>NC_136067.1:578768898-583768898 GCF_964261635.1 Lissotriton helveticus | reverse complement strand
TTACCTTTGAAACAACATTTCTGGTGGATACATAATTTTATAATCTTCCTGCAGATTCCTCACTTTAAGAATATCTAAGATCGGTCCAGACAACTCTTCCCCATCAATAGCTCTCCAGACATTTTCATGAAGTTTCAGGAAAAGAGAACACTGAGAATAACATGGACCAACCTGTGCACTGCATCAGTTACTGTTTTTCTGCACCTCATTTGATGCAAGGTAGAGCTCTCGTGGTGCTTCACTGATAAAAATACCTCACCTCTAGGTCAAATGTTTCCACTGAAGGTTTTAGGGTTCAACCCCATTCTTAAGTGCCACAACCGGATATCTCTATCAGATATACACATCTGCAGGTGGTGTCTTGGCTCTGACCATGCATGACTCCACAGAATGTGATTCAGGTTCCCTGATGCATCCGAAAGCCGTCAGAGAGCAGTTGGGCATGTTATTTTTGGCCATGTCTCTCAAGAACATGCCCAAGTACATCCCAACATCCTACAGGTAGGTCGTATGGTAGGAAACTATGCCCCAAGAGGTTTTCTCACTGAAAACTTCAAAATGTCCCATGGGAAAGAGAAATCCTCTTCTTACCAAAGGAAACGATCACATAACCAGGACCATTTAGAGACACAGAGCCATTTCCTGACGCCGGTGAAGAATCTGAAGGAAGATTTAACCAACAGAACAGAAAATATCAATAGCTTTTTTTTTCTCACCACATGCGCCTACTTTGGCCCTATGAAGAAGTCAATGGCCTGAACAATGTATAAGAGAGAATAATGGCTCAGGGCCCAACTTAGAGGAGGGTAGTAACTGTATATGGCCATAAAAAACTATAGCCATGCTATTTGGCATTCCATACTGTTCCCTTCCCTATTGGTGACAAAGTTTAAATGTACTTTTGTTCACCAGTGTGATGGAGGCGTTTCCTCAACAAACCAGAAGCTGGACATTTCAAACACTTTTCTCAGTGTGCCCCGTAGTGTACTATAATCAATCCTTCAAAGCACCTTGAGTTTTCTATTAACAAATTATGATGAAACAAAGTCTTCACAAGTTATCCTTGGCTCACCTATTCGTATTTTGCTTACGCCTAAGGTTCCAAGAGATGGCATGGCATGCAAGAAGCAAATTGAAGCAAAAGAAATTGTCAAAATAGATGACTTTATTCAGCAGACTCTACTAAGCATGAAAATTAAGCAATGATAAATTGAGAATCCAAAAGGTTTTCTATCTATATTTCAATGTTGGCCAGTCCCATCACAACGTCCCAATTCTATTGTCAGAGATTTACATCTTCACATTTTATTGTCAACTACGTTTACTCTTACAATATTTATAGTCATAATTTATTTTTTGTAAAATTGTTTTTATTAGCGTTTCATAGTATAAAATAATACATATGCATCAATTATTTCAGAAATAGACATCATGCTAAATTTACATTGTGGTTTTATTCATAGCCATTTCACAATGTGTAACCCATCCATCATTTCATTGGGTAGTATCGCTGATGTGAGGAGGCATCTGGGTATAGAGCGTGGGTCTATGAGAGGTGGTCTGTGGCCTGTACTGAAGATCGGGTGTGAGCTCTCAATGCTGGCCCTGTAAGTGACGTGTTGCTATACTGGGAAAACGATCGGAACTCTCAAACTGTGGGATGAACAGAGGTACACTGTGTCTATAGTGACGTCGCATAGTAGGGGCCAGCGGGTTAATACATCCTGACTGAGCTTCTCATTGCAAGGCGCTGAGAAGGGGGTGGAGGGGCAAAGGCATCAGACCGGAGGCAACGCATGGGTGTCTATTCTGCGGAGCAACTACAGTGGATAACCTTGGTGTGTGCATGCGCTGTGGGGGAGCGGGCGCTTTGAGACGGCAGCTCATCCGCTGCTTCCTGTTTAAAGGAGTGTAATAGGATAGCCCAGGAAATGGATATGGGGTGTTTGCAGATACCCTTAAGCTCTTCAAAATAAAGCACCTCCTCTTCTGCGGCAACCCATTTGTTGACTGACCGCTGCCAGGCTGCTAGCAGAGGTCCCCCCGGGGCCCTCCAGTGCATTGCTATGCACCGTTTAGCTAGAAGCAGCGCCGAAGACGCGAAACGCGTCTCTACTTTCAGAGACTTGCAGCGATTATGTATGACCAGTGCGCCGGCCTCCCAGGTGTGTATGTCAGTAAGTCGCGTGACTGTGAGGCGGGTGGCGTGGACTCCGGTCCAGTAGGCACAAAGCGCTGGACAATCCCATAACATGTGGAGAAACGATGCGGCGGGCATTGAGAATATAGGGCATGTAAAGGGCGTGTCTGGGTAATACTGTTGGAACTTCTTGGGCGTCAGATAGGCGCGATGTAGTTGTATGCTTTTAAATCAATAGTTCCGGGACATTTTTTTGGGGAACTATAATACACGGCCCCATTCCCTGTCATGCAGTGGCCTTTGAAACTCAGCTTCCCTTTTCTCCCGAAGGGGCGCGAGGGTCATTGGTTTTAGAGCCCGCACCGCTTTGTATATCCAAGTGACCAGATGACGCCCCGGGCCCATCGGTAGTAATGTGTGTATCACCGGGTGAGTGGGGGGCTTGGTCTCTATTGTGTGCCATATTACATTCTACGGCAGTCTCCCAGCAGTTGTTGATGTAAAAGAAATTACCCCCCAGGAATCGCCATATCCGCCGCCAACTCCGCGAATGTCTGCAATTGTCCATTCACATGTAGAGTCCCTATCTCCATGTCCCAGTGTGTCGTCCAGTAGCGGAGCACCCGCTCAGTGTAATGTGCCCGGCCTCTTGGGAACAACACCAGCGGCAGGACGGGGGAGTACATGGGAGCTTCATGGTCCAGTCGGTGTATGCATGTCAGACAGGCTCCTGCCACCGTCATCTAAAGGGGCCGGTCACGTAGTGGCCCTGCCCCAGGGAGCAGCATGCAAAGTATGGTTGGGGTGGGAGCGGGCCCAGTAGCTGTGACTGTTTCCCACAGCGCGCGGCCCGCTGTCCATCTTGAAACCCACTGAAGCTGGGCTGCAAGGAAATAGGCCTCAAAGGAGGGAGCGCCCAGTCCCCCCTGAGTCATGGGCAGCTGGAGATTAGCAAGGTGATTCTCCTACCGCCGGAGCCCCATATAAGAGTACCGAGGATGGCTTCCAGCTTGTGGAAGAAGGAACGCGGAGGGATTACCGGAAGGTTAGCAAAATAGTAGAGCAATCGCGGAACCGGTATCATTTTGGCCACTGTGATTTTGCCAATGGCTGCAAGGGGAAGATCCTTCCAAAAGTGCATGGAAGAACTGATCCCAGCCATTACCCTACGATAGTTCCCTTCATAAAGGTCTTGCGGTGTGTGGTATAAGCTAACACCCAGGTACCGCACTGCTTGGGGACTTCAGGAGACTTCGATGCCTCCTAGCCATAACGAACAGGGAGGAAGAGCGCTAACGAGAGGATATACCGATTTAGACTAGTTCACTTTGAGACCCGCCACTGCCTCAAATTTCTGTAGCACATTAAGAATGGGGGTGAGATCAGATGTAACATAGCGGAGATATATGAGTACGTCATCTGCATATAACAATACTGCATGAGTGGTGTCTGCGATGGGAATACCCCAGTGCCCGCTCTCCTTGTGAAGACGGACTCCATCGCCATGACGAAGAGCAATGGAGAGAGGGGCAGCCCTGGGGTGTGCGCCAGAATATTAGGAATGACGGCGATATAAAGGGCCCGAATCTCACCTTAGAGGTCGGTGTGGAGTGAATGAGCTGTGTGTAGGCGAAGCCCCACTCCCATCCAATGCAGAATTTGGAAGAGGTAGGGCCATTATAGAGTATCAAAGGCCTTTTCCAGGTCCAGGACCGCCGCACGAGGAAAGTGGTCCCGGATCTGGTCCTGAACTTGAAAGAGACGCCGAATGTTGTAGGAGGTATTCCGGCCCGGGACAAACCCACACTGATCCGGGCGGATCAGTTTTGTGAGGGCTGTGGCGTATCTGTTTGCTAGTATCTTCCCATAAATTTTGTAATCAGTCGGTAAGAGGGCTATGGGTCGATATGAGCCCATTTGCTGCGGGTCTTTGTCCAGCTTGAGGAGGGAGACTATAACCGATTCACACATGGATTGTGGCAGCTGGCCTTTGTCCAGTGCTGCTTGAAACTGCCTTACCAATCATGGGACCAACTGCATTGCAAACAATCGGTAACATTCCAATGGGAGGCCATCCAGCCCAGGGGCTTTACAGGTAGCCAACATTAGAGTGCCTGTTTGACCTCAGCTGCGGATATAGGCTCGCCCAGGTCGGTTCTGTCGCTATGCGGATCAAAGGGTATTTGGTCAGGAATCCGGCGAGTTGCTCCTCATCCACTGGGGCCGGGGCTGTGTATAATCTTGTGTAGTGCTGGCGTAATGCGTCTAGGAGGGAGGTCTGTGAGTGTATTAGGGTGTCTCCCTCTGCGTGGACCACTGTGATCAGTGGGAGGGTCGTGTCTTGCTTTACCAACCATGCCAGCAAAGTGCCTGCTCTATCACCTTCCTTGTGTATCAGCGCTGCGTATGCCCTAAAATTATAGCGGTGGAAATCAGCTAATGCCTCTGCATATTCGGTTTTGGCTTCCGCCACTTGGGCGGGTGTGGCTGTATTTTTGTCAGCCGCGCGTGTGAGTGTGGCCAACACATGTTCTTTTTCCCGGATGCGGCGCTGTAGGATGTGGTGTACCCCTGTGAAGTGGTGGATGAAGGTGCCCGTAATTACCACTTTAAACACGTTCCATTCCCCGGCTCGAGTGGAGGCTGTGCTGTATGTGTTCTACTTGTGTCTGTCGGAAGATGAGGTCCTCCAGGCAGTCCCTGGTCAAACGCCAAGTGGGTACCGGTGGACGGGGGCGCCACACAAGAGTGATGGCGTGGGCGTCATGATCGGACAGGACCCTACCCAGATAGGCCTCTGGAATGTAGGGAGGAGGGGAGGGAGCACAAGAAGCTGTCGAGCCTGACTTTAAGATCGTGTAGTATGGAGTGAAACGAATCGAGCCGTGCGGTGGGGTGAGGTACTTAGAGCGCCAGGCATCCGTCAGTGACCAGTGGGCTGCCCACGCCGTAAAGCGTTTGGCTTGCACTATGATTGGGGAAGTTGGTTGAGGGGGTAAGACCTGTCCAGTTGTAATCCCCTCCCAGGATCCAAGGTGCTTGGGTGTATGAGCAGAGCGGTAGTGAAAGTGCGTCCCAGAATTTACTCTGGTCCATGTTAGGCGCATAAATGCTCCCCAAGACTACCGGCTGACCATCTAGGAGCCCCTGTAGGAGGGCGTAGCGCCCATGGGGGTCGATCTGTAGTGTAGTTCCTATATTCCCAATAGGCTCTGAGCATTGGAATAATATCTTCAGTAGTGTAGACGTAGGACTGAGGTTAACTAGGTCTTTTACTGACGATATTAGACTTAAGTTTTGTGTGCCAGCTAGCTCAGAGTTCACTAGAAACTTTCTCGAATAGGCGAGGAGATGTTTAACCTCCCTGGATAAACAAGAAGGGATTTAGTTTCCGACAACCATAGAACATGACAACTTTGCTCTCCCTGATCAAGAGTATATCTCTAGAGTCGTGTGAAAACAAAAGACAGCTATTTTACTCAGTCAATACGTGCATACTTAGTTTCACCAGATTGCAGAGAAAAGGAGAGACGGGCGTTTTCAATAAAAGGTGTTATTTATTGATCAGTCTCTTTTCTCATACAAGAGAAATGAATTGCTACAATTGTAATACTGATGGTTAAGTAAAATGCATACAGTAAAAGCAGGATTATAAAATAATACTGTAAAAGGATTGATATGGTTTCTTAGCCATATGTTACTTTAAAATGGATAAAAGATATACATACATATATACATTGACTAATCGTACTCAACTGGTGCTTCTAACTACGCCTACCCCGGTGTACCTGACCTAAGCCTAATACATGGAAGGGAGTAAGTAAGTAGCAGTTTAAGTTAAGTTTGTTTTGCCAAGAGTCTGACTCAAGAATTCTCTGTAAGCGGTTAGTCAGTTCAGTACCTGGGATTTAGAAGGCAGGAGGTCTGGTATCTCTTTCTCAGGACTCGGTATCCCAGTTACCCGCGAGGGCAAGCTGGAAACGCTGGAGGCTGGATTCCTCGGCAAGAGGAAAGGCAGCGTTTTTCCTCAGCGCGTCAAAAGGGGAGGGGCAGCGTCCGTGGGCTCTCGCATCAGCTGGGCTCTCCGGCAAGTAGTCGCTGCTCCAAGCTCATCACCACCGTGTCTTTACTTAGGGCAGTGTCGGTATATTTATACCTGAGAGGTGCCGGGTTTGACGTAAGGAGGTCCCAGGGGTCAGCTCTATCCCCCCTGCTGTTCAATATCTATCTGCAGCCGCTGGTTGAGGAGCTCATGAGCCGGAACTGCGAAGTTTTTAACTACGCAGATGATACCCAGCTACTGGTTCAGCTGGAAGACACCATTGAGGCCCAGGAATCAGTGAGGAATCTGCTTAGCTTCACGGTCAATTGGATGACCAACAATCTGTTGAAAGTGAATGCCGAAAAAACCGAGGTGCTGGTCCTCAGTAACCTAGGGAACCCCTGGAGTGACCTATACTGGCCCCCAGAGCTAGGTTCTACTCCCCCCCCCTGGTAAGGTGGTAAAAAGTCTCGGTCTGAGGATTGATGCAGACCTCTCGATGGCTTCCCAAGTCGCAGCCGTGGTTGGTTCTTGCACAGGTGTATTGAGGCAATTGCGGAAATTGGTACCCATCCTATCAGCCTCTACCCTGCAATCGATTGTATCTGCCACAGTCATTTCAAGACTGGATTACGGCAATGCACTATACCTCGGCTTGCCACAGAAGCTGTTGAGGAAGCTGCAGGTAGTACAGAACGATGCCGCAAGGCTGATCCACTCCCTGCCTAGAAACTCTCACGCCACCCCCCTGCTCCAAAAGTTGCACTGGCTACCGGTCATGTACAGAGTCCAATTCAAATGTCTCTGTGTGGCCCACAAGGCTCTCTTTGGTAAAGCACCAGAGTACATAAAACAACGTCTCATGAGATACGTTCCGGGTAGACCTCTGCGCTCAGGGAAGACCTCTAATCTGTTTCAACCAAGATTCAAGCTAAAAACCAGAGGAGGCAGGGCTCTGTCTGTTCTTCTCCCACAGTTGTGGAATGCACTTCCGACTACTCTGAAGGAAGAATCTCAGTTACTGCCCTTCAGAAAGAAATTAAAAACTCATTTATTTAAAAGGGCGATGACTTCAGCATAGTCGATGGGTATGCCTGAGAGATTTGGGCTAACAGTGTGTTGTGTTGTTCTGTTTCTAAGCGCTTAGAGACCGGCGGTGATAGGCGCTATACAAATAAGCAATAACATAACATAACATAAGACGTCAATTAAGAACTGGTCGTTCTTACATTCTTTACAGGAGTTCTCGAACAAAATCAAAACAATAGCAGCGGGGATTTCCCAGGTTTGCTGGAGGCTTGGTTTGTTTAGAGAACTCGGTGTGCTTTCTAGGGGGCTGGAGGAATAGTGCTTGCTTAATGTGACAGCATGCGCTATGACTAATTTATGAAACTGGTTTCTGTGCCGTTGTATGGATATTAGTGATTTATAACCGGACAAGTGTCAGAAATTGGAGTATCGATACAGGTCCCTATATAAACACACTACACCCACTCCACGAATTCATGTCCATATTTACTAACCTAATCAATAGTAAACATAACTAATAGTGCATGTGTATACCGAACCACCCAAAATACATTTTTTGCATTTGAAAATAGGCATATTCGAAAGACACGAAAATGAGTATAGGTACTGTATGCATTCAAGCAGTGTAACCAAAAAAAGGATGCGCATTTTATCTCAGCATGAATGATTTGCGAAAATAACACATGAAATGGCTCTTAATACAGAAGAAAAAGTGCGAGACCACTTCATCACATATAAATACATTTACTCGTAAATATGCTAGAGGCTGAGGTAAAATATTGTCTCTAGAGTTCCTAAAAATAGAAGCTCTGTTCTCTAAGATTAGTTTTACTTTAAGCAGAAGATAAGTGCCAAAAGGTAAATATTTTGGATTTGGGAAAAAAGTTTTCGTTTTCAGGGAAGAAGGAAAAAACTGTCAGTAGCTAAAACTGAAGGCCAAATTCAGAGTTCAGGGAACGCTGTGTGCACGTTTGCTTATAGTCACTCTCTCTGTTCTGGTGAAAACATAATTTCAGACAGATTTTCAAAAAAACAGTTTACTGCCTGTTGGACAGGCCACATGAAGGGCCGCTCTCCCCCGGCCCAACCAGGCCCGAGCCCAGCCACGCAAGTACCACACACCACCATTGCACGTCCACCGTCCCCGCAGGGACCCCTACACTCGAACCTGTTGACCACGTAGGCCGACCCACTACCGGCCTGCGCGCCCATCCTGGGCGCCATCTTGGACACTCCACCACGAGGCCGCCTGGCCCCCGATCGACCTCAACCCTGGGCCTGGCCAGGCCTCAGACATTCCGGCACCAACATCCACCCAGGAGGTGAGCGGGCTACTTGGTCAGTCAATGGGAGCCAGAGGTGTCGATGGCTCTCCCCCGCCAAGTGCCGCTCGCCCATCGCCTCCCTGGGCGCTGGCTCCACCCCCCTGCTGGGTGTCTGAACTCCCTCATCCCGGACCCCCCGACCTCCAAGTGCGAGGGTCCGGACATCAAAGCACACCAGCCCTATAACTGGGGCAGCTCCAGAGCAGGACGGGAGTTGTATCTTGGAGTCGAGAGACGCAAAGAAGAACTCATCCTTGACGGACTACTGGCGCTGCCGTAGCTCTGTCTTGTGCACCCTCGTCTTGCCTGCTGGCGCTGCCGCGGCTTTGGGAGCCACCCTATCCTTCATCGTCGTCGGGACCTGCTGGCGTGGCCGCGGTCCGTTTGTAACCACCACCTTCATCGGGACCTGCTGGCTCTGCCGCGGACCGTCGTCTTCCTTCACCCATCCCGGGACCTGCTGGCTCCGCCGCGGCCCGTTCATCTACACCACCGAGCTCGAGGATTGAGAGCTATTTCCATCTTTTTGGTAACAAGACTGTCCCGCTACCCTTTTCCCAAACAGAGACCAGAATAGAGGGGACCCCTGAGTCCAGACCTCCTTGTACCATTCTACCGTACTTGAAGAATTCCCTATAAAGTGTCATTGAACTTTATCCTTGTGTGGTGTCCGTCTGTGGGGGGGAAGTTACTTGTCTGTACGATTCGCTGGAGACGGCTCTCCCCAGAGACCTCTCCCCTTATCCTCGGCCGACCCTCCCGGTCCGTCTAACATTGGTGGCCAGCGACGGGATCCGAATCACCGCATAAACCGTACAGAGAGTAGCTCACCCCACGGCGAATCACGATGTCAACTAAAGACAGCGGATCAACGGAGAAATTCCAGATGGAGAAATTGGACGAGTACAGCCATCGTGAACTTAAACAGTTCTGTATCGAATTAGGTATCGCTACCACCGGACTAAATACCAAAGATGACTTTAAGCAGGCCCTAGAATCTTGGGCAGAAACCGGGGCTGCCGGAACCCCCGATCAAAACATCGCAGCACAAACCCCCATGGCCCCTGAAGAGCGAAGAACGGGTCTCTTGCCAGACGAGATCCAGGAACGAGAAAGAACCCGACTACACGAGCTGGAAATGGCCCGGCTCAAAATGGACGTTGAACTGAAGTTAGCCGAACAGAAAATCAACTTAGAGCACCTGCGTCTCCGAGAAGAAAGAGAGGAGAAACAGAGACAAAGGGAGCTCGAGGAAAAGAAACTGGCATATGAACATGAGCGGAAACTAGCTGAAATCGACCTACGCAAACAGAATAAAGAAGCAGGGGTGTCCGAGCAACCCCACACTCCAGGGGCAACAGAGAAGAAGGTACACATCCCCAAGGAGGTCGTTCGAGAATACTTCCGAGAGGACGACATCCAGCAATGGTTTAAGGCCTATGAAATCGCTATGACTGCACACCGGATCGATAGAAGCGATTGGGGGGCCGGTCTGTGGGGGAGATTCCTCAATGAGGGCCGCGACGCCCTGCTGCAACTCCCGGACCACCAGATGACCTCTTATGACCATATGAAAGCTGCACTCCTCACCCGCTATGGCCTCACACCCGAGATGTACCGTCAGAGGTTCCGAGACTGCACCCGCATCCCGGGTACAACTTGGGTGGACTATGTTAATTACTTTAGCCGAGCCTTCGAGGGCTGGATCAAAGGAAGCAAGGTCACAACCTACGAACAACTGTTCAATCTTATGGTATGGGAGCATCTGTCGAACAATTGCTTCATTGAACTTCGCCAGCACCTCCTCGACAGCAAGTTAACGGATCCCCGGCAGCTCGCAGCCGAAGCTGACCGGTGGGAGATCACCAGAGTGGGTCGAAATGGGTCCTACGAACAGAACCGGAACAACAATGGTCAGCACCGTCCCCGAGGAGGTGGGGGCCAAGGACGCGGAAGAAGCAACGCTCCAGTCACCCCCACTACCAGCCTCACCCCCCCGGCCAACCGGGGCAGCACCCCAGCGCGACCGGGACATCGAGCCAATGTTACCTGCCATCGATGCCAACGAGTCGGACACTATGCAAACGACCCAAACTGCCCCCAGTACCAGAGCCCAAGACCCCGCCAAGTAGCCGCTGCTGCCCTGGGGGAGGAACAGATCTCAGAGGAACAAGAAGAATATGAACAGGAACACCAAGAATGGGAGCCAGCCGCCATGGCTCTCGCCTGCCTAGGGGGGAGAGACATGGTCCCGCGGGTCCCCCTACCCGCTAATACCCAGAAGTACAGCCAATGGGTGGGCATCAACGGACGCCGGGCTGAAGCCCTTCGTGACACTGGGGCCAGTGTAACAGCCGTCCGCTGTCACCTGGTGACCCCCGAGCAATACTTACCAAACATTCTCTGCCCTGTACGTTCAGCCGATAACTCAGAAAGTCTGTGTCGGATGGCCTGCGTCCCCTTCGAATGGGGAGGGGTCTCCGGCATGTTGAAGGTGACGGTCCGAGATGATGCCCCCGTAGACTGCCTCCTGGGTAATGACCTGGAAAGCTCTCCATGGGCAGCAGTCGAACGAAAAGAGCACCTGGGGATGCTGGGCGTCCCGGACTGGGCGTGCGTCACCACCCGGTCCATGACCGCCCGTGCCAACACCCGCCCAGAGGAACTCGAATGGCCGGCGCCACCGCCTCCGGTCGCCCCCGCCGAAACCACCGACCGTGACGTCCCCCCCGAACCAGCTCAACCTCCAGACCTCGCTAACCCCGACCAGTGGCCTCAAGAGGGGGGGCCCACGCAAGAACAATTTCGCCAAGAACAAAAGACCTGTCCCTCCCTCGAGGGACTCCGCCAGCAAGCACTAGCCCAAAGCGCAGGGGATACCTCCGGAACTCACTGGGTCTACTGGGACAATGATCTGCTGTACAGTGAGCAAAGAATCGCGGAGCTGGGGGCCAGCCGAGTCCTAGTGGTACCCCTCCGTTTTAGAGACTTTCTGCTAAACCTGGCCCACGATGTCCCCCTGGCGGGACACTTGGGTCAAGACAAAACCTATAGCCGCCTGGTGACCCACTTCTTCTGGCCCAAAATGAGGGATAATGTACACCAGCATTGCCGATCTTGCCCCACGTGCCAAGCCAGTGGAAAGAGCGGCCGCAAACTGAAAGCCCCCCTGCAACCTTTTCCCGTGGTCACCACCCCGTTCGAGAGAGTCGGAATCGATATCGTAGGGCCCCTGGACCCGCGCACAAAACAAGGCCATCGATTCATCCTGGTGCTAGTGGACCACGCCACCCGCTACCCGGAGGCTGTACCCCTGCGGACTGTGACAGCCCCGGTAGTCGGCCGGGCTCTGATGGGGATCTTCTCCCGGGTGGGCTTCCCCCGGGAGGTCGTCAGTGACAGAGGCACGAACTTTATTTCGAAATATATGAAATCTCTCTGGCAACAGTGCGGGGTTACCTACCGGTTCACGACCCCCTATCACCCTCAAGGAAACGGACTCGTTGAGCGGTTCAACCGCACGCTCAAAGGGATGATCGGGGGGTTGGAAGAGCCCCTCCGTCGCCAGTGGGATGTGCTGCTGCCGTGCCTCCTCTTCGCCTATCGAGAGGTTCCCCAGAAGTCCCTGGGCTTCAGCCCATTTGAACTGCTATATGGACACCCCGTGCGAGGGCCGCTCAGCCTAGTTAAGGAAGGCTGGGAGATGCCCCCTCTAAAGAACCCACCAGATGTTTTCCGCTACCTCCTAACACTCCGCAACCAGACCCGGCGATTCCGAGAACTAGCAAAAGCCAACCTAGAGGCCAGTCAAGAGGACATGAAAAGGTGGTATGACCGGAATGCCTCCTCCATCGAATTTGAACCTGGGCAACAGGTCTGGGTGATGTCCCCCACCGAACCCTGCGCCCTACAAGACAAGTGGACAGGGCCCTTCAAAGTGGTCGAGCGCAAGGGTCCGGCTACCTATCTCATCGACTTGGAATCTTCCCGGAACCCCCTCCGGGTCCTCCACGCTAACAGACTGAAACCGCACTTCGTACGGACAGAACTCAGCCTCCTGATGGCCACAGACAATGGGGCTGAAGAGGACTCCGAGCCCCTCCCTGACCTCCTACGAACGCGGGAGAAAGACGGCTCCGTAGATGGGGTCCGACTCTCAGAGGCCCTCACCCGAGAGCAACGCCAGGAGTGCCGAGTTCTCCTGTCACAATTCGCCAGCCTGTTCTCCCTCACCCCAGGTGTCACTTCCTGGTGTACGCACGATGTGGACACGGGGGACAGCCCCCCTATCCGCCACCGGGCCTACCGCGTGCCAGATCGGGTACGGGCCTGCATCCAGGAAGAAGTAGCCAAAATGCTCACGCTCGGGGTCATCGAGCCCTCAGACAGCCCCTGGGCCAGCCCTGTAGTACTGGTCCCCAAAGCAGCTGCCCCCGGCACCACCCCAGAACTCCGGTTCTGCGTCGACTACCGGGGCTTGAATGCGGTCACCAGGACAGACGCACATCCCATCCCCCGGGCAGATGAACTAATCGACCGCATGGGAGCTGCCCGCTACCTCAGTATCTTCGACCTGACGGCGGGCTACTGGCAAATCGGCCTCACACCCCGGGCACAAGAACGTTCTGCCTTTTCCACTCCCGATGGCCATTACCATTTCACAGTCATGCCCTTCGGCATGAAGAATGCCCCAGCAACATTCCAACGGCTCGTCAATCAGGTCCTGGCGGGGCTCGAAGGATTCAGCGCCGCCTACCTAGACGACATCGCTGTATACAGCAATCAGTGGTCCGAGCACCTCCACCACCTCCGAGCAGTGCTGCAAGCCCTCCAGCGAGCTGGCCTCACGATCAAGGCCAGCAAGTGTCAAATTGGGCAAGGGTCTGTAACCTACCTCGGGCACCAGGTGGGAAGCGGCCTGGTGGCCCCTCTGCAGCTAAAGATTGCCGCCATCCAGTCCTGGCAGCCCCCCATTACCCAGACCGAGGTACGAGCTTTCCTGGGCCTCACGGGCTATTACCGAAGGTTCGTGAAAGACTATGGTACTATCGTGAGGCCCCTCACAGAACTCACGTCAAAAAATCAGCCCCAGAAAGTCAACTGGACCCCAGAGTGTCAAGCTGCATTTGAACAATTGAAAGCCGCCCCTGTGCTCCAGGCCCCCGACTACAGCCGGGAGTTCATCGTCCAGACGGATGCCTCCGACCATGGCATTGGGGCAGTCCTGTCTCAAGTGAACACCGAAGGCCGTGATCAACCGGTGGCCTTCATCAGCCGGCGACTCCTACCACGGGAACAACGCTGGAGCACCATAGAGAGGGAAGCCTTCGCGGTGGTATGGGCCCTCAAGAAGCTCCGGCCCTACCTTTTTGGCACACCCTTTCGGGTACAGACCGACCACCGACCCCTGCAGTGGCTGATGCAGATGCGGGGGGAAAACCCGAAGTTACTACGCTGGTCCATCTCCCTACAAGGGATGGACTTCACAGTTGAACATCGGCCTGGGCCAGATCACGCCAACGCAGATGGCCTGTCCCGGTTCTTCCGCCTCGACGAGAAGAGTCCCCAAGAGAATGGGTAACTCTCCCCGCCTTCAGCTGGGGGGGACGCATGTTGGACAGGCCACATGAAGGGCCGCTCTCCCCCGGCCCAACCAGGCCCGAGCCCAGCCACGCAAGTACCACACACCACCATTGCACGTCCACCGTCCCCGCAGGGACCCCTACACTCGAACCTGTTGACCACGTAGGCCGACCCACTACCGGCCTGCGCGCCCATCCTGGGCGCCATCTTGGACACTCCACCACGAGGCCGCCTGGCCCCCGATCGACCTCAACCCTGGGCCTGGCCAGGCCTCAGACATTCCGGCACCAACATCCACCCAGGAGGTGAGCGGGCTACTTGGTCAGTCAATGGGAGCCAGAGGTGTCGATGGCTCTCCCCCGCCAAGTGCCGCTCGCCCATCGCCTCCCTGGGCGCTGGCTCCACCCCCCTGCTGGGTGTCTGAACTCCCTCATCCCGGACCCCCCGACCTCCAAGTGCGAGGGTCCGGACATCAAAGCACACCAGCCCTATAACTGGGGCAGCTCCAGAGCAGGACGGGAGTTGTATCTTGGAGTCGAGAGACGCAAAGAAGAACTCATCCTTGACGGACTACTGGCGCTGCCGTAGCTCTGTCTTGTGCACCCTCGTCTTGCCTGCTGGCGCTGCCGCGGCTTTGGGAGCCACCCTATCCTTCATCGTCGTCGGGACCTGCTGGCGTGGCCGCGGTCCGTTTGTAACCACCACCTTCATCGGGACCTGCTGGCTCTGCCGCGGACCGTCGTCTTCCTTCACCCATCCCGGGACCTGCTGGCTCCGCCGCGGCCCGTTCATCTACACCACCGAGCTCGAGGATTGAGAGCTATTTCCATCTTTTTGGTAACAAGACTGTCCCGCTACCCTTTTCCCAAACAGAGACCAGAATAGAGGGGACCCCTGAGTCCAGACCTCCTTGTACCATTCTACCGTACTTGAAGAATTCCCTATAAAGTGTCATTGAACTTTATCCTTGTGTGGTGTCCGTCTGTGGGGGGGAAGTTACTTGTCTGTACGATTCGCTGGAGACGGCTCTCCCCGGAGACCTCTCCCCTTATCCTCGGCCGACCCTCCCGGTCCGTCTAACACTGCCTCAGGTGAAAGTTTGACCAAGTTGGAAAATGTCGCTACCATGCAGTCGTGGGCATGTTCGCTTTCAGTGATGTTTTGATCAGCATTGCTTACAGAAGGCCGTACCTGGTTGATGCTGCTTTCATCCTGTACTTCACTACCCTTCAATCGTAGTGGTGAAGTCTCCACGAATGCCGTCATCAGGATAGGTAGCCGCTGGGGACAGCACAATGCATGAGCCTTTACTGGACCCAACAAAGTATCTGCATCCAATGGTACTTCTGATTGTAGTGTAAGACATGTGTCCAACACGCATTCCTCGCCGCATAGCATGCATCTCAATACAGGTAAGACACAATTCTGCCATATGGGTCTGAACGAAAGAAACCAGGTCATATTCAGATCTCTTAGCCGGGCTAATCCAAGGACTTTAGTTATGCGGTCCCGATAGCGTATAGCTAGGATCGTTTCTTCCATTGTTGCTGGAGTCTTGTCTGTGACATGGCTTGCCATAACGAAGCAGGAGTAGCAAAAATAAGATGCCTGCTACGAGTCCCAACAGGAGTGGAAGTCCGCCAAAGACAGAATGGACGAAATCGGGAAATATTCCCAGGACTGCTTTGAATGGAGTCAACAGTCCCGAACAAACGGACTTAAATACACTCGCGATACCATTTGTATCAGAAATATTTAAGATTTCGCTTAGCATTTCTGCGAAGTGTAGGGGGCAATTTGTTGATAACAATGCATGTATCTCTCCCGTTGTCCTTGCAACTTGGAGATCATACGCTTCTTTTGATGACGTCAAGTGAACTGGCGTCTGTAGGAGCACAGTCTTCATTCTGCTTAAAGTATCAATTCGAATAGAAGAGATTTTTAAACTGGGCCAAATTTTTCCCTCCCTGTCTGGAGTGTCATTCGGAAACAATACTCGCTCACAGCAAGTGACCATGGAGCTCACGCTTATTAGATAAGGTTTTCCTGGCAGTAAGCCACAACATCTGTGATCTACAATTAGAATGTAACTCCCGTTCGAAAGTCTTCTAAAGAATGGTTCTATTTTTGTTGCAGGTGTGCCGAGCTGGTGACATGAAAGGTTATTTGAAGTCCCCTCACAGGCCCCATGTAAACTTATACCCTGACACAGAAGTATACCACTTAGTGATTTTTCACAATTGTTACCACTAAGAAATACACTCTGTCCTTTTTCACTATAACATGTGTGTGTATAAGGTAGGTTCCATGTTGACTTAATGTATCCTTTACCCAACCTTTCATACTGGCCTGCCTGTATATATTTCTGGCAGTATCGAAATTGGAAAGTCGTTATCGGAATAGTTAAGATTCCATGTATTATCCATTCAATGACAGGTCGTTCTGACATTGTCAATGGTAATCTCTCAAGTTTTTCAATGCTCAGAATTGTATACTCTGCACCCTTTTGTGCCAAGCTGATTTGTGTATCAGTAAGGTTAAAGATACCGAATAATGACGTGTTGATTAAACGCCAAGGCACGTAGCCTGAACGCAGATTTTGTAACGTCCAGCCAAGCTGTACAATAGAACGCAATTGGGACTGACCGTGTTGTAACATCAGTAAGTCTTGCTCTATTATATCGATTGCAGATGATACAATACTGTCCAGTGAATATATTCTGGAAGACAGAGTCATTAACCCATTGTCCACAACAGAAAGTGATTTTTCCAAATTAACACGGTCAATTTCCCGTATTTTCTCTGCTGTTTCAATTTGAGTTACTTTCCAAGCTTCGTTGTAAGCTGCATATATAGAGGCCGCTATGAAACGTTTTTGACGCTGTTTGCGTGGTCCCATAATTAAATCACGCAAGTCAGCAACTTCTTTAAGTAAAGTTAAGTGTTGCTTAATTTCTGCCAGTGTGGATGTTCGTAGCCATTCGAGGCAGAATTTCCCTACACTGTATGTAGTTACAATCCCTGGATGTTGTCTCTGGGAGTATCTAGGGTCTGGCCTGGTTATTGTGAACCCCTGCTTTTTGTTCAGGAATCTATCTTGACAGTTATTCGTGTCTGTGGGCCAGATCAACCATTTTTTCCAATCAGGATGTGTTCTGTTTTGGTTTAAAATATGGGATACGTCTATCTCATCATCTGTAGTGTTATTACTGTCAGGTGTTGGTTTTGGAATAGACAGTTTGTTTAAGTCTTTAATTTTGGCTAGGCCAAAACAGGTTGTCTGTTGAATTGTGTCATTCAAGAATATAATTTGTTCTGGGATCATGCAGGCTCTAAACAATGATTCTATACCTTTGACCTGCCAATCTCTTGTACCCCAGATTGTTTTCGTTTCAATGTTATTGTTCCAGAAATCAAAACCGAATGTATTCATTTTGTCAAAAAATGTCTCTGAATAGATTAATTTTGTATTTGTAAGCATGGTTTTCATTCCTGTCTTATTTAACAGTTTGAAATAAAACGTTTCTGCATTACTTGTGTTAAACCCTGAGAAATATGGAAATTTTTCATAAAATGTTTTCGAACTGCCTTTTGGTGGAGTTGTACAATGTTCCCATTGGTTATAATTAAAAACATTTCTAGGTTGAGCAGATTTATGCAGATAATGGTTACCATAGTGGTTGTAACAGTACATCTGGTCATAATTAGATGAACCCTGTAAATAATCATGTTCTGTAAATTTAGCTGACATCACTAGATCTGACATCATATCATTAATACTTTCAAAGTCCCAATCATCAGCGAATGTGCTTGATTTTACAAAGTCACTTAATGAAATCTTGAATTGATGAGGATACTTCAAGAGCTCGACCGGGCCATAGATTTCGTAATCATTTTGTCCCATGCTACCCCACCGGGTATAGGATTGGCTGTGAAGTTTACTGAAGAAAGTTCTCTTTTCTCGATGTGTGAAGACTTGTGTGGTTTCAGGCCCAAGTTGATTTTCTGACTTGCTGTGTCCATTGTAACATATTTTCCCTCAATGAAATGTCCCAAGTATAGTACCAGGATGAGCCAAAGTATGAGGACAAATACACCTTGTGCCACCCAAAATTCAATCCATGGAGAAATCAGATAGGTTTCTTGTAGTTGATGAAAGAGCTCTTTTGCTTTGTCTTTAAAAGTCTTTGATGTTGTCGGCTGTTCCTCAGGCTCGCTCGGATCCTCAGAAAAGTCATCGAAGTTGATGAAATAGCCTGATGCAGTTCTGTCAATTGTTTCAATTGCTTCTGGATTTCTTTTTGTTTTTGGAATTTTCTTTGTTGTATTAGCATAGTCAGTGGTTACATCATTGTAGACTGGTGTTTCTTGATGTAAGATTTGGATTTGGGTTTCAAGAGGTTTAAGTTCCATGGCTTTGTTGCATAGTCCTTGTTGATTCACTGTAGGTTTATCAAATGTGATTAGTCTCTCAGTTTGAACATCTGTGTTTGTAGCAAACTTTGGTGTTCTGCTATTTCTTGGGAGTCCACTCGGCCTACTACTTATTATCGGCCACATGATTGTGGTTTAACCAGGTCGATGGATACAACTCGGTTCTCCTTTTTACCAGCAAGGGGCGGTAGTACAACTGATCTTGTTCCGTTGATACCTAAGACAGGTACTGCCTTTCGGTAAGAAGGCCCAAATTCCTTCTTCACCGTTATTTTCTCTCTGACCAGATCCCCGATTTTTGGAATCCAGACAGGCCTTGCTGGGACAGGTGGTTTCTCTTCAGTGGTTGTTGGCTGTTGTTTCAACTTTATGTTGCTCAGGTCTTTTCTTGTTTCATTTAAGTCCTGTAAAATAGCCAAACGATCTTTGATATCAAAGCATTTCTCTTTAACCACTGAAGTTTGACTATCGAGGTCCTGGATTAACATTCTAGTCCCAAACAATAATTCGTACGGACTAAAACCTCTCAGAGAATTTCTTGGCAGATTATTAAGACTACGTTGGACACTTATTAAATGTTTGACCCACCCAGCTCCCGAACCTAATACCTTTGCCGTTATAGATTGCTCTATGCCTTGGTTTTTTCTTTACACCATCCCGTTTCCCTCAGGAAGGAAGTGATAAGAGTCCCGCAATGCAATGCCCATGCCCACCCCATAAGCTCGAGAGCTAAAAGCAGGGCAATGGTCAGAATGTAGCATGCCAATTGCGTATATGCCATTATAGACTCGCAAATCTTTTTATAACAGTTCAGACGTCAGCCGAGAGCTGGGGTCTACATTTTAAGTGATGATAGTCTCTATATGTTAATTTGACGCATTAATCATACTGGGTTTTATATATTTATTGTTTAATCCCATCTTGAGCGAAACGCCATGGCAAAACACCGTCTCGGTCGCCACTGCGATCTCTGTTGCAGTTTGGACAGTTTTTTGCAAATATGTGATGTTGCAGGCTCATTCCTGGACACCAGTATGTGGATTGCAGTTCTTCCAGAGAATCCTTTAGCTTAAGGTGTCTAAGACCCTCACCCATATGTGCGTCTGCTATTAACAATATTCTCCTGTTCGTGTTTGGAATTACTCTATCCCCCACTCCAGGGATTTGAGCAAAAGGAACGGAGTTTGCATCGATTATGTATGTATAATTGAGTGGATAGGTGATGGGTAGCGCTGAGCAGTCGCCTTTTGATGACGTTTTCACCGCCAGCATTGTTTCCCCGTCAATGTATTTTCCTGAACGCTTTTTTGTAGCTACGGAAGCCGACTTAGTTGCTTCCGCTGTGGCTGTCTCAGCCAATAAATTCCCTGGAACGTGAACGCCATCACGTTCATGACTCAATGAATGTATCACGTGAGTCTTTGGTAGTTCTTTCTGCAAAAGAACTACTTGTTCCCAAAGCGATTTTTGCTTTATTGTGGCACCTGTGTCATCTTTGTAATCGTTTTCAACCCAGTTCTGCTAATCTTTATTGTATGGTTTGACGCAGTAATATGATTCGCACACTATTAGTGTCGGGAATTCGCGATCGGCATTTTTAACGCTATTATTTCAGTTTGTTGTTCTGAATTATTTTCCACTGAATGTGTTTTAGTTACCAGAGGTCTCAATTTATCTCCGCGCCACACGTATTTAACAATTTCGCATGTGGCGTTATAGGCTTGTTTTCCCCAAACCGAGGGTTGTGCATGTCCGTCTGTATATATTACACAGGCGTACTGTCGTATGGGCAGAATGTCGATTGGCAGAGGGTATTCTCTTTCATATTCTAGATTTTTAAATTTTTTCATTTCCGGGTCAAAATAGTATTTCACTCTGTCTGTAGCAAGAGAATTTTCCCATTGTATCCATTTTGGATTTAATGCCATAGTAGGTAAATTACATGGGCTTGTTAATGCCTCAAAGGCTGATTCTGCTGTCCTGAATGTAATCCGTCTGCCGTCAGCTTGGTCTCTTTCTCTTGCTACAGCTGTTTGAACCGCATGAACAATGTTTTCCTTAATGCTGAATGTTTTTTCAGCTTCTGTGTACAAATGTGATTTGTAAGCTATTGGTACCGTTTCTCCCTCATTAGAGGTCAGGTATGTGAATCCGCATCTTCCTGGGATGACTCGGATTACAAGGTTGCGTGTGTAATCGCGTGTTTGCAATTTTGTTTTAGTTAACATGTCTGTTTGCAATGATCTCAACATTTCTGTGTGTTTTTGAGTCCAATTGATTGTTTTAAAATCTGGTCTTATTAGGTCATAGAGAGGTTTAACTCTCTCTGCATAATTTAGAATGTACGTTCTACCGAAATTCAGGAAACCTAGAATTGATTGTAAGTTTTTCAGCGTTCTTGGTGCTTGGATTACGGCACATTTCTCTAGGAAATTGTCTGCCAGGCTTTTGCCTTCACTTGATAATTCATATCCTAAAAACAGGACAGTCAGATGGGCAATTCTTGACTTCTTGAAGTTGAATTTGTAACCCTCTGCTGCGAACCCAAGTATTATGGTGTTCACTCTTTTCAAGTGAGTATCCAAGTCATCATCTGTTAGATAGATGTCATCGACATAAGATAATGCCTCATCATCATGTATTTGTAGTAACTCTGTTACTCTCGCTGAGAATAATCCTGGGCTGTTCTTGAACCCCTGTGGTAAACAACAGAAATTTTTCTGCGATCCATTTATTGAGAATGCGGTCAAATATCTGCTTTCAGGTGCTATATTTTGACAAAAGAATCCATTAGAGATGTCTAATCTTGTTTTGTATTTTTTGCGCACTATGTTATTTATTAGTGCTGCACTGTGTGAGTTTTGTACTGCAAAAGTTTTGCAACATGAGTTAAGGTGTCTGTAGTCCAAAACTAGACGATATGAATCATCTGGTTTGGAGACAGGAAACAAAGGATTGTTCATTTGTGAGGTGCATGTTTCAATCACCCCCTGGTATTCAAGTTGATCTAAGATCTCCCTGACCTGTTTTTTAGCTTCTTGCTTAATTGGGTACTGCCTCTGTGCAGTTGGTTGTGATTTTAACTGGATTTTGTGAGGAAAAGAGTCCTCATCCCATCCCACATGGTTTTTATATAATGCAGGAGCTTGGGCTACTGCCCACTTTCTTGCAGGTGTATATTTTTTATGTATTGGAATGTGATTTGAGAAGGCAGGCATAATCCTTTCTTTGCCATGAGGGCACTCCCTGACAAACTCCGGTGGCCAGTCTTTTTCAGCTAAAAGGATGTCATAGCCTTTGGAGAGATTATCCCAAAATAGACCCCTTATTTTCCTAGTCTTATCTCCCTCTATACGTAATGTTATTTCGTATATTTTATGAGGTTTGCTAACTCTGGTGTCTGCAGTTTCCACCTGAATGTATTCATTCGTGTCCACTGTCTCCAGATGATTCATCAGGATCTTGCGAGCTATGCTCACTTCTGCTGCGCTGTCTAGCATTGTCTGAGCCCACTCTCCGTTTTTCAGCTGTGTCCTCAGGATCCTCGGCATGTTTGATTACTTTAATACTGGCTACCTTCTTCTTTGGAAATTGTAACTTTTTACTTTGATGAGCAGGTTCCTTGTCTTTGGACTTGAAGTGCTCTTCCCTTTGTTCTGACCGTCCTCTTTCCGATTTCTGTGAGGAAGTCTGAAAAGATCGAGAGGGACGTGTATCAATATCTTGATATCTATCAGGTTTCTTCAAATTATCCCTATTTCTAAGGTTGTATTTTTTCTCAGAGGGCTCCCCCTGGGGCGACTTGTGTCCTTGGTCCGGAGATCTCTCTCTCCGCCGAGGAGACCTTCCTCTGGACTGGAATCTTTTTTCTTTGGGAGTGGATTGTTTATTTCCATCCCAGCTCTTTTTTGGAGCGGTTAGATTATTTTTAATAAATACCTTTTCAGGATTTTCAGTTAGTTGGGGTTTCACTGGTTTCCCACCCAAACTATCTCTTCCTAGTTCTTCATAGGATTTTTCTATGATTCTGGCAAGTTCAAATGGTTGTTCTGCTATATCTGTTTCTTTCAACTTCTGGCGGATCGCCACCGATGCTGCTTCTCCTTTTATGTTGGATAACAATAAAGCTGAGACCTGCTTGAAGTCTTTCAGTAATTTCATACCCAAAGTTAAAGCAGGTTCTGGACCGTATTCATTTTGAATCTGTTTTAGCACATCTGGTATTACCGCCATGGACGGAAAACCATGTGTTTTTGTGTAAATGGAAGCAAAGACTGTGCCCCAAGTGTCACAGTCCTCCACATGTGGTGCGATCCCCATTGGAAGGCAGATAGTCAGAATTCTGTGTTTCTCAGTAGGGGTAGTATCCGGAAATACCGCCTCTATTTGAGTGATTTTTTGTGCTAACCAGAATGGAATTTGTTCCCGTTTAATGGGTACTTTGCCTAGACAGGACTGTATGTTCTGTGGTGTGATTTTATTTGTGTTCCCCTGATGAGGGGTCTGCTGTGGAATTTTAATAGCTGGTTGGACTGTTGAAGTCCGCATTACATATTGGACTAATTGTCTGTGTATTTTAATCAGTTGTTTTAGCTGTGCTGGTATTGACATTTTTTCAATGTCTGGATGTGGTGTGTAGCTGGCTAGAACCGGCCACGTTGCTCCTGGTCTACCTAGAGGACCGAGCCTGGTGATGTGATCATTATGTTTTAGGGCGCCTTTAAACCAGAGCAGGTGCTCTTGGTATTTTAATGGGATTTCCACCTCCTCGAAAGGAGTGTACTCATCCGGTGGTTCCTCTATTTTGTAATAGTGGAACTCTTTTGTGACAGCGTTTGCTGCTGAAAAGTTTATCCATGAATAGAATACCTCTGTCTGCCGATATTCGTGTGCCTCAATTACGAATATGACTGTACCACCTCTTGGTGTTAGTCCATTTTCTATATGTTTAAGTGTTATAGTTTTTCTTATGCTGACCGGGATGAGTATTGCATCCGGGTCTTGCTGTAGGTGACTTGTGTCATCCGCTAGGAGTTGAGCTGCTAATCTAGCTGTCTCCCTATCTCCTTCACCGTCTGACATTTTACTGACAGGAAGGTTTTTGTTGCAGATCAAGTTTTCAAGGAAACAAAGATTAGGTGCACACTATTTTGGAACACTGTATCCTTCAACGTTGAATAAACCAAAAACCATACATAGGAGTCTCCTCCTACTAAGTTTGGCGGATTTTTAACCTTTGACCCACTCCAGACGTCTTTGGAGTATTTATGGGAGAAAGGGTCTGTGTGAAAAAGCACGACTGAGTTACTCTAATGCCTTGCGTTAGATTTATCGCCTTACCAAAAGTTGGGCGCCATGTAGTGTAGTTCCTATATTCCCAATAGGCTCTGAGCATTGGAATAATATCTTCAGTAGTGTAGACGTAGGACTGAGGTTAACTAGGTCTTTTACTGACGATATTAGACTTAAGTTTTGTGTGCCAGCTAGCTCAGAGTTCACTAGAAACTTTCTCGAATAGGCGAGGAGGAGTTTAACCTCCCTGGATAGACAAGAAGGGATTTAGTTTCTGACAACCATAGAACATGACAAATGCATACAGTAAAAGCAGGATTATAAAATAATACTGTAAAAGCATTGATATGGTTTCTTAGCCATATGTTACTTTAAAATGGATAAAAGATATACATACATATATACATTGACTAATCGTACACAACTGGTGCTTCTAACTACGCCTACCCCGGTGTACCTGACCTAAGCCTAATACATGGGAGGGAGTAAGTAAGTAGCAGTTTAAGTTAAGTTTGTTTTGCCAAGAGTCGGACTTAAGAATTCTCTGTAAGGGGTTAGTCAGTTCAGTACCTGGGATTTAGAAGGCAGGAGGTCTGGTATCTCTTTCTCAGGACTCGGTATCCCAGTTACCCACGAGGGCAAGCTGGAAACGCTGGAGGCTGGATTCCTCGGCAAGAGGAAAGGCAGCGTTTTTCCTCAGCACGTCAAAAGGGGAGGGGCAGCGTCCGTGGGCTCTCGCATCAGCTGGGCTCTCCGGCAAGTAGTCGCTGCTCCAAGCTCATCACCACCGTGTCTTTACTTAGGGCAGTGTCGGTATATTTATACCTGAGAGGTGCCGGGTTTGACGTAAGGATGGACATAAGACGTCAATTAAGAACTGGTCGTTCTTACATTCTTTACGGGAGTTCTCGAACGAAATCAAAACAATAGCAGCGGGGATTTCCCAGGTTTGCTGGAGGCTTGGTTTGTTTAGAGAACTCGGTGTGCTTTCTAGGGGGCTGGAGGAATAGTGCTTGCTTAATGTGACAGCATGCGCTATGACTAATTTATGAAACTGGTTTCTGTGCCGTTGTATGGATATTAGTGATTTATAACCGGACAAGGGTGAGAAATTGGAGTATCGATACAGGTCCCTATATAAACACACTACAGATCGTTCTAGACTACTCCTGGAATGGGACACCTGGGCGGACCCAAATAAGAGTCCCCAGTGCGTAGGCTGAGTACGAGGTAGCGCAGAGGGCACCGCGCCAGCGCTTGTGTGATTTCGCCAGTTCCCCCATGGTCAGATGGGTCTCCTGTAAGAGTGCGATCTGCCCCTATGGACGTTTTATGTAGGCATATATTGAGCATCGTTTGCATGCAGTGTGCATGCCTCGCACATGAAGCCTGAGGATAGTAATGGTGCCATTGGGAAATAGATGGGTTAGGGGAAAGGATAGGGACCGTGGCGTCAAGCGAGGGGACTTGGCCCACCAAACCCTCCCCAAGCGCCGACGCCGTCTAAGTATTGATGCGGCCCCTTGTGGGTATACCGTTAGTGACACAGTGTAGGGTGATGTGATAACATGGGGGAATAACTGGGGTAAGGGTTGGAAGCGATACGTCCAAACTGACTCTCATATAAGAGAGCTTGAAAAAATTAGATGGGGGTGGCATTACATGTCTATGAGGTGGTTCTCCATAAGGGCATTTGTATAATCATTGAGCGCTAACTGGCCTGTGAGATATCCGTGTAGGTGCTATGTTGGCAGTGCATGTAAACTCCTACCATGAGTGGTACCATAGTTGACTCTCTGCAGGAAGCCAAATCCCTGCTTCGGGAGTTTGGTTGTTTTTCTGGGTTAAAAGTGAACTGGGGTAAGACCTGTTTGTTCCCGTTGACCCCGGGTGACTGTGCGCCTCTATCTGTGGGAGATTTGCGATGGGAACCTCATTGTCTGCCCTACCTGGGTACTAACATCTATCACACTCAACCCGACCTACTATAGGGTAATGTGGGCAGGGCGGTGAGGGGACTTCAGATCAGCATGGGGTTCTGGCGAACACTGCCACTATCAGTGGCAGGGAGGGTGGCACTGTTGAAAATGGTGGCACTCCCACATCTGCTCTACTTTTTTCGAACTCTGCCTGTATGGGTCCCGGCGTCAGTCTTTCGGAGGCTTAGGACCTTGACTACAGGGTTCATCTGGGGATCGGGTAGAAGGCGGGTTGCGTTAACCACGCTGATGCGGCCTAGGGCAGAGGGGGGACTGGCGGTCCCTGACTTTGAGTGGTACTACCTGGTGGCGCAATTACAGTGGCTCACGCAGGTGGTGGCTGGGGAGTTTAGAGGCCCGGAAGGACCGCAAGGTAGAGTGATTCCCCGGCATGTGTTATCATTTATAGTTCTCCAGCAGAGGATCAGTTTCGATCAGCTCACCCTTGAGGAACGCACACTCCGCTTATGCTGGAATCGGAGCCAACGACGAGCGGGGTTTCCTCGCCCATATGCTCCGGAGATCCCTTTGGGCATGTGCACAGCCCTTGCACATGGTGGGAACTGGTCCGCGTTGACTATTTGGGAGGAGCTCGGGGTACATATGTTGGGAGATTTATACAGAGACGGGGCTCTGCTATCCTTTCAGGACTTGCAGAATACTTTTCGGATACCGCGGGGAGATTATTTATTGCATGCTGCCCTGATAACGGGGATTCAACGGCAGTGGAGGATGGGACTATTGGAACCTCCGACCTCACTGGGTTGCCGGCAGGTACGTTCAAGGCTATCACGTGCCTATAGGGGGCGCTTGTCGACCGAACAATTGCCACCCCTAGATACTTTGAAAGGCAAGTGGGAAGCGGATATTGGGAAGCTCATACCCGAGACGACATGGCCTCAACTGGTGTGACGTGCCTGAAAGGGTACACGAAACGCCAGTTTCCAATTGGTTCAGTTCTTCAAATTACATAGGGCTTATTTGACGCCGGTTAAAATCCTACAGTATTTTGGTGGCTCCCAATCGCAGTATCCGAGGTGTAATGCAGATGGGGCCAATTTCCGTCACATGTTCTGGTCTTGTACGGGGTTGGGGTGCTACTGGGAAGAGGTGATAGCATGTTTGAATTAGGCGACGGGTCGAATGATAGAGGCAGACATGGGGACTTGCTTGTTACTTTGGTTCCCACATACCCCCGCACGAAAATTACTAGTACATTTTATGACTTGGGATTAATTATGGCGAAAAGGGAGCTTACCATGCACTGGAAGTCGAAGACAGGGCCTACTTAGCTGAGGTGGAGAGCGAATTTTTTAGGTTGGGCAAGTAGCGAGGGGACACTTCGATTACAGCTGGCTAGGCGCACTGCTAATGATAAGACACTAGAGGCGGCCAGGGCGTGGGGGGCTTTGGTGGCTGAACTCCAGACTCCTGCTGTGAATGCTGAAGAGGAGGAGGAAGATGTGGATCAGGTTGAGAGGGCAGTATTGACGAATTAGTAGGGAGGAAGGCATGAGTTGATGTACCAAGTTGTAGCATGAGGGAAGGCCACCTTACATATTCCGGGCATGGCAACACTAGTGAACTATAGTGGTGACACCAGGGAACGTATCTCTTACTAACAAAGTTTTTTGACCTCGGTTCTTTTCTAGGAAGTTTTGTGCTGATCATTAAGCTGGAAGACAGACAGTTGGGTCGTTCCAAAACTGAGAGCTGAATAGGATGGGTACACTGACAAGGGGTGGGGGTAGAGGGGAGGGGGTGTTAGGATTGTTGGAGGGTGGGGGATAATTGAGTAACCTTGATTGCAATGAGAGTATTTGATGTGTTACTTGTATAACAGCTTTGTATATGGCTATCATTTCAGAGGTTCTTAGGGGAGTTGGAAATAATAAAAAATCTTTTTACAAAAAAAAATGAGTGGTACCATAGTTCTGCTGGCGAGGAGGCCTTGCTACTAAAGTCTGCTAGTGTCCAGGTCAGATCATGGTGTTGGTGGTCTGCGGGATGACCAGGGGCGGAGTAATCGAATCCACCCTGGAGAGCCTCTCCTCTCTGTCATCATCTCCATCCGATGAAAAGAGGTGTAGAGCCCGGTCCATGTCCTCTGCGGGGGAAGATGGCTGAAGCTCTGCTACCGCTTGTAGGGCCTTCTGTGTCGTTCCTGTATGATTTGTTCCAGTTCGGGTGATTCCAGGGAGTGGGATAGTGCTGCAGTGTCCCTCTCGCTGGGTCGCCATTGCAAGTATCGTCTCTTGGAACGTGGCGCCTTCAATCTCTGAGCGTGTGTGGCCTCCCCGCTAGGATGCTGCGTTGATCCGCCCAATCATGGGCTTCCTCAGCATGCGTGAAGAAGATGATGGATCCATTGTGGATAATTTTGAGCCGTGCCGGGAATATCAGGGAATATTGTATGTTTTCTGCCCGCAGGCGACGCTTCGCCTCCAGGAAAGATGATTTTTGCCATTCTACAGCCCGGGAGTAATCTGGGAATAACATGATCTGCTTGTTCTCGACACGGATGGGTCCAGACTGGCGGGCTGCCCTGAGTACTGCGTCGCGGTCCCGAAAGTGTAGCAATTTCGCAAGCATTGCCCGGGGCGGGGCACCGGGCGGGGGCCTGCGTGCTGGGACCCAATGGGCTCTATCAATGGAGGAAAATGCAGTGCGATCTGCTCGGAGTGAAGGATTTCGTCCAAGTGTCCATATACTCCACTGGGTTAGTGCCTTCAATACCTTCCGGAAGCCCCAGTACACAAATGTTGCAGCGCCTTTAGCCCCCTTCCAAATTATCAATGCGCTCCTCCGTGGTGGTCATGCAGCCCAGGAGGATTTGTAGGGCCTCCTGATGCCTGTTGACTGAGTGCTTCACAGTGGCCATGACCTTCTCCTCGTCCGTGACTGTCAGCCAGTTTGCGATGATCATCCTGGAGTAGGCTGATGTCGGTCGTCAGGGTGCCTAACCGTTTCTCCATGGACACCCAGGAGTGCTCAATGGCTGCCAGTACTTGATCCAGTTTGTCCAATAGGGATTGGTCCAGTGCTGCTGCAGCTGCCTTAGACGAGGAGCGGGTACTCGTGAGGTTTTCGGGCGTGGTCTACGGCACCTTCGTACTCTGTGTGCCCCTCGGTTTCCCCATTATGCTATGTGCAAGGATGCTCAGCAGACCGGGTGTCGTGTGTGCCTGGGCTGAGCGCTGCAAACTCACCGGTCTGTGGGGCACGTCGTTGGCGATCCGAGCGGTCCACCGGAGATGACCGTCACCTGCAGTGGCGAGGTGCGCTGGAGGAGAGGGCAAGGTGGTCATGACAAAAGGAAACAACGGAGGCTCGCTTCAACCGTACCAGCGTCGACTAGTCCACCCACAACTTGGCCTCTCCACAGGTGCGAAGCGATGGTAGAGGTGGTGACGATCGAGTGGAGAAGGGGAAGGGGAAAAACCTAAGCGGCCAGGAGCTGGGCACACAAGTGGCCCGCAAGCACCCAATCTAATTGGCCCACTTCCGCGGAGTCACCGGGCACACTCTCGGCGGTCACCGCTAAGGCCGACAGCGCTCCTCGAGCTCGCACCCAGTATCCGCCAACAAGTGGAATCCACGGTGACCAGGACCGTTGTAGGTTCCCATCCAATACAGGCTGTGCTGGGCCACACCAAGTTGGCAGAGTCCGCAAAGGTGAACAAGGGGGCGGCCGATGCTCTCCGTTTTGGATAATATCCGCACCAATTGCTTCTGTGAGGGGGAAGCTTCAAGTGCGCAGATCCAGGGCAGGTGCGCAGGCCGCCGCGGGTGCCATATTAAGGCCAGGCATGTTCCAGAGTTAATGCAGCAACTTGGCGCATGTAGGGGTGCGACCCCTCACCCACAGGGGCAGCGGTCGTCTCAGGGCGTGGCAGCCTACCTCTTCACGGTGGACAGAGTGCTCCGGTGTTGGGTCGCAACTCTCCTCTCTCCCAGAGTCAGCCGCGAAGTCCGACGGGCGCAATTTTAGAACCGGGCATTTCGAAGGACTAGTGTCACCAGGTTTTAGGTTGGGGCCATAGTACGAGAGACCCTCGCCCGCTGACCTCAGGTGGGAAGTGGCGGACCGCTCCTCACTGCTATGCCTTCAGCCAGTGCGGGTCCGGATCCTCGATGGCAATAATGTTGTGTCAGCGGGAGAAGGGGGCAGTCACCGGTCGCTGGTCCTGTCCTGCGCATCCCTGTGGGCATTATGGCGTGCTCTGCAGGTGCCGACAGTAGGTCAACTGCCTCACCGCCCTTCAAAGTTGAGTCCTTCGCCCCATAGGTTGGTCTTGCAGGAGTCAAGCAATCAGTCGCGGGCTCCGCTGATTGGGAGCAGGCTCCGGTGGTAGACGATCGCCATCTTGTTTCTGGGGCCGTTGTCAGATGGAATCACATTTTCTTGAAAGCCCGCACCAGAACAGGGCTCAGCCTCTAACACCAGGTTCTCTTCATATTCATGCACTGGGGCGACGGTTTTCAGCGAGTTGCGGTGCGATGTGGCAGGCCAGTTTCATGCCCATGTGCGGACCCTCAGCGGATCATGTCCGCCATCGCAGCCTGCATGGCCACGCCCCCTCCTATATTGTCATAATTTATAACCATCATTTATATTTTTTTAATGTATTTCTACCCGGAGGTTGGAGAATAGGATTGAGATTTAGGGTTACAGCTATGAAAGTGGAGGATAGGAGTGGGTTTAAGGATAGATATTAGTAGTTGGGGATTACCTTTTAACAGGTCAAAACAAGTCTCTCAGCTATACTGTTTGACAGCATTATGTTGCCCTGAATGGAGGCTGACAACACCAAATATAAGTGGGTATTTTCTAGTGAATGTAGTCTGCACAATCAATTATACAAAATAGGAACAGATTACAAAAATGGCAGCATCTCTGTGTATGGTGTAATGTTCACTTGATGACAGATATCAAACTATGGACTATACGTAAAGGAGGATACAAATAAAATATTTTCTAATTCTGTACATCCTAAGCAATATAAGTGTACGCCAGACGTTCCTTGCTTTGCCAGGTGTAAAGCATTCTGGAAAGTTTGAAAAAGAGTGCAAATGCAATGCCAGTTCAGTATACCTGTTTTGGTCACAGACATAACATCCGGACTGTGTCAAAACCTTCATTCCTCTGGGTCTCCTGAGCAAAGGGCACTAGATATGTATGGGTCTTGTGAATGTGGCCATATGCAATAAACTGGGCGTACTGCATTTCAAAACTTAGGATAGCAAATACAAGTGAGAAGCTGGCTTAGGGTACCTGTTTTTGGTCACATATATAACTCCTTTATTGTATGGAAACAAACCACACCCAAATATTTGTAACATCTACAGATCGTAAAGTTTCTGCTGCTGGGTGCTCGACCTCCCTCATCCTCATTGTCTGGCAGGCAGATTGCAATGAACATGAGGTCTGTCACATTTTAAGCATTGTTCCATTTCATGGTATTTCCTTCTAGTTTCCATTGTGCCGGAATAAATTCTATGTCATGACCGGAAGCGAGGATTATGCTTTCCCTCTTCTCTTTTATTTCACAGCAACTATATTCAACAAACATAAACTAAATTACCAATCAAACACGGGGAAAGGAAGGTAACAACTCATTGGTAAATCAGAGCACAGATAGTCTCAGAAAGGACTTCCTCTTGTCAGGCTCCATTTTTCCACCACACTGCAGATTTCTACAGTTTGTGTGAAGAACCAAACTTACGAATTCACATCTCTTCCCTTCGGCCTTTCGTCAGCCTCTTGGTGCTTCACCAAGGTTCTGCATCCGGCCATGAAGACCCAGCGGGCCCAGAGAATTCACCTAATAGACGACTTGGTTAATATTCTCCTACTAGACCAATGCCGAAGGAAACTTTGAGAGCATCTCCAAATGAAAGTCTACTGCGACCTGAAGTAACCCTTTGGGTGCTACTTGCATCGTAGCACTTTACTGTATTTATTTCTTTCAAATTCAATATCTCAACTTCTACACTTTGGAGTTTTGGCAATTTGGTCTTATTTTTCTCAGATAAATAGTCTTTATTTTTCTGAACTGATGTGGAGTCTTTTTGTGGTGTTTTCATTGTGTTATTGTATGTGTTATTGCAAAAATACTTTACACATTGCCTTTTAAGTTGAGCATGCCTGATCTGTGCCAAGCTACAAGAGGGTGAGAACAGGATAACTTAGGTTGTGTTGCGACTTACCCTGACTAGGATTGTGGTCTTTACTTGGACAGGGTGCATACCTCTGCCAACGAGAGACCCAATTTCTAACATGCATGTGTTTTCAGCGGTGTTTTTTCCATTGCTGAGTAGGGACCCAAATACTAGATAATAGGGAATTTTTTTGATGAACAGATTTCATTGGGATATCTGAAGTCCTTGGGCTCAGCGTATGCCCATACCTAGGGGAACTCACCAAACCCAGATGTGTCTGAAAACTAGAGACACACGTGAATCCAGATGAAGTGGCTTGCATAAAACTAAATGCATTTTATCACGCAGAATCCTCTGCATAGGTCTATTAAAATATCAGTAAAAAAGAAAAATCACAGTTTCTTCTCTTTTCAATCAGAAACGTCAGGCAAATGTTAAAATGTTCTATTATCAAATGTTCCCAAAGGTACCCACATGCATGGGTGGGGCTACTGAAAGTAACAGCAAGAGGGAGAAATTGTGACAATGCGAAGCCCATATTGACAACATTTACTTCACACAGTCACAAATCTGGACTGTTCCTATTAGTTACAATAGGCCCACCCACAAATGTGAGGTCCTGCTGTAATTGGTAGAAGTGTGGTACCACTAGGTTGATGTAAATATGATGTTACCCGCATATTTTCGAATGTTTCTATCACAGAAATGTGATGAAATTGGTGGTTTAACTAATTGTTTACATGCGCAGAGAACTGCAAGTAAGAAAAAGTAGTGAATCCGCACAAGGCATACCCCCAGGATTTCTCTAGATGTCTAGTGTTAAAAAAATGTATAGGTTTTGCTAGGTGCCTGATTACCCCAGGCCCAAGCATGTCTGTGTTCATTCAAGGAGCTAAGGCAAAGAAAAAATGCTAATAACGTACGCCTCCTCGTTGGGGTTTAAACAGGTGTGTCTTTGCCGTGTGTGACTCTGCTACAAAGGTCTGGATGTCGTTAGGAATTTTTCATAGGCCAAGAAAAAAATCCAATCAGTATCAGACTCTTCGCTGCGGTACAGGCCCGTGTTTCTGCCACCCAGCAAAGACCATAAAAAAGGAGTAGTTTCTGTCCTGTAACTCCAGTTCTGTAGAAGGGTATCTCTGTTATAGTCATAATCTAGTGAATAGTCCCTCCCATGTGCGAGGACCCCGGCAATCAAAAAGAATCTCTTAAGTTGTCAGAAAATTGCAGAACTGCAAAGACACTTAAGAGAGAATTTAAAGACAAATAATGCAGCCTATATCCACAGGCTACACTGTCCAGTACTTCAACTAGAAATTCCACCAAAAATCCACAAACAGCAAAGCCTGTCCAGATTTCCCTTGCTTTAACAGCAAAAACCCTCTGGAATGATAGAGAGGAAGGAATGGACAGACAAGCCCCATAGGCTGCCATTATGTGGCTTAAATAGGATACTGTGCCTTCAAGAGAACTTTCCAGAACTTCTCCCAGTATCCCAGAATGCACCGCAGGTCCCTCTTACTTTCAGTTCTTTTTGAAGGCGTAACACGCCAGACCTGTAGCATTCCTTTCATGAACATTTCTCTCCACCGGGGAGGCGGGAGGGCGCTTATGACTATAACAGAGATACCCCTACTACAGAACTGGAGTTACAGAACAGAAACTACTCCTTCTGTAGTAGGGGATCTCTGTGTATAGTCATAATCTAGTGAATAGAATGGCAAGCCCATCCCCACACCAAAGGGGCGGTGGAGAAAAGAGAAATAACACCACTATTGTGCGAACAGATTTCGCAGCGAAGCCTGCCCAACCTGAGCGTCTGCCCTGGCATCAGTGTCCAGGCAGTAATGCTTAGCAAAGGTATGGACCGACTTCCATGTGGCCGCCTAGCAGATTTCTCCAATTGGAACATTACGGAGCAGAGCTGTCGTGGCAGCTTTGCCCCTGGTGGAATGAGCCTTAGGTTTACCCCCTAAGGTCTTATTAGCTTTTTGATAACACAATTGTATGCAGGATACAATCCACCTAGAGATAGACTGCTTTGAGGTCGCAAGACCCGTCCTGACCGATCCATAATTAATAAACAATTGGTCTGACCTACGAATATCTTTGGTTTTATCCAGATAAAATTTCAACACCCTCCTAACATCCAGGGAATGCAACGACCTTTCCGCTGGAGATGAAGGGTTCTGAAAAAACGTAGGCAAAGTTATGGTCTGGTTGACATGAAAATCAGAAATAACCTTGGGAAGAAATTTAGGGTGAGTACGCATAACAACCTTAGCAGCATGAAATACAGTATAAGGTTCTTGGCAACACAACGCCTGAATTTCACTCACCCTGCGAGCCGATGTAATGGCCACGAGGAACGCCACCTTCCAGGACAGGTGCTGCAACGAAGCCTTATGAATAGGTTCAAAAGGCTCCTTCATCAATCTGGACAGCACCACATTCAATTCCCATGAAGGCGAAGGGAGCCTGACAGGAGGGAACACTTTCTTCAAGCCTTCCAGAAAGTCTTTGATCACAGGGATCTGGAAAAAGGAAGTCTGTGAAGGGCATTTCCTGTAGGCAGTCAATGCAGCGAGATGAACCTTAATGGAATGAACATTAAGGCCAGACTGCGCCAACTGTAGAAGATAAGGAAGGATGACATCTTCCTTACATGTCGTCGGATCATAGTTCTTGGACTTGCACCAGATACAAAATCTCTTCCACTTGTACGCATAAGAAGTCCTAGTGGAAGGTCTCCTAGACTCCTTCAGTATGTCCATACAATCTGCAGGGAGATTCAAATGGCCATATTGCACTATCTCAGGAGCCATGCTGCCAAACTCAAAGACGAGAGGTTGGGGTGCAACATCTGCCCCCCGAACTTCATGAGAAGGTCCGGCCTGCACGGCAGCTGCATGTGAGGAAGGAGAGACCGGTGAAGCAGGTCCGTGAACCACCACTGTCTGGGCCATTCCAGGGCAATCGGTATCATCCACGCCCTGGACTGGGACAGCTTGATGAGAACCGTCGGTATCAGGGGAATGGGTGGAAAAGCGTACAGAAAGCTGTTCGACCAGTTGATCCATAACTCATTCCCCAGCGTCCCCGGCTGGTAGTACCTGGAGGCGAAGTCTCGGCATTTGCTGTTTTCGGCGGTGGCGAACAGATCTACGTCTGGCGTCCCCCACCTTGCGAAGACTTCTCCTAGTACTTCGTCGTTTATGACCCATTCGTGGTTTTCCTGAATAAGTCTGCTCAGTGCGTCTGCCTGAACATTCTGCACACCTGGTAGATGGGTAGCCGTTATCGTCAGTCCTCTGGCCAGAAGCCAGTGCCAGATCGCCTGTGCTTCCTGTGACAGGGTGCGCGATCTCGAGCCCCCCTGCTTGTTGAGGTAATACATCGTGGTCGTATTGTCCGTCTGTACAAGTAGGGAGTTGGTCTGGAAGGACGGAAGAAAGGCCTTCAGTGCCAAGTGAACAGCTCTGAGTTCCAGGAAATTGATGTGGTACGTGGACTCCGTCTGTGACCACGTCCCCTGAACCTGTAAGTTTCCGGAGTGCGCCCCCCAACCGTGGAGAGACGCGTCCATCACAATAGTCTGAGTGGGAATGTCCTTGTGGAACGGAACCCCTCTCAGGAGATTCTCCGCCGAACACCACCACTTCAGAGACTGAAGAGCCTGCAGAGACAGTCGTATCCTGTCGTCCCAAGATCCTTTCCTCTGATCCCACTGGTCCTCCAAGCACTCTTGCAACGGTCTCATGTGCAGTCGTGCATGAGGCGTCAGGAAGATACACGAGGCCATCGATCCCAGTAGAGAAGACACCGTCCTCACTGTCGTAGAAGGACTGGTCATAAGAGCCTGAGCCTTCCGAAGCAGTGATAATCGCCGCTCCTCCGAAGGAGACACGCTTGCTGACAGCGTATTGATGGAGGCTGCCAAGTACTGTATGCACTGGACCGGAGTCGGGACCGACTTGGACATGTTGATGTGCAACCCCAGCCTGTTCAGTAGAACGCACGTCTTCTGGAAGTGAGCTTGCGCTTCTGAGAAGGAGGAGGCCTTGATCAACCAATCGTCCAGGTACGGGTAGACAAACACCTTGTTCTGTCTCAGGTGCGCCGCTACCACCGCCATGCACTTGGAGAACGTTCTCGGCGCAGACTTCAGTCCGAATGGCAATACTGTGTATTGATAATGATTGGCGCCGACTTGGAATCGCAGAAACTTCCGGTGTTTGCATGCAATGGGCACATGGAAGTATGCATCCTGGAGGTCTATGGCACACAGCCAGTCTCCCCGTTGCAGCTGAGGATAAATCTGATGCAACGACAGCATGCAAAACTTTTCTCTGCGAATCCACTTGTTTGCCTGTCGCAAATCCAGAATGGGCCTGAACTCGTTCTTGTCCCTTTTTCGAACCAGAAAGAACCGGGAGTACAGACCTCTTCCTCTTTGAGACCGAGGTACGTCTTCTATCGCCCTTTTCCTTAGCAGGATATCTGCCTCCGCCTGGAGCTCGTGCAGCTGAAACCGCGAGCTGACCGGTGGGATTGATGGAGGCGGGCTGGTGAACCGAAGACTGTATCCATTGCAAACAATATTCAGCACCCACTTGTCCTGAGTAATTTTTCTCCACTCTGCCAGAAAAGATTAAAAGCTTCCCCCCACCGGAGTGGGTAACAGTTGCAGGGGAAGTAAGCGCTCAGGGCCTAGACCCGGCCTGGCCTTTAGTCGCTGTTGCCGACTGGTGGCCGCCTCTACCTCTCTGGCGCTTCTGGAACGGTCTTCTGAACTGCTGCTGTTGTTGCTGCTGCTGTTGTCCCGAAGACTGGCCACGCCCTCTGCCTTGGCCACCGAACCGCCGTTGGAACGGGCGGTACGACTTCTTGGTCTCCTTGGGTTTTTCCAAACCCACCGCCGTGAGGGTTTCGGCCTCCGCCTTCATGCGGGCCATTTCATCCTCTGCGTGTTTTCCGAATAGGGTTTCGCCAGAGAATGGCAGATTGGCAACCCTTTGTTGTGCGTCCGGTTTCAGGGACGTGAGGCGGAGCCAGGCGTGTCTTCGCTGGTTAATCCCATGGCAGAAACCATGCGCCGCCAGCAGGGAAGAGTCGGCCGCAGCACTGATGACCTGAATTGCCACCAACATCCCCTCATTCAACACCTCTTGGAAGTCTTCTCGCTTGTCACGCGGCAGATGTTCCACAAACTGTTGTAGGGATTCCCAGAGGGCTCGGTCATACCGTCCCAACAAGGCCGTGGCACTAGCGGCCTTCATGGAAGTCGCCGAAGTCCCACAAACCTTTCTCCCAGATGAATCCAGCCACCTAGATTCCTTATCTGGTGGAACCGTGGAGGATGGAGTGGTGGCATGCTGCTTACGAGCTGCCGTCACAATCACCGAATCTGGAGGGGGCTCCACCCTTAGAAAGGCCAGATCCGATTCCGGGGCCCGGTATTTTTTCTGCAGTTTCGAGGGTGCCGCCTTAGTCACCGCCGGGGTGAGAAAAAGGTCCATGGCCGGTTCTTCCATGCCCGGTACCAGTGGCAGTAACGGCCGAGACAAATGCTTCTGGTGCCCAACTTCGCTGCACCTCGTAAAAGCACGTCCTGGAACGACACCAGATCATCAATCGGTGACACCCTTGTTTCTGGCGAATCCGACAAGGTCGGAGAATAGTCCCTGGTCCCTGAAGACCTTGTCCGGGAACGAGATCTGTGCCTCCTGTGGCGTCGTCTCGACCGTGTGGAAGACCTATTGCGCGATCGTTCCCTCCTCCTGGAACGAGAGCGCGATCTCCCGGCACGTGGCCGCTCTACCGGTTTCCGTGGGGGCGTCTTCCGTGGCCTATCCTGGGGTTTAGGTTTTGGAGTCCCCTTAGGCGGCGTCGGAAGCGGAGGCAGTGACACCGATCTCGGTGGAATGACAGGAGGTACCTCCGGACGAGGAGAGGACCCATGAGGTGGGACCGGTGGAGGAGGTTGCCCCGCAGGAGGAAGTGGAGGTAGTGGAGGCAGCGGCGGATTGGAGGGAGGAGCCTCCTTAGGTAGAGGAGGAGGAGTGTTAGGCCGAGGTGGTGTGTAGACCACCGAGTACACCGAGCCCGGTGACTTCTTCGGGGGAGGAGACTGCGAACCAGACCCCCCAGAACGTGAGCGACGCCTCTGGCGTCTTTCGCCAGATCCGGCGTGACTTTTCGTGCCAGAATCCCTTTTGCGCCGTTTAGGGGAGGTGGAACTCCTCGGGGACACCGATCTCTTTCTGCTCGACGTCGAGCGTCGTTTTTCCGGCGTCGAACGTTGACCCTTCGACTCCAGCGTCGAACGCCGTCTCCTCGACGTCGAGTGCTTCTTCCTGGACGTCGACCGTCGACACCTCGACGACGAACGGTCAGTCCTCGACGACGAGCGTCGACTTTTCCTCCGCGTCGACCGTTTTCTCGCGGTCCTCGACGTCGACGATCCCCTCGACGGCGACCGGCAGTGTCGCTTCGACGGCGAGCGCCGGTGCCTGTCGGTCCTTCTTCGACGTCGATGGCTCGACGCCGACGACGCCGTCGGCGGTGACTTCGACGGCGGCCTACCCAGGCCTCTCGACGTCGACCGTCCACGCTGTCTCGATCCGGAACCCCGGGGAGAAGGGGAACACACCGTTGTCATTCCTCTCGACGTCGACGGAGACCGGGATCTCTTGCTGGGCTTCCTGCCTCTGGGGAGCCCCCCAGAGGCCTCAGCAGGGGCAGAGGGAGCCTTCACAGCCTGCCCAGACCCACCTGCAGCCTACAGTCGCCTCTTTTCCAGGCCTTGAAGCCTAATCTTCAGCCTGTCCCTCAGGGTCCTTGTAGTAAAGGTCTGGCAGATGTCACAATCTTCAGGGACATGATCTTCAGGGAGGCAGAGTATGCAGACGTCGTGTGGATCAGACTTGGCCTTCTTCCTTCCACATGCTGGGCACTTGTCGAAGAGAGCAGGCATTTTAGAGCCCTAAAAAGCCTGAACAAATACACAGCAATGAAGGGAAACACCAAGTACACAATAGAAAACACTTTTAAAGCAAAAAGTGCACAAAAATCCAATAAACCCTTGAAAAAGGGAGAGCTCAATGCACCAGGGTCCTGTTAGCAGGAGCCAGAAAAAAGAACTGAAAGTAAGAGGGACCTGCGGTGCATTCTGGGATACTGGGAGAAGTTCTGGAAAGTTCTCTTAAAGGCACAGTATCCTATTTAAGCCACATAATGGCAGCCTATGAGGCTTGTCTGTCCATTCCTTCCTCCTTATCATTCCAGAGGGTTTTTGCTGTTAAAGCAAGGGAAATCTGGACAGGCTTTGCTGTTTGTGGATTTTTTGGTGGAATTTCTAGTTGAAGTACTGGACAGTGTAGCCTGTGGATATAGGCTGCATTATTTGTCTTTAAATTCTCTCTTAAGTGTCTTTGCAGTTCTGCAATTTTCTGACAACTTAAGAGATTATTTTTGATTGCCGGGGTCCTCGCACATGGGCGGCACTATTCACTAGATTAGGACTATACACAGAGATCCCCTACTACAGAACTACTATGCAGCCATCTCCCCAGACATATTAGCTAATAAAACTGGCAATGCAGATCCCAAAAATTAAGTACATTTCTTAGCATGTGGGCCACAGTCAAAGGGGTTAAGGAGGCCACCAAATATATAATTGAGAAAAATAATACAAACAACAACTATATAAGAGCAAAAAAAAATATTAAGAGGAAATATGAACTGAAGGACGAGGAAATAAATATTAAGCAGAAGCAGGTTGCAAGTAGAAGTGATACAATCCCACAGCTCTCAACTAGTACTAAAAACCTTCAAGTGGATATAATAAATGCCAACCACATGCATTTCGAAGATAAACTAGAAAGAGCATGCCAAACTTACACTAATCTGCTAGATGCAGGAAGGATGGGTCCAGTAATTAGGCTTAGGAAGCTGTACTTGCTGTTGCACAGAAGTTAACAACCAGGAAATTACTCAAGGCCTTGACTTAACCCACCCCCCGCCCCACCTCCAAAACTTGCAATATGACCACTTCTGGAGAACTCTGCTGGGGAAGACAGAGAAGGTGCCACAAGACAGCAAGAAAGAACAAGCAGCTCAAAAGATGTTTCAAAAGATCAAGCCCTAAATTTTCAAATTACAAGAGGTAATGTAGATCGTGCTCAGGAAAGTGTATACTGCCTCTAGTCTAAATGAGTTACTACAGTCCTCAATTGGGGATGAAGAGAAACTTCAAGGAAAAGGAAAGCAAGAGAGGACTTTAGAGATCAAAAGAAGCTTAAGTACAATAATTATAAGGAACGGGTCTAGAACTACTAGATTTTCAATAGTGCTCTAGAAATAGGGAGCACTTGAGCACCCAAATATCTAGCCCAATACCAAAAGAAATGGAAAAAGGATTGGTCAATAGAAACAGCACAATCACATTTACTGTAGTCAGTAAATATGAAAAGAGATTCCACAAATCCAACTAGTAAAACAGAGGTTGATGAAGAATGCTGATTCTTGACCCAACCTATGCAGTCCATACAGACAGAAATAACAGCAATAAAGGCAAACTAGAAATAGCTGCAGCTGAACTCAGTGCCCTGGACTGAGAGCCACACGCATATAAAAGCTATGGCACAGTTGACAATCTATCCCAAAAGTTAGCTGATTTGAAAAGCAACTGGGGTTACCTGTAGCAAATAGGTGGGGCTCAGTGATGAGTAGAACAGAGTAGGATGTGTGAGCTTGAAAGACAAGAAATGGAAGATTTTGTAAATTATGAAGTAACTTTCAGGACGATATAGCTAAACCCTCTCCACAGGACCTAATCTGCCCTTGTGTCCATTCTAGATGAACTCCATATGATTGCAGATCAGGGTGACACTACTGCTCTAATCCTTTTGGATTAGTCCACCACATTCAATAATTTCTCTCATCAGATTGTACTCCTTTGTCACTCAAATAGTTATTACTGATAAACTGTATCCTGGATCACTTCATGTATGCACAATTACTATATAAACCCTTCTACCCTTGCTTAGTTTCTGTACTCTCTTACAAAGTCCCCCACGGTTCCTCACTCAGCACTACATTATTTTACAACTACTCTGCTCTTCTTGCTGCCCTTATTAGTTCACACAGTTTCTCTTTTATGACCTACACTGATGATATTCAAGTCCTATTTAAACTTGACTTCTCTCAGCAGTATTCCCACCTCAAACTGAGTTCTTGCCACTCTGAAAATGTAAGGGAATTCACTAAAGCTCAACACAGACAAAAGAGAGATTCCTATTGTAAGACCCGATTGGTGGCCTTCTGAACTTGTCCCTCTCCAACTATTGTCCTGAGGAAGGAGACAGGGAGGGGGAGGGGGGGGACAGTACAGTAAGAACAATAAATCAAGCTGAAACATGAGCCATCTATGCAGAAAAAGAAAATAGTGAATGGTACAACACTGAATGCATGTTTTGGTTCTCCATGAGAGATCAGAAACTATCGGAAGATTGAAAGGAAATGTAAACAAACATTCAAAACAGATAAACAAGAAATTGTTTCCGGGAGTCAAAATAAAGAGCTTCACTAGTTTGGTAAATGAACGATCTAATAAACATGAAACTAAGTGCCAATGCAAACAAGAAGCAATAAACATCTAATTACTGACTCCGTAAAAATAACCTTGATCACAAACACATAGAAATGCGAGAACTGCAAAGGCGAAATTAATATCACTCGCCAGAAATGGAAAAGAATGCACTCTAAACAGAAAAAGATAACAAGCCACATGAAAAAAATAATCAAACGGACCCCAGCTGAAAGTATACAAGAAATGAGTCCTGCTGATATGATTGCCCTAGTACAGAGATGTCCAACGAAACAAAGAACCGGGTATCAAGATGAAATTCCAGCTGTTAGGATATCAGGAGTAAGTCAGTTTATTGTGGTTAATTTATCAGACAGAGTTCTTACAAAACATGAGATCAGTGGTGTAGATAAAGGGCTTTCTTTGCCCCCACTAGACACTTTGATACTTTTGAACTCAAGACTGATTTTTATATAAATTCAGTAGAGTATTAAAATGAAAGAAAATTTTTGCTATGAAACCGAAACCTACAGTGGGAGTATCTGTAACTCCGACCATCTCATCAATCACCATCAATTACTTACAGGATACATATTGCTTATCAGCCTCAGCGATAACACTATTTCAGACATTGAGGATTTAATCAAGGAAATGGATATAGAGGAAGACACTATCAAAGAGAGTAGTCTGTCTAACAAACCCCGCTTTATTCCTGTCTTGCCTAAAGACAACGTTATTTTTAAATTTAACAATGAAGGAAATTGACTGTTAGACAATCAAATGAAAGAAATAATTTGACAATAAAAGAGAAGCATGCACTTTGTACATTGAAAAATGATTTAAACATTGTTATTCTGCAAGGGGATAAGGGGGGAATGTCATTCTCAACTTTTGTGATTACAATGCTGAGGCCAAAACAGCTGAAAGTCAAAACTGACTGTGAAGTTTGTAAAAGACTACAATGTAAGATGATTCAAATAGAAGCCTTTAAACGTCTTTAAAAAGTGAATTTTAGGTGTGAGGAGCTACGCCAGCAACCAAGATGGCCGCGTAAGCTCCCGGCTCCGTCGACCTCCGCCAGCAGCTCGTATATCCTGCTATTCATCCTGAATTCGCACCAGACTCCCGGGTTCATGAAGTATTTCTGCTTCTAAAGGTGCAATCCCGAGGTTTTTATCCTATCGGATGACGAAGATATGCCGTGTTTCCATTCTCGGCCTAACATCGTGTGGAAGCCGGGGCCTCGATTTCTGTCTCATCCGGGTAGGAGTTGATCAACAACGGCCGCTGGACCTGGACTGAGCCCGGTCCCCACGAGTGTCCCGTAACCAGTTTGTTTTCGTGTGGTGGCATCGTGAACGGTCTGCACCGTGAACACATCAGCGTATCGCGCTGTCTGCCGTGTCCGGGAGTCCGGCGCCCGGAGACCCCGCTGGCGCCCCGGGGTTGACGGGCCGGGGCCCTCGCTGCCGGCGACGGTGTTGATTTTCCACGACGGAGAGTGCCCACTGTTATCCTTGGATCTGTGTGACCTGCTGCCCCGGAGAAGCCGGCCTCCGGGGTACGAATCCAGTTCTGCCTCTTCTTGAGAGGAGTTGGGGCGGACGGAGGGTACGCCATCGCTGCAGGCCGTTATGGCCGCCATTGGAGCGCTCCATTCACAGTTCGCAGCTGTATTCCGGACACTGAGCGTGCAAGTGGACGGTATTTTGGGACCGGTCTATGATTCTTCGCTTAACTCTCATCTATCTGTGGTACCAGTGGTGCAATATATGCCTGAGATCGAGGTCCCCGGACATAACCCGGATTTACTGTGCTTTGTCGACTCCCAACTCACAGCCAGCGAGCCCGTGTTTGTCGCCAGCGTTCCCTGCTTTATCCTGCTGCCGCCTCATTCGAATATGGACAGTCTTCTATGCCGCTACGAGTTCCTCAGTGACTGTTGGAAAGACTTGACATCTTTGGACATTTTTCTTTGTTCGTTTTGTGGAAATCGTAAACATCTTTCCGTCTGCCCATCCTGCAACACCAACGTGAACTTTGACGATTGTTCTACATTTTCAATTGTGATGGTGGTTCGAGTGGTAAAGACTCTCACGAAGTACCGTATGGGCCAGGGTTGAACTTGAGGGCTTGGGTTCGATAAAATAGCTTGATTCAATGCCGGGATTGTACCTCTATTGTGACGGGAGTTGGGTGGTGTTTTGCTTCCTCCCCCGACTGGTTTGTAAATTTGCTATATGTTGGTTTGACTATATTTCGGGGTGATCGCTTCTGGCGGGGGGTACGGGAGACTGAGGGTGTATTTGCCTTTCACGACTCTCCTCCTCCATCTATTCCCTTCCTTGGGCTTAGTTTAGTGGGCGATAGGCACGCTGCTCTTGGGGTTAGGTCGTAGCCATCTGCAGGGGTGCAGGGTGGGGGGTGGAGGGTGGGGTTTTTTATTTTTCCTTTATTTTGTTCTATGACCTTTCTATGTCCCTTTTCCCTTCTTCGCAAGAGATGTGGCTTATTCTCCTGATCGTATACTCCTCATATCCGGGTGTCGAGTGTTGGATTCTTGTATTCTGTATTCTGGATGGGCGGTATCCGATGATGTTCGCTCGAGGCACTCTGTACTGTATTGTTTCATCTCGGCTCTAATTTGATATTGATGTCTCTCAGATGCCTATAACTGATGTGTATTCTCTTATTTGGTCTGCCCATTCACTGTTATGATATGTTCCATCGAATGATGCCCGATATGTATATTTCTACTCTTGTGTTATAATTAATAAAAATATATATATAAAAAAAAAAGTGAATTTTATAGGTTTATTAGAGCTGGAGGAAGTTAAATATTTAGATAATAAAACTCCCACTGTACCAATAATTTACTTCCTAGCGAAGCTACATAAAGGCGGGAAGACTACCTTGAAGATCTATAATTTCAGCTATAGAATCTGTTACTGAAAGGATATCGGATTATGCTGATATATTCATGGCACCATTAGTATCTAGCTTCATACATTAAAGATATTAAAGAATTATTACAGAAGTTGCATAAGATTCAGTGGAGTGAAGAGCTATGGCTAGTAACAATGGATGTTAAGAGTCTTTACAGAAGTATCAAACATGGTGGTTTGAAGGAATTTAATTTTTGGGGGTGTGAAATCTGAGAGTTTTTACTAAGATGATTTTGGAAAGGGTACAATTTGTCTTGACCATCAACTATTTCTTGCATCAAAAAACTTTATACCATCAGATATATGGCACTGCGAGGGGAGCAAGGTTTGCTCCCTAGTATGCCAACTTATTTATGGGTTGGTATGAGAGGGAGCATGCCTGGAATGAAGAGGAACATGAAGGATACAAAATGTGGTTATGCGGGTTCGTTATATAAACACACTTATTCCTGTAGACCAACTGGCTTCTTATCATAGGTATTTGAATACAAATATTGTGAATGTGGAACTATCCCTTGAATACCACAAAATCTCCATCACATTTCTGGACCTTGTTTCTATGTCACAAACCATACGTTGTATACAAGATAATTAGAAAAGCAACAGCCAGCAAAAGCATTTTACATTTTAAGTCGGTACATCTCCATAATCAGAAAAGGACTATTCCCTATGGGGAACTTATCATCCATAAGAGGAACTGCATGATCGAAGATGATTATAAGGAAGAACAAAAAACTCTGAAAAGATTTAGAGGTAGGGAATACCCACTTTAAATGTTGTTGGAATCATCTAAAAAAGCCCAGGGAATACCTTGGGAATCACTAATAAGGCAGCTGGGAGTAGGAAAAAGAAGGACAACAAACATCAAGTCAGGTTCATTGCAAACTGTTGTGCAGAAAACAGTAAAATAGATAGCATTTTGCAAAACAGTGGGATATTCTTAAGACTGACAAAGATCTATGTGACACTATTACGAACAAACCTCTTCTTAACTTTAGGAAAGCAGAAACATTAAAAAATATATGGAGTCCGAGTGATACCTATAAATTTGAAGGCACCATCAAATTGGATATCAGACAAAGTATAAGTGTAACAAATGTGAATGCTGTAGATTTATGTTAGACAAAAGCAAATAATTTCAGAGTCATAATGGGAAAAAGTATTTCAAGATTAGTTCATTCATCAATTGTAGGACCACATTTTGTGTGTATTTGATTATATGTTCATGTAAGAAATGGTACGCAGTTTCAACCATTCGTCCCTTGAAAGAGAGAATGAAAGAACATATTAATGAGAAAAAATGGTCTGACAGTATGTCACATCTTAGTAAACATTTTGTGGAAAGTCACAAAGAGGGTGATTTCTCAATGATCTCAGTACTTGGGACAAATAATATAAGGGACCATCGTAAAGGAAGAGAACGGAATATTGGTCTTTGCTACAAAGGGAGATGATAGGGAGTATTTATCTGAGAGAGATGTAGAAACACATTGATACTGCCCTGAAGAAGCGACTAAGCTTGCAGTGAAACACGTGTTGGCTAAAGTTTGTCTGGATGATTTAATTATGAACTATTTATGATCAATAGACACTTTGTAAATGGTGTTTTCATGCTGTTTTATTAATAAATGAATAATTATTCATATTTAAACTCTGGGTTACTTAATGAATGTGATCTCAATTAAATAGTTCCCTGCAACCATTAACTGTTTATTTTAAATTTCTCAGCCAGATTAGGTAACAGTCCAGCAGGTGGTAGCGAGTGCAGGACCACTGTCATCTTATTACCCACATTTATTTGCGCAATACACAAGACCATTTAGTGATTCATACTAAAATTAAACGAACACAGCACTCAAAATCTCATTGCTCCACAGAAAGTAGCTAGTCTCAAGAAGGCAACAGTATAGTCTAGTCTATTCACAAGGATTTATAAAGCATGGCACAAGGATTTATAAAGCATGGCTGGCCAAACAGGGCCTCCCGGTACTAGGCAGATATTAAGAGAAAAGACCCCTCTTTATTCAAACAACAATGTTTTTCAACAATGTTCTGAAGTCGAGCTCGGAATCAGACTTCCTTGTCTGTAAAGCGAAAGCATTCCACAACCTACTAACAATGTTGGCGAAGGAGCTGATGCCAGCTCTTGCTTTATTGAATCTAGGAACAGCAAGACATTGCTAGGTAGAGCACCACAAATGTCTTGAAAGCTGACAAAGTGTCAGAAGGCTTTGGATCACTGTGGCTCCTTTGTTGTGTATTGCTTTTTGTGCCAATGAAAGCACTTTCAAATGTATCCTGTTTTGCACCGGGAGCCATTGCAGAGAGGTGGATGTTCATCACTGTGAGTATTGCCCATTTTGTATTCTTTGTAGCCATTTAATATCTGATTTGGAGCTCAGGTATAAGGAATTTCTGTAGTCAAGGCAAGACATGATCAGGCCTTGTACTAGGATTCTACATGTAGAGTCCGGCAGCCAGCTCAGTAATCTCCTGAGAGTGAGAAGAAGGCCAAAACAGTTGGCCAATAATTTGTTTGCTTGGGTTGCCATGGTGAGTCCCCCATCAATCCAGACCGCAATACTTTTCACCTCTTTCTTAAGGGTGGGTTTACTGCCCATGCACGCAGGCCAATTTAGGTCTAACCATTGTGCTGGATGTTTTCCTACTACCAGCACCTCCATTTTTACTTCCATTTAATTTGAGGCCGCTGGCAGCCATCCAATTCATTACATGATTCAAACACTTGTCAAGGAGGGCGAAGGCGGTGTCTATGTGTTGCGAAAGACTTATGATATTTTGGGTGTTGTCCGCATATGAGATAGCAGTGAACCACATTTGTTGATTATCTCAGCCAAAAAACAAACGTAAATGTTAAAGTGCTGGGCTAAGAGAAGACCTGTGTGTTACAGGAAAACCCCAGGAGAAGAGAAGATAATAGATTATTGATCTTCTTCAACAACTTGAAAAATTATTTTTTGCAGGATAGCCGTTAGCCACATTAGCGCAGTTCCAGAAATTCCTGCTTGTACTATTCTTTTGATAAGTGTGGGATGAAATATAATATCAAAAGCGGCACTCAGATCCAAGAGAATGAGGGCTGCAGATCCTCCATTATCTAGGATAGCCCTTAGTTCTTAGGATAACAAAACAAATCAGTAAAAAAAACAATATATACAGATGAACATATACTGCTGATGGAAGAAAAGAGAAAGTAGGTGAAAAATGATCTGGCGTGCTGAGTACTATGTAACAAGGTTCTAACACACACAGAAAATAAGCCAAGAAAAAATATCCAAAACCACATGAATATTGAATGTCTTAAAAATTATTCAGAATAAGAAAGCAGAACAGATAGTCCAGCAAGGGGGAAATGTTTCTTGTTGTAGACAGAAAAAGACAAGCATGGGCACTTTGTCAAAGCACTGTGGCCCGCACTATTGGCTTGCCAATTCCGGACACTCTTGTAATGCGTTGGCATTGCAAAAGCCAACCCAGTTGAACAGCCATGCTAACAGTATAGAAATAATTAGAAAACATTACTTTGTATACTTCTGAGATGGCCGCCATATTGCATGTTGCAATGCAGCGACACCCTAAAGCGGCAATATGGCAAATAAAGAAAATGTTTTCTGTATGTTCTATACTTTGACGATGGCTGCCAAGTCGGGTGACACACAGCAAGGTGATATAACATGGCTGCTATTTTGAGATGACCCCCACATTGTGTCATAACAGCATCACACAATGTGGCAGCCATCTTCAAAGTATATAAAAACAAGCACTGGCAAAGCCAGTAGGTCTCGCCGTTGAGACTAGTTGGCTTTGCCAATGGTTTTTAGCCATGCTGCACAGCATCCCTGATGGCTAAAGAATTTTAAAATAACCCCTTGAAGCGGCTGATTTTCTTTTCGCTGTAGTTACCGATCAAAGTTGGATTGCTAGCTAAAAAGAAACATGGGAAAGCGTTCTTTTTAAAAGTGGATGGGGAAGCAACACCGGGAGGGCAGAAGCAATACCGTGAAAGCAACACAAGTTGGGCATGGGTAGGGAAAGGAAGCAACATAGGTGGCTATGGATGGGGAGAGGAAGTAACATCGGTGGCCATGGGTGGGGAGAGGAAGTAACATGGATGGGCATGGGTGGGGATAGGAAGTAATATGGGGGGGGGAGAGGAAGTAACAATTGGAGGGCATGGGTGGGGAGAGGAATGAATATGCTACTTACCAGTATGCATCTGTTCTTGGCATGTAGGGCTGCTGACATTCATATCTATAGCATAGATCGCCGCCTAGTGTTAGGTCCGGATGATTGCACATTGTTGTACTGGAAGAGTCTTCGAAGTATCACGAGAAAGGTGGCTCCTCCCCTGGACTACAGTGCGCATGGGCATCGACTCCATCCCCAGATTGTTTTTAGCCATTGTGGAGAAGATGGAGTGTAACAGTGTGAGCGATGACCATGCCAATAGTAAGTGTAAGTGCTGCAGCCGCTACAGGCGCCGGGGAGGAGGGCGGGCGATATGAATGTCAGCAGCCCTACATGCCAAGAACAGATGCATACTGGTAAGTAGCATATTCAGTTCGAGGCATGTGGGCTGCTGAATTCATATATATAGCATAGAATATATAGCAGTCCCTCCATTAGCGGCGGCCGCCTGTGCCAGCTGCAGCAGTTTGAAAAAGTGTTTTTTAGAACAGCCTGACCCACAGCTGCTTGCTGCTTGGAGTGCACATCTACACAGTAGTGTTTTGTAAATGTGTGTAGGGTAGACCATGTGGCTGCTCTACAAATGTCTTCTAAAGGGATATTTCCAAGGAAAGCCATGGAGGTCCCCAACTTGCGGGTGGAGTGGGCTCTAGGGGGTGCTTAAAGTGCGCTTAGATTTCTGATAGCAAATCTGAATACACTTAACGATCCACCTGGCTATACCTGCTTTGGAAATGGGGTTGCCTTTGTGTTGTGCGGAAAAGGCAACAAAGAGTTGTTTCGTCTTCCTAAAATCTTTGGCCCTATCAATGTAATACATCAAAGCTCTTTTGACGTCAAGAGTGTGGAGCATTCGCTTCGCCACTGTCTCAGGATTTTGGAAGAACACCGGCAGTTCAATAGTCTGATTGATATGGAACTGTGAAACCACCTTTGGAAGAAATTTAGGGTTAGTGCGCAGCACCACCCGGTTGGAGTGAATTTGTATGAATGGCTCTTGTACAGTTAGTGCCTGGAGCTCACTAACACGTCGCAGTGACGTAATGGCTATAAGGAAAGCCACTTTCCACGTTAAGAACTGAATCTTGCATGAATGCAGAGGCTCAAAAGGTGGACCCATTAGTCGGGTGAGGACCACATTAAGATTCCATTCAGGAGCAGGTGGGGTCCTGGGAGGAATGACTTGTTTGAGTCCCTCTAGAAAGGCTTTAATGGCAGGCACTCTGAAAAGGGAGAGATGCTGCCTGTTTTGGAGATAAGCCGCTATAGCGGATAAATGTATGCGAATAGAAGCATATGCCAGGTTGCATTTGTAAAGATGTAACAGATAACAAATGATGTTGTGCGTGGATGAGTCAAGCGGGTCTATGTTGTGGTCCACGCAATAAATGACAAACCGCTTCCATTTAGCTGCATAGCATGCTCTGGTGGTGGGCTTTCTTGCCTCCCGTATGATATCATGCAGTCTGGAGGCAAGTTGAGGTAGCCAAACTCTAAGACCTCAGGAGCCAGATCGCCAGGTTGAGCTATTGCGGATCTGGGTGCTGAATGTCGCCATGGCTCTGTGTCAAAAGTCTGGGTGTGAGGTGCAGCCTTTGATGCGGTACCACGGAAAGTTCTAGAAACGTGGTGCACCATGGTTGGCGTGCCCACGTTGGAGCAACCAGGATGAGCGTCATTGAGTGTTGCTTTAGCTTTCGTGCCACCAGCGGTATTAGAGGTGCTGGGGGAAAAGCGTACGCAAATTTGCCTGACCAGTTCATCCATATCGCATTGCCCTGCGACTGTGGGTGCGGAAACCTGGCGGCAAAACTTTGGCATTTGGCGTTTTCCCTTGTGGCGAACAGGTCTATCTCTGGAAGACCCCACTGCAGGAAGTACGGGCGGAGCACTGATGGATGCAGCTCCCACTCGTGCATTTGGTGGCTGTACCTGCTGAGCAGATCCGCCATCTGATTGTCTTTGCCGGGGAGGTGTTCCGCCATGAGGAAGATGTTCCTCTGTATGGCCCACTTCCACATGCTCTGAGCCAGATGAGACAACTGTGGAGAGTGTGTACCTCCCTGCTTCTGAATGTAGTACATGGCCGTCATGTTGTCCGTCCGGATCAACACGACCTTGTTGCACAGATGTACCTTGAATGCCTTCATTGCCATGAAGATTGCCATCAGCTCTAGGTGGTTGATGTGCATCCTCTTTTGCTGCATTGTCCATAGACCCTGCACTGTGTAGTGGAGTACATGAGCTCCCTAACCCCGGAGAGATGCGTCCGTTGTTAGGATGATCTGTGGCACAGGCTCCCGGAACGGTCGTCCCTTGCAAAGGTTGTGTGGATTCCACCAATGCAGAGAGTTGTATGCACGACCGGTCACCAACACTAGGTCCTTTAACTGTCCGTGAGCCTGATTCCACGGACGAGCTAAGCACTCCGGAAGCGGGCGCATATGTAGTCTCGCGTGCGGGACTATGAAGATGCAGGAGGCCATCATGCCTATCAACTGCATGAACACTCGTGCTGGAAGCGAGTGTTGTGGTCTGAATTTATGTATCAGCAAGTGAATGCTGTTGATCCTCACCGAATTTGGCTGCGCTGTGGCTGCCAGAGTGTTTATTGTCGCGCCTAGATACTGCCGCACATGAGCGGGCTGAAGGTGTGACTTTGGATAATTCAGTGAGAATCCCAGATCGTGAAGAAGGTGAATGGTGTGGGACATGTTGGCCGTGCACTGCTGGGCTGACTTTGCTTGGACAAGCCAGTCGTCCAAATAAGGGTAGACGTGCACGTTTTGTCTCCGGAGGTGCGCAGCCACTGTCGCCAGGCACTTTGTGAACACCCTGGGCGCTGTGGTCACTCCGAAAGGGAGGACTTTGAACTGGTAATGCTGATTCTGAATGGTGAATCTGAGGTATTTTCTGTGTGACGGATGTAGTGGAATGTGAAAATATGCATCTTTTAGATCTAATGTTGCGAGGAAATCCCCCTGATTGAGCAACGGAAGAACCTGCTGCAGTGTCAGCATATGAAAGTGTTCTGATAGAATGTACTGGTTTAGGGGTCTGAGGTCCAGTATGGGTCGGAGGGACCAGTCTTTCTTTGGGATCAAGAAGTACAGGGAGTACACTCCTGTGCCTCTTTGTTCCACTGGTACGAGCTCGATTGCCCCTTTTTGCAGCATGACTAGCACCTCTTGCTGCAATAAGTGCAAATGCTCTGTGGACATAGGACGGTGTTTTGGGGGTATGCTGGGTGGAGTGGATGTCAACTCCAGACAATAACCGTACTGGATAAGCTTTCTGACCCACCTGTCTGTGGTGATGGATTTCCAGACTGGCAGGAACTGTTGGAGTCTCCCCCCGACTGGTGTTGTATGGTCGGGGGGCAGTGACAAGGAGTCACTGTTTGTTGGCGGCAGAGGATCGGGAGCGGTTGTTTCCACAACCTCTGCCTTTTGCGCTGTTTCCGCGATAGCCACCTCTACTTTGCTTGTTGTATGAGGTTTGTGCTCCACTCTTAGTGTACTGTGTTTGCTGGGACAGCTGGCCTCTGGAAACACCTCTATTGCTTGAGCGACGAAAAGAACTACCCCTGAACTGCTGGGACTGGAGAGCCCCCATAGACTTTGCAGTCTCTGTGTCTTTTTTTATTTTTCCCAGGGTGGTGTCCACCTCAGGACCAGATAAGTGATCAGGGTTTACAGGCTGATTTAGGATGGTGGTTTGTATCTCCGGCTTGAACCCAGAGATTCTGAGCCAGGCCTGATGCCGCAGCATTACACTTTTGTTGATGGCCCTGGCCGCGGTGTCCGCCGCGTCCAATGCACACTTAATAGAAGCATTGGATATGAGTTTCCCTTCTTGAATGAGCATCTCTGCTGCCTCCTTATATTCATCTGGCAAGTGTTGTAACAGGGTTTCAAGGGTATCGTAATGTGCCCTGTCATATCTGGCCAAGAGTGCCTGAGTGTTAGAAATGCGCCAGATATTGGCTGCTTGAGCCGCCACCCTTTTCCCTGATGCTTCTAGCACTTTAGATTCCTTGTCAGGGGGAGGAGCATCACCAGTAGTCTGTGAATTTGCCCTCTTCCGGGCATTAGAAACAACTAGAGAGTCCAACGGCAACTGGCCTTTGATGTAGGTAGGGTCGCCAGGCGCCGGCTTGTATTTTTTTTCAATTCTTGGGTTTATAACCCTGGCACGTGTGGGTTCTTTAAAAATGTCTGCAGCATGCTTCAAGACACCCTTCAACATAGGTAGAGTCTTTACGGTCTTTTCAGAGGTGGAAAAGGTGTCAAACAGAAAGTCCACTTCAATAGGGTCAGCATGGAGCTGGACGTCATGATTTTTGGCTGCCCTCTCAATAAGCGCATTAAATGCCGCAGAGTCCTCAGTAGGTGAGGTTTTGACAGTATACACTTGAGTGTCTGGGGCAGTTTGTGGATCCCCTGGGTCCGCAGCATCTGCCCATGTGTCATGTTGATCTTCAGGATCAGTGTCGGCAGGGTAGTTGTACTCATCATAGTCACCTTCCCCAGCCTCCACATCTGAGTAATTGGGCGAGATTGGGGCAGTGTCCTGACCCCGTGGAGTTATTAGTTCAACAAGAACGGGGGAATCCGTGGAATCCTTCTTCTTCTTTAAAGGAATTGTGTAGGACTCCATAGGCTGTGCTGGGGTGATCTTTCGCTTGTAAATGGAAAGTTTACCGGTGTCGGCGTCGATAAATTGTTCCGACTGCTCCTCCAGCAGGGGTTGTCGATGCTTTGTGCCTATAACTGCAGGAGTAGGCTTTGGCCCCGTGGTCACCTGCATGGGCGCCCCGACGACCTTCTTGGGCGCGAAAGCCTTCGGCGCTACTTTCGGCGGCAGCGTGAACTGAATCGGCGCCGTCGACTTTTGCGGTTTGGTGGCAGGCTTCGGCGTGGAAGTATCCTTCGGATCGACAGCGGAAGCCTTGTCTTTGATGCGTTTCAGTGAGTCCGACACCTGCTTCGTGAAGGATGCGGACGGCTGCGTCGACTCGACAGGTGCCTTCGAGCCACCACCATGCGCGGACTCGAGGGTCGCAATACTTTTGGCCTTGTCTGGCTGACGCGCAGGATCGACAACCTTTGTAGTTCCGAGTCCTTTGCCTGTGTCGACGGTCCTCGGCGCCGAAGTCTTCGGGTCGACGACCTTGACCAGCGCTTTCGGTGTCCCAGTCTTCGGCTCAACGCTCTTGAGCGACTTCACCGGCTCGACAACCTTCTTTGGCTTTGTATGCACCGACATATCAGAAGACGTGGAGCCGACCAGGGCGACAGGCGCTTTCTGTTTCGACCGCGCCTCTATCACTTTCGGTTTTGTCGAGACCGAAGCTTTCTCTTTCGGTTTCGATTTGACGAATGGCGGCTCCTTAGAAGTGTCCGTAGCCGGGCCCGGAGGCGATACCGTGGAACTGGGTGCAAGATCTTGGGTAAGGCCATGTGGCGATCCCTCGACCTGAGCCGAAGCATTTGCCGAAACGGGGCATAGCTCCTCGTCTGAGCTATCTTCCGTGGCCCCATAGGCCCCATCCTCGTCTCCTACCTCGTCGACGATGTCTTCTGCATCGAGCATTTCAACGTCTGCGTCGTAGTTGGAGTCGATCTCTGCCGCTGGATTGGAAATCGGCTCTCGATCGTCCGCCTCTTCTCCCTCGGTATCAAAAATGTTCACCGGGTCAGGTGCCGTCTGCTGGGCCTCCTGGCGCTCAACAAAACAACAAGTGGTCCTGAGCATACGAAAATAGGGAAAACCATTTAGATATATATAGATCACAATGGAACTCTATATAGTTCAAGATTCCTTGACCAGCCGGCCAAAGAATATTTATTGGTTCAATAAATTTATAATCTCAAAGATACAACAAATAACCCGAGAATCACGGGTTACAAAGGGGCACAGTCCTGTGCCTTGCACGGAGGAGAAGAGTGGGAGAGTAGAGGTAAGTGAAGAAAATTAATCAGGCAAACAGTGTGAGCTTGCAGGTCACTGGTATAAGTTATACATTTAGCAGTGTATCCTGGAGTCATTCATACAGCCAATAGTATCAAGGAAGTACATGTATGAACTACTCTAAGGTCGACGTTTCGATCCCCAGCTCGGGTATCATGGGATCATCATCATCAGTGGTTCCACTGCGAGCAGCTTGAGAAACCGACGCCTCGGAGTACTTCTCCCTCACCGCGGACTAGTTATTCTTCTGGCCGCCTTTCCAGACTCAGTGCTTATTTCGAGACGCTGTAGGACGCCGATCCAGCCGCTAAGGTACCCTCAAGCATATCAGCTTGCAGTTTCATCCTCGGAAACGGACCTTTTGCAAAACTCTTATAGTCACCAACAGACTACGTAAAATAATGTCATAGATGTCCCAGATTGATCATTTTCAAGACCAGCTCGAGCGGTTTCATCTCACCCAACCCTAAAGATCGGGCTGCATCAATCCCAGCACCAATACAGAATCGAGTGACCGACACCTCGTAGAAGTGTGCTAATTTAGATTGGGCTCCATCAATCCCAGCACCAACACAGAATCCATTACAACCCTTGGAACGGTTTACCTCTTAAGAAGTACCTGGCGGACCCATTAAATTATCTCATTTGAAGACAAGTCCATGCCAAGCCACCACCTTGGTGTGTTATATAACTGTGTTCAGGCAAAATTATGTCACTTGTCCTGATGATGATCCCATGATACCCGAGCTGGGGATCGAAACGTCGACCTTAGAGTAGTTCATACATGTACTTCCTTGATACTATTGGCTGTATGAATGACTCCAGGATACACTGCTAAATGTATAACTTATACCAGTGACCTGCAAGCTCACACTGTTTGCCTGATTAATTTTCTTCACTTACCTCTACTCTCCCACTCTTCTCCTCCGTGCAAGGCACAGGACTGTGCCCCTTTGTAACCCGTGATTCTCGGGTTATTTGTTGTATCTTTGAGATTATAAATTTATTGAACCAATAAATATTCTTTGGCCGGCTGGTCAAGGAACCTTGAACTATATAGAGTTCCATTGTGATCTATATATATCTAAATGGTTTTCCCTATTTTCGTATGCTCAGGACCACTTGTTGTTTTGTTGAATACTTGCTACCCATGGTCCCGAGCGATCTAATGGGTTCCCCTTGTCCCTTCTCAAGGGCCTCCTGGCGCGCCACGCGCCGAAGTCGAATCGTCTTCTTGGAGCGGAAACGAGAACAAGCCATACAGTTGGCTTCATCGTGATCCGGCGACAGGCACTTGTTGCACACCGGGTGGACGTCGATGTGGGGATACTTAGAGTTGCACACGGGGCACCTTTTGAACAGGCTCCGTTCCATGATGGTTCGTCGAATCAGTCTGGTTGCGTCGACTGGGCCTCGAGCACCGAAGAGCCACGCGACTCCTCTGGACGTCCGACTCGGGAACCGAGCCGGAACAGAGCTGGGCACCGATCGCAAGACAATACCGACGAAATAGGAAGGCCTTTGGGCCGAAAAGAAAGTTTCTATGGAATCCGAACTAGAGTGATCTAATATGCATCCGAACCCAATGGCGGAAAAAACCAATCTGGGGATGGAGTCGATGCCCATGCGCACTGTAGTCCAGGGGAGGAGCCACCGATCTCGTGATACTTCGAAGACTCTTCCAGGACAACAATGTGCAATCATCCGGACCCAACACTAGGCGGCGATCTATGCTATAGATATGAATTCAGCAGCCCACATGCCTCGAACATAACATGGGTGGGCATGGGCGGGGAGAGGAAGTAACATGGGTGGACATGGGTGGGGAGAGGAAGAAACACGGGTGGGGAGAGGAAGAAACACGGGTGGGATTGGGTGGCGAGAAGAAGCAACATTGGTGGGCTTGCGTGGGGCTAGGAAGCAACACAGGCATATGGGTGGCAGAGAAGCAACACAGGGAGTGGGACGGTCCAAAGCAGATGACAGAGAGCAATTTGGAGCACTAGGGAAAGAAACATGCGAAAGAAAGCAACGTGGAGCATGTAAGGGAGACCCACATAGCTGAGAAATCAATGGGGGGAGCACACAAGTGTGAGCACACAATGGATAGGCTAGAAAGAAGCACATAGGCAGCAGGGAGCAAGATGCACGAGGAGGGAGATACACAAGGAAGACAGCAGGAAAACATATGCACTACCATGAAGAGCTTAAATGAAAAGCTAAAAGTAGTGCTTGAAAAGCAATTAGTAGAAGCATAGAAGCTAGCCAATCAAAAGTTGTAAAATAGGCTATGTTCTATGAGAGGAACAAACACACTGTAGACTAGCTGTGACATAAATGAGATGCAGGCAAAAGACTGTGACAGGAAAGCTAAGCCAAAAGTAAGCAATAGGAAGGCTCCAAGCCCGTGCATGTTCATGGTAAGCCCACAATACCTCCTGCAAGAGGTGTTGTATGTGCTGTATTGTAGGGGAGACCTACAAATAATTTCTCTAACAATTTTCTATACTTCTAGCATGGCTGGTGTCAGAAACTGGGTTATTAGTTTGGATGGCGGAGACCCCTACTAAATTAGTAAATGCTATCAGGATAGGAGCTTGGTGCGATTTCAGGCTGCCCATGATGGAGAGGAGGTTGGGTAAACCAAGCAGGTCATTCCAGTCAAAATTCCTACCTTAACACCCAGTGTCTGAAATGGATGTACATTTCCTTCAGACAAGGTCCAAAGTTTATGTTGCCAAGGGGCCATGGAGGATGGCTACATCATTGTCAATCACCCACTAAATCTGTTGTTTCGGCATTAAAAGCTCTAAGTAGGACAATGCCGGTTTTCATGTTGCTGTAATACTGGGATAGAATCAATCAATCAGGGGTTTGTATAGCACGGCTACTCACCCAGGTCTCAAAGCGCTGAGGGGGAGCAGGTGCTTGATCTGTCTGGGTGTGGATTTTCAGTCGAAGAGCCAGGTCTTGAGGTCCTTCCTGCATGGGGCCGCAACGTAGGTTGCCTGAGGTGGAGGGGCAGAGTGTTCCAGGTCTTGGCAGCGAGGTAGGAGTAAGATGTTCCTCTGCTTCTGGACTTGAAGATCCTTGGGACGGAGGCCAGGGCGAGTTGGGCAGAGCGGAGTTGTCTGGCTGATGTGTGGAATGCGAGGTGGTGGTTCAGATATTCTGGTACTACGTCAAGGAGGGATTTGTAGGCATGTGTGAGGAGCTTGAAAGTGTTCCTCTTTCTGATGGCGAGCCAGTGGAGTTGTTGGAGGTGTTGTGTTATGTGGCTGCAGTGGGGGTGTCGAGGACCAGTCTGGCTGTGGCGTTTTTGACGTTCTGTAGTTTGCGAAGCTGTTTCTGGGCTGGCGTAGTGTGTGCTGCTGTATTCTAGTCTGTTGGTGAGGAGTGCGTGGATGACCGTCTTTCTAAATTCTTTTGAGGTAGGCGGAGTTAGTGGAAATAAGATGAGAATACTGCGTTGATTTGGCAGTTTATTGAGAGCAAGGAGTCCAGTATGATGCTGAGATTGCGTGCTTGGTCCGTAGGGATGGGAGGGGTTCCTAGTGCAGCAGGCCATGAGGAGTCGTCTCAGGTTTAGGGTGTGGATCCCAGGATGAGTACTTTGGTCTTGTTTGAGTTGAGCTTGAGGCAGCTGTCTTTCATCCAGGTAACAATCACTGTGAAAGTTGATTCTGGTGGCCGTGGGTTCGTTGCTGAGCGAGGGGATCAGCTGGGTGTCGGCGTAGGTGACAGTGTTGAGTCCCTGGCTTCTAATGATGCTGCAAGGGGGGCCATGTAGATGTTGAAGAAGGTGGGGCTCAGGGAGGAACCTTGGGGCACTCCGCAGCTGATCTCTGTAGGTTCTGAGAGAAACCAAGGTAGTCTGACTCACTGTGTTTGGGCCGGTAAGGAATGAGTAGATCCAGTCCAGTGCCTTGTCGCGAATGCCGGCGACGTGGAGTCTCTTGATTATGGTGCGGTGTTAGATGGTGTCAAAAGCGGCCAAGATGGGCAAGGAGGATGAGGGCTGTGGTTTTGCCCTGGTCAAGGAGGGAGCAATGTCATTGGCGGAGCCAAGGAGTGCAATCACGGTGCTGTGGGTGCTTCGGAAGTCGGATTGAGAGGTGTCCAGAAACTGGTTTTCTTCGATGAACACGGAGAGTTGGGCGTTGATGGCCTTCTCGATAACCTTGGCTGGGAAGGGTAGGAGGGAGATGGATCTGAAGTTATTGAGGTCTGTCTGGTTGGGTAACGGTTTCTTCAGCAGGGGGTTGATCTCGGGGTGTTTCGATGGGGCTCCTGAGTGGGTGCTCTTCATGGTCTTGAGTGAATGGTCTGTGGTGAGCAAGTCCAGTTGAGCATGATCTGTTGGGGTTAGGCGTGGTTGCACGCGGTGGTGGTGGGTACAGTGGCAGAGTTCGGGTGTCAAAGCGGTCATAGATCTGCCTGATCTTGTGATGGAAGAAGGTGCCGAGTTTGCTGCAGAGGTCTTGGGAGGGTGGGACGTCTGTCGTCTCGCTGTTGGATCTTGCAAATTCCTTGACAATGGCGAAGAGTTCTTTGCTGTTGTGTGTGTGGGCGTTGATTCTGTCTTGGAAGGATGTTTTCTTTGTTGTTTTGAAGAGAAGGTGGTACGCATTGACAGCAGATTTGAATCTTGCGTGAGAGTCCGGGGTTTTGTTGTTCATCCATCTCTTCTCGAGTCGCCTGTAGGTGCATCTGGACTCGTAGATGGTGGGAGTGAACCAGCTGGCTTTCTTGGAGTGTTGCTTGCCTGGTGTCTTGTTGAGGGATGCTTGAGTGTCGGTCCAGTTTGATATTCATCTTTGAAGGATGCGCACTGCTGTGTTGGCGTCTGTTGGTGTAGTGGTTGTGCTTAGGAAGTCAGCGAGAAGTTCTTCGGTGACCCTGTTCCAGCTGCGACAGGGGTGGGGTGGTGTACGGTAGGCGTGGTGAAGGTGAGAAGCACGCAGTGGTGGTAAGTCCTGAGGAGTTTGGTGGTGTGGCTGTAGGTGATGTTCCTGCTGATTGAGAACACTGGGTAGAGCGAGTGTCCGGCCGTGTAGATCAGTGTGGTGGCAAGCTGCCTGAGTCTGATGTTGACAAGGCTCTCCAGTGGGGAGGCGGTGTTGTGGTCTCTGGGGTTTTCCAGATGGAAGGTGAGGTCTCAGAGTAGGATGTAATCTGTGGATGTGCGAGCCTGGGATGCGATGAGGTCTATGATGGCGTTGGTGAAGTGCGGGCGGGGACTAGGGGGCCTGTAGACAAGGATGCCATGGAGGGTGGTTTTGGGGGTTGGTCTGGATCTGGAAGTGGAGGTGTTCCGTGGTTGTCGTTGGTTCGTTTGTGTGCGCTGTCAGTCGGAGGGTGTTCTTGTGGACAATGTGGATGCCTCCTCCTGGTCGGTCGGGGAGGTCCTTGCGGGTGATTTTGTAGCCTTCAGTGATGGCGATGGCGATATCCGGTCCAGAACAGGGGTTGGTCCAGGTTTCTGTGAAGAAGGCGGTAATGGGAGAGGTCCCAGATTTCTGTAGCATCTTTGTCGAGGGATCACATGTTGAGGAGGATGCAGTTGACCCAGTCGGGAGCGCTGTTGGTCAACGGGGCGGCGAGGAAGAAAGATGTGTTGGGGTCGGTGAAGGTGTGGCTGCAGTTCCGCAGGCAAATTGTCCATGGGTCTCTGGTAAGGGTCACTGGAGGGGGGTGGGGCTGCGGGGATCTCAGTGGCAGGGCCGAAAACAGAAAAAAGCATAGGAAAACAGAAAAACTAAATAGCAGAAAAAAGAGCAGACATAAAGGAATAACAGAAAAAGCAGAACAGAGAGACAGAGGGGAAGCCCTAGCAGCAGAGCAGTGATGCTCTGCCACTAGACCAGCAGCGATGAGGCGCAGGCAGGAGCCTGCGGGTGGAGGAGGGCTTCAAACTCCTGACCAGCGGGTCAGCAGCAGCAACAGGGGCAGCAGCAGCTACCAGACAGAGCTGCGCCATGAAGGGAACAAGTCTAAAAAAGGTCAGTTGGCTGCACTTTCACTGCGCAGTGGGCACCATTAAGTAGTGCCACAAGGTGAGGGGCCCTGGACAACTGGGACGCGGGAAGAATCACTGGAGGGGGCGGGGCTGCAGGGGATGGCAGGGGTGAAAAAGGAAAAAAGCGGAGGAAAAAAGAAAAAAGACGAAAAAAGAAAAAAGACGAAAAAAGAAAAAAGGCAAAAAAAGAGCAGAAATAAAGGCACAACAGAAAATGCTGAAAAGAGAGACAGAGGGGCAGCCCTAGCAGCACAGCAGTGACACTCTGCAACTAGACCAACCGGGATGAGGAGCTGGCAGGAGCCCTGGGGTGGAGGAGGGATTCAAACTCCTGACCAGCGGGTCAGCAGCAGCAACAGGGGGAGCAGCAGCTACCAGACAGAGCTGCGCCATGAAGGGAACAAGTCTACAAAAAGTCAGTGGGCTGCACTTTTGCTGCGCAGTGGGCGCCATTAAATAGTGCCACAGGGGGAGGGGCCCTGGACAACTGGGACGCGGGAAATGCAGGAAGAATCACTGGAGGGGGCGGGGCTGCAGGGAATCGCAGCAACACGGGTGAAAAAGGAAAAAAGCAGAGGAAAACAGAAAAAAGTTTTAAAAAAAGAGCAGAAATAATGGCACAACAGAAAAAGCTGAATAGAGAGACAGAGGGGCAGCCCTAGCAGAAGAGCAGTGACACTCTGCAACTAGACCAGCCGGGATGAGGCGCAGGCAAGAGCCTGCGGGTGGAGGAGGGATTCAAACTCCTGACCAGCGGGTCAGCAGCAGCAGCAACAGGGGGAGCAGCAGCTCCCAGACAGAGCTGCGCCATGAAGGGAACAAGTCTACAATAGGTCAGTGGGCTGCACTTTCGCTGCGCAGTGGGCGCCATTAAATAGTGCCACAGGGGGAGGGGCCCTGGACAACTGGGACACGGGAAATGCGGGAAGAATCACTGGAGGGGGCGAGGCTGCAGGGGATCGCAGCAGGGGTGAAAAAGGAAAAAAGAAAACAAAAAAAGGAAGAAAAATGAGCAGAAATAAAGGCACAACAGAAAACGCCGATAAGAGAGACAGAGGGGCAGCCCTAGCAGCAGAGCAGTGACACTCTGCAACTAGACCACCAGAGATAAGGTGCAGGCAGGAGCCTGCGGGTGGAGGAGGGCGTTGAACTCCTGACCAGCGGGTCAGCAGCAGCCATAGGGGCAGCAGTAGCTACCATGCAGAGCTGCACTGTGAAGGGAGCAAGTCTACTAAAGATCAGTAGAATTGATTGGCTGCCTCGCTCAGGTTCACGGTTTTTACTCCAACTTTTTTGTTCTCAAATCCTCCTTAAGGACAAGACTGGAAGCTGTAGCCAGGCAGGGCTCCATGAGGCCGGATACCTTTTCTAGGAGGTCTCCTCCTTTTAACAGCAGAGGAGGTCTCCTCCTTTTAACAGCAGCCCAACACTCAGAGAAGGGCAAAGCTGTTTTTCTTGCTGGTCTTAGGAGCAAATCTCCATGAACAAGCCTCTTTAACTTGTCAGAGTCATTTAGGGGTGAAAACAATGATAAAGCCCCTCTTTTCTTCAACTGCTGTCACAGCTGTTTCTGGTCAGTCATACAGACCCCAGGTCCTCAGAGCAGGTTTCTATGTACTAAATCACTCTCCAGGCAGGACCTCTCAATGGTCCAGCCCTCTACGGTCAGTTAACACCTCTTGGAAACAAGAGACCTGCTTTTTTGACTAAGAACAGAAAAACAGGAGGCCAACCACTTGACTAATTTCTAGACCCTCAGTGTCAAAACTTGAGTCCTCTTTTTCCAGCAGCAGTCTTTTTTTCCCAGCAAAGGCCTTGTTCTTCAGATGTAGTTTTCACAGATCCAGAAAGGTTCTGAGGGGGTGGTGGTGAGGGGTGAGTCTTACAATGTACACTAACCAGTTACTACAGCATTTTCCTTAACCAATGCTGGCTATATTCTCAGACTACTCCCTGCTCCTTTTGCTCCCCTTCCTCTCAACTTTACTGAAGAAGTTTCAAGAAGCTATGAATTTAAGATGACTGAACTCTTCTTCCCGCTGGAGGAGCTTCAAGAAAGTCAGCAGCCATACCCCTACTTTGAGAAGCTCTTCTGCCATCTGTCATGATCAGAACAGAGTCTTCCTCTTGCTGGAGTTGGATCCAAATGGTTTATGGGGGCTTTAGGAAAATGCAGTAGAACCGGTCAGCCCCCATTTGGGAGCAGGATGTCAAAAGAAGAAGTGTTGAGGCTGTCCTTTGTTCTGCCAGCTGTCCTATACCACTCCCAGATGGATAATCCCTGCTAAGTGGCCAGTTCTTAGTTTTGTCTTCCTAATCCCAGAGGATGTCCTCTGGCAGATAAAGGCATTAACTCTAGTCCACAATGTTTATTGGCTTCTGGAGGTGTGACGAGATGTTGAGCTTGTTTTAAGCTAGTTTTGTCTTGGGCAGCCTTAAAGTAAGTTTTTACAAAGCTACTTTATGAAAACTTAGACTCCACTATTACATTAAATTTTGAAAATTAAGTGGGAAAGTGGGAAATAATCTGAAATATTTTACTAGCATTTTCCCAAGTGAAGATGTAAAATAAATATTTTCATTGCACCTAGCATAAAACACATCTGAACCTACACAGTTGAAATAGCTTTTAGATCTTCAGTCGATGTGAGGGCACCTATTTCAAATATATAGTGGGCTTTTTGTTATATATTAGACACCCTGCCCTTTGGGCGTACATGCACATTTTATGGGTGACAGTAGCATGTAAATATAGGCATTCTTACATGGCCTACACACTTTTCCTTGTCAAGTATTACTGCAGGGCCTTTAAACTGCAGCCGAGCCAGACACAGGGATGATCCTTGAAGTCAGATCACTTGCTAATATATGTGGTTGATGTACATACACGCTGCAGCCCACATACAACACTTAACTTCAATGACATGGGTGCACTGACTGTGCCATTACTATGGCCTTAAAGCTAAGCTAAAAATTTAACAGGCTCATCCAATGCAAAGTTCATGTTTTAGGGGGAAATTACTGACTCTATACAACTTTGTTGCAATGATAGATACACTTTTGCCGTACATCCAGCAAAAATATAGAAAAAAATAGACCTGGGCTGGAGGGATAGACACAGCAAAATGGTGTACTTTCTGACAGCTAGTCGCAATTACTGGCTTTGCCAATGCCATTGCATTGTAAAAGCATCCAGCATCAGCAAAGCTGGTACAGGCCTGCAAGGAAACCAACTAGATTTTCTTTAGGATGGGGGTGAAGTTATCATATTTCGTCTGGCCCTGGATAAGACATGCAATGGCATTAGGGAAGCCTGTAAGTGGGGGGAACAGTGTGGAGACTGGGAGGCCATGGAGCACAGCTTTTCTATCATCCAGCTGTGATATGGCGTGGACTTGAATAGCAGGCCCAAAGTCACTTTCTGGAAGGAATGATTTCACTTTCTTGAGTGATGTGAGCTGGTACCAGGTTGGCGTTGTTTTCTTAGAAATGTGCTCCTCGAGGATAAGGTTGGTCTCAATGGTAAATCCAAATGATTCGGCACAGGTTAAAATTTAGGGTTTGAAGCAATCATGGTTCATTGACTCAGATTTGTACTACTTAGCAGTACTTGAGAAGTTTAATGTCTGGAACGTAAAAGACTTTCACGTTGTAACTATTATGGTAGTAGTGTCCCAAAGGGCTCCTGGTTGAGGTTCACAATGAATGACTGGGTCTGCATGGTGCCTTGGAAGCCTCTGCAGGTGAGAGGGCTCGTCTCTTCCTGGACGTGCCCATATGGATGGTTATCAGACATCCTATGCACACTCACAGAATGAGATCAGGAGAACAGGAATTTTCTTACATAGTTCCTAAAGAGTGGAACAGCCTCCCACTCCACATCAGAGCCTTCTCATTTTGTCTTCAATTATGCAAGAATTTGAAGACCTGGCTTTTCATTTAATCAACCTACCATAGGCAGGGCTAGACACGCACCTGCTCAGCACCAGAATGCCCTCGCTGGTGATAGTGCGCTTTACAAATACACATAACATAATGGCAGGGGTGGCTTTAGCGCTGGTGGTGCCCGACGACACAATCTTTTTTGACACACCCCCACCTCAGATTCCCTCACTACCACCCTGCTGAAGTGCCCTTTATTTCTCCGTAACCCGTCTCGCCAATACATTTCACTTGTCTTAAAGCACTGGTAAAGGTTGCCTTTATTAATTCACTCAACTATCCACATAAAATACAGATCTGTTTTTTGCAGCATGCATAGTAACCCTCTGCGCTACTTTATGGTGAGTTAAAACTGACACGGGACAAAATTCTGCAAAACTCTGATCTCTTGCTCTAGCAGGAACATAAATCACCAGAGTTGTCATGACATTTTTATTGCTGCCTGAAAGTTGGCTGCACAAGAAACTCTGCAGCAGTTTTTTTAAAAACCTACATCATTGCTAAACACAGCACCCCCCACCCCAAGGTCAGTGCCCCCATCCCCCACTCAAACTCACCACGCAGTGTGGCCGCACCGCCCTAAAGCCGGCCCTTCATAATGGTTACGAGGTGCCATACAGTGAGTTACAACCATGGATCTTTGAAGACCAAAAGGATGGCAAATATAAACCTAGTATGAACGTGAGAAAAGAATATAGTGATGGATGAGTCATCTACGAGTGTGAAGCACTGAGGAGAGAACTGTAGGTCAAGCAGAAAAGACACTACTCACAATAGTAAACAACTGACTGACCACAGTACAAACTATGAAAAGAGTTCTGCAATAAAAAGTAGGAAGAGTTCATAAAGGCAAAAGAGGAAAAATAGCAAGAGGTATTGATTTCGGTTTGAAAAAGGCTCTGCAAACTCACGAGTGAACATCAATGAGAATATAGCATATGGAATATGGATTGATTATTATGAAGAAAACTTCAGTGACAACAGTGCTATGTATTTGCAGGGGCTCCAAGATTGTCAGCAAAGTAAAACCACCTAGGTAGTCCTGGTCCCTTGATATATCTCTGTAAAATAATTGATATCCAGATAATTTTGTTTTTGATTTGTGTTTTTGCATCATTAAAGTAAATAAGCTTGGGTAGACATTGATAATCCTGGCCGAATATTTCTGGACGAGTTTGTAAAAATGGCGGATGTGTTGCAGTGATGATGTAATATTTCATGAACCATGAAACCTATATACTTTATTTTTGTGTCAAAGCATAGGTTTTGGGGGTGAAGTAGTCTTCTAGAGACAGAAAATAACCCCTCAGAGCAATCCTTCTGCCATTTTGCAAAATAGCTGCTCTACAATGAGCCTGTGTCTGGCTCGGCTGCAGTTTCAGCCATTATATTGGTAATTTATTTTAATATTATTTTTGTTTTAGGTTCCCCATTGATTCAAATTCGTAAACATGGGCGAAGCAGGTGGTAGCAGAGGATCTTTATCTTCTGACAGAGTGTTGCTAACTACATAATCTTAGGACTCCTGTAACAAAGAAAAATGTGTCAAATGCCAAACTAATCTGAAAGAAAAGCTAACATCAACTGCGGCTGGACAGAAGAGAGTTTGAGATGCTGCAGAAATAAGGCAAGACAAAGTTCACAAAAGTTTCAAACTGATAGGTGAAGAGGATCAAATATTTTAGCACTGTAACAACATGTGCTACAAGTCTTATACAATGGAAAATAGCTTGAAAAAAATAGTTTAAAAAAAACTGTGTATCACAACAAAAAATCTGAGTCTCCTGAGAAAGTGACGACAACCAAGCCCAATTTCCACCCACTTATGATGGCTACCCCATATCCACCTCCAACAACTGATCAGAAAGCAGAGGATCTTCAATGTGTTATCTGTGGTTTAGCCAGAACAAGGGCCAAAGGGATTGTCGAAAGAAAAAGGTACTGAGTATGTGAGCCTCAAAGGGCAAACATGTTTTTATCTGCAGCGAGCTTAATCCAAAACAAAGTTTTCTGCTGAGTAGCTGATCTAAACAGCGAAGTGAATGTATTTGCAGCGGATTTGTATGCCTACCCGAACTGCATGCGTGCATACATTCAAAAATATGAACGAATAATGAGCTCTCAGCAGCAATGTTACCTCCACCCTTCAGTTAAGTTTGCACTCTTTGAAAAAGCAAATTAAGTTTTAAAGCCACTATTGCGTGTTGGCTACAAGTTCACTCTCAGTGACAAAGAGATAATGGTCAACTATGGTGAAACTGTATTGATCTATAATAATTAAATGAAGGTTTTTCTGGTGAGAATGTACAATGACAGAATTCGTTTTTGGCAGTCTAACAAAAAGCTGATTTGACTCCTGAAGTTCTTGCTGCCCAAATAAAATCACAGCATGCAGTAAAATCAACAGGAACCAAGAAACATCCTGAACGATTTTGATTTTGGACTTAATGAGAAATTTTGTGATGCTCAATAGCTCTGCAAATCATGGCAGTCAACAAGAATGCCTGCAGTTGTCTTAACATTTTTCACATCAGTGTTTAATATCAGTAAAGACAAACTTTAGTTTGGAACAGAAGCCGGCAACATTGATGATGGCTTTGAAGATATATGCGAAAAAGTGGAAGACAATCCCATGAACTAACAGGGTTTTGCTGTACAAATATACTGTCTTTTCCATGTCATATTTTATTTATGAATTACATCATGGAAAAAAGAAAACTCAGCTACACAGGATGATTGCCCGCACAATTTATGGCAAGTGCAAAAGTAGAGAGCTAATTACTTCAATGAATAGGATTGATGTATCAACATGTTATAATGACAGAGTACTGAGAAGGAACTTGTTAGCAGCTCATACTGTAAAATCTTGTGAATCCAACAGCACACCACTTCCAGGTCACTTTACCTGGAAAGGATTTACAATTGCTGCTCTTAATAATTTTAATTTTGAAGACAGCTCTCCTTTGTCTGGAACCTCCAGCACACATGATACTGCCATGTTGCTTTTTCAAGACTGTACCAATGAAGTAGCTGCTGACAATCAAGCTGTCTGCAGTAGGAATAAACAAAGCTGCAAACCTATAGCCCAACTGCCTTGCTAATGTGTGAAAAATCACCTCAAGCCATCAACATGTCTCAGTCTACCAGAAATTTCAAAGTGGCGAAGGACACGGATCATCTTCTATCTGATGCTGCAGTCCGCAAAGCAGATTTAACTGAATTTATCATATTGCTTATTCGGTGCAGACTGAAGGCTGAAGAAAAACTAGTTCCTCCTGGGCTGGAATATATGTTCTGATCTCCCAGAATACTGTCCAGCTGAAGAAGGTTGGGGTTTTACCAGTAATACCATCTCCAGTCACAAACTAGGCCACAGCATACACAGCTCTAAAGAATTTCCAAAATGTGTGTGCTCCGCTTGATGACCAGCCTATACTGCCAATTTTCTGTGATGAAGGTGTTATCCGTATTGGAGCTGACATTTTTATGAGCAATACAGTAGAATTTGATGATCTTTATCCAATGATGGGCATTTTCCACATGACAAAAGTTGTGTTGCGGTGTACAGGAAGATATCAAAGTGGATGTGGCATAGGCAATGCACGTATTGACGCTGAAATCATTGAAAACTAACTGTCCAGTCCGTATTGAGGGGAATTCATTATGTTTGTTTGTGACAAGGTATGCTCATCATATCTGAGGCTATAGAAACATTGCGTTGGAATGCTTTCTGGAACAAGAATGACAAATCAGGTTTTGCATATTTTATCTCAGAAGTGAACAAGGCACAGGGTGCACTTGATTCAAAAGACGAAATGCAAAGCCAGGCAATGTTAAATACACTCAGTTCAAAATCAGAAAACCAAGTTCGCAGAGTTAAAGAAAAATCAGAACTTTGCAAGTACTGTAGAAGTGGTTTTCACAAAATAGCTTAGGAGAAAAACTTAGAAGATGCTGATCTGGGAGATGATGGGGAGCTGCACGTGAAGACTGGAGTCACTAATTTCTGTGTTTCACAAATTTGATTGCATAAACCACCCGAGATATGGGTCCAGGTATTTGGAAAGAGTGAAGAAGTTAGAGGTGGAAATACCATACCTCTACAGAAAATTCATCCAAAAACATTTTGTGGTGAAAGACAGAGAGTGTAGGTTCAATGCTGTGGCTCCAGATATGAAACTGGAACAGACGATCCAGAGATCGCAGAAAAGCTCCAAGGGAATTGTTCGTAAGACACATAAAATTGATTATGTTGGTCAATGACAGCTAGTTTACCATGAAGTTCTTTCTATTTGCAATGTTTTCAGAGAGACGAAAAATTCTAAATTATTGGACCACTGTGAAATTTTTCCTCACCACAAACGTGTGGGAAAGAGAGGGGAACATTTTAATAAACATGTTGACAGCCTTACTCATTTCATGCTGCAGCAAGGAAAACCCTCTGAAATGATTGAGCCTGTTAGACTACACGACTTTGTGACAAAACACTATGTGGATAACGATAAAAAGCTGTTTGACAATCACTAAAGCTAAAGTTCCACGCTTTAATTGCCATAGTAAGAGTTTTGTCCAACCCGCCACTACAAATTAGGTGCCAAAAAAACTACTTTCGAAAGCACCTATAGTGATGGATGTAGCAAAAGATAGGGGTGAATTTATCAAGGTCATTCTGTCACATGGTCTTCTTCCAACCAACGCATTAATTGATTGAGATGCTGCAACCAAACTAATGAAGCACAAACCCGTACAAGAGTGATTGCTGGAACAAATAAATAAAGTGAACTATGAAAATGTGCTTAAAACAGGAGTTATAAATATATATATATATATTTTTCATATTCAATCATAAACCTTGTTTGATGTCTACATAAAAGGATTAAAAACCATTATTGTTTGTTTCATTTCTATATATGTCTCTCCTTCCTAGATCATAGTCGCCATTTTTAAAAATGGTGGAATGCTTGCTCTGAATATTACATTACTACAACACATTCGCCATTTTTACAAATGTCATCCAGAAAAGTTTGCCCTGGATCAGCAATGTCTACCCAAGCTAAATTACGTTTCTTATTATCCAAAATCACATATTAAAAGTGAAAATCTCTGTGCAACAATTTTTTACTGAGGTATTTCAAGGGGCACGGGATTAAGAAAGACATCAAGAAAAAAGTAAACGAGTGGTTCACTGACACCAGTATTGACTAAGTTATAATTGGCCATAGGAACAAGAATATACTGAGAACATTACACAAGAATTTCCTTCCTCGTGCCACAAACATACATTTATGCTGATCCACAAGAGGGGTGAGAAGCCCAAACCTAGCTCACACAGTGTGATCAGTGTTTGATAAAAAAAACCTGAAAATCTATGCTAAATGTCTGCTGACCCATTTCCGAAACTGAATTGAAAGAAAATACTCATATGAGTTAAAGGTGGCTTCAGAAAATAATTGGCTATGGTCAAACAAGTTTGCATATTGCTCAGTTTTTTTGAAAAACTTTGTACCAAAAATAAATACCATTATATCTATCAACTACAGCAGAGCCTTTGACACGGTTAGACCTGGTACCATTGGCGTGAGTCTCCCTTCCATTTTTTTGCTGTTGTCTCCTCTGTTTTTGATATGGTTTTGCTGGTTAGATGCGTTGGGCACTGTGCCACTGATATTCAGTGCCACAGTGCAAGTGCTCCCTATTGTAAATTACTGTAATGGATTAGTTACTCCGTGATTGGCTTATTTAATTTACTTGTCAGACCCTAGTACAGTGCACCATGTGTGCCCAGGGCCTGTAGATCAAATGCTGCTAGTGAGTCCGGTGCTCTCCACACCACTGGAGTCAAGCTATCCTGGCTGAAGACGGCTGATAGCCAGAAACCGGTCCTAGGATGCTTGATTCCGGTCCAGGGAAGACATGGCTTGGCAGTTCGGTCTGGACTGTTCCCATGAGGCACAGGGTCAAGGCTGATTTGCATATGGCCATGTCTGAACTGGGGTGGTGTGGTGAGCAAAATAAACGATGGATTTAGGCCCAGATATCTGTACTGGGGTGAATGTAGGACATTGTTCTGCATTCTGTCCATCAATTGTTGTTTTTGCATTTGTCACCCCGAGTGGGACGGGTATGCTCAGACGTGAGTCCCGTGCTCTCCACACCACTGGAGTCAAGCTATCCTGGCTGAAGACGGCTGATAGCCAGAAACCGGTCCCAGGATGCTTGATTCCGTTCCAGGGAAGACATGGCTTGGCAGTTTGGGCTGGACCGTTCCCATGAGGCACAGGGTCAAGGCTGATTTGCATATGGCCATGTCTGAACTGGGGTGGTGTGGTGAGCAAAAAAAAACGATGGATTTAGGCCCAGATCTCTGTACTGGGGTGAATGTATGACATTGTTCTGCATTCTGTCCATCAACTGTTGTTTTTGCATTTGTCACCCCGAGTGGGACGGTTATGCTCAGACGTGAGTCCCGTGCTCTCCACACCACTGGAGTCAAGCTATACTGGCTGAAGACGGCTGATAGCCAGAAACCGGTCCTAGGATGCTTGAATCCGGTCCAGGGAAGACATGGCTTGGCAGTTCGGGCTGGACTGTTCCCATGAGGCACAGGGTCAAGGCTGATTTGCATATGGCCATGTCTGAACTGGGGTGGTGTGGTGAGCAAAAAAAAAGATGGATTTAGGCCCAGATCTCTGTACTGGGGTGAATGTATGACATTGTTCTGCATTCTGTCCATCAACTGTTGTTTTTGCTAGTGGGCTTGCAGCACTGATTGTGCCACCCACAGAAGCAGCTTGTAAAGTGTGTTTCAGGCCTGCCATTGCAGAGCCTGTGTGCAGTCTAGTACTGTTCTGTCAACTTGGTAAGTGCACCCACTTACCAGCCCCTAAACCTTTCCTTTTCTACATGTTAGCCACCCCCAAGGTGGGTCCTAGGGCAGGGTGCATTGTATGTGAAAGGTAGGACATGACCTGATGCGTGTAGCATATCCTGATAGTGAATTACAACCAATTTCGTGTTTCACTATTGCAAGGCTCTGTCCCCATAGGCCAGAATGGGCAGTTTGATTAGAACATCTTATAATCCTAACTGACCCAGGAAACATGGTAGAAAAACAAATTTAGTATGCCTGAACTCAGAATGATAAAATACATCTTTTAGTGAAGTTGGTTTTAACATTCTGTGTTTGAAAATACCACTTTTAGAAAGTAGGTATTTTCTTGCCTAAACCATCCAGCCTGCCTCTGCTATGTTGTGTATTGCATGTCTGGTTTGTGAGTGACAGGGGCTGAGGGGAGCTCCAGGAGGCAGGGTGAGTCAGCAATAGGTTGAATAGAAGTATCTGCATTGGGAGTGGTGGGAGAAGTAGCACCTGGGCCTGAATAGGGCTGTGCCTGCCTTCCACAATGCTGGCTCCACCTCCTGTGGTGCGTCTGATGACCCTGGCCCACACTGACAAAGGAAGAAGTTGTGCACTGGCAGAATGCACCCAGAACTGGGTTGGACTAGGTACAGACACTCTCTGCCTTCAGAGACAAGGGATGTGTGTGTATTAAAAGAGGGACCCAGACCCCAGAACTTTAGATCACTTCTGGACATCAAGATGGACCTTTTGCCAAGGAGAAGAACCAGAGACTCTGCAGGAATTTGTGACTACCCCTGTGCCATTGTGCAATTTCTGGGGTTGGCCTGCAGTGGTTTCTTTATTGCCAAGGAAAGGAGAAAGTCTTTTTATTTGCAACTTTCATCATCTTGAAGAAGAATCTCCAAGGGCTTGAACTGTGCTTGCCTCCTGCTGAAGTCTCAGGGATACAAGACTTCACCACCAGCTCCCCCCTGAATTTCCTTGCTGGGAATTCTGTCTGCAGAAGAATGCGTGTTGTTGGGAGCTGAAAGCGCGACTCAACGAGAAGAAGCGTGTCGCATCCGCAACTGTTGCCAACATAGGAGAAGCGTGTCGCCACCGCAAGGGTCACCATCGCATCACCGGAGAAGAGTGTCTCTATCGCAGCTGTTGGTCGTTATATCCCCGGAGAAGAGTATCGCAACTGCAAGGGTCACTGTCGCGTCCCCAGAGAAGCATGCCGCAGGGCCTGTCGCAGCTCCAAAGTTACAGAGTCGCCGCACATCGTGCACCCATCGTATTCACGTCGTCGCATTGCACCAAAGACACCATCTTCTCGCATTGCACCGGATTGTCGCATCGCATCAAGCTCCATCTTGTCGCATCGCAACCGGGATGCACCACGAGATCGTCGCATCACCTATCTGGTAAGGAACAGACACATCGAATACTTTGCGCAAGCACTGAGGAACAGATGCATCACCTCCCCCGAAACAAGGAACCAACTCTTCGTTCTCCCTGCAAACCTTTTGCTTATCTTGCGTGACGCATCCAAAGGTCCTCTGTGAGAAACATGTCCCATTTACCATCTAAAGTGAACTGAGTTATTTCTACCATCTGAAATGTAATTTTCTTAACCACTTGGATGCTAAGGGGTGTGCTAGGAGAACCATTGAATTTCCATTGGAAACTCCATGACGAGTTACCCTTGTCATTAGCACTGAAGGGGTTAATACTGTATTGTAGATTGTCATTTGGGTCTTGTGTTAAGTCTATATAAAAAATACTTATTTTTATAAAAACCTGTGTTGTGTCCATCTGTAGTGTTTTCACTGTATTACTTGTTCACAAATGCTTTACACACTGGCTTTAATATAAGCCTGCCTGCTCGTGCCAAGCTACCACCGGGTTGAGCAGGGGTTATTTTAGGAGTGTAGCTCCCTTACTCTGATTAGAAGCAAGGGTCGCTATTTGGACAAAGGTGCAAGCCATTGCCAATTAGAGACCCCCAGTTATAACAGACACCATAAATTGCATGATCTTATGGTCAAATTTAGTGACTCAAGGGATGGACCCAATAATGAATGCCACAGTACTCTAAATTCTAACAATGCAACCTAAGTTTGGTTTAGCCTAAATGGTGAACTGTGGCAAAATGAGTTGTAACAGAGAAGAAAATAAGGGTTGTCTATTGGCACAAGTGCTATACCACTTCTATACCAACTATATCTACGAGATCCTGTGCGGCATAATGGAATATTTAACAAGAATAGGGAAAGAGAAGATCGGTTTCGGAATTACGAGGATGTTTCATTGCCCTTTGCTAGAACCCCGAATGCATTCAGAACAATTTCTGAGCTTCAAAGGAACTGATCAGCAATTAAATCAAATGTGACAGTAATGTCTAAATGCAGAATCTCAAAAGAGTACAGCTTAACAAGAAAGCATTGCTGTGAAATCTTATCCATACTTTGGTGTAAAAGAAGCAAGCCTCTCCATACCTCTCGTATGATGGCCACATTAGGCGTCTTGTGGGCAAATGTTTTGGAGTTCTAAAGACCCTAAATAAAACTTTAGACCTATTGCCCCTTGCGGCCAGAAGGACTTTAACACAGGCACTGGTGACCTCGCGGTTGGACTATGGAAATGTACTGTTCCTGGGGGCAACCGAGGGTAGCCTGGGCCGCCTCCAAGTCATCCAGAACTCCGCCGCCAGGTTGGTGTTGAGAAGACCTAGGAGGGCCAATTCGCAGAAGGCGCTGGATGCGCTTCATTGGTTGCCAGTGAAGAAACGGGTGCGTTTTAAGTGCCTACTCTTCTGTCATCGGATTGTCTGGGATAGGTCGCCCGCTTATTTAAAGGATCTAGTCAGCCGGTATGAACCCTCCAGGACCCTTCGTTCGGAGGGGACCGGACTGCTGACAGTCCCCAGGACGAGGAAGGCCAGAATAGGTGGTCGTTCTTTTGCGCTCCATGCAGCTCAACAATGGAACAAACTTCCCTTGGCCTTGAGACTGGAGAGTAGTGAAGCGCGGTTTAGGGCCTTGCTGAAAACTCACTTATACACAGCATAGACCTCTGGATCTCTCTCTTGCTGGTTCACTGCTAGCTTTAGCGCGGGGACATGCCGTGATGGCATTACTGAGCGCTTTACAAGCTCTTTATTATTAAGCAATGGTTGTGTAAAGGCACATGAAAGAAGTATCTAGATTCTAAAGGAAGTGACTGTGCAATCCAAAAATGTGGTTGGCGGGTTAAAAGCCTAAGACATAATAATATAACTCGCGTGGGAACAATATCCAGCACCAAAGAAAAGTGGAATACTAACATTCCGAGCAGAATTTTGGGCCTCAGAATATAAAAGAAATGGAATTGGGAGGCTCGAAAGAAAATTTGGAAACAAGCTTTGCATGTACCTCAAATTCAACCCTCAGCTGCTGTGTTACTGGACACTGTACACATGATGTGAATATTAGATAGGGTCTACTTGGCCCTAGTAATGTATGTAATAAAAAGAGAAGCAATCCTGTCTAATAACCTGGTGGACCAATACGGGAAAGAAAATGTAACCAACAGCATATCACAGGAGAGGACAGGAGTCTTTAGGGAAGCTGAAACACTTGGGGTGTTAGAGATTTTGGAAACTGGCAGAGACGTCCCGCTTTCCACAGCATTATTAAATGGTAGAGCTGAAGCAAATATCCCCCAAACTATGTACAGACATTATACAAGATTTGCTAACAAATCTTCAAATACCCCGGTGAAAAATATTACTTCTAACACCCCAGCCTTATAGACACCTTACGAAATACCAGAAGATCAAAACCTGTTCAGGTGAGCAAAAAGAAAAAGTCACTTACCTTTGATAATTATCTTTCTGGTGGATACTATAGCTACCTGCAGATTCTTCATCTTTCTCGCAGTAATGTATGTCAAGTTGTAAAGCCAAGCAGTGGCAGTTAACTTTGATACAAACTTTTGCGTAGGTTCATTGCAGCATTGTGTCTAAACCTCAAGATTGGTAGTATATTCTAATAATGCAGCAAACCAAAGTCTACGTAGAATGAGACTCTGTTTGAAAAAAGGTAAATAATCAGAACTGACTCTCCAGCTAAAAAGCATATTAAATGAATAGTCTAAGCCAATTTTCAGGTTTCGTTATGAAACCTTCCAGTAGTGTTCCATGTGTTAAGCAAGACAAACTATGTCTAATCTTAGTACAAGTCTAATTGAGATTTTCGGACTGCATGGCCCCATTCTGGAAACCAGCCTCACCTCAGGATCTAACTACATTTTTTTCAGTAATGAACCAGATTGACTCTCTTAAATTTTTCATGATAACAAATCCAAATAATGCATAGCAACATGTTTGGATTCCGGGGTTCCTGGATTTTTCCATATCAGATGGAGGAAGTCCAGTCAGGCTGCACCTTCTACTGCCCCTTCAGATGAGACTTAGTAGCTAGAGTTGCTGACATTAAAACTGGGAAACGAGGATCAGCCATGGATCAACATACTGTGAATCACTTAACCTCCCCATGCCTAAAAAAAAGAAGAAAAATGCAATGTCTGGTTCTCATGTAAAATGTCTGATTCTTATGTAATGCGCTCTAATGCCCTTGCTCCAAACTTGTGCAAAAAAAAACCTGCAAAAATCTCCTTCATGCTGCAACTTACTTGATGGCCTGAAGATTACAAGTTTTTCCAATTATTTCACATTTTCACTCTTCTAAAGCACATTTTGAAGATTATATTTACTCACTACCTCTAAGGGAACCATGTACTGTTCCATATTTCTTAAATACTAAAATTCTCTACCATAATACTTTACAGATTCTCAAGTTCTATAGCTCCAAATTCAGATTCTTTGATGTGGGAGTAAACCAAGAACCTTCCCTACACAGGATGATGTGTTCATTAGCACAGAGCAGACAAATGTGGTAGTAGTTCGAGAAACTCACCACAAATACACAATGTTCTTCTATAGATTATAAAGTTTAATACCTGCCTCAGACAGGATATTAAAAATTTGAATGATGGAGGAGAACTGTGTCATTTTGGAAAGTATGGTAATTCAGGGAAATATCTGTAAGTTTTAGAAATTATCTGAGGAAGGGCTCCCTTGCTACATTTGTATTCCTATCATGAGAACAACAATAGCCCCTTACTAAAAGGTACAAACATGCGTAAGACTAGAAATTTGCTTAAGGTTGCCATTCCAAAAGCTTTACTTCAAAGCAAAATCATTAGCATTACGAATCATGCCTACATCCTATGATTTTATAAAACATTACTCTCTGGAGGACATATTTACAGAAGATGACCAATTCAGCTAGTCCACAGCCCATAGGCAACCTGCTTCCAAAACCATCTTTATACTGTACTTACTGCTCAAGAGTTAGACATTCCAAGTGATCCATCCAGGAAACCGGTAAAGCTCCAACTGTCAGTATTGTAATACCATTAGAATTAAATTAATGTTAATATTAGAATTGTTTATGTAGTTTACGTCTAAGTTTAAATCTGTTTATTAAAGAATTACAGCCTTCAGCATAACCTGTCGAAGGGTAACTCATGCATATAATAATCCTACAATGTCAGTCTCGAACTCCGCTTTGTATCAAAACATTCCCCATCAATATCATTAATCTTCCTACAACAGTGTGAATCTGTGACCCAAGATGGCCCCCAAAAAGGGGAAGGAAGAAAACAGAGATATCAGTTAAGAAGAAAAACAAAAAACTGTGTACTTAACATATCACAATCGTAATTTCTTCCGAAGGAGTGCCCCCAGCCCAGAATGGGATGTATCCTGCACCCTATCTTTGTCAAGAGTACCACAGCTGAACCATCAGTACCAGATGTAACAATTTATTGTGCATCATCCCAAGTCAGTTTATCTAGAAAGGATTGTGCAGACTCTAATTCCGAAAACACAAAGTGCCCTTTTTATTGCCTGTGTCTCCGAATTCAAGTCAGGAAAGAATAATAGCTGATGTCCACCCAGTTGCACCACTTGCCTTTTTATAGACTTCACTTACGCGATCTAAGAGTGACCATCATCCTATCCCACTATTGTTCCTTCGAGAGTTCGAGGAGAGACATTAGACTGACCACACCACGTCTTCGTCAATGTCCAGGAGCTCCCTCAATGTCAAGCACATTTTTTCAGCTAGTTCCATATGTTTGCGGGAGCGTCAGGTTACACTGCAGTAATGCGGCATTTCCTCATCTCTTGACTCCCACTTAGTTTGCTTGTGTGTGTTGGCACTCCCTGCCTCACCACCTAGGTAACTCGCCGTCCCTACTTTTATTGTTCTATGCACAACATGCAGATTGGTGTGAGCATAGGTCGAGGGAAAAGTAGAGGGATCTTTAAAGGCATTCTCAATGTGGCCAATCCTCAAATATTAGTCCTGAGGGATTTCCACGCTCACGACATAGATCATATGCTGTAGGGGGTTCCTGGTGAGTCTGGATTAACACAAAGGGTAGAATAAGGGAGCTGATCTCACAAGCTCCAAAGAAATGCAACTATTGTAGGTCCCGGTCCCTTTTAGCGTACATTCAGAATATCATATCATTGCAAGTCTGCTTCAGAGTGCATAGCGGGGTAAAGTGGGCAAGAGAAAGTGGAAAACGTCAAAGAGGCCGAGCTTGAAGTTAGTTCACTAAAAGTCAAAAGAAAGGTGGCTAAGAGCAAAAGTGAAGATTATAAAGCAATGTTTGGATGATTTTGAGATGATCAATCACTTTTCAGCCCTTGCCTGCCATTAAGACTGCAATCTGAAGGAAGGTTAGGATTAATAAAACAACATTACCATCATACCAATCAAAATATAATAAGCAGTCTAAGTTTGCCTGTTTATGATTTTTTTAACCTATTATGTTGTTGAACTCTTATCTGAAGAACTTTACGGGACAGTCAACCTTGCACCTTAATTGTGAAATACATTCATTTAAAACTACCAATTTGAAAAATACCTGGTTTCTTTCCGACATAAGAAAATCTATTCGCCCGCCAGGTATCCCAAGTTCAATATACGTTTTCAGTAAGCGAAGATCTGCACTGTTCCCTGAAAAAGAAAATAAACAAAGCTTTAAAAATGAACATGGACTACAGAAACAAGCATTTGCAATGCAATTGGTCTCACATTTGTGAAAGTTAGCGCAACTGGCGTTGTCAATGAAAATCTTTTTTAATTTTAATTTTGTTCGCAGTGGAGTGATCATTTAAGCGTACCGGCACCACCCCAATGCCCCACTCTTCGGCAGAAAGTTAATAGAATATGGGATGTAGGGCATTTTAATTCCTTTATTTACTGCACAGTGCTTAGTCTTAAGAGTGGTGCATGAGTACACGACACAAGTTGGCTGTTATTGATAGAAACAGGGATGGCCAGGTGGGCTGCTGGGTGAACAATGTGTGGGTAGGTTTGGTAGAGACAGTTGAGATCATACAGAGACAGGCATGGTTTGTACTTGTAAAGACAAATATGTTTACAGTTGGCGTTAAGTACCCACCTATACGCCACACCCATGTGCCTCTAGATGCCTGAATGCATGTTTTACCTATATGCCTGTGGCCCATGTATAAACATGTACACGTATATGTCTGACTGTGTGTATTTGCAGTGCAAAAGCGCGCACACACGGTTCGGAGTACCCTCTCATATGGATGTGTATGCATTGTGTGTATGTATTTGCCTACGAACATTTTAAACATGCACAAATGAAATATATGAATATTTTGCCCCACTTCGTATTTTACAAGAACAAAAGCTACTGTGGAAGTTCATAGTGGTCCTTTGAGTAAGAAAGTCAGAAACCTCTCAATCCCCCTTACACCTTCTCCCTAAGACCACACGATTGATTAAATAATGGATGCAGAGGTTGTAGAATAGATATGTATTTGTCAGGAAAATTGCAGACACAGTCTCCAAGTGTCTGACGTGAAATTCAACAGTCCTTCAAAAACAAGCCTATGACAGGGGGATACACTCATTCTCCTGGGAAACTTGACATTTTTAATAAAAAGTCAAGAAATGATAGAGGTCTGTGTACGAGAATAACAACACTGCAAGCAGTAGCGGTCCAGAGTACAATAGGACGTGCAGCGGAGGATCCCACAACAGGGCAGCATGAGGAGCACAGCTGGGGATGACGTCCACATGACGAAGGTATGGGCTGTGTGGCTCTTGGGCGATGGGTCACACCGAAAAACCGAATTCGGCTTTAATCGGATCGAACCTGTCTTGATTAGGAGTAGATTACCTGAAACCTCGTTGACCGAAGGCACTAGTGTTTCCTGTGTGCCGTTAGGCCTGGTCACTGGCTCGCTGAGGCGGAGCGCTTGTGGAATCCATGGTCGCCTATCGCCTAGCAGAGGCGGGGGGAGTGAAGAGAGGAGAGGGGCCCCAAGCGGCCATGGCAAGTGTGCTGAAAGATTTCAGTGGCATACAGAGACATTTAGGTAAGCGGGTATGCTCCACAACAAAGGATCATTGAACGACAACTTATAAAGTGATTATTACCATCCCTCAGTATTTTTAGAACATTTTTATGTTTATTTAGTGTTTTGAAGATTCCATCTTTGAGAAACGCGAGTACGCACGACATTGAAACACTCAGACATGGGCTGAACACTAGAGTTCACTTTCTTTCACTTTCTCTCACCGGGCTTAATTTGATGAGGATTCGAATTAGATGTGATTCACATATTCACTACACTCCAGTGGCTTCATGCTGTTTCTAGCCTTTTTCATGTATCACCCACTACAGGTTTAGAGTTAATGGATGTGCCAATTCTAATAATTTATTCTTACTTGTTTAGTAACCTGTAATAATGACATTTGATTGCATGGTGAACTGTCATTAAGTAACATCAGACTCAGATAACTATGTTTCACATTTTCAGTGCCATGATTGAGGAATTCAAAGTCAAGAAGACACGGACAAGCTAACCCCTGAGGAAGGGTTCATTTGAACCCGAAATGCATTGGGTTTTTTATTACTCTTGTTAACACTATGAAATATAATTTCTATTTGTTTCATTCTTATTGAAATGTTTTGTATGTTTCATCGATAATAAGTTGAACAAAAATCTCAGTTCAGAATATATGAACATGAAAAACTGATCTTGAATATTTGTTGTTTTCTTTTTTATTGAAATACAGAGACAATTTTCAGAGTAATAGTATCAAGCAGATTCATTTAAACAGAAACCCTAGGGACAGAGGTTGAGCACCCTGCAGGCCTGGATGCTTCCAGGTCTAGGCAGAGCAGTGTGCTGAACTACCAGGATCCGCTGAGAAGCGGCAAGCCACAAAAAAAAGTACATAAACAAATAGAAAAGAAATGCGGGCAGCAGCCATGTAATACACCAAATATAAAGGCGGGCGGCTGCCATGTTTATTAAAGCTAAAGCTGACAATGATGTAAAGGCTGCCGCCTACCTTTCTTTTCTATTTATGTATTTTTTGTAGGATTCGTGGCACGCCGTGCTTCAGCTTCACATGTTTAAAGCTAAAGCGTGACATGCCGCGAATGCTACAAAAGTAAATAAATCAATAGAAAAAAAGGAGGGCTGGTGGCCACCATGTTTAAAGCTTAAATGAACCTTCTGATCGAACAAAAACTTACACGCTGCAACCAAATAAAAGAGTGCGCTAACAGAAAGGAAAAAGCCTTTAGAGAAAGGCTAGCCGTAATAAGCCAATACTCCAGGGTAAGAGGAAGACATGAGAAAGTGGGACTTATACCCACAAGAAACCATAGAGAAGAAACTGTTCGGATGACACACACTTTACCCAATCAGCAGCGAGGCCAAAGCCCATAGAAGTGAATACAGAATGTCTCGAAGCAGCACTTGCACGCTGCCTAGTCTCAATCCAAAAATAGTGTGTACTGCCATTTTAAGAAAAAACAAATTCAAAGTTAATTCTACATCAATTTGGAAATACTGTTACAAGGTCAACTTTATGGTGGTCTTAACGTTTTACCTTTATCCTCCCATTTTGGCTAATTTAAATTTTGCTGGCTTTTGAACTCTGTGCACTTTATCACTGCTGACTAGTACTAATGTGATTGTGTTCTCTTCTGTAAACATGTTAACCTCGTCAGTGCGTCGGACGGCCCCCGGCCGTCTGACAGAAACGGTGGGCGTGTGCGGAGGATGGCCGGGGGCCTTCTAAACTGCGCACGCGTGGGAGTTTTCAGCACCGGCAAACAATTTCGGCCGCAGCGAAGCGGTTAGAATTGGATTACACACAAATGGCACATTTAATTTACTTGTACGTCCTTAATAAAGTGGTACCCCATGTATCCAGGATCTGTAAATTAAATGCTTCTAGTGTGCCTGCAGCACCCCTTGTGCCACCTACTTAAGTAGCCTCTAAACATCTCAGGTCTACCACTGCAGTTTTAAACTGGCATGCCAACCTAGCAAAATAAAACCCTTTTACTGGACTAAACCTTCCTTTTTAATGCACATAGGTCACCCCTAGGGTAGACTGTAAATAGCCCTTAGGGCTGTGTCCAGTGCATTTAAAAAGTGTGACATATACATTTTAGTTTTACATCTGGTAATTAAATATTCTTGAAATTTGTTTTTCACTACTCCAAGGCCTGCCTCTCCAGTAGGAAAACACTAGGTTACCTTATCACATTTAATAAGGTAAAGGTTTCAAATGGAAGCAGGTAGGAATATTGAGGTTGATATCTATAGAATTGTAATTTAAAACCCTATTTAATAGTGAAGTCAGATTTTAAGTCACAATTCTGAAAATACCACTTTTAGAAAGTAGGCATTTTCTTGTTTCAACCATTTGGTGCCTGCAGACTGTATAATGGGTCATATGACTAGGTGTATCTGACGGTTGGTCTTTGTATATTATTACCAGACAGTGAGACAAAGGGGGAAATAGGTGTTAGCAGGAAGAACCATCTCTGACTTGACACTTACCATACTTGCACTTCACAAGGATCTGCCTCTTAAATGAAATTGAGATTTATAATGCATACTAATACCTGAGGGTGTCTAGGCGCAGCAATCCTTCTGAATTAGCTAACCAGAAAGGGCAGATTTGAAAAGTGCGTTCAGGCTAGATATTAAACAGCCAGGTTTTTAAAAGTTTGCGGAATGCCAAAAGATTGCATTCCTTCTTCAGAGTTCCACAAGCTGGCGGTGCCTGCCACAAAACTTCTCCCTCCCCCTGAGGCAGTTTTAGTCCTGGAGATTACCAGATTGGAGGAGGCCACTGACCGAAGCTGCCTCTCTGGGATGTACCACATGAAACTCTGTGAAAAGTAGTCGGGCCAAGCCCATGTAACGCTTTAAAGGCAATACAGAGGGACTGGAATTCGACTGGAACTCTGCACACCCATAAAGGATTTTACCTAGCCTTTTTTGCCCCAGACAAGCTCGGGCCAAGTCAGGGCAGCAGAAAATTCCAAACACCTCTGGAGGGGGAGGACTCTTGAGGTTTCTCCCACCTTGAAGTGGGCACCAGGTAGAAGTAATGGACCCTCAGACCCAACTCTTTCGTTCACTTCTGGAGCTGTGGAACACTCTGCTATGCTGCTCTGTTGCACAAAGGACTGCTCTGCTGCCTGAGTACGGAGGACTGGACCTGCACCTTGAACATAGGACCACCAGAGTGACTCCAAGGGCTAGTTGGCTGGCCTCCTGATCAGAGTCTCAGGGACAGAAAACGCTTCAACCATCTTGAACTCTGCACCTGGACTTTGCTTGCTGTGGGACTAAACCTCCCCAAGTGGTGTCACTCCAGTCCTGGATCCTTGTAAATGGGGTTAAAGGTGCTCTGCCAGCCTAGCTGTGGGCTCATCTGAGCAGATGCAGCACAACACAAACTCGATGCAGCGTCTCATCCGAACAAGCAGTGCAATGCAGTCTCGACCTAAGTCCGCATCGCAGCCTGCACAGCTCATCGGAATCGCAGCTGCATGACGCATCCTCGACACGGTGCAATTCTCAGCAACAAGGATTTAAGGCACCTTTCTCAACTGGACTAACTTTGCCCCTGTGTCCGGCCCACATTTCAGTGAGGTTGACCTATGACTATCTCCCGACCGATGTGACCAGATAACCACATTTGGATCTTTGTGCTTTTAAGCACTATTTTTTCCTAAGACTTTAAAATTGCATATCTGGAGTTCTACTAATTGGATTTTTGTGTCAAATAATTTATTAAAACATACTATATTTTTCTAAATTGGTTTGGAATTTTTCTTCTGTTGCGTTTCCACTTTATTGTTTGTGTACTGCAAAATGCTTTACACATTGCCTCTAAGTTAAGCCTCACTGCTTTATGTCAAGCTACCAGGGGATTAAGCACAGTTTAATTTGGGGTTTTCTGGTGTTTCATCCTGACAGGGGTTGTGGCTGTTGCTTGAGAAGGAATCACACCCTCCAACCAACAACTCAATTTCTTACCAACTCAATTAGCTCAATCCAAGAAAATGATACTTGACTTCCAGTGCTCCGTTCAGGCTCATGTTCAGGCTTTATGTTATAAAGTGTAGAATTTCCCCATTCTACACAATTAATTATTATATTTGCTTAACCTACTTTGTCTTATGATACACTATGCCAAAGAAACGACTCTTTCTCACCTAATTTACCTTGTCAGTACTATCATGGATTCTCAGTCGTATATGGTCTACAAAAAGTAATTTTAATATCAACTGCTGAACATTCTTGTTTAAATAAATGAATATATATAAAGCATATGAAACACAACAAAACTCCTGGGTCTGCAATAAAGAAGAAATGGTGCTGGAAAAAGTGACCAAGCTGAGATAGAATATCCCTTTTAAAAGACTATTTCTCTCACAAACCATAGCTGGCATGCTTCGTCATCAGAAACCTCCTTGCACAATGATGGCTAGTTACGGTGTAGGCTACAACCTTCTCTCAGAGAGTAAGGAGCTCAACAGATGTTTTGAGAGGTATAATTAGGCTTTCCTGTTTTCAGTTTCTATTTTTGGTAAATTCTGATCGGGTTTTTTCAGTGTTTTCAAGTAATTTCAATACCTTAAAAAAACATTTGTCATCAGTGGTTACACATTTTCACGCCACCAAAAACAGAAAAAGTGTTTTTCCGGTGTTTATGGAACGTTTGGCTTTTAATATTGCTTGCTTTCTGACTGATAAAACATGGTCTCATATATATTAAAATAAACATTCCTGAATCGCTCTTCAACAATGCTTGGCTCTTGGATTGGCCACCGTTGACTCGTGCTTCAGTAAGGGATTCTGATTCAAACTGATCTATACTCTTCAATTTACAAACAGGAAAGTTTATTTGAAGAGATCATCCAACCACGACGTTTGTAACCCACAATTCCTGCAAAATCGGGAACCTTGTGACATATACTTGTCACTATAACTTGCATTGATTGTTTCAAGCCTGAGGTGTTGGCAATTCACCTACTATCAATACTGAACTACTAGAAACTGGGGGCTGATGTATTAAGTGTTTTTACCCATTCTCTGTGGGTAAATGTGATGCCACATATTAGGAAAGATTCTTATGAAACCAGCCATTTTACCTATCAGTGAAAGAAACAAACGCCGCCAAAATATCAAATATGATTTTGAGATTTCTTGATTCTCTACAATTTATAAAATAATCAAACGAGACCTATAACATGCATCTAAACCCTTCATCTTTAGACCAAAGACAACAAAACTGAAAAAAGCAAAAGGAAGGAGAAACAATATTTTAGTGGCATCCCTAAACAACAAAACTCAAGCAGAATAATGTTAGCCCAGTCTTTCTTACTGCTAGCTTGTATAACAAGGTTACATTGTATTGGCCCCTTTAGGAAGAAAAAAAAATATGCACTCTCTTTTTCCTTTCTTTGAATGGCATTTAGTTTGTGGTTGTGCAGGTGTTTTTTCAGTGGTCATATGTTTTCACTGGTGAGGGCTATTTCTCTTTCAGTGGGGTTTTATCAGTTATTATAGGTTTAAACCTAAAACCCAACAGTCTAGGTATAATAAATACCCTTTGAATGAGCTTAGGGGAGTAGAGTGAAAAGCAAGGAAAACTTGTGATGGTTAAAACTGGCTACAAGGTACGCAGATACATTTATTGATGCATCTCTGGGCCAGAATTAAAAAATAGGACACTGCAGAGAAAATGAAACCTGCTTACTTATGTCACGGAAAAAGGTCACCTTGTTTCAGCCTATAACCCTTGAAAGAGGTGTTGCGACATTCAGCAATACCTATAGTGATAGTGCTTCTGCTTAAAGTTGAGCTCAAAACTATTTAGGAATAATGTGAGATATATATACAAAATGGTCCAGTGGTCCTTTGAAACTCCAAATGATAGGGGATCCACTGACAGTCACCCACAATCGTCTGGCATGGTGGCTCAAATTAGACCCTGGTGTGGGCATCATAGTACTCTCTATCCTCTCAATATTGATGAGTATAGTCGCTTTCCATGCCAGAGAAGAGGAAACTGACATGGTCAAGTCTTAGTAAGGGTGTCCTGACGCTGATTAGCAGTCCTGGCTTATATGCCGTAATGTAAATAAAGCCAGATCTTGAGCTTTTTTCTCAACTTATAGAACAAAGTTCAAGAGAGCGAGAATTCCACTGCGTGACAGTCAGAGTGCAAAGAAGACCTCCCCCAATTCTGGCTCAAATTAAGACACAAAAAGAGACTGGACATATGATGGTCTTCTGCTAAAGCAATATTCTAAAGACAAAGGAAAGAGATTTGTATACAACTCGTTTAAAGGCACATATTAAGTGGCCTGAGATGGGATGTTCCCAGGTAAATTAATGATTACCCGTACAGCTGTGATTTGAATAACTTAATCCCCGCATCAGACAGGGAGGAAGGCTGAAGTAAAGGGAATTCCTGCAGTCCGGTCTGGCTTTGATGAATGCATAGGCAACTATCTTGCGGAACGACACAGGTAAGAAAGGGAGGATGCTCCTAAGCGCCCTCAATAGGACAATGCTATAGGTTGAAACAGAGAATACTTAGCTAAAAAAAAGCTCTAATCAAAATGGATATCAAGATTTCTAGCACTAGAAGATGGGGCCAGAGTTGGCACTGGTCAGCAGGCCATAACAGCTGTGACCAGGACATTCTGTACTTGCCAATACTTTTGTTATCCTCACTATAGAGCTGCAAACAGCTGGACTTCAAACATTTTACTACAGACGCTATTCAAGAGCCAAACTTCTCTTAGGTCTCCAGAATGGAAATGCAGATCGAGAGTATAAGCTGTGTTGAAGAGGCAGAGGAACTATAATGTGGTGAGAAAATAGATTGGAGACCCAGCAGCCAAAAATTAGCGCAGCCAGGTATTTGCTTTTTTACAAATTCAGATGTTCAAAAAGAATGAGGATGACTGTGCCACCATGGTCTAAGATGGTCCTATGATGTTCTGAAACTACTGACAAGGCAGTGCTGTGGTCAAGCCTGAAACCAGCCTGCAAGCCATCTAGTAGACCTTTAGACTCAAGATAGAAAAATATTATTAGGGCATAAAGGAAATGGGGAGCGAGTTACCCAGAACTAGGAACTCCAGCCTTGTCTTCTTAAGTAAGGGTACAACCAAGACAAATTCCACATGTCTGGCATGCACGCTTTAGAGAAAGAGGACTTGATCAGATTGGCAATTATAGAGCTGAGTAAGTCTGTGATTAGATGAAATTACTCAATGACAAGTACCCCAAGAAGACTTTCGCTTGCAACAATTGATTAGGGTCAAAGTATCATTTACTTACACCGGTGAAAATTCAGTTTAGGATGACCCCGGAAGAGAGCACAAAAGAGTGTCAGAGGAAGGGTGAACTGCAAACTGCAAATAAGTACTGGCAGTTATGTTGTAAAAATAAAGTGTGCTACATTTTCACACAGTTTAGGTGTGGGAGTTACTTTTTTGGCCTAGTGAGTCAGGATTATGGAAGGTATTTCAAACATTAAAAAATTCCATCTTGAAGAGTGAATGTCAGTGTCAGTTTTCACTTTGAGGTTGGAAGCCCCAGGCTATTAGTATGCCTTTCTAATAATTACAAATGACTTACCTAAAGGTATCTTTAGCTGATTCATCATAATTGGATCTCATTTGTCACTTCAGCTTTTTTAATTGACAATTTATATAGTTGAGATTATTATACGGGGATAAATGGAATCGAGTAGAGAGGTGATCCATTTATTGAAGATGGTTGCCTTAGTTGTGATGCCATCGCTGAAGGTAAAGGGAATCACAGGCTAAGGCTTTACCAAAGTGCCCAGTGCACATTTTTGATCAAGCGCAGAAATCAGAAAAGTTTAGGAATTACTGTGTTCTTTTTAATAGAGTGAGGGAACAGTATGAAGTAAGGCAAGACATGGTGGTCAGACCGTGTCAAATAAAATACAGTTTAATCACCAATGTCTTCAGATTAGAAAAGACCAAGTCCAGAGTGTGACCGCCAAGTGAGTAAAGAAAAGTGCAAGTTATGACATATCAAGTGTCATGAGGTTTTCTACGATGGAGCTGGCCTGAGTAGTTTTCGTAATGTAAATTCAGATCATGCATGATGGAGACGTTAGAGCGAAAGATCAATCAATCAGTCCATTTATAGAGCGTGCTACTCACCCGCGAGGGTCTCAAAGCGCTGAAGGGAGAGGGGGGGGGGGTTGGTGGGGGGCGCTACTGCTCAAATAGCCAGGTCTTGAGGTGTTTCCTGAAGGTGAGATGGTCCTGGGTTAGTCGTAGGTGTGCGAAGAGGGAGTTCCATGTCTTGGCGGCCAGGTAGGAGAACAATCTTCCTCAGGTGGTGGCTCTGCGGATCCATGGGACGGTTGCGAGGGCGAGGCTGGCGGAGCTGGTGGGTAGGAGAGTAGAACGAGAGGCGGTTGTTGAGGTATTCGGGGCTCATGTCGTGGAGCGTTTTGTGTGCGTGGGTGAGGAGCCTGAACGTGATCCTCTTGCTGACGGGGAGCCAGTGCAGGTTTCTCAGGTGGGCCGATATGTGGCTGTGGATGTCGAGGATGAGTCGTGCGGAGGCGTTCTGTATGCGCTGAAGTAGATTCTGAAGTTTGGCTGTGGTTCCTGCGTAGAGGGCGTTCCCGTAGTCCAGTCGGCTGGTGACGAGGGCCTGCGTGACCATCTTTCTGGTTTCTGTGGGGATCCACCGGAAGATCTTTCGGAGCATGCGCAGGGTGTTGAAGCATGAGAATGAGATGGTGTTGACTTGTTTGGTCATCGTGAGCGACGAGGCCAGGATGTATCCCAGAATGAGAGAAACAAGGGCAGTATTCAGATCAAGAGAAGTCATATATGGTTTATTGTCAGGCCGCCACCAAGACAGAGGGTTTGGTTCTGTTACGAAAGAGAATAGCTCAGAGAACCTGACAAAGCAGTATCTGGGGCAAAGGTATCTTCAAGGCAAGCTTCTGTCCAAAACGTGGTATCTGGGTATGCGTGACAATGAAGTTGAAGGTTGCGATCTAATGCTAATTAGAAAAGCAATTTGCCACAATGTGTATCAATTTGGGGGAAGGAGATGAAAATTGGGGAGCTTAAGTCAGCAGGGACAGGATTTAGTTTAATCGAACAGTCACAAAAGCGGAAGTGGACTGGACCTACAAAGGAATAAGGGTAAAGAGGGGAGGAATGCAGGTGGTTACCTGCATTCCTCCCCTCTTTAGTACCTTATAGAATAGCATATTAAGTGAGTCCCTGGTGCTATGGTGTTTAAATGTATTGTTTAAACACATTGCTGTCTGTCTCTATTTTACAAGACCGCCTAATCTACGTCTTGAGGCATCTTCCAATATTGCACAAAGATGCAAAGCAAATTGGCTTTTGGAGAATAATCTTTAATCACATTGTGTTCATCACCTAAAACTGTTACATAACCCACAATCAATGCTTTATAGCATCCTTTACCATAGGTATGTAACACACCTCTGGTAACCCATATTTGGGAGGCAAATGTGTTCTAATCTCACCAACAAACGGTCATAGTTAAACAACATTTCTGAGACGGAATGTTCAGACCATCATGAGTGTACGTCACAAGGCACACCTACACAAGGAAAACACAACAGTTTCCTATGTCGAATTCACTTAACTTTAACAAACTCACACAAAGCAGTTTGAAACGAAAAACCTTAACTACTAACTACATACAACCAATCCCCCAGAAACATCTTTTTATGATATGATTTAGAGAGGTGATTAATTATCCTGTGTTTTGAGGAAAATAACTGTTTCCTGGTTAAATTGCTATGCAATGAAAAATGATGTGGTATGCAATCGAATGTATGATAGTAGTGTTGTAGTCCGGAGCAACTTGTATAGGAGCAATATTGTCTATAATAATGTAATGTTCTTGACAATCTCTATATTGTGTATCTCATGCTGTGTACTATATTCTTTTGTTTCAGATGTATTATATATATGTGGGAATTGATTTTTAATACCGAAGAAGGTGTTGGCTTTAGAAATAAGTGCCAAACCGAAACGCGTCGATGCAATTTTGAGCTGTGATACGTTAAGTCGTTGGAAACAACCACTCCAATTACGATATTAACATATGATTTGGAGTTTGATTATGTTCTTGGACTAGAGTACTCACCTCATTTTAATAGGAATTATTTTGCTTGTTTTTGTCCCACTGTGTGTAGTATTTTTATGTGCTTAACTGTATTTTATTGGTGTAACATTGTATACTATGTTTTTTAATATATACTGAAATAAATTGTACACTTTTTATGAATTTATTATTATTATCATGTTTGCTCCTTATCTGTTGCTCAATTTAATTGTGTATGGAATGATGTGGGTATAAGCGTTGGCTATTTGTAAGTTCACCCAAAGGGGAACATTTTTTGACAATTTGTCTCCTGGTACCCTACCCCTTTGGATCTCGGGTCCCTCTCTTTTGTTAGAGATACTTTACTACTATGCCCGTTTATTCCCTAACCCGTGTTAAAGTGTTGCTTGAGGCCTGCCTTGTCCCCCGAAGGACTGTCCAGCTGCTTGAGACCTGCCTCGATAACGGAGAAGGAAAACTGGACCTGCTCCCTTCATCCCAGGCTAACCAGTGTGACGCCAAGGGCTAGTTGGGTGACCTAGTGTTCTAAGTGACAGTGACACAACAAACTGTAGAGTCCTCCCTGCAACTGCCCACCTGACCTGCTGCAACTGAACCTTCAACTACCTGAGCGATGCAGGCCTCTCCTGGAGTGATTCCCTGTTCACCAAGAGGTGCCTACCTAGCTTCTGGACCCTTGGCTGGCATCAGAGTACACTCTACAGAAAAAGGTGGAATCCTGACTGACAATACGAGATTTACATTTCGTGCTACAGCAATGACAACCCACTGTGACTGCCATCGCCAAGCTCCAGCAAAGACCATCTGCAACACCAGAACGAAACTTCACGCTACAGCAACGACTGTCCGCGATGTCAAACCTGCTCTTTATGCTACCACAACACCCAACCTCCTCCACAGTGAAAGGAAATCTTTGCACAGGACTTTAAGAAAGTTACTTTTTCAGCGGGACTAACCTCGTCCCTGTGTCCAGGCCGTGCACCAAAGTGGTTGGCCTGATCGGAGGACTCTTTTCCAGACCATATGACCACAAGTGGCACTTTGTGATTTTAGGCACGCTTTCTACTGAAAACGTTAAAATTAGATATATCCAGTTCTACTGATTGCATTTTTATTTTTCTAGGCTTATTGTATTCATTGGAATTTACATTATTGTTCTAAATTGGTTTGGGATTTTTCTTGTGTTGTGTTTTCAATTTATTACTGTTTGAGTGCTGCAAAAATACTTTACACACTGCCTCTAAGTTAAGCCTGACTGCTTTTGTGACAAGATACCAGAGGGTTAAGCACAGGTTAATTTAGTGGCTTTTGTGGTTCACCTTGACAAGGATTGAGGGTGTTTCATGAATAGGGTTATCACCCCTATCAATCAATAACCAGATTTTCTATGGTTACAAGTTGTAAAATTTTGCAAAATTATGAACTTTTTTTATATTGGACCTACTGTACACAGTGATGCAAGCGGAGTTTACAGATCACTATATTTTCAAAAATTGTTTGCTCGAATAGTTAAGGCTGTGCATTAACACTTGGATGCCAGCAGAGAGACCTCTTTCCTACAATCATATCGTGGGACTGTAGACAGTCTGTAGACAAGCAGCCAAAGGGTTTGTGTTACAGACAATTAGGTCTGCTTGTCAAGATTAAAAAATAACATAAAAACGTGTTGCCTTTGACCCCACAGAATATGTCCTGGACATCAGGTTATGTGAATTCCACATGCCTGAAATTGGCACAGGGATTTTTAAAGAAGTCGAATCTGAAATAAGACAGAACATAACACTAATGAAATCACAATTTAGAAGAGTTTACAGAAGCAGACCTATACAGCGAATTTGCTGTCATTTGCACTTGGAACTTACTGCTGTGGAGAATTTTAGGAACTGCCTTTACTTACCTATTATGGAGAATTTATTAAAGTGGATTGAATTTGGGGAGATAGGGACAAATCACACATTGATACATGCTTACTATCTATGATACTCAAGGAATGATACTGGAAACTAAAATGAGAGCTAGCATTGCTCCATGCCAGTGAGGGTTCCCTGCTTTTATGTACCTTCTAAGTAAGTGAGGGTTAAGTTTGAAGCCTATTTTGATTACCTTTGGCCAGGGATCTGCTGCAGGAAACATTCTAACGCTTTCTTCCCATCAATAATTTCTGATTTAGATCTTAAGCTTGTTAATGTTTTAAGCAATGTATGTATATAAATGTTTTCAAAATCTGCAAAAACTGTATAACGTTAGCTGAAATAATATATCTTGATTGACTTCATTTGGTTTCTCTATTGGCTTTTAGATACTCTCTCCTCAACCCTCTCTTTTCCATGTCCTCTCTTGCTGCTGCTTCTTCAGTTTCATATTTAATCCTTTGAGCTATATCCCTCTCAATTATATGTCCACTCTTATCTACACCTTTCCCAGACACTCTGATCTTAGTGCAGCTTCTACAATCTGAGTGGCACACCACAAAAGAAATGCGTGCAAAATGTGGCAACGGACCAATGAGATTCCGACTAACCTTCAATTCTCTGGAGGAGAGGTATAAAGGTTAAAAGGTTCCATCCACCCATGAAAGAGGCTCACTCAAAGAGAAGCTGGTCTGAAACCATCCTTGGGTTTTATTTGCACAAGGAAGACATTCAGCACTAAACTAACAAGATACCACAGAATTAAACTAAAGACTTTGGGCTACAGAAAACCATGTGCATACTCTATTGCAGTACCCCGACTCTCCCATATACACTGTTTCTTCTATGAACAGATGTTTACACCGTGCACAACGTGGGGTCATTTCTATAAGTGACTGGTCACTTGCTACTATTGAACCATTTAATTCTGTTTTTGTCTACTCTCCTTGGCTCTTCTCTCACCATGCTTCTTGTTCTATTACCCTTCATGTCCTCTCAGCCAATACCATCTCTTGCTGGTTCCTGTCTACTAAGCAGTCACTGACGTTATGCTTTTAATGCATCCTGCTTTGTCTCCCTTGCCCCACCTTATCCTTGTCAACTATTCCCAGCTCTTCTCTGACTCTTCTCCTCATTACTTTCTGTCCTATCTCTTCAATACATTATTGACTCTTGACCATTCTCCTTATCCCTCCATAATGCTTGTCCCGGATTTCTATTCATCTGCTTTATCGTCAGACTTCCGGGAATCCTCACCCCATCCCTTCTAACTGATTTTCATCTAACACTAAGATTTACAGTTTATATGCCCTAAACACGATGAGCTAAGTAGCTTAAACTCAAAACAAGGGACATCATTGTAGGTAAAGAAAAAAGGTAGGTTTGGGTAAAACGGTATGCCAGTGAGCCGTACTAACATGCACAACCTGTCAATTTACATCTTGATTTTATTTAAGAAATCTCACTTTACTCAAAAACAACAAAGGGAAATAATGACAATCTCAATACTTTCTCTCTGCTGTTCGTTCAAATATCATAAACAAGGATTTTGTTTAGTACAGAATTAATATATGAAGTGTGCCACATGTACCATCCAGGCCATGGACGCAGATGATGAGGTGTATTCCATCTTCCAAGCCTTCGTCCTCCTCCATGCTGAAATAAGGAATTGTAGAAGCCAACTGAGGAACATCACTGTACAAAAATCCAGGGAGTTTCAGCTGTTTCAGCTCCTCTTTAGCCTGGAGAAAACTGGAAATAAATATGGATTCAGTAAAATTGCACTGTTTTAAACCATACTTCTAAAGTGGGCCCTAAATATTTTACGTTGGTTGACAAAAATGTGCACCCTTCTGGTAATTCTCTTACGTGCCTTACATATTCTGATTAAAGATATCATATTTCCATTTCCAGGAGATGGCAACTATTTTATAACTACATTTTAGGAGACTACACTTTCTTATACTCAATGGAAGAGTGGATTCAAACATAAATGGTAAGCAATGGCAGGGGCTCCAACCCGGAGTTCCATGTGAAAAAAAGCCTAGACCCAAAAACATCTACTGTCTAAACACTTAATATTCATAAAACCTTTGCTATAACAAGCATTTGCAATGCAACGGTCTCGCCTTTGCCAAAGTTAGAGCTATTGGCATTGTAAATGACAAAATTTTTATTTATGTGTTGGCTTTGAAAACAGATAAATAAATGGCATTGTCATTTACAATGCCAATAGCCTAATCTCTCGCAAATGCGACACCTATTGCATTTGGAGCCACACAAAACCGGATCACAAGCAGGCAACGGAGGCACACCAAAACCGGATCACAAGCAGGCAACTGAGGCACACCAAAAGCGGATCACAAGCAGGCAACAGAGGCACACCAAAAGCGGATCACAAGCAGGCAACAGAGGCACACCAAAACGGATCACAAGCAGGCAACAGAGGCACACCAAAAGCGGATCACAAGCAGGCAACAGAGGCACACGAAAAGCGGATCACAAGCAGGCAACAGAGGCACACGTAAAGCGGGTCACAAGCAGGCAACAGAGGCACACGAAAAGCGGGTCACTAGCAGGCAACAGAGGCACGCGAAAACCCGATCACAAGCAGGCAACAGAGGCACACGAAAACCCAATCACAAGCAGGCAACAGAGGCACACGAAAACCCGATCACAAGCAGGCAACGGAGGCTCACTAAAACCCGATCACAAGCAGGCAACAGAGGCGCACGAAAACCCGATCACAAGCAGGCAACAGAGGCGCACGAAAACCCGATCACAAGCAGGCAACAGAGGCACACGAAAACCCGATCACAAGCAGGCAACAGAGGCACACAAAAACCCGATCACAAGCAGGCAACAGTGGCACACGAAAACCCGATCACAAGCAGGCAAAAGTGGCACACGAAAACCCGATCACAAGCAGGCAACAGAGGCGCACGAAAACCCGATCACAAGCAGGCAACAGAGGCACACGAAAACAGCAGATGGGTGCAGAGTATTATTTGGAGGATTGAGCAAACGCACAGGCCCTTGTGAGTGAGAGGAGAAATAACCAGAATGGGCGGAAACCTTAAAACAAGAAGGAGGCTTCGGTAACTGGGTTGGAAAACGCATTATTAATGTTATCAAAACCCTGCGCCCTGAACGTCAAACCCCCTGAAGGTGATAAAATACCAGGGAAACGCTAGTGAATAGGGTCATTTAAAGGAATCTTGTATAAACACTGTGTGAAGCACAACCGTGTACAGGTGGATTTCCGTGAATAAGAGACATTCATTTTGTGATGAGGTACAAATCATCATAAGCTCACGTAAGTACGGAGTGTACCACGACCATACAACGTTGGGTCTGTGTGTTGTGAAAAGAGAAAAGCACTGAATGCATGTGGGGTTAGAGGAATAATGAGCCTTCAAGGCCAAGACCAATTGGTACGGAGGACACAATTAAGCATAGCAGAAAGAGCAGGGAAGAGAGCAGTTTAAAAAAATCAAAACTTAGTCAACGGGCCGTGTGAATGTAAGTACTAATGCCGTGTTGTGTTTGTATTCTCGCGTTGTCCCCCCTGGCAAATTAAGGTGGGAGTGCGGCGCTCGAGAACAGCTGGGCAAAATACCGGGAGGTCAGGGGACGTAGCAGATTGCCAAAACCATAAGCACTATGGAGGCCTAGCAGGAAAAATTAACTGAGGCCTGTGCACAAATCAAAAGGGCAATCGAGGTCGGAAATAGACTCACCAGAAGCATCGAGATGACGACTGAGTAAATCAAAAGAGACGCCGGCAAGCAAGAAGGCGGGGCTTATATGGCTGACGTGCTGGAACAAGCCAGAGGGAAAAAAAACAAGAAACAAATGACGACGAATCAGTCGGCGGCAGGTGAAGTTCTGACAGCACATCCACGGTGAGTGCTGAGCACTAGTTGGCAGACTGCAAGGGACCTTCATGTTTGTCTATTATTGCGATAAACCAGTGTACGCATGAGTCCTTCTTCCATGGTTTTGACCATTGAAGATATTTTCAATAAAGTTTTTGTTTAAATAAAAAGTTCCGATGTGGGTGCACCCTTTGAGGTAGTTGCTTGCCAGTCCTGTTTATTTGTTGGTGCAGGGAGGAAGTTTCCCGAGCGGACGAGTGCAGCAAGGGGCAGAAAAAACGCACATCATTACAGGAAGTTGGTTGGAGGCAATTTGAGCTACATTTTAGGAAGCATATGGTTACACCATGTGACTTTACGTAGTAGACACCTAATGCAGTGAGAACAAAGACATTTCTGTGAAAAAGAAAGCATTGTCCTTTTCAAAAAACCCTGGCGTTGATGAAACTGAAAGGTCTTCTGTGATGGCATTTAAAGGAAAAGGAACGATTTAAGAACTATTTCGGAGCATTCCATTTATCTTAAAAAAAGAGCAAGAGAAACAGGCTGCATTCCAATAAAAAGAAATTCATTAAAACAGCATGCCGACAGGCGCCCCATGCTGCTAAATAATAGCACCTCTCCCGGAAAGGACCTATAATTAACGCAGCAGGTCTTCCGGAGAGGAGCACTCCAATTTAATCAACGCGCAAAAGCTGTTCATGTGAAGCATGTTCACAGACCTGCTCATGGGAAGCGCGTTCACAGACCAAAGTCTGCTCGTGCACTGGTCTGCATTACTTGGAAGGTATCACAACAAGCCATATTTGTTTGTACACTTCCATGCAGGTGAAGTGGTGTGCCTTTTTGTTCGTACCGGCTCACACAGTTTGCTAACTCTTACTTTTTGTTTGCTCTCGATACTTGCACAACTGCCACCATTGCCTATGTAACGTTTGTTCTTGTGTTTGAGTGTCCTCCATTTATTGCCGTATTATACCTCTACTTGTACTTTGTACGCTTTTGTAACCTGCACACGTCACTTTTCCCTCTTGTAATGCACCATTTGCTACCACTTGTACTTTGTTCATTCACGATTGTCACTTTTGCCTCATGGTGAGAAGCACCCGGGGTGGAGGGCTGCCCATTATCAAGCTGCCGGGGTTGGAGTAAATATTCGGTAATTGTGTTAAAGTGTATAGGGACACATGACACGTATGCCAGGTGTCATGAACAGATTAACAGAGCAGTATTTAGTCAATTGTTTTGCATAGAGTGGACATCATCCCAAGGCATGTTTAAGTGCTTTACACAGGAAAGCATTTGTATATCTCACAGGTTAGGCGACGAGTATATATAATGCATAGTAACTTAAAAAGGAGAGAAAAATACAATCATCTAAAAATGTCTAATTTGTATGTACAGTAATTTTTTCAGTACCAGCCAGTTAAAGGGTGAGGATGGGGCAGTCAGACGGGCGTTATAGTTTATTGTTGTCAATATAAACGTGCGTAGCTGTAAGGGAGAGTGAAGGATGGGTTTGGTGGTGGTCTGGGCGGTGTGATTATATAATGTGACTAGACTGTCCACACAGCCTGACACATGATGTGTGGCTGGGGCGTGTTACACAACACAGCACCAGGTAGGCCACGAAGCTCTAAACGCGAAGGCCTGTTTGGTTTCATGCTGCACTGCAATTTCACGCGTTCACACTGTTGACTCGAGCCAGCTGTGCACGCCTTGTGGCAGGCGCGTCTTACGTGCGCGTCCACAAACCAGAATCACCGCGCGTGCCCCGGTCTGTCTCCATTGAGAGGTATCTCGACGACAATAGGTCTCGAGAGCGAGACCTAAACATGTTGTCCTCTTTAAAATTCCTACATCTAGCCAAACTCCCTTCCCAACTACTGCTGAACAGGTTTCATTTACTATCAACATTCCTGTTTTTAGACCAAGAGATTGATAGATGAATTAGCTGCATTGAAGCATTTTTGTTGAAAGTTACGTATGGTAGTCACTTTAGCAGTAGATGTTTAGGGTCTATATTTATGCATGCCATTCCAGTATATATTGGTCCCTCAGAGACACCAACTGCTCTCTGATTTAGACATGAGGAAACCAGCCCTCTAGGCAGGGCTTGAAATTAAATTCACGACATTCACTGCTTGATCACTTTTGTCTTAATTTTATTTATTTATTTAGGTTTTACATAGTGTTAGCTAGATCCCTAGGTATCATCGCGCTTTACATAAGATGAAGATAAAATAAAATAGCTATACATATAATGTGAGACACTTAGGTTCAAGTACAAGCATAAATAGAGAAAAAGAGAATCGTTAGGCAATTAGGGTGGTTTCAGTATGCGACAATTAGAACAGCATGAGTTAAAGGAGTAAATGACATATTAGACAGCTGAAACAATCAAACAACCAACTGTCGCAAAGGGTCTAGCCATAGAGACAGTGAGCTATTGGAACACAGTTCAGTTAGCAACCGGGTTAAAGTATTTGTCGAAGAGAAGGAGTTTCTAGTACCAATCATACACTCAGTACTTTTCTAAGAGACCTAAATAAGGTAAGGGAGGGCTTAAGAGTCTGTGGAACTATTACCAATATGTGCTTACTATCGCATCTCTCTTCGTGCAGATATTTAAAAGCTGACACTACTAAGAGGCCTTAGTTTTTTGTTCAGCGAGAACCTGTGTTCCTAGATCAATTTGGCTAGTGTCCCTCCTGTCCACTGACACTCAATCAATCAGAGCATTTGTAAAGAGCACTACTTACCAGTGAGGGTCTCAAGGCGCAGGGAGGGGGTGGGGGGGGGGAATGCTGCTACTGCTCAAAAAGCCAGGTCTTGAGGAGTCTTTTGAAGGTCAGCAGGTCTTGGGTCTGGCGTAGGTGGGTGGGGAGGGTGTTCCAGGTCTAGGTAGCAAGGTGGGAGGACGATCTGCCACCAGAGGTTGCTCTTCGGATGCGGGGGACTGTGGCGAGGTCGGCGGAGCGAAGCTGCCGGTTGGAGGTGTTGTAGCTGAGTCGTCTGTTGAGGTACGCTGGTCCGGTAGTGGCGTTATGCTTTTAATGCATCCTGCTTTGTCTCCCTTGCCCACGTTATCCTTGTACACTATTGCCAATGCAAAATATTTCCTGGCCACAGGCAATCCTGAAAATTCTGGGGGTAAGGTGTAGTTTCTGTCCTGTAACTCCAGTTCTGTAGTAGGGGTATCTCTGTTATAGTCATAATCTAGTGAATAGTCCCGCCCATGTGCGAGGACCCCGGCAATCAAAAATAATCTCTTAAGTTGTCAGAAAATTGCATAACTGCAAAGACACTTAAGAGAGAATTTAAAGACAAATAATGCAGCCTATATCCACAGGCTACACTGTCCAGTACTTCAACTAGAAATTCCACCAAAAAATCCACAAACCGCAAAACCTGTCCAGATTTCCCTTGCTTTAACAGCAAAAACCCTCTGGAATGATAGAGAGGAAGGAATGGACAGACAAGCCCCAAAGGCTGCCATTATGAGGCTTAAATAGGATACTGTGCCTTTAAGAGAACTTTCTAGAACTTCTCCCAGTATCCCAGAATGCACCGCAGGTCCCTCTTACTTTCAGTTCTTTTTGAAGGCGTAACACGCCAGACCTGTAGCATTCCTTTCATGAACATTTCTCTCCACCGGGGAGGCGGGAGGGCGCTTATGACTATAACAGAGATACCCCTACTACAGAACTGGAGTTACAGGACAGAAACTACTCCTTCTGTAGTAGGGGATCTCTGTGTATAGTCATAATCTAGTGAATATAATGGCAAACCCATCCCCACACCAAAGCGGCGGTGGAGAAAAGAGAAATAACACCACTATTGTGCGAACGGATTTTGCAGCGAAGTCTGCCCAACCTGAGCGTCTGCCCTGGCATCAGTGTCCAGGCAGTAATGCTTAGCAAAGGTATGGACCGACTTCCAAGTGGCCACCTTGCAGATTTCTGCAATTGGAACATTACGGAGCAGAGCTGTCGTGGCAGCTTTGCCCCTGGTGGAATGAGCCTTAGGTTTACCCCCTAAGGTCTTATTAGCTTTTTGATAACACAATTGTATGCAGGACACAATCCACCTAGAGATAAACTGCTTGGAGGTCACAAGACCCGTCCTGACCGATCCATAATTAATAAACAATTGGTCTGACCTACGAATATCTTTGGTTTTATCCAGATAAAATTTCAACACCCTCCTAACATCCAGGGAATGCAACGACCTTTCCGCTGGAGATGAAGGGTTCTGAAAAAACGTAGGCAAAGTTATGGTCTGGTTGACATGAAAATCAGAAATAACCTTGGGAAGAAATTTAGGGTGAGTACGCATAACAACCTTAGCAGCATGAAATACAGTATAAGGTTCTTGGCAACACAACGCCTGAATTTCACTCACCCTGCGAGCCGATGTAATGGCCACGAGGAATGCCACCTTCCAGGACAGGTGCTGCAACGAAGCCTTATGAATAGGTTCAAAAGGCTCCTTCATCAATCTGGACAGCACCACATTCAATTCCCATGAAGGCGAGGGGAGCCTGACAGGAGGGAACACTTTCTTCAAGCCTTCCAGAAAGTCTTTGATCACAGGGATCTGGAAAAAGGAAGTCTGTGAAGGGCATTTCCTGTAGGCAGTCAATGCAGCGAGATGAACCTTAATGGAATGAACATTAAGGCCAGACTGCGCCAACTGTAGAAGATAAGGAAGGATGACATCTTCCTTACATGTCGTCGGATCATAGTTCTTGGACTTGCACCAGATACAAAATCTCTTCCACTTGTACGCATAAGAAGTCCTAGTGGAAGGTCTCTTAGACTCCTTCAGTATGTCCATACAATCTGCAGGGAGATTCAAATGGCCATATTGCACTATCTCAGGAGCCATGCTGCCAAACTCAAAGACGAGAGGTTTGGGTGCAACATCTGCCCCCTGAACTTCGTGAGAAGGTCCGGCCTGCACGGCAGCCGCATGTGAGGAAGGAGAGACCGGTGAAGCAGGTCCGTGAACCACCACGGTCTGGGCCATTCCGGGGCAATCAGTATCATCCGTGCCCTGGACTGGGACAGCTTGATGAGAACCGTCGGAATCAGGGGAATGGGTGGAAAAGCGTACAGAAAGCTGTTCGACTAGTTGATCCATAACGCATTCCCCAGCGTCCCCGGCTGGTAGTACCTGGAGGCGAAGTCTCGGCATTTGCTGTTTTCGGCGGTGGCGAACAGATCTACGTCTGGAGTCCCCCACCTTGCGAAGACTTCTCCTAGTACTTCGTCGTTTATGACCCATTCGTGGTTTTCCTGAATCAGTCTGCTCAGTGCGTCTGCCTGAACATTCTGTACACCTGGTAGATGGGTAGCCGTTATCGTCAGTCCTCTGGCCAGAAGCCAGTGCCAGATCGCCTGTGCTTCCTGTGACAGGGTGCGCGATCTCGAGCCCCCCTGCTTGTTGAGGTAATACATCGTGGTCGTATTGTCCGTCTGTACAAGTAGGGAGTTGGTCTGGAAGGACGGAAGAAAGGCCTTTAGTGCCAAGTGAACAGCTCTGAGTTCCAGGAAATTGATGTGGTACGTGGACTCCGTCTGTGACCACGTCCCCTGAATCTGTAAGTTTCCGGAGTGCGCCCCCCAACCGTGGAGAGACGCGTCCATCACAATAGTCTGAGTGGGAATGTCCTTGTGGAACGGAACCCCTCTCAGGAGATTCTCCGCCGAACACCACCACTTCAGAGACTGAAGAGCCTGCAGAGACAGTCGTATCCTGTCGTCCCAAGATCCTTTCCTCTGATCCCAGTGGTCCTCCAAGCACTCTTGCAACGGTCTCATGTGCAGTCGTGCATGAGGCGTCAGGAAGATACACGAGGCCATCGATCCCAGTAGAGAAGACACCGTCCTCACTGTCGTAGAAGGACTGGTCATAAGAGCCTGAGCCTTCCGAAGCAGTGATAATCGTCGCTCCTCCGAAGGAGACACGCTTGCTGACAGCGTATTGATGGAGGCTCCCAAGTACTGTATGCACTGGACCGGAGTCGGCACCGACTTGGACATGTTGATGTGCAACCCCAGCCTATTCAGTAGAACGCACGTCTTCTGGAAGTGAGCTTGCGCTTCCGAGAAGGAGGAGGCCTTGATCAACCAATCGTCCAGGTACGGGTAGACAAACACCTTGTTCTTTCTCAGGTGCGCCGCTACCACCGCCATGCACTTGGAAAACGTTCTCGGCGCAGCCTTCAGTCCGAATGGCAGTACTGCGTATTGATAATGATTGGCGCCGACTTGGAATCGCAGAAACTTCCTGTGTTTGCATGCAATGGGCACATGGAAGTATGCATCCTGGAGGTCTATGGCACACAGCCAGTCTCCCCGTTGCAGCTGAGGATAAATCTGATGCAACGACAGCATGCAAAACTTTTCTCTGCGAATCCACTTGTTTGCCTGTCGCAAATCCAGAATGGGCCTGAACTCGTTCTTGTCCCTTTTTCGAACCAGAAAGAACCGGGAGTACAGACCTCTTCCTCTTTGAGACCGAGGTACGTCTTCTATCGCCCTTTTCCTTAGCAGGATATCTGCCTCCACCTGGAGCTCGTGCAGCTGAAACCGCGAGCTGACCGGTGGGATTGATGGAGGCGGGCTGGTGAACCGAAGACTGTATCCATTGCAAACAATATTCAGCACCCACTGGTTCTGAGTAATTTTTCTCCACTCTGCCAGAAAAGATTGAATGCTTCCCCCCACCGGAGTGGGTAACAGTTGCAGGGGAAGTAAGCGCTCAGGGCCTAGACCCGGCCTGGCCTTTAAACGCTGTTGCCGACTGGTGGCCGCCTCTACCTCTCTGGCGCTTCTGGAACGGTCTTCTGAACTGCTGCTGTTGTTGCTGCTGCTGTTGTCCCGAAGACTGGGCTCGCCCTCTGCCTTGGCCACCGAACCGCCGTTGGAACGGGCGGTACGACTTCTTGGTCTCCTTGGGTTTTTCCAAACCCACCGCCGTGAGGGTTTCGGCCTCCGCCTTCATGCGGGCCATTTCATCATCCGCGTGTTTTCCGAATAGGGTTTCCCAGAGAATAGCAGATTGGCAACCCTTTATTGTGCGTCCGGATTCAGGGACGTGAGGCGGAGCCAGGCGTGTCTTCGCTGGTTAATCCCATGGCAGAAACCATGCGCCGCCAGCAGGGAAGAGTCGGCTGCAGCAATGATGACCTGATTTGCCACCAACATCCCCTCATTCAACACCTCCTGGAAGTCTTCTCGCTTGTCACGCGGCAGATGTTCCGCAAACTGTTGTAGGGATTCCCAGAGGGTTCGTTCATACCGTCCCAACAAGGCCGTGGCACTAGCGACCTTCATGGAAGTCGTCGAAGTCCCACAAACCTTTCTCCCAGACGAATCCAGCCACCTAGATTCCTTATCTGGTGGAACCGAGGAGGATGGAGTGGTGGCATGCTGCTTACGAGCTGCCGTCACAATCACCGAATCTGGAGGGGGCTCCACCCTTAGAAAGGCTGGATCCGATTCCGGGGCCCGGTATTTTTCTGCAGTCTCGAGGGTGCCGCCTTAGTCACCGCCGGGGTGAGAAAAAGGTCCATGGCTGGTTCTTCCAGGCCCGGTACCAGTGGCAGTAACGGCCGAGACAAATGCTTCTGGTGCAGCGTCTCGAAGATCACCGATGTCTTGGGCGTGGGCACCGTCAAAGCAATGGCCAACTTCGCTGCACCTCGTAAAAGCACGTCCTGGAACGACACCAGATCATCAATCGGTGACACCCTTGTTTCTGGCGAATCCGACAAGGTCGGAGAATAGTCCCTGGTCCCTGAAGACCTTGTCCGGGAACGAGATCTGTGCCTCCTGTGGCGTCGTCTCGACCGTGTGGAAGACCTATTGCGCGATCGTTCCCTCCTCCTGGAACGAGAGCGCGATCTCCCGGCACGTGGCCGCTCCACCGGTTTCCGTGGGGGCGTCTTCCGTGGCCTATCCTGGGGTTTAGGTTTTGGAGTCCCCTTAGGCGGCGTCGGAAGCGGAGGCAGTGACACCGATCTCGGTGGAAGGACAGGAGGTACCTCCGGACGAGGAGAGGACCCATGAGGTGGGACTGGTGGAGCAGGTTGCCCCGCAGGAGGAAGTGGAGGTAGTGGAGGCAGCGGCGGATTGGAGGGAGGAGCCTCCTTAGGTAGAGGAGGAGGAGTGTTAGGCAGAGGTGGTGTGTAGACCACCGAGTACACCGAGCCCGGTGACTTCTTCGAGGGAGGAGACTGCGAACCAGACTCCCCAGAACGTGAGCGACGCCTCCGGCGTCCTTCGCCAGATCCGGCGTGACTTTTCGCGCCAGAATCCCTTCTGCGCCGTTTAGGGGAGGTGGAACTCCTCGGGGACGCCGATCTCTTTCTGCTCGACGTCGAGCGTCATTTTTCCGGCGTCGAACGTCGACCCCTCGACTCCGGCGTCGAACACAGTCTCCTCGACGTCGAGTGCTTCTGCCTCGACGTCGACCGTCGCACCTCGACGACGAACGGTCAGTCCTCGACAACAAGCGTCGACTTTTCCTCCGCGTCGACCGTTTTCTCACGGTCCTCGACAGCAACCGGCGGTGCCGCTTCGACGGCGAGCGCCGGTGCCTGTCGGTCCTTCTTCGACGTCGATGGCTCGACGTCGATGACGAAGACGCTGTCGGCGGTGACTTCGACGGCGGCCTACCCAGGCCTCTCGACGTCGACCGTCCACGCTGACCCGGAACCCCGGGGAAAAGGGGAACACACCGTCGTCATCCCTCTCGACGTCATCGTCGATGCGATCGACGTCGATGGAGACCGGGATCTCTTGCTGGGCTTCCTGCTTCTGGGGAGACCCCCAGAGGCCTCAGCAGGGGCAGATGGAGCCTTCCCAGCCTGCCCAGACCCACCTGCAGCCTGAAGTCTCCTCTCTTCCAGGCCTTGAAGCCTAATCTTCAGCCTGTCCCTCAGGGTCCTTGTAGTAAAGGTCTGGCAGATGTCACAATCTTCAGAGACATGATCTTCAGGGAGGCAGAGTATGCAGACGTCATGTGGATCAGACTTGGCCTTCTTCCTTCCACATGCTGGGCACTTGTCGAAGAGAGCAGGCATTTTAGAGCCCTAAAAAGCCTGAACAAATACACAGCAATGAAGGGAAACACCAAGTACACAATAGAAAACACTTTTAAAGCAAAAAGTGCACAAAAATCCAATAAACCCTTGAAAAAGGGAGAGCTCAATGCACCAGGGTCCTGTTAGCAGGAGCCGGAAAAAAGAACTGAAAGTAAGATCAATCAATCGATCACAGCATTTATATAGCGCACTACTCACCCAAAGGGTCTCAAGGCGCTAGGGAGGGGGGGTCCGCTACTGCTCGAACAGCCAGGTCTTGAGTTGCTTCCTGAAGGCGAGGTGGTCCTGGGTAGGCGGAGGTGGGTCGGGAGGGAGTTCCATGTCTTGGCGGCGAGGTAGGAGAAGGACCGTCCTCCTGTGGTGGCTCTTCGGATGCGGGGGACGGCGGCGAGGGCGTGGCCGTTTGATCGAAGCTGGCGTTTGGGAGCGTAGAAGTTGAGGCGGCTGTTGAGGTATCCCGGGCCTTGGTTGTGTAGGGCTTTGTGTGCGTGGGTGAGGAGTCGGAAGGTGATTCTCTTGTTGACCGGGAGCCAGTGCAGGTCTCTCAGGTGTCCGGAGATGTGGCTGCGACGGGGGATGTCCAGGATGAGACGTGCTGAGGCGTTCTGGATCCGCTGAAGTCTCTTCTGGAGCTTGGCGGTGGTTCCGGCGTAGAGGGAGTTGCCATAGTCCAGACGGCTGGTGACGAGGGCCTGGGTGACCGTCTTCCTGGTCTCGGTGGGGATCCACCGGAAGATCTTGCGTAGCATGCGCAGGATGTTGAAACACGACGAGGAGACGGCGTTAACTTGTCTGGTCATGGAGAGGGAGGAGTCCAGGATGAAGCCCAGGTTGCGTGCGTGGTCTGTTGGTTGGGGTGCGCTGCCCAGGGCGGGGGGCCACCAGGAGTCGTCCCAGGCGGAGGGTGAGGATCCCAGGATGAGGACTTCCGTCTTGTCCGAGTTCAGTTTCAGGCGGCTGTTCTTCATCCATTCGGCCACCTCTTTCATCCCTTCGTGTAGGTTGTCTCTGGCGGTGGCGGGGTCGTTGGTGAGGGAGAGGATCAACTGGGTGTCGTCGGCGTAGGAGATGATGTTGAGGTTGTGCTGGCGTGCGATGTCTGCGAGGGGGCCCATGTAGACGTTGAAGAGGGTTGGACTGAGCGAGGAGCCCTGAGGGACGCCGCAGATGACTTCGGTGGCTTCCGATCTGAACTGAGGGAGGCGGACTCTCTGTGTCCTTCCGGCGAGGAAGGAGGTGATCCACTCCAGTGCCTTCTCCTGGACTCCGACGTTGCTGAGGCGCTGTACTAGGGTACGGTGGCAGACAGTGTCGAAGGCCGCGGAGAGGTCTAGGAGGATGAGGGCCGCTGTTTCTCCGTTGTCGAGCAGGGCACGGATGTCATCGGTGGCTGCGATCAGGGCGGTCTCGGTGCTGTGGTTTGCCCGGAAGCCAGACTGCGAGGGGTCGAGGGATCCGTTCGTCTCGAGGAAGGCGGCCAGCTGCTTGTTGACGGTCTTTTCGATGACTTTAGCCGGAAACGGGAGCAGCGAGATGGGGCGGTAGTTCTGGAGGTCGGCTGATGGCTTCTTGAGTAGGGCGCTGAGTTCGGCGTGCTTCCAGCTCTCCGGGAAGGTAGCGGTGTTGAAGGAGGTGTTGATGATGTCCCGCAGGTGGGGTGCGATAACAGCGTCGGCCTTGTTGAAGACGTGGTGAGGGCAGGGGTCGGTCGGAGATCCGGAGTGGATGGAGTTCATCGTGCGGATGGTGTCTTCGGTGTTGATCGGAGTCCAGGCGCGGAGGGTGGTGGTGGGGGGCGGGGGTTCGGTCGTGGCGTGCGTCGGTTGAGTGCTGAAGCTGTTGTGTATGTCCGCGATCTTGTTGTGGAAGTAGGAGGGGAGGGAGTTGCAGGTCTTGCGAAGGGGTGATGTCGTTGTTTCCGGCGTTGGGGTTGGAGAGCTCTTTGACGATGTTGAAGAGTTCCTTGCTGTTGTGTGCGTTGTTGTCCAGTCGTTCCTTGAATGCGGTTTTCTTGGTGGCGCGGATGAGTTGGTAGTGCTTTCGGGTGGCGAGCTTGAGGGCCGCCATGTTGTCCGGAGTTGGGTCTCTGCGCCAGGTTCTCTCGAGGGCTCGGCAGTTCTTCTTGGAGTTCTTGAGTTCGTCGGTGAACCATGGGGCTTTCTTGCTGCCGGGTCTGCTAGGCGGGGTCCTCAGGGGGGCGAGGTCGTCTGCACAGTCGCTGATCCACTTGGTGAGGTTCGTGGCCGCCTGGCTTGGGTTCGGTGTGCTGGTGGGGGGGTTCATGCTCAGGGAGGTCGCGAGTTGGTCGGCTGTGATCTTGTTCCAGCTTCTGCGTGCAACCTGTTGCTGGTGGTGGTGGATCGTGGTCCTTCTGAAGCTGAAGTGGACGCAGCTGTGGTCTGTCCAGTGGAGTCCGGTGGCGTGGCTGAAGGCGATGTCCTTGCTGGATGAGAAGACGGGGTCGAGTGTGTGTCCGGCGTAGTGGGTGGGGGTGGTCACCAGCTGCTTGAGTCCCAGGTTTGCGAGGTTGTCCAGCAGGGAGGTGGTGTTGCGGTCGTTGTTGTTCTCCAGGTGGAAGTTGAGGTCCCCGAGGAGGATGTAGTCAGCGGAGGGAAGGGCGTGCGGGGTGATGAAGTCGGCGATGTCCTCGCTGAATTGTGTGCGTGGTCCCGGGGGTCTGTAGATGAGGGTGCCTCTGAGGGTGGTCTTGGGGTTGATGTGGACCTGGAAGTGAAGGTGCTCGGCGGGTGCGAGGGTGTCGTCGGTGTTGGTCGTGATGCGGATGGTGTTCCTGTGGATGATGGCGATGCCTCCTCCTGTGTTGTTGATGCGGTCCCTTCGGATGATCTTGTAGCCGTCTGGGATGGCGATGGCGGTGTCGGGCGCTGAAGAGGCGTTCATCCAGGTTTCCGTGAAGAAGGCGACGTCTGGGGCTGTGGAGTCGAGCAGGTTCCAAATCTCGATGGCGTGTCTGTGGACGGAGCGGGTGTTGAGCAAGATGCATTTCAGGTGGCTGTGGCTGTTGCTCGTCTTGGTCTTGGTCGGTGCTGGTGTAGTGGAGGTCTGGATGCAGGTGAACTTGCAGGAGTTGCAGCAGAAGGGTCCGTGGGTGTGTCTCGGGGTGGCTTGGTAGCATCCCGGTGTTCTTCCGGCGTTGAGTGCGTAGAGTTCGGTGGCGTCGTAGGTCCGGCGGGTGGGCTGGGGTCTGCGGGGGCCAGGGGTCCTAGCGCTGGGCGCGGTCCAGGCGCGGACGGGCGCAGACGGGCTTACCTTTGGCGCACCTTCGGCGCTCATTCGGTGCTCCCGCTGCGCGCGTCCGCTGCGCGGGCGCTGAGGGGGCGTCATAAGAAGGAGCCGTGAGGGAGGGTCGGCCGGGAGGCGGGAGGACCAATGGGAGAGGAGGGGAGGCGGAGCTCCGGGTCAGCGGCGGCGGGAAGCACGGAGGTGACCGGGGCAGCGGGGCCGGTGAGGAGCGGGGGCAGAGGCGGCAATCTGCGGGCAGAAGGCGAGCCCGAGGAAGATGCGGAGGGCAGCGGCGTGGGGGAGGTGAGCGGAGGTCTCGGCAATCAAGGGAGCGGCCAGGCAGCAGCTGAGTCAGCAGGCAGGCAGGCGAGCGAGCGGCAGAGCAGCGTGGAGGGAGCGACCGCCTGCGAGGGCACAGGGGTCGCATGTCAGGGACCTGCGGTGCATTCTGGGATACTGGGAGAAGTTCTGGAAAGTTCTCTTAAAGGCACAGTATCCTATTTAAGCCACATAATGGCAGCCTATGGGGCTTGTCTGTCCATTCCTGCCTCTCTATCATTCCAGAGGGTTTTTGCTGTTAAAGCAAGGGAAATCTGGACAGGCTTTGCTGTTTGTGGATTTTTTGGTGGAATTTCTAGTTGAAGTACTGGACAGTGTAGCCTGTGGATATAGGCTGCATTATTTGTCTTTAAATTCTCACTTAAGTGTCTTTGCAGTTCTGCAATTTTCTGACAACTTAAGAGATTATTTTTGATTGCCGGGGTCCTCGCACATGGGCGGGACTATTCACTAGATTATGAGTATACACAGAGATCCCCTACTACAGAACCCAGCTCAACCGTGCCTGGAAAAAAATGCCTGCTCATCCTGAAATCTTCCCCACAGGCCCCCAACCCCGAGTTAGACTTAATGGCGCCATGATTACAGCTGACCATGGAGGGGCTTTTAGCAGTGCTGGCATGCCTGGAAGAGCAATGTGTGAGTGTCAGTGAGGGTACCGGGCCCGAGCAAAGGCTCAGCTGAGGGCTTGCCTGCATTGCTTGGACCCCTGGCTAACTGCTGTCGTGAGGGCTTAATGTGCGGCACAGCATACCGCACCCCCAGATGTATTGGTGATTGTAGACCAGTTTTCAGGGCCTCACCGGCCGGGTCTATACGGTCAGAGCCAGCTTGCTGACTGCCTGATGACATGGGAAACGCGCAGGGCTGCGCAGTCCAGAGGCAGGAGGATGGAACGCGGTGGTCACCGGCTGCTACCCCGAGTGGCACCCGGGAGTGAAATCGTTGTGAACCGGATGTTCAAAATATCAGGAGGCACGACCTTTGATCATTACTTCAGTCCCTGGTCGACCGGAATGATCACCTTATGAAAAACACCTGGGCACCCTTCCACATAATTGAACTGTGGATTCTCACCTCGCACAGCTAAAGAGTGCAGGATTGTGCAACCTACAATGCCCCTTGCTCTTAATATTTGCTCCAATACGGGGAGATCCCAGCACCAGAAAGTTGACATGCGAGCTGATGATCCACAATAGGGGATCGCCTTCCTCACCAACAGGCAAGGTGGATACTATATCAGCAGCCATAAGTTCCACAACGGATGCCCTTGACATCATAATAGACTCACTGGTGGTAGACATGGGCCTTTTGCGAAATGATCACCCGCAAGATGGCTGACCATCTCCAGGTGGTGGAGGCAGACATGGAAACCGTGGAGCCTGTGTCCCGAGCCCAGGCAGGTGACTTAGAATCCCTAATGAGGAAAGTCAAAATACTGGAGACAAGCACTTAGGACCAGGAGGGTCGAGCCCAATGAAACAATATCAGGGTGATATTTTTGCTGGAACTTGTTGAGGTGTCCTCTACGCCTTCTGGAGGACTGGTTGTAGGAGGTGGTCGGTCCTTAGGGCCTCTCGAAACACTATGGCTCGGAGTGGGCGCATATGATGCCACCAAAAGCCTCCTGAGCCTAGGACCCCACTTAGGCCTGTAATAGCTCAACTGCTACACTTTCAAGACCGGGATTACATACTCCGAATGGCACACTCTTAGGGCCTCTTCACAGTAAACAATGCACCGGTCTCCATCTTCCCACATTGTTACAACGACATTACAGTGTCAGCAGGTCTCCTTTTTGATGGTGAAAAAGAGACTGCATGAGCTTGGGATTAGCTACACCTTGTTATTTCCTGCCAAGCTTGAGATTCAACTAGATAGATTCTTCACCACAACAGAGGAGGTATGGCAATGGCTGGATACCTATGACCCGGGGAGCTGTACACTCCTTTGCCCCTCGATGAAAGTACAGTGTAGACACCGGGATTCCTGTCGCCTGAAATGGGGTGTAGTGTGGCCCATTCAGCAGGAGGTGCAGGGGGAGAGGAGAGGAGCAGTGGTGGCAATGTTGACTTATGCAGGGATATCCCAGCTCGGGCAACGATGCCCAGTACCGTATGAGCGTCACTTCAGCTTCTGATGGCAGTGTCCTAATGTCCATAGTTACGCCACACACAGCAGACAATCTTATTTGACTCCTCAGGGCGTGCCTGGTCCGCACTCCCATTCTGTTGTGCGGTTTCCCATTCGCTCATGGTACTGTTGCACCAGGTAGTCCTGTTAAGCCCAGGGCTAGGGCTTTATTGCACGTCGTAGGTATGTCTATCCCTTTCCCTCTATGGTGCCTCGCAAGAGTGGTAGAAGCTGACTTCTGCAGGAGCACAGAGTTATATCATGAATTGATCAGTTTGGACAAGGTGCTATGGTGCTCGCGTGGGCACAGTTGGGGTTTGCTTGTATAATCTTTGATTTTCATTTTTTCATTACTGTTGCCACCTGCTGCAATGTTGGATGTATGGGCGTTGCTGGATCTGAGACTGCAGTTTTGGGCATGGTTGGGACACAAAAGGGACGTAACAAAGGATATTGGCTATGCCACACTACCATTAAAATCCTCACATGGAACGTCCGAGGTCTGAACTCCCCTAGCAAAAGATATAGAAGCCAGTTCTACATCTGAATACGTAAGGTTCAGATCGTCCTGCTGCAGGAAACACACCTTACTCAGGCAGAAGGAATAGCCTTTTAAAAAAAGGTGGTGGGCAGAGTTTGCTCTACAACCTACTCTGCAGTTGCCTGAGGGGTACTCATACTGGTTCTACCTGGAGTACCATTTTTACCACAATTCAAGGTGATAGATGTAGGAGGCTGGCTCAGTATATAGTGTCCATCTATGGTGAGGCACTGTGAACTGAGTCCAGGCAACACTCAGTGATAGTTTTTAGGTCCCGAAAAACCAAAGCTCTCAAGGGATAGTTGTAGAGAGCACCCAAGGCTTATTCAGGAGGGGCCTAAAGGAAGTGCATGTACCACTATAGTCAGTCAGCAGGCTATTAACACAAGAAATAACAAAACCAGGAGAGTATAAAAATACTTTGCATTTATTAGTACAGACTAGACACTAACTTGGTATATCTCCTACCTAGAGATATCAACTATACACAGAAAATTATTTAGGAAGAGGTAAGTAGTATAGAAAAACACATAGGGCCCAACCGGGGGACCAAACCATATACTAAAATAGTGGAATGTGAGGTAAGTACCAAAACCGGACTAGTACCAAGGATAGAGGACCCCAGGGTGAACACAGAACCACCCAAGGTGAGTAGCCAGGGACCCCAAAGCGTCCAGGGTGGTTCCACCATGTCAAACATCCATAGGATAACAGAGGGTAAGTCACAGTTGGAATTTTACAGTTCTGTGACACTTTCAAAAGGACCCTGAAGGAACTTCTTGGAACAAGGAATGTAGGAGAGTCACCCACCCATGGATACCCCAGGAACCAGGATACCCACACTAGGGAGCCCAGGGGTGAAGTGGAGTCAGAAACGCCCGTATGGAGGTTCGAGGAAGATCAGCAGCTACAACGTCTTGTGGCCCAGACTGGTGGAACCAGGACGTGGAATTCAGATGAGACTAACCTGAAAGCAGCAGAGCCCAAATCACCTGGAGGTGATCAGGAGGCACCAGAGCACTATACCAGCCAAGGTTGGAGGTTCTTGCTAGAGCACGATGAGGATGATGCAGCAGCTGTGGAGCCCAGGCAATGATGCAGGAGCACAGGAGCTGTCCACTAACTGTCCCACGCCGGTCGACGAGTGCAGGAAGGTCAGTGGCCGGCAGGACCACCAACAAGCCTTGGCAAACACAAAATGGTTTGCGTGAGAAGATGCTGTGTTGCAGACCAGCAAAGTCTATGAGACAAATCCAGCAAGGGTGAGTCAGGACTAACCCTCAGCTCGAAGGAGATCCAGCAGGAATCGATGAAGCTCCTTTGAGGACCCTCTGGCAGCAGGCACTAGGAGTCACAGGGACGTCTCAACAGCACACAAGAGAGAAGGCCCACCATGCAGAGGATGCATGCAGGACGCCGTTCTTGGAGCTGTGCAGAGCTGGAGGGTGGTTCACGTAGGCTGAAGAGGGGTTAAAGTCACCCCAGTTGCAGGGAAGACTGATCAGGCCTCTAGGGAACCAACAAACGATCACCTGTGTTGCAGAGCTGGGTGATGTCAAAGGAGAACAGGATCAGCAAACCGGTCATCGTCGCAGAGGTGCCTGTGGATGCAGGGAAGTGACTACTTCACTCCTAGGGAGAGTAAATCTGGCTGGGATGAAGGCTGAGTCCTTGGTGACTTGGAGGATGCATGGCCATGGAGTTTCAGAACTTGGAAAAGCACAGGGAACAAGATGAGCAGGAATCTTCTGACATGAGCAGCCTTGTCGTAGGTCCTGGCTTGGAGAACAGCAGAGTTCTAGTGTCCACCAGCAGGAGAGTATTGGGACAGTCTTCAGACGACAGGCAGTCGGATCTAGAAGTTGTTGTTGGGACGAATCTAAGGATCCACCCTCAGGGTTAGCCCTTAAGTAACCCTAGAAAGGGGAAGGACCTCTTCTGTGGTGACCCACCTATCAGAGGGAGTCAGTGACGCTACTGAGCCATCTGATGCTCCCAGGGGCTAAGATTCAACATGGCAGAATCAAGTGGTCACCTGGAGGATCTTTAGGCACCTATCTAGGAGGAGGGTGGACACTCCCCTTTCTTTTGTACGGTTTTGTGTCATATGTCAGAGTAGGAGCCAAGAGCACCTGAACAAAACTGGCTTATGCATGGAGGGAACCAATTGTGCCCTTCAATGCAGTCTGGTGGCGCTCTGAAGGACCTCCACCCTACCTAATTCAAAGGAAATTCCTTGTTCAGCTTCCCCTACCCGAGTGACAATCATCAGCAGGGGGGCAGAATACTGTCTAAGGTTGGCGAGCGGCATGTGCTGGTAGGCAGACCCTGTAAGGCTACACAGGTAGGTATTTGGGGACGGGGTCCTCTAAGGAGCCCCCAGTACATGGTATCATGCAACTAACACTGACATTGGTGTAGTTGCATGATTCCAACATATTTTATATCAAACATGGCCAGATTCGGGCACCAATTATGTAGCTGGACATCTCTACTTACCAGTGTCCACTGCATACTTTGCAAGCACCATTTCACGCAGACTGCAATGGAAGCTCTGCAAACAGTTTGCGTGGGCTACTATGGGTGGCATAGTACATGCTGCAGCCCATAGAAGACCCCTGGTATACCAATGCCCTGGGTACCTCAGTGCCATATACTAGGGACTTATAATTGTACCCCAGTGTGCCAATTGTGGGGTGTACAAAGTACTTATCAGAGAATTTAGAGGAGAGAGAGCACTGCCACTGGGGCGGTTAGCAGGATCCCTTTGAACTACAGTAAAAACACACTGACACCAGGGGGTATCTATGCCAGAAAGATCCTACTTTCCTACAATAGACACAGAAGGATGATTCATAATATTAGCTGGCAAACTAGAGGGGACAGATGTGGAGATAGTGAACCTTTGAGCTCCCAATTCTGATCAACCTGCTTTCTTGAAATCACTGTCCCCTCACCTCCCAGTGCTTTTTGGTTACTCATTGAAAGTTTGCAGCGACTTCAGTTGTACAGCTGATACAGACCTCCACAGGTCACACCCTCCCCTACCTTCCTCCCCAATCCATGCAACGCCCAAGGCATTTCAGTTATGGCAACGAGAGTGGGGTCTCAAAGATGTGTCGAGGGCCACCACCCCCTGTATAGGGAATATTCCTATCATTCGGGCATGCATGATCTGTTCATGCGACTAGACACACCGCTTTGTTGCAACACACTTAGTCTCAAGTGGATTCACACTGAATACCTGGCTAAAACACACAGATCACAACCCATTTCTTCTGATGCTTAGCTGGGAATAACCTTGAACTCTGATTAGAAAATTAAATACAACACCTTAGCAGACCCGGCGTTCTGGGACTTCCTGGCAACAGTAGTGAAGAATTATTTCTCTGACAATGAGGGGACTACAGATTCAGAACTGAATGAATAGGAGGCATTAAAGGTAGAGGTAAGGGGCACTGCATTGCTACAGTGGTGGGAGTAAACACGCATCTAACCAGAGATTGCCCAGAAAGAACAGCTACTCAACGCATTAGACAAAAGGAGTCCCCACAACCCTGCGATGCGGCAGCAACTCACTGATGCTAAGGAGAAACTATTGGAGATGTTAGACAGGCTGAGGTGTTATGATTACAGTTTATATCCTAACAAAGCACATAGCGAGTGGGACACGACTGGTCACTTGCAAGCCTGACTTGCCAACCCCTCGCAAACCCAAAAACAAATACTAGCCATCTCCATGGCTTTTGGTGGGAGGATGTGCACTTAAGGCGACATGAACTCAGAATTTTGGACTACTACCTTGGCTTCTACTAAGCATATCTATAGTGATACTGACCCACACAATGCCTGGACATTTCAAGTGTGCAGTAAAGTGTTGGCGGTTCTGAGGGGGATGTCCAAATTCAGGAGGTGCGGGGAGCCATTCAGTCCCTGGCACGAGGCAAGGTCTGAGGGATGGATGGGCTTCCTGTCGAGTTCTACTTGACTTTTAGCAATATCCCAGCCCCTAAGCTCTCTGAGCTTGAATAACCCTGCAAGAAACAAAGGCACACTACCCCATAAGATGCGAGAGGCCTTGTTGGTGCCTCTCCTGGAACTGGGGCAAGAGGAAGGACATGTATCATCTTATAGACCCCTTTCCATTTTAAATGTGGATTATAAAATTCTTACTAAAATCCTGGTCACCACACTTTTACCCCATCTGCAGGAATTTGTGCATCCGGACCAGTCTGGATTTGTCCCAAATCACAGCACTATCGCCAATAACAGACAATTAGTCCATGTCTTGCATTCCCCACCAAAGATTTGTCCTAAAGCGATGGTGATGGCGTTGGATATGGAGAAAGTGTTTGAATCTCTTAGATGGGACTACCTGTACCTGGTAATAATGGCTATAACTCACCTGAACTAAAACTTCTTTACACAAACCCAGAAGCCCACGTAAAGATCTGAGGTTTCCTCTCAGCACCCACTACCTCGAGTGTTGTTAGTTATGGCGGTTGAACCCATGGCACTTACGCTTCAGCAAGGCTAGGCATACCAGTGTGTACCATAGATGCCTCCACGTTGTACATTTCCCTGTACGCGGCTGACATACTACTCTATATTTGTGGGGAGCACACAGATGTGGAGGGCGTGATTGCAGCCCCAAAGAATATAGCGGGGCCTTATTTATTTATTTATAAAGCAGGCCTGGCCATGAATTGGGACAAATCCCAAGGGCACCATGTCCATGCAACAGTAACTGATACAAGGCTCATGAACATAGGGTGCAACTATGCTAGGAACCACATACTTTCCATTGCTTGGGAGTGGGGCTCTAACGTACTACCCCACAATTAAACAAGGGTAACATACGGGCGACGTAGGCCTCCCTGTGCCCCACAATATCGTTTGGCATACACTCCCTCTGCTCTGTTGGTTATGGGTCAGGCAGCCCTAATAAAAATGCTAATCTTGTCGCGACTGCTGCACTCCACGCTCCCTATACGAATACCCTACGTCATATTTCAGGAAATAGATATTCTAGTTTCGACTTTACTATAAGATACAAGCCACCGTAGGCTCTCCCTGGCCAAACACCAACTGCCCGCAACTAAAGGCAGTCTGTCTATCCTAGATTTTGAGCTATATTATTGGGCCGCACAACTGACCTGTGCGACCAAGTGGAGAAATGCACGCTGGGCAAGCAACAGGTATCACGCAGGAGTGTTCCCACCCGAGCTGAGTGATTTCATTTAATGCTTCGCCCTCTTCAGAAGACATGATCTACTTCCACTCACTTACTAGTGGACTCCCTTGCAAATTCCTGGTCCAGAGCACTAAATAGAATGCAGATGGGGCAGCCTTAAGCTCATGGTATTCTTTTGGCAGCCTAGACTATCCTTCACCCAGGGGGCAACTGCAGGGGATTGAGGGACAGGGCGAAGGGTGGACTTGAAACAATAGGCGCCTTATTTGTAAATGGCACTTGAAGACACTGCAAGATATTATCGCTTCTACTCGGATCCTCATCACCATTTCCTTCTGCATGGGGCTGCAAGAGCCGCGGTTCAAGCACCCTGGTGTGCACGGGGCATAGAACCATTGACTCAAAATGCACTTCAAATCATTTGTACTACAACAGGAAGGCCAAAGCCATCACCCAACTTTATAGTGCACTCCTACGGCAAGAAACTGGGGATTTGGAGAACCTTTGTGATTGCTGGGCTACTGACATGGGAATCCCATTCTCCGAGAAAAATTTGACATCTATTTTATAATATGTACCTTAAAGAATGCAGAATTAAACTCATACAATCAATCAGGAGTTTGTATAGCGCGCTTACTCACCCGTGAGGGTTTCAAGGCACTGAATATACATTTCTTTCACAGATCATGCATCACACCAAAGTGCATAAACCAAACGTTCCCTACTGCGCAAGCAGAAGTTACTAGCTGCATGGAGGAGGGGGCAGACGTTTATCACATGGTCTTGGCTTGCCCCTCCCTATCCCAGTACTGACAAAAAGTTGTCAGATACATTACAATCGCCACAGACCGACACATTCTAAAAAAGCCTCTGTATTGTCCACTGGGACTCTTCCCTCGGCCTAGAACAAGACCTATCTCAACTCTATTTATTGGACTAGTACTGGTACTGGCCTGCCGCCAGATAGAAATTTCATGGAAAGACCCTCAGGGCCCTAATGTCAAGCATTGACGCAACTATTTATTAAAATATTCTGATTGTGAGGAAGCAGCCCTAGTGCGTGAGGAGCGTAGCGGCCTTCGAGCACTGGACCATGTACAGGCCTGGGGCACCATAGTGCAGGATACCCTTCACCTGGACGATTTTAGCAGGATTATCCCCCCCTCACCCCCAAGACAGTTAGGATGATAGCGTGAACTGAGCAGACTACCCTTCGCATAATATGGTCCCCCAGTACTGGCTCCCGTTATGCTAACTTTAGATTACTACTACAGCAGCATCCCCATGCTCACATGATAAGTTCTATAACTAAGCATAGAGAGCTACATGGGCTCCAGAAGAAGGTATTTGGTTGCAGTTCAACAGTTGCTCAATAGCTAAGATATGTATTGTTTGATCGACCTGATTGGGTTTGTTTGGCCCTGTTATCAGTGCCCAGGACTGGTTTTTCCTCTTGCAGTTCATACCTCATTTTGAATTAGCATTACTGATATCGACTGAATTTTATCCTCCACACAAACAATTGTACCGTTCTTCTTGCCAGGTATTTCCACAGTTGAACTTTGTACATGTGAAACATGGACAATCGTACTGATGATGAGTTGAACCGTTTAGTGAACTTGAAAAAACAAAAAAAGTGTTAAAAGAACAGTTAAAAAAAATCTTCGACCCTTCAAGCAAAGATAATCACCACCTACAGAACTGTTCATAGAGTTAGAAGCCAACCCATACAACTATACAATAGCTCAATCGGAGATGCCATCAAGAATTACTTGTCAAAACAGCGTTAAATCCCAGCAAGGCACAGTAAATATAATGGGATGGGACAAGTAAAGCAAAACTTTCAAAACAATGTGCCACTAGTGGCAAGTTAAACAGGAAAGGTGAATCAAGAAGGTACGTAAAAGCAGACAGAGCTTCTAGGTACTCCTTACACATAGCTACCACCGGACACTGCTGTTAAAAGGAGAATGCAGACCTTAAGATGTCAGACAGGAGAGATCTAAAAGTGTTGATGTCTCCTGACCCACACCACTGCACAAATATGTTCCACTAACTTGTGTAGGTAGATTTGGTGGCAGCTTTCTGGGCTGCCAGGATGACATATGCAATTTCGCCAGAAAGGCAAAACGGTTTTAGTTGCCACAGTTCAATCTCAACGGATGCAGCTGCAGTGTCTGGTGATTAGAGTGGAGGGAATGACCATCTTTCTGAGAGCAGGTCCTCTCTGTGCTAGAGAGGAAGAGGTGGCTGAAGGCTAGGAGCCAATAGATAAGCATACCAAATCCTCCTCAACTAGTCTGGAGCCATCAGAATTAGCTGCATCCGATCCTCCCACACTTTCCACGGTATACTGGATATAAGCGGGGTCGGTGGAAGCATATACATGAGGTCCGACACCAGTTGAACCAGAAGCCTCCCAGGGAACTAACCAGCGGGAAGCCTATTATTGGCACAACACCAAGGACTCCTATGGTTTATGTCCATGAAGGGAAACGCTGATCTTGAGGAGACTGCCTTCATCGCCTTTGGGTGTTGTTCCCACTTGTGCTCCTTCAGCATGAGGCGACAGAGGATCCATCCTCACATTGAGGAAGCCTGTTGTGTGATCCAATACTGGTAGCTTCCCTGTTGCACCACTTCCATAGGTGAATCGCCTCTTAGCATACGGTCTAAAACCCCCACCCCACCTCCTCTGTTGATATAATAAATGGTGCGGATCAGCCCTTTAGAATCTGAAGATTGACTCCTGAGATGGAAGAGAAGAAGGCCTTCAAAGCAAGACAGACCACCAATTAGTTCAGCACATTTATCTACAGGTGCTGCTCTGACACAGACTAGAGGACATGTGGCGCCCTGAAGCCCAGAGGAGCACCTCAGCCACCCAGCCACAAGGCATCTTTCAAAATGGTAGGCTGAAATTTAGAGGGCTGTAAGGGTTACCCAATAAGAGGTTAGAGGGCGTCATCCATCAGTGCAGATCTCAATGTATCCACTGGAAGATCTGCACCTGAAATGAGAGGCTCCTGTGAAGTTGCAGCCACTGCCTTCTCAGACGCCACTTAAGGGTACCCATCTGGCTTGAGGCACCAACAGGATGCAAGAGGCTAGAAAAATTCTGCACATCAGTATAGAGGAAATGTAAGTAGTTGTAGCACAATAAACTCAAAGAAGAATGAGAGTTCATTATTCTGCGTATACAAAGATCAAAGTCTTCTCAAGGATCATATCTGGGTTCATTTGCCAAATCGTGTTTCATCTTAGCGGCAGTAATACTGCCTCATGACTTCTTCATGGCTTGAAGGGACATATTCTCAAATTATACAATAAAAATCGAATTAGTTATGTCACAATTAAATCAACTGACACTCAACAACTAAACCATCCTAAAAATACTACATGAATCAACAGTGTAAAGACAGAGTGTCTTTGGTTTTCTTGTAGAATTTGAGTATCACATCAATGGTCAACTGTTGGTTGAACACTAAGATGGAAGGTACAGGTCGTAAGTTAATTTTCCATGACTCACCATGTGATATAGCATCAAGATCATACATGTGATCTTAGTCAGATTGCTCGAGCATGTAATTGTTTTTACTATGTGCGGCACGGCAGACCATTACCATTACATATCGCAATTATTCATTTTAGACCGAAATGATTTATTTAAGAGCCCCAAACTTTGTCAAACTTTATAGGAAATCATTTGTTCATATATACATACGCCACCCTTTTTGCTGCCATACTTCAATCCATATTTTGGCATTATAAATTAAAGCATGGTATATCTTTACTATCCCACAGCCTCACAATGTCAACATCCCAACGAGGGAACCTAACGTTTCCTTTAAACCAAACGGAGGGGCACCTTGGAATTTTTCCCCCAGGTTCCGGAGTCTGTGGAATGCACACAAATCAGTTCATGGCTCCCTTTGGATATGCCTACCCTGCAGCTGTTGTTGAGATCTTTTAAGTCCTGTTTACCTCCCTCCCTCTAAACTTAGTCTTTTGGACGAGGTTTCCCTACTGTGATCCTTAACTTTCTCAATACTTCCTTAAGCAGAGGTTCGATACCTCCGACTTGGAAACATGCACTTGTCCTTTCCCTATTAAAAAAAGAAGGTCTTGATCCTCTCGGTTGGTCAAATTTTCGCCCTATATCTCTTTTCTAAAATTTTGGAAAGGCATATTAATGTTCAACGTTCCTCTTTTTTCACAACTTATAACTTGCTGCATCCTTCAGTCTGGTTTTAGACCAGGCCATAGTACTGAATCTGCCCTTCTCAGAGTCACTGAATATCTCAGGTAACAACTCGACTCCGGTGGTACGGCCGCCCTCATTCTGCTAGATTTGAGTGCGGCTGTCGACACGGTGTCACATTCTATTCTGACAGACTGTCTTGAAGCCTCTGGCACTAAGGGTTTGGCTTTGAGGTGGTTGATCTCCTTTTTAAAAGACCGCACCTAGCAGGTCTTTTTGAATGACATTAAATCAAATACTCTAGCTTTAACCTCTGGAGTGCCTCAGGGATCAATTTTGAAACCTTTGCTTTTTAACATTTATGTTCACCCCCTGGCTGACATTGTTGAGAAGTCGGGATTGACCATCTTTTCTTATGCTGACGATACACAGATTATATTTTCACTTTCTACCGCTCAGCATCAACAGCCCTCCCTGCTTCAGCTTGGCTTGAGTAATCTCTCCTCGTGGATGACCAGTTATGACCTGAAGTTAAACGGCACTAAAACAGAGGTGCTCATTCTGGGTAATAACCCAGAGCTTTGGGGAATTAAACATTGGCCTGAGACTCTGGGCCCTTTGCCTGCCTCTGTATCCAAAGTAAAAAACCTGCCTTTTATTATTGATAAAAATCTTTCCCCTCAAACCTCAGGTGTCTAGGGTCTTGGCGTCCTGCTTTGCTGTTCTTAAATGGATTAAAAAAATCCTCTGGCTAATTTAACCGGCAGCTCAGAGAACAGTTTTGCACACTCTGGTAATATCCTGGCTGGACTACGGCAATGTGCTGTATGTGGTTGCACATAAAGCCTCAGTCCACCAGTTGCAGGTTATTCAGTATGCAGCTGCGAGTCTTCTTTTCTGTCTGCATAGTTGTGTTTTTGCGTCACCTCTGCTCTATCAACTTCATTATTTTAAAGTCAATAAGCGCATCGAGTTTAAGGCTTATGTTACATGTATCGAGTCAAATGTGGCCTTGCTCCCTCTTATATTCAAAGACTGGCAACACCTTATGTGCCTGCTCGACAGTTGAGATACCCCAGTCTCTCACTGTTTTCAGTTCCAAGGTTTAGTCTTGTCCATATGAGGGGCTGTTCTTTTTCCTACCTGGGTCCTAAGCTTTGGAATGCTCTCCAAATCGATCTTAGGAACTGTCACTCTCTGTTAGCTTTCCGCAAGCACTAAAAGACTTTTCTTTTTAGCGTCCTGGCTGGACTCTTATTCCGGCCTGTTGCCTAGCGCTTGAGAGGTTCTGCCTCTGCCTGTCCAGCGCCGGGAGACCCTGCTGGATAGCTGTGCTCTTTATAAATCAATACATAAATAAATGACCCTCGGAGCCACCACTAACCCACCATCCCCCAGATATTTACCTAGAGAGGCCCTGGTCACCCAAATTCTGACAAGCATTATTCTGGTATGCGGAGCTATCATACTTTTTTTGATTTTATTTAAGCGTTTTACAAACATTTTCCAGTTTCATGCAACTTATGAAAAAGCTAAAGAGTAGGGAGAAAGGTATTCATTGTTGGTTGAGTCCTTCAAACAAAGATAATTGTTTATTTTACAAACTCTAACATCTGAGTACGGGTGTAATAAACTCTATGCGAGTGGGACACAACTGGTCACTTACAAGCCTGACTTGCCAACCCCTCGAAAACCCAAAACCAAATCCTAGCCATCTCCATGGCTTTTGGTGGGAGGATGTGCACTTAAGGCAACATAAACTCAGAATTTTGGACTACTACCTTGGCTTCTACTAAGCATATCTATAGTGATACTGACCCACACAATGCCTGGACATTTCAAGTGTGCAGTAAAGTGTTGGCGGTTCTGAGGGGGATGTCCAAATTCAGGAGGTGCGGGGAGCCATTCAGTCCCTGGCACGAGGCAAGGTCTGAGGGATGGATGGGCTTCCTGTCGAGTTCTACTTGACTCAGCCGCCATCGGCCACGAGGAAGCGAGGGACACGCCCCCCTGTAGCCACGCCCACTTTTGCCATATATAGCACGCTGACTCAAGAGCTCGCTGTATACCACTTCCCTCCTGAGGCACAGCCGGGAGAGGAAAAACGCTGCTAAATTGCCGATTTTGCACACTTGAAAACTGCTTTTAAATGCTTTTAAAAAACTTGTATTTTACCTGCTTTCCTCAGAGCGGAGCTAGCGCTCAGAGGGAGAGTCTCAGAGAGCCCTCCTCAGCCGCCATCGGCCACGAGGAAGCGAGGGACACACCCCCTAACCCTCCCTATAACTATGTGCATGCACAGGAAGCGCAGCGGACGAGCGCAGCGGGCGCGGCGAATGCGCGCCAAAGGAGCGCATAAGGCAAGCTCGTCTGCGCTCGTCCGCGCCGAGTCCGGGCTAAGGGCCAGTTCCCCTGCCCCCCGACCAACCAACCGCTTATGTTACAGTGTGGACCTCCTTCACAGCTTGAGGGCCTCTTCGGTCAATCATAGCTGTCAAAGATACTCTGCGGACACCCTACCCCAATTCTGTCCAGAGTGCCACAAGCTCCTTAAACCGACTACCACTCCCAAACCGCTCTACCATTTTCGGATGTTCTTGCTGAACTGCCGTTCCCTCCCTAAACATACAGCCGAAATAATGCTGTTAATAGAAGAACTCTCCCCCGACATTCTGTTTTTGACAGAAACCTGGCTCTCCCCGGAAGCCGACCCAGCCATAACAGCTACGCTTCCCGCAGGCTTTCAAATCCTGCGCCAGGACCGGCCAAAAGGGAGGGGAGGAGGCCTAGCTATAATACATAAAGAGCAGTTCAACTGTAGAGCGGTCGTCGAAACCATTCTAGACTGTGAAAGCCTCACTTTCAAGATTGAACTGTCCCCCAATCAGTGCCTTTCAGGCACCTTGATCTACCGACCTCCAGGGCCCCCGAGGCAGTTCCACGTCAGTTTACCCACTTGTGTCTCTGAACGCATTAACTCCTCACCCAACTTTATCCTGTTGGGCGATTTCAATTTTCACTTCGACTCGCCCTTTGACCTCACCGCATCGACTCTAACAGGCGACCTAGCAGCCTTGCTGCTCTCACAACTAGTCACCCTGCCCACACACGAAAAAGGCCATCTGCTCGACCCAGTTTTTAGTAACTGCCCCAACCTCCTAACTTGTCCTCCCATACCCCTCCCCTGGACGGACCATTTTCTGATCCCCATCAATTGGACCATTCCTAAACCCCCCGAACCTATCCCCACCACAAGACTTAAGAGAGCCTGGTCTCATCTTATGATTGATAATTGGACCAATGCACTTACAGAGACCCGACCCCTGATCACGGATAACCCTGAGTCGGCCAACCAGGCCTACGTCAATTGGATTTCCCAATCTCTAGACATTGCACTCCCGAAAAAGGTAATCACTCTTAAACGCCTCCACAAAACTGCCCCATGGTACACGGAGAATCTGAGAGACCAGAAACGGTGCTGTAGGAAGCTCGAAAGACGCTGGCGTACCGATTACTCATCGGTACATAAAACTCTGTACCGAGAAGCTATCAGCAACTACAAAAGCCAGATAAAGGAAGCCCAGGCCGCCTACTTCTCGGAGAAAATTGTCCTTGCAAAATCTAAACCGAAGGAGATTTTCAAAATCATTAAACAGCTAACCAAACCCCCCCCCCCTAGCCTACCAGTGGACAAACCCACCTCCCACTGCAACAAAGTTGCCGAATTTTTCCATCAGAAAATTAGTTCCATCTACTCGGCCTTCCCCCCGACTAACCCACCTCCGTCCACTACATTTACACACCCCGTTGAACCAGTGTACAATCCTCAACCACCCACGCTCTCCCTTTTTCCTCCACTGGAACTCGTCTTGTTGGAGTCTCTGGCACGCAAAGTCAAATCTGGTTCTCCTAATGACCCTGCCCCCCCAGAGATAATAATGGCGGCTGCACAAACTACCCTACCCACACTAAGGGACGTCCTAAACACCTCCATCTCCACGGGCATAGTTCCTACAGTTTGGAAGCAGGCCATGGTGAGGGCCTTGCTGAAAAAGCCCAGCCTAGACCCCATGGATATGAGCAACTACCGCCCAATATCCCTGCTCCCCTGGGCGAGCAAGGTTCTGGAGAAATACATAAATCTCCAGCTCACCAACTTTTTGGAATCCCATCTTCTCCTGGATCCCATCCAAACCGGATTTAGACCTAAACATGGAACCGAGACCGCCCTCCTCATGGTCACCGAGGAGGCCAGGAAAATCTTAGATCAGGGAGGATCAGTGGCAGTGATTCTCCTTGACCTTAGTGCGGCCTTCGATACGGTCAGCCATGTCACCCTGCTGGACCGTTTGGCCCAGGTCGGGATTAAGGGTAAAGCGTGGACCTGGTTCCGGTCTTTCCTGGAAGACAGATCTTTCCAGGTGTTTGATGGTGACTCAGTCTCCACCAGCATCTCTCTGAACTGCGGCGTCCCCCAAGGATCCTCCCTGAGCCCGGCACTTTTTAACCTGTACATGAGACCACTAGCTGATGTCGTTCGTCCGTTTGGGATCAAGATAATTTCCTACGCGGACGACACGCAGCTGGTGGTCTCCCTGACACAGGAATCCAATCTTCCTGTGCAGAGCGGACTCAGAGAGTGCCTAGAGGAGGTAAAATCCTGGATGTCCCAATCATCCTTAAAATTAAACGGAGATAAAACCGAGCTCATGGTCCTCGGCAACTCGGTCCCCAGCCTCCCGCCCACCCTTTGGCCACTCAGCTTGGGCCCCCTACCTACCCCCAAAAATAGCATAAAAAGCCTGGGAATATGGATGGACAAATCTCTCTCCTTTGACGTACAAGCCACCAAACTTTCGGCTACCTGCTTCGGCATCATGAAGATGCTTAGGAAAATTCTCCCCCTCCTTCCCTTGGAAGCCAAGCAAGCAGCGGTACAAGGCCTGATTCAATCTCGTCTCGATTTTAATAACGTCCTTTATCTCGGAGCCCCGGAATCTACCTTGAGGAGGCTACAGATTGTGCAGAACTGCGCCGCACGTCTGCTACTTGACATCCCTCGCAGACAGTCAGTTAGGTCTGGGCTGGTCTCTCTTCACTGGCTACCAGTACGCCAAAGGGTTTCTTTCAAAGCCATGTGCATAGCCCACCAGTCCTTCTGGAATTCTGGCCCCATGATCACACAGGACCTAATCCATCATTATAGACCCAATAAGAATCTAAGATCCAACCAATCCTTCTTGGCAGTCACTCCAAGAGTAAGGAGATCCAGATCTGGAGGTAGGTCTTTCGCCAACAACGCGGCGAGGGCCTGGAACTCCCTCCCATTGCACCTAAAATCCAACTCTAATCTCACGACTTTCCGCAAACAATTGAAAACTTTCCTATTCCATCCAGTCTAATTCCTCCTCCTTCTGTTGTTTATCTGGTTGGTCCTGGTATTTTCAGCGCTTGGACGCCCCGGGCAACAATTTGCGCTTTATAAATCAACATCCTATCCTATCCTATCCTACTTTTAGCAATATCCCAGCCCCTAAGCTCTCTGAGCTGGTTGTCACACAGCTGCATACAGGGATCGACCCTGAGATTAATAGTCTTTACAAAAGGCGATTTTAAGCCGTTTGTGTATGTGGTTTTTTATGAGATCCATACTGCATGAATCTGAAACCTGAGCAAATCGGCACATCACTAGAGTACACCAACACTACGTCCCAGACGAGGTCGTCCAAGGGGATTAGATCACCCACCCACCTGTTTTGTAGTAAGATCAGGCTGTGCAGAGATTTACTGTCGAGGGTTTTTATATCACTGATTCTGTCTTCTTACGGAGTGTAATGGTCAAATGGTGAGCAGTCCTGTACGTCACTCACAGAATTCAGTTATTAACGTATTTATTTATTTATTTATTTATGGGTTTATACCGCGCTAGAATAAACTCCCGAAGGAGTATCTCCGCGCCCAGAAACACCAGAAACACAGATAGGAGAACAGTCACCAATAGAGAGAGCTAGTTTTGAAACAAAAAGGTTTTCCGTTTTTTTCGGAAGCTCAGATGGTCGGGGCATTGCTTGAGAGTCAGGGGGAGCATGTTCCATAATCTGGGGCCGACCACTGACAGAGCTTTACCACCCTGTCTTGCTAACAGTAGGCACTCGAAGGAGGAGCTGGTTGCTGGACCTGAGAGAGCAAGCAGGATTATATGGTACAAATTTATCCGTCATGTATGAAGGTCCAATACTTTAAGACTCTTGTGGATTACACAGCAGATCTTAAATTTGACCCTTTGGCGAACGGATAGCCAATGAAGTTTGTCCAAAAGAGGTTTGGATGGAGATCTAGGAGGGGCATTCAGAACCAGTCTAGCAGCCGTATTTTGTATTACTTGAAGTTTGGCTAATACTCCATGGTTGGCTGATGCCAACAGTCCGTTGCAGTAGTCAAGACGACTAAGAATAAGGGCCTGCACGAAGGTTTTCCTGGTGTAATCAGGGAGTAGGGGGAACACTCTGCGGAGAAGACCTATGACATGAAAGCAAGACCCCATAATGTTGTTCCCATGCTGCTTTAGGGTTAGCTCCTGATCCAAGCGGCATATCTAAACTGTGTAAATCAAAATACGCCACTGCTCATCAAAGTTCAGATCTTCTCCGTCAGAGGCTGTAGGATTTCTCACTGTTTGCACCCCACACCTCTCCCAGACAGGATATTACATTAATATTCTAAACCTGGAACCCATTCATATGGAAGAGTTCCAGTTAGAGCTTGTAAGTCGACAATGGATTTTTCCTAGTCAGGAATCCCTCCGATCCAAGTAATCTCATGACCCTCTTCGTACAGCCTGGGTGCTTTCACACACGACTCTCATCCAACTTGCTAGGCAAACCCTTTTCACCAAGCACCTGGTGATTCCTTACTTCGTTCTGTGGGGGAAAAGCCCATTGCTTGATAAATGAAAGTTGTGCAACCCAGTAGTACCTAACACACATTAAGCGGAGAATACCTCCATGGTAATTGCTTATTAAGGGAAATTCTGAGGGAGGCACCCTCCCTTAACAGTGAGCAGAAAATATCATGAAACCTTCAAATAAAAGGTTCTGATATTCAAAAGTGGGTATTTTGGAGTACATAAACTAGTTTGGGAACAGTAACCATTACTTAAAAGGCTGGCCATTCTAGCAGCAACATTGCTAGGCCTCGCCGGAATCCTGCATCCTTCTTGTAGAATGCAAAAAGAACCTGCCGCAGATTTTCTTGAATACAATGTTCCCTAACCTACTAATTAAAGATGACAAAAAGCGTATTGAAAACACTTATAGGAGATTTAGATTTGTATAAAAGAGCGTGAATTAACATAAACAATGGTAGAAAACAAATAAAAAGTGTGTTCCTGCATAACCTGCATAATCTTTCGAACGCAGTGCATACCCAAGTGGAAAAGGTTTGCAGATTGTTTGTCCATATAAACCACAGACAATCCCCCAAAACCGCTTCCATTTTCCAAATCAGTATTCTTATTCCAGTCCATGTAAACTGATTTCCTAGAACCTATATAAAACACCTGCTGATGATCCATAGGTTGAATATAAAGTCACTCACAGATTCACAGCTGGGCCTTCGCATTATGTACAATATCAGTGGCAACGTTTACATATAGTAAGAAGGTACTTGATCGAAAATACAAATATTTAAAACAATTTCTTCAATTCATAATTACTTACGCCAGCATTTGTAGTTTGGGAGAACTTTCGTACCAGGACAAAGATGAAGTAGAACTGAGGGTTGTGCTGCTTGGTTGTTTTGTAATGGTGTTTAGTTTGCTCCTGGAAGAAGCGGCAGTGCTACAAGGAGACTCCCTATGTGCCGACGAAAAAGACAAACAACCTGGTGCACAGACACCAGGTATATTAAGTCCATCCTTCAAATGCTCACTACTTATCAGCTCAGACCTCAGAACTTTGTCTCCTGTAAGAGCATGTCTCAGCTCATAGTCAGCATCCGCAGTTCCATTTACAGCATGATCAGTTTCCTCATAAAAGCCATTTTCAATCATTTCTTGATCTTGTTCTTCCTCATCTTCGTCATCTGCAGTGTCTTCTTTAGAGATTGGTGAATTTACTTGCTTCCCACACATGTCCTTTTCTGGACTAATAAACTTTTTATTGTCAGGTGAGCTTAGGCCTGAAACACATGTGTTGCTTCTAGAGCCAAAATAGTTTTCAATGAACCCTTGCTTAACCACGTCTGTGCTACTGGCGGGTGAAAGGTTAGGAAGAGCAATGTAAGATTCACTTTCAACTTCATAAGGTCCTTCAATAATGACTAATTTGTCTTCAACGGCTTCGTGGCTTGCTTCACCACTAGTCTCTTCCACACAGACTTCTGCGTTGCTAGAAACAGAGCCAGAGATTATACAAGGTTCCCCAAGATGGATAACCTCTGAATTGAAGATGACGGAGTCCTCTGAAGCCTTTAGATACCGGTCAGTGTTTTGAGACTCTCTACTAACAATGCCAATTTTTGTCATTGGGGTGGGTATACTTTTCACCTCATTTGTTGTATCTTCATCAGAAGAAGCAAATTGAAAAAGACCTCTGATGCTGGAGAGAGTGGGATGAACTGGTAATGTGTCCTCAGCACGGCCAGAAAAAACTACACTCTGAGGTTGCAAAAGTAGAGCTTTTTTTTCATCAGATTTTGGCAAGTGAGCAGTTCCCAAGTCTACCACAGTCTTGCTGTCACTAAGCTGGCATTCAGGCACAATGGAAATCTTCGAATTTTCATCAGGGGACAGCTCATCATCATCTGAAGGAAGGGAATTTATGGATGTCAAGGAGGACTGTATTTCACTTAATGCACTGGTGCTCTCGGTACAATGGCTTTCTCTTGCATTTCTTACGCTACAGTCCGGTCTCAGCAAAAGCTGAGGAACAGATCTGTCATTGACGTGGGAACCCTGCTCCAGTATTGTGTCAGAAGCTGCATCCGGATTGGGGTGCAGTGCAAAAGAGCTAGGTTCACTTTCCACACCTGAGTCGGAGAACCTGGAGGAGGCACAGGTGATGCTGCCATCGGGAATTTTTATTGTGTCGCCAGTAACTACAATGTGAAACTCCTTCGAAAAAGAAGAATGGTTGTTTTTTAATCGAGGCACCCCATCCCCAGACCCTGATAATTTCAAATTTAATTCAGGATCAGCCTCCTTATCAAATACAGAAGCATCATGTTCAATTTTGCTATTGTCATTTTTTGCAGGTTGAACGTCCGACACCGTGAAATCTTCTCTGAAGACAAGATCTTGCGGCTGACCTACCTTTGAACCAAAGATGACAGTGACTTTCTCTCCACTGTAAGGGTTTTTGTTACTTGGCCTAACCTCGATGGTTCTTACACCCGATGGAGACGTAGTTTGTTGGCTATGACAGTCTTCAGGTTGGCCTCTGGGTGGCAGCATGCTACTTATATGTAAAAATCCAGGACCTGCCTGGGATGTGTAACCTGCACAAGTACTGGATGCATCCGGAACTGAGTTTATCCTGCTAGCATTCCAGGAACCAAATGGACTTAGCTGATTGCTGTCTTTTGTCACAGGCTGTTTATCAGTTTTGACTGCACTGGGGGGCCAGACTTTGTGCTCATTCTGGCTTTTTTGCACAGGACAGGAACTAGCATCCCCAGTACATTCTGCTAGAGAGGGATCCAGCCCTCCCTTCTCACTGACTGAAGGCCAGCCTTCAAGAGGTTGGGAATTATCTTCTAATGTTGTTGCACTTTTCAAACATTTATAACCTACCAAAACAACACTGTCTTTCGAGTTCTGTTTCACTAGTTTTTTTGAGTTCTCTGCTTTCATAGTTCTCAGAAGTTTAGCTTTAGCTTTGGATCTGTTTGCCTCATCGTTTTTCCCCTTTAGAGGCCATAAATGTTGTTTGTCAGACTCGGAAGACCAAACATTGGCCACACCTACAGATCTAATTTTGGTCTCCAGGTTAGAAAATCCAGTCGAAGAGTTTTCTTCAGTCTCGAGTTTTTCCGACCTACTGGAATCTGATCGCTGCAGATTCTGCACTCCAAACCAGGGAACGTCCACATCTTAACAAAACAAACACAATGGATAAATTAGTCAAGGACAAGTAGGGCTCAAAATGCCTTTAAAAAAAAAAAAAAGCATACTAGTTACATAATGAGAAACTTTTAGCAAATTATTAGAATACAACTGTTTTTTAAATTAGTTTATGGTGCTAGGATAAACTCCTCAAAATAAGCATATTTAAAGATGTTTTACAGAATCTGAGACACGAAAGATGCAATTGGGTGTATTGCTCTAAAAAGGAATACATATATTAAATGAATTAGACCGAATAACTCAATACTTATTTTCGGATTAAGGAATGCATGTCTGGACTGAAGAGGGATTGGTAAGCATAGCATGATCTGACCCAGGCAATAGCTATCACACTGAATATTTAAAACTCTGCTCTCCCAGGCTCTGTAGCTCTTGATTAGAAATCCTAAGAGGGGAATGGGAGCACCTCAGTAAGCCGGGCAGAATAGGGGACTCACTGATGGTACCACTGTGTGGCGGAGCAGCGACATTTAGTGAATACGTAAATGGTTCAAAATTCCTACTGCTAAAATGGAAAAAAGTCCTTGGCTTCTTTGTAGTGGGATAATCAATAAAGCAAACACGGGGATGATGGAAGGAACGCTGAAACTTTTCAGACACTCATCCCCAGTCACAGATCTGGGCTGAATCCATCATCATTCTTTAGCTCACTTCACCGCCCCAGTTCAGACCCAGCTATATGCAAATCAGTCTTGACCCTGTTCCTCGTGGGAACAGTCAAGCCGAACTGCCAAGCCAGGTCTTCCCTGGACCGGAAACAAGCATCCTCGGGCCGGTTTTGGGGTAACATACCTCATCAGCCAGCTTAGCTTGTATCCAGTGGCCATCTCCTTGTGTTTGCATGGGATAATCAATAACACTCAATCATCCCAGTGGTTACATCTGGAGTTTCCCCAATTCCTCCGTATACTCTAGTGGGCCTGCAATGATGACCCAAAAAATAGCTTTCTGCTGCTAGCACGTGATGCTCCAATTTGTTGGTTAAAGCTCCAGACTGGCCCTGAAAAGCAGACAGCCTCCGACCTGCCCCACTAAGGATTTAAGCTCCATGTAAAAAGACTTGGGGCCCGATTTAGATGTTGGTGGATGTGTTTCTCTGTCACAAAGGTGACTGTTATGTCGTCGGCCGAAGTATAAATCTCATAGGACATAATGGAAGTTATATTTCGGTGGACGGGATATCCGTCACCATTGCGACGGAGTAACCCGTCCACTAACATCTAAATCAGGCCCCAAGTCTGAAGACCGAAATCATGACTGGGCAAAAGGGCGAAAAGTATCCACCCGATACAAGGACTTAGGCGGTTGTGAAATTTTAATTTCTCTTGCTCTGAGCTTTTCCTCCCAAAACCAACGTCTTCAGTGGGCCCGTGTCCAGGGGTCTTGCTGGAAGAATTCGACTTCCATGTTAGAGACTAAAGGCCCGATTTAGATCTTGGTGGATGGGTTCTCAGGCACAACACTGACAAAGATCCCTTTGCCCGAAATATAAATAGATTAACCCATCCGCCAAGATCTAAATCAGGCCCTTTAAGTCAGAAGGAAAAATCTTTCAACCGGACAAACCTGCTTGGCATATCTGACCCACGCTCAATTGAGGTTGGCCTGAAACCGTACCTAGGTCCCAGTCGACCACAAATAGTGACTATGGTTTAGCGTTTTAGATTTTCTTGATTCTTTTTGCCTTTAATGTTTAAAAATATCTCTGTTCCACTTATTGGATATTTATTGTTTTGGTGACAATATACTAATTAATTTTTTCTCTCTTTTTCTAAATTGTAGTTGGATTTGTATTGCGTTGAGTTTTGACGATGTTTTGTTACTCCAAATACTTTACACATTTTCCTAAGTTAAACTTGTCTGCTCTGTGCCATAGCTACGAAGGAGGTGAACCCTGACACGTTTGTGGTCCTATTCCTTGACTCACACCGCTCTCTCCCCACAAGTAATAACCCACTTTCTTGTAATGAACATGCAAATCAGATTGACACAAGCTTGGCATGAGTGCCTAAAAGGGCCTTGTGGTACTTGGAGCACAAATGAAATGCTTAGAATGGAAGGTCATTAGGTATTCAGGGGAGGCAGGCACAATGGAGGCACTAGCAGACAGATTTGCTTCCTTCCACCAATACTCTTCGTTGGTAAGGATGAGGCAGTACAGGCAATGCTGCACAGAGACTTCTTGCTAAGGGATCATAAGATCACACTTTTCAGCTTGCATAGCACTGGGTTTTGGGGCATGTATAGCAACGTTACAACAATGTATTTCTATGGTAACCCCAATAGGTGTCACCTCAGTGCTGCCACCAAGTGGCATCATTGAGGTGAAAACTAAAAATGAAATCAGGAAAACATGACAGTGTAGCACAACAGGAGCTAATGTTCAAACATTCTTATACAATGTTAAGAAGCATTTCAACTAAGTTAAACCTGTGTACTCTGTGCCATACCTACCATGGAGGTGAACCCTGACAAGTTGGTGGTCCTATTCCTTGCCTCAGCAGGGAAATGCATCAGGTGTTCAGGGGACATGGGCACAATGGAGGTATTGGCAGACAGATTTGCTTGCCTCAGCCAGTCCTTTGTCCTGTGGTAACCCCAATAAGCATCACTTCAGTGCTGCCATACAGTGGCAGCTTTGAGGTGAAACCTAAAAATGAAACCACGAAAAACATGATCCGTCAGAATGTACTCAACTTTGTTATTCTCCTCCTTGGAGGGGGAGAATGGATTTCTAAATATATGGACCTACCTTTCCAAGGGAAGAATATATTTTATTTGTTCTTCAAATAGAAATCTAAACAGACTAGATAGAAGCAGTGACGGTCTTTCAAGTTTACTTCTTGACTGCCAGAGGAAAGGGTGACTCCTTCCAATAGCCACAATGCCACCCTACACAGTAATACAACCAAACAAGTTGTGAAGAGTATTTTTAACCTCTTTAATGTTTGGTTGCTTTTTCTTCTGTTGCAGCACAAAATACACAGTTCTCAGTACTGGTAGCAGATTAGCTTGAAGAAACTCAAAGAAGTTGCAGAAAATTCAGTCCAGATCTTTTTCTACCCAAGACAGAAGCAGCAACTGCAAGCCAGCCCAGCAAAGCACACAGCAAAGTCGTAGATCCTCCTCACAGCTTCTCCAGCTCTTCTTGGTAGGTTTCTGAGTCTAAACGAGTTCTAAAGTCCTGGGGTCTGGGCCCCAATATTTATACTACATTTCCCTTTGTTCTCATGTGGCAGAGAGTCTCTGAGCTTACTCCAAACCAGTTCTCTACTCTCTGACCCAGCTTCCTGGCAGGAGGTGGAGACAGTATTGTGTAAGGCAGATCATGGCTATTCAGGCGCAAGGGAATCTCCTCCCAGTACTCTCAATCCAGTCCACGTATATTCAGCCCAGCCCTGGCTGAACCAGGAAAGGCAGGACGCACCTCAACCCCACAGTCGCTGACTACAGTGAATGCACATGCCCAGCCCCCATGACTCCAAAACCAGACAGTCAATACACAACCCAGCAGAGGCACACGGGATGGTTTAAGCAAGAAAATGCCAACTTTCTAAAAGTGGCATTTCTAAAAGTGGCATTTTAAACCCATATTTCAAAAAACATCTTTACTAAAATATGTGTTCTTAAACTCTGAGTTCAGAGAGCTCAAACTCAATTTCTCTATCTTTCCCCTATGGGAAGTTATACTTGTAAGATGTTACAACGTATCCCCCATTCTATACTATGGAACAGATAGTCTTTCCATAGTGAAAAACGAAATACACGGTATTTCACTATCAGGACATGACACACACACCAGTACATGTCCTACCTTTCACATACACTGCACCCTGCCCAATGGTTGTACCCTCGGCCAACCTCAGGGGTACTTTACATGTAGAAAAGGGAAAGTTAGGGCCTGGCAAGTGGGTGCACTTGTCAGGTCGACATGGCAGTCAGAACTGTGCTCAGACACTGCAGTGGCAGGTCTGAGATACACTTACATGGCTACTTCTGTGGGTGGCACAACCAGTGCTGCAGGTCCACAAGTAGCATTTGATTTATATGCCCTGGGTGCACACAGAGCACTGTACTCGGGACTTAGCAGTAAATCAAACAGCCAATCATGGAAAGATCAATCCATAACACAATTTACATGGAGAGCATATTTAGAACTGAATAGCAGTGGTAAAGTGCCCAGAGTCCCAAAACCAACAAAAACAGGGTCAAAAATATGAGGCCAAAATGTCTGGGGTTGAACCCACTGAAAAATGCCAAGTCTAACATCGACCATGCCCAATTCACTTCTTGCATCCGATCCATGCTACATCGCAGTTGGCCATATTTTGCTACTTTGACCCGGTCTCGTGCAATTAGTTTGGTGCGATTGGCACTTTGATCTTTTAGGCACTAGTTTTAATAACTGCATGTCTCCTGATTGGAGTTTTTTTGAGTCAAATAATTTATTAAAATTGACTTTTTTTTCTAAATTGATGTGGGTATTTTCTTTTTTTCCACATTATTGTTTGTGTGCTGCATAAATACTTCCCACATTGCCTTTAAGTTAAGCCTGCCTGCTTTTGTGCCAAGCTACCAGAGGGTAACTAGGGTTTTGTGGTTCACCCTGACATGGATTGGGGCTGTTGCTTGAGCAGGGTCAACACCCCAATTACTAACAATTGCATTTTGCACACCTAAATTCTATCCCTACTAAAAAACAATCACTATCACCGTACTACTCCTGTTAGCTAAAACCACAGAGATGTGTGAAAACGCAATTAAAATGTCATGTACAGAACAACAATCTTGTTGGTAATTATCAAACTGGTATCAGACGTTATCACAGTACTAAACGGGCCACCTCCTCAGTGATCACTGATTTCTCAATTCTGGTGAACATAAGTCCTATCTTCTTATCCCCCAAGGTGTGACTGCAGATGTGATAAGGTATCTTAAAATTCAGTCACCAAAATGCATACGCACACTAAATGTATACTGGGAAAGCAATGAAACGTGCAGGGTGCAGAGATATCTGAAATCAAATGTCCTCAAGGAAAAATTACTGCTCTAACCCGAATGTTAAAAAATATGTGTGGCAACACAGGATTAAATCAACTGGAAATCAAGGATTACCTTTGAAATGGCCACCTGGGCCAAATCCCTTGGTTTCATTCTAGATGAAAACCTCAACCTGTGCTAGAGAGAAAACTAAATGTGAAGAAATTACGCCACTGCAGACACCAGTAGAGCGTATCACAGATTTATAAGTGGTGAAAGAGCAATGTAGGCACAAAGTGATGCAAGACATGTGAAGAGTTTACTAAGAAATAGTGTCCATGATCAGCAAGGTCTTAAAGGAAAGTCTGCATTTGCGAGCCTACATGAATTCGTGGGCACAGCACAACAAGCATGTACTCTGTGTTCTCAACACATTGAAAACGTGATTGAAGAATTGGAGCAGGAGTCTGAGTTAGCCAAGAGAACACAGAATCTGATAAGAAGTCTTGTGAGCAGAGCAATAAAACACACACACACACACACTGTAAGAATTACAATGAATAATGTGTAGAGGAAAAAGTCAGGAGTTTAAAGACACAGGTGATAGGATGTTTTCTGAGTAACCTATTATTTGACCTTTTGTAAGAGATTTCGCTTGTGTGACTATTTAATGGGCTATCTGGGAGCAGCCACTTAAGACCAACTGTTTACCTGTGTGGAGATAGCTACTCTCCCTGCAGCGACAGAAAATCTGCTTTTTTCTTGCCAAGAGGAGTCTTGTCTTTTTCTTTATCTCAGTTTCCCCGCAACACCTGAAAGACCACATCTAGGCAATGGCCACATCTGACAGATTTAACTTACAGAAACCCAAACACCTTAAAGACTTATCTGAAAAAGACCTCAATATGGCAGTAAGAGCTCTAGTAAATGCTTATCTGGAATATGATAGTATGCTATCAACTTGCCTTCCAAAAACTCATCTTGCCTCTTTGAAAGCAGTATTACACTTTGATGCTTCTTTGCTGACTGAATTAAACAAACTTGACTGCAACACTCCTGTCCTCTCATCCATCAAATGTTATTGGCAACATAGTTTTGAAATGTCCCATACGTAAATACCTTATTCAGAAAATCTGTGGACTCACAAGGACTCAGTGCATGAAAAATCGTACTCTGGAAATTCTATGGTTAAAAACAGGAGAACCATTAGCAGGTTTTCACCCAACAATACGTAAAGGGGGCAAAAAAAGAACATGCTACAACAAAAATGTGTTTATCTCCCCCAAACTGAAACCCGTTGCTTTAACATCTACATACTTTCATTGTATGTCTCCTTCACCCATGACAAACTTTATATACACAATGACATTTGACACTGCAAGATCAGTATCTATAATATCTATATCTATTCATCTCTCAACTGAATGTTATGTTTCCTCCACGTCTATGACCTTGTTAATCTCCAAGCTAAGAAAGCCTATGTAGTACGATGCTATCATTTATGCTCCTGCATGTTGCTCAGCCCAGTGAACGGCTCCTGCACCAAGTTTACAATGTATAAAACACGATCACTGACATCAGGTCTCCATTCTAAAATCTTTCAAAAATGTCAATGTGCACACACTTACCTTCCGTAACAGAATCTAAATACCGGTCTTCAAATATTATAGGCAGTGAGTTAAAGTCTCCATCCAGTTCACAGCATTCAATGGGAAGAGGTGGTAGAGTACTGAAGTATGTTGAGTTTTTGATGGCTGTAGACATCTGTAGATGGCTCTGCGCACTGCAAAATAATTCGGTTTCAACTAATGAATGAATCAAAATGCTAACTGAACAAAAAAACTATTTACAAATCTTAAACCTTATTGTGAAATGATTTAGAAAAACTAAGCTTGGTACATCCTGTTGATCAAAGATCCATACTATTCATGTGACATACCCTCCTATCGATCAATTCCGTTTCTATATTAAAGTCAGCTTTAAGTATCCGAACACGGCTTTAAGCATTTAGTAGACTGTTTTGGATTTGTGTATTTCAAGACTTAGGGCCTGAACTAGATCTCGGTGGATGTGTTACTCCATCACAAAAGTGATGAATATCCCGTCCGACGAAGTAGAAATCCCATTGTATCCGTTGTGACGAGTAACAATTTCCCCGAGATCTAAATCAGGCCCTATGTTTCAATCAATTCAACATTTGTATTCTGCATGTTAAGAATAAACTACAAATAATTAGTAGGCTTTGACACATTACCAGTATTAACTACATTATTTATGAACTACTATGTGTTGCAAGAAAATATTTTTATGCAAATCTTCATTGCTGTCGTGAGCAAAGATAAGTTTCAAAGCATTTTTAGTAATGAAGTAACGCAGTGATGGAAAACTGATATTCTTATTTTTAATTCTCGTGTCTCATTGTTCCCACAAAATTCCAACCCCCTCCTCCTCAGGACATTCCTGAGCAGTGCATTGATGTTACATTTTAGTGAGGAACACAAAAGGCAATGAGTCCAATGTATGAATTAATGTCAGCCACTGCTAATTACTCTGGGCCCCATTACAGTCAATCAATTATTTGTCCATTGTGCCAGTCCAGACAAGAACTACCTTCATGCAACTCACACCAGATCAAGTTCCAATAGGAACGATCTGGCTCGAAATGTTTTTACCCTTGGCAGGACAACAACTGATTAAACATGGCTGGTGTCGATCTAGAGTGGAAGAGAGGCAACAAGATAATGGGGCGGAATGTAGCCTCGCCATTATTAGTAGCAGAGTATAATTCACCCAACACTCTTTGAAAAAAGTATGCCTTGAGGTGGGTCCGCTGCTCATTGAGCCATTAAGCTCAATGAGCAGGCACAGAAGTCGGAAACTGGTCAAGGGTTAATTGTATTTCTGCCTACGGAGGACCTGACATGGCAGATCAGGCTGGAATGCTATGATTGGTGCACAACTAAGCCTGACTTCAATATAGATGGACTGTCAAGGGTGCTATAGTAGGCAAAAACAGGACTGTTAGAGTCAGCTATCATTGGACATGATTGTGCAATGTGTTGCCTCTGTGGGAAACTCATCAGCAACAACAAATAAGGAAGTGCTGCATATCTGACTTCAATGTATTTGCCCCATGAACAACCTCTGTATGAGAATTGGTTTAGGATATCGGCACAGGTTTATCCCTACTATACACTACTGTTATGAGCTTATTGTACGACATCGAGTTCTAGCTGTGAAACGTGAGGTCATGAGGGTTCTTGGTGGTGAGTGGGGACTTGGAAAAAGGAATGGATTAGAGGCGGTGAGCGACGCTGTGGACAACCGCTGTATGCTCTTCAGGCAATTTACTTGCGCCAAAAAAGTATGATGTTCAACCTACAAGTGTGGACCTTACAAGTGGTAATGATCTTGCCTGAAGAGGAACCCACGATGTCGTGACAGCATGAGGTGCTTTCAAATATTAGCTGGGACTTCATGCAACGAAATATAACGGAGAAATTTGACTGATATTTCTTTTGAGGTCAGGTGAGTATTACCAAGCTCACTTCCGTCTTTGCCAGCTCGTTGCCGTGAGTGCTTTGGGAGCTTAAGTCTGGACAGCGAGTAGGTGGCCGCTGAAACCACTCATGCGCATAATGTTCGCATCTCTAAATATTTGAGTGCGGCTTTGCATGGTAGTCATGTGCGAGCATCGACGCTGGGACGTTGCGAAGCCATCTTGAAGGTATCGAGTGACTCACTACCCATCCGCATGCAACATTGTTTGCGTAATTGTGAGTACTGTGTGCCCCCATCTTTAAGGAAGTGTTTTCGATTGAAGTGATTTTGAAGTGTTTCCGTTTTTAAGTGGAAGCATCGGCATAACCAGTCAAACAGCAGTGACAAGTGGAGGAAAAAAAAGAATAAGGGAATAATAGGTGAGTACCAGTTGTTGAGCAGCTTCTGGACAAATTTCTGTTGTTGGAGTGTTCAGCTTTGAAGTTTCAACTGTGCATCATTACTAATTTTAGAGGGTATTACCTGCTCATCACTGGCTTTGGAGCCAATACCAGTTTTGAGGGGAACAATAGATACATGTGGAATACAGTCTTATGAGAGCTGGTGTTTGTCATTGGTGAGGCATGGACAGTGGACTAACCCTAATTCTAGGTGTGGATACTGAACAATTCCTGTATACCAAATGAGCACACCAGCTACTACTGCTTTGAACCCCACCGTCTCTACGCAAAATTTACAATCAGTCCACCCGCAGCCTTTTGGTCATCAGGAAGTGAACCTCAGTTAAAATGGGCGGATTGTAAAGAATACTTTTGAAATTATATGGCAGCAATTCAGAAGACTGATTTTTTTTAGCAGAACAGAGGTAGAGAATATTGTTACATTCCTTGCGTCCCATTAGGCTAAAGATTTATTTTCAAATTACGAAAAGAGTTATAGTGGGAGACGTGAATGTTTTTAATGCTACCATTTTAGATAATTATTATGCACCTAAAGTTTGCATGGGTCTTACCAGGAACAAGGGAAAGAACAAAACTGCGGATGAATATGTTGCTAAACTTAAGAAATTAGCTTTAGATTGTACATTTAGAATCCAACATTAAGAGCATACAAGCAATTTACTTATGCAATAAAGTACATGTTGTTCAACCTACGAGTGTGGACCTTACATGAACAACTACCCAAGAAACTTGTGAAAAGATAATATCCAGGTAATCCTCTAACAGAGTTACAACAGACTACACCACAAGGGCAAGGTTCCAGGAAGGAAATGATTCGAGACTCTGGAACACTCATTCTGTCTCTGATAGAAGAGCCAAAACAACATTCCTCCAGAAGAGTCCTAAAAGCAAGCTATACAAACAAGCATTAAACTTTTGTCTGGTATTACAAGGCTCTATGGCCAAGTCGTATTGATCTACCCTTAATGGCTTTGCAGCATATAGTTAGAACTCCCTAACTTACTTTACCTACTAAACCAGTTGTATGGTAACTAAGCCCCATCCTGCACTAGTACCCATAATCTTACCCATGTAAGCCACTCTTATCTACAGGCACAAAGAAATGTAGCTGTAGGACATATTGCAAACGTAGTATCAAGCAGCAGCAGAACCATTCAGACTTTTTATGCTGTAACAGGAGCATCGAAAGATGAGGCACTACGCAAAACAAAATGTGTGTGTATGTGTGGGGGAGATAATGTGATGTGATGGGAGCATGTAAATGGAACACTACAGACAACACAGTAAATTAATCCAAGCATCAAACACATTTATACATTGCACATTTTCAAGTTAAGCACAGGAAAACAATGTCATTTTCCATAGAATCACACATTTTTCAGTCAAGTTCCATAATCGAGATTAGAAGTCCGGTCTCCATGGTGCAAGTCAGGCAATTAGAACAGTATATCAAATCTCCTGTGTCAAAATAGAGTACAAACTACATATAGGATAGCATACCTTTACTCAGAGTGGATTCATTAACCTAAAATACAGTTGTTATTAAGCGCTCAGAATTAGCCGCGTGATCCCTTGTGGTGTTATTAAAAAAACCCTTACATAAATTGCTTTTTTCTTGAGTTTTTGTGTAAACCATTTTGGATACCTCGTTCTATGGATGTTCCGCTCTGTATTCAGTTATTTGTCTCTGCCTCTTGTTGTAAGTTTTCGTTTGCAACTAGTTTAACGACTACAGAAGACCACAGTGCTAATCAATGTCCCTGCATTTTACCAATACAGCCTCTGGCCTCAAGCCCCACACATTTAGCAGGCGTTTGCTTTTAATTCTAACCCTGAATGATGATTTCAAATCTGCACCATCAAGGTCAGTTTTCTTCCCTTGATCAGGCTGCAAAACTATGCCCATACTAGGTCTTCTCTTCTTTGTAAACATTTCTCACAATGCATTTCACGACAGCTTGATACCATCACGACAGTTCACGTCATGACAGAAATCAAAAAGACACAGTATTTAACATGTCCGCCTCTAGCGCACATTTAAGAGAAAAAAATCATCTTTTTTTACTTATCTACTAACTAAAATACTCTAAACTTGGTTCTGGAGTAGTGCACTATGTGCCGAAAAGCGCTTCAATGCCTCGTCAGGGATATTAAGCTCTATATAAATACAATTTACAACAACAATTATAAATACAAAAACAAAGCCGAATCCCAAACATGACAACAGGCTCCAGCAACATATGCAGGTCACACATTACGGTTCTGAAACAAGTACAAATGAAGACACAAGCAGTAGCACAATTAAACAGTGATTGATAGGAAGCACAGTGGCAAATAACATACTTCTTTTCAGATAAATCAACGCAGCAGGCAATATTATCAGCAGACATATCAGGCTAAGATTGTCGAAATAGGCAAGAGCGACATCTCTACATATTAAGAGACCTGATAGTCTGGGAGCAAAACTGTATCCCAAAATATGGACACCCCAAAATGTACCTCAATTGGTTCTCCCACGGTTTACTGTATTGGAGATGCTAATCGTCAATTTCAAGAGGCAATGTGTCCTCGCGTTAAGGCACCTCCAGAACATCAAATGAGCTGAGTAAAAACATTTCAGCCCTATACCAATTCTAAAACAAAATACAACATCCTCTATACGAATATCTTCCGGAGATAGCCGAAGAAAAATGAAACATTAAACATTGAAATGATTGAGATAGATAATTGTTGCAACCTTATATCCGCACCACGGAAAGTTCATCATGAGCAAAACAATATAGAAATTGAATAAACTAGTATGACTTCAGTTTGGCTGTGTGCTGTGGAGCCTGTGGGGAAAGGATGTGCTCAGACGGCATCAGAGCAGAGGTTAGGGACAAAGATGATATCCATTAGGTCAAAAATTGTGTTTTACTGGGAAATGTGGTATTACTAAACCATATTAATATATACACGTCTACACATCATTGGAATTGTTTTTCAATTATGTTAATTCAGTCCGTATATGTTAAACAAGTGTAAAAAGGCATTTTGTCATTATTATTGCACAAAATATAAACCCCAAAAACTATTACACAAATCTCCCCAGTGATTATTTTATAATCCAATCCAATCCAAAAGTTCTTTATTTCGGCCATTAAGACCATAAAAGATGCAATAAAAAAACAAATAAAATCACATGTCAACATAAAATATAAAAACAATGCAAGGAAGCAGAAACTACTTAATTTAGTATATGTAAGGATCCAGGAAATTTAAGGTACCAATCACTGTAGTTCATTTCACGGTTATGGATTACCCTTTCAGTATTTTTTTCCTTTTCAACCACATAGCCATTAAATACTTGGTTAGTGCAAAAACAATACAGTGCAGGGTGCGTGTCTTTAGAATTCTATACAATTGTAAACAATTTCTAAAGCCTAGATTCCTACACAAGGGTACTAGCCAGTACTTTCTTGGTCTACTATAAGCAGGGCAAAAAAACAGGACATGCAGTTCATCCTCCACATTAGTACAGCACCCAGGACAGGTTTTGTCGTCCGATGTAGACCATTTACTTGTAAAGTCTTTGAGGGGCAGTGTACCAAACCTCCATTGGATAAAAAGTTTCCTTGCAGTAATGGGAAAAATAATATCCATGAATTCTTCAAACTTAAAAGAACTTTTGGAAACCAGAAATTGTTCAGTGCGGGTGCCAATTTTCGGGGCGCACAGGAGCATGGTTAGGCTTTTATCCTTAAAGATCTTAGTGAGCATTTTGCGGGACACCCCAAGACAGCCTCTTTCGGGATCATCCCATAGATCAGCCAAGCCTAATCGGAAAAATTCTCGTTTTACATAGGCCAGCCATGGGATTCTGTCGGAACAATTATAGCTCAGGACGTGCTTCAAATCTTGCCTGTAGTGGGACAGTTCGGTAGTGGACCATAGCCTGTGCCAGAACCTCAATGGCTTTAGGGCTAACTCGTCCCCTATTGAAGGGAGCCCCAAATCTAATCTCAGTGGTAAAAGAGGCGTACCTTGTGGTAGAGACAGCAACCGTCTGAGAAAGTTGGTCTCCACCTTGACAAGGTCGGTCCCAGCGTTATGACCCCACAGTTCACCACCATATGATGAGGCTGCTCTGGCTTGAGTTTTGTACATCTCCAGGGCTGGACTAACTGGCTTGAAGGTTGAAGAATTCGAAACCTTCAAAATGGCCCCCACCATTTGCGATAGCTTTAGGCGAGATCTTGCTATCTGTGGAGCCCAAGATAGGTTTTCATGTAAAGTTACCCCCAAGTACTGGAACGTTCTAACCCTTTCCAGCCTATCCGATCCCAAGGTTGGAATTGGCCTAGTTGTTGCCGAGGGATTGAATACCATGAACTTGTTTTTTCTGCATTGATCTCGAGACCATGAGCCCTGCAGAAATCCCCAAACCCATCCAGTATCCGTTGGATCCCCATCGGGGATTTGGAAAGCAGGAGAGTATCATCGGCAAACATAATTGTCGGAACCCTTCTGCCTGCCAACCTAGGGGCGTCGTTGTTGGTGACATTGTCAAGGTGAGATATTACGCCGTTGACGTAGAGGCAGAACAGGGTTGGTGCTAAGACACAACCCTGTCTTACCCCTCTGCCAACTGGGAACCTAGACGACAATGCCCCATCCCTCCCACACCTAACCTGGGCAAAATTTCCATTATGGAGCCTGATTATTACTTGCAGGAGCTGTGGGGGAACACCTCACTCCCTAAGAACCACCCATAGTTTCTCGCGTGGTACTAGGTCGAATGCGGACATCAGGTCCACAAACACCATGTACAGACTTCCCCCCTCGATCCCTGCCGTTTTCCAGAAAAGAAGAACGAGGCGAAAAATCTGATCCATGGTGGATGTGTTCTTCCTGAAGCCTGCCTGGAGAGGACTAAGGATCGCATTGTCCTCCATCCAATCCAGGAGCTGGTCCAGCAGAAGACGGGCGAAAAGTTTTTGGGGTACATCTATAAGGCTGATCGGCCTGTACTTGGCTGGGAGCAGAGGGGAGCCCTTTTTTTAAAATCGGTACTATCTCTGCGCCCAGCCAAGTACAGGGGATCTCCATTCCTCTCAAAACTGAATTGAAAATGATGAGCAAGTAGGGACCCCAGATCTCGGGTTGGTGTCTGAATAAATCTCCGGGGAGTTTATCAAGACCCGTAGCCTTCCCCTGTGCAAGTCTCCCCATTGCATTTAATACCTCACCCAAAGCGAACTCTAGTTTCTCGTTGAGCTCAGAGGGGGTGTCAGAAACTACCTCTATAGGGATTGTAAGACTCTCTTGATACAGTTTACTAAAATGGGATTCCCATACCGAAGCAGCGAAATCACTAAAACAATTAATAAAACTGTATTAATCAGGAACTATTCAGTTAGCATAACTTTCTGCTTCTTTCTGTAACGTTCCTTCCCATCTTTAACACTGGTTTTAGACACGATCTTTGATATCCTCTATCTCGTAATATTCAGATCACTTACTCTTTAATGGTCTTTTCTAATGTTTATAGCCACAATTTTTAATCAGTCACCCAGAAATTTTAACAAGAGAAACAGAATAATTGCAAAGTTCATTATGATTATAGGGGTTAATATAATATGTAAGGTCCCTCCACCCAAATTACTGATCCACTCACAATACCTTACTAAAAACCCTTCCCTATCTCAGTAACCGAGGAACATATAGCTTCCCATAAGCCATCCTCTTCAAAAGACTGAAGTTCGTGAGAGAGATTAGTCAGGTTTGTAATAGAAGAGTTAATAATTTGACTGTTATTGGGAGTAAAAATGCAGCATCTCTTTCCCTTTAGTACTTTGCAAACACTGACTGTCTTCGTAATAACAATATCTAATGCTAAGCAGTTCTGAATCATCATAGTTATAAACATTTGTACTGAATTAATTTGAGTAGGTGCTCCAGCTGCACTTAAGACGATTCAATCAATGTAGATAAACCTCTAATTTTCACATCATTCAATGCCATACCTACAGGAGGAATAATAGCACATTATCTAGTTAGGACTATCTATTCAAATCCTTGTTTCACTCTCTTTAAACCAAACTCATCATCCATTCCACTCATATGATAAATTCTAGAAAATACTAAAGCAAGATAAGAAGATCCAACCCAATTATGTGGCAAATTAAAATAGGCAGTCATACTGCACAAATAATAAGTTCCTCTTAGAATCTTCTCTCCATGAAGTAATCACCATGTACAACACAGCTCCTTTCACACTCACTCTCTCCCCCATATTCAGACTTGCCACCTTTAAGAGGTTCACAACACACCATAAATATTTCATCTCTCTATTGTTCCGTTGTCAATTTAGGATGTAGATTTGACTATCTAAATTCTTCTTGTTTAATTGATCTTTTCATCTTTCCAACCTCTCACAATCTTTATTGCCCTTTCATAGTATGCCTATATATATTCATGCAAAAATGTACAATGTTAATACCATTATTATATTCTCCATCCTCAAGGATAATTAAGTTTTCCAGTGACATGTTGAAATCCAATAAATAAGGAGACAAAAGTATTATTAAATATACTAACAAACACTGAGAAAGATAACCCATAGTATATGGGAAGCTGTGCATAACCTGCAGAAGAGAAAGTACAAATAAAGCAATTTCTAACCTTCATATTCTCTGAATATTCTTGTCTAAGTTTAGTATAAATGTAATCTCGAAAACCACTAAGTAAACTTCCATATGTATTAGTGTGTTATATTTCACTTTATTATGTAAGTAATTCAATTCTTGTAGAGATGTATTCTACTGGAGATAAACACAGCAACTGGCTGTTATTATTAAAAACAATCAAAACGCTGAACTCCTTTTTCTATTGAGATTAAAACAAAATAATAGAGAGGTGGAAAAATGTAAAAGTTAACAAAAAAGTTCTTTACAAAAATAATAGGTTTCTTCTTTTCTAATTATTTTTCATTTTCAAAACAATAATTAAAATTCTGAATAGAGCGCGCACCGTGGGCCCCTTCAGGGTGGAAAATGGTAACGTGACGCTGTTTCCTGACTATACCTTCGAAGTGCAGCGACAGCGGGCCTCCTTCCTGGAGGTAAAGAAGGCACTCCGTACAGAAAGATTACAATATTCCCTGATGTTTTCGGCACGATTGAGGGGGGCCATGGACAGCAAAACCTTCTTTTTTAACACCACTGAAGTAGCATGGGATTGGCTGGAGTCCTACATGGCTGGACAGGGGGAGGCTGGCCGCGGCTCGGAGGCTGCTGGGGGGGGGGGGGGGGGGGCCGTGCCCTCCCCGACCAGGGCGCACCGGAAGACGGAGGCTCAGATCCCAGAGGCCGATGATTTCTCAGACGGAGACGGAACGATTAGCGGCGCTAAAGGCAGTGACGGAGATATCTCAAGAGCAAGGACGGGAACGGAGGGGAACGACTGACTCTGAGAAGGGATCGGCCAGGACGGCGTTGGAAGAATCGGACTCGGCGAGTGTTACTATGCCACATGTCACTCCAGGGACTGCCGATGAGATTGCCGATGCATAGTACAGTAAGACTTTCTCCAGGACTGGGGGTGATTTTGTTTATTGACACTCTCCCCCTCCCCTCCCTGTTTCTGTTTAATATGGTGTGATACGGTGGGGTGGGGTGGTGGGGGTGGGGAGGGTGGTGAGGAGGGAAGACTTGGGGAGGAGCTCCCTTAACTTGGGGAGCTGAAGTGGAGCTGTAGCATTGGTGGGGATGGGGTAAGGCGTGATATGGTTGGGTTAATTGGAATCGGAGCCGCCTGGCACTTGGCCACCTCCCCTCTATTGTGATTAGTAATCCCTGGTAGCTACCAGGGAAACTATTAAGTTGAGAGTTTGGTTGTGTGCTGCATTGTTGGAACCCGTTCTGGGGTGGGGTTGTTGGGGAATGTTGGATAGTTTGTTTAGGGATTTGGGGGCTGCCGGTGTGTCCGTGATGAACGTACAGTGGTTTCAAGGGCTGAAAGATCAACTTGGGGACAATACTTAATTTTAAAAGCCGAACGTGGAACGTGAGGGTAATGCATACGATGAGAAAGTGCCACAGGGTACATACTTATTTGGTAAAGAGAGGGGTGCAGGTGGCCTTTCTGCAAGAAACCCACATTAATCGAGCGGTGGGTAGCGCATTGCAACGTAGATGGTGGGGGCAAATCTATTGCACAACGTATTCTGCCTTTGCAAGGGGATCGCTCATATGGGTTAGGGCGGGAGTACCCATCCAGGTGACCCGCCAATTTGCTGACCCAGAAGGGAGATTTGTGGTGGTGGGGGGACGGCTGAATGGCCTGGATGTAACATTATGTAGCATTTATGCCCCTAATGTTGAGCAGACAGCGTTTTTTGATCATCTGTCAGGAAAGCTGGCACCTTACCTGACCGGCTCTGTGACATTGGGAGGGGACTTCAAATCAATAGCTAATGTCTCTATGGATAGGTCACACCCACCATTGCAGGAGGCCCCGGTACACAGAATCACTAGAGCCAGGAGAGAATGACAGGAGAAGTGGGGTTTAGTAGACACATGGCGAATGCAACACCTAGAAGATAGCAACTATTCTTTCTTCTCAGCCTTACATGAATTGCATGTGCATTTGGATGCAATACTGTGCACTCCAGACGTACATGCAAAAGTCCTCAACAGTGAGTACTTGGCAAGAACACTCTCGGATCATAATCCGCTATTGCTAACGATTAGCTGGGTTCGGGAGAGACCTGCAAAACCGATGTGGCGCCTACGTACAGAGATGCTGGAAGATGTGGTCTTCTGCAAGGACATAGAAACAGGCATTGAACAATACTTTGCTGAAAATGGGGGGACGACGTCTAGTATAGCGACGGAGTGGGACGCCTTCAAGGTGGTGACGAGAGGAATGTGCATTGCCGAACTGGCGGGAGTGAGGAGGACATTGCTGCGTGAGGTAGAAGCAGCAGAAAACCAGTTATGCGGGGTTGAGAGGGAAGGGCCTGAGCACCCCGAGGTGCAGGAAGAACTGACAGGGGCCAGGGAGGGGGTGGCGACCCAGATAGAGAGATAACGATGTTATGATCATGGCAGTTAATGTACGATGCCTCCTTTGCATATTAGACACAGATCACGAGGACACCCCAAATGCTGAGGTACTGTCGGTGGACATAGAGAAGGCAAATGATAGCCTGGAGTGGCCCTATCTGTACCGAGTTATGCGTGCATTTGGCATTGGGGAGGCATTTGTGGGATCGACGGGATTACTGTAGCGCGACAGCTAGGGTGCGGAAGGGGTTGATGATATCCTCCCCCTGCTCAACAGACCGAGGAACGCGACATCCTCCCCCTGCTCAATAGACTGAGGAATGCGACAGGGATGTCGGTTGTCACCACTGCTGTTTGCGTTGGCCATTGAGCCGCTGGCTGAGCATGCTAGGATGGGGCGACACTATCGGGCCTGACCTTGCAGGGCGACGAACAGTATATCTCTCTATATGCTGACGATCTCCTTATCTTCTTGGCTGGCACTGGAGGGTGCGACGAGCCTGCTGAGGGAGTTCGGGGAGATCTCGGGGCTGGAAGTCAACTGGGAGAAGACTTGTCTTTTCCCAGTGGTCCCTTCGACAGCAGGCCCTGCTCCGGTAACGGAAGTTTGGTGGGAGCCGAGCTGTTTACCCTACCTTGGGACCAATATATATCATGCACCTGCTGATTTGCTCGAAGGGAACGTGGGAAGGGCTTTACGGGGACTGCGAGCTAGCCTCCCACTCTCGGTGGCTGGCAGGGTGGCGCTCCTGAAAATGGCAGCGCTCCCCCGCCTGCTATATTATTTTAGAACATTGCCATTGTGGATACCGGGGGCAATCTTCAAGCAGATTAGATCTGTGGTTAGCGGCTTCATATGGGGACACAATAGACAGCGGGTGGCTTTGCCTACAATGATGAGACCGCGGTCGGATGGGGGCCTAGCGGTACCGGACTTCGAATTTTATTACTTGGCAGCTCAGCTACAGTGGCTCACTCAGGCAGTGGCTCAGGAGTTTTGGGGCTCGGACGGTCCAGAGGGCCGGTGGATTCCGCGCCATGTGCGATCGTTTACAATATTACAGCAGTGCCTGTGTGTCAGGTCACTAACCACTGAATAGCGGACGTTGAGACAGTGCTGGAACTGGAGCCAGTGTAGAGCTGGCATTAGTTGCCCGTATGCTCTGGGGATTCCCTTGGGCACGTGTGCTGCCCCTTTCGCATGGAGGAGATTGGTTGGCACTAGCAGACTGGGAGATGATGGGAGTCCAGGTAATGGGGGATCTGTACGAAGATGGGGTGTTACTGCCTTTTAAAACGCTACAGGACAGGTACGACCTGCCACGAGGAGATTATTTACTACATGCAGCCCTGGTGTGGGCGATACAACGTCATTGGAAAGAAGGACTATCGGAACCACAAACCTCCTTGGCATGCCAATAAATAGTGATGGCGGCGGGGACGTTTAAGGCTGTCACTTGTATTTACAGGCGACTGGTCACAGAAGGCCTGCTACCTCTGCAAGAACTACAGAGAAAGTGGGATGTTGACCTTGGGAAGGAAATACTGGACACTACTTGGGCACAGTTGATTCGGAGGGCTTGGAAGGGCTCTAGGAATGCTAGATTCCAATTAATGCACTTATTTATACTGCATAGGGCCTATTTGACTCTGGCCAAGATTTATCTTTTTTTTCCAATAGAAACGGCCCAGTGGCCACACTGTAATCTAGAGGGAGAGGAGCTGCATCACATGTTGTGGAGTTGGGGACAGTTAGGAACGTACTGGAGGGAGGTGGTCGAACTGCTTTGTGGTGTTACAGAGCGCCATATGGATGCTGACATGGGTACCTGTATTTTGCATTGGTTTCCTCATACTCCCAAAACAAAAAATCACGAGCAAATTTCTGGATCTAGGCCTGTTACTAGCTAAAAGAGAGATCATGGCCTAATAGAAGTCACAACGAGGGCCTAGCATAGGGAAGTGGAAATCAGAACTACTTACAGGGCTAAGAGCGAGAGCACAGTCAGACTGCAACAGGCTATACGCACTAATAATGAGAAGGTGATGGAAGCAGCAAGGGCGTGGGCAGCACGAGTAATAGCACTGCAGATTCCAGATACTGACTCAGAAGGGGATCCTGTTGGGGAGGTTCCGATGGGTTCCCCTTGAGTGCCCAAGAGCAGAGATGGGAACATAGGCCTCGCCCTGTGCTGACAGAATGGGGGGTATGAGATGTACCAGGAACAGGAGGTATTGTCCCCAACTACCCTGAACCAAGGCATGAAGGAACTGATAATCTTACTGTATTAGGTGGTTAGAGATCTGGACACACTGGAGGCAGAGGGAGGGGGGAGGGTGTTTGATTGTGATTGCTTATTGTAATTATACGACTTGTATTGGCAACCGTAGGCATTGAAGAACCTAACAGCATGCTTTTACTAGCGCATTAATGAGCCCATTGAGAAGTTTACCATGGAGGGGATAATACTAGATCAAAATAGTAAAGCAATAATGGCTCATTGAGGAAGACCATGAGGATGTTGGGAATGTTAATATGATGCAAGTTGTGGACATTGATCATTGATGTAAGCTGGGCATGTGTTGTTTTGTAAACTAATAAAAAAAATAGAGTAAGGCTTTCTTTTTCCTGCCATGGTGAAGGGAGGTCTTGTCTTGGGGGCAGGAATGTCATCACTGCATGTTTTTGTGTGTTGTTTGGTCGTACGTTTCAAAAACTCAATGAATATGTTTACAAAAACAAAATTCTAAATCGTTCTGAAAAATTTGACTAAAGATTGCAGGACTTTCAGTATACCCTTGTGGGAAACTAAACCAAACGAGAACTTTATTTTGAAATCGAAATGCAAGTAAGATAAGACTCTCCTTATGAAGATAAACTGAGAAGATCACTTGGTATAAGTAAATAACTGTATACTACTCAACATCTAAAGGAATGGTTTGGTATCAAACATGTTGAAATCATGCCACTACACCCATTCCGGTGCTAGTTGCATGAGCCCATGTCTGGGTTCCACAGACCTGGTCCACAAGACTCTGTAGCAGCTGGACATCCAAGGTTCACCACTGATATCAACAGGTGATTCTGAGACCACTTCACACCTATGCACCCGGGCTCCCTGGTGTAGGTATCCTATTTCTCTGGGTATCCACGGGTGGGGGTGTCCTCTAACCTCCCTGGTTCCACCTGCTTTCTCCTGGATCCTCTAGGAAGGGCCCTGAAGTAGCAGAACCCCTACTTCAACTTCCCCACGTTAGACTATAGACACTAACCCAAGGTATCATCTCTGCACAAGGGTGCCTAGCAACTCTTAGTTACTCACCTGTGGTGATTCCGTGCTCCCTCTGTTCCCTAGTTATTTGGGTGTTAGTCATGGTTTGGTACTCACCTCGCATTCCATTTACTTAGCAAATGGTTTGGACTCCCCCATAGGGGGCCACCCTGTGTTTTACGTACTTTACGTGCCTGTTTGTAAGTATAATTGATTGCGTATTGATATCTTCGGGTAGGAGACATACCAAAGTAGTTTTACTGTTGGTGTATAATAATGACTGACAGACTGTGTGGTAATGTACCGCTATACACCCTCGTGAATAAGCCTTAGCTGCTTTCAGCAGCTACCCATTGAGAGCTTAGGTTATCAGCTTAGGTTATCAGGGACCACTTCTACTATCACTAGGGGTTGCCTGGACTCAGTGCACGGTGCCTCACTGATTGGTGTACACCATATGCTGAGCCAGCCTCCTACAAGCCTCTCATAATAAGCATGCATTCACTCATTAGGTTCCTGTGAGGGATTTTTGCCCAATTAATATCATTTTCTTCAAGTCACTCCATTCCTTTGTTTTCTCATTTAAATCTTTATTGTGAGCTCTTAAAGTCATATAACCCAATTCCTTAATTTCATCATAAGTCAAATCCATTTTATAATTATTTCTCACAGACTTTATTTTACTGATATCAACCTCAAATCCATAAGCTACTTCTAATTTATCATGTGCTTCATTCACACATCTGGCTGCTTCTTTAGCCAAGCTCCTCACTTCATCACCTTTGTATGACAATAGTCTACTTAGATCAATTGTCCATTTCTCCAAATTCGATTTTTAAATGACGAACATTATTAGTTCTCTCTTTAGGAGTCTCCTCAACTACATGCTCTGGAATAAAGTTAAGGTAGCCAATATGCATTAATTCTTCAGGTCCTCCAAACTGTGTTTTTGTGGGAAATTTGGCTAATGATGCTATGTCATTTAACAATTAGCTGCAGGAGGCAGTTGCTTTATTTGTCCCTACCAAGCTAACTCGGTCTAAACCCTAAAAGGCCCTTCTGCCCCAAGGTTTCCAGCAGATCTTCTGGTTAATAAAAAACAGGGCAAACAATTAGAACGATAGTGATGGAGGGATTGCAGCCAGGCCTGCAAAATACACTACACACAAACCAAGAAGAAATATCATAAAGTTATTAATCATGCCAAGCACTCTTTTTATACAGCCCGTACTGAAGCTGCTGAAAATCCCTCCAAGGAAATCTTTAAAATTGTGAAATCATATATGCATTCAATACCCTGCAATCTGCCTATTAAGTCCTCAGGCACTTGGTGTGAGCAACTATCCTCCTTTTTTGACAATAAGATTCTGAGAATCTAGGATGACCTGGATTTGTCAGCTGGCATTAGTGATCTATGGGAAACCGGCACATCACTGGATTCAGTTCCTCCATCCAGATTTAGAATGTTTGCCACGTCAACTGCTCCAGTGCCAACTGAGATTCTGAGTCACTCTCTGGAGGCAGCATCTGTTTGCTGGAAAAGGGCTAGGTTAATTCCACTTTTAAAAAGCTGCTTGCTGATCCAGCTTTTCTCTCGCTCTGCCCATTTCATTGCTACCTGTGGCCACAAAAATATTAGAGAACATGGTTAACACCCAACTATCTAATTATAAGGAAACTGATAGGCTTCTTACTAACATCCAAGCGGGTTTCCGAACACAACATAGCATGGAATCAGCCCTCCTCGAAGTGAATGAAATCATTTAATTTTCACTAGATAATGGGAAGAGTGTTATCCTTATCATGCTGGATCTATCTGTGGCCTTTGACATAGTAGCCCATCCAGTGCTCTTGCAGAGGTTGACAGATATAGGAATTGGGGGTTTGGTGTGGGTTTGGGTTAAGTCTTTCCTTGAAGGAATAATACCAGAGATCTGTGTGCCCCACAACTATTCAGTGCAGAAGAGGCTTGCTTCAGGAGTTCCACAGAACTCTTCCTTGAGCCCTACTTTGTTTAATACCTACACTTTTTTATTATCTACTTGGCCCCACTAGCTACTCTTTATCAAATCTTACAGGGTGGCTATCATTTCATATGCAAACGACATTCAATGGCTTCTCACCTTCCATCATCCCACTCTACATAAAACGTCTTTTTTTGCTGCCTGCCTGAAGGATGTCTTGCATTGGATGACAAAGAACCATCTCTAATGCAACACAGACAAAACAGTGATTCTCTTGTTTGGTAAAGCAGAAGATCTCTGGACCATCGTTAATTGGTCACAGGACATTCCTTCACTCCCTTCCCTGGCCATGACAGCTAAGAATTTGGGAGTAGGTTTTTTTCCGTCATCATTTTAATCATTGCAGGGAAAACTCTTGCACACTCTATTGTATCCTCCTTCCAACATTTTTCTTTACGATCCCACTTGCTTTGTAACCATTGCCTACATAAGCCCTAGACTTGCTTTCTCATTTTCTCTCTTTCCTTCTCAGTGGCCAATCCCATTTATTTAATGCCTCAAACTGTGAGTCTAGGTAACAGCTTTCTTTCATTCATTGTTTGTCTCAGGAGATCTAGCATTCTAATGTTAAAGTTGCCTTCTAAAAGAAACTGTAGGTATCTATCAGAAGCGGCAGAGTAATGCCACTTAGAAATCCAAGTGCACTAATAGAACCCAATTTCGGACATCATTTCGTATGCAGGTGTTCCCTTGGAAGGAAATTTCTGACCCTTGGGAGAAGGCACAGCAGCAACTTTGAACTTTTTCAACAAAGCACCCATTGTTTTAGTTCACACCAACTGAAAAACAGCACAAAACAAAGTTGCAAACAACAACCAATCCCAGATCTGCTCTTTCAAACGACAGCACAGCCTTGGGGTGATGTCTCACCAATTCCAGCTCGATTCTCTGGCTCACTAACCAATCACATCACAACCTTGTTGTGGATGAATTAAAACTACAGAACCTTTCTCACTTAATTTTACACAAAATACCCTTGCCTGCTCAACCTAAATAGGAAGAAAATCAGAAAGGTAATGTCATACAAATCTTGCCGTCAATAGACACAAGGGTAAGAAGAACAGCACCCTTCATGGTACTGCTGAATTCAGAATTCACACTAGGTAGACTCCCGTTCCGCGGTAATACACCCTGGTTAATGAACCTAGTCCTGCACACTTAGGAGTAGCAGAGCACATCATTCTGGATTAAACAAGCAACCCTGAAAAAGAAAACTCATTAATTCTGAAACACCTATTTCTGTGTAGGCGACACCTCGAACTACTTACTACATTTTGTTAAAAAAATAATTTATTTTATAGCATTTTTTGGGCAGTCTTCAATAACAACATAGCAGAACTGTGTATAGCCGCAATTTCTATTAAACCAACAGTCACACTGCCTCATATCATTATCCCACATCATCAATGACACGATCCATGTGATAATACAGTCCCAAGCCCACCCTGCGAAGACTCCCTCCACATGCTTTTATTTGCATACATACACATATTGTACCTGCTGTGGTGGCAATCAAAACTAGGAGTGGGTACTACCAGCACACACAAAGCAATCCAATCCTTTGTGTATTGTTAGGTGCTGCCAAGATGTTGGAGTGACGATCACCTACTGCGCATCAGTGTCGCTGCCAGCAGAAAACTCTGGCAAGGCGCCAGCCCATGTCATAAGATCACCTTTCACCTTTTCATCCCTCCTGACATTTCAAATACGAATTTCCTCTGCAGGGGCCTATTCGATGGTATACTTCACACACAACTCAGTATCTGGGGCGTGCTTTCCCACCTAGCCAATTGATATGCATCATATTGCTATCAGGAAGGCTAACAGGTGGAATTTGTATTCCAATTTTTTAGTTTGGGAGTTGTGATGATGCCTAACATGCAAGACTAAGGTAAGAGAGGGACTGTAATCCCCGGATCTCTGTTCAGGCACTCAGTGACAGCAATCAAGCATTCCAAGCCACTTGGGCAGGCCCAAGCCATATGTTAGAAGGAGGCTGTATCCGTGCCACACCTTGAACACTGAGCAAGCCGTGTGAGGTACAGCATGAGTGGCATCAGGTAGGTAAGGTACGGTTTATAAGAAGTGAAGTGGATTAGCTAGAAGTATACATTCCCCCAAGACAGTTACATCCAGTTTGCAGGTCATTGCCCGTTCTATGTTTGTAACGTGTCCGTCTATATGTTTTCCAGCGCCAGCCTGGCTTCCCAAGTGGCCCCTCCCCTATCCATCATCACACTACACCATACCTTATGCAGACAAGTAAATCACAGTATCTCGAGATCTGATTCGCATATGGTTGGTCAATGAATGTAGTGGCACAGTGAGCATAGAGTTATCATTTAATTCAAGCATTCCCTTCATCGCACTTTGATTTTCTCATTGAGTCATCCAAGAGGGGTCAGGTATGCCCAGATGTGGATTCCGTAGGACACTATATCAGAGGCCTAACACTACACTTAACTGAGGGAGCTCAACAAACCTGAATAAGTTCTGAGGTTGCTTGCAATTCCATCCAAAGCAAACGTGGTCTAACATTTCGGGATGTTCTACTTTTGAAAAAGGACAAGACTGTTTTGCATATGGTTGGTCCATATTGCTGGTGGCACAGAAAGCACAAAAAACAATGGACTAAAATGCGGCCCAAAGATGATATCAGTGGCTGAGATTAATTCAAGTGATTTACAAAATCACATTTTATCTTGTCTTTTAGAGTATAGCATGGGTGTTCTTTGATTTATTTTCGGAGATACTGGCTGAATAAGGCCTCCTTTATCTTTCTTCATTGAAGGTCCCAGTTTGCATGGTTGAGCTTTATGATGCCTTCAAAAAGAACCAAAAATAGGAGCCTTGCATGTAGACCATTGGTTGCCTCTTATATAAGCTACTGTTCAGTGTCTCTAGTATTGCAGATTTGTTGGGGCACCACCTTGTCGTTCCCTTCTACTCCCCCCTTAAGGTCTTCCATCATTTAAAAAGCATGCTTACTGAATATTACAGTGTCAACCATTTTCTGAAGTGGCTATGTGATCCTCACCCAGTAAGGGAGCTGGAACTGATGAGCCACTCAAGAACTCATTGAGCTTCCCAGAAGCCAAGCCATATACAGATCTCACTCGAATCCCAATTCAAAGATACCATTCAGGGAGGTAGAAGATTTTAACATGAAGGATTTTGGGTTCTTTCCTAAATTACACCAATGAAACTATGAGGGATAAAACCGGAGTTGCAAAGGGAAGTCAGTCCAGAATCTTGTAACATAAGCCAAAAATATCTGCTGCAGGGATGTGGAATTTTTATAGCCCGATGCCCGGGACATATTGTTTGTGGTCAAGGGCAACAAGTTTTCATGTGTATTTTGTCTTTGGACCAAGCAGGCCCAACCCCCTACAGTACAAACCATTTGGCTGCCAGTTTACTGTACCACATTATGGATCAGGGAAAGGCATTTCCTGCAGTTAAGGTAATACTTGTGTCCATGTGTTAATGCTGGTCAAACTTGTATTCATGGTTCATTAATACAAAGGCTTTATTATTAGGGTGAGCACTCTAAGTAAATGTTGTAAGCCCAGACTGCACTACAGACAGTGGTTAGAGTAAAAAAATGTGCACATACGTTTTCAATGTTTAGCAATATGAGGCTATGTATACTGCTCCCAGAATGCTCTCTGATTAGATGCAAAAATTTGCAGAAGCTTCAAAACAAGATTGATGATTCTTTGCTTTCAAAGTATAATGTTCACACAAAAAAAGCAAACATATTTTGCTAAACTACTGAAAGAATTTTGGTACCATTTCTTTGCAGCATCATTTAGTAAAATGTGTTGATGTACGCTAGCATTTCCTAAAAATATTCATATTGGAAAATCAGTGTAACTAATAAGATTATGGGAAACATAAAAATAAACAAGCCTTGGTAAAGCCAGTAGGTCTGAAATTGTTGGTCAGCCTTTTGGTTTGTCAATGCGTGACTTGTTTTGGAATGCTTTTTGTAAAATCTCATTGGTGTGGAAGCTGCGGGCCCCCACCATTAAAACAAACATTGGCAAAAGAAAAATTGTTTTGGTCTCAAAAAGCACACATTGCACACTAGTTTCTGGCACATTAACAAAACGACTGTGTCGATATGCTCCTTGTGAAAGAACAAAATGCCATCACTCACAGTGTAGCTAGCCGACAGAGAGAACACCAGACCTAATTAGGGTTCCAATTATTACATAAAGTTCACCCATGTCCATGGATTAAGTGCAGATATATAACTTTCGTGAATTCACAAGACTTTGCAGAAGTAGGCCAAGAAACAGTACTCCTAGAAGATATTTGTGAACTGCATTTTAGCATGAACAAATATGCATGTGTAGATTTGCTCATATGAAAATCTGAGTACTTGCAAGTTTACTTTCCCTCCAATCACATTTTTTCCCAACCCTGGAAGAAGTTTTATGTTTGCCATTGTCAGGAGTAAATATCCAGCCTTTCTCAGTATGGGAAAATATTAGAGAAGAGTTTGTAAAAACCCTTAAAACATGCAAGCCAGTACGTTTGCACAGTTTCAAAAGGGCATTCCAACCCTGGAATTGTTGCTTACCATTACCATCAGCCCCAGTATGTAGATCTGCGGAAACGTGGCAACATAAGGGAATTGCTAGTATTCAAACCCTACTATGGAAAGAGCCCTGACATAATCATAGAGGCTATTTCAGAGATCTTATAGAATGAGATTGCTGCCATTATTTGTCGCAGCATTACAAGGCACAAAAGGGGCAAGTGGATTTTGTTACAAGACAAGTAGATTTATGAAGCAACCTGCCTCATGGACAAGTAGATATTTTAATAAATTTCACACCCCTGCTGCTGGTATGTGTTTTCTTTGTAGACCTTTCCGATTACCAGGTTGATGATGGATGAGTTTCTCTTCGTGCACATTCAAATGTATTCTATGAGTTCATACCAGATAATCAAGTTTTCTCTGGTGGAGAGCTTTGTAGGTCATACAACATATTTTAATTTGGATTCTGGCAGGGAGAGAGATCCAAAGCAATTTTTTACATCTTTAAAGTAGGACAAAAAGTACTCAACCTTTCTTTGGTTAGTAGTTAGTCAAGCAGCTGGATGGAAAATTGTCATAAATGGAGCCAAAGAAGAAACTGCCATTGGCAGGCCTGACTGATTGGTTAATAGGAATCAAGTTAAACTTGTCCGACCACACAGGCATTAGAAAAGAGATCGTAACGATCACAAATATTCTAACTCTCTCCCTAATAGCAGAAAAATGCAACTAAAGAAACAACTGCACCATTGCTTCATAGATTGAAAGACAGCCTTTGACAGCGTGGATCGTGACTACCTGTGGAAAAAACTGAGAACTTGGAACATCCCTGATAGAATACTAAGAGGCAAGTTAGGCAATAGCTCCAGATTATGAAGAAAGATGAATTACAAATAAAGGCTTAAAACATGGATGCATGATGGCGCCTGCTTATGTCTGACCTGAGGCAACGGCTTAACAAGATCAACTCTCAGCCACCGCGAGTGGGAAAGCTATCATTATCACAACTTTCATATGCAGACGATGTGGTGCTAATGAGCCTAACTAAGTTCGGTCTCCGAAAGACACTTACTGAAATGATGGAATATATAACAGCTAACAAACTAGAAATCAATATATCAAAAAGTAAAACAATGCTCATTAGCAATCGTCCTAGAACCAAGCAGAATATCTGGCTTGACGGTAACCCGCTAGAGGAAGTAACCAGTTACAAATACTTGGGGTTTTACATGGAAAATAGATTAAATTATCAAGAGCACAAAAAACGATATGCCACAGAGAACCAGCGCATTCGTTTTCGCCTTTAGGACCCTGGCAAAAAAACTGAAGGGCCCGTCCTATAAACCACTGCTCACCCTGATAGCGGCAAAAATGCTGCCAACAATCTTATGCTGTGTACACAATGAATTTACCTGGTATCCTTGTCATTTACCATTTTAGTTAGGACAAACCACGCTATATTCCTTTCGTGATTGGGTTATTTAATCACCCTGTTATTTCAAAATGTCATCATTTTTTATAAGAAGGAATCTGACCTTCACACAGCTACACCACCAATTTACAAACATATACAACATACATTTATATATTTACACAATTTACATTGATACATACAAACAAAAATCTTAAACCAATTAATACAACTTTTACAATACTTTTTACAACCACATAACAACGACACCAATGTGGATCAAAGATTAAACTCTTTTTGTTATACCACAAATGAGAAAAAATTATTTTTCAATTTAAACGCTATTGCATATTAATAAGGTATCAATTCTATTCCTTTATCTTGATCCTTTATATAAACCAGCCAAGTTAATTGCTGAGCCGACGCGTTTCAAGCCTCACTGTTGTCTCTGTGGGCTCTCATCAGGGCATCTAAATTTCCCACATTGGACTCATCTATAAACAAAAATTGGAACACCTGTCACTATTTTGTACATATATCTTGTAGTCTTTACTGTTACCTTTGGAGAATTGGAAACATACCTGCCAATATGGGGAATTTCTTTTCTCTGTATATAGGCTCTTTCTGTAAGCTCTTGGATCGCAAGCACGGACTAATTTAAATAGACCTGTAATTAAAGAATTTCTTATGTTTTATATGGGCCACCAATACATACTATTGTGGGATAAGGCTAACTAACTGTCATGCCAACGGGACATACCTGAACTCCTGTTTATTCGGTAGGATTTACAATATCCATTTCTCGGAGTATTCTCCCTTTGCTTTTTTTACTCTCTCAACAAGCCCGCTCACGAGGACAGATTCTCTTTCCTGCAATAATAAGGGACACTATGTTTCAATCCTCCTTATTCAAAAGCCCATTTTGTATTTGCGCCTTCTAGCGTGTAAGTGGTGCCCGCTTACCTAAATGCTGCTTCTTGTCTGCTCGATGTTTGCTCCGATGCACTTCCGGCTCATTTCTGCCAAAGACGTCGCGTACAAGTTTACGCTTAAAGTAAACGTCCGAGTGCAGCTGGGAATTGTAGTTCTCCGTGCTGCCGAGACTTGCTAAATGGGCCGTACCTCATACGTAATTCAAAAAGGCGTAGCTTTATTGTTCCCAAACTGGGAATTATGGTATCATTTCCATGATCTCCCTAGAACACTTATGCCAATTGTCATGTTTTATGCTCTCAGCCAAGTGTTAACAGTGACTTGAGCGAACAACAATTCTTATTGCGGAGGCTAGATTTTATGTTATTTAATAAATATTCTTCAAATGAATATTGGAAAAATAGACCGCGTTACCAGTCCTGTGGCATGTGACCTATCAATGCGGTGTGCACTGTTTATGGCATTTTTTGATTTAGTTACAACCAACATGGACTCAATTATTTTAGGTGTATTGACTGGAGACAGTTTATCAAAATTATCTTGGCGGTATTTCAAATTCTAGAAATTTCCGTCATCTCATTCAACCCTGTCTGTACACTGTTGAACTTCATAATCAAATATGCTTCTTTTTTAAGTAAAAGAGACTCTACATCAGCCTTCTTCTTTGTCACATTTAATGCTACTAGCACCGTCCATTTCAGATCTCTCTCAGAATGGCCAGCATCAACCATAGGGGCAGTCAGCACCTTTTTTTTTATTCGGATCCTATGTTGAGTTATCCTTTGGTTAATCTGTTGGCAGGCCTTCCCAATATATAATTTCGCAATCTTATGCCAGCATTGCCTTACAAGGTAAAGACTCTGCACTTTTGAACAAACTGCTAATTACAACGAACAAAAAAGTATTTCACATTCCGCAGTCAGCATCACCAGCGCAGGTGCAACTTGAATTTGGGCTTATAAATGAAACAATAGGGAAAATGTATACCACAATAAAGCTCTGGTATCTACTGAAACACAATACAACATGTTCCCCACTCAATAAGGCCCTATGGACAGAACTTGAAAATGATTAAAAACCTGTATACAATCAATATCTCCAAAAAGCGCTAACAAATACATGTACTTCTGAGCTATGGAACAACGCTCTCAGTTTCTCAACTTTTAAACAAGCCATAAACAAAGCAGCAAAATCCCATTCCACGCTACTTGACAAAAACACCTTCAGCCCTAGATCGCACACCTGGATGGTGATTAAAAATGATAAGATCCTTGCACAAGCACCTTAATTGAGCATCACATTTTCGGTACATCTAAAAAGACAACTGATGGACCTATGCTTTGGAAAACTACAGTCCATTGCGGACCAGCCAAGCTCGGCACATAAAGGACCTACAGTTTGACGACTTTGTGGCAGCAAAAAGGAGAACTTCATCCATTTAATCTGCATATGCCCCAAACTTTATACAGAACAAGACACTTTATTAAGAAATGCCCTAATCATCAGAGTAACAAGGACATGCAGAGCTGCTAGTGCTGAAAGGACTAGATCAGTCAGATCCCCGAATTAACTGCAAGCTGATAACATTTCTCAACCACCACGACCAGGCTCTGAAAACCGAAACGTTCAAACTGAAATAGTGGCATATTTTGGCTTTTATGCCTGAAAAAACGAAAAAAACAATATGTACATTAAATACTGCACTGAATTTTGTAAGCTAGATGTCTTACGTCTTTTACATCGGAACAAATGATCATTTAATTCATTCAACTGTTACAATACCCTATTTTACTATGAATTTTTTCATTATAAAGAAGAAGAAAAAAAGCCTGCCCTTTTAAAGGAAGTGTGCTGCCGATTTTGTTAATTAAATCAATCATGGATCAATTTTTAGATCATCATGTATCACGATTGAAGTTTTACTTGACCTCTGCTAATAACGTTATTGGATTTTATTACCTACTAGCTGCCCGCCCCGACGTTGTCCGGGGATGAAATAGTATCTCTGCAATGGTTGTAATAGGCAAGGCAAATTTATTTCAAAACTTGCCTGTGCGTCCGCTCAGAACCCCTCGTTCGGTACCGCTGAAGGTGAGCGTGTGCTTTTCTGTTTGTTGTCCTTGCCGCAATATGCGAAGGTGTGTGTCCGCTACAGGCGACGCGGCAGCCGCGAACGAGTTTGTCCGCTGTAGCGCCACTTAGACGCACCACATGACGTCAACGGCCAACAATGCCAAATGCAACTCTCGCGTCTAATGGCAAATGCAACTTCCGCTTCTCGCAAGCGGTGGAATCCAAGTTTGTTTTGAGGAATGCCGCGCCCATCGCTGTATGCACACGCGCCCCATCGCTCTATGCACACGCCCCCTGCACAATGCTTCTCGCAAGCGGTATCATTCAGCAGGGTTGGGTTTTGACGAATGCCTTGCCCATCGCAAGCGTTATAATTCAGCAGGGTTGGCTTTTGGCAGGGTTGGGTTTTGACGAATGGCGCGCCCATCGCAAGCGGTATAATTCAGCAGGGTTGGGTTTTGACGAATGCTGCGCCCATCGCTCTATGCATACGCCCCCAGCACAACGCACACGCCCACAACGGACCACTTTTTCCCAAACTTTCTTTTTCCCTTCTAATGTATATGTTGGGCTGGTGTATAGCCTATGTCCATCTGCTGATACTCTCCTTTCCAACGCTGTATTGGGTGTTCCGGTTGGCACTGTGGCTCCAGAGCTTACCCGCCTCAAAGGTTTGGGCTCTCTCTTTATAATATTTGTATGGATATGGATGATCAGGAACATTATTGGATGCACATGAAGATTACCGATCATAAGAATCAAGGGTGTACACACTAAAATGTGAACATTTTATTTTAAAACTATGAAGATACTTTATGTGCTGGTGAGGAACATTATTGGATGTACACGAATACTAACGATCGTAAGGCTCAAATGTGTATAGCCTAAAATGTGAAATCTTGTTTTAAAAATATGAAGATATTTTATTGTACTCTTGATTTATGCGAAAATTGGTAAGGTTTTACTCAACTAAACAATAAATACATTCATTCAGCGTTGGCTTCAAGAATGTGTGATAAGACAAGCCTGGACTGTGGAACAAGAGTTTGTGGCTAATAGGGAGTTTAAAGCAAGCTGGTACAAAGCTATTTGCGATTTTCATCTTAGCATGATCATTGAAAGAGAGGGAGGAGTTCACGATTAACACCTTTGATTTGGCAGAAATGAAACACCAGAGAGAAGCAATCTACATTCATATTGTTTAGTCAATCATGGATTAGGGCTGGGTGATTCCACCACTGATAAGAACAAACAACAAACTCAGTCTTACATGAGTTTAAAATAGACTGAAGACCTCCAGGTCCGAATGAAGTTCAGGCAGGATTAAACTTTAAGGATGTCTTTACTCGAAAAAACTTTAAGGGCCCGGTGGGTATTGTGAGAGTATTGGTGGACGGTAATGTCTTGTTGTTTAACGAGTTCTTCCACTAGTTCCATGTAAAGGATAAACATCATGGCAGTGAAGATAGAACCCTGTGGAACTCCACATGGGACAAGCATTAGTAGACGTCTAGAAGAAGCGGCCTATGATTTATTACTTCTGCTACCTGATGCAGCACTCAACAATCTCTTCTGGCCCCTGTCTTTTCAGGTGTGTGGCATACATACTAGGCCTTTCCATAGATGATTTTGCAGCATAATGGATGTAAGGATGATTGTATTCAAAAGACATTATAATATATTTGATGAGAGTTACTCCCAAAATATCACCATCTTCTGACCATGGAATGCCTTCTGTGTCTGAATCTGTGTTTGGAAATCTTAAGGTGAACATAACAATGAGGAACGATCATAATTAGAAAGTGCAGGGAGCTCTAACAAAAAATCATTCTTCCCCTTTTGTGATCCCTGCTAGGTCACGACCTCCTCCATAGCATCAGCAGTTCATTGTATTGGAAGATAAATCTTTCATTATAAATGATCTCTCATTATATAGTCTAATTGTGATAATACTTTGCAAGAGGGCATAATTACCACTGTACATTAGCAAATTTAAATAGATCATCAGAGTACTCTCTCAACAAACGCTTTTTTAAATTAGAGTTTATTCAAAGCACATTAGAAGAGAACATTTTTTGATATTTGGCAATGCCAATGATCATGTAAGAAGTAATATGAGTTAAAGTGTGAACGGGATGAACAAGTGAATATATCAATATTGGTGATGGAAGAATTTCCATCCACAACAACCATGGTCCTTAACAAACCATCCCAGATAATAGAAGAATGAGCATTGGCTCCTGTAATTGGGGTTTTTGCATTACCGGAAATTGTGTGTGACGATGTAATTCGCACTGTGAAACTGCATTATTGAAAAAGAAGGTACGTGCGCATATTACAGCATAGGTCTAGTTGTTGCAAGCTCTTACTTTGAAGTGTGGTAACTAGAACCTGTGCTTTGCAACTGACCTGGCAGTAACTTGTAGTCGTCTACCTGTCATTACCTTGTTTTGTGTGTATAGTGTTCTTGCATATTACCTCGCTCTAATAGTCCCCTCTATGTGAGTTCTTGAATGGGAGGGTGGTATTGGTAGCGGTAAGAAGAGAAGAAATATATGATTGAGTGACCCTAGCTAATTTAGGACTCCGGAGTTTTGGAGTGCTTCATTTATCGAGACACTGGTTAAAATTAGTGTTATTTTGGAACATTGGTGCCATCTACTGGTTATTTTCATAAGACATTGGACATTGTTTTTTAGTGGTTTGAATCGGCAAACGTATCTGAAAGAAAAAGGTTAGTGTTAGATTCCTTACCTTAGAATATCCCCAGGCGTCAGACTGGATCCGGAAAGTTTTGCGTAGCAGTACCCCTGCACGTCGGTAGGCGTCGTCTGCGGCTCCGCGTCCGTCGTCGGCGTCGCCGGGATGACGTCAGAGTACTTAGACGCCGCCCTTGCCCGCTGACATCAGTTCTTTTTTTTCCACGTCAGCAAGCGCAGATCCGGGAAGAGCAGTACTCCTAGTCACTTTTTGACTAATTTTTTCGATCTATTTTGGATCTTCTCGAGTCGATTCTCGACTCCGGTGCCGATAGGGATGCCCGGGTTCAAACCCTGCGACGACTGTAACCGACTAATGTTAGTTACGGACCCCCACCATCGGTGCCTTTATTGCCTCGGGCCGACCACGATGACAAGTCGTGCACCGACTGCCGAGCCTTGACGTCGAAGGCTAGGCGGGAGCGGTCCCGTAAGCGCCTCGAGATCCGGCAGCCGGCCCGCGCCGCTCGAGGTCCTGGTCCAGGAGGAGGTCGAGGGACCAGTTGCGGGGCCACAGTCATCACAGCTCGGCGAGTCGACACCACTCGTCGGGCTCCAAGCCCTCAGGTAAGTCGAGGCACAAGAAGTCGAAGAACCGACATCGCTCTTCTGACTCCCCCCCCCACGCTCGCGCGACGCGGCCGGGTGTTCGGGCGACACCGCTCACGCGGCTCCGCCGGAGCCGCAAGCGCCGCTTCCAGATCCATACCCGCCGATCCCTGGGCTGAATGCGACGCTGGAGGATAACAGCGCCTTCCTCATGGCCATGAGGTTGCGCTTCCCTCCGTCGGGTCCCGCCGAGGTGCCGTCGGGCCCTGCGGTCCCATCTGGGAGCCCAAGCGGGTCAGCCCTCGGGTGCATCGGCCCCGGCACCGTCAACGACTTCGGTCCAGACGCCGCAGGGTTCCTCAGGATCCAGGCCTGGATCCGTGACGACGACGGTCGACCTTACGACCCCTTCGCCAACATCGTCAACAAGGATGTCGCCCCCGATCCCCATCCCAGTCCGGATCCAGCGTCTGACCGGCGCCAGGCGGTGCCGTTTTTGACGCCAATCGGTGAGCCCTTCACCGACGACCCAGCTCCATCGTTTCTTCCTGACCTTCAGGAGATGGATGACGAGGGGGATTGGGAGGGGTCTGAGGACCCTCTGGCACTGCAGGGCCGGTTGAGCCAGGACTGGGCAGACGAACTGGGGGAGGCCAGTGGTCTGGACACTTTGCCCGACACTGGTTTTGTCTCTCCTCCTACCGTGGCTACGGAGGAGGGGGCTACTTACAGCGTGGTGTTGACTAGGGCAGCCAAGGCTTTGGCTCTTGAGCTCCCAGTCGCGGCCGTGAGGACTAACCTCCTCACTGAGGTGCTCAAACCGCAGGCAAGCTCCTCGGAGCCTCTCCTGCCGTTCAACGAAGCCCTCACTGACATTCTGTTGGGCACCTGGTCCAAGCCCTCTACAGGCCTCTCTGTAGATCGGAACGTGGCCAGACGCCACCGCCCGACTCCGGGCGACCCCAGTTTCCTGTCTGTTCACCCCACCCTTGAGAGCCTGGTGATCCAAGCCTCAACCTCCCAGAGCGCGTTCCTGACCGCCCCTCCGGATCGGGAATCTAAAAGGTACAACCAGTTTGGTAAGAAGCTCACGGCCTGCCTTTTGGGGCGTTACTCCCACTCTTTGTGGGATACGGTTGCGGAAGTGCTGGCGCAGTGCCCGGCGGAGGTTCAAGCAAAGCATACCCAAGCCGTTGCAGAGGGAAGGGATGCAGCACAATATTCTATTCAGTGTGGACTGGATACCACAGACTCGCTAGGCAGGGCGATTGCAACGACGGTGGCGGTTTGTTGCCACGCCTGGCTGAGGTATGCCAACTTTTCGGGCAATGTCCAAGCCTCTCTTATGGATGTGCCCTTTGATGGCCGTCGCCTCTTTGGCGACAAGGCGGACAGCGCGCTGGAGCATTTCAAGGACTCCAGGGCTACGTCCAAGTCGTTGGGCCTCGGCCAACGACAGCAGACCCTTTCGTTTGCTGTCGTTGGCCATTCGTGGCCAAGGAAGGGGCGCCCCCACACGTCCAGCTAGCCACAGGCCGCAGAACCAACCTCAACGTGGACGTGGTAACCGCTGTGGCGGTGCCGGGGGACACCGGCAAGGTCAGTCCACACCCGCCTCCGCAGCATCTGACTCAAAATCTTCCTAGTATGAGTTTTCAGGCCCATTCGACGCCAGTGGGGGGCAGGGTTCGCCATCACCTCCTCCACTGGCGCTCCATCACATCGGACTGGTGGGTGCTGCAAATCGACCGAAGGGGCTACTCCCTCCCCTTCGAGGCGACCCCTCCAGCCCTGCCACCGCAGTACCATCGCATGTCGGGGGATCACTTGCTACTTCTGCAGGAGGAAGTTACAGCGTCAAGCGTGTTCCTGGGCCAGAAGTAGGACGTGGTTGCTATTCCCACTACTTTCTGGTACCCAAGATTGGCAAGGGGGGCCTACGCCCTATCTTGGATCTAAGGAGCGTCAACGGCTTCCTCCGGAAGGAGACGTTCAAGATGCTGACTTTGGCTCAGGTCCTAGCTGCCCTAGACCCAGAAGACTGGATGGTAGCGTTGGAATTGCAGGACGCTTATTTCCACATCCCCGTCCTGCCGGCCCACCAGCGTTACCTGCGGTTCACGGTAGGCCAAGAGCACTTTCAGTTTACTGTGCTCCTCTTCAGCCTTACCAGCGCCCCTCGGGTGTTCACGAAAGTGATGGCGGTGGTCGCAGCTCATCTGCGCAGGTTAGGGGTTTCAGTCTTCCCCTATCTCGACGACTGGCTGTTGAAGGCGGGCTTGTCCCAAACAGTTGTCTCCCACCTCCAAACTACGGCCGACCTCCTGCACTCGCTGGGGTTCTCCATCAACGTGCCGATGTCACACCTGTGCCCCTCGCAGAGGCTCCTTTTCATCGGAGTGGTTCTGGACTCAGCACAGTTTCGGGTATATCCCCCCGAACAGCGGGTTCGGAATATTCAGGCTCTGATTCCGGTCTTTCAGCCTTTATCCCGTATCTCGGTCAGGTTGACGCTGGGGCTCCTGTGGCTGATGGTCTCCTGCATCTTTCTGGTGCATAACGCCCGGTGGCAGATGCGGGCTCTGCAGTGGGACCTGAAGTTTCAGTGGGCACAACATCAGGGCAACCTGTCCGACTGCGTCCGGATCTCGGAGGGCACTGCGAGACAGTTGCAGTGGTGGCTCACGAACCGCGATTGGGTCAGCGGCAGATCTCTCTCCCTTCCCCAACCGGAGCACGTAGTAGTGACAAATGCGTCCCTCCTGGGATGGGGAGCCCACATGGGAGAGAGGGAGATCAGAGGCCTCTGGTCTCCGGCGGAATCCCGGCTCCACATCAAGCTTCTGGAGCTGCGGGCGATCCGGCTTGCACTGAAAGCATTCCTTCCCTCTATCCGGGGAAGTGTAGTGCAGGTGTTCACGGACAACATCACCGCCATGTGGTACTGTAACAAACAGGGTGGGTGGGGTCGTGGACCCTTTGTCAGGAGGCTCTGCACCTCTGGACATGGCTGGAACACCAGGGCATCACCCTGGTCGTTCAACACCAGGCAGGTTCCCTGAACGCCAGGGCGGACGAACTTAGAACCGGTGCAGGATGGATCACGAATGGCGTCTGAACTCGGACCTGGCACAAGGTCTCTATCATCAGTGGGGAGAGCCTTGGTTAGATCTATTCGCCACCGACGAGAACGGGCAATGTCATCAGTTCTGTGCGTTGGAATTCCCAAAGCGGCACTCGCTCGGCGACACTTTTCGTCGCGAGTGGAGCTGTGGTCTGTTGTACGCCTTTCCGCCTACACCACTTCTGCCCAGAGTGCTGAAGAAGATCAGGCGAGACTGAGCCCAAGTCATCTCTGTGGCTCCGGACTGGGAACGAAGATACTGGCATCACGAGCTACTCAGCATGTCAGTCGATCCCCCGTCTGCCACTTCAGGAGGACCTTCTGTCGCAGCAGCAGGGGACGGTCCTCCACCCAAACCTGTCCAGCCTCCTCCTCTATGTGTGGAGATTGAGCGGCGGCAGTTGAGGCCATTGACTTGCCTCCTGAAGTCTGTGATGTGATTCTGGCAGCCAGGCGTCACTCCACAAGATCGGTATACGCCTGCAGGTGGAAGAAATTTGTGGCATGGTGCACAGCAAAGGCTGTGGATCCTCTCTCTGCCCCCCTTTCAGAGGTTCTCCTCTTCCTTCTTTCTCTTGCCCAGCCGGGTTCTGCACTGTTGTAAATAGATTCTGGAAGGGCATCACGCACGTTTCCTCCTTTTCCTTTCGTGATGCCTCAGTGGGACTTGAACCTTGATCTAACCTATCTGATGTACGCTCCTTTTGAGCCACTTCACAATTGTCCTCTTCGTCTTCTCACGACTGCATTCCTGGTTGCCATCATCTCTGCCAGGAGAGCGAGTGAGTTCCAGGCTCTATCTTCTAAGCCTCCTTTCCTTTCTGTCCATCCGGACAAGGTTGTTTTAAGAACGCGTCCTTCTTTCCTGCCCAAGGTGGTTACAACCTTTCACATCGAGCAGTCCATCACCTTGCTCACCTTCTTTCCGCCTCCCGAGGAAGAGGAAGAGAGGCTCCACCATCTGGACCCAAAACGTGCCCTCTCCTTCTTCCTTGATCGCACACGCCAGTTTCTGGTGGATGACCAGATCTTTGTTGGTTACGTGGGCGGTGCACAAACGGACCATCTCTCGGTGGGTTGTGTTGTGCATCAAGGTCTGTTACTCCTTGGCTAAGAAGGAGCCCCCGGTTGAGCTGAGGGCCCATTCCACTCGGGCCACGGCTGCTACTACTGCCCTGGGTCGGGAAGTCCCCTTTCATCTGTCAGGCAGCTACGTGGGCCTCGCTGCACACGCTTGCTAGACACTACTGCCTGGACAGCCAAGTCCGGAGAGAAGGCTTTTTCGGCCTTTCCGTTCTCCAGGACTTTCTGGTGTGATCATGGTCCGCAGACCCGCCACCGGGGTTGGTATTGCTGGGGTATCTATTCTAAGGTAAGGAATCTGAAACTAACCTGTTTCTTTCAGACGCACAAGTTACTTACCTTCTGTAACTATATATCTGTAAGAAACAGTAGTGTTAGATTCCTTACCGCCCCACCCATCCTCCCCGTTCTGCAGACCGATATTTAGGGTTAAGTTATTTCCCTTTGAGGGCCCTAGTTTTATGGCACCAGTATCGGTCTCTGGCATGGCTCGGCATTCCTGGTGCGGAAAGCTATGTACAAGAACTGATGTCAGTGCGGGAGGGCGGCGTCTAAGTACTCCGACGTCATCCCGGCGACCACGACGCAAAGCCGCAGACGACGCCTACCGACGCACAGGTGTACTGCTACGCAAAACTTTCCGGATCCAGTCGGACGCCTGGGGATATTCTAAGGTAAGGAATCTAACACTAACTACTGTTTCTTACAGATATATGGTTACCGAAGGTAAGTAACTTGTGCTTTGGAGAGATTACCTGGATTCTATGCGCTACGGCACAAGATTTCTGGGCTAGACATTTTCACATTCTTTTGGTATGCACTGCTTATAACATACTTCTACGAACATTTCCTTCATGAGGAGTGGAAATAGTATTAACCTTATGTGTCTATTTTCTTTGCCTAGATTAGAATATAACATGTTCATGCTATAATGGGAGAGAAGCTGAGATAAGATATGGGCATCACTGGCGTGTACTAAACAAGAGGCATATTATATGTAAGATTTCTTATTTTAACAAAGAGACGTATTATTCATACTTTTTTAGGAAAATATAACAAGAAGTTGTACAGAACTCTCCAGGAGCCCGTTCTCTCTCGCTCTTCTGACTACCCTCTCTCCCTTCGACTACCTTTCTAGACAGTGGCTAGGGGACAAGTTCTGGGAGGACGAGGTGTCGTCTGCCTCTATGGTGCTCCTGCAGCATTTAGGCATTCTGTTAACAGATCATACTTGCAGCAGCTGTTTGTTATTTGTAGGATAGCTATAAAAAGTTGCATAATGATTGCCTGATGCGTGGAGACACTTAGAAGTATGATAAACCACTGATGACCTGTACACTGAAGATCAGTGCTTGGGTCACTTATTCTTTTTTAGCTTTTCATTACTTACTGAAGTTCTTGATATGCAAGGGCGGCTGCTCTTGGGTGTTCAAGACAAAAAAATGCCTCAGAAAATCTGCGCACCTATAACATAGGAAAAAATTAAACCAGTCAATGAAAGAACAGAATCAACATTCATACTCTATGACAGAAGTGTATAATAATGTGTTTTTTTAAATATCATAATTGTACAGCCTCTTCGTACACAGACCCACACACCTATCCATATATTCACTCAATAAACTTCAATTTAGTTCAGATCAACGACTGGAAGATAAGAGCGTGTACAACATAAAACCTAAACGGAAACGAATCCTAGAAGGACAGGAAATTCATCAGCAAAGGTATTAATGCAACAGTAGCACCCACTTTAACCATGCACATCAATTGTTGTCTTCCGCTCCTACCAATAATGTACAGGTGAGAATGTTCAAAACCTCTCCACCGCACAGTTATAGCAATAAGAAAATTACAGGAATGTCGATATGGCTATCACCTGGTAAACAAAAATGAATTGCTTGGTTAACCACAACATTTCTACTATACTATGAGTGGCTTGGGTCAATGTAGTTCTAGTGATTGACCACACTCCCTTCCCCTTTGCCCGCACAAAATGTTTTACATTATGTTTATTGGCATCCCTGCTGCTTTAGTGATGGTCCAGCACCCGGGAGGCTTACAACCTAGCCAGATCCAGAGAGACTTGCTTGGTGCTTAGCAAGCACTTTGGCCTGTAGGCTTGGACCAGTTGCTGTGGGACAGACTGGTCTGGCCTCTCACTAACCAAAATTGGTAGAGTGAGGATCCTGTGGGGCCATAGGCTGCATGATGTTCCCATTTTAAACAACCTTCCGCTGAAGTAGAAGACAGCATTATCTTCCAGATACAGTAACTCACTTTCCCGAACGACGAGCACTCTCCCTTTGCTTCAGAGGATGCAGATGTACTGTAGTGGCGATCCGCCATTAGGTTTCTTTGTTTCATCCTGTTTTTGGTGTTTGTGATCATTAGGATTGAGAAAAGTAGAGGTCTGTGACTTCAATAGAATGGGTGAGTTAGTGACTGTAATGGGTTAGTGGTTGTAAACAGTACGTTTGCAAATATTGCTTGAACCAGTAAATCATTCTAGTAAAAATGTTGTGTTTTTCGCTCTATTAGTTCTCATTGCAAATCATTTTTAATAGGTTATTCAATGCTGTGCAATACTATGCGACAAGTTTCTGTCCGCTGTATACATTAGGAGAAATTAATTAATCTAGAAGGACATTACAAGCATATAATAAATTGACATCAATGCCTCGATTATCTTGGAGATTTTAGTCTTACATTTGGCTATGTCAGTTATGGTACTGTATCAGCAAGGTTGTGTGATCTAAATAAATATTTGAGTCCTCCATCATGGAACAAGAGGTGGTTACTAAAAATTGTAAACACCAACTTCGAGGGGGAAAACTAGAGAAATATATGAGAGAACAGCATGGATAGGCGTTAGAAAGGATTAGTTTTCATGTGTGTTCCAGTTTGTGTAATCATTTAGTGATCGCCAATAGAGAATAATGCATATAACCAAGTGCCCTGGTTGTAACACTGTACAGTGCTTCATTGCAACTTTACTGAACACCGATTCGGTGTACTTTTTAATATTTGATTATAATTTGTACTGTAAACGTATTTGTATATGTTATGATATTAATACCTGGTTTTGTTAACCTATCACTGGCTGCATAGCCACATCTTTATTGGAAATGCTATCATCTAGTTGTACTAAACCTCCAAGTCATACAATATACTATCCACCTTGAGCTAGACCTTTACTGCTCATTTGCGTCTACTCACATGGTCCAGTAGACTTAGAATGGCAACTTTGAAAGGCAGGTCAAATATTCAGAGTTCTCTTTACCTGAAACAGCAGTGCTCCCACCTTTGACAGACGGTGCAGAGAAAAATGCCAACAGGAATAATGAATATATTGACTTGAGCAGTGGCGACAACCTTAACCGACACCAACCTGTTTGTAAATCATTATTACCACAGTCTTTATTGATTATTACTTTTAAATATCCACTCTAGGACACAGAAGAGTCCCCACAAGGAACAGGAAGCGCTCCAGTAACAAAGACAATTAAATGCGGTACTAGGTAAGGAAATTGCTTTGTCAGATCGATAACTATCTGCAAGGAGGATACCAATGGTAGTTCATAACCAGGTTTAAATAAGAGAGAAGGAGAATAGTCTGATAAGCACGAACTTACAAAGCACAAAACAATATTTCATCACAACTCCTTAAGCAAGGCGTGCTATGCAAAAAGTAAAGAACCTAACAATGACGCCAACAGATGGTTTTGTGAGACAGGGCAGTTCCTGTAAGCACTGTGTCAAAGAATATGCCATCACAGAACATGAAACTGGGCCATAAAGCACCAAACCAATTCAATGTCATCTTGAAACCCTACGACTCTCAGAAAGCAGCAATGCCAACAAAAGTGCTTCTCAGCAATTGGTCATCCCAGTGATCTCAAACAGGGTACCATTATTATGTTTCTCCATGTAAAAAAAATATAGGTATACCACTGAAAAAAAACTAAGGTTAAGGTGACTTTATGGCTGAGTGGAAAAATCAGTACCATTTAAAATGAATAAACTCACTGAAATTCACCAGTTATAGTTATCTTAGGTAACTGTAACCCGTGCACTAAAGTTGCTACAGCTGGCAACACCCGCCATGCAAAATGTAGTCATCAATGATGTCATTTCAGATGTCAGCAGTGATGTTATCAATGAAGTCATAGAACATGTCATGTGTGATGTAATATTTGAGGTTTTTAGCAGTAAATTGCCAGTACGCGAGTTATAGTTACTTAAGGGCAAGGAGTTGCACTTATTTGACATAACTATAACTGGTGAATTTCAGTGTTTTTGTTTGTTTAAAATAGTGCTGACATTTTCACTTAACTATAACACGTTTGCTCCTACCCGGCATAGAAGCCCCAAGGGATGGGGTCTCTGGGGCTATAGTTTGGCTTGGAGAGGGGGACCGCCCCACACCCTCCCCATCCTTAAAAAAAGATGGGGCCTAGATAATGGGCTCACAGAGGGGAGCCACATGCCCACTCCCCTAAACAAAAAAGCATATGGAGCCTGAGGGAAGGAATCAATTGGGGCCAAAATCGATTCAGGAAGGTGGGGGATGCATGCGCCCCCATCAATAATAAAAAAAAAACGGCAGGCCTTTAGGGATGGTGTACCTGGGGCCAAAATGGACTCGGGGAGGGAGCTGGCACAACCTCCTCTTCCCCCCTCACCCCCCAGACTAAATAACAACTCGGCCTAACATGGGGCGTTAATTAATAATTAGCAGGAGCCTGCATTTTGGTTTTAATTTTACCATGGATCCTCAGTTTAAAAAAGAAAACATTTTGGGCCCCAGGATGGCTATAGAGATATCCCTACAATTCACACAAATATGCTTATTTTTAAAACTTTTTGTACTGTACAGGAGACTGAGCCCTAAAAAGGCTGCCACATGCGTGTTGATGTGGTGGCAGTCAATCAGATCTTTTCCTAAGATCTATTGGCTCTATGGATCCTGCACGGCATGAAATATACAATGTTTTTTAACCTTAATTACTCAAAAACTACTGAACAGATTAACACCTGATCACAAAAAGGACGCTTTCTAGACCAAGATCTAGCTTTCTGTCAAAGTTGGTGTAATTCTGTTCTGAGTTCGCTGTTCAAAGGTTAACGTAAAGTCATAGTTAGGTGAAATTCAGTAACAAAATAACATTTAAAACTCTGAAAAGCACTGAAATTCATCAGTTATAGTTACATAACTATAACTCAATCAATCAATCAATCAGGGGTTTTAAAGCACGCTACTCACACGTGAAAGTCTCAAGGCGCCCGAGGGGGGAATGGGTGTGGTTTTAAGGTGCGAGCAGCATTGTAGGTAATTCAAAGAGCCAGGTCTTGAGGTCCTCTCTCAGTAAGTGTAGTGTCAGGCTCTGTCAGATAGTGGAGGGGGTATTCGTTCTAGGTCTTGGCTGCCAGGTAGGAAAAGGATCTGCCACCCGCTCTGGTCCTGTGGATGTGGGGGGCCATGGCTAGGGCAAGGTCGGCAGAGCAGATGTTCCTCCTGGGGGCGTGGAAGGAGATTCGTTCATTGAGGTATTGGGGTCCAGTATTGTGGAGGGCTTTGCAGGCGTGTGTGAGCATTTTGATGGTTATTCTTCTTTCGACTGGGACGTCGCAGAGGTGTTGTTTGATGTGGTCATGTCATGGAATGTCGATGATAAGTCTGGCTGCGGCGTTCTGGAAGGTCTGGAGTTTGCAGAGGAGTTTTTTGTTGATTCCGGCATAGAGGGCCTTTCCGTAGTCCAGTCAGCTGGTGATGAGTGCGTGGGTACCGGTCTTCCTGTTATCGGGGGGAGGGGCCATTTGAAGGTCTTGCCAAGTATGCAGAGGGTGTTGAAGCAAGTGGAGGACATGGCACTGATGTGGCGGTTCATGGTCAGTGAAGAGTCGAGTATGAGTGAGGGGGGATTGCTGTGATTGGTAAAAACTCTGAATGACCTTAATATAACTCAAAGGGTGAAGGGTCCCACTCACCGGGCGGGACACACCTTAGATTTATTGTTCACTAATAACCCTAACCTTCTCACCGCTGCTCCCCTTCCACTTACCTGGTCGGACCCTTTTTATGATTCCTTTTAGCTAAACTTCCTTCCACCACCCCACTCAGCTATCCCCTTCTCTGGAGAGTAGCAGAAAATGGTGCAAAGTTACTTGCAACAGCTTGGCCCCTGCTCTGGCTGGCTCCAGCCACAGGTATGGGGGATTTGGCTCTTGATGCTTCTAGCTTCAATGACTGGCTCTCCTCTGCACTTGATAAGGTTGCCCCTATTCAACGCTTAGTCTCCTCCAGACAAAAACCATCTGCCCCCCCTGGGTCACTCCCGCGCTACGCGCCCAAAAAAGTCGGTGCAAAAAACTGGAGTGTAGCTGGAGACTCAACTACAATACTGAGGTCAATGCAACCTACAGAGCCGCAATTAAGAACTTTCACAGACTAAAGTGCGCTGAAATGAAAGATTACTATGTTAAGAAGATACATTCTGCCAGTAATTCTTCCAAAACCTTCTTTAAAATTGTCAAAGACTTTACTAAGCCTGCCTCTCTGTCTAGTAGGATTCCCCTTACTCAGGAACTCTGCAATGGCCTATGGGACTTTTTCTATGATACAATTCTGGACATCTACTACAGAACGGAGACTGCACTGCTGGAGGTGTCGGAAAATATCCGTGATTGCATGGACACAGGCGATGCGGCTTGTCCGCAGCATTCAATAAAGTTCTCTCATGATATTTTGATTGAGAGACTACTTGGCCTCGGAATCCAGGGCACCCCTCTATCCTGGATCAGATAATTTTTAAATAACCGCACTCAACAGGTCCTCCTTCAGTCTTTTGTGTCCGAGTAGAAACCTCTGAACTGTGGTGTCCCTCAAGGCTCCACACTTAGCCCATTATTTTTTAATATCTATCTGTCCCCCTTGGCCACTGTTGTAGAATCCTGTAGAGACATAGTAATCTCCTATGCTGACAACACCCAATTAGTGTTCTCATTTAGGGACCACTCTGAAGCTACCTTCTCCAATTTTAGACGTAACTTGCTCAACATCTCTTTCGTGGATGGCCCTTAACATCCTCAAGCTTAATTCGGATACAACGCAGGTGCTATTCTACAATCAAACTAGCCCTCCCCCTCCTCCTCTCTGGTGGCCATCAGAAATGAACCCCCCTCCAGAACCATTGATGTCAGCCAGGAACCTGGGATTCCTGTTCAATAACGAACTTTTAGGTAAAAATCAAATTGAAGTTTCTGCAGCCTGCTTCGGAAAACGCCACATGATCCGAAAAAGGTTCTCCTTTCTCCCACGGGACTCTTTCAGGACCATTGTTCACGCACTGATCACCTCACATCTGGACTAGGCAAACAGTCTGTACGCAGGGGCCACTGCGTACCTGATCAGACGCTTACAGACTGTTCAGAATGCGGCTGCTAGGCAGATATATAATATTCCTTATCACCACTCGATCTCCTCATACCTAAAGAAGCTTCACTGGCTTCCAGCGGCCAAACGCATCCAATTCAAATTAATAGTTCTGTTTTTTAGATCACTACAGGCCTATCTTAGAGCTTGGCTTAAGCATGTACGGTCTAACTGCGCTCATAAATCCAACCATCTGCGACTCCTGGTCACCCCCGCTTTCCTCGCGCTAGACTGGGCGGCAGAGTTTTCGCAGTGTTCTCTGCCAAAACTTGGAACAGCTTGCCTCTGCCGTTGTGGCTGACCAATTCTGAATCTATCTTCCATGTTGACCTTAAGACTTGGCTCTTCTTGAGCGTTCAAACCACTGGGTGCACTCCCATCTTTCGCCTGTCCAAGCGCCGGGAAACCTCCGTCAGGGGTAGCTGTGCGCTCTGTAACCTCCTAAATAATAATAATATGATGCTGCAGTTGCTTGCATCGTACGTTGGGGTGGGAGGGTTTCCGAGGGTGGGGGGCCACCAGTTGTAGTCTCATGTGGAGGGGGTGGAGCCGAGGATGAGGACTTCTGTTTTAGGGCATATCTCATGCCCTAAGGTAACTACAACTCGCGCCCTTCCCATGTACTGTTTTCTCATCAATAATTTCACTATAAATGTTGCAGTGATATTATAAATGATGTCATAGATGTCATGAGAGATGTAATAGGTGGAGTAATTAGCAGTGCAAGGCGAGGGCATGTTTTAAAGTTACCTTTAGGTACAAGTTATAGTTTCTTGAGATGCCATTAACTGGTGCATTTCAGTGGCTTTTAGAGTTTGAAATGTTACATTGATACTTACTGAACATGTCACCTAACTATAAAGTTACTTTAACCTTTGTTTTTTTCAGTGAATATCTATGTTTTTTTTAAACCTAAAATAATATTTATAGCCGAATGCTATCCGGGTGTGCCTCAACATCTGATTACAGTGGAGCAGGTTAGTCGCAACAGTGGTGTAGGTGATTGAAAAGAGTGAATTTAAAAATAGTCTTTATCTAACTCCCTAAAAAACTTTAATATGGAGCAACAAGACAAGATTAAAAGCAATGTGAGATACCTAATTCGGCTAGATTGGCCTATGGTATCTTCGTGGGGATAGAAAGTGATCGTGGTCTACATGGTTCAACCTATTGGTGAATTTACCAGGTTTTCTTCAGGACCTAACTAAGTGACCTAAGGTGTACCCAGCCCTGGGTCAATCATAAACCACACCGTTTACTCACAGCATGGCGATCCCTCATCAGTCTGTGAAAGGGAATAATCTGAAAGAAAAAGATACAATCGCCCATAGTGCAAATCAATCACGTGTGGATTGTCCTTTGGTCTTTCAGTGTGATCTTCTCATACATGGCTCATAATTGAGTCTTTCAAATAAACGTGGTACGCACTGTGTTTCAAGCATTCCATGCACGGCGTACAATGCGATTGTGAAATGTAAATAAATGGTGTCTACCATCCATCATTACACTGGGGCGAGCAGTCACCCCATTTTGGCATTTCAACCCACACACAACATTGCATGTTTTGTGCTAAAAGACTGCCGGACAAACTAGGGAGATATTAGGCTTACTAGAGACTGGATTCAGTCGTGCCTCATGGAAGCCGGGGTATGGCGCTTGCTCTAGTCGCACTCTATGGAGGTAAGCCAAACGTGACATTGCAGTATTCACATGGCACATACCTTGGAGCCCACCCACATATCAATTGTCTACTTACGCCGTCAAACCATGCCGCCCACTTGTAAGCCTATTCAGAAAACCCTTCAGGGCGACCAGGGGATCTCTGTGTCCGTACAGCATCGGCATTTAACCCGGACTGGCTAGGGGGAACTTCCAGGTACGTCACGTGAGACGTGATCCCGTCTACTCATGACAACATCAGTCGGGGCGTGGCTAAGCGCTGAATAGTGCGGCTGGATAGAGCAGTCATGGGCAATTCTCAGAACAGTATGAAAAACCCTATGTGGTTTTTAATGTATGCAATGAGGCAATAGAAACTATTGATACTATTGCTAGACAGAACGTGGAAAGGGGGGGGGAAGTTAATTAAATGAGTCCTACTCATAGAGACAAGCATAATGCCAAAATCATAGATTGGAATGTCTCCATAATTATTAGAAGTCAGCTGTCCAATGGATCGTTCTGTTAAAGATTGACTGGACCCCTAGTGATAGGCCAGGATGACACTACCATGGACAGGACTGTTTTCATGATTAATGAAAAGGTGGTCCATAAAATTATTCAGATTATGATCTAATGAACCTGAAACAGTGTGGGATGCATGGACAAAAAATGTGGTGCAACTGAGGGGTGTGCATCAAGGTCAACTCCCTAGTGTTAGATCAAGCCATCGCAAAAAACACCACCATGGAGGCTATTTATAAAGGTATTTTCAGTGGAGTCATTTACTATTTATGTCCCAGGTTTCTCGAATCTAAGGAGGCAGTAATCAGGGAATCTGATGAGGCTCTAGTGGTTGGTGTGAGGGTCAAGCAATTTACTTTCTCAACTGATGGATCGGATTTTACAGTACGTTAGCTTTGTTGTACTGAATTGCACGGGATGTTACTGTTTAACCCATTCTTGTGTGTGGACAATCTATATATCCAACGCTGCTCTTTCTCAAATAAGCGTTGTTGGATCTGTTCTCCAGTTTTGATTTGCTCAATTATTGTCCACCTCGTATCATTGGTCGTATGGTTCACTTGAAGAAAGTGTTTGGTCAGCCTTGTTGTCACTTTCTTGCACCTTATGGTGCTGCGATGGTCACAGATTCTTTGTTTTATTTTTCTGCTGGTCATGCCTATATATTGGAGGCCACACGGACATGTTATCAGATAAACTACGTTTATGATGTTGCAATTTGTATGTGCCCGCTGTGTCCACACTTTTCCAGGTTCTATTGTAAGCATTTTTGTTGTTCTGGTGAGGTGGCACACGCTACAATTCCCACAAGGCAGCCACCTCCACACTGCATAGGGCCTTTGGTTTTGCATGGCGGGGGGGATTGGCCGCAGGACCTGGCCTGCTATCAACATTCGGCTAATTCCACTGTGCCTGGCCTCTGTCATTGGTCGCACGCGTGTGTCCTTGACCACAAGGCCTGGCCTGTGGCCAACAGCTTTAAAGGCAGTCAATCCAATGCTGCACATGGCCTTTGGCAGCGAGGGGTAGTATACAAGACCTGGCCACAAGCCTCCCCAAGCCCTATTAGACCCAAGGGAACCCATTCCCCAAGACACCTTTTAAAAATGTATTTATTAAAGGGGAGGGGGGATTTGGCCCCACTCCTGAGCCTTATTTTATGATTATGACAGTGACCCCCAGGCAAGTTTATTTTAATTAAAGGGGATGGTGGGTCATGTGGTCCCCCTACACAAGCTCTACTAGGCCCTGGGAACCCCATCCCCCAAGGCCACTAGTTAAAATAAAGGGGAGGGGGCCACAGGGCCCCCCACCGAGCAGTTATCTTCCCTGGGGAAATACCTTGCAGCCCAAATTACTTACTAGTGGGTGGCCTTGTGTGCATCTGCCATATGATCCTTGGGGGTCAGAGGGGAGCCAGAAGAACCCTGCAGTTCAAGGGCTCCCAGAATGCAGTAGGAGCTGGCATTGTGCCCTCCAGCAGGGTGCAGCTAGTTATGCTGCTCCCTCCAGGTTGGAGTAATATATTGATCTGTTTGCTTGCCGTATCATTGCGGGCAGGGAAACAGATCAAAGTCTGCTCCCAGCCAGGAGAAGCATTTTCAAAGCTCCCACCGGCTGGGGTCAGACCCTGTGTTTGCTACCATGTGGTGGGAGTTTTGAAAATGCTCCTGCCAGGCGGGAGCAAACACAGGTTTTCCTGCCCGTGCTGGTGCGGGCAGGGAAACTGCTGTGTCCCAGGGGTGATCTCCTCAGAACACAGAAAGTGAGTCGGTCCCAGTGAATGGGGTCCCTGGGGGCCATGCAGTCCCCCCTCCCATTTACAAAGATTATTGGCCAAGGGGGTGGGGTCCCCAGGGCATTTTGAGGCCCCAGGGAATGGGGTCTCTGGGGCTGAGAGCGGCCCAGGGAGGAGACCGCGTGCCCCCTAAAATAAGTTGAGCCCTGGGCGACGGGGTACCCAGGATTAAAAGCGGCCTGGGGAGGAGGGTTGAGTGCCCCCCAGCCCCTTACAAAAACATCAGGCCCTGGAGCATGGGGTTCCTGGGGCTGAAAACGGCCTGGGGAGGGGGCCACGTCCGACCCCTCCCCCTAAAATAATATGCTTTGTACCCATGGCACACCCCAGGTGTATAAAGAAGCAATGGAGATCCCTCATCTTTTCCCCAAAAATATAATTTGCTGCAGATTTGCAGATCCTCTGCAAATTTGAGGCACATTCTATAAATTAAAACATTTTTGGCCCCAGGCGGAGTCCCTCTGGGACCCAACCCCAAGGCCCAGGGGGCAATGTATCTGTAGCCTGCTACCTTATGTCTTTTTTCAAGAGTTCTGAGTCCTAAGATGGCTTCCACCACTTCCTAATTGAGGTGGAAGCAGCTAATCAGATCTCACTTTGAGATCTGTTGGCTCTGTGGCGTGAAATCATTTTTTTAACCTTAATTGCTCCCAAACTACTGAACGAATTTACACCAAAACACAAAAAGCTTCCTTTCTGGGAAAATATCTAGGTTTCTGACAAATTTGGTGTAAATCTGTTCAAACGTTTGGACTGTGGCAGTGTCTAAAATTAGAACAATGCGTTTTGGGTCCCCCCCTTTTTCTTGGCCCCCATTTGATGGCTCACTTTGAAACTTTCCATGGGCAAACTAGTAAAGAAGTAGCACTTTAAAAAAAAAGTTTCATTGAAATTTGTCACACGGGTCAAGGTTAATATATATATATATATATAAAAATGCTTTTACTCAGCACACAACCACTGGAGGTTGTAAATAGGCACGAATTTTGCACTACAAATCCCAGCGTGCATTGACACTGCAAAGGAAATAAAATGGCACACCTGAGGCCAATTAAAAGAATGAAGCACGCAGGGGATTGGTGTAAGCTTGGAAATGTTGCTGCATAAAGTCACCTCTGAAGAAAGTGCGTGAATGCACTGAAACCGGTCAGGTGGATGGACAAACTGTGCGGAGCTGTTACCTTGTTCTTGGGAATAATAAAAGTTGTTACTTACCAACTGGAGGAGTGCGTCTTCATGCAAGGGCGTTTTGGGAAGAAATTAATATGCGGCGAGTCCAGCCGTAGAAGTTCGCACCACCCTTGAAAGATCCAAAGGGCCCGTCAGACCTGAATGTCAGGACTGGATTTACGGCGCAGTTGGTTCCGTGGAGTGAAGGAACAAGTTCACAGCTCTGGGGCCCACTGGAGGGCTATTATCGGTCCAAAAATGCTTTTACTCAGCACACAACCACTGGAGGTTGTAAATAGGCACGAATTTTGCACTACAAATCCCAGCGTGCATTGACACTGCAAAGGAAATAAAATGGCACACCTGAGGCCAATTAAAAGAATGAAGCACGCAGGGGATTGGTGTAAGCTTGGAACTGTTGCTGCATAAAGTCACCTCTGAAGAAAGTGCGTGAATGCGCTGAAACCGGTCAGGTGGATGGACAAACTGTGCGGAGCTGTTACCTTGTTCTTGGGAATAATAAAAGTTGTTACTTACCAACTGGAGGAGTGCGTCTTCATGCAAGGGCGTTTTGGGAAGAAATTAATATGCGGCGAGTCCAGCCGTAGAAGTTCGCACCACCCCATGCAAGGGCGTTTTGGGAAGATATATATATATATATATATATATATATATATTTATTTCTGGCTTGACTGGCTTTGAATCCCTGTCCCATCCTATCCTACTCGCCATCAATTCTGACTTGCTTAAATGTTTGTGAACACGATTATTCTTCACAAGTGACTACATTTGTATTTATTGCTTTGCTTCTCTCCACCCACCAAAGGCTTACTTACCCACCATTTTCAGCCCATGCTGATTTTTTTTTCCTCTATTGGAACACATCTTTCTTTGTGTTAAAACGATTCTGAGAGAATGTTGGAAGGGGCTAAACTTCTAATATGCGTCTTTGGGATGTGAGTACCTTCACCAATTGAAAGCCCCTTTGAAAGAGTCATTCGTATTGTTAAGGCTGTTTTGGACTTTGTCATTTAACTTGACTGTTTCTGTCTATCTCATTTGGAATCGAGTGAGTACCAGATCTACCTCTAGAAGTCCAAAGCATACCGACCGCAAGAATAAAGAGACATTAATGTTATAAAGATTGGTTGTAGTCTAGAAGTCTGGTTTGCAAATCCTTAACATCGGAACAGAGGCTATGAATCTTGAAGGACTTGAAGTAGGCTCACTATCTGGACACAATGGAATGTGTACTGATAATGTGGCATGGAGGAGCCATCCTGGAAAGGAAGCTTTGGTAAAATCTTGGTTCCAGGAAACGCTACAACAGGCCTGAAAAGAGAGCTAACTGATCTTGAGGTTTTTCGTAACAGAGAATATAAGGATCTTATTCAGAAGCCAAATGCAGAATGCCTAAACCCATAGTTTTCTCCTTTCAGGTAATCTTTAAAAAAAGCAAGACAAGCAAAACACATCCCCAACCTCCATATCCACAGGATGTGATATCACAGCAGTTACCAGTATCCAACTGTATAGGTAGACATATCACGGGTACCCACCTGAAACCAGCTGTTTCATCTCCTACTTCAGCCAGAGACTCAGGGTATCCCACCACCTAGGTATCCCCAACTAAAGGCATACACAGACAAAGCCCACAGAACCCCAAGAGAAAAAAGGGATATCACAGATCTTTCCTGGTGATTAACACCCCTGAATACATGGAGCCACTCAGAGCATACTGGGAAGGGGACATAGGACCTCTTGAAACTCACAAATGGACTGAGGAGAACAAGGCTCCCAGAGAGTTTACAGCAGATACTGTTCAAATACCTACATAGATAATATTTTATGCCACTAGGCCTGCAAAAAATGAGTACACACTTATTTCACAAAGCCCAAGAGTCAATGTAGATCCTTACAACTTTTATTATATAGGATGGGCCTGTGCACATATATACGAAATATTGTGTTAGCATTCAGCTGATAGTTGCTCAGGTCCTTATGATACCAATTATATTTACACCACAGACTTCACTTTTGAGACTTGCAGAGAAGGGGGCACGCAGACAACACAGGCTGATGGTGATTGACCTTTGCTGTTTTATTTTTTAATTTTGTTTTTTTAGATTTTGCATTTAAAACTCCACAAGATAACATAATGGTACAACTGCGCCACAGTCCAGCACCACTGCAGATTCATAAGACTAATACATTATCCCAGGACAGCAATGAAAACAAGATACAATCCTCATTTTAGAGGGGCACCCTCTTTTCCAGCTGAGCCAACCAATCATTTCTAGGTCACGGTGCTTATAAAGTGAAGATGGTTCAGCCACTCCCCCCAAATATTTGTATATTTTACTGTGTAACCCCTTGCTATACACATGGCCTCTTCAGCCACTGCACGGATATTCATGCCTTTATACCACTCGAACGTAGGGGAGCAAAGGAAGCCCACCAGTGTCGCGCTGTTTCACTTTAACTAATTAACAGGCCAGTAAATAGCAGTTTTTGCGAAGCCTGTTCTTCCCCTTCATCTGATATTATCCTGAATCAGGGCGACTCTTGAGGTTCTTTAGTGAGTGGCTTCCTGCAGACCTGTGCAAGCTTGTTGTGCATTCTAGACCAATGGGACTGGATTACTGGGCACTCCTACATGGCAAGGAAAAAAGTACCCACACCCAGGTGGCACCCGAGGCATGTATCGTCATTGCTTCTTCCCACCCTTTGCAGCCAGGCGGGTGTGTAGTATATTCAGTGAAAGTACTTGAATTGTAAGTAAGCTGATATAATCAGCTGACAACAAGCCATTTTAGCTTCTACCCAGTCTTCACCTAGGGGTTCAGGTCCCGTTCCCATATATCTATTAGGGCTAAAAGGGGGTCAGGGCTATTCACCACCAATGCCATATAAATACAAGAGATTCGTTTGGCCTCTTTTTGTCTAGAACTAACTTTAAATCACGTGGATTCAAATCGGTAACTGCTAGAGGTCAGCTCTGTGTTCCTCTAACACGAGCCTGATTTGTAAATATTGGAAGAACTGTGCATTGTGCTAATCAAATTCTGTCCACAGTTGCTTGAATGACTGTGACTCATCTCCCATACATCTCCCACTTTGGATATTCCAAAAGTGTCCCAGACAGCAAAACCAGTGAGTCGGGCCACCAATGGCAACTACGAACAGTGCAACCAATGTGTCTCTTTTGTTATTAGTGTATGCCAACCCATCATCTTCTCAGTCAACACTCCAACGCGATTTTGGTGACTGGCAGGAGGACCAGTGTGATTCTCCCACTATAACTTTGTAACATTAAATGGGTAATGCTCCTGGTTTCCATATTGTGGCAAATGGTCGGATCTGCGAACAGCCAATCATTTATGGTGATTAGTTGAGCAGCCCAATAATTGAACTTGATGTCAGCGAGTCCTAAAGCAAAGTGTAAGACCCCTCGCCATAGATAGTTCAAGATTTTGGATTGCAGAGAAGTAAAGAATCTATCAGAGAGGGAGAAGAGATAATGTTACAATTGGCATGGACTGTCTTATTGTGATAAGGGACATTGCTCACTATTGGCTGTTAACAAAACACCACATACTTAAGAGTGCCATAAAGAGATGGACAGATGTGCCCCAAATGGAACAAGAAGTATATTGAATCCAAGGTTGCCTGATTAAGTAAGAGTAAATATTGGTCCCCTGAATTAAAAATGTCCTAGTAATGATTGAAAAAAACACAGTTGATGGACAGAATGTAGAACAATGTTATACATTCACCCCAGTACAAGGATCTGTGCCTAGTAATGATGACAAAAGTTTCAATTCTATTAAGGATGCGGAGGCGAGGATTAAGCTGTAACTTCCTTTATTCCTTACAGCCAGCAGTGTTCAACTTTAAACATTTGTACAAAAAAACTAGCACTCCCATGGTGCTTTAGACAGTCCATAACAGCCACCAATCTGCATCCTCCGTCATCCCGAGGGCGTGTGCTTCCTGTGGCAACTCATCATTCGAGACTGCGGCCCGAACAACCTTGCATCAACTCATTCGTTTTTGGCACCCTCGGTACCTGAAACAGATCAACCAGAAGGACCATGACTCTATTCTCTGTGACTCTGACGGTCAAACCACAAGGCATAAACAGGGCACAAGCACTTGATGACCAAAAGAGAACACACATTTTCGTAAGATATACAAATGAGGCAAGGCCGACATACTTGTACCCTCCAAACGGTAAGCAATCCAGCTACGTAGGGTGGGAGCAAGGAGATCGTTAGAGCCCTGGGAGGGGCTAATCCTTGCGTCCGTGTCCTTAATAGAATTGAACCTTTCCTTCATGATTACTAGGAAATGTTTCATTATATGTTAGGACTGGAGGAGAGGATTATGCTTATCCACCACTAGCGAGGCCATATCCACGACTGGTTTGAAATAGAACCTTTTGAACATTGAATCCGGTGGCCTGTCGGCTGTGTTCAAAAGGTCTTCCACGCTGGCTCCCAGGGAGAAAGCTTTTGACGCCATGGCTCCTTGCACTGAATGGGTGCCAAACTGCGAGACGTTTATGCCCGCTTCTAGCATCACCCATCGGATTCATCGTGCTATAGTCGGTGGCGAAACCGCTTTCAAGGGCTTTCGTAAGGAAATAAACAGTTGCCGTTCTCCTGGAGGACGTGTCTCCTCCATCATGTTCTCGTATTCCTTAAGGCATCTGACCACGCACAGCTTGGGCGAACTATCAAAGGCTGGATACGATATCACTCTAGAGTTCTGCGAACGAAGTGGAAGGTAACTCCCTGCGGGGCGTAGACTCGACCTGAGATGTCCAATGCCCCAACATCGGACACCCTACGACAAGAGATGAAGCAAAGGAGCATCGCCAGCTTTGCTGAAAGTTCTTTTCGGGACAAATATCTATTGTCTTGCCAGGACTTGAACAAGTGAAGAAACGTTAACATTCCAAAAAGATGAATATCTAGGTTCCAGGGAAAGCGTTAAGCATATACCCCGCAGCAGTTTGAAAACCATAGGGTGTTCCCCGACTGGTCGGCCTTGCAGTGGCATATGGCCCGCCGAAATCGCTGAGCGATAGGAATTAATCGTCTGATAAGCTAAACCCTGAGAAGCTAGGAATGCCAAGAAGTTTAGGATAGCGACCACCTTGCACCCCATGGGATCGAACACACCAACCAACCCATCGAGACCAAGCTGATCTGTATCTCTTGTTGATGCTGTCCGCCTACGCTGCTTCCAGCAATCGCTGAGCCTCTTGCGATAGTCCGCCGACTCTCCAGCGATGCCTGAAATCCGCTAGGCCACTAAGGGCATTCTCCCCTGCTGGAGGAGGGGGTGAGGGAGACCCTGAGGATCCCTCAGAAGAAAAGGATCGCTGGGTAGAAGGACTGGAAAATCCCAATAAAGTTCCAGAGGAACTGGAAACCACACTTGCGACCTCCAATTAGGAGTGATCAGAACCACCTTTGCTTGCTGCCTGCGAATATGAGTTGTGAGCCTCATGATCATTGCGAAGGGGGGGAAAGCATACCCTGTGTCCCCGTACCAGTCTTGGAGGAATGCGTTTGTCGCGGTCGCCAGAGGGTCCGGCTTCCAAATGTAGAAGTTTGGAAACTGGTGATCCAACCTGGATGCAAAGAGGTCCACCGAGAACGGGCCCCACGTGCCGTTTAACCGCTGGAAAACCCGCGGTTGAAGCTGCCACAAGCTCATGTCTAGCCAACTTCTGGAACACCTGTACGCCACTACGTTGGACACTCCCGGGAGGTATTCTGCTGTCACCGAGATGTTGTGGGAGAGACAAAAGGTCCACAGATCCTTGGCCAAATCCGCCAACGCCTTGGAGTTCGTACCGCCAAGATGGTACGCCTAACGCATCGCAGAGACGTTGTTCATTTTCAATAGAACATTCCAGGTTTCCATATGGTCGAACCACCATCTCATCTCCATGTGAACCTCCTCTGTGAGAGGAACCTGATTTGCATATTGCAGGCCCTTGCGGAGATGGGAGGCCTTGAGACGTTGTAGCGCCCTGTAGTGGAGCGGGCCCGGAAAGAGAGCCTGGATCGACGTGGCTAAGAAACACACCAAGCGTGCTATCTGTCTCAACGAGGTAGAAGAGCGAGTGCGCCTGAGTTCCCTGCGAATCTTGACAATCTTCCGCGAGAAAAGGCTCAGGGTGCGGGCCACCAAATTGATGGTAAACCCCAGGAAGGTCACCATCCTGGATGGAATCAGAAGGGATTTTTGGTCGTTGATGACAAACCCCAGGCTCTGTAAGAGACCCGTTGTTTCCTTGAGCCGGGCGACTAGACGTAAGGGGCACTGCTCCAGAAGCAGTATATCATCTAGATAGACAATGAGACGCAGTCCCTTTGCCCGAAGTGTTTCCACAACCGGTTTGAGAGCCTTTGCGAAGCACCACGGGGCCAACTAAAGGCCAAACGGAAGGGTCGCAAACTTGTAGACCACGCCCTTCCAGAGAAACTGAAGAAACCGTCTGTGAGGAGGGTAAACTGGTACTGTAAAGTACGAGTCTTTTAAATCCTGGTACGCCATCCAATCGTTGGGTTGCAGGAGGTCGCGCAAAAGGTGAATGCCCTCAATCTTGAAATGGCGGTAGACCAGCGACTGACTGAACTCTTTGAGATTGATGACGAGACGCTGGCCACCATCCGTCTTGTCCACGTTGAAGATGTTGCTGAGGAAACCTCTCGGATGCAGGCAAGAGGGAACTATGGCGAGGGCGTGGCCACGCAACTATGGCTCCCGACCAGCCAGCCGTCTAAATCCTGAATAATCCTACCTACTGACACCCGCGGCGGCTCCTTTGGGGCAGCGGCACACCTATGCACTGCAGACGCAGGTCTCCGGAATACGCGGCGGCGGCTCTACGACTGCAGGCCTGGCCGGCCGGAATCACACAAGGCTGGGGATGAGGCCTGCGACATCCTGAATCCTTCACGGGCTCTACGGCTGGTGATCTTCCCACTGATCACCCGGCAGCTTCTGAAGCTCCGGGGGACGCCCTCTTCCATCGGGGGCCTCCGGCTGTGTCCTGGTGCCAGCCTTCTCTACTGGGCGCTGGGGAGAAGGGTGTCGGCCTCGGTGTGGCCACTGACGCTGGTAGGCCTTGGTGTGCACGGTGGGATTGTGCCCCTCCACCCCGCTGGCCTCGTGGTGCGAGGTGCGACATCGGCTGGGCAGCGGAGACCCGGAGTTCGTGCCGGCCGCGCCGGGCGATGTTGTGCTTTCTTCTGGCCTGCTGGGAGCCCTCCGCGCCTGAGAGGCTTTGCCTTGCGGTGGGGCCCGTGGAACTGGTTTGCCCTCCTGGGAGGCGCCATCCCAGATCCTGCTGGCGTGGAGGTCCCTCTGCTACTTGGTGGCCCCTGCGGAGTGCGGTGTTACTGCCGGGCTGCGACACTTCTAGACGGCGACTGCCTGGCCGCTGGTTTCCCGGTTCTGTCCGGTGTGGGGGTCTGTCTTACCAGGCCTTCATCTTCTCATCCTGCCTGCCCTGCTCGGTGCCAGCGGGGGTGCCTGACCCTTCCTGGTGACTGATACTCGTTCTCTTTGCTGACTCCTGGAGCTCCGCTTGAGCTGCCGTAATGGGCCACGACAAGCTGCCGCGTGCCTCCAACTCTAACACCATCACGCAGTACACCACACAGCGCCTTGGCCCACAGCGCCAGACGGGCCCGGAGGGTGAGCGTGGTACCCTCACTGAACCGTCTCAAGCTGAGCTCCTGGAGGCGACACAGGGGTCCTGCACCGCCCTGGAACAACACATTGAGAGAGTCTCTATTGATGTTAACCTGCTACGGGCGGATCTGCGCAAGGTGGCAGATAAGGTCTCCACGGCGGAGGGTGACATTGTCCAGCTTCAGGGGGAGGTGGCCACCCTGAGGCAGCAGGTATCCCAGCTCACCAGTACTACTGGAGCACTGGAACGACGTGCGGAGAAGGCGGAGGGTCGGGCGCGCCGCAGTAACTTCAGGGTCCTGGGCATTCCAGAGAGCTAGGAGCAGGGTAATGCGGAGCACTTTCTGGAGAACTGTACAAGTACCAAGCTCTGCCCTACCGGTCTGTCGGAGGTCTTTGTGGTGGAGAGGGCCAACAGGGCGTTGGTCCCTCCTCGAAGCCGTGGGCTTCCCCCAGGGCCCACATTGCTAAAATCCTGAAATACCGTGACAGGGACTGTATCCTGCGTGCAGCGCAAGAGGTGCCCAACCTCACTTTCGACAACGCCAGGGTTTCCATCTATCCAGACTACACCTGCCAGGTGCAGGAACAGCGGAGGTCTTTTCTTGGTGTCAAGCAGAAGCTGCAGGAACTCCACCTACAGTACATACTCCTGTACCCTGCGAAGCTCAAGGTGCTCACAAATGGGAAGGCCCACTTTTTCGAATCTCCGGAGGAGGCGTGGGAGTGGTTGGGGATTAGGGGGGATGCCCTCCCCCTGAGCGAGCAGAGGGGTTCCCGGCGCACCTGGGGGACCAGACCTTCTGGAGGCCGCAGGAACCGTAGAAGGAGTTTGGCCATCATCGCCGCCCCGGTGGCGAGACAGCGGATCACAGTGGGAGACGACGGCGCCCTGCGTGTGGAGTTCTCCGACTCAGACGACCCTCCCCCCCGGAAACAGTGGCGGGTATTCCTGGGGAGAGCCTGGTGCTGGAGACTCTCCTGTTCACTTCCCATGTGATTCCTGAGACAGCCATGGACCCTTCCACGTCTGCTACGGTACCATCCTGCAGTTGATATCCTTAGTTTTTTTTTCCTCACTGCTGGGGTGGGGGGGGCGATACTTAGACGCCTGGTGATCTCTTTTTTTCCCCTCGCTGGGCTTTGGGGGCCTTGCCTGCGGTCCTTGGACTGCCGTTGTCACCATCAGTGGGGTTTGCCAGTTGCTCTTCCTTGGGAGATCCCCGGACACGTACTCAGACAGGCCGAGACTTTCCATAATGACTTGGGACGGCTGGTATGTGTCGGGAGCTGGACTTGGGGAAAGGGGGTTCTCTTCTCCTCTTGTTGGGTAGTTCAGCCCGTTTGGGCTCACGGGTTGGCTGTGCACGTCCTGGCACCAGCATGGGAAGGGCATTTCTGCATGTTTTGTTGTTGTCAGTAAATTGCTCGTGGGAGGGTGTTCTTAGGGGGGTTGTTTTTTTTCTAGGCATCGTATGTATAGCATTTCGGGCACGGGATCGTGGTGGCTACATGGTACGCGGAATACAAGACTGGTCACTTCACCTCACATGGGGCATACATTTCTGAGCCCCCCGTGAGAGGGCTGGGTACATGCACCAAGGGATGTAGGGTCCTGTCCTCCCGTCGCAGGCATAAGGTTTCGATAGCATGACTCCAAGAAACTCACCTCATGGACGAAGGGGAAAAAATGGCGGGAGACAGGTTTTCCACTCTTTGTTCTCCACATATGCCGGGGGAGGTCCTAGTCTGGGTGGCCCCGGGGTCCCGTTTGCCGTCCAATATTTGGAAGCTGACATCCATGGGAGGTACCTGCTCCATAGAGCTAAACTGGATGGTAGGGATGTCGCCATACTGAACACCTATGCCCCGAACACAGATGACCCAAACTTTTTTCAGTCCCGGCAGGAGTTCCTGGTCTTGGAGCTGGAGGTACCACTACTTTGGTTGGGGGACTTTAATTGTGTCCTAGACCCCATTCTGGACCGGCTCCCACCCTGTGCTGGCACGAAACCACGAATGACGGCGAAACTCCGGGAGGTCATGGGGAATATAGGAGCCCAGGATGTCTGCGCCAGAGACACCCGACTCAGAAGGTATACACCTGTTTTTCCTCCACTCACAATACACATATTCGCTTGGACAAGGTCTTACTCGCAAATCCAGAGGCCACCATGTCCCTTGAGGTGACCCATCAGGCACGATTCCTCTCTTATCACTCTCCTGTGGCATGTGTGGTGAATTGGGGGGGCCCTGTTGTGTCACCCAAGGACTTGGAGGTTACCAACAGAGATTCTTGAGGACCAGGTGGGGAGGCATCACTTAGAAACTGCCATAACTGACTACGTTGACCTTAACTGGGGTTGGGGGATCTCTCACTGGCCACGAAATGGGACACCCTAAAGGCAGTGGTGAGAAGGGCGTGCATGAGCCTAACCTACGGGGTTCGGAAGCAGCTCCAACGAGAGCTGCAGGAGGCGGAAAGCCAAATCTTGGAGCTACAGACCTCTGAGGACGCTGACACTACGGCGAGGGAGGGGGAACATGACACTCGGACACGCATCCATGATATTCTGGATAGACTCGATAAATATACCCTCATACAATACAGGCAACGTCTCCATAGGGAAGGGGATAAATCGGGTCAACTTTTGGTCTGGATTGTCCGACGGGAAAGAGCCCCGGAAGGGACTGTGGCCCTACGGGAGCCTACGGGGGGCTTGGTCCACTCTGAAGTGGGACTGCTGCGAGTCCTTAAGTCTCATCTCCAGTGGGTGTATGCCGCGGACCCAGCCATTTCCGAGGCGTCTTATCTCCCTAACCTTCGGAACTGACCCTACGTTCTATCCCCAAATCGGCACTAGAGAACCAGGACGAAGCCCTAACGGTGGGCGAGGTACGCTCCGCCCTGCAGCACCTACCGAGAGCCAAGTCCCCAGGTAGTGGTGACGGATTCCCTCCTGAGTTTTAATCAGGCATTCGAAGGCACACTTCCCCAACTCCTATTGCAGGTTTATCTTGAGGCGTTTGAGAGCGGTACTCTCCCGCCGAGCATGACTCTGGGGGAAATATGCATGATCCTGAAGCCGGGTGGGGACGCCCACGAGCCTTCATCGTATCGACCAATCACGATGATCAACACGGACGTTAAAATCTTGTGCAAGCTCCTAGCCTCACGCTTAGCGCTGTACATGACTCACTTGGTCCACGAAGACCAGTGCGGTTTTATACCGGGGTGCAACACGACTATGAATCTGCAGCGGTTGAATCACATTCTACATGAGGTGCGTGGTCTATTGACCTCGCCAAGGCGTTCGACACAGTCGATTGGGGTTATCTCCTCAAGGTCCTCCGCGCTGTGGGGCTGGGTCCCAATTTTTGTCGCTGGATTTGCATATTGTATACGGCCCCCCTTGCCAGGGTGAAACTTGGGGGCGCACGGTCCGAGGAGTGGCGGCTGGGACAGGTTACACGCCAAGGGTGTCCTCCCTCGCCGTTACTATTTGCCCTAGCCATAGAGCCCTTCGCTGGCCGGGTTCGGACAGATATGGAACAGTGGGGTGTCAGGGTGGGGGACACGTGCAACGTTATCTCCCTGTATGCTTACAATGCCTTGTTCTATTTGGCCTCTCCCCGGGACACACTTCCGATACTGCTGCAACACTTACACCGGTTTGGGGAGGTTTCTGGATTACAACTTAACCGCAGTAAGTCACTGATTTTTCCGCTGGCGGCTCTGGATTCAGTACCCTTGGGAGACCTACCAGATCCCGGGTCGCGCTGGGTTCCGTTACCTTGGAATACAGGTGGCTCCGACGGACACGCAGGCGCTAGCCCGGAATGTAGATCGCATAATCACGTCCAGTCAGTTTCTTTTTGGAATTCTCGACCACTCTCGGTGATGGGACGGCTGGCCGTCGCAAAGATGGTGATGCTCCCTAGGATGTTATATGTCCTCCAGAACTCACTATGTCCGCTCCCACCACGGGTTTTCAGCACTCTCAAAACGTTACTCACGTCCCTGCTATGGGCGGGCCGACGCAGTAGGGTGGCTCTTCACACCGTTGTCCACAGCTACGAGGAGAGGGGCCTCGAAGCTCCACGCTTCGTTCTATATTATTACGCGGCCCAGTTACAACATGCGACCCGTTGGTTTACAGACACAGACAATTGGGAGACACGCCTTCTCTCTGGTAGGGTAGACATCCAGACGCTACAGGTCGCCCTGATGCAGGGTAGGGAGCGAACACGTCCCTTCCCTATATTGTGCGACACACGGCCGGTATATGGCAGCGGTTTGCTGAGAAGGTCTTACAGAGGGCACTCCCAATAGGGAGCTCCCGATCTGGAAACTGGACCCCTTCATCGACATGGGGCAATATATGTCCTTTCAATCATGGAGGGAGGGTGGTTGCGAAGTTCTGGCTGACCTTCACCCTAAAGAGACCTTCCTTACCTACGAGCAGGCAGAAGAGACCTTTAAAAAAACAGCAAAAAGATGGCAGTAAGGGATTATGTGTTGCACCCCCTACATATACACATAAGTTCAAATAGATTCCTATACAAACGCTGCCATCAGAATAGGGATCGGAAGAGACCTCCTGCCTTGGACGGGGACAATTCCTACACTTCCGGGGACTTCAGGATTTTGTGAAGGTCACCTGGCTCCAGTACCCAGACATTCCACCACTGACCCACACCTTAGATATCCTCCTTTCCTGAGGCAAGGGGCGTAAACTGATTTCTCTCCTGTACAAGGCCATGAAACAGGATTCAACCCCCCCGGTGCAGCCATCCCGGGCTGCCTGGGAGGCGTATCTCGACACTCCGCTGGAACGGAGACAATGGGCACGCATAGGCTCCCTCGCGCGCACGGTTTCATGCAACGCAAGGTTTAAACTGACGCACTTCAATTTTTTACACCGCACCTACCTAACCCTGGTATCCCTGAAGTGTATCTCTGGGGATAGAGGAGATGGATGCCCTAGATGCGCCGCTGAGAAAGCGGGCTTCTTACACTTAGCATGGGAATGTCTTTTAGTCTGGCAATTCTGGGTGGGGGGGGTGGAACGAATAGTTGCAGCTACAGGCCTTCGGATGGCACTCAAACCCCTGTATTGTCTGCTTGCATTAGTCCGGAAACCCAAGATAAATGAACTTTCGTATAAACACCTACAATTAATGTTGGTACTAGCCAGGCGCAGGGTGGCGATAACTTGGATGGGGCAGACGGCCCCGGAGGTACCCACTTGGCTTAGAGATGTCCGCGAGTGGTCCAAGGCCGAGGAAACCAACATACAACTTCATTAGAAGGGATGAGAAGCTGTAGAACAGCGTAATAGTTTGGTGCGTCATGTGTACGTCGGGGCTGGCAGAAGGGGAGCCCTCCCCACAGGGCACAACTGACAGTGAGAGCAGTGGGTTGGACATGCCTATTGGGTGTGGGTCTGAAGGGGAGCGAGAGGGTCGACCCCAGTGATGTTCACTGTACGCATCAGCGCCATGCCTGGTTTCTTCCGCACAGTGCTTTAATTGTATGTTATTTTTCCTTTCCCCATGGGTCCGTTCCCTCCCTGATGCAGCCTGTAGTCCTAAGTGCCGCTAATACCATCGTCAATTTGCTTGCTTACACTGATTTTATGCCAGTTGTGTGTTGTTTTTTATGATATTCAACTGAAAATAAAGTTTAAAAAAAAAGAGGGAATTATGGCGCCTTTCCGCAGAAGCTCAGTCACCTCTTTGTCGATAAGTGCGACCTTGTCTTGTGCAAAAAACAGCGGTTTGGGGTGAGTGTCTTGGACAGGAGTACCATAGAATTCCATTAAAAAAAACCTTACTGTTTGTAACACCCAGGAGTCTGAGGTAATGGTTCTCCAAGTATGCGCGAAAAGTCCCAACCTGCCCCCCACCTTGAGGTATTGTAGCGGTAAAAGGCTCACCTGTTGCGGCCAGAGGTTGGCCACGTCCTCTGTCTCTCCGGCCTCTGTATCCACGGCGGGACTGAAGGAACTCCTGTCTGCCGGGGTCTGTGGTCTTCTTTCCGCCTCATTGAGGGCCTTAGGTGTAGAACTTGCCGGCCGAGAACCCCTTGCCACAACCAGCGCTGACTAAAACACAAGGATGGAAGTCTTTTTTGATGGAGGTCTGCGCTTTGTCGAGTGAGGTAAAGGTCGAGACAAACTTCGTCAGTTCCTTTATATAGGGGTCACCGAACAGGCCACCCTGAGCGATCGCGCCCGCCTCTGAAAAGGCCAAGTCCCCAAGCTTGGGGTCGACTTTTATAAAGGAAGGAGCGTCGCCTTTCTGTAGACAGTGCACAATTAGCGTTCCCCAAAAAGACTATGGTTCTCTGAACCTAGCTGGAAATACGGTGTGGAGATAAAGAGGAAGCCTCTTCAGCTAACTCCAGGATTTTAATAAGCGGTCCATTCGGGCCCAGGAGTTGATCCTGACAGTTCTTCCAGGACCGGACAATACCTTTCTTTGGATCCCGAATATGCTTTTGAAGGAAGGTCGCCATCTTAGGGTCGACCTCAGTCGTCGTTGCGACTTTGTCCGGAAGGGTTGGACGAGGGCACTCTGCCCTAAGGCAGGCCATAACCTCCTTCTCAAGAGGTTTACCTAGGAGTCCAGCGACAAAAGCCGAAACTTTAGGGGATGGTGTTCAGGCTGAGGAACGGGGAAGGATTACGTCCTCATGGAACAACATGTCAGAGGGTACCTTGCTCGGCTTAGAGGAATCAGAAGGGGACACACTAGGGCACCAGGGTGTAGATGTTCCTGCTTCGTCCTAGGAGTCCCCCACAGAGTCATCATCATCATCTTGGGCAAAGTCTGGGTTCTCCAGAACTTCTGAGGTCCTGCCCTGCTCTGGTGGGGAAGATCTGGCTAGGAAAGCCCTTTGAAGGTGCTCGAACGCCCACAAATCGGGTGCTGAGGTGCTTTTGTGCTTCTCCGCAGGTTGGGGGTCGCTCTGCTTGTATGGCATAGGCATACTGCATAATGCGGCACTCAAATTGACCCATTGCTGCCTCCACTGCTTGACGGATGGACGCGTCAACGGCGTCACAGAACTCGTCATCCATGGGGATAACTGTTGTAATGTGCTTATTACTAATGCGGTCTCCCCACTGTGATTCTCTGCCTTTCTGCTCAGCCTGTGATGAGGTCACATGGAATGTTGGGTTGGTTTGTATGTAGGAGAGATTCAGTTGGTGTGATGGGCTGAGCCGAGAGGACAGTTGTTTCAACTTTTAATGACTATCTCTCCACTTTATTTTCACTGCGCAGTTTAACTGTCATGTGTACTTTTTAAACTATGCGCAAGCTAAATAATGCGCATTACATTTACCTGTTGTGCCCGCGACAAGCAGTTCCAATGCCTTTCTGACGTCGTTTGAGGGTACCCCGCTCACTGATGCTGTTCCAACACATACGTGCCGGCATCACCTTAACGTGCCGCAATCTTGTGTTTACTTCTTCAAGTCCAGTCTGCTATGAGGAGTCAAGATATGGCGTTCTTGAGTTCTTGCCTTAACTCTTCCTCACGGAGCCCCGACCTTGATGTGAAGGGCTGGACACTCGATTCAAAGGTTTGGTTTACTTTGCCAGCCACATATTTATCTTGGGAATAAATGGACTTTGACAACGCGTTGTTTGGAGAGACCTCTTATGCTGGGCTATATGGGAATGCAGCCATCCGGTGCGGCGTCACTGGTGCGTGCAGTCATTTTGGATTTGGCGTTTACAATGCAGGTGATTGTAAGTGAATTCAGAGAACAACTCCCTCCATACAAATATGATCGGCGGAGACTACTTTATTTATTTAAGTTTATTTTGTTGTTGTTCCTTTTCTTCATCGGGGGCAAAGATCGAGCTCCGGTGCTTAATAGAAAGTGAATGAGAACTAATGCATGTCATGTGCATGTTGGGTTGTATCTTTTGAGGGAGGTGTGTCCAATGCTTTATGTTTTTTGTAACTTTTTAAGGTCACTATCTGCTTAGTTTGTTTTGCGCGTTTCTTTTGGTGACTGTTTGGGGTGTAAGAATGTTTTATTGATGACTGTTTGGGATGCCAGTCTGTGGATGTCATGGGTTTAAATCCGTAATATGTTTGCCGTGGGTTTGAAGAAACCCATCTTATGTTTGCCTTGAGTTAGAAATGCTCATATTCTTATTGCTTTGGTTTTAGAATTACCCTTAGTTTTTGAGATTTCTGGAGTCTATTGGTACTCAAAGTATGATTCAAGAGTGTTTTGGGTTTAAAGGATACCCTAGTTTTGTTTTGGGGTTAAGGGATACCCTAGTTTTTCAGGTTTTGGCTTGTTTTATATACACATTACTTAGACTGTGTGTGACGGGTACACACGTGGGGTGGTTACTTTTGGTGTAGTGTAACTTCCTCTATCAGTTTTGGTATTACCCTAGTTTTTGGGATTTGTGCAGCACACTAGATAATGTGTGCGGTTTTAGATTTGTAAGTTTAAGAAGGTAGGAATTTGGTGTGGTTTTGGTATCTTGCAATTTTTGTTTTTGATCATTTTCAAGGAGAAGGATGTAAGGATGTGTTACATTGTTTTGGTGATGCGTCCTATTCTTCCCCCTGTCAAAAGTGTTTACACCATCTTGATGCATTTTTGTGTTTATAATCGTTATCAAAGGGGATGGATGTAAGGATGTATTACTATGTTTTGGTTGTGCGTTCTTTTCTTCTCCCTGTCAAAAGTGTGTTTACCATCTCTATGCATTTTTGTGTTTATGATTGTTATCATTGGGGAAGGATGTGTTCTATATATTGTTATTAATGCATTCTTCTTTCTGATTTGTGTATTTTGTCTTGCAATTCTTTTGAATGTTTTGATTATTAAGCGGGGAGATGTGTTGTAATGTGCTTATTACTAATGCGGTCTCCCCACTGTGGTTCTCTGCCTTTCTGCTCAGCCTGTGATGAGGTCACATGGAATGTTGGGTTGGTTTGTATGTAGGAGAGATTCAGTTGGTGTGATGGGCTGAGCAGAGAGGACCCTGCTCCTGGTGGGACATTACCATGCATTACCATGCATTACTATGGATCTTTGTAACTGAGAACCTGTAAGATTACCACAAGATTAAATCTACTAATACCATCTACAAGACATGTCTGAGCTTCCATACTTCGTTTTAACAATAACCTGTAGGGATTCTTCCTCCTTGTAATCCATTTCCATCCTTAATCTGTGCAGCGCTAGGAATGGCAGTCTACACGCTCACGTGTGAACAGCCAAGTGCTGGCAGGCAAAAGGACTGCCCAGGGGCGACTCACCCTATAATTCAATGGGTGTCTGGAGGTCTAGGCCCGCCCCACCATAGCCTTTAAGCGCTCTGAATACCGTCAAGGAAAACACGTGCCTTACTTGAACCTGCCTCAGGGCAGCAATCAGAGCTGCTACTGCAGGTGTCAAGGCTGTGGGCAATATCAAAATGAATCAACCCGCAAGTGCAGGTGTCAGGGTTTCCAGACCTGACAGGCAGGGGTGCGCGTCAGCAGAAGAAACGCGGGCTGCACGTTTGAACTCGCTGCTCCTGAGCAAAGGGAGTGGCTCAGACCAACAAGTTCAAAGCGGCGCCACCCCCCTCTCGCGAGCCGAGGCGCACTGCACCGCTGAGACTGTGGGTGAGGGCCACGAGGGGAGTTTCGGGTGCTCCCACGGCCCCGCAAAGAGAAAAAAGAAACCTGTGAAAGATAAAAATTGGCAATTACAAAACCTGTGAAGGACAATATCAGCAGTTATACTTGAAAGCGTTACGCCGCACACTGAGTGGAACCCAACGCTGAGGAGGCACAACTTAGTCTCCTCACAAAGAACCATTCGCCTCCACCGCCGAAGTACAGGAGGCGAAGGGACACCATAGCGTGAGTATAAAAAGCAGTGCGCGATCAAACACATGAAAATACATCAAATATCCGTTAAGGAAAAAGGCAGTGAAAGGAAAATGCGACTTGACCGCTGGCAGCAGGAAAGAAAGAGGAGTTGCCACAGGAAGCACACGCCCTCGGGGATGACCGAGAACGCTGATTGGTGGCTGTTACAGACTGTCTAAAGCACCATGGGAGTGCTAGTTTTTTGGTCCAAATGTTAAAGTTGAACACTGCTGGCTGTAAGGAATAAAGGAAGTTACAGCATAATCCTCGCCTCTGGCCAGCTAATGAGAAGAGTCTAGAGATGGCAAGAGCGTGGGAAGAACTGGCACGGACGCTCAAAAACAGTTTAGCGAATGAGGAGGACTAAGGCGGGAGGGGTTTTGGAAGGAAGTTCCATGGAATACAAAGATAGATAAATAAGGCTCCTACATGTTTCTTCCTTTTGTAGATCGGTACAAATGAGCTAGGCCCACACCAGTCGAGGTGGGATGGTAGGGCAGGGAGTCCTATTGATGTAATGAGAATCTGACCTTCGAGGGCTGCATGAGTTGATGTTTGAGTTGTATAATAGATCACCTTTTCCCCAAACAGGAGAGGAAACAATGACCTTAGCTCCCAAAAGGCGATTATTCCAGGGGACGAGATGGTTAGCGGGGGGCAAGCCAGTGATAATAGCGGTACATATTAGTAGTTCCTGTTTGAGCTTACGGACAGGTTGTTTGTTGAGACCAGGGGATGGGGTAATAAAGAAAAAGCAGATGCTAGATCTTCTAACCGAGCAGATGTCATTGCTTCCTTTTGCTATTACCAAGTTCGCGCACTTTCTAGCTAGCGCCGCCCGGCCTCCGGGATGTGGGCTCGACGGCTGTGTGATGATTGTTTAACGATATATATAGAGCATTTGTGAATGGCGGGACTGTCGGAACATACGACTGTATGTTTTCTAACTCTGCAATAAAAACACAGTTTAAAAAAAATAAATAAATAATCCTCGCCTCCGGTCCGGACATAGAATTCGATTTTACATATTACATATAATGCCCGGTGAAACAAATAGACAATGTGCAGCATAAATACAAGTACATCTAATTTTGTAATGGGTTGTCATAAAAATTGAGGTATCAGCCTTGTTTGTAAAGTTGGTGCCAGTGTGTAGCTAATATCTATTGCCAAGTGGAGCAATGAACTGTTTGTGCAAGTCACATGCCACCGTAATGCGTGCGAACATATCTAAAAAGTGGTTGCGGCATCGTAACATGGGAGCGTGATCTTGTTCCACTGAGTCCCTGGTTTACATGTCAGGATAGTGGCGGTCTTACCCAAGACTGTATATCATGGTGCCCCCTGGGATGAGGCAGAGGCGCAGCATGATTTTACAAAGATGGCTGCATAAAATAGCAAGCGTGTCTCATAAAAGAGCACTTTTTGTTAAAAGATAAAATGATTGAAAGATTGACCAAATAAATTGTTGCATCATCACTTGCAAACCAATTAAAAAATGAATTCTAGCATTTCCTTGTTCTTATAGCAATCTATTGACCATAAGCTTACACAAATTCAGTGACTATGTTAGTTATGCATCCAGAATCAACAGCTGGCCTTTATATATTGCCAAGCTTGTTTTCAAAGTTCTTTTTTGCAACCAGCTTTATCAAGTGTTGAGTTTATCATTCCCTGACCTGCCCTTCCCAACACAGATCTTTTTCCCTTTCACTTTATAACATTTTATTCTTAAATGACTAATGCTTTGTGTTTGTAAATGCACCCTGGGTGAGATATGTGGTATCCTCAGCAGGGTTAGCATGACTAAGATAAAGCTCAATGTATTAAGATATGCTAAAAGGGTATTGTGCTTGGGTCCCTGAGGTGGAAGGTTATAAGCGAGAACCGGGATGGTGACTTTCCATTGTGGGTTGCAAGCAGTTCAACTATGAGGGTTTGGGACTCTACCAGTTTACTAAACCCTAATATTCCAAAGCGTATTCAATTGTTCGGTGTCTTGGAAGTTTCTGAAAGTAGGCACGTTAATACTGTTCTCTGGAATGGGAGCAAGAGCTACAGAAGCTAGATCTTGGTTTTCATATGGCTGCTCTCTGCAATTCTGCTGGAATATTGCAGATTGTTGAAGGTATATGTCTGATGCTTAGTGTGGGCTTTCTTCTGCATAACTTGTGGACCCTTTGTCTACCATGCTTTATGCATGGTGCAGAGGACTTTGTAGGAATCAAAGGAGTAACTATAAAGTGGGTTTGATGCAAACTTGTTTTTGGGGTCAATGGAACTGTCTGATTTTCCACTTGCTGCTATCTGTTGATAGTGTGTATTGGGGTCAAAGTAAAGCCATTGGGTCAACACAAAAGTTCCCAAGAAGCTCCATGTGCAAAGAGATCATACTACTCAAAGACTTTGTAACCTGTAAATGTGTCTGACACTGTTTGTAAAGATACACTTGGTTTAATCCTAGTTAAATTTTTTCAAAAATGTCCCCAAGGTGGAAATTTGTAGTTGAAAGAGTTGACAAAAAGGGTTTCTGCTTACCATACTACAATTAAAGTCAGAATCGGAAACAATTGATACCAAAAACACCGTTGCTTTGTTTTCCGTACTACAAAAAAAAAACTGGCCTCATTGCCATTTTCTATGGCACAGTTCTTGAAAAAAAAGTATTTTGATGGAAACCTGAGACAGACACAATTTCTTGCTTTAACCACAAGTCGAAAAGCTGAAGATGCTATGTAGCTAAAACATAAACATGAGATCATTTATCTCACAAAATCAGGATGACAGGACAAACATCTTGATGCTTCACACAAATAGATTTGATATCATTTAAATGACAGAGTCCGGAGGAAATAACTGCTGCTCATAAGTGTCCTTATTTTAAATGAAGACGCCTTCCATAAGTGAGTCTGTCTACTCAAATAGGAACTGATCACAAGACTCTACAGGTCCTTTAACATGGTGAGTGCCAAACTAAGCAAGAAAGGCATATCTGTCTCACAATGTCTCACAATTTGAATTTTAACTCACTTACTCAAGGAGGGGGGGAGGGGGTACTTTTAAAATATCTACTTGTCCAAGGGACAACATGGTTTAGATATCTTCTTGTCCCAATTTAGTGTTGTGCAATGAGGTGACATATTATGGCAGCATTATATTAAATCAGAGCTGAGATCCTAGCTTCTCTGATTATAGGGGGGCTCACATTAAGTCAGGGGATGGATAATATAAGGGCTCTGATCAGAGGTTGGTATAGATGGACTTGACAATCATCATCTTCATTTTGCAAAAAAATCCTTCAAGGTGGAATTTCCCTATTGCCTTTTGAAATTACTTCCTCAACACAACCACATCGAGTGCATTTCTTTCTTTAGAACATAAGGTCATGGTCGATAAATTATGTTAACTATCAATAATTTTGAAGTAAGTTTGAACTGTGTACTGCATTTACCAGGATGCAAAGGGGCGAACTGTGCTGGGACTGTGAAGCAGTGTGCTCCCAACCCCCTTTCTGTTTAAAAGGCTCCCTTGAGCCAGCAAGCTGACGAGCTTTGGAGATGCACCTGTGTGCCTGTGAGTGGTACTGTGACCTGAGAGGAACTTGGCAGCATTTCCAGCAACCCTAGATAATTTTTCATTGCTCTCTAATACTGCTGCTCTCCACTGAAGACAGGCTCAACCCAGAAACACGTGTCTAGAGATATACAGCAATGTCTGCACCAACTTTGGTGAAAAACTCCAGCTAATTTTGAAGTAAGTTTGAACTGTGTACTGCATTTACCAGGATGCAAAGGGGCAAACTGTGCTGCGACTGTGAGGCAGTGTGCTCCCAACCCCCTTTCTATTTAACTATCACTATTGTATTTCCAAAAACCTGGAAATCTTTTGGGATTATTACACATGGTAAAAGCCTCTGGAAACACGTCACAAGCAACAAAGCTTAGTATTAAAACAATCAGAAAAAAAATATTTGTATTACCTATTTACACCACAAATTGTGCTGTAGTGAGGGTTCAAAACTCACCCGCAAAGTATGATGTTCTTGTGCTACAAAGGATGTGATTTCTTCTTGAATTGAGACAAATTCTAAGAACTGACCCCAGAGAGCCATTAAGAGTGAACAAAGCTGTGCAAGATTCATGTTTATCAGTTCGGCCAGTTCATCAGGATTTTCCATTTTCTGAGGAAAATAAACATTTATGAAATTATCGATGTGGAATGCAATGCAATATATATTTAGACAAGATATATTTGTTTTCATGTTTCAGTTATGACTATCTTAATCTGGCAAAATGCCAAATCAGCTCCTCCATGTCAATTAACAAAGGATATTTTTCTGTAGCATTGTTACTTTCAAAAACTATGCAGTATCACAACTTTCTCGGTTAGTTACCTATAAATGGAAAAATCTGCAACCATGTGATAGTCTTTAAATCGCAACACATTTATAAACTGTTGAGCCAATTGCTAAATGTTCAATTTAATTTTGAGAAAATATATAAAATCATACTCTCTCTTTGGAGAAGAGCCAAAAGAGAAGATTTTGAAGGACTATTAATGATACAGACATTTAAGAAACCAAGAGTGGAAGCAACTGAGAAGATTTTAAAGAGCTATCAATCATAGAGAGAATTAAGAACCCTGGATAAAATAAAGTTTCTTTAACATAGAACTTTCAATAAATGTGTATATGTAGAATAGATTACCTACTGGAACCTTTTCTGTGGTGATGCTGGCATACAAAATACACGAGTCTACTAGAACAATGTCTGAAAAATGATAGTACAATTTGGGTGATTTTTTATGAAGCTTGAGACCAGACTGTAATATTTGTACAAAGCAGGAGCCTACTTTCATGTATCCAGCATGCAGAAATAAAAAGGTGATACTGTGAAACTGTAGCACTAATGGCTCATTTTTGGAGAATAGAGAACAGAAATGATGTTAGTGTGCAATAGTACAAGATGATTATGTTACTTCTCTTCGGTAACATCTTATCTGGTAGTGACGAGATATCTAGCTGAAGATTTCTTACCTTAGATTTATACCCAGGCACCAGACTGGATCCAGAAACCTTTCCACAGCAGTACCTCAGCATATCAGTAGAGGGTGTAAAGTGACTCCGTCACAACGTCGTTCACCAACTGTGACGTTGACAGAGTTCATATAAGCCCTGCCTCGATACGCTGACATCAGTTTCTTCCGCGACTACTTTCCGCACTAGAACATGGAGCCAAGTATAGAAACAGATCGGAAACCATGTGGCCAAAAAGAATCTTCTTTTTGAAAAACAATCATATTTGTTTTAGCATTAGATATATACATTATTTCTGCCCCTTTTTATTTTTTAGAAAGAGAGAGTCAGGTCACACAGCAGGGAGGACTGGTAGGTCGGTAAGGAATCAGAGGCTAGATCTTGTCTCTACCAGATAAGACGTTACCAAAGGTAAGTAAATTATTCATCTGTTGGAGACGTCTAGCTACAGATTCTTTACCTTAGAATGAGATACCCAAACAATACCATCCCTGGAGGACGGCCTGCGAGCCAGATCGTAGGAAAAGAAAGAAAAGAGAGATCTGCTGCCAGGAAGGGAGGTCAGAGAGAGACATCTAGACATCTCACCAGAAACATCAAAGAGAAGCCTGTATGAAATTGGATCCACAAGCTGGGCAAAGACATGGAAAGATAAATTAAGATGAGTTGGGAAGAAGAGAAAATAAAAAACATGATATAACATTGTTCCCGTAAAGTAAACTGGTCCCAGAAAACAGAACGGAAGGCCAAGGACAGTAGCTAAAACTATTGAGTCAAAACTTCAAGCCATAGAAGCAAAGAATGCTGATAGCACCACTAAAATTGAAGAAAAGGATTGTGGACAATAACAACAATTAAAGCCACAGAGCACACGTGGTCAGAGGGAATACTCAGAGAGGGAAAGGAGCACTCTGGGACTGTTCAACCTAAAATTGTCAAGGGGAGGACGGAGGGGGGCGGAGCGGCCAAGGAGAGGCCAGCAACAATATATAGAGGTCTTCCCAGGGGACGAGGAAGAGCGCAACAACGTAAGCAGAAACACACTCCTCCGTAAAAGTTAGCAGAAGATCACTCACTATAGAGATACCTAATGAGGATTTATATATATATATATATGGCACTCTTAAAAACAGAGGGGCATTTGAGAAAGGAACCCTCCGAAACGCGTCATGCCTAATGTTTTTAATAAAAACTGGTGTATCCCGATCCCCGTGGTGCCGCCTCTTTCTTCATCTGAATGGGGGAGAAAAGCCTTGGAATAAATATATATATATATATATATATATATATATATATATATATATATATATATCCGACAAAGTCCTTCCCCAAAGAAAAAGGTGGAGACCCAACGAGAACAGGTGGGAAGCTTTATTGCAATTTAAAACCTCACTGTAGGCGAATGCATTTCGGCGCAGTGGCCTTCGTCAGCGCCTTGAGGAAACAAGGGGAAAGGGAACAGAGCACACATTAAAATGTCCTGCCTGGAACTGGATTGGTCGCGGTTGCTCCACCTCCATAGGGCACTGCCTTTTGTAGTCCTGACTGTAGGTTCTAGGACCACTGGATCCAGAATGCAGCAGTCCGATTTCTGGTCCACCGGCAGTATTGGTTAAGTCACATCGCAGGACGGTGTGCCCCGTATATCCAATCTTCCTCCTGTTTTACACAATTTCCGCTCCCCACCGTCTCACCGCACACCCACTGTGTCCAGGCGTCTTTCCAGCGGGGGCACGTGACAGTGCAGCTAGCCCAGAGTGAGGGTCGATACCCTCAGCACCGCTTCTTTTCTACCTGGATCCGGTGGGGGGTCGTCCGTGTCACTACCATGACGTGTGCAGAGGCCGAAGCGTTTTTGCCAGAGTTTGGATTTCCTCTTGCTGTGCGGGGGTTCTCCTATCACGCCGCTGGCATGCGTGAATTAAATCCGACAAAGTCCTTCCCCAAAGAAAAAGGTGGAGACCCAACGAGAACAGGTGGGAAGCTTTATTGCAATTTAAAACCTCACTGTAGGCGAATGCATTTCGGCGCAGTGGCCTTCGTCAGCGCCTTGAGGAAACAAGGGGAAAGGGAACAGAGCACACATTAAAATGTCCTGCCTGGAACTGGATTGGTCGCGGTTGCTCCACCTCCATAGGGCACTGCCTTTTGTAGTCCTGACTGTAGGTTCTAGGACCACTGGATCCAGAATGCAGCAGTCCGATTTCTGGTCCACCGGCAGTATTGGTTAAGTCACATCGTATATACACATATACATACATAGATAGATATAGATAGATTTATTTGGATAAAACCTAGATCTGTTACTGGGGGTGAGTGTCTGAAAAGTTTCAGCGCTCCGTCCATCATCTCCTTGTGTTTGATTAGTTTGCCCTAAGTTGATGAGGGGTGAGTCCCCAAAACCGGTCCCGGGATGCTTGTTGGCTGTCCAGGGAAGATCTGGCTTGGCAGTTTGGCTGGACTGTTCCCATGAGGAACAGGGTCAAGACTGATTTGCATATGGCTGGGTCTTAACTGGGGTGACAAAGTGAGCTTAAGAACGATAAAGGATTAAACCAGATCTGTAACTGGAATTAATGTCTGAAAAGTTTCAGCGCTCCGTCTATTATATAGAAATATTATCCTATATATCGTGCTATTATATAGAAATATAATACCGCTGTGGTGAACTGTAAAAGGGTCAAGTTGAACAATGCCTGCACTGCTGTAGAAAAGTTTCTGTATTCGGAATGGCGCCTGGGGATAATTCTAAGGTAAGGAATCTGAGGCTAGATGTCTCTATCATATTAATGCAGTAGATATCTTGAGAAATTGTCAATTGAGGCTTTTTTACATTGAACACTAGTGTGGCATTTTTAAGCGACTGATAGATTGTTTTGTTATCGGTTGCCAAAGAAGCAGAAATCTAAAGGTGATCGTATATAGAAGCACAGTTTACATTACAATGTAAATGTGCACACATATCTAGCCTCAAATTTAGTAACAATGACATGGCATTTGTACCTCTATACTGGTTCCTCTTATTTCATGAATAACATATATGAATTATGTGGTTTACTGCAACAAAGGACTGCTAATGTGCACCTCACACTGATTTTATATTTTAAAATGTTGACAGAGTTGCTTGTTACGATCCTGCTGTCAAAATCAGAATTAGAAACCTTAATGCCAAAAAACTTTTGCTGAGTCTTCAGTAGTAAAAAGAAGAGCATTACATGTAGTTTCATTGCCATTTTCCAGAGCACATCTTTTGAAAAAAATATGTAAAAGCATTCTGGTGAACATTTGAGACAGAAACACAATTCCTTGCCTAAAAACGCTTTAATACATGCTACTTAACCAAAAGCCCAAGCTACATAGCTAAAAGTAACAAGTTACTTACCTTGGGTAACCATATATCTGTTAGAAAGATTGGTTAGTTATAGATTCCTTACCTTAGAATAACCCCCAGGCGTCAGACTGGATCCGGAACGTTTTTAGTCAGCAGTACCCCTGCATGTCGGTATGTGGCGTCGGTCGATTTCCCGCCTGTCGTCGGCGTCATGGTCACCGGGATGACTTAGCGGAAGTTACTTAGACGCCACCCTTGTGCGCCGACGTCAGTTCTGTACACAACTTTCCGCGCCGGTAACGCAGAGCCATGCAAGACACTGACCACTGGTGCACAAAACTAGGGCCCTGAAAGGATGTCCTTAACCCTAGAAATCACTTCTCAGAACAGGGAGGACGGGTGGGGCGGTAAGAAATCTATAACTAACCTATGTTTCCACAGATATATCGTTACCGAAGGTAAGTAACTTGTTCATCTGAAAGAAAGTCAGTTTTAGATTTCTTACCTTAGAATAGATACCCCAACAATACCAACCCCGGAGGTGGGTCTGCGAACCAAATTCACACCAGAAAGTCCTGGAGAACAGAACGGCCAAAGGAGTCGTCTCTCCAGACTTGGCTGTCCAGGCAGTAGTGGTTGGTGACCGTGTGCAGTGATGCCCACGTAGCCGCCTGACAGATGTCATATAGGGGACCTCCCTGTCCCAAAGCTGTAGTAGCTGCCGTTGCCCTGGCGGAATGGACGCACAGCCCCACTGGAGGCTCCTTCTATGCCAAAGAATAGCAGGCCTTCATGCACAGAACGACCCACCTGGAGATGGTCCGTTTGTGCCCGACCTTAGTCCCGCATAACCAAAGAGCTGGTCGTCCACCCGGAATTGTATGGTGCAATCCAAATAAAAGAAGAGCGCCCTTTTTGGGTCCAGTTGGTGGAGCCTCTCTTCCTCTTTTGAAGGATGCGGAGGCGGAAATAAGGTGGGTTAAGTGATGGCTTGGCCAATATGAAAAGAAGTGACCACCTTTGGAAGAAAGGAAGGTCAAGTTCTGAGGACGACCTTGTCCGGATGAACAGCCAGAAAAGGAGGCTTGGAAGACAGAGCTTGGAGCTCACTCACCCTGCGCGCAGAGGTGGTGGCCACCAGAAAAGCAGTTTTCAGAGTGAGGAGTCTGAGAGGACAGTTATGTACTGGCTCAAAGGGAGCGCACATCAGAAAAGTAAGAACCAAGTTCAAGTCCCACTGAGGCATTACGAAGGGAATAGGAAGACAGAGGAGTAATGCCTTTGAGAAATCTATTTACAACAGGGGACTTGAAAAGATATGGCTGATCAGGAAGCCTGAGGAAGGCTGAAATGGCTGGGAGGTAGCCCTTAAGAGTGCCCAGAGCACAGCCCTGCTAGGCCAAAGACAGAAGGAACATGAGAACCTCAGAAAGAGAGGCAGAAAGGGGATCCACAGTCTTTGCTGTGCACCATGCCACAAATGTATTCCATATGCAGCCGCATACCGTCTTAGTGGAGGGACGCCTGGCTGCCAAGATTACATCACAAACTTCGGGAGGCAAGTCAAATGATGTCAACTGCCGCCACTCAATTGCCATGCAAGGAGGTGGAGGCTGGACAGGTTCAGGTGGAGGATCGTCCCCTGCTGCTGTGACAGAAGATCATACCAAAGAGGCAGTCGGATCGGGGTATCAATGGCCTTGTTGAGCAGCTTGATCTTCTTCAGCACTCTTGGCAGAAGTGGTATAGCAGAGAGGTGTATAAAAGACCGCAACTCAACTCGCGACGGAAAGCGGCGCCTAGCGAGTGCCGCTTTGGAAATTCCAACGCTCAGAATTGCTGACATTGTGCTTTCTCTTCGGTGGTGAATAGATCTAACCAAGGCTCTCACTACTGTTGAAAGAGACCTTGCACCACCTCCGAGTGATCCATCATGCACCTGCGGCTGAGTTCGTCTGCCCTGGCTTTCAGCGAACCTGCCAGGTGTTGTGCCCTGATGTTCCAGCCATGTCCAGAGACGGAGTGCCACCTGACAGAGTCAACAACTCCATCCGTCTTGTTAATTGCAGTACCACATGGCGGTGGTGTTGTCCATGAACACCTGCACTACTCTTCGTCGGACAGAGGGAAGGCATGCTTTAGTGCAAGACGGATCACCCGAAGCTCCAGAAGGTCGATGTGGAGCTCGGGCTCCACCGGAGACCAGAGGCCTCTGATCTCCGCCTCTCCCATGAGGCCGCCCCATCCCAGAAGGGATGTGCCTGTCACCACTGTGTGTTCTGGTTGGGGAAGGGAGAGGGATCTGCCATTGACCGAATCCTGGTTTGTGAGCCACCACTGCAATTGTCGTGCAGTGCCCTCTGAGATCTGGATGCAATCGCACAGATTCCCCTGATGTTGCACCACTGGAACTTCAGGTCCCACTGCAAAGCCTGCTATGCCACCTGGCATGATCAACCAGCAGGATGCAGGAGGCCATGAGGCCCAGCAGCCTCAGGGTCATTCTCACGGAAATCCTGGATAGAGGCTGAAAGATTGGAATCATAGTCCAAATATCCTGGACTGTTCGGGAGTGTTGGAAAGGGGATTAATTGTAGGGGCAAATGTAGGTCTGCCAATGGCAATAAGGCCACTAATACATGGTAGAACTCAGCATAGGTCTTAGAAAATTATTCCTATGCACAACCCTTGGTAGCTTGGCTGCAAGCAGACAGGCTTAACTTCAAAGACAGGTATGTAAAGCATTTAAAAACACAAATTCAGTAAATAATTAAGATACAGCACATAATAAAAATCCAATACCAATTTATAAAAATAGGAAATATTTTTATTTTTAAAATGACACCAAAACGACAAAAACCAATGTAGGGAACCGGAGATATGAATGTTTAAAGATTTAGCAAAATATGGCACTTAAAAGATTATAGCACCATATTGTGATACCTGCTCGCGATAGACCGGGCCAAAGTCAAAATTTCAGGTCGGGCACGATGGAGCACTGAGAGGCTACAGCTTGCGGCGGGTCCCGGTCTCAGTTTCTACCTTCACACTTAGAAACTTTTCTGGAGCTTTTTTCCAGAGGGCCCTCAAATATCCCAGCCAGTCCAGATCTGGTGAGGATTTGCCGGCTTGCCTTTCGACAGGCTCCCAGTCAACTTCCATGGAGCGGACATAGAAAATTTTCCTTTAACGCTTCAGCGAGGCAACCCAGGGATCCAGGCCGGCACGTGATGGAAGACAGGCGGCTTGACTCTCGCGGATGCTCCAGTCACCTTTTCTATGAGCACACTTGGAAACTTTAACGGAGCTTTTTGTCTCTGGGTCTCTCGATGCCCCTCATGTAGCCAGATCCGGTGAGGGTTCATCGGCTACAGTTTTCTTCTAGTCCCGGTCAAACTCTGGAAGTTGGAATGATGGAGCTTTTAGCGGGACAAACCTGGTTGGCTTAGCCGGCTCGCGGTTGAAGGCGGACCAGGTGGAGCCGGTCCCTCTATGGAGCTTTTTTTCCAAAGGTGCCCCAAAGTTCTCCAAACTTCTTGAACTTCTTCCAGAAGTTCCTCAAGGGGTCCCAAGGGTCTGGAAGCTCCAAGACGGTCCTTGCATTTGAGGACTTCAGTTACCACAATCCACTGGTACAAAACCCTTACAAATCCACAGGTGGTTCCAAGTGTAGATTTAGTTGGTGATGTTCCAGATGAGCTCTTTTAACATGCAGCTTTCAGGGAGTCCACTCTTTAGTTCTTTTCCAGCAAGATAATCAACAGGGCTGTAGTTTCAGATGGTGCAGTTTTCAGAGGTCAGGCCTTAGAAATCTTTGCACAGCAAAACTTACAGGGCACTTCTTGCTCCAGTAAGTTTCAAGCAGCAGATTTGAAGGGTTCTGCCCCTCTCAGATACTTATTCCAAGTTCTCTGGGTCAAGCAGGAGGTCACTTCCGACCAATGGGAGCAGGGTAACTCCTCCAATACATGACCACATCCTGTAGAGTGTGGAATTATTTTGTCCTAGAGTGCATAAATCTTCTAATGGCTGATTTTCCAGCAAGGAGGTAAGAGCAGGCTAAACACACCCCTGGGATGGCTAATTTACGTAGACTCTACCCCCTGCATCTGCTCATACCTCCCTTAATCCTACCATCTGCCTAAGGTGGGAAGTTCAGAGTTGTAAATTACACTGTTCTCTGCTCTCCTCTTTGAAGAACATAGTTTACGACTCCTCCCCCTGGCACGGCATTCCAATGGAACAGCACACTACCCTGCCAGCAGAGCTGGTTAACCCCAGGGGCTCTTTAACAACTCTTCAAGGCAGCCTGGCTAATCCACTTAACTCTGACCAAACAGGGCAGACCACTGCAAGGCTGACTTTGGACTTACAAACAAGAAAGTCTTATAACTTCTTGTATGTACACTTTAGGAGAAATTCAACACTATGATATTGTTGGATTTATTAATACCATTCTCGGAAGTCCTTGAATGGCATTTCTAGCCCTCTCATATCAAGAGTTATTAATCAATGACTTCCTACCATATTAACCTATGTAACACAGGATTTGCAATGGGAAAGATGACTTGGGCCATTTACCAGCACCAGGACTTACAAAAACATATTGTATAAGTACATGTCTTATATCTACAGGAAACCCCACCCCACGTGCAACTAGGGAAGACTTTCTGAATCTGTAGAAATATTGCAGATTCTCCCTACACAGTGCTCCTAGCATCAAAGTTGAATTTGAGCAGCACTTTACCACAATGTGGGGAGTGAAATGGGAAATTTCACTTAACCTAGGGCATATTAAACTCATTTTATAAGGGTGTACCTCATACATATCTGACCTCCCACCCCTTGGGACTCTTAGGGGAGAGCCTGGGGGTTCCTAATATGCCCAGACATGGCAGGTTATCCATTAGTAAGTGACCCAAAGTCGAGTTTAGGCACAATTTACTTTTTAAAAGTAGTCCTGTCACCCAGGGCTGCTTTTAAACTGACCTCATGCTTCAGCAGGGCACACATACAACTTTGCGGCTTCTTTCCCCTCTGCAACAGCACAGGTAAGCACTGCTTGGGCCTTCTCCAGACACTGAGGCAGTACTTGCGCCACAGTATCCCACACGGAGTGGGAATTACGGCCCAAGAGGCATGAAGTGTTCACCGACCGCAGCCCTAAGCTGGAGGAAGAAAACAACTTCTTCCCAAACTGATCCAGCTTCTTGGATTCCCTGTCCGGTTGTGTGGTAGGGAATGCGCTTTGGGATGCTGAGGCTTGGACTACCAAGCTCTCGGGGGAGGGGTGTTGGGAGAGGAAAGTGGGGTTGCCCAGGGCCGGGCAGTGGCGTCGGGCAACCATCCTATCCACAGGAGCCCCTGTGGTGGGTCTGGACCAGGTGCCCAAAAGGATGTCTGTGAGGGCTTCATTAAATGACAGCAGGGGCTCAGAAGAGCTTGCTGCCGGTTGAAGCACCTCTGTCAGGTTGGTAGTCCTGACTGCCACAGTAGGTAGCTCGAGGTGTAGGGCCTCAGCCGCCCTATGTAACACCACTGCGTAAGACGATCCCTCCTCCGTAGCATATTAAACTCATTTTATAAGGGTGTACCTCATACATATCTGACCTCCCACCCCTTGGGACTCCTAGGGGAGAGCCTGGGGCTTCCTAATACGCCCAGACATGGCAGGTTATCCATTTTTAAGTGCCCCAAAGTCGAGTTTGGGCACAATTTACTTTTTAAAAGTAGTCCTGGCACCCAGGGCTGCTTTTAAACTGACCTCATGCTTCAGCAGTGCACACATGCAAGTGCAGAAAGCGCTGCTGTCCTCTAAACAGCCATGTCCTAGTGTTCTAGGGACTGCTAGGTAGTTGCAACACCCCTGCTCTATTATATACTAGGGGCCTATAGGGTAGGTAATGCCAATCACCCCACTATACCATTGTGTACGTAGTGTATGTAGGTGTTTTAACTGTATTCTAATGTGTCTCTTTCAGCACAGCACTGGCCCAGGTCAGGCAGAGCCCAGGGTCAGTCAGAGTCAGTTACCACCAGTATCAGTCAGCAATAAGTTGGGGGTGCCCAGGGCACAGGAAGACTTTGCAACAGGGAGGATAAATCCGAAACTGTGTCGTGTCCAGAACCGCTCCGATGAAGAGGAGCTTCTGAGAGGGGGTCAGGTGTGACTTCGGCACATTGATGGAGAACCCCAGCTAATGCAGGAGGTCGGCAGTAGTCTGGAGGTGGGAGACGACTGCCTGGGGCGAGCCCGCCTTCAACAACCAGTCGTCGAGATAGGAGAAGACTGGAACACCTGATCTGCGCAGATAAGCTGCGCCCACCGCCATCACTTTCGTGAACACCCAAGGTGCGCTGGTAAAGCCAAAGGGGGGCATGGAAAACTGAAAGTGCTTGTGGCCTACCATGAACTGCAGGTAACGCCGGTGGGCTGGCAGGACGAGGATGTGAAAATAAGCATCCTGCAAGTCCAATGCTACCATCCAGTCTCCAGGGTCGAGGGCAGACAAGTCCTGAGCCAGGGTCAACATTTTGAACTTCTCCTTCTGGAGGAAGCGGTTGACGTCCCTGAGATCCAAGACAGGATGCAGGACCTTGTCCTTCTTGGGCACCAGAAAGAAGTGGGAATAGCAACCACAACCTACTTCTGGGTCAGGAACGCGCTCAATGGCTCCCTTGGCCAAAAGAGCCATAGCTCCCTATTGAAGAAGGGCCATATGATCCCCCGACATGCGATGGTACTGGGGTGGCATGGCTGGAGGGATAGTCTCGAAGGGGGGTGGGGAGTAGCCCCTTTGGACTATCTGCAAAAACCACCTCCGACGTGATGCTGCACCAGTGGGGGAGGTGATTGCGAATCCTGCCGCCCACTGGCTTTTGATGGGCCTGAAAGGTCAGACTAGGAAGGTTTGGTGGCTGCTGCAGAGCCGGCGGCGGTGGTGGACTGGCCCACCCGCTGAACCCCGGAACCACATCAGTGGTTCCTAAGTTCCTGGCCGCCCTGAGGTTGAAAAGCTTGCGCTGGCCTATGGCTCTGAAAGGAGAGTCCTTGAAGCGCTCTAGCGCACAGTCTGCCTTGTTGCTGAACAGGCGACGGCCATCAAAGGGCACGTCCATCAAGGAGTTCTGGACATCCCCAGAAAAGCCAGTCTTCTCAACCAGGCATGACGGCGAAGAACCAACGAATTTGAAATGGTCCTACCCAGTGAGTCGGCAGTGTCCAGTCCACAGCAGATGCCAAACTTTGCTGCTTCTCTCCCCTCTGCAACAGAACGGGTAAGCACTGCTTGGGGCTTCTCCAGACACTGAGGCAGTACTTGCGCCACAGTATCCCACACAGAGTGGGAAGAGGCATGCAGTGTTCACCGACCGCAGCCCTAAGCTGGAGGAAGAAAACAACTTCTTCCCAAACTGATCCAGCTTCTTGGATTCCCTGTCCGTTGGTGCGGTAGGGAATGCGCTTTGGGACGCTGAGGCTTGGACTACCAAGACATTATGGAGAGGAAAAAGGACCATTCCAGAGAATCAAAGGCCTTCTCCGTGTCCAGAAGGACGGCGGCCGCAAGGGGTCTCTGAGTCGATCCTGTGGAGGACAGAGAACAGTGTTCGGAGATTCAGGGAGGTGGAGCAGTGAGGCACAAACCCAGACTGAGCTGGGAATATTATAAATTGCATAAGTTGAGACAGCCTGTTGGAGATGACCTTGGCCACTATCTTATAATCCAAATTTAGCAAGGACAGTGGGCGATATGAGCCACATTGTGTAGGGTCTTTGCCAGGTCTGGGGAGCAGGATTATGACCACCTCACGTAGGGTAAGGGGGAGAATCTGTCGTTATAAGGCCTCAGCATATACTTCAATAAGTTTAGGGACCAGAATGTCTTTGAACATTTTGTAAAATTCTCCTGTGAATCCGTCTAACCCGGGAGCCGAGGAGCCCTGCATGGTGTCAATGGCAAGAAGCACATCTGCCACAGAAATAGGCTCAGCCAGGAAGTCCTGCATGTATTTTTCCAGGTATACTAACACAACCTCATTGAGGTACCTTTCTTGTGCTGCGTCATCTTCTCCTAGAGTGGACTTATATAAATTGGAGAAGAACGTCAGAAAGCTATTTTGGATTTCTTTGGTGGAGGAATAAATGTGTGCGTCAGGGGATTGTAGTTCAGTAATGTATGTTTTGTGGTATGGCGGTTGCAATAATTGTGCAAGGGCCCTGCGGGGTCTCTCCCCTCCTCCATATCTTCTAACAGTCTGGTATTTACCCAAAAAACATAATTTCTCTGTCTGTTGCGTTCCTGTAGTCCTCCAATAACACCAGCCGTCTCTTTTCCTATGTGGGAGATGCATGCCGCGTTGCAGTCTCTTCTAGTGCCTTGAGATCTCGCTCCAGCCTTGACAGTGTGGCGCGTACACCCCTTAGGACGCCTGTGTGCTTTGCTATACATGTGCTCCTGAGGCCAGCTTTGAAGCCCTTCCAGAGGACCGCCCATGAGTCTACCGAGACGGTGTTTAAATCAAAATAGTCGACTATAGCCTCTTGTATTTCTGTCCTGAAAACTTCCTCCTGCAGCGCACGGTTGGGAAACCGCCACTGTCGTTCAAATCCCTCTGGGCGGGGTAATTACAACTGTAATTTACCTGGGGAGTTATCAAGTCCTAGGCAGAGTCTCCAACTGTGTGCACCAGCCGTAAATGTCGGGCGAGAGGAGCCAATAGTCTATCCTGGTCCATGTGTCATGCTGTCCTGAATAGTATGTGTATTCTGTTGTGTTGGGGTTGCGTTTCCGCCAGACATCTACTAAAGCAAACTTATCGCAAAGCTCCCGAAGAGCGCGGTGAGCCCGGGATTTGGTGTCCTGTGACCCGGATGTACTGTCCATGACAGGGTCAGATAATATATTAAAGTCTCCGGCCACCAATAACGTCTGCGGGTCAAGCTTGCCTATATGGGAAGACAGGGTATGGAAAAAGCCTGGGGCGTCAACATTAGGGGTGTAAATGCATAGAAATGTCACCTTCCTGCCAGATAGGATACCAGAAACTGTCAACCATCGACCCTCATTGTCCTGTGGTACAGAGCTCGTGCGGAAGGGCACCCTGTGCTGAATCAGAATGGCTGTCCCCCCTAGCGTAATTACTATAATTTGCAAAATACCTATTTGCTTCCCAGCTAGACCCAAAGTGTGTCCTGTCATTCTTGGACAGATGAGTTTCTTGTAAGAATGCAACGTCGACCCTGTGCCTCGCTAAATTGTGCATAATCTAACGTCGCTTACGATTGTCATTTAAGTCTTGCAATATCCATGAGAGTAAAGTGAGGCCGAATGGACCCTCGACATTACCGAACCTGGTCATCTAAATACTGAAATGATCTCATTACTGCAACCTGTCTCCTCTGTATAGCAGTGATCACTGTGTAACATTGTACATTTGCATAAATGGACTGACTCAGAATTGAAATACCCCACCACCCAGCCAGTCCCCAATAGGGGAAGGGCCAAACCCCAAATGAAAATGAACATGAAGTACTTAAATACTTTATGTAGCAATGACATTCCCAAAAAACAGTACCCAATAGGAACCGAACCATCCAAAAAGGATTTCCACGGGGGCAGCAAAGCCCCTGCTGGACTCTAATAACTGTAATAACATTGCATGATTTTGTGATGTGTTCACTAAGGGTAAAACATAAATGAATGTCAAAGAACGGGGCAATCATCATCAGCCGGAACTCGAGAACAGTTCTGCGCTCGCATCTGAGCCGCTGTGTGGGGATGATGGCCTGGATCTGGCCCCATCTGTGAGATTGATCCTCAGTTTATACATTTTGCAAAACTCCTGTGCCTCAGACGGGTTGTCAAATATTCAGGCCCTTCCAACCACATCCACTCTCAACCGTGCAGGACACAGCATTCCATAGCGCAAATTCAGGTTTCGCAGGGCGGCCTTAACACTGTTGAATTTCCGCCTAGCATCTTGCACCATGGCGGTGAAGTATGGATAGAAGGATAACTTGGCCCCTTGCCAGTCTACCACTTCCATTTCTCTTGCTAAGCGTTGGATCGTATCGCTGTCCCTAAAGTTCATGACACGTGCCACAATAGGCCTGGGAGGAAGACCAGGGTTTGGGCGAGGGCCCAGCGACCCATGTTCTCTTTCTATTACAAAGTCAGGGGTGAAGGACTCCTTGCTGAACAGTCCCAGTAACAGAGTCTCGAAGAACAGATCCATGCGGCCAGTGGGGGTTGACTCCGGGGCACCAATAATACATACGTTGTTCAGTCGGCTGCGCGCTTCCAAGTTCTCATTCTTGATAGCCACTTCCTTTAAAATGCACTCCACTCATTCTAGGATTTTATCTGATTGTGCCGTCCCATCCTCAATATCCGAGATGCGGGCCTCGGCGAGGTCCAACCTACTGTCGTGCGCTTGTACTTTGGTGCCTAGGCTGGCAATGGTGTTGTCGAGGGAATCGAAGCGGCTAGTCAGCGACTTGAAGCCAGCACGCATCTCTTGAAGTAATGAATGCGCTGCGTCAGGGGAGTCATCTCCAGGGGTCGGGCCCTGCGTAGATTCCGCCATGTTGGAGGTGTTCGCGACGGATGTGTACGCCAATTTCTCAAAAGGCAGCATCCTATGTTTTGGATCGTTGCGGCCCATGCTAGGCGCTACTGCCGTGACCAGACAGGACCCAATGGTGTTTGCGAGGTGCGACAGTCCCTCCTGTGTGCCGTGAGTTTGAAAAGTGACACCCTAGAGCCCCCAGCAACAAACCAGCAGGGCCCCAGGTCTCCTCATAGGGCGCTGCGACGCCGCAGCGTGCGGGAGCGACCCGCCTCGCGTGCAGACTCAATTATTACAGAAGAATGCTCCACGGCATAGCCAGCCGAGTCCAAAATCAGGTGTCGCGGCTACTGCGGGAGAGGCAAACCAAGACTACAATAGAGTTCTAGGGTCCGTGATGTGTGAGCTATACCGCTGAATTCAGGGGCGTCCTCATTAGGGGGAGCTCCGCTGTGGTCTATCTTATGCGGACTAACTTTCCGCGTGGATGGCGCAGCTGCGTGTAGGACCGTCTCGCTAGTTTAAAGGTCTATTAACAAAGTTACTTGGCCTCGTGTTATAGGCAGCAAAGCTCTGGTGCGGCCTTCACTGCGCCATTTTGCGCTATCGTGCCATGTCTCTGCCAAGGAAGGGCGTGCACTCCTGATTGACGGCGCGCCCAAACCCCCGCTTGTCCCATGCACACAACAACTGGAGCGCAGCTACGCGGGATCCTTTCAAGTCCCTGTCGACGGCGAGAGTCTATAGCGGCCTCTGGAGGGCTTTGAGGTGGGGGGAAAGGACGCACTTACCAGGAGTCTTTGCAGCGTTGGTATTCTGGGCAACCGCGGCCTCCGGAAGCCGGAGGGAGGCTCGAGCAGATCCCATATGGAGGTGCGCGGGGGGAAGAGAGTCTCATCACGGGGTCTCAGCTGCCGTCCGCGGGCACCAGGCAGTTCCACACAGTAACCGGAGAGTCCCTCACCGCTTCTGGCATCTAATCACCTCATTCTCGCATCCCGGTGGTAACGATATCCGCGGGAACTTAGCAGAATTTTAGAGTGCCGGACGGTGCTTCAGAGCAGAGCTGTCACCTTGGTCGTTGGCTTGGCCACGCCCCCTCACCACCCGCACCCTTTGTCGCATCAGCCGACAGACCAGGGGAAGTCGAAGAGCGACGATGCTTCAACTTCTTCTTGTGCTTCGACTTACCTGACCCCGGGTCCCAAGACTTAGAGGAGGAGTGATGATGGCTCTGTGAACGGTCCCTCGACCTCCCACGTGACCGGGACCTTGAACGACGCGGAGTCGACTGCCAGGCCTGAGTAGCTTTCAGGACCGCTCCCGCAAAGACTTCGGGTCATGGTTCGGCAGTCAGAGCACGACTTGGGGTTGTGGTCGTGCTTCAGACAGTAGAGGCACACGCGGTGCGGATCCGTCACCGACATCAGCCGAGAACAGGAACCACAGGCCTTGAAACCGGGCACCCCTCGTGCACCAGGAGTCGATGTAAAACTCGAGAAGAAGTCGACGAAAGTCACAAAATGTCAGTCAAAAATTTACTCTGGGTACCGCTTTCTCCGAATCTGCAGAAAGAACGAACGTCAGCGCGCCTGGGCGGCATCTAAGTAACTTCCACTACATCATCCCGGTGACCACGACGCAGACGACGGACGCGGAGTCGACCAACGCCACCTACCGATATGCATAGGTACTGCTGACAAAAAACTTTCCGGATCTAGTCTGATGCCTGGGGGTAATTCTAAGGTAAGGAATCTATAACCAACTGTTTATTTCAGATAGATACTTCAGAACAAGCTATGGGATCACTTTTATCACAAGATGACAGGGAAAAGCACATCGTATTGGTTTCCTTTAACACAAATTGACAGGCTGTCAGTTAAATGACAGTGTCTTGAGGAAATAACTACTGCCCTTACACATCATTCTTTAAATGAAGACATCCTCTGTAAGTGGATCTTTTTACGTAAATAGGAACAGATCATGAGAATCTACAAGTTCTGAAGGAGGGTGAGTGCACAATCAGTCTCCAAGCAAGATGGGCAATTGTTTCTCATAATTAATCTTTTAGATCACTCATACCAGAGATGTGCAATATTTAAAAATATTTACTTGTCCAGGGGAATAGATACTTCAGAAATCTACTTGTCCTGTATGAAAGTATGGCAGCATGCAGCATTATCACTAAATCAGACCTGTAGTCATAGCTTCTTTGATTATGTCAGTTCTCATTTTAAGTCAGGATATAGATTCTATAAAGGTTCTGATTATAGCACCTTTCTGATCAATGCAGAACCAGAAAACAGAAGTGCTCTATTTGTGGAAATTCTTTGAATGATCACAGGCTCTGTATATGCAGAGGTCGAATGGGATCTGTTTAGGCCACCTATCGGATCTTGGGAGGGTTCATAATATGATAGCACTTTGGTTTATTCAGAATAAAGATAATAGTGTTATTCAGGGTATTACTTTTAAGCATTCATTTGATTTCACAAAACATTACTGTAAATAAACCCAGGTTATACTTGCAGTCCATTGCCTCGGATGCCAACTGAGGTTCAACAAGACCTCTCACAGAACGTTTGCACTAGACCACATTATGTAATTATTTGGCAAATTTCTTCATCAGTTACTGTCTGAGATGCGATACTTAGACATGGCAGTTGGGATTGCTCGGTTCCTACGATCTGTTAAACAGAATTTAAAAAAATGAAATGTAATGGGGATGGGGTGGTGAAGAGGGAGGTTCATTTAAAGGTTTTAATTAATGTGTAATGTTTAGAAAGTTTTATGGACAATAGTCTAAATAAACTTGTTTTTGAACTTGAACTCTTCATCTCAATGTTCCTCAGATCTCCTGGTTACTGTGATCTTTTTCTTAGTGGTATATCAATGAGTAAACATACATTTTGCAATTAGACGAAATCTGCAAGGCTAGAGTCAAAATGTTACCAGCTAGATTCTCTAAACTCTTAAGCTATGTGAATTTGACATACACATACAAGAGCTGTGTTTGCAATCCTCAAACGATGTCTAAAGCAGGAAAATGCCCGTGTCAAGCATTACTACTCACATGGTGCTGGAAGCAGACAAGAGAAGGTAATGTCAGGGTTGGAATGCCCTATGGGTTTATGCGCACACAAACTTCCATTCTGATGGATTTTCAACAACTGTCAAATCTATTCTCACCCAGAAATAGCTCATTAATTTATTTCTGACAAATGCAGGAATACAACTTTTTCCTAGGTGGGAGGAAACCCTTCCTCCCCCACAAAAATTCTGGTTGTAGGGAAAGGAGATTCACCATGGAGGAAAGAAAGAAAAATGCTTTAAAGAGTGAATTTGCACTTACTCAGCAGATCTTCACATGAGCAAATATATTTTGTATAAAATGTAATTCACAAATGTTTGCTAGAAGTATGAGAAACTGTTGCAGGGTTTCAGGCTTACTACTGAAAACAACTGTGAATTGACAGCTGGAAATTCGAACCCTTGCACAGTTATAGAGCTGCAGGTTTATTTGTGTGACTTTCTAAATAAATGGGGCCCCTTAATGTTTTTACATGTTGATCAGAATGGTTTTACACTGCATCTCCATATTTCTTTTTCTCCAAGTTAGGCACACATCAAACATATTTTATTAAATAATGCCTTAAGGAAAAGCCATTTAAATGTGTCCTTAAAAACTGCAAACCTAACTAACTTTATTTCAAGTTGCAAATATTTCTGGGAACATTTTATTTTGAAAGAAAACAAACAACGAAGAAGTTTAGCAAAAATGTATGCGACCATTATCTGCTTTTTCAGATTGCAAATCTTTTTGGGGTACATTTTATTTTGAATGTATAGAATCGCCAGCCTTGCATCCAGCATTCTGTATGTATTTGCATACTTGATGGAGCATTATAAATAGCCAGAAACTGACATATTTTGTAAAGGTTTATTGTGTTACTTTTTAGGTCAAGCTTAAACAGCGCTTGCGCTTTAGGCAATCTGTTATATCTACTTTGTGGAGTCTGACTCCTCCTTTGCTTAGGATTGGCTTATCTGTGTGTCATTTAAATATTCAAGTGCGGTAATTGCTGATGGGTATTGCATGTCCCACCTTCTTTTTTTTCAAGTTAAGTCCCATGGAGTATTGTCTTGGGAGTGAGCAGTGGCGCACACGCTGCTTGCGTGCCTTTATTTTGCTGTTTTTGTTATTTCCACATTGCCGCCAGCGCCCCCCTCCCACCCTTCCTGGGCTCGGCCACTTCATCACTGTTTACCTGTGATTGCTTCTAGGAACACAAGTGCTACTTTCCAGTTTGTTGGCTGTGTTTCGTCAGTGTGGAAGTCGTTTGTTCTAAGGTCTGGTTAGCATTTTTATGATTGTTTACATTAGGAGCCGCGCTGTTCTGTCTGTTTTGTTAACACTACAAGGCAGGGGCTTCACAGATGTTTCGTCAAGCTGATCTTTGCCCAACCTTCTTCCGAGTCGATTCTGGGCAGCTCTGCGCAGCCCATGTGGCCTCTTTAAGCTGAGCAGTGCTTTTGTTGGTCAGATCATGATGCCATAAGCATGATGTGCCTTGCACGTTTTGCGCAAATGCATCCCCCACTGGTGAACAGTTGAGCATAGAAAGAGCAGATTTGCTGCTGGAAAACTCAATTGTTGCACCCTCCAAAAGCAGACACGTGATCTTCCCGCACCATACTCACCCTACTGTGGCCACGTTGACTCCTCACAGTGCTCTCTCTACTGGGGGCAAAGTCATGATGGCAGGATATTGTCATTTTTTCCAGGAATGCTGCTGGGTCAGCTCATTCGCCAGCCTGGACATACATCGCCGGGGCCCACTGTAGATTGTGGACAATCCTACGATCGTACACTGCATTGAGCATTACCTAAACTTGAAAAAAGCCCCTCTCTTACTGCACTGGAAAAGCTTGCACCAGTACTTCAGAAGTGATCTTCACAAGTTGGCTGGCGCTCTTGGCAGTATTAAGTATAATTCTTTGGGCGCAGATAGTGATTAGTTCCCATCCCTAGCAACAAAGCAATATCATAATTTTGTTTGTGCTTTGTAACTATACACCCAAGGACAGAATTTGGAAAGCAGAGTAAGTTCTATGTTAAGTGAGTTGTATCCTCCACTCGTTTTGGTTAGGAACTGCAATTATGCGATGGGATTTCGTATGATGACCCGTTTCACCGACAGACGTTGCTTCAAGTTAAACATGCCTCAGGGATGTTGTCTTCAGAGGAAGGAGTTGAGGACTAGGGTCGGTCCGTTAGTGCAGCATGCAATTCTGACATATTTCCCAGGCCTAGCCATGCATATACACTCCATCATCATACTGTGATTGAGAAACAGAGAATTAGGTGAAATATTTTGCATAAGCTGTTCAAATGTGAGACAGTTGTTTTGAAACCATTCAATAGCTCAAAAGGGATAATTTCAGAAACATTTCAAGGATGTAACTGCTATTTTCTGTTCTTGATACAGTGTCACTCAAAATGTTTCACTTATGCCACTGAAATGCCACACATAAAAGAAGGCACACCTAAACAACCTGAAAGCTTGGCAGGTATGATGCTCACTTCTGGGGCCTCTCCCACAACCTAGTGCACTTCCATTTCTAGTGCTTTACAGCAGTTTTAAGATCTTAGAGTTTCTCATGCTCAAATGAGTAAATTTCTGATATGTATATATTCCTCACGTCTTTATTGCTTGATTTTGCTCGCGAGAAAGTGTCACTCAGTCGTTGAATGTCACTCATATTTACACTGCTTCAGAGTATGCGGAGATAATGAAATCTATGGAAATGTCCCACATAAGCAATCTGAAACCTTGGGAGCTATGGAGGAGGTTGAACTCTGGTAAGTGGTCAAATATTTCTTGTGCCTCAGTGCCAACAGAATTGAGTAATAGACCCTTTTCCCTAGAGGATGTAAAAAAATCGGCATCAATAGACACCATAAAGTTGTTGAATGAAGCCAAATATTTCCTTCACTTCATGGTTTGGTCCCCAAGATTCTGTAATAAAGGTGGTGGTGGAGAAAAACATTGCTGCATAATGGCAAAGGAAAAGAGGTAAAAATTAAGAAAATAATAATGATACCTGATGTTTGCTGAGTGATAGGAGGCTGTGAACTGAGAGCCACAGTTGAGGGGAAACGTAGCAATATCAGCATGAACACACAGGATGGAAGTTCAAGTACAATGCAATTGTAAAAGGTAGATTGATGGGCAGGGAGGTGACACTGGGAAGTATCTATACCCCGAACCGAACCAAGACCAGACGCAATTCCTACAACACCTCTGTCCTGGGGGGTGAATACAACTGCATTGCCAGATACAGACATGGATAGATTTACCCCCAGCCCCCCCCACCCCCAAGTACGCGGTACAGCAGCAATCGCGACGTATAAAGGTTTCCAAGACTGGATGAATGGGTGAGAATTATTAGACATTTGGCAACTACATAATGAACAGCAACGGGAATACTCCTTTTTCTCCCCGCTATATGGTCTGCACACTAGACTGGATATGTTTCTATGCTCTAGGCAAATCTCGTCAACAATAGTGGGGGTGGAATACTTGGGATGCACCCTCTCGGATCACAGCCCTCTACATCTGAGATTTTCCTCAACACCCGAGATCACAACAATCCCAGTATGGAGACTCATCTCCAATTTATTGGACGATGACTGCCTAAGACAACAGTTGTCCACCTCCATCTCAAATTATTTTCAACTGAATCAACATCCTGCCAGAAACTCACTAGTAGAGTGGGATGCTTTTAAGGTGGTAGTGAGAGGTCAAAGTATGGAACAGGATGTGGGCATGCGCCGAGAGATCATTAGAGAACTCCTGACACTGGAAACACAAATGTACACACTAGATAGACGACTAGGAACAGACAGCGAGGCCAAGAGACAATTATCTGACACCAAGAGCAAACATACTGAAGCCTTGGAACGCTTACGGCTTTTAGATCACTACACTTATCAGGAGAGACAACATGTGGAAGGAGGGAAGGCTGGGAGATTACTCGCATGGCTAGTCAAGCTGTAAGGAAGAGGCACCCCTATCGTCAGCATTCTGGCAAAAGATGGACAAACGATCTTGTCACCCAAAATCATTAACAACACATTCAGGGAATACTATGCAACCCTGTATGGGAAGCCTGAGGAAGTACCTGAAGAAGTGATGAGAGAGGACTTGCAGCTCAAGGGGGTAGACCAGGCTGTACGGAAATGCGTGGGGGAGGCAATCTCTAGACAGGAAATAATCCTGGCGATTAAAGAGATGGCTAGAGGGAAGACTACAGGACCGGACAGTCTCCCGGCAAAGTTTTATTCCACTTTCGCAACGTTACTGACTCCACACCTGGGAAAAATGTACGCCACCTCACTACAGCTGGGCCACCTTCTGACCTCCACCAGAGAAGCCCTGGTGGTTTGGCAGATTTCTGCCCACTATCTATGTTGAATTTAGATTTCAAATTGCTAAGTAAAGTGTTAGCTGCAAGGCTACTCCCAACACATGCTAGCATTGGTCCATAGAGACCTAAATGGGTTTATCCCAGCTAGGTCAATCTCTGGGAATCTGAGGAGGCTGTATCATGTTCTATTCCTCCGGGGGCTCTCTGCATACCCTGAAGCAGTGGTGATGGCAGTAGACCTAGAAAAGGCATTTGATTCCCTAAGATGGGACATCCTTCTGCAAGTTATGAAGTGCATGGGACTGGGGAAAAGATGGCTGAGGTGGGTACGACTACTTTACACGGACCCCACTGCTACTCTGCGTGCAGGTGGAGTAGTCTTCGCTCCTTACACAATACACAGAGGGACGAGACAGGGCTGTCCACTGTTGCCCATGCTTTTTACTTTGGCGATTGAGCCACTTGCAGAAAACTTCAGCTGGGAGGGGGTCAGACATGGGCTGCTCCTAGACGGACGGATGCATGTGATTTCATTATATGCAGATGACCTATTGTTATATATCAGGGATGGCTCCAGGGGCATATTCCATGCTATGAACATCTTAGAGGAATTTGTAGGGCTGTCTGGACTTCATGTCAATGCTATTAAAACTCACATATTCCCTTGGGCACCATCAATGTCCAGACCCAGAGACCTTCCGTTGCGCCTCAACTGGGCCTGAGCTCCTTTCGGTATCTGGGCATACAGGTGTTTCACGAACAGGCAGACCTTATGGAGGGAAACCTTAATCAAGCACCTGAAGTCAAATGAGACATTCTGGCGCTCCCTTAAATTGTCGGTTATGGCTAGGGTAGCACTCTCCACAATGGTTATCTCCCTAGGTTACTATACTACTCTGTCAACCTTTATTTTATTTATTTTATATGCTTATTGAGCGCCAGACTAGACTCCCGAAGGAGTATCTCCGCGCTATAACTGCAGATATGAGTGAGAATAACAGTGTGACCAGAGATGATAAGATCATTGGTTGGTGGGAAACAGATAAGTTTTTAGATTCCTTCTAAAGTTCATATGATTGGTAATGGACCTTAGTTCCAACGGCAGTGTGTTCCAGAGTGTGGGTCCGGTGTAAGCCAATGCACGGCCACCTTGCCTGGCTTTCTTAACTCTGGGCACCTTCAGTAATTGCTGATTGCTGGAGCGTAAGGAGCGTCCTGGGATGTAAGGCTGAAAGGTGTCAATAAAATATTTAGGGCCCATCCCTATTAGACTCTTATGTATAGTACATAAGGTCTTGAACTGAACTCGCTTCTTCACAGGAAGCCAGTGTAGACGAGTCAATAGGGGGCAGGAAGGTGTCCTTGGTGGAGCATTCATGACAATCCTTGCTGCAGTGTTTTGAATAACCTGCAGTTTCTTGACTTGCTCCTCGTTGACTCCAAGGAGCAAACCATTGCAATAGTCTACCCTACTGATAACAAGAGCATGGACCAATGTTTTCCTGTAGTGGTCTGGTAGATAGGGGAAGACCCGCCTTAACATCCCGATAGCCCGAAAGCAGGTGCCGGCTACTTGATTAGTGTGATCCTTGAAAGTAAGTTGTTGGTCGAATAGTACTCCTAGGTTTTTGACCCTGCTATTAGGAGTAGGGACAGGACCTAGTTCTTGAGGCCACCAATCCGATGACCAGAGTGCCGTCGCTTGACCAAACAACATTACTTCGGTTTTCCCGACATTACACTGCAGACAGTTAGATGACATCCAGTCTGCAATGGCACTCATGCCCTCTGCAAAAGATTTTTTAATTGCAGGTGTAAGATTTTTAAAGGGAAAAAGGAGTTGGGTGTCGTCAGCATACGACACAGGGGTGAACCCGAAAGATCTTGCTAGGTTGGCTAGGGGGGCCACATAAATATTAAAGAGAGTGGGGCTCAGACAAGAGCCCTGTGGCACTCCCTTATTGAGCTCCCTATGGATGGATTTATGGGAGCCCAACCTAACCTCTTGGGAACGCCCGGACAGAAAACTCTCCACCACGCCAGGGCCTCTCCTTCTATTCCCACCTCCCTTAGGCGATGGAGAAGCACCTTGTGAGACACCGTATCAAAAGCGGCGGAAAGATCCAACAGCACCAGAATCATAGAGCAACCATCATCCAGTGCCATTTTGATGTTATTGGTCACTGTTTGAAGTGCTGATTCTGTGCTGTGGTTCGGCCTGAACCCAGATTGAGAATAGTCCAGGCCGTCCGTCGCTTCAAGATGTTGAGAGAGATAGGTGTTCACGTGCTTCTCCGTGATCTCCGTGAACCTTCCAGTGGAGATTCCTCAGAGGTGATTTAAGGACTTGGGTGGATTGTTAAGGAAATTAATCTGGGATGGAGGATGGAATAGGGTATCCCTGGCGGTTTTGCGTGCACTAGACTTTGAGGCATATTACTTGGCAGCACACCTCCAATGGTTGTCCCAATGGCTGTATGGGAGATGTTAGACCGGTCAGCCCTTTGGGTGGTCCCTCCTATTTATTTATTTATTTTGTCCCCTTTTTGGCCTCCTAACCCGTGTTAATTTTTGCGTCCACTATAATTTTTGGTGTTCTCCTTGGGGCTTTGGGTGCCTCATCCACTCCACATATCCTGAGGCACAGGTGCTCCTTTAAAATGGAGAGCAGCGAGACACAAAATGGAGGCTTGTAACTGCCAATTTTTTACCTCAGGATCCTGAGCCATAGGGCTACAATGGGAAGGCTCCAGAAACTTCCAGCTAGTTCTAGCAACCAGCGCCCAGTCTATAAAAGGACAGAACCAGGGCGGCCATTTTAGAGTGACCAGAGAGCTTGGGCTGGACCTGGTGAGGACTAAGGCGACATCGTGGGGAGGAAGGCGCACTGTGAGGGGTTAGATCGTCCCATGGGCCGGCTGCTCTTCTGTAATGACGTGACCCCCCCACCTGTTGACTGAACCCGGCCACTGTGGTATTACCACTAGCTCCATAACCCCCCTTTTCTTTCAATGCTCCTGGTAAAACGACCTTGCGCTACTTCTGGAGAGCTGAGGAAAACTGGCCTGGGAGCTCAGAAGTAGGGACGTCTGGTTAAAAAGGGACACCAAACACAGCGGTAATATCAGACTCTTCCTTAATACCGCCTGTAGCATTTTAACCGGCAGTGCTGTGAGCCTTTACTTTACCAGCTCGGAGCGCAGATTACTGCAGACACGCTGCGGGAGGAAAGCGAGGATCTGGCCCTGAAAACGGGAAGCAACACTCACCATGCGAAAGACCCACTGTGCCAGCTGTCATCCCCTTCTGCGCGGGATTGCCCCTGACGCGGAATCCTCCTGCTGTGGTGGCAAAGCGGAGGCCGGCAGGCGCAGTTTGAGGACGGCGGAAGCTGATTGAACTCCGGAGGCAAGTTGGCGGCGACGTCGGAAGAGGCGGGGAGAAGCTGGAGGAGGCCGGGCGTAGGCGGAGTTTTTCGCGGGTGGAGCCAGCAAGAGGAGAACCGCGGAAACTCTGTCAAACGCCCTCAAAGGTCGGCGGAGCGAAGAACGTCGGACTTCAACCTCGTTCAGGAAGGCAAGTCGAGCCAGTCGGTAGCGGAGCCTTCCTCTGACAGAGGACTCAGAACGGGCGCTGACTGGAAATTGAAGGACAGAACTACGTTAAGAAAGTAAGCGGGGAACGTAAACCGGAGGGGGGGCGGTGGAGAAGATCGTGTCTAGTCCTGAATTGGTGGTAGTGACACACAAGCCTGAGACGTCTTAAACCAGACTAACTGCACCACAGATAGTGTCCCATAAATACCGGACTTGTTCATTCCAGTGACTACCGAACCTGGGCAGGAGTGGTTTGTGAGGGAGAGCGAGTTCCGAGCATAAGTACAGTCACCAGCTACTGGAGGCCTGGGCAATAGGGCTGACACGGGAATAAGGAAAAGACGGTGCTAAGGGGATATCCTTGTGCAGATCATTCAGGGCTTAGAAGTGTACTGTGGTATCCCGGCCATCCCATGCGGGCATATAGCAAGCTTAATGTCTATATGAAAATGATTAAATAACCTGCCTGTTTCCATTTAGAAGTATAGCTGCATGAATCAATTTACAAGTATACCATTGGGGGAACTGTGTTGCTGAGCATCTGTAACTTCCAGTTCTTGTTGACAAAGAGTCCCTAAGGGTAATGTACATACTGGCTTCCTCATAGGAAAGCATTATTTTTGCTGTTTACCTCATCCAAACTGTGATACTATTGCTGAAAAGTGACGGTGCTAGGGTTACTGCTGAGATCTTTTCATTTCGGGGGAAAAGTGTTAATTAATGGAATGTAAAGCCTTATGGATACCAGTAATCGAAGGTGGAGATATTTACTGTGTTAAGGTTATACACTGTTGAAAGACAAAGACAATCTAAAGATTTTTATAAAGCAAACCGTATTTTTCTAAACTGGTGTAGTGTCATTTTTAGTGGATGGGTGCTGGGTTGCTGTGAGGAGTGTGACGCAAGCATTACACAATTGCCTTTGGAATAAGTCTCTTCACTCTGTGCTAGGCTACCCTATGTGGACTGGTAACCCCAGGTCCAACAGGAGAGGACTGGAGACGCTGGGAGTGCCGGGACCATACCCTCCTGGGAGACTCCTCACCAAGCTCCTGAATACCAAGCACCAAATCAAGACATATGGTTCTGATACAAGTGGCTTTGCAATGCTGGAATAGATAGATGCCTTCGTCAAGCAGCCGGGCTGCACTTTACACTGGACCTACCCCTGACCGGATTGCCACGGGGTGGACTGCAGCGGGAGTGACCATAGTTTGTGACGGCTACCTAGACGGAGAGGTTCCCCCTGACGGACTTCCTTGTGCACTATGACTTATCCCCATAGCAATTCTTAAATTACCACACAAAGTTGAGTACCTTTACCACCCTATGGGGAGAGGACTCCTCCGAACCTAACACGCACGCAGTCCTACAAGCTGTAGTGACACTTCGGTCGGCAACACATCTGGTGAAATGGTTATATGTCGCAATAATGACCTTGACAGAGCAACCCTTGGTGCATCTAGGGGAGAAAAGGGATGGAGGAGGGCCTTGGAGAGCCCGAAGAAAATCTACAGGAACTCAAATTTATATTTATGCAGGTCAACATACTACATATCCTACCTTACACCAAATTGGTTTAATATTATGTATGGGGAAGAAAATCGACAATGCCCGAGATGTGGGGCACTGGATGCGAGATTTGCATACATGATATGGGAGTGCCCAATTATACAAAAGTACTGGCATAAGATTGTGGAGAGTCTCAATGACGTCTTGGTGCGAACTTTGCCAAACAGCGCAGAGATTTGCCTGTTGGGCCTATACCCGAGGCCAAATGCGAAAAAAGTATGACATACATTTATAGATCTTGCACTAATTTTGGCGAAAAGGTGTATCGCCCTCAGATGGCGGGAGACAATAGGCCCTAGGGTCCCCAACTGGGTGTGGGAGGTGTTGGCCTGGGCCAGGGCAGAGGAAAGAGCTCTGGCACGGGAAGACAAAACAAGTAAAAGACGTAGACCACTGGCAGAGCCCTCGGCTGAAATTGTGCGAACATGGGAGGCCAGAGGAGAGGAAGATGGAAAGAGTTCGACATGAGACCCACCCCCTGAGGAATAATAGAGAGGGAGAAGCCAACCAATAATATGGAACCCCAAAAAATGAGCCTCATAATAAGACAAGGTGCCCTGAGACATCCTTATTTTTACGACCCCCACAGCGCACTATAGCATAATATCTGATAGGTCACATAGATAATGGAAGACCGCTACAGAACATGACCCTAGGAAGAATTAGTCGTTTTGGGTTTAATATGTTAAAAGAATAAGTTTTGCTAGATATAAAATAAGGCGATTTACGTGCTGGGAGAACTTTTTATGAAATTTGAATAAAGAATATATTGAAGATAATTGACTCGGACTTCAATTGAATGTGTTTTGAGAACTTTGGACTCCTTCTCATCCACTGTGATCCGTGTTCTTTGATACTTGTTTATTGTTCAGAGTCAGCCTTAAACTGTTTTTGGTGCTGACGGGCCAGACACCAGAGCCTATAACTGTCATATATACATTTGTTTGGAGTGCTGTAATTAGAATTTCTTTTATAAAATAAGGAATGATATGTCATAAGCAAACCTAGAGGTCTCCCCAGAAGAGATGTTTCTAAGTGGAGCAAAGCATTGGTAAAAAATGACTGTCGAGTTTACTGTTGTGCAAACATGAGTTAGAACTGTACAGTACAATGCTTGCAACTTTTTTTGTTTCTACCCCATTGCCTTGGTTACATTTCACTATGCTTTGCTGTGTAACTCATTTTTGGATGTAATATCGGAAAAATGGTGATAAAAGATATTTAAAAAAGTACAAATGGTGGCATACTAAGTGTGCAAGCTCCTCGAGGTTCACGTCGTTTAAGGAGTAGCAAAGTTGTCGTCAGGTTTTAAAATGATCGTAAAATCCTCTTCTTTTTAGGTCGAGCCTGGGCAGCACAAGCGCTGCTCTGCAAGGCATGCTGTATTCAGGTAGGGCCTTGAAGCTCTGCCTACTCTCCACCCATATTTTTCATTGGGTTGTATCATTGTCCACTGTAAACTGTGGCTGTTCATTGGTCAATAGGCTTAGTAGTCCATCGTTAGTACCACCTTCTCTCATTTTGTAACTTCCATGGCGAAACCCCCTGCTACGTGTTTTGTTACTCGGTAGACTTCAGTTACAGACCCGAGCACTATTTTCTCAAATAGCTTTGTCCTGCCTTCTGTTGCAGGCAGGACATGCTCTCGCCAAACGCTTTTTTTTTTAGCACTGGACCGAACGCATTTGCAATGCAATAGGTCTTGCATTTGTGATATTTTAAGGCTATTGGCATTGTAAATGACAATACCTTTTATTTATCGGTATTAAAACAACACATAAATAAAAGGCTTTGTCATTTACAATGCCAAAAGCCCAAACTAAAGTAAATGCGAGACATATTGCATTGCAAATGCCCATTTATTTTCTGAACCACTGCCAGTAAGCAAAGTCTCAATAAGATGGAACCCCCAAAAGTCCAAAAAGTCTCCCAGGAAAGTGCTACACAGTAGAGAAAAATGGGAGAATTCATGGATTGAATAGAGGAACACGTTTTTCAAATACCTCTGCTCTATTTGAAACATTTTGAGTTGCAATGAGATGCTATACACTTCAGAAGCACAACTATTGTAGTGGAATGTGGTATCCATTGCACATGACCATCAAAAAATCCTGCACGCAATTGTGTTGAGAGCGTGATATTTCTTAATACTCAAGGCTCTATGATGTTTCACCTGGATGCAATACCCCTAGTAAATTTATTGCAAGAAGAACAGGATCGGTATCCTCAATATTGCTTAGGTACCAATGCAAGTAAGGTAAAGAGCAGCAACAGAACCGCCTCTCACTCACTTTACCTTAGCATATGGAAAAAGGCAGCAAATAATGAAAAATATAACCATCGCTGAGAAAAACTCTGCAGGAAATAAAGTGACGAAATGAAATGTGCTACAGGCTTCTTATTTAGTCGTTGAAAAAGGGTAAAGGATGTAAAAGGAAAGAGAAGGTGCACACAAAAGTGGCCACTTGGGAGCACACTGCATAAGCCAAAACTCCAGAACTCCAACAAAGGGTCCAATATTAATAATAATAAGACATTTCTAGAGCACCTGGCTGCACAAGAACAGTGTGTCCCCGCGCTAGATGCTGCTAAGTCATCGAGAGGCAGAAGTTAGGGCGAAAGGCCAAGGTCAGAGCATACAGAAGAATTAAGTCGAAGGGAAGAGGAGCGTTTTAAGTTTTCCGCGGAATCTGGCTTCTGAGGGTTCCATACGAAGATCGAGAGGAAGAGCATTCCAATGTTTAGAAGCCAGATACCTGAACGAGCACCCGCCCTTCCTGGCTCTGGCAATACGAGGGGGCTTGAACAGCATCGCTCCGGACGATCTCAATATCCGGGTGGGGCGGTGGACAGCAAGAAGGTTTTGCAGGTAGCCTGGGCCTTTGCCATGGGCTATACGATGCGCAAAGCAGAGAGCCTTGAATTTAATACGCTCCCTAACAGGGAGCCAGTGGAGTTTGGTTAAAGCAGTCTTCCCAGATGCTCTGCGTGGTAGGTTGAGTAGGTTACAATTACAATTTTAATTAAAAAATGATACATTTCTAACTTCAGTAATGAAATAATAATCCTAATATCTTATAGAGCTACAATCACAAACTACATTCCCATTTGAGTTTGCCTAAGGTGACATTAACCAACTCTATATATCTGTTCCCAGATGAAATGATATAATAAAGTAAAAACTGATTAAATGAATCAAGTAAATGAATGAAAGAATGTACACAAACAACTTCTACTTTTAAAGAGGGACCAATTACTTTACTTTTACAATAGGTTTGTGGTAAGGAAGCACTTTACCTTGACATCTTCACATAGTTCCACCAAACGAGCATCTACGTCTATTTTTTCTGGAGAAAGAATTTGGATACATGCAGACATTAGGTTTGAAACACAAAATCTTTATTTATTTGCCTGTAATGAATAAATGTAGCAGTAAAATGATTCCCTTTTAAGGTGTTATGTAAATATGGAACAAGCCAGCTCAAGGTACAAATATACTTGGAAAATGCAACAATTACCCCACATTTCTGTTTTATTTTTTTGTTACTGTAAAAATTAATTTGGATAAATTAGGTAGGTGCTCCAAATGTAATCAGAGGACAGACACCAATATGTTTTTAATGTGCAAAAGAATGCCCACTGTAAAACATATGGTTACATTTTCCCAATATTTACGTGATTTTACAATATTTTGCATGAACACTGCTCAATCTCTCACAAAAGTGTGATAAAACACCACCACCATCTGACAAATGCACAGTTTCCTTCATTACATAATCCCTGAAACGGGGACCCCAATATTCAACGTTAAATTATAAAAGCCAACTGAGTTATGCACATTGATTACTCCACAGACATAGAATATAGAGACCAGTAAACCCAAATTTACCAAAAAAGTGTTAGACAGTTTCACAAAGAGGGTGTTATGTTCCCACAGTAGGTGAAATTGAAGGACTAAGTAAAAATGCCTAGTTAACTAAGTCAGTTTGTACTGAGATAAGTTGATAACTGTCACCATTTCTCTCTACTTTGTAACCTATTCTATATTTTCGATTTGCGTTTCCATTTGTGCAGAAGAACAAGCCCATTAAATAACAACTTGTTCAGTAATGTTTACCACAAAGGCATAAACAGTTTTTACATTCGATGACTTTTTCACAGTTATAGTACACCAAGCTCAAGCTACTAGACACTATTTATGCTGCTCACTTGCAATTTCAAATATGTTTTCTTTCAACATTAAAAAATAAAACGGGTAGCCATTTGCCCTTAAATGTTCGAACATATCCAGTAATGATAGTTCTTCAAATGGATTGTTTTTAAAAATTAATTTAGGTTTTCAAGAGGTTAAATATGTTAGTTGACACTGCATGCATTTAATGCCTCCCTGGCCAATGATAGTGCGGCTTTCTGGAAAATTATCAGGGCCCCTTTCTTGTCTTCAGAAGCTGGTCCTTCGCTTGAAATAGCAATAGCAGAAGACCAATGGATAGCCCACTTTGCAAAAGTATACCAGGGCGAGGGTAATCTAGACAGGTCAAATAGCTGTTTACTGGATGACCACAACTCTAGCTCTCTTATTCAACACCCCGCCCTGTTATTCAGGTTAGAGGAGGTAGAGCAGGCTCTCACTGTAAGTAAGGCTGGTAAAGCGTCAGGCCCCGATGGGGTCCCTGTAGACCTGTTTAAATCTAATATTCTTCTGTGGGCCGCTCTTTTAACGCAAGTTTTAAACGCTAGCTGTAGTGCAGCTTTTCCACCTACCGGGGTAGAATCAACAATTGTGCCCGTTTTTAAAAAGGGGGACAGACAAGATCCGGCGTGCTATAGGCCTATTTCCTTATTAGACGCCGTAACAAAAATAATACTAATAATAGAATACTGGAGCGCCTTCAGGACTGGGCGGAACAAAATTCCGTCCTGTCAGACCTGAAATACGTTTTCCGAGCTGGTGTAGGAACCGTAGAGCAGGGATAAAATCGGTCTCTCCTGGTAGGTAAATAAACAAGGGCGTAGAAGGGGCACCTATTTTTAGCATTTGTTGACCTTACATCCGCATTTGATTGCGTGATCCACAACAAACTTTGGTCAATTTTAGAAGCAATGCGGGTTGACAAACAGATTATTTATTTTCTTAAACATTTTTACTGCAACGCTAATGCGCGAGTGCGCTGTGGTCTAAAGGGTGAACGATCAGCGCCCATACATATAAGAAGTGGTGTTAGGCGAGGGAGTGTTCTTGCTCCCTTTCTTTTTAACTTGTACATAAACGGACTAGAGGAGGCCCTTTTAAACGATAATCATGACCCTCCCCAAGTTTCGAGACGCCCAATTCCAGCCCTATTGTATGCAGACGATGCGGTACTTATGTCCCACACTCAAGTAGGACTTCAGAAGGTACTAAATAATTTCACCAATTTTATGAATGATTTAGGGCTAAGAGTTAACTCCTCAAAAACTTTTATAATGCGTTGCGGTTCTGGCAACATAAAATCCAAACAATAAGATAGTGCACACATCAACAGTGAGTGCATCCCTGCTGTGGGCACACCTTTAGTTCTTCATAGAAGACTCCACATTAATCATTGCTTTAGTTCATTTATTTTTTTCACCATTTAAAGTCTGATTCCGTTCAATATTATGCTTTCATATTAAATGTCTTTGTCAAACAATCCGTGTTTTTAGATACTTAATATTTCTTCATGAAGTATTTACCCACTCCGATGCATTTCGGGCTACTCAGCCCTTTATCAAGGAGCTCTAGAAACGCAAGAAAACAATATTGCCCATCATTTCAAAATTCACAAGTATTACAGTCACAGTATATACGAAGGGGTCACATGCATGTATTAGGAGGATGCATTCACGTATTGGTGCTTGGTGTGTGATATGTGGTTAAGTGCACGGTTGCGAAAAACGGTGATGTTACAAATACCAGAGTGCCATGAGACGAAGGTTATGCTTACATGAGCCGGCTTAAATCAGTTCACCAACTGAAACGAAAATAGAAGGACCATGGTAAGTGACGGCTAGCCTCTCGGGCATAAGCTCAACGAGAAAGTACCTGCGGGCCAAACGCCGACTTACGTGTAAATTGCTGGAGGGTTAACTGCACGAAGGTGACAGGAACTGGTACTAAACGGGTCCCGTTCATTTCTTCCTTGAAGGTTGAAAGCTCTAACCGGGCGGTGGGGTTATGAACACCTACCCGGAAGCAACGCGGATAGGCTCAGTGATTCTCGTGAGAGTGGTAACAATAGAGAACGGACTACCGGAACGGGTGAACGAAACGGCGGCCATGTTAAATGAGTATGTGAAATGTGTCAGCATGAACAGAAATGCAAGGCATCCAAATCATGGGTGTGTGCATCCTAGTGCAAAATAAAAAATAACATGTAACGTAATCAAAATCGGTAGTAGAAAAGCATTATGCATTAGATCCACCACTATGGTGGTTTACAAAAAGCAGCTGAATTCAGTCCTGTCATTCAGCTCAAAGGGCTTCATAGCATGGAGGCGATATATCCAGGTAATCTCACGTTGAAGTAGCATTTTGTTATTGTCTTTACCCTCTTTCTTATCAATGGTTTCTAGGACCAAGAATTTGAGTTGAGCAATGCTGTGTTTATGTTCCAGGAAATGCATTGCGATGTTAGATTTCTCATTCTTTGTACGAATATTCGATTTGTGTTCATTCAATCGTGTTTTTATTTTTATTTCAGTTTTCCCAATGTAGATTTTGCCACATGGGCATTTAAGGAGATAGATTAAATTGGATGAATCGCATGTGGCGTTGACATTCAATTTGATGCTGTGCCCCTTTATGGGGTGACTGATGGTGTTACCTTTCATTACATTATTACAGCTATTGCAGTTTAAACATGGACGGGTTCCTTTAGATTCTGTTTGAATGATGTATACGCCCAAAGACGCCGTAATAAACCCTACAGTCAGCAAACAGACACTTCGTCGTCTGGAAGTGAATCATCCAATCGTCCACCAAGAAAAACAACCGCCACAACAGCTGAAAGGACCAGAGACATCAGCGAAAGTTCAACCTCTAGAGAAGTACACCCCTCAACATCGGAGCCTTTTTTAGTGGAAGGGCAAAGCGAAACAGCAGACCCAGGAGGGGCAAAAGAAAAGGAAAAAGATCATCCCAATACGAGGAGCACAATTCAACAACAAAAGAAAGATATAAAAAAAAGAAGAACACCTAGTTATTAATATATCTGACACCACTCTAACATCTAACGAAATCAAATTACTTCAGAAGGGTACATCATTTATTCCAACCACTTCAACCAATTTATTGGAACTAGAAGTAAGCACATTTAAATTGACACGGAAACTTCGATTACGCCACTATTTCGATAACATTGTACCATCTAGCACAGCGCAGAAACCTGATCTACTGATGGGCTTACGCCCACCAAGTTCTTTCCTATCTCCATGCAGCCATAAATGCATTGATATGCTCGAAACTTTAGTGAAACAAGATCTCATGAAAATGAATTTTCACAAAAAAATCTGAGAAAACATCACTCAAAAAGATAAAGACACACTGAAAAAACTAGCAGCCAACAAGGAAATAAAAGTGTATAAAAGCGGATAAAGGTGGCGCCTTGGTCATCGTAAACACCAGTATGTATCAAAGTAAAATACATGAACATATATCAGATCAACACACATATATGCAATTGGAAGTGAATCCAACCAACCAATTCAAAGCGAATCTGATGGATATACTGGATAAAGCCCACAAATCGGGCATAATTGATGAAAGAACCAAAAAATATCTACACTGGAACACCCAAAGAGTCCTACTATTAACATGACGCCAAAAATCCACAAGAACTTGTCAGACCCTCCATTCAGACCAATAATATCCACCAGAGGCTCCTTACACGAGCCGGTGGGAAAATTCTTGGACCGATATCTCCAACCCTTAGTCAAGCAAATGAAGAGCTATATCAAAGACACTACGGAATTTCTTATTAAATTGTCTGAAGTCAACATCCAAGAAGGCGAAAATTTGATTTTATGCACGGCAGATGTGAAAAGTCTATATACATCTATCCCCCATGGTGGAGGAATCGAAGCTATTGAAAAGGCCATATTGAACAGCAACATAGAGGATAAAATGCAAACTTTCCTCATGGAACTTATGATGTACACCCTATATCACAGTTATTTCGTATATGAGAACAAATGGTTCCTGCAGCTATCTGGTATGTCCATGGGAAACTGTGCAGCCCCCACGTACGCGAACATCTACATGCAAGAATTTGAAGTAACCACCATTTTTGAGAACCCGAACTGGAATAAGAACTTGAAGTTATTCGTCAGATATATCGACGCTCTCTTCTTCATCTGGAAGGACACTAGAAATAATCTTGAAAAAGCCCTAGTAGAGTTAAACACGAAAGACAACAGAATTCAACTTGCATGGCAAATAAGTGAGGATACGTTTACTTTTTTAGACGTGCTGATTTCAAAGACTGACAGTGGTTTTGAAACTCATTTGTTTCGGAAAGAAACGGACCGTAACAACACGTTACACTTTTCGAGTTTCCATCAGGACTCACTTAAACGTCACCTACCCTTTTCTCAGATGCTACGCGCCAAACGCATAGCATCAAACAAGGAAACATGTGAGAAACGAATCAAAGAGATGGGTTTTAGATTTCTTGAAAGGGGATACCCACAAGACACTATAAAAGAGGCTGAAAACCGAATATCCAAAATAACGAGAGAAAAAGCGCTAACCAGAACTACTAAACCGGTAGATACCAGGATGGTATTAGTATCAAAATTTTCCACTAAAAGTGCGGCCTACAAAAAGATTATTTTGAGACACTGGCGAATCTTAACATCAGAGCCTGAGTTTAATGACATATTCAAAAATCCACCTATATTTGCTTACTCAAGGAATAATAATCTCAAAGAAATCCTCTCTAAAGAACCCATCATTCAAACAGAATCTAAAGGAACCCGTCCATGTTTAAACTGCAATAGCTGTAATAATGTAATGAAAGGTAACACCATCAGTCACCCCATGAAGGGGCACAGCATCAAATTGAATGTCAACGCCACATGCGATTCATCCAATTTAATTTATCTCCTTAAATGCCCATGTGGCAAAATCTACATTGGGAAAACTGAAAGAAAAATAAAAACACGATTGAATGAACACAAATCGAATATTCGTACAAAGAATGAGAAATCTAACATCGCAATGCATTTCCTGGAACATAAACACAGCATTGCTCAACTCAAATTCTTGGTCCTAGAAACCATTGATAAGAAAGAGGGTAAAGACAATAACAAAATGCTACTTCAACGTGAGATTACCTGGATATATCGCCTCCAGGCTATGAAGCCCTTTGGGCTGAATAACAGGACTGAATTCAGCTGCTTTTTGTAAACCACCATAGTGGTGGATCTAATGCATAATGCTTTTCTGCTGCCGATTTTGATAATGTTACGTGTTATTTTTTATTTTGCACTAGGATGCACACACCCATGATTTGGATGCCTTGCATTTCTGTTCATGCTGACACATTTCACATACTCATTTAACATGGCCGCCGTTTCGTTCACCCGTTCCGGTATTCCGTTGTCTATTGTTACCACTCTCACGAGAATCACTGAGCCTATCCGCATTGCTCAGGGTAGGTGTTCATAACCCCACCGCCCGGTTAGAGCTTTCAACCTTCAAAGAAGAAATGAACGCAACCCGTTTAGTACCAGATCCTGTCACCTTCGTGCAGTTAACCCTCCAGTAATTTACACGTAAGTCGGCGTTTGGCCCGCAGTTACTTTCTCGTTGAGCTTATGCCCGAGAGGCTAGCCGTCACTTACCATGGTCCTTCTATTTTCGTTTCAGTTGGTGAACTGATTTAAGCCGGCTCATGCAAGCATAACCTTCGTCTCACGGCACTCTGGTATTTGTAACATCACCGCTTTTCTCAAACGTGCACTTAACCACATATCAAACACCAAGCACCAATACGTGAATGCATCCTCCTAACACATGCATGTGACCCCTTCGTATATACTGTGACTGTAATACTTGTGAATTTTGAAATGATGGCCAATATTGTTTTCTTGCGTTTCTAGAGCTCCTTGATAAAGGGCTGAGTAGCCCGAAATGCATCGGAGTGGGTAAATACTTCATGAAGAAATATTAAGTATCTAAAAACACGGATTGTTTGACAAAGACATTTAATATGAAAGCATAATATTGAAAGGAATCAGACTTTAAATGGTGAAAAAAATAAATGAACTAAAGCAATGATTAATGTGGAGTCTTCTATGAAGAACTAAAGGTGTGCCCACAGCAGGGATGCACTCACTGTTGATGTGTGCACTATCCTATTGTATGTCAAACGTATTTGGACGGATACGCGACCTGCAGGAGCACCCAACCGGTTTAAAACACAAGCTACATTATATCACAATCTAACAAAATTCATTCAACGCGGTGCACCGAGCCAATCTTCTCTGATTAACATAAAATCCAAAGACATGTTTGTATCTGGACAAAAGATAAGGCCTACTAAAACATTTTCTTATTCGGGCATCCTTTTCGCCAACAATGATCTATGGACACAGGCTGTGGCTGCAAAAAAAACTAGTACTGTTACGTAGTACATCTGCTATAAGTTCCTATGCTAAGATACTAGGCAAGAGGCCTCCGGAGGAACTTATCAAGATTTATAAAGCAAAATGTGTCTCTGCAGCTGTTTACGGGACTGGGGTATGGACGCCAGTTGACCTGCTTCCCATTCAAAAAGTAGAAATTTCTTTTTTAAAATATATTTTATCCGTTCCAAATGGTACCTCAACATACATTTGCCATGCGGAGCTGGGCCTCACCTTTACTTCCGATTTGATTAAACTTGAGCCTGTGCTGTTATGGCACAGACTCTGGACAAAAGAAGAGGCAAAATTAAACAGAGATATACTCCTGGATGTCCTGAGTTTGGACGGGGCCCTGAGGATCCCATGGTTAAATTACGTTCGTAACTTTCTACAAGATCTTGGCCACCCAGAGTATTTTACTAATCCTAGCTCCATTGGGCACATAACTAAGAAGGATCTAAAAAAAATGGCCTTATCTATGTTGGATACTATCAGATTGACATCTGAGATAGTAAAGCCCACTGTCCTACACAATCAGACGATTTTAATTACTTTTAATATTCAACCCTATCTTACTTATGTCCTGGGGGCATACGATAGGTTCCTTCTTATCCGATTTTGGTTAGGGGTCTTCCATAGGCAAGTCACTTTTCCTACCGTAAATGACTGGTCTCAAAACCTCCAGCCATGCCCTTGTGATAACATTTCTGAACAAACTTTACTCCATGTTATCATTTTTGAAATCGTATTCTTCCGTGAGGAAATTGTGTCTGCTCCCTGTGCTGAAAATTCTTGGGTCCCGTCAGTGTCGTCGCGCCCTTTTGGCATTGCAATATCTAGATAATGTACACAGAGTTTATAGGATGGCATTTTTCCTGAAAAGGGTTCTTAGCTTAAGGAAACAAATCCTTCTTTCAACTTACAGTGGAAGCATAAAAATGTGTTTTAATGATCTTAATATGAACCTGTTTCATGTATAGTATCATTATTACTTTTTAACTAGAGATGAACTGACAATTTAATAACAACTTATTCCCCATGGAATGCTAAACATTTCCTAATGGAATGAATTTGACTTTGTAACACACATGTAATGTTGTAGTAATTATATGCTTTATGTACTTTTATGATTGCTTCTCAACAATCGAATAAAGCTTACTTTCTTTTTTTAATGCCAAAGCCCACTTGGATCTACCTACATTTTTGTTTTTCAATGTAATATCGTTTCCCCTTTAATGAAGTAGAACTGTGGATTAACATATGTATCAACAGCTTTAACTGGGCAAGCAAAGTGCTCATCTCTCCATCTAGTTATCACCAGGGTTCAGGATTCATAACTTAATATGACAACACATGGACAAAGATATGTTTAGGCTACATTTTGGAGAAGAGATTTTAAAATGTAGCCAAAATAACAGTTACCTACATTTGGGAATTCTCTTTCTGCAGATTCTCCACCTTCAGTCTATCCCCAGATGTCGAACCGGATCCAGATAATTTTTCCAGCAATACTCTTGAGTACTGGTAGGTGGAGTTGTATGCCACCTCAGTGACTCTATATTGCCCTGGAAGTGACAGAGCAGAGCCACATAAAAGAATTACCCTCGCGCACTAACATCAGTCTCTTGTGTCTTTCTGCTTCCGCACACTTAGACGCAGAGAGTGGAACAAACTGGCAGAGAGAGTGTGCTGATTTCTAACTTGGGACCTTTTCAGAAAGTAAAGACACCACTTCACAGAATGGGGAAAGGAAGGGGAGAGAAAAATTTGTGATTAGACACAGTTCCCACCAGAATATTTTTTTCCCAGACTTACTAGCTTGTTCTTCTGTCGGATTCCTCACCTATAGAATAGATACAATACCAATATCTTCCAAGGATGGTGGGTCTAGGGAGTGGATTTAGACCAAAACGCCCCGAATATTGAGCTGGTGAGTGAACTCCCAACAAGACATGGGTATCTGTGCATATATTGATGAAACAGTCAAGTCAGTACTGTTTTGTCAACTAATGTACAGATGCCCATGTCACAGCCTGGCAGATGTCTAGATAGGAATCTCTTGTGCCAAAGCTGTCATAGCAGCTTTGTCCCTAGTGGAATGAGCCTGAAGGGTGCCAGAGGGCTGCTTCCTGGCCAGTGTGAGGCATATTTGAATACAGAGAATTATCCACCTTGAAAGATTCCTCTCTTGCACAGCCTCCACTTTCTTTGCCTAGCCTTCACTTTCTTTGCCCAAGAGAAATCGATTTATACGTTCACAGCCCTCCTAGGGTCAAATCGATTGAGCCTCTCCTCCTCTTTCAAGGTGTGAGACAATGGCAAACAACTGTGGCTGTGTAAGTGAATAGTCAATATTGAATGAAGTCACAACCTTTGGCAGATAGGCCACCGGGGTTCTCAGTGCCAGCTTCTCCAGAAAGATGAAAGTGTAAGGCAGTTCTACTAAGAGTTATTATTTTTCACTCACAGTGTGTGCTGATGTAATTGCTATGAGAAAAATAGTTTCAGTGTCAAGAGTCATAAAGAGCAGCTGTGCATTGGTTCGAAAGACGTCAAATAAAGTCCCACTGAGGCATAACAAATGGTTTGAGATCAACAAACCTTTCAGAGGACACATCACAACCAACGATTTAAAGATGGTTGGTCAGAAAAACACAGAAAGGCTAAAAAAGGCCGATAAATGAACTTTAATTGTGTCCAACACAAGATCTTACTGGGCTACTGAATGAACAAACAAAAGAACATCAGAAAGATGGGCTTTTAAGGGGTAGGTATTTGAGCACCACACTTTTTTTCTGTGCCCAGAGCAGATTGACTTTGTGGGTGGGCGTCTGACTGCAAGGATGACATCAACCACCTCTGTTTGCTAGTCAATCGCACTGAGTTGCCGCCGCTCAGTCTCCATGCATGGAGGTGTAGTTTGTGGAGATTCATATGTAGTACCCCGCCAGGCAGTTACTGAAACAGTAGGTCCTCCTGAAGTAGAAGCCTGATTAACAAAAAAAGTTTCAGGTTTAGGAGTCTTGGTATCACACTCGGTTGGCGCAGTCCATGGCAATGAGAATGAATGTCAGATCAGTCTTGATCTTAGAACCCAAGGCAAGAGAGATAGTGGTGGAAAGGCATGCATGAGTTCATCTTGCCATTTCAGACAAAATGCATCTCATAACAAGCGTCTTGGAGGAAACTCCAGCGTGCAGAGTTGTTGACACTACATTCTCACTGGTGATGAACAGATCAAGCCAGGGCGTGAGCCATTCATTGAAGACATCCTGCACCACCCTTGGACTGAGAAATCACTCATGGTCTGCAGATAAAGCCTGTCCACTTTCTCCGCTCTCAAGGATCAGGTAGTCCGGTCGTTCTTGGAACCCCCTTCTACACCCACCATTCAATCTTGTGGCAATTACCCACAATAGTTGGTCACTACAAGTGTGGGAGCTGCAAAGCCTGTTTAACTACCGAAACCAAACAGTTTAATTACAACGACTGCTCAATCACTCTCAAAACACATACCAATTGCAACACGCTTAATGAGATTTACGCAATACTCTGCCCTTGTGACAAGATCTATATAGATCAAACTACGCAGAAGGTCAAGGCCCACATACTGCAACACTGCAGCAGGATACGATGTAAGACACCAGGGGCCCCACTGGTTGAACATTTTCAAACCTTTGAACACCGTCCTGAATCTCTAAAGTGGTTGGTCATTGAGGAAATCAAACTAGGAGTAAGAGGTGGAGACCTGAGCTCCATTCTGAATATTAGTGAATGCAAATCGATGGATCGTTTTAATGCAGTTCATGATGGCTTGAACGAAATGGATGCAACCTATGCCCAACTGTCCACTCTAAACAACGTCTAGGGCCAGCAACCCCCTGCTTGAATCCTTGAACAATACCATACATGGGACTATTAAGTCTTATACCTTCCTCACCACACTTGTACCCAGAACTGATAACACCAATACAAGCTTATGCACCTTTTGAAATGTTTCCCCTTTTTGTGCGCTCTAGGTAACGCACACGATCATGGACAATAAGCTTGTAACATTTTGGCACTTGGCGAGGCTGGCCCAACAGTGCACGCATTAACTTTGTTCACTCCGTTTCTATGTAGTATAAAAAAAATGGTACCATAATGTGTATATTTACTATGCGCCATACTTTTGAACATCTCTACCATCTTACAAAAGTCTGTGCACCACACTATGACTAGGAGTAATTAGGTACCTTGTTGATAATTGTTTTTAAATTAGAGCTTTACTAATAATGTGCGCTGAAACTTGCAGACAGTAAAATCCTTTACAATGAGATGGATCATCTTGTGCGCTCATTTCATGTGTATTGAACAAGTTGTTTGATCTGCTCTCGCTGTTAAGTTATTCACATTATTTGTTTTCAATATCAACTAAGTAATTCTGTGTATACTGTATGCTGAATGTGACAGACAGTCCCCCCGTTTGAGAAACCTTAAGCCTCTAAGATGCTCTTCCCTATTGTTTATGCCCGTTTTTTTAACAGATTCGACCCTAGATTATGCGCTGGATATGTTAGACAAGAATTATTTGTGCCCGTTTCATCTCACATACTAAATATGGGTAGTTACACGATCTGCTGGCAGACAGGATGTTTCTGATATAGACTGACTATTTCCAATACTAACAGCCAGATTCATCATTGAAAAATGGGCTCGCAAAGGGCCAGATTCTGAGAATCCGGCCCTTTGCGAGCGCAATTTTTGCATTTGGGATTCATCATCCCAAATGCAAAAATCGCTAATTGCAAAATCGCATATTTGCGAGGAATTGCATTTAAGGAATCTCTATTTGAGATTCCTTAAATGCAATTCATTAACCATTTATTATTTGCGAATTCGCTATTTCTGGCCGCTATTTACCGTGAAGTCTGACTTCGTGGTAAATAGCGAAAACTTAGAAAAATGCACTTTAGTGCATTTTTCTAAGTGGTATGTTACACACACACATGTCCTTTGGACATGTGTGTGCGCAACATCAGGCTAAATTTACATTTCAGGGGTGCTACAGGGTGTCCTTTGGACGCCCCTCGCACCCTTGAAATCACATCCTTATTTGCGATTAGCAAATTGCTAATCGCAAATAAGGAATAACTCCCCATTCATTCCTATGGGCCTTAGGCCCATAGGAATGAATGGGGAGTTATTCCTTATTTGTGATTAGCAATTGCTAATCGCAAATAAGGAACATGTAGAAATCGCAATTATTTTTGCGATTTCCACATGAATCCCGTTTTGCGAGTCTTTAATAGCGAATCCTTAATAATTGCTATTAAGGACTCGCAAAACAGGACATTGATGAATCTAGGTGTAAATCCTTCTATTACATGTGGTTCGACAGGCAGAAATGTCTTTCATTCCTTTGAGGACCTTTTCCCTTTTGTTTTTGACCGTAATGTGCCTTCTAGCATCTGGGTCGTAAAACCACAAAGTCATGGCCTTAACGTGAAAAGCGTGCATGTCTCTCGCGTGTATTTAAATTCCACTGCTGAAATGGTTACGGTGTTAGCTTATCACCGTCCTTGCCAGCAGCCGGAAGGTATGTCTTCATTCGCAGCAGTTTCGCTTGTGAGAACAGGGATTTTAGGACTGTCTGGTATTTAATGGGTATTCAAGTCTTTAGAAGCTCGCGCTCTTGAACTATTTATTAATGCTCAAACACAGCGTATTGGGGACCCTTAACATAGGGATATTGAGCATTTTAAGCCGCATTTGTGATGCATAAGACAGCGCACTTCCTTGAGAGTTACCACAAATTGTGTTCGTTTCTCACAATTAGGGTGGGTCCAATACGTGTAGAGAGCCATCCGGGCCCTCTACTACAATGTTGCGACTCACACGCATCCATACACCCCTCGGGGCGGGCTCGTCCCGAGGGTATAAATAAATGGCTAGAGAGAGCTCGGGGTCTTCCGGCCACGAGAACGAAAGTAACTATCTTGTGTGTTTTCTGCCAGCTCTGCAGCGGCCTAGTTAACCCAGGCCCCACTGCTCTACATTGGCGATGAGGCCGGTCGCACCCCACGTGTGCCCCTCTACCGTCGGACTTCTGCAAGGAGCGTGCGGTGCCCACCCGCATTGTCCTGCTCCCTCTGCCGCCGAGTGGTGTCCTGTAGGAAGTATGCGGTGCCCCCCGCTTCGCTCCTATCTACCCGACGTCTACTACTGCCTGAGGCCCTGTCTCCCTGCGGCCTCCATCACCTCTGCATCTGCCCGCTGGGGGAATTGCTCCGGCCAGCGCCCGCCCACACGTCTCCCTACCCAACGGGAGAGCGATCAGCTGGCGGCGCTCGCGGAGGCCTGCTGCCTGGGGCTGAGTGCAGCTGCGAGAGGGCATCGCTAACTCACCGTGGCTTAGGCGCGCTGCCTGCCCCCTCTGAGCGGAGCTGCTTGAGGGTGTGCCTGCTCCCGCACCTCCCCCCACCCCCCAACGCATCTGAGCCCACCGGTCGGCACACAGCCTTCACAGCTGCGTCCTGTCAGCGAGGCCCCGGGATTGGGCTTCCCCTTCCGCTGCCTGTGCCTGCCATAGTGTGCCTACAGCCATCCACGCACACGCCACTGGATCCTCCCTGGGGGGGGCCGCGTGAGCCACTGCACGTGGTGAAGAAGGGGATAGCAAACCAGCATTGGCAGCTGCAATACTGGGGAGAACTGTCTAGACGGGGGAGAACTGTCTAGACGGGGGAGAATTGTCTGCTCACACGAGGGGAGAGTGTGAACTGTTCTGCTACAGCAGACAGCATCTACAGGATCATGCCACTGTGGCTCAGTTATCACCAGGGGAAGACAAAAGTGGACACTGCGGAGGAAGTCATCTGGTGTTGGGTTGAAGACACTCAGGCCTACTTTGCTCACGCCTTCTCTCTCACCCAAAGCTGCGCCAGAGGGCCAACAACCCCCCTGCACGAACATGGCACCACTACACGGTCAGGGACACAGGACCACGTGCTGAAACACACGCCACAGATCTGACCGTCAACAAGCAGGCCACGCCTTTGCGCCTACGCACCACCGCATGGCTGCAATGAGCAACCCACCAGCGCCTGGTGCTGCCACCCAGCAAGATGGAGGGCGCAATCCAGTTGTCGGTGCCAAACCGACTCCCCTGGGGCACAGTCACACGGCGGTTGCGCTTCTGCCCCTCTTCAGTGAAGCCTCAGACCCTGCCACCGCTGCGCCGAGATGGAAGAAGTGGGTTGGCCGCTCAACCATTACTTAAAGGGTACCAGGGAGACGGATGGCACAGTGAAGCAGTCTCTCCTCATCTACTATAGGGGCGGAGAAATCTATGACCTCTTCGAGACGCTCCTCAACACGGGAAATGACGACTATGAGGCGGCGGTTGCTGCGCTTAACAGGCATTTTGATCCTAAACTCAACCCCGACTTTGAGAAGTTCAGGTTCAATAGGGCGTGGCGGATGGAGTCAGAATCTGTTGACATGTTCTATGCACGGCTACGCTGGCTGGCTAGCACGTGCCTGTTCACCGACCAGTGGGAAGAGATACGAGACCAAATCATCCTGGGTTGCCGCTCCAAGCTCCTGCCGAAGCTGATCCTTCGACAACCAGGTATCTCGCTGGACGAGATCTTGGTCCTGGCCCGTTCCCATGAGCTGTCGGACGTCAGAGCGGAGGAAATGGAGGCCGCCTTACACACACCGGTTGCCGTCCCACATGCGCCAAAACACCCGACGATCCAGGAGGAAAGGGTAAAAGCGATCCAGAGGCACGCCACGACTCGCCAAGCGCCCAGACCACCACCTGGTGGGCCTTACGGATACTGCGGCAAAGATCACCCCGCGACAGCTGTCTGTGGGGCGAAGGGGAAGACATGCTCCCGCTGCGGCAGCTTTAATCACTATGCCAAAGTATGCCGAGGGGGGCGATTCAGACAACCATCGTCAAGACCTAGAAGAATGCCCCAACGAATTCGCCAGGTCTCTCTCAACGACCCGCTGCCAATCGCGGAAGACCACCCACAGGAACGAAACCCAATGTATGAGGATGAGCACGAGGAAGTGTTTGTGGTGTCATACATCAGCAGAACAGGCACTCGTCGAAGGCCACCTCCGATGTGCTCAGTCTCCATCAAAGGCACAGATGTACAAGCCCTCATTGACACTGGTGCATCTGTCAATGTGATGGATTCAGAACAGTATGATCGCGGCCAAAGTGACCCCCACTTGCACCGTCCACAGCCCGAATCTACACGTATGGAGGGACTGCCCTGCTTCCTCTCGTCATCCAGACCACCATCCCCAACAGAAGCTACTCCACTGAGGCGAGGTTCCACATCACCGAGGGTTAAAAGGGAACTCTACTCAGCAGCCACACGGCCGAGGACCTAGGACTTGTCTTCTTCGACAATCAGATTCATGACTCCCAGGCGGAAGCGATGCTGAAGGAGTTCCTGGCTCTCTTCAAAGGTCTGGGGAAGCTCAAGAAGTTCAAGCTCCACATTGACCCTTCGGTACGACCCGTGGCCCTCAGGCACCGGCGGGAGCCATTCAACCTACGCCCGCAAGTTGAGGAGGAGCTGAGGAAGCTCGAAGAGCTAGATGTGATCGAAAAGGTCTCTGGCCCCACTCCGTGGGTGTCCCCGCTGGTTGTGGCGCCCAAACCCAAACAACCAGGAGCCATTCAGCTCTGTGTCGATATGAGGCTGCCAAATACTGCTGTGAAGAGAGAAAGTCACATCATCCCCACAATGGACGACATTGTGGCAGACCTAATGGGGCGAAGTGGTTATCCAAGCTAGACCTGAACGCCGGCTACCATCAGCTGGAACTGGAGCCTGAGAGCAGGTATATCACCACCTTCTCGACAAATGTTGGCCTCCAAAGGTACAAGAGGCTCAGCTTTGGAGTATCATCAGCCGCCGAGGTCTTCCAGAATTCTATCAGGGAAGCACTGTCGGGGCTGCAAGGGATGATCAACCTCAGTGATGATATACTTGTGTTCTCAAACACGCTCGAGGAACACCACTCTCTCCTCCGAGCCACTCTGAAGAGGTTGGCAGACTGCGGGCTGACTCTGCACAAATCCAAGTGTTTGTTTTATCAGGAGAGTGTCAACTTCTTTGGATACACGTTCACCCGAGAAGGGCTCCGAAGCCATCCGAGCGGCCAGCACACCACGAAACCCCACCGAAATGAGGAGTTTCCTCGGCATGGCCACGTACTGTGGGCACTTCATCCCCAAGCTCGCAGCCATGTCAGAGCCCCTACGGGACCTTACACACCACGATCACAAGTGGGCGTAGACGCTGGTGGCCAACAAAGCGTTCCAAGACATCAAAGCAGGGTTGCTGGACAAGACAGTAATGGCTTACTTCCACCCAAGACGACGAATGTAACTGGCCGTCAACGCCAGCCCTGCGGGCCTAGGAGCGTCCTCCTTCAGGAACACGGCCCGGAAGTGTGGAAGCCAGTCCCCTATACCAGCAAAGCTCTCACTGACACGGAGACCAGATACGCTCAAATCGAGAGGGAGGCGTTGGCTATCAAATGGGCGTGCCAACACTTCCACCTGTATCTGGGCGGCCAGGAGTTCCATGTTGTGACTGATCACAAACCGCTACTCCCACTGTTTGCGGGCTCATCCCGGCTAGCACCCCCGAGGATTGAACGGTGGGCAGTTCAGTTGGAAGCATACAACTTCAAAGTGATCTATCGTCCAGGGGCCCACAACCCTGCCAACTATCTGTCTCGTCAACCAGAGTCCACGATGCCATCGCACCCATCAGCGGACGTCTGCTGCACCGAAGCTTTTGTCAACATGGTGTCGCAAGGGGCGTGTCCCACGGCCATGACGCTTGAAGAGATTGGTCAGGCCACTCAGGAAGATCCCACTCTTACCCGAGGGAGGGGAGCGCTGGAGAACAATAGATGGGCCCATTTCATGGACGTAGCCCGCGTCTTCTGCCGGAGGTCAGCCATGCCCGCCAACAACTATGGCAGGTCTGTAACAAACTCCGTGTGGGGGTAGAAGGAGTTGTCTTGAGAGGACACCTGATAGTGGTCCCGGAGAGTTTGCAGAGACGGATCCTCAAGCTGGCGCACATTGGCCATCAAGGAATTGCGAAGACCAAGGCCAGGTTGCGGGACAAGGTCTGGGTCTCAGCGAGGGACTCCATGGTGGAGGAGATGGTAAGACAGTGCCACGCCTACACGATCACCGGAGGAGACCCCGCGACAGCACCCGTGATCACGGAAGAACCAAGCAAGACTCCCTGTACACACCTCAGCCTGGACTTTGGGAGCTTCCCAGATGGACGTCAAATGCTGGTCATGGTTGACTCATTCTCGAAGTTCCTCATCGTCGAAGTGGTGTCGTCAACAGCTTTTCCCCATGTGAAAAGGGTCCTGGACAGAACCTTCGCAATGATGGGACTACCAGAAGAGGCTAAGTCTGACAACGGACCCCCTTTCCAGGGGCAAGAGTTTCAGGAGCATCTTGAAAATCAAGCAATTCGCCATCGGAAGATCACCCCGCTTTGGCCACAAGCGAACTGTGAAGTAGAACGTCTAATGAGGACACTTAACCGCGCGTTGCGCATCGCAGTGGATAATAGAGAAGACGCTAAAACAGCTCTTGACCAATTCCTGGGTGCATACCGACAAACCCCTCATAGCACCACCAAGTGTGCTCCGGCTCATCTACTGTTCAAGCGGGCCCCACGAGACAGTAACCTGTCAGACCCGACGTGGGTGCCCGTGGAGCGGGATGTTGCAGCCATCCAAGCAAGGAGGGAGACAACGAATCGGAAGGCCAGTGAAGCATGAAGAGCACAAGAACCTCAGCTAAAAGTGGGAGACTGGGTGGTGATCAAAGACCGACACCCCGGGTGGAAGTTCCGGATGCCCTACGAGCCAGAAGTATTGATCGTTGTAGGTGTTCAAGGGACCATGATCACTGCTCAAAAGGGAGAGCAATCTGTAACGAGGAATGTGTCCAGTTTCAAGAAGACATCTGAGGTAGAGGTGAGTCAAGAAACATCCGGCTACCAGGACTCACTTCCGAATTTCTCCAATCCTGCCTCGCCCAGCACGGCGGGTACCCCACCAGAGACACCCTGGCAAGTCAGCCAAGGGTGTGCTGCTAGTGCCCGGTCGCCATGCCAGACCACCTCCAACCAGTCGGCCGGTGGTGTCCTGTCCAGTGCCTCAGCAGCTCACAGTTCCCGGAGCCAGAAGTATGGTCTCCGGCCAAATACTGTGCTGAGTCAACGACTAAAGGACTTTGTATATACGTCTCCATGAACTAAGAGAACTTGATGGTACAGAACGAAAAGAAAGGAGGGATGTAGAGAGCCATACGGGCCCTCTACTACAATGTTGCGACCCACACGCACCCATACACCCCTCGGGGCGGGCTCGTCCCGAGGGTATAAATAAATGGCTGGAGGCCGCTCGGGGTCTTCCGGCCACGAGAACGAAAGTAACTGTCTCGTGTGTTTTCTGCTAGCGCTGCAGCGGCCTAGTTCACCCAGGCCCCGCTGCGCTACACTACGGACCGTTTTTTTCAATTTTGAAGTAATGCCGGTTTATTTTTAATCAAAGCGTGAGTCGGGCATTTTCAACATCGCACACACACCGCTGTCCTTTCCACCCAAGTTGGCATAGTTCCGGAATGAAGGCTGGTCGGGTTATTTAACATAAGCACACATACATTCCTGCTTACACCGCCCCGTAGTTGGCGCGATGCACACTCCTCCACCTAGAACCAGATAGCTTAACTTGTGGTTTGTTTTTGGACAGTTGTTTTGCACTCGTTTACTAGTGGATGTTCCTAACCGGATTTTTATTTAGCTGTCTTTGAATTTGGCTTCACAACTCTCATGTATTATACAGTTTAATCTGTGGTTCGTTTTAGACAGGTTTTTCACTCGTTCAGCAATGGATGTTCTAAACTGGTCTGCATTTAGCTGTCCCTAATTGTGGCTTCATTTCCTATTATACACTACCACATAAGTCACTGGCCTTACTCATTTTAATAAGCCAGCTTGTGCGTATCCAGCATGCCTTGTTCAAACTCTATTTTAACTAGAGGGCTATTGTTTGAAATGGGTTTCCCCTTCCTCAGCCACAGGTTACTCATCAACCTGGCCCTCTTTTTGCCCTTTTTTGAGTCTTTGGATCATCTCTAAGAAGTCTGAGTAAGTTTGGCTCTTTAGCCTTTATATATTCTGTATCTTTAAATGTTATCCCTCAGTAGTCCTGGAAACGGAGGTCCTAGTGTCCTGTCACCTCTCTTTTTACAGGAGCCTACAAGCCCAGCCTCTCTCAAATACAGCCCGAAACAATAGAGCTGTCTCTACTGGTAAATCTCCATGACGTTTTTCTTATATATATTTCCTTATTTGTACACACCACCCGAATAACCTTATGCCGATGTCCGTAGGTGCCCACTCCCCTACCCTCACCATTGTCCTGATGAAGACCCCACCCACAATCCGTGAAATTGGCTGTTCCATTTAGGGGTTGAAACATCGACACTTCTGTATACTTTTGTTAGACATATATGACAGAGAATTTGTATCTGTAATTGTGTTATGACTTGACATTCAATGATTGGACAATAATACTGTCAGGATAGTTTCCAATGATCTTTTTGATGTATATATGCTCGCACCACTGTCCTTTTTCACAATCCTTCCGATACACCTATAACTTCACTCCTCTGTGCACCTGTTTCTTAAAGAATATATTCATTGAGGATTTGTTTTGTATTTTATAAATTGATTAATTCAAATACTATGATGCAATTAAAGCATATCCATTGTTGGAAAGAATGTATGGTGGTGTCTGACTTTGATTAGATACATTTGATTAACACACTCTATTGATTCATCTGTTCTAATTGCTCTCCACTGGGACATTACCTTATTGTACCACTAACTACCCAGGCCCAGTGGTCTTTGGGTCACCCCATTGTTAGAACACTTTCTCCGCTCTGGCATTCAGGGACCCTGCTATATGGCTAATCGCCAGTAATATGTTCTGTTGGTCCAGACACCTACAGAGGCAAGCATCTCTTGGCAAAGGATCCCGGACTCCTTTCTGCTCTCTCACCCCATGGTAATTTGCAAAAGGCACCCCCTTTGATGTGGCTGGGCCTGGTCAAAAAAATAGGACTATCCTTCCAAAAATACTATACATGTTACAAATCAAAGTGATTCACATAAACAAAGGCTATATAGAAGAACTGCTTTAGACTTTTAGATGAGTATATCTGTCAGGGAAAATGTGCCTTAATAGAAACAAATTATGTTTACTACCAGGCAAAGTGGATTGAGTGTGTATAACTTACTTAAATACTACCAGGCCTATCAATACAACATAAAAGGTAGTGATGGTTTAACAGGATTGCACATCAATCATGGACAGTAGATTGTTCTGATTTCTCAATAGATGCTAATATTTTGTCATCAGCTTGATTCACTAAGCTTTTAAATCGCTCCTCGCTCGACATTGGAGCTGGAAATTGCACTTGCACTTTGTTCTCCCCTCTTCCCCTCGCTTGAAGAACTAAGCGTGGTATTTGCACCTCCCCACCCCCACACTCACCGGGTCAGTCTCAGCCTACTCAGGCGCAGAGGGCCTTCTTCCAGTCACGGGCGAGCTCAAAATCGCAGCGGCCATCTTAGGTGGGGGAAGCGTCAGCACGCATTCTAGTGGCCAGCATAAAAAGGGCAGCCAGAGCAAGGTATCGACCTAACTGTGTGTTTGATTCCCTCCTGAGGCGGAAGCCGGGAGGTTGCTGTGTCACTCTGCTCTGATTATTGTTATTTTAATATTGTTCACATCGCTTGAATTACTAAGCTTTTAATAACTGTTTGTACCCCTCGCATGGGCCACTTGATTTTAAATTATATTTTGTCATCAGCTTGATTCATCCAATTTTTATAGCGCAATACCATCACAAATAGTTGGCACATATATTAAGAAACGTGTTCACTCTTGGCATTGGTTTTAGGCCTACATGAAAGACAAAATTAAATACCTGAAAAGGGAGGCTTACATGGAATATAAATGAGGCTGGGTTAGGCACCCACACATTTCTAGTCTTGCCAACACTCAAAGTGTTTTCAGTAATTGGAAATGTGTCATAGTCAAACGCACATGTGCAAAATCATGGGTACTCACTTATGATCTCAGAAGTCCAACCACAGCCAGGCATTCAGGATTGCCCGATTTAATAATCATGAGACACTTAATTTTACTAATGGTGATTACGTATTAATGGATTATACTGAAAACCAGATGTGGTGCAGTCCATGAGTAAGAGCTCATAATCTGAATCATATTTTTAATCTGGACACGTTTTTCATTGATACCCCAAATTATCCCCAGATTTATCCTCTTCAACACACAATTATTCAGTTAGCTACATCGGTATTTAATTGGGCCATCAATATTAGCACTATGAAGCATTTCTTAAGCAAAACAAGTCAGATTACAAATCACACTAATCACTCTGCAAAAAATTACGGGAGACAGTTGTTAATTGAACTTCCAGACAAACCATTCTGCTTCTTGAGAGGATTTCTTTCTGGAAACAATGTACCATAGGTATATCTGGACTCAAGCAAAATTTACATTTTTTCTATTTAGACACCTGCACAGGAAAAACAATATTGTCTTCTAACAATAACTACAGAGTAACATAGCCTGCTTTTATAACATACCTAGACTGGTGCCTCTTGGGGTTCCGGGGTACTTTCTTCTGAGAAGACGTTCATAAAGGGCCTGCATGCTGGACTTGGCTAGTTATAAGGATTGCACATACGGACTAATTACTACACTCCTCAGGTATTTGTGCTTTATTACTTGCCTTATAGTTAGTAAGAAAGCTAAGAAATGATTTAAAAGCTAGTAGAAATTTATAGGTAATTTAAAGTAGAAGCTTAGAAAGTTTGCAGGATTTACTATATGTATGTTAATGATGTACATTTAGGGTATGTCTACAGCGCTCAAACAAGCTTAAGCTTTCAGAATTTAAATATATAATTTATGGGGTATGAAAAGCTTCGTAGCTAAATGATATAATAATAAATTGTGCACAATACTGCACAAATATTTCAGAAATTAGCTTTCCATTCCATATTTTCCCAAAAATAAGAAGATGGCAAATCACAAACAAGGTTCCAAATAATAAATGTACATCATAAAGGTGAGAGAAGCAGAAAAAAGAAATGAATAGCTCAAGCAACAGAAGTAAAAAGAAAAACTAAAAAATGTTACAAAACAGTTACATAACCAAAACATAAAATAAGCGTTGCAGAACGATAAACACATTGAAGGTGCTGTGGTGCAAATAACTGTATCGTGTTACTTTGCAGACGTGATAGATTATAATAGTATTTGCTTTTTGCAATTGTCTTCGCTAAAAACAATGTAACGGTATATTAATAACATTATTATCTGCATCACAGCATTAGTCAATTAAAGCCACAAAAAGTGTGCCCAACATTATCATCATGCACAACCTTAAAAGGAAACAAAATCACAATCGGTTAATGGGCAATTCATAACTAAAAGCACAAAACCATAGACATAGGGAGAACAAACTCAAAATAAAGTTACCAACAAATTAGGCATAAACTTGAATTGCAATTAAAAATCAAAGGCAACATTTTTATGATATGTAAAGCATACATTCTTTGGTGTGCGTTTAAGAAAGTAAAATATGTAAAAGAGTTTTATATTTGGCTCCATTTCACTTTCCATTTTTTTCCAATTTCTGCGAGGACGGTGCAATCAGCTGGTTGTCTTCTCACAAGAGACTCTCGGTAGGAAAACATTTCCCAGGAGTAAAACACCCTCTGAAGCACTTTCCAATGGTGGTCACCACAAAATAGAAGGCGCAACATTCAAGGTCCTTTTCAGCAAATACATCTCTTTTAACTTAAATGACTTGAAACAAAAGACCGGAATAATGTTTTTATCCCCTTTAAGTAAAAAAAAAACGGGAGGCAGTATATTACAAGTTACTTTTTGCTACTGCAGATTTTGCTTACTCCCCCTATTTAAGAAAAAACTGGCAACAACCGTCACTCAATATTAAAGCTAATCTAATATATATATTATACTGATATATTTGCTAGTTTTGCATAGTGATGCATGCCACGTAGATTGTATTGTTTTATTTGAATAGTATAAGGGATATGAAATAACAATTTTGGGCACAAATTTATTCGCCCAGATTTCTCCGCTCTCGTCAAACAGACCGTAGCGGAGAAGAAACTGCATCTTCCCTTCAGTCTGTCTCATCAAGACCAAGACCCTTATTTTGTAGGCACTGCATCGTAGAAATACTCTCTCCGAGGCGTTATTGTGTAATACACATTTTTTGCAACAGAATACAGAATGGGACATGGGTCAGCCATTTCAGCCACTGGCTAACTTCACTGTGAGCGACGGCATTCTACCCTTTCACAAAGATCACATCCATACACAAAGTAGTTCTCTTGAGTGCCAGAGACTACTATATCAAGTGTGTAAATATTTTTGGGTTTAGCCTATCCTTTTGAAGATTTTCTAGGACCCAGCAGGATACTTAATGAAGAAAGTTTGCAAAAAAACAAAAGAAATCAATCACTGACAAAGCTAAAATGATGGTAGCCAATTCTGGACTTGTTGCCTTTGCCAATGCTTGTTTTAAATTTAAATTACCAACTGTGTAATGGGATAGGAAATTCTCATTTACTTCCACCAAACAAAATGTTCTTTTCTTTTGCTGAATTACAATGTTTACCTAATTATGAGCATCAGCTGATCCTGCATATAAATATAAAGCTGGGCCGATTTGGTTGGACAGGGAATTGATTCCCCTTAATTTTTATATCTTTCACGTATTAGACTTTCCCATCAGTTCAACTTATTTTGTCAGCATTTTGCTTTTATTAATAAAATCCACAGCTAGCGATGTTATGCAAACATATGGAAGAACACAGGGAAGACATTATGGGATTCAAGGACCATACAGAGGTTCCAGCCTTACACTCGTTTTCCTATTTCTTTTTTGGCTTCAACCAGACGACCATCTCAATGATCTCACAAAATCACCATTTACGTGAAGATGGTTTATACCTTCAACTCATATTGTTTCTCCTCCCAAAATGTTTATTGGTAGAAATACTTTATCAGACACTATACTTTATCAGACACTACTTTATCAGACACTATACTTTATCAGACACTATACTTTATCAGACACTATAACAAACATCATAGTGAGAGTCTAACCCTACTGTAACATGGCATAAATGTTACAGACTTGTGATAACATTGTTTAACTAGATTTGTTAAAATACTGGCCTGGCTGTGTGTGCCCGAAGAGTAGCATGTGGTAAGTAATGATTTCTTGACTCTTACACAGAAAAGCGTACACTTAACATACCCAGCTCGATCCTGCGAGAAGACGGAAGCTCCTTTGTTAGCATGACGAAATAACCATGGAGACCCTTGAATGCTAGCAGCAAACTAGCACATAAAGTATAATGCAAATTGTAGGCGTGTTGCAAGAAGCATTCGGGAATAACAAAACTGTTGCCCTGGAAAAAAGAGAACAGTTAATATATAAAAGTAATTATCAAAAAACACAATCAATGTACTGCAAATGTAACAAATGAATTGGAAGACGGGGGAAACCTTAGCAAAATCAAATCTTCTGTTAAAATGTGCTAGAGCTCCACTATCACCTAATAATTTTAACATTTCGAACAGCCTGCAATTTCAAAGTAAACTCAAGTGTGCTCCGTATGTTTACAAATAGTATCATCTGTCTGGAAAAACAGCACTTGTAATATCCAACATTTATCATCTACTTCTTTGCTAGTAAAAGTAGTTGTGGCAAACCTTTTTATTTATTTGTTTTTTCCATGTCAACCAATTCAATATTTTAAGCACGGCAGTGTTAATGAACAAATATTAATGTTGCTACACAAGAAAATAGCAAAGTCAACTTTACATCATCCTAGACAGAGGCGCAACTATAAAAAAAAATCTGGGGGGGGGGGCTAATTCTTCCAGCATTAGTCAGAGTGGAGATGCAGGGCTCTAGGAAGAGGTGACAAAAACAACAAAGCCTTTTCAACAAGTAAATGGTCTTTTAAAGACCTGTGAAGTACTCGGGTGCGGCTGCAGTAAGACGGACGCCAGCCCGGGAAACTGTCTCAGCCCGGCAGTGGAATTAGAGTCACCTGGCACTTTGCAGAACAGGTTGTTAGTGCCGATTATTTACAGAGGATTCAATTTTTGTCCCCATGCTCGACTCCGGAATTACTTTACAAGGCATACATCATTCACTAAAGACAGAAAACAGACAACTCCTTTAGGAGTGGTTTATGCACAGAAGAAATAAATAACCTGAGAACCATAAACTTGGCAGCGACAGGCAACCGGGCAGTATTCCCAAAGAAAGCTTTGGGTAGTGGATAAAACTATGCATGTGAGTGAAGCCCTCCTGGCTCTTGATCGATTTACTATCCCACCTGGGCAGGTGGTATGTGGAATGCATGAGTGGGGCAATGAAGATACGCGACGCAGGCTGTCGAGACAGACATGCAACACTTCTGTTCTGCAGCGATAGTCAGGGGGTCCACAGCGAAGCAGCCCATATCCATCCCTTACTTTTAACCTCTCTAACCCAGCTGTCTTAGACATCTGGGTTAAGAGAAACTAAGCCCTGGCCTCCAGAACACTCAGGTGCGCCGAGAGACCGCTCCCTAGAATCCTGGCGCTTCTCTCATGCTAGTTAACAGCATGAGAGCATCGTCAGAGTTAGGTAAGGGAGCTGGCTGGGGGCCCACAGTGAACTAAGGACTGGAGTGAGGAGAACTTATCGTGCAGCATGTTAAGCAGGGCACAAGTCCTAAAAAAAGAAGTGGGGGGATGCTGTCACCGGAAGTGACGTCACGACAGGAAGTGACGTCACAATAGGTGGCTTGCCCCATCGGGCTCATTGCCTCCCCTCGTTTACCCCTTAGATGCGATTGCATCTGAGAAGTGAGCGTGTGAGCAGCGTGCTGTGAGCTCCGATCTCGTCTTACGCGTGAGCAGAGTGCTGTGAGCTCCAATCTTGTCTTAGAGAGGCCAAACAGTTAAGTCCAGCTGTTTGGCAGGGGGGACAGCATCCACCAGGTAAAATAAGTGGGGGGACGCCGTCCACCCGCGTGGTACCCCGACTCAAGCCCTGATTTTAAGTTTTTTTTTTTTTTATATGCGTCTTACATGTAGCACGCAATAGTACATGCACCCACCCACTACCACCACTCGATTTGTCCGCCCCTCCACTCTCTGTAGATGCCAGCCACCCATGGGCAGGATGTGGGAGGTGGTGGAAGAAAAAGGTCTGAAGTGGAATCTAGACTAAACACCCTTGGTACTTGGCAGGCCTGATATGAGGTAGTGCCGGAGGTGGGTTCTGAGAAAAATCTAGGCCTCAGCATTTATTCTTTTTACAAATTAAGCACTGCTTGAGGTGCTGTTAGAAATGGGGTCTCTAGTTGGCAATGGTTTGCACCTTTGTCCAAATGGAGACCTCATGGTAAGGAAGATAGTCGGTAAGAGATAGTCATGGTAAGGAAGTTATGCCCTTAGACAATCCTTGCTCACCCCCTGGGTAGCTTGGCACGAGCAGACAGGCTTATCTCAGACACAGCGTGTAAAGAATGTGTGCCCACATAGTGAAAACACTACAAATGGACACCACACCAGTTTAGAACAAGCATTTACAATGGAATAGGTCACACATTTACAAGAGTTTGAGCTATTGGCATTGTAAATGCCAACAGCTTAATCTCTAGCAAATGCGAGATCTATGGCATTGCAAATACTGTTTTTGTTGTTAAAGGCCCCCTGCCGCACTTTCAGTGCATGAAGGCCGCACTCCTTTCTATAAAAAAGCTGTGTCTAACAAAAGGTGCATGCCCGATATTAAAGTGAAAACGCAGAATGGGGGCTTTTTACCAAAAAAATGTATTTGATCATTTTTGTAAAAGCCCCGATGCCAAGGTTTCACTTTAATAGCGTCCAAGCACCTTTCCTTAGACACGACTCTTCTAAAGAAGGGGCGAAGCCTTCATGCATGTGAAAATGTGGAATGGGGGCTTTGACAATAAAAAAAATATTTGCAATGCCATACATCTCACATTTGCAAGAGTTTAAGCTTTTGGCATTTAAAGTAGGGGCTGCCATTGTCCCGGCTGCTTGGAAAGTGAAAGCGGCCATGGCACACTGAATGTAAGGAAAGCACGTTGTGCCTACAGGAGGGCAAAACCCATTAAAGAAAATAGTGCTTATAGAGTAATTAAAACATACAGTGTCGCAACAGAAGTTAAAGGGCCTGTCGCCATGGGAGGTTTCAAATGAAGACAAGGCGGTACTAAGGAGGGATTTACAAGGCGATTAAGGAATCAGAAGCCAGCATTTACAAAGGACAACACAATCCAATGAAAATTATCGGCGGAGAGTGGGCAGAGCTTCAAATCCCTAACTCAATACAGCATGGCTAGCAGAGCAACGCATGCGCTGCCCAGGCTCGACCTAAACATAGGAAATCTTTATCTTAACCAAACAAGACCAAAATGACAAAAATCCACCATACATATATATCAAGTTATCACCAAAAATAGGTTATTCATGAATATAAAGCTTGTAGCAACAAATATCTCCACCTGGGGCTATTACAGCATTGTGACAGATGAAAATTCCAAAGTACAGCGCCGACTGCGAGGCATCGGGCCAGGAGTTACATGGACCCCAAAGAACGGTACCTTTGCAAACGATGAAAATAAAGATGGTGCACAGGATCAGGGATGTGATACTTCGTTGGCACAGGGCAGCGTCGGTTCCTTACGAACATAGGAGAGGTGAAGCATCGGTTCCTTACTGTTGCCGGGGAGGTGACGTTGCGGTGGCGTTGGTTCCTTACGACAATGCGGGGTGGATGGATTCGGGAGGTCACCCACGTCAGGACTGGCTCCGCGATGATGAAGCACCTTCGTCGGTGATGTCAAGGCTGCAGTGCTAGTCGAGGCGGTGCATCGTGAGCATCACAAGTTGTGCCCTCGGATCTGGTGAAGGCAGCCGCCTCTGTAATGGTGTCAGCCTGAGTACGATGCGGTATTGGCAGGTGTTGGGACTGCGGTGCAAGTCGGACAGAGCGTCAGCACTTTACGAGCAGTACCCAAGGCTTCGTTGCAGGTAGCGGCATAGATCGTCGGTGTTGCTATTTCCCTCTGTGGCACCTGAAATAGCAGTTCCAGTGGCAGGAGGACAGAGGAAATTAAGTCTTTGTGTCGCTGAGACTTCAGAACAAGAGGCAAGCTCTACACCAAGCTCTTGGAGATCTTCTTCAAGCAGGATACACAGCACACAGTAAAGTCTTGGTCCTCTCCTTAGTATAAACAGCCACTGCAGGCCAACCCCACACAGCAAAGGGCCAGTAATTTTCCAGTTGGTCTCCTTGGCAGAGGTTCCTCTTGAGTTCAGACGTAATCTAAAATTTCTGGGGTGTGGGCCCACATATTTATACTCAATTTATCTTTGCTCCCTGTTGGGGGAGAGGCTCTGTGCTCAGTCCAAACCAGTTCTTTCCTCTCTGGCCCAGCTTCCTGGCAGGAGGTGGAGAAAGCATTATGTAAGGCAGACCAGGCCTATTCTGGCATAGGGAAATCTCCACCCCCCTACTCTAAATGCAGCCCAGGTCTATTCAGCCCAGCCCTGACTCATTCTGGAAAGGCAGGACACACTTCAACTTCCCCCAGTGGCTGTCTACAGTGAATGCACATCCCCAGCCCCTGGCATGCCACAACCAGATAGTCAATCCACAACCCAGCAGAGGAACCCAGGATGGCTAAGCAAGAAAACTCATAACACAAGAAACTTGAAGGGAGGGTCCAAGGGATTTTAGTATAGAGACCTGCGAGTAATTCCCCAAGACATTACAATCATAACACAAAAAAACCTCTCGGGTCTATGGTAACCTGAAATCAGCATGGAAAAAGAATATAAGGTCGACCTCCTTATACATCCTAGTTCAAAAGATGGGGCGACCCTGTGTCCCTCAGAACCTGGGTAATTAGACGATTAAAGAAAATTTGGTTCTGTCGGGTAGAACTGATATTGATTATGAGTACAGTTAATGTAAAAACGAAATGATAAACTCTCTTAACACACACAAATACTCAAAAGACAGTACTCAATCAATCAGTTCTGCTCTTCAAGGGGTTTGCCCAAGCGTTTATCGGAATTACTTCATTCCATGATAAGCAATATACATTTTTACAATAAACAGACTGTGAAACATTATTTGTGTATAGGGAATTCTTAAAGTGTCTATGGGTGACTGTTGTGCATAGTGATAAGATAGTGAACAATATATACAGTGTCAAAAACTTTTTTATATACAGTTTAGGAAAGCCAGAGCTTGATTCTAATCCAGGAGTTTCATTCTTAGTACAGAAACCAGGCCAATCTGGACCTAAATAGTGCGTTGACGTTTCAACCCTTAGGTGCCCCTGTTGGTGGTCACGGCGGGTCTTCCTCAAGACAAGGTTGCAGGGGTTATATGTACACAGTCCTAACAGGTTTGAAGATTCAGAGCCTGTAGCGTTGAGGCACAATGTCCTAATGTTCAGAAACGGTTGGCTGGGAAGATTTAAGAGCCGACCGTTGACAGTGTCTACAGTGAATGCACATCCCCAGCCCTTGGCATGCCAAAACCAGACAGTCAATCCACAATCCAGCAGAGTAACCAAGGATGGCTAAGCAAGAAAGCTCATAACACAAGGACCTTGAAGGGAGGGACCAAGGGATTTTAGTTTAGAGACCTGCAAGTAATTCCCCAAGAAATTACAATCATAACACAAAAAAACCTCTTGGGTCTATGGTAACCTGAAATCAGCATGGGAAAAGAATATAAAGTTCGACCTCGTTATACATCCTAGCAGTTTAATTATACACTGCTTTGTACTGTGTTTTAACCCTGCCAGTTCTGACCAGCCAATAAAGAATCTTTTCATCCGCATTAGGTAGTTTTAAATTCACTTTCATTCACTCATTGCGCTGCACCCTCACAACACCTTATTACTCACATATGGGATTTTAGCATCCATAACAACGGCTGATATCTAATAAAAACACCCCAGAGCTCCTACCTCTTAGTGAGGGAGTTGTAGCCCTCATTGGGACCAGGTTTTCCCACTGGGAGGAGAAGCCCATACGAAGAAGCATGCCACCTATAGTGGGTGAGGGCATTCGTCCTGAAAGGGATTGCTCCCCTTGTGGGGTTTGTTAGAGAGACGCTGATTCACCTATTTCTTCTCTTCCTCTTTTCCCATGCTCATTTCAGGTTACCATAGACCCGAGAAGTGTTTTGTGTTATGTAAGCAAGAAAACTCCCACTTTCTAAAAGTGGTATCTTCAAACACACAATATAAAAATCATCTTTACTAAAATGTGCATTTTCATATTCTGAGTTCAGGCATACTATACTCCATCTTCCTACCGGTTCCCAATGGGTAGTTATACTTACAAGACGTTACAAATAAACTCCCGTTCTATCCTATAGCCTTTCCATAGTGAAAAACGAAATACACTGTATTTCACTATCAGGACATGTCTCACACACCAGTACATGTCCTACCTTGGACATACACTCCACCCTGTCCACAGGGGTACTTTGGGCCTACCTTATGGGTGTCGTACATGTCAGAAAAGAGAGGGTGGGGCCTAGCAAGTGGGTGCACTTGCCAGGTTGACATGGCAGCAGAAACTGCACGCAGACACTGCAGTGTCAGGTCCGAGACCCTTTTAAAAGGCTGCTTGCATGGTTGGAATAATCAGTGCTACAGGCCCAAGAGCAGCATTTGACTTACAGGCCCTGGGCACACACAGTGCACTGTACTAATGGCTTAGTAGTAAGTCAAATAACCCAATCATGGAAACCCCAATCCATAAACACAATTTACATGGAAAGCATATGCACTTTAGCACTGATCAGCAGTGCTAAAGTTCCAAGAGTCATTAAACCAACAAAAACAGGTCAGTGACAGGAGGGAAAGAAGCAAAAAGTCTGGGGATACAGCCAGCTGAAAAAGCCAGGTCTTACAGGTGCACTATACATATCCTCTCTTTCATGCAAATCCAAATCTATCCTGCTCTCCATAGATGCAGTCTTCTGCTACTATCCTGCAGTATACACATATGGCTTTACTCCACGGACTTTACTCTTCAACCCTTTACTCCACAGTTTCATTTAAAATAATAATAACTGCCTTTAAAACGCAAAATTTTACACCTCACAGATATTTTTAACTCTGCTTTTTTTAAAATTGTGAATATATTAAAATGTATTTTTCTTGGGGAGACTCACTCCCCAAACCACCCCCCTCCACTTTTTTGGTGGGGGTAACCACTGTAGAAAATTGGGATACTGGTTGAGGGAGTGAAACCCTACTCATGCAGCAACCCTCTGGTAGCTTGCACACACAAAAAATCCCACACCAATTTAGAAGAAAAGATAAAAATGTAATGAATTATTGAAGACCAAAATGACAAAATACCAATTATTTGAGACCAAAACGACGAAAATCCAACTATGTGAGACCAAAGTACAAAAATCCAATCAGTAGAACCAGAGATATGCAATTTTACAGATTTCAGGAAACTATAGTGCCTAAAAGTACAAAGCCCCTAAACTAGAAAGGGTTAGGCCCATAATCAGTAAGGCTAGGCCAACTATACAATCATCATAAACACAATTGGACAAGTCCGTTCAGTGTAGTTTTCAAGTCTATATTCCTGACAGGAAAACTTCTCGAGGGTGGAGCGCAAACAACTTCAGGTAGTTTTTAGGAAACCCCTCACCCACCTACCTGGTAGGTGGCATGCTTCATCATCGGGGCCCAGCTGGATTACCTAGCGCAATCCAGCTGTGCTTCAACGCCCGAGTTACAGCGGAGCAGGTTGTTTGTGTTAGGGAAATTGAAATGCTAAGTGAAGTGCAGTTATGTGTTAAAAATCGTCTCTAGGTTTAACCCGTATAAAAAATGTTATTGCAGGGCCCTAGGACAAGAGTTAAAAACTTACAGGGGATTCTCTTGAGGTTTTGCTATGTGCCTCAGTATCCCAGTCAAAAATAAGGTCTACTAGTTTCAGCCTTTAGGTTGGCTCATAAGGCTTTCTTCAGGACCAGGAAGGTGTGCGTGACCCAAAAAAGGGGGGGTCACAAAGGTGAAAGTTATCAGCACACACCCTAAAGTGTGCTGTGAGTGCAGTGGATAGGTTACTTACGAATCCTCTGTTTCGGAGTACTTTGACTCCGGGCTAGTTATGCATCATGGAACCGATCGTGTACTGCTAGTACTCTGCCGGCAGTTTGTCAAGCAAGGTATGGTCGGTTTGACCTAGGCAGTCGATCGGGTCCCAGCGATGATGAAGCATGCCACCTACCAGGTAGGTGGGTGAGCAGTTTCCTAAAAACTACCTGAAGTTGTTTGCGCTCCACCCTCGAGACGTTTTACTGTCAGGAATATAGACTTGAAAACTACACTGAACGGACTTGTCCAATTGTGTTTATGAATATAGTATCTAGGGAAGAGGACAAGTCATTTGTTTCCTTACTCTCTATTTTTTTTTCAATACAACTATACAATCAAACAGCTACACGCCTGCCAATACGGATATTAATTAATCCTTACCATCAAAACACTATGATCACACATTTCAATTGGAATGACCATATATTTGATTTTTCTTCATTGACATATATTTTTTTTTAAATTATCAAAAAGGAGAGAGTGAATTATTCATGTAGTTGAAACAACAATTTGGCACAAAACATTACAATACACAGAGACACACAGTAACAATTGTTACAACAATACAAAAAATCACATAAACAATACAACTATAATCAAATATTAAAAAAATCTTTGTTGCTCAGGTTCTGTAATAATGAAAACAATTAGCTTTTTTGTACCGAAAAACATCCTACATCCTTGAAAAAAGCGAACCATTGAAACTCACGCTCTATCAATATATAGATGTTATTTATTTGGAAAATAAGAAGTGGTCACTTTTGTAAACAACAAAGTTTTTTTTAACTTTGCACATATTGTCTTTCAAACGTTACTTATATGCTTTGGTTCATATTTTCACTAGGGACACCTTACACAACTGTAAATATTTGTTGCTATATGTATGAAATTTGAATATTTATTCACCATAAATTAGTTTACAATACAATTATTGAACAACAGAGTCAGTGTATCTGTGTTTCTTTCTTTTTGACACCACATATAACCCCAGACTATATATGAGAACTTCGCTTACTCTTTCTTATCATTATTAAATATCTATTCCACAGGAGCCACTGTTTTTCTTAAAAAACGTAATTACCCTGGTTCCGTCGTGAGTAGGGCTCCCTTGTTTTTCTTTTATAAGCGGTGTGCTCCCACCCCTATTCCTCCTCCAACTTTGTAAAAGTGGCTTTTTCAGAATTGTGACTTAAAATCATTCTTTACAATTAAAGAGGGTTTTAAATTACGATTCTTTAGACACCAATCTTGACATTACGACTGGCTCCCAATTGAATGTTATCACGTATAAAATGTAACCCAATGTTATCCTATGGGTGAGGGAGGCCTTGCAGTATTGAAAAACAAATGGAGGGTTTTTTCACTACCAGGACATGTACACTTTAAAAGAATATGTCCAACTTTTTAAATACACTGCACTATGCCCTATGGGCTATTCCGAACTACCCTAGGGGTGACTCTTATTTATTAAAAGGGAAGGTTTAGGCCTGGCAAAAAATTTATTTTTTCGGGTGAATTGGCAGTTTAAAACTGTATGAACAGGCTGCAATGGCAGGCCTGAGACATGCTTAAAAAGGCTACTTATGTGTGTGGCACAAGAAGTGCTGCAGGCCCACTAGTAGCATTCTGACTTGGAGGACCAGGGTACAGGTAGTACTACTTTACTAGGGACTTTGAAGTAAATTAAATGTGCAGACTGGGTGGAAGCCAATGTTACCATATTTTACGGAAAGAGCACTAGTCCTAAGGCCAGCAAAAACAATAGGATTGAATGTCTAGATTAATATAAGTTCAGTAACACCCCTGAGAGCCCCCATTTGCCTATTCTGTAAACTTATGAGGATGAGTCACTCAGAGCCCCTCGAGCCGCCTATGGACTGAGTACAGCGAGCAGAGACAAAAAGGAGAGCAAGTAGCAAGAAGACTGACAGCAGATTCTGCATGCTATCCCTATTCGGAATCTAAGGAACCTATGTTGTTTATTAAAATAATATTACTTCAATGCTGGGATGTAATGTATGATCTATCACACTGCGAGAAAGAACATTTTTATCACCCGTACATCCTCCAAACTACATCCGTACATCCGTACATCCTCCAAACTATGAATCCATTACACAAAAAAAACTGGGCTAAGTCGATTGAAGCTTCCTTCAATATATTGGACACAAATGCCTCACCCACACTTTTGAGGCATGTTTCATCATTGGCCTGACTGTCTTGCCTTGATAGGATAATTCCATAAAGACTGTTTCAACCTCACGATGAGGGAACGCAGAGGTACTAAATAAATGTAGGTTCTAAATAGCAGTTAAAGCTGTCTCAGTGTAAACTCAAAGGGGTTTTCTTTATTCAAAGGGGACACTACGCAGGGGTTAAAACAACTTATTGTGGATGAAATTGAGAAATTATGTCTCATTCATCCTTGTGCTAACCTGTTTCGGCCCATGAATATGCTCCAGTGAAGTCTCTATGTTTCATCAGAGCAAAAATGAATCCCTACTGTCCCTGTTCTGTTCATGCATTAAAAAAGCCAATAATCAATCTAACCTCCACCTAATGGTTTGTTAACACCCTATTCTTTAGTTTGACTCAACTCACGGACGTCATGAGATAGGTTCTCCACAGGACTTGTTCCTTGATTAACAGTTGACTACAGGATGAGTCTCCTGCCGCTGAGACCACTGGCTCACCCATTAATCTTTAAACAATAAGGTGGTAACAAAAGATTAGGTAGAGGTCTTACCCAGCATGCATGTTTCCCAGCTACTACCAGGCCAAACCTCATCCTACGTCTCCCTGCCCTTGCCCCTACCTCTCCAAAACCATAACTCTCCTGCATTTTCCCCTTCCTCTGTCTCCCTGCCTTTCTATACAGCTCCCAAACTGCATCTCTTCCAGTTTTCACCTCTCTCTTTCTGCTTCACTTCTTGCCTGTACCCCTCCTTGACCATACAGTCCCTCTCCCTACCTCTACATGCCCTCATACCTCAAGACCTGTACCCAGCGACACCTCTCAGCCCATAACTTTCCAAGCCCCTTCTGTTCTTTAGAGTCCTAATCCTTTACAGACCACACTTCTCCTAGATAACACCTCTTCAAACCATACTATTCCTAGCCTGAACCTTTTCCTCTGCACACTTATCTGATTTTCTCTCTTTGTCCGCATCTCTACCTGTCTGCATCTCTCCAGAAGGTAGAGCTCACATGTTATTTTAACATGTTTTCCAGAGCTGCTTCTGGTTCCTTGTCTAGCACTATTCATTTACAGGCAACCCACTTTGGACCATGTAAAATAAATCCATCTATTTTTTTTCACAGATGTGGTATTACTGCAACCGGTTATTTTGCACCATGGCTATTACTGTATATTGTTTATACATTTAATACATGCATTGTTAATAACTTATTTTTACAAATAAAACAACAGCTCAAGTCATACATTAGAGTTACACTTTAATGCGCTGCAGAGTGCGGGGGTGCCACAATATTGACTGCATTTCTTCGCCAACCGGGGGTGAGGGCGACATGGCCTACTTCGTATTGGAGGCCCGATCGGCGGGATTGTGAATGGAGCCTGCGGCCTCTGCTGCGCATCTAGCCCTGAGGCTTCGATTTTCCAGGGAAGTCCCAGCTAAGCCCTCCGCACCAAAACCAGGAACCTGTGGCGACCTACCACCTGACACCTGTGTGCACCCAGTGAGTGGGGACCGGGGGCCCAGAGGGTCAGGCCTACCCAGGAGGCCTCCTCATAGCTCCAGACTTTCACCCTCCATGGTACGTCTCCTGTCTGGGAGAGTCCTGGTCGCCTCCTCCTTGCTCCCCCCCTGAGGCTCCTCATGCCAAAAAAAAACACCACCACACTTGGGCACCGCATATCGTCAGGTGTACAATCACATAAATTGAAGGGGCCACTATCGGAGGAAGTGATGGGGTGTGGGGATCCCAAATAACGGAGGCTTACTTTTGACAAATCGGCCCACTCGGGCAGCACATCCCACTCGCTAGATCGTGGGAGCACCTCGGGTGCGACGGACCGTCAATCGACGGGGAGGGGACGTCGGGCATCTTGGCGGAGCTCCGCGCAGGGTTCCGCGGCCTTGATGACCGGCTGGACACCCTAACCTCCAGGCTGGACAGAAGGGGGGAACTCATCGACAGCCACCATACCCGGCTCGGAGAGGCTGAGCAGCGAATATCTGACCAGGAAGACCAAAACAGAGACATGGCGCGTAGACTGGAGTACGCAGAGCACCTCTTGAAATCCGTTGCCATCAAAAATAAAGATTTAGAGGCCCGGTCCCGAAGAAACAACGTACGTATAGTGGGACTTGTGGAGACCACCAACAAGTTCATAGAGGCAAAACAACAACTACGTGCCCTGGATTTGAAGTACGCAATGCTCTATCCTGCACAGCTCTGGGTGTTGGTAGATGGTAAGCCTCGTTTCTTTGAAAACGCACCAGACGTCTTTGCCTTCTGCAAACAGCGTGTGGCTGAGTCCAATCGCAGTCCTGCCCAATCTTCGCGGCACTCCTTTCCGGACAATAACCTGGCCCCCAGTGCCAAACTCTTCACGTCGGACTGAGACTCCGATGGAAATGGTTTCCTGATCTCGTCCGGGCCGCTGGCCTTAAGTAACTCTGCCCTATATTAGCCACTCATGTTACCATTTCACATGGGTGTTTCATGCTCCCATTGACTCAATTGTTTTCCTTCGTCTGGCCATACTATGAATACTTTGATTAATGTGGTGTATTGCCCCTACTGTTGATCACACGCATGTTTGATTACTGGTGGACTCACTATTCAGTCAACTGTTCTAGATCCCAGTGTAAGAGCCGTTACTGCGGTCTTTTCCAAACTTGGCGTTACAATATTTTTTTTCAGTGATGTGGGCACCGCCTGTCCGAAGCATTGCCTCCCCCCCTCCCGATGACTCCGCATAAGTTTATTATAGGGTTTGTTGTTGTTGTGAGGGGAGGGATCTGATTCTCGGGGCCCCTGGGCTCAGGTGTGGGTGGTAACTAGGGGCGGTGGGTTTTGTGGGGTTCTTTGTGTACTTGTGTACTTGTTCAATGTGTTTTTCTTTTCTCCGTTTGGTGATATTATTCGGTGAGTTCCGCACTCCACTTGCTACTGTGCGGTTGTAGATGTGAACACTCTGTTTATCCCTCTGTAAGCCATGGCGGTAGCTCCATCAGTAAGCCTGCTCACGTGGAATGTTAGGGGGCTCAATAACCCGAGGAAGTGCAAACTGGTGCTAGCATATCTGAAATGTAAAAAAGTAAAGATAGCCTTCTTACAGGAGACCCATCTCCCATCTCAAGGCTCCCCTCTCTTTGCCTCCTCCTGGGGTTCCAATAGATTTTTTTTCTCCAGTTTCAGTACTTATTCACGGGGGTCTGCACGTTAATACATAGCTCCTTTCCTTTCACCCTACTGCATAAGGCGGAAGACCCTCACGGGCACTATCTGTTAGTTAAAGGTACACTTCTGGGTCAAATGATATTACATTTAAACGTTTATGCCCCGAACTCTGACGACCCGGACTTCTTCATTACCCTACACGCCCTTCTCAGTCGGCATGAATACGACGTCCTCTTTCTGGGTGGGGACCTCAACCTTTGGCTCAATACCGCTCTCGATTCTTCCAACCCACAAGCTATACCGAAGGTCCGTTTTCTTATGGTGCTTAATGACCGAATTTGCTCCTTGGAGCTAAGGGACACTTGGCGACGGCATCACCCATCGGCCCCTGGCTGTACCTTTTACTCGGCACCTCACTCAACACAAACGCATATTGACAACATTTTTGCCACAGCGGCTGGTTGTCGTTGGTTGGGGGGGGGGTGGACGTACTACCTCGCACTCTATCCGATCACTCGCCCCATATACTAAGTCTGGTAATCCCACACTCGGCGGGGTGGGAGCGACGGTGGTCTTTCCTGGCCTTGGCTCTTCTTGATGAGGTATTCCGTGCAGAGGTTCAGGAGGCCATAACGGATCGGTGACACACTACTCCACCCTCTGGAACACCTTTATGGAATTCATACGAGGAGTTATCTCCAAACAGGCCAGGGTGTTGCGATCGATCCGTGGCAGCCTCACCAAGGTGGAGGCTGAATTAGCCCTTCTGGATGAGTCATACCCCGACCCGTTAGTGCAAACCAAGGGTAATGCACTACTACTAGACTTCAACGATCACGTTGACAGAGAGGCGAATCTTTTCAGAAAATATCACTTGGCGAGGCGATACGGCGAAGATGAACGCCCTGGTAAGCCCGTTTGGCATATCACACCCATTGACCGTGGGGATGGGACCACTGTCACGTCTGACTCGGACATTGTGGCTGAACTAGTGGCCCACTATCGATCTCATTATTCCACCACACTACCTGGCACTTTTTCGCAGCGTCTGTCATATTTGGCTGAGGTAGCCATGGTCTGGTTGACCAAGGGCCAGGCTGACTTTCTGGCGCATCCCTTCACAGTCGATGAAATCTCGCAGGCCATTGACGAACTCACGGGCTAGAAGGCACAGGCCTTGACAGCCTCACTGGAGTGTTCTACAAAGCATATAAAGAAAGTCTGGTGCCTCAACTCTTGGAGGTGTTTGCTGAGGCGTTAGAGTCGGGCACACCATGCACGAGGCGGCCATCTCCCTGTTACTTAAACCTGGAAAGAACCATACACAATGTTCGTCCTACCGTCCGATATCCTGCATAAATTTTGACAACACAATTCTGACCAGAACGCTCTCCTCGCGTCTTTCGTTGTTAATGGATCACATTTTGTCTACGGTAGTCTGGGTTTATACCACATCGATCTACCGCTCTCAATCTTCACACAGTCTTATGTGTCATTAACCGTATTGAGCCCACCACGCCTGCTACAGTTGCGTTACTAGACACAAAAAAAGGCCTTCGATTCCCTCGAATGGCCTATCCTTATGGCATCGCTTCGTAAATTTGGCCTCTCTTTCAATTCCATGATCCTAATTGCCCTTCTGTATTCATCCCCTACAGCCCGCCTAGGGGTCAACTGGTCCTTATCTCCTCCCATCCCCATCACCCGTGGAACACGTCAGGGGTGCCCATTGTCCCCGCTCTTGTTCATTATCGCAATGGACCCCTAGTCCTTCACCTCCAGGAAAAGCACCTGTTCCATGGCCTGCAATTCCGTGCCGGTCCGCTCTTGATGTCCCTGTATGCAGACGAAGTCTTGCTTTTCATAAGCCAGCCGCAAACCAATCTCCAGCCACTAATTGACGAAAATGAACGCTTGTTACCAATTACGGACGCAGTAGCAGCGGATGGAGCGGAGTAACTTCTGCGACTCGACTGAGAGACCACTAAATACCTTGGGGTGCAATTGCACAGAGATAAGGGCCAGGTCATACAGCTGAATTATGGACCTGCTATTGACCAACTTACCTCGCAAATAGATAGGTGGATACAATTACATCTTTCCATGGCCGTCCGTATCGCCCTCATAAAGATGAAAGTACTACCCCGTTTCCTTTACTATTTTTTCACCATACCCATCTCGCTCAATAACACATTCTTTACCCACTTACATAGTCTTCTTATCCATCTCGTAAGGGCAGGCTGTAGACTACGGGTGGCTTGGGATACACTCACCATCACCATATGCCCGGGGGAGGATTTGCGGTCCCGGACCCTTAAATGTACTTTCTGGTGGCGCAAGCAAAATTTGCTTATCACTGATTTCATTCTGATGCCAGAATACCTTACACCAAAACAGACAAGGAGCCCTAGCTGCTCCGACTCCCTTGGCATCCCTACTCCCAAAGGGAGTCCCCCTTGATGTGCATGACATTCAACCTCTGGCCACTACCTGCTGGGCATAAACTGAATCGATTATATGGGTTAGGTCCCCTCTACTCGCCCACGCTCCCACTCGCCAATAACCCATTTTAACCTCTTACTACTAATAGAGGGGTGCTTGCAACTTTCACTAAGGTGGGGCTTGACACCTTCGGATCCCTGTTACTGGATGGTCGGGCGTGTAAACTGTCCGATTTGACACAACTCCTTGGACTCACCGGTGTTGACTCTCTTAATGTGGCTCGACTTCAGGGGACGCTCTGCAGTACATTTTCCACTTATCCTGCCCCTTACGATGACTTCCCCCCCCCCCCAACTACCCAAATTTGACCCTTCTAAGCAAGCAAATTGCCCCAAGTGTAATGCCTTGAATGCCGATTTTGCTCATATTTCCTAGTCCTGCCCCTACATTCTTCCATATTGGCAGGAAGTATTTGCTGTGCTAGCTCAAATAATAGAAACGCCTTTGGTACCCTCTCCGTAGTTGGGACTGCTGGGGATGGTTCAACTAATTAAACTGTGCTACAGGCACTTTACAGCGATTGCCTTATTACTGGCGAAGCGCGTGATAGCTACTCACTGGGGAGCTAGGGCTAGCCCAACCAAGTCGGCCTGGCTCCGGAGTATGGTGTATTGCAGTGTCCAGTCCGAGATATACGCCTCACTCCAACTTCCAGGCCCGTGACATTTGGTGCCTCTATCGCACACACCTACAGCGCATGCTTCACTCATCACAGGCTGCTTCCACACCACCAGTCCCCCCACATGCTGAGCAGACTATAGTCCGATCTATTAATGCACTTGATAGTTCGATGCTCCCCAAGTGCATCTCTCACGGCTACAAGATGGCTATCGCATATGCACTATCGACACCGCCACTGGTATTAAACTGGTACTTGGTACAGTGTTGTTCACAGAACCCACCTAACTCAATGAGTTACAAGTTGTGTATTTTCTTTGATTATTGTATGTAAAGTTATATATTATTTATGGTCTACATGGTATAACTATCTCTCTGCACTCCTTTAACATTCTCAGTACTGCTTCGCTCCATGATATGCTCCATTATGTGCAACGCTGTAGATCTGTCATATATTTGATGTAAGTGGTGTCCTTGTAATGTTCTGTCATAACTCTTTATTTTTCAATAAAACTCTTTAAAAAAAAAAAAAGGAAAAGTTACACTTTAATAACACACCGTGAGATGTACTGACTTATCGGATCAAGCATAAAACAATCATCGTATTATACTGCAAAGTGAAACTACTTTTCCTTTATGCTACAACTCCAGCGTTAAGGAACTGGGCATAATGATGCACATATGACCCTGTACCCTTTTGGCTAGGTTCACTCTAAAGAAATCACATCCCACATACATACATAATCTGCCTCTGTTTTGTATGAGGTATGTATCAAGAGAGCATAAAGTGCTGCTCAGAGGAGCATAAGGAACACACAGGAGGTGCAAGTGAGAGCAAATATCCGTTCTTGCCTTGGTAATGTGCCAGCACACCAGTTACTGCCCGTTCAATTCCACTGCCAATTTTGGAGTCTATTGGGACGCGGGTCTCAGGCAAATGAAATCGACTCAGAAAGACTGCTGCCTATTCCTGCGATACTGCTAGGGGAAGGCATCTGTCATGGACCTCTTTCTTTCGCATTCACTGACTTCCACCATTATGCACCATTTTACAATGCAATAAATAGGAAAGGGCCTGTTGTTGCACAATTTTAACTCAGGCCCTTGTACTGCTGTCTTGAGCATTTCCAGCACATCATACACACACAGGAGCATGCTGATGCCATGGCAAACACTTTACTCTGATTCCAGAGATGTGACAATCGGACCCTAGCATTACAGGGCAGGGGAAACTGACTGGGAAGTTACTTGGAGAACGGGGGATTGTTTCACCCTACACACCACCTGGAGATAAGCCCCCTGAGTGTAAAATAGGGTTGATGTGTTGGAATTCGGCGTCTTACCACTATCTCAGTAGCAGCTATCCTATGCTACCCTGTAGGTAACAAAATAATTAGAAAAACTGCTGGAGCTCATACTTCTGGGGTCTACGTGCTGGACTGCTGATTTCAGTCACACCAGTGCCCTACATGAATGGCTACTGCCAAACTCCTGCCAAGTCACATGCAAGGTAAAACGTAAAAAAAATGTCTAAATGAGTGAGAGACAGAGTGTTGATTTGGTTTTTATTTTTTACTGAATTATTTTATTTGTTTCATTCTAAAACATTTTACAACACATTTCCTTATTAGTGGAGAATTGGTAGCTTATTATAGTAAATATTCATTGGAAAAATCAATTAAAACAAAATTACACCCCCAACTTCCCACCCTGGGTACCTTACAGGCGTAACATATCTGGCTATATTAAGATCTAAGATAGATAATTATCTAGAGGAAAACATCACCAATAGTCGGACTATATCCTGGCCTCTCCTCTCTGTTTCCCTTTCTATGCTTGTTTCTATTATCATTGTCCTCACAATCTGCTTCAATTTATTAACCCCTCCTGCTTGCTTCTGTGTTGGGTTAAACAGTTGAAGAGTGGTCAAACTTGAAGTGAAGAAACATATGTATTCCATCTTAAAGAAGTAGCATTTCAGGGGTGCCCGCTATGCAGAGAACGCATGCAACGACTGGCTGATGCTATTGGTCATCTTTATCCATTGCAAACAAATACTGCAGTCTGGTAAACCATTGGGCGATATGTGGTGCCCCTTCCTTTTTCAGCGTAAAGCCACTAGTTGTTTTGCTGCATCGAACATGGAAAGCAAAGTGAGAAGGACTTCCTATCGAAGAATCTCTAGGGCCTTGCATTTCCGCCATCCATTAAGAAGGGTTCACTCTTGTTCTGTGCATACCCATCTGTTGCGAGATAGATTTGGTGCAATCACATGTACTACTGGTATATTATTTTTAAGTATTTTCCCGTAGCAGAATATTTTTTAATATTCTGGGGTGATCCGATCAAAGTGCTCCCATTAGCCTTCTGACATGTCGCTCAGCAGGTTCCTATCCCACCACCCATGGTAAATCCATTGATATCAGAGGTACCTTGCTTGCACCGTTTTGTACATGAATGAACTATATCCATTAGACCCTACTTGTGGCTAGACTAGTTTCTCAAATTGTGTGGGATGTCTAGTAGCTGCCTCTATTTTGGGAGAGGGAGGTAAGGCCCAGTATCAGAGCTAACCGTTTGCATCATTTCTGTTTCCAGGACTCTGAAACTCAATTTACAATCATAAAACAATCTAATTTTCCCATAGGGGAAATGGGTGTGCCAGGGGTCTGGGTTCTCCCTCCTCTCACCTGCATATGTGCTACCTCTTAAGAACGGGGTGAAGCTGAGGTTATGGTGCATTAGAGTATTTAGTGACAGGAACACGGTGAGGCTATCTCTCTCTGCTGTTGGATCCCAAACATATAGGAGAGTTTTAACAAAGGAGTTCTGATATGCATTCTGGGGTATTGCAATTTTCCTACTCATACCAAATTCCAAAGGGAGAGCCCTGCTACTGCCCTGTCCATGCATAGAGACCTTTTATAGGATTCCCTGGCTGCACATTCTACAACGATGTGTAGGTATGCTGGGCGTATTACAACAGAAGATCAGGACCAACCAATTCAAATTTTCCTTTAAAATCGTGTGCATCCCCCCACCCTCACAAATGGTTTTAGCCATTTCTCCAGTGCCTGCATTACTGTCACAGGGGTGGTCACTGTAAGAGATTAGAGTACATAGAGTACATTGGGCAATATTTAAGCACATGTAAATGTACAGGAATTTATATAGCGCAAATCACCAAGCGGTTTCTAAGCGCTTGCTTAGGGAACCCGTCCTGGTATTCCCCTGTGAGATAACCCCGGCAGGGTATCCGCAAGGTGAAAGCCAGGCATCCCGCCGCGAGGGGCCGTTGTGGAGATTAAGCAAGCTATTGCCCAGAGTCGCAGAGTGTGAACCCGTGAATTGAGTAGGCACCGGAGCGAGAATTGTCGAGTACATGGACATTTAAGGAATCAAGATCCCGCCGAGCCGGGAATTGAACCCTGGTCCCGGGCTGACCTCTGCTTCCAGGTCTGCCTCCTCTAACCAGTGAGCCACACTTCTCCACATACCTGATCAAGTTACGTATAATGGGTGCCGTTGCTGTAGGTCCTCATATTAATGCTTGAGCAGGGTGGGCCAATTAGCCACTCCTTCAGCCCTCCACCCTTCTAGTCAACCACAGACTGAGGTATCTAATGGAGTGTGGCTTTCATGTAATGGGTGCCATTTGGTGTAGGTTGGATTTTTCCCCCTGTGGGATTGTTAAATTCAGTATGACTGATTGCTGCATATTATCTTGAAGCCTGGCTTTCTGTATTGCTTAGAGCGATCTCTTCTGGTCAGTCAAGGTCAACAATACATCATCTGAAAACACAGCTTATGTTCTTAATCTACAAATAGCATTACTTTAATTTCCTGTCAAGATATAATATATATGGGAAGAGGTCTATCACTGGGGCAAAGAGGAGAGAGTAACAGCGGCATCGATGTCTAGCCCCATTTGATGAAAAAACTCCTGGAACTTCCTGCATGTATCTTATTCATCGCCTAGGGATAGTTAAAAACTTTCTAGTATCCAGTTTTTCAGTTTGATGCCAATGTCTATTTTATACAGAACAGCTTCAAGGAACCCTCCAGGTTTCTACATTGAGGGACACCAGGATCTCCAGTAGGTTCTTTACTGAGCCTTCTGAAAGGATGCCAAAACGTATTGCTGCCCTGTCTGTGATGAAGTCCACTTAATTTGGGTCTATCAAACACAAGAGTAACCCCTCCAATCTGTTTGCTTAGATTTTCTTTAAAATGTGTGCATCGTTGTTGAGAAGGGTAATTGGCCCACAGGTGGATCAGCATTCTTATTGCTTTGTGGCTAGGAGATAAGAGATACGTCACCTCACACATAGCATGGGTAAAACCTGATGATGTAGTCAAGGTGAAATAAAAACTGCCAATTGATATCCCACCTGGGGCAGAAACATTTTACAGAAGGCTAGGGGGGTGCCTTTGGTACCTGGGTCCTTGTACAGGTGCATGGTTTTTAGAGTCCTTTTTGAATTCCTATACATTAATTGTAATTACATTTATATAGCGCTTACTACCCCTGACGAGGGATCGTAGCGCTTTTCAGTGAGTAGCACACTACTCCAGAACCCAAAAAGGATTAGTGGTGAATTAGTATAGGGAAATATGAAATTAATTTGAGTGGTAGACATGTGAGGCTGTTAGTTGGATTGAAAAGGATAGTAGGGGGATAGAGAAGGAATGGGTCTAGGAAGAGTTAATGTGGTGATCATAGCAGTAGGAGGGGGTTTTTGGTGATTAAAAGAGATGGAGGGGGAGGAATCTCTAGAAGTGGATTAGGGAGAAAGATGATGTATTGGATGAGTCTAGGAGGAATATATGAGGGAACGGTTTAGAAATGTTTGTTTCTATGGCATTAATGCGTGTATAGCAGTACTTGAAAATAAGCTCAGCATAACACAGTACCCAGAGAGCTTGAAAAACAACAGTTTTATTTCGTTGAAAGGCACGGGCAAGCTCCTAACAACCTTTAACTATGTAACCCGTCTTGAAAATGTGCCATCCTTAACTGATTATATTCTGCTGCTCAAAACTCTTGCAACAAGAGCAAATCTTGGCAAATAAACATCATGCCCCTAAATATTACATTAATACCAACACTGGGCTGGGGCTCTGAGCAGTAAGGCCAAGCCTCAATTAACTATCCAACAAAATAACTGCCAGTACTGCCACTCTATTTTTTTTCTTTAAAGGAACGTATTGACCTCAAACAATATGTGCCATAGACTTCTTGTTCAGTCTGAAATTAATCAATTTCTTTTATTTACTTTACACATATCAGAAACAATTTTTACTTTTTTTGTTTATTCATAAACTCAAGATTCACATTTGCACCTTATAACATCCTAAAAGACAAAATTGTTTTGCATTCACTCGCTCTACTTCTCTCACTCTTCTCATACATTCCTACACTCACACAACAATCTATCTGCACATTCTTCTTTACAAAATCACAATATATACATTTTACATGAATTTACATGAATTATTTACAAACACCAGCCATGGAATAACTTTTAGTAATTTTTTGGTTTGTGTCGTATGTAAACAATCCCAAGGCTGCATGAAGAACTAGTCTACGCGTTTCGAACTCCCTAGATTAAGGGCAGTTCTCTTCAGGACCACGTAGCTGTAAAACAGAATTACAATAGTGTGTCAGCTGGGGGATACCTTTAACCTCTTTTTCGATTGGGAACGGACTCATCGAGTCTCTTACCTTATTATTGATGTAATCAACTGTTCTCAGATAAGAGGCTATAATGCAAACAAAAAACAAACTTAGCTGGTCTTCAGCAACCACCTATTTCCAAATCCATGTATACAGGCACTACTTCCCGTCGCATAACCTATTCAAATCTCTTTGTAATACTTACAGAGATATCTTCTAGGACTGCCTTTCTATTTTATTTGGAAGAGTGGGGCTTGAGGTCCTATAACGGAAAACACAGTGCATATAACCTATCTGTTACAACATTGGGGCGGCACACATGGTGATTCTGAGCGTTTTAAATAACTTACTTCCTGCGACAATGCGTCGGCGTCTTAGCATTTTTCCAAATTGTTCTCCGAATGTGGGTAAGCGGGCTTTGGATGCCTAAAGAGCCAGATGAAGTGGATAATGATGAATATCAACTCAGTGGCGAACGTGGATGAATAAATAATCCAAACGAAAACCGAACTGCCCGATACGATCTTTACCTTAAGCTTTGGCTCGGTGCGCGTCTCTCGATCTAACTTCCTGGTTTGTTCCGAGAGACGTCTATTTCCTTTATGTTGCCTGCAGTCCACGGTAACTCAGGCGCTGGGCTTGTTGGGACTTGTAGTTCCTCTTTTAAAAAAAAAGCATTAAAACAAAATGCTTCCTGTTAAATTTTCAGGCAGTGACGCGCCAGCAGATTTCAATAAGAACAATACGTGGCAGTGTTTTTATGCTACAATGTTTTTATGCGCGCTATATTAAATTGGGGCAGGTTTCTTTAACCTAACTTCCATGGTGCCGCCTTGGTTAAAAATAGCGCGTTAATGATGTATGCTGTTGTGCATCTGCCAGTTTCATTTCTAATCTTCTGCAACACTGGAGGTAAATTGTACTGATGGTAACAACCTATTTACACATAGGTTCGCTGATGGTGTTATTTCAATAATGTTGTTTGCACACCAGGTGGAAAAAAGTTTCCAGACTTACTTGTTGGTTGTATGAAAAGGACATCTAGTACGGGCATGTCACCAACCGGGGTCCAAATCAAATTCAGTTACTGTAATCTCTAGATTTCTGAGATTTCATTTAAGCCGTCTACAGCTGTATTAAATTACACGATGAGCATTGCCTCTCTTCTTGGGAGTTTTTCTTCAATGTCCCATCTTCAATGTCCCATCAAATCCCCGTCCATTTAATATCTTTTTCAGTATGATTGTTAATTTTCCAGTGATTGACCAAGGGAGCCGTCTGGATATTACATGGCATTCGGTAAGGATGCGCATGATTCACAGTTTCCATTTAAAAAAGTGATGCCCAAAAAAATAATACAATAGAACGTGCAAAAATTTTTTAGCAGCAAATGTTTCCCTTCTAACAACGACTTACAAACTGCTAATGTAATGCACACAAACCAACACGTCAACAGATCAAATAGAACAATGACAGGCAATAGAATGTAACCAAAGTCAACCTTGAATTGTGGCAGAATTACAATTAACGTGCTAGTCTGTACACGATTCAAGAGGCCATGCACTAGGGCAAATTTGAAATACAAACACTGGACTGGGAAACGAAATCGCAGTTCGGCCGAGATAACTCCTAAAAATCGGAAATAGAAATATGCATTTCCACGCCGATACAGCGTATGCAGGAAAGAGATAAACCACTTTTACCGGAAAAGTTGATATTTTGACAAAAGTCTTGCTTGCTCCTTTCTAAAATAATGAAATAGAATTCCCCCTCTTCTGCCCCCCAAACTCCCTCCTTAATGTTTTCCCATCCTTCCTTCAGTCCCATAGCATCATCTCTAGTCGACCTGCATGGTCAAATAGTTTTATTCTGAATACAAATTACAAAAACTGTGGAAGTGAGGTAGGAACCAGGAGATCAAATCATCAGTAATAGAAGCAATTAGTCAGGAAGCTCAGGAGCTGCACTTGGGAACAAAGTTGATATAAAGAGGCGAGTTACTTGTTGCTTTTAAGCAAAGTCACTGTGACAATAAAAAAAAGTTTAAAAGTACTGCGCCCGGTGCACTGATCTTAAATATTATTTCTTTTGCGACGTTGTAACCCTAGTCATATTGCTAAGCGTACGAATGCCGAAAGCGGTGCTGTTTTACAGCATAACGCAGCTGTAAAATTGCAACCCTTGATGATAAAAAAAGAGATGCTTGCCCGGAACCGTTTCACACTCCCACAGAAGAGTGAACAGGCTACTGGAGATCTTTTCCAGAGAGGACGAATAGAAGATCTTGGGCCGCGTATCACGGCGGTATACCTTGCTACTTGGAGCACTTCTCCACTACCTCCTCCTCTGATTTAAATCCAGATGGTTCAGTTGCTCACTCCTGCTATAAGGTGGGAGAATTTGGATTATTTGGAACGTCATTCCATCACTAAGGATTACCGTTTTTCTCGATCAAGGATCAAAATGATATTTTTGCATTCTGCTCTTAAAACCCTGAAGAAGTTCCAAAGGCTTGTGCTTTAGAAGAACGAAACGCGTTGGCGGTTTTTATGGCCATATGTTGATGTCAAAATAAAGGAGGAAAATAAAGAAAACACCAAAAAAGGACTAAAAATGTGCTTTGTTCGGTGCATCCCTTTCTGTTAAAGTTGCACAACCAATAGAAACAGAGGAAAGTGAACTGGCAAGCATACGGACCAATAAAAAGTGAAAACCCTTTTAAGATATATTAAAAACAATAGAATTCACAAGAACAGCGCAAGCACTGTGCAAGCGAAACCTAAAAAAGGATATTCTATAAAATTGTCAGAAAATTGGATTGTACACAATTGAACCTAACAAGAAATTTATATTTTAAGAAACATCTACGAAGAAGGAAAAACAGGATAAAATGACAGTCACTCTGAACCCAGGCATGATTTTTCAGAAATGGTGGTATTCAAGATTAACATAATATTAATTGTTTTTATTTGGCTTTTGTATAGTGAGTAATCTTCCACTGGGATGGCATCGCAGCTCTAGCTAGTTGTGCTCCAGGAATGACTTTCTAAACCGGGCTGTAGGAGGATGAGGCAACACAGAGGGGGGCAGCAGGAAGGGAGGTAAGCAACATGAAAGAGGCGGGCTGCCAAAATCATTACCTGAGTTGAACTAGCGATGCCATGTCAGTCACCAGGGCAACAAACAGATACAAACTTCGAGTGATTATGAGCACCCCCTTGTGCCCCCACATAAATACGTTGCTGACTCTCCCCTTAGAGGTTCAGTGCCAGGTACAAGCGTGACCCCACTGTGCCATGAAGTCTGACCGGGGTTGATGTCCCTGAACTGGGCACTGTTAAACACGTCATCTTTTTTGTCTCGCCCCCTCCCCCATGTGTTGCTTGAGCCCCTACCCGCCTGCCCCCCCTTTTGCCTCGGCCTCCGCTAATTATGACATGAGTCAGGGAGAGGCCGAAGCAACAGGAAGGGAGGGGTGATGTATGAGGGTCAAGCAACGTGAGAGGCAGACAGTTCACTCATCCTAAATATTTTAGTGCAAAGTAGTAGACCCACCTCATATTACTAAGCGTACAAATGTCGAAAGCGGTGCTGTTCCACAGAGTAATGCAGTTCCCCACTAAAATGACGCGTAAAGTTGCAACCCCTCATGATAAAAAGAAAAGTTTGCCCAAAGCCATTTCACACTCCCACTGTATGCTTTCTTAAATCACCTCTGGCTCCAGGAACACAGCAGTAAATGCATATACAAGATTGTTAAATAAATGAGTTTATAGAGCATGCACCCTCTAAATGCATACAGCCAGGGAAAGCGTAAACGGTACACTGAGATCCTTTTGTTACTTGAAGTTCATAAATTGTAATCCTAATATAGCACATGATTTATTGTCAATGTATAATGTGTAAGTGTGATGTAAATGCGCTCTGACACACTGCAATGGGATGAAAAGCACTATAGCGCTATAAAAGAAATAAAACTGAATATTGGTATTTAAATTATTATTTGTGTAAATACTGGGATATACCAACAAATCAGACATTGTTACAGTGCATGCATATCTCTTATATACAGAGACTGAACAAAGTCAATGTCATGTCAATGTCAAAGTCTATGGGGAGGATCCCCATAGCTCCCAGGTAAGAAACTCCAACAAAAGCAGGCCTGATGGTCCCTCGACTTTGGTATCGTCCCAGCTGTAAGCTGGTAAGCCCCTTCCCCAGGCATTGCTAAATGTGTCAGAGAGTCTGAAAATTACACTGGGACAACTTTACCTCATTTCTTTGGGGCCCAACCTCTTGCTACATTACTAACATGATTGAACCATGGCGGCTAAATCATGAAACAAAATACTCCCAAGCACAAAAACTCCTTCAAGTGTTAAGTCAGGTGTGAGCTCGTATGGAACGAACAACTGCTTCATCTTCACTGCCGACCAACTTATTACACTTGAAAAGCTTGCAGACCTTACCTCTCATTTACACAGCAGTACCGAAAATTAGATGTTGCTCCATCATCTAGTTCTACAACACTATCCCTGACATTCGTCATGGTGCTGAGCAACAGTAAACTACTTTTGCCTTTCCAAACACACCTGACTTCTTCAACCTTGCGCTATCTTCCATTTCCAAACCACCCGTCTGTACACCTTTGTACTCACTTTCACACTTTACCCAGCATAATCCCATCTAACTCCATTCACTTCATCCAGCCCTTGTTCACTCTTGTACGAAACTGGGTTTTTGTTACACTAGTCCCCCCACTTCTTGCCTGGAATTTGATGCAACTTTGACTGAAGTGGACTGGGTTCCGGCTAACCAGGTACCCAGTAGCAGTGTTCTTTCCCCAAAACAGGTTTACTCTTCAATTGATCTCCAATTGAACAGGCCTTTAGCACCTCTGTAAGTCCCTAGTAAGTGGTACCCCTGGTTTGTGTATGTGTGCGTGTGTATATTACCTACTGGCATTCACCAGAGGCAGTCACAGTCAGGACATAGCCTCCACAGGAAAAGCACCTTCCAACCTGCCTACATCCTTGGTGTAGGCTGACCAATCCCCACAAAACTCCCAAAAAGTGCCCAGCTAGTTCCAGTTCTCCATGGAAAGCTTCAGTGTGATCCACTAAGCAGGGATAAAAAAAAAGGGGGGGGGGGCAAACAAAGTTTGCTTCCTATGTCAATTCTCATAAGGATCCTAGACCCAACCACAGCCCGAACCGCAGGATGAAACCAAACCAAGCCCGGAAGAAAGGCAGATCCTGATCCAGAAAGTGACCCTCTTATCTGCCCAGCAGTCTTCAAGACATTCACAGAAATCTAATTTGTAAATCCAGCGAATTGACCCCTCAGCGAATCCTCCAGATCTCATGCCTAGATGCGATTGGCTGCCAACTCTTCAGCCCGCCAATCATCTAAGTAATTGATCTCCAATTGACCAGGCCTTTTGCACCTCTGTAAGTCCCTAGTAAGTGGTACCCCTGGTTTGTGTATTTGTGCGTGTGTATATTACCTACTGGCATTCACCAACGGCAGTCACAGTCAGGACATAGCCCCAACAGGAAAAGCACCTTCCAACCTGCCTACATCATTGGCGCCGGTTGACCAATCCCCACGAAACTCTCCAAAAAAGTGCCCAGCTAGTTCCAGTTCTCCATGGAAAGCTTCAGCGCGATCCACCAAGCAAGGATTAAAAACAAGCATTTACAAATGCAATGGTCTCGTCTTTGTTAAAGTTAGAGCTATTGGCATTGCTCATGACATTATTTTTGTTTTTAAAACATAAATAAATGGCATTGTCATTTACAATGCCAATAGCTTAATCTCTCGCAAATGCGAGACCTATTGCATTTGCACCCCCACACACACACAGCCACACGCACCCACACGCAGAGCCAAACGCACACACATAGAGCCACACACACACACACACACACACACACACAGAGCCACACACAGACACACACACACACAGGCAGAGCCACACATACACACAGACAGAGCCACACACACACAGCCACACCCACACACACAGAGCCACACACAGAGCCACACACACACACAGAGCCACACACACAGACAGAGCCACACACACACAGACAGAGCCACACACACAGATAGAGCCACACACACAGAGCCACACACACAGACAGAGCCACACACACAGACAGAGCCACACACAGACAGAGCCACACACAGACAGAGCCACACACAGACAGAGCCACACACAGACAGAGCCACACACAGACAGAGCCACACACAGACAGAGCCACACCCACACACAGACAGAGCCACACCCACACAGACAGAGCCACACCCACACACACAGAGCCATACACACACACACACACAGACAGAGCCACACACACACACACACACACACAGACAGAGCCATACACACACACAGAGCCACACACACACACAGAGCCACACACACACACAGACAGATCCACACACACACACACAGACAGAGCCACACACACACACAGAGAGCCACACACACACACACACACACAGAGCCACCCAAACACACAGAGCCACACACACACACACAGAGCCACACACACACACAGAGCCACACACACACACAGAGCCACACACACACACAGAGCCACACACACACACACACGGAGCCACACATACACAGAGCCACACACACACACAGAGAGCCACACACACACATAGAGAGCCACACACACACACAGAGCCCCCCCACACACACACAGAGCCCCCCCACACACACACACAGAGCCACACACACAGAGCCACACACACACACACACAGAGCCACACACACACAGACAGAGCCATACACACACAGACAGAGCCACACACACACACAGACAGAGCCACACACACACAGAGAGCCACACACACACACACACAGAGCCACACACACACAGAGAGCCACACACACACACACAGAGAGCCACACACACAGAGAGCCACACACACACAGAGAGCCACACACACAGAGCCACACACACACACACAGAGCCACACACCCACACACAGAGCCACACAGCCACACACACACACAGAGAGCCACACACACACACACAGAGCCACACAGACACACAGAGTCACACACACCCACACACACACACACAGAGTCACACACACACACACACACACAGAGAGAGAACCACACACACAAGCAGGGAACAGAGGCACTAAAAACGATCACAAGCAGGGAACAGATGCACTAAAAACGATCACAAGCAGGCAACAGAGGCACTAAAAACGAGCACAACTAGGGAACAGAGGCACTAAAAACGATCACAACTAGGGAACGGAGGCACTAAAAACAATCACAAGCAGGGAACAGAGGCACTAAAAACAATCACAAGCAGGGAATAGTTTCCTGCACAAAACAATCTTCTGATGCCGTTTGCTCTATGTGTGCTGCACTCTGCAGGACATTTAGGAAGAGAATAAAATGCAGAGAAACAGACCTTGATATGCCTCCTATAGGATTGCGTAGCATTTTGACATAGTCCCATTTTTTACTAGTAGTAGTAAATCAGGGAAAGCACCAAGGGGGTGTGACTGAGCGCCGATGGAGATGGGAGCCTGAACCCGAGGTCCGACCCATCCCAGCCCATCCTACCTGCTAAAATGGGACCCTGCCGGTATTAAACCCACGGGCGGGTCATGAACTGGGGAACCGGCCGTCAGTGGCAAATTAGGAGGAAACAGGCTTTCCCTCCTGAAAACCGACATAATTGTAGGTGACACAGGGGCAGCAAAGATGGCGTCCGCGACCTGACAATCGCAACAGAGGGGCCATTTGAGTCTGTCCGTGGCGTCAGGAGGAGGTGAAGAACCCCAGGGCGCCGACGTGGAATACCGGAATACCGGCAGAGACAGACCTGCGAATCAGTGGTGAGGAACTATAACCCTGGCTGGCGAGTAGGCCGGGAGGAGATGCAGGCTGAGAAAATGGCGCCTGGGCCTTGAAGGCAGGCGCAGATGGGCTTACAGGTGCTGAGAGAGCCCCCGCCTGGATTTATTGCGAGAGCCCATGACTGGCTGTAGCAGAGGCCCACTGCCTGGGGTTCATGCCTGCTGGGGCGATCGACGGCCCAGATACCGAAGGATCCAAGCAGAGGTACAGCGGATGGGGCCCTGACTCGGGCTGGGGATATCGCATGGGGTCGCTGCACATTGGGGTGACCCATGACCCTGATATTGGAGGAGCGGCAGCGGAGGTGCAGCGGCTGGGACACTGAGCCGAGGTGCGGCTGAGAGCGGCTGTCGACGGTGAGCGGGGCCTCTGCGGGGCCGGAGGAGTTGGCGGGGGTCTCGACACATCGGACCTCCTGGGCTGCCGAGAAGAGGAAACCAGGTCAGCTGGTGGCTGGGTGAGCGCCGCGAAGGAGAGCGGCAGTAAAGGGGCAGAGGCAAGAAAAGCGAGCACAAACAGGGGGCAGAGGCAAGAAAAGCAAGCACAAACAAGGGGCAGAGGCAAGAAAAGCGAGAACAAACAGGGGGCAGAGGCAAGAAAAGCGAGCACTCACCGGCTGGGGCGGAGGACTCGGATGTTCTCCCTTGCTTCTCTCTGCAGAAATGACTCTCAGAAAAGCCCCATCATTTTCAGACTGGGGGGCGTGTTTTTCTTTCTCTCCTCTTCCCATTGGCTTGAATGTAAAATTCCAGCCAATGGGAAGAGGAGAGAAAGAAACGAAAAAATCCCAAAAAGACGGGGCCTAAATCGACAGACGCCCCTCTTCTCCAATGGCTGGCCTCCGTTGAGGAAGCCAGCCAACGGAGAAGAGGGGCGGGTTCAAGCCCCACTCTGAAAAACATAAGATCTCCCCAGCGAGACTGCGCAAGCGCAGCCTACGCAGGCCGAGACCTAAAAGAGGGGGGGGGGAGACGGGAGGCAAAAAAAGTTTGCCTCCTATGTCAATTTTCATAAGGATCCTAGACCCAACCACAGCCCGAACCGCAGAATGGAACCAAACCAAAACCGGAAGACAGGCAGATCCTGGTCCAGAAAGTGACCCTCTTATTATTTGGTGTAAATCTGCCCAGCAGACTTCAAGACATTCAAAGAAATCTAATTTGTAAATCCAGCGAATTGACCCCTCAGCGAATCCTCCAGATCTCATGCCTAGATGCGATTGGCTGCCAACTCTTCAGCCCGCCAATCATCTAAGTAAGGGAATACATGAGTGTTTTCTCTGCGCAAATACCCATGGAGCGGTGATGACTCTAAATGGAAGCACTTTGAACTGATAGTGTAGACCTTAGAAGATAAACCGTAGGTATCTGCGATAGATAGGATGAATTGGTATATGAAAGTAGGCATCCTTTAGGTCAAATGCTTACATGAAGTCGTCTTTTTGTAATAGGGGTATTACTTCCTGCAGGTTGGCCATGTGGAAGTCTTCCAAAAAAATGCAGTGATCTAGGGGTCTGAAGTCTAAAATGTGTCGAAGTGAGCCGTACTATTTGGGAATGAAAAAGTATAATGAATATACTCCTGTTCTTTGGTGTTGAGGTTGTACTAGCTCTATGGCTCCTTTGAGTAGAAGAGCTGTTATTTCCTGCTTGAGCAGAAGTTGGTGTTGTTTGGTAAGTTTGGGTTTTTGGGGTGGAATGTTTTGAGGAGTTGTGATAAGCTCTAGACAGTAATCCATGTTTGATAATGTGCAACACCCACTGATCTGTTGTAATGGTTTGTGTTGTAACTTGTATTGTTACTTTGCATCATTTACCTTAGTTCCCTGTTCCCTTCTGCTCAGCCAGCATAAATGTGATGTGTGTGGAATGTTTGATGAAGTAGTGGAATGCTGGAGTACCTATTGTGGTTGACAGAGAGACAGCTGGAGTGTGTGGGCTGAGCAGCAAAGATGCTGCTCCCGGTGGGACTCAACTTCCTATCTACTATTTACCATCTGAATAGCCTATAACTAAGACTTAATAAACCACTTTGTTGTAACCTACAATATGGCTACCTCTGGACTTCTTTTGGATTGCAACAATGGCGATGATTTGGTGAAAGAACCTTAAGAAGATGGTGAAGATGGGGAACACATTTAAGCAGAGAAACCTGAAGCTAGAAGGAAAAGGAATGCCTTGGTTAGCCACCCAGTGCCCCTTACCATCCAGACAGCCTGCAATCTGGGGTGTTTGTCCTTCTTTACATCATCAGTTGAGGAACTTATTTCAACATCAGCCAGCCAATATAGTGTGTAGCAGAAGTAATGGGCTGTTCATCATATATGGACATACTTCTGAGCTCTGGATCGTTGGGGCATTTGACTTGTTTACAGCCTGCTCTCCGCGACCAAGAACCGTTAAGCACCGTGTGTTCACTTGCAATGTGTTGCTGGTGGAATTCATCTAAGGAGCTACTAGTGCTGAGAGTGTTTTATAACAATGTTTCATACTTTTATGAAGGTTGGCAGCGACCTATTGAGCGACCGTTTTCAAACGGTCTTGCATGACTAAAGGCAGATCAAGTTTAGAAGGTGCTACATTCTGTTGGCCACTACTTGTTTCGGTTACTTGAAGAAAAATGAAAAATCCAATTTGGACCTTTCTACACACACGGCTGACACGCAGGCATATAGAGGACTTGCTACTTCAAACTGCTGCACGTTTAATCAGGAAGCTTTTTAAGTTTTGAGGTCTTCAAGCATTCACAAGTTGGTAAAATATTCGCGTGAGCGATCGCTCACCAGTGACCGTAAATGTCATTTTTTAATATTGTCCTGTTTGCTCAAGACATGTTTTGGTGCTCTATTGTTGTTTTTGATTATTTAATTATATGCTGAAGCATGCCAAGGTGTGTTTTTTTTTGCCAATTTGTTTTCGGTCTGAGGCTTTACCCTTGGTGGCAAGAGTATGATGTGCTATGCGCCGTAACTGCTGCCACTTTGCTCTTAATGATCATAATGATTTTATCGCCCAATGTTTGTAGGGTGTGTGGCATTAGATATGCTGAATTTTGATAGTGTTATGAGATCGTGTACCCTGTGCTGTTGTTTAACCTGAGACTTGCGGTCCCGTCAGGTGTGCAAGGTATGTGCGTTGAGGGGTTGTGTACCCTGTGCTGTTGTTTAACTTGAGACTTGTGGTCCTATCAGGTGTGGGAGGTGTGTGCACTGAGGAGCTGTGTACCCTGTGCAGCTGTTTAACCTGAAACTTGCTGTCCTGTCAGATGTGCGAGGTGTGAGCATTGAGGGGTTGTGCACCCTGTGTTATTGTTTAACCTGAGATTTGCAGTCCTGCCAGTTGTGAGAGTTTTGTGCTTTCAGGGGCTGTGTAGCCTGTTCGTTTTTTTCTTGCCTGAGACTTTCCGTCTTGTTAGGTGTGCTATATGGGGTGTGCAGAAGGGGATGAGTGAGGGAGTTACACCTCAGCTGTGTCATTTATTCTCCCAGTCCTGGATAATATTACAGTGGTTAATTTCAATGTATTTGGCATCGTAGGACTGTTTGATATTATCCTATCCTGAGTCCTTTTAAATTGCAATTAGTTTTAAATTGTATAGGTTTCTTCGGTGTATATTTTATCAAATTGTGCATACTTTCACTGTTGTATTATTATTAATTGTTATCCCTAAGGGAAGGAGATGTGTTGTTACTTGTATTGTTACTTTGCATCCTTTCCCTTAGTTACCTGTTTCCCGCTGCTCATCCAGTATGAATATGATGTGTGTGGAATGTTCGATGAGGTTGTGGAATGCTGGAGTGACTGGTGTGGTTGACAGAGGGGCAGTTGGAGTGTGTGGACTGAGCAGAAATGATGCTGCTCCTGGTGGGGCTGAACTTCCTATCTACTATTTACCACCTGAATACCCTGTAACTAAGACTTAATAAACCATCTTGTTATAACCTACAATGTGGCTACCTCTAGACTTCTTTTGGATTGCAACAATTTGCCATTATGCGAAGAATTGCTGTAGACGTTCCCCGACAAGTGTTAGATGATCGTGGAATGGTAAGGGTGTCATTGTTTGGAGGAGATCTTTGCAGTACAGGTATTATTTCCTCGTCCACAGCCTCTCAAATGATTTCCCTATAATTATCCCTGTAGAAGGTTTTTAAAGGTTGTGTTTGCCCGTGTTGTTTATATTGTGACCCAGAGATGTCTGTTGATACAGCCTTTGAACCTTGTTTAAAATTGGGGCGATGAAAGGACCCACAAAATGAGGTTCACTGGAGGGCACCCATAGATTTTGAGATATCTTCGTCCTTTTTCATTTTTTTTTAAAGCTGCATCCAAAAAGTGGTCCAAAAAGGTTTTCCTCATCAAAAGGTAGACTAAGGACAGCCTGTTGAACTTCAGTTTTGAACCCTGAGACACGGAGCCAAGCATGGCTGCGCAAATGTATGCTTGTGTTAATGCCTCTTGCTGCTGTGTCAGCAGAATCTAAAGCACATTTAATGGAATTAATTGTTTGTAATGAGTATGCCCTTATTAACTAGTTCATACCCCCGCTTTTTATGTTCCTCTAGGGGATGTTGGAGGAACCTATCCATCTCGTCCCAGTCTGCTCTGTAATACCGTGCTAATAAGGCTGGGTTGTAAGCTATTCTCCAGTGAGTAGCTAATTGTGCGGCTAACCATTTACCAAATGCATCAATTCATTTTGGCTCTTTGCCTGGGGAGGTGCATCACTCATTATCTGAGAGTTTGCCCTTTTCCTTGCTTTAGCCACAACTAATGATTTGCATGTTAACTGACCATTGATGTATATGGGGTCAAATGGTGCTGCATTGTACTGTTTGTCTATTATTAAAGTTATAATTCTTGCCCTTCCAAGATCTATGAAAACGTCATCAGTGGGGTGTAAAACTCCCTTTTGCATGGATAAATATTGTGAGCCCCTTTGTGCAGAGGTGAGGGTCTCAAAAAGGAAGTTGTCTTCTAGGGGGTCTTTATGTAAGGGCACTTGGTGGTATGCTGTAGCTCTAGCTATTAAATCCTGATAAGCTGCAGCATCTTCTGGTGAGGTTGGAGGTGCTGGGTAGAGGCCAAGGTCTATGTCCCCTTGTGGGTCTATATCATAGGCATTCCACAGGTCTGTAGGTTGAGTTTTTTCTACCATGTTGTCCTGGTCATCCCAAATGGGTGAATGTGTATGTGGTGTAGAGTTGTCCTCCTCCGACTGTTGTGGTAAACGAGGTGGAGGAGTGGAAGTATGAGATAGTGAAGTGGGAGAGGCAGGTATAGACACATGTAAAGGGCTTGTGGCTATGTCATTTTTACTCGTCTTTGTAGGCAGAATAGGAGCATTTATTGTTTTTATCGAACAACAGGTGTTTCTAAGATGGTGGAGATGTTGCCGATTGTAGGACAATCTTCTTTGTTTCTGGCTGAATTTACAAAGTGTTTTGCCTCAGATTGAGCCGTTCTTGCATTGTTTCAAGAATTGGGTCTATTGTGTTTTTTCTCAGCCCAGACTTAACATTTTGGTACCGATGCCTGCTTTGCTTTCGGAGCCAGAGTGGTCAGAGCCAAAGAGATGAGGGATTTGACTTTTGAATACGAGTGCATGGTTCGCAAGTAGGCTCTAATGCAGATTTTAAGGTGGAGGCCCCTGCAGCAGGCCGATGTTTAGGTGCCGAGCCAGAGGGCGGGGCCTCTGAATCGGTGTGCGCCATGCCTTTTATGCAGTGGCGGACCGTGAGCAATTTTATCGGTTGGAGACGATTTTTGGGTCTTCGAATTGGGGGAATAAGTAGTCACGGTCCGATGATCTTCAGATAGCTGCATGTGAACTGGATCTTGTTCAGTGTCCGCCTGGGAATTAGAATCCTATATGGAAACAGACTCCACCACTACTGCTGAGGCATCTTCTTAATCCTCTTCTGACTGGCCAAAGATATCAGGTGTGTAGTCTCTGTCCTGCATTTCTAGACGCCGGGCACATCAGCCCTAAAGTATCTTTTTAGACCGAAAGGACCTGCAGGCCTCACAGGTGTCTTCTCGATGGTCAGATGGGAGGCATAAGTTACAGACGGAGTGCTGATCGGTATGGGGGCATTTGCAATGGCAGTTGGGACAAAAACTGAACTGAGTGCATTCCATCAGCAGCTTATCTTCGGGTAGAGATGAATGTTGCGAAAAAAGGGCCAGTCGGTGTGGCCCGTAGGCCGCCGTGGCAAGTCAAGAGATTCAACGCTAGAGATTGTTTCCGTGCTCGAGATGGAATAAGATGTACACGATCAAGACAATACCGTAAAAGTGAAGGAACTAACGGTGAACCGAAGGAGACCCGAGACGATTCCGAACCGGAGTGCGAGAGAGTATATCTGAGCCTGTCTGCAGAAAAAACTATCTAACAATATGCTGATGCCCATGCGCAGTATCGCCAAGAGGAAGAGACACGTCCTAGTGACTCAAAAAGTTTTTTTCGAAGAACAACAACTTTAAACATCCGAGCCTAACACTAGATGGCTGACTTATGCACAGCATGTGTATCTGCAGCCACACATGCCGCGAACATAAAGTTACATAAATTTAAAGGTGGTACGTACATTATACATTTAATGTACGACTACAACTGAAGAATTTCAAATGGTTGTGTATTTTAAGTTTGGTTTGTATAAAATGAATAAATACAGTTTTCCTAACTATAATAAAAGCTTAGCCTTTTGTTGTTTCTTTGAGTTTCAATGTTTATGTTTAATTAAACAAACTTCTGAAATCTTAGAGTTTATTGTTGTTGAGTGGATTAAGTGGAGTGTGTAGTACAGTGCAATGGAGAATAGTGTTGTAAAGTGTACTGTCATACAGAATAGTGCTGTAGAGTTGAGTAGAATGTGGTACAATGGAGTGGCATACAGTGGAATAGCATACAAGGGAGTGGTGTAGAGTGGTGTGGCATGGAGTGTTGTACAGTGTGGTTCAGTACAGTGGAGTGGTATAGAGTGGAATAGTGTAGAGGAGAGTGTCATACATACAATGGAGAAGCGTAGAGTGGTAGTGTAATAGCATACAGTGGAGTAGAGAGGGTGCAGTGACTAAGAGTAGAGGGCGAGCAGTGGAGTGAGGTGCAGTTTAGTTTAGCTTCAAGATCTGGAAGCATTGGGTGGATGTAGTAGCGAGTAAGTGATATTTAATTAATTAATTCTTTAGAGTTTAGAAGTGTTTATATGTCACTAGATTCTATTTTATGTCATGACATTCCGGTAGTTATCCGTTGTGTCACTTGATGACTGATCTTTGACTTGACAGGATGCATGTAACTTTTATCTAATAAAGGATATTAAATCCAACATTTATTTGGTTTATTTAACCATAATACTACAAATATTGGTGACGATTCGGGATGTGAACGATTTTTTTGTGATTCTTTTTTTTTAAAGAAGAAAAGGCAAAGAGAAGAAAATCGGAATTACGATTTCTACCTTATCTACAGCACAAGAAGATTTTGCGATGTTCTTGAAATACATTTTTGCAAATTAAATTGGGGTTTCCTGGCAACTGGACACTGTCTCAGGAATTTCAGCTGGTATCTCCGAGACATTATTTTTTGTTCCGGCAACAGGGATCACCTAACCATCAAAAACTGAGTAAATTTCTAACTCTTGGAAGAAATACGGTGTGGGAAGTCGTTCTACCGTAATTCCAAAGTTTAGACGCACGGTTAAACCTTGTGGATCTTTTAAACCTTCTTGTGCATTCTTCGAAATTTACCACTCACATACTCCGCGCGTTGTGCTTCCTGGCGTTCTGTCCTAATACGCTTCAATGACCTCACGCGTATCAGAACTTCTGGGAGAGGCAACGCAGGCGTCATCACATTAACGCGCGTGTCATCGCGTTAAGGTCACGCTGCGTGACCCAAGGGATCTTGTTTTACTTAATTTTATCGGAGCTAGTTACCGATAAAGCTGCAAATTGCCAACAAGCTGCAAATACATACCGGAGCTGTATATTTAAAGAAGTGAACCTCTTTAAAGGATTTACAACTGACTACGATTAAAGTAAGCTATACATTCAACAAACTTATGCTCAAATAAGCTGTAATTCTTTTTTTTTCTTCTGTTTTCTGCAGTATTTGTTTACAAAATGACTGAAAATGCCACATCTTCAGCTTCTAATGCTAGTCTTTCCATTAATTTAAACAATCCAAAAGAATTTCTATCATCTCCTGGTGAACCAGTGGTTAAATGGCTCGAATGGAAAGAGTATTTTTTTAATTATATAGCCACTCAAGAGGACAATATTGCAATATTATCACCTGAAAGAAAGAAAAGACTCTTACTCTATTGTTTAGGAGCCGAAGGTTTAAGAGTGTATAATCAAATGCAGAAGCCTGAAAGAGCTGGTGATATTGATTTTTTTTAATGCAGCCATAATGGATCTTACTGATCACTATTCGCCAGTGTAGTTCCTATCATCCCAATAGGCTCTGCGCATTGGAATAATACCTACAGCAGTAAAGGCCTAGGCCAGACGTTAACTAGGTCTACTACTGTCTATACTAGACTTAAAGTTTTGGGTTTGCCAGCTTAGCTCAGAGTTCACTAGAAACTTTCTCGAATGTTCAAGGAGGACTTAACTTCCCTGATTAGACAAGAAGGGATTTAGTTTCTGACAACCATAGAACATGACAACTTTGCTCTCCCCTAATCAAGAGTATATCTCGAGAGTCGTGTGAACAAAAGGCAATTTATTTTACTCAGTCAGTACGTGCATTCTTAGTCTCATCAGAATGTAGAGAAAAGGAAGAGACGGGCGTGTTCAATAAAAAGGTGTTATTTATTGATCAGTCTCTTTTCTCATACAAGAGAAATGGATCGATATTATTGCAATACTTATTGTTAAGTAAAGTGCATACATTAAAAGCAATAGTATAAAATAATACTGTAAAAACATTGATATGGTTTCTAAGCCATAAGATGTTTTAAAATGAATAAAATATATTACATACACATATACATTTGACTAAACGTGCTCAACTGGTGTTTCTAGATACGCCTACCCCGTGTACCTGACCTAAGCCTAATACGTGGGCGGGAATAGAAAGTTACAGTTTAAGTTAAGTTTGTTTTTGCCAAGTGAATAACTAAAGAATTCTCTGTGAGGGGTTATTCAGTTCTGTACCTGGAAGTTAGGATGAATGAGGAATGGTATCTCTTTCTCTGGTCTCGATATTCCTACCCAGAAACGCCGGTGCTGGATTCTCGGCAGGAGAAAGCAGCGCGTCTCTCAGCGCGTCAGGAAGGCGGGGCTGCTGCCAGCGGGGTCTGCTCTGCTCTTGGCTTCGGCAAGTATGGCTGCTCCGTCTCGTCACCACGCGTGTGTTTGCATAGGGCAAGATCGGTAATATTTATACCTTTAAGGTGCCGAGATTGACGTAAGGATGGACATAGATACGTCAATAAAGATGTCATACGACTTGCTCGTTAGCACATTCTTTTACTGAAGTTCTCGGTGAAATCAAAACAATGGCCGCAGGGTTTTGCCCAGGTTGTCATAGGTTTGATTTGTTATGAGAACTCCGTATGCCTTATCAGGGGCTGGAGGAATATCGCTTGTCTAATTAGATCGCAAGCGTTATGACTTAATCAGATAACACGTTCCTGTGCCGTAGTGTGACTGCGTCAGATAACGGTATCTGCATCATGGGGGTTTTCTGCCTCATGGGCTGACTGCTAGTTAACTTGTTGGTTTGTTTAACTAGAATAGGGTCAGGAATAGGGGGATCGATTCAGAACCTATAGGAATACATGACACCCACTCCACGCTAACTATGGACATATTTACTAATCTAGGCATAGTATAACATAGTACAACATACTATAGAGTAGTGTGTATACCTTACCACCCCAAAATACATAAATGCATTTTGAAATTCTTCAAATATACGGAAAATTTGCAGACATATATATCGTATGCACTCAAGCTATGGAATAATGCTAAAGTAATCACGCATTTGTATACATTATTGCTTATTTGGTATATGAGAATTACACATGAAATGGTTTCTTAAATACAGAAAAAAGTTTCGAGACCATTCCATCACAGAATAAAATATTTGTGAACATACCAGCGGGCAGCTAAAGTCTATAAAGTATCGAAAAATAGAAATCTTAGTTCTTTAGGAATAGTTTCTTACTTTAAGCAGAAGATAAGTGTCCCGAAAAACCGAAAAAATTAATTGGGGCTTCTGAAAGAGTTGCTGTCCGTGAACTGGAGTGAAAAATAGTTCATGTGACTTTATTATTTAAATTTGAAGGCCGAATTCAGGGAACGCCGTGTGCGAGCTTGCTCAAAAGTCTCTATTTCTGTTCGGGTGAGAACATCATATCATTTAGGCTTTCGAAAAAACTGTCAACAGCTTCCTGGGAAAGTTCCACTAACTCGGAAATAGGTGTAATCATGCATTCTTGTGCATGATTGTCTCCATTGACATTCTGATTCGCATTGCTGACAGAAGGTCGTACCTGTTCGATGCTGCTTTCATCTTGAACTTCACTACCCATCAATCGCAGTGGTGAAGCTTCCACGAATGCCGTCATCAGGATTGGTAGCCTTTGAGGGCAGCACAAAGCATGAACCTTGATCGGGCTCAACAATGTTTCTGCATCCATCGGCGCATCCGATTGTAGCGTCAGACATGTGTCTAACACACATTCTTCTCCGCATAGCAGACACCTTAATACAGGTAAAACACATCTTTGCCACATTGGTCGAAATGATAGAAACCAAGTCATGTTCAGGTCTCTAAGCCGGGAGAGTCCCAGGATTTTTGATATCCGGTCCCGGTATCCAATGGCTAGGATTGTTTCTTCTCTTGTCGCCAGAGTTTTGTCTGTGACATGGGTTGCCATAACGAAAAATAAGGACTAAGAATAGGATTCCTGCAATTAGTCCCAGGATCAGGGGAAGTCCGCCAAAAATCGAATGGACGAAATCTGGAAAAATACCCAGTATGGCTTTGAATGGTGTTAATGCCATTGAAAATACTGTCTTAAATACCTTTGAGTATTGGTATCAGAAATATTTAAGATTTCATTCAGGATTTCCGCGAAATGTACGGGGGAATTAGTTGATAATAATGTATGTATCTCTGCATTCGTCCTTGCGACTTGTAGATCATACGTCTCTTTTGATGACGAGAGCCTGGTAGGCGTCTGAAGAAGCACTGTTTTCATTCTGCTTAAAGTATCTATTCGAATAGAAGTAATTTTCAAATCGGGCCATGCCCTTGCCTCCCTGTCTGGGAAGGAGCTGGGGAACAACGAGCGTCCACAGCACTTGACCTTCGCAGTGGTAGTTACTAGATAAGGAGTCCCGGGCATAAGACTACAACATCTGCGGTCTACAATAAGAATGTAACTCCCATTATAGAGTCTTTGAAAGAATGGTTCTATTTCTGTTGCAGGTGCGCCTTGCTGGTGACATGAAAGGTTGTATGAATTCCCTTCGCAGGCTCCATGCAAACTAATTCCGTTACACAGAAGTGTGCCACTTAGTGACATCGCACAATTGTTGCCACTAAGAAACACTTTCTGGCCTTTATTACTGACACATGCATGTGAATAGGGCAGGTTCCATGTTGTTTTAAGGTACCCCTTTCCCAATTTCTCGTACATGCCATCCTGTATATATTTTTGGCAGTATTGAAACCTGAAGGTTGAGATTGGAATATTTATTATCCCATGTATTATCCATTCACTGACAGGTCGTTCTGACATTGTCACTGGTAATCTTTCGAGTTTTTCAATGCTCAAGATTGTATAATCAGCACCCTTTTGTGCCATACTGATTTGTCTATCAGTAAGGTTAAAGATTTGGAATAATGACGTTGTGTTGATTAGACGCCAAGGCACATAGCCTGAACGCAGATTTTGTAACGTCCAGCCAAGCTGTACAATAGAACGCAATTGTGACTGACCGTGTTGTAATAACAGTAAGTCTTGCGATAATATATCGATTGCTGAAGACACAATGCTGTCCAAAGAAAAAATTCTGGAGGACAGAGTCATTAACCCATTGTCCACTACAGAAAGTGATTTTTCCAAATTAATACGGTCAATTTCCCGTATTCTCTCTGCTGTTTCAATTTGAGTAACCTTCCAGGCCTCATTGTATGCTGCATATACAGAGGCTGCTATGAAACGCTTTTGACGCTGTTTGCGTGGTCCCATAGTGAAATCACGCAAGTCAGCACCATCAGTAAGTAAAGTTAGGTGTTGCTTAATTTCTGCCAGTGTGGAAGTTTGTAGCCATTGAAGGCATAATTTGCCCACACTGTAGGTGGTTATTATCCCTGGGTGATGTCTTTGAGGATATCTAGGGTCTGGCCTGGTCATTTTTAACCCCTGCGTTTTGTTCAGGAATCTGTCTTGACAGTTATTAGTATCTGTGGGCCAGATCAACCACTGTTTCCAATCAGGATGTGTTCTGTTTTGGTTTAATATATGGTTTACGTCTATCTCTTCATCTGTATCAGAGTTATTGCTAAACATTGTTGGCTTTGGAATAGACGGTTTATTTAAATCTTTGATTTTGGCTAAGCCAAGACAGGTGGTCTGTTGAACAGTGTCATTTAAAAATATCATTTGTTCTGGGATCATGCAGGCTCTAAACAAAGCTTCTATACCCTGTACTTGCCAATCTTTTGTACCCCAAACACTTTTCAATTCAACATTTTTGTCCCAATAATCAAAACCAAAAGTATTCATTTGTTCAAAGAATGAGTCTGAATATATCAATTTTGTGTTGGTTATCATGGTCTTGGTCCCTGTCTTATTTGATATTTTAAAATAAAATGCTTCAGCATTACTTGTGTTAAAACCTGAAAAATATGAATATTTGTCGTAAACGGTTCTTGAGCTCCCTTTTGGAGGTGTTGCACAATGTTCCCATTGATTATAGTTTAAAACATTTCTAGTTTGTGCAGATCTATGTAAAAAATGGTTACCATAGTGGTTATAACAGTACATACTATCATAATTTGAAGAACCCTGCAAATAATCATGTTTGGTAAATTTAGCAGACATTACTAAATCAGACATCATATTATTAATGCTTTCGAAGTCCCAATCATCAGCAAATGAGTTTGGTTTTACAAAGTCACTCAAGGAGATCTTAATTTGGTGTGGATATTTCAGGATTTCGACCGGACCATAAATTTCATAGTCAGTGTTGTCCCAGGCTACCCCACCAGGTATCGGATTGGCTGTGAAGTTGGCTGAAGAAAGTTCTCTTTTCTCGACGTGTGAAGATGTGTGTGGTTTGAGGATCAAGTTGATTTTCTGACTTGCTGTGTCCATTTTTGCATATTTTCCCTCAATAAAGCGTCCCAATGTTAGTATCATGATGAGCCAAAGTATGAGGATAAATGCACCAAAACCCACCCAAAATTCAATCCATGGAGAAATCAGATATGTTTCTTTCAGTTGTTTCAAAAGTTCTTTAGCTTTATCTTTAAAGGTTTTTGATGATGGCTGTGTTTTTGATTCACTGAAGCCTTCAGAGGAATCATCGAAGTTTATGAAGTAGCCAGATGCTGTTTTGTCAATTGTTCCAATTGCTTCAGGATTTCCGTTTCTTGCATTTTCACTTGTTACTTCATTATAGATTGGTGTGTCTCTGCTAAATGTTTTTATTTGGGTTTTCAGAGGTCTTAGTTCTATTGCATTGTTGCATAGTCCATGTTGTTCTTCTGTAGGCGTTTCGAATGTGATGAGCCTCTTTGTTAGGACCTCTGTACTGGTAGCAAACCTTGGTGTTCTGCTACTTATTGGGAGTCCACTTGGCCTACTGTTTGTTATCGGCCACATGTTGTGGTTTTACCAGGTCGATGGATACAACTCGGTTCTCCTTTTTACCAGCAAGTGGCGGTAGTACAACTGATCTTGTCCCGTTGACAGACAAGACAGGAACTGCTTTTCTGTAAGAAGGCCCAAATTCCTTCTTTACCGCGATCTTCTCCCTGACTAGATCCCCGACTTTAGGAATCCAGACAGGTCTTGCTGGGACAGGTGGTGGTTCTTCAGTGGTTGTTGGCTGTTGTTTCAACTTTATGTTGCTCGGGTCTTTTCTTGTTTTGTTTAAGTCCTGCAAAATAGCCAAACGGTCTTTGATATCAAAGCTTTTTTCTTTCACCACTGAAGTCTGACTGTCAAGGTCAGAGATAATCATCCTAGTTCCGAATAATAATTCGTACGGACTGAATCCCTTCAGAGAATTTCTTGGCAAGTTATTGAGACTACGTTGGACACTTATTAGATGTTTGACCCACCCAGCTCCCGAACCTAATATCCTTTCCGTTATAGATTGCTTTATGCCTTGGTTTTTTCTTTACACCATCCCGTACCCTCAGGAAGGAAGTGAGAAGATTCCCGCTGGGCTATGCTCATTTGGCCATGTTTCCCCCCATGCTTGAGGGCTAGAGTGGAGACAATGGTCAAACATAGCATGCTCTTAGCGTATATGCCGTTTAGACTCGCAAATCTTTGTATAACAGTCCGGACGTCAGCCGAGTGCTGGTGATCTACATTATAAGTGGAACTAGCCTGTATAAGTTAATCGCAACCCTTCCTTTTTACTCCTGATTTTTCCTGGAGTAAACCGACGAGGTATTAAACTGTTTCTCTCCCCACTGCGATCTCTGTTGCAGTTTGGGCAGTTTTTTACAAACATGGTGTGACGCAGGCTCATGCCTGGCCACCAGTACCGCGATTGTAATTCTTCCAGAGAATCTTTTAGTTTGAGGTGTCTGAGACCCTCGCCCATATGTGCGTCTGCGATTAACAAGTTTCTCCTGTCCATGTTTGGGATCACTCTATCCCCCACTCCAGGGATTCGAGCAAAAGGGACGGAGTTTGCATCGATTATGTATGTATAATTGAGTGGATAGTTGATCGGTAACGCTGAGCAGTCGCCTTTTGATGACGTTTTCACTGCCAGCACTGTTTCACCGTCAATGTATTTTAATGTACGCTTTTTTCGATCTACGGGAGCCGTTTTAGTGGCTGCCGCTGTGGCTGTTTCAGCCAATGAATTCCCTGCAACGTGAACGCCATCACGCTGATGACTCAGTGAGTGTGTCACGTGAGTCTTTGGTAGTTCTTTTTGTAAAAGAGCTATTTGTTCCCAGAGCAGTTTCTGCTTTATTGGTGCATCTGTGTCATCTTTGTAACCGTTTTGAATCCATGTCTGCAAATCCTTGTTATATGATTTGACGCAGTAATATGAATCTGACACTATAAGTGTCGGGAATTCGCGATCCGCATTATCTAGCGCCATTTTCAATGCTATTATTTCTGTTTGTTGTTCAGAATTAGTTTCTACTGAGTGTGTTTTTGTTAATAGAGGTTTTAGTTTACCTCCGCGCCACACTTCTTTTGTAATCCCACATGTGGGGTTGTATGCTTGTTCTCCCCAAACGGGAGGTTGAGCATGTCCGTCTGTATAAATTACACAGGCGTAATGTCGTAAAGGCAGAATATCGATTGGCAGAGGATATGTTTCTTCATATTCTAGATTTTTTAATTCTTCTAGTTCTGGATCAAGGTAATAGTATACTTTGTCCGTTGTGATTGAATTCACCCATTGTATCCACTTTGGATTCAATGTTGTTGTTGGTAAATTACACGGTGTTGTTAGTGCCTCAAAGGCTGATTCTGCTGTTCTGACTGTGATATGTCTACCGTCAGCTTGATCTTTTTCTCTAGCTATTGCGGTTTGAACTGCATGAACAATTTTTTCTTTGTTGCTGAATTTCTGTTCAGCTTCTGTGTACAAGTGTGATTTGAATGCAATTGGTACCTTTTCTCCCTCATTAGAGGTCAGGTATGTGAATCCGCATCTTCCTGGGATGACTCGAATCACAAGATTGCGTGTGTTATCACGTGTTTCTAATTTTGTTTTAATTAGCATGTCTGTTTGTAGGGATCTCAAAATTTCTGTGTGCATTTGAGTCCAATTGGATCTTTTAAAATCTGGTTTTATCAGATCATAAAGGGGTTTGACCCTTTCTGCGTAATTTGCAATGTATGTTCTTCCGAAATTTAGGAAGCCTAGAATCGACTGTAAGTTCTTTAGTGTTCTAGATGCTTGGAGTACGGCACATTTCTCTAGGAAATTGTCAGCCAGGCTTTTGCCTTCACTTGATAACTCATATCCTAAGAACAGGACTTTCAGATGGGCAATTCTGGATTTTTTAAAGTTGAATTTGTAACCCTCTGCTGCGAACCCAAGTATTATGGTGTTCACTCTTTTCAAGTGAGTCTCCAAGTCATCATCTGTTAAGTAAATGTCATCGACATAAGATAATGCTTCATCATCATATAGTTGTAGTAATTCTGTTACTCTCGCTGAGAATACCCCCGGGCTGTTCTTGTACCCCTGGGCTAACCGACAGAATTGTTTTTGAGTGCCATTTATTGAGAATGCAGTTAAATATCTGCTCTCTGGTGCTATGTTTTGACAAAAGAATCCATTAGAGATGTCCAAGGTTGTTTTGTATTTTTTGCGCACTATGTTATTCATTAGTGCAGCACTGTGTGAGTTTTGCACTGCAAAAGTTTTGCAACATGTGTTAAGGTGTCGGTAATCCAAAACTAGACGATATGAATTGTCTGGTTTGGAGACCGGAAACAAAGGGTTGTTCATTTGTGAGGTGCAAGTTTCAATCACCCCCTGGTATTCTAGCTGATCTAGTATTTCATTTACCTGTTTTTTAGCTTCTTGCTTAATTGGGTACTGCCTTTGTGCAGTTGGTTGTGATTTTAACTGGATTTTGTGAGGAGGAGAGTCCTCATCCCATCCTACATGATTTTTATATAAGGCAGGAGCTAAAGCCACTGCCCATTTTCTGGCAAGTGTGTATTTTTTATGAATCGGGATATGATTCGAGAAGGCAGGCATAATTATTTCTTCGCCATGAGGGCACTTCCTTACAAACTCTGGTGGCCAGTCTTTTTCAGCTAGAAGGATATCATAGCCCTTGGAGAGATTATCCCAAAATAGTCCCCTTATTTTCCTAGTCTTATCTCCCTCTATACGCAATGTTATTTCGTATATTTTGTGAGGTTTGCTAACTCTGGTGTCAGCAGTTTCCACTTGAAGATATTCATTCGTGTCCACTGTCTCCAGATGATTCATAAGGACTTTGCGAGCTATGCTCACTTCTGCTGCGCTGTCTAGCATTGTCTGAGCCCACTCTCCGTTTTTCAGTTGTGTCCTCAGTATTCTCGGCATTGTTAACTACCTTGATACTGGCTACCTTCTTTTTTGGAAATTGTAATTTCTTTTTTAGCTGAGCAGGTTCCTTGTCTTTGGACTTGGTGTGCTCTTCTCTTTGTTCTGATCGTCCTCTTCTTTCCGATTTCTGCGAGGAAGTCTGAAAAGATTGAGAGGGACGTGTATCAATGTCTTGATATCTATCAGGCTTTTTTATATTATCCCTATTTCTAAGGTTATATCTTTTCCCAGAGGGGTCACTCTGGGGTGACCTGTGTCTTTGGTTCGGAGATTTTTCTCTTCGCCTAGGAGACCTTCCTCTGGACTGGAATTTCTTTTCTTTAGGATTGGATTGTTTGTTTCCATCCCAGTTCTTTTTTGGTGAATTATTATTAAAAAATATTTTTTCTGGACTTTCAATCAGTTGTGGTTTTACTGGTATTCCACCTAAACTATCTCTACCTAGTTCCTCATAGGATTTTTCTATGATTCTGGCAATTTCAGCTGGTTGGTCTGCTATATCTGTCTCTTTTAACCTCTGGCGGATCGCCACGTTTGCTGCTTCTCCCTTTATGTTTGCTAATAATATAGCCGAGACCTGCTTGAAGTCTTTTAGTAATTTCATACCAAGAGTTAAAGCGGGTTCAGGTCCATATTCATCTTGAATTTGTTTTAGCACATCTGGTATTACCGAAATGGATGGAACACCGTGCGTTTTTGTGTAGATGGAAGCAAAGACTGTACCCCAAGTGTCACAGTCCTCAATGTGTGGTGCGATTCCCATTGGAAGGCAGATAGTCAGAATCCTGTGCTTTTCTAGCGGGGTGGTGTCAGGAAACACCGCCTCTATTTGGGTAATTTTTTGCGCTAGCCAGAATGGTATTTGTTCCCGTTTAGCCGGTACTTTACCTAGGCAGGATTGGATGTTCTGTGGTGTAATTTTATTTGTGTTCCCCTGGTGAGGGGTCAGCTGTGGAAGTTTAATCGCTGGCTGAATTGTTGATGTCCGCATCACATACTGAACTAATTGTCTATGAATTTTTATTAATTGTTTTAGCTGTGTTAACAGCTCTGCTGCAGACATCCCATTGATGTCTGGATGTGGTGTGTATCCGGCTAGGACCGGCCACGTTGCTCCTGGTCTACCTAAAGGACTGAGCCTGGTGATGTGATTATTATGTTTTAGGGCGCCATCAAATAAGAGCAAATGCTCTTGAAATTTGAGTGGTACTTCCACCTCCTCGAAAGGAGTGTACTCATTAGGAGGTTCCTCTATTTTGTAATAGTGGAAGTACTTTGTTACAGCATTTGCTGCTGGAAAATGTATCCATGAATAGTATACCTCTGTCTGCCGATATTCGTGTGCCTCAATTACGAATATGACTGTGCCACCTCTAGGTGTCAGTCCATTTTCTATAAGTTTCATGGTTATAGATTTCCTTTTAATGACCGGGATGAGTATTATATCCGGGTCTGCGTCTTGCATGGTAGCATCAGCCGCTGCGAGTTCAGCTGCTAATCTAACTGCCTCTCTTTCTTCTTCATTGTCTGACATTTTACTGTCCTGAAGGTTATTTCTTTGTTTGTTTGCAGATCAGGTTTCTTATGGAAACAAAGGTTAGATGCACAATATTTTGGAACAGTGTATCCTTCAATGTTGACTATACCAAGAACCATACATAGGAGGTTCCTCCTGCGAGGTCTGGCGGATATAACCTTTCACCCACTCCAGACGTCTTTGGAGTATTTGGGAAAAGGGGTCTGAGTGAGAAAGCACGACTGAGTTACTCTAAATGTCTTACGTTAGTTTTATCGCCCTTTCCAAACGCGTTGGGCGCCATGTAGTGTAGTTCCTATCATCCCAATAGGCTCTGCGCATTGGAATAATACCTACAGCAGTAAAGGCCTAGGCCAGACGTTAACTAGGTCTACTACTGTCGATACTAGACTTAAAGTTTTGGGTTTGCCAGCTTAGCTCAGAGTTCACTAGAAACTTTCTCGAATGTTCAAGGAGGACTTAACTTCCCTGATTAGACAAGAAGGGATTTAGTTTCTGACAACCATAGAACATGACAACTTTGCTCTCCCCTAATCAAGAGTATATCTCGAGAGTCGTGTGAACAAAAGGCAATTTATTTTACTCAGTCAGTACGTGCATTCTTAGTCTCATCAGAATGTAGAGAAAAGGAAGAGACGGGCGTGTTCAATAAAAAGGTGTTATTTATTGATCAGTCTCTTTTCTCATACAAGAGAAATGGATCGATATTATTGCAATACTTATTGTTAAGTAAAGTGCATACATTAAAAGCAATAGTATAAAATAATACTGTAAAAACATTGATATGGTTTCTAAGCCATAAGATGTTTTAAAATGAATAAAATATATTACATACACATATACATTTGACTAAACGTGCTCAACTGGTGTTTCTAGATACGCCTACCCCGTGTACCTGACCTAAGCCTAATACGTGGGCGGGAATAGAAAGTTACAGTTTAAGTTAAGTTTGTTTTTGCCAAGTGAATAACTAAAGAATTCTCTGTGAGGGGTTATTCAGTTCTGTACCTGGAAGTTAGGATGAATGAGGAATGGTATCTCTTTCTCTGGTCTCGATATTCCAGGCTGCCTGCGAGGGCTACCCAGAAACGCCGGTGCTGGATTCTCGGCAGGAGAAAGCAGCGCGTCTCTCAGCGCATCAGGAAGGCGGGGCTGCTGCCAGCGGGGTCTGCTCTGCTCTTGGCTTCGGCAAGTATGGCTGCTCCGTCTCGTCACCACGCGTGTGTTTGCATAGGGCAAGATCGGTAATATTTATACCTTTAAGGTGCCGAGATTGACGTAAGGATGGACATAGATACGTCAATAAAGATGTCATACGACTTGCTCGTTAGCACATTCTTTTACTGAAGTTCTCGGTGAAATCAAAACAATGGCCGCAGGGTTTTGCCCAGGTTGTCATAGGTTTGATTTGTTATGAGAACTCCGTATGCCTTATCAGGGGCTGGAGGAATATCGCTTGTCTAATTAGATCGCAAGCGTTATGACTTAATCAGATAACACGTTCCTGTGCCGTAGTGTGACTGCGTCAGATAACGGTATCTGCATCATGGGGGTTTTCTGCCTCATGGGCTGACTGCTAGTTAACTTGTTGGTTTGTTTAACTAGAATAGGGTCAGGAATAGGGGGATCGATTCAGAACCTATAGGAATACATGACAGCATTGGTGTTACTAGAAGGGCTTTATTTAAAAGGAAGCAACTGCAGCATGAATCTGTTGAAGAATTTGTTTCCGCATTAAAAATCCTTGCTGCTCCTTGTAAATTTGGGTCTTTACACGATGAACTAATAAGGGACGAAGTTGTGGTTTGTTAAAAAAAGAAAGGAATACAAGACCGACTATGGATTGAAGGTGATTCCAGCCTCAAAGATTTTATTACTCTTGTCAAAAAAGCCGAATTATCTGAAAGGAGTTCAGAGGCTATTTCTGAACAAAATGAATCCTCTACTTCAGTGAACAATATTTCAGAAACTAAAAAAGGAAAAGATTCAAAGAAAAAACAATATTCAAACAACACTTCCAATTTAAAAAAATCATCTAAACCTAAATGTAATAAGTTTGACTCTACTTCATTTGCATGTTTTCGCTGTGGTAGTAAGTCTCACAATGCCAGTTCTGATAAATGTCCTGCTAGATCCGCAAAATGTTCCAATTGTGGTATTGTAGGGCATTTTAAGAAGTCTTGCAAAAAGAAAAGTACCCAAAATCCAAACGTTTCTTGTTTGAATGAAAGTGATTTTGATTCGGAGTCATGTGAATCTGATGTTCCTGATCATAGAAAATGTAATATTGTTTTAAATATTAAGAGCAAAGATAGTAGTAAACCTTTGTGTATAGTTACATTTGGTGCAATTCCATTACAGGTAGCTGCAGATTCAGGATCTCCCTTCATCATTATTGCTAGAAATGTGTGGGAATCAAATTTAGTCAATGCCCTTGGCCCACATTTAGAATCCCCTGATGTATTGCCAGAAAGTTTTACAGGAGATAAAATTGATTTATTGGGTTTTCGCTCTTTGGTTTTTTACTTTAAAAGTCGCTTTGCTGTTTGTAAACTGTATGTTGCCGTAGATGGTCCTTCCGTGTTAGGTTGGAAGGACCAACGGGCGTTGAACATAATTCTTGATCCAAACAGTCCAGGGCAGGTTCTTGTGGCTTGTGAAAGTGAAGCAACTAAAAACTGGGTTGTGAAAGAATTTCCCAATGTTTTTTCAGGGAACAATTGGTAAGCTTACAGGTTTTTCTCACCGTATTAGATTAAAAGACAATTCAGTACCCAAAATACACAAGGTGAGACACATACCTTTAATTGTAAGAGATGAAGTCAAGACAGAATTGCTTAAACTACAAGAATGTGGAATAATTGAACCTGTTGAAGCGTCTGAATGGGTTTCTCAATTGGTTGTCGTTTGACGTTCTAATGGAAAAATCCGTTTATGTGTCGATTTAAGACATTTAAATGACAACATAATTGTTGACCAGTTTCCTTTACCAAGGATTGACGAGATGCTGTCTTTAACTCGAGGATACAAGTATTTTTCTACAGTTGACTTATCGACAGCTTATCATCAAATTGGGTTACATCATTCCAGTCGCAGTCTTACGACTTTCTGCACACCCTGTGGATGTTTTTGTTTTAAACAAATGCCGTTTGGCCTAGATTCTGCGACTGTGGTGTTTCAAAGATTGATGGCACAACTGTTTAGGGATATGTCTGGCATAACATTTTTCCCAGATGATATTCTCATTATGGGCCAAGATTCTGTCCAACATGATTCTAGGCTCAAAGAAGTACTTCGAGTTCTTGGCAAGTTTGGTCTAACTGCTGAAGCTTCAAAATGCAAATTTTCCGAAAACATGGTTGTTTACTTGGGTCAGAGTTTGGTAAATCTGGTATTAGACCTAAAACAAAACTGGTCAGATCAATTTTAGATGCCCCTACTCCCAAAACCAAGGATGAAGTAAGATCATTCCATGATTTGGCAGAATTTTATTCCAAATTTGTTAGTAACTTTTCTAGCAAAACTCAAGCTATGAGAAATTTGCTTAAAAATAAAGTTTCTTTTTCATGGTCTGATGAGTGTCAACAAGCGTTCGATTTGATTAAGAAAGATGTTAGTAATACTCCAAATCTGCATGGTTTCGATCCTCTTTTACCTACTATTGTGACTACTGATGCGAGTTCCAGTGGTTTAGGTAGTGTTCAGGAGGACAATAACAAAATGATTGTTGCATTCACATCGAGGTCCCTTACACCTTCTGAGCAGAAATATTCTTTTATTGAAAGAGAGACGTTGGCTGTTGTGTGGAGTTTGGAACATTTTAGAAAATTTTTGGGGGAAAGTTCAGTGTTAGAAGTGACCATAAGCCACTTACCAAATTATTGACAACTGATGGATTGTACAAATCTACTGCAAGGATTGCCAGGCTCTCTATGCGTCTTCAGGATTATTTATTTGACGTCCAGTATGTTCCTGGAGCTAAGAATGTCATTGCCGATTGTTTAAGCAGACTTTCAATGCCAGTGACCAAAATTGATTCCAGTACATGGAATGATTTTTCTGTAGCCAATATCATTTTTAGCGAAAGTTCAGATAGTAGCATTTCCAAAGAACATTGGTTAGATGCAGATTCTTCAGATTCATTATTGGCAGAAGTGAAGTCTAAAGTTATTGATGGTTGGAATATTCGGAACAAAAAAGATTTGTCAGACAGTTTAAGGCCGTTTTGGGAGATCAGAGATGAACTCACTGTTGAGGACAATTTTGTTTTGAGAGGTAATAAAGTAATTCCTCCTACGTCTTTAAGGGAACGCATTATCCATAGCTTTGGATATAATTGGTCCGATTACTTGGATTAATGACTCTAGTAGATACATTCTTGTGTTGGTTGATTTGTTTTCACGATGGTTTGAATTAAGAGTAGTAGAGAAAGTTGACATGAGATCTGTGATTAAACTTTTGGAATCTATTTTTCTTCAAGAAGGTTTTCCTGCCTCAATTTCAACTGATAACGGAGTACAGTTTAAGTCACATGAAAAGTTGGATTTTCTTTCTATTAATGGTATTAAGCAAAATTGTACTCCATTTTATCATCCTTCCTGTAATGGTGTTGTGGAGAGGTTGAAGAGAATTCTTAAGGATACTGTGCAACTTTGCAGGAAATCTAGATTATCTTGGGATGACTAAAAATTTTTTTATGGTCTTACCGTGTTACCCTCATCCTTCTTTGGGCAAGAGTCCTTTTTCTTTAATGCGTTGCAGGATACCATTTTCTAAAACTAATCCTGGATGGATGAAACGTAATGGCATGTCTTTTTGCAACCTAGATGAAGTTAAAGGTACTTTAACAAATTCTCAAATGAAAAATAAGGTGTATTACGATAATAAACATGGCACTCACCCTGCTAATTTACAAATTGGCCAATGGGTTTGTGTTAAAAATCCAAGAAAACTGTCTAAAGATTTAGTAAATTTTCTTCACCAAAGAGGATTTCTAAAATTCATCAAAACACTGTTACGTTGGACAATGGAGCAACTTGGCATATGAGTCGTTTGGCTTTGGCAAATTCTGATGTTAATGACTCAGTTCCATTTTCTCAACGTAGTTCTCCATTCTGGTGTTATGATGATAGATCTACTGTTCAAGATAGGGTTGTTGACAATTTTAATGAGGATTCTGTTGGTGAAAATTGCAATGATTCTCACGATAGATATGAACCTTCACCCATTGTCCAAACATCCTTTGGGAGAATAGGAAAGAGACCGGAAAGATATAATGAATTTGTTTGTTATTAGCTTATTATTTATTTATTAATTTTGTTTTCTGTGTGAAAGGGAAGATGTGTAGTAGCGAGTAAGTGATATTTAATAATTAATTATTTAGAGTTTAGTAGTGTTCATTCATATATCACTAGATTCTATTTTATGTCATGACATTCCGGTAGTTATCCGTTGTGTCACTTGATGACTGATCTTTGACTTCACAGGATGCATGTAACTTTTATCTAATAAAGAATATTACATTTAACATTTATTTGGTATATTTACCCATAATACTACAGTGGACTATAGAGGCCTTTATCTGGAGCCCACTTCTGCTGCAGATGCTACTGGACTGTGAGAAGCAGGCAGGACGGTGGTGCAGAGGACTAATATCTAAGCGAAAATTGTCATTGATGTGGTGGGATTTGAAGTGATGCTTGAGATGCAGTATACAACAGTGCTGGTGGGGTATTTTACTGTTTCTGTATTATTCCTTCCTTTTTTTTTAATGAAAAGTATATTAAATGTGAAAGCATAATTTTTTGTATTTCAACTGTAGCAGATGGCTTCTGGGTTACAGAGCCCTGCACTGTATTTGCCATTTGACGCAATAAACTATGTGTTCAAAAAATAAAAAATAAAGAGCATTTCCTTCACCTTCATGAGACAATCGTCTAACTGGTGAATAAGCAGACTCTGCTCCTTTCGGCCTATGCAGCAACGGCCTACAGAACTCTTGCGAAGACTAATGATGCAGATGGCAAACCGGAAGTACAGACTGAAACCAAAAAGTACGTCCCTGTCTCTAGAACGGACATAAATGTCCCAAGGCGGCACTGGGGGAGGGGGGGGGGGAGGGGAGGGCGGCAATAACAACATTTAAAAGAAAACGTTAAACCAGTAACGCCCATCTCGGAATTTCACAACCATTTTACTTTGGCAAATCAATACTGTAACAATTGTTCTAAAGATTAAAGCAATATACAGTGTTAACGTAATCAATCCAGTCATAATTCATCCAGATTCCAAAGATTTTTAGACTTGCTTAAAATGATAATGACTTATAGATAAAACTGAAATTTGTAATGGAAACGTCTTCAACAGGTTTGTTTCCCCAAGCAATGCATACATGTGTTTCAAGCTAAAGGGGCTATAATTTTATTTTTCATTTAAAGGGGGTCCAGATGGGCTCTCTACAGCTGACTCACTCTCCTTCACTGATTAAAGAATTTCATGATAAAGAGAAGATGAAGGAGTGTACAGCATTCACCAACAAAACTAGTTTTGCGGAGAAAGGTATTTCAAGTGTGTACATGTTTTCTTGACACTAGGTGCATAGGTGAATTAAAGTCTGTATATTGGAAATGTTTTTGTGGACTCTTCAGCATGCAGAAACGGATTCCATGATAAGTTCACAAATTGAGAAGCGAGTTAAGTGATTTTGAAAATTTGTAACAAGGAACCTCTGTAACCTCAAGTATATACTTGTGGCACAGTAAAACATTCTGCTAACATAATATAACATATATTTGAACACCCTTAACATAAGAATACAATAATGCTGATCAAAATGGTCGAAATCAATATTATAGAAGAGCAAATAGATTACACTCTTACATCTGCTGATAATTGCTTTGAGTAGGCATTACCAAAGACCACACTTTCAAGTGTAGGAATCACAGAGTCCTTGTTCTGGGCTGGTGCATTTCTATTCAGCCAGGTGTTTTTCATTGGGCGCGGAAAGCTAAACAAAAATTAAAAAACAAAATAATCACACTTTTTATGAAAGGTAAGTATCATATAATCAAATAATAACTCTGTGAGGAAACAAAATATATATATTTATTTTTTATTGCTATATAGTACTTAAAAGTAATTTGATAATGTGTTGTAATTTGAATGGGAGTTTGACTGACAAGAGTGTAACACTTTTAATTTGCCTCAGTGGAATCATCATAAAACACAAACAAGAAAAGTGGTGGTTATATTTGTATCTGCATATGCCAGATACATCACCTCCAGATGAATAATTCAAATTTGCACAATGAGAACAACATACTTGAATGCCAGGTGATAGATGGTGAAGGACAATGTCTCCCAGGATCTTAACTTATTTACTATTTTATATTTCCCTTAACTGTATATGCAAGTATAGGAGGGAGACAAGAGCAGATGAACATTCAGGAATCAATCGCTTAATCTAAGCAAACGGGACGGTGACATTTTTCATAGTACAAAAGAAAATATCACCAACAGGATGATGTTTAGTAAACCCATGCCTTTTTATCAACATCTACAAACTGAGGAGAGACGGCACAGCAAGGTGCAGACCAGTGAAGTTATAAATACATGGGGTTATTATTGTATTCTATTGTAATTGCATTTATATAGCGCTTACTACCCCTGATGAGGTTTCAAAGCGCTTTATCAGCGAGTTGCACGCTACTCCGGAAACCATAAAGGATTAGTGGTATATTAGTATAGTGAAATATGAAAGCAATTTGAGTGATAGTCAGTTATTTGGAATGAGAAGGATAATGGAGGGATAGAAGAGGGAAAAAGTTTATTATGGTAGATAGCCTACTTCATAAAAGCGCCTTTAAATTCTATGAGGGTTTGAGCAATTAGATGGACCTAATATGTTTTCAAGTACCTAATAAGCCCAATATACGCTCCACAGTACCAGCCAGCACCAGAAGTTTTTCCAAGGTTAGCTTCTCTCATCTAGCTCTTCATGCTACACAGCTACCTGCTACTACAACCATTAACAAAAGAAAATATATTCCACCCTTTCCTCATTACAGCAACAATATACTTTTAAGATAGACCTTATACTTCAACATCTTAAACCTAAAGGACTTGGCAAATTTTTCATCGTGGAAAGAGCTCATAGAGTCCCTGGAGGGCGGCCAAGACCTGGTCATTTCTGGGAGTGAAAAAACTGCTAAGGGACAAGGGTCTTAAATATGCAATGCTCTTTCCGTCCAAGCTCCGAGTGGGAAGTTGATGGTAGGGTGTGGTTTTTCGATAGCCATGAGATCGCAGCGGACTGGCTGGAGAACCGTAAGGGTTGAGATCGGAGATGTCAGTGTCATAGAAGCAAGTTGAAAGAAAGATGGAGATGACTCGCAATTTCTTCGTGCCAACTACACCTTCATGAAAAGACACAAATGGACATACTGAGACTGGTAACGGGGTCGAACCTAATGTAACAGACAGAATATAACTTTCCTCACAGAGTTACGTAGAATGTTCCCGGATTGGGGGGGCGGGGGGGTTGGGGAGGCCGGGGGTTTCAAGCACCCTCATTTTCTCCATTTAGTACATTACTTGGGCGACAGGCACTCTGCCAGTTCAAGATGGGCAGTTTAAAATCCAGAGGGCAGGGAAGCAGGGAGGGGGGGTTGTTGGAGGGGGAATTTGTTGTTGGTTGTTATTGCAATTTTTTCTTCGACAAGCAAGGTGATAGGCGTGGCGGAAGCGTTGGAGCTCTCTACTAAGTTTGATGCATACGCAGTGTGATAAAGGGGCAAAAATCTTGAGCTGGAACGTCAACAGGGTAAGAGATAAAGTTAAACGCAGTATAGTTCTTCCGTATATCATGAAACAGGTCCCTGATGTTGTCCTTCTGCAGGAAACTCATCTCATTGGCAACACGTGTAAAGCGATGTGCAGAGGGGGATATAAATTGGTGGCTCATTCTGGGTTTACGACAAGTTCAAGGGGAGTAGGTATCATGCGAAAAAACACATTCCCCTTTAATGTGGAGTCCATGTGGGCTGATAACAGGGGCCGGTATATAGGTATCACTGGGTCATGGAAGGGACAAACAGTTACATTAATGTCGGTTTACGTTCTGCCTGGCCTACAAATCACCACATTGCAGGACCTTTGCACAACCCTCCTTTCATTGCCTGAGGGAGTGCTGCTACTGGGAGGTGACTTTAATTCGGTGGGCTCAGGTAGACTGGACCGACACCCCCGCGCGAATTGGGACCATCTGGCAGACGGCTGCCGGACTTTCTGGAGGCCATGGGGTTGGTGGATAGTTGGTGCACTTTTCACCCTGAGAAAATACAACATACCTTCCATTCTGCGGCCCATGGTAGCCTGTACAGGTTAGACTACATTCTGATTCCTGGCTCCTACATCTCACTTATCCATGAGATTAAACACTTGGCGAGAGGTATATCTGATCACTCACCGTTATGGGTACATATACTGTTGAACCAGACTAAGGTGGGTAGGACTGTCCTCATCAACCCCTGATATCTACGTAATCCCAAACTTCGCAAAGATCTTCTCAAGTCTATGGACACTTATTTTAGTGAAAACTCGGGCACAGTGGACTCCTCACAGATGCTCTGGGAAGCATTTAAAACAGTAATTAGAGGGGAAGCTCTTTCATTAACATCGGGTCAAAAGAAAGAACAACAAAGGGAAATATCTAATAAAGAGGACGAGATCTACCGCCTAGAGAGGGCAATGGAAATAATGATCACGCCAGATTCACTCCACCTACTCCACCTTAAACAGTACAAATATAAGGCGTTGGTCACAGAGAGGGCCAAAGCGCTTGGGAGAGAGAAGCTTGGTAGGCTTCATGGCGTGGGGGATAAGGCGGGGAAGTTGATAGCATGGCTTGATAAGCGGGAATGGGCGAACAGACTTGTCTCAGTTTTGCAAGATGCTGATGACATTTCCATCTCTGACCCTCTAGAAATAGCAAACCGCTTCGCTAAACATTTTGCTGCTGTGTTCACTACTGCTGCGCCATACACTGAGGATGACTCGACTGAATTATTGATGGACATAGCACTCCCAACCCTCTCCCTATCCGATCAGCAATTAATGGACAGCCCCTTGACAGCAGACGAAATTGCGGAGGCGATCAGGTCACTGAATTCAGGAAAAGCCTTGGGCCCTAACGGCAATCCCATTGAATTATATAAACTTAACCCTGATAAGGTGGCCGTTTATCTAAAAGCCATGTTTGAAGAGAGTAGGGACAAAGGGGAATTGACAATAGACAAACGAATAGCTAATATTGGGACTATCCACAAAGAGGGGAAATCCAAAACTGACTGTGCCTCCTACCGTCCGATTTCCCTCCTAAACGCCGAACCTAAGATCCTAGCCAAAGTGTTGGCCAATCGAGTAATCAAGAGTATCTCTGACCTGGTACACCCAGATCAATCCGGTTTAATACCGCACCGTAACACGGCTTTAAATCTGCGCCAAGTTCACGGAGTCATTGTTAGAGCAGATACGATTATGGAACCAGCTATCCTATTCTCCCTAGTTGCCACCATGGCATTTGACACTGTTGAATGGCCCTATCTTATCGCCGTCCTCCGGAAACTGGGGTTCGCCCCAGAATTCATTTGGTGGGTAAGCCTCCTCTACTCGGCGCAACTGGCACAAGTAGTGGCTACTAATAAAAATCGGACACGTTTAAGTTGAGTCGGGGTACATGTCAGAGATGCCCGCTTTCCCCCCTTCTGTTTGCGTTAGCATTGGAACCCCTGGCAGCGTGGATCAGATGGGATCAGGTTATCCACAGTATGCGTTGGGCACCTGGATGGGAGGACTGTATCTCGGTTTATGCGGATGACGTGCTGCTCTACTTAACCTATCCCAAACGATCACTAACGGCAGTCCTAGATATATAGGCGATATTCTGCAGATATTCTGGATTTATGATCAACTGGACTAAGTCCCATCTTTATGTTCTGAGGGGAGGTCCTCCAGACCTGCCTCGCAACTGCGGGGTATGCCCAGATGGGGTCCCTTGCTCACTCTGCCACTGGATTCAAGATAGCCTGGCTGATGAGGGTTATGAACCCGAAACTGGTCCCAGGATGCTTGTTTCCGGTCCAGGGAAGACATGGCTTGACAGTTCGGGCTGGACTGTTCCCATGAGGCACAGGGTCAGACTGATTTACATATGGCCATGTCTGAACTGGGGTGGTGGAGTGAGCTAAAGAATGATGATGGATTAAACCCAGATCAGTTGACTGGGGGTGAGTGTTTGATTTGCTCAAATGCTCCATCCATCATCCCCTTTGGTATCTCTTTATTCGCCCTAAGTTGGCAGGGTATGCCCAGACGTGAGTCTCTTGCTCACTCTGCCACTGGGTTCAAGATAGCCTGGCTGATGAGGGTTATGAACCCGAAACTGGTCCCAGGATGCTTGTTTCCGGTCCAGGGAAGACATGGCTTTGCTGTTCGGGCTGGACTGTTCCCATGAGGCACAGGGTCAGACTGATTTGCATATGGCCATGTCTGAACTGGGGTGGTGGAGTGAGCTAAAGAATGATGATGGATTAAACCCAGATCAGTTGACTGGGGGTGAGTGTTTGATTTGTTCAAATGCTCCGTCCATCATCCCCTTTGGTATCGCTTTGTTCGCCCTAAGTTGGCAGGGTATGCCCAGACGTGGGTCCCTTGCTCACTCTGTCACTGGATTCAAGATAGCCTGGCTGATGAGGGTTACGAACCCGAAACCGTTCCCAGGATGCTTGTTTCCGGTCCAGGGAAGACGTGGCTTTGCAGTTCGAGCTGGACTGTTCCCATGAGGCACAGGGTCAACCTCCAACAAGCCATATCCTGGCTGGGCTGACTACAGAACCATAGGGAGGGGCCCCGTTTGTCTGAAAGCCGGGGTGGACCGAACTGAACGGAAGGTGCCCGCCACCTTTCGCTGAGTTTGGAGAGGGGATCTGAAAGTACTCTTGTGAAAACCACAAGTGTGTTGCATCCATCCTGACCTCTTGGTTAATTTATTCTTATAGCTCAATAAGGCGAACTTACCCACAACAACGTAGCATTAGCTTTCGGCATTTCCCAGGACACTGATCACCGGATGACCTATTTGCTACCATCCTTAGCTGCGATAAACTTGTAATGGGAGTCGGACCTCGAGCCACATCCAGAATTGAACCAGCAGGAAGCAGCCACATTGAAGCTAAAATCGAGGTAGGATTGACTCCACAAAGTTGATTGAAAGTAACAATGGACAAAGTTCCATAATAAGTTTACCTTTATGAGCTAAAGAACTGGCCATTTGTAATGGCTTAGATAAGGATACCCTGTTCTATTTCGGAATCCTTTACAAGCCTTTTTGTAGCAAATGCCTTTTGCACATATATATAGTTGGACACATTTTTGCTTTACACATACCACTGCTGTCTATGAACAGTTAGAGGCTTCTTGGATATCCTCCCTCTCTAAAAGTGCCTTGCTCATCCCGTAATGGTGGCACCTCCAAGACTCTTGGAATCTGCGGAAAGGAAGGTCAGACTATCCTGTTCAATTACACTGGTGTTTACAAGGAGGCGGCCATCTTTGAGCAGTGTATTTTTTCCCACCTACTCTTTTTAGGTGACCAGTTTATGCAGTTTCTTGAGTGTTCAAACGTACCAATACTCTTCCCTCTTCCTTTCCTTCTTCATCTGTCCGTTTCTCCCTTCTCTCACACACCTTTTGAGCTTCAGGTACCATTGGGCCCTCTCTTTTTCCAATCTGGTCTTTTGGCTCTTCAGCTATGGATGCCTTCTCAAGAATCTGTTTAGACTCCTAACTGGTCCCAGCTGGCTTTAATGCTTACACTATCATATACCCCCCCTAATCTATCCAAGAAGGAATCCATGAAATTTAAACATAGGTTTCTCACGTCTCACCCAGAAACCCTTATTTCAGACCCCAACTTCTGCTCAAAAAAGGGTGAGACCATTAGTGACCTTATCTTCTACAAAACTAGACGTGCTCAACAGAGGGTAGCCATTCACTCTCTGCTCCGTACCTCGACATCCACTAAAACCGCCCACGGGCTAAGACTCTCGACAGCTCCCTCAATCGCTTGCCGAGCACAGGCAACCATCTCCATTTATAATAATGGGATAATCCTCTTCAAAGCATCTGAGCGCAACCTAGAGCCTCTTGACGAAATATTCACACCTATTAAAAGCGCTGTGACGAATAAAGTTGCCTTCCTAACAAACACACATCATAACACCACAGACATCCCTCTTGTACCTCAGTAGGTTTCTTCCCCGCCTCCCCTCACGGACCTGACTCCACGCCTATCCCCTAGCCTACCCAACAACATGCTGAGTCTTTCCACACTGGTCGTCATAATTCTCTGATCCCTTTCCATTCCTTTGATGTGGAGATCACTGAATCACACTGCCACGTGACTAACTCCTGCGCCCCATCCCTGTCGCTGATTGCTGAAAATACCCATGATGTCTACACTGATACTCCCATCACTCTCCCATTGACCCAAAGTATGACACTTGCTAATGCAGAACCCCCAAAATTGACCAGCAACTGGGTTCATCTCCCGTCAGCACTCATTGACAACCAGTTCATGGGACCAGTTGACAGGGTCTTCTATCATGATTCCTCATCTATCCCCTGCTACCCTCCCAGGGCTCTCCCTATCCAGCTGCTCCCCAACTCCAGTTACCGTAGCACTCCATTTTTTCCAGGCTCTTTGACTCCCATTTCACCCTTGTGTTCTGACATCACTCTTAGCTCCAGACTTACTGATATCTCCCTGGAGCACATCAACTTAAGGTGACAATCAGTACCTACAATCTATCCCCTCTGATTTAGTTAACTTTTGTTGCCCCAACAAGCCTCCTGGCAAGATTAGGTTCCCCTATTCCCACACCTACAACAATCGCACTAGAGTGAGATCTCCTCCCTCGCCTAAAGGGATCTCTACAACTTCTACGTTTCCCCATCTGCCCTAGAGAATAATTCCCTATCTTAATGCCTCCACCCGTCCCTGCAGGGTGCCAGCTACTTTACCTGACAACAATACCTATTCCCTCCTCCTCTCATACAAAGCTGTACACTTTGACACCCCAAACAACTTTGGTCAAATTCAAAACTATTCTAACCAATCCATACAGAGATCCTAGGCCTAATACTAGACTAATAAACAATTCCAACCTTAAGGAAATTCCCATGTGTTAGACCTGGCACTTCTTGGCGTGATTACCCCTGACGTTTTGCCTCTACCTCCACTATTTTTGACTGACTTAGATGCTTTAGACACTTTGCTACTGCTAAGCAGTGTCAAAGTGCAAATGCTCCCTGTATAAAGTGTTATGGTAATTGGTTGTCCATGATTGGTATGTTTGCCTTACTAAGTAAAGTCCCTAGTAAAGTGAACTATGAGTGCCAGGGCTGGTAATGCAACTGCTACTAGTGGGCCTGCAGCACTATTTCTGCCACCCACACCAGAAGCCTTAAAAAGGGAACTTAGGCCTGCAATTGCAGGGCCTGCGCGCAGTTTGTTAAACTGCCATGTTGTTCTGTCAAGTGCAATCACTTGCCAGACCTTGCCCTTCCATTTCTATGCACCTCAGACACCCCTATAGTAGGTTTGGGGTACCCACTGAACAGGGTGTAGTGCATGTGAAAGGTAGGACATGTACTAAGGTGTGTGCCATGTCCTGACAGTGAAATAATCTCCATTTCGGGTTTTCACTGTTGAAAGGCCATCTTGCCCATAGGACAGAATGGGGAGGCTGTGTAATATATTATGTAATGCAACTGCTACTAGTGGGTCTACAGCACTATTTGCGCCACCCACACAAGTAGCCTTAAAGTAGGAACTCAGGCCTGCAATTGCAGGGCCTACGCACAGTTTGTTAAACTGCCATGCTGTTCTGTCAAGTGCACTCACTTGCCAGACCTTACCCTTCCCTTTCTATGCACCTCAGACACCCCTATGGTAGGACTAGGGTACCCCCTGGACAGGGCGTAGTGCATGTGAAAGGAAGGACACGTACTAAGGTGTGTGCCATGTCCTGACAGTGAAATAATATCAATTTTCCTCACTCTACCTCTAGGGTTAGTGTATAGTAGTTCCACCCAGATCGTAAATTCCCTTCCAAACCCAAACTTCACTAGGACTTGCCGCATGAAGAGCAAGTGAACCGTGTCAAAGACCTTCTCTGCATCCAGGGAAAGGAACACATACGGGGTGGACCTAATTCTTGACTGTGTCTAGCCAATTGGCCAAGCTACTAAGGTTGAACCATGTGGCACGGCCAGGCATAAAGCCTGATTGATCACGGTAAATAAGAGATGTGATCACCGTTAAAAGTCTTGCTGCTAAAACGGAGGCCAGCGTTTTGGTTTCAGTGTTAATAGTGAGATTGGGCGATAGGATCCACAGTTCTCCGGGAGTTTACCTGGCTTGGGATAACCACTACTGTTGCATGGCAAAAATCTGGGGGGAGCGATCCTCCTTCTCGTGCCGCTTGAAACATGTTTAAGAGATGGGACCTAACAGATTTACATTTTGTTTGAAGAATTTCCCTGGGAGCCCGTTCGGTCCTGGGGGTTTCCCTTGTTTCGGTCTGTTAATGGCATCCTTTACTTCTGCCAGAGTAATTTCTGCCTCTAAAGCTTTCGCTTCTTCCCGTGTCAGGGTGGCAGTATCAATGTTAACAAGGTATTTTGCTATCTGGGATTCATCTGCTAATGGTCTGGCTTTGTATAGCTTTCTATAGTACAGTTGAAATGCCCCTGCTATTGTGTGTACCGTTACGTGTAGCTCACTCCCTTCTGCGCAGCCAAGCTAGTATCCTCCCCACCATGTCTCCCGACTCGTAGAGACGGTGATGTGTGGCCTGGGACTGATGGTGTCTTTATAAGGGGTGGAGGTCGCTACTTTCAGCTCTCATTTTCCCCCACTAAACAGCCTAAAGTACTCCTCGTCTCCTCAGGGCTTGTAAGGTCGTCGGTGGCTCTCTTGCCCCCCCATCTTTCTTCCACTCCGCCAGGTTCTCAATTGGTATCTGTGGTGTTTTCTAATATGAAATAATCATATAACGCAGAGTAGTTCTCCAGCATATTTTAATCGCCTCATCCAGCAACAGCCTCAGGTCGTAACTGACCTAGAATCAACTCACATTCACATTCTAAGAATTATAGAACATTCTAGTACATGAAGCGTCCCGAGCGGGGAAGCCAGAACCTTAAAGGAAAAGGTGCATGTAAGCCCAACATTACACATCTCCCTTCTTTACAACAACTTAAGACTAAAAATTCTAATTTAAAAGAAGATATAAAAACTTAACAAATGGAGGAAAAATAAACATTGCTTACACGTAATCCTTCATATACATTGGAGCACTACGTAATCTTTGACTTCTCCCACGATTATTGGAAGAAAAGTTAGAACAGGACGGAGAAGGATTAATAGTACCAAAAAGATTAGAATCAGAATCACAGTCAGTATGAGCATTGTTTTTTGATTTAACAACCACAACTCGACTTTTGTTCCAAATCCTTCCATCCTGTGTTTTGATTGCATTACCAAAAACTTTAATGACAGGTCTGACATTAGTGTACTTTGACCAAGACCTTCTCTCAACAGGTGCCTTTATTTTTACAAGGTCACCTACTTTTACTTCATGAAACTTAACACATTTAATTTTGTCAAAGTATCTTTTCCTACAAGTTTGCTTTTCTATTTCTCTCTCTCTCCAAGTACCAACATGATTATCGACAAACCCCTTTTTCAGATTCATCCATCCTGGACACCACATTGTGTTTGGAACTCTTCCCTTGAATAGTTCAAAAGGGGATTTTCCAGTGGTCAAGTGAGGAGAGCAACGGTATGCATCAATTCTTTCCTTTAGAGCTTCTTTCCAATTTAAACCACTAGCTCTAGCTAACTGAATACATTCCTTTAATGTACGGTTGACCTTCTCAACAGCACCATTCGTTTCAGGATGATATAATGATGAACGTTTATGTACTATACCACATTTGCTAAGGTAAGCATCAAAGGTGGTAGAACAAAATTGCGGACCATTATCCGATAAGATGCTATTAGGAAAGCTCTCCCTCATAAATATATCAGATAAAAATGTTATGATAGAACTTGAGGTTATGTCATTAACAGCACATACTTCTATCCAACGTGAGTATAAATCAATTAAAACAATAAGATAAGGTGTATCAGATACACCTGTGAGAGGACCCAAAATGTCGATAGCTAATTCATCCCAGGGATGATTGGGTAAATCTCTGCAAACCATTGGCATTTGTCTGACCTTTAAAATGTTGTCACTTGCACAACACTCTACGCAATCTCTGACCATGCGTTCTATTTCTAAATCCATACCAGGCCACCAAAATTGGGTACGTATCATCTCCTTGGTTTTTACTAAGCCCAAATGACCAGAGTGAGCATGTAATAATAACTTTTTCCTCAAAGAAGAAGGAGGCACAAGCCTTAAACCACGAGTTAACATGCCATCAGAAATGGATAGCTCCTGGGAGACCATAGACCATGGTTTGTCTAGACGTTTATTATCCTTTAATAAGGCTAATACTCTACTCAACTCTTCATCTTTTAACAATTCTTCTTTCCACTCCTCTTTTCCTATAACTCCCTCCGTAACCTCACAAACATTGAGATAGTCATCCTCATCTATATTCTCCTCATCACAACATATTTTATCACCTTTCACCAAACTTGAAAAACAATCTGTAGCCTTGTTTGACACACCAGGTAAGTATTGTACTTCAAAATCAAACTCCTGTAAAGATATTATCCACCTCCTAATCCTTGAAGAGAAGGAATCTAAACCCTTCTTACAAAAAACTTCTTTTAAAGGTTTGTGATCAGATTTGACGATAAATTTAGTTCCCCAAATCAAATTCTTGAATTTCTTAAGTGCCCAAAATATTGCCAAAGATTCCTTTTCAATAACGGAATAGTTTAGTTCTGGACCACGAAGACATTTGGATGCACAGGCAATTAGAGAATCATGACCATGTTTGTTTTGAACCAACACCGCTCCTAATCCTTTATCACTTGCATCAGTGAATACGTATGTAGGTAAACCAGGGACAAATGCTTGCAAACATGGAGCTTTCTTTAATTCTTCTTTTATCCCCTCAAATTCTCTTTTACACTCATTTGACCAGTCAAACGTAACACTTTTACCTGTGAGTCTCCTCATATTCTTTGTCTTATCTGCAAAGTGTACAATGAATTTTCCATAAAATTCTACCATACCGAGAAATGATAATAATTCATCCCTACTAACAGGTTCAGCCATGTTATCAATAGAAGTAACTAAGTCTAATTTTGGAAAAACTCCTTCACTCTTGATGCAGTGACCAAGATAATTCACCTCTTCCAAACCAAACTTACATTTCTCCTTTTTGAGAGACAAACCAGAGTCAGACAACCTTTTTAACACATTACACACACGCTCATTGTGTTCTTTCATGTTTGACCCAAATATTAAGAGATCATCTTGGTAACATTTTACCCCTTGAAGTCCTTTAAGTATATGTGTCATGATTCTCTGAAATACAGAGGCCGCTGATATTAATCCAAAAGGCATTCTTTTAAATTTAAAAGTACCCATGGGTGTTATAAATGCGGTTAAATCTTGACAAGAAGTATCTAATTCTACCTGGTGGTAGGCAGATGCCAGATCTAGGGTGGTAAAATACTTTGCACCCTCCAACGTACCTACTATCTCATCTATATTAGGTAGCGGAAATCTGTCTACCACTACCTCCTTATTCAGAGCTCTTAAGTCAATACATAAACGAATTTCTCCCGTTGGTTTCTTTGCTACTACAATTGGCGCCAACCATTCCGTTGCTTCTACTGGTTCAATTATATTGTTTACAATCAACTTTTCAATTTCCTTTTGAACTTTTATCTGTTCAGCAAGTGGAATCCTTCTTACTTTTGCAACTATTGGAATCGCATCTTTTTTAAGTTTTATACAATGTTTGTAATTTTTTAGACATCCTAACTCCTCTTTAAATACAGATGGATATTTTTCTGCAAACATATCAGACAGGTTTTCTACTTCTAGTATTTGTACCTGAGGTGAGGCATTCGGATTAAGTGTAACACCTAAATCACGTTGGTCTCTCCAACTAATTAATGCATCCCCAAAATTGGTAACATAAATTTTCCCTGGAATAATTCTGCATCCCAATTCCATAGTGGCCATGAAATATCCCAATATCTTAATCGGTTTGCTGCCATAACCTAGTGGTAAAATATCACTTTTGAATAACTTTACATTTTTTCCAAAAGTTTTATGCAGCAAATTTTCATCAATCATAGTGATTTGAGAACATGAATCAAATTTGAACTCAATCATAGCATCATCCACTTTAACTAAATGTGTGGGATGTTCTAATGGACCACTACTAATCTGAAAAGTCACTGTTTTCACTTGTGGTTGAGACCATCTCTTACTAGTATTATCTCTTTTGCTTCCCTTTGTTCTACAACAAAATGACCCCTTCTTCCACAGTCATTACAAATAGATTTCAAAGCAGGACAATTTGGAGAATTAGCTAAATGACCATTGTTGCCACATCTGAAACAAGAAAATTTGTTAGACATATTAAAATTTGAATTTAATCTACTCATTCCATTGTCATTTTTTCCAGTGTCCACCTTATCTTCTTTTTTGACTTGACAAATAACTTCCTCAACCTTTGATTCAGTTTTCTTCTCTGGTTCAACCAACTTCTCTTTTTCTCCTTTTAGTTCATCCACACATTTTGTCATGTGTTCTACTTGTTTTGCTATTACTAGTACTTCTTCTAATGGTGGTTCATCTTTCAGCCATAGTTCCTTCCGAATACTGTCATGAGCACATTTCAATACGAACTGATCTCTTATTCTTTCCTCCAAAGTTTGACCAAACTTACATGAAGAGGCTAATTTTCTTAGCGAAGATACATGGTCTTCAACTGATTCATCTCTTTTTTGACCTCTTAGACCAAAATGGTATCTTTCCATTATTGTGCTTAACCTTGGAAGGTAATGACGATCTAATTGTTCTATGGCTATCTCGTACTCATTTAAGTTCCTCTGTTCCGATGCTGTGAGTTCTGGTAAATGTTCCAGTACATCCTGACCCTCTCCTCCTAAGCAGTGCAATAATAATGAGTGTTTTCTTTCTGCACTTAAGTTTGTGCCACATACTCTTGCGTAATTTGCAAATATTTTCTTCCATTTCTGCCATTTCACGTTTGGTTCACCAGGACTTATCAAAAAAAACGCAGGTTGAGTTACATTTTGCATTTTTTCTCTTCCTTTTTTTTTTTTTTTTTTTTAACTAATACTTTTAAATTGTCATGTAGACTGTGTTCCTCTTTGTAAGTATTTTTTTTTCTTTCAGAGGTTCACCTATACTATGTATTTTTATTAGAATTAAAATAAAACTTGTTCTATTAATAGGTATTGTTTTGTAATTATGACTTCTTTGTCTCAACTCTGCTTATGTTTATTTTTTTTTATAATAGAAATAAAGACCAATGCACTTTTCTTAGAATAGTAGAAAAGAACGTTCATATAATCCTTTCTTCTGTTTTCTTGAACAAAGCTTCATTCCTCTCTTGGAACCGTTGAAGGGAGCGTTCAAACAATGCTCGTTCTTTTCCTACTAATGCTTGCTAGTCCTTCGTCACTGAAACGCACGTGTGCGCAGTGCGTCACTGACCCGCAGGAAGGCTTCTTCTGAAACGCGCTGCGTTCTATTACTCTGATCGCGCTCTATCGCGCGAGCAGCGCGAGCAACTCTAAACTGTAGCGCGATCAAGTTTAAACTGTAACTTTAACGCGGAGCGCTTTATTTTCCCTTTCTTTTTCTTTAAGTCCCCTTTTAACTATATTATCCTCCCGCTGTGCTCCTCACCGCACCATCCAGTCGAGACACGTCTTTTGGCACGTTCAATCAGCCGCTGGGATGACACCGCTTCCTTTTCAAGTAAAACAGCCGCTGGGGAGGAAAGTCGATTCAGGGAAGGCTGCGTGTTGAGGCTTTCATAGAGGTAGGATCGTCGCCAATAATAACGTGGTGTTTTCTAATATGAAATAATCATATAACGCAGAGTAGTTCTCCAGCATATTTTAATCGCCTCATCCAGCAACAGCCTCAGGTCGTAACTGACCTAGAATCAACTCACATTCACATTCTAAGAATTATAGAACATTCTAGTACATGAAGCGTCCCGAGCGGGGAAGCCAGAACCTTAAAGGAAAAGGTGCATGTAAGCCCAACATTACAGTATCCATCACTGCAGCCGCTGTGAATTCAGTGGGGATCTCCTTGCCCCTCCAGTCTCCATCATTCCTGTTTCCATTTTGATGTGGTGCACCTGTGTGTTATCTTCCTCGGGACCTTAAGCATGGGCCAGTATCCGGGCCTCCCCTGCAACTTGCCCGTAAACAACCGCAGAGCCACATTCCAGCTCGGTGGTCCCCCGGGGTCTCCCCTCCCACTCCTCGATCCCAGGCCTGCCTTATCACTTGAAGGGCTCCCGGCGGATCCCACTCATCTCGTCCCTGCTCTCTACTGTCGAGGGACGAGGCATGCCTCCCTTGGTTTCATCTGTGTGGTGCCCCTTTCGCTTACACACAGACTTGGCTCAGGATTACTGCTCGCTGCCGGGAGTGGACTGAGTCCCTCCTTTACCTCCGCCCACAGGGGTCGTCACTCCACCACAGCGGAGACCTCTCCAGACTCCCAAGTGTTTCACAGAGGGCCACCTGCCCGGGATCCATTCCTCACTGCCCCCGGGAGAGCGCCGCCCGACCGCTCGCTCTCGCCAATGCGCAGCCCCTCTCACCTGCGCACAGGTTGGGCCCAGTTCTATCCTCAGTCTTCAGCACCTCTTGGAGAGCAGCAAGGGAGTCGTGCCCTCTCTCCTTCCTCCGGCGTGGGCCAGTTCTCTAGGGCCTGGCCGTGGGATGCTATTTGTTTTGGGGAGCAGGCTCGGTCCCTCAACCGCTTCGGCCCATTAGGCGGCAGGTTCGTCGCACTCCCATCGCTGAGTCTTCTCCTGACCTCGAACGTGCCAGTTTCGCTGGTATGTTACAGTAGGCCAGGCAATGCTGCAAAGAAGTCCCGGGGCAGGCAGGGGAGCCGGCCTCGCATCTCCCGGAGCACCACCTGGTGGGTTCTTAATCTTCAACCCATACCGGAGTGCTGCGAGGAATTCCTGCCTTCTCTTCTTTGCCCGGCGTGGGCAGTTCTCAAGGGGCCTAGCCCTGGGGCGCTGTTTGCTTTTGGGAGCGGGATCAAACCCTCAGTTGCTTCGTCCCATCGGGTGGTAGGGTCAGCAAACTCTCCCCACCGATTCCTCTCTCAGGACCTCCTGAGATCTTGGCCTCGTTCTCCACAGGAGGACACAGCCCCCTTCACCCGCTCTCGCCCGTGCTTGGCCCCACTCACCTGCTCATGGCCTAGGCCCGAGTTTCCACACCACCGTGGGCTGCACTCCAGTCCTTTTGTTGGATTTTGAAGCGCTACTCAGCAGGTCCTCCATACCCAGCGCATCACGAAGGGCGGCAGGGAAACCGGGTTTCATCCTCCTCACTCAACGTGGGATGGTTCTCCTTGGCTAGATTTTCACGGCCACCATCTTGGGGAGCCGTGCCTTGTCCCCGTACTTTCTCACTCCCTCCTTTTCCTGAGTCTCTAACAGCTCCGGACCACGGCAAAGGGTGACTGTTAGTTTTATGGACTGGGGCACACCGCTTATAAGCAGCAGCTGGCAGTTAGAAAGACAGGATTTTTTATATTTTTTAGTGTGTCTTATATAGCGCACGGCTACCCCAACGGGGTGTCCCGGCACTCGTTGTGTGGAAGTATGCTGATTTAATGGCTCGGCTCGGATATCGGTCAGGATTCGGTCTGGCAGACAGCGCTAGTTCGCCATGTTGCTGGCAACGACCCAGAGGATGCGTTTTTTAATTGGAAGCCAATCCGATAGATGGAGTGGAGGTTGGGCTCCGAAGGAGAACGAGGGGGAAGGTTCAGGACCAGGCATGCTCCTGAGTTCTGCACTACCTGGAGCCTAGTTAGGAGGTTTTCATTGATTCCCACCATTAAGGCATTGCCAAAGTCCATACGACTTATTATCTAGACTTGAACAAGAGTTTTCCTGGTCTGCAGTGGGATCCACTGAAAGACTTTAAGCATTGCTTTAGACCAAAACAGGTTGCGGAGATGGTTTTGACATGCTCACTCATGGAGAGATCATCATCTATGAGAACTCCTAGGTCCTTTCCACAATTTTTGGGGATAGCTGGTAGGCCCAACTCCAATGACCACCAGTCGGCTGACCAAACGGAGTGAGCTTTTCTGAACAAAAGGATCTCCGTATTGTATGTGCTGAGCTGCAAAAAGTTATTGGTTATACATGTGGACATTCTCAGTAAACCGTTCTTAAATTTAGCTATGGTCAGCATTCGATTATAGTCCATAGTGATGACCAATTGTGTGTGACCAGCATAAGAGATGGTTTCAAACCCGGATGAGTTTTTCCAGGGGTGCCACATAAACATTAAACAAGGTGGGGCTCAAAATTGAGGCCTGCAGCACCCATTTATCCAGGACCATGGATGCAGATGAATAGTCACCCAGCTGAACCAAATGAGTACGTTCAGACAGGAAGTTCTTCATCCAATCCAAAGCTTTACCTGTGACACCAATCTCCCCTCGTATTTGGACTAAGGGAAGGGTCCAGCAGGTGGTTCAATTCGAGGTAAGACACCAGTTGGTGATTAACTAAGGATTAACTAAGGATTTTGGATATGAAAGGATATGAAAGGAAGTAAAGAAATTGGTCTGTAATTTACCATATCCAGAGGCTCTGCTGTGGCTTTTTAAAAAAGAGGTTTAATGCATGCTGTCTTCCATTTAGAAGGCATGCCATGGAGTGTCATAGAGAAGAGCTGAGTGATGTAGAGTGGTGCAGAGTGGAGTGACATCGAGTGGAGGAGAAAGAAGTGGTATAGAGTGTTGTTGAGTGGTGTGGTGTAGAGTGGCGTGGAGGGGACTAAAGTGGAGTAGAGTGGGATAGAGAAGAGAGGAGTGTCGTAGAGTGGATTAAAGTGGATTAGAGTGTTATAAAGTGGAGCGGCGTAGAGTGGCATGACACAGAGTGACGTGTTGTAAAGTAAAGTGCTGTAGAGTGGAGTGCCGTAGACTTGAGTGCTGTAAAGTGAAGTGTCGTACAGTGACATACAGTGGAGTAGAGTGTTGTAGAGTGGAGTGACAGAGTGACGCAGTGTGTCAGGGTGGAGTGACGTAGCGTGGAATGACAAAGAGTGGTGTATCACTGAGCGGAGTGAAGAGTGCAGGGGCGTATGGTGGAGGGGAATGGAGTGGTGCACAGTGGTGCAAAGTGTTAGAGTGGAGTAGTGGGCAGTTGAGTAAAATGGCAGAGTGGAGTAGAATGGAATAGTGTGTCAGAGTGGAACAGAGTGGTCTAGAGTGTAGTGGCACAGAGTGTCAGTGAGTGGAATGGCATGGAGCAGAGTGTCGTAGAGTAAAGTGTTGTGGAGTATAGTGGCGTGGAGTATAGTGGCGTGGAGTAGAGTGGCGTGGAGTAGAGTGGCGTGGAGTAGAGTGGCGTGGAGTAGAGTGGCGTGGCGTGGGATAGAGTGGCGTGGAGTAGAGTGGCGTGGAGTAGAGTGGCGTGGAGTAGAGTGGCGTGGAGTAGAGTGGCGTGGAGTAGAGTGGCGTGGAGTAGAGTGGCGTGGAGTAGAGTGGCGTGGAGTAGAGTGGCGTGGAGTAGAGTGGCGTGGAGTAGAGTGGCGTGGAGTAGAGTGGCGTGGAGTAGAGTGGCCGAGGGTGGAGCAGAGTGGTATAGAATGGAATAGAGTGGTGTAGAATCAAGCATAGTGGCATATAATATCGTGTACTAGAGTGCGGGAGCATAAAGTGGAGTAGAGCAGATCTGTCAACCTAAACAAAAAAATCACAGTGTGAGGAGGGGGTTGGGACTTGGGTTGGGCCGAGCCTCATGCCCAGAAGTACCTACAAGTATCCCAAAGCCCCTCCGCTAAGGAAAATGAAAAAATCCTTTCTGAAGCTGATGTCGATGTCCTAGGGCGTTTTTAACAACCCTAATGGACGTTAGCAGTTCAAAGCCCATAAAAAAAGACCTGGAAATCTACGGTTTACGGTAGTGCTCAGCTTCTTTTCCCAGCAACCAAGTGATATCAGCGCCTCACTGGGTGACCGTGTGAATGGAGCCAATGTCGTTTGTCACACAGTGGCACCGTGTGAGTTGGGAGGTCTGGAGTACATTAAAGTGGTGGGGAATGGAGTGGAGTTTTGTGGAGTGGTGTAGAGTGTTGTAGTGTATAGTGTCGGAGTGTATAATGTCATTGAGTGACATAGCACAGAGGGGCATTCAGTGTTGTAGAGTATCATGGAGTAGTGGATGTGGTTGCACGCTGCCATCACAGAAGCTCGATTGTCACATAAATCCACTCAGAAAGAAAAATAAACACCCAGCTCCCTCAGAAGACACAGCCCGACATTTGACCCAGCAAATGTGACAAGCTAAGAACACAATATAAAGGCCTGTTTACAGAAAGTGATCACTCGTGGAAGAATATGGGGAAACAATCTATGCCCCACAGGAGGAACAAAGACAAAAAAGCCAGCAGACAGAAAGCAAGCAACTATAAGTTACAAAACACATAGCCAATGGTAAGCAATGGGCAGAACGCATAACCCAGGAAACTTTCCGAATGTCCCCAAGAAGCCTTTGCAAACCAGACAGATGCGCTGTCTGGTAGGCTTTGACCTAAAAAAAATAATGAAGGGAAGCAATGAAGGCATTCCTCTTCCATTGCAGATAAACAGGGTCAGAGCAGAAGATGATTTTGCACAACTACTCGATGGCCCAACTGGCCCTGCTCCCCCATCATAAATGCATTTATTAATAAAAACATTTAAAGTAAATTCTAAGCAAGGCTCGTTGGGTTAGTGTGATCGAAGGCCAAATGCTTAATTTAACGACTGACAACACTTTTTACCCAGTTCTTTTTTGTGGACTTCTGTTTAGCACATACCTTAATTTAACTGTATTTAATTCATCAGGGACCTTCCCTTGGGAACTGCTTCACAATGGATTATATGGCAGCACTTTTCAGTATATTAGCTGAATTTTAATGTTATGTCTTTTTTTTAAATTACTGAAATTTTGCATTAATAAATGTATTTATTATAAAGCCTACAGGTTATGTCTAATCCTTTGTGCAATGAAAAATGTTGCAATCCTATACGTATGTGTTCAGGAAACGATACCCTCATGATGATCTATTCCTCTTGTAACACTCCTATTCATAAATATATCGAAAATAAGCAAAGATATTGGAAAACCTTGCCTTCGGGTCACATATAAAACATGTGACTTTTTGGCAGAGTTTCAGAACTCATCAGTAAAGTAAGGTTTTAAGGCAGGTCCTCAATTTTGAATAGCTCTAGGTTACAGCGCAGCCAGGCTACACTGTGATTAGTGGTTACCTGCTTGTTCTTACATACTTATTTTTCAAGCTACTTTTCAAGAGGGTGTCAATGTTTGTTTCACATTTTAATATGATTTATAATTGTACTTATGAAACCTTTCTTTGAATGATTATTGTGCGCTGCTACATTTCTTTTTTCACAATTCACAATTACAATCAATAAATAGTTGCAATTAAAACAGGGGACCCTGTTAGCAACATCGGGGCTAGCTGGGACTGCAGCTTCCAGCCTGCATCACGGCCGGAAGCCGCCAACCGCAACGCCAGAAACGCGCCAGGAGGCGCTATTTAATCCGCCTCTTCCCCGGTGGAGCTGGGGACCCTGTTAGCAACATCGGTTGCTCGCCTGACACCTCACCTGCCTTTTGTGGGGAATCCTGTGCCTGGGGTCGCAGTTCTGGTGCCTGCTCCTTCACCCTCCCTCCGCCACCGCAAGACATTGCCATCTCTCTGAGGCCGCAGTGCGGGGGAGGGCTCCTGACACCGGGGCTAGCTGGGACTGCAGCTTCCAGCCTGCATCGTGGCCGGAAGCCGCCAACCGCAACGCCAGAAACGCGCCAGGAGGCGCTATTTAATCCGCCTCTTCCACGGTGGAGCGGGGGACCCTGTTAGCAACATCGGTTGCTCGCCTGACACCTCACCTGCCTTTTGTGGGGAATCCTGTGCCTGGGGTCGCAGTTCTGGTGCCTGCTCCTTTACCCTCCCTCCGCCGCCGCAAGACATTGCCATCTCTCTGAGGCCGCAGTGCGGGGGAGGGCTCCTGACACTGGGGCTAGGTGGGACTGCAGCTTCCAGCCTGCATCGCGGCCAGAAGCCGCCAACCGCAACGCCAGAAACGCACCAGGAGGCGCTATTTAATCCACCTCTTCCCCCGCGGCGCGGGACGCGCGCGGGCGTCGCCGGGAGAAGCCCGGGACAAAGGCGGGACCGTGTATGACAGTCGGTGAACGGAGGAGGACGGGACGGGCTACCCCCCTTACATCTGCCGAGGAGACTAACAAGGAAATGGCTTCCGTGTAAAAGGTACTGTTACTTGGTTTCAAAAGCCCCTGGCTACATACAAACTATAGTAGCAGTTCACTCTGTGACCTTGAGGGTGTTAGTCCAACGTGATCGGGACCTTGTTGCTCTTCATTACCCCCACCTATTACCACCCATTACTACAAAATGAGTAACTTGGGCAAGAAAGCAAAAACCCCAGCAACACGACCAAATACCAGACTGCAGGCGGCAGTACCACAGCCTCTACCCACCTTGACAGCAATAGACAAGATGCTGCAAAAAACCATAGTGGTTGTGGCTACTGCAATCGAAAATACCGAGAGAAGCCTGTCAATTACACCCACATTATGTCTGCAAAATCAGGGAGGCGACTGTTCAGTTATTGTAACCGATGCCCTGTATTTAAACTCTTACTTGACATCGTCCTACGTAGAATTGCCCTGTGCGCCTATAGAGACCCCTACAGATGTTGAGGATCCACCCATTGTTCTGGCTTCCCCCTTCCCCAAGGAAACCCCTACAGTACGCAAACCATGCTCCAGGAAAAAGAAAGAGAGCCTCCTAAAAAATCGGGCAAAAAGAAATTGGCCAATCACAATCTGGTGACTCCGACTGCTAATACGTCGCATCCGACCTCAGGAATACCGTGCTGGGTCACTAACATGGTAGCTGACTTACAAGCATGCTTGAAGCAGACTATTGTCACCCATATCAAACCCCCGGTGTCAAAGCTTAATAGATTGGTCACTATCCTAAATAATAAGGGGGTAGGGAAAATAAAGCCAGTTAATCCTTTGGGAAACCCAGCACCCTCTGACTGTGGTGATACACTTAAAAATACACCTAGTGATAGGGTAGCTGCACCAAAAAAAACCTTAATACAGTCTAAAAACGCAGGAACCCCAATAATTATCCCTTAGCCTGCACATGCTCCACTTCCTCCCCCTCCTAGCACTTATGCACAAGGTCAAACTCACCAGGCAGCGGGAAATTTGACTACCAATACTGATAAAATTAGATCGAAGTCTAAGGAGGGTAAAAATGAGAGCAAAATCAGTACACCAACGATCAGGAATGTACCATCTAAAATTACTCCCCACCAGCTGCCAACTATTAATTTACCCCCGGAAGCCCTACCATACGTGGTAGCCCTCACAGGAGTTCCAGTCCTAAGTGAGGGGAAAAGAGAAAATGAGATCGACCTTAAAAACAAGTGCATCCAATGGTTAAGCGCAAATAGACCCCTACCCCCAAATATATCAGGGGAAATACTGGCGGTTAGAAGAATATATTGGATAGGGAGGGGACCAAAAACAGTGTCAGGAGATGTTGTAATAATAAACTTTAGGGACACCACTGCTGTGGACAACATCTGTAATGCTCCACTCTGTAGGCCAAACTCCCAAATATGCCCACTACACCTGTCATATTTCTACCCTACTCCCAACTCGAGACCAACTCACTCCAATGGGGCTTACAACAGCCATTATCCTCCATCAAATAGAATGCAACACTGACTGACATCTGGGGAGGGCTTGCTTCCATATAATCCCATATACCCCCTGCAACCCCATTGGAATAGGTTTAGCGTGCTGGAGGAGGTAGATTGACTCATATTGAAGGGAAATTACCCACCACAAATCAGTAATGCAGAGTTCATCAGAGAACGGGTAATGGAGGAAAATGTTCCATCTACCTCCACCGGGGATGACTCAGTATTCCACTCTTCAACGAGGGAGGGGACCAGAGAGAAGGGGAACCTGGACGTACAGGGCTCTGAAAAGGTAGTGGAAGGATGTTTAAAACTCCTTTCCTGGAACATAGCCGGGTTAAAAAACAAACTGCTCACACCAGAGTGGGCCTCCTTTATGGTCGCTCACGATATCTGCCTGATGCAGGAGACCTGGGCACTGGAGGAGAGCACTAGCCCGGCCTTTGCAACTTACGATATCCTGGCAGTATCTACAGGTAGGGGCCGCCCTTCGGGCGGGCTATCAATATGGATAGGCAATCATTTGGGAATCCAGGCGACTCAATTGCAAACAAATTCCCTAGACATCCAGTGTGTTTTACTAACACCCCAAAACAAACAACAAGTAGCTATAATAAATATCTACTCAAGACCAGTCAAGAATGGGCAGGAATCGAACACAATCAAAGCACTCAATCTTTTTATTCAGGCACTGGACCCCTCAATTGCGATAATCCTTGGTGGCGATTTTAATTGCCAGTTTGAGCCTCTGGGTAGTCTGGAGTTGTGTGAACAAGACGAAGTAGACTCACTCTGGCGCATCCCCGACCCCAAGATCACCCCGGTCAGGGCATGGACTCCGTTGGTGCTCCATATAAAATCTCTCTCCCTTGCAACGTCTCTGTGGGCGTGCAATGGGAGATTGAATCCCGACTGTCCAGGGCTAGCTACGTATAATAGGGCAAACCAAACTTCCATCATTGATTATCTCATGTTGGAAGCAAAACATTGGGATAGGCTGAAAGAATTCAGGGCTGTGCCAAGGCATGATAGTGATCATAATGCCCTGGTCTTAACCCTGAAGCCTGGGTCTTTTGGTCTAACAAACCCCGACCCCAATCCTGCCATGGTGATGCCACCTCTCATGGTAACAAACAACAGGAGAAGGATCAAATGGCCCCATTTTGTGGACTCCCCTACCCGGCTTGCAAAAATATATCAGATCGCAATTCCTCGCATAAGCGAGATTGGTGATCCGACTTTTAGCCAGCAAGCCATAGAAACACACAGGCAGTTAGCCGTGACGTATGGGGGATTGTTCTACCCAGTAAGTGGAAATAAGGGGTGCACGCCTAGGACACACCCCTGGTTTCACCCTGCCTGTAAGAAACTAAAAAGGGACCTCCTTGCGGCAATCAAATCCAAATATAATGTAAAAATCAGGGCAACTAGATTGCTGTACAAAAAGGAGATCATTAGGGGCAAGAGAGAGTGGGAGGAAGCAAGGTGGGAAGAACTGAGATATGCGCTCCTCTCAAAGGATGCCAAATCATTTTGGGCCATAGTCAATTCAGGCGCTAAAGGGGGAGGAGAGGCTGTTTTACCGAACATTGCTCCCTCAGTATGGGAGGCACACTTTGCAGCCCTTTACACAAGTCCCGAAACTGGCGCCTATGTGTTCTAATGCCAGGATCAGATGTCAGAAGTAGACAGTGCCCTTCGGATCTTCTCGGCCCAAGACCTCCTGCACGAGCATCGACTGCCGGGGGCCTCGGGCTTGGGATATCGGTTGGGCCTCCTGGATGCCCGGGAGACGATTCCCTTGAAAAACTTCGAGAGCATTTCTCTCAAGGGAGTGGAATCTGCTATTGACAGATTGCCCCTAAATAAAGCCCCAGGCCTTGACAAATTACCTGGAGACCTCTTTCGCTCCCAGCCCAAAATCTGGGCACCGTACCTTGTAGTTCTGTTCAACGCGGTCCTCTGGGGTTCCAAGTTACCGGGAACCTGGTTGGGAGCTGAGATCGTCCCTATTTATAAGAAGGGCTGCCCGTTAGATCCATCTAACTATAGGCCCATTAGTCTTTTAGATACTACTGAAAAACTAATGGGCCGGATCCTACGGGACAGAATATTGGGGTGGATGGAGGAATACACGTAATACTGACCACCCTCCAAGCCGGATTTAGATCTCGCATCTCGACCCTGGACCACATTTTTAGGCTGCAGGTCCTTTTCTGGAAAACTGCAAGAGTAGAGGGTGGCAGCCTCTACCTTGTTTTCGTAGACCTGCGGGCCGCTTTCGACCTCGTGCCTAGGGAGAGATTATGGAGAGTGCTGGAAGAACTAGGCCTCCCGTCCTACTTATTAGATGTTTTGATTCGATTCCATGCAGGGAATTACGCCCAGGTGAGGTGCGGGAGGAACAGAGAACTCTCTGCCCGCTTCCCCGTATCCAGGGGTGTACGCCAGGGTTGTGCCCTGGCCCTTACACTCTTTAGCCTTTATGTTAACGGCTTGGTGGATGAATTAGCTGGTGTCAGAGATAGTGATGCCCCGTCGTTGGCTACTGGCCGGGTGCCCGCTCTGATGTTCGCGGATGACACCTTGTTGTTGTCCCGAACATCAACGGGCATCCAGCGGGTTTTGGACGGGTTTGCAACCTTTTGTGCCTCGCGGGGATTGGAGATAAACTTGGAGAAAACCTAAGTTTATGATATTCAATCCCCCGAGGCACACCCGCCCGAACCCTGTACTGAATGGCACCCCACTTGAACGGGTGAAAACCTTTGTTTATCTAGGTGTCACGCTGACCGAAGATTTTGACTGGGGTTGCCAGGTTCAAGATCCGCCCTGAGACTTTCACAGATCATAGGGGGTATCGGCAAACTCCACAAAACATCACAATTTAAACCAGCTGCCCCTGTTCTTGAGATCTATAGAACCCAGGCAAGGTCAGCAGCTATATATGGTGCAGAACTTTGGGGGCACAAAAATGCACTGAGTCTACTAAAGGTTGAGCAGGCCTTTATGAGAAATCTGGTGGGTCTACCCCAAAGCACCCCTCTCATACCGTTGCGTCTAGACTTGGGCCTTGAATCCATTATAGAATTGATAGCCGCACAACCCCTGCTCTACTGGAGAAGGCTCTGGTCCGTACCGGAGCTTGTAGATTACAGATCAGAATTTTCTGCAGTTTGGGGGCGGATAAAGAAGAAAAATATACCCTTGTTATTTCACATCAAGGACCTCTCCTATCAAATTGGCTTGCCTGAACTGCGGGAGTCCCCTGAGGAGAGTTGCCCGAGGTTGCAGAGGTCTGAGTTGTTGGACTCTCTTAGACATTACAGCTTTAATTTGTTACATTGTTCGACAACTCTGGGCAGGCTGTCCACTGAATTCTTGCAAGTGAAAATTGCACCCAAGAGGGAGGAATGTTTAGATTTAGTGCAGCCTCCCCTTGCAAGGAAATTATACACCCAACTAAGACATGGCTGCCTGCCCATTAGGGCACTGACTTCTAAATGGGCCGATTCAGAGGAGAGAACCTGCCCAGCTTGCAACAACAGTATAGAAGATATTGCGCATGTTCTGTTCTTCTGTCCGGCGTATAGTAAAATACGAAATGCTGGTTGACACCGCTGTGCAGAAACTTGGGACTTAAACAATGCGCACAGGCTTGTAGAGTTTTAACATATGGCACCTCCCCTCCTATTGTTTTTTCGGTTTCCCGCTTCCTACATGGTATGTGGCGCAGAAGGACTACTTTTGTTATAATGAATTAGCTGGGGCAACAGCCCTCTTTTTGATAACTTACTGTTTAATACCTTTTTTAATTGTTTTTATCCATGGATTTTATTACTGTGCTTGTATGTATTTTATTTGCACTTTTATGATCTACGACCGAAATAAAGTTATCAAAGCAATTAAAAATACTTGTTTGTTCTAACTTTTGAAAGGGCTGCACATGAACTGAAGACCCTGATTCCAAACCTGCCAATCATGTTGCCTGCAGGTGCCTCTCGCTGGGTGATGGCCCACATTATTTAAGGCAGTGATTGCTTCCCATTTCAACTATATACATGAATGCTAATATTGACTGTCTTGTTAGCCAAACTCTGGGGCACGGATACATTGCGTCCTTCTGCAACAGTTCAAGGCTTCCAAATTAAAAGGGGGGCAACACATTGGAGGTCTTGGACACCCACTACATGGCTACAATTTTCACTGCCGACATACCTACTTTCGCATTCACAGGAAGAGTTAATTTTTGGTGCAACTGAAACAGGACATGTTGGGATACTAGACGAATCCATCACTACTGCTCAAGTACAACCTGATCATTTGATCAATGGTGTAAACATAAAACACTTAAACATGGACCTTTATTTACATAAACAGCCCCCCCCCATTAAGTGCAATCAGAAGCCCCATCCTGTCAGCTGGGATAAGTATTTATACATTAGACCAAGTGTTCTTAGAAGGAGCATAATATGGGAAACAACTAAGTCTGATAATACAAACAAACAGTCAATTGGTTGAAGGATAAGCTAGGGATGATACTCACTGACTCCCCCCTCTCCTTGGATAATTCTTAAGATAGGTCTCACACAAGAGAATAGTTTCGAGCTTGTATAAGACCCTTGGGACCCATCACTTTTCTTAAACTCTAGAGGATTCCTTACAGCACACATGGTACACAATATTACACTACAAATACACCAAGTAAGAATGGTCCATGGTATTAGAGATTCAATTCAGACCATTGCATCGCCTGACAAAGTTGGCACTTAACACAATATACATTTCAGAGAGCAGGGCTCACTGAGAATTCTCTATAATGTAGATGCTCACGACCCAAAAGAGCAAGTTACTTACCTTTGGTAATGCTCTTTCTGGTGGAAACTCTAACAGCAGATTCCTCACTTTATGGATACCTCCAAGCGCCAGACTGGGTTTAGAGATTTTCTTCAGCAATTCCTTCACACGCTAGTAGGTGGTGTCATGCGGCTCTGCATCGGGTCCATCCCGCCCGGTAGTGACATCGGAGCCCCATATAACCGCTACCCCTGAGAATCAACATGAGTTTCTTAATAACTGTCCACACCGTCGGACACAAAGTCTTGCTTGAATCAGATTTCAGAGTGTGCAGATCTCTAGTGGGGACCTATTTTTAGATGTAGAAATAGTCCATTTCACAGAATGGGTTGGTGAAGAATCTGCAGTTAGAGTATGGAGACTGGGTACTGCCTTTCCACTCAGGGCCTGGATGCTGTTGACCGGATAGGGCTCGATAGGATTGGGAGGTCTGTTGTTGTGGAGGCAGGTTTTGTCATTATCTTTGGTAGATGCCCTTTCTGAGGCCTCAAAAAGGGTGATATTGTTGAAGAAACTGCTGCACAGGCACTGAAAGACTAAGGGAGCCCACTGGAGAAGTGCTTTCTTTAATGAGCTCCAGGGCTGAGCATGCTTTATCTATAAAGAGGCGGGTGCCATCAAATGTAAAGTCCATCAGTGATGCTTGGACATCACTTGATGGATCCTATTCATGCCAGGCACTGAAGCACCACGGCAGTACCAACTCTCCTACCCAAACAGTCAGTACCCTGATGACATGATGTGCAGCATTTTGGCCATCTTGTATTATCAGTAAAGGATCGCATCCACCATGTCCCACATGGTGGTGAGTAAAATCCCAGGATGCAACTCGTTTTAATGGATCGGAGGGCAAGGTTGGCAGAGAAGTACACCCATAGGGCTCCACGTGTTTGAAACCTCTGTCTGGAGGTGTGGTTGGGGACGAGTTAGGGTTCAACCTGCTTGTAGACGCTTGTACTGCTAGACCCTCTATAGTAGAATGCCGGAGGAGGAAAGATGGGTCCTCCAGAGCAAGTTATGTCGTCTCACAATTGCCCGTTGACATGGCGCGCAATTCTGGTTTTGCCCAAGTGCACATCAGTGAGGACTTTGTTTAAAGAGAGAAACAGCTCTGAAGAAGACCACCCTGGCTGCGGAATCCTCTGTAAGGCTATTTGTTTTACTTCTACTAACGGCAGTTAAAGGTCAAGGACTTCCGCAGCCCTCCTGGCAAAAGATGCTGATGCTTCATTGGAAAAGACAGGTGAAGAGTTGAGACTAGTGTCAGGAGATATGTTAGACTACTGGCATCTTGGCGATCCAAAAATTAATTCTCTGCGTCATGTAACTGCGATTTATTATCACCATACTCATCATTTTTTTTGTAAACTAACTATTATTTTTTCCTTGTCACCATAGATCACAGAGTACCCATATCACCAAACTCATCATTATGGGATACCAGGTATGTGAAGCATTGAGGCTGGGATTGAGGTCGAGGTGGGCGCGACTTTGTCTGAGGGCGTAGTGGGTTTGCTTTCAAGTCTGATAGGACCATAGGTTTTTCCGCCAGCAACGACATGCTGGAAACTACTGTGAATTGTAGTACATTTTGGCGCCGGATGAGAAGCGGAAGTGGACCCCAGAATGGGGTTAAGAGGTACAGTCAGTGGCAGGGACGAATCCGCTGGTGGTAGTCCGAAAGCAGGCCGCCTCGGATCCTGAGGTCCCGGAGGTGCCCAGGAAAGCATATGCAAAATGGCCTCTTCAAGGGAATTCGAGCCACATCAGGATTAGCTGAGGGATCGGTTCCATGGCAGGAGAATTAGACCAAGACCGTGAGGTACCCTGAAGTCCACGCCACTTCTCTTGACAAGATAGGTGGGAATAAGAGAAGTCGCTCTTTACATTCTCATGTTTCTTCATTGAATTTAACTTGAGAAGAAAACCTTTTTCGAGAACAACCTCGGGAGCAAGAACACATCCACATCTTCAACTTAGACCGAGACATGGCCTTACGAGCTCTCCTGCATTGCTCAGCGATTTAAAGTTTGGCCTTGTGGTCTTGAATGGCCTTTGAGTCATACGAGCACAGCTGTCACCATATTTTGAGTCATATGAGGAGCCCAGACGCAAGAGACAGACCTTGTGAGGGTCAGTTACCAACATCTGTTAATGTCAATCCTTGCAAGATGTAAAACTTATACTTTTAGGGGGGGGCATACCCCTTGCACCCTGTTAGAATTTAGGAGAATAGCTTCTGTCAAGTGACAGAATTGAGGGAGCGAGCTTCGGATTTGCATCGAAAGGTGTGTAAAGAAAGGAATTGATGTAGACAGCACAGTGGCGTTTATATGCGCCCCACATCACTTCCGTTGTGAGATGAATTCGCACAACACCACTAACCGGGCCGAGAGGGAACTGCAGAGAAAAAGCCTTGGATCCAGTCTGGTGCCTGTGGGTATTCACAAGGTGAGGATTCTGCAATTAGAAATATTCAATCAAAGAAACCTGGTCTATGTATTATCGTCCTGTTCCCGGTTGAAACTTTCTGAATGGTAGAATGGGACACATTATCCAATGAGTGTTCCCTAGTGTACTCAAGTAGTCTGGCTGTACTAACTGCCACCTCTTAATCACTAGACATAACCTACCATCAACGGTGTTGGGTCTCAAGAGCCCTGACAAGACGAAGTGTTGTAGACTCTGACATTGGCACTCTACTACCTTAAAGCCACACAGTAACTGACTGTCTGAGTATGTATAGAAGGCCTCTCATAAACAGATCATCTAGAATACACAGGCCCGGTGGAAAATATTCCTTAATATATAGGCCTATACTTGGATGATGTGGAAAGTGACTTACAGTGCAAGAGACCACCTTCCATTAGCCTTGGAGGAAAACTTATCTTGACGCATCTTTGGTAATGGGCTCTGCTGCTCGAATGACTGGGTGTGGTTGCACCCAAGCGCAAAGTTTTGTGAAGCTCCATATGAATAGGTGCAAACACAACAATGATGGACAGAATGTGGATCAATGTCACACATTCACCCCAGTCCAAAGATCTGGGCCCAAATCCATCGTTTTTCCACTCCACACCACCCTGGGTTAGACAATGGCGATATGCAAATCAGCGCTGACCCTGTGCCCCATGGGAACAGTCCAGTCCGAACTACAAAAGCCATGTCCTTCCCAGAACGGAAACAAGCATCCGAGGACCGGCCCGGTTTCGAGGTAACACCTCTCTTCAGCCCGGCTAGCTTGATTCCAGTGGTGTGGAGTAACTGGGACTCACGTCTGAGCATCCCCAGTACACTTAGAGCGGTAACTGCAAACACAACAATGATGGACAGAATGTGGATCAATGTCACACATTCACCCCAGTCCAAAGATCTGGGCCCAAATCCATCGTTTTTCCACTCCACACCACCCTGGGTTAGACAATGGCGATATGCAAATCAGCGCTGACCCTGTGCCCCATGGGAACAGTCCAGTCCGAACTACAAAAGCCATGTCCTTCCCAGAACGGAAACAAGCATCCGAGGACCGGCCCGGTTTCGAGGTAACACCTCTCTTCAGCCCGGCTAGCTTGATTCCAGTGGTGTGGAGTAACTGGGACTCACGTCTGAGCATCCCCAGTACACTTAGAGCGGTAACTGCAAACACAACAATGATGGACAGAATGTGGATCAATGTCACACATTCACCCCAGTCCAAAGATCTGGGCCCAAATCCATCGTTTTTCCACTCCACACCACCCTGGGTTAGACAATGGCGATATGCAAATCAGCGCTGACCCTGTGCCCCATGGGAACAGTCCAGTCCGAACTACAAAAGCCATGTCCTTCCCAGAACGGAAACAAGCATCCGAGGACCGGCCCGGTTTCGAGGTAACACCTCTCTTCAGCCCGGCTAGCTTGATTCCAGTGGTGTGGAGTAACTGGGACTCACGTCTGAGCATCCCCAGTACACTTAGAGCGGTAACTGCAAACACAACAATGATGGACAGAATGTGGATCAATGTCACACATTCACCCCAGTCCAAAGATCTGGGCCCAAATCCATCGTTTTTCCACTCCACACCACCCTGGGTTAGACAATGGCGATATGCAAATCAGCGCTGACCCTGTGCCCCATGGGAACAGTCCAGTCCGAACTACAAAAGCCATGTCCTTCCCAGAACGGAAACAAGCATCCGAGGACCGGCCCGGTTTCGAGGTAACACCTCTCTTCAGCCCGGCTAGCTTGATTCCAGTGGTGTGGAGTAACTGGGACTCACGTCTGAGCATCCCCAGTACACTTAGAGCGGTAACTGCAAACACAACAATGATGGACAGAATGTGGATCAATGTCACACATTCACCCCAGTCCAAAGATCTGGGCCCAAATCCATTGTTTTTCCACTCCACACCACCCTGGGTTAGACAATGGCGATATGCAAATCAGCGCTGACCCTGTGCCCTAAGTGCGCTGGGGATGCCCAGACGTGGGTCCCAGGCACTCCACACCACTTGGAGTCAAGCTAGCCGGGCTGAAGAGAGGTGTTACCTCGAAACCGGTCCGGTCCTCGGATGCTTGATTCCGTTCTGGGAAGGACATGGCTTTTGTAGTTCGGACTGGACTGTTCCCATGGGGCAACAGGGTCAGAGCTGATTTGCATATCGCCATTGTCTAACCCAGGGTGGTGTGGAGTGCAAAAAAACGATGGATTTGGGCCCAGATCTTTTGACTGGGGGAGTGTGTGACATTGATCCACATTCAGTCCATCACTTGTTGTTTTTGCAATTGCCGCCCTAAGTGCGCTGGGGATGCCCAGACGTGGGTCCCAGGCACTCCACTTGGAGTCAAGCTAGCCGGGCTGAAGAGAGGTGTTACCTCGAAACCGGTCCGGTCCTCGGATGCTTGATTCCGTTCTGGGAAGGACATGGCTTTTGTAGTTCGGACTGGACTGTTCCCATGGGGCAACAGGGTCAGAGCTGATTTGCATATCGCCATTGTCTAACCCAGGGTGGTGTGGAGTGCAAAAAAACGATGGATTTGGGCCCAGATCTTTTGACTGGGGGAGTGTGTGACATTGATCCACATTCAGTCCATCACTTGTTGTTTTTCCATATGAATAGGGCCTCATCTATTATACGGTTAAACCATAAGGTGTGTAATGCAGATGCATATGCTGTCTTCTTTTTTTTCAATTATTGCCTTACTTTTATGTTTGCCTTTGATATTTCATTTGATCTTCATTTAATTCATTATCTCCCCAGTATAATCAATATGTGGACCAGAATTACTAATTCTGTAGTTACATTTATATGCATATCTATTTAAGAAATATTTGATATGTTAAAATAATAGTACACAAACTTGTCAGGGTCACAATATCACAACCTCAGCTGTTGTCTCATTACATTTTTAATCATTAGACTTCCACCAAAATTAACTTTTTTTGCAGAGCTCATGCTAATATCTGTGTCTAGCCATAGAAATCCCTCATATCCCATGTTTCGTGAAACTTTCACCACTGACTTAGAAGGGACTTAGAAGGGCAAGACTAGGAGGCCTTCAGTATGAAAACTGGCTCACCCCAACTTTTGCGATTTTTCCGCTTACTCTTCTCAGAAACGAGTGGACTGCAGCAAGCCAATACAACAAGAGTATGTCTTCTCTAGAATAGTCCACTACATGCAACTACTCCATCGGTTTCCGAAAGCACCATTCACAAAGCATCTCTGAAGGCAGCATCAGTGGATTTGAATAGAAGCCAGTATAATAATTTACGTCTATAAAACAGTGGTTTTCTACTAACAACATGCATTGCATTATTTTCATACCACGCAGATTTCTTAGACAGAACAAAACAAAGCTTGCAAAACTGTTATTTTTGGTAAAATTATTGAGCTAAATTACCTTATTAGTGGCTGGTGGAGAGCAACCAAAGAAGCGTGAACTGTAACAGATATGACAGAAAGGTGGAAGTAATCAAACATAACATTGACATAGTGATGAAGGCCACCGCTGAGACTGCAGTGCAGCTTTAATGTTCGGCTGCTGATTAGTTGCAAGGCAGTTAGGTCATCGGGTCTGAAAAATAAATACAGAAGTGTAATTAGTGAGGGCAATGAAACACCACAACTATGCAGATGAGAGCAAAACACATTGTGTTTATGTAGCGAGTCATTTAATTTATGATCGCTCTTAAAGGGCACTATCAGCCAATGTAATGGTACTCAGTTTGGAGACCTCTAAATGAGGGAAGGCTGTGTTGACGTTCCAAGTTTCAAACTTGTAACCTGCAGGCTACCACACAAGTCATTGGTGATCAATTAATTCAATGAGCCATTCTGCCAGTATAAAATTGAAAGTTACAAAACAACGCTATGGTAAGTGGCAACCTAGAATCATAATCCACCAGTGCACCTTCTCTGTGCAAATTACAGAGGGCAATGGGAGCATCATTGACCACTTTTGCGATTTAACTTTATTTTCCTCTAGCTTGACAAAATTATTGATTCGCAGGTGCTTTCAATGTACTTTATCCTGTATGTGGAGGTGATTTCCACAGTGCCATGTATTGGGTCTCTCCTGTTCACATCTAGGCAATTTGAAAGATAGACTGTGTTGAGAAATCTCTTCAGATTTACAAAGATCAACACAGAAAGCCAGGACAAAGAACCAACTATTTTTTCGAACAGTAACTTCGGGGCCTCTATAAACTTTCAACTGATTACGTCAATAGACAGGGTGATACGAGTCTTGAAAACGTCAAGTGCTCTGCTCTCCGCTCTTTTTATAAGTCTTCAGCCACACCATATGAATATTGGTCACAACGATGAAGGAATCAATGTTCTTTTTACTATCCGACACTTTCTGGATTGAACTGCACACTTTATAGGTAAATTAGGATTGATGTTATATTACAAGCCATGGGGGTTGTAAGCAATTTTGAAGGTGCACAGGAAAGAGGAAGGGTTCACTTAGAAGAGAAGACTGTGAATAGAGGGGCACCTGCAGAGCAAAAGGTCTGAATACTAAGGAGGTAGAAGGGGAGGGAATACGTTGAGGTGAGATTGGTGGCAATAAGTTGAGACTGCAAGTGACAACATCAAGTGTTTAGAGAGACTTTTCATTGTTATTTTAATCAGCACTTGGATAAAGCTCAAAGATGACTGCTGTAAGGTGCTGTTGAGTATGAGATTTAGGCCTTAGGAACTTGCATGGGGATGTATGGTACTTTACCATCTGTAAGTTCTCTGTAAGGTTTTTACCACTCAATGGCACCCCCAGCAAAAGTTATATGAATAAGCAATTTGTAGTAAAGGAGGCACTCCACCAGGAAACAGGAGACAAAGTGTATTTATTCAAGTCTAGTTCAAAGAGCACACCCTGAGGGTGATGATACCATGACAGCCAGGAACCAAATGATCAGTCTGGAACTCACATTCCTGCAGCGTTGCACAGAATGTCCCAACCCAAAGCACAACATTACATCAGAATACATTCCCTTCACTTCATGCAAAACATCTGACAAATTACACATACAAACAACAACAATAACGAACCAAAACCACTCTTCACCACAGACTTTACCCAAAGAATTAAACAAAACCTTATTACCAAATTCATCAACATAACACAAGAACACCCCTCATTCCTTTCCCCACACAAACCACTCTTCTGGTGCAGTGCTACATTCCTAAGCTTCCATCTTTCACCATCTTCAAGCAATACAGAAAATGTATTTACGCAAAATGTCGGCAATCCACCTTTGATCTGGCCTGATCTGATTTTGACCCAATCAACCACTTTCACTGTATTGTCCAAGCCACTATCCAAGTCCCCGTAGAAGCCTTTTCCATTGACAATCCAGTCTCTGACCCAAGATGGAGTCAATGTGGTACCAGGCACACGTCCGTGCATTCCTTTAGAAGGACTGTTTTGTGTGACACCATTCACAGAAGTACGATAAACCCAAACCATATCAGACACCATTCTGACCATATCGCGATCATTGGCCTCTGCCATCTGAATGGTACCTTTGACCAACCTATTGGCATGCACAGCAAGGCCATTTTCCTAGGGATTGAAGTCAGTGTCCCGAGATTACCGCATATCTACCTAGTCTATCTATCCATCCATGTGTTCTCTGTAATTATGGGCAACCCTCTCTTAATGAGAATTCCCGTGCCTCTAGATCCCGATGTGTACCCTGCATGAACCTTCATTTCGTACCCTGAATGGTTTAGGGCCTTGAAACTATTTCTCATGAGAACGTTTTTTTGCAAGAGAACCACATCTGAGGAGTGTCTGTTTACGAACACAAACCTCACAATTACCCACTTAGAATGCAAGTCCACCAACACCAATGGATATCTCAATTTAAGTCTTAAATCATATAATGGCCCAATAAAGTGCATACATACTGTATGCCATGATGTTCCTGGATTCACAACTTGATCCACAGAAGATTTACTTCCCACATTCAAGCTTTTTCACTCTCTTTACAATCAGTACACTTTTCTATCCACAAACTCATTTGATCCTCCGACTCTTGCTACCAAAAGTATTCTTACAATCTCTTTCTAGTCAATGACTGACCTAAACGTCTTCCATAGGCCAACTTAAACAAAGTCAACCTCAATCCTAATGTAGGCACAAAACACTCTCCTCTCTACTTGACCTCCAAATACGACAATTCATGCAAGATTTCTATAAAGGGTCTCTCCTGAAACGGAACCACACTCAACCCTCTTACAGCCCACACAAATTATCCTCATCGCCCTCTTTTAATACAGGGTCAGACTCTATTTCATGCTCCCACTCTTCACACTTAAAAGCCCCCAGACCACAATCAACAACATCTTGTTGATTGTGGTCTGAGTCTGAAAAGCTACAGAGCCTTCTTCATCATTATCCATTTCAGTATGTCCATCTACTTGTTCCCAATGGTCTATACATAAGACAAACTGGGTACACCACAGGTAAGTGTTAAAATATTATGCTCCCCAAGTCACAGCTAGGGTTTCCAGATCATTTATGGAATAATTGCTTTAGAGGATGGTAAGTGAACGCGATGCAAATACCACTTTTTTTTTTCTTGTACTGAATCTGGGTGTGACAGGACAAGAGATATAAGGCCACTCAATGTGCTTTGCCACTTCTACTTTTATTCTTCAACAAAAGTGAATATCATTAAACAAGGGTACATAATTATAGAAACACTCCTGTGGGCTCCTGGGTCTGTAATTCAACACTTTCCAGTTTTCCTCCATCTCTCAAGCACCCTGGAATAGATCAAATTACAAGGTCATTATTATTGTTTTGTTACCTCTCTTTAAACCGTTCATCAAGTAAACATTGTGAGTAAACAGGGCATAAGTGCTAATTATGCAGGACCCTGATTCGGGTGGGCCAAATGCTCAAACACACTCCTCAAGCAGTTTTCTGTGGTTGATATGTGGCATTCAAAATATTTTCTTTTGACAGTGGAGAAACCTAGGCAAGCCTGTGCAGATATATCAGACTACTATGTCCTTGAGTTACAGGTGGTGAAAACGTCCCACAGACCCCAAATCACCAATACTATAAGCCCTAAACCTAGAGTGTACGTGTATGTTAACCCCACTTGCCTGAAAGCGGGACTCCCATCCAGGGTTCTGGCGGCCTCGTCCAGCACCTCCTCCCTCGGGTGGTCTTTATCCTGGCCACCATACTCCGTTCTTCCTCCATCTTCTCAAGCTGAATTTGCTGACTCTTCCTCACGTTTCGCTGAGCCTCCGACCTCAGGTGCCACATCTGTCATTGTCTCTTCTCAGCTGCTGATGTTGTTGATGAAGCCGCTAGTCCTCCTTCTTTACTACCAGAGCACATCCCCGCCCCTAAATCCAGCCAATCACGGGACAGACATGGAGGAACAACCAGGTCACGCACTAGAAGACCACTACCATGCGTCGCTTCCGTGCCTCCACGGTCATCGCTCTGTTCCCACATGTTCGGCTTGCTACACTGGATTAACATTTGATTCCTTATTTGTAGCCAACCAAACCAAAAGAGAGTGATCAGACAACTGCAAAAAAGAACGACCCAGTAGATAATATTGACAGGACTCCATGGTCCATTTGAGAGCCAAACATACCTTCTTAGTAGTAGAATAATGATGCTCACAAGGCAACAGTTTCCTACTCAAGAAAACCACAGGATGCAAAGAAACCAAAGCGTAAGGTTGTGAAAGAACAGCACCCAAGCCCACATCTGAAGAATCCGCATGTAGAATGAGCTGTCTGGCAAAGTTAGGACAGGCGAACACCGGCTCTCCAAACAGATTCTTTAGTTGATCAAAACTTTATTGATGACAGGGCAACCACTCCCTCACCTGAGCTGGATAAGACTTTGATTATAAGTCAGTCAAAGGGGCTGCCAACTACGAGAAGCGGGGAACAAAACGCCGGTAATAACTGACCAAGCCAAAGAATTCCCTAATACCCTTCTTAGAAAGGGGTCGAGGTAGCTCTTTAATCGCTTGTACTTTATCAACTTGAGGTCGGATCGTGCCATCCTGAATATGGTAACCCAGGCATCGTACTGAATTTGTAGCCAAAGTACATTTCTCCGGATTAGCAGTCAGGCCAGCAGACCTCAGACTGATTAAAAAGACCTCTAAATGGTCAACATGTTGCTCCCACGTTTGACTAAACATCACTATAACGTCTAGCCATGTAGCCGCATATCCGTGGTGATCCCTTAAAACCAAATCCATCAAACGTTAGCATGTAGCTGGAGCCCCATGTAAACTAAAAGGTAAAACCCTAAACCTATACAACCCAGAAGGGGTAGAATATGCTGTTTTTTCCAGTGCATCAGGGGGTCAACCCAATCTGCCATAGCCTTTACCATGCACTACAAGACGGTTCTATCACTTCCTCTCTTAGCATGTCCTCCACCTCTTTCTCAACTGCCTGTCTTCTAGCCTCATGTATTCAATAGGGACGAAGTCGAACAGTCTTCGCACCCTCAGTCTTGATATCATGTTGTATCCATCAGATTTGTCCTGGGTGGCTGGAAAATACATCACCATATCTCCCTAACACCTCTTGGAGTTTCTCCCTCTGCAAGGGAGAAAGATCTGAAACCAAAGGAACCATTCCCTCATCCCAGACGTGGATTCACTAGAAAAAGAGATTTCAAGAAGTTGTGAATCAGTCACCAAGAAAGCAGCATTGTCTTTACTTCCAGCCCTTGGTCTTTCCGCCCACTTCTTAAGCCGCTAAATATGATAAATCTGCCCTAGTCATCCCACATAAGATACAGCACCCTATATGTTACGGGGTAACCTTGGCCAACACAGTATAGAAAACTTGCTATCTAACCAAAAATGTATTGTGGGAGGATGGAAGGAGCAACACAACTTTCTCCTCAACCACCAATCCCCTAAATTGGGTACTTTGATCATGAGTTTTTTTCTATTTCTCCTGAGGCTTTTCTAAATTCTTTTGGACATCCTCCCACAATGTGGTAACCTTTTGTCTTAAATTGGCTGCATACTCTAGGAGTTCCACCCCTTCATTCTCCTCATCTTCCAATCGTTCTGCAGCCAAATCCAACAGGGTCAGGGGTTTTCTACCAAACACCATTTCAAAAGGAATGTAACCAATGTAAGTGTGTACATGATTACGAATAGCAAACAATACTAACAGGAGTTGTCCATCCCAATCCCTCCCAGTCTCAGTCACCATTTTTTTTAACAGATTCGTAATGGCACAGTTATACCATTCCACAAGACCATCTGTCTGTGGATGATATACTGAAGTCCGTATTTGCTTAATCCCCAATACTGTACAAACTTGGAGCATCAAAAGTGACCCATAAAAGATCTCAATTGATCCTTGTACATGGGAGAAGGTGCCAAATGAATGAATGGCGTCTAACAGGCTACGTTTTGGGCATATCCCATTAATCCAAATTCTATATTCCAAATATTCAATCTTGTCCTCCAAAAATGTACACTTTTCCTGATGCAATGTTAAACCAGCCTCAGCTAGTTCATGCAAAACCTGTCTTAACACCAAATTTAGTTGCTCAACGTGTAGTATTCAACAAGACCCTTAACAGATCTCAATTGATCCTTGTACATGGGAGAAGGTGCCAAAGGAATGAATGGGATACGTTTTTGGTGTATCCCATTAATCCAAATTCTACATTCCAAATATCCAATCTTGTCCTCCAAAAATATACACTTCTCCTGATGCAATGTTAAACCAGCCTCGGCTAGTTCATGAAAAACCTGTCTTAACACCAAATTAAGTTGCTCAACGTGACTCAAAGACCAAATTATAATCTTGAATAAAGACATTCTGCATCACTTTAAAAATGTAGGTCATCATTCTTTGAAACACGCTTGACGAGAAGGATAAACCAAAGGGCATGTTTGAAATTGGAATGTTACATTCATGGTAATAAAAGAAGTAAGGGGTTTGGATTCGATCTGTCCGAACTTATCACTGAATGTCGACAACCGAAGTCGACCAAAACCTTTGTGGGAACATTATTAACTTGTATCCACATGTGATATTTCTCAGAACTAGCACAAGCCCATAACACCCAATCCCGAGAGTATCCAACGTCCATTGGTTCTGATACTGGTGTTTTCTGAGGGCAATTTCTTGCAATATGGCCCCATTCACCACATTGATAACATGGAGTACCCTGGTTCACCTTTCTACTAGGGGGGAAACAAGATGGTTATCTGACCTCCGAAGGTGATCAAGAAACTGTCGTTTTAGAATAAAACATCCAATGCAGGGAAACGGGAGTTGGCATCCGTGGTTGAGACACCCATATTTCAGGAGTTCAGGTTTGAAGAGGCGGGAAATCAGTAGCTCTGATAAGCACAACCCAAATTTATGGCAGTACTCACCGTGAAGTTTGGATGTTGTCTAATCCAAGCCCTAGTAGGATTCGGAAGGGCATCCAGATATTGCTCCAAATACACTTTGTCCAAACCTCTACCATGGAGGACAACGTAGGTTGCAACCAACCATTATTCAAATCCTGAAACCTATATATTAAAGCCCTGGGAATTCCTTTTTTCTTTAGGGAACTTTGACCAATAATATTCACTATCATACTCCAGGCGTTCCAAAATAATTCTCTTGATCTCTAAGTATGGAGTGACACCAGCAGGATTAGCAGCCTGGTGGCCATTTGTAATTACCCAGACAACAGTGCGGTGATATATCGGCCCGTCATTCTGGAAGGAAGTATGCAGTGCTAGCCATCCTCTCAAAATGAGTAAAAAAGAAATCCGGGTCCTCCCCCGGTTGGACATTTTGTAAAACTGACCTAGGAACATTAGGATGGACCCTAGTATTAGCAATAGTATCTGTCAACCTCTGTATGGCTGTACCTTGTATAACTTGATTATTGACTATAACACCCGCCTGTGACTGTAAAACATCATGGAGAGTCTTGTGATCCTTTTATGTAGTGAGAGCCGGTCCTTCCACTACCAACTGCAAAATATGCTGGCCCTCAGCCAGTTGCTTTATCATTTCATCCATATTCACGGGCTAGGCCATCACCCTGTCTTGTTGGGGATCCTTTATCCCACTTCTGACACCACTGTAACAGGATAAGAGATACAAGGCCACTAAATTTGCTTTGCCGCTACTGCTTTTACTCCTCAACAAAAGTGAATATCATTAGTCAAAGGTACATAATAATAGAAATACTCCTCAGGCTCCTGGGTCCCTGGGTCTGTAATACAACACCTTCCAGTCTTCCTCTGTCTCTCCAGCAGCCTCAGAAAAATTTTATTACAAGGCCATCATTATTCTGTTTTGTTACCTCTCTTTAAACCCTTCACCAAGTAAACACCGTCAGCAAACAGGGAATACATGGTTATTAGGCAGACCCCTGATTCGGGTGAGCAGGGCCAAATGCACAAACACACCCCTCAAGCAGTTCTCTGTGCACGATATGTGGTATTCAAAACTTTTATTTTGACTGTGGAGAAACCTTGGCTCACCCATGCAGATATCTCAGGCTTCTATGTCCTTGAGTTAGAGGCGGTGAAAACGTCCTATAGACCCAAAATCACTCATACCATAAGCCCAAACCCTAGAGTGCACGTATACCTGAACCACACTTGCCTGAACTCTGGACTTCTACCCTGGGTCCTGCGCATCCTCCCTCGTGTGCTCTTTATCCTGGCCACCACACTTGGTTCTTCCTCAGTTTTTCTCGATCGGCAAAGATCAACCGTTCCTCACATTTTGCCGAGCCTCCAAACTCTGGTCCTACGTCCATCGTCATCTCCACTTCCGTGTCTACTGCAATGCCGTCTGCTGCTTTCTCAGTTGCCGATTTTGTTGATGAAGCCACTAGTCATTCTTCACTATCAGAGAGCAGCCACTCCCCTGAATCCGTCAAGGGGACGGATGTGGAGGAACAACTGGGTCATGCACTAGAAGAACACTAGCATGGGTCTCTCCAGTGCGCCCGGGGTCCTCCCTCTGTTCCCACATGTTCGTCTTGCTACACTGGGATAACACAGCTCCTATGCTGGTGGCACTGGCATCCACTGTGAGAACAGACTTTAAACCATTATCAAAAAGTACTAAAATACCAGCGCTACAAATTTCTATTTTGATTGCATCAAAACACCTCTGTGGTTCCTCACCCAACTCAAACTTACATGCTTTTTTCAACAAAGTCCTAAGATCCTGTGTCTTATCAGCAATGCTGTCCACAAATTTGGCATAGTATTCAACAAGACCCTTAAAAGATCTCTATTGATCCTTGTACATGGGAGACGGTGTCAAATGAATGAATGGGATAAGTTTTTGGTGTATCCCATTAATCCAAATTCTACATTCCAAATATCCACTCTTGTCCTCCAAAAGGAATATGCTACTTACCAGTATGCATCTGTTCTTGGCATGTAGGGCTGCTGACATTCATATCTGTGCATAGATCGCCGCCTAGTGTTGGGTCCGGATGATTGCACTTTGTTGTCCTGGAAGAGTCTTCGAAGTACCACGAGATAGGTGACTCCTCCCCTGGACTACAGTGCGCATGGGGATCCTTTCCATGCTCAGATTGTTTTTCGCCATTGTGGCAGAGGTAGAGATAGGAAAGTAAGAGATGTCCATGCTAAAGATAATGCTGCAGCTGCGACAGGCGCCGGGGAGGAGGGCGGGCGATATGAATGACAGCAGCCCTACATGCCAAGAACAGATGCATACTGGTAAGTAGCGTATTCCGTTCGAGGCATGTGGGCTGCTGAATTCATATCTGTGCATAGACTGAATAGCAGTATATCCTCTAGCGGTGGCCACCTGTGCCAGCTGCAGCAGTTTGGAAAAGAGTTTTGAGGACAGCCTGGCCTACAGCAGCTTGCTGTTTTGCTTGCACGTCTACACAGTAGTGTTTAGTGAAAGTGTGTATGGTGGACCATGTGGCTGCCTTACAGATGTCTTCGAGGGGAATATTTCCTAGGAAAGCCATGGATGCCCCCATTTTCCGTGTAGAGTGTGCTCTAGGGGGGACTGTTAAAGTGTGTTTAGCTTTTAGATACCATATTTGAATGCATTTAACTATCCATCTGGCTATTCCTGACTTTGAAATAGGATTTCCCTTGTGCTGTGGTGCAAAAGCAACAAACAGTTGCTTTGTTTTCCTAAAAGATTTAGTTCTGTCCACATAGTATAGTAGAGCTCTTCGAACGTCTAGTGTGTGCAGGGCTCTTTCGGCTACTGATTGTGGATTCTGAAAGAATACTGGCAGTTCAATTGCTTGATTAATATAGAAGTTGGATACGACTTTAGGCATGAATTTAGGCTTTGTTCGAAGAACTACCCTGTAAGCATGTACCTGCATGAAGGGTTCTTGAATTGTCAGAGCTTGCAATTCGCTCACTCTTCTGAGTGAGGTGATGGCAAAAAAAAAATGCTACCTTCCACGTTAGGAATTGCAATTCGCATGAGTGTAGAGGTTCAAAAGGAGGGCCCATAAGTCTGGTAAGCACTATATTTAGATTCCAGACTGGGGAAGGAGGGTGTCTTGGAGGGATCACTCTTTTTAAGCCCTCCATAAATGCTTTAATTGCTGGTACCCTGAACAGCGAAAGGTGTTGCCTGTTCTGAAGGTATGCTGCTATAGCAGCGAGGTGTAGTCAAATGGAAGAGTATGCTAAGTTACACTGTTGTAAGTGCAGCAGGTAGCATATGATGTTCTGAATGGAAGCGTCTAATGGGTTGATTTGGTTATTGTTGCAGTAAATAACAAATCTTTTCCATTTTTCTGCATAGCACGCTCGTGTGGTTGGTTTCCTTGCCTCCCTAATGATGTTCATGCAGTCTGGGGGCAAGTTAAGGTAACCGAACTTTAAGACCCCAGGAGCCAAATCGCTAGGTTCATTTGATTGGGATCTGGGTGTCTTATTTCTCCCTGGTTCTGAGTTAGAAGATGTGGAGCAAGGCATAGTTTTTGATGAGGAACTACTGAAAGTTCTAGGAACGTTGTGTACCATGGTTGTCTCGCCCATGTGGGAGCAACCAGGATCAGGGTGAGTGAGTGTTGTCGCAGTTTGCGTGCCACCAGCGGGATCAACGGTGCTGGGGGAAAGGCGTACGCAAATCTGCCTGACCAGTTCATCCATATCGCATTGCCCAGTGACAACGGATGTGGGAATTTGTCGGCAAAGTACTGGCATTTGGAGTTTTCTTTTGTGTCAAAGAGGTCCACCTCTGGGTGACCCCATTGCTCGAAGAATGGTTGGAGAACTTGGGGGTGAATTTCCCATTCGTGTATTTGTTGGCTGTGCCTGCTGAGCAGGTCGGCAATCTGATTGTCCTTCCCTGGGAGGTGCTCTGCTAGGAGAAAGATGTTTTTTGGAATTGCCCACTTCCATATGCTCTGCGCCAGATGGGACAGCTGTGGAGAGTGGGTTCCTCCCTGTTTTTGGATATAGTACATTGCGGTCATGTTGTCCGTCCGGACCAACACCATCTTGTTGTACACGTATTTTTGAAAGGCTTTTAGGGCTAGGAAGATCGCTAGCAACTCCAGTTGATTGATATGCAGCCTCCTTTGTTTGTTTGTCCAGAGCCCTTGTACTGTGTACTGAAGGAGATGGGCTCCCCAGCCTGTCAGTGATGCGTCCGCTGTTAGTACTAGTTGTGGAACTGGCTCTTGGAACAGTCGCCCTTGTGAAAGGTTTTGTGGGTTCCACCACTGCAGAGATTTGTGTGTGCGACTGTCCACCAACACTAGGTCTTTTAGGTGTCCACGAGCCTGGTTCCATTGCCGTGCTAGGCATTCTTGTAACGGGCGCATTTGAAGACTGGCATGGGGGACAATGAATATGCAGGAGGCCATCATGCCTATGAGCTGCATGAAAACTTGGGCTGGCAGGGAGCGCTGTGGCAGGAATTTGTGGATGAGTATCTGCATGCTGGCTATCCTTGCTGTGTTTGGGCACGCCTTTGCCACTGAGGTGTTTATAGTGGCTCCCAGGTATTGTTGTATGTGGGAAGGTTGCAGATGCGATTTTGTGTAGTTGATTGAGAAGCCTAGGCTGTGTAGCAACTGGATGGTGCGAGACGCGTGTGTTGCACACTCTTGGTACGATTTTGCTTGTATTAGCCAATCGTCCAGATAAGGGTACACATGGACGTGTTGCCTCCTGAGATGCGCTGCTACTGTCGCTAAGCATTTTGTAAAGACTCTTGGAGCCGTGGTAACCCCGAAGGGCAAAACCTTGAATTGGTAGTGCTGCCCTTCTATTGTGAATCTGAGGTATTTTCTGTGGGCTGGATGGACGGGTATGTGGAAGTACGTGTCCTTGAGGTCCAGTGTTGCTAGGAACTCTCCTTGTTGTAGCAACGGGAGCACTTGCTGAAGGGTGATCATATGGAAGTGCTCCGACAGTATGTATTGATTTAGGGGTCTGAGGTCCAATATTGGTCTGAGGGAACCGTCCTTTTTGGGAATAAGGAAGTATAGGGAGTATACTCCTGTCCCTTGCTAGAGGAAAGGGACTGGTTCTATGGCCCCCTCCAGCATGCTTTTCACCTCTTGTTGAAGGAGGGTGATGTGTTCTACGGACATAGAATGATGTCTGGGTGGTATGTTTGGTGGCGTAGAAGTCAGTTCTAGGCAATAACCAGACTGGATAATTTCTCTTACCCACCTGTCTGTGGTTATTGTGTGCTAGACAGGTAGGAACTGTTGTAGCCTGCCTCCGACTGGTTTTAAGTGTTCCGGAGGTAGCGTAATGAAGTCACTGTTTAGTGTTGGCGGAGTCTCTGGTGTTATTGCCTCCCCGCCCTCGTCCCTTAGGGTTGTTACCTCTGTAACCACCTCTGTTGGTGTTCTTTGTGAAGGAACCTTGTGTGTAACCCTTGTAGGAGGTAGATGTTTGTGAAGCATTTCCTCGTGTGTTTGCTCTGTATGAGGAGCGCCGAAAGGAGCCCCTTTGTTGCAAAAATTGTAGTGCACCCATGGATTTTGCTGTTTCCGTGTCCTTTTTAATTTTGTCCAAGATGGTGTCAACCGCAGGGCCAAATAAAAAATCTGGGTTGACAGGTTGGTTGAGAATGGTGGACTGCACCTCATTCTTAAAACCTGAAACCCGCAGCCATGCATGTCTGCGGAGGAGGACACTGGTATTAATGGATCTAGCTGCGGTGTCTGCAGCGTCCAGCGCAAATTTAATGGAAGCATTGGAGATGAACTTGCCCTCCTGAATAAGATCATTTGCTTGCGCTTTGAACGGCTCGGGCAAATGTTGCATAAGGCTCTCGAGCTGATCGTAATGTGCCCTATCGTAACGAGCCAGTAGTGCCTGCGTGTTAGCAATCCTCCAAGAATTGGATGCCTGTGCCGCTACCCTTTTGCCCGATGCCTCTATTATTTTGGACTCTTTATCAGGGGGAGGTGCTTCCCCTGTAGTCTGAGTTGGCTCTCTTTCGTGCGTTAGCAACCACTAGGGAGTCTAGTGGCAGCTGGCCTTTGATATAGGTGGGGTCTGTAGGAGCCGGTCTATACTTTTTTTCTATTCTGGGATTGATTACCCATGCCGTGGCTGTGTCTTTGAATATGTCTGGGCATGTTTTAGAACTCCCTTCAAACATTGGAAGTGTTTTGACACTTTTCTCTTGAGTAGTGAACGTGTCAAAGAGGAGGTCCTCTTCTACAGGTTCACTGTGCATGTCCACGTTGTGGAATTGCGCTGCCCTGTCTATGAGTTGGTTAAATACTACTGTGTCATCAGTGGGTGATGGTTTAGTAGGATAAGTGGGCACATCAGGCATAGGATGTGTATCATAAGGATCTGTTGGCTCCTCCCAAGGTTCCTCCTGATCTGGATCTTGAGGGAAGTCATATAGGGGCTGTGGTTCATACCCTGTGTCTCCCTCATCGTCATCGTGGTTAGAAGGTGAGGTAGGTGCAAGTGATGTGGAGGGCATAATAGGTTGGATAGGTTGGAAAGGAAGTGAGGGTCTAGTGGGATAAGTGCCAAAGTCCTTCTTATTGAGTGGGATAGGTAAATCAGGTGCAAAGTCCAGAGGTCTCTTTTTCCTATGCAGGATGGTAACTTTACCAGTGTCTGGGTTAATGTAAATTTTTGCCTGGTCCTCGGATGGATCTGGGTGGAATAGTTCTTCCTCTACAGTCCTGGGTCTTGGCTTGGACCTTTTTGGGACGACAGAGGCAGGTTTGTCGACGACCTTTGGTGTTTTGCTTGATTTTTTCGGCTCGGGCCCTGATTTAGGCTCGACTCGTTGTTTCGGGTCGACGGGAACTTTCGGGTCAACACGTTGTTTGGGCTCCGTAGGCTTCTTTGGGTGAGTGTCTTTCACCGGATCGACGGTCTTTTTCGGATCGACCGGTGTCTTTGTAGCTGTTACTTTTGGGTCGACAGGTTTGGCCGGCTTCGATGGCTTCAGTACGGCACCGGATGCCGGGTCGACGGTTTTCGGAACCGCAGGCTTGGTCGGGTCGGCGACCTTCCTCAGTTCGGCGCTCTTCGGCTGCGCTCCCTTGCTCGGATCGACCGGTTCTTTGGGGTCGACGGCTTTTGGCTGAGCGGCCTTTGCGGGGTCGACAGTCTTTTACGTCGACGCTCTTTGGCGGTAGGGCCTTTTTTGGATCGACGCCCTTCGGGTCGGTGACCTTTTTCGGCTCTGGAACCTTCTTCGGGGCAACGTTACTAGGCCCTGGGGTGTCTGAAGGTTTCGTTTTCGGAGCCGAGCCTGAAGGCGGGGCTGACGAAAGTCTTTGATGATCTTGGCTAAGGCCTGTTGGCGATGCCTTGACCGGAGCCTTTGGTGAAGGGTCAATAGGTGTCGGGGGCAGTGTACTCACGATTTGGCCCGACGGGAGGTCGTCGTCGGACTCGGAGTAGTCCTCGACTGTGACGATCTCTAGGTCCGAGTCTTGAGCGTCCGGTAGGTCCTGGTCATCATCGGAGATGTTGTCGGGTTCCGGTGGCTGTCGCTGCATTTCTTGCCGAGCGGCCCGTCGGATCCGTATGTTTTTTTTTCGACCGGAACTGGGCGCAGGCCGGGCAGGTTTCTTCCCTATGGTCTGGGGAAAGGCACTTGTTGCATACAGGGAGAACACTACTCTCGGGTGTTCAATCTCGATCAAGGGGTCCCTCAGGGCTCAGCCCTCAGCCCCACCCTGTTTAACCTTTACGCCTCCCCTGTAGCCACCATTGTTGAAAGATACGGCATCCAACTGGTATCTTACGCCGACGACACACAACTGGTCATCTCTCTATCACGGGCACCCGAAATTGCGGCACTCAACTTCAGTGCTTGCATGCAGGAGCTTGCCTCCTGGATGTCTAACAACTGCCTGAAGTTGAACGGCTCCAAAACGGAAGTGCTTGTGATGGGGGGGGGGCCCTTCTGTGTGGACCTCGGCATGGTGGCCGGACTGCCTCGGACCTAATCCCGTACCAGGTCAACAGGCTAAAAACCTGGGGGTTCTATTTGATTCTGACCTGTCTTTTACTCCTCAAGTAAACAGAGTGGTTGGAATCTGTTTCGGGATACTTAAAAGCCTACGCAAAGTGCTTGATATGCTTCCAGTGGATGCCAGACAAACGCTTGTGCATGCCTTGGTCACATCGAGACTTGATTATGCCAACCTACTTTACCTGGGTATCACAGCCAAAAATCTCAATCGTCTCCAGGTACTGCAAAATGCCACAGCCCGCCTGGTGCTGAGGCTTCCCAGGAGAGCACCCTCCAAAGCTGCGCTAAGGTCCCTTCACTGGCTTCCAATCCGTGAAAGGATTACTTTCAAAGCTCTATGCACGTGCCATCGCATCTTTGGAGGTAGGGCACCCAGTCCTCTGAACAGCCTTATCACCCCTTACAGACCAGAGCGGATGCTCAGATCCTCTGGCACGGGTCTGGCTGTTGTCCCCAAAATACACAAAGCTCGAATGGGGGGCAGATCATTCCGGCTTCTTGCAGCCAAGAATTGGAATATGCTACCCTCCGAACTACGGCTTGAACCCTCTGAGACCAAATTCCGTAGAGCCCTTAAGACCCATCTCTTCCGTCAAGCATTGCTGTAAACTCTTGTCTTCTCTTCTCATCTGTATACTCTCAGCGCGGGGACACGCCGGTGCGCGTAACCATGCGCTTTATAAATCTCCTAAATAAAAAATAAATAAAATATCAGTATGGGGGAACTTTGAGTTGCACTGTGGGCGCCTTTGAAGGGGCTTCTTTCCATCGACGGTTGGTTCACGTGGCGTCGAAAAGGCCCAAAGGCCCGCATCGACGACCGAATCGAGATGGAAGTTTGTATCGAGTAGAGAGGTACCGAACGAGAACAATACCGACGAAGTCGAAGGCCTTTTGGCCTTCAGAAGAGATTTGTTTCGATTCCGAGTTGGAGAGAAGGAGTTTGCATCCGAACCCAATGGCGGAAAAAAACAATCTGAGCATGGAAAGGATGCCCATACGCACTGTAGTCCAGGAGAGGAGTCACCTATCTCGTGGTACTTCGAAGACTCTTCCAGGACAACAAAGTGCAATCATCCGGACCCAACACTAGGCGGCGATCTATGCACAGATATGAATTCAGCAGCCCACATGCCTCGAACATGTATACTTCTCCTGATGCAATGTTAAACCAGCCTCGGCTAGTTCATGAAAAACCTGTCTTAACACCAAATTAAGTTGCTCACCGTGACTCAAAGACCAAAATATAATTTTGAATAAAGACATTCTGCATCACTTTAAAAATATATGTCATCATTCTTTGAAACACGCTTGATGAGAAGGATAAACCAAAAGGCAAGTTTGAAATTGGAATGTTACATTCATGGTAATAAAAGAGTAAGGGGTTTAGATTCCTCATGCAATGAATCTGATGATACAGGTTCTTCAGGTCTACTTTTGAAAAGTACTTCACACCCTTTAAAGATAATACCAAATTTATTAATGTTTGATAAGGTAAAGGTGTCAACTACAATGTTCTTATTTAAGGATGGTAGATCCACACAAAATCGAATTTGTATGTCTGATTTCTGTGTGATCATAACAGGTGAAATCGAGCCCGACCCTTCCACCGGCTCATCAATGTCCCCCTTAAGCATTTCATTCAACATATTTCAGACATCTCGCACTAGCAAAGTAACCCTTCAAACTTTATGCTGAGCAAGGATGGCATCATGTTTGAGAATACAATTATGCACATACCCTTTGAGGATTCACAGTTTTTCACTAAAAACCTCGTTGGGTCCACTCAAAATTTCATTCACACTCATACCTTTCACAACCATAATCTGGGATTAATAGTGATGCCCTGGGATTAATAGTGTGATGTGATAGCAAAACATACGATTATGATGTAAAGTTGTCTGTGTATCATCAATGCTCATGTACTTGTGACACTGTATACTGCAACTGATGAAAGTTTAATGAAAGATTTTCACACAAAAAATAGTGATGTTCAAATCAAATTGGTGCATCCATCCAAAAGGGAAGGACCATCCACAGAAACATAACCCAAATCCTCCACTTCTCTGTTCGCAAACTCGATGGTAGGTGACCTGTACCTCAAAATGTCAATTGTCTTGCCTTGGTAACCACCAGAACAAATATATTGTAGAGGTAGAGAGACCCCTGACCAATGACCAATGACTATCAAATAAATTTTTCGGAATGATGGTGTGCATAGACCCGGAGTCTATCATAAATTATACCCATTCACCATTAACAGAAAACACAGCTCTTGGCCTAGACAACTTACCCTCTCCAATATTAGTATACCTAATGTGTGAAACACCCTCATCAACATGGATATCCCCGAAACTTAGAATCCAGTTTTCTACATCCACACAATGTCCCTCATTGCTCACCACACAAGCGATTCTTAACACCTTCTTTACACATATGTGCAAAATGTCCCTTTCAACAAACGTTCTATCCTCCATGTTGATAGCAATGCAAGTTCTTGATTCTGAACAGTGGTAGGTGCTACCACACCTGGAACAAACTTTTGAGTACAACATTGTGGGAGCTCCTGTCCCAGATTTCTTGTTACTGGATTAAACACGGCATTCATCTCTGAATCCTCCCTCCCTTTGGAGACGCATATCTATTGCTGTCACTTCACTCCCCCCTATCGTTTCTACCCATTTCCTTCATGCAATACACAGATTATTCAATAACTTTAGCAATGACAATACCATCCCTGCAATTTAGAATCTTTGACAGCCCATAAGAGTTCTTGGATTTTTTTTGCTACTGCACTGCATAATGAGTTCATCACGGATGAGTTCATCAGTCATTACTCTAAAGTGCCATTTGACTGAAAGTTCTCGGAGACTAGCCACAAACTTGTCCACATACTCATTCTCATTTTGTGGCTGCGTGTAAAATTTGTATCTTACCATGATCAAGTTAATCTCTTTTGTGAATCTAATCTCAAGTCTTTTAAGTACCTTGTTGAATTAATCAGCCCAAGGTTGACCATTCAGTCCCAAAAAAATACGAGGTAAGTATTTAAAAATATGCGGTCCTTCGTTTCTTAGAGCACATAATAATGCTTTATTCCTGGCAGGGCAAAAGTTGTGTCCATCCAATGCCATAATATAGTTTTCAAACACTGCTACCCAATCCTCCCACTCAATGGGAGGAGAAACTAGTTGAGCCAAGAATAAGAGGAGCAATGAAATGGCTATATGCTTCCATACTGTCACACAGTATAGTAAATGTTGTTCAGTAAAAAGAAATAACTGTTCAGAAATCAGAATAATGTTATCTTATGGCCCCACAAAGTAGGCAAAAGTGAACGTATTGTTGTGAACATCCAGAGGTGCTTAGGAATATCTAGTAACAAAATGATGTAAGAGGCAAAAAGCAATCATAAGATAATGTACGCAACACCTAAACCAACAGGACACTGCCCAGCCTGCACAGATTTTCCATTTTTTGTCCCAATCCAAAATGGCATCGGTGCTATGTGATGATGTCTTGTTTGCATGATGGCATTGGCGCTAATTAGTGACGTTGCCCCGTTTGCATGCCAAGCAACGCACATAAGTTTCACTGCGCTGTAGAAGAAAACAATAAGTCATGTGAGAGTGAAATGTTGGATAGCAAAATCTCGGAAGAAGAAGTTAGGAAAGCCATTCAGAATGCCAAAAAGGGGAAGGCGTCGGGGCCAGACGGCCTACCGGCTGAAATTTATAAAGCTTTGGAGCAGGAACTTGTTCCTTTCCTGGTAGTTTTATTCAATCAGATCTTACTAGATGGCTTGCGCCCCCCTGCGTCATGGGACTATGCATCTATAACACTAATTTTAAAACCAGGGAAGCCGTCTACGGCATGTAGTTCATATAGACCAATTTCGGTCTTAAACGGAGACTACAAGCTATTCGCTTCAATACTTGCAAATAGATTGGCCCTAGTCGCCCCCAATATATTGCATCCTGATCAGAAGGGGTTTGTCAAGGGGCGGCAGCTCTATGAGTTAACCTTTGACTTAATAGGGGCTATAGATTTGGCAGTTTTGGAGTCCCTTCCCTTGGCGGTCCTTACGTTGGATGCCACCAAGGCCTTGGTTGTACCTGTCGGAGGCCCTGGCTAAGTTCAACGTGGGAGGAGGATTTCGGCGGGAAATTAGCCTTTTATATCAAAGCCCTAGTGCCTGTGTCCTTGTTAATGGTGTTCTATCCGATCCCTTTAACATCTCGAGGGGAACTCGGCAGGGCTGCCCGCTCTCCCCACTCCTGTTCGATCTATTTGCTGAACCATTTGCCCAATCTTTGAGGGACAATATTAATATCAAGGCGTTCGCGTATAGGGGTTGGGAGAGAAAGGTGGCCCTCTACGCCGATGATATTCTAATTTTTACGTCTGAGGCACTAACGGCCCTTCCGGTAATATTTAAGCTGGCCTCGGAATTTGGGGAAGTGTCCGGTTATGAGATCAATGCCTCAAAGACCGAGATGATGACCTGGAGCACTGACCAGAGCTTAATTAGCTCAGATATCCGACCGGGCAATAGGATGAGGTACTTGGGCCTTGATATCATAAAGGACATTGACCAGATTGCTACAACAAACTTTTCAAAGGTTGCAAAGGACTGTCGTAAGCTACTACAGTCTTGGACACATCTCCCTCTGTCACTATTGGGAAGGGTTAACCTGGTCAAAATGTCCATTCTCCCCAAGATTACTTTTTTATTTAATACTATCCCTTTATATTTTGAACCGTCTTTAATTAAAAAGTTACAGGCAGAAATTAACACCTTTATCTGGAATAAACATCTCCCAAGAATTTCTTGGAAAAAGCTTAGGAGGCGCAGGGAAAAGGGGGGGCTTGCTGCCCCGGACCTCCAGGCATATGCCTGGGCGTTCCAGCTATCTCATGCCAGAATGTTATTAAAGAAGCCATCTGATTATGGAGTGGAGACTCTGTACTCTATTTTGCTTAAGGGAGAGGGAGTTAGCCAGTCAGGGTTTCTCTTCACATTTGGGGACCCCAAGTTAAAAAAAAAATTAAACTAAAGATCTTACTAGGAATGGCAAGAATTTGGGCTCAGCTATCTAAGTCTATTAAAATAGGGTATTATGGTAGCATGACACCTTTATGGGATCTTCCTGACAGTCCCGCTTGGTTGAGGGATATACTTGCAGTGCCTATTAAAGAAGCAGGGGTGGAGGTCTGGGGAGATTTATTTGTTGATGGGGTCTTGCTCTCTTGGGAGTGTTTGAGCAATAGGATAGGCCCAAATTTTGCTAGGCTTAAATTCCTGCAAATATCCAGCTGGTTCCGCTCTTATACTGCACTGCCTTCTCGAGGAAGCAAATTTCCCCTAGGTGGCTACAGCTACCTTATAACCCTTTTAGTCGACAAACCTCCCGCTAAGAAAGAGATTTCATCTTGGTATAATCTGATTTTGAAGGAAATGGATGGTGTTTTTGTGTTACCAGATGAGCTTTGGTCGGCACATGTGAACAACTCGAATCTTCAAGAACTTTGGAGTACATCATGTAGAATGCTGTGGGACACTGTTAAACCGGCCTGGTTACGCAGAAACCATCTTTTCACCATTCACAGGGCTTACTATTCTCCTCTTCGACTTTCTAAATTTACACAGGGCAACATGGTGGCCTGCCCGAAATGTAGTCTGGTGGCCGCATCTGACATACATATGTTCTTCGAGTGCCCTCGCCTGTTCTCATTTTGGGAAGCCATAAGAAAGATTCTTTCGTTATCAGTAGGCTTCTATGTTGTTCTGGACCTCCCCTTGGTAATTTTTGGTCTTTTAGAAGGGGCTCCCACGTCAGTGAGGAAGTTAGTCTTTTATTCCATTCTTCTTGCTAGGAGGGAGATATGTATGAAATGGAAGGACTCCCTACCTCCCTCTATTAATGACTGGTACGCTTCGGCCCTGCAGGTCTCAAGGTTAGACCTGGTTAGAGCTGGGAATCCAGCTAAAAGATCTTTCTGGCATCTTCTGAAGTGGGATCATTGAGAAACTGTTTTTTTTTTTTTCTTCCCCAGGTCCAATGATTAAGCCATCAATCCCCCCTTTTGGGCATAGCTGTGCTCTGATGCCTGTATCAGTATTCTGGCTATATTCTGGCAACCTCCGTAAGGTTTTATTTAGGCGATCACTGTTGGTTGAAGCATTATTGCTGAGGGATGAGGTCTACATTCCGTTTCTGTCCCTACCAGTTTAAAGTAAACTGAGACAGCATGTTGCTTGTTAACCTATTGATTGCATATTTAGAACCTAGGTGGCAAATGAGGACAAAAAAAAAAAAAGTCTCATGTGAGTTCCACTTCACAGCACGAGGTCGCTCAGTAAGTCATGAGCACAACAGCTAACCAGGTACGTTAAAAGTATCTCAAATGCAATAAATCTATACCAATCATTTCTGCCGCTATCCCAACAAAGCCTATATCAGATGGCACTCAGACACCCAGTGGAAGTGGATCAGCTGTACATAAAAACTTGTAGACTCATCTCTAAACCGACTCCTCCAGAGACTGGTTGGCATAATTTACTTCCCACCCGTAGGTCAATGACCTCATGGATTGAGCGCTGTCCTGGCCATTCTAGATGTAAAAAAAAGTTGTAAAGGAAGCACACCGGCCAGAAATAGAAGAGAAAGCATCTTTATTCAAGTCTAGTTCAGAGTGCACAACCCGAGATTAATAATCACATGACAGCCAGGAACCAACAGTCCAGTCAGGAATTCAAGCTCCTCCAACGTTCTACAGAATGTCCCAACCCAGAACACAACATTACATCATAACACAATAATTTTGGACACACTAGGCAACTGCAATGAAAGCATCATGTACTGCTCAAAGCACTTGTGTACTGCTGCAAACTCTGGTTCATGTCTGGCAGCACATCTCCCTGGTTTCAGTTGACTGGAACTGGAAAACCGGCCATCAACATTTTAAATTCAGAGGCAATGTGTAGTACACTAGGCCATGATAGGCCTCGAGCTCCACATTTTTCAAGTGTTTTATGGGATATACCTGCCAAAATGCGAGCACTGCATTTGAAGATTTCATCATAGTTCATGGATTTGAGAAAGCCTGATTAAGGCGAGGCCCTCTCTGCCCTTTGCTAGACTGCCCTTTCGGCTTGGGACCAAACATTTGAATTTTCATTAAAACTGAAAACATGTCTGATTTCAGAGGAGTGTGTTTACATTTCATGTACAAATTCCGTTAATGCTGTTCCACGGTACTAAAGAAGCCAGGACACGACTGATCAAAACAGTTGCTAAAGGCTGCAAATTTAGAAAGGAGCAGTTTTCTTAAAAGGCGAAAAGTGACATCAAATCAGGTATTAATACAAAGAGAAATTAGACATGGCTGTTCCCCTCTTGCTATTATTTCCTCTGGCAATGGAGAGCCTTGTGAATCCTACGCACAAATAAAAGCAGTGCATAGGATAACTATACAGGGACAGGTACAGATGGTATCTTTATATGGAGACGCTGTATTACTGTATCTGCTAGAAGCTTGCACTGGTCTTCCAAAGGTTCTGCGGAAACTAGAGCAGCTAGAAACTATTTCGGACTTAAATTAAATAGAAGCAAATGCTACATCGTTCCCATAACATACCCAACACTCACAATCTTCCCTCCCAAGACACTCGCAGTCTAGAGTTTACAACCCACACTTTTGAAAACTTGGGACTAAACATATTCAGCAACCAGTGTGAGCAAAGTCTGATATCTACAGAAGCATCTGTTGACTTCCAGAAATACTCCCCTTATACCTTCTGGTAGGATTGGCTTTAACAAAGGTGAATAGCCTACCTCATATGCTTTATTATGGCTCTACTACACCCGTCATCCTCACTGTATTTCTTAAGGACTTTAACACAGTACTAATGAAACTGATTTAATGATCCGGTAGACGCAGAGCACACCTAGCCTTGATACCTGCCAAAAGACATTTGATTGCGGTGCCTCTCTCAGTTATGAACATAGCTAAGGCAATAACCTACATGTATCTTATCTGTGTTAGATCTCGACATTAACTTCAGTAGGCATGTCTTGGTAACTATAAATATTGCTTCCCAGTCTATTTCCATCTCGGAATCACTCTGAGATGTACTGTTTTGCGGAGCTACTCAAGAGGATGGACCCATGACTGACAACATCTTGTACACCAGAGGTTAGGTACGTGGTGGCCCCTCTAGGAGGGATCACCACTCCCGAATTTCTTTTTGGGGAGCAAAACGTCCCAGATGGAGCTGCACTCATATACAGACTGCTAGTGTAGATACCCACACAAAGCTAAACAGTGAGCTGTGTCTACACCAGAAGTCCAACTCTGATCCCTGCAGGCGTTCAGTCGAATTAAGAGCATGGCAAACTCCACTGCATGGAACAATGCCACAATCATGCATGTGGGGAAGCTCTATGACTCAGAGACTCTTGTGACTTTGAAGGAGCTGAGCCAGGAATACAACTTGTCACTAGGTCAATTCTTAGCCCATGTGGCAATAGCAATCCGGGGACAATCTCAGGATGAGTCAGAAACTGGCAGGAGGTTGCAAGAACAAGTGCAAAACATGAGGTGGTAGCCTTAAAGAGAACTGGGAAGAAGACCTAGGTGTGACTAGCTGTCCTTCTCTGGAGCAGTAAGTCAGAGGCCCCTTTCTACCACATGACATGGCTCTATCAACTGAATAGTGCGTTTTGAGCCAGAGTGGTGAAGTTGCTAAGGAAATAGACTGGGAAGCAATATTTATAGTTACCAAAGACATGCCTACTGAAGTTAATGTCGAGATCTAACTCAGATAAGATACATGTAGGTTATTGCCTTAGCTATGTTCATAACTGAGAGAGGCACCGCAATCCACAGGAAACCAACCCACACTCCTAGGATTTCCAAATGGAAGTTACAACTTTATAAATAGGCACACACAGAAGACACCGCAAACATACTGTTGAGGCATATGGAGAGGAGACCTGTGGAAGTGTCATCTTGGGGCACTATATTACAGCAAATTGATCTGAAATTAGATGACAAACCCTCATAAACTAGCGATATTAAACACTAAATTGCAAACAGAGATATGATGTTACTGAACTCGACCGATCAGTCCTGCTGATGTACCATCTTACTTTTTTGGTTCACGACTTGTATATGTACTGTGCACTCTCCCGACTCACCACTGACCTCTACTTTGTTTTTTGGTTTCACTGTTTAGCTTGTTTTATTACAGCACAATATCGAGTATTAAAGACAACATGTGCTGCTATAACCGTGAAATATGTGCAGAGTAATATTGTTTTGCATTTTACCTAATAAACGTATTTATATACAAGCATTGGCATAGCCAATAGGTCTCGCCTTTGGGAACTTAGAAGTATTTAGTAATGCAGCACAATGTCCTTAGTGCAACAACATCAACTGTTGCATGGCTAAACACTTATAAGGTCCCAAAGGCGAGACCTATTGGCTATGCCAATGCTTGTTTTAGCTGGGATTAGAGAAATTTCAATTAGCTTCACTTAGACTACAAAGACTCCACTAGTAGCTGGTAACAAGAAGTTGTTTTTTACGATACTTTTACCTAAGCGTTTTCATGTTCTTCAAATCCGATGCACAAAATATATCCTTCTGCTCCATTTTAGATCAAGTCTCTTGAATGTTCAAGTAAATTATAGATTAAATTGAGGTGAGGGCAAGTTCACAGTTCAATCAGTACAGATGTACCAAGCCCTTATTACCCATTCAAGAAGGCATTAACGGAATTACAACATTTCCTAGATTTCTGTAGATACTTCTCTGACTGATTGCTACCTGTCTCACATCACTCGATCAGCTTTTTCAAACTATTTTAGGAGCATTCATTGGTTCCAGCATTTGGCAAATTACAGTGTCCACTGTATATAAGTAATACCACCAAGGCAAAAGAAAATACTAGCACTGCTACAAAAGATAGACCAGGAATTATATGTCTGGCATAAAAGGCAGGCCTGAATTCTTAGATATGTTACAAAGAACATGTCAGGTCTCTCAAAGAACTGTTTACAAATACATTTAGGGCATCATTACGATGTCAGGCGGAATCACTTCCACCCAACACCGCACTGGTTATGGGACCAACCAACACCCGGTCGACAGTCCCAACTGCCTCATTAGGATGGTACCGAACACTGTTCTGTCGCATTCCTACAATTTCCTATGGGAACATGCATGCTCCCATAGTAAAATTGGCGGTGCAGGGATGGTGCACCCTCGGCCTCCAACCGAGGCCGTGCACCAAAGGAGGCCCTGCTGGCGGCCCTCAAAGATGCTTTCTGACATGGGTTCCACGTCGGACAGACCAGCATGGAAACCATGTCAGAAACCGCCATCGTAATCTACTTGCCTTACTCAGACTGGCGGACGAGCTCTCTGAGCCTATCGGAAGCCAGCCAGAATGACCAGTCGGATTCCTTTCCGACCGCCTCCATCAAAATGAGGCGGTCGGAAAAGAATCCGACCAGCCCATTACGATTCGGCTCAGAAGGCTCAGAGCTGCATCGCAATTGGGCCCTTACTATACATGTAGTGCTCCTATCTAGAACAGGCCAAGAGTCAGAGCCTTACTTTACCACAAACGTCATACTAGTACAGTCCCATTCCAACAAACGAGAATGCCGTACTGGTAGACTCTACCAAAATCAACACTGCTCCAAAGGTTACATCCATTCTCAAATCAGATAGTGTACATCGGGCTCAATGAAATTTACACCACATTGCCTAAATACTTATAGGCCTCTACTTATCTTAAAATTCGCTTTGAATTAACCTATCAGCTGAATAAACCTGTCATGTTTCAATGTTCGTGCTCCTCGGTTATCAGATCAAAAACTGAACTTAAAATTCAGTTCACAAAAAAATTTGATTTGAAATTTCCCATCACATGTTCTCCTCTTTTGCTCCTAGGATTTATAACTCTCATACGGAGAACAAGAGAAAAGTCCCAAACCTATTGCCTTGAAACCTCTTTTAACATCGTATTTCCAGCCCTACTATGCCATCTTCCCTTCTCATCTATTTTCTAAACTACTCAATTATAAAATTTAAGTCAGCCCATATTACCTAGCTAATTGTTCTGCTGTCCTCGTTGTTTATTAGCTGTAAAGTGCTCTGCAACTCATGTGCTGAAATCAGAAGTTAATAAACTATGCTTGCAATGACAGAGCCATCACATTAGGCAGCCAGCTTTTAAGGACAGGTCTCTTACATTACAATTGGCACATTTCTTTAAAAAATGATTTGTTACATTACAGAATGCTGCCCACACCAATATGCCTGTACGGTGCTTACCACAAAATGACAGGACTCGCATGTCAAGAGCCCCAAGACCATGACAGAACTTTCCTAATAAAGCCAAGTCCTTAACAGACCTGTCAGATTACGGAGTGTTGCCCATAATGACATATCTGACGCAGCTGAGTTCCCATACCAAAACATCAGAAATTCCCCATTACATAACTAGCATCATGCATATCATATATTGCACAACCTAGTACATAATGGCAGGCCTATTGGAGAAGTGCTTGCAGACAAACACGGGGTTGTCAGGATACACAACACAGCTCATGGCTAGACTGCCGCAATACAATGAGAGGGCTGACACATAAGGAGGGAGGTCAATCCATAATGAAAAACACGTAACATTACAGAGCCCATTTTACAATGACGACTGTTGCATTACAGAGGCCAATCGGTATTGATGGGACTGTCGACAGCACTGCAAATTAATAGGACTGGCATAGTACAGAGAACGGCAAACAACTGTAGTTTTGTCGCATTTCCGGGCCCAAATCTTAATTACAGGTCTCTCTCAGTACAGCACCCAGGTTGGGTGATATTTCCCTTTCCCCCACATTCCTTACCCTAAAACAAGTGATCTCACTGGCTGACTTTCTCTCCCTCTTCCAGTGTACTATCCGATCGTCTGGACTAATAGACTGTCCTCTAAAGCAAACTTCTCTACCAAATTATTTCTCCCTACGTCACACCCACCCCATTCTCTGCATCAACTCCTCCGTTATCGTGTGACAGCTAACTTCCTTCCTTCAGTGAGTCCTGGCTTGTTAGCCCACAGCACAGAGCTTAATGAGATTGTTGAGCCCACAATGGAATGATAAAGGGGAAACTACAAGTCTAATATTCATCAAGCAGTTAGCTAAAAAGAAGTCAGCAGATGCCGAAGGTGTGACGAATTGGGCACCCCAATGCATCCGGGTTCGCCGCCTCTCCAAACTCAGCCTCCTACACCCCAATATCCCTCCACTTAGATAGCTCTCCTGCCATTCTCGTAGTGTGATTCTAGACACCTCCTGTTTCCTTGGGAGTGAAAGGGGTGGTTGGTTCTACAGCTGCCATCCTCGTCTCTCAGTCTCTCCTTCTCTTCTCACGGGCTGTCTCGCACATTCACAACCCTGTAAAGCCAAATTGCGCATGCCCAGTCTCGTGGGGCGGTGTCGCTTCCTGCGCACCGCCATCCTAAGGTCAGGCAGAAAGTCTTGGCTTGTAAACCGTATCCCGACTAGAGTAGTGCACTGCTCTTCGAAGCCACGAGAACAGAACGTTTTGACTGACTCTAACATGGCCACCGCTTACACATACTTATCACGTCTAACAACAAGACAAGTCCGGCGCAGCCACTCCCTGCTCACCGTTTACGTTACAGTTTGTTCATTCTCTGCTACCCAGCCCAGCGCTATTGTATGCATACGAAGCCTTGCGCTCAGACCACGGAGTGGTGAAAGAAACCACTATAAACAAGTAGCTTAAGTAAAGGTGTAAGTTTCATTAAAAAAATATATATAATAGTTTCTATTCTTTATTGTTTAGGATTTTTACAATCTTACAATATATTAATAACAAGAAAGAGCGTGCTGCGCATTACAACAAGCACCGTTTACTGACCAGCACCACCTCACCCCCACAACCTCCATCTCCGAGGACTGCCAACGAAATGACGGCACAAATGCAAAAAAAAAAAACAGGGCGGAAACGGGATACTGAATCCCGCCCCTCCACAACTCCCTGACCTGCCTCGTGGTTGCCAAGGCAATATTTCAAGAAATATTGTTGTGATACCGTAAGGCAGGTCATGGAGTCCTCGAGAGGCGGTATCCAGAGCAGACAAATCTGCAAAACAGGAGCTTTTTCCCATGGCAGGCCTCCGTTTCAAGAGGCCTTACAATGGAAACAAGCATTGGAAATGCAATAGGTCTCGCATTAGAAAAGTTGGAGTTATTGGTCTTGTAAATGACATATTTTATTTATTTGTTGGTTTTTAAAATTGCTAAATTGATGGCTTTGTCATTTACAATGCCAATCGTTATAACTTTCGCGAATGTGACACCTATAGCATTTGGAATGCAACATGTTTTGTATTTACGTCACTTAGATGGCAGCTCTGGTCGTTAGGCCACATCTCTAGAGAGCAGGAGAGTGCAGCAGGGGAGAGAAGCACAGCAATGCAATAGGTCTCGCATTAGGAAAGTTTGAGCTATTGGTATTGTAAAGGACACATTTTTTATTTATGTGCTTGTTTTGAAAATAGCGAAATTAATAGCTTTGTTATTTACAATGCCAATAGTTTTATCTTTCGCAAATGTGACACCTATTGTAACACAATATGTGTTGTGAGGGTGAGTGAGGGTGAGGGTGAGGGGTTGAGGGTGAAGGGTTGAGGGTGAGTGAGGGTGAGGGTGAGTGAGGGTGAGGGGTTGAGGGTGAGGGGTTGAGGGTGAGTGAGGGTGAGGGTGAGTGAGGGTGAGGGGTTGAGGGTGAGTGAGGGTGAGGGGTTGAGGGTGAGTGAGGTTGAGGGTGAGTGAGGGTGAGGGGTTGAGGGTGAGTGAGGGTGAGGGTGAGGGGTTGAGGGTGAGTGAGGGTGAGGGTGGGTGAGGGGTTGAGGGTGAGTGAGGGTGAGGGTGAGTGAGGGTGAGGGTGAGTGAGGGTGAGGGTGAGTGAGGGTGAGTGAGGGTGAGGGTGAGTGAGGGTGAGGGGTTGAGGGTGAGTGAGGGTGAGTGAGGGTGAGGGTGAGTGAGGGTGAGGGTGAGTGAGGGTGAGGGGTTGAGGGTGAGTGAGGGTGAGTGAGGGTGAGTGAGAGTGAGGGTGAGTGAGAGTGAGGGTGAGGGGTTGAGGGTGAGTGAGGGTGAGGGGTTGAGGGTGGGTGAGGGTGAGTGAGGGTGAGGGAGGGTGAGGGTGAGGGGTTGAGGGTGAGTGAGGGTGAGTGAGGGTGAGTGAGGGTGAGGGTGAGTGAGGGTGAGGGTGGGTGAGGGTGAGTGAGGGTGAGTGAGGGGTTGAGGGTGAGTGAGGGTGAGGGGTTGAGGGTGAGTGAGGGTGAGTGAGGGTGAGTGAGGGTGAGGGGTTGAGGGTGAGGGGTTGAGGGTGAGGGGTTGAGGGTGAGGGGTTGAGGGTGAGGGTGAGTGAGGGTGAGGGTGAGTGAGGGTGAGGGTGAGTGAGGGTGAGGGTGAGTGAGGGTGAGGGGTTGAGGGTGAGTGAGGGTGAGGGGTTGAGGGTGAGTGAGGGTGAGGGTGAGGGTGTGTGAGGGTGAGGGTGAGTGAGGGTGAGGGGTTGAGGGTGAGTGAGGGTGAGTGAGGGTGAGGGGTTGAGGGTGAGTGAGGGTGGGGGTGAGTGAGGGGTTGAGGGTGAGGGGTTGAGGGTGAGTGAGGGTGAGGGGTTGAGGGTGAGGGTGAGGGTGAGTGAGGGTGAGGGAGGGTGAGGGAGGGTGAGGGGTTGAGGGTGAGTGAGGGTGAGGGAGGGTGAGGGTGAGAGGGTGAGGGTGAGGGGTTGAGGGTGAGGGGTTGAGGGTGAGTGAGGGTGAGGGTGAGTGAGGGTGAGTGAGGGTGAGTGAGGGTGAGGGAGTGAGGGAGTGAGGGTGAGGGGTTGAGGGTGAGTGAGAGTGAGGGTGAGGGTGAGTGAGGGGTTGAGGGTGAGGGGGTGAGGGGTTGAGGGTGAGTGGGGGTTGAGGGTGAGTGAGGGTGAGGGGTTGAGGGTGAGTGAGGGTGAGGGGTTGAGGGTGGGTGAGGGTGAGTGAGGGTGAGTGAGGGTGAGTGAGGGTGAGGGGTTGAGGGTGGGTGAGGGTGAGTGAGGGTGAGGGTGAGTGAGGGTGAGGGTGAGTGAGGGTGAGTGAGGGTGAGTGAGGGTGAGTGAGGGTGAGGGTGAGTGAGGGTGAGGAAGGGTGAGTCAGGGTGAGGGTGAGGGTGGGTGAGGGTGAGTGAGGGTGAGGGTGAGTGAGGGTGAGTGAGGGTGAGGGTGAGTGAGGGTGAGGGGTTGAGGGTGAGTGAGGGTGAGTGAGGGTGAGGGTGAGTGAGGGTAAGGGGTTGAGGGTGAGTGAGGGTGAGGGGTTGAGGGTGGGTGAGGGGTTGAGGGTGAGGGGTTGAGGGTGAGGGTTTGAGGGTGAGTGAGGGTGAGGGTGAGTGAGGGTGAGGGGTTGAGGGTGGGTGAGGGGTTGAGGGTGAGTGAGGGTGAGGGTGAGGGGTTGAGGGTGAGTGAGGGTGAGGGGTTGAGGGTGAGTGAGGGTGAGTGAGAGTGAGGGTGAGTGAGGGGTTGAGGGTGAGGGGTTGGGGGTGGGTGAGGTTGAGGGTGAGTGAGGGTGAGGGGTTGATGGTGAGTGAGGGTGAGGGTGGGTGAGGGTGAGTGAGGGTGAGGGGTTGAGGGTGAGTGAGGGTGAGGGGTTGAGGGTGAGTGAGGGTGAGGGTGGGTGAGGGTGAGTGAGGGTGAGTGAGGGTGAGTGAGGGTGAGTGAGTGAGGGTGAGTGAGGGTGAGTGAGGGTGAGTGAGGGTGAGGGGTTGAGGGTGAGTGAGGGTGAGTGAGGGGTTGAGGGTGAGTGAGGGTGAGGGTGGGTGAAGGTGAGGGGTTGAGGGTGAGTGAGGGTGAGTGAGGGTGAGGGGTTGAGGGTGAGTGAGGGTGAGGGTGAGGGGTTGAGGGTGAGTGAGGGTTTGAGGGTGAGTGAGGGTGAGGGTGAGGGGTTGAGGGTGAGTGAGGGTGAGTGAGGGTGAGGGGGTGAGGGTGAGGGTGGGTGAGGGTGAGGGAGGGTGAGTGAGGGTGAGTGAGGGTGAGGGTGAGTGAGGGTGAGTGAGGGTGAGGGTGAGTGAGGGTGAGTGAGGGTGAGGGTGAGTGAGGGTGGGTGAGGGTGAGTGAGGGTGAGTGAGGGTGAGGGGTTGAGGGTGAGTGAGGGTGAGGGGTTGAGGGAGGGTGAGGGTGAGGGGTTGAGGGAGGGTGAGGGTGAGAGGGTGAGGGTGAGGGGTTGAGGGTGAGTGAGGGTGAGGGTGAGTGAGGGTGAGGGGTTGAGGGTGAGTGAGAGTGAGGGTGAGTGAGGGTGAGTGAGGGGTTGAGGGTGAGGGGTTGAGGGTGAGTGAGGGTGAGGGGTTGAGGGTGAGTGAGGGTGAGGGGTTGAGGGTGAGTGAGGGTGAGGGTGAGTGAGGGTGAGTGAGGGTGAGGGTGAGTGAGGGTGAGTGAGGGTGAGGGTGAGTGAGGGTGAGTGAGGGTGAGTGAGGGTGAGTGAGGGTGAGGGGTTGAGGGTGAGTGAGGGTGAGGGGTTGAGGGTGAGTGAGGGTGAGGGGTTGAGGGTGAGTGAGGGTGAGGGGTTGAGGGTGAGGGGTTGAGGGTGAGTGAGGGTGAGTGAGGGTGAGGGGTTGAGGGTGGGTGAGGGTGAGGGGTTGAGGGTGAGTGAGGTAACCTGGCATGGTTACCTGAAAAAAATGTGGGTGTGAGCCATGTGAAGGGGTCTGCGGTGAGCGCGAGACCCGAAAAGGCAGAAGTGGGGAAGGAGAGGCTGCGGGTAAGGGTATGCACGAAAGTAAAATGTGCACAAATAGGGCCATGCGGTGGGCGACCAAAGCAGAAGCGTCTGGCAGGATGGTGGTGCCGGAATAAGCTGTGCACATGTCAGGCCATGCTTCGAGTAACTTATAGAGATGCGGCTGACAGGATAGTAGGGTTGAGAGCAAAAGCGCCGAAGGGGCGCCTGTGTATATGCTGCTAATAATTAAAAAATGCATATGAGAACTGTATTATCGCAAATGATGGAAAAGATATCTCACCTGAAAGAAAAACAAGAAAGGAAACAAGACGGAGGGCATTGCTGTGGGGAGGGGGGGGGAGGAGAAATGCACACGGCGGGCAGGGGAGGGGGCGTAGCGGGAGAGCGGCATGAGGGTGTGAAGCAGCCGGGGCCTTTGAAGTGAAGCTAAGCTTCACTTCAAAAGGTGTGGGAGGAATGCGGCTGAGGGAACAGACGGCGATTTGGTGATGTGCACGCGCATTTTAGGTCAATGCGCTTGCACATTGACCTAAAAGCCACGGGCACAGCAGCAAATCGCCACAGTTAGGTAAGCTTTGTTTAAAGCCCTATAGTCTCGCTTCTCTCAATGCGCATGCGCATTGATAGGTCACGAGACCTAAAAAGGGGCGTGGCTTCATGCCGTATTGAAAACCCTTCCTGACAATATCTCTTTGCCTGCTACAGCGCATGCGCTGCTAGCAGGCTTCGACCTAAACAACGGTCTTGCGATTCAGGGTACACATATTAGCAAAGATTAACATCTGCGCTTTGTATGCACATCTCCAAAACATTTTGCTGGACTAACTTTGAACCTCTAGACCAATCCTTGCCAAATCTGGAGCGTAGGACAAATAGGTAAAGACTGAGCTAGATTTTAGAAACATTAAAGAAACAAGAGCAGGCGTTAGCTGGGTAAAGTTAATCTTAACTACACCTAACTACACAAACGTATCCACGATTATTTTGAACGCATATTACATGGAGTTATTGTGCCTAATAACTCATATTTATGAACATAAACTCACCCATGTGACAGCAAAGAGATACAAGAGAATGCACATCTTGAAAAAGAACTCTTTATATAACAAAAAAGAAGCAGCTAAAGATTTCAGAGCATTACGACGTAAAATATAAAGATGAACACAAAATATATGAAAATCGAGTTTGGAAAGTTGTGAACAAGGCACTGATGTTGCATATGCTTCTTAGGAATAAACAGTTTATTGTGTGTGTGTCTGCAAACGTTTAGAACCACTGATACTTCAAGTACTTACGAATAATCCGTGTCTGTGAAATGCAGGTCGAAAGTGAGCTGGAAATTCATTTCGTTCAGGGATTCCTCAATCTGGAAACCAATTGTAATCTTTCATTATACAAACATCATATTGCACATTTCCAATCAGTTAGATCTCAAAAGAAGATACATAACCATACCTTTTTTTCATCCAGCAACATTTTCACCTTAAAGATCAGCACATCATTGACCGCAACCTCCTCATTCTTGTAAAGAATTTGAAAGATTTTACTGCAGATTAAAGTGTCGTGGACTGAAGCTGGAAAGGCCAAATCAAACCCTAAAAAAAGACACAGGCTGATGAAAAACGATTCAATGAACACAAGCAAACCTGCCGAACATTTTTCATGCTAAAATAATCTTTTAGTTCATTATACATTTTTGTGATTTTAAAAGTTTTTTGTGTGAAGAGAATGCTGGTGCTCGCAGTCTCAGTAAGAAACAAACCTGCTTTGGCCATGGTGTCTCACCCATTCATTTAACCTACTGCATTGGTAAGTCGCACACTGCTGGGAAGTAAACCTCAGGAAATCTGTTACATTTTTAAACGGACATTTCCAAAAATTTTCAGCAGACCTACTTTGCACTTACATTAAGAGCAGCATATACTTACAGCCCTCGTAATTACATTAGAAATTAAATAAGGTAGTGACAGCACTTCTCATCGCTGCTACTGTACTTACAGTGGGACAATGCAGCACTTCTCTAAAGGGAAGTGATGCTTTTAATGGGACGGCCCTAGCACCTTTTAGTACGATATTAAATACGAGGGTGCAGAGGAAACATAACAAATATGACCAATTAGGTATCCGCTTTTAAGTAATCAACTCCAAGGCCAAGTGACTAATGCTCTTGTATTACCTGTTACACAATAATGAGAAGCGTTGGATGTCTTAATCCATGATAAAAATGGTAATTTATTGATTAGACGTGTTGATTTCTTCACAAAGCAGCCAGTGCATTTTATTCATCTCTTGTCATTTCAAAGCTTTTTATTGAATTTTAAAGGGGTAAGCATGTATAAAATCATACATAAAATGAATTCATACATATAATCCTGCATAAATCATATACTGATAATATAGGTACAAACAAAATAATTCTAAAGGGTAAAAGAAGGTAGGGAGAGAGAGTTGAGAGTACAGAGTCAGGTTTGTGGTACAATCTGTCATGGTGCAAGGGTTATGTGGGGTGGTTACTACTGTATAACTCACTCATTGACCCGGTGCATTACTAGCAGAGTAATTCATCGGTAATTCTAATGAGAATATTTTGGTGATTGGCAGTACAGGTTTTCTGACGTGAAAACAGAAAAACACAATGGTTTTGAAAACTAAAATATATGCTCGTTAGTCTGATGTATAGAACAAGCAATACAAGTCAAGTACAAGAGTGTGGCAACAATCTGGTGTTCAAAAGATCTATATAGTATATGTGTGTTATACCAGGTTTTAATCCCTTGTGTAGATTGAGAGTGGTACCTGGTGTGCAGAGACTCAGAAAGGTTGTGATTAACCAAGCACCAAATAGTGACAATTGTGGAGAGAGAGTGATGTAAGCCATAACAATGATAGTAGTCTAGAATTGGTTATGGATGATCATTGATCGATTTTTGTAGCGAGAGAGGAAAGTACATGGATAGTTTGCCAAGGTATCCCAAATGGGTTTAGAGGGTGTCTTCCATGATGAGTGTTGGAAGGAGATATTGTCTGAGCCTCTAATGTGTGAAGCCAAGTTGATCCAGGAGTTAAAGGAGGCTTTGTGTGAACTTTTCCAGTTGGCTAGAACTATTTTGGTTGCAGATGTTAGTAGTAAGTCTAGCAAGTCACTGTCGGATGGGATGCCAAGGTTAGTGTCGACAAATCCTTTAATTAGAAATGAGAGTTCATTTTTTGGCGGCAATTGAATAGCTCTGATACAAATTTTAAAAACGTATTCAAAAAATAGGACAAGGGGGTGCAATGAAGAATGAGGTGAACAATATCTCCTACCTCTTCCTTACAATTCCAGCAAGTGGGATCGCCTAAAATGTTTAATGAGTGTAGTCAAGATGAGGTCCAGAATGTTTTGTGTATGAGCCAGAACTTAGTTTGGGAGACAACAGGGGAAATTTTCTGTAATGTAACTGATTTCCAGATGTTGGACCAGTCTGAGTCTGTTATGGGCTTAGACGAGTGGTTTTCCCAAAAAGCTGTTATATCTTTGTTTAACTGCAATGTTTTTGAGCGCAGAAGATCATACAGGCAAGATACTTGATGACCAGATTTTAAAAAGTTTCAATATAAGATCCGTCAGGGATGGTGTGTTTTTATGGCTCTTAGATTTCGAAATGACAGCCTGGATTTTAAAAGAGTTATAGAACTCTACTTTTTCAAGGTGGTATACTGTTTGTAGGTCAGAGAAGGTTAGGGGATAATGTGGAGCCGAGCTAATGCGGGAAGAAGATGCCTTTGTCTATCCATGATTTGTAGTACATAGTTTTGCCGTCATATTTATTGTTCGGGTTGTTCCAGAGTGAAGCTAAATTGTGGAGTCTTTTACCTGAGGATAGTTTATCTATCTTTAGAGGGAGCTTTTTGTATTATTCTTCAACATGTATTTGGATCTATCAATGTTTTTCGTGTTGGTTGTTAGCAAGGTTAATGGGTTTAGGTTGTTTAGTAAAGCCCTTTCTATTTCTAACCATACCAGTGTATAGTTATTTGGGAGGTGGATCCAATATGAACCCTGTTTGGAAGAAAAGCAGATTGGTTATCTCTGGCGTTGGCCAGTTGAACACCCCCTAGTGAGTTGTGTAGTCTGAGTTTTTTCAAGCCTATTCTAGCTTTTTTATCTTGCCATATGAAATTAGAGATCAGTTTGTCTAGTTTGTGGTGGAAGTCTTCTGATGAAAGAAGAGGGAGAATGCTGAGGAGATCATTGATTATAGGGGTGATTATAATTTGTATAGTTTCTATTGTTCCCCACCAGGTAATACATTTAGGAGAACATTTGTCCAATAACTTCTTTATTTTCTGAAAGGTAATATTTTCACTATGTATAGTGGTATCTATTAGGTCTGATCTGAACTCGAAACCCTGATATTTTATATCTGCCAGGATAATCAAGTTAGGCCATGAACATCTTCTGTGCAGTGGAGGTTTAGAGGTTTCACCTCAATCAATCAAACAAACAATCAGAAACTTGTAAAGCGCACTACTCACCCGTGAGGGTCTCAAGGCGCTGAGGGTAAGGGGTGCTGCTACTGCTCGAAGAGAAGCCTTCTGAAGGTGAGCAGGTCTTGGGTCTGCCGCCGATGGGTCGGGAGGATGTTCCAGGTCTTGGCGGCGAGGGAGGAGAAGGATCTGCCGCCTGAGGTAGTTCGTTGGATGTGTGGGACGGTGGCGAGGGCGAGGCTGGCGGAGTGGAGCTGATGGGAGGGGGTGTGGAAGTTGAGCCTGCTGTTCAGGTAGGCTGGTCCGGTGTTGTGGAGCGCTTTGTGTGAGTGGGTGAGGAGTTTGAAGCTGATCCTCTTGCTGACGGGGAGCCGGTGCAGGTCTCTTAGGTGGGAGGTGATGTGGCTGCGCCGGGGGATGTTGAGGATCAGGCGGGCGGAGGCGTTTTGGATGCGTTGTAGCCGTCGTAGGTGTTTGGCTGGGATTCCTGTGTAGAGTGCGTTGCCGTAGTCTAGCCTGCTGCTGACGAGGGCTTGGGTCACCGTTCTCCTGGTTTCGGTCGGGATCCATTTGTAGATCCTGCGGAGCATGCGGAGCGTGTTGTAGCAGGATGATGATACGGCGTTGACCTGCTTAGCCATGGAGAGGGAGGAGTTGAGGATGAACCCAAGGTTGCGTGCGTGCTCCGTGGGTGTTGGTACTGTTCCCAGTATGGTCGGCCATCATGAGTCTTCCCATGCTGAGGGTGCGGGTTTATGTCTGTTTAGTGTATATCCTGAGAGTTCGGAATAGAATTCTATGGTGGACATGAGAGCTTGTAAGGGGGGGCCTGGGTTTCCTGTGATTATCAAGATGTCATACGCATAGGTGGCAAGTTTAACATGTTTGTCTTTAAAACCGACTCCGGTGATCTAAGAGTATACTTTTATATCTAGTAGAAGGGGTTCCAGTGCTAGGAGAAATAGAGATGGGGAGAGAGGGCAGCCTTGCCTCGTGCCTTGTTGTAGGTCAAGGGGGTGTGATAGGGAACTATTACTCGAGATATGAGGAGTTGGGTTTTTATAGAGAGACATGACCATTTTTATGAGAGTATCTCCAAGGTTAAAATATTCCATGCAGTGTTTTAAAAAAGCCCAAGATACTCTGTCAAACGCTTTTACTGCGTCCAACATTATTGTGCCCATGGATAAGGATGACCTTTTCGTGTTATCGAGGACATGGCATAAGAGGCGCTTGTTATCATTTGCCATACGGTTTTTGAGAAAATCTACTAGGGAATTGCTTATTAATTGTGGGAGGTATTCATTAACTCTTGTAGCCAAGATCTTCGCATATATTTTGCAATCTAAATTTGTCAAAGAGATGGCCTGTAATTTCTTGGCAGTGTTGGGTCTTTCCCGTCCTTGGGGCTCACGATAATGTTAGCTTCAGCCATTGTGCCCGTGACTTTGCCTGAATTAGCGATGTGGTTGAGTAGGGATAGCATGGTTCGTTGTAGTAGGGATCTTAAAATTTCGCAGTAAAGCCCTCCAGGCCAGGAGCTTTATTTTCATTTAGTGTATTAATTGCTTTTGACACTTCAGTGGAGGATATCGGCTTACTGTGAGACAATTTGCCCATTTCTGATAGTTGTGGGACTTTAATGTTCTCTAAATAGCTTTTACATTTATGCGAGTCAAAGGTTTGGTCGTTCTGATATAGTGATTCGTCAAAATTCTTGAAGGTATCTAGTATCTTCTCTGGGTTAGTATGGGTTAGGTTTTTGGAATCCTTAACTGTTGTGATTCGGTTATGGTTATGTTTGAGGTAAGAGGCTAACATCTTTCCAGCTTTGGTAGCTTCGCATAATTTGAGACCTTTAAATGTATTTATCTACACTTCAGCTCTATCACTCAAGATTTTGTTATATTCTTATTTCTTCTGTGTAAATTGGGAGAGCGTGTTATTGTCTAGAGTAGGTATGTGACAATTTAATTTGTTTTATTTCTTGTTCTAACGAAAATAGTCTTGTGTTGTTTGCTTTGTTGATTTCAGTTTTGATTTCTAGACGGACATCTCTTGGGGTTGCCTTGAGGGCATCCAATAGGGTTTGTATATTAGTATCTGGTAAGTTATTTTCTCCGAAATAATTTGTGATCGTTCCTTCAATTTTTTTTCCTGACTTCAGGGTTTGATAGCACTGTTAAAGCGCCATACTCTAGTTTTTCATGACTACCTGCTAAGAGTGTTTTGATGCAGGAGTGATCAGAGACAAGGTTCAGAGATAAGTTAGTAAGGTCAATCAGATGGGTGTAGGCACCAGAGATTAGAATGTAGTCTATTCTTGTATACGAGTTGTGCATGGCTGAATTGGAGGTGCAATCCCAGGAGTCAGGGTGTTGTAGGCGCCAGGTATCTTTAAGATTATATTTTGAGCATATTTTCTGTAGTATACCATGAGACATCGGTTGTCGGTATTTGCAATTGGACTGGCAATCTAGGGTAGTGTCTAAGGGGAGGTTGAAGTCTCCAACTAGTAAAATAAGGTCTTCTTGAGGTAGGTGGTCTATTGTATTAGATACCTTTTCCCAAAAAGAAGTCTCATCCGTGTTTGGGCTGTATATATTTAGGATGTGAAATGCGTACTTTCCCGTACGTAGGTGTGATATCAGGAGTCTACCCTCCTCATCAGGGATGAATGACTCGAGAGTGATACTGGAATGTTTTGAGATTAAGGATATTACTCCTTTTTTTATGGTTGCTGGGGAGCATGCCACATGTGAGATCCAATTATTTCTAAGGAACACAGCGTCTGTCAGATTTTTTTTTTTTTCCCCAAGACCTTTATTGCACAGTTTCAAAGTGACACAGCACAGAGCCTACAACCCCGAGGGCCGGCTGCGGTATATACAGGTGCTTAGTAAGATTCCCTGAGGAACACAGCCATTCAGCCGACATCCCGGAGGTTCGGCGGCGTGGTAGCTAGGTGTGCACAGGATAGTCAAAACCATGTATCGGATAGTCCAGAGGTCTATGGTATTTCCATTATAAACAAACATAACAAATCGAAACAGAAGAAACATGTACGTGAGCCATTGCAGTCAGCATTCATCGCCACAGAGCACGCACGGCACAGTAGCAACCATTTCCACACTCACCGAGGGATGACCCGCCTGGTCATAGCCATATCTGTTGTTGGGGAGGTACATGAGTCGCCCCTATAGGCATTCCATCGACCCCACTTCTTATCCCAGACTCCGGGACAACCCCTAGTTTTGTAAACCGACTTTTCCGACAACATGCATACATCCATTGCAGCCACCCACCTAATCAGGAGTGGCTTGTGTGGTGAACCCCATTGCATGGCTATCTCACGCTTTATTAGAAGGAAGCTGAGGTTCGCCCAGCGCTGTTCTATCTCAGTTAGGTCTGTGAGGTCCCAGATAGTAAGAAGCGCGCATTTGGGAGACAGAGGGATCTGTTTCCCGAGGGCATCAGTCATTTTCAGGACAGCGCGGTTCCACAGGTCCTGGACTACTGGGCATTCCCACAGGATATGATAAAAGGTGCCCGTACAGCCGCATTGACGGAGGCAAAGGTCAGATGGACGTCGGCCTATTTTGGCTAGGAGGGGACCCGACATGTATGTCCTGTGTAGTACTTTCAATTGTATCAAGCGGAATCTATGATTGATGGCCGACTCTCGCGGGGACATCAATGCTGACTGCCATTCTACATCCTCCAGATTGCCAATGTCAGCCTGCCACTTAGCCCGGAGGAGGTGAAAAGAATTTGGCATATTGTTGCACAATTTACGGTACGTATAAGAGATCGCCTTAGCTTGAAGGGGTTCGGACAAGATAATTTGGTTTCTTGAAGGAGAATGATATCCCGTTCGTTTTCGCGAAGTACTCCATGATATTTTGTTATTTAATTGGGTGATTTAGCCCTTTCACATTTAGGGAGATTATGTGGAGGTTGTCAGAAATGCTATGTACAGACATCTTGAGTATGTAAGTGGTGGGTAGCATTTAGGTAATGTCTTAAGTGGATTTTCCCATCTATCATAGTAGCCAACTTAGTAGGAGTTACATATGTATAGTGCTGAGTTCCCTCGTGTATCCACAAGGGTGAGCTAAAATTGTTACACCAAACTGACTGTGTTATGGGTGGAGTAGCGTTTATTGCGAAAGTGTGGAAAGGAAAAAAAGAGGGGTAGAGTCTACTAAATAATGAGAGGAGTATGAGTAATCACTGATCCAATAACTGATCAGAAAACAGAACCAAGAACAAAGCCCCAACCCCACACCCCTGTCCCGCCCACCCACCCCATTCCCCAGAGCAATAGAACACAGTAGGTGCGAAAACAGGAGTGTCCATCCTCCAGCAATGAGTGAATCATAGCTGGGTAAGAGAATAGTATTTTAACATATTGTTTACAGTGAGCTTTGCAGATGGTATTGAACAGGTAGTAATGAACAATAATATTGAATAGGTCATGTTGAACAGAACTAATGGCGTTGATGGTCATAACAGCACGTCCAGAATATTACATTTTAGCAATTAAACCAGGCTTGGTAAGCGTGCAGTGACCAGAATATGATTGGGAATGGACTGTGTTATAACAGGTAAAAATAATTTTAATGTTGGTTGGAACACAGTATTACTGAGACGACAAATGCTAACAATAAAGTAATAAAGAGCAATTCTCTATTTTGAGAGAATTTGTGATAATATTGCTCACGCAATAGAGATGCTTGTAAGCTAACTACACCCATTGACATTTAGAACTAGCCTAAATGAGTAACAAACCATTTTGAGCCAAGGGTGGATAAGATTCTCTGGAACATGTGATTGGACTGCTGTACCGGAAAGTGAACTTTATAATTTCCTTTTGATGGAGAATGAGTTGTAGCTTTCCATCTCTTGAGTTATCATCTAGGAAACTTGAGAGGTCAGACGGATCGGCAAAGATATATTATTTTCCTTGAGCTGTAACTCTAAAGTTGGCAGGACCTGCAAAAGAGAACGGGATGTCTAGTTCCCGGAGTTCGTCTCAGAGTGCGAGGAAGCTCTTCCTGATCTCGACCGTTGGTTTTGAATAATCCTGCGTAAATATTATTTTATGTCCATTCCATGTGATCCGGCGGTTTTACGAGCATAGGTCAGGATGGCTTCGGCATGTTGATACCTCATTGGTTTACAGACAATCGGTCTTGTCAAGTTTATTGAGGGAGATTTAAATATTTGGGACTCTGTGGGCCCGTTCTAGTTCTAAATCTTTATTGAACTTTATGCCGGTTATTTGTAGGATCCAGTTTTCCAAGAAAGATATGCAGGGTTTGGCTGTATCATCTGAGCTTTCCGGCAGGCTATAAATTCTTATATTGCCCGTCTGTTGCGATCTTCAAGTTCGGCAATATCTCTTTTCTTATGTTTTGTGGCAGACTGCAGGTTTTTTTTCTTTATTGGATCGAGTGGTGGAGTCTTTTACCTCGATTATCCTTTGTTCGTCCTCTGAATTTTTGTGTTGATATCAACCCGGATGGCTTTTGATTTACTTGATTTCACCAGGTCATATACATCCGCCAGCTTCTTCAGTATCATTTCCACTGTGCTGTTTATGTAAGCCTTGGGTTTAATAGGAGAGTCTAGTGAAGGGGGTTCAGCTTTCTAACGCTTGTAGTGCGATTTGGGTTTTTCTGCCATATTGCTATAAAAAGAAAAAGAGGTTACTTCAGATCGTAATCCGCTTTAGTTAGTAACTGGCAATACGTTTATAGGTGGTAGATGATGGGTAGCCTGAGTGTTGTTTTGGTATCTACTCAGATCTGTTTAATGTAGTTTGAAAACACTGTGATCACTCAGAAGCTAATGGGTAATCACTTTTGTGGTTAGTCGAACACAAGGTTGAACAAACACTGATTACCCTAGGGGGTATAGATTATGTAGAACCTATTAGTGTCCACAGATCACTATTCAGCGTGGTTCCCAGACAACCCTAGAGTAGGAAAGGGATGAGCCCCACAGCGCCGGTAGTTGTAATGGCTGATTGATTACTCTAGGAAGCAGTGAAATGCTGGGTCACTTTTTACAGTGTAGATCCTATATCACCATTTAGCACTGACTGTCTGAGCGGAGTCTGTATAGCTTTAAAGCATAATCCATGGTTGTGTGGATAAAGGCTTATGTAGAGCCTATTAAGGTCCACAGATCGTTATTCAGTGTGGTTCCAAGTCAACCAGGGTGTAGGAAGGGGATAAGCACAACAGTGCTGGCAGTTGTAATAGCTGTTGATTACACTAGGAAGCATTCAGTCACTTCTAGAGGTACAGATCCTATAGTACCATTTAGCACTGAGGGTCACAGTGGTGTGTGTATAGCTTCAGAGCATAGCACATGGTTGTGTGGAGAAAGGCTCCAGTGCGCCCTCCACGGCCTGGTCGCCCCCACGCTCCCCGCCTGCTCTGCCTGCCTACCTCTACCTGCTGCCTGCCAGACGCCGATCCGGCGCCCCAGCCGCCGCAGGGCCGCCCACCAAGGCCGCCGTTTTTTCCCGCCGTTCCTGCCGCGACCCCGCCCCCCGCTTGCCGATTGGCCCACGCGCTCCCCACCTCCCAGCTGACCCTCCCTGCCGGCTCCCTTCTTATGACGCCCCCAGAGCGTCCGCGCAGCGGGCGCGCCGATTGTGCGCCGAAGGCGCGCCAAAGGTAAGCCCGTCTACGCCCGTCCGTGCCTGGACCGCGCCTAGTGCCAGGACCCCTGGTCCCCACCGCCGGAAGCCGTCCCGACGGACCTACGACGCCATCGACCTCAACGCACTCAACACCGGCCGAACACCGGGCTGCTACCGAGCCACACCGAGACGCACCCACGGACCCTTCAGCTGCCACTCCTGCAAGTTCTCCTGCAACCGGACCCACGCCACACCAGCACCCACCAAGCCGAACACCAGCAGCACCCACCTGAAGTGCATCCTGCTCAACACCCGCTCCGTCCACAGACACGCCGTCGAGCTATGGAACCTGCTCGACACCACAGACCCAGACGTCGCCTTCGTCACGGAAACCTGGATGAACGCCTCCTCAGCGCCCGACATCGCCATCGCCATCCCAGAAGGCTACAAGATCATCCGGAGAGACCGCGTCAACCAGACAGGAGGAGGCATCGCCATCATCCACAGGAACACTATCCGCATCACGACCAACACCGACGACACCCTCGCACCCGCCGAACACCTGCACTTCCAGATCCACGCCAACCCCAAGACCACCCTCAGAGGCACCCTCATCTACAGACCCCCGGGACCACGCACACAATTCAGCGAGGACATCGCCGACTTCATCAGCCCACACGCCCTCCCCTCCGCCGACTACATCCTCCTCGGGGACCTCAACTTCCACCTGGAGAACAACAACGACCGCAACACCACCACCCTGCTGGACAACCTCGCCAACCTCGGACTCAAGCAACTGGTGACCACCCCCACCCACTACGCCGGACACACACTCGACCCGATCTTCTCTTCCAGCAAGGACATCGCCTTCAGCCACGCCACGGGACTCCACTGGACGGACCACAGCTGCGTCCACTTCAGCTTCAGAAGGACCACGCTCCACCATCACCAGCAACAGGCTCCCCGCAGAAGCTGGAACAAGATCACTACAGACCAGCTCGCTACTTCCCTGAGCAAGAACCCTCCCACCAGCACAACCAACCCCAGCCAAGCAGCCACCAACCTCACGAAATGGATCAGCGACTGCGCAGACGACCTCGCCCCGCTGAAGACCCCGCCGAGCAGACCCGGCAGCAAGAAAGCCCCATGGTTTAACGACGAACTCAAGAGCTCCAAGAAGAACTGCAGAGCACTTGAGAAAACCTGGCGCAGAGACCCAACACCGGACAACATGACTGCCCTCAAGCTCGCCACCCGAAAACACCACCAGCTGATCCACGCCACCAAGAAAACCGCATTCAAGGAACGACTGGACAACAACGCACACAACAGCAAGGAACTCTTCAACATCGTGAAAGAGCTCTCCAACCCCAACGCCGGAAACAACGACATCACCCCTTCGCAAGACCTCTGCAACTCCCTCGCCTCCTACTTCCACAACAAGATCGCGGACATACACAACAGCTTCAGCACTCAACCGACGCACGCCACGACCGAACCACCGCCCCCCCCACCACCCTCCGCGCCTGGATCCCGATCAGCACCGAAGACACCATCCGCACGATGAACTCCATCCACTCCGGATCTCCGACAGACCCCTGCCCTCACCACGTCTTCAACAAGGCCGACGCTGTCATCGCACCCCACCTGCGGGACATCATCAACACCTCCTTCGACATCGCCACCTTCCCGGAGAGCTGGAAGCACGCCGAACTCAGCGCTCTACTCAAGAAACCATCAGCAGACCCAACCGACCTCAAGAACTACCGCCCCATCTCGCTGCTCCCGTTTCCGGCAAAAGTCATCGAGAAGACCGTCAACAAGCAACTGGCCGCCTTCCTCGAGACGAACGGCTCCCTCGACCTCTCGCAGTCTGGCTTCCGGGCCAACCACAGCACCGAGACCGCCCTGATCGCAGCTACCGATGACATCCGAGCCCTGCTTGACAACGGAGAAACAGCGGCCCTCATCCTCCTGGACCTCTCCGCGGCCTTCGACACTGTCTGCCACCGTACCCTAGTACAGCGCCTCAGCAACGTCGGAATCCAGGAGAAGGCATGGAGTGGATCACCTCCTTCCTCGCCGGAAGGACACAGAGAGTCCGCCTCCCCCCGTTCAGATCGGAGGCCACCGAAGTCACCTGCGGCGTTCCTCAAGGCTCCTCGCTCAGCCCAACACTCTTCAACGTATACATGAGCCCCCTCGCAGCCATCGCACGCCAGCACAACCTGAACATCATCTCCTACGCCGACGACACCCAGCTGATCCTCTCCCTCACTAACGACCCCGCCACCGCCAGAGCCAACCTGCACGAAGGGATGACAGACGTAGCCACATGGATGTCGAACAGCCGCCTGAAACTGAACTCGGACAAGACGGAAGTCCTCATCCTGGGATCCTCACCCTCCGCCTGGGATGACTCCTGGTGGCCCCCCGCCCTGGGCAGCGCACCCAAACCAACAGACCACGCACGCAACCTGGGCTTCATCCTGGACTCCTCCCTCTCCATGACCAGACAAGTCAACGCCGTCTCCTCGTCGTGCTTCAACATCCTGCGCATGCTACGCAAGATATTCCGATGGATCCCCACCGAGACCAGGAAGACGGTCACCCAGGCCCTCGTCACCAGCTGTCTGGACTATGGCAACTCCCTCTACGCCGGAACCACCGCCAAACTCCAGAAGAGATTCCAGCGGATCCAGAACACCTCAGCACGACTCATCCTGGACATCCCCCGTCGCAGCCACATCTCCGGACACCTGAGAGACCTGCACTGGCTCCCGGTCAACAAGAGAATCACCTTCCGGCTCCTCACCCACGCACACAAAGCCCTACACAACCAAGGACCAGGATACCTCAACAGCCGCCTCAACTTCTACGCTCCCAAACGCCAGCTTCGATCGACCAGCCACGCCCTTGCCGCCGTCCCCCGCATCCGAAGAGCCACCACAGGAGGAAGGTCCTTCTCCTACCTGGCCGCCAAGACTTGGAACTCCCTTCCTACCCACCTCCGCCTGACCCAGGACCACCTCGCCTTCAGGAAGCAGCTCAAGACCTGGCTGTTCGAGCAGTAGCGGACCCCCTCCCCCCAGCGCCTTGAGACCCTCCGGGTGAGTAGTGCGCTATATAAATGCATTGATTGATTGATTGATTGATTGCATGTGGTGCCTACATCTTGATTTCATGCATTGCTTCTTGGTAAGCTCTGGGATAATCGAGGGATATATGTGGTATCATGCTGTACAACATTAGTTCTGGATCGAGCAACTGTGAGGCACGCTTAAAGTAAGTAACTTGATGAGGTTACCTTAGTTAGCACACATTTTACAGGATGTATGGGGAATACTCCACGAGGTGTTCCGCCATCTTAGGGTCAGGTAATGAACAAACAAACAGGACTGCCACGCTGATTCAGATTTAATGTCGGTAAGTAATAGATCTATGGTTCAATACCTTGAAACCTCAGGACCCGCGGCAGCCTTCTGAAGACGAAAGTTTACAATTTGGCAAGGGTTCAGTTGTTCCGGCGTTTCAGCTGCAAGCCCAGATAGGCTTCTCTGCTATTTTGCGAGCGAGGCGCTCTGGGGTTATCAAAGTGTTTCTTTCAGCTCCAATCCCATAAAAGTACTTGCCGATGTGTGTTGAAGGTGCTGCAGAAGATACGGAATCACATTCCGGTCTTATCACACCAAATTTCCTGCTCATTCATGGCAAGAATGTCTCATTACACTCCGTGCCAAGTGGAGAGGCGGAATCAGGCAGCCATGAGCTCTGCTGTCCAAGCCACGCGCCGCATTTCATTCATCTCTAAACAGAACTATATCAGGGCAACTCTTATGTTGCTGCTCCACCCTTGTTTTTGATATTCCATGTAAGTGCTGTGAACAGCGGGCTCGTGGAGGAGGACCGCTATCATATGTAGGACTAAGTGTACGCCATAAGAAGTGTGGATTACTACATCTGTTCCCTGGACAATATCTATACTTTTAAGCGGTCGGTGTTCAGGTTCAGAATCTGTCACTAAACAAGAGACTGGATGATTTGACAGGTATTTTATATTTTCAGAACTACAAAATTTAAAACTGAAATATATACAAAAGAAAAACACATTTCGAAATCTCACAAATTGATTCACCTAAGACAGACATTGAATCCTATTTATAAATTAACATCACTCTCTTCTATTTAATGCTTTTGAAATATAGCAGGCCACAACATTATAATTTGTACAAACTATTCTTCCATATGTATCACTATACCTAACTCATAATCTTAAAATATTGTTTGCATAAAAAAATCCTCAGGCTAAACAGTGTAAACAAACAGACATTAAACACTGCATATTGGGGGAGGAGCCGCGCCAGCGACCAAGATGGCCGCTTGAGCATCGGCTCCGCCGGCCCCCACATCCTGACTTGCCATCCGGCACATTATCCTGAGCCCCGTCCCTACCATCGGGTGGGGGACCAGCACCTGAGCCACCAGGTGAAACTGTGAACGATTTGGGCGCTCCGATGACCTAATACCGTCGTCTGGAATTTTTGGGCCTTCTGGAAACGTCACCGGGACCCCGCGTGTGGCGCTGCCCGCTCTGGAGTTCAACAACGGCGAGTGGGACCGGAAGTGCTCGGTGGCACTCGATCCAAGGAAGTCGTGTCGCATCTGTGGGGCCTCCGGTTTCCCCTTTCAGACTTGTTCACACTGTGCTCCCCTGCTGGGACGGAGCAACCCGTGATCGACAGGCTTTGATTGACTTGGCGACACATTGACTCGGCCTTGTTCGATCGGCGGAGGTGGTGTCCGGATAGAGGTTGAGAATGGCGGAGAGAGGGGACCCCGAAAAGCCACCGCCGAAAACATCGAGGACTACCAGACTGGTTCAGTCCAATAGACTGGAAAAGTACAGTTTTTCCAAGGGCTCCCCAGTGGACGAGAGGCGCGCTCAAGCGAGTGGCCAGGAGGGTGACCCTACCGGAGCGGACCCGACGATGAAGGATCTGATGGCAGCGATCACCGGGATCCAGTCCTCCCTCGGTAGGATGGGAGAGGGGTTGGCCTAACGGCTAGGGCGCTCGACCTCGGACCTGGGTTCGAGTCTCGGTAACGACGCCAAAAAAACCTCCTGTGATTCTGGGCAAATCACTTAATCTCCCCGTGCCTAAAATGAATGCGTGTCCTCATGTAACGTAACTGGTGCTATGTAAAGCGCTCTGATACCTGATTCAGTTCGGGTTTCTTTCGCGCTATATAAAACTCTGCAAAAAAAAAAAAAGACTCCAAATTGGACACGGTGACTATCGAGGTGGGCCTCATCCGTGCGGACCTAACCAAAACCACGGAGAAGGTCAAGACACTTGAGATCAAAACATCAAGCCTCACAGATGATGTGTCGGAACTTCAGCGGGAGGTGAGAGACCTGAAGGCGTCTCGGACTCAATGTGACCGAAAGCTGGATGAATATGAGGGACGAGCGAGGCGCAATAACGTCCGCATCCTAGGCGTACCGGAGAGATTGGAGGGACAGGCCCCGGATTTCTTTGTGGAGGATCTTATCCTGAACCACCTGAAACCCGAGGGCCTCAGTAACTTTTTCACGGTGGAAAGAGCCCATAGAGTTCCCGGCGGACGCCCGAAGACAGGGGCGCTCCCTCGTCCTATGATCGCACGAATATTGAACTTTCGGGATCGGGACGGCAAGATCCTCCGGACCTCTGGCATTTGAGAACGCTTCCTTGCGCTTTTTCCCTGACTTTACCCAGACAGTCCAGAAACAACGGCAGGATTTTATGGCAATCAAAAGGCGGCTGCGGGCCTCGGAAATCAAGTACTCCATGCTGTTCCTGGCCCGCCTTCAGATCGAGCGCGACCGGAAAACTTGGTTTTTTGACCATCCTGAGGCTACTGTGGACTGGCTGGACCGTGTTCAGGTGCCAGATACGGAGGGAGACACCCGGGCGGAAAACGAGGAACAGTGACTTTTCTTCTGTTCGTGTCGGTTTGACTATGGTGGTGGGGGTGCTGATTTGACCAGGGCGATTTCTTTCCCCCATCGATATATTTAACATTTTTGGATTTTTTATAGAACATTCTTGATGGGGTTTATTCGAGGGTTGGGATTGTGGAGGTTGGTGGCCTGTTGTAAGGTCCTCCTCCGCTTTCTACGTTTAGATTCCGTAGTTAGTCTTAGGGAGACCGGCACACTGCTAGTTGGGGATGTGCATACGTTGCATGTAGGGGTGCAGGGTGGGGGGTTGGCAAGTTGGGTTTAGGGTTTTTTTGATTGTTGGTTTGTGTTTTGATTATGACCTGTGTCTGCTATGGGTGTCGCGGAATGCATCAGAATTCTCGGGGGATGAGTATGGCTTCCACTAGGTGGGCTTGGGTATATCCGTCCTCAGTTGGAATGTGAATGGCTTGGGAGATAAGATCAAGCGTGCCATGGTGGGGCAGCTAATCAGACGACGATCGCCAGATGTGGTTTTGTTACAGGAGACCCATCTTACGGGTAAGCGATGTATGGCGCTGCACCGGAGAGGGTATAAATTGGTGGCCCATGCCTGTTTTACCTCATGTTCTAGAGGGGTAGGGATTTTAGTTAAGAACTCCTTTCCGTTCACTATACAAGCGACTTGGTATGATAATCGAGGCCGATATGTCGGCATCTCGGGGCTCTGGGAGGGTAGGCCTGTCACGTTCCTTTCAATATACGTTCCCCCTGCGCTGCAGACAGACACCTTTCGTGACCAGAGCAGGGTGTTTTTGTCGTTGCCCATTGGTATCATGGTGTTAGGGGGAGACTTCAATGCTGTGATGGATGGTGAGCTGGACAGGTACCCCTCCCGTGTGTTATTGCCCTCTCGTAGATGGTTGTCGGATTTTGTCTCCGCAACTGGCATGGTTGATGGGTGGAGACTCCGGCACCCCGGTGACTCGGAGTATACACATGTGTCTGCGGCACATCGCTCTTTCTCCAGGATTGATCATGTATTGGTGCCTGCGTCGCAGGCGATGTTTGTTCAGGAAGTGAGTCATCCGGCTAGAGGAGTATCTGATCACTCGCCGATTGGCTTCAACTGAAAATCGGACAAAGTAATGTGGCTAGGATAGCCCCAATTAGCGCTTGGCGCTTGAGAGACCCTACTATCAAAAAGGAGATAGTACGTGTTACGGATAGCTACTTCCGAGTGAACGGGGGACAGGTGACCCTCTGGGAGGCCTACAAAACTGTAGTCAGGGGGGAGGCGCTCTCCCTAATCTCTGGGCAGAAAAAGAGGAGTAGGGCGGAAATCGACAGGATTGAGGCGGAGCTATCGGCCTTGGAAAGGGAGGTCTCCACTAATGGGGATCCGGGGGCGGTACACCGCCTCGGTCTCCTTAGAGACGAGTACAAACACCTGGCGCGTGATAGAGCGAGAGAGCAACATGCCAACACACAAAGTAGAATTTATGAACATGGTGATAAGGCTGGGAAATTGATTGCGTGGCTGGAGAAGGGTGACTGGGGATCGCGTCTGGTGCTGGAGCTGCAGATTGCGGGCTCGGGTGTCACGACGGATCCACAGATTATAGTGGATGAGTTTGCCCGATACTACGAGGAGGTCTATACTTTGATGGGACTGTACATAGTGGAAGAGAATGGAGAGGTCATCCGAGATATTCCAATGCCCGCTTTGTCAGTTGAGCATAGGGAGTTTCTGGATTCCGCCATCACGAATGACGAGGTCGCGATGGCTATCTGGGGGGTTCACTCCGGAAAAGCCTCGGGCCCGAACGGTATCCCTATAGAACTGTACAAACTGCATGCAGACCGTCTGGCCCCGTTTCTAAAAGACATGTATCTTGAGAGTAGAGAAAGTGGTGTACTACCTTATGACCAACACATCGCCAATATCATTGTAATTTATAAGGATGGAAATACCTTGGTTGGAGTGCTCCTCCTATCGACCGATTTCTCTCCTGAATGCGGAGCCTAAGGTCCTGGCCAAGGTACTTGCCAACCGGTTGGTGAAAGTTGTCCCAGAACTGGTACATCCGGACCAGTCCGGCTTCATGCCGCGCCGTAATACTGCTCTTAATCTTCGTAGACTCCATGGAGTGGTGGCGGGTGCTTCCCGCATTCACGAGCCGGCGGTGCTTCTGTCGCTAGACACTACTATGGCGTTCGACAGGGTGGAATGGTTTTACCTGTTTGCGGTGCTGGAGAAGCTGGGGTTCGGACCAGAATTTATACGTTGGATCCGTCTTCTGTACTCGGGTCCGTTGGCCCGAGTGGTGGTGAATAACCATAAGTCCCGCGATTTCCAGCTGGGGAGGGGCACCAAACAGGGATGTCCCCCTTCACCACTTTTGTTTGCCCTGACCCTGGAGCCGCTCACGGCTTGGGTACGATGGGACAGATCAATCAAAGGGCTGCGATGGACCCCGGAGTAGGAGGATAAAATTTCACTTTACGCTGATGATATTCTCATGTACTTGACCTCCCCCCGGCAGGCCCGATTGTTTTTCTGGACATCTTAGCAATTTATGGGAGATACTCGGGTTTCGCTATCAATTGGGCGAAGTCGGTCCTTTTCGTGTTGAGCGGTGACCCCCCCTAGAGTGCCAGCGAATTGTCCGGTAAAAGTCGAATTGGTAAGTTTTCGCTACCTTGAAATTCACGTCTCAAAAGATCCTAAGGTGCGCTTCAACGCTAATCTGGGTCCCCCCTTGGCCAGACTCCGTTGTGATATTGCAAAATGGAGGGAGTTGCCGCTTTCCCTGTTGGGTCAGGCGGTTTTGTTTAAAATGATGGCGCTACCCCGGTTTTTATATGCCTTGCAGAACTCCTTCGATCCCGTACCCCCCTCTTATTTTAATGAGATAGAATCGTTGCAGTGTCAACTTCTCTGGGCCGGGAAACCGCGGATTGCACTATCCAAATTTATGTTACCCTGGTATGATGGTGGGATTGGATTGCCCAATATCAGGAAATATTACTGGGCCTCCCAATTAGGCCCTAACAATCATGCGATCTATGGCTCTCCGGCTAACCCCGGGTTTGCCATGGATCGTGGCCTGTTGCCGGGGGGTGAGTACACTAGGGTCTTGTATGCTAGACGTGGCAGGTTTCCTCTGCTAGGTCCGACGTCGGTTTCGACGCGGGTGTGGCATGAGGCAAACCGAGCTCTCAAATGGGAGGGTAAGATAACAATGGCCACGCCATTGTGGAACTCGGAAGCTTTGGGTGGTCTGTGGAAGTCGAAGGGTTTCGATCGCTGGGACCTGATTGGTATCTCGCAGGTCCGAGACATGTTGGGTAAGAAGGGGATATTGACCTTTGAGGAATTGCAAGCCAGACACCAACTGAATGAGAGTGAGCGCTATCGCTATTTACAAATTAAGCATGCACTGGCGGCGGCTATCCCACGCGATGTGAAGCCGCCGGTGGCCTCTCCGCTGGAGGATCGAATTTTGGATGGGTACCTTCCTACCAAGGTGATTTCTCTGGTTTACAAGCAATTGGTCAATCACACTGAGGATCCCCTGGTGAAAGTCCAGGAACAATGGGTTGCAGATGGCTTGGTTTTGGATGACGAAGACTGGGGGGAGGCTGTGTCTTCCCCTCGGGAAGTGGCGATTTCCATGAGACTTCGTCTGGTGCAGCTTAGGATCCTTCACCGGTCCTACACCATGGGTCCAGGGTTGTGTCGTATGGGGCTTGCTTCAAATGCAGATTGCCGTAGGGGATGTAGCATGATTGGAACGTTTTTGCATATTTTGTGGGAGTACCCGGAGATCCATAACTATTGGATCAAGATTCATGAGAAAATGAGTGAGGTGTGGGGAGTACAGATTGCACTTGAGGCACGCTGTTGCCTACTTAATGTATGGGAGCCTTCCGACCTCTCGAGCCATGGTAAACTCGTGGGTCACTCTCGCATGTATGGTTGTCAAGCGAAACATCGCACAATTATGGGGTGCTGGTCGAGCTCCTCAGCTTGGGGAATGGATGGAGGACCTTGATTGGTGTATGTTTCGGGAGAGATCCGTGTATGTGGCCAGAGGGAGACCCCGCAAATGGGGGAAGATATGGGAGGCTTGGAGTGCTTACCGAGGGGATATTTGTACGCCGCCAGAAATAGATCCAGTTCGGGACGACATGGATGTAACCTGAGCCCAATTTTCACACTCCTTCATACTTCTGTAATGTTGGAATCTACATTCTCCGATTATGACTTGCGGATACCTATGGCCCGATGGTCATATTTATTTGTTTTTGTTGTTTATGTTTAATAAAAAGATTTTAAAAAAATAAAAAAACCAATGCATATTCATTTCCTCCCAAAGGACAATCACAAGCATTTGTCTCTCTTTTAACTATTGTAATTGTTGCTAAAATCAATCAACATCCGTAAATTTGTTTTAAATCTGCTGAGTGCTTTTCTTGCCTCATAACATTATTTCCCTCAAAATCACCCTCTACACCACTTAGCACTCATTCTGTTTTTATAATTTTTAATAGAAATTAAGCAATTAAAAGAAAATCTATCACTGAAATTATTTGGTTTACATATTGATGAAAACTTTGGCTGGGAGGAGGATACCGAGAAGTCATTCAGAGTCCTAGAACAGAGACCAGAAGCTCTTAGGGATAAACATGATAATATAACCAGCAATCCTTTTCTGGAAGGGCATATAACCCAGCCAGCAGCGGTTGCTCTATATGATGTCAAATTTAGGAAGATGAGGAAGAATTCTCCCTTGGAAAAGGAAATAAATTCGTATCTCAACTACTGTCTTCCTCAGTGGCACATCCACAATACCATTACTGCATTCCAGATAACATTTTTAATCCTTTTTTTGAAACAAAGTTTTATTAATAGTTTTTCATCTCGTACATTACAATACTAGAATGGTCGTCTGTACAGAGCCAGCTGTCATATACAGTCTAGTACCAACAACAGCTTGAACAGTCAAAGATACATATCCCTTACTTTGATTATTAATATACGGTTACAGACAGCGAAATAAAAACACACATAATTTTTGGAACGGGTACTATATAGGTTCCTGGGGTCCGTGGACTTTACTGCGAGTTATGTAGACCCCTGCCCTCCTCACATCTTAGTGCCGCACTCTCTGCATTGCCCCACCTGATCACTTCGCCATGCCACACATGAAGGAGGTGGGGGGGTGGGTTAGACTTCCATCACATTGTGATGGCCCGTATTGCTAGAATTAATGACAGATTTGCAAACCTGTATGGTACTTTGTGCATCGAGGGGGACTTATGTAGACCTAGGATACATTCCTCCATAATATTGGCTATTTCCCTCTGTATAGCTGCAGAAATGAGCCTTCTGACCGAGTCCCAGAAAGCCCTTAGGTGAGGGCAGCTCCACAACATATGCGCTATTCCAGCCCCATCCGCATAGCATCTGGGGCAATGTTGCTGAGTGTGCGGAAACATTTTGTCCAAGCGATGTGGGGTGAGATAAGCCCTGTGAAGTACCATGGTTTGGATAAATTTAAATTTAGCGTTTCTGGTAATTTTCCTAGGGTACTCTATGATTTTCCCTCATTCCTTTCCTAAGACTCGTCCGATGTCCTCCGACCAAGCGTCTTGCAATTGGGTGAGGGATATTCCAGCATGAGCCTGCCAGCATATAACCATTTCACCAAGTGCCTGCCCCGTCCCATGTAATGTAACATTTTGACTAATTCATGTGTATCTGGTTCTCGTCTAAGCGGGCCCACTGTGTTTTCACATACTGCGTCACAGCCGCATGCAGGATGTATAGATGGCCTGGTGCTCCCATGTTCCGGTCAAAGTTATCGTTATCTAGCAAGTGTCCCTCATGGAACAGGTCTGTCACTGTGGTAACTCCTGCGTCGGTCCAGGGGGCAAGGGTATGTTGTGTTATACGTCCAGTCGCCAATGGTATGCCCAAAAGGGGAATGTTACCTGCATAAGCAGGGAGTGTGTTTGTATAAAGGAGTGCCGCTTTCCAGCATTGTAGTGCTGTGCGCAGTAATGTAGGGAGCTGCTGGAGGAGTTTACAACGTGGGAGCAACAGCGCGTGCAAGGCTCCCGTCGCTATGTTGCGCTCAGTGTAGCCTATTTCCTGGAGGTTACATCCGGCCGTCTAAAAGGAGAGCCATTGTAACTGGCAAGCATAATAGTAGGCCCTGAAGCAAGGAACCCCAAGTCCCCCTTTGTTTGTGCCAAGTTAGATCTTCTGGAGGCTAATCCTCCGTCTGCCGGTACCCCAAATTAGATCAATGAGTAGAGAGTTTGAAAGTACGTTGTGGGAGCAGTATCGGTAGATTCGTAAAATAATAGAGTAGTTTCGGGAGGATGACCATTTTCGTAAGGGCTATCCTACCTATCACTGATAGCGGCAATGTAATCCAGAAGGAAATACTAGCGCAGAGGCCTCTAAGTGCCTTGTGTAAGTTGCCGTCCAATAGGTCCGTGGGAGTCCGGTAAACCTGTATTCCCAAGTATTTAAATGTCTGTGGTGCAACTTCTATCGCCACTGGACCGAACGGAATAATCATGGGGATAGTCTGCCCTCAGAAGAAAAAGGCATGCGATTTCCCCGGGTTAATGGCCAACCCCGATATGGATTCAAATACAGTAAATATCTCCACCATAGGCGCTAAGTCTGATCGGAGATCTTTGACATAAAAAATTATGTCGTCTGCATAAGCTGAAAAAAGATGTACTTTGTGTCCTACCGGAAAACCCAGGTCCTGCACCTCCGCTCACAGTTTAATAGCCAGGGGCTCCAGCGCCAGTATAAATAAAAGTGGCGATAGTCGGCACCCCTGCCTCGTCCCTCAATAAATCGGATACGTATCTGAGATATAGCCCCCAGTGCGGACGCGAGCCGTAGGACCCTGGTATAACAGACAGAGCCATTTTAGATAATCATCCGGTACCTCGAATTTGCCCAGTGCTTTAAATAAATAATCCCAGTTCAGTGTGTCAAACGCCTGGCGATGGTCTAGCGACATGCATCCAGCGTGAGTGTAGAGTGGTGGGTGGCCGACAGTAGGGAATGCAATCTTCTGGTGTTCAAAGATGTGCTACGGGCCGGTAAAAAACCCGTCTGATCTATATGTATTAATTTATGCAGGAGTGGTATGAGTCTATTCACTAGTCTTTTGCTAAGAATTTTATTTTTCGTTGCCAGGAGCGACAGTGGGCGGTAGCCTGCCATGTCAGTGGGGTCCCTGCCTGGCTTTGGGAGTGTGACGGTCAGTGCCTGTGTCGTTGTATGTGGTAATTCACCTTTTTCTAAGGTCATTTTATACAGGAGTTCCAAATGGGGTATAAGTGAATCTCCATAGATGTCATAAAATTCTGCAGGCAACCCGTCTAATCCAGGGGTTTTATTTCGGGGAAGCCCTTTGATTGCCGTTCTTATTTCCGCTTTAGTAACCGGGCCTGAAAGATCTTTGTGTGCATCCGGGGTCGGTTGTGGGTACATCAGTGTGTTTAGGAAATCATCTATCTGTGTGTCCAAACGATCCGCATGTTTGCCATAAAGTGTAGCATAGTAGTGATAGAAGGCTGTGTTAATGTCATGTTGTGTGTTTCGCTGTACCACCCTCCAAGGTAGTGACCTCACTAATCACCATGGCCGGGGGGTCATCCTTTATTAGTTTAGCCAACAGCGCCCCTGATTTGTCTGCCTCAGTGTGGGTTCTCTGTGTGTATCGTTGATAGTCTATGTTGCGGAGCGATTCAAGTAACTCCGCATATTGTATACAGAGTGGCCCCTGTTTCTCCCTATCGCGCATCGCCTCCTGTTCCAAGCGGTCCATCTTGCGTTCTGTTTCTATGAGAGATTTATTAACCTCCTGACGAGCACTGACAGTCGTACTGATTGATGGCCCTTCCACGTATTACCGTCCCATTCAATCAAGCCGTTAGAAGCTGTGTTGCTGTTTTCTAGAAAGTAATGTGTAATAGTGTTGGCCATGGCGGTACGGAACAATGTGTCTTCTAACAGTTGTGGCAATAAGCTCCAGGGTGGCACTGGAGTAGGTACCCTGCCCCATGTAATCGTTAACTCCAACGGTTGTGGTCCGAGAAAGTTTTGGCAAGATAAGTAGTGTGCGTGACTTGCATTGCGATACCATTTGAACAATATATCCTATCTATCCTGGTGTGCAGCATGTGAACCGGAGAGTAAAACATCACACAGGGCCCAGCAGGCCGCCCACCCACACAGTGCCTTTGCTTGTTTAGTGACACCCGCCCCATTCAGAGGGGAATGTGACCTATCTAAGGAGATGTTCCTAACCATGTTGTAGTCCCCTCCTATAATCCATGGGCACTTACCAACCAGTCAGTGCCAGGTTCAGGGTAGTAAGGAATTGTTCCTGCTCAGCGTTCGGCGCATATATGCTACCTAGCACCACCAACTGGCCATCCAGAGACCCCCTTACGAATATATACCGCCCTTGTTTATCAATTCGGTGTTCCAGTGGTGTGAAAGGTACCCCCTGACGAATCCATTTCGTAACCCCCCCCCCCCCGGGCATACCCTGAGTAGCTAGTAGTGAACACCTGCCCTCTCCATTTCTTGCGGAGTTTCACTGTCTCTTGCTGTAACATGTGGGATTCTTGTAAATATACTATTTGCGCTTTCCTTCGCAATATCTGGGCGTGTATTCTATGGCTTTTCTGTATGGAACCCAATCCCCTAACGTTCCACATTACTACGTTATACTTACTGAGAGTATGCATTGGGATATCTTATTAGTCCTATGATCAGACCATAGCATATTGGTGACTGTGTGCAGTGCTCTCAGGGCCAACAGGCACATAGAACCGCAATCCTCCCCAAAACCCCAATACTCGGTCCGGTCGAGAAACTATACCGGACCACTAAACTAAACACAACAAACAGAACTACGCCCTGTACATTCGCCGATTGGGGGACATCGCCAATGCCGTCTACGGAGCGTGGGTCACACTCCATCGGAATCATGAGTTCTGAACTTCACGGAACCCGGGCTCAATAAAATGTGATCACAATACGTGGCATAACATAACGCTGCACATTACATGTATCATACCAGGAAACAACAAGGATAGCATGCCAATGGACAAAGTCAATTCGTAAAGAACCGCACCATACCACTTTCAGCCAAACAGTCCATCCGCCGTTTGAGGGGTTACAGAAGAAAAGAGAGCCACACTACCCTCAGAGTCTGATTTGTTCAGTTCTTCTTCTTCAGAGGAGGCCGACTCTTTCACAGGAGCAGGTTGTCGAAAGGTAGCGGCCGCTATGAGTGCCTACGTATCTGTCTGCTTCGACGCACGCCGGTCCGGTCCGCATGACTGGAACCGCCCTGAGTAATCTGGGAATCGTTTTCTCCAGTCTCTGAGGGGTCTGTTATCTCCAACCATTCTTCGACGTCCTTCAGGCTTTCGAAGAAATACGTCTTGCGTGCATAGAGGACTTTTAAACGGGCAGGGAAGAGGAGAGCATATTTGAGGTTCATAGTCCTCAGTTTCTTCTTTACGGCCATGAACGAAGAGCGGTGTCGTTGCACCATAAGTGTGTAGTCCGGGTACACGGATATTTGCGCATTTTCAAAGTTGTTCTGGCCAAGCTCTTGCGCTTTTTGTAGCAGTGCGTCCCTGTCCCTATAATTTAGCAGCCTGACAATGAGTGGCCGCGGGGGATCCCGGTTTAGGTTGACCAGTGGGTATTCTGTGAGCATGTTCCACGCAGTATTGGTTGGAGAGCCCCTCCAGGGTAATGTGGTCACGGAACCGCTGTTCCATGTATGTCGCCGGGTACCGCCCCTCGCAGCACTCCGGCAGGCCAATGACATGGACGATGTTTCGTCTTGTTCGTTCTTCCGCATCTTCCACCCGGTTTAAAAGGTTGCTGACTTGTTGTTGTAGTTGCTGCACCTTTGTAGTGGTCTGAGTTTGTTGCGGGGAAAGATCTGCCAGCGCCATGGTATTATCCTTCACCTTTTGTCCGACAGTTTTGCGTGATCCGCCTTAAGTAGTGTGAGGCCTGTTGTGAGAGCACCAATTTGTAGTTCGATGGCCTTCTCGAGTCTCTGACCTCCTGCAAAATAAGGTCCAGTTTGTCCACCGGCTCCTGTTCGGCAGTAGGCGGGATGCAGCTGGGCAGTTGTGATACCCCGCTGTGGTTCACTCGCGCCATGGCGGAGTCTGCGCTGGTTCCAGTGTCCTGCTGTCTCCCCTTGTTGCGGCACATTACCGCCAGGTAGTTAGCAGGAGCTCGTCGGCACGTTCCACCGTCTCGGCATAGAGGCAAACCAAGAGTCTACTGCGCTACAGTACAACAGGGGGGCCCGTGCAGTCCCAGCGGGCGCACACCAACAGTAACAGCAACAGCAAGGCCCCACGTAGTAACAGCGACAGGGTTGGGCATAGAACTGGGCTCCACAGGCCCGCGCACGACACGTGTAGGCGCCCCACCTGGGGTATTATCCTGACGTTCCAGGAGTCGCGACAAGCAGGGGACGAGTTAGTCTACGGCAAGCATGCAGTGGGCCACCAATGTTATGGGCGTATATCCACCCCAAGTATTAGGCTCAGCTCACCGGCTTCTCAGTCCCAGCAGGGATTTCCGGGATAGTTTACCTCAATGGCGCCCTCCAGATCTGCGCCGGATCCACTACGTAGTGGGGCCCCCTTTCGAGGAGGGGTAAGGGGGGTCTCGTATCGTCAATGCAACAATCCACGCATCAGGTGGGGGGCCGCTGCAACACACCAGACCACCGAGTCTCGCCCGCCCTCAGCGCGGCTACAGCAGGCCTCAATCAGGGGTTTGCGTGAATCTGTTCCGGGGGCCCCACCACTGTGCCCAGCAGAGTTTTACAAACACACCATGTCGGGCCGCTCCCACATTGTCCACAGTCGTCGGGGCACGTCACCTCCGCCCAGGCTATCTTCACCGGACCCCCACGACAGAGCGACCCCCGTCCAGGCCAGTATCTGCCCGAAAATTGAGCAGGCCGGTCCTCGGTGTTACGTCGCAGGCGGCTTGTAGGCCCCAGATGTCAGTGCTCCACAGCCTCAAGCAGCAGGTGCGTCAGGGCCGGTCCAGCGGCCACTACAGCCCTGGTGAGCAGAGGTATATCCAGTTATTGGTCCCTGGCTGCAGAAGGTAGCTGTCCGCATAGTAGGGGAGGGGGTATCTGCAGCACACCGGACCCAGCACAGCGCCTGCCTCCCAGCGCATCCGCTAAAGGCCGCAACGCATCCTCGGGGACTACATTCAGTGCGCGGTTGCTTACCCCCTCAACCGGTCCGGGCAGCCCCCACGCAGGTAATCAGCACTAGGGCACCTCTCCGCCGTCCTGGGCTTTTTCTGTCGGCCCCTTGTCGCAGTGCAGTCACTACCAGGGCCAGCCTCGCCACTCCAATCCAGCGGGCGGACTCCCAACTTCAGGCCCGCCTCGATCACACAGACAGTGGGAGGGTCTCGGGTGCCAGCACACCCCGATATCTGGCAGCGAGGCTGTCGGGGGGCGATCCGGTGCTCGCCCCCAATCCGGCAGGCAGTGGCAGTCCTTTTTCCGGGAGTTTAGGTGCAGCGTCAGCCGGATTTACTTAGGATGTAGGAGCCAGGGTCCGGAGCTCCACTAAAACGCAGCCGCCATGATAGGCTGTCGGCCACACTCCCTCCACATTTTTAATCCTAACCCCTCGGAGTGTTATGGGGCTATAGAACACAAGTTAAAATACTGTTAGAGCTGGTGGCAGGATATCATAAAATGGCTTCATTCATTAGAGGTGTGGCGCTGCAGCCAGGGTGACTGACTCCGGAACCTGGGGCTCATGGTTCGATCCCCGGCACTGGGTCAGCCCAGCACCATGTGACTGAGCAATAGCTCGCTTAATCTTACCGACAGCCCCCAGCACAGGGATACCTCCGGGTAGCTGTGTGCTTTACAAATACTGGATTTAACTTTATTTTTTAAAATTGATGCACAAAACATTAAAATGCATTGTGAAAACAAAAAACCTAAAAGCTGAACTTTAAGTGGGATGAAAACTGGTGTGAGGGTCTTTTAAAGGGTACACGGGCAAACAATTATGAATAGGAATACTTTAAAATAGGCGTATCCCATGTGATTATAGGTGAATCTTACAACACAAAAACTAAAATTATAGCGACTCTCTGTGAATGTTGTGTGTTTGAATCCAGGCATATAACATAATAGGCAAACACCTAAAACACGACAGATCTATTGGCTTTGCCAATGTTTGATAGCAGTATCAAATACAAGAGTAACAATAATGATTTTTTGTGGATTTAGAATTGAAAATGTTCCAATTCTGAAAATACGAGATTATGAAATACATGATTTTACTAGGTCCTGTGGAAAGAGTAGTGGTCTTCGCAGTGCCTAAATCATTCCCGCTCTCCCCTCCTCACCACTTTCCTCTGCAGAGTTGCACTCTTAAAGACTCACACTCTTTTTCTCTCTAAATTCTTCTGAAATCCATCGTATGGATATCTCATACATTATCTCTTTCCTCTTCAGCACCGTCTTCTTACTCTCTCTCCTTCTGCGTGCACTTCCTTTCATCTAATCTACTACACCATCCCCCACTCAACCTACCGACCCACTCACTCACTCACCTGTAAACTGTGCAATTGTTTTTCCTTTGGTGTGTACCTTCTTCACACTCTATCCCACAAAATAACAAATACAATTGGCACATATTTTACCAGTGGTCTCTGTAGAGGCATTAAGGATTGCATGTGCATGAAGCCCAAACATATTTATGACTCACTGCCAGGCACCTGGGAAAGTCGCACTGCCTTCAGCCCCAGCTCTACAGATTTGAGCCCTATCCCATCACAAACACTTACCCACAACCTGAACTCCCTGAGACAGCTGGAGGCGACTCAGTTCCCTGTATGCACTAAACAACAGCCATATTTTATAAGAAAAAAGTACAGAAACACATCTGGGAGTAAAAAATACTCTTGGGGAATGCAAGATTAAGTAAACCAAGTGAAAAGTAAACAAGGACTGCATCACTGAAATGGTTTACCTCAAGGCTTTTACAAACACAGTTGAGAAATCAACACTGTTTTTGCTGTTAAAGTAAGACGTAAACATGGTGCCCGAAAGGGACCTGTTTCAAAGCCAGTTTTTAACTCGCTTGGCCTAAAGCCCTGCCTCAAATATTACCTCTCTGCCTTAGAGAACGTGCTACCTGTTGCAGAAGGTCATGCTTGAGTGTGGGCTATGGCTTGCAGGGACCCTTGAATGAGATTTGAGAACCCGGAAGCCATCACTAGTAACATCTATCTGGCACATTCTCCATGTATCACACTATCCAGCAAAACTTATATTTTGTACACATATGCATTCAGCATGTAAAAGACAAGAAGTGGGTGACTGAATTGACTCCAGCATAAATAAAGACCTCATTTCCAGTTCAGGCCCTTTCTTGGTTTTCTTTGCAAACGATGGCTGCTTGCAGGGGTTGGGGGAGTTGACCATAGGGCTTGGCCGCACGCTAGACCATGCGATAACTCTCTCGCCACACACAGCAAAATGCTGTGCTCAGTATGGGTTTGGATGCCTCTGGGTGGTTTGGTCACTGGCCAGGCCCTGCGGCCTACCTCGCAACATGGAGCTGGCTGCCTGCGGCGGGTTGACTTTATATATGGTAATAAAATACAACTTTATTTTTTTTTAAAAGTCTAGAAGTTTACTAAAAAGAAACAAAGGTTAAAGTAACGTTATAGTTAGCTGAAATATTCAGTGGCAATGTACAATGCTTTAAACTCTAAAAACCACAGACATTTATCAGTTAATGTTCTAAAAATCTCAAGTAACTATAACTCGTGCCCTAAGGGAACTATAACTTGTGTCCTTGCCATGCACTGCTATTTACCCCACATATTACATCACTCATGACATCTTCTAGGACATCACTGATACTATCACTGCCAGATTTGCAAGTAAATTATTGATGAGCAAACTGTAGAGGGTTGGGGCGCAAGTTTCTTAGGGCACAAGTTATAATTTCTTGAGATAACTATAACTGGGTGATTTCTGTGGTTTTGGAATTTAAAAATGTTACATTGTTACTCAACATTTCACCTAGCCACACCGATAAATTAGTCAGTTTTTTTTCAGTGAAAAAAATATATAAATATATATATATATATATATATATATATATATATGTACGTATGTATGTATGTGTGTATATATTCACTGAAAAAACATAGGTTTCAGGGACTTTATAGTTAGAAATTAGCATTTAAAAAACCATAGAAATTCACTGAAAAAACCATAGGTTTCAGGGACTTTATAATTAGTTGGAAATTTCACTCGTACAAAACCAGAGAAATTCTGCCATTATAGTTAATTCAGCTAACTATAACTCGGCCCCCACATCGGATTTTCACATGGATGATGCCATCAGTGATGTCATTTGAGATGTCATCTGAGATGTCATCAGTGATGTCACTGACATGTCATAAATGATGTAATATGTGGCGTCATCAGCAGTGCATTGCGGGGGCATGAGTTATAGTTAGCTGAATTAACTATAACAGCGGAATTTCTCTAGTTTTGTATGAGTGAAATGTCCAAGTAACTATAACGGACCTGAAACCTATGGTTTTTTCAGTGATTTTCTATGGTTTTTTTAAATGCTAATTTCTAACTATGAAGTACCTGAAACCTATGGTTTTTTCCAGTGAATTTCTATCTTTTTATTAAATGCTAATTTCTAACTACAACATCCTTGAAACCTATGGTTTTTTCAGTGAATTTCAAAGGTTTTTTAAATGCTAATCTTAAAGTTAAAGTTTTTAACACTCATTCTTCAGAAATCAATCAGTGTTTTGCCTGAAAAGATAAAAACATCAATGCAAGGCAGGAAAGGGACCCATTTCTACGCCCTGGGGCGACCCAGTCTACTAAAAGATTTACAAACCTCAGAGCTGGAAGTAGCCAGCGCAGATCTCTTATTACTTCCCCTTCTGAGCTCAAAATTCAAACTAGTGCTCTAAATTCATACCTGCTTAATTCCGCTTGCCCAGTCAATACTAAATAGCACCCGGTAGAATGCCAGACTTAAAATACGGGCTTTAGATTTGGGTCGCAAATGTAAAATCCTACTATTTCTGAAACACGAACAAACGCCATAGGTACAACCACCATAGGGAATGGTAGGCGGAGGAGAGAGATTTCTTTCAAAGGTGCTCTTGGTGACTTTGCACATTAGGTCGTTTTTTTATTTTTTTTATTTACCAATCTCTCCTAGAATCGGGATGTTTTCATTTACGACCCAGGTTGTTACAGGCAGAGCCTGGGAATGTTGATGCAAGGGAGCATGCGGAGGGTAAACTGGAGCAAACTGTATGCGCGCACTGTGGACGCCCACAGGCCGCAGCCCTGCCTTGTGATCTGTAGTGGAGCTGCACTGCTGCTTCCTGGGGAAAAATTTGGGAAAGAATGCGAGAGGAGGTGGCGGGCTGCCCTCGGAGATGGACACAGGGGAGCTATGCGGTTCGCGGAAGAAAGTTAACGGTGGACCCATTCCTGACAGCCAGACAGTGGAGTATAGTCAAATGATGGGGCCCACTGTTTAGAGGGAAGAAGGCCCCTGAATCTCACATATTTCACAGATATTCATTGACCTAGGTAGGAATTGGGTCCCATGAACGGTTGGGGCCCCTCAAGCATCAAGCAATGGGGGTAGGGGACTGAGTGCGTTGCGCCCCTGCAGATAGAACTAAGCGCATCCCCTGTGTCTCCTCTGGCATTTTAAATCAGCATTTCAATTCCACCCAGGAACCAGCAGACACAGCATTGCTCCAGTCTTGTCTCGCTCGAGACTATGCCGACCTTGTGTGTCTCGGCCCATCTGCATCCCTTTCAGGGAAGGGCCAAGGTGCCGAGAGCTCGGACCTTGGGCACCATCTACTATTGGAACCAGGACCGCGTAGCCCCAGACACCTTCCAGCTGTACCTCTAGCACTAACTAACGTGCTTCGAAGTGCAGCCTGTGTCTTACATGTGCGGTGATAGCTTTGCGGCAGTGCATCACTCTCGCACTTGGAAAGGCAGGTAATCAGAGCCTCGAGGCATCCCGACGATGTACACCCGCCAGGGAGGGTTTCCATGGCGATGAAAAAGTGTACTGTCCCAGTAGTGCAAGGGAGGACGAATGGTTGTGAAATCGCCAACTGGAAAGGCCTAATGGGTTACTACTACTTACTACACGGCCCGATTACACAAAAGAGGTGCATCATGGTTGTCTGTGCTTCATATCAGTCCATATAGCTGTATTTATTACTAGCATTAGATGGACACTGCCTAGTCTCAGCTCCACAGATCGGGCACAGGCCGTATTAAATGCAAATTATGCTGTCCTCAGGTGACTGCGGCGAGTGGCTCCAACTAAATTAATTCTACGCAGCCCTGTTATTTATTAGTCAACTGTACCTAGTAGACGACGATACACAGTCCCTAAGCGCGAGCAATGCTTTCGTACAAATAGTGACTGGCCCCTACTGCATGAACCCTTTCATATTATCAGTACCGGGATAGAGCATGATCCATGTAAACAAATGGCTTAGAAACCCTTTCCAACGTATACCTCATGGCACCATCTCCTCGAGAAGCGCCTGGTACATTTCACATTAAGTGGTCTGTTTAAGCAAACATTGAATATCCCTGGTTGGTCGATTAGGGTGCGGCACTTACTTGACAGACATGCATCCATTAATCGCCACTTGCAAGGGCCCCCGTCACTTCATGATGCTTGCATGCTCCTCTGCGGATATAAAGCCATCAGTCAGCGCAGCTTCTGTGTTTCTCATAAAGTGCACGCTGTTTCTACTGAGGGACTAGTGCACAGTGGGTGTGACTATGTAACATGCGTTGACCGTGCCGGAGTCTCTGGCCCAGGTTCGAGTGCACGCCCTGGCTGATGCTCTAGTACCTCCGCCAGGCTCTGGTGATAGTCCAGATGTTGCAGCACTAGCAGCTGCTGCCCGTGCACCATGAGCGCGAGAGCCTGGCATTGAACGTATGTAATCCATAGTTATTAATGTGCCGGGGCACTGCACAGTTGGGTTGTCATGCATTAAGCGGAGTGCGGTGTATTGGTCTATATGCATAGCGAATGGGGGCAGTACGCATATTTGCGATGGGCATTGTGCAGAGATATCTTTCGGATGCCTTGTACGGGGCAGATGTGCAGAAGTATTATGCAAGAACATTGGCGGGGTAGCATTTTGCAGGTGGCATCATAAAGGCTGAATAAAAACGTGACAGGCTCTGCAACCCCTGCTCTCTATACCCCTACTTGCTATTTCTCTCCCCTCGTGCTCAACCACTGACTTGGTTGGTCTCAAATCAGCTGTTCTGATTTTAGATTTATTTATTTAAATTTGATTTTTTTGATGGCAACATGTACCATTGTAAAGTGCTCTGGTAACGTCCGGTCTCGCAAACGCTATATAAAACTGAAATATATAAACTCACAAGGCATTTACGCAAAGAGCAATGAATTGGCAGTGGTGCAGTGGGAAAGGGGGGAACTTCTTGAAATTGGCATTGACAAGCTTGACACTGAGTGATTCAGAAAACATACACATTTTCTGCAAGGCCTGAGAGGGTTAGAAGAGGCAGTCGAGGACAAGGGAGGAAGCTGTTATTAGAATGCCCATGGGTTGACAGCTCACGCCACCTCAGAGCACCCCTGGGCCATGATGGCTGGTTTCTACTTTGTGGTTAGAAATCCCAATGCCCCCAGCACTCAGTGGGGGCAGGGGGAGGAGGGGTTGAGGAGGGGTGTGGAAGGGAAGCTTCAATAGGGATTCTGTTGTGTATGCTCAGACCATATGAAAGCTGCTGTGCTTGTACAACTCTGCAGAGTACATGCACTTGACGTGCACTTGAGTCAATGCGTGCCTCCCGGCAGCCCTGCAAAGAGTGTCAGGGACTTGCGATGCGGGCAAATCCTGGATGTGATTGCACCATTGTCCTTCAGTCAAGTGTCAGGACAGCAAGGGGCACTGCGTGGGCACAGGTGGAGGATTGAAAACGTAGCAGTTCAGAAGTAGTACCAGGACACCGCTCTGACATACACATGAAAGGTACAGAGGGTACATTGAGGGATACTGGTAAAAAATAAAAATAAAAAAGTGTAGCGCAGGCGATAACGGGCACCCAGTGGACATTGAGGGGCACTGGGTGCCACCTGTCCGGTAGATATTTACAGACACGGGGCGAGATGCTGTTGGAACATAGAGTGGCCCTGGCAGAAGCCAAATTGACGAGGCGGGGCAATGAATGGGCAGCGACAGACAAGCTTGTGGTGGGCACCGGCAGACAATCAGCAGAATGCGGATGGGGTATGGAGTGGCACCCTCACAGGTGTAAGATTATGGGAGGCGAATTGAATGACCACTGTCAGGGTGGGCACTGGCAAGGGTGAGGGGAACTCGGACTGGCATCGACATTTAAGTGGACGGTCAGTGTTCCGCTATGTCGTGGGGGCGGGTACAAGTGCTACAGAGGGGAGGAGAGGGGGCTGGACCAGGCGGATGGGTCTGAGATGCAGTGAATATGTCCCTGCAGACCAAGGTCAGAAGCAGTGTTCTCCCTACAAACCCTACACATTCTGCTCTGCGCCTTGTGACCATCTGACCCCCGTGCGAGCTGGTTCCGGGGCTATAGGTGTCATTCCTGAAAGGGGGGCTAAGAGGTGGTTGTTCTGCTTAAGCCATTGGCGTGGGAGGGAGGAGGTGTGGTGGGCTTCGATGCAGGTCATCAGCCTCTTATTACATCTGTAATGCGCAGTCGCTCACAATTTTTGTTTTCCAGTGGTCCATTTCTGAAGAGATGTGACCATTGTGCGCTATTGTAGAAAAATGTATAACACTGATTCCCGTAAAAAAAATACAGTTTGAATGGTCGCTGAAATAAGCAGTGTTTCAGGACACCACATTCAAATTTTGATAGGCAGAGCTGCACGCTCTTAAAACAATAGACCGCCTTAAAAGCGACAACTTTGCAGATGAAGGGCCAGATGTAGGTCGCCGAATACCGGTCGGTAACGGCCGAATTCGGCCGTTACCGACCGGTATTTGGCTTTTGAGATGTAGGTGGGTCTGAATTTACAGAATCGGTATATTTACCGATTCGGTAAATTTACCACTTCGGTATTTTACCGAATCGGTAAATATACCGAATCTGTAAATCCATATGTAGGTGGCACTCTTAAGAGTGCCACAGGCCCTTAAGAGTCGGTATTTTACCACCCAATCCTATTGGGTGGTAAAATACCGAATTCAGGTGTGCATGCACATCTGTGCATGCACACCTGTGCCATGTGCCATGTGCCATGTGACACACAGACATGCCCTTAGGGCATGTCTGTGTGCCACATGGCACACATGCCTGTACTTGGGGTGCTAGAGGGTGTCAAAGTGACACCCCCTGCACCCTTGCAGGATTCGGTATTTACCGAATCTGTAAATACCGATTTGGTATTTAACATTGATTCCTATGGGCTTCAAGGCCCATAGGAATCAATGTGAAATACCGAATCGGTATTTACCGATTCGGTAAATACCGACTCTTACAGAATGGGTAATATTTTACCTACATCTGCCTCCTTCCTATTTACCGACTCTTAAATACCGATTTGGTATGAGTCGGTATTTAGGAGTCGGTAAATAGGATTTACCTACATCTGGCCCGAAATGTTTGTTTTACTTGCCTATTGACAAATACACTGTGCTGATGATTGTTGAATATATTGCACCCTTTTCAAAAAATGTTACAGCCTTTACATTAAATACTAAGAATTGAAAACATTTGGTGGTGAGCTCTTTTGAAATGCGTTTTAGTTGCCCTGCCCTGGGGCAGTTTCGAAGAGGCTGCCACTGCTCCATAGCCTGGTTTTGTACACCCCACCCCCGCCTACCCCCCTCCCCCGCTAGTCATCTGTCATCCCTGCAGCAGACCTACGCGTGGATGCAGTGTGCCTGGCGCTGAGCTGGCCTTCGCCAACTTAAGTGGCTTCCTTAAGTACACTGCATGCGCTTTAAAGTGGCCCTCTAGGTGTTAGAGTTGTTTTCACCCCCAATGGAGCCTCTTCGTTCGCAGCTAAGCTACCTTTAGGCAGACCCATTGATCAAACATTGATCGAACACTTTACCAAATAGCATTGTATTGATACATAGGCAACTATCTCTGATCATCTGCGAGTTGAACGCAGTTGGTTCAGGCTGTGGATGTGGACACGCTAGGTCTTACGGCGGGCAGTCGCCCGGAAGCAAATACTCTGGGCGTGAAGGAATCCCCCTGCCACCAGCCTATGAGGCGCAGCCATTAACAACTAATTATTTCCCAGTCTCTTACAATTTGTAGAGACCGAAGGAGACAACATCTGTGCAACACTTAAAGTTAAGGTTGTATAGTTCCTTTTGTTCTACACCACTGAGTTTAGGTACCTTAGTGTGTGCCAAACATGTGGTGTAAGATTTTTTCCGGTCCTGATGAATGCTGAGCCGACTATTGGCTCGTTAGCAGAAACATGTTGACCTTTTTCTTCTTTATTTCTTTTCACTAACTTGAAGGACGTGATGGTTCAAACTAACATAACCATTTATATGTCCGCTATTTTTTCACTGTTTTTAATGGAGTTCGAACTACCCTCTTATTAAAAGAGAGTTTCAGTTTGGGGATTAGTCCACACTCCTTTTAATTCACTTCTTCACCACATCCTTTTTCGTTATCTTTTTTCTACAAGGACCCAATGAAGATAACTGGCTACCGACTTTTAGTTGGTGCCTGAGGGTTCTTTTCTTGACACTAAGTATGCTTACCTTATCTCCCTACGGGTTTCCAACCTATTTCTGGTGGTAGAAACTATACTACTACTTAACTTTTTCTTCCACTTTAGTTACGTCGTCACTCTTCTGTTGTTTAAAACAATGCAATATTGCTTTCTACATCAATCAATCGACTATTATTTTTTGGAAATGCTCCCGGGACCTGGCCCACCCGGGAGCCTCATTAAAATGAAGCACGGGAGCCCACGCTTCATTTTTTCTTTTTTATAATTACGGCGGGATTCGCGTCCCCAACGCGATTTCCTGCCGACATTATAAAAAAGAAAATGCTTTTTGTGGCCTGATGGTCCTTGTGGGACCCCCTGAGCAGACCTAGGGGATCAGGGTGTTTCTACCCTACCCCTTATCTTGTATTTTTAACCTCTTTTTTCAGTTTTCTTGTGACTCGGTTCTACCGAGTCACAAGATGGCTGCCCACACTTCCTGGTTTGGAGTGTTGGCAGCCAATTAGAATGAAGCTCGTGGGGGTTCGCGAACCCACCACTGCCCTAGATATCAAAACTTTTTCTTTACTTAATCTCTCAGGAACTACGTAACGGATTTACACCATTTAACAAAAAGGGCTCTTTCTGAACCAAGGGCTAAATTTTTGCCAAATGTAGTGTCATTCTATTCAGCAGTTCGGGCTGTAGCTTTGTCTAAAGTTTCCTATGGAAAATAACATGGGGAAAACATGGTTTGGGACCCCTATTTTTGCTCGGCCCCCGCTTGACGAATCACCCCAAAACTTTCAAGAAAGGAGCTGACCATAGTGGGTCACTAGTTTTGAAAATTTTGCAAAGATTTGTCAAACGACGCCAAAGTTATTGGGAAAACAAAAAACGCTTTTCCTATGGAAACTTGGTCCTAACTATAACTACCTACTGGCGACCACCAGTAGGTAATATAGTTAGCTAAGTGAAATGTCAGTTTAAACATAACATTTGTAAAAAAACAAAAAAAAAACACTGAAACCCAACTAGTTTTAGTTGTTTCAAATCATGCCGCCGTAATGCACTGTGTTGTCATCAATGATGTAATTTAAGATGTCATGAGTGATGTTATCAATGATATCATAGAACATGTCATGAGTGATGTAAAATATGAGGTCATGAGCAGTGTAATGTCTTCTTAACCTTAACAGAATTGCAGAAGGAAACATAAAAGTCTTAATCCTTGTTCATAAGAAAGTGGCCAGTGGTAGGGAGGGTTTAGAAGAGATAGGGGTATCCCTTTTTTCAGTTATCAGTATTTTATCTGCCGCCAGATTGGAGCTAGTCAGCTGCTCTTAAGGACTGACAAATGCCTTCCAAACATGATATCAAAAGAAAGCAATAAAACCATAAATTGGGTAATTTAAAGCAGGGTTTCCATACTTGAGATTTGACACATTTTGTGAAAAAGTTTTAAGATCACAAAATATTATTCCCCATCAGCTGTCTTTCACGACCTTACTTTTCCAGTTTCTATCTCACACTAGCAAGTTCTTTTTAATCCCTTCTTTCTCCCTTTGTCACTAGTTTCCTGTTTTTCTTCCTGCTTGATTCTCACTTTTCTGCTGTTCTCTCTTGCTCAGAGTTAAAATCTGAAGTTGAAAAGTCAGCTGACCATCAGAAAAAAAAAATAAAGTTACTTATCTGTAAAAGTAGTTCTCCAGTTTTGGAATCTTTTATAGATTGCCATGCTGAATCATCTCCCATCGTCGAGATGGGAGTTCCACTGTATACTAAAATAGGTATGCAATGTTGAACATAAATCAGAAAGGTCCTTGCAGTTTGTAACATATCATAGTCTTTTTCTAAAAAGAGACCAAAGATAGGTTACAACCAATCAGGTTGCCCTTCCCTCTGCAACACCCCTGTGAGAAGCTCCATTCCCCCAGATTTTCATAGCACAAGTGTAAGAGATACACCCTAAGGGAGGAGGGCGGTTTGCATGTGAAACTATGAAAGATTCCAATACTGGAGAACTACAGTTACAGGTAAGTAACTTATTTTCTTAATCCAGTATTAGAACTGCCATAGGTTCCCCATGCTTGAATAAGATTATAAAGCAGTTATGAAGCACATTTTAATATATTAACATGAATAGCTATATTTTATATATATTTATATATACTGTAATAAAAAGAAAGACCCAAAAGTCCCATAAATACACAATATATATATAGTTATATTTAGGACCAATGTTTCAATAGAAAAAGCATTTTTTGTTTTGCCAATAACTTTAGAGCCACTTGAATCTTCATGAAGTTTTCAAAAATGTTCCCTTTTTGGTTCAGCTGCTGCGTTTAAAGTTTCGGGATGATCAGTCACACTGGGGCAGAGAAAAAAAGAGGGGCCCAAAATGCGTTTTCCACATGTTATGTCTATGGGGATTTTTCTTTTTTTGAACACAACTACAACCCAAACCGAATTACAACAAATTACAACAAATCTGGCAGAAAGCTAGATATTGGTCCAGAAAGTGAGCTTTTTGTGATTTGGTGTACATCCATACAGTAGTTTCAGAGATATTTATGTTAAGAAAATAAAGATATCTGGGGGCTCAAAATCCTACTAAAATGTGATTGGCTGCCAACACTTCAACCAGGAAGTGTTGGTAGGTATCTTGGAACTCGGCTTGAAGCCAAGTCACACAAAAAAAGTTACAGATTAAGAAAAGGGGGCAGGGTAGGAATACCCTGACCCCCCAGATATGGTGGGGGGGGGGGGGTCCCACAGGGACCCTGCTAAGGTTTTAAAGCATTTAAAAAAGTTTTGCCTTGAATCCACGGGTGGATGCGTTACAAAATAAAAATAAAAAAAAGGAGCTCTGGGGAACCTGAGACAGTGTAAGGGTTTTTCACAATGGGATACCATAGGCATATTGACAGTGGGGGACCTGTGGGATAAGGGTACGGTGGTACCTTTCAATCAGCTACGACAGCAATACAAGTTGAGACTGACGGAATCGTATAGGTATATGCAGATCCGGCACGCATTACTTACAGCTCTTACAGCTGACTCTGAAGTTTCTGAGGCATCTCCTCTTGAAGATCGCCTCCTCACGGACTACATGCCAGAACGCGCTACCTCCCTCATATATCATAAATTGCTCAACAATTTACAAGATCCTACATTAAACTTGAGAGGTAAATGGGTGACGGAATTGGGTGACATGGTTGACTCTGAATGGAACGAAGTATTGGCGTCTCCGAAAGAAGTGGGTATATCGGCTAAATTCCGTCTTGTGCAGCTTAAGATCTTACACAGGGTGTATTACACAAGGACGACACTACACTTAATACAGCGGGCGCAACACCCATACTGTCTGCGTGGATGTGGGGAGGAGGGAACACTACTTCACACCATATGGAATTGCCCTCGCATCATGGAATATTGGAGACAAATAATGCGCACTATATCTCAAACATTGGGGCTATCCCTGGTCCCTGATCCACGCAAATGCCTTTTAAACATATGGGAACCGAACGATCTCACAAGACATGGCCAACAGTGGTCCACAATAGGCTTGATGATAGCGAAACGTGACATAGCACAGAAGTGGGGAGCGGTGGAGGCACCGACGCTGGCACAATGGGTCTAAATATGGATAGAGTGATGATCACAGAGAGGGCAGTATATAAAGCCAGGGTCAGTCCACGTAAATGGAACAAGATATGGACCCCTTGGATTGTATACAGGGGAGAGATTTGCGAACCCCTGCAGGAGGACGAGCAAGTAACGTCAGATGAAGAGGATGTGGATGAGTGAGGGGACTGGGAGAGGCGTGCGCAGGACTGGAGACCCGGGAGCTCAATGACGATAAATAACACTGAAGGGGTGGGAGGGTTAGACGGGTTTGCTAGAATTAATACAGTACCCTCATTGAGTCACAAACATGCTGGAAATAGCACGATACACGAGCCCCGGATAGAGGACGTAGTCCGCCTACAGATAGTTAATGTTACGTATAAGACAGGACAGGAGCAGTGCCCTAGATAATTTGTCTGCCCTATGGTTTATATTTGGTTAGCCTTACATTTAAGTTTGATTGTTGTTTGAAGACCAAAAAACAGACCTGTACTCATCAGATGTATTCTTGCGAATTAGGAATGGTCATTGTTTTGTAACGCCGCCGGACCCCTGGGTTGTCGGCAAAAGAGCTGTGTTACTCTGACGATTCTTGAGTTATACTTAAATATGGTGCAGCCGGCCCTTGGGTTGTAGGCTACATGCTGTGTAAGATTGGAAATGTGCAATAAAGGTCTTTATAAAAATAAAAAAAAATAAAAATAAGGAGGTGCAGGCTTCTGCGAAACTTTTATATTCAGCCCCCAGGTCGGCTAAACCCGAGGTACATGTTTTTAAAAATATGCGGGGGTGCCCATGCAGCACCCCTCACGCTCTAGGGACCACCACCTCCCCGGGGCAAACAAGTAAACTGATGCGGGGGTGTCGCACGTTCCCCCCTGCAGCCCCGGGAACCGACCACTTCCCGGGGACCGACCGGCAATCTGTTAAATTAGTGCAGGGGACGTCCGCATAGCCTCCCTTGCAGCCCTGGGGACCACCACCTCCCTGGTGTTTTATCTATAATGAAAGCAGGGGGCTGCACAAACTCCCTACAGCCCCGGGGGTCGCCACTTCTCCAGGGCTTTAAACCAAAATAAATGCATGGGACCAAGTGCCCCTCCCACCCCCCACCGCATCCACGGGGACCACCACCTCCTCTGGGCTTTAACTTTCATTATTGGGGCGCTGATCCCCTCAGCCCTGCAGACAGCTCCAGGGCTCAAATGATATAATGGAGGGGGTTCTGTTGCGGACCCCAAGGAAAAACCACCTCCCCGGGGCTAAATGAAACAAAAGAGGAGCACTGCTTATGACCTCACATATTACATCAATCATAACATGGTCAGTGACATCACTGATAACATTTCAAATGACATCACTGATTACATCTCAATGACATCACTGATTACATACACGATGACATTATCCAGTGTTTGTGATGGTTTTCGAAACACATATACTAAAATAACTGGTTGTGGGAGTTTATATATGGGTGAGTGAGTGGGTGTGTAAGTGGTGTATACAAGAGTGAGTGGGTATGTGACAGACTGGGTGTGTCAGTGGGTGTAGGAATAAGTGAGTTGCCGTGCGAGTAATTGTATGGGTGACTGAGTTGTTGTTTAAGTGGGTGTAATGGTAAATGAAAGGATGAATGAGTGACTGTATGGGGGAAGAGTGCCGGTGTGTCAGTGGCTGTAAATGGTGAATGCAAGCGTGCATGAGTGGCTGAATGGGTGACTGAGCAGGTACATAAATGTCTGTAGGGGTGAGTGACAGGATACCTAAGTGACTGTATGGATGCATGAATGGGTGTGTAAGTGGGTGTATGGGTGTGTGAGTAGTTGTATGGGTAAGTAAATTGGTGTGTGAGTGGTTGTATCGGTGAGTAAGTGAGTATGAGAGAGGTTGTATGCGAGAGTATGTACTTGTCTCAATGACTGTATGGATGAGTGTGTAGGTGCATTAGTATATCTGAGTAAGTGAGGGGGTGAGTGAGTGAGTAAATGTATGGGTGAGGGGATGTATGAGGGACTGTATGGGTGAGTAGTTATGTGAGTATTTGTATAGGTGACTGAGTATGAGAATGGATGTATGAGTGGTTGTGTAAGTGTCTGTATATCTGTATGACTGGATGTGTGAGTCGCTGTATTGGTCAGTGAGTAGGTGCATGACTGGCTGTATATGTGAGTTAGTGGTTGCCTTAGTGGCTCTATGGGTGAGATGATGTGAGAGTAGCTCTATGAATCCGTGAGTAGGTAAGAATGATGTCATGAGGGATGTCTTTGAGATGTCATCAGTGATGTTAGTCTAACTATAAGGTCCCTGTAACGTTTGTTTTTTTAGTGATTTTTTTTATATATATGTATAAATATATGTGTAGCTCAAAGGCCACTTGTGTGCCCAAGTGAAGAGACCGCACTCCGTTGAGGGTGAAAAACACGGTATTTTATTAACCGGGTTTAATAAACAGGACGCGTTTCGGCTTCTCGCCTTTTTCAAACTGAAAACAAAGACGGGGGCACCGCCATATCTTTACATACTTATGAGGAAAGTGCCTCAGGTGCAAAATTAATCATAAACATTGAAAAAGGACAATTTGGCACTGTCTGTTTCACACATCTTTGAATGGTAAAGAATTAACCATAAACATTGAAAACGGACAATTCGGCACAGTTTATTTCAGCCATCTTTGAATGACAAAGTATTGCATTCAATTACGGTGCTGCCAAAATCATTATTTTTGATAAAGCAAACAAACAATGAAAGTATCATACTTTAAGATATCATGTTAGTTACCACGCTCTGAATGAGCCTAATCCAAAATGTTAAAAAAAAAGAGAAAAAGAAAAAGGTTAAAGCATACTTAATCAGCATTTAAAATTGTGGCAGCCGGTAATTTAACATTCCGTACAACTTTCATCGCGCCCTAGATGGGCACTCTTAATCCAAAATTCATATATGTCAATCTAACTTTTTTAACAACTCAAAATTGGTTGGCTTGCTTGTTGCCGTTGTCCAACACATGTGTGTCTAGAAAGTGCCTAAGTGCTTATGTGAGATAGTAGGGCCATAATTAATCTATTTAGTTTTAGGGTAATCCCTGAGTAGGCTGATCCTAACATAATCTTTTTTAATAAACATAAAGGGAAATCACATATTAACAGGGCATCAGAGAAAAGTTAATCTTCATATGAAATTACAGAAAGTATGGATGGAGTAAACAGTACAATTCGCGTTTATTTACAGTAACACTTGGATCTAGCCCAGATCTATTGCTAATTCCTCTTCCGTGTTCAGTCCTAGCGGAGCCTTGGTTAGTAGGTCTACTATAAATCTCCGAAGTTTTAATTCCCTGTTCCCACCACGTTCATGTGCAGGAACATGATCAAGGCAAAATAATTTTAATACATTTCTGTTGCTCTGACGAAATTGGGAGAAATGCCTTGCTTCAGGATATGTTACATCATTTCTTTCAATAGCTCTGGCGTGATCTAATATTCTGCGTTTTGTGGGATGTATCGTGCTGCTGATATACTGTAGGTTACAGGGACAGACAAGGCAGTAAGCGCAGAATGGGGTGTTACAAGTTAGAAACTTAATGATCTTTTTAGAGCATGCCATGCTTGGAATTTTCTATGTCAGAGTTTTTACACTATTCCTGCAGGCTTTGCATTTGGAGCATGGAAAGAATCCAGTTATGTTACTTATTTTTGGATTAAAGGGAATGGATTCTAGATTCATCTGTACTAGCGTAACTATAGATTAAACATATTTGGATGGCAGAAGGATAGATAGCGTGATGTCTGTCAGAAAAAAATATGTCTACCAAAGGATGTAATGAGATTTAGAGGGCGATATAGGAAACCTGATCGCCTGAACTAAACTGGAAGGAACATTCATGGTGGCGATGTCATTATTTTATCGCACCAGAAGAGTGACAATGAATCCGAAAAGGCCCACACAAATAGAGGACCCAAGTGGTAACCGATTAACTTGGATCAATGGCATTCCGAGTAAATAATTGATCACAGAATAGCCCACGTAAATCAAAATGAGTCAGTCAAAGATGTTATACAAAGAGTGACAGGATGCTAGTAAGCTAATTCAGAAGTAAGGGTGAATCAGTCCTAAGAAGGGGGAAGTAATGTAGAGGCAACAGGTCCTCATGCCCCTACTTAGTATGGATGGACCCCCAATAAGGTTATTAATAGTGGAGGATACGAATCAGGAAAGTATAGAAACAACAAATCCGGCCTCAGACTAAACTGTAATGAAGAAGTCTCAGTCATTATAGGGAAAATAGTCAAAAACAAACAGTGAGGTTGATTGGCGGCCCGAATCCCTGCTGCAGAAGGTCAAAAGATATAGGACAAAATGGATATTGAAGATGTAGCATAGCTAAATTATCACATTTTCCCATGGAAAGGATTAATTTAATCCTTTGACTTTAGAGTCTAAGGTAAAAATCCCCAAAACGTCATGTTTTGTGCATATATTGGTGTTATCAGTACCTTTTTGTGGACTAATCCTCTCCAGGATACTCCATCGGATCTCCTCTTCAGCATCTTTGGCTTCACTCCAATGATTGACCAAGGGTGTGCCTGTTTGTGACGTCTGATGTTGGATTTATGTTCGCCCAACCGGATCCTACATTCTCTAGCCGTTTCGCCCACATATGCCAAATTGCAAGGACAAAAAATGGCATAAATGCAGTTGGATGTCCGACAATTGGTCATCTCTTTGAGGTATACTGTACGATTGTTTATTTGGACTTGGTCACCGACTATAGCTTGAGCGCATGCGCGGCATGTCCCACATTTATGATTGCTGTGGATGGGTCGATCTCCCGTGATGGATTTTTGGGTGAATCTGTCCTGCTCTTGGAGTTTTGCTCTCACCAGCATATTTCTCAAGTTCTTATTTCTTTTGATTGCAAAGAGTGGTTTGGGTATCCGTGGTCTTTGATTCAAGGGGCATGGTCATTTAAGCGCATTTAGAGCGGGCATAAATATCAATTGACGCACAGCATAGCTCAATCATATAGGTAGAGTTCTCATTTTTGTATTTTGTGTTTATATCCCCTGCCTCTCTACCTTTATCTACCTTCAGGGGTCCCCTGTTATTCAGTAGTTGCATATTGCAATTGCACACAATTTCGGCAAAATGGTCAGGCAGATTTGGGATGACCATTTGCACTATCTCACTCAAGAACTGAGGATTAAGGGCCCAAAGGCAATCAAAGAGTTAGGCCTCCTTTTTCCTCAGAGCCTCAATCTTCTTCAACTCCCTATCAGGAACGGTCCCATCCCAATGAAGCAAAAATAATGGCCTAGCTCACTACTAAAATGAATGTCATGGTAAACAAAGTTAGGCATTCGAATGGGGTCGGAATGTAACCCATAGGGCTCTCCAAGCATATCAAACCAATCACTATGGGGCAAAAGGCTATAAGTTGACTCTACCTCCATCAACTGTTGGTCTCAATGCTTACATCAGACCCTGGTTTTCGGAAAGTTTGCTAAATCTTGCAGCAGATCCTGAATCGGTGCTAGTAGCTTCAGATACAGCTCTGGTGGAGAAGCAACAGAAAAGGACTTCAGAAGAGTAAGAGGTCTAGCAGATGCCAGGGGAGGTGCCAGCAAGGGGTGGCTGGTGCCAGGGACGAAGCTGCAGGTAGAAAACTGGTACAGGGCACAGTGGATTTCTTGGGGTCCATAGGTGCACCAGGGTGAACCATAGTGCAATGGAAAAGTACCTGGGTGAAGACCACAATTTGTACAAGTTCAGCGTGTAGTGTAGTTCCTATATTCCCAATAGGCTCTGCGCATTGGAATAATATTTCCTATAGATATGACGTAGGACTACGGTCAGTAGGTCTCTAGTGAATATACTAAATTTAATAGTGAGCGCCAGCTAGCTCAGAGGTCACTAGAAACTTTCTCGAATACACAAGAAGGGATTCGTTTCTGACAACAGCATAAACATGACAACTTTGTTTCCCCAAGAATAAGAACATATCTTCAGAGTCGTGGAAACAATAGACAACTATTTTACTCAGTCAATCGTGCATGCTTCGTTTCTACAGATTTGCAGAGAAAAATAGAGACAGGTGTTTCAATAAAAGGGGTTTATTGAACAGTCTTCTTTCTCATGCAAAGAGGTGAACTGCTACAATTGTTAGGCAAAATGCAAAGTATAATGCGTACAGCATGAACAGTAATATAAAATAATACTGTAATAGCATTGTATGGTTTCTAAGCCATATAAAAATACATACATAAATAACAGGCTAAAATACTCAACTGGTGCTTCTAAAATACGCCTACCCCAATATACCTAACCTAGGTCTAGTACGAGGGAGGAAGTAAGTATGGTTGTTTAGGGGGCGTGGCCAGGATGGCGGTGTGAGCGGACGTGCTCTGCTAAGCTCCCGCCGCCGAGCGCTGCAATATAGCAACTATAGCACTATCCCGGGCACCGGGAGGCCTCGCTGGAACCCCGGTCCAGATCCCGGCTTGGTACTGGTGTCGGTGAGGCGCACTACGGTCCAGTAGCACTGGTTTAGGACCGTTCCCAGGCCAGGACATTGCGGCCTACGGGACCCGGCGGCGAGCGGAGAAGCGAAAGAGAGGCCGTGAGGGGCGGAGCCAACAAGCCGCCGCGGAGGCGTCGCTGCTGGGATACGGCGGGTCTGGCCTGCGCGGCTGGGCGCGAGACTTTCCGCGGCTCCCCAGTGGGGGCTACTGTGACCCGGCTGGGACAACGCATCGGCACACCCGGGGTCTCCGGGATACGCAGGAGGCTGCAGGAGGGCGGCAGTGACGCTCGAGGCTGCGGCGACTGGGCCCGGGACGTGGCCTGAGGTGAGGAGAGGGGGGGGGAGACGGAGACGAGCCCTCGCTGCTCTGGGCTGCGGCGCTGGTTGGCGATAGGCGGCTGGACATAGCGCCGACCCCCCAACTGTGGACTGCCGCCATTGAGGCCCCCCCTGGCACTGGAGGTGATATGTGCACGGAGAGCCGCCATTTTGGGACTGGGTGAACAGCGCCGGAGCCCTGCTTCAGCGGGGAGCACCCTTGGCCGCGTCTGACCAGCGCCCGCGTGCATCAACCACAGACCCACGTCTGCCCCCCCCCCACACTCGAAGGGGAGCGGGTTGGAATTGCAATACTGCAGCCCTGTTCACCGGAGTGGAGCAGAGGACCCCCCCCCCACGCTGCGCAGCAGGGACTGAGCGGCGACGGAGGGAGGTGTGGAGACACCGGAGTGAACTGCTACCGCAGAGGCCCCCAGTGTGAGCTGCCACGATCGCGCCCAGGGGTAGTGGCGGAAGCGCTTGGAGTCGAGGAGACCGGCGCTGTAGCAAGGGAGGTGGCCACTTAGCACCGGGCAGTCGGGTCCCCAGCTTCGGGCACGGGGACGGGTAGCTGGGCTGGTTCGCGCCGGACACTTCTGCGGACAGATCGAGGAAGCATGGCGAATAGTAGGGTGCGGAAAGACAGGACCATAAAGGACTTACTTACGCCCACCTCGGTGGGGAGGAAACAAACGGACTCTCACAGCGCTGAAAACAGTGCGACGACTACCAAGTCAACGGCCGGCACACCGGGCCCCTGCCCCCAAAGCACAGAGGAGCCGGTCACGAGAACTTTCTTGGAATCACTATTTGGTGGCCTAAGGGAAGATCTCCAGCTTCTTAGGACTGAATTGAAGGGAGAGATTCGAGAGTTGAGGCGCGACACGGACGCCATCGGGGAGCGAGTAGCGGATCTGGAGTCGAAGAGTGACGCCCGGGACGTCGAGATGGAGGCGCTCCAACAAGAGATTATCCGCATTCATGACCAGCAGGTCGATTTACAATCACACGTAGAGGACTTAGAAAATAGGTCCCGGAGGCATAACATACGGATCAGAGGAGTAAAGCCCACCCCGGACACAGCGGATCTCTTCAAGTTCACGCAAGGCCTTTTCAACCACATTTTGGGCCGATCGGCTGACTCCATTATCGCAATAGACAGAGCGCATCGAGCTGGATCGTCTAGAGCTTCGGGCGCCTTGCCGGCGGATATCCTGGTCTGCGTACAGGACTATCGCACCAAAGAGGAGATTCTCACCAAAGCACGACAGATGGGCTCCGTCACCTATGGCGATCACTCGCCGACACTTTATCAGGACCTGGCAGCCATCACCCTGGAAAAGCGTAGAACATTCAGACCGGTTACTGCTGAACTGAGACGCCTCGGAGTCATGTACAGCTGGGGACACCCGTTCAGGATTGTCTTTAAGTTGAACAACAAAGTGCACCAGATTCGATCTCTCGCTGAAGCCTGCCGGCTGTTAGGCATTGAGGAACCCGAACCAGCGGGAGACTCGCAACCGGGGAAATCCACGGAGTACAGCGCTGCAGGGCAATGGCGTCAGCAGAAGCGACGGCGCAGGCCGCGTCGCCCTCCCCAGGAGGAGATACAGGAAGGACAGCGGGCGGCTGTTGAGACAGCGACAAAAGAACTTGCGGAAACGGCTGATGGCTGATGGGTGCCCGCTGAGCTGATCTTAATTTGCTCTGCCGGTCGGCGGCGGGAGTTGACTTGAAAGGACTGGACACGTACCCCTTTCTTCTCTAGGACCCTAATCCTTCTGAGCGTTGTGCAAATGGGAAAATTCTACTTGTTGCTGGGGAGGGATGGGCGGGATGGGTTTCTGCAAGGCCAAATTGGGGTGGGTCTGCTGTGGGAGGTGGGGGGAATGCTGGGGTTTGTTTTTCAATGTCAGTTGTTATTAGGTTTGAATACCGAGTTGTTGCTATCTGAGAATTGGGGGAGGACTGCCGGGTCTGGGATAGGCCAACGTCTGATATGCTACCTGCCAACTATTGCCCCTGGGATCCGACAGATACCACTACTGGGCAGCCCTACCGCACACCTTATGTATAATGGCAGGGGTTGAGGAAATTACACCACGGTCAGAAGTGTTGCGGGCTCCACTGAGAGCATTGACATGGAACGTCAGGGGCCTAAATGACTACAGGAAGCTGAGAAAGGTCCTTAGCTACTTGCGCAGGCATAACATAGATCTCGCTCTCCTCCAGGAGACACATTTGCCTCTCACTAGCAGGATGTTACAGCATAAGGGGTTGGTGGGAAATAGTATTGCAGCGGGCTTCACCACACATTCGAGGGGGACACTGATATGGGTGAACCCACGTTCCAAGCTCACGTTACAGTCTCTGGAGTCGGACACAGAGGGGAGGTACGTCATTTGCAGATGCAGGGGGCAGGGACACGATATGCTGATTGTGAATGTTTACGGGCCCAACTACGATTCACCTGAGTTCTACACTGAATTGGCCCGGAGATGCAAAGTGTATGACTGTGCGTATGTGCTCTGGGGCGGGGACTTTAATCTGGTCCTAAATCCGGACCTGGACAGGTCCGCTGGGCCGAGCAGGAGCCCGTCGGCGGCTGCCATGGTGCTCCGCACTGAGATGGTGCGACTAGATCTCTTGGATGTGTGGCGCAGTAGACATCACTCCAGAGGGGGGTACACACACTATTCCGCATATCATGCCCTACACACTAGGATAGATTACTGGCTTGTCTCACAGCAGCTATCCAATAACATTAGGGACTGTATCATACTACCACGCACACTGTCTGATCACTCTCCCCTGCTCCTGGAGACGCCGGTGCGCGGGATCCCCCCTTTTACGTGGCGCTTCCCCCCGTACTCTTTACTGGATGAGGTGTTCCGAGGGGAGCTTGCGGAAGAAATTGAAAACTTTTTTGAGACGAATACGGGCTCGGTGGACAGTTTTCAGACACTGTGGGAAACCTTTAAGGTCTACATACGCGGGATAGCAATGGCCAAACACTCCAGTGTGCTGAAGTCTATTAGGCAGCGGCTAACACATTTAGAGGGTCAGCTAAAGGAACTTGAAGGGAGACAACAGACGGAGCCAGAGGGAGACGCACTAGAACAGATTAAACAGCTGTTGAAGGAATATCACACGGAGGCAGATAGAGAGGTACAACACATGGGCAAATATGCCACGGCCCGAGTGTATGGCGAGGGAGAGAGGCCCGGTTCGCTACTAGCTAAGATGATCAAACATGAGCGGCGACCGCTGCTGGTTGGTGAGTTGGTCTCTAGCGCGGGGGAGACCCTCACGGATGAGGAGCAGATTGTGGGGGAATTCAGGCGGTACTACTCCGCTTTATATGAATCAAAGTCGACGGGGCAATAGATGACTACTTAAGTTATATCCAGATGCCACACCTGTCGGAGTCGCAAAGAGAATTCCTTATGATGCCCATCCAGAGGGAGGAAATAGTAGAGGCATTAGATAGTATGAGGGTGGGTAGCGCACCCGGCGCTGACGGACTTACTGTCGGCTTTTACAAATCGTTTAAAGAACTATTGGTCCCCTACCTCTCAGAATTATTTGATGACGTATGTGTAGAAGGATCCATGCCCCCGACGATGCGGGAGGCACTCATTGTGACGATACTTAAACCGGGGAAACCTACCACGGACTGCGGTTCGTACAGACCCCTCTCCTTGATAAATGTGGACGCTAAGTTGTATGCGAAAGTGTTGGCTACACGTCTCGCTCTTCTAGCCCCTGCACTGGTGGCCCCGGAGCAGGCGGGTTTTATCCCATCTAGGAACCTCACGTACAATATTCGTACCGTCCTGGGGACGATGCAGCATGTGAAGCCGGAGAACAAGGCATTGGCAATATTCCTGGATATGGAAAAGGCCTTCGATTCTGTCGAGTGGCCTTTCATGTCCAGGGTACTTAGGAAGCTGGGTCTAGGTGAGCCCTTTTTACAAATGATAGGCGCCCTGTACTACAAGCCGAAGGCCAGATTACGTATTGGGGACGCGGTCACAGAGGCGTTTGGGATTGGCAGGGGCACTCGACAGGGCTGCCCGCTCTCCCCATTGTTATACGCCCTAGTAGCGGAGCCTCTAGCGTGTGCGCTCCGGGAGTACCACAGTCACGAAGGAATTAATTTTCCCACATACAGGATATGCATATCCACATACGCCGACGACACGCTTCTGTATGTTCGAGACCCGGAGCTTAATCTCGCGCCGGTACTAAGGGAGGTAGTGCAATTTGGAGCCCTATCTGGTCTCAAGGTAAACTGGTCGAAATCGGTGGCGTTCCCGCTGACGCCGGTGACAAAGGAATTTGTCATGGACTACCCGCTGCAGTGGTCGGAGGAACCGGTCAGGTATTTAGGAATAAAACTACACCCGGATCCGGAGGTGTTGATCAGGGAAAATTATGGAGTGGCTTACATGAAACTGGTTGACGATGTGGACAGATGGTGTAGACTGCCCCTGTCCCTAGCGGGTCGTATTGCGCTCATGAAAATGCTGGTGCTTCCGAGGTTCCTGTTTCTCTTTTGCAACCTCCCGGTGGTGCTATCAAAGGCGTTCTTTAAAACGCTGATCCAGACCCTCACTAGACTGGCATGGGGAGGTAAGCAACCGAGGGTTAAGTGGCAAATCCTGACCCTCCCATATGACCAAGGCGGCCTGGGGGCCCCGGATGTGGAACAGTACTACAGGGTTGCGCAAGCGATGCACCTGCATACTTGGATACATGGGGATGGTAATGTTCCACATGTTCTTCTAGAAACGCTCTTCACAAAACCCCTCCATCCAGCGTCTACGGTGTTCGAACCAGCCGTGCGACGGGTTGGCACCTTGGACTCTATTGCGAGTACGAATCATGCATGGCACTCTTTGATGAGAAGCCATGACTGTACACTACTGTATTCGCCCCTGGTCCCGATTGAATGGGCCTTGTGGCTTCCACCGCTAAGAGAAAAGGGAGTCACGCGCGCCCTCAATCAGCTAGGCATATTCAAGTTGGGGGACATGTTCAGGGACGGGAAGGTGGTCACCTGGGAACAGGTGGATATGCCCCAGATCGCTACGACGCTGCTGCATCGTTTCGTTCTGCATAGAGTCCGGGCGGCGCTGCAGGCGCTGTTGGGGCCAGCTCTGGAGGAACCCACGGAATTACCGGAACTAACTTACGTCATAAAAACACAGTCGAGTGGCAAGCTAATAACGCGTCTATACAAGATTGGGCAAGTGTCGCCGAAAGAGGGAACCCTCGAAGGCCCGCCAGGCGTGGCAGCGAGATTTACAGGTAGATATCAGCGACGAAATGTGGCAATATTGCTGTCAGAATACGAAACGGGTGTCGCTGAATGCAAGACATAGGCTCGTTCAGTTTAAATTCTTACAGAGAGTGTATTACACCCCGGAACGACTGCACAGGTATGGGCTGCGGCAGACGCCGGAATGTGAGCGCTGCAGTGCGTCAGTGGCTGATTTCGTGCACTTGGCCTGGAATTGTCCCGGGATCAACGCCTTCTGGGAAGAAGTCTTCTTTGAGTTGGGGCGGATTCTGGAGATGGAGCTCCCGGTGGACCCGGCATTAGCCCTGCTGGGGCATACCAGAGCTTTGCCCCCGGCTACACGTCGCCTGGCTGGCATAGGGTTACTTCTGGCTCGTAGAGCGATCGCAATGAATTGGATGCGCGGCCCGCTTCCGACTAAAAAAGGGTGGGAAAGGGCTCTGTTGTACAGTTGTACGCAATCCCAACTGTATAGTGAATTACTACCGCCTATGAGCAGGCCACGGAACTTCTGGGACCAGTACCTGACATATGTCTCGATTAGGAACGCCACGGAGGAGGATCCGGAGGAGACGGAGGAGCGGCAGGAGAGGGGGGGAGACATCGGGAACTAGGCTATCTAGGGTCCCATGGAGGCACGAGAGGGTGGGACGCCGGGGGACTGTGGACAACGGAGATCTAGGTCACATAGATACATGCATGAGGGATCCTTTAGGTCAAGCATAGAGTGAATGACTGAATGGTGGGGTGCAGTGAGCGCGAGAGGACATGGCTGAGGCGAGTGACAATAACCCAAGGAAGGCAGTAGCACACGGGAAGAGGCACATCGGCAGTTTGGGGGGGGAGGGTAGGGATGTTGTGGGATAGTTGGGATAGGGGAGTTTGACAATGACCACGTAGCTTAGAGCGTGCAATGGCAGAGTCTACCGATGCAACGCTAGAGAGAGCGGAAGCTGCCCTCCTGCAGTGATGGAGGGAGATGATTTGGGACATTGGCATCAGTGCAGCGGACTGTTGTCCTGGTTTTGCATCCCAGGCACCTGGTACGGGTGTCGCTGGTAACACTATTGGCATAATTTATGGAACATTGGTACAGGACAATGGTATTGACGTGCTACTAGATTGCTGCCGGCCCCAGGGTTGTAGGCAAAAGCTGTGTGCATGTATGGAAAGCGAATAAAGTTTTTTTTAAATCAAAAAAAAAAAAAAAAAAGTATGGTTGTTTAGCATAGGTTTAGTTTTGCCAAGAATTTGACAAAGGTTTCTCTAGGTTCTAATCAGCTCCATACCTTAGAATGAAGGAGGTTTGTTACCTCTGTCTCAGACTCGATTTCCCAACACCCCGCAAGGGGAGTCAGAAACACTGGAGCTGGAATCTCAGCAGAGGAGGACAGCTTCTTGTCAGTGCATCAGCTGGAGAGTCGGTTTCCTTCGGCACTTACTGTAGCGAGCTGCGTCGGGCAAGTAGGTAGTCGAACTGCACCTAACCACACCATGCTTTGCCATAGGAAGTGAAGGTATATATATACCTTGAAGGTGTTTAGGAATGCCATGTTTGACGTAAAGTCGGGCATATGAACGTCATGAATGAACCCCTAAGGAATAGATGTTCATTGTAACATAACTGAGTTCTTAGAGAAATTAATATTCAAGCAAACGGCTTAAGAGTCTGGTTTTCCAAGAAATCGTTGTGACGTAGATGAACGGATGGAAGTAGCCATGCCTGTATTTGGACTGCATAGTTTATGCCTGAATAAGGGCTTGATTTCTATGCCTTTATAAGGGTAACGCGAATTGTACTTATATAAGGGCATGAAACGGGAATTTCATTTGGAATCTAAAACGCCATACAACAAGCGTGCAGGCCGGAAGCTCTGGAAATGGAGCCGGAAGGTCTGGCTATGAGACAGAACCAGTGGCAATGGAATCTTCATCATATCGGGCTCTGAAGATGACATCCAGGAAATGAGCAGCCGAAAAGATAATCTACCTCTGGAATGGGAGTGATGGCGAGAAGCCGGAGAACCTCTAGTGCTTTTTCTTATGATTCTTCTCTGGCTTTTCTTTCCCTTTGGGGAAGGCCAATTCCCAGGACTAACTAACTGATAAAGAGTAAGAACAGAAACTGGAGTCAGGTTGGGATCTTGAATGACAATGACATTCATCTTTCAACGTTCGGCTCGAGTCCACCCTATGAGGAGCCTGGCCTCACACTTCTCAAAGGCTTTGTATGCAAGCCGCCGCATTTTACACATGACCAGGACTCGTGGCTTTGGTCACAAGCACTAGCAACAGACATTGTGCATACCCAAGATAGACATCTGTCTATTGGGGTGATGATGACATTGAAATTCAGATTTTTTTCTTTTTTTTTTTAAATGTTCACAGGAGAGCAACTCCGCATCTATGAAGTGTTCATAAAAAAGGAACGGACGTCAGTGCGCCATGGTGGCACCTTATACAGCTCCATTGTGTCACATCCAGGGTGGATCCCGGAACAGAAGAACTACCTTTCAGCTGAGGAGAGCTATTTCAAGTTTCTGGGTCCAGTTTCTGGGTCCAGAGTGGATTCAAGCAGTGAGGAATCTGCTGGTAGACGTATCCATCTGCAGTCTAAAACGGATCCTACCTGAAAACCTAGGTAGGGACAGTAAACAACACACAAAAGTCAACCAATTAAAGTGAAACTTTAGAGGCAGAAATAGGAGAATCTTACCTACTAGACACATGAAAGCTAGCAGAAGAAACCAAAATGTTTTATGCTTTAAAAGGAATTTCTTAGCCAACAAAGTTCCTGAGGTTGTTACCTCCATCACATGAGTAGGCGCTGCTTCTAGTATGGTGTGCACGATTATCATGCCAAAGCAATCTTTGCTTTCTTAACAACTTTCTTTTGCTAGTGTTTCATTTTTTTTTCAAATGTACAATCTTGTTTTTTCAGAGTCGACTATAAACCAATCTTTAAAAAAAACAATTGCTTCTTTAAAGCTTACCTGTTGGGTGCAATAAGCTAGCTTCTATTTTATGTGGAATTCGTGGAGGGATTTTCATGGACGCACGAATCTGATAAAAGCTATAGAAAAACAAAATAGTAAGGGCATTGTGAAGACTGATTCCTCTAACGGGTGCTTTATGCGATAATCATAATAGCTCTTACCAAAAACAGTAAAGGTCACAGCCAAGTAGCTAGGCAAATTCAACATATCTGAGTGAGAATGGGTGTTAAATTGAGCTAGAATATTCAATTGTTACTGGAAAATGTTACTTTGTCCTTTTGCAGAATTGCATTATCAATATATTTCAGCTTTTAAAAATTGCAAACAGTATACAGATGGCTTAGAACGCTTCAAAATACAAAACTTTAACATAAAATCAAACCACATTCCTAAAAAAATCGAGGCACCAACACATAAATGTATTGATTTTAACCAGCGCTTTGGAAGGTCTCCTTATGCAGTACTCGACAGCACAGTTTATTTCCGGTTGATACAGCATACCTTCCAAGCATATCCAATAAGTGCTTCTTTCTAGCTTTTGTCCTTTATGAGACACGTTTTTGATGTGTTTACAATATGTTTTCATTACGCGGTTGTCTCTTTACTCAATAACATGTTTAAAAACTAAAACAGAAAAGTTAACATGGTTTTCTATTAACTTGGCACAATGTCGATTGAATAGGCTGCTAGGTAATTTTGATTAATGTTCTGAACATTCCACACATTTGTAACATATTTAAATGATTGCATTTTACAGTAGTGACTGGATTCCAGGTATGTGATTTTATTTTACAGGCTATTCATTTAAACAAAACTGCAGTTCCTCTCTTAATTTAAAACTTGGGGCCACATTTTACTATAGACGAGTTAAATCAGCTACTAGAGTACCAGAAATAAAAGTAACTGTATCAGACACTGCGACTGAAAGCTACGGAGGTTAAACAATTTGTGATTAGTGCCTTAATTTGATTACATTTATGACGACTCAACTACCTTTACTGAAATGTCGATTGATGAGAAATAATTCTTAAACTATTAAATCAAGAGCTGAGCCAGCTTTAAAGTTGACTGCACAAATACTTGATCAGATCACAATTTGTAATGGAGATGTATGCAGAGACAACACATACCCTACAAAAGTCTTAGTAGTGGAATATGTAGCTAAATGTAAATACTGAGATTTTTTACGTATTCGTAGATAAGCGACACTCACTATCAACTGTAGCGAGGTGGGCTACTTAATACATTCTAGTGCCAAATCCAACAAGTATGTGTGTGTGTATTAATGAGGAACAGATGGTTGTGCAGTAATATTTGTCTCTTCTGTCCTCTGCCAGGGTGTACATTATCTCTAGGGAAAATCTACAAACTCTAAATATTTTCATAAACTGGACACCAGGCTTGCTTGTGTGGATTCCTCAAGGTACTCAAATCTGCTGGGAGCCACAAACTTCCTTCTACCCAGCATTCCCCCAAGTCTTCTGATCAAAATGGTACCTCACCTGTTTAGGTTGGTTGAGTGCCTGCTAAAGTGCGGGGTCCAAGATGCAACGTGTCAACATCAACAAGCGGGGTAGCTGCAGTTTTCAGGCCTCGGTTCGGCAGCCACCCAGGAAAACCTATCAAGCCCAGGCATTTCTGAAAACTAGACACCCAGGGCAGTATAGGATGGTGTGCCTCAAGTGGATCCCATAACGTTTTCTTACCCACAATGCCCTGCAAACCTAACAAATGGCCTAAAATCACACATTTTCCTTGCATTTCTGTGCCATATTCTTCCAGAATCAGAAGGAATATACACAATTCCTGCCACCCAGTGTTTTCCTACTTGTCCCAATAAAAATGCTGTCCCTCTTGTGTGGCTGGGCCTAGTGCCCGCGACAGGAACGAATAAAACTAACATCAGTGCGAGACCTTGGAAAAGTACCCTCATTGACCTGGGTTTTATCTGATGTGTTGCGGGCACTAGGCCTTCCAACAAAAGTGCGGTAACATTTTTTATAAAAAGACTTGGGGGAATGCTGGATGGAAGGAAGTTAGTGACTCCCCACAGTTTCCAAAACTTTCCATCACAGAAATGTGAGAAAAATGTGTTTTTTTAGTCAAAGTTTGAGGTCAGCAGATAATTCTGGGTAACACAACCTGGTTAGAGCCACCGAAGTCACCCCATCCTGGATTCTCCTAGATATCTCGTTTTCAAAATGTACAGGTTTGCTAGGTTTCCCTGAGCTAGGGAACAACATTGTAAAAAAAAATGTGTCAGACTTCAGTGGAAAAATTTGATTTGTCCAAGTTGCGTTTTGATCCCTTTCTTATCGCGGAACTAGGCCTAATTACACAAGTGTGGTACTGTTTTTATTGGGAGACTTAGGGGAACACAGAATTGTAGACCAAGTGTTTTTACCAATTGTATTTCACTGCATTTGTGCCTTCTAAATGTACGACAGTGTGTAAAAAAGAAGATAATTTGCGAAAAGCCCTTTAATTTCACATGCTACTATGGGTACCCACAAACTAAGAGATGTGCAAATATCCACTGCTTCTAAACTTCATATCTTCTGCCCATTTCGGAAATACAAAGGTTTCCTTGATACCTATTTTTCAAAATTTATATTTTACCGTTTGAAATGTTCTATACCCGCAACATAATGAAAACCCATTGCAAGGTGCAGCTCATTTTTTGGCTCTGGGCACCTTGAGTTCTTGGAAAACGTACAAACCCTACATATCTCTGCAACCAGATGAGTCTAGCAGATGTAATGGTATATTACTTTTGTCAAAAGGCTATTGTGATGTGAAGTTACAAATGAAAACGTTGTCACGAATGACTGTTTTTCCCTACCAGTTTTCAATATTTTTTTGTTGAAACACTTAGGGGCACATGCATCAAGGTAGGCTTTTGCGATTCCTTAATTGCGATTATTAAGGAATCGCCAAAGATTATGCATGTAGGAATCGCTAAAAAAAGAGCGATTTCTAAACATTCCTTAAGTGAGACTCACAAATTGTGAGTCGCAATTAAGGAATGGCTTCCTATTCATTCCTATAGGCCTACAGGCCCATAGGAATGAATGAGAATTGCATGCGCAATTTACGAGTACCCAATAGGTACTCGCAAATTGCGCATGCAATTTCAAGGGTACCAAAAGGACACCCTGTTGCACCCCTGAAATATGCATGTGTGCAGATGTTGCGCACACACATGCTTCAAGGGCATGTGTGTGTGTGTAACATGGAACTTTGAAAAATGCAATTTAGTGGCCTTTTTTTAAAGTTTTTGCAAATTACAATCAAGTTCAAATTGATGGTAATTTGCGACCCCTAATAGCATAATCGCTATTTGCGGGTGCATCATGCATTGCATTTTGGTAATCGCAATTTGCGATTCCCTAATTGCAATCGCAATTTAAATAATCGCTATTTTAGCGATTACTTAAATTACTATTTTTGCATTTGGGATGATGCATCCCAAATGCAAAAATACAGGTCGCAAAGGGGCAGATTCTGAGAATCTGCTCGTTTGCAACTGTTTTTTTATTTGATGCATGTGGCCCTTAGTTTCTTTGGGAAAACTTTGATGATCTACACAAATGATGACCCCTTGCTGAATTCAGAATTTTGTCTCGTTTTCAAAAATATATAGCTTTCACACCTGTTCCAACACAAACTGGAAGGAGGATAAATGAACAAACAAATTGGAAAAATTGGCTATTTCCCAGTAAATGCCAAAACAGTTTTTAAAAAATTGGTTTTCTGAATCAAGAAAGGTGGGAAGATGGTGACTTCAGCACCGCAAACCTTTCGTTGATTCCATTGACAGGAAAAAAACAGGCACTTCCTTCAGCAGCCCTTTTTTCCCCGTTTTCTCCCCCCAAAACAAAATGTTTCTATATTTTGGCTAATTTCTCAGTCCCCTACAGGGGAATCCACAAAACACTTTCATGAAACCCAACCAACAAAGCTGAATTCTCAAATGGATAAACGACTCAGACAACTTAAAACTCTATGACAAAACACAACTGAGAGGAATATGGACCTGGTAACAAATATGTTTGCAACCCAGTGGGCAAGAGTACTTATCTGACATACCCAAAACAAGTACCAATTTGTTGCATAGGTCAGCTAAAAAACAAACAAATATATCTTAATGTACATTGGAATCCAGAAAGAATTTGGAAACTGGAGCTATCGAGATCAGAGAATTGCGGGACGTGCTATGCTGGTAGACTGTCCACAAGTGAAATAATTAGGAATGATGAGTTCCAGAACACCTAACTAAAAGCACCAGGCTATCATTTTAAGTGTTGTAGAATTGAAACTGCACTGTTACTTACAGTGTTATCGAAAAGCACCTTTCCAGTGGAAGGTAACATTTTAAGAAACTAGAAATCGACAGAGAAGCTAAGATTTTACCACTGGATAAAAGAATGTGCAACGTTAGCAACACTAGAAAGAGTTAACATGATCGCAAGGGGAAGGGAGGACGATTTTCAGAAAATACAATTACTAGATAGAGATTTCCAGAAGCAATTAATTAACAATATTTGGGTAAACAGTCAACTCAATATTGCATCCAATCATTTCTCTAGATTATCAAACGTATACTACACAGAGTGAATGTAACATGACTAAATAAAAATGTTTGTTGTTAGAAAGTATATATTATACATTATGTTGGATCAAGTTTTAGCTAAAAGAAAGTCCATTTTCCACCGTACACAATCTCTTTCACTCATGAGATTGCTTGACAAAAACTCATAGGTCAAGATATGCGACTGCGAATGCACACAAACAATCAGATTGGAATGCAGAGGAGTACCTACCCTCGTTGAAACAAATCCACATTGTAGAACTTGTGGAGCTCCGCAGAGAATTCCACCGTGGCCTGAACTTCACTCATTTTTCTTTGAGACAAAGAAGCCAAAAGATGTTATCTGCGCATTGGTTACTGTAGAGAAAACCAAGAAGAACAATATGAAATATGCGTGACACAAATATTTGACGTTAGCTACCAGAAAATGTTCGGCGCAAGCAAATGAAGGACTGGCTGTAAAAGCAATTTATGCCTGACGAGTGAGCAACCAAGAAACACATTACTGTATCAAATAAATAACTACTAGCCAACAGTCAATGCTAAACTTAAAACAAAAGTATGCTCTCAAAATATTAGATTTCATGTACTAAAGACAATTCACATAATAAATAAAACAAGCATTTGCAATGCAATAGGTCTCGCATTAGGAAAGTTTGAGCTATTGGTATTGTAAATGACAATTTTCTTTTTTTATGTGTTGGTTTTGAAAATAGCGAAATTAATAGCTTTGTCATTTACAATACCAATAGTTTTAACTTTCGCAAATGTGACACCTATAGCATTTGTAATGCAATATGTGTTGTATTTACGTGACTTAGATGTATTGATATTACAAATAACAATGGCTTTTAATTTGTTTTTAACAATTAATACTTAAATAAAGCTATTGTAATTTATAATGGCAATAGCTTAAACTTTTGTAAATAACTTTTGTGAAGATTATGTTCAGTGTATTTTATTGTAACAAAAATCCAAGAACAGAAGTGAAATATGAACATCTTTTTGTGACATTTGTAATAAAGCTTGAAACGTTGAGAAAACATATTTGAACCAGTTGTTGTTGAATGGTTGCACAGATTGATGCTGTGGTGGCGCTGAGTGATGCTATGGTGTTCAGTGATGCTGTGGTAGCGCATAGTGATGTTGTGGTGTCCCTGAGTGATGCTTTGGTGTCCCTGAGTGATGCTGTGGTGATGCGATAGATAGATAGAGTGAGTGCGATAGATAGATAGAGTGAGGACGATAGAAAGAGGGAGGGTGATATATAGAGGGAGGGTGATAGATAGAGGGAGGGTGATAGAGGGAGGGTGATAGATAGGTGGAGGGAGGGCGATAGATAGAGTGAGGGCGATAGATAGAGTGAGGGCGATAGATAGAGTGAGGGCGAAAGATAGAGTGAGGGCGAAAGATAGAGTGAGGGCGAAAGATAGAGTGAGGGCGAAAGATAGAGTGAGGGCGAAAGATAGAGTGAGGGCGAAAGATAGAGTGAGGGCGAAAGATAGCGTGAGGGCGAAAGATAGCGTGAGGGCGATAGATAGATAGAGTGAGGGCGATAGATAGATAGAGTGAGGGCGATAGATAGATAGAGTGAGGGCGATAGATAGATAGAGTGAGGGCGATAGATAGATAGAGTGAGGGCGATAGATAGAGTGAGGGCGATAGATAGAGTGAGGGCGATAGATAGATAGAGTGAGGGCGATAGATAGATAGAGTGAGGGCGATAGATAGATAGAGTGAGGGCGATAGAGTGAGGGCGAAAGATAGAGTGAGGGCGAAAGATAGAGTGAGGGCGAAAGATAGAGTGAGGGCGATAGATAGAGTGAGGGCGATAGATAGAGTGAGGGCGATAGATAGATAGAGTGAGGGCGATAGATAGATAGATAGAGTGAGGGCGATAGATAGATAGATAGAGTGAGGGCGATAGAGTGAGGTGGCCTTGTGGTGGACGCGGTGGTGGCCGTGGTGGACATGGTGGTGGTGGACATGGTAGTGGTGGACGTGGTGGTGGTGGACGTGGTGGTGGTGGAGGTGGGTGTGGTGGTGGAGGTGGGTGTGGTGGTGGTGGTGGACGTGGTGGTGGTTGACGTGGTGGTGGAAGTAGTGGTGGTGGAAGTAGTGGTGGTGGATGTGGTGGACGTGGTGGTGGTGGACGTGGTGGTGGTGGACGTGGTGGTGGTGGACGTGGTGGTGGTGAACGTGGTGGTGGACATGGTGGTGGTCGACTTGGTGGTGGACATGGTGGTGGTGGACTTGGTGGTGGTGGACGTGGTGGTGGTGGACGTGGTGGTGGTGGACGTGGTGGTGGTGGACGTGGTGGATGTGGTGGTGGTGGATGTGGTGGTGGTGGATGTGGTGGTGGTGGATGTGGTGGTGGTGGTGGGTGTGGTGGTGGTGGACGTGGTGGTGGTGGACGTGGTGGTGGTGGACGTGGTGCTGGTGGACGTGGTGGAAGTGGTGGACGTGGTGGTGGTGGAAGTGGTGGACGTGGTGGTGGTGGTGGTGGACATGGTGGTTGTGGACGTGGTGGTGATGGACGTGGTGGTGATGGACGTGGTGGTGATGGACGTGGTGGTGATGGACGTGGTGGTGGATGTGGTGGACATGGTGGTGGACGTGGTGGATGTGGTGGTAGTGGTGGTGGACGTAGTGGTGGGTGGGGTGGTGGTGGACGTGGTGGTAGTGGTGGTGGACGTGGTGGTGGGTGGGGTGGTGGTGGAGGTGGGTGTAGTGGTGGTGGACATGGTGGTAGTGGACTTAGTGGTGGTGGACACGGTGGTGGTGGACGTAGTGATGGTGGATGTGGTGGTGGTGTACGTGGTAATGGTGGAGGACGTGGTGGTGGTGGACATGATGGTGGTAGGTCACCCCCTCAGCCACCGCACAGCCCTCCTGTGTGACGCTACTGCTGCTGCCACTCGCTGTTCCCCGGTTCGTACTGGGTGTCCCCCGCGTCAATTTAATTTCTGTTCGTTTTAGTCTTTTGTTTTCCTTTTTGTAACTGTGTGCCCATTGCTATTGCCTTATTTCGTGCCCTTTTGTGCCCTTTCCTTCTGTGCCACCCGCCCGCTCCCCCCTCGCTCTCTCCCGCTGCTGCGTCCCCGCCCCCCTGGTTCCCCATTCGCCGCCCCGCTCCCGCCTCCCAGCTTCTCCTCCCTCCCTCTTCCCCTCATATGGAGGCCTCGCAGCGTGCGCGCCGCCGGCGTGCGGAAGGCACGCCAAAGGCAAGCCCGTCTGTGCCCGTCTGCGCCTGGACCGCGCCCAGCGCGAGGACCCCTGGCCCCCGCCGAAGCCAGGAAACCCGACTGAGATACGACACCGCCACCCTCCACGCACTCAACACCGGCCGACCATCCGCTTGCTACCGAGCCACCCGAAGCGCACCCACGGACCCTTCACCTGCCAAGCCTGCAAATTCACCTGCCTCCAAACATGCACCCCACCCTCCGGACCAAGCAACGACAACAACCACCTCAAGTGCATCCTATTCAACACCCGGTCCGTCCACAAGCACGCCGTAGAACTCTGGGACCTCCTCGATACAACAGCAACGGATATCCCTTCCTCACGGAAACCTGGATGAACACCTCCTCAGCCCCCGAAATCGCCATAGCCATCCCGGATGGCTACAAGATCACCCGTAAGGACCGCATCAACCAAACCGGAGGAGGAATCGCCATCATCTACAGGAACACCATCAGCGTCACGACCAACATCGAAGACACCCTCACCACCGCCGAACACCTACACTTCCAGATCCACACCGACCTCAAGACCACCCTCCGAGGAACCCTCATCTACAGACCCCCGGGCCCGCGCACACACTTCAGCGAAACCATTGCCGACTTCATCAGCCTGCATGTCCTCACCACATCGGAATACATCCTCCTGGGGGACCTGGATTTCCACCTGGAGAACAATAACGACAACACCACCACCACCCTGCTCGCCAACCTCGCCAACCTCAGACTCAAGCAACTGGTGAACACCCCCACCCACTACGCCAGACACAAGCTCGACCCCATCTTCTTCACCAGCAACCACGTCTCCTTCAGCCACTCCACCGTACTACATTGGACCGACCACAGCTGCATCCATTTCACCTTTAAGAAGACTACATCCCACCACTGCCCGTTACAGATCCCCCGCAGAAGCTGGAGCAAAGTCACCACAGACCAGCTAACCACATCACTGAGCCAGAACCCACCAACCGACACCTCTGACACCAACGACGCAGCCCGCAACCTCGCACAGTGGATCACCGACTGCGCCGACGCCCTTGGTCCACTGAAGAAGCCCCCAGGCAAGACCGGCAACAGGAAAACCACATGGTTCACCGACGCCCTCAAAGAATCAAAGAAATCCTGCCGAACTCTCGAGAAACCCTGGCACCACGAACGAACAACAGAAAACATGACAGCTCTCAAGAACGTCACTCGCAAACACCACCAGCTGATCCGCACCACCAAAAGGACATCGTTAAAAGAGCGGCTGGGCAACAACACACACAACAGCAAGGAACTCTTCAGCATCTTAAAAGAGCTCTCCAACCCCAGCGCCAGCAACAACGACATCACACCGTCACAAGACCTCTGCAACTCCCTCGCCACGTTCTTCTACCGCAAAATCGCCGATATAGACGCCAGCTTCCGCGCCCAAATTCTGCAGCCACTCACCAAACCAACGCCCCCCACCACCACCCTCACCGCCTGGACCCCCATCAGCACCTAAGACATCACCCACGTCATGAACACCATCCACTCTGGCTCTCCCTCGGACCCATGCCCTCACCACATCTTCAATAAAGCAGACACCATCATCGCACCCCACCTCCGGAACGTCATAAACAACTCCTTCATGTCCGCCACATTCCCAGAGAGCTGGAAGCACGCAGAGATCAACGCCCTGCTAAAGAAACCCACAGCGGACCCTAAAGACTTCAAGAATTTCCGCTCCATCTCTCTCCTTCCCTTCCCGGCAAAAGTCATCGAGAAGACTGTCAATAAACAGCTGACTACATTCCTCGAGACAAACAACTCCCTCAACCCATCCCAGTCCGGATTTCGAGCCAACCACAGCACCGAGACCGCCCTCATCGCAGCCACCGACGACATCAGGACCCTGCTTGACAACGTGGAAACAACCGCTTTCATCCTCCTAGACCTCTCATCCGCCTTTGGTACCGTCTGCCACCGCACCCTTATAACCCGGCTCCACGACACTGGGATCCAAGGAAAAGCCCTGGACTGGATCACCTCGTTCCTCTCCAACAGAACCCAGAGAGTCCGCCTCCCTCCCTTCCGCGACCACCGACATCATCTGCGGCGTACCCCAAGGCTCCTCGCTCAGCCCAACCCTCTTCAATATCTACATTAGCCCACTCGCCACCATCGCATGCAAACACAACCTCAACATCATCTCCTACGCCGACGACACCCAGCTGATACTCTCCCTCACCAAGGACCCAGCCGCCGCCAAAACCAACCTCCAGGAAGGAATGAAAGATGTCGCGGAATGGATGAAGCTCAGTCGTCTGAAACTGAACTCAGACAAGACGGAGGTCCTCATCCTCGGACAATCCCATCCGCCTGGGACGACTCCTGGTGGCCCACAGCATTGGGCACCGCACCGACACCCACCGACCACGCACGCAACCTAGGATTCATCTTGGACTCTTCACTCTCAATGACCAAACAAGTCAATGCCATCTCATCCTCATGCTTCAACACTCTACGCATGCTCCGAAAAATCTTCCGGTGGATCCCCACCGAAACCAGAAAGACGGTCACCCAGGCCCTCGTCCCCAGCCGACTGGACTACGGGAACGCCCTATACGCAGGAACCATTGCCAAACTTCAGAAACGACTTCAGTGCATACAGAATACGCATCCACACGACTCATCCTCGACATCCCTCGCCACAGCCACATATCTGCCCACCTGAGAGACCTGCACTGGCTCTCCGTCAGCAAAAGGATCACATTCAGGCTCCTCACCCACGCACACAAAGCGCTGCACGACATGGGCCCGAATACCTCAACAACCGCCTCACCTTCTACACTCCGACCCGCCAGCTCCGCTCCGCCAGCCTCGCCCTCGCCACCATCCCACGGGTTCGCAGAACCACCACCGGAGGAAGATCGTTCTCCTACCTGGCTGCCAAGACTTGGAACTCCCTCCCCGCCCACCTACGTATGACCCGGGACCACCTCAAACCTGCCTGTTCGAGCAGTAGCAGCACCCCCCCTTCAGCGCCTTGAGACCCTCACGGGTGAGTAGCGCGCTCTATAAATGCATTGATTGAGTGGACGTAGTGTTGGTGGATGTGGTGGTGGACTTGGTGGTGCTGGGTGTTGTGGTGGTGGTGGACGTGGTGGACGTGGTGGTGATGGACGTGGTGGTGATGGACGTGGTGGTGATGGACGTGGTGGTGATGGACGTGGTGGTGATGGACGTGGTGGTGATGGACGTGGTGGTGATGGACGTGGTGGTGATGGACGTGGTGGTGATGGACGTGGTGGTGGTGGTGGACGTGGTGGTGGTGGTGGACGTGGTGGTGGTGGTGGACGTGGTGGTGGTGGTGGTGGACGTGGTGGTGGTGGACGTGGTGGTGGTGGACGTGGTGGTGGATGTAGTGGTGGTGGACGTGGTGGTGGTGGACGTGGTGGTGGTGGGTGTGGTGGTGGACGTGGATGTTGTGGTGGTGGTGGTAGACGTGGTGGACATTGTGGTGTTGGACGTGGTGGTGGACATGGTGGTGGTGGACATGGTGGTGGTGGTGGACATGGTGGTGGACGTGGTGGTGGTGGACATGGTAGTGGTGGACTTGGTGGTGGTGGATGTAGTGGTGGACTTGGTGGTGGTGGATGTAGTGGTGGACTTGGTGGTGGACTTGGTGGTAGACGTGGTGGTAGTAGTGGATGTGGTGGTGGTGGAGGTAGATGTGGTGGTGGTGAACATGGTAGTGGCCTCGTGGTGGACGTGGTGGTGGACATGGTGGTGGTGGACAAGGTGGTGGTGACGGACAAGGTGGTGGTGATGGACAAGGTGGTGGTGATGGACATGGTGGTGGTGGATGTGGTGGTGGTGGTGGAGGTGGGTGTGGTGGTGGACGTGTTGGGTGTGATGGTGGACGTGGTGGTGGACGTGGTGGTGGTGGACGTGGTGGTGTTGGTGGTGGATGTGGTGGTGTTGTATGTGGTGGTGTTGGTGGTGGACATGGTGGTGGTGGACGTTGTGGTGGTGGACGTGGTGGACGTGGTGGTGGTGGACGTGGTGGTGGTGGACGTGGTGGTGGTGGACGTGGTGGTGGTGGACGTGGTGGTGGTGGACGTGGTGGTGGTGGACGTGGTGGTGGTGGACGTGGTGGTGGTGGACGTGGTGGTAGTGGACGTGGTGGTAGTGGACGTGGTGGTAGTGGACGTGGTGGTGGTGGACGTGGTGGTGGTGGACATGGTGGTGGACGTAGTGGTGGTAGATGTAGTGGTGGTGGACTTGGTGGTGGTGGAGTACGTGGTGGTGGGGGACATGGTGGTGGTGGACATGGTGGTGGTGGTTGTGGTGGTGGTGGTTGTGGTGGTGGTGGACGTGGTGGTGGTGGTGGACGTGGTGGTGGTGGGAGTGGTGGTGGTGGGTGTGGTGGTGGTGGACGTGGTGGTGGTGGGAGTGGTGGTGGGAGTGGTGGTGGGAGTGGTGGTGGTGGACATGAAGGTGGACATGGTGGTGGTGACCGTGGTGGTGGTGGAGGTGGGTGTGGTGGTGGACGTGGTGGTGGTGGACGTGAAGGTGGACATGGTGGTGGTGAACGTGAAGGTGGACATGGTGGTGGTGAACGTGGGGGTGGATGTGAAGGTGGTGAACGTGGTGGTGGACTTGGTGGTGGTGGATGTAGTGGTGGTGGAGGTAGACGCGGTGGTGGTGGACGTGGTAGTGGCCTCGTGGTGGATGTCGTGGTGGCTGTGGTGGTGGACATGGTGGTGGTGGTGGACGTGGTGGTGGATGTGGTGGACATGGTGTTGGTGGACATGGTGGTGGTGGTGGGTGTGGTGGTGGTGGGTGTGGTGGTGGTGGGTGTGGTGGTGGTGGGTGTGGTGGTGGTGGACGTGGTGGTGGACGTGGTGGTGGACGTGGTGGTGGTGGTGGACGTAGTGGTGTTAGGGAATGTGTCCCGTGGCCCGGTGATTTGGCAGCCTGTAGACAGAAATCATAGGTGGTCACGCATTGGCATCTTCACGATAGGGCATGGGCCCAAACTTTGAGTGCAGTCGCTCCCTGAAGACCCGCTCCCCATATTATATGATTCAGAAAAGGGGGGGGTGGTGATGAACAGAGTGTCTGAATTAAGCAGACCACTCTTACCCAGTCCAAAGATCAGGGCTTGATCCATCACCGTTATTTATCTCACTGCCCCATCCCAGCTCAGAACCTGGCTATATGCAAATTAGTCTGTCCCTGGCCCAGTGCATCATGGGAACAGGGCAGACCAAACTACCAAGCCAATTCTTCACCAGAAAGGAGACAAGCTACCGGGGACCGGTTTCTGGCATTTCAGCCTCTTCGGCCCGGCTTGCTTGAATCCTGATGGAGCAGTGAGAAAGGGACTCATGTCTGAGTATACCCTGCCACACCTATAGTGGCCAAAAACGATTCAGAAAAGGGGGTGGTGATGAACAGAGTGTCTGAATTAAGCAGACCACTCTTACCCAGTCCAAAGATCAGGGCTTGATCCATCACCGTTATTTATCTCACTGCCCCATCCCAGCTCAGAACCTGGCTATATGCAAATTAGTCTGTCCCTGGCCCAGTGCATCATGGGAACAGGGCAGACCAAACTACCAAGCCAATTCTTCACCAGAAAGGAGACAAGCTACCGGGGACCGGTTTCTGGCATTTCAGCCTCTTCGGCCCGGCTTGCTTGAATCCTGATGGAGCAGTGAGAAAGGGACTCATGTCTGAGTATACCCTGCCACACCTATAGTGGCCAAAAACGATTCAGAAAAGGGGGTGGTGATGAACAGAGTGTCTGAATTAAGCAGACCACTCTTACCCAGTCCAAAGATCAGGGCTTGATCCATCACCGTTATTTATCTCACTGCCCCATCCCAGCTCAGAACCTGGCTATATGCAAATTAGTCTGTCCCTGGCCCAGTGCATCATGGGAACAGGGCAGACCAAACTACCAAGCCAATTCTTCACCAGAAAGGAGACAAGCTACCGGGGACCGGTTTCTGGCATTTCAGCCTCTTCGGCCCGGCTTGCTTGAATCCTGATGGAGCAGTGAGAAAGGGACTCATGTCTGAGTATACCCTGCCACACCTATAGTGGCCAAAAACGATTCAGAAAAGGGGGTGGTGATGAACAGAGTGTCTGAATTAAGCAGACCACTCTTACCCAGTCCAAAGATCAGGGCTTGATCCATCACCGTTATTTATCTCACTGCCCCATCCCAGCTCAGAACCTGGCTATATGCAAATTAGTCTGTCCCTGGCCCAGTGCATCATGGGAACAGGGCAGACCAAACTACCAAGCCAATTCTTCACCAGAAAGGAGACAAGCTACCGGGGACCGGTTTCTGGCATTTCAGCCTCTTCGGCCCGGCTTGCTTGAATCCTGATGGAGCAGTGAGAAAGGGACTCATGTCTGAGTATACCCTGCCACACCTATAGTGGCCAAAAACGATTCAGAAAAGGGGGTGGTGATGAACAGAGTGTCTGAATTAAGCAGACCACTCTTACCCAGTCCAAAGATCAGGGCTTGATCCATCACCGTTATTTATCTCACTGCCCCATCCCAGCTCAGAACCTGGCTATATGCAAATTAGTCTGTCCCTGGCCCAGTGCATCATGGGAACAGGGCAGACCAAACTACCAAGCCAATTCTTCACCAGAAAGGAGACAAGCTACCGGGGACCGGTTTCTGGCATTTCAGCCTCTTAAGTAGTTTGGTTTGCCCTGTTCCCATCATGCACTGGGACAGGAACAGACTAATTTGCATATAGCCAAGTTCTTAGCTGGGATGGTGCAGTGAGCTAAAAAACGGTGATGGATCAAGCCCTGATCTTTGGACTGGGTAAGAGTGGTCTGCTTAATTCAGGCACTCTGTTCATCACCACCCCCTTTTCTGAATCATTTTGTCCACCATAAGCGTGGAAGGGTATACTCAGATGTGAGTCCCTTGCTCATTGCACCATCAGGATTCAAGCAAGCCGGGCCGACGACGCCTGAAATGGCAGAAACCGGTCCCCGGAAGCTTGTTTCCTTCCCAGTATAAGAATTGGCTTGGTAGTTTGGTTTGCCCTGTTCCCATCATGCACTGGGACAGGAACAGACATTTGCATATAGCCAAGTTCTGAGCTGGGATGGTGCAGTGAGCTAAAAAACGGTGATGGATCAAGCCCTGATCTTTGGACTGGGTAAGAGTGGTCTGCTTAATTCAGGCACTCTGTTCATCACCACCCCCTTTTCTGAATAATTTTGTCCACCATAAGCGTGGAAGGGTATACTCAGATGTGAGTCCCTTGCTCATTGCACCATCAGGATTCAAGCAAGCCGGGCCGACGACGCCTGAAATGGCAGAAACCGGTCCCCGGAAGCTTGTTTCCTTCCCAGTATAAGAATTGGCTTGGTAGTTTGGTTTGCCCTGTTCCCATCATGCACTGGGACAGGAACAGACTAATTTGCATATAGCCAAGTTCTGAGCTGGGATGGTGCAGTGAGCTAAAAAACGGTGATGGATCAAGCCCTGATCTTTGGACTGGGTAAGAGTGGTCTGCTTAATTCAGGCACTCTGTTCATCACCACCCCCTTTTCTGAATCATTTTGTCCACCATAAGCGTGGAAGGGTATACTCAGATGTGAGTCCCTTGCTCATTGCACCATCAGGATTCAAGCAAGCCGGGCCGACGACGCCTGAAATGGCAGAAACCGGTCCCCGGAAGCTTGTTTCCTTCCCAGTATAAGAATTGGCTTGGTAGTTTGGTTTGCCCTGTTCCCATCATGCACTGGGACAGGAACAGACTAATTTGCATATAGCCAAGTTCTGAGCTGGGATGGTGCAGTGAGCTAAAAAACGGTGATGGATCAAGCCCTGATCTTTGGACTGGGTAAGAGTGGTCTGCTTAATTCAGGCACTCTGTTCATCACCACCCCCTTTTCTGAATCATTTTGTCCACCATAAGCGTGGAAGGGTATACTCAGATGTGAGTCCCTTGCTCATTGCACCATCAGGATTCAAGCAAGCCGGGCCGACGACGCCTGAAATGGCAGAAACCGGTCCCCGGAAGCTTGTTTCCTTCCCAGTATAAGAATTGGCTTGGTAGTTTGGTTTGCCCTGTTCCCATCATGCACTGGGACAGGAACAGACTAATTTGCATATAGCCAAGTTCTGAGCTGGGATGGTGCAGTGAGCTAAAAAACGGTGATGGATCAAGCCCTGATCTTTGGACTGGGTAAGAGTGGTCTGCTTAATTCAGGCACTCTGTTCATCACCACCCCCTTTTCTGAATCATTTTGTCCACCATAAGCGTGGAAGGGTATACTCAGATGTGAGTCCCTTGCTCATTGCACCATCAGGATTCAAGCAAGCCGGGCCGACGACGCCTGAAATGGCAGAAACCGGTCCCCGGAAGCTTGTTTCCTTCCCAGTATAAGAATTGGCTTGGTAGTTTGGTTTGCCCTGTTCCCATCATGCACTGGGACAGGAACAGACTAATTTGCATATAGCCAAGTTCTGAGCTGGGATGGTGCAGTGAGCTAAAAAACGGTGATGGATCAAGCCCTGATCTTTGGACTGGGTAAGAGTGGTCTGCTTAATTCAGGCACTCTGTTCATCACCACCCCCTTTTCTGAATCATTTTGTCCACCATAAGCGTGGAAGGGTATACTCAGATGTGAGTCCCTTGCTCATTGCACCATCAGGATTCAAGCAAGCCGGGCCGACGACGCCTGAAATGGCAGAAACCGGTCCCCGGAAGCTTGTTTCCTTCCCAGTATAAGAATTGGCTTGGTAGTTTGGTTTGCCCTGTTCCCATCATGCACTGGGACAGGAACAGACTAATTTGCATATAGCCAAGTTCTGAGCTGGGATGGTGCAGTGAGCTAAAAAACGGTGATGGATCAAGCCCTGATCTTTGGACTGGGTAAGAGTGGTCTGCTTAATTCAGGCACTCTGTTCATCACCACCCCCTTTTCTGAATCACCCCATATTATATGAGCATGTGGGACAATCCCTGGTTTAATGTTTATGATGTCTAGTATCCCACCTACAATTGTCCAGAGGGTCTACGAACAATTTGGCATATCCTGATAATACAATGTCCTACATAAAGCAATGCTCAGAAGATTCCACTCCGGCTCTTGTTACAATTGAGCTCTGATGATTATCCTGTTGTTTTAAGAGATCAAAAAGCTGTTGACTACAAAAGTGGACATGCTGTATTATAATGTATTATTTTTTTGGGAGGGTGTAACTTCATGATTAGTAATACACATATATGTATGTACATTATACATGTGTATCAGACTTTGCTTGAACAGGGAGCATGAGGAGGAAAATAAAAGGTGAAAAGCAAAAACAACAGAAAGGGAATTCACAGAAACTAAAGCCAGAGGTCAGCGGAAAGATGCGGAGAAAAGGCGGGGGAGGAGCTATAGGTAAACTACTTTGGAGGGGGGGAGTGGAGAAGATAGGATGAATATTCAGAGACTCATGTCTGAGTTTGCTTAAGAAACGCATTGAAAATATAATTTATTTCACTACTGTTATTTTTCACCTTTTGACCACGTTTAGATTGCAGGAAAGCAAGGTTGAGGAAGGGGAGGGGGTTCGAGGGTTTTTATAACGTTAACGGCTGTGGTCATGGCTCGGAAATGTGTGCAAGGCTTCCAACTGCAATACACAGGCTTATGTGGTCAGTCCGACGGATGGAGCCCGGCCTGCCCCGCGAGGCTGAGCCCCATCCATATCCCGAGTTAACAAGCAGGAAGTGTGATAAGGGAGGGGGTGGCAAATGGTGAGCTTTTTCGCGGCCACTTTGATGTTCTCAGTGGCCATGCAGCTCACTGAGAACATCAAAGCGGCCGTGAAATTGCCCCCAAAGGCTGCAGGTGGAGAAACAGTGCGCGCGCCCGGCACACATGCACTGTACCCGATCCGCCTGCAGACTTTGGGTGCACTTTTGAAAGCCCCACTAAATATCTCGCCGAGTATCGCTAACGCAAGGACTTAGACGAGACCTAAACAAGCATTTACAATGCAATAGGTCTCGCATTAGGAACGTTTGAGCTATTGGTATTGTAAATGGCAAATTTTTTATTAATGTGTTGGTTTTGAAAATAGCGAAATTAATAGCTTTGTCATTTACAATGCCAATAGTTAGAACTTTCGCAAATGTGACACCTATAGCATTTGTAATGCAATATGTGTTGTATTTACGTGACGTACATGTATTGATATTAGAATTAACAATGGCTTTACATTTTTTTAAATAATTAATACTTAAATAAAAGTTGTTGTAATTTATAATGGCACTAGCTTAAACTTTTGTAAATAACTTTTGTGAAGATTATGTTCAGTGTATTTTATTGTGACGAAAATCCAAGAACATAAGTGAAATATTAACATCTTTTTGTGACATTTGTAATAAAGCTTGAAACATTGAGAGAACATTTGAACCAGTTGTTGTTAAATGGTTGCACAGATTGATGCTGTGGTAGCGCTGAGTGATGTTGTGGTGGCGAACGAGTAATGCTGTGGCGTTCAGTGATGCTGTGGTAGCGCATAGTGATGTTGTGGTGCCCTTGAGTGATACTGTGGTGGTGCTGAGTGATGCTGGATGCTATGCTATGTTTTGTTTTGCTATTCTATCCTATGTTTTGTTTTGTTATGCTATGCTATGTTTTGCTATCCTATGCTTTGATTTGTTATGCTATGCTATGCTGTGTTTTGTTATGCTATGATGTTTTGTTATGCTATGCTTTGCTATGCTATGTTTTGTTATGCTATGTTATGTTTTGTTATGCTATGCTATGTTTTGTTGTGTTTTATTATGCTATGCTTTGTTTTGCTATTATATGTTTTTTTTGCTATGCTAGGTTTTGTTTTGTTAAGCTATGCTATGTTTTGTTGTGTTTTGCTATGTTTTGTTATGTGTTGTGTTTTGTTATTTTTTTATGTGTTGTGTTTTGTTATGCTGTTTTGTTATGTTATGCTATGTTTTGCTATCCTATGTTTTGTTGTGTTTTGTTATGCTGTGCGTTGTTATGCTATGCTATGTTTTGTTGTGTTTTGCTATGCTATGCTTTGTTATGCTATGCTATGTTTTGTTATGCTATGCTTTGTTATGCTAAGCTCAGTTTTGTTATGCTATATTTAGTTGTGTTTTGTTGTGCTATGCTATGTTTTGCTATATGTTTTGTTTTGCTCTGCTTTGCTCTGCTATGTTTTGCTATGCTATGTTTTGTTGTGCTTTGTTATGCTATGCTATGTTTTGTTGTGTTTTGCTATGTTTTGTTACGCTGTTTTGTTATGCTAAGCTCAGTTTTGTTATGCTATGTTTTGTTGTGTTTTGTTGTGCTATGCTATGTTTTGCTATATGTTTTGTTTTGCTCTGCTATGTTTTGCTATGCTATGTTTTGTTGTGCTTTGTTATGCTATGTTTTGTTGTGTTTTGCTATGTTTTGTTATGCTATGTTTTGTTATGTTATGCTGTTTTGTTATGCTATGTTTTGTTCTGCTATGTTTTGTTGTGTTTTGTTATGCTATGCTATGTTTTGTTACACTATGCTATGTTTTATTTTGCTATGCTTTGTTATGTTCTGCCTATGCTTTATTTGGTTATGCTATGTTTTGTTATGCTATGCTATGTTAGGCTGTAGTCACACCTATTTTGAAGAAGGCTACCCTCGACCCTCTTAAACCCGAGAACTACCGTCCTATCTCCTTACTTCCTTGGGCTACGAAAGTCGCTGAGGCCCATGTGAACGCCATTCTTGCAGACCATCTATCTAGGGCTAACATTCTTGACCCTACTCAGAATGGGTTCCGTGCGGGCCATAGTACAGAGACGTCCCTACTTTCCATGGTCGAACATCTGCGTTCTGTGCTTGATGCGGGTCGGACGGCGGCACTATTGCTATTAGATCTCAGTGCCACGTTCGACACGGTCTCGCACAGGATCTTGCTTCAGCGACTTGAGGAAGTGGGTGTTACGGGCTCCGCCGTATGCTGGTTTCGATCTTTTCTTGTTGATAGGTCATTCCAGGTTGCGATTCCGCCCGGTAAGTCTAAATCCTATCCGCTAGATCTGGGGGTCCCACAGGGTTCATCGTTGAGTCCCACTCTATTTAATCTTTACGTGAGGCCGCTGGCTGCGGTCGTCAAGCAATGGGGCCTGACGATGGTCTCATATGCAGATGACACGCAGCTGGTGGTCACGTTGAGTGGGGACTCAGACATGGAGGCTCCCAGATTCTGTGATGGCTTACGGGCAGTGGCTAACTGGATGAATTCCAACTGTCTCCAGTTAAATACCAAGAAGACTGAGATTATGGTAGTCGGCAAGCAGGCGGCATTGTGGGGTGACAAATGGTGGCCTTCTGAACAAGGTGTGACTCCCTCCCCAGCATCGGAGATAAAAAATCTGGGGGTTTGGCTTGATCCGTCCCTCGGCTTCATCTGTCATACCAAGAAGGTGGCGGCTTCTTGCTATGGCATCATTAGAGGACTCAGACCTATCCTTAAATTTTTTGATGCCTCAACCAGGCAACTGGTGGTTCTAGCATCAGTGCTGTCTCGGCTGGACTATGCCAGCTCACTACTGGCTGGGATCAATCAGTCAGAACTCTCCCGGCTGCAGCGAGTTCAAAATACTGCAGCCAGAGTGGTGATAGGTCTGCCAAGGCGATGCTCGGTTTCTAAATCTTTGCATTCTCTCCATTGGCTTCCCGTATACCAGAGGATCAAATTCAAGGTTCTCTGCCTTGCGTTTAAAATCCTCAAGGGTACGTCTCCCTAAATTTTGGAGAATTTGCTTACACCGTATGTTCCTCCGCGAACCCTCAGATCCTTGGGTCAGAATCTGGCAGTGGTTCCGCGTTTCAGACTTAGTAGAGCTGGTGGTCGCTCTTTTCGAGTACTAGCGGCAAATTGGTGGAATTCTCTTCCTCTGCATATCCGGGCTATTGATGATCTTTTTCAGTTTAGACGGGCCATCAAGACCATTTTATTTGTTTAGCCTTCATGCTGTGTTCTATGGCCTTCCTGATTTTCTTCGGTGTTGTGTTGTGTTTGTCTTGTCAAAGCGCCAGGACGCCCCTTTGCTGGGGCAGCTGTGTGCGGTATAAGTAAAAATAACATAACATAACATAACATGCTATGTTTTGCTGTGTTTTGTTATGCTATGCTATGCTTTGTTGTGTTTTGCTATGTTATGTTTTGTTTTGTTATGCTATGCTATGTTTTGTTTTGCTATCCTATGCTTTGTTTTCTTATGCTACGCTTTGTTTTGCTATCCTATGCTTTGTTTTGTTATGCTATGCTGTGTTTTGGTATGCTATGCTGTGTTTTGTTATGCTATGCTATGTTTTGCTGTGTTTTGCTATGCTATGCTTTGTTATGCTATGCTATGTTTTGTTGTGTTTTATTAAGCTATGCTATGTTTTTCTATGCTATGCTATCCTATGCTATGTTTTGTTATGCTTTGCTTTGTTTTGTTATGCTATGCTATGTTTTGTGATGCTATGCTATGTTTTGTTTTGTGTTTTGTTATGCTATGCTATGTTATGCTATGTTTTGTAATGCTATGCTATGTTTTGTTGTGCAATGCTTAGTTATGTTTTGTTTTGCTATTTTTTTGTGTTTTGTTATGCTATACTATGTTTTGTTATGCTATGCTATGTTTTGTTATGCTATGCTATGTTTTGCTATCCTGGTGTGTGGCTGTGTGTGTGGTTGTGTGTGTGTGTGTGGTTGTGTGTGTGTGTGGTTGTGTGTGTGTGTGGTTGTGTGTGTGTGTGGTTGTGTGTGTGTGTGGTTGTGTGTGTGGTTGTGTGTGTGTGTGTGGTTGTGTGTGTGTGTGTGGTTGTGTGTGTGTGTGGGGGGTTGTGTGTGTGGGGGGTTGTGTGTGTGGGGGGTTGTGTGTGTGGGGGGTTGTGTGTGGGGGGGGTTGTGTGTGGGGGGTTGTGTGTGAGGGGGGTTGTGTGTGTGGGGTTGTGTGTGTGGGGTTGTGTGGGTGGGGTTGTGTGGGTGGGGTTGTGTGGGTGGGGTTGTGTGTGTGGTTGTGTGTGTGGGGTGTGTGTGTGGGTATGTGTGTGTGGGTATGTGTGTGTGGGTATGTGTGCATGGGTATGTGTGTGTGTGGATATGTGTGGGTTTGTGTGTGTGTGGGTATGTGTGGGGTTGTGTGTGAGTGGGTATGTGTGGGGTTGTGTGTGTGGGGGGTTTGCGTGTGTGAGATTTTGCGTGGGGGGTTGTGTGTTTGTGTGTGTGGGAGGGTTTGTGTGTGGGGGCAGTGTGTGAGGGGGCAGTGTGTGAGGGGGCAGTGTGTGAGTGGGCAGTGTGTGAGTGGGCAGTGTGTGAGTGGGCAGTGTGTGAGGGGGCAGTGTGTGAGGGGGCAGTGTGTGAGGGGGCAGTGTGTGAGGGGGCAGTGTATGAGGGGGCAGTGTGTGTGAGGGCGCAGTGTGTGAGGGCGCAGTGTGTGAGGGGGCAGTGTGTGTGAGGGCGCAGTGTGTGAGGGCGCAGTGTGTGAGGGCGCAGTGTGTGAGGGCGCAGTGTGTGAGGGCGCAGTGTGTGAGGGGGCAGTGTGTGAGGGGGCAGTGTGTGAGGGGGCAGTGTGTGAGGGGGCAGTGTGTGAGGGGGCAGTGTGTGAGGGGGCAGTGTGTGAGGGGGCAGTGTGTGATGGGGCAGTTTTATTGGGGGGCAGTGTGAGAGGGGGCAGTGTGTGAGGGGTGTGTGAGGGTGTGGGGTGTGAGGGTGCAGTGTGTGTGGCCTAAAGTAGTGTGAGTGCCCAATGTGTGAGTACGCAGTGAGTGGGCAGTGTGTGAGTGGGCAGTGCGTGAGTGGGCAGTGTGTAAGTGGGCAGTGTGTGAGTGGGCAGTGTGTGAGTGGGCAGTGTGTGAGGGCGCACTGTGTGAGGGCGCACTGTGTGAGGGGGCACTGTGTGAGGGGGCACTGTTATGTTATATGGTTATGTTATATGGATTCTTGTAACGCGCACTGCTAGTCAAGACTGTCCTGGCGCGGGAGAGGATTCAGAATGTGAGAATAAAAGGGAGCAGGGGGACTACACGGTTAGCCTAAATAGGTAAGTTTTTAGGTGCTTTTTGAAGTATGTGAGGTTGGTTCTGTGTCTGAGAGGGTCAGGCAGTTGGTTCCACATCTGAGCAGCTCTAACCACAAAGGAGTTTCCCCCCAGTCTGGCTCTCTTAAATCTGGGGGTAACCAAATGTCTCATGGTGGCAGAACGCAGTTGGCGGGACGGGTGGTAAAAAGCAAATCTGTCCCTTAGATAGGGCGGACAGGGACCATGTAGTGCTTTAAAAGCAAGTGTCAGGATCTTAAAGCGAACTCTCAGTGTCACTGGGAGCCAGTGAAGCTCTGAGAGCTGTTTGCGTACACTCAGACTCCTGGGAATGTTGAACAGGAGCCTTACTGTCGCGTTCTGAACCACTTGCAGTTTGTGCAACAGAAAGTCAGGTGCACCTATATAAAGGGCGTTGGCGTAGTCCAGACGCGAGAGGATAAGGGCTCTGGCTACTGTTTCTTTTGCCTCTTGGGGGAGAAGGGGAAAAAACTTCCGAAGAGTGGTAAGGGTTCCATAACAGGTTCCCGCCAGTCGCGTGATCTGATCTCGGAAACACAAATCGGCTCCGAACCAGATCCCTAGATTTTTTGCGACCCCACTGATCCCAGAGGGGCAGGGCAGTCCCCTGGGCCAAATGGACTCTTTAAAGGCCTCTGGAAAGTGGCCGTACAGAAGAATCTCGGACTTGTCCTCATTACATTTGAGGCAGGCCCGGGCCATCCAGGCGAACACCGAGGACAAGCACTGCTGGGTTCTCTCTGTAACAAGATTGCTCTTATCCCAAGTAAAAAGAAGTTGGGTGTCGTCGGCGTAAGCCATTGTTTTCGCACCCAAGTTCTCAGCAAGATAGACAAGTGGCGTCAACTACACGTTAAAAAGTAGGGGACTTAACGTCGACCCCTGAGGAACCCCTGTGTCTACCCTGCTGTTCGAGGAATGATAAGGGGGGAGCCAGATTTGTTGGTATCGGTCCGTGAGAAAGGATTCTACCCAACTGAGGGCCACGCCCGTGATGCCAATGTCCTCCAACCTCGAGAGGAGCTGGGCGTGGGGAACCGTGTCAAACGCGGCAGAGCGGTCCAATAAAATTAGAGCCGTTCTGCCGCCCCCGTCCAAACACTCCCTGATGGCCTCGGTGACCTCCACGAGCGCGGTCTCCGTGCTGAATGAGGTGCGGAACCCGGATTGGGCCGGGTGTAAGGCCCCCGTAGATTCCACAAACCTTTCTAGCTGACGGAACACTACCTTCTCACAGACCTTGGCTAGGGCCGGGAGGAGGGAGATGGGCCTGTAGTTGGAAGTGATCAGAGGGTCCGCTGATGGTTTTTTAATCAGTGGAAGGAGTTTTGCTTGCTTCCACTGGGGTGGTACTGTACCGGTTTGAAGAGACACATTAACTAAATCCGTCACAGTAGAAGCAATAACCCCTGCCACACCACTCAGAACTCTCGCCGGGCAGGGATCTACAGGAGACCCGGATTTCAGCGCCTTAAGAATAGCCAAAACGTCCATCTCCTCGACTTTTTTGAAGGAGCACAACGTGTCCTTTGGCTTTATACCACTGGTTGGAATAGAAAGTCGAGGAGAGTCGTCTTGGTTACAGACATCCTGAGCTAATATAGCGTGATCAGAGATGGTAGGATTAAGACTCTCTTGAATTTTTTTTATTTTGTCTATGAAGTAAGTGGACAGCTCCTCACACCAGGCCTCGGATATGGGGGCCGTCTGAGTTTCTGCCACTGGGGACGTAAAGCTTTTAACAATAGAGAAAATTTCTCTGCTATTGTTTTTGGCTTTTTGAATCCGATCAGCGTAGTAGTCTCCTTTAGCCTTCTTAATTGCAGCATAATAGGTCTTTTGTACTGCTCGAAGTTCCGACTTGGCTAGTGGACAATACTCCCGCCTCCAAATTCTTTCCTTCTCCTTACAGCCTGTTTTTAATATTTTGAGATGCTCTGTATACCACGGGGAGGAGGGAGAGGCTCTAGGCTGTTTTGTAGCAGTATGCTGAGGTAGAAGGTTAACCGAGGACCTGATCCATGACGAGAAATTCTCAACCATTTCTTCCAGATTTTCTGCCCTGTCCGGCAGGGAATGGGATAGAGATGTTGTTAGGGCTGGAATGCTGATTTTCTGGGGAAAGGGGACCCGCTGCTCTTTGCCTAACGCACGGGTCCTATCCATTTCCCAGGAGAAGCCTACCAAAAATGGTCCGACCACGTGACTGGGCAAGGGATATCTGATGTGATACAAAAGTTGGTGTAAACCAGGTCGAGGCAATGCCCTCCGAGATGAGTTGAAGCATGATCCTGTGTCCTAAGATGCGCTAGGGCGCATAATTCGTCAAGGTCTCTGACCCCCGGGGCTGTGGAGACATCCATGTGTATGTTAAAGTCCCCCAGGAGTAAGAAATTGGGGAACCTCAGCGCTCTCTGGGCTACCAGCTCTTCCACCGATTTAAAAAAGGAGCCTAGGGGGCCCGGAGGGCGATAGATCAGTAGCCCGCCTAGGGTGAACTGCGGGGAGAGAGCAATTGAAAATTCTAATGCTTCCCCATCCTCCATGCCCCCTGAGCATTCCTTTATTAGAGACCATTTGTCCCTGTAGATTATCGCTAATCCACCCCCTCTGCCCAAACTACGATCTAGCCTTGCTATCTTAAAACCCCTCGGTATAGCCAGCTCAATCGTAGGAGCACAGAAAGTGTGCAGCCAAGTCTCAGTAACAAATAAGAGGTCAAGTGAGTTGTCAATTATCAGCTCCCGGACCTCCTCTGTATGCTTGACTAAAGAGCGTGCATTAATAAGGGCAGCGCGTATTCTAGAATCATTATCGTCTTTAGCCAGCTGAATAGGGATAGGATGAAATGATCTGTATTGAAAATGACAAAAAGGACAAACCCTATCCAGGGAATGTTGGACTTCCCATGATGTACCATGATCGCACGACTTTTTATTAAGGGAGAGGAGTAGATCTCTACTATATGTGATAGGGGGGTTAAAATGGTGGGGTCCTAAACGAGCAGCACCTCTGGCCCTGTGCACTGCCGGTGCGCGGACGGTCGCAGACGGGCTTACCCTTGGCGCACCTTCGGCGCGCCAACGTCGCGCCCGCTGCGCCCGTCCGCTGCGCTCCCGGAAACACATATGCTTTTTATGCCCTGCGTCCCCAAAAGCGCTAGACCGCTAACTCCGGCCAGGCTTCAGGGACAACACAGCCCAAGATGGCGCCTCGCCTTCCACTCAAACAGCACTGTCAGCTGCGGTGGACCGGGGCAAGGGAGGCCGTAGGAGGAGCGAAAATGTGCAAAGAAGCAGTAAGAAATGCGAGTCTTAAAAACAGTGCTCAAACATGGTAAGTGACAATTTTAAAAAATGGGTTAGGCGCCAGCATTTAAATCGTGCCTGCGCACACTGAGTGGTCTGACAAGCTAATCGTTGTAACTAGCGAGCTCTTGGATGTAGAATCAGCTCACACAACACAGAATCCCTCCAGCAAACGTCAGGCACTGCCACCGACCTGAGCGTTCACAGTGAGCCCTGCGCTGCTTGTCTTTTTATGCCCTGCCTCCCCAAAAGCGCTAGACCGCTAACTCCGGCCAGGCTTCAGGGACAACACAGCCCAAGATGGCGCCTCGCCCTCCACTCAAACAGCACTGTCAGCTGCGGTGGACCGGGGCGAGGGAGGCCGTAGGAGGAGCGAAAATGTGCAAAGAAGAAGTAAGAAATGCGAGTCTTAAAAACAGTGCTCAAACATGGTAAGTGACAATTTTAAAAAATGGGTTAGGCGCCAGCATTTAAATCACGCCTGCGCACACTGAGTGGTCTGACAAGCTAATCGTTGTAACTAGCGAGCTCTTGGATGTAGAATCAGCTCACACAACACAGAATCCCTCCAGCAAACGCCAGGCGCTGCCACCGACCTGAGCGTTCACAGTGAGCCCTGCGCTGCTTGTCTTTGTATGCCCTGCCTCCCCAAAAGCGCTAGACCGCTAACTCCGGCCAGGCTTCAGGGACAACACAGCCCAAGATGGCGCCTTGCCCTCCACTCAAACAGCACTGTCAGCTGCGGTGGACCGGGGCGAGGGAGGCCGTAGGAGGAGCGAAAATGTGCAAAGAAGCAGTAAGAAATGCGAGTCTTAAAAACAGTGCTCAAACATGGTAAGTGACAATTTAAAAAAATGGGTTAGGCGCCAGCATTTAAATCGTGCCTGCGCACACTGAGTGGTCTGACAAGCTAATCGTTGTAACTAGCGAGCTCTTGGATGTAGAATCAGCTCACACAACACAGAATCCCTCCAGCAAACGTCAGGCGCTGCCACCGACCTGAGCTGTAATGAGAGAGCAATATACTTAGATACTGGATATAAGTAACAGGGAACCTAATTATAATGTAGAAAGCAAAATATATAAACAGACAGCATTAACCATAAAGTGCCTCACAATTTCTGAAAAACTGGATTAGCCCAATGCGTTTTGAGAAAGGAAGTTGCATCTTGTCTGAAGACACAAGACGCAGCTGTAACTGACTGCGCGAGGCCGGGACGAACACCACCTGACAACAAATGAAAAAGATATAAGGCAGAAAGAAAAGTTGAGGAAGGGAGAGACGTCAAAGAAGCTCTTTTATTCAGATACTGAGAAAAATAAGACAAGGGGGAGCAGTGCGCATAGTTGTGCTAAGCAGATGTTTTGGGAGTGACAGAAACATTATTGGTTAGCGGTAGGGGTAGAGAGGCAGAAAGACTGGAGAGAGAGCGGGTAACTAAAGCGAGACTAACAAGCTCTCAGCATTGCATGGTGGGGGAGCGGTTTCCTTTGAAGTCTGATGCGGGAGGGGGGGGGCGTTTTCAATTTTCAATGCAATATGTCTCACATTTAAGCGAGGGATATCTGAGGGTTACATTGAAACTACACTCACTGCCAAGACACTTGCCTGATTCGGGTCAGTGCAGCTGGGCCACTGTGCACACTTACAGATTAAGGGTGAGAAGATGCTATCGCCATAACCCTCTCACCGTGACCAATTTATCCTGCATGCTACACAAATGTGATTCGTAACTTGTACATGGAGTGCTGTGTTTTTCCAGAGTTCAAAGTGCGATTCAACTGTGGGAAGATTATCAGTATTACCTGTGTTTACTTGAGCCTTAACAGTCAACACTCTACAATACCCACAGACTTGACCCCTTTAAGTTTAGTAACAAACTGCTGTGCGGCAGAGGGTTAAGAAAAAGCACTTTGCTGCAGAGTACCATTAAGCACTTAGTAGCGAGTGAATGATGTGAAGTGCGTTGCAAGAGTGGAACTTAATGAAATACTTTGAAGCAGTGACGTAATATGAATCAATTTGCTGCATCAACGTAGCAAAAAACGCTTTGAAGTTAGACACAATTCTACGAGCGACTTCGAAATACATTATGTTAGTTAAGGAAATTCATGTACTTTGCAGTCAGCAACACTGGGTGAGAATGTTGTTGTTTCTTTGGGGGCGGGGGCAATCTCGCAATAACCTTTTCTGTGCTGATGACGGAACCGCTCCGTCATCAGCCGCGGAGGCACTGTGCTGATGACGGAGCGGTTCCGTCATGGCCCGCCCGACACGCCTGCGCGGCGCTGATTTTGCGCCTGCGCGGCGCGTTCTATTAAGCGGGCGGGGCCATGACGGAACCTCTCCGTCATGAGCACAGCTCAACCGCGGCTGGTGACGGAGCGGTTCCGTCACCAGCATGGGCGCGCCGCGCGCCCCTCCCGCTCCCTTAGCACTGCGGCAGAGTATCTGCTCATATTTACTAGGGCGCTTGGAATATGATGAAAAGCAGCACCTCGGTAATGGCGCAAATGAACATCTGTAGAGGTGCATGCGTGGGGGTCTTTCTCAACCAGGTTGGAATGATTGGGCTCTCGACGGGTTGGCTGGAGCACAGGGTAGAGACCAAGAAGGAGCAGCAGGCACCCACTGTTGGTGAGTGGGGGCAGACTTGGCAGCCGGTGTTGAGGGCTGAGGAAAGAGAGACCAACAGAGGAGGAGAGCGACAGGGAGGAAGGCCGCCAGCTGAGCAGACAAGGGGGTGGCTGACGGCGGGTGTGTGTGATCCCTGGGCCTGGCCGGCAGATGTGCTCCTTGTGCAGTTTGTGGCGCTTCATTTTACTGCAGCTGCCGCAAAGCGCCGTCCTGGATAGGAGCCAGGGGATCCCAAGCTTGGGCTGATGTGTTAAGAGTGAAGCACACACACCAGTGATTTGACGTCCATTCATCTCAGCCTTTCATCCTTATGAGGCCAGTTGGATTGGTGGCAATTCCTACGGGCACTTGGGAGACATGGTGGGAGGTCGGGCGCTGTCTGGGGAGAGCTGAAAGCGAGTGAGGGAGCCGGGGTTGGTGTATGGGCAGCAATGTGTTCAGTGCTTGCTTTGTCTCTCTTTTACGACAACTTAGAGACCCCTGGGAGAAGTAGTGTATTCTGAGTATGAGCGAGATATGGTTTCTGAGAATTGAGTGTTACTTTGCCGTTTGGGTGGCATGTGACTTACTGAGAATTGCCAGACACTCTCAGAGGCATATAGATATCTGGCACTGCAAAGCCACTGGGTGCGGCTAATAACAGTTATCCGGAGAGAACACCTGAACGTAAAAGGAAATCTTTGAGAAGAAGCAAAGTATAGGGAATGCTTGTTGGTTTTTATAATACGAACACAGCTGATGGTGTTGAATGTGTTACTTGTAAAGGAACATATTTGAAAATATCGAATGCATGTATATATCAAGTTAAATATAATAATAGATAAGGGAGCGTGGCCGATATAGGATGCTGATTAAGGTTAGACGAAGACCAAAGCGTGCCGGGGGAGCGGTGGCAGTGGGGGGGGGGGGCACTAATTTATGCAGCTAAGGAAGAGGCAGCGACAAGTCGGGTTACATGGTTAATGGGGGGAGGAAGGGGAGGGGAGGATGTGGCCGGCTAAAAGAAGGAATGTTTCAGATAAGGAGAACAGGGTGGGGCTGACTATAATCCATTAGGTGATCCCTCACGTCAGAAGAGAACTTCCAAGAGGGAGGGGGTAGGGCTTGATACATAGTGAATGGCCGAAAACAGGCACTGGTTGCAGGGCTTATCATTAACAGTTGGTATTTTTACTTGTCTTTTGAACTCTCTTTATCGACCTCAAACGGATGAAAGGCTAAATCATACACGCCAGGTTTGAATATGAATTATATAGTGCTTTGGCCGGGCACTCGCCCACCGAATTTCTTTGTTAGCATATCACATCTAGATCGGTGCCTTCAAAAAAGGCTTTTTGCAGAGGCCGAAGCAAAATAAAAGGGCTTGAGGAGAGAGATCTTGGAGCTAAGTTGCATTTACAGTACCATCTATGGCAGCGCCACCCATACACAAAAACAAGAGGTTGTTGTGCAGTCTTGTGGTTAGAACATAAAAAGCCATAACATAAGAGTTCTCTAAGGACAACCCATTGTGTGGCGTCAAAGGCTCTCCACAGTTTCCCCCACATCCTGCTTCCACATGGGTGTCGGATTAACAACACTAAGGCAGGCAGGCAGCAGTGCTGAAAAAAACACAGAGAAAAGAACCCAAGAGCCAGCATGGGCTTGGAGCACGCCACGTGCAAAAGAAATACAGAGTGGGGAGGAGAGCTCTTAAAGCGAGGGGGGGGGGGAGAAAAAGAGCTTGAAGGCGCATGCTGTGGCAACGTGCAAAACAAAAGAAACACTGAAAGAAATACCGAGTCGAGGAGGGGGGCTCTTAATGCAAAGTAGCGGGGGGAGGGCTTGAAGTAGCACACCACGAAAACAAGAAGCTCTCGGCATTGCGTGGCGGGGGAGCGGATTCCTTTGAAGTCTGATCGGAGAGAATTCCTTTGAAGTCTGATGCTGAGGCTCACAGGCTGCCAAATGGTGTGTGATGTGCACGCGCCCGGCTCACATGCACTGTAGGCAATCCGCCTTGGGGTGCATTTTTCAGAGCCCTTACTTTAATCACGCCAAGCATCCCTAACGGGATGGCTTAGGCGGGACCTAAAAAGCGGCAGATTCTAATGTGCAAGTGCAACATGGTTATGCAAGAACATGTAGGAGTATTCTTAGAAGAAGGGGGTGTGGCTTGGCACGGATTGGCGACGTAAGCTAAAGGGTAGAGCTCCGGCCGGAGCTCCCCTTCCACGGACCAAGACTCCGTCCAAATTCCAAGCAGCCGGCACAAGATCACGGGCGGGACGTCCCGACACCGCCCTCTGCCCATCTGCAAACTTTGAAGATGATCGGTCGCCCCCGGCCGCTCCGGACCTTCTCTGGGCGGTAGTGGCCGCGCTGCGGGCCGCGAAGTCGGCAGCCGGAGTAACGCGAGGCCGGGGATCTCGCAACGAGGCTGGGCCTGGAGGCGGGGCCTGCGCCGGGAGACACTTGAGGGCCCCGACGGCTACATTGCCTAGACCAACACGCCCGCGGCGCTGCCTGCGGAGGTCCGGCATAACTGATTTTACTCCTTTTACACCCTGCAAGCAGCGAACAGAGAGCAGCTTTGACAACCGAGCCTGAGGGGAAAAACGGCGGAGAGCTGGGGAGCGGCCCGGCGAGGGAAGCGGACCCACCCTGCTGCACGGTGGACTCGGGGCACACCACAGAGGCACCTCCCAGGACTTGTACCACTCGGGGCAGCCGCGGGGCAGCCACGCATGCTGAGCGGAGGGTAAGGAGAACAAACACCTCCTTTGCCCTTACAACCCCCTGGGCCCCTCGAAAACGCTTCCCCCGCGCCACGCGCCACGAGCAAGCTCACAAGAGAAGGAGGCTCCCATTGGGACACGAGGCCAGGGGGGACCCCCGACCACCCGGGTCAGACCCCTGGAGACGGCGCCCGGCCACAAGACACTCTGGCGTCTGCAGTTGGGCATCGGTACACTGGCACGACACACCATGAACCGCCTGACACCCCGGGGGCTCTTGGATTGAATTCAGGCCTAGCACAAGTGGAGCGCTGCGACGGAGGGGGACAAGGCTGGGGGCGAATGAGGCCCCAAGTGATAGACTGCGAAAGACTGGCATACTAGCGGAGACGGAGCACGGAGCCTTCCCACACCGGGGAGACCGGTGACCGCCCGGCCTGAGACACTGAGGTGGACTACTGATTGTCTCCCCCCCCTCCCGCCCCGACGATCTCGACCTCCGGGGAGACCCCCTGCGCTACATGCGGAAGGCGGCCCCGTGGTGCCCATGTACCCAGAGCGGAAGAGGCCAAAGGCTAGAGGACATTGTGCGCAGAGGCACAGGAGGACACCGCGACCACTACGAACTCATGTACCAGTGGTTTACTGGCGCTAAGGAGTGACCCCTGCCATACAGCCACCACGCGGACGCTACCAATAGCGGCCGGTGCACTGATCCACAGTAACTATATTCACCGGGAGCTGTGAACAGCGTGAAGTGGTAGTGACGAAAACACTGCACGCCCCGGACATTTCCTGAGATTGCCCCGCTCCTGACAAGGCGCTTATTGAGCCGTCCACCGGAAAGGCCCCTGTCATCGGGGATCCCCACTCGCCGACTTACACATGTCTGGAGGAGTGAAGACACGAACTGGCCTTGGGGGTGTACCTTCCAAGGGAAAAATGGACAGGCTGTCGAAGCAGACGGAAACAGACCAGGTGGCGACGAAACTGGATACCATGCTGGCCGCCATGGAACAGCTGGAGGAATCGCTCCAACTCACCCGCACCTCGCTGGAGACCAAAATAGACAGTGTGGCAATTGATCTCAACCATCTCAAAGCTGACCACAAGAAACTTGCGGAACGCACCACAACTCTGGAGGGTACACTGACTGACCCGGGCCCCGGGTAAGCCAGGCGGACAAACATGTACGCGATCTCCTAAACAGGGTAGAATTTCTGGAGGATCGTGCCGAGGACGCAGAAGGAAGGGCACGAAGGAACAACATCCGACTAGTGGGTGTGCCGGAAAAATGGGAGGGGAGAGACCCCGCGCAGCATGTGGAAGACTGGATGAGAGCACTACTGCCGGAGGGTTCCCTATCGCCACATTTCGTGGTTGAACGAGCACACCGAGTGCCGACAAGGCCTCTCCCCACGGGATCGAATCCTAGACCACTGCTCTTCCGGGTTCTGAACTACCATGATCGGGACGCAATCCTGCGCGAAACCAGGAAACTCGGAGATGTCCGGATCGACAACACCAAAGTGATGTTTTTCCCCGACTATACAATACAGGTGCAACGCCAGAGACATTCCTTCTTGGCCGTGAAACAAAGACTGCGCCAAATTGGACTTAAGTACTCGCTCCTCTTCCCCGCCAAACTAAGGGTCGTAGCACAAGACAAAACGCACTTCTTCACTGACCCAGAGGAAACTGAGGCTTGGCTGGATAGCGGTATCAATACAACGCCCAGACGTGCGCAGGGATCCACGACCACGGCACACACCCGGGGACCACGGTGCCGCCGTAGGCGCAGAACACCCTCCACCCATCACTCGCAAAGGTCAGAGACGCACTCCCCACCTGTGGAACTTGTCCTACAGGAGCAGCAAGATGCCCTCCACAAAGTAACGGAAATCAGCGGCTCGCCACCATTGGATTCTGCAATGGTCACCAGCCCCCAGGCCTTCCCGAGCGATGATGAAGCCAGATACGGCCTACCAGACTCTCAGCAATCCATAGAGCGACCGGATGTCACACCACAGACAGCGGATTTGTTTAATTAACGGACATCATTGGCCCTCAGCAGGGAACACTTGAACGATAATGTCACACAAGCAGCCGGTCCAGCAGCTGCCCCAACGGGATTGTGGTCGGTTAGATGCCCAGGGCGGGGACCCCGATGCGTCCTCCAACTGCAGACGAGAGACACAGTGAGTACTACTCTTGGCGCCTGTCTGGGTGGGCGATGCTCCACTGGGGTTGATCTCCGGCTGCTAACACCTGTTGGGCTTTGACACTTGGCGTTCTGACTGTGGGCGCGTGACATAAGCATACGCCCTTCATTTCACCATGGCTGGCTCTACAGGACCATTTGCATGGGAAACAATGGGCCAGAAAAGACCGCCGTGTTTCTTAGCTGGACATTACCAGCCTCACAGGGCCCGTGGAGGGCCGACATCTTCTCCACTGATCGCTTTGCTCTGAAGCCATGACTGTGCCTTTTGTATAGCACCCCCCTGAACTGAAAAGTTATTTAATCTCACTAGAGAGTTTGGACGGCGGCATGTTTGGCAACCGACCTTTTGGCATTTTCTATTGGTTTAGCCCTTTGTGGTTTGTTGTGTTTTTTGCCCTCCAATCCCCCTGTGTTATGGATAATTTCAGCGAGTATCAATGGGGATGTCTTTGTGGGAGATTAGTGGAAATGTATGGAGATCCTAAAGGCGGGCTCTTGGGGCGGAGGGGTGGGGGGAGCCAAATGTGGGGGATACCTATAATGGCTGAATGGCTGCGATAAATATATGCACCTGGAATGTTAGGGGCATGCACACGCCATCGCGTAGGTATCAAATTCACTCCTACCTAAAGCGCCACCAAGTCCACATCGCCCTTCTCCAAGAGACACATTTGAATAAGGCAGAAGTGCTAGCACTGCGCCGCAGATGGCGCGGACAACTTTATGCTACCGAACATTCCTCCTATGCCCGCGGCGCACTGTTATGGGTGAGACCCGGGACCCCCTTCACGGCCTCACACACACACATAGATCCTGGGGGCAGATTCGTAATAATAAGGGGTAAACTTGATGGACGGCCGGTGGTCGTGGCCTCCATATACTCCCCTAACACAGAACAGGGAGTTTTTTTAACGCAACTGTCCACAATCCTGGCGCCTTGGCACGGCGTACCTTGGATACTGGGGGGCGATTACAATTGTATACTTGATGCCCCGCTAGACCGCTCCTCCCCGCCCGCTGTAGGCACGGCCACACACGGAGCTATGAAAGCACTCAACAGTTGGGCACTACAGTTGGGATTACATGATGCCTGGCGCACTCACAACCCAACCTCCAGAACCTACTCCTATTACTCAGGAGCACACAATTTACACGTACGACTGGACAGATATATGATATCCGCAGAACTTCTCCCCCTAGTGACGGACGCGTACTACATGGGTCGCACCCATTCCGACCACAACCCACATATTCTGACCATAACATGGACGTGCCCGCACCCGCCTGTGCCCACATGGAGATTGCAACCGGCGCTGCTTCTGGACGCCCCCTTCCGCGACTCCCTTTCCACGCAAACGGCACAGTACTTTGAGGAGAACACAGGCACGGCGTCCTCCCCCCAGATTGAGTGGGACGCCTTCAAGGTGGTGCTCAGGGGACACTGTCTGGGTACACAGGGGCACATACAGAAGCAACTAGAAAGAGACCTGACACACATAGAATCTGATCTACTTCAGCGGGAGCAGGAGGCGATGGGTGGAGTGGTTGAAGCACTGCACGCAGCACACGCTGAGCACGAGAGGCTATTGGAACGTCTGCGTCACGTCAATTACGCAGCCCACTCGGCACGCACGCACCACATTGGTGATAAGCCCGGCAAATTATTGGCCTGGCTCATCAGACAAGAAGACCGCTCGGCGCCAGTATCCGCAATATATAGGGATGAGGGCGAGGTGGTGTATACACAAAGCAAAATACATGAGGCCTTCACGAGCCACTACCGAGCTCTATACTGCTCCCAGCTCCGAGTCCCCACCGAGGATATAGCGAACTATCTCTCGGGCATACAACTTCCGAAAGCTACTGCTGCGCAGCGAGACGATCTGAGCGCACCGATCACGGCCGACGAATTGCGCGCCACCATTTTTGCTTTGTCGAATGGCAAATCCCCGGGTCCGGACGGGCTGCGGGCCGAATATAATAAGGCTTGTTCAGATATTCCGATCCCAGAATTGCTGAAGATGTATGCGGCGGCCACTGACGATTCTGCTCTCCCTCCCACACTTAACGAGGCCACGCTTATCTCCCTCCTAAAACCAGGCAGAGACGGCATGCGTCTGGGATCTTATCGGCCACTTGCCTTGCTAAACACCGACTATAAAATCCTTGCTTCCACCCTAGCTCAGCGTCTGGCCCCCCAGTCCCAACCCTTGTGCACCATGATCAGAATGGCTTTGTACCCACACGCAGTACCTCCCGCAACATTCGCAGGTTGTTCAAAATACAAACATATGCCACCAACAACTGGCGCCGATCGGGATGCCTCGTCTTAGACCTTGAGAAAGCCTTCGATTCTGTTGAGTGACCCTACATCAGAGCGACGCTGGAAAAATATGAACTCGGGGACGACTACATTGGCATGGTGGGGCTCCTCTACCAGAGACCGACTGTGCGTGTGCGCACGGATGGGCTGCTGTCTGACACAATTCGGGTGCAGAGAGGGACCAGATAGGGATGCCCTCTGTCCCCATTGCTTTTTTCGATGGCAATGGAACCTCTCGCAGAATTGCTACGAACACAGGGAGAGGAGTGGGGGATCCCACTGGCGGACGGCCTACACGCGGTCTCGCTTTACGCAGACGATTTGCTCCTGTATGTTAGAGACCTGACCTGTCTCCCGCCGTCCTTGTCGGATACCTTTCGGACCTTTGAAGCCATGTCGGGACTTAGGGTCAACTGGGCGAAATCAGGGGCGTACTCCTTCAATCCAGAGACACAGGAATGTGACATCTGCATAAATAATGGGAGACTCACCTGGCTCCCCACGACATTCAGGTATCTCGGCATTCATATCTACAGAGCCCCGCCTGACATTCTAGAGGGGAACCTGATCAGAGCTATTTCCTCCTTGCGAGCACAGGTGGCATTCTGGAAGACCCTACCCTTAAACGTGCCCAGCCGAGTCACACTGACTAAAATGATAGTCTTGCCAAGACTGTTGTACTACTTTGCCAACATCCCACTATATGTTCCGACCCGGATATTTCGGGAAATGGAGACATTGATTCGGAACCTCATCTGGAACTCGGGGAGGCCCCGTGTGGCATTGACAAAACTCTATGTACCTACGGAGGCTGGGGGCCTTGTGGTTCCCAATTTGGAACTGTATTACCTGGCGGCTCAGATGCAATGGGCAACGGGATGGTTAAGTGGCAGGAACTTAGACGAAACCGCCACAGATGCCGTGACCTACACACACACGCAGGTGTGCACACTGTTCCACCCTTTGACCAAGGCCCCACTTCCAACACAAGTTCACATGGCTGTGGCTCGCAGATGCTTCTTACGCTGCTTGAAATTGACACGTGGGGTGAGGCCCTATGCCCCGGCGCTTCCGCTCCTGGGCACACCCAGGGATGGAGGGGTAATAACAGAAGCGATGCTGGACGGGTGGGTAGAGGCGGGAGTGGAGACGCTGGGAGATCTGTATGCCGAGGGCGCCCTGCTTCCCTTTGGGACTCTGGCTGGGGACACCGGGCTGCCGGCCGGACAGTTTCTCCTTCACGCGTCCATCATACACACGCTGGCACGCCCTTGGGGAGACTTGACCGACGAGCCACAGACAAACCACTTTCTACAGTACCTCCATGTCATGGGCAACGGCTCCCACGTGGTCCACTAGCTGACCCAAGCCCTCTTAACACATACACAGCGATCCACACAATCACTCTGGGACAAGTTGGCAGAAGATAGAGGAAGGGTATGGACGGACAAGGAGTTGGCCATGGTACTGGCCCGCCCGGTCAACGTCCCACGCAATTCACGTTTTAAAATTATACAATTTTACATATTACATCGCGCATATCTGTCGCCAGACAAGATCAATAAACACTTCTTGACCACCACTTCCGCGTGCCCCAGATGCTCCCTGGTTGGTGCGGATCTCCTGCATATGCTTTGGGCTTGCCCCGTTATATCACCATATTGGACTATTGTGACTACCCTACTGAAGAAGAGCACCGGCGATGACCTGCCACACACGTGGGAGGCGTGTATCTTGGGCTTATACAAAAGGACTAGAGTCAACAGGGTACCGGCCAGGTTCCGAGACCTGGGCCTCATCGCGGCCAAGCGCTTATTCACTAAACGGTGGAAAAAAGATAGACCCCCACAGGCCAAACACTGGTACACCTCCTTCGACAACTGAGCGAGAGCGGAGAGTGTCACACTGCGCAGGGAGGAGACGGCGGGACTAAGAAAATTCCCCATTGCACAACTCTGGGACGACACCTTACAATCCTTCCAACAGGCGAGCCTGGATCAGGGAGTCACATAGGGGTGCCCTCCCACTGGGTTTACACTTGACGTTGACTATGAAGAGACACATTGTGCTCCCACCACCACCTTATTGCCAGAGTCGACGGGGAGCCCCAACACATGCCTGAGACGCGAGCTGCTGCTGCGTACCTCGGCCGCGGGGGCGACTTGGGAACTCCCGCTGCACCGGCACAAACGCTCTGATACCTATTGGGCTTTGCCGGGCCTTTTCCCCCCACCTTCCCACTGCCTCCATGAGGGGAACTAGCCCTCCCCATGACCACAACCACCCCAAGCCACTGTCATACCACCGACTCAATACCTCCATAGACATGCATTGACACTCCTCCCACTACACTGACCTGTCCTCCCCATGCTTCTCCTCTGAGACTTCTCCCCCCTCCCTCTTTTCCCCATCCTTCCCTCACTGGTTCAGTCCGGGGGACATGTCAGTTTTCCCCCCCCCCCCGACGCCTTTTGTTAAAATGTTGAGAATATGGTATTGGATCCATACAATTGTTTACTCCGAACCAAATGCACGGCGTTCCCGTAAGGGGGGTAAATCACACATATCATCCGATGGAACAGACCAGAGATAGACACATGGGCACAATAACATGCCGCCCTATGCTTGCTCCTATATACTTTGGCTACACCCACAAGTCATACAGCAACACACTCGCCACAGAGTTCGACACCTCTCATGTAATTCACCGATTGTCTCGAAGCCCTGTGGTGTGGCGGGAACTATTTATCTACTCGCAGATTAGCATTGTTGTTTTGGTATGAGATGATTAATGTGTAACATTTTCCTTTACTCAATGCCTTTGAAGTGTATTGTATTGATGATAATAGCTTGAAAACCAATAAAACATATTCAAACAAAAAAAATGAGTATGCTTAGAAGAAGCATCCTTTGCCATATCAGTTCCAGGTAGCTCCTAGAACATTGAGAACTGATATGCGTGTTAACAATTAACCAGCTTCCTAATTTGTATCTTGTAGACATAAGAATGTGTCCTTTGATAAATGTGGCACGTCATGGACGGATGCACTTTAAGCATATGATGGTATCAGGGATGGACTGGGAAACCAAAGCAGCAGCTGCAAAAATGCTCAAACCAGCCCCACTACCTTAGTCTTTTTAGGGAATCTCTCTTTCCATCCACACATTCTCTCTCTCTCCCTCCCCTCTCTCAGGTCTCTTTCTCTATGCCTTCCCCCGCCCTCCCTCCCTTTTTAGGTCTCGCACCTGCGATACAGGGCGAAAGCCCTGTCGCAGCGAGATCTATTGTTGTCGGCTCTGCTTACAATGAGCCAAGAGGGAGACATGAGATGGGCACGCGCAGCATGCCGGAATCGGATCAGGTCGCGCGCGCGTGAACACGCGCTCCGATTCCGGCATGCTGTTTACACACACACACAGACACGCGCGCGCGCACACACACACAGACAGACAGGCACACACAGACACACGCGTGCACACACAGACACACGCGCGCACACATCCTCTCCCCCCACTACCACTACAGGCACGCAATGTGCCTGTCTCCCTTGCAAGCCTCCAGCACAATCGCATTTTCATCGCGCCACTAAGACCGCCTCCGACCAAGCCAGCCCTCCCCTCCCCCCCAGCCCGCCGCCCTCCCCCTCCCCTGAGGAAACATGCAAAATCACCCGGTGCTGCAGTGGGGTACTCCAGCTCCTCCAAAGCAGCACGACGCAGGGCTCTCCCATTAGGCATGGGAGTCCCTGCTATTCACTGGTCTTCACCCGGGCCCTCTCCTGGGACCCAGGACTTGTTATTCCTTGGCATGATGGAGCACCTCTGTGAGGCAGGGTCAGGCTTTCTCCATGCAGTCAGGAGTGAAAGTTCGAGACAAGATGGCGGCGTAGCTCGGAGCCGTGTTATCGCGAGACTTCCGACTTCTGCATCACGTGGGCCGTTCCCTTAAGATGACGGCAGTCCTGCAGTGCCGGTATTATCCTGATTTTTGGGAGACACGTTGGAGTACCAACATTGCCCGCACCTTCGTCCTGGTGTGTGAGGACCCCATGAGCGCTCTTCCCGCCACACTTGTGTCCTGCTTGTTTTTTTAGGCATGTCTTTGTAATAAAAAAATATTATTAACAACTTAGCCTCCCGCAAATTTACACAGGCCAGCCTGCTGCTGGTCTACGTGCGTTTTACTTTCCTTTTCAGTAGAGTCTGCTGGGGCTCAGTGCATGCAGCTCTGCAATCATAGGCAACATACAAGCTTTTGAAGTCGATAATATATTGCAGCAATTTAGAGACAGGATAAAGCAATAGGGCTCATATCTCACAGTGGGGCGGGAAGCACATTCTAAAGGACGACTGCAGGCAACTGTGAGAATGTTGCACCATTCCTGTTAAATTTATTTCTTTTTCTAAACCTTAACTTAAGGAGCGCCCCTTAGAACCTTTTCATGCTTTGCTTAGTGACCGACTCAGCACTAGACAAGCAACACAGCCCACAACCTGCTCTACCCTCCAACTCCTTAACGTGATTCACAGCTTCCGTGAGACAGCGCTTCTCCAACAGGCTACAGGGCGGACATTTATTATAAATCTTTCAGTAACTACGGGTTCATGGGTGGTTTTATTAGCTCGACTTAATGGTCTAGGAATACACCAACTTGAGCATCACAAGGCACAGGCTGGAACCACTAGAAACTGAGTTGTACACATGGCCTCAAATGATCTAGGATTCCTTTAACAAAACAGATCTGAAGATTCCAGAGGTACATTTGCTGCTTAGGAGAGCATGAAAGCAGAAGGTCTACTCACTTAACCGAAAAACTGCCCAACTACTCTGTGATGCAATCATATTTTTTATCTTGGCCTGTTCTAAAGCATCCAAAATGGCCTTTTCCCTTATCACAATTTCTATCATCATAATCAGCAGTGACTGGCAACAGAAATCATTAATACATGCTTATGAACTTATCACACAGTAGATCCTTAATCTCCCCCCAGCAGAGACCTTTACAAAAGAGGTGGCATTCAAACAAGGCACTATTTCCTGAATAGTAGTTTAGTAAGCGCACACTGCGCACTCCTATGCACTAATGTTGGAACCTACGCAACTTAAAGTTAATACAATAAGTCTGCAAACAATTTTTATGATCGCACACACCCTTTGTAAACACTGTTTTAATGATCTCTAAAACCGCAATAAAAAAAAAATAATCTTTGTAAGCACTGCTTTTATTACGTTTAAAACAGCACAAATATCCAAGAACGCAAACGCCATTTGATGCAGGATTATGTGGACATAAGTACAACACCCAGTGGCAATAGCAGTATATTCTAACCATTGTCACAATGAAAGTTGGGCTTTAGAGTACTCACCCTACCTGCAAATAACTTGCATTAATGGCTGACTCACTCTCACTATCATAATATCACTGACACTCTCAGAGACTCTCACTCTCTCACACTCTCACCGACACTCTCACAGACTCTCACTCTCTCACTGACGCTCTCAATCACACTAACTCACACTCTCACACTGACTCTCTCACTCTCACTGACTCTTACTCACACTAACTCTCTCACTCTCACTCACTGTCACTAACAGACTCTCAATGACCGACTCGCCCACTCTCTCTCACTGACTGACTCTCCCACTCACTGACTCACTCACTCACTGTACAGACTCTCACTGAACGACTCACCCACTCTCTCCCACTCACTGACTCACTCACTCACTCACTGTACAGACTCTCACTGAACGACTCACCCACTCTCTCTCACTCACTAACTGACTCTCCCACTCACTCTCAACACATTTTGCATTACAAATGCAATAGGTGTCACATGCTAAATGACAAGGCTAATAATGTATCTATTTTCAAAACCAACACATAAATAAAAAAAAAATCATTTACAATGCCAATAGCTCAAACTTTACTAATGCAAGACCTATTGCATTGCAAATGCTTGTTCTATCTGTTTATGTTTATGTTTTTTGCCATTTGTAAAGCGCAACTAATACCCGGGGGCGTCTAGGCGCTTAAAGCTGCCCCACCCCGCCTGCTGCAATTAACCTCAGACAGCTGGGGAACATGACAAGAGGTACCTGGAGAGGCCCTGGGTGTTCAAAACCTGCCTCCAAGGGATCAAACCTACTGGGTGGAGGGGGGCATGGGGGCCAATAAAAGGCCTGTGTAGCCTTCGTTGGCATAAAATTACTAGGAAATGTAAATGTAAAATGTAAATGTACAGGAATTTATATAGCGCAAATCACCGAGCAGTTTCTAAGCGCTTGCTTAGGGAACCCGTCCTGGTATTCCCCTGTGAGATAACCCCGGCAGGGTATCCGCAAGGTGAAAGCCAGGCATCCCGCCGCGAGGGGCCGTTGTGGAGATTAAGCAAGCTATTGCCCAGAGTCGCAGAGTTGTGAACCCATGAATCGAGTAGGCACCGGAGCGAGAATTGTCGAGTCCATGGACATTTTAGGACTCAAGACCCCGCCGAGCCGGGAATTGAACCCTGGTCCCGGGCTGACCTCTGCTTCCAGGTCTGCCTCCTCTAACCAGTGAGCCACACTTCTCCACTAGTATTAAAGTATTAAAGAACAATATAGGTGAACAGACAACTACGCTGTCGGGATGTGAGAACTGAATTTCCATTTCATATGGATGATGTCTCATAAAAACTATTTATTCTTTAATTCGACCTTTGCCAAGTTCAGGCCATTTAATTTAGTCTTTTATTTGAAATGGTGCCCTCACGTCCCAGTATGGCCATTGTTTTCCTTATTCTGTCCAGTGCTACTGAATAAGTAGCAAAGGCTTAATTTCAAAATATATGAAGGATTGAACAAACTGAGAGGAGCTACTGGAAACCTCAGAGTAGCGTGGTAGTACTTTTTCCACCCAAAGAATTAGATGCATGAAGCCATTTTACAAAATGAAGACTGCTTGGGCAAAACCTGCAAGTATACCAAAAGAACAAGTTACTTACCTTCAGGAATGCTCTTTCTGGTGAATGCTTTAACTGTAGATTCCTAACCTTTTATATACACAAGTGCTAGGCAGGATCCAGAGGAAATCAATAGCAATGCTCTCATACGCTAGCAGATGGTGGTGAGCGGTTCCATATAGGCTTCATACTGCCCCGGACATGATGGAGCCACATATAAGTGCCAACAATGCATGCTAGTTTCAGTTTCTTGACTCATTTCCACACCCTGAGACTTGGAACATAGAATATTAGCAACATGTTGATCTCTAACTTAGGATCTTTTTAGATTCCACTCCACAAAATGGGGAGGTCAATGAAGAATCTGTTGTTTGATAGAGTGTCCACCAGAAAGAAAGTTACTAAACAAACTTGTTCTTTTGATTGATAGTTGAAACCACAGATCCTTCACCTTTAGAATAGGAAAAAGCACATACTCTCAAAGGTGAAAGTTCTGGGAAGTGGAGCGCACACAACAATCCTCTCATTGGACCTGGCTGTCAATGCAGTAGGGCTTTACGAACATATGTGCCAACACCCACGTCACAGCCTGGCAGATAACAAGAATAGGCACACCTCCTGCCAATGCCGTTGTAGTGGCCTTGGCCCTGGAGGAATGGGCTCTCAGGTCTTCAGGGGCTGCTATTTGTACAGTGCACAGCTTATTGCAGAGGACTGGTCACCTGGCAGAGTCCTTTTTTGAACCCGAAAAGCTGGCGAAGAACTGTTCATCTACCCAATGATTTTTTGTCCAGCTGATGTAAAGGTTCAATACTCTTTTCAGATCAGGGTGATGGAGCCGCTCTTCCTTTTTTGAAAGATAAGACAGAGCGAAGAACGTGGGCAAGGTCATTGATGGGCCAACATGACACAACCTGGGTCCTCAACACCAACTTGTCTGAGTTGTACTGTAGGTTTCTTGCACTAACAGCACCTGCAGTCCACTTACATGGCATGCCAATGTGATGGGGATAAGGAAGACTGTCTTCAGAGTGAAGAGGCTTAAGGAGCAGCTGTGTATAGGCTTAACAGGTGTGCACATAAGGAAAGTAAGCACTATGATAAGGTGCCACTGAGGCATTACAAATAAACTGAGAGAAAACATGTCAAGCCTTTTATCAATCAATATATCAATGCATTTCGAAAGCGCGCTACATACCCGTGAGGGTCTCAAGGCGCTGGGGGGGTGCTGCTACTGATCGAAGAGCCAGGTCTTGAGAAGTCTTCTAAAGGCCAGCAGGTCCTGGGTCTGTCGTAGGTTGGTAGGGAGAGTGTTCCAGGTCTTGGCGGCGAGGTAGGAGAAGGATCTGCCGCTGGCGGTGGTTTTCTGGATACGAGGAACTGTGGCGAGGGCGAGCTTGGCAGAGCGGAGGCTGCAGGTGGGGGTGTAGAAGCTGAGTCGGTCGTTGAGGTATGCTGGTCCGGTGTTGTGAAGGTCTTTGTGTGCGTGGATGAGGAGTTTGAAGGTGATCCTCTTGTTGACGGGGAGCCAGTGTAGGCCTCTCAGGTGGGGTGTGATGTGGCTGCGTCGGGGGACGTCGAGGATCAGTCGTGCCGAGGCGTTCTGGATTCGTTGTAGTCGTCTCAGGAGCTTGGTTGTTGTTCCTGAGTAGAGGGCGTTCCCATAGTCGAGTCTGCTGGTGACGAGGGCCTGGGTGACGGTTTTTCTCGTGTCGGAGAGGATCCATTTGAAGATCCGGCGGAGCATTCGGAGGGTGTTGAAGCAGGACGCGGAGACGGCGTTGACTTGCTTGGTCATGGAGAGGGCGGAGTCGAGGATGACCCCCAGGTTGCGTGCGTGGTCGGTGGGTTCCGGGGCTGTGCCTAGCGATGTGGGCCACCGGGAGTTGTCCCAGGCTGATGGGGTGGTCCGAGGATGAGGACCGCCGTCTTGTCTGAATTCAGCTTCAGCCTGCTGTCCTTCATCCAGTCGGCGACAGCCTTCATTCCTGTGTGGAGGTTGGCGTTGGCGGTGTGGGGGTCTTCGGTGAGGGATATGATCAGCTGGGTGTCGTCGGCATAGGAGATGATGTTGAGGTTATGTTGTCGTGCGGCGTGGGCGAGTGGTGCCATGTAGATATTGAACAGCATCGGGCTGAGGGAAGATCCCTTTGGGATGCCGCAAATGATCTCGGTGGTTTTAGTGCGGAAGGGTGGGAGGCGGACGCTCTGGGTTCTGCCGGAGAGAAAGGATGTGGTCCAGGCCTTCTCTTTGATTCCGGCATCATGGAGGCGTGCTGACAGGGTGCCGTGGCAGACCGTGTTGAAGGCTGCTGATAGGTCCAGGAGGATGAGGGCAGCTCCTTTGTCCATCAGGATCCTGATGTCGTAGGTGGCCGCGATGAGGGCGGTCTCGGTGCTGTGGTTGCTGCGGAAACCGGATTGGGAAGGGTCCAGGATGTTGTTGTCTTCGAGGTAGCGGGTTAGCTGTTTGTTGACAATTTTCTCCGTGACTTTCGCCGGGAAGGGGAGCATGGAGATGGGCCGGACGTTCTTGAGGTCCTTGGGGTCCGCCTTGGGTTTCTTCAGTAGGGCGTTGATCTCGGCGTGCTTCTAGCTTTCCGGGAAGGTTGATGTCTCAAAGGAGATGTTGATTGTTTTCCGGAGGTGGGGCGCGATGGCTGTGCTGGCTTTGTTGAAAACGTGGTGGGGGCAAGGGTCGGATGGGGATCCGGAGTGGTTGGAGTTCATGGTTTTGATGGTGTCTTCGTCGCTAACGTTGGACCAAGTGGTCAGGCGACTGGTGCGGGTGGAGGTCGCAGGGGTGGTGGTCTCGGCGGTGGGTGCGGGGGACAGTTGAAGCTGTCATGGATGTTGGTGATCTTGTGGTGAAAGAAGGTGGCCAGTGAGTCGCACAGGTCTTATGATGGTGGAATGTCGTTGGTATTGGAGCTGGGGTTGGAGAGTTCTTTCACGATGCTGAAGAGCTCTTTGGTGTTGTGTGCGTTGTTGACTAGGCGGTCCTCTTGGCGGTCCTGATGAGTTGGTGGTGTCTGCAGGTGGTGTTCTTGTGGGCCGTGTGGCTGTCTGGTGTTCAGTCGCGGAGCCATTTCTTCTCCAGCTTCCGACATGTGCGCTTGGAGGTCAGGAGGTCTTCGGTGAACCAGGCGGCTTTCTTGTTGGTGTGGTTGGTTGTGGAGGTCTTGAGTGGGGCGAGGGTGTTGGCGCAGTCGTTGATCCACTGTTTGAGGTTGGTAGCGGCGGTGTCGGGGTCGACGGGTGGTCTCAGGGCGAGGGTGGTGGTCAGTTGTTTATTGGTGACATTGACCCAGCAGCGGCGTAGCAACTGTTGGGTGCGGTGGTGTTTTTACTGAAGGTGAAGTAGACGCATCTGTGGACGGTCCAGTGGGGTTCAGTGGTGTGGTTGAAGGATACGTGGGGACTTTCGGAGAAGATGGGGTCCAGCGTGTGTCCAGCGGCGTGGGTGGGCGTCGTCACAAGCGGTTTGAGTCCGAGGTTGGCAAGGTTGTCGATCAGGACGGTGGAGTTGGCGTCGTTTTTGTTCTCGAGGTGGAAGTTCAGGTCCCCGAGGAGGATATAGTCCGTGGAGGCAAGGGCGTGGGTGCTGACTAGGTCGGCGATGGTGTCGCTGAACTGTGGTCGGGTCCGGGTGGTCTGTAGACGAGTGTTCCTCTGAGGGTCGTGTTGGAGTCGGTGTGGATCTGGAAGTGCATGTGCTCGGCCGTGTTGAGGGTGTCACCGGTGTTGGTCGAGACTGAGGGTGTCCTTGTGGATGATGGAGATTCCCCCTCCAACTCCGTTGGTGCGGACTCTGCGGGAGATCTTGTAGCCCTGTGGGATGGCTATGGCGATGTCTGGTGCTGAGGTGGCGTTCAGCCTGGTCTCCGTCAGGAAGGCGACGTCAGGGGCGGTAGATTCCAGGAGGTCCCAGAGTTCGATGGCGTGCTTGCGAGCGGAGCGGGTGTTGAGGAGGATGCAACGGAGGTGGTTGGGTTCTCTGGTTGATGGTTTGGCGGGCTGGATGCTGGTGAAGCTGCAGTTCCGGTAGGTGAAGGGCCCTTGGGTGTGCTTCGGGATGGCCTGGTAGCAGGGGTGGTCTCGTCCGGTGTTGAATGCGTGGAGGGTGCTGGAGTCGTAGTGCAGTCTGGTGTTGTGGCGTCCTCGGGGTTCTGGCGCTGGGCCGGTCCAGGCGCGGACGGGCGCAGACGGGCTTGCCTTAGGCGCTCCCGCTGCTCGTGTCCGCTGCGCGTCCTGGTGGTGGTCGCCATTTGAAGAGGAGAGGGAGGGAGGAGCAGCTGGGAGGCGGGAGCGCGGCGGCGAGGGCAGCTGGGAGGCGGGAGCGTGGCGGCGAGGGGGCGTGGCCGCAGAAGGCAACGGCGAGGAACCGGGGGTTGAGGAAGGCGACAAGGGGCGGCGGGGTGAGGCAAAGAAATGAGGAACAAGAAATTTACAGGGCACAATTGAAAACAAAATACAAGAAATACAGTCAACACAGAAGCGGCAGCAGTGAAACAGGGCACTTGCGGAATAGATCAGGAGCGGTCCCGGTGGCCTCGAACTCGCGCTGAGGGGCAGTGGCAAGGCGAGGTAAGGAGGAGCAAGCAGGAGGAGCAATCTGGCTCGCGGGCGGGTCAGGAGTCACCCCTGCAGTCGCCCGAAGAGACCTTAAGAGCAGAGAGAGAGGGAGGAGCAGCTGGGAGGCGGGATCGGGGCGACGAGGGGGCGTGGCCGCAGAAGGCAGCGACTGGGAACCGGGGGTTGAGGAAGGCAACAAAGGGCTGCGGGGGAGGCAAAGAAATGCGGAACAAGAAATTTACAGGGCACAATTGAAAACAAAATACAAGAAATACAGACAACACAGAAGCGGCAGCAGTGAAACAGGGCACTTGCGGAATCGATCAGGAGCAGTCAAGGTGGCCTCGAACTCGCATCTGAGGGGCGGCGGCGAGGCGAGGTCAGTAGGAGCAAGCTGGGGGGGGCGACCTGGCTCGCGGGCGGGTTTATGAAACCCATAACAACCAGCGACTTAAAAAAGGACAGTTGGTTTGATAAACATAGGAAGGTAGAAAGGGCTGGCAAATAACCTTTCACTATGCCCACTACAAGGCCGTAATGGCCTACGGAGGGGAGAAAAACAAACATTGAAATGTTTGGTTTGTAAGGGGTCACTGTCTCAGGCTCTGTGCCCAGCAAAGATGCAATTGACTTGAGGGTATCTAGCAGCAAGGCTAAAATCCACCACCTCAGTTGAATATTCAAAAGCCATTGATGGCGTCGTTCATGGCATTGGGAATGGTCGTGGGAGGTTTCCCAGTGTGCCAAGAGCAATGTCACTACAGTGGTCAAGAGACTGGTGCACTACTTTATTCCTAGTCTCAGACTGACCCTCAAGGTTGGGAGTGACAAAAGGAAGCACACTGTGTCATCAATAGACTAAGAATTGTGTACAGCTATAAGCATTTGCCAAAATATCCCTTGTGCGCACCACAAGAAAAGTTAAATGGTTCAATGGAACTTTGAAAAAATAAAATATTGGAAATACTCAAGTGGTCTCATTATTTACCTTTAGCCATTAAGTCAATGACAGACCCCCCCCAACAAAAACCTGGCAGGGCAACCAAAGCCCAAAATCCAAGTCCAGAGGGAAGCAAGGACACACTGCACAAATGAAGCAATGGACAAACACTCAGTCCTAAGAACGACGGCATCCAGCCACAGACCCATTAAGAGCAAAAAGAGAGAATAGGCTTATCCCCACAGCCAATATACACAAAAAGTTCAGTAGGGCCGTTAGGGTCACACAAGAAAGCAACACCACCCAAAGAAAGGGGGGAGGGAACACTACCTTAAAACAAAAAAGCCTACCATGGGGAACATAGGGGCAGCCAGCCCAAGAGAGTGCAACAGGACAAAAGCACACCAACCCTGGGTAATGTATAACCCCAACAAGAATATATGGGACTGCTTTAATAAATCAACTAAAAAAGGCAGATCGAAAGAACAGCATAGAGAAAGAAACAAAAAACTGAAGTAGAGGGACAGGAAATGACAGTGAGAAACACGTGGCTTGTAATTACAAGCTCCAAATCCAAGAGGGTGCAAAGGGAGCCCAATGACAGGAGAACAATAAGGCACAAGAAAACGCAACAAAACGAGGGCAAATGTGCCAGCCTAGAGTAAAAATATAAACTCCATCACAGGAGCCACAAAATGAGAGAGAAGCACGACGGACAATGGTCAAAACACTAAGTCCATCACTTGGTGACGCGGTAAGTTAGGAAAGGACTCAAGCCCAATAAAGAAGGCAAAGCAACCCCACAGCAGTGAAGTGGGAGGAACCAACCCCAAGCAGAAATAACAGGGCAAACCAGTGAGCAAACCACAGGCACCAAGCATAAGAGAGAGCAAGTGGATACTCCAACAAAAAGCCAGTCAGCACGCCATACCACACTGGGATACACGCGCACAGCTATTGGGCCAGGCCAGGCAACAGCAGAGTGCACAAGGACCACCCACAGAAAAAAGGGATCAGAAAGGCCAAAGTGGAAGTAGAAACTCACATAAGCATGGAGACCAAAGGAACCAAATGGGCACATGCACAGAACATGCAGAAAATGCTAGACCCAAGCTAAGCATACAACAGGGCAATGCATATATGGAGCAGTCAAGACCATGCCTGGCTGCTCAATGGAAAAGTTCTAGCCCTCCTCCCCCCACCCCCACCCCAAAAAAAGAAAGGCATAGCAGGAAGGAAAAGCTCAAAACTAGCCCACACCCCAGAATAAACTGGGTTACTTGTCCATTTGTAAATGTAGTGCCCTGAGTGCTGCACACAGAGACGGAACACCACAGTTCCAAGGCCTGCTGGGGCAGATGGGTCTGAGACAAACACCCAAACCCCCCCCCCCCCCCCCCCGCAACCCAGGGAAGAAAGTCATAATTATACAGAGGTCCACAGCATCAGCAGGTAGAACTAAACTCTGGTCCCTCCAAGTCTATAGGGGAGCAGTGAAGAGCAGGCCAAACATCATAAGAGCCCTAAACCTGACAGAGGGTTGGGATACACAGTAGCCAACAAGAGACAATGCGACAGGGTTCATCCCACAACTAGCAAGACCAGTACTGAGTAATATTGAGCAGAGTGTGCCGCACATGTCTGGTTTGCAACCAATGATGATGTCTTGCAGCGATAGGCACTGCAGTATCGTTATGCAGATAGCTACACCCTTTCCACAAGCCAGCAGGAAACACACTCAGGGAAAGTACCTCCCTGGGTCAATGGGCAAATCTTTATCAGTCACAGATGCTCACATCAAAACCAATGAGTCAAAGAAGGGCAGGCTAAATATCCGAACAGCACCACACAAACCACAACAGGGGGCTCAGGGGGACACCATAGCCAAACGAGATAAGACAGTAACACTGGGCCGTGCCTCATAAGCCCCAAGTCCAGCAAGGAGCATAAGGGGAAGCTCATGCCCAGTCACACCCGGGAAGGGAGGAGCACTCATCTGTCTTCCTGCAAAAGGGGCCTTTAGTGGTGCAGAGCAAACATGTGCCCTCCAATCCTAACCCCATATACAAGGAAAGGCCACACTTAACCCTACTATCCTGGGGTAGAGTGGGGAACCACATCCATCTAGGAAGGCAGACAGCAACAACCAGGAAATCAACCATAACTTAAGAGTCAAGCTCAACAGAAAGCTAGGGAAGGACAGGCCAAGCACAGGAACCAGCACTACACAGCTCCAGAAGAGTGCACACACATTTAGCCGAAACCTGGCCAGAAGCCTAAACAGGCCCAGAAAGCAGCACTCCCATCCTGAGAAAGGAGGCACAGGGTGATTTGCATCTCAAAAGAAACAACCAAAACAGATGTCTGGGTAGTGGAAGTTCTTTACAGGCACACCTAGAGCAGTTGGTTTTCTTTTAGTTTGACTGCAGGATGTCTTTCTCTTGGTGAAATACAGGTTACTGGAAGTAACCTGTATTTACAGGAGCACTAGAGGGATCTTTTGTTCTTTTCAACTACGTCAAAGAACCTTATGAAAACATACACTTGGCTTAAATAAAGAAACACACATACTATTCCCCTATGAGAAACTAAACTTCACTGAAAGTCAAGAAACAACAGCATTGAAACAAAATATTTCTCTTAATTGACACCATACAACAATGTAGTTACCTCTGGTGACCCCACTTCCAAAGACTGAACATCCTGGGACACCATCCAGTTATCCATTACTGCGGTCAAAAGAATATTTGTCTGCACCTAGAAAAACAGAGCAGAAACCGAATATATTAATATTTCACTCTTTCATGTCAGGCATCCATATAAACCATGATCAATACCCTCTAACAGCTTCCACTTTAAAGTACCTGTCAAAATTACACACAAAGGCAAAACAAATAAATTAGTCTAACAGGTTCTACTGTTTTTCATTTACACAGTTCCCTTATTTTTGCTTGTTTGGCCATGTGAAAAGGGAATTCTCTACCCCATATGAAATATTAAAGCCCATCCGTCCTGCAGGGAACGCTCACCTACAACTGACTTTGAGAGATAGCTTATGTTGCCTACTATGACTTCTCAATATAAATAATACTAATGATGATAATAGTAGCAATAATAATAATAACAACAATCACTTACATTTATATATTGCTTACTATTCATTCACTTACATTCTAGCTTGATGGAGAAATGCACTAACTCCCAGAAGAGTCTATGTGCCCGATGTAGACTTAGAATGCCCTACACATATCCTGCTCTGAGAATTTTAGCAGAGGAGCTCCCACAGATTGGGCATGGGAAAACAAGGAAGCAACACCTACGGAGCCGGTAAGGCCCTCTGGCTCACACAGCAGCAAACCCCTACCCCCAATGAGGCCACTGGGCCTGGTGGGGCCCTCCCGCAAAAGGCTGGGGATTTACACTGGGGGAACTGCAGGCCTCACAAGAAAACATGAAAAAAGAAGCTGCTGCAGCAACATCCATATCTGGTTAAAACCAAAGAGACTCTGACAGTCCAGTAAGTTGCCGCCCTCCGAATAACGGCGTGGGGCGCCCCGGGGGGGGGGGGGGGAGGCGGCGTGAACGGGCCTCCCCAGGTGGAGCCTCGTCTGCTGTAGTGGGGCGCCCCTTTACCGTTTCAGTTGCCATTCCGTCCGCTTTTGGTCCACTGTGTCAAAATCCGCAATTCAGCTGAGTTGCGCCCACTCTTGCGGTGCAGCGATAGGCGGCTGTCACAGGACTCTCAAAATGGCGCCAGGCTCTTTCCTTTTTGGGCCTGGTCCACTGAAATGGCCCTGGGACACCTTGGAAATCGGATGCTTGTCTGCTAGGTCTTGGACCCCATTCTCGAAAGCGTCCCCTCCGCCTTGAGGATTCTACAAAAGTCTTGGGGGCCCCCGACTCCTGTAGGCTTCCGGTGGGGAGCGGCTGCCATGATTGCTCGCGGAATGACCACGACGGAGCCACGAGATGGTGGTGCTTTCATGCTGACGCCAGCTTCAGTCTGAAACATCCAGAAACAAGGTGGGGCTTTCATCGTTTGGGAAAAAAAAATAGTTTTCATCCAATGAAAAGTGTTATTTTTAGGTCATATGATCAAACCTTCCATCATTAGGAAACCAAAAGTAAAATGAACCAATGAAAAGTTTTATAAACAAGTCACATGACCTGTTATGCGGCATAGGGTATAAAAAGCGTAGAAAATCCGTTGGCACGTGAGGCGGCGTCAGTAGCGGACCGATGTGCGAATAGGCCGAAGGCAGCACAACGCGCCAAGATCCGGATGGCACCGAGGTGGTGTCCAGCAACTTGTCGCACTAGTGTGGCCATCCTACAATGCTGAAAGTCGGCGTGGGGCGCCCCGTTGGCCTGTGAGATGGCGGCAGTAGCGGACCGATGTGCGAATGGGGCCAAAGGCAGCGCAACAATATTTTCTGAATAGAAGACACCACAAGGCGCTGAGATGCCAAGATCCGGATGGCACCGAGGTGGTGTCTAGTAAGTTGCACTGGTGTGGCCATCCTACAATGCTGAAAGTCGGCGTGGGGCGCCCCGTTGGCCTGTGAGATTGCGGCAGTAGCGGACCGATGTGCGAATGGGGCCAAAGGCAGCGCAACAATATTTTCTGAATAGAAGACACCACAAGGCGCTGAGATGCCAAGATCCGGATGGCACCGAGGTGGCGTCTAGTAAGTTGCACTGGTGTGGCCATCCTACAATGCTGAAAGTCGGCATGGGGCGCCCCGTTGGCCTGTGAGATGGCGTCAGTAGCGGACCGATGTGCGAATGGGGCCAAAGGCAGCGCAACAATATTTTCTGAATAGAAGACACCACAAGGCGCTGAGATGCCAAGATCCGGATGGCACCGAGGTGGTGTCTAGTAAGTTGTCGCACTGGTGTGGCCATCCTACAATGCTGAAAGTCGGCGTGGGGCGCCCCGTTGGCCTGTGAGATGGCGTCAGTAGCGGACCGATGTGCGAATGGGGCCAAAGGCAGCGCAACAATATTTTTGGAATAGAAGACACCACAAGGCGCTGAGATTCGGTTAGCACCGAGGTGGTGTCTAGCAAGCTATGCAGCTGAGTTGCGTGCGCACTTGCGGCGAATAGGTCGAAGGCAGCACAACAATGTTTTCTGAATAGAAGACACCACAAGGCGCTGAGATTCGGTAGGCACCGAGGTGGTGTCTAGCAAGTTGCCGTACTGGTGTGGCCATCCTACAATCCTGCTCCGAATAACGGCGTGGGGTGCCCGAAGGGGGGGGGGGAGGCGGCGTGAACGGGCCTTCCTAGGTGGAGGCTCGTCTGCTGTAGTGGGGCGCCCCTTTACCGTTTCAGTTGCCATTCAGCTGAGTTTCGGCCGCTCTTGATGCTACAGCGACAGGCGGCTGCAAGAGGACTCTCAAAATGGCGGCCTGTTCTTTGGATTTGGGCCTGGTTCACTAAAATGGCCCTGGGACACCTTAGAACTCGGACGCTCGAATTTTTTTTCCTTTCCTCTACATGCAAAAAAAGGTAAATGCCCGGTACGTTACACGCTTCATCTGCCACGATGTACTCTCCAGAGGAACCGAAAAAAAATATAGTTATGGTAACTATACCATGCATCGTCATATGGAGAGGTGGCACCGATTAATTATAGTGCTGCATAAAAGAGAGATTTGGAGGAGAACCCCCGACCTGCCAGTACATTCATCAAAGAAGTGGCACTGACAGCATCAGAGGCAAGGGAAACGGTCCCAAATATTTAGAAGAACTTTGGAAAGATTAAAATGACATGTTTAGATTGTAGCAAATTCATTTCATGTGGACAGATGAGTGTTACTCTAATAAATACAGCATATGAACATCATCATAGTCGATGGTTGGTAGAGACATTTTGACTATATCCTGGACCTGCCCGTCCTCGCCCAAAATGGCGCCGGAATAAATGGGACTCGTAACTCCTTGTTGTGTACTGGTTGCACAACCTTGATATCACGAGATACGTATGCAGTTTTGAAGCACATGGCGGGCGGGGACGAGAATAGATTGAATATTTCGATATCCCTCTTGATATTAAGTTCTGATGTGTTATTGATTACTGTACTATTGAAAGTTCGAATTAACGTCACCCATGGTACTTGCCCGCAAATGTATATCTAGATAATTTTATTGTAAGTGGCCCTGTCGTATTTTAATTATAAAATGTACGTCCACCGATTCCGCAACTGTTAGACACTTTAGTTCTTGCAACCTAATGGCCCGCCCGTTACGTTCCTCTACAGTGTAAATGTCTACTCATCATATACGATTACAGATTGCTCCGTGGCCGGCCCACGTGGTTATAGGCCCGTATTTGTATAATGACATTTTCACAATAAAGGTTTTTAAAAGAAAACATGGTAGTAGTATATACATTGGTAAAGTTTTTAATAATAGTCACTGTTTTCGAATCAGTAAAAGGCAAGTGAAATAAAGCAGTCCAATTACATGAAGGGTAAAAGGTATAATACGCAGGAACGCAGTAAAGATAAATGGTCAAGGGCTGTTGTGTTTTCTACTCCTGCAACATAAAGTGATCGATAAGAATCTGATATTCAGGCGTATCGGCGACTAAGACAGCAGGCCGACCCTCTTTTGCTCAACGGCTCCGTCATGGGACGAAGAAACGCCCTTTTTCTCGAAAAAGGAATATATTTTACTTGCAGGACAGTTGTAAATTTTCCGGGAAAATACATTAGCCTGGAACATTATAACATATATTTAAGAAAAAATAATGTTCGAAAGCATCATTAGAATAAGAAAAGTAAAATGAACCAATGAAAAGTTTTATTAACAAGTCATATGACCTGTTATGCTTACGTTACGCGCTGCGCGTCGCGCCCCGGATCACTTCCGGATGCGCTAACGCGGCGCGTCATATGACGCATTACGCGACAACGCAGGTCTAGAATATAGTCAAAATGTCTCCACCAACCAGCGGTCGGAACACAACCCCTTTCAGCAGGCTAAATAGTTCTGTTAAATGACAACAGAAGGGACAGGCAACAAGAACCATCAGTGAAAGAGGGGAGGGCTAGTTCTTCTCTACCGGGTCACGTTGGGGCGCTACCGGAACTGATTGAATTGGTAGTCTACAGTGTTTCTGGATGTTTCAGACTGAAGCTGGCGTTAGCATGAGAGCACCACCATTTCGTAGCTCCGTCGTGGCCATTTGACGAGCAATAATGCTAGCCGCTCTCCACCAGAAGCCTGCGGGAGTCGGGGGCCCCCAAGACTTTTGTAGAATCTTCAAGGCTGAGGGGACGCTTTCGAGAATGGAGCCCAGTCTCTAGCAGACAAGCGTCCGAGTTCCAAGGTGTCGCAGGGCAATTTTAGTGGACCACGCCGGCCGCCATTTTGAGAGTACTGTGGCAGCCGGCTATCGCTGCACCGCAAGAGCGGGAGCAACTCAACTACATGGTGAGCGAGACGCTGTAGTCGAAAGAGCGGGCGGTAAACAGCTGAATAGCGGAAGAGGCACAGTGTAGCAAAAGCGGGCGGAATGGCAACTGAAATGGTAAAGGGGCGCCCCACTACAGCGTGTCTTTAGGTGAAACGGATTGTGGGACAAGGTCAAGAATGGAAGAGTTACCAAAAGGCAAAAAGTTCCGCTTGATCCCGGGAGCCGGCCACCTATGTCGGGGGCGATCTCAGGCTACACCAGGAGAACACGACTTGGGGAGGAAGCCGGAGCCAAGCGCCCCCTCCGAGTCCGCGCCATCACACCGTCCCTCGGGGGCCTCCGTCAAGCGGTTCAGGGTGGCACCGCATTACATTGTTCACAAATGCAGTCACGTCCTCAAACAGTCCCCAGTTTACTTTGACAATAGTGAAGCTGAAGCAAGTGCAAATAGGCTTCAGACAGTGTTACAAGCACTCCTCAAAACTTTGAACCATCAGAGTGCATGAGTTTCATGCTCGATCGATTGAGCTAGCCGGATCGGGCAACAAAAAGTATAAAATAGTTATGTAAATAGTTGTTTAATAAAATGTTTTACCCTGTTACTTTGCTGGTGTGTTGTATATATTTGTAATATTTGCATAGAGTTTATCGTTATTTTGGGCGGGGTGGGTGGCGGAGCCGAGCTGTATTGCAGCCATCATGGTGTGGAGTTCAGTTCATCTCAATAGTTTCGTGTTTGTCATGAGGGGTTGTTCCTAATGTTTCTATTTTAGCGAGGTCAAAAAGAGATCCCATTAGTGGCCTACTGATTTTGCTCGATTCCTTTTGTTTTTTTACACGATTTTTCGCTATCTGCAAAGACTAAACAGAGTATTGCGACTCTGTGCTTGTTTGTAAATAGAGAATGAACCAAAGAGAACCAATTCTAAAACAGTAAATGCTTGGATAACAATCAATCAAATGGAGAGAGAAGCAGGCACGACGGATTACAACGGGGGCAAAGGCCTGCGTTAACTACCCTTCACTATCTGCAAAGAGAGAGTACTCCTAATAGAAATGAGGGGGAGGGGGGGGCAGCATTCAAAGCAGATCAGTGTGCATAAACACGAAAATGTTTTTACTTACCACGTACTTGACATTCGACAGCTTATGATATTTGCTATTAAAAAACCATTGAAATTCACTGAAAAAACCATAGGTTAGAGACCATATATAGTTAGGAATTAGCATTTAAAAAACCTTGAAAATTCACTGAAAAAACCATAGGTAATAGACCATATATAGTTAGGGCTTAGCATTTAAAAAACCTTATTTTACTCTCACAAAACCATTGAAATTCCATATATAGTTAGTTGCACTAACTATATATTGCGCACCCGCAATCCACTGCTGATGATGTCACATATTACATCATTCATAACATGGTCAGTGACATCACTGATGACATCTCAAATGACATCACTGATGACATCACTGATGACATCTCATTTGACATCAATGATCACATCACTTTTGATATCATTCATGTGACAATAAAATGCATCTCCTCACACTTTAATATAACCTCTGTTACACCCAGTGTTAAATACAGAGTATAATTTTTGAAACCATTGACACACCAATACTAGTTACTACATACGCACTCACTGATTCCTACTTCTACACACACATTCACTCATTCACACATACAATCATTCATACATACAATGACTCATCTTTACAACACTATCATATGCACTCATACACCTATACAGACAATCACACTCTGCCACTCACCCATGGAGTTACTTACACACCTAGTCAGTCCTGTAAAGAATCAATCACACTTCCATTTTCTAATCTATACAGTTAAACATAGAGAACATAACATTTTCAAACATATACCAACACATACTTACTCTCTTATACAATCATTGATACAAGTACACATTGATCTGCACAGTCACACACCTCCCAGCCAGCCACACACACACTCAGTCTCCCATACAAATAATTGGGCAACCAATCAATAACCCATATAGTTACTCATATAGCTACTGATCAACACATGCAGCAGTTTACAGAACAATAGAAATAATGATGCACAAATTAAGACAGTTTAGTCACTAACCCATGCACTCAGTGAGACACATTTAATCACTCACTCATACAGTCAGTCATGCACCTACTAAATCCTTCATCCAGACACTTATTCATCCACTCATTCTTCAATATGTAAGACATATTTAAAGTTTACAGAAACATACAGACACTGGATGTTGTCATCAGTGATGTCATCAGTGATGTCATTTGAGATGTCATCAGTGATGTCATCAGTGATGTCACTGACCATGTCATGAATGATGTAATATGTGACATCATCAGCAGTGGATTGCGGGTGCGCGATATATAGTTAGTGCAACTAACTATATATGGAATTTCAATGGTTTTGTGTGAGTAAAATAAGGTTTTTTAAATGCTATGCCCTAACTATATATGGTCTATAACCTATGGTTTTTTCAGTGAATATATATATATATATATATATATATATATATATATATATATATATATATATATATATATATATATATATATATATATATGTGTATATATATATATATATATATATATGTTCTCAGTTTTGCTGCACTAGTGAGTGAGTCACAATGATGCGCAAGGTTTAAAGAGAAAAATATTTCCTAAAGACTTGTTTATTTGCACATCACAGTTGTGTGCACATTTACACTTACTCTGCAAAATGTTGAATGGTCCCACAAAATCTACCGCCAATTTTAACCATGGACCATCTGGCCTAGGAACCTCTTGTGTAGGGGAGACACAATTTTTACCACCTTATCACTGGCATTACAAGTCAAACAGTCTTCAACTATAGCAATAATGTGCCGATCCATAGATGGCCATCAGTAAAAAAATGTAATCCTCTTCTTGGTGTTAGTCTGGCCCAAATGTCCCTCATGTCCAAATCTGATTATGCAATCTCTCAACTTCTTAGGTGGAACAAACTTATCACCTCTCATAACCATACCACCTTCCTCCACAGTAAGTTCATCAGCAATCTTAGAAAACGGATGTAAGTCTTTATCTAGGTGTTTCTGTTTGGGCCAACCCTCGACTGTATAATTTTTAACTTGTTTAAGAGTAGAGTCTACTTCAATGGCTGAAAACCATTCATGTTCTGTAAAACATCCTACCGAACAAGCATCAATAGCTGCAATAAGACAGTCCTCATTCATGTCTTTATTTAACTCATGAGCAGAAATAGGAATAGGAAATCTAGATAAAAAATCTGCCCGCGTGTTCTTGCCACCAGAAATATGCGCCACCTTAAAACTATATTGTAATAATTTTGCACTGACCCTCGCAATTTGTGGTGTGTATTCCTTTATCACTTTCCCTTGCAGAATAGGAATCAGAGGCTTATGATCAATCAATAGGTCAAAACTTCTCCCCCACAAAAAACACTTAGATCTTTCAATGGCCCAGCAACATGCAAGCAATTCACGCTCTATAACAGAGTAGTTCTTTTCACTTGGACGTAGAGCCCTTGATGCAAAACCCACCGTTTGTTCCTTCCCCATCTTAAACTGAGTAATCATTCCTCCCAATCCATACATACTCGCATCAACTGATACCGTACATTTTAGATCAGGATCAAAAGGTGTGAGCATTTTACATGATCCCAAATCTTTTTTTAAATCAATAAACTCTTTTTCACAAATATCATTCCATCTGAAAATTGCTCTTTTCTTGAGTAATTGTCTCATATTTACAGTCTTCATTGAAAAATTCTGAATGAATTTAGAATAGAATTCACAAATTCCTAAAAATGATGAAACCATATCCTTAGTGGGACTAGGAGCATCCACAATTGCTTGAACCAAACCTTCCCTAGGTATAATACCTTCACCTGAAATCTGATGCCCCAGATATTCAATAGACTGTACCCCAAAAGTACATTTTTGTTTGTTCGCCACAATACCATTCTGCTCTAACCTCGTCAAGACAGCTGACAAATTACTATTGTGTATTTCTTCATTGTCACCTGCTACTAAAATGTCATCTTGGTAAACCACTGTATTGTCAACACCATCCAAAACCTTCTCCATTACCCGTTGAAAAACGGACGCCGCCGAAGCTAAGCCAAACGGCATCCTTCTAAATTGAAATGTGCCAATCGGTGAGACAAAAGCAGTAACATGTTTGCATGACGGATCTAATTGAATTTGGTGATATGCCGAGGCTAAGTCGATTTTAGAGAAAACCTTTGCCCCAGCAAACTTTGATAATATATCATCAATCCTTGTAAGAGGATGTGAATCCACCCAAATTTCATCATTAACACTGCGAAGATCAATGCAAACCCTAAGACTGCCATTCTGTTTGCGTCTTACCACCAAGGGAGACAACCAAAGAGAAGATTCAATCGGTTCAATTACCCCTCATACACACATTTTCTTAAGTTCCGACGCTAAATCTTCCCTCACACTAAATGGAACATTACGCAATTTATGCTTAACTGGGACCGCACTCTCCTTTACTTTAATCAAATGTTTAAAACCCGAAACACATCCTAATTGATTCCCAAAAACCTTGGGAAATTTCATAAACAATGATACAGATGAATCCTCAATCATTAAATCTTCCACAATGGAAACCTGCTCTTTAGCACCTGGTCTTAATGTCATTTCAAACAACCCTTGGTGATACCACCCTAATATATTGAGGCCTTTCCTCGCTACATACACCTTACCTTGAATGAGTTTATTTTTAAAAACCAACGAAGTTTCAAACACCCCATATAACTCAATTCTTCTACCCTCATATGAAACTGGACTTCTGTCTGGTGGATCGAGTGGTTTATTTTCCCAATTTTTCTCAAACAACTCATCTGTTATCATTGTAATGCGTGCCCCTGAATCAGCTAACAAATCAAGTGGTTTATTGTCTACCAAAATTTCTACTATTGAATCAATACAGTCTTCTGATTCATCTTTTACTACAACTACTAAATCTGTTAAAGAACTTACAACTTCCGACTCACTCTCACTTTGCTCATCACAAACCATACCTACATTACATATATATATATATATATATATATATATATATATATATATATATATATATATATGATTACTCTTGTAATTACACACTCAAGCAAAATGCCCTTGTTTCCCACACTTAAGACAAGTGGCATTTTTTGCTGGACAAACATTTGAAAAATGAGCTGCAAACCCAGACTTTTTGCACGAATTCTTTGATACAAAATTCTTTTTTCCAGATTTGTTGGATACAAATTTTTAACCCTTTGCTTCAGTTTGTGGCTTAATTTGAGTTTGAGCTTTCACATTTTTCTCTTCAGTTTCACTCACAATATTGATCAAACTTCTCTCTGGTCATTGACGACTTGTTCGTCATTTGGAGAGGGAGCCAGGAAGAGGCCCTCAAATTCATTGAGGATATTAATGACAATCCCCTAAATCTTAGATTCACTGCAACACTCAGTCAGGAAGCAATTACTTTCTTAGATGCTGAGCTCTACGTCAATGGGTGTCATTTGGAATCTAGGGTACACAGAAAAAAGACTGCGGGCAACAGCATTTTACATGCTGCTAGCGCGCACCCAATTCACCTCATCTCTAGTATCCCATACGGGGAAATGCTGCGGCTAAGACGCATATGTAGCAACCCAGTGGAACTTGAACAGGCACAAAAGGAAAGCAGGGAGAGATTCCTGGAAAGAGGATACTCCGCAAAAGTGATAGACAGGGCTATACAGAAATCCATACTAATGGGGAGAGAGGAGCTCCTAATTAGAAAAGCGGATAGAGAGCTGTCTAGTCAGGCCAAAACTAAGTTAACTACAGTTGAGCCTGAATGCTTCAGATTAATTACAGGATTCACTAAACAACATCAACAAATCAAGAAAATAGTGAATAAACATTGGCCCATTGTGCTGAGAGATAATGTCATAGGTGAGAGCTTACCAAAGACAATCTCTTTAACTTACAGCAAAGCCCCCTCTTTAAGGGACCATATAGTTCAAACCAACCCAGATCCCTTTACGAAAACGGAGTGGTGGCAAAGAAATAAGGGGTTCTACAACTGTAAAATCTGTAAAGCGTGTACCCATGGTGAGAACACAAAAACCTATAGGGATGGATTCACAGGAAAGGAACATGTGATAAATCAAGTGTTAACGTGCAAGACAGAATACGCTGTATATGTCTTGCGCTGTCCCTGTGGCCTGCAGTATGTGGGCAGCACCAGGAATGCTGTCCATAAACGCATCTTGCAACATTTGCGAGCAATTACGAATATGGACAGTACGTACCCTGTTGCGCGCCATTTTAAGGACCACCACCAAAGCAATAATAGTGGTTTAAAATACTGGGTGATTGACTCTGTCATCAATACTAAAAGAGGCGGAGACAGGGAAACCAAGCTTAGAAAACTTGAAACCAAATACATCCTCCTGCTTAACACTAAGGTGCCTCAGGGGTTAAATGTGACTGAAGATCTTCACACATGCTTACTCTAGATAACTGATGATATTAGGACTGTGGGCTCTCCCCCACGTGGATGTTGTCCAGGGCCTCACCCGGCTGGGAGAGAACTGGGACGGATCCCGTGGGGGCTGCGAGCGGTCACAGTCCTCAAGAATTATTATTGAAGAAATTATTGCTGCTAATTGAACATAATGTTAGTCATTTATTATTATTTTTCACTGTGCACGGTTTTTTTGCAACCAGGTTAAGAACCATTGAAATGTAATGAAGTTGTAGGTTCTCACCCATTAGGTTGTTTATGTATTTGTAATTTTTGATAGGCTAGGGTTTTGGGTTTCGGGCTTCTTGTTTGCCTGTCTTTTTTAATTTTTTCTTAACTCTTTCTAGCACTAAAAAAACTCCTTTTCGAATGAAACATGGGAAACTAGTTGCATTCACACAGGATATATATATGGAATTGTTTGACTGTTGGTAAATAATATCTTACACGTAATACATTGGAAGCCCTTTCAAACCAGTTTACAAGGAATATAGTAGGGGTAAAAATGTAACCCCTTCTCTCTCTTTTTTTTTGAGAGAGTGTATTATACCTAATCATATACTGTATATAAATGAACCGAATCAGGAACTTGGTTTTTTGTAGTTTGCGTATTTGCACTATGCTATATTTGCACATATTGATGCACTTTATAATGCACAGTTTGCACTTTAAAACAAAGCACTTAGCACTTTATGGTAATTGAACTATTTCACCGAGATACCTGAAACCGGTAGGGAAATTGAAGATCATGTCTATAAATATACATATGTTATGATTAGGGGGTCATCATTGGTGTATACATTTACTTGTAAATAGGGCTTTTTAGACGGGGGGGATTAGTTAAGATGTGTATTTTACAATAATAACGCTCTTTCCCTTTTTATGTCTTTTTTCATAGTCATTCAATTTAATGTAATCTAGATTTTATCCTGTTAATATGAGATGGTTTCAATGTATTTTACATTTATTTAAGAAACAGATTGATGCAATATAGATGTTGTATGCAATGCAAAGTATCTCTTCCATGTTCATTGCGAAGTTTGCACAGGTGACTTTAGTTTAATCACTTGCTATCACTTTAAAAGGTGTACCTAAGGAAGTAAACGCTGTCATGTGATCAAGGCTCCGCTGAGCCGAAACGTCGGTGACTCTTTCTGCCGAATAAAACTTTTACACCTCGAGGTCCGTGTCCGGAGTCTGCTTGCTGTGTTGCACGAGCGCGTGAGGAGACAAACGGTGTACAGGATATATATATATATATATATATATGATTACTCTTGTAATTACACACTCAAGCAAAATGCCCTTGTTTCCCACACTTAAGACAAGTGGCATTTTTTGCTGGACAAACATTTGAAAAATGAGCTGCAAACCCAGACTTTTTGCACGAATTCTTTGATACAAAATTCTTTTTTCCAGATTTGTTGGATACAAATTTTTAACCCTTTGCTTCAGTTTGTGGCTTAATTTGAGTTTGAGCTTTCACATTTTTCTCTTCAGTTTCACTCACAATATTGATCAAACTTCTCTCTGGTCTTAATTCCCTCTTCGATTTTTGGGAAAGCTCAATACTTTTAACTATAGATATTGTTTCATCCAATGAAGGATTCTTAAGAGTAAGTAATTTCTCTTGTACCTTCCCATTATTGGTATGAACGACTATCTGATCTCAAATTAGTTGAGATGTGAACTGTTCGAACTCGCACTCCGATGCAAGTATACGCAATCCAGCCACATAAGCAACTATACTCTCTTCATTCTCCTGCTCTCTGGTAAAAAATCTATGTCTCGCCACCACCAAACTTTTCTCAACATCAAATTGTTTTTGTAGACTAAGAACAACTTTTTGGAATTCATCTAACTCATCCTCCCCCTCCCCCACCACAATGGGAGGAAGATGTTCCAGAACAGCTTGTCCTTCAAATCCCAAATTATGTTCTAAAATAAACTTTTTCCTTTGTGCACTAAATCTACTACCTCCAATTGCACCCAAATACTTTTCAAATGCACAAAACCATACTTTCCAAACCACAGGTGGATCCCCTGGGAGCTGTAAAAAGGGAGGAGGTGCTTGAACATTCTGCATGTTACTAATAACTATTAAAAACTCAAATGATATTTAAATAATATGTGCTTTTAAACGTAAACGAATATGAGAAGACTAAACACCTTCACTGCATTTGATTGATTTGAGTTTTGAAATCCATGCTTGAACTAATCACATTTGCACATTGTCCCCCACCTATTATAAATATTGCAAGAGTAAGAAGAAAACAATGCCGTTCAAAGTTTTCACCTCACTGTTACAGTCTTCTGTTACGATGAAAAAGGAAAAAAAAATTAAAACTTTCCCATCCACTCTGAAAACCTTACTGTCATTATAAGAAAAAAAACACCGGACTTTCACATACACAACATTGTGAATGCCCTTGTCCCGAGTACAGGAGATCCAAGACTTCACTGCCGTGAATATGAAGAGAAACGAATTTCACTGCCTAGAAACAGCCGACGATCACTGTCTCACAATGCGCTCGGACTTGAAACGCCGACCGTGATAACTTCCTTGTAATGGACATCAAAAGCGGACTAACACGCACAATCCTCTCACTACACATAAGACGTTCCAGAAAGTCAGCGTGTGCGTAGACAGTCACAGTTCTTCTCACGATTCCGGCAATCGCCAAGTGGAGTGAGGATTCCAAGATGTCATCAGTCAAACTTTATCTGCGGAGGAGTGAACGTCGCTAGAAACCATCGAACTCCTGTGAAGACCGTTAGCACACACGCCAAACAACAGTGAGTTAAATTCGTTCACACAAATAACTCACAGCAGCAGTTGTAGGTCGATCTTTAAAATGCAGAAAGCCTTCCAAGCAGATATTTGTAACCCTGCAAATTTGACTGTTAAAACGCCAAGTCTAATCAATCCTCCAGACAGTAACTTCTTTTTTCCTCATTCACGACCAATTTATAAGTTACTTTTAAGAGCTAATATCTCTTTACTCTGTTCCTGGTAAATCGCTGCTTCAGTTTACGACTTCCACACCAACTCAGAGTTGACTTATTGCTGAGATCCAAGATCCCATTAGCAAAAAAAAACTCCGAAAAAATTTCGGAATAACTTCCAGTAGGCATTCAAATCGCAGCACACGTGGGTATATGGTACTAATAGTCAGTCCTCGTCGCCAATTTGAAGTAACTGTGAATACACTGAAATAGTAGATCAGAAATACTTTATTGACTATCAGTACCAACAGCTCACAGGAAACTGCCAAACTAAAGCACACAGAGAATATTCCAACATAAACATTCTGTAACCATAGTAAAGGGATGACAGAATGGGAGCATGCACCATAATGAACATAGAAGATAGATTACTACAGGAGCTATCACTGGAAATGGGATAATCTCACCTTTCCAATGATATCTCTCCCAAGTGCATTTCTACTGGGGGATGCCTCGGGAGGGCGATTCCCAAGCAGGGATCCACCCACAAGGCACCAAGGATAGGACTGCCGCAGGAAGAGCGACTTTCCGGGCATGGGCCTGTGCTCCTCCCACCGCCCTGGGGCCCATTAGACGTTCTGAATCCCCAGGGGGTGGGTGGCAGTATTGACCTCCAAATCGGACATCAGGGTCTTTTAATCGTATAGTATTTGGGGGGGGAGCGCACCAACCCCACCCACCCACCGAGTCATGTGCCTGTGCTTTTCCACCATTAGTCTTTCTGCTTCCCGGGGTTGGATGGACGCGTTCACCCTGAATCTGCTCCTCCACTAGACACCACAGTTCCTTTTAGGGTATACTTTTTTTGGGGGAGTGGGAGCGGCCCCCCTCAAAACAGGCTTGTGCACCCACCACCCACCTTGTGCCCGATGATCTTTCTGCCCCCTCCCAGGGTGTAGATGGTGGTGTTCACCACCTATCTTCCTCCTCTCCCCGTGAAGGGATAGAGCCGACTAGACACCAGGGCTATATTTAACTGCCCTAGAAACAATATAGTGTGTGAGTGGACTACCCTGGTGTCCATCCACATGCCTTATCCTGACTGTTGGGGTTTCAATGCCTACCCTCCAGCCATGCAAATCCAACAGTCTTTCTACCCTCCAGGTGGGGCACAGAGCCCCACCCTTGTGGCAAGCATGAGCGAATGTTGATTCTTTTGGACATAGTTTTGACATATGGAGTCGCAGAGTAGGAGTAAATCCAAAGTTCCTCCTACTTGCCATGGTGAATGGCTGTTATTATGCACGTCAGTTCTCTGCTACCCAGCGAAATCAACTAAACACAGCCATTTTGAAACGTAGACATGGATGCCAACATGCTTTCTTACCCACAATGAACTGCAAAACTCAAACTTTGCCTGTGAAGGAAGGTTCCAAAATTTGTAGGGAATCACAAGTTTCCTACTACTCAGCATTCCCCCACTTGCCTCAATAAAAACAGTAAACCACGTGTGGCTGACCCTAACACTTGCAAAACACAAAAGGCCTCAAAAAGAAACATGGAGGAATCGGGTTAGTGGCGGTATATGGTCCTGGGCTGGACAGCAACCCAAGGAAACCTATCAAATCCAGACATTTCTAAAAACTGGACACCCAGAGGAGTCGTGGGTGCTGTGCCTTGCATGGATACCACAATGGCTTCTTACCCACAATGCCCTACAAACCTCAAACTTTGCCTAAAATCACATATTTTCTTTGCATTTATGTTACACAAATCTCTGAAATATACAGGAAATATTGATGTCTTCACATTGCAATTTGGGCCCTTTCCTGGCAACGGTTCTAGGCACACCCACACAAGTGAGGTGCCATGTTTATCGGGAAACATATTGGAATTCAGAATAGTAGAACATTTGATATTACAAATATACATCTATGATTCCCTGCAGATTCCAGAACTTTCCGTCACAAAATTGAGATGAAAATGTACGCTTTTAGATAAAGTTTGATGTGTGCAAGGGCTTCTGGGTAAAAATACGAAACCTGGCGAGAGCCACACAAGTCTCACCCTCCTAAGCACCCTGAACATCTAGTTTTGAGAAAAGGCTTACAGGGGTGCGGGCTGAGCTAGGGCCTACATTCTGCAGTTACTAACATTAGAGAAAAAGTTTGTTTTTTGGGGGGACCGCCCACACAAGTGAGGGACCAGTTTTATCAGGAGACTAAGGGAAACCCTAGGTGGTAGGAAATGTGCGTCTTCCCGCTGATTCCAGAACTAGGTCTGACAAAAAAGTAAAATGTGTGTTTTAGGTACAGTGAGGGGTTTGCAAGGGCTTCTGAATAAATAAAAAAAACTCATTAGAACCGCACAAGTCACCCTAGCCTGTATACTGCTAGGGACAATATAATGCTTCCAGGTCGCGTCTTGCTGTGTATTACATTGTAGGGGCTAGGCTGGGCCACACAAGTAAGGTACCACTTTTATCAGGAGAATACAACTAGTAGAGCAATTGTTATTACCTATTCGATTGTTATGCATTTGTGCTTTTTAAATGTATGCCGGTGTGCTAGAAACCAGACATTTTGCAGTGTGAACTCTGAAACACATGCTAGCATGGGACCCATAAATTCAAAGATGTACAAATAACCACTGCTCCTAAACTCAGCATCTGTTGCACATTTCAGAAATACATGTTTCCTTCAAATCCATTTTTCTTTCTTTATGTTCATTCTACCATCTGAATTATTCAGTACACAATGAAAAATCATTACAAGGTTCAGAACAGTTGTTGGCTCAGCGTTCCTTGGGTACATGGAAAACTTACACACCCTATTTACCTCATGACCAGAAGGGTCTATGGGAAGTAATGGTATATTGCTTCTGTAAATATGCCATCATGGCGAGAAGTTACAGATAAAAATGTTGTGACAAATGGCTGTTTTTCATACTCATTTTCAATATTTTTCATTTCAACAGTTAGTTTATTTGGGAAAATCTTGAGGGACCAGCACAAATGACCCCTTGCTGAATTCAGAGTTCTGTTTACTGTTCCAAAATGTATAGTATTTTGGCTTCACGCATGGGTTTCACACCAGTCTCAACAATAAACAGTAAGTAGGCTGAAAGCACAAAAACTACGAAAAATGGGCTACCTCTTAGAAAAATAACAAAACTGCGGTAAAAAAATATTTTTCATACAGGTCTGCATGGTGCGGAAAACTAGGAAGAAGGTGATTTTAGCGTAGCAAACCTTTCGTTTATGTCTTTTCTTAGGGAAGAAAAACAGACTTTTTATGGAGCACTTTTTTTTCCAATTTTTCCCAATAATATAGCTATATATTTTGGATATTTTCTCGGTCCCTCCAGGGAAACCCACAACTCCTGGGCAACTTTAGAATCCACATGATGTAGGGGAAAAAGGCAAATACATTTGGTGTGCATCCTGGGGTGCTCAGCACCACGGGTAGTACACCAAGGAAATGATATTGTTGCAATACCAATTTTATAATGCACACATTGCAGGAGGGAGAAACATTACAGTGGCTTATTTACCCAGGTTCCCAGTTGGCATAGGTAAACTCAGAAAAAATTGGATGATGAATTGAAGAGTTGTTGAATTGCTGCAGTGGAGTTTGGAATTGTAGGCACTTTTTCATAACGTGAATGGAAGAGAGCTGGGTCTCAAGATGAGACAATGCAACACTAAAGAACTTTATTTAGTAAGTGGTGAATGGTTGGCCTAAGGAAAAGAATCTGAAGTTTATACTCCAGTCATTTGCCTAAGTGGCAGATAAGCTGTCAGACAAGGATGGACTGATTGTCAGGCTAAACTAGTTAATTCCACCAGAGAGTTTGATTTTGGCCATAGCATCCAATGGCAACAAGGGACATATGGGATGCACAATATTCAAGTAAAGGGTAAAGACAGTGTTCTGGTGGCCATAAATAGATAAGGAGATTGAACAATTGGTGAAGAGTTTTGTCATCCGCTTCAATTGTGAGAAGAGTTAAGGTATTGACCCCTTCTTTGAAACTAATCAAACTGCTTCTGGCTGATGAAGGAGGATTAGGGTCGATCTGACAGGGTTGTTCAACACTTTGTATCACCATTCCAGATTTGTTTTGGTGTAGACTATTACTATTCCAAGTGGCCGGAAGTCAGATTTGTTGCAGAATCAAATTCCATGGTAATTTCAGAATATTTGAAAGTAAGCGCCTGAGAAGTTTCCCAGATATGCTAGTAGCAGACAAAGGGGTTTAATCTGTGGGTGCCAAAGTTAAAAATGTTCTGGTGGCTAGCAGGGTTAAGCATCTCAAGAACGCATTGTACCAATCCCAAACCATGAACTAGTGCAAGAAATGAATGGAGTGACTGGTAGGTGTGTCAAATGTGCTTTGTGGAATAGGTATTACATCCTTAATGCAGTAAGGGTGATGCTCTGCTTTTGCTAGACAACCCCGCCCAGAGTTACCAAAGATATCCGATTTACGCTGTTTGCAGGGCAGAAAACCTGCCACTGTTTTTTGCCCGATATGGATGCCAAGGTGTGTTGGGCAGGGTGTCTCAATCCAGGATTTAAGTTTGTTGAACAGTACTACTATAGAGGGAACCCACATCTAACAGAAGTAGTTGATGAGAAGAGAAATGTGAACTACAGGTTTTTCAATGTGGGGGAGGCGGGGAGGTGGGATTGCACACACATCACGAGTCCTGGTCCCTCCAAGAAAGGGGAATGAGAATTTCATGAACAAGGGGTGTTTGATAAAGTGTGTAGGAATGCTATTAGAGTGCCCGGATATCACTGGTGGAATGTGAAGAGAGTGGGTATAGTACCTCTGGATTCTGTGAGGGGGGGTCATATAAGGGATTCTGAAGATAGATGCACCACAACACCAAATGTTGATCGGAGGTCTGGTCTAAGAGGGTCTCTGACACCTGGCAAAGAACAGTTTGCTCGAAGAAGCTTGCACCAATGGAGCCAGAGACTACCTTCTAGATTTAGATAAGGCATCCTAGGGTTCTGTTGGTTTCAAGGGAATTGGTTGGTAGATGTAGCTATTATTATTTTTTTGTAAATTCTGTTTCAGTTCTTATTTAACGCCATGTAATATGCTATTCAATGTCTGGGACACTCATGTTACTTACAAGGTGGGCATTTGTTGTTATGGGGGTGCTAATAGTTCACCTTGGAACACTAAGGAAGCAAGAGTTCTATGGAACATGTGGGCTTCACAGAAGCCTGGCATTCCAGGCAGCTGATGAGGACTGTTGGAGCTGTTTGCAACCTGATGGCTTGTCACAGCCTTTATGAACAATCTGTTGCACAGTTTGCCATGTATGTTTGGTTTCTTGGAGAAAACAACACAGACCTAAAAATGGCCAGACGGGTAGCATTTGTGCACAGCAGTAGCAGGATTAATTTTCTTACCCATCTGAAGAATAGCTCAACCAGTCTGTCAGGAACCAGGTGATAAAGGTGATAAATCAAAGGGAAGGGTAGAACACTAGTCCCTTCTCTTGAAAGAAGGTCTCCTCTTTTGGGGAGTGGAGGCAGGTCTCCACCGTCAAATGGGCCCAGCCCACGAAGCAAACTAAGTCCTACAGTAACTTTGTGCCCGTTTCCACTTTACACAATTTCCATGACAATTACAGGTGGGAACAAAGGTCGATAAGACCAATCCCAACTAGTCTAGGAGCAGTAGGTGTACAGTAACAGTGAATACCATACATGCAGTAGGTAAAGACTGCACACCTGCAGTTTATCTTGAAGCAAACACATGCACTGTCTGGATAGCCAAATGATTTGATTTAATAAGATGGAGACAACAGTTGGTCAACTCGTGGTGTGTAAGGCTGAGTTTTTTAAGGAAGTCTGCCTGGGAGTTGGAAGATCCTTAAAGATAGACAACTGACAGCAAATTGCACAGTTCCAACCTCCACTATCAGACCGCAGAGTTTATACGAGTGGCCGATGCCCTGTACATACAGACCGTGGTCTTCTCATGCGCAATCCCAACACCAGCTAGGGCCCAGCTCCTGCAGCTCCCCACCCTTGGTATAAAAGCATCATGCCACTAACCATCAATACAGCACCTGGGGCGAAGGCAACAGGGCCACGAAGATAAAGGTGGGAACCGGATTCCACCCCGGTTTGTCCAAACCAGGCACTGCTGGTCCGTACTTACTCTAAATGTGATGCTGGACCTGTCAGCAGCCTTCAATGCTATTGACAACTGAAGACCATAATTAACAGAACATTATCGGATACGCTTTAGGAATAATGTTTAAAACTGTATATGGGGAAACCTCCATGATAAATGGCACGGCCAATCTTAGGAACTGCTTAATACACCTTAAAATGATTTCTCCTCCTATCATCTAGCAACAAAACCAAAGGATGACCCAACCATACAATATGCTCTTTTGATTTTTTTTCAGCAAAATATCCCTAAGATTTCACATTGGACACCGTACTAACAATAATCCTGAAAATAAAAAAAAGTAGTCAAAGTGGCCAAATCTGACTTGCATGTATTAAAGAGGGTCTGATACATGATCACTACTAAACTAGCTTAGAAGAATACCATACTGGCAGGCATATCACTTGCAGCAGTAGCTCCAATGAAAGTTGTTCTCAACTCGGCAACCTTCTGAGAAGGAAGACATTCACTCTATACTTTAGCTTCTTAAAACACCTAAAATCCCATCTCTACAGACAATACCTAAACTAGAATTGTTCTCCCAGCTCTGCCTGCACTGATCCTGTTATACACTGACGTATCTTTCTATTGTTCTCTGACTTGATATTCTATATTGCGCTGCTTCTCTTTTCCTACCTTTCCAATTCTCATCTCTTAATTCTCCTCTCCGTCCTTCACACTTTCCTTTCATTTGGCAGACACCCTGCTGCTCCTCATCTTTTCTTCCACCTTCTGCTTCCTATTCTTGTCACTGAACCTTCCCCTATCCTCATGCTTCTTCCCTTAAGTATTTATGTTTACCTATTATTCCCCAAACCGTCATCCAAAAAAACCTGTTCTCCGTTTTCCTTATCTACCAGCTGACGGATACAACATCCTTCCATAATTCCTTTTCATGTTCAAAGCGAAGTACACAGTCTCCCACGCCTTTTTCAATATCTTCCTCGTCAAAACCTTCTATTACTTTAGAAATTGGAACTTTTGAATATTTTATTATTGTACCAGGGATTTGGCACAGGTTGGGGCAAGTCTTTCAACATATTAAACCATCGACCACAGATAGTTTTCTTCGAGGGGTACACTCGTAATTCAAGCTAAACCTGATGCCTCCTACTCACCCCAAGATTTATAACACAGGTAGTGGTATCTACAGATAATGGGGAAGAATGGTGGTCAGGTCTCTTAATCCATCTTGAGGTCTTTGGGAATTGCAGGCAGAAAAATCAAGCCAGATCAATAGCACATGTTGCATTACACCAAGACATCCGCTTCCATGCACTTTTAAAAGTGCCAAAAGGAGATTGTGAATGTTTACTTATAAACTTTGACAAGGAACTTACATCCTTCTATTCAAGTCAAGTCAATAATCTTTATTTCGGTTATAAAAAAAACATAAAAGATATACATACAATATAAAAACAATCAAATTTCCAATTCCGCGCCCATCTGTCCCAATAGAATTTAAGTGCATCCTTCTATTCCTTTGTGGGATCCCAACAGTTTTTTCAAGAGATTAGATAGAGGGTGTTCTAAGTAGTTTCATTTGAGGTTACAAAAAGCTCGGAGAGCTCATGCTTTGTTAAAACGTCCATATAAACAGGTAGGGATTGATTTCCCTGACTTTAAATTGTACTTTTGGTCTTTCCTTTGCTGCTCGTTTTCATAGTCTCTTAACCCCATGGCTGCTCAGCATATTCCCCTGCTGTGCTGAGAAATCTGAAATCCCACACAAGATGACGAGCTGGGCTCGTCATGAGCGTGTGAGGAGGCTACTTCATGACGAGCCCAGCTCGTCATGAGTGTGGAAGGGGTTAAATCCCATGCATACCACCTTTTTTCATAAATTTATGCTGGCAGAGGACATCAGTATGTACTTATGTAGAACTAATGATCCAAATTACTTTAAAAGAGTAAAGTTTAAGACTATGCAGGATATCACGTTCATATGGCGTACTATTTTTGCTAGCTGTAACCTGTCAATTTATCATGAGCCGCTTCCCTTATGGGGTAATCCCATATTCCCAGAAGTATTTCAGGACACTGTTGGTAAACAGTAGATTAGTTATGGGATTGCCTCTCTTGGAGATCTGTATGATCATAGTGGTTTTATATCTTTTAATGAATTTACAGCTACTGTTTAACGTACCAGATCAAATGTTTTTAAAATATTTTCAAATTAGAGACTATCTACCGGAACATCTAGTCTTGACAAAAGTCTCTAACTCGGAGGTCTGGGATCTACTATACAAGGAAGTGAGAAAATCCCGTATAAGTTACACTTATACATTCTTTATCGGTCAAAGGCAAGGGGATAGGAAAAAGGTTTCTCTGGACAGCTATAACGGTAGGTGCTCTGGAATAGGCTTTAAGCGTCATTGGAGACTCCGTTCATTCTATCAATTTAAGATTACAACAATTTCGTACAATATGTCTACTGTATTATAAGCCGGAAAAAATAACTAAATGGATACTACGTGGTTAAGCCAGTACTCTGACAAAATGTCCGAGGTGTGATCCGTACGCTGCAAATATAATACTTATGTTTGTAACAAGCCCGAAATTGAGTTTACTTTGGCAGCAGGTAGGCCAAGTCTACTCTCAAAGATTGGGAATAGATCCAAATTTCTCATATAGAGTAATCATGATAGGTCAAGAAAATAGGAGCTATAGACTCGCTCGGCTAGCTATGATTTTAATTGTTGCTGCCAGGTTACTATTGCCCAGGTTTGGATTAGCCCGAATTCTCCCTTTATAAGCGACTGGTGGACGTTAGTCAAGGAAATATATGAAATGGAGAATGCATTGGTAAAGGCCAGGGGCATTCAGTCTATGAGTAATCTTAATGCTATTTGGGAACATTTATTTTTGGAGTCTCGTATTTCTTACAACTGTAAGGATTGAATTGGATGTTAATTTCATGTATGTCTGCGATATTGGTTTTCTCTTTATTGTAATTTTCTTTCGGTATTTTCTGTACATGTAAATATGTTGTTTCTACCCTCCTGTTGACAAAAAAAGGAACTAACATCCTTATCTAACATTAAGAAAATTAAGATGCAAGGCTTTTCAGCTAAGGGATGCAGCAACCAAAAATGATTGCCCACATTCACATTTCCACTCAGAACCACACTGCTTAGCAGAAAACGTCTACAAGATTTTCTAGGCTACTTTTGGTAACTATGACAGCAATCGTGCCAAAGATATCTGCAAAGATCTAAAAGAAAGCACTGGTGTCAGCACTGCAAACTTTGCTCAAGCAGGCTAACATTCTTCAGTGATATCCACATTATTATTTCCACCAAAAATATGTGGAAGACCCGGCCCTTTACAATCCTTTTCCTTTCTTCGCCTTCTTTATCAAGGACTCAGTCCCTAACCCCAGACAGAAAATAGGGGACGGAAGATGTGTGCTAATTGGGCAAATTTTGTTAAGAGGATGTTGCATGTCTACTATTGGATTTATTTCAGGATTTCTTCCTCACAGGAAAACTACAAGACACAGCAGCAGAGTATCATTGTTATACATAAGGAAGATGAAGAGCCGTTGTTCCAGAAGAATTAGAGACCAATATCATTAATAAAGTTAGATTGTAAAATATATGCTAAGTCCTGGCTAAACGTTTAGCTAAAATTATAGAAGATATAATGCTTCCATCTAAAACTAGTGATGTTAGGTGTATGTTCTCTATTGAAATTAGGGGATTACACTGCCATATAACTGGAAAAAACAAAACTGGCATTCATAGTAGCAGCTACTGCTGTCACTTAACGGTGTTGCCTCAATACATGGCCGAATTAGTCTGTTAACTTTAGGTGCACAGTTGTATGCATTGTCCTTTCTTGTTATATTTGTTGGAAACACTCTTTCCTTCTATATTTTCTGCTGTGTTTAAAAATTCTGCTAACCTATCAGGAAAATGAATATACTGAATGCCAATGTTTTCATGACTGTAAAATGATGGCTAAAAGTCAAAGAAAGTTTTTAGAAAGCTTTGACTCTATTTCAGCATAATTGCGACTCAAAACACGAAAAGGAATATTTTTGAAGATGGCATAGCACTCAATTTCTGTTTCTGCATATTCAGATAGAATGCAAAATAGAATCAAACAGTTTGGACTCAGCCATATGCAAATCAGTCTTCACCCGTCTCCCCATGGGAACAGTCCAGCCCGAACTGCCAAGCCAGGTCCTCCCTGGACCAGAAACAAGCATCCTAGGACCCGTTCCAGTCCATGGAGGACCTGGCCTGGCAGTTCGAGCTGGACTATTCCCATGGGAAGCAGGATCAAGGCTGATTTTCACATGACTGAGTCCAAACGGGAATGGCGTGGCAAGCAAAGTACAGATGGATTAAACCCAGATCTGTGACTGGGGGTGAATGGTTGACAATGTTCAAGATTCTGTCCATCATTTTTTTGTGTTGCGGAGTTACATTCACTCGAACAGGGAGCCTCTGTCTTCCACCACAAAATCTTTGTAACATTTTTGGAAAGTAGACTTCAAACGAAAATAACATTGGTAATGACCATTATTTCAAGTTATTTTGCAACATGTTAAGAACATGCCAACATGTCAACCGAAGGTTAACGGATTCTCAGGATCAACTGATTAAAAATTACACCAAGAGTAGTTACATCCATTCAACAAGTGAGTCTCTGTCTTCCAGCATACAACCTTTAAAACAATTTTGGAAAGTAGACTTTAATAGAAAATAACATTGGTACTGACCATTATTTCAAGTTATCTTGCAAGATGTTAAAAACTTGCCAAAATGTCAACCGTAGGTTAACTGTTTCTCAGGATCAACTGATAAGAATTACACCAAGAGTACATGGGTTTCACTCAATGGTCCACAGACAGATCTTATAGTATATGAAAGACTTATCTAGTTAGCAGAAATCAAAGTTTTACTGTTATGTCTGTATTTGGACACAAAAACAGATGTAGGGGGTTCTGGTTGTAGGTGGGAAGCATGTAGATTAAGCCACGCTCACTTGCCTCAGTGGATATTACTAAGTCAAGTAGAGGGTGACCCGAGTAAGGGTGCACATAGGAATAGGAATGAGGTAAATGTCTCGAGAAAAGTTCACACAGGATTTCACATTCTAGTTCTGGATGAGTTTGGGGTGAGTGAGCCTTTTTCCGGAACTGATAACTTCTGGGGAGCAATAGGGTGGAATGAACTGGGGATTGCACCTGCAAAACAGAACAAGGAACAATACATGCAACACACTATACCACAAACAATACTGATCACAGAATACACTTCACCATGGAAAAAACGACCAACTAATGGTTATAAACAAACATGCAATAACTAGGCATAATATTCACAAAAGAACCTATCTACTCTGTTCCTACACTGGAGGTCAACCCTACCCAAATATGAAGCCATGAAGTTGATGGAGCGAGGTTCAGAATAATATTTTGTTCTAACTCGCAAAGTTAAACTTCTAATAAAAGCCGTAATTGTATTAATCAGTGTGTGGTGAATTATTAATCAACTTAGTTTTAAAATGCATATACACAAGAGAAACACGAGGGACTAACTCATGTGCTCTATGTTGCAAATGCAAGTGCGTGGAAAAATAAAAAACTAACTGTCTATTGTCTTGTCAGTATTAAAGGCGGCTGTTTAACTAATGGCATGTGCTTATTTGTGTGTTTATGTTATGTCTTTTCATCTTTTATGTGGCAAAAGCTCGTGGAGGATATCTTGCGGCCTATAAGAAGAAGGTTGATATAAAATGCAGCTTTGTGTGCACAGCTAGGTAACATAAATTAATGGGTTAATAATTAGTAAAGGGGGTGGGTAACAGAATGGGTCTCAATTCTCTAATTAATTGATGTCTTGTGTTTGTTTAAATAATAGTTTTCGAGTGAGGCCTAAAGGCACATTGAAAAGATGGCGTTTTCGAGTCCTGTTCAGAAAGAGCCCTTGCATGGAAGTGGAAACTTTTACCACGTTGACAAGTTTTTGCAAATTCAAATGAACTGTGCTAAACGTGCTCTTTGAGAGAAAGATTCAAGGACAGGAAGCGGCAATGTTTGCCATGCTAAGGAAGTCATGAACTGTAACTCGTGAAATGTTTCATTTTCGAGGAAGCCAAAAGTCACGAAAAACAGTGGACAATAGAGTCAAAGAAAGGGCTCGATTTTGGTATGAAGACGTGATGACACGTAATGGACTGACATAAGTCAGCCAATGAGGACACTGGATGGCAAGGAAAATTGTACAATTTAGTGAGGTATAAAACTTGGCCCCATGAGCAGGAGGGCGTCTCTCGCTTTCCGATTCCTGAAGGGCGTAACGTGTTGTTGGACTCTTTGGCGCACGTAAGGATAGTAGACTTTAATGATTATTCCTTTTTAGGTGGAGTGAAGTTTAGACAGGGAAATAGAATTTAGGGAACAGAAACTGTTATTTTCTTTAATTCATGCTAACTGATTTGCCTTTAAAGTGTCAGTCTAATATGATTTCTCCTTAATAAACGCTGCTTTCTTCATTGCAAATAAAATAAAGATTTCTAATTGAAAATGCTCCTTCTTTGAATAATAAAGTTAATAAAAATTTGATTTTTGAAACGACAAGCTGGTCTTGTTTATTCATGGTCTAGTTACCATTAGCTGATCCATTTACCTAAGTGACTTAATTAAAATGATAAATGATTATAACCATGGTAAGAAATGATAAACTGCAGTTGTATATAAAATTGTAAATAGTTTTTGAATAGTTCTGTTTAATTAGGTCACATGATTCAGTTGCCCAAAAATTGTCTCGTTGGTTTATGGGCCTTATGAGTGATTTATGATTAATGGTGAGTATTGTGGAGTTGGGTAGCGTTGGTGAGACAGTTTTTCCTTAGGGGCGCTGGATCAAAGGGCATAACGTGTCAGCAGAGAAACAGAGCTGCAGTACTTCTGGCTGCTGCAGTGGCAAGACTCACATGGACGAAGTCCTGAGTAGTGAGAGGTGACAGCCTATGTCTGCGGATTCAAAGAGTATGGAATAAGCAGACAGGAAACCACAAGTTGGAAAGTGAGAACTACAGAGGGGACTATAACAGCAGCCAGAAATCCAAGAACAAAGGCAGTGCAGCACAAAGCCTGGAGGTTCCCCTCCAAATAATATTTGTGTGAAAAGAATGTTCAGCATTTTCTGTTTCGAAAGCATCCCTTCCAGCGTGTATACCCATTCCTCCACTGGTAACCTGGGTGGAGCCGCAGGACATCATGCACAAAGGTCCATTCTGGATAGAGAAAATTGGAGAATGGGGGCAATTTTCCAGCTGAACAGTGTGTAGTGCTGATCATCCACAGCAGCCACAGGAACGTCCAGTTCACCTCATGGACTCTTCAGACTGTAAACACAAAATAAGCCTTCAGGCCTACAAAGAACAAGCATTTACAATGCAACGGTCTCGGCATTGCAAAAGTTAGAGCCCCCACTTCAAACGTGGACATAGCAACGCGACACGTGCTTATTGGTAGGGTGACCAGAATGTTAAAGCCAAATCCCTGACATCTGCCGGGACAGCTGGTGGAAAACGGGGACAGTCCTGGCAAATCCGGGACGCATGGGCACCCTATTATTGGCCAATATATCTGAAGAATACACACTTTGTAGCATGTGAAAAGCGCACTAGAAGGCTTCCCCGCCCTCGTGTGTCTGCTTTAGGCAAAGGCGAGGACAAGGATAGGTTACACGAGAGGTTGAGACGAAGAGGGAGAGAAACTGAATCATTAGGTGTGTTTACGTGAGAGAGAACCAGAGGGCGGGGGATGGGAGACAAATTAAGAAGGGGCGAAGAGAATACGAGTAGGAGAAAGAGGGGCAAAGTGAAACATAACAGGGACGAAGAGAGGGGGGCATGGGAGAGAATGAGGAAGCCAGCACGGAGGCATAAGCATAACGAGGGACAGCGGGAGAGAAAAGTGAGGAATAGAAAGTGTTACAAAAAAGTGGAAACAAATTAAAGGGGCAAAGAGAGCGAGATAGAGGAGCGGGAAAATGAGTTAGATAGAGACAGAAGAAACAGAGAAGAAAAGAGGGCGCTAAAGAAAAGGATTCAATGAGAAAACGGGGGGGGCGAGCAGTACGATACAGACAGAATACGAGATAAAGATAGAACAGTGACAGAATGATCGACAGCCATCTAGTTATCTAAGCCACCTTTACAACATGACCATATCATGTGTATCCCCCTGAAAGTTCCTAGCTCGGCCAGCTGGATAAATAAGCACAATACAGTTGTGTGAAGGGTAAGTTATGTTTTTTTTGTGGAAGCACCTGGGCGGAGCACGGTTATGTTATGTTATGTTATTCGGAACTTGTTAAGCGCACGGTCACCCTAAGGTTTCATGGCGCTGGGGGGAGACAGATGGTAAAGAAGTAAAGAAGTCTCTCCAGTGATGCTCAAATAGTTGTTAGGTGACGGCTGCACTGACAAGCCAGACCACAAAAAGGAAGTTGGGTAGTAATCTGTGTTGTCTTTGAGTGACTATAGGTTCCTTCATTTGGCAGGAGCGAATCTTGAAGTTGGAGAAATAATAGCCCGTATTGGAAAGAGAATATGTTTGTGGTAAGACATATCCATAATGTAGTGTGATAAGGACCGAGGGGAGGAGGAGTTCCTATAAATAGGTCATATTTTACCTTAAAGTAGATGCAAACGATTTCCTTTAGGAGGGATGGATATAGATAAAGAGGTAAGTGCCCTTGATTCGATTTCATTACCCTTCGGAGCGGGTTACACAGATGGGGGCGCAAGGGTCACAGAGAGCGAGCCTGCCCTACCTTCAGGTTGTTATGGTTGTTATGGTTCCGATAAACAGATAAGCGCGAACATGTCCATTTACAAAACTGTCCCAGTCTGCCTGAAAACACTTCGGAATGCAAGTTCCTAATTCGAGCAGAAAGTCTCCTGAAGTAAGAAATACCAATATCTTAGTTGGCAGGATGAAATGATTTTATAGTGCCAAGTAATTTCATCGCATTAGTGTGCTTTTTAGTTTGTGACTCGTGTCAAGTAAAATCCTCATATCGGTGCTCTTTTAGTTTGTGACTTTTGAAGCCGTGAGTGCAGTGCAGTTTAAGGAGGTGCCTGGCACATGTGTCTGTCGTCCTTTCAAGGGCCAAACGAATCCACGGTTTATCCGAAATAATTTGAGAGCAGCAAGCAGGCTCTGTGTCCTCGGTGCTAATCCCTGCATTCTGCTGGACGCAGCTCAGTGACCACGCTTGTGTGTGTGCTTCCCAGGAGACAGCGCCTGGCCGCAGCGCTCGTTCGCGTGCGTGTGTCAGTTTGGAATCGCCTCCAAGGCGATGCGCGCGGCCAGGATTGTCTCCTGGGACGGAGACACGGCCACAATAAGTTCTCGGCAGAGACGCGCTTCCGCGCGTTTCAGCCGAGCCCTAAAAAGGACAGCGTCACGTGTTCCTCTCTTGGTTCACTATAACAGAGTGATAGGCCCCAGTTTTAGGGCTTTATATACATTCCATTGTACAAGATAAAACTATGTGCTAAAAGAGTCCTTCAAAAAGATCGACTTATTTGTCAAAGGAAAACCTATCCGCAGCCTGGAGATCCTGTATCCCTTATCCAAGAAGGTTGAGCTTGGAGCGCATTACTGGTGGGTGCTACCATGTTCACGTTTTCCAGTGGCAGGTGTTTCCGGATTGCTTCAAGGAATAGAAGAGAATTATCAACCTGGATACCCATACTTGCTGTATGTAGTCTCAGGCCCTAATGTGCAAGGAAATTCGGCATTTAAACAGTGCAGGACAATGGTTAGAACGGCGCAAACACAGAGTGAAAAATGCTATATTTAACGTCCAAAGTTTTCGATAACACAAATATAATCAACAGAGGCGGTGTATGTTAAGCATCTATTACGACACAGAATCGAAGTCCATAAAAATCACAGTGACATCTCACTCATGGGCCAAACTACCAATCGATCGACAACTATTCAGCGACTCATCGGGGTATAAATGGTTATACACACAAATGCAGAACAAGCATTGTAAATGCAATAGGTCTCGGATTTATTTGAGTTAGAGCTAATGGCAATGTCTTTTAGCCATGTGTTATGGAGTGTATGCATGTGGTGTGTAGTGGAATAATGTTTGCTGGATTGGAATTGTAACAATGGTGGCATGCTGTGCTTTAGATGAATATGTTAAAAGTAAGGTGCACCATACTGCGATTGCTACAATAGTTTATTGTGGATGCATTAACAATTGATCTGTGCACTGATGGCTGGTGGTGTGTGTGCCTGTAGAAATTGTGCACTGATGGCTGGTGGTGTGTGCGCCTGGTGGAAGCGTGCACTGCCGGCTGGAGGTGTGTGCGCCTGGTGGAAGCGTGCACTGACGGCTGGTGGTGTGTGTGCCTGGGAAAAGCTTGTGTTGTGTGTGCCTGGTGGTGTGTGTGTGTTTGGTAAAAGTGTGCACTGACGTCTGGTGGTGTGTGCCTGGTGGAAGCCTGCACTGACGGCTGGTGGTGTTTGTGCCCGGTGAAAGCGTGCACTGACGGGTGGTGGTGTTTGTGCCTGGTGAAAGCGTGCACTGACGTCTGGTGGTGTGTGTGTGGTGGTGAGTGTGTGGTGGTGAGAGTGGTGTATGTGGTCTTATGTGTGTGTGGTCTTATGTGTGTGTGGTCTTATGTGTGTGTGGTCCTGTGTGTGTGGTCCTGTGTGTGTGGTCCTGTGTGTGTGGTCCTGTGTGTGTGGTTCTGTGTGTGTGGTCTTGTGTGTGTGGTCTTGTGTGTGCTGGTCTTTTCCTGCGCACTCACTCTTACTCTGCAGTCATTCTGCACTCAGTCTGCACTTACTCTGCATTTATTCTACACTCACTCTCACTCTGCACCCATTCTGCACTCACTCTCAGTCTGCACTCATTCTGCAGTCACTCTGCAGCACTCACTCACTCTGCAGCACTCACTCACACTCTGCAGCACTCACTCACACTCTGCAGCACTCTGCACACACTCTGCACACACTCTGCACACACTCTGCACACACTCTGCACACACTCTGCACACACTCTGCACACACTCTGCACACACTCTGCACACACTCTGCACACACTCTGCACACACTCTGCACACACTCTGCACACACTCTGCACTCACTCTGCACACACTCTCACTCTGCACACACTCTCACTCTGCACACACTCTCACTCTGCACACACTCTCACCCTGCACACACTCTCACCCTGCACACACTCTCACCCTGCACACACTCTCACTCTGCACACACTCTCACTCTGCACACACTCTCACTCTGCTCGCACTCTGCATGCACTCTGCATGCACTCACTCTGCAGCACTCACTCTCACTCTGCAGCACTCACTCTCACTCTGCAGCACTCACTCTCACTCTGCACTCACTCTGCACACACTCTGCACTCACTCTGCACACACTCTCACTCTGCAGCACTCACTCTCACTCTGCACACACTCTGCACTCTCACTCTGCAGGTTTCAGAAAGCTCTCCACCCATCAGCGCGTCGTCATCGACTACAGATTCCACACTTACACCCCCCCCCAAAATAAGTTTTAGTGAGGTACATAATTTGCGCCACAGTTCTTTTCCATGGTCAACAAGCCTCCTCTGCGGACTTTCAATTCAAAGTCTATATTCCCGATAATTTACATTAATTTGACTAGTAATGAAACTACTGCCTAACGTTTTCCAAATACAGTTTATATATGACTATCCAGTGGGCAGAAAAAAATCATTTCTGTTTACACTCCACAGAAATTGAAAACAGCACTTTGTTTAAAACAATAATTAAAGGGTCGTGTCACAGCATTTTGATCCGGATTTAAGTAATTGTCACCCCCTATAAACATATTTACCATAGGGACATTTTGCAAAGTGCCACGAAGCCGCATGCCAACGGCAGCTCTGAACAGTAAACCGAGCTTAGCCATAAATGGACTATGTCTGTTCGGAAAGAAGTGATTTAAACAAACAACTATGTCCAGGATTGCAACGTCGGAAGTGAGCTTCAAACTAAAATACTTGCTCACACAAGTCACACATTCCACATTGGCAGGCAGCGGGGACCGCCGTGTACTCTCCCGCACGCTGCAGAGAGTTGGTAAACATTCGGATTTAAGGGGTGGGGGGGACGGGGGGCGTGGCTAAGCACGCAACGGGAATGGCCGTCCTGGGGTAGAGCTCCGCTCTGACCTCCCCTTCCCGGCGCATCTCTCCGGCGAAATACAGCCTGCAGCCGGCAGAAAACCGCCGGCGCTGCCACAACACCTTGCCTCCTAACACCCGGCCGACTTTGGGCAAGATCGGCGCACCTACGGCGCACCGGTGATTCAGCGGCGCTGGGACCGCGCACGTCGCTTCAGACCTCGGGTGGCGCTCAGGAGAGACCAAGGCTCCGACGGGCGCAGAGGGCCCGAAACTGCGGCCTACGTGCGCAGAGAACACACAGAGCTGCGGTGCTGGGACGGACAGCGGCACCCGGCCTGGCCTGACCGGAGGATCTGCATGCTGAGTGCTACATGCCCGGACGACTGACCGGCCGTGAAGCTGCACGTGACCGGATGGGACAGATTTAACCTACATGAACTGGAGGTAGGGGGAGCGGAGCTGATCCGCCGACAGCGGGGGCCTACTCCTACCCGCCAGGTGTGCCAGACGCCTTGACCCTCCACCACGTGGTCGACAGTACTGGGGCGGAGCGGCCACGGGTAGTGTCCGGTGCGCGACTGGCCGGCGGACACGACCGGACTGAAAACGCACCTACTGACTCACACCCACTTATTGGCAGGAAGCAGCGGGACCACTCTGGCACCCTCAGCCGGGGAAACGAAGCACCCACAGCGCTACCTACGCCACGTGCGTGACGCAGTGGCCCGCAAGGCCCACCACCGTGCCTGACCCACCGCAGGGGACACGCGCTGGCCCTGCGCTACCTCCAACCACGGACACACCGTCCTAGCGGACGACGAACGCCGCAAGCCACCGACACGTGGCCACGGACACAGGTGCACACCCACCTACGGGCCGCGAACACTGAGGAATAGTCCAGTACCCCGCCACCTGACAACCACACGTACAGGCTGGTCCTCTGGGGGTGAACCACGCTGCTAGAAAGGAATCGACGCTGTGGTGCAGATGTCTAACGGACCTAGAACACGAACCGGGACCGGCAACACGAACTCAAAAGGCAAGATGGACAAGTCCGGGAAGAGCAATGACCCGGACCAAACGGCGGCGAAGCTGGACACCATGCTGGCAGCGATGGAGCGGCTCGAAGAGTCAATACACCTAACCCGCACCTCCCTGGCCACCAAAATTGATAGCGTGGTCATCGACCTGACGCACCTAAGGGCGGACCATAAAAAACTGGCGGAACGCACCACGACCCTGGAAGGTACCGTACAGACGCTTCAGCCTCAAGCCGACCAGTCGCACAAGCAAATACAGGATTTATTGAACAGGGTGGAGTTCTTGGAGGACAGGGCCGAGGACGCGGAAGGTAGGACCCGCAGAAACAACGTACGCTTGGTCGGGGTCCCGGAGAAATGGGAAGGGAGGACCCCAGAGTAACACATGGAACAGTGGCTGAAGGGCATACTACCGGAGGGATCGCTCTCCCCGCACTTCGTAATAGAACGCGCTCACAGGGTCCCCACCAAACCTCTGGCAACAGGCTCCAACCCGAGGCCCATGCTGCTCCGCATTATAAACTTTTGAGACAGAGACTCCATATTGCGCGAAACACGCAAACTCCAAGAAATCAGAATTGAAAATGCGTCGATAATGTTCTTTCGGGACTACACTGTACAGGTCCAGCGGCAAAGACATGACTTTCTGGCAGTGAAAAAACGACTGAGGCAGCTGGGCCTACAGTACTCTCTGCTGTTTCCTGCGAAGTTGAGGGTTGTGGCCGGAGAACGGACGCATTTCTTCACGGACCCCACGGAAGTGGAATCTTGGCTGGACAGCGGAGTGGACACGGACCCCAAAAAGACTGAGAGTCCTGCGCCCCGACGACAAACCGGAGGTAACAGGCGAAGACGTCGACCCCGCCAGAGGTCTCAGACTGGGACACGAACACCGACGAGAACTCCCCCTCCAGCGGATGCCACGAGGCAGGAGAAACAGGACGCCCTCCGCCTAGTGATGGAACTCAGCGGGTCCCCTACACGGAGCGACGTGGCGGGCAGCAGCGCACAGGAACTCCACAGCGACGACGAAGCCATTTATGGTGTGCCGGACTCCCCCACATCGGAAGAACGGCCCGATGTCACTCCCCAAACGGCGGACTACATCAGCTAACTGCACGGCGAGCACAGCGCTCTGAAGGGATATCCGCCAACGACCGTCGCAAGGGAACTGGCGGAACACGATAATGCAGCAACACCACAACGACAACAAGGAACACTCCTGGCAGCGAACTATGCCCCCGACCCTACATGCTGCGCAGGAGGCACGCACACACCAAGCGCCTCCTCAGTGAGCACGAGTCCAAGAACCAACACTGAGCGCCCGTACTTGACCAGGGTGCAGCTACTGAGATGCTTTGCTTCGCCTGGTAGCAGCTCGATTGGGACACGTAATGTATAGAGTTTCATGCATGTACATAAGGGGTTCACTGCAAGCAAGGGCGGTTTAGGCTGGTACATTTCTCCCGGGAAGGCGATGGGCCTTCATACAACAACTGTATTGACCCCGTGCACATAGCACAAACACCCCCTTAGATTTGAATTTTGTTGCTCTCCTAGAGAGTATGGACGGGAGCATGTTTCGCATCCGACCTTTTGGTATTTTGAATGTTCATAATGTTCATTGGCTTATTGTTCCATTAGCCATATTTCTTTCCCCTCCTTTGGTCTCAGTGAAGTGGTGTGACAACTTAAGTGTTTACTCGATTGCAGGGACCTATTGCATGTTGGCGGGCACGGAGTGCTAGGGGAGGTGGCGGGAGGACTGGGCGGGGGACGTTATTAAAGAACTGTAATGTCAGCCATTAAGATCTGTACATGGAATGTGAGGGGCATACACACACCGTCCCGACGTTACCAAATCTACTCGTACCTCAAGCGCCACCACATACAGATTGCCCTCTTACAAGAAACACATCTTAGCGCCACGGAAATCCCCACGCTACGTCGCAGATGGCGTGGACAAATATATGCTACGGGTTACTCGTCGTATGCTAGGGGGACACTGGTATGGGTCAGGCCGGGCACTCCGTGGACCACACTAGACATACACATAGATCCCGGAGGAAGATACGTGGCAGTCCACGGCAGACTGGATGGCAGCCAACTAGTACTGGCCTCAGTGTATGCGCCTAACGCAGGACTGGCGGAATTCCTTGCCCAATTGTCACAAGCGCTTGCCCCCTGGCATGGAGTCCCCTGGGTGCTTGGCGGGGACTACAACAGCTCCTTAGATCTAACACTGGACCGCTCTCTCCCTTCACCACCCAACTCACAGGCACGGACTACGACAAACGCACTACAGACATGGTCCACACAATGGGGTCTACATGATGCGTGGCGCACTCGCAATCCACACTCCAGAGTCTATTCATATTAATCGGGAGCACACACCCTGCATGTACGCCTTGATCGATTCATGGTAACCAACAAGATCCTACCACATGTCACGGATACCTGCTACATGGGCCGCACACACTCAGATCACAACCCACATCTGTTGGATCTGGCGTGGGACCAGCCTCGGCCTCCGATACCCACATGGCGGTTACAACCAGACCTATTACTGGATGGCCCCTTTAGAGGCTCCATATGCACACAAACAGCACATTATTTCGAAGACAACTCAGGCACGGCGTCGACACCACAGATTGAATGGGACGCCTTTAAGGTGGTCCTCAGGGGGCAATGTCTAGGTACTCAAGCACATTGCCGACGGCAATTGGAGACAGATCTCAGGCGCTTAGAATCAGACTTGTTGCGAGCTGAGCAGGCAGCGGCCGCAGGCGCGGACTCGGACTTGCTGGAGGCGCAGGCAGAACACGGCAGGCTGATTGACAGGCTGAAAAATGTTAATTATAAGGCCCACTCAGCCCGCACACATCACACCGGAGACAAGCCTGGCAAACTGCTGGTTTGGCTGATACAACGCGAAGACCGCGCCGCGCCAGTGACGGCGATACAGCCAGTAGCTGGCCCGGCAGTATACACCCAGGCAAAAATTCACGAGGCCTTTGTGACACATTACAGCGCGCTGTATATGTCCCGTCTTCTAACCACACAACCCACCATAACTGAGTATCTAGACGGCGTTGCGCTGCCTGCCCTAATGGATGACCAACAGGTCGACCTAGGGTGGCGGTTAATAGCAGAGGAGCTCCGTGAGGCCATCTTTGCCCTTTCAAATGGCAAAGCCCCCGGCCCTGATGGGTTGCCAGCGGAATATTATAAAGCCTGCTCTGACATCCTGATTCCGGAGCTCCTCAAGGTATACGCAGCGGCACTGGACGACTCGGCCTTACCCCAGTCGATGAATGAGGCGACACTAGTATCCCTTCTCAAGTCAGGTAGAGATGGTACACTCCTTGGCTCGTATAGACCCCTAGCGCTGCTGAACACAGATTACAAGATACTGGCATCGACCCTCACCCGACGACTGGCGAGCCTGGTACCCGACTTGATACACAGTGACCAGAACGGCTTTGTACCCACTAGATGCACCTCCCACAACATACGGAGGCTGTTCAGAGTGCAAACATACGCAGTACAAAACTGGCCTAGGTCGGGTTGCCTAGTTCTAGACCTAGAGAAGGCATTCGATTCGGTCGAGTGGCCCTACCTGCTAGCCGTGTTGCGTAGGTTCGAGCTTGGAGATGACTATATTGAACTGGTCGGATTGCTGTACAGACACCCCGTGGTGCGAGTCCGCACGGGCAAGCTGCTGTCCGACGCCATAAGGGTACGGCGCGGCACCAGACAAGGCTGCCCACTGTCCCCATTGCTCTTTTCGCTGGCGATAGAGCCCCTTGCTGAAATATTGCGCACTAGGGGCACGCACTGGGGCATCCCCCTGGCAGATGGTATACACATAGTCTCGCTGTATGCGGACGATCTACTCTTATACGTCAAGGACCTCACCCAAATACCACCAGAACTCTCGGAGATCTTCAGATCCTTCGAGACTGTGTCGGGCCTCAAGGTAAACTGGGCCAAATCAGGGGCGTATTCGTTCAACCCCGACATTCCAGACCCTGAAATTAGGATTAATGGCGAGCAATTGCCGTGGCATCATACCACGTTCAGGTACCTGGGAATATATATTTACAGGACACCCCCGGATATCCTAGACGGCAACCTAACACGCGCCATAACGTCCATAAGGTCCCAAATTACCTTCTGGAAATCCCTGCCACTCAATGTCCCGAGCAGAGTGACATTGACGAAAATGATCGTTCTCCCCAGACTCCTATATTATTTCGCCAACATCCCGGTATACGTACGGGTCCGCACCTTCAAAGAACTTGCATCCATGATCAGGGACCTGATATGGAACACTGGGAGGCCCAGAGTGGCCCTGCAAAAACTATATACACCAATTAGTGAGGGTGGCCTTGCAGTACCGAACCTAGAACTTTACTTTCTAGCAGCGCAACTGCAGTGGGTAACCGCTTGGCTCGCGGGCAACCGCCTGGAGGACACGGCCACGACAACAGATGTCCTGTCCTCTACACAGATACATACCTTATTCCCCCCCCTGACACACCCGAGGAGAACGTCACAGCTGCATGTGGATGTGGCGGTGCAATGCTACGTCAGGAGCTTACGACTCACGAGACACATCAAACCATATGCCCCGGCACTCCCGCTCCTAGGCACCCCCAGGACCACCTCTGTTGTCACGGAAACAGCACTGGAACATTGGACGCGCACTGGAGTGGACACCATGGCGGACCTGTACGCCGATGGTGCCCCGATACCTTTTGTGACACTAGCTACTGACACGGGTCTCCCAGCGGGACAGTTCTTGCAACATGCCTCCATAATTATGGCATACACACGAAGGTGGGGCACCATCACTGAGGAACTACCAACACATCAATTAATACAGAGCCTACATGTCATGGGGAACGGTACGCATGTGGTACACTGGCTGAATCAAGCACTATTGACACACACACAACACACGTTACAGCCACTGCGTGACAAATGGGCAACTGACAGGGGGAGGGACTGGACTGATAAGGAGTGGCAGATGATACTGATGGGCCCCAGGCACATTCCTCGCAACGCTCGCTTCAAGCTGATTCAGTTCTATATACTACATAGGGCGTACCTCTCACCCGACAAAATTAACCAGTACTTCCCAGATGCTGCGGCCAGCTGCCCGAGATGTGCACTAGAGGGAGCTGACCTGCTACACATGCTGTGGCGATGCCCGCAGATACAGACGTACTGGCAGACTGTACTAACGATACTAGATAACTGCACAGCAGTGTCGATACCGCACACATGGGAGGCATGCATGCTAGGCCTATATAAACGAACCAAATTAAATAGAGTCCCCTCTCGCTTCTGGGACCTTGGCCTCCTCACGGCCAAAAGGCTGATCACGAAACACTGGAAGCGAGCCGCCCCACCCCTGACGGAACACTGGCACACATCCCTAGACAACTGGGCGAGAGCGGAAAGCGCCACCCTCCATAGTGAGGAAACAGCAGGGCTACGACAGTTCCCAATCGCGGCACTATGGGATGAAATGCTAAGCTCCTTACGTAGGGAATGCCAACAGGCACAGAATCCCACAAATGACGACCACCCGGACAATGCCACCGATACACCCCTTGCTAGCATTCCGTGCTGACAGTCATGGTGATACTCTGCCCAACACTTCCCTCATATCGAATGCCTGCCACGGCAGATCCGATGTCCTCCCCAACGCCATACTCATGCCATTGGTCCCTATACAATAGCGCCCGCGCGCCCCCACTGCATTGATGCACCCTCAACTCAACACACACACCACACTTCCACATTAGATGACCACAACCCCCCTTTCCTTTTCCCCCCTTTTTTCTGTTTTCCTTCATTGTTTACCTCGGAATGTTCTTTCCTTTATTGCGCCAACATGGTTGGAACATTTGTGATGAACCATTGACATGATGTATGAAGCGGAGAACTACTGCATTGTATGACATGCCCCGCAAACATGACAGACATCTTTGAGATGTAGAAATATGTATGTTGTATCATTCATGTTTTCATTCCTCCTGTGATTTTAATAAAGTATATTTAAACAAACAAAAAAAGGGGTGGGGGGGACGTTCCAGAAAGTACTTTTCAGATAAATAAACAAATAACGTCACTGTTTAAAATGTAGAACATGGTACAGTCGTCAGGAGCGTTCAATGCATCAAAGAGGCTGAGCTATAAAATTACAAACCTTGAAAGTGTGTCCATACCCTGCAGACTACAAAAGAACTTTTGATTCATGCCCCGCGGATATCTGACATTCCTTATATGCCCCTTACCCTTATTAGACTCCCACCAATTCAATGTCTTTATTGAAATCCAACACAAAACTGCATGTCCGCTGGCGTATGTCCTACTTGTGGGAATTGCTAACATCCCGATGCATATCTGCTCTCTATCAATAACATAATTGTTTTAAAGTCTATCTATTCACCCTGCCAATGATTCACATGAACTAACTCACTGACCCCCTTAACTTCCTCGACCTCCACTCAAACATACTGGGGTAATAGATGGATGGCATGGTTTCCTTTGAGAGCACAAGAGTAAACCTACTGACCTAAGAACCATTACACTACCTCCCTCCATCCATAAGATCTCAGAGCGGGACACCGCCTGTCTTACCAGCAGAGGAATCTGGATTGAGAACAAAACACACTACAAACATAATGACAGGAGCTGAGGAGCTACCGCTGTTTCACAAAAGTATGTAGCGTGCATGTGGCAAACCTCTCACATTCTCTCATTCATCACACCTCCAATGACACAATAACTCGGACTCCTGGTCGTCAAGCACGAAATTAAAATATTTCCCACAAAAGTACAAGACAAAGATAGCACTCTTCCAACCTCACACCCTGTGTTTTGCTATCTCTGCCGGTAAGTGCTTGGAACACACACACAGGAGTATTAAGCGCTACACAAAAGTCACGATACAATAAAATACAAGGTGCCAAAGTTACCAAAAAAAATACTGACATACAGAACTGTCGTATTAAGTTTCTCTTTTTACAGAGGACGGACCACAGACTGGTAGTAGCAGACACCAAGATGTTTCGGACCTGAGTCCAATGTTTAAAATACTCAAACGCCAGCCAAACTTAAACGGTGTCTGGTTGCTAAATGATGCTGCGGCCTTTGTTAATGCTGCGGGCAGTATGTCTCAGCTGTGACTCACGTCGCACTGCCGGCTACTGCCACGCTGCGTCTCGGTGTGCGGTGTGCGCAGGATCAGCTGTGAGTCACACTGCACGCCAGCTGCCACGCTGCATCTGCAGCCCTCGGTGTGCAGTGCATGATTTGAACTGCAGTATTACACGCCGTCCTCTCTAATGTGCGGATGAGTGGGTTACATAATGCAACAAGCAGTCGACCCACACCTTGGGCGGAGGAGACGGCTCCGTGTAAACCAGAGGGGACGGTTAGGAGACATGTACATATTTCGGGACTGGAGAATGAATGGACTGGGTTCCTAACTCGCTCGTGTAGGTATTTTCCATACAATATCCCTAGTTGAAAGGGAGGTTAATGTAATGTCTTCATTCACAAGACAACGTGGTTAGTTAAGCTTGTTATTAAAAAGTCACTGACCTTGCCTCTTGTCTGGAAAGTAAACATTTCCCAGCTGATGCTTGCTACGGTGGCACACAGCCAAGATGTACAACGTTTGAGCACAAAAGAAAATGCTCAGAATGCAGCGCCTTTGGACACACGGCATATTAAGCGCTACAAAAGGAAAGCGCAGAGCTTCAAAAGTTTTCCGAATCTGCACAAAAGACCGCACGTCCCTAAAGTGAAGAAGTGAAGGGGGAGTTTGTGCACCCAGGAGGAGAGCAGGGATTTTTTTTTTTTTAAAGGAAAGCTGATTAGCTTCTTTTTTTAATGGAAGGGGAGTGATTAACTGGCCAAGTGTCTGATTTCTTGGGAGAGGGAGGTCCTTGCTGAAAAGAAGCCGTGCTCTTCACGACTTTCGCATGTCTCCTCTCTGCCTTCTGCCAGAAGCGCTGCATTTCACAGGCATGCATGAAGGCGGAACATGAAATACTGCGAACCTTTCTCACAAATCCACACAAATTATAATGTCCGGTGTTTCGGTTGTCAGGATTAAATTCATGCAGGGCTTTCTTGTTGCAGTGAAAAGCGTCTTTGCTGCACAGCGGGCAAGTGTGCGCGCGAGCGCTGGCTCTCGAAGGAGGGCAAATAAACATCCATTAGTTTGCTGCCTTCTCAGTGCAATAAAGATAACGACGTCTGTTTCCATTAGGGGAAACGGTATTAGTTATCTTGCTAATGTGAAAAGAGATGAGTGGAGCAGATTGCTCTGCAGCGAATCCTGTAGCCCCGAGCCCTAAAAACTCGACACCTGTGCACGCGCGCCCAGCATCTGTCTTCAATTATCGCGGGCCCTGACAGCCGCGATAATTGAAGAAATATGCCCTTCTGCTGCGCGTGTCCGCACGGAATATGCAATAGGCGGAGATACTCTCCCACCTATGGCCTATTGCGTGCTCTCTTCCAAAAAGACACGCACGAGAAGGCCAATCGAAATGCAGCTGGCAAAACAAAGGACAAAAATTCACGAGCAGACAGGAATTTGTTAGGTAGCTATTCGGAGACGCTAACTACAGGACTCTTGGGCTCCGCCCACACTGCTATGCAGTGTGACGTAGACCTGAGCCCTAAAAATGCAATCCTTTAAACAGCTATCTATGAGGAGCTAGGTACATACAACTAAAAAGATTCTGCTTCCTACAAATTCCTTCGAAATCTAATTTTGCTCACTCGCTAGACTATTGTAATTCGACTTGCATCCATTCCAATGACACACATTGATGTGAAAGTGCTTAAAGCAGCTTTTAGCGTTTGTTGACTGTCAAGTTTAGGGAACAGCAACATAACTGCCAGCACCCCTGCAATAAAAACCTTTTGCCCGAAAAAACTAGCAGAGATAAATTTCCCATATATGAACACAAAAATTCACCTACTCCCCCATGCTTTGAGAGGGTTCATTCAGAAAAATGTAGAAATGTAGGCAGTCATGGGCCTAGGACAGGAGTAATTTCTATACCGTTTCTCAAAGGTCCTAAACAAACTCCAAGGTCTAGTGTGTCTTGTGTTCCCATTCAGGAACACACAGCTTAGTGGTTCGGCTTGAATTGTTCCTACTGGACCAAGGCAGATTCGCAAATTGTGGGTCCCTGCATTTAGTGGCATAGTGAGAGCAAAGGCATGATGGACAGAAACATGTCCTATTGTAATTACCAACGGCCGAGATAAATTCAAGTATTCCACTCATGGCTTTTCTGTTTTATCCTGATATTGCCAGTAACTATCACCGTTTGGCCACTAATAATTATGACCATTTTAAAACCAATTTTGGCAAGATGCAATACAGAAAAAGATTAGAATGTAAAAATGATATTGCAGCATTTGTATAGTGCTTCATATCTGCATGTATGGATGTGTCTATTCTCACAGCAATCTGCAACACCCAGGTTTATGCGCTGTGCACCCACCCCACTCGCCATACCCCTTGAAGATCAATCCATACACAACATCAATTGAACCAATCAGTGCCCAAGAACCTAAAGAAAAGAGTAGTATGAAGCGCTATATAAATAACATAGCTGCACCTCCCACAAAGGCGCTTTAGGCATGGCAATGACAATGGAAAACGCGGTCAATAAAATAAAATGCCCTTCACAAGGCCCCATGGTGCATCCAAGTGGCCGTGTGAAATGATACTCCTTGGGAAAAGAGATTTTGACAAAGCTCCAGAATCCGTTTTATGTTTATTTGCTGTTAAGTGCTGTTCTGTTCCCAAGAGCATGAAGGCAGGGCAAGGAACTTGGCACGGTAAAGCCCAACGCTGCCATTAAACCACAGTAAGGAGTATTATTATTATTTTATGCACACATACCCGGAGGCAGTGTATTCGTAATTAACGCACTCACTCTCTATGGGCGCAAAGCAAGCAACGGGAGCCTCGACAAAGAATGGATGCTTTGTTTAAAACACACACGTGATGGGCAACATTCTTGCTTCTAGGCGCTTAAAGGCCCTAAACACAGGAGGATCCCTTTGCCACAATAAATAATAATGCATAAAGATCTACTACAATTCAAGCATTCGAGGGAACCAAGGTGACAATTAGCTCAAACGTATTGAAGGAAGGCTGCAATTAAAGTATTTAGTATTGTTACCAATTAAACTATAATTCACTAATAAAATAGTAACGGATAGTTTAAAATAAAAGGACGGTGTGCGTGAAAATGTTTAAGAAATACGACAATATTGTGTTTACCTTATGTTGATGTTTACAAATACGGCTAAGTGTTTTAGGATAGGATACAGGTACCTTACATGTACCGTTGGAACTTAGAAGCTGCAGATTTATCATTAATCCAAAACTCCGAAGACGCTTAATCAGGGGCATTAAATATAAGGTGCTGTCTACTTCAATTCTGACTCATACGTATTGTGTAGTAGAACAGACTGTATTAAGTGTTGGACTGGACTGTCAAGTAGTGTAGCCCCCCCAGTTGGGCCAGTATGTGTGGGCTTGTTGTTTGGTCTTGCCATGCTCCACAAGACCCCAAAAAAACCAAGCAATGGCAAAGCCAACAGGTCTCGGGTTTATAAAGTTAGTGATAAACTACTGGCTGTGCCAATACGGGTTTCTAAAACATGGCCTTAAAAAAAAGGAACTAAAAATGCTAAATACTAAAGGTATAACACTTCTGAATGACTCTGTGATTAATGTTCCTTGGGTTCGCTTGAGATGGGGTTCCAGCTCTAAACTTCTCTTGGTTGCAGTGTGATGCAGGCAATAGTGGAACCTACTCTTGGTGAGACAGTAGTAAAGGGATTTGCACTGTTCTCTACTCAATAAAATCACAGTATCACAGGGAGAAGCATCTGAAGGAACAACTTTAACAAGTACTGGCAAAGCCAACAAGTCTCCGCGATGTGAGGGCTATTGACTTTGTTACTGTTAATTATTGTCTTTTAGCTATGTAGTCCAAGAGCACAAACTTTGCATAGGGAAGCCGTGATTGATTCGTTTTCTGAGCTTGCCTTTTTAGGTCTCGCCTGGCGTTGCAGCGCGCATGCACTGATCGCTCTGAGAGGGCTTCTTGGAATCAATAAGGTTTCAGAAGTCGTGTCTCGGCTCCGCCTGTAATTTTCATTGGTGAGCGTCATCTGGCATCATTGATTATGCTGAACGTAGTGTGCTGATTGTACCGGAGGCTTCTTAGTCCCTCCTGGTTGCCACCCTGTCCTCTTTTGGCCCCACCCACCCTGACTGGATCTTTTACTTGCGCCGGTAGACAGTGTCTCTTAATTAGGTGTTAAGCAATTTTTCTTGTATTAGCGCCTTTATCTTAAACAATGGCTGCCGCGCCTTTCATTTCTCTGGCTCGGCTTGTTCTATTATGAAGATACCTATAGTCGATACTAGGTCAACATCCCTGTGTGTTACTTTCTACGAATTACTTATAGTATTTCAAGAAAACGTGCCACGCTAGCTGGTTGTGTCCGCACCAGCTGTTCTTCAGGACCTAGCCGCACCGAGTTTCCTCCCTTCGCAGAGGCTGTAGCTGACCTTCCTCCCAACCCAGCCCTGCGGTTTTTGCAAAGCTCACTCCCATCTCAGCTGCCGAGTATCAGCTGCCTCACACTCCTAGCCCTAGGACCCGCAACTCTGCTCCCTCCCAACGCTGGGATCCCCGGCTCTGCTGCCTGCCGGCCCCAGCCTTACTTTACCACCCACCAGAATCAGGACCTGCTCCCGGGCTCCTCTTAGGCCCGTCGGACTTCGGAGCTCGCCTCTCTCCGGCAGTGGTGCACAGCTCTGCATGCCGTCTTGTTAAAACTTTTTCCTTCTGCTGGCCAGAGATATAGAAAATGGCCGCTTAGAAGAGTGCAGTTTCCTGCCTGTTCTGCCGCCCTGCCTGCCTGCGCTCGTGTGATGAGGATCAAGGGGTTCGGGGTGGGGGGGACGACGACAATAACCCCCATATACAGCTTCCAAAGAAAGGGGTACCCCGCCAAAGCTCTCCCTGAAAAGGACTCTATGGGTCCCCACCAAGAAAGTGTCACAGGGATTCTGCTCCTACACAGAACTGTGAATAGAGACTTGGAACCTCAGTGAATTAGGGTGTGCCAAAACTCAACTTAGTACCCAAAATCCCCTACCAGACTAGCAATCCGTGTCTCATTGTTCCTACAAACTCCCAATGTTTAGACCACCCAGAACATGGACTTAGAACACCTCAGGTAACGTGGAATACATGAACACTCTTTCGTTATACAATCATATCAATCCAGAACGAGGAGTAAATGTGGACGCGTGCACATTTGAAATGTTTATTTTCTAATGCAGTGTTCGCAAGCGCAGTATCTTAGCTAATACAAGCAAACATATTATAAGAAACAAAGTAATCAGCATAGTTACTAGTCCATAGAATACGAAGGGAGAATGCATGTTAAAATGCTAGAGGGAGGAAGGGTAAAAGACACCTAAATCTCACCCTTGCTTGCTAGTATATTATATTATATCTAAGGAGGTCTCTTTGGGTTTTAACAGGGCGGCCCCATACCTCGGATCCTAGTGGAAATGGATCACATCATCTTCCACCAGCTCTCTGCATGCAAAGCATCATATCGTGTGTGTAATGCTCTGGGGAGTGCAATATTAAACGCACCTAAAGCCAGAGTTTGGCCTCAGCTGTATGTATGTTATGTCTAGAACGTACGAAGATCAGATCCCAAAACAACCACTGTGTTGAAATATCCTTGAAGGCCTCGGCACTCACTGTACAGACATAGTTTCCCAAGCAAAGCTGATACAATAGAAAAACATTATTTTCGTGTGAAGCAAAACATTCTACTAGGCTCAAAGCTATAATAACAATATGTGCCGTGTGCAGAAGCAGCAGAAAGGTAAAATGGCGTTTAACCTCCTAATAAGCTCATGCTAACTTAACACAGTGTGGAGGCAAAGCATATCTATATGACACCCTCCCTTGATCCGAGCACGGATAAGATAAGATAAGGGGCACATTTTTAAATGCAGAGTTCAAGAACGATAGTCAGCTCAAATTTGCGCAAGTGAAAAAAGTAAAAAATGTTCACCCCCAAAAAATATTTCATAAGCAAGTAAGTTTAGTCATTGGCTTGGGCAAAGTCAATAGGCCTGGGGCAGAGAAAATTGTCATATGCCAGAAAAAATAATAATAAAAAAAATGTTCAATGTCTAATTAACGGTGAGGAAATACTTCATCCCAACATTGAATATGCAAAATAAGCAGCCACAGCTTCCAATAGGAAGTCACTGTTCTCATCCGAAAATAGTTCAGCCATCCAATTTAATAGTGGGAAAGAACGTACATGCTCTTCAATTACCGGAGCCTCTAGCACCATCAGAGGGCAACTCGGTGGGTTCTCAATGAAGCTGTGTGCCAAGAAATCTTGCGCCACTGCGAACACATTCAAACGACCCAGTATTCCATGCATCGCTGCAAAGGCCATAATCCCTCCGTCAGAACAAAGCAATTCATGAGCAACTAAGGGGCTCATGAGCTGGTTATAATCCACATCAGGAGACACCGTATTGCAGAGACACAAATCCAGGGCCCAGTCGAAATCGCAACTCAGGCAATGAAAGACAGGCTGGACACATGTAAAATAGGAAAATCGAAACGATAATCCATAAGCTGCACTTAAGGTGGCGAGTGGCAGCGCTCCAAAGTATTCAAGCATTCTGTTGCGAAACAGTGCCAGTCGTGACAGCTCGTCTTGAAACACAGGATGTGCATCCATTTTGAATGAAACAAAACAGCAAAAGAACGCCGGCAGCCAGCGCCAGTAAAATGGGAAATCCACCAAACAGGCTGGAAAAGATCGAATGAAAGAAAGCAGGAAAGACCCCGAATAAACTTTGAAACGAAGTCACAAGGCCGCTGCTAACCACTTTAAAAAAGTGCGCCAGCCCAGTTGTGGAGGATGCATTAAAGATTGTGTGAATTAATTCACCAAAATGTAATAGCAAGTCAGTATTTAATAAAGCATGCACCTCTGTGCTGGTGTTAGCTACGTGAAGGACAAATTTTTCAGGAGCAGATGTGAGGGCAACTTCATTTTGGGACAATAGAGCTCTTATGCGTCTCATCTTATTGAACTCTGCTTTCAAGGTCGGAATCCTCGGCCAGATGGAAACATCCAGTTTCCCATGCGTGAGTGGATACATCACATTTTTACAGCAAACCACACGCTCACTGACGGTAACAACATAAGCAATGCATTTTATTAACCCACAGCAATCCTCATTGTTTAATAGTAAATAACTCCCATTTGCCAGTAATGTGAATGTGGGAACGATAGCGGGCACGGGGGTACCTTTCAAGACACAGGCTAAATTAGGCTCGTCTTGATTACAGGAGCCGTGTAATTGGATATGTCTACACATTCATGAGTGATCCGGTGTTTCGTGCATTCTTCACCATTCAGATAAACTTCCTAGCCCTCCCTAAGGCATCTATATGTAAACGGAAGTGACCAGGCTTCATGGAGATAGGAACTACCAAGAGGCTCATATCTACCAATGGCAAAATACTTCATACAATTTTTAAACTCGAACAGAGGAAATGGTAGAGTTATTAATCCGTGGATAAGCCACGTTGCAGTAGTGGCCTCTGCCACAGAAAATTGTAAGGACTCTAATCGTTCAATGTGTAACATAGAAAAAGAAGCATCCTTCATTGAAAGTAAACGTTGCTTATCAGTCAAATTAAATGGGGCAAATAGGGAAGAGGTATTCATGTAATGCCATGGCACTTTTCCGGCCTTGAGCGTTTGCAGAGTCCAAGCAAACTGCATCACAGAACGCAATTGATTTGGACCATGGTACAATACAGACACTTCATCTTGCACAATATCAACAACAGATGACACAATATCATCCAATGTCTAAATGCGGGAAGAAAGCGTGTTAATGCTATTATCTACAACTGCTAGCACCTTTTCTAAATTGGCTTGATCTATAGCCCTAAGGCGGGTAGCCGCCTCAATCTGGGATGTCTTCCAGAATTCGTTATAAACAGCATATATCCATCTTTTAGATCTACCTTTAGCCGGGCCTTTTATGAATTCATTCAGATCAACATCGTCAGTCAGTTTAGATAAATGCAGTTTAACGGACGCCAAGGTAGCATGTTTGAGCCAATTCTGACATAATTTGCCTACATTATAGGTAGTTATAGAATTGTCACTTTCAAAACGAGGATCCACCCTGACTTGTGTAAAGCCTTGAGCCAAACCCAGAAAACGATGTTGGCACGAGTCGGCACTTCTGTGCAAGAGCAACCAGCCATTGGGATCCAAACTGGATATGTTAAAAGAAGAATTTAGCAACAGAGTTTGCAACTCTCTGATTGAAAATTTTGTAGTATTACCCCAACCTGAATATTCTTCTAAATCAGGGAAAGAAGGAGCATTTAATTTTTTAGAGGTAGCCAATCCAAAGCATGTTGTCAGTGAAATTGTAGAATTAAAATACAACATATGATTCGGGATGAGACATGCACGGTGCAAAGCCGCATTGCCTTGCACCTGCCAACTTTTAGAAGCCCAAACAGATTTAAGGTCAACTGTTTCCTTCCACAACTCGTAGCCTCCAACAGCTAGCTGGTCTAGAAAGGACTTCGAGTACAGTAATTTAGTATCGGTAAGTCTAACTTTGGATATGGATTTTTCGGTCATTTTAAAATAAAATGCTTTGGGATTGGACTGACTAAAATCAGTAAAAGAAGTGTATTTTTTCAAAAAGGAAACAGAACTGCCTTGTATAGGAGCTGGACAATGTTCCCATTGTGTATAATTTACATTGCTCCTCCTGGTATTAGTTTTATGTAGGTAGTGATTGCCAAAATGTTGGTAACAAAATAAATCACCGTAATTAGTAGATTCTAAATACAAATCTTCAGCATCAAAGGTAGCATAATATTTCAAATCAGAAAACAATGCTTCTACGGCCTGAACATCCCAATCATCAAAACGTATGTTTTGTTTAACTACATCCCCCATGTTAACTCTAAGCACATTAGGGACATTTATAACCTCAGTAGGGCCATGGATTTGAAATTTAACAGCATCCCATACAATCCCATCCAGGACAGGCCAAGCAGTGATGTTAACAAAAGCCAAGTCTCTCTTCAATCTGTGTGCAATGTGCGAGGAGGAATGGGGTGCCAATGTTCCATTGAGATGTCGAATGCATGTTCTCTCTTCAACATAGGGCAGGGGTGGGGGAATCATATCGCCCGACGCCCGAACCATGTTGATTTTTACCACGGGCAAGAAGATTTAATGTCAATTTTGTCCGATGGACAAGTAGACATTAAACCGCATACATAATACAGGCTGTCGGCACTCTGGGACTCGCAGCCAATCAGAAAGGCTGCCAGAGAGCTGGAGACGCTTTTGAGGCCTGTGATTGGTTGCAGCCCATAACTGGGCTCTAGCCAGTGATTGGCTGGGCAACTGAAACGTCAGGCGCAACAAGCGGTAGTCTCAGCAATCCTTTCTCAGGCTCAATGGGGTGGACATGCAGAACCACGAGGAAGCTGTCTCAATTTTAACACGAGGGTAGCAGAAATATCTCGGTGCTGGTGGTGCAACCCGAGACAGGTGAGGAGAAAGGGTGGCATTAATGTTACCAGTTTAATGCAGAGTGAGCTTGCGGCACCAGGGGGCGGGGCCGGGAGTACAGTTAACTTTATGCTCTCTGCTCGTGAAGGAAAGAAGAAATGCAAAGATCCTGCTGAGAACTCAACAGATTGCAGTCAAAATAACGCATTATGCTAGTGCTCAGTTCAGACTCCAGGAGAGAAAACGGAGCGCGCTAATTTGAGGTTTGGAGCGGACTGTTCTGCAAGTGGAGCTCTGCTAAGCAACGGCTCATTTATACTAAATGTGGCATTAAAGAATTATACCAGGTTGTAAAGATTTCAAATTCCCGTGATCAGTATCTCAGCTACACCACACGGTAGCATTAAAGCAAATGAACAATGTTTGTTTTCCCTCGTATTGGCCGTAACAGCTGGTGGATTTTAAAAGTGATGGGGCGGATGGGTGATTTATTGTAATTTCATTTAGGGACAGAAGCTGCTATCTGTTACCTGCAAAGTGCCTGATCGAAGTCTTCTACTTTTTGCCCGGATGTGAATTGAGGTGGTAAACAGTGAGCCGCTGTATGCTGTTACATAATATATGTAAAGACGAAAAGCTGTTAAAATTACAGTGTCCCGAATCAGTCACATATCTCAGAAACTCATGAATTGGTGGGGTAATAGAGTGTGCGCCTTACATTGCACACACTGTGACATGAGTTAACACTATCGGTCTCATTCACTCTCCCGCGCCTTTTTTTTCTCTCATGTGTCTGTTTAAGTACATTTTGAAATAACTGCTTGGCCCGTGAGGATCGTGAGTGCTGCTTGCAGCCACGTGCTGCAAGCGCATCGGCCCTGTCTCTTCCTCCCCAAAGCCCCCTCCTAAGGTTTCTCCCACCTCATTACTTACAGTTTAACTGTTTGACTTGTATTGTTCAAACCACATTAGTTCGATCAGACGACGCCTGGCACCCTCCCCCTTTTGCACACTACGTGTTGCGTGTTCGGAGGAACACATTGTCTGCTTTCTTACAGGAGGCTACAAAAAAACACGTTTCCAACTAGTGCTCTAACGTCAATTGTGTGTATTTACGAACTACGACGGAATTGGTGGAATTCATTTTATTGCATTGAAAATTGGGTAATTTCTCCTAACACTCACCTGGCACAGAATGTCCTTTCTGTGGGCTGCACCGGAGGCATGCAGAATGTGCAAGAGACACCCTAGCACTCTGGAGTATCATAGTGAAATGTACTCCTTTCAGTCTTGGAACCCGCAAACCTTGGTTATGTTCTGGTTTTAACAGGTGCAATTGTGCTCTAAAACGACTCTCTCCCTGGTGCTCAGATAGTGTGTGTCATAAAAAAAATGAAAAGTATAAAAATGAACTGTACATGAGTGCACAACCCAGTAATACCCCACCGTTTTCAAAGACTCCATGCACACAATTCGGTTCTTGCTAAAGCAGCTCAACGTAGGGTGCTTCTGCTGTTATATAAATGTTCTCTAATACCCCCTGTTGACCCAGGGAGTTAGACTATATCAACTACTAAACGTGCAATAAAGATACCAACGACTCCACACCTCCTTGCACTAATACAGACTCACATGCAGTCTATTTCTCACATTCTCCCCTCCCCATCTCCCTCTCCAGCAGGTGCATCAACCCTTCAAACTAGCGTACTGGCTTTGGAGCCTGAGACAGGCACATTGCAAACAGATCACTGAAGAAAACACTGACCCTGATGATCTAACCCACTGTGGTCGGAGCAGGGGAACTGCAGGTGTCTCTTTACCTTGAATGTGATAGCAGGTTCAAAAGCCCACCAAATTACCATACTCATATCTATACTCGTAGGTTATAAACCAAACACTGCAGCAGACTCTCGACCTCCTGAGCTGTCCTCCTATCGGGAATGGAGGCTGTAATCAGAAAGTGTCGCAGTTTGACTTTCATGCGATCAGTTTTCTCAAGCTATCTTTAGGCAAAGAGCCCTGAATGCTTGGGTACATTAGAGGTACATTAAGAATGTTTAGACTGTTGCCCTCCCCCTATTGCTTGCTGCTCCTGAACCTCATGCCCAGCCCAAAATCCCTCTCTATGCTTGCACTCGCCCATCCACATTATTTTTTATTCTGACTACAGAAATGATTTTTAGGGGATCTCAGGGCCATGACCTCACATTGTCACTGGTTCAGCGTCACTACGAGGTGGCATCAATGCCTCCAGGATAGGTCCCTGCGGATAAAGAGCGGTTTCATTGCCCCTTTCATCTGCGGTGACCAGAAACTCCTTCAGCAGAGACCCTGTGTATATGCATCTCACAGCCTCCATGTCTACCCCAAGTAAGCAAGGGCTGGCCCGGCTCTTTTGACAGTTTGTCTCTGGTGGAGTTCAGTGTCCTGCAAGATGGATGCTTGTGGCTAGCATCAGAACTCTGTAGCAAAACCTGCACAGTCACCACAGCATAGGGATGCATGTGCAGTCTGCACATGTGGGTGCCAGTGTCTAGGAGGGTCTGTCGAGATTCCTGCCTGCTCTGTTAAATGTTAATGGGTTGGTCAGTGCATGAACTAATAGAGATTTTATAATACTTGGGGAGAGGAGTTGGCCTAAGGGCCAGGGCGGTCAACCTTGAATCTGGGGAACTGGGTTAGAGTCTCGGCAATGACGCTGAATATCCTGTGATTCTGGGCAAATCACTTAATCTCCCTGTGCCTAACAAAAATGAATGTGTCCTCATGTAATGCAACTGGCGCTATGCAAATCGCTCCGATACCCGATTAGGGTCAAGTTCACGCTATATAAAACTTTGTAAAATAAACAAAATCGCACTGATTAACATAACTTTAATTTGAACTAAAGCTGTCCATTAATATACATGTAGTCACCTGAAGGTGAAAGACCACAAAAAGTTAGAAAAGATTTGGGGACTTTTTAGCCACTACTTTGACCCCGCCCCAGACTCTCTAACCCTGCCTCCTCAGTTTCGTGTAGCATCACATTTCCTATGCTTTTTTAATGCACTGCAGCCACTGAGCAGACAGTTCGCAGGCTATGCCTGCTACCACTGCTGCACTCACTCTGCCCTCTGAATACAGTATTCAGGACTTGCTGCCATGGGGTTTGGAGAGCAGGGCAGGAGAAGAGTAAGGCTGAGGGTATCCTGTCATAGACCCCAGACTGAGTGAAGGGAGCATTGGAGAGCAGGGCAGGAGAAGAGTAAGGCTGAGGGCATCCTGTCATAGACCCCAGACTGAGTGAAGGGAGCATTGGAGAGCAGGGCAGGAGAAGAGTAAGGCTGAGGGCATCCTGTCACAGACCCAAGACTGAGTGAAGGGAGCAAAGAGTCCCCTTATTTTAAAGAGAGTGGGGCTGCCCCACCATTTTACCAACCACCATCCCTATGCCCTTCACACACACATACACACCCAGCTCCGAACTCCCCAGTTACAGCCAGAGCAGCCGACTTTGAACCTTGGGGACCAGCATTGCTAAACGTCCTGTGATTCTGGGCTGATCACTTATTCTGCTCTGGCCTAAATAAAAATTCGCACTATATAATAAAAACTGCAAAAAATAAATGCCCACACCAGGCTCACATGACAAGGCATGGTGCTTTCCTTTCACAGATGAAGCACATTCTGAAGCTTTCCCAGTTTTAAAGGTGAAGGGAAAGAATCCTGAACTCGGACGTTACCACGATCAGTGAAAGAGGTGCAGGGAAAGTGCCTCAGTGTTTAGGCCTGTTTTCTGGCTTGATAATCTATTGCGCATTTTTAAAGTGCATGTTCACCCAGAAGGGTATCTTGGCTCTGAATAACATACGTTTATTGTTACCCAACTCAATGTTACTCGTTTTATCGACCTCATAAGGATGAAAGGCTGAGTGGACCCAGCAGGATTTGAACCTGTGACCATGAGGTCAAACACAGAGCCCAACACTGGACTCATAAGTCCACTAAGCCTCCAGTCCCGATATGTCATGAGAGGAAAGTAGTTGCGCTTTTGGGTGTTTGTTCAGCTATTATTGGATCTAAATCAGCTGAAGAATAAACAAACTTCATTCACCAGATAGCATTTGACTATCCAAGAGGGCAGGACAGGGTTTCCAACTCTACTGTGACTGAGCTTAGGTGTCCTTGCTAGGTGTGACATGACATTTTGAGTGGTTACAGTTACTCACTAGCCCCCGTCTCAATGATGCTCAGCTCTGCACTTCTGGATTTACTGTCTTTTCAAAGTACACTCCTTCCCTTCGCTGTGAGACTAACAGTGCTTTTCAGATGTGCGAGTATAAAGATTTTAATCCTCCTACATGTCCTACATATCTAAGAGAGACAAACTTGAACATCAATTGGTGAGCTGCACTTTTTCATGTTACGGTAGATTACTCAGCTGCTGCCATTACTATATGCAAGTGAGAACCCTGAACTGCTACTGCCAGTGCTGCATATGCTCTTTGTGTGGGAGAAGAATGTAGAGATGTAGCAGTGAGTGCACAAATGATATAAACACACCACACCTGACCAGAAGTATAAAAGGAGAGATTGATTTAACTGCCTATTACTGCCTCTTGTGTATTTGTACTTGCGTATACTGCCTCAGCACATCTGCTACGTGATTATGCTGCCCTATGAACTGTTCATAAGCTCTGCCAAGAAGTGCAGTTATTCTCATTCACAAGTTAATCAGAGCATCACATCTGAGTATTTTTGAAGCTGGACAGCTATGAGTTCGCCCTATGATGGAGAACATCCTTCTATCCTACACAAGTCTTGTCTGTGCCAAAAACACTTAAAGAAATGTAGTCAATTATAAGTCTGCACTCTGCCTCTAGGTACTATTTCTCTTCATATGAAAATGTGTTACAAATTGGTTCATAATTGGGTGAAGTGCACACTGACACATCTGCACGCATGCTGTACAACCACCCACTACAACAGTTGCATTTAAGAGTGCATGACCATGCATTGCATAATTGGACTTACACTTGAAATATATATATTGCATAGTATGTTGCACTGATTGCAGTGCAGGTTCTCTTCGTGCAGACCTCCCGTAGTAATTTATGGAATAGGCGGGGCAAGCAGTTACCTTCCCAGGACAAGTAGATTTGTGTAACATTTTGTCCCTTGGCCAAGTAGATTTTTGAAAAATTTCCACACCCCTGACATAGGGTCCATTGACGATACGGAAAAAATAAAACACAAAACCAATTGACATAAAAAGGTAAATCGAAAGAAAGCACCAGCCAAATATAAGTCCAAGGGGGAATTAAAAAATGTTTTTTAAACAATCTTGCATAAACAGTAATCCGTGAAGCCTTTCTTGATGTGTGTGAAACAGTGTCAAATGAAAATCTGGATTCTGTGGCCAAGCGAGTTTGTAAATCAGGCATTGATAAGTCAGTTGGGTAAGTGTAGTCAGTTTCATCAAGTTGAGTACCAGGCAATGTACTCAATAAAGGACTAGAAATTGCAGGCACCTCGCGGGCAACCTCAGGCTCAGGATTCGAAGCCGGGGCCAATACAGAATTTCTCACAATCGAAGGACATGAGACTGCCAGTGTCATACTAATAAGAATCGGCCACTCTGTGTATCTTGACATTGTCAATGGAGATATACCGGTTTTCCTTACAACCTGGAAGTGGTGGTAAAATGACTGTTCTTGTGCCCTTCACACCAAGCACTGGAACTGGAGCTCGATAAGAGGGACCAAATTCTTTCTTGTTTTCGATCTTCTCCCGAACCAATTCTCCAACTTGGGGTAGCCAGCCAACTACCGGGATCTGCAACGGATCATGCGAGGTGAAGGTCAAATGTTCCTTTGCAAGACTGTCTCTCGTCTCTTGTAGAGTCTGTAAAACATTGCAATGTTCATCTACGTCAAAGGAGGCAGCAATAGCCGCCGAGTCTAGATCGTCAAGGTCCGGTACATACATCTTGATACCAAAGAGCATTTCGAATGGGGTCCGCCCACCCAGAGACCTTCTAGGGAGATTATTAAGTGCACGCTGCACGCCATTGAGGTGGGCCAGCCAGTTCCTGCCAGTGCCTATAACTCGAGCTGTCAAAGATTGCTTTAAATCACGGTTCGTTCCACAACACTATTACTCTCAGGTCTGTATGGAGATGAAAACTTGACTTGGACCCCCAACGAAGCCATGGCATCCTTATACGCCTTAGAGGCGAAAGCAGGACCCTGATCTGAATGGAAGGTACCAAAGGCAAAAATCCCTACAAATACACGCAAATCTCTTATGACAGTCCGTGAATCAGTGCTGTGGTGAGGCCATACCCACACAAAGCGTGTGCATGAATCAACTGCTACTAAGATAAACTTATACGCAGTATCAGAAGAAAAAGGACCGCAGTGATCTAAGTAAACACAACCAAGTGGTTTATTAGAAATGAACAACTGTTGTCTGGGGCGGACGCGCAGCAGTTGAAGGCTTAATCTGCTGGCTAATGTCACATTGAAGGACATAATCACGCGTCTGTTTGTACAGTCCCCGCCACCAGAAACGCTGCTGTAACTGAGCCACAGTAGCCGAAACGCCCGCATGCGCAGAGGCAACTCCTTCATGGGCCACTGTGAGCAATGTGTGTCTGCGATCCGCATCGGGAATCAATCTCTCCCCAACGTCAGGTATTTTCACATGAGGAACCTTATCGGGACTTTAGTGGTATGAATACTTCGAAGGGAACCCCTTAGGATATTTACCTCCCTTCTCAGTCGCAGCAACAGCTACCAAGATATCATCATCAATCTTACTTTTGGAACGTGTAACTGCTGTTACCAAATATGTCGATACTGCTGATTTTGCTGCCTCATCGGCAAGCGAATTGCCAACAGCGTGGACTCCCACGCGCTGATGACCAAGAGTATGAATTACAAACACGAGCGGCAACTGCGCCTTAAGCTCAGCCACTCGGACCCAGATCATTTTATGTTTTATTGTGCTACCCTTGGAACCACGAAAATCATTCTGAACCCAAAAGAACAGAATTTCATTGTAAGACTGGACACACTAGGATCAGCGTACTCCAATGCAAGCATCAGAGCACGAAGCTCTGCCAATTGTGCGGTGCAGTCCCCTAGAGTCTGCGTGTGCACGACTCTGGACTTGAACTCATCGTTCACCATGGCATGTACCACTATGGCGCAAGCGGAAACGTATGCATGCTTAGACCCATGTGCAACGCCCGCTGAACCATCAGTGTATATGATGCAATGGAAATCCTCCAAAGGACGCATAATTAAAGGAGCAGGATGAACAAATTCATATTGCAAAAACTCCTGCGACTGTAAGGAGGCATCAAAAATAAAGGTGACATCCGGAGATGTCAATGATGCTGCCCATTGTATCCACTGAGGGTACAAAGCTTTAGAATTTGGTACACTGGCTTTCTTAACTGCCTCTAATGCAGGAAACGGGGTAACAACCAACATGCGTTTTCCCTGTGACAGAGCACGTTCCTTAAGAATCGCCATCTGCACTGCTGTTAAAACTTTATGCACGGTGAAAAATCGCATTTCAGCCGACGTGTACAGGTGTGACTTATAAGCAATAGGTACTGTCTCTCCTTCGTTAAAAGTAAGGTAAGTGAAACCCACCGCCCCAGGGATGATTGTTATCACCAGGGATGATTCTTATCACCAGGTTGGCGACCACTGCGCCTACACCGGCCTGGTCGCCCCCACGCTCCTCGTGCCTCCTGCTCCCTGTGCCTTACCTGCCTCCTGTGCCTTCCCGCTCGCCTACGCCGACTGCTTCTTCTTTCCAGCGCCCCAGCCGCCGCAGGGCCGCCCGCCAGCCCGCACTAGTTTTTCCCGCCGCTGCCTGCGGCCCCGCCCCCCCCCGCCAGCCGATAGGATCCCACGCTCCCGCCTCCCAGCGGACCCTCCCTCCCGGCTCCCTTCTTAAGGGGACCCTGACTCCTCTTCTGGAGCGACCACTGCGCCTACACCGGCCTGGTCGCCCCCACGCTCCTCGTGCCTCCTGCTCCCTGTGCCTTACCTGCCTCCTGCTGCCTGTGCCTTCCCGCTCGCCTACGCCGACTGCTTCTTCTTACCAGCGCCCCAGCCGCCGCAGGGCCGCCCGCCAGCCCGCACTCGTTTTTCCTGCCGCTGCCTGCGGCCACGCCCCCCCCCCCCCCCCCCCCGCCAGCCGATAGGATCCCACGCTCCCGCCTACCAGCGGACCCTCCCTCCCGACTCCCTTCTTATGACGCCCCCAGAGCGACCGCGCAGCGGACGCGTGCAGCGGGAGCACCGAATGAGCACCGAAGGTGCGCCAAAGGTAAGCCCGTCTGCGCCCGTCCGCGCCTGGACCGCGCCCAGCGCCAGGACCCCTGGCCCTCCCCCCCGCCGATGCAAGACGACCCGACTGACCTACGACGCCGCCACTCTCAACGCACTCAATGCCGGCCGAACCCACGCCTGCTGCCGAGCCACCCCGAGACGCACCCACGGACCCTTCACCTGCTGCACCTACAAGTTCACCTGCCTCCGAACCTGCCCCGCACCCGCCAAGACCAACACCAGCAGCAACCACCTCAAGTGCATCCTGCTCAACACCCGCTCCGTCCACAGACACGCCGTGGAACTCTGGAACCTCCTCGACGCTACTTCACCGGACGTCGCCTTCCTCACGGAGACCTGGATGAACGCCTCCTCTGCACCCGACATCGCCATCGCCATCCCGGACGGGTACAAGATCATCAGGAAGGACCGCATCAACCAGACCGGAGGAGGCATCGCCATCATCCACCGGAACACCATCCGCATCACGACCGACGCCAGCGACTCCTTCGCCGCAGCCGAACATCTCCACTTCCATATTCACACCGACCCTAAGATGCCCCTCAGAGGCACCCTCGTCTACAGACCCCCGGGACCACGCACACAATTCAGCGAAGACATCGCGGACTTCATCAGCCCACACGCCCTCCCCTCCGCCAACTACATCCTCCTTGGGGACCTCAACTTCCACCTGGAGAACAACAAGGACCGCAACACCGTCACCCTGCTGGACAACCTCGCCAACCTCGGACTCAAGCAACTGGTCAACACCCCCACCCACTACGCCGGCCACACGCTTGATCCGGTCTTCTCATCCAGCAAGCACATCACCTTCAGCCACTCTACCGGACTTCACTGGACCGACCACAGCTGCGTCCACTTCAGCTTCAGAAAAACCACTACCCACCACCACCCGCAACAGGTTCCTCACAGGAATTGGAGCAAGATCACCGCGGACCAGGTCACCACCTCCCTCAGCCAGCGCCCACCCGCCAACACAACGGACCTCAACGAAGCAGCCCGCAACTTCACACAGTGGCTGACCGCCTGCGCCGACGACCTTGCGCCACTAAAGTACCCTCCCAGCAGACCCAGAAGCAAGAAGGCATCCTGGTTCACCGACGAACTCAAGGACTCCAAGAAGACCTGCCGCACCCTCGAGAAAGCCTGGCTCCTCGACCGGACCACCGACAACATGACCGCCCTCAAACACGCTACCCGCAAGCACCACCAGCTCATCCGCACCACCAAGAAGAAATCACTGAAGGAACGACTGGACAACAACGCCCACAACAGCAAAGAGCTCTTCACCATCGTCAAGGAGTCCTCCAACCCCAGGACCGGCACCAACGACATCACTCCGTCACAAGACCTCTGCAACTCCCTCGCCTCGTTCTTCCACCGCAAGATCGCCGACATCCACAACAGCTTCGGCGCACCACCCACGCACCCTACCGTCGAACCAACGCCCCCCACCGCCACCCTCCGCACCTGGACCACGGTGACCACCGAAGACACAGCCCGCACGATGAACACCATCCACTCCGGATCACCGACCGACCCCTGCCCACACCACGTCTTCAACAAGGCTGACTCCACCATCGCACCCCAACTCCGGAACATCATCAACACCTCATTCAACACCGCCACCTTCCCGGAGAGCTGGAAGCACGCCGAGCTCAGCGCCCTCCTGAAGAAACCTACAGCGGACCCCACCGACCTCAAGAACTTCCGCCCCATCTCGCTCCTCCCTTTTCCTGCTAAAGTCATCGAGAAGATCGTCAACAGACAGCTGACCGCCTTCCTCGAGATAAACGGATCTCTCGACCCCTCGCAGTCCGGATTCAGAGCCAACCACAGCACCGAGACCGCCCTCATCGCAGCCACCGACGACATCCGGACCCTGCTCGACAAAGGGGAAACAGTGGCCCTCATCCTCCTGGACCTCTCCGCGGCGTTCGACACTGTCTGCCACCGCACCCTAGTCCAGCGCCTCAGCAGCATCGGTATCCAAGAGCAGGCACTGGAGTGGATCATCTCGTTCCTCGCCGGAAGAACACAAAGAGTCCGCCTCCCCCTTTTCGCTCCGAGGCCACCGAAGTCATCTGCGGCGTCCCGCAAGGATCTTCACTCAGCCCCACTCTCTTCAACGTCTACATGAGACCGCTTGCAGCCATCGCACGCAAGCACAACCTCAACATCATCTCTTACGCCGACGACACTCAGCTGATCCTCTCCCTCACCAGAGACCCCGACACCGCCAGAACCTGCCTACACGAAGGGATGAAAGACGTCGCCGAGTGGATGAAGGACAGCCGCCTGAAACTGAACTCGGACAAGACGGAAGTCCTCATCATGGGATCTTCGCCCTCCGCCTGGGACGACTCCTGGTGGCCCCCAGCCCTGGGCACCGCACCCAAGCCAACCGACCACGCACGCAACCTGGGCTTCATCCTGGACTCCTCCCTCTCGATGACCAGACAAGTCAACGCCGTCTCCTCATCATGTTTCAACACCCTGCGTATGCTTCGCAAAATCTTCCGCTGGATCCCGACCGAGACCAGGAAGACTGTCACCCATGCACTCGTCACCAGCCGACTGGACTACGGAAACGCCCTCTACGCCGGAACCACAGCCAAGCTACAGAAAAGAGTCCAGCGCATCCAGAACGCCTCCGCCCGACTCATCCTGGATGTCCCCCGACGCAGCCACATCTCCAGCCACCTGAGGAACCTGCACTGGCTCCCCGTCGACAAGAGGATCACGTTCCGGCTCCTCACCCACGCACACAAGTCTCTCCACGACCTGGGCCCCAAGTACCTCAACGACCGCCTGACCTTCTACACGCCCACCCGCCAGCTACGGTCCACCAGCCTCGCCCTCGCAGCCGTACCACGCATCCGAAGAGCAACCGCCGGAGGAAGATCCTTCTCTTACCTGGCTGCCAAGACGTGGAACTCCCTCCCCATCCACCTTCGGCTGACCCAGGACCATCTCGCCTTCAGGAAACAACTCAAGACCTGGCTGTTCGAGCAGTAGCATACCCCCCCCCACCCCCAAGCACCTTGAGACCCTCCCGGGTGAGTAGTGCGCTATACAAATGGTTTGATTGATTGATTGATTGATTGATTGATTGATTGATTGATTGTGGTTATCACGAGTCAGTAAGAATTTAGATTCTAGAAGATCAGCCTGCAAAGATTGCAAAATAGCTGAGTGTTCTGGCACCCAGCACGATTTGGTAAAAGTAGGTTGTATCAAAGCATACAAAGGCTTGATACGCTGGGCATATTCAGGAATGTTTGTTTGCCCGAAATTCTAAAATCCCAGCAAAGACTGTAATTTTTTCAGAGTTGTCGGAGCACGCAGATGTGCGCATTTCTCCAAGTAGTGAGGAGCCAATCCTCGTCCTTCATTGTTGAGCTCGTAGCCGAGGAACAACACTGTGTACTCTGCAATATGAGACTTTGCAAAGTTGAATTTGTAGCCGAAGTCTGCAAAGCTACAAATTATGCAGTCAACTCGACATAGATGCGCCCAAAGTTCGTCGTCTGTGAGATAAATGTCACCCACATACGAACACGCATCTGAGTCTACCCTCTCCAAGAGAGAGACTATGCGGACAGCAAATACGCCTGGACTATTCTTATAGCCCATTGGTAAACGTTTCAACTGTTTTTGTTCGCCGCCGCACGTAAAACTGGTCTATTGGGAACTTATACCATCCAAATGGTGGGCATAAAAACCGTTGGCTATGTCAAGCGTGATTTTAAACCGCTTACGCACAAGACTATCCACTAAGGCAGATCCGTGAGCATTCTGTACTGCACAGGTATGGCAATGCGAGTTTAGATGCCGGTAATCCAATACCAAACGATATGACCCGTCAGGTTTGGTCACAGTAAAGAGAGGGTTATTCATCGGTTTCCATCACTCCTTTATATTCCAATTGTTCAAGGATTTCCGCAACGGAAGCCTTAGCTTCGCGTCTAATGGGATATTGAGGTTGAGGCTGTGGCATAGACCGTAAAGGAATCTCGTGATGTGGGGAAAATTTGTCCCAACCACAGTGTGTACAATACAGAGCCGGCGGAAGGGCTTTAGCCCACTCTTCTGCAAAATTCAGCGAATGCTGCTTCGAGACAGTGTGCGCGAAACTAGGGAGGATTACCTCCTCCCCTCTCGGAGCTGCGAGCACAAAAGGTGAGGGCCAGTCAGCCTCCGCTAACAAAATGTCATAGGTAGTTGTAAGAATTTCTCAAAACACCCCTTTTATGGTACGTTGTACGTCACCTTTAATAACAAGCATTTACAATGCAACGGTCTCGCCTTAGCAAAAGTTAGAGCTATTGGCATTGTAAATTACAATTTTTTTATTTAGGTGTTGGTTTTGAAAACTGATAAATGGCATTATTATTATTAAATGGCAAGTCTTATAGCACTTTCATAGAGCACTTGGTACATGACAAATGGTCATATACATCGTCTACAACCTACGTGTCTCATGTTACAAGGTAATTTGCATATCAGTCGCTGACTTCTGCGTGGTAAAAATACTTTGGCCCCGTTAGTCAATTTAAACTATTCCGTTGGTAAATCTATGCCGCAGCCTCGGCTCAAAGTCATGTGCAACAGTGTTGTGGAAGACTCCTAGCATGAGCGCGATCAAGAATTGCCTAGCATCACAAGCTGTGATTTACCCAACACAGAAATGTTTCTTTTAGTGCCAAATCAACTCAAAGGCATCGGAGCGCTGTACGTGTATTTCCACTGACAAACCGATTAATCTGTGCCGTGCTCACTGCCACCATGCTGATCAAAGGTGCCTGGAAATGGAACATGGCATTTTGCTGAGGAAATGAAAGTAAAGTTATGAGTGCTGAAATCTGGAGTGCAGGGCCGTGGATGGCATTTACCACAGTTAATTATGCAAGAATTAAATATTCAAATGAAAACACGACGAGAGGTTGCAGAAAGTAAAACAAGCAACTACTCCGGAAACAAGAACAGCGAAAGTAAATGCCGGGCAGCAAAGCGCGTGCAGCCTGGCAGACTCGGATTCCACACGCGCCTCTAGCCTGTTTATCAGCGCCGGGCGCCTCTCTGCAGACTCCCCCTGCATTCCAGAGAGGCGCGCGACGCGATCCGGTCTGCATTCGCATGCCGTGGAGACAAGACCTGGCCGCGCGCACAACGTTATCCTATGGAGAAACGCTGCGCGCGGCCAGGTCTTGTCTCACTTCGTCGGTCTCAGACTGCTGACAAGACGACTATAGCTTTCAGCGCGTTCGTCGTAGGCGAGACCTAAAAAGGACTATATCATAAAGTCTATCAGGGGGAGCTACTCTAGTGTCAGCCGTCTCCACAACAACATAACGGTCAGTCGCTGTCACTTTCAGTAGCGGACGCAGGGCGTCTCGCACTATGGTGATCTCCGCTGCGCTGTCCAGCAAGGTCAGAGCCCATGACTGATTCCGAAGCTGCGTTCTCACTATCTGTGGCATATATCGCTGTTAAAGCGGCGACTTTCTTTTTCTGAAACTGGGGTCTTTTTGGTGTAGAATCATCCTGCTTGCCTTTACCATCTTTCGGGTGGGGCTGGTCGCGTCCCTGCTGGCCACACCGACCTCTGCCGCCACCTCCACCACCGGTTGATGAGACCGATGAGTCCTGAAAAGAGCGAGGAGAGCATTGATCAGAAACCTGAAAACGATCAGGTGATTTTATCGTTGCGCGATCGGGCAAGTCATAAATACGTTCTGTGGGTGCAGGCAATGGAGATGCAGGACGAGACTCCTGTTTCTGTTGTTGTTGTTTACCCTGTTTTTGTTTTTTCAGCCAATTTTGTTGTTTTGTCTTGGGCTGTTCGTCAGTTTCAGACTTCTGCCCTCTGGGTTGCTTTTTCTCCTTAGTGGAAAATGGCTTGACTCCCACGCTATTGCGGCCCACGGTCTTATAAGCCGCCACAATAATCCTCGGTAAGTGTCGGGGTTTGTCAGCATCGGGAACCGCCTGCAAAGCATTGGACACCTGGAAGTTCACCGCATCTCCCTTGACATTCGCAAGTATGAGATCGGAAACTACGGCAAAGGAGCCACATAACCGCATAAACAATTCAACCACTGCCTCAGGTCCATGCTCATCCTGAACACGGTTAATGACCGTCGGAAGGACAGTCATAGACTGAGTGCCGTAGCACCTTGCATATACTGCCGCAAAGGTTTTTCCCCACGACTCACAATCACCAATTTCTGGGGTAAAGTCTTTTGGTATGCTAATTGTCAGAATCCTGCGTTTTTCAACATTAGTCGTGTTAGGAAACACCGCTTCTAGCTGGTCAAACTTTTCGGCAAGCCAGAAAGGAAAACCATCCTTATCCTGGGGGCGCTTGCCCATTACAGTACTAAGCTTCATTCCGCCCTGTCCGGCAGGAAGCGCCGCACCACCTGGGGCCCCGCCCGGGAGATTACGGGTAATGTATTGCACTAACGACCTAATCACGCTAATTGCGACTACATGTAGTCGTCCTAACTCAACAACGGTGCACGCCCCGTGCTGAGGATGAGGTGTAAATTCAACCAAACAGGCCAAGTCGCGCCTGGAATGGACAAAGCACCTAACCTCGGAGCTGTCAAAGAGTGGGGTAGAGCGCCATTAAACCAAACTCTGTCCTACCAAGCGTCAATCGGAACTTCCTGTGCCCTATACGGAGCATATTCCTGCGGCACAGCAGTGGGAGTGTACGTGTCGAACACAGTAGTATTTGCATTCACAGCCGGGAAGGTCACCCATGAGTAAAACATTTCGTACGGGTAAGCCACCTCTGCACTCACCACCATTATTACGGCCATGCCATCCACGGAGATATTATAAGTCTGCAAATGATTGCGCACCGCAATGCGACTATGTTGCGGAATGTCCACCGCGGCCATAGTGACACAGAAAGAAAGAGGTACAAAGAAAACTATGTAGCACAACTGGGTAGTAATTCAAGGAAACCATTTTGAAAGAATCAAGCTTGAAAAGACCTAGTTAAATATAGGTAGGTTTGTCCGACACTACCACTAACCGGAAACAATAGTGAAGGGATTAAGGACTGAATATTGCACTACTCAAGTGTCATGTAATAAGACCACCAACGATTGGGCGCCATGTCGCAGGGATTCTGCTCCCACACAGAACTGTGCATAGAGACTTGGAACCTCAGTGAATTAGGGTGTGCCAAAACTCACCTTAGTATCCAAAATCCCCTACCAGACTAGCAATCAAGTGTCTCATTGGTTCTTACACACTACTAATGTTTAGTCAACCCAGAACATGGACTTAGAACACCTCAGGTAACGTGGAACACATGAATGCTCTTTCGTTATAAAATCATATCAATCCAGAACGAGGAGTAAATGAGGACGTGTGCACATTTGAAATGTTTATTTTCTAATGCAGGGTTCTCAAGCGCAGTACCTTAGCTAATACAAGCAAACATATTATAAGAAACAAAGTAATCCGCATAGTCACTAGTCCATAGAATACGAAGGGAGAAAGCATGTTAAAATGCTAGAGGGAGGAAGGGTAAAAGACACCTAAATCTCACCCTCCCTTGCTAGTATATTATATTATATCTAAGAAGGTCTCTTTGGGTTTTAGCAGGGCGGCCCCATACCTCTGATCCTAGTGGAAAGGGATCACATCATCTTCCACTAGCTCTCTGCATGCGAAGCATCATCATGTGTGTGTTATGCTCTGGGGAGTGCAATATTAAAAGTGCCTAAAGCCAGAGTTTGGCTGCAGCTGTATGTATGTTATGTCTAGAACGTGCGAAGATCAGATCCCACAACAACCACTGTGTTGAAATATCCTTGAAGGCCTCGGCACTCACTGTACAGACATAGTTTACCAAGCAAAGCTGATACAATAGAAAAACATATTCTCGTGTGAAGCAAAACATTCTACTAGGGTCAAAGCTATAATAACAATATATGCCGTGTGCAGAAGCAGCAGAAAGGTAAAATGGCGTTTAACCTCCTAATAAGCTTAACTTAACACAGTGTGGAGGCAAAGCATATCTATATGACAAAAGAGGTAAAAAAACGGCGTGGGTGACTAAGAACACCAGTTCATTCATTTGCTTTTCGGGTTTTCTTTGCTTCTTTACATTTTGTTTTTTGGGACTGCTTGCACCCGGTTAGTGGGAGACCAGGCAGTATGTCACTACGCCCGGGAGGTGCTACCTCCGCCGTCAGGCTTCATTCGTATAAAATATATGTTCGGGAGGTTTTGCTTGTGTTTACCATTGATTCACAGAACTAAAATAAAAGCAGCCCGGGTTGTGGTTACTTGCCAGGCACTGTCCTCATATAATCAAACAACATTTGCATTGATTTGGAGATTCAGGAAGTGTCTCTATTTTTGTACTAAGTTTGAAAAAAAAATCTGGATTACTTATTTTAAAATGATGGTCCTCGCATCCCCAAAATGTTAAGAAAAAAGCCCCCCTCTTGCGCTGCCCCTTCCCCCCTTCAGCACTTGTGAAATGCTCCATAGAAAAGGGCTCTGAGATAGCTTTCTTAAGCCACTGGCAATTGTTTTGTTCCAGTGTGAGAGAGATGTGTTTGTGTGTCGGTTAAGTGGACGCACAATATCTTTTGTTATTTATGTACTCTAAAGTCCATATATAATGTAACTGATTGTTAGAACTGGCTATTTCTGGTAGGCTAGGGCTGACGCCAAAGCCAGACAGAAACCACCATTCTAGTCAGGGCAAGGGAGTCACACGCCAAGATAACCCCTGCTCACCCCCTTGGTAGCTTGGCACGAGCAGTAAGGCTAAACTCGGAGGCAATGTGTAAAGCATTTGTGCCAGCACACAACAGCAACAACATCCTAGGCACACCACAAAAGGAACTCCACACAAGGTTATATTAAAATAACTTTTGTATTGTTAAAACATATCAGATATAATCACACATATACATTGTGCCAACTGGCACGGGCAATATTCACATGGGATTATTTACACAGGACAGGGCCACATGGACCACTGTCCTAATCAACACCTTTAGAAATAGTACTTTGTAGGTCATAGAAAATAAGATATAAAACAAAATAACAGTTATAAATCACATCCAGTAACTACTGGGAACAGGTAAGTACCACCTACGCAACCCTAACCACCTTAGGAGAATGTCACGCAGGGAACCAGGACCTCGCTAGGACCACCTGTACTAAAAAGAACAACCACCTAAGTATCACACAGCATTTAGGGGTATAAACAAGAACACATTACCCATGATGCATGAAACACATTCAGAGGAGTAGTAAAGGGAAACACATGATGCACAAACCTACACATTCAGCGGTGTTAAGAACAAAGCACATGATGCAATAAAAATACATTCAGAGGTACCAGAACAATACAATAGCGCAGAAATCACATGATGTCTAAAAACATTCAGAGGTGCAGGAATAACCACACAATTGCGCAAAACCTACATAAGCCACCACCTGTGGCAGTCCCTAGGCCAACTGGCCTTTTTGGGGGCTAGGACGCCCTGTGTCTCAATGTCAGGGGCCTAAACGGTGCAGGTGCCCACTACTTGCTGGGCACCTGTGAAATCCCAAGACCTAAACGGTGCAGCTGCCCACTAATTGCTGGGCAGCAGGGAATCATCAGCAAAACTGTGGCAGGGTCCTCACTGACCCTTTGGCGCAAACTGCGCCCACTGCTGGAGCCACACAGGCTCTGGAAATACTCTACACGCGTTGGAGCCACACAGGCTCTGGCATAACACTTGTGTCCCTCAAGAGCCTCACAGACTCTTAAAAACAATTATGGCCCATGGAGCCCTCAAGCTCTGCAAACCATGGCCCCTTGACCTTGAACCTCGCTGGGCTCGTAAATACCACTGCCCTCAAGAGCCTCACTGGGCTCTAAATAACGATGGGGGCCCTGAGCCTCTCATGGCTCTACACACGTTGGGGCGACCCACTGCCAACCGGGGCCGCCCGTGAAGCCCTCGTGGCTTCACACTGACAAGGAGCACAAGCTCGCGCTACTGGGGGGGGGGGGGCGGACACCGACAATGTGTCCCGGCGCCCCTCCCTTTCTCCGGCCCCACTCACCGGTCGGTCAGACGATCGGTGGCTCTCCTCACTCGGGGCTCTCCCTCCATTCGGGGAGCCTCGCGCTGGACTCCTCTCTCTCGCCGGGGCTCCCTCCGCACACGGGAGCCCCAGCATCAGGCCACGCTTCCTCCTCTCCTCCCGGGGGTCCCTCCTCCTCACGGGAGCCCCGTCAGCACCATCAGCCTTCTTCCTTCGTGCCGCCTCCAATCGTTGCCCAGCTCCGCAGGCGAGCCCCCGGGGACACCGGGACTGCAGCCACTCACAGCGCGGCTTTCCTGATGACGCGACGGCCCGGGAACCAATCCCAGCGTGGCGTTGCTGAGGGGGCTCGACGCTTCCGGCCAATCAGGGCTCCGCTCCTTCGGTTTCTTCTCTCCGCGGCCATTACACACAGCTCGGGCCGCGGCGGTGAACATAGGGGCATAACGAGGGGTGGGCACCCTCGGTCACAAAAATAAACGTAGAAACGGGGTGAGCACCCGTTAGGCACTTAAATAAATGGGGTGGCACCCATCAAATAAACATATAACAATATCGGGCATAAAGCAGGGTGGCACCTGCAAAACCTCACGCAAAATGCGTGATAGCGACACGCTCGCTACGGGTCCAAAATAAAGCGCTCTCAAGCGCTAGGAGACAAAATAAAGCGCTTCCCTCGCGCTGGGGGCACTGGTAGCACCCACAGGCCCCTAGAAATGACCCCCATAGCAAGAAGGGTCCACAGAAGTTCTTCAGGGGATGCAGCAAGTTCTGGAGGGGATAGGAAGAAGGTCCTAAGGATCCCAAGGGGCAAAGCAAAGTCCCCCCATCAGCCCAGGCAAGGCAGAGGGGTCCCCCAGAAGTCCTCCAGGCACCCAGGAAAGTCCATCAGGAGTCCAGGGGCTGGGCAGGGCTCAGGGATTCCCCTGAGCCCAAGCAGCAGCACGCCCCTGGCAGATTCAAGTCCAAAAACAAGAACATTTTGGAAGGGGACACAGCCCCTTCTTATACACAGAAAAGTCTTTGAAGTCTTTGTGCAGGCAGTGTGAGAACCAGCTAGAACTGGTTATAGGGAAGTCCTGTCAGTATCAGGGACAGAGGTGACAGTCGCCCAGCGGGGGGATGGAGCCAGCATTGTGGCAGGCAGGCACAGCCTCACTCACTATCAGGTGCGATCTCCACCCACTTCCCTGGCAGCAGATGCTGCCTTTCATCCACGGGCTGAGTCAGACAACCTCCTGGGGGCTCTGCAGCCCCTGTCGCACTCAAACCAGACAGTCAATCCACAAGCAGGCCCAGGCACTCTGGGCCAGGCTCACCAGCCAATCACACGCCAGGCACAAATTACACAAATATGCCAACTTCTCAAAGTAGCACTTCTAGACTAGACACAATCATGCCGCATACACCATTACGCAGCATTCAACCTCACGAGTTTGCACATATCAAACTCGACGCGGAACTCCCCACACATCAGGAACTACCATGGGCATACATATTCCCCATTCATTCCTATGGGAGGGCAGGTCACTCACCACCCATACACAGAGAGCACACGCACTTTACACTGTACCACAGTGAAAAAGTGCGCAGAGGCCTAAAATCACCAACCCAGGTTCCAGAAACAGGCTAGGAAAAAGCAAAAAGTTTCGGGGTGAACCTGCCAAAAGGGCCAGGTCCAACACTGATTATATGGTAAAGCCCTCGGACACCTTTGTGTAAAGTTTGTGCTATATAAAAGCACATTTAAAAAAATCCCTGGGAGGCCCCAACCCATTATCCTCCTCCCTGCTGTACACTGTATTTTCATTTACTGTTCCCTGCGTGCATTTCCAGCACTCTGTTTTCTTCTTTCATATGCCAAGCATTTCCAATGCAATGGGTCTCACATAGTCCGGCCGGCCATTAACAGGGGGGGCGCTCATGGAGGGACTGCCACTGAAAGACAGAGTCCCGTGGCAGGGTTGATGACACGTCCATTCTGCCATCTTTTGCCTTATTTCCGCTTTTAATTACCTTCCTATTAACTACCCCCTCCTTGTTATCTAAAACCCTAAAACGGGTGTCCAGGTACCACTCCTTTCATGCTACCCTATAAGCGCTTTCTTGTGGTGTCAATGAAGCGCTCTACTATATACTCATAGCCAAGTAACGGTGGCAGGGGCATGAGTCCGTTTCCTTTTTACATTACTGTCAAAGAATATTCTCTTTTTTTCCCACTATGTATTTGCTACATTACCTTCAATTTTATTTCACATTTGCATAATGTTCCCTGATGAGATTTAATGCTTCGAGCATATACGGTTCCCCTTCGGTCTGCCTCTAAATGGCGGCTCCTAAAAATGTGCTATGTACGTGTACATAACACTGGAGTGAATATAGCGCTTCCCAGTAAACCGGTCCCCTCACGGTGCGGACGCGGTGTTCACTGCATCACTCACGCCAGTTACATCCATATGCCTCATACTACTCTCATCCACACTCACAATCCTTCTGCCACACACTGCTCTTCTCCACCACACTCTCCATCCTTGTGCCTCACACTGCTCTTACCCTCATCACTCAGTCCTTCTGCATCACACTGCTCTTACCATCCTCCTTCTACTTCAAACTCCCTCAAACTGCTCTTCTACACCAATCTCTTTCCTTATGCCTAATACTAATCTAATACACTTTCCTTCCCTCCACTGCTCTTCTACTTCTCACACTCCTTTCAGATCACTCCTGCCACTCTTCTAGTCCTGTCTCCTTCCTTATACCTCACACTGCTCTACACACTTCCCTTCCTTCAAAATCACGCTAATTGCCTACTCGCGTTCTTCCTTCTCCCTTATACTGCTCTCCTCACTCCCCTTTATTCTGCCTCATGCTACTCTCCTCCTCACTATGCTTCATTAACACTAATGCTATCCTTCTCCACACTCTCCAAAACGAAATCTTAAACACTACTCTTCTCCTCCTAACGCTATGTTTTAATCTACTACACAGCTAACAATTACAATTCTAACAACATAAAGCCACAACATATCACATACATACACTCCATAGGACATAGCTAAAATACAATACCATTAGCAAAGCAAATAACTTTAGCTTAAACAAAGGCGAGACCTATTGCATTTCCAATGCTGGTTATTATCTGGTTTGTACAAAGTGCATTAAGGCAGCTGTAAAGACACAAGTCACAGTTCAAATTTCTCTGGGTGTTTATATGTATTGCCCAACTCCGAGCCTGCTTGTTATCTGGAAAGATGGCTGGACCTTTGATCTTAGATGCCAGGCGCACTGAACAGTATTTTAGTAGTGTTACATATCTGTCAAGGTGCCATTGGGAGAAGAAAGCTAGGTGAAATAAAACGGTTGCTTGCTGAAATGCAGCGCTGATGGCCTCCAGTTGTCTTTCGAAGGGGCGCAAAAAGCAGTGACCTAATTCAGTCAGGCTGCCAGACACACAACTAGAAATTTAAATTCGGCAAGAATCGTTTGAGAAAAATATGTGTCCATAAACTAGATAACACATAACAGGCAGCGTCACATTATGACTGTGGAAAAGTAAATTTTGCCATGTTCTGTGTCCCTACGTGTCATCCATCATATGTTATGTGTGCATGATTAAATATGCATATGCATTCCCCATGTTCGATTAATGACGCAATTATAGTTGTGTCCATCTCTAATATGCCAGTTCCTAGTCCTCGTGAATACTACGAATATCAGGCCTATGTACTGTCTACGTTGCCACGTTTCTCAGTGTGCACGTTATTCCATTGTAAAGTCCCCGTTTCTAGGCCTCAAAAGGGCCTGGACACCAGATTCAGCTCCTGTCTCCTGAACCTCGCTGAGGAGCGATACAGCCCCCACCTGTATCCTCGACCCTTCACTTACTTCCTGCCTCACAGTGCCCGGTTCAGCCTGGCTCTGCCTCTGAGTCTGCCAAAAGTATGTTATAGTTCCAGTTATCAGTTCAGTCCTCCTTCTCTGCATTCCTAAGCTACTGAATCGCATCAATAGTTTCCGTCATTGTCTAGCCTTCACGTCTCCACGTTAGAGAAATACTGTATTAATGGTCATTTAATATTCTTCATCACGCACTACATGTAGAATAATGCATGGTCCAGTCTTAGAATCAAGTTAGCCTTTCCCCTCCTAACTTCTAGTTTATATCAACATGTTCTCTAAACATCAGATACTAGATACTGCTTAGGTACGTGTCGCCCTGACTCTCCAGACTTCAGTCTCTGCTCCTAGCACAGAGTTCATAGCCCCCAGTTTCTCCTAGTGATATGTCATTGCTAGTTTGCGCGCACCATCAGGTTAGAGGTCCCGGCTCCTCAGGTAGCCCCCTCCATGGTTTCCGCCCCATTCATGACATATTCTGTTACGTTTGCATAACATGTCCATGTATACGCCCTGTTACACCTCTTTTCACCCTTATCTTTCGCGACTGCTATGCGTCACACCCTTTGCTCCACCCACTGCTCCGCCTATCATATGTACTGTAATGCAACTGTTTTACTATATATGCTTGTGTATTGTTATTAAATGCTAGCGCGCTCATCCCAGATCCAGCCCCAGCAGCTGCTGGGCCCTGCCCTCCTATTTCTATGCAGGTTGTCCTGTTCCTGTCCTTTATGCTGTAATAAACCTGCGAAACTCCTACTACCTCGAATTTTGACTCTTATTTATTGAGCTATCTGTTATTCATTTATGCATTCAAAAATAGGGTATTATTTATTTATTTACCACATAATGGCGCCCGAATAGGGACTTGCCCTTTCCCCACGCGTCGGTGAAGCCACGCCGACCCCCTGACCCTCTGCAGTCGTGACGGAACTCTTCTGCGCACCGGCAGATATTTCTGCTTCAAGTATCCCTCAGGCCCACGGAGGAGACGGAGGAGGCGGTCCAGCATCCAAACGAGACGGTGGAGGAACGCGGCGAGTCCCGACCAGAGCCCAAGCCGAGAGTCCAAGGTCCGAGGTATCCGGAGGTCCACCCGTAACTGAAGTCCGAAGTTCGTCGTCCGTCGTCGTAGCAGTCCAGTCCAGTCCGAGGCCTTCCGTTCTTGCTGCCCGGTGAGTACCATTACTGGGGTGGTATCTAGACAGGGTCAATCTAATTGACTCTGGTCCGTGGGTTGGTGGTACACAGACCCACAAAACGAAGTGTCCACTTCGGTGGATGCGGGTCCTGACGTGTCTCTTTATGAGACCGGTAAGTTTCGTACTGTTTCAGCAGTGCATCTAGTTCCTGTTCTAGTCAGTTCTGTTCTCGAGAAAATTCATGTATTCTGTGTTCCGTATTCCAGGTAGTATTCTGTCCGAACTGTTATTTTTAAATGTTCTTCATGTATTTTAATGTCGTGGTATGAATGGGGAATAAGTATCGTGTTTATTGTGTATTGTATTGTGTCTAGATTATAGTTCAGTCATGCCGCTCTTTTCGAAATTACGTCAGTTAAAAACCAGAAAGGGTCTACTGGAAGCAGCAGTTCCAGTTCCGCCTAGGGACAGTCCAGGTCATTTTATGTATCAGAAGCATGGCATAAGCGCCATATTGTATCTAGATTTATGGGTAGAGTATACCAAACAGTTAGAAGAAAAGTATAGATGGCCCGTATCGGGTACATGGGATGCCGAATGCATCATGCGAGTAGAAGAAGCATTATGGAAAAAGAAAGCCAGACAGTCACAGAAAGATGCCATCGAGTTATGGCGCAAAGAAGCTCATAAAAGAACTGAAAAGGAAATCAGAAAGTCAGAATTAAGTAGAGAATCCTTAGAACGAGCACAAGAAAAAGAACTAATCGAGATAGGTGAACAAGTCAAAGCTGAACAGTCGGACAGACAGAGGCATGCCCTTATTAGGGGTATGTATCCTCTCCTTGCCGAGGGCTTGCCAAAAGCGACCCCAGAGGCATCCAGTAATTTCCCGCCACCATTAGTTCCGACCAAACTACGTCACAAACAGACCGCAGCTGATATTTTCATTTCGTCCTATTTGGACGACACAGTCCCAGAATATGCAAATCCTGTTCGCGCTCCGCCAGTCCCTGTAAATCAGGCACTTCCCGCTCCTCCAGACACCGGAGTACCTGTTACGGTACCCCCGGTCCAGCCCGCCATACAAGTCCAGCCTGCATTTCCATTTCCCACTCTGCCAGGACGAAGAGCCTCAGTAGACGACTCTAGTTTAGGGGCCGCAGGGGGAGGTACTCCTCAAACCCCGCCGCCACACAAGCGTTTAACGACAGCCGAATTACATGCACAAGCGTCACAGCGTACGCCCAGACATCAGACTGTAGCAGAAATAAGAAAATCCCTTGCCGAATGCGGCTATGATCCAGTCCCAGGCGAGGATAATATGGTTTTATATTCATTTCGCGTAAGAAAGGTGACCGAGTATCTAGTCACCTTACCGAATATGAAAGAAGATCTAGACAGAATATATCGTTTCATCCGTACAGGGGATGATCCAGAAAGTATTAGCGAGGCCATGTCTCAAAGGAAAGCCGAGATCCAGCTCATGATATTAAAGTTTCTGATCAATTGTCTAATAAGAGAACAAGATTACCCGTCTAAAGATCCGGCTGAAATGAGAACCCTGACAAGGTGGAGTGATAATATAGCCGAGGGTAAGCACAAGACCGTCGGTGCTATGGAGAGTATGTACAAGAAAATCCGTAGAGAAATAATAAAATTACACGAACAGCGTAAAGCAGCACAAGTAAGCGAGAAAGAAAGTAACTCTGATCCTGAAGAGTTAGACGACGAGAATCCCGCCAGAATAGCGTATGTAGGAAAACCTAGATTTCCAGATCGCCATTTACGCCTAGAACACAAGTCTATTTTCCATCATCCAGCACCAGAACAAGGTTCACTAGAACAAGTATTCCAAGCTACCGATCACATTCTGAAATCACGAATCGGTTACAGTGAGTTAAGTACCATGCATGAACAAGAACTAGCCCGATCAGCAGTCCGATGGATTACTGATTCTACCACTTTTCCAGACGAAATAGTGGCACAAATGTTTCTGAAAATGCCCCCAGCCGAGCAACGACTGGTGGGTATGTATATGATCCAGCACCTCATTACATTGTATGAGGGTCAACACTCTGATCCAGGTCCGTTACATGATATCCTGAACGAGTTACTCCAGTATAGATGGAAAGGTCTAGGTACCGATTTAATTAGTGTCATTCTAGAACAGCGCCACAAATATAGAACGTTTTTGAATCCGCATTTTGTTCCTGCCTCACCCCCAGAAGGTAAACCATTTTACATGGAGAGACAGAATCCGTTACGAGAAGTCCACCCAGTCAGAGGAACGGATGGCGAACTAGAACGAGTGTTTGTTTACACTCCGATTACAAAGATGGAACTCCTCTAGATGAAGAAATTAATTCCCTGTCATGACAAAGATCCAGCAGGGTTCCATAGAGAATTAAAAGACATGCTCCGTATGGGAGAATACACGTATCCAGATATAATTAAAATGTTAAAGGTTCTGCTGCCCGCAGGGGTGTATGAAAAGCTCAAGGAAAAAGAATGGGAGGTGGGGGAGAAAAAGATCGATTGGGCAGTTCTAGAAGCTGAAGATAAGGCACGAGTACCAGGTACCGGTCTTGGAGATAAATGTAAAGAATTACCGGAATTATTAATACAAGTTTTACCCAGATTATTGACAACTAGAAAAGAAGACTGGGATGCAATCTCAGCCTGTAAACAGAAACAAGACGAAGATATTAGTGATTTTTATTCTAGATTTGAAAAATGTTTTAGCATCAACAGTGGCCTCAAGACAAGTAGTGAGTCATACCCTCACCTTTTTGTTACTAAATTAGTCGAGAATTCAAGCCCACAAATTAAAAATCGAGTTTTGAAAGTCGAAAGTACCTGGCAAGCTAATACCCCGTCCCAGATGTTGCAGATGCTTCAATACCACCAGAATAGAATCAGAGAAGAACAAGAACACGAAAGAAAACGTATGAAAGACACGAAGATGAAAGTACTAGTTGCACAATCTGTTCCTCAAGACAGTCAGAAGAGGGGTCCGAATCAAGCCAGTCATCCTGCAGCTCCCGTTAAAGGGAACTGCAATTATTGTAAACAGCCAGGTCATTTTATAAATGAGTGTGCAGTTCTGAAACACAACATAGCTACTGGTAAGACTAAAGAAAGACCACGTCCGCCTAGACAAGAACAAGTTTCACAGATTCCTCAGCCACAGAATGCACAACAGACAGTTACCGCACCGCAGCCTATTGCTGCAACACAGCATGTTACATCGCAGATGTACCAGTATGCACAGTCTGAGTATCCAGAGTACCAGCAGTATTCATGAAACAGCCTAGAGAGGGAGGTAGGCTTGCCTCTCATCGAGATACCTGTAGATCAAGAAGGTCCCTATGTTCACAGTCAAGTATTAGGGAAAGACAGAAAGTTTTTGATTGATACAGGGGCAAGTAGGACCACAATTAGTCACGCCGAAGTTCCAGGGGCTCCGCTCTCAGGCTCAAGAAATGTTTCCCTTGGATTTTCAGGAAAACCTATCGTAAATGAGATTTCAAAACCAGTTTCTCTAGAAGTAGGTCCATTGTCCCGCACTACTGATCTGTTACTTACTAAGTCATGTCCAGAAAATCTATTAGGCATTAAAACACTGAAAGAGTTAGGTGCAGTTATATGCTGTTCCCCAGAGGGAATACGATTGTTCCTACGTGACTTTAAGGGTCACTATGTATTACGAGATTTTGATTCAAGACTGTCTAATGTCCCGCAGCACTTATGGGCGCAAGGTCCAACTGATGTAGGTTACATGCAAATCACACCCTATCGTGTGACTCTCAAGCCAGGTGTAGTGTTACCACGAATCAGACAGTACAGATTGCCACCTGAGGCTGTAGCAGCCTTATCCAAAATTATTGACGAGCTTATTGCTCAAGGAGTGGTTGTAGAAACTGACTCCAACGTATGTAATTCTCCGATCATTCCAGTCATGAAACGTACTGATCCAAATGCACCCCCAGTATATCTATTAGTGATTGACCTACGAGAGCTTAATAAATGTATTATTCCGCAGTACCCAGTTGTCCCAGACATCTCTTCCCTATTGACAGCCATTGATTCCGAAGCCACGTTCTTTACTGTAATTGACCTCAAGAACGCATTTTTCAGTGTCCCTATTCATCCAGACAGCCAGTTCCTTTTCGGATTTTGTTTAAATGGAAGGAGCTATATGTTCACACGCGCTCCTCAAGGTTTCACAGAAAGTCCTAGTATTTACAGTCAAGCACTTAAGAGACAACTAGACAACATTCACATGCCAACTGACACTGCCCTGCTCCAGTATGTCGATGATCTACTGATCACAGCCCGTTCTGAACGTGCTTGCGAGCGAGCATCACTGACAGTTCTGTATTTCCTAGCCGAGATGGGGCACAAGGTGTCCCCTTCTAAGCTTCAATTCTGTGTCCAGCAAGTGGTCTACTTAGGACACTTACTGTCCAAGAGGGGTAGGCAGTTGACACCAGACCGTATCCAGTTAATAGCGAGTCTTCCTCAGCCCAAGACCCAGAAGGAGGTACGTGCTTTTATCGGCCTTACTTCTTATTGCAGACAATGGATTCCTCAGTATGCATTTCTAGCCAAACCACTGATACAGTTAACGACACAGGAGGCAGCCGTATCGACTGTTCTCCCTTGGACATCTGAACATACACTTAGTTTCAATGAGTTAAAGAAAGCCCTATGCCAAGCTCCAGTTCTAGCTACACCGAACTACAGTAAGCCTTTTACACTTTTCGTCACTGAACGCGAAGGTACAGCATTATCTGTTCTCACACAAGATCAAGCAGGACAATACAAGCCCTGTGCTTATTTTTCGAGCACATTAGATCCTGTAGCCCAGGCTCTGCCTGCGTGCCTCAAGTCAGTTGCAGCCACAGCACTAGCTATCAGACAAAGTGATTCCATAGTCTTAGGACACTCCTTGACAGTACAAGTTCCACATTCCGTGGAAGTTCTTTTGAACCGAACACAAACTCAGCACTTGACAATTGCACGTTTAACAGGTTATGAATTGACACTGTTCCAGCCACACATAGAAATCCTGCTACACTGTTACCATCAGTTACTTCGAATTCTGCCACACATGACTGTGTGGAAGTAGTTAACATTACGACAAAGCCAAGACAAGATCTGACAGATACTCCGTTACCAGACCCCGACCTGACACTTTATGTGGATGGTTCATGTATGAGAACAAGTACAGGAGAACTAGTCGCCGCGTATGCAGTGACTACTGACACTGAAGTTATTGAAACACACCGTATTGATACTCTGTCCGCTCAAGCAGCAGAGCTAGTTGCTCTGACACAAGCCTGCATACACGCCAAGAACTTGAAAGTTAATGTTTACACAGATTCACGCTACGCATTTGGAGTTGTACACGACTTCGGAGTGCTCTGGCAGGAGAGAGGTTTCATGACTTCTCATGGAACCAAGATTCAGCATGGTCTCCTTATTCAAGCTCTGTTAGATGCCATACATTTACCGACATCTATCGCTATCATGAAGTGCAAAGCACATACGAAAGTTACTGACCCCATTTCTCAAGGTAACGATCTAGCAGATCGCACAGCCAAGCTCACAGCACAGACTCTAGACATTCCAGTTAACATGACACACACTCCAGATCCGATTACATGTATGACAGTTAAAGACCCTACACAAGATGTCATAGACATACAGTTACATGCTACTCCCGAAGAAATCAAGAAATGGTCCGAACAAGGAGGGGTCCAGACAGATCAAGGATGGTTAACGAAGGGTAGAGCCACATGGTTTCTCCCCGACTCTATGGTTCAAGTCATTATTAATACCGCACATAGTCCAGCACATTTAGGAGAAAAAGCTATGTTAGACAGTATCCAGAACATTTGGTTCAACAAGCATTTACGAGCTGCAGCCAAGCAGAAAGTCCGTACCTGTATGATATGTTGTCAGTTTAATCCAGGTAAAAGTGTCCCGGTGGAACAAGGTGGATTCCAGCCCCCTGACCACCCTTTTGAAGTCCTCCAGATGGATTATATTCAGATGGAGCGATGTCGAGGTTTCAAGTATGTCCTTGTAGTTGTATGCGCTTTGTCCAGGTGGACAGAAGCATATCCAGTCCCAGATTACACAGCCGCGACCACTGCCAAGCAGTTGGTTCGTGAGTTCTTCCCTCGTTATGGACTCCCTAGAGTCGTATATTCTGACAACGGCCAGCCATTCTCATCTGAACTCATGAAGCATGTTTCCCTGTTGTTAGGGTACCAGTGGAAGTTTCATTGTGTACGCCATCCTGAAGCAGCCGGTCTTGTAGAGAGACATAACCAGACTCTGAAAATCCGAATCGCCAAAGTGTGTAAAGAGAAAGGTGTGGACTGGCTAGTAGCTCTGCCAGTCGCTTTATTTTATATGCGCATGGTCGCACATTCCAGATCAGGTCTGTCCCCGTATGAGGTCGTATTCGGCCGCCCCCCAAATATGTGGGGTACTCCTAGACCCCGAAGTATTACCGATGTTTCAAGTAATATGCTGACAGATTACCTAGCTTCCTTGATGTCTGCCCTCAACTCATGTCGTTCACAGGTTGCCGCCGCATTTCCAGACAATACCGAGGTGGCACCGCATGAAATCGTTCCAGGATCCATGGTGATGGTGAGGAATTTCGACAGATCAAGTCCGCTGGAGCCTCGCTGGAAAGAGCCCCGACAGGTCCTCCTCACCACCCGTACAGCCGTGAAGTTGGAAGGTCGCAAAGGCTGGGTGCACCTTTCTCACGTAAAACAATTTAATGGACTGAAACCCGTCTTAAAGAACATTTCCCAGGATTTGAAGGATTGCCAAAATATTGTTCTCAAGGACTGTCCCGCAAAAGACATTGCTACAAACCCTCCCCTGTTAGAGAAAACTCCGCAACAGGAGTATAAACTCAAGTTAAGGTCTAGTAAAATAAGTCAGTCAGTTTGATTGTCTAAGTCCTCCCCTAGGTGAAACGGTTAGACTGTTTCTGACATGTATAAAATAGACCCCCATAGTGAGAGAGTTAGTCAAAACTCAATTCGATGTATCGTTTTTCTATGTTTCATATTGTTTCTCAGCATTATGATTTCCTGCACCAGTTATGCATTTTTCTTGTATTTCCCAGTTCTTCATGTAAATATGTCTGCTAATACTACAGTAGAGCACACGTTTAGTGATCTGCCTCCTCATGAACTCTCTTACCGCCTCGCTATGCGAAATAATTCCTTTGTCCGCATGTTACATTACTCACACCAGACCAGCAATGCCACTAATTGTTGGGTGTGTGGTCGACTCCCCCCTTTCCAGATACCGAAGGGAGTTCTGCCACTTTTTCCTTATCCATTTTCACATAATGGTTCGTGTGGAGCATGGTCCACGTTAACGTCATCCTCAACAGATATGTCTTTTCTTAACAGTACATGTTTCCCAGACAAGCAAGGTCTCCCCCACAGAACAGGGTTAGATCTAGAAAATGAAGTGTATAATTTAGGTAATTATTCTTCGAATTTCATGGTCTTGAATGTTCAGTCTGATACTACTCCAGACTTACCTGCTATTTCAGTACTGCCAGTCAAAGGTGAATTATGTGTCCGAAATTATGGTTCCGTACATGTAGGACATAGTGATTGTACTACTATTGTCAAGTATAGTGACAGTGGGAAATCTATCTTCAAGGCTTCACGTCATTATTATTTTATTTGTGGTCAAACTGCATATGTTCGTCTGCCCCTCGGTTGGGAGGGAACCTGTTACATTGCCTTCCTACTGCCACCAGTTTTCCTAGCCCCACCTGATTATCATAGAAACACACATCTAGTACACATTAGACATAGAAGGGAGTCCCCAATTGTCGATTATACTGAAACTGCTCTAGAACAGTATACAGATTTCAACAGAGGTTTCTTTTTCTTTATAGGACCTATCCAAAAAAGTAAGCTAATCCATAGGTTAACCAGAACCCTCGAAGCTGTAGTAAATGAGACTGCCTCTGCTCTAGGTAACTTAACTGAAGAGCAATCTGCTATGAGATTTGTCGTTTTACAGAATCGTCTCGTCCTTGACGTCATACTGGCCGATAGGGGCGGGGCCTGTAGAGTCATCGGATCTAGTTGCTGCATTTTCATTCCAAATAACGCACCGTCTGTTTATTCAGCTATAACCAGACTCCATAAAATTGCCCATCTGATACACCAAGATCCAGGCACCTGGACATGGTCCGGTTGGTTCTGGAATATAATTTCCGCATGGGGATGGAAAATATTGTCCTTCCTAGGTATTGCAGTAGCGATCATATTCAGCTGCTGTCTCTGTATACAATGTGGCCCTGCGATTTGCGGCATTTGTGCTACCTCTTGTATTCCTAGTCCCAAGCCCCGTTCTAAATCCCGTTCCAGGATAATTCGAGACGAGCAAATGATACTGTATGAAATGATAGATGGTATCATGAATATTGATGTTTCCTGATGGAAACGTAGTGACAAGGAGGGAATGTGGAAAAGTAAATGTTGCCATGTTCTGTGTCCCTACGTGTCATCCATCATATGTTATGTGTGCATGATTAAATATGCATATGCATTCCCCATGTTCGATTAATGACGCAATTATAGTTGTGTCCATCTCTAATATGCCAGTTCCTAGTCCTCGTGAATACTACGAATATCAGGCCTATGTACTGTCTACGTTGCCACGTTTCTCAGTGTGCACGTTATTCCATTGTAAAGTCCCCGTTTCTAGGCCTCAAAAGGGCCTGGACACCAGATTCAGCTCCTGTCTCCTGAACCTCGCTGAGGAGCGATACAGCCCCCACCTGTATCCTCGACCCTTCACTTACTTCCTGCCTCACAGTGCCCGGTTCAGCCTGGCTCTGCCTCTGAGTCTGCCAAAAGTATGTTATAGTTCCAGTTATCAGTTCAGTCCTCCTTCTCTGCATTCCTAAGCTACTGAATCGCATCAATAGTTTCCGTCATTGTCTAGCCTTCACGTCTCCACGTTAGAGAAATACTGTATTAATGGTCATTTAATATTCTTCATCACGCACTACATGTAGAATAATGCATGGTCCAGTCTTAGAATCAAGTTAGCCTTTCCCCTCCTAACTTCTAGTTTATATCAACATGTTCTCTAAACATCAGATACTAGATACTGCTTAGGTACATGTCGCCCTGACTCTCCAGACTTCAGTCTCTGCTCCTAGCACAGAGTTCATAGCCCCCAGTTTCTCCTAGTGATATGTCATTGCTAGTTTGCGCGCACCATCAGGTTAGAGGTCCCGGCTCCTCAGGTAGCCCCCTCCATGGTTTCCGCCCCATTCATGACATATTCTGTTACGTTTGCATAACATGTCCATGTATACGCCCTGTTACACCTCTTTTCACCCTTATCTTTCGCGACTGCTATGCGTCACACCCTTTGCTCCACCCACTGCTCCGCCTATCATATGTACTGTAATGCAACTGTTTTACTATATATGCTTGTGTATTGTTATTAAATGCTAGCGCGCTCATCCCAGATCCAGCCCCAGCAGCTGCTGGGCCCTGCCCTCCTATTTCTATGCAGGTTGTCCTGTTCCTGTCCTTTATGCTGTAATAAACCTGCGAAACTCCTACTACCTCGAATTTTGACTCTTATTTATTGAGCTATCTGTTATTCATTTATGCATTCAAAAATAGGGTATTATTTATTTATTTACCCTTGCCCTTGTGCGGATGTGAAGACGTGCCTAAGACACAACTAACTACACATCGCATCACAAGTGCATTTATATAGCGCCTACATTCTCCGACAAGTTGTTGGAAAGCTTGAACACATCTTATCGAATGTTCAAACTAGAACAAGGTAAGTTTTCCTCGTCTTGCTGCCTTTACTGTGGCACACACAAACTCGACTGGTCATACACAGGTAAATTTTGGTCCATTTTGAATTGTTTATAGTGTAGAACAGGTCTAAAAATGTTGTTTTCGTATTGCCTCACCTGTGCAGCGACACAGGTGAATCAATTTCATGAAGACGACTTTATCACATCCTTGCAAACAGAGTACATTAACTCCTTTACCGAGGCGCAATTTCGGTCACGGTGCAGGAGTTCTGAAGAGTGGGCGGGCCGCGTCGGCCAACGGACGTGCGCAGCACTACCAAGGTAGTGCTTGCGACGGCCATTGGCCGACACGCGCACGCAAGGGGTTAAGATGCACACATGCATGAGAAGCTAAGTTATGAGACCTATGTATAAATGAAGCCTTGTATGTGAGGTACAAAATGACATGCATACTATACTGCGTGTGCAAGATTTTTGCAAATGCCAAAAACTCGCAGTGTGCCTGATGCTAGGACGCGTGTGTGATATATAGAGGTACACAGACGTGGAGCACAATGTGGAGCGAAAAATGCACACAATGAGAAAAGCGAGATAAACAATATAAGATGCATGTGGGTGATGTTCAGAAGTGTGGTGTTTGAGAAGAACACAGACACGAGAGACAGCGGTCAGATAATTTGCCAACGCAGTAAGTTAGTGTGTGAGAAAAGCTTACAAATGAGTACACAGCACAAGGTTGCAAAACAAAAGGGTAGTGCCTGAGATGCTCACAAGCCCGGCAAACAAAGTATGTGGGAAACTTACAAACCCCAGAAGCATTAAGCATGCTGGATTGTCGTCCTGTGCCCTGGCCACTCCATTTTTTTGCTGACTGGCACTGGTGGTAACTGACTCTCACGGTCTCTGGGCTCCGCCTAACCAGACCCAGGGCCAGTGATATGCTGAAAACACTTAGAATACAGTGAAAACACCTACACACACTAGGGCACACTATGGGTTAGGGTACCCCTATGATTGGCATGTCCTCCCCTATAAGACCCTAGTACCTAATGGGGCATGGCAGTTTAGAGGCCAGCAGCCCTTTCTGCACTTGCATGTGTGCACTGCTGAGAGTCTGGGGTCATTTTAATATGAGCCCTGTGTTGCAGAACTGCTTTTAAATGCAAGTTGATCCCAAACTCGACTTTGGTGTTAGGGGCACATAAACATTGATAACCTACAATATTTTGGCATTTAGGTATACCTAGGATTTCCCATGAGGCACAGGGTCAAGACTGATTTGCATTTAGCTGGGTCTGAACTGAGGTGGTGGAGTTAGCTAAAGAACGATGATGGATTCAACCCAGATTTGTGACTGGGGCGGCATGTCTGAAAAGTTCCAGCACACAGTCCATCATCTCCTTGTGTTTGCTTTGTTCTCCCCTAGGTGTCCCAGGGGTGGGGGGTGGGGGGTGAGGTACTTATAAGGCGGACACTTAAAGAGGTTAGAGATACCTTGGGGATAGAGACATATTCAGGACCCCTAAAGTCTCCTCTAGGTTTTCCAGGGGTGTTGGGTCATGTAGCTATAAGGAGGGTCGTTATAAAAGCAGTTTTAAAAGCCCTGGTGTTGGAGAGATTGGACATTTTATTTTCCCCATTGTAGATCCTCAGCCACATAGGTTAACATTGCAATAGTTTATGGATTCATAACTACAGCAAGGGACAACCGAAAAATATTATTCAAGGACTTCGGAGAATGGTATTGATAAATCAACAAAATGCTGTTGTTGAATTCAGCCTTAAATGTACCGAAAAGAAGACTTTGTAAGCCAAAATTCGGCCTTGCAGTGGTCTGCCCCGATTTGTCGAAGTTAAGTGGATTAGCCATGCTGTTTTTATGAAGTGATAAGTGGCACCCAGGAAGAAAGGCTATATCTTGTAAGAGGACCCTGCCAGACCCGGGGGAAGGGGTCGTAAAGCATCAGCTTCAAAGGTAGAAGAGTACAGGCATAGACAGCCAGGTCCATCTACCCCTTTCCACTCTGAACCCAGCCAGATGGTAGGCTTAAGGAATTTGTAGATGTAGGAGGGAGGGTAGCTTTGGAAATGAATCATCCTGGAGGGTGGTTTGGCTAGACGTTGCTTTTTTGCTAAGATTTCCGCCATATTGAATTTTGGAAGAATATTATTTTCTGGGAGACCATTGTGCCACAATTTGAAGGAAATTATCATGCTCTGGGGTGTTGCCTGCACCACACTGGACAGGAGTGCCCTCTTGCTTGACCCCGGGATACGCTGAATAAGTATCTGAGAGGGGCAGAGCCTCTCAGATCTGCTGCTTGAAACACGAGGAAAAAGAAGGGTCCATGCTGGAAGTTTGATTTGCACAAATCATGCTTGGCACTCTGACTGACTGCGCCTGCTGCACAAACTGGAACTACAGCCCTGTCGACCTAACTGGATTCAAGAGGAATAAAGAGTGGACTCCCTGCAAGCTACATAACAGTTTACCGGGCTCACCTGGACCATCACCACCAAGAATTCCAAGCCTGCAGTGCGTCCAGTGAATTTGTAAGGGTTTTGGATAAGTGGATTGTGGGAACTGAAGTCCCAAACTTTCAAGGACCATCCTGGAGACTGCAGATCCTTGGGGTGTGTTTTGGATGCTTTGGGACCCCAAAAGGAACTTCAGGAAGACGTTTCACAAGTTTGAAGAAGTTTGGAGCAACTTTGGAAAAAAGCTCCATAAGTGGACCAACTCGACCTGGCCAGTCAAGCCAGCAACCCTCAACCACAAGCCGGCCTGCCCTCCAGGTTCATCTTGCTGAAAAGCTCCAGCGGTCCGACTTATAGAGTTTGGCTGGGTGCTCGTTGAAGGCCAAGCCGGTGAAACCTCACCAAACACGAACTGGTGGAGAGTATCAAGGGACCCAGCAGAAAAAAGCTTTAGGAAAGTTTCTAAGTCAGAAGGTAAACAATGTGACCGGGCTTACCGCAAGGGGTAGCCGCGCAGGGCTCTATCGCGGTCAGCCTGAAACTTTTACTTTGTCCTGGTCTAGCGTGACCAGATGTCCCAATAGGCGCTATAGGTTTCTACGTCCTATATATGAGCTAAATCTTTGATAATTGATAGCTTTTTTTTGTTTTGGTGTCATTTTACAGAAAAAATATTTTCTATTTTTATAAATTGGTGTTGGATTTTTATTGTGTATTGTACCTTAATTATTTACTGATTCGGTGTTTTTCAATGCTTTACATACTTTCTCTGAAGTTAAGCCTGCCTGCTCGCAGCCAAGCTACCAAGGGTTGAGCCTGAGAATAATCTTGAGACCTATTCTGAGCGCTAGACTGAGTTAGTGTGCCTTATTGTCAGTGGTAGATATACATTTACCACTACTAATACGCCACTTTCCAACATTTATACAGTAAGTTCTTCTCACAAACATAGGAAGACTTGTGTAGGGAAGGCTTAGAAAAAGAAGCATGTAAACAACCGAGCCTTGTGTGAGAGATACTGTGTGTGATTTTACCACACACGAGAACCCTGGTGTGAGGTACTCACAATAGTGTACAGTGTGAAATGCTCACAAACATGAGCAGCCAAGAGGTATAAACCCAGATCAAGCAGCATTTGGATGTGAGGGAGATCCGGCTGGGGTTGTGATGGGGCAGGTGGGAGGGGCAAGAGGCAACAGGAGACAGAGAACAGAGCGAGTGAAACCAATAGGCGTTGCGCGCCCAAGTACAGGAAGCAGAAACAGCTTGGCTTATGAAGGATAAACCCTGCCCAAGCTCCTTAATCACTGACAAGCTAAATACATTACCAGAGATACTGGAACATTTGGTTGCTTCAATCAAGGCCTTTACAACAAACAAAACATCTCATGCAAGTTATTTAATGCTACTATGGTGGAGGATGTTTATCAAAATAACTATGGTATATCCGAACCGGCCGTTCCCCTGGAAGTTTCGGAACAATCATCACATATCCAGGATCAGGAGGCCTGTTCTTATTGCAGTAGGTCACTGGATAGACAAGGAAAACTTTTGAGCAGGACCACTCTAGTGTGTGATGCGGCGGATACTGCGAGTGGATTACAAATGATTTCAGAAACCGAAGTTCATCTGAACCATTCATCTTCCTGTCTGACAAGAAGGGCAAAAAAACACAGACAAACAAATCAGTGCTTGCTGAAAGGAACCTCTCTGCCAGCCAAAACAGTTTAAAGTAATAAAGTTAAAGATCCTATGAACTCTGGAAATCTATTTCCAATTTTTACCCCTCCAACACAGACATCCCAACCCCTGCTCCTCATCTATGTGTCCATCATAGTTTCCCCGGGAGTTCCTGTATTACTCAAAACAGAAGAGCCAAATTGGACCAGGGAGGCTTCGGAGATCGATGGCCACTCGATGATGAAATCAACCCAATACATGGAACCGCTGGACTGCAGAATGCCTGGACAAGGGGCCCACACCCTCGTTAGGGAGGTGATCTGACTGGAGAGGATGGGATGTTGGATACACAAAGTGAAAAGGTGGACAAAGGCACCCAATTTGATAGGGAGACACTGGAATGGTCAGTCCTTAATCCCAGGGGTCAACAAAGGAGCCCACAAACCCATCGAACCATAATTGATCATCAAGTGCCTGGAAGGCAGTGTCCATCGACGTGTTAGAGTATACCCGCATCTTCAGCACACAAAAGAGAGAGGCCTCTACGGCACATGTGAAATATTGGGCCCCAATTGGTTTCAACTTGACCATTGGTCCTTGGCATCCAATTTAGGATGTGTTTGACCGCACCTGGATCTCTAAAGTTTATAATTATGAGATCACCCTCTATGTCTTTCTCTCTACTCCCCAACCAGGAAAGTCGCCGTACATGGACAATCTCACCATTGATGTTACATGGGAGCGGTCTGTGCTGGCTGAGCCAATGCATGGCTTTGTTTTTTAGTTGACTAAAGCCTTCCCTCCTGCCATCTTGTAAGGTGGGGACGCCCGTGAGTACAACCACGTAGGGGACCGCGTCAGGTGGTAATTCGACTTGGCAGCCCCTATGGTTTCCTGGTCTATCTGGATGTGACCTCCCCCCAAGCTCGTGCTTATTTCCTCCAAGAGGTATACCAGCCCCCTTCGGAAATTCCTTAGAGATATGTGGGGCGAGTTGATGGGCTGACTTGGGTGGATTCACCCCTTGGCGATTGCGGCTCGCAGGGTTACTAGGTGGATTTACATCCTTTTGGATTGCAGGGGTAGAGGTTGGGACTGCGGCTGCGGGGAGTAGAACTGGATTAGCTGAATCTTTCGTTAGACTTGCTTTGTTGGTAATGGCCGTTTCTAAGTCCCCCAGCCGTTGCTCCAACCTCTTCAGCCTCTCCAGTATGGGAGATGTAAACGACTTAAGTAAATGTTCAATGCTGTCGAGGGAGACAGAGGATAATTGTCCCTTGGTCGTACAGTTCCTGGTAGATGTTGAACCAGGACTGGATACACTCAGCGTGGGGGTATTTATGGGCGATATTATTTCATGTGAAACCTCCTGACCTGGATCGGGAAGTGATATAGCCTTTGTAGTAAGTGCAGGTGTATCATTAGCCTTTTTTCCCTTCCCAAAATCAGTATGGCTGATCTTAACTCTTTGTGGAACACCTCCCCTCCTCCTTCTCTGGTTTGGTGGCGGTCCAAAGACCTTAACGGCTTCCCGTTTCCCCGCTTTATTTTTTAAATTCCCCACCACTGCTCGGGGAGTATGGGGTATAATTTCTATAGCTGTGTTAATGTCACTAGTAGTTAGAAGGTTATTTTGTTCCACACTGTTAAGGGCAGTCGATAAAGGTGGCGTATCTCGCAGGAGCATAGGGATACCCTGCGTAGATAACGGGTCCTCGTTTCCTAATATCAAACCTACACCCGCTGGGTTAATCTGGGATGGTACGCCCAGAGGGGATCTGGTTTTAATAGCTTCAATCGAGCGACGACGCTCTGCCCTGCGTTCAGCCAGTGAGCAATCCCTTTCCATATCGGGGGGAGGTTTTCTAAAGTAATTATCCAGGGGACCTTTGCTATTTCCCGCTACTTCAGCAAGCATAATTTTTTCGGGGTTAGCAGCCATGGGTTCTGATAAAATCAGTGTTAGTGATATATTGCAGGGCTAATGTTATTTATTTAAGTGTCTTTGGTATTCCAAAGAATAACCTTTAGTAATGAGAATACGAACCCCAGATTGATCCTCAGTGGGTGAAAAGGGGCATATTTGAGTGCGCTGCCTTTAATTTCTCACATCCATGGGCACGCTGGCAGTCCTGAAATACGTGCCACATGACACCCCAGGGCCGCACATAGGCGGCGGCTCCTTCTCGCGTCCCAGGCATGGCCGCATAAAATCCACAAAAGTTCTGCCCGAAAAGAGAAGGCCCACACTACCAGCAAAGCGCCTCTTGCGGTGGAGACTGCAGCCTCGAAACACCTCCTTTCTGTGCTTTAAGCCTCACGCGTTTCGGAAATGAATTCTTGTTCACAGGCCATACATGCAATAAGGCAAACAGCAACTGGTGATTTACGTCTGCTTTTATTGGACTTTCAAGCCTTAGTAGGCGTGTCTTTAATGCCCCAGTGTCCTAAAACAAAATTGGGCTCACCCACTAGGTAAAGCCGACCGTCTGACAAACCAAGTAAAATGTCCAGTCATTATGAGCGGTGACAAATGCAGACCAGGCGGTACCAAGGCAGGACTAACAAGCCTATTTACAAATCAGAAGCCACAATGTAAGAAAGACTAGAACACAAAGCCAATGACAAATATGGGCGGAGATTGGGCGGGGCTGCTAGTACATACACTAATACAGCATGCCTCGCAGAGCGATCAGCGTATGCGTGCTCTCGCTAGGCTCAACCTAAAAATACAGCTGTAAACGGGCATCGAGAGGGACCTCTCTCTTTAATTAGGAGGCGAAAACAGGAGACATCACATCATCTATGGAGGCAGCGATCATCATGGTTATTCTGAAAGAAGGCAAGGACATGAAACAGCGCACATAGTACACACCCTTCACGCAGCTCAACATAGATGAAAAGATTTATTCAAAGTTTTTGGTGACAAGACTTGAGCAGATCCTGCCTTTATTAGTTGTACCTCATCAAAGCGGATTTGTCGCCATTAGACAATCTGCATGAAACTCCACCTGGTCAAAAATATAGACAAAAAAAGGTACCAGCTGTACTATCGTTCGACGTCGAGGAATCTTTTGACTGGGAGGAGAGGAAATTTCTGAGGGAAGTAATTAGACAAACTGGGATGGGTCCTAAATACATAAACAAAATCTTTACAAACTGTAGAGTACCCAAGACGGAAATCTCTCTCAGTGGAGATTTAACCTAGATTGTAAAATTAAAGAGAGGCATGAGAAAGGGATGTCCCCACTATTACTTGCACTAAGTATAGCATCACTCGCATTCACAATTCGGCAGTCTATGTAAGTAGTGGGGACAAGATTTGGACCCAATAAACGCAAGATCATGCTCTATGCCAATGATGTTCTTCCATGGCTTAGCGCACCAGAACACTGGCGACCAGCACTACGGGGAATATGAGCAGGTGGCAGGGTACAAAACGAACCTTCACAAATCTGAGGTTCTTACTCTCATAATCACACGCTTAGACGAAAATAAGGCAAGCAGCCTTGCTGCTATTTTGCTGGGCGAAGTGTTATATTAAGTATTTGGGGATCAAGATAACTTCAACAATAAAAGATCTGTACAGAGCTAATCTTCTCCACCCCCCGATACAGTCTATAAAGATATAACTCAATGGTCCATGCTCTATGGACGGTTAGAATTAATGCAGTTAATGAGAACATCTTACCCCAGATTCTTTATTTATTTATTTTAAGTACTTCCCATCCCATAGAGCAATGTGTTTTTGAACAACTGCAGAACCGCATACCCAAATTCATTTGAAACAAAGCTTGACGGCAACCAGAGGCATAGCTTCTGCAACAAAATAAATCTCAAGATGGGATGGCTCTTCCCAACTTCAGAATATACTACAAAGTGGCCCAACTTCGAGGTATGCCTATGAAGTCAGAACAGGAAACTGTGATTCATTGGGTACACATGAACACGCAATAAATCGTAGGGCTCAGTGGGATGTTATTTGGCTAGCACAGGAGCATAGACAATCAAATGCATACCTAAACACCTAGGTCACCACAGTATTAAAAACATGAGATAAGGTGGCAAAATGAGAGAGTTTGATGACATTCCCTTCATCTTACATCCCGATACATCTGATAAATTTGAGTAAGGTACAGTCAAATGTAGGAAGGAATTCGATTTGGACAAAACAGAGAATAAATCTGCTCAAATTCACTGGGTTTTGAGGTTGAGTAATATATAATCTGCAATCAGGGAATGGACCAAATTTGAAATTTGGAAACCAAGAATGGTGGACAAAAAAGGTTCTATAAAACATTGATGATGCCAACTGCAGACTTAAAGTAGGTAGAGATATTCATAAGAGTTCAATAAATATTGGAAGTAAAGAAATACACCACAAAATAATGTATGGCTGGTACATACAGGACAGCACAGGTACAGTGCATCTACCTGAACACGAGAGGACAGAACTGGAGGGGGTATGTTGGGAATGCCCATTGGTGCAATCATTCTGGAAACAAGTGAGGAAAACATGAGGAAGAGTACTTGGATACCTACTTCCAGATAACCCTGAAGTGATGGTACTAGATATGACAACCGCAGGATACAAATGCTTAAGCCAGCAAGTAAGTCTGGTACACTGTTCTACAGTGCCTGAGTGTGGCAAAATGAAAGCCGGCAGTTAACTGGAAGAGCACAAGATCTTTTCCAATAACACAATGATATCAGAGGTCATGGACGTTATGTGCCATGGAACCACTGATGCTCAAAGTGTAGGGCCAGTAGATGGACTTTGAAGATAAAACTTTAACTGATGTACTGAACAGTGGACTTTCACACTCCTTATGCCCACCAAGATGGAGAGAGATGGGTATGTTGTCCTTAACAGAGGAGAAGAAGGTTGTTTAAAATCTGTAAGGCATTTGTTAATGCATAACGTGGGATGACGCAACTCTGATTGGGGGATAGAGGAGTGTTATGTTACCTATTTACAGGCTGATGTCTGATGACATTTAAAAATTCAATAAAAAGATGTTTGATTTTTAAATTATGGCATATGCTGTTCTTGGTATTTTTCCATGCTATTGGATTGTATTCCTCGGCTGAGCCTAAGTTGTGTACTGTTTGTGATAAAGACTGCAAAAAGCGATGTTTGACAAAAATGAGAATAGGTCTTCCACTTAAGAATAATCAAACAAATTGAAAGTCGGGAACAACAAGCACACATATCAGTTCTTGCAGTTTGAAAGATTTTTGTTACTCCTGATAATTTTTTACTGATGTCAGTTGTATTTGACTATAAAGAAATCGCAACTATGTCCAATCCTGAAAGTAGCTCAAGAACTGCAATGGATGCAAATGCTTGTTCTTGCGGTTTGAATCACCCTCCTTTGACACTTGAAGTAAGGAGATTTTAAGAGCAGTACTGAAGATAATGCAACATGTTTATTTTTTAAATATATGTACAATACACTGTGGGTGCAGTTAATGTAATCAAACTGTTTTCTTTTAATGGTCTTTTGGTCTAATAAAACGTTTTATTTGTGAAAAATATTCTTACTGGTGTGTTCATACAGCCTAACTTTTTTTTAACTGAAAGTCTGGCAGCACTTGGCTTTTGGCATGTTGAAGACCTCAAATTTGAATGTCATCTGCCAAGTGCAGGGGACTTGTGCTTCTGCTGGGTCTCTACCAGGTTTTCTAAAAAAGTTTGAACAGCTGTCGCCGGTGCCATATCTGGATCCTGTCTAACTGACACAAGACACAACAGACAATGCACGGCTTTACTATACACAATAAACCAGATATTCCAAAAGCTCTGTGATTCCTTTGGATTTGAATGCCATGGGGTGGGTCCACAAAGGTGGCAAATAGGGACTGGGAGGTAAAGTGGGAGACCGTGAATTGCTCATTAAAATGGGCACCAACAATACTTCCAGATACATCTGGAGGGCCGGTCATCCACAAAAGTGGGCATCTTCTCATTAATGGCCAAAGCTATGACGAACACAACGAAACAGTCTTAAGAATGTCTTTTCTCAAATGTTAAAGCCTGTACCAAACACAAAGAGGGATCCCAAAAGAAACGTGTAAAAATTCAGAAAGAAAACATCACTTTGCCTGTTTCCTGAATTCTGCCTCATGATAACCATTGGGCTCTGCTGACAGCCCAAAAATAGGAATTAAAGAGGTATCCACAGAATCTAAGGAAGACGACAAGCACTACGGAGGTTTACTGCAAATGAAGAATAATCAATTGGGGTTGGATCCAGGATAGCCTGTGCTGCTTTAGGAAAAAGCCTGATGAAGCCATAAGAAAAAATCCTGGCATGGTACTGGAGCTTTTCACCCAGAACATCGATCCATCACCAAAGCCAGTTATTGAGTAAACCTCCAAAAACTACCACTGGAACACATTGGCATCCATACCAGAAGGATCTTAAATGTAAAAGCACCGGTCTTCAGCCCAAACCCAGATTTTTGTGGCTGCAATATTTCCCACTAGCTTCCAGCTCATTCAATCTATTCTAAGCATTTTGTCCATTTACGCTCTTACCTTCTGCAATCCAGTCTGTTTGTGCTCCACCTCTACAATCTATTCTAAGCATTTTGTCCATTTACTTTATCGAGTTTAGGCTGTTGAATGTAGGCATGTATGTATTCCCCTGTTATGCTCTGATACACCAAATGATAGCAGTTCAACATGTGGCCTTTAAATTTAACAAGCTGGTAGCTATTATACAACAGAGCTTTAAAATGGGCTAGAGAGATATGTTAATCTTTCTTCAGCATCCACCTTTGTGCCATTTAGGGGGCTCTTGCCAGAGTGGAGGATACATAAACTGCCAGGTGTCACATATATCAGAAAACATATCTTGCATTTGAAGTATAAAATCATCTCATGCTAGTGGTACACCAGAATAAATGTTGAAATTAGAAAATGTTATATTTAATTTTGTTTCTATAAAGTTATTAAATAGTCCTAACAATCCAGTAAGTCTTCAGCCAATATGCCACCAACTGTATGGAGGATACTTTCGCTTTCCTGAATGGGAAAAAGAAGAGGTAATGACATGCTGATTAACCACCTTGGTAGAAAAGCTCACAGTACATCACACTGCTGGCCAAGCCCAGGAAGACTACATGTTGGTTTTCAAGCCAAGTAAGGGACCACCTTCAAGAACAAAGGAAATGGGTAGTTCAGGTCCACACCTTGAGCACTCTGTAATCTTCGAATTATAGTAAAAAATTAACACCTAAGCCTTTAGGAACCAGAAAACAATTAGAACACGCTTTTAGCATAGTCATGTTGTTAAAGTGGGTGCGGTTACTCAGGAGACAGCTTACATTGGTGCAAGGTACGTTCAGATAGTCCATCAGCAAAACCCCATAATGACATACATAATGCCTTGCCGTTGTTTGCGGATGTTATGGTAAACTTGGATCCTGAGAACTTTACTGATTCATGAGCGAAGAAAAGGAAGCCTCTTCTCCGGAGTTCAGAGCCGCTGGTGATGTAAGTTATCTATCACAGTTGAGGCAGTCAGCACCTTACTACTGCCTTGGGACAGAGATTAGTCTGCTTGCTGTTTTGTCCTGCTTATCTTGCATAAGCGAACATGTTGCATGAAGATCTGGGTGATTAGCTACCTGCAAATTAATTAGAGGGTGCAGTCTGACACACCTGTACATTCAAAAGCCTGAGTGCACTTTCTTCCCAGGGTCCAGCTGTGTACAGGAGGAGTGAGAACATTTAATTTGAAGATCCCATCATGTTTTTGTACGAATTCATGTATGTAGAATTCCATTTGTGGATATCTTAAAACTGAGTTCAGTGTTTTTAACACTGTTATTCTGTTAGACCGTTTTTCAACTCTTACAAACTTCTCCACTCGGAAGAGATCTGCTCAGTCTGAGCATCCCAATCCCGAATGTTGTTGAAAGAGAAGCTTTTGAAACGTTATAAAGAACTACCCGTTTTAAAGATACCAACTAGTACATCCAGTGACTGCATCAAGCACTGGCTGTCCAGGAACACCTTAGTTCTAGAGCACTTATTAACTTTAGTTTTCTTCTTGAGGGTGGTAGTCCAAGCAGCAAATATGAATCTATAAAGCGTCAGATTGATCAGCAAAAAAACCAGTGAACAGTGTTTTCACTAGTGTACAACCTTAATTTCATGTACACACATGAGACAGGTAAACGTGCACTGAGTTCCATAGGAAACCCCGTTAAATGTCGCTCCATTTGACTTTTATTAATGTTAGAGTGGTGTTATCCTTCTACCCATAAACACTTCCTCAGGGGTATCTTGACTTTTCTCCCACATTACTAATGTATGGTTTATCTTTAGAAAATCTCCTATCAGAGAGTTATATTTGAGCTGTAAGAGAACAGCATCCTTAGTTAGCCTTCTCCCCAAAGCATGTGAACATGTCTCAACGACAGTTAAACTTTTTCTACGCTAGGTTCTCATGGTGAATCTAGTACATGCTTTGTTTTTGTTTTATCTGTGCTACTGCAAAAGCATGTACACAGAAAGTCCTAAGAAATGTCCCTAAGCACTAATTTAAGTCTAAAACCAACAGATCACGTAAACCCATACCTTCATCAATAATTGATTTAGGATGACGTGCACGACTTTACAAGGCATACTGGGCACCAGTCATAATTCAATAAGGAAACTGACTTGCCACTCCAGAGACACAGCCCACCGAACAGTGTTCATAATGATTTGCAATATCTTCACATACACACAAACGCTTCTAAATTACACCAACAGGACTCAAATGTATTATTCTAGTCTCAGATCTGCGGTTCGTCTATAGACGTAAATTTCTGTGCGTTCACCAGACCTGCCAAGTATCATGCATCAAACGTGACTCTAACGCATTTCAGTGTGGTGTTCCGCATCACCGCACTGAAATGCATTGTCACTCATTTTAAAGCTACACTGACTCTCTGCTGTACCCCACGCAGGTGAAGTATTGGCCAGGCCAGGCTGCTAGCGCGCGCATCTGTGACCTGGCTGTGCCGGCTCTGCTGCTCCCCGTAGACTTGCGGCCCGGGTGCTGCAACCAGCACAGGCTCAGCAACAGTTAATCTTATGCACTGGCAGTGCTGCTACAAATGTATCTAATGCCGGTCTGCTCCTCTGAAATTGCCACCCGTGGCGTGGCTGAGTCACTCACTACAGACTGCCAGGCCTGATGTGACGTCACCCGGCCCTGCGCAGCTCTAGTCTAAGTCCTACTTTGCTGCTCGCACCTCTGGGCGGACTGCGGAGATCTGAGGTGGTCGGAACAATTGCCTCCAATGCTGGCAGCGGGCACCCACTCTCTTGTAGTCCTCTCAGTGCTGGGCTGTTGTTGCAGGGCAAGTCAGGCTAAGAGGCGAGCTTTACTTACGTTTCCGCTGCCCTGGTAAAGAATGGAATCCTGGCAGTCTGGATGGGATTCCTGCCCGCGCGACCCGGCCCGGAGCAGTAGTCTCAGTCGGAGTTACTGAGGAGGGGCATTCAGCATCAATAGAGTGGGTATATAGCTCTAAGCTGAGCTGATAACGGGCCGTTGTGAGTGCGTCCGGGTGGTATCAAATCACGCGGCAAGCTGGATGAAGGCCCGATCCCAGCCCATCGGGCTCGACCCCAGCAGCCGCAGCTTCGCTGTAACCTGTTCCATCAGGGAGATCTGCATAAACGGTGCTCAAAGCAGCTGATAACAAACAGAGTAAGTGAAGTGTGACTTGTTTATCGGCTTCCTAATGTACTTTTCTTTTTGGAGCGCGTCATTCAGCCAGCAGACTAAAGTTACATTACAGAGAGCACCTCTGCAGCATGCAGTCAGTCAACACAAAGTTGAAGTCAGCAGCCCTAAATGCTTAATTATCAAGCCGACCCGCCTCTCTAAGTGAGTGTACCTTTAAGGTCTTCTTACAGTTCTGGACGGCAGGCAGTTTGACCCGGGGCGGTGCGTGCCTTTATTTCTCTGGCCTCGGGTTAATATATTGCTGTGCAGCGTTGGCCCACTATCTTGAACAGTTTTATAGAAAGCACTACAACAACACCTGCGGTCGAATTTGCGCTATCATAGTAGTAAATGCTAACCATGGGTCAATTTTTAGACATAATGCTTGAAAAGCTGCATTTTACCTTTGGAGCATATCGGCACCCTAGCCTGTAAACCCCTCTGTTTTCGGAAAAGACTCTCGCACTTAGAAAATAAGAGAGTCACAATCTGCTATGTATAATGTGGTTTGAGAAATGAAAGCATTTTTTAGGCGCCAGAACTGCTTTAACACTCAGCGTGTCTTCCCCAAACATAACAGACACACACTTGCCTCTGTCGCAGCCCTCGTGGTTTTCTTTAGGTGATGTTGTTACTCGCTGATCAAGATCAAATCTAAGTTGGTGATAAGTGGAGCACTGAACACCTCGAGCAAGTGAGATAAATTCCACTTGACCCCTGTGATGTGTAATGTTTTGTTGGCTAGTACTCTCTAAGGTCCTTTTTCAAGGTACAACAGGAAGTCCAAGTTCAGGGGGCTCAAGGAACGCAGGGTAACCTTCCTGCACTACAAGAAAAAAGCATACTCTCACCCCTTGTAGTATTTAATGCGGACTCTACCACAAACTCAGACTCCTACGCTGGAGCGGAACATAACATTGTACCAACAGGCGACAACAGAGCGGATATGAACAAAGAGATAGAGGCAGCTACACAGCCACAGGCCGAGATACCTGGAGGCTCCACTATGGCAAGATCTGCCCAATCCACAGTAGCGCAAACAGTGAGCAACATGGTCAAAGAGCAACCGGCCCTAAGCCAAACAGAGAAGTTCATGGAAAAGATGCTGGGAGAAATGAGAGAGAAATTCGCAGTATCAAAGGCCAATCAGAGCAAGATCCAGGAAGTGTGCGAGACGCTTGATCGCAAATTAAATGCGCTAGGGGAAAGAGTGACAGCGGTAGAAGCAGAAGTAGGAGCTCTCAGCAAGAAAGTGGAGACTACCCAAAAGGAAATTAGAGCATTAAGAGACAGCGACAAAACCATGAAAGAGAAACTCGAATCGCTAGAAAACCAGGCAAGAAGAAATAATTTGAGAATCCTAAACGTCCCAGCGAATCCGGAAGGGACGGACATCAAATAATTCATAGTGTCACTCCTCGAAGAATACTTTTCTGGGACAAAAGCTGCGGAACTGGAAGAAGACATACAGAGGGTACACCGCGACCCCTTTGGTAAAAATAAAGAGAGAAAAACACCAAGGACAATTTTCATCAATTTTAAAACATACACCCTGAAAGAAAGAATCTTAAGTGAGGCCTTAAGGAAAGGTACTTTCAATAAAGACGATTGGTCTTTCAGAATCCGCTCAGATATGTCTAAAGCTACCCAGGACAGGCAGTGGGAATTGGGACAGAACATGCAGGAACTAAAATCTCTCGGAGCCACAGTGCAGATGAAGTTCCCTGCAGCTCTGAGGATCATGTGGAGGAACAAAATGTACAACATCAGGGACCCCAAGGAGGTCGAAAAATTTCTGGAGCAAATTAAGGATCAATTGCAGACCGCAACATAAAATAAGAAAGGTGAAGCACTCAAACTAGGCGAAGTATGGAGCGCGAAGAGGGCGAAGAATACAGCCCAAAAAGAAGAAGGGAGGCTTCCTCAGGGAGGGTAATGGAAAAATTCACAAAAAAGCAAAAAAAACAAAACAAAAAGAGAACACGGGTGGGGAGCAAACTAGGGAAAAAAACTGAAAACATGTCCTCATCAATGAAAACAATAGGAGTCTACGGTACCTGTAAACACAAACACATTCATGCGTTTCCCAGAGGTAACATAGCAAGATGAAGATAAACCCTAAAGAATTTAGTATACTCTCTTGGAACGTTAATGGTCTCAGAACCACCAATAGAAGGAGGAGGATCCTTGAATACCTAAAGACAGCAGATAGCGAGATCATCATATTGCAGGAGACGCACCTTCTAAAATCAGAGTGGGATCAAATAATGAAAAATCAGAGCTGGGTCGATGCCTATGTATGCACTAACCAAGATTGCAACATTAAGGGCATAGCAATAATTTTTTTTTAAATCGCTTAAAGTCAAGATAGAATACACGGAAGTGGACAACAAAGGAAGATGGGCAATAACTAGAGTAAGAATATTTAATAATCTATTTACTATAGGAGGTTATTACGGTCCAAACACAGACGACCCAACCCCCTTCAGAAACTCTACACACAGCTCCTATCAGCAACCTCCCCAATAGTCTTAGGGGGTGATTATAACATAATCATCGATCCTAAAGCTGACAGATCCCCTCCAGGAAGACAAGCAAACCTACCAAAAATGAGGGAGTGGCTAGGACACTACACAAAAGATTTAGACCTGATGGATATGTGAAAAGAGAAAGGCGACAAAAGTCAGGCCTTCACTTTTCACAATAAAAAATTAGGACACAAATCAAGAATTAACTACTTCTTAATAAATAGGAGTCTACTAGGAAACGTCAGGAGAATAGAGCACCTGCCGGCTCACCTATCCGACCACTCAGCAGTCCAACTTACAATGCAAACGACAAAAAACAATTCACAAACCAGATGGACTGTTGATCGCTCTATACTATTAGATCCACTATTAATAGAATAACTTAGGACAGAGACAGATTACTTCTTCGAGAATAATAAACTTGGGACCTCGAAACAAATCACCTGGGATACCTATAAGGCAGTAATCAGAGGCAACTTGCTAAGAATGGGGGCATACAGATCAAAAGTTATAAAGCATTGTTGATGTAACCGTTTATTGAAGAATTAGTCTCGGATACGTGCTACATTGAAGTTTATGTACAGTTGTACGAGCATTTGATGACCTCATATATCATAGGAATACATCTGCTATGTTATGTGCTACTGAGCTAGAATGCAAAATAATGGTCCACACAAAGAGCGACCTTTACTGAATGTACTTCGTAAAAGAGATAACAACCTGTACCTGTATTGTTACAATGCTAAAAAGCCAATAAAAACTGTTTAAAAAAAAAGTTATAAAGCAAGAAATAAGAGACTTGGAAAACGCTATAAAACAACTAGACATACAAATAGCAGCAAAGAATACAACAACTACTAAAGAAGAACTAGAGAAGGAAAGGCAAAAACAAAAAGAAACACTTACAGACATCTTAGAGAGTAAAGTGAGGAGGAAATGGGAAGCCAGTAAACTATCTAATCATGATTATGGAGAAGGATGCGGCAAAATGCTGGCATGGAAAATAAGGACTGACCAAACCAGAAACAAGGTATCCAGTATTCAGCAATATAATCAAATAGAACCAAGCTCTGAAGACACAATAATAATGCAGGAATTCACAAAATTATTTTCCAATCTACACAATGAAGAAACAAATCCTTCTGAGGAACAGCTGGGAAAATATCTAGATGACCAGTTCCTTCCAGCATTATCGGAAGAAAAAGAAGAACTGAATGCAGAAATCACAAATGAAGAAGGAGGAGATAAGAGGGCTAAAAAGACGGAAAGCAGCCGACCCGGATGCCTTACCAAATGAGCTTTATATCAATCTAAGGGAGACCTTGGTTCCACCAATAACGGAGTTATTAAATACAATCTACAGAGGACACGATAAAATCCCTGACTCCTGGAACGATGCAACTATCAGTATCATCCTAAAACCAGGGAAAAATCCAACGATCTGCGAGTCATACAAACTTATATCCCTGCTAAACTGTGATTATAAAATATTAATGCAGATTATGGAAAAAAGGCTAGGAAGAGTAGTGACAAATCTGATCATTCCAGACCAGAAGGGCTTTGTGAAAGGCAGACAAATACAAGAAATAACACACAAACTCTTTGGGGCAATAGACATAGCCATCTGTGAAAAAAAACATTAACTATAATCACCTTCGATGCTGCAAAAGCTTTTGACAGAGTCAACTGGACATTCTTGAGCAGGGCCATCAGTAAATATAATCTGGGGGAGAGCTTTCTCTGTATGGTGGAGGAAATATACAAAAAACCGAGAGCTGAGATCTTAATCAATGGGAACCTCACCGAAAATATAGCAATCAGAAGAGGAACTCAGCAAGGATGCCCTTTATCGCCGCTACTTTTTAATCTTTACATTGAGCCCCTAGCAAGCAACCTCAGAAACCATAGCTCAATATCGCCCTTTAAACACCATGGATGGATCATGAAGGTTGCTCTATACGTGGACGACTTGATGGTGTTTACAGACAACTTCCAAGACTCAATTACAGCAATAGAAGAAACTCTAACTAACTTCGGGAAAGTGTCAGGGTATCAGACCAACCAGGCAAAGACTGAGGTTATGACCTGGAACACGCAATTCAATAACCCATATATCAGAGACAAGATAAAATACTTGGGGATAAACCTGGTTAAAGACCTGGATAAAGTGCCCCTGATAAATCTTAACAGAATCGCTGGAAAAACCAGAAAACTACTTAAAGTATGGGTAGGTCTGCCACTAAGCTTCTTGGGAAGATCCAATATAATAAAAATGTCCATCTTACCTAAATTTACCTACCTGTTCAACACTATACCTTTGGAATTCAAGAGGGAGGCTCCAAAGAAAATTAAGGGGGAATTAACAAGTTTCATCTGGTCATCCAAAGGAACAAGAATAGCTTGGTGTAAATTAAGGAGAAAAAAAGAACAAGGAGGGATAGCTAGTCCTGACCTATTCGAATACTACAGAGCTTTTCATTTAAAAAACATGAGACCACTTCTGAAAAGCTGTCAATACTACCCTGAATTTCTACAAACAATGACAGGAAGAACAGATCACTTTCTATATAAATTTGGCCACCCGAATTTTTTTTAAAAGATAAAACTAAAGATTCTTAATAGTGCAGTAAAGAGGGGAGGAGCCTAGCTCGCGACCGAGATGGCCGCGTTTTAGCTCGGCTCCGTTCAACCACCTGTTTTCTTCGATTATCCTGTATTTCTCCTGCCCCGGGAAGCCCTCCTTGCGGTGTTTCGGTACCGCGGGCACTTTGCGGACACTTACCCGTTGCTCCGGTGATCCTGGGTGCTGTCGATCCTGTGCGGTGTTCCCGCTCGGAGCCTTCGGGGCGGACTGGCCTGGACCTCCTGGCAGCGACGGGACGTGACGGAGCGCGATGGTCGGCCCTTGCTGGCGCTGTGGATCTGGTTGCGGGGGCTGAGGTGCGAATAGGCCGGCTGTGCCCGTTGGCGGACCCGACTGACCTGAGCCTAGGGGTGCGGACACTGCCTCCTGCGGGAGAGCCTCCTCATTTATCCGGCTTGGTTCCCCCCTTTGTTCCCCGGCCCGGCCATTTTGGATTTTCCGCCCGGGCTCGGAGAACGGGGCCGGCGGCACGAGGGGGCCGCCGAACATCCTTCTTCTGGTGGGTCTCCTTCCTGCCTTGGGGCGCCCCGCCGCAGTTCGGCTGACCTCCTTTTGCTTTGGTGTTGCTCCGGCCGGGGCCCCCGACGACCGAGGGCTTGCTGGGCTCCTAAGATGGCGGCCGACCCTGGGAGTCTCTGCCGGGCCTGGGCGAGCACTGGGGGCCCGCCACACGGTCCGGATGTCGGATCTTGTGAAGGGTTTCCTGCACTTCAAGTTGTCCTGGATGCACTATACTCCTGGCGGACTTCCGTGGCTGTGCCTGTTTCCCCTGTGGAGGCGGACCCACTTTTTGATTTAGGCGGGCCCCCATCGTTGGATTTTGCTTCCTTGTTGCAGGGTACGGCTGGTGTGCTCCTGATCTCTGTGCCTCCGGCGGAGACCGCATCCTTGAATTGGAGACTCTCCGACGCCCTTCGTCGTCCTGCTCTGTTGCCTCGGCCGCTGGTCTGCGGTCCGTTTGCATCCTGTCCAGGCCTCGATGATCCTTTCTGTTTCTCATCGCGTCGGCTCCCCGGCCGGGGCGCCTGTGCCGACCCAGCTGGGCTTGCCTCGTTGGACTTGTCCATAGAATTGTGCCTGCGGTGCGAAGATTGTACCGTAACTTTTTTATATTCTCCGTATTTTCTTTCACGTTTCTCCTCAGGATTGCCGCTGGATTTCCTCCTGAACCCTGTGTCCCTCGTCGTTTGGACTTTGTTTGTTTGGATGATTACAACCTTGGACAAAAGCGGACAGGGCTGAAATGACTTATTTTATGCGGTAGTCTTGTTTTTGATCTATGACCGACATGTGCTGTTGTGATGTTGCGTAACTTCGTGGGACTCCTGAAACTTATCCTGATGTCGTTTAACTTCCCGTGGGCTCTGCCTCTCCTCTTTTCACAGGTGGTGGGATGGTTGCAGATTATCCTGTTTTTTGCCCTCTCCCGTGTGTAATGTTCCTTCCTTTCCCTGGCCCTTCTTTTTTGCCTTTGTTTCTACCTTGTTTCTTTCTCCTATATTTCGGGTTCTATTTAGGGCGACAGGCACGCTGCTGGGGGGTTGGCCGTAGCCTTCTGCAGGGGTGTAGGGTGGGCTTGTGGGGTGGGTGGGGGGGTCTGTTGCTGTTTTTGGGGGATCTTTTTCCTCCTTTCTTCTCCCTTTTTGGTTCTATGGCCCTTGTGTATCCCTTCTTTCGGGGCTCTGTCTCGTCGTCTGTCCCCCTGGTGTCTTTCTGGGGTATTTTTCCGGTACCACGATGATTCTGATTTGTTGGGTGTGTTTTCTGTATTTTTAATGTCTATTTTGTACCGGGTTATTGTTTTCCTGTTTCGTCGCCCGGGGGCGGGTGTTTAGATAAGAGTCCCTTCCTTTCCTTCTTCCCCCTTCCTTTCCCCCCCCCCCCCCTTATGCGGGGTTCTTTTCTTTTATTGGGGGTCCGTTTCGTATTGTTTTTGTATTTGGGTCCTTTTCTGTGTTGTTCGGTGGTACAGGTGGTGACTGCGGTGGGCGGGCATTGGACGATGTGTGCGATGGCCTTTCCTCATGTCTGTTGTTTTGACCGGTGCTTATTGTTCTGCCTATTTCGTATTTGTTTCTCCTGTGTTTTTTATGATCATTGTATTGCTGCCCGACGCGGCCCCGCCCCTTTGGTTTGTCTCCCGGCCCGTCATGCTCCTATACTCCCTAACCCGTCCTTTAAAAATGAGAAAACTACCTTTCTAATTCTTATCTCCTGTGATTGCTCTAAGATGCTTGTTATTTCTCCTGTTTCTTTGCCTTTGTATGTTGTGATACTCTGTGCATTGCTCCTGACATTCAGCTCTGTGGTGGCCAGCCCGGTGGGTTGTAGGCCCGTATTTGTGAGCTCTTTCTGTACAATAAAGGTTTTCAAAAAAAAAAAAAAAAAAATAGTGCAGTAAAATTATGGTACCAAATAAGAAGCATGCTGAACATACCATATTATAGTACTTTGGCTCCCATATGGGAATCCCCAGTCACCCCAGACTGCCTCAAGGATTGCATGGCCACCCCGTTGAAAGCAGCTGGTATTAGAGAATGGGGCCAACTGACGACAGAGAATACCATTAACACCTGGGATCAACTGACCACAATCACTAATGCTTCGCTATCCAAATTCAAATACTACCAACTCACTAGCTGGGCAAAATCACTTACAGAAAAAACAAGCATTTGCAATGCAATAGGTCTCGCAGTAATTAAGTTTGAGCTTTTGGCATTGCTAAATATTGTAACACTAATTGCAACCCTGGCTGCCTGGATACCTGCTGGACTGGGAGGCTGGAGGACTTGTCCTTGCTCTCACAGCTGTTATTATTCACACAGCTCTACACAGCTCTGATGATGCACCTCACGCACGGTGCTGACGCAGGCATTATTTACACAGCTCTGATGATGCACCTCAGCCACGGGCTCACAGCTGTTATTATTCACACAGCTCTGATGAAGCACCTCAGGCACGGTGGGCTGTGAGCCTCTCTGGGCTCTAAAATAACCAAATGCCGCTACCACTTTAGCAGGAGGGGGGCGGGCACCGTCAATGTGCCCCGACGCACCCCCTCATGCAATGATGGACCACGGAGCCCTCGTGGGCTAAGAAAGCAAACACAACTGCGCCCGTGATGCTGGAGTCCCGCTCGGGGGACTCGAAATGATAATGGCGGCAGGAACCCCTGGGGGGCTTTGAACCAATATGCCCCAAACGTGGAGTCCCCCTTCTGGGGACTCGAAATAACCGTGCCCGCAGAGCTGCTGGAATTAAAGGGGGAGCGGCCCGCTGCCTGCCGGGGCCGCTCCAGGAGTATGCCCGGGCCCCCACGGGGCCTCTAAAGAACACTGGGGCCCCCGCCTCGAGACGCCCGCATTCACCAGGCCTCTTGGGGACTTCACTCTGTCTCCGTGCTGCTCCAGGCTCCGTCGGCAGCGTCTCCGCTCCCAGGGCAGCGGGACTCTGGCACCCGGTCCCGCTCCTGGGGGCCCGGCCTCCTTTGTGGGCAGCGGGCGGGGTAGAGAGTGAAAAATTGGCAAGGTTTGTGTGGCAGAAAATGCCCCGGAATCCCGCCGCGCACGCACTGGAAGTCAGGCAATGTCGTCTGTGACGGGGGCGGGGCCGCGTCCGGACCGGAAGAGGAGGCGCAGGCGGAGTAAATGCGTATCGCGGCCCGGGGCTCCTGTGAGCGGTGGAGAGCCCCGGGGCCGCCAGCAGGAGGTTGCGCAAGTGTTGCGGGGCTCCCTTGACCAAGAGGGAGCCCCGGGAAAGGAGCTGGCAAGAGCCGCAGCGTGAACTCTGCAGAGGGGGCACGAGGCACATGCCCGGTGCCTGCCCCTGCCGCGTGCTGAGAGCGGAGTCCCCCGAGATTGGCCTGGTAAGTTCAAAAGGGCAGGGGGGGGTCGGTGCACTCGTGTGTGTGTGTATGTGTGCGACAGGGGGGGGGGTGCACTCGTGTGTGTGTGCGCGTGTGTGTGTATGTGTGGGGGGGGGTGTGTCTGTATGTGCGTGCGTGCATGGGCGCTCGTGTGTGTGTCTCTGTGTAGGCGCATGCGTGTGTGGTGTTGGAGCTTCCCAGGAGACAGCAGCTGGCTACAGCGAGCGCGTTCGTGTGCGCGTGGCCCGCTCCGGTCGCCTCCTCGGAGAGGAAATGCGCGCTGTAATCGCCACGAGACCTAAAAAGGGAAACGAAGAACTAGAGATGATGAAGGATTAGCCCATAAAAAAAGAGGTATCTCGATGGTACTGGGCCCTAATAACAGCGGGGGAAGAAGACTTCCTGATTCAAGAAACGATCTGGAGGAAAGACCTGCCAGCGTTGGACCTAAAAAACATAAGGCGAATATCCTTGGAGAAATGCTGGTCCACTGTAAAACCGGCCGCCTTAAAAAGAAACCACTTAATTACTATACACAGGGCCTATTGGACCCCAAAAAGACTATCCACGTTTAAGGGAGCCAGAATAAAGATCTGCCCTAAATGTGGAATGGAGAAGGCAAATGACATACATATGTTCCGGCAATGCCCCCAACTCGATACTTTTTGGCAGGAAGTTGGTAAGACTATAAGCACGGTATTAAGAAAACAACTGGATGTAAGTATAAATCTTGTCATCTTTGTGATTGATCGTACAAATGATATGAGTAAGCTAAGGAGAATCTGTTGTTTGTATTGATTTTATTGGCAAGGAGAGAGATATGCATAAATTGGGTGAGCCGACAGCCCCAACACATGAGGAGTGGTTGAACTCGATCCTGAGAATGAACAAACTCGATAGGAAAGGAAAACCTAGTAAAAAATTAATTTTTGGGGAAATATGGGAAGATCACCACCAAACTAATACTAAGGGGTCCATTACGATGAAGGGCGGACTCTGTCCGCCCGTCATCCCATCGTGGACAGGGACCACCCGCCATAAGGGCGGGGGTCCCGTGGGCAGCATTAGGATGGATTACAATGGCGGGCACATCCTGCATTCTTACCATTGTGGCGGGCGGTGCACTCAGCAACGCCCGCCACAATGGCAGGAAGGCATGCCGTGAACTTCCATGGACAGCATGGCAGGCACCGCGCTGTGCTGGGGCATACCAGGTACCCCTATGTGCACCCCCACCTCCCGGAGTCCCTGGGGGCCCGCAACGGGCCCCCGCAGGGATTCTCCGCATGCCTTTCCGTGGCGGTATTGGCACCACGGAAAGGCATTCAAATTTGCCCATCATAATATGGCTGAAAGACACCGCCACCATATTATACCTTTTCCGCCCCAGTCGCCTTGCGACCGGGGCGGAAAAGCAGCGGACGCTCTTACTGTCCGCCGCGGCCCCCCCCGCCATACTAATATGGCGGGGGGTCTTTAGAGCAAGGATGGCGCCCGGATAAGAACTGGCCGGCGTTGGCTACTGCCAGCCTGGCGGGGGCGATCCGCCCGCCATCCTAATGGGCCCCTTAATTCTCACTTAACTTCAAACTATATAAAGTCCAATGATTATGCGATGACAATAATTCAGACGGGAAATATACCCGCCGAGTAGCCAGGATGGCTAGCTCCCCCCCCCCTTACGAATAAACAGAATTATTGATTATGGTAAAGGAACTCCAACTGAAACAACCGTCAATGGGAAACTCCCCACTCAGGATCGCCTCCAAAGGGCAGTGCATGTACAGATGTTAGAGAGACGGGAATCCGACAACTCCTTACACATAAAATTGCAGAATTAGGACAACAAAAAAAAGTCTGTTTTTTCCATGTTATTGCCCTCCCCCCCCTTTTTCGGTCTTGGCAGTAAATTGTTCTTTTATGTCAAAGGAGGTTTGCTAGAGCACTGTCATTCCCAGCTGGTGGCATCTGTACCGTCCAATCTGAGTTAAATGATAAATAGGAGTGTCTTTAAAGCCCCGTGAACTTGACATCTTCCTTCATTTCCTCATTTTCATAGGAAGAGTTTCAGGCCCTAGTAGTTAAGGGGTAATATTTTACCATGGGATTGCGCCATGCACATTTCTGCCTCGGTTGTGAAGTTTGATATAAGGTGGCAATACATTTTTTTAAACGTAATTATTCCAGCAAAATGCTGCCAGTTCAGAAATGTAGTTTGTGTTAAGCCATACACTTAATTCCATAGGTCATGCATGACCATTTTAGAGAACCCCTCCCCCCCACTTTTTCATCCCAGTAAAATCCCTGATGTCAAGCTCTTCCATTTCTGGTACTTTGCAGCAGTTTTAAGATGATCTTAAAGTTTCTTATTGCTCAAATGGGTGTATTTGCTGGTATTTATATGTTTCCCCTCCTTTTCATTGCTTGGTTTTGCGTGCGAGAAAGTGTCACTCATAGTCGTTGAAATGTCACTCATAATTACACTGAAATTCTGAAAATGTCACACATAGCAATCTGAAAACTTGGCAGCTATGGTTCACCTCAGCCTTTTGTGAAATAAAAAAATTTTTGGAAATATCTGCTTTGCTAAAGCGAAAGTTCACGTAACTGACAGTTATTACTTACTTTTGAAGTGCTATGCCCGCAGGGCAGTATAACGCCTGGGACTGTATATTTTGTGCAACCTGAAGAACAGGTCTGTTGTATCATATATAATCTGCACAGCGTCGGCCTTATTAATTATTCTTATGGCTTCATACTTCAAGCACCTGAACTTTACAAACCTGTTGAGGAATGATCGAAATATGAAAAACTGCATACCACAATGAATGGGATTTCTAAAAGAACATGGAATTGAGTAGAATAAAATATTAGGATAAGCACAGCTGTATGACACAGACCAGCAATGCCACTGGGATTATGTGATTATGCACCTGCGACGGTATCCACATATTTATGGCTTTTGCTTCACTTGCCACATCTGTTGCATATTTTGCATATTTGACCAAAAACAACTATGTTTCTAGCTAAATGGATGAAAAAAAGTGCTACCTCAATGGAAAACCTTTTGTAAAGGTTAACTGGTCATCTTGTAGTTGCTGGCTGTGTTATATAGGTGGTACATTAGGTCCAGGCATATTAATATATGTAAAAAGGACAACATAATGAATACTGCCACAAATTGTTATAGTACATCGCATAATTTGCCTATTCTATCCACATAATTTAGTTAATCCAGCTGCATAATTTGTTTCTCCTCTACCACATAATTCAAGTGGCGTGACTATATGATATTGAAGTACAGAGACTAAACTAGTGATGGTAGGGTGTCTTTTTCAAAAAAGTGTTTGCATGCCTATACAGGATTAAGGGTGAAAAATTGATCTAAATTTCTGAAAGCACAAATCCTGAGAGCCTTAATAAAAGAATCAGGAAATGCCGTTAGTTACACCCGAGTAGTACTTAATTAAGAGAATACACTAGGAAGAGTGGATAGAGGATCTGTGTAGAGATACGCGAATATTGCTGCGGATTTTTGTGAAACCTCAAAATGTCAGAAATTATGCAAACTACAGTCATGAATCTATAGTGGATGCATATTCGATAATTACTCAAAAATAACTTCACTTTCTAAAGCCACATGAATATTTGGCACGAGCTCTCTTCAGCTTCACCGAGGAAACAAGCATTGAGTTTACATACTGCAATCCTGCATGTTTACAAGGATAAAATACAGAGCTGCTCTTAAATCACCTTAACTGTGACCAGAACGTCTGAAGATAGAAATCTATAGAAGAATAAGGACGCTGCACAGTGTGAGGTAAGCAAATGGCCCCTATAGTAAGCATGTGCGCTCAGAGAACCACTACGTTCGACTTTCAGGAGGCAGGTCGTTGCACTTATAGTGCGTGTGGATATACTTTCCAAACGAAGGATTTTACTACGGCAGCCTGCATTAATCTCCAAGTGCCTGAAAGAAGGGAAAACTGGGGCATTATTCCGGGATGCATAGCAGCAGCTGGCAATAGGATTATAATAAAGGAGCATAAAGGGCTGTGAGTGCCATATGGAATCGGGAAGTACTGCTAGCAGATGGATACAAATGAATTCATGTCTTGATCTGCTAGATGCAGCCTATAGACCAGAGGCGATGCTAGTGGAAATTAAATGCAGGAGGAACAGACCGACAGGCAGTCACTCCAGGGAACAAGTGGGAATACAATACTAGGACAGCTGATTATACGACAAAACATTGTGGCCTAGAAGCAAAGGGGAACTGAAAAGTCATTTGGAAGAATTAAGAGAGTAAATGTAAATCTGGTAACTCAGTAGTAACAGAATTAAAAGAGAAGGCGGTGCCAACAGACTTAAATAGAAAGAGATTCAGAACACCGCAAGGAACTCAGAGGAACGACTACAATAGAGGGCACTAGCAAAAAAAAAAGACTGGATGTGCAAGGTGAGCGAAGGAAAAATGGCGAAAATTGCAAAAACACGAAAATGAAAGAACGATATGGCAAGGAAAACATCGACAAGTGAAATATCAAGTGCAGCCGCAACAACATGGGTTTAACTGGAGGACAATAAAGTAAATGGGAGCTTGCACAATCTGGGTAATTTCATAACTTTGTAAGTACGTTATCCCTTCCCAACTGTATGTAAAACGCAAGCAGTTAAAGGATGTCAATTCATTACTGCCATTTCGGCATTTCTGTCAGTCATCCTTAAAGGTTTAATAATTCCTAGCCCCATATCTGAAGTGTTCAGATTACTATTATAACAGCAAGTGATACACATATTAGGCAGTGCTGATGGGACACCTTTTCTGATAATGATGTGCTCTTGATTGCAAATTCAGAGTATAGACAAAGATTAGTGTTTCTGAACTTCATCTTTTTTCCCTCCATTTCTTTGTGATGCTTTAGGGGCATTTTTAAAAAAAAAAGAATATTTAATGGGGACAATTTTAATACATTTATGCTTGTATTACATTTTTATGACAGGGGCTGTCTAAATAAATTGGTAGTGGTGTCGGCAGGCTGACCAGTGGTGTTAAACCACGTTGGTCTTTTTTCCAGCTCCTGCCATAGTGTGACTGACACCGCCATCTTGGTGAAGGGAAAGGGAGAGGCCAGCAGTCTAGCCGCTAGACCGGCATCATGCATTTAAACGCGAGCGCTACGCAACCGCGCCGAAGGGCCGCCCAAGGCAAGTCCATCTGCCCCCGACAGTGCCAAGCACTAGGACCCCTGCCCATTCTAAAACTTGTGAGCAGCCTAGGCCCACATATTCACGGGAGAATTACGAGCATTAGCCCATAAAACACTGAGTAATGACAAATGTGTTTTAGGGGTTCCAGGGAACATAGCGGGAACTTTCTCTTGTGGCAACTGTAAATGGGTAGGTTGGCCTGCCGAATAACTTTATTAAATACTGAAGACCTCCAAAAGACAGGGAGACTTAACAAGGGAAATGCATACATGTACATCCAGAATGGGAATTTTAGGGCTGGACGTTGACACTATCCCTGATGTCACTAATTGTAACCCCTTCCATGCGTATGACGGAATGGTTCCGTCATGCGCCACAGTGCTTTTGTGCCTCTCCACACGAGCACCAAATCCCTCTGCTATAGAGAGCAGAGGGATTTCCTTTTATTTTTTTCAGCCTCTGGAGCTGGGAAAGAGCTCCCCCAACCTCCAGAGGCATTTTTTCCCAGTGTAATGACTATCGGGCGCCAACGTCATTACACTGCAAGTGAAAGTGAAATGAGCCAATCTCTTTCACTGCCTATGTGCTCTAGGGGCTATCTCAGCCCCCAAGCACATAGGCAGATGGGAGAGGTGTCATTAGAAAGGGGAGAATCTCCCAAGTAGATCCCTGCTTGGGGATCGCCAAAGGAACCTACCCACTAGACATAGGGAAGGGGGAGCAGCCCCCCCTGAATGTTATGACCACAGTCAGTCTTTCTGCCCCCCCCCCCTAGCCCCTCCCAAGAAGCACACTAGACATCAGGGATCATTTGTTTTTTCTAATGATATGGGGTGGGGGTTGCCCACAATAGGCATGCCAATGCCCCCACCCCCAACACAAAAGGGACAGTCTTTCGGCCTCCCGGGAGGCAGATGGGGGTTGTGAGAGGCTGGCTTGGTATATGCTGTCCACTAATTAAAGTGGACATCCTACACCAGTCCAGACAACCCTTATGGTCATTTAAGATGTCTCCGACAACCTTAGAAAGGTATCCAAGTGGTAGCTGTGGAGAGCCACCTTCAGGTTAAGTCTTGAAGGAGTGCAACACAGCTCGTTTAACCAGAATGCAATCTTATAGTATAGATTAAATGAAAAGAGAACCACACAAGAGTTATACAAATATGTATTTATTATATAACACTATCTAGTACTTTACAGTATCTCCTACACGGAGATAGACACAAAGCACACAATACTTAAGCAAAGAAAAGACAGTAAATAGCACTAATACACAGTGGGCCCCATGGGGGGACCAAACCTCACACTACGAAAGTGGTATAAAACCAAGACTTGAGTCAGGATGATGTAGAATCGCTGGGACCCCAAGGAAACACCCAGGGTAAGCAGATAGGGAGGATCAAAATCCTGTGCACACGTTTTATAATTTATAATCCAATCTTGATCAGTACAATTTAAGCAAGAGCTCTTGCTTAAATTGTACTGATCAAGATTGGATTAAAAATGTTACCTTCACGCAAAACAGAACTTTGATGTTTTTTGTTCACATGAACATTGTCGTAAAGGTTTGAGCTCTGACCTCAGAGCCTATTGATTCTGCAAAACGTGTGCACAGGTTTTGGATCCTATTTGTCCAGTGTGGGCTTGCCCCACACTCATGCAGGGGTTGTTTTTCTTTGGGTTTGTTACCCCTGACCTGTCTGCACCGTATAATGCTGTTCTAGACAGTCTTACTTAGAATCGCACATGCTTGGCCGCCAGATCTTCCTGTCCATTAACCCAAACCCATCCTCTGTTCTCATACTGTAAGCAGATAGGGACCCCCACGGAGGACGGGTGCCATGCAGGAACACGACTGCGTGCTTCATACAACTGTGAAAGTCACGGTTGGAGTTTTAGAGATTAAGGACCCTTTTCAGTGGACTAAGAAGAAACCCTGTGGAAGACAGAAGGTTGGAGAGCCACCCCAGCCGTGGATACCGAAGTACCCAAGTTACTTAACCCAGGGAAGCCGGGTGCATAGGTGTGAAGTGGCGTCGGAAACTGCTGTCAAACCCAATGGAGGACTTCGAAGAAGAGCCGCTGCTGGAAGGGAGAAGAATGTCAGTTGAAATCCAAATGTGGATTCTAGTCGAAGAGTTCCTGAAAGCAGATGGGACAGAGTCTGGGTCACTTCAGGGTGACCAGGGACTCTGGAGATGAATGCCCACCGGTGCCGGGTGCTTCAGGATAGTTGACAGGGACCTTGACTCTGCAGCTGCTGGGACCAGGCGATGTCGAGGACGACCAGGAGCTGGATACGAGCTGTCCCTCAAAGGATGTCGAGTGCTGAGCTCAAGAAAAGCAAAGTTGACCCTCAAATGGACCCACAGGCCAGAGGCACGAGAGACGCGAGAGGACCTCGAGCAGCTTCACAAAACAACAGGCCACGGAGCACACGGTGCGAGGAGGTTGAAGATCTTTGTAGGAAGTGGTGCCAGAGGTTGGGGCTACCAGAGGCCAATGCACTTGTTAAAGAATTTCCAACAAGTACATACACTTGCAAAAGTACGCTGTGCACAGGGGTTTTGGTACTGCAGCCCCACGAGGAATTCTGACCTCAAACTTGTTAAAAGTGCAGCTTGGGCCTCAAGGGACGTAGAAACCCACCTCCTGTGTTGCTGAGCCTTTCTGAGTCCGAAGGAGCTCGGGATCAGCAGTGTTGCAGTGCCTATGAATCTAGGCGAGTGACTCCTTCATTCCAAGGGAGATTATCTTCAGTTGTCTTTGAGGCTCCACAGGTACTGCACGGATCCTGTATGATGCACAGGCACAGACGATGCAGCAGACTGGCCCAAACGTAGTCCAGAATGCCCAGACGGTCGAAGTGCAGTGGTTTCAGGTTAGAATCTTGTCCACGACGGATCTAAGGTCCTACAGCCAGGTAAGCCCATAAGTAACCCACAGGAGAGGGTTGGAAAGATTAAGCGGACTATCCCAGGGGAGGGTCTGGACAGGGGGAGGGGGGGTGAGAGGTTACTCCCATGTCCTTTGTCCAGTTTCGCGCCAGAGCGGTAGCCAACGGCTCCCAGGACTGGTTGGAACTGGACTATGCATAGCGACACCAATGTGCCCCTCAAGCAGACTTTCAGTCGCCGGCAAACGCACCAACCCAGCCTTAATACACTAAATCCTGTCTAGGAGGTGGTCACTCCTCCCTTTGGCAGGATGGCTATCGTTCTGCCTTTCCCTGCTCAAGCTTGGCTCAGCACATGAGGGCAAAAATGTATCTCTGGTCGGCAGCAACCATTTTGCGCTGTCTGGAGTTAGAAGGATGGTACCGGGAACACCACGAAGCTTGCTTCTGAGGGGTGGAATCATACCTCCCACACCAGTTACCGGTGTGGGGGTATGGTTCCAACATGTTTGACATCAAACACGATAGGGTTTAATTTCAGCCGTTTAAGAGTTGGTCATTACGTGGTTGCGTAATGACCCTCTATATATTGTATATGGCTGATTCACTAACAACCCAGGAGAATGGACTCCGTAGGAACCAAGCACCCTGCCTTCAGGATTGTAAAGGCTTGCTATAGGGGTGACTTATAGATTTTAAGTGCAGTGACCCTTCGATATAGTAAACCTATATCTTAAGTAAGTGGGGCATGGACAAACTTACACAGGCTGCAATTGTAGGCCTGTAGTTCCATTTTGCATGGCCTCTCATGGGTGGCATAATACATGCTTTAGCCCATGGGAGGCCTCTGGGGTACCTATACCCTGGTACATGTCTACCATATACTAGGGACTAACCAGGGTACCCCAGTATCCTATCCGGAGTGTACCCAAGTACATAGTGGTACAAAAGGGGGGCTGTAGACGGCTGAAATGCCAGAAACCGGTCCTCGGAAGCTTGTTTCCGGTCCAGGAAAGGCATGGCTTGGCAGTTCGGGATGGACTGTTCCCATGAGGCACAGGGTCAGACTGATTTGCATATCGCCGGCCATGTCTGAACTGGGGTGGCAGAGTGGGCTAACGAACGGTGATGGATTAAACCCAGATCTGTTGACTGGGTGTGAGTCTTTAATTGGTTCAGATGCTCCGTCCATCACCACCCCCTTTGTACCACTTTGTTCGCTATAAGTTGGCAGGGTATGCTCAGACGCGATCCCCTTGCTCACTTTGCCACAGGATTCAAGCAAGCCGGGCTGAAGACGGCTGAAATGCCAGAAACCGGTCCTCGGAAGCTTGTTTCCGGTCCAGGAAAGGCATGGCTTGGCAGTTCGGGCTGGACTGTTACCATGAGGCACAGGGTCAGACTGATTTGCATATGGCCATGTCTGAACTGGGGTGGCAGAGTGGGCTAAAGAACGGTGATGGATTAAACCCAATCTGTTGACTAGGTGTGAGTGTTTGATTGGTTCAGATGCTCCGTCCATCACCGCCCCCTTTTGTACCACTATGTAACCAAGTACATAACATAACAGTTTAGGGAGAAAGCAGATAGACTGGAGTCCTGATTAGCAGGATCCCAGTCAGACTAGTCAAAAACAGTATTGCATTTAGCAAAAAGTGGGAAACCATAAGAAGCAGATCCTACTTTCCTACAGGGGTTATTACCCCCCAATCTGCCCCTGCCCACTAGACACCAGAGATTTATTTTTTCTAAAAGAGGGGTGGGGGCTGCCCTAAATGGGCATGGCTATGCCCCACCTCTGATGGGGGTTATTAGCCCCTATTTGACTCCCGGGTGGAGCTCAGGAAGCCCACTAGACACCATGGATTTTTTCCTTTTTTTTAATTTTTTTTTTTTTTTTATAAAAAAGGGGTGTGGGATGCCCAAAATGGGCCTGCCAATGCCCCCAAACCCCCCCCCCCCCCCCCCCAAAAAAAATGGGCACAGTCTTTTTGCCCCCAGGGGCATATGGAGGCAATAGCAACGATCTGGGCCCCCCGGGGTAGGTGGTGGAAAGCCCACTAGAAACCTGGGAATATTTTTACTTTGTTTAGGGACACACATCTATCGCGAAATAAAGGGGAACACTGTGTGGTAGGAAATTTGTGCCGGTACACTGATTCCACAAAGAAATGTGGGGAAAATGTGTTTTCTTTTCTCCTAAATGTCAGGTTTGCAGGGGATTCTGGGTAGGAAAACATTGAGGGGTTCCACGTTAGCCACACCTTCCGGGACTCCCCCGGGTGTCTAGTTTTCAGAAATATCTGGATTTGGCAGGTAGTTTGGTGATAGATAATTCTGATGTCGCCACATGGGCCATTCCCTGTCGGGGGTACTTGGCCCACCCACACATGTGAAGTAGCATTTTTATTGGGAGACCTGGAGGAACGCTGGGTGTTAGAAAATGTGTACCGCCTGGTGATCCAACAACTTTTCCACACAGAAATGTGAGGAAAATATGGTTTTTAAAGCTATATTTGAGGTTTGCAGGTGATTCTGGGTATGAAAACGTTGGGAGATCCACAATAGCCATACCTCCCTGAACTCCCCCAGGTGTTTAGTTTTCTGAATGATCTGAGTTTTGTAAGTTTCCCTAGATGTCTGCTGAGCCCGAGACCAAAATAGCAAGTGACTCCCTCACAAAACCAAGTGGCCGATTAGCATGGCGGACGGACTTACGTCCGTCAGCCACCCCCAAGGTGGAGGGACCGTCCGCAAGGGCAGCGGTGTTCCTTCCATGCCAATTAGGATGTGACCGCCACCCTGGCGGTCACATCACATCCTGTATCTTTAACATTGCGGCGGGTGCTGCTTCAAGCAGCACCCGCCGCAATGTTAAAAATGCATGCATTGCATTTGCATGCACAAAGCGGCAGGCACCGCGCGGTGCCTGCCGCTTTGTGCATGCAAATGCAGCGGGGTACCTATGGTACCCCCCATGTGCACCCCCACCCCCCCTTCACCCTGGGGGCCCGCAGGGCCCCCCAGAAGCAAAGGTCCACATGCTTTTCTACGGCGGAAAAACCGCAGCGGAAAAGCATGTTTACACACGCTGCCTAATTTGGCTGGCGGTGTCTTGCAGACACCGCCACCAAATAGCAGGCTACACCCTGCGGATCCGTCAGGTCCGTCCGCCGCTGATCCCACCGCCATCCTAATCTGGCGGGTGGTGTTTACAGGGACCGCGGCGGTGAATCCGCATCCTCCAGGTTGGTGGTGGCTTCCACCGGCCCGGAGGATGCGGATTCACCGCCAACCTAATCGGCCCCCAAGTCTTTTTTGTGATCGGTAATTTTAAAGTCTCCACAGTATGTTTTGGGCCATTTCATGTTGCGGGCACTAAGTCTACCCATACAAGTGAGGTACCATTTTTATTGGAATATTTGAGGGAATGCTGAGTGAGTGGAAGTTTGTGGCTACCCGCAGATTCCAGAACTTCCCATGACAGAAATGTGAGGAAAAAGTGTTTTTTTGTTTGCAAGGGGTTCTAAGTAACAGAATCTGATGAAAGCCATACAAGTCACCCCATCCTGGATTTCCACAGGTGTCTAGTTTTCGAAAATGTACAGGATTCCTAGGTTTCTCTAGGTGCCAGCTGATCTAGGGTCCAAAATCCACAGCTAGGCACATTGCAAAAAAAGGGTCAGTTTTCAGTGGAAAAAGGTGATATGTCCATGATGTATTTTGGGCTGTTTCCTGTCACGGGCACTAGGCCTACCCATACAAGTGAGGTACCATTTTTAGGTCTCGCTATAGCCATTGCGTTAGCAATGCTTTGCGAGAGTATAGTAAGGGGCTCTCAAAAATGCTCCCAAAGTCTGCAGGCGGATCGGGCACAGTGCATGTGCGCCGGGCGCGCCCGCCATTTGTCCGCCTGCAGCCTTTGGGAGGACTTTTGCGGCCGCTTTGATGTTCCCAGCCACTTCAAGCGCGCGCGCTCCACCTCTGCTGCCATATGTACACGCATTCAGATTACCATGCTTCAGCACACCCCCTCACCCCCATCCTCCTTATGCTCTGCCTCCCAGACACACACACAGCCACACCCATGTACTTCACAGCTCTTTACAACAGAATTGACTTTGTAACTTTTTTTTTACTCATTGTTAAAGCACCTACATCTCCACTCGACATATGCTCCCTCGCCAATGTCCCTCCCACCCTTCCTTTGATCTCCGCTTTGCTTTTAACTTTCGGCGCGAGTTCTCACTGGCTCCTCTTTGCCCCCTTCCTTTAATGGCCCTCCCCTCCCCCAGCACAGAGCACTTTTTACTGCTGTACTGTCCCTCATATTTGAGCAAATTAAGGCGTTATATGGGGCTGTTAGGGCAGGACGATGGTAGGTGGTATTGCAAGTTATTTCACCCTTCACCCCTTCTCAACCCATTGTAACCTTCAGCGCTGTGCACCCCTTCACACACTCGCACATAGCTGACCATCGATGCGTGCTCTCTTCAGAAAGACCAGGTATTGGATGGGCGTACATCAGCCGTGTGATGTGACTACAGGCCAGGTAATGTCCCCCAAGTGACTTGTGTTCACACTATATTTCCGCAGCTTGCACCTGTTTAGTTTCCCATGCACCTAAATGTGCTGCATTATACCGCATAATTTGGCCTTTTCTTTTTTTTTTATACCCAAGCCTGCCGCATACTATAACCCAAGCCATCGTTGCTGCTTATTTGTCTTATGCAACTAATAACCATTGACAAAGCCAATAGACCCGACTTATTGTCAGTATGCTGCTACTCATTGTATCATATATCTGAATGCAATGACAGAAACAGCCAAAATACAAGTGGGGCAGCACACTAAGCTAAGCACGATTTATTTTTTTTGCACGTTATTTAAGCCACTTCCTTTATTACATTACCCATGCTGCTGGCATTATCCCTTCAATCCACTTTTTGCTGCTGTACTGTCCCTCAAATTTTAGCAAATTAAGGCGTTATGTGGGGCTGTAAGGGCATAACGATGGTAGGTGGTATTTCTAGTTATTTCACCCTTCACCCCCTCTCAACTCATTGTAACCTCCTTCAGCGCTGTGCACCCCTTCACATAGCTGACCATCGCTGTGTGTTCTCTTCAAAGAGGCCAGGTATTGGATGGGCGTGTCTCCTGTTAAGGGGCATCATTCATTCCAGTTACCTTACACAAGGTCACATTCATTTTTATTGTCCCTGGAATATTAGCTTATTCGTCCAGAACTATAGGATGTCGAGCGACTCAAACCAGATTCCCAGTTCTAAAGTCAGCAGGTCTGGCCATTACACCGCATCCTGGGGTGAGAGGCAGGCAATGCCACATGGAGGCTCTGCTCGTCCTGGGCTTGAGGTGCCAACAGGACCTCGGGCTGAGCCACAGCCAGGCATCTCCCCCTCCCCCCTCGCCCCCCCACCCCCAGTATTCAGGGAGCTGAGCCGAGCCTGCCAGGACCTCTCTACAGGCCTCTGCTCTGCTGATGCTGACAGCATTAAACGAAGAGTGTACTGTAAGATGATGCCACGAGTCCTCGCTTCCTTCCTGATGGCTCTGCGCATAAGACGTCTCTTCTCCTTCTCTTTACATCTATCTCCCGTAGCGCCTCGCTCTGCACACAGCTGCTTTCTCCAAGGGCTGCATGTTTCTAGCTCACTAAAGCCTCACTAAAGCTTGACGATGAGTTTAAGCGCAGTGGAAGACCTTTTACAATAGTTGACTAGTTATCTTTCATTTTGTTTATTGGTGCATTTGGATGTTAAACAGGTACTGCTAATAAGGTGAAATCTTTGCCCAGATGGTGTTACAGTGAGTAAAAAAGACAAAATAGTTAAGTAATATAACAAAATGTGTTGCATTATGTCGCATAATTTGCATTTTCTTCACCATATAACTTAGCGGCATACTTTGCTCCATCACTGCCACATAATCCCAGTGGTCCTATATATAATGTTCTAGTTAGACCACTATTTCTATGTCAGGAGAGTTTAAAAGCTCAGAAATAGACATGTGCATACTTTTGTAATCGTCTAGCGTAGGGGCGGCATGTCAGGGTTTCGCTCATGACCTATTTTGCATCTATTTTCTCACATTTCGGTAGTTTTTGTAAATACAGTTGGGTGGACATGTCACAGCAGCTTCTTTTGGCGACTCAGGTATAATCACCCTTGGATCCGGAGGGTCATTTTATTATCTCACGTGAAGGTCATTTGAGGATATAATGTGAGGGTCACTTTAAGAGCTAACATGAGTGTTATTTTATTAAATGCTTTAGATTTCACAGGAGTGTCTTCATCAGCCGGCCGATTAATCAATGTACTGGTACACTGCTTCTTCCCAGTGGCGATAGATGCAAAGCGGAAGTGTGCCTGGGATTTATTGAGGCTTAACAGCAGTGAAAGGTATAACTCGGACCGACCGTCAAGGGGGAGCAGGGAGTCTGGAAACACATGCTTTAGAATAGGAGCATAAACTGTGTGCTCCTCAGAGCTGACAACATTACGCTTATCTGCCCCCTCACCCGCGCCACACACACACACACACACACAACCACACACACGCAGCCACACACACGCAGCCACACACACGCAGCCACACACACAACCACACACACCCCACACATTAACACACCACCACATACATAAACACAACACCCACATCCACAAACACAACACACCCAACCAAACAACAACACACACACAACCACACACATAACCACACACACAACACATACAACCACACAAACAACCACACAGAGCTCCACACACACACAACCACACAGAGCTCCACACACACACAACCACACACACCACCACACACACCACCACACACACCACCACACACATAACCACAACAACCACAAACACAACACACACAACCACACACACAAACACAACACACACACACAAACACAACACACACAAAACCACACACACACACAACCACACACACACACAACCACACACAACCACACACACACACAACCACACACACACACAACCACACACACACACAACCACACACACACACAACCACACACAGAACCAACCGTCAGTGCACACTTTCAACAAGCACAGACACCATCAGTCATCAGTGCATGCTTTCACCGGGCACAAACACCAACAGCCATCAGTGCACGCTTTCACGGGACACCAACACCACCAGCCGTCAGTGCACGCTCCCACCAGGCACACACCACCAGCCGTTAGTGCACGCTCCCACCAGGCACACACCACCAGCTGGCAGTGCACGTTTTCACCAGGCACACACACACTACCAGCCGTCAGTGCATGCTTTCACCAGGCACAACACACCACTAGCCGTCAGTGCATGCTTTCACCAGGCACACACACACCACCAGCCGCCAATGCATGCTTTCACCAAGCACACACACACCACCAGCCGTCAGTGCACGCATTCATCAGACACACCACCAGCCATCAGTGCACGCTTTCACCAGGCACACACACCACCAGCCATCAGTGCACGCTTTCACCAGGCACACACACCATCAGCCGTCAGTGCACGCTTCCACCAGGCACACACACCACCAGCCGGCAGTACACACTTCCACCAAGCACACACACTACCAGCCATCAGTGCACAATTTCTACAGACACACACACCACCAGCCATCAGTGCACACATCAATTGTTAACGCATCCACAATTAACTATTGTAACAATAGCAGTATGGCGCACTCTACTTTTACAACTAATACAAAGCTCCCCCTATTAGGAGAGAGACTCCCCGGTGCTCAGCTTAGGAGTGACAATGAAGTCTAAATGTTCAAACCAGTTTGTAAGAAAAGTTAAATCCACCAGTAGAGAAGGTAATTCAGTTTATTAATCCATACTCATTATTTTCATGAGCAGTTAAAGATGAACTTGAAATGCAAATTCAAAATGCATAATCCATGTCTGTTATATCCAATTTAAACAATCCCAACCCCAATGCATTTCGGGCTAAGACGTAGCCCTTCCTCAGGGGAATGCTCTACAAACAAAAGAAATAATTCTGTCACTACTCACATGTCGATGTACAATAAATAACAATCTCTGACGTTGTATCATGCATTTAAACAGAGAAACATAGTGTGATAGGGTAACCTAACTTCCTGCAAACACCGAAAGTGCCGACCCATGGTTGACCAATAGAAGAAAAAAACAAACGAAAATGTACTAGACTGTGCTCAGGCTGAATATATTAAAACATGGGCGCATGACCCGCAAATATCGTTGTTAACCACAAACGCTGAAAGACTGAAAAGTCTGAACCGTGAAGCAAACAGTGCATCTCAAAAATATGTGACTCGAAGATTATGAAAGTACAGCGGTCCCAAACGTCCCACTCGATAAAATGACGCGTAATGCATTTCACAAAAGGTCCCCAATAGAGGTACTTACTTAGGTAAAGTACGAGGACACCCTCGATCTACAGACAGCTGGAAGCGTGTGAGAACGCGGATAGAAACTTATGAACAGACGCGCTGCTGAGAAAGAAGAGATAAACGAAGGACAAGAAACTAAGAAAAGAGTGAGCGCCATATAGAAAGGGTGGAAAGAAAACAAAAAGCGAAGTGTTCCCTACATAATTACTTTACTGTTTTTGACAAATGGTTTCATCAGTTATGCGGGACCGCCATGGGCAATTGTGCGGCTCCGTCGTACGCTAATATCTTTATGAAATCTTTTGAGGAATCTCACATCTTAAATCAACCAACATGGCTCAGTCTAGGTAGACTCTACCTAAGATACATTGATGACATTTTCATCCTATGGGCAGGAACTGAGAATGCACTTCTGAAGTTCTTGAGATCATGGAATGGTGTGAATGATCGAATACAGTTCACTTGGACCCTTGATAGGGAATGCATCCACTTTTTAGATGTAAAGATACTTCGACAAGCTGGAAAAATGACAACAACTATTTTCCGCAAACCTACTGATCGGAACTCTATTTTGCATCATCAAAGCTTTCATCGACCTGGGCTGAAACAAAATTTACCCCTCCCACAGTTGATGCGTGTCAAACGCATAGTATCTTCTGATAACTTGTGCCAAGAAGAAATGTCACACATGGTAGAAAGATTCAAGAAACGCGGATATCCTAAAGAATCTTTGGATAAGGCTGCCAACCGTTGTAGGAACATGAAACGTGAAGATCTCTTGCAAGTGAGATCGAAAACAGCAAAATTCCAGGATGGTGGTAGTGTCCAAATACACTGTTACGAGTAATCTTTTTAGAACTATCATTTTGAAACATTGGCCACTATTGAGCTTGGAACCTGATTTTCAGGGAGCCTTTGCAGAACCACCATTGTTTGCCTACACGAGGGGACGCAATCTGAAAGAAATTTTGTCCAAACCCAAGGAACCACACGAATTAGAATCATTCAAAGGACTCCGACCCTGCTATAACTGCAGCAATTGCAACAATTGCATACTGGGTAATGTCACCAACCACCCCATGAAGGGACAACCCATCAAACTGAGAGTGAACGCCACGTGCAATTCCTCTAATGTAATTTACATGCTGAAATGTCCCTGTGGGAAATGTTATGTTGGCCACACAGAAAGAAGAATAAGAGTGAGACTGTTGGAACATAAAAGCAACATCAGAACTGGGAACATGAAATCAACTGTGGCGGCACATTTCCTTGAACAGAAACATACTGTAGCCCAATTGAAATATCTCGTATTGGAGCAAGTGACACCTACACATGACAAAAACACGTTATTGAAGAGAGAGAATTTCTGGATCCGCTACCTGGCGACGATGCAGCCATACGGACTTAATGATAGGATGGAATTCCTATGTTACCTATAAGACTTTGTATCATTTGCCACCTGCTGTTTATCTAAACTACACACCATATTGTTTGCACTATTACTTTCCACATTGCCATTTTCTGCTCATTCCTTTTTTGTTCATACTGCAGTGTGTTTATTTTTAGTTCTACTCATCGATGGTTTATTAACCAGCAATGATGTAGGGAACACTTCGCTTTTTGTTTTCTTTCCACCCTTCCAATATGGCGCTCACTCTTTTCTTAGTTTCTTGTCCTTCGTTTATCTCTTCTTTCTCAGCAGCGCGTCTGTTCATAAGTTTCTATCCGCGTTCTCACACGCTTCCAGCTGTCTGTAGATCGAGGGTGTCCTCGTACTTTCCCTAAGTAAGTACCTCTATTAGGGACCTTTTGTGAAATGCATTACGCGTCATTTTATCGAGTGGGACGTTTGGGACCGCTGTACTTTCATACTCTTCGAGTCACATATTTTTGAGATGCACTGTTTGCTTCACGGTTCAGACTTTTCAGTCTTTCAGCGTTTGTGGTTAACAACGATATTTGCGGGTCATGCGCCCATGTTTTAATATATTCAGCCTGAGTACAGTCTAGTACATTTTCGTTTGTTTTTTTCTTCTATTGGTCAACCATGGGTCGGCACTTTCGGTGTTTGCAGGAAGTTAGGTTACCCTATCACACTATGTTTCTCTGTTTAGATGCATGATACAACGTCAGAGATTGTTATTTATTGTACATCGACATGTGAGTAGTGACAGCATTATTTCTTTTGTTTGTAGAGCATTCCCCTGAGGAAGGGCTACGTCTTAGCCCGAAATGCATTGGGATTGGGATTGTTTAAATTGGATATAACAGACATGGATTATGCATTTTGAATTTGCATTTCAAGTTCATCTTTAACTGCTCATGAAAATAATGAGTATGGATTAATAAACTGAATTACCTTCTCTACTGGTGGATTTAACTTTTCTTACGAACTGGTTTGAACATTTAGACTTCATTGTCACTCCTAAGCTGAGCACCGGAGAGTCTCTCTCCTAATAGGGGGAGCTTTGTATTAGTTGTTATTGCTCACGCTGATTGGTCCAGACAGCGTTATTCCTGGTAGCTTGCTACAGACCATTAACTTTGGTATCAAACTTTTGGGACACACTACGCTGTGCAGGTCTTTCTCCAAATCTTAGTTAGTGCACTCTACTTTTAAACATATTCATTTAAAGCGCAGCATGCCACCATTGCTACAAAAAAAAAAAAAAATTGGCCTACAATTTATAGACTTTTGTTGCAATTGGTGTTGCAATTGATGGTGCAATATTTAGCAATGCTAATAGCTCCAACTTAATTAATGTGAGACCTATTGCATTGTAAATGCTTGTTATCAGGAGACTTGGGGAACACAGAATAGTAAAACAAGTGTTTTTACCAATTGACTTTCTATGCATTTCTGTCTTCCAAATGTAAGATAATGTGTAAAAAAGAAGTCATTTTGAAAAATTCCCTCTAATTCACATGCTAGTATGGGTACCCACAAATTCAGAAATATGCAAATAACCACTGCTTCTAAACTCCATATTTTGTTCCCATTTCAGAAATACAATGGTTTCCTTGATACCTATTTTTCACTCTTTGTATTTCACCAAATAAATTGCTGTATACCCGGAACACAATGAAAAACCATTGCACGGTGCAGCTCAGTTATTGGCTCTGGGTACCACAGGTTCTTGGTGAACCTACAATATCTGACATCAAAAGAGTAGACCAAGTCTAAAGATAGTGTGTGTCTGAACAAACGACCGTGTAACAATAGGATATCGGTAGATGATACCAGAGACTGTTGAGTTACAGAGGTTCGAAAAAAAAATCCCATCAGACCACCCAATTGGCGGAATTTCATCATTTAGGGATTTGTAAATTTTCAAAACCTTTTCCTGGCCATTTAGTTCCAGGGTAACATGGGAACTCCATGTACCTCGTTCCTCAATAAAAAAGTAGTGATAAAGTGCAGTGCTCAAATTATAATGGTGAGTAAAATTGACTACTAAGACAAGAAAAATGTTCATGTTAGTGGTCTGAGTGTCAAGAAATTAAAAACACGCCTAGCAGTTTGAGATAAATACTGCCCAGTGGCGCTCAGCAAGATGGTCGACATGTTTCAGCCGTTCAGGGAATTACCCCGGCTTTCTTCAGGACCTTTCATGTAAGTTTGCTACTGCAACTAACAATAATATGTGATATGAGGAACATAGAAAATAGTGCTTATGAGAAGTCACATATCTACCAGGAACCTTGCATTCCAATATTCGCTGGAGGAAGGGAGACGAGGCTTCTTCCTATCGTGAGACAAAAGATAACACAATCAGACAGGACAAGGTCACCCACATACATCCACATGAATACACGTACACCGCTCAGACCAACACACATGCGTGAACCAATTCTATTCCGCTTCATTAGGACAAAAAACATACTAGTTACATCACACAGAGGCATTTCCTTGTCGTGATACTCACCCAGCTTTGTGTGGGTGACGACCCCACCTCACCCGGCAACCGCTCGGGAGAATGAGGCCCCGCTCTATAGTGTAGACAAAGGACATAGTAAGTGAACGACATCTTCTATGCCTAGCCAAATTGCTCTACACAGTAACCCAACAAACGTGTGAAGGAAACCCAAATATCAGACCACTAGTTTATCTACTCAGAGGTTGGCAGTTGGAGAGTGAAAAAATTAAAGAATTTTTGAAGATGAATGAATCAGGGGCTTTAGATATTAAAAGGTGTGTTTCCCAGTATGCCTTGTAGGCACTATTAGTTATCTCTGGATTATCACCTGATCAAACAACAATGGAGGCGTTCATCAATGACACCAGGATTAAGATGTAGATACGATTAAAGTTGGAGATCAACAATCTATCTACATTACATGAACAATATAAAGTCCTGCTAGTCTTAGCATGCCCATCCGTTAAAGTGCATGTCAGGTAACCCACACTGGAGTGTGAAGGTGAGGGCAGTTTCTGCTGGTGATACTAAAAAGGATTATATAGACTGGATTAACACAGCAAAGGCGGGCTGTTTCTCACCTGTCCGTCGGTACCCCTTGTATTAATCGAGCGGAAGTGGAGGTGTGTCACCTTCCGCCCGCTTTCATTTTATAAAAGAACCGTGTTTGGTTGATTAGTCACATGGGTACTAATTTCGCTTTGGAAGTGGAGTATTCGTCATGAAGGGAGTGTTTATGAAAACGCCTCCGCGCCAGGTCAGGAAGCCGATGCTCTAACCAGCGAGCACAGCTGCGCATGCGCTAAGCGGGAACCGCTATACACCAGCGTCTGCGCAACAGACACGGGGAAACCCTTTCTCCATCCGTTAAAGTGCATGTCAGGTAACCCACACTGGAGTGTGAAGGTTCTGTAACTCAACAGTCTCTGGTATCATCTACCGATATCCTATTGTTACACGGTCGTTTGTTCAGACACACACTATCTTTAGACTTGGTCTACTCTTTTGATGTCATGTATTCCAAATATGGGGAGTGAGTAGACAGGTCGTTAAACTATCCCCTCGACCCTCCACACCTTTTGTTTTTTGAGTATATAGTGCAGCTTTTTGCTGCGGGTCATTGTAATATGTATACGCATCTTTGTATACATTTGTAGCTCACCCAACTTAATTGTGAAGATTACCCCACACAGACCCAGCCCAACCTTTACAGATTCCTTATCACATTAATCCCATTACTGTCAAAATAGTTTTACAGTTAATTTTGTTTTTTGATTAGTCAACTCTAGACATTCATAAGGGATTAATATGTGGACAAAATACAAGTTTTACTGCCTGGTTGTCACACTCGGATTCCAGTATATTTAGACGGGATTGGTTTTTGCCCCTGAGACACAACCATCATCAGTGCATTAGAGACACGACTGACCTGCATACATTATAAGTATATTGTCTTTTGATTTGGGCAGACGTGCACAGCGTAAATGCCAATGAGATTAACCAATGTGTTTCTCACGCCATGCACTTTATTTGCTTTGCCCCCTCTGTTTTTTCTCACTAACGCTCGCTCATAGGGATGAGGGTTATGGTGTTTTCATGTGGAGAAAGGGTTTCCCCGCGTCTGTTGCGCAGACGCTGGTGTATAGCGGTTCCCGCTTAGCGCATGCGCAGCTGTGCTCGCTGGTTAGAGCATCGGCTTCCTGACCTGGCGCGGAGGCGTTTTCATAAACACTCCCTTCATGACGAATACTCCACTTCCAACGCGAAATTAGTACCCATGTGACTAATCAACCAAACACGGTTCTTTTATAAAATGAAAGCGGGCGGAAGGTGACACACCTCCACTTCCGCTCGATTAATACAAGGGGTACCGACGGACAGGTGAGAAACAGCCCGCCTTTGCTGTGTTAATCCAGTCTATATAATCCTTTTTAGTATCACCAGCAGAAACTGCCCTCACCTTCACACTCCAGTGTGGGTTACCTGACATGCACTTTAACGGATGGGCATGCTAAGACTAGCAGGACTTTATATTGTTCATGTAATGTAGATAGATTGTTGATCTCCAACTTTAATCGTATCTACATCTTAATCCTGGTGTCATTGATGAACGCCTCCATTGTTGTTTGATCAGGTGATAATCCAGAGATAACTAATAGTGCCTACAAGGCATACTGGGAAACACACCTTTTAATATCTAAAGCCCCTGATTCATTCATCTTAAAAATTCTTTAATTTTTTCACTCTCCAACTGCCAACCTCTGAGTAGATAAACTAGTGGTCTGATATTTGGGTTTCCTTCACACGTTTGTTGGGTTACTGTGTAGAGCAATTTGGCTAGGCATAGAAGATGTCGTTCACTTACTATGTCCTTTGTCTACACTATAGAGCGGGGCCTCATTCTCCCGAGCGGTTGCCGGGTGAGGTGGGGTCGTCACCCACACAAAGCTGGGTGAGTATCACGACAAGGAAATGCCTCTGTGTGATGTAACTAGTATGTTTTTTGTCCTAATGAAGCGGAATAGAATTGGTTCACGCATGTGTGTTGGTCTGAGCGGTGTACGTGTATTCATGCGGATGTATGTGGGTGACCTTGTCCTGTCTGATTGTGTTATCTTTTGTCTCACGATAGGAAGAAGCCTCGTCTCCCTTCCTCCAGCGAATATTGGAATGCAAGGTTCCTGGTAGATATGTGACTTCTCATAAGCACTATTTTCTATGTTCCTCATATCACATATTATTGTTAGTTGCAGTAGCAAACTTACATGAAAGGTCCTGAAGAAAGCCGGGGTAATTCCCTGAACGGCTGAAACATGTCGACCATCTTGCTGAGCGCCACTGGGCAGTATTTATCTCAAACTGCTAGGCGTGTTTTTAATTTCTTGACACTCAGACCACTAACATGAACATTTTTCTTGTCTTAGTAGTCAATTTTACTCACCATTATAATTTGAGCACTGCACTTTATCACTACTTTTTTATTGAGGAACGAGGTACATGGAGTTCCCATGTTACCCTGGAACTAAATGGCCAGGAAAAGGTTTTGAAAATTTACAAATCCCTAAATGATGAAATTCCGCCAATTGGGTGGTCTGATGGGATTTTTTTTTCGAACCTCTGTAACTCAACAGTCTCTGGTATCATCTACCGATATCCTATTGTTACACGGTCGTTTGTTCAGACACACACTATCTTTAGACTTGGTCTACTCTTTTGATGTCATGTATTCCAAATATGGGGAGTGAGTAGACAGGTCGTTAAACTATCCCCTCGACCCTCGACACCTTTTGTTTTTTGAACCTACAATATCCCCACAACCAGAAGGGTCCAGTGAATGTAACGGTATATTGCTTTCATAAATCTGCCATACTTAGAAGAAGTTATAGATGAAAACGTAGGCACAATTGGCTGTTGCTTTCAACTCAATTTAAATATTTTCTTATTTCAACCGTTAATTTATACAGGACCACTTTGAAGGATACACACAAATGACCCCTTGCTGAATTCAGAATTTTGTCTACTTTTCAGAAATGTTTAGCTTTCTGGGATCCAATATTGGTTTTTACCACTAACTGGAAGGAGGTTGAAAGCACAAAGAAATAGGCTTTGTCCCAGTAAGATACCACAATTGTCTCGAAAATGTTGGTTTTCTGACCAAGGCCTGCCGGTTCCTGAAATCTGGGAAAATTGTGATTTTAGCACCGCAAACCCTTCACCGATATCGTTTGCAAGGAAAAAAACTGATGCTTTCTTCTGCAGCACTTGTGTCCCATTTTTCCCCAAAAAATCACCCCAATGTAGTTGTATTTTGGCTAATTTCTTGATCTCCTCCAGGGGAATCCACAAACCCTGGGTACCTTTAGAATCCTTAGGATATTGAAAGAAAAGGTCGCTAACTACTGGCTACCTGTGTGCAAGAGAGCTACATTTAAGCTGCTGTGCCATGTTCATAGGGCACGATATGATTCTGGGCCTGCTATTCTGCTTTTCTTTTTACAAGTCTAAACGAGTACTTTGCTTGGCAACCTTAGCGCTGGTCCACACCAAGCAAATCAGAAAAGTCAGAACGGGTGGATGCTCTTTCTCTCATTTAGCCGCTAATAATTGTAATTCACTGCCTACGGGCCTTTGTCTTATCTCGGACTTCCTAAGGTTTCGGAAGAGATTGAAGATCTGGCTATTCCATGTTTCACTAGCTGTAAGACAAGATGCAATGTAATCATGGATCTAGTGCCAGCATATCCCTCTGGGGAGGAGTGTTGCACTCTACAAATACTATAAATACAAATCCAGACAACATTTCCCTAACGTTATATTCCAGAAGTTTATTATTTGCTATCATTTTTAAACATCTGTTTTCTTTTTTGTTGCCTAAACACTTGTAGAAAGAAGGGTGAGACTGGGAGTACTGAAATGTGAAGTGCCCCATGTGTGCTCAGAAAGCAAAGGACACACAGTTGATGGACGGAATGCAGAACAAATCAAAACATTCCCCCCCAGTCAAGAGATCTGAGTTAAATCCATCATTCTTTTGCTCACCTATGCCACCCCAGTTTAGATCTGGCCATATGCAAATCAGTCTTGACCCTGTGCCTCTTGGGAACAGTCCAGCCCGAACTGCCAAGCCAGGTCTTCCCTGGACAGGAAACAAGCATCCTAGGACCGGTTTCAGGGTTTCACCCCTCATCTGTCCCAATAGCTTGAATCCAGTGGCACAGTGAGCCCAGTATCCACGTCTGGGCATACCCAGTGCACTTAGGTTGAGAAGGCAAAAGACACAAAATTGATGGACGGAATGCAAGATAAATCAAAACATTCACCCCCGTCAAGAGATCGGAATTAAATCCATCCTTCTTTTGCTCAGCATGCCAACCTAGTTACGACCTGCCCATATGCAAATCAGTCTTGACCCTGTGCCTCATGGGAACAGTCCAGCCTGAACTGCCAAGCCAGGTTCTCCCTGGACCGGAAACAAGCATCCTAGGACCGGTTGGGCGCAGGGTCAAGACTGATTTGTATATGGCTGGGTTCAAACCGGAATGGCATGGGGAGCAAAAAACATGATGGATTTAGGCCCAGATCTCTGTACGGGGTGAATGTATGACAATATTCTGCATTCTGTCCATCAATTGTTCTTTCTGTAGTTTTCAGAAATGTCTTGGCAGGTTTGCCTGTGTGGCCAGCGAGCCTGGTTCAGAACACTGGAACTACCCTTACAAATTGCATTTTGGGGAATTTGTATCGCGAACATTAGGCCCAGCCACACGTGGGGTAACATTTTTATCAGGACAAGTGGGGAAAGGTAGGGTGGAAGATGTTTTGTGGATCTCAGTGGTTTCCAGAAGTTTTTGGCACAGGACCACAGTGCACAGTGTGATATCTGGGTGAGTCACCCCAAAGTCCTTTTACATTTTTGGGAATATTTGTCCCCTGGTTTTTAGTCACCTTTCTGTCCACCGGAGGAAGGGTGGGATTTGGTTGGTTGCAGAAAGACTGATGCACCTATTCTGGAGGTGGGCAAAAAAGGGTGTGGGGAGGCTCACCCAGGCATCATGCCTTGCTTCTGTCCCAGAAGAGGTGTATCAGTCTTTCTGCCCCCCTGGGGTGGATTGAGGGTGTTTACCCAAAATCTTCCTGCCGGGGGATAGAAAGGCCATGAGACACAAGGGGAAAAATATTCTCATAAATGAACGAGCATCTGCAATGCAATAGGTCTTGCATTTACGCAAGTGTGAGCTATTGGCATTGAAAAAGACAATGCCTTTTATTTATGTTTTGGTTTTTAAAACATAAATAAAAGGCATTATCATTTACAATGCCAATAGCTGAAACTCTCGCAAATGTGAGACCTATTTCATTCCAAATGCTTGACCCTACTGCAGTAAGAGAAACTCATTAAAGAAAACAGTGTTTACAGACTAAAGTAGACATACCGTATAACAACCGAAGTAAAAGGGCCAGTCCTCATGGGAGGTTACAAATGAAGATAAGGCGGTACTAAGAAGGGACTAACAAGACTAAGAACGAATCAGAAGCCAGCATTTACAAAGGACAATGACACAAGCCGATGACAAATATGGGCAGGGAGTGAGCGGGGCTTCAAGTACATACTCCAATACAGCATGGCTCGCAATACAGTGTATGCGCTGCCCAGGCTCAACCTAAAAACGGGTGGGGCAGCTCACCCATACATTGCACCTTGCCCCTGGTCCAGAATGGACAACACAGTTTTTCTGACCCCGAGGCAGATTGTTGGTGAACACCCTTCAACCCCTCTAGTATATGGCACAGTAAAAAGCTATTGTCCAGAGGGCTTTGTGCCCCCCAACCAGAACAGACTGAAGTGAACGATCTCTTACCTGTCCCCCCCAACCCCCAGTGGGCAGAAAGACTGTTGGAATCATATTGTTGGAGGTGGATGCTAGGCAGGATGTGTAGGTGGGCCAACCCCATAATATGAGGCAATAAAAAAAACTCCCTGGTGTCTACTGGACTTTCCGGAGGGCAGACTGGGGTTAAGAACTTGCTATCTGGCCCCAGGGAGGCAGAAAGACACTCATTTGAGAGGTTGGGGCTAAGCCCGATGCCTGAGCGGGCCACTCCATCCATTTTTCAAGGAAAAAAACAACCCCTGGTCTCTAGTTGGCTTTCTGCCTCCACTCCCTCCATTGGAGGCAGATTGGAGGTAACTGCCTCCTATTTGTCCCAGGGAGGCAGAAGGAGTTCTGGGTATAGGAGAGAAGGGAGCAGGAGCAGTAGCCCGTTGCCATGGGTCCACTCCTCTCCTTCAATTACACTCCCTGATGGTCTAGTGGGCCTTCTGCCCCCTCTCCCGGTCGGGGCACACACTGGAGGAAAACAACTTGTGTCTGCCCCGACGGGAGGCAGAAAGATAGCTGGGAGTTATTTGGGGGTTGGGTGGCTAGGCCCAATGCCTGGGTGGGCCAATCTCACCCATTCCTGCACTTCTAAACCTCTCTGGCGTCTAGTTGACTTGCAGTGTCTCTACCTCTGGACAGATTGGTAGTAATAACCTCCAATCTGCGCCCGGGGAAGGGGCAGAAAGTATTTTGGGCATGGGAGAGGAGGAGCGCTCCACTCTGTAGTGATGTTGAAGGTATTCTGCCGTCCGCTGGGAACACACTGGAGGAAAACACATCCTATCTGCTTCCGACGGGCGGCAGACAGATGACTGGGGATTATTTGGGGGGAGTGGCAGCTAGGCCCAATGCCTGGGAGGGCTGCCCCCACACATTTTTGCATGAAAAAACTTCCTGGTGTCTTGTGGGCTTTCTGTTCCCCTGGGAGCAGATTGGCGGTAACAACCTCCTATTTGCCCTTGGGGGTTTGGGGGGGCCAGAAAGACTGTTGGGCCTGGTTCGAAGCACTAGCTCATTGTGAGTGGGCCGCACCACATCCTCAACAAAATAGTCCCTGATGTCAAGTGGGTGGATTCTCGCTATGGTATCACCCTCCTGTGGCAATCCCCAAGCAGGAAATCACTAGGGAAAGGTGCACTTAAAAAGGGGAGATTCTCCGCTTTCCAATGATACCTCTCCCATCTGAATTTGTATTTGGAGGCCGGAGATAGGCTACTGAGCACCAAAGCAGTGGAAGTGAAATGAGTTGATTGGCTCATTTCACTATCAACTTTAAAAACGTCAGCACCCCATGCGCGCTAATCGTCATTACAAAATGGAGAAAAAAAATTCCTCGGGGTACTGGGGAAGGTATTCGTCAGCAGCCCGACTGAAATAAAGAAGAGAATCCCTCTGGTGATCACACTAGCGGGATTTCTAGATCCCTCCACTCCAGCAACCTGATTCTAGCGACTACTAAGAAGGTCAAGAAAGCAAGGTGGGGAGGCCGTTCCTTCTCTTATTCAGCGGCTAAGCTATGGAATGCTCTTCCTCAGTTAATAAGAGAGACCCGCAGTTTAACTGCTTTTCGCAAAGTTTTGAAAACGCACCTATTTAATCAATAATCTTGCCAAAACGCTGTAGCTGCTGCTTCTTGGTTCTGAAGCGCTACGAGGCCTCCGGGTGTTTTTAAGAAAACCAGAACGCATATTCAAGCAAATATGTGTAAAGTACCTTTGTTTAGATGCGTACTGTTGGACTTGGCCCTTCTGGCAGGTTCACCCCTAATCTTTTTGCTTTTAGTATATGATCTGTGTTAGTGATTTTTGGGTCTCTGCGCACTTTTTCCCTGTGTCCCAGGGTAAAGTGCGTTCGTGTAGTATGGCTGGCCTGCCCTCCCATAGGAATGCATGGGGAATGTGTGTGTCCATGTTAGTTCCTGATGTGTGGGGAGTGCAGGCTCGAGTTTGGTATGTGTGAACTCGTGAGAGTGAATGCTGCGCGATGGTATGTGCGGCTTGTATGTGTCTAGTGGGGAAGTGCCACTTCTAGACATTGATGTGTGTGTGCAGTGAGGGTGCTGGAGCGTGATTGGCTGGAGCTGGCTGGCAAGCCTGGCTCCAGGAAGTCTGGATGTGTTGTAAATAAAACAACGGTATTATTAAGCATTAGCTGAAGCCATAATGCATCAGTCCAAATATCTAGTATAGGGATTCCATTTTGTATTTCGAGTCCACCATTTTTCATGCCCTACATTGCCATGTGCTCAATGTTCTGATTGTCCTACCTCTCTGCCAGTTACACTGTGGATTCTACCTAGCAACAGTTATTATTAGTCCTTCTTGAGAGTGTAGCGCATGCTCAGCAGAAGTAACAGTTGTTCCTTATTAGCATAGCCCTCCCATATTCTAGAAATACTGTTAGCTCCACCCACTGATATATTTGGAAATGTCCTTACGTGGTTGCAACCTCTGTCTAAGCTGTAAGCTGAACCCCTTCCACTGTGTATAAAAGGGGCCATGTGCTTGTATTCAGTGTGCTACTCTGTACAATACTGTAGAAGTGTTGTGGAGGTTGTATCACCACCTTTAAAGGTTTATTAAACTATGTTTTTGTATTTCCAGTTTCCTTGCCAACTTCATTTGTAAGTCTAAGGACTTTGTACACAGAAGGGCGAACCCTTTCGGTACCTTTGGGCCTTGCTGAGGCCTGAACTCATCAATTGGCGCCCGTCACGTGGGGCTCATCGGCGACTCGGAGGCTCGAAGGACTGGTCGTGACGAAGGAGTGGAACTCTGCCGGGGAAGTGATCACTGCCAGCGGCGTCTTTAGTCCTGGCATCCTGAGGTATTTCTTCCTTCCTTCCGATCTGACCATCTGGGTGGCGCCGGTCTTCGACTGAGACCTCTTCTGTCGGTTTGCTGTGGATAAGCTGTTTGAGCAAATTGTGGAACTTGGCAAGTGGAATCTGGACGCTCGTGCTTGGTAAGGACCAATGTATGGTAATTACTGTGAGTGTTTATGGTAGCCAGTGATTAGCAAGGCAGTTTTAGGATACGCTTGCTGTGGCTTATGGATATGGATATGGAGATGTTTGGATGATCGATCATATTATGATTATGAATATGGGTATATATGCGTTGCAACACATATAGGTAGGCAATGTGGAGATTTTTCTCCAACATATGGTTGTGAGCGGCGCAACGATTAAGTGCCATTTTTTCTGTATAATATTGCGTATTTCGCACTATTTCTAGCATGTCTACTTTTAGCGCACTACGTAAGTGGTGCTGCTGTGGAAACCGGTTAAGTCTTGAAGAATCGCAGCCGGCTCCCCCAGAAGGGACGCCGAATAGGGATATGTACATTAAGTTTGGTCTTTCCCCTATAATGTACAGCACATTGTGGAGGAAGTATACCAAGAAGGATCCTGAGTTGAGATGGCCTTTGTATGGTTCGTTTGATGTGCGCAAAATTGAGTATGTGGAACAGTGCCTGTGTAAGCGCCGAGCGAGACAAGATATGTTTGAGAGTGTGCGAATGTGGGTGAAAGAAGTGCGTGAGCGTGAGAAACGTGAACATGCGCTGATTGAGAAAGAGCAGAGGAAGAATGTGCGTGAGAAGGCGCAAGAAATGAGACAACGTGAACAAAAAGACGCGGAAGAAAAACGGGAAAAGGAACGTAGATTGCAGATATCTGGCCAATATCCCATTCGTCGGCCTCTTTATCCTGTCCTTAATAATGCTGATGATGATTTTTCATTACTAGATCGTTCTCCGCCTCCGTATGCTGGCCCGTCTGCTCCGAAAGGGGAAGATGAGGATTCTGGATCATTTAAAGATAAGGTAGACACGCGGTCTAAGCTAACATCTGATCGTATGGCGGAGCTCCGACAAATTTCTTATCGTATTCTTAAGGGTACAATTCCTCTTGCTGAAATATTGTTGTCTCTTGAAAAATGGCCGGACAGGGAAAAAATTTATTTTCTTGAAACCTTTTCTGATGAAGTAGTCGGGGCTTTTCGAAAATATTCTCCTGTTCTTGAACCTGATGACATAATACAAGATAAGAAAGAATTGCGTAAAGGTCTCTTTTCTCCTTCCCAGGCAGCTGATGCAGTTCGACGGTTATTCGTATTGCGGGATGAGGCGTCTCGGTTACGAGAAGAAAAGCGACAAAAGACGGTGGACGACAAAGAGACGGGTTTGAGTGGCGACGGGAAACAATCACCTATCTTTTCTTCAGATAAGGTCGATATTGTGCATGTTAAACCTATGCGAGAGGCAGCGCCTTTGTATATTCCTCCTAAAGGAGCGGGTACTAGTTCAGATAAAGATTCAGCTGATGCCCGAGGGTATTTTATCTATAATTGGGTATATACTCCTTGGAATAGAGCGGATGTTATGGCCTTAAAGAAAGCGTTACCTGACCCACGGAAAAATCCTGCTGCCTTTTATGAGGAAGTTGAGGGGGCTTTGAATTCTTGTACTATGACATTAGCTGACGTTGATTTATTCTTTGGTCTTATATTACCCCCTGACATGTGGAGATCAGTACGGAAAATTGATGATTTAGTGACGTTTAAAGCTAAATGGGAAGACATTGAGGAGGAGGACAGAGCTAGGAAACCTGCGCAGAAACCACCCCAGCTCATTCTAGACCTCCCTGCTGCTATTTTGATTAAATTAAAGACGATTATTCCCCCTAAAAAGATTGACTGGACTATGTTAGCATCTTGCAAGCAAAAGACAGATGAATCAGTTTCTGACTTCTTTACGCGATTTGAAGAAACTTTTCATGATTTTAGTGGTCAGTCTCTGACGGATGACACGGGTCGACATCTGTTTGTAGACAAATATGTTTCAAATTTATTACCGGGAGTAGCAGCTCGGTTGAAAGCGAGTGAAAGCTCCTGGACGACTTCGACTCCGGCATCCCTCCTGACTATGGCTCAGTATTACGAGCGTCAGGAATTAGAAGCAAAAAGTAATGAAGATAAGAAATCTAAGGATTTGAAAACAAAAGTTATGTTAGCACAAGTGTATGGACCACCCCAGAGAGGAAATAATAGAGGTGGTCGGGGTTTTTATGATTCTACATATAACCGCACAGACTTGGCTAAAGATCAATGTGCATATTGTAAGCAACGAGGCCACTGGGCCAATGAGTGTCCTTTAGCGCGAGAACACAGGGCTATGGGACGGGGTAGAGGTTTTGGGAGAAATCGTGGGGGTTTTTCTGGCCCACGAGGTAACCTAAATGATAGGGCTAGATTCGAATCTAAGGAGCAACAACAAGGTGGGTCTAATACCTTTGATAGACGAAATCAGTATCAGATGTCTGACTATGTGCACCCCGAAAGTCATGATTCCCAATATGCATAGGATTGCGTAGGATGGGGGGAGGAATCAGTTGAAGTACCAGTAGATCAGAGGGGTCCTTATGTTACAGCACATGTTTTGGGTTCTACTGACCAGTTTCTGGTTGATACAGGGGCTACTCGTAGCGCTTTGTCTAAACAATTGGTTCCGAGGGCTCCCCTGTCTGGCTTAACGATCACATCTGTAGGGTTCGATGGAACACCTTCTCTTAGCCCATTATCCCAACCCCTTGCATTTCATGTCGACAAATTTACAGCACCATGTCCATTCTTGCTTTCCTCAAACACGCCTGACAACATTGTGGGTCTAGACATGCTGAAACATTTTAGAGCCACAATCCGCTGCTCCCCTGAAGGAGTACGCGTGATTTTAAATGACAATTACCCTGCAAAAGAGAGAGTGTGTATGGTCGCTGAAAGTGCTGCATTAGCCTCTTTACCTCACACGTTGTGGGCTACTTCAGACACTGATGTGGGACAGATGGTCATTCCTCCGGTTCACATTAGTGTGAAGGAGGGAGCTGTGTTACCACGCCTGCCTCAATATAGGATTTCACAGGAGGGTGAGGAGGCGCTCATACAGATTGTGCAGGATCTCATCCGAGTGGGGGTGGTGGAAGAAGTCCCATACAATGTTTGTAACAGTCCTATTTTACCAATCTTGAAGAAAGACACTGATACTAGGGTATATCGATTTATTATTGATTTGCGGGAGGTGAACAAGATAGTGGTGCCCCAATACCCTGTTGTTTCTGACATCACGACACTCCTTACCTTGGTTCCACCAACAGCGACAACATTCTCGGTTGTCGACCTGAAGAACGCCTTCTTTTCGATCCCTATTCACCCTGATAGCCGTTACCTTTTCGGCTTCACTTTGAATAATCGATCGTATAGATTTTGTAGAATTCCACAGGGCTATACTGAGAGCCCTAGTATCTACAGTCAGGCGTTGAAAAGACAGTTGGATTCCTTTGTCTTGCTTGAGGGGGTAGTGCTTATTCAATATGTCGATGACATTTTGTTGGCTGCTGACACCCCTGAGCAATGTGAGACTTGTACGTTGTCCTTGCTTTCCTTTTTGGCTTCTCACAATCATAAGGTATCTATGAAGAAATTGCAATTCTGTAGACCTAAGGTGACCTACCTAGGCCACCTTTTGTCTAAGGAGGGGCGTGCACTTACATCAGATCGTATCCAAGCCATCCTGGACACACCAACACCTTCTACACAGAAAGATGTTCGAGCATTTTTGGGTCTTACGTCCTTTTGTAGGCAGTGGATACTGGGGTTTTCACATATAGTCAAACCACTGTTAGCGCTATTGACAAAAGACACTCCAATTCCCCTTCCTTGGACAGATGAATGTGAAAACGCTTTCCAACAGTTACGTCAGGCCCTTTGTTCAGCACCAGTGTTAGGCACTCCTGATTACACGAAACTTTTCACATTATATGTACATGAGAGAGATGGATGTGCGTCATCTGTGTTAGTACAGATGCACGGGGACAGGCAGCGTCCGTGTGCATATTTCTCGGCATTGCTCGATCCTGTCGCTCGGGCATTGCCGGGGTGTTTTCGTTCGGTCGCAGCGACAGCTGTGTCAATACGTCAGAGTGAGGGAATAGTGTTATCTCACAAGCTGTTAGTGTTGGTTCCCCATGCTGTTGACGCCCTTTTGAATCAAACAAAGACGCAGCATTTAACAAGTGCCCGTCTGACCGGATATGAACTAACGTTGCTGGCTCCCCATATCACACTGAGGAGATGTGCTACGTTAAATCCAGCAACATTGTTACCATTCCTGACGACTCAGCCTGAGGCACAAGAAGCACATGATTGTATTTTTGTGACTGAGGAACAGACAAAGGGTCGTATCGATCTCCAGGATACGCCTTTCTCAGATGTAGATGGAGAATTATGGGTGGATGGCTCCTGCCTGAAGCTACCGGATGGTACGACTTCGGCAGCATATGCCATCACTACTTTGTATACTATCGTGGAAACAGCACGCATTCCACAGAAATCAGCCCAGGCAGCGGAGCTGATCGCATTGACACGAGCATGTGAGCTTAGTGCAGAGTTGTGTGTGAATATTTATACAGATAGCCGCTATGCTTTCGGAGTAGCGCACGACTTTGGCCTGCTCTGGAAGGAAAGAGGTTTTCTGACATCACACGGAACACAAATTATGTATGGAGAATTGGTGCACAATCTTTTGACTGCCCTGACATTTCCTAAGAAGATAGCTATAGTGAAATGCAGTGCACATAAGAAAGTTATTGACAAAGTAGGGCAAGGAAATGCTTTCGCTGACCAAGTAGCACGAGAAACTGCAATGAGACCTGACTCCACTTCAATGTATGTTGTGAAGTCACAAGCAGAACGATGGCATGATGCTAGGAAAGAAGTGAGGAAAATACAGAGAGTTGCTTCTGATAAAGAACGAGAGCAATGGTCTGAAAATGGAGAACTGGATGATGAAGGTTGTTGGCGCAACAAACAAATGGATAGGTGGAAGTTGCCCACAGCTTTTGTCCAACCTATGGTTCAAATGGCACATGGGCTAGCACATGTTGGAGCTTCAGCGATTGTGAAATTGCTTGCGCAAGTTTGGGAGCATCCAGAGATTGCTAGCACGGCCAAGAGAGTGGTACAGACCTGTATGATCTGTCTTAAATACAACCCAGGGAAAGGAACACGGACTCCAGCAGGAGGATTTGAAATACCTACTGCACCTTTTGAAGTCCTGCAAATGGACTATATCCAACTTGAACGCTGTAATAATCTAAAGTACGTCTTGGTAGTGGTGTGTGCTTTCAGTAAATGGATTGAAGCCTACCCTACTAAGGACAATACTGCAATGACTACAGCAAAGGTGCTACTGAAGGAGTTTTTCCCTAGGTATGGTGTTTGTAGACTATTATGGAGTGATAACGGGCCTCATTTTATAGCAGACGTTATCAAGTACGTTCTGAGAGGTCTGGGGATAAAACAGAAGTTTCATGCAGTGTTCCATCCACAGTCGGCTGGCTTGGTGGAACGCTACAATGGAACACTGAAGCTTAAACTAGCAAAGATCCAGGCTTCCACTTCTCTGACTTGGCCCGACGCTTTGCCTTTGGCATTGTTGTCAATAAGATCAGTACCACACTCCCGAACCGGCCTTACACCGTATGAGGTGGTGTTTGGTCGTCCCATGAATATTTGGGGAGTGCCCAAACCAAGTTCCGTATATGATGTACCTTGTGTATTGATGAATGACTATCTGGGACAATTAACTGATAACTTGGTTTCTATTCATCAACAGGTTCGAGAAGCACTCCCTGACCGGTCCACAGGTGAGGGTCATAGTCTCCGACCCGGTGACTTCGTCCTCATCAAGGCGTTCGAGAGGACGAGTGGCCTGGAGCCCCGATGGTGCGGTCCCGAGCAGGTTCTGCTCGCAACAAGAACGGCCGTCCGAGTGACCAACCGGAAGAACTGGATTCACTCCCTTCATTGTCGCAGAGTGCAACCCGGATTGGTGGAGCCTGCCGTGTTGACTGACCATCGAGAAATCCTGACTACAGAGAAAGGCCCTGCTGTGGTACCTGATGAGCAAGAGGAGTTCTTCCCGGACCCGACGACTTCTGGAGTAAGAAGATACAACCTTCGACCCAGGAAGAAGTTTTCTGCTGTTTAGACTGCTGTCAGAACGGCCTCTTGGTTGGTGCAACGGAGAGCCGATGAGGCAAGGGGGGGGGGATCAGCCTTGCATTAGAGTAGTGACACCCGTCTTGGCCCGTTGGTGAAGAAAACAACAGCCGCCTTGGGGGAAGAGTTCTGACAGCCTTTTTTTTAGTTTCAGGAAGATTTGCGAGACATTTGTTCAACATGGAGAGAAAGAAAGTGATCTGCGCCTTCGGATTTATTGCTAGTGTGGCAGTTGTTGCCATTATCACGTGGTTTGTTGAGGATGTAATTCCTGCCCGTGATCTATATGTGGTTTCTACACCGGTGCCAGAGGAGCATTTCTTTTATACTCTCCCCTATCAGGAATCAAAACACCGCTTGTCCTTTGTAAATAACACCTTCATTCAGATGCTACATCATACCACACTGCTACAAATGAAACAAATTGCTGGATATGTGGTATGATGCCAGCGCACCAGAAGAAGGGGGGAACACCGTTTATACCTCTCCCTTTCTCTCATAATGGTTCTTGTCGTGCCTGGTATACTCTTCTATTTGCCACAAGAAAGCCTGCTGTTGGAAGATTACTTTTTAGACTAAACAAAGAATGTCACCAGAATAAAGACGGCTATCCACAAGCCAATGGAACTATATGGGAGTGGGAAGAATATCGACCAGACAATGAGTCTACTCCCTACATTTTTACGAACACTAGAGACACTGTCGAAAGTGAAAAATTTGTGATCTCAGTTGCACAAGCACAAGCGGACTTATGCGTACAAAGTGTTGGGAACATCCCTGTAGGTGTTAGTGATTGTATTAAAGTCTTAAATATAGATGGTCTGAATAATAGCACATTTTTAGCATCCCATAATACATATTTTGTATGCGGTAATAGAGGATATTATCGATTACCAGCTGGCTGGTCAGGAGTATGCTATGTATCGTTTTTATTACCACCAGTGTTTTTAGCACCTGCCACTTATCATAAAGACTTGAAATTGTTGAATAATGCCACTGTGAATAGATACAAACGTACTTTATCTATCGATGATGTGGACCAGACCGATACTAGTTTGCAGCAATATGTAGATTTTAACCTAGGGTTATTCTTTTTTGTTGGAGCTGCCCTAAACAGTAGAAAGATAAGAAGATTAACTAGAGTTGTAGAGGCAGTGACCAACCAAACTGCTGCAGCACTAGGAAACGTAACTGAAGAGTTGCAAATTACTAGAATTGTTGCCCTGCAAAACAGAATGGTGTTAGATGTCATATTAGCAGAAAAAGGAGGAGCTTGTAGACTTATTGGAAGTAGCTGTTGTGTCTTCATCCCAGACAACTCGCCTTCTGTTTATAATGCCATAAATAAACTGCATAAAATAGCTGCTGACATACATGTTGATAATGGTACATGGACCTTCTCTAGTTGGTTTTGGACCTTATTTACTACATGGGGTTGGAAGATCCTCACTGGCCTTTGTATAATAGTAGTAATTCTTTTTTCTTGCTGTATGTGTAGTGGTGTGTGCTTTCAGTAAATGGATTGAAGCCTACCCTACTAAGGACAATACTGCAATGACTACAGCAAAGGTGCTACTGAAGGAGTTTTTCCCTAGGTATGGTGTTTGTAGACTATTATGGAGTGATAACGGGCCTCATTTTATAGCAGACGTTATCAAGTACGTTCTGAGAGGTCTGGGGATAAAACAGAAGTTTCATGCAGTGTTCCATCCACAGTCGGCTGGCTTGGTGGAACGCTACAATGGAACACTGAAGCTTAAACTAGCAAAGATCCAGGCTTCCACTTCTCTGACTTGGCCCGACGCTTTGCCTTTGGCATTGTTGTCAATAAGATCAGTACCACACTCCCGAACCGGCCTTACACCGTATGAGGTGGTGTTTGGTCGTCCCATGAATATTTGGGGAGTGCCCAAACCAAGTTCCGTATATGATGTACCTTGTGTATTGATGAATGACTATCTGGCACAATTAACTGATAACTTGGTTTCTATTCATCAACAGGTTCGAGAAGCACTCCCTGACCGGTCCACAGGTGAGCGTCATAGTCTCCGACCCGGTGACTTCGTCCTCATCAAGGCGTTCGAGAGGACGAGTGGCCTGGAGCCCCGATGGTGCGGTCCCGAGCAGGTTCTGCTCGCAACAAGAACGGCCGTCCGAGTGACCAACCGGAAGAACTGGATTCACTCCCTTCATTGTCGCAGAGTGCAACCCGGATTGGTGGAGCCTGCCGTGTTGACTGACCATCGAGAAATCCTGACTACAGAGAAAGGCCCTGCTGTGGTACCTGATGAGCAAGAGGAGTTCTTCCCGGACCCGACGACTTCTGGAGTAAGAAGATACAACCTTCGACCCAGGAAGAAGTTTTCTGCTGTTTAGACTGCTGTCAGAACGGCCTCTTGGTTGGTGCAACGGAGAGCCGATGAGGCAAGGGGGGGGGGATCAGCCTTGCATTAGAGTAGTGACACCCGTCTTGGCCCGTTGGTGAAGAAAACAACAGCCGCCTTGGGGGAAGAGTTCTGACAGCCTTTTTTTTAGTTTCAGGAAGATTTGCGAGACATTTGTTCAACATGGAGAGAAAGAAAGTGATCTGCGCCTTCGGATTTATTGCTAGTGTGGCAGTTGTTGCCATTATCACGTGGTTTGTTGAGGATGTAATTCCTGCCCGTGATCTATATGTGGTTTCTACACCGGTGCCAGAGGAGCATTTCTTTTATACTCTCCCCTATCAGGAATCAAAACACCGCTTGTCCTTTGTAAATAACACCTTCATTCAGATGCTACATCATACCCACACTGCTACAAATGAAACAAATTGCTGGATATGTGGTATGATGCCAGCGCACCAGAAGAAGGGGGGAACACCGTTTATACCTCTCCCTTTCTCTCATAATGGTTCTTGTCGTGCCTGGTATACTCTTCTATTTGCCACAAGAAAGCCTGCTGTTGGAAGATTACTTTTTAGACTAAACAAAGAATGTCACCAGAATAAAGACGGCTATCCACAAGCCAATGGAACTATATGGGAGTGGGAAGAATATCGACCAGACAATGAGTCTACTCCCTACATTTTTACGAACACTAGAGACACTGTCGAAAGTGAAAAATTTGTGATCTCAGTTGCACAAGCACAAGCGGACTTATGCGTACAAAGTGTTGGGAACATCCCTGTAGGTGTTAGTGATTGTATTAAAGTCTTAAATATAGATGGTCTGAATAATAGCACATTTTTTGCATCCCATAATACATATTTTGTATGCGGTAATAGAGGATATTATCGATTACCAGCTGGCTGGTCAGGAGTATGCTATGTATCGTTTTTATTACCACCAGTGTTTTTAGCACCTGCCACTTATCATAAAGACTTGAAATTGTTGAATAATGCCACTGTGAATAGATACAAACGTACTTTATCTATCGATGATGTGGACCAGACCGATACTAGTTTGCAGCAATATGTAGATTTTAACCTAGGGTTATTCTTTTTTGTTGGAGCTGCCCTAAACAGTAGAAAGATAAGAAGATTAACTAGAGTTGTAGAGGCAGTGACCAACCAAACTGCTGCAGCACTAGGAAACGTAACTGAAGAGTTGCAAATTACTAGAATTGTTGCCCTGCAAAACAGAATGGTGTTAGATGTCATATTAGCAGAAAAAGGAGGAGCTTGTAGACTTATTGGAAGTAGCTGTTGTGTCTTCATCCCAGACAACTCGCCTTCTGTTTATAATGCCATAAATAAACTGCATAAAATAGCTGCTGACATACATGTTGATAATGGTACATGGACCTTCTCTAGTTGGTTTTGGACCTTATTTACTACATGGGGTTGGAAGATCCTCACTGGCCTTTGTATAATAGTAGTAATTCTTTTTTCTTGCTGTATGTGTATTCAATGTGGTCCTATGATATGTTCCCTTTGCATTACCTCTTGTATACCCAATAAGAAAGCTGTTTCCGAAGCTGCTTATCAAAAGAGTCTAACTAAAGAGATTTCTAACATTATGAGCATTGATATTCAAGATGAGTTTGATGACTACCCTATGAAATGGAATGGCTTCAGCTAACGCTGAAAGGGTCGTCTGTTGTAAATAAAACAACGGTATTATTAAGCATTAGCTGAAGCCATAATGCATCAGTCCAAATATCTAGTATAGGGATTCCATTTTGTATTTCGAGTCCACCATTTTTCATGCCCTACATTGCCATGTGCTCAATGTTCTGATTGTCCTACCTCTCTGCCAGTTACACTGTGGATTCTACCTAGCAACAGTTATTATTAGTCCTTCTTGAGAGTGTAGCGCATGCTCAGCAGAAGTAACAGTTGTTCCTTATTAGCATAGCCCTCCCATATTCTAGAAATACTGTTAGCTCCACCCACTGATATATTTGGAAATGTCCTTACGTGGTTGCAACCTCTGTCTAAGCTGTAAGCTGAACCCCTTCCACTGTGTATAAAAGGGGCCATGTGCTTGTATTCAGTGTGCTACTCTGTACAATACTGTAGAAGTGTTGTGGAGGTTGTATCACCACCTTTAAAGGTTTATTAAACTATGTTTTTGTATTTCCAGTTTCCTTGCCAACTTCATTTGTAAGTCTAAGGACTTTGTACACAGAAGGGCGAACCCTTTCGGTACCTTTGGGCCTTGCTGAGGCCTGAACTCATCAGATGGGTCTGCCCAGGAGTGAGTGGAGAGATCAGCCTGAGTGATGTGAGGGAGGGCTGCACCTGGTTCCTGATGGGGCTGGGCTTTCCCCACACAATGCTGGTTCCGCCCCCTGTGGTGTGTCTAACGACCCTAGCCTCCCCAGTGAATGAAAGGGGTGGTTGGGCCATCAAGGGTGCTCCAAAACAAGCTGCAACTGGTTTCCCCCCACCCTGCACCCTGAGACAAAGGATTTAGTAGTATAAGAAGGGGCTGTGTCCCCTTACAATTTGTTCTCTGTTCTGTTCTGCTCCAGAATCCTGAGGGGGCTGCTGCTGTTGCTGGGGCCAGGAGGACCGCCACTTGGATTGTCTACATGCCTGGAGACCCAGTGTGCTGGCTCTGGGCCCAGCCTTGCCCCCCTGCCTGTCTCCAGACCCTGCTGGAGCTTTACTTTTTGCCAGAGCGCCTGGAAGCGCTGGATTCTTGTCCCTAGCGCCTGGGAGCGCTTTATTTTGTCACCGGCGCTGGGGAGCGCTTTATTTTACTAATTGCGCTTGAAAGCGCTTTTTGGTTGCCCAGCCGGTGCCCACCCGGCATTTGCTGAGTTCGGCTGCGCTCGTTATTTATTTACGAGTGCCCACCTCGATTCATTGTGTGCTTTAGACCCGCCGGTGCCCACCCGGAATTGCCCCGTGTGTTCACCGCCGCAGCCCAGGACAAAGAACCACCGAGAGAAGCTGCCGGGAGAGCCGCGCTGGGATTGGCCCAGCCGGCCCAGCCTCCCGCCGCGTCATCGGGGGAGGAGCAAAGAAGCAGGAAGTAGCCTGCGTTGACTGAGCGAGGCTCCCAACCGAAGGGAGAGCCCCGGGGAAAAGAGGAGAAGCCCAGCCAAGAAGAGCCGATGCCGCGAGGAGACGCCGTCTCCCGAGGTATCTGGTGAGTGCGGGCGTGCCCCGGGTCGCGTCTCTGTCAGGGGCATTTCTTTCGACTTAGAGCCACGAGGCTCTGGGGGCATTCATTTGTTCTGAGTCCCCCGTGAGGGACTCCAACGTTCCGCCCACACCTGTGACGAGGACCGAGAGGCTCAGGGCATTTCTACTTTAGAGCCCACGAGGCTTCAGGACCCCGCAGTTGTTTGTCGAGCCCCGAAAGGCTCCCAGTCATATTTGTTTTACGAGTCCCGAGAGACTCGAGGGGCCAGGTCTTTGTTCTTCGAGCCCTGAGAGAGGCTCGAGGCGCCATTGTTTGTTTAGAGCCCAGAGAGGCTCTTGGGGGACACAGGCAGTTGGTTAGAGCCCCGAGGCTCCCACGCTGTGTTTCGCCCCACCATTGTTCTTGAGCCCACGAGGCTCCAACGTTGGCCCATCAGTATTTACAACTGTCCAGCACTTAGTGGACAGTTGCCACGTTTAGGTTTGTTTTTGGCTGCCTGCGCAGCCTGCCCTGACATTTTGGACTAAGGGCATTTCAGCCCTTGCGAGGCCAGTTGGCCTGGGGGACATTTCTAGTGTTGTGCCATGTGCACCTTGCGCAAATTATGGTTTACTTGATAATATGATTCCTGCGCAAATGTTCTACCTGCACCTCTGAATGTGTTTTTATGCCTCATGTGCAATGTGTTTTATGTTTCTTCCCCTTTGCTAAAAGTGACCTGCTTAGAGGAGTGTTTATGTTTTATTACCTTTGCTAAATGTGACTTGCTTAGGTGATTGCTTTTCTTCCCTTTGCTAAAAGTGACCTGCTTAGAGGATTGTTTTAGGTTTCCTTCCCTTTGCTAAATGTGACATGCTTAGGTGATGGTGTTTTTCCTTCCATAGGTCCTGATAATAAGGTCCTAGTTCCCTGCGTGATTTTCCTACAGTGGTTTGGGTTACGTAGGAGGTATTTACCCTTTACCAGTAGTTACTGGTTGTGTGCTACATTTACTATTTTTAATGCTACAGTCATTATATGTCTATGTGCTAAGTGTTATACCTACAAGTATTATTTCTAAAAAGTGCATACCCCTGACAGTGGTCCAGGTGGCCCTGTCCTGTACATAATCCCTTGTAAATTCTGCCCATATCTGTTGGCACATTGTAAAGTGTGTGGTGTATCTACTGTGTTTTTATTATAATACAAAGGCTATTTTTGATATAACCTTGTGTGGAGTTTCCTTTGTGGCGGGCCTTGGGTGTTGTTGCTGGGGTGCGCGCGCAAACGCTTTACACATCGCCTCCGAGATTAGCCTTGCTGCTCGCGTCACGTTACCTAGAGGGTGAGCAGGGGTTATCTTGGTGTGTAACTCCCTTGCCCTGACTTAGAAATGATGATCCCTAACTGACTTTGGCGTGAGCCTTGGGCGGCCGGGGGTCCCGTTTCTAACACATACAAAACAATAATTGAAGAACAAAGCAGCATGTTAAATGATGTCTTTACCTGTGTGGGTTGTAACTATTCAGTGTTCTATGTTTTGGAATCCCATGATTGTCAGTATTATGTAAATACAGACAGACTGTCATGAATATTTTTTAGACGCATCACAGTACTGTGGCCTCAACCACAGAAACATTGCCTTTTGAGGCTTAGGGGGTCAAAACGGTATTACATAGCTTAACCTGTTTGCTTGTGGTCAGGAGTGAGGAATGAAGCAGAGGAAAAGGAATATGTGGAATAGAGTAGAAGGGGTATAGGAAAGAAGAAGCATATTAATTACAAAGTGTTAAGGATACAGGAATCATAATGTATGATAGTTTAAGAATTAAATGAGCTACAAGATGGAATTTCATTAGTTGCCACGTGCTCTCTTTCAGAATGAGGACACTGGGTCTGTGGAATATACATAAATATATATAAATAATCATTACGTGTGAAGAGGTTGCAGAATTTGCTGATCCTCTCCATGCTGCCGACCCATTTTTGTAGTATATCTTCAACAAATTTTCCTCACCTTTACCATCATCTTGTCACAATTTCATTGGCAACAAGGATGGGCTGCTGTGGTGAAACCATTCAGAAAGTGGTGTATGTTTTTTGCATGGCCCACTGTGGTTTTCCCTATGTTAGCCTAACTGTGCATGTTGTAGGCCTAGTATTCCTTTGCGCACGTTAATATATAATCAAGTTTGCTTTAGTGCCCCATTGTACTTTCACACAGAACCTGCATATGTTTTCGCGCACTGTTCCTTTCCTGGAATTTTGTCTGAACACCATAGAAAAGGTCAAAGTAGAATGTCCCTTGGTATTCTTTCTGGCCAAGCACTAGCACCTAGACATAACACAAGAATGCAGCTGTTGTTTATGCGCGCACATGTCCCATCATGTAGATGAGCAAAAAACAGACATGTGAAACAAGAGTTCTGAGGCAAGAACATTGCATCTGCAGAGATGCAGTGCTTAATTTGTGCAGGTGCTAAGCCCCCAGGTCAGTGTCCTAGTCCGTAGAACCTCCAAAACAGTGCATGCGCTGTTGTGAGGCATATTGTGGGCTTTCTGAGAACATACAGGAGCTTAGAGACCTCCCGTTGATTACCACTGATTGGATTTTCTGCCATTCTCTTTTGCCTGCTTCTTATTCGATGGTTTTCCTTTTCTGTCTTGTGTCTGCCCCTCCCAAGAGCGTTGCCAATCTACTTGCATCTTTCTGAGTGCTTAACATGTGCCGGTGGTGTCCCACAAGAAAGCCTAGGGTCTCCAGTTCGGCCAACCCAGGCCCCCGCTTCTTTTCAAAACATTTGTGGAACAGAGGAAGGTAAACTCAGAAAGGGAAAGCTTACAGCGCTTACATCTCTGACCCCGCAGGGTTTGGTATCTGCCTCCACCCAAATGGTCTTGCAAGAATTATAACTCTCAGGATTTTTGGAGGAAAGGAAGTAAGTAAACCAACAGAAGGTATAGAGATCACCACCTATCTATGCTCCTTCTTTAAGGTTCAGTCCAAAAACCAAAAAGCCAGAAGCACATCATTCCATATCCACTTAGTCCTCTCCTAGTGGTCGGAACACAGTCACAGGAAAGCTACACCAGAACTGTGGAGGGGGCAGGGGGAAAGGGGTATCTGCTTTTCTTCCCCCACTCACACCTCACTCCTTTGCTTCTCTCCATTCTTCCTTCACGTTCTGCCCTACACCCGCGTTTCCTCTTAATCACCGCCTCCTCTCATTAACTGCTTTTAATTTTTCATCTTTCGTTTCCACTCTCTTTTCACACGCTCCCCCCGTCTGCTCTTCTTCCCTTGCCTTTCTCCTCTTTCCACTTTTCATTCTCATCATGTTTCACTCCAATCTTGCACTCCCAATCTCTGCTTTCCCCACTTCTTTTCACATTCTTTGTCTACCTTTGTATCTTTTATCTATCCTTGCCTTCGGACCTCTCCTTATTCCTCCCTTTCCCTTTTATGTTTTTCCTTCTTGTACACATCTTTATATCCACTCCAGGAATCTGTGTTTGATTTCATGGTCATACATTTAAATATTGGTGTGGGCACTCAGTCTTTAATCTTTCTGGGGTCGATAAAATGAGTGCTATTGAGCTTGATAGCAACATTTTTAATTTGGTGTCAAGGCCCCCTCTGCTGAATATGTGCTTTACAAACATATCTGGTGTGTTAAGGACACACAAATGTATTTTAATCTTTTGTTTTTCAATTTCGTTGCAATATTACATTGTCATTATTCCCTCTGTCCCTGCTTCATCCAGTACCTTTCAAACTCACATCCATTCCCTTGACCTCCTTTCTTTCCTTCATCCCATCTTTTTCCTTTTTCTCTTCCTCTGCACCTCCAGCCATACCTCCTTCCTTCTTTCCATTCTTCCTTCCATATATCCTCATTCATTTCCCATCCTTCCTCCTTTGGTGCATTTTTTCCTCCATTTATTCCTTACTTTCTTTTTTTCCTACTCCTTCTTTAATTTAATTATTTCTTATCCTCAACCCTTCCTTCTGCTGTTCTTCCTTTTCTTTTTATTTATCCATTACACATCGTTTACTTCTCGCACTATTCTTTAATTTCTTCCTTTCACTTTCTATTCTTATTTTCTCCTTCTTTCATCCATTACTTATTTGTTTCCTCACTCCAGTACTCTCCTTCATGCCTGCATTTGTTGCTGCCTTCTTTAATGTATTCCTTCCTTCATCCCTCCCTTTCCTTTGAACTGCGCAGTGCAAGCACATTCTCTTTAGTTTGCAAAACTGCTTCAAGTCCTCAATGGCCTTTCCTAAAGCTGCATTTTGAGATCTACACACATTCAATAATTTGAGTTCATTTTTAAGTTGAGATCATAGGCTTCCTATATGTTATACTATGTCATGTAATATTAATTTGTATAGTGAACTAATCACTCAAGAGGGTATCCAGGTTCCTGGGCAGGTATGTAGGACGAGGCCGCCGAGGTGCTTATGTGAAGAGCCAGGGCTTCAGCTTCTTGCGGAACTCAAGAAGTGAGGAGGTAGCTCTGATGTGTTGAGGCTTATGGGTGTGGCCAATAAATGATGTGGGTGGAGCCACTGGAGGAAATGGGAGGAGCCGGGAGAGTGGGTGTGGTCTACTAAACCAGAAAAATGTGAGCACCTGCACTTAATATTTTACAAATTAAGCACTTCAGAGATGTAGAACGCTTATCTGTGTATGCTCAGGTATGGGGCCTGCCAGTAATCCCAGAGATCTTTGATATATAATCATTTAGCTTCATTAGCAAAGGAGGTGGTTTAGGTTAACCTTGTCCTATAAAAGGACTTGGATTTTCATTATATATGGATTATTAACTATGCAACAGTATTTTTAGTATGCAATTGTTTTCTAATTGTGGCACGTATACTGCATTTCACAGCACAAGAGTTTACCCAAATATTCTAAACTTCCTTTGTGCCTCCTGGTCATCTTACTGTAGACAAGTACAAGTGAGAGAGCGAAAGAGTGTTACAGCGATCCCTGAGAGTGTCAGGAGTGTCGTGTTCTGGGGTGCCAATTCACGTGTTTCTCTGGTAAGGTTAGGAGGGCAAGTGAGGCACTATAGCTAGTCGGACTTGGAATCATAGACACTGAGGTAGTATTATGGTGACACGGTCCCTACAATACTGAAGTTCTATGGTTCCAAGCATAGTTCTGTTCCAGAGCAGAAGCCCTGCAATAAAAGGATGTTGTTGTGAAGCTATTCGCTAGGGAGGTTAATTGCTCCACCATTGAGTTGTGTTCAAGGAAGCTCGCTTTCATGACACAGGTAATCCAATCAGTAGCTTCTCCAACACTGGTTTACTTGAAAGTGAAGGTCACTGGACATACTGGAGGCAAAGAGTGCACTCTAAATTACACTTTCTCTGTGTTCACAGATATGCCTTCCTTCAGCAGATTCAACTGTCCTCAGAGCACTGTGCTTTTAGTCTAGCAATTCAAGCCTCATTCTAGCCACAGCAGCAAACTGGTCATTTCTTACTACATCTGTGAGTTTAAAATGGGCAGCCATTCAGGGTTAGGTAAGACAAACAATGGTCTGACCTAATCCTTGGCACACATGGTGATTCGCACACAAGGGGCAAAAAATGAATATGATTAATAATATGAACATTTCATTCAAAATCCACAATGTGCATGCATAGTGTGTTTTTTTATTAACAAAGTTAATTGGCAAAAGTGCACTGTACTCTTCTCGGATATTCAACTACTTTAATGTGTAGGCAATAAGAATATGTCTTGACTTTTTAAAATATATACATATATTTATGTGTACTGATAGGCAGTACCATTTTATGTTTCAATTACCCAGTGCTATTGTAGGAGGTATAGGCGTTTGCAAGTTGTTCGGCTGTCTTCTTGTGTAATAGATGGAGTATGTTACACCACTGGCTTTAAGCTGCATCAGAGGACATAAGAAGAGGACGATCTGTGAAAGAAGTTGTGTATCTTACATTGAACAATCTATACGTACTTTGTTATTTTAGTTAGCTACTGATTAGCTCATAATGGAAACATGCATGGATTTGCTGCACAAACGTGTTATTCTTTTTTTTATTGTTGAAATGCCAGATGAGCTGAATAAAGACGTGGAAAAACGGGATATGGCATTTAGTTATTATCGGACCATAGGAAGGTGACACTTTTTACCAGAAATTAAATTTGCAATTGTATTTCTGTGCCAAGGGAGTAAAGTTCAAAACCTCTTCGGTAACTTTAAGGTATGAACCAGAGCATGAAACTAGTTCTAGACCTATGAGGAGGCAGCCTTATGTTCAAAAACCAATTTGTGGCATTAACATGAATTGTTGTTGAAAGAAGGACATTTTTGATGAGGGATCAAAAAACACACAAGTCAATAAAACAGTATGCTGCATTAATAAAAGCAGCAAGTTGTGATGATGAGAATTTCGTGGGCCAAACGATTATGGATCACATTGTTTAAACTGTTACACAGAAAAAGCACAAGAAAGTTTATTGCTTGAAGGAATCCCAGCCTAGATCAAGCAACACCCATAGCTAAAAGGTATTGAGAAATCAATGCAATCTGTATGAGTTTTAAACCAGCACCATAAACATGATGCAGAAGAATAAAACGAAATGCGATTGTAAGAAATACAGTGAAAGGGCACCGTTTAAATTGTGTGTGTTTTTAAAGGGAAGGGGGTCTATGCTGCCATCCTCCCCGAGCCTATTATGGTCCCGGGGACCCCATTCCCCGGGCTGTATATATTTATTTAAAGAGGAGGGGGGGTTACATGGCTCCACTTCAACAGCCTCTTTGGGCCCCAGAGACCCCATCCCTCCAGGGCCATTTTTTTATTTTAAAGGCGAGGGGGGACATGCCGACCCCACTCCCGAGCCTCTTTAGGCCCTGAGGACACCATCCCTCAGGGACTTTTTTTACTTTAAAGAGGAGGGGGCCAAACGTCCCCCCCTCCCTGAGGCCTCTTTAGGCCCACGGACCCCATCCCCCAGGACATTTTTTTCCTTTTTTGAGGGGAGCCGCAGGGCCTCCCTCCCGAGCCATTATAGGCCTTGGGAAGCCCACCCCAGGGCTGAAACTTACAAATTTAATTGAAATTACATATTAAGACATGCACCAGATGTGGCCACAATTATCTATAGAGGCGACTGAAGACGTGCCTGACATGGGGTAAGGATAGTACGACGTAAAGGACAAGTTGCAAATATGACTAGAATGGAAAGTAACAAAAAATGTAGATGTAGATAACGCAGAGGATATAAGGTAACATTTCGATAACGTATTTCAATAGTAAAAAATAATCACAGTGACAAACCACTTAGCATGTTAAATATTAAGAATGGAAACATTGTGTGTGTGTGGGATTCAGCTTCACCTATAACCATCAAAGGTGGTGGAATCCTTATTAAAGATTTGTCTGACAGCAGACTGAAAGTTAGTCATAAAACCTGAAGCATTTCAAAAGAATACTATTATACTCAACGGGTATTCCTGGGTAAAATGTATTTTCCAAAGAAGAAGTATGATACAAAATGTTTATGTAGCTTATGTAGCTGAGGATGGGGACGATATTATGGATAGACGACATATTAAAGCACTTAAGATGATTCATGCTCACATCCTCAAGTGTAGATGGCACAGCAGCCATATAAAATTATGAAGATGCTGTCAGTGAGAAGATATGTAAATTGAAAGGATTTCAACATGTCATTAATGTAAAAGTCAATCCTATTAGGGTAAAACAAACTGTCAGTGATAATCCACCCTCTTCTAGACAGGGTAGGTCTGCATTATTAATGAAAATGAGCTTTGTAAGGCGTTATGAAATCAACATGTTATGCCTTATAGATATCGCCTGTTTCAATAGCGCTTGAAGAAACTGGGAGGGAAGCGTAAGACTTTCCGGCCTATCACAGCAGCCTTACGCCAACGCAACATCACGTACTCCTGGGAGCACCCATTCTGCCTCATCTTTCGACACAATGGCAATCTCTATCAACTCCGCTCTCTTTCGGAAGCAAGCAGACTACTAGGAATCGACGTCCCAGAGGACGACAAAGATGGCGACAACTCTGACCGTGGGTCGGGGACAGACAACCACAATGGAGACAGGAGAGGCAGAAACGCCGCTCTAATCGCCTGGAACCTGCTGCAATCAAGAGGGAGCAGCAGGCAGCTCTAGACTCCCTTCCAGAAGTCCCTGCCAAGACATTGACTCCATGAGGGAGCCTGGACCAAGAATCTTTTCATTTACCAGATGCCTTGGGCGGTCGGGGGGGGGGGTTCACTTGGCCACACTATACCCCTGTAGACTCTTACACTGATCATCTACAGATGACGGACTGATGACCGAACTTTAGACTCTTCTAGGCACCAGTTGTGCCCTCTTCTTTTTCACCTCTTGCGGGTTCTTGGCTTCCCTTTCACCTTTTTCTCTTTTCCCTTTTCCCTTTTTTTTCTTTTTGGGGACCTATGTTCATTGAATCAAGCTACCCACCCCTCGGCAGTGCTGGCGCCTGGTACCCTCTGCCGCTGGCCCCGACCATCGTACATAGCCTCCAGGTTAGTATGTATGTATGTATGTATAAACCGTTTTGTAACGCGCTCCGTTACTTGGGAGTATCCTGGCGCGAATTGGAAAAGACAGAAAGCAGAACAACAAGAAAACAACCTAGGTTATACTCCTGAACAGATGAGTTTTCAGGTTCTTCTTAAATTGAGTCACCGATTGCATGGAGCGCAAATGGAGAGGGAGAGCATTCCAAGCTCGGGCCGCTACCACGGCAATCAACTGACCGCCGAGTCTAGCTCGGTTAAAACGAGGAAGAGACAGTTAAAACAGAGTAGATGATCTAAGGGTACGGGCGGGGGCATAGATGGCAAATCTGTTTCTCAAGTATGCGGGGCCTTGGTCATGGATTGCTCTAAACGCAAGCACCAAAGATTTGAACAGAATGCGCTGTAATACGGGAAGCCAGTGAAGAGTGCGCAGATGAGAACGCACCCTCTTCCATCTTGGGACAATGAATAGGAGACGGACGGCCGAATTCTGGAGGCGTTTAACCAGGTAAGCCGGAATGCCACTGAACAGTGCATTTGCATAATCCAACCTTGCCAGTATGAGAGCCCGAGCAAGTCTCCTTGGCATCCCTGGGGAGCAAAGGGAAAAATTTGCGAAGCATTCTCAACGTGGCAAAGCAGGTTCCCGTGAGCTTCTTTATATGGTCCTCGAATCTAAGGTCCTCGGCCAAACCAGACACCAAGGTTTTTCGCGGGGCCCATCTCTTTGGGGCTGGGAATATTCGGGGGCCACAGCGTATTCCTGAAAGAGGAGGGGAAGGAACCATAAAAAAGCACCTCGGATTTGTCCTTATTGCACTTCAGCTGGGCAAAGGTTAACCAGCGAAATACTGAGGACAAACATAAATGGACTGCAGAGGCATCCAAAATATCGTCCGGCCAGGTGAACAGCAACTGAGTATCATCTGCATACCCTATAATCTTAGCCCCATACTGTTCCGCTAAATACACCAAGGGGGTGATGTAAATGTTGAACAGTAGGGGACTAAGAGTGGATCCCTGAGGGACCCCCATGAGGAGTGGTTTAGGCTCTGAGGCGTGGGGCGGCATCCAGACCTGCTGTGTCCTATCCGATAGAAAAGAGGACAGCCAGGCCAGAACAACCCCACCGATACCAATAGCAGACAGCCTGGCAAGGAGGAGCTCATAAGGGACGGTATCGAACGCGGCAGAGAGGTCCAATAAGATCAGGACCGCTCTGCCGCCTCCGTCCAAACATTCCCGAATAGACTCCGTCATCTCCACCAGCGCAGTCTCGGTACTATAGGACGCCCTAAAGCCCGATTGGGCAGGATGAAGGGCATTGGAGGATTCCACAAAACTCTCCAATTGCTGAAAAACCACTTTCTCACAGATTTTAGCGAGTGCTGGCAAAAGGGATATGGGACGATAATTCCCAGGAACCGTAGCATCCAGACCCGGTTTTTTCAGGAGCGGCAGAAGTTTGGCTCGTTTCCAACCGAGAGGAACCTCACTAGAAGCCAGGGAGAGATTCACTATCTGCGTGATCTCACTACAGACAGTTTCCGCCACCTCCGAAAGCACTCGGGCTGGGCACGGGTCAGCGGGAGAGCCGGATTTCAAAGACTGAAGAAGAGGTAGTACAGCACACTGCGATTTGCGCAAAGTTAGTCAGCTGTTGCCCAGAACACGGGCAATGTGTAAAACAAGAGTCGGCCGCTAAACAATCTGCGGGCCGCGCCGCGAGTAGGTCCTGCTGTATCCTAGCTATTTTGCTGATGAAGAAGGTGGACAAATCCTCGCACCATTGTGCAGAGGAAGGGAGAGTAGCAACATCAGCAACAGGGGATACAAAACTTTTAACAATAGAGAAAATCTCTACTATTGTTATCTGCGATGCGCCCTGCATAATAATTCCCTTTAGCAACCTTAATAGCGGCATAATAATCTTTTTGAGCTGAGCGTAGAACAGACTTGGCCTCAGAGCTATATCCACATCTCCACGCACGTTCCAATTTTTTACAGCCTAGTTTTTGCTCTCTCAACTCGGGAGAAAACCAGGGTTGAGAGGGAAAGCGTCGGAGTCTAGACACGGTAGTGTGTTTGGTGGATGCAGTAGCCGCCTGTAGCACCCACTCATTAAACCCGCCAACCGCCGCATCCAAAACCACCGTGGGTTGTGGGCGGGCTCCGGATAGGGCCTTTCTGAATACGGGCACATTCACCTTTTGGGTGTGGCACATGGGAGGTGTTTGACCAGATTCCACCATCTCCCACGCAAACCTGACCAGGTCATGATCGGACCAGGTGACTTTTTCTACGCTCACAGTCTTAATGGGGAAATTTGAGCAGACCAAATCAAGGAGGTGACCTCCCACATGCGTCGGAGAAGGCACCCATTGCTTGAGCTGTGCGAGGTCAAGAACTTCACTGAGCCTACGGGCTTCAGGTGAGTCAGGAGCATCCGCATGAATATTTAGGTCGCCGACCAGAAGAAATTTTGGAAAACTTAAGGCCCGCGGCACTATATATTCCTCAAGAGAGTCAATAAAATGATAGGCCTGGCCCGGGGGCCTATAAATCAAAGACCCTCCTAAGGTAAAATGAGGGGAAATTGTAGTGGAGAACCTCGCCCCCTACATCCGCAGCAGGCGGCTCAGAGGTGAAGCACCACCTATCCTTACAAATAACGGCTAAACCACCCCCTCTACCCCGAGGTCTGTCAACCCTAGCAATCTTAAAACCTCTGGGGACGGCAAGTTCCACACTTGGGGCGGATGTGCTGGTCATCCACGTCTCCGTGACGAACAGTACCTCCAACTGGCCCTCCACCAGTAGTTCGAAAACATCGGCGGCATGTCTCACCACGGATCTGGCATTAATCAGCACAGCCCTCATTGTTGCTACGCCGGTGTTACTGACTGCGCGTGGGGGTAGGGATGGCTGGGGAAGAAAACCACAACTGGGGCACTTCACCATAGCACAATCCAGACCCGCACGCAAACACGTCAGTCTACCGCCGGGGAGAGCAAGTCTCATAAGATCATGACGAGAATACTTGCGCTTCTCTGAGCTGGACGAACCCGGAGGACGTCGGGCAGAGTAGCAGGCCCTGGGCCCGTCCGGGACACGGACGGGCACAGACGGGCCCTCCTTTGGCGCTCCTTCGGCGCACAGACGGCGCGCCCGCTGCGCGCGACCGCTGCGCGCCCTATGAGGTATCATTATTTATCACCCAAGCCCCTCCCCGAGCTGGACCGCTACCTCCCGAGCAGCCGGGGACCGGGACTCACTAAAGATGGCGCCGCCCGACCTGTCCCTCCACTACAATCGGCACAGAACAGCCGCGGTGGAACGGGGCACAGGGGAACCGGGAAACAGCACTAAGAAGTTAAAAAGGGTACAGTTGTTTAAAAAACATACATCACAATTATTAATCAATTGAATGCAAAAACTGGGTTTATTTTTAAAAAGCGCTAAAAGGACAGTGCTGCAAAATGTAAATGGGCAGAAGAGGAAATCTCGCAGTCTGCCCGTCTTTCCCCAGCGGAATTTCAAAGTGCTGCCACCACCATGATCAACCACGAGGGTCTGAAGGCATTTCATAGCACACCCAATCCCTTGATCTAGATGTCACAAACCACACTTAAAGTCCTCACACTTAATGTGAGTGGGCATAATAACCCTATCAAGTGCAGGGCAATCCTTTCCTACTTGAATAGAAAAGGTGCCAATATCTGCCTCCTACAGGAAACGCACCTGCTCCCGAGAGACTGTCATCGGCTTAGGTCCCGCACCTTTCTGACACAATTTTTCTCCTCCAGACCCTCTAAGACTGCAGGGGTGGCTATTCTGGTCTCTGGGGCCTTCAAGAGGAAGATGATACAGAAGGAGGCCGAGATAAAAGGCAGACTACTTACCTACCAATTCTGATAGGGGGACACACAATAATTATAGGGTCTATCTATGCACCTAACGAGGGTCAGAAGCGCTTCCTACACGAAGCCCTCAACGAAGCCACGACGACTCTGGAGCGCAACATATTGCTCGGGGGTGACCTTAACTTAGTGTTCGATAATGAGCTAGATAGATCGGCACAGGGCAAGTAGGCGCTCTATTTCGCACAGGGCTCGCTAGATTAAACGACCTAGGCCTGGTGGACTTATGGAGACACCAACACCTCCGGGATTTCTCATATTCCTCTAATGCACATAAAACCTATGCCCAGCTAGATTATCGCCTAGGCTAACAGTCACTCTGGGACATCACAACATCCACGGACATCCTAGTAGTAGCCTTGTCTGATCATGCCCCAGTAGTGGCCACATTGGCACTCCCACCGACTCACCGGCCAGCTCGGCACTGGTGCCTGCGCGACACTCTCCTGCACCGGGCGGACACGGTCGCTCAGATACAACGTACACTGGACGACTACTTGTTACACAATGATAACCCCGACACACCCATGTCCACTACGTGGGAGGCTTGAAAGGAGGTAGTCAGAGACGAAATTATCGCCATCGCCTCTGCAGATAATGCAGAGCACAAAAGGAAAAGAGAGAACCTTACACAGGAAGTGCACAAACTGGAACAGATGCATCGACGTACAGAAGCCCCGCACATCTGGCGTCAATTGACCGCGGTTCGGTCCCAGCTGGTTGTCATCGACCACAACAAGGCGGAATATGCCGCACTGCGTTCGTGACACTCCTTTTATGTGGGGGGAGACAAGTGCGGATGACTGTTAGTGCACAAACTCAGGGAGGTTACACAGCGCGAGGGAATCCAGGAAATTAAGGACCAATTGGGAACAGTGCACACGAACAATGCGGCTATTGCCCAGATCTTTCGCACCTTTTATGCTCAGCTTTATGATGCACAACCCTTGGAAATGGCAGACATAGACGCATACCTGGCGCAGGCCCGTCTAACTACGCTGACCCCAGAACAGGCGGAACACAAAGAGAGGGAGATACGACCATTGGAGGTCATAGCAGCCATCACCTGTTTGAAACTAGCCAAATACCCGGCCCAGATGGATACACAGCAGCCTTTTACAAAAATTTTGCCCCACGCTTACCCCCCTGCACACCCGGCTTTTTAACTCATTCGCGTCCCCTGGGGAGGTTCCTCTCTCTATGTTAGAGGCTGCTATGGCAGTTATTCCCAAGCAAGGGAAAGATAAGACAAGCTGAGGGCTTATAGGCCTATTTACCTCCTGAATGTCGACCTGAAGCTTTACACCTGAATTCTGGCGGCACGGCTAGCACCTTATATGACGGGGATCATAGACCCTGAACGAGTCGTGTTTATCCCTCAAAGGCGACGAGCGACAACACGAAGAGAGTCATGCATCTCATAGAGAAGGCGTCCTGTGACCCAGGAGATTATATGCTCCTCACTGTAGATGCTGAAAAGGCCTTTGATCGGGTTCACTAGCCCTACCTAGAGCACGCTATGATCCGCATTGGCATGGGGGGGAAATGCAGACACACATACTCAACTGTTACCGCCTTCCCACAGCAACAGTGAGGGTTAATGGGCACATTTCCACTTCAGTCCCTATCAGCAGAGGCACGAGGCAAGGATGCCCTCTGTCGCCCCTGCTCTTTGCCCTCGCAGGCGCAGACAGTCAGGGACCACCCCCAAAATTAGGGGGGATACGCACACCATTAGCATATATGAGGATGACGTCCTAGTCACCCTGGTGAATCCAACGACCGCTCTGGGAGCCTTTTTGGGGGAGCTGGACTCCTTCGCCAAGGCTTCCAGGTTCAAGGTTAACAATCCACGGCACTAAACCTTTCACTGCTGTCACGGACGAGGGCAGATCTTCAGAATTGGCACCCCTTGCAATAGTCGCATGACACAGTCCCATACTTGGGCATTCAGCTGGCCCCTACTCTTCAGGCTATGAGAACAGTCAACTATTCCCAGCTACATGTGCAAATCCGCAATGACCTGCAGCGATGAAAGCACTATCCGATCTCGTGGTTGGGGCGTATTGCGGCTATTAAAAAGACATTCCTCCCCAAAATACTGTACCTCTTTCAGGCACTCCCCTTGCAGCCTCCCACGGCTGGCTCCATCTGGTACAGTTGGAGCTCTCTCGCTTCATCTGGCAAGGGCACAAGCCGAGGATGAAAAGGATGGTCAGCTTCCTGCCACCTAATGAAGGGGGACTCGGCATCCCAGATCTCAGGCTCTATTACAAAGCTGCACAGCTCAGGCACCTGGTTGAGTGGAGCAGTGCTGAATCAGAGAAGTACTGTCTCTTCCAGGACCGTGCGGTTGCAGGTACATCTCTTATAAAGATCCCCTTTCTTAGGAAACACCAGCGTCCGCCCAATCTCTATGCCTTTCAAGTGACACGCACTACTCTTTTGGTCTGGGACCAGACTAGCAAACACCACGGGTTGACGACCTTCCCCTCTCCGCTTACACCCCTCTTCGTGCGACATCCTTTCTGTTATGGAGAGCGGCCGGGTGTCACGTACAAACAATTGCTAACCACCCGGTCCTCAGACAAGAAACTGACTTCAGATCTATACAAGAAGCTCCTGTCCCGCTATACGCACACACATCACGTGGGCCATGCGCGGTGGAGGAGGGACCTTAGCCGCAACTTAAGCAGCAAGGAGTGGGAGGGATCATGCTATAGGTCACGCCACACTATGAGCCACATAGGACGTAGGCCTTACCGAAACACTTACCAAGCTAGATTACTATTGGTACTACACTCCAGAGAGGGTTCACCAGGCCGACCCTGCACAAAGTCCAGACTGCTGGAGTGGATGCTGGAAGACAGGTACACCAGTCTACCGTTTATGGGAATGCGAACATTTAATATCTTACTGGACGCAAATCCTTGACGAAAATGATAAATATCTCGATATCCCCCGGCTTCCGGCATATGTTCTTCTGGGGGTGCCGAACCAGCTGACTTACCCCTTGAAATCCAGGAGAGGGAGGCAGATAGCAAAGGCACTCGTCACCGCCACCCAGTACATATTGATACACTGGAGGTCCCCCCGAATTCTGAGCAAACAGGGTGGCTTCAGCGGCTGTGGCATATCCTAGGCATGGAAAAGATCTCACTTACTGTAGCCGGGAAGGGCTTGACTTTTGGCGAGATTCAGCAGCCATATCTGGCTCTCCTCGCTCGGGACTTCCGGGAGTTGACTAATCCCAGATATCTACGCCTTCTGCGACTCCACTCACTGGATCCCTTCACATAGTGGGACCAGCCCTGGAGACGTCACTCAGCGCAGCGCTGCGACACATTGAGTTTAGTGGACGAGGGAGGGTATTTCTTCTGTGGTTTTTCTCTCTTTTTTTTTCTTTTGGGTGGGGGTTGGGAATGTTTTAATGTTTATTGTTGGCTTTTTTCAACTAATGTAAATGCTGGTACATGCTACTGGGCTCTGCGTAGCCTGCCTTGACGGCACTCTTGTTTCTTGCACTGCCTCAATAAAAAGATTTGAACCATAAAAGCGAAAATATTGTTTTGGTCAATGCCCTGCGGAACTCACCCTGGAGACCAGCAACCAGAGGAATGTGGGCATCACAAGACGAGTACCTGGACCCCTACGAACCTCCATGAACTTAGCTGGAGAAGAACGTATGCTCATGAGCATATCCCCATAACCACCGAACAGATCCACGACTGAAATAATAATCTTGTATACTACCTCCTCCTCTCTCTCTCTTCTATTTTCTATCTTTCCCCTTCTCATCCAAAATTTAATAAAATACTTTGAAATAAAAAATAAAAAAAAACACTGCCACTCAAGTCCCTGGCACTTAAGAGAACTACTTTGTAAAAAGATGTACTCCTTGCGAAAGGTCAGGATGCCGTTACTCACAGGGTAGTTCGCCGAAGATTGAAGTGGACTGAACCACTGCCCCATTCTTAGCAGACGAAAAGTAAAGGACAACAGAGCAATAGATTAATAGGGTTGGCTAAAACTCCCAGGAAAAGTAAATATTTTAAAAATAATTTTAGTAAAGTGAAAGACCACCAAGGAAGTAGGTGGAAAAATGTATTTAAATCAAGCACAACTGAAACGTGGAGATGAGTAGGTGATGGGGTAGGGAAGGGAAAGGCAGCGTTGTGCGGTTGTAAAACTTGACATTACTGTTTTTGGAGTCCCTTCTCAGGTCATAGGATAGACTGCTTACCTATTAAAATGAAAACATCTCTCAATGGCCTCTGACTCCGATAAAGAATAGAAATAAGAATTTTCAGAGCCCATGGAGCAAAGGTCCACCAAGAGGCTGATAAAGCTGGCTGATGTTTAGCCTAGCTTGAGAGAAAGACACCAACCCAGCCCTCATCACTAAACTGACTGCACCAACTGGTGTCCCGGTTAATGCCCAAGACAACAAAATACAGGGTGGAGTAAAAAGAATAAAACAGTTGTATCAGGCCCCACCCCCCCTTGGATATGACTACCCTTGTGCTAGAGAAATACCACTGCAATGCCTTCCCGAAACTACCCAAAACACACCGAAAGCCACAATTACCAAGGAAGGTGTGCAATAAGCAATTAAAGATTGATCCCGTAACAAAACCTGACGGCCTCCCACTTGACTAATATGACACATTCTACTCACAACTCGCTCCCAAACTAGCCAACCTGTATGAGACTGCAATGTCTACGGGCGAACTTCCCCCGTCACTCTGAGAAACCCTCCTGGTTTAAATTTTGAAACCTGGCAAAGACCCACCCCACCTCACATCATATTGGCCCATTGCCATTCTGGGAGCAGATTATAACATTCTGGCCAAAATACTAGCTGACCACTATGCCCGGATACTCCCTGATCTCATTCCTATCGATCAGAACGGATTTGTGCCGGGAAACAGTACCTCTCAGAAAATGTGCAGGTTATTTCACATACAAAATCGGATCAGAGGATGTTATCCTCGGGCGCCCTGTCTGATATTGGACTTAGAGAAGGCACTCGACTCCTTAACATGCAATTACCTTTTCTGAGTCTCAACCAGATTTGACGTAGGTCCGCGACTCCTTTACACTAATTCGACCTCTTGGGTCCGATTAGGTTGTCTTGTCTCAGCCCCGTTCCCAATGAGCAGGGGAACTAGACAAGGCTGTCCCCTTTCCCAAGTGCTTTTCGCCCTAGCGATAGAGCCCCTGGCTATACACTTACAACATGAGGGTGCAGAAAGGGCAATAACCCTAGAAGATAGGACACGGGTGGTGTCTTTGTATGCGGACGATCTCCTTATCTACCTTATGGACATCACCTCTAACTTTGCCCCACTCCATGCTATTCTTGAAGAGTTCGCAGTAGACTTCGGACTCCGAGTCAATTGGAATAAATCTGAGATCCACCCTCTCCACCCCGACCAACCTCTGAGGACCATTCACCTGGGCACTGCTGCTGTGCGATGGCAGGTAACTTAGGAATCCAACTTTACCATACTCCTTCTGCTATCTTTGACAGGAGCCTCTGAGTGGCACTACGGGGCATCAAGACACAAATGCACTTTTGGCGCTTGTTACCTCTTGCGCCAATAGGGGAAATTGCGCTAGAGAAATTATTATTCTGCCCTGCCTACTATATCACATCACCAATCTTCCTATAGTCTCACCTTGCTCATTCTTCCAAGAACTTGACACCTTGTTGGGAGAACTTATGTGGGAAAATGGACAGCATTGAGTGGCACTTTGCAAATTAAAGCTCCCAATGAACCAGAGAGGGATGGGTGCCCCCTCATTTGAGGCATATTATCTTGCTGCACAATTGCAGTGGCTGTCGAGGTGGACAGCTGGGGATAACTTGGGGAGGATTGTAATGAGCATGGCATAATGACCATACCTGCAATCCACCGCTCCGACTCCCCAGGGTGGCACCCCCTACCTTACTGCCCATACATGTGGTGGTAGCCCGGATCTGTATGACACGCATATACCGCATGTTCTCGAAATCGTCACTGGTGTACACTCCTCCATTGCCCTTGGTTGGTCTTCCTAAATTCACTGGGGCACATACACAACTAGGCCTTGCCCCCTGGACGTAGCGCCCCATCCTAATTGCAGGGGATCTTTATCTCAATGGCCAGTTTCTTTCATTTGACCAGCTAGTGACGAACTATGACGCACCCCAGAGACAGTTCCTCTTCCATCGTCGACTCACCCACATATACCATATTTTGCGAAATGACACAGAAACAGAACCTGCAACACACCCAGTATTGAAGTCAATCCTTATGATGGGAACCCAAAACAAGCGAATGGAGAGGCAACAAGAACATTTCTTAAATGTGATGTATCAAATTAGTAAATTGAGACACATGTCCTTCATAAATGTGAAAAAAGTCCAAATTTTAATCGGTTTCTCTTGACACAATGATAACAGCCAAGACACTAAAAGTATGATGATCAATGAAACAGCATGAAACAGCCAACGCGTTTCGCCCGATAAGGGCTTCCTCAGGGCAGAACAAATTAGGTGGATTACGGTCTCTTTGGAAAAAGCCACAGCTGATATGATAAGTCAGCAGCAAAGCTAGTTGAAGCACAAATAATGTGAAACCTTCATGATAGAAGAACAGAAAAAGGAGGACGACTCAATCCGAATGCCAATTCAAGTACTAGGGTGGAATAAACACTAGAGTATCTGTAGTGAACTTTATTTTCTTTCACCCATCAATATATGGAAGTATGTACTCTGATATGCACCGCACTTTGATAGATCCTCAATTAAGGAGTCGTGATCATCCTGTTGGAGAAGAGTTCCAGACGTAGAAACCTCCTACAAACAAATTTCGCGCCAAAGAAAGTTAGGTTGTGCAACATTCAATTCCTTACTGCCATTTTGTTGCTGTGTCTCATCAATCCTTATGATGGGCCCTGGCAGTCACCCCATTACGTGGCTGTATAAAGCCACACATGAATGAACTATGTTCCCTTGGACCCTCTCCGACAAACGTGGGTGGAGGAGTTTGGACATGATCTACATGATAAAGAATGGGAGACAGCCTTGCAGTTCTGTAGACAGGTATCCTGAAATACTCGCTTCAAAAACCTATAATTCTCCATGGTACATCACAGATAATACACCCCGGCCCAAATCAATTGCTTCTTTTCTCAAGCAGAAGTGGAATGTCCCAGATCCCAAACTATCAGCGTCAATTTACAACATATGATTTGGTCCTGCCCAAACCTACATCATTTTTGAGAGAAATGGTCACGGAACTCATTGATATTCACATGTGGATGCATGTTCAAGGGGTATTTTTAAACATTGTAAGCCCCAGAAAAAGCTCTCGCTTCACCTCCTTGGCACTTCTCCTTGCCAAATATACCCTCACCATGAACTGGTGATCCCGGACAGTCCCCCTGTAGCAGCATGGTAAGGAGCCGTCAATTAATGGGACGTGGCAGAGGAGAACGCCCTCTGATATCTGGAAGTTCGCAGACTTCGCCAACAACCCATTTCCCCTCAATGAGCTACCCTTCTCTCGCAATTTGGACAACTAACCAATAACAATGAACTCCCCTCATAGAGTTCCAGAGACTGTACCACACACACCGCTACTCCCAGTCATCCCCCTTTCGCACAACTATTCTACACTGCATTATTCCTTCCCTGCTGGAAGATCTCATTCACACTGTTTCTGATTTGCAACAATGTATCCTGCCGTACACCTCCCCTGCCTTCCCCGACAACCCAGCCCCACCCCCTTCACTTTCCCAGTTTATGTGCCACACCCTTTGTAGGGAACATTAGACAGTTTTCCACATGGTAATGGCAGCGCTGATCTTCTTTAGGATTATTCCTAATGTGCTTATATGGTGAACCTGCAATTCATGTTTTCTTTAGTGAATGACACCCTGACCCAGCAGGAAGGGTACATTTCTCCAATCCAGTACTGTTGATTATATTTATTGTTTATGTTTCTAAAAACCAATTACATTTATTTGAGAAAAAAAAAACAAATAAGAAGTGGCCTTGAGCAGAGTGTGCACAACTTACCTACAATGTCCATGAAGAACACTAGGGTCTGGTCATCAGCCTCGGGCCATAAGAAGAAACAAGCATTAGCAAAGCAGATAGTTCTTGCCTGTAAGACCTTTTAGCTCTGCCAATACCTTTTATTTAAGCTGCTCATCATTAGCAAAAAAGTGATGCTTTTCAGCATGAACAAAAGTGGGGAAAAACGGTGGCAGCAGCGTCATTTTGTAGGCAAGCGCATACAGCATGACGCATTGTGCATTTGTTTTATTACATACTGATCAGAGATGGATCTCCAAACAAAAAAATATCAAAACGAAGTAGCATGAATGTGGTTTTATTTATAAAGCTGATCAGTTGTAAGCAATTTGCTTCCTCGTCCTAACAAAAAAGCTAAAATAAAAAGAATATAAAAATAAGAGTGCGGGGGAGGCAAGCTGGTCAACAGAGAAGTGGCAGAGTGTGACAGTGATAATAAAGTCAAACAGTGGTGAGGAATGGGAGGGCTTTATGCCAAACGTATGTTCTAGATAAACTTACAATTCATATTTTGCAATCAAACAGCTTTTGCTGTCTGACAGGTTGAAACTAACAAAAGGCTGTCAGAAATTGGGTTGTTGGTTGAAGCAGGGGTGACACTCTACTAAAGCACCAACCACAATGCCCATTTGGGTGAACCACAAAATTCACAAAATCAACCTGTGCTTAACCCTCCAGTAGCTTGGCACAAAAGCAGTCAGGCTTGGAGGCAATGTTTAAAGTTTTTAGGCAGCACACAAACATTAATAAAGTGGAAACACAAGATAAATTCCTCTCTAATTTTGAAAACTAGAGCAATATTTAATAAATTATTTGACACCAAAATTACAAAAATGCCATCAGTAGAATCAGAGTTATGAATTTTTTACGTTTATGGTAAAAACAAGTACCTAAAAGATCAAAGTGCCAATTTTGTCACTGTCAAAGTAGTAGCGCGAGACCGGGTCAAAGTCAACAAATATGGCCGACAGAGATGGAGAACGGATTGGATACAAAAAGTGGATCAAGGCCAGTCGGAGCTTATCTTCGGACTTAAAATACATTTTTTTTAAATGTCCTGAGAAGGTAAAGTCTAGCGGGGCAAGGCTGCATGTGGTGTCTGGGGAGAGCGCCTCGTCCCCAGGGAGCCGCTAGATGAAGTTTCGGTGAAGATTTCTACGTTCGAACGTAGTCACTTTTTTGGAAGTCAAATATTTGCTGTGGGACGAAGTTGGAGGCTGTAGTTAAAGAGAGTTCCAGGAGACCGGATTCTCCTTCACTGAGGGGCTGATAAACAGAATTTGCTGCTACAGAGAAGATCGTAGCGGGAAATGTCGCAAAGTCAAGCGGACCGGTGATGCATACTGGGCGGACAGACAAACAGGTTGGTCTCGGTCTTCCCTCGTCTCTCAGAGCAGTTTTTAGCCCAAAAATTTCTGAGATTTATATTTCATCGAACGGGATATCCGTCACCATTGTGACGGAGTAACCCATCTGCCGAAAGTTACATCAGACCACAAGTCCCAAGATTTTCCACTCTGTGTCCAGGTGTGGGTTCAAGATGGTGGGAGCCTTTTCTGTCCCTAAGGCTCTGAGCAGGAGACGAGCAAACTAGCCTGTTGAGTGACTCTGGTAGTCCTGGGTCCAGTTGCTATAGCAGAGCTCAAGTAGGAGGGCAGGCCTCCGAAGGTTCAAGGCAGGAAAGCCTATTCAGCTTCAAGTGGGGCTCTGCCCCACTCCACCCCCATTCTGCCAGTTGATGGCTCATCCAGGTACATATACTAATACCTCTACTGTGTGGCTGTCTGGGCGGAAGAAACAAATTCCAACTGCCAACAACACAGTCATGTGAATCCGGATAGGCTGCAGGCACCAAATATTTTAGGGCCGGAAAATGCCAACTTTCTTAAAAGTGGTAGTTTCAAAACTTTAATTTAAAATCTGACTTTACAATTAAAGAGGATTTTTAATTAAACTTTCTCAGACACCAAAAATGAAATTCTTATCTGTCCCCAATCAACCGTTAGAACTTATTAAATGTAATAAGGCAACCCAATGTTATCCTATGGGACAGGTAGACCTCAAGGTAGTGAAAAACAAATGTAGGAGATTTTCACTACCACGACATGTAAAACTATAAGTACAACTCAGCCTTTTAATTACAATGAACCCTGCCCTATGGTTATCTAGGGCTTACCTTAGGGGGGTTTGTGTGCAATAAAAGGGGAGTTTAATAAAGGCCTGGCAAGGAGGTTATATTGCCAAGTTGAATTTGGCAGTTTAAAGCTGCATTCTGGCTGCAATGGCAAGCTTGGGATCTGTTTAAAGGGGCTACATGAGCGGGTGGCACAATAGAGGCTGGAGGCTCACTGGTAGCATTTAATTTACAGGCCCTGGGTATATGGTATATGGTATACCACTCTACAAGGGACTTATAAGTAAATTAAATAGGCCAATCTGGTGTAAGCCAATTTTACCAGGTGTAACGGAGACAGTGGAGGGTAAAGGCAAAACTGTTTGGGGTTGACCATGAAGAGAGGGCCAACGGAAACATTTTAAATAATTCACCACCTGATGTACGCTGGAGGGGCCTACTTCTTTTCACATGGCGAATTCTCAACAACTGTTTACATCTTTCTAATTTGGATGAGTAGTTGGTTAGTGATAAAGGTCTGGTAGCCAGGACAGCTAAGGCAGGCGTCAACAATGTTTCAGACAGGTGCCTGATTGAGCTCTATGCTGGAATGCGGTTTGTGCAGAGTGTTTTACTACTTAGTTGATATTTGTTTGTAGACTAAAAAGGCCTAAGTAATGGTGTAAAGGCATGAATGTGTCTGAAGAATTGAGAAGGAGATTTGAAGTGTAGCTGTCACTATGAAAGTGTAAAGGCTAACTGATACAGTTTTTTTCCCAGGAACAAATTTGGACACCTAAGTAGGAATCCAGGTTCATATAGGACAAGATGGATTAATTTAGGTCATCAGTGATCCTTTTTCATTGTTTCACGAAGGTGCCTGTTGCAGCTGTGATCATCAGTAGGCCAGTGAGATTTTGCAACCAGATTTATTCAACCCAGGAGCCTTCTCTTAAGTAGTTTAATGAGGGCAACTGTGTGTGTAACATGAGTATCCCATAATATGGGGGCGTGGCCAGGAACATAGCTGACTAGCAGCGTCTGCCGGAGCTCCGGCAATGCGGAGATAATTTTGAGGTAGATCCTGCCCTTCAAATCGCCATCTGCGGCCCACCTTCTGTGCCATCATCCCCCCACACTCAGTGGGCAATCCAAGAACCGTCCAAAAGGGCTGCAAGTAGTGTAGCAGAGCAGAAAAAGTAGACGGGCAGGGACGACGCAAGGTCGCCCAAGATGGCGGATAGGGAAGCTTGGCCCTGAGGAAACCCCCTGAGCCAAGAAAAGAGGACACGGCCTGGCTCCCCTGCCGCTCATCCACGGAATACTGAGGGAGAGAGCCATACCAGGAGGCGAACAGCAACACAAGTAAAGAAGCTGGGCCTGCACCCAGTGTAACACGGGACTTCAGGTCCAAGTCCATGCGCAGGTGAGAGGGGCTGCACACCGACTAGGTTAGGCGGACTGGGACTCATCCACCCGCCACAGCAGAAAAAGAGACATATAAGAGGCCTTCTGGAGGCCCCCTGGTGAGGCGGAGAAGGCTCGGAGTTGGCGAGAGGAAGGGGCAGCTCCTCCATCCAAAGCGTCAGCACAGTGCGGCAGAGGATCAACAGACGGAGGGCCGCAGAGGAAGGCCCAATGCTTCAGACCACAGGAGTACGGAGGAGAAGCTCTGCCCTGATTCGGCTGGAGGGGACGTGAGGTAAGGGGGAAGGGCCTCCCGATGTCGATTGAGACACCGGAAGGCGATGCAGGTGCCGGATCCGGGTGAGCAAAACCAAAGAGCTGGAGCCCATACGCAGGCGAGAGGGGTTGTTGACGAAAGGGCACCGGCGGTTCAGGCAGGCCCCTTCTTGCCTTCCCCCAGCCCCTATTTACCTCGCAATAAAGAAGAGATACTGATCCTGTTATTTAGCAACGAGAACCATCTGGTGTTCTAATCATGCTAGCTGTCACCTAATTTAGGAATTTCTTGCAAAGCTACTGGAATCACCGGAATCAGAAATTTAACCAGGGTCTTTCAGGGGGCTTTTTAAGAACTTTTCTATTGACAATTGGCATTTTGGAGAGAACAACTCTGCTGAACTTTCACACAACTTGAGACTCTGAGGTTTGTTTTTTTTAAAGCTGAATATAGGGTTTTAAATGGGGTAGGGTATTTTGGGTTGGGGGTGATGTTTATGTGTTTTATACTGTATAGATTTTAAGTAATCGCAGAGTCAATAAAGTTTTACTTACTGATCCCAGCATGGGCACAGAGGCTGGAATCGGATGAAGCGCCCACGGGCATATGCCGCGAAATGCACCCTCCCCTATCCTCCAACCAGTAGTAGGCAGCCCAGCTGTCCACGGAAGAAGAACCCGAAGGCTGGAGACAAATTAAATAAACAGGCGAAGCAGTGGGCAAAAGCAGCTGTGGTGATGCTGTGGGACCCAGAGGTGTGGGGAGGAATACCTAGAGTCACCCATCGGTGGGAGCAGGGGGTGAGAAGAGGGGCCTCTATCCCCCACCCCCTCACAAAGGAACCAACAAACTTGGAGCCCAGCAGCTCGAGGGAGGAATAGACGTGGTCCCGGAAGACCGCATCTGGGGTCTATCCCAGGAGGCCGCGGCCAGACAGAGAAAGCAGGCATGAGAGTAGCTGCTGGGCGGGGGATCAGGAAGAGCCTGAAGAAGAAGAAGACAGGCCTCACGTACAACCAGAGAAAGACCCGGCTCTTAAGGAGACACAGAAATCCAGTTGAGGCCAAGCACAAGAGTCCCTTTGGGCCACAGAGTGGCAACTAATGCAAGGAGCAGACTGCACTCCTCACAGGAAGACTCACTGAATTCGAAGTGTGACCATGCAAGACTACACCGGACGTAGGGTAGAAGCCCATACGTAACAAGGTTGTGGCGAAGGTGACTGAGCGAGCGGCCCTGTCAGGCGAACACGTGCAAAAGAGGGGCTCTAAAACTACATGAGAGGCACCGCCTGGATCCGAGACCGCTCACCATCCACTCGGTACGAGACTTCCTCCAGACATGAGGGATCACCGGCCTGCCCACTCCCCGGGCCAGCCACAAAACACCTACCCTATAAGTCTACCACAGCGAGTAGAGAAGAAAATTGAAGTCTACTAAGAGGTCCAACCCCAACGGCTAGACGATGTCAAGAGATAAAGAATCCAATACCCAGAAGCAGGACAAAATGGACATATACACAAAGGTGCTCTCCCCACCACCAGAGACAGAGGGAGAGCCCCAAGGACAGCCGGACAACGCAATCATCCTCCAGGCGATCCATGCCTCCAGAGAGGCCATTGAGGGAAAAATGGCAGAAATAAGGTTGGAGGTGTTCCTCTTACGCCAAGACATGCGTTATATCTTCCAAAGGGTAACCCAAACTGAAAATCGTATCTCAAAGGTGGAAGACACCACACACAACCTAAAAGCAGACATTTCCGACCTTCAGAAGACCATGAGAGTGGTAGTATGGAAAGTCGACAACGCGGAAAACAATACACGCAGAAACAACCTGCGCTTTAATGGATTTCCTGAGGGAACAGGGGGCTCAGACCCGGGAGCATTTTTGATGACATGGCTGGTTGACTCCCTCCCAGCGGCAAAGTTGTCTACCTGCTTTATAGTCAAACGGGCCCGGGGGATACTCAATGCAAGACCACCACCAGGCGCCCCTCCGTGGCCACTGATCGCACGATTTCTCAACTTTCAAGACCGAGATACAATCCTCAGATAGTCACGGCGTGTTGGTGAAATCAAACATGCCAACGTGAAAATAATGATCTTCCCCGACAACTCGTGGGAAGTGCAGAAGATGAGGCGCACATTTGATACTGTGAAAGTTAAACTGAGAGCCCTGTAAATTCAGTACATCCCACTCTTTCCAGCCAAGTTAAAAGTAATTTTCAGGGCAACTCCCATTTCTTCCAGTCACCAGAAGCATGAGCCTGGATTGAGGAGCACCCCCTCTAAGGCATGAGGCAAGGGTTGCAACTCAGAGACACATCAACACGGCCAGAACCCAAACCACTGAGAGTGATAAAGAGAAGCCTACTGACAGGGGGGCGCTGAACTCAGACAGGGACCCCCCCCCCCCTGAAGGGGACCCCACACTAGTTGGAGAAGAAGATGCAATTGGACGAGAACAAGGACTCAACACCAGGCAAAGCTAGTAAAAAATATTCCTGCTAACGGGAGAGTACCCACACAGAACCTTCGGATAAGGAGTACCTCGTGGACACAGACAGAGATCGCACATTCCTCAAGAACATTAAACAATTGAAAGAATGAGGTACTGGGACAGGAAATCCAGAGAACACGCAGCAGCAGTAAAAAAAGAGCGGCGATGAAGGCTTAAACATGGGCTATGCCGATGGCAGACGAACAGTAGAACAGCTAAGAAGCCCCCCAGACGTTACCGCACTTAGAGTTTCTGAGCAAAAAGACTTACCTGAAGTTCATATCCTTTATTGGTTTGTTTAGCATTTTAGAGGGTATGGGAAAGAGGAGGGAATACAGCCCTCTCAGGCTACACTTAAGCCAGGTTGTCATGTTAACAGTTCAGGGGAAGGGTGTGGGAAGAGGGGGAGAGTGGGGTGGGGGGGGAATACGTTGAGGGATAAAAGATTTACTGTTATGCCTGTGGGTAAGTTCTTCATACAGCCAGCAGTTGGAATGCCGGAGTTGCAGATAGGGACAAAGGGAAAGAGACAAGCAGGCAGGCAGGCCTTCCTGAACACATAGGGACTGAAAAGAGACACACGCACTATGGAGGAGGAAACCTACACAGCATTAACATGGAATATCAACGGGCTAGGTAGTAAGATCAAGAGAGGAGTAGTAGCTAGATACGTCAAGAGGCTTAGGCCCAACATTGTCTTTTTGCAGGAAACCCACCTGATGGGTACACACAGCACCTTTATAAGGAGGGTGTCATACATGCCACTTGCACACACTGGATTTTCGTCAGGGGCTCAGGGTGTCACCATATTGATTGGGAAAAATCCCCCCCTTCCATACAGCTAAGATCTGGGCAGACTCTGGTGGGACTTCGTTGCTATCTGGGGGACCTGGGGACAGCGAGAGCATACGTTGATCAGTGTCTATGCCCTACCACGACTGCAATTTCAAGCCCTAGATTCAGTAGCCAAGATATCATTAGAATGATTGGAGGTGACTTCAACAATGTAATCGACCAACATCTTGACCGCACACACACATTGCCACAGGAACCCATTTACCCACTCCATTGGCCGAATTTGCGAACTCTTTGGGGCTGACTGATCTCTGGCGGCAACACCACCCACTAGACTGCACTTATTCATACTTCTCCGGGGTCCAAAGAGTCTTCTCCAGACTTGATTATTTCTTTGCCCCGGTGGGGAGGCACAGACAGTGGAAATGGTGGAGTACCTTGCAAGGGGAATCTCTGACCACTCATCACTGTGGTTGATGGTGGGAAGCAGGGGAACTAGACAACAGTCGGATTGGAGACTGAATGCCTGGGAGCTCCAGGACAAACAGTAACTGGAGTGATAAGGACGGAGACTGAGCTATACTTTCAAGAGAATGAGGGTTTGGTAGCTTCAGCCGCCACCCTTTGGGAGGCTTATAAGACAGTGATCCGAGGTAGGGTGCAGGACGTAATCGAGCGGAATAGTAGGGAAGAAACTCGCCAAGTAGAAACTTTGGAACGTAGACTCCTGGAACTCGAGAAAGGGATTACCCCAGATGCAGAGGCCACTCTGATACGACAAATAGCAGTTAGACGCAGGAAACTTTGAGCCCTAACAGAGCGGGAGGTACAGGCCCAAATTCAATCCACGCACCACCGACTAGGAGTCCGCAGACAGTGCTGGGAGGCCTATAGCTTGGCTGGGCGGAAGGGAGAGAGAGGCGAGATGGGTGGACAAGATCCAGGAGACGGAAGAAATACACGTAACCGCACACACTACAGTGGGGCATTTGCATGCTTTTACACAGAACTATACGATGCTAGGCCAATAGCAGATGAGTCTCCGATAGAACACCTTAGCAGAACAGATACCCCCACTTTGACACAGGAAGATAAGAAATCCTTTGAGACGGATATTACCCAGAGAGAAATATTAGATGCAATAGACCAAAATCAGGGAAAACCCCAGGACCGAACGGGCTACATGGGGAATTCTTCAAGAAAAACGCTAGCCTGCTAGGCCCTCACCTTTAAAATATGTATCAAGCGACATGAGAGGAGGGATCGCTCCCATTATACCTATGTCAGGCCACAGTGGTGGTTATTCCTAAGCCAGGTGCGGATCCTACCACCTAGTATCATTGCTCAACGGTGAAACAAAAATCTACTACAAGTGATTACATCCCGCATCCACCGTGACCAATCGGGCTTTCTACCCAGCCGAGTCACACACTTCAATCTCTGCCGGTTGGCCAACTGGGTAGAGATTGTGAAGAATAGGTCTACCCCACATGTGCTCCTTTCCCTAGATGCAGAAAAGGCCTTTGACACAGTCCACTGGCCATTTATGCAGCAAGTGCTTCTGAGGTTTGGACGGGAATTATGACTTGGGTGGAGCTGCTTTATAACAACCCTAGAGGCAGAGTCCAGATCAATGGGGTAAAGTTGGCTTACTTCACCATAAGAAGAGGAGCCAGACAAGGATGCCCCTCGTCACCCTTGCTCTTTGTCCTGGTACTAGAACCATTGGCATGCCTGGTTAGAGCTCACCCAGAGCTCAGTGGATTCCAGGATACAGGAGATCACCGCAAAGATGACAAACTGATATTTCTCTACGCAGATGACATCCTGCTCTATATTACCAACCCAGACACCACACTCCCTCCGATTCTGCACCTGTTTAAAGAATATGGCAAATATGCAGGATACAATATAAACTGGGAAAAGTCAAGTCTATACCCCGTCGGAGGTTCCATTGCTACACGCTCAATACTGGAGCACCTCCCCAATACCAAAGAGGTCTTCAGATATTTGGGGCTGAACATCTCCGTAAATGAAGCCGCTTGCCTTCAACATAACATCAAGCGGGTTCTGACGGAATTCGGTGAAGATGTGGCTAGGTGGGGACAGCTCCCTCTGATGCTGCTGGGGAGAGCGGCTATCTATAAAATGATAATGCTTCCTAAGTTACTATACATACTCCAAAACATACACCACAGAGTCCCAGGTGCTAGTTTCAAGGCAATCAATGATGAACTCTGTATACTTTTAAAGAACGGGTGCCACCCAAGAGTGGCGCTGCAAACATTGTAGCGCAACCAATACAACGAGGAATCGCCCTACCGGATAGCCAAGCCTGCTACCGGGCCGCACATTTAATTATAATTAATGAAAGGGGGACACTGTGGGAGATCTCCCCACATATGATTTGGAAAGGCTCTAATTTCGGTAAAACTCCCACCTCCACTATCTCTATGGGGGCGCAGGTGTCCGAGGCCTACTAACTGCCACACAGAGGACGATAGAGGCCTGGAAAGGGGCGGAGTGACAGATGGGATGGGATGGGAAAAGAAATTGACAAAAGCTACGCCACTTAGGGAGGGTAGGAGATTAGCAACATTTGAGAAACTGCAGAGCTTCAGGGGCTGGGATCGCTACAGTGGGTGACATACTCAAAGACGGGGACATAATCACCTTTTCGGATCTTTAAACCGAATATCCGTTGACACATACTCAAAAATACAAATACTTACACTGCAACATGCCTGGACGGCACAAAACATTTACACTGCAGGCCGAATATGCACCATTGGAAGGTAGACTACTACAAGAGGAAATACCCTCAAAGGCGGTTTCCTGGACATATAAAACTCTTAATTAACAATATATCCTGACAGACTGAATGGGAGGAAACCACGGGTCCACTAGATGACATCCACTGGGAGGGGGGCCTTGATGCACCCAAGAGATGTGGCAATTAAGCTCCGGTTAAGGATGATACAATTTAAGTCCTCCACATGATATACTAGGACAGGGCTCAAATACACATTATGGGAAGAGCAGAAACGCCCAACTGTCTACGCTGTAAAACAGACTGAGGCACCTACATACACACGTTATGGGAATGTCAACATGTACAAAGCTATTGGTCACAAATAGTAAAGGAACATAATGATATATTAGAGGCACAGATACCTATGGAACCCAAATATGTTATACTCGGCATCCCTACAAATGTTGGTCTCCCTAGGCCCAAACTTCTATTGAGCATCCTAGTGTTGATAGTTGCAAAAAGAGACATTGCAAGGCACTGGGGAGCCGAGGACCTACCCATGCTAGCGGAATGGCGAGCCAGTATTGAATTTTATATTGGGGACGAGAAGACAACATATACGGCCAGAGGATGCCCTAAAAAGTTTACCAAAATATGGCAGCCATGGCTGAGATGTTACAAACTAGATATCGAGGGGCTGAGATTGATAATACACAACCCAGCACACCGAGTTAGCAAGTAGTCAGTGGATTTCTTCACTTTTTGAGAATAGGGCAATGGGAACGGCCACGTTTAATGCAGGGAGGGGGAGGGAGGAGTGGTATTGGAGAAGGAACTCCCTAATTGTAATTGTAATCTTTGTTTCCCTGAAAGTAACTACTGACTGTAATAATGTAAAATCTACTATGTACAAGGGTCACCTGGCTGATGTTTGAAAATAAAACCAGTTTTCAGAGTATCCCATATGAGGTACTTGAATGTGCAGGACGACTTTGAATTACTTTGCATGCTTTTGTGGAGTGGTGACAATGTGGCACTGGAGCTGTACACTGATGTAACTGGTAGCACTGCATTTGGTGCAATCATGAAAAGGAGGTGGTTGGTGTGCCATGAGCTGGTCCCGATGGTGCAGACTGTCGGGCTAAGCCTCAGAATTAAAAACCCGAGAAAGGTTGTTAGCATTCTCAATCACTGACAAACATTTGACAAACGGTCACTTTGGATGCTGAACTTTGCATTCACTGCTCATTTTTTGTCAGGAACTAAGAACCTTATTTGGTGATGCTCCAGCGCGTTTCAAGCTGCAGATGTTCAGAGTGGGCTATTTTGACAGAACGAAGGATGACAACATTGCTGTTAGTTTTTCATATTTCTGGAACTCAGATTAAACTATATGAAATTGAATTTGAATTTAGAAGGGTATTTAAAGCTATAGTGATGAATTTAACAAGTTTGTGCAAGTTTTTTGGGACTGGCTTACAGAAGCTGCATTAGCACCGTTTCTGTGATGAGGCATTAGCAAGGGAGTAGCCAGAAAATTAAAAAATACCTCCCACTTTGAAACTAAAACTCTAAGGGATGTACATTAACGGAGCCCAGCCCATAATGAAACAGTTCTCATCACCCTTAAATCTACTCATCTATCCATTCATTCTACTACCCTTCCATCAGTCAATTATCCTTTTTACCTTTCATTATTCCAACCATCCATCTGTTCTCAAAATATTCCATCCTTTCAAATATCCATTTTCCGTCTTTCTGTCCATCAATCCCTCCACCCAATGACAATTTTCTTTACACGTATATCTATTCATGCTTTCACTGTTCGAACCACTTCGCTTACTTTCACTCTTCTAGCATCCTCCCATCAATTCTTTACCCCATCCTTTCTTTCACCAATTGATCCTTTCACTCTTCCATCTATCTATCATTTCAGTCTTTGCATTCATCCTTCCTTTTTTCCACTTCACCTTTCATTCCTTCATTTCACATTGCATTCCTTCCACCTATCAGTACTTTCACCCTTTCCTCTGTCAACTTTTTTCCCTATCTCGTTTCTAACACGATTATATATTTTCTGCCATTTTTTAGGTCTTGCCTGAGCCAGCACGTGCTCTGCTCTGGCGAGACATTTAGTAGCTGCTTAAAAAGGTGCCCACTTGTCGGCCACCAGCTTGCTAGAACGCGCACAAGCGCGCGCGACGTGCACAGCACTTTTTCCAGTCGCATGCACGCGTGCGCACAACTCGCGTCACCAGCCGCGATTACTTTCGTGGCGCTGCGGTTAATTTTGCGGCGGCGCGATGTAATGCTGCTGAGCGTATGTTTGAGGCGGACAGGCGAGTGCTTTTGGTAAGTAAATATTCATTTCACTCCCTTTTTTTTTATTTCATTTTTTCTTTAAGAAACCAGGTGCTTTTCTTTACTTTTTGCAGAGTGCGCACTGACTCCTGCACACATTATGGTGCTTCACTAGTGGCTGCCTAGCTCTGTACTTTTAAATTATTTGCTTTATGCCACTGCACGTCAGAAATTGAGATGCTCCCTCCCTGCTTCAAGGCCGCTGGAGCGCTTTCATCACACTGGATCGGATGATCCACGAGAGCAATGTGCTTGTGCAGTACCTTAAAGAATTTTTTTTTATAAAGTGCCCCATGCCGCGCTTTTACTTTAATGGCTATCACTTTTAATTATGCTCTGTCCCCCCCCCCCCCCTTACCCCTGCTGCACGGACGACGAGAGAAGCCAACGCTATGTTAATTATAAAACAATCTTCGGGCGCCATTGTTCCCCCTCATCCATCTACCTCAACCCCAGTCGCAGTCCAACACCCAGCTTCACCACTTTCATTCAGGCTCGCAGTCCCAGCCTGGCAAGCTCAGCTGATGCGCGATGGGTTGATTCCTGGCACTCACACACAACAGAAGTAGATCTCAGCACTATCTGCAGTACAGTGGAGCAAGGAATGGAATCCCGTAGACAAACAAGAATACCCGTAGCTTTCAGACTTCACTTTGGAAACCCTGCCGTGGGCAGGTACAGCACACCTAACCAGGTGTGTAAAATATTAGTGCGCGAAAAACATGAACTTTTTTGTGTGAAAACTCTATCAGAATACAATACTAAGTTAAATAAATACATATAGCCTGGATATTCTTTACAATCATTTTTTTAATGTGTTTATGCTTCTAGTTAGCATTATCTATTGCATGTTTTTCAGCAGTAGAAGGTTACAGGAATGACTTGTTTCAGAAAGGGAGAGAGTTTTCAGATCCGCATATATTGCGTATAATTTATTTTTAAGAGTGATGCATCACCCCTTTAAAGACAAGCATTGGCATAGCCAATAGGTCTCGCTTTTGGGACCTTATAATTAACTGTTGCATGGTTAAACACTTATAAGGCCCCAAATGTGAGACCTATTGGCTATGCCAATGCTTGTTCTTCCTTGCCTTTCTTCCACTAGTTGATGCTCTCTCTGTTTGTTTGTCCTTGTTTGCTTTATTTTTTTCTCTGAACTTGACCTACATACAAGCACTTGGCCCTGACCTCTCAATCCTGCCATGCTATTCCATGATATCGTTTCCTTCTGCAGCCATGCAAACTGAAGAAACAAAATTTATAACTGAAAAACTTGTAATGAGACTTTTAGCAGCTACCCCCACTTAAGCTGCTGACGTGGGGGGGGTCCACTGCGCCACTGGCCAGTAGCAAGAAAGAGACCCAATCATGAGCTGATGCGAGTGAGGACATGTTCGGTTTTGTAGTGAACAACACAGACAGCAGGGGATCTTTAGGGTTTCAGTTGTGTGAGGTTTGGGAGTGAAGGCATGGAGAAAGGAGAGATGCCAACTGGTTTTCCGACCAGAAGGACTACTCTATAGTGTGACAGGTGCATAAAGGGGGCCCATGATAAGAGAGGAGGAATTCTGTTTGCTGGTGATGGACGTCCGGGTGGTGTGGGGGCTATGCAGTGTAAGTCCCATTAAGTCCCATGCACGCACACAACTTATGCAGTATAATGCAAACCTAGTTACAAAGCAATTGAGTGCTGTACAGGAATTGGTGTTGACAGTGCATAATGCACATGAGGCGGAAGGTACTGAGGGAATATACCAGCAGGGCGGGGATATGCAACAAAGAGAGGGAAGGATGTAGAGTTGATGCTTATGTGATGGGCTGTGATGTTGAGAAGAGGGGCAATGCTGCAGGATACAGGGTTTGTATTTGGGATCTTCAAGAGTGGTCTGGAAGCATGGTGGATACACTGAGCTGAGGTTGTGCTCGAAGACAAGGGTTTAAAGGTTCATGCAGAAATGGAGAAGAGATGAACCACGGCAGATCTGGACTGGGATGGTATTTCAAATCCCCAGATATGCTAACGGAATGCACATACAAAATGACATTATTTGGTGCCGGAAGGGTTAGCTAGGGATCAGTGTTCAGGAAGAAAGGGGATGTATGCAGAGTCATGTAGTGAGAGGCATGTTAGGTCCAAGATGATACCCTTTTCAAAACTGATCATACAGAAGCCGAAGGCAGGGTTCATGGTAATCTCAGATGCCACTTGGTTGGGATTGTTTGTCAGGCTATGCTGATCCATGGCTGCTAACTCAATAAATGAATGAGTGTGTGCTGTCACAGGTTCTGTATGCAGTGTATTGGGTGACTTAGGTGCACCTTTCTCTGTTTGGTGAAAAAAGAAATGCAGCCGTTTCTCGAAGATCACATACACCGGTCACAAATCACTCTGGACACACATTTCAGGAAAGAACGCAAGCACTCCTTTTAAGGAGGTATCTCGCCCACAAAAAGAACGAATATCATACTGAACCATCACTAACGTTATTGCAATCACACAAATCGCTTTACATGTTGTTCAATAAAACATTAAGCATGAAAACTAATCGTGTATAGTGTTTGGACAACAGATCTTGTACATGTTGTGGCATGGTTCGCTGTCCCAAAAAAAATATATAAAATATATGAATACGTACAGGAAACACATCTTTCAAGAAAGGCTGCACGCCGACCCTGAAAAAATACTTGCAGCGTAATACATTACACCGGGACTATGTCACTGTGCAGACTGCCTCGAGAGCCGGAATAACAAAGCATGCTCAGATGTGACAGGTAAAACTTCTAGATTACTGCATTAATTAAATGTGCAATTAGGCATCGTAGCTACAGTGCTGCTGACAAAACGATTCCCGGGTCGGGGAAACAAACAAATTTATTTTAGAGTTGAAAATATTTGTAAACGCGAAAATGTGCATGCGGGCTAGCAGCAACCCCACATTTCCCAAGGTCCCTTCACTATTGATGCCCATACCTCACAGGAGGCCACACATCTGTTGCAGTCATTAGACCCGTCATGGTAAACAACTACAGAACACCAGCCATACCAATTATTAATACACAGCAACAGCAAATATACAACAGACATGTGCTCGAACGTCCTACACAAAATAACGAAAGCATGACAATATTTATAACAATTAATGCATGGGTCATTTACATCGGTGGCTATTACCAAAATCTCCTTTCAAGAAAATTGTATACCAAATATTATTCCTGCATTCAATCCTAATTTGTAATGCACTATCTTTAGGGGTTTTCAGCCAGCCCTTATTCGTCCATTTGTCTATTGCTGTGTCATTGGCATTGTTCATATATATTTGTAAAGCGCCAAATCACCAACGGTCTCTAAGCGCTGCCACAGTGACCCAGAACCCAGGAGTGCCCTACTGCCAACTGATCGAGCAAAGGTGGGGAAGCTTATCCAAATGCCTCAGTAAATAAGGTGGTCTTCAATTTCCTCCTGAAAGGAAGTAGCTTAGCTTCCCCACGTAAGCTCTCCGGTAGCTTATTCCAGAACTGGGGGAATACCACAGAGAAAGCCCGCCCCCCCAGTGTAGCTCCGTTAAAGCGCGGACAGGTCAGCAAATTTCTCCCAGATGAAAGAAGACAATGACTAGGCACATAAGGCTTCTATCGGTCTTATGTAGCTGGGTGCCGCTCCGTACTGAGCTTTGTGTGCAATGCACAGGCCCTTAAACCTGACACTTTGCTTGATCGAGAGCCAATGTAGTGGTTTGCATTGACACCACAGAATACGGCACTTGGTCAACCCACGTCAGCCATTGGTTAATTTTACTGTGAGTGGCAGAATTTTGTCTTTCATAACTAGTACATCTACACCAAAGTAGTTCCCTTCACTGCTAAGGATAGTGCAATGCAATGTTTGCTTTAGAAGACCAACACAAATATTTTTTTACAATAGCAATGGCAAAAGAAAAAGAGCACTGGTTACTCCAAAAGACTGGCAGCCAGTGGCAAACCTACTGGCTTTGTCAACACTTGTGTTTTGTTTCCCTTGATTGCCTTTCATCAGAGAGGCAGTAGCAGCTTAATTTACAAGATTCACCCCAGCACTCTTCTGGATGAAGACATATCACTATCAAGTTTTTTTATCCTTCCAATTAGATTTTGCAACAGAGATGTGCCAGGCTATACTGTTTTCTTAGCTACATCTGATGTAAAAAGTGCCAATTAACTTATGAATCATGTTCCTAGAGAGAAGGTCAGTATACGTTTCTTTTATGGTTTGTGCTGGATATGTGAAGTGACGGATTTAACAGCTGAAGTCTGGGTTTACCTGGTTTGTTTGCTGCATAACGATGCAGCGTAAATAGAAATTGGGAAACTGAACTTAAGAGCATTGAAGGCAGTATCCAAGTACAAATAAAAAGTCAGTAACACAATGGATGGAATGGCATTGAAGTGGGTGACTTTTGGGGGATTAAGAGTAGAAACTGAAGCAAAGGACTGCGTATAGGGGAATGATAAAAATAAAACTAGGCATAATGAAGCAAGGGACCGTTATACGAAAAGGGCTGCCCTAGTAAATTGGAGAGTGAGAGTTATGGAAAGCAGACAGTAATCATGGGAAACAAAAAAAATCCTTACAGATAAGTCCAGCACATACGAAATAAATGGCCAGCTGTAGAGAAAGCCATAAAGTTGTGAGCGGCCTTTAAGGGCAGGAAGATTTACAAAGAGAGCAGAAGCCACATACTGCAGCAAAACAAATGTAAATGTAAATGTAGTTGAGCTTATATAGCATAGCGCACAGCTACCCGCAGTGGGTTTCCCGGCGCTTGCTTAGGGAACCCTTCCTGGTATTCCCCTGTGAGATAGCAGGGTATCCACAAGGTGAAAGTCAGGCATCCCGCCGCGAGGGGCCGTTGTGGAGATTAAGCAAGCTATTGCCCAGAGTCGCAGAGTGTGAACCCGTGAGTCGAGGAGGCACCGGGGCGAGAATTATCAAGTCCGTGGAATTTTTAGCACAAGACCCGCCGAGGCGGGGAATTGAACCCTGGTCCAGGACCGATCTCAGCTTCCGGGTCTGCTGCCTCTAACCCCTGAGCCACACTTCTCCACTAGCAGCTCAACCACTGCAAGTTGTCAGTATGCAACGAATAATTGTCCTGAAAAGTATAATACATTTTTTTAAAGTCTAGGGGTCAGTGCCTCTTGGATGCCCACAAGAATTAACGGGTGTGCAAACCATGAACATTCTGGAACTGTTGGAAGCCGTAATATTAAACGTGAGTGAAGGGGCAGCGGGATAATACATGAATAAACACACTTTCTAACACAGAAGGACTTCACAAAGGCACCGCCAGAGAGTTGAAGGTAGGTAGCATAAAACAGATGTGTAACCACACGGCCCAGAGGAGATCTGGGGGGAGGGAACCAGAGGCACGGAGTGCTACGAGCGGCAGCCTCCAACATATAATGTTCAGCATAAAAAGAGCCGCTCCCAGTAAGGTGTCCCAGGTGCTACAGTTTATCAATTCATGAGTGCAGGCATCCAACAAAAGGACTGGTCTCACACACCACCTGGTGTCATGTTTAATCATGGACTAGTACTCGCCCTCTAAAAATTTGGTTTAGTAAAGGGCGAGCATACACCTGACGACAGGGATGCACATCTAAACTAAGTGGGGGCCCTTACAGACAAAAAGTTAGTTTAAAAAGCCAATATAGATGTCAAACTAATTTTAATGTTGCTGTCATCTATATGGTGATTAAAACAGGGTGATCGGTGTGTTGGGGATTCTATTGTCCCCCCCAACAATATCAATGTGGTCGACATGTTTCTGCCAGATGGCCCAGTAGGGTCTGTGGCATTCATCAGGACGTAGTGAAATAACTGCGGGCTCCACTCTTACCAGACTGTGGCGAGAGGGTTCCATTGTGTGGGGTGATCGTGATCACACTCCACTATGATGCATCCTGTGTCTAAAGCCCTAATGTTGGGACAGATTGCCCCATAAGAGGGTGACGGAAGGAGATCCCTTTGAGCATGCGTGATCCGTGGTGCAATCTCCGCTCTGCGCCTACATGTGTGCTCCTCCTCTCCTCGATGGCGACACACCGATCACCCTGTTTTAATAACCATATAGATGCCAGTAACATTAAAATTAATTTGACATTCAGCACTTAGTTTAGAAGTGCATCCTTGTCATCAGGTGTATGCCCGCCCTCTACCAAACGAAGTTTTTAGAGGGAGAGGACTGGTCAATGATGAAGCATGATCCCAGGTGGTGTGTGAGACTAGTCCTTCACTTTTTATGAGATGCCTGCACTCCCGTATTGATAAACTGTAGCACCTGGGACACCTTACTGGGAGCGGCCCTTTTTGTGCTGAACAGCATAAAACAGACAACATCAAAAGCAACAAAGATTAGAAAGAAGGATTTTGAATTAGGACAACTGCAGCGATACCCACATTTTTGCATAATTCATTATCAATCTGTCATTACTGTATTTTCACTTAAGTACATTGCTGGCTGCTAATAAGGGAAGAGGTGTGGCACCGCAGCCAGGGCGACTAACGCTGGAATCTGGGGCCCACGGTTCAATACCTGGCACCTGCAGCAGGTCAGCCCAGGACCATGTGACTAAGGGCAATGGCTAGCTTAATCTTTCCAACAGCCCCCAGTGCTGGGATGTCTCCGGGTTACTGTTCGCACTTTACAAATACTGGATTTACATTTAATAGCGAGTTCAAGCATTTTGAGCCAGAGTCAAAAAGCCCCCCCAAAAAGAGCACATAAAAAATTATAGCACCAGGCACATCCCCCAAACGTACCAGTTTCTCATACGACACACCACTACTCATAATAACTAATGATAGCCAAAGAAGGGTTTGCGAGTGGACACATAGAAGTTATTGCCTTTGAACCAAACATGTTAGCTGTCCTGCCTCAAAGTTCCACTGTCTGTTCCAATTATAGAGAGTAATGTATTTAGGCACAAGTTTTCCACAAAAGGTCACTAAGGATATTCTGACATTTGCTCTGTCAAGTCTTGTATCCATTTTTCTAGATCTATTCACTAACAAAAATTACTAATTTCTTAAATCCTCTATTTCTAAACCTTACTTATACTGGATAACAGTTGTCATTTTGTTGATTAACTATTACATTTTCATTGCTGAACTCTCGAATATTTACCAATTGCGTTGTTTTTACTAAGAATTTGAATCCCTTGCTCTTAGAAGGGGCCATGTATTCATTTTCAAACCTGTGGCTGTGATCCACTTATCACTATACCTCTGTGATTCATAAAGCGCGATCAAAATGTAATTCCCTGAGCAATTAAAAGGATGGCATACATATCTCAGGAGCAATTTACACCATCGGTACATTGCAGACATGAGATAACTACCACTGCTTGCAAAGCAGCTGCCGAGCTCCCAGCAACAGAAGACAAGGCTACAATTAACCAGCCCTGAAAATACTTATGGAAAAGGCATACAATCAGACAAACAAGTAGAAAAGGTGGCTAACTTAACGGGGCTGAAGAAACAGCAAACTTCTGAAATGAAAAGGAAGAAAGTGTCATTCTATACTGCGCGGTTATGTTTTCAGTGGATTAGCATACACTCACCATGCTGTTAGGTCTATCAAGATAGTATTAAACAGAGTAGGAAGAGGAGAAATGAGGATACTGTGCACAGAAAAAAGTAGGCATTACCCGCATGCATGAAACAAATTATTTGGTGTAAAAGCAGGTGAAAGGAGCTACTCACTAAAACAAACATCAGAAATTGTTAGAACAAGAGAGCTACAGAAATGAGCCAGCTAAATGTCGAAATGAGATAGCTGACAAGAGAATTAAGGGAGTGGCAGTATGGACACAAAAGTGAGAAAAGAGGAGAAAGAAAGGAATACGTAAGAGCAGCCTAAACTGCAGGAAGAATATACTAGAAACAAGGAAGCAGAAGCGATTGTGGATAGTAGGAGGTAGGTGCAGGGAGGCTGGAAGTGGACGGAAGGCACAGGGCGGAAAGGATATCATTTTTATTTATTAATATTTAATTACCTGCCACAACAAATCATTAAGTGGAGAATGGTGATATAATGAGCGGATGGGGTAAACAGGAAGCTAGAAGCGGTGACGACTGAAACGGTGATTGGGCAAAGGAACAGGTGGATTAGCGTGGGGAGGATGGGTAAAGAGGGAAGAGTGAGGTCAATGATTTTCAGAAAAGGGCAGAGGTTGCAGCTGGGTAATAAAGGATTTAAAATGGGGGAAAAAGTGGTTTGGGTCGCTGGGCCAGTGCCGGATGTAAATAAACGCTGCAGCTAGCAGCAGGGAAGACGAATGACTTTGCTCATGGCAAAAAAGGTGGTTGGAGAAGGAAGGGGCAAGAGAAGGGGTGACCCAAAAGACAGGACCAAGAAAAGGATTAACAAAAGTAGCTGGAGGTGAGCGGGCAGAGTGTTTTAAGGTGGCTGGAAACAGAAAGGTGTGAAGTAATGGACAGAGAGGGGCTAGAGGGACTGTCTGGGCAGAAAGAGCAGAACAGGAATGGTAAAAGGATGTGGCTAGGCAATGAGGTATAATAAGTGGTTTGCCAAGAGATTGACAGGAAGTGGTTTGGCAAGGGAGTAACAAAGGCTGTGACAAGAAATGGGAAGAAGTTTGCAGGGAAGTGACATTAACAGGCTGGGCAAAGAGGGACAGGGGGAGTTGAGTGGTCATCAGAAACAGAGGAAAACTGGTGTGAGAAGAACAGAGGTGGGCTGAGAAGATGGGAAACAGGATTTGGCAAGACAGTCATGAGGTAGACTGACAAAGCAAGGCTGGATTTGATTTGGGAGAATCCAGGGCCTAGGAGTAGGAACCAACCAGATTATTTTCGATGAATAGACGGTGTGTGAGCATAGGCAGTACCTCGATTGAGCAACGAGGGACGGGCAGGAGACTAGTAGAGGTAGTGTAGTAGAGCAAATAGAAAACTGTGACGAAATAGACAAAAATCAGACATGCAAGATCAGCAGAAGGGCTGGGGAGATTGGGCTGGTAGAAGGTCGGGCACCGGGGACGGAAAGGATAATGTTTTAGCATGAAGTCTGTAATCAGAGAGGAATATGAGTTGAATTGACATATGTCATACAGGTAGATAGATAAAAGCGTCAGTTTAACATTGAAGACTGAGAGATAATGTAACTACAGGAGAGGCAGTGAAAGACAGAGGAGGGTGGGCAGATTGGGGCCGGGTGAAACTGGACATAGGGACACCAGAGTGAGCTAGGCACAATGGGTCCGGGAGTAAGATGAGCTGAGAGGTACAACAGTCGGCTAAGCTGAATGGCCAAGGGCTGAAGCAAAATTAGCCTTAAACAAGAAGAGAGGGCAGGGTGGCAGGAAGAGAGCGAACAACTGGGACCAGATCAGGGCTGGGCGGGGGGCTGTGTACATGAGGTTAAGCACTGGGCGCCTTAGGCTGCCTCAAAAGGGGCAATAGTTGGCCAAGCATTAGTATTCGCTGCAGAGAAGCAGGGCGAATATGTAGTTCCTAAGAGAGGGACGGTGTAACAGTATGGAGACAAGGGCAGTAGATTGTTTGCAGCACAGGTACTAGAAAGTGAAACGGGCACCGATTCTAAAATAACACACAGCTCGGTTTAAAACCGCAAAGACAGCTAGGAAGCACTCCCTCCCTGAACACAGCTCACCTCCTCCTCCGCCTCCGGTTCCCCGGCATGTCATCGACTTCCTCAGCAGCAACAGAGCCACGGCGGCGGCGCAGGCCCAGACCCCGGTCTCGAGTTCTTACAGCATCCGGCGATCCAGGCGCGGCCTCCGTAGACGACGCCGGCGCTGCTCCCAAGGTCTGCCACCAGCGGCGCCCTTTCTGAATGGGATTGAAGGGCAGCCGATGCCTGGTTTAGCGGAGGGAGAGATGGCAACAGCAACACAGCCTTAGCACGGCGACAGCGCCTGACACCGGAGCAGCCCCCGCCCCCTGCCCCAGCACTCCGCCTGCACCGCCCCGAGCCGCGGCCTGCCCCCGGGGGCACCAGCGCTCACCCGCCAGGGACAGCGTCTGCTCTGCGGACAAACATTGTCTCCGGTGTCCGGAAATGTTGTGCGTTGGATACCACACTCGTTTCAGTGCAACACGAGACGTGCCCCCTCATACGTCCGAACACCCCCTCCTCCACACACGCCTTTCAAAATAGCTTAAAACAAGTGTTAACCCGGGATGTGCGGCATCATTTCCAATTCACAATTTTGAGCAAAAGAATGCATTTTTTTGCTAAATCTTCCCTTTCCCATTTTGATCAAAATCCATTATTCACAGTCGTGAGCTGGCAAAAGCTGTGGATCCGTTAAAATGAAAATTATGGTTTAGGAGGAGATCAACAGAGACCACCGTCTCATAAACCACAGGAGTAAGGTCTATTTAGGGGTTTAAATTCAAAGTTGATATCTCGGAAAAATGGACGCGTTGAGGCGTGAGGTTGTGCACATATTAGTTTTGCGACTCGTATGTGAAAGTTTCAAATTTTGGTGTAGGTTTACTTTATGCAAATACACACCAACCGGTAATGTTCAAATGTGACACAGCTACCCCAGAAAATAATAAATGCCCTACATGTTCATATGTCGATACAGAATAACGATACTTACATAGACTCAGCTCACTGTAAAATATATATATATATATATATATATATATATATAATATATATATACTGCAAGTTTAGTCATTTGCAAAATGCTTACAAAAAAGTTTGAAAATCTTACTTTTAAAAATGAAATGTGTTAAATGCAAAATTTGTAGTAGGTGCCCATACTTAAAACTATAGGCCTGTATCATAGATATGAAGCATTAGTTCTTAACTTGACATAGCTGAAGATGCCATTAATGATTAAGAAAATATAATAATAGTGTAAGGCTTATTTCGGGCGAGACAGCGCACCAAAGAAAACCCTGCAAAAATATCTCAAGGGTAAAAGCCCACTTTAATAAAACAGGTCTGATCAAATTTAATTAAATGAACTTATAATAGCCTTGGCAAAAGGCCTTACAAAACTGTAGACCTCACTAATACATTTGTAAAATGCTGATTAACCCCAGCCAAACTAAACAGCAACACCTCCTTCCTCAACAGTCTTCACTTCCATCCACCAAACCAGTGCTAAAAATCCTGCCCAACTGTTGACACCAAACAATATTCCCCTGTTACCTTTGCCCAAACCCAACTGTTTGGTCCTTGACCATATCGGGACCTCCCTGAACTGTGCTGATCCCCCATTTGAGCCCCCCCTCCCCGATTCAGCGATTGTCCTTCTGCCCCACCACATACTAGTCCTGCCTACCAGCGGAATCAACAAACCAACAAAAATACAAACTAATGAAACACAAATCTGCCCTATTAAAAGTTACCACAATAAATCTAAGAGAAAAAACAAACATTGACAAAAAGGATAAACATAGACTCCTAAAAAAACAAATCCCCCCTAAAAAGGTTGGGCGGGAGGGGGAGGGACAAGCTCTCTGACAATAGCCCTGCCACTTGGTGTATCAACAACAAAGAGAACACCCAACATTCCGCCCTTACTTAAAAAACCCCACTAAACTCATCTCTGACCTGCCACAACCAAAAGGAAACCCTAGTGTTTCTACAAAGCACATCACTCTCCCGACAAGCCAGGGGGAGACTCGGCGAGCCTCGCACCCCTCAAGCCCCATCGGGAGAGATGGCGCACCAAAGGAAACACTGCACGAATATCTCAATGCACGAATATCTCAAGGGTAAAAAGTCACTTTAATGGAACAGGTCTGATAACATTTATTAAAACCAACATACAATAACCTTGGTAAAAGCCCTTACAAAACTGTAGAACTCACTAATATGTTTGTAAAATCCTGAAAAACCCAAACTAAACAACAATACCCCCTCCCTCAACCGACTTCTCTTCCATGCCCCAAACCAGTGCTAAAAATCCTGCCCAAATGCTGACACCAAAAAACACTCCCCTGTTGCCTTGCAAACCACAACTGTTTGGGCCGCGACCATATCCAGAACTCTCTGAACTGTGTTGACCCCCCCCCCCCCATGTGAGCCCCCCCATCCAACGGCTGTCCTGCGGCCTCTGCCAACCAGGAAAACCCACAAGGAGTTTTCCTGCCGCACTCTGCAGAAAAATCATAAAATCTACCTTGCAAGAAATGCTTAAGACCACAAAAATTTTTGGGGGAGGTGGGTCAATTGAGATGTTATCTGATAATTGTTAATGGATAACTCAATAAAAATATAGATAAATAAAAAAGATCACAAACTATCCCTCAACTTCATCAATAGCTAAATGCAGCTTGCTTAATAAAATATTATTTATTACCCAAAACAGATAGATACACCCCATCCTGCCTAAACAATGCCTGATCCTTTTTCCTTAATTCTTCATGCCTTACAAGAACAATACCATTACCTCACCAAAAACTTTGCATCTCTCTATTCACTTTTTTCCTCTGCTTTTCAATACCCTCCAGCTTCCTTGCACCTCTCCAAACCCTTCTCTGTACCAACTCAGTCAAAATAAAGTGTGTACCAGACCGGTTGTGCAATATCCTATACAATTCAATTCAATTAAAATTAACTTTATTCAGCACAAGACCACAACAGTTTGACAAACAAACAATACAGTTTTAAAATACATTTGTAAAATATTAAAAAAAGATGATAAAAAATCCTTAATGAGGTAAAATCACAATTAAGAATAAATGCCTCGGGGGGGGGGGCGTGGCCAACAACATGGCCGAGTAGGACGGGTCCCTGCCGAGCTCCGGCTCGATACATTGTTCCGTCGTATTAACCAGCAACCCACAGTCCTACAAACTGTAATTTCTGTATTGAAAGGGCTTCCTGTCCGCTCCGATGGACTCGGTGGCTGATTTGAACGCTGCGGGAGCCGACATAGCTGAGGAGGTGGAGACGGGAGCGGAGCGCGGGCAGTGCGACCTAAGATGGCGCCGCTGTGATCCGGCTGCAGATAAGCTGTGCAAGAGACGCTGCGGCCAACGGGGACCTCTAAGTTGGACATTGGCTGAGCGGATGAGCCTCGCGTTTTCCCCACGGAGCTTGGAACAGCCTGTTGCGCCCCCTCTTCCCCCCTCCCTCCTTCTCTCTTGGGGGATCTTTCGACTGGACGGGAGACGGGCGGCTGAGCCACCGGGTGAAGAGAGGCAACTGAGAGTTACATCGCGGTGGGACGGTGACGAGGACAGGGAGCGGTGAGGACAACGGGAGTTGGAGGACAGCACGGACCCAGCCGCAGAGCAGGTAGTGGATGGTATAATATGGGCAAGAAAGATAGAGAGCTCAGGACCCCCCGGCAGGGGACCCTAGACCGCTACACCACAGCGCCTCTTCCCCAGGAGACTGACTTACCGGGAGTGCGTACGGACACAGCACTTTTGATGGGGGCCATACAAGCATTGCGAGAGGACATACAGGCATCCTGTGCGGCCCTGGAAACCAAGATCGGGGAGGTAGGCTCTGAGGTCACGCTCCTGATGCAGGACTTCCGAAATTTGACGGAGATAGTGACAGTGGCAGAGACGAGACTAGGTGAGGCCGAAGACACTATTCAGGACTTGAAGAAGGGCCAAACGGAGCTCCAATCCTCACATAACCAGCTCCTATGGAAGGTGGACGACGCAGAATACAAAGCCAGGCGTAATAACCTGTGTTTTGTGGGATTTAGGGAAGGAATTGAAGGATTATGTAATATCCTGGGTTGTTATGTTTAATGCTATGCCAGTGGAACCCTGCCTGAGTGATGCAAGATAGAATGTTGGAAGTGGGAACTCACAGTTGGAGAAGGGCTGAGTGCCTAACTGGGTGCTCCTGGTGGGGCTTTGTACTGGTTTATATCTACTGAAGTATTAATGCTGTAACCAACCTTGAATACAGTGCACTAGTTTCCCATGTCCTCATGGGGTCTGTTTCCTAAGTGTTGTCCTCTCTGTACAGTGCACAATATTTACCCATGTATACATTATTTTACCCTAGTGGGTGTATGGTTTTAATTACCATAATACATGGGAAATTTTACTCTGGGCGTTATTCTTTATGATATTAGTTTAGTTTTTTTACACTGTAGCCCAGTTGTATTTTCATCTTGTTATTTATTCTCAAAATTCAGATAGGGAAGTTTTAGTGTTTTCACTCTTTTTCTTCTCTGTCGTCTTGATTTCTCCTGATGTGAGTTGTCTCTTTGCTTACTTGCCTGGCCAGTGGGTTTGCGAAGGGCTGTCATTGATGGTTTCTCTTTTTATACTTTGTCCTTTCGTTTTGTTTTCTTCTTAGGAAAGGATGATGTGTGTTTATGTGTGTTTTCTCCTTTTAACATGTTATTGTTACTACATACTTTCTTCTTTTTGTTTCTTTTGGAACGGTAGAGGATATATACCATGATTCTTTCTACTCCTCTTGAGTTCGTGTTGTTGTCACATATTCATGTATGTTCTACTTTATCTTCTTTCTACTCCACTTAAGTTCTTGTTCTTGTCACAACTTCACTTGTATTCTAATTTTCCTCTGGTTTTTCAATTTTCCTTGTTCCTCTAGTCTGCGTTCATTTCTTCTCCTTTTAACAATATGCTTCTTAAATGAATGTTTCTTTTTGTTTATTTTTGGAACAAGGGAGGATATGTAATATCCTGGGTTGTTATGTTTAATGCTATGCCAGTGGAACCCTGCCTGAGTGATGCAAGATAGAATGTTGGAAGTGGGAACTCACAGTTGGAGAAGGGCTGAGTGCCTAACTGGGTGCTCCTGGTGGGGCTTTGTACTGGTTTATATCTACTGAAGTATTAATGCTGTAACCAACCTTGAATAAATCTACCTGAAATACTACTACCAGTCTGGACAAAGTTACTACATTTACAATATGGCAGAGTTCCTGAGATCCTGGCTGCTACGCACTTTCCCGAAAGACAAGTTCTTGACTTGCTTTGTGATTGAGCGGGCCCACCGGGCACTGCTGGCAAAACCGCCGGTGGGGGCTAAACCACGACCAGTCATTGCCCGCTTCCTGAATTTTGTGGACAGAGACATGATCCTGCGGGAAGCGCGGAAGCTTGGGGACATCCGCCTGGAGAACACGCAAATCATGATATTCCCGGACTATAGCCAGGAGGTGCAGAAACAGAGGCGCTCCTTTGATGCAGTGAAGGCTAAATTGAGGGATCTACACATTCAGTACATGCTGCTTTTCCCTGCCAAGTTAAAGGTCAGCTACAAAGAGCGAACTTACTTTTTCTCACATCCGGAGGATGCCTGGCAGTGGCTGGAGGAGCGTACCCCCTGGTACGAAACGCGGGAGGGCCTCGGAGGGTATCGGATTCTAGGAAATCCATGGAGACCTTGACGGGATCTCCAAGGCCGCAGAGACTGAGGCAAACGCGTGGCAGTAGGACGGTGATGCCGACCCCTTACCCTGCGAAAGGATCAGTTCGGCGGCGACGGCAGAGCTCGGCCTCCCTGAACCCCGCTCGGCTGACGGGCTCCAGGTTCCACTGCCTTGCTGGGAATGCACGAATGGAGGCGGAGGAAGTGCGTGGTGGTACTTCATCGGAGGGTGAGGCCACGGACGAACAATCTTTACATCCCCTGGTAGTGGCAATCAACGAACTGGAACAGGACCCGGCGCAGGAAGCCGAGACGTCGCAGGGGGAACACTCGGACTCACATTCTTGAAAATAGGACACAGTGGGCTGACCGAGTATGGACTAAGTGGCCGGAAAGCACGCAAGTTGGACAACCCCTCATAATCTACTCTGTTTTTTGATCTCATGTTTTCTACTGTTCACGTTTGCTTGCACGTATAATTGTGTAGGTTTCTGGGTTAACAACCACAGGGAGGATTTTCTGAGGGGTTAGATTGGGTGGGCGACAGACCTCCTTCACCTGGAAGGCCTATTCTCTGTCGTGTGATGGCGAAGGGACTGGAGGGGAGAGGGAGGTGGGGTGGGAGGGGACGTGGGGGGTCAGTTACTTTTTTCTTGGGATTGAGGGGGAGGGTGTATCTGGAGGAGCCTGCACTACAGTTGGAGTTGTTTGTTTGGGGGAGGGGGTTTTGTTTCAGCATGTCATAATTGGGACCGTCATTCACACCTAGGAGTCCGGAGCCTAACTCCCTCTGCAATCATAGTTCAGCGATACAATGCCTATAGATAGTTCAGGGATGGAGGCCCAGACGGGAGGGGGGATCAAAGTTCTCACATGGAATGTGAATGGCCTGGGCAGTAAAGTTAAAAGAGGTTTGGTACAAGCCTATGTGAAACGAGTGGGGCCCGATGTTGTTCTGATGTAGGAGACGCACCTTAGAGGTAACAAGTGTGGCTTCTTGGCGAGGGGTCCATACAGAGTGTTGGCACATGCAGGGTATACAATGGGCTCCAGAGGGGTTGCTATCCTGATTAAAAAGTCTCCCCCTTTTGTGATTGCACAGACCTGGTTGGACCCACTGGGGACCTACATAGCGGTGCGGGGCAGATGGGGACGACTGGAGCTCACGATTGTTTCCGTATATGCACCACCGAAACTACAAGCCAGGACAATGTCAAGTATTGCAGACATATTATTGAACTCCTCAGAGACCCTGCTGGTGTTACGAGGGGACTTCAATGATGTCATGTCTTCTGTGCAGGACAGATCAGGAGGTAGACCTAGGGATGCTGCCCTGACTCCTTTGGCTAGAACTATCTCCACCTTGGGACTAGTGGACGTGTGGCGGTGGCTACATCCAGACTATAGCATTTACTCGTATTTCTCCGGGGCCCATGGGGTGTACTCGAGACTAGACTATATCTTTGTATCCAGGCAGACACTGAGTGTGGAGGACACGGCGGAATACAAAGCTAGAGGTATATCGGACCACTCGCCACTCCTGGCAAGGATGGGGGGACGTCGACAGGTGGGGCAAAGAACTGGCGGCTGACGGCCTGGGACTTGCAGGATAAAGATCTATTGAAGGGCCTCAGAGCAGATGTGAAGGTCTATCTAGCCAACAATGTGGGCTCTATCATCCGGGGTGGTTCTCTGGGAAGCCCTTAAGGCGGTTATGCGAGGCAGGGCGCAGAACAGGCTAGCTTGGGTAAAGCGGAAAACACAGGAGGAAGTACGGACCCTGAAAGCCCAGACCTTGGACCTGGAACATGATCATGTGATGTATAAAGATTCTCGAACCCTTAGGAGGCTTCGGGATGTGCAGCGACAATATAAGGACCTGGTGACGGGGGAGGCAAAAGCGCAGGCACTTGCAACTCTCCATAGGCTGTATGAGGTTGGGGATAAGGCCGGGAGGTTCCTGGCATGGTTGAGCAAGAAAGAGAGAGATGCCGGTGGGTAGAGCAGGTGAGGGATGCACAGGGACAAATGAAGCGGACGGACACACAGGTGGCTCAGACCTTCGAGGCGTATTATAGGACCTTTTACGAGGCAAGGAATCTAGATACGCAAGAGGATGCGCTAAGATACATGGCCCAAATCGACATCCCCACACTTTCGGCCGAAGACCAACGGGATTTAGAGGGGGGTATATCCATAGATGAAATTAAGGAGGCCTTGACCAGACTTCGCCCAGGAAAATCCCCTCGCCCTAACGGGTTTCCGGCTGAATTCTTTAAGAAAACAGCGGATCTCCTTGCATGCCACTTTTTGGCACTGTTTGAGGGAGCGGCTCAGGAGGGCATGCTACCACCTGACCTACGCATGGCCACAATTATTCCGATACATAAAGCAGGTAAACCCCCAGAGGATTACGCATCGTACCGCCCTACATCACTTTTAAACGTAGAGGTCAAACTCCTAGCAACAATTTTAGCCCTGAGGCTACGGCGGGTGATCCCTAACTTGGTCCTTTTAGACCAGACCGGCTTTCTGCCAGATAGGGCGACCAGACTGAATCTCAGAAGGACCCATAATTGGTTGATGGAAGCGCATGCTCGTCAGGACCCTCACTTACTGCTATCCCTGGACGCTGAAAAGGCGTTTGACGCAGTGCACTGGCCCTTCCTTGAAGGAGTGTTGTCCAAGTTCGGGTTCGGACCTAAGTTTAGTACGTGGGTGTGGCTACAGTACACGGACCCGAGAGTCAGGGTCAACGGGGTGTTATCTGGGGACTTCCCTATAAGGAGGCGGACCCGCCAGGGGTGCCCCCTGTCCACGTTGCTCTTCGCCCTGACTATAGAGGTGGTGGCTTGCGAGATCAGACAGAATAAGAATATTCAGGGTTTTAGGATTGACCAGTCTGACTCCCACGAAGAGAAAATATCGTTTTATGTGGACAATGTTCTATTACATATTTCCCACCCAGCCACCACAATCCCGACCTTGTTTGAGGTTCTGGACCGATATGGTGCCCATGCCGGCTATCAGATTAATTGGCATAAATCCATCCTCTACGACCCCAGGGGGGGAGGGGACTGGTCCTACCTGCCGGAGACACTGAGAATTACGGATGAGGGATTTGTATATTTGGGGGTGTATGTGACACTGGCTAGAAACCTCTCGTACATGAAGAACGTCCAGCGGGTGATGGACAATTTTGCAGAGGATGCGGCTAGGTAGAAGGCGCTCCCCCTCACGATTTTGGGCCGTGCAGCTATGTTTAAAATGATAACATTACCAAGATTTTTGTACGCCCTTCAGAACGAATACTTCCCTCTCCCCCGACGGGTTTTTATTGGTATAAATGCAGAGTTGCGCTCCTTTCTGTGGCTTGGAAAACAGTCCAGGGTCGCAATGGGAATCTTGCAGCGGAATCAGTACAATGGTGGAATTTCTCTGCCAAACATCGAAGCCTACTACTGGGCGGAACATTTAGCCCCCATCAATGAATGGTTGCACGCCCCGGTGGAGCATCCCACCTACGTACTAGAGAGGAGAACTATGGCGCGGCGTAACTGCCTCTACTATATATATGGGGGCAAGGGGAGGGACCGGCTGCTGTTGGCCACTAGAGTGGCGCTGGGGATTTGGGAGAGGGCGACCAGGGTAATAGGCTGGAAGAATATACCGACAAAACAGGCCCCGATATGGCACTGTTCTTTGATGGAGGAGCTGCACAAACTGCGTGGGTTCCAGAGATGGGACAACATTGGTATCTCCACACTGGGGGACTTGCAGCAGAAAGGGGAGATAAAGTCTTTCCGAGCTTTGAGGGCGGAATTTGGGCTGCATCAAACACAGTTCTATGCACAGCTGAGACAGGCATGGCGGGCGGAAAGGACTCTAGTGGGACCCTTACCGGAGTATGCATCATTGGAGGGTCGATTGCTACAAGAACACATCCCATGCAAGGCAGTCTCTCTGACATATAAAACATTGATCAATAATATACCAGATGCGCTTGTAAAAGTTAGAGAATCATGGGAGCGGGACGTGGGGGAAATGGATACGGTGGACTGGGATATGGCCCTACTGCACCCAAGGGAAGTGGCCATCAAGTCCCGCTTACGGCTCATTCAGTTTAAGATCCTGCATAGGGCCTACTACGATAGGGTGCGCCTACAGTGTATGGGAAGGGCCGGCGACACAAGATGCCTCAGATGTGGACAAGAGAGGGGGGGATTTCTATCATATTATCTGGCAGTGCACCAACATACAGCAGTATTGGGCAGAGGTCCTGAGGGAATTGAGTGACGTTCTGGAAGTCACCCTACCACTGGATCCTAAACTGGTCCTGCTAGGTGGTGCAAACGATATTGACTTGAGCTGCCCACTCCTGATCTTTGTAGCTTTGGCTCTGGTGGTAGCGAAGAGAGAAGGGGCGAAGGAGTGGGGGGCCCCTGCTCCGCCAGGGCTTGATGAATGGAGAAGGGGGATGGACTTGTATATGGCCGCAGAGAGGATTACGTATAAGGCGAGGGGGTGCCCGAAGAAGTTTAATAGGGTATGGGGGAAGTGGCGCAGACACCATGGATTAGATGGAGGATTGTGAGCCAGAGTGGAAGAGAGCTTGCGTACTTCTGTTAAGAAATGGATTTATTTGGGGGACTACTCTACTGTCTTGTGATCCCTGGAGAAACAATGTAAGGCAGAACATATGGTCTTTGAGGAGGGGGGAGGATGGGGAGGAGACGACGGGTGGTGGATGATGGATTTATGTGACATGCTAGTTGTGTTTAAGCATTGTAAAAAAGCAAATAAAAATATTTAAAAAAAGAATAAATGTCACTCTTCATTGCTTTCAAAAGACCAATCCCTAACAGAGAAACACTATTGTTTTCACCTAGGTGTAAGACCACAAGTTGCGGCACCCTTACTTGTAACCCATATGGATAAGAAACTCACAAATTCCCCCCAGGCGCATCCGACTCTTACCCTTCCAAGATACCACCACCCTAGATCAATCCAAACCCAATTCGCTGCCAAAACATCCTGATTCTGCCTGCTTCGCTGCCCAACACACAAATAAATACCCAACTATCCAAACAGTGGAAACGCTGAATTTACAGAAAAAACTACAATGCATTCGGTTTAACATAGCGCTTGAAACATTTTGATCTTTATCTACCCAACAACTTCACTTGCCCTTCAGACATACCTTTAGCTTTTGCCTCAGTAGCTACACCAATTCTAAAAGAATGTTTGCCATACTCCTTCACCTGAATACGCAATATGGACAATGCCTTTCTGAAATCTCTCAAAACTTGAAAGGATGATAAACATGACCCGTCCTTGTGTACAAAAACCCACCCTCTTGATAACCCCCAAAAACTTGAAAAGCGCAACCAGCATCCAACTAGGCAAGCAACATTACCCACATTTTTCAAAATAACTTTTTGCCCCCTAACCAACTGATCAGTCTAAGATCGCACCAACCAAATCCTTACCTCAGATTCTGAAAATAAAACATTTCTTGTCAACAAACCACCTTGACCCGACACTCTCAACAATTCCGAAATCCTAAATGCACAGTGAAAAAGCCAAGCCATGCATAAACCGAACAAGGCTGTTTCCCATAGGAGAAAACAAACAGCATGCAAATGTTCAATTAACTCCAATAGTACATTACCTAAAATTGGACGCCCCCGGTTGATTCGATCACAACCTTCCCTCGCCCATTCTTCAACAATTCTTTTTTCACACCTCTCCTTCCATCGGATCGTAACCCCAAAAACATTTCCTGTAAAATAAAATGCCCGCCATCCTACCAGCTATTGTCACTGCAGAAAAGCCCAACCCAATCTGGCCCATATTAAAAATTAATTGCATCTTCTTCCTTTAAAGCCAAAACAGAATAGGAGGACCCTTTCTTTGTTGCCCCTGAGTCCAAGAACTCCCTCTATGCTTGTTTATAAGCTTTTTTGGTAGTATTCTCAACAGACTTCTCAATGAGGTCAAGGACTCTCAATCTCCCAGCTCCCAGAATTCCTGAGGCATCCAGGTGTGAGCTGCATCTGTTCCTGGTGCCAGCCCACGGAACCTCTGCCACTGAAAATGAAACAATGCAGCCATGATATAATCCACTCCAGGAACATGTCCCACCCTGAAAAAAATGTTGAATTTCATATAGTAAAGCAAGAAGATCCACAATAAGCGCAGCACCTTATTATCCTTCGCCTTCTGAGAGGTCACCAGAGCAACCACTGTTATATTGTCTACCTTAAAATCCACTGATCTGTGGGCCAAAAATTGCAGCATATAACCAATGGTACAAGAAAAAAACCTCCAAGAGAGCAATACTTCTCGTCTTGGCCAACTAATCCTGAGGCCAACGATCCACCAACCAATGCCCATCCCAGAACAAACCGAAACCATGCGCCCCAGCCCCATCAGAAAATATCTGTTCCTGCCAAAGCCATTCCACATCCATGGAGAGCATCATCACACCATTGAACTCTTTCTAAAATGTAATCCACATCCGCAAATCCTTCTTCACACTGGCACACAGACCTACTGTCTGGTGTGGCAACACTGCACCAGATATGGAAAAACCAAGTCTCCTGCAAAAAGCTCTTCCTGAACTGACAACCCTGTAGTCAAATTCAAATGCCCAAAGAGTTGTTGTACTTTCCTCAATTCTAATTTTCAATGATAGTGGACTCTTTGCTGAGTTTTTTCCTTAGACATCTCTTCACGAAAAGCCTATTTTGTGATCTGCTGTTATTGAGCTGAGAATACTTTCTAGCTTATTATGCTAAAGGTTCATGCCTAGGCTTGATTCATTCTCTCTTCAGGATCATTTATTGGTACCTGTACTGACACCTTTATTCCTTTTTTCATTTAACTCTGATTTATTTAGAATAGGGGAATTTCTTTATGGAACACGCTTGTTGCATTATTAGTATTGTATTGATTGCACTATTGGGTAATATATTGATTTATTTGATTATCAAATATCGATTAATTATATTAACTTTTAAATATGAGTTTTGGAGAATAATATCTAAATAAAAATAAACTAAAATATTTTAAAATAAAACCTTTTAACACACACTTAACTCTATCGACTGAACTAAAATAAACAATAATTGATAACACTTTACATTGACTTCAAGTAAGTGATAGAGAAACCCCGTGCCCCAACAGTGATAGTAGAGTACAGTGTATGTCACAAGAAAGGAGCTGAAATAATTAGTCCTTGTTTAGAACTGCCAATGTCCTAAAGCCCAAAGTCTGAATTTGAAGATTGGCGGAGTTGTTGTTTCAAAGGTGGTTGCAATGATAGAGGTGTGAGTATTAATAGGTGTCATGCGTCACTATTATCTTTGGCAATACTTTGCCATTATGTTGAAATCATGCTGGTGTTTGAGAATAGTGGTGTTTAAGCGGTAAATGTTGAGCAGTGGAAGTTGTTATTGGACTCAAAGTAGTCTAAGATCCTGGGATAAACAGTTGAAATTGTGATGTTATTTGTCTGCTAAGATGTGTGGTGTGGATTTGTGAGGTACAATTGATATAGGGATATATTGCTTGCTTAAGAGTTTTCAAATGTGAATAAGAAAACATTGTTATGGCGGGCGAACCACTGCAAAGAGCGAGAAGTATACCATAGTGTTCCGCAGTGAGATTGGACTTTTGGCATTAGTGTTGCGATGGGATTGGTTAGCTGTTGTGAAGTGCTGATCTAAAATTGGTTAACGATTCCTCGGGTATTAAACTATGACAGAATTGGAGAAAGATACAGAATTAGGAACAGCATCGAAATTTTGAACCTGATTAACGTTCATTTATTGATGAATTATTGCAAAAAGTAAATCTTTTAAAACCCTTAGAGGAGTTAATGAGGGGTGATGTAAGAGTCCCAGTTCGGGAAAGTGAAGAGGTGCCACTGGAAGGTGGCTCATAATATAACAACAAATGTAGGGCTCCAAACATGTTTGTGGCTATGTCAATGTTGCGAGATTACTAAAAATGAGGGGCCATTTAAATTTCCACAATACGATACATTTGATTTAAAGGTTATGGAACATGTAAGGGAAAAATTATACAAGAAGAGACCACCTCCCAGAGCCACACAATACAAAGCTTTAAATGCCTGGGAGAGAGCAGCACATGCTAAACAGAAATATAAGAATAGAGCAAAGACAGCTGCCCAAAATTACACAGCTGCTCAATGGGATGAAGGACAGCAACGGTGGAGAAAATGTATAATTGAGGGAGCTAGAATTTACCCAGTCATAATCACAGAAAATAATAAAAAGAAACAGGGAAATGAGGATGTAGAAGCTTTAAAGAAAACAGAAACTAATAAAGATTCAGGGGATGATATTCTGGATACTTTGTTGGCTTTGCATCTACCACGATATGTGGCCCCTACAACTAATATTGATACTGATACAACTCCCAGTGCTACAGTGGCTGCTGCCCCTGTTGATCCTAGATACTATTCGGGTTGAGAGATTATTTCCTGTGCTTTAAATTGTGCATTTACTTGTTGAAGTGGCTCATACTGTAATAACTCCAGGTGTTACTGCTTCAATTGCAACTGTTTCTGCTTCCAGTTGCTACTGTAGCAATAAAAATTGTCCTGAATGCTGTAGTTCAAGGTGCTGTAGGAGATGTAGTTGCGACAGGGTTCAACCCGACTTTCCAGAATTCACAGATTGTTGCCTAGGCAACACCGCAAAATGTTCATTCAGAGAAGGGAGGAGGATTGTCTTTATGCACAAAGTAAAGACAGGACTATTGAGAATGGAATTTTTCCCATGTGGTTCAATGAAACCACAGGCAATAAAAAGACAGGAGGTACAGAGAGATCCTTCTCATTTCAAGAAAAAGAAAGACCATTAGACGTCTCAAAATTGAAGGTATGATTAGAAGAAATTATAAGGGGATGTTTTCACATTCACATTTGGATCATTATCAGGAAAATTAACTAATTTATTTAAGTAAAGAAATCAAGAGGTGTGCATCTGCTACACATGACAAATTGTCTGAATTATCAGGAACATATGAAATGGATCTTACTAAGAGTGTTCCATTACAAAGAAGCTTTAGTGCATAGTGGAAGAGGTGTGGCGCAGCGGCCAAGGTGCCTGACTCGGTACTCGGTACCGCGGGGTTCACAGTTTGATCCCGGCGGCAGGTTAGCCCAGCACCATGTGACTCTGGGCAATAGCTTACGTAATCTTCCCAATGGCCCCCAGCACCAGGACACCTCTCCGGAGGTAGCTGTGTGTTTTACAAATACTGGTATTATCATTATTATCTTCATAATTAGATGATGTAGCTATGGTAGCAATGCGTTCTTCTGGGATAACATTACATATTGCAGAATGGGTAAAATTAATTCACAAATGGAGTGATTTTGACAGATTAGTGAGCAAGTGGGCAAATAAACAGGTAGAGAAAAAGAAACCATCAGATACAGCTGAAGCAAATAGTAAACCACCATCAGCAGCCCCAGATGAAGATGAAGCGGTTACCTTTCTCATGAGGGAAATACAAGGTGGATGGTATGTTCATGTACCGTGGGCTAGAGGTGATCTTGCAACATTTACAAGCAATATTCTGAAATTGAGGGAGAATACTGCACAATGATATATACATGTTGATAGATTTGTTAAAGTTTCAAAGGTTTTGTGGACTGATTTGAATATTTTCTTTGACATTGTAGTACCAAGTGATTCGTTGGCTGAGTGTAAAATTTCTGTGCAGTGGTCATGTTCCAAACCTCCAAGAAATGCCTGTACACATGCACCCCCACCCGTGGTCATGGCAAAGTATGATAAGGTGATTACCTGTTTGAAAGGAAAATTTCCAGCAACAGACATTGATTGGTTGAAGATCAATTGAACCATTCAAGAGGCAAAAGAATCAGTACATGCTTACTATGAACACTTGTTACGTATGTTAAAACAGCACTGTTGACAAGACAATCTGGAGAAAAGTGATCCGGGGAGTTTTGTGATACAGTTTGTTCTTGGGTTGCGACCAGAGATCATTATGCACTTACAGCAAAATGTAATTTGTTGGCAGACAAAACCTTCAGACAAGATTTGCAAAATACTGCAGCGAAGAACAAGAAAGAAGCAGAAAAGACTTAAGGAGAAGGTTATGCTTGCACAGACAAAACTAGCTCAGAAAGGATTCCCAAGCCAGTCATTTAGGGGAAATGTTAGTAGAATGCAAGGTGTTGGTTTTCAAGCTGGAGGTCAGGTTACTCATGCAAGAATTGGTGTCGCACAGGCTAGAGGTAGAGGGGTTCCGATTGACCCGAATTCTGGGACACACATTGCAACATTAAAGAAGTCAACTCCTTGTCATTGTACAAAGACTGGGCATTAGAAAAGGGAGTGTAGGCAGAATCTGAATTGAGTGAATGGCGATGGCCAAATGCGGGGAGTAAAGCCTATGCAGATAGAGAATGTTCCAGTTCAGTTCCCTGTATCATGAATGTAAATACCAATACAATCGCAAGGTCCAATGATGCAAGTTCTGCAAGCTCCAGGTGCCCCACAGAAGAAGGGAAATCCTAAGTTCAATATGATTCAAGTACCAAGAGCAAATCCAAACCCATTTCAAAACCAGAACCCATTCCAACAGTTCCTCATTTTGGAAAACGAGAATCAACTCTGACAATTCCCAGTGAAGGTGCCTGAAGAGGGATGGACATGGTGTACTTGCCACAGTCTTAGAGGTAGACAAAAGTGGACCATTTGTAGAAGGAGAAGTTAATGGCCACCAAGTGTCATTTCTTTTTGACACTGGAGGTACCCGATCAACTGTTAAAACAGCGGAAGTCCCAGACATACCCCTCTCGGTAAAGAAGATCTAACTTGTAGGTGTTACAAATAAGACATTTGTAAATCCTGTTGCAGAGAAAGTGGCTGTATAAATAGGTACATTTGAGTAAGGCCCTCAAATTGTGATATGCGATTCAAGTCCTGTGAATCCGTGAGGAAGAGATCTTTTGCGCAAGTTGAATTGCACTATTTACTGCACAATGGATGGTGTTGACTTTTAAAACCATGATGAAATTGTTGAATTTAAAATGGGCCAACAAAAAACAGCTGTAGAATTATATACAGTGAGAACAGTAGAGGGTTTATCTTCTGATTTGAAAGAAACAGTAAACTCAGAGGTAAAAGACTGTACAGGAAAAGACATCAGACTAATCAGAGTTGTAGGACTGGTCTGAATTAAAGTAAAACTGACCACAATTTTCCCAAAGAATGCCACCTTATAATTTAACGCTAGAGATAGTAGCAGGAAGAACACCAGTGATCGAGAACATGCTAAAACCGGGAATTTAAAAAGAGCGTGTTGGAAGCCTTTGCTATTCTCCTATTATGGGTTTACAAAAACCCGATTGGAAATACCAAATTGGACAGGATCTTCAAAAAATTCACAACATAGTTGTTCCATGTTGTCCCCTGGTACAAAATCCAGCAACAATACTTTTCCAGATCCCTTGCACTACAGTGTGGTTTACAGTAGTGGAACTCTGTCAGGCTTTCTTTTCTATCCGTTTGCATGAGGACAGTCCATTCGTGTTCTCATTTGTGTTTAGAGATAGAGTTTTGGCATGGTGCCGAGTTCCAGAAAGGGTATGCAGAGAGCCAATCAATCTTTAATCAGATCTGCACAAAGAATCTTGAGACTCTGCAGATGCCTACTAATTCAGTTCTCATGTAGTGTATTGATGACCTGCTTAAGGCATCAAATACACAAGAGGCTTGCAAACAAGGTACAATTGCTTTACTAAATCATATAGTTGAAGATGGGCATAAGGTGTGTCCAAGCAAGCAGCAATATTGTAAAAAAGAAATCCAATATTTAGGAAATCTAATTGAGAAAAGAACGAGAAAGATGTCACAAGACATAGTAGAAACTATCTTAACAACAAATCCACCAAGAATACAGAGAGAAGTCAGGATGTTTCTAGGAATGGTTGACTACTGTGAACATTAGATATCAATCTTTTCGATAGTGGCCAAGCCTTTTTAGAGGCTGATGCACAAAGAGATGCCTGATCTGCTTCGACAGGACAATGACTGCTTGAAAGCTTTCCTAGCACTGAGAGAAAATCTCTGTCATGCCCCAGAACTAGGAATGCCTGATTACAATAAAATGTTCAAATTGTTTTGCAGTGAGAGGGAGGGTTGCACTGTCTCAGTGTTTACTTGGATGCATGGAGATGCATGAAGAACTGTGGTATATTTTTTGACCACTCTCGACCTTGTTGCTGCAGGAATGCCTGACTTCCTTAAAGTGGGTGCAGCAGTTGGGTCAGTATTGAAAGATGTGAGAGCATTGTGATGGGATATTACAGTGATGGCTCCTCATTCTGTAAAAATATTGCTCACGAATGAAAACACAATATTCGACGAACTGTAGACTTACAAAGTGTGAACAACAGATACTTACTGCAGAAAATTTAAAGTTAAAAAGATGTTGCATGCTGAATGCAGCTACCTTGTTACCATTACCAGAAAATTAAATTGACGGGGATAAGGTTGAACATGAATATCTAGATGTTACAAATTTACTCACCAAGCTGAGATCAGACATAAAAGATGAACCTCTCGATGAGCCCGATTAAGTAATCTTTGTGGATGACTCATGCCTAAGAAACAATGAGGGACATTTCAGAGTAGCTTATGCAGACTGCACAATTCAAGAAGTGGTAGAAGCTTCATGGCTTTGAGGTGTTGCCTCCACACAAGTGGTGGAATTTAAGGCCCTTACGAGAGTATGTTGCCTTTCAGCACAGATGCCAGTTTACAGAATGGCTTTGGTGTGGCCCATTACTTTGGACAGTTAAGGTCACAAAGGGGGTTCATGACATCATCAAGATCCCCATTAGAAATGGGGAATATGTGAAAGAATTGTTAGATGTTCACTTCCTGGTTGACCCTTCTGGGACGCCATATTGTTAGGCCGCACACTAGTCGTTCCTCCACATCAGAGACTCCTATTTGAGCTGCTTGAGTTTGCAGACGCGCAGTTAGTCTTGCTAATACACATGAGCACTACACTCATTCTTAACACTTGTAACCCTAATTGCAGATAATCTGCCATCTCATTGGCCTGCCACGGCTTAGTAGGAGCCAATTGTTGCAGAGGAAGAGTCAGTGCTGCCCATTCCTGGTTGACATTTCTGGACGCCATATGGTAAGGCAGTGGACTACCCATTTCTCCACATCGAAGACAGCTATTTAAGATGCATGAGTGCAAGGAAGTGCCGCTGGCACACCAATGGCAAGCCCATCTGCGGGATGAGTGTCTGGACTGCACACTACGTCAGAATCTCTGATTGTTCAACATCAGGAAGGTCTCCACCCATAGTTTATTCCAAAGAACAACTATGGAGGCTACAACACCGGGGTCCATGCTCTCCTATTGCGTTTGAGGAACTGTAGCAATCTAAAATCTGTACCTGTGCCACATGTGGATTTAGGGTCACCCATCCTCCTCCCATCGCAAGTACATCTCTCAATCCAGATACCTTCCAAAAAGCTGGCACAGCAAAAAAGGGGGCAGCCTTGCAGGAGTTATAACTTAAGGGATTCCCAATCAATGCCAGGTCTTTGATCAAGCACAAAACTGAGTTCGCAAAATTCACACTTCCTTGTGACACTGACTGGGTTTTCATTATGGAGACCTGGGCTAATGATTCTTCGGGTTCCAACTTGATAGGTGAAATCTCTTCAGGATACACAGCTTTCAGACTAGATAGGGTAAGCAGACCAGTAGGAGAAGAAGGTCTGGCCATTGTACACAAATTAAAATATCACTGTCACATGGAGACGATTCAGTGTACAAGTCCATGTGAGGCTCTGTATTTCACCATAAAAATTTCACCTATCAACTTGTTTGCTGGGATGCTAGTATACAGACTCCCAGGGCCCAGGACTATGTTTTCGACCCAACTTGCAAATCTCATTGAACTGTATCTAGTTAAAAACAACATTATTGTTATGGGTGACTTCAATTTCCACCTGGAGGATGTTAGGAGCTTAGGGCCCGATTCACAGAATGAATTTAAGACTAAATCCTAAACTTACTACTATTTGGTATTCACAGAATGCACTTACTACTTTCGGGATTCACAGAGTGAACTTACTACTTTCGGGATTCACAGAATAAACTTACTACTTTCGGTATTCACAGAATAGATTTAAGACTACTAACTCTAAGTCCGACTCGGGCCGGAAATTCCGGCCCGGAGGCAGAGCTTCCGGCTTGGGGGTGGAGCTTGCGGCCCGGAGGCGGAGCTTGCGGCTTGGAGGCGGAGCTTCCGGCTCAGAGGTGGGGATTTTAGCCGGGGTGCAAGCTCCGCCCGCAAGCCAGAAGCTCCGCCTCCGGGCCGGAACTTCCGGCCCGAGTTCGGACTTAGAGTTAGTAGTCTTAAATCCATTCTGTGAATACCGAAAGTAGTAAGTTTATTCTGTGAATCCCGAAAGTAGTAAGTTCACTCTGTGAATCCCGAAAGTAGTAAGTGCATTCTGTGAATACCAAATAGTAGTAAGTTCAGGATTTAGTCTTAACTTCATTCTGTGAATCGGGCCCTTAGAGTCCAGAGTCCTAAAGGACACTCTAGCTTATCTAGGGCTCTCACACGCAGTGGGACACACACTAGACGGGATTTTGGTTAACGTTTTCTGGCTGTCGATACAAAAGGCGCTAGCTACCACTTAATTGGTCTGAGTATCGAGCAGTATCTTTTTCACTTACCCTGCCATTCTTCGAGAATAAAGACACTCTCATTATTACTACAATTTCAAAAAGGCATTTGAAGGGGTCTCCAGAATCCTTCTCCAGTGCCCCCAGAAGCAAGCACTGCATTGACTATGAGGATGTGGACATAGGGGCGGCCAGTGACAAAGTAGCGCCCATATGGGAAAAAAGTATCAGGGGAAGCTGCCCACGGCCCCTTGGTTCACAGAATAGTTAAGACTCCTAAGACAGACCTGTTGACGCCGGGAATGTTCCTGGAGGAACTATTATGAGGAGCAGGAAAAAAACCTCACATAAAAAAGCCTTCAGAGAACACAAAATAGCCAGTAGAGAAGAAAAAAAACTCTACTGTACTAATAAAATTGAGTCTGTCAACTCTTCAGAAGAACTTTTTAACATAATCCACCAGCTCTCAGCCCCATTAGTCCTCTCTGAATTTGATGGCTCACAAGAGTTGTGCAACAACCTGGCAGAATTCTTTCAATCTAAATTTATAATCATCTTTAAGGAATTTGCTTCACCAAATACAGAAGTTTATTCCTCGGCTCAGTAAAGTCCTCAGTTGCAGCTGAGCTCCCCACAAAAATTGGAGGATTAGGAGAAACACTTGGTGGTGCTCTCTTGTTTTACCCCTTTGACATATGATCAAATGGAGTCTCATCTTCTTAATATCAGATCGGGATCCCCACTTGAACCTTGTTACCCCTAAAAAACCTGCAATTGGCAGCTGATACTGAATCTCAAACATTAACTTCCATTATAAATAAAAATATCATCTCAGGCTGCCACCTACGTCTGTGGAAGGACACAGTGGTCAGGCCACTACTCAAAAAGCCTAATCTAGACCCCGATGACTGTAAGAACTATTGCCCTATGGCCCTGCTACCTATCCCAGCCAATGTCCTGGAGAAGCATCTAAACCAGCAATTGTTGGTCCATGTGGAGGAACAGGGGCTGTTGCATGCAACGCAGTTCGGTGTTAGAAGCAATCATGGAATGAAAACAGCACTGATATCTGCAACAGACAGCATCAGATGCTTAGCTGACAGAGGGTGGGCAGTGGCTCTGATCATTTCGGTCTGTCTGGGGCATTTGGCATTTGGTACAATTTCTCCAGCCCTGCTTACCAAGCACTTACCGGGATGGGACTTGAAGATATGGCTTGAAACCGCTCACCTCATTTCTCACGGATAGATTCCAGATGGTGTACATAAATCAGTTTAAATCTGAACCATTCTCCTTGTTGTGTTGGGCTCCTCAGGATTTGTTGAGCCCTACACGGTTTAACCTATACGTTTCCTCACTGGCCAAGCTAATATGATTCTTTGGGTTGCAGGCGGTGTTTTATGCTGACGACACACAGATTACTGTGTCTATCTCAAAAGACACAGATGCCATTGCATGAAGGCAGTGGCCATGTTGATGGGCAAGAATTGTCTGAAGCTCAACATGATAAGACAGACGTTCTGATTTTTGTGAACCAACTAACTATATGGAAAAGCAACGGGTGGACAAATATGCTGGGTACACTACCAACTCCAGCGAACTCAGTGAAAAATCTAGGAGTCATCCTGGGCAGTGAGTTGTCATTGGATCTCTTGGTTATTGCACTGTGACAACTTGCTTCTGGATTATCAGTCTTTCCATCTATTCCCCTTCCGGCTCACAAACAAGTAGCCCTAGTGCTAATTTAATGGAGGATTGATTGTTGCAATGCGCTATACCTTGACTCCAACAAGACGACACAATCAAAGCTGCAAATAGTGCAGAATGCAGCAGTAAGACTGACTTTGGATATTGCTGAACATCAGTCAGTTTTCAGAGGGCTACCCAAACTTCCAGTGAAAAAGTGCATTATGTTTAAGGCACTTTGCATCATTCATAGAGCCCTGTACAGTGCGAGCCCCTACAGAACCAAAACAAAGTTTCAGTGGTATACCTCAACAAGAACTCATCACTTGGCAAATCATAATTGGATTGTTGTGCCCAAATTAAAAGAAAAAGATGGAGAGGCAGAGGCAGAGATTTCTCAGTTGTGACAGCTAGGCACATCCTCATCATCTTACTTTTCTGAAGATGCATACCCTTTTCAGGAAGGCCTTAAAGACCTGGCTGTTTGCTGTGTAAGGAGGTTAGTTTTATTTGTGCAATCCAGAACTAGCCAATTGCCAATCTGTATATCAGGGTTAATCTTTAGCGCCTTGATGCATTAGGGAATTTGCATGCACATACAAATCCTTGTCATATCATGCAAAGGTTAGGTTGTCTAGACAAAATTAGTTCAATCCCCGATTCAGAGCTCTAGCAGAAGAATTGTGCCACAGATATGTAACACATGTAACATGTCAACAAATGAATGTAGGAAAGAGAACACCAGTAACTATGAGTCGGGTGGACTATTTAATAGGATGGAGTTGGACTTTATCGAGATGCTTTTATGTAACAGACTGAGATACGTCCTAGTTATAGTGTGCATTTTCACTAGATGGGTTAGAGCCTACCCAACATGGAGAAATGACAGTCACACTGTAGCTAAACATCTGTTGAGTGAACTCATACCAAAGTAAGGATTTTAGGTTTCTCTGTAGTCCAACCGAGGGACACATTTTAATATTGAGGTCCTTAGAATGCTGTGTGTGAAACAGAGTTTACATTGTAGCTATCGTCCAGAGGTTTGGGCGAAAGTAGAGCCAAGTGAATAGAAAATGGAACCTTGGAGCCACGATTGGCCAAAGTTTGTGCTTCCACTTCTCTAAAATGAACAGATGCTTTACCATTGGTCTGGTGCGTCTTCAAAATACTCCTGACATGAGAAGAGGAATATAACTTCATGAAATCCTCATGGGGCACTTGTGAACTTCACAGATGACACAATACTTGATTACTGCAAAGGACTGCCTGATGTTGTGCATTCTGTTTCTTACCAGGTTGGGGTTGTCACTGATAAATCCACATCAGGAGCAGTCTCATGACCTTAGTCCCGTAGACTGGGTTTTCGTGAAGAAGCATGTGTGGAAGTTCTGCTTAGAGCTCTGGTGGAAATGACCCTACCACGTCATCCTGATTACAACCACTGCTGGAATACCTAACTGGGTGCATGTATTGCATACTTGGAGAGTAAGGAATCCACATAAAGAAATAGTGTATGTTAAGCCAGTACATCTAGAAGAACAAAAGAGAAGGGAAGAACAGCAAGATCTCACACCAGTACAAGTTGGTGTGGAAGTACCCACTGAAGAAACTCAAGTATCTCAGCAACAGTTAAAGGATTCTGATGTAGGAACGAGTGTGAGGAGAGAAAGGCAAATATAGAGATTTGAATGGCCAAGTGGTAGAAGGTGATTAAGATCATGTGTGTCAGTGGAACATATATCACAAACATTCATCGAAGAAACAGAATCCAGAGGTATAAGTGAAACAGAAGAAGATCAGCACTAAGGCTATCCAAGAGAGCAAGAGTACCTTGTTGAAGGTATTCAGCACCTGAATGGATTTACTATGCTAGAAATGGTTCAAATCAAATTCCAGATGAATTGAGCTTCGTGTTATTTGAACCTCTATGATATGCCACACTGCCAAACCACAGTGATTAAAGCAAAATATTTGAAACAAATATCACAATTGAGAATTTGAATAGCATAATTATTTGAACTTGAGACTGAATCAGCTTCAATGTGATTAACTGTGTTAAAGTTAAGAAGTATAAAGAGACTGAAGTAAATGTGACTAATGATAAAAGAATTAATAAAAACAATTGGAAGAGGGGGGAGTGGTTTGAGACGTCAAGATAGCGGTCGCACTCTAAGAGTGCTCTGGACGCCCTCCGTCATCCGCCTGACATCCGCCGCCGACATCTTCCATCGGACCGGGATTAGCATTCCCAGTGTCCTGCTGTCACCGTTGCTGTGCTTTAGGCCCCTTTTTGAACGAACATAACCCTTTGCCGACCCGATTCTGCCCCCTCGCCTGCGGGGGCAAGTGCAAATGGTGGACCTGGCCTGAGTAATTTGGGAGCCGCTGGAGATCTGCGGGAAACCCGGTGCGGGGCCGGAGAGGTGGTGCCCCCCCACAGCGGGTCATTACCGCTGATTGTGCAGAGGGGTGGCGGCATGAGGCTGCTCGGGGTTGCGGAGCACGGCCCGCCCGCTGCCCTAGATGCCAAAGAAGGAGGCTGCTCCTGATTGCTGGGCCCGGGTGCTGGCCTCCGCTAGAGAGCCGACGGAGGTGCGGCCGGGCTCGGCTGTCGCTGCTTTGGGGCCGAGGGTCGGACCTGGTGAGGAATCGGGCCTGTTCCACCCCTGGGTCTGAGGCCTGTTTGTCCCTTGGGCCTGAGGGGCGGGGAGACTCATTCCTGGCTGGCTCGGCCACAGTGATCGGGCGGCGGCGTACTGTGGCGGAGTGGTCCTGCAGTCGGCCTGACCCCCCTCTGAGCCTTTGAGCTTCCTGCGGCCTGGGCTTCTCCGATCCCCTGGTGAGTGAGTGGGCCCGCCAGGGGGTGTGGTCTGCTGCCCCGGGTCAGGCCTTGGCCCTCGGTACCGTCACCCTGTGGGGCTTGGCCTGGGCCCTCCTTACTGCTGCATCTGAACCTACTGAGGCGGTGACACTCCCTCCTTGTCCTGGCCTCGCTCCCCCCACCCCGGTGCCCCGTGCTTGAGTGGGGGCTGCTCCCGGCTACCAGATCGGGTGGCGGAGACAGCTCATAGGGCTCTTGTGTGCCCTGCCGGGTGAAAGAAAACTGACTCCCTGCAGGCGGCGTCCCTGTGGAGGGGCCCTCTGATCTTTCCAGTGTTGGTGTGCGGGATTTGGGGCAGGGGACCGGCCACTGTATCGGGTGGCGGGAGGCGAGGAGGTGACCTTGGGACTTCCCTCCCCCCTCTCTCTTCTACTGCTCCTCTGTACTCTCCCTCCTCTGGGGACTCTAGACTGCCTTCTTTACATCGCGGCCGGCTGCTAGACCGGTCTCTGGCACAATTGACTGGGCTGCCCCGAACTGGACTCCGAACATTGCTGTGATCTTGTGTGGGCGTGGCGGACCGTCTGCCTCTGCCGGCTCACCGGGTGTGTCCCCCTCCCTGCCTACTCAGAACCTACTCTGGTGAGTGGGGTCTGTAAGGGGGATCGGCCACCGTGTCGGGTGGCAAGGCGGTGGAGTAACTCTAGCAACTCCACCCCCACTCCCTCTCTCTTCTTCTTCTTCCTTGGCGGGGAACGGGGTTGTGGGACTGCTGTGCCACCGAGCACCCGGGCTGGCCTGATCGCCCCCTAGGGGGTCTGCTCCATCAGGTCCCGGGGTGAGCCCAGGTCACTCTCCTCCTCCTACTTCGGCTGGGGCTTGGGGGGTGGACCTGGGCGCCCGCATCTGAGCAGTGACGGTCTAGGTGTCAGGCCCCCTCTCCCCTTCCATTCCTCGGGAGGACCGGTGTTTGAGTCCGCCTGGGCTGGACAGACTTCTGCCTTGAGGATGATGGGCAGAACCCGTACCCCACAAAATACTGTTCCTCCAACCCAAACAAAAATGGATCAGTTTACCACATCGGACCAGGATCCAGGCGGGGGGGGACTCCTGTCGCGTCTGGAGACGCTGGTGGCCTTCAGGCGATAAGCGCATCGCAGGCTTCAGTGGAGAGCAAAATTGGTGAGGTGAGGGTGGACGTGGCTCATAACCACCAGGACCTGCGCAATGCAACGGCCTGCATTACGGAGGCGGAATCCCGGATCTCCATGGCAGAAGATGATATCGGTCAACTTAAAACCCAGGTGGCCCTCCTTCAGACCCAGACCTTGGAGCTCCATCGTAGGGCTGAAGATGCCGAAAATAGGGTGCGGAGGAACAACCTGCGCCTTCTGGGGTTTCCTGAAGGAGTGGAGCAGGGCCATGCTGACACGTTTATAGAAACCTGGGTGCGCTCCTGGATGCCCAATGAGAAACTTTCACCCTCGTTTGCCATGGAACGAGCTCACCGTTCTCTGGCTCCCAAGCCTCCGCCTGGAGCTCCTGCTCGACCCATTATCCTGAGAGTCTTCAATTTCCAGGACAGAGACGCATTCTTGGGGGCGGCCAGGGCGCATGGTCCACTGCAGTTCCAGAATTATGGTCTTCCCGGATTATTCCAGGGAGGTGCAGACTCAGCACTGATCCTATGATGAAGTCAAATAAAAGCTCCGAGCCATGGGCGTTTGCTATGGTCTCCTCTTCCCGGCTCAGCTCAAGGTCATCTTCCAGGACAAGACATTCTTCTTTGACACCCCCCAAGCGGCCTGGACCTGGCTCACGGAGAAACGAACCCTCCTGTCTGGACTCGTTACCTCTACCGCCTGGAGGGTCCTCCCGCAGCCACACCCAGCCATGCCTAAGCCCCTGCGGCGCCGGACCAGGTCCCGCAGGAAGAACGACCGCCGAGGAGGGGAGTCCCGCTCGCCGGCTGCGCTGACTCGGCGCTGTCCCTCCCGGGCGCCCACTCGGCGATCCTCCTTCCCCAGCCCGACTACGTCACTGATCGATATGGGCAGTGTCCCGGGCCCCTCTGAAACCCTCCGAAGGGCTGTTTTGGATTGGGACCTGTCTGGGAGCCCTGCGATCCGTGGATCTGGTGAGGAGGAGAACATCTGATCTGAGCCACACAACGTGAACTCTGTATCTCACTTTTCGGGAGTCCCTGCAGTGTGACCGCTCTTGAACTTCCTGAGTCGAGGCTGATCAGGCTTTATTGTTCCACTGAGTTTGGTGAATCAATTTCCAATTCAATCCCAGGACTTGTATACAGTACTGGTTGCAAGGTTATCTTACCATGAATACAGCTGTTGGCATTGTATCCGTCTACAAGGAGGGGGGTCCATCTCTGCCATGTTCCTGTTTCGCTAAACATTTTAGCTTAGCAGTTAGCCTCACTGTGGGGTTGTTGGTTTGATGTTTTCTCTTTCAGGGCGACAGATGCTTCAGCTTCAGAAGTGTAGGGTGGGGGGGAGTTGGGGAGCGGAAGACCGTTCTCTCCCAACAGTTTGTTGTTGTTAGCCGCCTACGGGCTGCTGCTTCCTGTTCTTATCGGTAGCCGTGCGCATATGTGTCCCTTTGCCGACGACACGAAATCACCACTTCACACACTTTCCACTCACTGTCTTAGGCCTTGGGTGAGTGTATCCCTTGGGACTCGGGCACCTCCGCGCTTGCATCTGTTCCTCCACACACTACCCATCTTGATGACCCACACCTTCAATAGGACCCTCCACATCCTCTCCTGGCCTTCTTGACCGCACTGCCTTCCTTTGTAGCGCCCACCGTCATGTGCCTGACATCCTGTTTCTCCAAGAAACACACCTCCTGGGTTCACAATTCAACTTCCTCACCCGCTATGGGTTTGACAGGGTCTGGCACTCCGGTTTTACACGTGGTTCCCGGGGGGTAGCCATTCTACTTAGGAGAGGGCTTCCCTTTACCCTGACCAGAGCTGAGACTGACACGCAAGGCCTTTATGTGGCCATGACGGGTACGATTGAAGGTCACCCTCTTAGCCTTCTGTGTACATACATTCCCCCGCCTTCATGGCTTCTACCCTTTGTCGCCTCACACCAGTGATTTCCTCCTTCCCACAGGGCCTGACTGTTGTTGGGGGCGACTTTAACGCCGTCCTGCAGCCTTCGCGCAATGCAACAGGCATTCCATCGGCCCCCCAACTTGCCTTTGAGAAACGCCTGTCTGATTGGTCCTCCGCCCTGGGTCTCTGTGACACTTGGAGGGTGTGGAACCCCTGTGAAGAACAATACACCCACACCTCGGCGGCCCATCACACCCACTCTCGTATCGACCTGTTCCTTCTGCCCCCAGACTGTCAATTGATGTCCAGGGCTGCTATACTGCCCAGAGGTATCTCAGATCATTCCCCCGTCTCCCTCCATCTCGGGACCTCCCCTACTGGCTCCGGTGCGGTTTGGCGGATGAACATCTGGTTCCTGCTGGATGCCACATTTGTTGAATCCCTCGGGCAGGAGCTGCGGCTCTATTTCTCAACTAATGCGTTTTCGGTTCCCTCACCGTGGACGTTGTGGGAGGCCGGCAAGGCCATGGTCCGGGGTGTGGCCAGAGGTCTGGTCCACGCGAAACGCGTGGAGCAGTCTGCCCAGCTCGTGCAGCTGGAGGCCCAGGTGGCGCAGCTGGACGGAGCCAAAACGACCGATGACAACGACGAATCCTCTTGGCAGCTTACACTGGTCCGCAAAGAGATTCGCCGAATCTCGTTGGAGTCCGTTAAAATGCTCTGACGCTCTTCGGTGGCACGTATCTATGGTTGGGCGATAATAATGGCAAGTTACTTCACAACCTAGTGTCCTATCCCAAAGTTAACAGCATTATTCCAGAGATTCAGGCGTAAACCGGGATCCACCATGTGACGTCCCTTGCCATTGCCCAAACTTTCACTGGCTACTACGCGGCCCTCTATGCTGCCCGCCCTCTTCGTACTCCCCTGGCGGATTTGTTGGCCAAGACCGGAACCCAGCTGCCCTGCCTTTCCAAGATAGTCTCCGAATCTCTGGACCACCCCTATACCCCAGAAGAGATACACAGGGCAAGTTCACTGTTGCACTCTGGCAAAACGCCTGGGCCTGACGGATACCCCCAGGAGTATTACGCGACCTACCGAGGCGAATTGGTTCCCCATTAGACGGAGCTGTTTAAGTACGTAGTAGAAGAAGGGTCCTTCCCACCCGAAACTGATGTGGCCACAATTGTGGTCCTCCCAAAGACGCAGCCGCCCTCCCTTGATTGTTTACAACAAGGGGTGGTGAGGGACAGAGTCTCTGAATTAAGCAGAATACTCTCACCCAGTCAAGAGATCAGGGCTAGATCCAACACCGTTTTTTAGCTCATTGCACCATCCCAGTTTCAGAACCTGGCTGTATGCAAATTAGTCTGTTCCTGTCCCAGTGCATGATGGGAACAGGGCAAACCAAACTACAAAAGCCAATTCTTACACTGGGAAGGAAACAAGCTTCCGGGGACCGGTTTCTGGCATTACAGCCGTCTTCGGCCCGGCTTGCTTGAATCCTGATGGTGCAATGAGCAAGGGACTCATGTCTGAGTATACCCTTCCACGCTTAGGGTGGACAAAATTATTTACAACAAGGGGTGGTGAGGGACAGAGTCTCTGAATTAAGCAGAATACTCTCACCCAGTCAAGAGATCAGGGCTAGATCCAACACCGTTTTTTAGCTCATTGCACCATCCCAGTTTCAGAACCTGGCTGTATGCAAATTAGTCTGTTCCTGTCCCAGTGCATGATGGGAACAGGACAAACCAAACTACAAAAGCCAATTCTTACACTGGGAAGGAAACAAGCTTCCGGGGACCGGTTTCTGGCATTACAGCCGTCTTCGGCCCGGCTTGCTTGAATCCTGATGGTGCAATGAGCAAGGGACTCATGTCTGAGTATACCCTTCCACGCTTAGGGTGGACAAAATTATTTACAACAAGGGGTGGTGAGGGACAGAGTCTCTGAATTAAGCAGAATACTCTCACCCAGTCAAGAGATCAGGGCTAGATCCAACACCGTTTTTTAGCTCATTGCACCATCCCAGTTTCAGAACCTGGCTGTATGCAAATTAGTCTGTTCCTGTCCCAGTGCATGATGGGAACAGGGCAAACCAAACTACAAAAGCCAATTCTTACACTGGGAAGGAAACAAGCTTCCGGGGACCGGTTTCTGGCATTACAGCCGTCTTCGGCCCGGCTTGCTTGAATCCTGATGGTGCAATGAGCAAGGGACTCATGTCTGAGTATACCCTTCCACGCTTAGGGTGGACAAAATTATTTACAACAAGGGGTGGTGAGGGACAGAGTCTCTGAATTAAGCAGAATACTCTCACCCAGTCAAGAGATCAGGGCTAGATCCAACCCCGTTTTTTAGCTCATTGCACCATCCCAGTTTCAGAACCTGGCTGTATGCAAATTAGTCTGTTCCTGTCCCAGTGCATGATGGGAACAGGGCAAACCAAACTACAAAAGCCAATTCTTACACTGGGAAGGAAACAAGCTTCCGGGGACCAGTTTCTGGCATTACAGCCGTCTTCGGCCCGGCTTGCTTGAATCCTGATGGTGCAATGAGCAAGGGACTCATGTCTGAGTATACCCTTCCACGCTTAGGGTGGACAAAATTATTTACAACAAGGGGTGGTGAGGGACAGAGTCTCTGAATTAAGCAGAATACTCTCACCCAGTCAAGAGATCAGGGCTAGATCCAACACCGTTTTTTAGCTCATTGCACCATCCCAGTTTCAGAACCTGGCTGTATGCAAATTAGTCTGTTCCTGTCCCAGTGCATGATGGGAACAGGGCAAACCAAACTACAAAAGCCAATTCTTACACTGGGAAGGAAACAAGCTTCCGGGGACCGGTTTCTGGCATTACAGCCGTCTTCGGCCCGCCTTGCTTGAATCCTGATGGTGCAATGAGCAAGGGACTCATGTCTGAGTATACCCTTCCACGCTTAGGGTGGACAAAATTATTTACAACAAGGTGATTGAGCGGACTACCGCCCGATCTCTCTGATTAATACAGAGGTAAACATTTTCACCACTGCAGTGGCCCAACGGCTCAGTCCACACCTGCAAGACTTGGTCCATCCGGATCAACGCGGTTTCAGGCCTGCCAGGGGTACCCGACATTGCATACGCCACCTCCACCTGCCTCTTGTCCACCGTCATCACCTGACCCCATACTTGGCGCTGCTTTTCATAGATTTTGAAAAACGCATTTGATACGGTGGACTGGAGCTATCTCGAAGACGTGCCGGAGAGGTTGGGTTTCGGCCTTTCTTTCTGACGCCTTATCCGGGTTCTTTACTGTAACCCTAGGGCTCGTGTTCTCATTAATGGCGAAATGTTCCCCATCCGGAGAGGCACCTGTCAGGGCTGCCCACTCTCGCCGCATCTATTCGCGTTGGCAATGGAACCCCTTGCGGCACTCATCCGCTACGACCCCCTCATCCGTGGATGGGCCTGGGATCGGACTCAGATTGACAAGATAGCCCTATACGGAGATGTCCTCCTTTTTCTGGCAGACCCAGAAAACTCCAGTCCCAGATGCCTAGAGGCCCTTTCTACCTTTGAACGGGTCTCTGGCCTTCGTCTCAACCGGGCAAAATCCACCCTAGTCCCTCTGCATTCATCCCGGGCGTGCTTTGACTGGCAAACTCCTATTCCCCTCTGCAGGCAATCCTTCAAGTATTTGGTTGTGTGGGTCACCCTCTTACCAAAACTCAAATGGGCTCTGAATGTTGCCCCCTTGGTCGCTAGGGTCAAGGCGGATCTCAAGAAATGGCAAATCCTCCCCCTCAACCCCCTGGGCAGGAGTGCTCTCTTTAAAATGAGGATCCTCCCCTGCTTCCTATACATCCTACAAAATATCACCGCTCACCTCCCAGGCAGATGGTTCCGAGAATTGGATGCCATTTTCGCCCGGTTTCCATGGGGAAGCGGGAGGCCCCGACTGTCCCTAGCACATTGTCACATTCCCCCCTTTGACGGGGGCATGGAGGTGACTAATCTCCACCTCTACTACCTGGCCACGAGGCTCATCGTGATTCACGATTGGTTCGCGGGCGGCTGTTCCGACCCGGCGTACCGGGTGGAACTCAGGGTAATGGATTTTGCGCAGATCCAAGCATACCTGTATGGCAGCCCGGAGCCGCAGGCTCTACCCCCTGTCACTAGGACGGTGCTCACGACCTGGCCTACAGCCCTTCGCCATGTAAAGTGGGAGCGGAAACTCACCAAACAGATGCCCCTGTGGAGTGGAGCTTGGCTGGGGGAAGTCTCATCCCTCCGGGATTTCCGTCGCTGGGATCTTGTTGGGATCTCGTTACTTGGAGACGTTTGGGCGGGGGACCATATCAGATCTTTCGCAGACCTGCAACAACGCCACACCCTCCTCCCCTCCCAATTTTATAAATACTTACAACTCAGACACACCCTCCACACACACATTCCGTCTCCCACCTCTTTCCCGGAACTCAGCCCTTTGGAGGCCCAGGGGATGATGGGAAACTTGGGTAGAGGAATTTACCGATCCCTGGTGAACAATGGCCCCGCGTCCTTGGATCGGCTTCGGGCCTGCTGGGAGGGGTGGCTGGGTCCCCTGGAGGAGGCGGATTAGAGAAGCGCCCTTATGGCCCCCAAGACCTTGACAACATCCTCCAAGTTACGCCTCATCCAACTCTACTACCTGTGGTATGGCAGTGTCCTGCTCTGGCGCCGTTCTGGAGAGGGGTGAAGCTCGAATTCACACTGGCCCTTGGGTGGGAGGTTCCCCATGACCCAATGTGCCTGCTCTTGGGGGTGTTTGATGGCCTCGACGGATCCAGGGCTGATAAACGCTTCCTGGGAACGAAGGTGGCGGTGGCGAAGAGAGATATAGCAATGCTCTGGTCCCAGGCCAAGTCACCTACTGTGCGTAAATGGAGGAGGGAGGTGGATTGGTGTGGAGCCCAGGCGGAACCCCTCTTTGAGGCCGGGGGATGTCCCGAACTCTCTGGCAAGGTGTGGGGTAAATGGTGAGGGGTCCGACTAAGTCATGTACATGTATAGTTGTAAGCAAATGTCATATTCACTCCATTTGTGCCTCATGTGTTTCTGTCAGCTTCTCCCGAATGTATTTCACCTTAATAATGTGCTTGATTTGCTACCAATGTATTTTTGTTTAAAAAAACAATACATTTGATTATCAAAATAAAACAATTTAAAAGAATTACCTAGGGCCAAGGCTGCAGTAGAAGAATAGGGATAACATATTTAGAAGAAGACGGAGTAGGACTAGGGATGACTCACAAAGATTATTGTATATAAGTTGAATGAAATAACTGCAAGTCAGTGTTCAAAAGTTTTCCTCTTTTACACAAGTAGAAGTTAAGGCAGATACTTGAACCTGCTTGCTGCTGTATTCTACTGAAGGTCTGATTGTAGACAAACATGTGTTTCCTTACCAAACTAGATGTAGGATCATTGTAGGTGTCACTTTTTTTTTTAAACCTTTATTTTTCAGTTTTGATTCACAACAATCAGGAATTTAGCACTATAGCCGTACATTGTTAGGCTTTTCATTATACAACAATGCAATATTGTCATGTACATGTCAGAACGTATGGCATCAGTATAAACAATCTAGATGTCAGAGCATTGCAAAATCATTACGAGCCAGATCACACGTCTCGGGATCAACAATCTGAGCATAGTCCCATCTACAGGCATAACCTCACATGCGTAATCCTTGATCCGGAGGCGTCCCCGAGAACTGCATGGCACATAAGTATGAATAAAGTGTACAACATTAACAGAAATATCCGTCCCACAGACCGTGCACTCAGCCCACCCCCTCCGGAACCATGCCACTCTCAACCTGTGTATCAGAGTCTCTGTTTTTCTCAGCTATACATGCTCTATAAAGGCCCCAGATGTCTTTAGGACGTGAGGAACTGGGCATTAGAGACGCATAAACATCCCAATTCACATTACAATTCGCTAGGCTTCGAAGCCAAGCCTGTAGTGTGGGTCCTTGTTTCCTGCCCCACATTAATGCTATCTCTCGTTTAGCCAACAGGAACCCAAGCGCCGCAAACCTCCTCACTTTCTTAGGGAAGTTAACCATGTAGCCCAGGAGTGCAATTCCCGGGGTGGGGGTAAAAGACAGGGAGATCATGTCTCCCAGTGTGGCATGCAACTGTTCCCAATACAGCTGCAGTCTCGGACAAGTCCAGGTCAAATGTGCAAAATCTGCATGAGGGGCAGAGCATTTAAAACAATTGTGTGGCCTAGATGGGTCTATCATGTGCGACCAGGCGGGTGTGTGATACATTCTTCGAAGAAATTTAAAATGCTGAAGTTTGTGTCTGCTGTTAAGGGCTACCTCCTTCGTGACTCTGCAACACTGTTCACATTGGTCGTCCGAAATGGGACAGTCCAAGTCATGCTCCCACGCCGTGCAAATTTTAACATCAGTGAAGGGGCGGGCAAAGACGCATACCTTGTACATTTTCGATACTAAATGAGCGCCTGTTACACTCTCAATAACTAAGGTTAAAGGAGCAGCAGGTTCGGGCGCAATGGGAAAGGTGGGAAAAGTGGCTCTCAGCATAGAATACATAGGCCATAGTACGAAGGCGTCCATGAAGGAGCAGTCCTGGAACCAAGCATCTTCTGTCATCGAGAAGACATGATCTTTTGGAAATAGATCACCCATCCTTTGGACCACAAACTTAGTCAGTGTGCTTTGTATTAATGTTTCGCCCGTGATGGGGAGCAATGAAGGGTTAGGGAGCGGCATAGCCAGAGAATACAATAGGTCCAGCTCTAAAAATCTCCGTAACTTCACCCTAGCCCAGCTAGTGGTAGAAACCGTCTGGATATCTAGTGGGTCCCTTGGGACCCATTTTGGTAAAACAGTGGATAGCTTCTGCAGGAGCACCAAATCTGCCTCAGGTCGCAAATAAGGGATCCGGGCGTCTGGGTGGTACCAAGAAAAGGAGTAACTGCACTGGGCCGTTAAATAATATAAATACATCTCTGGGACACCAAAACCTCCCCTCTCGTAAGGGAGAGTCAGAATCTGCCAGCTTACCTGTGGTCTCCTACCACCCCATACCAATCTTATAAGGTGTTGTCTCAGTTGCAAGAAGAATGACTGAGTGAGGGGATTGGGAATGTTATTAAAAAGATATAAAAACCTCAGTAGGACTATCCTTTTAATAATGACGACCCTACCCACCATTGACAATGGGAGGCGAAGCCATCGCTCTATTTGTGATTCTAATGAGCTAACCGCCCGTCCATAATTTAACCTGATGATCGTGGCCGAGTCTATGTGTATGTGGACACCGAGATATTTGACCGTGTCCTGACACCATTCAAGTGGATGCTACCATTCCCAAGGGGTAGTGCTGTGTGTTAGTGGGATGATCACAGACTTGTGGCAGTTAATACCAAGTCCTGAAAACCGTTCGAACCGTAAAATCTCCCTGATGATTGGCTCAAGGTTAAGTTGTGGGTGTCTCATATACAAAATAGTGTCGTCTGCATAAAGGGACACCAACAAAGGACCAGTTTTAAATTGCAGACCGCGGTGTAAGTGATGCTCCTGAAAGTGTCTGATCAGAGGGTCCATTTCTAAAATAAATAATAAAGGAAACAAGGGGCAGCCCTGTCTTGTACCGCGAGTCAAGTGAAAAGGTTGGGAAATCGTTCCGTTAAGATGCAGCCTGGCAGAGGGCCCAGTGTATAAAAGGGCGGTGGTGGAAACAAAACCCTCGAGCATACCCATGCGACGCATCACCAAAATAAAAAAAGGCCATTCTAAGGAATCAAAGGCCTTTTTGGCGTCTAGCAATACCGCAGCTGCCGCAACTCGGGGTCAATCCTATGAATCACTGCAAACAGGGTCCGTAGATTTAGCAAAGTGGAGCGATGGGGAACGGACCCAGACTGGGCCGGAGATATAATGTATTCCATTAATAAAGAAAGACGGATTGCGATCACCTTGGCCAATATTTTATAATCCAGGTTCAATAGTGAAAGGGTTACATTACTATGCAAAATTGTTCCAACATAGGCCGTTAATCTTCAGATACTGGTATGCATCCCATACTTAATTTAAACAAGAGGTGACAGATACATGACAATCTTTTTTTTAATTTTTATTTTCTTCAATGATATGAAGTTTTCTTTATTTTCAATTTCTCAGTCTTTTTATATTCTTCATTATATTTAAATTCATAAAAACATTTTGTCACGAGTACAGTTTATAAATATGTACATGATTCATGCAAAGAGAAAGGAAAAAATGATACAACAATAAAAAAATACCAAATTTATCACAATATACCTAAAGTGAATACGCCCCTGGTAACATACACTCAACCAAAAAATATTACCACAATCATACCCATACTTCATTCAAAACCACAACAAAAAGAAGAGAAAACTGAATTTTAATTGGAAGAGTCGTCACGCCAATTAATAGGACTCAAGACACAGTATGAGACCCTGCACAGGTCGACGCGCGTTTCGGCGGCTCAAGGCCACCTTCTTCAGGACCTCTTCCAAACAATCTAATCCAAGAATCCAGGGGACCTAAAATGTGCATAAAAGATACTGTCACCATAAACACTCTTAAATGTGTGAAAGAAAGCACTAAATAATCAACATTTTTAAAACATTGCTCAACGTAACACAGTAGCTCTACACATGACCAAGTGTTGGTTGAACCTTCAGGCGATATGTACAAAAGAGATTTTTATCAAAGAGACAAAAAAGGTCAATGGTGAAATACTCAGAAAATAGCAATTGCACAGCTTATCCGAAAAGTGACATTTATAGTAACTAGGCCTTTGAATGAACCTAAGGAGATACCAATTAAACAGCTTATCGAAAAGTAACATTTATAATAGCTAGGCCTTTATATGATCCTAGGTGTAGTCTATTTGGCCAAAGCGAGTGTCAATTATCACTGAGTTCTAACAAAAAACATAAAACATGGCACATTTTTAGAAAACGGGCATAGATCTACTTACGATTAAAAGCAGATTCTTGTTCCCAAATTTTGATCCATAATGTCAAAAGAAGGGGGAGGAAATACCATGTAACTGAGTGATTTAAGGATGTTGCGTTTTTTAAAAAAAAGTGAAAGGGGCCTATACGAGCCGCATAACGAAGGATCTTTACCCGGTTTAGGGAGCAGGATGATGACGGCTTCTCTAAAGGTGGCTGGGAGAATACCCTTCTCTAGCGCTTCCGCATAAACTTCGATTAAATGCGGAACCAAGATATCTTCGTAATCTTTATAAAAATCCACGGAGAACCCATCCAGACCAGGCGCGGACGAACCACAGACGAACCATGGAGCGCCTGAATGGCGTCTACAATGTTTTCCTGGGATATGGGAACAGCAAGAAATTCTTGCATGTATTTCTCAAGATGGACTAGGGCAATTTCAGAGAGATAGTCTTCCTGAGCACGGAGATCACTACTTATCCTAGAGGTGTTTAGGGTTTTAAAATGGGACAGGAATGTGTCGCAAATTTCCGGAGTGGAATACACCAACTGGTCATCTGGACCCCTTATTTCTGTTATATAAGCTTTACTATAAGGGGGGCGGAGGATATGTGCTAATATTCTGCCAGGACGCTCGCCCTCTCCGTACCTCCTGGCCATGTGGTGCTTACCCAGAAATAATAGTTCCCTCTCTGCGGCGTCACGGAATTGTACCATCAAAGCCAAACGCCGAGTTTCCCCTTCAGCAGAGGCGTGCTTAAGTAAGTTTGAATCCAGATGATGGATTACGCAGTTCCTTCAGGACGCCCACATTTTTGGCGATACAAACCCCTTGAATGTATGCTTTAAAACCCTCCCATAGCACTGCCCATGTATCCACCAACCCTGTATTGATGTCAAAATAGTCTTCTATGGCAACCCTCACCTCTTTAAGAAACACCTGATCGTGTAGCGCCCCCCTGGGAAATTGCCATTGCCTCTCAAAACCACCTGGATGAGGGACATCCAACCGCAGTACCACAGGAGAGTCATCCGAAAAGGTCAGTGGCAGCGTAGCCAATGTTCTGAACCAGCCAGCAATGCCCGTAGATACCAACCAGTAGTCAATTCTAGTCCAGGTGTCATGAAACCCAGAGTAATGAGTATAAACAGTGGAGGTCAAGTGGTGTGTGTGCTCCATGTCAACCAGTGAGAATTGCTGGCAAATAACCTGTAATGCAAGGCGAGAGCCGTGTTTAGTGTCTGGTGAGGTGGCAGTACTGTCTCTGGTGAGATCTAACAATAAATTAAAATCACCCCCCATAATGAGCAGACAGGGATTTAGTGCTGATAAGTGTACTTGTAGGGAATGGAAAACTCCGGGGAGTCGACATTAGGACCATAGATACCTATTATTGCAACAAAGTGACCCATTAGTGTGCCTGTAACAATCAGTAAGCGGCCTTCACCATCTTCTATCACTCTGCTCAGGGAGAATGGGACCCTTTTATGAATAAGTATAGCCACCCCTCTAGCATACCTACTATAACTGGAAAAATATCTATGAGCTCCCCAGCTCGCGGCCAATGTTGGAGCGTCTGATTTGGACAAATGGGTCTCCTGCAAGCAGGCGATATCAGTGTTGTGACGTACTATGTAATTAAGCACCTGGCGCCTTTTACGGTTGTTGTTCAAACCCCTGACATTCCATGACATAAGTGATAGCCCGGAAGGGCCAGGCATTTTACCTAACTGTGCCATTCTAAGATCAAAACATTAATCATGAAGTCATACAAGTTGAACAAACGCCATAAACCAATGACCTGTGTACGAATACTTGGGCAAATAACAACTGCAAGTGTACCCCCACACCCACCACCCAGCCTCACCCGCAAAACCATGCCCCTCGAACCATCTGACGGTGCCAATGAAAAGCTTCTGTAAATGTACGAACAGCATATAAACACCATAATCTTAGTACATACCAAAAACAGAACCAGGTATACACCATGAGGCGCAGCAACGCCACGTTGGCCGGACATCCCAATGTAAGACTCTGGCAAATAGTAGAAAATCAAAAAGTGAAACATACATTACAGAAAACTCAAAGCTTAACAAAGGATCATCAAGGGGAGGAGATACGACTCGCTCAGCCATCACCGCTCCATTGTTATCCTTCTTGTAGTTATGGCAAAACTCCTGCGCTTCATTTGGAGTGTCAAATATGCGTTGTTAGAAGCGGCTGTCTCTAGTTGGCAGAGGTATACACTTCTGACAAATAGGGACACACCTTTTCTAGTCAGGGCAAGGGGATCACACACTTAGATAACCCCTGCTCACCCCCTTGGTAGCTTGGCAAAGCAGACAGGCTTATCTCAGAGGCAGTGCGTTAAGCATTGATGACCACATACAGTAATAAAGTGAATACACTACAAATGGACACAACACATTAGTATTATAAAAATAAGGATTTTTATATAAGGCTTAGCACAAGACCAAATAACGACAAAAATATACCACAATCTTAATAAATACTCTTGGAAGGAAAAATAATAGTTCAAGCGTAGTTTCTTCTTAGCACAAAGTCTTTAGTATCAAAAGCAACTCTTCTTCTCTAAAACACAGTTCTTGGCAACAATGTAACCCACACGGGAGTCACACGACGTCGAGGCAAAGTTAGTCCAAAGGTTCGGCGTCGACCGCGAGGAGCGCTACGTCGAGCCCGGAGTCGCACAGACCCCCACAACACAGTACCTTGGAAAAGTGAAGCACTCGATGATCAGCGGCGTCGAGATGTCGGGCGTCGCGTCTTCGGCGTCGATCGGGCCTCGGAGTCGGGGCGATCTGCAGCGGCGTCGACCGAAGTCAGGCGGGAGCAGCGCTCACGAGATGAAGCAGGATACGGCGTCGTCGATGTCGATGTTGCAAGAGTGAGCAGCGCTCACGGCGTCGAGAGGGCTCGAAGTCGATGCGATCAGCAACGGTGCAGACACGAGGTCACTTGGAGCTGGAGCCGAACTCACTACTCACTGGCATTGTTGCTGGCGTCGATCGGGCCCGGCGGCCGGCGTCGAGGAAGCGGGACACTGGAGCCGTTACTCACGATGTCGAGCTGGATTCGGCGGCGTCCGTCGGCGTCGAGATTGCTGGATTCTTTCAGAGGGGCTGGATTCACAAGTTCCAGCAAACAGCACTTTAAGCAGATGAAGTCCTTTAGCTCTGTGACTTCAACAGGAGACTGGCACTCTTCCAGCCCTTGGAGATTTTCTTAGCAAAGATTGAAAGTACACACACAGTTCCTCTCTCCTGGTTCCTTGGCAAAAATAAAGAAGCAATGCAGGATTCCCCCAACAAACAGCACTCTGGCAGAAGGGGTAGGCAGTCCTTAGATCAGCAGGCTTCTTGTCCTTGGTTCAGGTTTCCTTGTCAGAAGTGATCTAAATTCTTGGTTCAGGGGTCCTTCTCTTATACCCCTTTTTGGCTTTGATCCCTTTGTCCATGCAGTGGAATTTCCCCCCATCTTGGGTTTGTTGTGGGTGTTGCCAGGCCGAAGCACCTGGCCTATTCACTGTGCAGGGCAGAGTCTTCAGCCGCCCAGCAGGAGCGGAGCCAGCATTGTCACTGGCAGGGGCAGGGCCATCAGTTGCCCGCAGGAGGTGGGCCAGGAAAGTCCCAGAGAGGCACAGAGTCATCAGTCGCGTGGCAGGGGGGCGGAGCCATCATTGTATCAGGCAGGGCAGGCTATCAGGAGCTACTCTTCCCCTACTCTCAATGCAAATGTCCCACTCATCCCACACTGACTCATTCAGACCTCTGGAGCCACCCAGCTCCTGTCACACGCACACCAGAACCAGCAGAGACCGGTAGACAGTTAGACAAGAAAATAGCTACTTTCTAAAAGTGCTATTTTCAAACACAGAGTCCAAAAACCATCCACCCAAATGGATGCGTTATTAAACCCTGAGTTCAGGGATACCAAACTCGACATTGCACCATGCTCCCCGAGCCCACTAGGATTATAGCATTTATAAACCTGGCAGCCCATTCTAACTGATGGAGAGCAGGTTACCTTACACTAGTGAAAAACGAATATGGCTGTAATTCACTATTAGGACATGCCAACCTTGTCAGGCTTGTCCTACCTTATGCTTACAATGCACCCTGCCCGTGGGCCTACCATAGGGGTGACTAACATGAAGTTAAGGGAAGGTTTAGGGACTGGCAAGTAGGTGTACTTGCGCAGTCTGCGTGGCAGTAAACCAAATAAGCCAAACATGGAATTCAATCAATACAGCAATTTCACATAGGGAGCACTTGCACTGTGGCACTGATCAGCAGTGGCACAGTGCCCAAAGCATTTACCAGCAAAAACATCGTAAACAGAGGAGGCAAACAGAAAAAATGGAGGAGAGACTCATGCCAATGATGCCAGGTCTAACATGCGTGATCTGCCGCCCACATCCACTTTGAGTCCGGCCGGTTAGAGCATTCCGTACCGCAACCCCAGATTCCATAAAGTGGCCTTCACTCCGTTGAATTTCCGGCGAGCATCTTGGACCACGACCGTGAAATCCGGAAAGAACGACAGCTTGTTCCCCTGCCACTGAATTTCACCACGTTCTCGAGCGGCGCAGAGGGCCATGTCTCTATCTCTAAAGTTCATGATTCTCGCGACGATGGGTCGCGGCGGCAGGCCGGGGTTTGGGCGGGGGCCCAGTGACCTGCGAGCCCGCTCCACCACAAATCCTTGCGTAAAATTCTTTTGGCCAAACAGTTCAGATAGCAATTGTTCCACGAAAACGACCTGTATTGGCAGTTTCCGGAACGTCAAGGATGCGCACATTGTTGCGCCGACTGCGCGCCTCCAAATCCTTGTTCTTGAAAGCAACCTCCTTCAAAATTCGCTCCATCCTGTCCAGCCATTTCTGCGACTGGGCCACACCATCTTCAACGTCTGAAATCCGTGCCTCCGCCACATCCAAGCGACGATCATGCGCCTGAACCTTGGCGCTCATGTCAGCCAGTCTCTTATCCAGTCAATATGATCTGCCATCCAGGGCCTTAAATCCAGTCCTCATTTCCTGAAGCAGTGCAGCTGTGAGAGACGGTGGGTCCTCCGCATCCTCGGCACCATGGGCTCCCTCCGTCATGTCCGTGAGCTCTTCGGATGCGTTATCAGTGATCTTCTCGAAAGGCAGTGTCCGTTGTTTGGGATCTTTGCGTCCCATGTCCCAGAGTGGAGAATTGCACAACTAAGACAATTATAAAGTGTTAGTAGCACTCTCCGGTAACAAGCACAGCGAGGATAGGCCCCGTCCTGTCTAGGCTGTCCGGTGTGGCGGAGTAAGTACGCCCCAAAGCACCCAGTCTGCCCAGTTCAATGTTGATGCAATGTTGGAGAGGGCTGCACTCCCGGTCCAAGGCAGTGTAGTCACACAGTGTGCAAACAGCCAGCAGACTAGCCTCTATTCCGTAACAAGAGTGTGCAGTAGATCTGAGAGGCAGCCCGCAAGGTGTATCCAAATGTGCCCCAGACAAAGAGAGCAAGCTGCCGTCCCACAAAGCCCACCAGGGTTTCTCAGTGCAATGTGGTATCCCCAGTCGCAAGGCAGGCCCTGTACACAACGTGGGCTCTTGGGACACTCCGAGGTGGATGAGTGCTAGACTGGCTGGGAAACAATGGAGAGGATCAAACTGCACCCATCAGTTGAACAGCCTGTTGTGGAACCCAAGGAGGTGACATCAATGGCCACATACTGATCATGGGAGGCACAGGTACAAGGTAGAGCACATCCTCCTTGCCAGCCATACTGCAAGTCACCTCAAATGGGTATCTGCACCGCAGGGCCCCTCGCACAGGTATCCAGAGCAGCAGCAGCTGCGTCCCATCGGGCCGAACCCGCCCGGTCCCGAACTCGGCAGAGGGAGGAGGGAGCCCGCGCACCCTGCCCGACCCAGCGCTGCACCAGCTCAAGCAGCGGAATCAATCGTGCTGCCTCCCCACACCCGCCACACCCCCGAGCTACACCAGGACCGGTAGGCCCTGTCCCCAGCTCGGTCCCTTTAAATGGCCGCAACCGCTGGGCTGGCAGTACCCCACCAATATCGCGCACGCCGCACTGTCTACCGCTGCGATTCAATGGGGGGGACAGGGATGAGCAGCCACACTGCTGATGATGGAGCGGTACCAGCAAAGGGGGACGACAGAGCCCGCGGCTCACCTCTACTCCAGGACTCGGCAAGCCCAATCGTCGATTTCAGCAAGATGCAGGCCCCGGACCAGGGATCCGGAGCTCCTCCGCGCAAAAAAAAGCAGATCCGAACGCCGTAGCGGGTCTTGGTGGATATCGTTGGAAACCTCCTCACGCCCTGGGCTCAAAGGTAACTGTTGTGTATTAAAAAGTCCAGCTAATCGTGTAGATATCGGGCTTTGGGCATGCCCGGCCGACGGAGCTTCAAACACAGGCGGCCATCTGAGACGCCTGCTTGGCCACGCCCCGAGGTGTCACTTTAATAGTTGCATTAATAGTAATCATAATACTGTAAGTTAGACTCAATTTTATACCAGAGATCCCTGTATTTACACCTGCAACTCAAACACCTGCACACACACTCATTGATATAACATTGAAGGCCTCATTTGTAGACTATTTAAAAGAAGAGTTTCTGACTAATGTTTATTCTAGACTAGTTCAGGAATACACCCAAGCTTTAAATATCAGGGACTGTTATGTATGTGCTCACTTACCTTCTTCAACTGCAGATGATGTGACCTATGACCACATCCCTTTATCTTATGCAATTGCATGTAGCAGCCTCCTTAGCTTACTTTGTAGACAGGAACGCTTTGAATATATTTTTCCAATTATCGCATGATAATGTGAGTGGAGAAGTGTGGCTCACGGGTTAGAGGAGGCAGACCCTGAAGCAGAGGTCAGACCCTGGACCAGGGTTCAATTCCCGACGAGGCAGGGTCTTGAGCTCAAATGTCCACGGACTCGATAATTCTCGCTTCGGTGCCTACTCAAATCAGGGGTTCACACTCTGGGCAATAGCTTACTCAATCTCCACAACGGCCTCCGCAGCGGGGGGCCTGGCTTTCACCTTGGGGGTGCCCAGTAGGGGCTATCTCACAGGGAAAAACCAGGACGGGTTCCCAAAGCAAGCACCTTGAGACCTGTATGGGTGATAAGTGCGATATATAAGAAGCCTCACACATTCTTTTAAAAGTTCCTCTTCAGAAAAGTATGATCTTCACCCACAGGCAAAAGAACAAGACACTGCATGGTATTTCTTTAGATCACCCTAAGTAATAGACGCTGTCAAAGCATACAAAAGAATTTGACCTCTTTAATGAGACAATCGGAAAAAACGTATATTTTGGAAATTGAGGAAAGGAGAGCTCAAATTTCCCATAGTAAAAACAAAGAATGTTTGGAAGAAAGAACACACTTTCTGAAACTTGTTCTTTTGGGTACTACTATGTCTTTCGAATACTCCTGATGCTTCTGGATGATAATTCCAATGGAAATGCCTATCAATGCTAAATACTGCACTCAAAAGTCTCCAAATTTCACCTTTTAAGAATGTCTTATTCTCAGACTCAATTAAAGTTGGCATTCCAAATCTAGAGAACAACTCTTTCAAAAATTATTTTCATCTATCTATATGATTAAGAGATGGTTGTGCAATAGGCTTACAGTTAAAGGCTTTGGCCATAGTGGAATGAGACGGGCGGAATGTTGTCTGCTTAGAGACTTAAATGTAGCTGGTGTGGTAGAATCCTGTCAACAGCTTTATAATAATCATCCTTCAGTCGCTCCCAGTCTGGGGTTTACTTAACTACAAATTAGCCATTATCTTCGAGGGAGTGTGCTCTGTTTGGAATGATCCCACAATCTAGGCATGTCACTGTACTGCAACAGCAATTTGGTTTTATTGCCTCGCTTATTGCCAGGTAATTAATCCTACAAAAATGGAAATCTACTGAGGTGCCAACTTTTAGTCAATGATTAAATAAGATGAAGTGGGTGAAGCAGTTGGAGAACCTGTATGCTTCAAGAATTAGGCTTTATGAGAACATTCCTGAAAATTTGGTGAGTTCTGCCTGTATGAGCAGTGACTACATGCTGTGATAGATTCGGATGTAGTTAATTCAGAATTGTTGTCACCTTTATGGAATCATGTTATTCAATGATGTCTATATATATGCATTTCTATTTTCCTATTTGGTGATGTAAAAAAAGAATTCTTAATTATGATTAAAATATTTATTGGACTTTTTCTACTGCAATAAAATAAAAAGAATAATTTTACAACTGTTAGTTCATCATACTTCTTTGTTGGATATGCCTCAATCCACTTTGAAAACAAGCAAATTATAATCAATTTGCACATTAAAATATTACACAATGGCATCCCTACAAAATCAATTTTGTAGTCTTATGAAGGGACGAGCTGCCTTTCCTGCAGGCCTAATTGTAACACAAGCTATCTTTCTGACATTATTTTATGGATACACTATACATCTCTGCCAGTAATCCTATACAAGTGTTCTAAATTGAGGATTGAACCATTAAGTATTAAATAGCCTCACCATCCCATCATGTCTAACGTGCTGGTCCATGAAATAGTCTTACTATCTGAGGTAGCAGTTAAGCTGGCAAAAAAAACTCTAATTTCCAAAGGTCTTTCTCATCCTGTTTACATCCTATATTTTCCCATGTTTTCTTCTCTTCATCTGAAATTTCATTTTGTCAATCTCCCAATTCATCAAATGTTTTTATTGACACACATACAAAAACATTCTCAACTTTTTACGATTTTTTATCTATCTTCATGTATAAAGCAATGTTAATTATGGCATACTATTTTGCAACTGCACCTGAACAATTATTACCTTTAGTAATCATGTAATTTCCATGTCCATGTTTGTTACATCTCACAACTGCTATATTTGATAACAATTTTAAGGCACACAACAATCCAAGAATGTGTGGGGTTTATTATGAGTCGGTGTCCTACCTGAAGTCATGAAACCTCACTGTGACAACAATTTGCCAAACTCATGGACTACTCCCAAGCAGTATTAACTAATAGTGCAGGTTGCAACACTCAATATACTAGTGGCTATGCAGCAAGCTCTAGTAATGGCAACCAATTATGTTACTTGTACAGACATTAAATTACACAATTATGATACCTCCATAATGCATCTCAACGTGCAAACTGCATAATCTGCTGATAAATTTCCTTGGACATCTCTAAAACATGAGTCATCCACAAATAAAACCAAATCAGCCAAATCAAGTGGTACATCTTGAATATCTGCTCTTGGCTTAGTGCACAGTTGTTACATTAAAAGGCAAATATGTTCAATTTCAGCCTCATCTTCATCACTATCATCTTTTGGAAATGGCAATAAAGTTGCATGATTCAACAATCACACCTTTTAATTGCCATGTTTGGAGTGACTTGTGCAATAATTTCCTACTTAGTCAACCCTGAAATTGTTAGGTACTGAGTTCTGGTTCTGATCAAAAGTATCTCAGCTGAATGAGACCCTAATATGTTTAATGTGTGTCACACCACATTTGTATCACTCAGTGAAATAGCAGTAGAAAAAGCTGCTATTGATTTAAAGCAGTCAGGCAAAGCGGTTGCAACTGAATTCAAGTTCCAGAAATAAATGCACAGGTCTTTTTCTTTTACCATGTTGTTTATTTTTTGTTTTTTAAAATGTATTTGTAGGTTTTATTACATAACAACACCAAAAGCATACAGACGTACAGAGCAAGACACCTGGAAAATTATTTTCGGCAACGTAACCCTCTCTCAGGAAATACACAGCCATAATGCCAACAACCCAGCACAGGGCAGGCGGCGCGTTGTGTTCAGATCACAAACATTAATACAAATAAGAGGAATCCCCCTAAACAGTGTTACTTGAGTCTCAGCAGAGTTCCTGCTACCTTCTATCTATGAATATATCCATACACCCTCGGTCGAGCCCCCTCCGAGTCAACCTCCATCGTCAAGGCTCCCGCTCGCCCCCTCCATCTGCATCTATTCCATGAACGCACCTTCTCAGGGTTTACACTTTGCATGGAGGACTTTCCCGAAGTCCCTCACTCAATTCCAGTTATTTCCGTCTAATCGTGTTCATCCATTGTGTGCTACATTGTGTTGTGTTGCCTCTTCCCCTGGGGGTTCAGCCCCGCCGGAACTGCTTCCTCATTCCCACTGGATAATTGTGCCAGGAATAGCCCCCAGAAATTTTGAGGTCTGCTACGTGGTGGGAGCAGTTCGTTGTAGTTTTCCGACTGCGTGCTGCAGTGCAGCACATCATGTGTCCATCGCCTTACCGTGGGCATCGGCCCCCTCATCCAACACAAGGCTACCACTCGTTTAGCTATAAGCATGCCCATATCCACCAATCTGCGCTTCGTCCTAGGCAGCTTTTTGGAGTATCCCAGGAGGACTACTACGGGGTCTGGGTCCTGCGGTATTTCTACTATTCTACTCAATTCTCTGAAAATCTCTACCCAATATGCACGTATTCCCGGGCATAGCCATGCTAAATGCAAAAAATCTGCTATCGGCGCGCGACATCTCTCGCACGGCGCTTCCTCCCGCAACCCATAACAACATAAACGTTCTGGCGTGTAGTATACCCTATTGATGTATTTAAAGTGTATAAGCCGGTGTTTACCATGTAACAAGACTCTCCTTGTGTTTGTACAGCAGTATCGCCACATATCATCATCTATTGTTATTTGCAAGTCCCTTTGTCACGCCAGCCTCGCAGCAGTGTACTTGTTCTCCCTGTGGGACATTGCTATTTTGTAGATATTGGTAACAACCCTGCGTGGAGATTCAGCCTTAATCACATAAGTAAGTTCAGTAACCTCCTGTGGCTCACACAGGTCCTCTCCTAACTGTTCCTGCAGGGCCCTGCGTACCCTGTAGAATTGGAAAGGCTGAAGTACAGTGCTCGCTCCCGTGGTCTCAGACGCCTGTTCCCATGTCTTAGCCTTCCCATCCAGAAACAAATCCACTGCTGTCAGTACCTCCAGTTGGTGCAATGCCCTTATCACCCCCCCGTCCCTGCAGGGAGCCAACCAGAGGGCCCACTCCAATGGCATATTAGGTGAGTACAAAAGTGCTCCCCCGTGCTGCTGCAGCAAGCAGTGCCATGCATGATTGGTAGCAGTTATCGAATCTAGAATTCCTGTTCGGCGGTCAACCGGTTTGAATATTGTTGCCGGGGGAGGGGGTCCAAAAAAAGATTGTCCATCCGGACAAATGGGATATTCGAGTCACCGTGAATCCAGGTGTGCATTTGAGCTCCCTGAGCAGCTCTGTAGTATAATTAAAATTCCAGAGCACCCATTCCTCCCATACTGTATGGTAGTGTAAGGACCTGCCATTGTACCCGGTCCTGTTTGCCCGCCCAGGCAAGTTTTATCATAGATTGTTTCAATCTCTGAAAAAAGACCAGCGGGAGCACCATTGGGATATTCGTGAACAGAAACAACAGCCTAGGTAACACCACCATCTTCATAATGGAGATACGCCCCATCAGTGAGAGGGGGTGGCGGCACCAGGCCTCTACATCATCCTCGAATTTGCTGATGGCGACCCCGTAATTTTCTCGGAATACTGTCTCAGAGTCCGTGTGTTACTGGATCCCTAAGTACCTGACCGAGTCTGTAGTCCACTGCAGCGGAAACTCCATCTCGAATTCCTCTGTGGATGGAGTGAGAGGGAAAGCCAAGGAATTCGCCCAATATACTTTCAGGCCAGAGAGCGCGCCAAAGTGCACCACCTCTCTAAGCACCGCAGACAGGTTGTTCTCGGGGTCGCAAAGGTAAAGCAGTGCACAGTCAGCATAAGTGGAGACTTCGATCTTGTATGTCAGGAAACCACTACCCTCGTTTCCATGATATTCTCTGAGCGCGCATGCCAGCGGCTCGCCGACCAGGGCATATAACAAGGGGGAGAGCGGGCAGCCCTGTCTAGTCCTCCTGGAAATGGCAAAGGAGTCCGTGACCAAATTGCCCAATCGAATCATTGCCGTGGGGTTGCTGTACAAGGTACCGATTATATGCAGGAACACCTGCCCCAATCCCATTCTCTTCAGAACGTGCTGCATGAAGGGCCACTCCACGGAGTCTAAGGCCTTCTCCATGTCTAAAAACACTGCCACCGCCTTCGTATCCTGCTTTACATGCTGCATTGTTCCAAAAACAGTACGAATATTATATGTCAGATTTCTGCTCGGAATGAACCCCGCCTGTTCCAGAGCTACCAGGTGCGGAGCCAGGAGCGCCAGGCGATTAAGCTGAGACTTTCGCATATATCTTAGCGTCTACATTTGAGAGGGAAAGCGGGCGGTATGAGATGCACTCCTCCAGCGGTTTTCCTGGCTTGGGGATCGCCACCAAAATTGCCTCCCTCATGGACTGTGGCATACTACCCGCTTCGCACATATCATCAAGAGTGCGGCCAGGTGCGGGAGCAGGAGATCAGTAAAGGCTTTGTCGAAATCTACTGTGAGGCCATCAGTGCCCGGGGCACTCCCCGTCTTCATAACCGCTAGGGCCTCCACTATCTCGTACTTCTCAATGGGGAGCATTATAAATTACCTTTTTTTTTTTTGTAAGAGAAAAAAGTTTGTAAGAGACGGACGTTCGATATGCTCCAGATAGTCTTGGATCTCCCCATCCAGGTCCCCCGTTCTTGTCGTGTATAAGTCAGTGTAATGCTGTCGGAACTGAGCCACTATATCTGCTTCATCGGTTACGAGCTCTCCTTCCGCCAAACGTATTGCTGTGATTTGCGTCTTCCCCGCTTCGTACTTAATGCCCTTACAAGTACTGATCCTGGCCTATCTCCTTCACCGTATGTGCGTGCCGATGTATACTTCCCCATGTGCTTAACCTCCCTGTCCGCCTCCTCATGATATTCACTTAACAGTTCCTTAATCTCTTCCTCTAGGTCTCTATTATTGTCTGACACCCAGCATTCCACTAGTTGCCCCAGTTTCAATTCCAAGTCTCTTAGATTCTATCTAATGGCTTTAAGGACCCCCAAGTGTTTAGTCATCGCTATGCCCCTAATGTAAACCTTAAAAGCCTCCTAAATTCTTTGGAAACTATCCACTGTTCCTATATTTGCCTCAAAATATGTTTCAATTGCCTCCGCAAGCTCCACCTTGAAGAGCGGGTCTAGCAGTGAGTAGGGCGGGAAACGCCATGTAAACGGTGGTATTGTCTTCTTAGGAGCAGTCAGGACCAGGAGCAGCGGTGAATGGTCTGAGAGTGTGCGGGGCAGGACCTGACAGACCTGGATTTGTCCTAACAATGTCTTGGAGGCCAGCCAATAATCTATGTGAGTATGTAAATTGTGAAAGGCCGAGTAGTGCGTGTAGCCCCCCCGTCCCAGGTTGCGCATCCGCCCTACGTAATTGAAGTCCATACTAACCATCACGCTTTTCAGTGCAAGTGCGGCCGCAGCAGGCCTCCGGGCGGGACCCGCTGATCTATCCAGGTCCAGATCCCTTACCAAGTTAAAGTCCCCACCCCATAAAAACTGTGCGTTATGGAAGCTACGTGTGGCCGTGGACAGCGATATGAAAAACTCTGGGCAGTCATAGTTAGGTCCGTACTTGTTTACTATCACCAAATCTGTGCCCCACCCCTTACATCAGAATATTACAAAACGCCCCTCCGAGTCTTCCCTCAGCAATTCTACCGTGTATTCTGACTTGGGGTTCAGCCATGTCAGCACACCTCTTGCGTGCGTAGTGAATCCTGCCGCAGTTATATTGTTGATGAGACCTCTACAGCGAAGCATCGCGCTTGTCAATGGTAGGTGGGCCTACTGTAGCAGGGCCACATCAATATCATGCCTGTGCAGGTAGCTGAGAACCCTACGCAACTTCCAGTGGTCATTAAAACCCCTGACATTCCAAGACAACGCTCTGTGAGCCTGACCAGGGTTATCAGCTGTAGCCTGTCCCGCCATCAGGGTAGTCACCGCCCATAGTGTACCCTACTCTATCGTGTGTACATGCGTTTTACTCTGCATGCAAAAACAATAGCAGATCTCCCAAACAATCAATAACCATCACGTTCCCCCCTCCCCTCTCCCACAGTTGACCGCCCCCAACATGGTCACAAAGTACCCCAGGTCCCACCCTACCCTCCCTCTATACCCCCCCACAAACAAACCCCAATAACAAGTACTGTGGTGCTTAGCACGTGTGGGCAGAGGTCACTCCGTGTATGGAAAATGTAACTGTATCACACTATGCTCAGTGCCCCCCTTGTTGTCCCGTCAGGTCAAGCCTTTTGCATCACCCAGTTCCGGAATGTTCATGTATGCCCAGCTTATGCCTCCTAGCACATATCATTTATACGTCCCTTCGTCCCATCAGTTTCAATTCACTTTCTGCTCTGGGCATTAGCAGTTTCACACTGTTAGTTATACTACCCAGGATCGCAACCCCCCCTCCTTACTTCCGTTTGTTGGCAATGTCCTTCTGTATCATTCCTGCTCCTCCATTGGGCCGCCTGCTGCCTCATCCAACAGCTGACTTTCCGGACTTCTGCGTTGTTCCTTCGACAACCCGTTTACAGCCTGCTGTAAGGCCTTCAGATCCCTGAAGATATGGGATTGCCCCTGCCGGTTTACACGGAGATTCGCAGGGTACAGCATAGCATAGTCGATGCCTAGATCACGCAGTTGTCTCTTTAACGGGACAAAATGTTTCCGTGCTTCGCTGTAAAGTCAGGGTATATTGAAATATCAGAACCCTCATACCTCAGAGACGTTTTCTCCCGTGCCACTCGTAGTGCTGTGTCTCTATCCCTATAATTGAGCAGTTTTGCAATAATGGGTCGCGGTGGGGCACCTGGACGAGGTCGGGGACCAAGGGAGCGATGCGCTCGTTCCACTACAAACATTGTCTAGAAGACTCCCTCTCCAAGCAGCGTGACCAACAGCTTCTCTATAAACAGCTCCATATTTCCAGTAGGGGTGGTCTCCGGCAGCCCCGTGATTCTTAGGTTGCAGCGCCGCAAGCGGGCCTCTAGGTTCTCAGTCTTGTCCTGCATGGTCTGCATGAGTTTCCCCAGCTTCTTGTGGTCAATGTCCAGTGTGGTATGCGCTTCTTCCACCTCCGTGATCCTCCTTTCCAACATACCAAGTCTCTCAGCATGTTTATCCAACCTTTCTGCCATTCTATCCATCCTGTAGGTTAGCGCATCCATTCTTGTGCCTAACGTCGCTATTCCACTCTGCAAACTTTTTTCCATTGATAAGACTAAGCTCCTTTTGTCCGTACCAGCATGTTTGCTCTCTGTAGCAGGTAGTCTCGTAGACTCTGCATCGCCGGCTTTGTGGGATTTCGAGCGTTTCTGTTCGAACGGCAGCTTTAACTGGGTCTTGTCACCTCTTCCCATTTTCCCTTGTGGGTGGGCGAGTGGGGCCACACGCGGAGCCTCAGTCTCAACCTCAACCGTTGACAGGATGCGCCGACTCGGCGGGGGCGAGTGGCACCAACCCGCAGGCTTCACTGGTATACAACACAGTCCAGCGATCAGCACGTGCTGACCAGGCCCAGGGTGGGGGGTAGATCCTTACTGTCCTTCCTGAGCTCCGTGCTCTCTTCTCCGCCGGCCGGTTCCGCCAGACCACTTCCACATACCCCAGGTATATCCGCGCCATCACGCTGTCACTCCCCGGAGTCTCTCCTTATCCCCACAGGCCACGGTCCGCAGTATGTAGTGGCGGATAAGTGTTCCTCCACTCTTCCACACACTCCCTCGGGCAACCAGATGTCTCCCCTTCACCGGCCTTACTGTGGGATCAATCAAGCCATGCCTGCGCGGTCTGGGCTGCGCACTCCGCTCCGAGATCTTGTGTCAGTAGGGGGCGCTGCCTTAGCAAGTCCCAAAGCAGAACAGCGGGGGGCGAGGAGTGCCTCCAACGTCGCACCTACTGCACCTGCCGACTAGTTATTGGGCTAGATGGTGCCCCCTGGACTATTAGTGGGGCTCCGCTGTCCTTGCCGCTCTGCTCGTCCTGCTGCCACCGCCACTATCAGGGCCTCTCCTGCCCCCCGCCACAGTCTCCACCAGGGCCTTGCATACGTGGTGCACCCTGCTCCAGGGCACCGCTAGTGCTGGGCTGCCAGGTCTTTCCAGGGGAGCGGTGCCTCTGAGTTCCTCTCGTCAATATGTGCACCTCGCACCCTTGGAGGCCGCCCCCACCCCAGGCCCGCTGCCACCAGAGGTGCACCAAGTTCTGCTTGTTGTGCACACAGGGAGCCCGATCGCTGTACGGGCCTCTCACTCCCCAGCCTGACACCGCCCTGCGCAGGAGGATTGTCTGCTTCTCTGGCCATTGAGCTTGAGGGATCTCGCGGACCGAGACTATCGTCACACGCCATGCCCCCCTGCCTCAGATCCCACTCCAAGGCTTGGTCGTGGCCCCACGTCTGTAGGGGAGGATGGGAGAGGGGGCGTGGGGGGGATCGTCACTCACCCCCCACCGCAGCTTGTCTGTTTCGCGCTGCTTTCTGTTTCCACAAGGCCCCCCAGGCAGCAATCGGTCACCGTCTAAGCGCCAGAGGCGGCACCGCAGGTACTATGGCACAACGCCGTCCTGCTGTTCACCACAGTCCGCGGCCTGTCGGCCTGGAAGCCGCGCCTGCCTCCCGCCGCGTTATCTCCGAGCCCGCACCTCCGATGTAGACCGGGACTTTTCCCTGCTGCAGCGCTACCCCTCCGACAGCTGGGCAATCTTCTTTTGAGGCGAAATGCTAACCGTTAATGCAGGATATTTGCAGGATATTGTCACGACGAGACCGAGCTCGGGTCTCAAGCGGCCATCTTGGTCGCAAACAAGCTCTGCCCCCCCTCCTTTACCATGTTGTTGTGCAAGAACTAAAAGTGATCACCCTTCTTTTTCATAAATAGAATAAATAAAACCCTTTCCCATAATCAGGCCTTCCTAGGGTGGGTGCCACATTCAAAGCATGTCTCCCCTCCAGGAAGGCTTGCATACGTTATTATTCGTGAGGCCTTTAATCAAATATTTCACCATGATTAAATAAATGTAATGTTTTTACAACTAAAGAAAAGGTGGGAAACCCTTGATAATAGTGGCCAACGATCCCTAGAACCAATCTCACTTCTCTTTGTGTAGTGGGCCAATTCATTCTTAGAATTGCAGCAAAGCAGTCTTCGGACACCTTTCTAACTTCTTTTTGAACACGATGTCCTAGGTAAGTAACTTCTGTCTGACAATACTGTAATTTTTGTAGGTGAAGCTTTATGCCAATTTTCAGCCAATTATTCAACAATGCAATGGTGTCCAACTTACATCCTTCTTTTGCTGCAATCAGTAAATAATAAATGTATTGTAACCAAGACTGACTCACAAAGTAACTCCAGAGATTCCAAATTCTTTTTAAGAACTTGGAAAGGGATTGAAGGTGATTTTGTATACTTGTTAGGCCACTCAGCCTTAGGGTGGTCTTCCCCCAAATGTTTTGCCTTCCTCCTCTATTTTACTGACCTCGTTTTTGCTGGTCTCAGTACTCTGTGCATTTTACCACTGCTAACCAGTGCCAAAGGGTGTGTGCTCTCCCCTCTAAACATGGTAACATTGGCTTATACCCAATTGGCATATACACATATTTTTTAAATATATCTTTATTATTTTTTCATACCAAGTACAACCAACAGCTCCAATAAGGCACAATTGTAAACATAACATGTAACAGACACAACAGCACACATGTTACAGAAGCAAAGCAGCCTTCTGTGGTTTGATCAACTCCATCTTGTTCCTCTAATTGAGGGGTGTAGGGGCCTACTCCTTAGTTGACTACTCCTCTGTATTTGACATGCCCCCCTCTCCGCACGTATGTTATTGCAGCCACCTTGTCATTCTGTTGAATTCAGCTACTCAACCTCAATCCCCTCACCAGACTTCGAAAACCCCATACTTTGTTCTGCGCATGAACTCTCCCCTCTACCCTCCCCAGGTAAACACTGCATGAACCCCCTAACGTGTTTTCCCAATTTGCCACGTATGTTATTGGGCAGCACTCTCCCTTAATGCAATTGGAACCTCAAAACATAAAACAGTTCTGTCAAGTACTACAGTCTCAACGTATACCTAAGTAGAGAGGTACAGCCCCCGGGGCACCCCCAGTTACACAGCTAGTAGGCTGGTTTCCTGGGGTTTTCACACAAGCAGCGCTGCAGTGCCTGGAGAAACAGTGAAGTATAAAAGAGATTATGTCCGTCGCTGCCCTCCGGTGCCTCCACTCCTAGCAGTTGTGGTGGGCTATCCTATATAGGAGATTGATGTAATCTAGTGGTCCTACCACAGACGTACTGTATCTCCACCAGAATCGCCAAGTTATAAGCTGGGTATGATTGTCTCTGAGTCACTGGACAGGACCCAGTCCTCCCACACGCCCATTGTGGGGGAGCCCCCACCTCACAGTGGGAACCCCAAGCATTGGGCCAAGAACCCTAGTGTCTGTCAGCCCACAGGTGGGCCTTCCTCCATCTGCATGCATTCCAGTTTCAGTGTACCATCCTCCTGTACTACCACCTGCTCATCAGAGCCCCCTCCACCTTGTGATCTCCCAGACCCAGCTGCTCTTATGCACCTCCGCCTGTTTGCACACTTCCACCACCATAGCTTTTCTGTGTCAGGGCCTGCACCAGTCCCTCCCTGCATGTGAGCCAGGCCCACGTCTCCCCCAGTGCAATATATAAGTGGGCATTCACAAGAAAAGATAACTAGTTCATGTTTGGTGTCTCTGGAATCACAATTTCAAATCCTAACTTAGGGTGTATGCTTTTAAATTGCAATTCCTAAAATCCAACTTTTATAAAGTTAGCATGTTCCTGCCTTAATCATTTAGTGCCTGTAGCCTGTCTCTGGTCACATGACTGGGTGTAGCTGACAGTTGAGCTTTGTGTATTACTCGTAGAAGGCCACACTCAATAGGGAGCTTAGGTATGCCTGGATGGGCCATCACTGGCAGGATAGGACGGGGGATCTGGGCACAGCCCCACTTACACCTGTATAGGCTGTGTACTGGCTCCACACAAAGGGCTACATACCTCCTGTAGTTAGTCTGGAGCCATGGCAGGAGAGGCAGGATGCCTGAGAACTTCAAAGGGAAACCTCTAGAAGCTTTTCCCCTACTTCAAAGGCACAACCAGGTATAAATACTGGACCTCAGACAACAACTCTTCAGTACATTTCTGGACTTGTGGACACTCTGCCAGGAAGAAAGAATGCAGTGCTGCTAAAGAACTACCACCCTGCTGGACTCCTGCTTTGCTGTGCCGACCAGCCGCCTGCTGCCTCCTGGCTGGGGAGAAGGACTGAACCTGCATCTCTTGAACCCAGAATGTCTCAAAGGGCTAGTTGGCTGGCCTCCTCAGGGACAGAAGGCTCCAACATCCTTGCACCTGCACCTGGAGTATGCCATCTCTGAATCTGGACAGCCAAGTGGTGCCACCCCAGTCCTGGATCTTTGGAAGTGGGCCTAAGTTGCTTACCAGCGTCTGTGGCTCTAGCAGATAAGATGCATCTCCTCTGCTATGCGGTGTAAACCAGAGCAGAATTGATGCATCACTGCTGCTGCATTGATTTGACCCGTCGCAAAGACCCACTTTGCAGCTCTTCAGAACTGCTGCATTGCCCGACTGCAGAACGCATCCTCTTTGTAGGCCCTCGTTTCGCAAACCTCATTGCATCTCGGAAACGAAGCATCATCGACACAGATCCTCACAACGCTCAGCAACCCATGATTGAAGGTACTTTGTTAGGTGTGCCTATTATGGTCCCTGTAGCCGACCCATGTTCCATCACAGTCAGCCTGAACTTGTTACTTTGGCCTGCTCTGGGGCGACAAGATATCCACTTTGGTTCAATCAAATTCTATTTTTCTAACAAGGTGTTGGATCATTTTGTGTGGTGTTACACTGTTTTACTCTTTGAATTATTTCACAAATACTTTGCACGTTGCCTGACTGCTCTGTGCCATGCTACTAGAGGGTTGAGCACAGGTTAATTTGGGGTTTGCTTGTGTCATCTCCTTACAATGAATGTGGTTACTGGCCACACCCCAGTCAACCCATAACCCAGTTTCTTACAATACCCTTCTTTGATTCTTGCCCAACCACCTCATCTTTAAATCTGAACACAAAAAGATACTGACTATCCTTATGAAGAGAAATGGAAATGAATTCACTGCGGGATAACATTGAAATACTATGTCATTAATCTTACTAAGATCTTACACTATCCTCCACTTCCTATTAGGCTTTCACAAGCCCATTATAGGTGCATTACATGGACATTCAAGACTTCCTTCAAAATGACCTGCTTTATCATCTTGATTCCGGTCTGGGAAAGACATGGCTTGGTAGTTCGGACTGGACTGTTCCCATGAGGCACAGGGTCAGAGCTGATTTGCATATAGCCAGTGTCTAACCCAGGGTGGTGTGGAGTGCAAAACAACGATGGATTTAGGCCCAGATCCTTGTACTGGGGTGAATGTATGACATTGTTCTACAGTCTGTCCATCAACTGTGTTTTTTGCAATTTTCACCCCGAGTGGGCTGGGTATGCTCAGACGTGAGTCCCAGGCTCTCCACACCACTGGAGTCAAGCTATCCAGGCTGATGAAGGCTGATAGCCAGAAACCGGTCCTTGGATGCTTGATTCTGGTCTGGGAAAGACATGGCTTGGTAGTTCGGACTGGACTGTTCCCATGAGGCACAGGGTCAGAGCTGATTTGCATATAGCCAGTGTCTAACCCAGGGTGGTGTGGAGTGCAAAAAAACGATGGATTTAGGCCCAGATCCTTGTACTGGGGTGAATGTATGACATTGTTCTACATTCTGTCTATCAACTGTGTTTTTTGCAATTTTCACCCCGAGAGGGCTGGGTATGCTCAGACGTGAGTCCCAGGCTCTCTACACCACTGGAGTCAAGCTATCCAGGCTGATGAAGGCTGATAGCCAGAAACCGGTCCTTGGATGCTTGATTCCGGTCTGGGAAAGACATGGCTTGGTAGTTCGGACTGGACTGTTCCCATGAGGCACAGGGTCAGAGCTGATTTGCATATAGCCAGTGTCTAACCCAGGGTGGTGTGGAGTGCAAAAAAAACGATGGATTTAGGCCCAGATCCTTGTACTGGGGTGAATGTATGACATTGTTCTACATTCTGTCCATCAACTGTGTTTTTTGCAATCATCATCTTTTCAATCACAGATGTAATCCCTTCCTCAACGTCATGAGAAAGTCTATATTGGGGAATGAGCATATACACTGCATCTGGCTGCATAGTCATCTTCACTGGATGTGCACTTTTAGCGCTGAAAATGTACAATTACTCATTACCTCTGATTTCAGTTTAAACTCTACTTCTGGATCTTTCATTTGAATGAAGATACCAGCTAGGGTGCATTAAATTATGCAATTTAGCTTGCACAACAAATCTTGACCTGGTAAATTTACTGGACTGGTTTCACTAATCATGAATTCATGTCTATTTTCCGTTCAACCTATTTTTATTGTGTGGTATCCAAGAGATATATACACTGCTATGCTGCCTACATTTGGATGCCGGCAGAGCGTGGAGTGAACAGAAATACACAGCGTTCAGGTCTACAACCCGGAGGGCGACCCAGCGGTAAATTTCAAGCATAGGTTATGGATTGGTTCACCCATCAGAGACAACCACATTTTAGAAAGAGAACAAACAAAACAATTAGAACAACCCAGCCCACCCTCACCCGCCCTACCGACCCTCTCTCCACGTCAGTACTAACACTTGCACTCAGGAACCGTTGTCTACCCAATGGAATACCGGGGCGTTACCTAACATTCCTATCTTTGGATGAACCTGGAGGCTCTAGTGGTATGAGCTGGAGAATTTGCAAATATTTAGGACAAGTCACTTCCCTCATATCCTTGGTGAGTATCTGTAAAAAAGGGGCCCACAACTTCGCAAACTCGTTGCCCTTCCCTTCTACACTGAGCGAAAGGCGCTCCATGGCCAAAAGCTGCCAAAGACGATGTATCCAGTCGATTGACTCAGGCAGTGATGGTGACCCCCATTGTGCTAGAGTAACCTGTCGCGCCGCAAGCGGTGCCATCGCGATCTGTCTGCCTTTCAAAGACTTCAATGGGAATGATTTAGGATGGGAGAGACCCAGCAGCGTATATTCTGGGGAACGCGCCAATGTAATCTATAATGCAGCATCAATGTCGTCAATAACCGCTTTCCAGTAGCGCACCAATTTCGGGCAATGCCAGAGTAAATGAACTAGGGTGCCCGTTGAGCCACACCCACGCCATCAGAGGTCTGTCTTGTTCTTATCCCAGCAATGTACTCACACCGGTGTATAATACCAGTATGTAACCACTTTATAGGCGATTCCGCCCCCGTTGTGCTGTGTGCTGTGTGATGTGTTCTATATAGGATATGGTCCCATTCCTTGGACGATAAGGGCCTCCCCAGTTCAGTCTCCCACCGCACTTGAGCCTTTGTACAGTGTACCTTCGGGCATGTAGTAATCATAGCATATAGTTCTGATCTGAGTCTACGATCATCATTTTTGCACACCACCATTTTTCAAACATAGTAAGGGGTCGGTACATTTGGCCAAAATTAGCTGATTGTGTAACCCAGTGTGCAACTTTTCGGTAGTGGAATGCGTCAGTAGCTAGTAAGTCATAGTCTTTACGCAATTGGGCAAATGGGATTAATCCTTTGGTGTCAAAAAGGGAGTCCACTCTCGTGCACTCCCTTCCCTCCAACGGTGAAATACTGGAGACGCTTGCCCCGGCGGGAAATCAGGGTTGTCCACAATGGGGGTCATGTGTGAGGGAAATGTAGTCCAGCCTTTCGACACTGCCAACTGATCCCAGACCCTGAGCATTGGCTAGGTGACCGGTAACGAATATAGTCCACAAGCTCAATGTTTGCGTGGGAGCCACAGTTCCCGCTATATATTCCTTCCCGCTAAAGATTGATCCATAAAATTCCAGTGTTTACTGGACAGGGGCCTGTTCCATTCAATGAGGTAGTGCAGGCATGAAGCTTGGTAGTAAGCGCCCACCAGCGCGTAGCCTAACCATCCCTACGTTTTCATGGAAGTAATGTGTGGTAGTGAGAGACGAGGCTTCTTGCCCTCCCATACGAACTTCGTAAGAAGCGGTTGCAATTTCTTGATTGTGCCCGGTGGCGGGGACAGTGGCAACATCTGGAAGATGTAGGGAATGCGTGTTAGAACCGTCATTTTCACCGCGGCTATTCTCCCGAACCATGCCAGCTTGAGACGCGACCAGGCATGCAGCGCCTTGGTCGTTTGCTTAAATAATAAAGTGTACTTGATGGAGACCGTCTTGTCAGTGGTCCAGGTCAGCCTAATGCCTAAATAGGTAATTTCTGTGGGTGCCAAGTGGAATGCGAAATCTTGCTGCAAGTCTAGCATCTCGCTCGTAGGAACAGAGATGTGGAGAATCTGCAACTTTGCAAAATTGACCTTGAGCCCCACAGCATTCCCAAAGGCTGTAAGTTCATGGGTCAGAGTCTGCAAAGTTAGCCGGGGTTGAGTAAGCGAAAGGATCACGTCATCGGCGTACATGCTAATTTTATGCACATCCGACCCAAATTTTAGACCGACTATGTCAGCATTTAACCGAATCCGCTGGGATAAAAGCGGGGATAGAGGACAGCCCTGACTCGTTGCCCGGGGAACAGGGAATAGGGACGACCTGCATCCATTAACCCGCACAGAGGACTTAGGGGCAGTGTATAGGCACTGAGTCCACCGGACAAAGTTATCACCAAATCCATACCTGCGCAGCACCGCGAACAAGTATCCCCAGTCGACGCGGTCGAAGGCCTTCTCTGCATTGATGGAAAGCAGAAAGGCCTGTGTCCGCGAGCGATGTACTAGATAGATGAGGTGCAGCAGTCTTTTACACTTGTCTTCCCCTGTCTAGTAGGTATGAAACCCGATTGATCTGGTTCTACTATGTCGGCCATGAGGGGGTTAAGGCTCGAAGCTAATATGCCTGCGAACAACTTCGCATCGATGTTAGGAAGTGAAATGGGTCTGTAGGACCCGCAATCCCTGGCGTCTTTCCCAGGTTTCAAAATGACCAAAATCAATGCTTCCGACACCAAAGACGTTACTTTCCCGTGTCAAGGAAAGAGTTAAATCGCCGAGTTTAAAAGGGAGCTCCACACAAAATGTTTTGTAAAAAGAGGCTGGGAAGCCATCCGGTCCCGTCGACTTAGCTATTTTTAACCTTGAAATGGCTGATATCACCTCCTCTATGCGGATTGCTGAATCCAGGTTATCGGCTATATGTTTGGATCTGGGAGATATATCACAGGAACCCAAATACGCATTAGGGTCTTGTAAGGGGGTGTCTCGATCTGCATAGAGGAGTTGATAAAAGCTGCGGAAGGCTTCAACAATTCGGTCATCCGCAGAGTGTTCCGTTCCAGCATGATCTCGCACTGATTGAATTACGGACATCTGCATCTTTGCCCGCAGTGTGTGTGCTAGTATTTTCCCACATTTGTCATTGCTAAGGTGAAATTTGTGTCACAACCAAAGAAGAGCATGTTCCGCCCTGTCTAAGTCTGGATGTTTCGGCATTTGTCATTGGTTTTCTAATTCCCGCCACACACTCGGGGCACCAGTACATTTGTGGACCGCCTCCAGCTCTCCCACCTCTTTCTAAATCTGTGCGCTTCTCCCTGCGCAGGGCTGTGTATGATGCAGCGACCGTGATGAACTCTCCCCGCATTACCAACTTTAGAGCCTCCCACACCGCCGCAAGAGGGGTAGACCCAACATCATTGTCTTGGAAGTAGTGTACTGTAGTATCTCGTATCCGCTTGACTACCTCTTCAGAATGGAGGAGGCTTTCTCGAAGTCTCCAACCCGTGGGGGCTGAACGCATGCGCCGCGCAGGCAAAAGAACTGAGATAAGGGCATGATCCGAGAGAGATCGGGGGTGATCTCTGCCGAGTGTAGGCTAGCCATAAGGGAAGGGGAGGCTAAAAAGTGATCATTTCATTTCAAAATCTTAATTTCGAAATTTTTTCAGTCATAAAAGATTGCAGTAAAAACAGTTATGCAACCATAAAATTCTCATTGCATAAAAACAGGTTTAAAAAAAATAAGTTAAAACACATGACATATGATCACAAACAGAATCAGAGTATAAAATCGCCCCTTGGTGCCGCTGTAATGAGGGAGCATCTTTTGGACCACATTGCTAGGAGGAGCTTAGACAGTGCAAAGACTATGTGTGGGGATGTATCAGTCTTAAACACTCTCATTGCAACCAGACATTTATCAAATCCCATGTTCTTGCATAAGGGTATTAGCCAGTACTCTCTGGCTTTTCTGTAGGCGGGGCAAAAGAAGAGGATGTGCAATTCATCCTCCTCTGTCGCCCCACACCCTGGGCATGATTCGCTCGTGGTTGTCGACCACTTGCCTACAAATGATCCTAGAGGTAGTGTCCCATACCTCCATTGGATGTATAGCTTCCTTGCTCCTACTGGATAGATAACATTTAAAAACTCCTTGAAAGCATAGGAATCCTTGATCGCTAAAAAAGTTGTTGTCAAGGAACCAACTTTGGAGTCATGCAACCATCTACTCTGTTTATGGTCCATAAATAGCTTAGCAAGCGTTTTGCCTGGGACCCCCCTACATGCCTGTTCTGGGTCATACCAAAGGTCTGGTAGTCCTATTTTCCCTAGTTCATTTTTCACAAAAACAAGCCAGGGGATTTTTTCTGCACTCCCATGGCTCAGGACATCTCTCATTCCGGACCTGTAATTGGACAGTTCTGAAGTTGTCCATAACCTGCGCCAGAACCTTAAAGGTTTCAAAGCTAACTCGTCCTGGATAGAACTCAGTCCTAAATCCAATCTCAATGGAAGTAGAGGGGTACTTTGAGGGAGGGCCAGTAACTGCCTCATAAACCTATTTTCCGCATTAACAATTTTAGGCCTGCAATAGTTGCCCCAAAGTTCCCCACCGTAGAGGGCCGACGCCCTTACCTTCACTTTGTAGATCTCCAGTGCCGGGCTCACTGGCTTAAATGTGGATGTGTTAAACATTTTGAGGATTCCACCCGCTAACTGAGTTAGTTTGAGTTGGGATTTCACCTGTTGGGGACCCCAGGAAAGATTTTCATTTATCGTCACCCCAAGTATTGGAAAGTCTGTACCCTCTCCAGTCTGACCATACCCAGGAGCGGTGATGGGCGGGTGCGTGCCGGCGGACTGAAGATCATGAATTTGGTCTTATCAACATTGATCCCCAGTCCACGGGAGCGGCAAAAGTTAGTAAAGCCGTCCAGTACTCACTGTATCGCCATTGGAGACTTGGAAAGCAGGAGGGTGTCATCGGCGAACATTATCGCTGGCACCCTCCTGCCTGCCAATCTGGGTGCGTCGTTATTTGGAACCGCATCCAGGTGTGATATAACACCATTTTACATAAAGGCAGAACAGCGTTGGTGCCAGAACGCACCCCTGCCTAACCCCCCTGGAAACTGGGAATCTGGGCGAAAGTGATCAAGTTGTGCGTATGTTTAGTGCGCTGCGGAAAAATATGTATAGTCGCACTCGATTGGATGTTGTGTTCGTCACACATCGCGCAGCCCACAGTCCTCCAACCACCTCCTCCCAGCCGGTGATAGCGCCCCTGTTTGGTGTGACCTCTGTCCTGATCTGTCTAGTTCCGGATCCATCACCAAGTTTAAGTCGCCCCCAACCAAGATTGCAGCATCGGGGGAAGCAAGCACCTCTGCCAGCGCGGAGCACAGAAAAGGTTCTTGCTTTTCGTTAGGTGAATATAAAGTTCCTAGTGTAACATCGATGAAAGAACCACCTCTCTTTCTAGTTTGCTTGTAACCAGGTCAGGCTTTGGGCTTGATGACGGTTTCCCGACCTGCTGCCATTCCAAGGAGCGTCGTCATAGTCTAGGAGTCAATTTCTCCTCCCCTTCCGTGGATGGGACTCTTTCGATACCCAGGGTTTCCAACGGCTCTTCCAAGGACCTGATCTGGAGGAGCTTGCCCTGGCACTTGAAGATTAGACCAAACGGGTGGCCCCAAGAGTAAGGGATGTTCTTTTCTCAGAGGTGATTGGTTACAGGCTTGCACGCTCTGCGCTTAACAAGCGTGGAGTCCGCCAAATCCTGGAAGAGTGCAGGGTGGTGCCCGCAAAAACTGCATGGGGTGTTGATCACACGCCTTCCGGAGGATGCATTCTTTTAACTGAAAATCATGTACACAGACAAGAATATCTGTAGGGGAGCTTTAGCGCCACTCGGAAGGCCCACCCGGTGCACCCAGTCCAATTGGATATCCGAACACTCTTCATCCCTGAGGATCTGGTAAAATAAGACGCTGACGTAGGCCCGAAGGTCGTCACCTTCCTCCTTCCTTGGGAATCCGAACATTGTTCCGTCTGGAACAGTTCTCCAGGGCCTCAGCATGGGCCTGGAGATCAAGATTCTGTTAACGGAGGTGTATCTTCTCTTGCTGTAGTTGGTGGAGTTCCTCTTCCCTACTGAGGTCATGCTCCTATAGGGTCACCACCCTTTCACCGATGCCATCGACGTCGCGTCTAACCTCCCTTAGGTCAGCAGTTAGTTGAGAGCGGAGCTCTTGAATGTCCTATTTTATAGGTGAGAAGAGTTCGACCATGAAAGTTTTGGTCACCGGGGAGTCGTCCCCTCCCATGTGGCTTACCTGTGTCTCGGTCTGCGGGTTCGATTGACCCGCTGATTTCCCATGATGAGCCTACAAGACCACTGCACCTCTCGATGTCCCCCACCACTCCGGTCCGTAGGGTTGGTATAAATCCACCGGGCCTCAAACTGGGTCTCCGCTTCCGCTGCTAGAAGCGAGTCCTTGCGTCCAGATCACCACACCAGTGCGACGGCTAGCGCCATCTATCTCCTTGCGTCGTGGATCAAAGCTGGGGCGTGCACTGTTCTGGACGAAGGTAGGCAGAGGCCACTGCGTCACAGCGTCACTGCGCCCGTTCTGATAGGGTGGACTCACCAAAGGGCCCTCGCTTAGGCCTCTCTCACCAAGGGAGAACGCCAACGCTCTGCTCTTGCTGTCGCACTTCCTTCACCCAAGGGGGACACCGGCGCCATACCTCTCCTGGGCCACGCTGACACACCGCCCGGCCCTGACCCCCCATACAGCACCCGCTCCCCTTTTGCTACGTAAACAGATCCCTGGGCGGAGGTGCACTTCCTGCTTCATAGGTCAACCACAATCTGTAGGTGGGCCCTTGGCCGCCCGTCAAAATGCCCAGAATCACTGTTGGCTTCACTGGGGGAAACACCGCTCTCGTTGCAATGAGCAGGGGCTGGAGGCAGCTTTTATCGCCAAAATACTCCGTCTGCCGATCTGCGGACCGGAATCAGCCTTACCAAGCGGTGTCTTGCATACCCGGCCCCCGCTCCTCACCTCCGATCTTCTCCTGCGCTGTTAGGCATTCCGGCTATTACCGCAGGACATCTTCATAGCCCACAGGATCTCCGGTGTCTGCCCCGCATAGCAAAACGGGAAGCCGAGCAAAAGCTGATTCACCAAACTGTTATGCCCATGCTTGCCTGCTCTGCAGGCCTCGCCAGCCACCAGGCCGGGCAGCCGCGGGAAACCCCCAAGATGGCGCCGGTTCCAAGCTCCTCACCACCGCAATGCCGCCAGCCGCCTTTCCGCTTTACCATGCCAGTCGTTCGTGAAGGAGAGCGCTCTGGTGTGGCGCGCCTCTGCTCTCTGCCCTCAAGTGTCTTCCAAAGTAGCAGCTACCGGAGCACCAATGTGGTCGCGGCTCGGACTGGGCCTGCCAGGCCGTCGCCACTCAGTGGTAGAAAAATCCGCAAAGAGCAGGCAGCGGCAAAAAAAAGCAAGCCGCTAACGCCGAGCCAGTTTCTCGTGTCGATCGTTTACAGGAGCTCCCAGATGGGTTTCAAATCGGGCCATATAACAACGCTAAAGTGTGGTGGCGCCGGAGGGACAGGAACCAACGTACTATCTCGCTGCCATCTTGGCCACGCCCTCTCAACCTATTTTTACTGGAAAATTTACAGAAAATGTTTCAATCACTTGTTTATTTGGGATGCCTAATACTTGGACTTTTCCAAAGAATGGAAGGTCAGGAACTTCCACTGGCCACATTATTGAATGGGTGTCATCAGTATCAACCCAAAATGATACAGGATGGCCATTAACTACTCCTTCTATAAATGGGCCATTCTGCTCTACCTCTAATCAGCACCAAGCCTTCAGCCCTCCTCCCCTCTCAGATACCATCATTGTGCCTGACTTGCAGAACTTCAAGACTGGCTGCAAATTGAAGAACCAAATCACTGAGTTCATCACTTGAGATTGAACTGAATTTTGTTGAAACTGAAGAGTCTGTGGAAACTTTTCTGTATTATTCTGCATCTCAAGTCGAAGAGGTGGATGGGCTGGGACCACTGATTAAGTCTCCCCATTGTGTGTTACTCATATCACATTCTGTTGCCTAGAGTTCATTTGATTTACCATGTGTGTCCCATTAGCATATGGCCGTACATTAAATCTACATCTTTTCTTCCAATGTTCCTCTTTAACACATCTGATACAAGCCCAGATATCATAATATATTTTTAGCAAAACCTCTTCTTTGTGAACTTCCAATTGTCTGGCAGAATATCAAGAACAAAAATATAGTGTCCCAAAAATAACGTGTCAAAAATATCAAGGACAGAAATATTGAAAAGGTAGAAGCAAAATGGTAAGTAGGTAGGAGCAAATAGGTAAGTATAAATTTACTATTTTCACTGCCACATCTACGCTTTGCTAGTGATAAATATATATATATATAGCGATAGAGTAAATATAAGTGGATTTCAGCATATTAAAACTTTGCTAACCTTGAGTTGCAAATCCTTGCCCTTCTTGCTGGAAGAATTCAACCTGCACCACAATCGAGTTTTCCTTTGTTGATTTCTTTTTAGGCTCATAATAATTACTACAATATTTTGCAAATGCTAGAATTTCATAAACCGCCTTTGCTTCCTAACACATCATGCTATGCTGAATCTAAGTGGAGAAGTGTGGCTCAATGGTTAGAGCGGCAGACCCTGATGCAGAGGTCTGGCCCGGGACCAGAGTTCAATTCCCACCTTGGTGGGTCTTGGGCTCAATTTCCCCGGACCTGATAATTCTCACCTCGGTGCCTATTCTAATCATGGGTCCCACTGTGCAACTCTGGGCAATAGCTTGCTTAATCTCCACAACGTCCCCAACAGCGCTAGGATGCCTGGCTTCACCTTGGGGGTGCCCAGGAGTGGGCACTTCACAGGGAAAGGCCAGGAAGGGTTCCACAGCGGTATGTGTACAGCGCCTTGAGACCCCTTTGGGGGTGATTCGTGCGCTGTATAAGCACTACATTTACATTTTCTTTTTACTCTGGACAACATAAACCCAACACAAAATCTGGCACAAAACCCAACACATTCTCTAAAGCTGGGTCTTTCATTCCATTGTAATGTATGTAAATCAGCATCAATCTCTCATAAAACGCATGAACTGACTCCTCTGGATTTTATCTCATAATTGTGGATCAATTAACCTGCTTCTCTGGAACCTTTCCCTTTGAGTCTTCAATAACCTCAGCATATTTATCCATAATCACCAAAGAAGGCTGATAAATAGGCAGACTCTTAAACAGTTTTTTATCTGACTACTTCCGCATCATCTAGCATTGAATCCACAGATATTTTCGCATTGTGACTGAAAACAATGCAACCCAATCTTCCCTTAGCACCTGTTATACCATAACAATCCTTTCCACCTTTGAGTACCATATTTCATGTTCCTCTCTAAGCTTTGAAAAATCTTTTGTATAAAGCTCGTAAATCATGTCAGCTCCACTGTCCATGAACATAAGCTGGACCACTAGCTCCTCGCATGTCTCTCAATGGGAATCCTCCTTCAACAACATCACACTCAGAATCACTCACAACTCTCCCTTCTTCATTCTTCAGCAGCTTTGAAGTCCATTCTTTCTTGTGTTTTCCCATATTCTCACAATCACCGATTAACTCCACAATCTTTCTCAAATTTGCTTTCAATTGTATAATTGTCTTGTTTCTTATTCCAGTTTCTGTCATCACCATTATATAAGACTTACAAATTCTCCTTTTGTGCAAATTCACAGCCAGTTCATTAGCTACACTCTCTAGTTTCTCATTTCAGGACAAGCTCACTTTCCTGCTTCCAAATTTAAAAAAAACTATCTCATCAAACGTCGAATTCCAAGTCATACTACACTCAGTTCACAAATCAATAAGATGTTGAAAATTCAGTTTACTCATTGAAGCACCAACCTTTTGTTACTCTTGTCTGTGATTCTCCAGATTCTGAGTGTCCATCCTTCTGTCTTAATTCTAGCTACCAACCTCATTAGAAGGTGGTGGGCATCTTGTTAATAACTCATCCAACACCTCATACTCTCCATCAAAGTAACTTTTTCTTCTTAAGCTCCTTTGATTTACCTTTTGCCTCATCCTCAGCTATCACAAGAAATATACTAACAGTTTCCAGTACTTCAGCATGCCTTTAACGGCAACTTAGCATCCATCCAATCATGAACAGCCTTACCAACCTGACCCTTCAGTATTCTCTGATGAGATTTTAGATTATCCCTAGTATTCCATTCATTCTATTCTTCAAACTATGTGCGTCTTGTTTGTAGAGTCGTGTTAAACAAACATCTTCTCATGAAAGAAAATGTGTTTAAATCAGAAGTAATATTCTGTAGAAAGTTTTAGCCTTTTATTATTCTCTGTAGCCTTGTACCACTTCTTAAGCCATAAGTAAGTGTGCAGTCCATCATTCACAAGTATCTTATAGGCTAGACTTCCACTGGCGGTGTAGTTTGTGTTTCTGCCAGTTACTTAAACTTATGCAAATGTCCTCCAATCATAACTTCAAATCTTCAAAAACTCTTCCAATACACCACACAATCAATCATAATATAATCTCAAAACAATAAATCTTCAAACACAATAATTCATAAACAGACAATACAACCTGTGTCTTTGTATTTGGAAATAGAATGGAAATCAAACTCACTACTTGAGCAGTAGCGCTTTAAGGCACTACATAATCACACATTGAGATAGGCTTGGACCAGAGGTAACCTACCCTTTGTCACGACTCGCTCCCTGCATTCTTGTATCCACCACCAGGGGGCTGAATTGTGGGACTCTCCAGTGTTCTAACAAGCTTCCAGACCCTCCCCTTTACACATATGCGGACTTCCAGTAATTTGGATTCTACTTACAAATTGCCATCCATTCCCGGGTTTTGTGAAAGCCAGCCTGCTCATGCTTGAAGCCAGCCTGTTTATCTTCGACCCTCTATTACCCAGAATTCCCTGCTCACTGCTTCCTCTCCACCCCTGAAGGCCAAGGATAGGTGGAGGAATTCAGCTCACCTGTGGCTGGCTGCTGCTGGCTGCTCACACCTAGTGCATGTGATTACTAAGGGTGGGCGCAAAATCCGTTCCGCTCGCGGATTTTGCGGATTTTAGGCAATTTCACGATCCGCGAATCTCGCGAACTTGCCGAAAAATCCACAAATCTGCTTGCGGGCAGATTTTTTTTTTTTTTGCAGTAGAGATATGGCACAACCGGTGGCATCTTTGTGGATAATTATGCAGGCAGGATTCATTCTGGCACGATGCTCCTGTCACAAAAATTAAACCTCAACAGGAAGCACTTACAGATATAAATAAAGCAGGTGGCCGAGTTGAAGCTCAAATTCAGTAACGCATTATAATCAGCCCAAACAACTAGTGAGCACGGTCGAGGCTAGGCAGGTGTGCTTCCTCCCCATATCTACCGCCTACAATTAGATGTAATCCTTGATGGAGGTCTTTGCATCCACGAGTTTCTCGAGCGCAATCTCCGTGTACTTCCTGTGACCAGGAGGCTGCTTTCTCCTCATCTGTTGCTCTGATCGGTCTCTGACCCTTTATAAACAAGAGGCATGTGAACTCGCATAGTAGCCCCGCCCCACACACACTAGGGTACGCAACTTCTTCCCGCCCTTTCCTCACTATCATGGACAGCTCACTCGAGGTACCTCGGCGCCTGTCGGCGTGGTGGCAAAGTTACAGACACATGTGGTCACTGGAGACAACTGTTCTGGGTCTTTACGCAGCTGAAGTGTAGCAAAAGCACTCTATATTTACCCAACGAGGTAGCACTTACTGATTAGCCAGTAGAAAGTACTCCAGTTGAGTAGAGGTATGGCACAACCGGTGGCATCATCGTGGATAAATATGCAGGCAGGATTCATCCTGGCACGATGCTTCTGTCACAAAAATTAAACCTCAACAGGAAGCACTTAGTGATATAAGCAGGTGCCAGAGTTGATGCTCAAATTCAGTAACCCATTATAATCAGCCCAAACAACTAGTGAGCACGGTCGAGGCTAGGCAGGTGTGCTTCCTCCCCATATCTACCGCCTACAATTAGATGTAATCCTTGATGGAGGTCTTTGCATCACGAGTTTCTCTAGCGCAATCCCCTTGTACTTCCTGTGAACAGGAGGCTGCTTTCTTCTCATCTGGTGCTCTGATCGGTGTCTGATGCAACTTCTTCCCGCCCTTTCCTCACTATGATGGACAGCTCACTCAAGGGACCTCGGCGCCTTTCGGCACGGTGGCAAAGTTACAGAAACACGTGGTCATGATGCAAATCCGCGAGTTCACGGATTTTCGCGCGAACTCACGGATTTTTCCGCGATTTCGCGTGAACTTGCGAACCGCAAATCTGCAAAATTCGCCCATAGTTAGTGATTACTGTGAGCTCTTTTAAGCCTCAGCTCCCTTCAGGCCAAGGTTGGGCATTGTAGCTGTGTACTCGTGAGACTGACCCTTGTTTCCAGTTCTTCCTGAGCTTTTGATATATTTGTTTACAGTGTTTCCTGAGCTTTTGATATCCTTGTTTCCTGTTTTTCCTGAGTTTTAGTTATTCCTTGTTCCTGAGCTACTGTTATTTTCCTTGTTCCTGAATTAGCACTGCCTGCAGTGCTTCCTTGACTCCTGAAACCTGGAAGAAAGAACCGTGTAGGTAGGGCATCAGGCAGTCAGATGACGTTGGTTTCAACAAGGATAGCGAGAGATATACAATTCCTTGAACTCAAGTGTAACTGGGCATTAGGTAGTAGAGTGTTGACTTTAAATAACAATGTAGGTGGTGGAGGCCTATGCATTATAAATGTGTACATACAGAAAGGGGAAATAAATGAGTATAAAGCAGAGCTGGAACGTCTAAAAAAGGACCTGGAGGGTTTATATGATATATACCCTAGAGATGTGCTCATAATATTGGGTGACTTTAACCATAGACAAAATCCCAAAAAAACTGACTCCTGGCAGAGCGATCTGCTAAGAGTATATAATATAGAGTTTGCAATGTTTACCCAAGACATGGAGCTTGGCCAGCTGCTGGGGGCAATGGGCCTGGCCTGTGTTAATGGTAGAAAAGAAACAGGTCGGTCCGCAAAGCGTACCTTTAAAATAGGGCAGCAATTGTGCCCCATAGATTATGTATTTATCCAGGCATGGTGCTTCTATTTAATAAAACATTTTGAAATACTTAAGGTAGAGGGTAGTGATCACTTCCCACTACTGATGGAATTACAGGCAAACAGGGACCCGCCAAGACAGAAAGTGCTACAAGTAGATATTGAATACCCAAAGCGACTTACACCCCGGATTAGCGAAGAATATATAAAGAAACTGAGTGCACTCCAGTTAATAGTCGGTCTAGAAAACCCACTACCAGGGGAGGACATATCCTGGTATGAGGATATAATAAGGCAACTGGTAGAATGCCTCAGGATAAAAATAAAACAGGGAAATCATGGGTTAGTAAGCAAAGCTAAATTATATCCAAATAATAAACCATGGTTTGACGAAGATTGCAGGAAAGTAAAGGACGCTATTAGGCAATATAAAAGATGCCTTAGGCGTAGCTATAATGATGTATCATCACTAGAACGTAAGAATTTAAGGATAAAATACAAGGCAACTATTAGAGAAAAAAAAGATCCGATAAAGAAAAATGTTGGGTGAACTTACTTGAGGCAATTGAAGAAAAAAATGTCAAAGGCTTCTGGAAACTGATACAGGAATGTACGGGGAAAGTGGTTGGGACCCTGCAGTGCTCCATCTCAGAGGATAAGGGGGTATCATACCTTGAGGAAATCTATGGCAAATGGCCAAAGGAGGACGGAAATATTATCTTCGAGCTGGCCAGGAGTCAGGGAAGAAGTAACAGCGCATTTCTCCTCAGGTCATATTAGGAGCATAATAGCTTGATTAAATGTAAAACGAGCTGCCGGCCCAGATAATCTACCTGCAGTCATTATAAAAACTAATCCAGACTGGTGGGCTGTGTTTTTTTCAAATATGTTTCAGGGGATACTAAATACAGGAATTATGCCAGATAGTTGGAAAGGGGCTATCATTAGACCAATACACAAAGAAGGCGATGTAAACTCCCCTAAAAATTATCGCCTAATAAATCTCCTGGACATTGGGGAAAAAGTATTCTCCAAAGTAATCCTAGGGCTGCTGAAAGACTGGGCAGAAGATAACCAGATAGTACCCCCAGAACAGGGTGGATTTAAAGAAGGACATTCAAGGGTGGACCACTGTTTTGCTCTCTGGGCGGTTGCGCGGAAGTCGATAGAGCAGAGGGGTCATTTATTCTGCTGTTTTGTGGACTTCTGCACGGCATTCGATTTGGTGGGTAGGGAGCAGCTGTGGTCAACCTTCGTAGGTTACAAAATACATGGTGATCTACTAGCCCTTATACAGGCCTTACATACTGAAAACTGGGCCCAGGTAATCTTGGACGAGGAGGGAGGATTGTCTGGGAAGATCCAGATTGGAAATGGCTTGAGGCAGGGGTGTGTACTAGCCCCTTTGCTTTTCTCCCTGTTCCTAGCTGACCTACCTCTAAAATTAAGAGAGGTCAGAGGGGCTAGCCCAAAATTAGGAGGTAATCATATATCCTGCTTATTATATGCAGATGACCTGGTGATTGTGGGCCAGACAGAGATAGGTCTTCAGAGAAAAATAAACATGTTTAATGAATACTGCTTAAATAAAAAATTAGTAGTGAACATGGAGAAGACCAAAATATTATGTTTCTGGAAGAGAAAAACTAAGTTCTTTTGGTTTCTTGGCACAGAATTACTCGAGAGGGTAACGGAATATAGATACCTGGGAATGTGGTTTACGAGTAACCTGAAATGGTATACCCATCTGGAAGCCTTAAAAATGAGGGCATCAGCTTCTGTGAAGGGTCTAAAAAGATTTAACAGTGTATATGGTGAAATGTCAGACAGGCCGGTTATAAAGGCCTACCTAGCAATGGTCCCCCCACAATTCCTATATGGGGCAGGGGAACTTTACTTAAGCGGGAAAAAATGTTGGGATAAAGAGGAGGGAAATATCATAAAATGCTTGTTCTCGCTGCCAAAATCATCTATGGTACAAGCAGCAAGATTAGAACTGGGAATTACCTCTTGGGCAGTAACCGCCTGCATGGCCCTAATACGTTTTTGGCAGTGCCTAGGGTCAGGGGAGCCCCCCAAAATTTCCCAGTGGTGTAAAGGTGAAATTGCCATTAGAGAGTTGTCCTGGGCGAAAGAAACAAGAGCCTCATTAGGCGAAGCGTATGGAGTGCTGGGATTAAAACTATGCCTGCAGCTAGGACACTCAATAATAGGCAAGAAAGAACTAAGGTCACTGGGATCCGACACGTCCCGTACATATGATCGAGAGTATCTCTTGCGGAAAACATCGGTGTCCCATATGACTCTGGCTTGGGAAACCGAACAACAGCATCCCTATTTAGACAGGCTACCGAATTACCGTCTAAGACGTGAGGTACTGAAAGTGCGAATTGGGATAAACCCCTGCTATGCGAATAAAGGGGTAAAACATTTTATGATAAATAGTAATGGTAACTGTACTTGCATGTTGAGTACCCCTTGTGACATTGTACATATTTTATTAGATTGTATGAAGATTTTAGACATACGAAAGGAGATTTTATGCCCGATATTAAAAAAATATAGGATTATGAATAGGACGCAAGCTGTTAACCTTTTAGTGGAAATGGCAAACTTAGATATAGTCTGTGCTTTGGGGAAATTTATGAGTAAAGTTAGGGTGTTTCTCAAGTGTACAGAGTAACCAGTGTATGCTGTTTCCTTAGTACAAAATGAGATTGTGTTTTTAAAGGTTAACAGTACTGCACGAAACTTATCGGAAGGATTGGATGTATATGTATGAATTACTAGATTTTAATTTTAGGAGGATATTTGATTCTTATCTAAAGGAATTGTGTTATTTTATGTGTAATGAATATGTGCTACATTTTTTATGATATTATTCTGTTTATGCTTTTAATAGGTTTGCAATATGCAAAGTGTATACTTTTATGGTTGTAACAACCCAAATAAAGTTTTATTGACTGACTGACTGACTCCTGAGGCTTAGCATTCCTTATTCATAAGCTGCAGAAGTTTCCCTTGGTCCTGAACTAGTACTGCCTGCAGTGCTACCTTGACTTTTGAGCTTTTGCTAAGTTTTTATTCCTACTCCAGCACAGACTTCTGTGCTATTTTGCTTTCTTGGCTCCTGATTTCCTATCTTTCCTGTTAAGCACTTCACCTTGCTAGCTCCTTGACTATTGTGCTTGTTTTTAGTTCTACCCCCTTGCTGTTACTGCCGTGTTCCTGTTTGACTGCCAGGATCCATGGGCAGAGCTGACAATGTAGGTGGTGTTTCTTGTTCACTGTGAATATTGTCTTTGAGTTACATTTATAACATCACCATAGGTATCAGCTTCACAGACCTTGCCCTTGCATGCACATCCTATATGTGGGTATTTGCAGTCAGTATCTGTAACAGCAATGGTGGATGAGGAACTTATTGAGCTTGTGTCTTACCGTGTGGAGCTCCCGAGTGCTTTACCCCACATTCCCTTTATTGTTAATGTTGTTGTGTGTGTATATATGTCTGCATGTACATCCTGGGTATAGTTATTCTGAATGCTAAATTGCTTCTTGAGTGCCTATCCCTTGAGTCTTAGCCATCTTGTTCACTTGTACAGGCTTCCCCTTTGGATTCCCTTTTCTCCTCTTTCTTCCTGTGTGATCCTGGGGAGTGCTGTACTACTCTTTCTGTGTACGTTTTATACTCAGTTTCCAGTTGTTGCTCAAGTCCCTGACTGTGTTCCCGACATAGTCTCGGACAGTCCTTGACACCCTTGGACCTGGAAAAGGTGAGTTTAACCTTTGTTTGTGAGCAATAAACTACCACTATTCCACTCCAAATTAGTACGTTCACAACAAGACCTTTAAGGACATTTCAAACTCATAAACAGTGATGCCACACCTTTTAATTTCTACAGACATTATACGAAACTTGGAAGTACCCCAAAATCTTCACATAAAATACATTCCCTCAAGACCAATAAATCACAACAATATTTCAACGCACACCATTGATTATGACCACTAATATTCCAGGTGCAAAACACAATACCCAAAACACAATATCATAGCAAAATATGGATTCCATTACCACCAACAAATCCCCGTCGCAAACCATACCACACTAGGCACACCATATTACCGTGAAATCCTACTCATCAAGCCTCCTGAACTGACTAGACTACCAGATTACCTTTCTGTCAAACTGCTCCATGGGACCACTTCATCACTGGACAGTCCACCTTTCCAAGTATCACCAATGCTCCAAAATAGTCTAATTATTGACAAATTAGCCTCTAATTACACTTCGCTTTTATTAATTACTTTGCCCTTCCCATTCCTTCACCAAAACTAATTAAATACTTTAAATAATCTGCAAGGCCTTTCATTATTTTGCTCGCACATCTTCCTGCAAATATAGTTGACGCTCCAACTCAATTAACAATAAGGAGTGTCAGTTTGTGGGAAAGGGAGAATCCTAAGCTTAAATAATCATTACTGAAAAATATGCACAATTAGACTTCTTCCAGTTCTCAGTTCAGATATTTATCCATATGGCAAAATAATTATTACAGAGTATTAACATTTAGTTAGAATGAGAAGCCAAATTCATCAACACATGCAATAATGCAATGAGACGATGTAGCCTTAAGGTTAGAGTGGTCGACCTCGAAGCTTGAAACCGGGTTCGAGTCTTGGCAACAACGCTCAAAATCTCCCTGTGCCTAACAAAAAAATGAATGTGTCCTCCTGTAACAAAACTGATGCTATGTAAAGCGCTCTGCTACCCGATGTCTGGGGTCTAGTTTGCACTATATAAATCTCTTTTTAAAAAAAATGGATTATTGACACAATACAGAAGTAAAAAATATTGATTCATACAAATATTTTGCCAAAAATAATGTTTACCAAAATATCACGTCCCTATACTTATAACGGTTAGTTAAAAATAAGTGAAAAAATATTGTTGACACTAAAATTGTCAAAAAATTTACCAAAATATAATTTTTTAATATGAATTGAGGTTAATGTGGTAAAGGGGGATTAAGTCCCCTTGTCTATTGCGGATCCTTGGGGACCAACTACCCCTCCTGTTATCTCCAGGAAGTCCTACACAGTGGGTTTGCTGAGAGGTTATCAGTGACCATGCCCCCTTTTCCCTCTACTCTGCATATGCACCTCCTGGTGCACAACTAGTTGGGAGATGAAGTCCCCTTGGCTTTTGAGGGCATTTGGGGCCAACTAACCCTCCTGTTACCTCCAGTAAGACTCATACAGCTGGATTGCTGAAAGGTCGTCGGAGGCCCCCTTTCTCCACCACTGTAAATGCCCCTCCTGGTGCTCTGCTGCATGGGGGAAGAAGTCCACGTTTGTCCTGAGGCCCTCAGGAGGCAGCGTGGTGGAGAAAGGGGGCGTGGCCACTGATAACCTCTCAGCAAACCCACTGTGTAGTACTTACTGGAGGTAACAGGAGGGTTAGTTGGCCCCAAATGCCCTCAGCAGCCAAGGGAACTTCATCCCCCAACCAGTAGCGTGCCTGGAGTCCCGTTTGCAGAGGGGTGGAGAAAGGGGGCGGGGCCTCCAGCAAGTTGCCAGCTTTTTTTCTATTTCTATTTTTAGGAAGGGGGTTGTGTGGCCCCCCTTCCCTGGACCATTTTGGGCCTCGGGGACCCATCCTCCGAAGCATGTCCCTACATTTAATTATTTTTTATTAAAAAAAAAGGACGGGGTCCACCCTCCCCGGCCGATATCGGCCCCTTGGACCCCATCCCCCAGGGCTCAGCCTTTCTTTTGTTTTAGTTTTTTTTTTTTAATTAAGGAAGGGGAGCAGTGGGGGAGGAGCTTCGCGCGCATCCGTAATGGCCGCGTGAGCACAGGGCTCCCGAGGACCCTTGCCGCCTCCTGCAATTATCCTGGATAATATCCTGATTTGATGGAAGGTCATTGAAGACACAACCCGGCTGATGTACTAGCAGGTTTCTGGGTCGGAATCGGAAGCAGGGTCACCGAGTTATGCCGTCCTGAAGTTTGTGGCCTTCTCCATGGAACCGCCTGGACCTTGAGTTGAGGCTTTACCCAGGTCGTAATTCAACAACAACGGCTGGCAGGGATCAGTTCACAGCCTCACTTCACTTTCGGTTTCGTTTCTCCTGCGCATTGTCTTCTATCTGCGGGGTGACGGCTGATCGGGCTGGTTCCTATGCCAGTTCATTGGGCTTAGAGCTAGCGACTGGTTGGCTGTGGACTCAAATTGACTCAACTCTGCCTCTGGTATTCCTGTGGGTGAATTCTAAGGAGCCATTTGGACCAGATCCCAAGCCTTCCTTCGGGGCACCCGGCTCGCCATGACGGGCAAGCCCGAGGGTGAAAAACAGAAAGTCAAGACCGTCTTCCGTGGAGGCTCAACCCAGACGAATGTCATGGATCGTTACACACTTTCTAAAGGATCCCCCAGTGGCACACCTAGGACACGGGAGGAGACTGTCGACGATCCCGCTGTATCGGCGGACTTAACGCTACAGGACGTGATGGGCGCCATTGCTGGTATCAAGTCCTCTATTGGCCAACAATATGAAGCCCTGGCTCTGAAGCTGGACACGGTGGCCATTTATGTCAACCTCATTCGAACTGATTTGACCAAGACGAACGAGAGGGTGAAGTCCCTTGACCTAAAGACATCCAGCCTTACAACGGATGTGTCCGACTTGCAAACAGAAGTGTGCAATCTTAGAACTGCCAATGACTTCTTTACTCGTCGCTTGGAGGATTTTGAAGGCCGTGCACGGCGCAACAATGTGCGTAATATTGGAGTTCCGGAAGACTCTAGTTCACTCTCCACTGATCTTCGAGTGGAGGACCTTATCCTCAATCATCTTGCACCCTGAGCAAATTCTTTGCCATTGAACGTGCACACAGGGTGCCGGGGGGACAGGCAAAGCCCGGCTTTCCCCCCGTCCGATTATTGCACGGATCTTCAACTTTAGAGATCGCGACGCCATCTTGCAGGCGGCACGGACAGGCGGTCCTACGCAGTTCGAGAACGCTGCTGTGCACTTTTACCCGGATTTTTCCCAGTCGGTCCAGAAACAACGAATGGGATTTCAAGGGGTGAAACGACGGCTTAGGGACATGGAGTTAAAATACGCGATGCTGTTCCCGGCCCGACTGCGTGTTGAACACGACAATCGAACATTCTTCTTTGTCAGGCCTGAGGAAGCGAGTGATTGGTTGGACGCTTTACTGGCTCGCCGTGCTGATCAGGACCATACTGGTGGCGCTGAGGGGGGTGGCGTCTAATGGACCAAGAATAACTATGGCGTCTGTGTCCGGAACACTAATCACCGTTAACAGCTGAGGCTCACTGACTTCTTTGATCATTCCCTTCGTATCCTGGGAGGTAGCGGGGATGGCGGGACCCTTTCCTCCTCTGGGGTTTCTTTGTGTAGATTAGTTGTTTGTTTGTAATTGTTAGGGCGACAGGCACACTGCAAATTGGGGTGGCCTTTGAGTTTGTGCAGGGGTGCAGGGTGGGGGGGAGTTGTGTTGGGAACATTGGGGGGAGGGAGGGAAATGTTTTGGGATTGTTCGTTTTTTCTTTTTCAAGGCAAAGAACTTTCACTATTTCTGACATTGATGTGGTGCTCGTTTTGAGATGGGAGTTCATTGTAGATCTGGTTGGGGTAGGTGGTTGAGGGTATTGTGCTGGAATGTGAATGGGTTGGGTGATCGAATAAAGAGAGGGGTGGTTATGCAGCTTTTGCGGCGCCTCTCGCCCGACGTTGTTCTGCTACAAGAGACGCACTTGATTGGGAATACTTGTCACGCTCTTAATAGACGGGGTTATCGTCTTGCTGCCCATTCTGGGTTTACATCTAGTTCTAGAGGGGTGGGTATATTGCTTAGGACTTCCCTCCCCTTCGAGGTTGATGATGTGGTCCTTGATGCCAGGGGTCGATATGTTGCACTTGTTGGGCGGTGGGAGGGAAAGACAGTTTCGTTAGTGTCAGTGTATGTCCCTCCTGGTCTACAATCCATGACCTTTGCTGACCTGGGGCGGATGGTTTTGGGTCTCCCGGAGGGTGTTTTGATATTGGGTGGCGATTTTAACTCCGTCATTTCTGGAGGAGCGGATCACTATCCGCCCAGAGACCTTCCTGCTGCGCAATCCTGGTTGGGTGACTTTCTGGAAACATTGGGGCTTGTAGATTGTTGGAGGCTAATGCACCCACAGCAGATGCAGTTTACCGTCCATTCGGGAGCACATGGTAGTCTTTCTAGACTGGATTATATCCTGATACCCACGGCCCTGTCCCCTTCGATTGGAGAGATTAAACACCTGGCCCGGGGTGTATCAGACCATTCCCCTACCTGGTTTCATTTTACTCTTAACACAGGCGCTGAAGGGAGGATGGCCCCGATTAACCCCTGGTATCTTCTTAACCCCAAAACTCGCACTGAACTGATTAAATCATTTGATCTGTATTTTGCTGAAAATGTGGGTTCTGTGTCCTCGCCTGTTTCGCTGTGGGAAGCCTTCAAGACTGTTATCAGGGGACAGGCATTGTCTTTGATTGGGTGTGCCAAGAAATGTAAGAATGAGGCAATTGTTCATCTCGAGACTGAAATTACAGAATTAGAGACTGCATTGGAGCGAGATGTGACTCGAGAAGCATTGCATATTCTCCACCATAAACAATTGGAATATAAAACTTTGGTTACTGATGCGGCCAAGCTGATGAGTAGGGAATAGCAGGGACGGTTATATGACGTGGGCGATAAAGCAGGGAAATTGATTGCCTGGCTGGACAGACGGGAGAGAGCGAGTTGTGTGGTTCCGGTGCTTGAGAAATTGGATGGTATGCGTGTAACGAACCCTGTTGAAATTGTTGAATGCTTTGCTGACTATTTCCGAGAGGTGTATACCTCGGTGTCCGACAGGCCCGAGGAGGATTCTCAGTTGTTGCTTAGAGATATAGCGCTGCTGTGTTTGTCAGAGTCAGATCGGGATAGTTTGGATGCCGCACCCTCGGTGGATGAGGTGGCTCTCGCGCTGCGCTCCATTCGTTCCGGCAAGGCTCTGGGTCTCAATGGCCTTCCTATAGAATTGTATAAATTACGCCCTGATACTCTAGCTCACTATCTCCGAGATATGTTTTTGGCTGCGCAAGTAAATGTCTCCCTCCTTAGGGACCAGCGTCTTGCGACCATTGTGGTGATCCACAAGGAGGGCAAGCCACGGGATCGCTGCTCGTCTTATAGACCCATTTCGCTCTTAAATGCGGAGCCTAAGATCCTCGCCAAGCTGCTCGCTAATCGTTTGATTACGGTGATCAGCGACCTGATCCATCCGGATCAGTCGGGTTTTATCCCTCATCGTAACACGGCATTAAATTTGCGACGTTTGCATGGTGTTCTCGCGAGGGCCCCGACGTTGCGTGAACCGGCCATCTTGGCGTCCTTAGACGCCACGATGGCCTTTGACACAATCGAATGGTCGTATCTCTGGGCCGCACTCGCCAAGTTTGGATTTGGCACTGGCTTTATTGGTTGGGTCAAACTCCTGTATGAAACGCCACTGGCGCAGGTGGTGGTTAATGGTCGTGTTTCCATGCCTTTTGCTCTCGGGAGGGGCACGCGGCAGGGTTGTCCGTTATCCCCACTTCTCTTTGCTCTTGCGTTGGAGCCACTCGCTGCTTGGCTACGGTGGGAACCTTCGATGAAGGGCATACGTTGGACTCCGGAATTTGAAGATCGTATCTCCTTATATGCGGATGATATTTTATTGTACCTCACATCTCCCCAAAAATCGCTTAACGTATTGTTTGACGTGCTTAACTCCTTCGGGAAGAACTCGGGCCTTGTTATCAATTGGTCAAAATCCAATATCTACGTGCTCGCGGGTGCGGTCCCTCGTTTACCGCGGGGCTGTCCCATCCAGTTGTCGCAGTCTGGTGTGTTTATTTCGCTGGATCCGGCGGTTCGCTATGAACGTAATTTACTCCCTCCACGCCATAGGTTGTGCTCGGATGTAGCGCGCTGGCGTAAATTACCGTTGTCTCCCCTAGGGCGTGCAGCCCTCTTTAAAATGATTTCCTTACCGCGGTCTCTCTACGAACTTCAGAATAGTTTTGATGTAATCCCGTCGAAATATTTCCGGGAGATAGAATCGCTGCAGAGGCAATTGCTATGGGACGGACGTTCACGCATCGCTCTTTCAAAATTAACACTTCCCTGGTATGATGGCGGCATAGCACTTCCGTATATTCGTAGGTATTATTGGGCCTCCCAACTTGCTGCCATCAACCACGGGATGTATGGTCCGGCATTGAGTCCGGCTTTTGAAATGGATAAGTGGCTGCTCCCGGGTGGTGACTACTACAGGGCGCTTTACTCGAGATCCTCCCGTTCACAACTCTCGGGCCCTACCGCTATAGCCGTGCGGGTCTGGCATAGCGCGACGGTGGCTATGGGCTGGAGTGATAAACTAACTGGCGCAACTCCGCTTTATGCCTCTGCAAAATTGGGTTGCCTATGGAAGACGAAGGGATTTGATAAATGGGACACGATCGGTATCAGTAAAGTGCGTGATCTCTGGGTTAAAGGAGGGGTGAAGTCCTTTTCGGACCTGCAAGCGGAATATAAGCTGAGTGATAGGCAAACATTTCGTTATGTCCAGGTACGCCATGCTTTGAATTCTGTGTTTCCCGTGGGTAGTGATATTCCGGAATCCTCCCCCCTCGAAGATCGTATATTAGACGGTCATGTGCCAGACAGTACTATCTCCTTGTTTTATAAAAAGATGATTAATGACCGATCGAGTTTGCTTGATCGCCTTCGTGAAGCCTGGATTGCTGATGGCATTGAACTAGATGATGAGGACTGGCAGTCCGCGATCTCCTCTCCCAGGGAGGTTGTGATTCCGGCCCGTCTCCGTCTGGTCCAACTCAAGATCCTCCACAGAATCTATGTCACCGGCCCCCGTCTGATCCATATGGGCTATTCCACGGATGGCTTGTGTAGGCATGGTTGTGGTCTCCTTGGCACCTATCTCCATATCATATGGGAATGCCCTGAGGTGGTGCGATTTTGGAACCGTATACATGATGTGATGAATGAAGTAACGGGTGTTGTGATGATGCCAGAAGCCCGGCAATGTTTATTGAATGTATGGGGTCCGAATGATTATGACGTGTCGCAGCTGCGGTGGGTGACTCTTGCCAATATGGTTGCCAAACGGGATATTGCACAATTGTGGGGGTCCCCGAGGCCTCCTACAGTGACTGCTTGGAAAGAGAGTATGGACTGGTGCATGTTCAGAGAGAAGGCGTATAGAAGAGTATATATAGCGAGAGGCAGACCCAGAAAATGGGGAAAGATTTGGGACCAGTGGAACTCATACCGGGGAGATATCTGTACGCCCCCACTTGCAGAAATTCCTAGTCCTTCTCAATCGCCCTGACCTGCATTCCTTCTAAGCTGTGGTACATTGTGCTGTTTATATGCAATTTTGCCTTTGCCCCCCCCCCTTATCTATATTCGAAGAATTTTCTCTCCTGTTGTCATGTATCTCCCGTCTTCCTTGAGCACAGACCTAATGGATGTACTATTGCTGTATTGCCTTGAATGTTTGTTGATGTGTTTTTTGTTTTTTCTGTTTTATGTAATAAAAAGTTAAAAAAAAAAAAAAAAGGAATGGGAGCAGTGTTTCCCACCTCCCGGGCCTTTTCCTTTTCTGGCCGAGGGGACCCCATCCCTCGGGCCAGACCTTTAAATATTTTCTTTAAAAGGGGAAGGGGCATGTGCCCCTCTGGCCAATTTCAGCCCTGGGTCCCCTTCCCCATGGGAAAGGCCTTTATTTATTGTTTTTATATGGGGAGGTAGGCCTGTGCGACCCCCTTTCCAGGCCGATCTCGGCCCTGGAGACCCCAATTCCCGGGGCCTGGCCATTTCGTTGGGGACCATGAAGGGGAAATTCAAGGCCCACATGGTCCTTGCCGCCTGCGCGGACTGACATTACTTTAAGATCGAGGGAGCTGCTAACATAAAGCTCCCTGGATCCCAAAGCAATGGATGTTTCCTTGCTTGCTTCACAGTGGCCAAGGAAACACACACGCTATGCTTTCGGCAAGTGAAAGGATTAGATAATGAGATAATGATTCTTATCTCTAAAATAGGTTCAGGCTCCCCTTACGAACCTCTCCCTCCCTTGATATTTAAAAAAGCCCCGGAGGTACTTGGATCAAGGCTAACTCACATTTTTTAAACTCACATTTTTAACTCTATGTTTACAGAAGGCGTTTTTTCCTTCTTTATGGAAGAGAGCTTCGATACTACCTCTTCTAAAAAAAGCTAATCTTAATGCTCTGGATCCAGGGAATTACAGACCCATCTCACGTCTCCCAGTGCCAGCTAAACTGCCTGAAAAAGTTATGAATAACCAACTGACTACATACTTACAAGAGCATGACCTGCTGGAAGAGGCGCAATTTGGGTTCAGATCAGAGCATAGCACCAAAATGGCGCTGATTAAGGCCACCAACGAAATTAGAACAGTCATAGACACAGGTGTTACTTGACTTGTCGGCGGCCTTCGATACGGTAGATCATGAAACCTTGCTAAAAACTTTGAATTCTCTGGGCATCTCCGGAAAGGCATTGACACTGTTATCTTCCTTTCTTGAGGATAAGATACAAGCGGTGGCCTTGGGGAATCTGACCTCTTCATCCTTGAAACTTCCCTGTGGAGTTCCACTGGGTTCTTCTTTAAGTCCCTCTCTTTTTAATGTTTATGTCTTGGAACTGGCATCCCTTATCAGATCTTTTGGGATGACATTAACATTATACGCAGATGATACCCAAATTGTAGTAACAATTACCTAAAATACATCACCGCCAATAAACAGGTTTAGGGATTGCATGACAGCAGTTAGTTCCTGGATGAGCTCGCACTGTCTTAAACTAAACTCTGGGAAAACGGAGGTGATTCTATTTGGTAAATTCTCCCCTTCAAGGTCACAGATTTGGTGGCCAAATGATTTAGGATCAGCACCTATCCCGGTTCCCAAAGTGAAAAACCTGGGTGTGATTATAGACCAGAGACTTGACTTTGAAGCTCAAGTTAGGTCAGTGTCATCTTCCAGCTTCTTCATGCTAAAAGCCATCAAAATAATCCTACCTCTGATGCCCACTGAAAGCAGGACAATGGTAGTTACATTTCTAATCCTTTCCAGATTGGATTACTGTAACAGGCTATATCTCGGCATACCAATTAAACAACTTCAAAGGCTCCAAATGATCCAACATGCGGCCGCTAGACTTCTCTTGGGGATTCCCAAATTCCAGTCTGTGGGTACCCATCTTCTAAGGCTGCATTGGCTGCCAATAAAAAAACTATCAAGTTTAAAACCCTGTATATTACATACAAGGCACTTCACGACGCCGGCCCTCAGTTCCTAAGACGTTCACTGCACTGGTACTCCCCAAACAGATGTCTGAGATCCCAAGGAGCAAAAGTGATACTTTCCCAGAGAGTTTTTAAGTCTTACTGGAACGTTAGAAGATTTATGGTGGGAGCTACCACGCTTTAGAACTCCCTTCTGTTTAACATCAGAAATCTTACCTCTCTGACACTGTTTAGGAAAGCCGTTAAAACCTGTCTGTTCACTGATTAATCTCTTTGCCTGCTTCTCGGTTTGCTAGCACCAAGACGCCATTGGTAATCGTGCGCTGTATACATTTATAAGATAACATTTTCTGCTCTCGCTTGTTGAAGGGTTACAAAACAATGAGGAAACACAAAAGCCACTGGACTTGGGTCATATGCAGTACAAAACGAGGGGGTCACAGTGGAAATATACTAATCATTAGAAACAACATCATCTGTAGTAGTTCAATTATTGGTTTAATTATATTTAAACATAATTACACCCTTGTTTTGTTTGGAAAACATATTTACATATTCATGATAGAGTGCTCCAGAGGGAAAGAAAAAGAAAGGAGTGCTCTGGGATGTGCTCTGGTGAAGGCTGTCACAGTGGGAAGGCAATGTGCAATACTTATATCATTGAATAGAAATAGCCTGTCCAGCCATATTTAGGGGCTACATCTTTATAAGACAACATAGTAATACAGTGACACAGTAAATTAATTGCTGTTGTCTATATGTGGGAACAAATGAGACCATCAACGTTTTGACCCCAATCGTGTATGAAGGGAAGTTAGATCCTTAAAGTAGGGTCTTCATCAGGAAGTGTGGAGACGCCTAGGTATGGTTTAAAATATATGGCCATATTATTTCAGGCGATGGACACATGGTAACATATAATTAATCAAAGAAACGCAGTGTATGTTACCCTTTGTTACACCTATAAGAAATCTGTTGGATCCAATCCAAAGGGTGGGCCCGTAGGCTCCTATGTCGAGGAGGCAAGCGCTTGTGTTATAAGTTATGGTTTAGTACGCGCTGTCAATTAATCAAAAAGTGAAAACATATCAGCAAATGTCAGCCCTTAGACATGATGTGATGGGGCCTAAAATGCAATTGGCACACTTACTTGGTATTGAAAGTCATGTTAGTGGACGAGAGAGTGAATCACAGATACTTGAAAGTTCCAGAACGGAATAAATCCCAATGCGATCTATTGAAAGAAAGCAAAACAAAAAGAGGAGGTATTGGCCCTCAAATGGCTCCTGAACATATAACAGACATAAATATTCAAGGACAATCAGGGCTGGAAGGAAGCATACCTCTGCGCTCGACCAAGGTCCCCGGGACTCTGGCGTGTGGGCCTGCTTCATGGTTTGTTAAGTACAGGTCGCCGAGCGGTCATTGTGGTCGTGGTGAGAGAGCACCTAAAGTGAACCACCGCTGGATGCTGACCTACCCGCCCAACGTAGCAGGTGTCAGCGTGAAGGATGACGTCTCCACACTGAAGCCCTGAGATTCATCACAAGGCTTTATTCGACAGTTTTGTCATAAAAGCACATATTACAATAACGACATACCATTTATAAATTAGCTAAAAATATTAAAATACAATTAAACCACTCTTTATCCATCGAATAAGTAAACAGACATATCTTTAAAAACACAGAATATAAAATGCGATCAATAAGTTCATTTATCATCCCATGAAATCCACTAAGAAATTACACAATCGGTGGACCTAAAGTACCAAATAGCGCAGGTGGATATCCAGTGCTTTATTCAAACATATACCCCGATTAAAACAGAATAAAAGGGAACAGAAGGAAAAAATAGTGTTCACTCATCAGAGCCTAGGTGCATTGTGCTCAATCTGATTCGCCAAGCCCATCCCAAGAACTTTGCAACAGCTAAGGAAATTGGGGGTACAGGGTAAGAACACAGCATTCTCAAAGCTATTGCGTACCTTCGGATTCCCAACGCTCTACAAATAGGCTTTAGCCAGATTTTACGTGGCACCGTGTACAGTGGGCAAAAAAATATTATATGCCCCACAGTTTCCGGTTGGTCAGTACACATATGGCATTTATCAGTACTTTCGCCCCCCCATTTACAAGTGAATGCACGAATTGGCAATGCCCCTACTCTCAGTTGGAAATACAATTTCCGATCATTAACTTTCTCGATCATATCCCAATATATTTCCAAAAATGGGCGGGACTTGAACTCGAGAAAGCGACCTGTAAGGTTATTTGAGAGGCCTCTATTAAATTCTGCTGTGAACACCATTTCCCAATAAAGTTCCTTCAATTTGCCCTTCGATGGGAATGTTGCATTAGATGGGTTGGTCCAGAGTTCGAATAAAGCAAGGTTCCTCAGTAAAGATCTGATTTCGTTTAACCATGTTATATTATGGGATGAATCAGCTCTTATAACATCCATGAGACCACTGGAATAATGAGTAAGTTCCTCAGTACACCAAAGTCTCCGCCAATAAAGTAAAGGGCGGAGTTTTGCAAGGTGTTCCACAGGCTTCTTACTAAGATCAAGTAGCAGCGGTCTTAGGGGAGTACTTTGGGGGAGGCTTGTTATTTTGCGTAAAAACACGTTCTCTAGTATGGTCAAACCCTTTAAATTCTCGAACCCCCACAACTCTGCTCCATAGAGACAAGAGCTTAAAACTTTCATTCCATAAATTTCCAAAACTGGACTGATGGGTTTGGTGAGCGAGGTTTTATACTTATTTAAAAGAATTCCTGCTTGCTGTTTATGCGACAAAACTGCCCGATCTAATTGGCAGTTCCATCGCATATTGCTCTGTAACGTGACCCCCAAGTATGTAAAGGAAGTGACTTGTTCCAGGGGCATATTATCCATCAGTACATTACCCTTAAACGGCTTATGCACGTTAAAGGACATGAACTTCGTTTTTGCGGCATTCACCTTCAAACCACGTAATTTACAGAATTCTTCGAAGAGCCGGAGGGCCCTTTGCAGGCCACTTGGGGTCTTGGAGATTATTAGAGTATCATCCGCAAACATGAGGATTGGGATGAGTGTTCCTGCCAACCTCGGAGCATCCGTGGGAGACTGAGCAAGGAAGTCAGCCACCCCGTTGACAAAGAGCGAGAACAGGGTAGGCGCCAAAACACATCCCTGTCTCACACCCCTGCCAACAGGGAAGTCTTCTGTCACTTCACCCACGCCCCCCCACCGGACCCGAGCAAAACTCCCCTCATGTAAGCGAATGATTAAGGATAATAGCTCTGGAGCCATCCCCATTTCCCTCAGGACCTGCCATAGTTTCCCTCGTGGAACTAAATCGAAGGCTGCCCTTAAGTCAACAAATACCGCGTAAAGGGCACCTTTACCAATAATTACCGTCCTCCAATACAGATTTATAAAGCAAAATACTTGATCTATTGTACTGGTTCTAGACGTAAACCCAGCTTGTACAGGGCTTAAGATGTCTTGGTACTCTATCCAAGTCTGGATTTTTTCTAAGACCAACCTGCCCATCACTTTCTGTATGGAATCTATTAGACTTATTGGTCTATAATTAGCAGCTAGGGACTTATCGCCCTTTTTAAAAATTGGGACAATCTCTGCACCTTTCCAAGAGGGTGGGATATCCGCTCCTTTAGCAATTGCATTAGCAACTCGTGCAATGTAGAGTCGCCACGTCTGGATATCATTTTTAAAAACGTCTGCCGGGATGCCATCCATACCCGGCGCTCTACCCATAATCACTGCGTCTAATGCACTATCTACATCTCCTGGGGTGAAGATTTCTGCGCTATAGTATTTGATGGGTGGCAAATCAGTAGCCGCTACATCATCACTTCCTTCATACTGCGGCTTAAAGTAATCGACCCACTCCTTGCGTGCCACGTTGTTCTGAGGCGGATCAGGGAGACCTCCCTTATCCCATTTGGCAATATCCCAAAATAATTTGGGGTTCCTCGCTGCGCTAGCTTCCTTAAGTTCTTTCCACATTTCCTCGTCCCAAATTTTCTTTGCCTCAATCATCACTTTCTTGTAATTGGCACGGGCAGACCTAACCGATGATCCATCTCCAAGCTTAAGTGCTCTGCCTAGGTAAGCCCGAGAATTCCGACAAGATTGGTTGTACCATTCCTCTTGTTTGGTTCCCTTTGCTTTCTTTTTTGTGTATGGTTTGCTAAAATAGTTTTTTAGCCCCTCAAAAAGTTTTGTGTGGCATCAGACACATAGTGCTTGTTGTCCAAAGTAAGTGGGACTGATCCCAGCTCTACCAATGCATTTGCCACCTCATTATGAATTGCAGCTACAGTCTCCGGGGTCTCAATGATTGTGCACCATTTTAGGTGGCGCATATCATTGGATATGACGAGGTCAGGTAACAAGGCCCCTGCCAGGGGTAATGTACACGCCGACATGGTCAGGTTAAAAATGGAGGAGAGTGGATGGTGATCACTCTCTATTCGCTCTAAAACCTCCATGTCTACTAAGTGGGACCAGAGTTTTAAATGGACTAAGAGATAGTCAATACGGCTCGCCCTAATGCCGTTATCAAAAGTATTTCTGCCACCCTTATTTGACGGTCTGTGCCCATTAGCTGCCCTCATCTGACTACCCATACACAGCCCTTTCACCTGGATTGCTACGTCAGTCCACCTTTTTACTGGGGCTGCCTCAATTGTCGGAATGCCCCATCTAAGGTCTTCTTCTTCGGTTAGCAGGGGGTCATCATGCCCTAAGGGCTCAAAAGTGGTGTTAAAATCCCCTGCTACAAGAGGTCGGCAATTCACAGGCAATGCCCCTAGTAGCTCTTCTAGATCATTAATGACATCAGACTTTTTGCCCCCTGGTATTCCTCGAACGTAAATATTAACAATCTCTATACTTGGTAGTAACTCTAATTGGGAGTATATCCTTATTTCTAGCAGTACTTTGCTTAATTTTACACCCTAAGCCCTGCCTAACCCATGTAGTTAATTCCACCGATGGGCGGCCCCTATTTTTTTTTATTGCCGGAATATGGAAGTTAAGGTAACCCTCACGGAAAGCAGGTTCAAGAAGCCATGTCTCCTGAAATAGGCATATATCAAATGTTTCAATCAAATTCTAACCACTCGGGCAAGACCAGCTTTGAACCCAACCCCGCCAAATTCCATGAGATTATCGAAATACTTCCTTTATCAATAACTATACTTCCTACACAATCCATCCCTACTCCGGGGTCACACCCAACATCACCATTTTCAGGACCCATACCTCTGACCAGCCCCAGATCTGCCCTATATACAAAATCATTGCCACCATCTATATTGGAGGGTCTATCAGGGGGCGGTTGGATCACTGTTTCCACCGTAATATATATTACACTCTGTGATCTAAGTGGTAACTGTTCGCTAAGTTCTGACACTAAAGGGATCTTATAGTGGCCAGGGGTGCAGTGTCTTCACCCCCATTTCCTCCCCCCCATTGATAACTTGCTTCCCCTTTCTTCTACTTCCTGTGAATAAGTTTGCATCTCTGAACCGGGCCAAAGTGGCTGTCAATCGCAGTCTTCCAAACCCGAAAGTATGCTAAATCTGTTATAGGTATTGATTCTGCCCCTATTGGCTACCCGGTTGCCTAAACTTCTTGAGAATGGGTTACTTAAGCTATTTTGTGGTGGGGGTGATAAAAGTAGGTGAGGGGCAGGAACTGAATTGGATGTCCCGGGCTTGCATCATGCCAGTTACAGATATGTTCTACTGCTCTCCTGTCCCTAAAGTTAGTAATTATACAATCACCCGCAATGGACTTACGTAGGGGACTCACCCAATCCACATGCCTGGCAAACAGAATTTCTGATGAAACATGCGGGGGGAGAGGGCGATTGGCATTAAGCCAATAAATGCATTTATTCTTCAGTTCTCTATACTACTCCCTCCTATCCTGTCTTAATGGGGGGACCCCTGCTAATGTCACAGTATAGGGAACGTATTCCGGGGGAGATCAATACGGGGCAACCTTTTCATAGTTTTTACACTAGAGGATTCACCCCTTGGCTGCAAGGTAGATGGACCTTCATTTACAACAGCCCTCCCCCCCGCCATCATTTGCTTGATCATTTGCTACAACATTAGTTCCCGTGCTCAAAGATGATGATATGGGCCCCTGTGGGGCAGCGACAGAGTTTGTAGTGTCTATGGGTGTTGCATCACTATTGTTAGTAGTCTCTTTCTGCAATTGGCAATTGCCAAGGCATTTAGACTTAGATGTGACCCGGGCCTGGGAAGATGCATATGCTAGTTCTAAGCAAACCAATCTGCTCTCGATCGTGTCTAGCCTGTCGTAGATTGGAAGGCATGTTTTGTGAAAATTGGCCTCCAGTCTGGTCCAGAAATCCCTTCCCATTTCCATCGGGGCTTCGTCAATTGGAGTCGGGGGCAAGGTTGCTATATCACTTGCAGTGCAGTCAGGATCCGGTCGCACGTTTGCTTGAGGAGTTGCATTATCAGAGTCTATGTTAATTTTCCTGAGCTTTGAGTGTTTCCCTTTGCCAGCCACTACCCCGCGTTTTCTCTTTGTTCTTTGGTTTATCCCATTCTCCTCACTTTGCTGATGATGTTGTCCCTGTTTGGCGTGCGTTATGGACCATGTCGTAATACTCTGTACCACTTCTCCTTCCAGCCTGGTACCACGATGTTTAGATGTTACCCTATCGGTAAAATTGGTTTCATCAGACACGGGGAGACAACGACCCAACTTGCTGTAGCGTACTTTTTGGTACCACTCCTACTAGAGTACATCCCTGAATAAGTTCCACACTAGAGGGATGCAATGGCGAAAGTGCTTGTGCCAAAAGACCCAAGGAGGAGCGTTTATCCGTTAGGATTTCAATAGATAGTCCTTTTTCTGCCATAACAATTTCCTTTTCAACAATATTGGTAGCTCTCTTGAGGAACTGGTCTAAAGTTCCCACTATGGAACCATTCATTAGTGATTTTTTACCTTTCCTTCTGGAAGGTGATGCCATTATTACAATCACAATTCTGATCCTCAGTTATATATTGAGAGCAACCCTGGCGTTGGATCTCCAGGGATCATAGGTGGGATACTCAAGAATTAGGTAAGTGTTGGACAGGCACTAAACTTTTATTTGGAGGATATAGGGAATGGCCCCATCCCGGCCTCAAACGGTCTCTAACGGGATACAACGGGCCCGCCCTTGGCCCGGGCTTAGCCCGCGCGCGTCCCGCAAAGCGGAGGGAGATCCGGTTCTTTAAGCGCCTCCAGGCGTGAAAGTGGCAGTGGGTGGGTGGGGCGGTGCCTGCGGTGTGTTCTGGGGGCTGTGGCCCCCCCCTTGGCGGCCGCATAGATGGAGGATGCGGCGGCGGGGGAGACCGGTAAACACAGCCTGCAGCCAGGGACAGCAGCGCGAGGAGCTGGCAAGGAATGACAGCGCCCACACAACAAGTCAGCAGCCGGTAGGTTTTCCAATTTCAAGCACCCAACAGAGTTATCACTGAGAATAAAGTGCAAAGAATGCCTGTGTTAATGGCCAATCGGTTGGTGAAATCTCACCCCCGAATGATTGATGTCTAGTCAATGGGTAAAATTAGTGAGAAATATTGCGTCATCCATTGGATGTTTATCTCCATAATAGTCATCAAACATCAACTGTGACCCAGTGAGTCGGCAAAAATCAGACAGAATACCTTGGATGAAAACCAAACCAAGGATTCATCAGTGTTGTGGAAAAGATGGTGTTTACACATTTCTTCCTGAGATTCCTAGATCTAATAGCAAAACTCGATCAACAGAGGTGTACACTGAATGATACAGTACAGTCATAATTACACATAGATGAAAAGTGCAGTTTTGTGGGATACAATATACAGATGCACATACTAATCCAAATCATTCTCGTTGTTCCACCCAACGTAGGGGTACATAATATCGGCGGGCCATTAATCAAAACCCCCTATTTAGACAGTGGTTAACCCAAGAGGGTAGGCTGTGTGCATCATAAATGTATAAAGCGACCACATCTAAAAAGATGTGAATGTATCCTGGTGTTTACAATGAGTAGATATGTGTATGTCACATAAAGTTCATTGGATACAATATATAGATGCAAATACTAATCCAAATCATTCTCGTTGTTCCAACCTAAGTAGGGGTATGGCTACTTAGTCAAAATAAACCTATTTAGACAGTTATTAATGTGTACTGCTGTACCCAAGAAGGTAGGCTTGTGCATCATAAATGTACAAAGCGACCCCATCTAAACAGTTGTGAATGTATTCGGGTATTTACAACAAAGTCGACGTCTGTATATTATATTTAGTTCATTCATTGTAAAGAAGGAATAACAGTTGTGCAGAGCGGCCACATCTAAACAATTATGAATTTATCCTGGTGTTTACAATGAGGTAGATGTGTGCACTTCACATTCAGTTCATTCATTGACAGTTGTTCAGTGGTGGCATCAAGTTAATTTAATCCATCACGGACCATATCCATGGCATGCATCCATTTGCAGTCCCGAACGTTGAGGACTGAATTAATGTCCCCACCCCTGATGCCTATTGTGACCTTCTCAAGGACCACCCATTTGAGACTCTCTGGTGGATGACTCATTTGCTGAAAATGTTCAACTAAAGGTGCCCCAACTGTCCCACATCTCACCCTGATACAGTGTTTTAAGATGCAAACCTTCACATTCTGGCGTGTTTGTCCTATATACATTTGATTACACATGCAAATGATGGCCTTTAGAAGTGTTGCAATTTGTGTGTGTTTTGAATTCAGCAGTGTGTTGTTTGCAACTCAGCTGCCTTGTCTCAATAGTCAGGCTGCATGCTTTGCAGTGGCCATATTTGTAATGGCCCAAGATCTCAGGTAAGTGCCATAGAGTTTGGATGGAAGGTTGTGCAGGAGTCTCTAGAAGTGAGCGGACCACATAGTCAAGCAGCGCCAAAGTTATTGGCAAAACAAAAAAAGCTTTACCAATGGGAACATTTGTCCTAACTATAACTACCGACTGGTGCTTGCCAGTACGTAGTTATATTTAGGACCTAGTTTCCATAGGAATAACATTTTTTGTTTTGTTAATAACTTTGGCTCCGTTTGACGAATCTTTAGGAAATTGTCAAAACTAGATGCTACTCACTTCAGAAAAAGGAGGGGTCCTGAAATATTTTCCCTATGCAATTACCCATAAAGATTTTAGACACAACTACATCCTGAACTGTTGAAGGGAATTACACTAAATTTGGCAGAAACCTGGATATTGGTTCAGAAAAAGTGCTTTTTGTAATTTGGTGTACATCTGTTGAGTAGTTTTGGAGTTATTAAAAAAATTAATGTATGTACATCTAGAGGTGCGGATACACTGTGGTGGTTCAGCTAATACATGCGCCAACAGCAATGCTGTGATTGGCTGGCTGCAACCTGAGAGAAATATTGCAGCTGCCATTTTGTGATTCGGGACATGCTTCCCAGGGGGTGGAAATAAAGTAAAAATAGCATATAAGGGGTCGGGATAGAGGTATCCTGACCCCATGGGACTGATGGAGGGGTCTGTGAGAGACACCTCATGGGCAAGAAATTACCCAAAATGTTTTTCTTTGGGCACAAGATGATAGTGGATCCGCCACTGGAAATGACCCATAATGGTTTTTTTGGGGCACAAGATGATTGTGGATCCACCACGGTGCTCTACACTGCCCCTGTGTGAATCCACAAAAGATCTATAGATACAGACCCAATTTAAAAAATCACATACACCCACTCACACCAACCTACCCACTCACACAGTAAATATAAATGTAAATGTGTGTATACTTGTAAAGCGCACTACACCTGAAAGGTATCTTGGCGCTGTATACCGCTGTGGAACAGAGACATTATAGTTAGGAAATACCATTAAAATACCGTAGAAAGTGACTGAAAAAAACAAAGTTTATCGTAATTGCTCATGTGCTCCCGCTATAAAGTGCTACATTGTCGTGAATGTTATTGCTAAGTTGCCATGCAAGTTCTTTACCTCAGGGACCCTATACATCTACTCTCCTCACCTTAACTACCTCATAACCTACGTCCACACATCCTACGGTCTATTGGATTCCACTTTTATATAATGTTGCTATGTATTTTTATTTACGCTTCATTTAACTTGTGCACTTGCAATTGTCTAATGGATTCTTCTTTTATATAATGTTGCTATATATTTTTATTTACATTGCATGTAACTCATTTACTTGCAGCTTTTTTCTTTACATGTCCCACTGTATATCGTGTCTTTTTACTGGAACCATATATTTTATCTATCCTCTATGTACCTCATGTTACTTCTGTTGTACTTACTCCGTAAAGCACTCTGATGCCTTCGGGTCAAGTTTACGCTATATAAAACTCATAAATAAATAAAGGTTACAGAGACGTTATAGTTACCAAATTGATTTAAAAATCATTAGACATCCACTGAAAAAAAAAAACGCTACAGGGATATTATAGTTAGGAAATAGAATTTTTAAAAGACAATAGAAATTCACAAAAAATGCCAAAGGTTGCAAGGACGTTATAGTTAGGATTGGACATAAAACAATAAGAATTCAACAGCTATAGTGATGCCAAGAAACTATAACTTTTGTCCCAAGGTAACTATAGCTCACACCCTCGCTATGCACTGCTAATTGCACAACATATTACATCTGTTATTACATCTTCTATGACATTGTTTTTTTTTTTTTAAAAACCTTTATTTGAGCAAGCAAGAAGGTACAAGGATGGGCCTACAACCACACGGGCCAGCCGCTAAAAAGGAGTAGACACATATCATTTATGCCCGCAGAGGTAACAGTCAACCAACAATGCAATACTCCACATTATATACAGAGCAAAAAACAGGTTTTATGTTTATAAAAGAACAAACATACAAAAAGGCGAGAGTGTATCACTGAAGGTCAGCCCAAGGGACGCAAGGGGGGGGACAGCAACGGAAGTGCAGTAGCAAAATTCTAAGCACTAAGGAGTTCGGAGGGGGGGGGGGGGAGGGGCGCAGAGATCAGGAAGAAGGGGGGGAGAGCCGGAAACACCAGCTCAGTCCCTATATGAAGATTCCGAGAACGCTAGCCTAAGGAGACAGGGTAATCTCAATAGTGTCCACAAGGGGAGGAGTACAAATGTCGCCACGGTATTCATTCCATTGACCCCACACCTTCACCCATGCCCTGGGTCTGCCCCTGGCCACATAGACGGTTTTTTCACGGAACATGGACCAATCCATGTTATTCTCCCATTGCGAGAGGGCAGGGGGCCTGGAGGCCCCCCAGAGTTGCGCAATATCTCGCTTCGCAATCATGTAGCCCAGGGTGGCCCATCTAGTCTGTGCCACCGAATAGTCAGTGGGCTCCCAAACGTTCAAAAGACAGCGACGAGGTTCCGGACGCAAGGAACTCCCTGTCACCACAGTCATCAGATCAAGCACAGCCACCCAATAAGCAGCCACCATCGGGCACTCCCAAAGAATATGCAGGAAAGTAGCACGCAAACCACATCCACGCTTACACAATCCATCGGATGAAAAGCCCATCACCATCAGTCGCGGCCCCGTCACGTACACCCGATGAAGGATCTTCAATTGGACCAGACGGAGGCGAGCCGGGATAGCCACCTCCTTCGGGGAGGAGAGGGCCGACTGCCAATCCTCATCATCGAGTTCCAACCCATCTCCCATCCACTGTTCCCGAAGTCGGGCCAATAAGTCAGTCCGATTGTTAATCAACTTTTTATAGATCAGGGAGATAGTGCTATCAGGAAGATGTTCGTCAAGGATACGGTCTTCAAGGGGGGAAGAGTCAGGCGGAATCTCGCCAGGAGCAAATACCGAAACCAAAGCATGCCTGACCTGTAAATAACGAAAGAATTCCCAACTACTCAGGCCGTAGTCAGCCTGAAGGGCCTGAAACGGGCGCACAGAACCTTTAGAGTACACATCCCCCACCTTAGAGATCCCAATCAATTCCCAACGGTCAAAACCCTTGGAAGACCAAAGACCGCCCAGACGTTCTGAAGCATAAAGCGGCGTCGCCAACGTCAAGCGATCCTCCCAGCCCAGGCTCACATTCGCGGCACGCCATACCGACAAAGCAATCAAAGTAGGCCCCACAAGATGGCGCCCAGCGGAGCCAGAATAGAGCACTCTGTTAAAGTCACCTCCCGGAAGCTGAAGTTTATCCATCTCAAACGCCGGATTACGACCTGGCGAAAACATAGCGTGATTGATAGCGGACAGATGGGAGGCCCAGTAGTATCTCTTAACATCGGGGAGCGCCATGCCCCCATCATACCACGGGATGGAAAGTTTCGCGAGAGCAATGCGCGGTCGCCCATCCCAAATAAGTTGCCTCTGAAGGCTCTCAATCTCCCGAAAATAGGCCTTAGGGATAGGATCGTAATAATTCTGGAGAGCGTAGAGAAACCGCGGTAATGACATCATCTTAAACAGGGCCGCCCGACCCAGGGGAGACAAGGGAAGTTTGCGCCAACGGGCAACGTCCAAACGGAGCCTAAGCAACGGGGGAAGGAGATTACGATCAAAACGAAGGGACGGGTCCAAGGTAACAAAAACCCCCAAGTATTTGAAGCCATCCCGGACCACCTGAAGAGGAAGTCTACTCGGCAACGGAGGTAAGACACCAGATAAAACGTACACACAGGACTTAGACCAGTTGATGACGAGGCCTGAGTTAGCGCCAAAGGACACAAGAACATCAAATAAAACAGATAAAGACTTGCGAGGGGAAGTAAGATACAAGAGGATGTCGTCCGCATAAAGCGAGACGCGGTCTTCGAAGTCCGGGGCCCAACGAATCCCTTTAAGGGATGGTTCCCAACGGAGCCAGGCCGCCAACGGTTCAAGAGCGAGCGCAAACAACAGAGGGGACAAGGGGCAACCCTGACGGGTACCCCTGCCCAAGGAGAAGGGAGCCGACACTCTACCGTTCACTACAACTTGTGCCAGAGGCTCCGCATACAATAGTCTAACCCAGCTAATAAATTCGCACCCGAATCCGAATTTCTCAAGAGTCGCCCATAAATAGGGCCACTCCACAGTGTCAAAGGCCATGGAGGCATCCAGGGACGCCAAAATGGCCGGTTCAGTCAAACGCCCCGCCCTCGCCAGCACGCCGTGGAGGCGACGTAAATTCAGAGCAGTGTTGCGATGCGGGATAAAGCCAGACTGATCCGGATGGACCAAATCCCCGAGAACCGAAAGGAGACGGGTCGCCAAAAGTTTAGCCAACACCTTAGGTTCAACATTTAATAGGGATATGGGCCTATACGAGGAACAGAGGTCACGCGGTTTACCCTCTTTGGGGATGACGACGATTGTCGCCAGACGCTGATCATAAGGAAGTATGTTCCGCTCACGAGATTCTAGAAACATAGCGCGAAGATACGGCGCCACCCTATCGGGGCGCAACTTGTACAACTCAATAGGCAGACCGTTCGGGCCCAATGCTTTGCCCGAACGGAGCGAACGAACTGCAGTGGCTATCTCATCATTCGTAAAAGGGGAGTCCAAAGCAATACGGTCCAAGTCGGTGAAACAGGGCAAAGTGATATCACGCAGAAGAAGGCGGGAGTCGGCAACATCCCTTACAGACACGGGAGCATATACCACACGGAAATATTCCGCAAAACGATCAACAATAGCAGTCGGATCAATCACATTCTCACCACTCGCAGACTGAATCACGGGCACCACACGATTAACTCTTCCTTTCTTGTCCAACCACGCTAGGAGTTTGCCCGCCTTGTCACCCACATCATACAATCTGCCCTGTTGCTCACGAAACATCACCTTCGCAGCGTCAGTGACCAAGGATTTATATGCAAACTGTTTTAGACCCAGGGCATGGAGTTTCTCAGGCGTGACACCAGACTCTAAATCGTCCTCCAAAGCAGAGATCTCACCCTCGAGGTCCACCACCTCCCTCCTCCCAGCCTTCTTAGCTTCAACAATCAAGGAAAGGGCCTGCCCACGAATCACAGTTTTAAAGGCTTCCCACAGGGACACAGCCGAAGAGACCGACCCCTCGTTTTCCAGGAAATATGCATCCATGGACTTGAGCAAGAGGGTACGAGTCTCAGGGGAGGAAAGATACCAAGGGTTAATGGGAGCCACTCGGCCCGCCGTCTCTACCCCAACCTCGAAACGAAGCCAGAGCGGCGAGTGATCAGAAATACCCCTTGGCAAATGCAAAATCTCACGAACCGCAGACGCTTGGGCCGCGGGCATCAGGAAATAATCTAGCCGAGACAGACTGCCGTGAGCCCCAGAATGGAAGGTGTATTGGAGCTGAGTAGGATGCAACAGTCGCCAGCAGTCCACAAGGCCAAAGGTATCTAGAAACCCACCCAACCACTGCTGAGCCTGCGGGGTATCTCTAGGGGGATGGCGATCGTGAAGGCCGGAAAGCACCGAGTTAAAATCACCGGCCAGAAAGAGAGTACTATCAGGGAGATCTAACAAAACACGGCCCAAATCAGTAAAAGTAGAGGCCTGCAAACCCGGGGGAACATAAACATTGAAGAGAGATAGGGTGCGGCCCTCATATCTACCCACCAAAACAATATATCTCCCACGATCATCGTGAATCACCTCATCGATCGCCAGGGGGAGGGAGGTTCGAACAAGAATGCCCACACCCCTAGATCCGGAGGTAAACCCCGAGTGCGCCACAAGGCGGTAGCCCCATCTATTCATTGCATAACAAACATTACCGATCAAATGGGTTTCTTGCAGGAAAACAATGTCCGGTGACAAACGTCGTATACATTTTAAGACAACACTGCGCTTAATACGATCTCCCAGGCCATTAACGTTCCAGGAAAGAAATTTCAACCCTCTACCCCCCATCCCAGCCGCCCGAGCCAAGACCCCTCGTCCATGAGCTAGACATCAGAAACAGCAGCAAACACAGGACCAACTCGCCTTGAAAACAACACACAATAAAGAAAAAACTTCCCAACCCCCCTCCCCCAAACTGAAGAGAAACACCCCCCACCCTGCACCCCTGCAAAAAGCTAAAGAGCCACCCCAACCTGCAGTGTGCCTGTCGCCCAAGAACCCCTATTCTACACAAAGACCCCGGAGGAGGAAAGGTCTCCGTTCCACCCACCCCCCGACCTCAGCAAGAACAAAAAAAATAACAAACGAAAGACAGAATAATCACAATGTAGAGGGACGCCGGCCAACACTCCTGATAGTGTATACAAAATAAGACAGAAGAGCCGAACAGTTAGACCTCCACACCACCTTCGGCACCACCCGGGTGAGCGGCGGAGTCAGTCTCAGGAGGACGATCAGGCAATGAGTCCAGCCAGTCATTAACAGCATCTGGTCGATCAAAGAAAAGGGTACGCTCATTGTATTCGACCCGAAGTCTGGTGGGAAAGAGCATGGCGTAACGTAGGCCCCGATCCCGAAGACGTTTCTTGGCACCACGAAACTCCATACGTTGTCTCTGAACCTGTTGAGAAAAGTCCGGGTAGAAGTTCACTGTAGCATTCTCAAAGGCCACCGGGCCCTTCACCCGCGAGGCCTGCAGGATAGCGTCCCGGTCTCTATAATGAAAAAGCTTCGCTACAATGGGTCTCGGCGGGGCTCCCGGCTTGACTTTGCCCCCTGGAACCCGATGTGCGCGTTCCACCGTGAAAAATTTTGTAAGACCAGAAGGGGCCAGATGGTTCAAAACCAGATCCTCAACCAGGAGATCCACCGAGTGGGGTTCAGGGTTCTCCGGTACACCAACCAGGCGAACATTGCAGCGACGCGCCCTATTTTCAAAATCCTCCAGGCGACGGGTCATGAAGTCGTTCCCCCGACGGAGATTTCCGATCTCTGTCTGGAGCTCTGAGACGTCCTTCGTAAGGCTAGACGATTTAATATCCAATGATTGTACCCTCTCATTCGTCTTGCCAAGATCAGCACGAATCAGATTCACCTCAATAGCCACGGTGTCAAGTTTATGGGCCAAGGCCTCGTACTGTAGGCCGATGGATTCCCTCACATCCGAGATGGCGCCCATGATATCCTGTAGGGAGGGCTCCGCCGATTCTTCCAAAACTCGTTCGGACGCTATACTAGAACCAGGCAGGGCAGCTCCGGGGGACCCCTTAGAATGGGTATAACGGTCCATGACATTTGATTGAACTGGAGCTCCGCGCAGAGGTGTTTTCGTCTTGCGCGTCTCTCTGTCCCCTCTGCCCGCCATTTTGAAGATGCGTCACAGGACAAGCCACCAGGTTCGACGGGCCCGACACCCAAAGTACAGGATCAAAAGTACACTAAAAAGGGGGCACAACTCGGGTAGAGGTCGCAAAGCCAGCAAACAGGTCACATGAAAGCCCAACAGCCGATCTGACTCCAAGTCGCAGCCGCAAAACGATATCCACACCCGTGGCCCAAGTCGGAACAGAATCGAAACCGAAACTTAGGAAGGGGGGACCCACAAGGCCAGATCTCCTGCCGTTGTTGTTCAATTGCAGGACGGCTACAGAACCGCACCCCGTCCCGGGCGCACCTCAAGGGCGGAGCCCAAAAGTTCAGAGCACCATATCTCAGGATTATGATATCCAAATCAAATTCCGAAAAGTGCCAGGGTAATCAGCCAAACGTCCCCCACACGAATTCTTGCAAGAAATCAGGATTCAGCCAGGATAAGATGCCGGGAGCGGCGAGGGTCCGGAGAGCGCTGTGCTCACGCGGCCATCTCGGATGCCCGCCAAGCTCCTCCTCTTCTATGACATTGTTGATAATATTACTGTGACATTTGCAATAACATTATTGATTAGAAAACTGTGCATGAAGAGATATACAATTGGTTCTGTCGGGTGTGTACTATTTCTTCAAATTTTTCTGACTATTCAACAAACTATTCATATTCAAACGAGTTAATCAAAAAAGAAATGTAAATCCAAACCATCTAGGGTATGTCAAAAGACTTTTCTAAATTGCTTAATTTATAAATACCCTTATTTCAATATTTACAAGGCTGTTATCGGTACATAGTGACGCAACATATGTGAAGAAGGTGACATTCGGTGCTCAGTGATATTTGTGAAGGTGTAATATATACAGTGATGATTTTGGGTGGGGGGTAAGGGGGAAATTGGCCAGAGATGCAAGATATTTCAGATAGTTCTGCGGACCACATGAGTTAGTCTCATCGCAGAGTCCTTATAGCTGGTCCAAAATGGTCTAATGTCGACGTTTCAACCCTGGAAATGCACTCTTAAAGGGTCAATGCGGGTCTTCATCAGGACTAGGTAGGGGGGTGTGAAAGCCTGTTGATTAAAATGAACGAAGGTCAGGTTTGGATTTGAAAGGGAAGATGCCAGAACAGTGTCGTAGCACTTAAGGTGGTGAAAACTCACCTCAAGGGAGCCCAGTTGCACTCCCTGGGGGTTAGCTCAAGCAGAGCCACTTGCTGAGATGTGCCTGGCAGAGGGTTCTGGCTCCCTTGGTTAATGATTATAAAGAAAAATGGGCGCAAGGATTAGTATCCCTTTCTCCACTCCCACATGCATCAGAAATGCATCGAAGTTCGGCGGGAGACTCACCTCTAATGTGGAAGGTTGTGAGTTAATGCAATCCACTCACTCGACATTTGTTCAAGGTTGAGGGTAGGCAATTCATGGCCAGGACGTAGTCTACAAGGCGGAGAATGTTAGTTAATATTCTCCATCCGGCGAATTATTATGTTAATTACAGATTTAATTTCTAGTGACTTCAGTCCGCTCACCTTTAAGATGAACATTACAATTCTTATGTCGCGCAGGTGCTTTAATTCCTTTACGCCCCGTCCGCGCTCACTGTGGTTGTGGCAGCAGCTCCATTACCGGACACGTTTAAACCTGTTTTACAAGCGCGAGAATGCTCAGCTTGCAACGACTCGAGGATCGGTTGCCAGGCAACCAATCGGGCATGAAAGATTCACGTCTTCTGACGTCTATGGACCTTTTAGGGTTCGACAAGGCAGTCGGATGATGTGCAGTTTTTTGTTGTTGTTTTTTTTAACATAAAATTTTATTGGAAAGAAAACAGAGTCAGTAAATCAGTCACATTTAGAATTACACAATTGAAGCAAAATACAAAATAAATATATTGGCACATCAGCGCACAATTCGAGCTAAAGGTCCATCTCTGTCCATGGCTAATTCCAACGTTGGAGAGTCACATAATTCTCCACGGTATTTATTCCAATGTCCCCACTTCTTATCCCACTTTGCAGGGCAGCCTCTAAGTTTATATATTGTTTTTTCAGCGAGCATAGAGCGGTCCATCTCGGCCATCCAGCCAACCACCAGTGGTCTTTCAACAGAGCCCCATTTCATAGCTATTGAGCGTTTGGTAAGGAGGAAACCCAGCGCCGCCCACTGTAATTCAAGTTCATTCAGGTCCGTGGCCCCCCATATATTAGGGACACATTCCTTTGGTGACAGTGGAACTGGCTTTCCCAGGGAATTTCTCATCTTCCGAACAGTCCCCCCCCAGAATTGTTGTATTGTCGGGCAGTCCCACAAGACATGATAAAAGGTGCCGGATAAGCCGCAGCCTCTTAAACACAGGTCGTCGGGGCACCTGCCGATTCTAGCCAGTAATGTTGCAGACATGTAGGCCCTATGTAGTAACTTCAATTGAATCAATCGGAACCTATGGTTGATTGCTGTCTCTCTAGAGGACATTAGGGCCGCCCGCCAGTCCTCTTCTTCCAGGGGACCTAGGTCTGCCTGCCATTTGTCTTGCAGGGACAGAAAAGTTTCAGAGAGATTGTTACACAATTTTCGGTAGGTGTAAGAGATGGCCTTTGAGGGGAGAGGTTCCGAAAGCAGTCTGTCCTCCTGGGTTGAGGTCTCAGGTATGGAGGAGAGATCGGGTATAGCAGTGAGGATAGCATGTCTGATTTGGAGGTAGCGAAACAGTTCTGTTCGTGCGAGGGAGTGTTTGGTTGGTAATTCCTCAAATGTAAGTAGTTTGCCTTTGTGTATTAGGTCTCCCACCGTCGATATTCCTTTCGTGTCCCAGCGGTCGAATCCCAAGTGGAAGCAGAAGGAGCCTAACTGTTGCGACGACCACAATGGCGTCGCTTTAGTGATTTTGTCCGACCAGCCCAGACACCTGTTGGCCCTATGCCAGATTGTAACTGTTTGTGCCATTGGTCCCACGTATCTGTTCCTGACTGGTTTACTCTAGAGGGCCCTGAGGTAGCCCTCACGTCCCGTCTGGCATCTGTCTAGGTGGAAGGCTAGATTCAGGGGTGACCCATGGATCCAGTGGTTGGTGGCCACCAGCTGTGATGACCAATAGTAGAGACGCAGGTTAGGCAAGGCGACGCCCACATCATACCAACTCTGGGTGAGCTTTTGTAGGGCTATACGGGCCGCCCCGCCGTCCCATAGCAGAAGTCGTATGTCACTGTCCACAGCGTTGAAATAGGAGTCAGGAGTCGAGAAAGGGCAGTTCTGCAGGGCATACAAGGAGCGCGGGAGCGCCAATATCTTAAATAAGGCCGCCCTGCCGGGGAGGGAGAGTGGTAGGGATCGCCAGTGGGCTACGTCACTGTGTAGTCGACGCAGGGGGCCCAGTAAATTCCGGTCATAGAATAATGTGGAATCTGGGGTAACAAAGATACCAAGGTATTTAAAGCCAGCTTGAGCTATCGTGATGGTAAATCCTCAGGGTAATCGGGGTGGGGGGCCATGTAGCATATAGAGTGTCGATTTAGACCAGTTGATCGAATAGCCCGAATATTTCCCGAAGTTGGTGAGGGAGTCACGACCCAGAGTCGGTGGGAGATACGCAGATATGATGTTTAAGGGACGTCCTTCTCAGACGGCCTCAACGAGTGCAAAACGGCCCAGGGGGTCAGCCCAAGTCTTTGTGTATGTGAGCGCTAGACCCCTTTTAACCAAAATCCCTGTACCCCGGGACCCAGAAGTGAACCCTGCATGTACCAACAGTTTTTAGCCGCCTCTTTGAAGTGCCTGACAAGTGTTGCCCACCAAATGTGTCTCCTGCAACAGTACTATGTCGGGGTAGTGACGCCGTAGGTATTGGAGGACTATACCACTTTTGATTTTTTGCCCTAATCCGTTGACGTTCCACAACATAATCGTGACGGTTCTAGGAAGGGACTGTGAAATAATGGTGGATGTTGTGAGATCTATGGAGGAGTGAAAAGAGGAAAGCTAACCTGCGTAACTGAGTGGGCGTGGCAAGAAGGAGCGTGGGATCAAGGGCCTTCAAGAACCCCTGAGGAATCAATAACACCAGATGGATGCAATATGCCATGGTTGGACCCTGCGAAAGATGTGGAATGTGACAAGAAAAGACTCTGCTACAAACAAGAAATGTGATAACTAACAAAACCAATACAGGCATTACAATGCAGAAGCTCAGACCTTGTGGCTCACGTGTTACCAAAATAGCTAGGTCCAAAGTACGAAGTAGAATACCACAAGAAAAAACTCTGATATCAAGAAAAAAGGCGGTAAGTAAAAACAGGAACATTCCCCCCCTCCCACCCTCCTCCCATCTTCCCACCCTGCCCCCCTGCCCGCGGATTTAAAACTATCCACTCCCCAACTAGGCAGAGTGCCTGTCGCCCTCCCACTCATGGATGGGGTGCTTGGTGAGCCTGAGAGGCCCTCGCCGCAGAGTATCATAGTATAACAGATAATCAGAATCAATTATCAACCATCCTGCATGTACAGATATAACAATAAAAGATCATAACATACTGTTTAGATGAGCGTCCCTCCCCCGAGCCATATAGTCGGGGCAATAATATGTAACAACGAAATCCTCATTGCCTGCCACTGGTAAGGCCGCCACATTTGGCCACAGCAGCGCCCCGGGGTGGCATTCCTAGTGAGAGTCCCTCAATCGTGGACGGAGATGTCATTGTTCGGTCGAGTCTTCCTCTGTCCCGTTGTCACGTCGCTCCGGAGGATGGTTTCAGCGTTTGCCCGCTTCTGGGCCTTCGCGGCTGTTTCGAGGTTTCTCAATCCTGCGCCAGCCCTCCAGCCACTTCCATGCCGCGTCCGGTGAGTCGAGAAACCAGGCTTTGCCCTCTGCCTCCACCCGGAGCTTCGCAGGGAAGAGCATGGAATATTTAATGTCCTTGTCTCGCAAGGCCTTTTTTACCTCAAGGAAGCTGCGCCTGCGGGCCTGCACCTTTACTGTAAAGTCCGGGAAGAATGTGATGTGAGCCTCTTCTAGCCGCAGAGGTCCACCGGTGCGGGCCATTTGAAGGATGGAGTCCCTGTCTCGGAAGTTGAAGACTCTTGCTATGATAGGGCGTGGGGGAGCCCCCGGCTTCGGGCGGCCCCCAGGGACTCTGTGAGCCCGCTCGATGGAAAAATAGGCAGAGAGACGTTTAGGTTTGAGGTGTTTTTGGATGAGATCTTCCACGAATAGGTCTGTCGTCTGCCCCTCCATTCGTTCCGGAACCCCCAAAATGTGGACGTTGTTGTGTCTAGATCGACCTTCATAATCATCCAGTAGTTCACCCATGAGGAGCTGTTGTTTTTGTAGGTGCGCCACTTGTTGTTGGAGGGCTGAGGTGTCATCAATTAGGTATTTGTTTCTGGGTGGTCGATTTGTTCCCCCTATTACCCGCCATTTGGAGGGTCCCGGCATTAAAGCCTGGTCACCAGGCTGGCAGTCCTCGAATTTCAACCTTGACCGAGGCGGAAACCAATGGCTATCTCCGGGGTGGTCAAGTCGGCCAGGTGGGCCCGTCGGCAGATACGGCACCTCCGGTATTCCAGCAAGCGGCGGGGGCGATGCTAAGGGGGACGCACAGACAGCCTTACACCGCGGCGGCGGTCGCGTGGTGGTCCTATGTCTTTATGTCCGTTGGAGTTGAAGAACCATGTCCCAGGCCGTCCTCCAGGGAAGGGGCGTCGGTGACAACATCGCCACCCCGGGCACCGCTCCCACCGGTTATGCGTTCTATGTTCCGCCTCCCCGCAGTCCCAGAACCTTACCCGGTGGCAGGGGGGTCAGCAACCGTCAGTGTCCACGCTTCCGGCACTGGGGCCAAGGAGCATCCGCTGTGTCGGAGGGGGTGCTGTGTAGCCAGTATGGGGGTCCAGGGCGAGTGCGGCCGCGTGGGACAAGTCCAGCCAGGCGAGGTTCAACCCCGGGGAGTCAGGTCACCACTCCCCTATTCACTGTCCTTGGGAAAAGCGGGGAGGCCTGCTGCAGATCTTTGGGGTGTTCGGCAAGATCCTTCGGGACTCCTCTGAATTTTGAGGCAGTGGGTTCGCCAGCAGAGTGTGTGTGGCAGGCTGGGGCCTTGAGTACAGACCCTTTGCAGTCTCAGCGACCGTCAAGACCTTGGGGCCTGTTGATGGTAGTGGGGGGGCAGCTATGCCGAGTATGGGCGGCTCAGAGCCTCTGCAGACAGTATTCGTGTGAGTCCCGGCGTTAAGCCCAAAGCCGGGGACTCGCGTAGTAGTTCAGGCCGGTGACGGGGGCAGTCCACTTTCATATGTCTGGGGCCTCTGGCCTCAACTTGCTGGGGAGCGGAACTCCTCCCCTAGGCAGGTCAGCGTCCTCTGCAGACTCGACCGAGACAAAGTGTGGTAGCGCTCTAGTGTTCCATGAGCGGAACAGGAACCACGTCACAGGATGTGGTAGGCGGGACATTAGTTTTCTCTGGCGCTCACCGCCAGAGGTAGCCAGCCCCGGCGCTCCGATATAATAAAGCCTAAATTAAATATACTACTGCGTTTGTGCCTCTTTACAGTGGCGACGAGTCGGGACAAGAACGCGACCCTAGTATTTGCACGCATTACGCGTGAGAGGCAGAACGGAGCGCGGCAGAGGAGCCGGCAAGGCGGGAAGAAGCGCGAAAAACGGCGCCAGCACAGCCACGAGCCAGGAGGGGGCCTCACAGCTGTCCTTAAGCCCAGTAAAGGCCACAGCACGGGTAAATGTCGCCCCAGGTGGAGTGAGAACGCAGCAAGTGTCGCCCCAGGTGGAGTGAGAGCACAGCAAGACAGAGGAGACACCTGAGGGAAAATAACAAGGTAACCAGCCCCATTGCATCACTGTGAGCCCTCACAGGCGCCCCAGCAGCAGAGAACAGGGGTGCACGCTGACGGAGACTGCAGGCACATCGACTGTGAAGGCAGGAAGCAGCTCAGAGGCGGAATCTCTCACCACAGAGGGAGGACCGGGAGAGGACAGTGAGGGTGAGAACAGAGAGGACGAGGGAGGAGATCAAAGCGCCCCAGGGAGTCCATCCAGGAAGACTGCTGTCACACCTAAGACCAGGAGGAAAGCTCCAACCATGGCGAGTCAGAGCACGTCTCTCACCCAACTAGTCCCATTCCTCACGAAAAGCGGTGAACCGGAAAGAAAATGGGAAGACTGGAAGAGGTACTTCCTTAACTATCTGGAAGCGCTGGAAGAGGAAGGCGAGACCGCATTCACGAGTCTGAGGAAAAAGAAGATCCTTCTCCATAACTTAGGTCCAGAAGGGCTCAGGGTCTATGACACCATTGTGAAAGGAGAAAGAGCCGCAGCGGATACGGAGGTGTTTGATCACGCCATCGAAGACTTGGACGCACATTACAGGCCTGTTGTGTGTGTCGCCATCGACAGATTTAACTTCTTTCAGAGGAAACAGAAGAGCGGAGAGTCTGTGGACGAATACGTCGTAGCACTGAGGAAGTTAGCCGTCACGTGCAAATTTGGTGGACTGCATGATGAATTCATCAGGGATCAAATTATTATGCATACCTCAAGTACCCACATACAGGAGAAATTGTGGGTGAATGGCGACGCTCCACTCAAGGAGATCTGGGCGATGGTCAAAAAAGCCGAGCTATCGAGAAGGTGTGCCCAGGCAGCGAAGAGGGACGCCCAGGAATCGCAAGCAGTGTGTAGAGTAATGGCGCCAAACAGAAACGACCGTTGGAAGCAAAATGAGACGCGAAAGACCCAGGGAGGAAACAGAGCTGACTTCTCCACTAAATCACAGACGGACAGCAAGACACACAGGAAAGAAAGAAACCAGTGTTACAGGTGTGGTAGCAGTAGCCACATGGGAAACGACAAGGTGTGCCCCGCCTTCAAGGCCAGGTGTTCCTACTGCAACATCTTTGGACACTACGAGAAAGTGTGTCGCAGAAAACCGAAGAATGCCGTAGTGCGCTTGGTAGACCAAGATCAGAGAGAAGATTCCAGTGATCAGGACGACAAAGGTGAAGAGGAAGAATTCCTGTACATTGATGTCCAAGTTCTAGAGATGGACGGTTCCAACACAGACAGGCCTCGTCTCGACATGCACATAGGGGGCATACCCTTGGAGATGATCGCGGACAGCGGAGCGCCCATCTCAATCGTCCAGAGGCAGGTATGGGAGGACAACTTTGCAGCGATGATCAAAGAAACACTCCTACCCATGGATGTGAGACCAGTAACGTACACTGGACAGAAGATCCCCATGTTGGGCTACTGCCCGCTCTTGTTTGAATTTAGAGGTCGTCATGCGCAGTGCAAGCTGTACGTAGCGGAGAGAGGCCCGTCCGTTCTGAGTTGGAAGGACCAAGGAGCATTGGGGATCCAGCTCAACCCTGGTGGCATAGAGAAAATCCTACTCATGGACATGGCGATCAGGGAAGACGTGCAGTTGTGGAGGAAAACATATCCCAAAGTATTCAACGGGCAGATTGGCGAGCTGGGCAAGTACACGCACCTCATCAAACTGAAGGAAGGGGCGGTACCAGTAGTGCACAGAGTGAGGAACATTCCGTTCCGCAGCAGAGAGGCAGTACAAATAGAGCTGGACAGGTTGGAAAAGGAGGGAGTCATCAGGGCGATAGAGAGCGCGGAGTGGCTGTCTCCCCTGGTTGTAGCCCAAAAGCCCAACGGCAAGGTACGTCTCTGCGTGGACCTAAGGGAGTTAAACAAAAACATTGTCATAGACAAATTCCCATTGCCACGCATCAGTGAAATGCTGGCAAAAACAAAGGACGTCACATGGTTCTCCACAGTGGACCTCTCGTCGGCCTATCATCAGGTTAAGCTCCATCCGTCGTGCACCCACCTCACGTCGTTTATCACACCCTTCGGGTGCTATGAGTTCGTGAGGATGCCCTTCGGCTTAGCTTCTGCCGCGGCCGTGTTCCAGAAAATCATGCATAAACTCCTAAAAGACCTTAAGGATGTCCTCTTCTTCCAGGATGACATACTGGTAATGGGGAAGTCGAGGCAGGATCACAACGTGAAACTTCACAAGGTGCTGCAGAAACTGCAAGACAGTGGATTGACTGCCGAGTGGACGAAATGCAATTTGGGAGTGCAGTCGGTCACATACCTCGGCCATGAGGTGAGTGGACAAGGCATAACTCCGAAGAAAACAAACATGAGAGCCATCATGGAAGCGCCCACACCGGAAAGGAAGGAAGATGTTCGGTCATTCCTAGGGATGGCCGAGTATTACAGCAAATTCATCCCTCATTTCGCAACAAAGACACACTACATACGACAACTGCTCAAGGAAAAGAACAGGTTTCAGTGGGGTAAAGAGGAGCAAGAAGAGTTCGACGCACTCAAGCGAGAAATGGGTACGGCCATTCCCCTCAAGGGATTTGACCCCGAAGCTGAGTCTATTCTCACCACAGACGCCAGTGACCGAGGCCTAGGAGCGGTACTGATGCAGAGAGAGGAGTCGGGAGAGATGTCGACCGTCAGCTTCGCCTCCCGCTCGTTGTCGCCCAATGAGGAGAAGTTCAGTGTGGTGGAGAAAGAGATGCTGGCGGTGGTCTGGGCGGTGGAAAAATTCAGGCAATACTTGTGGGGTGCCAAGTTTCTCGTAAAAACCGATCACAAGCCTTTAGTTCGTGTCCTGACATCAAGTGGACATGACCATGCCACGCCCAGGATTGCCAAGATGACCCTACGGCTATTGGACTTTGTCTATGAAGTCGAGCACATTCCAGGGCCACAGAACAAAGTGGCCGACTTCCTAAGCAGGGCAGCCGCCATGGAAGAAGCAAAGAATGAAGAAAGGCACGAGTGGGAAGGATACGTGGTTGCCACCATCCAGGACACTGAAGAGGTAATAAGCGCCCAGGACTGGGAAGAAGCATACCGGGAAGACACAGACTTGGAGGCCGTTAAAGGATATGTCGTTCATGGTTGGCCTGAGAAGAGACACTTGAAGGAGGAGCTAAAGAGATACTGGGAGGTCCGAGAGGAACTGTCTTTGGCTGAAAACCCAATGTTCTTACTCAGAGGGGACAAGGTGGTTCCGCCCAGGAACATTCTGGAACGGTTGATGTCCTTACTGCATGAAGGGCACCAGGGCATCACAAAAACGAAAGCCCTGGCCAGACAAGCCTACTGGTGGCCAGCCATCGACGCGCAGGTAGAAAGACATGTGCGCTCTTGCGAGTCTTGCGCAAAATCAGACAAGGCCCAGAGCATGCTGAGACCCCCGCTGGGAAGATTTCCGATTCCGGATGGCCCGTGGGAGATGTTGTCAGTGGACATAATGGGACCAGTCCTGAACAAGGAGGGCATTCAAAAGTACGTGGTGGTCGCCGTTGATAGGTATTCCAAGTGGCCCGAGCTACAAGTCTTGGAAAGAGTGGATACTGAGGCAGTGATAAAGTTCTTGCGTACCACCTTTGTCAGCGAAGGCATCCCGAGGATCATCACCTGCGACAATGGACCCCAGTTCACTTCAGAAAAGTGGACGGCCTTCACCAACAGAAACGGGATTGAAGTGAAGCACACCCCGATCTACCACCCGGCGGGAAACGGCCAGGTGGAACGCTTTAATCGTGTGGTTATGGGCACCATACAGGCAGCCATTGAAGAAGGCAAGGATTGGGAAATGGAGCTGGAGAAGATGATTTGGGCATACCGAATCACACCGGGTAGCACAGGCTACAGCCCCTTCAAGATCTTAAGAGGCAGAGAGGCCTTCACCAAAGACAATGCAGCATGGAGGAAGTTGATTGTCCAGAGTAAGTGGTCACCGGCAGTGGTAAGGAAAAATCTAGAGAGAGCCCAGGATGTCTACACGACACACTACAACAGAAGAAGGAACACTCAGAGTACAGAACTGGACAAAGGTGATTGGGTGAGGGTGAAGCTAGCCATCATGAAGAAGAAAGGAGAGAGCAAGTTTTCACCTCCCCTCAAGGTGGTGGAGCCGTATGCCAGATCAGCTCTCCTGAGCGACGGAAAGATTTGGTCCATGGACAGAATGGCCAAATGCAGCAAGATACTGAAATGGGAAGACGAGGCGGAAGAAGGAACGGAGAATGTCGCAGAGGATGGAGAAAGTGTAAGTGGAGAAAGGCAAGAAGAGCATGTGAACGGAACGGAAGGACAAACAACAGCAGAAAAAGAAAGAGTGAGTAGAGAGACAACGGAAGGAAAGAACAGAGGCATAGAAGAGTGTGAGAAGAAGGCCAAGGATGGGGAAGCAGAAGGTGCGAGAGAGAGAAGGGAACAAGTGACTACAGGAGGAGAGAGAAAGGTTGAGAGAGTGGAAACTCGAGCAGGGCGGAGAATCAAGGTACCGGAGAGATTCAAGGATTATGAAATGGACTGGAAGTAAGACTTTTAAAAAAAATTTGTTTATTGTGCATAAAGGGGGGAGATGTGGTAGCGCTCTAGTGTTCCATGAGCGGAACAGGAACCACGTCACAGGATGTGGTAGGCGGGACATTAGTTTTCTCTGGCGCTCACCGCCAGAGGTAGCCAGCCCCGGCGCTCCGATATAATAAAGCCTAAATTAAATATACTACTGCGTTTGTGCCTCTTTACACAAAGCGACGCAGCAGGAATCCCAGACCCAAAGCGACGCAGCAGGAATCCCAGACGCCGTCAGCGTCGTCAGCAGCCACATCGCCCTCACTTCCAGCCGCGGCTGCCATCTTATGGAGCGCGGTCCCGCTCCGCAATCAGCTAGGCAGGGCAGCAAAGGAAGGACACTGGGGCACAGGTTGAAAAAGGGCCGATCCCCCAGGGTTCTTAGGGGATCAGCCTGGCGTTAAGCAGATCAGATCACCAATTTTGCGGGCGAGGGCCGAGGAGCCGGTTTAGAACGCGGCCATTCCTCTCGGCTGCAAACCACGCCCCCTGATGTGCAGTTTTAATTGCTACAGTGTTGATATTTACAAATGTACATAATTACGAATGTAACGAAGTGCATAGGGTGATATTAACTGAAAATCACATCCTCTGACATGGTGGTAATCAGTACTGAAATTAGCAATGTAGATATGCACAGAGTAACACAGAATATCATTGGGCATAGTTATATACCTGCAACTGGCGCTCGCAGTGGCAGTCAGCCAAGGGGCATTATAGTATGCATGAGTAGAATATTAAAATGGCTGTGAGTCTGGTATTTACAAAGTGACACTTTTTTTTACAATTGTATGTAATTTATGAAATGCAACAAGGTGTATGCAGTGACATTAACACGGAATTCAGAGAGCATTTTTTAAGGTATGCATTCAGTTAAAAGGCATTTCAAACATTGCAATCAAATTAAAATGCAGACGTATAGATCGGCCGTAAGCCTGGTGTTGTTACATCACATATTTGGTCTTGAGAAGAGGTACGATGAGTGCGTACATCATTCTATTTGTAATAAAATGAAACGATAACAACACTTAGAGAACTTTCCATTTGACAACGATATGTCTGATATCAAATGACGGCATTCGTCCTTAGTAAGAGGTCCCTGCCGGGTCACCTAGCTCAAGGCAGGATGTTTTCTAAAAATTCTATACATGTGGTGCACATATTTATATTGTGTTGCCAGTAAAAATTCAAAGTACATTCGGAGTGCAACCATTTAAGATAGGCTGTGAGCTGGTAAAGTTAAGATAAATACGAATTGAAGTTGCATACAGATTTACCTATGAGCTTTAGGTGAATGGGACCCTCAGATGATAACTGCTGGCAGTGGACCAGCAAGATTGGAGAAAGTACAAGGAACAAAAACGACGATCCTATGGTTATCCTCCTCACTGATCTACTCGACATCAATGACCTAAATCAACTGTGTGTTAGCAGATTCCAGCCAGTTTCCACGGGAACGAAGAGGAATCCCCGAAACCTCCAGGACACAGAAACAAGAATGTGATAGGGAACACACTCCTGCCAACTGTCCCCTAAAAGTATGAGGGAAAAACCCAAGGAGTGTCCACCACTCTCCTCATACGTTGGGTCAGCACACAGGAAGGAGTACTTCAGGTGGTGGTCCAGGCTAGGGAAAAAACAGGAAGTACTCTACTGTACAACACACACTAGATATAAATGTAACCACTCAAAACATTGACATGTGTTGTGTGTCACAAAGAAATCTTACCCCAATGAAGTCCGTGATGGCTTTAAAGTTGAGTTCTTTGTAGATAGAATATGACCTGTAGACCAGGATACCAGGCCAGGAAGGGCAACACTCAAAGAAGGACTCACACACCTCATGCACACAAGATGGTAAAGAAAAAGGGGAAGGAATGAGGTGCAGTGGCCGTCTCTCCAGGGGGCAAAGAGAGCGGAGCAGTAACACACCCAGGAGGAGAGACACCCGGCCCGGTGGGCTAATCAGGGCAGAGCGCTCTCTCTCAACAGGAACAAAGCAAGAGGTTTAAGAAAAGGAGCAATTCCGTTCACCAGCCCTGGGGCTTCGGAATCAAACCCGGGCTGAGCAGAACGCCTGCTAAATGCGTGGGGAATGGTAGGGTGGAACGCCAGAGCCCGACCGGTACAGCGAAGGAATTACCGGTACAGCGGGTCCTGAGAGAAGAGGGGCAAGGGTTGAAGTCAGGGCCAAGAGAAGAGTTCCACAAGCAGGATTCCAGGAACAGAAAATGCCGAGAGACGCCAGAAAGGATCAGCGAACGCTGAGGCAACACGCTTCTCGGAATCAGGAAGTAGGAAGGGGGCGTGGTACCGGAACAGTAAGCCAAGCAACGGCTACGTTCCAACGCGCCTCTTTACGAGCGCCAGGGAGTGTCTGTAAAGTCTCACTGTATTAGAGCTTAAGCTGGTAGGGATCATGTGTAAAGACAGAAGGGAATTTCAGGACAACACGCATGTCAAGGCTTTCGAGTAAGCCCAAGTCTCCGCTTCCTAACAGTACCCCTCCCCAAAGGCCTATTTACTGGACCAGGCTTAGAGGGGTGAAATCTGTGGAATTGTCTCACTAATCTAGCTGCATGGATGTTCTCTGCAGGCTCCCAGGACCTGTCCTCAGGGGGGTATCCTACCCAATCTATGAGGTATTGGAGGGTGCCTCTATGTCTTCGGGAATCTAGGATTTTGCGCACTTCATATTCTTCTTCTCCATTGATTTGTAAGGGTGGGGGTGGAACGTCAGGTACAACAGAGGGTATGTATTTTTTAACCAATGAACAATGGAATACCGGATGAATTTTCATATGAAGGGGTAGCTGCAGCTTCAAAGTGACAGGAGTTATGATTTTTTCAATAGGAAAGGGTCCTATGAATCTAGGTAGGAATTTTCTAGACCCTTCCATTCTAAGGTTTCTAGTGGATAGCCATACTTTCTCTCCTATGGTGTACATGGGTTCTGTTTTTTAGGTCTCGTAGACCTATTGCAGCCGAGTTGCCTGTGAAGCGACATACACAGGTGCACGAGCAGCTACAGACAGGTGCACGAGCGTCGATTTCCCAGCGTGGGCGCGCACGCCCAGCCCCCCGGAGCCGTGCACATCTCCTATCTCAGTCAGCCATGCCTCTCTCAGTTCTCAGTCGCGCGCGCACACACAGGCACACACACACGCTCACACACACACGTGCACACACCCCCCCAACCTACTCACAGACTCACACACACAGTCACACACACGCATCCACCCACTCGAAGTGGCCATCTCCTGTCTCGCTAGCCTGATGCACCCAAACACAGTGTTTACACAGTGTTTACATGTCCCCCTACTCACCGGCTGACTCTGGACTCTGGACTCCCCCGCTGCTCTCCAGGCCGGTCTTTCCTCCGCAGGTGTGTAGGGTCAGCGGCTCAGGCTTGGCAGCATCGGGGCTATCCAGGACGAGTTTCCTAGACGTCCGAAGATGTGCACGCTCACAGCAGCGCGTGACTGAGTGTGCGCCCGTACAGCTGAGGTGCACGCACGCGCTGCCGCAGAGACCAGGGCAGGTGCACGAGAAGAGCAGACTACAAACCCAGCTCGCTCTGCGATATCCACCAATGGGAGGCCGGATGACGTGTGTGGCTCTGGGCGCATGCGCGCAACTGGAAACACCTCTCGTCACAGCGTGCGCAGACCGGGTGACACCAAAATGCACAATAATGGGACCCCCGCCCCGCCCGTGGACCAGCCTGCACCGGAGAGCCCCGCGCCCGGAGCCCAGGCAGGGACAGCATGGCATCCATAGAGCACTTTGACCCGGTGACCACCAACGTGACGGCCACTAAGATCGGGATCACAGTGTCCTGTAGGTAAGACCCCCGTCCGTGCAGCTGATCCTCACACGCACCCCCTGACACACCCAGCAGCGGACCCCACACACACGCACCCCCATCAATTCCCCCTGAGATATAAACTGCCCAGCGCCCTCGCACACAGCCCCCGGACGTCGTCTGCTCATCTCAGCCATGTTTACTTTCGTCATTAGAGCTGGGCTTAAAATCCAGTGATGTGTTAGTTAGCTTAAAGCAGTCCCAGGGAGTCCTTTAAAACATTCAAAGGAGCATCCTGTTCACAGCGGAGAAAAAAACCAATGGAGTGAGGACCCTCCGGCGTCGAGGTAGTAGTGACTTCATAAATGAGGCAGTTACATCAACGTTTATTGATAGTCAATTAGGATTTAATGTTGGTGTTTTAAGGTGAGATGTTTTTGTCCCTTACTGCTTTTTTCAAGACTTTCAGCACTTGTTTCTTTCCAATCTTCCACCAATTTAACGAATTCACAAACTGCAGATCCTCTCTGCAAGACATGAGGCTCTTCCAACAATTTAACAAATTCACAAACTGCAGATCCTCTCTGCAAGACATGAGGCTCGGAAAGAAAAGGTGTAAAGCTCCCAGAAGCCCTGTATCTTGTTGCAGTGCCAGCTATGACGACAGCGTGACCAAACTTCTAGAAGCCTTGTAGAGTGATGTCACCATACACATAGCAGTGTTAAAGCTCCTTGAAGCCTGTAAACTGTTTCATATTACATGCACCATTATAGCGCTACAAAGCCCTGTATGTTATTGTTAAATCGCATATAAAATGCCAAAGCTCCAAAAAGTCTGAATTATAGTGTAATATCAAGGGTGTTTTAAGTCTTCTGTTATGCTGGGACATCACTCACCAATTATTAAAGTTCCCAGAAGCCAGTGGGTTTGCTGTGATGTCACACAGCATGGTTCAGCTCCTAGTCCGTTTCTATCCTATTCGGATATATACACACACATCACAGGCGTGTGCAGGGCTGACACCCGTGCACCAGTTTCTATGTGCATCCTGCTGAACTGCTTGTGTGTACTTATGACGCAAGAGCCTGTGACATGGGGCAGGCTCTGGGTCCAACCCACACGTGGCTTTGTAATGAGAGCAATCTCTTCGCACCGGTGCTGTCTAGCACCCCAGTACTTTGTCATTGTAATTACAGTGATGACGACCCCGCCTGGTTTCAGCCTCACGTGTCTCCCAGCTGCATTCTATCAATTAAGCCAATAAATACTTCATGTTGGAGAAAAAAAAAAAAAAGAGCTGCGTACTCCCCTCACATTTGGGGCTGGGTGGCTCCCGCGTACACCTGTTGGCAGGGGGCCCTACTCTACACTACTCTCATTGTGCAAAGTCTGTACATCGCTGTAGCATTCCATTATGCACAGTGTGCCTGTTCCACTATGCACGGCTGTCCTGTGATCACAGTAGGCAGAACCCATTTGGGTACTGTCCTGTCCCGTATGCACTATCTTCTTCGTACCTCTCTGTGCACTGCTGCTCTGCATGCACAGTTGTATTCCTACTCTCTGTGCACTGCTGTCCTAGGTGTTGTGTGTGGGGGTGACAGTCGTGTTCCTGCCCCTCCGTGCACTGGTCTGCATGTACAGGTTTGTCGACCCTGGCCCTCCTTGCACTGCGGCCCTCTGGGTGTTAAAGGGGTGGTGTGAACAGTCAGCCCCTGCAGGGGTGAAGTGGTTTACTCCTGCACTTCCCGTCAGTGCTGCCCTGAGGGCGCTGCTAATGGCTGAACACTACAGACCCTCGTTGCACAGTTGCCTGGTGTGTAACATGTTCTCCTCGGTTAAAAGGTTGACTTTGGGGAACTTGCTTTGATTTTAAAAATGTTCATTGCGCTTAGAAATAAACCCCGAGTTCTGGGTCTGGGCATTTCAAACCCCATCTGGGAGGGGCGAGCGGGCTCTGAGTCATCAAGCCCACAAGGCAAGTCACGTAAACTCTCACCTGAGTGAGCCAGAGATCGGCCTAAACTGAGCCATCTCGGGCATTAAGATATGACAGCACCTTTAGTTTTACTCAAGTGGTCAATACGTTCACCAGTGAAGTGGAAGGGCCCCGACATCTCAGAATTAAAGATACCCAATCTTCGCCTCTGGGACTGGCAGCTCTTCGCAAGGTCTGTCCATGTCCTCGTTTTCAACATTCATGCTGCACGCTGCAATGAGGCCAACCCTAACTCTGTGAGGCCCGCCTCACTGTGGGCCAAGAGGAAAATACCATCAATGCTGATGCTCTCATGCTAAACATCTCCAGCCTTAAATTTCACCACATCCCAAGTGCACACCTTTGCATCTCCTAGACCAAATATAAAATGGTACACACGCAGCATTGCCCACATTGTTCATTTAATGATACAGAAGGTCAAATTGTCCAATACTCTCAAAAATAGGTCATTAAAAATTGCAACTTACAGAACGATCTCAGTGGAAATTTTGGTAATAAAGCAGTTTGGATGGTGTAAAAACACAAATGACCTCACCCACTGCAGTTGCTGTATGCTTACACTCCAGTCCTGCATCTCTGACACTAGCGATCCCTCCCAAAATATGCAGCAAATTAATTTTATTTCTCACAACAATCATCCTCTTCATTACCCCAACAGTACCAATGAATTTCGCTTGAGCCATTCTTCAGCCTCATGTTTGTCCTATTCTTAACCAGTCTTGGGTCAATCTGCCTCGGGCTCTAAACCTTTTAGGGAGGGTTCCAGAGACAAAGCCCTGGTACAGGAGGCAACTAGTAGATTGCACAATACCACACCTAAGCTAGAAGATGGATACTGCTTCATTAGCCCTGGTTCAGTGGTCCAAAGAAAGAGGTCCTATTCCAAGGCCCTGCTTCAAATTGAGATCCTTCTCCTGGGTCCTGATGACTCTTCCTTCCAATTTTATCCATTGACTTTGGATTGGCTTCATCCCACTCCATCAAAAAAACAACTCAATCTCTGAGTCTTGTTCTAACCGTAGGATTTACAAAAGCGCCAGTTCATTGCTAGTGACTCTATTTTATTGCCGACTTTGTGTTTACTCTTTTGGGAATTTTCGAATCCGGTTCCTCTTTAAACCTGCATACTACTAAAGCAAAATATTTCCTTTTTTTACCGTTGGAGGAGGTTGGTTTTACAAAAGCGACTGTTCATTGCTGGTGACTCAGGTAAGGGACATTTTCGGTGATAACAAAGATGTCATAAATGTTAAACTATAGTATGTTTAAAAAATACTTGTAAGCGCGATTTAAAATTTCTTGGTGTACGCCGCTGCTCATCGCTCACAGACATGTGCTGTAGTACCTCCTGCTTACTCTGCTTATTAATCTACTAGGTCTGTACCTTTCACTGTAAATAGCTTATATTTTTCTTGTCTCTCTCACTACCTTATAATTGTTGCTCCGTACAAACATTGTCACTCAGCACCACCACAGCGTCACTCAGCACCACCACAGCGTCACTCAGCACCACCACAGCGTCACTCAGCACCACCACAGCGTCACTCAGCACCACCACAGTGTCACTCCACACCACCACAGCGTCACTCCGCACCACCACAGCGTCACTCCGCACCACCACAGCGTCACTCCGCACCACCACAGCATCACTCCGCACCACCACAGCATCACTCAGGGGCCCACAATATCACTATGCGCTACCACAGCATCACTGAACGCCACAGCCTCACTCGTCGCCACCACAACATCACTTTGCACCATCACAGCATCAATCTGTTCAACCATTCAACAACAACTGGTTCAAATATGTTCTCTCAATGTTTTAAGCTTTATTACAAATGTCACAGAAAGATGTTAAAATTTCACTTCTGTTCTTGGATTTTCGTCACAATAAAATACACTGAACACAATCTTCACAAACGTTATTTACAAAAGTTTAAGCTATTTCTATTATAAATTACAATAACTTTTATTTAAGTATTAATTATTTAAAAAAATTAAAAGCCATTGTTATTTGTAAAGCAATAAATCTAAGTCACGTAAATACAACACATATTGCATTACAAATGCTATGGGTGTCACATTTGCCAAAGTTAAAACTATTGGAATTGTAAATGACTAAGCTATTAATTTAGCTATTTTCAAAACCAACACAGAAATAAAAAAACTTGCCATTCACAATACCAATAGCTCAAAAATTCCTAATGCGAGACCTATTGCATTGCAAATGCTTGTCTATGTTTATCTGCCTGTGTTTTCATGGCTACCTTGGCCTTGCCTAGTTCTTCCTTAGCTGCTTCCCATACTTCTTGGATTTGTGCATGGTGTTCTTCGAGCGCAGGCACAACTGTATCTTTCTGCTCTAGCACAATAGGTATCATTCTGGGGTGTTGAACGTACAGGAAAAAGAAAGGGGAAATGCCTGTAGCTGAGTGACAAGAATTGTTGTAAGCAAATTCTGCTAAGGGAAGAGCTTGAACCCAAGTAGAGGAGAGGGAAGTCAATAAACAACGAAGGAACTGCTCTAGGGTCTGATTGGTCCTTTCAGATTGTCCATCAGTTTGGGGATGGTAAGAGGTAGAAAGTCGGTGATCAATGCCCACAATGGAACACAACCCTTGCCAAAATTTAGAAATAAATTGGGGATCTCTATCCGATATTATGACTGATGGTAACCCATGTAGTTTTACTATGTGGTCCAAAAAGATATAACTAGGTCTTTAGAGGAGGGTAGCTTTTTTAATGGGATGAAATGGGCCATTTTTGACAGGAGATCCACTACTACGTAAATAGTGTTGTACCCCTGGCAGGAGGGAAGGTCAGTAATGAAATCCATGCTTATGGTATGCCAGGGTGACGGCTGAATGGCTAGAGTTCTCAATAGCCCCGTAGGGGCACAATGTGAAGCCTTTTGTCGCGCACAAGTAGAGCAGGATTGAACAAATGAAAGAATATCTTTGGACATAGATTCCCACCAAAACCACCTGTGGCAGAGTTCATTCGTTTTACGGCTGCCAGGATGCCCTGCTAAGGTGCTGCTACAACACCACTCTATGATTTTTTGTTGAAGAGCCGGAGTAGGTAAGTACAGTTTATCGTCATGGTAATACAACCCTTCTCTGATAGTGTTTAAGAGATTTTGTACCCATTCTTCCGAAGTCAAGGAGAGGAGGTGATCTTTTAGGTTCTCAAGGAGCGTGGTATCCTTATCTCCCACCCCAAGAATTTTGTTTTCTGGAATAATAGGGAGGGGTTGTTCTTTGTCTGTATCTACAAAATGTCCTAACCGTGACAAGGCATCGGCCCTGGTCGATAGGTGATAATAAAATCATATTCGCTAAAGAAGGTTAACCACCTCATTTGTCTCTGTGTGAGTGCTCTTGCTGACTTGAAGAACTGGAGATTTTTGTGATCTGAATAAATGGTTACTACATGTGGGGACCCTAGTAAATGATGTCTCCACTCCTGAAAAGCTAATTTGATTGCTAGCAGTTCTCTTTCACTTATAGTGTAGTTCTTCTCAGCTGGCAACAAGGTTTTTGAAAAATACGCTATAGGATGCATGTGACCTGTTTCTTTGTCTCTCTGTCAAAGGATTCCTCCTACCGCATACTGGGAAGCGTCTGCTTCCACAAAGAACAGTTGTGTGTTATCAGCGTGGTGGAGGATGGGAGCCGTGGTGAACTTGTTTTTTAGTGAACAGAAGGCCCATTCCGCTTCCTCACCCCTTTTTTTAATAGTTTCGTAATCGGAGAGACAGACTCAGAAAAATGATCGATAAATCGCCGATAAAAATTTGGCGAAGCCTAAAAAAGACTGGATTTCTTTGATTGAAGTAGGGCTAGACCACTGAACCAAGGCTTTCACTTTCTGGGGATCCATTTGAACGCCATCCGGCTTGATGATACATCCTAAGAAGTCAACTTCTGTGGTGTTGAAGGTGCTTTTATCCAACTTGGCAAACAAGTGATTTTCTTGTAGTTTGGTCAGGATTTTTCTGACGTGCTCAACATGGTCCTGTTCGTTCTGGAAAAATATGAGGATGTCGTCGATGTACACTATCACAAATATGTCAATATATTCCCTTAAGATGTCGTCGATAAAATATTGAAACGCAGCAGGTGCATTACACAATCCGAATGGCATGACACAATATTAGTAGAGCCCAAACTTAGTTCGAAATGCAGTTTTCCATTCGTCCCCCTGTTTGATGCGTATAAGATGGTATGCACCCCTTAGATCGATTTTCGTGAAGATCTTTGCTCCTCTGATTTGATCAAGAAGGACAGGAATGAGAGGAAGCGGGTATTTGTTCTTAATGGTGATCTTATTTAAAGCCCTATAGTCCAGGCATTCTCGGAGCCCACCTTCTTTCTTATCGATAAAAAATAAAGGGGAGGACACAGGAGAGGTAGAGGGTCGAATAAAGCCTTTTTGAAACATGTCGTCCAAATAATTCTTTAGATATTCAGTCTCTGAAGGTGTCAAGGCGTAAATACGACTGCAAGGCAGTTCCGCACCGGGTATTAAATCGATGCGACAGTCATAGCTCCTGTGAGGAGGTAACTTAGTAGCTTCTTTTTCACTGAACACTCCCTGAAACTCGGCATACTTTTCAGGGACACCCCCTTCGGCACCAGTTTGGACAGCACAACATAAAGGGTGTTCTTGTTCCCTGGCATCCTGATAACAGTGAAACAGACAATACGGGGACTTCAAAGTGACTGTCCTCTTGGTCCAGTCTATTTGCGGGTTGTGTACCTGTAACCACGGGACTCCCAGAATGGCGCCAAAATTTGGGGCATCTATTAAATCAAAAGACATGTTCTCAGAGTGCCCATTGCTAAATACAATAATCATAGGAGGGGTTTGATAGTTTATCAAACCAGAGGATAATTCAGAACCATCCACTGCTCGAATAGGTTCCGGTTGTTCCTTAGGGACAAAGGAGATTCCAAGTTTCTTAGCGAGCTGCAGGTCAAAGAAATTTCCCGTAGCCCCGGAATCTAATAAAATGGACATGTTATACTGCCTTTGAGCGGAATATATTAGTGCGATGGGTAGGGTGAAGTGTTTTACCGGGTTTTGCGCGACGAGTTTGTTTAAGGAAATCTGTTGGGGGTTTCTGCTTGAAGAATCGATCTCACTGTTCTCCAAGCATTCTAGTTTTCCGAACTAAAAATGCCGCTAGCTGCTGCTTTCAGATTTTTGGGTCGAACTGAACATTCCTTAGGGTAATGTCCCCCTTTTCCGCAATACAAGCATAAGTTGTTCTTTCTTCTCTTGTCCTTTTCTTCAGCTGATAAAGGCCCTCTTAATCCCCCTATTTGCATAGGCTCTGAGGTGTCTTTTATGATAGGTTTCTCAGGACGTGTCATGACGTATCTGGGAATGCTGGTTCTGCTCTTTTCCCCTTTTCTCTCATGCAGTCGGTGATCCAACTTCACAGCTAAGTCAATAAAAGAGGAACAGTCTTCGGGGGGATTTACAATCTGGGAGAACAAATCTTTTAATTCGTCGCACAAACCGTGGTAAAACAGAGAGGTTCTTTTGTCTTCTGGCCAATGCGTTTCTGAAACCAAACGATTAAAACTAGTTATATATGAAATGAGGTCTTTGGATCCTTGTTTGAGGTTTAGCAGGGCATTATCGCTGGCTTGCATGTATGTGTGTTTGGCGAACAAACTTCTCATTTTTTCTTGGAACATTGAGAAGTCATATAACAAAGGGTCATTGTTTTGCACTAGGGGTACAGCCCATTCAGCTGCGTTCCCTGCGAGGTAAGAGATAATGAAGGCCACCTTTGCTGAATCATCGGGAAACGCCGCGGCTTTACATAAGAACTGTAACTGGCATTGATTCATGAATATGTTGTATTTAGCGCTATCGCCTGAAAATCTTTCCGGCATTGCTAGGGGAACCGGACTAGGAGTATGAACCGTAACTTGTACTGGAGGTAGGTTAGTCTCTGCGCTAGCCCCTGGTTCAGTAACTGAGGATGCCATAGTAAATCTTGCAGGTTGTATGTAATTTTTGTGTGTTTTAGGGATAGTCCCTGTTTCTCTATGTGCCATAGTCTCAGCTGTCCTTAACTGAATCATTTCTGTTTGAAGCCTCTGATTTTCAACACTTAATCTCCCTACCTCTGACTGCAGGTGCCGCCAATTCCTCAACTGTAGGGACATGGAGGCTAAGATCAGGAGAACCATGAGCCTGGTCGGGATTCATCTTCGCTCGGGGGAAATAAGTATTCGTGGGCTTGGCTTTCTGTTAGCAGATTCCAGCCAGTTTCCACAGGAACGAAGAGGAATCCCCAATACCTCCAGGACACAGAAACAAGAATGTGATAGGGAACACACTCATGCCAACTGTCCCCTAAAAGTATGAGGGAAAAACCCAAGGAGTGTCCACCACTTTCCTCATACGTTGGGTCAGCACACAGGAAGGAGTACTTCAGGTGGTGGTCCAGGCTAGGGAAAAAAACAGGAAGTACTCTACTATACAACACACACTAGATATAAATGTAACCACTCAAAACATTGACATGCATTGTGTGTCACAGAGAAATCTTACCCCAATGAAGTCCGTGATGGCTTTAAAGTTGAGTTCTTTGTAGATAGAATATGACCTGTAGACCAGGATACCAGGCCAGGAAGGGCAGGACTCAAAGAAGGACTCACACACCTCATGCACACAAGATGGTAAAGAAAAAGGGGAAGGAATGAGGTGCACTGGCCGGCTCTCCAGGGGGCAAAGAGAGCGGAGCAGTAACACACCCAGGAGGAGAGACACCCGGCCCGGTGGGCTAATCAGGGTGGAGCGCTCTCTCTCAACAGGAACAAAGCAGGAGGTTTAAGAAAAGGAGCAATTCCGTTCACCAGCCCTGGGGCTTCGGAATCAAACCCGGGCTGAGCAGAACGCCCGCTAAATGCGTGGGGAATGGTAGGGTGGAACGCCAGAGCCCGACCAGTACAGCGAAGGAATTACCGGTACAGCGGGTCCTGAGAGAAGAGGGGCAAGGGTTGAAGTCAGGGCCAAGAGAAGAGTTCCACAAGCAGGATTCCAGGAACAGAAAATGCCGAGAGACGCCAGAAAGGATCAGCGAACGCTGAGGCAACACGCTTCTCGGAATCAGGAAGTAGGAAGGGGGCGTGGTACCGGAACAGTAAGCCAAGCAATGGCTACGTTCCAACGCGCCTCTTTACGAGCGCCAGGGAGGGTCTGTAAAGTCTCACTGTATTAGAGCTTAAGCTGGTAGGGATCATGTGTAAAGACAGAAGGGAATTTCAGGACAACACGCATGTCAAGGCTTTCGAGTAAGCCCAAGTCTCTGCTTCCTAACACTGTGCCACACTCCCACTCACTCCAAAGGAGCCACTCTTGACGCTATCATTACTAACAATGAGTTGGCCTCCCTTTCCTCCATAGTTCCCATTGACTGGTCCGACCACCACCTCATCCTTTTAACGATCACAATTCGGTTCCACCCCTCCACCCAAAACCATCAACCAGATGAAACTGACCAGAAATCTTCACCTTATCCCCCCATGCGAACTTGAGGCAAAGTCAAAGCTCAACTTCAACTCTCTCCTCCCTCCCAAAATGCTAATGACCTCACCGAACACTTTAACAAATCCATCGTTGAGGTCCTTGACCAAATTGCCCCAGCCAAACTAAAACAAAAGAAAAACTCCTCAAATTCCTGGTTCAATCCAGAGCTCATCAATGAGCGGCGTTCACTTAGATCGACTGAATGCTTATGGAGGCAAAACCCTTTCCCCTTTAACCTCTCTCTCCTCAGATCCGCTAGATCCAACTATAAAAAACACATCCTCAATGCTAAGACATCATTTTTACGCTCCCAACTCTAAAGGGCCAAAAACAGACCTAGGGAACTCTTCAGCATTGTGAAAAACCAAACTTCCTCTGCAGCCCCCAAGGTGATTGCTACCACTGAGAGATGCAAGGAAATTGCCAACTATTTTTCAGAAAAAATCTCCAAAATTGATCAATCCTTCGCCATAACCACCCTCCTTCTTAACCCACTCCCCTCATCAGACATTTCCTCAAATTCTCCTTCACTCTCAGCCGAATTGCTGCTGGACCTCTCTTCCGTTGGTCTATGCTTAATGAATCCACAGGCCACTCATGACAAAGGCCAGCTTCTGGACCCTATCTTCTCTAATATCCATGACTTCAATACCCGCATGCCCCTCCCTCTCCCATGGACAGACCACTTTCTGATCCCCATTGACTGGCATCTTGAGATTCCCCCACTCCAACTGCCTGAAGCTCGAGCCCTCATCAGACGGTGGCACAAACTTGTACCGGAAGAATGGGCATCCAAGCTCAGGGAATCTACCCCCTCCCCCACTCTTGACCCCATAACCGCCGATATTGAATTTAATGCCTGGCTTACCCAATCATTGGACGGCCTTTTACCGCGATCCAGCACCCTTAAACGAGCTAAGAGAGTCAACCCTTCCCCCTGGTACACCCCTGAACTGAATGTTCTACGGAAGGAATGTAAGAGGACGGAACGCGCTTGGAGGAAGGATAAGTCTGCAGATAAGAAAGACTGGTCCGGACATCCATAAGAATCTACAAACTTGCGCTTCGTAACACCAAATGTCTATTCTATGAGGAAAGAATTAAAAACTCCTCCTCCTCCGCTAAGGAAACTTTCACGATTCTAAAAGAACTTCTCCATGTCCCAGTTCCCCCAGCGAAATCCCTTGACCCTAACTCCGCGGAAGACAAATGTAACAAATTGGCAACATTCTTCGATGAGAAAATTCAAAAAATCCTCGCTTCCCTACCCTCTATAGAAATCGGTTTTACAGGTGGTGACAGCTATAACTCTCCCCCCTGCACTAGTCCGCCTCCTGACACTCCTGCACCCTACCTTGACACCTTCGGTCCGGTAACCACAGAAGAGGTAGCCGCAATTTTTGCCACAATCAAAAGTGGCTCTCCCAGCGACCCAGTCCCCATGCGCTTCCTCAAGAAAGTTGCCCCCACTGTTGTCCCTCCGCTCACTGCCCTCATCAATGCCTCTCTACTGCAGGGAGAAGTCCCTCCTAGCTGGAAAGCAGCGGTTGTTAAAGGTCTCCTCAAAAACCCCTCTCTGGACCCTCAGGACTTAGCCAACTATAGGCCAATCTCCCTCCTCCCAGGGAATAGCAAAATCACGGAGAAACTAGTGAATCAAAAGCTGTCTCTATTTTTAGAATCTAACAACTTGCTCAGGAGCTCTCAGATGGGCTTCCGTCCAGGTCAGGTCACTGACACCGCCCTCCTGGCGGCAGTGGAGAAGGCCAGGTACATTCTAGACACAGGAGGATCAGTGGCAGTGATCCTCCTGGACCTCAGTGCGGCCTTCGACACTGTCAACCACCAGGTTCTAACCCAGTGTCTGGGAGATATCGGAGTAAAGGGCACGGCCTTGAAGTGGCTTGCGTCATTCCTCAATCATCGATCCTTCCAAGTCTGGGAGAATGACAGCCACTCCCCTGCAGTTCCCCTCCGATGTGGAGTGCCGCAGGGCTCGTCACTAAGCCCGACGTTATTCAACGTTTACATGTCCCCGTTGGAGGAGGTGGTCACCCCGTTTGGAGTGACGATCATCAATTACGCTGATGATACCCAGCTGGTCTAACCCTCTCCCACCCCGACCAAGAACCATCCAACCTCCACAGCTGCCTTACTGAAATTCATGGTTGGATGAACAACTCAGCACTAAAACTCAACGGGTCCAAGACCGAAATTCTGCTGCTTGGACAAAAAGGGCCCTCCCTGCCGCCTAACATCTGACCCGCCTGTCTAGGTGAACCCCCTGTCCCCAAAAATGAGGTCAAGAGCCTGGGAATATGGCTTGAGAAAGACTTGACCTTCAGAACCCAGGCAAAAAAACGTCGGGTATCTGCTTTGGACATCTTAGGGCATGTAGGAATATGCTTCCCCTGCTCCCCCCCACTTCCCGGAAATTGCTGATCCAAGGCCTTATTCTGTCTAGGCTGGATTACAGCAATGCCATCTACCTGGGAGCCCCTGAAGCCACTTTTAACACCTTACGGAGAATCCAGAATGCCGCCGCCCGACTTCTCACTAACACCCCAGCCAAAACATCTGCAAAGCCGGCCCTGAAGCAACTTCACTGGCTACCAGTCAAAGAAAGGGTGGTTTTTAAGGCTCTTTGCCTGGCACATAAGCTCCTTCATAACAAAGGTCCCCCCATCCTCAAAAACTTTATCACTCCCTACAAAGCTACCAGGTCACTCCGGTCGGACCACGAGAATTTCATCACAGTACACCGAGTGAAAAAAGCCCGGTCCGGGGGACGCCGTTTGTTCGGTAAACACAGCAAAGCACTGGAATACTCTCCCCCGGAAACTGAGAACAGAACCTAATCTTCTCCACTTTAGAAAAGCACTGAAAACCCTCCTTTTCCCTTGATCTTTCCGTCTTCTCTGCTACCGCTCTCTCCTGTTTAGCTCGGTTCTAGCGCTGGGATGCTCACGGGTTACTACGCGCTCTACAAAACCTTAAAATAAATATATAAATAAATAAATAAAACTCTCAACGGCTCCCTCAAGACTCCTTATCATTCCCTCTTATCTTCCCTATTCTTGAACCCGGCCCCATCGTACTTGAACTAAAAAATAATGCTTTTTGGCATGACTTCCATCCAATCACTGAACTTGATGTCCTTAATGTAATTTCCAGATTGAAACCATCATCTCACACTGAAGATCCTCTCCCTCCCAACCTGGTACAAGATCTAAAACATATCATTGCCCCCTATTGGACCTCAATCATCAACTCCTCCTTTACCTCTGGTTGTGTCCCTGCGTCCCTCCAACTTGGACAAATCACTCCCATCATCAAAAATCCCGCTGGTGACCCTAATGACCTAAATAACCTTCGTCCTATCTCTAACCTCCCTCTTCTCTCAAAAGCCTTGAAAAATGCGCCCTGCTCCAACTAGATAGACACATTGATTCTTTCAATCTTCTAGACCCGCTCCAATCAGGCTTCAGAAAGGGCTGTAGTACAGAAACGGCAATGCTAAACATAATTGATGACATCCATCATGCCCTCGACAAAGGCGAATCCTCCCTACTCATTCTCCTTGATCGCTCCGCTGCTTTTGACACTGTTAATCACTCTACGCTTCTTAACACACTTAATGGTTCAACTCCTTTTTCCAACATAGAACCCAGCAAATTAAAATCCATGACTGCCTTTCTAAATCTCTGCCCGTCTCCCTAGGGGTCCCTCAGGGCTCTATCCTCTCCCCCTCTCTATTTAATCTCTTCATGGAACCCCTCACCCTCATCCTTAAACAAGCGGGAATGAATTACCACCTATACGTCGATGACACACAACTTTACTATAAGATTCAATCCCGCTCAGACGTCCTTCACCTCAATGATGCCTTGAGTAAGATTCAACCACCTCAAACTCAACCCAAAAAAGACTGAAATCATTATTTTCTCCCCTAAGAACAACTCTCTCCCTATTCTATCCTGGATGTCTGACCTTAAAGCACTCAACTGCTCTCTCACTATTTCTAACTTAGTTAAATCCCTTGGTTTTAACATTGACCAGAACCTCACTCTTATCCCCCACATAAAAAGCTTGGCCAAAAGCGCCCTCTTCACACTCCATCACTTAAAGAAAATAAAACCCTTCATTCCAGCTGACGACTGAAATTAGTTGTCCAAGCGCTGGTCCTGTCAAAAATCGACTATGGTAACGCCATCCTCGCTGGTACTCCTAAAGCTCACCTAGCCCTAATCAAATCGATTCTGAACCTTGCAGCTAGGCTCATTAGTGACCTCAAACGGTTTGATCATAACTCCCCTGCCCTTAAAGCCCTTAAGTGGCTGCCCGTTGAAGGAAGAGCTTCCTACAAGACAGCTTCCATTACGCACAAAGCCCTGTATCAATGCACCCCCCAATACCTCACAGATAAACTTCACTTAGCCGGCTGCTCTAGACCACTGAGAAGCTCCAACACCCTCACTCTTGTCCCTCCTCTATTAAACAAGAATCCTTTTCTGGGAACGCACCTTACTTCTGGAACTTCCTCCCCAAAGACGCTTCGTTGCAACCCCTCTTACGCCAGCTTCGAAAAAGACCTTAAACTTCTCCTGCTTACCAAATACTGGGGTCCTTAAATCCTCCCCTGAGCTCTCTTCCCTCCCCTACCTCCTATTGCTCTCCTCCCCATCTCTCATCTTCCTTTGCCCACTAACTCCTCGCTCCAGTCTTTCCTATATGACCTGCCTCGTCACACCTGGTATTACCGAACCCCCCCAGCTTCCCTCCATTCCTTACACTTCCCCCTTCTTCTCCATCCTCTCCCCCCCATGCTAGGCTAATCTCTCAAGACTTGCTGTAACCCTTTGCAACTCATGTAATGTGATGGTTTAAAACTAGAGTTGTTTTTACCTACTTGTGGGGTTTTTAATACACCTCATTGTAAACCTATTATATGCAAATAATTGTATCTATTTACAGCTGTGTGAAATTGCCTTAACTATCTCCCTCCTTTACCTCTCCCCTTCCTTACCCTTCCTCCCTATTTTACAACCGTTCCCTCTCTCTCTAGCCTAATCCCTCATGATTTGCTGTAACCCTTGACAACTTGTTTCATTTAATTTGATTGTGTAATATTTAAATTGCTTTCTATCGTCTTTATTAATTTATGAATACTACCTCATTGTAAATTTTGCTATATTACAATGTATACTCATGTAAAGCGCTCTGATTCCCCCGGGTCCAGCTAGCGATATAAAACAAGTTAAATAAATAAATAAAGGTTCAGATATTCATAGCGCGTATCCAACATTAGTGGTGTTATGTTGCCAGACCACATGTCATACTATTTAAGGTAGACGTGAACGTCACATAAAGCCATTAAACTACAGCTGTCCCATTTGTCTGCCAGTTTCCTCCATTTCGTTCAACCTATTCTGCATTGAGTTGAGAGAATGTATCCATATACAGTCTTTGTAGTAAAGTGACGTGGTGATGGATCCCCCCTGGCATTTGGGTAGATCTTTTTTATGGCCCACCATTTGATGTCACCAGGTGCGTGCTTGTGCTTAGTGAAGTGTTCAACCAATGGTGCCCCCAGTGTTTTGCATCTTATTCTGCTCATATGTTGCAGGATCCTAGTTTTAACTTTCTGGGTTGTCTGGCCAACATATATTTGTGCACAGGGGCAAAGAATAGCATATATCACATGGGAACTGTTGCAGTTGGTGAAGTGTGGTAATTTGTAGGTTCTGTTATTGTGTGTAAAGTCAGTACCCTCCTGGCACAAATTGCATGCTTTGCAGTGTCCACATCTGTGATACCCGGTCACGGGCGGGAGGCCAAGGTAGCCTCTAAGGTCTGGTTGTTTGGGCGGTTCCAGGAAAGCTTTCACAACAGTGTCCTTAATGTTCTTTCCCCTTTTGAAAGCAAACATTGTTTTTTGAGTAGTGTGTATCTCACCAGCAATGAGATTCCAATACTTCTGTATAATCTTTTTGATATCGTTGCTCCTTGTATTGAAAGTTGTTACGCAGACAATATTGTTAGTCTCTTTGGATCTCTCTTTGACTTCCAACAGCTGGTCCCAGGGGCAGTACCAAGCTCGTTTTTTAGCACGTTTCAATAGGCCAGTCGGGTATCCTCTCTCCTTCAAGTGGGTGGTTAATACGTCGGACTCCTTGAAGAAATCCTTTCTCTGGGAGCAATTTCTCTTCAGCCTCAAATATTGTCCATAAGGCAAGTTATCCCTTAAATGTGATTTGAACCATACATCAACAAGGTATTCCTCTCCATAGGCTTTCGGTAGAGGTCACAGTATAGCAGTCCATCCTCTACTTTGAATGTGAGATCCAAGAAGTTTATTGATTCTTTGCTGCATGTCATTGTGAATTGGATATCGTTACTCCTGGTGTTGAGCCATGCGTGGAATTCCACCAGTTCACTTTCTTTGTCAGACCATACCATTATCACATCATCGATGTATCTTTTCCAAACCTCGATCCTATTTAGGTATGGGTTTGACTGACTATATAAATGTTCTTCTTCGTAGCTGTCCATGAAAATGTTAGCTAGACTTGGGGCATATGTTGCTCCCATTGCTACTCCCTTGCATTGATAGTAGAACTGTCTTCTGAAATGAAATAGTTCTTTTTCATTGCTATTTCTAGTAGTGAAATCAGGAAGGTTGTTGGGATCCAATGTGGTCCAGGTCTAGAGACCAAAGTTATTCTGATTATTCTGATATTCTGATTATTTCCACTGCTAAGCAAAGCAGTGGAAATAATCAGAATTACTTTGGACTCAAGACCTGGACCACATTGGATCCCAACAACCTTACAAATATTGTTGCACAACTGCACTTGTACCTAAGTTTATTCACCAAATGGCTTAAACAAAGGGGGGCCTTCCATTCATGCAGAGGTACAAATGAGAATCACGGTGTGATGAACCAATAGATAAGTATCTATGACAGTATTATGTTTTTAGGCTTGTTTACCAATGTGCATGGAGGGGTATGTTAGGAGAGGGACGTTACAGCAGAATTGTTCCCAAGTGGGCATAGGTCCTAGAAAGGTAATTTGATTGAGTGAATTTAAGCAAAAGTATGTTAGTATTAAAGCGCCCTAATTCACTGTTGAGTTCTGGGAACTAAATAAAATGATTGGTTCAATTCAGAGAAGAACTATGGAAATTAAAAAATGTAGAAAAAAGGGTGACCTGACGCTACAGAGCGTGGTCAGGGGCGGGTTCAGTGGCAATAGCATTATAAGTGTACATAAAGTGACTCATCGGCATTCATCCCATTGGGGATTTTGGAATTGAGTAGGATAATGTACCTTGATTCTAAACGTCTCAGAGTCAGTTGTCTATTTCCACCTCTTGGATTTTTAGGTACAGTGTCGATCACAAAGAATAATAGCTCTTGTGACCTACCTCCGTGGCATGAGTTTATGTGCCTGGCAACCGGATAGGTGTGGTTATTATTATTGATTGCTCTGAGGTGCTGCAATATACGCACATGTACGGGGTGAATTGTACTACCCACGTACTTTTTTCCATAGGTACATTGTAAAACATAGAACACAAAGTCAGATTTACAGTTATAGCTGCCACGGATCTCGTATGGGAACTGTCAAAATGGCATTTGCACAGTTTTAGTGTTAACACTGTGTTTACATGCTTTGTATCTAATACATTTTAGGAACCCTCTCTGTGTGTGGAGCCAATTGTGGCTCTTTGTAACTGCCGGAGCATTGCAGACTAGTTCCTGACGCATTGATTTAGCTCTCCTAAAGGTTCTAGAAAGGGCTCTGGCGAATGTAGGGCCGATCATTGGATCACTACATACTGAGTTCCAGTGTCTATGCAAGATCTTTCGTAGATTGGCATGATAGGTGTTAAATCCTGTGATTAATCTTGGTGTATCAGTTTTACTGCTAATGCATTTCTTTTTTACTTTTGGTATTAAAAAATTAAAAAACAGATCTTTCTTCTGTATAATTGCGCTTTTGGCTCTGGCTGTGGGTAGTGTTTCTCTGATGTAGCCTCTACTTTCTAGTCTCAGAAATAGGTCATCTGTGGATTGTTCTAACCCTTCATTTGTACTGCAATTGCGCTTCATACGTAGGCATTCGGAAAATGGGATACTTTCTTTTAGACTAGTAGTGTGAAAGCTGCTTGCGTGCAGGCTTGCATTGCCTGCAGAAGGCTTTCTATAGGTCCTGGACTGGAGTTTGTTGTTTCCACATATATCTCAAGGTCTAAAAATTGTATGGATTTTTTACTGGTGTTACATGTAAATGAGAGATTAAGTTTATTACAGTTTACATTTTCCGCAAACATTCTAGCACATTCTTCATTGCCTCTCCAAAGGATGAATATGTCATCAAAATACCTGACATGTAAACTGACATTTTCAGTCATAGATTTTTTCTGGTGACGTCATGAGTACTTGCTCCTTCCACCAGCCCAAATGCAAGTTAGCATAGCTCGGGGTGAAGCAAGTACCCATGGCTGTGCCCTGCAATTGTTTGTAAAACAGTTTATCAAAGATAAATGTATTATTGTCCAATCACCATTCTGCCAGTTGCAAGAGCATTTTATTGTGCTCATGTAAATGTATGGGTCTTCTGACCAGGAAATAGTTCAGGGCATTCAATCCATCCTTGTGCCTGATACTGGTGTATAGTGTGTTAACATCCAATGTCATTAATACACAATCCACATTCCATGAAATGTCATAGATTTTGGTCAGAAAATCCCCAGTATCTCTGATGTGGGATGGGAGTTTGCAAACAGCAGGTTGTAAAAAATGATCTATAAATTCCTGGGGGCTCTGTGGCATTCTTATGTATTTTAGGGATTAAATACAGTTGCGGTGTTATAGGATAGTCATTATTCAGATATTCCAGTTCATGCTTAGAAATTAGCCCCTTACCCCTCAATTCATAGAGAGATTTGTGATATTTTGCTTTTATACCAATGATGCTTGTTGGGCTTATGCAAATGTAACATTGTTTGTCTTGTAGTTGTTTCTGTGCTTCCATATTGTAATTGTCCAATGGCCAAAGCACAACATTTCCGCCTTTATCGAACCATCGGACAACTATGTCATGGCGTTGCTTGATTTTTAGTATGAGGTTACTGTACTAGATCCTTTGGTTGTGATTGTTTTTGGTAACATCTTTACTGCTTTCTTTGGATAGTTCTTTTAGATCTCTCACCACATTTTCTGCAAAGATGTCTAGCCCATCTTTCTGCATCATTGGGATGAAAACAGACTTAGGTTGAAACGGTGTGCGTACACTGCTGCTGAAACCAAGGACTGTCACCAGGGCCAAATCAGCAGGTGTTTCCAGGCAGTCTGAGTCTTCACATTCAAAAATTGCCAGATTGCTAAGAAGGGACATGTATTCCACATTAACTTCATTGTTTGAGTCATAGATTGTTTCAGGGTCATTAGTTTTCAGTGTAGTGTTAAAAAAGTGCTTTTGCAATGTCAATTTGCGTACGAACTGAAAGAGGTCCACTCTAGTCTGTGCGTTTTCAAAGTTTGATTTGTTCAGAAAGTGAGGCCCAGGTAATATATATATATACTGAGTCACGCTGTCCCAGCAAGCATTCTGACACTATAGCCAGAGCCACCTATCATTTTTTCGACCCCACACCACCGACCCAGATGCATAAGCATAATGCATACTGGGAGTTGGAGTTTGCACATTCAAAACGAACCCTGACAGGTGAGCGGACAGTCAGGGGAGGAGCTACGTGTCGTCACCAACACTTCAGGTGAAAAAAGGCTACGGGACTGATTACTGGACTCACACAAGTGCAGGGCGCTGAAGAAGGCGGATTACGAGCCGAAATGCATTCGCCACCACTTACTGTTGTTCCTCAGAAACCCCCTCTGGCCTCCACCGTTTCTCTTTTGAGGATGGAGTTTTGTGCATATTTTCCGCGCTATGCCAGTAGCTCGGATCGGATGGCCCTGCTGTAAAAGAGACCCGGACTTCACTGGCACCGCACTGCTCCACGGTGTTTTCCACACTCGAGGGAGCGAGAGTTCCGGTGTCCGCCGAGTGGACTGGAGGACTAGAGCGGAGAGAGGTATTTTACCTCCGCTAGGACGTTGTGTGCTGCATGGCTGTCCCCCCTCATCTGTCTGCCCTATCTACACGGCCGCAGCAGCCCGAGGGGACCTGAGAGGACACTATCTTTTTCTGGGAACTTGGAACTGAGTCACGTTGTCCCAGCAAGCATTCTGACACTATATCCAGAGCCACCTATCATTTTTTGCCCCCACACCACCGACCCAGATGCATAAGCATAATGCATACTGGGAGTTGGAGTTTGCACATTCAAAACGAACCCTGACAGGTGAGCGGACAGTCAGGGGAGGAGCTACGTGTCGTCACCAACACTTCAGGTGAAAAAAAGGCTACGGGACTGATTACTGGACTCACACAAGTGCAGGGCGCTGAAGAAGGCGGATTACGAGCCGAAATGCATTCGCCACCACTTACTGTTGTTGCCAGGAAATAAAGTGTTCCTCAGAAACCCCTCTGGCCTCCGCCGTTTCTCTTTTGAGGATGGAGTTTTGTGCATATTTTCCGCGCTATGCCAGTAGCCCGGATCGGATGGCCCTGCTGTAAAAGAGACCCGGACTTCACTGGCACTGCACTGTTCCACAGCGTTTTCCCCACTCGAGGGATCGAGAGTTCCGGTGTCCGCCGAGTGGACTGGAGGACTAGAGCGGAGAGAGGTATTTTACCTCCGCTAGGACGTTGTGTGCTGCATGGCTGTCCCCGCTCATCTGTCTGCCCTATCTACACGGCCGCAGCACCCCGGGGGGACCTGAGAGGACACTGTCTTTTTCTGGGAACTTGGAACTGAGTCACGCTGTCCCAGCAAGCATTCTGACACTATAGCCAGAGCCACCTATCATTTTTTGGCCCCCCACACCACCGACCCAGATGCATAAGCATAATGCATACTGGGAGTTGGAGTTTGCACATTCAAAACGAACCCTGACAGGTGAGCGGACAGTCAGGGGAGGATCTACGTGTCGTCACCAACACTTCAGGTGAAAAAAGGCTACGGGACTGATTACTGGACTCACACAAGTGCAGGGCGCTGAAGAAGGCGGATTACGAGCCGAAATGCATTCGCCACCACTTACTGTTGTTGCCAGGAAATAAAGTGTTTCTCAGAAACCCCCTCTGGCCTCCGCCGTTTCTCTTTTGAGGATGGAGTTTTGTGCATATATATATATATATATATATATATATATTTTTTTTTTTTTACTGAAGAAAACAAAAATGACAGGGACGTTATTGTAGCAGGGATTCTGCTCCTACACAGAACTGTGCATAGAGACTTGAAACCTCAGTGTATTAGGGTGTGCCAAAACTCACCTTAGTACCCAATATCCCCTATCAGACTAGCAATCAGTGTCTCATTGGTTCTTCCATCATACCAATGATTAGACAACCCAGAACATGGAACTTAGGTTACCTCAGGCAATGTGGAACACATAAACACTCTTTCGTTATACTCTCATACCAGTCCCAACCAGGGAGTAAAAGAAGACACGAGCAAGTTTGAAATATTTGTTTCTAATGCTGTGTTCTCATGTTATAAGCAACAAGATTATCAGCATAGTTACTATTCCATAAAATACAAAGGGAGAAAGCATGTTACAATGCTAAATGGAAAACAGGTTAGAATACACCTATATCTCACCCTCCCTTGCTAGTAAGTTATTTTATATCTACAGATGGTCTCTTGGCATTACAAGGGCGGCCCCATTCCTCTGGTCCTAGCAGAAATGGATCACATCAGTTTCTGCATCAGCTCTCTGCATGCAAATGTTCTCCAAGTGTGTGTATACATGCCTACGCAGTACATTATTAAACGCGCCAAAATCAGAGGTGGCCACAGCTGCATATTTGTTATGTCTAGAACGTGCGCTGATCAGTCCAAACAACAATCACTGTGTTGAAATAACCTTGAAGGCCTCGGCACTCACTGTTCAGACAAAGCTTACCAAGCAAGGCTGTTAATATAGAAAAACATATTATTCTTGTATGAAGCAAAACACTCTGCTTAACTCTAAACATTTATAATAATGTGTGCCGTGTGCAAAAAGGCTGTAGAAAGGAGAAATGGCGTTTAAACGTCTAATAAGCTCATGTCAACTTAACACAGTGTAAAGGCAAGGCTCAGCCCCATGACACCCTCCCTTGATCTGAGCACGGATAAGAAAAGGGGCAAATTTGGAAAGCAGAGTTAAAGAACGACAGTCAGAACCAATTTCAAATTGCCACCTTGAAAAAACGGGAGCAAACTCCATAAAAGTAAGTACTTCAAATCAAGCAATTTTTGCCACGAACATTTGGAAGCCAATAGAGCTGGGTGGAAAAAAAAATTTAAGTTGAGAAAGAAATAAAAAAATCCGATGTCCAACATGTGACCTCGGCCATGTAAGAGAGAGAGAAGTCATAGCACATCTCACTCCAACAATGTATATGCAAAATATGTAGCAACAGCCTCCAATAGGAAGTCACTGTCCTCATCTGAAAACAGTTCAGCCATCCAAATCAGCAATGGGAAAGAACATACATGTTCTACCATTACCGAAGCCTCTAGCACCATCAGAGGGCAACTCGGTGTTTCTTCAATGAAGCTGCGTGCCAAGAAATCTTGCGCCACTGCGAAAACATTCCAACGTCCCAGGACTCCATGCATCGCTGCAAAGGCCATAATCCCTCCGCCAGAACAAAGCAATTCATGAGCATTTAAGGGGCTCATCAGTTGATCATAATCCGCATTGAGAAACACCGTATTGCAGAGACACAAATCCAGGGACCAGTCCAAATCGCAACTCATGCAATGAAAGACAGGCTGGATGTACGTGAAAAAGGAAAATCGAAACAATAATCCATAAGCTGCACTCAATGTAGCAAGAGGCAGCGCTCCATAATATTCAAGCATTCGGTTGCGGAGCAGCAACAGTCGTGACAGATCTTCTCGCAACACAGGACGTGCATCCATTTGGAAATAAACAAAACAACAGAACTACGCCTATCCATCTTTTTGATCTGCCGGAAGCCGGGCTCTTGACAAAATCCTTCAGATCAATATCGTCAGTCAATTTAGATAAATGCAGCTTAACTGACGCTAAAGTGGAATGTTTGAGCCAACTCTGACGTAATTTGCCTACAGAATAGGTAGTCACATAATAGCCACTCTCAAAACGGGGATCCACCCTAACCTGTGTATAGCCTTGAGCTAAACCCAGAAAACGATGATGGCAAGAATCTGCACTTTTGTGCCACAGCAACCAACCCTTAGGTTCTACACTGGATATGTTAAAGGTAGAATTCAATAACAGCTTCTGTAATTCTCCAATGGTAAAATCGGTAATATTATTCCAACCGAAATATTCTTCTAATTCAGGAAAAGGAGCATTTAATATTTTAGTAGTAGCCAATCCAAAGCAAGTTGTTTGTGAAATCGTAGAGTTCAAAAACAACATATGGTTCGGGATGAGGCATGCACGATGCAAAGCCTCTGTGCCTTGCACTTGCCAGCTTTTAGAACCCCAAACAGATTTAATATCAATAGTATCTTTCCACAGCTCGTAGCCCCAACAGCCAATTGGTCTAAAAAGGACTTTGAATATAATAATTTTGTGTGGGTAAGTCTAACCTTGGAAGTGGACTTTTCGGACATCTTAAAATAAAACGCATTGGGATTTGACTGGTTAAAGTCAGTAAAGTAAGTGAACCTTTTTAAAAGAGAAGGGGAGCTGCCTTCAATAGGAGCGGGACAATGTTCCCATTGTGTATAATTAACCATATTCCTCCTGATGTTAGCCTTATGCAGGTAGTGATTGCCAAAGTGTTGATAACAAAACAAATCACCATAATTTGCGGAATCTAAATACAAATCTTCAGCATCAAAGGCAGCATAATATTTCAAATCTGAAAACAAAGCTTCTACGGCCTGAACATCCCAATCATCAGAACGTATATTTTGTTTAATCACATCCCCCATAGAAACCCTTAGGACATTAGGGACATTAATAACCTCTGTGGGCCCGTGGATTTGAAATCTAATAGCATCCCACACAATCCCATCTAAGACGGGCCAAGCAGTGATGTTAACAAAAGCCAGGTCCCTCTTCAATCTGTGTGATGAGGAATGGGGAGCCATTGTTCCATTAATATGTTGAATGCATGTTCTTTCTTCAACATAATGTCCATTGACGGGGTGGAAAAAATTCACCACAAATCCAATAGACATGAACAAGTAACTTGAAAATAGCACCAACCAAATGTAGGTCCAAGGAGGAATCAAAACATGTTTTTTAAACCATGATGCAAAAACAGAAATCTGAAAATGAAAATCTGGACTCCGTAGCCAAACAAGTTTGCAAATCAGGCATCAATAAGTCATTGGGGTAAGTATATTCAGTCTCATCAAGGTGAGTATCAGGTGGAGAACTTAACAAAGGACTGGAAACGGCAGGCATCTCGAGGGCAACGTCAGGCCTTCGGTTAGGAGCCGGGGCCGAAACAGAATTTCTCAAAATCGATGGACATGAGACCGCAGGTGTCATACTAAGAAGAATCGGCCACTCTGTGTAGTTTGACATTGTCAATGGAGATATACCTTTTTTCTTTACGATCTGGAAGTGGTGGTAAAATGACTGTTCTTGTGCCCTTCACTCCAAGCACAGGAACCGGATCACGATATGAGGGACCAAATTCTTTCTTGTTTCCGATCTTCTCTCGAACCAGTTCTCCAACTTGCGGTAGCCAGCCAACTACTGGAATCTGCGACACAGCTACAGATGTGGAGGGCAAGTGTCCCTTTGCAAGACTGTCTCTTGTCTCTTGTAGATTCTGTAAAACATGACAATATTCATCTACGTCAAATGGGGCAGCAACCGCCGCCTGGACTAGACCGTCAAGGTCCGGGACGAACATTTTGATACCAAAGAGCATTTCCTATGGGGTCCGCCCACCCAGAGACCTTCTAGAGAGATTATTAAGGGCACGTTGTATGCTATTGAGATGGGCCAGCCAGTTCCTGCCAGTGCCTATAACCCTAGCTGTCAAAGACTGCTTTAAATCTCGGTTCATTCGTTCCACAATTCGTTCAGGTTTGTATGGAGATGAAAACTTGACTTGAACCCCCAACGAAGTCATGGCATCCTTGTACGCCTTAGAGGGGAAAGCAGGACCCCGATCCGAATGGAAGGTGCCACCGGCAAAAATCCCGACAAAGATACGCAAGTCTTTTATGACAGTTCGCGAATCAGCTCTGTGGTGTGGCCAGATCCAAACAAAGCGTGTGCAAGAATCAACTGCAACTAAGATGTACTTATACGCAGTATCAGAGGAAAAAGGACCGCAGTGATCTAAATAAATACAACCAAGCGGTCTAATAGAAATGTTCAACTGTGTCTGGGGCAGACGCGTAGCAGTCGAAGGCTTAATCTGCTGGCAAATGTGACATTGAAGGACATAATCACGCGTCTGTTGTACAGCCCCCGCCACAAGAAACATTGTTGTAACTGAGATACAGCAGCCAAAATGGTTGCATGCGCAGACGCAACACCCTCGTGGGCAGCTGCAATCAGTGTGGACCTGCGGTCCTCGTTGGGAATCAGTCTTTCACCAACGTCCGGTATTTTCACACAAGGAACTTTATCAGGACTTAAGTGATATGAATACGTTGAAGAGAAACCCTTAGGATATTTACGTCCCTTCTCAGTAGCGGCAACAGCCGCCAAGATGTCATCATCAATCTTACTTTTGGAACGTGTAACTGCTGCAACCAAATATGTCGATACTGCTGTTTTTGCGGCCTCATCGGCCAAACTATTGCCAACAGCGTGAACTCCCACGTGCTGATGACCGAGAGTGTGAATTACATACACGAGTGGCAACAGCTCTTTAAGCTCAGTCACTCGAACCCAGATAATTTTATGTTTTATCATGCCACCTTTGGAATCACGAAAATCATTCTGAACCCAAAAGAACAGGTTTTCATTGTAAGACTGGACACAGTAGTAAGAGTCACTCACAATAAGAGTAGTCACACTAGGATCAGCGTACTCAGCACAGGTGAGCTGCTACTTAATGCTCACTCCGGTCGCGCAGCGGTGACGCGCAGCGGTCGCGCCTGACTCGCGCCGGAGTCGAGCCAGAGTCTGCCCGTCTGCGCCCGTCCGCGCTAAGGACGCGCGGGACGCTGGGGGTTTTACTTTGTGGAATCGCTGTACGCTTTCATCCTTGATTTGTCAGGATGATTGTCTATTGCAGTGCCTCGCTTCGAGCCATTAGGGATTCTCTCCCACGTTGCTCGGCCGCACTATCCCACCCGCTATGTGGCCCGTGTCAATGTGTTTGTAATGGGTGGTCGCTTGATCGGCCTGGAGGTATTCGCGAGCTTGCCTCCTCCCCTGCTCCACGAGTTCGTCCCGGTGTCTCTCCTGCATCTGGTCGCCTGGGATCTGGTCTACGATTTTTAAATCTTAATACCAGATCTCTAGTAAAGCACCATCTATCTGTGGCGGACCTTATCCTGGATGACAAACCAGATTTGCTGGCTTTAACTGAAACCTGGCTTCAAGACACTGATGACGCCATAGTCAACCTTGCTTGTCCCCTGGGTTACCTATGTTTTAGATCTAATCGCCATTCGAGAGGTGGAGGTATTGCCTTATTCATTAAATCTGATTATACTTGCACCTGGACGGTCTTGCAGATTGCTGGTTGCGAGAGTGCGCTGTTCAAAGTTACCATCAGCCCCCAGTTCTCGCTGTCGGGAATGGTTGTCTATCGCCCCCCAGGCAGCGATGTAGCTTTTAGAGGTGCCTTTCCGGAGGCCGTGAGCCTATTGGCTAGTGGCTGCGCCAATTTTTCGATCTTAGGCGACCTCAACCTCCACTTCGATAGGTTGGAGTCTCTGGCCATCAGTGGTTTTTTGGCCGACTTAGAGGCTCTGCAGCTGATCCAGCTTGTCACCCAGCCTACACACGTGGCTGGTCACATCCTCGACCCGTTTTTTACGACCCTCTTGGATGTCCAGATCGTGGCGGTTGATCCTGTGGTTTGGTCTGACCACTACTTGGTGTCTGCTTGGCTTCCTCTTCCTGCCAACCCTATTATTCCACCTCCTCTGCGGATACCTCGGCGCCACTGGAATAAACTTAGGCTGGAGGATCTTCACTGCATCATGGGTGCTGAGCCTCTGGGTCCATTGCTGAACGTCACCTCGGGCTATGATCGATTCTGTAACTGGATTACCAGGGCGCTTGATGCCCTGGTACCTATCATCTCCAGTAAGTCCAGACCTCGGCAGGCCAGCCCCTGGTATGACAGTGCGTTGCGTGCCATGAAGTCCTCTTGTAGACGGGCAGAAAGGGAGTGGCGCAGGACGTATGACGCCGATAGGAAATCCGCCTACCAGGCCCTAGTTAAGCTCTACCATCGAGCCATATGTAGGGCCCGGGCGGCGTTTTACGCAGCAGAATTTTGTAACAGCCTCAACCCCACAAAAACCATCTTTAAAACCATAAAAGATCTGATGGCAAAGAGGGTTCCTCCGCAGTTGGACAGCTCTACCTCCCACTGTGAAGCATTAGCCACTTTTTTTTCTGGACAAAGTTAAAAAAATCTACCAGGCGTTTCCGAGTCCACTACCACCTGTGATTCCTTGGAGTGGCTCTAGCAATTGTCCATCGCTGCATTCCCTTCCAACTCTTTCTAACGAGGAGTTTGCGAAATGGGCCTTGCGAGTCAAATCTGGCTCGCCTGCAGATCCGGTAAGGTCGGCCCTTTTCAGGGATGCTGCCTTCCAGGGACGCACAATAGTGTGTTCTCTGATCAACCTCTCCCTGACTTCTGGCCTTGTTCCTGCCAAGTGGAAGCAAGCGGTAGTTTCCCCGATCCTGAAAAAACCATCTTTGGATCCGTCGAAACCTGAAAACTACCGCCCGATATCTTTGCTCCCTTGGCCGGCCAAGGTCATGGAGGCCCATGTAAATCTGGCCCTCACAGAGCATATGACCCAAGTTAATGTCCTGGATCCCGTGCAGAATGGGTTCCGTGCTGGTCACAGCACCGAGACGGCCCTTCTGGCAATGGTTGAGCACTTGCGGATTGTATTGGATGCAGGTCAAACGGCAGCGCTTATTTTATTAGACCTGAGCGCTGCCTTTGACACTGTTTCCCATCGCATCCTTCTACACCGCTTGCAGGACATTGGCCTTGGTGGTTCAGCTCTGCAGTGGTTCCGCTCCTTCCTTAGTGATCGCTCCTTCTGCGTTGCCACCCCTCCCTTTCAGTCCAAATTCCATCCGTTGGACCTGGGGGTGCCTCAAGGCTCCTCGCTGAGTCCCACGCTTTTTAATCTGTACGTGCAGCCGCTGGCTGAAGTCGCCAGGCAATGGGGCCTAACCATGGTCTCCTATGCCGACGATACTCAGCTGGCGGTTACGATCAGCGGGGATGCCAAGAAGGATGCCCTCAGGTTCCGCAGTGGACTGAGAGAGGTGGCCAGCTGGATGAATAACAACTGTCTCCAGCTGAACGCATCAAAAACGGAGGTGATGATCGTTGGAAGGGATGCGGACCTCTGGGGAGATGGATGGTGGCCTTCTGAGCTGGGAACAGCGCCAGCCCCTGTCCTGGAACTCAGGAATTTGGGAGTATGGCTTGACCATACGTTAAGCTTTGTGACTCACACGAAGAGAGTGGCGGCCTGCTGTTTTGGAGTATTACGCGGGCTAAGACCCCTGCTCAAATTCTTCGATGCTCCTACAAGACAGCTGGTCATTCAAGCGATGATTATTTCTCGCCTGGACTATGCTAGTTCACTCCTTTTAGGAGTGAACCAAGCTGAGATTCTCCGTTTACAGCGAGTCCAGAATGCTGCGGCTAGGGCGGTGGTCGGCTTGCCTCGGGCTTGCCCTACCTCCAACACTCTGCGGTCCCTACATTGGCTCCCGATGAATAAGCGAATCCAATTTAAAGCCCTCAGCATGGTTTTTAAAATTCTTCGTGAGTCGGCACCTTTGCTACTTAATAATTTGATTTCTCCTTATGTGCCAACTCGCTCACTTCGCTCCCTTGGACAATCCTTGGTGGTTGTGCCTCGGTTCAGACTCAGCCGGATGGGAGGACGCTCCTTCCGAGTGAAAGCTGCAGTTCTCTGGAATGCGCTCCCCCTGGAAATCCGTCTTCTGGATGATCTAATATCTTTCCGTAGGGCCTTGAAAACTTTTCTGTTTTAAACTCCCCCTGTTTTAAGTGCTCTGTTTTGGTGCTGGTTTTAGTGTTGTGTTGTGTCTGCCTTTCCCTTGCGCCAGGACGCTCCTTTGCTGGAGCATCTGTGCGCATTAAAAATGTTACATAACATAACATAACATAACAATGCAAGCATCAGAGCACAGAGCTCGGCCAAATGTGCGGTGCAGTCCCCTAATGTCTGTGTATGCACGACATCGGACTTGAATTCATCATTCACCATGGTACCTACCACAATGGCGCAAGCTGAAACGTATGCCTGTTTAGACCCATGCGCAACTTGCGCTGAACCATCAGTGTAAGTGATTCAATGGAAATCCTCCAATGGCAGCATAGTCAATGGTGCAGGATGAACAAACTCATACTGCAAAAACTCCTGTGACTGTAAGGAGTCATCAAAAATAAACATGACATCCGGAGACGTCAATGATGCTGCCCATTGTATCCACCGTGCGGTGCAAAGCTTTAGAATTTTGTACACTGGCTTTCGTCACTTCCTCTAGTGCAGGATACGGGATAACAGCCAACATGCGTTTTCCCTGCGACAGTGCACGTTCCTTAAGAATCACCGTTTGCACTGCTGTCAAAGCTTTTTCCACAGTGGAAAACCGCATTTCAGCCGAAGTGTACAAGTGTGACTTGTAAGCGATAGGTACCGTGTCACCTTTGTTAAAAGTAAGGTAAGTGAAACCCACCGCCCCAGGGATGATTCTTATCACCAGGTTGGTGTGGTTATCATGAGTCAATAAGAATTTAGATTCTAGAAGATCAGCCTGCAAAGACTGCAAATGGCTGAATTTCAGGCAGCCAGCACGATTTGGTAAAAGTAGGTTGTATCAAAGCATACAACGGCTTGATATGCTGGGCATATTTGGGAATATAGGTACGCCCGAAATTCAAAAATCCCTGCAAGGACTGTAATTTTTTCAGTGTTGTAGGAGTGCGCAGCTGTGCGCATTTCTCCAAGAAGTGAGGAGCCAATCCTTGACCTTCATTGTTGAGCTCGTAGCCCAGGAACAACACTGTGTACTCTGCAATGTGAGACTTTGCAAAGTTGAATTTGTAACCGAAGTCCGCAAAGTTACAAATTATGTGGTCAACGCGACACAGATGCGCCCAAAGTTCTTCGTCTGTGAGATACATATCATCCACATACGAACACACATCTGGGTCAACTCTCTCCAAGAGAGAGACGATGCGAGCAGCAAACACACCCGGACTATTCTTATAGCCCATGGCCAGGTGTTTAAATTGGCGTTGTTTGCCGCCACTGGTAAAACTGGTCCACTGGGAACTCAGTCCAGACAAATTGTGTGCAAAAAAAACGTTGGATATGTCAAGTGTGGTTTTAGACAGTTTACGCACAAGACGATCCACTAAAGCAGAGCCGTGGGTATTCTGTACTGCACAGGTACGACAATGCAAGTTTAAATGCCGGTAACCCAATACCAAACGGTACGAGCCATCAGGCTTGGTCACAGTAAAAAGTGGGTTATTCATCTGTGACATACAAGTTTCAATCAATCCTTGATATTCCAATTGTTCAAGGATTTCCGCAACGGAAGCCTTAGCTTCATGCCGGTAAGGATATTGAGGTTGAGGCTCTGGTATAGACCATAAGGAAATCTCGTGGTGTGGGGAAAATGTATCCCAACCACAGTGCGTACAGTACAGAGCCGGCACAAGGGCCTTAGCCCACTCTTCTGCAAAATTCAGCGCATGCTCCTTTGAGACTGTGTGCGCGAAACTAGGGAGGATTACCTCTTCCCCTCTCAGAGCTGTGAGAACAAAAGGTGGGGGCCAGTCAGCCTCCGCTAACAAAATGTCATAGGTAGTTGTAAGATTTTCCCAAAATACCCCTTTTATGGTACGTTGTATGTCACCTTCAATTAAAAGGACAATTTCATAAAGGCTATCAGGGGGAGCTACTCTGGTATCAGCTGTCTCTACAACAACATATCGGTCTGTCGCTTTCACCGTCAGTAGTGGACGCAGGGCCTCTCGTACAATGGTAATCTCTGCCGTGCTGTCCAATAATGTCAGCGCCCATGTCTGATTCCGAAGCTGTGTTCTCACTATCTGTGGCATATCTCGCTGTTAAAGCAGCAACTTTCTTTTTCTGAAACTGGGGTCTTTTCTGTAAAGAATTGTCCTGCTTGCCTTTTCCGTGCTGGCCACCCCGACCTCTGCCGCCGCTTCCACCACCGGACGAAGAGGCCGATGTGTCCTGCAAAGAACAAGGAGAGCGTTGATCAGGAACCTGAAATCTATCAGGCGACTTAATCGTAGTGCGGCCTCGCAAATCATAAACGCGCTCAGTAGATGCAGGCACTGGTGATGGGGACGGGACTCCTGGTTCTGCTGCTGTTTCCCCTGTTTTTTATTTCTGTTCCAATTTTTCTTTGGAGCTGTGTGCTGAACGTCTGTTTCAGGCTTCACACCCTGAGTTTGTTTTTTATCTTTAGCAGAAAAGGGCTTGACACCTAAACGATTCCGGCCAATGGTTTTATAAGTCGCCGTAATAATTCTTGGTAACTGTTGGGGTTTGTCGGCATCGGGGACATTGCGTAAGGCATTGGCCACTTGAAAATTCACCGCATCGTCCTTTATATTAGAAAGGACGAGATCGGAAACTACGTCAAATGGGCCAACGAGTCTCCTTCCCAATTCAACCACAGCCTCAGGTCCGTGTTCGTCCTGAACACGCTTAATGACCGTTGGAAGGACAGCCATTGACGGAGTGCCGAAGCACCTCGTGTACACTGCCGCAAAAAACCTACCCCATGACTCGCAGTCACCGGCTTCTGTTACCAAGTCCTTGGGTAAACTAATTGTAAGAATCCTGTGTTTTTCTACGGAAGTCGAATTAGGAAATACTGCTTCCAGCTGGTCAAACTTCTCGGCAAGCCAAAAAGGCATATCATCCTTATCCTGAGTAGGCTTGCCCATGACCGCATTGACCATCACAGGAATAAGGTTTATTCCGCTTGGTACAGCTGGAAGGGCTGCAACACCAGGGGCCCCTCCCTGGAAATTGCGGATAATATGTTGAACTAGGGCCCGAATAACACTGATAGAAGAGTCATATAGGGTCCGTAATTCAGCAACGGGGACTTGCCCCGCACGAGAATGCGGGGTGAATCCAGCCAAAATCGGCCAAGAAGCGCATGGAATGGACAAAGGACGCAATCTAATCGCCGTTACACTGTGGGGAAGGGTGCCATCAAACCAAACACAGTGCTGCCATGCAGAAATCGGAATATCCTGTGTCCTATAAGGAACATATTTCACGGCTGTGAGGGTGTAAGTGTGAAAAACCTGCGTAGCTGCATCCACTGCAGGAAACGTCACCCAAGAGTAGAAAATCTCAAACGGGTAAGCAACCTCAGCACTCACCACCAAAATAACTGCCATGCCCTCCAAACCAATGTTATAAGCCTGCAAATGATTGCGGACCGCAATCGGACTATGCTGAGGTATGCCAACGTTAGCCATAGTGACACAGAGAATAAAGGCACAATGTAAAACAAAGTAGCACAACTGGGTAGTAATTCAAAAGGAAACCGTTTTGAAAGATTCAAGCTTGAAAAGACCTATGTAACTATAGGTAGGTTTGTCCGACACTACTGTTATCCGGAAACAATAGTGAAGGGGTTAAGGACTGATAGAAGTACTACTCAAGCGCCATGTAATAAGACCACCATCGTATGGGCGCCATGTAGCAGGGATTCTCCTCCTACACATAACTGTGCATAGAGACTTGGAACCGCAGTGAATTAGGGTGTGCCAAAACTCACCTTAGTACACAATATCCCCTACCAGACTAGCAATCAGTGTCTCATTGGTTCTTCCATCACACCAATGATTAGACAACCCAGAAAATGGAACTTAGATTACCTCAGGCAATTTGGAACACATGAACACTCTTTCGTTATACTCACATACCAGTCCAAAACAGGGAGTAAAAGAAGACACGAGCAAGTTTCAAATATTTATTTCTAATGCCGTGCTCTCATGCGCAGTATCTTAGCTAATACAAGCAGACATATAAGCAACAAGATTATCAGCATAGTTTCTAGGTATATTCTCCCCTTTTTACGATTGTATTGCCTCTGCTTCTTGCTGATTGACTCTGTAATGTTTGCCTTGGAACTTCTGATTGCTTTACGTATTGAGGCCGGCCGATTATGTTGTAGGCCTAGACTTGTATATCCTTTTGACGCTAATAAAGGTTTAAAAAAAAAAAAAAGATTATCAGCATAGTTACTATTCCATAAAATAGAAAGGGAGAAAGCATGTTACAATGCTAAATGGAAAATAAGTTAGAATACACCTATATCTCTCCCTCCCTTGCTAGTAAGTTATTTTATATCTACAGAAGGTCTCTTGGGATTACAAGGGCGGCCCATACCTCTGGTCCTAGCAGAAATGGATCACATCAGTTTCTGCATCAGCTCTCTGCATGCAAATGTTCTCCAAGTGTGTGTAATCATGCCTACACAGTGCATTATTAAACGCACCAAAATCAGAGATGGCCACAGCTGCATATATGTTATGTCTAGAACGTGCGCTGATCAGTCTGAAAACAATCACTGTGTTGAAATAACCTTGAAGGCCTCGGCACTCACTGTTCAGGCAAAGCTTACCAAGCAAGTCTGCTAATATAGAAAAACATATTATTCTCGTGTGAAGCATTTATAATAATGTGTGCCGTGTGCAAAAAGGCTGCAGAAAGGAAAAATGGCGTTTAAACTTCTAATACGCTCATATCAACTTAACACAGTGTAAAGGCAAGGCTCAGCCCCATGACATTATAGTTGGGCTGAGATTTCACATGCACAAAACCAGAGAAATTCAGCAGTTATAGTAAGCTGAGCTAACTATAACTTGCGCCCTCGCAATACACTGCTTATGACCGCACATATTATATCACTCATGACATTGTGGAAAAGTAAATTTTGCCATGTTCTGTGTCCCTACGTGTTCCCCATCTTATGTTATGTGTGCATGATTAATATGCATATGTATTCCCCATGTTTGATTAAAGACGCAATTATAGTTGTGTCCATCCCTAGTATGCCAGTTCCCAGTTCTCGTGAATACTACGAATATCAGGCCTATGTAAAGTTACGTTGCCACGTTTCCCAGTGTGCACGTTATTTCATTGAAAAGTCCCCGTTTCTAGGCCTCAAAAGGGCCCGGACACCAGATTCAGCTCCTGTCTCCTAAGCCCTCGCTGAGGAGCGATACAGCCCCCACCTGTGTTCCTGACCCTTCACTTACTTCCTGCCTCACAGTGCCCGGTTCAGCCTGGATCTGCCTGTTAGTCTGCCAAGAGTATGTTATGATTCTAGTTATCAGTCCAGCCCTCCTTCTCTGCATTCCTAAGCTACTGAATCGCATCAATAGTTTCCGTCATCGTCTAGCCTTTACGTCTCCATGTAAGAGAAATACTGTATTTATGGTCATTTAATATTCTTCATCACGCACTACATGTAGAATAATGCATGCACCAGTCTTAGAGTCTGTTAGCCTTTACCCCGATAACTTTTGGATTCTATCGACATGTTCTCTAAACATCAGATACTAGATATTGTTTAGGCACATGTCGCCCTGACTCTCCAGACTTCAGTCTCTGCTCCTAGCACAGAGTTCATAGCCCCCAGCTTCTCCTAGTAACACGTCATTGTCAGTTTGCGCGCACCATTAGGTTAGAGGTCCCGGCTCCTTAGGTAGCCCCCTCCATGTTTCCGCCCCATTTATGACATATTCTGTTACGTTTACATCACATGTCTATGTATACGCCTCTTGTTATACCCACTTTCACCCTTATCTTTCGCGACTGCTATTGACCACACCCACTGCTCCGCCTACTGTATTCATTGTAATGCAACTGTTTTAGTATATATGCTTGTGTACTGTTATTAAAGTTAGCGCGCTCATCCCAGATGCAGCCCCGGCAGCTGCCGGGCTCTGCCATCCTATTCCTGTGCAGGTTGTCCTGTTCCTGTCCTTTATGCTGTATTAAACCTGCAAACTCCTACTACCTCGAATCTTGACTCTTATTTATTGAGCTATCTGTTATTGCTATGTCCAGTCAAACCTAGATCCGGTATTATTTATTTATATACCACATAATGGCGCCCCAATAGGGACTTGCCCTTTCCCCACGCGCCGGTGAAGCCACGTATGCCCCCTGACCCTCTGCAGCCGTGACGGAACCATACCGGCCACGTGCAGATATTTCTGCTTCAAGTGTCCCTCAGGCCCACGGAGGAGACGGAGGTTGCGGTCCAGCATCCAGACGAGGCGGTGGAGGAACGCGGCGAGTCCCGACCAGAGCCCAAGCCGAGAGTCCAAGGTCCGAGGTATCCGGAGGCCCACCCGTAACAGAAGTCCGAAGTCCGTCTGTCCGGCGTCAAAGCAGTCCAGTCCAGTCCGAGGCCTTCCGTTCTTGCTGCCCGGTGAGTACCGTTGCTAGGGTAGTATCTAGACAGGGTCAATCTAATTGTCTCTGGTCCGTGGGGTTTGGTGGTACACAGATCCCAAAACGAAGTGTCCACTTCGGTGGATACGGGTCCTGACGTGTCTCTTTATGAGACCGGTAAGTCTCGTACTGTTTCAGCAGTGCATCTAGTTTCTGTTCTAGTCAGTTCTGTTCTCGAGAAAATTCATGTATTCTGTTTTCCGTATTCCAGGTAGTATTCTGTCCGAACTGTTATTTCAAATGTTCTTCATGTATTTTAATGTCGTGGTATGAGAGTGGTGTAATTATCGTGTTCATTTTGTATTGTATTGTGTCTAGATTACAGTTCAGTCATGCCTTTATTTTCTAAACTACGTCAGTTAAAAACCAGAAAAGGTCTGTTAGAAGCAGCAGTTCCTGTCCCGCCTAGGGACAGTCCAGGTCATTTTATGTATCAGAAGCATGGCATAAGTGCCATATTATATCTAGATTTATGGGTAGAGTACACCAAAGAGTTAGAAGAAAAGTATAGATGGCCCGTATCAGGTACGTGGGATGCCGAGTGCATCATGCGAGTAGAAGAAGCATTATGGAAAAAGAAAGCCAGACAGTCACAGAAAGATGCCATCGAGTTATGGCGCAAAGAATCTCATAAAAGAACCGAAAAAGAAATCAGAAAGTCAGAATTAAGTAGAGAATCCTTAGAACGAGCCCAAGAAAGGGAATTAATCGAGATAGGTGAACGAGTCAAAACCGAACAGTCAGACAGACAGAGGAATGCCCTCATTAAGGGTATGTATCCTCTTCTTGCCGAGGGCTTGCCAAAAGCGACCCCGGAGGCATCCAGTAATTTTCCGCCACCCTTAGTTCCGACCAAGCTACGTCACAAACCGACCGCAGCCGATATTTTCATCTCGTCCTACTTGGACGACACGGTTCCAGAATATGCAAATCCTGTTCCGCCAGTCCCTGTAAATCATGTAATTCTTGCTCCTCCAGACACCGGAGTACCTGCTACGGTACCCCCGGTCCAGCCTACATTGCAATTTCCCGCCGCGCCAGTACGAAGAGTATCAGTCGACGATTCCAGTTTAGGGGCCGCAGGAGGAGGTCCTCCTGGTACCCCGCCACCACACCAACGAGTAACGTTAGTCGAGTTACATGAAAGTGCGTTACAGCGTACGCCCAAATATAAGTCCGTTGCAGATATCCGACGAGCTCTTACTGAATGCCGCTATGATCCAGTCGCAGGTGATGATAGTACGGTTATATATTCCATACGTGTAAGACGGGTGACCGGGTATTTGGACACCCTACCGAATATGAAAGAAGATCTAGACAGAATATATCGTTTCATCCGTACAGGGGATGATCCAGAAAGTATTGGCGAAGCCATGTCCCAAAGGAAAGCTGAGATCCAGCTCATGCTATTAAAGTTTCTGATTAATTGTTTAATAAGGGAACAAGATTATCCGACCAAAGATCCGGCCGAAATGAGAATCCTGACAAGGTGGAGTGATAATATAGCCGAGGGTAAACACAGAACTATCAGTAGTATAGAGAGTATGTACAAGAGAATTCGTAAGGAAATAATAAAGTTACACGAACAACGTAAAGCAGCACAAGTAAGCGAGAAAGAGAATGACTCTTCTACTGAAGAGGTAGACGACGAGAATCCCGCCAGAATAGCGTATGTAGGAAAATCTAGATTTCCAGACCGCCATTTACGCCTAGAACACAAGTCAGTTTTTCATTACCCAGCACCAGAACAAGGTTCTCTAGAACAAGTATTTCAAGCTATCGATCATATTCTGAAATCACGAATCGGTTATAGTAAGTTAAATACCATGCATGAACAAGAACTAGCCCGATCAGCAGTCCGATGGATTACTGATTCTACCACTTTTCCAGACGAAATAGTGGCACAAATGTTTCTGAAACTGCCCCCAGCCGAGCAACGACTGGTGGGTATGTATATGATCCAGCACCTCATTACTCTGTATGAGGGTCAACATTCTGATCCAGGTCCGTTACACGATGTCCTGAACGAGTTACTCCAGTATAGATGGAAAGGTTTAGGTACCGATTTAATTAGTGTCATTCTAGAACAGCGCCACAAATATAGAACGTTCCTGAACCCGCATTTAGTTCATGTTTCACCTCCAGAAAGTAAACCGTTTTACATAGATAGACAGAATCCGTTACGAGAAGTACACCCAGTCAGGACAGCAGATGGTGAAATGCAACGAGTATTTGTTTACACCCCGATTACAAAAATGGAACTCTTAGAGATGAAGAAATTAATTCCTTGTCATGACAAAGATCCAGCAGGGTTCCACCGAGAATTAAAAGACATGCTCCGTATGGGAGAATACACGTATCCAGATATAATTAAAATGCTAAAGGTCCTGTTGCCCGCAGGGGTATACGAGAAACTCAAGGAAAAAGAATGGGAGTTGGGAGAGAAAAAGATTGATTGGGCAGTTCTAGAAGCTGAAGATAAGATACGAGTGCCAGGTACCGGTCTTGGAGAGAAATGTAAAGAATTACCTGAATTGTTAATACAAGTTTTGCCCAGATTATTAGCCACTAAAAAGGAAGACTGGGATGCAATCTCAGCCTGTAAACAGAAACAAGACGAAGACACTAGTGATTTTTATTCTAGATTTGAGAAATGCTTTATTATAAACAGTGGCTTGAAGACGAGTAGCGAGTCATACCCTCATCTTTTTGTTACTAAATTAGTCGAGAATTCAAGTCCACAAGTTAAGAATCGAGTTTTGAAAGTCGAAAGTACATGGCAAGCTAGTACCCCGTCCCAGATGTTACAGATGCTCCAATATCACCAGAATAGAATCAGAGAAGAGCAAGATCATGAAAGGAAACGTATGAAAGACACGAAAATGAAAGTACTAGTTGCACAATCTGTTCCACAAGACAGTCAGAAGAGGGGTCCGAATCAAGCCAGTCATCCTGCAGCTCCCGTTAAAGGGACCTGCAATTATTGTAAACAGCCAGGTCATTTCATAAACGAGTGTGCAGTTCTGAAACACAACATAGCTACCGGTAAGACTAAAGAAAGACCACGTCCGCCTAGACAAGAACAAGTTTCACAGACTTCTCAGCCACAGAATGCACAACAGACAGTTCCAGCACCGCAGCCTATTGCTGCAACACAGCATGTTACACAGCAGATGTACCAGTATGCACAGTCTGAGTATCCAGAGTATCAGCAGTACTCATGAAACAGCCTAGAGAGGGAGGTAGGCTTGCCTCTCATCGAAATTCCTGTAGATCAAGAAGGTCCCTATGTTCATAGTCAAGTACTAGGGAAAGACAGAAAGTTTCTGATTGATACAGGGGCAAGTAGGACTACCATCAGTCACGCCGAGGTTCCAGGGGCTCCGCCCTCAGGCTCTAGAAATGTTTCCCTTGGATTTTCAGGAAAGCCTATTGTAAACGAGATATCTAAGCCAGTTACTCTAGAAGTAGGTCCATTGTCCCGCACTACTGATCTGTTACTTACGAAGTCGTGTCCAGAAAATCTGTTAGGTATTAAGACACTGAAAGAATTAGGTGCAGTTATTTGCTGCTCCCCAGAGGGAATACGACTGTTTCTACGTGACTTCAAGGGTCACTATGTATTACGAGATTTTGATCCAAGATTGTCCAATGTTCCGCAGCATCTATGGGCGCAAGGTCCAACTGATGTCGGTTATATGCAAATCACACCCCATCGTGTGACTCTCAAACCAGGTGTAGTGTTACCACGAATCAGACAGTACAGATTGCCAACTGAGGCTGTAACAGCCTTATCCAAAATTATTGACGAGCTCATGGCTCAAGGAGTAGTTGTAGAAACTAACTCCAATGTATGTAATTCTCCGATCATTCCAGTCATGAAACGTACTGATCCAAATGCACCCCCAGTATATCGATTAGTGATTGACCTTCGAGAACTCAATAAATGTATTATTCCCCAGTACCCAGTTGTCCCAGATATCTCTTCCCTATTGACAGCCATTGATTCCGAAGCCTCATTTTTTACAGTCATAGACCTCAAGAACGCGTTTTTCAGTGTCCCCATTCATCCAGACAGCCAGTTTCTTTTCGGATTTTGTTTAAATGGAAGGAGCTATATGTTCACACGAGCTCCTCAAGGTTTCACGGAAAGTCCTAGCATTTACAGTCAAGCACTTAAGAGACAACTAGACAACATTCACATGCCAACAGACACTGCCCTGCTCCAGTATGTCGATGATCTACTGATCACAGCCCGTTCTGAACGTGCTTGCGAGCAAGCATCACTTACAGTTTTGTATTTCCTTGCCGAGATGGGGCACAAGGTGTCCCCTTCGAAGCTTCAATTCTGTGTCCAGCAAGTGATCTATTTAGGCCACTTACTGTCCAAGAGGGGTAGGCAGTTGACACCAGACCGTATCCAGTTAATAGCGAGTCTTCCTCAACCCAAGACACAGAAGGAGGTACGTGCTTTTATCGGCCTTACTTCTTATTGCAGACAATGGATTCCTCAGTATGCATTTCTAGCTAAACCACTGATACAGTTAACAACACAGGAGGCAGCCCTATCGACTGTCCTCCCTTGGACATCTGAACATACACTTAGTTTCAATAAGTTGAAGAAAGCTCTATGCCAAGCTCCAGTTCTAGCTACACCGAACTACAGTAAGCCTTTTACACTTTTCGTCACAGAACGCGAAGGTACAGCATTATCTGTTCTCACACAAGATCAAGCAGGACAATACAAGCCCTGTGCTTATTTTTCGAGCACATTAGATCCTGTAGCCCAGGCTCTGCCTGCGTGCCTCAAGTCAGTTGCAGCCACAGCACTAGCTATCAGACAAAGTGATTCCATAGTATTAGGACATTCCTTGACAGTACAAGTTCCACACTCCGTGGAAGTTCTTTTAAACCGAACACAGACTCAGCACTTGACAATTGCACATTTAACAGGTTATGAACTGACACTGTTCCAGCCACACATAGAAATCAGACGCTGCAACGTTCTAAATCCTGCTACACTATTACCGTCAGTTAATTCGAATCCTGCCACACACGACTGTGTGGAAGTAGTTAATATTATGACAAAGCCAAGACAAGATCTGACAGATATTCCATTACCAGACCCCGACCTGACACTTTATGTGGATGGTTCATGTATGAGAACAAGTACAGGAGAACTAGTAGCCGCGTATGCAGTGACTACTGACACTGAAGTTATAGAAACACACCGTATTGACACCCTGTCTGCTCAAGCAGCAGAGCTAGTTGCTCTGACACAAGCCTGCATACACGCCAAGAACCTGAAAGTTAATGTTTATACAGATTCACGCTACGCATTCGGAGTCGTACACGACTTTGGAGTGCTCTGGCAGGAGAGAGGTTTCATGACTTCTCATGGAACCAAGATTCAGCATGGTCTCCTTATTCAAGCTCTGTTAGATGCCATACACTTACCGACATCTATTGCTATCATGAAGTGCAAAGCACATACGAAAGTTACTGACATTATTTCTCAAGGTAATGATCTAGCAGATCGCACAGCCAAGCTTACAGCACAGACTCCAGACATTCCAGTTAATCCGACACAGACACATACTCCAGCTCCGACTACCTGTATGACAGTTAAGGACCCTACTCAAGATGTCATAGATATCCAGTTACATGCTACTCCCGAAGAAATCAAGAAATGGTCCGAACAAGGAGGGGTCCAGACAGATCAGGGATGGGTAACGAAGGGTAGAGCCACATGGTTTCTCCCCGACTCTATGGTTCAAGTCATTATCAATACCGCACATAGTCCAGCACATTTAGGAGAAAAAGCTATGTTAGACAGTATCCAGAACATTTGGTTCAATAAGCATTTACGAGCTGCAGCCAAGCAGAAAGTCCGTACCTGTATGATATGTTGCCAGTTCAATCCAGGTAAAAGTGTCCCGGTGGAACAAGGTGGATTTCAGCCCCCTGACCACCCTTTTGAAGTCCTCCAGATGGATTATATTCAGATGGAGCGATGTCGAGGTTTCAAGTATGTCCTTGTAGTTGTATGCGCTTTGTCCAGGTGGACAGAAGCATATCCAGTTCCAGATTACACAGCCGCGACCACTGCCAAGCAGTTGGTTCGTGAATTCTTCCCCCGCTACGGACTCCCTAGGGTCGTATATTCTGACAACGGCCAGCCATTCTCATCTGAGCTCATGAAACACATCTCCCTTTTGTTAGGGTACCAGTGGAAGTTCCATTGTGTACGCCATCCTGAAGCAGCCGGTCTCGTAGAGAGACATAACCAGACCCTGAAAATCCGCATTGCCAAAATATGTAAAGAGAAAGGTGTAGACTGGCTAGTAGCTCTGCCAGTCGCTCTGTTTTATATGCGCATGGTCGCACATTCCAGATCAGGTCTGTCCCCGTACGAGGTCGTATTCGGCCGCCCCCCTAATATGTGGGGTACACCTAGACCCCGAAGTATTACCGATGTTTCAAGTAATATGCTGACAGATTACCTAGCTTCCTTGATGTCTGCCCTACACTCTTGTCGTTCACAGGTTTCTGCCGCATTTCCAGACAATACCGAGGTGGCACCGCATGACATCGTTCCCGGAAGTTTGGTCCTTGTGAGGAACTTTGATCGTTCAAGTCCGCTGGAGCCTCGCTGGAAGGAGCCAAAACAGGTCCTCCTGGCCACCCGTACTGCCGTCAAGCTGGAAGGCAGGAAGGGCTGGGTCCACCTGTCTCACGTGAAAAAGTTTTATGGATTAAAGACTGTTTCCAAGAACGTTTCCGAGGATTTTAAGGATTGCCAAAGTACTATTCTTAAGGACTGTCCCGCAAAAGACAATGATACAAATCCCTCCCTGTTAGAGAAAACTCCGCAACAGGAGTATAAGCTAAAATTAAGGTCTAGTAAAATAAGTCAGCCAGTTTGATTGTCTATGTCCTCCCCTAGGTGAAACGGTTAGACCGGTTTCTGACATGTATAAAATAGACCCCCATAGTGAGAGAGTTAGTCAAAACTCAATCCGATGTATCGTTTTTCTAAGTTTCATATTGTTTTTCAGCCTCATGATTACCTGCACAGGTTATGCATTTTATTTGTGTTTTCCAGTTTCTCATGAAAATAAGTCTTCTAATGTTACAGTAGAGCACACGTTTAGTGATCTGCCTCCTCATGAACTATCTTATCGTCTTGCTATGCGTAATAATTCCTTTATCCGCATGTTACATTATTCACACCAGACCAGCAATGCCACTAATTGTTGGGTGTGTGGTCGACTCCCCCCTTTCCAGACACCGAAGGGAGTTCTGCCACTCTTTCCTTATCCATTTTCACATAATGGTTCGTGTGGAGCATGGTCCACGTTAACGTCATCCTCAACAGATATGTCTTTTCTTAACAGTACATGTTTTCCAGACAAGCAAGGTCTTCCCCACAGAACAGGGTTAGATCTAGAAAATGAAGTTTATAATTTAGGTAATTATTCTTCGAATTTCATGGTCCTGAATGTTCAGTCTGATACTACTCCAGACTTCCCTGCTATGTCAGTATTACCAGTCAAAGGCGAATTATGTGTCCGAAAGAATGGTTCCGTACATGTAGGCCATAGTGATTGTACTACTATTGTCAAGTATAGTGACAGTGGGAAATCTATTTTCAAAGCTTCACGTCATTCTTATTTTGTTTGTGGTCAGACCGCATATGTTCGTCTGCCCCTCGATTGGGAGGGAACCTGTTACATTGCCTTCCTACTGCCACCAGTTTTTCTAGCCCCACCTGACTACCATAGGAATTCCCACCTAGTACATATCAGACACAAGAGAGACCTCCCGATTGTCGATTATACTGAAACTGCTCTAGAACAATACATAGATATCAATAAAGGTGTATTTCCCTATTTAGGTACTGTTGTGAATAGTAAACTGATACGTAGATTAACCAGAACACTCGAAGCAGTAGTGATTGAGACTACTTCTGCTCTAGGTAATTTAACCGAGGAGCAATCCTTTATGAGAATTGTCGTGCTCCAGAATCGTCTCGTCCTTGACGTCATACTGGCCGATAGGGGCGGGGCATGTAGAGTCATCGGATCTAGTTGCTGCATTTTCATTCCTAATAACGCGCCGTCTGTTTATTCAGCTATAACCAGACTCCATAAAATTGCCCATATGTTACACCAAGATCCAGGCACCTGGACATGGTCCGGTTGGTTCTGGAATATGATTTCCGCCTGGGGATGGAAAGTATTGTCCTTTCTAGGTATTGCAGTAGCGATCATATTCAGTTGTTGCCTCTGTATACAATATGGCCCTGCGATTTGTGGCATTTGTGCTACCTCTTGTATTCCTAGTCCCAAGTCCCGTTCTAAATCCAGTTCCAAGAAAATTCGAGACGAGCAAATGATACTGTATGAAATGATAGATGGTATCATGAATATTGATGTTTCCTGATGGAAACGTAGTGACAAGGAGGGAATGTGGAAAAGTAAATTTTGCCATGTTCTGTGTCCCTACGTGTTCCCCATCTTATGTTATGTGTGCATGATTAATATGCATATGTATTCCCCATGTTTGATTAAAGACGCAATTATAGTTGTGTCCATCCCTAGTATGCCAGTTCCCAGTTCTCGTGAATACTACGAATATCAGGCCTATGTAAAGTTACGTTGCCACGTTTCCCAGTGTGCACGTTATTTCATTGAAAAGTCCCCGTTTCTAGGCCTCAAAAGGGCCCGGACACCAGATTCAGCTCCTGTCTCCTAAGCCCTCGCTGAGGAGCGATACAGCCCCCACCTGTGTTCCTGACCCTTCACTTACTTCCTGCCTCACAGTGCCCGGTTCAGCCTGGATCTGCCTGTTAGTCTGCCAAGAGTATGTTATGATTCTAGTTATCAGTCCAGCCCTCCTTCTCTGCATTCCTAAGCTACTGAATCGCATCAATAGTTTCCGTCATCGTCTAGCCTTTACGTCTCCATGTAAGAGAAATACTGTATTTATGGTCATTTAATATTCTTCATCACGCACTACATGTAGAATAATGCATGCACCAGTCTTAGAGTCTGTTAGCCTTTACCCCGATAACTTTTGGATTCTATCGACATGTTCTCTAAACATCAGATACTAGATATTGTTTAGGCACATGTCGCCCTGACTCTCCAGACTTCAGTCTCTGCTCCTAGCACAGAGTTCATAGCCCCCAGCTTCTCCTAGTAACACGTCATTGTCAGTTTGCGCGCACCATTAGGTTAGAGGTCCCGGCTCCTTAGGTAGCCCCCTCCATGTTTCCGCCCCATTTATGACATATTCTGTTACGTTTACATCACATGTCTATGTATACGCCTCTTGTTATACCCACTTTCACCCTTATCTTTCGCGACTGCTATTGACCACACCCACTGCTCCGCCTACTGTATTCATTGTAATGCAACTGTTTTAGTATATATGCTTGTGTACTGTTATTAAAGTTAGCGCGCTCATCCCAGATCCAGCCCCGGCAGCTGCCGGGCTCTGCCATCCTATTCCTGTGCAGGTTGTCCTGTTCCTGTCCTTTATGCTGTATTAAACCTGCAAACTCCTACTACCTCGAATCTTGACTCTTATTTATTGAGCTATCTGTTATTGCTATGTCCAGTCAAACCTAGATCCGGTATTATTTATTTATATACCACAACATGGTCAGCAACATCACTCATGACATCTCATATGACATCACTGGTGACCTCTTCCAGTGATTCTAAGTATTTTAACAAAGTTTATGAATGTTAAATATATATACCAAGTTGTATTGGTGAATCAGTGGGTGTATAGGTGCCTGTATGGATGATTCAGTGGGTGTGTAACTTACTGTATAAGTAAGTGATTAGGTGCCTCAGTGAATGTATGTGTGAGTGACTAGGTTGTGTGAATGTCTGTATTAGTCTGTCAGTGGCTGTATGTGTTGGTGAGTGGATTCTTGAGTGGCTGTATGGGTGATTGTCTGTCTGCATACCTGCATGAGTGTCTATGTGGTTGGGTAAAGGGTGTGTGACTGCCTGCAGGGGTGAGTGAGTGGGTGAGTCAGTGGCTGTATGGGTTACTAAGTACGTAAGTGAAGGCCTGTATAGGTGACTGAGTGTGTGTATGGGTGTGTCAGTGAGTGAATTGATGTGACAGTGGTATATAGGTGAGAAACTGTATATGTGAAAAGTAGTATAGGTGAGTGTTGGAGTATATGAATGATTGCGTGAGTGAGGGATTGTGATCGTGGCTGTATGGGTGAGTGTATGCTTGTGTGCGGGAGTTTATGGGTGAGTAAGTATGTGTTATTATCTGTATGAATAAGTGAGTTGGTATGTGTATATCTGTATAGGTGAGTAAGGGCTGTGTGATTGACTCTATGGGTGACTGAGTAGGCGGGTGAGTAGCTATATGGGTGACTGACAGTGTGCGAGTGGCTACATGGATGTTTGAGTGGCTATATCAGTGGCTCTATTAGTGAGAGGGTTGGTGTATGATAGGCTGTATGGGAAACTGAGTGGATGTTTGTGTAAACCTATGTATCAGTGAGTGGATGTGTATGTACTGATATGGGTGTGTCAATGGTTTGAAAATACTAATGTGGAAGTTGGAGTTGGTATATGAAAGGTTATATTGGGGTGTGAGTGGGTGTGTCTGAGATTCTGTGGATGATGTCATGAGTGATGTCATTTGAGATGGCATCAGTGATGTCACTGACCATGTCATGAGTGATGTAATATGTGAGGTCATAAGCAGTGCATTGCGGGGGCGCAAGTTATATTTTGCTCAGCTCACATGCACAAAAACTATAACTGGTTTTGTGCATGTGAAATCTGAGCCTAACTATAACGTCCCTGTAACCTTTGGGTTTTTCAGAGAATTTCTAAGTTAAAAAAAATTCTATTTCCTAAATATAATGGCCCTGTAACCTTTCGTTTTTTGCCAGTGAATTTCTGAGTTTTTTTAAAATACTAATTCCTAACTATAGCGTCCCTGTAACCTTCCTCATGGTTGTTCAGTGTGGTGGCAATGACCTAGGAACATGGACTGGAAATCCTAATAAAGGATACCTTTTCTGAATTGATGATTCTTTCCCTCACACTGTGTTGGTGTACTCTAACAAAGACAGAAATGGAAGTGGTCCAATCAATTATGTCCACAGATAGACATAGCCAGGAAATATGTTAATAAAACTGTTTCTGCATTCCTCAGAGAGCATTGCATGGGCTGTATCTCTAATAACAATCCGCGTTTTGACATGCATGAAATTTATAGAAATGAAGGAGTGCACTATAAAGATGAAGGCAATAAGGTGTAACCAGAACCTCTGAATCCGGTCTTATGTGTAGTAGCCATATATACACAAGCAACAGAAAGGCTTGTGTGTATATGGAAAAATTGTTAATTTTCTTTAAAAAGATCCTTTTTTTCAGTTTTTGGGGATCATCCTGATGACATCCCCATTTCTGCGAATACGTCGCGAGAACGGGAAACAAAAGCAGACATTTAATGGCCACCAACACATCCAAAAATATGTAAAACAATCTATTTTGAACATTGCTCTTCACATATTACTATAAACATACTTCTTTCAAAGCATGTTTAAAGTCATATTTTTCTACTAAATTTCTGTAAAAACCATCTTTAAGACACTATTTTTAATTTTTGTGGTTACGCTGGTTATAGCGATGACATCATTAAACGCGATCAACGCGCCTTTTTCATAAAGTCTAAAATACAAATATACACACATATTACAGTATTTAACACACTAAGGGTTTATTACAGTACACTTCAAGCTCATGTTTTTCTAGTTTATTTCTAGAATAACCATCACTAAAACATTTTTTTCATTTTCGCAGTTACTCCGGAGACCGTGATCATGTCGGAAATCCCCTGGATATGTTGCAAAAGCGTAATACAAAAGCAGACATTCAATAACCACCTACACATCCAAACATAATATGTAAAAAATCCATTCTGAACATTGTACTACACATATTACTATATACAAAAGTCTTTCAAAGCATGTTTAAACTCATATTTTTGTACTAAGTTTCCTTAAAAACCATCTCTCAAACCGATTTGCCATTTTTGTGGTTATTTGGGATGTTGCAATGACGTCGTTAACTGCGACAATCTTCCTTTTTCCATAAAGTCTAAAACACACATACCAACACATAAAACAGAATTTCACACACTTGGGGTTTCTTACAGTATTCTCTAAACTCATGTTTTTCTAGAGAATTTCTATAAAAACCATCTCTAAAACCTATTTTATATTTTCACTGTGACTTCAGAAATCACAATGACGTTGATAATCGCAATCCCCCAGACACGTAGCGAAAACGGAAAACAAAAGCAGGAATTCAATAGCCACCACCACATTAAAAAATGATAGCTATATAATTAATTCTAACCATCAATGTAGATAACTCACTATCTTAATAACTCTAAAAACATTTATCATAATTTTATTATCTCTATAACAATGTTTATTAATGATTCACTGATATAGTTTTTTTATTTTTCCACCAATTTTCACAATGACGTTGATAGTCGTGATGTCCTGGTGATGGTGCACGGGTGGCCATGCTGATGGTCACGGCATTGTCACAAATATCACGCGCGATAAAAAAAATACATTTTGCACACATAACTTGTGTCACTGACACCCCCATTTCTCAACCATAGGGTTAGAGTATCTCCACCTTGATCCCTTATGTGGGCTTTTACACAAATTTTCAGCCCCGGAAACATTCCAGATAGATAAATTTGCAGCCACAACTGTCTATTCAAGTTGAGTCAAGCCAATCGAAGCATTACCGTTGACCCGTGCATTCTCGATTCATCGCGAAACCTCTGCAAAATATATGACCAGTAATATCACTATAGTTTTAAACTTACATTTCTCAACAACTACTGAATGGATAACCACCAAATAAACAAAAGGCACTCCCTTGAACCGATATCTAGCTCCCTGCCAAATTTGTTGTAAGTACGTGTGTTAGTTCGGGCTGTAGGTGTGACTAAAGGTTCCAATGGGAATTAACATTAGAAACGCAATCTTATTTCGCACCCCAAATTCTCGGTCCCCACAGCACTAACTTTACCATGACAACCAGAAGCTACCTTGACATTTTTATGGGAAAATTTCATGAAGATTAGTCAAAAGACGATAAAGTTATAGCCAAGTGAAATAATGCTTTTCCTATGGAAAATCGTCCTAACTATAACTACATACTGGCGACCGCCAGTAGGTAATATATATAAATATATTTAACATATCGAAAAAAACTATAAGCATTAAAATAGTCTAAGTCTAAGACTATAAAGTATATTAAATATACTATACTATTCCCACTCCAGTCTACACAACAGTAGGGGAAGTGATAGACTATGGAGGGGTAAATTTAGTATTCCCACTCTAAACAGTGCAACAGTCATGGAGGAATTGGATTTCGGAGGGTTGCAATTGACTAATCCCACTCCGGTCAGGGCAACATTGTGGAAACTGTAGGTCTTCAGAGGGGTAAAATGTACTATTCTCACTCCAATCTCTGCAGCAATTTGGAGGAATTAAATGTGATATTGCCAGTCCAATCAGCACTATAGTAGAGATAGTGTTTACCTCCGAAGAAGTTTATTTTACTATTCCTACTGCAGTCTAAGCAAGAATAGGGATACTATTTAACTTCATACATATTACATATATGAGTAACCTCATGAATGTAGAAAAATAATAAACTGTTAATAAAAAAAGTAATTCACATACTATACATATATATTTAACAAACTAAAAATAATGAATCAATGTATATATTTACAAATAAAAAACATAATTATCAATTAATAAATAATGGTTATTCAATTATTAATTTCCCAGCTTGTATTCCTACAAACCTAGCAGACTGCATTTAAAATATAACTAAAAAAACTATTCCATCGCTTACATATTTAAAATAAAGAATTTACCAATAATTAATAATTATTTGTTCAGTAATTTGTACTTAATTACCTTCCTACCCTAGACCCCTATAAACCCAGGATCCCACAAATAAAATGTAGCTCAAATGAATAGGTATAGAACAATTTACATAATTGATAATCAATTAAATAATTAACAATCAATAACTAATTGTTAATTAACTATTACTTAATTAAATTCCCACCCTTCATCCCTACAAACCCAGCATCCCTCAACTAAAATGTAACCCAAATAAATAAGCATAGCACAATTTACATAACTGATAATGAATTAAAAAATGAATAAACAATTAATTGTTGATTAATTATAACTTAATTAACTTCCCACCCTATACCCATACAAACCCAGCAGCCCACACCTAACACATATGCAAAAAGTACAGTGGTTCTGTCGGGTATAACCACAATATTTCTTTTCATTACAATTGGATTTAAAAACAAGTTATTTCATGCAGAAACGTTCAAAAGGAACACACAAGAAGGATGCATGAACCACAATTGAATCAGGTTTGCAAGGTGATTTATGGAAATTTCATCATTTCATTTCACCTATATGCAAAATAATTTTACAACTTACAGCTGCCAACAACATGGAAATCAGGGTGAGTTGTGGTCAAGTGACACAGTGAGTGCATAATATGTACAAGGTGGTTAGGATATATACAAGTTTGTCAGAGGCCAGGATGAACAGCAATACAATGACCCTGCTGCTTTAATCACTTTCAATATTTTGCGAGCCGGGCCTTGAACTGGACCAGGCTATCGTCGACGTTTCAACCCTATATGCGTGGTATTATAGCATCAGGCAGGTCTTCATCAGGACTGGAGTGGGGGAGTGGCAGCCTAACTGAAGAGAAGCCTGGTTAGGCTTAAGTCAATGTAAGATGGCCCATCTGGTCGCAATCGATTTGTATTTTATCTTGAGTTAGATGTGATGTAGAAGAAAATCTTCACGTTCGTCTTGAACACTGGTTTTGAATCAAGTCGCAGATTTCGTGCACACGGGCAGTAGAACCTCCTGCCACCTTACCGCATCAAGAGATGCCACCAGGTTCAGAGCAGCCAGAGTCTCTGCAACGCAAGCTCCTGCAGCATGTAAGACGAACCACACTCTGGACCCTCTTGGTGGATATTGTGTCAGGATCTCAGGTACCTTAAAAGGAAGTAGGCTAGATCGATCAGCTCCAGTTCTCGCTATATTGATACCTGCTTTGCTGTGTATCACTCCACCTCAGCATCCTGCACCCACTGGCAAAAGTATATGATTCTCTCCCATACAGCTTCCACCATCTGCAGTACACTCTATCCGGCATGCACTTTGGGGTGACTCCTCAGGATGGTGCAGGGCATGGAACATGTGGTTCGAAAGCACAGTGATGGCAGTCAGTGTGGATCAATTTGTATGGGCCTCTGGAAACAGTGAAGCGATCACCGAGCACTCAGTCAATTTAATGCATGCCCCCATGTAATGAAAAGAAGCCTGATTTAGGGAGGAAAAGGGGGGGGATCAGCTGAAATTGGATATAGCTTTCACCCCGCAACTAGTGAAATACCTTTGTTTGCTTCTGGCGTGCTGCGGATAGCAAGTGCAGGCCCCAGCACATGCCACAGTCCTCGGAGACCAGTCGTCGGTCGAACCAACAATAGATAGCAGGCTGATGGGAGCACCCAGTGTGGCATATGCTGAAACTCAGGGGTCGCTATGCTCTCCCACACCCCACACTGGCTTCTGCGCACCAGAGTAGATTACTCCGCCTCAAGTAGAAAGGCGGCAGCTGCTTTGGCAAAGCTGAGAGAGCAGGGAGCAGCTAGGCGGCAAACCCCGCTACTGCTTCAGGGGAGATACTGGTGGCTGGAGTTGTCAGCGGGACAGCCGGGGGTGACACGGAACGATGAGTGTGGTGTGAGAGGTGCTGAGACCCCGTGTCCTGAATTGGGTCAGGCACCTCCCTTGCAGCAGATTGTAGACCTCAGCACCGGCATATCAGAAACAGTTCTTACGCAGTGGTGCCGCTTGGTGGGGGTTGTGGGGAAGCTAACAGGGGTCTCGATTCATGCCCAGATCCCAAGTGCAGAAGGGGATTTAAACGTATAAATGTGGTGAAGGTTCGGAGCTCGAATTCAGGCTACTGTCCCATCTGCCAGCTTGGAAATGCCCCCAAAAAGGGCTACTTTAGTAACGCTATAATTTTATTCAATCAAGACAGAGCTACCTGTTGACTTAATTTTCTAAACTCTTCTTGAGTATTGGAAGCATAGAGATAAGCTTAAAACTGTTACGTGGCCGAAGTTTGGCTGATGGTTTTTTGGAGGGAAATCAACATGACTTTCTTTCAAGAACAAGAGAGTAATTTGCAGTAATGTTTGGCTACTTGACTATTCTTAATTTTGGTAGTTCTTCCTCTCTGTGGTCTTTGGTGTGGCCCAGAGTTGAGTACCACCATTCCGTTCCATAAAAATCTTTGGTTGCTCATTCTTGTTTATTTTTTTGCTATTTCTTTTTTTTTGCCCTCATTTAGCAATATTTTTGAGTTGGAGGTGTCGGGCTCATTTCCCTTTCTATTCCGACTTCCGGGGTTTCTCCTAGGTAAACGCAACATGTGGGTGGAGAATTTCTTCTTCCCCTTTGTTCTTGAGTCCCTTTTTGTCCGCTTCCAGCGCAAATTGGTTCTGGGTTGAGCAAGTCATGCTCATTCTTGTTTACTGAGCATATGAAAAGTGAAACAAAGTCTTGTATTGGAAGACATTCCATACAGTTGAGAACTTTCAAGCATGGGCTAGAGAGAAAGAAGAGAAGCTATCTACTTTGAAAAAGTGAGTTTCAGCTAAGAAACATGGGTGGCAGGTGATAGCAGAGATAAAAATCATGAAATGAAAAATGATAGTCAGCCATCCACCTAATCCGACCAAAGGTTCTGTACATATGATTTTATGATCAGCAGGAATACCGAGATAAGAACTCGCTTTGAAGAATCATGAAGCTCAGTCAACAAAAGGAACAAAGCATCAAGCTTGTTGTGTGGAGAGAAAGAGAACGGATGTTCAGGAGGAGACAACTGAAAGTAAGAAAATTAGATATTACACTGTGCGGTTCCATGACAGTTTAGACAGAGCAGAAGAGAGCAGTGCACCACCTACCATCGAGGCGGTTTTAGAGATAACAAATTATCCCTGATGTAAATTAGAAGAGTGGAGGAATCACCAGCATTTCCAGGTAAACGCTGCCAGGGTGTGGACGTGTGCAAGCAGGGCTGCGTTCGGTTGCCTTCTACAAAAATAAATAAACCATCTTGAGGAATTGAGAATGTGTGCCTTGAAGTATTGTTCAGCAACCCTCTGAGATTCCAGTGAAACTAACACATTTGCTTTTTCTGAATGGTCATCCGCAATTTCTCATCTTTATCTGGACTCTGTTTTTGCGGGTATTAGAACTCTGTGACACAACTAATCAGTACCATAATGTGTATGCTCTGTCCCTAAAATTGGTTTCAGCTAATTAATCTATTTTATTGTCCTGTAAGACTATGGTAGGTGGCACAGAATATGCACCTATGGTATTGAAGCACATTTTTAAATGTGGGCTGCAGTATGTATTTACCCTACCCACTGAAGTGAAAAGTGTGTTTGTCATGTAGGAATAGTCCATTTTTATATATTCATAAGTAAACGCTAAAGTGTGCATTGTAAGCCCACACTACAGGGCGCTAATGTATACAAATAGAGCACACTACATATTGGGATTAGTGTGCTCTCACAGTGAAATAAAACCCAAAAGCTATTTCACTGTGTAGGCTTAGCTAGGCCTTTCTCTAATCATGCGTAGATGGGATTAAAATCTTTATTTTCTGTCTATGCTTGTGTATATGCTACAGAAAAACTTCAAACGTACTTCCTACTTTATTTCAAAAATCGTATTTAATGGTGAAATCAGAATTTTGTTAACTAATATAAAAAACGAAGTTTGTAAAAATATGCTTTATCCTTCCTGAGCCAGAAGTGGCATAAAACTAGTTGTTGACAAACACAAAAGGCGTCCCTAGCAGTTACTGGCTAATGTGTGTGAGTACTAGGCAAGCCTAAATGCATAAAAATTACATTATTCGTGTGAAAAGATGTCAATTTAAAGGGTCACTCAAACAACAGAAAATACAAAGAAATACAGGAAAATCTAATTTATAAAAATAATTCTGAACAATTTATTACAAAAATATTTTAAAAAACATAGTACATTAAAAATGTCATTGATGATCATATATACAGTACACAAATCAAGAAAACAAAGTCGACGCTGCGTTTCGGTGATTTCATACAGATGTTCACCTTCTTCAGGACAGTTTTCTTTAATAATCACAAGGACACGTCTAACACCATTTGTCACTTCCAGAGTTTATCATCGAAAAGAGGCCACGAGGGAGACAGGAAGCCCGTTTCGCGTCCCGAAGGTTTATGCAGAACCTAACAGCCTTCTAAATAAGTGTGGCCAGAAGTAACCTCAGAGCCAGAAAAATTAAAAAGTGGGGGATGTGCTAGACTCAGCCGCTATCCAGTCGCGATTTGCAAGCAGACCAATTTATTAGGTCCCCTGCCAGGCATCTACCAGTCTTTATTTTACCTATTCGGAACCGTTAGAAGGTCTCCCAAAATCGAGTGCCTAGTGATTTTGGTTCTGATCCCAGGCGTATCTTTATGAAATTTTAGAAAGTACAGCCACATATTCTTGATTTCACAAACTCTGGAAGTGACAACTGGTGTTAGACCTGTCCTTGCGATTATTAAAGAAAACTGTCCTGAAGAAGGTGAACATCTGTATGAAATCACCGAAACGCAGCGTCGACTTTGTTTTCTTGATTTGTGTACTGTATATATGATCATCAATGAAAATTTTAATGTACTATGTTTTTAAAAATATTTTGTGTAATAAATTGTTCAGAATTATTTTTATAAATTAGATTTTCCTGTATTTCTTTGTATTTTCTGTTGTTTGAGTGACATCTTTGCACACGAATAATGTAATTTTTATGCATTTAGGCTTGCCTAGTACTCACACACATTAGCCAGTAACTGTTAGGGACGCCTTTTGTGTTTGTCAACTGTATTTACCCTGTCCCTATTTTGAAACAGTAGGGTTCCTCTCTCTTTGTTTTCATAAAACTAGTTGTGCCAGTCACCATACACCCGGAGCTGAAATGTACATTTTTACTGAAAACATCAACAGCTATGGCTTAGAGGACAATTGCCTGCCTCTTAGCTAAAGAAGAGCAAATGGGTGTTAGCTGCTTATCCACTTTTCTGAGTGGGTACCCCTGAAATTTTGCCTTTTGTTGGACCCTATATTTTTGCTGGCTTTAAACCTCTTTGCACTTGGCTCCTTCTAACCGGTTGTAAAAAGGCCTGTGCTCGTCCTTTAAACATGGTTGAATTGACATATTGCTAATCGGACTATTAACTTACATACAAGTCACTAGTATATGTTACAAGGTATACCCAGAGCCTGGAATTCAGTCTCACTTGTGGACTGCTGTACCTATTGTTCCACCCACTAACGTGATGGTGCAAACATGGTTACAGCCTACCATTTGTAGCCTGACTGCTACTCAATGCATGTCCATCCAGCTGCGTGCATTTAACTGGCTGTGAACTGGTCTGCACATGTGCCCAATAGGGCTCCCTGTGAAGCTCCTCCCGGGGAAGAGCCACCGTGTGCATCGCCCGCTCCTACATAGTGTTTGCAAAAGTTCTGAGCCTCCTCAGGGTTATCAAATATTGTCGCCTTACCATTGATATCAATTCTGAGGCTCGCCGGATACAGCATTCCGTAGCGCAGTCCCAGTTTTCGTACCGCCGCCTTTGCCCCTACAAACTTGCGCCTGGCTTCTTGTACTAGAGCACTGAAGTCTGGATATATAGAAATATTTGATCCCTGCCATGTCAATGTTCCAGTTTCTCTAGCAGGACGAAGGTCCGTGTCCCTGTCCTTGAAGTTCAGGAGCCTCGCATGATGGGTAATGGCGGGCATCCTGGATTTGGTAGGAGTCCTAGTGTTCCATATGCCCGTTATACAATGAACATGTTTGTAAAGTGCTCAGTACCGAACAAATCCATCAGCATTCGCTCTACAAATTGGTCCAGCCTACCAGTGTTGGTAGATTCAGGATTTCCCATAATGCGCACGTTGTTACACCAGCTTCTTGCTTATAAATCCTCGTTCTTGGCAGCGGCTGTCTTCAAGAAGCGTTTCAGGCGTTCTACACGTTTAGTAGTTTTAGCCGCCTCATCCTCCAAATCTAATGTGCGTCCCTCCACCATGTCCAGTCAGGCGTCATGGCGATCTATTCGTTCCCCCAGGCCGTTGAGGCGTCGATCCAGTGCATTGAATCTTGTGTTAAATGATGTGAACGTGAGCCCAGTTCCAGCAATAATACGGCGTTGTCTGGAAGAGCTGCACCTCCTGTAGCGCCCGTGGTTGTTTCCGCCGCCATGTTTGTAGTTTACTGGTTGTCTTGTTTCTTGAGCGCTTTGAATTGCAGTTGTTTCTGCTGGAGATCCTTGCACAACATTCCCATTGGGCCCTAGGCCCTCTACGCGGCCAAACAATGAAGGGACTTCTGCGCGGTTACCCAGTTGTCGCTGCTTCTCTATACGCTATGTGGATATGAAGGCTAGCCGGTGATTAGGGAAGTCCCACTTATGTAATTGCTTTTGCTAGCTCTGCCAGTGTTAATTGCAATATCTCGTGTGCTGTTTGTGCACTCCCTGCTCGATGATTACCTTGTGGGCGAATCTTTCCCCCTTTAGAGGTCTCTGGTCCTGCATGCGTCATGCCATTGGGGTGGTGCAGCACTCTTTAGGTTACTGCGCTAGTATTCCCATCGCATAACTATTTATTGCTGCCCTAGAAGACCACTCGATTGGGCCTGGCTTACGAGCCCATCCAGGGTGATTACTTAATATATTGGGACACCCCCGCCTCTCAGCAATTCCCCAGGCTGTCGGGGAGTCTGCTTTACGGGTGGATGCAGCCCCCAGATGCTAGCTCTCTCACTCGCCAGTTCTTCCCAGGGCCGCGGGGACGGGGGCCAACAGCCCAATGCGGTGTATTTGCTTCCCTCGGGTCGGCCTCACTGCGCTGCGATACGTCAGCAGCTATGTCCTCTACAAGGCAGAGCCCCCCAGGGTGTCCCAGGCCTCAGTAATTCACGCTGGAGCTTAAATCAAAAAAGACTTGCCGTTTGACTGTGCGGGGGTACCTTCTGACAAACAGCTCAGTTCGGCAGTGTAGCTTCGTTGTCAATGCGGCCAGTTACAGGCTTGTTACTCTTCAGGTGCCATCTTGTCCTCCAGACACCCGGGACCGCCTCGGCTAATTTCTCAGTTCTGCTGCATCGTCAAGTGGCGGCTCTTAGCTCATAAGACGCTCTGGGTGTTTCGATTGCCAAACCGCCGCTTATGTTGGGGATTGCATGCAGCGAAATGCTGCTTCAGGTCAGCGCGTGCCGGGTCTTCACGGAGCTTCAGCTCCAAACAGCCATTACGGTCGCTGGTCCGGCCACGCCCCGCTAATATATATACAAGACCGCGAAAATGATCTACCCACAACGGAACAAGAATACCAAGGAAGCATACGCAAGTACCATACCTTAATGGAGCATTGGTATGGAAAAGGAATCTTATCCAGAGAAGAGTACCTATTCCTGCAGAACAAACAGCCAAGACTACCTAGTTTTTATCATTTACCTAAAGTGCATAAGGACTCCACTAAACCACCAGGGAGACCTATCGTATCATCCATTGGAGGACTGACAGAAAATATGTCTACGTTTATTGACTCGTTTTTGGCCCCATGGGTAACTCAATTGAGTTCATACACCAAAGATACCAAGGACTTCCTTAGACAAATACAGGATGTGGAATGGGAAAGCGATGTGGTGATGATAACTCTAGACATTTCTAGCCTATACACAAGTATTAGACACACTGATGGGATGAAAGCGGTGAAGACTTTCCTGGACCTGAGATCTGCCAGATATCTGGAATACAGCAGGATGATCATGGACTTTATATCATTCTGCTTAAATAACAAAAAATTAATTTTCGAGGATCAACGATACAGGTAGATCAGGGGGACTGCTATGGGCACCTGCTTCGCCCCCAGTTACGCGAATTTATTCGTGGACTGGTGGGAGAAGCAGGTGGCCTGGGCGGACGACAAGGCAGAATAGGTGGATAGGGTGATCTGCTGGAGGAGATACATCGACGATCTCTACCTTATTTGGAGGGGATCGAAATCCTCAGCAGAAAAATACATAGCAGCCCTAAACATCAATGATCTGAATCTGCACTACACCCATAATATGAGCAGGAAAGAGGTCAGTTTTCTGGACTTAAGGGTCTTCGTTGACTCAGGCGCAATCCAGACTGCGCTTTACAGAAAAGAGACTGCGGGGAACTCCGTTCTACACGGACAGAGTAGTCACCCCACAACCCTTGTAAAAAGCATCCCCTACGGGGAATTGTTGAGAATAAAACGCAACAGTTCCCTAGATAAGGACTTTGAGGAGGCGGCTGAGAAAAGCATAAAACGCTTCAAATCACGTGGCTATTCTCAGACGGTACTCCAACAAGCTAAAGGCAAAGCGTAAGCTAGTGACAGGCAGACACTCTTGATTGAAAGACAGAACAGAGTAACAAAGGGTGGTAATGGCATAATAAGATTAATCACTAACTATTCGGTGGCAGCGAATAGGGAGAGAGCCATCATGTCAATGAATTGGGGTATCCTTAAATCCGATGTCGTTATCGGCAAGGATTTACCGGATGACCCAATGATAACGTTCAGAAAAACTAGGTCCCTGAAGGACAAGTTGGTACAAAGCCACCTGTCCAAAGAAATATCTAAAGGGGAACTGCACGCCATGCATGGGTCATACCCATGTGGGAAATGCAAGGCCTGCAGTATGAGTCAGAGGGTGCTTTCATATCAGGTATCCCACAAGGAAACCAAGATCAGAATCCCCAAATTCATAACATGTTCCACCACATATGTAGTGTACTGCCTGAAATGTCCCTGCGGTCATCGTTACGTAGGGAGCACTACAAAAGCAGTGAAGCTAAGAATATTAGAACATCAGCGAGCCATCACTAATAAGGATGAGAACTACCCGATGGCTCGTCATTTTGCCACGCACCATAACAGCGATAGAAGTTTGCTTAGCTTTTTCAGCTTAGATTGTATTCCACAAGATTTGAGAGGTGGAGACTACAAGCGGAAGCTAAGACGATTGGAGTCGAGGTACATCATGAACTCCAAACAAAGTCACCTGGAGGTCTCAATGGAGGGGAAGAATTGATATCACATCTGTAATGAATGATTTAAGAAAGTTAGTATGAGCAGTGTCAATGCCAGAGTATTTTAACAACGAATTAAAGAAACCAGGGTGGTAAGTAGTCAGGGGATTATCTGATAGACTTCATATCGTATACTTCTATTTAGAAGATACAGTGAATCTGGAATGAATTATGAACAACTTAATTTTCACTGTTTGCCCATTCAGGGCCTTATTGTTGTTACGGGCTCTAATATATTTAGACTCTCCCCAAACTCAGTACCACAGGATACAATGAATTCGGGTGCACTTTGGAGAATGTTGGAACTTGATTTATTATTGATTCAAATGACATTGAATTAATTGTCTCGAAATGATTGCCCATTTAGGGCTGAGGACATAATACACAAGTATTTATTTTGTGTACTGTGATATCTAACAACATATGCATTATTTCCAAAATAATCTGAATTGCTTCAATTAGATTGATGTAAATATGATTTGTTTTTACCATTATAAGATGGCGCTTATGACTTGGACATCAGTCCGTTTTTTATTTTGAGTACATTTGCCTTTATTAACTTCCGCCTCGCTGTCGCCAGCTGACACTGACAGAGGCAAGTGCTAAAACGCGTTTGTTTCATTCTTTTTTGTGCAATAAACCTAACTAGGTTTAACCTACTGCGAGTGCTGGTTTGTCAATTTGTTTTGACTGTGGAGCGAGAAATATATATATATATCATCAAGTGAGCAAGGCGGAGGCTTCCGCCGAAACGCGTCTGTAGCAGCTTTATGGATTAAACTTCTTTCTTGAATCGAATTCACGGTGTCAGTGCCATCCTTGATCGGAGTGAATGCGGATTGGTAACCAATATATATATATATATATATAGCAAGTCAGTGCTAAGTATGTCCGGTGGAGAACACAGATCTGCATTAGTTTAATGGAATTCCTGGAATCCTTCGCTTGGTATGCCAGCACTGTCTCCGATTCTTTATCTCTAATGATCTTATCAAGTTGGCTTTCATCTATGCTGCAGGGCAGCAACAGAGGCCTGGGTGTGCTCACCTATAGCTTTAGCGAGTCGGCTGATTAGTCGGTGACTGTGGCACGTGGGCCTTGGAGAGCAAGTCAGCCTTCGTAGTGTGCCCATGTGGTTCATACACACACTTGGTAACAGTCTCAGCCGAAGGTCACTTGCAACCTGGGCCAGTTTATTTATGCCCTCGGACCGAGCCCGGTCATGAGGGATGGTGCCAGGGATACAATGTATGGCCCTCTACATGCCTTCTTTCTTTTAGATGTGCAATAGGAGAGGGGAGAAAGGAGAACGGAGAGAAACAAAGAGAGAGAGAGAAATAGAATAGATGAAGACTAGTGCGGGAATAAGTGAGGGAAAGAGATACAGATTGAAACAACAAACAGCATGTCCGCAGGTTTGCTGATCTTCAGCACATAAAGTCTCTCAATATTTGACTAGGCACAGGGTTGAGACGCAGCAGATAGCGTTGGCTCCTGGGCTTTTCTTGTCCGGAGCCGTCGGTCTCATCCTCGGGGAACCCAAAGTATGCCTCACTAGAGATAAACAACTGCAAAGGTGCACCACAATATTCTTCAAGATACAATATTATTAATGAATCGCGGAAAGGTGATGTTTTTCTTGTTTTTTCAAAAAGTCTTTATTTTCAATCGTTAACACCGTACAGCCGACGCGTTTCGTCCCGTTGGGATTTCTTCAGGGCTTATTTACTGTAAAGCAATGCTTCCAAGTCAATCTTCCACGTTAGGGGTCTATATGGCGCCTATCCATATGTCAGATGTCTTTGTAAAAATTTGATGTAGGCCTTGGCACGTTTCCACCTTTGTCCGCCTCGCGGATGACAATGGTGGGATCCAGGTGGAGGTTTTTTAGGGCTTCAGATTCTTTGCATGTAAGATTGTATTTATGGGGGCCAGGACGTGTAGGGTTCTCCAATATTTGGTAGAAACCCTGGGTGACCTTTTCACGAAAGATATCAATGTTTGGGTGGGTACCTGTTGGAATAAATCTGGACCTAGGTTTGAGTCCACTTTCAATTGTAACATTTTCCACAATGTTAAGTTCACTTCTAACATTTTCAATATTAACAGATGTGTCAAGTTCCACAGTCATCATTGCTTGAATGGTGTTTATTTCATTCACAGTGTAATCTGTAACACAATTAACATTGTTTAAAGTTTCATGATGAGTGGGATTGCGTGAAAAGTGATCTTTTAATTTTAACAATCTAGTAAATTTCATTAAATCCACAAATAGGTCTACATCCCCTCCTACTTGGTTTGGGCAAAAACCTAATCCCTTACAAAGGACTGAGATTTCCTCCTGCTTAAGTTCTCTCTTGGACAAGTTGACAACAATGGATCTTTCTAACCTTTCCTTTTCTGTTCTGGCTATTGTTGTTGGTTCCCCATCTTTTTGGATCTTGTTAGTCTCCCCACTGGTTCCAAATTTGATTCTTTGGAATTTCTGTTTACGTTTCTGCCAGCTCCTCCCTCCCCTTCTTGTCTTGGATGTTCTCTGTGCGTGGGTCGCGCCCCAAGTCGCAACCTCTGCATCTCCAATAAAAAATTACTAGACCTTGTTTCAGCTTCAGTTGTACCTAGAGGTTCGATTGAGGAAACAGAGCTTGCTACTGATGATATTGAGGTAATACTACTTGCAGTGCACACAAACCCCTATTGTAATTTGAGGGGACTATATATTTGTTTGGGGAGAAAGAAGGTCAGGTGCTGTCAGTAGGAAGGGTCCATCGTTATGCTTTACTTCTCATCCATATATCACCCTTATTAGCACTGACACACCCCATGTCCCAGTTAACAATTGCTCAAGTGAGAACCCTGTAATAAGGTTGTCTAAAAAATGCTCAGCTTTAAAGACAGACGACAAGAGCTTGCTCAGGATTTATTTACACCTGGGGCCAAACCAACTGGCACAATAATTCCTAAGGAAGATGGCTTAAAAGCCAAATTTCTGAAGTTGGAAAAACTTAAGAAAAATGAAATGTCCCGATGGTGGGATGGTACCACCTTGGGGAAATACATAGACAATGAGAAAATTCCGCTTGGGCTAAGGATACTCATCTTCCCCACGTTTGAAGACCTTGATACAGAACAATTAGAGGATTGGGAAAATAACCTACGGAACGTATCTTTCACAATGATGCGTATCCTAATAAAGAACGCAGAAAAGAAGGGAGCTAAAGCCCAGGAGGAAATAGAGGAGTTGGAAAGAGAGATAGCTTTATCTGAACTGAAGGATGTGGTTAAGAAAAACTATGCTATATTAGATGGGGTTTTGGAAAAACATCAAATTTATTTGAGAGACAAAACACTGAAGAAAATTAGAAGGGTTGATAAGGACTATAAAGATGGGAGGGTTTATACCTTTGCCCACAAATATGATAAAGTGAAAGTCCCTGGAGAGGGCAAAAGACAAAGAGTAGACACTCCAGAGCTGAGCACTGCAAGTAGTATTACCTCAATATCATCAGTAGCAAGCTCCGTTTCCTCAATCGAACCTCTAGGTACAACTGAAGCTGAAACAAGGTCTAGTAATTTTTTATTGGAGATGGAGAGGTTGCAACTTGGGGCGCGACCCACGCACAGACAACATCCAAGACAAGAAGGGGAGGGAGGAGCTGGCAGAAACGTAAACAGAAATTCCAAAGAAACAAATTCGGAACCAGTGGGGAGACTAACAAGATCCAAAAAGATGGGGAACCAACAACAATAGCCAGAACAGAAGAGGAAAGGTTAGAAAGATCCATTGTTGTCAACTTGTCCAAGAGAGAACTTAAGCAGGAGGAAATCTCAGTCCTTTGTAAGGGATTAGGTTTTTGCCCAAACCAAGTAGGAGGGGATGTAGACCTATTTGTGGAATTAATGAAATTTACTAGATTGTTCAAATTAAAAGATCACTTTTCACGCAATCCCACTCATCATGAAACTTTAAACAATGTTAATTGTGTTACGGATTACACTGTGAATGAAATAAACACCATTCAAGCAATGATGACTGTGGAACTTGATACATCTGTTAATATTGAAAATGTTAGAAGTGAACTTAACATTGTGGAAAATGTTACAATTGAAAGTGGACTCAAACCTAGGTCCAGATTTATTCCAACAGGTACCCACCCAAACATTGATATCTTTTGTGAAAAGGTCACCCAGGGTTTCTATCAAATATTGGAGAACCCTACACGTCCTGACCCCCATAAATACAATCTTACACGCAAAGAATCTGAAGCCCTAAAAAACCTCCACCTGGATCCCACCATTGTCCTCCGCGAGGCGGACAAAGGTGGAAACGTGCCAAGGCCTACATCAAGTTTTTACAAAGACATCTGACATATGGATAGGCGCCATATAGACCCTTAACGTGGAAGATTGACTTGGATGCATTGCTTTACAGTAAATAAGCCCTGAAGAAGTCCCAACGGGACAAAACGCATCGGCTGTACGGTGTTAACGATTGAAAATAAAGACTTTTTGAAAAAACAAGAAAAACATCACCTTTCCGCGATTAATTAATAATATTGTATCTTGAAGAATATTGTGGTGCACCTTTGCGGTTGTTTATCTGTATTTCGTTCCCTAGGGAATAGGCACAGTAACGGTGGGTGCCAGACAGTGTGCACACAAACCCCTATTGTAATTTGAGGGGACTATATATTTGTTTGGGGAGAAAGAAGGTCAGGTGCTGTCAGTAGGAAGGGTCCATCGTTATGCTTCACTTCTTATGCCTCACTAGACACTCCCGCATCTTGGCCGTCTCCAGTTGCTATAACCCCTGCTGGCTGTGCAGAGAGCGCTGAACCACGGCCTTCATCAGGGGTGGGCACCACATGAGTGTCCTTAGGCCCTTCTTCTTCCTCAAAGTGCAGGTCAGCAGGAGCGGTGTCACCAGCCAGTTCTTTAAACCACAACACATTTCTCACTACTGTATGTATGCCCCGCTGGGCCGTAGACAGGGTGCCATCCACTCAAGTTACTGTCCATACCTTGGACTCATATGGCGTGCAAAACTTCCAGCCCGGGTGGTGGTCCTTGAGTAGTACCCTGGACCATACGCGTAGCGTCGAGGCTTTTGCTCTGCTATTTTCCGTTGCCTTCTTATTTGTCCTCCGCCGTTTCTGTTAGGCCTTTTCGACATCCAGGCTGGGCGCGACCAATCAGGGCCCTCTGGGATTAGGTCCCTCAGTGGTTGCTTGCGCAGTAGAGAGTCTGGGAAACACCCTGTTGTGCAGTGAGGTGTTTAATGGTACGCCAGTAGGAATAGATGCAGACACACTTCTGGGTCTTGATGCTGGTCCACTCCGATCCTGAGTGCCCTGTTGAGCGTCCTTATGAATCGCTCCACCTCACCGTTGGCTTGAGGCTATTGTGGGCTGATTTGTCCATGCCTGACAGCCCTCCGTGGTGGGAAATCTTGGAAAACTTGACCCTGGAAAGGTGGCCCATTGTGTGATTTGACTTCGTCCGAAAGCCCAAACATTGTGAACGTCTTCCAGGGCCGGCTGGACATGGATGAACGTCGTGGATGGTACAAGTTCGACAATGCGGAACTTCGAGAACGAGTCCAATATCACCGTGGTATGCCGTCCATCCAGGAAGCTCCCAAAGTTAATAATGATCTTCGTCCAGGGGGCTAGGCAGGGTTCTTCTGTTAGTACTGCGGCCGGAGTTGGGACCGATACCCGTGATGGTATACGGATGACAGTGCTTAACTTCTTCCTCCACCATCTCATCCATGTTGGGAAACCATACCTTTGTGTGCAATCTTGCCTTCCTCTTAGCTGTCCTTTGATGGCCTTGAAGGGCTAGTGCGACCATTCCCGGGCACAGGCTTTTCGGGACGATGATCCTTTGCCCCCGTAGAACCAGTCCAGACACTCAGCTCGTGCCATACTCTCCAGAGTTGGCGTTGGCTATTCTGTTTTTCTGCTGTGAGCAGCTTCACTCCTTTGAGGAATCAATGCCACTGCCCCTTCTCCAGGGCATCCTTCACCCTTACCAGGGTGTCGTCCACGTCAGTGGCATTGCGAAGATCCTCCCTGGTCACTGCTACAGAGCAAGTGTTCGCTTCCACCATGTTCACAAATGCTTCAGTGTGTAAAGCATCGTCCGGTGTTGTCTCGCTTTCCCCTTGAGTGGGATGTCTGGATAGGAAATCAGCTGGGTTGTCTGCCCCCGGTCTGTAGAGCTACTGGAATGAGTATGCCTGTAACTGGATCGCCCACCTCTCCATCCTTGGGGGTGCCAGGCGCAACAATCTGTTGAACAGTGGCAGCAGAGGTTTGTGATCTGTCACCACTCGAAACGGATGGCCGCCGAGGTATAGATGAAATTGGTGGCATGGCCACCGTATAGCTAGAGCATCTCGCTCCATTTGTGCTTACCGCGTTTCCGTCTGGGATAGCGCCTGACTGGCGTAGGCGAACGGGACCCACACTCCCGTAGTGATCTCTTGCAGAAGGACTGCCCAAGCCCTATGGGACTGGCATCCACCACGAATTCTGTTTTCTTCTTCGGTTGGAAGTACGCCATGGTTGTCTGGTCCAGAAGAGCTTTCATGATTTTTCTGAATGGCAACTCTTCCTTGGGGCTCCATTCCCAGGGTGTGCCAGTCTTTATCAGATGGCGCAGGGGTTCCAAGAGCCTGTCCAGGTTTGGGATAAACCTCCTACAGTACGTCACCATGCAGAGGAACCTCCTGATTTCAGTTGGGTTCTGTGGAACTGGGACGTTCCTGATGGCCTCTGGTTTGCGTGGGTCAACGCGGAGTCCGTCTTTGGAAAAGGCGTACCTGAAGAAGTCTATTGACCCCTCATAGAAGGTGCACTTCCTCTTGTGTAGGGTTAGCCCACAGTCTACCATCCTCTGTAGGGCCACTCTTAGCCGAAAAGGCCTGAGAGGGTCTCCTTGATGGCATTTTGAAACACCTCTGTGGTGGAGGAAACACCGAAGCTGAGCTGTGTATCTCGTCTGAGGCCGACATGCGTGGAGAAGGTGGTTATGTAGTGATTTTCCGCCGCCAGCTCCAATTGGTGGTATCCAGAGTTCAGGTCCAGTTTGGAGAACCATTGTGCCCCATTTAGGTCAGCCACTATATCATCCATTGTTGGGGTGACGTACCTCTCTCTCTGGATAGCCTGATTGGGGAGCCTCATGTTGACACATAGTCGAATGGCACCGGGTTGTTTCGGCTTCGGTGCGACCACCAGCGGGGACACCCATGGGGTGGGTCCTGACACCTTTTTGATGACCCCCAGATCTTCCAGGTCTTGTAGCTCCTTTTCCACGAGGGAGTGGAGATGAAATGGAATGCGCCTAGTTGAAGCGCTCTCGGCTAAATTGTTTTGTCTATGTGCAGTTTCACTTGGTATCCTTTCAGTTTACCCAGGCCTTGGAATTCGTTCAGAATGTCCTGTGTGTTTCATGGATCAGTTTGGTGAAAAACACCAGCTCTAGGTCTTCTGCTGTGTGACACCCCAGCAGCGTTTCCTGTTTACCAGCAGTCATGTGGAATCTGGTCTTCACTGTGTGTTCTGAACTTGAGACATCAACCTCGATCACTTCTAGCAGCGGTATGGGTTCTGTTCCTCCATAGGTGTAGATTTGGGTCAAACTGGGTGCAAGGAGTGGCTTGGGCAACAATCTCTCATACTGGACTGAGTCCATCACGTTTACGGATGCACAGGTATCAATCAGTGCATGCACTGAGGTTCCGTTGACTTGCACATCGAGGGCGGCACTTCTTGCGGCAGGGCCTTCCTGCGAATGAGATGACGAAGCTTCTGTGTATTCGCTGTCTTTGAGCGTTAGGTGTCGTAGGTTTGTGGGATGTACTCTGTATATGCCTCTTCGGGAGCGTTCTTTTCCACTTCGGCAAACGCTGGCATAATGATTGGCCTTGCCGCACCTTGAGCAGATCTGCCCTCTCGATGGGCATCGGTTTGCGATTTATGGTCAAGACCACAATGTCCACACTTCCCACAGGGCCGGCTAACGGTGGCTCGCTGTTGTCCAGGTCCAGTCCAGGGTGTTGTTGCACCGCCTCCACCGTCTCTTCCTTGATGTGAGCCATTTTCGGTGTTGGAGCAGTGGGAGTGTTGCGAACTCGCACCGCCTCCATCTCTTCCACCCGTCTGTCTGACAGCTCGTGGGAGCGGGCTAGGATGAGGATCTCATCCAATGACATTCCAGGTTGGCAAAGCATCTGGCATCTCAGCGCGACAGACTTGCACCCCTGGATAATCTGCGCCCTAATTTCGTCCGTCTGATCAATGTTCTTGCATGCGCACGCTAACTTCCTCAGCCCGGCATAAAACATGTCCACTGTTTCCTCCTCCATTTGCCAGGCTTGGTACAGCTTGAACCGCTCATAGTCCGGGTTCATTTGCGGGTCAAAGTATCTGTCTAGCACAGCGATGGCTGCGTCATATTCATGAGCCGCCCCGGTGTCGGGCAGCAACTTGAATAGCACATAAAGTTCATCGCCCCCAAAATGCATCAGCAGGGAACGTTTTACCATCCCATATGTCTCTCTGGTCCCTGTAAAGTAGTGATGCAGGCTCCCCACCCAGAGCTTCCATCTGGGCAAAGCCGTGGCGGGGTCAGCGAGCAAGCTGAATGGGGGTATTGGCGTCACAGACATGTGTGAATAGGGTGTTGGTGGTGCTTGTGCCTGGTGCTGTGGCGGCAGTGGGTCACCCATGATGCACAGATCCTTGTCCCCTTCTGCGGGGTGTGTAGCAGTATGTGCAGTGGGTGAGGTGTCACAGTGTCCTTGCGACTTTTGAGTGATGAGCCTGTCCCCTTCCTGACCCTGATCTGTGTTGTCTTGGGGCCTTGTTGCACTCCATCCCTGGGGCCTTGGGACTGACCTATCCTTGTGTGTGGCTGTGGGTGCCTGATGGTGCTGCTCTTGGGGTCAGGCTTGGGCTGTAGGCTGCTGATGCGTCGTGCCCCAGTCTTTCTGCCACCTCTATTCATCTTCCTGGCAGATCGGGTGGGGCCTCCACCTGTTTTCAGGCCTCAGATCGGCCGGAGCTGGGCCTCCACCTATTTTACGGCCTCAGATCGGCCGGAGTTGTGGCTCTGGAGTGTCTCGCCTCGGTATTGGGAGCTCTTCCACTCTGAATCAATGGCGCTTCACCGCGCGGCCCGGGACGGGATAGCGCATTGATCTCTTCGTGGCCTCTGCAGCATGCCACCAGGGCCGGGCTGGGAACCAAAACCGGCCCTGGAAAAGTGCTCGGCCGGCCCCCCTCACCTCCCCCCGGGGGAGGGGTGGGGGGGGCAGCCACGCTCTTTGCCAGGGCCGGTTTAAGGCCGATTTCGTTACAAGGCCGTTTTTGCAGCTATGCTGCAAAAACGGCCCTGTAACAAAAACGGCCCCCAGGAGCCCCAAACCGGTGCCCGCAACGGCCAGTCCGGGCCTGCATGCCACAGCGAGCGCCGGATCAAAACAGAGGCATTGGAGGCGCTCAGGTGGGGGCTCCGATCCTTCCAACGTAGCACGTCGGACAGTGCGCTCAGAGGGGGAAAGAGGGAGAGTGAGGATTCGTACTCACCTAGCCAGTATGGCGCTCGGGCCTCGGAGAGCAGGTAGGCCTTCGTAGCGCTCTAATGAGGGACATGCACACACTTGGTAACATTCTCGCCTGAAGGTCACGTGCGACCTGGGCCCATTTATTTATGCCCTCAGACCGAGCCCTCTCACGAGGGATGGTGCCAGGGATATATGTCTAGACCATTCACATTTTCTTAAGATACTGAGGCGCAGCATATGTGACTGGTTCTGCCATTGAGATGCTCTATGCCATACGCAACATGTGTATCAAAGGTTGGTGTGTGAGGAATTGCCCTCTGTGGATGTTGCCCTGCTCCACTAAATCCTCAAACTACGTCAAGCTGCAATCACAAAAAAGATTGCTAACTGTAGCAATGCCCACAGAGTGCTAGTGGTGCCGATTAGAAAGTGTTATAGCTAATCTGTCATGCGGAAGGCCCAACAGCGGGGATGATTGGTGCGTAGGGAGGAACAAGAGCCATGACATGCAGGCTTCTGCGGAAGCACAGGCATACCACCCAGACCAATCTGGGAGAGGGATGGACGCTTTGAGCTGAGAAGGATGAAATAGCTGTGGTCACCCAGCAGGGTGCCCTGTAGGAGTGTCCTTTATTGCGCTCAGCTAGAAAGCAGCTCACCTACTGTAGCTGTGTTGCCGAAGTACTGTTCAAAAGGGGGTGGCTCCACACACTCCATTATCCGTAGATAGTTTCAGCTTCACAAGTGCAACTCGACATTGTCCGTTTCGCTTTATGAAGTCATGTAGCATGACATCCAGTAAGCAAAATAATTTTGCCAGCAATGGGAGTGGGAGGTTTGCATAGTCATAACGGAGATGTGGCAGAAGTATTGTCTTGGACAGAGCTATTCATCCTGCCATCGAGAGCAACAGTGCGAATGTTGATGAAGGGCCCTAGATTCGTGTCATCCTCTTCAACTATTCACAGTTTACATTGCGGTTCATCTTTAAGGGACTCTGTACAGCCTATAAGGCACTGCATGGCCTTGTCCCTGGGAATCTTAATGACGTTCAGATGGTATTTGCCAGGCAGGTCATTATGTTCTAGTTTTGCTAATGATCTGACAATCTCCGAGTACAGACTGACCATCTGCGGTGGTAGGAGTATCCTCCTTTGCACAGCTCCAAACTGGAATCGACTGCCCTTGGAATAAAAAATGGCCACCTCCCTTTTTAGGTCTAGGAAGGCTTTAAAACCCTGGCTGTTTAGGCAAGACTAGCGTACTTGATCTCTTGTTTCTATGTCACGTGTGGTGCAGCACCGAGACGCCCCATGACAATTGTTTGCGCTTTATAAAAATATAAATCAGTCAAAATCAGAGCAGCAGTGTCTGCCAGAATGCCATTTGGTTCCGGATTGCTGAAACCCCTCTGGCAGTGTTACCATCCAGCTAGGGAACATAGAAACCTTCTCAGGGGTCTCACTAATACTTGGTCCTTTTAAACCAACAAAGAAGAAATTGGCACAGAAGCTGAAATATAAAAAGAATGCATTTATTCACCTCAGATGAGGGAGACTACGTCACACAGAAGTCTTAGCAACTGATTGAGGCAGTCCAAGGAGTACAGAAAACGGAGGCCTTATATATGCTTAGGGTTACATAGTCAGCATAAGACCAAGGGGCAGTCCTGGCTCATGTAAGCATGCAAAATGACTAATATGGACATACAAGATCTGCTGCTCAACAAAGTGGGAGGGGCTAACAGATGCTAATTCTGGTGAACACATCCTGACATTTACAGACTAGGAACAGCTGCAAGGACAGCTGCAAGCTCAACTGACCATGTGCGAAGGTGGAAGATGCTAAATATAGTTCGTTTCTAGGCAGATTACAAGAGCAAAAGCAGGGCCATAGGAATTAGGACGAAGAGCTGCAAAGGGCTGCTCCTCCTAAAAAACGGAACATCCAAAGGGGTACATTATTGACAAAAATAAGAAGAAGTCCTTGGGGAAATTGAAGCAGCTGTACAACCAACCAGAGGGGAGTCTTCTCCCTGTGTCCGTTTGAGCCTCACAGGCAGGCTCTTGTTGTTTCCACGGTGGAGCTGCACAACTCGCAACTCAAGAATCACAGCCCAGTTTCAAGGAAAAAGTCTCTTCTTTCAGGATAGGGCAGTCACCCACCAGGCAGATGCTCTCAACGATCCTGTCCAGTGTCTCAGGCAGTGCACCAGTTTCCTTCACTTCAATCTAACAGGCACCAGAGACACAGCACCTGTACCCTGAACTCAAGTCCTTCCCTAACTCCTGTATTGCTCTGCTGGCGCACTGCTCATCCGTTGGGGCCACACATTGCATCCAGTGTACCCAGGTATCTCTTGACCAACAAACAAAGGAGCAAACTTGCATTCACTTCGGGACCAGGATTCAGAGGCCTGATGCTAGGATCTCTGAAGCAACCCTTGTTTCAAAAGGGGTCACCTCAAGCAAAGCCTCCTCGCCATTCTGGTCGGTCTGTGACTCTCAACTGGGCATTAAAACTTGATCCACAATTTCTCCTTTCTGATTTGTGACCCCGTCTTTCGCCCAAGACAGTGGCAGGGGTACACACTTACATCCCAGTGCTTCCGCTTCACTGAGGTCCTAGTTGCCAGTAATGCCTGTGCTGGTAATCTTCACTTTGGCTTCAAGCTGGACTGGTGCTGACGCTGACTCTCCAGGCTGAATATGATGTCCGGGCCCCTCCGGCAATGGTTGTAAAGCAGCAAATATCTATTGGTGGACAAAACAAAAGGTCTTTAGACAAGGCACAGAAACAGTCTATCAACAGAGAGGATAGTCTCAGAATATTTCCTAGTCTCAGGACGCCCCATATATTAGCAAGGCACCCAAGAACCACTTCCATCTATCTATGTGAGAGTAAACAAAAAAACTGCCTGGACCTATTGGCAAGTATAAAAGGAACTCTTTGGTGAACTGACAAGAGTAATACATCACCCAATCCCAAGCAGCCAAGGAAGTCTGTAATAATTTACTAAACTCAGAGAAAAAGAGAAAAACAACACAGACATACCCTAAATCCTTACATTGGTGTATTCCTGTGTACTAATCTGAAAACCCTCAGAATAAAAAAGGAAATGTTCTACACTTTAACTCATAAACTTTACATTACTTGTATAGGACTGCAGACACTTCTAAAATGATTCTTCTTAATAAAAGCATCTACATTGTACACTTAGGACCATGCTCTCATGTTATAGGAGCAGCAGGAAAATCTAAAACTGCTAATTTAACAGGGTTTCTTATCTATAAAACAACATTTCCTTCAAAACATTTTTTTGCTAAGGATCACATGGGCATCTTCCCTGCATTCTACTTTTCATGATCCAAACTATGCAACATCAGCTCTAATAAGGACTGTCAGTTTATTTACACAGACTAGCTAATAAAAAAGTAGCAATGCCCTTGCAAAACTATGTAGCATGAGAATAACATACAATAATGGTGTTATCACCTTAAGACTTGTAGAACAAAAACTACCCACATCTAGTTCCCCTTAAAGGTCAAAATAAGGGAACAACAATCTAGACTACTGATCCTGTCATAATTTCATCAAACAGGATGGCCCGTAACATAATATATATACTTATTCATTTTATTAATGCTTACAATGTTTAAAACAGTATTACTGAATAGTCAATTAAATGCCTCATTGCTATTTCACAGACAGCTCAGACAGGCTAAAAGAAAATTGAGAAAAAGAGAGAGCAACATACATTTTACCTAGCCTTAATTTGTAGAGGAGCTAGCCTCTTTCCCCCATTTTGACAGTAGGAAACCTGAAACAGGTTTCACTTCTGTCAACACTATCAACCCCTATGTGTAGCAACTGGGCATAAACAAAGTTATAAGAGGTACATAGCACTTTTGAGAGAGCTAAAAAACATGAATACCCAAACCCCAATCCTTTTAGCAAATGTACAAGTGTAACTTGAGGGCGAATTAATTCAAACTAAATTTCATTGCCTCAGCTTTTGAATCCTCAGACTAAAAGCATTAGTGCTGTATAAACGTGGCAAAGCTTACCTGTTAATCAAAGTGCACATATACCATTATATAGTTTTCTATCATATGAGTGCTTGCTTTTGCCAAAAAAAGTAAAACTTCTTCTCCCCCCAGTCCTCTTTCAAAAAGTTGGAGAGGTCAAAAAGTCAAAGCAGACCATGCTCTAGGAGCCCTGCGAGGCTTCTAAATATAGAACTGACATTTAACCCTTCCCAGCTGTCCTATTCTGTATTCAATGGTTTCCATGTGGCTGCCCCAGTGCAAAGTCACCCTAGAGACAGAGCTGGAAAGCACTCATCCCTCTGTTTGTCAGTGTAGCGTTTAAGAGAATGACTTCTGCTGGTTTTGTATACATATTTTCAGTTATAAGCAGTGTGCAGTATACTTGTCTAACAATATAGAGATCAGCTATTTGTTTTAAACCTAAATGTATGCATTTAGTGAAGCCCACTTTAAAAGCTGCTCTGAATTGCAGAATTTGTTTTCAAATTTGTGAATTTTGCCCAATTTCGACTTTGATATTTGGGGCACTTAAAAATGAATATCCTATAATTTATTTGCATAATAGTCATCCTCAGAATGTTCTCTAGATAGCCCAGGAGTGAGAAATCAGAAATACAGGAGAAGTGTGGCTCAATGGTTAGAGCGGCAGACCTTGATGCAGAACGCTGGCCAGGGACCAGGGTTCGATTCCCGCCTCGGCGGGATCGGGCTTAAATTCCTCTGACCGGATATTCTCGCCTCAGTGCCGAATCTAAGCATGGGCCCCACGCTGCAACTCTGGGCAATAGCTTGCTTAGTCTCCACAACGGCCCCCGATGCACAAAGGATGCCTGGTTTCACCATGGGATGCCCAGGAGTGGACACCTCACAAGGAAAAGCCAGGAGGGGTTCCCTTGTGGTAGGAGTACAAGCGCCGGGATGCCTCCGGGTTACTGTTCGCGCTATACAAATACAACACATTTACATCATAGATACCCTTATAAAAATGAGTTTTTTACGCCTGCACAGAGTGATATTTCATATGCAAATTTCCTCATTATGCGGTATAACACAACTTAAATTTAATGTTGATGCTAGGAGGTCACAGTATGAATATTAAGCTTTATAAATATTAAAAAATGAATTTAAAAGCACTTATTTGTTTAATAATTTTTTCATCATAATATTTTTTTTTTAAATAAAACCAATCATTTTGATAATTCCACATAGGGAAAGCAAGCTTCATTCCTTGCCTATCACATTTAGACACATTCATTCATAAGCTTAAGCACAGAAGCCTAACTTGAAACATGAAAAGTTTTGCGCCACTTTTTAAAAGGACAATTATTTAATATCAGAACCACGAATATGCTTATGTAAAAAGGCTTAAACAAAGGAAATCGCTACTTTAAATGTTTTCCTGTTATCCAAAATAATGAACCTCATTTTTGTAACTTTTTAAAACAGCAGTCTGAAGTGCAGGATTGTACACCATGTTTTGTACTGACAAAATCCTAGCTGAGTCACCATTCCTGTCTCTCCGTAGCCTACAATCAAAACAACAGCTGCTGCTGAGGGGCAGTTAAAACACAGCTGTTTTTAGTGTTGGAATGTAAGCATGGTGGCAGTCTATTTAAACTGAGGCATTTCAATGCATGTTCTATAATATGTGTTTTTAGTTCAGCAACATCCAACTTACTCAGATGATGTGTTTGCCTGTTTATATCTAACACAATGTATCTAAGGAAAATGTTGTAACATTTTATAATTGTTTATTTATTGCAAAACACACAATTTAGTTTTTGAGGCCTATTTTATAGTAACATGAAGTTATTTAGAATATCATATGGTTAATTTCTGGATTTTTATTATTTTTATTTAATATTAATTAAACGACATTTTGCATAACAGACTGATGACAGCAAGAAAACACAAACAAACACATTGAGCTCATTCCAGACATATACAGAAGGGGTCATACACTCAGAACACATGATACAGCGTGCTTAAGGCTAGACATCTTTTCACAAATAGCGCAATTGCTATTTACTCACAGAAGTTCCACTAATGGGAAAACCACAAACCACATAGACATTTAAACACACGATTAACCCACAGATCAACACTTAGAACAGAAACAAAGGACAGCCCACAGACTGTGCTTAAACCAAACCATTTGTAAATACTAGTTGTAAGTCATATTTACAAGAAGAGCTTCTCAATAGTATTCCAATAGACTGCAAAAAAAGAGATCAGCTAATGACCAGTGGTTCAGCCATTGGGTCAGGTGCCTTGCATTGTGTCCTGCCAATGATTACTGCAGACAGGGAACTGATCTATCCAGGAACGTTAAAATCCCTTCTGAGTACTCCGGGGATCTCCACCCACAGCGACAATATGTTGGACAAATTGACAAACTATATTGCCTGCTCAGCATTAGGGTTATATATGCTGACCATAGCAATCACTTGGCCATTCAAAGTGCTGTACACCAGAGTGTGTCTTCCTTCCCTGCCTGACATGGTGGTGGCCGCTCGGAATAAAAACCCTTGCTCTGACCAGCATGAACTTGGTAGGCCTATCCGACATGTACTCCATCGTGGTTGGCCTCAAATTGTGGTTAGGTCCTGGTCTACAGCAACCATTGACCCTTTGTGCTGCCTGGCGATATTTTTACTTGCAACTTAAAAAAATTCATATCTCTGTCTCCCCTTTTTGGTATTTTGTCATTTGCATGCCATGTTGTTCATTAAATTTTACTCTATTTTTCTAATTCCATTTAGGATTTTTTATTATTTTCCAGTTTGAGTTTATCACTGTTTTATTACTGCATAATACATTAAACATTGCTCTAAAGTAAGCCTGTCTGCTTTGTGCTATAGCTACCAAGGGGTTGAGTTGAGGTTATTTTTGTGGCTTTGAAGGTTCACCCTTAGTAGGGCTGTAATTATTCCTTGAGTTGGGTAGTTACCAACTCGAAATAGTAATACCATCTCTTACAACTGCTGACCATTTAGCAATTATTAGCTCTTTGGAAGTGGACAAGAACAGTTAGCAGAACAATGGAAAGCTTTAGCACTGCCTCTTTTGACTTGGCAATGCTAGTGATGGCTTCTATTAATACCCAAAGCTCTCCCAGGCTATGTTCAGAGTAGTGAATAGAGTCAGTTTTGACCTTGTTAAATGGGACAAGAGCAAATCTAATGAGGGGAGCGACTAAGGAGTTGACCATAGGCCTGCTTGGTGACAGCTGGGTTCTGAAATCTTGAAAAAGTGGCCACCGAGTCATTTTATAGTAAGTTGATGTGTTGCATAAGGAGGTGTGGGGACTATGAGGAAGCAGTTAGGATTTGGTGGTAGAATGTTTCCAATCAGTTATTAGTGAACAGGATAAATCTGGGGCCTCACTTGCCACCTCAACAGAAAATTCCTGGACCGGAGAGGCTCTACCTGAGACAGTGAGGAAGACTCCTGATTCTTGCTGGAAGAAGTGGACTCTCATAAGGATTTACGTAGTTCTGAGTCCTGATGGTACAAAGGGATTGGAACTGTTACAAGTGGTTAGCCTCCTGTTTTCCTGCTTTAGGGACATAAAAAGCAGGAGAAGTGTTAATAGCACGAAGGCCCTGCTGAGCAGGAAGGTCCAGACCCTTAAGGAAGCCTGGATAGAAAGAGACCTAGTGCCTAGATATCTTATCTGAGGAGCTAATGGCTGCAGCATGGAACTTTCCCAGCACCTAAAAAAAGTTGGGATTTAGCCAATTTTTTCTACCTGTGAAGAACTGGGACAAGATGCTGATTTCTTTCCAGTAAGGCCAAATGCAAGCAAAGCATTTCTCGCTGCGCCAAAAAACTTGTTTTGTGGGATCTTACGATGAAGATATCTGGCCTCATGAAGCCCTGCCTTGCTATGGCTTTCAACATTGCCCCGCTTGAGAATTAGGTTTTTCCAGAAGAGCAACTAAGTCTTTGGGCTGGGGAAAAAGAAGCAAATATATCCGCCTCGTGAAGCGACCTCAGTGGCTCTGAAATCCAGGTGGCAAGTCCAATGGTTTCAGCAGGAGCTCAACAATGATGTATCTGACATCAAGTGTTCCTTGTCAGCCACAATGTTGGACATTGCCTCACTGAAAGATATGACTTCCATTTCGGAGCGTAAGCCTGAAGAGAAAATCTTTGACTGTTACTACACACTTTGTGATCCCGACTTTCACTCCATCACAGTTGGCTGAAATCACATCCAGGTCAAGGTAATTGGTAAACAGTGACCTTTGATTTGCTCTTTACTTTTTTTTTTTTATAGCTCGTTGCCCTACATTTTTCAAAATTCTTATCACTGTTTCCCATTAACCTAGTTCATTTTATTTGTGTCTTTTTGTTCATTATTTTTCTGAATTGGTTTAGAAATTTTATTGTGCTATGTTCTTTAGTTTAAAATTACTGGTACTGGGGGGGCATGGCTAGCAGCCGATGATGGCGGCAGCATAAGGGACAGGCTCCGTGATTGAGGCGGCCTCTCCTACAATCCGATCAGCTATCCGACTAAATCCAGAGCTCTGGAGGAGTGACCCGAAACCCAGGACCGGGCGGAACAGACGGCGGCAACCTAGAAGAAAATCCGAAGTCGGGAAGACAAGTTCTGGCGGAATCCCGTAGCGGCCTGCGAGGTGAAGAGAGGCCGGGGAGTGTCCTCCCGACATAGCCTGGCAGGAAGTGGCGCCAATCCGGGGACACCACACCGGAAGTGTCCGACCAAGGCCCGGGACCGCAGAAAACGCAACAACCTCCGGAGTCGTAGAGGCAGGAGCCGAGTGTGAGACAGCGGCTACGCGACCACGGTGGGACACAAATCGAACTGCGCGACTGACTGGAGCGGCCGAGGTGGACGGAGGTGAGGAGGGTGGCCGCCATATTGTCCCGACTGGCCGGAGCGGGATGTGGACAGAGCCGACCACCGGCAGGGGAGCGGATGATCCGACACTAAACCCTGGACCGAGGAGGGACGGTGGTTGCGGGTGGTGGTAGTCAGCAGATGAGGCTTGGACCCAGAGCGTGACGCAAGCCCCACCGTTCCCCCCCTGCCACAATCGGAGGTCCTGAGCAGACAACGAGCTCCGAGGACGCCAGACGTGCAGACCGGGGCAACAGCAGAGTGAGATCCTGCACAAGACCGCTGTGACAGCGCATAGCCGCCAACCCCCGGGGGCCCGACCCTAAGTAGCTATCCTGGGGTGGAGGAGGGCCGCGGCCGCCACTGACTCAAGCCGCACCAACCCTCCAGAAGGTGACATTAGGGTCGCGGTGCTGCAGATTGCCCGCACTGAAAGCAGCGGATGTCCCACTGTGGTGCAACGGCGGGGGACAACTGTACGACGCGCAGTATAGGCGCGATACACAGAGGAGGTGACTGCGGCCCCCCGCCTAGTTATTTCGGAGGTCAGACTATTATCCGATCGGCCACACCAGTCCCGCTCATAATGCCAAGGGAACAAGGCGCACAATAGACCCCTATTGCCTATAGCACACACCTGGAGCCTGGCAGACGCTGGCAGCCCCACGATTGCCCTACACACATGTTGGACCCGGCCTCGTGGCATGGTCCTACCCTCCCGCGTGGCGGGCCCCGGATGACATCGGCCCTCCACAGAGCCCCGGGCGGCCCCTTCCGCCCGATCCTGCACGCACCAACACTATCGGTCCGGTTACCACCACGGGCCACCACACCGGCCTGACTCCATCATGGGCCCATCACGTCCTGAGCACGAGGCCTCGCCCGACTCCATCTTGGGACCACCACGTCACGAACACGTGGCCTCGGCCCCGGCCCAGGCCCCAGCGAAGCCCCGACATCGAGGCGCCAAGATCTACCCAGGTGGTCGAGTGGCCACTCAACAGATCCCAGAGGAGGGAAGTTTCGATGGGCCTCCAACCCTCCCCGGACGCCTGGTATCGATCGCCCCCGGCATCCCTGGGTGCTGGCTCCACCCCCCTGCTGGGTGTCTGGACACCATCTTCCCGGCCCCTCTGGCCCCCAGGCGCGAGGGTCCGGACATCAAAGGACTCCAGTCCTATATCTGGGCCAGCCCCGGAGTAGGACGGCAGTTGTATCCTAGACTGGAAAGCCCTATTGACGCTGTCACGGCCGACACCAGAAGAACTCCTTGTCCCTGTAACCCGAGGATACCCTGAGAGCCTGCTGGCGCTGCCGCGGCCCACCCTTGCCGAACCATCCTGAGAGCCTGCTGGCGCTGCCGCGGCCCACCTTCCCCGAACCATCTTGAGAGCCTGCTGGCGCTGCCGCGGCCCACCTTTGCCGAACCATCTTGAGAGCCTGCTGGCGCTGCCGCGGCCCACCTTTGCCGAACCATCTTGAGAGCCTGCTGGCGCTGCCGCGGCCCACCTTTGCCGAACCATCTTGAGAGCCTGCTGGCGCTGCCGCGGCCCACCTTTGCCAAACCATCTTGAGAGCCTGCTGGCGCTGCCGCGGCCCACCTTTGCCGAATCATCTAGAAAGCCTGCTGGCGCTGCCACGGCTCGACCTCTCGGAACCCCCCGGCTCGAGGATTGAGAGCTGTGCGCAGGGTATCCCGTCCTACACCCCAACCGAGACTGTCCCGCTACCCTGACCCCCTTTTACGAGACTTTAAAGACCCCTCGAACTACTTGTACATAGCGCTGAGAACCAGCAGCCTTTATTTCCTGATAAAGCTTACGAACTCGACCTCTGGTGTGGTGTCCATTTGTAGTGTTGTGGTTACTCTGCTGTACGATCCTAGGAGAGGGCCCTTACCCAGGAGGCCTCTCAGTAATGCTCGGCTACTTCTTGATGGAGAGGTGGACCTAGGGGTGGTCAGTCAGACATCTTCTGCCTCCCCCGGGGTCGCCTTTCTAACAACACAGCAACCACTGCTGCTCCCACGACCACGAACCAGGGGTGCTCACAGAGCTAGCGGCACGTCACCGCAACCGAGTGTGGAAAGCACAGCCTTCCATTCCAGTACTGTACGCACCCAGAGGCACGCACACTGCACCTGCAGGGGTTACGTGCACCCTTGACACCCGGTGGGTTAGAAGAAGGTGACAGGATAACAGCGTACAGGTGTGGAAAGCGACATACTGGAAAAGTGCTACCACGCCAAAAGACAGCTCTAGTGGCGAAAGGTGCTTGCCGAGGAGCCCCATAAAAATGGCTGGCAGAGGCCCCAAGAGTGGCACCACACAGACCCGCATCGAGAAATATGCGTGGGACAAGACCACATCCTCCCCAAAGGATGGAAAAGCACCGGCCGGCAAATCCGGAGATGGACCGGGAAGCAAAGGGGCGACGCTGGATGATGTGATGCAAGCATTAACGCAGGTACAGGCAACTGTGGGTTCGATCTCCACTGAAATGACGCTGATCAGAGCGGACTTTCATAAAATGTCGGAGAAGGTCAATGCAATGGAGATTGTGACAAAATCGTTGGTGGAGGATGTGTCTGAGCTGCAGACGGCGGTGGAACGGATGTCAGCTGAAAATAAAGCGCTGAGAGAGCGACTGGATGATCAAGAAGGACGCTCCAGACGTAATAACGTCCGCATACTTGGAGTGCCGGAGTCTGAGGGGTCGAGGGCAATGGACGTCTATGTGGAGGAGCTGATTAAAAAGGAGCTGAAACCAAAGGGTCTGTCCGCATTCTTCTCCGTAGAAAGAGCGCACCGTGTCCCGGGAGGACAACCAAAACCGGGAGCTGCTCCACGACCCATTATTGCCCGGCTGTTCAACTTCCGTGATAGGGACGCGATCATACAGGCAGCGCGGATATCCCCTCCAGTCAAAATACAAAACTCCATGCTGGCTTTCTTCCCGGATTATACGGCGGAAGTCGCACGTAGGAGGAGAACGTTCTTTGAAGTGAAGAAAGAACTCAGAACAAGGGAGATTCCATACTCAATGCTCTTTCCAGCCAGGCTACGGATAGTGGCGGATAATAGGACATGGTTCTTTGACACCCCGGAGCTCGCACGGGACTGGCTGGAGGGGTGGAGGCCGGCTACTCAACCTCGCAGATCCAACAGAACACAGAAATGCCGGGACAATGGCCATCGTCCGAGCCCCCAAGCATCAGGAGGCGAGATGGGGGAACAATCACCGCTGAGAGAAACTGAGGGCGACGAAGAAGCCGAGGAACAATAACTTCCCGACTCAGGCAACGCGAGTTTAATGCACGGCCTGCCTGACGGACTGCCAATGGACACTGGGCAGCAGGCCTCCGAGGAGATGAAGAGAGGCCGCCGAATCCGGAGATTCCTTTACCCCAGCGCGCAAGTACACTGTATTGGGGATGGGTCAAGCACTCTGCTAAGTTGGGGGGCGGGCAGTTCTGAGTCCGTACAGCAGGGGGGCAGGGAGGGGGGGAGTTCAGGGAAGGGGTGTTTTTGACTTTTCAGATTGTTTAACTAGCGAGGGTAACTGTCTGATTCATGACATCACGACACGACACGAGACTGTGGGGGATCACAAGCGGGAAGAAATGACACGCGACAGCGCACCTACATCACATACATTTACCTCACCACGGGTAAGACGCCATGCTCCAGGCGAAGAGGGATGAGTTCAGCCCCCCGGGAGGTTCATTCATAGAGAGATGGCGGCATTCATTCCAACGACAGAATGGTGGCCCCACGACGGAATAGCGCCTTAGGCGAGGTTGACCGAATGGCCCCGGTGGTGCTACTACAGATAATGTCTTGGAACGTCAGGGGGTTGGGGGATAAGATAAAACGGGGACTGGTACTTCAGGGCATTAGGAGACTGGGCCCGGCCTTAGTACTTCTTCAAGAAACACATTTAGCGGGCACTGCTCGACGGGCGTTAGACAGACGGGGGTACCAAATGATTGCACACGCTGAGTTCACTTCCGGTTCACGCGGAACAGGCATTTTGTTGCGAAAATCCTCACAATTCATACTTCAGTCCACCAAGGTAGATGATCAGGGCCGCTTTGCTGCTGTACACGGACAATGGGAAGGTAGACCGCTGAACGTGGTATCGGTTTATGTCCCTCCGGCACTACATGCCGTGGCATTGCCGGACCTTGGCAGGTTCCTACTAGAGCTTCCGGAAGGCGATTTAATAGTGGGGGGAGATTTTAACGCTGTCCTACACAACGCCCGTGATAGGTTCCCTGCACGATCACAAGTGGCTGGCACAAATAGATTCAGCGGCTTCTTGGAGGCACAGGGCTTGGTCGATATCTGGCGTCAGACACACCCGGGAGAACAGCAGTACACCTATTATTCCGCGACACACAATAGCCTGTCCAGAATTGATTATTTCCTCACACTAGGCAATGGTCTTCTTACTGTAGATGATGTACAGATAAAACAGAGGGGCATCTCGGACCATTCACCACTAACGCTGTCCCTGTCCAGTCATGAGAGGACCCACAGGAGACTATATCCGATCTATCCAGGGTATTTAAGAATACCGTCGATTGGTAAAGACCTAAAGGAGGCAACCCGACATTACTTTGAAGAAAATCTAACCTCAGTTGACTCCCCCTCAATCCTTTGGGAAGCCTACAAAACAGTCCTCAGGGGACAAGCCATTGCCACGATAACAGAATATAAGCACGCTCAAAGGAGGGAGTTGGTAGAGCTTGAATTGGAGCTCGACAGGGCAAACGCATCCTATATGGCCAACCCAACCGACGACACGCTACACTCCTTACAACTGCGCCAACGCCTTCACGATGACCACCTGACACGCCAAATGACGGCGGACATTGCAGCAACCACACATAGAGTATATGACATAGGGGACAAGGCGAGTAAACTACTGGTATGGCTATACAAGAAAAAGGGGGGTAGTAGGAATATCCTAAATTTAAATGATGTAAACGGGGAATCGCACACACGGCCTGAGGAGATAGTGGACATACTGGCCGACCACCTCCGGGAGGTATACACCCCGAGAGTAGAGGTAAATGAGGGTACAGCTTTGGCGGCCCTCCGTGACGTACAAACGCCAACACTGACGGCGGAGGCGGTAAACGACCTTGAATCCGATTTGTCAATTGAAGAGAGTCAATTGGCTATCAACGCGACTCGGTCGGGTAAAGCTCTGGGCCCGATCGGGATACCCATTGAGTGGTTTAAAATGATGTCTGAATCCCTGAATGCACCCCTTCTACGGATGTACACAGAAAGTAGGGAGAAGGGAACAATGCCCCTTGACCAACGGATGGCGACCATTGTGGCTATACCGAAGCCTGGCAAACCACCTAGCGAATGTACGTCCTACCGGCCCATATCACTCCTCAATCCAGAAGCTAAAATCCTTGCAAAACTGTTAGCGTACAGGCTGCTGCCATACCTGCAGCAGTTTATACATCCAGACCAGTCGGGCTTTATGCCGCATAGAAGTACGGCGCTGAACCTCCGAAGGGTACATGGGGTGCTGGCAAGAGCACCGTCATTGGCGGAACCGGCAGCAATGCTGTCACTTGATGCCAAAATAGCATTCGATATGGTGGAATGGCACTACCTGTTTGCGGCACTGTCCCGCATGGGGTTCGGTCCCAAATTTATTTCCTGGGTGAAACTACTATACACTGACCCCATGGCGCGAGTAGTGGCGAACGGACATATATCACGCGAGATCCGCCTGGCAAGGGGGACCAGACAGGGCTGCCCGCTGTCGCCCATCTTGTTCACGCTGGTACTGGAGCCACTGGCGATTACCATTAGGACGACGCCACTGCTGAAGGGGATTCGCTGGAATGACAACTGGGAAGATAGGGTGTCTTTGTATGCAGATGACATGCTGATTTATCTGACGGACCTGGAGAGAGGTATCCCGAATCTCCTAGCAGTATGTGACACGCACGGACAAGCGCGGGCTACACTATTAACTGGGCGAAGTCGATAATTTATGTACTGAAGGGCTCCCCCCCTGCGCTTCCAGACACCTGCCCTCTCGCAGTGGCCACCACATCCTTCAAATACTTAGGAATATACATTACACAAGACTCTGCGGAATTTTTTGAGTCCAACTTGATGCCTCCCTTCACGCGATTACGTAGCGACGTGAAGCACTGGAAGGGGCTCCCACTGACGCTGCTGGGCAGGGCAGCCCTGTTCAAAATGATGGCATTGCCTCGTTTCCTATACATACTCGAAAACACACCACTTCTAATACCTCAGAGTTATTTTCAAAAAGTAACGGCGGTGATATCGGGTTTATTGTGGGGTGATCGCCCAGCCCGCATAGCACATATAAAACTGAACAGGAGCTGGTATGATGGCGGGATTGCTCTGCCAAATATGCAATTGTATTACTGGGCGGCGCAGCTTAAACTTATTAACCAATGGCTTCACGCCCCACAGACCGACCCGGCATACATGGCTGACAGGGCTCAACTAGGCATACATAGCTTACTGGCACCGCTATATCATAAGGGAGCTGCTGGAAAACTCACAGGACCCACCAAACATGTAGTAACATTGTGGTATAGGGCACAGACAAGACTTAAATGGGGAGGAGTTATAACGAAGATGACCCCATTGTGGGATGTGAAGGTGTTGGGACACCTAGGACATACTAAAGGATTCACCCGATGGGATGATATAGGGATTTCGACGGTTGGGGACCTGTGGTCGGGAGAAGGGGTGGTCCCATTCTCGTATCTTCAGCAACACTACGAGATGTGTCCCACAGAAAGGTTTAGGTACATCCAAATTGCACACGCTCTACAAGCAGCCATCCCACCAGGGACGCACATCCCGGAATCCTCACCGCTTGAGGACCGCCTACTTACGGACTTTATGCAGGAAGGCGCAAATTCCCTGACGTACCGGAAATTACTGAATAACTTGCCCGATGCGCTGGGGAAGTTGCGGGAGAAATGGGTGGAGGACGTAGGAGCCCTGGACGACACAGATTGGAATGCAGCAATGGCGTCGCCGCGGGAGGCTGGCGTGTCGGCTAGGTTCCGTCTGATACAATTGAAAATCTTACATAGGATTTACTATACACGAACCACACTACACAAATTGCAGAGAGCAGACCATCCAAACTGTCTCAGGGGATGCAGAGGCAAAGGTACCTTCATACATACAATTTGGGGCTGCCCGGCCCTCGAGGGTTACTGGCAGCAGGTGCTGCGCACCATTTCACAGACATTGGAAGTCTCACTAACACCTGACCCCCGAGTATGCCTGTTGAACATATGGGGGCCTAATGATTTATCGTACCACGGCCGGCTGTGTACTACAATAGGCCTCATGACAGCTAAACGTGACATCGCGCAGAAGTGGGGGGCGGCAGAGCTTCCTACTTTGACGCAATGGTGCAGAAATGTAGACGCACTTATGGTGACAGAAAGGGCGGTATACAAAACAAGAGCAAACCCACGCAAGTGGAACAAAGTCTGGCAGCCTTGGAACACATACAGGGGGGACATTTGTGACCCGTTATCAGAGGACGAAATGGATAGCTCTGAGGATGAGACAGAGGATAACTAATTGATTGCAGTAATTACTCGGGGATCTTGCTGTAACTCTAGGACGAAGTGATCTCTGATCAGATTATGATTATGGACCTTTCCGGGTGGGGGTTGGGTGCTCATACCGCTCACTAGTGTGATGCCTAGCAGGATAGACTGAAAGATCGATGAGATAAGGAATGTCGTGTGTTATTTTACTGAGTCACAATTTGAGTTTTTGTTGATATAAAATTGAAAAGCAAGATGATAACAAATGTATGTACTAAAATGAGTCACAGCCCGATAAGTATGATAACCCGCAGATTTCGTGAAACATATGAAAGTAACAGCCGGCCTCAGGGTTGTAGGCGCACGTTTGTATGCTGTTGGGAATTCAATAAAGTCTTGCATTAAAAAAAAAAAAAAAAAATTACTGGTATTGCTTAAAATCGATATTTACTTCTCTGGGGATTGTCTGCTGCATTTGTGTGCCATAGCTGCCCGGATTGAGCAGTGATTCTCTCAGAACTGTGTTTTGATCTTACCAGAGTGGATTTATTGAGTTAGTAGGGGGTTTTCGTCCCAAATGAATAACCCTATTCTTGACCTTGCTTTTGGAAAGGATGTTGTCCTGCAGTTGCCATTACGTTTTTTGGGTCAAAATCGTTTTATTCAATTGTATTCATGGGTTACAAACATTTTGCAAAAACCATATTCCGTTCAATAATTTTTCACGAGAGCTAAATCCAAGCAGTGGTTAGCTATAGTATCGGAACAGTTTTGTAACAAGGGACGGATTTCCCCCATGAACAACTCTGAGAAGCCAAATTAAACAATATTCAAATGATTGCATATATAGTGAAGCAAACCACCAGTGAATAAGTAAGAAGAAAGGAAGGAAAAAAAAGAAGAAAAACCCAGCCAAACCCAGGAAGACACCTAAGCCTATAGTCTGATTTGTGGACGGACAAGGGACGCAAGGGAGTTCACATGTGAGGGGCAACTCAAAACCCCCACCCCTGTGGAGGGGAACCCCTTATTAAATCAGGAAGTGGTGTAGTGCCCGCAACCTAGGGCTGCATGGACACAGATGGAGTCTCTCCGAGAGGTAGCTGACTAGCGGGGTCCAAATATAGTCAAAGCTCTTGCGAGAGTCATCAATGATGTCAGACAATCGTTCCAGGGCTAAATAAATGGGCATGCCATTGTGTAAGGGAGGGAGCTTCCGGCTTCTTCCAGGTGGCCCCTAATGCCATCTTTGCTGCACCCAAACATAACCACATGATGGATCAGTCTCTGTGGGTCTGATATTTGAGCATTCGGTTGCAAACCCCCAAGAGAATGTGTTCCATGGAGTCACCAATCGGGTACACCAATATTAGCTTGAGCTGGGAAAGTATTTCCTTCCAGTATGGCTGTATGGCCGGGCAATCCCACCATATGTGCTTAAAATCCCCCAGAAGACCACAACCCCTCCAGCAGCGATCAGTCATATTGGGGAAGATGGAGCATAGTTTCTGTGGGTAGAGATACCAGTTGTATAATGATTTATATTGGGATTCCCTCAGGAGCATAGAACAATTGTATTTCGCTATGTCTTTATATAAACATTCTCATTGCTTATCTGATGGTGCAGTTGGCAGAATACCCTCCCAGAACGCTCTATGACGTAGTGATTTCTGAGAACCCAATGAGAGCAGAAGTGTATAGAGAAAGGAGATGCACCCCCTCCCTGTGTTGCCAAATTGGACACATTTTTACAGCGGTAGTAGTTCTCTAGGGGCTGCCTGTCGCATTTGTGGCTGTTGGACCCAGTGCACCAGTTGTGTGTAATGGAAGCCTTCCCTTTATGGGAGCTGAAAGTGATTTACAGTCAGTAAAGGAGCGAATCTTTCTTCCAGAGAAGAGATCAGTGATCATGAGACAACCTCCCTCCCCCCAACAATCAAAGGGCCCTTCATGAAGTGTGGGGGGAAAGAAGTGCTAAAATGAATTGGGGTATAGGGCGATGAAAATGTGGTCACCAGTAGAGTTTTGGTCACCGTGCCACATACCTGGAGCATTGTTGCTGTGTAAATGCTCAAGTAAGCGTTAACTGATCTGTCAGTTTTCTGCCTCCAGGGTAGGTCCCAAACGGTTCTACCTGTCACCTGCCTATCTATGTGAAGCCATAATTTCTCTGATTTCCTCTGTGACCATTCCTCACGGACCTGCAGCTGGGCTGCTCTGTAATATATCAAAGGTCCAGAAGAGCAAGTCTCCCTTAAGGCCTGGTCTCGTCAGAAGGCAATGAGACAATTGCGCTCTTTGCCCCTGCCAAATAAAGTTAATAATCATGGATTCCAGTTCAGGGAAGAGCCCTTGCTCAGGTAGGTATGGGGAGCCCTTGGAAAAAATAGAGAAGGCGTTGGAGCATGTTAATCTTTACCGAGTTGATGCTTCCTATCCAGGAGATATCGGCGGCACCCCATTTTTTAAGATCAGCTTTAATCTGTCTAAGCAGCGGGGGGAAATTGGCCCTGTATAGATCACCCAGTTTGGGTGTGATTTGTATCCCAATATATGTGATGGCCTTACGTGCCCATCGAAAGGAAGATGTCTCCTCAACCGCTCTTGTCTGGTACCCAAGCTAAGTTTAAAAAGTCAGAAGCCACTCTGTTTACCACCACCCTAGATCTCAGGGCACTAAAGTTTGCTCTTATCATCCCTAGGAAGGATTCACAGAATCCACACCGATGGAGAGAGAGCTGTATAAAAGTCCAGTCAACCGGGTCAAAGACTTTCTCTGCGTCGAGCGATGAAAAGGCCGCCGATATCCTTTTTTTCTGAGCCTTTTTCTATAAGGTGGAAAACCCTGCGAAGATTGTCGTGGGTTTGATGCCCTTTAATAAACCCTGATTGGTCAGGGTAAATAAGAGTGGGTAAAATTTTCTCCAGTCTAGTGGGCAGGATTTTGGAGTAAAGTTTTGCATCTAAATTTAACAAAGCTATGGGCCTGTAGGAGGTACATTGTTTGGGGTCTTTGCCTGCCTTTGGGATTATTGATATCAGGGCTTCCCCCATAGAGGGGTCATCACAATAGCATTGAATAGGATAGTGAGCTGGGGTGCTAAGTCAGCTAAGCCCGGTCCTTTTTGAAAGCTCGGACTGAGCAGATTTGGATTCCACCTTTCTCCTCCTCTCCCCAGGAGGTTTCAACGGGTGTCCCGCAAGGGTCCGCCCTTAGCCCGCTTCTATTTAACATCTATATGATTCCTCTGATATATTTAGCAGAGGAGCTGGGGGCTAAGGTGATGGCATATGCGGACGACACCCATTTGCTTTTTACCTGTGATAAAGGGGCGGGCTCTGTATCTCAGGCCCAACATTGCCTAGCCTCCGTTTTTAACTGGATGGCGGATGCACAGCTCAAATGCAATGAAGGGAAATCGGAGATTCTGCTATTTGGCACTTTCCCCCCGAATTTCCGAGAGCAGCACTGGCCTCCTGACTACCCATGTCTGACCTACACGGGGAAGCCGGCAAAAAACCTGGGGGTCTGGTTTGATGAACAGCTTTCTTTCGCGGCACACATCAAGAAGTTGGCTGGTGGCTGTTTCGGCCTGCTTAAATCCTTTAGAAGCTTCTTTCCCCTTCTGCCAGCTGTGGCGAGACATACAATTACATGTGCGTTAATTATGTCCCGGCTGGATTATGCCAATGTCCTTTTTTCTGGCATCCTGAGCTAACTAGTGAAGAAGCTACAGGTGGTCCAGAACCTAGACTGCTGTTGGGGCTGTCAGCCAGGGACAGTGTACAGAATCAGCTGCGTGTATATCACTGGCTGCCGTTAGCAGCCAGAGTTAAGTTTAAATTACTCATTATGGCTCATCGCGCGCTTCACGGATGCGGGCCTCTTTATCTACAGAGGCGGGTGTCTTTCTATGCACCTATGCGCCCTTTGCGCTCCGGATCCCTATTCCTGGCCCGTGTCCCACCCTTTAAGCAGCAGAGGCTGGGTGGTGGCTCCTTCTCAGTGAAGTCAACTATTGCCTGGAATGCTCTCCCGCTGGCTCTGCACACTATTCCGGATCCAGTAGTTTTTAAAGGAAAGCTGAAAACCCATATTTTTATCTGAAGCTCACCATGATACCCCTCTAGACACGCGCCGGGACACTCCTGAGTAGCCGTGTGCGTAATAAATTCATGTAACATAACATAACATAACATAACATAACATAACATAACAGTGGCAAAGGTGCGGTAAAACTGGACTGTACACCCATCAGGGCCCGGGGCTTTATGTTGCTTGAGGGAATCAATGAACGCCTGTACCTCCTCCTGGGAAATGGTGTAGCCCAACTTCTCGTTGGTTGATGCCGGGACCTGAGGAAGATCCACGGCATCTAAGTACTGCATCTAGTCCGACAGTCGGGGAGGATCCGCTTGATATAGAATGCTATAAAAATTGTGAAATGCTCTGGCTTTCCCCACCTCATTGGTGTGTGTGACCCTGCTGCCATCAATGATTTTTTAGATATAATCCTTTCCCTGCTTGACCCTAAGCTGTGTTGCCAAGAGGGAGCCTAACTTATCTTTCCCCTCATACCCATGAGCCTGAAGTCTCAATAAAATATATTATGCTCTGTTAGTATAAATGGTGTTCAGCTTTCCCTTAAGATCTGTGACCTTCCTACGGGCCGGGGTTGAGGGAGCGCCCGATAGAGGTTCTTGGCCTTAAGCAGTTTCTGTTCTAACTCTAATTGTTCTTTCATTTGGAGCTTCCTGAGGGAGGTGGCCAGGGAGATACAATGTCCTTGTATATGTGCCTTAAAGGCATCCCAGTTAATTGCTGCGGATGTGTCCACTGGATCATTAATACTGAAAAAGTCCCTAATAGCTTCATCACTGTGTAGTCTGTCTCTGCACAATACCATCTGGTCAGTTTAAAAACACGGGGCTGGCCAGTTCAAGACGCAGATCACAGGAGCATGGTCCGATATAGCTATGGGGAGAAAAAGGGAGGTAGTGCAAGTATGTGTAAGTGATTGACTAATAAAAATGTGGCTATCCTTGAATACGACCTGTGGGCATGTGAAAAAAGAGAAGTATTGCACCCGGTGGATTTAAGAGTCTGCCAAATGTCTAGGAGGCCCAGCTTTTGCATGGATAGTTTCACAGCTCTGCTAAACACCCCCCAGCTGCTCTCTGTGGATGTGTAGTGTCTCTGGGTGCGGGAATGGTCTTGCCCCAGTAGCTCACTGAGGATGCAATTCCGAGGAACTTTGCAACATCCTGAACTGTTCATGTTCTTCATTTCTATAGTTGGTTAATCTTTTGTTTTACCCAGGAATCACAGCCTAACCACATTGAAATGGTGAGGGAGGGAGGGGCAGGGGGGGGTCTCTGCAACTGCTGCGATCACATCACCGAGACGGATGGGGGTTAAATTCCTGTCATGGAATGTTAGGGGTCTCAACTTCCCTAAAAAAAGGCAACGCTTCTTGAAATTTCTTTGGGATCAGTGTCCACAAGTGGTGGAGGTACAAGAGACTCATCTTAACAAGCATTGGCATAGCCAATAGGTCTCGCTTTTGGGACCCTCTAAATATTTAGTTATGCAGCACAATATCATTGGTGCAACCACATCAACTGTTGCGTGGCTAAACACTTAAAAAGGCCCAAAGGCGAGACCTATTGGCTATGCCAGTGCTTGGTGTGGTTGTGTGTGTGGTTGTGTGTTGTGTGTGTGTGTGGTTTTGTGTGTGGTTGTGTGTGTGTGTATGGTTGTGTGTGTGGTTGTGTGAGTATGGTTGTGTGTGTGATTGTGTGTGTGGTTGTGGTTGTGTGTGGGTGCGGTTGTGGGTATAGGTGTGTTTGTGGTTGTGTGGTTGTGTGTTTGGTTATGTGTGTGGTTGTGTGTGTGTGTGGTAGTGTGTGTGGTTGTGTGCATGTGTAGTAGTGTGTGTGGTTGTGTGTGTGGTTGTGTGTGTGTGTGTTGAGTGTGTGTAGTTGTGTGTGGTTGTGTGTGTGGTTGTGTGTGTGGTTGTGTTTGTGGTTGTGTGTGTGGTTGTGTATGTGGTTGTGTGTGTGGTTGTGTGTGTGCGTGTGTTTGTGGTTGTGTTTGTGGTTGTGTGTATGGTTGTATGTGTGGTTGTGTGTGTGGTTGTGGTTGTGTGTGTGGTTGTGGTTGTGTGTGTGTGGTTGTGGTTGTGTGTGTGGTTGTGTATGTGGTTGTAAGTGTGGTTGTGTGTGTGTGGTTGTATGTGTGTGTGGTTGTGTGTGTGTGGTTGTGTGTGTGTGTGTGGTTGTGTGTATGTACCTGTGTGGATGTGTGTGTGGCTTTATGTGTGTGGTTGGATGTGTGGTTGTGTGTGTGGTTGTGTGTGTGGTTGTATGTGGTTGTGTGTGTGATTGTGTGTGTGGTTTTGTGTGTGTGGTTGTGTGTGGTTGTGGTTGTGTGTGGGAGCAGTTGTGGGTGCGGTTGTGGGTGTGTGTGTATGTGTGGTTTGTGTGTTTGTGGTTGTGTGTGTGGTTTTGTGTGTGGATGTGTGTGTGGTTGTGTGTGGTTGTGTGTGGTTGTGAGTGTGGTTGTGTGTGTGGTTGTGTGTGTGGTTGTATGTGTGGTTGTGTGTGTGTGTGGTTGTGTGTGTGGTTGTGTGTGTGGTTGTTTGTGTAGTTGTGTGTGTCTGCGGGTGTGTGGGTGTGGTTATATGTTTGGTTGTGTGTGCGGTTGTGTGTGTGGTTGTGGGTGTATGTGGTTCTGTGTGTGGTTGTATGTGGTTGTGTGTGGCTATGTGTGTGGTTGTGTGGGTGTGTATGGTTGTGTTTGTGGTTGTGTGTGTGGGTGTGGTGTGTGTGGTTGTGTGTGGTAGTGTGTGGGTGTGGTTTTGTGTGTGGTTGTGTGTGTGGTTGTGTGGTTGTGTGCATGGGTGTGTGTGTGTGGTTGTGTGTGTGGTTTTGTGTGTGTCTGTGTGGTTGTGTGTGTGTGGTTGTGTGTGTGGTTGTGTGTGTGTGGTTGTATGTGTGGTTGTGATTGTGTGTGTGGTTGTCTGTGGTTGTGGTTGTATGTGTGTGTGTGGTTGTGTGTGTGCGGTTGTGTCTGTGGTTGTGTGTGTGTGGTTGGGGTTGTGTGTGTGATTGTGTGTGGTTGTGTGGTTTGTGTGTGTGGTTGTGTGTTGTGTGTGATTGTGTGTGTGGTTGTGTGTAGTTGTGTGTGTGGTTGTGTGTGTGCTTGTGGTTATGTGTGTGCTTGTGTGTGTGATAGTGTGTGTGGTAGTGTGTGTGGTTGTGTGTGTGGTTGTGTATATGGGTGTGGTTAGGTGTGTGTTGTGTGTATGTGGTTGTGTGTGGTTGTGTGTGTGGTTTTGTGTGTGTGTGTGTGTCTGTGGTTATATGTGTGCTTGTGGTTGTGTGTGCGGTTGTGCGTGTGGTTGTGTGTGTGGTTGTGTGTATGTGTGTGGTTGTGTGTCGTTGTGTGTGTGTGGTTCTATGTGTGGTTGTGTGTGTGGTTGTATGTGTGGTTGTGTGTGGTTGTGTGTGTGTGGTTGTGTGTGTGTGGTTGTGTGTGTGTGGTTGTGTGTGTGGTTGTTTGTGGGTGTGGTTGTGTGTGTGGTTGTGTGTGTGTTTCTGTGTGTGTGGTTGTTTGTATGGTTGTGTGTGTGTCTGTGGTTGTGTGTGTGGTTGTATGTGTGGTTGTGTGTGTGTGTGGTTGTGTGTGTGGTTGTGGGTCTGTGGTTGTATGTGTGTGTGTGTGGTTGTGTGTGTGGTTGTGTGTGTGGTTGTGTGTGGTTGTGTGTGTGGTTGTGGGTGGTTGTGGTTGTGTGTGGTTGTGTGTGGTTGTGTGTGTGGATGTGTGTGTGTTGTGTTTCTGGTTAGGTGTGTGTGCTTGTGTGTGTGGTTTTGTGTGTTTAAGTGTGTGTGGTTGTGTGTGTGTGGTTGTGGTGGTGTGTGGTTGTGTGTGTGGTTGTGTGTGTGTGTTTGTGTGTGGTTGTGTGTAGTTTTATGTGTGGTTGTATGTATGGTTGTGTGTGTGTGTGGTTGTGTGAGTGTGGTTGTATGTGTGATTGTGTGTGGTTGTGTGTGTGTGGTTCTATGTGTGGTTGTGTGTATGTTTGGTTGTGTGTGGTTGTTATTGTGTGTGGTTGTGGTTGTGTGGTTGTGTGTGTGGATGTGGTGTGGTGTGGTTGTGTATGTTGTGTATGTGGTTGTGTTTGTGGTTGTGTGTGGTTGTGTGTGTATGTGGTTGTGTGTGTGGTTGTGTGTGTGTGTTTGTGTGTGTGGTTGTGGGTGGGCGTGTGTGGTTGTGGTTGTTTGTTGTTGTGTATGTGGTTGTGTGTGTGGTTGTGTGTGTGTTGTGTGTGGTTGTGTGTTTGGTTGTGTGTGTGTGGTTGTGTGTGTGCTTGTGGTTGTGTGTGGTTGTGTGTGTGTGGTAGTGTGTGTGGTTGTGTGCGTGTGTGGTTGTGTGTGTGGTTGTGTGTGTGGTTGTGTGTCTGGGTGTGGTTAGGTGTGTGATGTGTGTGTGGTTGTATGTGGTTGAGTGTGTGGATGTGTGTGTGTGTCTGTGGTTGTGTATGTGTGGTTATATGTGTGGTTGTGTCTGTGTGTGCGGTTGTGTGTGTGGTTGTGGCTGTGTGTGTGGTTGTGGTTGTGTGGTTGTGTGTGTGTGGTTGTGGATGTGTTGGTTTTGTGTGTGTGGATGTATGTGTGTGTGGTTGTATGTGTGCTTGTGTGAGTGGTTGTGTGTGTGGTTGTGTGTGTGGGGTTGTGTGTGTGTGTGGTTGTGTGTGGGTGTGGTTGTGTGTGTGGTGTGTGTGTGATTGTGTGTGTGGTTGTGTGTGTGTGATTCTGTGTGTGTGATTCTGTGTGTGTGGTTGTTTGTATGGCTGTGTGTGTGTCTGTGGTTGTGAGTGTGTAGTTGTATATGTGGTTGTGTGTGTGTGGTTGTGTGTGTGGTTGTGTGTGTGTGGTTGTATGTATGGTTGTGGTTGTGTGTGTGGTTGTGTGTGGTTGTGTGTGTGGTTGTGTGTGTGGTTGTGTGTGGTTGTGGTTGTGTGTGTGGTTGTGTGTGTGTGGATGTGTGTGTGGTTGTGTGTGTTGTGTCTGTGGTTGTGTGTGTGGTTATGTGTGTGGTTGTGTGTGTGTGTGGCAGTGTGTGTGGTTGTGTGTGTGTGTAGTAGTGTGTGTGTTTGTGTGTGGGGTTGTGTGTGGTTGTGTGCGTGGTTGTGTGTATGGTTGTGTGAGAGTGGTTGTGGGTGTGTGTGGTTCTGTGTGTGTGGTTGTGTGTGTGGTTGTATGTGTGGTTGTATGTGTGTCTGTGTGTGTGGTCATGTGTGGTTGTGTGTGGTTTTGTGGGTCTGTGTGGCTGTGTGTGTGTGATTGTGTGTGTGGGTGTTGGTGTGGATGTGTGTGTGGTTGTGTGTGTGGCTGTTTGTAGTTGTGTGTGGTTGTGGGTGTGGTAGTTGTGTGTGTGCTTGAGTGTGTGCTTCTGTGTGGTTGTGTGTGTCTGTGGTTGTGTGTATGTGGTTGTGTGTATGGTTGTGTGTGTGTGTGGTTGTATGTGTGGTTGTGTGTGGTTTTGTGTGTTGTTGTATGTGTGGTTGTGGTTGTGTGTGGTTGTGTGTGTGGTTGTGTGTGTGGCTGTGTGTGTGGGTGGGTGGGGTTGTGTGGGTGGGGTTGTGTGTGGTTATATGTGTGGTTGTGTGTATTTGTGGTTGTGTGTGTGGTTGTGTGTGTGTGGTTGTGTGTGTGTGTGTGGTTGTGTGTGTGTAGTTGTGTGTGGTTGTGTGTGTGGTGTGTGGTTGTGGTTGTGTGTGTGTGGGTGTGTGTGGTTTTGTGTGGTTGTGGGTGTGGTTGTGTTTGTGGTAGTGTGTGTGGTTGTGTGTATGTGTGTGTGTGTGGTTGTGGTTGTGTGTGTGTGGTTGTGTGTGGTTGTATGTGTGGTTGTGTGTGGTTGCATGTGTGGTTGTGTGTGTGTGTGATTGTGTGTGTGTGGTTGTGTGTGTGGTTGTGTGTATGGGTGTGGTTATGTGTGTGGTTGTGTGTGTGGTTATGTGTGTGGTTGTGTGTGTGGTTGTGTGTGTGTGTGTGTGGTTGTGTGTGTGTGATTTGTGTGGTTGTGTGTGTTGTTGTGGTTCTTTGTGGTTGTGTGTGTGGTTGTGTGTATGGGTGTGGTTAGGTGTGTGTGCTTGTGTGTGTGGATTTCTGTGTTTAAGTGTGTGTGGTTGTGTGTGCTTGTGGTGGTGTGTGGTTGTGTGTGTGGTTGTGTGTGTGTGTTTGTGTGTGGTTGTGTGTAGTTTTATGTGTGGTTGTATGTGTGGTTGTGTGTGTGTGGGTATGTGAGTGTGGTTGTATGTGTGATTGTGTGTGGTTGTGTGTGTGTGGTTCTCTGTGTAGTTGTGTGTATGTGTGGTTGTGTGTGGTTGTTATTGTGTGTGGTTGTGTGTGTGTGGTTGTGTGTGTGGATATGGTGTAGTTGTGTATGTTGTGTATGTGGTTGTGTTTGTGGTTGTGTGTGGTTGTGTGTGGTTGTGTGTTTATGTGGTTGTGTGTGTGGTTGTGTGTGTGGGTTTGTGTGTGTAGTTGTGGGTGGACTTGTGTGGTTGTGGTTGTTTGTTGTTGTGTATGTGGTTGTGTGTGTGCTTGTGTGTGTGTTGTGTGTGGTTGTGTGTTTGGTTGTGTGTGTGTGGTTGTGTGTGTGCTTGTGGTTGTGTGTGGTTGTGTTCGTGTGTGGTAGTGTGTGTGGTTGTGTGCGTGTGTGGTTGTGTGTGTGGTTGTGTGTGTGGTTGTGTGTCTGGGTGTGGTTAGGTGTGTGATGTGTGTGTGGTTGTATGTGGTTGTGTGTGTGGATGTGTGTGTGTGTCTGTGGTTGTGTATGTGTGGTTATATGTGTGGTTGTGTCTGTGTGTGCGGTTGTGTGTGTGGTTGTGGCTGTGTGTGTGGTTGTGGTTGTGTGGTTGTGTGTGTGTGGTTGTGGATGTTTTGGTTCCGTGTGTGTGTATGGATGTATGTGTGTGTAGTTGTATGTGTGGTTGTGTGTGTGGTTGTATGTGTGCTTGTGTGTGTGGTTGTATGTGTGCTTGTGTGAGTGGTTGTGTGTGTGGTTGTGTGTGTGTGTGGTTGTGTGTGTGTGGTTGTGTGTGGGTGTGGTTGTGTGTGTGGGGTGTGTGTGGTTGTGTGTGTGTGATTCTGTGTGTGTGTGGTTGTGTGTGTGTGGTTGTGTGGTTGTGTGTATGGTTGTGTGTGTGTCTGTGGTTGTGTGTGTGGTTTTATGTGTGGTTGTGTGTGTGGTTGTGTATGTGTGGTTGTGTTCATGTGGTTGTGTGTGTGGTTGTGTGTGTGTGGTTGTATGTGTGGTCATGGTTGTGTGTGTGGTTGTGTGTGGTTTTGTGTGTGGTTGTGGTTGTGTGTGTGGTTGTGGTTGTGTGTTGTTGTGTGTGTGTGGATGTGTGTGTGGTTGTGTGTGTGGTTGTGTTTGTGGTTGTTTGTGTGTGTGGTAGTGTGTGTGGTTGTGTGCGTGTGTGGTAGTGTGTGTGGCTGTGTGTGGTTTTGTGTGTGGTTGTGTGTGGTTGCATGTGTGTGTGTGTTGTGTGTGTGGTTGTGTGTGTTGTTGTTGTGTGTGGTTGTGTGTGTGTGGTTGTGGGTGCATTTAGTTGTGTGTGTGTGTGGTCGTATGTGTGGTTGTGTGTGTGGTTGTGTGAGTGGTTGTGTTATGTTATGTTATGTTATAACGTGTTTTATATAGCGCTCATCTACTCCGAAGAGTGTTCTGGCACTTTGAACCCAATGAGTGGTTGTGTGTGGTTATGTGTGGTTGTGTGGGTGTGTGTGGTTGTGATTGTGTGTGTGGTTGTATGTGTGGGTGTGGTTGTGTGTATGTTTGCGTGTGTGGCTGTTTATAGTTGTGTGTGGTTGTGGGTGTGGTTGTAGTTGTGTGTGTGGTAGAGTGTGTGGTTGTGTGTGTGTGTGGTTGTGTGTATGTGGTTGTGTGTATGGTTGTGTGTGTGTGGTTGTGTGTGTGGTTGTGTGTGGTTGTGTGGTTGTGGGTGTGGTTGCGTGTGTGGTTGTATGTGTGGTTGTGGTTGTGTGTGTAGTTGTGTGTGTGGTTGTGTGTGTGTGGCTGTGTGCGGTTGTGTGAGTGTGATTGTGTGTGGTTGTATGTGTGGTTGTGTATGTAGTTGTGGTTGTGTGTGTGGTTGTGTGTGTGTGTGTTTGTGGTTGTGTGTGTGGTTGTGCGTGTGTGTGTGGTTGTGTGTGGTTGTGTGTGTGTGGTTGTGTGTGTGTGGTTGTGTGTGTGTGTGGGTGTGGTGTGGTTGTGTGTGTTGTGTTTGTGGTTGTGTTTGTGGTGATGTGTGTGGTTGTGCATATGTGGTTGTGTGTGGTTGTGTGTGGTTTTGTGTGGTTGTGTGTGTGGTTGTGTGTGTGGTTGTGTGTATGTGTGTAGTTATGTGTGTGGTTGTGTGTGTTTGTGGTTGTTTGTGTGATTGTGTGTGGTTGTGTGTGTGTGTGTGGTTGTGTGTGTGGTTGTGGTTGTGTGTGGTTGTGTGTGTGGTTGTGTGCATGTGTGGTTATGTGTGTGTGGTTGTGTGCATGGGTGTGGTTAAGTGTGTCTGGTTGTGTGTGTGGTTTTTTGTGTTTATGTGTGTGTGGTTGTGTATGTGTGGTTGTGGTGGTGTGTGGTTGTGTGTGTGTGGTTGTGTGTGTGGTTGTGTATGTAGTTGTGTGCATGGTTGTATGTGTGCTTGTATGTGTGGTTGTGGTTGTGTGTGTGTGGTTGTGTGTGTGTGTGTGTGTGTTGTGTGTGTGGTTGTGTGCGTTGTTGTGTGTGTTGTTGTGTGTGGTTGTGTGTGTGTGTGTGTTTGTGGGTGTGTGTAGTTCTGTGTGTGTGTGCGTGTGGTTGTGTGTGTGGTTGTGTGTGTGGTTGTGTGTGTGGTTGTATGTGTGGTTGTGTGGGTGGGTGTGGTTGTGATTGTGTGTGTGGTTGTGTGTGTGGGTGTGGTTGTGTGTGTGGCTGTTTATAGTTGTGTGTGGTTGTGGTGTGGTTGTAGTTGTGTGTGTGGTTGTGTGTGGTAGTGTGTATGTGGTTGTGTGTATGGTTGTGTGTGTGTGGTTGTGTGTGGTTGTGTGGTTGTGGGTGTGGTTGTGTGTGTGGATGTATGTTTGGTTTTATGTGTGGTTGTGTGTGTGGTTGTGTGTGGTTGTGTGTGTGGCTGTGTGTGTGTGTGCGGTTGTGTGGGTGTGGTTGTGTGTGGTTATATGTGTGGTTGTGTGTAGTTGTGGTTGTGTGTTTGGTTGTGTGTGTGGTTGTGGTTGTGTGTGTGGTTGTGTGTGGTTGTGTGTGTGGTTGTGGGTGTGTGTGGTGTGTTTGGTTGTGTGTGTGGGTGTGGTGTGGTTGTGTGTGTTGTGTTTGTGGTGGTGTGTGTGGTTGTGTGTGTGTGTGTGGTTGTGTGTGGTTGTGTGTGTGTGGTTGTGTGTGGTGGTTTTGTGTGGTTGTGTGTGTGGCTGTGGGTGTGTGTGTGGTTGTGTGTATGAGTGTGGTTATGTGTGTGGTTGTGTGTGTTTGTGTGTGTTTGTGTGTGTTTGTGGTTATGTGTGTGGTGTTGTTTGTGTGTGATTGTGTGTGTGGTTGTGTTTATGGGTGTGGTTATGTGTGTGGTTGTGTGTGGTTGTGTGTGGTTGTGGTTGTGTGTGTGGTTGTGTGTGTGTGTGTGTGGTTTGTGTGGTTTTGTGTGTGGTTGTGGTTGTGTGTGATTGTGTGTGTGGTTGTGTGTGTGTGTGGTTATGTGTGTGTGTGGTTGTATGTATGGGTATGGTTAGGTGTGTGTGGTTTTGTGTGTTTATATGTGTGCGGTTGTGTATGTGTGGTTGTGGTTGTGTGTGGTTGTGTGTGGTTGGTTGTGTGTTTGTGGGTGTGTGTGTAGTTGTGTGTGTGGTTGTATGTGTGGTTGTGTGTGTGGTTGTGTGTGTGTGGTTGTGTGTGTGTGGTTGTGTGTGTGTGGTTGTGTGTGTGTGTGTGGTTGTATGTGTGGCTGTGTGTGTGGCTGTGTGTGTGGTAGTGTGTGTGGTAGTGTGTGTGGTTGTGTGTGTGTGGTTGTGTGTGGGTGTGATTGTGTGTGGTTGTGGTTGTGTGTGTGGTTGTGTGTGTGGATGTGGTGTGGTTGTGTGTGTTGTGTTTGTGGTTGTGTTTGAGGTTGTGTGTGTGGTTGTGTGTGGTTGTGTGTGTATGTGGTTGTGTGTGCTTGTGGTTGTGTGTGTGGTTGTGTGTGTATGTGTTTGTGTGTGCGGTTGTGTGTGTGTGTATGTGGTTGTGTGTGTGTGTTTGTGTGTATGGGTGTGGTTAGGTGTGTGTAGTTGTGTGTGTGGTTGTGTGTGTGTGGGTGTGGTTGTGTGTGGTTGTGTGGTTCTCTGTGGTTGGGTGGGTGTGTGGTTGTGGGTGTAGTCGTTTGTGTGTGGGTGTGGTTGTGTGTGCCTGTGTGTGTGTGGTTGTGTGTATGTGTGTGGTTGTATATGTGGTTGTGTATGTGTGGTTGTGTGTGTTTGGTTGTGTGTGTGGTTGTGTGTATGTTTGTGCATGTGGTTGTGGGTGTAGTTGTGGTTGTGTGTGGGGTTGTATGTGTGACATTAATACTAAAAGCATCTCAAAATAAAGGAACACAAACATCGAGTTTGTGGAAAGAGAAAGCACATTGTACGTCAAACGGGCGCAGCAAAGCATTAACACACCAACATGTTTTTGATGTTCTTTGAACGAGACCATCAAAGGGGCGCCTGTTAGACCTGTCCTCGCCAGTGTGGCCCTCCCTACCCCTAGGCAGGCCCCACCACCAGCATCACCATGTCCCTCGTCCCTGAATAGCAGTAGTCCCCTCCAGCATAGCCCCCCTACTCCCCAAGAACAGGAAGCCTAAGACCCCAGGTCTCTAATACTGAGTCAGGCCAGCCAACGCCCTGCCCCCCAGGAGCCCACGCCAGAGAAACCGGAGCCCCCTGACCCCCCCCGGGGCCAGCTGTGGGAGAGCGAACCTTGGACTATCAAGATGGGGGCGGAGGAGTTTCGATGGCAACCCCCCCGCCAGGCCGGGCCGATCCCTGCCGGGCCGCAGAGGACCCCTCAAAGGGAAGTCACCAGATGGCCAACAGCCAAGCACCCGGACCCCAAGGAGCCATCTGGAGGGGGTGGAGCCGGGGCAAGGGAGGAAGAAAGGAAGATAGCAGAACCAGCGGGGTGTGGGGCAGTGGGATCCTGATCTAGAGGAGGAGGAAGATGTTGCCCTCCAGAAACGAGCCTGAGCCCAGCAGACACCGTCGCGGCTCCACTGACCCTCGGGACCGGAGTGTCCCTTGAGCACAGCAGACACCGTCGCGGCTCCACCGACCCTCGGGACCGGAATGTCCCCTGAGCCCAGCAGACACCGTCGCGGCTCCACCGACCCTCGGGACCGGAGTGTCCCCTGAGCCCAGCAGACACCGTCGCGGCTCCACCGACCCTCTGGACCGGAGTGTCCCCTGAGCCCAGCAAACACCGTCACGGCTCCACCGACCATCGGGACCGGAGTGTCCACAATGAGTAGAGCAGACCTCCTCGCGACCCCGGTCCCCAAAGAGGACGGCCGTGACTTCCCCCACCAGGACTGAACCCTTAATTATCCAGGCGCCACTCCAGCCCCCCAAGAGGTGCGTACCTGGGAGCCGTAAGAGACCCGCAGTGCTCCAGGTTACGCCAAGCGCCCATCTCTGCACGCTCTAGGCGCAGAACAACTGGAAGACCCGCTACGCGCCCGAGTACGGACAGACGCGGGAGTGGAGGGCCGCACACCGGGAGGCGCTAGTGAACTCGCCGCGCTCCAGAGTGTGCTGTGCCCTAGCCCGGACCCCGGGAGGTGCCTGGGGGGTCCGCAGCACCAGGACCTGGTCATACACAGAATTCGGAGGACCATACGGAGCCCGGATGTGCGCAGGATTTCGAGAGCTCCCGAGGGCGAGAACAACCACCAGGGTCCCGGAGCCTCCGTGACCCACCTGAGCCCCCGATCATACCTGACCCTCCGAGACTGAGACAGCGGGAAGCCGTTCCCTACAAGGGACCACACGCAAGAGACCCGCATCGGGTCCCCCGCAGCCCCGCCTTCCACAGCACGAGAGTGACTCAGAGCAGAAGACCTCAGCTTCCCCCCCACGCGAGAGACCCACGTACGCGCAGCTCGAGGATTGAGAGCCTTATGCGTGGTGTCTCCCGCCGTGACCTACCGCTGAGAGAGAGACTACCCCCATGCAAGAGGGATTGAAGTAAGGACTAGAGACTGTACCAGTCGGCCTGTGAGTATCCTTAGGGAATCCCCCTCCCACAGGATGCCTAGTTAGCCCCCCACCAGGAGAACCGGCTATCTCCCCAAAGAAACCAACCCCTGGCCCTCGTTTTGTAACTTACCGGCCCTAAAGAGACACTTTAAATAAAGTCTTTACCTGTTTAGATCCATCTGGTGTGGTGTTCCTCTGTGTAGTGTGCTGATGTTACTGTGTAGCTGACCACAAATGTGTATTCCTCCTCTCACGGAGGCCCGACTCTGACCTTCGGTAACGTTCTCTTTCTAACAGCACCGCTAAAGTGTTCACGAGAGAAAGTGATTTCAGACGCTTAATGAGTATGACGAGGTTTGCCATTTGGCGCCTCGGCTCTAAAGCGCGCGCCCGTGCACATGCACTGTAGCTCTAGGCTGGGCAGGCTGGCCATGGTAGCATTTTTTGAGCCCTCGCTAAATATCTCGCCAGTGCAGTGCTTGCGCTGGGTCAAGTGAGACCTAAATAGGGAGAAGAAGTGAGACTGAAACACAGACACTACCACCTAATGTTTCGATCAGCCAGAGCCAAAAAAAAAAATGGAGTGCCCCTACTGTTCCATTCCTCAGCCCATTTTCATTTGGATGCCATTACGTTTTTAATATTAAGAGTTAAAAATTCCCTTCTAACTTTAGAGGCAGAACTTGTTTCTGATTTTGTAATTTCCAAGAATTATTTTTACCAATTTTTGATTAAATTCTCTTGAGTGATTTTGTTTCATTTTTTTGATCAACTTTTTGTACCTTGATTTTTTTTGGGAACATGTAGATGAGGTCCGAGTCCTTAATAGAATTTAAAATATATTTTCATGTTTCTTCCCCTGGCAGATCACCTTCTCAACTTCGAAATAAGAAACCGAAAAGAAAGTGATCATAATCCCCTAGCCTTAACCTTGAACCTAGCGTATCCGATAGCAGCCACATTTTATGGGGCAGGTACTTCAATTGGAGCAGAAACAAAGACTTTAGTCAGGAGAATCAAATGACGACCCTTTTATTCTGCACAGGTGGTCAAATGGCATAGCAACAGAACCAACTGCTACAACAACTTAACTGGGCGGGGTATTTTAATTCAATCGGATACAATGACTAAAGAACCTCCTGATACCATCCTGGGGTCATGGTGTCATTTGCACTCCTTAAATTCTCCACAATCCTATCCCTACACACAGCTGAACAACCGGGACATCAATCCATCATGGAAGAACCTAAGGAGAAGTATTCGACTATGTAAGACCAACCGCACAAGTAAAAACTTAAAGACAGTCAAAGATTCATGTAAAGCATACCAAAAAATCATATGGGAAATTAAGACAGCTCTACAAGAAAAGGAATGGCTAAAGATACATAGGATGCTTAAGGATAGATCCCTTGCCCGTTTCTGTAATAACGAGACTGAACTAAAAGCACCCTACTCAACTAGTGAAAATGCGGTTACTAAAACTGGATGGGAGAGGCATGTAACCGGCCTTTTTTCTGCTCACCACGAAACAGACAAAGAGGGGCCCACTCAGCAGCAACTAGGAGACCCACAAGAATTAACCTCAACATCTTAAATTGTAAAATCTATTAAGGACATGAAAGGCGACGGAGTGCCAGGTCCAAACGGTCTCCCAGCTAGTATCTTCAAATGTGCACCAGAGGATTGTGCATTTTTTTGACCCCGCTTTTCAACTCAGCCAATAGCTTGGGCCAAATTCCAGAAGCTGGGAGAGGCTCTACCTTATGCCTGATATTTAAAAAAGGTGATCCATCCAAGTCATGTGATTATCGCCTAATAGCTTTGCAAGACATAGAGGCAAAAGCTTATCCCCGAATCTTATTGAAAAATCTGGAAACCTGGGCATCAGAAAACAAGCTTGCCTGGTAAGTTGCTTCCCCCCACTGCAGCTCCACCTGCCTTTGCCTTCTGTTGCCCTTGTGTGCCCTTCCTTTGCCTCTTCTGTGCCCCGCTGCCCGTTTTGCCTTCTCCAGCTCACCCCCTTCGCCGCTCCCACCGCTGCATCCCCTGTGGCCCGCCCCCCTCCGTGCCCATTCGCTGCCACCCACCTCCCGCCTCCCAGCTGCTCCTCCCCCCCCACCTCCCCTTAAATGGCGGCTGCTGTGCGGTGAGGAGATCGACCCTTGACCTTGCCTGGGAGGTCTCTCCCCACCGCCTGCAGCTCCACCTGCCTTTGCCTTCTGTTGCCCTTGTGTGACGTTTGCCTCTTCTGTGCCCGGCTGCCTGTTTTGCCTTCTCCAGCTCGCCCCCTCGCCGCTCCCGCCGCTGCATCCCCTGTGGCCCCGCCCCCCTCCGTGCCCATTCACCACCCCCTGCCACCTGCCTCCCAGCTGCTCCTCCCTCCCACCTCCCCTTAAATGGGGGCCGTTGCGTGGCCGTGCCGCTGGCACGCTGAAGGCTTGCCTAATGCAAGCCCGTCTGCGCCCATCCGCGCCTGGACTGCGCCCAGCACTAGAACCCTTGGCCCCCGCACCGGCCATGAAGACCGCCTCCGATATGACACCAGCACCCTCAATGCTCTCAACCCAGGACAGACCCTCACCTGTTGCAAGGCCGCCCCGAAGCGCACCCACGGTCCTTTCGCCTGCCGGAACTGCAGCTTCTCCTGCATCAAAGACGCCAGGGCACCCGCCACAACAGAACACAACCAGCTCCGAGGAATCCTGATCAACACCCGCTCCGCACGCAAACACGCCGTCGAGCTCTGGGACCTACTCAACACTGCATCACCAGACGTCGCCTTCCTGACTGAGACCTGGATGAACGAAGCCTCCTCTCCAGACATCGCCATAGCCATCCCCGATGGATACAAGATCGCCCGCAGAGACCGCATCAACGGAGTCGGAGGAGGAATCGCCATCGCCCACAAGAAGACAATCAGGTTCTTTACAAACACTGATGACACTCTCAGCACCACCGACCACATTGCACTTCCAGATCAACACGGACCCCAAGACCACCCTAAGAGGCACCCTTGGCTACAAACCACCCGGACCCCGACCACTATTCTGCGACACCATCGCCAACTTCCACAGCACACACGCACTGACCTCCACTGACTACATCCTCCTCGGAGACCTGAACTTCCATCTGGAGCAACTCCTCCACCCTGATAGACAACCTCGCTAACCTCGGACTGGAACAGCTCGTCATGACGCCGACCCACATCGCCGGACACATGCTCAATGCCATCTTCTCCTCAAGCCCCCACGTCTCCTTCAGCCACGTCTCTGAATCCATCTGGACCGATCACCACTGCATCCACTTCACCTTCCGGAAACCCGTTTCACATCACTGCACCATACAGACCCCCCGTCACTGGTGGGGCAAAAGCACCAAAGCACAACTACAGACAAACCTCGCACTCAACCCACTGACCAACCCCTCCAACCCCGGCGATGGTGCGCGCACCCTCAGTTGGTGGATGGACGACTGCGCCAATACCTTAGCCCCGCTGAAAAAGCAAACCCTCAAAGACACCAGCAAGAGAGCCAACTGGTTCACCCCGGAGCTCCTAGCGTCAAAGCACACCTGCCAGAAGTTGGAGAACATATGGCACAGCGAGAAGTCATCGGGCAGCCGCGCAGCCCACAAAGACGCCATCCACAACCACCACCACCTCATCAGGACCGTCAAGAGGACCTCCTTCAAAGACCGCCTCGACAACAACTCACACACCAGCAAGGAGCTCTTCAACATCGTGAAGGAACTCTCCAACCCAAGCTCCAACGCCAACGACATCCCGCCGTTGCAAGCCCTGTGCGATTCCCTCGCCACTATCTTCCACCGCAAGATCACCGACATCCACGACAGCTACAACCCCCAGATGACCCTAACAGGCTCAAACACGCCGGACCCACCACACCCCACCAACCACGACCCCCTGACAACCTGGGCCAATGTGAGCATCGCAGACACAATCAAGACTATGGGCACAATCCACTCCGGCTCGCCGTCTGACCCTCTTCCACACCACATCTTCAGCAAAGCCGGCAGCTCCATCGCACCCTACCTGCGCAACATTATCAACCTCTCCTTTGAGACTGTGACCTTCCGTGAGAGCTGGAAACACGCCAAGATCAACGCCGTACTGAAGAAACCCAAGGTGGACCCAAGCAAACTCAAAAACTTCCGGCCCATCTCCCTGCTTCCGTTCCCAGCTAAGGTCATCGAGAAGATAGTCAACATCCAGCTCACCCGCTACTTCGAAGACAACAGCATCCTGGACCCCTCCCAGTCAGGATTCCGCAGCAACCACAGCACCGAGACCGCCTTCATTGCCGCCACAGACGACATCAGGATCCTACTGGACAACGGCGGGATGGCGGCCCTCATCCTTCTGGACCTCTCCGCTGCCTTTGACACCATCTGCCACCGCACATTACGCACACGACTCCATGATGCAGGGATCCGAGACAAGGCCTTGGACTGGACCTCCTCCTTCCTTTCCGGCAGAACCTAGAGAGTCCGCCTCCCCCCGTTCCGACCTGAAGCCACCAAGATCATCTGCGGCATCCCGCAAGGATCCTCCCTCAGCCCGACGCTCTTCAACATTTACATGGCGCCTCTCACACGCATCGCCCAACATCACGACCTTAACATAATCTCCTACGCCGACGACACACAACTGATCCTCTCCCTCACCAAGGACCACCTCACCTCCAAAGTCAACCTCCACCAGGGAATGAAGGCCATCGCCGACTGGATGGAGGATAGCCGCCTTAAGCTGAACAGAGACAAGACAGAGATCCTCATACTCGGGCTCAACCCCTCAGTTTGGGATGACACCTGGTGGCCCGCATCGCTGGGGACACCCCCGCACCTACCAACCACGCACGCAACCTGGGAGTCATCCTCGACTCGTAACTCACCATGACCAAACAAGTCAACGCTGTCTCCTCCACCTGCTTCAACACCCTCTGTATGCTCCACCAGATCTACAGATGGATCCTGACAGACACAAGGAAAACAGTCACCCAGGCCCTAGTCAGCAGCAGACTCGACTACGGAAATGCCCTCTATGCCGGAGCCCCAACCAAGCTCATCAACAGACTGCAAAGAATCCGGAATGCTTCGGCACACCTGATCCTTGACATCCCACGCCGGAACCACATCACCCCCACCTGAGGAACCTGCACTGGCTCCCCGTCGACAAAAGAATCTCCTTCAAGCTCCTGATCCACGCACACAATGAACTCCACAAGACCGGCCCAGAATATCTCAAAAGTCGATTCTCCTTCTACGTACCTGGCCACCGTCCCACGCATCCGTAGAACCTCAGCCGGAGGCAGATCCTTCTCCCACCGTGCCGCCAAGACCTGGAACACCCTCCCCCTCAACCTACGACAAACCGAAGACCTTCTAACCTTCAGGAGACGACTCAAGACCTGTCTGTTCAACCAGTAGCTACAGCACCCACCCAATCCCCACCCTCAGCGCCTTGAAACCCTTGCGGGTAAGTAGTGCGCTTTACAAATGATTTGATTGATTGATTGATTGGAGCTGCTTCCTTTTTTCCAAACAGGTTTTCGTGGAGGAGCAGCCACCAATGACAATGCTGAAAAGGCTGCTGGAAACCTACCTGGCACTCTACCCTGCCGTGAGGGGAACGGCCGAACCGGAGAGTGTCCTGCAAAATACCGTGAGGGGAACGGCTGGACTACAGCTCCCAGGTGCCCCGGCGGCACACACCTGACGCCGGTAACACCGCGTCCGGAGGCGCTTGAAAAGGAAGGAGCGCCGAGCGCTCAGTGGGGGACGCTGAAAAGCCTGCTGGAAACCTACCTGGCACTCTACCCTGCCGTGAGGGGAACTGCCGAAACGGAGAGTGTCCTGCAAACGCCGTGAGGGGAACGGCTGGACTACAGCTCCCAGGTGCCCCGGCGGCGCACACCTGACGCCGGTAACACCGCGCCCGGAGGCGCTTGAAAAGGAAGGAGCGCCGAGCGCTCAGTGGGGGACGCTGAAAAGGCTGCTGGAAACCTACCTGGCACTCTACCCTGCCGTGAGGGGAACGGCCGAACCGGAGAGTGTCCTGCAAACGCCGTGAGGGGAACGGCTGGACTACAGCTCCCAGGTGCCCCGGTGGCACACACCTGATGCCGGTAACACCACGCCCGGAGGAGCTTGAAAAGGAAGGAACGCCTCCCGCATCCGCGGAACGCGCCGGACAAAGCCCGGACTAAGGGCGGACAGTCTGTGACAGTCCGGGACAGATAGGGGCAGGGCAGGGCCATGGACTTTGGCTCTGGAACAAGCTGAGGTACCCTTAAATTATCTTGTTCTGTTACTGGTACCCGAGCCTGTATTTGTAACTTCCCAGCTGCTTTTTGCCGGTTCGTTCCTTGGACTGTGTTTGTATTAAATTATATTTGAACTGTGTATTGGAACTATTTTCTGTTCCTGATTAAGGCTTTCAGAATTGTAATATTCTTTGTGTAGTACTTTGAGAGTGTTAATAATGTCTAAATGTAACAGTGTAAATACTCGTCCCGCCCTAGCTACTCTTGACAATTATCTTGTTAAGGTAGTAGATAAAATTAATAAAGATCGCCGACTTTCATTGGGGCGGGGGAGCCCCTCTGTTACCCTTTCTGACCCACCCCAGCCACCTATATCCTTGTCAACTTCTCTAACCGAAGTAAGCTGTAATCCGGAGTTCCCTGTGGCTACCCCCATGGAACTTGAGCCTAATGTGGCTATGCCCGAGTCTCCTCTTGATATAACAATTTCTGACCCTCCGGCTCCAAGAGCCCAGAGGGTATTAAGATCTGGGAGGAATATGAGCAGGATTAATACACATAAACGGGGGGGGGGGGGGGAAGCACAGTAAGAAAAGACCAGAGCCATTATCTAACAGCGTCGCAAGCGACTTAGAAGCTGTTATTAACAATCCCCAGGTTAAACTGGTCCCAGAACAGTTAGAGCTCTTGATCAGCATTATTGAGGCAAAGTTGGATAAAATAATGAAACCGTTAATGGAAAAACTTGATGCTATCTCGAGGGAGGCAACAAGGTTGGGAGGTCTTCTGAGTTGACACGCAGGGTCTAATGTTATCTCAGAAACCAGTATTAGGGTTAGTGGTCCTGCAATAGAGATACCAGAGACTCCCAATGAGGGATTTTGTCCTGTTAACGTAGCTATACCTAACCCTGTGCCCACGGTATGTTTAAGGACCCCTATTGCCTCAGTTTCTGCAGACAAGCCAGGGCCAGTAAAAGAGAATTTAAGGCAACAGGGCTATCGGCAACCCGATTTACCACCTGACTGTGCCCCTTATGTGGCAGTTTTGACCAATGTTCCACCAGTCAGGGAGTCAGGACTACATGGTAATCCGGAAACTCAGAATCCCTGAAGAATAAAACTGTGGGTTGGCTCAATCAGGAGTGTGGTTTCCCTGTAGCTTTGTCTGACCAGATCTTAACTACCACTAGAACAAACTGGATAGGGAAATCCCATAAAAACATTAGTGGCGACTGTGTAATAGTTAATTTTAAAAATCCCCATCTAGCCACTACCTCTCTGATTACAGCTACGTCCCACCCACCGAACGATCAGGGGATCTCATTAAGGCCTCTGGGTTTTTTTATAGACATTTATTTGCTCAGCCAATTAACGATTTTGGCGGAAGAAGAGGTAGTGCCTCCAGTATGTCTAGGGGTTTTGAGTTGGCAACATCTAACCGTTACCAACCTCTGAGTGATCTAAACTCCAATGATTGACTGAACTTTGACCAGCCCCTTTCTCAACCTGTAGTAGAAAGTGCACCCTATGGTGGAGAATTAGTAGTAGTAGAAATGATTTAGGGTCTACTACTATTGTAAGTAAGCAACATGTTAATCGTATGATACACAGTGCTCTGGTTGATTCTGATGGGCATATCAAGGGTTTGCCTACAGTAGATAGGTTAAGTTTAACTCATATAGATCCTAATGCTGCACAGGATAACCATTGTATTAATCCAACTATTATTACTGTAGATACTATGCATACACCTACCGGGCTTCCGAGCTGCTTTATCGCCAGTTGGAATGTTGCTGGGCTAAAGTCTAAGGAGGATTGTCTGGGGTGGATGGAATTTGTTGACCTCTTTGATATTATTTGCCTTCAGGAAACCTGGTGTAAACATTTTTCCGGTTATAATGGTTTTGCGTCTTACCAGCTGCCCGCTACGGCGTCAACCTCTGGTAGAGCTAAGGGCGGGCTTTTGGTTTTGATTTCTGTTAAAATACCTATAACCGTTAAAAAATATGTTATCGTGGGGGCTCACTCTCAAATCTTATGGTTGTCACAGGAGGAGGGAAGAAATATTCTTTTAATCAATTGTTACAATAACATTTTCGATGGTACCAGGAATTTGGTGATTAATGCACTAGAAAGTGCTCTGGCTGACATCATAGATGGCTCAAATGTTATTTTTGAATTTATTTTGGCAGGGGATTTTAATATTGCAGTTTGTCCCCTCTCCCTCCACGGAATTTGTGGGGTTACTAACCGTGTTGGGGATGCAGATTTCCATTTTCCCCATAACTTGTACGGTGAATCCTTGAACAATTTGTTGGCAGTACTTGATATGGAAATATTGGAGAATATGAGGAATGATTTAGATTATTGTATCCCCACTTTTGTAGGTAGGGGGGCAAATACCGTTATTGATTTTATATGTATGTCCTCTAGCCTTGTCCCTTGGAATGGGGCCCTCAGGGTCGTGGATATAATGCTTAGCGATCATAATTGTTTAACTATCGAGGCCACACTCTGGAAAGAAAAACCTGTACCTGATTCAGGCGTTATTGTTAACATTGAACCCCATAGACCTAATGGTACTAGGTTGAGATGGAAGGGGGATAAGGCTGAAATGACGTCAGATTTTATTATAAGTAGTTGCCTGTCAGAAATCACTGTGATTCTTGAGCAAGCTAATGTCACTGTTGAACTGGTTGGATATTTTATTAAAATTAATTCCATCATTGACAATAAGTTTACCAAAAAAGCTGGCCCTAAACCCGACCAACCAAGGGGATGGTTTGACCATGCTTGCACTATTGCACTAAAAGAGCTTAAGGAGGCTCTGGCAGTCAAACCTAGAGATAGGAACCAGGTGTCCCAGCTTAGAACCAACTACAAGATAATTTTAAAGCGAAGAAAGACAGAGCTTCAGCTTGAGGCATGGGATAAATTGAATGAGGCAGCAGAGTTACAAAATTGCACATTATTTTGGGCCACTGTTAATTGCCCATTTCTCAAAGATGAGAAGGTTCCAGAATTAACTTCTATGATTAGTATGGAATCATTGATTGCTCACTTCTCTATTATCTTTGATTCAGACAAAGTCCGGGGTAATTGTATGGATGGGTGGCCCATTGTCCCTCTGGACATTACTATTATAGAGGTACTACATAGCATTAGAGCTAGCAAAGGAGGAAAGGCTCAGGGACCTGATGGGGTCCCCATTGATGTCTATAAAACAGCCCCGGATGTATGGGGCCCACTGCTGGTTAAAGTTTTTAATGCAGCAGTGGGTTATGGGATACCCGCGACCTGGGAGGAATCAATTATTAACCCCAAATTTAAGAAAGGTGACCGAGGGGATGTGAAAAATTACAGTCCAATTTCTTTGTTGGACTCCTCGGTGAAAATTATGAGCCGGGTAGTTCTGGTTAGACTCGAAGAATGGGCTGAAACTAACGGGATTTTAGCTAACTGCCAGTTTGGGTTTAGGAAAGGACGGGGAACAATTGAGCAGTGCTTAAATCTCGAACTTCTGATCGGAAAATATACCCATGCAAAGAAGGGCTCTATTTATCTCTGTTTCGCACATTTGAGTAGCGCTTTTGATATGGTTGATCACGCTATTCTCTGGACAAAACTGATCGAAATGGGGGCACCTGAGGGTATCATTTTCTTTCTGGCCCGCCTTTATGCCAAACTACGTACCAGCGTTAGATATGGCAGAAACGGGGAGTGTTCTACCAAATTTAATATTAGGAGGGGTATAAGGCAGGGGTGTGTTTTAGCCCCCTTGCTTTTTACACTTTTCATAAATGAAGTAGACTCGGTTCTACAGACAGTAGCGGCAGATATCCTGAGAGTTAATGATTTTAATGTTCCTGTATTACTCTACGCGGACGATGCCGTGCTGCTGGCAAGGACTCCGATTGGGAGCCTTCAGGTGGAGGAGAACGCCTTTCTAAAAAGACTATTGTGTCTGCCTAAGTCTACCTCTAATGATTTAGTCCATAGAGAACTTGGAATCCAATACTTAAGTGATTTGATTCTTTTGAGACCTCTATTGTTGTGGCGCTCCATATGGCGGAAAGAGGTGCCATCTCTAACTAGAGATATTATTAATGATTGTCTCACTGTGGATCACCACTTAAAGATTCCCTGGATTAAATACATTATTGACAACTTCCAGGAATTCTATGGTCTTAATATTCTTACTGATCGATATGGCGCTGTAGACTTCTCTAAGTCCGATATGAAGAATATTTTTTTGAACTGCAAATCAGAGAGGAGGACATGTAAGGAAGGCAAGTTATCCAGCTGTGTCTTTTACAACAATATGAATGAAATTGGGGGCTATCAACAATATCTGACCCAAGTGACCAGAGTATCCCATCTGTTTGTCTTAACTAGGTTAAGGATGAGGATTGTGCATAACTTAGTCACTTTCCCTTTCGTGAACAAGCACCCCGTTGGCCCCTGTCCCTGTGACAATATTTCTGCACAAAGCACTATGCACTTTCTTCTACTGTGTCAATTGTATGGGAATTATCGTAAAACCGATTTTCGTCAAGTTTGGTGTAAGGACAGTCCATGATTCTATGAAATTGCTTTTTAACCTGCACCATCCTGGCGTCTGTTTTTTTACTGCTACCCTTTTGCTTAAAGCAATGAGCATTGGGAAAAGTATGAGTTTTTAAATATTTATTTTGTCCCAGCCTGTATATTATGTTTTGTTTTTAATAATGATTGTTAATTACTTATGTAAATTGTACTGTAACTGTGACTTGTTTTTACTATTATGTGTGTTTTTATGGATATTCTTTTATGTTTCGAATAAAGCCTTATGAAATGAAATGAAATGACAACATCATTGTACTAGCTGCCCTTAGCCAGCAAGCCGTGTATCATAAACAACTCCCACTCTTTTGTTATTTTATTGATTTTACTGTAGAATTTGACAAAGTAGACCGACATTGTGGAGGAACGTAGCACATTGGAGTATCCCATTGCCTCTCTTAACAGCCATAATTTCTTTGTACTCTGCAACATAGGTTCTTGTGAGTACAGGCCCAACTACACTCACCCCCAAAACTCCAACTTTTGGGGGCCTGAAACAAGGCTGTGTGCTAGTGCCCCTACTTTTTAACTTATACACAGCAGATCTGGGGAAGGCCTTAGCAAACAGCAGCCTTGCTCTCCCTCGATTAGGCCTTAGACCACGCCATATCCTTTGATACGCGGACAACATTGTTATCATGGACTCCACAAAAGTGGGGCTCCAGCGAGCACTAACTAACCTTCATGCAGATAATGCGAATAACTTTCTAACATCAACCAGATAAGACTAAAATATTAGTATTTGGCCGCTATAAGAACAAAAACACGTTTTCATGCACCATCGAACCTATGACCATCACTTCGGCTTTCAAATAAAACTATCTGGGGGTGTGGTTCACCGAATACACCCAACCACTGCCCACAAAAGCGTATTAAAAAAGAAATCAACTGCAACCATCTATGACCTAGCCAGGCTTCACAACAATTTAAACAGCCCGTCTGCTGAGGGAATAATCAAAGTCATTCAAGCCTCTCTTCTTCCAGCATTACAATATGGCTACCAAGCCTTCCCTGGAGCATGCTCGAAATGCCTGGAACATTCTCAGTGCATGGGATATAAGAACATTTTCCACCTAACAAAATACCTCCGCAGAGTGAGACTCAGACTGGAATTCGGGCAGGTGAAAAAATCCCTAATCACGAAGGCGAACTTCCTCTAATTACACATTTGCATATTGAAAGCACCAGAGAACTCTCTTAAGGACTGTCTCAGAGTCATTTTGGAAAAACCAGGATCCCCGTGGAATAAACAACTACAGAGAGCAGTAGCAACCACTGCAATAAATCAAGCAGCACTCGCATTGGAGTCTTTCTCCTACACAATATGGAAAAAGACCATCAAATAGACAAGTACGACTGCCCTCATTTCAGCAAGACCAAGCCTCTTTAAAAAAATGCAGAGTCCTTGTGCCCTCTAAAGACTTCGTATTAGGTAGCTAAAACCCAGCATTATATGTCAGTTGCCATCAACCTCTGAATGTGGAGAGAGATAATGTATATGCGTTTGCTGGGCCTACTGACACTAGACTTCAATCTGGCATGGGCCAACCAGGACAATGGAGGGGCCTGCAGGTTATGTAACTACAAATACAAATCATGGCTGCACCTTCTGTGCTGTTGTCCTGCCATGATCAAAGAAAGGAGATTTTACTCCGGCATATATTTCTGAGACAAGTGGTCCCTACCTGCATGGAGGCAACAGCAGTATGTTTTTCACAATCTGATGTTTCCACCCTCTCTCGTTGTGGGAGATTTGTAAAAAAGGCTTAGTGACTCTATATACCCTCATCCTGAATCCTTGCAATGTCGGCACAAAGTCCAGAAATTTATAACAGACTACTATACAAAGAAAACAGGAGTCAAATAACCCCGCCTATTACGCCTCCTTCTTCAGGAAAAGACTTGAGCATGAGAAATGCCCTTGCATACATTTGCTGTTAGCACCCCCTGTTATCCCAATGGCAGGCCCTCCCCAGGCAACCAGAGCCACCTTTTAACTACTGTAATCATCAAGTTAAGAACTCACAAAATTAGCAAGCCCTATGCACTTTAATTCTTCTCCTGAAATTAGCGAATATAGCAGGCACTATTACTTTATATTGCTGCTGAAACTTTCTGGTATCAACTCCCACTTCTCCCAGGAACCACTTCCTCCACCTGGCCAAGATAGCACAGGAGACTTCATTAAAAGACTTTTGTAGGGCAATTAGCAATTGGCCTCCACCAGAACTCCGGAACTCTCTAGTTCGGTCTTCATATCCTTTTAAACATTGTACAATGCATAATGTTGGGTAATGAGGAAAATGCGGGTAAGTATTCAGCTTAGAATCTGTTTTTGTTCTTCTAGACAGGGTGAAAGTAACTCCATTTTGAGTAAATACTCTATCTGTTAAGTCCAGAACTTTGACGTCGGACACCTTGTGGAAAAAACAAACAAAGCAGCATGGTCAACTTTGGTGATAACTGTTTCAGTGTAAGGTCAGAATTGGTCATCCATCTCTGTAAGAAGGAAAGGATGATATTGCCAATCCCACAATTAGTCTTATGTGGGTTTTGGGGGATTGCTTAAGCGAATGCCCAGCATAACTCTGCATATCAAGGGATGATCCCACACTGGTTTTCTGTTCACTAATGCATGACTGGCTGAAACGGGTAATCGATAATTTTTGACAGATCCGTAAGACAAACCAGTGTTTGCTAATCTTGCAAAAACGTTTATTACATAGACAGTGGGGGGGGGAGTCCAAACTCCATTGGTTGCGCCAATCCAACCATCTTCGCCAAGCAGAGGCATAATGTTTCTGTGTGGCCTCGTACCAGGAATGGAGACTGAATCTTTCAGAGTGTTCCGAAAAACCAGGCTGGACCCAACGGTCACTAAAATGCACAACTCTATGAGACATAGATAGACCTGCATTAGCTGGGGGTGTCAAGCTCCTGAGGGATCCAGAAGTAGATCTGGGAAACAAGCACTCATAGATGGACAAACACAAGACATCTCCATGAGAACAGGGAAACATGGTTGAGATTTCCACAGTGGAGTAATCAGAATGAGTTCTGCATGCAGCCTGCGGGTTTGGTTGGATAGCCTCGGAATCAGGAGAAAGAGAGGAAAGGCATAATAGAGAGTGCTATGCCAGTCCCGGGTGAAAGCATCCGTGGCCACAGTCATCAGATTCAGGAGCCATGAAAAGAACTTGGGAAGTTAATTGAATTGGCGGGAGGCAAAAAGGTCCGTCTTGCATGGATCCTATTGTGTCTGAAGCAGTTGTAAGACCGACAGGTGTAACTTCCATTCACTGGTGTCTCAGAAAAAGTGAAAGTTCCAGTCTGCTACAATATTGCCGTGGCCTGGGAGATAATTCGCAGTTACGGAGATATGATTCTGAACACAGTAGTGCCAAAATTCTTTGGCAATTTCCACTTAGACATGCGTCTTGGTCCGGTCCATTCGGTTGATATATTGAACCACAGAGACATTGTAAATCCTTAATAAAAACACAACAGCTGGAAGCGTGGAGTGCCAGTGTCTTGATAGCGAAAGAGCCTGCCAGAAGCTCCAGACATTGATATGGAGTTTGTTAGATTTGGGGGTCCCTAGTTGGCAGAGGTAGGTACCTTTGACAAATAGGGACCCTTGCGTCTAGTCAGGGTAAGGGGGGTACACTCCTAAAATAACCCCTGCTCACTCCCTTGATAGCTTGGCACAAGCAGACAGGCTTATCTCAGAGGCAATGTGTAAAGCATTTGTGAACACATACAGTAACCCAGTGACACCACTACAGATGGACACCACACTAATTGTATATTTAAAATAAGTATTCTTTATATAGATTTAACACAAGACCACAAACAACAAAAATCCACAATACTGTACCTAAAAATGGTAGAATTAGCTTAGTTCTCTTAAGATGAAAAATTCGACACTTTGAGTTCAATGTACCTAAGGATGCATAACGCTATACAACAAAGTGTTGCAGGGAAGGTGATGTGTCGGTTCCTTACACGCAAGAACGGTGATGCGTCGGGTCCCTACTGATGCGTAGGGGATGCTTTGGTTCTTCTCTGCGAGGGGAGGTGATGCGTCGGTTTCTTACTGCGCTCCTGTGGCGACGCGACCAGTAGCGCCGTGATGCAATGAATATCCGGTGCAATGAACAAAAATGGCATCTTCTCTTGGATGCAACATGATGCGTGCAAACCCGACGGCCGTGCGGCGACTCAACGATTCTACTGAGCCGCGACAGACCCTGCGACACGCTCCCCGGTGATGCGGCGGCATCAGGTGCAACTCCGATCCTCTTCTCTGGCGATGCGAGGTGCTTCGGCTACGATGCGACAGCTGCAGCGGCGCGACGCGCTTCTCCGTCGATGCGGCGGCATCTGATGCAATGTCAATCCTCTTCTCCGGTGATGCAACGACAGCGGCGGCGACACGCTTCTTCTTTGTGAGTCATGCTTCCTGCTCCTTGGGATACGCAGTCCCTTAGAAAGCCCAATATAACAGCAGGCACTTCTAAAGAACTCTTGGGGAGATGGTTGGTGAAGTCTGTTGTCCCTGAGACTTCAGCAGGAGGCAAGCTCTTTCTGAAGCCCTTGGAGATCCTTCACAAGTTGATGAAAGTACACACAAAGTTCCTCTCTCCTCTCTTTGGCAGTTAGGCAACCACTGCAGGCCAATCCCCCAAGCAGCACTTCAGCTTAGGGATAGTCTCCCCTCAGTCTCTATGGTTCCTCTCCTCAGCAAAGGTTTCTTCTTGTTTCTCAAAAGTGATCTAAAGTTCTGGGGTCTGGGTCCCCCTTTTTATACACAGTTTCTCTTTGTTCTCTGAAGGCAGAGAGGCCTTTGCCTAGTCCAAACCAGTTCTGGTCAGTCCTGGAGCACTCTGTTTATATGACTCCTTCTTTCCTTTCACAGTGCAGGGCAGGGACATCAGACGCACCACAGGAGGTGGAGCCAGCATTGTGGAGGGAAGGCACAGTCCTATTCAGGTCCCAGGTACAACACCTCCCACCCATCTACATGCGGATCTCTCTATTCAGCCCTGTGCTGACTCACCCTGTCTCCTAGAATATCCCAGCCCCTGTCACTCAAACTCCAGACAAGGAATACACAACCTAGCAGAGGCAGGCTTGGATGGTTAGACAAGAAAATACCTACTTTCTAAAAGTGGTATTTTTAAACACAGAATGTTAAAACCAACTTCACTAAAAGATGTATTTTATCATTCTGAGTTCAGGCATACTAAACTCGAATTTCTACCTAGTTCCCTGAGTCAGTACGACTTATAAGATGTAATAATCAAACTGCCCATTCTGGCATATGGGGAACAGGTAGCCTTGCAACAGTGAAAAACGAAAATGGCTGTAATTCACAATTAGTACATGCCACACACACCAGGGCATGTCCTACCTTATGCTTACAATGCACCCTGCCCTTGGGCCTACCATAGGGGTGTCAGATATGAAGAAAATGGAAGGTTTAGGGACTGGCAAGTGGGTGCACTTGCCCAGTCAGCATGGCAGTACCAGACTGCACACAGGCTCTGCAATGGCAAGCCTTAGAAACACTTTAACATGCTGTTTCTGTGGGTGGCACAACCAGTGCTGCAAGCCCACCAGCAGCATTTGGATTTACCAGCCCTGGGCACCCCTGGTGCACTGTACTAGGGTCTGACAGGTAAGCCAAACCATACATAACAAACAAGAAACCGTTGGTCTTGAAAAAATTAACTTGAAAGCAGCAAACTAAATTGTTTTAGTCAAAAAAGTCCCCTTAAAGAGGATAGAATCCCATCAACTGACCAAGGTGGCATACTTCATCATCTGGGATCTCCTCTTAACTGCAGACCCTGGTGCAGCCAAGGGCTACAACCTTCCCAACACTGGAAGGGAGCTTAGAGATGTCTTAATTAGTGGACTAAGATGGAAGCCACTATGGTCCCACAAATGATGAGACAAAATTCTAATTTAGAAGGGGTGTTGATGATAATTGCAGTGCATGTGAATAAATGTGTGAAAAAATAAATGTGTGAAAAAAAGTGTGACATTTAAAATTAACTACCAGGATACTAAAATTTTTTAATAAACGCTATCCTTGTGTCAAAACTAAAACAGTGGGTATACAGTTTAAAAGAATAACTGTAACAAGTCCAAAAGTATGACAGGTCTACATGTTTCAGCCTATGGATTTCCTATTCCAGGCTTTCATTAGGACCTAAACAGATGGAATCGCTACTGCAATATAGTGTGCTAAATGTGTAAGAACAAAATATAAAGTCTCGAAAGAAAGTGGTTGGTTAAATACAACCTACGATCACCGATGTATCCTGAGTATGGTTGAATATCACAGTATCGGACCCGTTCCTAAAAAAACCAAAAAATATGTTTTACTAAAAAAGACCAAACCTGAGTGAGTTGCTTTCAAAGTAAACACCATCTTGACATTGCTATTTTGATGATGTCGATACTTTAAAAATATATATCATATACCCCTCGGTGTATATATCATATAAGGTATTTTTGGAAAAAAGTTATTGCACTTACCTGTCTTTATGCGGGAGTACTACTCACCTCACCTGGCATCCGCTCAGTGAATAAGGCACCGCTCTGTGTTACAGGTGAAAACATAACGAACCACAGTCAGAGTCCAAATCCTCTGGATAGTGGCTATCTATCATATTAAAAAGACACTGTCACGCAAAACTCAGACCCTCGGCGAAATCAAGGAGCCCTTGACTATCAGATGGACAAATATGTATTAATGTGTCTAAACAAGCATCCATGAGTAGTATATTATGGTAACTGAAACAACCAAGTATGACTATCTAACCTATATCATTGTAAGATGAATATGAAAGGAAATTTCTCTGTATATAATAAAATTTCTTGTGTATAAGGATGTCCCAGTTGTAATTATGCATCTAATATGGAACATCTTATAAAAGGTAAATCTACCATGTTCTCATGTGTCTTCTCAAAACAGGGCTGAGGACGCAACAGAGGCAGGAGAAGAGGACAATCCCAGGGGCACTAGGATACAGAACCTCCTCTTCTGAACACTCACAGCAGGAAGGGTCAACAACAAGCAGGGACGAGCACGGACAGGATGATCTAGTGGTCAATTTGAGTTCATGCTCTCTCACTGCTGTGCAACATACGATTCTCAACAGAGGCCTGGGCTTTGTCCCGACCAATCTAGGTGATCCTTTCCAATTGAGATGTGACCTGACAAAGATTTTGGGGAAATTACGCCTACATTTCTTTTTCAAATCTAGAGAAGGAGGGACAGGACAATTTTCTATAGAACCTAGTTCGACCAATACAGGTCTCAAAACATCTTCCACTTTCAATCCACCGACACACCTGGTACCTGAACAAGTTTTGGTCTTTGAGAAAGCGGTGACTCATGACATTATGACTCTTTGTGATACCAAAAGTAACACTTATAAAAATCTACATGCAGTGGAGAAACAAGCCCTTCGCACGTTGGCTAATGATACTTTGATAACAATAAAACCCGCTGGGGGGGGGCGGAGCTTGCCGGCAGCCAAGATGACTGACTAACCTCGGAGCTCTGACTCGTCAGTAAACCTATCCTTAATTATCTTGCATCAGCGTGTGAATATAATCACACACGACACGTCCCCTGCTCCGAGAGCCAACTGGAGCTTGTAGCTGTGTCTCCGCCGGCGAGATCAGGTGCCGGGAATCTGAAGATATCGTGACGGACAGAGTTGAGGGAAAACCGGCCGCACAGCCGCGACCTTGCGTATCAGACAAGCCGTGCTGCGTGACAGTACGTGCGGCCAGAGCGCGCACTTCACGTCGGTGAAGGGAAGGACACCGCGCTAGAGGGCCTGGTGAGATGCGCTACTCCTGGCATCTGGACCCACTTGGGGCGGCGGTCGGGTGCATGAGCCTACCCCCCCACCCTCTCTCCTGCATAGCGGTGTCCCGGGGGGACGTGGACGGGGCCCTGCAGCGGCGCTCAGCGGGGCGAGAAAGAGCTGCGGACTGAACAGCGGAAGGCGGCCCCCGGACAGCCGCTGGGAACACCTGGGGACGTGGTGCGGCTGAACGGGAGCGGAACTAGGAGCGAGACACATAGCGCCATGAAGCACATGCTAAAGACCCCAGAGCGGACTGGACTCCAGAGAGCGTTGCTGGTATGGGGGGAAGATACACCTCAGGCCTCAGTGTGTGCCAACTATCCACTGTGCCCTCTCCGCGCTGTGGTGCTTCGAGGGCGCCCCCCCCCCCTCGGAGGGTTCTAGTGGCTCCCGGGCCTTGCGTGCCTCGGGGAGCCCCTGAAGTGAGGAGCCGCACCTATGCGGTGTGATTGCCACACCTGCCCCTGGGCATTTGGTGAGGGCCGGGGACCGGCCTGCGGCGCCCCCGAGTGTGATGACCGCGGGAGAGCTATGGTGCGTTGATCCCAGGCAACGGTGAGTGCTACGAGTACCCCCCCTCAAAGACAATATAGCGGCCCTATGATCCGGATGTAGCAGAGGGCGACCTGATCTCCCGGCCTAATGGTGTAGGCGTAGCAGTGGTAGCACAAGCCCCCCTTTTTTCAGCAGCGTATCTACGATTGAGACGGGAGCTGCAGTGGGGCCGGAGAGGGGGCTCTCCGGGAGGCGAGGCGGGAAGCCGAGGAGTGACCGCGACTGAGGCACAGCAAAAAGAAAGACATCGAAGTGGCTTCCCATTAGTAACCCCTGCAAGTCACGAGGAGCTGCAGAAGCTGCCGGCTAACTGTGAGGTGACATGAGGCCATTGCGTTGAGGACTCTAGTTCCCTGGAAGATCTTGGAGGGACCCTTCAAGATGGGCAGAGGCGATAAAACCCAAACTAAGCTCACGTTTGAGCAGCAAAGAACAAAGACACAGGAAATATCGGGCGCGGGAGGAGTCACCATGCAGGATGAGGACTGCACAGGGGGATTCGGACATTAAACGCTTGCTCCTGGCTATGGAGAAGGGTCTCCAGAATAGCATGACATCTCTGGGATCGAAACTGGATGCACTAACATACCGAATGGACAGAATGGCAGAACGGATTGACAAGCACGCAGAAAGATTAGACATGTCCGAGAGGAGGCTGACGGAGGTGGAAGAGGCGCAAATGGAATTACGGACGGACCATAAGAAGATTGAGAAAATGATCCAGACCCTACATGACAAAACGGAGGACCTTGGAAGCACGTTCCCGTCGCTGCAACCTCCGAATTACGGGCTTGCCGGAAACAACCCAAACAGGCAACATGGAAAGATTCATCGAAAAGCTCTTGATCACCTTGCTGGGTGAGGAAACCTTCTCCCCGATGTTTGCTGTGGAGTGCGCCCAACGCTCCCTGGGCCCGCGCCTGCGCCCTGGGGCCCCGCCGCGTCCTGTCATAGCCAAACTGCTCAACTACAGGGACAGAGACGCAGCACTACGTCAGGCTAGGGACAAGAAATCACTACAGTATGAAGGATCGGAGATCTCCCTATACCCCGATTTTACAGCAAGAGTGCAAGAGGCCCGTAAACACTTTGCGCCCTACAAGAAACAGCTACGAGAACTCAGTCTGGACTACGCAATGCTGTACCCGGCAAAGTTGCGGGTTAACAGACAAGGGCACTCACACCTGTTCACGGACCCTCGGGCATTGCAACAGGCCCTAAAGGGATGGTCGAGGGAGCACCGTAGAGACACGAGCGCACCATCGGGAGAGGTGGGAGGCAGTAGTCAGCTGGACAAACAGGAGTGATGGGCTCCCCGGCCTGACCTCGGTATGGCAGTAAGGTGTGCGGACAGAGGTAAGCAGAGAGCGTAGATTTAATAGAAACTTGTGCTGGAGATGCCCTGGTGTTTGAGAACAAGCTGTGGAAACACAAGAGACTGTATTGAATGCGATGACTTTGTTAAACGAATGAGGGAGATGTCGGCCTGGCTGGCCTGATGACCACACATATCAGTAAGAAGACACTGGGGTATTGTACTACTGTTTAGGCCTCCTGAACTACTTATGCTGCATTATGACAGAGGGGCTCACTGGTGCTCGGCAGGGTTATATACAATGTATTGAAAGCAACTAGTAGAACGTTTTAAAATGTTAAGGTTGATGCATGTCATGTGATGAGGCGAGAGGAGGGCTGGGAAATTCCAGTATTGTGCATGTTTGCACTAGTTGCTGGAGGCTTGGCAGCCTCTGCCCCCGCCCACAATGCACCTCTATGACTCTTCGGAGATCATAAAGTTCGGGAATGGGAAGGGTGGGAGGGGGGGTAGCAATGTACTCGGCAAGGCCAGGTTGGGGGAGGTCTGCTGTGGGTGGGGGGGTAGGAATGTTTTCCAGTTTGTCTAAACAGTTAGAAGGGGAGGGGATGGCTCTGCACATATCGCACACACGACCAACCGCGAGTGAACACGCGACACCCGAGCAAACGCAGCTTAAACCCGAAACCAATGACGTACACACCTGATCCGGGCAGTCGGGATTCGTTAACAACGTTCCATGCCCTCACTTGGAACGTCAGAGGACTCAATGATTACCGCAAACTAAGGAAAGTGTTCAGTTACCTCCAGCGGCATCGTGTTGATGTCGCGCTCCTTCAAGAGCAGAATGCTTCATAGTAGAGGTTTGAAGGGCAATATAGCAGCAGCAGGTTTCACGACACACTCCAGCGGGGTACTGACCTGGGTTAACCCTAAATCGAAACTTACAATGACGCTACTGAGAGCGGATCCCGAGGGACGCTTTGTGATATCGTCTTGCAAAGGGCTGGGGATGGATTTAGTTTTCGTTAATGTCTATGGCCCTAATATCGACTCCCCTGAGTTCTACCACTCTCTGGCCAGTGCTGCCAGCACATATGCTGACGCACAGATGATCTGGGGGGGAGACTTTAATCTGGTATTGAACCCAGCTTTGGACAGATCGGCTGGCCGACTGTGCAGACCCTCAGCTGCCGCACAGGCACTTCTTGCGTAACTCACCGTTTTGGATTTGGAGGATGTGTGGAGATATAGGAACGCCTCTCAGGGAGGCTACACACACTATTCGACATATCATGATATTCACACCAGGATAGATTACTGGCTGGCATCCTCGTCTATTGTGGGACATATCAGGGATTGCCAGATCCTGACTCACACATTATCCAACCATTCTCCCCTACTGATGGTACTGGAGGCCCTAGCAAAGTCGATTCCCCCGTTCACATTGTGTTTTCCTCCATACTCGCTACTAGACCCACTTTTTCGAGGTGAGCTGGCCGAAGAGATAGATGTTTTTTTCGAAGCTAACATCGGCTCTGTAGACAATTTCCAAATGGTGTGGGAGGCCTTTAAAGTATATATAAGGGGAGTGGCTTTGTCCAAACGGACGGCGGTAAGGCGGACAGTGGCAGCGGACAGTGGCAGTGTCTGTCGACCCCGCTTCTATGCCAGGTAAAACGGTAATAGACTGCACTCTTACTCTGTTGGAGTTGTGGAAGAGAAAACGCTAACGTTAAGCAACTGATAATTTTAAAACTGCATTTTAATGATTTGACTTGCAAAATCAAACTTTTAGAATTTGTATTATAATTGACCGAGAATTGTAGTACATTATTATTTGAGATCAGACGCTATTCCTTAGCGCTAACAGGGGCTCCATAACAGTGAATACTCAGTTTTGCTCTGTGTTACAGCCTGCCCGCCCCGTTCCGACTCGGTATCCAATACCGTTGAGCGGAGGGCGGGGCAGGTACGAGCCTGAGTCACACACTTCCTGGTTCCTGATACACTTCCTGGTTCCCGCCCTAGATTCGAGCGGTTAGCGCTCTAGCCTTGCTGCAACAGGGGCTACTTAGGCGGCGAGGAGGCGAGGCACCTTGCGGTAAGGCGGACAGTGGCAGTGTCTGTCGACCCCGCTTCTATGCCAGGTAAAACGGTAATAGACTGCACTCTTACTCTGTTGGAGTTGTGGAAGAGAAAACGCTAACGTTAAGCAACTGATAATTTTAAAACTGCATTTTAATGATTTGACTTGCAAAATCAAACTTTTAGAATTTGTATTATAATTGACCGAGAATTGTAGTACATTATTATTTGAGATCAGACGCTATTCCTTAGCGCTAACAGGGGCTCCATAACAGTGAATACTCAGTTTTGCTCTGTGTTACAGCCTGCCCGCCCCGTTCCGACTCGGTATCCAATACCGTTGAGCGGAGGGCGGGGCAGGTACGAGCCTGAGTCACACACTTCCTGGTTCCTGATACACTTCCTGGTTCCCGCCCTAGATTCGAGCGGTTAGCGCTCTAGCCTTGCTGCAACAGGGGCTACTTAGCCACTCGTCGGTACTGGCGCGCAGCGGTTGCGCGCAGGGGGGCACCTTCTGACGCGCGGAAGACAAGCCAAAGACCTGCCCGTCTGCGCTCGTCCGCGCTAGAACGGGCTAAGGGCTATGGCGAGTCCTGTTGCTTCTCCACATTCCCCTGCTGCAAAGATAGTTACATATACTTCCAAGGTATTGCGCTGCCTAAATGCTCCCTCCCTTCCTGATGCCAGCTGTACGGTCCATCTAGAGGTTGAGGGCCCCTTTTCTTGTCGTCTTTGTCATACTCAATTCTCTTGTGATCAGATATTGACCCACTGCACTTTGAGTCGCGATTCTATGATACTTCCGCCACCTCTAATCACAGACACCACCTTACCAGGAAGGAAAAATCTGTTGTGTAACATCAGGTCCCTCTCTAAACATGCTGCGGAGGTCTGGGACATGATTGTTTCCAATCAACCTGAGCTGTGTTTTCTCACAGAAACATGGCTCAAGCCACACTGCACTCCTGCTATCACTCTTGCAATTCCAGACAATTATAAAATATTGAGACTGGACCGCCCTTTGAAAACTGGCGGTGGCATTGCTGTGGTATATAAGGAGGAATTAAGAGCTACGATTTTAGAGGAACTTAGTTCCCCTGACATGGAAATTCTGATTTTTAAAATACAATCAGCTTCTAAAGAGAACTACAAAGGTGCCTTAGTTTACAGACCACCGGGTCCATATAAACAATTTACTAATAATTTAGTTGAACTACTTGCCCCATATATTGTTGATAACGATGAGTTCACGTTAGTTGGAGATTTCAATGTCCATTGTGAGAAAACGGATTGTAGTGACGCCCAATCGCTAATAACCGACCTATCAACATTGGGCTTATTGATGAAAAATAGTGGCCCTACTCACCAGGCTGGCCACACTCTAGACTTAGTTTTCTCCAATGTTCAGGCGATACTATGCCCACCCGCTACTCAGGTGAGCTGGACCGATCATTTCATCGTGGAATTTACCACACCCCGTCGAGAACCTAGTCTAACATACCCCAGCACTTTGCCTTGCATTCGTAGACAGTGGCATAAAGTTACTACGTCTACTTTTATAGAAAATTTTATTCCTCCTGTCTTTTGGCCTTCGGATGATATTGAAGGAGCTCTCAAGAAATTCGGAGGCGAAATAAGGATAACTATTGATAAAATCGCCCCACTAAAGCTTTTTAAACCTAGGCCAGCAAAAAAGCATGAAGTCTGGTTCTCTGACCATCTACGAATTCTTAAACAAGGAGCCAGGAAACTGGAGAAAAGATGGAGAATTTCCCATCTTCTTGAGGATAAAGAAAGATACTGGGCCGCCCTATCCTCTTATCACAAAGCAATACGGGGTGCACGGAAAGCACATATTGCTACCCAAATACAGGAGGCTGGGAACTCGCCTAGAGTTCTCTTTCAGATAGTGCAGACACTGGCGAAACCGTCAGCATGTGAAGCCCCTGACATATCATCGCAAAAATTGTGTGACGAAGTTTCCTGTTTTTTTTTTACTAGCAAAATTGATAAAACGTATGATAAGATTTTATGTACAAATCAGTCCATATCCATCAAGGAGACATTCCCCTCTGATCCCATGAATTCCATCGTGGACACACAATCCCTGGACAGTTTTCCCCTTATCTCATGTCTAGAAACCTCTACCCTTTTAAAACAGATTAAGAGTGGAAGTCCAGAGGATTCTATTCCTGCTAAGTTAATGCCTATTTTGGAAGAACATTTAAGTCCACTGGTTACAGAACTAGTAAACCTATCACTCACTTCGGGTACTGTCCCCAAGGAATGGAAGCGAGCACTCGTCAGACCTACTAGGAAAAATACCACCATACCTTGGTCTGACTTGAGTAATTTAAGACCCATCTCTCTGCTACCCTTCTTGGGGAAAGTTATAGAAAAACATGTTAACAAGCACTTGTCCATCCACATTGAACAAGTGCAAGCCCTTGATGAATCCCAATCAGGATTCCGCCCCAGATATAGTAATGAATCCACCTTGCTGTCTGTTACCGATGACCTCCACACCTACCAGGACAAGGGTTTCTCTGTCATACTTGTTCTATTAGATCTATCGGCAGCGTTCGACACCGTGTCACATTCCATCTTGACTCAACGGTTGTCGAACGCTGGCCTGAAGAACAAAGCCCTTGATTGGATAAGGAGTTTCCTAACAGATCGCACCCAGACAGTCACCATGGGTGCATTTCGCTCGGCGGAAACAGAGATTTCTAAGGGGGTGCCACAAGGCTCATGTTTGAGCCCGACGCTCTTTAATATCTATGTGGCACCCCTGGCAGGAGTGCTGCGTAGATACGGGTTTGTTCCCGTATCTTACGCAGATGACACACAGCTCCTGTTTCCTTTTAAAACTCTTTCCGCTGAGGTTAGGAACTCCTTCTCATCTGGTATGGAGGAAGTGGCTAATTGGATGTCCAACAACTATCTCCAATGTAACGTCAGCAAGACGGAGATCATGCTATTTGGGGAAGCCAAGATACTTTGGACCCCTGACTGGTGGCCACCTGAGTTGGGAGCAGTCCCTGAACCCAAACAGGTCGTGAAGAATCTTGGAATTCGACTTGATCACGACCTGTCCTTAAAACAACATGTCAGCTACATTTCAGGGATATGCTACCACACTATTGGTTTACTCCGGAAAATCTTCCCACTCTTACCCAACTCAACAAGAAAAACTCTGGTTCAGGCTCTTATCCTGAGCCGGATTGATTATTGTAATGGGTTGTTACTTTCTGTCAACGAAGGGTTACTGGATAAACTGCAGGTTGTTCAGAACACGGCGGCTCGCCTTGTTCTGAATGCCCCCCCGAGAACCGCATCCAAACCCCTCTTTGAACAATTGCTCTGGCTCACTGTCAGACAAAGGGCAAAATTCAAAATATGCTGTTTAATCCACAAATGCTTGAATGGGCTAGGACCCACTTACCTGGAAAGGAAATTTAGACCATATGTTCCTGCACGATCTCTTAGATCAAGCAATAATTTTCTCCTTGTGGTTCCGCATATTAAAAAAGTTAGACACGGAGGCAGAGCCCTGTCAACTATGGGCCCCAAGATGTGGAACAAGCTTCCGCTGGCCCTAAGGTTATGTAAAGAGCACTTAACCTTCCGGAAACAGTTAAAAACTATTCTGTTTAAAAATGAAATTTAATCATCTTCCATTGTGTAGCTGCTAATTTACGGGGCATAAAGCGCAGAGATACTCCTGGCGGAGTGATTCTAGCGCTATACAAACTCATAAATAATAAATAAATAAACACTCGAGTGTCCTTAAAGCCATACGTCAGAGGCTGTCACTGCTTGAAGGACAGCTAGCGGTACTTGAGAGGCGGCAACAGAGCGCACCAGACCCGACTGTGGCGGACGAGATTAAATCACTAATCACTTATTACAATGAGGAAGCGGACAGGGAAGTTCAGCATATGGGGAAATATGCTACTGCAAGAACATATGGTGAGGGGGAGCGACCTAGCTCGCTCCTTGCCAGACTACTGAAGGGCAATAGGGGGAAAAATCACATAGCAGAGTTGAGGGCAACAGATGGGCAGACGCTTACGGATGAGGCTGAGATAGCCAACAGATTCCGGAGCTACTACTTGGACCTTTACTCCTCCAAAAGCGGAGACCTCACTGCTGAGACAGCGGAATACTTGGAGCATATAGAGATTCCCCCGCTAACCAATACACACCGAGAGTTCCTTATGCAACCCATAGAGAAGAACGAGATTGAAGACGCCCTGGCGAGCATGCGCTCTGGCAGCGCCCCTGGTATTGATGGGCTCACAGTGGGCTTTTATAAAGCTTTCCGAGATAAGTTGATCCCCCACCTGTCCACGCTTTTTGACGATATCTGCGCGGAGGGTAGCATGCCGCAATCCATGCGGGAGACCTTGTTGGTCACAATCCTCAAACCTGGCAAAGCACATGACGAGCACAGCTCCTACAGGCCTTTATCGTTGCTGAATGTGGATGCCAAGATTTATGCTAAGGTGCTCGCTACGAGACTCGCCCTCCTTGCCCCCAAGCTGGTGGCTCCGGAGCAGGCGGGGTTTATTCCCGGTAGGAACCTGACCTATAATATTCGTACAGTCCTCGCCACCATCCAACTCGTAAAACAAGACTCGAAGGCCATTGCAGTCTTCCTTGACATGGAGAAGGCTTTTGATTCAGTTGAGTGGCCCTTCATGAGACAAGTGCTGCAGAGATTGGGGCTGGGCATGCCGTTTCTTCAAATGATAGGCGCTCTGTACCATGCGCCGACTACCAGGCTCCGCATAGGTAACCTCGTGACGGACTCTTTCACGATAGGTAGAGCACCCGGCAGGGCTGCTCTCTCTGCCCGCTGCTGTATGCATTGGTGGCTGAGCCGCTGGCCTGCACGTTAAGGGAATATATGAGGGCATAGGCTTCCCGTCATACCGAATTGTAGTGTCAATATACGCTGATGACACCCTGCTATATGTCCGTGACCCTGAAAATAACTTGTCGTCTATGCTCAGAGAAGTGACACGATTCGGGGCCCTTTCCGGACTGCGGGTAAACTTGGCGAAATTGTTGGTGTTCCCCCTCACCACGGTCACCAAAAGATTTGACATGGAATTCCCACTGCAATGGTCTAGGGACCACATTAGATACCTTGGAGTTCACATACACACGGACTCGGAGGCTCTGCTTCGAGAAAATTACGGAGTGGCAGTCAGCAAGCTAGAGGACGATGTAGAGGCTTGGCGCACGCTCCCGCTCTCCCTAATGGGGTGCATAGCCATCATGAAAATGATAGTTCTCCCTTATTTTTATTCCTGTTCAGTGCCATTCCAATGGCTCTATCGAAGGCCTTCTTCCGCACTTTGACTCAGATAATGGTGAAGCTAGCATGGGCAGGTAAGCAACCCAGAGTGAAGTGGACCACACTAACGTTGCCGCACGACCTGGGCGGCCTGGGTTGATCCCGACCTCAAGCTTTACTACAGAGTTGCTCAGGCCTCGCAACTCCACACGTGGATTCATGGAGAGGCCCTCATACCCCATGTACGTATGGAAAAGGTTTTTGCTGACACAATGGCTCTCCCGGCCACGGTGTTTAAACCGATGGATCGCAGGACCGAGATCTGGGACTCCATTATGGCCACGAATCACGCCTGGAACTCCCTTCTGCAAGCACAAGGCGGTGCGCTCTTGTACTCACCCAGAATGCCCCTGGAGTGGACTATGTGGCTTTCACCTATCAGAGAGAAGGGAGTTGTCCAGGCGCTGGGCGAACTGGGCATTCGTACAGCAGGGGATTTATTCTTGGAAGGCATAGCTAAGACCTGGGATCAGGTAGTGAAGGACCGTGACGATATAACACTGCTGGGCCGGTTTCAATTCCACAGAGTGCGTAGCGCCCTCTTGGGCCTGCTCGGACCGGATTTAGCAGAACTTACATATACTATCTGTACGGAAAACCCACGTGCATTGCTGTCGAACCTGTACAAAAAAGCCATATCTCATAGGGGACAACAACTTATGAAATTCAGAGTAGCTTGGCAAAGTGACTTACAAACCACCATAGATGACGAGATGTGGCGCTATTGTTGTGTTAACACTAAAAAGCTATCTCTAAATGGCAGGCACAGGCTGATCCATTTTAAATTCCTTCAGAGAGTGTATTACACCCCAGAGAGGCTACACAGATATGGTCTTAGACAGACAGCGGAATGCGAAAGATGCCACGAGCCAGTTGCTGACTTCCTGCATGTTGCGTGGACGTGCCCGGGGATCTCTAAATACTGGGACAGTATTTTCATGGAGCTGAGCAGGGTCCTGGAGCACGAGTTGACTCCAAACCCTGCGCTGGTTCTTCTCGGCTACTCTAGAGGCCTACTTAAGGTAATAAGGCGACTCACTGACATGGGACTGCTTGTAGCCAGACGTGTAGTTGCGCTATGCTGGATGAAGGGCCCGCTGCCGACTAAGAAAAGATGGGCCAACGATATGTTGTATTGCTGCACGCAAACAGAACACTACAGTGAGCTGCTCCCCCCCCACTAGCCGTCCAAAGAACTTTTGGGGTTTATATCAAACACACTTGCGAGATACCGCGTCCGAGGTAGACACGGCTGAGGGGAGGGACACGGAGAGGCAGACGTAGGTAGGAACTGGCAGGAGAGACCAGTGGCAATAGAGGAGGACGGTGGCTCAGCGGCATAGTGACTACATGGGAGGATAAGAGGGCAACCCGAGAATGGTCACACAGAGAGTCTAGAGTAATGAACGGCCCTCTCCGAAGACTAATTGGTTGCGGGGGGTGAGAATATGACTACCGGCAATCACTGATGCAAAAAGAGTGGTGGATGATTTGTCACCGGGTTGCTGCGGGGTTATCAGGAATTGATTGATGTGTGGGTATATGCCCATTAGCAATGATAGGGATAGGTCGATGTGTGCGATGCTGGGAAGGGGGAGGGGGTGTTTTAGATTCAGGGTGCTCTAGTTATTGTTTTTCAGTGGACTATTGTATTTACACAACTAGCAGGTCACGCTGCTTTGGCAGCCAATACTTAGAGGCTGCAGCCCTACTAGATCGAAATCGTATTCCACCAGCATGAATATGTACCCGCAGTTTATTTTGATGATCTGTGCATTCTTGACGCCGCCGGACCTCAGGGATGTCGGCTGAATGGCTGTGTCATCATGGTAGACATGTGACTGTTATTTTTTCTTTATTATTCTCCTTTCCATCCTAGCCAGCCGGCCCCAGGGTTGTAGGCGTTGGGCTGTGTATTGGCATCTGAAGCAACAATAAAGGTTTTTTGAGAAACTAAAAAAAAACAAAAAACAATAAAACCCGCTGATAAAGGCAGAGCTATCGTGGTTTTGGACACAGATGTGTACCGTACGGAATGTCTCAGACAACTCAATGATACAAGAGCTTATCGTCCTTTGGCAATGGATCCTACTCCTAGACTAACTACTGAAATTGGAGATCTCGTAGAAGAGGCAAAAACTGAAGGCTGGATAACACAAGAAGCCAGTTTCTTGATCACGAGCCATCCTGTGAGGTCTTACTTCTATGTTTTACCCAAAATTCATAAGACCCAAAGACCACCTCCTGGTCGTCCTATCAATTTGGGAATTGGGACTTTGCTGGAACCCTTATCAACCTTTGTTGATCATTTTTTACGACCATTGGTCAGATATATGCCAACTTACCTTCAGGATACAAAAGCCTGGGAATCTTACCGGATATTGAATTCAACATGGAGACTGATTTTTAGTCAGTTTCGATGTTGAATCCTGTATACATGTATTCCGCAGGAGGAGACTCTCGAGGCAATCAGAGGCCTGTTGGATGCAAAAGATGTAGATACCATCACACCAGTGCACTTCATTATGAAGTGTGCCAGATTGGCAATGAAAGAACATTTTTTCAGGTTTGAAGAGACTATTTATCTGCAAATCTCTGGAACATCGATGGGCAGCATTTGTGCCCAGTCTGGCCAATCTTTATGTCCACCTGTTCGAGCAAGAATGTGTACTTGATCACAACATTCCATTCCGGGATCGGATCTTGTTGTGGAAGAGATACATCAATGACATTTTTGCTGTCTGGCGAGGTACAGCTGCCATGATTCTAGAGTTCCATGTCTGGCTTAATACAAAAAAAAACTTTCTTAAGTTCCCAGTGGAATACAAAAAGGTTAGTCTGCCTCTTCTTGACATCCTTATCTGTCCGTCACATGGCAGACTGGGCAGTGAAATTTTCAGGAAGCCTTTGGCAAAGAATTCCTTGCTAACCTTTGATAGTCACCATCCAAAGGCCCTTTGTGAAAACCTGCCAGTAGGACAGTTCTTACGTATACGAAGGAACTGTTCAAACAAAGATGATTTCCAACATCATGCAAAGGCGCTGTCTGCACAACTGAGAAATCAGCAGTACCCCAAGCAACCAGTGAGGCGGGCTTAGATAATAGCTTCTAATAATGATCGAGATACTCTTTTGGAACCACCGACAGAGAAGCCACCTCTGAAAAGGTTAACATTTGTCAATACATTCAGTGTACTGTCTAGCCGGGTGCAAAGAAGTGTGCGGAAGCACTGGCGGATTCTCAATGTAGCAAATGATACAATACCCACCCCACTCTTTTCATTCAAGACGGGTGTGAGTCTCCGGGACAGTCTAGTCCGCACCAGGCCAAAGAACAAATCTCCAGTTCCCGTGAGTGCACTCTGGGTTCTGCCTGCAGTACAAGGACATTTCCCATGTGGATCATGCAATGCTTGTCCTCAAACCCAACATACCAAGACAGTAGACATTGGGACTGATAGACCTTGGATACTCAGAAGACACACGAATTGTAACACCGAAAAAGTGATCTATATGATCATGTGTCTGTGCTCTCTTCGTTATGTAGGGATGACAACACACAAGGTCAAAGTACGCATTAATGAACATAAAAGTACCATCAGGTGCAACAAGCAAGCTACGAGATTAACAAATAATTTTTCATAAATTAATTCAAACATAAGGCAGATGATCTGAAATGGATTGTACTAGAGCAACCTTTTATTCCATCGCATGTCAGTGATGTCTCCAGGTTTCTGTTTATTAAAGAGCAAAGATGGATTTTCAAGCTTAAGAGTGACAGTCAGGGGTTGAACGATGATATACCATGGGTGACATTGTAGAAGTCTTTACTAAGATCTGTTTGATCTTGTGCACAACCCAGGTTTCATGGGATCCTTGCTGATTCTGAGCTCTTTCTCCTTTCTTTGCTACCATCATAAGGGACTAGAGTTGGTGGAATATGATGGTAGGTTACCAGTATTTTTTCACCGGTATTTTCCTACCGCATTAGGAAGGTCTATATTATGCTTCTTTGGCCTCCTGTAACTTTTAAATTATCAGTTATATATTTCCACATATTACTATTTAAGAATTTGTAAACAACAGGAAATACATCGTTTTAGAGTTGTTGCTGGCTGAATATAGACGTTTAAATATGGCGAGTTGCTTTTTGTCAGAACGAATTGGGTTCCATAATGACCTAATATGCCATTTTGAATACAGCCATATACGTTATAATAGGCTTTCATTTTATTTTATTCTTTTAAGCGTGTTATACATTCATTGGGGTCGTGGGCAAAACTACAAAACTACATTTCCCAGGCATCCAAAGCTGTGTATCCAGGAAGTATGACAACTTCCCTTATGAGCATGTTCAGCCTTAGTGATGACGCGACGTATGGTTGAATCATGGCATATATTTGAAAAAGACGGAAGAGCGCACTACATTTACCATTAGTAAAACTACTCCGGACGTGAGCGCCGCACCAGAGACGTGATGACGTCATGTATCAGAGCCCGATGAGATGTGATGACGTCATGTATCGCCGCCCGATATGCAAGTGATACGGATGAGATACAAGCTGTGGCCAATTAAGACGGCCAATGTCCGGTATTTAACCCCTTCGATGCTGATGACGGAGCGGTTCTGTCATCAGCATCGGTTGGGCTGTGCTGATGACGGAACCGCTCCGTCATCAGTACAGCCCTCGGGGGGAGCGCTGTCGCTCCCCCCCTGGGGCTCCGATCGTGTTTGTTTTTTGGGGGGTGGCAGCGGAAGACTTCGCGCTGCTCCCCCCGCCCCCCCTGCACTTCCTGGTGACATTAGCGCGCTGTCGCGCACGCCAACGTCATCAGGAAGTGCTGGACGCGCTGGAAGCCATTTCTTTCCAGCGCGTCCAGCTACAAGGTAGGTTTTTGGTCTCCGGTGGGGCAGGGGGGCCATTTCTCGGTGCCTTGAGGCATCGGGGGGGAGGAAACACTGTTTCCTCTCCCCTGATGTCCCAATGCAGGGCATTCCTGGTTCAGGATCGCGCACAGCGTCGCGATCCTGCACCAGTAATGCCCCCACTAGACACCAGGGATGTTTTTGTCTGAAAAGGAAGCGACCCCTTGGGCAAGGGTTGCTTCCAGGGGCGAAATTTTTGAAAGTCAGACTTTTCTGCCCCCCCTGGGTCGACATCGCTCGTTTTAGCGAGCGATCTCGACCCAGGGGGGGCAGAAAAGCCCACTAGACACCAGGGATGTTTATTTTCATAAAAGGAAGCGACCCCTTGGGCAAGGGTCGCTTTCAGGGCCATCAAAATGTAGTGTAGACTTTTCTGCCCCCCCCTGGGTCGAGATCGCTCGTTTTAGCGAGCGATCTCGACCCAGGGGGGGGCAGAAAAGCCCACTAGACACCAGGGATGTTTTTTTTCATAAAAGGAAGCGACCCCTTGGGCAAGGGTCGCTTCCTAGGGCCATAATTTTGTAATTCAGACTTTTCTGCCCCCCCTGGGTCGAGATCGCTCGTTTTTGCGAGCGATCTCGACCCAGGGGGGGCAGAAAAGCCCACTAGACACCAGGGATTCTTTTTTTTGATAAAAGGGTCGCTTCCTGGGGCATTTTTTATTCGTTTAGACTTTTCTGCCCCCCCTGGGGGCAGATCAACCGTTTTATTCGGGAATCTGGACCCAGGGGGGGGGCAGGAAAGCCCACTAGACACAGGGATTGTGTTTTTATTCGTAAAGGAAGCGACCCCTTGGGCAAGGGTCGCTTTCAGGGCCATCAAAATGTAGTGTAGACTTTTCTGCCCCCCTGGGGGCAGATCGCCCATGTTAGCACGTGATCTGGACCCAGGGGGGGCAGAAAAGCCCACTAGACACCAGGGATTTATTTATAATTGTAAAGGAAGCGACCCCTTGGAGAAGGGTCGCTTCCTAGTGGCCCATAATTTTTTTTTAGACTTGTCTGCCCCCCCTGGGGGCAGATCAGCCGTTTTGTGGGCCACATCTGGACCCAGGGGGGGGGTACAAAAGACCACTAGACACCAGGGATTTTAGTATATTTATAAAGGAAGCGACCCCTTGGGCAAGGGTCGCTTCCAGGGGGCATTATAAATATTGTAGACTATTCTGAGTGGCTTTTTTTTTTACAGTTTCTGGTCCCAGGGGGGGGATAGAAAAGCCCACTATACTCCAGGTTTTTGTTTTTTATAGGGAGCGACCCCTTGGCCAAGGGTTGCTTCCTTGGGCCCATTTGTTTTCTGTATGTTCTGCCATGTCTTTATTTGGCCTCTCTGCCCTCCGTAGGGTTGCTTCCAGGGGGCCCACGTTTATAATGATTTATAATTTCCCCCCTTGGGGACAGACACCCCATTTGTGACATACCCTGTGACATAGCCTGTTGTAATGTGTGTTGTTTGTGTTTCTTCTAATGTGTATTGGTTTTTTTTCTCTTTAGATTGTTGCAGTGTGCGGTTCTGTTACTGGTGGTTCTGTTGGTCTGCTGTTTCTGTAGTTGCATGTGTTTGGTAAGAGACTTTTTTTTGTTCAATTGTAATGTAATTGTTTATTTTGCAAAGTGTGTAGTAATACGAGTATGTTTTGTTTCTGTTTGTTGTGATTGTAAAACATGTTTTGCATTTGTTTTTGATGTGTCCTTCTGTAGATGTAAGTTTTTTTTCTTCTTTCTAGTGGGATATCGTTGCCTATTTGCTGTGTCTTTGCAGAGTAGGTGCTGGTGATTGTAGTTGTGTCTTGTAAGTGAATTGTATATTTTTTCTAAATATAGTTTTTTGTGAAAAAGTCTTACATTTTTTATCTTACTTTGCGCAGTGTTGGGGTTGTTGAGTTGTTTGTGCAGACTCCTTTATTTGTAAGGATAATGGCTAGCCACCAGATTACTGCTCAGCAAGTTGTTGGAATGCTTTTTGATTCTTCCTCTGACCATGGTCCAGAGTCTGACTCTGATTCTGAGCCAGAGGTGGGAGGTGAAGATTCAGGTAGTGAGTTTTCTCTACACATGGCTTCATCTGATGATGAAGACACTTTGAGTGCTGATGGAGCTACTTTTGGTGTGGGTGATGTGCCTGTGGTTGGGGAGGACATTGCTGTGGTTACGGTTTGGGAGGACATTGTTGTGCCTGTGGTTGCGGAGGACATTGATGTGCCAATAGTGCGGCAAGAGACATCTGGGCTGCAGCCTGGGGCTGCTAGACTTCCAGTTGGTGTAGTGAGACAAGAGGCAGCTGGGCGGCGGCCTGCGGCTGCAAGACTTGACGATGAAAGTTCTGACCTCTGGGTTGCACCAGGCACGGTGCAGCCGGCATTGCCTGAATTTACTGGTGTTCCAGGGTGTAGGGTGAACACTGAAAACTTTTTGCCTATTGATTTTTTCAAGTTGTTTATGGATGATGTGTTTTTGGCAGAGATTGTAGAGCAGACTAATTTGTATGCTGAAATTTTTTTGAGGGTGAACAGTGCCAGCCTTAAGCCCCACGCTAGAGCTACCCAGTGGACTCCCACAAATTTGGAGGAGATGAAAAAGTTTTTGGGTTTAACTTTTTTGATGGGCTTGCTTAGGAAACCATCAATGGCTTCATATTGGTCTACTAGTCCCTTGATGGCAACAGCTATATTTCCGGCAGTCATGAGTCGTGATAGGTATTTGCTTCTGCTGCGGATGATGCATTTTGTTGACAATAGTCTTGCTTTGCCACGAGATCACCCTGATTGTGTCCGTCTTTTCAAGATTCGGCCTGTCATTGATCATTTGGTTGATCGATTTTCTGAGATCTTTTATCCTGGGAAAGAAATTGCAGTGGATGAGTCTTTGCTGTTGTTCAAGGGCCGCTTGGTATTTCGGCAATACATTCCTAGTAAGAGGGCACGCTATGGAATCAAACTGTATGTGCTGTGTGACAGTGAGACTAGATATGTCTCTAATTTCAGGGTGTACACTGGTAAGGAATCCAGGATTAACCCCCCTGGTTGTCCGTCGACTTTTGGAGTGACTGAGAAAATTGTGTGGGAACTTGGTCGTGGATTGTTTAACAAAGGCCATCATTTGTATGTCGATAACTTCTACACTGGTGTACGGTTGTTCAGGGAATTGGCCAAAGTGGACACTGTTGCTTGTGGCACAATCCGCTCAAACCATAAAGGTTTCCCAAAAGAACTTGTTTGTCGAAAGCTTGCACGGGGACAGTGCAGTGCATTGCGTTGTGAGGAGCTTCTAGCTGTGAAGTTTACAGACAGGAGAGATGTCTACATGTTGACTACAATACATGATGAAAGCACTGAACCGCGGACTGTTTGGGGTCAGGTTGCAGAAGTGCGCAAACCTGTGTGCATACTGGACTACAATAAGTACATGGGTGGTGTTGACAAGTTGATCAGAGGTTGGAACCGTATGCTGCTCTTCGTAAGGCTTACATTTGGTACAAGAAGTTGGCTATCCATCTTTTCCACTTGGCAACCTTTAATGCTTTTATTGTGTTCCAGAAATCTTGTCCCCAGTCAAAGTTGTCTTTTGTAAAGTTTCAGGAGTCTGTAATAGGCAGCCTTGTTTTAGTGGAACAGGCAAGTGTTCCTAGAGTTGGAGTGGTGGAGGATGTTGCCAGATTGAAAGATCGCCACTTTCCTGATACAATTCCTCCTACAACCTCAAAAGACTTTCCCAGTCGGAGATGTAGAGTCTGTGGGCGTAGAGGTTTGCGGAAGGAGGTTCGCATGTACTGCCCCGACTGGCCTTCAAACCCCGGGCTGTGTGTACCTGCTTGTTTTAGATTGTACCACACGCAAAATAATTTTTGGGAGTATCAATGAGTGGTAAAGTGAACTGGTTGGTCTTTATTCTGTAAAACTTATTGTTCAGTTTCAAAGTTTGTATTTGTGTAGTCTTTTTAGATTTAGTTGTCGAGTTAGTAGATTTGTATCAATTTGCAATTTGTTTTTGTTTCTCTTTATTAAAAAAAAAAACTAAAGTATGATGTTGGTTTGCGTGTAGTGTCCATTGTCTGACTGTGTGCATGGTTTGGCGCTTGGCTGCTGGTGTCTGTGGACTGGTGCTTGTCTGGCGGTGTCTGCGGACTGGTGCTTGACTGGCGGTGTGCGTGGTCTGGTGTTTGGTTGGTGGTGTGCGTGCTCTTGCGCTTGCCTGGTGTTGTGTTTGGATTTGTCTTTGGCTGGTGGTGTTCGTGGAGTGGTGCTTGGCTGGCGGTGAGTGTGGAGTTGTGCTTGGCTGGTGGTGTGTGCTGAGTGGCGCTTGGCTGGTCGTGTGCGTGGAGTGGTACTTGGCTGTCTGTGCACGGAGTGGTGCTTGGCTGGTGTTGTGTTTGTGGAGTGGCGCTTGGCTGGTGGTGTGTGTGGAGGGGCGCTTGGCTGGTGGTGTGCATGGAGTGGTACTTGGCTGTCTGTGCACGGAGTGGTGCTTGGCTGGCGGTGTGTGTGGAGTGGTGCTTGGCTGGTGGTGTGTGTGGAGTGGCGCTTGGGTGGACGGTGTGCGTGGAGTGGTACTTGGCTGTCTGTGCACGGAGTGGTGCTTGGCTGGTGTTGTGTTTGTGGAGTGGTGCTTGGCTGGTGGTGTGCGTGGAGTGATGCTTGGCTGGTGGTGTGTGTGGAGTGGTACTTGGCTTTCGGTGTGCGCTGAGTGGTGTTTGGCTGGCGGTGTGCATGGTCTGGTGCTTGGATGGTGGTGTGGGTGGACTGGCGCTCGGCAGGCGGTGTGTGAGTAGTTACTTTCTGTTGGTCACTACACACACTGCTAGTTGAGTGACACTCCACACAGTCCATCATTTTGTGTAGTTGCAGTGTCAGAAATGTGGGCGTGTGAAAGTGATGGGCCCTTGAATGGCGCTGTTTGCTGGTGTGAGTGTTGAAATGTGATGGGTCCGTGGCTGGCGGTGTGAATGTTTTGTATGTGTCACGCGTACGAAAGGTGTATGAATGGCCTGTAAAGAGGTTGGTGCCTTGACGTGGCTTTACAGCTCACGAGCTGTGAGTCAGTGGTTCAGTTTATCATACTTTCAATTATACACAGTGTATTTCATTTTTGTGAAATTACTTGCGTATACAATTGTATGTACTGAATCATCACTCACCCTCGTGACAAATCCAACCAGTATGTGTGTGTGCTTGCGGATTAGATGGGTGTGCAGTAATAATTGGTTTTTTTCTCTTTCTGCAGTAGGGTGTACCGTGTCCCTTATTGTGATTGTTGTTATGTGTTGCTTTTCCATTCGGATGGTGTCAATGGTCTGGTTTGTTTCAGGTATGAAAGGTGCGTGAATGGCCTGTAAAACGGTTGGTGCCTTGTCGTGGCTTTACAGCTCACGAGTTGCGAGTCACTGGTTCAGTTTTTATGCATTTATTTATTGACAGAGCATTTCATTTTTTTGAAATATCTTGTTAATAAAATTTTATGTACTGAACCATCACTCGACCTCGTGCCAAATCCAACCTGTATGTGTGTGTCTTTGAGGAATAGATAGCCGTGCTTGAATGTTTTACTTTTGAGTAACTCTGTTAAGGTGTGGTATCATTTTACTCGGGAGAACAAGGGGAACGCTGGGTGGTAGGACATTTTTGCCGGCACGGCGATCCCACGCCAAAAAGTTTTGAAAAGTGCACTTTTTACCTAATTTTAAGGTTTGCAAGGAGTTCTGGGTAGGAAAACATTGGGGGACCCACGCATGCCATACCTCCCTGGACTCTCCCGGGTGTCTAGTTTTCAGAACTGTTTGGGTTTGCTACTTTCCAAATTAATACCACCCAGCCCCGGGCCAAAAACTCAGGTGCCACCCCCCCAAAAAATCAAAGTTATATTGCTTCAGGGTATTTTGAATTCACCACCGTACGATTTGGACCTTTTCCTGTTGCAGCCACTATGGCTACCCACGCAAGTGAGGTACCGTTTTTATCGGGAGACCTTGGGGAACGCTGGGTGGGAGGTAATTTGTGTGAGCCCAGTGATGCCACGCTTTCCCACACTAAAACGTGTGAAAACATTGATTTTTTCCATCTAAAAATGAGGTTTGCAAGGGATTCTGGGTAAAGGAACGTTGGAGGATCCACGCAAGCCATACCTCCTTGGAAGCCCCCGGGTGTCTACTTTTCAGAAATGTGTGGGTTTGGTAGGTTTCCCTAGATAGCTGTCTCGCACGGGGCCAAACCCCAGGTAACCCCTCTTGCAAAAGCTAGTGGACTTGACATTGTCACCATTGTCAAATTCACCAGCTTTTGCAAGACGGGTTACCTGGGTTTTTGGCCCCGTGCGAGACAGCCATCTAGGGAAACCTACTAAACCCACACATTTCTGAAAAGAAGACACCCGGGGGCTTCCAAGGAGGTATGGTTTGCGTGGATCCTCCAACGTTCCTTTACCCAGAATCCCTTGCAAACCTCATTTTTAGCTGGAAAAAATCAATGTTTTCACACGTTTTAGTGTGGGAAAGCGTGGCATCACTGGGCTCACACAAATTTCCTCCCACCCAGCGTTGCCCAAGGTCTCCCGATAAAAATGGTACCTCACTTGCGTGGGTAGGCATAGTGGCTGCTTTAGGAAAAGGCCCAATTCTTACTGTGGAGACCAAACAATTTCCTTTAGCCAAACAATCTTATTTTTTGAGGGGGTCACCTGAGCTTTTGGCCCGGGGCTTGGCGGGCATCTTTGCAAACTACCAAACCCAAACAGTTCTGAGAACTAGACACCCGGGGGAGTCCAGGGAGGTATGGCATGCGTGGGTCCCCCAATGTTTTCCTACCCAGAAACCACTGCAAACCTTAAATTTTTGTCAAAAAAACCCACTTTTCCGTACTTTTTTGGGTGGGATCTCGCTGCCAGCACAAATGTCCTACCACCCAGCGTTTCCCTTGTTCTCCCGAGTAAAATGATACCTCACTTGTGTGGGTGGGCCCAAGGCATGTGACTCAGGCTGGGGGGCTTAATTTGTAAAACTTAAATACTACTAAATACTACTTTTTTCAAAATAAATTTTTGGCGTGTTCTGCTTTGGGGCACCCACACAAGTGAGGTATCCTTTTACTCGGGAGAACAAGGGGAACGCTGGGTGGTAGGACATTTTTGCCCGCACGGCGATCCCACGCCAAAAAGTTTGGAAAAGTGCTATTTTTACCTAATTTTAAGGTTTGCAAGGAGTTCTGGGTAGGAAAACATTGGGGGACCCACGCATGCTATACCTCCCTGGACTCCCCCGGGTGTCTAGTTTTCAGAACTGTTTGGGTTTGCTACTTTGCAAAGAATACCACCGAGCCCCGGGCCACAAACTCAGATGCCCCCCCCCAAAATCAAGGTAGTTTTGCAATAGGGTAATGTAAATTCACCACCGTACGATTTGAACCGTTTCCTGTTGCAGCCACTATGTCTATCCACGCAAGTGAGGTACCATTTTTTTCAGGAGACCTAGGGAAACGCTGGGTGGGTGGAATTTTGTGGATCCACGCAGATTCCAGAACTTTCCACCACAGAAATGTGACGAAAATGTGTTTTTTTGGTCAACTTTTTCGGTTTGCAAGGGATTCTGGGTAACAGAACCTGGTGGGAGGCAGTTGAGTCACCCCATCCTGAATTCCCCAGGGTGTCTAGTTTTCAAAAATGTATAGGTTTGCTAGGTTTCCCTAGGTGCTGGCAGAGCTACGGCGCAAAAACAAAAGGTAGTCTTTTTGGCCAAAACGTGCTAGATTTCACTGGGAAATTGAGGTGCAGTCATGTTGCGTATTGCGCTGTTTCATGTCGCAGCCACTATGCCTACCCACGCAAGTGAGGTACCATTTTCTTCGGGAGACCTGGGGGAATGCTGGGTGGGTGAAAATTTGTTGATCCACGCAGATTCCAGAACTTTCCACCACAGAAATGTGAAGAAAATGTGTGTTTTTTTCAAATGTTTAGGTTTGCAAGGGATTCTGGGTAACAAAACCTGGGGTTAGGCAGACCAGTCACCCCATCCTGAATTCCCCTGGGTGTCTAGTTTTAAAAAATGTATAGGTTTACTAGGTTTCCCTAGGTGCTGGCAGAGCTACGGCGCAAAAACAAAAGGTATTCTTTTTGTCCAAAACGTGCTAAATTTCACTGGGAAATTGAGGTGCGACCATGCTGCGTTTTGCGCTGTTTCATGTCGCAGCCACTATGCCTACCCACACAAGTGAGGTACCATTTTTTTTGGGAGACCTGGGGGCACGCTGGGTGGGTGGAAATTTGTTGATCCACACAGATTCCAGAACTTTTCACCACAGAAATGTGAGGAAAATGTGTTTTTTTGGTCAAATTTTTATGTTTGCAAGGGATTCTGGGTAACAAAACCTGGGGGTAGGCAGACGAGTCACCCCATCCTGATTTTCCCTGGGTGTCTAGTTTTCAAAAATGTATAGGTTTGCTAGGTTTCCCTAGGTGCTGGCAGAGCTACGGCGCAAAAACAAAAGGTAGTCTTTTTGTCCAAAACGTGCTAAATTTCACTGGGAAATTGAGGTGCAACCATGCTGCGTTTTGCGCTGTTTCATGTCGCAGCCACTATGCCTACCCACGCAAGTGAGGTACCATTTTTTTCGGGAGTCCTGGGGGCACGCTGGGTGAGTGGAAATGTGTTGATCCACACAGATTCCAGAACTTTCCACCACAGAAATGTGAGGAAAATGTGTTTTTGTGTGAAAGTTTTATGTTTGCAAGGGATTCTGGGTAACAAAACCTGGGGGTAGGCAGACGAGTCACCCCATCCTAAATTTCCCTGGGTGTCTAGTTTTCAAAAATGTATAGGTTTGCTAGGTTTCCCTAGGTGCTGGCAGAGCTACGGCGCAAAAACAAAAGGTAGTCTTTTTGTCCAAAACGTGCTAAATTTCACCGGGAAATTGAGGTGCAACCATGTTGCGTATTGCGCTGTTTCATGTCGCAGCCACTATGCCTACCCACGCAAGTGAGGTACCATTTTTTTCGGGAGACCTGGGGGCACGCTGGGTGGGTGGAAATTTGTTGATCCACGCAGATTCCAGAACTTTCCACCACAGAAATGTGAGGAAAATGTGTTTTTTTTGTCAAATGTTTATGTTTGCAAGGGATTCTGGGTAACAAAACCTGGGGGTAGGCAGACGACTCACCCCATCCTAAATTCCCCTGGTTGTCTACTTTTAAAAAATGTATAGGTTTGCTAGGTTTCCCTAGGTGCTGGCAGAGCTACGGCACAAAAACAAAAGGTAGTCTTTTTGTCCAAAACTTGCTAAATTTCACTGGGAAATTGAGGTGCGACCATGTTGCGTATTGCGCTGTTTCATGTCGCAGCCACTATGCCTACCCACGCAAGTGAGGTACCATTGTTTTTGGGAGACCTGGGGGCACGCTGGGTGGGTGGAAATTCGTTGATCCACGCAGATTCCAGAACTTTCCACCACAGAAATGTGAGGAAAATGTGTTTTTTTGGTCAAATTTTTATGTTTGCAAGGGATTCTGGGTAACAGAACCTGGGGGTAGGCAGACAAGTCACCCCATCCTGAATTCCCCAGGGTGTCTAGTTTTCAAAAATGTATAGGTTTGCTAGGTTTCCCCAGGTGCTGGCAGAGCTACGGCGCAAAAACAAAAGGTAGTCTTTTTGTCCAAAATGTGCTAAATTTCACTGGGAAATTGAGGTGCAACCATGCTGTGTTTTGCGCTGTTTCATGTCGCAGCCACTATGCCTACCCACGCAAGTGAGGTACCATTTTTTTCGGGAGACCTGGGGGCATGCTGGGTGGGTGGAAATTTGTTGATCCTCGCAGATTCCAGAACTTTCCACCACAGAAATGTGAGGAAAATGTGTTTTTTTGGACAAATTTTTATGTTTGCAAGGGATTCTGGGTAACAAAACCTGGGGGTAGGCAGACGAGTCACCCCATCCTGAATTTCCCTGGGTGTCTAGTTTTCAAAAATTTATAGGTTTGCTAGGTTTCCCTAGGTGCTGGCAGAGCTACGGCGCAAAAACAAAAGGTAGTCTTTTTGTCCAAAACGTGCTAAATTTCACTGGGAAATTGAGGTGCGACCATGCTGCGTTTTGCGCTGTTTCATGTCGCAGCCACTATGCCTACCCACGCAAGTGAGGTACCATTTTTTTTGGGAGACCTGGGGGCACGTTGGGTGGGTGGAAATTTGTTGATCCACGCAGATTCCAGAACTTTCCACCACAGAAATGTGAGGAAAATGTGTTTTTTTGGTCAAATATTTAGGTTTGCAAGGGATTCTGGGTAACAAAACCTGGGGGTAGGCAGACGAGTCACCCCATCCTGAATTTCCCTGGGTGTCTAGTTTTAAAAAATTGTATAGGTTTGCTAGGTTTCCCTAGGTGCTGGCAGAGCTACGGTGCAAAAACAAAAGGTAGACTTTTTGTCCAAAACGTGCTAAATTTCACTGGGAAATTGAGGTGCGACCATGCTGCGTTTTGCGCTGTTTCATGTCGCAGCCACTATGCCTACCCACGTAAGTGAGGTACCATTTTTTTTGGGAGACCTGGGGGCACGCTGGGTGGGTAGAAATTTGTTGATCCACGCAGATTCCAGAACTTTCCACCACAGAAATGTGAGGAAAATGTGTTTTTTTGGTCAAATTTTTATGTTTGCAAGGGATTCTGGGTAACAAAACCTGGGGGTAGGCAGACGAGTCACCCCATCCTGATTTTCCCTGGGTGTCTAGTTTTCAAAAATGTATAGGTTTGCTAGGTTTCCCTAGGTGCTGGCAGAGCTACGGCGCAAAAACAAAAGGTAGTCTTTTTGTCCAAAACGTGCTAAATTTCACTGGGAAATTGAGGTGCAACCATGCTGCGTTTTGCGCTGTTTCATGTCGCAGCCACTATGCCTACCCACGCAAGTGAGGTACAATTTTTTTCGGGAGTCCTGGGGGCACGCTGGGTGAGTGGAAATGTGTTGATCCACACAGATTCCAGAACTTTCCACCACAGAAATGTGAGGAAAATGTGTTTTTTTGTGAAATTTTTATGTTTGCAAGGGATTCTGGGTAACAAAACCTGGGGGTAGGCAGACGAGTCACCCCATCCTAAATTTCCCTGGGTGTCTAGTTTTCAAAAATGTATAGGTTTGCTAGGTTTCCCTAGGTGCTGGCAGAGCTACGGCGCAAAAACAAAAGATAGTCTTTTTGTCCAAAACGTGCTAAATTTCACCGGGAAATTGAGGTGCGACCATGTTGCGTATTGCGCTGTTTCATGTCGCAGCCACTATGCCTACCCACGCAAGTGAGGTACCATTTTTTTCAGGAGACCTGGGGGCACGCTGGGTGGGTGGAAATTTGTTGATCCACGCAGATTCCAGAACTTTCCACCACAGAAATGTGAGGAAAATGTGTTTTTTTGTCAAATTTTTATGTTTGCAAGGGATTCTGGGTAACAAAACCTGGGGGTAGGCAGACGACTCACCCCATCCTAAATTCCCCTGGTTGTCTACTTTAAAAAAATGTATAGGTTTGCTAGGTTTCCCTAGGTGCTGGCAGAGCTACGGCACAAAAACAAAAGGTAGTCTTTTTGTCCAAAACTTGCTAAATTTCACTGGGAAATTGAGGTGCGACCATGTTGCGTATTGCGCTGTTTCATGTCGCAGCCACTATGCCTACCCACGCAAGTGAGGTACCATTGTTTTTGGGAGACCTGGGGGCACGCTGGGTGGGTGGAAATTCGTTGATCCACGCAGATTCCAGAACTTTCCACCACAGAAATGTGAGGAAAATGTGTTTTTTTGGTCAAATATTTATGTTTGCAAGGGATTCTGGGTAACAGAACCTGGGGGTAGGCAGACAAGTCACCCCATCCTGAATTCCCCAGGGTGTCTAGTTTTCAAAAATGTATAGGTTTGCTGGGTTTCCCCAGGTGCTGGCAGAGCTACGGCGCAAAAACAAAAGGTAGTCTTTTTGTCCAAAATGTGCTAAATTTCACTGGGAAATTGAGGTGCAACCATGCTGCGTTTTGCGCTGTTTCATGTCGCAGCCACTATGCCTACCCACGCAAGTGAGGTGCCATTTTTTTCCGGAGACCTGGGGGCATGCTGGGTGGGTGGAAATTTGTTGATCCTCGCAGATTCCAGAACTTTCCACCACAGAAATGTGAGGAAAATGTGTTTTTTTGGACAAATTTTTATGTTTGCAAGGGATTCTGGGTAACAAAACCTGGGGGTAGGCAGACGAGTCACCCCATCCTGAATTTCCCTGGGTGTCTAGTTTTCAAAAATTTATAGGTTTGCTAGGTTTCCCTAGGTGCTGGCAGAGCTACGGCGCAAAAACAAAAGGTAGTCTTTTTGTCCAAAACGTGCTAAATTTCACTGGGAAATTGAGGTGCGACCATGCTGCGTTTTGCGCTGTTTCATGTCGCAGCCACTATGCCTACCCACGCAAGTGAGGTACCATTTTTTCGGGAGACCTGGGGGCACGCTGGGTGGGTAGAAATTTGTTGATCCACGCAGATTCCAGAACTTTCCACCACAGAAATGTGAGGAAAATGTGTTTTTTTGGTCAAATATTTAGGTTTGCAAGGGATTCTGGGTAACAAAACCTGGGGGTAGGCAGACGAGTCACCCCATCCTGAATTTCCCTGGGTGTCTAGTTTTAAAAAATGTATAGGTTTGCTAGGTTTCCCTAGGTGCTGGCAGAGCTACGGTGCAAAAACAAAAGGTAGTCTTTTTGTCCAAAACGTGCTAAATTTCACTGGGAAATTGAGGTGCGACCATGCTGCGTTTTGCTCTGTTTCATGTCGCAGCCACTATGCCTACCCACGTAAGTGAGGTACCATTTTTTTTGGGAGACCTGGGGGCACGCTGGGTGGGTAGAAATTTGTTGATCCACGCAGATTCCAGAACTTTCCACCACAGAAATGTGAGGAAAATGTGTTCGTGCTAGATTTCACTGGGAAATTGAGGTGCAGTCATGTTGCGTATTGCGCTGTTTCATGTCGCAGTCACTATGCCTACCCACGCAAGTGAGGTACCATTTTTTTCGGGAGACCTGGGGGAATGCTTGGTGGGTGAAAATTTGTTGATCCACGCAGATTCCAGAACTTTCCACCACAGAAATGTGAAGAAAATGTGTTTTTTTTTTCAAATTTTTAGGATTGCAAGGGATTCTGGGTAACAAAACCTGGGGTTAGGCAGACCAGTCACCCCATCCTGAATTCCCCTGGGTGTCTAGTTTTCAAAAATGTATAGGTTTGCTAGGTTTCCCTAGGTGCTGGCAGAGCTTCGGCGCAAAAACAAAAGGTATTCTTTTTGTCCAAAACGTGCTAAATTTCACTGGGAAATTGAGGTGCGACCATGCTGCGTTTTGCGCTGTTTCATGTCGCAGCCACTATGCCTACCCACGCAAGTGAGGTGCCATTTTTTTCCGGAGACCTGGGGGCATGCTGGGTGGGTGGAAATTTGTTGATCCTCGCAGATTCCAGAACTTTCCACCACAGAAATGTGAGGAAAATGTGTTTTTTTGGACAAATTTTTATGTTTGCAAGGGATTCTGGGTAACAAAACCTGGGGGTAGGCAGACGAGTCACCCCATCCTGAATTTCCCTGGGTGTCTAGTTTTCAAAAATTTATAGGTTTGCTAGGTTTCCCTAGGTGCTGGCAGAGCTACGGCGCAAAAACAAAAGGTAGTCTTTTTGTCCAAAACGTGCTAAATTTCACTGGGAAATTGAGGTGCGACCATGCTGCGTTTTGCGCTGTTTCATGTCGCAGCCACTTTGCCTACCCACGCAAGTGAGGTACCATTTTTTTCGGGAGACCTGGGGGCACGCTGGGTGGGTAGAAATTTGTTGATCCACGCAGATTCCAGAACTTTCCACCACAGAAATGTGAGGAAAATGTGTTTTTTTGGTCAAATATTTAGGTTTGCAAGGGATTCTGGGTAACAAAACCTGGGGGTAGGCAGACGAGTCACCCCATCCTGAATTTCCCTGGGTGTCTAGTTTTAAAAAATGTATAGGTTTGCTAGGTTTCCCTAGGTGCTGGCAGAGCTACGGTGCAAAAACAAAAGGTAGTCTTTTTGTCCAAAACGTGCTAAATTTCACTGGGAAATTGAGGTGCGACCATGCTGCGTTTTGCTCTGTTTCATGTCGCAGCCACTATGCCTACCCACGTAAGTGAGGTACCATTTTTTTTGGGAGACCTGGGGGCACGCTGGGTGGGTAGAAATTTGTTGATCCACGCAGATTCCAGAACTTTCCACCACAGAAATGTGAGGAAAATGTGTTCGTGCTAGATTTCACTGGGAAATTGAGGTGCAGTCATGTTGCGTATTGCGCTGTTTCATGTCGCAGTCACTATGCCTACCCACGCAAGTGAGGTACCATTTTTTTCGGGAGACCTGGGGGAATGCTTGGTGGGTGAAAATTTGTTGATCCACGCAGATTCCAGAACTTTCCACCACAGAAATGTGAAGAAAATGTGTGTTTTTTTTCAAATTTTTAGGATTGCAAGGGATTCTGGGTAACAAAACCTGGGGTTAGGCAGACCAGTCACCCCATCCTGAATTCCCCTGGGTGTCTAGTTTTCAAAAATGTATAGGTTTGCTAGGTTTCCCTAGGTGCTGGCAGAGCTTCGGCGCAAAAACAAAAGGTATTCTTTTTGTCCAAAACGTGCTAAATTTCACTGGGAAATTGAGGTGCGACCATGCTGCGTTTTGCGCTGTTTCATGTCGCAGCCACTATGCCTACCCACGCAAGTGAGGTACCATTTTTTTTGGGAGACCTGGGGGCACGCTGGGTGGGTGGAAATTTGTTGATCCACACAGATTCCAGAACTTTTCACCACAGAAATGTGAGGAAAATGTGTTTTTTTTGTCAAATTTTTATGTTTGCAAGGGATTCTGGGTAACAAAACCTGGGGGTAGGCAGACGAGTCACCCCATCCTGATTTTCCCTGGGTGTCTAGTTTTCAAAAATGTATAGGCTTGCTAGGTTTCCCTAGGTGCTGGCAGAGCTACGGCGCAAAAACAAAAGGTAGTCTTTTTGTCCAAAACGTGCTAAATTTCACTGGGAAATTGAGGTGCAACCATGCTGCGTTTTGCGCTGTTTCATGTCGCAGCCACTATGCCTACCCACGCAAGTGAGGTTCCATTTTTTTCGGGAGTCCTGGGGGCACGCTGGGTGAGTGGAAATGTGTTGATCCACACAGATTCCAGAACTTTCCACCACAGAGATGTGAGGAAAATGTGTTTTTTTGTGAAATTTTTATGTTTGCAAGGGATTCTGGGTAACAAAACCTGGGGGTAGGCAGACGAGTCACCCCATCCTAAATTTCCCTGGGTGTCTAGTTTTCAAAAATGTATAGGTTTGCTAGGTTTCCCTAGGTGCTGGCAGAGCTACGGCGCAAAAACAAAAGGTAGTCTTTTTGTCCAAAACGTGCTAAATTTCACCGGGAAATTGAGGTGCGACCATGTTGCGTATTGCGCTGTTTCATGTCGCAGCCACTATGCCTACCCATGCAAGTGAGGTACCATTTTTTTCGGGAGACCTGGGGGCACGCTGGGTGGGTGGAAATTTGTTGATCCACGCAGATTCCAGAACTTTCCACCACAGAAATGTGAGGAAAATGTGTTTTTTTTGTCAAATTTTTATGTTTGCAAGGGATTCTGGGTAACAAAACCTGGGGGTAGGCAGACGACTCACCCCATCCTAAATTCCCCTGGTTGTCTACTTTTAAAAAATGTATAGGTTTGCTAGGTTTCCCTAGGTGCTGGCAGAGCTACGGCACAAAAACAAAAGGTAGTCTTTTTGTCCAAAACTTGCTAAATTTCACTGGGAAATTGAGGTGCGACCATGTTGCGTATTGCGCTGTTTCATGTCGCAGCCACTATGCCTACCCACGCAAGTGAGGTACCATTTTTTTTGGGAGACCTGGGGGCACGCTGGGTGGGTGGAAATTCGTTGATCCACGCAGATTCCAGAACTTTCCACCACAGAAATGTGAGGAAAATGTGTTTTTTTGGTCAAATTTTTATGTTTGCAAGGGATTCTGGGTAACAGAACCTGGGGGTAGGCAGACAAGTCACCCCATCCTGAATTCCCCAGGGTGTCTAGTTTTCAAAAATGTATAGGTTTGCTAGGTTTCCCTAGGTGCTGGCAGAGCTACGGCGCAAAAACAAAAGGTAGTCTTTTTGTCCAAAACGTGCTAAATTTCACTGGGAAATTGAGGTGCAACCATGCTGCATTTTGCGCTGTTTCATGTCGCAGCCACTATGCCTACCCACTCAAGTGAGGTACCATTTTTTTTGGGAGACCTGGGGGCATGCTGGGTGGGTGGAAATTTGTTGATCCTCGCAGATTCCAGAACTTTCCACCACAGAAATGTGAGGAAAATGTGTTTTTTTGGACAAATATTTATGTTTGCAAGGGATTCTGGGTAACAAAACCTGGGGGTAGGCAGACGAGTCACCCCATCCTGAATTTCCCTGGGTGTCTAGTTTTCAAAAATGTATAGGTTTGCTAGGTTTCCCTAGGTGCTGGCAGAGCTACGGCGCAAAAACAAAAGGTAGTCTTTTTGTCCAAAACGTGCTAAATTTCACTGGGAAATTGAGGTGCGACCATGCTGCGTTTTGCGCTGTTTCATGTCGCAGCCACTATGCCTACCCACGCAAGTGAGGTACCATTTTTTTCGGGAGACCTGGGGGCACGCTGGGTGGGTGGAAATTTGTTGATCCACGCAGATTCCAGAACTTTCCACCACAGAAATGTGAGGAAAATGTGTTTTTTTGGTCAAATATTTAGGTTTGCAAGGGATTCTGGGTAACAAAACCTGGGGGTAGGCAGATGAGTCACCCATCCTGAATTTCCCTGGGTGTCTAGCTTTAAAAAATTTATAGGTTTGCTAGGTTTCCCTAGGTGCTGGCAGAGCTACGGTGCAAAAACAAAAGGTAGTCTTTTTGTCCAAAACGTGCTAAATTTCACTGGGAAATTGAGGTGCGACCATGCTGCGTTTTGCGCTGTTTCATGTCGCAGCCACTATGCCTACCCACGTAAGTGAGGTACCATTTTTTTTGGGAGACCTGGGGGCACGCTGGGTGGGTAGAAATGTGTTGATCCACGCAGATTCCAGAACTTTCCACCACAGAAATGTGAGGAAAATGTGTTTTTTTGGTCAAATTTTTATGTTTGCAAGGGATTCTGGGTAACAAAACCTGGGGGTAGGCAGACGAGTCACCCCATCCTAAATTTCCCTGGGTGTCTAGTTTTCAAAAATGTATAGGTTTGCTAGGTTTCCCTAGGTGCTGGCAGAGCTACGGCGCAAAAACAAAAGGTAGTCTTTTTGTCCAAAACGTGCTAAATTTCACTGGGAAATTGAGGTGCGACCATGCTGCGTTTTGCGCTGTTTCATGTCGCAGCCACTATGCCTACCCACGTAAGTGAGGTACCATTTTTTTTGAGAGACCTGGGGGCACGCTGGGTGGGTGGAAATTTGTTGATCCACGCAGATTCCAGAAGTTTCCACCACAGAAATGTGAGGAAAATGTGTTTTTTTTGTCAAATTTTTATGTTTGCAAGGGATTCTGGGTAACAAAACCTGGGGGTAGGCAGACGAGTCACCCCATCCTGAATTCCCCTGTGTGTCTAGTTTTCAAAAATGTATAGGTTTGCTAGGTTTCCCTAGGTGCTGGCAGAGCTACGGCGCAAAAACAAAAGGTAGTCTTTTTGTCCAAAACGTGCTAAATTTCACTGGGAAATTGAGGTGCGACCATGCTGCGTTTTGCGCTGTTTCATGTCGCAGCCACTATGCCTACCCACGCAAGTAAGTACCATTTTTTTTGGGAGACCTGGGGGAACGCTGGGTGGGTGGAAATTTGTTGATCCACGCAGATTCCAGAACTTTCCACCACAGAAATGTGAGGAAAATGTGTTTTTTTTGTCAAATATTTAGGTTTGAAAGGGATTCTGGGTAACACAACCTGGGGGTAGGCAGACAAGTCACCCCATCCTAAATTCCCCTGAGTGTCTAGTTTTCAAAAATGTATAGGTTTGCTAGGTTTCCCTAGGTGCTGGCAGAGCTACGGCGCAAAAACAAAAGGTAGTCTTTTTGTCCAAAACGTGCTAAATTTCACTGGGAAATTGAGGTGCGACCATGCTGCGTTTTGCGCTGTTTCATGTCGCAGCCACTATGCCTACCCACGCAAGTAAGGTACCATTTTTTTTGGGAGACCTGGGGGAACGCTGGGTGGGTGGAAATTTGTTGATCCACGCAGATTCCAGAACTTTCCACCACAGAAATGTGAGGAAAATGTGTTTTTTTTGTCAAATATTTAGGTTTGAAAGGGATTCTGGGTAACAAAACCTGGGGGTAGGCAGACAAGTCACCCCATCCTAAATTCCCCTGAGTGTCTAGTTTTCATAAATGTATAGGTTTGCTAGGTTTTCCTAGGTGCTGGCAGAGCTACGGCGCAAAATCAAAAGGTAGTCTTTTTGTCCAAAACGTGCTAAATTTCACTGGGAAATTGAGGTGCGACCATGTTGCGTTTTGCGCTGTTTCGTGTCGCAGCCACTATGCCTACCCACGCAAGTGAGGTACTGTGTTTATCGGGAGACCTGGGGGAACGATGGGTGGGTGGAAATTTGTTGATCCACGCAGATTCCAGAACTTTCCACCACAGAAATGTGAGGAAAATGTGTGTTTTTTTGTCAAATTCTTAGCTTTGCAAGGGATTCTGGGTAACAAAACCTGGTGATAGGCAGTCGAGTCACCCCATCCTGAATTCCCCTGGGTGTCTACTTTTTAAAAATATATAGGTTTGCTAGGTTTCCCTAGGTGCCGGCTGAGCTAGGGCTCAAAAACAAAAGGTAGTCTCTTTGTCCAAAGAGCGCAAGATTTCACTGGGAAATTGAGGTGCGACCACGTTGCATTTTGTGCCGTTTCCTGTCATAGGCACAAGGCCGACCCACACAAGTGAGGTACTGTTTTTATCGGGAGACCTGGGGAAAGGCTGGGTGGGTGGAAATTTGTTGATCCACGCAGATTCCAGAACTTTCCACCACATAAATGTGAGGAAAATGTGTTTTTTTGTGGCAGTCGAGTCACCCCATCCTGAATTCCCCTCGGTGTCTACTTTTGAAAAATGTATAGGTTTGCTAGGTTACCCTAGGTGCCGGCAGAGCTAGGGTGCAAAAACTACAGGTAGGCACTTTGCCAAAAAAGGGTCAATTTGTAACTGCACAATTTAGGTGTGACCACGTTGCATTTTGCACCGTTTCCTGTCGCAGGCACAAGGCCGACCCACACAAGTGAGGTACCGTTTTTATCGGGACACTTGGGGTAATTCAGATTTGTAAATCAACTGTTATTACCAATTGAGCTTTCATGCATTTCTCCCTTTCAATGAAAGACATTGTGTAAAAAAAAATCTTTTTGAAAAATGACCAATAATTCTCATGCTAGTATGAGTATTCCCAATTTTGAAAATGTGCAATTATATACTGTTTCTGAACTCTATAATTTGTACCCAATTCAGAAATACATAGGTGTCTTTCATACAGATTATTCCATGTATACATTTTCGAAGACAAAGTGCTCTATACCCAGTAAATGAAAAAATACCATTGCAAGTTGCTGCTCAGTTTTTGGATCTGGGTTCGTCGGGTTCTTGGTGAAACTACAAGTCCTATATATCACCACAACCAGGAAGGTCTAACGGATGTAACGGTATATTGCTTTCCAAGAGCTGTCAAAATTAGAAAAAGTTATTGGTGAAAACGTTGAGACAAAAGGCTGTTTTTTTCAACAAATTTTCAATTATTCCAATATCTAACTGTTAGTTTCTATAACGAAACCTTCATGGATTTAGACAAATGACCCCTTTATGAATTCAGAATTGTGTCTACCTTTTGAAAATGTAAAGCTTTCCATGATCCATTATTGCTTTCAAACTCATTTCTACCATTAACTGGAAGGAGGTGGAAAGCTCTAAAAATAGCAAAAATAGGCTATGTCCCAGAAAAATGCCAAAACTGAGTGAAAAATTTCGGTTCTCTGACAAAAGACTGTCATTCCCTAAAAGCTGAGAAAATGGAGATTGCAGCCCCACAAACCCTTTTTTGATACCATTTTCAGGGAAAACCCCAGAGGCCTTCATTTGCAGCCCGTTTTTCCCATTTTTCTGAAAAAAACAAAAAAATCACTATATTTTGGTTAATTTCTGGGACCCCTCCAAGGGAATCCACAAACCATGAGCGCCTTTAGAATCCACGTGATGTTAGAAGAAAAGGACGCAAATTTGGTGTGGATACCTTATGTGGTCAAAAAGTTACAAGGGCCTAAGCGCGCACTACTCCAAAACGCCCAAAAAAGCCTTAGCACAGGAGGGGAAAAGGCCTAGCAGCGAAGGGGTTAAACAGCAATCCATGCCCAACTGGTTACCGCCTCTTCCAGCTTAGTCCGTGAGAGTACCAAAGGATAGGTAAGGAGCGACCCGGCAGGCTGTTTGTTTAAGTTTCTTTTATAAGCTTTTAGAAGCGTTTTTTCATCTAAATGAGACTAGATGTGTGGGTCTTGTTTCTTTAGTCGTGATCTAACATCTTCAAAGCTGGCTTTTCTAAAATGATTCTCCAAGCGGTAGCTATCTTCTTGATGACTCTTGATTAACACAGAGAGCCTTCTCTGTTTGCCTCTGTTTTGTTTTTAGAAGACACATGAGAACATGGTAGATTTACCTTTTATAAGATGTTCCATATGAGATGCATAATTACAACTGGGACATCGGTTTGCACAAGAAATGTTATTATATACAGAGAAATTTCCTTTCATGTTCATGTTACAATTATGTAGGTTAAATAGTCCTACTTGGTTGTTTCAGTTACCATGATATACTACTCATGGATGCTTGTTTAGACACATTAATACATATTTGTCCATCTGATAGTCAAGGGCTCCTTGATTTCGCCGAGGGTCTGAGTTTTCCATTACAGTGTCTTTTTAATATGATAGGTAGCCACCGTTCAGAGGATTTGGACTCTGACTGTGGTTCTCTATGTTTTCACCTGTAACACAGAGCGGTGCCTCATTCACTGAGCGGATGCCAGGTGAGGTGAGGAGTACTCCTGCATAAAGACGGGTAAGTACGATAACTTTTTTCGAAATATACCTTATATGATATATACACCGAGGGGTATGTGATATATATTTTTAAAGTCTCAACATCATCAAAATAGCAATGTCAAGATAATGTTTACTTTGACAGCAACTCACTCAGGTTTGGTCTTTTTAGTGAAAACATATTTTTTTGTTTTTTAGGAATGGGTCCAATACTCCTGTGATATTCAACCATACTCAGGATGCATAGGTGATCGTTGGTTGTATTGAACCAACCACTTTTTTTTGAGACTTTATATTTTGTTCTCACACATTTAGCACACTATATTGCAGTAGCGATTCCATCTGTTTAGGTCCTGATGAAAGCCTGGATTAGGAAATCCATAGATTGAAACATTTAGACCTGTCATCCTTTTGGACTTCTTACAGTTATTCTTTTAAACTGTATATGCACTGTTTTAGTTTTGACACGAGGATAGCGTTTATTAAAATTGATTAGTATCCGGGTAGTCAATTTTAAGTCTCACACTTTTTTCACACATTTATTCACATGCACTGCAATTATCATCAACACCCCTTCTAAATTAGAATTTTGTCTCATCATTTGTGGGATCATAGTGGGTTCCATCTTAGGCCACTAATTAAGACATTTCTAAGCTCCCTTCCACTGTTGGGAAGGTTGTAGCCATTGGTTGCACCAGGGTCTGCAATTAAGAGGAGATCCCAGATGATGAAATATGCCACTTTGGTGGGTTGATGGGATTCTATCCTCTTTAAGGGGACTTTTTTGACTAAAACAATTTAGTTTGCTGCTGCCAAGTTAATTTTTTCGAGACCAACGGTTTCTTGTTTGTTATGTATTTGGGATAGAATACTGTGCGGTATTTAAGTATTTTCCCCAGGACCCCCTGTTTAAATATTTTGTGATATGAGCTAAACCAAACCAGCCAATTATGGAATCACTAATCCATACATCAATTTACCATAGGGAGCACTTGCGCTATGGCACTGAATAGCAGTGGCACAGCGCCCAAAGCATCTAACACCAGCAAAAACACCTGAGGCAACAGCAAAAAAATGGAAGGGAGACCCAAGCTAAGGTGTCAGGTCTAATACGTGTCCCCTCCAGCTGAAATGTGGGGAGAACTACCCTACCTCCTGGGAGTTCTCATCACTAAGGCAGAAAAATCTGGACAGACCATCAGCATTGGCGTGTTCTGTACTAGGGCGGTGTTGCACCATGAAATCCATCCCCTTGTAGTGTAGTTCCTATATTCCCAACAGGCTCTGCGCATTGGAATAATATAAACAGCAGTGTAGACGTAAGACTGAGGTTGACTAGGTCTCTACTGACTATATTAGACTTAATTAGTTTTGCCAGCTAGCTCAGAGGTCACTAGAAACTTTCTCGAATAAACAAGGAGGAGTTTAACTTCCCTGGATAGACAAGAAGGGATTAGCTTCTGACAACCATAAAACATGACAACTTTGCTCCCTCAGAATAAGAGTGTATCTCTAGAGTCGTGTGAAAACAATAGACAGTCATTTCACTCAGTCAATTGTGCATACTTAGTTTCACCAGAGTGCAGAGAAATAGAGAGACGGGCGTTTTCAATAAAAGGTGTTATTTATTGAGCAGTCTTCTTTCTCATACAAGAGAAATGAATTGCCACGTTTGTATTGCTCATGGTAAAGTAAAGTGCGTACAGTAAAAGGAGTATTATAAAATAATACTGTAAAAGCATTGATATGGTTTCTTACCATATGATACTTTAAAATAGATAAATTATATACATACATAAATACATTGACTAACGTACTCAACTAGTGCTTCTAAATACGCCTACCCTGGTGTACCTGACCTAAGCCTAATACGTGGGAAGGAGTAAATAGGTAGCAGTTTAAGTTAAGTTGGTTTTGCCAAGAATCTGAGTCAAGTACACCACAGAACCCTGCCCGATCTGGTACATACTCGCCTTGATCGTGAGGCCTGCCTTCCGCAGTGCCATCAACATTTCCCAGAAGTGGCGCAGATGTTCTTCCCAACTGGCGCTGAACACTGCAATGTCATCCAGGTAGGTGGCACTGAACTCTTCCAGTCCAGCCAACACCTGGTTGACCAACATCTGAAAGGTGGCAGGGGCATTCTTCAACCCAAAGGGCATAACCATTAACTGATAGTGCCTATCTGGGGTGGAGAATGCTGAGCTCTCTCTTGCCCCATCAGTCATGGCAATCTGCCAGTACCCAGACGTTAAGTCAAAACGTGCTGAGGTACTGGGCAACCCCATACCGATCGATTAGCTCATCAGCTATGGGGATGGGGTGCGCGTCAGTTCTTGTGACTGTATTGAGCCCCGGTAGTCCACACAGAACCGGAGTTCTGGTGTGGCACCCGGTGCAGCAGCCTTTTTGGACAAGACCACTGGACTGGCCCAAGGCTGGCCAAAGGACTGTTAGAGAACTCAATGACCCCTAACACAAGCACCTTGGAGACCTTTTCCTTGAGGCAAGCTCTCACCCTGTCAGTCACCCTGTAAGTTTTATGCTTCACAGGAAGACTATCTCGTGTCCACATCATGGATGCACCAATCAGTGACACTGGGAATCAGGGAGAACAGTTCAGAAAACTGTCCCAGCAACTGGAGGCAGTCATTCTGTTGCTCAGGAGTCAGGGTGGAAGAGAGGTTCACACCATCCACTGACCCAACTCGCTCCTTCGCCAACAGGAGGTCAGGAAGAGGCTCAGTCTCCTCCTCCATTCCATCATCTACCGCTAAGAGTATGCCCACTTCGGACCTCTCCAAGTGGGGCTTCGGGCAGTTGACATGCAGTACCCGCAAAGGGTTCCTGGGAGACCGCAAGTCCAATGAGTAGGTAACAGGACTTTTGTGCTCCACCACCTCAAATGGTCCTGTCCACTTATCCTGGAGCGCACAAGACTCCACTGGGGCCATGACCCACACTTTCTGACCAGGCTGAAGCTCTACCAGAATGGCATTCTGGTCTTACCACCGCTTCATCTCCTTCTGGCTGGCTTCCAGATTTGACTGAAGGCCAGCATGTAGCTATATACATCCTAGGGAGGTTTCCTGGCGGATTGCTCCCAGCCTTCCTTGACCAAACTCAGAGGTTCTCTCACTGGGTGACCATAGAGAAGCTCAAAGGGACTGAACCGTAGAGATTTCTGTGGCACCTCATGGTATACAAAGAGTAGGCATGGTAAGAGGACGTCCCACTTATGCCTCATAGGTTCCTCAAGACCCTTAATCATGCTTTTTAGGGTTCGGTTGAATCTCTCAACCAACCCATTTCCTTGGGGGTGCTAAGGAGTGGTAAACTTGTAGGTTACCCCACAGTCCTGCCACAGGGACTTCATATACTTGGAAATGAAGTGTGTACCATGGTCAGACATTACCTCTCTAGGGAATCCCGCTGGGTAGAAGATTCCCCTCAGTGCCCGTCCCACCACGGGGGCCGTCACTGTCATCAGAGGTATGGCTTCCAGGTACCGGGTGGCATGGTCCACCAAGACCAGGATGGATCTGTTGCCCATGGCTGTCTTGGGGTTCAGTGGCCCCACAATGTCAATACACACCTGTTCAAAGGGGGTGCTGACCACAGCGAATGGCTGGAGAGGAGTCTTCTGCTTCCTCCCACTCTTTTCACTTACCTGGCAAGTCTGACATGTCCTGCAATGAGTGTCTGAACTCTTGCGCATTTGGGGCCTATAAAAGTGGGTGACAAGCCTCTCAAAGGTCTTGTCCTGCCCCAAATGTCCTGCAAATGGCACATCATGAGCCAGCCCCAGTAGGAAGGCTCCGAAGCGCCGGGGTACCACCAGCACACGGGCTGACCCAGGCTCAGCAACCTTAGGCTCACTATGTTATGTTATGTTAAGATAGCTTGTAAAGCGCACAGCTGCCCCAGCAACGGGCGTCTCGGCGCTGAGCAAAATAGAACTTAAACAGCGAGTATCCCTCCTGAAGAAAAACAGGAAGGGCCAGAGAAGACGGTGGGTCAGAAGAGGGGGACTTAGTGCGGGAACAGGTGGGTCTTTATACAGGAGACCATTCTCCCAGTAGATCCAATGTGATACAGACTGATCACCTGCTGCCTGGCTTGCAGCCTGCTGCCGCAAACCCACAAAAGAAGGGCACTTGTTCTGCTCCTCACAGAACTCTTCCCTGAAGGGTCCTCCTTCCTGCTGCCAATTGGTGAGCTCGGGCAGGTTCCCCAGTTCAGCTACCTGCTCTCCTGTAGGCTCCAAGGCATCCCCTCAGGGTCTACCTCCTCCTGGACTGTGGGAACTTCTGGGGCCGGTTTCCCGTGCCCCCTGCCTCTTCCCTTGAAGGCACCTGGGCCTCCCTCTCAGGCTCCAGGTCCTCTTGAGCACCCTTACTGGCTGCCATGGACTGTGTGGTTATACACGCCCAGTCAGGCAGACCCAACATCTCCAAATGAGCGCTTCGCTCCACCTTTGCCCAAGGCGAGCTCTCCAAATCGTTCCCTAACAAACAGTCAACAGGCATGGCTGGCCTCATAGCTTCTTGAAGAGTACCAGAGACCCCCCCACACTCAAAGGGAACCTGAGCCACCTTGCAGTGGCTCTCTGTGTTGTCAGCGGCAACAACTGGGTACAATGCATTGGGGACAACCTGCTCTTGAGACACCAGGTGACACTTGACAGCTGTCACACTGGCTCCTGTGTCTCTAAGAGCCTCCACTCTATGGCCATTGATGGTCACCCACTGCCTGTACTTCTTAGTCTTATCAGGCAGTTGGGTCTGGGGACCACCTCACATTCTCCTAAAGAGACAAGGGATATCTCTGCAGGACCCCACCTACCGTGGACACCCATCTCCTCCCCCAGGGCTACACTGGCCATCTGCTGTGGTGGAGCACCAGGGGGTGCTGTCTTTCCAAACTGTGGACACCGGGGATCATTCGACTTATGGCCCACGTCCTCACACTTGTAGCGCCTCAGGCGTCCCCTAGGAACAGGGTTACCTGTCGGGCCCCAGGCTTCTTCTCGGGGAGGCTAGGAATCTTTCCCTTGGTTCCCTTGGGAATTACTTTGGGGCCCCTTCTGGAACTCCCTCTGTTTACCCTTGTTCCCCCACTCTTCTGCCGGGGACCCTGCCCACTCTTGGCTGAGTCTGCCACGTGACCCATGTGGACTCGGGTGCTTACCCAGCGGTCCGCCTCCTCAGCAAGCTTCCTAGGGTTAGTCAGCATGCTATCAATCAGGTGCTGGCGTAGCTCTGGAAAATAATGACTTGACAAGTGCTCCCATGCAATTAAATCAAAGAGCCCCTCAAAATAATTAACTTTGCTACCCTTCACTCAACCATCCAATGTGCTGCAAAAGAAAGTGACATATCCAACCCATGTGCTTGACTCTAACTTCTTGCAAGTTCTAAACCTTTGTCTATACAATTCAGGAGTCAACCCTTACCTGGGCATCAATGTATCTTTCATGTGGCTATAAGAATTATGGACTTCAGAGGGCAAGTCTAACAGTGTGTCCCGCCCCTCACTAAGGAACTGCCCCCACAACCCCGCTCCCCAATCCTTCTCAGGGACCCTGTGGGAGGACATGGCTACCTCATAGGCCTTGAACCACTGCCCAATGTCATTATTCTTATAAAACTAACCACATCCTTAGGAATATGCACCCTAGGTTCCACAGGCATGGATGGGGTGCTGCCACCAGAGGTAGTAATTTCCAAGCTCCTTGCTTTCAACTGCAACTACCTCAAAGTTATCTCATGATCCAGTTGCATCTTCTTTTCCTCTAGGGCCAATTTTCCTAATTTCTAACTGCCCATTCATTTTGGCTAGCTCCAACTCAAGCATCCTATTCCTCTCCCTGTCCTCCAGCTCTTCTGGGGACAGGCCTTTGGCAGAAACACTGCTACCTCCTGGGGAGGTTGCTCTCCTCCCCCCTGGACCCAATGGCCCCTCCAGCTGCTCATCTGCATTCTCAGCCCCTTCCTCATTCTCAGGGGTATTCCTTACTTCGAACCAGGCCCTCAGCGCCTTTTGGAACTCATCCTTCTTGGAGAGACTGGTCATTGCAACTTTAAATTTCCTGCAGAAGTGCTTTAACTGTTTGACATTGTAGCATTCCAGTTTCTCCTCTTCCCAACCACAATCAACAGATGCTATGGATTCTGCTTTACTCATGGTGGCTAAACTTGGCAGTTCTTTGCAAAAATAGAACATCCCAGGAAAATAATCTACCTAAAAGTATGTGGTTGCATTTTGGTCTGCACTCGCTAGTAGTGTTCACCAATCACTGTATATGAGTCACAAATGCAAGTCCAGAATCCTCACCGCTGAACACCAGTGTTAGATTTGGGGGTCTCTAGTTGGCAGAGGTAGGTACCTTTGACAAATAGGGACCCTTATGTCTAGTCAGGGTAAGGGGGGTACACTCCTAAAATAACCTCTGCTCACCCCCTTGGTAGCTTGGCATGAGCAGACAAGCTTATCTCAGAGGCAGTGTGTAAAGCATTTATGAACACATACAGTAACCCAGTGACACCACTACAGATGGAAACCACACCAGTTGTATATTAAAAATAAGTATTCTTTATATAGATTTAACACAAGACCACAAACAACAAAAATCTATAATACTGTACTTAAAAATGGTAGAATTAGCTTAGTTCTCTTAAGATGAAAAATGCTATGTACCTTAGGATGCGTAACGCTGTACAACGAAAGTGTTGCAGGGAAGGTGATGCGTTGGTTCCTTACAAACAAGAACGGTGATGCGTCGGGTCCCTACTGATGCGTAGGGGATGCTTCGGTTCTTCTCTGCGAGGGGAGGTGATGCTTCGGTTTCTTACTGCGCTTCCATGCGGATGCGACCAGTAGAGCTGTGATGCGATGAAGATCCGGTGCAATGAACAAAAATGGTGTTTTCTCTTGGATGCAACACGATGTGTGCATGCTCTAAGGGCAGGCGGCGACTCAATGATTCTTCTGAGCCATGACAGGCCCTGCGACACGCTTCCTGTTGATGCGGCGGCGTCTGATGCGACGTCGATCCTGTTCTCCGGTGATGCGACAACAGTGGCTGCGGCGGCGACACTCTTCTTCTTCGTGATTCGCACTTCCAGCTCCTTGCGACACACAGTCCCTCAGAAAGCCCAACACAACAGCAGGCACTTCTAAAGAGCTCCTGGGGAGCTGGTTGGTGAAGAATGTTGTCCCTGAGGCTTCAGCAAGAGGCAAGCTCTTTCTCGAGCCCTTGGAGATCCGTCACAAGTTGATGAAAGTACACACAAAGTTCCTCTCTCCTCTCTCTGGCAGTTAGGCAACCACTGCAGGCCAATCCCCCAAACAGCACTTCAGCTTAGGGATAGTCTCTCCTCAGTCTCTATGTTCCTCTCCTCAGCAAAGGTTTCTTCTTGTTTCCCAAAAGTGATCTAAAGTTCTGAGTCTGGGTCCCCCTTTTTATACACAGTTTCTCTTTGTTCTCTGAAGGCAGAGAGGCCTTTGCCTAGTCGAAACCAGTTCTGGTTAGTCCTGGAGCACTCTGTTTACATGACTCCTTCTTTCCTTTCACAGTGCAGGGCAGGGACATCAGACACACCACAGGAGTTGGAGCCAGCATTGTGGAGGGAAGGCACAGCCCAATTCAGGTCCAGGGTGGAACTCCTTCCACCCATCTGCATGCAGATCTCTCTATTCAGCCCTGTGCTGACTCACCCTGTCTCCTGGAATCCCCCAGCCCATGTCACTCAAACTCCAGACAAGGAATACCCAACCTAGCAGAGGCAGGCTTATAAGAAAATACCATTATCAGTCTGAGGTCAGGCATACTAAACTCAAATTTCTACCTAGTTCCCTGAGTCAGTTAGGATTATAAGATGTAATAATCAAACTGCCCATTATGGTGTATGAGGAACAGGTAGCCTTGTAATAGTTAAAAACGAAAATGACTGTAAATCACTATTAGGACATGCCATACACACTGGGGCATGTCCTACCTTATTCTCACAATGCACCCTGCCCTTGGGCCTACCGTAAGGGTGTCTGATATGAAGAAAAGGGAAGTTTTAGGGACTGGCAAGTAGGTGCACTTGCCCAGTCAGCATGGCAGTACCAGACTGCACACAGGCTCTGCAATGCAAGCCTTGGGCACATTTTACAGGCTGCTTCTGTGGGTGGCATAACCAGTGCTGCAAGCCCACCAGCAGCATTTGGATTTACCAGCCCTGGGCACCCCTGGTGCACTGTACTAGGGTCTGACAGGTAAACCAAACCAGCCAATTATGGAATCACTAATCCATACATCAATTTACCATAGGGAGCACTTGCACTGTGGCACTGAATAGCAGTGGCACAGTGCCCAAAGCATCTAACACCAGCAAAACCCCCTGAGGCAACAGCAAAGAAATGGGAACGGAGACCCACGCCTAGGTGCCAGGTCGAGTTGAGATTCGTTGGGAGTGCATCTCCCTCCTGTGGAGATGCTCCCACATCTGGCTCCCCAACCCTACCGACTGGTGTCTGATGCGATTGTCACATCCGGACGGGAGCCAAATAAGGCTCAGCCATTCTAGGCTTCCATGGGATCGAGCCACCATTGCAGCTCTGCTCAGGTGACTGAAGTGAGACTGGTCATCTCATACTAGGAAGGACCTCATTGGAGGTGTCTGATCTTCAGGCGTTGTAGCGCCCAATAATGTAATGGTGCCTGAAAAATCACCGGAATTGGAGAGGCTAATAGCCCACTATACTGGCGAGGACTCTTAGAGAGATCAAGTTGTTGGAGAGGGCTCAGCAGATTTCTTTCAATACCTCCTGCAGTTTCAGACGAGGGAGGGACAGAGTAGCCTCCACTGAGTGGGAAGCAGCAAATGAAGAGGATGTGGTATGGCGTCCCAGGATTATATCGTCATGAGCATGTCCTGATCGGATGCCTGAAGATGACGTCATGAACAGTTATTGGGAAATGTAATTTCTCTATTTTAATGTTGAACTTGATTCGCTTCTGTACAAAATTGATAATAAAAGATACGAAAGAGTCAGCATAATTTGAAGTCTGCGGTCCTGACTGTGGATCTGTCTACCTAGGCTGGCCTAACTGTGCTGGAGATAAATACAGTGTGCAAAACAAGGAATCAACATTCATCCTGAATGCCGGGAAAGAGGCGCATGAGAAAATACTCTGAGCATGGCAAGAGGCTTCTGCCAAACCCTTTTTGGGGCACTATGTTCGGGCAGGGGCTACAACTCTCAGTCTCTCCAATGTCCATTTTCACATGTCTGCAGACTACACCCAACTCTACATCAAGATCCACTCACTTGAGGACATCAAATCTCTCAACTTAACGCTACAAAATACTCAAACATAGTTGGCCGAAAACCATTTGAAACTCCCTCAAAACAGAATTCCTCTTAATCGCTCCCCCAACAAATCATCCATCATCCTTGACTGGATGAAGTACCTAACAGCACTCAAAGGGCAACCTCTCATCGTTGAATCAGCGAAATCGCTGGGTGTGACACTGGACAGAAACCTAAAGATACAGAAACATATCGGCACCTCCACAAAAGGAGCACATTTCCACATGAACACCCTAAGAAGACTGAAACCCTTCCTGCCAGCAAACAACTTCAAACAAGCAGTTCAAGCCCTAGTAATCCCAAGAGTGGAAAATGGGGGGCTGTAGCCCTATGCTGCCTCCCCAGATCGACGACAGCCCCGCTAAGAACCTCTATCAACTCAGCTGCAAGACTCACCACCGGTTCAAAAAGAAACTCTCACATCTCTCCAGACCTTAGAGCCCTCAACTGGCTACCGTTCGAAGCTAGAATTCATCTGAAAATCGCATGTATGATGCACAAGGCCTTACATCACTCCGAGCTAACTAGCTCAGAAACTGATACTCTCTGCTGGTAATAGAGCCTCCAGGAGTTCCAGGAATCTTCTATTGAAACCACAACGATTTGCCAAGAAGAAAACTTACAACTGGACCTTCTCTGGAATGGCTCCCAGGATCTGGAATGCTTTTCCCACAGAAACGTGACTGAACCCTTCTACTGCCTCCTTCAAAAAAAAAAAATGAAAGCGATTCTCATGACAACATTTCTTGAATTACTTACTTATTACTGTAATATAATTACTAGTCTGTATTAGTGAGCCCCTTGTATCGGAATCACCTATATTTTTATTTTTCTATGCTTGTATCTGTTTCCAACATTTACCATGTAAAGCTCTCTGATATCCACAAGGGTCTTGTTCGCGCTATATAAAACCTTCAAATAAATAAATAAAATAAATAAATAGGAAAGAAAAGTACTTTAATGTACACTAGAACCAAATACTACACACTACTTCAGACAAAATGAAATTTGATGTACGTAGGCATTATCAAGCACCTCTTTCTTTTTTTTTTTCTTTCTTATTTATCCTCATTAGCCTTTTCGCCACCTATTACTGAACTAACGGTACCGCCCATGGGATTTTTATCTCATATACCAGCTTTACAGCCCAAGACTCATGCAGCGCTACTTCGAGTATGGAAACTCTTTTGCTGACCAACCCAGGTTTAAGAATCCATCTCTTGAAGCACTGCTACCTTGTCAAGTTCAATTTCCTGTCAGCGAGGAAAAAGGAAACCGCCGGTGAGATAGGCCAAGGCCTTAATCATCGGATTATCAAGGCCTTAATCATCGGATTATCATTGTTTTAGTCGCCTTCTCCACACCAGAATTGCCCTCCCTCACCCAAAATGTGTCAAAAATGGTAGCCAAAATTTGCGCTTTTTCTTTGTCTGATCCAAGGTGTCTATTTTAGCAGTATATCTCATAGCTCGTAACCAATCCAAAATCGTGGGTGATAAGGGAGACACCCATAATTTACAAACCTCCCTCTGGGCCAAGAGAATCCCATAGAAGACCAATTTCACTTTATCATCCATATCCTTGTTCTGCAAAGTATGTCTTCCTGTTATAAATAGTTCGGAGCTTACCTCAATCTTCTGATCTGCAGCTTGTGATAGGCAATTACTTACGGCCTCCCAGAACTCCCTGATGTTTGGGCAGTCCACAAACATATGCAAATCGTCCTCGTTAGGGCTCCTGCATTTGGGACATTCCACCAGCCCGCCAGCTTTAAATTTTGAAAGTCTTCGAGGAGACCAGTATGCCCTATGAATTGTAAACAGATGATTTCGCCTTAGGTTTGCAGGTTTAACTATTTTATATAGCATAGCCATAGTTACTTGCCATTGAGTTTCAGCTGCGATGCCCGGCAAGCAATCACCGGCAAGCAATCACCCCATAGGACTCCAGGAAGTGTAAACGCGCCATCCTCCGTCTCAAGTATCGACCAATACCACAGGGCCACTTCCTTTTTGTAGGATTGGGTTGAAAACAGCTTTTCTTCTAGCTCATTATAGAGTCCAACAGTATTTTTTATGTCACTTGCAATGTCTTGAACCTTACTTTTTTGAAGAACCTTGGATCAGAAAATTTGCACAAAAATCCATACTCATTGTATTTACAAATCTTTAGCATTGCAGTAAGCATTATTCCAATAGCTGAGGCCGTCGGAGTGTTCATCAGCATTCTAAAAATTTTTAACTGAAAAGCCCAAAAATTTTACTGAAAATCAGGGGCCACCAATGCCCCTTTAACCAACTTTCGTCTTATCTTTTTCCAGGAGAAAAGGGACCCTTTTGAGGCCCATATAAATGAACAGATCTCACTCTGCAACCTCTTGTACCAGTCCTTTTTAATTTTGGCAAAATCACCATTTTAACCAAATTTGTTCGGCCGTACAAATTAAGTGATAAATGTCCCCATCCACGCAACATGGCACCTATTTCTCTTTTTATCTTTAGAAAATTTATTTTTGTTAAGTCTCTAATGTTATGTGTGATCCTCACCCCCAGGTATCTCATCTCGGCTTTACAGTTTACCCCTCCTGTATCCAGATTCCACGACATAATCTCGGTCTTATCTTCGTTGATCTCATAACCTGAGACAAAACCAAACTCTTTAGTTAATTCTAATAGACCTTGCAATGATTGTTGCAAATTAGGGGTATAAATAACTATGTCGTCCGCATATAGTCCTATTTTCTTAGACCCCCCCTTCTACAATAAAAGGAGGAATATTTTCGGCATTCCTAATCCTGCAGGCAAGGGGTTCTATATACAAGTCAAACAATAGAGGGGACAATGGGAATCCATGTCGTGTACCGCGCATCACCTTAATAGACTGAGTTAAAATCCCATTAATCAATACCTTGGAGGTGGGTGAGTTGTATAGAGCTAACAGTGAGTTGGTGAAACATGTCCCTAATTCAAGATGACCCAGAAGAGCCTTTAAAAAAGACCAATTTACCCGGTCGAAAGCCTTGGTGGCATCAAGTGCTATTACTGCCAAGGGAAATTTATGGGCCATCGCCATGTCTATTGCACCTATTAAAGAAAAAGTGAGCTCCTTTAGGAATCTACCTTTAATAAACCCCTTTTGATCCTCATGTACCAATTTTGGGATAACCAAGCTTAACCTATCTGCCATTATTTTTGCAAAAAGTTTATAATCGCAGTTTAATAGCGAGATGGGTTTGTAAGAATCTAAATATTTGGGTGATTTCCCTGGTTTTGGAATTAAAACGATAGTCGCCTCATTCCATGAGTCTGGCAGTGCCGCATCTCCCTGAAAAATGCTATTAAATAGTTGGAAAATTATAGGAGCCATAATCCCACTAAGAACTTTGTACACCTCGACCGGTAGACCATGTGGCCCGGAGCCTTGCCTCTCTTTCCTGACTTAATGGCATTTTCAACTTCAGTTATAGATATTTCGCCATTTAAAACCTGCTTAAACTCACTTGGAAGTGGATCCACCAGCTGTAACCATCACCTTATTGCTGGAAGCTCCGGATTTAAGTCTTCCCTATAAACTTTCGAAAAGTAGTCAAAGAAAGCATCCGCTATTCCCTTGCTATCTCTAACAGCGGTGTTCGTCTCTGCCGGCTTCACTTCCTTAATAAAATTACGAACCTGATATTTCTTTGCCTTCCATGCTAAAAGTTTACCACAACCCTCGCCGTAACTAAAGTGGGCCGGTTGACTCGCTTCCCACTTTTCCTTAATTCTGTGAGTAAGCACTGCCATTAGATACGATTTTAACTCTTCCAAGTCATGTAAGACCTGCTCCTTAATTATAGATTCTCCGGTATTAATAATCTTAGCCTCACACAGACGAATCTTTCCTTCCAACTCAGAAATATTACTGTAGTAAGATCTACGCTTCTTTGCTCCCAGAGCTCCCAGTCTACCTCTTAAAAAAGCTTTGCAGGTCTCCTAGACCATCGCAATCTTTGCCGTGCCGATGTTTTGTTCCAAAAAGACCACTAACTCTTCACTAACTATTTTTAAGCTTTCCTGATCTAAGAGGACTGTTCGATCTAACCTCCAGGCTAAATTCGATCCGCTCGTTTTTAACTTCATACTATAAATATTAGCCGAGTGGTCTGAAATATGAACACCCACATGTCCCACCAACGTCACAGAGTCCTTTAATCTAGAGTCCAACAGAAAATAATCAATTTGAGATCTATGCTTATATTTTTTATTATAATACGTATATCCTAGCTGTTGACCTTGTTTTACCCTCCAAATATCGCACAACCCAAATTGAGTCATCAGCAACCTGACTCTGTTAGACATTTTAGAATTAGTCAACCCTCACGATTTTACTGACCGATCTAAATTATAATCCAATACGGTATTAAAATCCCCTGCCATAATTATTTTCCCCGTTAATCCTAATACCTCCCTAGCTAGAATATCAAGGGGTCCATCATCGTTCAAATTTGGCGCATAATAGCCAATTATAATGAGTGATTCTCCTGCCACTTTCCCTTTCAAAGTCAACCATCTACCTTTTGGATCTGCCACTGTAGATTCTACACAAAAATGTACTCCTTGCCTAACCAAAACTGCCACGCCTTTTGTAACTATAATTTGGGGCGTATAGAACGAGTGAACGACCCACCTTTGGGCCAACAAAATATCCTTACACTCAGTGGCAGTTCAATGTGTCGCTTGTAGAATAATGATGTGGTCCTGCGAATCCTCTAAATATTTTAATATTAGCCGTCGTCTAGATTTTACACGTAAACCATTAACATTCCACGACAGAAATTTTAATTCCATTATATTAGCCCCACCCATCAGATTCAAAGCAAAATGCTCTATAGATCCTGGCGGCAAATAAGCTTCTGAGGAATTCTTTTGCTATTTTCTCCCGTGCCCTAACCCTCCCCCTCCCCCACACCCCTCCTGCCCCCTACTACACTCACCCCCTCCCCACCCTCCCCTGGAAAACCCAACGGACCTCCCCATTGGCCTATGCCCTTAGGGTGCATGTCGTGGTGGTGCAAAATAACTTAATCACAATAATTAATACAAAAAAGTGCAAGCTTCAATCTAAAAGCTAAGTTTTAACCATCTATTTTAAATCTCGCCGCTATATTGTTACAGGCCTGCCTGTTGAGCCATCTCTTGGCACTGTTCAATAAATATATCTACTTCTTCGACCACTCGAAAGGTATGCATCTTGTTTCGCCACATTACTTTAAAAAAAGCTGGAAACTTAAGTTGGACCGTAGCGCCCAGATTCCTGAGAGGCTCGATCCGCTTGCCATGCTCCCACTGTCTGTTCGCTGTGACAGGTGACAAGTCAGACCTGGTCAAAAAAGAAGAAAGTAACCCTTTTGATTCCAAGGGAACAGGGTAAGTATACAGATAAAACAAAAAGATTCCCTTGGTGATACCTAAATTCGATTTTATCTTAAAAAACAATCTATTGCTATTTTCCTATTTGCTTCAATTTCTTACTCACATGGGCTCACATCCACCATTCACCAGCCTTTTTCTGAACCCCACATATAAGTAGAACCACAAAGGCACTTACAATCTATACAGTAATCAAAACATTGCCAAGGCGTATGTCTCATTTGATATTTTATTTTATAAAAAAGTTTTCTGCATTTTTTAAAAAAAGGAAAAGAAAAACATCTGATAATCACAATCAGAGGTTACAATAGTTTTTCTTTGTTCCGTTTAACACTATTGATAGTACTTTCAAAAGATAATCTTATACAGTATCATACATCACATTGCACACAAATATTAAAAACATTGTTTTAACAAACCAAACTGGTTAGAACATGTTATAACCAGTTTGGTTTTTTAAAACAATGTTTTTAATATTTGTCTAGAAAACCTTCTGCACCCGGGGCCAACCCTCTGCCCTCGTCCTCAGAATTTGTACCACCGCAAGGCTGCACGGGGTTAGGGTTTAATATTAGAGTCTTGGGGATTTTTTTAAGAAAAGAGTTAAGAGATGGGGTTATCGTAAGTTTGCGTTCCAAAATACTATGTTTCTCTACTTTGCTACACTGTTTAGAGCAATTCCTTTTTTTTGCGCTTTTTTAAAATTAATGTCTTGTAGGCTTTTACCTTTAAGCTTGGGGGGCCGCAATATTTTGCTAATGTCTTTAAGCACCTCTTTCAACTAATTCCACAATCCTTCCCATTGATCCAGGCCTGTTCCACCCCCGGGTCTAGTTGATCCCCCCTCTTTAGGATAAGAGGTATTACGGTGATTGTGGCTCAGATGCAACACCACTCTCAAAGTCTTTACTGCTTAGTCTCAATGTTTGTGATGGATCAGTCCTTGTTGAAATGGTGCAGTTAAATCTTCACTGAAAAAAATAAATATTACAGGGACATTATAGGTAGGCTCAAATTACACTAGTACAAAACTGGTGATATTCAACAGTTATACTTACCATAGCTAACTATAACTTACACCCCCCGCAATGCACTGCTTATGACTGCACATATTACATTATTCATTACATGGTCAGGACATCACTGATGACTTTACTGATAACCTCTCAAATGGCTTTACTGATGACATCACTGATGACACCACTTACAGAACCACTCACACACCCACTCACACACATATCGTCCCTGTAACCTTAGTTTTTTTCAGTGAATTTGTTCATTTTTTTAGTGTTGTTTTCAAATTATAACATTCTTGTTTCCTTTGTTTTTTGAGTGACTTTATGAAGTTTTTTTATTTTATTTCCTAACTGTAACCTGTTACCATTGAGAATAGGTGTGTGAGTTGCCAGATAGGCAGGTGAGTGGATGTGTAAGTGGCTGTATGAGTCTGTGAGTAGGTGTGTGAATGGTTTTATAGGTGTGTGAGTTGGTGAGTGGGTGGCTGTATGGGTCTGTGTTTGGCTGTATGGGTCTATGAATAGGCGTGCCAATGGCTGTATGGATCTGTACGTGGAGGTGTGAGTGATTTCTGGATGTGTGAGTGACTGCATGGGTCTGTGAGTGGGGGTGTAAGTGTTTGTGGGTGTGTGAGTGGCTGTAGGGGTATGTGAGTGGCTCTGTGGGTCTCTGAGTCTATGTGAGAGTGGCTGAATGGGTATGTACATGGGTATCTGAGTGTCTGTGTGGGTGTGTCAGTAGCCGGTTCAGTGAATGGGCCTGAACTAAATCTCACCACCCCCTTTATCCAACAAGAGTCCACAGTTTTGCAGAAAATGTATACACAACTGGAGTATTTCCTACAGGTTCATTAGTAAGTGCTACCTCATTGGATAATAACCAGTGCATATTCTACACTACAGTTGTGTAATGACCACAAGGATATGTCTCCAGGGACCTTGTATGCATATACTTTTGACAATGTGATTGTTCCTAGAGCTTCTTGAGACAACAATCTATGAAAACATGAATCCTCGTCTAGAGAAGAGAACAAGACTACAAAGAGGAGAATCTTCACTAAATAAGGGTACTTCCTCCTAACAATATGAAGTAAGTGCTTCTTTGTTTGGTGGAGATGTCCTCATAATTCCTCCGCATCAGGAAGGTGTCACTAAAATCGGAAGGTAATGCGATTGAGGGGCTTTTGGTAAGATATTCATTAACGTGGGAAAAGGCGGGAAGACTTTTGTATACTACTAAGGAAACGGGGTGGGGCCTAATGGGCGGAACTTGCAGATTATTTTGGACATTTGCAAACTTAGGGTAATTAAAAGGGAGAACCATGGACTCCGCTATCAAGACAAGAATGAAACCACTCATCACAGTCACTATTGATCAGATTGCGCTCCAATAGAGCAACAATGCATTCACCTCCTTTAAGGGTTACAGATTGTTTTTCAACGTGAAATACGAGAGGAAACACACTTGCTTTGCCTTCGCCAACCCAAGATGTTAGGATCATTTATGCTATGTAGGCTTGAATTTTCAGCTGGGGCACCTGCTGTGTTTATATTTGCAAGTACTTCCTCTTGAGGTTTAATTTCTCTAACATGAGCATCGGGCCATAACGGAACCCAATTTTTTCCATGAAGAGTCCACAGCTAAAAATGTCGAGCCATCTGAAGTACTTTCTACTGGTTAATTAGTTAGTGTTACCTCGTTGGGTAAATGTCTAATACATATTCTATACTACAGCTGCGTAAAGGACCACAAGGTAATTTCTCCAGTGACCTTGTGTGCATGTAATTTCAGCAATGCGATTGTACCCTAGTGTCTTCATTCACAAATCTGTGATAACATATATCCTCATCAAGAGAAGACGATGAGGCTACAAAGAGTTGAATCTCCACTTCATCACTTTATAAATCTCCCAGGGGCCAGCGACTTCATTCTGGGTGCCCTGGAGCCCACCCAGTGTACATTGCTGGGAACTTCTGGTGGAGCCCAAATGCCTACGTGGTCCCATGCCGGATCCCAACTCCAGCTGGAGTCAGCATTGTTCCTGCGCAAAGGGAGCAGCAAAAATGCTGCTCCCTGCATGCAGGAGCAATTTTTTCATCTGTTTTCCTGCCCACTTGGCAGTGGGCAGGAAAACAGATGAAAATTCAGCTCCCAGCTGGTGGGAGCTGTTTTTGCTCCTACCAGCTACGAGCGTACTTATTGTTTGCTCTGGATTGGCAGGAGCTGTCAAAGTTCTTGGCAAGTGAGAGTAAATAGCTATGTCCCGGGGGTAGGCACCCCTGTATATGTAGAGATCCGGCCCTAGAGAGTAACGGACCCACGGCCTTTAATTGCTCTAGTGTGTGGGCTGCACTGCCCTCCTCCTTTGCTTATTTAGAGCCAGCCCTGGGGAAGTGGTGTTCCCCAGGCCGAGAAGTGGCCGAAAGGGAGCCCTCCCCTTTAAATATCATTTGGGTCCTCAAGGTTTGTATGGATATATATATTACCTACTGGCGGTCGCCAGTAGGTATATATAGTTAGGATTTTTTCTCTATGGGTTTTTTGAAAATTCTATGTCTAATAACTTTGGCGTTTGTGGACGGAATTGGCTGAAATTTTCAGGAAAATGGCACATTTTGTTTCTGAGCAGCCATTGAAAATTTGGGGGGGGTTCGTCAAGGGGGGGCTGAGAAAAAAGGGGGGTCCCAAAACGTGTTTTTAACATTGAGTTTTCCATAGGGCGGTTGGCCTCACTTTTAGCCCGAACGGCTGAATGGATTTGCACGAAACTTGGCAAAATTGTAGGGACTGGTAGCCCGATGTGCCTTTTGTAGGTCTCAATATATGTGCTACAGTGGATTTTGAGAAATTAACGTTTAAAAAAAGATATATATCTGTAACAGCGGACCGGGCAGCGCTCCAGGACGCGTACTTTTCGCACAACGGAGCTTTGTGAAGCGAAGCTGATTGGTTCTCCGGCGTCTGTCAACATTCCAAACAGTCCGTAGCGGCCGCCATCTTGTCTCTCGGTAGGATCGAGAGACAAGAGGAGGCCAAAGCGAAGGGGCAAATGACCACAAGGGGGAATAGTAGATCCTCGCTGACCCCCTACGTTTGATGTGGAGGTTTTAAAAGGGCCCCGCGGGGCAAAAAAAAAAAAAAACAATAATAATCGAACGGCTGAATGGATTTGCACGAAACTTGGCAAAATATTAGGGACTGGTAGCCCGATGTGCCTTTGCTAGGTCTCAATATATGTGCTCCAGTGGATTTTGAGAAATTAACGTTCAAAAAAAGATATATATCTGTAACAGCGCTCCGCTTCGCGTACTTTTTGCGTTACGGAGCTTTGCGAAGCTGATTGGTTCTCCAGCGTCTGTCAACATTCCAAACAGTCCGTAGCGGCCGCCATCTTGTCTCTCGGTAGGATTGAGAGACAAGAGGAGGCCAAAGCGAAGGGGGAAATGACCATAAGGGGGCATAGTAGATCCTTCCTGACCTCTTAGGTTTGATGTACCATTTTGCCAAGTTTGGTGTAATTCCGTTCAGCCATTCAGGCTGTAGACGTATGTAAATGTCCTATGGAAAATTGCATGGGGAAAACACATTTGAAAGTGTTGAAATTTAGAACCAATTAAAATGTTACTTTGGTTTTGTATTTGTGTGTGATGAAAGTTAATTTGTTATGTATATATTTCAAATGAGAGGAAACCACAGCCATTTTGTGATACTACTGTCTGAGGTACATTTGTGAGGAATTTTTGGTGGTGAATTTCTGGTGTTTGATTTACACAGTACTAACACTTCTCCTACTTTTAAAAAGGTGAGTTGTTAATTTGTAAGGGGAACTATGTTGTACACTTGAAGATAATTTGAAAAATGTTTTCTGTTATTTATTTGCAGTCCTTTCTGTTATACTAAATACTTGATGAAGTTAGTTTTATATTATGTATTACTAAAAACGATAAATGAAAGTGATTATTTTTTTCTGCAATTTACAGCAAGCAATTTCAAAATAAAATGGCTCACAATGAAGAGACCGTGGCAATTTCTTTTGAATTGTCCACTACATTGATTGAAATTGAGAGCACCAATAATGAAATATTGTCACAAGGAGGAGATGACTTGTATGATTCCATTAGATTGATTGAAATGGACAGCACCAATAATGACATATTGGCACAAGGAGATGACTTGAATGATTCCACTACATTGATTGAAATTGAGAGCACCAATAATGAAATATTGTCACAAGGAGGAGATGACTTGTATGATTCCATTAGATTGATTGAAATGGACAGCACCAATAATGAAATATTGTCACAAGGAGGAGATGACTTGAATGATTCCACTACATTGATTGAAATTGAGAGCACCAATAATGAAATATTGTCACGAGGAGATGACTTGAATGATTCCACTACATTGATTGAAATTGACAGCACCAATAATGAAATATTGTCACAAGGAGGAGATGACTTGAATGATTTTTTTGATCAATCTCTTGATGGCGAATTTATCGAATGTTTGGAGACCATAGAGTTACAAGAATCATCATTGCAGACTTTTCATGAGGACATTGCTGATGAGGACATGTTACTAGTTCTTTCAAATTTAGAAAATTCTGAAGAATAAATTTATATTTAGAAATCAAAAATTGTTTGAGACATTATTCATTTTTATTTTTAATTTATGAGGTTGTAGCGAAGTGATTGTAGTATAAAATGAGACTTATAGTATAGAGTGCAACATTTTTATGTTACATGGTAAGTTTACTCATATTTACTTCCCTTCTGCCACTATATTATCCCCAATGTGTATTTGACATCTCTTCTTCATCTCCGGCCTCCTTTCTCTCACTGTGTCTCCGATGCATCTTATCGCTGCTATTTTGTGTAATTACAGAAGAGAGTAAAATAAAATAGTTCGGAACGTGAAAAGGGGGCAAAGTAGAGTACTCCTCACCCCCTAGGCCTTTTTAGGCGGTCCCAAAAGGATCAGTTTCTGCTTTCCTGAGAGATTATGGTATGAGTTCCATATACCACAATAACTTGCATTACAACATGCAAGATATCTATCTCCTTTTGGAGATATTCGCGCTAAGCGCGAATATCTCCAAAAAGTAACACCTGCCCTGAGCAGTTCTTAGCCATGTTATCCAATGGGAGGTGGATAACATGGCTAAGAGCATTAGCTCGGTAATGCATGAATATCGCTGAGTTTTTAGCGATATTGATGCATTGCGGCCGTTTATTATCGCATTTGCGATAAACCTTGATAATAGCAAGGTTTATCTTCGATAATTTCTGACGATGCTTAGCGGTAAAAAATTTGTTGGTAAGCATCGTTAGCGATAAATATCGCTTAACTTTGGTAATATGCCCCAACGTCTGTTAACGTTCGATTCGAAGGAAATGAGGAAGTGTTGAAAAACATTGTTTGCGCCATCTTGCCTTTTTTGAAATGCCACACTTTTGTGGTGCACGGCAGCCATTTTAGATGTCTTGACCAGACCCACTCTCTGCACGCTGTCGATTCGTAGCATGGCTCCTCACCCTCGCAAGCATCTTCCCCAGGCACTGGTCACCCCCGCTCTCTGTCTTATGCATGGGCAATAAACCTCCCCCCATCTGCGCTGCTCTTCCCTGAAAATCACACTCTGTGCCCGCCCGACACCTCCCTTTCGCCCTATTCACTACCGCACCCTCTGACACTCCTCTTCCTCTGTGTCCGATTGTCCAGGCTATCAGCTAGCCCTGCAGATGTAGTTTATGGCCCCAGCTGTAAAGAATCACCCCTCTTCAAAGGAGTTATAGTAGATCAAGGCCCACACCCGATGAGATCCGTCACACCACACGCGTTCCTACTATCTGAAAACCATCCTGTATTGTGATTGGGGAGGGGACCGAGCCTGAAGCGGAAGATTCCAGGGATGACTCTTTGTACATCAAAGTTTTTACAATTATGTGTCACATTAAAAATATATAGCACTCCAACAAAGTAGTAGGAATATAAAACTTTAATAACATATAAATATATACAACAAAACAAAAACAGTAAAAACATTTAAACAACGAAGAGACCGTGGCAATTTCTTTTGAATTATCCAATAGATTTATTGAAATTGACAGCACCAATAATGAAATATTCTTGTCAGTAGCGGTCTGTTGTGCGAATAGTTACAAGGCAGGAGAACGCGCTGAAATCTAGATGGCACGAAAGTGATGTCTAGTAAGTTGCCGCCCAGCAAATAACGGCGTGGGGCGCCGCGGGGGTGAGTGAGTCCAGTAGGCACCACAGCTATTCTTACCGGCATCGCAGAATTACTGCTGGGGACAATGCCTGTGCTGTAGCAGGGTCACAGCAGAAACAAAAAGGATTTTGTTGAAGATGTTGTTGGTTTTAAATTTGAAAACAGTTCTGGTGTCAACTGCTATGCTAATGTAGTGGTTAATGTTTTGTTTTCTCTAGAAAATGTAAAAGAGGGGGAGGCAGTTCAAAGTTCCGTTAAAAGGGCAAAGGAAAGGATCGGTGGTTTGAACTATCAGTGAAAAAGGGGAGGGGGTGCAACAATTTTTCCTACCGGGTCACACTGTGCTTTCACCGGAACTGAGGTCTGCAGGATTCTAGTAATTCAAAGTGAGGCTGGCGCCAGCATGGGAGCGCCGACGTCCCGCGGATACAGTTTCGTCACTCCACGGGCGATCATGGCAGTCATTCCCCATCGGGGGTCGGAGACTCCCGCGGCTCCTCTAGAATCTTCAAGGTCGTGGAGGACTACGGTGGTGGAGTCAAGCAGTGACCGGGCCATTTCTTTATGCTGGGCCCGCTCTTGCCAGGTCGACCGCCATTTTGAGAGTTCGGTAGCTACTGGCGATCGCGGGGTCAAATGAGCGGACGGGCTCCACCCTGCCGGGCGAGACGTTGCAGCATGGCCACAGTGGAAGAACCCTTTTCCGGGCGCCTGGAGCGCTGAGGGTGCAGCTGGGAAGCCTCCACCTGGGGAGGCGGGAGAGGCCTGTTCGCACCGTCTCTCCCTCCCAGTGCACCCCACGGCGTCTCGCTTGAGATTTGTTATGGCCGGACCAGGCGATGAGGACGAGGGGGGTGGGGGGGGGTCGGAGGCATGTGCAAGAAATCCCCCCCCAGTGTTGTCGCAGCCATTATTCAAGAAAGAAGAAGTGTCCCGTCCGTCTTCGGGCCGGGCTTCCGGTAGATGTCGGCCGGACGCCCCTAGCTCTGGCCCCATGAACGGGTTTCTTGGTTTATCGGCTGCAGCCGGATCCCGTCGTCCTCGGCCCCCCGACCGTTGGTGGCCGGACCGGAAGAGCATGTGGCGGGACTACCTGCAACTCTCAAGGGCCACCGCGGCCGGACTGGGAGAGAGAGGGGAGGGTCGAGGAGACATTCCCCCCCCCTGAAACTCTTCAGCGTTGTAAAGGCAATCCCCTGGCCGGGTCCCGCTGGCCTCGGCCTCTCCTCCGGCTACACCCTACGTTAGGATCTCCTGGCCGAGGCGTGGCAGCAGGACCTGCCTTTTATGGGCTGCTCCCGGCTGGGCGTAGCCGCAACCCTGCCCCACCTTGGAAGTTTCCAGAGTGGGGGCGGATGTTCTACTGACTTGCATTTTCCCTAGTCTATCGATTTTTTTGGCGTGGCAGGCGGTGGGACAGCGAGGGGTGATTTGGTTTCTCTTACTGTTTTTCTGGTCTCTCACCACTGGCATATTTTAACGTTTTCTTGTTTCTAGGACATTAATAGGTTTTATCATTACGTTATGTTATCGTTTCTTTGTTCGTTGTTTAATAAAAGTTCATGTTCATCAGTGGCCTACTGATTTTCGTTTTCCTATTCTTTTCTTTCCAGGTTGTTTCATGCTAAAGTTTCTGTTAACAGGATACAGTGATCACTTCGTTATTATTGCATATGTCCTTTTCACTAGGGGTGCTCTCTGGTCGGGCCAGATAACGTATCTCTAGTAAATGGTCCGGGTGAAACAGGTGCATCAATCAGTGGGGAGTAGATAGGCATGACAGATTACAACGGGGGAGAAAGGTCCGCATTACGTACCCTTTCACTACTTGCAAAGATTTTCCTACGTTTATTTGCAAACAGGGAATACCTCCAAAAAGAACTAATTCCCAAACAGTCAATGTTCGGACAATCAATCAATCAATGAGGAATGAAATAGGTACGACGTGTTAAAGGCTTGCGTTACCTACCCTTCACTATCTGCAAAGGGAGAGAGAATATTCCTATTCTTCCTCGTTTGCAGGCAGAGAAGATCCTTAAGAGAACCAACTTCGAACAATTCAATGCTCGATTGAAACAATCAACAAGGGGTACTGTGAACACAAATGAACGCCGCTTATGTACATACGCATTGCTATTTTCAACAGGTTGTTCCTAATGTTTCTATTTTAGCGAGGTCAAAAAGAGATCCCATTAGTGGCCTACTGATTTTGTTCGATTCCTTTTGTTTTTTTACACGATTTTTCGCTATCTGCAAAGACTAAACAGAGTATTGCGACTCTGTGCTTGTTTGTAAATAGAGAATGAACCAAAGAGAACAATCAATCAAATGGAGAGAGAAGCAGGCACGACGGATTACAAAGGGGGCAAAGGGCTGCGTTAACTACCCTTCACTATCTGCAAAGAGAGAGTACTCCTAATAGAAATGAGGGGTGGGGGGCAGCATTCAAAGCAGATCAGTGTGCATAAACACGAAAATGTTTTTACTTACCACGTACTTGACATTCGACAGCTTATGATATTTGCTATTAAAAAACCATTGAAATTCACTGAAAAAACCATAGGTTATAGACCATATATAGTTAGGAATTAGCATTTAAAAAAACCTTATTTTACTCACACAAAACCATTGAAATTCCATATATAGTTAGTTGCACTAACTATATATCGCGCACCCGCAATCCACTGCTGATGATGTCACATATTACATCATTCATGACATGGTCAGTGACATCACTGATGACATCACTGATGACATCTCAAATGACATCACTGATGACATCACTGATGACATCTCATTTGACATCAATGACCACATCACTGATGATATCATTCATGTGACAATACAATGCATCTCCTCACATTTTAATATAACCTCTGTTTCACCCAGTGTTAAAAAGAGTATAATTTTTGAAACCATTGACACACCAATACTAGTTACTACATACGCACTCACTGATTGCTACGTCTACACACACCTTCACTCATTCACCCATACAATCATTCATACATACAATCACTCATCTTTACAACACTATCATATGCACTCATACACCTATACAGACACTCACAGTCTGCCACTCATCCATGGAGTTACTCACACACCTAGTCAGTCCTGTAAAGAATCAATGAGACTTCCATTTTCTTGTCTATACAGTTAAACATAGAGCACCTTACATTTTCAAACACATACTAACACATACTTACCTTCTTATACAATCATTGATACAAGTACAGATTGATCTGCACAGAGTCACACACCTCCCAGCTAGCCACACACACACTCAGTCTCCCATACAAATACTTGGGCAATCAATCAATAACCCATATAGTTACTCATATAGCTACTGATCAACACATGCAGCAGTTTACAGAACAACAGACATAATGATGCACAAATTAAGACAGTTTAGTCACTAACCCATGCACTCAGTGAGACACATTTAATCACTCACTCATACAGTCAGTCATGCACCTACTAAATCCTTCGTCCAGACACTTACACATCCACTCATTCTTCAATATGTAAGACATATTTAAACTTTATAGAAACAAAAAATCACTGGATGTTGTTATCAGTGATGTCATCAGTGATGTCATTTGAGATGTCATCAGTGATGTCATCAGTGATGTCACTGACCATGTCATGAATGATGTAATATGTGACATCATCAGCAGTGGATTGCGGGTGCGCGATATATAGTTAGTGCAACTAACTATATATGGAATTTCAATGGTTTTGTGTGAGTAAAATAAGGTTTTTTAAATGCTAATTCCTAACTATATATGGTCTATAACCTATGGTTTTTTCAGTGAATATATATATATATTCACTGAAAGAACCATAGGTTACATGAGTGTTATAGTTAGCTGGACATTTCACTCGTACAAAACCATAGAAATTCCTCCGTTATAGTTAGTTGTGCTAATTATAACTCGCGCTCCTGCAATGCACTGCTGATAATGTCACATATTACATCATTCATGACATGGTCAGTGACATCACTGATGACATCACTGATGACATCTCACATGACATCACTGATGACATCATCCAGTGAATGTGGTTTTGTTTGAAATTTAAATATCTATTATATATATACCAATCTGTATTGAAGATTGAGTGGATATATAACTGTCTGGATGGAGGATTTAGTAGCAGTCTGACTGTTTGTTTAAGTGAGTAATTAAATGTGTCTTACTAAACATATGGGTTAGTAACCAAACTATATGAATGTGTGTATCACTGTCTCTGTTGTTGTATAACCTGCTGCATTAATTGGTCACTAACTACATGAGTGTCTATATTAGTTATTGAGTAGTTGGCTGTGTATTTGTAATGGAGACTGAGTGTATCTGTGGTTGGGTGGGGGAGTTGTAACTCTATGCATAGATGTATGAGTGGTTGATTGTCTAGGCATATGGGTTTAGGAGTATTTATGGAAACAGTTGTTTGGGTGTCTAGGTGTGTTTATTTGTGTGTTGGTAAGTGAATATATGTGTCAGTGGTACATCTCCAATAAAGTAGAAAAATAAAAGGCATTGTATATGAGAGTTGGTGTATATAAATAAGTATACGTAAGAGTAAGTGATTGTGAGAGTAACTATATGCATGAGTGTATAATTGTAATAGTGATTTTTTAACATTGTAACTATGATTTACTATGTGTATGTATAAATCAGGTGTTGTGTGTATAACTGTGTAGATGAGTAAATGTAAGTGTGATTGATTCTTTTCATTAGTGAGTAGCATCACTGCATAACCGACTAGGATGACTGCTGATGTGTCAATGCCTATATAGGTGTATGAGTACATTTGATAGTGTTACCATTGATCAGTGACTGCATGTATAAGTGATTCTGTGGGTGAATGGACAGTTGTGTGTGTAGACTTAGGAATCAGTGAGTGCGTATGTAGTAACTGGTGTGTGTGTGTCAATGCTTTCAAAAATGGTACTCTGTATCTGTGAGTATCAGATTATCACGTGGATGATGTCATCAGTGATGTCATCAGTGATGTCATTTGAGATGTCATCAGTGATGTCATCAGTGATGTCACTGACCATGTCATGAATGATGTAATATGTGACATCATCAGCAGTGCATTGCGGGCGCGCAAGTTATAATTAGCACAACTAACTATAACGGAGGAATTTCTATGGTTTTGTATGAGTGAAATGTCCAGCTAACTATAACACTCATGAAACCTATGGTTTTTTCAGTGAATTTCAAAGGTTTTTTAAATGCTAATTCCTAACTATAACGTCTCTGAAACCTATGGTTTTTCAGTGAATTTCAAAGGTTTTTTAAATGCAAATGTGTATAGTAGTTATACTTATTTTTTTTAACTGAATTTCTACATTTATTATTTTTTTTTTTTAAAGAACCTTTATTTATTCGTACAAGCAATTACAGGCAGAGGCCTACAGCCGTTCTGGCCGGCCACGAAGCAAGTCATAACAATAGAAAATCAATAGCAATAAAACATAGTAGCACAAGGCCAGGCGTTCCCGCAAGAGCAAGACAAAATATATATGCAAGTAGGTATGTAGGCAGCCAGGATTAAGGAAGGTTCGTTTTCCAAATTAAAACAATTAAAACTAACAATCATTCGAGGTCCTGCAGTTAGCCAGCATAAAATGAAAGGTCAATTAGCAACACATTTGCGGTAGGGAAAAAGGGCTACGCATACAAATCGGGATAATCCCCAGCACAATCACAGTTCACAATAAGCCAACGCCCCATCCCTCAAGAACTGAAAATACTACAGGAACCGTAAAAGACAAGAATGTTGAAAAGGAAAAGGAAAAAGAAGGGGCCATAGAACCAAGGAGGAAACAAGGAACTAGATAGAAAAATCCCCCCCCCCAACCCCCCACCCCGCACCCCTGCAGAAGGCCATGGCCTACCCCCCCCGGCAGTGTGCCTGTCGCCCTAATTAAGAGACCCGAAATTTAGTAAGATAAGAAAGAAAAAGAGCGGAGGAGGAGAGAAACAATATACCAGCTCCCCGCCACCCATCCCCCGAGCCCCGGACCAGCAAATCAACCCAGAAGCGAAGTCAGTTTCAGTTAATACAGTGCGTGCGCCACATAGTCACCAGAATATCCAACACCAGTAATCAAGGAAGCAATCTCAACCCTGTCCCGTGCGATCAAATGCAACAACGGAGTAAAGCCTGCCAGCCTCCATGTTAACCGACATAGGCAAAAAAGGTGACCAGGAGAATGCGGTGGGCTGCCCACCAAAGCCAGCCATAAAAAACAGTTTGCAGTCAAGAATACCGTGAGAGAGTTTCATGCGCAGCAATAAGTCCCAATCCTCCTCGGCAGCAAGCAGTCTGGTAGTCGTTATAGGATCCCGGCCCTCCAACAGTACCATACCCAACGGGAGAATCATGACACGACGTTCAAATGTAGGGTGTGACACAGTGTCCTGGACGCACGAGCAGTCCCGAAGAGCGTATCCCACGGCCAGAATAATGGCATCTAGTTTCCTCACCAGGTCGCGGGTAAAGCAGTCCAGGGCGACGCGAAGGGCACCTAGAGCAGCAATAACATCACCAGTCCCCAGCATCGTCTCAAGAGCACGATCCACGGCACTCGTCCTCACCAAGGGCCCCTCAACCGGCCTCGCCATGGTAGTCAGGATAACGCTGTCCCATGCACCCGATCGGGGGTCGTCGGGGCACAATCGAGCCATGACTGCAGGGGCGATGAGCTCAACGGCGTCTCAGGAAATGCTGCATAGATGGCCTCAACAGGCGACAGGATCTTTACAGCACACCAGAGCCCTCAGAGCCCAAGCACAGATCTCGAAGTGCACAAGATGGCGCCCACAGTTCGTCGGGAGGGATGGGAGGAATATCCAGGCCGTGCACGGGCAGAAAAATCCAAATGAAGTCCAGTCTCCCGGTTCCTTAATGCTCCGCCGGCCCTCGACCCGCTCGGAGAAATGCGGCAAGGGGTAAGCAGTGCGGGTGACTCACTCCGATCGGCCGACTCCTCCCCGTTACTGGCGGCCGTTGTTGTTGCATCGGGGGCCGGTCATCCCTCCCATGCAAAGCCCCGGTTGTACGGCTATTAAGGGCCGGGCGTAGCGCGGGAATAATTCTCAGGTTCTACCGCTGGTGAAGACTTCGGGAGCACGACACCGCAAGCCGAAACACTTCCCCTTCACGATAACGCGGCTCGGGGTCAGGATTAGTTTCAGGATACGTGCACAAATCAGTGAAGACGGCGGAGCTGAGTGCCTAAGCGGCCATCACAGTCGCCTGCTTGGCTCCTCCCCGAATTTCTACAGTTTTTTAACTGTTTATTTATAAATATTTTATTTTATTTTATTTATTAAACATTATATATTTTTCAGAAAATTGCAAAAACATTACAATGAATTTAAAACTGAAATATTTTTAATTATTTTGTATTTCAATATATTTATATGATTTTCTTTTTTAATTTTTCTTTCAAATTTTTTTGGGTAGTTGCACTCCCAAAGCATACCTACTGCAGCAGGGTCCACGTATTCTAGCTGCCATTTTGGAAAAGTCGTGAAGGATCCACGTATGGTGAGCGACAAGTGCGTGTTTTTTTCAGTTACGTCATATACGTATAATGTTACGTGGTGTGCGCGACCGGTATGCGACCGGTTTGCGACTCCTGCTCCAGTGCATTGGCGACACATGTGTACTATGGTACGCGATGCTTGCGCGGTGGCGGGCCCCACGTGACGTCATATACGTGCTGGGGCGCACTTGGTGCGCAACTCCTGTGAAATTTTTTATGTTCTAAAATGATATGTACGTGTCTTTAATGTACATATTAGGGCATAAGATTATCTAAGGTATTCATAAAAATAATATATTTCTACTTGTAATAAATGTATATTATTTTTAAATATATTTTCGCGAAGTCGCGTCAGGTGCGCGCTTCATGAGCACACGATGCGCGGATCCCATGTGACCAAAAAAAAAAAAAAAAAAAAAAAAAGATTTGATTGGTTCATAACATTTCCCACTGTAACTATTGAAGGACCCCACCCATTTTAATTATTCTGTTTGGAGTAGTTGATGAGAGACATCTCTTCTTCTTCCAGAGCTGGTTTTTGAATTTTTTTGGTGTTTTTAAAAAATTGCATGGGAGAAATGGCATCTGGTTTGCAAGCTCCTCATCATTCTTCAGATGAAGATATCTTGGAGGAAGATCCACCCAAGCAGAGGCCTGAATCAGTGGTATGGAAATGTTTCACCTTTCCTGACGGAGAAAAAAAGGACAACGCAAGAAAAGTCACATGCTTGTGTGACAGGGTCCTGTCGCAAGGCAGGGACAAGATATACTCCTGTGGAACAGCGAGTATGTATAAACATCTGCAGTCCATTCACCCAAAGAATCTGGCACGAGAAGAAATGAGACGTGCAGCAAAAAATCCACCACCAGGCACTGCTAGCACCTCCGGAGCGTCCACTTCAGCACCACCAGAAGACATTCGCCCAGAATTTGCTTTTCTGCAGCAGCATAGCACTAAGTGCAAGACCATCATCTGTTATGGTGAACAGTCAGTGGACGCTATTTGTGCAGCTCAACGGAACCACAAATGCAAATTTTTTTTTTTCGTTTTTAAAATAATGTTGAATTCCAAAAGCTAACTGTTTACTTAGTTCCTTTTTTGTTCAATTTTTAAAAAAGACCAACAAAAAGTACAAAATTGTTAAAAAAACGACAAAAAAAATAGAAAACTACCTTATCTGGTTTAAAAAAGAACTTTAATTGCATGGTTATGTCTGAAAATTTGGATGAATGTATGTGTAGAGCATGATTGACTGAAAGAATGCATTAGTACTGTATGGTGAATTTATAGGGGAACATCTATGAGGAAGTGCTGCAGCGTGACACTGCAAGCCCTTTAGCTGCACCGCGCTGCGGCACTTCTGAAGCACAGGGATGTGACATATTTACATGAATATGTCGCAATTCTATGCTCCCTCTGCACTAGCACACAAACTGCAGCCATGCAGTGACGCAGGCACCCTTGCACCATGGTGCAAGGATATCTGTGTCGTGAGAAGATTGTTTTTGTGCTGTAAGGGACTACTTCCTGCACAAAAACAATCACTAAAGGCATTTTCCTCCTTCAATGTATGCTGTGGAATGCGGCATGCATTGAAAGAGGAAAAAACGAGGAAAAATGAAAACATTTCTCCTTGTTGTGCCTCGCTACACCACCTCTAGGGTGGCGCACCATTCACACGTATCTACAGGTTTACACTTTCTTGTAAGTCCTAAGATGTGTTATTCCATGGGTGTTGTGTGGGAACAGACACAGCAACACCCATGGAACGCCCCTTCAACGCAAAGTGCCGCGTTTGAATGGGTCGTATTTTCAAGGAGAGGAAAAGCCTCGCAGGGCGGCTTTTCCTCTCCTTGTAAATATGGAGGAGTCCCCAGCGCCATCACTACGTTACAAAAAGTGACGTACTGGTGGCGCAGGGGGCTTGTAAATCTGCCCCATAAGTGCTTAGGTATTGGCAGAGTGATACAATAAGAACATAGTGTTGGATGGCTGTTTGACGAACTGCATGAGACTGAGAGGAGGTATCCTAGGCTGCATGAGTACTACTTCAGTATTTAGTGGAGTGTACCAATAGTATGTATCTGCTTAGAGGTTTGTAGGGATTGTGCACAGAATATTGTACGTGTACTTGTGTTGGTGCCTAGGTCATTCTGTAAGAACATCACTAGTAACTAGAATGATGACAGTGCTGCAAACAGAGTGCTCAGTTAATTTATAAGTGCTTAAGTATTGTCTCAATGCCTGGGTCATTCTGCAAGTGCATAGACAGTGACTGGGTTCCTAGAGTGCTAGTAGGTGACAGCAGGATAATTGTAGGAGTGGACACAGACTCACAGTGCGATTCCAGACAAGCATGACTATTACCTGGACTTTTGCAGGACTGATTCAATAGTCAGCAAGGGGTTAAGGGGCCGCATGCATTGTGCACATTTGTGCACATTTGACTTACCACTGCTTGTCTCAATGCCTGAGTCATTCTGCAAGTGCATAGACAGTGACTGGGTTCCTGGAGTGCTAGCAGTTGACAGCAGGATACGTTTATAAGCATTTATGTTTCAGCAGAGTGATTAGATAAGGACATGCTTCTGTCAGGATGATTGTAGGAGTGGACACAGACTCACAGTATGATTCCAGACAAGCATAACTATTACCTGGACTTTTGCAGGACTGACTCAGTAGTCTGCAAGGGTTTGAGGGACCGCATACATTGTGCACATTTGACTGTAACACTGCTTGTCCCAATGCCTGATTCATTCTGCAAGTGCATAGACAGTGACTAGGTTCCTAGAGTGCTAGTAGTTGACAGCAGGATACGTTTAGAATGACTTATGTTTCAACTGAGTGATTAGATAAGGACATACTTCTGTCAGGATGTTTGTAGGAGTGGACACAAACTCACAGTGTGAATTCAGACAAGCATGACTATTACCTGGACTTTTGCAGGACTGACTCAGTAGTCTGCAAGGGGTTAAGGGACCGCATACATTGTGCACATTTGACTATAACACTGCTTGTCTCAATGCCTGAGTTATTCTGCAAGTGCATAGACTGAGACTAGGTTCCAAGAGTGCTAGTAGTTGACAGCAGTATACGTTTATAAGCACTTATTTTTCAGCAGAGTGATTAGATAAGGACATGCTTCTGTCAGGATGATTGTGGGAGTGGACAGAGCTGCTTTAGAGCCATAGAACAGGTCAGCAGAGCTGCTTTAGAGCCAGAGAACCAGGTCAGCAGAGCCGTTGTAGAGCCAGAGACCCAGGTCAGCAGAGCTGCATTAGAGCCATAGAACCAGGTCACTCACTCTCTACTACTCACTCTACTACTCTCTACTACTCTCTACCACTCACTCTCTACTACTCTACTATTCACTCTCTACTACTCTCTCCCTACTTCTCAGTCTCTACTACTCACTCTGCTACTCTCTACTACACACTCTCTACTACTCACTCTCTACTATTCACTCTCTACTACTCACTCTCTACTCCTCACTCTCTACTACTTAATCTCTACTACTCGCTCTCTACTACTGTCTACTACTCACTCTCCAATACTCACTCTCTACTATTCACTCTCTACTACTCACTCTCCACTACTCACTCTCTACTACTCTACTACTCTCTCTACTACTCACTCTCTACTACTCACTCTCTACTGCTCTACTACTCTCTCTACTACTCACTACTACTCTCTATGACTCACTCTACTACTTTCTACTACTCTCTACACTCACTCTTTACTACTCTACTACTCACTCTCTACTACTCTCTACTACTCACTCTCTACTACTCACTCTACTACTCTCTACTGCTCACTCTCTACTACTTGCTCTCTACTACTCTGTACTACTCTCTACTGCTCACTATCTACTACTCTCTCCTACTCACTCTCCTACTCACTCTCTACTACTCACTACTACTCATTCTCTACTACTCCACCTGTATCTACTACTCACTCTCTACTATTCACTCTCTACTACTCACTCTCTACTACTCTACGACAGAACCTCTCTTCCAATGGTCCCCACCCAAGAGTTTTGTAACACACTCAACTCTTTCTTTTTTGATAAAATTTGTACTATCAAACAAAGTATTCCCATCACTCAGCCCCCTCCTTTGTTTGTAGACACTTTTTACAACTCTGCCACTTTAGACTCCTATCCCCTCATAGGCAATGTTAATTTACTCAAACTTTTAACTAAAGTCAAAACTGGCTCCCCTGATGACATTTGTCCCCCCCACATCCTGAAAGAAGTGGGCACCAATCTTCCTGGGTGCTTACTTTCTATATTGAATGGGTCACTTGTACAGGGCAAAGTTCCATGCAATCTGAAAAAAGCTCTCCTCGTCCCCCTCATAAAAAAGGCAGGAGCAAACCCGTTAGATCCCATCAATTACAGACCCATATCGTTGTTGCCATACTGTGCCAAACTGCTGGAGTCACATGTATGTGAAAGTATCTCCAGCTTTTTGGAAAAATCCGAGTATCTCGCACCGAATCAAGCAGGGTTCCGACCTTGCCATTCCACCGAGGCGGTCATTCTCTCGGTGCAAAATACTTTGAGGCGGAACGCAGATGCAGGAATTCATCAGGCGCTTGTGCTTCTGGACCTCTCTGCTGCGTTCGACACGGTCGACCACACCATCTTGGTCGACCGTGTCGAACAGGCAGGTCTCAGGGGCCCTGCATTGAGCTGGATTCGCTCCTTCATCACGGGCCGTACACAATCGGTCAGATTGGGCTCCTTCTCTGCTCCCACTATACCTACCACCTGCGGGGTACCACAAGGTTCCTCGTTATCTCCCCTGCTTTTTAACGTATACCTACGCCCCCTTTTGCACTCCCTTCGGAATGCAAAGGTAACTATTTTTAACTATGCGGATGATTTGCAGCTCATCTTTCCTCTTAACACCAAGGACTCTGTGGATGAATTTCAAAGAACTATGTCCCACATACTGAGTTGGATGAGCTGCAATCACCTGAAGCTCAACCCGGGCAAGACCGAGCTGGTCCTGCCCGGACAGAGCTCACTTAGTTGGAATCCTAGCTTCTGGCCTACTAGTATGGGCGCCCCCCCATCTAAGTCATCTTTGGTCAAGAGCCTAGGTATCTTCATCAGCGAGGATCTCTCGCTGAAAAGACAGGTCGGAGCAGTGGTATCCTCTAGTTTCTTCCAATTGAAGAAAATAAAAAAAATCGCCCGCTTCTTTTCCTCAGCAGCCCTCACACAGATCGTCATCTCCTTGGTTCTGTCCAGGCTGGACTTTTCTAACAGTCTCTATCTCGGCCTCCAAATTGGAGAGCTCAAACGTCTCCAGCTTGTTCAGAACCAAGCCGCCAGGCTTCTTCTGAATATACCCAGGAGGCAATCCATCAGATCTGGCCTTAAGCAGCTACACTGGTTGCCAGTCGAGCAACGTGTTGCCTTTAAGGCCGGGTGTATTCTGTTCAGGTCTCTGAATGACACTGGCCCTTTATTCATCAGAGACTTATTCAAAAAATACTGCCCCTCCCGTCACCTCCGATCCACTTATAAATCACTCTTGATTGTACCCCCATTCAAAAGGAAGCGCCTCGGAGGTAGTTGTTTCGACCACCTTGCTGCTGTTCTTTGGAACTCTTTCCCCCTCCACCTAAAGCTGAATGACAACATCCTCAGCTTCAGACACTCCTTGAAAACTTGGCTTTTCTCTCAAGCTCACTACTGATCTAGTACAGCTCCACCTATTGACTGCCTTGCCTGGTTCTTTCCTATAGCGCCATGAAGCCTTCGGCGTACGAGCGCTCAACAAATTCCAATTAACATTAACATTAACATTAACTTGCTCTCTACTGCTGTCTACTGCTCACACTCTACTACTCACTCTCTACTACTGACTCTCTACTACTCACTCTCTACTACTCACTCTCTGCTACTCACTCTCTACTACTCTCTGCTAATCTCTCTACTACTCACTGTCTACTACTCACTCTACTACTCTCTACTACTCTCTACCACTCACTCTCTACTACTCTACTACTACTAACACTCTACTACTCTCTACTACTCACTCTCTACTACTCTCTCTCTACTACTCGCTCTCTACTACTCTCTACTACTCACTCTCTACTACACACTCTCTACTACTCGCTCTCTACTACTCTCTACTACTCACTCTCCACTACTCACTCTCTACTACTCACTCTCTACTACTCCCTACTACTCACTCTACTACTCATTCTCTACTACTCTACTACTCTCTACTACTCACTCTCTACTACTCACTCTCTAATACTCACTCTCTTGTACACACTCTCTACTATGTGCTCTCATTTCATTTCATAAAGCTTTATTCGGAGCATAAAAAACATGTCCATAAAAGCACATACAATTTCAAATGCAGACATTTCATTAATTAAAAAGAAAAAGAACACATAATACATTTGTTATCCAGTGCGGGATGGAATAAATAATTAAAAATGGTTAAAAACACATACTTTTCCTAGCACCAATAGCCCTAAGTAGGAAAGTAGCCGTAAAAAAGCAAATGTCCGGATGGTGCAGATTAAAAAGCAGTTTCATAGAGTCAATAATTGTTCTTACTCCAAATCTTTTCAAGATGGGCTTTAGGAAGATTTTCCGTAATTCGCTATACAATTGGCAAGATAAAAGAAAGTGCATAGTGCTCTGTTCCGTCTTGTAATCACAAGCACAGGGTCCAGTAGGGCGTATTTTTACATTAGGGCACGCAACCAGATAATGTACTATTCCCATCCTCATTCTGGTTAGTACAAACTGGTGTGAAACTCTGGTCACCTGTGTCAGGTAAGGATGAAATCCAATAAGCTCATTCATGCTGTTGTACAGCTTACAGGTAGATAGTTTTGATTCTTCCAAAGCACGCCTCTCTATACAAAAGTTCAAAAACATAATTTTCAGGTTTGACTTGGAGTTATCAGACGCACAATACCGATCATTAATCACATTATATCCAAAAACCTTTTGAAAATTGTCGATATTATATTTGATCCAGGGGATCTTCAGGTGCTGGTCCAAGGAAAGGCAATCCTCAATAATAGCTCTATTCAATGAGGTGCCTTCCTTCAGCCAAACAGAGCGCCACAATAATAAGGGTCTTAACATGATTAGATCGTTCGAAAAATGAATCCCTGTTTCCTTATGAACCAAGATGTTGGAGGTAGATTTGGGTAAGCACAGGAGCCTTTTCAATAAGTTATTCTCCTCTACCTGTAAGCTCCCGGCAGATGTCATGCCCCAAACTCCTGCCCCATAAAGGGCCGCAGATAGACATCTGGATTAAAAATGTTTTAGCATGTCCGCAATGCGTCTATTCCCCAGCTTCTTGGCAAATACAAACACCCCGTTGGCACTCCTAATCATCTTAGTTTTTACCGCTTTATGTTCAATATCCCAGCTACCATTTTTAGAAAAATTGATCCCCAAATAGCAGAAGTTGTATACTTTTAGAACCTGTTCGCCTTCTATAAAATAATGAGAGTTAACTTTCGTTTTAGCTCGACCTGGCCCACACTCCATCACATAGGTTTTCGACCTATTAATCACCAGTTTCCTATTTTTGATGAACTGCACAAACCTGTCCATCAAACGTTGGAGACCCAGGGGGGTCCTGGACAGCAGCACAGCGTCGTCCGCATAGAGTAACACAGGAATGTTAAGGTTGTTAACTCTAGGTACGTCTGCCGTGACTGTCTGCAGGACAGAATCCACCTCATTTATGAAGAGTGTAAAAAGTAGGGGTGCTAAAACACACCCCTGCCTGATTCCCCTCCCGATCCTAAACTTGCTTGTACATTCCCCATTAGGCCCATATCGGACACTGGTACTAAGTTTTTCATACAGGCGAGCCAGAAAATATACTATACCGTCGGGAGCTCCCATTTCGATCAGTTTAGCCCACAATATGGCGTGGTCTACCATATCAAAAGCACTGCTTAGGTCAGCAAAGCATAAATAAAGTGACCCTTTTTAGCCTGGGTATATTTCCCGACCAAAAGTTCTAAATTCAAGCACTGCTCAATTGTACCACGTCCTTTTCTGAACCCAAACTGACTATTAGTTAAAATCTCATTCGTCTCTGCCCATTCCTCTAATCTGGCTAAAAGGACCCGACTCATAACTTTACCGGATGAGTCCAGTAGGGATATTTGTCGATAATGTTTTGGATCGCCCCGGTCTCCTTTCTTATAGATAGGGATGATTATTGATTCTGCCCAAGTAGATGGTATTTTACAGCTAACAGCTGCATTAAAGATCTTGACCAACAATGGGCCCCAGATCTCCGGGGCGGTCTTATAAACATCTATGGGTACCCCATCGGGTCCTTGGGCCTTCCCTCCCTTGCTGGCTCTTATACTAACCATAACCTCATCTATGGTGATGTTTAAGGCAACAATAGGCCAGCCTTTTCCATAGGAGGCTAGTCTGTTACCAGAGTCAAATATGATAGAAAAATGCTGAATCCAAGCCTCCATGCTCACATTAGATGTGAGCTCTGGCGCCTTCTCGTCCTTGAGGAATGGGCTATTCACCGTGGACCAGAACAAAGTACAGTTCCTTAGTTCTGCTGCTTGACTTAGATTGTCCCACGCTTCCTGCTGTAGTTCATCCTTTCTGCGTTTAAGGACCAATTTAAAATCCTGTCTAAGTTGGATCACTAGACTCTTGTCTCTTGGTTTGACTGCTAAAGCTTCTTTAAGATCTCTCCGGGCATTAGAACAAGCATGGTCAAACCACCCCCTATTTTGTCTATTCTTGTGCCCTACCTCTTTGGTAAACTTCTTACTGATGGTTGAATTGATTCTATCAAAGTGATCAATACTGGCAACCACAGTTTCATCCTGTTCGAGGATTGCCGAGATTTCCAACAAACAACTATTAATGATAGAATCAGATGTTACATCGGCCTTTTCTCCTTTCCACCTCAGTCTGACACCATTTATTCTGTGGGGTTTGATATTAACGATAGTACCCGTATCGGGTGTGGTGGCAGGTTTCCAGATCTTAACTTCAGTAATTAAACAGTTATGGTCACTAAGAAACACGTCAACCACCTTGGGCTCAGAGCAAATGGGGATTAGATTGGAAGACATGCATATAAAATCGATTACGGTATTAGCCCCCCTCCCTTTGAAAGTCGGTATGCTTTCTCCCAGATCATTCTTTACATTTTCCATGATTTCCATGTCATAATCTATCAAAAAGTTATTCAGGGTTTCACCATACAGATGATGAGGGAAATGAACATCGGCATCCCCTGAATGATTATAGACACCACATAGATTCTGAGATGATAAGGGGCAAGCAGAAACAATAAAATCCCCCACAAAAATAAATTCATAAACACCATTAAAATTTTCCACAAGATTACGCACTGCTTTATCTAAATCATTAACAGCTATGTGCCTAGTGCCATCAAATATATTATTGTAGAAATTAATCAAGAGTATATTTCTACCTGCTTCTTGTGCTAGCCATAGGATTTGGGAATAAGCCCCCACTTTTACATACTTTTTCACTTGAATAGGCAACTTAACTGAAATCAAAACTAGCAGCCCTCCTTTTGATCTGCCATGAGGCAAAGCCAAGGCAGGAAGCTCATAGGATACAAAACCATCACTGCCCTTAAAGTTGTTACACCATGTTTCTTGTAGGCAAATGATGTCAAATAAACCAATAAAATCTTTCCATCCCAGCATTTCCACCTTGGCCATCAGACCTGCAATATTCCAGCTGGCAATATAGCAGGTTACCCTATCCCTATCATGGCTGACAAGAGGCGTTCCGTCGATAAATACGGACATGTTATCATCTGTATTAAAAAGCTCTATGTTGTGCATTAAATTCTCCTCTTCTCCCCCAACAGACATACAATCCACATTCACATTATTAACCATTTCAGTTACGGGCAAGGTTGACTCTCCAGGTTCATCTCTCCCCTGAATTGGATTAATCTTATGTCAGTCATTTTGATCCAGGAAACTCAACGACTGGAACCTATTCTGGGTTGGGACTTGATAAAACATCCCATTAACAGGTGACAAAGTACTATCACATGCTGATGGGAAATTGGGGGCGTGTGTCATAAATCTATTCCCACCAGTGGCCGAATTCAGCATATGCATCGGCGGGATAGGTGAGCCATCCTGGGGACCGGAACAAAAGGTATGTAACCCAGGTCTATTTATAATAGATTGATGGTTGTTATTGTTCTTTGGCCCCTCCCAACTATTTACAGAGTGCAACCTATTAAGATGGTTGTAGAAATATCCCAATGGCCTTGCAACGACATCTGTCTCGGACTGCGTTAGTGAGGCCGCTCTAAGAAGGACCGTCGCAACGTGTTGCAGATGTTTAAAGTTAATAATCACGCAGTCGCCCCCACAGGTTTTTCTAGTGTTACCAATCCAATTGACTCTTCTGATAGAAATGATTTGATCAGAGTAGCCAACTGGATAACCACAGTGTCGATTTAACCAAGAGATAGTTTTATTTTTTAGAGAATCCACCGACTCTTGGGTATATCGGGCCTGGATTATAATCGGGACATTAGTTAGAACTACAACATAGGGTACACATTCGGGTACCCTATTAGTCCCCCCTGTGGCAGCTAGTGTAGCTGTCACAGCTGGCACTAAAACAGTCTTCTCCCCATTTGAACATGATGATGATCTTACAACCTGATTAGGGGTAACCTGCACTATACTGGTTGGCCCCGCTCTCTGCAGCTGAGAAGGTCGACCCATATCCTGAGCTACAGGGCATGTCGGTACAGGTAGCTCTTTGGGTGGTTGTTTCCCAGTAGTAGCAGTAACAGGGGAACTATTTGTATTTCGTGATTGAGCCCTTTCCTGTGTTGGTGCTAAGATTGGGCGCGTTGTATCTTTAATGATTGATAAGGTTTTATCCAGAGTGACGGAATGCTGATCCACCACATCCCTTAATCTCAAAACTTCCACGCACAAACCCTCAATTTTAGCTAGCAAGGGCTCTACAATCATTTTGAATTTATCATCAATAGTGCTCACTAGCAAATCTAATTGGTCGGAATTAATAGAAACACAGTTATCTTTAATTAGTGCCCCCATGTCCTCAATGTTATCCTTGTGAGTAATATCCTTTTTGTATTTTCTGCCAGAATGATGATTTCCCCGTTTGGGAGCTGTTTTTTTGCATGCTCTCATAAGTCTTGTGGCCCTGATAGACTGTTGGGGAGTACCCTCGTAGGTGTCGCCCAGATCATCTTCCGCTACAATCACATTATCGGGAGCCTCAATGGATTCTACGTTGATACTAATATTGTCAATCTCAACTACTGTAACAATGTCATTGGGCGTACTTATATCAGCAATATTGGAATCCAGAGGCATAACCAAAGGGGAGTCTTGCAAAGTACTTTTCCCTAGAGATTTCCTCCTGTCAGTATTGATTCTGTTAACTACTTTCAGTAAGTATTTATCTGGTAAAGTGGATTGGATAGACATATTGGGAGGTAGTTCAGAAGACACGAACAGCAAAACAATAAAATAAAATTAAATCCACAGTTTATCACTTGGGTGTACTCACAAGTGATGTTAAAGGGGGGTGGCCCGTCCCTGGTCGTCCCCGGACGGCCACAGACGGCCCGCCCTCTGCCCGGGCTCAGCCCGGCGACGCCCGCGCGCATCCGCGATGAGGAGAGAGCCTCCGCCTTCTACAGCGCCTCCGGGCGCGTGGTGATAGGAAGCGGCTGGGCTGGACTCGCGAAGCCTGCTGGGAGCTGCAGTTCCACCTCACAGCGTCAGGGACCCAGCGGCTTCAACGGCGGCAGCAGCGGTAACAGCTGTGACCCCCCGGCGTCAGGTAGGTGTTCCAGAAATGCGCCCGCTCTCCAGTGAGAGCCTCCGCCTTTTACATTTATGCATACATATGCATGTTATGTACATGAAAGTTTGAAAAAACACTAATAAAAGCAAAGCTAAAAAGCCACCTAATTACAAACAGAATTTCTTTAACTTAAACGAGGGAGAGACCTATTGCATTTTCAATGCTTATTTACTTTGGTTTCATCAAGAGGGCATTCAGATGTGTCACACATTTGCCATAAATTCTGAATGTTAGCACTCTAGTTGCTCATTAGGTCACTGTTGTAAAGCTACTGCTCACCAGTGAAGTCTGCTGCTGGTATTGAAAGTACATGTTTCAGTCTGCATGTCAGAATTATTTTTCATGAAATAGAAGAGGATTTGAGAAGTCACTCAAAATGTGCCCTAATTTTTCTTTCTGCAGTACTAATCAAACTTTCTATGGCACAATGAACCCCCTCATTTTGTTCCTTTTTAAATTAAATGTTTTAAGAGTTACCACTTTATTCCAATCAAGATGGCTTCAGGTGTGCTATACTTTTGTCATAAGTCATAAGGCTGTTAGCACTCTAGTTGTTCTTTAGAACACTCTGGGAAGCTACAGTAGAACACAAAGGAATCAACTGACAGTCTCTGCCCTTGTTGGATGTACATGTTTTACTGAAAATGTCAGACTTCATTCTCACATGACTGAGAAAGATAATGTGAATTTACAGAAAATATGCTCTCAGTTTAGCTTATAGATCACCTTCCAAACCTCTGTGGGAAAAGCATGAGAAAATAGTTTTCTCTCAAACATGATTCATGATATCCCAGCAGAAGGCCTTTTCACATGGTAAAATTACCTTAGAACACACCACAATTCCTAAAATGAGTATGGTACCATCAACAAATGATTTATAATGTAACTAAAGTCTTAAAACCTTCTATTAACTGCAATGCTTTTTAATGAGGTGCTATCATGTATATTTGTCCCAAGATGGCTGCCAACACTTCTTGGATGAAGGGCTGACAGCCAATCAGATCTCACGATGAGACGTGTCGTTAGGCTTCGCCCAGATATATATGTATTTTTTTCCTTTAATATCTAAAAAAACGACTAAACAGATATACACCATTTAACCAAAAGGCACAAGTGTGAACCAAGGACTACCTCTTTGCCAAATTTGGAGTAATTCTGTTCCGTAGTTCGGGCTGTAGCTGCGATTAAAGGTACCAATGGAAAATTGCATGGGGAAAACATGTTTTGGGAGCCCCTTTTTCTCGGTCCCCGCTTGATGAATCACCCTCAAATGTTCAGGATAGGAGCGGACCGGAGCGCCCCACGAGTTCTGAAAATTTCGCGAAGATTCGTCAACGGGCACCAAAGTTATTGCAAATAGAATGTTGCGGATTTCCTATGGAAAATAGGTCCTAACTATAACTACCTATTGGCTACCACCAGTAGGATGAATGGATGGATGGATGTATATATATATATATATATTCACTGAAAAAACCATAGGTTATAGACCATATATAGTTAGGAATTAGCATTTAAAAAACCTTATTTTACTCACACAAAACCATTGAAATTCCATATATAGTTAGTTGCACTAACTATATATGGCGCACCCGCAATCCACTGCTGATCATGTCACATATTACATCATTCATGACATGGTCAGTGACATCACTGATGACATCACTGATGACATCTCAAATGACATCACTGATGACATCACTGATGACAACATCCAGTGACTGTATTTTTCTGTAAAGTTAAAATATGTCTTGAGTGGATGTATAAGTGTCTGGATGAAGGATTTAGTAGGTGCATGACTGACTGTATGAGTGAGTGATTAAATGTGTCTCACTGAATGCATGGGTTAGTGACTAAACTGTCTTAATTTGTGCATCATTATGTCTGTTGTTCTGTAAACTGCTGCATGTGTTGATCATTAGCTATACGAGAGGCTATATGTGTTATTAATTGGTTGCCCAAGTATTTCTATGGGAGATTGAGTTTGTGTGGGGGTGGCTGGAAGGTGTGAGACTCTATGCATAGATGTGTGAGCAGTTTATTCACTAGGTGTATGAGTTCAAGAGTGCATGTGGAAACAGCTACATGGGCAGTTGACTGTGTGCATGAGTGTATTGATGAGTGAATGGATATCTCAATGCTACATGTCATAGTAAGTACATATGTAAAACACAGTACATGTGAGAGTTGGCATATATAAATAACTGTGCATGAGAGCCACTGAATGAGTGAGTGGTTGTATCGATCATTGTGAACTTGTATCAGGGATTGTATAAGAGAGTAAATATGTGTTAGTATATGTTTCAATAAGTAAGGTGTGTTTAACTGTATAGTTGAAGAAATGGAGGTGAGATTGTTTCTTTGCATGACTGACTGGGTGTGTGAGTAACTCCATGGATGAGTGGCAGTGTGTGAGTGTCTGTATACACTGAGTGTATCTAAGGTTATATTAGAGTCTGAAGAGGTTTATCGTATTAGCACAAGAATGATGTCAAATGAGATGTCATCAGTGATGTCATCAGTGATGTCATTTGAGATGTCATCAGTGATGTCATCAGTGATGTCACTGACCATGTCATGAATGATGTAATATGTGACATGATCAGCAGTGGATTGCGGGTGCGCCATATATAGTTAGTGCAACTAACTATATATGGAATTTCAATGGTTTTGTGTGAGTAAAATAAGGTTTTTTAAATGCTAATTCCTAACTATATATGGTCTATAACCTATGGTTTTTTCAGTGAATTTTCAAGGTTTTGTAAATGCTAATTCCTAACTATATATGGTCTATAACCTATGGTTTTTTCAGTGAATTTCAATGGTTTTTTAATAGCAAATATCATAAGCTGTCGAATGTCAAGTACGTGGTAAGTAAAAACATTTTCGTGTTTATGCACACTGATCTGCTTTGAATGCTGCCCCCCACCCCTCATTTCTATTAGGAGTACTCTCTCTTTGCAGATAGTGAAGGGTAGTTAACGCAGCCCTTTGCCCCCTTTGTAATCCGTCGTGCCTGCCTCTCTCTCCATTTGATTGATTGTTCTCTTTGGTTCATTCTCTATTTACAAACAAGCACAGAGTCGCAATACTCTGTTTAGTCTTTGCAGATAGCGAAAAATCGTGTAAAAAAACAAAAGGAATCGAGCAAAATCAGTAGGCCACTAATGGGATCTCTTTTTGACCTCGCTAAAATAGAAACATTAGGAACAACCTGTTGAAAATAGCAATGCGTATGTACATAAGCGGCGTTCATTTGTGTTCACAGTACCCCTTGTTGATTGTTTCAATCGAGCATTGAATTGTTCGATGTTAATTCTCTTAAGGATCTTCTCTACCTGCAAACGAGGAAGAATAGGAATATTCTCTCTCCCTTTGCAGATAGTGAAGGGTAGGTAACGCAAGCCTTTAACACGTCGTACCTATTTCATTCCTCATTGATTGATTGATTGTCCGAACATTGACTGTTTGGGAATTAGTTCTTTTTGGAGGTATTCCCTGTTTGCAAATAAACGTAGGAAAATCTTTGCAAGTAGTGAAAGGGTACGTAATGCGGACCTTTCTCCCCCGTTGTAATCTGTCATGCCTATCTACTCCCCACTGATTGATGCACCTGTTTCACCCGGACCATTTACTAGACATACGTCATCTGGCCCGACCAGAGAGCACCCCTAGTGAAAAGGACATATGCAATAATAACGAAGTGATCACTGTATCCTGTTAACAGAAACTTTAGCATGAAACAACCTGGAAAGAAAAGAATAGGAAAACGAAAATCAGTAGGCCACTGATGAACATGAACTTTTATTAAACAACGAACAAAGAAACGATAACATAACGTAATGATAAAACCTATTAATGTCCTAGAAACAAGAAAACGTTAAAATATGCCAGTGGTGAGAGACCAGAAAAACAGTAAGAGAAACCAAATCACCCCTCGCTGTCCCACCGCCTGCCACGCCAAAAAAATCGATAGACTAGGGAAAATGCAAGTCAGTAGAACATCCGCCCCCACTCTGGAAACTTCCAAGGTGGGGCAGGGTTCCGGCTACGCCCAGCCGGGAGCAGCCCATATAAGGCAGGTCCTGCTGCCACGCCTCGGCCAGGAGATCCTAACGTAGGGTGTAGCCGGAGGAGAGGCCGAGACCAACGGGACCCGGCCAGGGGATTGCCTTTACAACGCTGAACAGTTGCAGGGGGGGGGAATGTCTCCTCGACCCTCCCCTCTCTCTCCCAGTCCGGCCGCGGTGGCCCTTGAGAGTTGCAGGTAGTCCCGCCACATGCTCTTCCGGTCCGGCCACCAACGGTCGGGGGGCCGAGGCCGACGGAATCCGGCTGCAGCCGATAAACCAAGAAACCCGTTCATGGGGCCAGAGCCAGGGGCGTCCGGCCGACATCTACCGGAAGCCCGGCCCGAAGACGGACGGGACACTTCTTCTTTCTTGTATAATTGCTGCAACAACCCTGGGGGGGGATGTCTTGCACATGCCTCCGACCCCCCCCCCTCGTCCTCATCGCCTGGTCCGGCCATAACAAATCTCAAGCGAGACGCCGTGGGGTGCACTGGGAGGGAGAGACGGTGCGAACAGGCCTCTCCCGCCTCCCCAGTGGAGGCTTCCCAGCTGCACCCTCAGCGGTCCAGGCGCCCGGAAAAGAGTTCTTCCACTGTGGCCATGCTGCAACGTCTCGCCCGGCAGGGTGGAGCCCGTCCGCTCATTTGACCCCGCGATCGCCAGTAGCTACCGAACTCTCAAAATGGCGGTCGACCTGGCAAGAGCGGGCCCAGCATAAAGAAATGGCCCGGTCACTGGTTGACTCCACCACCGTAGTCCTCCACGACCTTGAAGATTCTAGAGGAGCCGCGGGAGTCTCCGACCCCCGATGGGGAATGACTGCCATGATCACCCGTGGAGTGACGAAACTGTATCCGCGGGACGTCGGCGCCAGCCTCACTTTGAATTACTAGAATCCTGCAGACCTCACTTCCGGTGAAAGCACAGTGTGACCCGGTAGGAAAAATTGTTGCACCCCCTCCCCTTTTTGACTGATAGTTCAAACCACCGATCCTTTCCTTTGCCCTTTTAACGGAACTTTGGACTGCCTCCCCCTCTTTTACATTTTCTAGAGAAAACAAAACATTAACCACTACATTAGCATAGCAGTTGACACCAGAACTGTTTTCAAATTGAAAACCAACAACATCTTCAACAGAATCCTTTTTGTTTCTGCTGTGACCCTGCTCCAGCACAGGCATTGTCCCCAGCAGTAATTCTGCAATGCCGGTAAGAATAGCTGTGGTGCCTACTGGACTCACTCACCCCCGCGGCGCCCCACGCCGTTATTTGCTGGGCGGCAACTTGCTAGACATCACCTTCGTGACATCCAGATTTCAGCGCGTTCTGCTGCCTTGGAACTATTCGCACAACAGACCGCTACTGACAAGAATATTTCATTATTGGTGCTGTCAATTTCAATAAATCTATTGGATAATTCAAAAGAAATTGCCACGGTCTCTTCGTTGTTTAAATGTTTTTACTGTTTTTGTTTTGTTGTATATATTTATATGTTATTAAAGTTTTATATTCCTACTACTTTGTTGGAGTGCTATATATTTTTTATGTGACACATAATTGTAAAAACTTTGATGTACAAAGAGTCATTCCTGGAATCTTCCGCTTCAGGCTCGGTCCCCTCCCCAATCACAATACAGGATAGTTTTCAGATAGTAGGAACACGTGTGGTGTGACGGATCTCATCGGGTGTGGGCCTTGATCTACTATAACTCCTTTGAAGAGGGGTGATTCTTTACAGCTGGGGCTATAAACTACATCTGCAGGGCTAGCTGATAGCCTGGACAATCGGACACAGAGGAAGAGGAGTGTCACAGGGTGCGGTAGTGAATAGGGCGAAAGGGAGGTGTCGGGCGGGCACAGTGTGATTCTCAGGGAAGAGCAGCGCAGATGGGGGGAGGTTTATTGCCCATGCATAAGACAGAGAGCGGGGGTGACCAGTGCCTGGGGAAGATGCTTGCGAGGGTGAGGAGCCATGCTACGAATCGACAGCGTGCAGAGAGTGGGTCTGGTCAAGACATCTAAAATGGCTGCCGTGCACGACAAAAGTGTGGCATTTCAAAAAAGGCAAGATGGCGCAGACAATGTTTTTCAACACTTCCTCATTTCCTTCGAATCGAACGTTAACAGACGTTGGGGCATATTACCAAAGTTAAGCGATATTTATCGCTAACGATGCTTACCAACCAATTTTTTACCACTAAGCATCGTCAGAAATTATCGAAGATAAACCTTACTATTATCAAGGTTTATCGCAAATGCGATAATAAACGGCCGCAATGCATGAATATCGCTAAAAACTCAGCGATATTCATGCATTACCGAGCTAATACTCTTAGCCATGTTATCCACCTCCCATTGGATAACATGGCTAAGAACTGCTCAGGGCAGGTGTTACTTTTTGGAGATATTCGCGCTTAGCGCGAATATCTCCAAAAGTTGGTAATAGGAGATAGATATCTTGCATGTTGTAATGCAAGTTATTGTGGTATATGGAACTCATACCATAATCTCTCAGGAAAGCAGAAACTGATCCTTTTGGGACCGCCTAAAAAGGCCTAGGGGGTGAGGAGTACTCTACTTTGCCCCCTTTTCACGTTCCGAACTATTTTATTTTACTCTCTTCTGTAATTACACAAAATACCAGCGATAAGATGCATCGGAGACACACAGTGAGAGAAAGGAGGCCGGAGATGAAGAAGACATGTCAAATACACATTGGAGATAATATAGTGGCAGAAGGGAAGTAAATATGAGTAAACTTACCATGTAACATAAAAATGTTGCACTCTATACTATAAGTCTCATTTTATACTACAATCACTTCGCTACAACCTCATAAATTAAAAATAAAAATAAATAATGTCTCAAACAATTTTTGATTTCTAAATATAAATTTATTCTTCAGAATTTTCTAAATTTGAAACAACTAGTAACATGTCCTCATCAGTAATTTCCTCTTCAATCATCTCATCTGGAATCTCCTCATTAAAAGTCTGCAATGATGATTCTTGTAACTCTATGGTCTCCAAACACTCGATAAATTCGCCATCAAGAGATTGATCAAAAAAATCATTCAAGTCATCTCCTCCTTCTGACAATATTTCATTATTGGTGCTGTCCATTTCAATCAATGTAGTGGAATCATTCAAGTCATCTCCTCGTGACAATATTTCATTATTGGTGCTCTCAATTTCAATCAATGTAGTGGAATCATTCAAGTCATCTCCTCCTTGTGACAATATTTCATTATTGGTGCTGTCCATTTCAATCAATCTAATGGAATCATACAAGCCATCTCCTCCTTGTGACAATATTTCATTATTGGTGCTCTCAATTTCAATCAATGTAGTGGAATCATTCAAGTCATCTCCTTGTGACAATATTTCATTCTTGGTGCTGTCCATTTCAATCAATCTAATGGAATCATACAAGTCATGTCCTCCTTGTGACAATATTTCATTATTGGTGCTCTCAATTTCAATCAATGTAGTGGACAATTCAAAAGAAATTGCCACGGTCTCTTCATTGTGAGCCATTTTATTTTGAAATTGCTTGCTGTAAATTGCAGAAAAAAATAATCACTTTCATTTATCGTTTTTAGTAATACATAATATAAAACTAACTTCATCAAGTATTTAGTATAACAGAAGGACTGCAAATAAATAACAGAAAACATTTTTCAAATTATCTTCAAGTGTACAACATAGTTCCCCTTACAAATTAACAACTCACCTTTTTAAAAGTAGCAGAAGTGTTAGTACTGTGTAAATCAAACACCAGAAATTCACCACCAAAAATTCCTCACAAATGTACCTCAGACAGTAGTATCACAAAATGGCTGTGGTTTCCTCTCATTTGACATATATACATAACCAATTAACTTTCATCACACACAAATACAAAACCAAAGTAACATTTTAATTGGTTCTAAATTTCAACACTTTCAAATGTGTTTTCCCCATGCAATTTTCCATAGGACATTTACATACGTCTACAGCCTGAATGGCTGAACGGAATTACACCAAACTTGGCAAAATGGTACATCAAACCTAAGAGGTCAGGAAGGATCTACTATGCCCCCTTATGGTCATTTCCCCCTTCGCTTTGGCCTCCTCTTGTCTCTCAATCCTACCGAGAGACAAGATGGCGGCCGCTACGGACTGTTTGGAATGTTGACAGACGCCGGAGAACCAATCAGCTTCGCAAAGCTCCGTAACGCGAAAAGTACGCGAAGCGGAGCGCTGTTACAGATATATATCTTTTTTTGAACGTTAATTTCTCAAAATCCACTGGAGCACATATATTGAGACCTAGCAAAGGCACATCGGGCTACCAGTCCCTAATATTTTACCAAGTTTCGTGCAAATCCATTCAGCCGTTCGATTATTATTATTATTTTTTTTTTTTGCCCCGCGGGGCCCTTTTAAAACCTCCACATCAAACCTAGGGGGTCAGCGAGGATCTACTATTCCCCCTTATGGTCATTTGCCCCTTCGCTTTCGCCTCCTCTTGTCTCTCGATCCTACCGAGAGACAAGATGGCGGCCGCTACGGACTGTTTGGAATGTTGACAGACGCCGGAGAACCAATCAGCTTCGCTTCACAAAGCTCCGTTGCGCGAAAAGTACGCGTCCTGGGACGCTGCCCGGTCCGCTGTTACAGATATATATCTTTTTTTAAACGTTAATTTCTCAAAATCCACTGGAGCACATATATTGAGACCTACAAAAGGCACATCGGGCTACCAGTCCCTACAATTTTGCCAAGTTTCGTGCAAATCCATTCAGCCGTTCGGGCTAAAAGTGAGGCCAACCGCCCTATGGAAAACTCAATGTTAAAAACACGTTTTGGGACCCCCCTTTTTTCTCGGCCCCCACTGGACGAACCCCCCCCAAATTTTCAAGGGCTGCTCAGAAACAAAATGTGCCATTTTCCTGAAAATTTCAGCCAATTCCGTCCACAAACGCCAAAGTTATTAGACATAGAATTTTCAAAAAACCCATAGAGAAAAAATCCTAACTATATATACCTACTGGCGACCGCCAGTAGGTAATATACATGCAAATATATATATATATATAATATGCAAATTCAAATGGAGTTCCAACGAGCACTCGGGGTCTGTGAAAAAACAACAGGGTCCGTTCTTATGTCAAAGTAAAGAGTTTATTAACGACATAAACCTGTCGTGATGCGTTTAGCACTTCAAAAAGCGCTTGTTCACACAACAAATTTAATAAAGTTCATCTCTTAAATATCATTCAACACAATAAAGTTCATAGTCATGGAAAGCGGACTGTAACATAATCAACACCAGTACGTGGGCGCCATCTTTGCATGAGTAATACTGCAACATAACGTTTTAAAAAATGTAACCTTCTATGTTAATTTCATGAAAAGTACTGTGTAAGCGTCAGATACAGTTAATGGGCATGGGGCTAGTAAATTTGTTCGTAAGAGTTAGGGCATAGCGGGCAAGTCAGCCCGTCGTCTGCGTAGGCAAGACTATAGGCGGCCTCAAGTGCTAGAATAGAAGCTCCCGAACAGAGGTATGCACCGGTGGTGCCTTGTGGAAGATGTAGTGTATGCGCACTTGTGAGAAGGTAACTCACCGACATCGCGACTCTGCCTCATTTACCAATAGGTTTGAAAACAAGTTAGAAATGTAAGGGCCCATAATTAATGCTGGTTAGTGCAGCAGGGCCCATGTAAGTGCTAAACTATAGGCATCAAGAATGCCTCGTGAGTCTAACTTGTGGGCCGGGGTGTAGAGGCAAATAGGATAGTAAGAGCCCAAAATTAATGCTGGTTAGTGCCAAAGGGCCCATGTAAGCGCTAAACTATAGACATCAGGAATGACGCTTGAGTCTTCCTTATGTGCCGGTCGCAACGTGAGTGAGTTACCTTCTCATGAGCCCCCATACACTACATCTCCCACAAGGCACCACTGGTGCATTCTCTGTTTGGGAGCTGCTATTCTAGCACCTGAGGCCACCTATAGTCTCGCCTACGCAGATGACGGACTGACTTGCCCGCTATGCCCTAACTCTAACGAAAAGATTTACTAGCCCCATGCCCATTAACTGTATCTGACGCTTACACAGTACATTTCATGAAATTAACATAGAAGTTTACATTGTTTACAACGTTATGTTGCAGTATTACTCATTCCAAGATGGCGCCCATGTATTGGTGTTCCCTACATTCTTGGCTTAATCTGACATGGTTGCTGTTTGTATAGCGGTTTCTTGTGCACGTTATTAACATTATTGCCTTGGTATTGTTTCATATTCCCTGCACAGCAGGCTCTTGCCCGAGCGCGTTTTCCCCCTCACAGTTTCTCCCGCTATGTGCTTCGCGCACGTGAGATTTTGTCAGGCGCGTCTGGTCCGAGTGAGGTAGCTCCGTCGAGCGCTCCCTCTGGTCTTTACGCGCGTTTGGGAATCCGGTCACTCCTTTAGTGTCCGTTTGATTCCCAACCAACCCTCGCCTAATTTTGACACTGCTACGCGGTGATTTCCCCACACGGCCACGCCTCAGTCCATTCTTATAACAGCTTCGGGGAAAGCCCGGCTGTTGGAGCACCAGCGAGGGGGCTGCCTTAAGGATTTTAAGGGCATTTGTTCTGTGCTCACAGCCTCTGCTATCATGTCTTCTCCAGAAGCCCATTTTTACACCTCCTACCAGGAAGTGGAGGAGGAATGGCCCCCAACTTCTCCCTCCAGCAGTAGACTAAGCCCTCTCTCTGGCTATTTCTAGGGCGCTGGCTCCTCTTAGGGATCAGGTTGATAAGCTGGCGAAGAGCATCCCTGGGGTGTTCAGTGACCCAGATCTGGTGGTGGCGGGTCCCAGTAGCTCCCAGATGGGGAATAAAAGGGCCGTTAAGCATAACCCGGGGCACTTGGAAGGGTTTGATAAATTTACGGATACCTTCCTCAAGAGTGTGTGAACGCTAAAACTTGCACCGTGCCGGGAGGAGGAGGAGCCCGGAGAAAATTGTGATGCTGTCACCACTATTTGTAGACCCTGACGGTTGGTTTCCCTTAGAGGGAGAGGCTGTATCGGAGGACGATTTCTCCTCCGATGAGGATAAGGACTCGGGCCGTCCCTGGCGTCCAGAGTCCCACTCCTCTCAGTCTCTGGTTGGGGACGGGGTCCACTTGGACATGTTCGAGTCTACCCAAATTCACCATCCTAAGTCGGCGGAGTGGACCCCTGACACCAAAGTGGCAGAGTATGTGGTGGGGAAAATCCATCAACCCCTTGAAAGGGAGGTCAGGAATAGGATGAGGGGAGAATGCCCCAGGCCCTCACTGAAGGGGAAAGTGGCACACACGCATGAAATTGATGAGAAACTATGTACCTTTTTCTCCATATGAGGGATCCCAAGAAAGGAATTGATAGGTCTTGGACGTGGTAGGGCCCTTGACCCAAATAATTCAATTGGCGGAGCGTTCAAAAGAGTCAGGATCCCCTTTGTCCACGGATATTGTGGCTGGTTGGCAGCACTACCCTAAACCCTAATACACTAACCTCTCCACTACCAAACACCACTGCACTACCATACACCCTAAAACACTACCCCCAGCATGACACCCTACACTACCCAACCACCATTGCACTACCCTAAACCCTAAATCTACCCCCAGCACAACCCCCTACACTACACAAACACTACTGCACTACCCAAAATCACTACACCCAGCACGACCCCCTTCACTACACAAACACTACTGCTCCGCCTTAAACCATAAAACACTAAACCAGCATGACCCCCTACACTACACTAACCCCACTGCACTAACCTAAACCCTAAAACACTACCCCCAGCAGGACCCCCTTCATTACCTAAACACAACTGCACTACCCTAAACCCTAAAACACTACCCCCAGCATGACCCCCTTCATTACCTAAACACAACTGCACGACCCTAAACCCTTAAACACTACCCCCAGCATGACCCCCTTCACTACCAAAACACAACTGCGCTATCCTAAACACAAAAACACTACCCCCAGCACAACCCCCTACACTACCCAAACACCACTGCACGACCCTAAACCCTAAAACAAGACCCCCTACACCACACAAACACCACTGCACTACCCTAAACCCTAAAACACTAGAACCCAGCACGTTCCCCTACAGTACACAAACACCACTGCACTACCCTAAACCCTAAAACACTACCCCAGCATGACCCCCTACACTACACAAACCCCACTGCACTACCGTAAACCCAAAACACTACCCCAGTACTACCCTCTACACTACCCAAAAACCACTGCACTAACCTAAACCCTAAAACACTACCCCCAGCATGACCCCCTACACTACACAAACACCACTGCACTACCCTAAACCCTAAAACACTACTCCCAGCATGACCCCCTATACTACCCAATCACCATTGCACTACCCTAAACCCTAATCACTACCCCCAGCATGACCCCCTTCATTATCTAAACACAACTGCACTACCCTAAACCCTAAAACACTACCCCCAGCATGACCCCCTTCACTACCAAAACACAACTGCACTATCCTAAACCCCAAAACACTACCCCCAGCACGAACCCCTACACTACCCAAACACCACTGCACGACCCTAAACCCTAAAACACAACCCCAGCATGACCCCCTACACTACACAAACCCCACTGCACTGCCGTAAACCCAAAACACTACCCCAGTACTACCCTCTACACTACCCAAAAACCACTGCACTACCCTAAACCCTAAAACACTACCCCCAGCATGACCCCCTACACTACACAAACACCACTGCACTACCCTAAACCCTAAAACACTACCCCCAGCATGACCCCCTACACTACCCAATCACCATTGCACTACCCTAAACCCTAAACACTACCCCCAGCATGACCCCCTTCATTACCTAAACACAACTGCACTACCCTAAACCCTAAAACACTACCCCCAGCATGACCCCCTTCACTACCAAAACACAACTGCACTATCCTAAACCCAAAAACACTACCCCCAGCACGACCCCCTACACTACCGAAACACCACTGCACAACCCTAAACCCTAAAACACGACTCTCTACACCACACAAACACCATTGCACTACCCTAAACCCTAAAACGCTAGAACCCAGCACGACCCCCTACAGTACACAAACACCACTGCACTACCCTAAACCCTAAAACACTACCCCAGCATGACCTCCTACACTACACAAACCCCACTGCACTACCGTAAACCCAAAACACTACCCCAGTACTACCCTCTACACTACCCAAAAACCACTGCACTACCCTAAACCCTAAAACACTACCCCCAGCATGACCCCCTACACTACACAAACACCACTGCACTGCCCTAAACCCTAAAACACTACCCCCAGCATGACCCCCTACACTACCCAATCACCATTGCACTACCCTTAACCCTAAACACTACCCCCAGCATGACTCCCTACACTACCCAAACACCACTTCACTACACTAAACCCTAAATCTACCAGCATGACCTCCCACTATCAGGATTGGGCAGACAAATCCTCTTGGCAATCATCAGCAACTCTCTGAGGTTTATAAAATCCATCAGGGTCGTCATTTTAGACCAAGTAGATACTTATCTAAGCGATGGTCTTCTCTGTGGTAAAAAAAACTATTGACACAACTGGGGCGGAATTCTAAGATAGCCACCATTGTTTACAGTTAGGTTGCCAGTCTAGTGTTTCGACCGTGCAACGATCGCAGCTGTGTTTGCGGTTCCTTGTTTGTGGAACTGCGCACTTCAACTGATATTTTGCCATGAAATGGTCGCGTCTTTTTGCCAACGTTTCATTACCAGTTTCTGAGGCGTTTAGACACCGGTTTGGGGTCCGTGAGTATAGACCAAAGACTTGTAGAAATCAGTAGCAATACCGCGGCTGCGGTAAGTTTGAATTTTGATAATTATTTCTTGCTGTTGAAGTTCATTGCGGTCAAGACTACTATCTAGTCAAGAATTTGAAATTTCTTCAATGAAAATCCTTGCTGAACTCCCGCAATAAGGAAACCGGAAGTTAGTTACGAGAGTTTATTAAGTTCAGTCATTTTTGCCACAGAGGCTTGTTTAGAGACAATGAAAAGCATGGAAGATTGATATGAGACGAATTTCGTTTCCAGTTCAATATTGGTTATCTATTCTTTGAAAAGAGACTAATACAGGAGAACCACTGAAGCTTAACACAAGGGAATACACCTAGGCAGAAGTTCTAAAAGTATGTGTTGTTTTATATATATAGTAGGTAGTTATAGTTAGGATTGTTTTCCCTAGGAAATCCGCAACATTCTATTGGGAATAACTTTGGCGCAGATTGAGGGATCTGCCTGTAATGTTCCTCAAATTTGCCTCGCTGCGCTCCGCTCCTTTCCTGTCCTGAAAGTTTGGGGCGGATTCGTCAAGCGGGGGCCGAGATAAAAGGGGGGTCCCAAAACGTGTTTTCCCCATGTTAATTTCCATAGGGCGGTTGGACTCACTTTTAGCTCGAACGGCTGAATGGATTTTCACCAAACTTGGCAAAATTGTAGGGACTGGTAGCCCGATGTGCCTTTGCTATGTCTCAAGATATGCGCTCCAGAGGATTTTGAATAATTTAGGTTAAAAAAATATATACATCTATAAGCGCGCCCCGAGACGCACCGGGGAGCGCACCCGGTGCGTAACGCGAGTTCGCGGGCGGAAAGCTGATTGGCTCTCGGGTGTCTGTAAACATTCCAAACAGTCCGGAGCGGCCGCCATCTTGTGTCTCGGTAGGATCGAGACACAAGAGGTGGCAAAAACAAAGGGGGAAATGACCAAAAGGGGGCAGGGTAGACCCCCCCTGACCCCCTAGGTTTGATGTGGGGGCCATAAAAGGGTCCTGCGGGACAAAATATTTTTGAATTTTTTTTTCGATTTTCGCGGGGGGAGCGTCCGGTACGCGCACCGGGGAGCTTACCGGGGAGCGTACCAAGAGGCAAACCCAGTGAAACAGTAAAATAATAATTTAAAGTGCTTAGAGGTAGGGTAGCTCTGCATAGAGTTGTTGTGTTGTGTGGGTGATATAAGTACCAGCATGTAGGTACCAATGCAGAGTTTTAAATTCAATGTAGATTGTCTCCTCTGTAGATAATTTGCATGTTGTTACAGAAGTTATTGTGGTATATGGAATCCATACAATAGCTTGTCAGGAAAGTAGAAACAACATGGAGGCAGGAGATGAAAAAGAGATGTCAAATACACATTGGAGATAATATAGTGGGAGAAAGGAAGTAACTATGAGCAAAATTACTATGTAACATAAAAAAGTTGCACAGTATACTATAAGTCTCACATTATATTATATACATTTTGGTACTATTTCATGAATTACATATAAAAAAGAATAATGTCTGGAACAATTTTTAATTATTAAATAATAATTTATTGCTGTGATTTTTCAAAATTTAATAGCACTTCCAACATTATATCGTCAGGAATGTCCTCATTTTCAGTCCATGATTCCATTTCTTCCACACAATTAACTAACTCTTCGTCTAGAGACTGATCCATAAAGTCAAAGTCTTCCTCAGGATTGTTTGGAAGAACTATTTCGAAAGAAATATTTGCTTCTCCTTCCATTTTCTTGCTGTAAATTGCATTAAAAATAAATATATCAGTAGAGTTAGGGCAGTGTTGGGTTTAAGTTTAGACAGGTACTTCTGAGTTTTTAACAGTGAAGTTATCTTTGGGCAGTGTATGGTATCAGGCAGGAAGTAGAAATATCAAAAAAGTGTATGTGAAGAAGCCTAAGTAATTTCATAATTATAACAGAGAAGCCTAACTCAATCCATAACTATAACAGAGAAGCCTATCTCAATCTATAACTATAACAGAGGGACAATAAATAACTATGAGAAAACGTTTTTACAAATTCACTTAAAGTGCCCCTTACAAATTAACAACTTACCTTATTAAAAGGTGATGAAGATAAATGGAGAAAATGTTTTCAAGATGTACCTCAGGTAGGTGTAGTCAAAATGGCCGTGTTTCCCTCTCATTTTTCATTTATATTCATGTACATAACCAATCAAATGTCAGGAAAAAAAAGTAGAAAATGAAAGTAACATTTTAATTGGTTGTAAATCCTAACACTTCATATGTGTTTTTGTCATGTAATTTACCTCAGGATATTTAGACAGGGCTACAGCTCAAATGGCTCAATGGAATTCCACCAAATTTGGGAAAATGGTAGGGACTGGTATGTAGTAGGGCCTATTCTATATTTGGTGAAAGTCTCTCCAGTGGTTTTTATGTAAATTAACTTTTAACATTTTTTGGGAGCGCTCACCGGTGCGCGCCCGGTACGCGTACCGGTAAGCGCAACGGGAGTCCTCCATCTTGAGTTTCGGTAGATTTGAGACACAAGATGGAGGACAAACAACGTTGGGAATGGGTAAAAAGGGGCACGGTAGACACACCCTGACCCCCTAGGTTTTCTGAGGGGGGCTTAGGAGGCCCATATAGGCCCAAAAAACCTAATTTTTTTTACATTTTTCGCGTGGGGAGCGCCAGGTACGCATACCGGGGAGCGTACCGGGGAGCGTACTTTGGTGACAAATAGTGAAAAAAGTTAGAGAAAAGTAATCATTTTGAGTGATCAGAGGTAGGGTAGCTCTGAAAAGAGCTTTTGGGTTCTGTGGCTGATTTAGGTACCTACAAGTAGGTTCCAATGCACAGTCTTATATTCAGGAGGAATATTCTATTCCCCTCATCTGAGAAGTGCACACCATCTCCTCTGTAGATATCTTGCATGTTGTAACGCAAGTTATTGTTGTATATTGAACCCATTTCATAGTCTCTCATGTAAGCAGAAACAGATTTATTCACATGTTTCCGTGCTTTCTCAAATTGTGGACAAAATTGGTTGGACCACTTCCATTTCTGTCTTTGACATATATTGGAATATACCAAGGCAGTTTGTGGAAAAAGTGTCATCAATTGCCCAAAGGTGTCCTTTAAAACCATCTCCAGACCTACCCCAGTCAAAGTGCCTAGGTCATTTCCACCACAGTGCAAAATTATGAGGTCAGGGTGTGGCAGATGGTAAAAGGTTTTCACCAATGGTATCAATTGATGACATCTCAATCCTCTTTGGCCAATCCATTTTATGTGCACATTTGGTAAATCAAGGTTGTGAAAATTTCTGATAGCTGCATACCTTTGAGCCCAGTGAATGTAGCTATGTCCAATAATCCAGACAGAGTACATGGTGAGAGGAGGTTCTGGTGCAGTCAGATGAAGTGTAGGAATGAAATGGCAGTTGGAACAGTAGGAGTTTGCACAAAAAAAAGTGGAGTTTCAGTGCTCTTGAATCACAAGCAATGATTGGTGGATTCAGATAGTTGAAAACTGAAAGTTAGGGTGCATGGTTCTGTTCTGTGAAAGAAGTAATTTGAATGGTTAAGAAAAAGTAATTAAAAGGAAGATTGCACCTGATAAGCTGGTGTATTGAGAGGTCAAACATCCTTGCTGAGTTCATTTGCAACATTGTAGAATAAACTTTTAACCCTGAGAGCTCAGTGAGGAGGGAGTTGCTATGGTAACAGGTAGAAAGGGTTGAGGGGGGGGGAAGGGTGTTAATTTGAAAATAGAGAGGGAAGAGTTTTAATTGGTTAACATGAGGGATGTGTGTGTAGAATTAGAGGTTTTCTGTGCCATTCATGGTTGCAGTGCCTGGAGTACATACCTTTTGCTCTGCTAAAGAAATATTGGTGTGTGTATCTGACACTGTTCTCAATCTCCCAAAGCATTTGTAAAGGTGAGTTATGATTCATTCAATATAGATAGAGAGTTCAGATTAGGAAGCACATTGAGCTTCTTTGCTGTTGGTTTGTGTGATGCTTTTTGAAAATGCATGGTATCAATATTTGCAAGACAGAGGATTTGTATTTTGTGAAATAGTGAGGTTTTAGTACTGAAATGGAATGCTTGTACATAGGACCTGCGCTCTGTTTCTAAAATGTTATTCAAAAAACGATTTTGGGGCAAATCAATGGCTTTTACATTTTTGAGAAGGAATAAATAGTGTGTGCATGATTACATAAAAATATTTGAACCTTTCACAATCATGTCACCTGTGTTACTTCCGATTAGGAAGCAGACTGAGCTTCTTTGCTGTTGGTTTGTGTCATTTTTTTGGTAATGCTTGGTAGGAATGTTTGCAAGAGAGAGGAAATGTATTTTGTAAAATAGTGAGTTTTCAGTACTGAAATGGAATGCTTGTACATATGACCTGCGCTCTGTTTCTAAAATGTTATTCAAAAAACGATTTTGGGGCAAATCAATGGCTTTTACATTTTTGAGAAGGAATAAATAGTGTGTGCATGATTACATAAAAATATTTGAACCTTTCACAGTCATGTCACCTGTGTTACCTTAGATTAGAAAGCAGACTGAGCTTCTTTGCTGTTGGTTTGTGTCATTTTTTGGGTAATGCTTGGTAGGAATGTTTGCAATAGAGAGGAAATGTATTTTGTAAAATAGTGAGTTTTCAGAACTGAAATGGAATGCTTGTACACATGACCTGCGCTCTGTTTCTAAAATGTTATTCAAAAAACGATTTTGGGGAAAATCAATGGCTTTTACATTTTTGAGAAGGAATAAATAGTGTGTGCATGATTACATAAAAATATTTGAACCTTTCACAATCATGTCACCTGTGTTACCTCAGATTAGGAAGCAGACTGAGGTTCTTTGCTGTTGGTTTGTGTCATTTTTTTGGTAAAGCTTGGTAGGAATGTTTGCAAGAGAGAGAAAATGCATTTTGTAAAATAGGGAGTTTTCAGTACTGAAATGGAATGCTTGTATATAGGACCTGCGCTCTGTTTCTAAAATGTTATTCAAAAAACGATTTTGGGGCAAATCAATGGCTTTTACATTTTTGAGAAGGAATAAATAGTGTGTGCATGATTACATAAAAATATTTGAACCTTTCACAATCATGTCACCTGTGTTACTTCCGATTAGGAAGCAGACTGAGCTTCTTTGCTGTTGGTTTGTGTCATTTTTTTGGTAATGCTTGGTAGGAATGTTTGCAAGAGAGAGGAAATGTATTTTGTAAAATAGTGAGTTTTCAGTACTGAAATGGAATGCTTGTACATATGACCTGCGCTCTGTTTCTAAAATGTTATTCAAAAAACGATTTTGGGGCAAATCAATGGCTTTTACATTTTTGAGAAGGAATAAATAGTGTGTGCATGATTAAATAAAAATATTTGAACCTTTCACAGTCATGTCACCTGTGTTACCTTAGATTAGAAAGCAGACTGAGCTTCTTTGCTGTTGGTTTGTGTCATTTTTTGGGTAATGCTTGGTAGGAATGTTTGCAATAGAGAGGAAATGTATTTTGTAAAATAGTGAGTTTTCAGAACTGAAATGGAATGCTTGTACACATGACCTGCGCTCTGTTTCTAAAATGTTATTCAAAAAACGATTTTGGGGAAAATCAATGGCTTTTACATTTTTGAGAAGGAATAAATAGTGTGTGCATGATTACATAAAAATATTTGAACCTTTCACAATCATGTCACCTGTGTTACCTCAGATTAGGAAGCAGACTGAGGTTCTTTGCTGTTGGTTTGTGTCATTTTTTTGGTAAAGCTTGGTAGGAATGTTTGCAAGAGAGAGGAAATGTATTTTGTAAAATAGTGAGTTTTCAGTACTGAAATGGAATGCTTGTACATATGACCTGCGCTCTGTTTCTAAAATGTTATTGTAAAAACGATTTTGGGGCAAATCAATGGTTTTTACATTTTTGAAAAGGAATAAATAGTGTGTACATGATTACATAAAAATATTTGAACCTTTCATAATCATGTCACCTGTGTTACCTCAGATTAGGAAGCAGACTGAGCTTCTTTGCTGTTGGTTTGTGTTTTTTTTTGGGTAATGCTTGGTAGGAATGTTTGCAATAGAGAGGAAATGTATTTTGTAAAATAGTGAGTTTTCAGAACTGAAATGGAATGCTTGTACATAGGACCTGCGCTCTGTTTCTAAAATGTTATTCAAAAAACGATTTTGGGGCAAATCAATGGCTTTTACATTTTTGAGAAGGAATAAATAGTGTGTGCATGAATACATAAAAATATTTGAACCTTTCACAATCATGTCTTCTGTGTTACCTCAGATTAGGAAGCAGACTGAGCTTCTTTGCTGTTGGTTTGTGTCATTTTTAGGTAATGCTTGGTAGGAATGTTTGCAATAGAGAGGAAATGTATTTTGTAAAATAGTGAGTTTTCAGTACTGAAATGGAATGCTTGTACATAGGACCTGCGCTCTGTTTCTAAAATGTTATTCAAAAACGATTCGGGGGCAAATCAATGGCTTTTACATTTTTGAGAAGGAATAAATAGTGTGTGCATGATTACATAAAAATATTTGAACCTTTCACAATCATGTCACCTGTGTTACCTCAGATTAGGAAGCACACTGAGGGCCTTATTTATGAAAACAGCGATGCGTCAGTTTTCACTGCGCACTCCTTGCGACACCAATGATGCGTCATATTTAATGTATGACGCATCATGTCGCAAGGAGTTACAGATAAGTCAGTATTTCTGATGTATCTGTAAGCGCAAAAGTGACGCATTGCTGGAGTGTGTCACAAAAGTGACGCAACTCCAGCAATGCGTCCTGTCAAATGGGGAAAGCCCCATGTGAAAGGGCTTGCGTCAGTCTTACGCCTGCTGTGAGGCAGGCGCAAGATTTTGACGTAACAGCGTCCTAAAAGTGACGCAGTGAAATCTATGAGATTTCACTGCGTCACTATTTCGAGGTTTTTTATGGGGGAATGCCCCCTCTGCATACATTATACCTGACGCAGGTATAATGTGGCGCAGGGGTTTAAAAAGTGACGCATCTACCTAGATGCGTAATTTTTTAAATATGGCGCAACAAGGCACATGTTTTATGCCGCCGATGCGTCACAAAAAGTGACGCATCACCAGCGCAAAACTGACGCAGGGCCTCATAAATGAGGCTCTGAGCTTCTTTGCTGTTGGTTTGTGTCATGCTTTTTGATAATGCTTGGTATCTACATTTGCAAGATAGAGGATTTTTATTTTGTGAAATAGTGAGGTTTCAGTAGTGAAGTTGAATGGTTGTACATAGGACCTGCGCTCTGTTTCTAAAATGTTATTACAAAAACAATTTTGAGGAAAATCAATGGGTTTAAGTAGTGAAAATGAATGCTTGTACATAGGACCTGTGCTCTGTTTCTAAAATGTTATTCAAAAAACGATTTTGGGGCAAATGAATGGCTTTTAAATTCTTGAGAAGGAATAAATAGTGTGTGCATGATTACATAAAATATTTGAACCTTTCACAATCATGTCACCTGTGTTACCTCAGATTAGGAAGCAGACTGAGCTTCTTTGCTGTTGGTTTGTGTAATTTTTTTGGTAATGCTTGGTAGGAATGTTTGCAAGAGAGAGGAAATGTATTTTGTAAAATAGTGAGTTTTCAGTACTGAAATGGAATGCTTGTACATAGGACCTGCGTTCTGTTTCTAAAATGTTATTCAAAAAACGATTTTGGGGCAAATCAATGGCTTTTACATTTTTGAGAAGGAATAAATAGTGTGTGCGTGATTACATAAAAATATTTGAACCTTTCACAATCATGTCACCTGTGTTATCTCAGATTAGGAAGCAGACTGAGCTTCTTTACTGTTGGTTTGTGTCATTTTTTTGGTAAAGCTTGGTAGGAATGTTTGCAAGAGAGAGAAAATGCATTTTGTAAAATAGGGAGTTTTCAGTACTGAAATGGAATGCTTGTATATAGGACCTGCGCTCTGTTTCTAAAATGTTATTCATTGTTTTGTTGTTTGGTAATAGTGGTCTATAATGATTTTGTTATTTTTTTTCTGTTTTCCACAGATTAAAATCAAGATTTCAATAGTAAGGAAATATGCCCTCAAGGCAAAGGAGACGAAAAGATGCTAAGCGGAAAAAATCAAAAACAGCAACGGAATTAAAGCAGTCTCCTACAACAAATACTTCAAAAAACAGGAAAAAAGCTCCTGGTAAGACAACTAAGTCTTTCTTACGGAACATATGTAGATCAAATAAAAATGTTGGACAGAATGTAGAAAAAGAGAAGGAGAGAGCAAATTTGAAGAGGAAGGAGAGATTCCCATAAAATGTTACTACTGCAGCAGGAGACAATAATATGTATAGGAATAGAAGGCAAAATCAATTTAGGGACATTCGTAAACGAATGTTTCGCAATAGAGTGGTTTTAAATTTGTTAAAAAATATTTAAAAAGGTAAACAGAGATCTGCTTTTTATAAGAAAAGGAAAAGTGTAGAGAAGATTGTTGATCAGGCTTTTGAAGTTAAGAAAAAATTATTTATTTTAATAATCAATAGAATTAGGACACTTAACAAGACAATTGATGTTTTCAAATCAAACAGTAAATGGAAAAGAGTAATTAATCGGACTAATTTTTTTTAAGTTTTTTCTGGAGAATGGATGCACAGTTCAAGTTGTGAGCCATTTTTTAATGAGGAGAGTTACTTTCAGGAGAATGATTTAGTGCATGCAGTTGACACCAGTGGTCGAGCATATGAGGTGAAAGACGGTTGTCCGATTGAAAAAGAGTAACTTGTGCCTAGAGAACTAGAAGAGGTGTTAACTGATGAAGTTTTAGGGAGACGTACTAAGGGTCCAGTGTACACTTGGAAGTGTAGTATTTGAAGTGTGCGACAGGAATCAATCGATTTGTTTTGTAATTTCTTACGTACATATAGTAAGAAAACTCTAAAACAGAAAATGAAGATGTTGCAAGACTTAGATCCTTGCAGAGTGAGAGAAAACACAGGTTTGCAAGGGCATTCACTGGCTTGTCTTTCTAGAAAAGTCTGTCAGAGTGTTTTTCATCATTTTAGGATGTTAGCAGTGCATCATAACAAAATGAGGAAATTAGTGAGAAGGTTGTATTATGCAAAAAGTCCAGCACTTAAGCTTAAACAATTAAAAAGTGCTCTTTTGCATGGGACTGAATTAGATGTGAAGAAGATTTGTGAAGAAATTGAGATTTGTTATTTTGGTGAAAAAGAGGACAGTGTAGAAATTGACACAGAAATTCAAGGTAATGTGGAAGACAATGTACAGATTTCAAGTACAGAAAAGTTTGACCAGAAAATTATCAGGTTTAAGGTGAAATCAAGTGAAAGGCCGAATTTTACTTGTGTGTGTTGTCGACGAACTCATTATAAGCATCAAACTAGATTAGTTGATTTATACGTAAAAAGTGAAAAGATAAATAATTATGAGTGGAAGGATTTTGCAACTTATTTGTGACTGGAGAATTCTTTTGATTTGAGTTCTGATCAGCGTATTTGTAAATATTGTTATGATAAATTAAATCAAAACAGAATGCCTGCTAGAGCTGTTCATAATAATCTGGAGTTGGTAGACATTCCTCCTGAATTGATGGATTTAAATACATATGAGTCTATTTTGATTCAATGTGTCCATCCTTTTCAGGCAATTGTTCGCATGGAGCCTAAGATAGGGAAATTGCCTCCTTCAGATTCACAGAGAGGATTAAAGGGAAGAGTTGTTTATTTGCCTCTAGGTTTCAAGAAAAATATTGATACAATTGGTGTAGAGAAAGTGGAAGAGGAACCTCTGGTTATTCTAGTTAATGGGGTTCCAACAAAGAGTACGAAAATCTGGCAAGATTTAGTGGATGTTAGGAAAGTCAAAAAGGCAACGTTGTATTTGGTCAAAAACAATGAGTACTACAAACATGTATGTGTTGGAGCAGAGGAAACAGCTGCAGATGAAGACAGTGATTGTTCAGCTGGCCAAATTGAAAAAGTTGATGTGTCTAGAAGTGAAGAAATATATGAACATTATACTGTTCATCCTTTGCATTCCAAAGAAGTAATGGGGAATGCAATTGACTTGTTTCAAAGGAAATCAGCAAAAGGAAGTCCCATTAGTGTATGGGAAGAAAGTTTGGAAGCTTGTTGTTTTCCACAGCTATTTCCAACAGGTCGAGGTGGACGATATGACGATCGACCACTTCAAATTCCAGCATCTGAATACCGGACTTTAAGATTATATGCTGAAGATCCAAGGTTTTGTCAATGCATCCCATATTTGTTTCATCTACTGTATGAAAGTGACTTGTCTGGGCTTTCTTATGCAGTAAACCATATACTGAAAAGTGGAGCACATCTGCAAAATGTTTCGGCGAGGGACTTTATGGAGAAAGTCAATCTGCAAGACAATATTTTGGAATCTCATCTAATCAATCTCATGGCATGTCAGCGTGGTACAAACGAGTATTGGTACCGTCGTCATGGGGAATTGAAATGTATGCTAAGAAACTTAGGAACTCCTACATGGTTCCTCACTCTTAGCTGTGCTGAGTATGCATGGGATGACTTACTTCAATTTCTACGAGAGGCAAATGCAAACATACAAAATATAGAATTCAAAACACCTGGAGAACTGTGTTCTTTGGATCCAGTGAATGTATGCAGATATTTCAATTATAGATTTGAAGCTATGATGTCTTTCATTACCAACAAAAAAAATCCTTCCCTTGGAGAGGTTTTGGATTTCTTTTGGAGAAAGGAGTATCAAGCGAGATGTGCTCCTCACATACATATGTTGTTATGGATTAAAGATGCACCCAAATTTGGAACAGATTCTGATGAAACAGTGATGAGTTTCATTGAAGAGTATTCAACATGTGCTGGTCCGAAAACTACCAAGGAAAATAGTTTAAGGCAACAAGTTTTACGCTTTCAATCCCATCGTTGTGGGAAGTATTGTCGTAGAAAATTCAAAAACAAGGAAAAGTTCTACACAAAATGTCGTTTCAGCTTTCCACGACCAGTGATTTCTAAAGGAAGAGTAAATAATTTGATGTCTTCTCTACGACATACTGTGACGAGGAAATCACCCAAAAATACATACAATTTAAAAAGAAACGAAGAATCCAAGTACATCAACGACTACAACCCAGTGATTTTGTCCATGTGGAATGCTAACATGGATATTCAATTCGTTGCTGACAACTCTATTGCTGTGGCTTGATATGTGACGTCTTATATCACAAAAAAAGAAAAGACAGAACTGAAGGAAATGTGGGAGGATATTTCACATGAAAAGAGTCTAAGCAAGAAATTATACAGTTACAATCTGAAGATGTTGTCACATCGAGAAATTGGAGCATATGAATGTTCTGATCGATTGTCATCAGCAAGTCTATATGCCAAATCTAGAACCATCATTTGGGTGAGTCTAGGTCTTGCTGCAACACGAAACCGAGTTTTGTAATCTGTACAAGAAATAGAGTATTTGGCGGAGAAAGAACCAGAAAGTACAGATATTTTGAAGACATACATGTTGGATACATACTATCCAAATAGAAGTCCTTACCTTGAGAACGCTTGTCTCTATGAAGTTCTGCAAAGATATATTTATAAGAGGAACATCCGAGAAGATATCAATAATGGAATATATGCTGTCATTGGATGTGAAGGATGTCTAGTGAAACAGAAAAGGTCATTTGATTAATCATCGAAAATTGAGTTGCGAAAATCCAGACAAAAGGGAATTCTACTATTTGGCTCTTTTGCAACTCTTTAAACCATGGCGTACAGAAGATGAACTACTTGGAGATTTTCTCTGTTATGAAGACTCTTTTAATGCAACCAAGGATACCATAGAATGTCCTGTTTTTCCAAATTATCTGCAAATGTTGAACGAAGAAATAGAGCAAGAAGCAACAATTGCTGCAGCGATTGCGAGAGACAGTTCTCAAGACAGTCAGAGTTCTACTTCATTGAGTCAGGATCCACTAGGAGGACCAATTATTAAAAATGAGGCTGCCACTGCCATGGATGAGGTGGAAAGAGCTATGGAACAAGCTGAAGAGGATGTAGTTAACTTAGAAGATTTGGTGAAACAACTAAACATTGAGCAGAAACAGATATATGACAAAGTCACAGAACAGGTTGAACATGGATTCAGTTATGAGAAAAAAGAGTGCTCATGTACATCATTTAAGCCTGTCCGACTGTATGTGATTGGAGAAGCAGGAACTGGAAAAAGTTTTCTGATTAAAGCAATTGCAACTTATTTGCAGAAAAGGACTGAATCAGCGTTGTCTTGTGTTGTTACTGCCCCAACTGGGCTTGCAGCACATTACATTAAAGGGATTACTTTACATCGTTTACTGATGCTACCAGTTGAGCATGATAACAAATTACAATACCACAAGATATCTGGAGATGCTTGTTCTGAAGTTTCAAGAGTCCTGAAGAAAATGAAACTTCTTATCATTGATGAGGTAAGCATGGTCTCAAATCTAATGCTTGCTTTTGTGCATTTGAGAATGCAAGAAATTCTTACAACAGACTATGATGTCTTATTCGGAGGAAAACACATTATTGTTTTTGGAGATCTACTGCAGTTGACTCCAGTGAAAGGACAACCAGTGTTTAAAATGGTCACGCATGAAGATACCAGGAAGTGCCTAGAAAGCATTGGAAATGTTAATATATGGTTAAATTTCAAATATGCAGAACTACTTCAAAATATGCGACAGGCAAAGGATGAAGATTATAAAAATATTCTACAAGATGTAAGAATCGGAAAAGTAAGTGAGCATGGGAAAGAAACTTTACATGCACGATTAATTTCAAATTTGTATCCAAATGAAAACATTCTTCCAGAGAATATTTTTAAGAAAATTAACGAGAACAAATCTGGAATATGTTTGATGCCAACTGTGAAAGAATGTTCTATTTTCAACAACAAAATGTTAAAGTTAGAAAATGAAGAGATTGTGAAACTGATAGCTATAGATAAAATAGAGCATATGGGAGCAACAATTATTTTGTCTGAAAATTTGAAATCAAATTTGGATTCATTAGAGAAGAGTATATCGAAAACTGCTGGTTTTGAAAAGACTCTGAATGTGTGTTTAAATTGTCGTATCATTTTGAGAAGGAATTTAAATGTTGAAAGAGGTCTGGTAAATGGAGCAATGGGTCATGTTGTTGGTTTTGTGAATTACAAAAATAGAGATGGAATTGAAATTTTAAAAATTAAATTTGATGGCATTGACGAAATAGAACAAATTTGTCGTTGTTCAGCTAGATTTTTGCTTGTGAAAGACTTATATGTTCGCCGAAAACAGTTTCCTGTTTGTTTGGCATATGCGGTGACAATTCATAAATCTCAAGGTTTAAGTGTAGATAGTGCTTTGGTGAACATTGGAAGTTCTGTGTTTAAAGAGGGTATGGCATATGTGGCATTATCACGAGTCAGAACTTTATCAGGATTGTACTTGATTGAGTGTGATGAAACAAAGATTTGTGCTGATCTAGATTGTGTTAAAGAATACAATAGGTTAAGAAGAGAGTATGCTCCACATTTGCCTCAATATCCTCTGTTTGAAAAACGTGTGGTAGGCCGAAAAAGAAGAAATGAGAATAATTGCAGAGAGGTAGTAGCAAAAAGACAAAAAGTATATGAAACTGTAATTGTAAGTAGAAAGAAAAAGGATTCTGTTGAAGATGTTGTTGGATTTCAGTTTGAAAACAGTTCTGGTGTCAACTGCTATGCTAATGTAGTGCTCAATGTTGTTTTTTTTCTTCAAAATTTACAAGAACAGATTGTTGAAAATCGTTATCAAACATTCTGCTGTTTATTGAATTCTGTGTTTGAGAAATGTAGCAGTGATAGAGCAAAAATAGAAAGTGTTTCAGAAATTAGAAATCTTCTAGACATATGTTCTGGTCAAAATCAATTTTCACAGAATATTCAGTAGGATTGTCAGGAATTTTTTATGTATATGTTTGATGTTTTGGAAGATGAAGGTGTAGATATAAAAAATCTTTTTAGCCTTTCTTATCAATGGCAGCATGACTGCGTCAACTGTAGTTTATCAAGTAGCACTAGACTAGACACTGAAATATTTATATATTTGAGTTTACCAGACTGCAAATCAGTGCCTTTTAATAATCTAGTTAAAGCAGCTGATCACAATATGGTGTGTACCCAATGAAAGTCTGCAATGCTGCCAAAATTATTTTTACAAACTTATGGTAAATATGTGATTTTAATGTTCCAACGATGTAGACCTGATGGAAGTAAATTGTCAACTTCTATGAAAAATTTTGTGGCTTCTCAGTTATCAATTTCAGGAAGAACCTTTGCAACTGTAGCTATTATTTATCATGACGGTCCTTCAACAACATCAGGGCATTACACATGCTATTTAAAAAGTCATAAAGGTTGGACCCACTGTAATGACACTCATTTGACTTTCAAACAACGATTGCCTTAAAAAATTCATACCTAGTGTTTGTAGAACCAAAATTTAAGTAAAGGTAATTGGCCTATGAAGACGGGAGCAGTTAATAAAGGTTAGTTTGCTGTTTAAAATTATATTCTGAGTAAAAGTGATCAAGATAATATAAAAAATTGAGTTGTCATATAGGTACTGTAAGTGGATCTCATAGTAAGTGATATCAGTATTATAGGAAATGATGAACATGAGTGAGCCAGAGATGGAATTACGAATATTTAAATATTGTGAAAATGTTGTATGAGCCTTTCTTTCAGAACGTCGGAAAAACGGTAATTTCAGAGTTTCTTTTAATTAATTTGAAAATATAATGATACATCTGACACTATTTGGCCTTAAGGAAAAGTGAAGGAATGAGCAAAGAGTCATGACTGAAAAAAAGGAGTATATGAAAATAATGAAAATATTTCAGATGTTCTTGGAGCTTTTCTTCTAGAAAGTCGATGAAATGGATTTTTTAGTGAACAGCAGAGTACTTTCCAACGAAAAGGACCTTCATGATATACTATTTGGCCTAAAGGAAAAGTAAGTGAATCAAAGATTAGTGTTACATTTGTGATTTTTAAGTTTAGATGGTTTTTTTTAAAACACAATCTTTTTGATTGTGTTTTTTTCCCCCGCTGTCATATGATGAGTAGTTTGAACTCACTTTTTTAAGTGAAATTCAATATATTCTGAGAACAGCAAAAATAAACTATGTAACATGTTGTAGAAGTTATTCTATAGTTTGTATTGTGTAATTTAAATTGTATTCCCATTGTCTCACACTCACTTTCCCTTTTCCACACTCTTTCAGCTCTTTTTACTCACTTATAATGTCTTTCTTTCACTCTCTTTCAGTCCCGTTCCTTTACTCCACTTCTTTCACAACCTCTCATTCTCATTTCAACTGTCTGCATCCCCTCTCTCCCTTGCATAACTATTCAGCTTTAAGTCTCTCTGCTTTACTTCCCTTTTCCGTCTTTTCCTCCTTTACTCTTTTAGTAACTCCTCTTTACTCACTCAGCAGTATTGTCGCACTCTATCGCTATAAATCACCCACTCTCCCTCGCTTATCTTTGTTTGCTTCTTTCTTTTGACCTCTTCTCTCTATTTTCCATTAACTACCTCTATGTCCTCAGTCCCTCACTCTCCTTGTGTTATGTTCACTTGTGTTTATCTACCTTCTATCATTTCTCTTACAACAACTTCACTGCTCCTCTCTCATCATTCTTCAACCCATTTCTTTTAGTCCGGTTCCATTACTACCCCTCATTTCCTATCTTTCAGTGTCCTTCTCTTTACTTTCATCACCGAATCACTTTCTCTCAGTACCACTGCTTTAGTCCTCTTCTCCTCTCTTTCCTTCTTTTGCTCCCTTACTCATTTTTCTTTCCTCACTCATTGTACTCCACTTCACTCAGTCCTTCCCTTAGTCTCTCTGTCTACTAACTTCCTCACTCCTTTTCCCTCAATCCTTCTATATTATCCTCTCTCCCTTCATCCCTTCACTCTATGACTCTCCTTCACTTACTCTCAGTTATCTTCCATTCTTCATTCTTCTAAATGCATCCTTAATTAGACTCCTTTCCCTCTCAGTCATTATCTTTTTACTTACTCCTGTTTCCTGATTTAGTTTTGCTAACTCACATTCTTTTAGTATCTTTCTTACCTTCAGTTCATTTTTCTCTTCTTCGCTTCCTTTCTGTCAGTGAATCTATATGCCTTACTCTTAGTAATTTACTATCCTTCTATTTCTTTTTCCCTCTTTTTGTCCTTCTACCTTACTTTATTTCCCTTTCTGTGTCCTTCACTCTTACTTTATTTCTAAATACACTGTTATGATTGTTAACCTCTTCATTTGTATCTTTTATTTTAAAATACATATTTTACTAATTATAACTTATTTTTTCTTCTCTCTTTCACAGATACAAAATGTAGTAAAACAATGTAATTAAAGTTACATTTATTATATGGTAAGTGTGACAAAAAAATGTAGTTTGTCATCACCCTTTGCTTTAACCTCACTACTATTTTCTCAACCTACCTCACTCCTGTTTCTTTACTCTGCTTTCCTCACTTATTCATATTCTCCATGTTTACTACCCTTTCCCTATTTCCCCTCCCACATTCAACTTCTTTCAGTCCCCATTCTTTACTTCCCTTACCCTCTGTTCCCTTCCTTTGCTCCCTCACTCATTTTCTTTCCCTTAATCATTTACTTCACTCCTACACACACACCTCCTCCCCAACACACACACACACACACCTCTGACATACACCCCACACACACACCACACACACACCTCACACACACAGCCACACACACACTCTTCACACACACACACACACACTCCTCACACACACACACACCCACACATCCCACACACACACACACACACTCCACACACATACCCCCCACACCCACCCCCCCACACATATCTCACACACCCACACCTCCACCCACACCCAAACACCCCACACACCCACACACACACCTTCCACACCCACACCATCACCTACACCCACTGACTCCCTATAAGTCACCCACACTGCCTTACTTACCTTTCTTTCCTGTTTCACTCAGACTCTTTCAGTCACTCCTTCCTTTACTCTCTCTCTCTTTTCTCTCTGTCACTCCCCAAGTCTTACCCTTATTCACTTTTATCCACCCTCTTTCACCCCTCCTTACTTACACTCACTGCTCTTTTCTCACCCTCCCTCACCGTTGTTCATTTATTCCGGTTCCGTCACTACCCCTCATTCCCCATTCTTTACTGTCCTTCCTTTTACTTTCAACACTCACTCACATTCTACCAGTACCTCTACTTTAGTCTTCTTTTTCTCTCTTCCCTTCTTTCGCTCCCTTATTCATTTTCCTTTTCTCACTTCCACCCTATTACACCTTCTCTGTTTTTTACTATGTAATAAACAATCCCTCTGTGTTGCTCCCTCTAGCTCTTTTTCTCTTAACATTACTCTCTCTGTGTTCTTCCCTCATGCTCACTCTTTCTTTATTTTTGTTTAATTTTTTTTTTGGGTGCGCGCCTCGGTGCACGCCCCGGTGCACGTACCGGTACGCGTACCCTGCAGAAAAAAGATTGACAGAGATTCTTTAAAAATATAGGTTTATTTTTATAAATTGAAGGTAGTTCTAGAAATAACTGTTTTTTTTTATTCTTTTTGTTGTTTTATATTTTTTTATTGTTTTTTGAACATTTTTTACTTTTTTTGGCTTTTCTGAAGTTTTATATTTTTTTTGTATTTTTTATGGGGAGAAACAAAAAACAGGGAATTGTAAATGGCTCAACTGGAGCAAAAAAAACCCCAAAAACTTACGGTTTTTTCGGGCACTTATGGTTATCAGCAGCACAGATGATAAGTTTTATACTTTGCTCACCATAGCAAAGTGTCTTTCCACAATATTTGCACACGATTTTAAAATCCGCAAACTTGGGTTGTATGATAGGCATCGTTTCTCTTGCCTCTGAATCCGATGGAATGGGTTCTTTTGATGTTGAGGGTCTATATGTTGATGGGGGTAGCTTACTGCAGAGGTCCCTTAACTATGCAGCAGAATAGTTGTTTGGGTGCAAACGCATCATGTGCCGAATCATGGTATGATTCCCGAAGGAATATTTTTTGTTAGGGTTCCCCCTGGACAGCTCAGCACCACAAATCAGACAAGTCACCTTCGCAGCGTTTACTTTTTTGAAACCCCTTGGGATTTTGTAGAACTCCCATACAAAGTGCTCTTTTGGTTTGTAGGGCTGTTTATCTTCAGGCAGGAAATACCTTGTCTGTTCCTCCTCTTCATCATCCTCCTCCTCTTCTTCTTGACCACCAATGTGATCTTCTAGTGGTCTTTTTGATGGTGGTGGTGGTGGTGGGGCAGATGCTCCAGCTGCTGATATGACTGTAGCCATCTCTGTAAGGAAAAAGCAGGTCTTCCTCACTCAAATAACAAAGTGAAAATGAGGGAAAAGGGTGGGGACTTTCATCATTTGGAAAACAAAAGTGTTCTTAACCAATGAAAAGTGTTATTTTCAAGTCACATGACCAGGGCTTTCATAATTTGGAAACCAAAAGTGTTGTGAACCAATGAAAAGTGTTATTTTCAAGTCACATGACCAGGGCTTTCATCATTTGGAAACCAAAAGTGTTGTGAACCAATGAAAAGTGTTATTTTCAGGTCACATGACCCGACGCGCTTACGCTACGCGCCCCGGGGCGCACCCCGGAGCGCGCCCGTCGTCGCGCCCCGGGGCGCACCCGGGGGCGCGTTAGGACGTTTCGCGATCGTATGCGCTCGCGTGCTTCCGGGTGCGCTTACGTTGTGCGTCATATGACGCATCACGCGGCTACGCGATACATCACGATGTAGTTTTCGTTCGCGGGAATAGCGCTAACGGAACGCTCACCGGTACGCGCCCCGGGGTGTGCCGTAGCACTGCGCTTAGCGTTGAGCGCATCGGTACGCGCCCAGGGAGCGCTCCGGGGCAAAAAAAATAAATAAATAAAATTACATAATTATACAATATAAAATTCGCTATCAAAAATATTACATTTCATACCTATAGAGATTTGCTATTAAAAAACCTATGAAATTCACTGAAAAAACCATAGGTTTCACACCAGTTATAGTTAGGAATTAGCATTTAAAAACCTATTAAATTCACTGAAAAAACCATAGGTTTCACACCAGTTATAGTTAGCTGGAAATTTTACTGACATAAAACCATTGAAATTCCCACATTATAGTTAGTTGTACTCACAATAACTTGCGCGCCTGCAATGCACTGCTGATGACGTCACATATTACATCACTCATGACATGGTCAGTGACATCACTCATGACATCACTGATGACACCATCCTTGTGACAGAGTGACAGACCTCCTTTCAGTGTAATGTAACCCTTGAAACACATATTCAAAAATAGAAACTAAAATTTTCAAAAAAATAGAGATACCCATACCAGTTACAACAACCAATTCAGTAATACCACCATCTATATACACATCCACTCATTCACCAACAGTTCTATATAGTCACTCATACATATATTCACTCATCATATGTAGTGAAACACCTATACATCCTGTTACACACCAACAGTCATCCAAAAGTTACTCACACACATAATCACACATGCAAATAAACTATTGAACATCCATTTATTTGCATATACAGCTATACACACACTACCACCTTACTTCTAAGGAAACTTACACATACTTACTCTCTTAAACAATCACTTATAGAAACACATACTTATTTAAACAAGAACTCTTTCAATCGCTCACTCTCACATATACTCACTTATATACATCAATACTCACATATACTAGATTAAAACATATGTAGTTACTGATAAAGACACTAGTGAGACAGTCATTCACTCACTAACACACACATATACACACTCATCCACCCATACAGTCCTGCACATATGCTGTCTTCAAAACACATACAAACAGTGAGTCAGTCATTGATGCATCTATGTGCTCAGTAACACCCCCACCAAACCATACAGACACTCATACTGATACTAAAAAAACATCTAATAATCCATATACACACACATGTAGCTACTCACCAACCCATGCAGCCACTTATACACAAAGTGAAACACTAATCCTTATATTTAAATATTTAAACATTACTCACTAATATATGTATACACTAAGATACACTTAATAAGCCAGTGAACCAATCAATTTTAAAAAAAAAAACATCCATGTAAACCCTTATTTAAACATTTATTCTTCCATCAACTTTTACATATACATATATAACACATATTTATTTTTTAAAAATACACACATTCACTGGATGGTGTCATCAGTGATGTCATGAGTGATGTCACGGACCTTGTCATGAGTGATGTAATATGTGACGTCATCAGCAGTGCATTGCACGCACAAGTTATAGTGAGTCCAACTAACTATAACATGGGAATTTCAATGGTTTTATGCGAGTAAAATTTCCAGCTAACTATAACTGGTGTGAAACCTATGGTTTTTTCAGTGAATATATATATATATATATATATATATAAAGATACTTACCACCTTTAGTGAAGACCAATCCTCAATCTCTTGTGTACTTTGTGAATTTCTTCATTAGAATACTTAATTATTATCTGCAAAAGAATAAAAAGACATATGAAAGTTATTACAAGGTGCAATAAGGTAACATAGATTCCCTAGTTAGAGATAGAGAGTAAGAGACAATAGCATAAAGAATAACTGTTATCTGTATCTTAATAGAACTGCTTCATCTAGAAGAATTTAGCAGCAAACACCTTGTAGAAAAGACTTTGAGAGAACAGTTAGCCACACTGCTAGGACAGGTTATTACTTTTTAAGTAGTGGAATTTAGAGTTGAAAAGTGATTTAGGAAAGAACTGCTAGAGTTGCTCTTTTACGGGAGAAAGACACAGAGAAGAAGAAACAAGAATAGTTCAGTCCAGTTCAGCAGAAGGAAGACATGGCATGATCTATCACGAACGAGGTGGAAACAGACAAAGAAAACTAAGACAGATCAAATCCAGTTTCATAATTAAACTTGAGACAAAAGACTTAAGACAAAAGCATCGAAGGGGATAAACTTTGACGAGGAGCTTTATGTACACTTGGAGTAAAGGGACAAAAAACAAAAAATAACATCAGGAAAATGTAAAAAGAAACTGTGAAATGGTGACATGAACTCAACAATAATGGGTACTAAACCCATAATGATAGATCAAAAAGTACTCCTGTACAAATGTAACAGAAGGTTGAATATCAGAAGGCAGCTATGGATACTATATCAGCATAGCACTACTCTGAAAAAATCGATGTGCATTACTGTCATGAAAAGCAACATCATTATTTCTATCGAAAAATGTAAATTTACTTTATCTGTTTAAATTGCGTGATTACATTGCTTCGCAAAATTAATCTCACACATGCCGAAATGCAATAACGTTGCTTGCCATAATAATCGTATCAATATATATATGTACAAATGAACTACGTATCCCAGAATGCCCCTTAATGGCAGAATGAGATAAAAACTAAACACAAACAATGGCTCACTTACCGTGAACAAAGCCGAGATCAGGCTGAAACGCGTCGGTTCGAGCTTGAAGTTTAAATAAACTAAGCTGAATTATCCAAATTTTGAGTGCCTCATCACTGGTGTGTAGATTGTTGAATTTGGGCCATGATCTGGCCCCTATGCTGAGCACCAGTAGCAGAGCGCACGGAGTTGGAGGATCACATTGGTGCAGAAATCAGAGTGACCCCAGTGCGCCCGTTTCCACTGCGAGAGGACATCCATTGGAAGCAGGATTCACCGGAAGGTAGAGCGCCGTATGACAGGGTCGGAGGGCGCCGTCAAGTCGGGAGTCTCCCTGAGGTGAGTGGCAATCGCAGCCAGCGAAACAAAGCAGTGTTAACGATATGGTCTTTGAAAGCCCGCAAGTACAACCAATCCGTAAACAGTACGGAGGTTTTGAGGCTCAAGAGACAGTGATTTGGACAGCTGGGTGATATAGATTAACTTCGCTAGCTCGAAACAGTGAGAAGTATCAGGCAACATTCAATCGCGGCTGAGAGAAAGAACTGTATTGAAAAATTGAAGCGCGAGCAGCTAAACGCGCCGATAAAGCAATTAATCTGTTTAAAAGTACAGGAGAAACAGAAGACATTATACCAAGTACGAGTAATACAAGTAAACCACAGCAAAGCACAGCCAAAGAGGTATTTAATCAAGTGGAAAAAACGTATACAAAAGAAATAAATAAAATCTGGGAAGTCATTGCGCTAGAAAAGTATATAGAGGTCAAATGAATACCCAGAGGGTTAAGGATCTTTACAATGCCCACTCATCTTGAAACAAAAAAAGAATTAATTGAAGAGTGGGTTGTAAACAACGTGGAATGTTCTCTGAACATGGTGCGCATTTTTATCAAACGTGCGAAAATCGACATAGGAGAGGTCACTAACAAAATCAATGAAATGAAGATATTATAAAACAACAAATTAACAAAGATGAAGCGGCAAAGCTACGAAAGGAAATGGATGATAGACTAGAAAAATACGAAACAGAAATCGAAGAGCTCAAACAAAGAAAGTTCAAAAGAGATGAGAGGGATTATGCTCAAGGCAGAATTCTGACATTCGCAAAAACATTTAGATAACTTAAAAAAGAACTTTCCATTTAAACAACCAACTGGTACTCCAATTAGCACAAGTGAATCTGATGTGAGCGAGAGTGAAACAATGGATGGCGCCACAGGTAACACCACATGTGATTTTTTAGAGGAAGTGTGGCTCATGAATTTGGACAAGACACTGTTCAGAGGAGGGGGCCGCAGCAGGGTAACAAACCAAAGCCGAGGAAATGGATCAAACATCAATGTACAAAAGCAAGGAAAGCCAGAAGAGCCAAAAGAAAAAAGATATTACCTTCTAAGAAATCGCAAATAGAAAATCTCATAATTAATCTCTCGCAACATGCACTATCAGAAGATGAAAAATCTCTATTAAATAAAGGCTTTTCTTTTTGCCCGGAAAAACATTTTGATCCAACACAAGTTAGAATTGACCTATACAAATATGTCCGCAAGTTAAAGCTAGCAAAAATCCACGCACGAAGAGCAACGCACGCACCTGAGAATGAATGCGAATCACAACCAAGAGACAACCCCAATCTGGCAATTGAAGAAATTCCAGATCTTCAAAATATATCTGAATCAGAAGATCTAACAGAAACACAGCTCATTGAACACCTAAATGTGAGAACAGACTGCAGAGTCAACAGTGGCTTGAAAAGAAAATCTAGATTCTGCCCAACACTGTCTCCAGGCAATAGAATTGACCTCTTCTCTGAAGCCATCATTGAAGAAATTGAGAAGATTCCAAACACACGCAACATGAGTAGGAGAGAAAATGTAACTAGCAAAGAAAGAAATGCAATAAGGACACTGAATGAAGATGTGAATCTGATAATAAAACCTGTGGATAAAGGGGCAATATAGTCCTGATTGATACGCAGGACTATGTGAAAGAAGCAATGCGCCAATTAAATGATTCTAGAAAGTACAGCAAAATAGAGAGCAACCCGATAAGTCAGATGATACCACAATTGAATGGACTCCTACATGAATGGCAGAACAAAGGACTATTAATCGACGATGAACTGAAATTTCTCACTAAAGACTTTCCAGTAATCCCCACCATTTTGTACCAAAAATTCACAAGACACTCATCAACCCCCCATGTAGGCCAATCGCCTCATCATGCGACAGCCTCTATGAGAACATTTCACAATATGTTGATTTATTTTTGGCACCTATCGCGAAGAATATGAGTTCGTATAACAAGGACACTGGCGATTTCCTAAGAATTCTCAATGGAATCACGTGGAACGAAAAATATCTATTGGTTACAATTGATGCAGTATCCCTATATACGTCAATTAGACACAAGATTGGTCTAAATGCATGCAATTACTTTTTGAAACAACGCAACATCAGTGAGCTTCATCATACCCATATGCTCATGGATATGATCAAACTTTGTCTCACCAAAAATGTTTTCCTACTTCACCACCAGCTGTACAGGTAAGAATATGGTACAGCCATGGGTATATCTTTTTTGCCGAACTACGCGAACATAACAATGGGATGGTGGGAGAAAACAATCGCATGGGATCCAGCAAACCAAATGGATCTAGATAGGATAATCCTATGGATCCGTTACATCGATGATTTGGTTTTAATTTGGAATGGGCCAAAAAATTATTTTAACCTGTACTACTCCAAACTCTGCGACAATGAAGTTGGCCTGGAATTCACCTATGCAATCAATAAAAAGGAAATTGACTTCCTAGATCTGAAAGTATACATCAAAAACAATCAGATACACTCAACATTATTTCAGAAGAAAACCTCGTCGAACAGTATACTCCATGGGACCAGTTTCCATCCTGAACCACTACTAGCAAGTATACCATACGGTGAATTTATTAGCCTGAAGAGAAATAGTTTGAAGGAGTCAGATACAGAAAACAAAATACAGGAAACAATAACCAGATTGAGATCAAGATGGTATAATGAAAGAACATTGGAAAAAAGTAAAAAACGAACTGCATTGAAAACAAGGGCGGAAATATCGACTGCCAAAACTAAGACACAAGTAAACACACAAGGTCCACCTCGATTTGTAACAACATACAGCAAAGAAAGCGGCATTAGCAAAAACAAAATCAAGAAATATTGGCATCTAATATCAGGGATCCTGACATTGGGAAGATGCTAGGACAAGGACCAATGATGAGTTACAAAAAAGCAACATCATTAAGAGACCAACTCGTCAAAAGCCACTTCAAAGGTATCCAATTGGGAAAAGAAAATTGGCTTACAAGTCAACAGAAAGGCTTCAGGAAGTGCAATGTCTGCAAGGCCTGAAAAATTGGCCAAAATAAAAGCACTTTTGAAGAACCCAACGGCAAAGCAATACCAATTGAGGAAAGAATAACTTGTACCTCAACACATGTAGTATTCATCATCGAATGCAAGTGCGGATCACAATACATTGGTAGCACGACATGCATGTTGAAAAAAAAGAATCCTAGAACACATCAGGGCGGTGAAAAACACAGATATGTCATACGCCACAGCTAAACATATGGCAGTCTGCCAGAAAAGTGACTGGAAGGCAATGACATACTTTGGAATACACATGGTGAAATTGGACAAACGAGGTGGAAACAGACAAAGAAAACGAAGACAGATTGAGTCCCGTTTCATAATTAGACTTAAGACAAAAGCACGGAAAGGGATGAACTTTGACGAGGAGCTTTATGTACACTTGGAACAAAGGGACAAAAACTAAAAATAACATTAGGAAAATTTAAATAGAAACTGTGAAATGGTGACATGAACTCAACAATTATGGGTACTAAACCCATAATAATAGATCAAAAAGTAATCCTGTACAAATGTAACAGAAGGTTGAATATCAGAAGGCAGCTATGGATGCTATATCAGCATAGCGCTACTCTGAAAAAATCGATGTGCATTACTGTAATGAAAAGCAAAATCATTATTTCTATCAAAAATGTAAATTTACTTTATTTGTTTACATTGCGTGATATCATTGCTACGCAAAATTAATCTCACACATGCCGAAATGCAATAACGTTGCTTGCCATAATAATCGTATAAATGTATATATGTACAAATGAACTACGTATCCCAGAATGCCCCTTAATGGCAGAATGAGATAAAAACGAAACACAAACAATGGCTCACTTACCGTGAACAAAGCCGAGATCAGGCTGAAACGCGTCGGTTCGAGCTTGAAGTTTAAATAAACTAAGCTGCATTATCCAAATCTTGAGTGCCGCCTCCCTGGTGTGTAGATTGTTGAATTTGGGCCATGATCCGGCCCCTACACTGAGCACCAGTAGCAGAGCGCATGGAGTTGGAGGATCACATTGGTGCAGAGATTATATATATATATATATATATATATATATATATATATATATATATATATATATATATATATATATTCACTGAAAAAACCATAGGTTTGACACCAGTTATAGTTAGCTGGAAATTTTACTGACATAAAACCATTGAAATTCCCACGTTATAGTTAGTTGGACTCACTATAACTTGCACGCCTGCAATGCACTGCTGATGACGTCACATATTATATCACTCATGACATGGTCAGTGACATCACTCATGACATCACTGATGACACCATTTTTTTTTATACAAATAACACTCCTAGGCAACTGTGGGGTCCTAAAGGATATCAGGTACAGTGGCACAATAAAGTTAGGCACAATACAATAAACCTAATGCAGTGTACAGGGAATACTAACAAAATCGACTTCAATGATAATATAATTCATTTATTTTAAAATATACATCACATGAAAAATGTTTATAAAATACAGAAAGATGACACAAATACTAAAAAAGATATGCACATTAACAAATGTATAAATAATCATATATGAAAAAACATAGATGCAATCATATGAGACATATTATTCACCCACTTGGTTGTTTTTTATGATTGCATCTATGTTTTTTCATACAGATCCACTCATTCACCAACAGTTTTTGTATAGCCACTCATACATGTACTCACTCATCATATGTACCTATACACCTAAACATCCTGTTACACACCGACACTCATCCATAGAGTTACTCACACACATACTCACACATGCAAATCAAACATCCATTTATTTGCATATACAGCTATACACACACCACTACACTTACTTTTACAGAAACGTACACATACTTACTCTCTTAAACAATCAGTTATAGAAACACATTATCATTTATACAGGAGCTCTTCCAATCTGTCACTGTCATATATCCTTACTTATATACATCAATACTCACATATACTAGTTTAAAACATATGTACTTACTCATAAACACACTATTGAGGCAGTTATTCACTCACTAACACACCCATACACACACTTATCCACCCGTACAGTCCTGCACACATGCTGTCTTCAAAACACGCACAAATAGTGAGTCAGTGATTCATGCATCTGTGCGCTAAGTAATACCCCCACCAAACCATACAGACACTCATTCTGAAACTCAAAAAACAAACTAATAACTCATATAGACACTCGTGTAGCTACTCACCAACCCATGCAGACACTGATACAGATATTTACATATTTAAACATTACTCGCTAATACATGTATTCACTAAGATACACTTAATAAGTCAGTTATACAATCAAATTTACAAACAAAAACATCCATTTAGACACTTATTCTTCCATCGACCTTTAGATATACATATATAAAAATATTTATTTTTCAGAAAGATACACATTCAGTGGATGATGTCATCAGTGATGTTATCAGTGATGTCATTTGAGATGTCATCAGGGCGCGCGAGTTATAGTTAGCTGAACTAACTATAACGGGGGAATTTCAATGGTTTGGTATTAGTGAAATGTCCAGCTAACTATAACATGTGTGAAACGTATGGTTTGTTCAGTGAATTTCAGTGAATTTTTTAAATGCTAATTCCTAACTATAACTAACATTAACAAATAACATTTGTGAAACCTATGGTTTTTTCAATGAATATATATATATATATATATATATATATATATATATATATATATATATATATATATATATATATATATTACCTACTGGCGGTCGCCAGTAGGTAGTTATAGTTAGGATTGTTTTCCATAGGAAATCCGCAACATTCTATTGAGAATAACTTTGGCGCCGGTTGAGGAATCTGCCTGTAATTTTCCTTAAATTTGCCTCGCTGCGCTCCGCTCCTTCCCTGAAAGTTTGGGGGGGATTTGTCAAGCAGGGGCAGAGATAAAAGGGGGGTCCCAAAACGTGTTTTCCCCATGTTAATTTCCATAGGGCGGTTGGACTCACTTTTAGCCCGAACGGCTGAATGGATTTCCACAAAACTTGGCAAAATTGTAGGGACTGGTAGCCCGATGTGCCTTTGCTATGTCTCAAGATATGTGCTCCAGTGGATTTTGAGTAATTTAGGTTCAAAAAAATATATATATCTGGGCGGAGCCTAACCACACATCTGATCTGATTGGCTGTCAGCACTTCATCCAAGAAGTGTTGGCAGCCATCTTGGGACCAATATACATGATAGCACCTCATTAAAAAGCATTGTAGTTAATAGAGGGTTTTAGGACTTTAGTTACATTTTAAATCATTTGTTGATGGTACCATATTCATTTTAGGAATTGTGGTGTGTTCTAAGGTGATTTTACCATGTGAAAAAGCATTGTGATATCATGAAACATGTTTGAAAGAAAACTAATATCTCATGATTTTCCTACAGTGGTTTGGAAGGGGATCTATAAGCTAAACTGAAAGCATATTTTCTGTAAATTCACATTATCTTTCTTAGTCATGTGAGAATGAAGTCTGACATTCTCAGTAAAACATGTACATCCAACAAGGACAGAGACTGTCAGTTGATTCCTTTGTGTTCTACTGCAGCCTCCTAGAGTGTTCTAAAGAACAACTAGAGCGCTAACAGTCCTACTTATTACAGAGGTATAGCACACCTGAAGCCATCGTGATGGGAATAAAGCGGTAACTCTTAAAATGTTTAATTTAAAAAGGAACAAAATGAGGGGGTATATTTTGCCATAGAAAGTATGATTAGTGCTGCAGAAAGAAAAATTAGGGCACATTTTGAGTGACTTCTCAAATCCTCTTCAATTTCATTAAAAAATTCTGACATGCAGTCTCCCAAGATGGCCACCAGAGACAAAAGAGCCCAAATGTAGCCCAAATATCACCAGATGTAGCCCAAGTATAGCCCAATGACAGAATGTCCCAGAGTGTTCTAAAGAACAACTAGAGCGCTAACAGTCTTACTTATTACAAAGGTATGGCACACCAGAATCCATCTTGATTGGAATGAAGTGGTAAGTCTTAAAACATTTAATGTAAAAAGGAACAAAATGAGGGGGTACATTTTGCCATAGAAAGTATGATTAGTGCTTCAGAAAGAAAAATTAGGGATCATTTTGAGTGACTTCTCAAATCCTCTTCTATTTCATTAAAAAAATTCTGACATGCAGACTGAAACATGCACTTTGAATACCAGCAGCAGACCTCCCTGGTGAGCAGTAGCTTTACTACAGTGATCTAATGAGCAACTAGAGTGCTAACATTCAGAATTTATGGCAAATGTGTGACACATCTGAATGCCTTCTTGATGGAACCAAAGTAAACAAGCATTGAAAATGCAATAGATCTCGCCCTCTTTTAAGTTAAAGCCATTCTGTTTGTAATGAGGTGGCTTTTTAGCTTTGCTTTTATTAGTGTTTTTTAAACTTTCATGTAAATAACATGCATCTGTATGCATATGTGTATATGTACTAAACAGAACAAAATGGCTAGTCAGGTTTGTTTTATAATGAATTAATACACACACTGCCAATTTGTGCTGCGTGAACCAGACGTTTTATATTACCAAAAGATTTATTTTCATTTATAATTAAGTTTCATTAATCCATCCATATGTCTTCAAAGGAAACTGCTGTCAAAACAGTCGAATCAATAACATACAATTGTGTGCACAATATATACAAATATACAGGGGTTCACAATGGATACTGAAAATTCATAACACCAAAATGACTTTTTACATAACAATTACATTCAAAATAAATTGCAACATGAAAGACATTTCAACAAGAAAAACTGATACACATAAAAAATCATGGGTGAGGAGCTAGCCATACACCTCAAGACCTAGCCAAGACCAGCAATGGAGGATTCTTTTAATCATGCTCTTAATTATGTTGTTCTTGACAATGCTGTCCTCTGATGATGTAAACAATCCCCCTTTTTTCTTGAGTGTTTCCCTATTGGTCATATGACTGATGTTTCTGATGTCCTTTCGGGTTTATGCAATTTTTAGATACATTTGTTTTTAACACATTTTATTCATCGCACTAATATCATCATTTCTATATTCTACAGATGTAGAGAGAGAGGCCATCACTGTATTCACCTTCACGGGCACGCCCACCCCCCTTTTCTACGCGAACTCACCGAGCACTTTATCACATCACTTATTCCTGTACCATCCTGACTATATGTATGTACTTTTAACACTGTTACTCGTAGACTCCATCACATGAACTGAGAGACATGAGAGTATATCTGCCAATGTCAATGCATGTCCACCATTACCATCAGATGGTATTCACAATGCGTTTCTATAATCGTGTGTTTTACATGATAACTGGTTTTGATGCTACTTGTTGGCGAACCAGCATGCGCCCACATCATATAGTATTCGGTATGACATGTGCAATAGCAAGCGCATATGGGTTCCTTAGAACTGAGTCGGCCCAACTCTAACACTTATTATATGTATATTTTTTGTGCACAATTGAGTCACTTGAGGCTAATTACTGCCAGTCACCGCCTATGTATACACACGCAAAGCGGTGGGGTGGACATATCGATTGTTTGGTGTACCAACTGAGCAGAGTGACACTAGACGAACTGCATGATATTTTACCTAGTAACTGCAAATAGAATTGTGGTCTTCAAACAGGCAAATATGTATTATATGCGAACAAAATGACATGTATATGTTTGCATTCTGTTGACATTGTATTGCATTTTACGAGTTGCATGTATTTACAGCAATGCGCATATTGGTATAGATCCTCGCTACATTACAAGATGTCTGCCAGTGACGGTGCATACCTTTATTAGGAATACTAGTCCTTTGTTTATTTTGACTTGCCGGATGCTATGTTGAAATACTATATTAAGACACTTCCTAGCACATTTTCCTTTACGTGAGCAAGGCTACCCAAGGGAGGTAATAGAGAGCTTAGATTAAGGGAAAAAGAGTCCAAATACATCATTCAGTTCCAAACCAAGGACCCGGGGGGGTCTCAATCAGGATGAGGAACTAGCCATACACCTCAAGACCTAGCCAAGACCAACAATTGAGGATTCTTTTAATTATGCTCTTTATTATGTTGTTCTTGACAATGCTGTCTTTGTTAATGATGTGTCCTCTGATGACGTAAACAATCCCCCTTTTTTTAAGTGTTTCCCTATTGGTCATATGACTGATGTTTCTGCAGTCCTTTCGGGTTTATGCAATTTTTAGATACATTTGAGAGAGTCAATATTCGCTTGTTTTTAACACATTTTATTCATCGCACTAATTTCATCTTTTCTTTGGTCTATAGATGCAGAGGGAGAGGCCCATCACTGTATTCACCTTCACGGGCACGCCCACCCCCATTTTCTACACGAAGTCACCGAGCACTTTATCACATCACTTATTCTTATAGCATCTGGATTGTATGTATGTACTTGTAAATGTAAATGTAGTTGAGCTTATATAGCGCACAGCTACCCGCAGTGGGTTTCCCGGCGCTTGCTTAGGGAACCCTTCCTGGTATTCCCCTGTGAGATAGCAGGGTATCCACAAGGTGAAAGTCAGGCATCCCGCCGCGAGGGGCCGTTGTGGAGATTAAGCAAGCTATTGCCCAGAGTCGCAGAGTGTGAACCCGTGAGTCGAGGAGGCACCAGGGCGAGAATTATCGAGTCTGTGGAATTTTTAGCCCAAGACCCCGCCGAGGCAGGGAATTGAACCCTGGTCCAGGACCGATCTCAGTTTCCGGGTCTGCTGCCTCTAACCCCTGAGCCACACTTCTCCTACTTTTAACACTGTTACTCGTAGACTCCGTCACATGAACTGAAAGACATGAGGGTATATCTGCCAATGTCAATGCATGTCTACCATTACCATCAGTTGGTATTCACAATGCGTTTCTATAATCGTGTATTTTACATGATAACTGGTTTTGATGCTACTTGTTGGCGAGCCAGCATACGCCCACATCATATAGTATTCGGTATGACATGTGCAATAGCAAGCGCATTTGGGTTCCTTAGAACTGAGTCGGCCCAACTCTAACACTTATAATATATATATTTTTTGTGCACAATAGAGTTACTTGAGGCTAATTACTGCCAGTCACCGCCTATGTATACACACGCTTTGCGGTGGGGTGGACATATCGATTGTTTGGTGTACCAACTGAGCGGAGTGACACTAGACGAACTACATGGTATTTTACCTAGTAACTGCAAATAGAATTGTGGTCTTTAAACAGGCAAATATGCATTATATGCGAACAAAATGACATGTATATGTTTGCATTCTGTTGACATTGTATTTCATTTTACGAGTTACATGTATTTACAGCAATACGCATATTGTTATGGGTCCTCGCTACATTACAAGCTGTCTGCCAGTGACGGTGCATACCTTTATTAGGAATACTAGTCCTTTGTTTATTTTGACTTGCCGGATGCTATGTAGAAATACTTTATTAAGACACTTCCTAGCTCATTTTCCTTTACGTGAGCAAGGCTACACAGCCGAATTATGTTGTCGAAGGAATAAACACCCTTGAAATCATTTCTGGCATGGTTGATCGTTTTTGAGAGCACACGACATTGGGAACTCTCTTAACTAACTTGAATTTCCGGCGTGCTCCGCCGGAGTGTGCGCCAACTCCCGCGGGGCCCGGGCAATCAGAAGGAGCGACTTTGTTGGTAATATATATATATATATATATATATATATATATATATATATATATATATATATATGCACTGGAAAACTAAACACCCACTTCCCTTACAAAGAAATGGAAAGTTTGCATCTCTGCTTCCTCTCTTATTTTTCACCTTATTCATCTTCCACTCAATCAACACAACATCCACAAATACACACACCTACTTGCTACCTTTCTTGGCTGAGCTTATCAATTATTCTTCTTTAATTCAAATTCAAAGTGCAGGCTCTTTATTCAGCCTTCTTGGTAGCCACTACCCGTGAATAGCAGTGGGTAATTTGCACACTTCCGTCCTTTCTTGCGTCTTTTCTACCACACACTGGGGCAGATTTACAAGCCCCTTGCACCACTTTTGTGTAATTTTTTCCATGGGCTTGTAAATCTGTGTGTACTTTATGCACTAGCTTTCTTCCTTAGATGTGGTACTCATTTCTCTTGCTCCCACTGCGGAATCCAACACCCTATCTGTGTAATGAGCTGGAAACCCAAAGATCCACTTCACTGACAATGCAGTGGGTAGTTTGCGTCTCTCCAGCCTTTCTTATTTTTCACGTTTTTCCTCTTCCACTCAATCAACACATCATCCACACATCTACTTGCTGCATTCCTTAGCTGTGATTATCAACTATTCTTCTATTTTATATTCATATTCAAAGTGCACGCCCTTTATCGAGCCTTTTTGTTGTAACTACTGTTCCAGGAATTCTGCTCCTACACAGAACTGTGCATAAAGACTTAGGACCTCAGTGAATTACGGTGTACCAAAACCCACCTTTCTACACAAACCCCCTACCAGACTAGCAATCAGTGACTCATTGGTTCTTCGTCCTATAGAAAAAACACCAATGACTAGTCAACCCAGAACATGCGACTTAGATTACCTCAAGTAAGGTGGATAACAAGAGCACTCTTTCGTTATAGTCTTACACCAGTCCAAAACAAGGAGTAAATAAAGACATGTGCAAGTTTGAAATGTTTATTTCTAACGCCGTAATCTCATTCACAGTACCTTAGATAATACAACCAAACATATTATCAGAAACAAGGTTGTCAGCATTGTTACTATTCCATAAAATACAAAGGGAAAAAGCATCCTATAATGCTAAAGGTAAACAAATTTAAAATATACCTACATTTCACCCTCCCTACCTAGCAGGTTAGTTTATAACTACAGAAGGTCTCATAGGATTACATGGGCAGACCCATTCCTCTGGTACTCAGCAGTAGTGGATCACATTGAGTTCTGCACAAACTGTCAGGATACGAATGTTCTCCAACTGTGTGTAATTATGCCTCCACAATGCATTATTAAACGCACCAGTATCAGAGGTGGCCACAGCTGCATATGTGTTATGTCTCGAGCGTGCTAGGATCATTCTGAATAACAGACACAGTATTCAAGATAACCTTGATGTTCCATGCTCTCACTATACATAATAAACTAGCGAGGCAGTCTACAAATGTTGCATACCAAATTATTCTCATGTAAAGCAAAATACTCAGCCTTCTCTAAACAATATCACAAGTGCGTGTCGTGTGCAAAGCAGAGCATGAAAGGAAAAATGGTGTTTAAGCTTCTAATAAATCCATGCTAACTTAACACGGTGTGAGTGTAAGGCTCAGCCCACGACACCCTCCCTCGATCGAAGCACGTGGTATAAACGTGGGCGAATTAGGAACGCAGAGTCCAAGCCTGAAAAGCAGAGTAAAGTTCAAATTTGCAAAAAAAAATATTCGCTGTTTGATAGAAAACAGTAGATAAATAATAAAGAATAGGTAGAAAAATCAAAGAGTCTTAATCCAACAGCATATAAGCACAGTATGTAGCAACAGCCTCCAACAGGAAGTCATTGTTCTCATCTGAAAACATTTCAGCCATCCAATTCAATAGTGAGAATGAACATACATGTTCCTCAACTACCGGAGCCTCTATCACCATCGGAGGAACACTCGGGTCATCTTCAATGGAACTACGTGCCAAGAACTCAAGCGCGGCTGCAAAAACATCCCAATGTCCCAATATTCCATGTATCGCTGCTAAGGCCATAATCCTGCTGCCAGAACAGAGCAAGTCATGAACCACTAAGGGGCTCATCAGCTTGTCATAATCCGCGTTGGGAGACACCGTACAGCAGAGACACAAATCCAGGGCCCAGTCGAAATCGCAGCTCAGGCAATGGAAGACAGGTTGAACGCATGTGAAAAAGGAGAATCGAAACGATAATCCATAAGCTGCACTCAATGTAGCCAGAGGCAGCGCTCCGTAATAACTAAGCATTCGGTTGCGGACCAGCAACAGCCGGGACATATTGTCGTCTGCTGCAGGATGTGCATCCATATTTAAGTAAACAAATTAATAAAAGCACACCAGCAACTAATGCGAGTATTAAGCGGAATCCACCAAAGATGCTGAAAAAAATCGAATGAAAAAATCCCGAAAAGACACCAAATATAGTTTGAAAAGAAGTCACAAGGCCACTGCTTCTAACTTTAAAAAAGTAAGGTAACCTGGTAGTCAAGGACGCATTAAAGATACTCTAAATTAACTCCCCAAAATTCAGGAGCACGTCTGTATTTAATAAAGCATGCACTTCTGTGCGGGTGTTTGCTACATGAAGGACAAATGTTTCTCTAGCAGATGTAAGAGCGACCTCTATTTGGGACAATAGCGCTCTTATACAACTCATTTGGTTGACTCTGCTTTCAAGGTCGGAATCGACAGCCAGATGGAAACATCCAGCTTCCCATGCAGAGGAGTAACCACAACTTTTTATAGCAAACCACACGCTCAGTTACCGTAATCATGTAAGCGATGCCTGCTAACATCGCACAACAATCTGCATTATTTCAAAGTAAATAACTCCCGTTTCCAGTAAACTGAACGTTGGTATGATAGCAGGTGTCGTAGTGCCTTTCAAAACTCAGTCCAAATTAGGCGCATCATCATTACAAGAGCCATGCAATTGTATGTGTCTACAGATTAGGGAGTGATCTGGTGCTATTGTGCAATCCTCGCCATTCAGATAGACTTCTTTTCCCTCCCTCAGGCACCTATATGTAAATGGTAATAACCAAGCTTCATGGAGATAAGCGCTGGCTAGAGATCCATATCTGCCTATAACATAGTATTTCATGCAAACGTCAAACTTAAACAGGCTAAAAAGTAACGTTATGATACTGTGGATAAGCCACACAGCTGAATCGGATCTCCAATGAGTGACCAGTTCTAACTATTCTCATAGCGCGCCCTGTGCTCTGATTTGACAGTGAGAGAGTGATCGCACCATAGTTTGTACTGCTAATCATTCTCAGCATACGCTACGAATACGCTTTCACGTTACGCATCGCATCAAAGCTTCCTTGTGACGTCATGTATGGCGCCCCGTACTCAAAAGACGCGAATGTTTTTAATTGTTTAAAAACATATATTTATGTATTTAATGAACATACTAACAAAAGACATTATCTAAGATAATCATGAAATATTTTTTTTTAAAGTTTCAATAATCCTATATTACTTTTAAAAGTAATTACACAAATCGCGGTGGAACGTCATGCGTACTCGCATTGTACGAGCACGGTAAGCACAGTGTAAGCGTACGCAAAGCCATGTGACTTTAAAAGAAGACATTTGATTGGTTCATAACACTTCCTATTACAACTGTGGAAAATTCCATCCCATTATAATCATTTTACTTTGACTTTCTAAGAAGAAGCATCTCTTCTGAGAATCTTGTCAAATAGAACAAAGTTTACCATAATAACAGCAATGGACTCATCTTCCAGCCATTCTTCAGAGGAATATTTCATTCCTGAAGAATCTCCAAAGAAGAGGAAAGAAGCTCTAATTTAGCAGTTTTTTACTTTTCCAGAAGGGCAAAAAAAGGTTACTGCTCCAAAAGTAACCTGTAAAATTTGCCAAACAACTCTTTGAAGGGGTTATCCATCTAAAAAATACTCCTTTGGCACAGCAAATATGGAGCGACACGTGACGAACTTACACCCCAACAACTTTGTTCGAGATGCAACACGGAGGTTGAAGGACAACCCACCTGCTGCTGCTGGACCAAGCACATCAACTGCTGCACCAGCATTTTCAGCAAGCAGTCCACACCCACAAATTGATCCTGATTTTGCTAAAACTAAAATTCTATGCATTTATTGCAATAAACTTTTGTGTTATGGGGAACAGTCTATTGACCTGATAAAACGCAGGAAGCAGGAGCATCGCTGTCCTCGACATTATTTTATTTTTTTTCATTCTTTTGTTACTGTTGGACACTAACAACCCCCTATTATAGAAAAAAATTACCCCCGGGATTTGGTCCCCCGGGAGCTAATTAAGAATAAAACGGACTTCTAGCTTGCGTACGAGTACCATACACGTACCCCTCTGCCAAATTTGGTGTAAATCCGTTCAGCCGTTCGGGCTGTAGCCGTGGCTAAGGTCCCTACGGAAAATTGCATAGGGAAAACATGTTTTGGGACCCCCCTTTTTTCTCAGCCCTCACTTGATGAATCACCCCCAAACTTTCAGGGAAGGAGCGGAGCAGAGCAGGCCATTTTCTTGGAGAAATTAGCGAAAAATCGTCCACCAGCGCCAAAGTTATTCCAAATAGAATGTTGTGGATTTCCTCTGGAAAGTAGGTCCTAACTAGGTCGCCAGTAGGAATATATATATATATATATATATATATATGTTATGTTATGTTATTTATTTTTCTATAGCGCACAGCTGCCCCAGCAAAGGGGCGTCCTGGCGCTTTGACAGGCACTATAACATAACACACAGTAAAAGAAAGGGATGACTATTCTAGGGCGGGAAACAGGAAGGTTTTAATCGCCTGCCTAAAGGCGAGTAAGTCATTAAGAGCTCGAGTGCACACCGGGAGCGAGTTCCATAACCCTGCTGCGAGCACCCGGAAAGAACGGCCACCCATTCTACTCAGTTTAAAACGAGGGCAAACTGCCAGATGGAGAGCCTCTGATCTCAATGATCTCAGAGGGATGTAAGGAATAAGTAGATTGGCAAGTGCCGGCGGCGAAGAAAATGTCAGAATTTTGAAGGCCAAGCACAGCGCTTTAAACTTGATCCGCTGCCTGACCGGAAGCCAGTGTAGGGCCGAGATGGTACCAGACACAGAGCAGTGTCTGGGGAGGCCCACAATGGCCCGTGCCGCAGCATTTTGCACCCTTTGGAGCCTAGAGGCCTCCGCCTGATTCATCCCTAACATCAGCGCACTCCCATAGTCCAGCCGAGATAAAATCGATGCCTGGACCACGAGCTGTCTGGTGGGGGGATCGAAGTACTTTAAGACCGGCCTTATGCCCCGCAGGATACCATATACCATATGTATATATATATGGATATATATATGTATATATATATATCCAATTACGCTGCCATAGTTTGCTATGAAACAGGGCAAATCAGGGACTTGTTTTCTTCCTACGTCTGCCGCTGCATGCCCGCCCCATGAGCAAGGAACAGAAGGAGCTCCGAAACGCGTTGGGGCTTTATGAAATATCCAGCGCTGTGTCTCGTTGTGCCTGAATAAAGGACTTAACCATGGTGGCTGAGTTCGCCTGTCATTGCGTGCACCTCAAACTGTGGCAGCGTAATTGGAAATATTTACCGGCCGAGCCAGGTCGGGGAGGTGGCAAAATCACTAAAGTATTTGTGGACTGCAGGCTTTGATAAATTGAGAAACCGAATTGCAGAATGACAGGTTGTGTGCATTAAATCTTCAACTGACACAGATTTGGAGGCCCGACTAAGGATTTGATTTATTTTGCAGGAGGCAGAGCCCAACATGGGTCGTATGGTGGTTGGAGGACTACGAATCCCAGAAGTCCTTAGAGGACGTCAGCAATAGCAGCTATAAAACAGGGCAAATCAGGGACTTGTTTTCTTCCTACGTCTGCCGCTGCATGCCCGCCCCATGAGCAAGGAGCAGAAGGAGCTCTGAAGCACGTTGGGGCTTTATGAAATATCCAGCGCTGTGTCTCGTCGTGCCTGAATAACTCCTTAGCTGCGGCGGCAATTCCGCCGCAGCGCTAGGGGGGGGGGGCTAGCGGCGCTCGCATGCTCGTGACGGAGCCGCTCCGCCACGAGCCGCGGTTGCGCTGTGCTCATGACAGAGCGGTTCTGTCACGGCCCCGCCCGCTCAATGGAACGTCCTGCGCCGGCGCGGAATTCGCGCCGCGCAGGCGCGCCGAGCGGTCCATGACGAAACCGCTCCGTCATGAGCACAGCTCAACCGAGGCTCATGACGGAGCGGCTCCGTCATGAGCATGGAAGGAGGTAAAGGACTTAACCTTGGTGGCTGAGTTCGCCTGTCATTGCGTGCAACTCAAACTGTGGCAGCGTAATTGGAAATATGTACCGGCCGAGCCAGGTCGGGGAGGTGGCAACATCACTAAAGTATTTGTGGACTGCAGGCTTCGAAAAATTGAGAAAGCGAATTTCAGAATGACAGGTTGTGTGCATTTAATCTTCAACGGACACAGATTTCGAGGCCCGACTAAGGGTTTGATTTTATTTTGTAGGAGGCAGAGCCCAACATGGGTCGTATGGTGGTTGGAGGACTACGAATCCCAGAAGTCCTTAGATGACGTCAGCAATATCAGCTATGAAACAGGGCAAATCAAATCAGGGACTTGTTTTCTTCCTACGTCTGCAGCTGCATGCCCGCCCCGTGAGCAAGGAGCAGAAGGAGCTCTGAAATGCGCTGGGGCTTTATGAAATATCCAGCGCTGTGTCTCTCGTTGTGCCTGAATAAAGGACTTAACCGTGGTGGCTGAGTTCGCCTGTTATTGCGTGCACCTCAAACTGTGGCAGCGTAATTGGAAATATTTACCGGCCGAGCCAGGTCGGGGAGGTGGCAACATCACTAAAGTATTTGTGGACTGCAGGCTTCGAAAAATTGGGAAACCAAATTGCAGAATGACAGGTTGTGTGCATTTAATCTTCAACGGACACAGATTTGGAGGCCCGACTAAGGGTTTGATTTTATTTTGCAGGAGGCAGAGCCCAACATGGGTGGTATGGTGGTTGAAGGACTACGAATCCCAGAAGTCCTTAGATGACGTCAGCAATAGCAGCTATGAAACAGGGCAAATCAGGGACTTGTTTTCTTCCTACGTCTGCCGCTGCATGCCCGCCCCGTGAGCAAGGAGCAGAAGGAGCTCCGAAACGCGTTTGGGCTTTATGAAATATCCAGCGCTGTGTCTCGTTGTGCCTGAATAAAGGACTTAACCATGGTGACTGAGTTCACCTGTCATTGCGTGCACCTCAAACTGTGGCAGCGTAATTGGAAAAAAAAAAAAAAAAAAAAATATATATATATATATATATGTAAAGCTATAAAAAATGCTCACCTCAAATGTCTGGTTTTCTAGCAATTTGTAAGCATAGGATTAGCATGATGCCATCCAGGTTATGCTAGGGAGTTGTACATGACATGCAAAATTCATATTACGAGTGAAGATCGCCTTCCACTTGTTTCCGATCCAATTGTAACTCCAATTTCTTACTAAGCTTCTGAGGAGTGTTTGGGATCTTAGGAGGTTATACAGACAAACGACAAAGTGGCATATTGTATGTGGCCCTTCAATAAACTTCTCAAAGTGGGTCAGTGATCGGGGTTGTTGCACTTGGTCTTTTTTGCAGGGTCTTCTCAGAACTTTTTGCTTTCCTCCTGTATATTTTCTGACCTATTGTTGGTGTTTCTTTTTACTCTGGGCACTTTATCACTGCTGTTCAGTGCTAAAGTGTATGTGCTCTAAATGGTAAACTTCGTAAGATTGGTCTACACCTCTTTGGCATATTTAATTTACCTATCAGTCCCTTGTACAGTGATATCCCTATTCCCCGGGCCAGTAAATTAAATGCTACTGGTGGGCTTGCAGTGCTGCTTGCGCCTCCCACGAAAGAAGCTTTTCAAACCTGTCTCAGGCCTCTGCCACTGCAGGGACTGCGCGTGCAGTTTACTGCTGTTGTGACGTGGTGCATAAAGTGGATACCACTGCTGCAACTCCCCTTTTACTACATATCAGTCACCACTAAGGTATGCCCTAGCTAGCCCTATGACCAGGGCGCAGTGTAGTTAAAAGGTAGGACATGAGCCTTAACGGTGTGGCATGTCCTTGTAGTCACAAACAGCCTTTTTGGTTTCTCACTGCTCTGAGGCTGCCCTCTCAAAGTGATGTATTGGAGATTCCCTGATATGTGCTTCAGTGCTAATTGCTGACATGAGAGGGGTAGTGTGTTCAAGTTTGGTACGTTTGAAATAGTGGTGATAAATGCTGCTTATTGGTTTTAGTGGATTTATTATTACTATTTTAGAAATGCCACTTTTAGAAGTAGGCATTTCTGTGTGCTATGTGTCTTTGTACTTGCCTGATGTGTATTGGCCGTCTGGTTCTGAGAGACAGGGGGAGTGGGGATATGCATTCACTCAAACCAGTTCCGGGGGCAGGGGGGTTTGAGCTGTGTCCTGCCCTGCCTGGGTGACTCAGTGCTAGGCTGAATAGGCCTGGTCTGCATTCGGAGTGGTGGGAGGAGTAGCACAATGATGGCTTCATCCTCCTGTGGTGTGTCTGGAGCCAGGGCTTGCACTTTGAATGGGGAGTGATGTGCACTGGAAATTATAATTTAAAGTGCCCCCAGAACTGGTTTGGTCTGGGCTCCGAGCCCTGTGCCAACAGAAAACAAATACTTTGTGGGCTATAAGAGAAAGGGCTGTGACCCCATGTTTATTGCATTGGCTTGATGAAGAAGACACTGTGTGGACTGCTGTATGCCAGGAGAAACCTTCTTGGGACTTTACTCCTCTGGACTACTGACCTGCTGCCTATTGGGCTAGAACAAGGACTTCAGCACTGCCCTGAGAAACCAGTGTGCTGGCCTGCTAACTGTACCTGGGTGGTGTGCCCCATGTCTTGGTAAACCAGAATGCATGGTGAGCGCTGTGGACTGCTCCTTGTTGTTTCCCCACAGCTAGGGGAAGATCGAGAAACCGACTCGAAGCTTTGCTGTGCTGGGGCCGGCTGCTGAGGTGGCCCGATCGCAAAACGAGGAAGGCCGGGGACACCAGTGACAAACCACTACCCGGGGTTGACCTGTGACACGGGCTGCAAGAAGCATCATCCTCGCAACCCTGCAGCCATGTCTCTCATCCCAGTGCAGCCCCCCCTCCCTTTCCAGAAGGGGGCCCGCATCGTGCAGCAACGCAGGAAACCGGCTGGAGTCAGGTTTCCCTAGGGCCCGTGATTGCCCACCAATCAACCCCCTTGTGAGGCCCCGCTTCCAGAGGGAGCCACAGTGCCTTTGCCAGGCACCACCGAGAGGATGCCTGCTGACGGCAAGATAGACCCTCCCAGCAGTACGCCGAGCCAGCAATCACAAACCTCCCACCCGCGCTGCGGAGAAGAAACAACCCTAGCGCCTCCAGCTCCGGACTGCCGGAGGTGCCGATATCATGAGTCAGCTGGTCTTTGCCAGAAGATTGGGTGAATGCCCTTCTCCCATCCCTGTGGGAGCCCTCTTGCCCCCACACCATGCCTCCAGAGAGCCCGTGCTGACTTACGACATTTTTCCCTGACTGGGGACAGGGCAGGTGCCCTCCCCCGTGGTATTGGATGCTGTGCCTGCCTACTCAGCAGCGTGATTTAGGCACAGCTCTGTCTGCTGTGAAGGCATCATGAGGTGCTTGTAATTCTTAGGGGATATGCCTTACGCTAATGGCCACACATTCGTGCCCTGATGTTCTTATGTGTCTGGTGATACATTCATGATTGTATTGCCCTGATGTAAATGTATATATGGTGTTCTTTTACCAGTGGTGATTTTGGAAGGATATACCTAAGATGTGCACATTGTAAGTGTTTTCTATGTTTGCACAACGTGTTGTGCTAAGTGGAATATTACCAGTAGTTACTGGTCGCTCTAACTATAATGTGTTTATGACAACGCGATTTATGGTCTATGTGAGTGACAATGGCCCAATTGGTCAAATGGTATATGTAATCCCTGTGGAGTCATGACAAGTGCCTAGAGGCACTGTGATATATGTGATTGTGTTCTAATGAGTTTTTTATTAATAATACAGAGGCTATTTTTATGTACCCTTGAGTGGAGTTTCTTTTGTGGTGTGCCTAGTGTGTCGCTGCTGTGTGAGTGTGTTGCTTAAACGCTTTACTCATTGCCTCTGGGATAGACCTGACTGTTCGGCCAAGCTACCAAGTGGGTGAGCAAGGGTTATCTTCAGCGTGTAACTCCCTTGCCATGACTAGAGTGGTGGGTTCTGCCTGGCTTTGGTGCATACCCTATCCGACCAGAAACCCCATTTCCATCAGGGTTGCTGCTGAATTTTTAGATTGAGACGAGACCCAGTGGTGCAGTTGTAAATAGTGATATCTCCTTTTTTGGAATCCAGAAGTAGATTTGATATCCCCAAACGACCTCATAATTCCTTTGTAGGGAAAAACATCCCATTGTTGGTATCACTTCCTCTTTGTCCACGCCTGGAGTACCTGTCGAGGCCTGAAGTAAAATCAATATTACCAACCACCTTTATCATGGGTAAAGGATTTGTGGCAAAGTCCCTGTGAATGGCAGGTGGCCCTAAGTGTGAACTGTGACTACAAGTGTAGACGATCTGCAGAGGTTGCGACACCATTGGGGTTCCTGTAGTCAGTAGACTTTCACCAGACATCAGGCTGTGATGCTCTGATCTATGCACTCCAGACTTTGTTTGACTCCCCTTGGAGCCATTCAATTATGTACTGCAATGGTGCAGCTTCATCATAACCACAAATGTTTGGTACCCCTAAGCCTTCCTGTTGTGGTCTTGTTCTACATATACGCTTATGGAGTCATGGTTTTCGCACTGCAAAGACAAATTTACCACAGGTATCTTGCAGTTTGTTTTGATAACGTCAGTGGGAGGTTCTGAAATATATTGAGGATTTTATGAAGAATAGTCTTTTTGATAGGTGCTACACTGCATACCCATGAAAATGTGTTTTAGTGCCAACGCCTACTGAGGGCTTTGATCATCTTGAGTAGGAGTTTAAAGTTGCTCCTAAACACTCATAGAGGTCGGGTGTTAGGAAAGTCCTTAGGTAGTTCATGCCCATCTGAGTCCACTGAAAAGGGGTCTACTACTGTAAAGAAGCTGCTAAAAATTGGGCCCTGCCAAAACCAGGCCCACATACTTGGTTAGGTTGATTTTGGTTCCAGCTCACCAGTGCTTAATTTGAGCAGGTGGTTTCCGGTGCTGAGCACCGGCACTTAATCATCAACACCAGAGCTTTTTATGAGCACCAGTTAAGGACACTTTCATTTATGGTAGGGACTGGGAGAATAAGTGATTTGCCCAAAATCACGTGATACTGAGCCAATGCTGAGACTCGAACTAGGTCACCCAGCACGGAAGTTGCAGCTCTAGCCATTACACCACATTCTCACGCCACTTTCATGGTTAGTAGTTGGCTTTGTTTTAAGCAGTGCTGACAGGAGAAATGGGCTGGTGCAAGCTGCCTCCTGACGAGAGCCCCAGCATTTATTATTTTACAAATTATCCACTGCTGCTCACTGTTGATATTTTTCCAACAGTGTGGTAGGTTCCCTGAGTAAATGCTTGGAGGCAGAGAGGGACAATAAAATATCATTAACAAATGCTGAGACTTGATACATGATTCCTCGAAAAGGGGTGCCCTGAACCTCCCCACTCTCTCGGATTTTCTGTGGCAGTGGTTCAAGTTTGGGTCAAAAAGCATAAGTGAGAGTGGGCAATCCTGTCTCTTGTCCCTGTTTATGTTTATTCCCAGAGGTCATATGTCATTCAGCTGAACTCTCGTTCCAAGGGATGAATACATAGCATCCGCCAACCCCCCAAATCTGGGGCCTACTCTCATCATACCCAGTCCACTGTCAAGCACTTTTTCTGCATCATTGGACAGAAGAACTGCTTCCTTGTAATGCCAATCGATTGGAGGGCCTGTATAGTGTGATCGGATGTAGTTTGGATAAGTATAAATCCCCCTCGATCCTCATGTACTAAATAGGGCTGGATAGTCTCCATGAGCTCTTCCAAGATATTCGTAAAGATTTTGCGATTGAATAGGGAAATTGGCCTGTAGGAGAAGCACATTAGAGTTGACTTGACCTGTTTTAGTAGTTTAGCTATAGATGCTTGTTGGATATGGCCTTCTTCGGGGAAATTACCCCAAAACTTTTCACTTTCTTCTGCCTACTCTTTGCTGACTCTCTCTGCATAACCTACAATCCCCCAGTATGTGAGAGGGAAGGTATGCACGCCCATCTCGCTCACATTGAGCTGGGGAAGCAGATACATTGTGGTTTTCATGCTGTACCCCCCGTGCGCCCTGTGTACTCGGAGCGGGTACGGCAAGGGCTAAGTAGTGGAATGTAGTACTGAGTGTGCCACCCACCGATAACCAGCAACCCTATATTGGGTCTGCCATGGCAGGCCTGCAGGGCACCATTGTGCTCCTGCCTAAGTGGGCATCACGTATGCCTCAGACAACCCAGAGTGGGTCGTCCCCTATTGTGAGGGCACCCCTCCAGGGAAGCCCTCATGGGCACCTAGTGGGGGGTGGTAGACTGAATATTGGTGCGGCACATATGGATGTTCGCTGCCCGGGTAGTGAGGAACCCCCAATGGGGCTTCCCCTGACTTGGAGTTCTGCTCTCCCCATGGATACTCCTGGGGGGTTATCAAATCTCTGGAGTGTCCTTAGGACCCTCCTCGCATCTTCACTTTTAAAGATGTGATGAAATGTGCGCACCTTCGTATACAGGTTACGAAGAGGTGCTAACGTGCTGTTCCAGAACCGGGGCTGGTCTGCCAATGCAGACCGAGATGTGCACCCCGGCCCGCCTGCTGTGGCAGGCTGGGATACGCGCGGCACCTATGGCATGAGGGATAGGTGCCCTACCTGCCATTGCAGGCTGATGAGTGCATACTGATTGATTGATTGATTGATTGATTGATAGGCTTTATTTCGATATAAAAATATCATAAAAGCTTGTACAATCTCTGCATTGGCAGACCAGCCCCTTTGTAACATTTGTAACAACATTTGTAACAATCGCATTCTATTTACACAAAAAGTAAGGACAGGGAGGAAAATGTTAAAACAGTTAAAACAGAATTAAATTGACAAAGAAAGCCTTCTTGCACGAATCAACCATGACCAGTTTAAAATTTTTGACACAGCACAAACAATCAAAGTAGATGTTTCAGACATTAAAATACTCAGCGCCACTTTGTGTTGGCGGGTACCTAAGAGTCTACATAAGGGTTTTAGCCAGCGGCTCCTAGGTGCACAATAATCCGGACATTCAAAAAGAATGTGGGCTACCGACTCTACTCGGGTGGGGCAACGCGCACAGAACGGGGAAAGCTGGTAAGAGGATTTCCAACGGGCAACTAGTTCACCTACTGGGAGGGTCCCCACTCTGAACTTAAAGTACAGGGCACGGTCGAAAGGGATGGAGATGATGTCTAAGTAGGGTTCGTAGGCCACCGCATCTTTAATCCTCACAAAGGCTACAGTGGAGTTACAATGACATAAATCTGAATGTAGTTTGGAGGAGACCCAGTTCCAGTACAACTTCTTAATCATTGCTTTGGGAGGGGCAGTTCTCAATGCCCATGCATCACCTAGCCCTAGCTCCGCTAATAGCCGTTTAACATCCCTCAACCATTTAATCCTAAACCAGCCTTCCATGGCCATAACCTCTGCTAGCGCTTCAGCGTAGGGAGCTAGTTCGGCACCCGCCACAACCGGGCCCAAAGAAGCAGGGGGCGGAGATGCACTTGATCCTTGATCGATCTGCAGCCTAGGTCCAATAACACTGGTACAGCAGGTGTACTCCATGGGAGAGCCATCAGATCTTTCAAAAATTTGCTCTCCGATTTTGCTAATACATCCAGGTTGCAGGTGCCCCACAGCTCCGCCCCCATATAGGGCAGCGCTAACCCCTCTGGCTTTATATATTTCCACAACTGGGGCTATAGGTTTGCATGTGGAGGAGCGTTGTTCCTTAAGTAATGCTCCGCCCACCCTTTTATGACCGAGGAGCATTTTTTGGATGTGCGGCTTCCAGCTAAGAGAATCATTAAGGCGGATACCCAGATAGTCAAACTCGGATACCCTCTCCAATGGAACAGAATTCAGAGCCGGAGGACGGCCAAGTTTCTTGGGCGGATTCATGATCAAAAACTTGGTTTTATCGGTATTAATTACCAACCCCCTCAGTAAACAAAACTCCTGAAAACTATTCAGGAGGCTCTGGAGGCCCATGGGAGACTTTGAGATAAGAAGAGTGTCGTCTGCAAAAAGCAGTGTTGGGATCCGTTTGCCCGCCAGGGATGGAGCATCGGAGGGTTTTCTTAGCAAATGCTCAACCACTCCGTTCACATAAAGGGAGAACAGAGTGGGGGCTAACACACATCCCTGGCGGACGCCCCTTCCCACCGGGATCCTGTCGATTTTTTCACCCTTCGTGCCGCATCGGACCTGCGCAAAATTGCCAGCATGTAGTCTCACGAGGAGGGATAGAATATAGGGGGGCAACCCCAGTTCTGACAGAACCTTCCACAACTCCTCCCTTGGTACCAGGTCAAAGGCAGTCTTGAGGTCTATAAAGGCCAAATACAGACTGCCTTTGCCCAGCACCACCACCTTCCAATACAAGAGAGCCAGTCTGAAGGCCTGTTCAATGGTCCCAGTACCAGAACGAAATCCGGCTTGGAAGTCCGACAGGATGTTATTGTCGTCCACCCACTGGAGCACCCTTCCCAAAATAACCTTCTCTGCCACTTTTTGGGATGAGTCGATGAGACTTATTGGCATGTAGTTGGCTGGGTTATCCCGACACCCCTTTTTGAATATCAGGCAACCTCAGCCCCCTTCCAGGATTCGGGTACGGGCCCACCTTTACTAATAGCGTTGAGCAATGATGAAACTAGCTTCCCCCACTCCTTGGGGTTTGCCCGTAGCAAGTCGCCCGGTATCCCATCAGGCCCTGCTGCTTTCAGAGGCACCAAAGTTTTAATTACACCTTCCACCTCTCTAGCAGTAAAGGGAACACACTCAGAACCCCCTGGACAGACAGCCAAGGAGAAAGAGGTATGGGAAGTCAACCCAGTAGAGGAATAGAGGGACGAGAAGTGGTTGAACCAGTTCTGGGCAGGGATGTTACACGTCATCATAGTGCTAACCGGCCTATCCCTAGATCTTATAAGGTTCCAGAAGCTTCTGGCATCCCTATCCGAACTTGCTTTCATGAGATCCGCCCAGAACCTATCCTCCCATTCTCTCTTTGCTGCTGAAGTAGTCTGAGAGTACTCTTTCCTTGCCAGTCTAATGGCAGCCAGGGATTTGCTTTTAACAGCACCAATCAGGGCGTTTTTCTTCTCCCTACATTTTTTAGTATACCAACCAGGCGAATTCGGCAAGTTCTTACTCTTGCCAATTCGAGAGGCCTTACTTGGGAGAATGAAAAGGTCACTCAGGGCCTTGGTTGTGTCACAAAAAAGCACCGAGACTTCCTCAGACTGGGGAATCATCAAGTCCAATTTAGACTGGGCAATATCTAAGAGTGCCCCAATAGCTAACACTTTCTCTTCATCTATGATGAGCTTACTCCATTTCAAACGTCTACCGCAGTTGGAAGGATATACTTCCTGAGGGGTAGACGCTAAATGAGACGTAAGCACCCCCAGGTTCCCAATCCACAAAGGACGGAGGGCAAGAGAGAGGAGATTGTGATCACTCTCAACTGAAGGGAGTACCTCCATATCCTGCAAGAAACTCCAAAGTTTTACGTCAAGGAGGATATAGTCTATCCTAGACGTGTGGTTCACCCTGTTGTAAGTATGGGCTCCAGATGGATCTGACGTCGTCCTTCCATTCACAGCCCTAAGGCCAAATTCCATATTTAGGGAGTTAATTTGGACCACCACTTGAGACCATCTCCTAATGGGGGGTATAGTTAGGACTGGTATTCCTCTCCTAGGGCCAGATGTAGGAGGCCATTTACCGACCGGTAATGGCCAATTTCGGCCGTTACCGACCAGTAAATGGGTTTTTGGTATGGAGGAGGCTAAATTTACCGATTCGGTAAATTTACAGAATCGGTAAATTTACAGAATCGGTAAAATACGATTCGGTAACTTCGGGATGTAGGTGGGACTCTTCAGAGTCCCTAAGGCCTTACAGATTCGGTATTTTACCACCCAATCCAATTGGGTGGTAAAATACCGAATCCAGGTGTGCATGCACATGTGTGCATGCACACCTATGCCATGTGGCAGACAGACATGCCCTAAGGGCATGTCTGTCTGCCACATGGCACACATGCCAGTATTTGGGGTGCTAGAGGGTGTCAAAGTGACACCCCCTGCACCCTTGCTGGAATCGGTATTTACCAAATCGGTAAATACCGATTCGGTAATGGCCATTGATTCCTATGGGCTTCAATGCCCATAGGAATCAATGGGCATTACCGAATCGGTATTTACCGATTCGATTTTTACAGAATCGGTAATTCAATTACCGATTTTACCTACATGTCACACCTTCATATTTACCGATTCATAAATACCGAATTGGTAAAATCCGATATTTATGAATCGGTAAATACGAATTACCTACATCTGGCCCCTAATGTCTTCATCAGCGATCCCCAAGGTATCCTCCAACCCAAGGGGCTCAAACGTACAGTTTAGGTCCCCTGCAACCAGGACATGAGAACCATTGATACTATGGATGAGTGCGAACCTCCCTTCATGCCCCTGGCGTAGATGTTAAAAATGTCCAAGATCAGCCCTCTCCGTGGTCCCTTGATTGATATACTCAGAAGATCTGGTGAATTTGACACTTGCTGAGTAACTTGGCAACCAAGTGTAATAGCGACCCATATGAAGAGGCCTCCTGAGGGCGGCCTTTCCCCAAAAGGGGGGACACTGCTGGTACAAAAAAGGACGAATAACCTACCTTGTGACAAAGCTCCCTACTCCAAGTTTCTTGGAAAATGCAAATAGAGTAGCCTTCCACAAGGGTGTTCCATTCGGGTAGAGCCAACTTCCTCGAAATACCCGCAACGTTCCAGCTGAGAATCCTTAAGTCTGGATCCGCAACAGCAGGCTCGCTGCGAGGTACGGGGCTGGATACTCCCTCCCTCTCAGGGGGTGTCCGAGGTGCACTTACTCCTTGCTGAATCCCGACGACCGGGTTAAGATCCTGAACTAGGGGACTACATACAACTGGTGAGGGTGGCGGACTGGCGTTATTGATGTCTGGGACATAAAGCTCTGACGCAAGTCCCGGGCTCAGGGGCAAGGGAACTACCCCTGGGAAAATATCATTTCAATAGCCCGGCGTCCTCCCATATGACCCTGACCATGCAACTGGCTGATAAGGCATAGGGATGAAGTGATTCTCGGGAAGGGTAAAATTGTGCCTCCATCTTCCATCCACATAAATACCACAATGGTTACCAACAGATCTCGGGTAGAAGTAGGTCAAATCTACTACTCCAATACCAGCACCACCAATCCCCAGATTCTGGTTGCAAATTGTCTGGGCAACCCTGACGTCGTTAAAGTTAACCACCACACAGTCACCCTCAAAATGCTTGTGCCCATAACCCACCCACCCTACCCTTCTAACACCAAGGATCAAGCCATCTAGTTCCCTAGGCAGGAGTCTATTTGACCTTAACCAATGCATTGTTTTATTTTTTAGCGTTTGGTAGGATTCTAGCTGGTCAGCCTTCAAGGGTGGTACATTAGTAAGAATGGCAACATAGGGGTGACAGTCTGGAGGTAAGTTCATGGGTGGTATTCTAGGGGCCTCTTTGGGAGGTAGCGCGTCGGGCTGGATAACAGGTAGAGGAATGGAGCTAATTCTTCTAGGTTGGGCTAGCTCAAGGCCTTTGCTAGTGCCAGAGTTTCTAGGATTAATAGAGACATTTTTGCCAGCAACCTCGGAACACACAGGCTTCTTGGCATGGACATTGGTAGCCCTTGGTAAATTTGGATGTTCAATAATGTTCTTTGTGGCCAACCCGGGGATCCGATCACCCCCATTAGAGGTGACAGCAAGTACAGCGTGAGCATTTACCGCTGCCGCCCCTTTGGCCGTTCCTGTTGCATTAAATAAGTCCTGTGGGGAAACAGAGGTCGCCCGGGCAACTGATCCCCCCCCTGGATCATCATCCCTTGTTCTAGAATGTAGTTTGATTAGAGATTTTGTGGAGAAGAAATTGTCCAGGGTCACTTGCTCAAACCTGTCCAACCGCTTTACCAGCCCTTTAACTCTCTCTAAGACTGGAATCAATAGAGATTTCAACATTTTCTCTATTTGGGCAACCAAGGGGATCACGTGGGGTGTGAGCTCGGCAGAATCTGTAGCCAAATCAGCGCATGGTTTTGCTGATATCGCGCCAAAGGACACGCCCCCCATATCCCCCTGGGGGCAACTTGCACCCACCCCTGCACTCTTATGGATCACACTCACCCTAGTACCAAGTTTCCTAATTTTCTTGTAGGGTTTGGGATAACAACCTTTGCGCGGGCTAGCAATTCTTTTCCTTTTGGTATGGGCCGCTCTAGTTACTACCCGCGATACCAACACGGGTGGAGGAGGGGGTTCCCCATGACTAGAAGGAGTATTAGAAGAGAGCATAAGGGCAGGGGCGTTACTAGACCACAAGGCCAAAGCATCATCTTCGATGGGTGGGACTAAGTCAGCCGTACTCTCCAACCTGTTAGAACTAACCCTCAAAGCAGCCGCCCGTGGCTGATCCAAGGGAAGACAAACATTCAGCACAGAATCAATTAGACGTACTGGAGAAGGAGTTTGTGCCGGGGAACCCAAAGACAGCCGCTTCTCCTGGGGATATTTAAGAAGTTCAATGGATAACCGGCGCTCAGCACGTCTCTCAGCCAGGGCAATTTCTCTGTCTATCTCACGGGTAGCCCTGACAAAATATTTGTCTAGAGGTCCTAGTATTGTAACCCCTACCGTAGAGGGTAAGGGATTTGATGTGCAAGTAGTCATACTTTAAACAACAATCAGTGGTAGAGTCAAACGTAATCAGTATGGGCCACAGCGTAAGGAGTCCCGTAGATATAATAAACCTTTGACACTAACAGTTGAAGATCTCGAACAGGGAACGACTCACTGTGTCAAAGTCATAAGATTATAAAGACATTCTGAGCCAGATTATAAGGAGTGGGCCCAGCCCAGCCTCCTGCAGCCCCTGACGGCCACAGACGGCCCGCCCTTTGCCCGGGCTTCGCTGCGGTCTGCGTCCCGCGCGCGTCCCGCGGTTGTGTGTTAGGCCCGCCTTAATTAGAGAGGGAGGGAGGGGTCACGGGAAGAGGCGGCAGGTGCACGTGGTGTTTGGAGCGCACTGCCCTGTGGGCCTCGCAGTCCCGTACCCCGTAGTCCACAGCGGTCTCAACAGCAATAACGGTAATCCCAAGGAGGGAAAGGGCAACTTCACTTCCAATCGTTGAAAATCCACGGCATCCACAAAATCCGACTTCGAGCGGCACCCGCGGAGCTGGGGCCGCGAGTCGCGATTTAAAGGGCAAGGCAGGAGACTCGGCGGGGAGGGGTCACGGGAAGAGGCGGCAGGTGCGCATGGTGTTTGGAGCGCACTGCCCTGTGGGCCTCGCAGTCCCGTACCCCGTAGTCCACAGCGGTCCGAACAGCAAATAACGGTAATCCCAAGGAGGGAAAGGGCAACTTCAATTCCAATCGTTGAAAATCCACGGCATCCACAAAATCCGACTTCGAGTGGCTCCCGCAGAGCGGGGGCGCGAGTCGCGATTTAAAGGGCAAGGCAGGCGACTCAGCGGGGAGGGGTCACGGGAAGAGGCGGCAGGTGCACGTGGTGTTTGGAGCGCACTGCCCTGTGGGCCTCGCAGTCCTGTACCCCATAGTCCACAGCGGTCCCAACAGCAATAACGGTAATCCCAAGGAGGGAAAGGGCAACTTCACTTCCAATCGTTGAAAATCCATGGCATCCACAAAATCCGACTTCGAGCGGGGGCCGCGAGTCGCGATTTGAAGGGCAAGGCAGGAGACTCGGCGGGGAGGGGTCACGGGAAGAGGCGGCAGGTGAGGGTGGTGTTTGGAGCGCACTGCCCTGTGGGCCTCGCAGTCCTGTACCCCGTAGTCCACAGCGGTCCCAACAGCAATAACGGTAATCCCAAGGAGGGAAAGGGCAACTTCACTTCCAATCGTTGAAAATCCATGGCATCCACAAAATCCGACTTCGAGCGGGGGCCGCGAGTCGCGATTTGAAGGGCAAGGCAGGAGACTCGGCGGGGAGGGGTCACGGGAAGAGGCGGCAGGTGCGGGTGGTGTTTGGAGCGCACTGCCCTGTGGGCCTCGCAGTCCTGTACCCCGTAGTCCACAGCGGTCCCAACAGCAATAACGGTAATCCCAAGGAGGGAAAGGGCAACTTCACTTCCAATTGTTGAAAATCCACAGCATCCACAAAATCCGACTTCGAGTGCATACTTGCAACCCCAGTGTTCTAACCACCGGATCAGTCCTGCCGGTTCAGGCCTGCGTCTGTGCGATTGCATCCCTGGTGCTAGCGGCAATGTGCCTGTTCGGCTGTCACATGGCAGGAGTGTGCAACCATACCTGTTACGGGGCCCACCGATGTCTGGCTGGGCCAAGCAGGGTGGTGTGAGCGCATTGGCACCAAAGGTGCTTGGGCAAACAATGTGCCTGGCCTGTCTTAGCCAAGTGAATGTGTGCATCCCCTTCCTTTCCGTTTTGGGAATGGCTCTGGTATCATGTTCTGAAACATGGGTCGAACTGTCATTGCAGACCGGTGGGTGCGCACTGGTAGCTACTGTGGGTAACCTCAAGGGCAGCTTGCCAGAGTAGGCCACTATGAGTTCCCCCACTTACCTATGGTGCCCCGGATTGATTGTGCTGCCTGCCAACACAGGTTAGTGTGCGCGCACAGGCACACGTATTGGTAAAAGCCGTGTCTAGTCTGCTATGCTGACGTGGGTGGGTGCACTAGCACCACTAGTGTTGGGAACTATGTGTCCCTCCTGCCCTGGCAGGTCGGGGTGTGCAATACTGCATGTGCACCCAGACAGTGATCAATACCTATGTCTGTTTTCACTACCTATGATGCCTGGTCTGCACATAACTTAATATGGAAATGGTTCACAATATTTTGGGCTGAAATGGTGGATTGCAGTGGAGCAGCCTCATGATGTTTCATATCATTGGATTTGCAGTGCCAGACCCTTTTCATTGATTTAAAGGTTTGTTTTTCATAACTCACTTGGAAATGCCACTTATAGAATATGGACATTTCTATGCTCCAAGACTCTCGGGACGGTGGTGTCTGGCTCTAGTGGAGACCACGGGTTGGGGAAGCACATCTGTGCATCCCCAATCGACAGGCTTAAAACATAGGCATCCCACGGGAACGGCAGACCTCTGCCATTTGAAGGCTGAATGGGATAGATTGAAGATAGAGATTGTGACACTGAGACTCTACGGGCCGGTGCATAGCCCCACTATGTTATGTTCCATATAGGTACCCTGACATAGGCTTAGGCAACTTCCTAACCCTTCACCTGTATTCTTTCCTACATTACACTTCTAACAGTATACAGGGATTGACTTTTTACCTAGATACGAAACTGCATTCAGAACGCGGGTTTTTCCTAGTTTGAAATCTCATACATTACGCATGAGGATTCTTGGAAGCGCAGCAGGACTCCATCTCCTGTATAATATCTATGTATAAAGTTCATCCCGACGTCAACCTAAGACCCAACACAGTAATACAGCGAGGTAGGACTCCTGGGGAGACCTATGGGTATATATACATTACATCTTGCTAAGAGAGACAGAGGAGACCAGGACTTCCCGGCCGAAACACTGGCCAGGGACGCAGAGGTTCCTGCATGCAGATAACCCAGCTCACAGTGGTCTAAATACATCCCTCGCGGGGTGTCCAACTCGAGACCATGAAGGGGTCTCACCGTATCTCACTTCAGGTAATGGGGTTGACTTTATCCTAGAGGGATTCCTCTGTTTAACACCTACACACATGCTAGGTACACTTTTTTTTTTTATTTCTTTTTTGGCATTTAGAACAAAAACAAACAAACAACATTAACAGAACAGCCAGCTTCTTCCAGTCTCAGCTTTGTGTAAATAATATTCAAATGTTATACAGTAGCAAATTTCTGCTTGTCCAAATCCAAAACATACAGAGCATATTACACATTGTACATCCAGTTACTATTTGGGATATAATTTACACATTAAACCCGAAGTGCACCAGGCAGTTGCCCCAAGCAGGGCCCATGACTGCTTACAACAATAAACCTGGATTAGTGACGACCACTGCTCACCACAGAATATGCACTCGGGCACAGAAAGGCTGGGACGGGGTCTGAAGGAAGGTGCAAGAGACTGCGTCTGAACAATGAAGGCTTTATTCTCAAATATTCACTCTTCTTGCGTTCAGCCAGTCTAAACATATGGTTATCACATAAGAAAAGAATTTGCAGGGGTTTCAGAGGGAACTTCCTCTGTGGGCTTTGCTCCTCCGGTTCTGGTCCGGCTTCCGTCAGTGGACAGGGTACAGAGGCTTGGCTTCCGGTATTCCCCAAAAAGAAAAGAATGACAAGGTTCAGTAAGTTGTTCTTGTCCTTCAAGGTGGGGAGGGGTGTGAGGGAACACTCTGGTGTACTTGGTGCAGAGTTATAAGCGGGAGACAGTGAGGAGTGATAGTGAAGGGGGGAGTATTTACACTATCCACAAGATTCGGCAGGGCGGAGGTGATTCTACCCTTCAGGCTTCTCCCGTCTCCCGACCCAGCCACTGAACCGTTCCCGTACCTGGGTCAGCCACGCTTCTCCTGGAGCGTGGCTCGGCGGAGCGCGTCCCCGGTGGCCTCCTGGCTTCTCCGGTCGTTCTGCTCTCTCTCCTCCTCCCGGGCTGGTTGTTCCCTCCGGCGGTCGTGGCTCTCCTCCGCAATCTTCGGTTCTCTCTTCCACGTTCTCCCTCGGCTCTTCCGCATCTCTGGTGTTCGTGCACACCCACCTCTGATGGTCGTCCTCCCTTATTGGTCTCCAGGCTACGACGTCATCCCGCGGGGAGGGGCTTCTACCAACACGTCACAGTTAAAGGGGCCAGTGTCTTTTCCGAAGAGGCTAGGTCCGGGAGTCGGTAGCCAGTCATCCTGTTGAGGGGAAAGTATAGGGGAAATGATGTCATGCGGTTCCCACCAGTCACCCGACAATCCTGAGGTGTCCCCGTTGGCATCGTGACAAAGGCCTTGGGAGACAGTAAGGGGCCGAAGTTTGCATGTTAATATACATCCTTGTCATGAGTCTGAGAGGGGAGTCCTTCTTAAGTACATTCTCTAGGGCCAGCAATGTAGGAGGTTGGTTGGGGAAAGTGTCATGTAATGCTCTGCATGTGGCCCTAAGTTTGTGGTGGAAAAAAAGTTTGGAGATAGAAACTGCACTCCCCTCCACGGGTTCAGGAGGAGGTCTGAACACTTCTCCCTGGTAGAGATCTACAAAAGTTTGTATTCCCATCTTAAGAGCCAGCACTCTACTTGCACCCTAACCCATGGTAGGTAGCATAGGGTTGTGGGCTAGAAGGATAGAAGGGGCATACAACATTTTGAGATGCGCTTTTTCCCGTAGCTTGTCCCATGCCCACCAAAAAGTTTCTACTGTGTCAATTTCTCCTCAATGTCATTTGCAAGTCTGGTATACAGCTACCTGGAGAGGTACCGGAGCCGCCACATCCATTTCCACGGCCGTATGCGGTTGGAAGGGGGTTGGGTGCACCCAAAAATGTAAAAATTGTGCCTGTGCACTTAGAGCATATAACTGCTAGGTACACTTAGGTACATCTAGTAAGGGAGGCATCTTAGGAGTACTCATCTTTTTATTATCATGTATTTCATATACCTGTATGTATTCATGATTACTGTAAGATGGTAGAACTTTACCATCCATTCACTTTTACAGTACTGCTATTCATTTACATTTTTTACTGTCTAAAGGTTGTTGCAGCCCGTCTATTTTACACCAGAATAACAACTGTTCAATAAATACTTATTGAAAATGCCCAGCCTGTTTATTCTGTGTATCTCTCTAAGACAGACTAAGTAAGCACGACTGAGCAAAAGGTAGTATATTGTTTCCACGATTCTGAGGGATCAGAGTTGTCATGTTCGATGGTTGCCAAGAACTATTCTCTCCTTGGTAGGAGATTATAGTGGCACTGTGAGCTAGCTGATACAAGAGGCCAACATACTCAGTGGGGGTGTTCAGAATCAGTCTGACACCAATCCTGTATGCTGTCTAAACGTAGGAACTACACATTAACTAAAGATTAAGATCTGCATTCCAAAGCCCCATGACAGACTGGCCTACAAGTTAAGGGAGACATCTGTAGTTTAAAGGAAAAACCCCTAAACCACCGCCGACTTCAAAGACAAGCAACAGTACAGTCATGGGTGTCATTACTCCAGCGCAGGGGGAGATAAGTTTGTGGGGACTTGGAACCAGAGTACTCGGACTGTGTGGGGTCCATTGACAGAGGACTCTATTGTGCACATTGAGGATAACTGTCCAAACAGAGGCAGGCCTGGACCTAGGACCTAGAAGCTTGTTTCCTTCCCAGTATAAGAATTGGCTTGGTAGTTTGGTTTGCCCTGTTCCCATCATGCACTGGGACAGGAACAGACTAATTTGCATATAGCCAGGTTCTGAGCTGGGATGGGGCAGTGAGCTAAAAAACGGTGATGGATTAAAACCATGATCTATTGACTTGGTAAGAGTATTCTGCATCATTCAGAAACTCTGTCCATCACCACCCCCTTTTCCAACATCGGTTTTATCCACACTATGTGTGGGAGGGTATACTCAGACGTGAGTCCCTTGCTCATTGCACCATCAGGATTCAAGCAAGCCGGGCCAAAGAAGGCTGTGATGCCAGAAACCGGTCCCCGGAAGCTTGTTTCCTTCCCAGTATAAGAATTGGCTTGGTAGTTTGGTTTGCCCTGTTCCCATCATGCACTGGGACAGGAACAGACTAATTTGCATATAGCCAGGTTCTGAGCTGGGATGGTGCAGTGAGCTAAAAAACGGTGATGGATTAAAACCATGATCTATTGACTTGGTAAGAGTATTCTGCATCATTCAGAAACTCTGTCCATCACCACCCCCTTTTCCAAAATCGGTTTTATCCACACTATGTGTGGGAGGGTATACTCAGACGTGAGTCCCTTGCTCATTGCACCATCAGGATTCAAGCAAGCCGGGCCAAAGAAGGCTGTGATGCCAGAAACCGGTCCACGGAAGCTTGTTTCCTTCCCAGTATAAGAATTGGCTTGGTAGTTGGGTTTGCCCTGTTCACATCATGCACTGGGACAGGAACAGACTAATTTGCATATAGCCAGGTTCTGAGCTGGGATGGTGCAGTGAGCTAAAAAACGGTGATGGATTAAAACCATGATCTATTGACTTGGTAAGAGTATTCTGCATCATTCAGAAACTCTGTCCATCACCACCCCCTTTTCCAAAATCGGTTTTATCCACACTATGTGTGGGAGGGTATACTCAGACGTGAGTCCCTTGCTCATTGCACCATCAGGATTCAAGCAAGCCGGGCCGAAGAAGGCTGTGATGCCAGAAACCGGTCCTCGGAAGCTTGTTTCCTTCCCAGTATAAGAATTGGCTTGGTAGTTTGGTTTGCCCTGTTCCCATCATGCACTGGGACAGGAACAGACTAATTTGCATATAGCCAGGTTCTGAGCTGGGATGGTGCAGTGAGCTAAAAAACGGTGATGGATTAAAACCATGATCTATTGACTTGGTAAGAGTATTCTGCATCATTCAGAAACTCTGTCCATCACCACCCCCTTTTCCAAAATTGGAAATCCAAGTCCCCCATGTTATTGAATTGCAAGTATTTGTCAATGGCAGTCCCAGGAGCGCCTCCTCCGCTATGGCAGAGGAGCGTCGTCCCACTGCTTTTAACCCCTTGGCCGCGGCGGTAGTTCCGCCGCGGCGCTGGGGATGAGGGGGGGCCACGCGGCGCCGCCATTCTCGTGACAGAAACCACTCCGTCACGAGCCACGGACGCGCTGTGCTTGTGATGGAGTGGTTCCGTCACGGCCCCGCCCGCTCAATAAATGGCCGCGCAGGCGCGGAATTGATGCCGCGTAGGCGGGGCGGCCGCACCGTGACAGAACCACTCCATCACCAGCACAGAGCGTTCGTGGCTGATGACGGAGTGGTTTCGTCACCAACACAGAAAGGGTTAAGCAGTGGTAGTAGAAAGATAAAATGATAATAACACTGTTTGTGTTGTTATAATTCTATGCTTCCTGCTCACTGCTATGCAGGCGGGTGAGTGGGGCTGCTCTGCTCTAGGAGCAGGTCAAGAGTGGTTTGCCCACTTAAATGCGCAATTACTATGTGGTCTGCTCTCTCGGGCCGCCTAAATTACAGCCTGCATGGAGAACATGCCCAGGCCCCTATTCCCTGTTGAGCGTCGAACCAGGATGCTCAAAATCAATCACAATGCAGCATTGCAGTGGTGTGGTTGATCAGGGAAGCCTGGCTGTGCTTCCTGAGGAGGAGAGCAGTAGCTCTCGGTAAGATAAGTGTTTATTTATTTTTTACATTGCGCACCATTTTCCGAATTTTACCCCCATGAGTCTGCACCCGCCCTGCCACCCGCAAATCATGCCGGCTGCCACTGGGTATTCCGAATTTCATGGAGCACTACTGGATATCACCGAAGGGAATCATTCAAGCACCACCCTATGGGTGTTTGCTTGTCCGCTGACCCCTACCTTTTAAGTTCAAGCAGGACTGGGCCGTAGTCTGACAAACTCTGGGGATGTTGTTTCACCTCCTGGACATAAGTGGATAGCCTCTGATGCACCATTACATAATCAATTCTTGCCTTTGTCTGTTGTACTGTGAAGAAATAAGAATAATCCACTAGGAGGATGTGTCTGTGCTGCCATGCATCTAAAAGTATATCGACAGGTACTGCCATGAAAGGGAAGGTTTTGTGTATCACTTTGTCCTCAAAAGGTAGGATTCTCAATTAATAATCTATAGAAACACACACCTGAGCATACACATATATTTAGAAAATCATATATCATACATAATTTGTGATAAACTACAGGACTAATATACAAATCTTATCAGTTTGCCATTTTCCAACAATTCTCCTACATTCACAGAAACTCCATTTTTAATTTGAATGTAAATGCAATGTTTCATTACCACCACTTAATAACTGTTGTGACTAAAAATGAGTTTTCCAGACTGTTGATTTGTTTGGATGTACCATCAAGGTTACCATCATTTGCATTCAGTATAGAAATTGTCACTATACGTATAAATCCTTGTTTATTCCTCTAGGCTTGAGTTTTTAATTCCCCCTTGAATGGGGACCCATATTATTGCTTGATGCGCAACACTCACTATTGATAAATAGCGGTATAGTAATACAGTCTAATTCGAAATGGTGAACATATCTTTCTTTAAATAATTTTTCACCCTATAAAAATGTTTTGATTTCTTCACTAGCACCTATTAGAAGGTGATATGTTTTTACTTGTGTTTAGAACATTCCATCGAGCTCAGTTACATGTCGGATCTTTCTCCTATTTCTTAGTATAGTGGAGCTATCGAAAGGCGAGATTTAAGAAGTTCTTATCTCACAAGCGCCTTTCACAGACCTTGCGTGTCAATCTTTGCTTTTTTCCATGACACATACCCTCAGAGGCTTGTGACGGTTGCCAGGACAACCATCCGGTAAATCATGCGCTGCATTCTGCATGTTTATGACATGCACGTGGATGCAGCGACTGTTTCTTTACTTATTTTTGCACTTCTCTGCAGGTTGAGAGGACGTCCTGCCATTTATCTCCAAGCGAGACATGCCGGAGTTTAGTTTTTATTCTCTGTACTTTCTTTTGTAGAATTTGTAACACGCTATCATGAGTCTAGGCAACACGCTTGACACAATATATTTTTCCCACAATAGGACTCAAGGAAGCATAGGCTGCTCCTTGCCTAATCACTGTCAAGCAGAAAACTCCTGCAATGAAGGAATGCCTTTGAGTGGCTCCTTCACATTTTTACCTGGGTTTAATGAATCCTGATACTGAGGTAAGAACCTCAGTTCTTTATGCATGTTCAAACAATGAGTGAATATGTATTGACATCCACATATACTTTCTTTTGTAGAATATGTAACACGCTATCATGTGTCTAGGCAACTCACTTGACACAATGTGTTTTTTCCATGATAGGACCCAAGGAAGCAAGGGCTGCTCCTTGCTTAATCATTGTCAAGCAGAAAACGCCTTCATTGAAGGAATGCCCTTGAGTGGCTCCTTCCCATTTTTACCTGTGCTTAATGAATCCTGATTCTGAGGTAAGAACATTGGTTCTTTATGCATGTTCAAATACTAAGTGAGCATGAGCCGACATCCACATTCACAAAGCAGTTTTTTATGCAGGTTACCCTTATTGATTGATTCTGAGGCAGAGTACGTAATCCAATATCAGCATCTCTCCTGGAGATAATTTCTCCTAAAAGGTGAGCAAGTTCATAGGTTTTCACCTTTATACTGCATTCTCTTTCCACAAACTCACTTTGAAATACCTATATTTTTTACTCACACAGGCTGTACACTATTGGTCTAAAGTCCTGATGAAGACCCCACAGTGATGTTGCTCAACTACACATGTATACAAGGGGTTGAAACATCAACGTTTAATGCACTAGTGTTGTTGCCCAGATTGACATAATTATATTTAATCATTGAACAGGAACACATAAAGGTTAAACAGAATGCCGTTTTGCCTCGAATTCCGCAGTATAAAATATTGCAGAAAGGCGAAAGCACCTCTGTGCAAACCATAGAGGATCTCATTGTCAAAGGAGTAGTCGAAGAAACTGATAGTAATATTTGTAACTGCCCTATTTTGCAGTTTTGAAACGTTCCACCTCTGACGATAAAGAAAAAGTTTATCGATTTGCAATTGATTAGTGTGAAATTAATAAAATAGTGGTGCCACAATTTCCTGTAGTTCCAGACATTTCTACTCTATTGACAATGATCCCACCCACAGCATCCATCCCTTTTGCACCTCGTACCAAGTATTTGTTTGGATTCTCTATTAAGGGATGATCCTTCCAATTCTGTTGTGCTTCTCAGGGGTAAACAGAGAGTCCAAGCATTTATAGCCAGGTCCTTAAACGCCAACTTGATACCTTACAGTTACCCCAAGGCACCTCTCTATTACAATATGTTGATGACCTGCCGATAGCAGCTGATAACACAGAACTTTGTTTTGAGGCTACATTGATGTTATTGAATCACCTTGCTAAATTGGGCCACAAAGTGTCAAAGAATAAGTTACAGTTTTGTCGACCAGAGGTTACCTATTTAGGTCACCTCTTGTTGAAGGAGGGAAGAACATTGACAAAAGACAGAATCAAGGCTATCATACACACCTAATCCACAAACACAAAAGGAAGTTAGTGCATTGATTGGTATAACATCTTATTGTCACCATTGAATCCCACATTTTTCTATTATCAAACCTCTCCTTGCCCTTAAAACTAAGAATACCCCATCCCCTTTGCCTTGGTCTTTAGAGTGTCAAAGTGCATACCGACAACTTCGAGCAGCACTATGTTCTGCCCCTGTATTATGAACACCTGATTACACAAAACCATTCTCTCTCTATGTACATGAACAAAAAGGTTACCCATTGTCTGTCCTAACACAGCCAGACGGAGACAAACAACGCCCACGCGCATACTTTTCTGCAGTTCTGGATCCCGTGGCCAGGCTACTCCCTGGTTGCATGAAGGCTGTGGCAGCAACTGCCATTTCAATCAGACAATCAGCAGGACTTGTACTGGAACACAACCTGATGGTTTTTCAGTTGATGTATTATTGAATCAGACTAAGACACAACATTTGACGAGTGCCCGGCTTACTTGGTATGATCTCACTTTGTTAGTACCACAAATTACGCTTAAACGCTGTCTGACCTTCAATCCAGCTACCTTGTTGCCATCTCCCTCCGAACAACCTAGCGACATACAGGACTGCATTTTTTTAATTTTATTTTGTTTTAAATGTTTTTTTTAAATTATAAACTTTTATTAGGTGTCAGGTAACATACACAGCCTTCCGCCTACAACCCGGGGGCCGGCAGCAAGCTAGGGCATCATTAGAATACAGTGCATAACTAACAAACACAGCCAATGAGCCGACAACCCGAAGGTCCGGCGGCATATACCTTAGTGTGCGCTACCTATTCCAGTGTCATTATATGCTGGTGCCCCCTGCCCCGCTCCCTCACCCTTGGATGCGTGTAAGCAGGGTGGGCGCGATAGTGTAAGGGTCACCAAGTGTAAAGTGCGTGACTGCCAATGAAACCCAATTCCAACAGAACACCCGCAACGTTCCCCCTCAACCCCACCCCTCCCCCCTCAGACTGCCTATCCGCCCGACGCTATCCCCACAATGTTAAAAAAAGTTCTCTGTCTCACCATGTCCACCTCAATGCCAATTTCGCGTCCCCCTCCCCCGCACCCCCCACTCTACCGCCAGGAGCCCCCGGACCCATGTATGATCCCTTAGTCCTGCGTGCAGCATGTTGAAGCTGGACTGCATTTTTACTACTGAAGAACAAACAAAGGGTTGAGTAGACCTTACTGATATTCCCCTGCTTGACCCTCAGGGTGACTTGTATGTAGATGGATCTTGTCTTAAGCTACCCAATGGCACCACTACTGCAGCTTACGCTATCACTGCACTGCAAACAATTGTGGAGACAGCTCGAATCTCCCTATAAAGCCGCACAAGCAGCTGAACTTATTGCACTCTTGAGGGCTTGCGCGCTTAGCCAAGGACTGTCTGTGACTATCTATACAGACAGTCAAAATGATTTTGGAGTTGCACATAACTTTGGATGCTTATGGCAGGATTTTTTTTTTTTTACATCGCATGGCTCGAAAATACAGCACGGGAATTAGTTCAAAACTTGTTGACAGCACTAACATTACCAAAGCGGGTTGCTATCATTAAGTGTAGTGCACACCAGAAAGTAGTAGGTGATGTGGGCCGAGGTAATGCTTTTGCAGACAGCACAGCGAAAGAAACAGCACGCAGCCAACAGGAAAAATAGTACCTAATGTACTCTGCTGCAGAAAAAATTGCAAATGTGAACAATGAGGTTAGAGAGATCCAACAGATGGCAACAAACGAGGAAGTGGAACAGTGGGAAAAGACAGGAGTATTGGACAGTGAAAATTGTAGGAGGAAATGGCCATCAGTGCAAAAAGCACAGCTATACAATTAGAGCAGATATGGGAACACCCATACATAAGAAAAACAGCTGAACACCATGTTAGACATTGCATGATCTGTTTGCAACATAACCCAGGGAAAGGAGTAGCTACCCCAAAAGGAGGGTTTCCCCCACCCAGTGCACCATTTGAAGTCCTACAGATGGACTTCATAGAACTTGAAAGATGTAATAATTTGAAATAAGTTTTAGTAATACTATGTGCATTTAGTAAGTGGGTTGAGGCCTATCCTACAAAAGATAACACTGCACTTACTACCGCTAAAATACTCTTGAAGGAATATTTCCCAAGATTTGGGATTTGTAGAATTGTATGGAGTGATAATAGACCTCATTTTATTGGACAGGTTATCAAATTTATTACTGAGAGTCTAGGTATACGCCAGAAGTTTCACACTGCTAATCATCCACAATCTGCAGGATTAGTGGAAAGATATAAGGAAACCCTGAAACTTAAACTGGCCAAGGTACAGGCATCAACAGGACTTTAATGGTCCGACGCTCTACCACTAGCACTCATGTCGACTCACGCGGTGGCACATAGTAAATCTTGCCTCACGCCCTTTGAAATAGTCTTTGGGAGACCAATGAATATATGGGGTACTCCACGTCCCAAGAGAATAAAGGAACTGAGTATCCTATTTTATTAGAATATATGAAGGAACTGACAGACAATCTTTCTTTGGTCTATCAACAGGTACACGATTCCCTGCCCGACAACTCTGAAGGTCCTGGGCACTGGTTACAACCCGGCGACTGGGTCCTGGCCAAAAATTTTCAGCGCTCAAAGAACTTGGAGCCTGCCTGGAAGGGGTTCGAGGAGGTCCTGTTAGCCACATGGACAGTAGTTCGAGTCACCAATAGAAGGAACTGGGTCGATGCCTCGCACTGCAAAAAGGTGCAGACATACCTGGCCCAGACAAAGGAAACTGAGAACACTGGAGTTGCACAAATTGTTCTTAGCAACAAGGAGAAGATGGACCACTCCTTTGCCACACCAGAAGAACTTCTGTTTGCCGATCTGACAACAGCTGGAAGAGACAGATACAATTTGAGACCTCGTAAAACTAACTAAACAGAGGCATCGAGAAGAAAGGGGTTCTGGCAAGTTCTGGTCTGGTTAGAAGGCCTGCTTGGTGGGAGGCTCTGTGTTACGCAAGCGGCTGAACTAGGTTTGGTGCTGTTTGTGGCCTGAGCATCCTGAATACGTAGAAACACCCTGATTCTCAACGTTCATACTATCAGACTTTGTGGCAAATCGGTCCTGCTGTATCTGAACCGAAAATATGAAGGGATTAACAGTGCAGAAAACGACTGACACTGTTCGTGTTTGCATTACAATACTCTGTCCAGGATTGGTAATAGAATCTAAAATTTCCACTACTTGGCCAAGGAATCCGGTAAAATGTAAAATAGCCATTGCCTACCTTGGACCACAGCTTCAGTTCCCGACTGGATATTACACGGGGAAAAAATCAATATATATAACGGTCCTACGGCTGTCGTAGATGAACTTGTGGATGACCTTCCTTTAGTACCTGCTATACTGACTTATCATTGCCACAGTTATCCTTTGACTGCAAATTCCAACAATTTTGTTCAGCTCCTGGTTTGGAGCCTGTTGAGGTGAAATTGTGTTTGTTTCCCTCAAATGTTTGTTTTCCTTCTCATCAGCTCCACTGACTAATATATGCACCATATATAGAGTATAAAATTTGAGAAAGAACATTTACGAACAGAGTTGGTAAAAATCATGAGAGACTATACAGTGAGAGACATTGTTGACTCCGATATTGCGAATGCCTATCATGGAGAAAGATCGTGTGGGCGTTCAACACCCTACATTGAAAAAGATCAAGCCTAAATGGACATTTATTTGTCTGATAGCAAGTCTACTTAGTGTCATAAGTATTTGTGTGATAGCTTGGTTTTTACGTATGACATTTCCTGTGCATATGCTTGTATGCCCAACACCCACACTGCCTAAACACTATTATTTTACCCTTTCACCGCTAGACCAAAAACATTGGCTCTCTTATAAGAACAATTCATTCAGTCGAATGTTGCATTATACCCATAGCATTACTAATATTTCTAATTGTTGGGTTTGTGGATCGTTATCTGTACACCGGGGTGCAGGGGGAACGCCTCTCATACCACTCCCATTTTCCCACATTGGCTCATGTCATGCCTGCTTCGAGCTTCTGTGGGTTGCAGAAATAATGACGTTTCTAAAGCTGATGTAGGGGGTCTTAATAAGGAGCTAAATATGGCATGTTTTCCAGATGACGATGGTAATTCACAAGCAAACGGGTAAGCATGGGAAACTGAGGAATACGCCGGGGATAACTCTGCCACACAATACGTATTCGCGACGACATAAACTAAATTGGGAAAAGGATTCCCTTTTGTAATAGTAACAGAAACACTGCCCCCCCCCTTTGTGTAAGGTGTATCGGTCCCATCACTGTAGGTAATAGCAACTGCAACACCACATTGACTATAACAGGTTCCAATAATAGTAGCTTCTTGGTGTCCCATAATACATATTTTATTTGTGGGAATAAGGGTTATTTCTATTTACCACAAGGGTGGTCAGGGATATGCTATGTATCCTTTCTTCTTCCTCCTGTATATTTGGCTCCAGCCTCTTACCACAAAACTCAATCACTACCTCACAATTCTTTCCTAATTAGGACCAAGAGAATGATCGCTATCAAAGCAGTGGATCAGACTGATACATCATTCAAGGAATACATAGACGTGAATTTAGGTATCTTTTCTTTTTCTTTTGTTAATAGCAGAAACATACGGAGACTTACAAGAGTAGTTGAAGCAGTAGTTAATCAGACCACAGCAGCTCCAGGTAACATCACAGAGGAACTCCAGGCGGCAAGACTTGTAGTTTTGCAGAACCGCATGGTTCTAGATGTTATCCTTGCAGATCGTGGTGTTGCATGCTGAATCATAGGAACTAGTTGCTGTGTGTACATTCCTGATAACACACCTTCTGTTTATCAGGGCATCTCCAAGGTACATAAGATAACGACTGAAATACACAAAGACACTGGAACATGGACCTGGTCTGGTTGGTTCTGGGGCATTATTATGTCATGGGAATGGAAATGACTGATTATAGTAGCTTGTGTAGCAGGTGCTATTCTAGGCTGTTGTATATGTATCCAGTGTATACCTATAATATGCTCCCTCTACACTTCTATATGCATGTCTTGTATCCCTAGGAAAGAAAATGTTCATGATAGTAATGAGAAGCCTATGCTCCAGCAACAAATAGATGATCTTATGAGCATAGCTATGAGAAGTCTGAATGATGATGATGGAGTACTTTAAGCTGTTGTAGTATAACACACTGATTTAGCCTATAATCTTTTATGTTTTCTGTATTTATGAAGCTTATTGTACCTTGGAATATATATTTTTTTGTTATTCAATTAGACAAAATGTGCTTAGCTGAGGCTAAAAGGAGGGACTGTTAAACGATAAAAAATGTATTGTTAAGTTAGCCTTCGCTCTCCCACATTTTGTCTGTGAATACCCATTTTATGTTTCTGCAGGGACTTTTTGCAAAGTCACGAGTTACGTGTTCACTGAAAAGCTGGTTGTGCTGATAATACTTGCGTGCCAGAGTAGAGGCCCTGCCCTGCCGAAAGACCGGAGCAAACAATGTTTAATCTATAAGCCCACCAAAGCCTGTAACATCCCTTGCCTATCTACAAAGATGACGTGGGTAGGGGTTTATCAGGAGTTAGCAGTCTGCATTTCATCATGATTAAGTGGTTTCCAATGTGTTTCATGAGGCACCAAACTGTATAAATACAGTGTTTGAACTTGTTCTTATCAGTTTCCTCCCTCTGGCACTTGCAGTGTCTGAATGATGGGACTCTTCTCATGAGTGTAATAAACTTGTATTTTGTTTCTAATTCAGTGTTGATTCTCATTTGTGAAGTTGTAGACAGAGGGTGTCCCTGCACCAGTGAGACTTATAGAAATCTCACTTCTACAAGAGAATCAGATGAAAAGATTGAGAAGAGTTGCAGTAACAGAGGGCTTGTATCCCGTGCTGATGACTGAAGATCAAGAAAGAAGTAAATGTAAAGAAAAAACTAAACATACAGGTATGACAGGAAGAGGCTGTGATGAATCTGATGATGAGTTATTAGAGTACATTTTGGTTAGGAAACCTCAGACTTATCAAGAGAATGCCAGGGAAACAACTCCAAGTGCGCCGGTGATGGGAACTCCAATGGTTCCACAGGTTCTATATGATCCAACAGTCACCCGAGTATTGCAAGAAAAAGAAAGGGATGCATCAAATAAAACAAATGAAGAGATAATTCAGAAAAAAATTCAGTTAGGTTTGAATGTCGAAGCATTGACAGTACCAGTAACAATTGGTTCTGTTATTCCATTGTATGGTGATACACGAGACACACCGAAATTGCAAACAGTGACAGTCACACAGAATAGAGTTAGAAAATATGTAGTGATGTTAGAAGATCAAACTAGTGAGAGTGATTCGAATGTCTCGTTATTAGATCTTCCAAATCTTGAGACAGTGACTGAAACCCCCAAGATAATTTCACTAGTGGATACAAGGAGGAAAGAACCGACTGTCACTACAATGGCAGGACATTCGACAGGGTTTTCACCAGAAGACCTAGAGGAGTGGGTAAATGGAATACAAAAGAAACCACAAAATATAGATGTAAGCAAGTTGAGAGTGGATTTGGAGGGAATGATTATTGGCACAATAAGTTCAGACAGATTGGGTTCCTCTGGAGATGAGGAATTGTTGATTTTATGAAAATGTATAACAGAGTGCAAAGAATCTTCACTAGAAAATAGTAGAGGTGGCTACAGTGTTTGGAATAGATGTAGAAAAGTCAAAAATATTGCAAAAGACATATAAATCAGAATTTACTGAGAAAGATTTGGAACACTTCAGGAAGGTTGTTAAAGATAAAAGAATTAATGTATATTTTGAAGAAATGGGGAGATGCAGAGGTAAGGGACAAGAAAGAGGGATGAAAGAGCTGCAAAGAAAACATCTACATTTACTTTAAGAGAGTCAGAACAAGTTGAGAGAGTATGTCCAATGAGAGAAGTTCCTGGTGGTTGATATGTTCATGTTCCTTGGACTAGGCAGGATATGTTATCCTTTACGAATGATTTTCCTAGATTGAGAGAGAAACCGGTTAACATAACATAACAAATGTATTTGTAAAGCACACAATTACCTGTAGGTATCTTGGCGCTGAATAACAGATTTGTGGACGGAGTGTAAAATTACTGTTGATTGGCTGACTGAAGAGTATCCTAGAGACGCAAAAACAGGATGCAGCTTCAGAGGATATAATGAAGAAATATCAACAAGTGATCACTTTCTTGAAAGGCAAAATTTCTCCTAAAGAAACAGATTGGGTTAAACTAGACAGGACAACTCAAGAACCCAAGGATTCAGTGCATGCGTATTATGAAAGGTTGTTGTAGGTATTTAAACAGTATAATGGATTTGAAAATATTTGTGATAGGGATATGGTACTCTTTGTATATATGTTTGTGTATGGATTGAGACCAGAGATTAGTCAGGTGATTCAGCAAAACATGCTTTCTTGGCAAAGCAAAACCATAGACAATATTTTAAAGTATGCAAAGTATTGTAGTGATGACATTGATGCAAAACACAGAAAGTTGAAAGAGAAAATGATGTTGGCACAAGTGAAGATGGCAGAGCAGCAAGAGGCAAACTCTGGTTCTCAAAATGATTAACAGATGAAAGGTCAGAATCGGAATGATCAGGTATCAAATGGAAGTAAAGGAAAAGGACAAATGAGTAGAGAGGAAGCAAAAAAGAAATACCCTTGTCATGCTTGCGGAAAGCAAGGACATTGGAAGAATGAGTGTAAATCTATAGAACAGAATAATGAGGTAAATCAAATTTTAAATCCACAGATGCAGAATGAGGTGATTGTGAACCAACAGCAACAGCAGCAGGTAGTTACTCCTGAATTACAGGTGCCACAAGCCCTATACCAAATTGCGTGAACGCTCAGGTGCAGAGGTACAGTGCGAACATCGGATTTCATGGAGAGAGTGGTAAGAATACACAAACGGTTCCACAATATTGCATGCAGAGTGGTGAAAGTGATTTTGATTCATGTCAATGACAGTGCCTGATGAGGGAGGAGGAGTGCATGCTTGGTGCATCCTTGGTGTTAGATCAGTCAGGTCCATTTGTTGATGAAAAAGTGGAAGGTAATGACATCACTTTCCTAGTGAATACTGGTGCTACCCGTTCTACTGTAAGAGCAGCAGAAATTCCAAACCTACCCCTCTCGGGAGAAACTATCCAAGTTGTAGGAGTCTCGAACAAGCATATAAAGACACCACTCACAAAACCAATAGAAGTGAATATCGGAAATTTCAGAGACATGCATAAGTTTGTGGTATGTGATACGAGTCCAGTAACTCTGTTATGAAGAGATTTGTTGTGTAAGATGAATTGCACCATTTGTTGTATGCCTGAAGGTATTGCTTTTCAAACACCTGATGAGGATTTTGCTTTTAAGATAATGCTAGCGAAGCAAGGGACAGAAGTGGATGAGATGTTTTAACTTCTTTCAGAAAACAACTTGACGGATGAACTGAAAAAACACAGTGAGATCAGATGTGTGGGATTTTTCAGGAACAGAAATTGTTCTGATGGTGAATGTAGACCCAATTAAAATCATGGTGGAAGAGGGTGCAATTTATCCGAACACACCCCAATACAAAACGAGTCCCGAAGTGAAAGCGGGAGTTGCTCCAGTAATTGATCAAATAATTGCACAAGGTATTTTAAAGGAAATAATGAGTAGTCCTTGTAACTCGCCAATCATGGGTCTCAAAAAGCCTAGTGGCAAGTATAGAATAGTGCAAGATTTGATGAAGATTATTAAGAAAGTAATACCCTGTTGTTCAATAGTACCAAATCCAGCAGTGATCCTGTATCAGATACCTTGGGATGCATATTGGTACACAGTGATTGATTTGTGCCAAGCATTCTTTTCGATTCCTTTACATCCGGATAGCCGATATCTTTTTGCATTCCGGTTCGGTCACAGTGTTTTGGCATGGTGCCGAGTTCCTCAATGGTACACAGAGAGTCCCTCGATTTTCAATCAGATTCTGAAAAAGTGCTTGGAGACATTGGTTATGCCAGGAAATTCGTTTTTGGTTCAGTATATTGATGACCTATTGGTGGCATCGAAAGCACGAGAAGCTTGTTTCACTGATACAATTGCCTTACTGAACCATTTAGCGGGAGGAGGACACAAAGTGTCCCTAGAATTTTTTTAATTTTGACAGCAAGAAGTTCAATATTTGGGACACAAAATAGAAAACGGAGTCAGAAAAGTGACACCAGAAAGAATAAAAGTGATTCGACAAATGACCCTGCCTAAAACTAAGAAAGAGGTGCGAATGTTTCTGGGAGTGGTTGGATATTGTCGTCAGTGAATTAGTGGTTTTTCACTGCTTGCAAAGCCTTTACAGAGGTTGATACGAAAAGATGTGATAGATCTGATTGAGTGGGATGATGAGAGTAAAATTGAGAGATTGTTTGTGTTAAGCGCCTGCATTGGGAATGCCAGACTATACGAAAGAATTTGCTTTGTTCTGTTGTGAAAGAAAAGGGAAGGATGTGCACTCTCAATGTTAACCCAGAGACACGGATTGTTACAATGTCCAGTGGCATACTTTTCTGCCACTTTGGATTCAGTGGCTGCTGCATTGCCTGACTGTGTAAAAGCAGTAGCTGCTACTTGTATGAGTCTGGAATCGATTGTGATGGGACATCCCATAAAAGTGTATGTACCACATTCAGTTGAGATCTTTTTAACAAGGACTCATACTCAGCATCTGACCCCTAGTCTACTGACTAAGTATGAGAGATTGATTCTGGGTGCTGAAAATGTGAGTGTTATAAGATGCACCACAGTAAATCCAGCAACCTTGTTACCTGATACTGCGAGGAAGCAAAAGAGGAGGTTGATCATGATTGCTTGGATGTGACAAAATTGTGTACTAAGCCCAGACCTGATATTCTTGACGTCCAATTAGAAGAATCAGACTCTGTGATGTTTGTTGATGGGTCATGTCTGGTGAAAGAAAATGGAGAATTGAGTTCTGCCTATGCTGTATGTACTGTGGCCACTATCCTGGAAGCATCCTGTTTAAAAGGAGTCAAGTCTGCACAAAAAGCTGAATTGGTTGCTTTGACAAAAGCATGCAAAATTGGGAAGAAATTGAAAATAACCATATTTACAGGTAGTCAATATGGTTTTGGGGTTGTGTGTGATTTTGGCCAATAATGGATGCAAAGGGGATTTCTGACTTCCTCAGGTTCACCAATCAGGAATAGTAAAAATGTAAAAGAACTATTGGAAGCACTACAATTGCAGTGGTCAAATGTGCTGCACACAAGTCAAGAAATGATTATGTGACACAGGGCAACAGATATGCTGACCAAGTTGCACAATTTTGTGCTTGAAATACAATGTCTTTGAACAGAGGGATGGAAAAAGAAGTTACCAATTGTCAACTAATGTTCTTTTCTTCTTTTGAAACATGGGATGAAGTTAGGCAGTTGCAGGATGAGGCAGATGCAAGAGAAAAATAACTCTGGGTTAAATCAGGTTGTACAAGAAGAGCAGACAATGGGGTATTGGAGTGTCCAGATGGTAGATTGTATGTTATCACAGATGGCGAGGGTATATCATGGAGCTACACACATTGGGAGCGATGCCATGATTAGACACTTCAGGCAGACATGGTACAATCCAAAGTTTAGGGTAATTGCAGAGAGTCTCTGCCAAAGGTGCTTGATATGTCAACAGCAAAACCCAGGTAGAAAGACGGTTGTTAGTTAGAGAAAAATTGGAAAGGCAGAAGGACCATTTACAAGACTGCAGCTTGACTTCATAGAATTGCCACCGTGCAATGGCTTGAAGTATGTCTGATCTGGTATGTTCTGTGTCTCACCAGGTTGGAGAAGATGCAACCACAGCACAGCCAAATCAAGCTCATAATTTGAGTCCAGGAGACTGGGTTGTGGTAAAGAAACACATGAGAAAAACATGTTTAGAAGCTAGATGGAAAGGACCCTATCAAGTAATATTGGTCAATACGACAGCAGTGAAGTGTGCTGGCTTAGGAAACTTGATTCATGCCAGTCATACACAAAGACTCCCAAGTCCACCTGAAAGCCAAGAGCAGCAACTGGTAGAACAAAGAGAAGAACCAGAAGCTGAAAGTTGTGAAGTCAAAGAAATCAGCGTAAAAGATTCTGAAGAGCACATCGACGACCAAGCACCAGTCCGGTGTAGTGGGCACCAGTTACTGGGTCGTGAGACTGCTGTTGAAGCAGAAGAAAGACATGAATTTGAAAGACCAGAACAAGTTGAGCAAAGGATAGAAGAACTGGCTACAGAAAATCCAGATCAAGCTGTCAGAAGAAGTAAGATTAGAAGATTCAGAACAAATTCCGTCAACAGCAAGAGAAAGATCTGAAAGTCCAGAACAAGTTTAGCTAAAAGAAAGAGACAATAAAAGAACACTTGAAATAGGTGAAGAAGGTGAAAAAGCAGTACAAACTAAGAGGGACAGAAAAGGTGATCACTGGCCAAGTGGAGTGAAATGACTGAGATATTTTCTGAGAAGGATAACAGGGAAAGAACAAGAGCAAATAAATTAGGTTTCAAGTCAAACTGAGCAAGCACCATTAAGAAACACAAAACTCAAGAAGAGAGAGTGGGATTTCCAAGCAGAAAATATAAATCTCCTGAATGGACCTACATAATATTAGAGGACTTAGAGAATCTAGGGCCAGATGTAGGACACCAAATACTGGTCGGTAACGGCCGATTTTGGCCATTACCGACCGGTATTTGGTGTTTGACATGTAGGGGGCCTTATATTTACAGAATCTGTATATTTACCGATTCGGTAAATTTACCAATTCTGTAAAATACCGAATCGGTAAATTTACCGAATCGGTAAATCCAGATGTAGGTGGCACCTCAAACAGTGCCACAGGCCATTACAGATTCGTTATTTGCCATGTAATACTATTGCATCGTAAATAAATAATTCCTGTGTACATGCACATCTGTGCATGTACACCTGTGCCATGTGACACACATACATGCCCTAAGGGCATGTATGTGTGTCACGTGTCACAGGGCATGGCTTGTGTGCCATGGCACAGGTGTACATGCACAGATGTGCATGTTCACAGGAATTCGTTATTTACTATGCAATAGTATTACATGGTAAATAACGAATCTGTAATGGCCTGTGGCACTGTTTGAGGTGCCACCTACATCTGGATTTACCGATTCGGTAAATTTACCGATTCGGTATTTTACAGAATTGGTAAATTTACCGAATCGGTACCCCTTAGGGCATGTATGTGTGCCACATGGCACACAAGCCAAAATCAGGGGTGCAACAGGGTGTCAAAGTGACACCCTGTTCCCCTTGACAATTCGGTATTTTTACCGAATCGGTATTTACCGATTCGGTAATTGACATTGATTCCTATGGGCCTCAAGGCCCATAGGAATCAATGGCAATTACCGAATCGGTAAATACCGATTCGGTTAAAAATACCAAATTTTTAGCTACATCTCATTCACCGAATCTAGAATACCGAATCGGTAAAATTCGGTATTTTAGAGTCGGTAAATGATGATCACCTACATCGGGCCTCTAGATCTGAATAAAGAACAAGAAAATTTTGCTGTTGAAAGAGTTGAGGAAAGCAAATTAAGACCACCTTAAAAGAAAAAGACTTTGATACTAAAGGTAGAATTTATTGAATGAAAGAAATCAAAGAAGAAGAAAAATAAAGAAAGAAAAAGGGTCACGGATGAAAAGCTTTGAAGTGTGGGAGCACATAAAGATTTTTTATTATATAGAGATATATATATTTTTGAGTACTAAAATGACTGAAACGGAAGTGACCGAACATCTGAAACCTAGTTTAAAACGTAGATGTGCTAAAGTTTGTTTGTGTAGTATCTTAACATCAATATTGTTGTTGTTGTTCTTAACTGTTGTAATACCTCTCCTAATGGTATCGAATAAAACAAATAACACAAATAGTAGTGACGAGTGAATTACTACTACTTCAGAGCAAATAGATGGGAGCATGTATCATCATGACAAATCAAATAGTGATTTGTCGTTAATTGTGTTTACTAAACTCCTTTATGAACATGTTGACACAATGGATGTGAGTGATTGTTATGTTTGCACAAAATTACCTTTGTTTCTTGGAGGAGGTGACATATCACTATCTTCCATTAACATATGGTGTGTCATATAGTGTTGTGTCTAGTCTGTTTTACGTAACAGGAAAGCTGTAGTATTACTATTCGAATATGGATTTAGTGTTTTCAGAAATCCCTATTTGAAGAAACATAAACCCAGGGCCTTATTTATGAAGGCCTTGCGCCGCCGGTGCGTCACTTTTTCCCATTTAAAAAGTGGCGCACCGGCGGCGCGAGGCCTTCATAAATAAGGCCCTCAGTACTTAGTAGTAAAGATGCAGAGTTCATGGACGAGTTTTTCTTAACAAAAATCCCAATAGATATAACATATGCTCACAAGAACAATTTAACATGCATTTTACGCAATGAAGAGAAAGATTTTCTAAATTTAGTGGAGGAGAGAAGGCAGGATTTCCAAAAGAAAGCTGTTGAACAGAAGTCACATGCACCACCATGGACAAATCAGGAGGGGGATTATAAGAAAGACGAGACTCAATCTGCAATGTCCCTGGACCTGCCAAGAATGGGGAAATTCTGTCTGCATAGACTAAAAACAGATTATAACACAATTTTCATTGGTTCTAGTGAATGTGAACATACCTTCTTAATAATGGGGGATGGGACTAAAAGGTGAAATGGATCCTGTTTTCCCAGGTATTTATTACATGTGCGGTAAAAATGCCTATTATAGGTTGCCTACACAATGGTATGGTAGTTTTTACTTTGGAATAGTATTTCCAAAGAAATATCATGTAACTAAGAACAATTAAATGTATGTAGTAAGTCAAGGTCTAAAAAGAAGTAGAAGAGTAAGTTTTTCATAAATAGTAGGTGATAGATTTGGAGCACTGATACCGTCAGTTGGAATCGTACTGAATTCGCATAAAATACGTGCCAACAGTAGTTGATTGTTTATCAACAGATACTGCTAGAGGATTCTTTTTTTTATAATTCTTTTTATTAACAGTCATTGACATATACGTATAGTACAGAGGATTAGGTAAGTGTGGTGACAATGGAAACATACAGCAAGCATCAATCAACAGTTTCAATTGGAAGTCATGGGGAAGAGACAGTATCAATATCGGTTTCATGGGGTGGGCTACAAACATTTCCCCTATAGGAATTCCATGGGTTCCAGACTGTGGTCCATTTCCGGGGGCAACCATGAGCAGTATATATCGTTTTCTCCCTGAACATGCACCAGTCAAGGTGTTTCTTCCAGTCTGACAGGGTGGGTGCATGAGTAGCTCCCCAGAGCCATGCTATGTTCCTTTTGCTATTGTAAGCCCTAGAGTGACCGATAATGTGTGATAGGTGTTTATGTCAGTGGGCTCCCAGATGTTGAGAAGGCATCTGCGTGCTTCGGGGCGGAGAGAAATTTCAAGCACCTCACTGATTACCTCATGTATCTTGACCCAGTAGTATTGGATGTGAGCACAGTCCCAGATGATATGGAAAAGGGTGCTTAACTGAGTGCACTATCTCCTACAGTCCCCACCCTCAGTCATTCCCATGCGTATCAGTTGGGGCCCTGTTACATAGAACCTGTGAAGTATCTTAAGCTGTATGAGTCGCAGGTGCGCCGAGATGGCAACTACTCTTGAGGAGGACACTGCCTCTTGCAACTCCTTAACGTCAATTAAAATACCGTCAGTCGTCCACTTTTCTCGTAGTGTGTGAAGGGGGTTCTCCATATTGTTGATTAATTTTTTATATATTAATGAAATGGCTTTTTCTGGTAAATGCCTGTCCAGTATTCTGTCCTCTAGGGGAGACGCATCGAGGGGGGAGGATCCAGCAGTGAGGAGAGATCTAAGTGCGTGACGCGCCTGTAAGTAGCGAAAGCGTTCCGAGTCTGCTAGTTCAAATTGCTGCTGCAGGGCAGTAAATGACTTTATCTTGTTTTTGTCCCAGAGGTCTTGGACATGTGAGATCCTGATAGGTCCCACTTAGCGAATCCTTTTGATTTCCAGAGGTCCCCCAGTTGTTAGGAGTCCCACAATGGGGTAGCCATTGTGACCTTCATCTCCCATCCTAGAGACCTATTGGCCGCATGCCACACCACCGCAGAGTGGTTGGTTGGGCCCGTAAGGGGATATCTTCCAGGTTTAAAATACAGTACCCTATTGAAAGTTCCCCCAGGGAGGAGCCAACTATCCATGGCGTAGCCAGGGTCATCAAAACAACCATAAGTACAATGGTTTACGGCCGCGAGGTGTGCCGCCCAATAGTATTTTTTGATGTTCAGTAGACTAAGTCCACCGTCGTACCAGTTAAGGGTTAATTTCTGCAAAGCAATTCGTGGTTTACCATCCCAAAGTAGTACTCTCCGAAGCCCATTAATTTCTCTAAAATAAGCTTTAGGGACAGGATCAAGGGAATTCTGTAATGCATATAGGAACCGGGGCAAAGATTTCATCTTAAAAAGGGCCGCTTTACCCAACCCAACCCAACCCAACCCAACCCAACCCAACTCCCTATATCTCGTTCTGCTGGCGGATTCTTGATGATTAATACAGAAATTTTAGCAATTAGATCAATGGTTTTGCAAAACCAACTTGCCCTTGATATTTTATTGGCAAAAGAGGGTGGAGCCTGTGGCATGTTGAAAATTCAACACTGTTGTACATATATCCCAGACAAAAGTAAAGGTATTGAGGGATATATTAACATTATTACAAAGATTCATGAAGATTTGACTCAAATGGAGGTTGACGGTGTTTGGGAAAGACTAAGTAAAAGTATTTCCTCTATAGGTAATGGTTTTCTATCTTTGGAAGTAGTTTATTAGGGAAAATATTTATACCTATAATATCAGTACAATAGTAACCCTGATGATAATGATGATATATAGGTGTTGCAAGGGTAAAACCAGAAACAGAATGGTGACTAATAATAGAATAGGAATAAAGAGAAAAAGAGATGAGATCGAATTAGAAGAAATGAAAAGAAGTCTATATGATAAGATGAAAGAGTTAGAAATGAAAGAGATAAATAAAGAACTTGTGAAAAGAGAAGAAGACACTGAAATTAGATAAACAAAATTGGCACTTGGTAATGAAGGGTATTTTATGATGGCTCAAAAATGCCATCAGAGGGGTATTGATGGAGCAAGGGTTCAAGAAAACGAAACTTGTTTGGATCAAAACCTTCATGAATTTTTACTAAACGTTAAAAGTTGTAGACAAGACTAAATTAATATACACCAGACACCGACACGTGGGAAGGAAGCTTTACGCATGCTTAATTAATGTGGAATAAAGTGCACTGCGACTAAAACCGCTTTAATTTGTAACAGCGCTTTGACATGTGCAATCCAGAATTACGCAGAGATAACCTGACTAGCTTTTGGAGGGAAATCTTTGCGCATGCGCAAGAAGGACAATTACGTGGTCTTGCGGAACCGCATGCTCGGCATCTGCTTGCCTGAACTAAAAGCAAAACCGCTTACGTTACTGCTTTTGCCCAGAAAAATAATATTAACATGGGCTACTGTAGAAGTGGGTGGTGAACAGTGAGAATTATATATTTGAGAAAATAACATCTGTTTATGATTCTTTTATCAATAGTGCACAATTGGGCCTGTTTTGCATATGACAGGGAGAGAAAATGGAGTCAAGTGACGATGAGTTGCGCATGCTCAGTAGACTCGGAATATGACCCAATGACCAAAGAAATGAACTGCTGTCAAATATCAAGGACAGCAGATGTTTGAAAGTAAAGATGTGTATGCCTCGTCTATGGAGACCGCATCAAAATTTGCAACAGTATAGGAATATGGAAGGAAACATGAATGAGCTAAAGGGGAAAGGTTTGCGAGACATTGGTACCTTAATAAAAATGAATATGTCAGCATAGTGCGATGAAAACTCCCCTAGCCCTGCCCAATCATATTCCATATTTGATTAATATTTGCAACTATTGAGGGTGGGACATGCAGAAATGAAGACTATAACTAGAGTGACTTTAGAAAGTTATAGAGAGAGGTTGGTGATGTGATTGCCACACCAAGAGAAGCTTGCTGCTGGGTTCGAGAGAGGAGAGAGCAGTCAGGGAAAATTCAGATCCGAATAACAGCCTGATTAGATTAAAAGATTCCAGAAGAACACCGAGGAGGGAGAGAGTGTAGAAGAGGGATGCAACTGGTACATTGGGTTTATGGAGAAGTTTAGTAAGTATCTGTCCTGTCCTGATCCTGTCCTATAGTCTTTGTCTCCTGAATCTAACTTAGGGGACCCCCACCAGTCCTTTGGCCAGAGGGGTGGTTTTCAGTATTCCAAATAGGTAAATATTATTCTGAGTCATATGCGAATGTGTTTTTGCTTCTGAATTCTTTTGTCTCTTCATTTGCATTAATTTGTTGAATGGGTTTGTGTCATTGGTTGTATCTGCTAAATGATTTATCTCTCCCATGTGAACATGATGGCGTTTGCGCTGTGAATTTGTATTGAAAGAGCGTTCACCTTTATGTCTGACATTTTAGATGAAACTTATGAATCTTACCCAGAGTCTGTGGTTATTTCACTAAGATATATGAATTTGTTAGAAAACTGTTAATATCACCATCAACTAACTCAACTAATGGTCCATTGACTAGAGGAAAGAGTGTTGATCTGTGAAAGATTAGTCAGGCTATATATTTGGTTTCCGAAAATTTTAAGACTACAGGAAACAAACTAATCGACATTTGAGTGAATTCCAAAACTTGACTCCCAGCGGGTACCTGGGAAAAGTGATGAAAGATTGGGTAAATGTGTATGGGCCTAGTTGAATTTGTATTGAGTGTTTATTCCTGGCGCACCCGCTGGATCAGTTTGACAGTCAGAACTCATTTTCCACACATGCGTAAAGGTATTTTTCTACGTCTTTAAAGTCACATACTTCTTCTGTCGCAGCAAATCCTTTTAGAAACTTCACAGGTTCAGCAGTTAACACTCCAAGCTTTGTTCCAATGTTGCTCACAGTGTCACCACCCATAAGAATATGTGCTTTATTAGGAACACTAGGCATTTCTTGTCAAGTTTCTTATACAAAATATGAAGCAGGATTAAGCGTCTTTTCTCGCCTGTTCCATAACGTAGCCATAACTCAGACAATCCTTGACGTATGAATATTGCAACAGTCGCAGTCGTTTTTTTTATCACTTTAGAGTTTAGACAGGGATAAATGATTGCTTGTCACATAAACATTTAAGGCATGTTCTGCTTTTAGATGAAATTGTAACAGCATTTGTTGAAATATTTAAAGTAAACAACAGAACCTAACACAATACCATACACAAAGCAACTTAACAACACTATTCAAGGCTGGACTGGCTAGCGGTCTTTCCTTAATAAATGATGTAAAACAAATGTTAAAAAAAATATGATTTAAAGCTATTTGTTTTGCATTGTTTATTTAGAAGCAAACAAAATGAGCCCCTCCTCAATGAACCTTAACCCCACCCTGCCACCCTAGCAAAATAGCCGGGTAGCCAGTCCGGCCCTGACACTATTAAAACATAAGGGAGCACACTACAACAAAACTGTCAAAAAGTAAATGCAACACAACAATCATAATACAACATAACAGAGATATATTGCAATAATGCAGCACAAAACATGTCAGCACAAAAAACGCAACAGAACACATCACAACCACAAGAAAATGCCAGTTAACAAATATGCACATACGTTCTTGTTATATATTTCCACATCTAGAATCCTGTTTTAATATTAGGGTGGTAAAGGGTGTTTGGAGAATACACTGTCCTAAATCACCACTCCCTGTCAAAAATGTTTTGTGATCCAGCCTTTAGAATGTGAAATCCATACTAGTGACCCTCAGTGAGAGACATATAGTACTTGACAGTTAATGCTGAATAAACATTTCCCAGCCTTCCACATCCTCATGTGCAGATTTTAGGCATGGCCATAAATGAGAATATGTTTGCATTTGGAGACTGAATAATCTATCCTCTGTTTAAGGCGTTTCATTCTAGAATATTCTGAATCACAGTTCTCGTATTCATTGACACCATTGTTGCTAGGTAAATAAATAGAAAGTAGTAACCATGGCGACAGCAGGCTAGCATCTGTAAATGTGTTTATTAACACTCTTCCCCCCCTGTTGTACTTATTTTTAATTTTGCTAAATATAACATTTCATGTTCACATCTACTGATACCAACCCTTATAACCCTACGGGGAGCAGAGAGATGCATAGGTGGCGATAAAACAGTTTTTCAGGGTCCATTTCTGTGCTAGAAGAATAGCTAATCTAAGATTGAGTAATAAAAGAAGCATTATCTATTGTAAGGTAGAGTTGTCACCGTTCTGCAATGTAGATGAATAATAAAAAAATTCATTAATAAATACAATAAATAAACAGTAAATAAATAATTCAATTGTCAGTATTTACAGTGGGTATTATTGGGGTAGGGGTGGAGCAGTTTAATGTAATCGGTTGTCCTCGGACTCCACCTATCAATAATCAACTTTTAACTCTAGGAAGTTTATAAAAGTTCATTTATAGAAAATTATAAAATATGTTACTTGACACTCACCCTGTGGTTTGGAGCAGGAAAGCAGAATGTTGTATGCATAGGGTGGAATATTGGTAATGTAATAGTATGGAATAAGGTGGGACTGATTTATGAATGTGAGGACATAGTTGAACGTAATGTTTGTTTGAGGCAGATTCGTGAAAAAGTCTTCTTTATCACCAGTTGCCTTTTATGAGTTACTCAGAGTTTTGTATGACTCCAAACTCCCCTTATCTGAATGCACATAATTTGCTATAGCAAGTAGTGAGAGACCCTTTCTAGTTCTCCTTAACTCTGAAGAGGCTATTCTATGTGTTATTTCTCTTGGGCTTCAGAGATCACCCGGGTATTCTCCACCCCCAAGGCGTAAAGTTCCTAACAAATTATGGCTCACATTGTCACTGGTGATGTTAAATTGGTACGGTGATCTTCCTGTCCTACATGCCACTGTCTTGCGTGTCAGTTGTAGAAACATGTGACCTGTTTGTGTGCTGTGGTGTGCCTCCTTTTGCCTTTCTGGTTGGGCATTGGTGGTTATTGTGGTTCTCTCAGCAAGTCTCATGGTAACTGGAAGATGTCGGGTGTATGCCTCTGAGACTGGCTGTAAGTGTAGCAGATAGTTAATTTTTCTTGTGTTGGTGTCTTGCTTGCTTTTCTGTTTATGAAACATGAAAACTGTCACATGGCGTGTCTCTTTTTTGTGCAGTGTAATTTCATGCGTTTGTTGTAGATTGCTGTATGAGTTACATGAGGTACCCCTTGCTAAAATTGGCGTCTCTTTTCTAAATGGCAGTATTATGTTATGAGCTGGATGTGTTTACCATTACATGATACGTTACATTAGGAGTCACTACTGATCCAGCCGAAGCGTACTTTATAAATAACTCTTTTTGTCTTGTTTACTTAACCTACAATCTTTTAATCCTCTAGCTGTACCTGGGCTCTTTACGATTAGATTATCATTTTATTTACCACAGAGGCAATGATCCGATGATGAATCTTTCTCCACCGATTAGAGGGGTGGACATTAGGGTGACCAAACTCACTGTTAGCTATTCAATGAGAACCATTAATTGAAAGCAAACTCACAACTTAGAATTCACATTAAGGTATACCACCCTTAAGACCATGCCTAAGATATACAGAATAGCAACTGGAAATCCCAACCTCCTAACAAAGTTAAGACAAGTAAGAATTATACAAACCAAAAAGTCTGCGGTCGCTACACTGAATAAGAGAAGCAACACCTGATGTTCTGTCAGGGCTTGTTGGCTCTCTCAACAATAAATGTAAATTATCAATATGAATCAACAGGACTAAATTATCGACTCAGGCAATTTAAAATATGGATGATTATATTAGAGCTGCAAAGTTTGACATAATCAACGCTTGCTTCAGTAGGTCAGTTAGAAAAATAACAGCTTCAATATCAATGCCAAGCATTCAAACAGGCTTTTCAAATCAAGAATAGCCACATAATTACAGAGTCCGACTACCAAATAGGCAAAAGGATAGCACGTCGACTAATAGTTATGTTTCTAAACGAAAATGAAATGAAAGGTCCCTTAAGGGTAAGTTTATTTGCATAAAGATTCAAGAAACGTTCAGCATGAAGTTCAGTCTGCATGTCACTGACTGTAGCATGTACTAGACTGTCCAAAGTTAGCAAAGGATCTTATTATGGGTCTGTCAGTCCACCGACTGCCAGACTCACGGTGGCGGTCTCTCAACCACCCTATTACGACTAGGGCGGTCGGGCCGCCCTGAGACCACCGCAACCGCCAGGGAACGACCATTCCCTGATGGTTGTGCTGCGATTCTAAGGCTGCAATATGCTTGGTGGGGCTGCTGGGGCCCCACCAAGCATATTACGAGTTTCCTCCAGTGTGGTGATGAAGAAACAAAGAGGGCCCTACAGGCCCCCCTGGAGGCTCACGCAATGTGGATGCACACAGAGGGGCACAACATGTGCCCCCCTGTGTGCATACACACCAGTACCTACACGGCATGGACTGCAGCAGTCCATGCCGTGCAAGTACTGCCTTTGATGTTCCCATTGTGGTGCCTATGTCATAGGCCCCACCGTGGTAACACCAAAGAACTGCTCACCAGACCAGGAGAAAACTCCTGATCTAGTGGGTGTTTTTTACATGGGTTTGGAAGTGCGGGAGGAGGGAGGTCCCGCACCTGCACTACCATACTCATAATAAGAGTTCAAAAACTGAATAGCATCCAAATTTGTCTAAGTCTGTAATGCAATATAGCATGCTTTGGAAAGCAAGAAGTCTGCCTAGCGACTGCCGAAAGGCAAAGAAATCAGCACTGTCTGCGGTGAATAAAAAAAGTTCTGTATTCTGCGGAATAACAAAAAAGGATCTGCATTGCCCCTCCTTTTGGGGTTTCTTCTTTTATATGTTCTTTGGTGAAGTCTTAGTGACATAAAATTATAACACCATCGAATGACCATCACATGGCTTTGATCACATCATGTCACCAATGATGAACCAAATAAACTGCTGAATCCCTAGTTGACACATAAAACCGATGTTGACACCTTTGAAAGAAAAATGACCAAGGTGCACAATTGGTGCTCACGATACATTGGAGATAGATCATAAAAATATTTTGTTACTGCATCGTAAAAGCATGCAGAAGAGTGTAGACTATGTAGACTAGATGAAAATGCTTGTTTGAATAACATAGGTTCATGTTTTAGTAAATTACATTGGTGTATTCTTTTAATGTGGAATCGAAATGTGAATGTGATGACATGCATGTTATAGGGGTTTCATTAACCATTGTCCTTTAAATAATGATGTATGTGAAGAGTTAACAAAACAAAATGTAAATTAAATAATACTATGAATGTTTATTGAAAAGTTTGGTTTCAACACTATTTTTACTCATGTTAAAGTGTCCACCAACAGAGAAGAAGAGAAATGGTGCTGCATGTTAATACTAATTCCAAATTTAGAGAATGAACTTCATATATGTACTAATGAGAATTACTAGAAACTACATCAAGATTCTACATTTTGAAATTATTCTATACGTTGGTACTTTGAGAATGTAGTAATGTGTCATAGTTACATTTGTTAATTTCAATGACACTAAAATGCTTTATAAGTGTCACAAATTGAAGGAAAAGGATATAAAGTTTTAGAAACTCTACAATGTAATACATTTCTATTAATTTGTATTGTGTATTTTGTGAACTAAAATTAAATGTACGTCTCCATTCTCTTTCCTTAGATTGATTCTGTTCTCATGGAAAGGCTTCATATCTTTCAGTCTGAAATGAAACTATGGGGCATATTTGCAGCAGAATGGAGAAGCGTGGCGTTAAGCAAACATTGCTAATGCCACACTTCTCCATTCTGAAAATGCAGCTATGCGCTGTATTCACAGGAATACAGCGCACCCCTGCGTTTCCTTTAGTGCTGGCACTGAGTTCAGCCGCCTAGCGCCAACGCAGGCACCGCTGCACCCTAGTGCAAAGGGTGTCTGCGTTGGGGGAAATGATTGTTCATGTGCAGGAAGCTGTCCGTTCTTGCACATGAACAATCATTCTGGGCATTTTGAAACTTCTATGTGTGCTGCTTAAGGCAGCACACATAGAAGATGCAAACCTCATTTTTATTTTTTTGATTGTTTATGTGCAGGAAAGAACACCTTCCTGCACATAAACAATCAATGGCAATTTGCTGTTTCTATGTGTGCTGCACAAGGCAGAACATATGGAAACAGCAAAAATGAGGAGAAATCAAGCATTACTCCTTGTTGTGCCTGTTTAAGACCAGTTTCCCTGGTCTTAATTGTGGTGCTGCCTCCTATTTACACCACCCTTGTAAATAGGGGGCAGCGTCAAAATCAATGGGTGTTGTGGTGGAACGCCCACCGCAACACCCATTGCCCCCTCTTTCACGCTAAGCACAGCGTGAAAGGGTGCCTTATTTACAAGGCAGAGTTAAGCCACATTAAGGGCCATATGTAGGTAAATTGCATTTACCGAATCGTAAATACCGAATTTTACCGATTCGGTATTTACAATTCGGTAAATGCAATGTAGGTAATTATTCCTTAACAATTACCGAATCGGTAAGAATCGGTAATTACCGAATCGGTAATTACCGAATCGGTATTTGCCATTGATTCCTATGGGCCTTGAAGCCCATAGGATTCAATAGCAAATACCGAATCGGTAATTACCGATTCGGTAAAATTACCGATTTTACAAGGGGGACAGGGTGTCACTTTGACACCCTGTTGCACCCCTGTTTCTGGCTTTTATGCCATGTGACACACATACATGCCCTTAGGGCATGTCTGTGTGCCACATGGCACAGGTGTACATGCACAGATGTGCATGTACACAGGAATTCGTTATTTACCATGCCATAATATTTCATGGTAAATAACGAATTCCTAAGGGCCTGTGGCACTGTTTCCAGTGCCACCTACATCCCATATTACCGATTCTGTACATTTACCGAATCGGTAATTTACAGATTCGGTAAATTTACCGATTCGGTAAATATACAGAATCGGTAATATTTTGGCCACCTACATCAGAAAATCAAAATACCGGTCGGTAACGGCCGAAATCGGCCGTTACCGACCGGTATTTGGCCACCTACATATGGCCCTAAGTGGCTTAACGCTGCCTTGTAAATAAGGTGAAGCCCCTATCGCCAACACAATGCCACTAAAAGTGATGGTGTGGTGGCGACAGGGCCTTGCAACTATTTTCTTATATTTCATAGAAGGAGCTCCTGTGCACAACTAGGAGTATTTTGCTACTTTGACATCATCTGCTGTGAGAAACTGTCCTCTTCAACTCTCTCATGTTCACAACTTTACTTTTTGAATGATTCGACAGCTTACATTATGATCAACACCTGTTTGCCACAAAATATGTCTTCTTTATGCTGCATGACAATCATCCTATATGAACTGACCAATGGACTGAGTGGTCTGACCAGATGAGGTGACCCAGGAGGTGTCACCCCAGAACTTCAAAAATTATATCATACATTAGAGTGATGATAAGGAGGACACAATCCACTTTTCCACAGAAGATGTTGCTTCTTTGCAGATGGAGAGACAGCTTTAATTCCTTGTGGACTCTAGTGGCTTTCCTTGGACTGACGCATAAGCTGTGTGCAATATTCCCGGACTCCTTTCCCCCATAGGAAGTTTCCTTTGAGCAGATGTGGTTCATGTCCCTTTGTGAAATCTTCTCTTGAACTATGGTAATTGATGGCCCAAAAGAGATTAATTTGATTATTCTGCACTCCTAAATTCAAATGCCTGATATTGATGTACTTACTCTTCTTAATTAACTGATAAAAATCTAACTACCCTCAAATCATGTTTCTATCTCTCTGTGAGTTGTCTCCAATAACTGATTGTGCATTCCAATCTGAGCTTTGATGAGGGATGAGAATTCTAATAAAGACGTCTATAGTCAACAGATTATAATGTTACTATTTTGCATAGGGCTAACTGAATTACTAGTTTGTATGATTCTAGTCCAACTGAATTTCTTTAGGAGATTTGGTTTAGCTGTAATAAGCCTATATTTGTATAGCATAGTTTTGAGAGTTATATATATATGAATCTAATTACCAGTTTGTAGGTCAGTTACCCAGTTCCTGGTCCTCATTGGATAACTGGTTTGGATCCCCTATATCCGACCCCTCTCGGCATGGTTCAAGATCTATCAGAGGACCAAGTAAATGACTCTGAGGTGTAACATAAGGAGATCAACTGAGTCATTGTGAATGGGCCCAGTAGTGCTACAGCACCTACAATGATTGAGACATCGAGCTAATTTCCCATGCCTGTCATGAGAAATGAAACTTTGAAAGTCCACATAGGCCCAAAGTTGCTAAAAAGAAATACAAAGTTGCAGTTCACAGTCATAGCTAAAATTCTATTTCCACAGGAACATTTTGCTGTACACATTCGAAAAGTAATTAAAATATGTCAAGGAACAGTGGTTTACAGAACGAACAAGTTACATTATACTAGCTAAAGATCAATACCAGTGAAAAAGCATCTTGAAGAAGAATGGCCTTTAAGCTAGCATTGCATGGTTAAATGAAATAAGTTTTAACTCTATCTTAATTGCAATGAATTTAATTCAATTCAAATAAAAATGTATAAACTTTAACAGATATCATTATCTAAAATGTCTAAAGCTAAAATATCCTATTTACACAACTTTTTCACGTCAACCTCCTAAATGCACGTTTTTCAAGCTTGAAAATTCTAATCTCGTTTGAATATTTTCATATTTTATAACATTTCTAATAGCAGTCTGTAAAATATCAAGCTTCTTATTCATTGTGTACATATTTGTGCACCCTATTAACAATAGGTACCATATCACTAAGTCACCTCATTTTAGTACAAAATTCCATTTATAAACGTAAGTTTCATTAGTACTACTATATTTATATTTATTAATAATATTCTATGTATGTTGTCTTCATCTTATTTTAAAATAACACCTTTACAATGCCTCTACTACACTAATCTCATGTTTTATGTAGCCCTATCTATCATGTGCTATGAAAAGTTTCATCTTATGCATGAAATGTAGCTATGAATGTGTTGTGTATTATGATTTTCAAAATCTCACTACATCACTTTCCAACTTACAAGCGGAGGAGTATTTGTGCCCAGGTATACCATTTGGTGATTTTCAGTTCAGAGTAATGTACAAATTGAACTCAAATTTGGCCTCCACATCCTCGTTCTTCCCTGTGTCTTCTTGTTTGATAAGTCTGGGTCTACCTTGCTCCTGTGATCATCGGCATTGGTGTGAACAAACTGTTCTGCTTTATCTTCGGGGAGGTAGATTTGGTGGTGCTTGAAGTTTGTGAGTTTCTTAGGCATGATAATCTTCCTACCTATGGCATCTGTCGAGCCCTGTCCAGGTAGGGACCACCACTCTAGTCAGGGTAAGTCAGATACACCACCTAAATTAACCTGTGTTCATCTTCTGGTAGCTTGGCGCAGAGCAGCTTAACTTACGAGGCAATGTGTAAAGTATTTGTGCAACACATTAATTACGGTAACACAGTGAAACACCATAAAAAGACTCCACACCAGTTTAGAAAAATAGAGAATCTTTATCTGATTTAAATATGATCAAAACAACAAAAAGCCAATATGTATTGGTCCAGATTTAGGCATTTAAAACATGTATGCAGTAAGTGCATGTGAAAGTATCTGTGTGCTTCTATTTACGTAATTATGGTAAGTTTCTTGGGAATGCAGTGATCCCCATTGGGGATCCACAGTTGGTCTCCTTCACACTGGAGCGGGGTGAAAACAGAGCTCCACAAGTCACTAGAAGGGTGCGGTATAGATGATAAGGGACACAACCCCAAGGTGCACTCAGGAGACCTCACTCGGTCCCTCGAGATCATGAGTTCCTTAATTTCTGCTGCCCGTGAAAGTACAGTGCAGCTATAGGGGATCACAGTAGCTGCTTTCTGGCATGCGACAGTGACCGCACTGTGTCACCGGGGGAGGCCTGAGGCAATCGTGAACTGTGACAGTGGTCTCACGGGACCGACATCAGCGGTCTGTGAACCACAGGGTACTAGATGCAGCGTCCCAGGGGCGTAACACAGGCCCCTGCAGCCCCCGTGGTGCGGGGCCCTCACCCTCCAGAGGGTCCCGTCAGCACCGCACTTCTGCTGGGGAGCTCTAGATTGAGTCCGTAGGGGGCCCCTTCACTTACGCCACTGCAGCGTCCGCCTGGCAGACTACAGACTGTAGTCCTCAGTCAGCACACAGCGCTTGCTTTGTTGAGGCGCCAGCATCAGGCATTACACTGGTTGCTCTGGCAAGACTAGGGCTTGGGAGCTGTGCTAAACGAGGGCTTCCTCCAGCGCTGCATTCTTCGTCAGCAGCTACAAGTGGCCAAGAGCAGCATACTGGAATGACATGTGTACATGGGATAGACAGTCCAGAATCAAGATGCGTACCATGTGGAAAAGCAGGCACAGGGTGCAGGGCTTTCCTGCAGATCGGGCATGGCCCGATCAGGAAAGTTAAAAGCGCTGATCCGTGGGGCATCTACTGTTTTGTGGATGCCGGTGAAGTCTTTGATAGCCATGAAACTTCGACAACAGGGGGGAAGTAAACAATCCCATGGGAGTTTTTGGTGTTGAAAAGGTTGTAAAGGGCAGTTTAACTCCTCCCTCACTGCAAGAGGTAGCAGGCAGTACCAATACAACAGAGCAAGTTGCCAAGTGGCAGTCCCTCCTGACAGCATAACTCTTCTTCAATGCATAGTATTCACAGTATCCCAAAGTGAACTGAATTGGAGGTGTTAGGGGTCCAGTCAGTACTTAATTTGTAAATAAATAAGTGCCAGGGCCCTTCTAAGGAGACCACAGTATATTGCACCAACCATTGCGCTACTAATGGCAATTCAGACTTTTTATACATAAAAAATGAGTACTACCTGCTTGCCAGGCTATTTTTCTAGCTTTGGGTGGCAGATATTAGTAATTTTAATGTATATAGAATTATTAAAAAGTTGCTGTTTCGGACTCGGAAAACAGCGGCACCATATGGGTGTCTGTTATCAATCCCAGAGTTGACAATTAAGTGCCATTGCAGAACACCGGAAACCGAGGCTCAAATTAAGCACTTTTTACCCAAGTGTGCCTTTAAACTGGGGGAGACGTCAGAGAGGCCTTTGAACCCCACAATGTCTCTGCACTTCCTTCCCAGGCTCCAAACATACTACAGGGGATTATGCTGCTATTTGCGTGGGGACAGGCACAGCCCTATTCATGTGCAAGTGTCAGCTCCTCCCCTTCTTGGAGCTTATTACAAAAACAACCTTAGAGATCCCTTAGAGGCAAATTAAGATATTGAACATGATCAATGCAGGATCTTTACCAAAGTAGCATATCGATAAATATACCCTGTTGATACAGTCACTTTACAAAACTCCCTAAGCTGATTTTACGCAGCTGTCAACGCAATCTCCATTGAGTAATGATTTACACACATCTGAAGTAGTCACCTTTATTGCTATCTCAGGGTCACCAAACAATCCCCTTCAAATTATTTTAGAAAAAGAGGTTCCTACCTGCCTTGACTTTGCTAGAAATGTCTCCACTATGGGTTTACAATGACATCAAACTACAAAGCTGCACTCTTGGTGACTTGACTCGATATAAAGTGTACAGCACCCGACATTACGCATACGGTCTCCTTTCTAAGTGCTGACTATACCTCTTCTCCTCCTCAAAGATCTATACATCAGAGTTTTATGGCTAGCTTTATCTTACCTGATTTGTACGTTTGCAAACTTCGACCAGCATCCTCAGAGTTGGTAAAATTGCAGCTGTTCTCAAAAGCTGGGTTTTACTTGTCTTTAAATACAGTGTGGCCTGCACCCATTATCCTATTTGCACTACGCAACTGTATGGTCACATGACATTCTGATTCACCGTAGGCACCATATTAAAATGGTGCTGATCTCAAACGCAGAGTGGTTTATATAATACATATTACTCCTGTGGATTGATCCAAGTTATTACTATCCAACAATGACTCTACTCAATACAAGTTAAATGACCTTCCTACATCCAAACTACATATAAAGTCCAGAAGAGGGAAAGCAAATGACTTCTCAGATACAGGTCACATTACATGGTCCTTCTACATAAAGATGCTAAATCTATCTAGCTATGTCTTTTGAGGGGTCAAAAAGATTCTGACCGTCTCAAACCCCTGCTTGCAGGCCAGGTCGCTCCCCACCTACAGCACAGCTCCACCTGTGTGCCTGTGCCTCTCCCCCCGGTGCTGCCGCTCTGCCGTGAGTTTGATCCCTGCTGTTGCCCCAGTGATATAGTGTCTTCGTTTTTTTGTGCCTTTACTCTGTGTTTTTGTGATTTACTGTTCTGTTTCTGACTCGCTCTTCCCTCGTTCTTTCTTCTGCCCCGTATACCCCCTCCCCCTTTCTCTCTTCAGATCCCCCTTTTCCCGCCACTGCTCCCCTGTGGCCCGCCCCCTCACCGTCCATTCGCCGCCCCGCTCCCGCCTCCCAGCTGCTCCTCCCTCCCTCCCCGCCTTAAATGACGGCAGCTGCGCAGCCGCACCGCCGGCGCGCCAGAGGCAAGCCCATCTGCGCCCGTCCCACCTGGACCACGCCCAGCGCCAAAACCCCTGGATCCCGCAAACGCCACAACGCCATACTCCGATACAATGCCAGCACACTCCACGCACTCAACGCTGGCAGAGACCACACCTGCTTCCAAGGTGCCCAGAAACAGACCCACGGACCTTTCTCCTGCCGCACATGCCGCTTCACCTGCGACAGAGCCACCAAACCTCCAAGGACCAGACCCAACCACCTCCGCTGCATACTCCTGAACACCAGCTCCGCACGCAAACACGCCGTCGAGCTCTGGGACCTGATTGACACCTCTGCACTGTGACTCGCTCATCCTTCACGGACTGAGTGGTCGCTCCCTGGGTCCCTGGCTGAAGCCTGGTATCGTAGCGCTGCTGTGCTGAGCATTCGCTTGGAAAGCTACTTTTGCTTATAGCCTGCATATTCTGTGCTTTGCATATTGCTTTGTGGAAATAGCGCTCTATCTCACCATTTTCATAGCGCTGCTCTGTTGAACATTCGCTTTGTAAGCTACTTGCGTTTATAGCCTGCTGTGTGCTCTGTCTAGCGCTTTGTGGTATTAGCGCTCCAGCCCTCATTGTAATACTTTCCTATTTTGTTTGCGCATTCACCTACAGCGCTCCGCTCGCTCTGCTCCTCCCCCCGCCTCCATTTTGGTTGTTTGTTGTCGTCCTCGTGTGCACGACCCGCCTCCCAGCTGAGACGCCCTCCCACAGACTTTATCAGCACTCCTCGTCCTGCAGAAGCTGTGACTCGCTCATCCTTCACGGACTGAGTGGTCGCTCCCTGGGTCCCTGGCTGAAGCCTGGTATCGTAGCGCTGCTGTGCTGAGCATTCGCTTGGAAAGCTACTTTTGCTTATAGCCTGCATATTCTGTGCTTTGCATATTGCTTTGTGGAAATAGCGCTCTATCTCACCATTTTCATAGCGCTGCTCTGTTGAACATTCGCTTTGTAAGCTACTTGCGTTCATAGCCTGCTGTGTGCTCTGTCTAGCGCTTTGTGGTATTAGCGCTCCAGCCCTCATTGTAATACTTTCCTATTTTGTTTGCGCATTCACCTACAGCGCTCCGCTCGCTCTGCTCCTCCCCCCGCCTCCATTTTGGTTGTTTGTTGTCGTCCTCGTGTGCACGACCCGCCTCCCAGCTGAGACGCCCTCGCCCCTCCCCCTTCCCACCATCCATATATGACAGTAGCCCATGCGCGCAGCGTCCACGCGCAGCGACCGCGCCCAATCCGCGCCGAAGGTGCGCCAAAGGTAAGCCCGTCTATGCCCGTCCGCGCCTGGACCGCGCCCAGCGCCAGACCCCCTGCACCTCGCGCTGCCCAGCCCCCCGCGTTACCTACGATGCCGCCACCCTCCTAGCCCTTAACCCCGGTCGCGCCCCCAACTGCGTCCAAGCCGCTCCCGGTCGCACCCATGGACCGTTCTCCTGCTTCTCCTGCAAATTCATCGGCACCGACAACATCTCCGCTACGACCACACCACAGATTCCCGACCCCAACCACCTAGAATGCATACTTCTCAACACCCGCTCGGTCCACAGGCACGCCATTGACCTTTGGAACCTACTAGACACCATCTCTCCTGACGTCGCCTTCCTAACGGAAACTTGGATGAACGCTTCCTCCGCCCCTGACATCGCCATCGCTATCCCTGATGACTATAAGATCACACGCAAGGACCGCACCGACCATACAGGAGGCGGAATCGCTATCGTCCATAAGAAAACAATCCGCATCTCAACCAGCTCTGATGCCAACCTCGCCAACTCCGAACACCTTCACTTCCAGATCCACATCGACCCCAAGACCACACTCAGAGGCACCCTCCTCTACAGACCACCAGGGCCACGCGCAAAATTCAGTGAAGACATCACGGACTTCATCACCCCACACGCGCTCCCCTCCAAAGACTACATCCTTCTGGGAGACCTCAACTTCCACCTTGAAAAGATCAACGACCGCAACACCGCCACCCTCTTAGACAACCTCGCCAACCTCGGACTTAAACAACTGGTCACTTCCCCCACCCACATCGCAGGTCACACTCTCGACCCCATCCTCACCTCCAGCAACCATGTCTCCTTCAGCCACACTACAGATCTCCTCTGGACTGACCACAGCTGCGTTCACTTCACCTACAACAAGCCGAAACCCATCATCCACCTCCAACCAACTCTACAAAGAAACTGGAACAAAATCACCACAGAGCAGATCTCCACATCACTCCTTCAAACCTCCCCAGCCACCTCTTCTAACGCCAACGAAGCCGCCTCCAACCTCACCCTTTGGTTATCCAACACCGCCGACACCTTAGCACCACTGAAAAAACGTCAACACAAACTTGGCATCAAAAAGGCTTCATGGTTCAACGACGACCTCAAGAAATCCAAGAAACTGTGCCGCTCCCTTGAAAAGGCCTGGAAAAAAGACCCATCCACCAGCAACAAGGACGCCTTCAAAAGCGCCATCCGTACTCACCACCAACTGATCCGAAAAGCCAAGAAAACAGCATTCAAAGATCGACTTGACAACAACGCCCACAACAGCAAGGAACTTTTCAACATCGTCAAGGAATTTTCCAACCCCTCGGCCAACTCCAACGACATCACCCCCTCTCAAACCCTCTGCGATTCCCTAGCCTCTTTTTTCCACAACAAGATTGCTGACATCCACAACAGCTTTGACAACCAACCCGGAAGCCAACCCACCCTACCATCAGCTGACCTTCGTCCCCCCGTCAACACCCTCAACGCCTGGAACCCAATCTCCACTGAGAACACCATCCGCCTGATGAATTCCATCCACTCTGGATCCCCCACAGACCCATGCCCCCACCACATCTTCAACAAAGCAGACTCCGTCATAGCTCCGCACCTCCGAGACGTCATCAACTGCTCCTTCAACTCCGCTACCTTCCCAGAAGATTGGAAACACGCTGAACTCACCGCCCTTCTGAAAAAACCAACAGCAGACCCCACCGAACTCAAAAACTACCGCCCCATCTCGCTTCTTCCATTCCCGGCCAAAGTCATCGAGAAAGCTGTCAACAACCAGCTCGCCGCCTTCCTCGAAGCCAACAAATCACTCGACCCCTCACAATCTGGCTTCCGAGCCAAACACAGCACTGAGACCGCCCTCATCGCAGCAACAGACGACATTCGAACTCTACTGGACAATGGAGACACAGTCGCTCTCATCCTCCTCGACCTCTCTGCAGCCTTCGACACAGTCTGCCACAGCACCCTCTTACAACGCCTCAGAAACATCGGAATCCAAGGAAAGGCACTGGAATGGATCACCTCGTTCCTCACCGGAAGAACCCAGAGAGTCCGCCTCCCACCATTCAAGTCCGAGGCCTCTGAAATCATCTGCGGCGTACCACAAGGATCCTCACTCAGTCCCACCCTCTTCAACGTATACATGAGCCCCCTCGCGGCCATCGCCCGCCAACACAACCTCAACATCATCTCTTACGTGGATGACACTCAACTGATCCTATCTCTCACCAAGGACCCCAGCACCGCTAAAACTAACCTACACGAAGGAATGAAAGAAGTCGCCGAATGGATGAAACAAAGCCGTCTGAAACTGAATTCAGACAAAACAGAAGTCCTCATCTTAGGTAAATCCCCCTCTGCATGGGACGACTCCTGGTGGCCGGAAGCCCTCGGAAATGCACCCATCCCGACAGACCACGCACGGAACCTTGGCGTCATCCTGGACTCTTCACTCTCTATGAACAGACAAGTCAGCGCCGTATCCTCCTCCTGCTTCAACATTCTTCGCATGCTCAGAAAAACATTTCGCTGGATCCCCTCCGAAACAAGGAAAACAGTCACCCACGCTCTAGTCACGAGCCGACTGGACTACGGAAACACCCTCTACGCAGGTACCACCGCTAAACTCCAGAAGAAACTACAACGAATCCAAAACGCCTCAGCCAGGCTCATATTAGACATCCCACGCAACGAACACATCTCTGGCCACCTTAAAGACCTCCACTGGCTACCCGTCAATAAGAGGATCACTTTCCGACTGCTTACCCACGCACACAAATCACTCTACGACATCGGACCAGATTGCCTCAACTCTCGACTGTCCTTCTACACCCCCTCCCGCCAACTTCGCTCTTCCAGCCAAGCCTTTGCCACTGTACCTCGCATCAACAAGTCCACCATGGGAGGCAGATCCTTCTCATACCTGGCTGCCAAAACATGGAACTCACTCCCCGCTTACCTCCGCCTCACCCAGAATCACCTAGCGTTCAGAAAGCAGCTTAAAACGTGGATATTTGACAAATAATCCACCTCCCCTCCCTAAGCGCCTTGAAACCCTCTGGGTATGTAGTGCGCTATATAAATATTATGACTTGACTTGACTTGACTGCACCAGACGTTGTCTTCCTGACCGAGACCTGTTGGAACGGCTCCTCGGCACCCGACATCGCCATAGCCGTCCCAGATGGCTACAAGATCACCCGCAGGGACCGTGCCAACGGAATCGGAGGAGGAATTGCCATTATCCAAAAGTCCTCCATCAAGGTCTCCGCCCACTCAGACGACACCCTCAACACCGCCGAACACCTGCCCTTCCAGATCCACACCGACCCCAAAACCACCCTCAGAGGAACACTCGTCTACAGACCCCCTGGACCCCGGGCGCAGTTCTGCAACTCCATCGCCGACCTCGCCAGCACCCACGCTCTCGCCGCCACAGACTACATCCTCCTCGGGGTCCTGAACTTCCACCTCGAGAACAACAACGATGCCAACTCCATCTGCCTGATCGACAACCTCGCCAACCTCGGCCTCAGACAACTCGTCACAGCTCCCACCCACGCCGTCGGCCACACGCTTGACCCCATCTTCTCCACCAACACCCACGTCTCCTTCGACCACACCCCGAACTCCACTGGACCGACCATCGCTGCATCCATTTCACCTTCAAAAAGGTCACCATGCACCACCGCACCCAACAGCTGGCCCGCCGCTGCTGGAGCAAGTCACAGAGGACCAGCTGACCACCACCCTTGCCCAGAACCCACCCATCGACCACACCGACCCAGACATCGCCGCCCGCAATCTCAGACAGTGGATCACCGAATGTGCCAACACCCTCGCCCCGCTCAAGAAACCCTCCAACAGCCTCACCAGCAAGAAAGCCACCTGGTTCACCGAAGAGCTCCAGACCTCCAAATGAGCATGCCGATAACTGGTGAAGAAATGGCTCCACGAACAAACACCAGTCAGCCACGCAGCCCACAAGGATGCCACCCGCAGACATCACCACCTCATCAGACTCGCCAAGAGATCTTCCTTCAAAGCCCGCCTAGACAACAGCGCACACATCAGCAAAGAGCTCTTCAGCATCATGAAGGAACTCTCCAACCCCAGCACCAACGACATCCCGCCCTCACAAGAACTGTGCGACGCACTGGCCACCTTCATCCACCGCACGATCTTGGCATCCATGACAGCTTCAACACCCCAACTGCCCCTAGAACGACAGGCTGCACCCACCCGAAAAACACCACCCGCATCAACGGCCTGAACTCCTGGACCAATGTTCCCGACGACGAGACACGTAAGGTCATGAACTCCATCCACTCAGGGTCACCATCAGACCCCTGCCCCACCACGTATTCAACAATGCAGACGCAGCCATCGCACCCCAACTGCGGAGAGTCATCAATATCTCCTTCGAGTCATCTACATTCCCAGAAAGCTGGAAGCATGCCGAGATCAACGCCCTCCTCAAGAAGCCAAAGGCAAACCCCAAGGACCTCAAGAACTTCCAGCCCATCTCCCTGCTCCCATTCCCGGCGAAGGTCATCTAGAAAATCATCAACATACAACTGACCCGCCATCTCGAGGACAACAACATCTTAGACCCGTCCCAGTCTGGATTCAGAAGAAACCATAGCACCGAGACTGCCCTCATCGCCGCCACATACGACATCAGGCGCCAACTAGACAACGGCGAAACATCAGCCCTCATCCTCCTGGACCTGTCAGCCGCCTTCGACACGGTTTGCCACCACACACTAAAGACGCGCCTCCAAGAAGCCGGAATCCAAGAGAAGGCCCTCAACTGGACCACGTCTTTCCTCATCGGCAGCACCCAGAGCGGTCACCTCCCACCTTTCCGTTCTGAAGCCATGGACATCTGCGGCGTACCCCAGGGATCTTCCCTCAGCCCGACACTGTTTAACGTCTACATGGCCCCCCTCGCACAAGTGGCCCGCCAGCACGACCTCAACATCATCTCCTACGCCGACAACACCCAGCTCATCCTCTCCCTCACTAAAGACCCACACACCGCCAAAACCAACCTCTACAAGGGTATAAAGGGATGAGGAGCAGCCGACTGAAGCTGAACTCAGACAAGACAGAGATCCTCATCCTCGGACCAGCCCCTTCAGCCTGGGACGTCTTCTGGTGGCCAACCAAACTAGGAGCAGCACCAACACCCACTGACCATGCACGCAACCTAGAAATCATCGTCGACTCCTCCCTCTCCATGTCAAAGCAGGTAAGCGCCGTCTAATCCTCCTGCTACAACACCCTCCGCATGCTCCGCAGCATCTACAAGTGGATCCCCACTGAAACAAGAACAGTGACACAGGCCCTCGTCAGTAGCAGACTAGACTACGGCAACACACTCTACGCAGGAATCTCAGCCAAACTTCTACGCCAACTACAACACATTCAAAACGCCTCCGCCCGTCTGATCCTCAACATCCCTCGCCATAGCCACATCACCCCCCACCTGAGAGACCTACACTGACTCCCCGTCAACAAAAGGATCACCTTCAGACTCCTCGTCAACGCACACAAAACGCTACACAACACCGGACCAGCCTACCTTAACAGCAGACTCAGCTTCTACACCCCCGCCCGCCAACTCCGCTCTGCCAGCTCCACCCTCACCGCTGTTCCCCGCACCCAATGAGCGACCTACGGCAGTAGATCCTTCTCCTTCCTCGCCGCAAAGACCTGGAACACCCTACCCACCCTCCTGCGGCAGACCCAAGACCTACTCACCTTCAGAAGACTCCTCAAGACCTGGCTCTTCGAGAAGTAGCATCACCCCCCCCCCCTCCAGCTCCTTGAGACCCTCGTGGGTGAGTAGCGCGCTCTACAAGTAGACTGATTGATTCATTGATTGATTACAAAAATGTCAGGCAATAAAGATACAGATAGCTATACTTTAACTGCACAGCAGCTCAACATTGATACCTAATCAAAGGCCAAATGTATATAATGGCATCATGTATTTCAAGCTTATAAATATGATATGACAAGCACCTTCTTACCATCAATAGCAGTGAGCTAACAGGACAACAATTAATCTAAACAATTCCATATAATTTGCATATATTGGCTGCTTTCACTCAAAGCATATGAAGGTATTGTGTACCTGCTATCCTTACAATACATCTCAAATAGATAAATAGGGGTAGGGCATTAATGCATTTGGATCTAATGGTGATGTATACCAGCAGATTAAAGGGACAGGCATGGGAGCGTCTTGTGCTCCCAGCACAGCAAAAACCACTTCTTAACTCCTGGTGCTGCTCTAAAAAAAAGTGCTGGTACCCTAACATGAATCCCAGTGATGCTGAAAATAAGATGGTCCGTGGCTATAGTCTCTGCATTTTTGGCACTTATCTTGCCACTTCAGAGCCCAGGGGATACAAAGGCAGTGCCAGGGATTGCAAAGGGCAAGCCAGGAGTCACAGCTGTGATCCCTGTCAACCCCTAATTGAGGTCAATGCTTATGCAGGAAGGTGCCCCTTCCCGCACAAAAACAATCTCCCCATGACGCAGGCATCCTTGCACCAGGGTGCAAGGGTGCCTGCTACGGCGCATGGCAGCAGTTTGTGTGGCAGTGGAGGGGGAAGCACAGAGATTCGACATATTGTTGTAGATATGTCCCATTCCTGTGCTTCAAAACTAAGGCAGCGAGGTGCTTCAAAATGAAAACGAATGATAACGCCCACTGAGGGGAAGTACTTTACAAAACATATTGGCTCACTCGTGTCTTTTCTTACCTGCAGAGAGAATCAATTGCCTGTGATCAAGGTGCAAAGAAGCACTGAAACGCGTAAGGCTTGGAAAAACTCGAGAAACCAGGAAGCTGACGAGCTCTCAATCCACTGCTATTGTGTGCACTGCCGAACCGGAGACTTTGTGAAGCAAAAATACAACGGCTGTCAAGCCGTGGGAGCAGCACCATCCCTGGTAAAGGAAGGAACCTCAGCACGCAGTAAGCGAACGCTGTAAAGGAATAGCGAAGTGAAAGCCTGCAATGGTCAGCGAACTGTGTTTTAAGGGCCCACTGGGGGCTGTGACAATATTGACAATACTTTTCTGCTGCAGGACCTACTGAAGGTATTTTAATGAATAATGAAGAGACTACAAAGTCCAACATGCAATGCCAATTAAAACGAATGATAACGCCACGTGAGGGGAAGTACTTTACAAAACATGTTGGCTCGCTCATGTCTTTTCTTACCTGCAGAGAGAATCAATTGCCTGTGATCAAGGTGCAAAGAAGCATTGAAACACATAAGGCTTGGAAAAACTCGAGAAACCAGGAAGCTGACAAGCTCTCAATGCACTGCTATTGTGTGCACTGCCGTACCGGAGACCTTTGTGAAGCAAAAATACAACGGCTGTCATGCCGTGGGAGCAGCACCATCCCTGGTAAAGGAGGGAACCTCAGCACGCAGTAAGCGAACGCTGTAAAGGAATAGCGAAGTGAAAGCCTGCAATGGTCAGCGAACTGTGTTTTAAGGGCCCACTGGGGGCTGTGACAATATTGACAATAATTTTCTGCTGCAGGACCTACTGAAGGTATTTTAATGAATAATGTTGAGACTACAAAGTCCAACATGCAATGCCAATTAAAAAGAATGATAACGCCCACTGAGGGGAAGTACTTTACAAAACATGTTGGCTCACTCGTATCTTTTCTTACCTGCACTGAAACGCGTAAGGTTTGGAAAAACTCGAGAAACCAGGAAGCTGACGAGCTCTCAATGCACTGCTATTGTGTGCGCTGCCGAACCGGAGACCTTTGTGAAGCATATATATATTACCTACTGGCGATAGCCAGTAGGTATATATAGTTAGGATTGTTTTCCATAGGGAAATCGCAACATTCTATTGGGAATAACTTTGGCACCAGTTGAGGAATCTTCCTGACATTTTCCTTAACTTTGCCTCGCGGCGCTCCGCTCCTTCCCTGAAAGTTTGGGGGGGATTTGTCAAGCGGGGGCCGAGATAAAAGGGGGGTCCCAAAACGTGTTTTCCCCATGTTAATTTCCATAGGGCGGTTGGACTCACTTTTAGCCCGAACGGCTGAATTGTTTTCCACCAAACTTGGCAAAATTGTAGGGACTGGTAGCCCGATGTGCCTTTGCTATGTCTCAAGATATGTGCTCCAGTGGTTTTTACGAAAATTAACTTTGAAAAAATATATATTGGGCTACATTGGGCTATATGTATGTTAGAGCCCAAATGTAGCCCAATGTAGCCCAATGTAGCCCAATGTAGCCCAAAGATGGCCACCAGAGACAAAAAAAACAAATGTAGCCCAAATATCAGCCAGATGTAGCCCAACTATAGCCCAATGACAGAATGTCCCAGAGTGTTCTAAAGAACAACTAGAGCGCTAACAGTCTTACTTATGACAAAAGTATGGCACACCTGAAGTCATCTTGATTGGAAAAAAGTCTTAACACTTAAAACATTTAATTTGCAAAGGAACAAAATGAGGGGGTTCATTTTGCCATAGAAATTATGATTAGTGCTGAAGAAAGAAAAATTAGGGCACATTTTGAGTGACTTCTCCAATCCTCTTATATTTCATTAAAAAAATTCTGATATGCAGTCTCCCAAGATGGCCACCAGAGACAAAAGAGCCCAAATGTAGCCCAAATATCAGCCAAATGTAGCCCAACTATAGCCCAATGACAGAATGTCCCAGAGTGTTCTAAATAACAACTAGAACGCTAACAGTCTTACTTATGACAAAAGTATGGCACACCTGAAGTCATCTTGATTGGAATAAAGTAGTAACACTTAATACATTTAATTTGAAAAGGAACAAAATGAGGGGTTTCATTTTGCCATAGAAATTTTATATATATATATATTCACTGAAAAAACCACAGGTTACACACCAGTTATAGTTAGGAATTAGCATTTAAAAAACCTTTGAAATTCACTGAAAAAACCATAGGTTTCACACCAGTTATAGTTAGCTGGAAATTTTACTCGCATAAAACCATTGAAATTCCCACGTTATAGTTAGTTGGACTCACTATAACTTGCACGTCTGCAATGCACTGCTGATGACGTCACATATTACATCACTTATGCATATATTTAAATATTTAAACATTACTCGCTAATATATGTATTCACTAAGATACACTTAATAAGCCAGTTAACCAATCAATTTTTTTTTAAAAAACACTGAAAAAACCATAGGTTTCAGGCCTTATATAGTTAGGAATTAGCATTTAAAAAACCTTTGAAATTCACTGAAAAAACCATAGGTTTCAGGACTTATATAGTTAGGAATTAGCATATAAAAAACCTTTGAAATTCACTGAAAAAACCATAGGTTTCAGGCCTTATATAGTTAGGAATCAGCATTTAAAAAACCTTTGAAATTCACTGAAATAACCATAGGTTTCAGGCCTTATATAGTTAGGAATTAGCATTTAAAAAAACCTTTGAAATTCACTGAAAAAACCATAGGTTTCAGGAGTTATATAGTTAGGAATTAGTTTTTAAAAAACCTTTGAAATTCACTCAAAAAACTATAAGTTTTAGTGGTGTTATAGTCAGCTGGACATTTTACTCATACAAAACCAATGAAATTGCTCCTATATAGTTAGTTGTACTAACTATATTTCGCGCACCCGCAATCCACTGCTGATGATGTCACATATTAGATCATTCATGACATGGTCAGTGACATCACTGATGACATCTCAAATGACATCCCTGATGACATCACTGATGACATCATCCACGTGACAATCACATACACCTTTTCATACACTATTACAATTTTTCATCACTGTTTGTAAAATACAGAGTATCATATTTAAATCCATTGTCACAGCAATACAAGTATCTAAAAATCCACTCAGTGATTCATAGATGTATACACACATCTAATCACTTACCTATGGATTCACTCATACATGATGTCAATGAACAATAGAACACTATCAAAAATACTTATACATCTATATCGACATTAAACAACAGCACACATCCTATTCACATATGAAGTCATCCTACTCACTTATGCAAACAATGGATCATACTTACATATTTACTTAGCAAAACACTTATACAAACACCACTTCTTCTATTCATTTAGATAGTAAGTCATACTTAGTGAATTATAAAATCATTATTACAAGTATACAGTTATCCATACAGTCACTCACACAATCATTGTGTCTTATGTATACGTATTTATATACAACAACTGACACATACACTGCCTTTTATTTTTCTAGTTTGTTGGACCTGTACCTTTGAGAAATATATTTGCTCATCACCTCACCCATAAAGAGATTTCCTCACCCAAACTGTTAGAACATGTAGTTTTAACTCCATATATCTACTGAATCAACTATTCACACATCTTTGGACAGTCACACACCCCCCACCGAACCACACACACTTTCACACTCCCATACAAATACTCAGTTAACTAATCAATAACTAATATAGACTTTCACATAGCTAGTAAACAACTGTAGAATCAGTTTACACAACAACTGACAAAGTGATACAGATATTCACACAGTTTAGTCACTATCCACTATATTTAGTGAGACATTATAAATTGGTCAAGTAAACAGTCAATTACACTGCTACTAAATCCTCCATCCAAATATTTATTTATATATATCCACTCATTCTTCAATGTAAATTGCTATATATATAATGCATATTTAAATAACGATGCAAACCACATTCACTGGATGATGTCATCAGTGATGTCATCAGTGATGTCATTTGAGATGTCATCAGCGATGTCACTGACCATGTCATGAATGATCTAATATGTGACATCATCAGCAGTGGATTGCGGGTGCGCGAAATATAGTTAGTACAACTAACTATATAGGAGCAATTTAATTGGTTTTGTATGAGTAAAATGTCCAGCTAGCTATAACACCACTAACACTTATAGTTTTTTGAGTGAATATATATATATATATATATATATATATTACCTACTGGCGGTCGCCAGTAGGTAGTTATAGTTAGGACCTAGTTTCCATAGGAAATCCTCAACATTCTATTTGGATTAACTTTGGCCCTGGTGGATGAATCTTTGCGAATTTCTCAAAGAAGATGGCTCGGTCCGCTGCGCTCCTTCCCTGAAAGTTTGGGGGGGATTGGTGAAGTGGGGGCTGAGATAAAAGGGGGGTCCCAAAACGTGTTTTCTCCATGTTATTTTCCATAGGACGTTTAGACATGGCTACAGGTCGAACGGCTGAATGAATTTATAAGAAATTTGGCAAAACTGTAGAGTCCGGCTCGCAGATTACGCTTTTTTTAGAATGGTGTAAATCTGTTCAGTAGTTGCTGAGAAAATTAAAGTTAAAGTCAATTATATATCTATAAGCGCGTACGGGTGCGCGCACTCAAGCGGAATTTTTTTTTGCTGCGTGACGTCTGTTAACGTTCGATTCGAAGGAAATCAGGAAGTGTTGATATATTGTCATTTCAAAGCGTTGGAACATGGAAAGGGGAGAAGGTAGAGATTGTTTGCTGCGTAGGTTCTCTCAGGGTGTGCAGTAAGGCCCTTAAACGCGAAAATATATATATTTTTTTAAAGTTGCGGGGTGCGCGCACTCGGGTGCGCACTCCTATTTACAAGAGTGTGAAAATGGAGATAAATCAGAAGTTTGAGTGCTTTGATATAAGGTGGCTCTGAAAAGAGCCCTTGTGGTAATTGAGTTTTTTCTGCATTTATAAGTAAGTACCGATGCAGAGTCTGATGTTGCAGAGGAAGATTCTGTTTCCCTCATCCGTGAAATGAACACCATCTGTCCTATAGATGTCTTGCATGTGGTAACGCAAGTTGTTGTGGTAAATAGAACCCATGCTATAATCTCTGAGGAAAGCAGAAACAGATTTATTTACATGTCTCCTTGCTTTCTCAATTTGTGCACAATGTTGATTGGACCAATTCCATTTCTGTCTTTGGCATATATTGGAATATACCAAGGCAGTTCGAGGAAAAAGTGTCATCAATTGTCGAAAGGTGTCTTTTAGAAGCATTTCCAGACCTACCCCAGTCAATGTGCCTAGATCGTTCCCACCACAGTGCACAATTATAAGGTCTGGTTCTGGGAGATGCATAAAAGTTTTCACCAATGGTATTAATTGGTGACATCTTAATCCTCTTTGCCCAATCCACGTTATCTGCACATTTGGTAAATCAAGGTTGGAAATTCGTCTGCTTGCTGCATATTTTCCACTCCAGTGAATATAGCTGTGTCCTAAAAGCCAAACCTTCATTTTCAAGGCAGATGCACTCGTACTCCGATGGGTTCTGGAAGTGGAATGGCAGTTAGAAGCTGAAAGTCAGGATAAAAAAATGGATGAAGCTTGGTGTGGTTGAAAAACGAAAAATGATTGGTTGATTCTAATACGTGAAGATTGAAGACTACGTTGCATATTAATGTTATGTAAAAGAAAAAGTAGTATTGGGTGTGAAAAAAATGACATGTAACAGAGCTGTGGATAGGCAGGTGTTTCTGGAGGGAGAACAGTGTTGTTAGTTTGCTGTAGAACGTTGAGATATGAACTTTTTTGACCTGTGCCTTCAGCCAGGTGCAGAATGAGGTGTTACCATGGAAACAGCCAGAGATGGCAGTGGGTGATGGGTGACTTTTATGTGACATTGAAAATATTGTGAGGGACAACCAACTGAAATGTAAATTTGAATACAAAATTTTGCGGGAGGTTGCAGTGATAGCAGCATAATTGAGACTTCCGTCAAACGAATATCTATTTTGTGACTGTCACTGTTGTACATCGTACAAAGCATTGGTAAAGGTAAGTCTGTAACTGTTTGTTTTGTCATGTACCGTAAAATATGGTTTACTCACAAACAATGATTGATTTTCCTCATAGTTTGAAACTAAACTCATTTTTGGCTGTCATAATGTGTTGTATTTCTAAAACTATTTTTAATTTAAATGTGAAATATGAAGTATAAAATATGTTTAATATAAAGAGTAATTATTTGTGTGATTTTGAAGCCTTTATATATAATGAGAGAAGTTGTTTATGAAGTGGAAAAATGATATTAGCAGAGAGACAGATAATGCAGATAGAGAGAGAAATGGTAAATTACATGTGATACCGTCGTGAAAAAATGTTAATGGTTAATGAATTCGTAAACTTTCTGTCACACGACAAAATTAGAGTGCGGTTTCTGGACGCGGCCTGCATTGGTGGGTGTAGGGTGAGAGGGGCAGGTGGTTGAGTGAAATAAAATGAAAAGTTGGTATATTACATGTGATACCGTCTTGAAAAAGTGGTAATGTTTAATGAATTCTTAAAGTTTCTGTCAGACGACAAAATTATAGTGCGGTTTGTGGCCGCGGCCTGCATTGGTGGGCGTAGGGTGAGAAGGGCAGGTGGTCGAGTAAAATAAAATGAAAAGTTGGTACATTACATGTGATACGGTCTTGAAAAAGTGGTAATGCTTAATGAATTCTTAAAGTTTGTGTCAGACGACAAAATTATAGTGCGGTTTGTGGCCGCGGCCTGCGATGGTGGGCGTAGGGTGAGAAGGGCAGGTGGTCGAGTAAAATAAAATGAAAAGTTCTGACCATGAGGTTGTACACAGATTTGTGCAGTAAATGTGTTAGTAAATTGAGGTACCAAACGGAGTATAAAAATATCTCTCTCACTCCTGCTGTTTGACTGCATCTTTATCTCTCTTCTGTTTTCCGTCTCCGTTGCCCTGTGTTATCTTATTGTGTGTGTGTGTCTGTCTGTGTCTGCCTTCAGTCCGGGCTGAGGAACTTTGCTGTGGAGGCACACACAGATAGTCGCATCAAAGTAGTTGGAACGTTTAAAAAAAACTATTTATATAATTGAAATGCTTTTTTGAAGCGCTAGTGAATGTTTTCTTTCAGAATTACCGCTCGGTTGTTTCCATAGAGCAGAGGGTATGTTGTATTTCACTACTTAGTGCCTCTGCATGTGCACTCTGTTCTCTGGTGGCTGGCGGAGAAGTGTTTGTTATTGTGGAGATTAAAGCGTGATAAGGAGTGAAATACGACATAGCGTCTGGTCTGAAGAAGCGTGGGAGCAGTGATTAACACTGAGTGGAGCGGAACTGCGACGGTGCTTGAGAAGAGTAATACATTATTTTTTTACAGAGGTACAACTGTCTGCATGGTGCGCGACCTACTAAGAAAGGGTTCACGGGCTGTTATAGGGCTGTGGGTTCTAGTATGAGTAAATCAGGTCGACAAAAGAAAATATTAAGTTAGCACAGCTGAAGTTACGTGGAACACATGAATACTGTTTCAGTATACAATCATTTTAGCTGAGATTATGGATTAAAAGAGAGAACGTGTATATTTGAAATGTTTATTCAGAAATGCACTGTTTTCAAGGCAAGTTTCTAATCTAATACGAGTAGAGACATTGCAAAAAACAAAGTAATCTGTATAGTCAGTAGTACATAGAATACAAACGGTATAGTTGATGAAAAATGAATATGGTTTTGCAAAATTAATTATACACTCTTATGAGGAAGTATATTATATTTTAATAAATGGAAGAAGGTCTCTGGCCTTTCAGTTTAGGAACGATACATGAAAATGCTAGTGGTTAGACATTATGTCTTTATCAATCAGCTCTCTGTATGCGAAGCACTATCACGTTTCTGTTATGCTATTGTGTAAGGGAAAAAAAACGCGCCACAACGGACAAAATGGCGAGAGGTGCATGTATGTAATCAAAATATTTCAGTTTATGGAAAATTAAATGATCAGAGGTGTCTGAGGCGGAATTAAGCAGTTCAAATGCGAAATGGCGTTTACAGTTATAAAAAACTCATTCTATATTTACACATTAATTAGGGCACATGTAGCATATATTAGCGAGTTTTGGTTCGAGTACGTTTGAAATAACATAAGATAAGATATACAATAGAATTGTTGAGATTAGACTTTAATAAAAAATAAAGTTCAAAATCGAGTAGCTGAAGAAAAAAAATTTAGTCCACATAAAAGATCAAAATTTAACCAGTAGGAAATCATAATGTCCACTGTTAGTAAAGCCAATAGGTCTGTTCATGTTAAGAAAGTATCCAAGAAAACGTGAAAAATATAGGGAGGCAAAACTAAATGTGGACGTCAATGGCTTGCATAACAGTCAACCCAGGATTGTATAGGCGAAGTAGGCAGCAACTGCTTCTAACAGGAAGTCACTGTTATGATCCGAAAACATGTCATCCATCCAATTGAAAAGAGGAAAGCAGCATTCATGATCTGTTATTACCGGAGCCTCTAGTACCATCAGAGGACAGCTCAGTGGGTTTTCAATGTAGCTGTCTGTCAGGAAATCTTGCGCCGCTGCGAATATATCCCAATGACCCAGAACTCCTTGTATCGCTGCAAAGGCCATAATCCCTCCGTTGCAACAAAGTTGTTCATGATCAATTAACGGATTCATGAGATGATTGTAATTCACTTCAGGAGGTACCAAGTTGCAGAGACATAAGTCCAGGGCCCACATGAAATCACAGCTCAGGCAATGAAATACAGGCTGCACACAGGTGAAATAGGAATATCGAAATGATAATCGATATGAAGTATTCAGAGTCGAGAGTGCTAAGATGCCGTAGTAGTCAAGCATCTTCTGGCGAAATAGTTCTAAGTGTTCCGGCTTGTTTGCGAAGACAGGAGGGACATCCATTTTGAAATAAACGAGATGGGAACACAAACGTCGCAGCACTGGCAGTTCAACAGGAAGTCCACAGAAATAGGTCGCAGAGCATGGAGTGAATAGTAGCAGAATGACTTGATATAATTTTTGGCAGTCCGGTCAATAAACCATTGGTTAGTAGTTATAAAAAAAATAGCGTGTCTTGAAGTGGAGGATGTGTTTAAAATTAAGGGAGTCACCTCAGTAAATTGTAAAGGAAGGCCACTATTTTATAAGGAATGGTGTTGTCTGTGAATATTAGCTAAGTGAAAGATATGTTCGCGAACAGATGCTACGCTAACTTGTTTTTGTGACAATAAGGCTGTTGTTCATGTCTTGTGATTCAAGGCCGGAATTCGCTGCCAGATGAAAACATCAAGGTTCACATGCGTGGGGTAGATAAACTACATTCTTAAAGGGAAGCAAATGCAGAGTGATTTTTACCGCGTAAGCTTTGTCGTTTAAAAAGTCATAGTGATTTTCATTATATGTAAAAAATAATATCACTGATGAAGAATGAAAAAAAATCGTTATAATAATAGGCACTGGTGTATTTTTGGAAAGATATGCAACATTACAGGGATTCCACTTAAATAAGTGATGTAATTGAAAGTGCCTGCATGTGGACGACTAAATATATGTTTAGGCGTTTAATATGCAGCTTTGAAAAAAACCGTGCGTTTGTTTTAAAAATGAAATGTAAAGGTTTAGAGCAGGAGTTTCCAAAGCGGTCGTGGAGGGCTAGATGCATGGCAGATTAAAAAAATTACTACATGTTTTTCAATGGGGTTATCTTAAACATATGGGGGCATATTATGAAGCAATAGCGATAATTATCGCTATTGCTTGGTTGGAGACAAAAATGTACCGCTGCGCTGCGGTAATTTTTATCGCAGATAAACCTTGGTATTACCAAGGTTTATCGCAAATGCGATAAAAAACGGCCGCAATGCATGAATATCGCTGAAAAGTCAGCGATATTTATGCATTACCGAGCTAATGCTCTTAGCCATGTTATCCACCTCCCATTGGATAACATGGCTAAGAACTGCTCAGGGCAGGTGTTAGCTTTTGGAGATATTCGCGCCTAGCACGAATATCTTCAAAAGTTGGTAATAGGAGATAGCGATGTTAGCGACTGTTTCCAGTCGCTAACAGCTTGGCACGCCCACTTTGCATGTCATTAGTGATAAATATCACTGACATGCAAAGTGGGGCCCAAGATGGACGCTATCTCCTACTAGCTGTCGCTAACTGGTGTTAGCGACAGCTAGGTAATAGGGAGATAATTTTATCTCCGCTTTCTTGGCTTTTAAAGCCAAACAAGCGGAGATAAACCCCCTTGATAATATGCCCCTCGTTTCTTTATCTACTGTGTAGTTTTTCTGCATGTTGCCTATTCTTTGATTTTTACTGTTGCTGTGTCTTACACATTTTCCAGGGGCGGGTATAGGGTCATGGCAGCCCTGGGCAGGGAGCGTAGGTAGGGGGCTCTGTAACAGGGGGTTTGGGCGGGGCGGAGAGTGCAGCCCACTGAAGAGGGGGGGGGGTGGATCAAGGTGTTTGGAAGTGGAACAGAGGCAGAGCACGCCAAATTCCTGCCATGGTCCGCTACGCAAATATGTATGCCTCCTTAGAGGATTAATATATTAAGGATATATATTAATATGGTGGCTCCTGGGGTTTGGTGGTTCTGTGCAGGTGTACTGCTTGCATATGCCCTGTATTTTCTGTCTATGCACTTGTTCTCCGTCACATGGGCTTTTAGTTATGAAGGCCTTGTGTCGCTGGTGCATGAGTTTTAACATGGGAAAAAGTGATATATCTGTGGCGCAATGGTTTCATAAGAATACAGAAGAATAAACTGAGTCTAGTTATGGAGAATTCCTCAGAAGAGAAACAAATTCATTTTGAAATCATTAACGAAGTGATGGAGGAAATTTTAGACGCAGTCTTTCAAGAGGAAATAGATGAAAAAAATTATTTTATGGACATGTCTTTAGACTCCGCTTACTTAGAGATGGTTGAAGGAGATGAGGACTTTGGACTTGAAGAAGTCCCTGATGATATAATGGTGGAAGTTCTACAAAATTATGAAGATTTCAATAAATACATTTTTTTTGATAGTAAAGCATTCTTGAAGACAGTTTTCTTGTCCTATTCGTCGTTGATGTGCTTTAGGAGAGTGATAAGACATGTTCTCATGAAGTGTAAAAGAGATTGTAGTAAAAAAGATTAAAACATCTACGATGACCCATAGTTCTTGAAAAAAGTGTACTGTTTGTATGCTTTAAAAATTAGAATTAAAAACTGTCTATAATGTTAAAACAGATATGGAGTGTGATAAAATTAAGAACCAACATTCACTACAGGATTTCCTACTCTGTTCAGAGACTTTCTGTTATTTTCTTAATTCTACTTAGAAAATGAATCTGTGGTTTAAATTTGTACGTTATATGCTAGTAGTCAACTATAATATTTGTTATGTTTGTGTTTTACAGATTGAGAATTTCATCAAAATCTTAAATTAAGATGCCGACCAGAACTGAAAAAAGAAAGCTCTATAAACGGACTTACAATTTGAAGAAGAAAGGAATTGAAGAAGTATCAAAAGAACATAGGACGGATAAAAAGAAGAGTGCTCCTGGTAAGCAAACCAAAAAGTTTTTGAGAGCAATATGTGGAAGGAAAAATTTTAGTATTGAAGTGGACAAGGAAAAAAGTATACCAGTATCGAGAAGGAGACATGGAACCAAAGATAAAAATGTTTCTGGAATCAGGAGACAGGAAAATCTGTACAGTAAAACTCGGATGAATCAATTTAGCCAAATCAGGAAGCGTATGTTTTACAACAGAGTAGTTTCGAATTTATTACAAAAGGAGAAAGTTTCTAAAAGAAGATCTACTTTTCTTAAGAAGAAACAATATATAGAGGGTATTGTTGAGCGCGCGTTTGAGACAAAAAGAAAATTATTTATTTTAGTACTTAATAGAATAAATACGCTAAATAAGGCAATACAAGTTTTAAAAGCTAAAAGTAAATGGAAGAGACACATAAATAGGAGTAATTTTTGTAAAGTGTTTTCTGGGAAGTGGATGCATACTTCAACGTCTGAACCATTTTTTAATGAAGAGAGTTACTTTCAAAGTAACGATTTGTTGCATGCAGTTGACACCTGTGGTCGAGGATACGAGGTGAAGGAGGGATGTGTAATTGAGAAAGAGAAAATTGTGGTTAGAAATGCAGAAGAGGTGATGGCTGGAGAAGCTTCAGGGGGACGTGCTAATGTTCCTGTTTACAGTTGGAATTGTAGTAGCATTTGTAGTGTACGACAGGATTCAATTGATTTCTTTCGCAATTTCTTATGTAAGTACACTAAAGAAAGTCTTAGAAAAAAAATTGTTATGTTGCAAGAATTAGATCATTGCAGAGTGCGAGAAAAAATAGGTCTGCAAGGTCATTCTCTGGCTTGTCTTCCTAAAAAAATATGCCAGAGTGTGTTTCATCACTTCAGGATGTTAGCAGTGCATCATACTAAAATGAGAAAATTGGTGAGAAAGTTGTATTATGCGAAAAGTCCAGCACTTAAACTTAAACAGTTAAATACTGCTCTTTTGTATGGATGTGAATTAGATGTTAAGAAGATTTGTGCAGAAATTGAGGTAAGTTATTTTGGTCCAGAGGAAGGTAATGCAGAAACTGATATAATTATAGAAGGAAATGTGTTAGAAAATGTTGGACATGTTAATATTGAAAATTTTGAACAGGAAATAATAAAGTTTAAGGTAATTGCAGGTGAGAAACCAAATTTTTCTTGTGTCTGTTGTCGACGCATTCATTACAAAAGTCAAACTAGGTTAGTTGATTTATATTTAAAAAGTGAAGATGAAAGTAATGGTCAATGGAAAGATTTTGCAACTTATTTGTTGGTGGAAAACTATTTTGATTTGGGTTTTGAGCAACGTATTTGTAAATATTGTTATAATAAATTAAATGAAAATAAAATGCCTGCTAGAGCTGTTCATAATAATCTGGAGTTGATAAATATGAGACTATTCTGATCCAATGTGTACATCCTTTTCAGGCTATTGTTCGTATGGAGCCTAAGACTGGTAAATTAAATCCTTCAGATTTACAAAGAGGATTAAAGGGTAGAGTTGTATATTTGCCACTTGATTTAAAAAAAAATATGGAAATAATTGGTGTTGAAAATGTAGAAGAGGAACCTCTAGTTATTCTAGTTAATGGTGTACCTACAAAGAGTAAGAAAATCTGGCAAGATTTAGTGGATGTTAGAAAAGTCAAAAAGGCAACGTTGTATTTAGTTCAAAACAATAAGTACTATAAAGATGTATACGTAGAAGAAGAAGATGTAAGTGAAGAAGAGGAGAGTGATTTGTCTATTGGACAAATTGAAAAAGTTGATCTATCCAGAAGTGAAGAAATTTATGAACATTACAGTGTTCATCCACTGCATTCCAAAGAAGCAATAGGAAATGCTATTGAATTATTTCAGATGAAAAAGGCGAAAGGAAATCCTATTAGTGTGTGGGAAGAAAGTTTGGAAGGTCGTTGTTTCCCACAGTTATTCCCTACAGGTGAAGGTACACGATATGATGATCGACCTATGCAGATTCCTGCATCTGAATACCGGACAACAAGATTATATGCAGAAGATCCGAGGTTTCGCCAATGCATTCCATATTTGTTTCATCTTCTGTTTGAGAGTGACTTATCTGGTCTCTCCTATGCAGTAAATCATATCTTAAAAAGTGGAGTTCATCTGCATAATATTTCAGCAAAGGAATTTATGGATAAAGTGCAACAGAAAGATAGTGTTTTGGATTCACACCTAATTAATTTAATGGCTTGTCAGCGTGGTACTAATGAGTATTGGTACCGTCGTCATGGAGATTTGAAGTGCATGCTTAGAAACTTAGGAGCACCAACATGGTTTTTAACTCTAAGCTGTGCAGAGTATGCTTGGGAAGATTTACTTGAATTTCTTCAGGAGGCGAATGCAAACATAGAAAATGTAAACTACAAGACACCCGGAGAACTGTGTTCGTTAGATCCGGTTAATGTTTGCAGATATTTTAATCATAGATTTGAAGCTATGATGTCTTTTCTTACAAACAAGAAAAATCCGCCTCTTGGTGAAGTACTGGATTTCTTTTGGAGAAAAGAATACCAAGCAAGAGGTGCTCCTCATATTCATATGCTGTTATGGTTCAAGGATGCTCCTAAATTTGGAAGAGACTCGGATGAGACTGTACTCTCTTTTATTGAACAGTATGCCACTTGTGACATACCTAATAGTACAACTGATAAGGACTTAAGAGGAAAAGTGTTACGCTTTCAAAGTCATCGTTGTGGAAAATATTGTCGGCGAAAATTCAAATCAAAGAGTAAATTCTACACCAAATGTCGTTTTGGATTTGCACGACCGGTACTTTCAAAAGGAAGAGTCAACAATTTGATGTCATCTTTGCGACATAACATCAGAAGAAGGTCACCTAAAAATACGTACAATTTAAGAAGAGGTGAAGAATCCAAATATATAAATGACTATAACCCAGTCATTTTGTCCATGTGGAATGCTTTCATGGACATACAATATGTTGCAGACAACTCTATTGCTGTGGCTCGATATGTAACGTCTTACATCACAAAATCTGAAAAGACGGAACTGAAGGAGATGTGGGAAGACATTTCTCATGAAAAGAGCCTAAGCAAAAAATTGTATACGTACAGTTTGAAGATGTTGTCTCATCGAGAAATTGGAGCATATGAATGTTGTGACCGATTATCATCAGCAAGTCTTTATGCTAAATCAAGGACTATTCTCTGGGTGAGTTTGGGTCTTGCAGAAACACGAAACCGTGTTCTAAAACCTGTGCAAGAAATTGAATATTTAGCCCAGAAAGAACCAAACAGTACAGACATTCTGAAAACAAATATGTTGGATACATACTATCCAAATAGAAGTACTCTTCTAGAAAACATTTGTCTGTATGAAATACTTCAAAACTACACTTTTAAAAGGAATGTTACAGAGAACATTGATAAAGGTGTATATGCTGTAATTGGACAAGAAGGATTTCTCGCGAAGCAAAGAAAAGGACACTTGATTAATCATCGGAAACTGAGTTGCGAAACACCTGACAAAAGAGAATTTTACTATTTTGCTCTTTTGCAACTCTTTAAACCATGGCGTAGAGAAGAGGAACTACTTGGGGACTTTGATAGTTATGAAGATTCATTCAACGCATCTAAAAGTAGTATTGAATGTACTGTTTTTAGTAATTATCTGCAAATGTTGAATGATGAAATAGAGCAAGAAGTGACTATTGCAGCGGAGATTGGTAGAGATAGTTCACAAGATAGTCAAAGTTCGGCTTCATTAAGTCAAGATCCACTGGGACAACCAATTATCCAAAATGAAGCAGCCACTGCCATGGATGAGGTGGAAAGAGCAATGCAGCAAGGTCAAGAGGAAGTAATCAACTTAGAAGAATTAAAGAAGCAATTTAATATTGAGCAAAGACAGATATATGATGAAGTGACAGAGCACATTGAGCATGGCTTTCGTCATGAGAGAAAAGATTGCTCATGTATGTCATTTGAACCTATTCGATTATATGTAAGTGGAGAAGCTGGAACTGGTAAAAGTTTCCTAATTAAAGGAATTACTACATATTTACAGCAAAGAACTCAGTCAACACTGTCGTGTGTTGTTACTGCTCCAACTGGATTGGCAGCACATAATATTAAAGGTATTACTTTACATCGTTTACTGATGCTGCCAGTTGAACATGAAAATAAATTACAATATCACAAGCTATTTGGAGAAGCTTGTTTTGAAGTTTCTAGAGTGCTTAAAAAAATGAAACTTCTTATTATTGATGAAGTAAGCATGGTATCTAATTTAATGCTTGCTTTTGTGCATTTAAGAATGCAACAGATACTTAAGACAGAGTATGATGTGTTATTTGGAGGTAAACATGTCATAGTTTTTGGAGATCTACTCCAACTAACTCCAGTGAAAGGACAACCTGTATTTGAAACTGTTACGCATGAGGAGACTAGAAAGTGCCTGGGCAGTATTGGAAATGTTAATATATGGTCACATTTCAAATATACTGAACTGATTCAAAATATGCGACAGGCAAAGGATACTAAATATGGAAATATTCTTCAAGATATCAGGATTGGAAAACTAACTGAAGATGCGAAACACACTCTACGAACACGATTACTTTCCAAGCTGTTTCCTAATGAAGATAATGTACCTGAGAAAATATATATAAAGAGGTAGCAGATAAATCAGTGATATGCTTGATGCCAACTGTGAAAGAATGTTCAGTTTTTAATGAGAAAATGTTGAATTTAGAAAATCAACAAATTAGGAAACTGGAAGCTAAAGATAGAATAGAGCATGAAGGTAGTACTATTGTTTTGTCTGAAAAGTTGAAGTTAAAATTGGATTCTCTTCAAAAAAGTATATCTAAAACTGCTGGTTTAGAGAAAAATCTGTATGTATGTTTAAATTGTCGGATAATTTTAAGGAGAATTGTACATGTAGAAAGAGGATTGGTAAATGGAGCAATGGGTAATGTTGTTGGTTTTGTTAATTATACAAATAGAGATGAGATTGAATTTTTAAGAATAAAATTTGATGGAATTGAGGAAGTTCAGCAAATTAGTCGCTGTTCAAATCGTTTTTTGCTTGTGAAAGACTTATATGTCCGTCGGAAGCAATTTCCAATTTGTTTGGCATATGCAGTGACTATTCACAAATCTCAAGGTTTAAGTGTAGATTGTGCTTTGGTAAATATTGGAAGCACTGTATTCAAAGAGGGTATGGCATATGTTGCTTTATCGCGAGTTAGAACTTTATGTGGACTTTATTTAATTGATTATGATGAGACAAAGATTAGTGCAGATTTAAATTGTGTGAAGGAGTATAATAGGTTAAGAAGAGAATATGCTCCAAGTTTACCTCAATATCCTTTAATTGAAAGGCGCATGGTTGGTCAGAAAAGGAAAAATGAGGAGAAATGTGCTGAAGTAGTTGAGAAACGACGAAAAAAAGATGTAGCTGTTGTTGGTAGGCATAAGAAAACGGTTAGTATTGAAAAGATTGTTGGATTTAAGTTTGAAAACAGGTCTGGTGTCAACTGTTATGCAAATGTAGTAGTTAATGTTGTTTTTTTTCTAAAAAATGTTAGGGAACAGATTGTAGAAAATCAGGAGCAAACATTTTGCTATTCCTTAAATTCTATATTTGATAAATGTAGGAGTGGTGAAAGTGAAGTAGGAAGTGTTTCAGAACTAAGGAATGTTTTAGACATATGTGCAGGAGTAAATCAATTTTCACAGAATATTCAGCAAGATTGTCAGGAATTTATTATGTATATGTTTACAGTTTTGGAAGATGAAGGTGTAGATATTGATAATCTTTTTGGCCTTTCTTATAAATGGGAACATAACTGTGATAATTGCTCATTTTCAAGTAGTACTGATATACACAGTGAAAGATTTATATATTTAACATTACCAGACTGTAAAGAAGTGTCTTTTAATAAACTAGTTAAAGATGCGCATCAGAACATGGTCTGTTCTCAATGTAAGTCTGAAATGTTATCAACTTTATTTATCCATAGATATGGACAATATGTAATATTAATGTTTCAACGATGCAGAGCTGATGGGAGTAAATTGTCAACTTTAATTAAAAATTTTGTGGCTACTCAAGTATCTATTTCTAGAAGAACATTTGTAACTGTAGCCATTATTTTTCATGAAGGGCCTTCCACATCATCAGGACATTATACAGCTTATTTGAAGTGTGGAAGTGGCTGGACGCTTTGCAATGATACCCAATTGACTTTTAAGAAACGTTTGCCTTTTGCCTTAACTAACTCCTCTGCTATTTTTGGAACCCAAATTTCAGTAGAATCACTTGCTGTAGGAAGATTAATACTGTAAAGATATGAAACTTTCTTGTTTACAAATATCATGTGACTGAGGGTCTACAAATCTATAAATGAAATTTGTGTTTGGTATAGTGATAACATCAGGTAGAAATTTAGTTAATGTTTGGTGGTATAAAGCATGTCACACATTTTTACTGTAAAGGTTCACAAAAGAATAGATAAGATTAAGATTAAGAAATTTCAGAAAAAAACTACTTAACTCATAGTATTTGGCCATGTGGAAAAATATGAGAGAAGAAAATGAGTACTTTAGATAATTATTTTAGAACATATATGGACGCAAGTTTTTGGGAGAGGTATTTAAAAGGTAATGAGTTAACTTATACAATTTGGCCATGCGGAAAGGTATGAGAAAAGAAAATGTATACTTAAGATAGATTTTTATAGGAGATACTTGCACTGTGTTTTTTTGAGATATATTAAAAAATAGGTCGTATAGTTTAATTAGTTTGTAACTGTGGAAGATGTAGTGTGCTTACTCAAGAAATTGCGAATTTGAGAAAAACATTTAAGATATGTTTTTTTCAGGTATTTATAATATGTATGGAGATTTTGGATGGGTTTTTTAAACACAATCATTTTGATTGTGTTTTTTTTCCCCGCTGTTATATGATGAATAATATTGAAATCACTGTTTATAGTGAAAATCAATGTATTCTGAGGACAGCAAAAATAAACCATTTAATATGTTGTTTGAGTTATTTTGTTACATTGAATTTAGAAATATGTATTAAAACATATTTTTTTACTGTCTTCCACAGATATTATATTTATAAGGTAAGTACAACTAATAACATCCGAGAGTTTTCTCTGCCTCTCTCTTATTTTCTCTTATTTTTTTTATTTTATGAAATGTACATTATAATCTTATTTTTACTTTTCTTCCACAGGTACTACGTTTTTAAAAGAAATTTACTTTACTTTTTTACTATTTTTTAGGTAAGTATAAAAAATAAAGAAACTTTTACATCACTGTGTCATTTCTTTGTCTATCCTGCTTAAAGCAATGTCATGTTTAATATAAGCACTTCCACATAGGATTGGGTGCATTGTTATAAGGCATGCTTTAAAAGTGATTTAATGAAATGAGCGACATTTTACTGAGTGAGTTCAGCAACACTGATATATGAAAACATTGGTGGGAAATGATATTAAATGTTACATGTTGTTCTTTCCAGGAGTTTAAGTTCTTTGCTGCAGTGGCAATTCTGCCTCAGCATTAGGGGGCCAGGGGGCTGAGTGGTACTTCTATGTTCATGATAGAGGTACTCCTTCATGAGCCACGGTTGAGATCTGTTCATGATACAGTGGTTCTCTCATGGCTCTGCTTAGTCAATAGAACGTGTCATGGAGGTACAATATTAGTGCTGTGCAAGCACAGGGGCAAGGCCATGACAAAACTGGTCTATTCTGGGGACAGCTGAGGCAATGCTCGTGATGGAGCGGCTCTGTCATGAGCATGGAAGGACTTAACAGGTGTTAAAAAAACATGAGGGGTCTCTTCAAAGAGAGTGTTGGTTGTAATTTAAAGGGCACTTTAAAACACATTGTAGCAGCTTTATGTTGACGTTGCGTCTCTTTGCGCCACAATTTCGTCAGTTTATTTATTACAATGACAGTGGAAATAATGTACCATATTTACAACGTTATGGATCTAGGAGATATGTCACATTCTAAAGCCCTGCACCATAAGGAAGTGTTCCTCTGAAGGAATGCGTCTTGAAAGTGGCTGACTGTAATGCATGATATTTCACTCAGTGACTTTCAGACCTATGCTGTTTCAAAACTGTGCATGTGCTTGAAGCAGGTGTAGGTATTGACGCAGTATTGTGAATATAGTGCATTGGTGAGCCTTGCTGGAGCTGCATCACACTTGCGATGCAACTCTAGCAATGTATTACTTTTTGAGCACAGATGTGTTACGCATGTATGGTGTTTTTGTACCATGGTGCGCCACATTTCAAATGTGGCACACCATGGGTAACGGAGCACTAGCATACTGTGGTGCACATTAACTGGTGCATATCTGGGTATGAAGTAGTTAACATAAATCTGCCTCATAGGTTACAAATCCGCGTTTAGTAGAGTTTTCGGCCTTTGTAGTGTTATGTTTTTTCTGTTATTCTATGTAGGTATGTAATATTGCAAGATTTTTGTCACGAAAAAGAAGCCATGAGTATTGGGGTTGTGAAAGATTGCAAGATTTTTAAAATTAAAAAGCAAGAATCATGGCATTGTTTAATATAGCATTGTAAATACTTATCTTTAATAATGATGAGAGAGTAAAAAAAGGTTAACCTGATGTTTTAAAGTTATTCACAGGCTTCTTTAGAGGAAGTGTTCTATATGATTGTAGCGTGGGTGTTTGACTTTTTTATAGGTAATAGAATACATTTTGTATGCTGTAGCAGGAGGAGTACTACATGCTTGAATATTCTTCAATGCTTATTTTCATTTCGTAAGTGGTATTGAGACCGACACAGAACTTCAATGGATCGGAGGGGCTGTTCCTGTGCATCTGGAGGACTGCCAAGCCGTTGCAGCAGTGGGAGTGAGGCCTCTCACGACAGAGAACTTCAATGGATCGGAGGGGCTGTTCCTGTGCATCTGGAGGACTGCCAAGCCGTTGCAGCAGTGGGAGTGAGGCCTCTCACAGGGGCGTAGCGCAGCTCCTTTTGATGCTCACAATTGCAGATAACAGGGTAGAGATGTCTGTGGAATTTATAGATGGTTAGTCACACTAGAGTGTGGGCGGCGCCCCTAGCACTTCATTACGGCACACAGGGGAGCCGCGTTGCACAGTTTGAGAATCAGAGACTTAGGAGATAAACCTTCATAATAGGAAGGCTTCTAAGTGATAAAAATCCTGTAACAATCTCAGTATTTCACATTATCGCGTGAAAAGAAAGTATTTCGAAAGATGTTGAACGTTGTTCTCTTTTGAGAGTAGAAAAGATAGTGAGATAAGTGGGTGGAGTGCTGCGTGTAAATTGCAGAATAGAAACTACTAAGAACCAATTGGAAGTGTTGTTTTCGAGTCACATGACTTCACATGCGCGTCTCGGGACGTGTAGGCGGTGACAGTATCTGGTCACGTACGCCATTTGGAAGTAGCGGTCTAATTCAGCGAAGTTTCAAAACGTGAAAAGGAGTAAATCCAAACACATCCGGATTTAATATATCTTCTGAGCTCGATTCAAGCATACAATTGTTAAAGTATAAAACCTTTTATATATTTTTTTTTAAATACCAAGGTGTGTACATTCGGTCACGCACGAAAGTTTAAAAAGACATTCGGCTCCATTTTATGAAAATTTTCATAATAATAAAAAAGAAGCCTAGGTTTACTGTCTTTGACGTAGTATAAGTTCTTTGATGGGTCTATGAAGAAATTTAAGAAGTTGCAATTGCAAAGTTTTCACGAAATATATAGGCGGGTGCGCGCACACGGTCGCGCACGAACGAAAGCCAAAAAAGCGGAGATAAACCCCCTTTATAATATGCTCCTGGAGCTCTTTTTGGTAGAATGAGTTAGTTCTGAAAAGAACTTTATTTTTTTATTTTTTAAAACAAGTGTTATGTTGTTTTTGATTTTTTAAACTTGCAACAACATTTTCATGTGTGACACAGGATCAAAATGAAATGAAGAAATTTATCTTTTCTCGGGGCATTTATGACTCTCAATTTTTAGTTTAGTAAGAATGAGGCTCTGCTCTCCGTACAGAAGAATTTCTCCACACTCGTTGCATTTCATGTGCACCTTTGCAAGATATGGTCTCAAGTCCATCACAGCACTCGATGGTGATACAGGTCGTCCACCAGAAGATGTGCTGGCCACCTCTGATGGTAATAGCGTGGCCAGGGCTCTTGTCGATGCCTTTGCAAATTCCACAGGGTGCACTTGTTTGACATGCCGCACCATGGTATGTATGGAAAAGGAATATTTTTTTCTTGGATTTCCTCTTGAGAGAACCGAATTGCATATCGTGCAGGTAACTTTTGGCGCATTCACTTTCTTTTGTTCTTCAGGATAAGTGAAAAATTGCCAAATATAAGATTCCTTTTTTCTTTTTAAAGGTAGTCGCTCATTTCCTTCAGATTCGGAAGATGAATGCGGGGCGGCAGCCATTTCAGCAAAGTCTTCCGAAGGGTGTTGAACGTCGTTCTCTTTTGAGAGTAGAAAAGATAGTGAGAGGAGTGGGTGGAGTCCTCCGTGTAAATTGCAGAATAGAAACTACTAAGAACCAATTGGAAGTGTTGTTTTCAAGTCACATGACTTCACATGCGCGTCTCAGGACGTGTACGCGGTGATAGTATCTGGTCACGTACGCCATTTGGAAGTAGCGGTCTAATTCAGCAAAGTTTCAAAACGTGAAAAGGAGTAAATCCAAACATATCCGGATTTAATATATCTTCTGAGCTCGATTCAAGCATACAATTGTTAAAGTATAAAACCTTTTATATATTTTTTTAAAATACCAAGGTGTGTACATTCGGTCACACACGAAAGTTTAAAAAGACATTCGGCTCCATTTAATGAAAATTTTCATAATATTAAAAAAGAAGCCTAGGTTTAGTCTCTTTGACATAGTATAAGTTCTTTGATGGGTCTATGAAGAAATTCGATAAGTTCAGATTGCAAAGTTTTCACGAAATATATAGGCGGGTGCGCGCAGTCGGTCGCGCACGAAAGCCTGGAAATGCGCTATCCATTTTATTGAGAACTGTTGCCGAGAGTGCGCACACCAGGTCGTGCACGAAAGTTTAGAAAGGCTATTTTTATTTACAGGCAAATTTTAATGCGTTGAAAAAAAGGTAAGGTACAGACTTTCTAATTCTTTATCGCTTTACAAGGAGTCTGTATGCAACTTGAACAGTGAAGAAAACGGCTTGTTTCTGAAAAAAATATTGCCAGAACTTTATTGACAAAAGTATAGGTTGTATACACGAGATATTTCTGAATTAGCATTTTAAAAACCAATGAAATTCACTGAAAAAACCATAGGTTTTACACACGTTATAGTTAGGAAGTAGCATTTACAAAACCTATGAAATTCACTGAAAAAACCATAGGTTTGATACCAGTTATAGTTAGCTGGAAATTTTACTGATATAAAACCAATGAAATTCCACGTTATAGTTAGTTGGACTCACTATAACTTGCGCGTGTAATGCACTGCTGATGACGTCACATATTACATCACTCATGACATCACTGATGACACCATCCAGTGAATGTGTGTCTTTCTGAAAAATAAATATGTGTTATATATATATATATATATTATTGAATATCTTAGTGAACACATATATTAGTGAGTAATGCTTAAATATTTAAATATATGTATTAGTGTTTCACTTTGTGTATAAGTGGCTGCATGGGTTGATGAGTAGGTACATGTGTATGTATATAGGTGATTAGATGTTTTTCTTAGTATCAGTATGAGTGTTTGCATGCTTTGGTGGGAGTATTACTTAGTACATAGATGCAGAATGACTGAGTCTCTGTTTGTATGTGTTTTGAAGACAGCATATGTGCAGGACTGTATGGGTGCATGAGTGTGTATATGTCTGTGTTAGTGAGTGAATGTCTGTCTTATTAGTGTCTTTATAAGTAACTACATATGTTTTAATCTAGTATATGTGAATATTGATGTATATAAGTGAGTATATGTGAGAGTGAGGGATTGTAAGAGTTCCTGTTTAAATTAGTATGTGTTTCTATAAGTGATTTTTTAAGAGAGTAAGTATGTGTAAGTTTCCTTAGAAGTAAAGTGGTAGTGTGTGTATAGCTGTTTATGCAAATAAATGGATGTTCAATAGTTTATTTGCATGTGTGAGTATGTGTGTGAATAACTTTTGGATGACTGTCGGTGTGTAACAGGATGTGTAGGTGTATCACTACATATGATTAGTGAATATATGTATGAGTGACTATATAGAACTGTTGGTGAATTAGTGCATGTGTATATAGATGGTGGAATTATTGAATTGGTTGTTGTAACTGGTATGGGTATCTCCATTTTTTTGAAAATTTTAGTTTCTATTTTTGAATAGGTGTTTCAAGGGTTAGATTACAGTGAAAGGAGGTCTGTCACTGTGTCACAAGGATGGTGTCATCAGTGATGTCATGAGTGATGTAATATGTGACGTCATCAGCAGTGCATTACACGCGCAAGTTATAGTGAGTCCAACTAACTATAACGTGGAATTTCATTGGTTTTATATCAGTAAAATTTCCAGCTAACTATAACTGGTATCAAACCTATGGTTTTTTCAGTGAATTTCATAGGTTTTGTAAATGCTACTTCCTAACTATAACGTGTGTAAAACCTATGGTTTTTTCAGTGAATATATATATATATATATATATATATATATATATATATATATATATATATATATATATATATATATATAGTATATAAAACAAAGCCAGAAATAACATGAATCATAAATACTGTGCATACTGTGCAAATACTGGGATACTACTTATTATCCAGAACAAGGTAAATCCAAATATGACATACGTCATAACATTAGTGCACGTAATGCCCGTTGGGTTAGAGAAAAACACATGAATGACCAAATGTCACCATAAGTACATGGATCACAAAATATTACCATAAGCATAGGGTAACTCGAACCTGCACTCCTACTACACATTGTATGCTCATCAGGCACCCACGTGCCTACTACCTGTAAAACAGCTTTTACAGATTTCCAAATAAAATAACTTCCCAGTTGCTAATAGGATCTCCATCGTGGACCAGTACAGTAATGTTATCCTCCTTTATCTCCAGTAAGTCCCACACAGCGGGATTGCTAAGAGGTCTTCACAGGCCACACACCCTTTCTCAACCACTCTTCAAATGTGGCTTGTGGTGCACTACTGGTTGGGGGATGAAGCCCACTTCCCTTCTGAGGGGCCTTGGGGGCTAATAAGGCTCACTGTTTCATCCCCCAACCAGTAATGCACCGGGAGGTGCGTTTGTAGAGTGGCTGTGAAAGGGAGAGGGGCCTTTGACGAGGTCTCAGGAATGCAGCTGTGGGAGAGTTACTGGTGGCAATAATAGGGCTTCTTGACCTCCCAAGGACCCTCAGCAGCCAAGGGGACTTTAACCTCAACCAGTAGTGCGCCAGAAGGCGTGTTTGCAGAGTGGTGAGAGAAAGGGGGCATGGCCTTCTGAAGATCTCTAAGCAATTGCGCTGTGTGTGACTTATTGGAGGTAACAGGAGTAGTTTTTGGCCCCAAGGATGTCCTTGTGGGCCAACTTCACCTCCTGTTACCTTCTGTAAGTCCCACACTGCAGGATTGCTGAGGGGTCTTCGGGCCCAACCCCCTGCTCTACCACTCTGCAAATAGGCCTCCTTGTGCAATATTAGTTGGGGGATAAAGTCGCTTTGGCTGCTAAGGACATCCTTGGTGGCCAACCACCTCTCCTGTTACCTCCAGTAAGTCCCACACAGCTGGATTGCTGAGTGGTTGTCAGAGGCCACACCTCCTGTCTTCACCACTCTGCAAATGCACCTTCTGGCACACTGCTGATTGGGAATGAAGTACACTTTAGTCCTGAGGCCTTCAGGAGGCAAGGGGACCTCATCCTCCCATCAGCATTGCACCGAGAGTGGTGGAGAAAGGGAGCGTGACCTCCAATCACCTCTCAGCATTTCCACTTTGTGGTGCTTACTGGAGGTAACAGGAGATCTTGTTGGCCCCTAAAGACCCTCCACAGCCAAGGGAACTTCACCCCCAAATCAGCAGCACCCCAGGAGGTGAATTTGCAGAGTGGTGGGGAAAGGGTGTGTGGCCTGGCCTCCAGCGAGTTGCTTGGCTTTTTATCTTTGTTTAAGGAAGCCCCCTTCAAAGGACTGATTTCAGTCCCAGGGACCCCATCACTTAGGGCCCAGTCTTTTATGAAATGAGGAGTTGGGCCTCGTGGCCCCCCACCCAAGCTGATTTTGGCCCCAGGGAACCCATCCCAGGGGCCGGACCCTTTTTTTTTAAAGGGAGTTGGCTGTGCTGCCCCCCTAATGGGCTGATTTCGGCCCAGGGGACCTCATACCCTGGGGCCAGGCCTCAGTACTGGGTGCCCTGGTCCCACCCAGGGCACACAGTTTCTCATGTTGGGAGTCAGGCGAGTCTGAAGGCCCCACAGTCCCTGCAGGCTCCTCACCTCCTGCAGAAGCCTGCCTCGTTTTTACACATAGGGAGCTGCTAACATTCAGTTACTTGTATGTAAAAGCAAAGCGTGCTCCATTTTGCTTTCTCAAAGCGGAGCACTGTTTTCTATGGCTTGGCGGGAGCACCGCCATAACAAATTAGACTGTCCAGGGGATTGTCACCCCGGGACATTGCTGGGGCTGGCCCTTGGCGTGGTCGTCCCCAGGAGCCATGTTCCGTTCTAGCTCCTTTTGTCCCTTTTTCAGGGCCTGCCCCAGGGAGGTGGCAGTCCCTGTGGCCGAGAACAAACCAGGAGGAGGGGCCACGTGGCTCCCCTCCCATTTTAGAGTTTGGGCAGGGTAGGTGGTGGTCCCTTGGGCCGAGGGTTCTCCGTGAGGTTCCCCCCAAGTCAAATATAAAAAGCACCAGGGGCAGAGTGGGTCCACAAGGCCCCCATATTATTGTAATTAGCCCAGGGGAGTTAGCAGTCCCCGGGATGCTTGCCGCATACATAATAAAAAGTGTCCCTGGGAGGTGGCGGTCCCCCAGGCTTTGATAAGCCTTAGGCGGGAGCCCCATGCACCCCTCCTATATTTTTTATATGCCCCGGGACCTGGCCTACCTGGGGGTTATTTACAAGGAAGCAAGACAGTCTGCACTTGTTCTTTGTTTATTTTTTGCTACAAATTCGTGACTAATATGATTTTACAAAAACAACAGTTGATAAACAGAATGCAGAACAATGTTATACATTCACCCCAGTACAGTGATCTGGGCCTAAATCCATCGTTTTTTTGCACTCCACACCACCCCAGTTCAGACATGGCCATATGCAACTCAGCCTTGACCCTGTGCCTCATGGGAGCAGTCCAGCCCGAACTGCCAAGCCATGTCTTCCCTCGGCCGGAATCAAGCATCCTAGAACCGGTTTCTGGCTATCAGCCATCATTAGCCAGGATTGCTTGACTCCAGTGGTGTGGAGAGCACGGGACTCACGTCTGAGCATACCTGTCCCACTCGGGGTGACAAATGCAAAAACAACAGTTGATGAACAGAATGCAGAACAATGTCATACATTCACCCCAGTACAGTGATCTGGGCCTAAATCCATTCTTTTTGTGCACTCCACACCACCCCAGTTCAGACATGGCCATATGCAAATCAGCCTTGACCCTGTGCCTTGGGAACAGTCCAGCCCGAACTGCCAAGCCCTGTCTTCCTTGGACCAAAATCCAGCATCCTAGGACCGGTTTCTGGCTATCAGCCGTCATCAGCCAGGATAGCTTGACTCCAGTGGTGTGGAGAGCACGGGACTCACGTCTGAGCATAACCTTCCCACTCGGGGTGACAAATGCAAAAAAAACAGTTGATGAACAGAATGCAGAACAATGTCATACATTCACCACAGTGCAGTGATCTGGGCCTAGATCCATCGTTTTTTTGCACTCCACACCACCCTAGTTCGGACATAGCCATATGTAAATCAGCCTTGACCCTGTGCCTCATGGGAACAGTCCAGCCCGCACTGACAAGCCATGTCTTCCCTGGACCGGAATCAAGCATCCTAGGACTGGTTTCTGGCTATCAGCCGTCATCAGCCAGGATAGCTTGACTCCAGTGGTGTGGAAAGCACGGGACTCACGTGTGAGCATACCCATCCGACTCGGGGTGACCAAAGCAAAAACAACAGTTGATGAACAGAATGCAGAACAATGTCATACATTCACTCCAGTACAGTGATCTGGGCCTAAATACATTGTTTTTTGCCCTCCACACCACCCAAGTTCAGACATGGCCATATGCAAATCAGCCTTGACCCTGTGCCTCATGGGAACAGTCCAGCCCGAACTGCCAAGCCATGTCTTCCCTGGACCGGAATCAAGCATCTTAGGACTGGTTTCTGGCTATAAGCCGTCATCAGCCAGGATAGCTTGACTCCAGTTGTGTGGAGAGCACGGGACTCACGTCTGGGCATACCCGTCCCACTCGGGGTGACAAATGCAAAAACAACAGTTGATGAACAGAATGCAGAAAAATGTCATACATTCACCCCAGTACAGTGATCTAGGCCTAAATCCATCGATTTTTTGCACTCCACACCACCCCAGTTCAGACATGGCCATATGCAAATCAGCTTTGACCCTGTGCCTCATGGGAACAGTCCAGCCCGAACTGCCAAGCCATGTCTACCCTGGACCGGAATCAAGCATCCTAGGACTGGTTTCTGGCTATCCGGTCCTAGGATGCTTGATTCCGGTCCAGGGAAGATTGTATTAAATTAGCCTTTAAAAGTACAAACATGGCAGAAAACCTAAGCCAGCTGGAGTACAGAAGCTGTTCCCCAGACTATTCTTCGATACAAATGAGATCCTCTCTCCCACAAAAATGGCTGACTGGTCTTGATAAGCAAGACCGAGGGAGCGAATTAGGAAGTTCGGGTTTAGATTTTAATGATTGACTACTTAGTGAAGCTGCCCAAGCAGGTCACATTGAAAGTATGTCAGGGGAAAGCCAAAGCCAACATATAGTTTCTAACCCGGGCACCACTCCTATAGCAGCAATTTCTGGGTTTTTTGAGGATCCTGATACCACCATGTTAAATATAAATGCAAATTTAAACGCCAGCCTTTCACATGACCCTTTTAAATCCAGATCGATTCTATCCTGGAATGTAGCAGGTTTGAAAACGAAGGCCGAATCCCCGGAATGGGCCTCGTTTATTAATTTGCATGATATATGCTTATTCCAGGAAACCTGGTTATTAGGAGCCCAGCACTTTCCTGGGTATTTGAACTTTAGTGTACCTGCAGAAAAGGGAGGAAGAGGGCGTCCTTAGAGTGGTTTATCTATTTGGATTAGGCAGGAAATTGACGTTAGTATAAAGGCCCTCCCCTCCAACCATAGGGATATACAGATTCTTCCTCTCAAGTTTAGAAATAATAAACCCATAGATATTTATAATCTGTATGCGAGGAGTATCGGGGGTAAGAAATCGGACATTTTAGCTGTCCTAGAAGAACTTATAGAATGTCACTCCCAGCATTCTCATATAGTTCTATGAGGTGATTTTAATACAACCTTTGAGCCCTTGCTAGGTGGCGATTGGAATATCTCGGATGAGGAAGACAAAGAGTGGGGAGTCCCTAAACTTGAACTGGAGCCAGTTAAAAGGTGGACCGAGCTAACAACCCAGATTAACTCACTCTGTCTGAATAAGAGGCTGAGAGCAACCAATGGCAGGACATTGCAAGATAAACAAGGTGCCAATACTTTTAGGAGCAGCCCTCGAGAAAGTAGGATCGATTATATCCTAATAAGTCATGGATTATGGAAATATTTAGAGGATATGTCAATTATTGATAGGGTTGAGAGTGATCACAACCCTTTATGTATGTCCTTGCCCTATTGGAAGGTATCCACCAATGGCAGGGGGCTGGCTGAAGGTCCTTCCTCTGATATAGTCATTTCGAATGATATGCGCCATGTTAGATGGGCCAAAATGTTGGAATGCCAAGAGCATATAGATTTTATATCTTGCAAGCTAATGCAAGCAACGTGCAAAATGGGGGTACAAGCCAGCAAGGGGACATGGTTTTAGCTTTAGAAGCAGGTACCAAGATACACGAATCCTTTTTTGGCGATTTAAAAAGCTTATTAGTTAGGCCGTGCAAGCTAAACAAAAATCATACCTATCATCCTCCACGTTGCTATACTGGGGAGTGTAGGCAAGCCCGATTACATCTAGGCAGAGCCGTTAAACGTGGATCAAGTAGTAGTGTGTGCCTTGCTAGGGCAACCTACAAGAACGCACTATCTAAATCTAAGCGTGCCTGGGATGAGCACAGGTGGCAAGAACTGAAAGAAGCAGGTGCCCAAAAAGATTCAAGAAGCTTTTGGAGTGTTCTCAAGTGGGGAAGTGAGGGTAATCCTGACAAGCCCCAAAATTGGATAGCGCAAGACGAATGGGTGGCCTACTTCAAGCCACAATATGCTAAGGGAGTGGAATCAAACTTAGATCCGGAGGCTCCATACACACCCTCTATGGTTGATGCATTCAACTTAGGGGATGTATATTATGCCCTAGATTTAGTGGATCCAGGGAGAGCGCCAGGCATAGATGGAGTCCCAGCAGATGTATTTTTGCACGATAAAGACTCCTGGGGAAGGTACATATTGTTGTTGGCAAACATAATAGCTAAAGGAGCCCCTATACCCAAATCATGGAATGGGGCGGAAATCATACCAGTATTTAGAAAGGGGATAAATCGCTACCTGGTAATTACCGCCCAATCAGCCTGATTGATACTATCCAAAAGATTTTTGGCAGGCTGATTTTAAACAAGGTACAGGAGTGGGAACAGGATCAGAACATTTTATCCCACCTACAAGCAGGTTTTAGAGCCTCTATTAGCACAGTCGATCAAGTGTTGCATTTTGCTATGCTGTACTGCAAGACTGTGCAAATAGGTGGGGGTAGCCTATATGCTGACTTTATTGATTTAAGGGCAGCATTTGATCTTGTCCCTCGTTCAATCCTGTGGTCTGTTTTAAATGATATGGGTATGCCCCGTCTCCTTCTCTCTTTGATTATAAGACTTCACAAACATAATTTTGCCCAGATCAGGTGGGGTCGTCCAGGAAACGTTACCTGGCAGTTTCCTGTTGAAAGAGGAGAGGTACGGCAAGGCTGCGTCCTTGCGCCAACTTTATTTTCCATGTACATAAATGAAGTGGCTAAAATATTGATTGAAGCCAACGTCAATGCCCCAATTTTAGCGGGAGCTAAGGTACCCATTTTAATGTTCGCTGACGATTGTCTAATTATTGCAAAAACCCCGAATGGACTGCAAAAGGAGCTAGGAATTTTTGAAAACTTTTGTACCACTCGAGGTTTGAAAGTGAATGTTTTAAAATCAAAATGTATATCTTTTAATCAACCCAAACTTTTTAAGGGTATTGTAACCATGAACAAACTACCTCTTGAGAAGGTCCAAGCCTTTAGTTACCTGGGTGTTAGCATCTAACATGATCTATCCTGGAAACAGCAGGTTGAGCTGGCAACCCTTAAGCACCGCCAGCTCGCCGGAGCACTGAGTCTGGAACAAGCTAGGACCCTTACTAAACCAATTGCTCCGTCTCTTTCTGTTTATAAGAGCAAAGTGGTCAGTTCCATCCTCTACGGCGTTGAGATCTGGGGGTTTGAGAACTTAGGGAAGGTGACAGTTTCTGAAAATCGGTTCTTAAGAAATCTCATTAAATTACCCCAGAGTACTCCCATGTGCCCTCTATTTTATGATTTGGGAATGAGACCAATTGCTCTAATCGCCTCTCTGCGCCCAGTCTTATACTGGAGGCGGCTCTGGTCAACGCCCAAACTGAGAATATTTGCTATTGGGCTTATGGATGTAATTAAGAGTGACATCTTCCACAAGATTAAGTGGTTATCCAGAATTGGTGGGATCCTAGTGGAGTTAGGTCTAAAGGATCTATGGGAAGATCCACTCAATGCTAGAATTCCACCAAAAAAGGTTCTAAAGGATTTATACTGGGAAGTAGTGGCCTCTAAAGCTTATAGGAATATTGCCCCACTTTCTCTGACTGGCACCTTTTTGGACTTTAAAGATGTGGTTAATTTTGAAGCTTTCTTGGATGTTATTACCAAACCTCTGGACCGAAAGCTCTATTTTCAACTCAGAATTGGCAGTTTACCAGTTAGAGCTTCACAACTAGATGGGCCAGGGGTGAAAAGGTTGCCTGTCCCGGTTGCCTGTCCCCCCTCGGAAACAATTAATCATATATTATTTGGGTGCCCTGTGTACGCAGTACCTCGCCGGATTTGGCTACAACCAATGTGTAGGCTATTGGGCACCAGGAGTGGGATGGCAGCCGTTAGAATAATTCGTACCAGTAGTAATCCCCCAGTGTTTATAGCTGTGGCACAGTTCCTAGGATGGGCATGGGCAATCAGAAGTAAATTGTTGACAGGGTAATCTTCTCGTGAGGTGACCCAAAATCAGGTTCCAAAATATGCACTTTAGTACCTTTGAATCATGTTGTATATATATTTAATGAATTTTAAGCTTTTGTATTCTTAAATTTTACATTATGATGAATTTTATGTATTATACGCTTTTATGACGATTGTCGAATAAAGCTTGCTTGTCTTGACTTGACATGGCTTAGCAGTTCGGGCTGGACTGTTCCCAGGAGGCACAGGGTCAAGAATGATTTGCATATAGCGATGTCTGAACTGGGATGGCTTGGTGAGCAAAATAGCGATGGATTAAACCCAGATCTGTGACTGGGGTGAATGTTTTACCATTGTGCAACATTCCGTCCATCATCTTGTGTGTTTTGCTGTTCAGCCTATGTGGGAATCTTATGCCCAGACGTGGGTCCCGTGCTCACTGCGCCACTGGAGCCAAGCTATCCTGGCTGATGAAGGCTGATAGCCAGAAACCGGTCCTAGGATGCTTGATTCCGGTCCAGGGAAGACATGGCTTAGTAGTTCGGGCTGGACTGTTCCCATGAGGCACAGGGTCAAGACTGATTTGCATATGGCCATGTCTGAACTGGGGTGGCTTGGTGAGCAAAATAACGATGGATTAAACCCAGATCTGTGACTGGGGGTGAATGTTTTGCCATTGTGCAACATTCCGTCCATCATCTTGTGTGTTTTGCTGTTCACCCTATGTGGGAAGGGTATTCCCAGACGAGGGTCCTGTGCTCACTACGCCACTGGAGTCAAGCTATCCTGGCTGATGAAACCTGATAGCCAGAAACCGGTCCTAGGATGCTTGATTCCGTTCCAGGGAAGACATGACTTAGCAGTTCGGGCTGGACTGTTCCCATGAGGCACAGGGTCAAGACTGATTTGCATATGGCCATGTCTGAACTGGGGTGGCTTGGTGATCAAAATAACAATGGATTAAACCCAGATATGTGACTGGGGGTGAATGTTCTGCGATTGTGCAACATTCTGTTCATCATCTTGTGTGTTTTCCTGTTCACCCTATGTGGGAAGGGAATGCCCAGACGTGTGTCCCGTGCTCTCTACGCCACTGGAGTCAAGCTATCCTGGCTGATGAAGGTTGATAGCCAGAAACCGGTCCTAGGATGCTTGATTCCGGTCCAGGGAAGACATGGCTTAGCAGTTCGGGCTGGACTGTTCCCATGAGGCACAGGGTCAAGACTGACATGTCTGAACTGGGGTGGCTTGGTGAGCAAAATAACGATGGACTAAACCCAGATCTGTGACTGGGAGTGAATGTTTTGCCATTGTGCAACATTCCGTCCATCATCTTGTGTGTTTTAATATGATTGTACAGCAAATGGTTTAAAAAAACTTCTTTTAAGGTGATGTTGGGCTCCCACACCCTGTCCCCTTTTCTTTAGTTTTACTCTTTTTCCTTTTGACACGGAGTAGCCTAGTCCCAAGTTGGCTACCAACACTTCCTGGTTGAAGTGTTGCCGGCCAATCAGAGCTGTGCATATTCCTGCACAAGCTTGTCTTTTTTCATGAAATACCTGCAGCCAGAGGTATCACTAACTTTTTCTTCTTAAATTTCTAAAAAACTACGGAACAGATTTGCACTAAATAACAAAAAGCACAATCTACATAACATCTACTTTTCTGCCACACTTGGTGTGATTCCATCCAGAAGTTCGAGCTGTAGGTTCAACAACACGTTCCTATGGGAATAAAAATGGGAAAATGCACTTTTTTAAACACCCTTTTTCTCGTCCCCCGCTAAACAGATCACCCCGAAACTTCCCATGCACAACAGAACTTACTCTGACACTTTTTTGGAAAGTTTTGTGAAGATTCATCAATCGTTGCCAAAGATATATCCAAGTCAAAAAAATGCTTTTCCTATGGAAATGACGTCCTACCTATAACTACCTACAGGTGACCACCAGTAGGATATATATATACATCCACCAGAGTTGATGTTTTCAGATATATAAGAAAACTCAAACTGCGAAAAATTTTCAACATTAAAGATGGCCTCAGTGAAGTAGGAAATATAGTGAGTGTGCCGCCAACAACTTTAGAGGCCAGAGATGCAAGAGGGCTTCTAACTTTGGTACAACTTGGTAGCTCACAAATAAACAGTGATGTCAATATGGAGCAATCCACACAACAAGAACTAAGAGAAGCATCCATATACCAAGTTGGAGCTGGCGCCAGCCCATTCAAACCAGCCTCTAATTTCATGCCAACCATGCCAAGAGATGCCATTGATTCGTTTCACGAAGTAGTTACGGCAGATCTCAAGAGACTGTACCATCAAGTGAAACACCGCAAGAGAATCAAAACAGAAAGAGAAAAAGAATATTGGGCATTAATTAACAAACTGAAAAATGATCATCAAATTATCGTATGCACCGCAGACAAAGGAGGCAATATAGTCATCTGGCCCCAGGCTCAATATGTGGAGGAAGCCCACAGACAGCTTTCAGACACGGTATGCTACGCCAAAACAAACATGCAAGAATACAATTTGTCTAGAGATCATTTAAAAAAACTTCTCTATAAATGTAAAAGGGAAGGACTTATTTTAAATGAAGAGTTTAAATTCCTTCATGCTGAACATCCAGTCTTGCCCAAATTCTATTTGATTCCCAAAATACATAAAGGCAGGTGTCCAGTGCCGGGCAGACCTATCATCTCTGCCATTGATAGTGCAACAGAACATCTGGCACAGTATACGGATTACTTCTTACAGTCCCTGGTGAGCAGTCTGCCTACGTACATAAGAGATACGGGACACTTTTTACAAAAATTGAAAAACATTGCCTGGTCAGAAGACTGTATATTGGTAACATTGGACATCGAAGCCCTCTATACCAGCATAGACCATGGGAGAGGGCTGGAAGCACTGGATTATTTCTTAAGCACCCGACCAGTGCATTGTTACAACCATAACAAGATGTTGAGTGAATTTGTAAGCTGGTGTTTGCATCACAATTATTTCTTGTTTGGTAAAGACATTTATATACAGAAAAGGGGTGTGGCCATGGGGGCCCGCTTCTCTCCCAGCTACGCGTGTCTACACGTTGGCTGGTGGGAGAAGCGGGTCCTCATGGAAACACACCGGGCGGTGTTTGCTACCAATGTAGTCATGTGGGTTCGTTTTATAGACGATGTGTTTTTAATTTGGAGGGGCAATGAAGAAAGTGGGAAAGAGTTTATTTTGACCCTAAACAATAATGAAGACAACCTGAGGTTCACACACAATATTAGTAAAACATCAGTGGACTTTTTAGACGTCAGGGTCTTTCACACAGCAGGACACCTAGCCACCACATTGCACAGAAAAGACACATCGGGCAACACAACCCTACATGCAACAAGTGCCCACCCTCGCCACGTTATTGATAACATTCCATATGGCGAGCTTCTTCGGGTGAAGAGAATCTGTAGCACTGATGATGAGCTTAACACATGTACAGCCCAAGCATTAGATAGATTTCGGGAACGAGGTTATAAGGAGAACATACTTACAAAAGCAGTCAATAAAATGAAATCCAGAGCAAGAGAAACCCTATTTTCACCAGTGGAGGCAAATAGGGTCCCAGTAGGAGGTTCGGCTGAATCTCCTATTAGATTCATTACTGCATACCGTGGCCAGGACAGAAAAATCCGGTCTATTCTTAGTAAAAGTTGGCCTATTCTCCAAACAGATGCAGTACTATTGCATCATTTACCAGCACGGCCAGAGATTACGTTTCGGAGGGGACCCTCCCTACGTATGCATATCTCCAAACCTTGCCCCGAACTACCTATAACAAAAAAAACTTGGTTTCCACCTCAAATGGGATTCTATAAATGCAGTAGCTGCAGAGCCTGCAAGTTTGGAGTAAACACACAGCAGTATTACACTCCATTTAGTCCAGTACCACAATCTATCAAAGGACATTACGGTTGCAAAACAGAGTATGCTGTTTACGTCCTGGCATGCACGTGTGATCTCAGGTATGTGGGAAGCACCAAACTACCAGTGTATGCCAGGATATTGCAGCATATCAGAGCAATCGTGAACAACGATAGCTCCTACCCGGTAGCTAGACACTTTAAGAATGTACATAACAACAACCTCCAGTGTCTTAGCTATTATGTCATCACCTCAGTACCCAAACCTAGAAGGGGCGGAGACCGTGATAGGATGCTTAGACAATTAGAGTCCAAAATGATCTTAGAATTAGATTCTAAGGTACCGAATGGACTCAACACTACGGAAGATCTGTATCATTTCTTATGAGGATTACACTCTAGAGATTCCGTAGGCACAATAGGTGTAGCTATACTGCATAGCGATATTAAGGATGTGAGAGGTGTTTCCAGCGAGCCACCCACAATGAATTTATATATTTAAACCATGTCTCACTCCGACGCCCAGATTAGACTTTTCTCTTTTTTCTTACTTTAAACTGTAAATAACAGGGGTGAACTTGGGTTCTCCCTGTGAAAATACAGTCACTTTATGGAATTCTTTTTGAAAATAGGTCACATAGGGGTTGCCATCGACACTTGATGTCCCCGAATGTGTAACTAGTTGGGGTTGCCATCGACACTTGATGTCCCCGAAGGTGTAACTAGTTGGATTTAGAATAGGAGGATTCAAAACTGCATTTAAATACTTTGCTTGATATTGCACAATCTTTTTTACTGAATGTTGCACAGGAGAGTGTCCAGTTTACTTCATGCCATTGCACTTTGATAAAATGTAAATTATAAATGAAATTACAAATATATATTTTTCTACCTCAACATAAATGTTTTTAGTATGCATAATTGTACTTTTAAACTGGTCCTGGTAGACGAAGGCAATGGATTTCCTGCATGTTTTAAGAAAGTTGATTTTATATCTATTTATATTGTAAATAGGATAAATCGTATATTTTTTGGATATTGTATAAAAATATTTATTGGCATTTCTTTGCACATTCAAAAAGGACATATGCACATTGCACTTTATTGAGGTTTTGATAAAATGAATGAAACAAGCATTTATGCTGATATCAAATGAATAGTAAACAACAGAATGAAATAATGATATAGTTATCCAACTATTTACATATGTAATCAAGGGTACTTTACATTGTATTGAAATGTGACCTATAAGTATTTCCTTTATATTTATTATTTGTGCATCACATGGTGTATATGAAGGGGTTTAAAAAGAGGTATTATGGGAAATATCTTTTATGTGAGCAAGGACACCCGCCCGAAACGCGTCATCTGTTAGCGCTGCTGTGACCTTCACTTGAATAAAGTACCTCTTGCCAGCAATTTTGGGATTCGTTGGTTTTTTCCTGGGACAGAACAACAACTGGCATTCCTAAGGTGAACCTACATTGTTTGATATATATATATACACACACATATATATATATATATATATATATATATATATATATATATATATATATATATATATATATATATATATATATATACACACATTACCTACTGGCGGTCGCCAGTAGGTAGTTATAGTTAGGACCTAGTTTCCAAAGGAAATCCGCAACATTCTATTGGGAATAACTTTGGCGTCGGTTGAGGAATTTGCGTGTAATTTTCCATAATTTAGTCCATCTCCACTCCGCTCCTTCCCTGGAAGTTTCGGGGGGATTCGTTATGCGGGGGCCGAGAAAAAAGGGGGTCCCAAAACGTGTTTTCCCATGTTAATTTCCATAGGACGTTCCGACACGGCTACAGCCCGAACCGCTGAATGGAATTACACCAAACCTTGCAAAATTGTAGGGACTGGTACGCAGAAGTGCCTTTTCTATATTTGGTTAAAATCACTCCAGTGCTTTTTATGAAAAGTAACTTCAAAAACACATATATATCCATATGCGCGCTTCGAGCACTTAGCGGTACACGTACCAGGGAGCGCACCCGGCGCGCCACGGAAGTGCACGAGCGGAAAGCTGATTGGCTCTCGGGTGTCTGTCAACATTCGAAACAGTCCGGAGAGTCCGCCATCTTGTGTCTCGGTAGAATCGAGACACAAGAGGTGAAAAAAAAAGGGGTAAATGATTAAAAGGGGGCAGGGTAGACACCCCCTGACCCCCTAGGTTTGCTGGGGGGGGCCTAGAAGGACCCTGAAGGGCACAAAAACGATTTAAAAAAAAATAAATTGCGGGGTAAGCACTGGGTGTGTTCCCATGTATGCGTACCCTGAGCGTACCACAGGGAAATATAGTGGAAGAATATAGTGTAAAATAAGAATTTGGAGTGGTTAGAGGTAGGGTAGCTCTAAAAAGAGCTGTTGTGTTATGTCGGTGATTTAAGTACCTACAAGTAGGTATCGATGCAGAGTCTAAAATTCAAGAGAAAGACTCTGTTCCCCTCATCTGAGAAATGTACACCCTCTCCTCTGTAGATATTACACCAAACTTTGCAAAATTGTAGGGACTGGTATGCAGAAGTGCATTTTCTATATTTGGTTAAAATCACTCCAGTGGTTTTTATGAAAAGTAACTTAAAAAATACATATATATCTATAGGCGCGCTTCGAGCGCTTACCGGTACGCGTACCAGGGAGCGCACCCGGCGCGCCACGGAAGTGCATGAGCAGAAAGCTGATTGGCTCTCGGGTGTCTGTCAACATTCGAAATAGTCCGGAGAGTCCGCCATCTTGTGTCTCGGTAGAATCGAGACACAAGAGGTGAAAATAAAAGGGGGAAATGATTAAAAGGGGGCAGGGTAGACACCCCCTGAACCCCTAGGTTTTCTGAGGGGGGCCTAGAAGGACCCTGAAGGGCAAAAAAACTTTTTTTTTTAAAATTTTCGCGGGGTAAGCGCTGGGTGCGTTCCCATGTACGCGTACCCTGAGCGTACCACAGGGAAAAACAGTGGAAGAATATAGTGTAAAATAAGAATTTGGAGTGGTTAGAGGTAGGGTAGCTCTAAAAAGAGCTGTTGTGTTATGTGGGTGATTTAAGTACCTACAAGTAGGTACCAATGCAGAGTCTAAAATTCAAGAGAAAGACTCTGTTCCCCTCATCTGAGAAATGTACACCGTCTCCTCTGTAGATATCTTGCATGTTGTAACACAAGTTATTGTGGTATATGGAACCCATACCATAGTCTCTCAGGAAAGCAGAAACAGTTCCTTTAGGGACCCCCTGAGAAGGCCTAGGGGGTCAGGGGCACTCTACCCTGCCCCCTTTTTACGTTCTGAACTGTTACATTTTACTCTCTTCTGAAACTACACAAAATAGCGGCGATAGGGTGCATTAGAGACAGATAGTGAGAGAAAGGAGGCAGGAGATGAAGAAGAGATGTCAAATACACATTGGAGAAATATAGTGGGAGAAGGGAAGTAACTGAGTAAACTTACTATGTAACACAAAAATGTTGCACTCTATACTATAAGTCTCACTTTATACTACAATCACTTCGCTACTACCTCATAAATTACAAATAAAAATGAATATTGTCTCAAACAATTTTTAATTTCTAAATATACATTTATTCTTCTGAATTTTCATAATTTAAAAGAACTAGTAACATGTCATCATCAGGAATTTCCTCATCAATCACATCATCAGGAATCTCCTCATCAAAAGTCTGCAAAGATGATTCCTAGTACTCTATGGTCTCCAAACATTCAAGAAATTCGCCGTCCAGAGACTGATCAAAAAAAATCCCTCATGTCATCTCCTCCAACAGAAACTTCTTCATTACTGGTGCTGTCAATTCAATTCAATTCATGAAGCTTTATTCGGTACATATAGATGACCATAAAAGCACAGCAAGAAAATTCGATATTCCATGAGGGAGTTATACACTTAAGATTAATGGTCAGAAAAAATCATTAAAACACATATTAATTCATAGAATGATTTGCAATTTAACAGACTAAAATTCATTAAAAGCACATACTTTTCCTGGAGTTGATGCACCGATTTAAAAACGTTGCAGTATAAAAACAGACATCTGGAAATTGCAGGTTAAAAATTAAGGCCATAGCATGTTTAACTGTACGTACACTATATTTAACAAACATAGGTTTCAAAAAGGTAATACGAAAATTTGTGTACAGTTTACAGAGCAGCAAAAGGTGCAAGGTGCTCTGAATAGACTCACCATCACACATGCATGGCCCAGTCGGAAGTTTTTTAATGTTTGGGTGGGCCACTAGATAATGTGCCATACCAAATCTGAGTCTGGTTAGCACAAATTTATGTGAGTGCCTAGTTACCATAGTCAAATAAGAAGGGAAACCTTCCTCTGAGTTGTATCGATTATAAAACAGTACAGTGGACATTATTCCAGTTGCAAATGCCCGCTTCTTTTCAGCATATAACAAAAATTTACTTTTCATTTCAGCTTTAGTTATACTCGATGCTGCACCAGGGTCAAGTAAAATGTTCAGGTTATATATGTCTGAGAAACAGGCAACAACATATTTAACCCAGGGTATCTTAAGATATTTATCCAACGATAAACAGTCTTCAATAATGGATCTATTAAAAGACTTCTCCTCCTTGAGCCAAATAGACCGCCAGATCATCAGTGGCCTAAGGGATAACTGATCAATTAAATAATTGGTAGCTAATTCTCAGTGGATCAATTCGGTTGGAGCGGAGGTTGGCAGAAACAGGAGCTTTTTTAGGAATACATTTTCCTCCAGCTGCAAATTATAAGCACAGCTGTAGCCCCATATTCCCGCCCCATACAATGCTACAGTAACACATCTTGCCTGGTAAATCTTGAGCATGTCCCTGGTACGACGATCCCCGACCTTCGCAGCAAATCTATGGATACCATGGGCATTCTTTGCCATTTTATTCCGGATATTGTTAAATTCATTGGTCCATTTCCTGTCTTTAGAAAATCTGATACCTAGGTAGCAAAATTTATCAACCTGTTGCACCTTTTCCCTGTCAATAAAAAAGGGGTTTAAAAGATTACTTTTGGTCCCACAGGTCATTACATATGTTTTCCCTTTATTAATTACTATTTTTTTATCTTTAATAAAGGAAGAAAAACTATCCAGTAGTCACTGTAAACCCACAGGGGTTCTGGAAAGTAAAACGGCGTCATCGGCGTATAATAACACCGGCACCGGAACACCTTTGACCTGAGGGGCATCTGAATTAACTTTTTTTAAAATGGCATCAACTACGTTAATAAATAATATAAAAAGTAGGGGGGCCAGAACGCACCCCTGCCTAATTCCTCTTTTGACACTAAATTTTGGGGTGCATTCTCCCCTAGTTCCAAAGCGCACGCTAGTTTGCAATTTCTCGTACAGCCTTGCGAGAAAAAACATTATGCCATCAGGTGCTCCTAACTTCAGCAAGGTTGGCCATAAGATGGAGTGGTCCACCATATCAAATACGCTACTAAGGTCTGCAAAGCAGAGGTACAAAGAACCAGATTTCGCCTCAGTATATTTTCCGATCAATAGATCAAGATTAATACACTGGTCAAGTGTACCCCGGCCCTTCCTAAATCCATACTGGCTGTCAGCCAGAATGCCATCCTGCTCGGCCCATTCCTCTAATCTAACAAGCATGACTCTACTCATAATCTTGACGGAGGAGTCAAGAAGAGAAATGGGACGGTAATTTTTGGCATCAGACCTACTTCCCTTTTTATAAATTGGCACTATAATCAATTCTCCCAGGTTGCAGGGGCCTCAGTACACACGGCTGCATTAAAAACAGCGGCCAAAAGAGGACCCCAAACCTCTGGTGCAGCTTTATATACATCAATGGGTACCCCATCAGGGCCCTGGGCTTTCCCTCCCTTACTAGCCCTCATGCCCTGTTCAACCTCACTAACTGAGATATCCAGCGGCAAAACAGCCCACCTATTGGATTCATTATCTACAATTCTATTTGAATCAAAAATATCAGAAAAGTGGGCTATCCATCCCTCGCTCGAGACATTAGAGGTTAGCTCAGGTAACTTTTCATTCTTAAAAAAAGAAGAATTAACCGTGGCCCAAAACAAGGTACTATTGGATTGCTCTGCTGCTTGGTTAAGCGAATCCCATGCCTGTTCCTGCAGCTCGCTCTTCCTCTTTTTAAGCACATCTTTATACACCAGTCTCAATTTAGTAATTAAATTGTTGTCCCTGGGCTTTTTTCCTAATGCCAGCTTAAGATCAGTTAATGCGGTGGTACAGGGATGATCGAACCAGCCCGGTCCATTCCTACGCTGCCCGCCACTTCGTCCAGTGAACTTGGCATTAATTGCTTTATTAATTTCATTAAAAGAAAAGAAAACCTTCTCTCGTTCAGATATATTTTCCAAAATAAAAACAATGTCCAACAAGCTCTCCTTAACAATAGTACTAATTCGTTCCTGGGCCCTCTCTCCTACCCATCTTAACCTTACACCATTGGTCCTGTGTGGTTCTACATTAGTGATTGTAATTCCTATTTTAACTGAGCGACCCATCCAGAGGGTAGTGTCCAAGATGATACAATTATGGTCACTTAGTGATGTTACCTCAATTCTGGGCGAAGCGCAGCAAGTAATAATATTAGAGGAGACAATCACATGGTCAATTACAGAGCTAGTATGCCAATTTTTGAAAGTAGGGCTGTGTAGACCATTTACATCCTTGCTATATTCCAAAATTTCCATGTCATAACAGCCCATAAACTTGTGCAATGCTGCTCCATAGCTGTTGTGGCCGAAGTGCAAGACATCCCATCCGGCATTATTAGTAACCCCACAAGCCTTTAGTGATGACAGTTCGCATAAAGTAATGTTAAAATCCCCCACCCATATGAAATCAAATACAATATTCACTTCCTGACATACATTTTCAATAACACCGGCTAAATCCATTACTACTTTCGCCCTTGTGCCATCAAAGATGTTATTATAATAATTGATCAATAAAATATTATGATCTTTATCCTCAATGAGCCAAAGAATCTGGATAAAATCGCCCACAGGTATATACTTTTTTACCACAATTGGGCGAAGAATTGATACAAGTGTCAATAGACCACCTTTAGCTCTACCTGGTCCCACACCCAACGCCGGTAAGTTATATGAAACATATCCCTCGTAACTAACCTCGTCCCTACACCATGTTTCCTGGAAACATAAGATGTCATAGGTATTAATAAAATTTAGCCAGTCCGGGTCCTTCCCCTTGGATTTCAGACCTGCCACATTCCAACTAACAATCGTAGTACCTTTACCTCTAGTACCAGCGCTATCAATGCTATCAAGCATCAAACAGTCATTTTGGCCCCTGCCTTCATTCAGGTTACTGTTCCTTGTGTCCCTACATTCCATAGACACACTTGGATCCGCCACCGATTTTAGCTCAGGTCTGCTAACCAACTCAGGGGCCATAATATTATCTTCTATAACATCCACATAGGAGCTAGTGGTCTCCTGAAGTTGGGGCTGGATGATCTGCATAAGTCAGTCGTTCGCATCCAAGGAATTTAAGGCTTGGAATTGATTTTGCGTAATAATATCAGGAAATGGCCCATGTATGAAGGGGTTGGGTCTATTTCCTATACTATCTTTAGGGGTAGTATTAAAGTGGCTATAGAAATAACCAAGTGAGCGGGCACACACATTATTGTCGGTGATCGGTAAGGAGGCAGCTCTAAGAAGTACAGTAGCAGCATGTTGTGGGTATTTAAAATTTACTATCACACAATCTCCCCTACACCTCTTTCTGGAATTCCCTATCCAGTTGACCCTTCTGGTAGTTAAAACTTGGTCAGAGAATGCAGTTGGAAAACCACATTGTCTGTGTAACCAGGATATCGTTTTATTTTTTAAAGATTCATGTGTTTCCTGGGGACTCTCGTTCTCGATAGGAGGTACATTAGTTAAAACTACTACATATGGTGCACAATCAGGGGGAAGGTTTGTAGAGCGCTTTCGCCTTACTTCGGTCCAATCCTCCTTCCTTTCTGCCATTGTTACAACCTGTTTAACTTGGCAGAATGGAGGGGGGGAGTTTGGTCCACCATTCTCTCTAACGCGTGCACCACTCCCAAGGGGAGGGTCTTGTTTATCACTGCTATTTTTAGTTGGAGCAGTTAGACTACCTACTGTATCCATATACTTATTCAGAAGTCCACCCAGTCTGTTAACCTCCGCAGACATCCGGTCAAGTTTTGCCACTAGAGGTTTGATGATACCTTTTATCTTTGAGTCAATAATGCTAGCTAGGAGATTAATGTGTTCATCATCCAATTTTACAGTGCCCGCTTCCACTGGTACATCATCTTCCTTGTCTAAATTTTTAAGGAGTGTAACTACTTTTTTCCTAGTGATGCCTGGGCTTTTCTGCATGCTCTGACCACTCTGGTTACAGGGGTCGGAGGATGCTGTGCTATAGTGACTATGAAATCATCCAGCTCAATTTGGGTAGGGGTAGACTGTTCAGGTATTTCCCTGTCAGATACATCGAGGTTAGTAGGATTACTACTGTCGTCCTGTGCTGGTACAACGGGAGGAGTGTGCATAATGGGGGGTAGGGGATCACTACTCAATCCTAGCGACTATCGCCTTTCACTATTAATTTTATTAACAACCTTAACTAAGTAGTTATCCTGGGTGCCAAGCGCAGGTGGAGCATTGTGTTTGGACATTTTAAAAACTAATTAAACAGAAATATAGAAAAGACCAAATGAAGCTCTCATGAATTGCACAGTATACACTAAACAGCCACCTGGTGGCAGAAATCCTTAAAAAGGGATCCAATAGTTATACACAAACCAAATATATAACAAAGTCTCACTTCATGTGGAGTAAGGGGCCTCGTCAATGTTTAAAGGCCAAGGTCTGTGGCCCAGCCCTGCCTCGGTCTGCCCTGGACTGCCACAGACTGTCCCGCCCTTGTCCCCGGCTTAGCCCGGCGTCGCCCGCGCGCGCATCCCGCCACACAGGAGGGGCAGCTTTGTTTTATGCGCCTCCGTGCGCGGAAGTTCCCGGAAGCTGTCGTCGTCCCAAGTCCAGCAGGGGTTGCTGGGAGTTGAAGTCCGCTGCCCGCCCCACTCGGCGACCGCGTTGGCTGTTGCGGTGGCGGGGGAGAGCTGCGACGTGCAAGGGACTCCCTCAGGTCAGTGTCACTGCTGCTGTGATTAGCCTCTGAGATTGTTGTTAGCTGTCAATATCCAGGACATCCAAAATCTCAATAAAAGTAGTGGAAAATTCAAAAGAAGTTTCAACGGTCTCTTCATTGTGATCCATTTTGTTTTGAAATTTCTTGCTGTAAATTGGAGAAAAAATAATCACTTTTATTTATCGTTTTTAGTAATACATAATATAAATCTAGCTTTATTAAGTATTTAGTTCTTTAAAATTAACATGCACAAATTTTTTCAAATACTTTATATAACTATATCAGTAGAGTTAGGGCACCACTGTAGGGGTCAAGTTGAGAAAGGTACTTCTGAGTTTTTAACAGTGAAGTTATCTTTGGGCAGTGTATAGTATCAGGCAGGAACTAGAAATATAAAGCACTGCATGTGATGAAGCCTAAGTCAATCCATAACTATAACAGAGGGACAGTACATAACTAACAGAAAACATTTTTCAAATTAACTTAAAGCGTACAACATAGTTCCCCTCACAAATCAACAACTCACCTTTTAGAAAGCAGGAGAAGAGGTAGTACTGTGTAAATCTCACACCAGAAATTGAACACCAAAAATTCCTCACAAAATGTACCTTAGACAGTACTATCACAAAATGGCCGTGCTTCCCTCTCATTTTTCATATATACATAACCAATCAAACTTCATCACACACAAATTCAAAAGCAAAGTAACATTTTAATTGGTTCTAAATTTCAACACTTTCAAATGTGTTTTCCCCATGCAATTTTCCATAGGACATTTAGACACGGCTACAGCCCGAACGGCTGAACGGAAGTACACCAAACTTGGCAAAATGGTAAGGACTGGTACGTAGTAGGGCCTTTTCCATATTTGGTTAAAATCGCTCCAGTGGTTTTTATGAAAATTAACTTCAAAAACACATATATATCTATATGCGCGCTTCGAGCGCTTAGGGTACGCATACCGGTAAGCGCACCCGGCGCGCCACGGAAGTGCACGAGCGGAAAGCTGATTGGCTCTCGGGTGTCTGTCAACATCCCAAACAGTCCGGAGAGTCCGCCATCTTGTGTCTCGGTAGAATCGAGACACAAGAGGTAAAAAACCAAAAGGGGAATACTATAAAAGGGGGCAGGGTAGAGACCCCCTGACCCCCTGGGTTTTCTAAGGGAGGCCTAGGAGGACCCTGAAGGCCAAAAACACTATTATTTTTTTTTTGAAAATTTCACGGAGTATTCCCAGGGTGTGCTTACATGGGCGTTTACAGGTACGCGTACCCTGAGCGCACCACAGGGAAAAACAGTGAAAAAAATTAGAGTAAAAAAAGAATTTAGAGTGCTTAAGGTAGGGTAGCTCTGAAAAGAGCTGTTGTGTTATGTGGGTGTTTTTTGTACCTACAAGTAGGTACCGATGCAGAGTCTAAAATTCAAGAGGAAGACTCCATTCCCCTCATCTGTAAAATGTACACCATCTCTCCTATAGATGCCTTGCATGTTGTAACGCAAGTTGTTGTGGTATATAGAACCCATACCATAGTCTCTGAGGAAAGCAGAAACAGATTTATTCACATGTTTCCTTGCTTTCTCAATCTGTGGACAAAATTGGTTGGACCAGTTCCATTTTTGCCTTTGGCATATATTAGAATATACCAAGGCAGTTTTTGGAAAAAGTGACATCAATTGCCCAAAGATGTCCTTTAAAAGCATTTCCAGACCTACCCCAGTCAAAGTGCCCAGGTCATTTCCACCACAGTGCACAATTATGAGGTCAGGGTGTGGTAGATGCATAAAGGATTTTACCAATGGTATCAATTGGTGACATCTCAATCCTCTCTGGCCAATCCACATAATATCCACATTTGGTAAATCAAGGTTGGGAATACATTTGTTTGCTGCATATTTTTCACTCCAGTGAACAAAGCTATGACCCACAATCCAGACTTTAGGCATCTTGAAGGTAGATGTGGTTGTATTCAGATGAGTTGTGGAAATGAAATGGCAGTTTGAAAGTAGGAGTTATGAAAAAAAAGTGGTTGAGATTCAGTGCACTTGAAAAAGAAGAAATGATTAGTGGTTTCTTAAAATTCTCCACTGAAAATTAGGGTGCATGCTTCTGTTTTTTGAAAGAAGTAATTCTAATGGTTGAGAAAAAGTCATTGAAAGAAACATTGCACAGGATAAGCTGCTATATTGAGAAGTCAAACACCCTTGCTGGGTTCATTTGCAACATAGTATCATGAACTTTTCACCTGTGTGCTGAGTTAGGTGGGAGTTACCATGGTAACAGGCTGAATGAGCACTGGGGGGGATGGGTGAATATTAGGTGAGTTTGAAAGTGTTGAAATGTAGAACAATTAAAATGTCAGTTTGGTTTTGAAATAGTGTGGGAAGAATTTTGATTGGTTAAGTCCAGGGATATGTGTGAAGAATTACAGGGAATCAGGGCCATTTGTGGTTGCAGTGTTTGAGGTGCATTTCAAAGATTTTGCTTAAGAAAATCTGGTGTGTGTGACTGACACTGTTCTAAATCTTCAAAAGCATTTTTAAAGGTGAGTAATGATTCATTTAATATATATAGAGTGCTGTATGCACTATGGGGAAGATTAAGAAGCATATTGGGCTTGTTTATTCTTGCATTGTGCCTCATGTTTCTATGTAATGCTGGCAAATAAATGAATGGTGCATATTGGAAATGTATTTTGGAAATGAGTCAAGTTTCGGCCTTGTAATGTAGTGGTCATTTAAATGGGCTGTGCTCTGTGTCTAAAACGATTTACTATGCTACATGTTTTTTGGTAAAATGTATGGCTTTAACATTTTTGACAAGGATCACACTGAGTGTCTGTGTGAAATAAGGAATATATATTTTCACATTTTTCTATAATGTCACCTGTGTCTGCTCACAGTTTGCATCACTTATAGGGTACTGTTTCTTTTTGCATTGTGTCCCATGTTAGAATGTAATGCTGGCAAAAAATGAATAGTGCATATTGGAAATGTATTTTGGAAATGAGTCAAGTTTCTGCACTGTAATATAGTGGTCATTTAAATGGGGTGTGCTCTGTGTCTAAAAGGATTTCTTAGGCTAAATGTTTTTGGGTAAAATGTATGGCTTTAACTTTTTTGACAAGGATCACACTTAGTGTCTGTGTCAATTAAGGAATTATATTTTCACCTTTTTCTATAATGTCACCTGTGTCTCCTCACAGTTTGCATCTCTTAGCTTATAAGGTACTGTTTCTTTTTGCATTGTGTCTCATGTTTCTCACATGCCCAGAAGGGCCTAACTAACAGAGTGACCTACTTCTCTAGTATAAGTGTCAGACTATGTTGACCAGGATCACAGAGAGTATCTGGGTGAAAGAAAGAATTATATTTGCACATTTTTCTTTAATCAGTAAAGATGGTGCAGAAAGATGGTGAGATGGTATGAGCAGAGACCCACATAGTGCATGCAGAGACAGACATAGTAGATTACATGTAACATCCTGGTCATGTGTTTAATATCACACTGTGAGTCAAGCTTGAATTTAAATGAATCTGGGTGAATAATTTGCTTAGTTGATGTGTATACAAATATGGGAATACATGTATTCTTGAAGTCAGTTAGGCTTTAGGATATGTACTAGTAGAGACTCTTAGGCAGCATGTCTGTCAGGCCTCTTAGTTCTCAAATAGGCTCTAAGCTGTGCAATAAAGATCCACGGTGTGCTGTTGAAATGAAAAAGGAATGTTATGTCTTGCTTATATATATATGGTCTGTTTTTTGCCAGTAGAGACAGTGAGATAGTATGAGCACAGACACACATAGTGGAGGCAGAGACAGACATGGTAGATTACATGTAACATCCTGGTAATGTGTCTAAGATCACATTGTGAGTCAAGCTTGATTCTAAATGCATCTGGGTGAATAATTTGCTTAGTTGATGTGTTTAAAAATATGGGAATACATGTATTCTTGAAGTCAGTTAGGCTTTAAGATATGTACTAGCAGAGAATCTTAGGCAGCATGTCTGTCAGGCCTCTTAGTTCCCAAATAGGCTCTAAGTTGTGCAATAAAGATCAAGGGTGTGTTGTTGAAATGAAAAGGGAATGTTATGTCTTGCTGGTATATATATATATATAGTCTGTTTTTGCCAGTAAAGACAGTGAGATAGTATGAGCACAGGCACACATAGTGCAAGCAGACACAGACATGGTAGATTACATGTGAAATCCTGGGGAAAAACTTTAAAAGTGCTCATTTTACTAAAACCATTTATCACAGTCATTTCTTTAAGACAGAGAACTCAGCCCATGTGTTGAATATTAGACAGATTTGTTGGCATGAGCTGGAAGCCATTTTGTATTTCTGGCAGCCATTTTCTTTCCCATGGGCTCTCTCCTACCTTTCTGTTAACTGTCTTTGTAGCCTGCCTAGAGACAAACTATATTTAACATACTCTACATCTCACATGCCCAGAAGGGCCTAACTAACATAATGCACCTACTTCTCTAGTATAAGTGTCAGACTATTTTGACCAGGATCACAGAGAGTGTCTGGGTGAAAGAAAGAATTATATTTGCACATTTTTCTTTAATATGTAAAGATGGTGCAGAGAGATGGTGAGATGGTATGAGCAGAGACACACATAGTGCATGCAGAGACAGACATGGTAGATTACATGTAACATCCTGGTCATGTGTCTAAGATCACACTGTGAGTCAAGCTTGATTTTAAATGAATCTGGGTGAATAATTTACTTAGTTGATGTGTATAAAAATATGGGAATACATGTATTCTTGAAGTCAGTTAGGCTTTAGGATATGTACTAGTAGAGAATCTTAGGCAGCATGTCTGTCAGGCCTCTTAGTTCTCAAATAGGCTCTAAGCTGTGCAATAAAGATCCAGGGTGTGCTGTTGAAATGAAAAAGGAATGATATGTCTTGCTTATATATATATGGTCTGTTTTTTGCCAATAGAGACAGTGAGATAGTATGAGCACAGACACACATAGTGGAGGCAGAGACAGACATGGTAGATTACATGTAACATTCTGGCCATGTGTCTAAGATCACACTGTGAATCAAGCTTGATTTTAAATATATCTGGGTGAATAATTTGCTTAGTTGATGTGTTTAAAAATATGGGAATACATGTATTCTTAAAGTCAGTTAGGCTTTAGGATATGGTGCAGGCACACAGTGAGATGAAATACGCAAAGAGAGAGATGACACACACAAAGAGAAAGATGGGACAGAAACAGAGCAAGATGATACACGCAAAGAGAGAGATGGGGCAGAAACAGAGCGAGATGACACGCGCAAAGAGAGAGATGGCGCAGGCAGAGAGTGAGATGGCACACACAAAGAGAGAGATGTGTCATCTCTCTATTTGTGTGTGTCATCTCTCTGTTTGCGTGTCATCTCAACCTCTGTCTGCACGATCTCTCTCTTTGTGTCTGTCATCTCTCTCTTTGTGTGTGTCATCTCTCTCTTTGTGTGTGTCATCTCTCTCCTTGTGTGTGTCATCTTACTTAGTCCCTGCACCATCTCTCTCTTTGTGTGTGTCATTTCTCTGTTTGTGTGTGTCATTTCATTCTGTACCTGCCCCATCTCTCTCTTTGTGTGTGTCATCTCTCTCTTTGTGTGTGTCATCTCTCTCTTTGCGTGTGTTATATCACTGTGTGCCTGCACCATCTCTCTCTTTCTGTGTGTCATCTCTCTGTTTGCGTGTGACATCTCACTCTCTGCCTGTGTCATCTCACTCTCTGCCTGCGCTATCTCTCTCTTTCCATGTGCCATCTCACTCTCTGCCTGCGCCATCTCTCTCTTTGCGTGTGTCATATTGCTCTGTTTCTGCTCCATCTCTCTCTTTGTGTGTGTCATCTCTCTGTTGGCGTGTGTCATCTCAATCTCTGCACAATCTCTCTCTTTGTGTGTGTCATCTCTCTCTTTGTGTGTGTCATTTCTCTCTTTGTGTGTGTCATCTCTCTCCTTGTGTGTGTCATCTTACTCAGTCCCTGCACCATCTCTCTCTTTGTGTGTGTTAATTTTCTCTTTGTGTGTATCATCTCTCTCTTTGCCTGTGTCATCTATCTCTAATCCAGCATTGAATCAAAGCATGAGAAACAATATAAAAAAAAACAGTACCCTATAAGCTAAGAGATGCAAACTGTGAGGAGACACAGGTGACATTATAGAAAAAGGTGCAGATATAATTCCTTATTTCACACAGACACTCAGTGTGATCCTTGTAAAAATGTTAAAGTCATACATTTTTCCCAAAAATATTTACCATAGTAATTCGTAAAAGACACAGAGCACAGCCCATATCAATGACCACTACATTACAATGCAGAAACCTGACTCATTTCCAAAATACATTTCCAATATGCACCATTCATTTTTTTTGCCAGCATTACATAGAAACATGAGACACAATGCAAAAAGAAACAGTACCCTATAAGCTAAGAGATGCAAACTGTGATGAGACACAGGTGACATTATAGAAAAAGGTGCAAATATAATTCCTTATTTCACGCAGACACTCAGAGTGATCCTTGTCAAAAATTTAAAAGTCATACATTTTTCCCAAAAACATTTAGCATAGTAATTCGTTTAAGACACAGAGTACAGCCCATATCAATGACACACGCAAACAGAGAGATGACACACACAAAGAGAGAGATGGGGCAGAAACAGAGTGAGATGACACACGCAGAGAGTGAGATGGCACACAGAAAGAGAGAGATAGCGCAGGCAGAGAGTGTGATGACACACGCAAAGAGAGAGATGGCGCAGGCAGAGAGTGAGATGGCACACGCAAGGAGAGAGATGACACACACAAAGAGAGAGATGGCAAGGCACAGAGTGAGATGACACATGCAAAGAAAGAGATGACACACACAAAGAGAGAGATGACACACACAAAGAGAGAGATGGGGCAGGCACGGAGTGAGATGACACACGCAAAGAGAGAAATGACACACACAAAGAGAGAGATGGTGCAGGGACTGAGTGAGATGACACACACAAAGAGAGAGATGGGGCAGAAACTGAGCCAGATGACACACGCAAAAAGATAGATGGCGCAGGCAGAGAGTGAGATGGCACACGGAAAGAGAGAGATAGCGCAGGCAGAGAGTGTGATGACACACGCAAAGAGAAAGATGACACACACAAAGAGAGAGATGACACACACAAAGAGAGAGATGGGGCAGGCACAGAGTGAGATGACACACGCAAAGAGAGAAATGACACACAGAAAGAGAGAAATGGTGCAGGGACTGAGTGAGATGACACACACAAGGAGAGAGATGACACACACAAAGAGAGAGATGACACACACAAAGATAGAGATGACACACGCAAAGAGAGAGATGACACATACAAAGAGAGAGATGACACACACAAAGAGAGAGATGGGTCATGCACAGAGTGAGATGACACACGCAAAGAGAGAGATGACACACACAAAGAGAGAGATGACACACAAAGAGAGAGATGGGGCAGTCACAGAGTGAGATGACACAGGCAAAGAGAGAAATGACACACACAAAGAGAGAGATGGTGCAGGGACTGAGTGAGATGACACACACAAGGAGAGAGATGACACACACAAAGAGAGATATGACACACACAAAGAGAGAGATGACACACACAAAGAGAGAGATGACACAGGCAGAGATTGAGATGACACACACGCAAACAGAGAGATGACACACACAAAGAGAGAGATGGGGCAGAAACAGAGCGAGATGACACACGCAAAGAGAGAGATGGCGCAGGGAGAGAGTGAGATGGCACACGGAAAGAGAGATAGCGCAGGCAGAGAGTGAGATGACACGCGCAAGGAGAGAGATGGCGCAGGCAGAGAGTGAGATGACGCACGCTAAGACAAATGGCACAGGCAGAGAGAGAGATGACACACGCAAAGAGAGAGATGACACACACAAAGAGAGAGATGGTGCAGGCAGAGAGTGAGATGACACACGCAAAGAGTGCGATGGTGCAGGCAGAGAGATTGAGATTAATAATGAAACTGTACTGCACTGTCGCTGTGACACAGTTGCTGTGCTATAAACTTAGTTATGTTGTAAACTAGTGTTTATATCGTTTACTTATTGTAATTGCTATGTAGTATGTTAGTAGTGGTCTATAATATGTTATTTTTTCTTCACCACAGATTGTAATCATCTATAGAAAGATAAAAGAATATGCCGACGAAGGAAAGAAGAAGAAAAAGTTATAAACATGGTTTATTGTCCAAGAAAACACAATTAGAAGATTCATCCAAAACACAATCTTCAGTGAAAAAAAAGAATGCTCCTGGTAAGCAAACAAAGGAGTTCTTTAGGAAATTAACGCAATGTAAAAAACATCTGGATGTTGTTTCAAAGAAAAAAAAATCATCTGTAAATACAAAGAAAAAGCAGAGCCCCCCAAAAAATGTTAGACCTGTAGAAGGAGATGATATTCTCTATAGTAATAGACGGAGAAATCAATTTATTGACATTCGTAGACACATTTTTTATAACAGAATTGTTTTAAATTTATTAAAAAATTTAAAGATTTATAAAAAGAAGACTGCTTTTTACAAGAAAAAAAAAGTATAGTGAAGATTGTGATTCAGGCTTTTGAAGTGAAAAACAAATTATACGGTTTAGTAATCAATAGAATTTGTACACTAGATAAGGTAATCAATGTTTTGAAATCGAAATGTAAGTGGAAAAGAGTAATTAATCGGACTAATTTTTGTGACGTTTTTTCTGGAGAATGGAAGCATAGTTCAAGTTGTGAGCCATTTTTTAATGAAGAGAGTTACTTTCAGGATAATGATTTGGTGCAAGCAATTGACACCAGTGGTCGAGCATATGAGGTGAAGGACGGTTGTCCGGTTGAAAAAGAAAAAATTGTGCCTAGAAATGCAGATGAGGTGTTAGCTGATGAAGTTTTAGGGAGATGTCCCAAGGCTCCAGTGTATAATTGGAATTGTAGTAGTATTTGTAGTGTGCGACAGGATTCAATTGATTTGTTTCACAATTTCTTATGGACATATACTAAGAAAAGTCTAAAACAAAAGATGAAGATGTTGCAAGAGTTAGATCCTTGCAGAGTGAGAGAAAAACAGGTTTGCATGGGCATTCACTGGCTTGTCTTTCAAGAAAAGTATGTCAGAGTGTTTTTCACCATTTTAGGATGTTAGCAGTGCATCATAATAAAGTGAGGAAATTAGTGAGAAGGTTGTATTATGCAAAAAGTCCAGCACTTAAGTTAAAACAGTTAAACAGTGCTCTTTTGCATGGATCTGAATTAGATGTGAAGAACATTTGTGAAGAAATTGAGTTTTGTTATTTTGGTGAAAAGAGGACAGTGCAGAAACTGATACAGTAATAGAAGGTAATGTGGAAGAGAATGTACAGATTTTAAGTACAGAAAAATTTGACCATGAAATTACAAAGTTTAAGGTCAATTCAAGTGAAAGGCCTAATTTTTCTTGTGTGTGTTGTAGACAAACTCATTATAAGAATCAGACTTGGTTAGTTGATTTATATGTAAAAAGTGAAATGGAAAATAATAACGAGTGGAAGGATTTTGCAACTTATTTGTTGGTAGAAAATTGTTTTGATTTGGGTTCTGATCAACGTATTTGTAAATATTGTTATAATAAATTAAATGAAAACAGAATGCCTGCTAGAGCTGTTCATAGTAATCTGGAGTTGGAAGACATTCCTTCTGAATTGATTAATTTAAATACCTATGAGTCTATTCTGATTTAATGAATGCATCCTTTTCAGGCTATTGTTCACATGGAGCCTAAGACAGGGAAATTGCCTTCTTCAGATTTACAGAGAGGATTAAAGGGAAGAGTTGTTTATTTGCCTCTAGATTTTAAGAAAAATATTGATACAATTGGTGTAGAAAAAGTAGAAGAGGAACCTCTGGTTATTCTAGTTAATGGTGTTCCAACAAAGAGTAAGAAAATCTGGCAAGAATTAGTGGATGTTAGGAAAGTCAAAAAGGCAACGTTGTATTTGGTAAAAAACAATCACTACTACAAAAATGTATATGTTGGAGAAGAGGAAACAACTGTAGAAGAGGACAGTGATTTCTCAGCTGGGCAAATTGAAAAAGTTGATGTCTCTAGAAGTGAAGAAATGTATGAACAGTATAGTGTTCATCCTTTGCATTCCAAAGAAGTAATGGGGAATGCTATTGACTTGTTTCAAATGAAAGAAGCAAAAGTAAGTCCCATTAGTGTATGGGAAGAAAGTTTGGAAGCTCGTTGTTTTCCTCAGTTATTTCCAACAGGTCAAGGTGGACGATATGATGACCGACCTGTTCAAATTCCTGCATCTGAATACCGGACTTTAAGATTATATGCAGAAGATCCAAGGTTTCGTCAATGCATTCCATATTTGTTTCATCTACTGTTTGAGAGTGACTTGTCTGGACTTTCTTATGCAGTGAACCACTTACTGAAAAGTGGAGTACATCTGCAAAATGTTTCGGCAAGGGACTTTATGGATAAAGTCAAACTGCAAGACAGTATTTTGGAATCTCACCTAATTAATCTCATGGCATGTCAGCATGATACTAACGAGTATTGGTACCGTCGTCATGGGGAATTGAAATGTATGCTAAGAAACTTAGGAACTCCTACATGGTTCCTCACTCTTAGCTGTGCTGAGTATGCTTGGGAAGACTTACTTCAATTTCTACGAGAGGCAAATGCAAACATTGAAAAAATAGAATACAAGACACCTGGAGAACTGTGCTCTTTGGATCCAGTTAATGTATGCAGGTATTTCAATCACAGGTTTGAAGCTATGATGTATTTTATCACAAACAAAAAAAAATCCTCAGCTTGGAGAGGTTTTGGATTTCTTTTGGAGAAAGGAGTATCAAGCAAGAGGTGCTCCTCACATACTTATGCTGCTATGGATCAAAGATGCACCCAAATTTGGAACAGATTCGGATGACACGGTGATGAGTTTCATTGAACAGTATTCTACATGTGCTGTTCCGAAAAGTACAGAAGAAAACAATTTAAGGCATCAAGTTTTACGCTTTCAAACCCATTGCTGTGGAAAATACTGTTGTCGAAAGTTCAAATCCAAGGACAAGTTCTACACAAAATGTCGTTTTGGATTTCCACGACCAGTAATATCTAAAGGAAGAGTGAACAATGTTATGTCTTCTCTGCGACATACTGTGACAAGAAAATCACCGAAAAATACATACAACTTAAGAAGAAATGAAAAGTCCAAATACATAAATGACTACAACCCAGTCATTTTGTTGCTGACAACTCTATTGCTGTGGCTCGATATGTGACATCTTACATCACAAAATCAGAAAAGACAGAACTGAAGGAAATATGGGAGGAAATTTCACATGAAAAGAGTCTAAGTAAGAAATTGTACAGTTACAGTCTGAAGATGTTGTCGCATCGAGAAATTGGAGCATATGAATGTTCTGATTGGTTATCATCAGCAAGTCTGTATGCCAAATCTAGAACAATCATTTGGGTGAGTCTAGGTCTTGCTGCAACACGAAACCGAGTTTTGAAATCTGTACAAGAAATTGAGTATTTGGCGGAGAAAGACCCAAACAATACAGATATTTTGAAGACAAACATGTTGGATACATACTATCCAAATAGAAGTAGTCATCTTGAGAATGTTTGTCTCTATGAAGTTCTGCAAAGCTATACTTTTAAGAGGAACATCACAGAAGATATCAATAAGGGAGTATATGCTGTAATTGGATGTGAAGGTTGTCTGGTGAAACAAAGAAAAGGCCATTGATTAATCATCGAAAATTGAGTTGCGAATCTCCTGACAAAAGGGAATTTTACTCTTTAGCTCTTTTGAAACTCTTTAAGCCATGGCGTACAGAAGAGGAATTACTTGGAGATTTTCTCAGTTATGAAGATTCCTTCAATGGAACCAAGGATACCATAGAATGTCCTGTTTTTTCAAATTATCTGCAAATGTTGAACGAGGAAATACAGCAAGAAGCTACAATTGAAGCAGAGTTCTGCTTGATTGAGTCAGGATCCACTAGGAGGACCAATTATCCAAAATGAAGCAGCCACTGCCATGGATGAAGTGGAAAGAGCCATGGAACAAGCTCAGGAGGATGTAGTTAACTTAGAAGATTTGGAAAAAGAACTAAACGTTGAGCAGAAACAAATATATGACGAAGTCACAGAACAGATTGAGCATGGTTTATGTCATGATAAAAAAGAGTGCTCATGTACGTCATTTATGCCTGTCCAATTGTACGTGAGTGGAGAAGCAGGAACTGGAAAAAGTTTTCTGATTAAAGCAATTGCAACTTATCTGCAGAAAAGAACGGAGTCATCGCTGTCTTGTGTTGTTACCGCTCCAACTGGGTTGGCAGCACATAACATTAAAGGGATTACTTTACATCGTTTATTGATGCTGCCAGTTGAGCATGATAATAAATTACAATACCACAAGCTATCTGGAGAAGCTTGTTGTGAAGTTTCCAAAGTCCTGAAGAAAATGAAACTTCTTATCATTGATGAGGTAAGCATGGTATCAAATGTAATGCTTGCTTTTGTGCATTTAAGAATGCAAGAAATTCTTAAAACAGAGTATGATGTGTTATTTGGAGGCAAACACATCATTGTTTTTAGAGATCTACTGCAGCTAACTCCAGTGAAAGGACAACCAGTGTTTAAAATGCTTACGCATGAAGATACCAGGAAGTGCCTAGGAAGCATTGGAAATGTTAATATATGGTTAAATTTCAGATATGCAGAACTGCTTCAAAATATGCGACAGTCAAAGGATGAAGATTATAAAAATATTCTACAAGATGTAAGAATTGGAAAAGTAAGTGAGCATGGCTAAGAAGCTTTACATGCACGAATAATTTCAAATTTGTTTCCAATTGAAAATATTCTCCCAGAGAATATTTTTAAGAAAATTGCTGAAAACAAATCTGTCATATGCTTGATGCCAACTCTGCAAGAATGTTCAATCTTCAACAACAAAATGTTAAAGTTAGAAAATCAAGAGATTGTGAAACTGGAAGCTATTGATAAAATAGAGCATGAAGGAGAAACTATTATTTTGTCAGAAAAGTTGAAATCAAAATTGGATTCTTTTATGAAGACAATACCTAAAACTGCTGGTTTGGAAAAGACTCTGTATGCATGTTTAAATTGTCGTATAATTTTATGACGGAATTTACATGTGGAAAGAGGTTTAGTAAATGGAGCAACGGGTCATGTTGTTGATTTTGTGAATTACCGAAATAGAGATGGAATTGAATTTTTAAAAGTTAAATTTGATGGAATTGAAGAAGTACCACAAATCAGTCGTTGTTCTGCTCGATTTTTGCTTGTGAAAGATTTATATGTCTGCCGAAAACAGTTTCCTGTTTCTTTGGCATATGCAGTGACTATTCATAAATCTCAAGGTTTAAGTGTAGATAGTGCTTTGGTGAATATTGGAAGTTCTGTGTTCAAGGAGGGTATGGCATATGTTGCTTTATCTCGAGTCAGAACTTTATCTGGATTGTACTTGATTGATTTTGATGAGACAAAGATTAGTGCAGATCTAAATTGTGTAAAAGAATATAATAGGTTAAGAAGAGAGTATGCTCTAAATTTACATCAATATCCTCCATTTGAAAAGTGTGTGGTAGGCCGAAAAAGAAGAAATGAGAAAAATTGTAGTGAAGTTGTAGCAAAAAGAAAAAAAGTAGATGAACCAGTAATTGTAAGCAGAAAGGAAAAGGATTCAGGTAAAGATGTTGTTGGATTTCAGTTTGAAAACAGTTCTGGTGTCAACTGCTATGCTAATATAGTGGTTAATGTTTTTTTTTTTCTCCAAACTTTACAAGAACAGATTGTTGAAAATCGGGATCAAAGATTTTGTTGTTTGTTGAATTCTGTGTTTGAGAAATGTAGCAGTGATAGAACAAAAATAGAAAGTGTTTCTGAAATTCGAAATGTTTTAGACATATGTTCTGGTCTAAATCAATTTTAACAGAATAAAGATAATAAAAAACTTGTAGTTGTCATAGAGGTAGTGTAAGTGTATCACATAGTGAGTGATATCAGTATTATAGGAAATGTTGATCATGAGTGAGCCAGAGGTGGAAATATAACTATTGTTACAAGATGAAAAAGATGTTGGAGCATTTCTTTCAGAAAGTCGGGTAAATGGAAGTTTAAGAGTACTATTGAGTAATTTCCAAAGAAAAGGACTTTCCATATACTATTTGGCCTCGTGGAAAAGTAAGTGGATCACAAATGAGTTAAGATATGTTATTTCTAAGTTTTACATTATTTATTGAAACGTTGTATGTTTTCTTTTAACACAATCTTTTTGATTGTGTTTTTTTTGCCCGCTGTCATATGATGAGTAGTATTAAACTCACTGTTTTAAGTGAAATTCAATATATTCTGAGAACAGCAAAAATAAACCATATAACATGTTGTACAAGTTATTTTGTATTTTGTATTGTGAAATATATATTATACTCCCCTTGTCTCACGCTGACTCACCTTTTTCCACCCTCTATCACCACTCTTAACTCACCCTCACTGCCCTTCTCTCACTCTCCTTCACCCCCGTTCCCTTACTCCACTTCCCTCACTACCCCTCATTCCCCATTCCTTCACTCCCCTTTCCCTCTCTCCCCTCCACCACTTTCCAGCTCTCAGTTACTCTACTTCACTCCCCTTCCCCTTCTTTCCTTCCTTTGCTCCCTCAGTAATTCCCCTTCCCTCACTCACCTTACTCTACTTCACTCACTCCTTCTCTCACTCCCTCTGTCCTCTCACATCCTCCCTCCCCTTCCCTCACTCTCTCACTCTTACCCTCACTCCCTCCATCCCCTCACTTTGTCACTCCTCTTCCGTCATGCTCACTCCCTATAACTCACCCACACTCCCTCACTTACCTTTCTTTGCTCCCTTACTCAGTCCTTTTCTCTCACTCTTTCCTTCACTACCTCTATGTCCTCACTTCCTCAGTCCCCTTGTCTTACACTCACTTGCCTTTATCCACCCTCTATCACACCCCTTTCCTCAACCTCACTGCCCTTCTCTCACCCTCCCTCACCCCCGTTCCCTCACTTATCCTCATTCCCCATCCTTAACTGTCCTTCCCCTCACTCTCCTCCTGCAGTCACCTTTTCACAGTCCCTCTGCTTCACCCCCCTTCCCCTTCTTTCCTTCCTTTGCTCCCTCAGTCATTCCCCTTCCCTCACTCACCTTACTCCACTTTACTCACTCCTTCTCTCACTCCCGCTGTTCTCTCACTTCCTCACTCCTCTTCCCTCACTCCCTCTCTGTTACCCTCACTCCCATTGTCCCCTCACTCTCTCACGCCCCTTCACTCACCCTCACTCACCTTCCATCCCTCATTGTTGTGAATCCACCCTCACTCACTCCCCCTTCCCTGTCACTCACTCCCCTTTCCTTACCCCCTTTCCTCCTTTAGTTTTCCTAACTCACATTCCTTTAGTATCTTACTCACCTTCAGTTCATTTATCTCTCCCTCTCTTCCTCTCAGTCACTGAATCCATCCACCTCATTATCCTCTTAGTAATTTGCTCTCCCTCTATTTCTTTTTCACTCTCTCTGTCCTTCACCATTCCTTTGTTTCCCTTTTTGTGTCCTTCACTCCTACTTTATCTCTTAGTACCCTTTTATGACTTTTAATCTCCTGCCTTGTCTGTTGTATTTTGAAATAAATATTATAAAAATTATAAGTAATTTTTTTCCCCTCTTCCACAGATATTACATTTATTAAAAATATGTCATTAAGTTTACATTCCTTATAAGGTAAGTTTGACAAACAAAATTTTCTTTCTCATCACTCTTTTCCTTAACCTCACTACTCTTCTCTCACCCACCCTCACCCCGTTCCCTTACTCCGCTTCCCTCACTTATTCTCATTCCCCATGTTTACTCCCCTTTCCCTCACTCCCCTCCCACACTCACCTTCTTTCAGACCCTCTGCTTTACTTCCCTTCCCCTCTCTTCACTTCTTCGCTCCCTCACTCATTCCCTTCCCTCACTCACCTTACTCCACTTCACTCACTCCTTCTCTCACTCCCTCTGTTCTGTCACATCCTCACTCTCCTTCCCTCACTCCCTCTCTCTTAGCCTCACTACCTCCGTTCCCTCACTCTCTCAGTCCCCTTCCCTCATGCTCACTCCCTTTAACTCACCTACACTCCCTCACTTACCTTTCTATGCACCCTCACTCAGTCCCCTTCTCTCACTCTTTCCTTCACTCCCTCTGTCTCCTCACTCCCTTACTCCCCTTGTCTCACACTCACTTGCCTTTATCCACCCTCTATCACCACTCTTTCCTCAACCTCACTGCTCTTCTCTTACCCTCCCTCACCCCCGTTCCCTTACTCCGCTTCCCTCACTTATCCCCATTCTCCATGTTCACTCCCCTTCCCCTCACTCACCTTCTTTCAGTCCCCCTGCTTCACTTCCCTTCCCCTCTCTTTCCTTCTTTCGCTCCCTCACTCATTTTCCTTTCCTCTCTCACCGTACTCCACTTCACTCACTCCTTGAGAATATGTAAGGAATATAGCTCTTTTTGGAGAATTGGAGGTAGTTCTAAAAAGAACTGTTTTTTTCTTCTTTTTTAGTTTTTACATTTTCTTTTTACTTTTTCCGAACGTTTTAAATTTTTTTTGTATTTTTTTCAGAACAAAAACAAAACTAGGGAATGCAAAACTGCTCAACAGGAGCTAAAAAAGGGGAAAAATTAGGGCCGAGGGGCGCAGCGGTGTTCTTCCCTGCTTCTAACAATTAGTTGAATACTCTGCTCCCCATAACAGAGCAGTTGGTCACACTGCTTACAACGAATTGTAATATCTGCAAAAACAGGCTGAATATTTGGGATCATCACTGCTGGTCTTGCTCTCACCGATGATGTTGAAGCTCCGGTGGAAGTGGAGGGGCCATCTTGCGGTGGATTGCAAGCCAGGGCTCTGGTGCTCTCCCGTGCATAATTATTCGGGTGCCTCCTCTCAACATGCCTGATTAAAGTAGCATTCCCGAAACTATACTTCCGGGTGGGATCTCCACGTGATAGGACAGTGTCACAAATCTTACAGGTGACTTTGGCAGCATTGCATTTTTTCTGCCCCTCTGGAAAAGAGAAAAACTTTCATATAAAGTGGTCCTTCACTTTTCTCTGTGGGGGGGCCTCAGGCAGGAATCCATCCGAAGAGTCTGAGGACTGGTCCTGGGAAGGGTTCTGGGAACCAGACATGGTGGAATAAGATTTTTTTATTGCAGGAACAGACAAGAGGTGTTGTCTCTGCAAAAGCAAAGAGGTTGTGAGGGAAATGGGTGGGGTGTTTCCCTACTTGTGAAAAAAACTGTTATTAACCAATCAAAAGTGTTGTTTTAAGGTCACATGGCTTGACGCGCGCTTACGCTACGCGCACTGGGGTGCTTACGCGGCACTACGTAGGCGCTTCCGGGGGCGCTTACGCGGCGCGTCAGAATGACGTTTTGCTAGATTTTCTTAAATGCGTTTAAAGGTGAAATACGGTTATTAAAAATGAAAATTAGTACTTTTATGAGTATGCCACTGAATGTCTTGCATTATTATTTACTTTAAATACATAATTATATATTTTTTCGCACGTGGGAATAGCGCTCTCGCTACGTGTACGGGTGCGTTTACAGGTGCGCGTACCCTGAGCGCTCCGGGGTAAAGAGATAAAAAAAAACGCAGGAAAAATACATTGAAAAATTAATGTTAGAAAAATATACATTATTTAAATAATTTTATAAAAATTATAATAATTAATAGCTATAAAAAATATAAAAACTTAATAATTCACTTTAAAAACCGTAGGTTACAAACTCGTTATAGTTAGGAATTAGCTTTTAAAAAATGCTTAATACCCTGCTACTAACCCCCCACTTTTTTAATTCCCTTCACTCTACTCCACTTTAAGATGGCCGCCCCTCTGGCAACCAACCCCTCAGCCCGTTTTCTCTTTTTATTATTGCGGCAACCAATCCTTTTTAACCTAAGCTCTCCGAGCACTCCGCTGGTATCCTACGGAGTTTTTCTGAACTCCGTCCAGCCTAACCGAACGCCTCGTGAAGACTTCATACTGAGACGACGCGAATCGACCTGAATTGTAAGTTTTTGCACTTTCCCCGGAGCACTACGCGAGTACGCTCCCATTCTTCAGACCTTATCCGTAACCACCTTGTTCATGTCTTTTTGATTTCAGGCTCCCAGCCTTCGGGCGCGCAACCTGATACGTAAGTCTCGTTTGGACGAGGCAATCTCCATTCTTTTTTTCATCCCCTTTTTTAAAAAGCACGTCGCACTAATCACCAACATACCGAGCACTAGTTACCGTTCACCTACGCCAGAACCATCACGTCTCCTCCCCAGCCACCAACCCAGTCCCATTAAAGCGCACAGTTTTTCCGCTTGTCACGTGTATTCCACATCTTCTTCCTTATTCTGACCACCACCTTTAACCCTTCCATCAAGCCCGACACACTACCGATCACGCCACCATGTTGCGTAAAGCATTGCACTGCCCATTTTGCATGCAGCACAGTGGATATTATAACATCATATTTATCCAATTATCGAATTTCGTTGACTGATGAGCTCGTAATTTTGCATTTCTTTGCATCGGAGCCCGCATGGCTAACCTTTGGTTTCATCACTAACCGTGCACTATGAAAATGTTTGAACATTTAAATAACTGAGAATCAATCAGTATAAAGCTCGCAACTATACTTTGGACATTTGAAATTAAAGAAACTTTCTGATTACATTCATTTGGAGTCGGATGTTTAATCACAACGAACCACGACAGAGTGCCCATATGCAGGGATGCATTTACACTTGAGGTAATGCACTCAACCCCATACTTTTATGAGTATGCCACTGAATGTCTTGCATTATTATTTACTTTAAATACATAATTATATATTTTTTCGCACGTGGGAATAGCGTTCTCGCTACGTGTATGGGTGCGTTTACAGGTGCGCGTACCCTGAGCGCTCCGGGGTAAAGAGATAAAAAAAAAAACACAGGAAAAATACATTGAAAAATTAATGTTAGAAAAATATACATTATTTAAATAATTTTATAAAAATTATAATAATTAATAGCTATAAAAAATAAAAAAACTTAATAATTCACTTTAAAAACCGTAGGTTACAAACTCGTTATAGTTAGGAATTAGCTTTTAAAAAACCTTTGAAATTCACTGAAAAAACCATAGGTTTAACACTCGTTATAGTTAGGAATTAGCATTTAAAAACCTTTGAAATTCACAGAAAAAACAATAGGTTTCACACCAGTTATAGTTAGCTGAACATTTTACGCATACAAAACCATTGAAATTCCCACGTTATATTTAGTTGGACTCACTATAACTCGCGCACCCGCAATCCACTGCTGATGATGTCACATATTACATCATTCATGACATGGTCAGTGACATCACTGATGACATCACTGATGACATCTCAATTGACATCAGTGATCACATCACTGATGACATCATTCATGTGATAATAAGATGCACCTCCTCACACTCTAATCTAACCTTTGATACACCCAGACTTAAAAACAGACTACCATTCTTGAAACCATTGACACACCAGTACCAGTTACTACATACACACTGATTCCTAGGTCTACACACACATCCACTCATTCACCCATACAATCACTCATACATACAGTCACTCATCAATACAACACTATGATATGCACTCATACACCTATACAAACACTCACACACTGCCACTCATCCATGGAGTTACTCACACACCTAGTCAGTCATGCAAAGAATCAATCACACTCCCATTTCCTCATCTATACAGTTATACACACACAACCTTACTTATTCAAACATATTCTAACACATACTTACTCTCTTATACAATCACTGATACAAGTACACATTGATCCATACAGCCACTTGCACAATCACTGGCACTCATGTATAGTCATTTATATATGTCAACTCTCACATGCACTGTGTTTTACATATGTACTTACTTGGACATGTAGCACTGAGATATTCATTCACTCACCAACACACACATACACACAGTCAACGGCCCATATAGCTGTTTCCGCATGCACTCTTTACCTCATAAACCTAGTGAATCAACTGCTCACACATCTATGCACAGAGTCACACACCTCCCAGCCACCCCCACACACACTCAGCCTCACATACAAATACTTGGGCAACCCATCAATAACACATATAGCCACTCATTTAGCTACTGATCAACACATGCAGCAGCTTACACAACAACAGACATACTGATGCACACATTCAGACAGTTTAGTCACTAAACCAGGCATTCAGTAAGAAACATTTAATCAGTCACTCATACAGTCAGTCACGCACCTACTAAATCCTTCATCCAGACACTTATACATCCACTCATTGTTCAATATGTAAAACATATTTAAACTTTACAGAAACACACAGTCACTGGATGATGTCATCAGTGATGTCATCAGTGATGTCATTTGAGATGTCATCAGTGATGTCACTGACCATGTCATGAATGATATAATATGTGACATCATCAGCAGTGGATTGCGGGCGCGCGAGTTATAGTGAGTCCAACTAACTATAACGTGGGAATTTCAATGGTTTTGTATGAGTAAAATGTTCAGCTAACTATAACTGGTGTGAAACCTATGGTTTTTTTCAGTGAATTTCAAATGTATTTAAAATGCTAATTCCTAACTATAACGAGTGTTAAACCTATGGTTTTTTCAGTGAATATATATATATATATATATATATATATATATATATATATATAAAATATATGTATGTGTGTGTGTTTGTATGTACCAACGTTTGCAGGGAAGTTATAGTTAGGCTCAGATTTTACTTCTATAAAACCAGTGAAATTCAGTAGTTATGGTTACCTGACCTAACTATAACTTACTCCTCCACAATGCACTGCTTATGACCTCACATATTACACCACTCATGACATGCTCAGTAACATCACTGATGACATCTCAAATGACATCCGTGATGACATCATCCAGTTATCATGAGTGTTTTATTAAAGTTTAAGTGTGTTAAATATATATGCAAAAGTACTTCAAAAACTTACATTAGTATACTTTGTGTACTTCTAATGAGTGAAACTATTTCTAACATAAATTATGTAAGTGGCCGTGGGATAGTGTTTATCCGTGTGTGATTGGATGTGAGTTACTGTTTTGGTGTGTGAGTGGTTGTATCGGTGTATGAGTTGCTGTCTGGTTATATGAGTGGGTGTGGGAGTAGCTGTATTGGAGAGTGACAATATGAGTGGCTGTATAGGTGAGTGAGTAGACATGCGAGTGATTGTATGGATGTGTGAATGGGTAAGTAAGTGGTTGTATGGGTGTATAAGTGGCTCTGATGAGATACTGTATGGGTGAGTGACTGGGTGTGTGAGTAGCTATAATAATGATTGAGTGGGTATATGAGTGGCTGTATGGAAGACTGAGTGGTTGTGTGAGTGACTGTGGGTGAGTGAGTGACTGTGTCAGTAGGTGTATGGGTAAGTGTGTGGCTGATTGTGTGAGTGAGTGGGTGTGTGAGTGACTCCATAGATGAGTAAGTGTGTGTGTGCGTGGTTGTATAGGTGTGTAAGTGGGTGTGTAAGAGGTTGTTTGGGGGTGTGAGTGTTTTTTAAAATCATATCATCAGTGATGTCATCATTGAATTAATTTGAGATGTCATGAGTGAAGTCATCAGTGATGTCACTGACCATGACATGAGTGATATAATACAGGAGGTCATAAGCAGTGCATTGCGGGACTGTAAGTTATATTTAGCACAGATAACAATAACTGCTGAATTTCACTGGTTTTGTATGAGTGCCATCTGATCATGACTATAACGTTCCTGTAACCCTTGTTTTCTGTGAGTTTCTACGTTTTTTAAAATTCTTTTTCCAAACAATAATGCCCCTGTAACCTTTGTTTTTCAGTGAATTTCTATGTTTTTTTAAACTCTAATTTCTAACTTTATTGTCCCTGTAACCTTTGGTTTTTTCAGGGAATTTCAGTGTATTTTTAATTTTATTTCCATACTGTAACCTTTCAGAGTGGGAGTGTGAGTGGGTGTATAGATAGGTTAGTGGGTGTGTGAGTGGTGTTGTGGGTGTGTGAATAGCTGAATGGCTATGTGATTGGGTGTGTGTAATGGCTGAATGAATGTGTGTATGGATGTGTGAGTGTGTGCATGAGAGTCTGAATGGGTCTGTGACTGGGTGTGTGAGGATTTGAGTGGGTCTGTGAGTGGGTTTGTGAGTGAGTGCATGAGTGTCTGAGTGGGTCTGTGAGTCAGTGCATGAGTCTCTAGATGGGTCTGTGAAAGGGTGCATGAGTGTCCTAGAGGGTCTGTGAGTGGATGGATGTGCCCCAACCAAGCTCATCAAACGACTACAACGCACGCAAAACGCCTCGGCACGACTGATCCTTGACGTACCACGCCACGGCCACATCACCCCCCACCTGAGAAACCTGCACTGACTCCCTGTCAACAAGAGGATATCCTTCAAGCTCCTCACCCACACACACAAGGCACTCCACAAGACCGGCCCAGCCTACCTCAACAGACGGCTCTCATTCTACATCACCAACAGCCAGCTCCGCTCCTCCGACCTCTCACTCGCCACCGTCCGTGCATCCGAAGAACAACCACCTCGCCGCCAAGACATGGCACACCCTCCCACTGAGCCTACGACAGACCCAAGACCTGCTGACCTTCAGGAGAATACTCAAGACCTGGCTGTTCGATCAGTAGTGCCCCCCCAGCGCTTTGAGACTCTTGCGGGTATGTAGTGCACTTTACAAATGATTGATTGATGGATTGAGAGAGTGAGTGGGTACGTGAGTGTCTGAGTGGGCCTATGAGTGGTTGTGAGTCTGTGAGTAAGAGAATGAGATGAGTGTGTGAATGGGTCAGTCAGTGGATGCGTGAGTCTCTGAGTGAGTATGTGAGTGGGTGCATGAGTCTCTTCGTGGGTGGGTGAATAGCAACATGAGTATCTGAGTTGGTCTGTGAGTGAGTGCACGAGTGTCTGAGTGGATCAGTGAAAGTGTGCATGAATCTCTGAGTGGGTGCCCAAGTGTCTGAGTGAATCTGTGAGTGGATGTGTGAGTCTCTGAGTGGGTCTGTGAGTCGGTGCATGAGTGTCTGATTGGATCTGTGAGTGGGTATGTGAGTGGGTATGTGAGTCCATGAGTGGGTCTGTGAGTGGGTGCATGAGTGCTTCAATGGATCTGTGAATAGGTGGATGAGTGTGTGAGTAAGTCTGTCAATAGGTGTGTGCGTCTCAGAGTGGGTCTGTGAATGGGTATGTGAGTGTGCGTGTGAGTGGGTGCATGAGCTTATGAGTGGGTCTGTAAGTGGGTGCATGATAAATAAGAAGAGGGCTCATGGGCCCTCCTCTTAGACCTCCTTAAAAAAGCTTTTTAAAAAAGACATACGGGGGCATGGTAGGAATTGCCTGACCCCTAGGTCTAGTAGTGAGGTGCCGAAGGAACCTTGCTGGGGATTAAAAACATGTTTTTCACAATTTTGCTGTAAAAGAAACAAGCACGGTCTCCTGCGCTTGCTTACACAATAGTCCCTGGGTGGGCCCGGTACAAGGGGCATGTGGGCATGAAAAAAGACAAGGACAGAGTGCATGGGTCTTCCCTCCTAGGATTTAAAACTGGAAGGTGGCCCTGCGACCACTCTCCTGGGCCATACATAGTGCTAGGGACCACCTCCTCCTAGGGGCTGGCACGTACATTGTACAGAAGTGGAGCTGCATGGTCCCCCTTGTAGAGCCATCAATGGCCCTCTGGACAACCACTCCCCAAGGCCAGCTCTTGCTATGTCCAAGGGTACCCACCACTGGGACATAGCAGTTTGCTTTTGCTTTCATCCAAGCGAGAGCAAACACTAACTCCGCTCCCAGCAAGCGCAGCTGTCAAACTGCTCCCACTTGCTGGAAGTAGAATTTTCTTCTGTTTCAGTGGGCAGGGAAACTAATTTCTCATAAGCAGAACTCAGTGATTCAGACACCCACCCTACCTTTCAGAACCAACAGAGACCAGATGTGGAGTGACGCAGGGATCCTCCCTCAGCCCCACCCTCTTCAACATTTATTATTTATTATTTATTTTATTTTAGTGTTTTATAGAGCGCAAACTTGACCCGTTAGATATCAGAGTGCTTTACAGAGTCAAAGAGTCATAAAAGAGGCATAATATCACAAGAGTATACTGTAAATTAGGGAGGGGTGCTGAATACAAGAGGGATGGGAGTATACAAGGATAGTCAATATTACAGTTGCTGAAGACAGGCCCCCGGTTTCTTGGTGGGGCGAGGTCGAAGGAGGAAGGCAATAGTCTCCGAGGTGGTTGTGGGACGGGGTTTAGCTGAGGAATTTACCTATGAGGAAGGATTTAGACCCCTTTTTGAAGTATGCCAGAGAGGGGATTCTTCTGATGGCTGCTGGGAAGGAGTTCCATATTCTTCCCACCCGCCATCAGAACATGTTGATGGCCCCCCTTGCAGCCATCGTCGGAAACCACAGGCTTAACATCGTCTCCTAAGCTGACGACACCCAGCTCATCCTCTCCCTCATCAAAGAACCCAACATCACCAGACACAACGTCCAAGAATGGATGAAAGCTGTCGCCATGTGGATGAAGAACTGCTCCCTGAAACTCAACACAGATAACACAGAAGTCTTCTTCCTTGGCTTCACCCCCTCTGCATGGGACGACACATGATGGCCCCCCTTCCTCAGAAATCCCTCACCCCCATGGACCATGCACGAAACCTCAGCATCATACTAGACTCATTGCTCACGATGAACCGTCAGATCAACGCTGTGTCCTCTGAAAGACTTTCAGATGAATCCCACTGAATCCAGAAAAACATTCATGCACGCTCTCATCAGTAGGAGACTGGACTGACAAACCTTCTCTACGTCGGAATCAACAAGAAACTACTTTGCAAACTCCAGACCTTTCAAAACATCGCAGCCAGACTGATCCTTGACATCCCCCATCACAACCACATTACCCAACACCTCTGTGATCTCCACTGGCTCCCCATTTAAACAAGAGTTATATTCAAGCTCCTCACTCATGCATACAAGGCCCTCCACAACAAGGAACCAGCATACCTAAACAACCGCCTCTCCTTCCACACACCCAATAGACACCTCCGATCAGCTGACCACTGTGGCCACTAGCCCACGCATCTACAAGACCAGAATGGGAGGAAAGTCCTTCTTGACCTTACAGCCAAGGCCTGGAACGACTTCCCTCTCCGCCTCTGGCAAGTCCCCACACTGCTCCAGTTCAGGAAGGACCTCAGGCCCTGGCTCTTCAGATGAGCCCAGCACTCAAAGGAGCCGTCCCCCTTCTCCCCAGTGCCATGAGACCTTCACAGGTGAGTAGCTGTGCTTTACAAACCTCAGATTGCTTGCTTGATTGATGGCATAATTAATCCAGGGACCTGCATATTTAGTAGTTCCCTACGTGCAGGAGCAATGCCTTCTCTAGCATTAGGTGGGGAGCTGGCAGGGACTGCGAAGGCATTCAGGCTCCCCAACTGTCCCCATCAAAGCACACTGACTGCTCTGGGTGGGGCCAGGGCACTCAGGTAAACATGGTTGGGCCCGAGGGATGGAGTCCCTGGGACTAAAATCTGCTTGGGACATTGAAGTTTGGACAGGTCCTGAGGATGGGTTTCCAGGGCTGAAATAAGTCCAGGGAGATGGGCTGCATGGCCCCCCTCATAGTATTATTTTTTGGATAGACTACAGGGAGTTGGAGGTCCCAGGGGTTCATGAGGCCCCATGCTAATTTTTCAATGTGCCACAGGGAGGTGGTGGTCCCTGTAGCATGGTATAGCACCAAGAGGGGGAGCTGCATGCCCTCCCTCCATTGATAAAATATAGCCTTGAGGAGGTGGTGGTCACTGGGGCTCAATTTACCTAATGAGGGGGCATGTGGCCCCCCTCCAATATATTAAAACAAGTCCTGGAAAGGTGTTGGTCCCTGGGGATAAATAGATGAAAACTCCGCTATCAGCACGTGGGAGCACTTTGACAGCTACCACTTGCTGTGAGCGAAGTTAGTGTTTGCTCTCGCTTGGATGAAAGCAAAAGCAAACTGCTATGTCCTAGTAGGGGGGCATGCTGGGACATAGCAAGATCTGGCCTTGGGGAGTGGTTGTTCAGAGGGCCATTAGTTGCTCTAGAAGGGGGACCATGCATACCCCCTTCTGTACAATGCACGGGCTGGCCTCGAGGAGGTGGTGGCCCCTAGCGCTTTGTATGGCTCAAGAGAGGGGGTACCCCTCACAGTTTTAAATAACAACAACAAGTTTTTATTTGATTTGGTACTCTACTGAGGACCACAAATAGTGTATAAAATTCAATTCTTACAGCTTTTAAAAGTTCTCATATTAATACGAAGATAAAAAAGGTTTTAAAAATGTATAAAGTTTATAACAAACTAGTTCATTAGGGGGAGTTTTGCAAGCAATAATCAATTCCTTGACGGTGATGATGCGGCATCTGAGATATATAGGATACAGATGTTTTGCTCTCGCCGCTACTACTTTTAGATTAGGGCATATAAACAGTAGATGCTCTAAGTCCTGCTCCCCACCGCTACATAGACTACATATCGGTGACTCGTTTTGATGCCATTTTGATGTTAAAGTTTGGGTGGGTAGAATGCCCAACCGGAGCAGGATAATTAATCTCCTAGCGCCATGGGTGAGATTAAAGTCTATGTAGTTCTGGATTTTCTTAAATACCACTGATTCAGCAAAGTTTTTATGTAAAATTAGTTTGGCGCAATGTGATGAGTCTAGGTCAAAACTTAGTTTTGGGGTATAGCATTTTAAGAAGAGTTTCAATCGAGGCGGTGTCCAAGTCAACAACAGATCGGTACTAATATTCGCCAGTTTGAGGGCGAAAGACATGTTTTTATAAAATACGTGCTTCGTAGAGTCTTTATCAAAAGTCTCTGTTTTTAATAGGGAGCGAAGTGTACCATCCTTTGCATGGAGCAGGTTATATGCCCACCTAATGATGTTTGCGATGGCTCGAGAGTAAGAGCTCGTGAGCGATAGTTCAAGGCGGAGTGCTTGTACTGGGATAGACTGCGCTACTTTTACCATTTTCCTCAAAATGTTTCCTTCTTTTAGGTCTAGGAATGTCCACTGCTTTATAGGTATGTATTCCAGGGCATACGATAAAACTGCGGGGATCTTCACACTGTAGACTTTAAGAAGGGAGGAAAAATGTCTATTTCCCGAGGCCGCATATAACCTTAGCAGTGCTCCTGCGTGCACCTCTGATTTTCTCTACAAGTTTAGTAACTGGGGGTTGTTTTTTAGCGACTTAGTGAAGATCCTACCCAGATAGGTATACTCCTCAACTTCTTCGATTTTTTCGTCACCAAGTCTCCAACAATATTTACTGCTTTTTTTCTTCCCTGAGAAAGAAACTATTTTTGTTTTGGCTAAATTAGGTATTAAATAATTTTCCTTAGTGTACTTATACAGGGCATCCAGATCCTTTTGTAATCCAAAGGGTGTTTGATCCAACGCTATAATATCATCAGTGTAAAGTAAGGTATGAACTTTTTGGGCAGCTACCTTTGGTGGAAAATTTAGTTCTCGCTGTAGATGCTGAGGCAAATCGCTGAGGTATAAGGAGAACAACAACGGGGCAAGGAGGCACCCTTGCTTAAGTCCGTTAGGGGTTGGGATCGGGTTAGTCAAGCCCTTTTCCCTCCCCATTTGTACTTGGCACCAGGTGTGTGTATGCAGTGCAATTATAATTCGTAACAACTGCTCAGGGATTCCTAATTTCTTCAATTTTTTCCATAGGGTCACTCTATCCACTCGGTCGAATGCTGTGGTAAAGTCGATGAATGCTGCATACACAGGCTGGGATTTAGCTACCACATATTTTTCAAGGATAATTTGTAACATCGCGATGTTATCTAAGACTGAGTGCTTTGGCCTAAAGCCTGCTTGGTAGAGCAGGATCAATCCCTGTGTGTAAGCCCATTTTTTTAGTTGATCAAGAACCTCCGCAGCAAAGATCTTTCCCGTAGCATCCAGTAGTGCTATCTGCCGGTAATTGCCAGGGTGTTGTCTCGGGCCCTTTTTATATATCGGTATAACGATACTACCCTTCCAGGATTTCGGCAATTTCCCTGTAGTGAGGATGAAATTGAAGAGGGGAGATAGTATCGTGCTCCATCCCATAGGGTCAGTCTGAAGGACCTTAATAGGTATTTGGTCTGGGCCGGTGGCTCCTGTTGATCTTGCCTTCCTTATATGCATTTCTGCAGAAAAGGGGGACACAGTTCCAATGGAAGAAGTAATTCCTTCGCAGTTGTTTATGGGAGTTATAGGCCTTTCATAATTAGTGTTTGATTTATACAAGTTGGTCAAATATATCTCCCATTCTTTAGGGGGGACTGGGATGGCTTGCAGGGCCTTTTTTGTGCCTATTTCTTTAGCGACTAGTGACCAGTAAGTACGTTGGTTGTACTGTTTTGCTGCTATCCGCAAGTCGACCCAGTTTTTATCATGTGTTATACTTTTTTGCCGCTGTTTCTCCCTCTTGCGTTGGTTCTTTAATTTATTGATTTCTGCTTGTCTCGATATGGAGGGCTCCAGGAACTGCGATCTTATTAATTTATTTAACCTTTTTGCGCTTGTAGATGGCCTACTAGTTTTATTTTTGAGTCTTGGTGGTACGGCTTGTTGCAATTTGTGTAGCAGCGTTTGTTTTAATGTCTCAATTATCGTCTCAAAGTTTGTTATTAGGTTGGAGGAATAGTTTTCTTGAAGGAGCTGTTTAGTATTTATTAGAGTAGCGACTTTATTGAGTGTAGCGGAATTCCAGTATATCTGCCTTTGGTTTGTCTTTACCGTAACTGTACTGGATTTAAACATGATGTGGCTTGTTGGACATGTGTTCGTTGTCCATTGGGTGTATAAAGCCTGGATGGCATGGTCGCTTCCTTGGACAAAATAAATCTGAAGCTGTAAAACAGACCCATATATATCCAGGCTGCAGATCATATAATCCAAAATTGATTTGGAATTCGTTCCCTGTCTCGTATAAGACGCGGGGATGTCACCTTCCACATTTCCATTTAGGATAGTTCCATTTAGTAAAGGTAGTGATTGTAATAATACTTTCCCCCTTTTGTCGGCCTTGCTTCTGGTCGGGAACAATGGCACTGAAATTTCAAGAGCTTCCTCCATATACCAGGTTGCCCATTTCGATATTTCTATGTTAGATAGTTTTCCGTTAAGATCACACATGATTAAGAAGGGGAGATAGGCTTGAGTTTCTATTATTAGCTGAATACCCTCCAAGATTTCCACAAATAGCCCGTCGTTTTTTTGTCCAGGGGGGATATATACGTTGAAAAGCAAAAAGTTTTTTTGCAGCTCTAGAGTGTCTAACCCCAACCTGATCTTGATACATTGAAAGTGGTTAGATTTTGTAGAGATGATTTCTTGGGCCCAGTTGTACTCTTCGCTTAAAAGGATTGCTATGCCTACCTTCGCATGCCCTCGGCCAACTTCCTGCGCTGGAATATCATAGGTAAAATACCCCTCCTGGTAAAAACTTTTTGTTGACCAAGTTTCTTGAATTGCCATTATAGCTGGTTGGTTTTCCGTCAGTTCCATCATCTTTTCTGGTGTTTTCCCTGCTATATTCCAAGATGCTATCAGTAGTCCACTGCTAAACTGAGTGATTCTTGCTCCGTGCTTGTTTTTTATTGTTTAAAGTCTCTGCAATCCATAACCAAGACTGATCTACATTTACTGTATCATTACCTTTGGAACTTTGGCTCCAGATTTCTCTCTCCCCGTCCTTTACTAAGATAATTAGATGATCTGCAGAGTCGCCAATGTAGTTAGTTTTTTTGTTTTCCTGATTAAAGGTTTTTTGTAAAGATCCCTTAGGCAGGTTTCTCGGTTTTTCATCTGAAAGTTTCTGTATTGAGGTCACGTCATAGCCACATTTATTGAGAGTCTCTTTTTCTTTCAGAATAATTCTCGGGAGCACTGGTGACCAAAATTCCACCACAGCGGTTTTCATTTTTTCTTTATCCAGGAAGGTGACTAAGTTGATGTCTTTTCGTGTTAAAGTTTGTAAGGGCAAAATACGTTGAAGGAGGTTAATATTACGGGCACGGTTGAGAGGTGCTTCATCTGTTGGAAACAGCTCTGTTATTTGCAGTTGCGTCGATATTAGATCTTCTTGTGGTGGGTCTTTTTTCCGGTAGTCTTCGGTTCCCTTAAAATGAACTCTTACTGCAGGACTTACTGGGGCATAATGGAAGTCTGATTTATTCTCTTTAGAGATGTGGGGGATTTTATACTTTCTTCGTGATCAAGATGGGCATCAGAAGGGATGGTGATCTTCTGAAATTTGAGTTTATGTGCTTTTTTCTTTTTAAATCTTCTTAGCGGCTTTCCCCTTTTTTCCTTTCTTTCCACTTGCTTCTTTTTTATACTTTGTAAATCCTGCATATCTTCACCATTTAGGCCAGTGTTATCCTTTTTTTCTTGTTCCATATCGGGACTAGCCATGATAAGTTTGTCTTTGGGTTTCCTGAATATAGGATAATGATTAGACTCACCATTAGTGTCTTCTTTAAAGAGTTTCTTAAGGGAATATTCCGTTGTTTTACTCTGGTTACTTCTTGGTCCCTTGCATGATTTATTACCGGTTTGTGATCCCATTTCTCTTTTCGCCGGCACCAAGTGGTCGGTGCATTTGATATCACTTATTATCTCTTGACAGTTGTCAGATATGTCCTTTACTTTGGTTAGCTCGGTTTGTTCTTTCTTCCGTTTTTCTTCCACTAGGAATTTTAAAATTCCTATTTGCACATCAAGTGTTTGATCCGAGTTCTCCAAGATATTACCTAGATGGGCAAGGACTGATTCCAGAATTTTTTGCAGTGTGAAAAGAGACTGCGATACTGGAGTGTTATTGTTCGTTAAGCTGGTGGACTTGAACATAAAAAGATCCGGGGATTGATCCAGGAGACTCTCTCGGTCCAAGGGTTTTTGTAATGTGCTATTGTGTATAACATTGGGTTCTTCTTGAGGTCCCAGATCTAATTCTCCTTTCTTAACGGTTGTTTCAGGATTCATCGAGATATGATCGGGGCTATGTTGAATATTAGATAAGTCCAATGTTATTTGGCCTGTTGACTCTATTTCTGGGAATGAGTCCTCAAAATCTGTTAAGGGAGTTATTTGATCAACCTCAGATGTAATTACGGTGTGTTCTTTGGGGGGAGCATGTGCACTTCCCTCTTTGTTTTTTCCATCTTCCATTATTTCCGCTGTTATAGCCGGGTTTGATTGATTTATTACTACTAGCCCGTCTGTTGTTAATTTTGTAAGATATTTTCGTATTCCGGGGGTTCCTTTTATCCTACCACTTTTCACCACTTTGTTAGTGGTCTTCCTTATTGCCTCTTCTGTCCCCATTCTTTTCATGAAGATGGTTCGTGATCTCAATTTCTTAAAAGCCATTTCCCTGTTCCAGGGCTATTAATAGTATTCTTCCGATAGTAGGTTGTCAGTTTGATTAGAGACAGTGGAATATTAGTTTGATTTTTCACTGAACAGGGGAATTGGGTGGCTTCTTTCCTCTGGCCTTTATGCTCTGGGTTTTGGCTGGTGCATACTACTCTGTGGTAGCACCAGCTCTTTCAGATTGAGATGATTTTCAGCTGGGCCGAATTATGGTTGGCGATCCAACGGTGTTATTCTTATAGTGCCAATCTTAGCGGGCACACCTGCACTCCGCTTAGTTCTACTGCACTCCTGTTTTAAGTTACTGGTCCTTGCCTGTCACACTCAGACAGACCCTCCTCGAGGATTCAGCCTCTGGGGCCCGCGACGCCTCAACGACACCACCGCCTCACTCTCCCGGGCCCGTCTACCCCTTACAGAGGGGCAGCTGCCGTCAGGGAGGGAGCGAGGGTAGCCTCGGGGTTTCAAAGTCATGGATATTGCAAAAGTTAATCAGGTCTGCCAGTGTTGGTGTGTCTCTCTCCTGTGGTATTGGGATGCTTTAGTCCGTAGGATTCACTCTGCACTCTGTCACTTGTGGCTTATTACTCAGCCCTATCAGGCGTGGTAAGGGCTGAATTTTACCATCCCGCTCGTCGTCACTACAATTTTGAAACGGTAGCGGAGGTGATGCACTAGGTGGGGCCACAGGAGGTAGTTCAGGGGGAGTTCGGGGAGAATGGCAATATTGCTAGCTGTTGTTCGCTACTGTCCCCTTCCCCGTAACCCCCAGTGCCGCTCTCACCGTTGTACTGCTGCTGGAGGTCCAAGCTTCGGTACACGCTTCTTGCCTCTGGGTCCTTTTGATTCCTCTGGTTCTTTAGGTACCTCGGGCAGTTGCTTGTGGCTGCGGCTTGATAGCTTGCCTGCCAGGATCATGCCTCGCTGTGTGCGCGTTGGTGCGTGTGATTCTTTTAAATATTCTTTGTTGGCTTCTGCCTTACTCCATTCTGGTGGTGGTTCTTCGATTTTTTCTGTTTTTATCTTTTTTGGTAGTTGGCAGTTTTAAATATGTCTTTGGCCCCGGGCAGGTGGTGATCCCTAGGGTCAGGGGGTCCGCATAGCCAACTTTTCAAATTTACATTTTAGACCTAGGGAGGTGGTGGTTCTCAGGCCTTCAAACAGCCCCAGGAAGGGGGTCCACACAGTCCTCTTCCATTAACTAAATAAATCCATGGATTTGCAACTTCGTTGTGAATTCACAGCAAGTATTTTTGTACTGGCATGGTCCCAGGGAGACCCCAGGGCCAGAACCAGGGGGTCAGGGTATTACTACCCCGCTCCCTTTTCTTTTTCTTCTGACCTTTGTTTTGGGGGTCGCCAGTAGGTAGTTATAGTTAGGACCATGATTCCATGTCAAAAGCGTTTTTGGCTTGCCTATAACCTTGTCACAGTTTTATGAATTTTCATGAAATGCTCCCAAAAAATTGCTCCGGTAATTTGTGTTGCACAAGGAAAGTTTCGGGAGGATTCGTGGTGCAGAGGCTGAGAAAAATGGGGTTGAAAAAAGGTTGCGTTTGCAATGTTAATTCTTAGGAACCTGTCAACACGACTACAGCCCGAACCTCTGAATGGAATTACAACTAATTTGGCAGAAAGGTAGATGTTGTACTACAGTTTATGCTTTTTGTTTTTTAGTGCAAATCTGCTCAATAGTTGTTGAGAAATTTAATAAGAATATTATAGTGATAGCTCTTGTTGCAGATATTTTGCAAAAAAATTACGAGCCATGCAGGGAAATGCATTGCTCTGATTGGATGCCAACATTTCAACCAGGAAGTGTTGGCAGTTATCTTAGGACTCCCGTGCTTCATTGTTGAAAAGCCCCCGGGTGGGTCAGGCCCCAGGGGCAATTGTAAATTATGGTGTGGTGGCCCATGGGGGCCCCCACAGCCCTGAGGACCGCCACCTCCTGGGCCTTTATAATTTATGCATGGGGGCACCCCTCCTGACTTGTTCTGTACCTCTCTTGCCTCTTTGTGCACCTCTCCTACCTCTTTCTGCACCCCTCTTGCCTCTTTTTGCACTTCTGTAGGTTCTTTCGGCACTGGTCTTGCTTCTTTCTACATCTCACTTGCATCTTACTACACCTCTGTTGCCTCTTTCTGCACTTCACTTGCTTCTTTCTGCACCTCTCTTGGCTCTTTAGGCACCTCTGTTGCTTCTTTATGCACCCCTCCTGCCTCTTTCAGCACCCATTGTCCCTATTTGTGCAACTCCCTGGCCTCTTTCTACACCTATCTTCCCTCTTTCTGCACCACTCTCGCCTCACTCTGTACCTCTATTGCTTATTTCTGCAATTCTCTTACCTATTTCTGCACCCTTTGTGCCTCTTTCAGCACCTCTGCTGCTTTTGTCTGTACTTTTCTTCCTTCTTTTTACCCCCTTGTGCCTCCTTCTGCACCTCCATTGCTTCTTTCTGCACTTGTTTTGCTTCTTTCTGCACTGCTTTTGCCTGTTTCTGCACCTTGCTTGCTTCTTTCTGCTCATCACTTTCCTCTTTCAGCACCTCTGTTCGTTTTTTCTGCAGATCTCTTTTTTTTTTTTTTAAAGACCTTTATTGTCCCACATACAGTGTACACAGCATCATAGCTTACAACCCAGCCGGGCCAGCTGCAGATAATGAACCTTGTGGCATATAAGGTAAGTGAACACAGCTTCAAGGCCGGCAACCCTGGGGTCCGGCAGCGTATATCAGTACTTCACATTACACCATAGCATGTATACATTTATCGTCTAGTAAGTGTGTGGTCTATGGGTTTTCCTGTATGGAGTCAGTGGATCAAAGTGGCTGTGCCGAATCTACCCTCATCAGTGACAGCGGTGGCAGCCTTGTCCGTCACATCGAACGTGCGTCATTGGTGAGTGCTTCTGTGTGGGTCAACATTCAGACGGGCTTGGCGTCATGTGAGGGAGTGTTGAGGGTGTTCAGCGACTAGGCGCGTTTGGGGCGCATAACTTCTTTGTGTATCTATTCCGGTGGAAAGAGTTGTTCTGCACCTCAGTGTCCAAGCGAGGTGTCCAAGCTGCGGCTGACACACCCGAGGGTGTCCCGTGGCGCAAAATGGTGCAAAGCATGAAGTTGTGCGTGTACGGACATGGTCTAAGGGAAGATGTAATCAAATCAACAACTAACTACAAAACAGGGACACAGGTTATACAGGAGATAGGTGGGGGCAGGTATGTGTAGAGTTTGCCATAGCGTCGAGGGGGTGGAGGTCTGAATCAGCGGGTCAGTCGTGTCTCGCGGGGTGGGCAGGCGGGGGGGGGGGCCGGGGCTCGGGAAAGTGCAAGTCGCCTGCGCAGCGGAGTCATCAGTGGGGGGGCCCATGAGCGGTCGGTGGGCGTGGCATTCCGGTGTGGAGCTCGAGCTCCCGTTGCAGCGTCGCACGTGACGGTGCGTCTCCGGGAGTGGGGCAAGTGATCGTCAGTGTGAGGCAGGAGAGTACAAGTCAGACAGTGTGTTGCGCCTGACGGCTATGGGGAGGTGTATGATGCATCGCGTGTGTTCATGAAGGTGTCGTATCGGGGAGTGGGGATAGCAGCACATAGTCCTTCACGTAATTCCCTGTTCCGTACATTTCTGCAGGAAGGAGTGCAGTATGTCCTCCCATTGTTGTGCAATGGGGAATTTTCTGAGCCCAGCTGTCTCTTCCCGCTGCAGGACAGAGCTCTCAGCCCGTGCCCAGTTTGTCAGCGACAGACACCAGTGTCGGAGGAGGGGGGGTGTGGTTGCCTTCCACTTCTTGGTAAGCAGTCTTTTGGCTGTGATAAGTCCAAGGTCCCAGTATCTAGCCTGGACTTTATTTAGGTGCGTGCGTTTATACAAACCCAATATACAGGCTTCCCACGTGCTCGGTACCTGTTCCCTAGTGCAATGTCGGAGTAGCATGGTCACTCCGCCCCAGTACTGCTGGAGGGCAGGACAGAGCCAGAGCATGTGGAGGAGATCCGCGCCTACAAGAGAGCAGCGGCCGCAGGCAGTGTCGGCTACTGAAAAGTACGTATTTATCTTGTCAGGAGTGAGATACGCGCGGTGCAGTATATAAAATTGTATGATTTTAAAGCGAGGGCTGCGGGGGATGTTCACTGGACCAGCCAGGATCATAGCCCACTCCTTGTCCGTCCAGTCCCGCCCTCTGTCTGTCGCCCATTTTTCCCTTAGGTGTACAGTTGCCGGGCGTGTATGTAGGAGGAGTGCTTGCGTTAACCAATGTATAATGTGAGTGCCGTTGATCATGACATGCAGGTATTGTATGAAGTGATGCGTTGGCGGCTCTCCAGATATGTCTCCCCAAGCGGTGGTCAACGCGTGAATGAGGGACGCGTGTGTTAAGAACTGTCCAGCCGGGAGGGATGCATCCTCTACGAGGGCTGCAAAGGGCAGAAGGGCGCCGTCAGAGTAAAGGTCGCCCATCGTTTCCACCTCTGCGGTGATCCAGCTATCCAACTGTACAGTGGTCAGGGTCCCTGCCGTCGTCGGGGTGCCTAACAGCGGCAATATCGGCGCATATGGTGTCGTTGCTCGTGTTAGACGCAAGCAGCGGAGGAAACATCTGCGAGCCACTGCGAGCAGTAGTTGCGTTGGTCGGGGAGTCCGAGTCAGCGGATGGAATAGTACTTGAACTTGGAACAGGGACCAAACGGTGGTGTCTGTAGCCGTGTCGCTCAGGTTCTTACCACCTAGCCAGCTTGACACCCTCTGCATTTGTGCCGCTAGATAATATAACTCCATGTTCGGAACTGCTAATCCGCCCTCTGCAGTGGGCATGTAGAGCTTCGTCAATGCGACCCTAGGCCGACCTTTGTTCCAAATCAGGTTTCGTAGCAGGACCTCGAGGTCGCGGAACACCCGGGTAGGTACATATGTTGGTATGTTCGCAAAATAATATAACAGCCGCGGTAGCACTATCATTTTAGCTAAGGCTATGCGACTAGGGACATTGAGCGGTAGTGTGTTCCAGAACCCCACCTGTGCTCTGGTAGAGGCGATCGCCCTCATCAGATTACCTTCCAAGATGTCCATTGGGTCTCGGTAGATGTGTATCCCGAGGTACCTGAACGTGCTTGGGTACCACTGCAACCTACCACCCCGATGTGTATGTCACATTCGGGAACGTTCGGGCTGAAGGAGTAGGCTCCCGATTTGGCCCAGTTTACTCGCAATCCCGACAGGTCCTCAAAGGTGCCGAAGATGGTAGTAAGGGATTCTGGGACGTTGTTGAGGTCCCTGACGTATAAGAGCAGGTCGTCGGCATATAAGGACACTACATGTAGTCCGTCCGCCAATGGTATTCCCCAGTCAGCTCCCTGCGACCGGAGCATCGTGGCTAGGGGTTCCACTGCTAGGGAGAACAGCAGGGGTGACAGTGGGCAACCCTGTCTGGTGCCCCTTCGTACTCAAATAGGGTCAGAGAGTAGTGCTCCAGTGCGGACTCGGACCGTGGGATTTCGGTATAAGAGGCCGACCATCGTCAGATAGTCATCCCCCAGCTCGAACTTCTCCAACACCGCACGCAGGTAGGGCCACTCCACCGAGTCAAAAGCCTTCTCCAGGTCAAGCACAAGGCACCCTGCTCGTGGCCATTGTCTCGTGGCATATTCCTGCAAGCGAAATAGCCGTCGGATATTGTGGGATGTGTGTCTTGTCGGTACAAACCAGTTTTGGTCTGGATGTACCAGCGTAGGAACTATAGGGATAGGGACCAGCCTGCGGGCAAGTGCAGAGGCAAGAATTTTGTAGTCTGTATTCAAATGTGCGAGAGGGCGGTAAGAGCCCATCTGCGTGCCATCCCTGCCAGGTTTGAGTAAGGAGACAAGCGTCGCTTCATTAAGAGATGGGGGCAGGGTGAAGTCATCGACTGCCGCGGAGTACATCCTCACCAGGTGTGGGATCAGGATATCAGAGGCGGCCTTATAGAACTCGGCCGGTAAGCCGTCCGGCCCCGGAGTCTTACCGTTCGAGAGGTTAAAGATGGTGTCGCGGAGTTCCTCGGGATCCAGCGGTGCTCCGAGGTCATCCTGCTGTGCCGCCGTCAGGGTAGGTAATCGGATGGCAGAGAGATAGTCTGCAATGGCAGGTGGTGGGACATGGAGTCGGGAGTGGTATAGGCCTGTGTAATGATCCGTGAACGCCTCGTGTATTTTGCGCTGAGAGTATAGTGACCTGCCATCCCCGGCTTGTATGGTCGATATTGGAGCCGATCGGTCTTCCCGTGCGATCAGCCAGGTCAGCAGTCTGCCTGGTCTGTAACCTTGTCTGTGGATCCGAGCAGAGTGTGCCGCAAAGTTGACACTTTTCAGACGGTCTAGTAGGCGGTCATGTTCCGCCTTAGCCGCAGTCAGTCGGGCGTTCGCACCACCCTTCGCAGGGCATTCGAGGTCTAGCAGTTCTGATTCCAGCCGTGTCAGGTCTCGTTCAATTTGGCGGCGCATATGTCCCTGTGTTCCCAGGCAGAGCCCCCGTGTCACTACTTTGAAGGCATCCCACTCGGTTTGGGGAGAGGACGCCGTGTCAGTATTTAGTTTAAAGTATTGGGCTGATTGTGCAAGCAAGGATCCTCGGAATGTCGCGTCAATTAAGAGGTCTGGTTGGAGGCACCAGGTGGGAATGGGAGGATGTGGGACGTCCCATGCAATGGTCAGTGTGTGAGGGTTATGATCTGAGTGGGTGCGGCCCATGTATTGAGAGTCTAGGACCAGCGGAAGGAGGTCAGGGGAAACCATGTACCTGTCCAGGCGGACATGTAGGGCATGTGCGCCTGACCAATAGGAGTATGTGCGTGTCGCGGGGTTACGGGTCCTCCAAGCGTCTTGTAGGTGCCATTGTTGGGCCCAGTTGAGGAGAGCCCTCGCTGTGACGTGCGCCTGAGCGTTAGGCGGGGGAGCAGTGGACCTGTCTAAGTGTATGTCCAGGACACAATTATAGTCGCCTCCAAGGATCCACGGAAGCCCATGCCAGGGCGCCAGCGCCGTGGAGAGGCAGTCGAGGAGGCCACCCTGTTCAGTGTTAGGGGAATATATGGAGGCAAGTACTACCGGGTGCCCATCAAGTCTGCCCCTCGCTATCACATACCGGCCTCCCGCGTCTATCTGTGTGTCCATGTCTGCCCAAGGAGTACCTGGCCTTATCCATATGAGCGCCCCACGGGCATAGGAGGAGTACTCAGTGGCATAGATTTGTCCGCGCCATCTCCTACGCAGCGCATGGACCTCAGTCTTGTTTAGATGTGTTTCCTGCAATAAAACTACATGGAATTTATGGCGACGTAAATATGAGTAAATTTAATACCGTCTCGATGGTGTGTGCATTCCTCTCACATTCCATGTGCAGATCTTAATCTCAGCCATATCCACCATCTCGGTATGAGGCATCCGCCTTCTCCGCCACCCACCTCCAAGGCGACCGCCCCCACAAGGCTCCCCGCCTCCCCCCCCCCCCGCAGACACAGACTCCGACATTTCTATCAAGGGCTTAGGCAGTTCTCTGATGCGGGGAAGGAGGAATGTAACTGGGTTCACTAACAGTGCTAAACAGCAGCAAATACCAAAAGGTCGGCAACGGAACATGTCGCCGTCCAAACACGCCAATAGGGCGAAATATTAACGATCAAGTCTAGGGGGCAGCTTGAGCTAGGTAGCAATAAGGCAGTTCTTCAATGTCCAATCAAGTGAGATCGATCTGTTGCCCTTCTCCGGACTACAAACGATTCCCACCATGCAGTCAAATGCAGCATCCCAATAGGCCACGTCTTCACCAGTGGTTCAGCCCCCGGGTGTCTATGCATATAGTGGTGAGAGAAGCAAACCGCACTCCCCGATTGTGTGGGGTGGGAGCGCGTCCACGTGATATGGACGGATGACATAACAATCCCACCCCCACTTCGCTTTCACAGCGTCCATACCTCTGGGTGAGTACTCACTGCGCTAGGGCTTCCTCCATCTGCCTCCAGGGCGGCGAGGGGCGGTCTCAGCTGCAGCCGTGTCCGCTGCATCCCAGCGATCGTTCGTCCATGAGTCTCACCTCCGCCGCCCCGGTGCCAGCCGTTGGTTGCAAGTGTCGTGTTTCAATGGGGCATGTCAGCCGTTTGTGGCGTGACCTCCGGAAGCTCCACCGATAGTTGAGAGTCTGGAATCCCGTAGATAGCTTCATCATCGCTTTGGGCCATCTGCGGGCTTGTGGCTTGAGCATTGTCTGAGGTCGGCGAAGCACTCAGCTGGGAGACCCTCCGGAGAGCGTCCCGTTGTTCCTGGAGCATTTGGTCCAGTGGCGGGGAGTGGTGAGTCGCGTCGTCTGGGCGGTCGTTCGTGTGGCCTCTGTTTCTACGTCTGCGCCGCGGTCCGCGTCCTCTGGGTCGCGTCTCAGGATGTTGTGCATGTCTCGGTGCCGTGTCCGTTCCGCTATCGAGCCAGTTGCTCACCTCCACTGGGTTGTTAAAGAAGTAGGTTTTGTCTCGTGCCACCACTCTCAGTTTTGCGGGGAAGAGTAGGGAGTACTTGAGGCCCGCCTCCCGTAGTCGACGCTTCACTTCCAGGAAATCATGGCGTTGGCGTTGTACTTGTATGGTGTAGTCCGGGAAGAACATCACCGTGGTGTTGTCGATCCGGACCTCCCCGAGCCGCCTGGTTTCCCTTAAAATAGTGTCTCTGTCACGATAGTTCAGGACCCTGAAGAGTAGCGGTCTCGGGTTGGAGCCGGTAGTGTGAGGTCTCGTGGGCACCCAATGCGCTCGCTCTACCACAAACTGTGGCGAGAGTGTGTCCTCAGGTAAGAGCTCCCGGATCCAGTCTTCCACACGTTGAGTCGGTCTGGCGCCTTCCCATTTTTCCGGGACTCCGACGAGTCTGATGTTGTTGCGTCTCGCCCTCCCTTCCGCATCCTCAGCACGGTCTTCTAGGAATTCAACCCTGTTCAGGAGATCTTGTACTTGCTTGTCAGTTTGTGAGACTGTGGGGCCAAGGTCGTTTACCGTTCCTTTCAGCATCTGAGTGCGATCGGCCAATTTCTTGTGGTAGTCCCGCAAGTGGGTAAGGTCTATGGCGACACTGTCTATCTTAGATTCCAGGGACGTCCTGGTCTGTTGGAGGGACTGTTCCATGGCAGCGAGCATGGTATCCAACCGTGATGTGACTTGGTCGGCCGCCATCCTGTGTAATGTTTTGTCAGATTTTCCCTTCGGCGGGGCTCCTCCGGTACCAGTGCGGGTTCTCACCCCTCCGGACATGTGCGAGGTGACTCCACCAGCAGTTAAGCCAGGGGTCGGGGCGACCGTCGTCTCCAGGTCCAGCAGCGTTGGTAAGGCACAGGGAGGCGTTCCCGGTGGCTGTTGTCGTGGGGCAGCGCAGCTTGACCCCCGTGCGTCGCCAACATGAGTAGTGGGCCGTGGCAAGCCGTCGTTCCCAGCTCTGGGCGTTGTGTGATTCCCGCCCTTAGCCTAGGCCACAGGTGTGCTTGATCTCGCAGGTGCAGGGGACTCAGGCCCTCCCTAGGTCGGCGGTGAGGGGCAGCTTACGGCTTGCGGTTGCTGGAGAGTCCAGGGTTATCGAATCGCAGTTGAGAGCCACTGCCAACTGACCGCGTAGTGTAGTGCAGCTACTTAATGTCGGCGCCTTGCCTCGAAACCCTGCAACCAGTCGGCACCGCGCCTCGCGGGCTCGCCTGTCGCACGAGGGTCGAAGGGGGTGAAGCAGGGGGCACCAATCCAGTAGTGTTCTCTCTCCCCCACGTAGGTCGTCCAGCAAAGGGGCGATAGGTTCGGCAGGGTAGCAGCCCCGTCAGTATGTGAGCACAGCGGGCGTGCGCTGTTCGCCGTGTGAGTTAGCCCCTCCAAGTGTCATCTAGTCCGCCAGTGGAGGGATCACCAGCCGGAGGGGGGCCGTAGTAGTAATGTCTCCTCACCTCGCAGGTGTTCCGACAGGTGATCCGGCGGCCGCTGCGTAGGGCCGGGTGTCATCCATCAGCCAGGAGCGGTATGTCAGGAGTAGCCGGTCTGGGCCCCTCACCATCCCTCCGCCGCAGCCTGAGTGAACCGGCGGTCAGTGAACTCCGTCTGTCCCCGGGCCCCGGGCTCCGTGCGCGGCAGGCTCCACGGATCTCGTCGAGAGGTCCAGGTAGTGGGTCCTTCACGTGGGTCCCTGTGTCCGCCCTCACTGTCCGGGTGGTCGCAGGTTTCTCCCGGGCCGCCACGCCGTCCAGTGCACGGGCAGTCAGTCCGGCATGCGCGTCTCCGGCCCAGCTCACAATACCTCCTCTCCCCGGCAGGAAGGCATACACAGCCTCTCTTCAGCGGTGGGGGGGAGCGCAGAGGGTAGTTTGTCCGAGGGGGCCTCGGGGCCCGCGCTGTAGCTTGAGCAGGTACGGGCGATTCCGGGTCCCAGGCCGCGCGGCGGGGCCTAGTGTTATGGCCCAGACCACGGTCGGTCTCCCGTAGTCCTCCACGCCGGTCGGGCGGCCACCAGTCCCGCCAGGCAGTCCTAGGAAAGGCCGGTGATTCTCCACGGAGCTCAAATTTCAAAAGTCGGCCAGAATGCCGAAAACGACATACAGGTGGTCCGCCCGAAGTTTCGGGCAGTTTCAAGGATAATTGTCCGGAGAAATGGTCCGGGGAAGGGGAAGCTCAGCACGGAGCTTTACTCAGGCGCTGCTGTCTCCATTGCGTGCCTAGCCACGCCCCCGTTTTTTCTGCAGATCTCTTGCCTTTTTCTGCACCTCACTTGCGTCGTTCAGCACCTCTGTTGCTTTTTTTCCTGCAGATCTCTTGCCCCTTTCTGCACCCCTCTTTTCTCTTTTGCACCTCTATTGCATCTTTCTGCATCCCTGTTTCTGCACCTTTCCGGCTTGTTTCGCCACATCTCGTGCCTCTTTCTGTACCTCTGTTACCTCTTTCTGTACTTCTCTTGCTCTTTCTGTACCCTTTGCACCTCTTTCAGCTCCTCTGTTGGTTCTTACTGCACTGCTTTTGCTTTTTCTGTACCTCACTTGCCTCTTTCTGCACTTCTCTTGCTTCTTTCCAACCCTCTGTTGCTTCTTTCAGCAATTCTCTTAGCTCTTTCTGCACTTCACTTGCTATTTATTTTCTGCACCTCTCTTGCCTCTTTCAGCACCTCTTTTAATTCTTTCTGCACCCCTCTTTCTGTACCTCTGTTTCTTCATTTTGCACTTCTCTTGCCTCTTTCTGCACCCTTCCTGCCTCTTTCAGCACCTTTGTTGCTTCTTTCTGTACTTCTCTTCCTTCTTTCTGCATCCCTCGTGCCTCGTTCAGCACCTCTGTTGCCTCTTTCTGTGCTCTTTTCCTTCTTTCTGCACCCCTCATGCCTTCTTATGCACCTCTGTTGCCTCTTTCAGCACTTCTGTTGGTTCTTTCTGCACTGCGCTTGCTTCTTTCTGCACCTCACTTGCCTCTTTCTGCACTTCTCTTGCTTCTTTCTAAAGCTCTGTTGCTTCTTTCAACAATTCTCTTGCCTCTTTCTTCACCTCTCTTGCTTCTTTCTAAACGTCTGTTGCTTCTTTCAGCAATTCTCTTAGCTCTTTCTGCACTTCTCTTGCTCGTTTCTGACCGCCATTGTGTCTTTCTGCACCTCTGTTGCCTCTTTCTGCACTTCACTTGCTTCTTTCTGCAACTCTCTTGTCTCTTACTAACCTCTCTTCCCTCTTTCGGCACCACTCTTGCCTCTTTCTGTACCTCTGTTGCTTCTTTCTGCACTTCTCTTGCCTCTTTCTGCACCCTTACTGCCTCTTTCAGCACCTCTGTTTCTTATTTCTGCACTGCGCTTGCTTCTTTCTGTACCTCACTTGCCTCTTTCTGCACTTCTCATGGTTCTTTCTAAACCTCTGTTGCTTCTTTCAGCAATTCTCTTGCCTCTTTTGTCACTTCCCTTGCTTGTTTCTGCCCCTCGTGCGTCTTTCTGCACGTATGTTGCCTCTTTCTGCACTTCACTTGCATCTTTCTGCACCTCTGCTGCCTGTTTCTGTAACTCACTTACTTCTTTCTGCACCCTCTTGCCTCTTTTTGCATCCTTTTTGTCTTTCGGCACCTCTCTTAAGTCTTTCTGCACCCCTGTTCCCTCTTTCTGCACCTTTCCTGGCTGTTTCTGTACCTTTCTTGCCTCTTTCTGTCCCTCTGTTGCTTCTTTCTGTAGTTATCATGCTCTTTCTGCACCCTTCACACCTCTTTCAGCACCTCTGTTGCTTCTTTCTGCACTTCTCTTCCTTCTTTCTGCCCCCCTCTTGCTGTACTTGTCTTGCCTCTTTGTGCATCTCTCCTCCTTTTTGTTTGCAGCCCTCCTGCCTCTTTTTGCATCTTTGTTAGTTCTTTCTGCACTGCTCTTGCTTCTTTCTGCACCTCTTTTACAAATTTCTGCATCCCTCATGCCTCTTTCTGCACCCTCTTCCCTATTTCGCCACCACTCTGTCTTCGTTCTGCATTTCTACTGCTTCTTTCTGTATTGTTCTTGCCTCTTTCTGCACCTGTCTTGCAAATTTCTGTATCCCTCTTACCTCTTACTGCATCCCTGTTCCCTCCTCCTGTACCTTTCTTGCCTGTTTCTTCACCTCTCATGCCTGTTTCTGCACCACTCTTGCCTCTTTAAGCACCTCTCTTTTTTTCTTTCTGCACCCCTCTTGTCTCTCTCTGTACCCATTTTGCCTCTTTGCACACCTCTCCTGCCTCTTCCTGCACCTCTCTTACCTTCTTTTGCAGTTCACTTGCCTCTTTCTGCACTTCTTTAGCTTCTTTCTGTACCTTTCTTGCCTCTTTCTTTCCCCTCTTGCCTCTTTCTGCACCTCTGCTGGTACTTTCTGCACTGCTCTTGCTTCTTTCTGCACTACTCTTGCCTGTTTGTGGATTTCTCTTGCCTGTTTCTGCAGTTCCCTTGTCTCTTGTACCTCACTTGCCTCTTTCTGCACCTCACTCCCTTCCTTCTGTGCCTCTCTTGCTTCTTTCTGTACTTCTCTTGCTTCTTTCTGCACTTCTCAAGCCTGTTTCTATACCTCTTCTGCCTCTTTCTGCAACTCTCTTGCATCTTTCTCAACTTCTCTTGCCTCTTTCTGCACTTATCTTGCCTCTTTCTATACCTCTCTTGCCTCTTTCTGCACCTCTCTTGCCTCTTTCTGCACCTAACTTGCCACTTTCTGCTCTTCTCTTGCCGCTTTCTGAATGTCACTCTCTTCTTTCTACACCTCTCTTGCCTCTTTCTGTAACTCACTTGCTTCTTTCTGCATCTATCTTGCCTCTTTTTGCACTTCTCTTGCCTCTTTCTGCACCCTTCTTGTCTCTTTCAGCACCCCTGTTACTTCTTTCAGGACTTCTCTTCCTTCTTTCTGCACCCCTCTTGCCTTTTTCTGTACCCTCTTGCCTCTTTGTGCACCTATCCTCCCTCTTTGTGCACCCCTCTTGCCTCTTTCTGTACCTCTGTTGGTTCACAGTGGATTTACCCGGTGATATGCGAGCCGATGGCGAGCGCCTCTCAAATTTGATTGTCTGTTGATGATGTCTGCCACATTACGTGAAAATGAATTAACTAATCGTGATACATTGCTGTCTTGAAAAAACAAAAATAGCCTTGAGAAAGCCCTGGCTCTACTCGCCACACAGGGCAATACACGTGTCAGCTGTTATGCCTTATTGCTTTCAATGAAAATTTGCACAACGAATAACTGACAAATGAGTGAAAATGGATGAAACTCAGTGAAAAACATCAATAAAAAGAACCTTGTTTACTCAAGCTAATTTGTACTGTTCTATCTTCCACAATCAAGCAAAATACACCCATTGATGGGAGTGAACTGAAACATTGGGAAAGGAAGAACACATGCTCGCAACCTTTTTATTACTGATCTTCTCTAGAGGCTGGGGAGGTTCATAGCCTTGAGCAAATTTTCCTCCACGAAGTACTTGGGATTCATGTCCAGTCTCAGGATTCCTGGATCCTACTCTCTTCTTTCATCAACCTCTGTTGGTTCTGTCTGAACTGCTCTTGCTTGTTTATGTACCTCTTTTGCAAACATCTGCATCCCTCTTGCCTCTTTCTATACCCCTCTTCCTTCTTTTTGCACCCTTTCTTGCCTCTGTCTGCACACCTGTTCCCTCTTTCTGCACCCCTTTTGCCAGTTTCTGCAACTCTCTTACCATTTTCTGCAGTTCCTTTGCCTACTCATGCACCCCACATGCCTCTTTCTGTACTTCTATTGCCTCTTTCTGCACCTCTCTTGCTTCTTTACTGCACCCCTGTTGTCTCTTTTTACACTGCTGTTGTCTCTTTCTGCACTCGTCTTCCCACTTTCTGTACCTCTATTGCTTCTTTCTGCACTTCTCATGTCTTTCTGCACTTCTCTTGCCTCTTTCTGCATCCCTTGCCTCTTTAAGCACCTCTGTTGCTTCTTTCTGCACCTCTTTTGCTTCTTTCTGCACCTCTGTTGCTTCTTTCGGTACCCCTCTTGCCTCTTTCTGTATCCCTTTTGTCTCTTTATGCATCTCTCCTGCCTCTTCCTCCACCTCTCTTGCCTTTTTCTACAGTTCTCTTGCCTCTTTCTGCATCTCTTGTGCTTCTTTCTGCACTTTTCTTGCCTCTTTCTGTAACCCTCTTGCCTCTTTCTGAACCTCTGTTGGTTCTTTCTGCACTGCTCTTGCTTCTTTATGCACCTCTGGATTAGAGGTAGTTTTAATCCCCTGCCCTATTATGTACTAGGGCCTTATAGGGGAGGTCATGCCATTCACAGGGGTACCCCAACCCATAGTGTACCCTAGTGTATGTAGGTGTTTTCACTGTATTCTAAGTGTCTTTCAGCATTAATCTGACTCCGTGCATGGTTAGTGAGAGTTAGTTAACACCAGTACCAGTCAGCAAAAAGTTGGGGGCACAGGATGACTTTGCAACAAGGCCTCTATCTGCACCTCTCTTGCTCCTTTCTGCACTTTTCTTCTTCGTCTTTCTGGACTTATGTTGCCTCTTTCTGCAATTATCTTGCTTCTTTCTGCACCTTTCTTCGTCTTTCTGGACTTCTGTTGCCTCTTTCTGCATTTCTCTTGCTTCTTTCTGCGCCTTTCTTCCTCCTTCTGCACATTTCGTACCTCTGTAGGCATAGTTAGAAATTAGTATTAAAAAAACCTTTAAAATTCACTGAGAAAAACATAGGTTTCAGGGACGTTATAGTTAGAAATTATCATTTAAAAAGCCTTCGAAATTGACTGAAAAAAACATAGGTTTCAGGGACGTTGTAGTTAAAAATTAGCATTTAAAAAACCTTAGAAATTCACTGAAAAAAACATGGGTTTCAGGGACGTTATAGTTAGTTGGACATTTCAGTCGTACAAAACCAGAGAAATTCGGGCGTTATCGTTAGTTGAGGTAACTATAACTTGTGCCCCTGCAATGCACTGCTGATGATGTCACATATTACATCACTGATGACATCACTGATGACATCTCAAATGACATCACTGATGACATCATCCAGTGATTGAGAGTTTCTAAAAAGTTTAAATATGATATATAACTGGACAAAGGCCTCTTGCCGAAACTCGTGGGTCATCTTTTTTGTTATCTGACGCACCCTGCGGGGCGCGAGTTATAGTTACCTCCACTAACTATAACGCCCGAATTTCTCTGGTTGTGTATGACTGAAATGTCCAACTAACTATAACGTCCCTGAAATCTGTGTTTTTTTCAGTGTATATATATATATATTCACTGAAAAAACCATAGGTTATAGACCATATATAGTTAGGAATTAGCATTTAAAAAACCTTATTTTACTCACACAAAACCATTGAAATTCCATATATAGTTAGTTGCACTAACTATATATTGCGCACCCGCAATCCACTGCTGATCATGTCACATATTACATCATTCATGACATGGTCAGTGACATCACTGATGACATCACTGATGACATCTCAAATGACATCACTGATGACATCACTGATGACAACATCCAGTGACTATGTTTCTGTAAAGTTAAAATATGTCTTACATATTGAAGAATGAGTGGATGTATAAGTGTCTGGACGAAGGATTTAGTAGGTGCATGACTGAATGTATGAGTGAGTGATTAAATGTGTCTCACTGAGTGCATGGGTTAGTGACTAAACTGTCTTAATTTGTGCATCATTATGTCTGTTGTTCTGTAAACTGCTGCATGTGTTGATCAGTAGCTATATGAGTAACTATATGGGTTATTGATTGATTGCCCAAGTATTTGCATGGGAGACTGAGTGTGTGTGTGGCTGGATGGGAGGTGTGTGACTCTGTACAGATCAATGTGTACTTGTATCAATGATTGTATAAGAGAGTAAGTATGTGTTAGTATATGGTTGAAAACGTAAGGTGCTCTATGTTTAACTGTATAGAGTAGAAAATGGAAGTGTGATTGATTCTTTACAGGACTGACTAGGTGTGTGAGTAACTCCATGGATGAGTGGCAGAGTGTGAGTGTCTGTATAGGTGTATGAGTGCATATGATTGTGTTGTAAACATGAGTGATTGTATGTATGAATGATTGTATGGGTGAATGAGTGAATGTGTGTGTAGACGTAGGAATCAGTGAGTACGTATGTAGTAACTAGTATTGGTGTGTCAATGGTTTCAAAAATTATACTCTGTTTTTAACACTGGGTGAAACAGAGGTTATATTAAAATGTGAAGAGATGCATTGTATTGTCACATGAATAATATCATCAGTGATGTGGTCATTGATGTCAAATGAGATGTCATCAGTGATGTCATCAGTGATGTCATTTGAGATGTCATCAGTGATGTCATCAGTGATGTCACTGACCATGTCATGAATGATGTAATATGTGACATGATCAGCAGTGGATTGCGGGTGCGCAATATATAGTTAGTGCAACTAACTATATATGGAATTTCAATGGTTTTGTGTGAGTAAAATAAGGTTTTTTAAATGCTAATTCCTAACTATATATGGTCTATAACCTATGGTTTTTTCAGTGAATTTTCAAGGTTTTGTAAATGCTAATTCCTAACTATATATGGTCTATAACCTATGGTTTTTTCAGTGAATTTCAATGGTTTTTTAATAGCAAATATCATAAGCTGTCGAATGTCAAGTACGTGGTAAGTGAAAACATTTTCGTGTTTATGCACACTGATCTGCTTTGAATGGTGCCCCCCCCCCTCATTTCTATTAGGAGTACTCTCTCTTTGCAGATAGTGAAAGGTAGTTAACGCAGGCCTTTGCCCCCGTTGTAATCCGTCGTGCCTGCTTCTCTCTCCATTTGATTGATTGTTATCCAAGTATTTACTGTTTTAGAATTAGTTCTCTTTGGTTCATTCTCTATTTACAAACAAACACAGAGTCGCAATACTCTGTTTAGTCTTTGCAGATAACGAAAAATCGTGTAAAAAAAAGAAAAGGAATCGAGCAAAATCAGTAGGCCACTAATGGGATCTCTTTTTGACCTCGCTAAAATAGAAACATTAGGAACAACCCCTCATGACAAATACAAAACTAGTGAGATGAACTGAACTCCACACAATGATGGCTGCAAAACAGCTCGGCTCCGCCACCCACCCCGCCCAAAATAACGATAAAGAGCGGCTGCCATGATTGGTTGCGGAATGGCCACGACGGAGCTACGAAATGATGCTGCTCTCATGCTAACCCCAGCTTCAGTCTGAAACATCCAGAAACACTGTAGACTACCAATTCGATCAGTTCCGGTAGCGCCCCAATGTAACCCGGTAGAGAAGAACTAGCCCTCCCCTCTTTGACTGATGGTTCTTGTTGCCTGTCCCTTCTGTTGTCATTTAACAGAACTATTTAGCCTGCTGAAAGGGGTTGTGTTCCGACCGCTGGTTGGTGGAGACATTTTGACTATATTCTGGACCTGCGTTGTCGCGTAATGCGTCATATGACGCGCCGCGTTAGCGCATCCGGAAGTCATCCGGGGCGCGCAGCGCGTAACGTAAGCATAACAAGTCATGTGACTTGTTAATAAAACTTTTCATTGGTTCATTTTACTTTTCTTATTGTAATGATGAAAGGCTTGGTCATATGACCTAAAAATTACGCTTTTCATTACTTCCGAACATTATTTTTTCTTAAATATATGTTATAATGTTCCAGACTAATGTACTTTCCCGGAAATTTTACAACTGTCCTGCAAGTAAAATATATTCTTTTTTCGAGAAAAAGAGCGTTTCTTCGTCCCATGATGGAGCCGTTGAGCAAAAGAGGGTCGACCTGCTGTCTTAGTCGCCGATACGCCTGAATATGAGATTCTTATCGATCACTTTATGTTGCAGGAATAGAAAACACAACAGCCCTTGACCATTTATCTTTACTGCGTTCCTTCGTATTATACCTTTTACCCTTAATGTAATTGGTCTGCTTTATTTCACTTGCCTTTTAATGATTCTAAAACAGTGACTATTATTACAAACTTTACCAATGTATATACTACTACCATGTTTTCTTTTAAAAACCTTTATTGTGAAAATTTCATTATACAAATACGAGCCTATAACCACGTGGGCCGGCCACGGAGCAAACTGTAATCGTATGTGATGAGTAGACATTTACACTGTAGAGGAACGTAACGGGCGGGCCATTAGGTTGCAAGAACTAAGGTGTCTAACAGTTACGGAATCGGTGGACGTACATTTTATAATTAAAATACGACAGGGCCAGTTACAATAAAATTATCTAGATATACATTTGCGGGCAAGTACCATGGGTGACGTTAATTCGAACTTTCAATAGTACAGTAATCAATAACACATCAGAACTTAATATCAATAGGGATGTCGAAATATTCAATCAATTCTCGTCCCCGCCCGCCATGTGCTTCAAAACTGCATACGTATCTCGTGATTTCAAGGTTCTGCAACCAGTACACAACAAGGAGTTACGAGTCCCATTTATTCCGGCGCCATTTTGGGCGAGGACGGGCAGGTCCAGGATATAGTCAAAATGTCTCTACCAACCATCGACTATGATGATGTTCATATGCTGTATTTATTAGAGTAACACTCATCTGTCCACATGAAATTAATTTGCCACAATCTAAACATGTCATTTTAATCTTTCCAAAGTTCTTCTAAAAATTTGGGACCGTTTCCCTTGCCTCTGAAGCTCTCAGTGCCACTTCTTTGATGAATGTACTAGCAGGTCAGGGGTTCTCCTCCAAATCTCTCTTTTATGCAGCACTATAATTAATTGGTGCCACCTCTCCATATGACGATGCATGGTATAGTTACCACAACTATATTTTTTTTCGGTTCCTCTGGAGAGTTCATCGTGGCAGATGAAGCGTGTAACGTACCGGGCATTTACCTTTTTTTGCATGTACAGGAAAGGAAAAAAAAATCGAGCGTCCGAGTTCTAAGGTGTCCCAGGGCCATTTTAGTGGAGGACATGATACAGCGATAATGCCCTGGATAAGGACACTTCCTTCGGGCACCCCACGCCGTCTTTCGGCGCAGCATTGTAGGATGGCCACACCAGTGCGGCAACTTGCTAGACACCACCTCGGTGCCATCCGGATCTCGGCGCCCCACTGCAGATGAACTGCCTCCACATGGAGAAGCGGGAGAGGCTCGTTTGCGCCGCCTCCCCCCCCCCCCTTCGGGCACCCCACGCCGACTTTCGGCGCAGCATTGTAGGATGGCCACACCAGTGCGGCAACTTGCTGGACACCACCTCGGTGCCAACCGAATCTCAGCGCCTTGTGTTGTCTTCCATTCCGAAAATATTGTTGGCAGCATTTTGAAAGGAAAGACAAACAGCCGTTTGTGGCCCTCACTACACCGTTCTCCTAGTGAGTCTCACATTGTTACATTTAGGAAGAATGTTGAAGAGTAGTATGTTGAAAATCTGAAGCCATTGTTATACAAACTCTCAACCAGCCTTGGATGGAAAAATCCTGAAGAATGTACAAACTGAAAACCAGTTTTTCTCTGTATAGCATCAGCAGCAACGCTTGAGTCAGCTTTGTGTGAAGCCGCCATTTTGATTCAATCAATAGCGTCCCCCTGCACACATTCAGGGACCTGGTCGTGTCTTCAGGTCAAACGGATTGTGGGACAAGATGCACAAAGGAAAAGGAAAAAAGTTCCGCCGGACCCCGGGAGGTGGCCGCCTATGTCATGGGCGATCTTAGGCCACACCAGGGCAATAGTGAAGCTGCAGCAGGTGCAAATAAGCTTCAGACAGTGTTACAAGCGCTGCTCAGAACTCTCAACTATGACACCACCTCGGTGCCATCCGGATCTTGGCGCCTTGTGCTGGTTCCGGCCTATTCACACATCGGTCCGCTACTGACGCCACCTCACAGGCCAACGGGGCACCCCACGCCGACTTTCGGCGCAGCATTGTAGGATGGCCACACCAGTGCGGCAAATTGCTGGACACCACCTCGGTGCCATCCAGATCTCGGCGCGTTGTGCTGCCTTCGGCCTATTCGCCACAAGTGCGCACGCAACTCAGCTGCATAGCGAGTGAAACACCAAGGGGCGCCCCACTGCAGCCGAGGAACCTCCATCTTGGGGGCGACGCACAGCATCACATTGCTTTCCAATGCAGTCAGATCCTCAAACAGCCCCCACTGACTGACGCGAACTCACAGGCCAACGGGGCGCCCCACGCCGACTTTCGGCGCAGCATTGTAGGATGGCCACACCAGTGCGGCAAGTTGCTGGACACCACCTCGGTGCCATCCGGATCTTGGCGCGTTGTGCTGCCTTTGGCCCCATTCGCACATCAGTCCGCTACTGACGCCATCTCACAGGCTAATGGGGCGCCCCACGCCGACTTTCAGCATTGTAGGATGACCACACCAGTACAGCAACTTGCTAGACATCACCTCGGTGCCATCCGGATCTCGGCGCCCCACTGCAGATGAAGTGCCTCTCAACTATGAAACCACCACTGTGACATCCGGATCTTGGCGCGTTGTGCTGCCTTCGGCCTATTCGCACATCGGTCCGCTACTGACGCCATCTCACAGGCTAATGGGGCGACCCACGCCGAGTTTCAGCATTGTAGGATGACCACACCAGTGCAGCAACTTGCTAGACATCACCTCGGTGCCATCCGAATCTTGGCATCTCAACGCCTAGTGGTATCTTCCATACAGAAAATATTGTTACGCTACCTTTGGCCCCATTCGCACATCAGTCCGCAACTTAGACATCACCTCGGTGCCATCCGGATCTTGGCATCTCAGCGCCTTGTGGTGTCAGTCAGAAAATATTGTTGCGCTGCCTTTGGCCCCATTCGCACATCAGTCCGCTACTGACACCATCTCACAGGCCAACAGGGCGCCCCACGCCGACTTTCAGCATTGTAGGATGGCCACACCAGTGCGGCAACTTACTAGACACCACCTCGGTGCCATCCGGATCTTGGCGCGTTGTGCTGCCTTCGGCCTATTCGCACATCGGTCCGCTACTGACGCAAACTCACAGGCCAACGGGGCGCCCCACGCCGACTTTCAACATTGTAGGATGGCCACACCAGTGCTGCAACTTGCTGGACACCACCTCGGTGCCATCCGGATCTTGGCGCGCTGTGTTGCCTTCGGCCTATTCGCACATCGGTCCGCTACTGACGCCGCCTCACGTGCCAACGTATTTTCTCCGCATTTTATACCCTATGCCGCATAACAGGTCATGTGACTTGTTTATAAAACTTTTCATTGGTTCATTTTACTTTTGGTTTCCTAATGATGGAAGGCTTGATCATATGACCTAAAAACAACACTTTTCATTGGATGAAAACTTTTTTTTTTTCCAAACGATGAAAGCCCCACCTTGTTTCTGGATGTTTCAGACTGAAGCTGGCGTCAGCATGAGAGCACCACCATCTCGTAGCTCCGTCGTAGTCATTCCGCGAGCAATCATGGCAGCCGCTCCCCACCAGAAGCCTGCAGGAGTCGGGGCCCCCAAAACTTTTGATGAATTCTCAAGGCGGAGGGGACGCTTTCGAGAATGGGGTCCAAGACCTAGCAGACAAGCGTCCGATTTCCAAGGTGTCCCAGGGCCATTTCAGTGGACCAGGCCCAAAAAGGAAAGAGCCTGCCGCCATTTTGAGAGTCCTGTGACAGCCGCCTATCGCTGCACCGCAAGAGTGGGCGCAACTCAGCTGAATTGCGGCTTTTGACACAGTGGACCAAAAACGGACGGAATGGCAACTGAAACGGTAAAGGGGCGCCCCACTACAACAGATGACACTCCACCTGGAGAGGCCCGTTCACGCCGCCTCCCCCGGGGCGCCCCACGCCGTTATTCGGAGCAGCATTGTAGGATACCAAAACCAGTGCGGCAACTTACTGGACATCACCTTGGTGCCATCGTTCTGCTGCCTTGGAACTATTCGCACAACAGTTTGCTACTGAAGACCCACCCCCCGCGACGCCCCACGCCGTTATTTGCTGGGTGGCAACTTACTAGACATCACTTTCGTGTCATCTAGATTTCAGCGCGTTCTGCTGCCTTGGAACTATTCGCACAACAGTTTGCTACTGATGACCCGCCCCACGCCGGAAATCTGGACGTTGTGCTGCGTTGGGACTATTCGCACAGCCGACCGCTACTTCGTTGTTTTTCCCTAAAAATGTTTATATGTTATTACTATTTTTGTTTTCTTGTATATATTTATAAATTATTAAAGTTTTATAATCTTACTACTTTGTCGGAGTGCTATATATTTTTAATGTGACACATAATTGTAAAAACTTTGATGTACAAAGAGTCATCCCTGGAATCTTCCGCTTCACGCTCGGTCCCCTCCCCAATCACAATACAGGATGGTTTTCAGATAATAGCAACGCTTCTGCTGTGACGGATCTCATCGAGTGTGGGCCTTGATCTACTATAACTCCTTTGAAGAGGGGTGAATCTTTACAGCTGTGGCCATAAACTACATCTGCAGGGCTAGCTGATACCCTAGGACCAGCCTGGACAATCGGACACAGAGGAAAAGGAGTGTCAGAGGGTGCAGTAGTGAATAGGGCGAAAGGGAGGTGTCGGGCGGGCACAGGGTGTGATTCTCAGGAAAGAGCAGCGCAGATGGGGGGAGGTTTATTACCCATGCATAAGACAGAGAGCGGGGGTGACCACTGCCTGGGGGAGATGCTTGCGAGGGTGGGGAGCCATGCTAAGGATCGACAGCGTGCACAGAGTGGGTCTGGTCAATGCATCTAAAATGGCTGCCGTGCACGACAAAAGTGTGGCATTTGAAAAAAGACAAGATGGCGCAGACAATGTTTTTCAACACTTCCTGATTTCCTTCGAATCGAACGTTAACAGACGTTGGGGCATATTACCAAAGTTAAGCGATATTTATCCCTAACGATGCATTGCAAAGATTTTTTTACCGTCAGAAATTATCGCAGATAAACCTTGCTATTATCAAAGTTTATCGCAAATACGATAAAAACCGACCGCAATGCATTAATATCGCTGAAAACTCAGCGATATTCATGCATTACCGAGCTAATCCTCTTAGCCATGTTATCCACCTCCCATAGGATAACATGGCTAAGAACTGCTCAGGGCAGCTGTTACTTTTTGGAGATATTCGCGCTTATCTCGAATATTTCCAAAAGTTGATAATAGGAGATAGCGATGTTAGCGACTGTTTCCAGTCGCTAACATCTTGGCATGCCCACTTTGCATGTCATTAGTGATAAATATCACTCACATGCAAAGTGGGGCCCAAGATGGTCGCTATCTCCTACTAGCCGTCGCTAACTGGTGTTAGCAACAGCTAGGTAATACAGATATAATTTTATCTCCGCGAAGCGGAGCGCTGTTACAGATATATATCTTGTTTTTGAACGTTAATTTCTCAAAATGCACTGAAGCACATATATTGAGACCTAGCAAAGGCACATCGGGCTACCAGTCCCTAATATTTTACCAAGTTTCGTGCAAATCCATTCAGCCGTTCGATTATTATTATTATTTATTTTTTTTGCCCCGCGGGGCCCTTTTAAAACCTCCACATCAAACCTAGGGGATCAGCGAGGATCTACTATGCCCCCTTATGGTCATTTGCCCCTTCGCTTTGGCCTCCTCTTGTCTCTCGATCCTACCGAGAGACAAGATGGCGGCCGCTACGGACTGTTTGGAATGTTTACAGACACCGGAGAGCCAATCAGCTTCGCTTCGCAAAGCTCCGTAACGCGAAAAGTACGCGAAGCGGTGCGCTGTTACAGATATATATCTTTTTTTGAACGTTAATTTCTCAAAATCCACTGAAGCACATATATTGAGACCTAGCAAAGGCACATCGGGCTACCAGTCCCTACAATTTTGCCAAGTTTCGTGCAAATCCATTCAGCCGTAAGATTATTATTATAATTTTTTTTTTTTGCCCCGCGGGGCCCTTTTAAAACCTCCACATCAAACCTAGGGGGTCAGCGAGGATCTACTATTCCCCCTTATGGTCATTTGCCCCTTCGCTTTGGCCTCCTCTTGTCTCTCGATCCTACCGAGAGACAAGATGGCGGCCACTACGGACTGTTTGCGGCCACTACGGACTGTTTGGAATGTTGACAGACGCCGGAGAACCAATCAGCTTCGCTTCACAAAGCTCCGTTGCGCGAAAAGTACGCGTCCTAGGCCGCTGCCCGGTCCGCGCTTACAGATATATATCTTTTTTTAAACGTTAATTTCTCAAAATCCACTGGAGCACATATATTGAGACCTACAAAAGGCACATCGGGCTACCAGTCCCTACAATTTTGCCAAGTTTCGTGCAAATCCATTCAGCCGTTCGGGCTAAAAGTGAGGCCAACCGCCCTATGGAAATTAACATGGGAAAAACGCGTTTTGGGACCCCCCTTTTTTCTCGGCCCCCCCTTGACGAACCCCCCCCAAATTTTCAAAGGCTGCTCAGAAACAAAATGTGCCATTTTCCTGAAAATTTCAGCCAATTCCGTCCACAAACGGCAAAGTTATTAGACATAGAATTTTCAAAAATCCCATAGAGAAAAAATCCTAACTATATATACCTACTGGCGACCGCCAGTAGGTAATATATATATATATATATATTACCTACTGGCGGTCGCCAGTAGGTATATATAGTTAGGATTTTTTCTCTATGGGATTTTTGAAAATTCTATGTCTAATAACTTTGGCGTTTGTGGACGGAATTGGCTGAAATTTTCAGGAAAATGGAACAATTTGTTTCTGAGCAGCCCCTGAAAATTTGGGGGGGGTTCGTCAAGGGGGGGGCGAGAAAAAAGGGGGGTCCCAAAACATGTTTTTAACATTGAGTTTTCCATAGGGCGGTTGGCCTCACTTTTAGCCCGAACGGCTGAATGGATTTGCACGAAAATTGGCAAAATTGTAGGGACTGGTAGCCCGATGTGCCTTTGCTAGGTCTCAATATATGTGCTCCAGTGGATTTTGAGAAATTAACGTTCAAAAAAAGATATATATCTGTAACAGCGGACCAGGCAGCGCTCCAGTTCGCGTACTTTTCGCGTTACGGAGCTTTGTGAAGCGAAGCTGATTGGTTCTCCGGCGTCTGTAAACATTCCAAACAGTCCGTAGCGGCCGCCATCTTGTCTCTCGGTAGGATCGAGAGACAAGAGGAGGCCAAAGCGAAGGGGCAAATGACCGTAAGGGGGCATAGTAGATCCTCCCTGACCCCCTAGGTTTGATGTGGAGGTTTTAAAAGGGCCCCGCGGGGCAAAAAAATAAATAAATAATAATAATCGAACGGCTGAATGGATTTGCACGAAACTTGGCAAAATATTAGGGACTGGTAGCCCGATGTGCCTTTGCTAGGTCTCAATATATGTGCTCCAGTGGATTTTGAGAAATTAACGTTAAAAAAAAGATATATATCTGTAACAGCGCTCCGCTTCGCGTACTTTTCGCGTTACGGAGCTTTGCGAAGCTGATTGGTTCTACGGCGTCTGTAAACATTCCAAACAGTCCGTAGCGGCCGCCATCTTGTCTCTCGGTAGGATCGAGAGACAAGAGGAGGCCAAAGCGAAGGGGCAAATGACCATAAGGGGGCATAGTAGATCCTCCCTGACCTCTTAGGTTTGATGTACCATTTTGCCAAGTTTGGTGTAATTCCGTTCAGCCATTCAGGCTGTAGACGTATCTAAATGTCCTATGGAAAATTGCATGGGGAAAACACATTTGAAAGTGTTGAAATTTAGAACCAATTAAAATGTTACTTTGGTTTTGTATTTGTGTGTGATGAAAGTTAATTGGTTATGTATATATCTAAAATGAGAGGAAACCACAGCCATTTTGTGATACTACTGTCTGAGGTACATTTGTGAGGAATTTTTGGTGCTCAATTTCTGGTGTTTGGTTTACACAGTACTAACACTTCTCCTACTTTTAAAAAGGTGAGTTGTTAATTTGTAAGGGGAACTACGTTGTACACTTTAAGATAATTTGAAAAATGTTTTCTGTTATTTATTTACAGTCCTTCTGTTATACTAAATACTTGATAAAGTTAGTTTTATATTATGTATTACTAAAAACGATAAATGAAAGTGATTATTTTTTTCTGCAATTTACAGCAAGCAATTTCTAAATAAAATGGCTCACAATGAAGAGACCGTGGCAATTTCTTTTGAATTATCCACTACATTTATTGAAATTGACAGCACCAATAATGAAGTATTCTCACAAGGAGGAGATGACTTGAATGATTTTTTGGATCAATCTCTTGATGGCGAATTTATCGAATGTTTGGAGACCATAGAGTTACAAGAATCATCATTGCAGACTTTTCATGAGGAGATTCCTGATGAGATGATTGAAGAGGAAATTCCTGATGAGGACATGTTACTAGTTCTTTCAAATTTTGAAAATTCAGAAGAATAAATTTATATTTAGAAATCAAAAATTGGTTGAGACATTATTCATTTTTATTTTTAATTTATGAGGTTGTAGCGAAGTGATTGTAGTATAAAATGAGACTTATAGTATAGAGTGCAACATTTTTATGTTACATGGTAAGTTTACTCATATTTACTTCCCTTCTCCCACTATATTATCTCCAATGTGTATTTGACATCTCTTCTTCATCTCCAGCCTCCTTTCTCTCACTGTCTGTCTCTGATGCATCTTATCGCTGCCATTTTGTGTAATTATAGAAGAGAGTAAAATAAAATAGTTCGGAACGTGAAAAGGGGGCAAAGTAGAGTACCCCTCACCCCCTAGGCCTTCTCAGGCGGTCCCAAAAGGATCAGTTTCTGTTTTCCTGAGAGATTATGGTATGAGTTCCATATACCACAATAACTTGCATTACAACATGCAAGATATCTATCTCCTATTACCAACTTTTGGAGATATTCGCGCCAAGCGTGAATATCTCCAAAAACTAACACCTGCCCTGAGCAGTTCTTAGCCATGTTATCCAATGGGAGGTGGATAACATGGCTAAGAGCATTAGCTCGGTAATGCATGAATATCGCTGACTTTTTAGCGATATTCATGCATTGCGGCCGTTTTTTATCGCATTTGCGATAAACCTTGATAATAGCAAGGTTTATCTGCGATAATTTCTGACGATGCTTAGCGGTAAAAAATTCGTTGCTAAGCATCGTTAGCGATAAATATCGCTTAACTTTGGTAATATGCACCAACGTCTGTTAACGTTCGATTCGAAGGAAATGAGGAAGTGTTGAAAAACATTGTCTGCGCCATCTTGCCTTTTTTGAAATGCCACACTTTTGTCGTGCACGGCAGCCATTTTAGATGCCTTGACCAGACCCACTCTCTGCACGCTGTTGATCCGTAGTATGGCTCCCCACCCTCGCAAGCATCTTCCCCAGGCACTGGTCACCCCCGCTCTCTGTCTTATGCATCGGCAATAAACCTCCCCCCATCTGCGCTGCTCTTCCCTGAGAATCACACTCTGTGCCCGCCCGACACCTCCCTTTCGCCCTATTCACTACCGCACCCTCTGACACTCCTCTTCCTCTGTGTCCGATTGTCCAGGCTATCAGCTAGCCCTGCAGATGTAGTTTATGGCCCCAGCTGTAAAGAATCACCCCTCTTCAAAGGAGTTATAGTAGATCAAGGCCCACACCCGATGAGATCCGTCAAACCACACGCGTTCCTACTATCTGAAAACCATCCTGTATTGTGATTGGGGAGGGGACCGAGCCTGAAGCGGAAGATTCCAGGGATGACTCTTTGTACATCAAAGTTTTTACAATTATGTGTCACATTAAAAATATATAGCACTCCAACAAAGTAGTAGGAATATAAAACTTTAATAACTTATAAATATATACAACAAAACAAAAACAGTAAAAACATTTAAACAATGAAGAGACCGTGGCAATTTCTTTTGAATTATCCACTACATTTAATGAAATTATCTCTTGATGGCTAATTTATCGAATGTTTGGAGACCATAGAGTTACAAGAATCATCATTGCAGAGTTTTCATGAGGAGATTCCTGATGAGATGATTGAAGAGGAAATTCCTGATGAGGACATGTTACTAGTTCTTTCAAATTATGAAAATTCAGAAGATGTTGCCTGGGGGTGGGTCGTCAGTAGCGGTCTGTTGTGCGAATAGTTCCAAGGCAGCAGAACGCGCTGAAATCTAGATGGCACGAAGGTGATGTCTAGTAAGTTGCCCCCCAGCAAATAACGGCGTGGGGCGCCGCGGGGGGGGGGGAGGCAGTCCAAAGTTCCGTTAAAAGGGCAAAGGAAAGGATCGGTGGTTTGAACCATCAGTCAAAAAGGGGAGGGGGTGCAACAATTTTTCCTACCGGGTCACACCGTGCTTTCACCGGAACTGAGGTCTGCAGGATTCTAGTCATTCAATCTGAGGCTGGCGCCAGCATGGGAGCGCCGACGTCCCGCGGCTACAGGTTCGTCACTCCACGGGCGATCATGGCAGTCATTCCCCATCGGGGGTGTCTGCGGGGGTCGGGGACTCCCGCGGCTCCTCTAGAATCTTCAAGGTCGTGGAGGACTACGGTGGTGGAGTCAACCAGTGACCGGGCCATTTCTTTATGCTGGGCCCGCTCTTGCCAGGTCGACCGCCATTTTGAGAGTTCGGTAGCTACTGGCGATCGCGGGGTCAAATGAGCGGACGGGCTCCACCCTGCCGGGCGAGACGTTGCAGCATCGCCACAGTGGAAGAACCCTTTTCCGGGCGCCTGGAGCGCTGAGGGTGCAGCTGGGAAGCCTCCACCTGGGGAGGCGGGAGAGGCCTGTTCGCACCGTCTCTCCCACCCAGTGCACCCCACGGCGTCTCGCTTGACATTTGTTATGGCCGGACCAGGCGATGAGGACGAGGGGGGGGGGTCGGAGGCATGTGCAAGACATCCCCCCCAGTGTTGTCGCAGCCATTATAAAAGAAAGAAGAAATGTCCCGTCCGTCTTTGGGCCGGACCTCCGGTGGATGGCGGCCGGACGCCCTTTGCTCTGGCCCCATGAACGGGTTCCTTGGCTCATCGGCTGCAGCCGGATCCCGTCGGCCCCAGCCCCCGGCCGTTGGTGGCCGGACCGGGAGAGAGAGTGGGGGGACAACCTGCAACTCTCAAGTGCCACCGCGGCCGGACTGGGAGAGAGAGGGGAGGGTCGAGGACATAGACATTCCCCCCCCTGCAACTCTCCAGTGTTGTCAATCCCCTGGCCGGGTCCCGCTGGCCTCGGCCTTTCCTCCGGCTACACCCTACGTGATGATCTTCTGCCGACGGTTGGCAGCAGGACCCGCCTTATATGTGTTGCTTCCGGCTGGGCGTAGCCGGAAACCTGTTGCACTTTGGAAGTTTCCAGAATGGGGCGGATGTCTGCTGACTTGTATCTTTCCCAGTTTGCCGTTATTTGGCCGTGGCAGGCGGTGGGACAGACACGTTTTGGGGCAGTGAGGGGCGATGAAGCCTCGTTGCCTTGTGGCCGTTGCAATGTCACACTTGGTTTCTCTTACTGTTTTCAGGTTTCTTATTACGGGCTTACTTCTAACGTTTCTTGTTTCTAGGCCAATAATAGGTTTTATCATTACGTATTGTTATCGTTTCTTTGTTTGTTATTTAATAAAAAGTTCATTAGTGGCCTACTGATTTTCGTTTTCCTATTCCTTTCTTTCCAGGTTGTTTCATGCTAAAGTTTCTGTTAACAGGATACAGTGATCACTTCGTTATTATTGCATATGTCCTTTTCACTAGGGGTGCTCTCTGGTCGGGCCAGATGACCTATCTCTAGTAAATGGTCCGGGTGAAACAGGTGCATCAATCAGTGGGGAGTAGATAGGCATGACAGATTACAACGGGGGAGAAAGGTCCGCATTACCTACCCTTTCACTACTTGCAAAGATTTTCCTACGTTTATTTGCAAACAGGGAATACCTCCAAAAAGAACCAATTCCCAAACAGTCAATGTTCGGGCAAACAATCAATCAATGAGGAACGAAATAGGCACGACGTGTTAAAGGTTTGCGTTACCTACCCTTCACTATCTGCAAAGGGAGAGAGAATATTCCTATTCTTCCTCGTTTGCAGGCAGAGAAGATCCTTAAGAGAACCAACTTCGAACAATTCAATGCTCGATTCAAACAATCAACAAGGGGTACTGTGAACACAAATGAACGCCGCTTATGTACATACACATTGCTATTTTCAACAGGTTGTTCCTAATGTTTCTATTTTAGCGAGGTCAAAAAGAGATCCCATTAGTGGCCTACTGATTTTGCTCGATTCCTTTTGTTTTTTTACACGATTTTTCGCTATCTGCAAAGACTAAACAGAGTATTGCGACTCTGTGCTTGTTTGTAAATAGAGAATGAACCAAAGAGAACAATCAATCAAATGGAGAGAGAAGCAGGCACGACGGATTACAACGGGGGCAAAGGCCTGCGTTAACTACCCTTCACTATCTGCAAAGAGAGAGTACTCCTAATAGAAATGAGGGGGGGGGCAGCATTCAAAGCAGATCAGTGTGCATAAACACGAAAATGTTTTTACTTACCACGTACTTGACATTCGACAGCTTATGATATTTGCTATTAAAAAACCATTGAAATTCACTGAAAAAACCATAGGTTATAGACCATATATAGTTAGGAATTAGCATTTACAAAACCTTGAAAATTCACTGAAAAAACCATAGGTTATAGACCATATATAGTTAGGAATTAGCATTTACAAAACCTTGAAAATTCACTGAAAAAACCATAGGTTATAGACCATATATCGTTAGGAATTAGCATTTAAAAAACCTTATTTTACTCACACAAAACCATTGAAATTCCATATATAGTTAGTTGCACTAACTATATATCGCGCACCCGCAATCCACTGCTGATGATGTCACATATTACATCATTCATGACATGGTCAGTGACATCACTGATGACATCACTGATGACATCTCAAATGACATCACTGATGACATCACTGATGACATCTCATTTGACATCAATGACCACATCACTGATGATATAATTCATGTGACAATACAATGCATCTCCTCACACGTTAATATAACCTCTGTTACACCCAGTGTTAAATACAGAGTATAATTTTTGAAACCATTGACACACCAATACTAGTTACTACATACGCACTCACTGATTCCTACGTCTACACACACATTCACTCATTCACCCATACAATCATTCATACATACAATCACTCATCTTTACAACACTATCATATGCACTCATACACCTATACAGACACTCACACTCTGCCACTCATCCATGGAGTTACTCACACACCTAGTCAGTCCTGTAAAGAATCAATCACACTTCCATTTTCTATTTTTTCCATTTTCCATTTAAACATAGAGTACCTTACATTTTCAAACATATACTAACACATACTTACTCTCTTATACAATCATTGATGCAAGTACACATTGATCTGCACAGAGTCACACATCTCCCAGCCAGCCACACACACACTCAGTCTCCCATACAAATACTTGGACAATCAATCAATAACCCATATAGTTACTCATATAGCTACTGATCAACACATGCAACAGTTTACAGAACAACAGACATAATGATGCACAAATTAAGACAGTTTAGTCACTAACCCATGCACTCAGTGAGACACATTTAATCACTCACTCATACAGTCAGTCACGCACCTAAATCCTTCATCCAGACACTTATACATCTACTCATTCTTCAATATGTAAAACATATTTAAACTTTACAGAAACACACAGTCAATGGATGATGTCATCAGTGATGTCATCAGTGATGTCATTTGAGATGTCATCAGTGATGTCATCAGTGATGTCACTGACCATGTCATGAATGATGTAATATGTGACATCATCAGCAGTGGATTGCGGGTGCGCGATATATAGTTAGTGCAACTAACTATATATGGAATTTCAATGGTTTTGTGTGAGTAAAATAAGGATTTTTAAATGCTAATTCCTAACGATATATGGTCTATAACCTATGGTTTTTTCATTGAATTTTCAAGGTTTTGTAAATGCTAATTCCTAACTATATATGGTCTATAAACTATGGTTTTTTCAGTGAATATATATATATATATATATATATATATATATATATATATATATATATATATATATATATATATATATATATATATATATATATATATATATATATCCAAGAAAATCGGTGTTCCTTCACGAGCACTAGGAAATAACAACACATCACAGCTTCGACACGGTATCCAACCAAGTAGGTTTATTACTCCATAAACCACACGTTTGGTTTATGGAGTAATAAACCTACTTGGTTGGATACCGTGTCGAAGCTGTGATGTGTTGTTATTTCCTAGTGCTCGTGAAGGAACACCGATTTTCTTGGATATTGTAAACCGGCAGCTCCGCCGGAACGAGACACCCCAACAATGACGACCGCGCGGCGCAGGTGAGTGTGACCTGGTCTCAGGACACCCCCGCGCCGCACGGCCACCAGCTGTGTGTGTGCCCCCTTGCCTCGCTGCTGCCCGCAGCCCGCTGTGACTGCCTCTCTGTTCCCTGCCTTTCCGCCGCATTTTGCGTGCGTGTGCTTTGCTTTGCTGATAACTGTATTTAACCTTTTTTTCGTTCTGTAACTGTTATTTCATTTCTGTTTATCAGCTCATTGTTGTTGTCTCTGTCCCCCTGTGCCCGCCCCGCTCCCCGCTTCCCACCGCCGTCCTAGCGGCCACACCCCATTTTTGTTCTGTGCCCTCCCCGCTCCCACCTCCCAGCTGCTCCTCCCTCCCTCCCACTTCGCCATAAATGGTAAGCCCGTCTGCGCCCGTCCGCGCGTGGACCGCGCCCAGCGCCAGGACCCCTGGCCCCCACCGACGCAAGACGACCCGACAGACCTACGACGCCGCCACCCTCAACGCACTCAATGCCGGCCGGAACCCCGCCTGCCTCCGGGCCGCCCCGAAGCGCTTCCACGGACCCTTCACCTGCACAACCTGCAAGTTCACCTGCCTCCGACCATGCACCGCGCCCGCAAAGCCAAGCTCCAGCAACAACCTCAAGTGCATCCTGCTCAACACCCGCTCCGTCCACAGACACGCAGTCGAACTCTGGAACCTGCTCGACACAACATCTCCAGACGTCGCCTTCCTCACTGAAACATGGATGAACGCCTCCTCAGCCCCCGACATCGCCATCGCCATCCCGGATGGATACAAGATCATCAGGAAGGACCGAATCAACCAGACCGGAGGAGGCATCGCCATCGTCCACAAGAACACCATCCGCATCACGACCGACGCCGACAACACCTACACCGCCGCCGAACACCTCCACTTCCAGATTCACACCGACCCAAAGACGACCCTCAGAGGCACCCTCATCTACAGATCCCCGGCACCACGCGCACAATTCAGCGAAGACATCACGGACTTCATCAGCCCACACGCCCTCCCCTCCGCCGAATACATCCTCCTAGGGGACCTCAACTTCCACCTGGAGAAAAACAACGACAACAACACCGTCACCTCGGACTCAAGCAACTGGTCAACCCCCCACCCACTACGCCGGCCACGCGCTCGACCCCGTCTTCTCATCCAGCAAGCACATCACCTTCAGCCACTCCACCGGACTTCACTGGACCGACCACAGCTGCGTCCACTTCAGCTTCAGAAAAACCACTACCCACCACCACCCGCAACAGGTTCCTCACAGAAGTTGGAGCAAGATCACCGCCGACCAGCTCACCGCCTCCCTCAGCCAGAACCCACCCACCAGCACACCGGACCCCAACGAAGCAGCCCGCAACTTCACGCAGTGGCTTACCGCCTGCGCCGACGACCTCGCACCACTGAAGAACCCTCCCAGCAAACCCAGAAGCAAGAAGGCCCCCTGGTTCACCGACGAACTCAAGGACTCCAAGAAGACCTGCCGCACCCTCGAGAAAGCCTGGCTCCTCGACCGGACCACTGACAACATAACCGCCCTCAAACACGCGACCCGCAAGCACCACCAGCTCATCCGCACCACCAAGAAGAAATCTCTGAAGGATCGACTGGACAACAACGCCCACGACAGCAAGGAACTCTTCAGCATCGTCAAGGAGTTCTCCAACTCCAGCACCGGCAACAACGACATCACCCCTTCACAAGATCTCTGCGACTCCCTCGCCTCGTTCTTCCACCGTAAGATTGCCGACATCCTCAACAGCTTCGGCACACCATCCTCGCACCCAACCGTCGAACCAACGCACCCCACCACCACCCTCCGCACCTGGACCGCAGTGACCACCGAAGACACAGCCCGCACGATGAACACCATCCACTCCGGATCTCCGACTGACCCCTGCCCCCACCACGTCTTCAACAAGTCTGACTCCACCATCGCATCCCAACTCCGAGACGTCATCAACACCTCCTTCGACACCGCCACCTTCCCGGAGAGCTGGAAGCATACCGAGCTCAGCGCCCTACTGAAGAAACCAACAGCGGACCCCACCGACCTCAAGAACTTCCGCCCCATCTCGCTCCTCCCTTTTCCTGCCAAAGTCATCGAGAAGATCGTCAACAGACAGTTTGCCGCCTTCCTCGAGACGAATGGATCCCTCGACCCCTCGCAGTCCGGTTTCAGACCCAACCACAGCACCGAGATCGCCCTCATCGCAGCCACCGACGACATCCGAGCCCTTCTCGACAACGGGGAAACAGTGGACTCATCCTCCTGGACCTCTCCGCCGCGTTCGACACTGTCTGCCACCGCACCCTAGTCCAACGCCTCAGCAACACCGGCATCCAAGAGAAGGCATTGAAGTGGATCATCTCGTTCCTCGCTGGAAGAACACAGAGAGTCCGCCTCCCCCCGTTTCGTTCCGAGGCCACCGAAGTCCTCTGCGGCGTCCCGCAAGGATCATCACTCAGCCCCACCCTCTTCAACGTCTACATGGGACCCCTCGCAGACATCGCACGCCAACACAACCTCAACATCATCTCCTACGCCGAAGACACCCAGCTGATACTCTCCCTCACCAGAGACCCCGACACCGCCAGAACCAGCCTCCACGAAGGGATGAAAGACGTCGCCGAGTGGATGAAGAACAGCCGCTTGAAACTGAACTCAGACAAGACGGAAGTCCTCATCCTTGGGCCATCACCCACCGCCTGGGACAACTCCTGGTGGCCCCCAGCCCTGGGCACCGCCCCCAAGCCGACAGACCACGCACGCAACCTGGGCTTCATCCTGGACTCCTCCCTCTCGATGACCAGACAAGTCAACGCGTCTCCTCTTCATGCTTTCACACCCTCCGCATGCTCCGCAAGATCTTCCGATGGATCCTGACCGAAACCAGGAAGACGGTCACCCAGGCCCTCGTCACCAGCCGGCTGGACTACGGAAACACCCTCTACGCCGGAACCACAGCCAAGCTACAGAAAAGACTACAAAGCATCCAGAACGCCTCCGCCCGACTCATCCTGGATATCTCTCGACGCAGCCACATCTCCGGCCACCTGAGGAACCTGCACTGGCTCCCCGTCAACAAGAGGATCACGTTCAGGCTCCTCACCCACGCACACAAGTCTCTCCACAACCTGGGCCCCAAGTACCTCAACGACCGCCTGACCTTCCACACGCCCACCCGCCAGCTACGATCCGCTAGCCTTGCCTTCGACGCCGTACCATGCATCCGAAGAGCCACCGCCGGAGGCAGATCCTTCTCCTACCTGGCGGCCAAGACATGGAACTCCCTCCCCATCCACCTTCGGCTGACCCAGGACCACCTCGCCTTCTGGAGACAACTCAAGACCTGGCTGTTCGAGCAGTAGCGGACCCCCCCCCCCAAGTGCCTTGAGACCCTTCCGGGTGAGTAGCGCGCGATACAAGTGTTATGATTGATTGATTGAACAAAGGCGAAGGATTGCCAGCAGGAGCGCTTTCGTGGATATATATATATATATATACCAACTGCGCCTGATTTACGAGCGTGCTGCTCATTCAGACAGAGACTTCCTAGCGCTGTTAAGCGCTTCGCCTGCTCCCTTCTCCTTACCTGGGATTTCACACCGCCCTCGGCCGAGTATTGACGCCGAGGGCTGGGATCTGTTTGGGGCCGCCATCTTGGGGGTAGGACTCTCCGCCCTCGCGCTCTAGTAGCGCTACAAAAGGGAATCCTGCCTGTTAGTCAGGGATTACCAACTGCAAATAAACCATTTCCCTCCTGAGGCGGAAAGCCGGGAGGTCTCTCTTCTTTTCTTTTGCCACCTGCTTTTAATTGTGTGCATTTGAATTTGTGTTTTTAACATTCTGTGTAACTTCGTGAGCGCGCCTGATTTACGAGCGTGCTGCTCATTCAGACTGAGACTTCCTAGCGCTGTTAAGCGCTTCGCCTGCTCCCTTCTCCTTACCTGGGATTTCAGACCGCCCTCGGCCAAGTATTGACGCCGAGGGCTGGGATCTGTTTGGGGCCGCCATCTTGGGGGTAGGACTCTCCGCCCTCGCGCTCTAGTAGCGCTACATAAAGCTCTTCATTTCCTCCACGCAGCGGATGCGTACTGCGGACGCGCCGGATCTGCGCCGGAGTCGCGCCAGAGTCCGTCAGCGTCCCGGAGGCGTGAGGCGTGGCAGGACCTCTTGGCCGTCTCCTCTCCTCCCCCTGCAGCAATATGCTGTCGTATACATCCAAGGAGCTCCACTCTATGCGCTCTGTGGAGGCCTCCTGCCATTCAGTTTTCCCGGGGCGTTACAGGGGTAAATATAAATGTCCAGGCTGTAAGTGGCACCCTACCAGGGTTCTCCCTACTACCTCCCTCGCGAAGGAGTGCAGCATTACTCACTCTTGCTTACTCCTTAATACCAGGTCGCTGCCCAGACATACTCAGGAGATTTATGATCTCCTCTCCACAAACAACCCCACCTGCCTTATGCTCACTGAGACTTGGCTACATGAATCATCGCAACCGGATATTGCGGCTGCTATTCCACCTGAGTATATCATGTATAGACAAGATAGAGCTAAGGGAAGAGGGGGAGGAGTTGCCCTTGTTGTAAAGAAATCTTCTACGTGTGCAGTTGTGCCCACGCAGAACATCATGGGTGCCGAATCTCTCGCTTTTACCCTCTCCCTATCACCTCAGCAAACCGTGAAGGGCCTTATAGTATATCAGCCCCCGGGCCCTGTGGGGTCCTTTTTTGAGGACCTCCAGCAGGTCCTAGCCATACTAGTTCTTAGATCAGAACACTGCCTATTGGCGGGAGATTTTAACCTCCATATGGAAGATCAGCAGGCTAAGGACGTTGTGAAGTTATTAGATATTACATCTGCCCTGGGTCTGCTCCCCTATCTCTCCGGCCCGACCCATGATAAAGGCCACACATTAGACCAGGTCTTTTCCACCTCACCAATCACGGTCACTGCACTCGTGCCTGTATTGTGGTCCGATCACCATCTCGCTCATTTTCAAATATCTGGCACTGAGAAACCATCTACCAGAGCCCCCAGGCAATTGGGAAGGAACTATAGGGCGTACCATCAGGTTTCTCCCAATATGCTGTCTCAGGCCCTGGTGAACCATCCTCTCTCCATTACGGGGGATCTGGAGTTCGATCTAGAGACCCTGCAGTCCTGGCTCTTAGCCAGTCTGAATGAGCTAGCCCCTTTACAGCTCCCTAGATCAGACACCAAACGATCCTCGGCCCCCTGGTTCACGACAGAGGTTGCCCAATCCCGTAGACAGTGCAAAGTCGCTGAACGTGCATGGAGGGCCCAATATGATGATGAGGCAAAGGAGACCTATAAGTCTATGATGAAATCATATCATGCTTTAATCATACAGGCTAAGAAGTGTTATTTTGCAAGGAAAATTGAGGAAGCAGCTAACTCCTGTAAGGAAATTTTTCTGATCGTACGAGAATTTACCACCTCACGCTCGATCTCAGACCAGGAGGTTCCAGACGAGAGCTGGGCGGATACCATTGCTAACTTTTTTACGACCAAAATCAGACAGATTCAGGAGTCCTTCTCTCCGAGTTTGACAGCGGACCATTCGATTCTGTCTAATGAGATAGCACACCAGCCTATCTCTGGCCCGGTCCTTTTGAACTTCCCGCCCCTCACAATTGCTTCATCGTTAGCTTTGATGAGAAACCTGAAATCTCGTTCACCGTGTGATCCTTGCCCGGCAAAATTTCTAGCCAGAATGGCAGATGTTGTCAACCCATTGACTAACCCTATTCTGAATCTCTCATTGAGTCAGGGAGTTCTGCCACCCTCCTGGAAACAGGCTATGGTGATTCCCCTCCTTAAAAAGCCCAATCTTGCCCCAGATGTCCCGTCCAACTATCGGCCAATTTCGCTCCTTCCAGCACTGACTAAAATCCTGGAGAAGCACGTTCACAGCGTGCTTTCCAACTTCCTGGAGTCTAATGAGCTTCTCCACGCGTCTCAATCGGGCTTTTGATCCAGCCTAAGCACCGAGACGGCGCTTCTGGAAGTCTCAGAGATTGTAAAGGAGGTGCTGGATGACGGAGGCAGGGTGATGTTAGTCATGTTAGACTTGTCGGCGGCTTTCGACACCGTCCCCCATGAGGATCTCCTCATAAGACTCCATGACATCGGTCTTGGGGGGACGGTGCTTAACTGGTTTTGTTCCTTCTTAGCCAACCGCCGGCAAACGGTCTGGGCCCCTCCTGGATCTGCCGAAATGCCGCCATTGGGAGTCGAAGTTCCTCAGGGCTCAGTACTGAGCCCAACTCTATTTAACATCCTCATGACCCCTCTGGCAACTTTGGTGGAGTCCTTCGGGGCCCGGATCGTCTCATATGCTGACGACACCCAGCTTCTTTTCACCTGCCGTAAGAGCGAAGAATTTGATGAGAAAAGTATCCGTGAGTGCCTTGGGGCTGTTTTTAATTGGTTCCATCTGAACAGCCTCAAGTGTAACTCGGATAAATCTGAGATACTTTTCTTTGGATGTCCCCTGGAACCGGACTGGCATGATTGGTGGCCTGTTGACATGTTTCCTCCGGCTCAGGCTTCCATCTGGGCTAAGAACCTGGGAATTAAAATTGATAATGGGCTTACGCTTAATTCCCAGGTGGCTACCCTTACTGGAACCTGTTTCGGCATCCTCCGGATGCTCCAAAAGTTCTTTCCTCTTTTGTCCCAGGAACACCGGAGAATAATTGTTCAGGCCCTCATTGGATCCAGATTGGATTATGCTAACATTCTGTATTTGGGTCTCCCAGAATACCTTTTACAGCGTTTGCAGGTGACCCAGAACGCGGCAGCACGAGCAATTTTTGGCTTGCATCGTCGAGCCAGTGCCTCAAACCTGCTGCAATCCCTCCATTGGCTTCCCATACGGAAGAGGATAAAGTTCAAGGCTCTGACATTAGCTCACAAGGCACTGCATGCCACGGGTGCTAAATACCTACAGAAAAGGTTAGCTTTTTACCAGCCGACGCGATCCTTAAGATCGGAGTCTTTGGCCTTGGCCCTGGTCCCACGTATAAAGAGAGCACGCCTGGGAGGGCGGTCTTTTAGATACTTGGCCCCTCAGCTGTGGAACTCCCTTCCTTTGTCGTTGCGGTCCACGCCCAATCTGTTGGCCTTTAGGAAGGGTCTTAAGACGTGGTTATTTTCCAATTAGATTTCTACTGTCTCCATTCTTTGTGTTACCTGTCTGTTGTTGTGTTTGTTAGCTATCTTTTCTGGGTCTGGAGCATAAAAGCGCCGGGACACTTCTTTGGAGTAGCCGTTGCGCTATACAAGACCCTATATAACATAACATAACATATATATATATATATATATATATATATATATATATATATATATATATTCACTGAAAAAACCATAGGTTATAGACCATATATAGTTAGGAATTAGCATTTACAAAACCTTGAAAATTCACTGAAAAACCATAGGTTATAGACCATATATAGTTAGGAATTAGCATTTATAAAACCTTATTTTACTCACACAAAACCATTGAAATTCGCATATATAGTTAGTTGCACTAACTATATATTTCGCGCACCCACAATTCACTGCTGATGATGTCACATATTACATCATTCATGACATGGTCAGTGACATCACTGATGACATCACTGATGACATCTCAAATGACATCACTGATGACATCACTGATGACATCATTCATGTGATAATACGATGAACTTCTTCAGACTCAAATATAACCTTATATACACTCAGTGTAAACAGACACTCACAGACTGTCACTCATCCATGGAGTTACTCACACACCTAGTCAGTCATGCAAAGAATCAATCACACCTCCATTTCCTCAACTATACAGTTATACACACAACACCTTACTTATTCAAACATATACTAACACATACTTAATCTCTTATACAAGCACTGATACAAGTATACAATGATCCATACAGCCACTCGCACATTCACTGGCTCTCATGTATAGTCATTTATATATGCCAACTCTCACATGCACTGTGTTTTACATATGTACTTACTTGGACATGTAGCACTGAGATATCCATTCACTCACCAACACACCCATGCACACAGTCAACCGCCCATATAGCTGTTTCCACATGCACTCTTGAACTCATACACCTAGTGAATCAACTGCTCACACATCTATGCACAGAGTCACACACCTCCCAGCCACCCATACACACACTCAGTCTCCCATTCAAATACTTGGGCAACCAATCAATAACCCATATAGCCACTCGTATAGCTACTGATCAACACATGCAGCAGCGTACACAACAACAGACATACTGATGCACACATTCAGATAGTTTAGTCACCAACCCATGCATTTAGTAAGACACATTTAATCACTCACTCATACAGTCAGTCACGCACCAACTAAATCCTTCATCCAGACACTTCTACATCCACTCATTCTTCAATATGTAAGACATATTTAAACTTTACAGAAACATAAAATCACTGGATGTTGTTATCAGTGATGTCATCAGTGATGTCATTTGATATGTCATCCGTGATGTCATCAGTGATGTCACTGACCATGTCATGAATGATGTAATATGTGACATCATCAGCAGTGGATTGCGGGTGCGCGAAATATATAGTTAGTGCAACTAACTATATATGCGAATTTCAATGGTTTTGTGTGAGTAAAATAAGGTTTTATAAATGCTAATTCCTAACTATATATGGTCTATAACCTATGGTTTTTTCAGTGAATTTTCAAGGTTTTGTAAATGCTAATTCCTAACTATATATGGTCTATAACCTATGGTTTTTTCAGTGAATTTCAATGGTTTTTTAATAGCAAATATTAAAAGCTGTTAAATGTATTCTTCTTTTAAAGGAAAAATATATTTTATATGTATTTAATATAATTTTTTTATGTATATATATATATATATTTTTTTAGTTTCGCTACCGGTCCGCGCACCGGGTAGCTTCCCGTTAGCTCATTTTTATGCCGTGACCCGGTCCGTGTACCGGGAAACGTACCGTTTGCACAACTGCCGCGTTCGAGAACAACATCGTGACGCGTCGCGTAAACGCGACGTATCGCTTTGCCGCATAATGCGTCTTATGACGAGCCACATTCGCGCACTCGGAAGTGCTCCGGTGAGCGAACAAGGAGCGAAGCGCAGCAGACCGGAAGCGCTCCGGGCGCGGAGCGGGACGCGTAACGTAAGCGTAACAGGTCATGTGACCTGTAAATAACACTTTTCATTGGTTTAGAACTTTTTTTTCCCAAATGATGAAAACCCCTCCTTCTTTCCTCACTCTGACTTTCATCTTTGTGAGAGGAAGACCTTAGTTATGGCATCTGTAGTAGCTGCAGCTGGTGGACCACCACCACCACCACAACCACCTAGGAAGGAAGGACCACCTCCACAGTTCCTTCCCAACCCAGAGGAAGACGAAGAAGAAGAGGAAGAAGACGTAGAGCCGAGGCAGTTCTTACGTGAAGAGCCCCGGAAATCCCACCACAAAGACAGTTTTATTTGGCAATTTTATTCATACCCTCAAGGCCAAACAAAGGTCAATGCCTGACATGTGACATGCCTCATTTGTAAAGATGTTTTGTCTAGAGGTACAGACAAAAAGTATAGTTACGGTAACTATACTATGCACCGCCATATGCAGAGGTGGCATCCACTTAATTACAGTGTTGCAGAGATGCGTCACCTCCAAGAAAACCTACGAACTCCTGTGGCCAGTACATAGGCACAAGTAACTCTATCGGGACCAGAGGCGAGGGAGTCGGTCCAAAAACATCCAACAGAATTTTGTGCACATGAAGATAGTGTGCCTTTATTGTGGTGACCTACTTTCATGTGAGAATATGAGTATCAATTTGATAAACAGAGCATTTGAAAACCACAAGTGCTCAAAACGCCCCAAGAAATAAAAAAATGTTTGCTCCTGTTGAGCCCTTTCTAATGCCTGTTTTTCGTTGTTCGCCCCCCAAAAAACCAAAAAAACCATAAAATTGTTAAAAAAATACAAAAATATAAAAAATGTTCAGAAAAATAAAAAAAAATATAAAACAACAAAAACATTAAAAAAAGTTCTTTTCAGAACTACCTCCCATTTTTAAAAAATTACGAAAATTTTTAGCACTCTTGACTTCATTTTTCTCATGGGTGCGCTTCCCGGTACGCGCCCCGTTAGCGCAACACAAAAAAAAGAAAAAAAAAACAAGAGAAGGAGAGCATAAGAGAAAGAGAAAGAGAGAGTAATGTTAAGAGACAGACAGCAAGAGACAGCAACACAGATGTACTGTGTAATACATAGTAAAACAGTGTAAAAGATATAACAAAGTGTAAGAGAGAAAATGAAAAAATATAAGGCTGTGAAACAAAGAAAGAGAGAAGAAGAATACGAAAGCAGAGGCACATGAAGAATGTGAGTGGCTGTAAAGAGTAAAAGGAAAGAGAAAAAATGATGTACAAATAAAAGGTAATAACAGAACCAGATTTAAATAACACTGGTAAGGGAGAGAGAGAAAAAAGTAATGTGCATAACTAAAGAGGGATGAAATAAGATGGATAACATCGAATAAAGTTGAAACATGTGGATTGACAGAGAGAAAAAACTAAAAGAAGAAAAGAAGAAGTAACAGAAAGGGAATAATTGAAGCAGCAAAGAAATGTAAATAACGTAGTGTGCTTGAACTTCAGGGAGAAAGCATAATGAACAAGTAGTGAAAGAGTGAAGAGACAGAGACAATTACAGTAAGATAGACGGACTCAGTGAACGGGAATGAGGAACTGTGAGAACAGAGGGACTGAGAAAAGGAGTGGAAGGAGTGCAGTAAGTAAATCACCCACACAACACAACAGCTACCCTACCTCAAAGCACTCTAAAATATTATTTTACTGTTTCTCTTGGATTTCCCCTTGTTACGCTCCCCGGTGCGCTAACCATAGTAAAAGTAAAGAGGGGTGATAGAGAGAGAAATATTGAATTAGGATAACACATGGTGAGTGACAAAGAGAGAGGACAAAGAGCGTAAAGGACACCGTACCTGAATGGGCTTGAGTACAACAGCAAAAAAAGATAAGTAATGCAGTGTGTGTGACTTACAGGGAGTTAGTGGGTGTAGATCAAAGTGTGGGTGTGTAAGGTGTGTCTGTGGGTGTGGTTGTGTGGAGTGTTTTGGTGTGGGTAGAAATGAGGGTGTGTGAAATATGTCTGAGAAGTGTATGAGTGTGGGGTGTATATGTGTTCGATGTATGTGTGTGTATGGAATATGTGTGTGTTTTTGAGGAGTGTGTGTGGGAGGTTTTTTGTGTGTCTATGAGGTGTATGTGTGGTATGTGTGTGGGGTGTATGTTACAGGTTTGTGTATGTGTTGGGAGGGGGATGAGGTTTATGTGTAGGAGTAAGGTAAATAATTAAGAAAAAGAGAATGAGTAAAGAAGCAAAGGAAGGGAACAGAGGGTAAATGAAGTAAAGAATAGGGATCAAAAGAAGTTGAATATGAGAGGGTAAATAATGAAAGGGGAGTAAACATGGAGAATAAGAATAAGTGAGAGAAGCAGAGTAAAAACACAGGAGTGAGGTAGATTGAGAAAATGTTAGTGACCTTAAAGCAAAGGGTGATAACAAACTACATTTTTTTAGTCATACTTACCATATAATAAATGTAACTATAATTTTTTTTACTACCGTTGGTTTCTGTGAAAGAGAGAAAAAAAAATACGTTATAATTAGTAAAATATGTATTTTAAATTAAAAGATACAAATGAAGAGCTAAAAACATCATAACACTCTATTTAGAAATAAAGTTATAGTGAAGAACACAGAAAGGGAAATAAACTAAGGTAGAAGGACAAAAAGAAGGAAAAAGAAATAGAAGGAGAGCAAATTACAAAGAGTAAGGCATATAGATTCACTGACAAAAAGAGAGAGAACAACAGAGAAATGAACGGAAGGTAAGAAAGATACTAAAACAATGTGAGTTAGCAAAACTAAATCAGGAAACAGAAGTAAGTAAAAAGATAATGACTGAGACAGAAAACAGTCTAATTAAGGATGCATTTAGAAGAATGAGGAATACAAGATAACTGAGAGTAAGTGAAGAACAGTCATAGAGTGAAAGGATGAAGGGAGACAGAATAATATACAACAATTGAATGAAATGGACTGAGGAAGTTATAAGGTAGACACACTACGAGAAAAACGGAGTGAGGTGGAGTACAATGAGTGAGAAAAGAAAAAAAGTAAGTAAGCAAAAAAAAGGAAAGAGAGGAAAACACGACTAAAACAGTGCTACTGAGAGAAAATATTTTGGTGATGAAAGTAAAGAGAAGGACATTGAAAGAAAGGAAATGAAGGATAGTAACGGAACCAGAGTAAAAGAAATGGGATGAAGAACGACGAAAGAGGAGCAGTGAAGTTGTTGTAAAACAAGTGATAGAAGGTAGATAAACACAAGTGAAAATAACACAAGTAGAGTGAGGCACTGAGCACAGAGAAGTAGTGAACGAAAAATAGAGAGAAGAGGTCAAAAGTAAGGAACAAACAAAGATAAGCGAGGGAGAGTGGATGTCAGAGAATGGGAATACAATTTAATTTACACAATCCAAACTATAGAATAACTTCTACAACATGTTACATAGTTTATTTTTGCTGTTCTCAGAATATATTGAATTTCACTTAAAGCAGTGAGTTCAAATTACTCATCATATGATAGCGGGGAAAAAAACCCCTTACATACTGACAAATGACAAATATACGCTAATCTTTGATTGACTTACTTTTCCTTGAGGCCAAATAGTATATCATGGAGGTCCTTTTCTCGTTACATAGTATTTTGCTGTTCACTTAGAAATCCATTTCATCGACTTTCTACAAGAAAAGCTCCAAGAACATCTGAAATATTTTCAAAATTTTAATATACTCCTTTTTTTAGTCATGACTCTTTACTCATTCTTGCACCTTTCCATTTGGCCAAATAGTGTCAGATGTATGAGTATATATGAGTACTCCTCCCGTCTTCATAGGCCAATTACCTTTACCTAAATTTTGGCTGTAAAAACACTAGATATGAATTTATAAAGCCAAAAGGCAAACGTTCTTTGGAAGTCAAATGATTGTCGTTACATTGGGTCCAACCTTTAGAAGTTTTTAAATAGCATGTGTAATGCCCTGATGTTGTAGAAGGACCGTCATGAAAAATAATAGCTACAGTTGCAAAGGTTCTTCCTGATATCGATAACTGAGAAGCCACAACATTTTTAATAGAAGTTGTCAATTTAGTTCCATCAGGTCTACATCGTTGGAACATTAAAATAACATAGTGACCATAATTTTGTAGAAATAATGTGGACAGCATTGCAGACTTACATTGGGTACACACCATATTGTGATCCGCTGCTTTAACTAGATTATTGAAAGACACTGATTTGCAGTCTGGTAAAGTTAAATATATAAATCTTTCAGAGTCTATTCTAGTAGTACTTGATGAAGCACAGTTATCACAGTCATGTTGCCATTGATAAGAAAGGCCAAATAGATTTTTTATATCTACTCCTTCATCTTGTAATACATCAAACATATACATTAAAAATTCCTGACAATCCTGCTGAATATTCTGTGAAAATTGATTTTGACCTGAACATATATCTAGAAGATTTCTAATTTCTGAAACACTTTCTATTTTAGCTCTATCACTACTACATTTGTCTAATAAAGAATTCAATAAACAGCACAATGTTTGTTCCTGATTTTCAACAATCTGTCTTTGTAACTTTTGAAGAAAAAAAACAACATTAACTACTACATTAGCATAGCAGTTGACACCAGAACTGTTTTCAAACTGAAATCCAACAACATCTTCAACAGAATCCTTTTTGTTTCTCTTTACAATTACACTTTTATCTACTTTATGCCTTTTTGCTGATACCTCACTGCAATTACTCTCATTTCTTCTTTTTCGGCCTACCACACGTTTTTCAAACAGAGGATATTGAGGCAAATGTGGAGCATACTCTCTTCTTAACCTATTGTATTCTGTTACACAATCTAAATCTGCACAAATCTTTGTTTCATCACACTCAATCAAGTACAATCCTGATAAAGTTCTGACTCGTGATAATGCCACATATGCCATACCCTCTTTAAACACAGAACTTCTAATGTTCACCAAAGCGCTATCTACACTTAAACCTTGAGACTTATGAATTGTCACCCCATATGCCAAACAAATAGGAAACTGTTTTCGGCGAACATATAAATCTTTCACGAGCAAAAATCTAGCTGAACAACGACAAATTTCTTCTATTTCATCAATGTCATCAAATTAAATTTTTAAAATTTCAATTCCATCTCTATTTTTGTAATACACAAAATCAACAACATAATCCATTGCTCCATTTACCAGACCTCTTTCAACATTTAAATTCCTTCTTAAAATGACACGACAATTCAAACACAAATTCAGAGTCTTTTCAAAACCAGCAGTTTTAGATATAGTCTTCTCTAATGAATACAATTTTGATTTCAAATTTTCAGACAGAATAATTGTTGCTCCCATATGCTCTATTTTATCAATAGCTTCCAGTTTCACTATCTCTTCATTTTCTAACTGTAACATTTTGTTGTTGAACATGGAACATTCTTTCAGAGTTGGCAACAAACATATGCCAGATTTCTTCTCGTTAATTTTCTTAATATGTTCTCTGGAAGAATGTTTTCATTTGGGTACAAATTTGAAATTAATCGTGCATGTAAAGCTTCTTTCCCTTGCTGACTTACTTTTCCGATCCTTACATCTTGTAGAATATTTTTATAATCTTCATCCTTTGCCTGCCGCATATTTTGAAGCAGTTCTGCATATTTAAAGTTTAACCATATATTAACGTTTCCGATGCTCCCTAAGCACTTCCTGGTATCTTCATGAGTGAGTATTTTGAACACAGGTTGTCCTTTTACTGGAGTCAACTGCAGAATATCTCCAAAAACAATAATATGTTTTCCTCCAAATAAGACATCATAGTCTGTTCTAAGAATTTCTTGCATCCTCAAATGCACAAAAGCAAGCATGATATTTGACACCATGCTTACTTCATCAATGATAAGAAGTTTCATTTTCTTCAGGACTCTCGAAACTTCGGAACACGCATCTCCTGATAGCTTGTGATACTCCAATTTGTTATCATGCTCCACTGGCAGAATCAGTAAACGATATAAAGTAATCCCTTTAATGTTATGTGCTGCCAGCCCAGTTGGAGCAGTAACAACACAAGACAGCGGTGATTCAGTCCTTTTCTGCAGATAAGTTGCAATGGCTTTAATCAGAAAACTTTTTCCAGTTCCCGCTTCTCCACTCACGTACAGTTGGACAGGCTTAAATGATGTACATGAGCATTTTTTTTTCTCATGACTGAATCCATGTTCAATCTGTTCTGTGACTTCGTCATATATCTGTTTCTGCTCAAGGTTTAGTTGTTTCACTAAATCTTCTAAGTTAACTTCATCATCTTGACCTTGTTCCATAGCTCTTTCCACCTCATCCATGGCAGTAGCAGCTTCATTTTGGATAATTGGTCCTCCTAGTGGATCCTGACTCAATGAAGCAGAACTCTGACTGCCTTGAGAACTGTCTCTCGCAATCTCTGCAGCAATTGTGGCTTCTTGCTCTATTTCTTCATTCAACATTTGCAGATAATTTGGAAAAACAGGACATTCTATGGTATCCTTCGTTGCATTAAAGGAGTCTTCATAACAGAGAAAATCTCCAAGAAGTTCCTCTTCTTCAGACCATGGTTTAAACAGTTGCAAAAGAGCCAAATAATAAAATTCTCTTTTATCTGGATTATCACAACTCAATTTGCGATGATTAATCAAATGACCTTTTTTCTGTTTCACTAGACATCCTTCACATCCAATGACTCCATATATTCCATTATTGATATCTTCTCTGATGTTCCTCTTATAAATATATCTCTGCAGAACTTCATAGAGACAAGCGTTCTCAAGGTGATGACTTCTATTTGGATAGTATGTATCCAACATGTTTGTCTTCAAAATATCTGTACTTTCTGGTTCTTTCTCCGCCAAATACTCTATCTCTTGTACAGATTTCAAAACTCGATTTCGTGTTGCAGCAAGACCTAGACTCACCCAAATGATGGTTCTAGATTTGGCATAGAGACTTGCTGACAACAATCGATCAGAACATTCATACGCTCCAATTTCTCGATGCGACAACATCTTCAGACTGTAACTGTATAATTTCTTGCTTAGACTCTTTTCATGTGAAATGTCCTCCCACATTTCCTTTAGTTCTGTTTTTTTTTATTTTTTGTGATGTAAGACGTCCCATATCGAGCCACAGCAATAGAGTTGTCAGCAACGAATTGAATATCCATGTTAGCATTCCACATGGACAAAATCACTGGGTTGTAGTCGTTGATGTACTTGGACTCCTCGTCTCTTTTTAAATTGTATGTATTTTTTTGTGATTTCCTCGTCACAGTATGTCGCATAGAAGACATCAAATTATTTACTCTTCCTTTAGAAATCACTGGTCGTGGAAAGCTGAAACAACATTTTGTGTAGAACTTGTCCTTGTTTCTGAATTTTCGACGACAGTACTTTCCACAACAATGGGATTGAAAGCGTAAAACTTGTTGCCTTAAACTGTTTTCTTCCGTAGTTTTCAGAACAGCACATGTTGGATACTCTTCAATGAAACTCATCACTGTCTCATCCGAAACTGTTCCAAATTTGGGTGCATCTTTAATCCACAACAACATATGTATGTGAGGAGCACCTCTTGCTTGATACTCCTTTCTCCAAAAGAAATCCAAAACCTCTCCAAGGGGAGGATTTTTTTTGTTGGTAATAAAAGACATCATAGCTTCAAATCTATGATTAAAATATCTGCATACATTCACTGGATCCAAAGAACACAGTTCTCCAGGGGCCCGATTCACAGAATGAACTTAAGACTAAATCCTAAACTTACTACTATTTGGTATTCACAGAATGCACTTACTACTTTCGGGATTCACAGAGTGAACTTACTACTTTCGGGATTCACAGAATAAACTTACTACTTTCGGTATTCACAGAATAGATTTAAGACTACTAACTCTAAGTCTGAAATCGGGGAGTAAATTCCGGCCCGGAGGCGGAGCTTCCGGCTTGGAGGCAGAGCTTGTGGCCCGGAGGCGGAGCTTTCGGCCCGGAGGCGGAGCTTGCGGCCCGGAGTTGGAGATTTCAGCATGGCAAAAATCCCCACCTCCGAGCCGGAAGGTCCGCCTCCAAGCCGCAAGCTCCGCCTCCGGGCCGCAAGCTCCGCCCCCAAGCCGGAAGCTCTGCCTCCGGGCCGGAATTTACTCCCCGATTTCGGACTTAGAGTTAGTAGTCGTAAATCTATTCTGTGAATACCGAAAGTAGTAAGTTTATTCTGTGAATCCCGAAAGTAGTAAGTTCACTCTGTGAATCCCGAAAGTAGTAAGTGCATTCTGTGAATACCAAATAGTAGTAAGTTTAGGATTTAGTCTTAAGTTCATTCTGTGAATCGGGCCCCAGGTGTTTTGAATTCTATATTTTGTATATTAGCATTGGCCTCTCGTAGAAATTGAAGTAAGTCCTCCCATGCATACTCGGCACAGCTAAGAGTGAGGAACCATGTAGGAGTTCCTAAGTTTCTTAGCATACATTTCAATTCCCCATGGTGACGGTACCAATACTCATTTGTACCACGCTGACATGCCATGAGATTGATTAGATGAGATTCTAAAATATTATCTTGCAGATTCACTTTCTCCATAAAGTCCCCCGCCGAAACATTGTGTAGATGTGCTCCACTTTTCAGAATATGGTTTACTGCATAAGAAGGCCCAGACAAGTCACTTTCATACAGTAGATGAAACAAATAGGGAATGCATTGACGAAACCTTGCATCTTCAGCATATAATCTTACAGTTCGATATTCAGATGCAGGAATTTGAAGTGGTCGATCGTCATATCATCCACCTCGACCTGTTGGAAATAGCTGTGGAAAACAACGAGCTTCCAAACTTTCTTCCCATACACTAATGGGACTTCCTTTTGCTGTTTTCATTTGAAACAATTCAATTGCATTCCCCATTACTTCTTTGGAATGCAAAGGATGAACAGTATAATGTTCATATATTTCTTCACTTCTAGACACATCAACTTTTTCAATTTGGCCGCCTGAACAATCACTGTCTTCATCTGTAGCTGTTTTCTCTGCTGCAACACATACATCTTTGTAGTACTCATTGTTTTTGACTAAATACAACGTTGCCTTTTTGACTTTCCTAACATCCACTAAATCTTGCCAGATTTTTTTACTCTTTGTTGGAACCCCATTAACTAGAATAACTAAAGGTTCCTCTTCTACTTTTTCTATACCAATTGTATCAATATTTTTTTTCAAATCTAGGGGCAAATAAACAACTCTTCCCTTTAATCCTCTCTGCAAATCTGTAGGAGGCAATTTCCCTATCTTAGGCTCCATGCGAACATTTGCCTGAAAAGGATGGACACATTGAATCAAAATAGACTCATATGTATTTAAATCCATCAATTCACGGGGAATGTCTATCAACTCCAGATTATTATGAACAGCTCTAGCAGGCATTCTGTTTTGATTTAATTTGTCATAACAATATTTACAAATACGCTGATCAGAACTCAAATCAAAAGAATTCTCCACCCACAAATAAGTTGCTAAATCTTTCCACTCATAATTATCCATCTTTTCACTTTTTGCATATAAATCAACTAACCTAGTCTGAATCTTATAATGAGTCCGTCTACAACACACATAAGTAAAATTCGGCCTTTCACTTGATTTCACCTGAAACCTGGTAATTTCCTTCTCAAACTTTTCTGTATTTAAAATCTGTACATTGTCTTCCACATTACCTTGAATTGTTGTCTCAATTTCTACACTGTCCTCTTGCTCACGAAAATAACAAACCTCAATTTCTTCACAAATCTTCTTCACATCTAATTCTGTTCCATGCAAAAGAGCACTGTTTAATTGTTTAAGCTTAAGTGCTGGACTTTTTGCATAATACAACATTCTCACTAATTTCCTCATTTTGGTATGATGCACTGCTAACATCCTAAAATGATGAAAAACACTCTGACAGACTTTTTAAGAAAGACAAGCCAGTGAATGGCCTTGCAAACCTGTGATTCCTCTCACTCTGCAAGGATCTAAGTCTTGCAACAACTTCATTTTCTGCTTTAGACTTTTCTTACTATATGTACGTAAGAAATTACAAAACAAATCAATTGATTCCTGTCGCACACTACAAATACTACTACACTTCCAAGTGTACACTGGACCCTTAGTACGTCTCCCTAAAACTCCATCAGATAACACCTCTTCTGGTTCTCTAGGCACAAGTTTCTCTTTTTCAATTGGACAACCGTCTTTCACTTCATACGCTCGACCACTGGTGTCAACTGCATGCACTAAATCATTCTCCTGGAAGTAACTCTCCTCATTAAAAAATGGCTCACAACTTGAACTGTGCATCCATTCTCCAAAATTTTTTTTACAAAAATTAGTCCGATTAATTACTCTTTCCATCTACTGTTTGATTTGAAAACATCAATTGTCTTGTTAAGTGTCCTAATTCTATTGATTATTAAAATAAATAATTTTTTCTTAACTTCAAAAGCCTGATCAACAATCTTCTCTACACTTTTCTTTTTCTTATAAAAAGCAGCTCTCTGTTTACCTTTCCTAATGTTTTTTTACAAATTTAAAACCACCCTATTGCGAAACATTCGTCTACGAATGTCTCTAAACTGATTCTGTCTTCTATTCCTATACATATTATTCTCTCCTGCTCCAGTTTTAGGATTCTTTGAAGTTCTCTCCTTCCTTTTCAATTTTACTCTCTCATTTTCTTTTTCTACATGGCGTCCATTATTTTTTCTGGATGTACATATGTTGCGTAAAAAAGACTTAGTTGTCTTACCAGGAGCTTTGTTCCTGTTTTTTGAAGTATCTGTTGTGGAAGAATGCTGTAATTCCGTTGCTGTTTTTGATTTTTCCCGGTTACGTTGTTTCTTTGTCCTTTCCTTTGTGGGCATCTTTGCTTTTTCTTCAAATAACGATTTCAATCTGTGTTAAAGAAAAACAGTAGCACATTATAGACCACTATTACCAAACAACAAAGCAATGACAAAAAGCAAACGATCAATACAGGGTTTCAGATCAGGTGAGGATTCTCCAGTGGTGCACAAAAGGTGAGGACTGTATTGAAAAATATAGTGGAAGACAGCTCTGTCCAAAACTACAAAGAACATCAGACCTATGTCTAACTCCACTGCACTCTTATACACAGGCTTCACCACCTATGCTTCCCAAGAAAATATTGAGTTATATAGTTATATAGAATTGTATTTTATAAAATTGTGAAGCTCCATGAGAAAGCGTTTGCCTCAGTCTTATTCCTGTTGTGAGGCAGGTGCAATATTTTGCCTCAGTCTTATCCCTGCTGCGAGGCAGATGATTGTAAATAGGATCTGTGCTGTGTTTCCTAAATGTGATGTCAAAAACGATTTTGGAGAAAATTATTGGTTTTTACATTTTTGATTATAATGTGGCGCAGAGGTTTAAAAAGTGACGCATCTACCTACATGCATCAATTTTTAAATATGGAGCAAAAAGGTACTTGTTTGGGTTTTCCTGGGGAGCGTAGTTGGTGAAGCTTGTGTCTAAGAGTGCAGTGGACTAGGCTTCATGAAGCATATACCTGTCTGCATTCTTAGACGCAGGTTTACATAGAGGAATTGTATTTTGTAAAATTGTGAAGCTCCATGAGAAAGCGTTTGGCTCAGTCTTATTCCTGTTTGAGACAAGTGCAAGATTTTGCCTCAAAACACCTGTATCTAAGAATGCAGCAGAGATAGGCTTCATGAAGCCTAATCCACTGCACTCTTAGACACAAGCCTCAACACCTATGCTACCCAAACAAGTACCTTTTTTTGCCCCATATTTAAAAAGTGACGCATGTAGGTAGATGCGTCACTTTTTAAACCTCTGTGCCACATTATACTCAAAAATGTAAAAAACATTTATTTTCCCCAAAATCGTTTTTGACATTACATTTAGGAAACACAGCACATATCCTATTTACAATCATCTGCCTCACAGCAGGGATAAGACTGAGGCAAAATCTTGCACCTGCCTCACAACAGGAATAAGAGTGAGGCTAACGCTTTCTCATGGAGCTTCACAATTTTACAAAATACAATTCCTCTATGCAAACAAACTCAATATGCTTCCTACACTGTTTTAAAACACAGCTAACATCATTGTAAAGAGTCAAATTGACACCTGTGTCTAAGAATGCAGACAGGGATATGCTTCATGAAGCCTAGTCCACTGCACACTTAGATACAATCCTCACCACCTAGGCTCCCCAGGAAAGCCCAAACATGTACCTTTTCCCCCATATTTAAAAAGTGAAGCATGTATGCGTCATTTTTTAAACCTTTGCGCCACATTATACTCAAAAATGTAAAATCCATTAATTTACCCCAAAATTGTTTTTGACATCACATTTAGGAAACACAGCACAGATCATATTTACAACCATCTGCCTCACAGCAGGGATAAGACTGAGGCAAAATCTTGCACATGAAGCTTCACAATTTTACAAAATACAATTCCTCTATGCAAACAAAATCAATATGCTTCCAACACTGAGTTAACACAGCTAACATCATTGTAAAGAGTCAAATGTATTTCTATTAAACATGCATACATTCTTTATTCCTTTTAAAAAATTTAAAAAATATTTTTATGCTTCATGAAGCCTAGTCCACTGCACTTTTAGACACAAGCCTCACTACCTACGCTCCCCAGGAAAGCCCAAACATGTACTTTTTTGCACCATATTTAAAAAGAGACACATGTAATTAGATGCGTCACGTTTTAAACCTCTGCGTCACAATATACTCAAATATGTAAAAAACATTCATTTCCTCAAAATCGATTTTGAAATCACATTTAGGAAACACAGCACAGATCCTATGTACAACCATCTGCCTCACAGCAGGGATAAGACTAAGGCAAAAGCTTTCACATGAAGCTTCACAATTTTACAAAATACAATTCCTCTATGCAAACAAACTCAATATGCTTCCTACACTGAGTTAACACATGTAACATCATTGTAAAGAGTCAAATTCACACCTGTGTCTAACAGTGCACTCAGGGATAGGCTTCATGAAGCCTAGTCCACTGCACTCTTAGACACAAGCCTCACCACCTACGCTCCCCAAGAAAGCCCAAACATGTACCTTTTTGCACCATATTTAAAAAGAGACACATGTAATTAGATGCATCACTTTTTAAACCTCTGTGCCACAATATACTCAAATATGTAAAAAACATTCATTTCCCCAAAATCGTTTTTAACATCACATTTAGGAAACACAGCACAGATCCTATGTACAACCATCTGCCTCACAGCATGGATAAGACTAAGGCAAAAGCTTTCACATGAAGCTTCACAATTTTACAAATTACAATTCCTCTATGCAAACAAACTCAATATGTTTCCTACACTGGGTTAACACAGGTAACATCATTGTAAAGAGTCAAATGTATTTCTATTAAACATGCACACATTCTTTATTCCTTTTAAAAAATGTAAAAACTATTTGTTCCCCCCAAAATTGTTTTTTACATCACATTTACAAAACACAGCACAGGTCCTACGTAGAAGCATTCCATGTCACGACTAAAAATTCACAATTTTACAAAATACAATTACTCTATGCAGTAAAAACTTTTTACCGAGCATTATCAAAAAGCATGACACAAAGCAACATGTAAAGACCACAATTTCCTTCCAAATCTTCTCCATAGAGTATACAAGTCTCTATGTATATTAAATGAATCATAACTCACCTTTACAAATGCTTTAGGAGATTCACAACAGTGTCAGATACACACACCAATATTTCTTTAGCAGAGCAAAAGGTATGTTCTCCAGGCACTGCAAACCATAAAGGCACAGAAAACCTCTAATTCTACACAGATATCCCTTTTTGTTAACCAATTAAAACTCTTCCCTCTCTATTTTCAAACCAACACCCTTCCCCCCCTCAGCCCTTTCTACCTGTTACCATAGCAACTCCCTCCTCACTGAGCTCCCAGGGTTAAAAGTGTATTCTACAATGTTGCAAATCACCTCTGCAAGGATGTTTGACCTGCAAATATACCAGCCTATCTGGTGTAAGGTTTCTTTAAATAACTTTTTTTTAACCATTCAAATTACTTCTTACACAGAACACAACCATGCACCCTAACTTTCAGTTTTCACCTATCTCATTCTACCAATCATTGCTTGTAATTCAAAAGCACTGAAATTTTACAGTTTTTTTTTTGCAAACTTCTATTATTCCAACTGCCATTTCTTTTCCACACTTCATCTAACTGCACCAGAATCTCCTCTGACCATGTATTCTGTCTGGATTATTGGACATAGCTATATCCACTGGGCTCAAAGGTATGCAGCTACCAGAAATTTACAAAACCTTGATTTATCAAACGTGAACATAAAATGGATTGGCCACAGAGGATTAAAATGTCACCAATTGATCCCATTGGTGAAAACCTTTTTGCATTTGCCACACCCTGACCTGTTAATTGTGCACTGTGGGGGAAATGACTTGGGCACTTTGACTGGGGTAGGTCTGGAAATGCTTTTAAAGGACACCTTTGATCATTTGATGGCACTTTTTCCACAAACTGCCTTGGTATATTCCAATATATGCCAAAGACAGAAATGGAAGCGGTCCAATCAATTTTGTCCACAGTTTGAGAAAGCACGGAAACATGTGAATAAATCTGTTTCTGCTTACATGGGAGACTATGGAATGGGTTCAATATACAACAATAACTTGCGTTACAACATGCAAGATATCTACAGAGCAGATGGTGTGCACTTTTCTGATGAGGGGAATAGAATATTCCTCCTGAATTTAAGACTGTGCATTGGTACCTACTTGTAGGTACCTAAATCAGCCACAGAACCCAAAAGCCCTTTTCAGGGCTACCCTATCTCTGATCACTCTAAATGATTATCTTTTTTTAACTTTTTTCACTATTTTTCACCATAGTACGCTCCCCGGTACGCTCCCCGGTGCGCGTACCGGGCGCTCCCCCCGCGAAAATAAAAAAAATATATATTTTTTTACTTATATGGGCCTCCTAAGCCCCCCTCAGAAAACCTAGGGGGTCAGGGCGTGTCTACCGTGCCCCCTTATACCCATTCCCAACGTTGTTTATCCTCCATCTTGTGTCTCGATTCTACCGAAACACAAAATGGAGGACTCCCGTTGCGCTGCCGGTACGCGTACCGGGGTGCGCACCGTGAAGCGATCCAAAAAATTATAAAAGGTAATTTACATAAAAAAGCACTGGAGACACTTTCACCAAATATAGAATAGGCCATACTACATACCAGTCCCTACCATTTTCCCAAATTTAGTGGAATTCCATTGATTCATTTGACCTGTATCCCTGTCTAAATATCCTGAGTGAAATTACATAATAAAAACACATCTGAAGTGTTAGAATTGACAACCAATTAAAATGTTACTTTCATTTTCTATTTTCTTTTCCTGACATTTGATTGGTTATGTACATGAATATAAATGAAAAATGAGAGGGAAACACGGCCATTTTGACTACAACTACCTGAGGTACATCTTGGAAGGAGTTTCGCATTTTGTCTTCTTCACCTCTCTATAAAGTAAGTTGATAATTTCTAAGGGGCACTCTAAGTTATTTATTAAAAACATTTTCTGATAGTTATTTACTGTCCCTCTGCTATAGTTATAGATAGAGATAGGCTCATCTGTTATATTTATAGATTGACTTAGGCTTCTCTGCTATAATTATGAATTTACTTACACTTCTTCACAGGCACTTTTTAATATTTCTACTTCCTGCCTGTTACCATACATTGCCCAAAGTGAACTTCACTATTAAAATATCAAAACGACCTGTCTGAACTTAAACCCAACAGTGCCATATTTCTACTGATTTTTTTTAATTCAAATTTCAGCACAAAAATGGAGAACAGAACATTTCCTTTGAAATTGTCCAAGAGATGAACAATGAGGAAATCATTGAACCCCTTGACTTGGAATTCATGGATGAATCACGGGACCATGAACTTCTACAATGTGTAGAATCTGTGGATTTGTTAATTCAATATGAGGGCGTTTCTGACACTCAAATGTTGGAAGTTATCTTCAGTCAAAAAGAAGACATTTCGGACAGTCAAATGTTAGACGTTCTATTAAATTTTGAAAAAGAATCAGAAAAATAAATTTATATTTAATAATCAAAAATTGTTCGAGACATTATTCATTATTATATGTAAATCATAAACTAGTACCAAATTGATTATAATATAAACTCAGACTTATAGTATACTGTGCAACGTATTTCTGTTAATATAATAATTTTGCTCATAGTTACTTCCTTTCTCCCACTATATTATCTGTAATGTGTATTTGACATCTCTTTTTCATCTCCTGCCTCCATGTTGTTTCTGCTTCCCTGACAGACTATGGTATAGATTCCATATACCACAATAACTTCTGTAACAACATGCAAATTATCTACAGAGGAGACAGTGTACATTGACTTTAAGACTCAGCATTGGTACCTACATGTTGGTACTTAAAACACCCAAACAACACAACAACTCTATTCAGAGATACCCTACCTCTAAGCACTTTAAATTATTATTTTAGTGTTTCACTGAGTTTTCCCCATGTGTAGGCATGCGAGATGTGTGTGTGGTATGTGTGGGGTGTCTCTGTGAGATATTTGTGTGTATGTGCATGTGTGTGTGTGCGTGGTGGAAGGGGGGTGAGGTATGTGTTTGAGTGTGGGTGTGTGGGATGTGGGTGTGGGTGTGGATGTGTAAGGTGTCGATGTGGGGCTGTGGGGTGTTTGAGTGAGGGTGGAAGTGTGCGTGTGTGAAGTGTGTGTGGGGAGTGTGTGGGTGTGTGGGTGTGGGGTTGTGTGCATGTGGGTGTGTGTGGGACACACTTGTAGGTACCTAAAACAGCCACAGAACCCAAAAACTCTTTTCATAGCTACCCTACCTGTAATCACTCAAAATGATTATTTTACACTATTTTTTTCACTATTTTTCACCTAAGTACGCTCCCTGGTACGCTCCCCGGTGCGCGTACCCGGCGCTCCCCCCGCGAAACTCGAAAAAAACAATTTTTTTTTGGCCCACGGGACCCTTTTATGGCCCCCACATCAAACCTAGAGGGTCAGGGGGGGTGTACCCTGCCCCCTTTTGCTCATTTCCCCCTTTGATTTTTGCCACCTCTTGTATCTCAATCCTACCGAGACACAAGATGGCGGCCGCTGCTGACTGTTTCGAATGTTTACAGACACCCGAGAACCAATCAGCTTGCCGTGCGCAAGTCGCGTGGCGCGCCCGGAGCGCTCCCCGGTACGCGTACCGGGGCGCGCTTACAGATATATAAATTTTTTTAAACCTAAATTACTCAAAATCCACTGGAGCACATATCTTGAGACATAGCAAAGGCACATCGGGCTACCAGTCCCTACAATTTTGCCAAGTTTGGTGCAAATCCATTCAGCCGTTCGAGCTAAAACTGCGACAGACCGCCCTATGGAAATTAACATGGGGAAAACACGTTTTGGGACCCCCCTTTTATCTCAGCCCCCGCTTGACGAATCCCCTTCAAACTTTCAGGGAAGGAGCGGAGAGGCACGAGGCAAAGTTGTTGTATATTGACAAGTTGAGACATGATGGGTACCATTCTATTTGCAAGAATTTTGGCAAATAATTTAGCGTCTGTATTTATTAGTGAGATTGGTCGATAAGACCCTCTCTCTTCCTTTGGTTTACCTTTTTTTAAAAAAAATATAATTTTCGCCCTATTCCATGATTTAGGTGCTTTTCCATTCATCCCTACTGATTGCATAACTTCCAGTAGTAGCAGGTCTAATTCGGGTAAGCAACCTTGTATAGTTCTAACGGAATAGTGTCTTCCCCTGTTGCTTTGCCCACAGGCAGAGAATTGATAGCCTGGTGTAGGTCTAACATAGTTAAATCTTCGGACAGGGAACTCAAGTCTGAGCTATCAGCATAGCACGGTGCATATTCATCAATATAATCCCGTATAAGATCGGGATCTGGCTGATTCTCTGGGGTATATAAAGTTTTATAAAAGCTGGCAAATTGCTCTAACACTTCCTGCGGTTTATTATATACGTTGTTATCTGACCCCCGGATGTTGGATATTAAGGAACCTGCTCTGGATTCAGCAACTTTATAAGCCAAAATACGGCCAATTTTATCCCCCCCCTCATATTGCGCTATTTTATATTTGTAAATGTTGGCACTATGTCTCTGGTAGAAGCTTTTCTTTACCTCATTTTTTAATGCACTAAGCTTGAGTTTAGTATCCGTAACATTTAGCCAGTTATGTAGAAGGGCTAGAGTTAATTGCTCTTCTAGGTTAGTTATTTGTGATATCACCGTAGCTTGTTTCTGTTTAAGTTCAGCATTTTGTCTAAACACAAAAGCCTGTGTGAAACCCCTTATGCTTGCCTTACAGGCATCCCAGACTATATCACACGAGGCCGAGTTCCTATTAATGTCAATAAACTCAACAAGATGGGCTTTCAGCTGCGAAATATAGGATAAATCTGAGATAAGATATCTGGGAAAGGAAAACATTCTAGAGGAGGAAATACGAGGGCAAAGGGTCATAGAGCAGGTCTTTAATAGATTGTCGCTAACTAGAGCCATGTCTAATCTAGAACATAGTTGGTGAGGTGCCGAGTAATAAGTATACCCAGGTCGTTTTGGGTATAGTTGTCGCCAGGCATCTTTAATGTTATGTAGACGACATATATCTAATATGACTGCCCTGGTCTTGTGCATTCGTTGATGGCTATTTGGTCTAGTCGTATCCAGTTTATAGTCCATGATGCAATTAAAATCGCCCATAATTATAATTTCCCCTATCCAATCCACAAGTTTAATGTTCAATTGATCAAAGAGCATTGGCTCATCTCTATTTGATCCGTACACTGCACATAGTACAAATAAATTATTTTCATACTTAAACTGAACTATTGCCCATCTGCCTTCCTTGTCATGAGATTGATTTCCACGCCAAACTACTTGCTTGGACAAGCGCTGGCATCCTTAGCAGCGACGAATAGAAATATCTCAAGAATGATCACCCGACCATGCCAGTGATATATTGTATATCAAAGGTTCACATGGACGCTACTAAACAGCCTGGTAGACCAATAATCTCAGCCCGGAACAGTCAGCTAGAGAATACCTCCCAATACATAGACTTCTTTTTACAGGAATGTGTACACACTTTGCAGTCATTTATACAGGATACTAGTGATTTTCTTAGAAATATTGGTAACTACAAGTGGGAATCAAATTATCTATTAATATCCCTTGATGTTACTTCTTTATATACTAGTATACACCATCAGGATGGCATAAAGGTGGTTGAGTATTATCTAGGTTCCACAACCCTGCATTAATACCAGCACAACAAAATGCTTGTGAATATGATTTCATTCTGTCTAGAAAATACTCATTTTTTATTTCAGAATCAAATATTCCAGGAAACACGTGGGTGGCCATGGGGGCATACTTTTCACCAAGCTATGACTGCCTCCATATGGGTAGGTGGGAAGAACAAGTCCTGAAAGTGAAATATGAAAACGTCTTAAAGAAACGTGTTTGCTTGGATGAGGTATATTGATGATTTGTTTTTGATTTGGAGCGACACTGAAGATAGTGCGCGCACATTCTAAGAACAAATCAATATGAACTCACTATATTTGCACTTTTCTGCTACTATCATTAATGAATCAGTGTGCTTTTTAGATGTTGAAATCTACATAGCTGATGTCAACATAGAAACAAAACTATATCGGAAGAAAACTGCCGGGAATACCCAAATGCATGCCACAAGCCACCATCCGAAGCATCTAATACACAGCATCCCCTATGGGGAGATGCTGAGGATTAGAAGAATTTGCAGTAACGATATAGATCTATTGCAGGCTCAAACTGACAGTAAGAATAGATTTATGATGAGAGGTTACTCTAAGCAAGCAATAGACAATGCCATTAGAAGACACACAGCAATGAACAGGTCAGTTGTTCTTGCTTCTAGTAAGAAACTAGCTACACCATAATCTGAACAAGAGACAAGATTGATACTTACATTCAACAAACAACAGCACTCACTACGAACGATTATCAATAAGAGTTGGCCCAAAGTTTTAAGTGATCCGGCGTTGGGGGAGCAACTACCTGCCAATCCCAAAATTTAATTTAGGAAAGCGAGATCCATGAAAGACTGTTTAGTAAGTATCAATCCAGAGGTCAGACAATCTCCAATTGGTTGTCTTCAAGGAAGGGGTTCGTGAGATGCACTACCTGTCGTGCGTGCAGGTTTGGAACCAATAGAACCAGCTATAGAACCCCTTTCAGTAAAGAACCAATATCAATCAATAAATTACTCACGTGTAAAACTGAGTATGCGATCTACATATTAGGATGCCGGCGGAGACATGCTTTTTCACGGCGGGTTTTCCGGCGTAGAAAAGCATGTGGACATAGGTGTTTGGGGGCCTGTTGCGGGCCCCCAGGGTTGTTGGGGGGTGGGGGGTGCACATGGGGGGTACCCCTAACATTTATATGCACAAAGCGGCAGGCACCACGCGGTGCCTGCCGCTTTGTGCATGTAAATGTAAAACATGCAGTTTTAACATTGCGGCGGGTGCTGCTTCAAGCAGCACCCGCCACAATGTTAAACATACAGGATGAGACCGCCAGGATGGCGGTCACATTCTAAGTTGCACAGAGGTACCGCCGCTGCCCCTGCGGATGGTCCCTCCACCTCTGAGGTGGCGGACGGACGCAGGTCCGTTCGCCATCCTAATCGGCCCCTTAGTCAGGTTGCTTGGATCTAGGACAACCATCAACTACATACGGGGGTTCTTTCCAGACAAAATATCAGCTTCTGTATGTAATTATATCACGGAGAACATTAGGATTTCGTATGTATGTATTTGACATTACTGCATTTCCTTCATTTCACGGAATCGGCCCTGCCTCTATGCAACTGAAATTTACCTGGTACACTCCAACCAGGCACCTTTGGTCCTCAGCGGCCAAGTTGGTGAAAGTACCTAGATTTAAGAAGGTTAGAGCAGGAGGCAGATCCTTTGAGGTGACAGCTGCTATATTATGGAATCTGCTCCCACTCGAGATAAGACAAACCGCTGAGATTCTCCCATTTAGGAGAAAGATTAAGACCTGGTTGTTTCCTGAGTAACTAGATGTGTGATCCTTGCTCTGTCTGATTCATGTTCTCTGCCCGCAAGTTAGCTAGCGCCAGGATGCCTGCAAGGTGACAGTGTGCTTTAGAAATAATAATAATAATAATAAGTAATGTATATTTTGAAGACTTTATTTCAGTTTATTATTACATGCAAAGCCCTATGTTCTCACCATTACATCATGGCTGGCATGGTTTGTGTAATTGGCACAGTCTTTCTTCCACTTTGCTTACTCGTTTGAAACTTTATCAGTTACCTGTGTTGGGATGCACTTTACACGTGATCAAGGCAATGTTTACAGTCGAAACGCGTTGTGTAATAAACTTGGACTATATACTGGTGTTCTGCCTACTGTCCTGAGAGTGTACATTATTGGATTGTGATAGTGAATACATGTATTAGCGACTGATGTTTAAATATGTAAATATCTGTATCAGTGTCTCACTTTGTCTCACTTTGTCTATAAGTGGCTGGATGGGTTGGTGAGTAGCTACATGAGTGTCTGTAAGAGTTATTAGTTGGCTTTTTGAGTATCAGTATGAGTGTCTGTATGGCTCGGTGGGGAGTATTACTTAGCGCATAGATGCATGAATGAGTGACTCACCGTTTGTATGTGTTTTGAAGACAGCATGTGTGCAGGACTGTATGGGTAGATGAGTGTGTGCATGGGTGTGTTAGTGAGTGAATGACTGTCTCAATAGCATTTTTATGAGTAACTACATATGTTTTAATCTACTATATGTGAGTATTGATGTATATTAGTGATTATATGTGGGAGTGTGACAGAATGGAAGAGTTCCTGTATGAATAAGTATGTGTTTCTATAAGTGATTGTTTAAGAGAGTAAGTATGTGTACGTTTCTGTAAAAGTAAGTGTAGTGGTGTGTGTATAGCTGTATATGCAAGTAAATGGATGTTTGATAGTTGATTTGCATGTGTGAGTATGTGTGTGAGTAACTGTATGGATGAGTATCGGTGTGTAACAGGTTGTATAGGTATATGACTACATATAATGAGTGAGTACATGTATGAGTGACTATATAGAACTGTTGGTGAATGAGTGGATGTGTATGTAGATGGTGGAATTACTCAGCTAGTGCTGGCCCTCAATCAATTGGACACAACGTCCAACAATCTCAGGGCCTGCCTGGAAGAGGTCTCCAAATGGATGACCTCGTTGTGCCTCAAACTCAATGGCAAAAAAACTGAGCTTATGATCCTAGGCAATCCCTCTCCGCCTGCGATCAAATCACTGTGGCCCGCCTGTCTCAGCTCTCCCCCCATACCAAAGGAGAAAATCAAGAGCCTAGGCATATGGTTGGACAAATCCCTCAATTTTAATGCCCAAGCTGCAAAACTATCAGCTAAATGTTTTGGCCTACTAGGCTCATACGGAAGATTCTCTCCTTATTGCCTTTCCAAGCCAGACAGATAATGATCCAGGGGCTTGTTCTCTCCAGGCTGGACTTTGGGAATGCCTTGTATCTAGGGGCCCCCCAATCCACCTTGAACACGCTCCAGATAATACAAAACTGTGCAGCATGAACAATACTTCAAATCCCCCGCCGACTTTCTGTGAAAACAGGCCTGAGGAGCCTTCACTGGCTCCCGGTCAGACAACAAATTGAGTTCAAGACCGTCTGTATAACTCACCGAGCATACTGGAAAACTGGAGCTGCCAACAACCACTCATTGATTACCTCATATAGTCCTGCTAGACAGCTCAGATCATCATCTTCTCTCCTGGCGACGGTACCCAGGATTAAGAGAGCCAGATGCGGAGGCCAATCCTTTTCATACAACGCCTCAATGCTTTGGAACTCCCTTCCCTACCATCTGCGCGCAGATCCCAATCTCTTATCTTTCTGCAAACAACTATAAACCCTGCTCTTTAAAAAAACTTTTAATTTTTAATACTGCACCAACAAGCACAAGTCCGCAGCGGTAGGACGCCTCAGGGTAGCTACTGCGCTCTGTAAATGACATTTTCATTTCATTTCATTTCACTTACCTAGAACAGAATACAGCCAAAGTGTACTTGAAACAACATAGCTGTCTTTGACTTTTGTAAAGACAATCATTGGCCAATCACATAATGCCTTGTCATTGTCATGTGCCATGGTACTTTTGCATAATAGCACAAAATGTTATAAAGCTACAGCGGCCACATATATCACTAAATTTAAATGCCTTATAACTTTAAAAATTCTTGCCCTACTTACCTCTCCTGCCAAAAAGAATCATCTGCACACCAAAGTATTTAATCCTGCCAAATTTCATGGAAATCCGACTGGCAGTTTGGCTGCTACATGTGAGGACAAAGTCTATCAGAAATGCATTTAGTTAAAGACACGCTTTGGGTTCCTCCTTTTGTCTGTGCACCAGCTTGACAAATCACTGTGAAACTTTGCATCATCTGCCAGTGTAGAAAAAGTTATAGGTTTGAGAAGTTTAGTGGAGATTTGTCAAAGGAGCGCACAGTTATTAATGGACAAGAATCCAAGGAATTCCAATCTTTTGGAATCCTAACTATAACCAAAATGTGACTACCACCACTCTGTAATACTGCAATATATATGTATACATACGTATATATTACTCATGTGTTGTTGGCAGATGTACTCGGACACTTGATCGGGGACGGTGCATGACGTCGCTGAGGTCTGCTGTACATTAGTCTTAGTTGCAATAGCGGAGTCCATGTTTAGCTTACTTTATATACAATATGACGTGATTGTTTACCCGAGTGAAAATAGAAAAAATATTTTAATAGCCTCAGAATAATTCCTTATTTTACAAAACTTTTTACTTATGAATTGTATTTCAAATAAATTCACTTTTTTATTGGGAAACACTTTTGGCTACAGTGTTCATTAAAATATTATTGCAATTACTGATCTTGAAGAAAAACAAGAAAGCATTGCTAATCACGCCACAGTGGGCACCTGTATTGTGCTTAGAAATTATTCAAAATTAATTAATTAGCTTCAGGATGACTATTGGTGGGGTAATTGAGTTCCAAAATTTCTCGAAATAAATGTTTCTATTTTCAGGTGGGTAAACAACCACATTGCCCCTACCTAATACTCATAAATATATAGTCGCTATTCGCACACCATAATCAAATGCTCTACCGACGCGTGTAATATTTAGGTATGGTCACAGTACTGGAATTACATAATACAGTTGCAACTATTATAACAATCATGTCCAAGCCAAGTGGGTGATAGCCGAAACCATAACCTGAGGACATTACTGCAGAAATATCACATTATACAGGTTTACTCTCAAGGTAATTCACCTTCACAGGCGACCTTCTCCCTCCTCTTTGAACACTACTTCACTGCTTTGTAAGGTGGTATTGCTGGAGCGTCCCGTCCCCTCTGTAAGATGGGGATCAAGCCTGACTCTGTGCGACTCTAGGATGGTTCCTCTTTGTGCACAACCTATTACACTGCCAGACAGTATTGACTTCTCTTTTGGGGTGCAAAGCATGGGAAGTTCCTTCAACATGCTGGGGGAGTTGAAACTGGTTTACTGTGATGTCACAGTTCACCCGTCAAGACTCTTATATTTTGTGGCGTGGGGCTAGAGCAACTGTGTTGACTGCTCTGCTGGGTGAGAGGCCTGCCCCTTATGCTGCAAGTGAAGGAATGGACACGATTTTACTAATGTCATTGAATGTACGAGGAATAGGAGATCCTCACAAGGTCTGTTAGATCTTTGCTTAGTTTAGAAGACACAAGGTAGAGCTTCATCCAGCAATTCAACTTCACTGAGCATTCTTGAGCAAAATTGGGGGCTGGCTGGATTGGAGAGGTGCATATTGCCATGTACTCTGCTTATGCTAGACGGGTTGCAATTGTTAAAAGAAAGGGGCAAGATGGTGTACTTTCCAGGAAACTGGCGACTGTGAGTGCCTGTATCTCATATTGCATGGAATTTTAGAAGGCAACCCATGCAGTCTACTGGGGAAGGCATGCTTCTGGACTCCAGGAGCATGTGTAAATGTATGAGAGTGCAGGAGGCATCTAGCTTACAATGTAGGGTTGTGCCAGTAGTAGAGGGTGTTAATTAGTAGCAGCATCATTCCAGCAGTGCTAATCATTGTCGCTAAGGAGACTGCGTTGATCATCTACTTTTTGCGTGCCACCTACTGTGAATTTTTGGATGTGTTTGTGCATGTATTTCAGGTTGGGGTCCGTGAAGAAGTGTGTTTTCCCCTGGGCTATGACCCGCAGCCCAGTTAGATACACGAAGGTGCAAGATAGCCCTGCTTTCATAAGCATTTGTTTCGCAGGGAGAACGTCTCTTAAGGCACTCTGGACTGCCAGTATGAAGTGTTATGTTGTACATCTCCCATCTCCCTGGAGAGCAAACAGAATTGTCTCATGGTCTCTATAGAGGAGAAATCCGGCAATAATTGGGTGTCCCAGGTCCTCTAGGTGACGATTGGGGGCCAAGCAAGCAATGTGCTCACTTGGCTGAAAAGAGAGTAATGAGGTGTCCGCTGAAGGGTGAGTGGAGCGGGTCCTCTATTTAGATCTCAATTTTCCCCATGTTAGTGGATTCCGGTATGCCCCAGATTCTGATGGTTTTTTTTCGGGAATGGGCCTCCAGGTCTTAATTTTTTACTTTGATGACCTCAATCAACCTCCCTATCAGCATTAGTTGTTCATTTAAAGTTGCACCATCGTCTTTAAAATCAGATACTTTCTGCTTGACTTGAGTCAGGAGGCCCTCGTGTTTCTCCAGTTTATCACTTATTTTGTCCAGCCAATTAATAAGGGTGTCAATTATAGAGTCAATACCTTTGACAGGGAACAAATTAGGAAATAGTTTTTGGATCCACCCACCCTACTGCCAGGGGATATAATACCATAGCCAGCACAAAGCACTTCCTGTTTTAATTCCTATCAGTGGACATGACGGAGGCCGCTTACGAAATTGCCGGGCTCTTAACTTCTTCTTCATGTCTTCTGGTTGCCTCCTTTGCTGGGCTCTTGGGGTGCCTTTGGACCTTCGTGGGAGCAGCTGGAGTCAAGACGCGGTTGGTGGCCTCCTGGACTCGGTGAGTAGACCGTGTGCCTGTCTTGCTGAGCTTGGTTGGGCCTCCGTTGCCTTCTCATTTCCTTCCTTGGGTTGTGCTGTTGCTGGGACGCGTGCACGTGAGCATTCTCGTATGCTGCAAACATTTCCACCCTGTTTCCCTCCTGGATAGCTCCGGCATCAGCATAGTGTTGACGGGATGTGGTTTCCTTGAAGGGAGCTCACCTAGGGATCAGCGGGCTGTTGCTGATCTTTGGCCCAGCACCCCATGCGATGAGGTTTCTTTGCTCTGTGGGAGTGCCAGCATTTTTCCTGAAGTCATCCAAAAAGACAGCTGATGTTCACTCTGGAGGAGTCCTCCGTGGTTCCTCCTTGGGTTCAGTGGACTTTAAGGTGAAGTATATCTCTAAGGATATGTTGCCAGGCCTTCTTTCCCATGCGTGTGATAATATGGGTTTCCCTGATGAGGAGGTTGCCAGCATGTCCAGGGATATGGTGTTGCCCCCGTTTCGGAAGCAGGCCACGAAGGTTTTGCCCATTCATCCTTTCATGATGGACGTGCTTTTGAAGAAATGGAAAGATTCTGATCACATTATGATGCCTCGCTTCATGTCAAAACTTTACCCCTTGCAGGACATTGAGGATACCATTCGGGAGTCTGTTCATGTTGACTCTATTGTGTGCAGTCTGGTGGGGTGTCCATCCATGGCTGAAGATAATGTCCTGAAGAATGGTGTGGATAAGAAGATTAATACTTCTTTGAAAAAGGCCTATGCAGGGTTACATCTCACCATCTGTTCTGAAGTTTATGATGCATATGTCGCACAATCTTTGTTATCCAACTTCAAGACCTTGTTCGCCACTATGCAGGAAGGTGGTCAGTGCCCTGAGTTGTTGGAGTCCATGGAACTTGCATTTGACTATGTTCGTGCTTCGGCTCTGTCCTGTGGTGCGTCCATTGCTGCCAGGAGTAACTTATTGAAGAAAGTTTAGAATACTGATGTGGCTCAACGATCCATGGCTTTTTTGCGGTTTCGGTTTTGAAGGGAAGTTACAAAGGGTGTTCAATGAACGGAAACATTCCTTGTCCTCCAGCATCAACAGTGGTGTAAGGAGTCATTCTTTTCTACAGCTAAGTCTTTTCGACTGCCTTTTCACCTGCAGAGGAATTTGTTCAGAAACCAGAAGGGATCTGGGTAGGGTTTCCAGCAGAAGAATCAGAAGTAGCCTCCTCCTGATGCGGTCCTGGTAAACACCATTCCTGACTATGCTGCCTCTCGTTGCAAACCTGCTGGGGTGATACCAAAGGTTGGTGGGAGGTTACACCATTTCCTGGCGCCAGGGCATCTCTTGATGATGGACCAGTTGGTCGTTGGATGTCCTGGAGCGTGGTTATCAGATCGAGTTTATAAACCCTCCCCCTGCATCCGGCTGGGTGTTGACTCCACTGCCAAAAGAGGTGTTGCGGAGGCAAACCCTGTTGGACGGGGTTCAACTGTTGTTTCAGAAGAAGGTGAATGTACCTGTGCCTCGGTCGGATTGGGGTCAAGGGAGGTATTCTGTCATCTTTCTGGTGCCAGAAGTTATGGGTGGCTTCCGGATCGTGATATCTCTCAGGCCTCTGAATGAGTTTGTCAGGAAGATTACCTTCAAGATGGAGACGCTACAGCATGTGATCCTGTTGATTCAAGCCGGCTGGGTGATGCCAACCTTAGATCTTCAAGATGTGTATCTGCATGTTCCTGTGGCCTTGGGGTTCCAGCGGTTTCTGAGGTTTTGCCTGAAAGGCCATTATTGGCAATATTGGGTCCTCCCTTTTGGTCTGCTTTCATCTCCCAGGGTCTTTACCAAGATGGTGGCTTCCCTTGTAGCTCACATTCACTTCCTGGGGGTGTCTGTGTTTCCCTACCTGGACGATTGGCTTCTGCAGACCCCTTCTGCTCAGGTGATGTCTCAGCATCTGGATTTGACCGTTTGTACGCTAAAAAGACCTCAGCTTTTCCTGAATTTTCTGAAATGCCATATTCTTCCTGCCACCCGGAGGTCATTAATAAGGGCAGACTTCGATTCTGTTCTGGGCAAGGTGTTCCTGCCTCCTTCACGGATCCTCCATCTGTAGTCATTGTTGGGGAGGCTATTGTCTTGGACTTCGGCTCCCCTGCTTTATTGGTTGGAGTTGCAGGGTCACATGGCCACTTTGGTGTTTACTGTACCGTGGGCCAGGTTGCATCTTCACCCCTTGATGTGGCATCTTCTACGCTTTGTTCCTTTCTCTGTTCAGGATTTCTCCTTGGGTGTTCCGGCATGTGCTAGAGTGGTGTCCAGGCTGCAGTGGTGGATGGACTTTGCCAATCTCTCCCATGGTATGGGGTTGCATCCTACTCCACCCGTGTTATTGTTGATGGATGCTAGTGCCTTGGGTTGGGGTGCGACTCTGGGTCAGTGGACCGTGCAGGTTCGTTGGCAGGACTCGAAGTCCCACATGTCCGCCAACTGGAAAAAACTGTCTACTGTGGAGCAGGCCCTTCGGTTCTTCCAGGATTATCTGTTAGGTTGCAATGTTCTAGCACGATCCAACAACTTAGTGACTGTGGCCTATGTGAATCATCAGGGCAGTACTCACAGTCAGTCTTTGAATCTGGTGGCCTGTGCTATTGCGAGTTGGGTGGAGCTTCATCTTTAGGCCATTTAGACTTAGCAAATCCGTGACTTGGACAAGGACCAATGCTCTTCTGCCCCTTTTTTGTGCCTGGACTCCGGCACAGAGGTGTGGGTGGTGGAGGCCTTGTCACTCACGTGGCCCCCTTAGTTGCTGTATGCCTTCCCTCCTTTTTCCCTCTTCCCTGTATTTCTGCTGAAGGTTCATTTGGTGGGGGCTCAGGGGTGGCAGTGTTACTTCACTGGCTCAGGAGGTCTAGGTTCCTGTTGTTGCTGAATCTGGGGGTAGGTCCTCCTTGGATGTTGCAGAGATGCCCGTCTCCCTTGAGGTCTTCCACTCTTCTACTTCTGTTCCCTCTCACCTTAGGGGTCTGGAGATTGAACAGCAGTCTCTAGGAGGCTGGGGTTTGCCTGACCACATTATTTCTATGATGCAGGCCGCCCGTAGGAAGACTACTTTGTCTTCTTATTCTGAACATTTGTCTTTTTTCAACTCCTGGTGTTCTGGTCATGGTCTGTCCTCTACTTCTTGTTTTGTCTCTGAGATAATACAGTTCTTATTGGACGGGCTACTTTAAGGGTTATTTGTCCTCTAAGCCTTAGGGGCCAGAGGGCTGTTGATCAGGCTTTTTGAGATCTGGATTCCTTGCCCTTTTTTGCATGGGCTGTTGGAGTCTCGGTTGCTCCGGACCTTTTGCCTCTCCTGTTGTTCCTTCTTCTGTGCCTGTGTGGGATCTTTTTCTGGTCCTGCATGCTCTGCAGTCCTCTCATTTTGAACATTTGTTACCTGTGGATCTGAAATCCTTGTCTTTTAAGGTAGCTTTTCTGGTGGCTATCACCTCAGCTTGGAGGTTGGGTGAGCTTTCTGCTTTGCGTTGTTCCCCACCCTTTTTGAGGTTTGTGGAAGCCACTGTGATTTTACGTTTGGAAACTGGTTTTCTGCCTGAAGTGCCTTCTAAGTTTCATGCTTCTCAGAAGTTGGTCTTACCTTCTTTTTACCCTTCCCCTGAAGATCAGTTGTTGCCCACTCTTGATGTTAAGCATGCTTTGACCGTGACTGTGGACCGGTCAGTGGCTTTTCTCCATCTTCTGACAGTCTGTTTGTGACTTTTGGGCTGGCTGGCCGTGGGAAGGCTGCCTCTCGGCTTACCCTGGGTCATTGGATCAAGTCTGTTATTTCCTTGGCTTATCAGGGCTCTGTTGTGCCTTGTCCTTTAGGTGTGCAGGCCCGTTCCACCAGGGGTGTCTCCAGCTTCCTGGGCTGCCTTGCATGGAGTGTCTTTGGATGAGATCTGTCATGGAGGTACTTGGGCTTCTGAGTATACCTTTCTTAAGCCTTACAGGTTGAATTGCGCTCTGAGTGAACGTTTGAATTTTGGGTGCGGTGTTTTGCGTGCTGTGACGCCTGTTGCTCCTGTTGATTCTGTCATGCCATTAAACGTTTCACTGTGGTGCGCTTATCTCCCATGTGCTGCCTGATTTGTTTTCTGTCAGTGTTCCAAAGGCCTTCGCTTGGGTGTTTGCTTTGCTATGCCTCATGTGGTATGACTGGGTTGAGGACGAGGGACATAGAGGGAATGTTATGATTACTTACCGGTAATCCTCATTACTCGTAGTCCTACTCGTCCTCGACCCAGTCACATTTCCCATCCACCCTCCATGTGTCAGGCCTTTGTTGTGCTTGGTATGTCAGGAAATGCTTTGCGCTGGCTATGGTATTATAGCCCCTGACAGGAGGGTGGAGCCAAAAAAAAGCATTTCCTGTTTCATTTCCTAGCAGTAGAATATACTTCATGTGTAAAGACTGGGTCGAGGAAGAGTAGGACTAAGAGTAATGAGGATTGCCACTAAGTAATCATAACAATAGTACATAGGCTGTGTTGCATCTCTGTCAGTAGTATCATAACATCCAGATCTGAGTCAGACTCTGTGGCTTCACTACTGGGCGAGTCGCTCCCAGATTCCGCATCAGTCGGCCTCCTAGTTATATATTAGTTTCGCTTCACTGGGATCATGCTTCCCCATACCAGGTCCCTAGTCACCACTGCCAGGTCCCCAACCAGGTAAAGTGCAAGAGGACAGTGATAGGCACATTCGGGTCGAGGCTGGCTGAAAGCCTCCTGAATCTATTGAGCAGCATTGATTAGTTCCATGTGCTGGTGCAGGGGAAGATAAGGTAATTCGAGTCTAGGGTCCACTGGGACAGAGAATGCTGTGTTAGTACCCTCACGGATACTCTCGATCCCAATAGGTCCTGCCACTTCCTAACTAACAAGGGGGCACGATCAGACCAAGGGTTGCCCCGTTCAGGACCCTCTATGCTGCCACCATAGTAGATCTATTTTCTCAGGGGTCGACCAGGGTCGATCCCCTCCAGGCACCAGGGCCACCGGCGCGATAACCTTCATCTAACCCAGTGCTTCACGATGTTGCACCAATGTAGGATAATGCACTGCACTCAGATCCTGGGGGGTTTTCTTGTGGAAGGAGGAAGGCAAGTATCATTAGGAGAAATTGAGTTTTTCCCAAACTGGTCATTAGTATATTCTCTTCTATCTATTTCTTAGAGCGGTACAAATATGATGCTATATCTTTCTTACGTAAAAAATCTTTTGACATGAATACAGACGTGACAGAATCCATTGATCCTGAAACAGAGGATATGTAAATGAATAGGGAGCCAAGCACAATCCTAGTACTTACCACAAGGAAGAAACATAACAGAACAATTTCGAAATCCCATTTACTCTATATTTTACGAAATATGCTCATTCCGTGTTCTTGAAAAATATTAGTAGGTGTTATTAACACACAAAATGCTCTTTGAATCAATTTACAACTCAAAGACACTCAATGCTGCTCAGGTCCTTGAGTGTAAGAGCTTGCTTTTTGATTTGATGCAATGTTTATGGCAAGTCTGCAATTCATGTTAAACACATTGCATATTTACTTTAAGGGGCTTTGGGTCAGCCTTTGTAAGCCACTATCTTCTTTTGCTCTGGATACTACAGCTATTGGTTTGATTCCTTGTCAATCTCATCTTGGATCAGCGTACAGGAGAATTTTATTCTCACTGTATTTCAGTGGGCGTTTGGGTGTGTCAATCTGCCTCTAGTGGAATCCATGAGGGACTATTTTGCATTAGAAATTAATCAGTGAGAGGCTTGGTAGCAGTTTATGATCAGTTGGCAAGTGGTCCTGGAGCAGTTAGAAACAAGACACTGACAAGAGTGTCTAAACAATAAATGCCACATTTATTATAATAGCAATCAATTTTTCAATTATCCATTTCTTAGCTTCTTTTGTCTATGATTGCTCCCCGGTACAAAAACAAGAATAGCGAAAGTGAATGCGCCAGAAGATTGTCCAGCATGCGTACTTCTGATGCAAAGGTCAAACCTACTGACTTTGCTAATGCTTATTGTATCTGTGTCAGACTCATTTCTGTCAGTGATGCTTCTTCTGTGCCATTAGCCTCTATTAACTTTTCCTTAATTCTTCAGTTGCAAGTAATACCAGCATTGTCTACAATCTTCAGCATGCCATGTAGTAGTTTATATTGATTTACCTTTATTTACAATTGTATTGCCCATAACCGAATTACCAATTGTATTTGCATAATTGTATTACCAACTGAATTCTGTATGCCCTTATTAGCATAACCTTGTTACAAATTGTATTCCAAATACCCTTATTATCATAACCTTATTAGCTGATGTTAGGATTAAATTGGCGTGGTTCAAAAACCAAGGTCGCAACTATAGGAACTATAGGAACTCCAAATGTCGGCCAGAAAATGTAGCGCTTCTTTTGTTATAATTAGTAATGCTTCTCAAGAAAAGAAAAATAAGAGAATCTTTCATAAATCAGGTCAACCATTATGGAGTAATGCAATAAAAACTCACTGAAATAATTTACAGCAAAGAAAAAGTAAAATGATATAAACGTACACGAAAAGTCTTTTCAGTACAACACAATATAAACAAGCATTTACAATGCATTCGGTCTCGCATTTACGAAAGTTTAAGCTAATGGCATTGTAAATGACAGTGTCTTTTATTTATCTGTTTTGGGCAAACCTCTGAGACACGTTATTTCGGTTCAGAGAAAACAATAACGCACAGTTGCTTTACTGTATTTTATTGTTGGGGAAGAGGCTATATCCGTACCCTAATGGAAAGGCCCGTGGTAATGGCAAGTACGAATTGAAAGTACAGTATATGAAATGTTATTAGCAAGTACTCATTTCCGAATGCTTTTCACGTGGCGTGTCTGTCTGTACTCCCATCAGCAGACAATCAACCAGCAGATTTAATTTCCCTCCCGGTCCCAGTCATCCCAGTCACCCCTTCACCTTCTTGGTTACTGTCCCTTCCATGTACAAACTCAGATGAGCAGCCCTCGAACCCAAGAATGTGCATGACAAGAAGCAGTGAAGGGTACCCTGCTGTGCACCTGTGCTATCCACCAGTGTAATCGGTAGTTAAAAACAGAATGCACTGTTTACAGGCTTCCCTTTGTCAAAGTGATGATAAAGGCAAACTTTGGCATTGGGGATTTAAAGCTACCATACCTATGTTCGACCGTATTTTTTGTCAAGTTGTTGCAATGTTGATCAAATATTTAGTGCAGGAGAGAGTGGGTATGACATAATACCGAGATAAATAAACCGACCAACAGAAAGGCAGAGACCGACAGGCAGGTACATTCATAGCCAGGCAGATCGATAGACTGACAGATGAATATACCGTAAGATAGGTAGATAGGCAGGTATATGTCATTATTATTATTATAGTCAAAAGTAACGTTTATTTAGACCGTAGATCTATAAACCACATAAAACATACATTTGATAACATTATACAAATTCTTAAAAGGTCATCTCATTCCATTATAAATTACAGTTTTTCAGAGCAATCATCGTAATTTGTTAAAAAAACACGTCCAACCGAGAATATTAAACTCATCGGTATCAAATATTTGATCCAAATATACTAAGATCCTATTTGTAAAACATTAAAAAGATTAAGCTTAAAATCTCAATTCTTCTTTACACAGTCTATCCCTCAGTGCCCTCTTCCAAGAACAACCTTTTGACAGCCTAAACAAACTTTGCCACAACTATTGTGATGTCAAAGTGATGCATGTCCATAAGGAGCTCAATTGCTTGCGCACGAGACCTAGTACCATATTTTAAGAAAATCTGTTGTAAAAACATTTTTCGCTGGACTATCAGTTTTTGACAGTCCATTAAAATATGTAAGCAATTGCATTTAGTACCAATCCTGCATGTGCATCTACCATCTGGATACATCAATTCCCTTTTCAATTTGTCATTTGACCAAACAGCATTGATGCCAATTCTCACCCTTAATGATTCCATTTTGAGCCATGGGTTTGGTAAAATGTCTAAGTAGGGATACCACTTCTCTCTCCTCTAGCTATTTATCATAAATCGCACAGACTCTTTATTTATCAGGTACTCAATGTCATTCGATCTAGATAATTTCTTCCCTAATGCTTTGAGTTCGCTTTTCGATTCATCAATATGCAGGGACTGTGGATCAATAGTCACCTTTAACTTATCACAAATGGTATATTGTTTCTTTCTTGTTACTTTTGCCCACTTTAATTCACTCATCTGGATCTCCTTCATACACCATTGTGACACTTTTGATTCTTCACCTGACCCCAACCTTTTCCAGAATCTAAGTAGGCTCACTTGCACCTGGACATTCCTGGAGGTCATGTCTAGCTCCCGTCTTATTGCCTGTATCATTGATGAGCTAGGCAATGACATTAATGCCTTTAAACTTTTGCCTTCCTCTCTGTCCCAGGTACCTTCCCCCCTAAGCATATGATTTCCACTCCATACAATAGTTGTGGGGGTATCATTGCATTGTACGCCTTCAGCAATGGTCTGGGGGACATAGAGCCATAGCTGCGATTACACTTTTTCAACCCGCAAATTGAGGCTAAGGCTTTTACCTTCTGGGCTTCCAGGTGCGTGCCCCATTTTAGAGGTTCGTCAAACCATATTCCGAGGTATTTATACTCGTTGACTATCTCTAATTTCGTTTGCCCCAGAAACCAATAGAACCTTTGATTTCTCTTCCAAAGCACAGGATTTTTGTTTTGTCCATGTTCACTGTGAGGCGTTTGGTTACGCAATAAATGCTGAACACATTCAACTCCCTTTGCAGACTCAACTCTGTCTGATCCAGGATCACCAGATCGTCTGCGTACAGAAGGCAAGACAAATGCTTCCCATTTACTTTTGGACTTGCACTTCTATCGGTCATCAGGGAGGAAGGTAGGTCTGCAAGAAAGATTGAAAAAAGTAGCGGGGCTAGTAGGCAACCCTGTCTTAGGCCATTATTGATCACTATCTCCGGAGTCAAGCCCCCGTGGTATCTTTAATAACCTGTGACCAGTTCTGACTATGCAACTCCTGAATTACCTTTAGGAGTTCTTCCAGGATATTGTAACTTCTTAACGTTTCCCAGAGACACTCCCTGTCGACTAATTCAAAAGCTGCACGAAAATCAACAAAACAGCAGTAAAGTCTGCTCCATGGATTTCCGCGCTAGAGCCCATAATGCAAAGCAGTGGTCTATTGTTGAGTGCCACTCCTTAAAACCACCTTGTTCTGCTGGCACAATTGAGTGTTGCTCCACCCAGTCCTTCATTCTGCCAAGGACTATTTTAGAGAACACTTTCACTCCAATTTCAAGCAAATTGATTCATCTGTAATTCTTAGGGTCCTTCCTGTCGCCTTTCTTGTGAATGGGCCTGATCACTGCCCCTCTTCAGGATTTCGGGATGATTCCTGAATCCAAGACCGCTAAAAACATCCAGGAGAAAAATTGTGCCCACCAGTCTAGCTGTGTTTTTATTATAACAGCTGGTAAGTTATCTGGCAATGCAGCTCGGCTTAGGTTTAACTTCCTAATAGTTTCCATCACTATTTCTGGGGAGAAGGATGGCTTTAACTCTTTTGATGCCCTTCGTCTGAAGGGTCTTCCCTACTTATTACAGGTGCATAATTTACCTGATATAATTGGCCTTAGTAATCCTCCCAGGATGCCTATTCGACTGCACAGCTCAGGGTTCCTGGGGTTCAACCCGAGGCATCCTGGATCAGCTTCCAGAAGCCTTTAACATTTACAGGCAGGTATATGTGGACGGACGGAGGCGTTGAAGGATGTAATGGGTCCTTTTAACCACGGAGTGCACATTTCAATAGAACAGCAATTGCCACATTGTGCAATCCATTTCTGTCCATGTAATATGCTAATTACCACATGAAGTATTGGCATACAGCTCTGTGTTCTCACTGTAAGCGGAAAGGGTTTCTGGGCGCCCTGTGGTTCGCTAAGAATGCTGGAGGGGAATAAAAACAAGCATGGATAGCGGCTATGTAGACGACGGTCTCATGGAGGAGGTGGAGCATTAGGCCCGGCTGGTGGGGGTGGGGGAGAACAGACACGAGGGCGACAGAGCGAGTCATCTACGGGGACACATTGAGGATGCAGTCGCCATACACACAGAAGTCGAGAGCGATGCAGGAAATATTCAAAGCAGGCGGCGTGCTAAATTTAAAGCGCCAGCGAGGAAACAATGAAAATAAAATAAGCGGGCGCCGCGCGCCCGTGCGTATTTAACGTATGTGCATGGTAATGCACCATTGTGAAACTGGGCCAGAAGCAGGAAACAATCACAGCACGCACCATGCTAAATTTTAATTGCAGTGCCAGGGAGGAAACAATGAAAATAAAATAAGCGGGCACCGTGCGCCCATGCATATTTAATGTACAGTGCGTCTCTATCTGCTTTGATCCTGTATCTCCGGGGCACCCTCTCACAGGTAGTTTTGCCCCCCATACACAGCAGCAGGAGCAGTAAAATACATCTGCCGCACGCACACCGGAGTGCCGCGATTACATTGCCACAAGCAATAATTAACAAAGAGTTCTCCAAAGAACACTTACGCTGTGCAAGCGTAACAAGACTGTAGTTAGGCGGTGCTACTTCCGGAATAAACAGAAGTTGGTATCGGATCTACAGCCAATGAAAAAGCAGATAAGTAGAGCAATGCCACAGTTAAACGAATGGCAAGCGGCAGGACAATTTTCACGTCAATGGATGGTGTTTCACCCAACATACAGATTACATGATGTCTCGGAGAGACAGTGCATGCATGCTGCCTAGGCGAGACCTAAAAAGTCTCAAATATGCAAGTAAGAAAGGAGAACATTGTAAAATAATAGGCAACATGAAGTCCAATGAGGTACATGTAACATAAAGATATCCCACATAACAAGTAGCATCCTCCGTTTAACAGGCAACATGCAGTGAAAAATGCAGCAACAGTTTTATATAGGTCAGTGCAACATGGAACGTATACCAAGTGGAATGCGACATGTCGTATTTTGCAACACACAACATGCACCATGAAATCTAACAAACAACATGAGCATGAAACCATCAAGGAATATATTAAAGTGAAGCTGATCACAAATTGGATTGATAACAGTTTAAAAGCTACTTAATGTATTCAATAAGAAAAAGAAGAATCGCAAATAAAGGTACATGCAAGTGGCATTGCAATAAAGACCCCAACAGATTTGCAATTAGCTACGAAAAAAAGGAAAAAAGTCCAATCTAAGACTCAAAAACTCACCAGCAAGGCATGCATGCTTTCGAAAGGAACATACAACTTGCAAGGTTTGGTGAGTTACCACAAGAGTTTAAAACGTATATATTTATTTATTTTTAGTCCTCATACGCCAAGAAATGTTCTCAGAGTCCCCAATCCATACCATCTGCTATGCAGCAGATGTGCCCCTCCTTGAATTGAATAGTGACCTCTGAAGATCTTACTGGATGCACTTTCTGCAGATACCCACAATATACCGGAATCCGGTAATCAATTCAGTTCGTCTATCTTCCCAGGCCCTAGAACTGATCCTGGGGTGATTTACACTGCAAAAAGGCATAATCATTGGACCACAACAATTACATCCTATCCAACCAATTAATACAGGGAATCCAGAAAAATGTCCTTCTCTTCCAGTCTGCCCTGTCTAAGTTCAATGTGTATTTAATTGCATTAATCCAATCTAGGTATGAGGATGCTGTATCTTTAACCCAAAGTTTACATATTTCTCTTCGTGCTAATATAAGTAAATATAAAGACAACTTATTTATATCTTGAGAGAGTGACTCATAATTACTAAATATACCAAAAAATATAAATGATATACAAAACTGTATATCAAAGTTTAACAGGTTCTTCATACCTTCCAATACAGTAAACCAAAAATTCCTTAGGACAGGACAACTAAAAAACATGTGAAGGTCGTCCGCTTTTTCCTGCTTACACTTTGGACAGCATGGAGTCGGGCCTTCAGAAAATTTGGAAAGCCTAGCAGGAGACCAATATACTCTGTGAAGATAAAAGAGATGGTTGCGTTTTAAATTGTCGGGAGATAGTGTAGCATGTAGTAAGTCAAAGGATACTTGCCATAACTCCAACTCCACGTCCAGAACATGCTCTCCCCATAGCTGAGCTGGCAAGATGAAATCGCCATCGTCTGCTTCCAGAGTGGACCAATACAAAGTTGATGTCTTGATCTGCCTTCTTTCCCCCTGAAGAAGTTCCTCCAGTCCAGTCTTAGCTCCAATTCCTAATCCAAATACCTGGCTCCAGCTCTTAATTTGGAGGTATTGAAACTTAGAAAGATTGTTCTCGGTCAGGTTGCAGATCTCATCCCAACTCAACAACACCCCTTCAGGCAGCAACTGACCCCAGCTTTTTATGTTAGCGTTCAACAGAGGTATAACTAATGAATCTTTAGTCCATTCTGGTGTACCGGGTGACCCCCAAAAAGGTGCCATAGCTGAGTAGTATGAAATACTCGATGATCTCCTTACTTTGGCCCAAGTGTAAGCCATATCTCTAGGCATCTTCAGACGCACTTTCTTAAAGAAGCGCGGATCCCCAAACTTCCACAGAAAACCATGAGAACCTCCTTGAATTCCTGAAAGCATTGTTTCAAACATTATACCAGTTTCAGTCCTGTAAGGATTTTCAAAAAGCATTATTCCAGCCTTCTATAATAACGCCCAAGCATAAAATTTCAAGTCTGGAACACACAGACCTCCTTTGCTCTTCTTCCTTCGCAACTTTTTCCATGCGATCCTTATACCCTTAGAAGCCCATACAAAGGAATTCCATTTAGATTGAATTTTCATTAACTTGGCTTCCTTAAAAGCGAGGGGGATATTCTGAAATAAAAATATTAATTTTGGCAGCAGCATCATCTTGATAATATTAACTCGCCCAATTAAAGTAAGAGGAATAAGTGACCAGCTCTTCAAAGATTCAGCCGATTCTCTCTCGATTTTAGCCAGATTCCTGTCTGTTAGATGTTCTATGACCTGCGTAATTTGGACTCCCAGGTATCTTATCTCGTGTTTTAAAATCGGAATTGAAGATGTTAAGTTCCAAACCATACATTCCTACAACCATACCCTAATATTTGGCCAAACTGGGCAGCAGTGCTATAAATTATGGTGATTGTTTGTGTAGGGTCTGAGGTATATATCATCATATCGTCTACATAAAGAGACACTTTCACGGCTCTATATATAAGTCAAAGAGCAGAGGTGAAAGGGGGCACCCCGTCTTGTGCCTCTTTTAATATTTATAGGTTCTGATAGGCCTGAAAACCCTGGCAGTTGGACGATGGTAAAAAGAAGAAATAGATCTACAGAAGTTTCTACCCAGATTGCACCTTTCTAAAACTCTAGCCAAATATGTCCAATTTACGCGATCGAAAGCTTTAGTAGCATCAAGTGTTATGATCGCCATTGGAAGTTTATTTAGAGATGCAACATCAATTGCCCCCACTAGCGCTTGAATGAGATCTTGTATGGACCGCCCCTTTACAAAGCCCTTTTGTCAGGATGTAATAATCTACCAGCAATTCCATTTAATCTCTATGCTAAAATTTTAGCAAGAAATTTATAATCCAAATTTAGCAGTGAGATGGGCCTATAAGAATCACACTGTGACGCGGGCTTAAGGGGTTTAAGAATAAGAACAACCGTGGCCTCATTCCAAGAAGAAGGAATTTCCCCTACATCCTCAAAAATAGATGAAAAAAAACATTTGAAGAACAGGCGAGATAACTGGAGCTAGTGACTTATATAATTCAGCCGGTAGGCCATCCGGACTCGGGGCCTTGCCCCTCTTTGCCGAGTTTATTAAATTTAAATTTAAATCACTTTGTTTTATGTATAAAATCTTCACAAAAAGTGCCCCAAAATACCTGCAAAGCCTAGTGTCCCTCTACTGTCCTGCTCGAGCCCTTTGATCTGCCACAGCTAAGCATTTTGTGATTCCCAAGACCAAATTGTCACGTATGGGTGGCAAATCTTTTTATTTCTTGGACCCACACTGTGCCATTCTCTATACGAAACGAGACTAGCTACATGAAGTTTAGAAAAGCCTTAAAGACCTGGCTGTTTAACATCTAAGTTATGTCCAGTAATAGAAAACCACCGATTCCTAGAGCGCCGGGAAACCCTTTGTTGGGTAGCTGTTGCGCTCTACAAATATAAATAATAATTAAAAAAAAAATAATAATATTGCGCCCATCACTTCGTTTAAGCCAATTCCTCTATTTAGATTGTTAGATGCCTCATCATCAATTTGCCTTACTGCATATTGTTAGAGCCATGATTGAATTAAATTGTCATGTGGGGCTAAGTCTTCTTTATATACCTGGTCAAAATAATAAAAAAATGCTTCCTGGATGTCAGAGATATTTTCTGAGATCACTCCTGTGTTGCCCAACTGAACCCCTTTGATCATATTCCTGCTTTTCTCTTTTTTTGTTTTCCAGGTTTAAAGCTTCCCACTAGCTTTGCCATATTCAAAATGAGCAAGAGAACTGGCCTGCCATTGCTTTCTAAGTCTAGAATCAAGAATCTCTTCCAATTGTAGCTTACATATTAATAATTCTTTCCGAATATTAACTTCCGCTGGTAAGTTCGGAACTAAAAGATCGGACTCTAGCCCAGTGATTTCGGTCTCAATCTCCGATACCATAGCCCTAAATTATTTATGCCTAGAGGACTGAATAGCGAAGATTATTCCTCTCAAAAATGCTTTATAGGAGTCCCATACAATTGGGAGTGCTGCTGACCCTAAGTTTGATTCAAAAAACCTTTCTGACTCATCCATGAGTTTTCTTACTGCCTCCTCCTCGAGCAAGATACTTCTGTCCATAGTCCATCTTTTATTACTGGGTGATCCCATGAGTTTCAAAACGAAGGAAACTGCCGAATGATCTGAAATGTGCGCTCCTATATGTTTAACTTCATGAGCAACACTACATAGCTCATCTGCAATTAAGAAAAAATCTAATCTAGATTTGTGACCCAGCTTTTTATTATGAAATGTGTACTCCTTTTTTCCCCCCATTTTTTCCGCCAGATATCCTTCCAGGCTAGCTGATGCATAGCGTTTATTAGGAGAGATCTTGTTTTAGGATTATGTGTAGACTTGAGTTTGTATGTTTTATCCAATTGGGGATTCAAAACTAAATTAAAATCCCTGCTAGAATTAAGAGATCATTAAAATCTAGAAGTTCTACCAACAATTCCCTAAGAGGGAGCGAGTCATCTAAGTTAGGGCCATAGTATCCTGCAAGTGTAAATTTATGGGAGTGATATTTTATTCTTGCTATGACCCATCTTCCTTTTTTATCGACCCTTGATTCTTCCACAATAATAGCAGGATTTGCTTTAATTAGAATTGCAACCCCCTTTGTAGTGACTTGTTGTGATGTGCATATAACATGCTGAATCCATTTCTTACTATTACAAAACTCTCTTAACTCTTGCTCTGTGCAATGCGTCTCCTGCAAAATAAAAATGTGTTCAGGCGCTTTTTTCAGATATTGAAATACTCTCTCTCTTCTAGGTTTTACTCTCAGGCCATTCAGATTCCAAGTTAAAACCTTCATATATACATGCGGGACTAAATTAGCCTGTGACATATTCTCCTAAATAAACGAAAACTGTTGAGTACTCTGATTTGGCGAATTGGACAATTTTTTTTTCCCCACATGCTCCCCATCCAGTGCCCTTCCCACCCCTACTCTACCCCTCCCCTTCCTTTATCCCTCCCAGTGCTCCCCTGGAGATCCCCCCTTCTTCTTCTTGGCCTTGCTCATGGCCTTGAGGCTCCCTCCCCAGATACCCGGATAACTGTTTTATCTAAAGTAAAAATAAGCAAAATAGTAAACAAGGAAGGAAGAGTGAAACTAAACAAAAATGAGTCTATTTAGACAAAATATTTAAGATTTAATGAAAAAGAAAAGACCAGGTTCCCTAATCTTTCTCGACTGGCTCCCCTCTACAATCCTCCGTTACCAATTGGAGATACGTTTCAGCCTCATCTACCCTTTTAAAGGTTCTCATTTTGTTCTTATAATTACTTTTAGGGATGCAGAAAATTTCAGTTGAGCAGTAGCACCCTTTTGCCTAAAGGGGTCTAGTAATTTGCCCAGCTCCCACTGTCTAGATGCTGTAATAGAAGAAACATCTGACTGGATCTGAAAGGTGAATCCTTCTGCTGAAAGAGAACTGCTTTTTAGAGCTTTATTAAGGATTTCATCCTTCAAGGTGTAGGTCAGAAAATGCACTAAAATCTTTTTGGGTCTGGTTTTATTCGGACTTAACCTAAACGGATCTCTGTGAACTCTTTGAATGTCTACTTAGATCTTGTTCTGAGACTTCCGCTGTAGTGGCCTGCTTGATAAGTTTAACAACAAACTCCTTGATATTACTTCCTTCCGCCCCTTTCGGAACTTTCAGAAGACGCAGGTTATTCCTTCTCTGCGCATTTTCTAGAGATTCCATTTTCTCCTGGTATCCCTGTTCACGCTGCCTTAAATCATCTATTTTCTTCGTGTGCTGGCGGGCCAGAGACTTTAAATCGTGACCGTAGCTTCTAGTACAGTGGTTCTAGCCGCCAAAGAGTCAAACTTCTCCTCTAACTTCCCACAGAATGATTTTATTTCTTGCTGATTCTTCTGTGAGACCGCAAAACCGTTTTTCATCTCCTGACTTAAAGAGTTAAGGATTAACAGAACTGATTGGTCACTGAGCGTAGGCTTCGTATCCTTGTCTTCACCCTATGTAGACATACTGCTCCTCGAAGATATAGCTCTTGAGATTTTAGCTGGAGCTACAGTTGCTGGTATATCCTTTACAGTAATTCTTGCCATACCGTCCTCATCAACTTCTGCACTATTTACTTTTTCGCACTTCTCTGGGGTCTGCATCCTTAAGATATCCACTTGATCTAGGTCTTGATCTAATTCCCTTAGTACGTGATATCTTTTAGGGCTAAGAAAGCCCTCTGGAAAATCAAAAGCAGTCGAAACTGTTGAGGTAGGTATAAGAGGTGCGGGTTTTAACTCTAAAACAGCAGGAATAGGCTTGAAATATGTTTTTAGAGAAGGTGGAGGTTTAACTCTGCAAACCGATTCTTGTGCCTTAGATTTATTTTTTACCCCGGTCTTCTTGCTTTTAGACTTATATTTAGCCGATGCGATCGGAAGAGTATCTGTTCGTCCCCCCTGTTTCCCCCCATTATTTTTAAGAGTATATCTGGAAACTTGATCCAGAAAGCAGTTTGAAATGACTTCCAGAAGTGGCCTCAAAAAGGTCAAAATAAATCAGACACGTGGTGTATATAATGATATCTTCTGTAATCAGGCCCAACATTATTAATGATGCTGTGTTTTGAATGTTCAAAACTTGTGTATCAACACCCATTCGAACGGCATTTCAGCATATCAGCGTCACGGTGGCATCATTAATACTGTTGGGCCCGATTACAGAAGATATCATTATATAAACCACGTGTCTGATTTATTTTGACCGTTTTGAGGCCACTTCTGGAAGCCATTTCAAATTGCTTTCTGGTAACTGTCATATCTAGAGACCGTCTAGGACTTATTACATGAATATATTGGCCCTGAAGAAGTCCGTAAGGGCGAAACGATTGGCTACTTCGTGCTTTTATGACTACGTCAAGCGTGTCTTTTTAAAAAAGAAAGAAGAATTATGAATAAAGGAACCATACTTTGACCTTCTTCTTCAGCTTTTGAGAATGTATCTCCTTATATATTTCTTACACTGTTCAATGGAGTGCTGGAGCACTATTTTTTTAATTATTGTTCCATAGGGGACGGAATGGTATTGCGTCCCAGGTCCTGGGCACCCAAGTCAATCATAATACCTAATTTGGGGATAAGTGCAGTCGTCTTTGCCCCATACCCTGTGCGTGTATCTGATTGGTAGGAATTATGTGAGTAAATTTAAGTTTTAGTTTTTTGTTTAAGGTTTTTGGGGTGGGGGATCGGGTAGTTTTTAGGGGGTGGGGGTGTTTGGGGTTGTTTTTAGGCGTGGAGGGTTCAGGGAAGTTTTAAGGCGCTGGAGGATTTGGGCTAGTTTTTAGGGGTGGTTTTTAGAGTGTGGAGGGGGTTCAGATTAGTTTTTAGGGGGTGCGGGTTCAGGGTAGTCTTTAGGGGTGGGGGATTCAGGGTAGCTTTTAGGGGGTGGGGGTTCGGGGTAGTTTTATGGAGTGGGGATTCAGGATAGTTTTTAAGGGGTGGGGGATTTGGGGTGGTTTTTGCAGTAGTTTTTAGGGGGTGAGAGAGGGTTAGTGTAGTTTTTTTGCAGTAAATTTTAGGGGGTGAGAGGGGGTTGGGGTCATTTTTAGTGGGTGAGGAGGGGTTCGGGTAGTATTTAGGATGTGGTGGGTTTGGGGTAGTTTTTAGGGGTGGAGGTTTCGGGGTCGTTTTTAGGGGGTGTAAGGATTCAGTGTAGTTTTAAGGGGGTGAGGGGTTCGGAGTAGTTTTTAGGGTGTGGGAGGGGGTTCAGATTAGTTTGTAGGAAGTGGTGGGGTTCAGGGTAGTTTTTATGGGGTGGGGGAGTTTGGGGTAGTATTTAGGGGTAGGGGTTCGGGGTAGTTTTAAGGAGGTTGGGGGTTATATTCAGGGGAAGAGAGGGAGGGGTGGTAAACTTGGCCTTGGATAGCTGTTTACCATACGTGCATTTACCACGACAAAATTGTGGGAAAAGAATGTGTGGAAAAGCACTTTGTGGTTTAGATGCGGCCGTAGTAGGGGGGCGTGGCTAAGCCGCCTAAGATGGCGGTTCAATCTCCCTAGAGCTCCGGCTGCCGGCCCGCGTTGAATGCAGTTCACCGAGCCCCCTCACCTGATGCAGGGGGTACGGGAGCAGAACTGACCGTCGGAACATCTCGTGACAGTCCTGGTTCGTCTGCGGTTCCTGGGCGAGGTCCGTAGAGGGTCTGCGGCGCTCTGCTGTTGCTCCCCGTGATCGGCCTGGCAAGATGGCGGCCACCGGGTGGAGCGACGGCATCTGAGCGCGGCCGGGCCCGCACATCCATGATCGAAGGAGCACCTGCGCTGGATCCGGAGGTGAGGGGGCGACATCGCGACAGTGGCGACCTGAAGCCGCTTGCTGCCCGGGGGCTTGAGTCAGGAGGGGCCCATGCGCACAGCGCCATGGAGGGGAGGCCCACCCCCACCGGGATAGATTACTGCCGGAGCGGCTGACCCGCGACAGCTAATGCGGTGGGCAGTGAGTTGCGAGAAGCGGCTGATAACCCTGAGACGCAGGGAACAGCTGCCCCCCTACCTCGCGAGACCCCGGCAGGAAAACGGAGCGGCCCCCAACTGGGACATAACCCCCACCGCGGGGATCAGCGGCGAGGGGAGAGGCCCGTTCTACGCCACAGAAAGGAGTCCACCCCCACCGGGAAAGACCATCACCATTGCGGCCAGCCCCCAGCAAATACCGCTGTGGAAGTGCGTGAAGCCTCAGTGCAGGAAGACACTGCTGACTGCCCCGGGGAGGGGAGAGCAGCTGCCCCCCCCTACTTGCGGAACACGGAGTGGCCTTCAGCTACAACATACCCCCGTCAAAGGAATCCACAACAGAGGAGGCAGACAAGGAACGTCGTGATCCTTGCGACGAGGACACTGTAGAGGACTGTCAACCTGAGCAACATCGTCGCAGTGTACCCTCTGCCGCCACACCGCAGTGCCTGGCCTGCGCGACACCCCGGCGCCCCGCCGCTTAGCCACCAGGCAACTAGGGCCTAGACCACCACGCTGTGGCAGGTGAGCCACGCGTCTGAGACGCCAGATTGCCCTCCATCTACCTCCCACCACCAAAACACGGACCGGGGCCACGTGGAGAGAGACGCACCGGCGGCAGCCACCCAACAGAAAGCGTCACAAACCCCAGTGCCCACAGGGCTGGAGGACTGGCGTGGGGGTCCCTTCCCGCCCGCCCCCCTCTTTGCATTGAACCGGCAGGGTTTGGACCACAGAGGGCTGTATCTCCGGGGGCGGCGGCTCCGCTGGGGCCCCTCCCCTCCCGAACGCAGTGCCAACCGACGCGAGACGAGGGAACTCCTGGACACATCAAACTGGCCAGAACGCTGACCCGAGTGCCCGTCGCCGCCCACGCAAACCCCCACAAGGGACCCATAACTCCTGCAATGGGCCGCCACACAACGGGAGCTTCACAAGGTACGAACCGCCAGAACATGCCGCCCCCAACACCAACCCTGACCACACTACAGGATGGGCCGGACAACGTGGACTCCATGTCCAGAAAACTGGACCAAGGACTGGCAGCTATAGAACACTCCAGGTTGACGATGGAGAACAAATTTGACACTCTAGCCATGGACCTCAACTTTCTCCGTGACGACCACAGGAATCTGTCGGACAAGGTCACCGAAGGCGAACCGACGATACAAACACTAAACCCACAGGTACAACAGCACCAGCGGGACATTGCCGACCTCCAGTCCCGGCTCCAGGCCTTAGAATACAAGACGGACGATTTAGAGGGACGCTCATGGAGAAGTAACATCCGCATCATGAATCTGCCGGAGGGGGCGGAGGGGACCGACCCAATACAATTAACCACGGACTGGATCACAACCTTTACACCGGCCACGGACCTGACCCCCTACTTCTCCATTGAATGGGCGCACCGAGTCCCGGCACGCAAACCTAAACCGGGTGTTCCCCCGCGCCCGTTTCTACTGAAACTTCTACACTTTCGAGACAGAGACGCAATTCTCCGAGCGGCCAGAACACGCAGAAAGCTACAAGTAGAGGACAAGCAAGTGATGCTGTTCCCTGACTATTCCCGGGCCGTACAGCAACAAAGGGCCACCTTCCGGCGATTAAACGCACGCTCCGTCAGAAGAACATCCAATACGCCCTCCTCTTCCCGGCCAAGCTCAAAATCATCCACGATGGCGCGACACACTTTTTTACAGATCCGAAAGAAGCGGACACTTGGGTAGCACAACATGCCCCCCGCCGCCCGACGTCACCGGATACACACAACGACTCATCTGGATGACGACCGCGGAGACAGCGACGCAAAGTCACCCTGACACAACTCAGCACCGGGTCTACTCAACCCGGGAGCGGCTCCCCAGACCTCACCCAGATTATAGCGGAGCGCAAAAGAAGAGCGATCCAGGCGGTGTCCGCGCTTGGCCCAATGGAAGGGGGATCGGACGTGGACAGAGTGCCCCACCTATTCAGCTCAGAGGATGACGCTAGCGATGCTCCGGCCTCCCGCCTGGGATGTAACAGGACTGAGAATGTGAATACCGCTTGATAACACGACCCAGGACGAGCCCTTTGACAGCCCGGACAATTGCCTTAATAGATGGGGCTGGCGAAGAGACCTGAGACCCGGGACGTCTATGGAACTTTACCACGCTGCTCAGAACCCACACCAGGCGACCATACCGCACGAGACACCGGAGGGACAGTCTCAATAACCTGTATGCCTTGATCGTGGCGCCGGCAGTGCCAGAGAAGGAATCCAGCCACCACCCCACAACAACGAACTAAAGAACTCACATGCTACTTTTTTTGATATTGCCTCGAGCAATAGGTTCCCCTAGTTGGGAATGTTCCCCAGAGTTATGGTTTGCTTTCCCTTTACGATACTACCTTCCTAGACACCATGGAGCGGGCGGATTTGAGGGGACTGGGCCATGGCGTGCGGCCCCGGGGGGGAGAGGGTGGGGGCTGGACGGGGGAGGGCATGGACAATGCACAAGATCCACAAACAATTGTATTAGGCCTGGCCCTTGCAAGTGACCAGGACTCCAACATGCACTACAAAAATTCAATCAAATCAGTTGGACATTTTGAAGCAATTTTATCAATGAAGGGGCTCAAGCCCCGAAATGCATTGGGTTTCCACAAAAATTTGCCAAAGAAATGTTGTGTTTTGATCGAGTTTTGATTATATATTGATGTCATGAAAATTCAATGATTTGTTTTGTAAATAACTTTTGATATGTACACGTAGGATTATGAAATTGTGATGATTTTCAAATTCAAATTTAATGCATTGATAAAATTGCTTCAAAATGTCCAACTGATTTGATTGAATTTTTGTAGTGCATGTTGTTGTCCTGGTCACTTGCAAGGGCCAGGCCTAATACAATTGTTTATCATAGTGTAGCAGGCACTAATCCAACACTTCACACGTACCGTATAAACTTACATAACAAGGAGAATCGAGTGCAATACCAGCACACATTCATCAAGATCCACAAACCCCACGACTGAACCATGACACCTCATATACCTAACACGGTTCTCAAATTCGTAACACTAAATGTCCGGGGAATGCACACGGCCACAAGGAGATACTCGATCTACGCCTATATTAAATGACAAGAGGCACAGGTGGCCCTCCTACAGGAGACTCACCTGACGGAACAAGAGGTAGGCCGCCTTCAGAGAAAGTGGCGGGGAATCGTGTGTGCCACAAAATACTCTGCCTTTGCCAGGGGTGCCCTGATATGGATCAGACCTGGGGTGCCGTTCAAGGAACAAACCCAATTGATTGACAGCGACGGAAGATACGCTATAGTCAGCGGCCTGTTAGAAGGTCAGCCGATACTTATCGGCTGTGTATACGCTCCGAATACAGAGCAGGAACAATACTGGAATAAGCGTACTGCTGTATTAGCCCGCAACACTTCAATACCATGGCTCTTGGGAGGGGATTACAACAGTGTACTAGACCTACACCTAGATAGATCATGCCCTCCCCCGCCACACTCCCCGGCACACAAGCAAGCGGAACACTTCCGCAAATGGGTAGACTACTGGGTGCTTAAAGATGCATGGAGAGCACAGAACCCGACGGCCAGGTTATACTCCTTTCACTCCATCCCACACGACCTCAGGGTGCGACTCGACAGGTTTCTGTGCTCTGCGGCCATCCTACCGAAAATAAAACACACGGACTATCTGGGACGCGTAGTATCGGATCATGACGCACACGTGGTGACCCTTCGCTGGAGACCCCCCGATCCCCACATGGAGGCTCCCTCAGGAATGCCTCACCGACCAAGCATTCCGCCATACACATGGGGACTTCATCCAGGAACACTTTCAGCGCAACGCGGGCTCCACCTCCTCTAGGACCATAGAATGGGATGCATACAAAGTTACCGCACGGGGACACTGTATTCAACAGGTGGTGGGGGTGCGGAAAATGCTAGAGCAGGCACTACACACCTCGGAGGCAGCGCTGGCGAGACTATCCCGAGAATCGGACCAGGGTAGGGCCACCCTAGAACAGGTTGGAGCGGCGAAGCTCGCACACGTGGAAACCCTACGAGATCTACGGAAATATAACTTCCGCATGTATGCTACACGGGCACACAGAGAGGGCAATAGAACAGGAGCGCTCCTGCAGTGGATGGCCAAACAGGACACGACCTCCCAACCCATTACAGAACTGATAGACGACACTGGAGTACTCCACACTTCCCAGCTCGACATCCTGAACACGTTTAGCACCCATTACACGCATGTGTACCGTAACCCAGCGCTGACACCACCATGCACATTGCAACACTTCATGGGTAAACACAGGCTCCCCACCATATCCTCAGCGGATAAGAAAGATCTGGATAGCAAAATCACGTCCTCGGATATTAAACGTGCTATCAGATCCCTTGCACGCAAGAAAACACCGGGGATGGATGGGTTCTCACTGGAATACTATAGCACATTCTCAGCCCAGATAGTGCCCCACCTGCTCATCACATATGAAGAAGCCCTCTCCAAGGGAATTCTACCCGCATCATTCCGCGAATCCACGATGGTGACCTTTTTAAAACCCCACAGAGACCCCACGCACCCGTCTTCCTACAGCCCATCACACTCCTGAACATGGATTGTAAGATCCTAGGGAAAATACTGGCCGACCGCTACAGTCAAATCTTACCAACCCTAATTCATCCCGATCAGTGCGGGTTCGTGCTAGGGCGCAACACATCACACAACTTGCGACGACTCTTTCATGTCCAGGACAGTGCGTGTGACAGATTCCCCCAGGCGGCATACCTGATCTTCGACCTGGAGAAAGCGTTTGACACACTACTATGGTCACACCTCTTCAACGTCCTCCGGACGCTGAACTTCGGTCGGGTCCTGATAGGATATAAGTGACTCTTATATAAGAACCTCACTTCTAGAGTAAGAATCAGCAAACTTATCTCCGCTCCCTTCCCGGTTGAGAGGGGTACCAGACAGGGCTGCCCACTCTGCCCCCTCCTATTTGCAGTCGAACCATTGGTGGCGCGGCTATGACAGAAGGGAGAGACCTGGGGGATTCCGATCGCGGGGACCGCACACTGTGTATCATTGTATGCAGACGATCTACTGACTTACGTCTGTGACGTGACAGGGGATCTCACCTCGATATGGGATACTCTACAAACCTTTGGGGCCATTTCAGGTCTCAAGGTCAATTGGGAGAAATCGACCATCTACCCCCTTGGCACCGCACGATGTGATGCTGGGTACTCAGACCTTGCACTGGAACGGAGCCGCCCCTAGATACTTGGGAGTTCGACTATATTAATCCCCAATGGACTTATATGAAGGCAATCACCGCAAAGCACTGGCGGGCCTGCAGTCGGCGGTAAACTTTTGGAAGACCCTACCCCTGGCACCCATCGGCCGAGTAGCCATAGCGAAAATGATAATGGTACCCAGGTTACTCTATCACTTCGCCAATATCCCGGTGATCCCGCCCCAGTCCTTCTTCCGGGAACTAGACACCCTGCTCACAACGCAAATATGGGGTACCGGCCGACATAGGGTAGCACTCCGCACACTGTATTTGCCCACCACAGAGGGAGGCCTAGGAGCTCCACCCTTTGAGGCATATTTTTTAGCTGCACAACTCCAGTGGTTATCCCACTGGACCGCGGAACGGTACGTTGGAGAAATGCTATCGGACACCAGTAGAATACCGCTCCCGATGGTCCAGAGAATGCTCCTACCCGGAACCAAACCGTCCCGCACCCACCCGATTCAGGTCTCTGTCGCGCACAGATGTGTAATGCGTATTCACCGCATGTCCAAAGACCCGCCACTTTACTCTCCACTGTTGCCCTTGGTGGGTCTCCCTCGGGGGGAAAAACACTACACTACCAGAACCGTACAAGTATCGACCGATCATGATTTAACGGAGGTGGAGACGCTGTTCCACGAAGGACAATTGCGCTCCTACGAACAGCTGGCTGAGTGGTATGACCTCCCATGAGGACAATTCCTCATGCACAGGCAACTCCTAGATAGCACACGACCATTCTGGAATCTGCGAGACGAAGAACCGCCCACGCATCCGGTGCTCCATACGATACTTCGTATGGGAGCAGGCAGACACCTCGTTACATGGCACTATAAAGCCATCCAAGAACTAACAAAAACCTCTCTGGACACTTTGCGACAGTCCTGGGAAGATGACGTTGACAGGGTTTTCCATGACACAGAATGGAAACGTGCTCTGGAATACACAAAGAAAGTGTCCAGAAACGCGCGATTCAAGAATATACAATTTAATATACTCTACCGAGCCTACCTCACTCCAGACAAACTACACCGTTATTACCCGGACACACAATTCAATTGCCCACGCTGTAACTTGCCGGACGCAAACTTTAAGCACATGTTTTGGTATTGCCCCTCCCTACACAGATACTGGACAACGATACACCAAACACTCACTGCATTGGTCAACTTGCCACATATTGATTCCTGGGAAGTCTGTGCACTAGGGACATACAGAAGGAAGAAATCAGAAAAATTACACTGGCGGTTTGTGTCCCTCGCTCGCCTACTAGCGAAGCGAGCCATCGCCATGCAATGGAGGGCCCCCTCGGGCCCCCGATACCGGCCTGGATAGGGGCGGTGGGCAAGTGGGGGCGGCGGATGAGGATAACCTACGAGAAGAGGAAGTGATGGGAACACGCACACACCCCATCTCCCTGGAATGGGCACAGCTGCTCCTTCAATTTAAACAAGAGACGACCCCAGACGACACACCGGGACCATCCCCGCCTCACACCCAGGGTTCCCCACGACACCCAGCCCCCCTGGCCATATGCCCAGAGCCTGAATCCCCTGCATACTAGATAGAATGTGCTGAACGCCGGCCCCTCCTGACGACAATTTGAGATTCCTTAAATGCAAAGAATCGCAATTTAGCGAATTCTTAATTAGCGATTTTTGCATTTGGGATGATGCATCCCAAATGCAAAAATACCGCTTGCAAAGGGCCAGATTCTCAAAATCTGGCCCTTTGCGAGCAGATTTAAGCTTGATGAATCTGGCCCTAAGACTTCTACGAATTGTGGTGAATCATGTAGCATATTTTCCTTTTCCTAGTTGCTAAATTTTGCAAACCAGTGCAGCATAATTCTTGTGGGCCTATATATTATACCATTTACCGCTCCTGTTTTTAAAAAAATCTAATAGCATGTTGCATTGTCGGGTTGTAGGTCTGTTTTTAACACTGCCAATATGGGCTGAAAACCTCAGCACGTGAAGTGCTGTTGGCTACAATGCCAGAACTGGCTTAATGTGCTATCCATGCATTTTAAGCCACTGGTCAGCTATGTTTTAAATATTTAAAAAGTCATCTAGTGCATTTCAAAGACTGCTTGTTTGCATTTCAACACCTGCTTGTTTCTCATCTAAAACCAAAAATACATTTTGCTCACATATTTTGTGAAGGTTCGCCCGTTCATTCACATCTTGCACAACATTTTCTCAAAGACACAGAAAATGAACAATATATTTGTCTAATACACTAAGGGGGTGGCTAATACACTAAGGAGGTGGCTAAACACTGAAGAGATAAGCATACATAAACATACAAGAGGTACAACAGTTCTGGAAGAAACATCCAAACCTCTTATAGAGTTACCATGCATTCGTGTGTTCAGATAGGATAATGAACCATCACTTACCTAGTGTGCTGTGCTTCATCAGTGGTTCAACATCTAGCACTGGGAATACTACTGCAAACCGGTTGTGTAGTTTCCTATTTATGGGCCCTTTAGTTTAGGTGAGGTTATGTCCTTGAAGTCGACAATTACGTTTTCCCTTTGTTATCCTCAGACCTACATTAACAGTGTATGTGGGTGATTTAAATGTTTTTTAGTGGTCTCTCCCTACTACAAGATTAAAAACAGTGGGGTCGAGCGAAAGACTGCTTCTCGTTTCTGTCACCATTTTTTGGCACTTGAATATTGCCGAAATGGGGGTAAAGTGCCTCCGCAAATCTACAGGTCTAACTATCTCTAATCAAATATTGTCAAACAGTTCCTGATTTGCATGGAATGCTATGTATTTTAATTCAGTATATCTTTTGCTTATTCAGAAGACAGGGTAACACGAGTCGAATTAACCCTTCTTCGTAGAATAGAAACATTGTAGTGTAGTTCCTATTATCCCAATAGGCTCTGCGCATTGGAATAATACCTCCAATAGTATAGACCTAGACCAGACGTTAACTAGGTCTTCTACTGTCGATATTAGACTTAAAGTTTTGGGTTTGCCAGCTAGCTCAGAGTTCACTAGAAACTTTCTCGAATAGACAAGGAGGAGTTGAACCTCCCTGGATAGACAAGAAGGGATTTAGTTTCTGACAACCATAGAACATGACAACTTTGCTCTCCCCTAATCAAGAGTGTATCTCTAGAGTTGTGTGAAAACAAAAGACAACTTATTTTACTCAGTCAGTACGTGCATTCTTAGTTTCACCAGATTGTAGAGAAAAGGAAGAGACGGGCGTGTTCAATAAAAGATGTTATTTATTGATCAGTCTCTTTTCTCGTACAAGATAAATGGATCGATATTATTGCAATACTTATGGTTAAGTAAAGTGCATACAATAAAAGCAGAATTATAAAATAATACTGTAAAAACATTGATATGGTTTCTAAGCCATACGTTATTTAAAATGGACAGAATAGATACATACATATAAACATTTGACTAATCGTACTCAACTGGTGCTTCTAACTACGCCTACCCCAGTGTACCTGACCTAAGCCTAATACGTGGGCGGGGATAGAAAGTAGCAGTTTAAGTTAAGTTTGTTTTGCCAAGTGACTGACTCAAGAATTCTCTGCAAGGGGTTATTCAGCTCCGTACCTGAGGTCTAGGTTGGTTGAGGGATAGTATCTCTCGTCTGAGGTCTCGATATTCCAAGCTGCCTGCGAGGGCTGCTCGGAAGCGCCGGAGCTGGATTTCTCGGCAGGAGAAAGCAGCGTCTCGTTCTCAGCGCGTCAGGAAGGCGGGGCAGCTAGTGGGCTTCGCTCTCTGCTGGGCTTCGGCAAGTCTCGCTGCTCCGATCTCGTCACCACCGCGTGTGTTTGCTTAAGGCAATGTCGGTAATATTTATACCTGTAAGGTGCCGAGATTGACGTAAGGATGGACATAGATTGCGTCAATAAGGATGTCATACAAGCTGGTCGTTAGCACATTCTTTTACTGAAGTTCTCGGTGAAATCAAAACAATGGCCGCAGGGGTTTTCCCAGGTTGTCATAGGTTTGATTTGTTTTGAGAACTCCGTATGCCTTATCAGGGGCTGGAGGAATATTGCTTTGCCTAATTAGATGGCAAGCGTTATGACCTAATCAGATAACGCACTCCTGTGCCGTGGTCTGGCGTAATCAGATAACGGTTTCTGCATCATGGGATGGCTGCTAGTTAACTCGTTAACCAGAATAGGGTCAGGAATAGGGGGATCGATACAGAACCTATAGGAATACATCACACCCACTCCACGCTAACTATGGCCATATTTACGAATGTAGGCATAGTAAAACATACTGTAGAGTATCGTGTATACCTTACCACCCCAAAATACATATAATGCATTTCGAAATTATGTAATGTACGGGAAAAATAAAATAGCCATATGTACTATATGCACTTAAGCAGTAGACTAATGCTAAATTAATCACGCATGTATACATTATTAGTAATCGAATATGAGAATTACACATGAAATGGCTCTTAATACAGAAGAAAAGTTCGAGACCACTTCATCACAGTTCAAGAGAAAAAAAATATTTATGAACATACCAGCGGGCAGCTAATGTCTATGAAGTTTCTAAAAACAGAAATTAGTTCTCTAAGAATAGTTCTTACTTTAAGCAGAAGAAAAGTGTCCCGTAAAATGTAAAAAATTTTGGGGCTGCTAAAAAAATTGCTGTCCGTGGACTGGAGGAAAAGTTGATCTTGCTACTTTAATATTAAAGTTGAAGGCCAAATTCAAGGTGTCGGGAACGCCGTGTGCTAAGAGTCATTATTTCTGCTCTGGTGAGAACATCATATCATTGAGACTGCTGAAAAAGCTGTCAACAGCTTCCTGTGAGAGTTCCACTAATTCGGAAAAGGATGTAACCATGCATTCATGTGCATGATTGTCTCCATTGACGTTTTGAGTAGTATTGCTGACAGAAGGTTGTACCTGATCGATGCTGCTTTCATCTTGATCTTCACTACCCCTTAATCGTAGTGGTGAAGTTTCCACGAATGCCGTCATCAGGATTGGCAGCCGTTGAGGGCAGCACAATGCATGAGCCTTTACCGGACCCAACAGTGTTTCTGCATCCATTGGCGCATCCGATTGTAGCGTCAGACAGGTGTCCAACACGCATTCTTCTCCGCACAGCATGCACCTTAATACAGGTAAAACACATATTTGCCATATCGGTCGAAATGAAAGAAACCAAGTCATGTTCAGGTCTCTAAGCCGGGTTAGTCCCAGGATTTTTGATATCCGGTCCCGGTATCCAATGGCTCGGATTGTTTCTTCCCTTGTCGCAGGTGTTTTGTCTGTGACATGGTTTGCCATAACGAAATATAAGGACTAAGAATAGGATTCCTGCAATTAGTCCCAAAATGAGGGGAACTCCTCCAAAAATCGAATGGACGAAGTCTGGAAAAATACCCAGTATGGCTTTGAATGGTGTTAATGCCATCGAAAATACTGTCTTAAATACATTTGAGACTCCACTGGTATCAGAAATATTCAAAATTTCATTCAGGATTTCTGCGAAATGTATGGGGGAATTAGTTGATAACAATGAGTGAATCTCTGCAGTCGTCCTTGCGACTAGGAGATCATACGTTTCTTTTGATGACGTGAGCCTGGTCGGCGTCTGAAGAAGCACTGTTTTCATTCTGCTTAAAGTATCAACTCGAATAGAAGTAATTTTCAAGTTAGGCCATGCCCTTGCCTCCCTGTCTGGAAAGGAGCTGGGGAACAATAAGCGTCCACAGCACATGACCTTCGCAGTCGTACTAACGAGATAAGGAACCCCGGGCAGTAGACTACAACATCTGCGATCCACAATTAGAATGTAACTCCCGTTATAGAGTCTTTTAAAGAATGGTTCTATCTCTGTTGCAGGTGCGCCTAGCTGGTGACATGAAAGGTTATTTGAGTTCCCTTCACAGGCTCCATGCAAACTAATTCCATTACACAGAAGTGTACCGCTTAGTGACATTGCACAATTATTGCCACTAAGAAACACTTTCTGTCCTTTATTACTGACACATGCATGTGAATAGGGCAAGTTCCATGTTGTCTTAATGTACCCTTTTCCCAATTGTTCGTACATGCCAGCCTGTATATATTTTTGGCAGTATTGAAACCTGAAAGTAGATATCGGAATATTAATTATCCCATGTATTATCCATTCAATGACAGGTCGTTCTGACATTGTCAATGGTAATCTCTCGAGTTTCTCAATGCTCAGGATTGTATAATCAGCACCCTTCTGTGCCATACTGATCTGTTTATCAGTAAGGTTAAAGATATTGAATAGTGACGTTGTGTTGATTAAACGCCAAGGCACATAGCCTGAACGCAGGTTTTGTAACGTCCAGCCAAGCTGTACAATAGAACGCAATTGAGACTGACCGTGTTGTAACAACAGTAAGTCTTGCGATATTATGTCGATTGCTGATGACACAATGCTGTCCAATGAAAAGATTCTGGAGGACAGAGTCATTAACCCATTGTCCACTACAGAAACAATTTTTCCAAATTAATACGGTCAATTTCCCGTATACTTTCTGCTGTCTCAATTTGAGTTATCTTCCAGGCCTCGTTGTAAGCTGCATATATGGAGGCTGCTATGAAGCGTTTTTGACGCTGTTTGCGCGGTCCCATAATGAAATCACGCAAGTCAGCACCATCAGTAAGTAAAGTTAGGTGTTGCTTAATTTCTGTCAGTGTGGAAGTTTTTAGCCATTGAAGGCAGAGTTTGCCCACACTGTAGGTGGTGATTATCCCTGGGTGTTGTCTTTGGGAATATCTAGGGTCTGGCCTGGTCAATGTGAACCCCTGTGTTTTGTTCAGGAATCTGTCTTGACAGTTATTAGTATCTGTGGGCCAGATCAACCATTGTTTCCAATCAGGATTTGTTCTGTTTTGGTTTAATACATAGTTTACGTCTATCTCTTCATCTGCAGAGTTATTGCTGTTCATTGTTGGTTTTGGAATAGACGGTTTATTTAAGTCTTTGATTTTGGCTAATCCAAGACAGGTAGTTTGTTGAATACTTTCATTCAAGAATATAATTTGTTCTGGGATCATGCAGGCTCTAAACAATGATTCTATACCTTGTACTTGCCATTCTTTTCTACCCCAAACACTTTTTACTTCAACATTTTTATCCCAATAATCAAAACCAAATGTATTCATTTGTTCAAAAAATTAGTCCGAATATATCAATTTCGTGTTTGTAAGCATGGTTTTTGTTCTTGTCTTATTTGACAATTTGAAATAAAATGTTTCAGCATTACTTGTGTTGAACCCTGAAAAGTATGAATATTTGTCATAAAAGGTTCTTGAGCTTCCTTTTGGAGGGGTTGCACAATGTTCCCATTGATTATAATTTAAAACATTTCTAGGTTGTGCTGATTTATGTAAAAAATGGTTACCATAGTGGTTGTAGCAGTACATACTATCATAATTAGATGAACCCTGCAAATAATCATGTTTGGTAAATTTAGCAGACATCACTAGATCAGACATCATGTTATTAATACTTTCAAAGTCCCAATCATCAGCAAATGAGTTTGGTTTTACAAAGTCACTCAACGAGATCTTGATTTGGTGTGGATATTTGAGGATCTCAACCGGACCATAAATTTCATAGTCAGTATTGTCCCATGCTACCCCACCCGGTATAGGATTGGCTGTGAAATTGACTGAAGAAAGTTCTCTTTTCTTGACGTGTGAAGACGTGTGTGGCTTGAGGATCAAGTTGATTTTCTGGCTTGCTGCGTCCATTTTAGCATATTTTCCCTCAATGAAGCGTCCCAAACATAGTATCATGATGAGCCAAAGTATCAGGATAAATACACCAAAGGACACCCAAAATTCAATCCACAGAGAAATCAGATAGGTTTCTTTCAGCTGTTTCAAAAGTTCCTTAGCTTTATCTTTAAAAGTTTTTGTTGATGGCTGTGTCTTTGATTCACTTAGATCTTCAGAAGAATCATCAAAGTTGATGAAGTAGCCGGATGCCGTTCTGTCTATTGTTCCAATTGCTTCAGGATTACTGTTTCTTGCAGCTTCAGCATATTCATTTGTTACTTCATTGTAGGTTGGTGTGTCTCTACTAAATGTTTTTATTTGGGTTTTCAGAGGTGTGAGTTCCATTGCATTGTTGCATAGTCCTTGTTGTTGTTCTGTAGGCGTTTCGAATGTGATTAGCCTTTTAGTTAGCACCTCAGTACTTGTAGCAAACCTTGGTGTTCTACTACTTATCGGGAGTCCACTTGGCCTACTGTTTGTTATCGGCCACATGATTGTGGTTTTACCAGGTCGATGGATACAACTCGGTTCTCCTTTTTACCAGCAAGCGGCGGTAGTACAACTGATCTTGTCCCGTTGATGGACAAGACAGGAACTGCTTTTCTGTAAGAAGGCCCAAATTCCTTCTTTACCGCGATCTTTTCTCTGACTAGATCCCCGATTTTTGGAATCCAGACAGGTCTTGCTGGGACAGGCGGTGGTTCTTCAGTGGTTGTTGGCTGCTGTTTCAACTTTATGTTGCTCAGGTCTTTTCTTGTTTCGTTTAAGTCCTGTAAAATAGCCAAACGATCTTTGATATCAAAGCTTTTTTCTTTCACCACTGAAGTCTGACTGTCAAGATCTAAGACTAGCATCCTAGTCCCAAACAGTAATTCGTACGGACTGAATCCCCTCAGAGAATTTCTTGGCAAGTTGTTTAGACTACGTTGGACACTTATTAGATGTTTGACCCACCCAGCTCCCGAACCTAATACCTTTGCTGTTATAGATTGCTTTATGCCTTGGTTTTTTCTTTACACCATCTCGTATCCCTCAGGAAGGAAGTGAGAAGAATCCCGCTTCGCTATGCTCATTTGGCCGTGCTTTCCCACAAGCTTGAGGGCTAAAGTGAAAACATTGGTCAAACGTAGCATGCTCCTAGCGTATATGCCATTTAGACTCGCAAATCTTTGTATAACAGTCCCGACGTCAGCCGAGTGCTGGGGTCTACATTTATAAGTGGAAACTAGTCTTTATTTGTTAATGGGACGCATTATTTACACTTGTTTCACTGATTATTGTTTAACCCTTATTGAGTGAAACGCCATGGTATTACCCCGTTCCTCTCGCCGCTGCGATCTCTGTTGCAGCCCGGGCATTTTTTTACAAAAATGTGATGATGCAGGCTCATGCCTGGCCACCAGTACACTGATTGTAGGTCTTCCAGAGAATCTTTTAGTTTGAGGTGTCTGAGACCCTCGCCCATATGTGCGTCTGCTATTAACAAAGTTCTCCTGTCCTTGTTTGGAATTACTCTATCCCCCACTCCAGGGATTCGAGCAAAAGGAACGGAGTTCGCATCGATTATGTATGTATATTTGAGTGGATAACTGATCGGTAACGCTGAGCAGTCGCCTTTTGATGACGTTTTCACCGCCAGCATTGTTTCACAGTCAATGTATTTTACTGCACGCTTTTTTCTAGCTACGGAAGCCGATTCAGTTGCTACCGCTGTGGCTTTCTCAGCCAATGAATTCCCTGCAAGGTGAACGCCATCACGCTGATGACTTCAGTGAGTGTATCACGTGAGTCTTTGGTAGTTCTTTTTTTAACAGAACTATTTGTTCCCAAAGCAGTTTTTGCTTTATTGTTGCACCTGTGTCATCTTTGTAACCGTTTTGAATCCATTTCTGTAAATCGCTGTTATATGATTTGACGCAGTAATACGAATCGGACACTATGAGTGTCGGGAATTCGCGATCTGCATTATCTAGCGCCATTTTCAATGCTATTATTTCAGTCTGCTGTTCTGAATTAGTTTCTACTGAGTGTGTTTTTGTTAATAGAGGTCTTAGTATACCTCCGCGCCACACTTCTTTTGTAATCTCACATGTGGGGTTGTATGCTTGTTCTCCCCAAACGGATGGTTGAGCATGTCCGTCTGTATAGATTACACAAGCGTACTGTCGTAATGGCAGAATGTCGATTGGCAGAGGGAATATTCTTTCATATTCTAGATATTTTAGTTCCTTTAGTTCTGGATCAAAGTAGTATTTTAGTTTGTCCATTGTAATGGAATTTACCCATTGTATCCATTCCGGATTCAATGCTGTTGTTGGTAAATTACATTGGGTTGTTAATGCCTCAAAGGCTGATTCTGCTGTTCTGACTGTGATTTGTCTACCGTCAGCTTTATCTTTTTCTCTAGCTATTGCGGTTTGAACTGCATGAACAATGTTTTCTTTAATGCTGAATTTCTTTTCAGCTTCTGTGTACAAGTGTGATTTGAATGCAATTGGTACCTTTTCTCCCTCATTAGAGGTCAGGTATGTGAATCCGCATCATCCTGGGATGACTCGAATCACAAGGTTGCGTGTGTTATCACGTGTTTCTAATTTTGTTTTAATTAACATATCTGTTTGTAAGGATCTCAGAGTTTCTGTGTGTTTTTGAGTCCAATTAGTTTTTTTAAAATCTGGTTTTATTAGATCATAAAGGGGTTTGACCCTTTCTGCGTAATTAGCAATGTATGTTCTTCCGAAATTTAGGAAGCCTAGAATTGACTGTAGGTTTTTTAGTGTTCTAGGTGCTTGGAGTACGGCACATTTCTCTAGGAAATTGTCAGCCAGGCTTTTGCCTTCACTTGATAATTCATATCCTAAGAACAGGACTGTTAGATGGGCAATTCTAGATTTTTTAAAGTTGAATATCTAACCCTCTGCCGCGAACCCAAGTATTATGGTGTTCACTCTCTTCAAGTGAGTATCCAAGTCATCATCTGTTAGGTATATGTCATCGACATAAGATAATGCTTCGTCATCATATGTTTGTAGTAACTCTGTTACCCTCGCTGAGAATACTCCTGGGCTGTTCTTGTACCCCTGGGGTAACCGACAGAATTCTTTTTGAGCGCCATTTATTGAGAACGCTGATAAGTATCTGCTCTCTGGTGCTATATTTTGACAAAAGAATCCATTAGAGATGTCTAAAGTTGTTTTGTATTTTTTGCGCACAATGTTATTCATTAGTGCAGCACTATGCGAGTTTTGTACTGCAAAAGTTTTGCAACATGAGTTAAGGTGTCTGTAATCCAAAACTAGACGATATGAATTGTCTGGTTTGGAGACAGGAAACAAAGGGTTGTTCATTTGTGAGGTGCAAGTTTCAATCACCCCCTGGTATTCTAGTTGATCTAGAATTTCTTTTACCTGTTTTTTAGCTTCTTGCTTGATTGGATACTGCCTTTGTGCAGTAGGTTGTGATTTTAACTGGATTTTGTGAGGAGGAGAGTCCTCATCCCATCCTACATGATTTTTATATAAAGCAGGAGCCTGAGCTACTGCCCACTTTCTTGCAAGTGTATATTTTTTATGAATTGGAATATGATTTGAGAAGGCAGGCATAATTATTTCTTCGCCATGTGGGCACTCCCTGACGAACTCTGGTGGCCAATCTTTTTCAGCTAGAAGGATGTCGTAGCCCTTGGAGAGATTATCCCAAAAAAGGCCCCTTATTTTCCTAGTCTTATCCCCTTCTATACGTAAAGTTATTTCATATATTTTGTGAGGTTTGCTAACTCTGGTGTCTGCAGTTTCCACCTGAATGTATTCATTCGTGTCCACTGTCTCCAGATGATTCATAAGGACTTTGCGTGCTATGCTCACTTCTGCTGCGCTGTCTAGCATTGTCTGAGCCCACTCTCCGTTTTTCAGCTGTGTCCTCAGTATTCTCGGCATTGTTGAATACTTTAATACTGGCTACCTTCTTTTTTGGAAACTGTAATTTTTTATTTGGATGAGCAGGTTCCTTGTCTTTGGACTTGACGTGCCCTTCCCTGGGTTCCGATCGTCCTCTTCTTTCCGATTTCTGCGAGGAAGTCTGAAAAGATTGAGAGGGACGTGTATCAAAATCTTGATATCTATCCGGTTTCTTTATGTTATCCCTATTTCTAAGGTTGTATTTTTTCACAGAGGGCTCCCTTTGGGGAGACTTGGGTCCTTGGTCCGGAGATCTTTCTCTCCGCCGAGGAGACCTTCCTCTGGACTGGAATCTTTTTTCTTTTGGATTGGATTGTTTGTTTCCATCCCAGTTCTTCTTTTGACTGTTTAGATTATTTTTAATAAATATTTTTTCAGGACTTTCAATTAGTTGGGGCTTTACTGGTATTCCACCCAAACTATCTCTACCTAGTTCTTTCATAGGATTTTTCTATAATTCTGGCAATTTCAGCTGGTTGGTCTGCTATATCTGTCTCTTTTAACCTCTGGCGGATCGCCACATTCGCTGCTTCTCCTTTTATGTTGGCTAGTAATAATGCCGAGACCTGCTTGAAGTCTTTTAGTAATTTCATACCAAGAGTTAAAGCGGGTTCTGGACCGTATTCGTCTTGAATTTGTTTTAGCACATCTGGTATTACCGACATGGATGGTACCCCATGTGTTTTTGTGTAAATGGAAGCAAAGACTGTACCCCAAGTGTCACAGTCCTCCACGTGTGGTGCGATTCCCATTGGAAGACAGATAGTCAGAATCCTGTGTTTATCCACAGGGGTGGTCTCTGGAAACACCGCCTCTATTTGGGTGATTTTTTGTGCTAACCAGAATGGTATTTGTTCCCGTTTAGCTGGTACTTTACCTAGGCAGGACTGTATGTTCTGTGGTGTAATTTTATTTGTGTTCCCCTGATGTGGGGTCAGCTGTGGAATTTTAACTACAGGTTGGATGGTTGAAGTCCGCATTACATATTGGACTAGTTGTCTATATATTTTAATTAATTGTTTTAGTTGTACTAAAACATCTGCTGCAGACATCCTTTCGATGTCTGGATGTGGTGTGTATCCGGCTAGGACCGGCCACGTTGCTCCTGGTCTACCTAGTGGACCGAGCCTGGTGATGTGATTATTATGATTTAGGGCGCCATTAAACAAGAGCATGTGCTCTTGGAATTTGAGTGGTACTTCCACTTCCTCGAAAGGAGTGTAGGTATCCGGTGGTTCCTCTATTTTATAATAGTGGAACTCCTTTGTTACAGCATTTGCTGCTGGAAAGTGTATCCATGAATAGAATACCTCTGTCTGCCGATATTCGTGTGCCTCAATTACGAATATGACTGTACCACCTCTTGGTGTCAGTCCATTGTCTATAAGTTTTAACGTTATAGATCTTCTTATGTTGACCGGGATGAGTTTTATATCCGGGTCTGCTCCTTGCATAGTATTATCAGCTTCTATTATTTCAGCTGCTAATCTAGCTCTCTCTCTTTCATCATCACTTTCTGGCATTTTACTGTCAGGAAGGTTATTCTGTTTGTTTGCAGATCAGGTTTCTTACGGAAACAAAGATTAGATGCACAATATTTTGGAACAGTGTATCCTTCAACGTTGATTGAACCAAGAACCATACATAGGAGTTCCCTCCTGCGAGGTTTGGCGGATTTTACCTCTCACCCACTCCAGACGTCTTTGGAGTATTATGGGAAAAAGGTGTCTGAGTGAAAAAGCACGACTGAGTTACTCTAAAGTCTTGCGTTAGTTTTATCGCCTATCCAAACACGTTGGGCGCCATGTAGTGTAGTTCCTATTATCCCAATAGGCTCTGCGCATTGGAATAATACCTCCAATAGTATAGACCTAGACCAGACGTTAACTAGGTCTTCTACTGTCGATATTAGACTTAAAGTTTTGGGTTTGCCAGCTAGCTCAGAGTTCACTAGAAACTTTCTCGAATAGACAAGGAGGAGTTGAACCTCCCTGGATAGACAAGAAGGGATTTAGTTTCTGACAACCATAGAACATGACAACTTTGCTCTCCCCTAATCAAGAGTGTATCTCTAGAGTCGTGTGAAAACAAAAGACAACTTATTTTACTCAGTCAGTACGTGCATTCTTAGTTTCACCAGATTGTAGAGAAAAGGAAGAGACGGGCGTATTCAATAAAATATGTTATTTATTGATCAGTCTCTTTTCTCGTACAAGAGAAATGGATCGATATTATTGCAATACTTATGGTTAAGTAAAGTGCATACAATAAAAGCAGAATTATAAAATAATACAGTAAAAACATTGATATGGTTTCTAAGCCATACGTTATTTAAAATGGACAGAATAGATACATACATATAAACATTTGACTAATCGTACTCAACTGGTGCTTCTAACTACGCCTACCCCAGTGTACCTGACCTAAGCCTAATACGTGGGCGGGGATAGAAAGTAGCAGTTTAAGTTAAGTTTGTTTTGCCAAGTGACTGACTCAAGAATTCTCTGCAAGGGGTTATTCAGCTCCGTACCTGAGGTCTAGGATGGTTGAGGGATAGTATCTCTCGTCTGAGGTCTCGATATTCCAAGCTGCCTGCGAGGGCTGCTCGGAAGCGCCGGAGCTGGATTTCTCGGCAGGAAAAAGCAGCGTCTCGTTCTCAGCGCGTCAGGAAGGCGGGGCAGCTAGTGGGCTACGCTCTCTGCTGGGCTTCGGCAAGTCTCGCTGCTCCGATCTCGTCACCACCGCGTGTGTTTGCTTAAGGCAATGTCGGTAATATTTATACCTGTAAGGTGCCGAGATTGACGTAAGGATGGACATAGATGCGTCAATAAGGATGTCATACGAGCTGGTCGTTAGCACATTCTTTTACTGAAGTTCTCGGTGAAATCAAAACAATGGCCGCAGGGTTTTTCCCAGGTTGTCATAGGTTTGATTTGTTTTGAGAACTCCGTATGCCTTATCAGGGGCTGGAGGAATATTGCTTTGCCTAATTAGATGGCAAGCGTTATGACCTAATCAGATAACGCACTCCTGTGCCGTGGTCTGGCGTAATCAGATAACGGTTTCTGCATCATGGGATGGCTGCTAGTTAACTCGTTAACCAGAATAGGGTCAGGAATAGGGGGATCGATACAGAACCTATAGGAATACATCACAACATCTTGGGCAGAAACGTAAGCTTCAGTCCTTCAGTGGACAGACAAAGGTACAGCAGCAGCAGAGTAAGTGCTGCCCCATAGAGGACACATACATACTAAAGAGCAACAGTGCAACCTTTCCTTCCTCACAGAACAGACCAGGTACTGCATTTCACTAATAAAGTACAAGTTTTTCTTTCGTAGAAGGCAGTAAGTTAAATCTTCTATTCTATGCAGAACAGATTCAGTAGGACAGACAGACACAATCTTTATTACTCACAGAACATCACAGTTGAGGCATGAGTGACATGTAGGTTACAGATGGATCTCTGGAGCTGGTGCTTAACTCACTGAAAAGTATGCATGGGTGAATGACTGAGTGAATATGAGCGTTCTGGCACTTGTCTCACTTAGGTGATATCCCACGTCAGCTTCCTGAAAGTCCTGAAGCTGTCACTCAGAAACCTTGTGTCATTGCTGTATTTCCTGGTGTCATATCCTGCAGTCTTGCAGCTGTCACTTCCTTTAGATCCAACTGCGGCCATCCACATAAACATTGGTCAATGAACCATGGACCTCAAAGGCTGAGCCCATGATATACCGATGGAGATGCCTTACCTACAGGTAGTGTAAAAGGACATCATGTGCCCAATACAGCTCATTTAATGTCAATGACATAACAAGCATTTGCAATGCAATAGGTCTCGCATTAATTAAGTTTGAGCTATTGGCATTGCTAGATATTGCAACACCAATTGCAACAAAAGTCTATAAATGGTAGGCCCAAAAAATGTGTATTTATTGTTGTAAAAAATCAAAATTGGAAAGGATCACTTGTCCTGAGTAACCAGGGTTTCTTAATTTTTCGTTCTCGTACTGATAAAAAACCCTCATTCACGTACCTAGGCTCGAATGGCGGTATATCTTGGTTCTCCGCCTTTCTTTGGATTCTAGCTATGTGACAGCATCATCATTGGGTTAATTGGTGTGCTTCCTCCACCCGGAGGTGAACCACTGGTTCGTACAGTAGTGATTTAGTGATGAAAAAAGGAATAGTGCATTAAGGAAAAAGAAAAGGTGTTCTTGCTAAAAAGCCTGGATAACCAAGGAAAGTACAAATTTATTAAGTCTCGGTGTCAGGCTTGTTCAAAAATATTTACGTGCGTAAGAAGGGACGTTATGGGGCTTCTGCACTGTTTAGAGTCCATAAAAAGGTCGACATGTTTCAGCCTTGGTCTGCCCAGAGGGGTCAAGTAGGCTTTCATCATGACCTAGAAACTAGTGAAAATTAAATAAATGTGAAAAAACCTGTTTGTTGTCAGGGTAGGTCTAGGTATATTTTCCTGACCTGTATCGAGGTCTATCAGTGCCTCATCGGAGTTTATTCTAAAAACTTCGTCGGGTCGCCAGAGGGGAGGGACCTACTCGTCGGCAGTCGTGCACCACTTGTGCTTGCTCTACGCTTCTGGACCCGGATCCAGTACTGAATCCGACGAGGTACTGATAGACCTCGATACAGGTCAGGAAAATATACCTAGACGTACCCTGAAAACAAACAGGTTTTTTCACATTTATTTAATTTTCACTAGTTTCTAGGTCCTGAAGAAAGCCTACTTGACCCCTCTGGGCAGACGAAAGCTGAAACATGTCGACCTTTTTATGGACTCTAAACAGTGCGGAAGCCCCATAATGTCCCTTCCTACGCACGTAAATATTTTTGAACAAGCCTGACACCGAGACTTAATAAATGTGTACTTTCCTTGGTTATCCAGGCTTTTTAGCAAAAACACCTTTTCTTTTTCCTTAATGCACTATTCCTTTTTTCATCACTAAATCACTACTGTACGAACCAGTGGTTCACCTCCGGGTGGAGGAAGCACACCAATTAACCCAATGATGATGCTGTCACGTAGCTAGAATCCAAAGAAAGGCGGAGAACCAAGATATACCACCATTCGAGCCTAAGTACGTGAATGAGGGGTTTTTATCAGTACGAGAACGAAAAATTAAGAAACCCTGGTTACTCAGGACAAGTGATCCTTTCCAATTTTGATTTTTTTTGCTCATGACCAAGGAAGCTGAAGGGATTGCAAACTCTTCCTTCTCCCCATTTTGATCTAATCCTATTTATTTTTGTAGCAATGGTTGCATGCTGCGCTTTAGATGAATATGTTTAAAAGTAAGGTGCGCCATACTGCGATTCCTACAATAGTTAATTGTGGATGCGTTACCAATTTATGTGTGCACTGATGGCTGGTGGTGTGTGTGCCTGTAGAAATTGCGCACTGATGGATGGTGGTGTGTGTGCCTGGTGGAAGTGTGCACTGCCGGCTGGTAGTGTGGGTGCCTGGTGGAAGCGTGCACTGACGGCTGGTGGTGTGTGTGTGCCTGGTGAAAGCATGCACTGATGTCTGGTGGTGTGTGCCTGGTGGAAGCGTGCACTGACGGCTGGTGGTGTTTGTGCCCGGTGAAAGCGTGCACTGACGACTGATGGTGTTTGTGCCTGGTGAAAGTGTGCACTGACGGTGTGGTTGTGTGTGTGGTTGTGTGCAGTGGTTGTATGTGTGGTTGTGTGTGTGGTTGTGTATGTGGTTGTGTGTGTAGGTGTGTGTGTGTGGGTGGTTGTGTGTGGTTGTGTGTGTGGTTGTGGTTGTGTGTGATTGTGTGTGTGGTGGTGTGTGTGGGTGGTTGTGTGTGTGTGGTTGTCTGTGTGTGGTTGTGTGTGTGGTTGTGTGTATGGTTGTGTGTGTGTGTGTGGTTGTATGTGTGTGTGTGGTTGTGTGTGTGTGGTTGTGTGTGGTTGTGTGTGTGATTGTGTGTGGTTGTGTGTGTGGTTGTGTGTGTGTGGTTGTGTGTACAAAATATTACAAAATGACGCATGTTCACAGCAGAGAAAAGCTGGTTAGTCCATTTTTCCCTTAATGCTATACAATTTTTCTTATTATGATCTTCTTTTTATTCAGCACTCTTTAGGTTAAGTGTGTCATTTACAAAATGAATAGTTTCCTCATTGTTTTAAAATCAACAAATTGTGTATGTAGAAATTTGTACTGCAGTTCCTATTTCCCTTATAGGTTCTGCGCATTGGAATAACATACACGATAGACTTGGCATAGGACTGAGGTCTGTATGCCCCTAATATGTATATTAAACTTAATTACTGTGTACCAACTAGCTCAGAGGCCACTAGAAACTTCTTGAAGACAAGAAAGGAATAGCTTCTGGCAACCACATAACATAAAACCCACATCCCTCAGGATCATGGAAACAATTTACTACTTTTCATTCAGTCACTCATCTCAGAGAAGTACTTAGAAGAAACAGTCGGGTGTGTTTACAATAAAATTTATTGCACAGTTGTTATTCTAGTACTGGTTATATGTGCTGCGACAACTGTTGGACAGTAACAGAGAATTATGGCCAGCAGTGCAGTTAAATAAAAAAACATTGTTCTTCCATTTTGCAATAGTAATGAACACATACATGAAATACAGAATGCATTAAGAGAAAGCCTATACCACTATGATGCCTAACTAGATGTACCTAAGTGTACCTAGAATGTGTGTAGGTCTTAGAGAGCCAAGAATCCCCCTAGGAGTTAGTCTAACCCCATTACCTTAGTGGGACTTCATCCTGATCTTGAGCTGGACACCCAAAGATGGGTGATGGACCTCTGCCAGCTGGAGCGGTGGCGTCATGCAGGTTGCAGCGCCTCGGGCAGAGTGTCGCCCTGGAAGTCTCTGTCTCCTCTGGTTTGCTTGGGCAAAGGGAGGTATACTTATACTGGATAGGTGTCCTGGATTGACGTAATGTTGGTCAGAGGAAGATGTGTTCTTGGAGAAAGGGTCTGTTTCCAAGAATTTGTTGTGATGTAGGTTAGTCACTGTTGGACATGGAGATTACGTATTTAGGATGGACCGTCTTCTGTGCACAGAGCACACAGTGATCAGATAAGGGGACAGCCTCTCTGTTGCTCGTTATTGTGAAGGCAGGGCTAATCTAGGTCAAAGGGCCTTAACGGGGTGAAAGGTCCTGCCTGTCTCTGTGACACGAAGGATTTGTGCCTCTGAGACAGAGTACCTATGTTAGGGCCTCAATTTCGTTTATAACAAATTGTTCTGGCGGTAATCACAAATCGAAGCATGTTTTAAAGTGCATCGATTTGATATAACAGGCCTATTGGCGTGCTCTTAAAGGAAGTTTCAAAATCTTCCAGCAGTAAGCATTGTTCTGGTATTAACACACATTATGCTATCCGGCCACATCGAAACACCCCACGGTGAGAGAGTGGCTAAAGGAGTAAGTGTTTTTTAGATCTCATCGATTCTTGGCTACTCCCAGCCTGACATGAAACTTAATGAGTCATAAAAGTTTGGTTTTTACCTTCTGAGATTGCTCTACTCTTAAAAGTTTCCACAAAACTGTGCAGCACGTCAAAAGCATTTCCTTCTCGGAACGTCATTGGCACAAGACAAGAAGGCTTATGTAAACGGCAGTCCACGTTTAGACACAGCTGAGTAAGGGCTGCATTAAAGCAACAGTAGGCAGCTGCCTGACGACACCACCACAAGGAGGTGCTAGACAGCAGGTAGAGTCAGCAAATATGTCCCTCGTGCTAATGGGGAGAGAGCGCCAAAACACAAAGCAGTGCTTGAGTAATAAAAATCAAACCAATTCGATTCAAAACAGGAACAAGCACCTTTCGCAGAATGGATGAAGCACAGCCGTCTGAAGCTCAACTCGGACAAGACGGAGGTCATCATCCTCGGACAATCCCCATCCGCCTGGGACGACTCCTGGTGGCCCACGATGCTGGGCACCGCACCTACACCAATGGACCACGCTCACAACCTGGGATTCATCCTGGACTCCTCCCTCACGATGACCAAGCAAGTCAACGCAGTCTCGTCCACATGCTTCAACACCCTGCGCATGCTCCGAAAATCTTCCGGTGGATCTCCACCGAAACCAGAAAGACGGTCACACAGGCCCCCATCTCCAGCCGACTGGACTACGGGAACGTCCTATACGCACGAACCAAAGCCAACCTTCAGAAATGGCTTCAGCGCATACAGAACGCCTCCGCACGACTCATCCTCGACATCCCTCGCCACACATATCCGCCCACCTGAGAAACCTGCATTGGCTCCCCGTCAGCAAGAGGATCACGTTCAGGCTGCTCACCCACGCACACAAAGCACTCCACAACATGGGCCCCGAATACCTCAACAACCCCTCTCGTTCTACACCCCCACCCGCCAGCTCCGCTCCACCAGCCCTTGCCACCATCCCACGGATTCGCAAAGTCGCCACCGGAGGAAGATCATTCTCCTACCTGGCAGCCAAGACATGGAACTCCCTCCCCGCACACCTACGACTGACCCAGGACCATCTCACCTTCAGGAGACACCTCAAGACCTGGTTATTCAAGCAGTAGTGGCACCCCCCCTCCCTTCAGCGCCTTGATACCCTCACGGGTGAGTAGCGTGCTTTACAAATGTATTGATTGATTGCTTTCATCTCTAAACGATGGTACTCTCTTGCGAAGACAGGAATGTGCATTTTAAGGATCATGTTGTCCGTGGGACTTTTCATGCTATTGTATATATAACATCTTTTGGAGATTTTGTGTTTTTCTAATATCTTTTTCTGGAAGCCAGGTAATAACTATATGAATGTCAATAATTAGGCTGAACGTGACAAAAATGATGAGGGGCCCAAAGCTATTACCGTTTGTGGCATGGACAAAGCTGTGAAATGTGCCGTTTGTCGTCTTCTAGTGTGCTACAGCTGCACTTGTTGGAAGACATTTTGCTCAGAGCATTAGTAGTAATAGTAATTCTTTATTGTGTTTACAATGGATTACAATGAAAGGCAAATAAAATGAAAAAAATTGTCTGCAAACTAAATGTAAATATACCTCTTCTCTATATAAAATAAAAAACAAGGAAATCTGATGCTGTAGGGGAAAGAACAACAGATGTAGAGAAGCGCGGGGTGAGACGGGGTTGAAGGGAAGACAGGGATCAATAGGAAAGAGGTGTGTAGCAAGAGGAAGGGGAGGAGAGGTGGACGAAAATGAGGGCGGAAGAAGGGATCACAATGTGGTGATTGTTAGAGGATATTGCAACAGCATGTGGGCATTGGCCTGCTCGCCGGACATGAAAGGGTGCCCAGAGAGAGGCGCTTAATTACCCATGACAAAGGAAAGGCAGGAAAGGCAGATGGCCGCGCGTGCACTTGCATGTGCACTCAAGCTTGGGGAAGAGGGGCAAGTTGGAGCCCGGCACAGCGGCTCATTACTGTAGCTGGAAGAGGATTTTGCCGTTGAAGACATGGGAGGAGCATCAAATGGGCAGGCTGTTTAAGGCAAATGGCGTCTGCGCCTGTTCACGCGCACATGAACGCAAGCTTTAGGCCACATGAACGCAAGCTTTATGCCACATGAACCCACTGGCCGCTTTAGGCCAGTGGGTCGCACTTTGAAAAGCCCCTTTACTATAAATCGAGCAACAGCGCATGCGCTGTTCTAGCTCAACCTAAAACAGCACCTGAATCTTGTTCAGCATCTGTGGGGACAGAGAGAGGGGTGCTTTGCGTCAGTGATGCAGAACTGCCAAGCAAAAACAGTGTAGAGAGAAGTCTCCCCTTCCAATACAGCAACAGCAGATGGGTGCAGAATATGGGGAGGATTGAGCAAATGCACAGGCCCTTGTGAGTGAGCGGAGAAATAACCAGAATGGGCGGAAACCTTAAAACAATGGGGGGGCTCCGGTAACTGGGTTGGAAAACGCATTATTAATGTTAACAAAACCTTGCGCCCTGAATGTCAGACCCCTGAAGGTGATAAAATACCAGGGAAACCCTAGTGAATAGGGTCATTTAAAGGAATCCTGTATAAAGACTGGGTGAAGCACAGCCTTGTAAAGGTGGATTTCCGTGAATAAGAGACATTAATTGTGTGAGGAGGTACAAAACATCATAAGCCAACGTAAGCACGGCGTGTACCACAACCATGCAACGTTGGGTCTGTGTGTTGTGAAAAGAGAAAAGCACTGAATGCATGTGGGATTAAAGGAATAAAGAGCCTTCAAGGTCGACACCAATCCCAATTGGTACGCAGGACACAATTAATTAAGCAGGGGAAAGGGCAGGGGAAGAGAGCAGTTTGAAAAAAATCTAAATGTAGTCAATGGGCTGCGTGAATGTGAGTATTAATGCCGTGTTGTGTCTGTAATCTCGCGGTGTGACCCCTGACAAATTAAAGTGAGAGTGCGAGAACAGCTGGGCAAAATACCGAAAGGTAGCAGATTGCCAAAATCATAGGCACTATGGAGGCCTAGCAGGAAAAATTACTCGAGGCCTGTGCACAAATCAAAAGGGCAATCGAGGTTGGAAATAGACTCACCAGAAGCATCGAGATGACGACTGAGTAAATCAAGAAGAGACGCCGGCAAGCAAGAAGGCGGAGCTTATATGGCTGACGTGCTGTAACAAGCCAGAGGAAAACCCCCCCAAAAACAAATGACGACGAATCAGTCGGCGGCAGGTGAAGTTCTGACAGCACATCCATGGTGGCTGCTGAGCACTAGTTGGTAGACTGCAAGGGACCCCCATGTTTGTCTATTGTTGCGATAAACTAGTGTACGCATGAGTCCTTCTTCCATGGTTTTGACCATTGAAGATATTTTCAGTAAAGTTTTTGTTTAAATAAAAAGTCTGTTGTTGCTACGTTTTTATTTTGTCTCTTTGCGGAACTACACATGACCTAGTAGAATAAATCAGAACTGATCGTTTCTAAATTACACCACTTATTGTATTGTGTTTATTTTCTGCTATTCACAAGTGGATTACTATAAATGTCCTAATAGGTGACAGCCCCAAGGTTTGATGTCTCGAACAAGAGAACGTATTTCGGCACTGCGTGCTAGATTTTTCTCCTGTTGATAGGTTTATACTGTTAAGCCTATACATAAGGCTGTCATGGTACAGTCGCTATGTTTACTCATCCTTTCTTAATGAGGAGGACCTCGCTTCCAGTTTTGTTTTGTTTTTTGCTGCCGGATGGGCCGTTCTGATCAATTTGTTCTGATGTGGGTGCACCCTTTGAGGTAGTTGTTTGCCAGCCCTGTTTATTTGTTGGTGCAGGGAGGAGGTTTCCCGAGCGGACGAGCGCAGTGAGGGGCGAAAAAAACGCACATCAGAACAGAAAGTTGGTTGGAGGCAACTTGAGCTACATTAAAGGAAGCATATGGTTACACCATGTGACTTTACGTATTAGACACCCAATGCAGTGAGAACGAAGACATTTCTGTGAAAATGAAAGCATTGTCCTCTCAAAAACCCTGGCGTTGATGAAACTGAAAAGGTCTTCTGTGATGCCATTTAAAGGAAAAGGAACGATTTAAGAAGTATTTTGGAGCATTCCATTTTTCTTAAAAAAGAGCAAGAGAAACAGGCCGCATTCGAATAAAAACAAGCATTGGCAGCGCACACGCCTCACGCTCAAAGTTAAAAAAAACAAGCATTGGCCGCGCGGCCGTAAAAGTAACGCCGCCCGGCAATTAAAAAAAACAAGCATTGGTAGCTTAAAAAAAACAACGCGAGTTGTGCGCATGTGCGTGCGTGATGGGAAAAAGTGTTGTGCACGTCGCGCGCGTGCTGGTGCTCGAGAAGGTAAGATGGTCGCCGTTTGGAAGCACTTCCAAAAGCGGCTTACTATATGTCTCGATAGACCAGCACATGCGCTGGGCTTTAGCGAGACCTAAAAACTGAAAAACATGCGTTTGTGCTGCTCTTGAATTCTCCATCCACAATTGGCCCTTCTGTTTCAATAATTACCCTTTCTCCATTAGATATTCCTGTCAACCTCTCGCTCTCTTTCCCTCTCTCTATACAGCTCTTACATGGCGAGAGGTGTTGCGCCGTGGCGACTGACGCTAGAATCTGGGGATCACGGTTCGATCCCCGGCTCCGGCGGCAGGCTAGCCCAGCATCATGTGACTCTGGGCAATAGCTTGCTTAATCTTCCCGACGGCCCCCAGCGCCTAGAGACCCTTACGGGTGATTGTTCGCGCTTTACAAATGTGGATTGTTGTTACAAATGTGGATTGTTCTCTCTATTCCTAACATTTCTCTCTTGCTTAGTCTCTGGCAATTCTTTGACTTACATTTCTAGCTCTTTTCAGTCTCTTCTAATCTTCTTTTGTTTCACTTTCATTTGTCTTTTTACCCCTTTCTCTTACCCTCAATGGTATCACAATCTTCGTTTACACCTACCTCCCTTTCACCCTCTTCTATCCCAATTTATTCTACTTACCTCTGTTACATTTCTAATTTTTCCCACTCTCTCACCCCATCTGTATTTCACCTACTCCTTTTCTTTCTCGCATGCCTCTACTACTTCTATCTCTGTCTGCATTACCGAGGGCCAACACAAGTAGTGTTGCCATCCCTAGTTTACCACCCATTGTAGCAATGGGGCCACATTTGATGTTTGTAGTGGAAATGATCCGAAGGTGGCAGACTAGACAACCACATAATATTCTTGTTGCCAAAGTATACCACTCTCATGTATCTTACACTGCCCTTTATTCTCACGGCTGCTCTCTTAAATTATTTTATCATTCATCTAATTCGTTTTTTAAATTTGAGCCTCACACGTTCTCTTCTTAACACTCCACTTATCTTTGTCTCTAACATACCATCCTCTCTCACATTGTTCCTTACTTTCATTTGCACACCCATTTTTATCCATTTTCTGATACCATGCTCTCTCTATCTTTCTCACTTCTCTCAGCACAGCAAACACACTACTCTTCTTGACTGTCATCTCACTATCATTTCGCATACACTCCTTTCTCACATCTTACGTTCACATATCTTCTAGTCTAACCTTCTTTTCACACCATTTTGTCAAAGGACTTAATTTCTGTCACACATCCTCCTCTTAGAATCCCACTTTCACTCATACACTTCCACACCCTCAACTCTCAATAAAATGCTGCTCGCACAAACATCTACACACATTTCTTTCCCTCTTTCATAGCCTACTTTCCCAAGCAAACCCCACTTATATGCACTTCTCACACTCCAACTCCTTTGCACTGTCTTCTCTTGCTCATATCATTCCCTTTCTCAGCTCCTGTTATCACAAGCACTTAGTTTTGTCTCTGTCCCTTACACAGATGCAGACACACATGGATGGCTATGTTTTTTTCCTTATCATCAGTTTGAATGTTGTGTGATCCTTTTTTGAAATTCCACCGGTGATAACAAAGACTGGTTCTACAATTTAGCAACTTCGACTTATAAAACTTGCTGATTATGTTTGAAGAGAAAATCCCCTGCAGGATTGTAGACTTAAATTAACAGAGTAATGATTTTAAGATGAAATGTGGATATTTAGTTAGGAAATTGGAGCAAAATGAAGGTTTGGGGCCATTTACAAAAAACTGGAGTTTGTTTTGATTCTTTGGTTTTTCAATTATTGAGAAGCAGCCATTACCTAGTAGGTCATTGTTATTTGGAGCAGTCCAGCCATTGTGTAAGTAACAATGTTCTAAACAGGCACACAGGTGGTTTAAGTGCATGTGCACCAAGTGTCGTGCAATCCAAGCCTTAACGCCACACGTGTTCAAAATATTGAGGGCCTCCAATGAGTGTTCTTTAAAACACTTTAATAGGAGAGTATTTCATCTGAACAATAGATCGAAATATAAAACATGTAAGGCAATTGAGATCATGTACAAGAATCTTATTTTCACAAATATCGGGTGCTAAAATGATCAGGTGATTTAACGGTGCAGTGTGATCCACGTGAAAAACAGAAATCGAAGTAAAAACACATGACAAACGATGACACTGGTTTGCACAATTAGGTGTTTTGGTTAAGGTTGGTCAGGGTAATCAGTTTAATCCAACAGTTACCCCACATGACCACTGACATCCCCAGATCAGCAGGGACCAAAGGATTAGTGAAACAACAGAAGGGACCTGCAAAAGTGAGCTTGTCATCCAAGGCCACAAGTGCCACACAAACACTGATCCTTGCAACCTTCTGAGACACGTCATAACAGACAAAAAGCATAGGAAGTGTTCCCCAACATTCCTAAGTGAGGTAAAACAGAGCATGGTTTGCCGCCACTGATCACAGAACTAGTGCTATATATCTCAAAAGAACAACTAATAATCAATTTTAAAATTCTAATGTCTTATACTTCTCTAGTACCCACAAAAACTCCCCAAATTTGTTTGGAGGACAAATTCCAGCATCCAATCGCAAGTGGATGCATAAAAATATTTGGGGGTTCATCTAGATCGCTTACTCAGCTACAAACAACATCAAGACAATGAGCAAACAAAAATAAAACAACTACAATTCGCCTTTAACACTGCAGAATAAACTAAGCAGTAGTTCAACAAACCACCTACTAAAGGCCATAGCAGCTACATTTTTGCCAACTATTCCGTACAGCTCTGAAATGCTAAACACCAAGGACTCCACAACTCTAAATTTAGCCCAGTCCAGATTATTTAAGAAACTGTTCATAATTCCACATCATATCTCCCAGGTTCAGATATGTCTGGAATACGGACATAAAAATCAGATACCGGCAAGACAAGGAGTCCTGGTCAAATTCTACTGGAGAATGAGGGCAGCCGAAGATAACACGCTAGTCCATCACTGCTGGGAGGAGGTTGAAAAACAATCAAGGCAGAACAAGTCCATATTTCAAATTTAAAAACAAGCTCTTGTAACATTAAACCTCGAGGAAACCTGGCACATACCAATGCCATACTCTGCATTCAAACAAATTACCAATAAAGCAATCAAACACCTATCTTTGCAAACAGATAAAGCCTTACTGGCCGGCAAAAGTCATGCATGAATGGTGATGCCGACTTAAAAACAGCTGAAATTGCAACCATATTTACAAGAAGGCTTCACAGATCACTACAAGCGGAAACTGACACTACTGGGGTCCTTCACCACAAAAGATCTTACTCCAAAATGGCTACGGTCCTGGTCAACCACGGACTTCCGCCTCTGTAGTAATGGAGTAGAGTCTCTATTATACCTACTTTGCATCTGACCGGCTCTACACAATACGAGGAAGATCCTTTTACTGCCAATCTTAAGGGAAACACAAATAAGGACTTGCAGAGTGACTGTCATAAAATGTCTCAGTAGTTCCTCTCCAACTGTCTTGTAAGTCTATTAAATTCTTGAATTTAGCAGCACAAGAACTTGAAGAGAAGAACTCGGCGACAAAAGAACTTGGAAAGAAGGACAGATGACCACAACTCCATCATGCAGTCGGTCTGAGTCCTTTCTAGAACTTTTAATTCGCATCTTTCTTCTCTCTCCTTCCCCTTTTCAGAACAAACACTTTACCCGGGACAGCAGGCATAGATACGTCTATAACTAATTTTTAAAGACTAGTGGTAGAGGTAGCTTATAACAAACTGTTGGACCTTGGAATAAATCACACCACGTGTGGGTCATTATTATATAAAAAAAATGTATTGTAATGTTTTATCTAGTACATCTGCGTTACATTGCATATCTCATGGTGGTATGTTTCACCCTTTTAGGATTTTAAGAAATCAAATAAAAGTACACATATTTTTTTTTTTAAAACAGAGCATGTCGGCCAAGTCCCTTTATGATTTTGTACCTGTCACCTTTGAAGCGCCGTTCAATTGCTATTTGCATGTATGATTCAATTTTAGCCTTTTTGTGAATTTACCTATACATGTATCGATGGTTCACTGCAGTAGTTGGGTAGCTTGACATCTTCACTGCAAAGGGCTCTACCGTCCCACGCCACTTTCGCTCTTATAAAAACACGGCATAAACAAATAAATAAATAACTGTGAAACTGGTAACATGTATTATCGAGTCAATGGAATCTGGCAATGAGTGAGTAGGAGCTTGTCTCCTGTAAAAAGCGCTTTAAATCTTAGCAATCTTTTAAGAATGTACTTTAATAAATGCTTTTAGGAAGCCGGATGTTATGACAACCGAAGTTCGTTTGTGGGAGGAGATTAGAGTAGGTAATTGCATGCCTGTGGTCGGACAGGAACCCCGGTGACTCCTCGCCTTGTCTTGTAACGAGGTCCCCTCTACCTTGCGTTTCGTCACCGATTGCTTTATACAGAGAAAGCAAAATGCCCAAATCATGTTTGTTGCATATATAAAGTACGCAATTCTATGAGCTATAAGCTCTTCTGTAATGAGAATATGATGCTTTCCATGGTCTCCTCTCCAGCAGTCTGCAGGCCATTAATCACCTGACGCGGGGCCACGTCTCTCGTTGCCAAGGAGACACACGGAATGCTGCCACTCCAGTTCTTCGCTTGCACCAGGTGCTACTGCTGTGACCAATCGGAACAAATTAAAATTAAGAAGCAGTGAAGTGAGCTATGGCATATAATCAAGTATTCGGTTAAACTCGGAAAATGAGAAGTAATGAATACGACTTGGGTCTGGCTGTGTAATCAATAATAATTTATTACAGTGCTAGTCATAAAAATCTCCATCACAAAAATACTCCTTTTTTACTTTCAGTGAGAGTTCTCAATTTACAATCAATGTGTATTTTATTTGGAGATTAGATTACTAATGACGACACCACAAAGGCTTTTGAGCATATCCCTGTGCTTACATGTACAGAAAAATCATTCAAGCGTCTTATTTCCATATCTTGATACGTTTTGTGGAATTTTTGCATTTTAAATGTGCATCCATTTTACTGATAATCTGCCAGTCGGTGGATTCTACAGTATAATAATAAATTTAAAGCCCACTCACCTATGTGTTAGTGGGTGTTCATAAACATGTTGAATGGCCTGTCCCACACTAGAAATACTTGTAAAGTTGCTCATAAGGTAGAGTAAGCCTATCTTCAGGTGTAGGGGGAAGGGTTTCAGTGGGCAGGGAAAGTTAAAATGTGCATATTTAAACACTATGTGGAAGATCAGCATCAACTAATAAATTACTTCATATTTCACCATATTAATTCACCACTAATCCTTTATAGGCTTCCTGAATAGCGTGCGTCAACAAGCGTTAAATAAATACAAACCTTTGTCCTCCTCTATCCTTCTACTATCATTCCAAATCCAAATAACTGACTAACCTAGCCACCACTTAAAATGTACTTGCATGTTTCACTATACTAATTCAACACTAACACTCTATGGGTCCTGGAGTAGCGTGCTACTCGCCGAAAAAGCGCTTCGACGCCTCGTCAGGGGTAGTAAGCGCTATATAAATGCAATTACAATACAATACAATACAATACAATGTGGTCAAGGCTTTTTAACCCTGGGGGTGCTAGCGAAGTGCCACTACGCGGAATTACACGGAGTTGGGAGGAATCTCTGTGGAACTCCGCTCCGTTCTGCAACAATCCACCCTCCCTAACAACAAACAGGAAAAAATATCAATTACCTGCTCTGGCGTCTCTGGGATGCCCTCCTCCTCGCCGTGGTCCCTCCTCCTCGCCGGCCTCATCGGTTGCAAACCCCTACATTGTACGTCTTGCAAGGACTGCGCATGTGCTGCATGCACGTGCAGTCTTTGCAAGACGTACAACTTAGGGGTTTGCGACTGGCAAGGACGAGGACGGCGAGGAAGAGAGACCACAGCGAGGAGCATGGGCGTTGGAAGTGTGGGGGACGCGGGGGATATATCCCCCCCAGATTTTATAGTGGGGGGACACGGGGGACAAGGGTGGGGGGGACAAGGGGAAAAAAGAATTTCCCCTCTCCCGTCAGTTGCAGGGCCATTGATTTGAGGTGCCAGTAAGTGCTTTGAGGTGCCAATGGCCCTGCGACTGGGAGAGGGGGAATTCTTTTGTCAAAGCCTTTCACGTGCCGATGGCCCTTCCTTTTTGTTGTGCTGCAAACCGCCAGGAATTTTCACACCTCGTCCTCCCTGCCATGGCTGCCTGCACTCTGCAGTTCTAGGACAAAGGAGGAGAGACAGTTTGTTAATTGCTGCCTGCATGCTGCTCCTCCTCAGCCCGAACCTACTTACTTCTTTTGACTGCGTAATTTAGCCGCTCAAAGGCTAATGTTTGGTGAAATGTATATTTTGAGCAGTTGAATCTCGCATGGGAACATGAAAAACAATTAGTATCAGACACTTCTGAGCCCACTTCTGTTGGGTGTCAGATGTTTTGGTCTGTCCTAATATTTAGGTAAATAACAATTTAGATACCACTAGTTTGTCTGATTTCTTTTATAGCACCACTCAACCCAATCCAGGGTATAAGACACATGCACATTGGCAATAAAGCATATGTTTTAAAATCAATTTAGTGCATGTGTTACATAAGACAGGGTCACAATTTGAGGAGTCACATATCCTTTCCTTCATAGTTCACTGTGCTATAATAGAAGCATTACAATTTATGAACTGTAAGTAACAAAAGGATTTCTGTGTTAAAAGCAATAACCTACTTACCCATCCATATAAAAAAAGATCCATCATCTGTGTGTCACATGATGTTCTTTGTGGGAGGCACATTAACCCTCCATGCTACTTTGACAAAACTGGAACTAGACAAAACACCTGTCTCTCCAGCAAGTGCATTAACCTCCAGAGTTATTTTACCATTATTATTCCCTCAGATTTACTGGGTACTTAAAGATCTATGCAGCAGGCACCTTAACGCCATAAGATATTTTGGAATGCAGACTTTGCAAGCAATTAAGCAGAACAGATACACTGCCACGTTTTTCCTTGTTCCCAATTTCTTTCTGGCAGAGTTTTAATAAATAAATGTGTCATCTGAGGCCTAGATCTTGCGCTGGGGTTGCAACACTTTTTTGGTACAACTCCGACATACTGTAATATTCTCAAATGTACTCATGACAGACCTGCTTAACATAGATGAGGTCTTAAAATCTGATGTCATTTTTTGTGATAGCACTTCCTGTGAGGTTGTGGGTTGTGATGTCACATGCTGTGATGTCACTTACATACTGCCTAACTTGATTAGTGCCCCACTTCTTTTTTTAGGACTTGTATCCTGGTGGGAAAAGCACAATGGAGAATTAGTGTTGGTGGTTGTAGGAGGCTGGTTTAGTATATAGTGTATGTTCAGGAGTGATACACCTTGCACTAATCCAGACAACCCTTATGGTGATTTTAGTGGTCTTTGATAACCATAGAGAGCTCTCCAAGTGATAGCTGTGTAGAGCAAGCTTCAGGCTTATCTTGAAGGAGTGTAAAGATTAGATGAAAAAGAACCACACAGTGTTTATAAAAATAGGTCTATTTATTATGCAACACAATCACTAGCAAATTGGCATATCTCCTACTCTGAGATATCAATAATACACACAAGAAGACTTCAACATAATGAAGTCAGTAGCACAAATATACACTGGTCTCCAGGGGAAGACCAGCCCATATACTAAGAAAGTGAAATATAAACTGCAAAGGAGAATGGGACTTGGACCAGAAGACTCAGGGGAGCTGGGGACACAAGGAACCACCCAAGGTAAGTACAAAGGACCCCCCGGAGGCTGTGTGCAGAGTGGAAACACAGCCACATGCCCAATGGAAGTCAATGGAGAAGTCACAGTTGCAGTTTTAAAGAAGAAAACCCCATCCCAGAGGACTCAGAAGAAACCCTTTGGAAGTTGGGAAGTTGCAGACCCACCCCACCTGGAATCAGGTTACTTGCACTAGGAAAACCAGGCGTATAGGGTGAAGTGACAGCGGAACCTGCCGTAGACGACAATAGAAGACTTTGAAAATGACTCTGGAGAAGCCCGTGAAGGAGTTTGGTGGAATCCAAGAGTGGACTCTTCAAGAGGAGAACCTGCAAGCAGAGGGGACAGAGTCTATGCCACTTGGAAGTGACCAGGAGGCATGGAAGCACCACACCCACCTATACCTGGAGGTTTAGGAGTGAAGACTGTTACCTTGTTCCTGTAGCTGTGAGGACCAGGCAATGCTGAAGAAGACCAGGAGCTGTGCACGAGCTGGCCCACATCAGGTGTCAGTGTTCAGGTGTCTGGTGTCTGGCGGGAAAAGCAACAAGCCTTGGTAGCCGCAATTGGCATAGAAAGCAAAAACATACAAATGTTGGGACCAGCAAGGGCCAAGGGACTCGCCAACAGCAGGAGAATCAGAGCAGGCCCTGAGCAAGCAGGGGAGCCCACTGCAGCAAAGGAAGACCCTTGAAAGGACCCACAGGACCTCAGGCAGCTCAGCAAAGATGGTGGTCCAGGTTGCAGAGGATGCAATGCGGATGCTGATCTTCAACGGATGAGGTACTGGAGGCTTGAGCTTCTTGTAGCCCGCAGATCTCTGGAATACAGAGTCAACAAGCATTGGCAATGGCAAGTAGTCAGGGTGCACCGGGGTTTAGTCCCAGCGGCTCCAACGAGGGATAGTGTCCTCAAAATTGCAGAGATGGCAGGTCAAGCCTCGGGGGAGCTGCAGAACCACCACCTGTGTTGCTGGGCCTTGGGAAGCCCGCAGAACGACAGGAGCAGCAGACCAGTCAGCTTTGTTGCGGTGCCTGCAGATGCAAGGGATGTCCTTGATGCCTACAGGCCTTCTGGAGAACCTGGATGAAGCACAGACACAGACGACTCAGAAGACTTGACCGCAAGACCAGGAGCAGCAGGACTCTTCCTTGATGCAGTCTCGGTTCCAGTCAAAGCCCAACGAAGTTCAAGTATCCAGACGGTCGAAGAGTGTCGTCTTGGTTTCAGAAGTGATTCTTATTCTACGATGAGTATGAGGACCCTCCCACAGTGGAGAACTTCGGTACCATATAGAAAGCATTAGAACTTCACCACGGTCCCTCCTAGAGGAGGGGGTGGACAGAGGGGATGATCCTGTCCTTTGGCCTTTCTCCAGTTTCTTGCCAGAGCAGGGAACAAGGGTTCCTGAACTGGCTCAAACTTGAGTATGCAAAGAGGGACTAAAGTATGCCCTTCATAACAGTCTGGATACCTGGAAGGCGATCCCAACCCAGCCCAATATACTAAATCCTGTCTGGGAGGGGGTCACAATTCCTGTGACAGTAAACCTATTGTTCTACCTTCCCTGTTTAAGCTCAGCTTAGCGGCAGGAGGGCAGAATCATGTCTTTGGTTGGCGGCAGCACTAGCTTGCTGGCAGACCCTAAGAAACTGTAACCGGGAGTACATGGTGGTCTCTTAAAGAGCCCCGCAGTACATGGGATGATATTTCTACCACCAGACATTGCTGATTTGTAGTAGAGCACATGGTTTGTTTCAGGTCATCAAATGCCTTCTGACAGCTAACTGACCACTGAACTTTCTTAGGCATTCTTTTGGGGGTGAGATCAATAAGGGGTGTTGCTATGGATCCATAGCCCTTAACAAACCTTCTGTCGTACTCACTCAGGCCCAAGAAAGCTCCGACCCGAGTCTGAGTAGTGGGAGCAACCCAGTCCATGATGGGCTAAATTTTGCTCTCCAATGTTGGAAGTTGGCCTCCAACTACAAGGTGGCCTGAGTACACAACTTTACTCTGCCCTATCCAGCACTTTGTGATCTCCATAGTGAGGCCTGCCTTCTGCAGGGCCTCGAGTAGCCTCGAGTAAATTTTGGAGGTAGACCAGGTGATCCTCCCAGGTGGAGCTAAAGACAGATATATCATCTAGATATGCTGCACTATAGATTTCCAGTCCTGTTAAGACTTTATTCACCAGCCTCTGAAATGTGTCAGGTGCATCTTTTAAACCAAAAGGCATCACAATAAATTGATAGTGCCCACTGGGGTTTGAAAATGCTATTTTTGATTTGGCATCCTCATAAAGTCTGATTTGCCAATAACCAGCAGTGAGGTCAAATGTACTGACTCATTTGGCAGAGTCCAAAGTATCAATCAGTTCATCTGTCCCGGGAATTGGATAGGCATCAGTCCTAGTGACTTCATTGAGACCTCTATAGTCAACACACAACCTAATCTCTCTCTTATCATCCTGGATATGAGCTTTTAGTACAATGGCTAGCCTAAGGGCTATATGAAGGCTCAATGACCCCCTCCAACTCCAGCATCTTCTGGGATTCTTTTCTGATGCAATCTCTGACATGGTCAGGCTGTCTGTAAATGGTGCTCTTCAGAGGCAGACTGTCACCTGTGTCTACTTCATGGCTACACCATGTGGTTTGACTGGGTGTCAGAGAAAGAGACCAAAAAACTGATTGAGAACATGTCTGTAATCAGCTTGCTGTAGATCAGTGAATCTGTCTGCCAAGACTACTCCTTCAACTGATCCAGCAACAGGGTCCTGAGAGAAAACATCAGGGAGAGGGTCACTTTCTTCCTCCTGACCCTCATCAGAGGCCATGAGCATCCTCATGTAAGCCTGATCAATAAACGTGTTCAGGTGATTCACATGATGCACTCTGTGTGGACTTCTTGGAGTACCTAGGTCAACTAAGTAGGTGACCTTGGGGGCACTCCACTTGTCTTGAAAAGCCGCATTTTCTCCCTTTACAGTCAAGAGTTTTTCTCTACCTTAGTTAGCAAAGGAGAGCCAAAGGATAGCTGCCCATTGCCCCTGAGGAATCTTCTGAACTTTACAGGTCCTCTCTAAAGCAGTAACCCACTTATGGATGTCATCACCCTCCTGGTAAGGAGGGACTCTCCTGCTCCAGTCCAAGTGTCAAAGGGATCTTCCCTAACTCTAGGTTCACTAGTCCTGCCACCGTGGGATTATAATACTAAATTCTTCCTCGCCCTCTGCACTTCTAGGGGGTCCTTATCTAGGGCCAACTCCTTCTTGATTCTGAGCCTGGCTCGCTAAAGTTTGAGTAGGTGGTATTTACTTTCTAGAACATTTCCCACTTCCTGCAAGAGATGGAAGTCCCTATTGAAGTGGCAGAGGAGGCTGAATTAACTGAGGAGGACCTGGACTTCCCCTGAACCCTTTGTACCGTCCCAGGAGGAATAACGGGGGTCATACCTCTAGGTCCTCCCTCTGTTTCACTAGAACTATTCCCCGGGGGACTAGAGTTCTCCAGTAAGGGGCCTCCAGACTCCTCCTGGATATGCTCAGAAGCAGAGTTTGGCTCATCTTCAGGAGCATCCCCATCCATATCCAAGTTACCCTGTCCATTATGACTTTTTTTCTTGGTAGCAATTACTGTTCCCCAAAGATGACTTCACTGTTAATACCCAACTCTCCAAATGTCTCTTGTAAATAAATCATCATAGTCTTGAGCAAGGCCTCCACACCTTCAATTATTGTATCAATTAAATGCTCAATATGTTGGATAGAAAAATCCTAGCATGTGGCATATTTGCTAGTTTGGTCAATTTATAGTTTTTGTGAGCCTCTCATGTAACAACATTTTTGTGCTTTACTGCATCCCACTCACTTCTCATTTGTGACCTTCCACCCACTGTATTTATGTGTAAGCTTCACAAACAAACATTGTTTCTGGTGCTCATCACTAACACCTCATATCTGAGCTTTGCCACACAATTCCTTCTGCATATCTAACTATATCTATCTTCTGTGAGAATCTCATTTGTGTCTCTCACAGCAGGCTGTTTTACATTGGTAAGCATCTCTCTTCCACACAAACCATGTAAATCTCATTTTTGTGACATCCCACACAAGGATAATTCTTATTGCAAATTTATCTAATAGGGTGTCTTACATTCCTATCCAAGATAATGTGGTTTGAGTGCACTCTACACTTATGACATTCAGCTGCAATAGCGCTTCTCATAGATTAGACAACAAATGTTTTTGTATTGCGTTGTATACTTTGGGAAGCATTGAGGGTTTCTCCACCCTTCAGCCTCAGGAATGCAGGCAATAAACTTACAGTGTTTGAGAAACTATTCTCGCTCTCCTTCTAGTGCCCTGCTAAACCTGGGACTTCCAAAAAGGATCCGACTGACTTCAATACTCAAACAGACACACAGAATCCTACACCATACTGTTAGACCTGTCAGCCTTAGGATGGACTTCCCCAAAACTTTTTTGCCTGCTTACCTCCTTTTTTGTGATTAATTTTGGTGGCCTTAGGACTCTGAGGAGTTTACCTCTGCTCACCAGTGCTAAAGTGCATGTGCTTCTCCCTTAAAAATGTGAACATTGGTGTATACATGATTGGCCTTTTATATTTACTTGTAAATTCCCTGTACAGTGTTACACCATATACCCAGGGCCTCTAAATTAAATGCTACTAGTGGGCCTGCAGTACTGATTGTGTCACCCACACAAGTAGCCCTTTAAACATGTCTCAGGCCTGCCACTGCAGAGCCTGTGTGTAGTTTTACTGCCAGGTTGACTTGGTATTAAAATCCCCTTGCCAAGCCTTAAACTTCCTTTTATTACACATACGTCACCCCTAAGGTAGGCCCTATGTAGCCCAGGGAGGAGGGTGCTATGTTGCTAAAAGGTAGGACACGTACTTTTATGTTTTGCATTTCCTTGTAGTGAAAAACATCTACATTCATTTTTTCACTAATGTGAGGCCTATTCTTCTCATAGATTGACATTGGGAATTCCTTAATACACTCTTTTAACGTGGAGTTCCAGGTTAGAGAGGAGTAGCAGATGCATGTTTTATAACTTTGGAATGGCAATTATAAATCCTTTTTACTGGTAAGGATGGATTGCACATTACTATTTAAGATATGCCACTTTTAGAAAGTGAATGGGTACGGGAATTGCACTCAGGGTTACTCTTGTTTACTGTTTGTTTGTGCGGTAAGTGTGCTGGGCTAGATTAGTGCCTGCTCACTAGAAATCAAATGAAATTATGGCCTGGGTCCTAAGGTAACCAGGACTCTAGTGCGCACTACTGAAAATTCAAAATTCTCCAATATTATTTTTAGATCAATTTTATCAAATTGTTCAAGAAAAAGCATCACAAAGTTTACATTGTTTCCAAAACATAATTTTGTTTACAAGCAACAAACCACATTCTCCTGATGTGGTTGATCACAATGAAAAATTAATAATAAATATTCACAATAGGACAATGTAATAATAAACAGTATAGTACAAAAACCCAATGCATTTCGGGGCTGGCGCCCCTTCGTCAGGGGTCTGTGAAAGGAAAAGAAAGAAAAGGGAAATGAAACTCAGTTACTCTTACTGCCTGGGAGGACACTATGTTGTTTTCTTATTTATAACACCTAAGCGTTTCTTACCACGAATGTGGGGTCACACGACTCCTTCTGTATGCATAATTAATTGTACATCAACGTGATATCTAGAAGGAAAGTATAACTTTAATGCCTATTTATTCAAGAAAAGAAGATTTCTGCTAACTACATGACCAAAGTAGAAATTTACCTGTGTATTCTTTACTGGCCGGGTGGCTGTAACAAAATTAGTTTGTTCATTATATGGGGAGAAGAACGTAAACAAAAACCTAATTGATTATGAACATCAACCTGCAGGAAAGCGGGTTGCCTTGCTCACCTGTATAAGGTTCTACCGATGCTTACTGCGAGAAACCTGTGTAAAATAAGGGGATACAAATACTGCATCAGCTACAACCCGATTTTTTACGAGTCTGATTAAGATAAGACATGAGTTGTGGAAAATGAAGAGTACCTGTGAAGTTCTTCAGCGGGTGTAGGAATCTCACTGCGTTCGCGTTCCACTGTGGATACAAGGAACGTATTTTAAAAAAAAAGAATGTTCACGAGTCTATTCGAATGGGAGTTAACATTCGCTCAGAATACGGAGCTTACCGTTTTAGAGACAGCGTCTCGTTGTGTATGGAGTCCTAGTTTGAATGCGCGGGTCACCGCAAACTTTGTTTATAAGTCCTTTCTTTGTTGCAGCTGTATTCAACAACAGACTATATCAAGTGCGATTTTACACGGGCGCCGTTTCTAAAAGGTGATCTTCGACTACTTAATTCTTAAGTAGCCCCTTTATTGTAGGAATATAATATACAGATCACGCAACTAAGTTTACGAATGTACTCGTAAGGGATACAATTGTAGACAAGGAAAAAAGAAAGAAAGAAAAAGAAAGAAAATAGGTGCATTGTACATCAAGCTTGATGTCAACATTAGTTAATGTATATTCTCCTGCCTATTTACAATCTTGTGTGAAGAACCCAAAATGTCATGTTAATAAAACCTTTCTAAGCTGTTCGTGCTTATGTAATATATGAGTATATGAGGTGTGTTATTTATGTTAAGTGTGCATACATATCATGGTGATTTCGATTCCTTCGAGGGTCCAGTTTCGATATTTACAAGAAGCAAATCATTTCCATTTTGTCATTTAGCCCATATGGGGCCAAAGTTTGTAATTTCCGTATCCAGAAGGCTTCTCTTTGGAGAAGGATCTTTGCATTGTCCTGCCCTAATCGCTGGGGTACTAGCTCGATAATTTGAAACCTCAGTTGGGCTAGGGTGTGTCCTGCGTCCATCCAATGCTTCGCCAAGGGCGAAGTGCTGTTTTTATTGCGGATCCGGCTTTTATGCTCTGACAATCGTAGTTTGAGTTTCCTGTCCGTTTTCCCAACGTACAGTAGCCCGCATGGGCATTTGATTGAATAAACCACATGTTCAGAGTTGCAACTGGTGGTATGCCTCAGTAGAATTTTTTCACCTGTCCGTGGGTGCAATAAAGTGTCCCCAGGTATAACATTATTGCAGTTTTTGCAATTGAAACACCGAATCGTGCCTTTATAAGTTTCCTGCCGTTGTGTGTTCATCTCTTCTATCTGGGATTTACTGATCATTTCTTTAAAGTTCTAAGCTCGTTTATAAGCAAATAGTGGCTTATCTCTGAACAGTGAACCAAAATCTTTTTCGACTTGCAGAATCTCCCATCTTTTTTGAATTATTCTTTTAATGTCTCTGGAAGCCGTCGAGTATTTTGATACAAAAACCATCCTCTTTTTATCAATTTTTGTTTTTATCTGTAAAAGTTCCGTCCTTGGGATTGCTTTGATTTTTTCGATCTGCACCTCTAGTAATTTTCTCGGATATCCCCTGTCCAAGTATCTTTGCTTTTGTTCATCTAAGCTTTTTTCACATTTTGTTTTGTCAGATGATATTCCCTTTATTCTCATGAATTGCGAGATTGGTAAATTGTTGATTAAACTAGCTGGATGGAAACTACCGTACAATAAAGCTGTATTTTTATCAGTAGATTTTTTGTAAAGTCTGGTTTGTATTGTATTGTCCACTAGCTCTACCAGAACATCCAAAAACGGTATTGATGTTGTACTGAGTTTGTGAGTGAATTGAATTCTGGGATTAGCAAGATTCAAGCTCTTGATATTTTGCAATAGTTCAGAGGAAGACCTTTTCCAAATAATGAAAACATCGTCAATGTACCGTTTATAGTACACAATTCCTTCTTGCCAAGTACAGTCGTTGAGAATATAGTCCAATTCAAATTTTGCCATGAAGAAGTTAGCATAGATACAAGCACCTGGGAAACCCATCGCTGTTCCAGTGAGTTGGGTGTAAAATTCGTTGAGCCAAAAGAAATAACTATTTTCTAAGCAAAATTCTAGTGATTGCAAAATCAGGTATTTTTGTTCAACTGGTTTGTCTGTTCTCAGCAGGGCCCATTCCATGGCTTCCAAACCCTGTTTATGAGGGATTGATGTGTACAAAGACGTCACGTCTATGGTGCAAAGTGTCAAAGTCATGTCGTCTTCAATTGTGATGGTTGCAATGCTTCTTAAAAAATCAGATGTGTCTTCCAAATATGTTGGCCAATCTCTAATGAACGGTTGCATCTGTGCGTCAATGTAAATTCCCAAATTCTCAAATATTGATGAACAACCAGATACTATTGGTCTAATCGGGGGGTTTCGCAAATCTTTGTGCACTTTTGGGGGGAAGTATATCCGTGGTCTTCTGGGATAAATTTGCTTTAGGAAACGTCTGGTTGTGTTATTGATCCATCCCAACTCTTCTGCTTTCTCTAGAATAATATCCACATTTTGGGAAATTTCAACAGTAGGATCCTTGTCAAGTTTAGCATAGGTGTAAGAGTCTTGAACATGTTCATTGCCTCGCTGGGTGTAGAAATCCGAGTCCATTATAACCAATCCTCCGCCTTTGTCGGCCTTCTGAATAACGATTGCGTCGTTTTTTGCTAAGTCATGAAGGGCACTGCGTTCAGCTCGTGTCAGGTTGTTCAACTTTCTCTTATATTGGATTTTACTCATGTCTGCTTTGACCAAGGTCTCAAACGTGTCCAAACTTTTGTGTGAAACTGGAGCTAAAAAATTGCTTTTTGGTTTAAATTGTATTTCTGTGCTGTCTGCTGTATCAATGGGATTCAAAATCGTGAAAAAGTGTTTAGGTCGTAAAATTCTCATGAATTTAAAGAGCGCAATATCAGTTTCTAGTTCATTGGTGTGATACGTGCTAACGAAGGTTGGTCCTTTGTTTAGCAATTTTTCTTCAAATTTAGACAAAGGGTATTTAGAAATGTTAATTACTAAGTTCTCATTTGGCTCCTTAAGCCGGTCTTCTTCGACGGCTCTTTCTCTTTGTCCTTGTCCTTTTCTTTTTCCTCTTCGTGTCTTTTTTCGGTCAACTGGGTTAATGAATGGTCCGGTGGTTTGCTGGGGTGTTGGCCCTTCTCTAAAAAAGCATCTGATGTAGATGTGGTTGCAGCATCCATTACTATGGGTGCCTGTGAACTTGGTTTTGGACGCGTTTGTGAAATGATGGATGGTCTGGAGGTACTCGCATCACTATCCGAAACTCCACTCTCTTCAGACGAATTTGCCTGTGGTTTTTTATTGGTGTATCTCCTTTTTGCATAAATTTCTGCCCAAGTGTAAGTTTCATTTAATTTATAGTCAATAGTATCACGCTTAAATGTGCGCAATTTTGTTTCCTGAAGTTCCTTTCCATATTTCTCAAGTCTTATTTCAACGTCTTCTAAGAATTTGGACCATGGTTCATCTTCCATTTTAGCAGACAGTTCATTTTTAACATTGAATATTTCCTCCTCTAGATCGCTTATTGTTTTTGCCAGTTCTTCTATTAGCAAAAGTATCAAATCTAGTGAGCATTTATTCAAAATTTCAAACCATTTCTCCATGAATTTCGGATTGTTATTTAGTCTGTACAACATAGGTCGAATGGCCAGTCTGAGGCCTCTAGGGATTCGTTTCACTCAATGATACTGTATAAGTGTAGATGGGTGAAGACGCTGGTTTAATTCACGTCGCGCTAGGTATTCCAGTTGTTTAAGTTGCTGTGCAACAGAACCTCCTTGGGCATCAAAAGTCTTTGTTTCTTTAATGAGTTTATAAATTTGAGTAGCTTCATCTGTAGTATACACTTTAGTATTAGCTCTGTTGTCAGTAATTGCCGCAATTGACTCAAACGACATTTTGGTTGTGGTGCAACTACCCGTTGGTTGCAGTAAACGTGAACAATGAATGGGTACGGGAATTGCACTCAGGGTTACTCTTGTTTACTGTTTGTTTGTGCGGTAAGTGTGCTGCGCTAGATTAGTGCCTGCTCACTAGAAATCAAATGAAATTATGGCCTGGGTCCTAAGGTAACCAGGACTCTAGTGCGCACTACTGAAAATTCAAAATTCTCCAATATTATTTTTAGATCAATTTTATCAAATTGTTCAAGAAAAAGCATCACAAAGTTTACATTGTTTCCAAAACATAATTTTGTTTACAAGCAACAAACCACATTCTCCTGATGTGGTTGATCACAATGAAAAATTAATAATAAATATACACAATAGGACAATGTAATAATAAACAGTATAGTACAAAAACCCAATGCATTTCGGGGCTGGCGCCCCTTCGTCAGGGGTCTGTGAAAGGAAAAGAAAGAAAAGGGAAAAGAAACTCAGTTACTCTTACTGCCTGGGAGGACACTATGTTGTTTTCTTATTTATAACACCTAAGCGTTTCTTACCACGAATGTGGGGTCACACGACTCCTTCTTTATGCGTAATTAATTGTACATCAACGTGATATCTAGAAGGAAAGTATAACTTTAATGCCTATTTATTCAAGAAAAGAAGATTTCTGCTAACTACATGACCAAAGTAGAAATTTACCTGTGTATTCTTTACTGGCCGGGTGGCTGTAACAAAATTAGTTTGTTCATTATATGGGGAGAAGAACGTAAACAAAAACCTAATTGATTATAAACATCAACCTGCAGGAAAGCGGGTTGCCTTGCTCACCTGTAAAAGGTTCGACCGATGCTTACTGCGAGAAACCTGTGTAAAATAAGGGGATACAAATACTGCATCAGCTACAACCCGATTTTTTACAAGTCTGATTAAGATAAGACATGAGTTGTGGAAAATGAAGAGTACCTGTGAGGTTCTTCAGCGGGTGTAGGAATCTCACTGCGTTCGCGTTCCACTGTGGATACAAGGAACATATATTTTTTAAAAAGAATGTTCACGAGTCTATTCGAATGGGAGTTAACATTCGCTCAGAATACGGAGCTTACCGTTTTAGAGACAGCGTCTCGTTGTGTATGGAGTCCTAGTTTGAATGCGCGGGTCACCGCGAACTTTGTTTATAAGTCCTTTCTTTGTTGCAGCTGTATTCAACAACGGACTATATCAAGTGCGATTTTACACGGGCGCCATTTCTAAAAGGTGATCTTCGACTACTTAATTCTTAAGTAGCCCCTTTATTGTAGGAATATAATATACAGATCACGCAACTAAGTTTACGAATGACTGGCCATTCGACCTATGTTGTACAGACTAAATAACAATCCGAAACTCATGGAGAAATGGTTTGAAATTTTGAATAAATGCTCACTAGATTTGATACTTTTGCTAATAGAAGAACTGGCAAAAACAATAAGCGATCTAGAGGAGGAAATATTCAATGTTAAAAAGGAACTGTCTGCTAAAATGGAAGATGAACCATGGTCCAAATTCTTAGAAGACGTTGAAATAAGACTTGAGAAATATGGAAAGGAACTTCAGGAAACAAAATTGCGCACATTTAAGCGTGATACTATTGACTATAAATTAAATGAAACTTACACTTGGGCAGAAATTTATGCAAAAAGGAGATACACCAATAAAAAACCACAGGCAAATTCGTCTGAAGAGAGTGGAGTTTCGGATAGTGATGCGAGTACCTCCAGACCATCCATCATTTCACAAACGCGTCCAAAACCAAGTTCACAGGCACCCATAGTAACGGATGCTGCAACCACATCTACATCAGATGCTTTTTTAGAGAAGGGCCAACACCCCAGCAAACCACCGGACCATTCATTAACCCAGTTGACCGAAAAAAGACACGAAGAGGAAAAAGAAAAGGACAAGGACAAAGAGAAAGAGCCGTCGAAGAAGACCGGCTTAAGGAGCCAAATGAGAACTTAGTAATTAACATTTCTAAATACCCTTTGTCTAAATTTGAAGAAAAATTGCTAAACAAAGGACCAACCTTCGTTAGCACGTATCACACCAATGAACTAGAAACTGATGTTGCGCTCTTTAAATTCATGAGAATTTTACGACCTAAACACTTTTTCACGATTTTGAATCCCATTGATACAGCAGACAGCACAGAAATACAATTTAAACCAAAAAGCAATTTTTTAGCTCCAGTTTCACACAAAAGTTTGGACACGTTTGAGACCTTGGTCAAAGCAGACATGAGTAAAATCCAATATAAGAGAAAGTTGAACAACCTGACACGAGCTGAACGCAGTGCCCTTCATGACTTAGCAAAAAACGACGCAATCGTTATTCAGAAGGCCGACAAAGGCGGAGGATTGGTTATAATGGACTCGGATTTCTACACCCAGCGAGGCAATGAACATGTTCAAGACTCTAACACCTATGCTAAACTTGACAAGGATCCTACTGTTGAAATTTCCCAAAATGTGGATATTATTCTAGAGAAAGCAGAAGAGTTGGGATGGATCAATAACACAACCAGATGTTTCCTAAAGCAAATTTATCCCAGAAGACCACGGATATACTTCCCCCTAAAAGTGCACAAAGATTTGCGAAACCCCCCGATTAGACCAATAGTATCTGGTTGTTCATCAATATTTGAGAATTTGGAATTTACATTGACGCACAGATGCAACCGTTCATTAGAGATTGGCCAACATATTTGGAAGACACATCTGATTTTCTAAGAAGCATTGCAACCATCACAATTGAAGACGACATGACTTTGACACTTTGCACCATAGACGTGACGTCTTTGTACACATCAATCCCTCATAAACAGGGTTTGGAAGCCATGGAATGGGCCCTGCTGAAAACAGACAAACCAGTTGAACAAAAATACCTGATTTTGCAATTACTAGAATTTTGCTTAGAAAATAGTTATTTCTTTTGGCTCAACGAATTTTACACCCAACTCACTGGAACAGCGATGGGTTTCCCAGGTGCTTGTATCTATGCTAACTTCTTCATGGCAAAATTTGAATTGGACTATATTCTCAACGACTGTACTTGGCAAGTAGGAATTGTGTACCTAAAACGGTACATTGACGATGTTTTCATTATTTGGAAAAGGTCTTCCTCTGAACTATTGCAAAATATCAAGAGCTTGAATCTTGCTAATCCCAGAATTCAATTCACTCACAAACTCAGTACAACATCAATACCGTTTTTGGATGTTCTGGTAGAGCTAGTGGACAATACAATACAAACCAGACTTTACAAAAAATATACTGATAAAAATACAGCTTTATTGTACGGTAGTTTCCATCCAGCTAGTTTAATCAACAATTTACCAATCTCGCAATTCATGAGAATAAAGCGAATATCATCTGACAAAACAAAATTTGAAAAAAGCTTAGATGAACAAAAGCAAAGATACTTGGACAGGGGATATCCGAGAAAATTACTAGAGGTGCAGATCGAAAAAATCAAAGCAATCCCAAGGACGGAACTTTTACAGAAAAAAACAAAAATTTATAAAAAGAGGATGGTTTTTGTATCAAAATACTCGACGGCTTCCAGAGACATTAAAAGAATAATTCAAAAAAGATGGGAGATTCTGCAAGTCGAAAAAGATTTTGGTTCACTGTTCAGAGATAAGCCACTATTTGCTTATAAACGAGCTTAGAACTTTAAAGAAATGATCAGTAAATCTCAGATAGAAGAGATGAACACACAACGGCAGGAAAGTTATAAAGGCACGATTCGGTGTTTCAATTGCAAAAACTGCAATAATGTTATACCTGGGGACACTTTATTACACCCACAGACAGGTGAAAAAATTCTACTGAGGCATACCACCAGTTGCAACTCTGAACATGTGCTTTATTCAATCAAATGCCAATGCGGGCTACTGTACGTTGGGAAAATGGACAGGAAACTCAAACTACGATTGTCAGAGCATAAAAGCCGGATCCGCAATAAAAACAGCACTTCGCCCTTGGCGAAGCATTGGATGGACGCAGGACACACCCTTGCCCAACTGAGGTTTCAAATTATCGAGCTAGTACCCCAGCGATTAGGGCAGGACAATGCAAAGATCCTTCTCCAAAGAGAAGCCTTCTGGATACGGAAATTACAAACTTTGGCCCCATATGGGCTAAATGACAAAATGGAAATGATTTGCTTCTTGTAAATATCGAAACTGGACCCTCGAAGGAATCGAAATCACCATGATATGTATGCACACTTAACATAAATAACACACCTCATATACTCATATATTACATAAGCACGAACAGCTTAGAAAGGTTTTATTAACATGACATTTTGGGTTCTTCACACAGGATTGTAAATAGGCAGGAGAATATACATTAACTAATGTTGACATCAAGCTTGATGTACAATGCACCTATTTTCTTTCTTTTTCTTTCTTTCTTTTTTCCTTGTCTACAATTGTATCCCTTACGAGTACATTTGTAAACTTAGTTGCGTGATCTGTATATTATATTCCTACAATAAAGGGGCTACTTAAGAATTAAGTAGTCGAAGATCACCTTTTAGAAATGGCGCCCGTGTAAAATCGCACTTGATATAGTCCGTTGTTGAATACAGCTGCAACAAAGAAAGGACTTATAAACAAAGTTCGCGGTGACCCGCGCATTCAAACTAGGACTCCATACACAACGAGACGCTGTCTCTAAAACGGTAAGCTCCGTATTCTGAGCGAATGTTAACTCCCATTCAAATAGACTCGTGAACATTCTTTTTTTTAAAAATACGTTCCTTGTATCCACAGTGGAACGCGAACGCAGTGAGATTCCTACACCCGCTGAAGAACCTCACAGGTACTCTTCATTTTCCACAACTCATGTCTTATCTTAATCAGACTCGTAAAAAATCGGGTTGTAGCTGATGCAGTATTTGTATCCCCTTATTTTACACAGGTTTCTCGCAGTAAGCATCGGTAGAACCTTATACAGGTGAGCAAGGCAACCCGCTTTCCTGCAGGTTGATGTTCATAATCAATTAGGTTTTTGTTTACGTTCTTCTCCCCATATAATGAACAAACTAATTTTGTTACAGCCACCCGGCCAGTAAAGAATACACAGGTAAATTTCTACTTTGGTCATGTAGTTAGCAGAAATCTTCTTTTCTTGAATAAATAGGCAATAAAGTTATACTTTCCTTCTAGATATCACGTTGATGTACAATTAATTACGCATAAAGAAGGAGTCGTGTGACCCCACATTCGTGGTAAGAAACGCTTAGGTGTTATAAATAAGAAAACAACATAGTGTCCTCCCAGGCAGTAAGAGTAACTGAGTTTCTTTTCCCTTTTCTTTCTTTTCCTTTCACAGACCCCTGACGAAGGGGCGCCAGCCCCGAAATGCATTGGGTTTTTGTACTATACTGTTTATTATTACATTGTCCTATTGTGTATATTTATTATTAATTTTTCATTGTGATCAACCACATCAGGAGAATGTGGTTTGTTGCTTGTAAACAAAATTATGTTTTGGAAACAATGTAAACTTTGTGATGCTTTTTCTTGAACAATTTGATAAAATTGATCTAAAAATAATATTGGAGAATTTTGAATTTTCAGTAGTGCGCACTAGAGTCCTGGTTACCTTAGGACCCAGGCCATAATTTCACTTTTAGAAAGTGGACATTTATCTGCTCTTACAGCTCTGGTGCATGCAGCCTGTCTCCAGTACACTTCAATATTAGTCCAATTGCATTTTGATAATAGGAATGTCGTAAAGAGCATTGAGTTTATTTTTCCTTTTTTTCGTCCCACCTTTGTTTGCTTGATGGATGACGGTGTAAGATTCAAAAACATGTTTTTTCACATTTGGTCTAATTACTTTATGAATGTAAATTACAATTAAAGCATATTTGCAAACTGTGACTACATGCCTGCCATTATCAATGTTACACTACAAAACTATGCAATTGTATTTTTTTAACAGAGCATACGGCTCTCGGACAATGGCCCATTTGTAAAAGGTCACTGGAAAGTCCAAAAGGTTGTCCCTGTCCCCCCCAGAATTTTAGTGTCTCCTACGCCCTTGGTGAGGAGGGCAGCTCGTAGGAGCAGGTAATTGAATTTTTTTCCTCTTTTTGAGCAGGGGCAACTCCGCTCTGCCCCGGAGTCTGAGTTTTGCCTGAACTCCGTGTTCCCAAGGGAGCAAGGAATTGGCAAAACTCCAAAAACTACGCTGGTGGAGCAGAATTCGCCACCTGAGCTTACTTTTTACTCCTGTTTTACACCTGTTTATTCCAGTGGAAGTTTGCATGACATTTGTGCTCTGATTTATTTAGTGCACCAGAAACATTTCAAAAGTTATTCTTTTTCCAAACCTTCTACATATCAAATGTGTAAACGATAAAAAGTCATAGTACAGGACCAATATTTATTAGCATGCCAACAATTCTTTTCATTTACATTTCTTTATTTACATTTTAGTTATAAACAAGCACAATGTACATATTATACATATTACATCAAGTGTGCCAGTATCTAATTTGCGCTTTCTGGTTTGCATGTGACTGAGCTTACCCATCTCCATACATTTGTAAATTCAATTGTACTTTGAGTGTGCTTTGCACTGGTTACAGTAATATTTGTTTACTAACAGCCCTGACTATCTACAGTGCCTACGTAATTATCTTGTCTTGCTGGACACTCAGTATCGGCAGTTTACTTTCAGTCTGCTCAGCACAATATCGAAGGCTTGAACCAATGCATTGCTAACAACTATTTACATATAAGTCAATAACCTCGCACATCCGATACATGCCTGTTACATTTGGCTTCAAAATATATATCCTGTGTGTTGCCCCTACCCCACTCTCGCATGTGTCTTCCTCTCCCTTGTACAGGTAGACGCGTCTTTTTCTTGTGCTCATTGATATCCCGGAATCGTACACTGTAATGTCTCCTATTCAGTAAGTACTCGGCTCTCGCCTCTGGTGTTTAATGTGTGGGCTGGCTATGCACCTATTTCACCTCTGGTCTCCTCCCTACCCTGCGAAGTGTTGTCCTCCGATGCATGTCCAGCTATTGCATTGCTGTTCTAATCCCATCCCAGCAGTGGGCGATAGGGTATTTGCGCAGCCCAGCTGTCTCCTCTCTATGCAATGCTGTGCTCTCAGCTTGGGCCCATACTTCTAATGAGCCTTTCCAATTATCTATTGCAGGGGGGTGTTTAGTTTTCCATCTTCTAGTGATCAGCCTTTTGGCCACTATTAGTCCTAAATCTATAAATCTGGAGGTGACTTTTTGTTTTTTGGGCCTGGGGAATAATCCCAAGATGCATTCCTCCCATGTGTGCAGTGGCTGACGATCAGTTCATTCTAACAGTCCCCCTGTTACTCCCTGCCAATATGTCTGTAACGAGGGGCAGGACCATGTCATGTGTAGGAAATCTGCTCCTACATGAGCACATCGTGGACATGAAGAATCAGTGAGTTGGAAGTTTATCTTGTCGGGTGATAGATATGCCCTGAGCATAATATATGTCTGTGTGACCCTAAATTTGCCATTGCATGGGATCTGGGTCGTGCTAGCTAGGATTGTTTCCCATTCCCTATCCGTCCATGGGCCCCCTCTGTCTTCTTCCCACTTTGCGTGTAGGAACGACAAAGGCTGTTCTAGTAGCGCCAATGTCAGCCAGTGTACAATGCGACTCCCATTTCTCATTACATATACGTACTGCACTACCCGGTGTTGCTGGGGCTCAGTAGTCATATCTCCCCATGTTGCTGTGAGGGCTCTCACAATTGAATTGTATAACATGAACTGGCCTGCTGGCAAATCCGGTTCACGAGTCAGTCTATCGAAAGGCAGCAACTTGCTATCTTCATATAAGTCCCCTAACGTATGTATCTCTGCAGCATGCCAGGATGCTAGTTCTTTGCTAGAGGTGCCTTTCTGACTTCTCGGGGTGCCCAGAAGGGGGAGTGCAGGTGCATATGGAGTTGTGTTTCTGGTTAGATATAGACTACGTCTGTGGCAACGGTAGGCCAGAGCCAGCAAGGTGGGTATCAGTGTTGGCGATCTTGATGCTAGCATCCATTCTGGCTCTGTTGCGGCTGTCTCAGTTAGGTTCAGTCCAGCGAGCCATTTCGTTACCCATTGCAACTGCGCAGCGAAAAAATAAAGTTCTGTGTTCGGAACAGCCATCCCCCCTTTGTGTGTAGGGGCATACAATTTCCACAGCACTATTCTATGTCAATCTATGTTCCAGATAAAGTCACACATTATTTGTTCTAGTTCAGGAAACATTCTGGCTGGCACATAGACTGGGAGATTCTCAAAATAGTACAGCAGCCTGGGTAACATTGCCATTTAAATTAGTGCTATTCTACCCATTACGCTTAGTGGCAGCGATTTCCAAAATGTAATTTGTGCACGAGTTGAGGAAATGGTTCTGCATAGATTACCTTCTAATATGTCAGCTTGGCTGTGATATATACAGATACCTAAGTATCTTAAAGAGGCAGGCTGCCAGCTGACAAGTTCGTTGTTAATTCTGAGGTTCGGGTTTTGAGTCCCGGTACTAAAGGGAGTACAGGCATGATTTGCTCCAATTCACCTTTAGCCCTGACAGTTCTGCAAATTGCACAAGGTTTCTGTTATAGTTTCTGGTATATTGTGTAAGTCTCTAAGATATATTAGGAGGTCATCTGCGTATAGGGAAATCATGTGTGTGCCATCACCCAGTAGTATTCCCCACTGTTCACCTCCCTTACGCATGTGTATGGCTAGCGGTTCCATGGCCAGTGAAAACAACAAAGGGGACAATGGGCACTCTTGTCTGGTGCCCATTTATTACTATGCTTTCTGGCTTGGTGTTGCCCGTTAATACCCTAATAAGTGGTTGTGTGTAAAGTAGTCTGACCAACTTGAGAAAGGTGTCTCCAAAACAGAAGTGTCGTAGGACTGTATATAGGTAGGGCGATTCTAGAGAGTCAAAACCCTTTTCTAAGTCAATGACCATACACACAGCATCGGGCCAGTTGCAGGCAGCGTATTCCTGCACCCTAAAGATGTTTAACGAAGTACTTCGAGTAGGTACAAACCCATTAGGGTCAGGGTGCACTAGGGATCTCACTATCAGTGCCAATCAAGTCACAAGAATAGAAGCCAATATTTTATAGCCCGTGTTCAAAAGTGCCAGCGGTCTATATGAGCCCAGCAGGGTTTGATGCCTGTCCGGCTTGGGGAGAGAGATTAATAGTGCTTCTCATTGCGATTTGGACAATGTGCAGTTCGCGAGTGCCTCATCATATACTTTTTGTAGTTGAGGTGCTAGGAGGAGGGTATATGCCTTAAAAAATTTGGTTGGTAACCCTTCGGGTCCTGGAATCTTCCCTGTGGCTAGGGTACGCATACCAGCCAATATCTCTTCTAATGTAAGCGGGTCATCGAGTTTTGTGAGAAAGTGTTGAATTGCATCTGGTGTTGCCAGAGTTGTAGATTTATATAGGGTGTCACTGCCACCTTGCTCCTCAGGATCAGGGCGATGCTCAACAGGGGTCCACATCCTGACTTCCCCACACTCTGACTAAACAATGCACAGAGTATAGAGGAGATCAAGCGAGGGATAGGGTAGGTGCAGCAGTGGAAAAGGGAAAACCTGAAACAAAATAAGCATACCATTATACAGGACATATATCCTAACTACACTCTTTATCTTCTCACTAGAGCCAAATCTATACCTTGCTTAGTTCTTCCCTGGAGATTCTTCCTGAACGACCTCGTACGATACCTCTCTTACTGCCAGGAAAATGATTCCACCTAGAAGTCAAATTCCTTTAATTAATACCAAACGACATAACCATACTATAGATATATATATATGAGTCTCTGATACACATCCATACTCACTTCCACACACCCTTGTGTCACAAGCAAAATGAAAAGGAACCAGGGAAAAATGTTATAAGCAAATGAACTGTTCAGTAGTTCGGCAGATACACCAAGCAAAGTATTTGGCAACTCCAATCCAAATATAATCCCCAAAGTTTCAAAACAAAAATAGCAAGAAGAACTCCACGTAATCCTCCTGACAATGAACAAAGTTAGGGCACTCCAAAGGATTGTAATAGTCAGAATAACAAAAGAACAAAGAAAGACTTCATTACCAGGATCGGGCGTTCTGTAGAGTCAGGAAGAAATAGCCCTCTTCCTAGAGCATCCAGCTATGGCTTCCACTGGTCAGTCCCTCTAGATGAGTTCTTGGTTTTAAAATCGCCGCAGCCACGGGAAACCAAGCGGGGAATACAGACTCCCCTTGAAGTGCCACAGCCACGAGTGGGTAATTAATCAGAACAGAGCGTTCTCACTCAGCCGAGCGAAACGCAGGCGAAACCCCGCCGCAGCCGCGAGCGGGTAATCCGAAAGGAAACAATCGCATCCTCACTCGCTGAGTGAGATGTGGGATACTGACTCCGATCGAGCCACAAGGAAACAAGAAACAGGTCTCTCCCTAAGAGACTGGAAGGCGGGGAACAGCGGTACAGCCAGGAAGAAGCAGAGCAGCCGCTCTGCTTACAGGAAACAAATCCAGAATCACGTACGATGCTCCATGCGTTGCACGTGATTTAAGGGAAATCAACACTTCCCAGAAGGCCTTCTGGGAATTGTAGTTCAGTTCTATGATCAACGTTAGGTAGGCGTCTTACATCGTCAAACCCTGACCGTACGTCCTCCTCCCAAACGCCTCCTAGCTTGAGAGGAGGACGTACTGTCCTCCTTGGGAGGAGGACGTAAAATTGCCGCAGCCGTGGGAAGCTAAGTGGGGAATACGGACTCCCCCTGAAAGTCATCCAGCCGCAGCCGCAAGTGGGTAATTAATCAGAACAGAGCGTTCTCGCTCAGCTGAGCGGAACGCAGGCAAAACCCTGGCGCAGCCGCGAGCGGGTAATCCGAAAGAAAGCAATCGCAGTCTCACTTGCTGAGTGAGATGCGGGATACTGGCTCCAATCAAGCCAAAATCACCGCAGCAGCGGAAAACCAAGAGGGAAATACACACTCCCCCTGAAAGTGATTCAGCCGCAGCCGCGAGTGGGTAATTAATCAGAACAGAGCATTCTTGCTCAGCCGAACGGACCGCAGGCGAAACCCCCCCGCAACAGCGAGCGGGTAATCCGAAAGGAAACAATCGCGTCCTCACTCGACGAGTGAGACGCGGGATACTGGCTCTGATCGAGCCAAAAGGAAACAAGAAACAGGTCTCTCCTTCAGAGACTGGAAGGCGGGGAACAACGGTACAGCCAGGAAGAAGCAGGGCAGCCGCTCTGCGTACACGAAACAAATCCAGAATCACGTACGACGCTCTATGCGTTGCACGTGATTTAAGGGAAATGAACACTTCCCAGAAGGCCTTCTGAGAATTGTAGTTCGGTTCTATGATCAACGTTAGGTAGGCGCCTTACATCGTCAAACCCTGACATACGGTTCTATAGTGCTGTGTGAAGTCCCTGTGTATTTCTCGTTGCGTGTACAGGAATGTGCCGTCGGACGAGCGTATAGAAGCAATGGGAAATCTGGCATCATCCTGCCTAATGAGTCACGCTTGAAGCGGACAGCTTTATTACTCCATTATCCTATGTCATTTGGATTGCATGTGGGTTATGATTGGAGTGTGTCCTCCCCAGGTACTCGCAGGGGCATCTGGTGACATTTGAAAGTGGTGAGGCGTAAACTGATTTGCATACTGCACCATTGCGCGCGAGCGCAGCGAGCGATCCCGAACCTCCATACGGGGGGTTCAGGGAGGTTCTCCCCCTGAGAAAATTTTGAAAAAAGAGAAGAAAAATCATGCATTTTCAAGCAAATTTGAGAAAGCAGGAAGGTTAATAAAGCAATTGTGAAAGTACAGTTATTACATTAATAGATGTCATAACATAGGTAGCTGCTTATTCAGTATAACCACAGAGCTTCATACATTCCGTCCTATTACGCTGCTGAATTCAGACTATAAGACTTTCATGAAAATCTCAGCTCTAAGAGTAGCAGAAGTTGCAAAACAGTTGGGAAACATCCTTTACAAAGCATTGGGAACCATGCATTACCTTTACCATGTTTCCATTACAACGCATGTCTTTCCACACAGTTTATAGTGTTTAGATTCTACAGAATGTACTTAATATGCCATTTAAGCAGTAAAATCTGTTTAATCTCCAAGTAGAACAAACACTAGAAAACTTTTAAAGACAGAGCTAACAATGCATTTCTGAGTACCTCACTCACAGATGTTTTTTATTTAACAAACAAGTAGCAGCATTCAACTTTGTTTACTTTTTGTAAATGAAATCAGCACGTCTCTCTTTAAGAGTAGCGAACTTGTCAATAACTTTAATGTTGAAGTTCAGTATTTTTTGGACTAGCTTGCTCTCTACAGAGAGCATTGCCAAAGCATTGAGTCTTTCCTCTAGCATAGTGTTCCTGAGGAATGTCTTAATGCACTTTAAGGCTGAAAAACATTGTTCAGATTTGGATGTTGTCATTGGAGTGGTAATGACAATTTTGAGTAAAGTCACTGTCTCTGTAAGTGACTTTTCCATAATCAGTTTATGTATTAAAGTCAGCAAAGTCAAGGCACTTGTGGCCTTCCGGTACACAGGCATTGCGTACAGTACAGTCAACTCAGTTCTCAGCTTCTCTTTTTTGAGCATAGGATATGCTTGCACAGCCTCATTCAGAGCACGCTCCGAGAAGAATTCATCATATTTTGCAAACTCTTTACTTTGCAATAATGTGGCACTCACCAAGGGCCAGATGTAGGTGGCCATTTACCGGCCGGTAACGGCCAATTTCGGCCGTTACCGACCGGTAAATGGGTTTTTGGGATGTAGGGGGCCAATTTTACCGATTCGGTAAATTTACCGAATCGGTAAAATACCGATTCGATATTTTTACTGATTCGGTAACTTCTAGATGTAGGTGGGACTCTTCTGAGTCCCAAAGGCCTTTCAGATTCGGTATTTTACCACCCAATCCAATTGGGTGGTAAAATACCGAATCCTGGTGTGCTTGCACATGTGTGCATGCACACCTATGCCATGTGACAGACAGACATGCCCTTAGGGCATGTCTGTGTGCCACATGGCACACATGCCTGTATTTGGGGTGCTAGAGGGTGTCAAAGTGACACCCCCTGCACCCTTGCTGGAATTGGTATTTACCGATTCTGTAAATACCGATTCGGTAATGCCCATTGATTCCTATGGGCTTCAATGCCCATAGGAATCAATGGGCATTACCGAATCGATATTTACAGAATCGGTAAATACCAAATCTTAACAATTCGGTATTTACCGAATCTGTAATACCTACACCCCCCCCTCTCTATTTTACCACTTCTTAAATACCGAATCGGTAAAATTCGGTATTTAAGAAGTGGTAAAATAAAATTACCTACATCTAGGCCCAAATGTTTAGTGAATGAAAAACGTACTTGTGCCTGCACAATTACAATGTCACATATCACCTTTGCAATTCGAACCACAGTGGTGATGTTTTTCCTGCGGTTTGCAAAAGTAGAATGCTCTGGCAGTGTGCTCTCTAAATTGTCAACCCCATCTATCACTTTCCTTATGCTTTGTACAAATGTAGTGGTACATTCTTGCATATAGATAATATCTACGTCCCTTCCTTGTAACTGATTGCATAACAAGTCGACAGTATGCATTATTTCATGAAATAAAAACAGTAAGAACTGAAACTCTCTGTCTTGTAGTGTTCTAACAAAGCAACAGGCTTCATTCTGACTTGTGTGATCAAACTCATCATTGGCTTCTATGGTGACAAAACATTCCTCAAAGTCCTCCCTATGTTCAAAGATTAGGTTGACTGTACGGATGTTAAAGTTCCAACGAGTTGATGATCCCCTTGGAACGCTTTTGTCCACAATCTCATGAAGGGCTTCTGTTCTTTTGGGGGAATGTGAGAAGAATGCTGCAATGCCTCCTATATCCTGGAAGAAAATGTGTGTCTCTCTGATCTTTGATACTGCCTGTTGCATAATAAGATTAAGTTGGTGGGTGTAACAGTGCACATAATGAGCATTAGGTTACACATCTCAAATTCTTTTCTGTACTCCACTAAGGCTTCCACTCATTACGGACGCACCGTCATAGCTTTATGCAATAAGTTTTTATTTTTGAGGCAGCTCTGGAAAAATTAAGTTCAGTTGACACAGTATAGCTGCAGTAATGGTTGCTGCACTGGAGTCTCTTAAATGTGTGAAACCATAGAACCTCTGCACAGCGTCTCTGTCATTGTCAAGGTACCGAAACACTAATACGGACTGTGTTTTAGTGGCCACATCAGTGGTGTCATCAGCCTGAATAGCCACAAAGTCTGTGTTTTGCAACTATTGCACAATATGGCTTCTTATAATTTCGAGCATACACTCAAGGAGTTCATTTGGTATTGTTTTAGAGGTGCCCTTAAAGACTGTAGCACTTGCTAAATGTGTTTCCAAATCCTTGTCTATGCTTACTATTAAATCCACTAGGCCTCTGAAGATCCCAGGTTTTGAGGAACTTTCTGATTCATCATGGCCTCGCAATGCCAGTTCGAAAGCACCACAGAAACTAATGCAATCAATTATCTTGGATAGAATTTGTCTGTTCCTATCAACGGCTTCATTGTGTTTCTGTATGGCTTTGCGGTATGCATCATTTATCTGCTGCTCAATTGGTGCGTCTTCCCCCAACATTCCCAGTCTCGTCAGGTTTTCCATATGCTTTATTTTTTCCGACAAATGCTTCAAGTCAGTGATTCCTTGATGTGTCCAAGAAAAGTCACCACCAAACAGCAAGCAGAACAGAGAATGTCTTATAGGGCACCCTGTAAGCCAATCAGCTTTTGTGTACAAGGCATTTGAGAATATACGTTTTGACATTTTTCCTCTGTCCTGGGAAGTTTTCTGTAGGTTTATGTCAGGCTGATGAGGTCCTAATTGCTTTAAATGCAATTTTTCTTCAAGTGGCCGTGCTTGGAATGACCTTGTAATCAGCTCTTGTACTGCATTCATGATGCTGTTGCTGACCTTACCAATATATATATTAAAGAAACCTGTCAATAATCAAAGTACAATGTGTAAGGTGCAGTGCAATATTATCAAATTTCAGTATAAATACATATATCTTGTGCAGTATCGTAATACATCTCCAACAGCTCTCCTTTCCACAAAATGACTACTAAAAACACAGCCTTACTGCCTCCTGCCTCTCTGTGCCATAGTGGTTGCTGGAGGCACTGAAACAGACACTGCTTGAGGGCCTTGAGAGTGACCATATACAGAGCTTTAACTCCCATGTAAAAAAATATAGCATCAATTTCCTTACCTTTAACACTGGTGTTTGCTGGGTGGTAGCCGGGGTGAAAGAGCAGCAAAGGAGGTGGGGCCCTCTAGTTGTTCGCCCAAAAATGGCCCCAAAATGTGGTAATGTTTCAGGTTGTCAGGCTTTATCTGGTGCTGAAAATGAAAAGATAACAATTTATTTTTGAAACACTAGGGTAAAGAAACAAAGACTGTGGGAAAAAAACATAACGCTCCAATTCTTTCCTTGCAGTTTGCATGCAGCTCTTAGATGACAGTTAATAGCTCACTGCTGTATGTTAGGATTTCAACTTACAAACTGCAAGTAACAAAAGGATCTCTCTGACAAAAGCAGTGACTCACTGACCTATTTACATCATGTGCATTTTTGTGATCTGCATCAGGTACATGTTCTTTGCAGCAGGCACATTAACCTTCTGCGCTGCCGCCTGCTGCCATTTCTCTACTGGGACCACAAACATAGGCTAGCTCTGCCAGACTGCCAACGCACCTCAATATATAGGCCAACAACTGATTTTTCTATTTTTTGTTTTATATAGCGCGAACTAGACCCGAGACATCGGGTATCAGAGTGCTTTACATGAGCACCAGATTTAGAGAACAATACCACAGCACGCTCATTTTAAATTGCTCCTTCAAATTCTTTATTTGTTTTCAAAGTTGACTTCATTTCAGAAAAGCCACATTCCAGACAACTAAGTCATTTATTGGTTAAAAAATATACCTTGCTTAAATCATGCAATAAACGTAGTATTGCTTAAATCATGCATTAAATGTAACATAAAATGTACATTATTTCTTGAAATATGTTGAACTAAAATATTTGTATTTCACAGGCCTGGTACTGAGCACTTCCCGCTCACGGTATCTCCATCTCGGGGCAAATATGAAGTATAATCTCAACAGGGACCAGGCGCAGGGCGAAGCCCCACTAAGCCCCATGGACCCACCACGTCGTCACTAGAAGCCAAACACAATTATTTAAAAAAATCGCGCTATCTGCCGGCTGGGAAACCGGGAGACACCCGACCTTCCCGGAGTGCGCAAGGGGGGGGGGGGGGGGGAAGGATCGGGCTGCTGCAGCTGCGCAAGTGTATTTTTGGGCACAAACATGCCCGCGCATGCGCAGATCGTTTTCTTGTGAATTCCCCCTTAGAGAGAGGACCAGGGGGCGGGCCGCAGCCCCCGGGGTTACACAGGGTGACTGGGCGAGGAGTCATGGTGCCCCCCCAGCCAATCCTGGCGCAGGATTGGCTGGTCACTACATAGCCCTGTTACATAACCCCTGACGGATAGCACGGCCGACTTTGGTGATGGGAAACCAGGTTCGAGCCTCTTATCGAACCATAAAAATGTATACATGACTTACTTTGGTGTTAAATAAATAGATATTTTAAAAAACAAATAAAAATGATGTTCCGACTAAGGTGTGAAATTGGTGTCGAATAAATACATGTTTTTAAAAACAACTAATATTAATCATGTATCATTGGTGCTGGAGTACAAGGTTCGAGACTGGTATTAAACACTGACAAGCTGTGTGCAAGTTATATGGTCATAAAAATACATGAATGATGGATGGATGCATGAATGGATGCAGGATGAATGATGGGTGAATGAATGGATGGGTGGATGCATGAATGAATGATGGATGCAGGATGGATGCAGGATGGGTGGATGGGTAGATGAATGCATGATGGATGCAGGATGGATGCAGGGTGGAAGGATGGGTGCATGAATGAATGATGGATGCAGGATGGGTGGATGGATGGATGGATGGATGATGGATGAATGATGGGTGGATGAATGGATGGGTGGATGCATGAATGAATGATGGATGCAGGATGGGTGGATGGGTAGATGAATGAATGATGGATGCAGGGTGGATGGATGGGTGCATGAATGAATGATGGATGCAGGATGGGTGGATGGATGGATGATGGATGAATGATGGGTGGATGAATGGATGGGTGGATGCATGAATGAATGATGGATGCAGGATGGATGCAGGATGGGTGGATGAATGAATGATGGATGCAGGATGGATGCAGGGTGGATGGATGGGTGCATGAATGAATGAATGATGGATGGATGGATGGGTGGATGCAGGAATGGATGGATGATGGATGGGTGGATGGGTGGATGGATGGGTGGATGGATGCATGAATGAATGATGGATGCTGGATGGGTGGATGGATGGGTGGATGAATGAATGATGGATGCAGGGTGGATGGATGGGTGCATGAATGAATGATGGATGCAGGGTGGATGGATGGGTGCATGAATGAATGATGGATGCAGGATGGGTGGATGGATGGGTGGATGGGTGGACACATGAATGGATGCAGGATGAATGATGGGTGGATGAATGATGGGTGGATGAATGAATGATGGATGCAGGATGGGTGGATGAATGAATGATGGATGCAGGGTGGATGGATGGGTGCATGAATGAATGATGGATGCAGGATGGATGGGTGGATGCATGAATGGATGCAGGAATGGATGCAGGAATGGATGCAGGAATGGATGATGGATGGGTGGATGGATGGGTGGGTGGATGGATGGATGCATGAATGAATGATGGATGGATGGATGCTGGATGGGTGGGTGGATGGATGGATGGATGGATGGGTGGATGAATGAATGATGGATGCAGGATGGATGGGTGGATGGATGGATGGATGGATGGATGGATGGGTGCATGAATGAATGATGGATGCAGGATGGGTGGATGGATGGGTGGACACATGAATGGATGCAGGAATGGATGGATGATGGATGGGTGGATGGGTGGATGGATGGGTGGATGGATGGATGCATGAATGAATGATGGATGGATGGATGCAGGATGGATGGGTGGATGCATGAATGATGGATGCAGGATGGATGGGTGGATGGATGGATGGGTGGATGCATGAATGAATGATGGATGCAGGATGGATGGATGGGTGAATGCATGAATGAATGATGGATGCTGGATGGATGGGTGGATGCATGAATGAATGATGGATGCAGGATGGATGCAGAATTGGTGGATGGAGGGGTGGGTGGATGGATGGATGGGTGGATGCATGAATGATGTATGGATGGATGCAAGGTGGTTCGGGCTCGCTCGCTGCGCTCGCTCGCCGCGGTGCAATATGCAAATTAGTTTACGCCCCACCACTTTCAAATGTCACCAGCCGCCCCTGACAGGGACCCATGTGACCCGAGAGAATTTCGAATTGTATCTCTAATGGGTGAAAAAACCATCAGACATCGCGAAGGCCCATCGCACGAGTAAAGCGTGCCAGCTCTGTGTGTTGATGCACTGGCCGTCGACATTGTGTGTGCGTCGGCCAGCCTTACCCTCGGCAGTAATTAATGTTATGTCAGAAGCTCCAATCAGTAAATAAGTGCCACAAGACATGGAAGGGGCAAGCTAGACAAGAAAGTGGACTCTGGCATGGCACATATTAAATATATTGCACATTCCTAAATCCAATGCTTAAGGCTGAAACGCGAAAGAGATTTTTTTAGTCCTCAGCTTCACATACTCTTCATAAAAAGGTACCACTACCGAGGATTCCCATTCCGACCGATGGTACTGAGCACTTCCCTCCCGCTCACGGTATCTCCATCTCGGGGCCAAAGACGTATACACTGTCACACGGTTCTACCATCGAACCGCGTTTATCACAGGCAGCTCACTCAGTAAACACACTGTTACCACGTACTTGTTGCTGCATCAGCCTGTTGGTAAGAGCACTACATACAGGAAGCCACCCGGTGTAAAGAACTGGCAAATAAGGTAGATGCCTTGAAATACCTTTGCGATGAACTGTGTTCTAGCACGCAAAGGATACAGGATACAAGATCCAGTACACCTAGCATGTGATGGGTATTAAATATCCTGCAAAGAGGTCACTAAACAGAAAGAAAAACAGTGCATCTTATTCTTAATAGCATATCTGATTATAACAACAAGCGGGCTTTAATTAAAAGAGTGATAGGACACACCTCAGAAAGAGCTAAAAATATGTTGTCATAACAAACAAATCATCTTGTTAACGCTGCTTTTACACGCTTTTGTAATTCTCCGACAAATTACAAAATGTGTGGGGAAACAATCCACCTTGTAAACTTTTATAGATAGATGGCAACTTGCAAGACCCATTGGGGAAAGAAACAAACGTCATGCCAATTGGAAATTACTCTCCTCACGCTTAGTATGTATATTTTTGTCAAAGTGTGCTTACTCAGCCTTAGATGTGTGGATCTGTAGCTTCAATTCTCTTGTGCCAGATGCTGTTACCACTGGCTGGACCGACTCATTGACGAGTCATGTATTAACTTCGACCCGACTGCATGCACTCCCGGTTAAGCCACATTTGATTTGTAAGTTCCAGTAGGTCTACACGATCCGATGTTGTCTTTGTTCAAGGTATTATGCTTTTCCTAATGAATAATGTTACACAGTTGAATTTTAATGCATGGTTATGCCAATGGTTTTGCAATTTTAACATCTTAGAAACCCTTACACGTGCGTCTACCTACATTTATATTACATTTTGCTGATTACATTTTTATTTTTTGCTTCCTACTTGTTTATTTAAAGTCTTAATTTTTTTATCGTATTGCTTCCTTGGTTTGTGACACAGCTGATATCAAATACATTTATATGGAGATTTGACTTGCTACTCAGGTCAAAATACCAATTAAATATTGAATTTGAGTTTGAATTTTTATAAAGTGGACAGACCAAATAAATGGGTCTCCTGCTACTTAAAATAAGCTGAACTGAAAACCTTAGCATGGGATGCTAACAAGATTTTAAGAAGCGAGGCGTGGGTCCCTGTACAAAACAGCTGGGAGTCAGGCATTAAGTGGCATGGGAAGAAAGGTGCAGTTTGGCCACAAGATAGTACAACAAGCATAGGCAAAGCTAGTAGGTGAAAATGCTTGGTAAATTGATGGGCGGCTTTGGTTGTGTATTTAAGTGGATTTATAAGGATGGATACTTCGCTAAATATGAGGGTTATTTGACTGGGTGAGTATGGATGGTTGAGGATGAACGAATGGGAGAGTGACAGAGAGGGAGGATGGAGAAATGGTTTCCTGATTAGACAAGTCAACGTTGGAGAATATGCTTCTGCTCCCTACATGTTGTGGCAATCTATGCCCTTACTCATCACCTTACCATTCATCTATCAATACACTCATCGACTCATCCAAGCATCTTACTACCAATTTGCACCCCCATCTATTCATCCATCCATTCAGTTCTCAGTTCATCATATAAGCATCCTTCATTGGGCACTCAAGGACTTATCCATGCATCCATCTATCCATGTATGCATGTTTATGTCACAGTGCTCTCAAAAGCAGCATTAGGTTTAAGACAGCAACAAAATGTCGAAGAGTCCCAAAGGTGACGTTGCTGCTGCTGATGCCAAGGTGTGTGGTGTAAGGTAATGCAGCAAAATGCTGTCACTCGTATTGCTTAAGATAGTTGACCTTTGGTCTGGTCTGAAATGTGACTGATACTGGCATCAAAGCCAATGCCACACGAATAATAACCCATTGCCAGACTCTACAGATGTTACATGAGGGCTGAACCAGAATGTGAATGGCACTTCAGGAAAGCAATGGCTGAAGGGGGCTGTATTACACCCTCATTCTGTTCGTGTTATCATGATCATGTACTGTTAGTGCAAGCTAAAGCTGTTTGTAGGCCAAACCTAACAAACAAATCAACTCCAATGGTAGGTCTTGGAGACCAGTAGAAGGAGCTGGCTGGTAGACTGTAAAGGGTATGTCATCGCTTACCTCTTCTATTTAACCTGGACTATCTAAAGGCTACCCTTAGGATAACACTTGCTGATCCTCGAAGGTCCTTCTGTTCAGGTATGAAGTGCAGGGCATTGAATTCAATGTTCTGATTAGAAACGCCTGAATGCATTGAAAGGACCCATTGTATGTTGTGCAGCCTAATATCAACTCAAAAAATAATAATTATCTAGAGCCAGAAGCCACACAGCGCCATTGAAGTCAATCAAAGACCACAAAAAAGAAGTATAGTAATAAGGATGAATTACAGCTATTCACGCTAATTACAACCAGGCTGATATTACTACCGATATTACACCCAGTAAAAAACAATACAGTGGGGTGCAGTATGCAGCAGGTGCAATATTACCACATCATTCTCGGCGATCTGCGTCCCTGTATGGGGATAAGGCAGCAATACTGTGCTTTCCCATTATGAGGTGCGAAACGTGGAATGGCGCGAGTTTCCCCTGCATATATTGCGGCAGGTTTTACTCGGTTAAAATCGCGTGGGAAACATCTTCGAGTGCCTTAAGTCCCATACATCCGGATTCGGGACTCCTGATTCGAGTGCAAAAACTGCAAATCCAAATTCCCGCGTGAACTGGATTTGTGGCTGCAGCGTCTTAAGGGCCCTTGCAGAGCATGTAACTAATTGCACAGCACATAAAGTGTCAAATTTGCTAAAATATCTATTTTGTCATTTCAAGCACTGGATGTTATGCTTTACGCTTGTACGTGCGCTTATGAACAGGCTGATGCGGCCAAAAGTACGTGATGACTGTTCAGTGACTGAGCTGCCTGTGATGAACGCTGATAGTAGAGTAGAACCGTGCGAGTGACATGTTTGCAAGAGGATTTTTTACATAACAGAAAAACGCCTTGCATAACTCTTATAACTGAAACATCGAGAACTTGTGAGAAAAAAATAATCCAACATATTGGACCATGTTGGGCCTTCCAACACATGTTCCTAGGAGAAGTGTTAGTCTTTTTGGTAAAGATTCGGGGTCTGGCTCTGCCTGTCGGACCACCCAAAATATGTAGTATTATTATTATCTGTCTGTGTTAGTGTGTTGTCGATGCACTGGCCGTTGACAATGTGTGTGCGTCTGCCTGCCTAACCCTCGGTAGTATGTTTGGAGCTTCTGACATTAATTACTATGGTAGTAATTAATGTCAGAAGCTCCAATCAGTACTAAATAGGTGCCACAAGACATGGAAGGGGCAAGCTAGACAATAAGAAAGTGGACTCTGGCATGGCACATATTAAATATATTGCACATTCGCTTAAGGCTGAAACGCGAAAGAGATTTTTTTAGTCCTCACCTTCACATACTCTTCATAAAAAGGTACCACGACTACAGAGGATTACCATTCACTCGTACTTTTTCACAGCAGGATGGATTGGATGATCTACACGACGACGACGTAGTGTAACTGTACACAACACAGGCACAGCGTCACGTGGTGAGGCGGGAGGCGGTCTGCTGCCTACGCACGAGCTCCTAGAGAGATTGAGAACATCACGTCACCTACACACTACAGCCAGCGTCGCACGCGTCCCGAAATGGCCAAACACTGCATGGCTTCACATGAAGTCACACAGTGATTGGCCATATAAAGTGCGGCTGAGGCAGTGTGCCACCTCCCACGTGCGGCATCCAATAATGGATTGCCTGCCCTTCTGCGTGGTGGACCAGCCAATCCTGGCGCTGCATGCAGCGCCAGGATTGGCTAGCGGGGCACACTGACTACTCGCCCTTTGCAACCCCGGGGGCTGCGGCCCGGCTCCTGTAAGAAGCAGCACCCCCTTGGACCCTCTCTAAGGGGAACTTCAGTGGAAGGTGTGTATGCGCATGCTCGGGCTAGTTAGAGCCCAAAAATTCACATGCTCAGTACTGCTGCAGCTGAGTGTGGACTGTCACTCAAGCTGCAGGAGCCCAGCCCAGCTCCACCCCCTGCGCACTCCGGATTGAGTTGGGTGTGTCCGGGATTCCCGGCCGGTAGCGCTGCGGCGCTTATAACATTCTTTAGGATTGCCAATGCCAAAAATATTTTTAGTGTGCTTGACGACGGTACGTCCATGTGGCTTAGTGGGGCTACGGCCCTACGCCCCAATGGACGCACCATGCCTGAATATTTGACGAGACAAAATAAGCTAACAAGTCGATGTGCGCGGGGAAAACAGTAGGGGAGCAAAAAGGCAACCCGCTTTTATGCTATATTCAGTGTGACTATTTCAAGAAAGTCCGTATCCATTACATAATTTGTATCGGGTCCATGTGTCTGAATGAAGTTCAGCAATCAAATGGAGAAGAAGAATTGGGCAGATTGCAAAAGCAACAGGTTGTTATCTAGTGCCCATTGTTCTAAATTGTTTGTTGGAAAACTTTTGAAACAACCCCCTTCTGCTGTTAGGCAGCAGGTGTTTGGTTGTGCGTCTCCACATTTGCAATTAGGGTGCAGAATTGAGCCCTTCCATTGCGATGATTAGACCCAAGCAATAAAATATTGAAAAATATTAAACATGATAGATGGCTTCATATTTCAGAATTACTTTAAAATGCCTTCTGTGGGATTGAATTGGAACCTGGTGCTCTTGAGCAGCAAGAATTCGTGATGAGTTCTCTCATACAATTCTCCTTTTTATAAATATGTTTTTATTGGTTTTATTTCTTAACCAATGTACTTTATCCAAAAAACATCCTACAATGGCAACAGTTTTAATTGTGTTCAGCAGAATGCATGTTGTCTTACAGTTAAGACAAGTGAGTGGCTAACATTACAAAAGAAACCTAATAAAAAGAAAAATATAATATCTAATATCTAGACTGGAACGAGTCGGTTTCAGGTACAACATATATATATATTACCTACTGGCGGTCGCCAGTAGGTATATATAGTTAGGATTTTTTCTCTATGGGATTTTTGAAAATTCTATGTCTAATAACTTTGGCGTTTGTGGACGGAATTGGCTGAAATTTTCAGGAAAATGGCACATTTTGTTTCTGAGCAGCCCTTGAAAATATGGGGGGGGTTCGTCAAGGGGGGGCCGAGAAAAAAGGGGGGTCCCAAAACGTGTTTTTAACATTGAGTTTTCCATAGGGCGGTTGGCCTCACTTTTAGCCCGAACGGCTGAATGGATTTGCACGAAACTTGGCAAAATTGTAGGGACTGGTAGCCCGATGTGCCTTTTGTAGGTCTCAATATATGTGCTCCAGTGGATTTTGAGAAATTAACGTTTAAAAAAGATATATATCTGTAACAGCGGACCTGGCAGCGTCCCAGGACGCGTACTTTACGCGCAACGGAGCTTTGTGAAGCGAAGCTGATTGGTTCTCCGGCGTCTGTCAACATTCCAAAAAGTCCGTAGCGGCCGCCATCTTGTCTCTCGGTAGGATCGAGAGACAAGAGGAGGTCAAAACAAAGGGGGAAATAACTATAAGGGGGCATAGTAGATCCTCGCTGACCCCCTAGGTTTGATGTGGAGGTTTTAAAAGGGCCCCGCGGGGCAAAAAAAAAAAATAATAATAATAATCGAACGGCTGAATGGATTTGCACGAAACTTGGCAAAATATTAGGGACTGGTAGCCCGATGTGCCTTTGCTAGGTCTCAATATATGTGCTCCAGTGGATTTTGAGAAATTAACGTTCAAAAAAAGATATATATCTGTAACAGCGCTCCGCTTCGCGTAACGGAGGTTTGCGAAGCTGATTGGTCATTCTGTCACTGGGCTATAGTTGGGCTACATCTGGCTGATATTTGGGCTACATTTGTTTTTTTGTGTGTCTGGCGGCCATCTTTGGGCTACATTGGGCTACATTGGGCTTCATTGGGCTACATTGGGCTACATTTGGGCTCCAACATATATATAGGCCAATGTAGCCCAATATATATTTTTCAAAGTTAATTTTCGTAAAAACCACTGGAGCATATATCTTGAGACATAGCAAAGGCACATCGGGCTACCAGTCCCTACAATTTTGCCAAGTTTCGTGGAAATCCATTCAGCCGTTCGAGCTAAAAGTGAGTCCAACCGCCCTATGGAAATGAAGGAAATGAATGGGTAATTTGTAATTAGCAAATAGCTAATCGCAAACTAGGAATGGTAAAGAATCGCTATTTATTCCTTCAGGTTCGCTATTTAGGAAATGCAAAAAACTTTGATGATACATATGGCGGTTCATCTCTAACAAGATAAGAAGCATAGGGATACATTTATGATGACTGGCGCATCACCAGGGATGTGTTAGTCATTCTGTGCCGCTGTTCCGTCACCTATGGTGTGCTGCATTTACAATGCGGCGCATCATGGGGCAAAAACAGCACAGATGCGTGATGTATCTGTGCCGTAAAGGTGGCGCATTGCTGGAGTTGTATCGCAAGTGTGATGAAGCTCCAGCAAGGGTCGGGGGTGCCCCTGTCGCAGGGTTTCTGTTCTCACACAGAACTGTGGACAGAGGATTGGAACCTCGGCGAATTAGGGTGTCCCAAAACTCACGTTAGTAATCAAAAACTCCTTAGCAAGCTAGGTACAGTGTCACATTGGATATAACAAACTCTCAATGTTTAGACAATCCAGAATATGAACTTATAGTACCTCAGGATACGTGGAACTCATGAACAGTCGGTCGTTATATATTTCTTAGGAACCAGAACATGGAGTTAAGAAAAACACATGTGTATTTGAAATGTTTATTTACTAATGCCGTCTTCTCAGGCGTAGTATCTTAGATAATACAAGTACACATATTATCAGTAGCAAAATTACCAGCATAGTTACTAGTACATAAAAAGCGAATGGTGATAGTATGTTAACATGCTGTAAATGAATAAGAGTTAGCAACACTTATAAGCAGCCGCGGGCCGTGGAGGGAGTTACGGTGAGGCAGGGAGGCGGGGAGGGGGAGAAGCAGGGTGGAGAATACAAGTACACATATTATCAGTAGCAAAATTACCAGCATAGTTACTAGTACATAAAAAGCGAATGGTGACAGTATGTTAACATGCTGTAAATGAATAAGAGTTAGCAACACTTATAAGCAGCCGCGGGCCGTGGAGGGAGTTACGGTGGGGCAGGGAGGCGGGGAGGGGGAGGGGCAAGGTAGAGAGGGCTCCACCCTGCTTCTCCCCCTCCCCGCCTCCCTGCCTCACCGTAACTCCCTCCACGGCCCGCGGCTGCTTATATCTCACCCTCCCTAATACACATATTATATTATTTGCTAAGAAGGTCTCTTTGTGTTGGTTTAGGGCGTGCCCATACTTTAGTGTCTTAGATTTGAAGGAATCACATCAGCATACACCAGCTCTCTCTTCATGTGAACCGCATCAACTGTTGTGTATGTGTGTTCGGCAAAGCAATATAAAACCCGCCTCATGCCCAGAATTGGCAGAAGTTGCACTTATGTTATGAGTATGAAGTCGTGGAGATCAGACCTCATAACAATTCTGTATCGTGTTGTTCTTGAAACTTTAGCACTCGCTGTACAGATATAGTTTAACAAGCAAAGCAGATAGTAGAGCAATAACATATTATTCTCATGTAAACCACGATGAACTACTAGGTGGAAAGCTAAAGCAACAACTAAGTGTCGTGTGCAGAAGTTGCAAAAAAGGAAAAATGGCGTTTAAACCGGTAATGAGCCCATGCTAACTTAACACGGTGTAAAGATATCCAGGACCTAGATGACACCTCCCCATGATCCGGAAACGAACTGAATAAGATAATAGAAGTGCCATCTCATGAGAGCAGATTGCAAGTTTATATGTGGACGGTCCGCAAGGTAAAGCATTAAAAACTAGGAAAATTTAATACTAAAGAAAAATAAAACAGCCAAGTACTTTATCGAGTCTTAAGCCAATAGGCAAGGTAAATAATAAAAACTTGACAAATAAGTCAATGAATTGTCAATGAAATGCTAGTACTCAGCATATCAAACATGAAAAAGGTCTATGACATAACTGTGTATGCAAAATAAGCTGCAACAGCCTCCAATAGGAAGTCACCGTCTTCATCCGAAAACAGTTCAGCCATCCAATTTAAAAGCGGAAAAGAACATACGTGCTCTCCCAGCACCGGATCCTCTATCACCATCAGAGGACAGCTCGGTGGGTTTTCAAGAAAGCTCTGTTCCAAGAAAGACTGTGCTGCCGCCAGTAAATTCCAGGGACCAAGTAGTCCATGCATCAATGCCACAGCCATAATCCTTTCGCCAGGACAAACCAACTCGTGAGTAATGATAGGAGTCATCAGCTGATTAAAGTCGACGTCAGGAGAAACCGGTCCGCAGAGACACAAATCAATGGCCCAATCGAAATCACAGGTCAGGCAGTGAAATACAGGCTGGACACAGGTGAAGTAGGAGAATCGAAAAGATAATCCATATGCCGTGCTTAATATCGCCAACGGCATTGTGCCATAATATTCTAGCATGCGATTGCGGAACAGTGTCAGCAGCTGCAGGGTGGGAGGTTGCATAGGAGGGACATCCATATTTAAAAATGTAAAAAAGCACAAGAGCGTCCACTGGTAATGCAAGTAAAAATGCCAATCCACGAACCAGAGTGGAGAAAATAGAATGAAAGGAAGCAGGGATGACTCCAAAGATTTTCTCAAATGAAGTCACGAGACCACTGGTAACAACTTTAAAAAAGTGCGCCAGGGTCTTTGTGGAGGATGCGTTAAAGATAGTCGGAACCATCTTGCTGAAATTGAAAGGCAAATCTGAATTAAAAGTATTCCTTTTATCGTAACAGTAAGTGAACGGGTTATTTGCTGCAGAAATGTTCTATTTCCCCCCACACATGAACATAGGGAGTTTTCAATCTGGCCACAAATACCAACCTTGGGACAGATTTCAACGGCATGGCAAGAATAAGAGCTCTTTTGTCTCAGAGAGAGGTGGCCTTGAGTTCGGCCCGTGAAACTTTCGTGCTTCACATAGCGAACACCCGTACAGAGGTGCAGACCCTTTTCAATTAACTCAGAACAATCTTCATTATTGAGCATCAAATAACTACCATTTTCCAACAACTTGAACGTGGGGATGATAGCAGGAACTGGCGTGCCTTGCAACACGCAAGCCATATTTGGTCGGTGTTTGTTGCATGAACCGTGTAACTGTATGTGCCTACACATTAGTGAATGATCTGGCGTCTCAGTGCATTCCTCTCCATTCAGATAAACTTCTTGATCATCTTTGAAACATCTGTATGTGTATGGAAGCGACCAGACCTCATGAAGAAAAGCACTACCTAAAGGTTCATAACGACCTATTGGTATATATTTCATACAATTTGAAAACTTATATAAAGCAAAAGGCAGCGTTATTAAACCGTGGATAAGGCACGTTGCCAAAAAACCCGCAATCCTGTGCTGATGATGTCAGTGAGCATGTCATGAATGATGTAATATGTGACATCATCAGCAGTGGATTACGGGTAATAGTATCTCTAGTTTACTCCCCTATAGCTGTCTTTCTTTTAACATAAGTGTCTGTTTCCTTCCCTTATACTTACTGTTTTTGGTTCGCTTCTAGTTCGCGTACCGGCGAGCGAACTGGGAAGCGAACTAAGAGAAATAGAGGTTGGCACAGTTCCAAATATTGTACCAATTTTTTAATAACGGGGAGGTAGTTCTGAAAAGAACTTTTTTTTTATTGTTTTTGTTGTTTTATATTTTTTTTATTATTTTTCGGAACATTTTTTTACTTTTTTTGAATTTTTCTGAACAGCTTTATATTTTTTTGGGTTTTTCTTGGAGGGGGCAATGAAAACGATTCATTGTAAAGGGCTCAACAGGAGCAACAAAACAAAAAAAGAAGTATTTATTATTTTGGGCGTTTCGTACAAACTTGCATATGATAGTCAATAGCTCTGTTGATCAGAGTGATGCTTTTTTCTCCGTAGGAAATGAATCCATCGCAAAATACGCAGATGTGTTTTACTTCACCAAATTTCATTTGTATATTTGGCACCATCTTCCTGCCCTCTGGTCCCGTTACTTCCGGTACAACAGATCTTCTGGCCATAATAGGGAGATTATCTAGGTCGTTCCGAAACTGTGCAGCACTGTAGTTGTTAGGATGCCACCTAGTCATATGGCGATGCATTGTGTAGTTTCCGAAACTGTATTTTTTCTCGGTTCCTCTGGACAGTCTATCTTGACATATAAGGCAAGTTACGTATCTTGCATTTACTTTTTTCTGACCTTTGGGAATTTTAAAAAATTGCCAAATGAAGTTTTCTTTCCGGTGAGACGTCCTGGGCTGCTCAGGCAAAAACTGCCTCTCTTCGTGCTCGTCGTCCTGTTCCTCTTCTTCTTCTTCTTGTTGAATTATAACTTGAGCAGGTGGTCCACTCTTCCTTGGATGTGGTGGAGGTGGTGGGGAAGCACCAGCTGAAGCTACTAAAGAAGCCATTGCTCACTGGTAACAAAGGGTCTTTCTCTCACAATGATGAAAGTCAGAGTGAGGAAAGAAGGAGGGATTGTCATCATTTGGGGAAAACAAGAGTTCTCAACCAATCAAAAGTGTTCATTTTAGATTATATGACCTAGTCTTACATCATTAGGAAACCAAAAGTGAAATGAACCAATGAAAAGTGTTATTACCAAGTCACATGACTTGCTGTGTTTACGTTAAGCGCTTTGCAGGGCCTCCCGGTTTGCTTCCAGAAACCTGCGCTTTGCGACTCGCTTCGCGTACCAGTTCGCTAACGTAGCACGTCATATGACGTATCACGCGACAACGTGAAACGTCATGCGGACGGGAGGCGTCACGATGTTGTTTTCTAACGCGGCACTTGCGGTAAAGAAACGTTTACCGGCTCGCGGTCTATTTCGCGGCATCAAGGTCAGCTAACGGGAAGCTTCCCGATTCGCGAAGCGGGAACGAAGAAAAAAAAATATAAAAAAAAAAAATTATTCATAAACATATAAAATATATTTTTGGATTTAAAGAAGAATACATTTTTCAGCTACAGATATTAGCTGTTAAAAAACCAATGAAATTCACAGAAAAAACCATAGGTTATAGACCATATATAGTTAGGAATTAGCATTTACAAAACCTTGAAAATTCACTGAAAAAACCATAGGTTATAGACCATATATAGTTAGGAATTAGCATTTAGAAAACCTTATTTTACTCACACAAAACCATTGAAATTCCATATATAGTTAGTTGCACTAACTATATATCGCGCACCCGCAATCCACTGCTGATGATGTCACATATTACATCATTCATGACATGGTCAGTGACATCACTGATGACATCACTGATGACATCTCAAATGACATCACTGATGACATCACTGATGACATCTCATTTGACATCAATGACCACATCACTGATGATATCATTCATGTGACAATACAATGCATCTCCTCACATTTTAATATAACCTCTGTTTCACCCAGTGTTAAAAAGAGAGTATAATTTTTGAAACCATTGACACACCAATACTAGTTACTACATACGCACTCACTGATTGCTACGTCTACACACACCTTCACTCATTCACCCATACAATCATTCATACATACAATCACTCATCTTTACAACACTATCATATGCACTCATACACCTATACAGACACTCACAGTCTGCCACTCATCCATGGAGTTACTCACACACCTAGTCAGTCCTGTAAAGAATCAATGACACTTCCATTTTCTTGTCTATACAGTTAAACATAGAGCACCTTACATTTTCAAACATATACTAACACATACTTACCTTCTTATACAATCATTGATACAAGTACAGATTGATCTGCACAGAGTCACACACCTCCCAGCTAGCCACACACACACTCAGTCTCCCATACAAATACTTGGGCAATCAATCAATAACCCATATAGTTACTCATATAGCTACTGATCAACACATGCAGCAGTTTACAGAACAACAGACATAATGATGCACAAATTAAGACAGTTTAGTCACTAACCCATGCAGTCAGTGAGACACATTTAATCACTCACTCATACAGTCAGTCATGCACCTACTAAATCCTTCGTCCAGACACTTACACATCCACTCATTCTTCAATATGTAAGACATATTTAAACTTTATAGAAACAAAAAATCACTGGATGTTGTTATCAGTGATGTCATCAGTGATGTCATTTGAGATGTCATCAGTGATGTCATCAGTGATGTCACTGACCATGTCATGAATGATGTAATATGTGACATCATCAGCAGTGGATTGCGGGTGCGCGATATATAGTTAGTGCAACTAACTATATATGGAATTTCAATGGTTTTGTGTGAGTAAAATAAGGTTTTCTAAATGCTAATTCCTAACTATATATGGTCTATAACCTATGGTTTTTTCAGTGAATATATATATACATATATAGTAGAGTTATATGTAAAGAGGCCATAAGGAGAAAACCATCAGGGAAGCAAGTAGCAGAGTAAACAAGGTAAAACGGAGTGAACTCCTAAATCCCAATAAACAAGAGAGTGCTGATGGAACGGTGAGATTTATAACCACTTTTTCTGGGCAGGCCCAGGAAATTAGAAGAATTTTGAAAAGGACTGGCACATTTTGTCCACGGACGTGCATTTACAGGCTCATGTGGCAAGTAACCCTCAAATCACAGTTAAAAAGAGCACATCATTGAAGGACGACTTATGTCACAATCATGTCACTAGCTGCAACAGGGAGAGAGAGCGAGGCCAGCCAGGGTTCAGATGTTGTAGGAACTGCAAGGCGTGTTGTAGAAGTCATGTCTGTAGGAGAATGAAAATACCGAACACTGACAGGGAGTTTGTGATCAGGAAAACCCTGACATGCAATTCTATGTATTGTGTTTACATACTTAAATGTCCCTGTAATAAATGGTACGTGGGAAGCACGATACATCCTGCTAAGAAGAGAGTACTTGAACATGTTCGGGTGATCCGACATAACAACAGGTCATACCCAGTCGCACATCATTTTCATGAATTTCATTTTCAGGATGAGAGTTTTTTTGGAGATGATAGTAACTGATTGTGTGGTTTTGAGTTTGAGAGGAGGCAACCGTGAGTTGACACTTCGTAAGTTGGAATCTAAATACATCATCGATTTTGATTGTTGGCGCCAAATGGATTAAATTCCAGTGAAGAACTGGCAATCCACTCAATGGAATGAATACATTGTGGAGATTAGCAGATAGGCTGCCTTTTGGAATTTTACAGTGATTTAATTCTTTTAATATTTTCAGATATGTTTACACGTTCGACTATGGCCTATAGAAGAAAGATCAATCCAACCTGGAGCTCTAGAGTTGGACAATAACTAAGTGGCGGTAGGGTATCTAGTAGCCAATTTGGGTGTGATTTTTTTCAGTTTTCACAATACATTTCATATGTTCTGTGTTTCCTTGATAGATGCATTTGAATAAGTGTACAATTGGTATTCCAGCATGTATATAAAGCCTGCGTTTGCATATTGGGGCAAAATTTGGGCACGATTTTCATTTTTAAAATTTATGTACAGATGTTTTGCGTTTTTTATGATTGATGCACTTTAAGATGAATGCATAAGGAACATTTCAGGATGTACATAAAAAACTCTTATTTACCCACCCGGGCAGGATGGACACGCAATTTATCTCAGCTATGCTGGCATTGGTTTACACCATGGGTACTCACAAACTTTTTCTTGGGGGCCAAAATTACAGTTTGGCTTGTGGCCGAGGGCCGCACAGATGGCCTGCGTGATGGAGACGGGGGCGGTGGGAGAGGCGGGGTCATTAGGGGTAGGGCTATTGGGGTGAAAATAAAATCACCCCTTATCAAAACATGACTAGATAGTGCTGTATTTCGAAATGCGATATATGTGTGTATTTAACCCGAATAAATGCTATCAATATTTATTTTTTTATTCGGGTCTGTGTGTTTCTGACCATAGTTTTCTATCTTTACCTTGTTTTGACAAAAACCCAGTTCCCTGCTCTTTGGCCCTCAGTTGCGCAGATACTTGGACACACACTTCATTTGTCTCTCAGAAGACACAACTCATACCCCTATGCCTCTTAAAGTCGCTATGAACAACCCTCAATGGGTCTGTTGAGTGTTTGCAGTACCAAGCCCCACGATCATCCAGCAAAACTCAGAAGCGTAAAAGCAAAGTGCATTGATAGAGGTAGGTTTTCTGTCCTCTGTCCAGCCCGCTATGCACACCCCAGCTCATGAAACTTACCACATGAATGTAACCACAGGCAATACAAGCATCAGTGACAGCAGACAGCCATATTCTTAATGGACCGAGACAGTACATGCATAAATGGCCCCATGCTGTAATGTGCATGCTTGGGCCCACACAATACATGCATTCATGTACTTGGGCTGTAATGCACATTTAAAATGGCACAATGTCCGGCATAATGGGCAAGAGACGTGCCGTGTCTCACACTGCCTTCTCCTAGTCAATGAGCTTGCCCAACAATACAGCAGAGGTATTGTAGTGTCATCTACAAAATGACTATCATCTCAGGTAGGTGCATATCATTTAATAATAATGCATGTATCAGGCAGCACGTCTACTGCTATTCTTCCCTGAGCCCCACACTCAATTACTCTGCTCTTAGGGTCTGCTGTGATCCTTGGTTTTCACTCTGACCCTACCTTAGGACTGTTTATGCTTGCCATATTCCTCTACTCTACCCCCTCATCCCACCACTTTGGCCTTAATAATTTCCTGACCCATCCTGCAGCCTGGCACTCTACCCTCAATGTACACCACTTGTTATGCCTCTCCTCTTACCCATGGTTATTTCCTTATCTATTAAAGGCCCCTCACACTGTCCCTACCCCCACTTTCCATTACCATCATCACAATCTGCTCCCAGTTCCTCTTTGCTAAGCTCATAAGCTTCCTCTGTCTGACTCTCCACCTCATGATTACACCGCTCTTCACTCTGCTTCTACTCATTTCCTGGCCCTTCTATTTCACTATGCTCACAGCCTGTCATTTTACACCTACCCTGGCCCCAAGTTCTTAAACTGCATTCTCTCTCCACACCTTGATGTTTTAATGCTGCTCCTGCTCTCCCTCCATCACAGTCTACCCCTATGTGGTGACACCCTCTTGGTGCCACATGTGTCTACTTTTTTCAACATTATTTCTCTCACTCGCCTTATAAGCTGTCAAACTGCCTACCCTCTAAGTGTGCCCCTAACACGCTAATGCACCACTCGGTGCCTACCATCTCATTGTGCCCTATTGCGTCACTCAGCGCCTACCCTTTCATTGTGCCTGTACATCTTCACTCTACTGAAGGTTCTCCCTATTGACAAGACAGTCCTGTGTTCTTCCTGCAGTTCTGATCTACACCTTCACTCCACTGCTTCCCTTCACACTGCTGCTAGCTCATAGCTGTTGGTTCCATTGTTGTTGTACCCCTCACTATTTCCTTGCCCATGTCTCTGACTTAGCATATATATCGCTCAGTATAGTCCTTAAGTGTAAAGCAGCCCATTCTGCCTGTCCCTATTGTGCTCCTGCCCCCTTACACTCCTCATAACTGGCAACACCCTTATTCGGCGCTCATATTTCACATTGCTCCTACTCCCTTGCTCTCTTCTGTTAAACCCTAACCTTTCCATACCTCCTCACTGCGCTTCTCATTCTGCTTTTATGCTTTACTCATACAGAGTCTGCCAGTACCTACGTTTTCCTTTCTCTCCCCCTTCCCCTTACCTCTATCATCTCATTCTGCCTCTGCCTATTCATCTCTTTGTACACACTGTCCTCCTGTCCCTCAGCTCTGACTCTACCTAATGCTACAGGAAACCCGTAAATGGAACATTTAACAAGCAGAATAAAAATATGGGCTAAAGTATGGAATAACTGGACAAGATGGATGAATTGATGGTTAAAAAGTTGAATTACGAGCCTTGTTGGCGCTATATATGCTGTGCGTCTGGTTTGAGGCGGAAATATGCCTCATCTCTCTGTCTACCTAATGAGTGCCAAACTAAATAACTATTTGCTGTTCAATTCTGAAGTGTAAGAGACCGGTGCCATGACTTTAAATGAAAACGCTTTCTTGAGTAATGCACAAAGCAAGTTGAATAGCCTGTAAGAAATGCGGGGAAGCTGGGATTTATACATAACTATCCGGCTGCTTCCGAGGCATATAACGTTGTTTATAAACTGCATCCCCCATCCCAATTCCACCTGCAAACTTTTCATAGCACCACTGTTGTCAACAGTGAGCCTGTACGTATCTCATGGAAAGCCATGCCATGAAACAAAAGGCTAGGCGCAGCCCACAGATCGACATTAGGACATTGCTGGATCCTCGTTTTATTTATTTTGTTTACACCACGTGCGGGCATTGAAAGCCTGAGCAAGGAAAGGCTGGGCTTGGCTGAAACCGTAACTCGGGGCCTTAAAAACATATATTTAATTACAGAGACAGCTGATTTATCCGCACCAATTGAGGCATTAAAGAGGCCACACTGTGAGCAGCATGCACAGGCACAGACGCGCAACTAGTGTAGAGTCAGATTTCGGGGGGGCCTAAGGAATATTTTCGGTGGGGGCTGATTCTTCAAGAAAAAGGGAGAGTGGAGCTGCAGGGGCTTTAATCACGGGGGCGGGGGACATCAAAGCCTCATTAACAAACAAAGGGTCTTTAAAGACCTTTGAAGTGCTCGTGGTGCGGCTGTGTGCGCAGGAAGCGGTCTCATCAAAGGCAGGGTGAGCCGGGGGCTCCGGGTGAGAAAATGGTGTTGAGTCCGTGCCTGCTCTTTTTCATGGGGGCCGCATGGAGTGACCTGGCGGGCCGCAACTGGCCCGCGGGCCGTACTTTGAGTACCGCCGGTTTACACAGTTTTAGAAGTTCTTTAAATTAACTTTATGAACAACGGAAATGTGAAATGGACATTAAGCATGCTGACGGGACACCATTGGATAAACACCCGGTGACGTAGGATGGGACTGCCCAAGTGAATGTAATGTTTTTTAATATTGGGGGATGGAAATGCAGAGTAGACATTTGTCATACATAAATTAACAGAAATATGAATTGTGATTATTGATAATGGGTAACCGCTGTAAAATCAAACATTGATTTATTTGAGTTATTTCGTTCAGTATATATATTATCAATGTGTGATTAATGTTTCGATTTTAACAAGTAGTAATCGGGCATTATGAGATGTTATATAAAAGTAACAATAAATGAATTAGAAATACGCTACTATAAAAGGGCGGCCATAGTCGAATAATACCTATAGGTTTGCACTGAGGGTGAAAGTCCTCCGTTGATGACATGCAGAGGGTTTAATTGGTGGAGTGTTCTGTAATGTTTGTACACGTGATTAAGGCGTCAGCCGAAATGCGTTGTGTTTCATTGGACAAATACATTTCCAACTTGCATTGAACATCCGTGTGTCTGGGCGTTCTTCGCTATTACGAGGAATCGTATATTCCACGATTATTGTATAGTATAGCATATAGTTCAGCCAAACCTTTGATGAGAATGTAGTTGTTTGGCTACGCTACATTGATGACCTGTTTGTCCTGTGGAACGGTCAGAAGGAACAGGCCAAAGAGTTTGTGTCTGCACTAAATGACAATATTTTGAATCTTAACTTTACTGTTACCATGAGCCAATCATCCATTATGTTTCTAGCTACTGAGGTTTACATTGTTAACAATCATATAGAGACCAGGCTAAACAGAAAATCAACGGCAGGGAACTCGACTTTACATGCTGGGAGTTCCCATCCGCCTCATCTCATTAACAGCATTCCCTCCACGGAAGTGCTACGCCTCAGAAGGATTTGTAGCAGTGAGATAGATTTAAAACAGGCACAAGTTCATAGCAAATCTAGATTCCTGGAGAGAGGGTACAGCAGGCACACAATAGACAGTGCAATTGTTAAGTCCATGAAGTACAGTAGAAGGGATCTTCTATCTAACAAAGTAATAGAGCCAACACAACCACTCTCTACACAAACTGAGACATCACAGCAGGAGACCACCATAATTCCCTTCAGGATTATAACAGGCTTTAATAGGCAACACGCTGCTCTCCACTGGATTATAAACAAGAACTGGTCCACTGTCCTTAGTGATCCAGTGATAGGTCCGACTTTACCCAAAAAAGCATCTATCACTTTTAGCAAGGCACCATCCATGAAGGACAGGTTAGTCAATCCAGCCCAGAGGTTATCGACACACCACTTGGCTTCAGACTAAGGGGCTCATTAGGATGGCGGACGGACTTGCGTCCGTCCGCCACCCTTGAGGAGGAGGGAACGTCCGCAGGGGCTGCGGCGTTCCCTCCGTGCTGATTAGGATGTGACCGCCAGGGTGGCGGTCACATCCTCTATTTTTAACATTGCGGCGGGTGCAGCTTCAAGCTGCACCCGCCGCAATGTTAAAAATGCATGTGTTACATTTACATGCACAAAGCGGCAGGCACCGCACGGTGCCTGCTGCTTTGTGTACGCAAATGCAGGGGGTACCATAGGTACCCCCCATGTGCACCCCCCATTTACCCAGGGGGCCCGCAACGGGCCCCCAAAGTGAATGTCCGTATGCTTTTCCATGGCGGAAAAGCCGCCGTGGAAAAGCATATTTACACCAACATCATAATATGGCGGACGGTGTCTCATAGACACCGCCTGCCATGTTATAGCTTTTCCGTCGCGGTCGGAAGCCGACCGCGGCGGAAAAGCGGCGGACGGAATTCCAGACCCACCAGCCATCCTAATTTGGCGGTGGGTCTTTGGAGTCTCCGCCGCGGTTTTTCCGCATCCTCCAGGCCGGCGGACACTTCCGCCGGCCCGGAGGATGCGAAAAAACCGCCATCCTAATGAGGCCCTTAGTGTGGCTTTTACAAATGTAAGCCATGTAAGGCTTGTATCCATGGGGTCAACATGAAAACCTACAGGGACCCCTTCAGCAATAGGGATCACAAGATCAGCAAGCTTCTTACATGCAAGACAGAGTATACTGTCTATGTCCTGATGTGTTCATGTGGATTGCAGTATGTCGGCAGCACTAAGCTGGCCGTACACAAGCGCATCCTACATCATCTACGGGCAATTTCCAACCAGGACAATACCTACCCGGTGGCCAGTCATTTCAGGGAGGTCCACAATAGCAACAACATTGGACTCAAATATTTAGCCATAGATGCTGTATCACCAAGTAGAAGGGGAGGGAATAGTGAATCCAAACTCTGTAAATTGGAAACCCAGTTTATTCTCCAGGTAAATTCAAAGACCCAGGGAGGCTTGAATATCACAGAGGATTTGCACACTTGCCTGGGATAGGGGTTCTAACTTTTAACTATAGACTTTTGGGACCTGTGGTAGGTTACTTCATTCTTCCCTACCATGCGAGGTGATCGTAAGACCTATGTATTAACATCCTCATGTTCTAATTGGACTCCACAATTTGATTTGAGCCTAGCCACATTTAATGAAAGTACTGTAATTGAGCCTTAGACGTATTTTGGGTCGAATAGGCAAATTTATCTTTTATCTGTTATATCGTTTTATGTATGCATATTTATATATTTATTCATATATTTATATATTTTTTATACCAGATATTTATATATTCACTGTATGTAGGAACATGCAATTCAGTACACCTATGAGATGCTAGGCGTTCATCCCTTGGTTTGTTTATTATGATCAGTCCCCAGTCCGATTGATATTCTGGCACGTGTAATTCTCTTGACATTAAGGTTTGTCCTCTCTGGCCTTTGCTTTTTGCCTGCTGAATCTTTATTTCATGTTGCCTACAAATGTAACTTCAACCTGAGGTAGGCATGACATTATTACATTTTGGACTTACATTCTCGATTTCATTGTTAATGTCCGTTTTTAACTGTCAGCAGTTTACCACAGTCCAACACTTTAACATTTTTTTCACTTGCACTAGTTTCACCCACACATGGGAAAGACTATTTGACAAATATGTTAGGGTGCTGTAACACATATACAGTTGATAACTTGGGATTTAACCCGCAATTTGCACTCACGGAGAAAAACACTTATCATGACAGAAGCAATGTGTTTTTACAAAGATATCCACAACCTATTAGAGACACATAATTTTGTATAATTTTGTATAGAATTAGGCGCCAGGTAGAGTGAGTATGAAATACCTTGTCAAAACGGAGGTATTTCACAGCTATTGTTTATTTGTCCAACTGTTTGAGTTGACAGCATTTCCATTTGCACATTTGCATCGTGGTTGTTCATAAAAGATTAGAGGCCTCACTGGGGGTCCAAGGCAGCCTGTTCACCAAGTTTATTGGTCTGCCCATAATAACATGAATTGTAATTGATCAAGGCATCAGTGCTAGCCACTTGGGCATTCATATTATCTATAGACCCAGGCTAACATTCATCTTGGCATTTCTACCACTTGGATCGCATATTGATATGCATGCACTACTTCATTGCTGCAATATTGCACTCTATGCACTTAATTTTGCTTATTTGCACCAAAGTTTGCTGCTTACTGCTGTCCATTTACTGTTGGGTTCACTGATATTTAGAAATGTACTATTTTAGATGTCTTCATTTTGGCATCTATTTATGTATTTATTGATCAGTGGATTTACAAATATTGCACATGCTGGTTATGGTTTTAATATTTCTCCGTTTTAACTTTAGGAATCATGAATTTTGTCTATGTCTATTCCCATGTGGTTCACGTAGTATGTCTTTTATGTGCACTGTCACTCCGTTTGGGCAAAGATGAAGGAGGATTACCGGTAGTCTTTCTGCACGCGGAGTGTTTTGATTGATATATAAATATATATATATATATATATATATATATATATATATATATATATATATATATATTACCTACTGGCGGTCGCCAGTAGGTATATATAGTTAGGATTTTTTCTCTAAGGGATTTTTGAAAATTCTATGTCTAATAACTTTGGCGTTTGTGGACGGAATTGGCTGAAATTTTCAGGAAAATGGCACATTTTGTTTCTGAGCAGCCCTTGAAAATTTGGGGGGGGTTCGTCAAGGGGGGGCCGAGAAAAAAGGGGGGTCCCAAAACGTGTTTTTAACATTGAGTTTTCCATAGGGCGGTTGGCCTCACTTTTAGCCCGAACGGCTGAATGGATTTGCATGAAACTTGGCAAAATTGTAGGGACTGGTAGCCCGATGTGCCTTTTGTAGGTCTCAATATATGTGCTACAGTGGATTTTGAGAAATTAACGTTTAAAAAAAGATATATATCTGTAACAGCGGACCGGGCAGCGCTCCAGGACGCGTACTTTTCGCGCAACGGAGCTTTGTGAAGCGAAGCTGATTGGTTCTCCGGCGTCTGTCAACATTCCAAACAGTCCGTAGCGGCCGCCATCTTGTCTCTCGGTAGGATCGAGAGACAAGAGGAGGCGAAAGCGAAGGGGCAAATGACCATAAGGGGGAATAGTAGATCCTCGCTGACCCCCTAGGTTTGATGTGGAGGTTTTAAAAGGGCCCCGCGGGGCAAAAAAAAAAAATAATAATAATAATCGAACGGCTGAATGGATTTGCACGAAACTTGGTAAAATATTAGGGACTGGTAGCCCGATGTGCCTTTGCTAGGTCTCAATATATGTGCTCCAGTGGATTTTGAGAAATTAACGTTCAAAAAAAGATATATATCTGTAACAGCGCTCCGCTTTGCGTAACGGAGGTTTGCGACGCTGATTGGTCATTCTGTCACTGGGCTATAGTTGGGCTACATCTGGCTGATATTTGGGCTACATTTGGTTTTTTTCGTCTCTGGCGGCCATCTTTGGGCTACATTGGGCTACATTGGGCTTCATTGGGCTTCATTGGGCTACATTGGGCTACATTTGGGCTCCAACATATATATAGGCCAATGTAGCCCAATATATATTTTTCAAAGTTAATTTTCGTAAAAACCACTGGAGCATATATCTTGAGACATAGCAAAGGCACATCGGGCTACCAGTCCCTACAATTTTGCCAAGTTTCGTGGAAATCCATTCAGCCGTTCGAGCTAAAAGTGAGTCCAACCGCCCTATGGAAATGAAGGAAATGAATGGGTAATTTGTAATTAGCAAATAGCTCATCGCAAACTAGGAATGGTAAAGAATCGCTATTTATTCCTTAAAGTTCGCTATTTAGGAAATGCAAAAAACTTTGATGATACATATGGCGGTTCATCTCTAACAAGATAAGAAGCATAGGGATAGATTTATGATGACTGGCGCATCACCAGGGATGTGTTAGTCATTCTGTGCCGCTGTTCCGTCACCTATGGTGTGCTGCATTTACAATGCGGCGCATCATGGGGCAAAAACAGCACAGATGCGTGATGTATCTGTGCCGTAAAGGTGGCGCATTGCTGGAGTTGTATCGCAAGTGTGATGAAGCTCCAGCAAGGGTCAGGGGTGCCCCTGTCGCAGGGTTTCTGTTCTCACACAGAACTGTGGACAGAGGATTGGAACCTCGGCGAATTAGGGTGTCCCAAAACTCACCTTAGTAATCAAAAACCCCTTAGCAAGCTAGGTACAGTGTCACATTGGATATAACAAACTCTCAATGTTTAGACAATCCAGAATATGAACTTATAGTACCTCAGGATACGTGGAACTCATGAACACTCGGTCGTTATATATTTCTTAGAAACCAGAACATGGAGTTAAGAAGAACACATGTGTATTTGAAATGTTTATTTACTAATGCCGTCTTCTCAGGCGTAGTATCTTAGATAATACAAGTACACATATTATCAGTAGCAAAATTACCAGCATAGTTACTAGTACATAAAAAGCGAATGGTGACAGTATGTTAACATGCTGTAAATGAATAAGAGTTAGCAACACTTATAAGCAGCCGCGGGCCGTGGAGGGAGTTACGGTGGGGCAGGGAGGCGGGGAGGGGGAGGGGCAGGGTGGAGAGGGCTCCACCCTGCTTCTCCCCGTCCCCGCCTCCCTGCCTCACCGTAACTCCCTCCACGGCCCGCGGCTGCTTATATCTCACCCTCCCTAATACACATATTATATTATTTGCTAAGAAGGTCTCTTTGTGTTGGTTTAGGGCGTGCCCATACTTTAGTGTCTTAGATTTGAAGGAATCACATCAGCATACACCAGCTCTCTCTTCATGTGAACCGCATCAAGTGTTGTGTATGTGTGTTCGGCAAAGCAATATAAAACCCGCCTCATGCCCAGAATTGGCAGAAGTTGCACTTATGTTATGAGTATGAAGTCGTGGAGATCAGACCTCATAACAATTCTGTATCGTGTTGTTCTTGAAACTTTAGCACTCGCTGTACAGATATAGTTTAACAAGCAAAGCAGATAGTAGAGCAATAACATATTATTCTCATGTAAACCACGATGAACTACTAGGTTGAAAGCTAAAGCAACAACTAAGTGTCGTGTGCAGAAGTTGCAAAAAAGGAAAAATGGCGTTTAAACCGGTAATGAGCCCATGCTAACTTAACACGGTGTAAAGATATCCAGGACCTAGATGACACCTCCCCATGATCCGGAAACGAACTGAATAAGATAATAGGAGTGCCATCTCATGAGAGCAGATTGCAAGTTTATATGTGGACGGTCCGCAAGGTAAAGCATTAAAAACTAGGAAAATTTAATGCTAAAGAAAAATAAAACAGCCAAGTACTTTATCGAGTCTTAAGCCAATAGGCAAGGTAAATAATAAAAACTTGACAAATAAGTCAATGAATTGTCAATGAAATGCTAGTACTCAGCATATCAAACATGAAAAAGGTCTATGACATAACTGTGTATGCAAAATAAGCTGCAACAGCCTCCAATAGGAAGTCACCGTCTTCATCCGAAAACAGTTCAGCCATCCAATTTAAAAGCGGAAAAGAACATACGTGCTCTCCCAGCACCGGATCCTCTATCACCATCAGAGGACAGCTCGGTGGGTTTTCAAGAAAGCTCTGTTCCAAGAAAGACTGTGTTGCCGCCAGTAAATTCCAGGGACCAATTAGTCCATGCATCAATGCCACAGCCATAATCCTTTCGCCAGGACAAACCAACTCGTGAGTAATGATAGGAGTCATCAGCTGATTAAAGTCGACGTCAGGAGAAACCGGTCCGCAGAGACACAAATCAATGGCCCAATCGAAATCACAGGTCAGGCAGTGAAATACAGGCTGGACACAGGTGAAGTAGGAGAATCGAAAAGATAATCCATATGCCGTGCTTAATATCGCCAACGGCATTGTGCCATAATATTCTAGCATGCGATTGCGGAACAGTGTCAGCAGCTGCAGGGCGGGAGGTTGCATAGGAGGGACATCCATATTTAAAAATGTAAAAAAGCACAAGAGCGTCCGCTGGTAATGCAAGTAAAAATGGCAATCCACGAAGCAGAGTGGAAAAAATACAATGAAAGAAAGCAGGGATGACTCCAAAGATTTTCTCAAATGAAGTCACGAGACCACTGGTAACAACTTTAAAAAAGTGCGCCAGGGCCTTTGTGGAGGATGTGTTAGAGATAGTCCGAACCATCTTGCTGAAATGGAAAGGCAAATCTGAATTGAAAAGGGTCTGCACCTCTGTACGGGTGTTCGCTATGTGAAGCACGAAAGTTTCACGGGCCGAACTCAAGGCCACCTCTCTCTGAGACAAAAGAGCTCTTATTCTTGCCATGCCGTTGAAATCTGCTCCCAAGGTTGGTATTTGTGGCGAGATTGAAAACTCCCTATGTTCATGTGTGGGAGGAAATAGAACATTTCTGCAGCAAATAACCCGTTCACTTACTGTTACGATAAAAGGAATACTTTTAATTAACCCAGAACAATCTTCATTATTGAGCATCAAATAACTACCATTTTCCAACAACTTGAACGTGGGGATGATAGCAGGAACTGGCGTGCCTTGCAACACGCAAGCCATATTTGGTCGGTGTTTGTTGCATGAACCGTGTAACTGTATGTGCCTACACATTAGTGAATGATCTGGCGTCTCAGTGCATTCCTCTCCATTCAGATAAACTTCTTGATCATCTTTGAAACATCTGTATGTGTATGGAAGCGACCAGACCTCATGAAGAAAAGCACTACCTAAAGGTTCATAACGACCTATTGGTATATATTTCATACAATTTGAAAACTTATATAAAGCAAAAGGCAGCGTTATTAAACCGTGGATAAGGCACGTTGCCAAAAAACCCGCAATCCTCTGCTGATGATGTCACTGAGCATGTCATGAATGATGTAATATGTGACATCATCAGCAGTGGATTACGGGTAATAGTATCTCTAGTTTACTCCCCTATAGCTGTCTTTCTTTTAACATAAGTGTCTGTTTCCTTCCCTTATACTTACTGTTTTTGGTTCGCTTCCGGTTCGCGTACCGGCGAGCGAACTGGGAAGCGAACTAAGAGAAATAGAGGTTGGCACAGTTCCAAATATTGTACCAATTTTTTAATAACGGGGAGGTAGTTCTGAAAAGAACTTTTTTTTTTATTGTTTTTGTTGTTTTATATTTTTTTTATTATTTTTCGGAACATTTTTTTACTTTTTTTGAATTTTTCTGAACAGTTTTATATTTTTTTGGGTTTTTCTTGTAGGGGGCAATGAAAACGATTCATTGTAAAGGGCTCAACAGGAGCAACAAAACAAAAAAAAAGTATTTATTATTTTGGGCGTTTCGTACAAACTTGCATTTGATAGTCAATAGCTCTGTTGATCAGAGTGATGCTTCTTTCTCCGTAGCAAATGAATCCATCGCAAAATACGCAGATGTGTTTTACTTCACCAAATTTCATTTGTATATTTGGCACCATCTCCCTGCCCTCTGGTCCCGTTACTTCCGGTACAACAGATCTTCTGGCCATAATAGGGAGATTATCTAGGTCGTTCCGAAACTGTGCAGCACTGTAGTTGTTAGGATGCCACCTAGTCATATGGCGATGCATTGTGTAGTTTCCGAAACTGTATTTTTTCTCGGTTCCTCTGGACAGTCTATCTTGACATATAAGGCAAGTTACGTATCTTGCATTTACTTTTTTCTGACCTTTGGGAATTTAAAAAAAATTAAATTGAGGTAGGCCGTTGGCACTCCTTTAATTTAATTTGTTTGAAAAACCTTTTCTATATGGTTTTATTGCTATGAGTCCTTCTGTGGTGTGCTGCTCGGTAATTAAGGGCTGCCTGTCCCTTAGTTAAGTAATTATTTTTGAAGTGGTACGTGATAGCGCGATCACGACCCTACCTGGCGCACAGCTCTGATTTGGTAGTATTTCCTCCTTTTCTGTGGTTATTCCAATTATTCCAAAAGTTCAAAGTTTATTTTCAATTGTTGCATTTATTTTCAAAAACCAACATTCATGAAAAAGCAATCTTTTGCATTCAGATTCATTTCATTTCACTTTGTGGCTTTTTTATGCTTTTATAGTTCATATTTTGTATTTAGCTTCATACAGGCATATGTATTTTGGGGTTATCATCATAACCTTCAATTAAATCCTTCATTTAATTCATTGGCCCGATGCATTTGGGGACCATTGTCCCTTCCTCAGGGGCCTCTGTAAAAAATTGTGCATAAACATTAGCTTTCTCTTTCAATTTTTTTAAAAAACTAGTTAGCTATTAGCCTTTAAACATAAGCCACTACTGTTTGAGTTCACCTTGCTCATACGTGTACATTCAATTGCTGATTGATTATGCGCTCGAGTTGTATTTACAAAAACAGACATCAATATATGTGTACTGATATCGGCATTTTCAACAATATCACTTAGTTATCACCAGTTATGTCACATCCTTAATATTCTCGAGGTGCTTGAGTCTCACTCAGTCTGCAATGATGCCTGTGATACATTTTAGCCACACATACAGAGTAATAATATGTTCTCAAAAACTGACGGAATTGGTAGAGCTTGAAGTTGTAGTTGTATACTTTGTGCATTAAACAAGCTTCATGCTGATAAAGTATCTGCGTAGAACATGAGGGGGATATATGTTAGAGGACTATAGGTGTTGTGAAACTTCTTAATAAACTAGCACTACTTCACCGTAAAGTTACCTGCTTTTCATGCGTGATGCTTCAGCGTTTCTGAAAGGAAACGTGATATTTGTGTAAGTAAACGGCTGGCATGTGAGTGATGGAATTCACTCTGAATTTAAACTATAGAGATAAATTATTCGGAGTGAGCTTACCGTGAGGAGTTGATTAACTCTCTCGTATCTTTGAAACACGGTCTCTGGGTCTGTGCTCGATACCGGAGGTGAAATGATTATGCCGGGTGCACGCTGATGTATGCGCCAGCGATATGGATGCTAGAGCTAAAAGGCGGACTGAGAACTATTGGCTAAAGTGTCGGCCATCTTACAGTGTAGAAATTCAAGTAGAGAAGGTGGAGAGTGGTGCAATCCGAATTGAAACTAGAATACGAGCAAATGCTCAATAAACCGAACTACTCTACATGCTGCCATAATGTAATAGAACAAAAAGAACTAGGACGGAGTGTATATGTGCTTGTTGCGAAAATAACAGTTACATTAAAGAATTACCCACTTAAACAGTGCTTAGTGCTAATGTTAAAGTAAGTTGCAGCCTGTCATCATTCTAAAAAACACACTGTGTATCAAGGTGTTACAGAGTTAAATTATTCACAAAAAGCATGCAAGGTCTAATTTGTCATTTAACCCTAACGGTTCCATCGTTTGGAATTTCTTGATTAACATTACTTCTCTTTGAGATAACAATTTTCGACTGTCCATTCCTTCTCGTGATTCGATCTTTTCCACAGCCATGAATCGTACTTGAGAAATGTTATGGTTGTTGCTTATCCAATGAGCTGCCAAATTAGATTTAGTGTTTTTATTACGTATCATGCTCTTGTGCTCGCTGATTCTTATTTTCAGTTTTCTTTCAGTTTTGCCAATGTACATGAGTCCACATGGACATTTGATGCAGTAAAGTACAAAACTAGAATTACAATCCGCTGTGAATTTCAAACTTATTTTCTCTCCCGTTCTCGGATGAGTCACAAAGTTTTGTTGCATCACATTGTTGCAGTGTACACAATTGTTGCATTTGCGCATTCCTTTGTAGTTGGTATCACTCAGTTTCGTGGTTGATTTCAAATATTCCTGTAAATTGCGACTTCTTGTGTACGCAAAGATTGGTTTGGATTGAAAAAGATTTTTGAGATCCTCGTCATTTTGTAGTAGTTCCCATCGTTTTGTAATTATCTTTCTGATATTGATTGCTCTAGTGGAGAATTTAGACACAAATACATTGCGGTTGATGCTGTTTGTTTTGCTTTTACTGATCAGTAAACCTTCCCGGTTTATTGAGTTTATTCGAGTGGCAGCTTGTTCTATGCATGAGTTTGGATAGCCCCGTTCCTTGAATTTTTTTCTCAATCTTTGTAGATCCTCTTCATGGGCCGTCGGAGTTGAGCAGATCCTTTTGCTTCTCAGCATTTGCGAGAAAGGAAGGTTGTCAATTAATCTAGGAGAATGGAAACTTTGATACAATAAAGTGTTATTTCTGTCTGTTGGTTTTATATATGTTTGGGTTGCTAGTTCCATGCTTTTTTTGGTTATTTTGACATCCAGAAATGTGATTTCTGTGAGGCTGATGGAATGTGTAAATTTGATTCTTGGATTTCTTTCATTTAGTGCTGCTATGTTCTGTTCTAGAGCTGCTTGAGAGTTATTCCAAATTAGAAAAATATCATCAATGAATCTCTTGTAGAGAATGAGATGTTTTGACCACTGAACTTGAGATAGAATGTATAATTCCTCGAACTGTGCCATGAAAATGTTAGCAAAAGTTGGTGCTCCCCCAAATCCCATGCTCGTTCCACTTATTTGTAGAAAAAAATCATCCTGAAATCGAAAATAACTGTGTTGCAAACAAAATGTTAAAAGTTCTAGTATTAGAACCTTGTTGGCTCCCAGATCATCCATTTGTAACAATGCCCATTCGGTGGCTTCAATTCCTTCTTTGAGGGGGATTGACGTATACAAAGCGGTCACATCAATTGTGCACATTATCCATTGTTGACTGTCTGTTAGATCCAATTGATTCAGTTGATTAAGAAAGTCAGTGGTGTCTTTGACGTTAGTTTGCCAGTTCAAAACAAATTTCTGAAGAAAGAAGTCTATGTAGGTTCCCAATGGTTCAAAGAGAGACTCTATTCCTGACACAATGGGTCTGAAGGGGGGATTGTACAAGTTCTTATGCACTTTTGGGAGCATGTACATGTGAGGTCTTTTGGGGTTTTGCTTAGTTAGAAATTGTGCTGTTTTCCCCGATATCCAGTCCATTTCTTTGGCATGTTGCAAGATTCTCTCCAAAGTTGCGCTAACTTCTGCGGTTGGGTCTTTATCCAAAAGAAGGTATGTAGTTTCATCAGCCAGGTGTTCTCTGACCTTCTTATTGTAATATTCAGTATCCATTACTATGAGTGCTCCACCTTTATCCGCTCTTTGAAATGTGAGATCTTCCATTTTAGATAGATTGTGCAATACACTTTTTTCTTTCTTGGAGAAGTTAATGCCTTTGGTGGTTTGAAAATTGAGTTTATGGATATCTAGAAGGACCAATTTTTCAAATAAATCTATGGTCTTGTGGGATACCGGTGCTACATACGTACTTTTTGGTTTGAATTCCACATATTCTTTAACTTCTGGTTGTTCTTTCTCTGTAATGACATTAGAGAAAAAGTGCCTTAATCGGATGTTTCTCATGAATTTATATAGTGAAATTTCTGTTTCCGCTAGGTTAGTATGGTAAGTGGGAACGAATGACGTTCCTTTATTCAGAACTTGCATTTGTTCTTTTGTCAGTTGAGTTGATGAAATGTTAATGACTATGTTCTCCCGCTCCGGAGATTTGGTTTGGTGATTTCTTTTGTTTTGGCTTCTCCTGGTTTTGGTTGGTTTCCACTTTGTTTGGCTATGGGGTCGGGTGGTTTCGCTGGTTGTTGGCCTTGTTCTAAAAAAGTTTCAGGAGTAGATGCCTGGGATGTAGTTGCTGTCATGGTCACATCGCTTGATGTACCCGCTATTTCTTTTCTTTGGATTGGTAGTCTGGAGGTTGCGATATCTCCATCTGAAACTGCACTTTCATCAGAGGAAGTGAACTGTTTTTTAAATGTTGGGCGACGTTGAGCGTACATTTCTGCCCATGTGTACACCTCGTTTAGACGATAATCTATTGTGTCTCGTTTAAATTTTCTCCATTTTCTTTCCTGCAGGTCTTTTTCATAGCTTTCCAATTTTTTATTGATTATTTCCAATTCATTTGACCATTCAGTTGTTTCCATTTGTTTAGATAGGTCTCTTTGGAGATTAAATAAGGTTTTGTAAATGCTTATTTTACTGGTTTTTGAGTAAAATAAGGTTTTGTAAATGCTAATTCCTAACTATATATGGTCTATAACCTATGGTTTTTTCAGTGAATTTTCAAGGTTTTGTAAATGCTAATTCCTAACTATATATGGTCTATAACCTATGGTTTTTTCAGTGAATATATATATATATATGTATATATAGAGACCAGCTGCAGTCTCCCACCACACCGCCGACGCGATAGTAGAAAAACCACGCAAATCCAGCGTTTCTTCTTAGGCACAGGTATTTATTGAAGTCGAGTTACCAAATCTGACGCGTTTCGGGCTACCGCCCTTGCTCACCACAGATCGTCAGTCAATAAACTGTTCACAATTTAAATACCAACTGTTCCATAGTTTTTTTCTCAAATGCATTTTTTTCTCTAACCATGTGATAGTAAAGAGTGAGGACATACTACTCAGTAAAACCATATATAGTTTGTCTTCCAAACATATTAAAACCCACATGTTGATGCCATATGTAAAATGGATAAAAACAGATAAAAGTTTGATCCATATTAACATTTATCTGAGCAATGTATATACATTAAAAATAAACGTACACATGTATATATCAAATATATAAAAGCATGAATGCCATGACCAAAAATCACTACTGTGTTTGTCCATAATGGTTGTTCCTAGTGCAAATAACGCATTGAGATTAAATGTGAAAATAACGCATTGAGATTAAATGTGCAAAGTACCGCATTAAAGTGCCACAATGTACTATGCAAAATGCAAAAAAGACTGATGTGCAAAGTCGCAATATGTAAACCTCAATCAAATCTGGGAACCTATTTAGTATTGGGTATAAATACCAGGGTAAAGTGCAAATCTTGTTGTGCAAAATTACGCAATACTATATGGACATAGGAATAAATGTACAAATATACAAAATATATAACTAAATTCCTATCAATCACATTTGACTTAAACCCAGTAAATAATTTAAAATATCTGTATATATATATATATATATATATATATATATATATATATATATATATATATATATATATATAGTAGAGTTATATGTAGATCTAGTGGGTTGCTTTTATTCATTTCAGGTGGGCTTGAGCTGGTAGTTTACCAATTCAAAGCTGTAATACTGTGCCTGGAGTGATAAATGCCTTTTGTCATTTTACAGCTCGGCGTGGATAGCACTCTGCTAATCCTATGCTAAAGACTTTGCTGTACAAATAGCAAAAGACTTTGTCCATTTCTATCTTGGCGTGGATAGCACTATGCTAATCCTATGCTTAAAAACTTTGATAGAAAAGCAGACATTTGAGGTGAGCAAATTTAGAGTGTCGCTGGCGTTGAGAGTGCTCTAACAGGAGCTGCTTTCCACCTAAACTTGGGAACTACCCAGAGTACTCTCCTTCTTTTTTGCATATATATATATATATATATATTATATATATATATATATATATATATATATATATATATATATATATATATATATATATATATATATATATATATATATATATATATATATATATATATATATATACAAAAACTCTTCCTCCATAACAAAAGAAGCAGGAGCCTCGAGGGGTCAGGTAAGGCGGGTTTATTCAGCATTCAGGGCAACTTGGTGGCGGCAAATGCATTTCGGCAAAAACGCCTTTCTCAATACCCTGCACCAAAGTCCTTCATGTGTGTAATGTTCGCTGCCTCTTAAATATATCTTGGCGTGGACCACTCCTCCCCCTGCTGATTGTCGAGCCCACCTGCAGCAGTCACGTAACATCCAAGGACTACAGCTCCCAGCAAGCCATATGTTCAGAGCAAGTCGGGCTGGTGGAGTGGGGAAGACGTGGAGTGTAGTCTCCACCGCGGCCACAGGGCAGACGGAGACCAGGCTTTTATTGTCCCAGTGCCGAGCAATCCGTCCTCCTGTCCCCTCATGACACCACAGCCCCACGCACAGACTTCCATTCCGAGGGATCGAAAGTGCACTGCACAACGTCCAAATGAGGCAAAATACCTCACTGCTAACAGTCCCTTGTGCGCGAAGCGGGAGCTGGGCTATCCTTCCCAGGAAATTGAAGGATTGAAGGATATATATATATATAAATATTACCTACTGGCGGTCGCCAGTACGTAGTTATAGTTAGGATTGGCTACCATAGGAAATCCGCAACGTTCTATTGGGAATAACTTTGGCGCCGGTGGAGGAATTTGAGTGTAATTTTCCAAAAGTTTGGCCAGCTCCGCTGCGCTCCTTCCCTGAAAGTTTCGGGGGGATTCGTGAAGTGGGGGCTGAGAAAAAAGGGGGTCCCAAAACGTGTTTTTCCCATGTTAATTTCCATAGGACGGTCTGACAAGTCTACAGCCCGAACCAATGAACGGAATTACGCCAAACTTGGCAAAATTGTAGGGACTGGTACGCAGATGTGCCTTTGCTATATTTGCTGAAAATTGCTCCAGTGGTTTTTTCGAAAATTAACTTCAAAAACAAATATCTATCTATAGGCGCTCCGAGCGCTCACCGGTACGCGTACCGGGGAGCGCACCCGGCGCGCTACGGGAGTGCGCGAGCGGAAAGCTGATTGGTTGTCGGGTGTCTGTCAACATTCTAAACAGTCCGGAGAGTCCGCCATCTTGTGTCTCGGTAGAATCGAGACACAAGAGGTGAAAAAGAAAGGGGGAAATATTTAAAAGGGGGCAGACTAGACACCCCCTGACCCCCTAGGTTTTCTGAGGGGGCCTAGAAGGATTCTTAAGGGCAAAAAAACTTTTTTTTTGTTGAAATTTTCGCCGGGTAAGCGATGGGTGCGCTCCCAGGTGCGCGCGCCGGTACGCGCACCCTGAGCGCACCACGGGGAAAAACAGTGTCAAAAAATAGAGTAAAAAAATAATGTAGAGTGTTTAGAGGTAAGTTAGCTCTGAAAAGAGCTGTTGTGTTAAGTGGGTGTTTTTTGTACCTACAAGTAGGCACCAATGCAGAGTCTTATATTCAAGAGGAAAACTCTATTCCCCTCATCTGTAAAATGCACACCATCTCTCCTATAGATGTCTTGCATGTTGTAACGCAAGTTGTTGTGGTAAATGGAACCCATACCATAGTCTCTGAGGTATGCAGAAACAGTTTTATTTACATGTTTCCTTGCTTTCTCAATCTGTGGACAAAATTGGTTGGACCAGTTAAATTTTTGCCTTTGGCATATATTAGAAAATACCAAGGCAGTTTTTGGAAAAAGTGACATCAATTGCCCAAAGATGTCCTTTAAAAGCATTTCCAGACCTACCCCAGTCAAAGTGCCTAAGTCATTTCCACCACAGTGCACAATTATGAGGTCAGGGTGTGGTAAATGCATAAAGGATTTTACCAATGGTATCAATTGGTGACTCCTCAATCCTCTCTGTCCAATCCATACAATGTCCACATTTGGTAAATCAAGATTGTAAATACCTCTGTTAGCTGCGTATTTTTGGCTCCAGTGGACATAGCTATGACCCACAAACCAGACTTTTGTCATTTTATGAAAAAAAGTGGTTGTGAATCAGTGCAGTTGAATAACCATAATTGATTGGAGCTTTGTTAAAAATCTCTACTGAAAATTAGGGTGCATGCTTTTTTTTTGTAAGAAGTCATTTCAATGGTTGAGAAAAAGTCATTTAAAGAAACATTGCATTTCATTAGCTAGTAGATTGAGAGGTCAAACAGCCCAGAAGGATTGTTTTGCAACATAGTATGATGAACCTGTGAACTGTGTGCTGGTTTAAGAGGGAGTTACCATGGTTATAGGGTAAAGAGGCACTGGGGGGATGGGTGAATGTTATGTGAGTTTCAAAGTCTTGAAATGTACAACCAATTAAAATGTGCAGGGTGGTTTTGAATTTGTGTGGGAACAATTTGTATTGGCTATGTACAAGAATATGGGTCTGAAATGAGAAAGAATCTGTGCCATTATTGAAAGGCTCCAGTGAAGGTAGCATTAGTCAGAGATTCTGCTTAAGAATATCTGTTGACTGTGACTGACACTGTTTTACATCTTCCAAAGCATTTTTAAAGGTGAGTAATGATTGTTTTAAAAAAGATAGAGAGCTTAAAGATTTTTGACAAGTATCACAGTGAGTGTCTGTGTGAATTAAGGAATTACATTTTTACCTTTTTCCATAATGTTAGCTGTGTGTTTATAAGGTAGACTTCTTCATAAATTGTTTTTATGCTTGGATTCAATGCTGGTTTAGAAATTGTGTAATGGTTTCATTGGACTTGTAAATATGCTCCTTTTTTTGAAGCGCCTTGTGCAACCTTTAGCATGGTGGAAGCAGTGAATGTATGGAGAGGGATAGGAATAGCAGATAGAAAACCATATGAAATGGTATGGGAGATGCATAAAGTATTTCAGTAATGGTATCAATTGAGATGGAATATAAGATAAAGAGGGGCATATTTACAAGACTCTTGCGCAATGTTTGACATGGGTGCAAGCAGAAAATGCATGCAGAATAATAAAATTGGCACCCAGACAAGAATATGAAATGCCGTGAGAGATGTTTAAAGCTTTTTTTTAATGCCATAAATTGAGATAGAATATACAAAAAAAGAGAGGCATATTTACAAGCTTTGTGCGCAATCTTTGACATAGCTCTGTGTTTATATGGTAGACTTCTTTATAGATTGTTTTTTATGCTTGGATTCATTGATGGTTTAGAAATTGTGTAATGGTTTCATTGGACTTGTAAATATGCTCCTTTTTTTGAAGCGCCTTGTGCAACCTTTAGAATGGGTGGAAGCAGTGAATGTATGGAGAGGGATAGGAATAGCAGATAGAAAACAATATGAAATGGTGTGGGAGATGCATAAAGGATTTCACTAATGGCATCAATTGAGATGGAATATAAGATAAAGAGGGGCATATTTACAAGCCCCTTGCGCAATGTTTGACATGGGTGCAATCAGAAAATGCATGCAGAATAATAAAATTGCCACCCAGACAAGAATATGTAATGCCGTGAGAGATGTTTAAAGTTTTTTTTTAAATGGCATGAATTGAGATAGAATATACAAAAAAAGAGAGCCATATTTACAAGCTGCGTGCGTAATCTTTGACATTAATGCTGGTCCAGAGACAGTGTAATGGTTTCATTGGCATATTTACAAGCCGCGTGCGCAATGTTTGACATTAATGCTGGTCTAGAGATAGTGTAATGGTTTCATTGGCATATTTACAAGCTGCGTGCGCAATGTTAGATATAATGTACCATGTCTGTCTCTGCCAACAGTATGTGTGACTCTGCCTAAGATCACAGTGATGGGTGAATAAAGCTTCACTCACAGTGTGATCTTAGGCACATGATCAGAATGTTAGATATAATGTACCATGTGTGTCTCTGCCAACAGTATGTGTGACTCTGCTGAAGATTACAATGATGGGTGAATCAAGCTTCACTTACAGTGTGATCTTAGGCAGATTAATAGGATTTTAGATATAATGTACCATGTCTGTCTCTGCCAACAGTATGTGTGACACCGATGGCGAGATCTATTGCATTTTCAATGCTTGTTTACTTTGGATCCATCAAGAAGGCATTCAGATGTGTCACACATATTTCTAAAATCCTATTAATCTGCCTAAGATCACACTGTGAGTGAAGCTTGATATAATGAGCAACTAGAATGCTAACATTCAGAATTTATGGCAAATGTGTGACACATCTGAATGCCTTCTTGATAGAACTAAAGTAAACAAGCATTGAAAATGCAATAGATCTCGCCCTCGGAGTCACACATACTGTTGGCAGAGACAGACATGGTACATTATATCTAAAATCCTATTAATCTGCCTAAGATCACACTGTAAGTGAAGGTTGATTCACCCATCATTGTAATCTTAGGCAGAGTCACACATACTGTTGGCAGAGACACACATGGTACATTATATCTAACATTCTGATCATGTGCCTAAGATCACACTGTGACTGAAGCTTGATTCACCCATCTCTCTGATCTTAGGCAGAGTCACATATACTGTCGGCAGGGACAGACATGGTACATTATATCTAAAATCCGATTAATCTCCCTAAGATCACACTGTGAGTGCAGCTTGATATAATGAGCAACTAGAGTGCTAACATTCAGAATTTATGGCAAATGTGTGACACATCTGAATGCCTTGATGATGGAACCAAAGGAAACAAGCATTGAAAATGCAATAGATCTCGCCCTCGTTGTCAGACATACTGTTGGCAGAGACAGACATGGTACATTATATCTAAAATCCTACTAATCTGCCTAAGATCACACTGTAAGTGTAGCTTGATTCACCCATCATTGTAATCTTAGGCAGAGTCACACATACTGCTGGCAGAGACAGACATGTTACATTATATCTAACATTCTGATCATGTGCCTAAGATCACACTGTGACTGAGGGTTGATTCACCCATTATTGTGATGTTAGGCAGAGTCACATATACTGTCGGCAGGGACAGACATGGTACATTATATCTAAAATCCTATTAATCTGCCTAAGATCACACTGTGAGTGAAGCTTGATATAATGAGCAACTAGAGTGCTAACATTCAGAATTTATGTCAAATGTGTGACACATCCGAATGCCTTCTTGATGGAACCAAAGTAAACAAGCATTGAAAATACAATAGATTTGGTGTGATCTTAGGCACATGTCCACCATATTACATGTAATCTACTATCTCTTTCTCTGCAAGCAGTATGTGTGTCTCTGCTGATATTATTTCAAAGTATCTACAGGCCAAAAACAGACCACCTATATATAAACAAGACATAACATTAATTAGTTAATCGTTTCTGACAGAAAGCAAAGCACATGTAATGTAAATGAGCCTTTTGTTTTATACTAGTCTTTATATTGTTTACTTATTGTAATTGATGTGTAATATGTTTGTAGTGGTCTATAATATGTTATTTTTTCTTTACTACAGATTATAATCATCTATACAAACAAACTAAAAGATGCCTTCTAAGGCAAGAAGAGAAAACATTTATAAAAGAAAATTAAGGACTAAGGAAAAAGAAAATCAACAACCAACCAAAATAAAATCTTCAGAGAAAAAGAAAAATGCTCCAGGTAAGCAATCTAAAGTTTTTCTCAGGAACTTATTGAAATGTCAAGAAAAAAAAGTTTTTTTAGAAAGAACAATGAAACACCTGTAATTACAAAGAAAACAGGATGTCCTTCTAAAAATGTTAGACCTGTACAAGGAGATGATACTTTGCATAACAAAAGAAGAAGCAAGCAATTTTCTGAAATACGTAGACAAATGTTTTACAACAGAATAGTAACAAATTTATTAAAAAATTTAAAAAGTTATAAAAAAAAGACGGCTTTTTACAAGAAAAAAAACATAGTTAAGATCGTGGATGAAGCATTTAAAGTGAAAAATAAATTGTTTTGTTTAGTAATGAATAGAATTTGTACACTTGATAAGATAATCAATGTGTTCAAATCAAAATGTAAGTGGAGGAGAGTAATTAATCGAACTCATTTCTGTGATGTTTTTTCTGGAGAATGGAAGCATAGTTCAAGTTCTGAGACATTTTTTAATGAAGAAAGTTACTTTCAAATTAATGATTTGGTGCATGCAGTTGACACCAGTGGTCGAGCATATGAGGTGAAGGACGGTTGTCCGGTTGAAAAAGAAGAGATTGTGCCTAGAAATACAGAAGAGGTGTTACCAGATGAAGTTTTAGGGAGATGTCCTAAGGCTCCAGTGTATACATGGAATTGTAGTAGTATTTGTAGTGTCCGACAGGAATCAATTGATTTGTTTCGTAATTTCTTACGGACATATACTAAGAAAAGTGTGAAACAAAAAATGAAAATTTTACAAGGGTTAGATCCTTGTAGAGTGAGAGAAAAAACAGGTTTGCAAGGGGATTCACTGGCTTGTCTTTCAAGAAAAGTATTTCAGAGTGTTTTTCACCATTTTAGGATGGTAGCAGTGCATCATAATAAAGTGAGGAAATTAGTGAGAAGGTTGTACTATGCAAAAAGTCCAGCACTTAAACTAAAACAGTCAAACAGTGCTCTTTTGCATGGAACTGAATTAGATGTCAAAAACATTTGTAATGAAATTGAGTTTTGTTACTTTGGTGAAAAAGAGGTCAGTGCAGAAATTGATACAGTAATAGAAGGTAATGTAGAAGAGAATGTAGACATTTTAAGTACAGAAAAATTATTTGAAAATGAAATTATAAAGTTTAAAGTCAATTCAAGTGAAAGGCCTAATTTTTCTTGTATTTGTTGTCGACGAACTCATTATAAGCATCAGACTAGATTAGTTGATTTATATGTAAAAAGCGAAAAGATAAATAATAATGAGTGGAAGGATTTTGCAACTTATTTGTTGGTTGAAAATTGTTTTGATTTGGGGTCTGATCAATGTATTTTACATATTGCTATAATAAATTAAATGAAAACAAAATGCTTGCTAGAGCTGTTCATAATAATCTGGAGTTGGTAGACATTTCTACTGAATTGATGGATTTAAATACCTATGAGTCTATTCTGATTCAATCTGTGCATCCTTTGCAGGCTATTGTTCGCATGGAGCCTAAGACAGGGAAATTGCCTCCTTCAGATTTACAGAGAGGATTAAAGGGAAGAGTTGTTCATTTGCCTCTAGATTTTAAGAAAAATATTGATACAATTGGTATTGAAAAAGTAGAAGAGGAACCTCTTTGTTATTCTAGTTAATGGTGTTCCGACAAAAAGTAAGAAAATCTGGCAAGAATTAGTGGATGTTAGGAAAATCAAAAAGGCAACGTTGTATTTGGTAAAAAATAATCAGTACTATAAAAATGTGTATGTGGGAGAAGAGGAAACAACTGTACAAGATGACACTGATGTCTCTACTGGGCAAATTGAAAAATTTGATGTCTCTAGAAGAGAAGAAATTTACGAACATTATAGTGTTCATCCATTGCAATCCAAAGAAGTAATGGGGAATGCTATTGACTTGTTTCAGATGAAAAAAGCTGAAGGAAGTCCCATTAGTGTATGAGAAGAAAGTTTGGAAGCTCGTTGTTTTCCACAGTTATTTCCAACAGGTGAAGGTGGACGATATGACGACCGACCTGTTCAAATTCCTGCATCTGAATACCGGACTTCAAGGTTATATGCAGAAGATCCAAGGTTTCGTCAATGCATTCCATATTTGTTCCATCTACTGTTTGAGAGTGACTTGTCTGGACTTTCCTATGCAGTAAACCATATACTGAAAAGTGGAGCACATCTACAAAATGTTTCGGCAAGGGATTTTATGGATAAAGTCAAACTGCAAGACAGTGTTTTGGAATCTCAGCTAATTAATCCCATGGCATGTCAGCGTGGTACTAACGAGTATTGGTACCTTCGTCATGGGGAATTGAAATGTATGCTAAGAAACTTAGGAACTCCTACATGGTTCCTCACTCTTAGCTGTGCTGAGTGTGCTTGGGAAGACTTACTTGAATTTCTACGAGAGGCAAATAAAAACATTAAAAATATTGAATACAAGACACCTGGAGAACTGTGCTCTTTGGATCCAGTTAATGTATGCAGTTATTTCAATCATAGATTTGAAGCTATGATGTCTTTTATTACCTGAAAAAACATCCTCCGCTTGGAGAGGTGTTGGATTTCTTTTGGAGAAAGGAGTATCAAGCAAGAGGTGCTCCTCATATACATATGCTGCTATGGATTAAAGATGCACCTAAATTTGGAACAGATTCAGATGAGAAAGTGATGAGTTTCATTGAGCAGTATTCTACATGTGCTGTTCCGAAAAGTACAGAAGAAAACAATTTAAGACACCAAGTTTTACGCTTTCAAACCCATCGTTGTGGGAAATACTGTCGTCGAAAATACAAATCCAAGGACAAATTCTACACGAAATGTCGTTTTGCATTTCCACGTCCAGTAACATTGAAAGGAAGAGTCAACAATTTTATGTCTTCTCTGCGACATACTGTGACAAGGAAATCACCCAAAAATACATACAACCTAAGAAGAAATGAGGAATCCAAATACATAAATGACTACAACCCAGTCATTTTGTCCATGTGGAATGCTAACATGGATATTCAATATGTGGCTGACAACTCTATTGCTGTGGCTCGATATGTGACATCTTACATCACAAAATCAGAAAAAACGGAACTGAAGGAAATGTGAGAGGAAATTTCACATGAAAAGAGTCTAAGCAAGAAATTATACAGTTACAGTCTGAAGATGTTGTCGCATCGAGAAATTGGAGCATATAAATGTTCTGATCGGTTGTCATCAGCAAGTCTATATGCCAAATCTAGAACCATCATTTGGGTGAGTCTAGGTGTTGCTGCAACACGAAACCGAGTTTTGAAATCTGTACAAGAAATAGAGTATTTGGCGGAGAAAGAACCAGACAGTACAGATATTTTGAAGACAAACATGTTGGATACATACTATCCAAATAGAAGTACTCACCTTGAGAACGCTTGTCTCTATGAAGTTCTGCAAACCTACATTTTTAAAAAGAACGTCACAGAAGACATCAATAAAGGTGTTTATGCTGTAATTGGATGTGAAGGCTGTCTAGTAAAACAAAGAAAAGGCCAATTGATTAATCATCGAAAATTGAGTTGTGATTCTCCAGACAAAAGGGAATTTTATTACTTAGCTCTTTTACAACTCTTTAAGCCTTGGCGTAGAGAAGAGGAACTACTTGGAGATGTTCTTACTTATGAAGATTCGTTCAATGCAACCAAGGATACAATAGAATGTCCTGTTTTTTCAAATTATCTGCAAATGTTGAACAAGGAAATACAGCAAGAAGCTACAATTGCAGCAGAGATTGCTAGAGACAGTTCTCAAGATAGTCAGAGTTCTGCTTCATTGAGTCAGGATCCATTAGGAGGACCAATTATACAAAATGAAGCTGCTACTGCCATGGATGAAGTTGAAAGAGCCATGGAACAAGCACAGGAGGATGGAGTTGACTTAGAAGATTTGGAAAAAGAACTAAACGTTGAGCAGAGACAAATATATGACCAAGTCACAGAACAAATTGAGCATGGTTTATCTCATGAGAAAAAAGAGTGCTCATGTACATCATTTGTACCTATCCGACTGTATGTGAGTGGAGAAGCAGGAACTGGGAAAGGTTTCCTGATTAAAGCGATTGCAACATATTTGCAGAAAACAACGGAGTCACCGCTCTCTTGTGTTGTTACTGGTCCAACTGGGTTGGCAGCACACAACATTAAAGCGATTACTTTACATCCCCTATTGATGCTGCCAGTAGAGCATGATAACAAATTACAATACCACAAGCTATCTGGAGAAGCTTGTTGTGAAGTTTCAAGAGTCCTAAAGAAAATGAAACTTCTTATCATTGATGAAGTAAGCATGGTATCAAATGTAATGCTTGCTTTTGTGCATTTAAGAAAGCAAGAAATTCTTAAAACAGACTATGATGTGCTATTTGGAGGCAAACACATCATTGTTTTTGGAGATCTACTGCAACTAACTCCAGTGAAAGGACAGCCAGTGTTTAAAATGCTTACGCATGAAGATACCAGGAAGTGCTTAGGAAGCATTGGAAATGTTAACATATGGTTAAATGTCAAATATGCAGAACTACTTCAAAATATGCGACAGGCAAAGGATGAAGATTTTAAAAATATTCTACAAGATGTAAGAATTGGAAAACTAACTGGGACGATTAATTTCAAATTTGTTTCCAAAGGAAAATATTCTCAGAGAGAATATTTTTAAGAAAATTCCTGAAAACAAATCTGTCATATGTTTGATGCCAACTCTGCAAGAATGTTCAATCTTCAACACCAAAATGTTAAAGTTGGAAAATCAAGAGATTGTGAAAATGGAAGCTATTGATAAAATAGAACATGAAGGAGCAACTATTATTTTGTCAGAAAAGTTGAAATCAAAATTGGATTCTTTAGAGAAGACAATATCTAAAACTGCTGGTATGCATCTTTAAATTGTCGTATAATTTTACGACGTAATTTACATGTGGAAAGAGGTTTAGTAAATGGAGCAATGGGTCATGTTGTGGATTTTGTGAATTACCGAAATAGAGATGGAATTGAAATTATAAAAATTAAATTTGATGGTATTGAAGAAGTACAACAAATCAGTCGTTGTTCTGCCCGATTTTTGCTAGTGAAAGATATATATGTCCGAGAAAACAGTTTCCTGTTTCTTTGGCATATGAAGTAACTATTCATAAATCTCAAGGTTTAAGTGTTGATAGTGCTTTGGTGAATATTGGAAATTCTGTGTTCAAGGAGGGCATGGCATATGTTGCTTTATCTCGAGTCAGAACTTTATCTGGATTGTACTTGATTGATTTTGATGAGACAAAGATTAATGCAGATCTAAATTGTGTAAAAGAATATAATAGGTTAAGAAGAGAGTATGCTCCAAATTTACCTCAATATCCTCTGTTTGAAAAGCGTGTGGTAGGCCGAAAAAAAAGAAGAAATGAGAAAAATTGTAGTGAAGTTGTAGCAAAAAGAAAAAAAGTAGATGAAACAGTAATTGTAAGCAGAAACAAAATGGATTCAGTTAAAGATGTTGTTGGATTTCAGTTTGAAAATAGTTCTGGTGTCAACTGCTATGCTAATGTAGTAGTTAATGTTGTTTTTTTTCTCCAAACTGTAAAAGAACAGATTGCTGAAAATCGTGATCAAACACTTTGTTGTTTATTAAATTCTGTATTAGAGAAATGTAGCAGTGATAGAACAAAAATACAAAGTGTTTCTGAAATTCGAAAGGTTTTAGACATATGTTCTGGTCTAAATCAATTTACACAGAATATTCAGCAAGATTGTCAGGAATTTCTAATGTATATGCTTGTTGTTTTGCAAGATGAAGGTGTAGATGTAGAAAATCTTTTTGGCCTTTCTTATAAATGGCAACATGACTGTGACAATTGCTCCTTTTCAAGTAGTACTACAGGAGACACTGAAAGATTTATATATTTGACTTTACCAGACTGCAAATCAGTGTCTTTTAATAATGTAGTTAGAGCAGCAAATCCAAACATGGTCTGTAGTCAATGTAAATCTGCAATGCTATCAACTTTATTTTTAAGAAGATATGGACAGTATGTTATTTTAATGTTCCAACGATGTAGACCTGATGGAACTAAATTGACAACATTAATTAAAAATGTTGTGGCTTCTCAATTATCAATTTCAGGAAGAACCTTTACAACTGCAGCAATTATTTACCATGATGGTCCTTCAACAACATCAGGACATTACACATGTTATTTATAATGTCAAAAAGGTTGGAAGCTCTGTAATGATACTCAATTGACTTTCAAACAACGTTTGCCTTCTGACTTACTAAATTCTTACCTAGTGTTCTTACAACCGAAATTTTAGGGAAGGTAATTGGCCTATGAAGGTTGCAGCAGTTAATATAAATTAGTTTGCTCTTCAAAATTACTTTCTGAATGAGAGTGATGAAGATAATAAAAAACATGTAGTTCTCATAGAGATAGTATGTGTTTATCATGTAGTGTGTGCTGTGAGTATTATAGAAATTATTTATAAAAAGTAAGCTAGAGGTGGAAGTAAAACTCTTGTTTCATAATGTAAAAGGTGTTGGAGCTTTTCTTTCAGAAAGTCGGGTAAATGAGACATTAAGAATACTCTGGACTAATTTACGTAGAAAAGGACTTTCCATATACTATTTGGCCTCGTGGAAAAGTGAATGGATCAAAAGTGAGTTTAGATATGGTTTTTAAAATTTTACATTATTTAAGAAATTATTCAATGGGTTTTTTAAACACAATCATTTTGATTGTGGTTTTTATGCCCGCTGTTATATGATGAGTACTATTGAAGTCACTGTTTTAAGTGAAATTCAACATATTCTGAGAACAGCAAAAATAAACCATTTAACATGAAATTATTTTGTATTTTCAATGATTATTAAATATATATTAAATTCACATTCTCTTATGCTCACTCACCTATTTCCACCCTATATCACTCCTCTTAACTCACCCTCACTGGCCTTTTTTCACTCTCCCTCACCTCCCTTCCCATATTCCCCTTTCCTCACTTATTCTCATTAACCACTCCTTCACTACCCTTTCTCTCTCTCCCATTCACTACTTTCGAGCTGTCAGTCACTCTACTTCACTCCCTTTCCCCTTGTTTTCTTTCTTTGTTTCCTCAATAATTCCCCTTCTCTCACACACCTTATTACACTTCACTCACTCCTTCTCTCACTTCCTCTGTCCTCTCACATCCTCACTCCCTTTCCCTCACTCCCTGTCTCTTAGCTTCAGTCTTTCGATCCTGTTACTCTCTCACTCCTCTTCCGTCATCCTTACTCCTTAAAACTCACCCACACTCCCTTACTTATCTTTCTTTGGTCTCTTACTCAGTTTCTTTCTGCCAGTGTTTCCTTCACTACCTCTATGTTCTCACTCTTTCACTTCCTTTGTCTCAAGCTCATTTGCTTGTATTGTAAAATATATATTATAAATATTCTAATTTTTTTTGTCTTTTACAGATATAAATTTTAATGGAAATATGATATTAAATTTACATTACTTCTTATAAGGTAAGTTTGATGTACAATATTTATTTTCTCTATACTGTTTTCCATAACCTCACTACTTTGATACTCCCACACCTCTGTTCCCTTATTGCGCTTGCCTCACTTATTCTGAATCCCCACATTTACTCTCCTTTTTCACACTCTTCTCTTACACTCACCTTCTTTGAGGCCTTCTATTTTACTTTCTTTCCTCTCTCTTCTCTTACTTCATTGTTTTATTTTTTCCCTTCCTTTACTCTCCTTACTCCACTACACTTACTCCTTCTCTCTCTTTCTCCGTCTTCATAGTTCTACACTCCCCTTCCCTCAATCTCTTTCTGTTAGCCTCATTCTCTCCATCCCCTTAGTCTCTCAATTCTCTTCTGTCACACTCAATGCCTATAACTCAGCTATACTCCCACACCCACCTTCTTTCAGACCTTCTTCTTTATTTTGCTTCCTTTCTCTTTCCTTCCTTTGTTCCTTCACTCTCTTCTCTTCCCCCCTTACTTTATTATTCCACTGTACTAACTCCTTCTCTTACTCCTTCTGTCCTCTAACTTGTACACTCCCCTTCCCTCATTCTCTCTCTGTTACCCTCATTATCTCTGTCCTCTTAATCTCTCACTCTTTTTCTATCACACTCACTCCCTATAACTCAGCCATACTCCTACACTCACCTTCTTTCAGACCTTCTCCTTTACTTTCCTTCCTCTCTTTTCCCATCCTTCACACCTTCACTCTTTTCCCTTCCCTTACTCCCCTTACTGCACTTCACTAACTCCTTCTTTACTCCCTCTGTCCTCTAACTTACTCACTCCTCTTTTCTCACTCTCTCTGTGTTACCCCCATTCTCTCCGTCCTCTTAGTCTCTCACTCCTCTTCTATCACGCTCACTCCCTATTAGTGAGCCATACTCTCACACTCATCTTCTTTCAGACCTCCTCCTTTACTTTCCTTCCTCTGTCTTCCCATCCTTCGCTCTTTCACTGTTTTCCCTTCCCTTACTCTCCTTACTCCACTTCACTAATTCCTTCTCTTACTCCCTCTGTCCTCTTACTTCTACACTCCCCTTACCTCATTCTCTCTTTGTTAGCCTCATTCTCTCCGTCCCTTTAGTCTCTCACTCCTCTTCTGTCACGCTCACTCCCTATAACTCAGCAATACTCCCACATTCACCTTCTTTCAGACCTTCTCTTTTACTTTCCTTCTCTCTCTCTTCCCTTCCTTCGCTCCTTCACTCTTTTCTCTTCCCTTATACTCCTTACTCCACTTCTCTAACTACTTCTCTTACTCCCTCTGTCCTCTTACTTCTACACTCCCCTTCCCTCATTCTCTCTCTGTTAGCCTCATTCTCACCGTCCCTTTAGTCTCTCACTCCTCTTCTGTCACGCTCACTCCCTATAACTCAGCCATACTCCCACACTCACCTTCTTTTAGACCTTCTTCTTTAGTTTGCTTCCTCTCTCTTTCTTTCCTTTGCTCCTTCACTCTTTTCTCTTCCCTTACTTTCTTATTCCACTGTACTAACTCCTTCTCTTACTCCTTCTGTCCTCTTACTTGTACACTCCCCTTCCCTCATTCTCTCTCTGTTAGCCTCATTCTCTCTGTCCCCTTAGTCTCTCACTCCTTTTCTATCACGCTCACTCCTTATAACTCAGCCATACTCCTACACTCACCTTCTTTCTCACCTTTTCCTTTACTTTCCTTCCTCTGTCTTCCCATCCTTCGCTCCTTCACTCTTTTCCCTTCCCTTACTCCCCTTACTCCATTTCAGTAACTCCTTCTCTCAATCCCTCTGTCCTCTAATTTACTCACACCCCTTCTCTCTCTCTCTCTCTCTGTTACCCCCATTCTCTCCGTCCTCTTAGTCTCTCACTCCTCTTCTATCACACTCACTCCCTATAACTGAGCCATACTCCCACACTCACCTTCTTTCAGACCTTCTGTTTTATTTTCTTTCCTCTTTCTTCCCTTCCTTCACTTTTTTCCCTTCCCTTCCTCTCCTTACTCCACTTCACTAATTCCTTCTCTTACTCCGTCTGTCGTCTTACTTCTACACTCCCCTTCCCTCATTCTCTCTTTGTTAGCCTCATTCTCTCCGTCCCTTTAGTCTCTCACTCCTCTTCTGTCACGCTCACTCCCTATAACTCAGCCATACTTCCACACTCACCTTCTTTCAGACCTTCTGTTTTATTTTCTTTCCTCTCTCTTCCCTTCCTTCACTTTTTTCCCTTCCCTTCCTCTCCTTACTCCACTTCACTAATTCCTTCTCTTACTCCGTCTGTCGTCTTACTTCTACACTCCCCTTCCCTCATTCTCTCTTTGTTAGCCTCATTCTCTCCGTCCCTTTAGTCTCTCACTCCTCTTCTGTCACGCTCACTCCCTATAACTCAGCCATACTTCCACACTCACCTTCTTTCAGACCTTACCCTTTACTTTCCTTCCTGTCTCTTTCCTTCTTTTGCTCCTTCACTCTTTTCTCTTCCCTTAATCTCCTTATTCCACTTCACTAACTCCTTCTCTTACTCCCTCTGTCTTCTTAGTTCTACACTCTCCTTCCCTCTTTCTCTCTGTGTTAGCTTCATTCTCTCTGACCCCTTAGTCTGTCTCTCCTCTTCTATCAAGCTCACTCCCTATAACACAGCCACACTCCCTCACTTATGTTTCTTTCCTCCCTCACTCAGGGCCACATTTATGAGAAATGATGCATCGCTGCGTGACAGCAGCGATGCGTCACTTCTCAGTGCGCTCTCCTTAAGACATTCCTGATGCGTCATTTTTTTTTAATATATTTTTTTATTTTAACAGTAAGACAAGAGCAGGCAATACAGATATCAGGTGTTTCGCAGTAAAATACAGAACAGGGCCAGGCGGGGGAAATATACAAACAATAATCACTGTAAGAAGTAAAAGGCCCATCACGGGTACACATAACGGAAATAGGAAATAAGCAATCTATTAAGCAATCAAAGCAATCCCACCCGCGTGACCTCGTCCACAATGTTACAGGATAATTAAGCCAGCGAAGACACCCGGACAATAAAGGATTCGTGAAAAAATAAACAGCCCATCTCTCGTAGAAGGAAAAAGAAAAGACAAAAGGGGCCATAGAACAAAAGAAAGCAAAATAAAAAAAACCACCCCTAACCCCCCACCCTGCACCCCTGCAATGGCTACGGCCTAACCCCACTAGCAGCGTGCCTGTCGCCCAAGTACTACCCTAAAGGAAGGGAAAAGAGAAAGCGGAGGAGGAGAAAGCAAACACACTCCCGGTCTCCCGTACCCCCCCGCCAACAGCGTCCACCCCGAGACATGGTAAAATCAATATTTATCAATTATACAAACCAGTCAGGGGAGGATAAACAACAACCACCCAATTCTCGTCACAATATAGGCACAACCCCGGCATCGCTAAAAGCTATTTTATCGGAACCCAGCGATAAAGTTCAGCCCTGGCCAGTACGGTCCGTCATAAGAGTCTTTGCCACTCGAGCCGCCATTTTGAAGGAAAAGGCAAAGCGTCCACAAAAGTTCTTGTCAGCACAGGGGGATCGAATACAGGATAAAAGTTCACGGCTCGAACGAGGAAAGGTGTCCAAAAACAGCGAGTATCCCAAACCATCACCAAGGAACTCGTAGCCACATGGAAGACCGTCTATAGATGCGTTAGGTGGCAGCAGGATCAGGCAAGAGAGGCTAGCGAGAAGCACGGGCTGGCTTGTCGGTAATAGGGGACCGTCAAGGTTCATGAACTCCGGGTTATGCACGGGGACCTCGACCTCTGATGTGCAATGCACCGCTGTTACCATCTCTTGCTGGAAACCAATCGAGGTGTCGTCCTCAGGTTCCAGGATACCGTCCACTTTTACCATCAGTGTCCGGAACACAGCGACTGTGTGCAAATGGAGCGCCCCAATGGCGGCCACAACGGCCTGCAGCGATGGCGCGCCTTCCGTCCGCTCCATACCCTCTCAATAGGCGACAGAGCCGGACTTGAACCCCGGAGGCCGGCTGCTCCGGAGTCGCAGGCCACGCAAATCTGATATCAAGTAATGGGCGCTCCTCGTCTTACAGAACACACCTTTGCCGTCAGAGAGGGCCCCAGCCCGTCGACCCCGGGAGGGCAGCAAGGTCTCCGGGCACCGGACCCCCACCACAGCAGCCGGCGTGGCACGCTGGTGTGTCCTCGGTGTAGATCGTTCAAAGGATCGTCACAAAAAGTCAACAATTCAGGCACTCTTCGGGAGACCGGGCTCAGTCCAGGTCTCACGGCCGATGTTGTTCAACTCTGACCCGGATAGTCTAGAAATCGAGGCCCCGGCTTCCACACGTTGTTAGGCCGAGAATGGAAACACGGCGTATCTTCGTCAGCCGATGAGGTAGAAATCTCGGGATTGCACCTTTAGAAGCAGTAGACCTTCATAAACAAGGAAATCGGGTGTAAGGTCAGGATTGAAGACAGGATAATCGAGCTGCTGGCGGAGGTCAGCGGAGCCGGGAGCTTACGCGGCCATCTTGATTCGTAGCGTAGCTCCTCCTCCTGATGCGTCATATTTAATGTATGACGCATCATGTCGCAAGGAGTTACAGATATGTCAGTATTTCTGACGTATCTGTAAGCGCAAAAGTGACGCATTGCTGGAATGTGTCACAAAAGTGACGCAACTCCAGCAATGCATCCTTTCACATGGCGCAAGCCCCATGTGAAAGGGCCTGTGTAAGTCTTATGCCTGCTGTGAGGCAGGCACAAGATTTTGTCGCACCGGCGTCCTAAAAGAGACGCAGTGAAATCTCATAGATTTTACTGCGTCACTTCTACGACCCTTCCTTGCGTCAATATGCCCCTTTTGCATACATTATACCTGGCGCAGGTATAATATGGCGCAGGGGTTTACAAAGTGACACATCTACCTAGATGCGTCACTTTGTAAATATGACTCTACAAGTCCCTTTTTTTACACCACTGGTGTGTCACAAAAAGTGACGCACCGGCGGCGTAAAAGTGACGCATGGCCTCATAAATGAGGCCCTTAGTCTTCTACTCTCACTTTCACTTTTTCTGTCTTTTTACTCCCTTACTCACCTTGTCTCACACTCACTTGCCTTTATCCAGTCTGTATCTCCACTCTTTCCTAAACATCACTGCTCTTTTCTTACCCTTCCACATCCCCGTTCCTTTACTACATTTTCTTCACTTATCCTCATTTCACATGTTCACTCTCCTCCTCACTCACCTCCCACACTCACCTTCTTTCAGTCCCCCTACTTCACTTCCCTTCCCCTCTCGTCCCTTTCTTTGCTTTCTCACTCATTTTCCTCTCCTCTCTCACTTCACTCCACTTCAGTTACTCTTTTTCATTTTTTTAAGAATACAGCTCTTTTTTCAACAAAAACAAAAACAGGGAATGGCAAACTGCTCAACAGGAGCAAAAACAAAAAAATCTAAATTAGGGCTGGGGACGGCAGCGGTGGTTCTCTAATGCTCGAGCAATGTTCAAAATACTTTGTTCCTCGTAATAAATTAGGGCATCACAATGTTTGCATTTGATGGATGCCTCATTAAAAATAGGTTGAATATTGGGGATCAGCTGCTCTGGTCGCCCCCTCACCGATGTAGTTGCTGCTCCAGTTGAAGTAGAGGCACCATCCCTTGGAGCCTCTCGTGCCAGAGCCCTGACACTCTCTCGGGCATAGTTCTGTGGGTGCCTCCTCTGGACGTGCCGAATCATGGTGGAATTTCCAAATGAATATTTTCTGGTAGGGTCAACCCTTGACAGGACAGTGTGACAAATTCGGCACTCCAACTTTGGAGCATTTACTTTTTTTATCATCTGGAATGGAAAAAAACTTCCATATGAAGTGTTCTTTTACCCTGGGCTGAGGATCCTCTTCTTCTATGAACCCATCTGAGTCCTCACTGCTACTGAAGGGTCTTGCAGCAGCCATGATAATCCAAAAAAGATTAAGCAGGAAAAAGACAGGTCTTGCAGTCACAAAAGTGAAAGAAGAAGAAGTGAAGGAAATGGGTGGAGATTTCATTCTTTGGAAAAAATAATGTTAGCAACCAATGAAAAGTGTTAATTTAAGGTCACATGACTTGACGCGCTTACGCGGCGCGCACCGGAGCGCTTCCGGGGGCGCTTACGTGGCGCGAACGTAGGCGCTTCTGGGGGCGCTTACGCGGCACGCCTGAGTGACGTTTTGGTAGCTTTACGGAAGTGCAAAATCATTTTCATTCGGAAAATCAAAAATACTGCTTTAATAAGTATAGTACTGAATGTCTTGCATTATTATTTAGTTTTCATACATATTTATTTTTACGAACGCAGAATTAGCGCTCTCGCTGCGCTCTCGGGAGAGCTTACCGGTGCGCGCACCCTGAGCGCTCCAAGACAAAATGATACGGGTAAGATTACCGGTGCGCGCACCCTGAGCGCACCAGAAAAATAAAAAAAAAATATATATATATACATTGAACAAATATATATATATATTTTTTAAATATAATTAATTGTTGTAAAAAACAGCTAATAAAAAAAACCAAAAAAAAAACGTAGGTTACAAAGTCGATATACAAGGGAATTAGCTTTTAGAAAATCTATGAACTTCACTGAAAAAACCATAGGTTTCACAAACGTTATAGTTAGGAATTAGCATGTAAAAAAACCTTTGAAATTCATTAAAAAAACCATAGGTTTCACACCATTTATAGTTAGCTGGACATTTTACTCATACAAAACCATTGAAATTCCCACGTTATAGTTAGTTGGACTCACTATAACTCGCGCGCTCGCAATCCACTGCTGATGATGTCACATATTACATCATTCATGACATGGTCAGTGACATCACTGATGACATCACTGATGACATCTCAAATGACATCACTGATGACATCACTGATGACATATCAAATGACATCAATGATGACATCACTGATGACATCATTCATGTGATAATACGATGCACCTCCTTACACTCTAATCTAACCTTTGATACACCGAGTGTTAAATACAAACTACCATTCCTGAAATTATTGACACACCAATACCAGTAACTACATACGCACTCACTGATTTCTAGGTCTACACACACATCCACTCATTCACCCATACAATCACTCATACATACAGTCACTCATCAATAGAACACTATCATATCCACTCATAAACCTATACAGACACTCACACGCTGACACTCATCCACAGAGTTACTCACACACCTAGTCAGTTATGCAAAGAATCAATCACACTCCCATTTTCTTAACTACACAGTTTTACTCACTAAACCTTACTTAATCAAACATATACTAACACATACTTACTCTCTTTTACAATCACTGATACAAGTACACATTGATCCATACAGTCACTTACGCAATCACAGGCTCTCATGTATAGTCAATTATATATGCCAACTCTCACATGCACTGTGTTTTACATATGTACTTACTTGGACATGGAGCACTGAGATAGCCATTCACTCACCAACACACCCATGCACACAGTCAACCACCCATACAGCACTTTCCACATGCACTCTTGAACCCATATACCAAGTGAATCAACTGCTCACACATATATGCACAGAGTCACACACCTCCCAGCCACCCACACACACACTCTCCCTCACATACAAATATTTGGGCAACCAATCAATAACCCATATAACCACTCATATAGCTACTGATCAGCACATGCAGCAGCTTACACAACAACAGACATACTGATGCACACATTCAGACAGTTTAGTTACTAACCAATGCATTCAATAAGACACATTTAATCACTCACTCATACAGTCAGTCACGCACCTACTAAATCCTTCATCCAGACACTCATACATACACTCATTCTTCAATATATAAAACATATTTTTGCTTTTCAGAAACACACATTCACTGGATGATGTCATCAGTAATGTCATCAGTGATGTCATTTGAGATGTCATCAGTGATGTCATCAGTGATGTCATTTGAGATGTCATCAGTGATGTCATCAGTGATGTCACTGACCATGTCATGAATGATGTAATATGTGACATCATCAGCAGTGGATTGCGGGCGCGCGAGTTATAGTGAATCCAACTAACTATAACGTGGGAATTTCAATGGTTTTGTATGAGTAAAATGTCCAGCTAACTATAACTGGTGTGAAACCTATGGTTTTTTTAATGAATTTCAAAGGTTTTTTAAATGCTAATTCCTAACTTTAACGAGTGTTAAACCTATGTTTTTTTCAGTGAATATATATATATATATATATATATATATATATATATATTCCCTGAAAAAACCATAGGTTTTACACACGTTATAGTTAGGAAGTAGCATTTAAAAAACCTATGAAATTCACTGAAAAAACCATAGGTTTTGCATACGTTATAGTTAGGAAGTAGCATTTAAAAAACCTATGAAATTCATCGAAAAAACCATAGGTTTTACACCAGTTATAGTTACCAGGAAATTTTACTCGCATAAAACCATTGAAATTCCCACGTTATAGGCAGTTGGACTCACTATAACTTGCGCGTGCAATGCACTGCTGATGACGTCACATATTACATCACTCATGACGTGGTCAGGGACATCACTCATGACATCACTGATGACACCATCCAGTGAATGTGTGTCTTTCTGAAAAATAAATATTAGTGAGTAATGTTTAAATTTTTAAACATATGTATTAATGTTTCACTTTGTGTATAAGTGGCTGCATGGGTTGGTGAGTAGCTACATGTGTAGGTATATGGGTTATTAGATGTTTTTTTAATATCAATATGAGTGTCTATATGTTTGGTGGGGGTGTTACTTAGCACATAGATGCATGAATGACTGACTCTCTGTTTGTATGTGTTTTAAATACAGCATATGTGCAGAACTGTATGGGTGGATGAGTGTGTATATATGTATGTTAGTGAGTGAATCACTGTCTCACTAGTGTCTTTTTCTGTAACTACATATGTTTTAATCTAGTATATGTGAATATTGATGTATATAAGTGAGTATATGTGAGAGTGAGGGATTGTAAGAGTTCCTGTTTAAATAAGTATGTGTTTCTATAAGTGATTGTTTAAGAGAATAAGTATGTGTAATTTTCCTTAGAAGTAAAGTGGTAGTGTGTGTATAGCTGTATATGCAAATAAATGGATGTTTAATAGTTTATTTGCATGTGTGAGTATGTGTGAGAGTATCTTTTGGATGACTGTCGTTGTGTAACAGGATATATAGGTGTATCACTATATATGATGAGTGAGTATATGTATGAGTGACTACATAGAACTGTTGGTGAAAGAGTGGATGTGTATATAGATGGTGGACTTAGTGAATTGGTTGTTGTAACTGGTATGGGTATCTCCATTTTTTTGTAAATTTTAGTTTCTATTTTTGAATATGTGTTTCAAGAGTTACATTACAGTGAAAAGAGGTCTGTCACTCTGTCGCAAGGATGGTGTCATCAGTGATGTCATGAGTGATGTCACTGACCACGTCATGAGTGATGTAATATGTGACGTCATCAGCAGTGCATTGCACGCGCAAGTTATAGTGAGTCCAACTAACTATAACGTGGGAATTTCAATGGTTTTATGCAAGTAAAATTTCCTGGTAACTATAACTGGTGTAAAACCTATGGTTTTTTCGATGAATTTCATAGGTTTTTTAAATGCTACTTCCTAACTATAACGTATGTAAAACCTATGGTTTTTTCAGTGAATTTCATAGGTTTTTTAAATGCTACTTCCTAACTATAACGTGTGTAAAACCTATGGTTTTTTCAGTGAATTTCATAGGTTTTTTAAAGGCTACTCGTTAACTATAAACTGTTTATAAGTTATATTTTTTCAATAAATTTCTTAGCTTTTATTAATTGTGAAATATAAAATATTTTTTAAATGTATTCTATAGTTTTATTATAGATTTTCAAGAAATGCTTTCATAGTATTATAACGTTTTTTTCACTGTCAGAATTGCTTAGGACTCCTTGCAAGTCTCAAAAGCTTTACAAAGTCTTTACCTTACGGTCATTTCATCGTTTACAGACTTGTCAGATGTTAAAAAACGTTCCGAGGTGCGCAACAGAGTGCGCGCACTCCGGTGTTTTGAAACAATAAAAAAGTTTGATACTTTATCGGCATTGTTCTTGTGACCCCATATGAAGGTATTTAATATTTGAGAATGTATACCTTTCCTCATTTTCACATTTTAAAACTTCATTAAATTAAACCGATACTTCTAATTCTCGTACGTGTCCGGATTCCGTCACCGCGTATACGTCCTAATACGCGCATGTCAAATCATGTGACTTGAAAAGAACACTTCCTATTGGTTCATAGTAGTTTCTGTTCCGCAATTTTTCAGAAACCACCAACTTCCCTCACTATCTATTTGGCGCTGAAGAGATAACAACCTTTTTCATATTTCCAGACACTTTGCTGAAATGGCGGCCGCAGCCAATTCTTCTTCGGAATCTGAAGGAAATGGTTATCTTCCTTTAAAAAAAAAAAAGGAATCTTTTATTTGGCAATTTTTTACCTTTCCTGAGGGGCAAAAAAAAGTAAATGCTCCGAAAGTAACGTGCACAATTTGTGGCTCCGTACTTTCCAGAGGAAATCCAACCAAAAAATATTCTTTTTCAATTCTTACTATGAAAAGGCATATGAGCCAAGTCCACCCTGTTCAATATGCACAGGCAGCGACAAGAGCTCTGGCCACAGAACTGCCACCATCTCAGGCCAGTACTTCATCGACAGCACGACCTACATCTCCATCGACTGAACAGATGGAGTTGAAACCATTTTTCAAGAAAGTGCATATAAAATGCAACAAGTGCAAAGGATTAATTGTGTACGGGGAGCAAAGCGCCATTCTTATTGAAAGAAGATTTAATCAGCATAAAATGTTCGAATGCATCAAATTTTTTTACAACTTCAAATGTTCCTGTTTTACAGTTTAAAAATTTGGTTCCTGTTTCACAAATTTTAAAGAATGAAAAACGTAATTTTTTTTTTTTTTTTTTTTAAAACAGTTCTTTTCAGAACTACCTCATTGTACCAAAAAGAGCTCTATTCATAAGCTAAATTATTGCCGCATTTTAGGAACAATAATTAAAGAATGCGGCAAAACTTGGGACATATTATGAAGACGTGATAATTTCACTTCGCTTTAATCGGCATAACGCTGTTAAACAAGCGCCGATAATCGCCTTCATAATATGAGCCATATTATCAAGGATAGACGATACAATATCGCCGCTTCTATCGACAGCAAACTGACGATAAACCGGCGATAATGGACTTGATAATATGCTGTATGAAATTCCTAGCGTAGCCCATATTACATGTTTTCGCATCTTACATGGGCTTTCATAGGATTTCCATAGGGCAAATTATGAAACCCATTATCGCCGCTTTATCGCCAATTTCCTGTTGATAAAAGCGGCTTAAATGTATCGACTGTCCATTATAATGTGCCCCTATGTTTTTCAAAATTCAAAATAAAACGTATGTTATATGCCTTTATATCTAACATGACGTTCCACTGCAATTTATAAAGCATATTATGGACGCCGTTTTCGCCTCTATATCGGCAACTTCCTGCCGTTCAAGGCAGCGTTAAACTCTTTTGAATCTTTGTAAATATTCGTCAACATCTTTATAAGAACGTGATAACACCGCCTGCGGTAAAAGCACTTTGCATTTGTGCCGCACAGACAGTTAATGACATGCATAGTAGGGGTATGTTAAACTATAAGCAAAACCTGTTTAAAGGCAAAAATACTATCTCGTACACGACTCCTGTTAGGAAAACAGTTTAAATAAACTTGTTTATCATACGAGTGCCACGGGCAGCTGTGATGAAGCATTTGGCAGCGTTAACGTGGAGGTGTGGAAAATAAAACTAAATCAACCCCCTCTCGTATTTACAAAGCACACATTAGTGCATAAAAGCAACGCTTGTTTTCACGCGGCAATATTAAGTGCCGCAGACTGTTACAGGAGTACTATCACATATGTATTAAAATTACGTTAAGACTGCCTCTTTTGTAATTCTCTGCTAACATGCACTCTCATGATTAGAAGTGAAATCATAGTCCTTCTTCTATTTTAATTTTATGTGCCGTTTTTTGCCTTTAGCAATCTACTTACCGTATACAACTAGCAAAAATTATCACTATGTTGGCTTACTTCCCAAAAAATTTCGTAGACCAGCGGCGATCTTTAACGCTTAGGAGTGATACAATTATCAAACTTTAATTCTAAAACTAGTGATTCCCGAACTGTGCACCACGGCTCCCCAGTCCGCCTTAATGAGGTGCCAAAAACACGACGCACACTAGGATGCCTAACCGTCTGTAAATTGCACAGACGTCAGTACTCTGTTATGTGTAACTGTATCCATCTCAGAAAGCTGCGCGCTCCTCCCCTGTGATAACGCTGACAGTCCATCCTGAAACGGCCTTGATTTATACTGCAGCAGGAGCACCCGTCCCACGCATTGGAATTCTCAAAGGAGTTTTCTGCCTCAATAAACAGAAGACATTGTTTTAGATAAAAAAAGTTAAACTACCATCAAGGCTTATTATGAAACAGTTTCTTTAAAATAGTTTATAAAACAAAATTATTAAATCAGAATAACGTTCTTTGATTATCTTATAAATTTAAAACAGCAGTCTTTTTATTAACATATTCAACAATACCATGGTTACTGCTTATGTACATAAAGGAAGTAGGACCTAATCTCAAAGGCAATAGTGTTTGCTTGTTATTTGTGTGAAGGTATTTCCTAAACTACATATCTGCATGCAGTAAGACAAACAACATACCTCCAGTCGAGCACCACACTATACTACACGCATATTTGTAGTTTAGATGCTTTAATCTGCCTACACAAATAACAACCAACACCTCCTTTGAAAACACTCCTTCCTTTTTTAAAACAGTGCTAAAAGTCAGGGGCGGATTACCAAGGCGGACATTCAGAGATGGGCCGAAAGGCCAGTGCCTCAGTGCTCTCTGTGGGCCGTTTTTTTCTCCCCTGCCCCAGTCCACACAGACGGCACTTGGAAAGGGGAGAAAAAAAAGCCGACCCACAGAGTACACGGAGACAGACAGGGAAAATAAAAGCAACCTCTCTGTCCGGCTGAACACCCCTGCCTTACCAAGCAATAAAGCTAAGGCTGGGCTGGGGAGGGATGATTGTTTTCAAGAATCGACCTCCCTAGGGGGTAGGTGTTTCTCAGGCCTTTGAGCCATTTTCACCTAAGCCCCCCTAGGGCCCATGCAGCCCATGCAGCAAGTATGTAAAGTAAACAAAAGTAAAAGGTAGCATACAGTGTGATACCTACAAAAACTGAAGTGTGCAAGTAACAAAAGAGTACCATACACAAGTACAAGGATAATACTACAGTAAATGGTAAAGACTTAATCTGACAGAACACACTGGGATGGTACTTCCCATGCACCAGCTTCACCTCAACCTCCCTCTGCCTACCTGGCTGTGTTTTGTGGTCCCCTGCTAGGACATTTTCCCGAGGCCTGTAGGACTAATTAATTACCTAATTGCAGGGGCCTTACCTCTCTTCAAGTGCTCCTAAGCTAAAGGCCTGGGAAGGACTAAGTAGGTTAGTAATACCAGCGGCTATTCTGCTTTTCAGGTGCTCCTGTGCTGAACGGCTAAAATAATTTTGTGACAAAGGGGCCTTCCTATTTTTTTGTAGTTGCTCAGCATATTCCCATTAGCACCTTGGCCCTGTGCCCTATAGAAGAACAGTGTCCTCCCACTTTTATGCTTTGTATGTGCAAATGATGTTTCATGAAAGGGCACACCCCTTGAATATGGACCACACCCATTAAATATGGACCACGCCTCTTGAATGTGGACCACTTTTTTTGCTCAGGGGCAACTATTTGATTTTGATCATTTTCAAATATAGCACAAATATGTTCAAAAGTGAGTAAAAACAAATAGTAATGTTAACAACTGTTTACAGTCACTTACATCTTGCAATGTTAACTTTCTATGTCAATTATATTAAATTTCACAGACAAACAAAGCACATCCCAATATACTCATTATCTATCATTAGTTGTCACTAACTGCTGTTAGCATCAGCTACATACTAATAAGACAATTTTTCTGCACTATCTTGCCTTTTAAAATCAAAAATGCAGAATAAAATTCCTTTGATAATTTCCTGAAAAGTTCTGTAACACATCATTTACCTGCAATATTTTCACACATCCGCATTAGTGAACAGACTGACTGAAATGTTGTTGATTTCTTAAATAAATTTTTTAGACGCTCCTTGTGACCGTGCAGCCAATCCTCCATGGAAATGCTTATATAAAACACAACACTATTATGACCATGATACTCAAAGAAATAACACAGGGTGTAAAAAGTATTTTTATTATTTATACTTACCTAAGAAATAGTAATAAAGAAAATATTGAAAAATTTGAAAAACATGGTATCTGTGAAAGAAAAGTAAAAATATGGTTATAGTGTTATTTCATTAAACAAAACAAAGTAGAAGTGATTGAAGCAGAAAGTGAAAGAAAAGAAGACTGAGGGACAGAAAGAGACCAAGACAGAATATTTTGAAAGAAATAAAAGCACTCAAACAATGACAGTCTAAAGGAAACTAAAGTGACAGCCAAAATGAGAGTATGATCAGTGATAATACACAAAACAAATAGTCTCTGAAATAACAGACTAAGAGTACCTAAATATCTTAAAGAGATAGATAAAATAAAGAACCAACACTAAGAGAAAAAGAGTCAAAAAGGTAGAGTAACAGAAGATAAATAAAATACAAACAGACATGGAGTATAAGAGAGACATAGAAACAAAAATAAAGTAGGGTGAGAAAACGAAACTATAGATTTTAGATTGGAAATTGTTCATAAATAAAGAAAGCAGAGTAAGGGAACAAATTGTAAGGTACAGTAAGACAAACAAATTAAGATTCACGAAACAAAGCCAATAAAAGATCAATGAAGGTAACTCTCTATAAAGCAACATAAGTAAGAAACTGAAGACTAAGAAAGACTGAATAGAATACTAACAAAAAAGATGTAAAAGTAAAAGCATGAGTTAAATAAAATAACCATATCTAAACACCATTATCAAAGGAAGAGGATGAAGAAAATTAGAGTAAGAGATAGGTACACGAAACTTTCAGATATGATTAGTTGTTCTTACCTTAAAAATATAATATCTGTGGAAGACAATAAAGAAATCTGTTATAATACATACTTCTAAATCCAATATAACAAAATATCTTAAACAACATATTTACTGGTTTATTTTTGCTGTCTTCAGATAAATTGATTTTCACTATAAACAGTGATTTCAATAGTAATCATCGTGTAACAGCGGGGAAAAAAAACACAATCAAAATGATTGTATTTAAAAAACCCATAAAAGATCTCTATACATACTATAAATACCTAGAAAAAAACATGTCTTAAATGTTTTTCTCTAATTCGTAATTTCTTGAGTAAGCACACCACATATTCCACAATTATAAACTAACTAAAGTATACCAGTTACTTTTAAATACCGCTCCACAAATTACCGTGCAACTATGTTCTTAAAACATTTATCTCAAATCAACATTTTTATATCTAATTTTTTCCACATGGCCAAATACTATGAGATAAGTCCTTATTTTTTTGAGTACCTCTCAACAAACTCGCGAGTAAGTATGTTCTAGAAACATTTATCTGTATTCCACATTTACATATCTCATACATTTCCGCAAGGCCAAATGGTATGAGTTAATTCGTTTTTTTTACTACCTCTCCACAAACTTCCAAGTAAGTGTACTCTAAAAACATTTATCATAAGTCAACATTTCCATATCTCATTGTTTTCCGTGTTGCCAAATAGTATAAGTTAATTCCAACATGTCCTGTACCAGAAACATTAAGGAAACCTTACCTGATGCTATCACTTTGGCACATAATAGTCTCATTTCCATATTTGAACACCCTTAATCACATCATATTTCTAAAGAACACATTTTCATATCTTTACAGTATTACTCTGACTCCACCAAGTAATTTCACTGAAATTTTGGTTGCCAAAATATCAAATAACAATTTCTTAACTCAGAAGGCAAACGTTTCTTAAAACTTAATTGACTATCATTGCACAGCGTCCAACCAGTTGGACTCTTCAAATAAGCTATGTAATGTCCTGATGATATAGATGACCCATCATGAAAAATAATTGCTACAGTTACAAATGTTCTTCTAGAAATAGATATTTGAGAAGCCACATAATTTTTTATTAAAGTTGACAATTTACTTCCATCAGCTCTGCATCGTTGAAGCATTAAAATAACATACTGTCCATATCTATGGATAAATAAGGTAGATAACATTTCTGAATTACATTGAGAACAGACCATGTTCTGATATGCATCTTTAACTAGTTTATTAAAGGAGACTGTTTTACAATCTGGTAATGTTAAATATATAAATCTTTCTGTGTGTATGTCAGTACTACTTGTAAAAGAGCAATTATCGCAAATATGTTCCCATTTATAAGAAAGGCCAAATAGACTATCAATACCTACACCTTCTTCTTCCAAAACTGTAAGCATATACATAATACATTCCTGACAATCTTGCTGAATATTCTGAGAAAATTGATTTAGTTCTGCACATATGTCTAAAACATTCCTTACTTCTGAAACACTTGCTACTTCACTATTACCACTAGTAAATTTTTCAAACACAGAATTTAAAGAACAACAAAATGTTTGTTCCTGATTTTCTCTAATCTGTTCCTGTAACCTTTTTAGAAAAAAAACACATTAACCACTACATTTGCATAGCAGTTGACACCAGACTTATTTTCAAATTTAAATCCAACAATCTCCGTAGAACTAACGTTTTTCTGACTCTTATCAATGACAGTCTCATCTTTTTTTCTTCGTTTCTCTAATACTTCACTACATTGTTTCTCATTTCTCCTTTTCTGACCAACTATACTCTTTTTAATTAAAGGATATTGAGGTAAATGTGGAGTGTATTCTCTTCTTAACCTATTATACTCCTGTACACATTTTAAATCTGCACTGATCTTTGTCTCATCAAAATCAATTAGATAAAGCCCAGATACAGTTCTAACTCGTGATAAAGCAACATATCCCATACCCTCTTTGAATACACTATTTCCAATATTTACCAAAGCACAATCTACACTTAAACCTTGCGATTTGTGAATAGTCACTGCATATGCCAAACAAATTGGAAATTGTTTCCGACGGACATACAAGTCTTTTACAAGTAAAAAACGACTTGAGCAGCGACTGATTAGTTGAACTTCCTCTATTTCATCAAATTTTATTCGTAAAAATTCAATCTCATCTCTATTTGGGTAATTTACAAAACTAACAACATTACCCATTGCTCCATTCACCAGACCTCTTTCTACAAGTAAATAATCCGACAATTTAAACATACATACAGATTCTTCTCTAAACCAGCAGTTTTAGATATAGATGTCTGTAGACTATCCAATTTTAACTTTAATTTATCAGACAAAACAATAGTACTTCCTTCATACTCTATTTTATCTTTTGCTTCCAGTTTCTTAATGTCTTGATTTTCCAACTTCAACATTTTCTCATTGAAAACTGAGCATTCTTTTAGAGTTGGCATCAAGCATATAACTGACTTATCTTTTACCTCTTTACTATATATTTTCTCAGGTACATTATCTTCATTGGGAAGCAACTTACATATTAATCGAGTTTGTAGAGCTTCTTTTGCATCTTCAGTTAGTCTTCCAATCCTTATATCTTGAAGAATCTCTCCATATTTAGTATCCTTTGCCTGTCGCATATTTTGAATCAGTTCAGTATATTTGAAATATGACCATATATTTACATTTCCAATACTGCCAAGGCACTTTCTGGTGTCTTCATGTGTCACAGTTTCAAATACAGATTGTCCTTTTACAGGAGTCAGTTGCAGTAGATCTCCAAAAACTATGACATGTTTCCCTCCAAATAAAACATCATAGTCAGTTTTAAGTATCTGCTGCATTCTTAAATGTACAAAAGCAAGCATTAAATTGGATACCATGCTTACCTCATCAATAATAAGAAGTTTCATTTCTTTAAGAACTCTTGAAACTTCATAACAAGCATCTCCAGATAGCTTGTGATATTGTAATTTGTTTTCATGTTCAACTGGCAGCATTAATAAACGATGTAAAGTAATACCTTTAATATTATGTGCTGCCAATCCAGTTGGAGCTGTCACAACACAAGACAATGGTGATTGAGTTTTTTGCTGTAGATATGCAGTAATTCCTTTTATAAGAAAACTTTTCCCTGTACCAGCTTCTCCACTTACATATAGTCGAATAGGTTGAAATGACATACATGAGCATTCTTTTTTCTCATGACGAAAACCATGCTCAATGTGCTCTGTCACTTCCACATATATTTGTCTTTGCTCAAGATTAAATTCCTTCTCCAATTCTTCTAAGTTTATTATATCCTCTTGAGCTTGCTCCATTGCTCTTTCCACCTCATCCATGGCAGTGGCTGCTTCATTTCGGATAATTGGTTCTCCCAGTGGATCCTGACTCAACGATGCTGTACTTTGTGTACCTTGTGAACTTTCTCTAGCAATCTCCGCTGCAATTGTTGCTTCTTGCTCTATTTCGTCGTTCAACATTTTCAGATAATTACTAAAAGCAGGACATTCTATACTACTTTTAGATGCGTTAAAAGAATCTTCATAACTTATAAACTCTCCAAGTAGTTCCTCTTCGGTACGCCATGGTTTAAAGAGTTGCAAAAGAGCTAAATAGTAAAATTCTCTTTTGTCTGGATTTTCGCAACTCAGTTTTCGGTGATTAATCAAATGTCCTTTTGTTTGTTTCACCAGACATCCTTCCTGTCCAATTACAGCGTACATACCTTTTTCAACATTCTCTCTAACATTCCTTTTAAAAGTGTATTTTTCAAGAACTTCATACAGACAAATATTTTCTAGCAGAGTACTTCTATTTGGATAGTATGTATCCAACATATTTGTTTTCAAAATGTCTGTACTGTTTTGTTCTTTCTGTGCTAAATATTCAATTTCTTGCACAGTTTTCAAAACACGGTTTCGTGTTCCTGCTAGACCTAAACTCACCCACAGGATACTTCGAGATTTCGCATAAAGACTTGCTGATGATAATCGATCACAGCATTCATATGCTCCAATTTCTCGATGTGATAACATCTTCAAACTGTATGTATACAATTTCTTGCTTAGGCTCTTTTCATGAGAAATATCTTCCCACATCTCCTTCAGTTCCGTCTTTTCAGATTTTGTGATGTAAGACGTTACATATCGAGCCACAGCAATAGAGTTGTCCGCAACATATTGTATATCCATGTTAGCATTCCACATGGACAAAATGACAGGGTTGAAGTCATTTATATATTTGGACTCTTCTCCTCTTCTTAAATTATAAGTATTTTTGGGTGATCTTCTAGTAATGTTATGTCGCAAAGATGACATCAAATTATTCACTCTTCCTTTTGAAAGCACTGGTCGTGCAAATCCAAAACGACATTTTGTATAGAACTTATCCTTTGTTTTGAATTTTCACAGACAATATTTCACACAACGATGTCTTTGAAACCGTAACACTTTTCCTCTTAAGTCTTTATCACTTGTACTGTTAGGTATGTCACAAGTGGCATATTCCTCAATAAAAGACAGTACAGTTTCATCGGAGTCTTTTCCAAATTTGGGAGCATCCTTGATCCATAGTAACATATGAATATAATATGTGGAGCACCTCTAGCTTGATACTCTTTTCTCCAGAAGAAATCCAAAACTTCACCAAGCGGTGGATTCTTCTTGTTTGTAAGAAACGACATCATTGCTTCAAATCGATGATTAAAATATCGGCAAACATTAACCGGATCCTACAAACACAATTCTCCTGGTGTCTTGTAGTTTATATTTTCAATATTTACATTCGCCTCTCGAAGATATTCAAGTAAATCTTCCCAGGCGTACTCTGCACAGCTTAGAGTTACAAACCATGTTGGTGCTCCCAAGTTTCGTAGCATGCATTTTAAATCTCCATGACGACGGTACCAATATTCATTAGTACCACGCTGGCATGCCATTAAATTAATTAGATGAGAATCCAAAACACTATCTTTCTGTTGCACTTTATCCATGAAATCCTTTGCTGAAACATTATGCAGATGCACTCCACTTTTTAAGACATGGTTTACTGCATAAGAAAGACCAGATAAGTCACTCTCAAAGAGAAGATGAAACAAATATGGAATACATTGACGAAATCTGGGATCTTCTGAATATAACCTTGTAGTCCGGTACTCAGAAGCAGGAATCTGCATAGGTCGATCATCATATCGCGCACCTTCACCTGTTGGGAATAAGTGTGGGAAACAACGACCTTCCAAACTTTTTTCCCACACACTAATAGGACTTCCTTCTGCTTTTTTCATCTGAAATAACTCAATTGCATTCCCCATTGCTTCTTTGGAATGCAGTGGATGAACACTATAATGTTCATAAATGTCTTCACTTCTGGACATGTCAACTTTTTCAATTTGTCCAATAGACAAATCATTATTCTCTTCATCACTTACATCTTCTTGTTCTACATACACATTTTTATAGTATTTATTATTTTTAACTAAATACAACGTTGCCTTCTTCACTTTCCTAACATCCACTAAATCTTGCCAGATTTTCTCACTCTTTGAAGGTACACCATTAACTAGAATAACAAGAGGTTCCTCTTCTACATTTTCAATACCAATTGTCTCCATATTTTTTTTTTAAATCAAGTGGCAAATATACAACTCTACCCTTTAATCCTCTTTGTAAATCTGTAGGATTTAATTTCCCAGTCTTAGGCTCCATACGAACAATAGCCTGAAAAGGATGTACACATTGAATCAAAATAGTCTCATAAGTATTTAAATCCTTCAGTTCCGATGGAATATTTATCAACTCAAGATTATTATGAACAGCTCTAGCAGGCATTTTATTTTCATTCAATTTATTATAACAATATTTACAAATACGTTGTTCAAAACCCAAATCAAAATAGTTTTCTACCAGCAAATAAGTCGCAAACTCTCTCTACTGAGTATTATCTTCATCTTCACTTTTTAAATATAAATCAACTAACCTAGTTTGACTTTTATAATGAATGCGTCGACAACACACACAAGTTAAATTTGGTTTTTCACCTGCAATGACCTTACATTTTGTTATTTCCTGTTCAAATTCTTCAGTATTAAAGTGTCCAACATTTTCTAACACATTTCCTTCTCTAACTATATCAGTTTCTACATTCTCTTCATCTCGACCAAAATAACTTACCTCAATTTCTGCACAAATACTCTTCACATCTAATACAGACCCATGCAAAAGAGCACTATTTAACTCTTTAAGTTTAAGTGCTGTACTTTTTGCATAATACATATTTCTGACTAATTTTCTCATTTTGGTATGATGCACTGCTAACATCCTAAAGTGATGAAAAACACTCTGGCATATTTTTTTTGAAAGACAAGCCAAAGAATGTCCTTCCAAACCCGTTTTTTCTCTCACTCTGCAACGATCTAATTCTTGCAACAGTACAATTTTTTTTAAACTTTCCTTAGTGTACTTACGTAAGAAATTGTGAAAGAAATCAATTGAATCCTGTCGCACACTGCAAATACTGCTACAATTCCAACTATAAACAGGAGCATGAACACGTCCCTGTAAAACTTGTCCACCTATTTCCCCTTCTGAATTTCTCACCTCAATTTTCTCTTTCTCAATAGGACAGCCATCCTTCACTTCATACGCTCGACCACTGGTGTCAACTGCATGCAACAAATCGTTACTTTGAAAGTAACTCTCTTCATTAAAAAATGGCTCAGAATTTGAACTATTATTAGAGACAAAGGTCCTTAGCTTTCAGAATTTACAAAGAAATAAAATAAAATATAGACCATGATAGGCAACTATATGTGTCACTGTCCAGCCGGACAGGATATTTATTTTCAAAAAAATGTAAGAATTGTAGTTCAGAATTAATTCAACAGGCACAATCCTGTACCAAAGAAATTCAGAGAACATACAAGGTGTTCGAAAGTTTAAAGCAGGCAAAAGAAATGAGCAAAATTGGCCACTTTTAAGTCAGTGTTCAATTAAAGTAGTGCCAAAGAAGGCGCCAGACACAACTGAATTTGACATAATAGTTTGGTTGTGAAGGCGCTTTACAAAGTCGACGTTTCGATCCCTTATGCTCAATTGTCTGGGATCATCATCAGGACTGACATATTTTACAGCGTTTGCCTGACAAATTAACATACAATTGATTTACCGCCTGTAAGAAGGGGAGAAAAAGAGAGGTAGGTAGCTTTAGAAAATTAGTTACTCAACCTGGAAGGAAAAAGAAGAAAATGTTCCTGATAGTCCGAGTGTTTCAGAGGACCATTACATTTAATCGGATTCGACTTATTCGTGCATAATATATTGTGTTACACTCGTGGGTGGCGGGCAGGGGCCGGTCGGGGTGCCTGTGACTTGTGTAAAATGATAGAAAAACATTCTCCTGGCTATACAAACAGTTTGGAAAGTAAGTATTTCACACTCGACCTTGGCGGTTCAAAAGTTATTTATAACCTTGTTTATCAAAAAAGGCCTATTTACGTTTAAGCTGTATTATTTGATCATGCACATACAACCGTGATATTGTCATGCATTGTGAGGCGGCTAGCGCGCATGGGGTTTTTTGGCGGGGGCTTATGCGAGGGACCTTGCGGGTGGAGGACTTACCCAGATTGGGGTTAAAATGACCCTATTCAATCGGATGGCGTGTTTTGGTGCCCACCTGAAATGGAAAAGGGACCTGATCAGTGAAAGCACCAGGCGGGGGAGAGAGACAGGGATGCCGACCGTGGCGGGGTCTCGAGATTACCTGTGCACAGTCCTTCTGTGGTGCGGACTTCTATTTGGATAGCGGGGGACAGGTTAAAGTTAACCGGATATTTCCTATGGGAAAGAAAGCGGGGTCAATATCGCGTCAATTGGACAGACTAGTTGGATTGTCTAGAGCGGTCCGGGTTTGAGCGAGTCTTACCTTGCGGCGGGGCACCCTCGTGTTGCATCAGTCTGCAAAACCGGAGCTGAAGGAGCAGTGTCCCTCTGTCAGCTACCGTCTCCGTCGGATGACTCGTGCTATAAGCGCTAGTATGGTTGGGTCGTAGAAAGAGAAGATGGGTCGTAGAAAGAGAAGATGGGTCGGCGATGGCCGCCATCTTGGTGAGGGAATACGCGGGCATTCGGTTGCGCCATATTGAGAAGGGAATTCACGAGTGTTGTGACAATGTGCAATATTTACATTTTGGTGGTGAGATAATGTGACATTTACTTAGTGAATTTCGTGCGGGCGGCGCTTAGGTGGGTGACTTGAATAAAAACATATTTACATTAGATTATACTAAGGCAGCGAGCAGGTCATTTTTCAAAGCACCTGGTTGGATCACATGAAATACATTTTTTGAACAGTTTATTTGTCCATGTGGCCAACCGTGGCATGCGCAGGGCAATTGTCAATGTTATTCAGTTTGGTGCGCTCATAGAAGACTAGTCCAATCTTCCAGGCGATTGAGGCCATTTTGGATGGTGTCGAATTGTATCATAGTTCTCAGTTCCTCCCTGTTCAACAGTTGACCAATGTTACCACCTCTTGGGGGGAGTTTTATTACCTTGAGAATGGACCATTTGATATCATTTTCATTGTGTCCAGAGTTGATGTAGTGGTCCACTAGGGGAGCATTTGCCGTTCTGCAGCGAATTCGACTCCTGTGCTGGCAGATTCTGGTCTTTGCTTTCTGTGTCGTCTGTCCCACGTAGAATTTGAACTATGCATCCATTTACCAGAAAAGATTTTACAAAAATTAGTTCTATTTATGTGTCTCTTCCATTTACTCTTAGCTTTCAAAACTCTGATTGCCTTATTTAGTGTATTTATTCTTTTAAGCACTAAAATAAACAATTTTTTTTCGTCTCGAACGCATCATCCACAACTTCCTTTATATACTTTTTTTTCTGATAAAAAGCAGATTTCCTTTTTGAAACTTTTTCCTTTTGTAATAAATTCATAACAACTCTCTTATGAAACATACGTTTCCTTATTTCCGCAAACTGATTTGTACGTCTTCTACTGTACATATTTTCCTCACCACTCTTTTCCAACACAGTTTTCTTTTTTCGTCCATTTCTCCTTGTAGATCCTGAAAACTGTTTTTCCTTTGCAACATTATCCAATTGACTTTTCCTCTGACACAATTTTTTTAAAAATTCCTTACTGCTCTTACCAGGAGCACTCTTGTTTTTGTCCGTCCTTTGTTGATTACGTAAATCTTGTCCCTCTTTTCTCTTCAAATGGTATGTCTTTTTATACAGCTTTCTTTTTTCATTTCTCGTCGGCATACTGACTGATGTTTCTGATTTTAATGATAACCTGTTTGGAAAAAAAGTTAAAAAATATTATAGACCCCTACTACCATATACCATACAAATTATAACCAAGGCTTGATTTTATAACTTGAATAAAAACAAAGAAACAGTCTCTGGTCAGAGTAGGAAATCCTATAGTGAATATTGTTTCTAAATTTGTGACACTCCATATCTATGTTATCCTTACACATGTATTGTATGAATGTAATTTTTGAGAGATGTAAGTACTATTCTAACTTTCAAGCATTATCGATGTTCATAATGCTTTTTATTTTTATAACTTTAATCTTTTATCCACCTTATCACAACTTTTACTGTCATTCTTAAAAAAGAGAATACTGATTAACGGTACAACAATAATATTTTCCAATTTTTTTTATTTAATCAAAAATAATTTTATTCATTTAATAATTCATATTCCAGAATCACATTTAGCATAATTTCATCTGATATTTCATTACTATTTTGCTCTTCCAAATTCTCTTCTTCCACCATCTCTAAGTATGCACTATCAAAAGTACTGTCCAAAAAGTCCTCATTTTCGGTTGGAATTTCATCGTCAAATACTCCTTCAATTAATTCTTCTAGTACTTCTTTTGCCATTTCAAAATTAATAAACTCATTTTCACAGTAATCTTCCATCTTTTTATTAATTTTCTATCTTCTTTCTCCTTTTAAAAAAATATAAAGACTAATTTAAATATTTTTTTATTATTAGTTAACCAATGATTACCTTGAGTAATCTTTTAACTACATACACTTTCATACTTTTAAAGACATTAACTACATTGATTATTATAACACCTTCCTCTTTATTGTTCTAAAAAACAGATACTTTCATGCTAGACATTAACAGTTTCCTATTTAATTTTTTTAATTAAAATTGTGCTATAAAAACACATTTCACTGTGAAATTTGCTTTCTGCATTTAGTGCTGTAGAACTATTTATACACTTTCTAATTTTATTGTAGAGATCTATTTTCTAACTTCACCACTATAAACTATGATTCAAACTGTATGCAAACTGAAGGAATAACTCACAACATACCAATTAAACATTCACTAAACCGATTGCTACTTCCCACAGAGACAGTTGCTTTTACCTTTAAAAGCATACTCATCATGTAAATTTCATCTAATGTAAAACATTTCATCATAGTCATATAAAACCACAATGAGCCGCAACTCGTGGAGGCAATTATGGTGCGACAGGGAGACAAGGAGGGAAGATCTTTGCTGGAGGGACCTAAAAAGCAGTATACAGATAATTTGTAGTAAATACATAATTTAATTATTTAAATGAATTTTACAGTGTGCACTACATTCCAAAATGCAATGCTGTATACACTGTAAAACATTTTTTATTAATTAAAATATATACTTTCCTACATTTATCTATATACCATATTTTAGATCTCTCTACCCTACACCTCCCCCTCCCTGCCCTACCATTACTCCCTCGATGGCGTCCAACTGACCTCATCATAATACACCTGTGCAAATGCATATAATAGAATGCAAATACATAGTACTGTCACAAAAAAGCATCTGAAATGTCCATCACGCCAACAGCCATGTCATAATATACCTCTATAATTTCTCAAAAATTACTGTACACCAATGATACAGCATAAAGTTGAAAGATAATGATGACTTAGCACACATTAACCAAGGTAAACAGCAAACTCTTACAGTCAAAGAATAGATGAACCCAAACTGTATACAAAATAACACATGAACCCGGCCCATCAAAAGATTGTAACAATTAACAATAAAACCGTATTTCAAAATACATATATACTACAAGCATGTTCAGACATGTTGAAATTACAAATTAAAACCCTCATGTATAAGAGAAGCAGTGTTAATATTTTTTAAACAAACATGCATATTATGATAATCTTTTCCAAAATAAGTTATCATTTTAAATTTATCAACTCACCTGTAAAAAAGGATTTTCTGGTTCTATACTCGCACGTTCAACCTCTGGTTGTTGCTTTTCAGCACCAAACACTCTTTAAAAAAACCAGAACTGAATTTTAGTTATCATAATACACACATATGTATTACACAACATACACCCATTTTACCAAATATGATGCCTACCATATACATTCCCTAATTTTCTATCCAATATATATCGTAAAGCCTAAGTTTAAGGGACCTTATTTATGAAATCCTTGCACCACCGGTGCGTCACTTTTTCCCATGTTAAAAGTAACGCACCAGCGACGCAAGACCTTCATAAATGAGACCCAAGATGTCTTTGTGAACCACATTTATTTATCAAATTTTTTCCCCTACCATTTTTTTTAAATCAATCATTATATACAAAATAATCTACCATACATTACCAGGATACTACATGCAATATTTTTGATATACACTACTACACAACCTTACTTGCTATATTTTTAACGTAAATACATATACATTATGTGCAGGGAGTTTTTTAACATAATGGCGCTCAACACTTTCTGAATTCCCCCAAATTGGGCATATTATCAAAGGAGTTTATCTCCACTTTTTTGCCTTCAACTGCCAACAAAGCGAAGATAAAATTATTTCCCTATTACGTAGCTGTCGCTAACACCAGTTAGCGACACCTAGTAGCAGATAGCAACCATCTAGTGCGCCACTTTGCATGTCAGTAATAACTAGCACTAATGATATCCTAAAGTGAGCGTTGTAAGATGAGAGCAACTGGAAACAGTCACTAACATCACTATCGCCTATTACCAATTTTGAAGATATTCGCGCTAAGCGTGAATATCTCCAAAAGTTAACATCTGCCCTGAGCAGTTTTTAGTCATGTTATCCAATGGAACCTAGATAACATAGCTAAGAGCATTAGCTCGGTATAGCATGAATATCGCTAACTTTTTAACAATATGCATGCATTGCAGCCGTTTTTTATACCATTTATTATAATTAGCTGCTGAACGTCTCTCAACATTCCATTCGGAGGAAATAAGGAAGTGTTGCCGCCATTTTGTTAATACGACTGCATACATTCTACCGAACAAACGGTAACTACTTGGAAAGAGAAAAAGGCACAGATTATCTAACCGAGTACGTTTTCTCAGGGAGTGCCCTATAGACACTGAACGCCAGAACAACATTTTTTTTTTCTAAAAAAAGTTACGGGGTGCGCACACTCGATCGCGCAACCCTATTTACAAGACTGTGATTCACATGCTTTATAAGTAAAATTTAATGCTGGAAATACAGACGACACTTGAAGATCGTTTCAGATCTTTAAGTTTACTTATTTTGCCTATTATTTAAAATTACAAAAATATACAGTTTATAGAATTCTCATTTGCTGTTTAACATCTGTTAACATTAGAATCAGTGCAAATCAGAAAGTATTGGCCGCCATTTTGTAACTGCGAGTGAATATATTGTATTGATCAAAGGGTTAGAACATGAAATGGACAAAAGTTACAGATTATGTAACCCAGTACGTTTTCTCAAGAAGTCCAGTATAGACCCTGAACGTGAATGAAACTTTTTTTTTCAATTTAAACAGTTACGTGGTGCGCGCATTGGATCGCTGAATATCGCTAACTTTTTAACAATATCCATGCATTGTAGCCGTTTTTTATACCATTTATTATAAATAGCTGCTGAACGTCTCTCAACATTCCATTCGGAGGAAATAAGGAAGTGTTGCCGCCATTTTGTTAATACGACTCCATATATTCTACCGAACAAACGGTGAGAACATGGAAATAGAAAAAGGTATAGATTATCTAAGCGAGTACGTTTTCTCAGGGAGTGCACTATAGACCCTGAACGCCACAACAACATTTTTTTTTCTTAAAAAAGTTACGGGGTGCGCGCACTCGATCGCCCGACCCTATTTACAAGACTGTGATTCACATGCTTTATAAGTACAATTTAATGCTGCAAATGCAGACGACACTTGAAGATCGTTTCAGATCTTTAAGTTTACTTATTTTGCCTATTATGTAAAATTACAAAAATATACAGTTTATAGAATTCTCATTTGCTGTTTAACATCTGTTAACATTAGAATCAGTTCAAATCAGAAAGTATTGGCCGCCATTTTGTAACTGCGAGTGTATATATTGTACTGATCAAAAGGTTAGAACATGAAAAGGACAAAAGGTACAGATTATGTAACCCAGTACGTTTTCTCAGGAAGTCCAGTATAGACCCTGAACGTGAATGAAATTTTTTTTTTCTCCGTAAAAAATTACGTGATGCGCGCATTGGATCGCGCACCCCTATTTACAAGACTGTGCACTATTACCTTTTCTCACAGATTATTAGCTGCACATAGTAAATACACCATAATTTACTTATTTCACTAATCTTTATTAAACTTTACGTAACAGTTCCGCTAACACTGTTACAATATTCTCATACGTTAGTTTGTGAAAAAATAAAAACTATTCCATACTAAATGTAACTCTCTTTAAAAGTTTTCAGTTCCGTAACTACACTACACTCACCTAACATCATTTCATTGCGTCACTTCTCCACTAGTCATAAGTACACAGAGCCTTATTTATGAAGCCCTTGCGCCGCCGGTGTGTCACTTTTAACATAGGAAAAAGTAACGCATCTATGGTGCAAAATTTTCATAAATGAGGCCCACAGTGTCAAAAATATCAATGCCGCACATAATCGTTCACATCCAGGCACTACCAATTGCATAACTTGTTTAACATGAAGCGCTGTAATGTTGCATGTGTCTTCAATGATACACCGGTATCTCCTATTATGCCTAATTTTACCATAACACTCAGCAGTAATTATTTATTTTCAAGCAATCTTAATTACTATGACGTTTTAATAAACGACAAACTTTAATCTGAAATAGTCACTCTGCAAATGTTTCTCTGTAAAAATGAACTTCACCCACCCACGCATGGGAACCTTGATGTTTGCATCTGGCCGCGAAATACGGCCTTGAACTCAAAGTTCCATCCCAAGACTTGAACAACAGCCTTATTGTCCCAAAATCAAGCTACCCGAGCATCTGTTCACAAACATATCTCAGTCACTTAGCTAACAGTCGCAGAAAACTGCATATCTTATTAAATAGTGACCTTCCTTTACAATTTTCTAACGTGACTCTCATAATCTTTAAGGCTCCTCCACTTTCCAGCTGCACTATTTTTTTTACAACTACTAACCAATGCTTTGGTGCTTTTTTTGCACCAAATCATTTAAAGGCATTCTGCTACTCTCACTCCATACTGTCTGATCTATGTTTCTGGACATCCTCATCTATTACCAGCAGCTGCAACCTTTGTATTCCTATTTTCGTTATAACAAAATGGATGTCCGTCCCGCCTTTGGAAACGAGCTGGAACACTTACAACTATTTTGCCACAGAATGCTTGACGAGTATGGCATTCTGCCACTCGCGACTTTGAGTGCATCATATGGATTATCGTTTCGATTGACCTATTTCACCTGTGTGCAGCCTGTATTTCATTGCCTGAGCTGTGATTTCATGTGGGCCCTGGACTTATGTCTCTGCAACTCTGTACCTCCTGAAGTGAATTACAATCATCTCATGAATCCGTTACTTGATCATGAACAGCTTTGTTCCGACGGAGGGATTATGGCCTTTGCAGCGATACATGGAGTTCTGGGTCATTGGAATATTTTCGCAGCGGCGCAAGATTTCTTGGCACACAGCTACATTGAAAATTCACCGAGTTCTCCTCTGATGCTACTAGAGGCTCCGGTGATTAATGACCATGTATGTTCATTTCCTCTTCTCAATTGGATGGCTGACTTGTTTTCGGATGATAACAATGACTTTCTTTTAGAAGCAGTTGCCACTTACTTTGCCTATTCAATGGAAGAATAGCTGTTCTGCAAACCATTGACATCTTGACTGTTTTTTCCCTTCCTAATTTTTCTTATTTTTTTTTCTTATTATATTTTATATAAACTGACCTATTGGCTTTACTAACATTGGACATTGTAATTTCCTACTGGTGTGAATTTTTTAAGTTAAGTGGAGTTAATTTTTTTTCCACACCTCCTCCATTTTGTTCAAAACATTTCATGATGCTCTAATTTCAACAAATCACTACCTTATGTTATCTTATCTGATTTAAAATATTCTCGAACCAAGGCTGCGTAAAATATGATTAAATGTGCCCTGAGAAATGTGTAAAGTTACAATGACTTTTTATATGATTTTATATGGTTTATCACCATTCTCCCTTTCTACTCCTTATTTCCGCCTCACACACATGTGCTGCTTTTAATTTATGCCTATTGAAAGATTTTTGATTCATAACTAAAAAGTTTATGATTACCCTGATATTACCATTGCTTATCAACCTGTATGAGACATTGTGTACTGAAACCTTTCAAAAAATTATATCAATACAATAGTTGTTCTGAGTACTGATTTTCGAATGTCCCTGCACATAACATACATGCACCTCGAGCCAAATTCTCTCGAACCAAGGCTGCGTAAAATATGATTAAATGTGCCCTGAGAAATGTGTAAAGTTACAATGACTTTTTATATGATTTTATATGGTTTATCACCATTCTCCCTTTCTACTCCTTATTTCTGCCTCACACACATGTGCTGCTTTTAATTTATGCCTATTGAAAGATTTTTGATTCATAACTAAAAAGTTTATGATTACCTTGATATTACCATTGCTTATCAACCTGTATGAGACATTGTGTACTGAAACCTTTCAAAAAATTATATCAATACAATAGTTGTTCTGAGTACTGATTTTCGAATGTCCCTGCACATAACATACATGCACCTCGAGCCAAATTCTCCCTTTTGGCGCGTTTTTCATTTCCTTTCACAATACCACACAACAAGCTTGTTACTGCTTCGTATGCTGTAAACTAACTGTAAATTAAGTGATGTTTAACCATTACTATTTTCATATATGATTACTGATAAGCATGGGCGTAAAATCCGCTCCGCTTGTGGATTTTTCGGATTTTCGGCAAATCCGCAATCCGCGAACGCTCGCGAATTTGTCGAAAATCCGTGAATCCGCTCGCGGCGGATTTTTTGCTTGGTTGCGGCGCGCGGCGTGGTGCACGGCGTTCACTTTCCGTCATATTAGCGTTTGCCGAGTTGTTTTTCTTTGCGAGTGACGCGCCATTTTAGATCTTGCTGCGTGTTCCCGCGGGAGTTTGTCGCCCGCGAATACGTACTCGCGGCTTGCCACCTTGCACAGCACACCTCGCGAGAGTTCGCAATTGCGAACACGTAGTTGCGGCGGAAAGGAACAATCTCGCACTTGCGAAATAGAGATTTTGCAATTTCGCACAAGAAAATCACCAGCAAACAGGATAAACCTTCAGAAAATTATGATTTTTATCAGAATCACTCCTCAGGTTGACATTTGCATGGCCTTTTTTTTTTTGCAAGGAGTCCATTTTGGGGGGGGGGAGGAAGGAAGTGCCCCACAGTCTCCAACTTCCTGTTCCTGTCCAGCAGGCTCCTCCCAGTGCTTTGTCCATCTCCTGGTCACTTTCATTTGGATCTGGAGCTGGAAGGATTACTTTTTGTGGGTGCTGCTGGATATTTGGATTTGAGGCCTTTTTGACTGTCTTTGGATCACTTTTGGATTAGAAATCAACTTTCACAAGTAAGTTTGTTTGGGGCATTACAGTTGCTGCAAGTAAAAATTTGGAACTTTTTCAGAACATTAAATAAATGATATTGTGGGTAGCCACAGTATCCAGTAGGACCAGGGTTGGTTAGGGGTGCATGATACAACTGTTTTGTTGAATTTAAACACCATTTAGGCCATGGATGGGCTGGGATTGTGCTGATTTTTGTGTTTTTTTGGGACTGCTGGTGGGGCCCTTTGCCCAGGGGTGGTGAGTGTTGCATGGGCCTAGTCTTTCTGTGGGGTGTCTTCTTAAATGTAAACATAATTGAGGCCATGGATGGGCTGGGATTGTGCTTATTTTATTGTTTTTTGTCTTTTTTGGGGGGCTGCTGGTGTGGCCTTTTGCCCAGGGGTGGTGGTGCATGGACTGAGTGTGCCTGTGGTGTGGTCTCACTCTCTTTAATGTAAACATCATGGATGGCATTGGATTGTGGTGATTTCTGGCTGTTTTTCTGTTTTTTGGGGGTGTACTGTTGATGTGGACTGGTCATGTGGGTGGTGGTGGTGGCCATCTTGAGTGCTGGCTGGTACAGGCAACATGTGCCTGGGGTGTAAGGGGCCATTTTGAGGAGAGGCAGTGTCTGAGGCCTGCACTTATTTTGCCTACTTTTCATCCATTATGCCCAGGGGTAGTGAGTGTTGCATGGGCCTAGTGTTTCTGTGGGGTGTCTTCTTGAATTTAAACATACTTGAGGCCATGGATGGGCTGGAATTGGGCTTATTTTATTGTTTTTTGTCGTTTTTGGGGGGCTGCTGGTGTGGCCTTTTGCCCAGGGGTGGTGGGTGGTGCATGGACTGAGTGTGCCTGTGGTGTGGTCTCACTCTCTTTAATGTAAACATCATGGATGGCGTTGGATTGTGGTGATTTCTGGCTGTTTTTCTGTTTTTTGGGGGTGTACTGTTGATGTGGACTGGCCATGTGGGTGGTGGTGGTGGTGGCCATCTTGAGTGCTGGCTGGTACAGGCAACATGTGCCTGGGGTGTAAGGGGCCATTTTGAGGAGAGGCAGTGTCTGAGGCCTGCACTTATTTTGCCTACTTTTCATCCATTATGCCCAGGGGTAGTGAGTGTTGCATGGGCCTAGTGTTTCTGAGGGGTGTCTTCTTGAATTTAAACACCATTGAGGCCATGGATGGGCTGGGATTGTGCTGATTTTATTGTTTTTTGTCGTTTTTTTGGGCCTGCTGGTGGGGCCCTTTGCCCAGGGGTGGTGAGTGTTGCATGGGCCTAGTCTTTCTGTGGGGTGTCTTCTTGAATTTAAACATAATTGAGGCCATGGATGGGCTGGGATTGGGCTTTTTTTATTGTTTTTTGTCGTTTTTGGGGGGCTGCTGGTGTGGCCTTTTGCCCAGGGGTGGTGGGTGGTGCATGGACTGAGTGTGCCTGTGGTGTGGTCTCACTCTCTTTAATGTAAACATCATGGATGGCGTTGGATTGTGGTGATTTCTGGCTGTTTTTCTGTTTTTTGGGGGTGTACTGTTGATGTGGACTGGCCATGTGGGTGGTGGTGGTGGCCATCTTGAGTGCTGGCTGGTACAGGCAACATGTGCCTGGGGTGTAAGGGGCCATTTTGAGGAGAGGCAGTGTCTGAGGCCTGCACTTATTTTGCCTACTTTTCATCCATTATGCCCAGGGGTAGTGAGTGTTGCATGGGCCTAGTGTTTCTGAGGGGTGTCTTCTTGAATTTAAACACCATTGAGGCCATGGATGGGCTGGGATTGTGCTGATTTTATTGTTTTTTGTCGTTTTTTTGGGCCTGCTGGTGGGGCCCTTTGCCCAGGGGTGGTGAGTGTTGCATGGGCCTAGTCTTTCTGTGGGGTGTCTTCTTGAATTTAAACATCATTGAGGCCATGGATGGGCTGGGATTGGGCTTATTTTATTGTTTTTTGTCGTTTTTGGGGGGCTGCTGGTGTGGCCTTTTGCCCAGGGGTGGTGGGTGGTGCATGGACTGAGTGTGCCTGTGGTGTGGTCTCACTCTCTTTAATGTAAACATCATGGATGGCGTTGGATTGTGGTGATTTCTGGCTGTTTTTCTGTTTTTTGGGGGTGTACTGTTGATGTGGACTGGCCATGTGGGTGGTGGTGGTGGTGGCCATCTTGAGTGCTGGCTGGTACAGGCAACATGTGCCTGGGGTGTAAGGGGCCATTTTGAGGAGAGGCAGTGTCTGAGGCCTGCACTTATTTTGCCTACTTTTCATCCATTATGCCCAGGGGTAGTGAGTGTTGCATACTTGCATGTCCGTAGTCTTTCTGTGGGGTGTCTTCAATGTAAACATCAAGGATGGCATGGGATTGTGCTCATTTTTCTGTGTTTTGTCGAATTTTTGGGGTGTATAACTGAACTGATGTTCCTCTGTCTTCCATTGCTTTTAGGTGCACAAGAAGACTCAAGAGAACCACCAGTGCCAGGAAGAAGTCCTGCAGCGGTGTGTGCAGCATAACGTCACGCGACGTCACGTCTGGACACAGAACCCTCTGCAACTCGTGCAACTGCTGCCTGCTGACCTGCTCTGAAGAGGATGGCCCCAAAAAAAGTAACCCGTAGCTCCTCTAGCAAGAAAGGTGCCAGTAAGGAGCAGAAGAAGCAAGTTACCAAGGAGACTGGTGTGCCGCCCGCCCCTTTTTTTGGGAGTAAAAAAAAAAGTATGCCTGCAGCAGCAGCAGCGGGATCTGCTGGGGACCAAGCTGGCAGCAGCACCCCCGCTCCATTGGGCTCAGTGCCACCACCACCACCACGCCAACTTAAGTCCAAGCCCTTGAGTGCTGCAGAGGCAGCCAGTATAGTTGTTCAATCACCATCGACCAGTGATGTTGGCTCATCGCAAGAAAGCAGCAGCAATGTCCCTCAATCAACACAGGTTGTTGTAGCTCATCTGACGAGTGTTGAACAACCACAGCCGCAACAACAATCACATGTGCAAGTACAAGCCCAAGTACATGTGGAAGGAGAGGCAGCGCAAGGAGATGCGCAAGCAGAGGTGCATGGAGGGTCACAAGTGCCCACAATAGTTGTTCCTCCCGAAGTAGGGGCACATCAGGAAATCGACAATCAAGGCGAGGTATCATTTGAGGAAGCCACTCCTCCTGCTGATCCTTCATTGTCTTCCACAACCCTAGCAAGGAAGAGATCAAGGGTGGTGTCTACATCCTCTTCAAGCACACCTCCTTCTGATGATACGGATCAAACTTGGGAACCAGCACCACAGCCGTCTGAGAGTGAGGCACACCATGATCCAACAAAGGTACTTAAGCGTAAAAGGAAGCTCGTCCAAAGTCTCAGACTTATGGAGTGTGATGAGGCTCAACAAGAAGTGGCGGATACTGCTGCTGATGAAGACTCTGCCAACGACGACCCAGTCATCATAAAGGTCACTGCAGCCCCAGCGGGCATGCAGCAAACAGACATTTTGACCCTAGCCCGAAGAGCTGCTGCGCGTGATGATGATGATGATGATGTTGTCGATGAGGAGGCAGTGGAAACACCACAATCATTGGAGTTAAGTAGTACACCAACTCGTCCCGCTTCCATATTTCTTTCTGGCAAGAAGAGACCTGCGTCAACCTCGACCTTAATTAGTGGCGGTGAAAGTGGAAAACGTACAAAAGTTGGGCAATCCAGATCCTCCACTTCATCTGGCATTAGCTTCATGACCACCACCACCAGTATCGCCGCCTCCTCCAGGTCCCACAGACACTTCAAGTCCCCAGTTTGGGACTTCTTTACTGTTTGTCCCAAAAATCCAAAGTTTGCCATTTGTACCCTTTGTAAGCTTGCAGTTAGTCGTGGTAAGTCAGGTACCAACTATGGTACCGGCGGCCAGAGTGGTCATCTTGAGAGAAAGCACGCTGTCCAATGGTTTGCGCACCTAGCTGCGATCAAGAAAGGCCAAAATCAAGGAAACGTTGATGTTTCATCTGATGTTGACGAGCAGGAAGAAGACGTGTCAAACACTTCCCTTACACCCAGTACCCCTGTCAGCAGCACACCCAATGTGAGGCACACTAAGAGTGTTGGAGCGAGTGAGACACCAACGCACAAAAGTTCACCAGCGAGCAAAATTGGGTCAACGAAGTCATTATCAGCCCGTAAATGCTTGGTCCAGGCCAACATTAGAACAATGCTTACTTCAGACGTGCCATATGAACGCAACCACCCACTGACGCGTCTGTATAACACTAAGCTGGCTAAAATGCTAGCTGTGGACCTTCTACCTTTTTCTTTTGTAGAAGCGGTAGGTTTTCTTGAATTAGTTGCAACGCTCTGCCCTAAATGGAAGGTTCCGAGCCGGTTCTATTTTGCCCGAGTTGCGGTTCCAGCACTACATGAAGATGTGCTGCAGGCGATTGGGGCAGCTTTGCAGAAGAGTGCTGTTCACACAATACATCTGACAACAGACATGTGGACCAGTGGCCCAGGCGATGATTACATGTGCATCACTGCACACTGGGTCTCTTTTTCAGGTGTTATAGCAAAGCTAAACGCAGGTGTTGACCCGGACCAAGTTTTCAAAGCTGCTCGGAAACATGCAACACTAGCCATGTTTGGCTTGGAGAAAAGTCACACAGCAGAAAACCTTTTGGAAGAGTTTAACAAAAAGGTCTTGACAATGCTATCCCCCCTAAAACGCAAGATTGGTTATGTTTCCACGGATAATGGCGCCAATGTAGTTAAGGCCATGTCGAAGGGTGACCATGTTAGAGTGCCGTGTTTGGCGCACTGTATCAACCTGGTAGTTCAAAAATTCTTGAGTGATAAAGAGAGTCCAGCGTTCGAGGTAATGGCCACCTGCCGCAAAATGTGCAACCATTTCAGCCATTCTTTTAAGGCCCGGAAGCATCTGCGGAGACTGCTACTTGAACGTGGAATGCCAGTGAAAGCACTCATCCAGGAGGTGGCAACACGTTGGAACTCAACCTTCTACATGCTTGAGCGTCTGTATGAGCAGTATACGGTACTCGATTACTATTTCTTGACAGAGGCTACATCTCAGAAGGAGGACCTGCGGATGAGTAAGGTGCAATGGGCCATAGTTAAAAGCCTGACAGACATGCTTCGTCCTTTTGAGTTCTTCACGCGTGCAGTCAGCCAGGAGGACTGTAATTTGGGAAAAGCTATCCCATTGTTGTGCATACTGGAGCACCAACTGATGGCGGTTTCTTCTGAGTTTCAAAAAGATGAAAAAAAAAAAACCCATTTCATTTTGTCTGAGAAATTATTACATCGCCTACGTGGTGATGAACGTCTTAAAAACATCAACTCAGATCAGCATTACATTTGTGCTACTATTCTGGATCCACGCTACAAAAAGGCGCTGGCAGACAACGCATTCTTTCCTTTCGCTGATGCAGATGTTCAAAAGTACAAACATTGGTTAGCCTGGTCAGCCAAGAGGTTTGAAAAAGAACGGCAGGTTATTGAAGGAGAAGCCAGTACATCAGCATCAGCATCAGCAGGCCATCCGCAGTCACAAGAATCCACTTCTGCACCTGTGGCTGGGGCACAAGTGACCTCTCAGCCGTTAAAGACACCGGCAACTGGATCATCTGCACCACACACAATGACAACACTAACAGTGGCTGGGGAGGAGGATTGGCTAAGTTTGATGGGGTATGGTTCTCGAAAAAATGTCACACCCAGCACAGCAAAAAGTAAGCAAAGTGGAGGAACAGTTGATGACCTTGAGTCGATGGTGCAGGACTATCTGAATGACTCAACAGTGGTCTTTCTTAATGAGGAGCCATTGCAGTATTGGCATGGCAAAAAACAATTGTGGCCACAGCTCTACAACCTGGCTATAAACTATTTGTCTTGCCCACTCGCAAGTGTGTCTTCTGAACGTGTTTTCAGTGCTGCTGGTGGCATTGTAACTCCCAAACGGAGCCGCCTCTCGCCCAAAAATGTGGAGCGGCTGACAATGATCAAGATGAATCAGCACCTCATACCACCAGATTACAAAGTACGAGAAAGCACGCCGCATGAAGACGAGGAGGACAGCAACGTAGATGAGGGGATTTTTTCTCTGTTCGGTGCCACTGACCTCATCCAGCCTGAATTCGCAGAGTATGATGACGAAATCTTGTTCTTATTCCCTGACACCGAGCCCTGAAAATGAGACAATCAATCAAGAACTTTCTTTTTCGTCCTTATTCACTTTTATTCCTGTGTGCTTTGTGTCTCTCTTTCTTTGTTTTGCACAGTTAATTTAATTCAAACTTTAATCACCTAATCCCAAAAACAAGACCATCATCAGAACTGTCTTCACTTGTTTGCTTATTGATTTGAAGGTGCCGCAGTCTACATTCCTCAGGTTCACAAGTTCTGAAGAACATGCTCCTCTATCCTCCTCCTCCAGACTGCGATTTCCCTCCAAGCAGAGTGCTGGATTACGCACAATGAAGAAAGACTCAGCACTTGTGGGGGTGTTGTACTTCTTTGCGGGTGAGTTGACGGTTTTGGGCCCATTGCTGTGAAGCTCTAATAATGGACAAAAGTGTTTTGGACCAAATATGAGGTGGAAATTTCTTGCCGTTTTTGCTGACTTGCTTGCCTTTGAGGTGCTCTTTGGCGGGGTTCCGGGGGTTTGTGTGTAATTTTTGGTGTCTGTCGAAGCACTGCTGCGACAGTCTAATCTTGATTGCATTTGCTTTTCAGGAAATCCGTGGTGGAAAACAGGAGTTATGATGATTGATGATGATGACGACCTAGCTGCACAGCGCCGCGTTTGGACCGAAGGCCGAGAGACATTGTAAGTATGAGATTTAGCTTTTCCGCTGTTTGGGGGTGTTGTGTCGGGGTTTTTTTTGCGGGTGGGTTGGCGGGTCTTGCCTGGGGCATTCCTGGGAAGGTCTAATACCGGATACAAGTGTTTTGGACAAAATCCATAAGGAACAGCCTTTTTTTTGCCATTTCTTCAGACATCTTGCTCAATGTAGCGTTTTGGGGGGCTTCCTGCTGTTCGTGGGTGGGTTGCGGCCGGGGTCTCTGTCGAAGCACTGCTGCGACAGTCTAATCTTGATTGCATTTGCTTTTCAGGAAATCCGTGGTGGAAAACAGGAGTTATGATGATTGATGATGACCTAGCTGCACAGCGCGTTACTTTGGACCGAAGGCCGAGAGATATTGTAAGTATGAGATTTTAGCTTTTTCGCTGTTTGGGGGTGTTGCCGCGTGTTTTTTTGCGGGTGGGTTGGCGGGTCTTGGCTGGGGCTTTCCTGGGAAGGTCTAATGCCGGATAGAAGTGTTTTGGACAAAATCCTTAAGGAAAAGCCTTTTTTTTGCCATTTCTTCAGACATCTTGCTCAATGTAGCGTTTTGGGGGGCTTCCTGCTGTTCGTGGGTGGGTTGCGGCCGGGGTCTCTGTCGAAGCACTGCTGCGACAGTCTAATCTTGATTGCATTTGCTTTTCAGGAAATCCGTGGTGGAAAACAGGAGTTATGATGATTGATGATGACCTAGCTGCACAGCGCGTTACTTTGGACCGAAGGCCGAGAGATATTGTAAGTATGAGATTTTAGCTTTTTCGCTGTTTGGGGGTGTTGCCGCGTGTTTTTTTGCGGGTGGGTTGGCGGGTCTTGGCTGGGGCATTCCTGGGAAGGTCTAATGCCGGATAGAAGTGTTTTGGACAAAATCCTTAAGGAAAAGCCTTTTTTTTGCCATTTCTTCAGACATCTTGCTCAATGTAGCATTTTGGGGGGCTTCCTGCTGTTCGTGGGTGGGTTGCGGCCGGGGTCTCTGTCGAAGCACTGCTGCGACAGTCTAATCTTGATTGCATTTGCTTTTCAGGAAATCCGTGGTGGAAAACAGGAGTTATGATGATTGATGATGACCTAGCTGCACAGCGCGTTACTTTGGACCGAAGGCCGAGAGATATTGTAAGTATGAGATTTAGCTTTTTCGCTGTTTGGGGGTGTTGCCGCGTGTTTTTTTGCGGGTGGGTTGGCGGGTCTTGGCTGGGGCATTCCTGGGAAGGTCTAATACCGGCTAGAAGTTTGTTGGACAAAATCCATAAGGAAACACCAGTTTTGGCACTTTTTGTAAGTTAGGGTTCGTTAGGGTTAGCCCTAGCAGCAGGATTGCATGTGTTTAGGGGGGTTCTATTGCAACGCGGTTCTGTTGTTGTAGAGCACTGTTGGAGCGATGCTGGCTATGGATACTTTTGCTTGCAGGCAAGTGGTTTGAATACAATCCACGGTCTGTATTTGGGTCTACTGTTACTTTCAAAGTACGTTTTGTAACCATTTTTCTGCTAGGCATCGTTTTTGGAGATATGATTGGGTTCTTCTACATTTTTGCGACTGGCTTTAGTAAGGGTCTTGGTGGGAGCATTGCTGGGAAGGTCAAATTTTGTTCTAAAACACAGTAGTACACCCACCTTGAGGGGAAAGATCCGCTATAATATTTTGGCCATACTTATTGATCCTTAAAAAGGTGACTCAGACAGAGCACGCAATTTCAAAAATATTGTACTGTCTATTAGGGAAATCAAAGTGTCACTTTTTGAACCACACAGCGTACATACCTTTTATTTATTTATCAGTGGTATTGTAATAGCACTTCCTGTTTTCCGTTCAATAATTACAGGCCGGGTTTCAGTCAACATCCGCCAGGCAGGCAGTGGACAGGGTGTCTCTTCTGTCAGTGGTCACCACCACATTGATGGACGAAGCGTCAGCTGGAATGGAGGAGTGCCGCCAATAAGAGGAATTGTTTGCTGCATGCAACTTACTTACCAATTTCAACAGGACAACTCCAACAACATACGCAATACAGATACAGTATCCATTGTTGTCTTTTATTCTATGAGTGTGACTGCATGTGCTTACCTTTAGTTTGTAACCAAAGATTGTCTGTAAACTCTGTATCTTCAATTATTGTTTGTCCATGCTCTGCTTTTTTTTTCTTCTCTCAACAAAACCTACCCAAAAAGAAACCCCCATTCCCATCCATTTTACAAACCCTAACCCTCTTCCCCCGGGCTGTGTTGTTTTGCTTGATGTCTGACTAAAATGACATCAATAATTCCACACACTTGCTGGGGAGGATAAGGTGATAGCAGCAACAGGCTGGTGAAGGAATACGAGGATATCTTCTAGACTTACTCAGCTTCAGTACTATATCTTCTAGTAGTAGTAGCCAATGTCAAATAAATTCAACGCAAGTACTAGTTATACTTGCAATACTTTACCATTTGTTAGGCTACATTATGGCACTGTTCTAGTGTACTGTCACCTGCTATTTTCTCGATCGTACCGTAACCGTTGTAATGCTACAGTAAGGAGTACAAACAAGGTTTCGTTTTCTTTTTTTCCATAGGCATGCAACTGCCACTGTGTCACACCACTAGTACCACCGCAATGAGGAAATGTCACCCGCCCAGGAATGACAACGTTAATCCCCATTTCACCTGGAGCCAGCCCTGGGCCTAGCCCTAATTTCTAACACAAATTACAGGTAAGATAAGCGTTTGGTGGGAGGTAGTATAATGGAGTATTATTTCGGAGTAGACAAGAGATTGACGGTTGTACTACTAAAGTCCTACGACAGTTCAGGAAAACAAAGTTACTGTTACACCCCCGCCCCCCACCCACCAGACTGAAAAGCAGTAAAAAACAGGTATGGTCAGATAAAGTTGAAAAATATATTTATTTATCCCTAACAAAATAATCTCCCTCACCCACCCTAACCCCAACGATTGTCTCTGAAACGTCCCAAAACGATCCCAACTCCCAAATCCCACCCCCCAAAAGTCTATAAAAAAAGGGCAAGGGACACTCCACTACTGGAGGGTGCTGGTGCTGGTGCATGATGCGGCATGGGCATCATACTCCTTGCGGAGGGTGGCAAGCTCGGAGCGGAGGCCCTTAACCAAGGTCTTATACCTCAGGACCTCCTGCTCCAGGTTGGACATGCGGACTCGTAGGCGGCGTTGGCGTTCCTTGCAGCTCCTGTGGGGGGCAGCTGGTATTTCGGTTGCTTGGCGGTGGCGGTCGGCTTTCTTAGCCCGGCTCGGTCCCGCTGGCTTAGTCACGGAGGAGGATGCAGTGGTCACAGTCGAAGATGTTGCCCCGCTCGACTGCGTGTCCTCCTCCTCCTCCAGGGCCACCAGCCGCCGATACTCGGCGACTGTGGCCTCCAGCCTCCGTTGCCGGGCCAATCTAGCCTGCTCCCTCCTTGTTGTTGATTTGGAAGGAGCAACTATATGAAGAAAGAAAGACATAGTCTGTAACCAATGCTCCTTATTAATAACACAAAGTGATTGAGCCGAAAGTTGGGTCACAGAGTACAAGTAGCAAATTGAAAGCACAGTACATAACTATTGAGGACAGTATCTATGTAACCTCCCACTTCTGCATCCTTGCTCTAACAGTAGTGGTAGTTTAATGAACTAATCCTACGACCACTATGGACTTCCATTACAGTCGACTATGACAGTACACCAGTCTTATTCTTCTTCTTCTCTCTTGTTTAGGGAAATGGGTACGTTATCTTATGCAAGCCGGCAGAATGACATGGACACAGCACAGTGAAGTTGCACCCGAGAAAAAAAGTTGCACACCATGATGATGGAGACAGACTTGCGTTACTGTACCGGTCCAGTACATGCAGGTGGTGAAGCTATTACTTTTCTATTACGGGTGGCACTGAGAATACTCTGTTACAAGGGCTACTGCTTAATTAATTTACCTTTCACCCTACAGTGCAAATGAGTACTAGAAAAGGAAACTGAAGAAGCTAACTAATTTGATTATCTATCACTTCACATGGGACGTATTTAATGACAGATGAGATGACTTTAGGTGCTTTGCTTAATATTGAGTGAACAGTGATACACCCACACATGAATGACGTACTACAAGTAAACTAAAGTTATTAAGAGAGGTACGGAGTGTCCACCGTAATAACCAGATATATGCTGTGAATGCAAACGCAATACAAAGTACTGCTACTATTCATGGTAGTATTGGACACATTTACAATTTCTTTTCCTTGCCTTCCCTGCACTGGGACGGACGTGCGGGTGCGGTGGTACATGCTCTTCAAGGTAACACTTACTTCACCTGGCGACCATCTACTCTCTCTAGATACACATGTGCTATGTAAGAGTCAGAGAATACCATGCTCCAGGCATCCATTCAGTCAAAGTATACAATAAGTAAGGAATATATAGCTTACCTGTTTCCGCCACCACCGTTTGATCCCCCACAGGAACGGCCACCAGCTCTTCTAACGCCGCCTCCTCCCCAGAGGCCTCCGAGTCCAAGTCCAACACAGCCACCTCCGCGCTGGCCCCGTCACCAGATGTTACACCTACAAAGTACATTTAAGAAAGTTAGAATACACCACTCACTACTATATAATATTTGGTCTAGGAGAAATGTTAAAAAAACAGAATACAATGTAATAATTTGTGACTGTCTACTCCATAGTAAAAATGTCCCATTTTCCAGGGAAGGCTGTTGTCTTGCTGCACTTTTATGCACAACTGATGAATGCTTGCTTTTGATTTTTAACACGCACCACTTTTTCTCCTAACAGACAGAAGCTTGACTCCTGAGTCCTAAGAACACGACCAGGATCAAGTTCAAACTAGGTGAGAGTTCGGCTCGACCACAAGAAATGTGTCCAATTAATCGTCAGCACTAACCACTTTTCCGTTTACAGTTAAATAGTTTTATGACAAAGTAGATTTTAATAAATGTGTTTACTTTTAATAAAGCTTTTACACTTAAATAGACTCTGTGGTTTTTGTTCCTCTAGACTAGAGTGGATGAGCTAAAGGTTTTGGAATTTTTGCAAGCATGAGTGCCTCTGACACTTCTTGACTGTGCTGTGACTCCGTACTACTCTCTTGTCCTGCGTACGATAATCTAGAGATCATTGGGGATCTATAATCGGTGACTTCGGGAGCTGAATGACTCTGCCACACTATCTAGTCAGTAAGGAGACAGTGCATAGAGGTATTGCTGAATATAATGGGAGTCCAATGGAATTGCCAAATGTCCAATCTTAGTTAGCTACACAGACAGACTAATAAGAATAGTCTAGTAATACCACAGGGAGTCATATTCGAGGCAGGATAAGAATTTATATCCAGTCTACAAGAAGATCAAAGACGATTTAGAAAAAATCGAATGAGGAACGCTAGGAAAAAATAGGTACTGTTTATTAAAATGTAAACTTACTGGGGCCAGCAAAGGAGCCCTGGCCTGCCCGATCCTGGCCTGCATCCTCAGCACCCTCCTCCTGTGTCCTCTTGCCCTTGGGGGGAGCTGATGTACAACATGAAAGAAAGAAAAACCATAAAACATGGATGAGATTTTTCAACCAAATCAAACATTTCAAAAGAACAATAACAACATATTTTGGAAAAATAGCAAATAGATAGACAACTATTCCACGGGATCTATCTCATGTGGTATACTACGTTATTCGTATTGCCTGATTTGCGGAACGTTGACTTAGAAAGTTCCTATGTAACTCAATAAACAGACTACTAAAGAGGTTTGCCTAGGCCTGGCACTGCAGGCAGTAGTGCGCAACACGTGACAGACAAAGTCCATCCTGCTTGCAGATCAGTGAATACTCAAACTATCAATCCACCCGCCACCACCGCCACTATTTCTTCTGATAGCCATGTGACTGTCTAAAGGAAGGACACTGGACTTCAGTCTGTTGGGGCTGATTTATAAGTCCCTTGCGGAAGTTGCGGCTGATTTTCCTCCATTGTTGCGTGCCTTTTCTGACGCAGCGGCAGAACAAAAGACTCGCCATGGTGTTGGTGCGGCGTATATATTAAAAAAAAAACCACATATGGGCATATGGGCGATGCATCACGTTGTAAAGCCCTGCGCCATCAGGGGGCGTTCCGGCGCAAGGGAGGGCGTACCTGCGCAGGAACGAATCCTAAAAGTGGCTGAGGGAAATCTACAAGATGTCAATCAGTCATTTTTAGGACAATGATGCATGACTCAAACCCTGCGCGCTTGAAGCCGACGTACGGCTTGATGCAGCATTGGGGAGATAGGGTACCCCAGAGCATTGCTGGAGCTGCGCCATCGTTGGCACGCAACTCCAGCAATGCGCTGCCTTTACGGCACAGATGCGTAAGGCTTCTGTGACGTTTTGGGCCAATGGGTGGTGGTGGCATGGCACACAATTACTGCCGCATCCCTGCTACTTTGCAGGGATGCGCCGGTAATTGAAAATATGACCCTTACTGTCTAGCATTACGCAGTTCTTTTCTTTACAGTACACTCATACATAATTTCTCAGGCCAATGAAATGCTTCTGAACACAACATACAAAACAAAGAAGCATAGTAGCAAGCAAGGCTACTGAGAAGGAGAGCAGTGCACCTGAAAATGAAATGCATAGAAGATTTTGAAATATAATTTACCTCAATGTAATCGGCAGCATTATTGCTCTTGGTAAAGAACAAAGATTTGCAAATAACAGAGCAGGATAAAACAGAGTAGTAAATGTACTACTACTACTACTCACCAAGCCCGGGGACCTCTACGCCGAGCGCGTCCAGCAAGTCCCGCTCCCGGTCCATGACATCGGTCCAGCGGTGGGTGGCCTGGTTATATGTGCGCCGGACCCCAGAGATCTTGTACATGGCCCGGCACACCTTCTCCCACCGCTGGCGGCGCTCCCGGATGCCATAGCCGGTCGCGATCTTGCCGCCTCCCAGGATCGTCTTGGGGAGGCGGCGCTGGACATGGAAGATCAGTGCCGCCACTTCCTCCGCGCTGAAGATCTCCCTCGGGACCACTTGCTCCCCCCTTAAACGCCCGCACGGGAGCCGGGCACGGGGTGCGGGACCCTTCCCCTTCTCAGGGTGCTTCCCGGCTCCCTTTACCATGGTCTGGGCAGAAATAAACTTAAATGATAAAGAAGAAATAGAATAGTGAAGAAGAAAAGAAAAGAGTTTAAAAAAGTAGTTTAAAAGTAAATAAAAGCTGCAGAAAACACAAAAATATAGAGCTAGAAAAATAGAGGGTTAGATAATAAGTAAAATTAGATCAAAAAAACTTCAAACAAGCAAAGGATGGCAGAGATTGAGAGAGGATACAGAAAGCATGCCCAGAACCATAGCAATGAATGAGAAACAAGATGGCCGCGCCCGTTCACGACCGCGTGGGTAAGTTCGCGCGAGATTTTCCTTGCGAGTACGCGCGAAATTGTACTAGCGAGCAGCACACTTTGCGAGATTACACATAGCGGGCGGAAACGGAATTACGTCACGCCAACAAGATGGCCGCGCCCGTGTACGACCGATAGGGTAACTTGGCAAACGAATAGCTAGAAGCGCCTCGCGAACACGCGCAAGATCACGCGAACATACACGTCGCAACAAAAACAATTTTGTATTCGCACGTATTCGCGGCTTCCGAAATCGATCTCGCACGGATTCGCGCCCCAAATAACGCGCGAAATTGCAAAAAAAACGATTTTAGCTAAAATGAAAGCAATGAGCAGGTGCAAAAGTTCAAACTTAACATTAGTAACATTCAAGGTAGTGCTTCCTGATGGGCCCCTCCAGAGTTTGCAACAATTCTATGACCCTGCTATGACCCAAACAGCAGGCTCATAGAATAGCACCATAAAGGTCCTGTAAAAAAAAAATTTCACTGCAACAAAAAGCAAATTACAGATAAGGAAGGAAGCAGGTGCCAGCCAGACTGGAACTTTCAAAATTACTGACACATTAATGAAACACAAATTAATTGATGGCAGTTGAAGAAGGGCAGGTGTGCTAGCTTTTTTCAACCACCATAATCTACAGTAATAAATAAACCTAATAGGTGCCTGTGAGGATGTACTAGAGGGTGGCATGGGTGTCCCAGAGGGTGGCAGTGGTGAAACAGAGGGTGCTGTGAACCTGTGATGATAAACCAGACGTAGAAACAACATAGTCGCGGCCGTTGCAAGCCGAAAAGTAAGTTCGCAATTGCGAACTTGTCCCAAAATCGGCGCGAACACGCGCCAACACAAAAAACGGAAAAATCCGCAAATCCGCTAGAGTTCGCGGATCTTCGCGGATTGCGAATCCGTAAATACGCAAGTTCGCGGATTGCCAATCCGCAAAATCCGCCCATGCTTAATTACTGAACTTAAAATCAAAACACACCTTCTTGCATGCAATATAATTAAATATATTTGATTGCGGGGCTGTACAATGTTTTTTAAACGATATTCATTTTGCTTCATACTACATTTCCATCATTTGTGTTCTATGAACTAGTAACTATACCCACTATTTTCTTTAGATTATGATTACTTGTATTAAATAAAAAACTTTCTCTCCAAACACTGCATCATTGAATAAAAATTTGAAATTTATACGTTCCCTCTTTTAACCCATATTCACAACTGAAATAATTTATACTAAAACTGTATTCATGTGTTTTACATAATCTCAGCTGCACTCAATTCATGTTTTCTTATGTCAACCTGAATTTTTCATACTTCAACCCGCTGGTCTGTGACGGTCAGTCAACCCTTTCTTTACGAGTTGTGAACCATAGCATCAATCGTACCTCTGGCAAAAAAATTATTTATTACTGTAACAAAACTCCGCCGCAGTTGTGCTTCACTCAGAGTATTAATCACTGCTCCCTCGCTTCCACAGAGCACACGCTATATCCTATTTCAGTACTTATCACCCTTTCATCTCCACTATAACAACTGTGTCTGCCTGCAAAACAAACTTCCTTAGCTCAGACTGAACGCACACATACACACATACACACACTAACATAACACAAAGCAACTAATATAGAAAGCTGGAGTGAGATGAAAATGGAGTCACACTGTGGTACACAGAAACCTCTATATATATTTGCTCTTCTACATCAATTTATAAAAGGCATATACTCCACGAACCTGTCTACAACCTCATGGTCACAATTTTTCATTTAATTGTACTGGGACACCTCTCCTTCTCACCCCACCCCCACCACTGCATTCCTCGGCCGCAAACCGCACTGTAATTTTTTCCTCAAACTTAAAGTTTAAAATACCACAACCATTACCACTTTTTTTCGACAATATCACATTTAATCAACTATTTTTCTCTCTACCTGCATTATCTGTACTCTACCAATTCCTTTTTTTTTGATCTGTAACCAACTTTACAAATTATGTGCAAACGCTCCCAAACGTTTATTAACTTCTGTCTATTTCATTACATTTTATTTTCTATTTAATCAGTTTTCCACAAATACATTCAAAACTATAATTCAGACTTGAAAGAAAGTGAAGAAACGGCGCACAACCCCCATTAACTTCACAGAACTTCAGCCCCTCCCCCCTCTCACGTCTGCTGTGGAAGCCCAGGATAACACACATCCCAGATACACACAGAGCCGCACCTGAACGTTTCACATCTCTATAAAGAACCATTTCAATATTAATTAGGCCTCGCACTTGTTATACCCATTCTAAGAGCCCCTCCACCTTAACTCTACCTACTGATTACACGTTCATGTCCCCCTACAAAAAATCATTTTTTATCGTCCTCCCCCCCCAAATTTCGTTGCAGATCCGTCTCTAAGTAACATTTAATTCATAGACCTAACAGTAGCTCATAACTTCAAAACATGACTGAACTCCACTATCCTTAATCACATTAATTAATCGTAATTTTAAACTAATAATTACAAAGAAACAATGTTCCAAAACATTGATGTAATAAAATGGAACATTAGTTGAAAACATATCAAACTGTATCAAAGTCAAAAATGTGCTTCCTTAGACACAGTAACTCACATAATCAAATATATAGATCAAACCACATTTAACGGTACATCATAAAACAAACAGTTATACACTCACCTTTACCAATGCTTTATCAGATGTAGAACAATGATAGTTGTACAACGATAGCGTTTGACGGAGCTCTCAATAATACTTCTATCACTGCAACCAAAGAATAATGGCATAGATTTTCTGTCAATACACACTCATATATGTCTCTTCAACCAATCATATTTGTTCCCGCACAATTTCATATTCAAATTAACATTTCAGTTGGTTATCCTTTCAATATTTTCAAAGTCACATAATGGTCACCCTTCACCCTCTGCCTTCTCTGGCTGTTACCATGGTAACAGCTCAATCTGCACCTGCCTGAAGGCACAGGTCAAAAGTTCATATCTCAACGTTCTAAATCCAAGCAAAAAGGATAATTTCCCTCCAAACATACCTGCCTATCCACTCTTGTTTTACATTTCTTTTTTTTCCACGACCAATAGAAGATTTGTTTGTAATAAAACTATAACATACAGCGTAGTCTTCAATCTTGAAGTATATCAATTAACCAATCATGTTCAGTTTTTCTTTAACACCAAACCTCACACACTTTTTTTATCGTGACTTTCACCATCTACTTGCCATTCCACTTCAAGAACCCATCGGAGTACTACTGCATCTACCTTGAAAATGAAGGTTTGGCTTGTAGGACACAGTTATATTCACTGGAGTGAAAAATATGCTGCAAACAGACGAATTTCTAACCTTGATTTACCAAATGTGCAGATTACGTGGATTGGCCAAAGAGGATTAAGATGTCACCAATTGATACCATTGGTGAAAACTTTTACGCATCTCCCTGAACCTAACCTGATAATTGTGCACTGTGGTGGGAATGATCTAGGCACATTAACAGGTGTAGGTCTAGAAATGCTTCTAAAAGACACCTTTCGTCAATTGATGTCACTTTTTCCTCGAACTGTCTTGGTGTATTCAAATATATGCCAAAGACAAAAATGGAATTGGTCCAATGAACGTTGTCCACAGATTGAGAAAGCAAGGAAACATGTAAATAAATCTGTTTCTGCTTTCCTCAGAGAATATAACATGGGTTCTATATACAACAACAACCTACGTTTCAACATGGAAGGCATCTATCGGAGAGATGGTGTTCATTTCACGGATGAGGGAAATAGAATTTTCCTCTGTAACATGAGACTCTGCATCGGAACTTACTTATAAGTTCAGCAAAAACTCAATTAACACAAGGGCTCTTTTAAGAGCCACCTTAGATCTAAACACTCAAACTTGTAATTTATCTCCATCTTTCTTTATGTTTTTTGATCGCCGTGCGCGACTGAGTGCGCGCACCTCGTAACTTATTTGCGAAAAAAAGCTACTTTTAGACTTTCGTCATCCTTAATAAACCCCTCAAGAAACCTATGAAATCAAACACTCTCCACCCTGCTCCCTTTCCATTCTCACCACTATAGTTTTTCACACTCTTGTAAATAGGGGTGCGCGACCGAATGCATGCACCCCGCAAATTTTTTCTCCCAAAAAAAAATGGTATTTTCGCGTTCAGGGTCCATACTGTACCCCCTTAGAAAACCTACCCTGCCAGACAATCTCTACCTTCTCCCCTTTCCATGTACTAACCCTTTGTTCTGTATTATATATTCACTCGCACTAACAAAATGGCAGACAACACTTCCTGATTTCCTCCGAATCGAATGTTGACAGACGTTAAACAGCAAATCACAATGCCGCTCGCGCACACCTGCATAGGTGCGCGCACACCCGCATAGGTGCGCGCACCCGTGCTCGCTTATAGATATATAACTGATTTCAACTTTAATTTTCTCAGCAACTACTGAACGGATTTACACCATTTAATCAAAAGCGTGATCTGCGACCCACACTCTACCTTTCTACCAAATTTCTTATAAATCCATTCAGCAGTTCGAGCTGTAGCCGTGTCTAAACGTCCTATGGAAAATAACATGGGAAAAACACGTTTTGGGATCCCCCTTTTATCTCAGCCCCCACTTCACCAATCCCCCCAAAACTTTCACAGAATGAGCGCAGCTGACCTAGCCATCTTCTTTGAGAAATTCGCAAACATTCGTCCACCAGGGCCAAAGTTATTCCCAATAGAATGTTGCGGATTTCCTATGGAAACTAGGTCAATACACACTCATATATGTCTCTTCAACCAATCATATTTGTTCCCGCACAATTTCATATTCAAATTAACATTTCAGTTGGTTATCCTTTCAATATTTTCAAAGTCACATAACGGTCACCCTTCACCCTCTGTCTTCTCTGGCTGTTACCATGGTAACAGCTCAATCTGCACCTGCCTGAAGGCACAGGTCAAAAGTTCATATCTCAACGTTCTAAATCCAAGCAAAAAGGATAATTTCCCTCCAAACACACCTGCCTATCCACTCTTGTTTTACATTTCTTTTTTTTCCACGACCAATAGAAGATTTGTTTGTAATAAAACTATAACATACAGCGTAGTCTTCAATCTTGAAGTATATCAATTAACCAATCATGTTCAGTTTTTCTTTAACACCAAACCTCACACACTTTTTTTATCGTGGCTTTCACCATCTACTTGCCATTCCACTTCAAGAACCCATCGGAGTACTACTGCATCTACCTTGAAAATGAAGGTTTGGCTTGTAGGACACAGTTATATTCACTGGAGTGAAAAATATGCTGCAAACAGACGAATTTCTAACCTTGATTTACCAAATGTGCAGATTACGTGGATTGGCCAAAGAGGATTAAGATGTCACCAATTGATACCATTGGTGAAAACTTTTACGCATCTCCCTGAACCTAACCTGATAATTGTGCACTGTGGTGGGAATGATCTAGGCACATTAACAGGTGTAGGTCTAGAAATGCTTCTAAAAGACACCTTTCGTCAATTGATGTCACTTTTTCCTCGAACTGTCTTGGTGTATTCAAATATATGCCAAAGACAAAAATGGAATTGGTCCAATGAACGTTGTCCACAGATTGAGAAAGCAAGGAAACATGTAAATAAATCTGTTTCTGCTTTCCTCAGAGAATATAACATGGGTTCTATATACAACAACAACCTACGTTTCAACATGGAAGGCTTCTATCGGAGAGATGGTGTTCATTTCACGGATGAGGGAAATTGAATTTTCCTCTGTAACATGAGACTCTGCATCGGAACTTACTTATAAGTTCAGCAAAAACTCAATTAACACAAGGGCTCTTTTAAGAGCCACCTTAGATCTAAACACTCAAACTTGTAATTTATCTCCATCTTTCTTTATGTTTTTTGATCGCCGTGTGCACCTCGTAACTTATTTGCGAAAAAAGCTACTTTTAGACTTTCGTCATCCTTAATAAACCCCTCAAGAAACCTACGAAATCAAACACTCTCCACCCTGCTCCCTTTCCATTCTCACCACTATAGTTTTTCACACTCTTGTAAATAGGGGTGCGCGACCGAATGCATGCACCCCGCAAATTTTTTCTCCCAAAAAAAAATGGTATTTTCGCGTTCAGGGTCCATACTGTACCCCCTTAGAAAACCTACCCAGCCAGACAATCTCTACCTTCTCCCCTTTCCATGTACTAACCCTTTGTTCTGTATTATATATTCACTCGCACTAACAAAATGGCGGACAACACTTCCTGATTTCCTCCGAATCGAATGTTGACAGACGTTAAACAGCAAATCACAATGCCGCTCGCGCACACCCGCATAGGTGCGCGCACCCGTGCTCGCTTATAGATATATAACTGATTTCAACTTTAATTTTCTCAGCAACTACTGAACGGATTTACACCATTTAAACAAAAGCGTGATCTGCGACCCACACTCTACCTTTCTACCAAATTTCTTATAAATCCATTCAGCCGTTCGAGCTGTAGCCGTGTCTAAACGTCCTATGGAAAATAACATGGGAAAAACACGTTTTGGGACCCCCCTTTTATCTCAGCCCCCACTTCACCAATCCCCCCAAAACTTTTACAGAATGAGCGCAGCTGACCTAGCCATCTTCTTTGAGAAATTCGCAAACATTTGTCCACCAGGGCCAAAGGTATTCCCAATAGAATGTTGCGGATTTCCTATGGAAACTAGGTCCTAACTATAACTACCTACTGGCGACCGCCAGTAGGTAATATATATATATATATATTCACTGAAAAAACCATAGGTTATAGACCATATATAGTTAGGAATTAGCATTTAAAAAACCTTATTTTACTCACACAAAACCATTGAAATTCCATATATAGTTAGTTGCACTAACTATATATCGCGCACCCGCAATCCACTGCTGATCATGTCACATATTACATCATTCATGACATGGTCAGTGACATCACTGATGACATCACTGATGACATCTCAAATGACATCACTGATGACATCACTGATGACAACATCCAGTGACTGTATGTTTCTGTAAAGTTAAAATATGTCTTACATATTGAAGAATGAGTGGATGTATAAGTGTCTGGATGAAGGATTTAGTAGGTGCGTGACTGACTGTATGAGTGAGTGATTAAATGTGTCTCACTGAATGCATGGGTTAGTGACTAAACTGTCTTAATTTGTGCATCATTATGTCTGTTGTTCTGTAAACTGCTGCATGTGTTGATCATTAGCTATACGAGAGGCTATATGTGTTATTAATTGGTTGCCCAAGTATTTCTATGGGAGATTGAGTTTGTGTGGGGGTGGCTGGAAGGTGTGTGACTCTATGCATAGATGTGTGAGCAGTTTATTCACTAGGTGTATGAGTTCAAGAGTGCATGTGGAAACAGCTACATGGGCAGTTGACTGTGTGCATGAGTGTATTGATGAGTGAATGGATATCTCAATGCTACATGTCATAGTAAGTACATATGTAAAACACAGTACATGTGAGAGTTGGCATATATAAATAACTGTGCATGAGAGCCACTGAATGAGTGAGTGGTTGTATCGATCATTGTGAACTTGTATCAGGGATTGTATAAGAGAGTAAATATGTGTTAGTATATGTTTCAATAAGTAAGGTGTGTTTAACTGTATAGTTGAAGAAATGGAGGTGAGATTGTTTCTTTGCATGACTGACTGGGTGTGTGAGTAACTCCATGGATGAGTGGCAGTGTGTGAGTGTCTGTATACACTGAGTGTATCTAAGGTTATATTAGAGTCTGAAGAGGTTTATCGTATTAGCACAAGAATGATGTCAAATGAGATGTCATCAGTGATGTCATCAGTGATGTCATTTGAGATGTCATCAGTGATGTCATCAGTGATGTCACTGACCATGTCATGAATGATGTAATATGTGACATGATCAGCAGTGGATTGCGGGTGCGCGATATATAGTTAGTGCAACTAACTATATATGGAATTTCAATGGTTTTGTGTGAGTAAAATAAGGTTTTTTAAATGCTAATTCCTAACTATATATGGTCTATAACCTATGGTTTTTTCAGTGAATTTTCAAGGTTTTGTAAATGCTAATTCCTAACTATATATGGTCTATAACCTATGGTTTTTTCAGTGAATTTCAATGGTTTTTTAATAGCAAATATCATAAGCTGTCGAATGTCAAGTACGTGGTAAGTGAAAACATTTTCGTGTTTATGCACACTGATCTGCTTTGAATGGTGCCCCCCCCCCTCATTTCTATTAGGAGTACTCTCTCTTTGCAGATAGTGAAAGGTAGTTAACGCAGGCGTTTGCCCCCGTTGTAATCCGTCGTGCCTGCTTCTCTCTCCATTTGATTGATTGTTATCCAAGTATTTACTGTTTTAGAATTACTTCTCTTTGGTTCATTCTCTATTTACAAACAAACACAGAGTCGCAATACTCTGTTTAGTCTTTGCAGATAACGAAAAATCGTGTAAAAAAAAAGAAAAGGAATCGAGCAAAATCAGTAGGCCACTAATGGGATCTCTTTTTGACCTCGCTAAAATAGAAACATTAGGAACAACCCCTCATGACAAATACAAAACTAGTGAGATGAACTGAACTCCACACAATGATGGCTGCAAAACAGCTCGGCTCCGCCACCCACCCCGCCCAAAATAACGATAAAGAACGGCTGCCATGATTGGTTGCGGAATGACCACGACGGAGCTACGAAATGGTGCTGCTCTCATGCTAACCCCAGCTTCAGTCTGAAACATCCAGAAACACTGTAGACTACCAATTCGATCAGTTCCGGTAGCGCCCCAATGTAACCCGGTAGAGAAGAACTAGCCCTCCCCTCTTTGACTGATGGTTCTTGTTGCCTGTCCCTTCTGTTGCCATTTAACAGAACTATTTAGCCTGCTGAAAGGGGTTGTGTTCCGACCGCTGGTTGGTGGAGACATTTTGACTATATTCTGTACCTGCGTTGTCGCGTAATGCGTCATATGACGCGCCGCGTTAGCGCATCCGGAAGTCATCCGGGGCGCGCAGCGCGTAACGTAAGCATAACAAGTCATGTGACTTGTTAATAAAACTTTTCATTGGTTCATTTTACTTTTCTTATTGTAATGATGAAAGGCTTGGTCATATGACCTAAAAATTACGCTTTTCATTACTTCCGAACATTATTTTTTCTTAAATATATGTTATAATGTTCCAGGCTAATGTACTTTCCCGGAAATTTTACAACTGTCCTGCAAGTAAAATATATTCTTTTTTCGAGAAAAAGAGCGTTTCTTCGTCCCATGACGGAGCCGTTGAGCAAAAGAGGGTCGACCTGCTGTCTTAGTCGCCGATACGCCTGAATATGAGATTCTTATCGATCACTTTATGTTGCAGGAATAGAAAACACAACAGCCCTTGACCATTTATCTTTACTGCGTTCCTTCGTATTATACCTTTTACCCTTCATGTAATTGGTCTGCTTTATTTCACTTGCCTTTTAATGATTCTAAAACAGTCACTATTATTAAAAACTTTACCAATGTATATACTACTACCATGTTTTCTTTTAAAAACCTTTATTGTGAAAATGTCATTATACAAACACGAGCCTATAACCACGTGGGCCTGCCACAGAGCAAACTGTAATCGTATATGATGAATAGACATTTACACTGTAGAGGAACGTAACGGGCGGGCCATTAGGTTGCAAGAACTAAGGTGTCTAACAGTTACGGAATCGGTGGACGTACATTTTATAATTAAAATACGACAGGGCCAGTTACAATAAAATTATCTAGATATACATTCGCGGGCAAGTACCATGGGTGACGTTAATTCGAACTTTCAACAGTACAGTAATCAATAACACATCAGAACTTAATATCAATAGGGATGTCGAAATAGTCAATCAATTCTCGTCCCCGCCCGCCATGTGCTTCAAAACTGCATACGTATCTCGTGATTTCAAGGTTCTGCAACCAGTACACAACAAGGAGTTACGAGTCCCATTTATTCCGGCGCCATTTTGGGCGAGGACGGGCAGGTCCAGGATATAGTCAAAATGTCTCTACCAACCATCGACTATGATGATGTTCATATGCTGTATTTATTAGAGTAACACTCATCTGTCCACATGAAATTAATTTGCCACAATCTAAACATGTCATTTTAATCTTTCCAAAGTTCTTCTAAATATTTGGGACCGTTTCCCTTGCCTCTGAAGCTCTCAGTGCCACTTCTTTGATGAATGTACTAGCAGGTCAGGGGTTCTCCTCCAAATCTCTCTTTTATGCAGCACTATAATTAATTGGTGCCACCTCTCCATATGACGATGCATGGTATAGTTACCACAACTATATATTTTTTCGGTTCCTCTGGAGAGTTCATCGTGGCAGATGAAGCGTGTAACGTACCGGGCATTTACCTTTTTTTGCATGTACAGGAAAGGAAAAAAAAATCGAGCGTCCGAGTTCTAAGGTGTCCCAGGGCCATTTTAGTGGACCAGGCCCAAATCCAAAGAACAGGCCGCCATTTTGAGAGTCCTCTTGCAGCCGCCTGTCGCTGTAGCATCAAGAGCAGCCGAAACTCAGCTGAATGGCAACTGAAACGGTAAAGGGGCGCCCCACTACAGCAGACGAGCCTCCACCTAGGAAGGCCCATTCACGCCGGCTCCCCCCCCCTTCGGGCACCCCACGCCGTTATTCGGAGCAGTATTGTAGGATGGCCACACCAGTGCGGCAACTTGCTAGACATCACCTCGGTGGTAACCGAATCTCAACGCCTTGTGGTGTCTTCTATTCAAAAAACATTGTTATGCTGCCTTCGACCTATTCGCCGCAAGTGCGCACACAACTCAACTGCATAGCTTGCTAGACACCACCTCGGTGCCATCCGGATCTTGGAATCTCAGCACCTTTTGGTGTCTTCTCTTCAGAAAATATTGTTGCGCTGCCTTTGGCCCCATTCGCACATCAGTCCGCTACTGACGCCATCTCACAGGCTAATGGGGCGCCCCACGCCGACTTTCAGCATTGTAGAATGACCACACCAGTACAGCAACTTGCTAGACATCACCTCGGTGCCATCCGGATCTCGGCGCCCCACTGCAGATGAAGTGCCTCTCAACTATGAAACCACCACGGTAACATCCGGATCTTGGCGCGTTGTGCTGCCTTCGGCCTATTCGCACATCGGTCCGCTACTGACGCCATCTCACAGGCTAATGGGGCGACCCACGCCGAGTTTCAGCATTGTAGGATGACCACACCAGTACAGCAACTTGCTAGACATCACCTCGGTGCCATCCGAATCTTGGCATCTCAACGCCTAGTGGTATCTTCCATACAAAAAATATTGTTACGCTGCCTTTGGCCCCATTCGCACATCAGTCCGTAACTTAGACATCACCTCGGTGCCATCCGGATCTTGGCATCTCAGCGCCTTGTGGTGTCAGTCAGAAAATATCGTTGCGCTGCCTTTGGCCCCATTTGCACATCGGTCCGCTACTGACGCCATCTCACAGGCCAACGGGGCGCCCCACGTCGACTTTCAACATTGTAGGATGGCCACAGAAGTGCGACAACTTACTAGACACCACCTCGGTGCCATCCGGATCTTGGCGCGTTGTGCTGCCTTCGGCCTATTCGCACATCGGTCCGCTACTGACGCCATCTCACAGGCCAACGGGGCGCCCCACGCCGACTTTCAGCATTGTTGGATGGCCACACCAGTGCGGCAACTTACTAGACACCACCTCGGTGCCATCCGGATCTTGGCGCGTTGTGCTGCCTTCGGCCTATTCGCACATCGGTCCGCTACTGACGCAAACTCACAGGCCAACGGGGCGCCCCACGCCGACTTTCAGCATTGTAGGATGGCCACACCAGTGCTGCAACTTGCTGGACACCACCTCGGTGCCATCCGGATCTTGGCGCGTTGTATTGCCTTCGGCCTATTCGCACATCGGTCCGCTACTGACGCCGCCTCACGTGCCAACGTATTTTCTACGCATTTTATACCCTATGCCGCATAACAGGTCATGTGACTTGTTTATAAAACTTTTCATTGGTTCATTTTACTTTTGGTTTCCTAATGATGGAAGGCTTGATCATATGACCTAAAAACAACACTTTTCATTGGATGAAAACTTTTTTCTTTTTCCCAAACGATGAAAGCCCCACCTTGTTTCTGGATGTTTCAGACTAAACTGGCGTCAGCATGAGAGCACCACCATCTCGTAGCTCCGTCGTGGTCATTCGGCGAGCAATCATGGCAGCCGCTCCCCACCAGAAGCCTGCAGGAGTCGGGGCCCTCAAAACTTTTGATGAATTCTCAAGGCGGAGGGGACGCTTTCGAGAATGGGGTCCAAGACCTAGCAGACAAGCGTCCGATTTCCAAGGTGTCCCAGGGCCATTTCAGTGGACCAGGCCCAAAAAGGAAAGAGCCTGCCGCCATTTTGAGAGTCCTGTGACAGCCGCCTATCGCTGCACCGCAAGAGTGGGCGCAACTCAGCTGAATTGCTGCTTTTGACACAGTGGACCAAAAACGGACGGAATGGCAACTGAAACGGTAAAGGGGCGCCCAACTACAACAGATGACACTCCACCTGGAGAGGCCCGTTCACGCCGCCTGCCCCGGGGCGCCCCACGCCGTTATTCGGAGCAGCATTGTAGGATACCAAAACCAGTGCGGCAACTTACTGGACATCACCTTGGTGCCATCGTTCTGCTGCCTTGGAACTATTCGCACAACAGTTTGCTACTGATGACCCACCCCCCGCGACGCCCCACGCCGTTATTTGCTGGGTGGCAACTTACTAGACATCACTTTCGTGTCATCTAGATTTCGGCGCGTTCTGCTGCCTTGGAACTATTCGCACAACAGTTTGCTACTGATGACCCACCCCCCACGACGCCCCACGCCGGAAATCTGGACGTTGTGCTGCGTTGGGACTATTCGCACAGCCGACCGCTACTTCGTTGTTTTTCCCTAAAAATGTTTATATGTTATTACTATTTTTGTTTTCTTGTATATATTTATAAATTATTAAAGTTTTATAATCTTACTACTTTGTCGGAGTGCTATATATTTTTAATGTGACACATAATTGTAAAAACTTTCATGTACAAAGAGTCATCCCTGGAATCTTCCGCTTCACGCTCGGTCCCCTCCCCAATCACAATACAGGTTGGTTTTCAGATAATAGCAACGCTTCTGCTGTGACGGATCTCATCGAGTGTGGGCCTTGATCTACTATAACTCCTTTGAAGAGGGGTGATTCTTTACAGCTGTGGCCATAAACTACATCTGCAGGGCTAGCTGATAGCCTAGGACCGGCCTGGACAATCGGACACAGAGGAAAAGAAGTGTCAGAGGGTGCGGTAGTGAATAGGGCGAAAGGGAGGTGTCGGGCGGGCACAGGGTGTGATTCTCAGGGAAGAGCAGCGCAGATGGGGGGAGGTTTATTACCCATGCATAAGACAGAGAGCGGGGGTGACCACTGCCTGGGTGAGATGCTTGCGAGGGTGGGGAGCCATGCTAAGGATTGACAGCGTGCACAGAGTGGGTCTGGTCAAGGCATCTAAAATGGCTGCCGTGCACGACAAAAGTGTGGCATTTGAAAAAAGACAAGATGGCGCAGACAATGTTTTTCAACACTTCCTGATTTCCTTCGAATCGAACGTTAACAGACGTTGGGGCATATTACCAAAGTTAAGCGATATTTATCCCTAACGATGCATTGCAAAGATTTTTTTACCGTCAGAAATTATCGCAGATAAACCTTGCTGTTATCAAGGTTTATCGCAAATACGATGAAAAACGACCGCAATGCATTAATATCGCTGAAAACTCAGCGATATTCATGCATTACCGAGCTAATGCTCTTAGCCATGTTATCCACCTCCCATTGGATAACATGGCTAAGAACTGCTCAGGGCAGCTGTTACTTTTTGGAGATATTCGCGCTTATCTCGAATATTTCCAAAAGTTGATAATAGGAGATAGCGATGTTAGCGACTGTTTCCAGTCGCTAACATCTTGGCATGCCCACTTTGCATGTCATTAGTGATAAATATCACTCACATGCAAAGTGGGGCCCAAGATGGTCGCTATCTCCTACTAGCCGTCGCTAACTGGTGTTAGCAACAGCTAGGTAATACAGATATAATTTTATCTCCGCGAAGCGGAGCGCTGTTACAGATATATATCTTGTTTTTGAACGTTAATTTCTCAAAATGCACTGAAGCACATATATTGAGACCTAGCAAAGGCACATCGGGCTACCAGTCCCTAATATTTTACCAAGTTTCGTGCAAATCCATTCAGCCGTTCGATTATTATTATTATTTATTTTTTTTGCCCCGCGGGGCCCTTTTAAAACCTCCACATCAAACCTAGGGGGTCAGCGAGGATCTACTATGCCCCCTTATGGTCATTTGCCCCTTCGCTTTGGCCTCCTCTTGTCTCTCGATCCTACCGAGAGACAAGATGGTGGCCGCTACGTACTGTTTGGAATGTTTACAGACACCGGAGAGCCAATCAGCTTCGCTTCGCAAAGCTCCGTAACGCGAAAAGTACGCGAAGCGGTGCGCTGTTACAGATATATATCTTTTTTTGAACGTTAATTTCTCAAAATCCACTGAAGCACATATATTGAGACCTAGCAAAGGCACATCGGGCTACCAGTCCCTACAATTTTGCCAAGTTTCGTGCAAATCCATTCAGCCGTTCGATTATTATTATTATTATTTTTTTTGCCCCGCGGGGCCCTTTTAAAACCTCCACATCAAACCTAGGGGGTCAGCGAGGATCTACTATGCCCCCTTATGGTTATTTCCCCCTTTGTTTTGGCCTCCTCTTGTCTCTCGATCCTACCGAGAGACAAGATGGCGGCCGCTACGGACTTTTTGGAATGTTGACAGACGCCAGAGAACCAATCAGCTTCGCTTCACAAAGCTCCGTTGCGCGAAAAGTACGCGTCCTGGGACGCTGCCTGGTCCGCTGTTACAGATATATATCTTTTTTTAAACGTTAATTTCTCAAAATCCACTGGAGCACATATATTGAGACCTACAAAAGGCACATCGGGCTACCAGTCCCTACAATTTTGCCAAGTTTCGTGCAAATCCATTCAGCCGTTCGGGCTAAAAGTGAGGCCAACCGCCCTATGGAAAACTCAATGTTAAAAACACGTTTTGGGACCCCCCTTTTTTCTCGGCCCCCCCTTGACGAACCCCCCCCAAATTTTCAAGGGCTGCTCAGAAACAAAATGTGCCATTTTCCTGAAAATTTCAGCCAATTCCGTCCACAAACGCCAAAGTTATTAGACATAGAATTTTCAAAAATCCCATAGAGAAAAAATCCTAACTATATATACCTACTGGCGACCGCCAGTAGGTAATATATATATATATATATATATATATATATATATATATATATATATATATATATAGTAGAGTTATATGTAAATCTAGTAATAATAAGAATTAATGTTTAAAATCAAAAATCCCTACATTTGCCAGGTATATGTAACTGACATAAGTATTTCTTGCTCTGCTGAAGAGTCAGGTGTCATCAGTGACATAATATGGGCTGTGATATGGAGTGCATCATAACCATGTACGTTATAATTATATCACTTACGTGTAGCTAGTGCATTTTCGTGTTTTTTTCAGTGAATTTGTAAATTTCTTTTAACGTAAGTTAAAATCTTCCTACCTTGCTTACCTATGTCTTCACTTTAACCTTTGCTCTTTTTAATGAATTCCTGTTTTTTTAATGTTAATTAGAACATTTGAATGTTGGGAGCTCCATTGAAAACAATGGAGTGCTCCGGGCTTATAACGGCTGGTATAAGCCTGGAGCTCCAACATTCCAATGCTTCTTTGTTCACAGCTCTGGCTGTGAACAAAGGCTTCAGGGAACCTGAGGGGATTCCAATCCCCTCACGCTCCCATAAGGCTTTGTTCTTTTTTGTTAGAATATTCTGCCCTCTAGTGGCGGAATGTTCTAATAGCGTTATAGCCCTTCGTAGCTGGGCAATACCGGCTATTAAAGTCCCTCTCCCTTGTTCTAATAAGGTTTAGACCATTAACTGAGGGATGTAGAAATATCGGGGAATGTAAAATACCCAGGATTACAACTAAATTGGGCAAATTGGAAGTCCTGTCCCTTACAGATTGTGACAATATATTAGGTCAGGAACAGGGCCTTCAAATGAAGAGAGACAAATAGAGTACCTGGTAAATGCGATGAGTAGAAGTCTAGAGGTATTGATCCAGAATAGTTTGTTTTGGAAGAGGTGCAGACAGGTTTGAAACTGTGATAGAAAAATGGATTAAGTTGCCATTACCCAGAATGAGCTATATCTGTCAGATCATGCATCACTAACTTGGCTTAGATAACGGGTCCAACAGTCAAGTCAAGTCAAGTCAAAAAATTTGTATAGCGCACTACATACCCAGAGGGTTTCAAGGCGCTTAGGAAGGGGAGGAGGATTATTTGTCAAATATCCACGTTTTAAGCTGCTTTCTGAACGCTAGGTGGTTCTGGGTGAGGCGAAGGTAAGCGGGGAGTGAGTTCCATGTTTTAGCAGCCAGGTATGAAAAGGATCTGCCTCCCATGGTGGTCTTGTTGATGCGAGGTACAGTGGCGAAGGCTTGGCTGGAAGAGCGTAGTTGTCGGGAGGGGGTGTAGAAGGACAGTCGAGAGTTGAGGCAATCTGGTCCGATGTCGTAGAGTGATTTGTGTGCGTGGGTAAGCAGTCGGAAAGTGATCCTCTTATTGACGGGTAGCCAGTGGAGGTCTTTAAGGTGACCGGAGATGTGTTCGTTGCGTGGGATGTCTAATATGAGCCTGGCTGAGGCGTTTTGGATTCGTTGGAGTTTCTTCTGGAGTTTAGCGGTGGTACCTGCGTAGAGGGTGTTTCCGTAGTCCAATCGGCTCGTGACCAGAGCGTGGGTGACTGTTTTCCTTGTCTCGGAGGGGATCCAGCGAAATGTTTTTCTGAGCATGCGAAGAATGTTGAAGCAGGAAGAGGATACGGCGTTGACTTGTCTGTTCATTGAGAGTGAAGAGTCCAGGATGACGCCAAGGTTCCGTGCGTGGTCTGTCGGAATGGGTGCTTTTCCGAGGGCTTCCGGCCACCAGGAGTCGTCCCAAGCAGAGGGGGATGTGCCTAAGATGAGGACTTAATCCACCTCCACCCACGTAAACGCACTGCGAGAGATCAGCTGGTCACAATCTCTCGTAGGAACCCAGGGGGTAATGGCGTGGGGGAGGGAAATAGGACTAGAGGAACTGGTGCCGAGACAGAGAGGTCAGCCCCTCTGGTTTTATGCCAGGAGTTCTGAACATGATCATGATTATCTTCTAGACTGTGCTTTTTTAGACATGGTGTAACTCCTAATGCCTAAAAAAAGACATCAAACTCTGTTACTTCTTCTGACAAAACTATGATCATATACAATTCCATTATAATTCTAATGGCAATACCTAGCTGTATTTTAGGCATTAGGTCACCATGTTGTTTGAATAAATCATTTAAACAGATGGCCTCTTGCAATGCTGGGTTATATGTACCTTTTAATCCTAGTGATGAATTATTTTTGGAGACTGGCTCTGCTTCTCTGACCTTGACACAAATTGACTTGCTGTCTTCTTTTGATCCTGTTACTGCACAGGTGAATAAAAAAAAGACTCCCTTGTTCGAAGTTATGGCTTCTTCTACTCTCTCTCTTGAAACTGCTCATTGGCATACATGCGTATCTTTCCATATTGTTCCTAGTTTGTTTGCTACTATTAGAGTTTTTCAAAGTTTATATTTTTGTATGACAAATAATATTGAATATTATTTTTATTATCATTATTATTATTATTAATTATTAATATTTAGATCCAATACACAAGTGATGAGTAATTATGAATGCACTTAAAATGAGTATAATATGAGGTTTAGAAGTGTATTTATTAACATGATTTAGTTATGCCACTTTTGGATAAAATGGATGCGTTTTCTGCCTCTGTTTTGCACTCCTGCATTCAGCCCCTCCAATCAGGTTCCCCTGTGTCTTCCCTCGTCACAGGCTCCACAGAGTCGAAAAAAGTTAATGTTTTCTAACAAATGATTAATACAAAGAGTGTAAAATAAACTTTTAGTGTACTAGAAAGATTGAACCATTCAAGGATTTTTCTTCTGTGGTTCCCTAGCTCCGTTCAGTTTTGCACGTTCATGAATCGCCTTTGTTGAATATTTTGTTCAAAACATATCCACATGACAGTGACGTAGAAAAGCAAGATCATTTCTTAGAAGTAGAACAGTGTTAACATATAATTCCATTCCGTGAATTATTTTGGTTCGCCAAAGAATTTTTAAATGGTATCATATCATACTGAATCCATGCTTTAGCTACCTTTTTATGCAGGAATTGTGTGTAAGAACCCCTTGATGTTGAGGGTGAAACAGATTTTCCTCACAGATCTTCCCATTCTTTCAGGGATGCTGTCCAACCTATTCTTCATTTTGCAGCACATTTGGAACTCTGTATCAGCTTTGCATTTTTGAGCCTTCATGCCATTTATTCTGCATTGCTTGATATTGAGATTCCTATAATAAAACCCTTTATGTTACGTTATGTTATGTTACAGTGATTTATAACTTGCACAGCTAATCAAGAGTGTCCCGGTGCGAAGAGCCAGTAGTGGAAAAAGTATGGAACTGGGGGAAATTATCATTAAGAAAACAGCAGGTTTTTTAGTCTTTTCTTGAACATGGAGGGGTCGTGAATGCTGCGCAGTTCAAGGGGAAGAGAATTCCAAGCTTTGGTCGCTTTGAGGGATAGAGAGTTGCCTCCAATTCTTATCCGCCTCAAGCGGGGGATCGAAGCTAGGCACTGTGAGGCAGAACGCAGATGCCTTCATGGAGTATAAAAACTAAACTGCTTCCTCAGATAAAGGGGCCCTAGACCATAAAGGGCTGAGTGGACCATCGTGAGGGCCTTAAATTTCACTCTTGGTGCCACTGGCAGCCCGTGCAGATCTCGCAAAAGATGTTTGATGGTGGACCTGCCCGGGGTACCCATCAAAACTCCGGCCACAGTGTTCTGTAATAACCGGAGTTTCTTAAGCTGGTATCCTGGTAGGCCCAAACAGAGTGCATTGGCATAGTCAAGGCAGCTAAGGATTAGAGCGTGCGTGACCATCTCCTTGGCGGACCTGGGTAATAGAGGATGGAACTTCCTAAGAGTCTTCAATGTGCCAAAAATTGACCGGCCAGTTTTTTTACCTGTGAAGAGAACCTGAGATTTTCCTCGAACCAAACGCCCAGGTTCTTCACTGCCTGTCCAGAGGAGCTGGGGAGTGGATATTCTGGTGGCCAGAGTGCTTCCCTGAACTGTGGGGGAAAGGACCTGAATAGGAGGATTTCGGACTTGTCCTCATTGCACTTTAACTGGGTGGCTGCAAGCCATTTGACAACGGCTGATAGGCATGTTTTAGCTTTCGTTGGGGAAATATCTGAGTCCTTTCAAGTCAAGAGGAGCTGGGCATCATCTGCATAGGGGATGATTTTTGCTCCCAGTTCCTCAGCCAGATAGACCAAAGGGGTGACATATACATTAAAAAGGAGGGAGCTCAGGGTAGAGCCCTGAGGTACTACAGTAGTCACCTCTTCTGGGTTCGATGAAAAAGGAGGTAGCCACACTTGCTGTGATCAGTCAGCCAAAAATTATTTGATCCAGTCCCACGCAGTGCCGATGACACCAATGTTCCTAAGGCGCGCTAATAGCAGTGAATGTGGCACAGTGTCGAAGGCGGCAGAGAGGTCCAATAAGATCAGAGCCGCTCTCCCGCACCCATCCAAGCATTCTCTAATGGCTTCTGATATTTCCGCAAGCCCTGTCTCCGTGCTATAAGTAGCTCTGAACCTTGACTGAGCGGGATGTAATGATCCTGAGGTCTCTACATAATTGGCCAACTGCTTAAAGACCGCCTTTTCACATACCTTAGCAACCGCTGGAAGAAGGGAAATAGGATGATAGTTGGCAGGGTTGGCCAGGTCAAGAGAAGGTTTTTTAAGCAGAGGGAGAAGTTTGACCTGCTTCCATTTGGGCGGGACTGTGGCAGATTGGAGGGACATAATGATGAGTGAATTAACTTCAGGATTAACAACTTCTGCCACAGCCACCAGCAAGCGGGCCTGGCAAGGGTCAGTTGGCGAGCCAGATTTCAGAGATTTCAAAATAGTCAGTCTTGGTGAGCAACCGCAGAAAATTCAGACAAGGAGAAAGATGGATGAAAAACCTCATGACTGGGGATGGCCATGTTCAGCGGGATAAGCAGTTCCTGTTCATAGTCAAAGCTATCTTGCATAGACTGGATTTTATCAATGAAGAAACTCGAACGTTTCTCACACCAAATGGCTGATATCTCCTCTGCCCTCGGGGTCACAATGCTTTGCACAATGGAAAACATTTCCTTGGCGTTATTGCGAGACTGAGGTATGCGTTCTGCATAATGCTGACTTTTGGCTATGTTTATGGAAGCATAGTAGCCTTTCTGAGTGCTATTTTAGCAAGAGTATGTTAAAGTAAAAATACCTTCAAGGGATTTTGCTCAACAAAGTTTTTTGGAATTATTTAGATTCTTAGTTGTTAGACCCAGAGTCAATGATAGTCTTGTTACATCAATAAGCAACTAAAGCAAATAAAGATTTGAATCTGTATTATGTACTTCATGTAACATTGTGTTTGATATACTGTATTGTACCCTATGCTATGAAAATGTACATATAAAATGTATTTTTTCTATCTACACCTGCCTCTACACTCCATTTCTATTCTGAGACTAATAGCTCCATATTTTGTGACATTTAGCACAACTCTTTTGAAAAGATTAACAACGTTGCTTATTGATGTAACAAGACTATCATTGACTCTGGGTCTAACAACTAAGAATCTCAATAATTCCAAAAAACTTTGTTGAGCAAAATCCCTTGAAGGTATTTTTACTTTAACATACAATTTTGCCCAAACCCTCAAGGGTATATTGGGTTGCCCATTTTTGTTTCAGTAGGCCACTCTCCAGTTCCTTTCTAGTGTTTTACAATATTTATTTTGCTCTTTAAGCTCCTTTGAAAACCAGGGTTTGGATGAAGAGATTCTAACCCGTTTTACGAAGCCGGATAGAGCTAGCTGTTCCACTGCCTGTGAAATCCAACTCTCAAAATTTGTCACCGCTCCCTCCAAGCTGGTGGAAGGGGGAGGACAGGAGTCTATCAAGGATGAGCATAAGGCTGAGGGGTCCATTTTATTCTAATAGGTAAACCTTTTACACGCTAATTGACTCAAGAGTATGACAAGGCTGAAGATGCTTAGCGAGATAGATCAATGTTTTTGTGTAAGAAAAGGAAACTAAGATTATTCAGCATATGATTTACTGTGTAAATGTGTTACTCATGGAAAGTGTGATTATACATTACTGAGCATGGTTCTCCTGTGCATATTACATAAAATAATAAAACAAAAGAAGTGGATGCTACAGTGGAGTGATAGGATAGAAATGGAACATACGACAAAGCTTCATGTACCAGAAAGAAGACCAGGTCTGATGTGGTGTGCTGTAATGTGCGGCATACAGGATCACATGGATACATGTGTGACAATGGTTGAGTCACACTGGGCTGTTACATTTCCCTTCGGACCACCCTCATGGCGGCATTTCATCATATGGGAAAGAAAGCATTCGCTCCAAATGCCGCCATACCGTCAACTGGCGGTGCGGAAGAAGGAAGCGACTTGTTAGGCCGCAGTGTTGCTCAATGGGTGATGCTAAATGAGTGCAGTGCTCTAATGATAGTGCTTAACTAAAAATAACTACCCAAACTCAAAATAATGATTAAAGAAAATACGTATGGGTGCCAAGATTAAAAACACGCCTAGTAGTTTGGGAGTACAACTACAATATGGCGCTGTGCAGAGTGGTCAACTAGTTTCAGCTAAATGGAAAAATACTCCAGCATCACCCATTGAGCAACACTGCGGCCTAACAAGTCGCTTCCTTCTTCCGCACCGCCAGTTGACGGTATGGCGGCATTTGGAGCGAATGCTTTCTTTCCCATATGATGAAATGCCGCCATGAGGGTGGTCTGAAGGGAAATGTAACAGCCCAGTGTGACTCAACCATTGTCACACATGTATCCATGTGATCCTGTATGCCGCACATTACAGCACACCACATCAGACCTGGTCTTCTTTCTTGTTTTTGTGCATCTAGATTGAAGGGGCGTGAGTAGACAGGTCTTTAAATTATGTCCCCTTGACCCCCCTCACATTTGTTATTAGTAAAGCTTCATGTACCTTCAGGTTTTGTTCTCCTCATACAGCCAGAACAACTCTCCCGGATCATCAGGCACACAAAGTTTCACACTGAGGAAGTGCAAGGGGCTTTCTGGAAAGCAGAGCACGGAGGAACTTCCATTCCAAGGTATTACCCCATTATTTCTAATTCTCGACTATTCCATATCAGTTATAAAGTTGCTGTTTTTTTCCTAGAAGTCCTCATTTTGAATATATGTGGAACCTTTAACAGGTGATGTGATCCCTTGCATAAATGTGCAGTATTTCCTTAACCCCTTAAGTGCTGCTGTCGGCCGTTGGACGTCGCGAGCACTACCTTTGTAGTGCTGCGCACGTCCAACGGCCGACGCGGCCCCGCCCGTTTTGCGGAAGTGCCGCACTGCCACAAAATCGCGTCCGTGGCAAAGGGGTTAATTGCTACATTTCTTAAATTGGTATTTATCCGTATTGGTCAAAGATCTTAACCATTACACATAATGATTTGTGCTCACCACTTGGACAAATCGAAAAAAGGAGTGCAGTGAAAAAAAGCATTTGCATCATCTTTCGCATCCCAGTAATGGATAGGATTATTGCTGAGAAGTGATAGGTACAACTATCCCTCTGACATAGTTTGGAAGCGATTATTTAATAAACATCAAAACAGTGATTTTTTTCAGTTTGTGTTATGCCTAATAATTGGGAGATCAAACCCCCCTCTATTAAGCGTCCAACGTATACTTTGGACGCTTGGAGGACGTGGCAGTACTTTAAAAGAGGGGGCTTATCAAGGCTCTTCTTCAAATTGCATCCATGGGTGTGTAGCAGGAGGATACCACTTATATACAGAAAATAATTTACTGCTCCACTGCAAGAGGGAAATACACATGCTCTTGCTTACTTTGTTTTGAACTTTTTGAGGTCTAATGCTCGAACTTCGTGTATTTGGACTAACACTGAGACTGTGTTAGAATTTCTCAACACTGCATCTCCCATTTGACTTGGGGATACCTTTCGGAATCACCTTTCAGAGCAGCGACCGGTACTTTGACCATCTAGCCTTGAAAAATTCACTGTTGTGACAAAACACGTGTCGGCTGTTGCTTGTACCAACTAAGAGAAATACATCAACATCATCTGAACAACATTGGAATTTGCCGTGTGGAAAATTTCTTTGTCCGATACGGACTGTATCACAAATATGGATATTTGACTGTTTTAAGATTGTCTGCGGGAGTGAGTTAATCTTGATCCAAGCACCAGGAGTCAATCAATCAATCAATCAATCAATAGGTCCAGCATTGGGGTGGCACCACTTGGCAAGGCAATAAACTCACAGATGGCAATAGAGTGAGTGGACTTCCAAGCAGGCAGACTGTGAAATCCTTGGAAAAGTGATAGCGGGATCAGATGGCCAAGATCTAAATTAGGCCCACAGTTTCCTCTACGGAAAGGCACATCGTGATTGGCCCAGCGGTAGTCTTGGCTGCACTCCCTCCAACTGCTGCTTTTTTATAAGACGCCGGTCGACACGGCTGGAAAATTCTGGCAGGGAGACGGACTATCATCCATAGAAGCGCCAACATCTAATTAGAGAAGGCAGACCATCAAGTTGGCGGATGGTTAAACCGTCAGAAAAGTGACAGCGGGACCAGATCCGCCAAGATCCATATCAGGCCCATAGTTACCAGAGTTTCTATGAAAACGTTAGAGAATAAAGTCAATTGGGGACATCCACCATATTCCATTGGTAATGAAAATGGGTGGCTAATTGTCTTAAATTGAGTGATATTAAGCTCTTAAAATATTGTTCAAGGTAGAGATAGTGCTTCCAAGTGACCCACGAGTATCATAAATGAATGCAGTCGAGAGATTTTACTGCGTCTTTTAATGTAGCATCCAACACAGATGGCTTTGTTGAAGCGGAGTGTATACAAGATATACAATTTGAGATAATTTTCTTAATATTTTGGCCTCAAATTAAAACCCTGTTGATCTTCAGGTATCAGTTCTTGGAAAGTATATTATATATCATCAGCTAATAGTTTAAAATAGTTTTTTTATATCGCACAGTAAGCAGAACCATTTTTTGGAACTTTAAGAAGTTTACAAAAAAGAGCTGTAAGTACTTCTTGCTAAGACCTATAATTCCTGAATGAAAACATTCTTGACACACAAAAACAGCACTTCAAAAATGTGTTCCTGATGTATCTTTCAGATTTTCGAATTGGTGGATGTACTAATCTTAATAATACTCTCCTCTTTACTACTATGTCTTAACATTTTGCAATGTTCTCCGGTTATGGTCATATACCGAAAGTTGATTAAAAACAGCTAGACATTTTGCTTATCACCCTGGTTATTACCCGAATATAATAACAAATAATATGTTTAAAAAAACGTCATTATCTGACTTGAAGTATAGTAGTCTTTATCTTCTTTTTAAAAAAAAATATTTTTATTGACATCATGAGGAAAACAAAATACAATTTATAGTTACATACAAATAATCAGAAGTCATTAATAAAAAAAAGTTAGCAAGGTTAAACATAACAGATAACAAAAAAAAAGTATGGAAAAAGAAAGGAAAAAAGAAATTATATTATTGATCCCCAGATTTTTTCAATTTTCCGCTTTGATTGAATTCCTCTTGTTTGTGCCAGGGCGTATTCCATATCATATGTATCCTTGACCAACCTCCACCACTCCAAAACTGTCGGTGGGCTTTGTTGTATCCAAACCTGTGCTATTGTTAGTCTGGCACAAGTAATTAAAATATTCATTAAATCAACCTGACACCCAGTCCCACTAAACCCGCCCACCAGCACATCTAAAGCTGTGAGTATGATTGGACATGCAAGTTTCTGACAGAGAACTTTAATAACTCCCTCCCAAAATTCAGTTAACTCTGGGCATGTAAAAAACATATGATTCAGAACCAGCTGCCCTTAGGTCGCATTTTGGGCACTTAGTGCGATCGTTATTACTATTGTTAGATGCCCAGTTCGATATTCTTTCTGGTGTATAATATAGCTCACATATAGTTTTATGTTGTTGGAGCCTAAGGCTAGAAGAGTGCACAGATCGGCTTATACTGTTAAGAGCTGTAGATATTATATTTGACGGCACATCGATATCCAGTTTCCTACTCCACTTCTCTGCTAACTTCAAGCAATCATCATTCCTGAGACCACTAAGAATTTTATACCCTATACTGATCAATGACTTATCTTTTTCCGCATATATACAATTCCATATATCAGAATCAGAGATAGTCATAAGACTTAACTTACGTACAAAGTAGTCCCGAATCTGATAATATTGAAACCGAGTCCCGTCAGTGAGGTTATGACAATCCTTCAGTTTTTCAAATGTTATGAAGCCATTATGATCATACAGATCTCCTAGCGTTTTTATGCCCAAACTGGATAGGTGTTTCCGGGTTGGTCGTGAAAAATTTCAGGAAAGCCGGGATTACCCCACAAGGGAGCTCTACAATTATACAGAGAAGTTTTACATTTAGTGAGAAGAGCACGCCAAATACTTATAGTGTCCCGCGCCGTCTTGAATTTTACCCGCTTGAAATAGTTTGGGTCGTTAAGTCTATAAAAAAACATATTGGAATCTTCCCCCAGCATAAATTTGTGAAAGAAAAACCTATTAGTGGGATTCAGCAAACTGCGAAAGCGGCTCAAAAAAGTTGACCAGAAGTAAAGCTTAACATCTGGGCGACCACCCTGATTAAATGGAAGTTTTAATAAAGCGATAGCTCGGTGAGCTTTTTTATATCCCCAGATAAAACTACTAAGGATCCCGTCTAAACGTTTAAAATAAAGATTATCCACCCGTAAAGGGATGGTACCAAACAAATAAAGATATTTGGGCAGGATCTTCATTTTGACCAAGTTTATTCGACCGATTAAACTTAAGGGCACCTTGTGCCATTTTTTAAGTGAGATGGCAGTTTCTTTTAGTAGTGTCTCATAATTTAAAGCAGCTATTTCATTTATTTTAGCAGAAATGTTAACCCCTAAGTAGGTGGCAGCCTCACATACTCCCTGCATAGGAATCAAAGATTTATAAATCATAATAATTTGAGTCTTATTGGTGTTAAGCCTGTATCCGGGCTGTATCCAATATAATACCCTTCATAGCTTCAGACACCTCTGTAGAATATATTGCAATGTCGTCCGCATAGGCAATTATTTTAAGTATGTTTGAATCAAATACAAAAGGGGCTATCTGAAGTTGATTCTGCAGGGCTGATATAAATGGTTCCATTATTAGAGCGAATAGCAAGGGTGAAAGGGAGCACCCTTGTCTCGTACCTCGTTGTATTGGAAAAATAGAGGAACACTTCCCAAAATAGCTAATTTTGGCGGTCGGATTGTCATACAGGGCCTGAATCCAGTTAAAAAATTGGCCTTTGATACCAAAAGCCGACAATGTAGCCCAGAGAAAGTCCCACCCCACTCGGTCGAATGCCTTCTCTGCATCTAATAATATCATACCGAGCGGGGTTGACTCCATCTGAGCCACATCGAACGCCATCACAGCCATGTTAATGTGAGCAGTAGTGTCCCTCTTTGGGATAAACCCATGTTGCTGGGGTGATACCAATCCCGGGATTATTGGTGCCAGCCGAGTTGCTAAAATCTTAGCGAATATTTTAGCATCATTATTTATAAGTGAAATGGGTCTTTAAGACCCACATTCATCGGCTGGTTTATTTTTTTTCAAGAAAAAGATGATTTGTGTGGAGTTCCAAGATTTAGGGACTTTTTTCCCTAGCCCGATAGAGTGAATAACCTGAGAAAATAGTAAAACCATTTCTTCCATGCATGTTTTATATAATTCCATGGGTATCGCGTCTTTCCCTGTCGCTTTACCGGATGGTAAGGAATTAATGGCTAATCTAATTTCTGCTCCTGTAATATCATCCATTACAGAATCAGAGTATTCATCCCCCATACTTTTAATTTTACTTATAGAAATATATCGTTGTATCTCCTCTTTAACTGTCTGATTTTCAGGAGTATAAAGTTCTTGATAATACTTAGCAAACTGTTGCAGAATCGATTTAGGATGATTATATATCTGATTATTAGCCTCCTTAATTTCTTTAATAGTCGTTTTGGCTCTATCCTCGGCGACCTTATATGCCAACATCTTGCCTATCTTTTCACCGCTTTCATACTGTGAATTGATATTTTTTTAATTTGGCAATACTTTTTTCCCTAAAAGTATTTTTAAGAGCAGATTTTAATTCTATTAGACTATGACCCAATTCTTCTACTTTTACCGACCCCGAGAGTAATGCATCGGCTAATTGATTCTCGATCGATGTTATATCGGCAATAATTTTCTCATCTTGACATTTACGCTCCTTATTCTGTCTCCATATGAATTGTTGTGCAAACCCCCGTACGTGGCTTTGCAGGCATCCCAGACTATTAATGGTGAGGTCGAATCAGTGTTTATACTAATAAATTCTTTCAAATGATCTTTTAATTGACTTAAAAAGTCTAGATTTAGGAATAGATATCTGGGGAACGAAAACGACCTAGGACCTTGTCTCTCTGCTGCTACATTAAAAGACAAAAGAATAGGCTTATGATCCGAAGTGACTCTCGGGCAGATTACCATAGTGCTTGATTCAAGAATCCTGTCTGGTACCCAGGCCATATCTATGTGTGAACATAGTTTGTGTGCGGCAGAATAGTAAGTATAGCCAGTTATATTTGGGTGTAAATACCGCCACGCATCTTTTATGGCGTGGATACGGGCAAGATCCATAATAGCGGCACGTGTCTTCCGCATTCTCTGAAACGACCCCGTCTGGTAGTATCAATGCTATAATTCATAATACAATTAAAATCCCCTATTACTATATGTTACCCCTCTCAGCCTAACAACTCCATATTAACTTGATCAACAATTTTTGGCTCATCTATATTTGAGGCATAAATGACACAAAATGTATATTTACAACCTTCAAGTGTCAACTGGACTATAGCCCATCTGCCCGCTTTATCAACAGACGTTTTTCCAATTTCTGCTCTAAATTGCCTATGTTTTAGAATAGCTACCCCCCGTATTGAAGTATTTAAATCAGTGCACACAAGAACCTCATACCCCAATTGTTTAAGTAAGTTTCGGTCTTTATATGCAATATGAGTCTCAGAGATTACAGCTATATGTGGATTATACATTTTTTGGTCTTCTAACACTAATCTTCTTTTATTCCTACTATTCAAGCCCGCCACATTCCATGCCAAACATCTCAGTTGATACATCTTATATGAATTGGATTCCCATCTTTAGAAGATTCAAACAAATAAACCTTGCTAAGCATTATCCCTAAACTAATTATCCTCATGATGCATTTTTTACCCCAATTACTTACCCCTCCCCAAAACCCACACAAGCCACCCCCCAGAAAACCACCCTTGACCCTCAGAGGAGACCTCCCCATTTGACCCAGCTGCCGCTGTATGGGCAGCAACGCAGAGTCACAGCCACGGGGATCCGGCCAGTGCTAGTGCTACACCCAAATTACCAATGTTGCCCTACCAAACCCTACCAGACCCGAAAAAAGAAGAAAAAATATATATACACTACAATCTCCTACTTTTGGTTTCTTGAAAAGATACAGAGACAAAGAAAAGAGGATAAAAGAAAAGAAAATAAGCAGTTGCGAGAGGAGAGAAGGAAGTCAAGGAAAAAAAAATAGATAAAATGGGAGCTCGAAAACCCCCACTAATTTTTTGGATTTAAATCATCATCAATTGTCCAGACATCTTTCTGATCAGTTTCAAAATCTTCGTAGTAAATGTTATTGTCATCTCATAACAAATGATTCATAAGGATTAATTATCCAAGCATCTTTCTGGCCAGTTCCACAAAATCTACATAGTAAATATAGTTATTATTGTTGTCACCCTCTAGTCCGCTGCTTCCGTTTGCCATTTAGTTGCAGCTTGTGCAGCTTCCTTCTCATCCGAAAAAAAAGAAGTACGTCCATTCTTAAATTTTTTTAATCTTGCTGGTTCCTGTAAAAAAGCTTGTCTGCCGAGGGCCTTTATCGGATCAATAAATTGGCGCAGTTTCCACCGCCTCTCCATTGTGACTTTGCTTAGATCTGATCTCACAAAAAAAGTAAGAGTCTATTGAGACTGGAGTGTTAGGTCTTGCTTTTAGTGAGATGGCTTGTCGCAGTAAAAATTTCCTATATTGATCAGAAATGGATGAGGGTATTGACCCCCCTTGTTTCTTTGTATCAATGGTAGCCTATGGGCCCGTTGTATCTGCGAGTCCCAATCCCAATCAGAAAGATCAGGAAATGCCTTCTGAAGTAGTTGTACCATATATTCCCTTGGACCAGCTCCTTCGGCCCCTTCCTCAATCCCAAACAGTCTGAGGTTCTGTCGGCGTTGCCGATTTTCCATATCCTCAAGTTTGGCGTGCATAATTCCAATCTGGGCCTAGTGTCTGTTCACAGTAGCTTCTGTATGAGTTGATTTTTCTTCAGTATCAACGACTCTTTGCTGTAACTCTTCGACCTCATGGGACATACAGCCCAGTTTACCGGCCATCTCCTGTAGCGAAGACTGCGTTTTACTATTGTCTTCTCACATCTGTTGGTAATTGCTCATTAAGCAGTCGCAAGATACAACTAAATGATGATGGTAGTTCCTCTTGACTGCACACCGCCAGAGTCGTACTGGACTGTAGAGTAGCTGAGGGTGAGTGAGGTGGATTACTAATTCCGTTATCAAAGGCCTTGATAGTAAGATCCGGAGGTGTACTTAAAACTGTTGTTACTGTTGCTGACGGTGTTGAGACAGGAATTGACATAATCTTTGAAACAGGGGCAGAGGTCGAAGTCGAAGTTGAGGCTGAGATCGTAACAGCAGCTGAGGCTGGGGCGGGGATAGAGGTCACTGTAAGATCTAATACAGCAGATTGGCCCACCTTTAGTATCTTTGTATAATGCTTAAAAGTAATTTTGTCAGACTTATCCGCTTTATCAGATATTAAACCTACTTCAGTAGGGCTGTTTCCGGACAATCGTAAGGCCATAGATTTTACAACCCCTTTCGCCTGTACCCATTTCCGCAGAGGGCTATTTTCTGCAATTACTCTTACCATTGAGGCTGAAACTTTCAGTTTACTGGTTATCTTTTTCACCTTATTCTTTGGCTTGCCTCTTCCTTTCTTTATGCCAGCAGTTTTAGTTGTGCCCAAAGGTGTACAGCTTGTAGAATCCAAAAAATCTACATATTCTTCGTCCGTATCTATCCCCTCGATATTGTCCGTCCCCGCAGCTTCTTCTGTTATTTCACCTGTTATTTCGTCTTCTCCCAGAATCAACTTAGTACAAAAATCTTTTGGGGCCAATGCAGATGCCAATGCCGATGTCGCAGTGCTATTTAGGGTTGGCGGAGAGTTCTCTATTGCAAGAACATTTGGACTTCCCCCTGGAGACTTTTTTTCTTGCACCTGTATTTTCGGGGTCTCATTGTAGTCCGTCGTTCTTTTGCACACTATGACACCTCAGTATGGACCCAGCCCTGGAGGTAGCAAGATGGCGGATTGAGACCGCCAGTCCGGAGCGCAGCTAACGGCGGACCCAGCCGTGCTAAATGCTACAGACTTTTTTTTTAAATTGCCTACCGTGCTTAGTACCTTGAGATGTGTGGCTGTTCTTTCAAGGTGTAATTTTGGGCTTGAAATCGGATGTGGTGGCCGTTCGGAAGCCGACTCAGGCGGTTGCTTCATTCTGTGCGGCTGACCTCATCAGGTCCGAGCGGCTGGTTCGCGCTCGGCTGGTCGAGTATGAAGGCTGCCTACGGGGCTTCGGGGTCTATCCCTGCAGCAGCAACGTGCGCGATGGCGCCGAAAAATGTACAGAGGAGTAAAGTAAATTAAAGTCCACATTTGTAAAGCGCACAATCACCCGTAAGGGTCTCTAGGCGCTGGGGGCCGTCGGGAAGATTAAGCGAGCTATTGCCCAGAGTCACATGGTGCTGGGCTAACCTGCCGCCGGAGCCGGGGATCGAACCGTGGTCCCCAGATTCCAGCATCAGTTGCCCTGGCCGCGGCGCCACACCTCTTCCCTCACCCGAGCTGGGAGAACAGCCGGCACAAGCGGGATAGCCGAAGGGAATGCCACTGAGGGCTTCGAATTGCCAGAGCCTGGGAGCGAAAAAGTCATGGGAAGAGCTGAGAAAACGGGACCAACAACTGGTAAGCCGCTCTTATGCTTACCGCTGCTCAGCAAAGTAGCAGAATCTTTTGGTTGTAGTACACAAAATGTGGGGTATGCTCCTGGAGTGCGTAGTGGAGACAAAACTGCTCAAGGGTCAGCCCCTGACTTATCCTGCAACATTGTAGCTACTACTAAAAGAGACGAAAACGCGGATGTTACAGTTTCAGCTTCTAAAGAAGTAACGGGGACAGTGGCTGATGTAGTGGCAGAGGGTTTAACTAGCGGATCGGTGCTGCCCTTGGACCCTATTTTTCACACAGAGCCCCAGTAGTCTTTATCTTCTATATACATTTTAGTGAACTGCTCTTTATTCTTTTGAGCTTGGTTTCCACTGTTTTCATTACATTTGTGCGAGCTTTTTCTGATGAAGTATGATTCTCAACAGTACCCATTCAAAAGATGATTTCCTAAAATAGGTCTAGGGTTCTTGTAACATCGAAACTATTTTTTTTGTATTAGAGGGTTAATTCTTCTTCACCAATGTTTGCTGGTTTGTATTCTTAATTAATAGTTCATCATGTCTGGTTCTTTCCTTCTAAATAGAAAATCTATGTATGCTCACTCTAAGGATGAATGACAAAAATATTGAATCAAAAATATAGTGTTGTATATTGGCACTACAAATGTATCGAGGAACAGAATATAGAAGGTAAGAATATAGGGCCAGATTACGATGGCGAACGGACACCCTAACGGAGATGAGGACAGCCCGACATTGTGTCTGTGGTGCCACAGGCCAAATTACAATGTGACCCCCACTGTGGGGGGTCGCATTCTACATGTTTTCCATTGCGGCAGGTGCTGCTGGCTGCAGCACCCACCGCAATGAAAAAAATGAAGGTTTTGCATTTACCTGCACTATGTGCCTGCCACATGGTGCAAGGAAATGTAGGGTGCAAAACCAAAGTGCCCGGTGGAAATGGAAGCCAAAATCCATCCCCGCCAGCCTTTCAAAGGCTATTGGGGTGGACCATGATAATATGACCGGAGGTGCCTGACAGGCACCACCTCCATTTTAGGCAATTCGGCTGTTCCGGCAGGCAGTCGGAAAAGGACCACCTGTCGGCACCGTGGCGGTTGGTCTTTAAGCCCGCCACGTTTCCGCCCGCCATAGTAATCTGGTGGGCGGAAAACCGTAGTACGATGGCGGTGAATCCGTCACCGGCATCAGCCCCATAATCTTTCATGCATATACTATTGTTTTTAAAGATAGAGTCACCTGTAATAGTGAACATTGTTTATAAACCATTTAATATATATTTGTTGGTATAGTGAGTGTCAATATTATAAATGTAATTGTTTTATATTTTGAAACATGGTATGTAATTATTCATGAGTTAATAACATTGTTTTGCATTTAATGAAAAATTCCTAATTTAATAGGGGTTGTTGGGTTTGTAGGAAATTAGGGTGGTAAATTATTTATTATAAACTATTGTTTTTTTAATTTTGAATACATTTTTATAATAATTAAATATTTCATTAGAAATTAATTCTGTAAATTGTAAATTGATTAACTGATTACTTATTATTTTGATTAGTTATGTGCATTTTGTGATTTTTTTCATGCATATTTCGTTTTTGCATAGGTTTTTTAAAATGTAGGTGCAAAATGCACGGTATGACAGAATAAAACATGTCAGTGTTACGAAAGGTAAAACAGTACAATTCAATCCAGCTGTCAATCAAACGAAAGCAAATTAAACAAACATGGAGGTTGTTAATGTCTGAAGCGTCGTGCTCCAAAGAGAGGAAAAGGAGAGAGGCAATGGTGGCCAGAGCCCTCGTCCCCCAGACCATCAGGAAAGTAGAAGAGTAGAAGGGACAAAAAAGCCAGCAAATATGTTCCCAGCCAGTTCATGGCAATGATGGGCCTGGGAGTTCTTCTGTGAGCGATGCCAAAATTGCCTGGCATTCCTTAGCCATAGTATCAGGGTCCGGGTGGAGCCCCGAAGGCGAGTGTTTGACAGTCTTACAGCTGTGACCACACATGCATGCCCGAACTGAATCAGTCAGTTGTGACAGATCTGGAGAAGTAGCCTTGATCCCCAGCAGCTTACTCGCTCAAATCGGATTTGATGAAGCTCCCTTTGGAACTGGAAGATCAGTCTAAACGGATGTCCTCAGGAGTAGGATATACTGGAAGACCAGAGGAGATAGGTGACCAGACGAAAGGCCTTATGCCTTTGGAGAGTGGACATTATTTTATCAAGAAAACAGTGGTTCCTGTGGTATAGTATGTGTACGATGCAGAGTCAGTACATAGCGTAATAGCAATTACAGTAATAGAGGGATTGAGAAGGGATGTCACAAGGAGAAGCAAGGCTCTGTATACCAATTTTTCTAACATCATAGTCTTTGTATTTCAAAACAAGGGTTTCAGCATGTATATACAATTGTACACATAGTATTACAGGAGAAAGTGCAAAGTGTCCCATGTGTTTTTGTGAGAACCAAGGAGTAAATTAGTGACAATAAGTGAATATATACAGGTTTCTACTAGGGGTATTTACAAAAAGGAGGAAAATGACCATAAACAATAATACAAACAATAATTATACAGTGACTATATACAGTCATAGGCACTGTTTGCGTGGTTCATTTCCTATGGCATCGACGGCGTTTCGACCCGTGAGATGGGGGTCTCGTCAGGACTGATCGTTGGGGGACATCTAGGGGGATGACAACAATCAGTGAGGGCATGTTACTAGGTGTCTGCGATTTAAGGTTAGAGACTGGACGCCACTGAATCCTGGTATAAGATGGGTGTATGGCCCTGGTACTGTAGCAAGTGTTTGTCCCTGTTGGACGATACCCACCTTTTTAAGTGGAAAAATGGGAAATTGGGTCAGTATATATCGGCAGGTGGGGCCGGAGCCAACCTCCTGGGGACCACCCAGTGGGTGTGATCCAACTTAATTTCAAATTCTAGGGGCTCCTCAAGAATTGCACAGAAGAGATTAGATACAAAGGCCGCAATGTCAGTGCCCTCTGCCCCAGATGCAATTCCCCTGATACCAATGTTATTGCAGCGTAATCGATTTTCAAAGTCCTCTGTGTGGGACTGGAGGTCCAGATTTTAGACATGGAGTGGGATGACTTCCTGTTGAAGATGCTTGATCTCTTCCTGTCTGCTCATCTTGTGGTTCTCTATGGTGGACACCCTATCACCCAGGGCATCCAGTTCGGAGCAGACATCCCTCAAGTCGTTCAAGAGTTCTCTCTTCATGGACTGGAGATCTTGTCACAGAGATGTGAGCAGGGCCTCATTAAAAGTGCGGTTGATCGTGGCCTCCGGTCCATTAGGGTCCACGAGTGCGGCTTTGCTCTGGTGTGGTGCAGGGTCCTCGGGTGGCAGCCTGTGGTTTTGAGCAGCATGTCCTTCATTGATCTGTCTTTCTTTCCCCCCCTTGTAGCCATGTTGCCCCTGACCCCCACAGCAGTTTGATATCAGTAATGAAAAGTTCAGAGTTCGGCCTGGTGAGCGACGCGCACCTCTGCATAGTCAGAGGACATGGCCCCAAAGCAGACTGCTGTCCAGGAATCACGGCCGTGCCAGCATGAGTGCAGTCATCACAGTCCCCAATGGTATCTCTTAAGGGTCATGCTGGGAGCAAAGAGGCAAACTCCAGCCATGTATGCCCAGACCCAGCACGGGTTGTGCAGCAAGACCAGGCCAGTCTGTTCCCCTGCCCTTGCTCTGTGGCCTGTGCAGTCTGCGGAGGTGGGTCTACTGGTGGCCTTGAGTAAATGTAAATGTAAATGTAGGTGTACTTATATAGCGCAAACCTGTCACCCAAAGGGCATCCTGGCGCTTGCTTAGGGAACCCGTCCTGGTATTCCCCTGTGAGAAACCCTGGCAGGGTGTCCACAAGGTGAAAGCCAGGCATCCCGCCGCGAGGGGCCGTAGTGGAGATTAAGCAAGCTATTGCCCAGAGTTGCAGAGTGTGACCCCGTGATTCGAGTAGGCACCGGAGCGAGAATTGTCGAGTCCGTGGAATTTTTGAGCCCGAGACCCGCCGAGGTGGGGAATCGAACCCTGGTCCACGGTCGATCTCAGCTTCCGGGTCTGCCGCCTCTAACCACTGAGCCACGCTTCTCCATGAGTAGTAGTGTTTCCCCAAGTCCCTGGTGCTTCCAAGAGGGGAAGCCTGTGCTTGCGTTATGTGCCTCAGCCGGGTCAGGGAAAATATACCCGTGGCCTGCTCTGAAACAGGGTGCTCGGCTTGGTCCACCTGGTCCTAGGGGGTGCAGGTTGGCCGCTGGCCTGGCCCTCTGTCCAATAAGGACGGCTTTGTTGGCAGGGGCCTTTTGCTTTTCAGGGAGGGTCCCCTTTCTGGCTAAGTCATTGCTGTGGGCCCTACTGCAGACCAGCATGGCCCAGATCACATACAGATTACCACAAGGACGTAGGGGAGTAGCCCGGGCACCGTCACACCTCCAAGAGCGCTGCCCCTCAGTGCCGATCTCGCTGGCTGCCACACACAATTGGGAGAATAGGTGTGATTGGATTGGCCATCAGTGGCAGAATGGGAGGGAGGAGCCCGGCCCACTCTCACTTACACCTGAATTAGGCAGTGTCTTCTCTCCACACAAAGGACTTAACTACGCTGCATTGTCACTTCAGCCAGCTTGGAGCCAGTGCAGGGTGGGTAGGGAATTCAATGCACTTCAATTACACTGTCAAGAACCTTCCCCAGCTTCCAGAGTCAGTATATCAGTGTATAAAAGAAAGACCTCAGACACCACCACTCCAGCACACATCTGGATGTGTGGATACTCTGCCAGGAAGAAGGGCTGCTATGCTGCTAAAATGACTGCCACTCTGCTGAACAGCTACTCTGAAGGAGCTTCTGCCAAGGTATGCTGGCCTGCTGCCCTCTTGCCTGGGGAAGAAGAATTGCACCTACAACTGATCCTGAACTCAGGACCTCAGAGTGACTCAAAGGGCTAGTCTGCTGGCCTCCTGATCTGAGTCTCAGGGACATAACAGGCTCCCTGTAGCTCCTGGGCCCATCTTCAAAGGGTTCCTGACCCCCAAGTGGTGCCTCTCAGGACCTGAGACCGTGGTGTGGCTCTTGAGCTATTAAAGTCAAGGGTTTGGGCTCTTTGCAACAGTGAACTGACCTGTTTGCACCAGGACTGCGCTGCTCGCGCCGAAAATCAGTGTGAACCGTCACCACCCCGTATCTTCGCACAGCAGCATTGACTGTTCACGGGGAACTGCCAGTGCAAAGCACCAGCCCGTCCATCCACGATACCTGGCCAGCTCTCCGTGCCAAGCCGACAGCCTCTAGTGACACTCTCCTTGCTCCCCGCGATTATCTTCAGCACCAACGGGACTCTTGCCACTAAAACTTGAGAAGACAACCTATTAGTCCGACTAATCTGAGACTGTATCTAACCCATCGCAGTCAGCTTGAACTTTTGACTTTGACCCGGTCCAGTGTAACCAGATAGCTGCGGTTGACGCTTTATGTTTTGAAGTGCTATATTGTAGTTTATTCCTTAACAATTCACAACTCCGGATCTACTGATTGGATTTATGTTGTTTTGGTCTTGTTTCATTGATTAAATTAAGCTATATTTTTCTAACCTGGCAAGAGTTCTTTTTGTGTGGTGTTTTCACTGTTTTACAGTTTGAAGTGTTGCAAAAATACTTTACACATTGCCTCTAAGTTAAGCCTGACAGCTCTGAACCAAGCTACCAGGGGAGAACACATGTTAAATTTGGGTTTGATTGTGCCTTGCCCTGACCAGGATTGTGGTTCCGCCAGTCAACCAATAATCCAATTTCTAACACCCACTATCCCTGGCACTGAAGTGCACTTGTTTTTAGGCATATATGGTCAGGCAAAATACCACCGCTAACAGCCGAAGGCAGACATTGGATGAAGGGAGCTAGCCCTTTTCTCCATTCTGTATGCGCAGTGGACTGAACTGATCAATGGATGAGACAGCGCACCTGAAATCTAAAGTCCCTCTCTCTATATGTATTTATGTTTTTTATATTTATGATTTCTTGTTCGTTACATGAGGTTGGCGAGACGCTTAATGCTAGCTCTTGACCACACTTAGGGGCCGATTATGATGGCGGACGGACCTGAGTCCGTCCGCCACCATAGAGTCGGAGGGAACCTCCGCATTGCCTGCGGAGTTCCCTCCTGTGCAATTAGGATGTGACCGCCACCCTGGCGGTCACATCCTCTATTTTTACCATTGCGGCGGGTGCGGCTTCAAGCTGCGCCCGCCGCAATGGTAAAAACTGCATACATTGCATTTGTATGCAGAAAGCGGCAGGCACCGTGCGGTGCCTGCCGATTGCTGCATACAAATGTAGGGGGGTACCATAGGTACCCCCCATGTGCACCCCCCGACCCCCCTTCACCAAGGGGGCCCGCAACGGGCCCCTGAAGTCAATGTCCGTATGCTTTCCCACGGCGGAAAAGCAGCCGTGGAAAAGCATATGATTTCCGCCATCCTAATATGGCTGGCGGTGTCTGATAGACACCGCCAGCCATGTTAGAGCTTTTACGCCGCGGTCGGAAGGCGAGCGTGGCGGAAAAGCTGCGGACGGATCTTGAGACCCACCGCCATCCTAATTTGGCGGTGGGTCTTTTGTGCCTCCCCCGCGGTTTTCCCGCATCCTCCGGGCCGGCGGTGGCTTCCGCCGGCCCGGAGGATGTGGGAAAACCGCGATCCTAATCGAGCCCTTGATGTGTTTACACAAGACCGTCACCTTTATGCTTCGCAAGTGTATATGTTCCTTACAGGTGCTCATATATCAAAACATGTTTACAATGATAAGGTGCAAATCAAACCAATAGCATAGTTTATATGCAACATGAGGTTCTTATGGAGGGCCAGAAACAATATTGTTTTTTTTTTAATCTCTTTGATTTGACTCTCCCCATGTTTTAGGAATACATTTTCTCTTTGAAAAATACATTAGACGTCAGTGGCATCAATTATTGTGATGTCATCAGGGTATGATTATGTGATATCACTATCTGGAATTCAGGTTCAAAGGTCATATAAATGCCGCCTTTTGTAATGCTATTGAGGTCAAAGTATGTGTGATGTCTCTTTCACTATCCTTAGCATTTTCGTAAATTGAAGTCCATGGTGAAGAGGCAGGGTGAGAGAAAACTCAGGGATATGGTTAGATGCTGGTATAGGGAGGGGTGAGATGCATTGAAAGCAATGGAAAAGGGGGGTCCACTAGAGTCTTCACAGTGAAGTCTTATAGACACTGCAGCAACCTTTATTTTTCAACTACACAAGGAAAGTAGATGCAACAGTAAATTAGCAGTTCCTTGCAGCAGGTCATGAGGAACGTCTTTGCAAATGGCCACCATGCTTGTTCTTCACGCTAAGTCATCTCATCTCAGTCGTGTATCAGCTAATTAACATATAGGTTTGACATTCTATTGTTGACTGTGTCTCCGCATCTTTCATTCAATTGAACAGTGGCGCTCACTAATTCATTCAGTCTTTGCCTCTGCCTAGGCCCTTATGTCCTCCACTACCCATTCACTTTTCCAGCGTCCCACATAGATGTTATTTAAGTGTTGCAAGGGGTTGCATTTGCGAGTACTGGCTTGCCCCTTGTGGCCCCCAGGTACTGCCTTTTTGACCACTGGCCTCAGAGGTGGCAAACTCCATGCCAATAACACAGGAATACAGGGCTGCTCCACATGCTTTATCTTCCTCCCATTGATATTCCATTATTCACGATTAGTGTAATAAAAAATGAAGCACACTTATCTGGAATGGGACCTTTGGTGACAGACGTTGTAATTAAAAAAAGGTTTAAATGTATGTTGTGCGTGAAAGTGTGTTTATGTGAAAGAGAGTGTGTGTGTGCAAGCCTGTGTGTCTGTGTAAGCATATGTGTGAGAGTAACAGTCAGTTAAATTTGTGAGATTGAGGCACACGTTTATTATTCTTTGACACACGGCAATGATGCACTAAAGTTGCTGCTCTGCCTGGTTTTAAAAGGAATGCTAAAAAATGCCCCATATCTACTAGGATATGTTCCATTTTCTCTCTCCTTGTGCGCTGGTGCACGTCTGACAGCCATTCGCCAACACACACACACCCTTGTGCCATATTACAAGTGTGGGTGCGTTGTATGAATCACAGGTTTTGTACTGGAACGGGTCCATTCTAGTGGAAAAACTATGCTTTCAGGCTTTTCCCACTTTGTAGCATGCAATACAATGCAGGACATGTACAAGGATAGAAAAATGAGGAGAAATGAATACATTTCTCCTTGTTATGCCTGCCTCAAGGAGGTGTAAGTTTTTGGTAGATAGGGTTCTGTGCCAAAACCCAGGGGGAGAGCTGCATAGTAATGCTCATGCACCACCCATGGAACTCCCTCTTGATGCAAAGTAACACAAAGCAGCGACCAGCGCAATGTTGTGTTACTTTGGGGTACTATCCAACGCAAATTCTGATTTGCGTTTGATAATAAATCTCACACTAAACCTTTGCTCCAGGTTCACATCACAAAGTGATGCAAACCAAGTGTAAAACATTAGTAAACGGGGTCTTAGTGTCAGTACGAGTAAGTGTTAAGGAGGGAAAATAAAAGTGAATGCAAGTTAGCGAGTGAGAATGAATAAGAATGCATGCAGAAGGTGTAAGAGAGTGTGAGTGAGAATGAATGTGTGGGTATGAATGAGAGAATTAATGTGAGTGATATGAGAGTGAGCGGGAATGTGATGTGATGCTTACGAGTTTGTCAATGGCCCTAGCGTACCGAAGGTAATTATTGTCTCATAGAGATACCCAGGGCAAAATACAGGCATACTTTAAACAATTCTTAGATATTTATGACAAAAACCCCGGCACTACCCCACAGAGGGAAATTCTTGGCAAAGCGGGCACCAATGGTAAAATACGGTTACTGGCATATTGGGCACAATTCAGGGCATATGGGGCACTTGTCAGAAAATACTGGCATCCTTGTGTAAATTCTTGATATGTGGACACTAGTGGCAGGATGTGGGTAGGAGCACACTGGAGGCAGTTCTTGACATGAAGGTCGACAACCTAGCATATGGAAGGGTGACAACCATGACAAAATGCTGGCCCTGACATACAGAGGTATTTTTTTACATAAGGGTTACCTATGGTATATGGATGGCATAAATTGCAAAATTCTGGCAGTGGCATATTTTACTTCATTTTTTATGTATAAAGGGGTACCAGTGTATATGGGGGCATTAATGAGAAAATGCTGGTCCTAGCACAATGGAGGTAATTTTTTACATATAGGGGTACCCATACCACATTCTGAAAAATGTGGGGCCAATTACTGTGGAATGTTTGGTTTTATCGGCTGGGCGCACCATGTGAATATTTGAATATTTGCCCCCTCAGCGCCTATAACATTTTAGCAAATTTTTGTAAGACTGCACTTTAACCCCTTGCGTGCGTTGGCCGGCCGCCGGCTGTCCGACATCACGGTGGGCGTGTGCGGAAGACGGCCGGGGGGCGTCCGAACCACGCCCACGTCATAAATTACCCGCACCGCGGCAGAATTTCCGCCGCGGTTAAAGGGTTAAAATGCACTATTTCTCCCTATTCATTTCAAAATATTCTATTGGTGGGAAATCCCCTAGAAGAGGCCTGGCTTATTCGCTACACTACAACCGAGGGCAAGTATTATGCCCCAAAACTTTCAAAAATCAAGTCAGCACCATAATACATGTGGTATCTAAAATTAACATTGTTAGGTGTTATGCTGTTATACTATTCATGCAGTTATTATGGAACTTCAGTGATGTCAATTGTTGTGATGTCAGGGTCATGTGACATTCCTTCCTGGAAAAAATCAGGGTCAAGAGTCATATGAGGTCACTAACCTGTTATGTCATTAAGGCCAAAGGGTATGTGATCACTTCCACTACCACAAGCGTTTTGGTGAATCGAAGCCCAATCACAAAAAATGTGATTTTGTTTAAAATAAGCACGCTGTATCAAATTATATTTCGGCAAACAGTTCTGTTTGAACGATCCCAAAACTGTGCAAGTTGTGCAAAATTTCTGTGGCGTAATAGGAAGCTGTTGAGCGTCGCAGGTGGTTGGTGTGTTCACAGAGGCCTTTTGTACATTAGTCTTTCAGACGTTCGCTCTGTCTGAATCCACGTGGAGCGGAGGCTTTCAGTCAAAGGCTGTCAGGATATTCTTGCAGAGCCAAAGGTGATTTGTACAGAATAGGAAACAGGTGCTGTAAATTAGTTCTGCGTTATCAGCCTTTCAACATGGAAAACCTTCGGAGCTGAAATTCATGTGCAATGTCGCATGCTTCATTATTTCACCGTGAGGGAATCAACAAAGAGGTAACCAAGCACCGCTGTGTGGGCAGGAACATTCAGAATTATTATCGATTCTGACCTTACTGGAAAGACGAAGAGTACTTTCACTGACGCTATAAAAAAGTTACCGATTTACTGTGTGGCGTTATCACCTAAAAAAAAAAAGGTGCCTACTCTCTGGGCGTTACATTTCTGAAAAGATCCCTGAGTCTGCTGTGATAACTCTGTTAAAGAACCAGAGAACAGACTATTGAGGCTGGCCCCGTTTTCTGTGATGGGTCTCTTTGTTCCTATGAAACAGCACAAACCTTTTCTTATCACCCTTTTCCGCTTTGGACTGTAGTCTCCATAGGAGTCACGCGTTCATTCAGAACTTGCCTCTGCCCAACGGGTGTGCTATTGGAAAGCGCTGTGCTGCTTTTATTGCTGGGGGTGAATATATGCAAAACCGGCACTCGGTAGCAAAAATGTCCTCCCAAGGGTCTAAAACCGCCTCCACCCCCCCCCCCCCCCCACCCCCCACAGCTGAAACGCCCGGTGCCTGCTATGGCCAGTCCGGCCCTGCTGGCGTGAGTTCATGTGTGTACGTGTCACCTGCGCTCTGAAGTGTTAACAGACAGGAATGGGCCCGTGGTGATGTGATGCGCGTTATGTCACTCCTGTTATTAGCAGGAGCGTAGCTTGATCAGTAATCCGACCATCGCACTGGCAAGTAATGTTAAAATACATTATATGACAAGCAGGGCCCATGAGAGGAGCTTAATAGGCAGTGGAAAGGGAGAGGAATACAGATTAATACGAGTACTAAATTAGAGAAACACAATATTTTTGTGAGTACCTCACTGCGAAGACCTAGATCTTCTTGCCTCTTCACCTCATCCTCCCCCCACTCACCACCTTAAAACCCTCACGGGTGAGTAGTTGCACTTTATAAGAAACCTGATTGATTGATTATAAAATAAACGTTTTTAGGGCCTTCAAAACAGAGATGAGAGGCTGTGTGTGTTTTTGACAGTGTGTGTCTGCAAAAATTACAGGTGAAATCCGACAGACACCTCACCATACCAGACTGAAAGAACCTGTACCCAATTATTTATCTGAAATTATTTTTTTTTCAGGGGGATGTAATACCCAAAACACCCCCACTGAACCTACAACCATGGCTATTAGCTACGTGAAAAGGAACTCATTATTTTGTTCTCTCTGGCTGTAAAGGTGCACTTATGAGTGAAAATGTAAACCTGTGTGCTGTTTAGGTGACTGCCAGTTGTTTGCAGAGGTAGCAACCTACTTGCACCTGAAGGTGATTTTCAGAACTGATTCTGCCCCAGTCCCACCTGCCTTTCATAGGCACCAAATTATGAGCAATATCGGTCCTTCCCATTAGCATTTCTTGGCACTTGGGGCTTAGCTCCTAGACAGTCATGGCCCGTTATAACATCCGTTAACGAGCCATAACTGAGAACTTTGGAATGTGAACCTAAAGGCATTGTGATTTATTACAGTGCCTGCTACTGGGTTTGGCACTTTGCTTGGTGACCGTCCACTGGCCACCACTTGTAGTTTTGATAAGTGCTTAGGGCTTATTCCAGGAGATGGTAGAATCCTTGCGATTCAGATACAGTATGATACATCAATAACAGGAAAAAATATGTATTTATATGTGGGAAATGTAGAACAGTTAAAATTAGACACTCCACATTAAATTACACCGCCTGAAACTGAAACAAGACTACAAATGATACATACTATTGAATATAATGGCACAGCTCTAGTATTCTGTTATCCTGCAGTTATGTGGACAGCATTTAGAAAACCAACTGAGCACTCTATTAAGTCATTCACATTAAGCGTAAGTAATTCAAAGGGAAAAGCATAAGTCATGTGCAAGGAGACCAGTCTTTCTAACTACTTGTTGGACAAATTGCAAGATGATCCAATGTTGAAATAAAACCAATTATTTACAGACAATTCATTTATACATCCTCTTGAGGATAGACCCTCAACTCTGGGGTCTGCTGCTTGGCACACTCCTTATTTTTTATTTTTTTTGCAGAGTTTTATATAGCGCAAACTAGACCCGAACCGAATCGGGTATCAGAGCGCTTTACATAGCACCAGTTACGTTACATGAGGACTCACATTCATTTTTTGTTAGGCATGGGGAGATTAAGTGATTTGCCCAGAATCACAGGATGTTTGGCGTCGTTACTGAGACTCGAACCCAGTTCCTCCAGGTCCGAGGTCGAGCGCCCTAGCCGTTAGGCCAACTCCTCTCCTTAACATATAGCCTCCAGGTACTTCAGGCAGGGAGACATCCCTTCCATTCATGTTAGACTCCAGGTGAAGTCCCCTTCCCTCTGGGAAGCTGGCTGTCAGGCAGACACCAGCTATGTTTGCACAGGAATCTTCTGAGTACTCTCTGGGGCACTCCATTCCTTAGTCAAAGAGAACTTAGAACTGAAACAACAGGTGGGTCTGGAGCTCTCCATTTTATACGATCAAAGCAAATGGGGGTGTATTTTCTATTTGCACTCTCAGAACAGGTTTGAACTGGTTCTTCTTTTGTTTGTCTTTTGCGCACTGTCTTCCAGACAAAGCCTTTGTGTACACTGTTGTGTCTCACAGTGTGGTTTCTACTCAGGAGCACTAGAGAATAGGCACAAAGATGTGTGAGCATTTTGCAGCTGGCTATCAATGGACATCCTGAGCAGTGATAAGGAAAGAGTCAAAGACTGGCCTCGCCTAAAGGACTCTTCACACTCTGAACAATTGGACTCCAGACCACCCGTCACTCCCACTGTTTACAATTGACAATGCTCAGGAAACTTATCAGCAGCCCCTGCTAGCAAAATGACCTCCTTGAATTTCTAAAGGGAGCCCAGACTCCTCTTTCCTCACTTCATAGTCAGGGTCTCCTGCCTCCAGCTTCAGGAATGTCAGCAATACACTTAACCTCCATCTTTTACACTATGGGAAAATGAAGCCCAAATAGTGACCATGCTTGCAGTGGACTAACTATCCTGAGACCTACTGAGATGTTGGCCTCTGTTATGAAGAGTAGGGTAATGAGTCTGATGAGTTTCTATCAGTAAGATAATTAGAAATTATCAAAACTTACACAAGTGACAACTTGATTCAGGACCTAGGAGCTGCCACTGCAAAAATATAAGAACAAAGTGACCGAATAGAAAGATCCAAAGGCACAGACTGCTATAACAAGAGAAACGTGGCCAAGCCCAGTTTTGGGATTATATTTAGTCTCCATTTAAGTTTTTCTTTTTAACTTACCATCTTTTTTAGATGGTGGCTTGCACATGCTTTTCATTAACACAAGAATGTGTGATGGGCATTATTGTTCTGTAGTCTGCACTGTTAGTTTCAGGGAGACAGACTAGAATGCAATGTTGTTGCTTTATTATATGCTCCTAGGAGACAACTCTTTCCTTCGAGACTAAGTAAAGTTGTTATTCTGCGTCTATAGCAGAATGGGATAAAACCGGTGTTGTATTATTTAAACTGGGCCTGTGTAGAAGATGGTAAGAGGCACTTCACACCAGTGTTCTCATAAATTCTGCAGAGAGATATGATTGAAACTCAACCCCAAAGGCGCTGATATTCGTCCTAAGAAGGAAAATAGCTGCACCAGCAGAGGTGTGCGCGGGCTCGCGTACTCAGACGGCATTCATTCGCTAATGCACTGAGGCCAGCTTCCAGAGACATTATACACACGTATAGGGTTATATCATTCCAACTGGGTCTGGCAGAAAGATACTTACATCATGTTGTGGTTAGAGTAGGATTATTACTGATAGATAGGAGTAACATTAGGAACAATTAACATGGTTCAATAGTTTGAGATTTTCACCATACAAATAATGCTTATAATAAGGATTTGTTTCATCTGTTTAATATTCACAGTTCATGTTTTATTTCTAAGGATTAGATATCCATTTGGGCTGACAATTAAAAAGAAACCGACAACTTATGGCCAAAGCTGTACCATGATAGCAATTTACCCAACTTCAGAAACTTTTGGTTAACAGTGAATAACCTAAATCGACAACAGCAGGCCTTAGGTAAGATCCCAATCAGGGAAGAGTGCTGGGTGTCTATCCTCCATAAACGTTTTTCAGCAGCAAACAACTCCCCAACCATAGAGTCCCTAGGAGCACATCCTACACTGCTACTGCTAGACAACCCAGCCCCTTCTGGTAAAGAGACTGAACTAACCACAACACCACCTCATGCAAATTCTCCTGCTGAAGACCAATCTGTCAGCCTGGGTACACACCATCCGCAGCCCCAGCATGGAACCAATCGATCACAAGATCAGTCCTATTCATCCTACATCTAATCCAGAAGAAGAAGGATTGCCTGAACAAGAAATTGCAAAGAAGTTGCTAAACTAATTAAAAGACAGGAGATGTTGTGCCATGGGCCCAACAGAATAACCCAGGCTATTTACAAATTAGATCCACAACATTGGGCAGGAAATCTGGCTCCCTCTATTTCAAGGCAATCTCTATTTGCGACATACCTGACTCACGACCAGGTGCAGTCATCTCCCCAATTCACAAAAGGGGAGTCAAAACTGTACCAGAGAACTATCAACTCATCACTCTCCTAGACAATAAAGCAAAATATTTCACATCCTTCATTTTACATGATCTGTTTGCTTGGTCAGGAACAAACCGAATAATCTCCATAACCTAAACTGGTTTTAGGAGAGGTTGTGGCACAATCACAAATATCCAGGCTTTGTCCATCCTACTTAATAAAATGGGAAAGCAACATTGCAATATCTATGTCTGCTTTGTCGAATATAAGTCGACGTTTGATTGTGTAAAATGGGTGAAGCTCTGGAGGAAGTTCAGGGCTTGAAACAACGCTCCACACCTGCTCAGAACCAATGACTAACTCTATAGCCGCACATAGGTGTGGGTTAAAGACGGCTCCCTTCTGTCAAGGAAGATCCACACATACCAAGGCTTAAAACAGGGATGCATGTTGTCTCTATATCTCTTTAATCTTTTCATGGCCGACCTTTCCCCTGCACTTGACGTAACCAATAGCCACACCATACCTTGGCACGTTATATTTGAACCACCAATTATATTCAGATTACTTGGTTTTGTACAGTGAAACCAATGTAGGTCTGCAGAGACTGATAAACACACGACAACTGCACGCTACGGAAAAGTACCTAGTTATTAACTGAAGTGAAACCAAGGTGATGATGGTTAGCAAGGCACTCAAGAAGAATGCAACTTGGCTCCTCTGTGCATATTCTCTGGACACAGTAAAAGAATATAAGTACTTAGGCGTACTGTCAGATGACAAGGGAACAGTCAAGCAACAGCTCCAGGCCATCACAAACAATAGCAGAGCCTAATACTCTAGACAATATTTTGTGGTCAGCAATCAGCAACATGGGCAGTGGTAATTGCAGCAGCAGTTTCAAACAATACTTAGATAAATCTCTAATAAATCTGCAACTTGGGAATCTATGGGTTCTGCTAATTACATAATAATGCTTTCACAAAACCAGTTACTCCACAGTGCCCTGAATCTCTTTTCTTTCTTTTTTTTTAATTTTTTTTTTTACAGTCCTCATATTGCCAAAAAAGAAGAACTCATTATAGAATACCTCCATCTACTCTTTGCCTTTTGCCAACCCTCCGGATAGGCCTCAGAGAAAGATAGGGCGTTCTTTTCTTAATTTCCACCGAGACCTTCTACAGTCCCGTTCACTGTATCCGGTTCCAGCCCTCTTAGTTACTAGGGAAAATAGGATCCACGGTGTTCTCTTTTTTGCTTAATCATTGGACCCATTGTCACTTTCTCTCCAACATAACAAGTTTGCCCATATCTTCACCTTACTTTTTATATCACATGCCATGTCACTCTCACTTATACATATTACATTTCTTTAAAATTCTGAAAATACCGGGGAATCTTCTGACTTCCAGAGCCGGCAAATCTCTCTCCTAGCTAAAATGTACACAAAAAATATAAAGTTATACATAGGTGAATTCATTTGATAATCATTTGGTAGACCGAAGAAAACCATACCAATGCTTAAATCTATTGGCCTCTTCAGAACAGCTTTAAAAAAAGAACATATTTCTTTCCAGTAAGGTTTGATCTCTACACACTCCATAAATACGTGGATATCATCCGCCTCTGGAAATTTACATCTTGGACAGCAATATACTGTCACTATTACCTTAGTCAGCTTTTCTGGAGACCAATATACTCTATAAGCCGTAAAGAGGTGATTTCTCTTCACAGCAGCCGGTTTCACTAATTCCTGTAGCAATAAGAAAGAGTCAGACCAAACCTTGTATATGTCTCTTGTGTTCCCTGCATTCTCTCTATAGTCCTCCCCCCATAATCTAATTACATCAGTTTTTGCCTGGTCTTCCTGGTTAAGTAATGCACCATACCAGTATGCCACTTCTTTTTTCCGGATTCCTCCTCACACTATTTGGTCTAAAACTTCAGAATAAGTTTCTTCCTCTTGCCAAAGTTGGGTTGACCACCATGAAGCTATTTGATAATATTTAAATCTTGTCAATAATCCATGAGTGAGCTTACACAATGCTTCCCAACTCATCAGGTTACAACCTACTTGTAAATCCCCCCAACACTTTATTCCCCCTCTTTTAAGTGGTTCACTCAATTGGTCCTTTAAACATTCAGGAGTCCCAGGTGAGTCCCACACTGGTGCTTGCGTCGCATAGTATGGTATGTTCATTGTTTTCCTTATAAACATCAATGTTTCTAAGGCCGCCCTTAATATCTTTAATCTTACTTTTTTGTGAAATTTGGGATTGCCATACTTATATAAGAAGGAGACCTGACCTTGAGGCATGTTTCGTAACATGGCCTTATATAAAAGACCTAATGGTGAAGTATCTGGGTTATTCAACAGAATTCTAAAGTTTTTAAAATGAAAAGCATAACAATAAAATAATAAATCTGGTAGGGCTAGCCCGCCTACTCTTAGGCCTCTTCTCAACTTTTTCCAGGCTATCCTGGAATCCCTTGTTGCCCATATAAATGTACCGATTCTACCTTGCAGTTTAGCGATATCTTTTTTGTTAAAGGTTAACGGAATAGTATTAAATAAAAACGTTATCTTAGGCAAAATAATCATTTTAACTAAGTTCACTCTTCCATATATATTTAGATTGAGATTCGCCCATCTAGTTAAAAGGTTTACCACTTCCTTCGAGATCCTCTTCACATTTTTTTGGGGGATATCTTCTAGGTTCTGCTCTAAATGGACCCCTAAATATCATATCTCATCTCAGTTTTTACCCCAGGATAATTATTAACTTGATTCCATTTCATTATTTCTGTCTTATCTTTATTGATTGAGTATCCCGAAACATGCCCAAATTCTTCTGCCAACTCGAATAACCGTGGTATAGAATGTACAGGATTTGTTGTATATAAAAGCAAATCATCTGCATAAAGAGCAGTTTTAAGTTCTATCTCCCCCATCAAATAGGGATGTATATCCGAATCTTGCCTCAACTTATTAACAAAAGGTTCAATGTAAAGATTAAACAATAATGGTGAAAGAGGGCACCCCTGTCTTGTCCCTCTCTCAACACTAAACCAATTTGTCAATACACCATTCACTAAAACCCTCGCCCTGGGGCTCAAATAAACATTCTTCAGAGTTTGGACAAAGTTATCTGGGAATCCAAATTTTTTAATGACTTGCCAGAGATAAGGCCACCTAACCTGATCAATTCTTTGGCAGCATCTATAGCTACTATTGTAAGTGGGTTTTCATTTTCTACAGCCATGTCAATGGCTCCCATTACCTGGAATGTCAGTTCATTTAATTGTCTCCCTGGTATAAAGCCTCGTTGATCAGAATGCACTATCGTTTTAATAACTTTTGCCACTCTTCCCGCCAAAATTCCAGTAAACAACGTATAATCTGAATTAAGTAAAGATATAGGTCTATATGATTCTATTAGTTTTGGGTCTTTGTTAGGCTTTAAAATTAATGTAACTGTAGCTTCTCCCCAGGAGCTAGGGGTACTTTTGCCTTTCACATATATTTCATTAAACATAGTTTTCAGTATCGGGACTAAACCTTCTAGGGCAAATAAATAAAACTCACTAGGAAGACCATCTGGTCCTGCAGCTTTCCCCCTGGCCGCCTTTCTACACAGTATCCGAATTTCCTCTTCTGTGATTTCAGATTGTAAAAATACCTTAGATTCATCCGGTAAGCTAGAAAGCATTACAGTATCTAGCCAATTCTCAACATCTAGTTCTGCATTTGTTACTTTTGTATACAAGTCACTCATAAAACATCTTGCTTCTTCTAATATCTCTCCCTCACTTCTTGTTTGTCTGCCAGTGCCTCTCAGGGTTAAGTTCTTTATCCCATTCCTAGCCTTGTCTGATCTGGCCTTCCAAGCCAGCAATGAACCACACCTTTCTCCATACGAAAAATCCTGGAGCTTGCTAACTCTCCACTTATCTGCTAACTTCTTGTCTATCATAGCTTGATATTCTGCTCGTAGTATATCTAAGTCTTTTTCTAAGGTAGCAACCAGTGCTCGAATCCCCGTTTCTTCCTGTGAAGCTTTCTGTAATTCTGTCTCTTTGTTTTTGATCTTAATTATCTTCTCAGATTCTTCTTTTCTCATCGCCCTTATTCTACCAACTGATATCAAACTGAGAACCCCTCTTATAAATGCTTTGTACGCCTCCCATACTATCTGTGTTTCTACTGTACCCATATTAAATTTAAAATATTCTTCAGTTTTATTTATCACCTCTATCTTCACTTCTTCCTCCAATAAGATGACTCTATCTAAGGTCCATCTCTTTTGTGCTTCAATGAGCTTACTTCCAAGAGTCATTTCGACTGCAGAGTGATCTGATAATATTGCTAGTACATGTTTTATATCCACAACATCGGGTCCCAGTGACTGATCTATCAAAAAAAAATCAATTCTCGAATGATGTTTATACTTTTTACTGTAAAAAGTATAATCATATAATGCGACATTCCGTCTTCTCCATATATCTATTAAATTGAATTCTTTAATTAGATTATTTAATAATGAAAACGTTTTTAATGGGTAAATATATTTTACTCTGGAGGTACGATCTTTATCTTTGTTCAACACCAGATTAAAATCTCCCCCCATTATTATTGGCCCGGTCGAATTCATCAGACAGGCCTCCATTCTAGTTAGGGCACCTGGATTATCATCATTTGGGCCATAATAGACTGCACATACAATCTCTTTTCTAAAGGACAAAGAGAAGCTCTCTGAAAGAGCACACACCTTGATGGTCATCAATAGTTATTCGCAGTTACAACAAATGACGCACTCAGCTTGCACATACTCACTTCATCTGAAATTAAAGCTGCTGCAGTTCCACCTGGGCCGCTCACCCACACTAGCTGAAAAACTAGCATGGCTGCATGCTGGTGACAGAGATTGTGACACACAGTGAGGCTTATTTATGAGCCCTTGCGTCACTTTTGCGCCGCCGGTGCGTCACTTTTTGTGATGCACCAGTGGCGTAAAAATTTAGCCTTGTTGCACCATATCTACAAAGTGATGCATCTATCTAGATGCATCAGTTTGTAAACCCCTTCGCCACATTATATCTGCGCCAGGTATAATGTATGCAGGGGGGGCGTTCCAACGCAAGTAAGGGTCATAGAAGTGACGCAGTGAAATCTATAAGATTTCACTGTGCCACTTTTAGGACGCAACTGCGACACTATCTTAAGCCTGCCTCATGGCAGGCGTAAGACTGACACAGGCACATTTCACATTGGACTTGCCCATGTGTAATGACCCATTGCTGGAGTTGCGTCACATTTGTGACACCATACAGCAATGCGTCATTTATGCGCTTACAGATATGTCAGAAATACTGAGGTATCTGTGATTCCTTGCGACATGATGCGTCATACTGTAAATATGACGCATCACTGGTGTCGCAAGGAGGACGCAATGAAAAGTGACGCATCCCTGTTTTCTTGCAGCGATGAGTCACCTTTAATAAATGATGCCCAGAGAATCTTTTGCACTCACCTGCATTTGCCCCGAGATGGTTGTGGACAGGAGGCGCCTTCTCAAGCCCTTACTAAAAGCAAGTAAAGCAATCTGAGCTGGGATGGGGCAGTGAGCTAAATAACGGTGATGGATCAAGCCCTGATCTTTGGACTGGGTAAGAGTGGTCTGCTTAATTCAGACACTCTGTTCATCACCACCCCCTTTTCTGAATCATTTTGTCTACCATAAGCGTGGAAGGGTATACTCAGACATGAGTCCCTTGCTCACTGCTCCATCAGGATTCAAGCAAGCCGGGCCGACGACGCCTGAAATGGCAGAAACCGGTCCCCGGAAGCTTGTCTCCTTTCTGGTGAAGAATTGGCTTGGTAGTTTGGTCTGCCCTGTTCCCATGATGCACTGGGCCAGGGACAGACTAATTTGCATATAGCCAGGTTCTGAGCTGGGATGGGGCAGTGAGCTAAATAACGGTGATGGATCAAGCCCTGATATTTGGACTGGGTAAGAGTGGTCTGCTTAATTCAGACACTCTGTTCATCACCACCCCCTTTTCTGAATCATTTTGTCCACCATAAGCGTGGAAGGGTATACTCAGACATGAGTCCCTTGCTCACTGCTGCATCAGGATTCAAGCAAGCCGGGCCGACGACGCCTGAAATGGCAGAAACCGGTCCCCGGAAGCTGGTCTCCTTTCTGGTGAAGAATTGGCTTGGTAGTTTGGTCTGCCCTGTTCCCATGATGCACTGGGCCAGGGACAGACTAATTTGCATATAGCCAGGTTCTGAGCTGGGATGGGGCAGTGAGCTAAATAACGGTGATGGATCAAGCCCTGATCTTTGGACTGGGTAAGAGTGGTCTGCTTAATTCAGACACTCTGTTCATCACCACCCCCTTTTCTGAATCATTTTGTCCACCATAAGCGTGGAAGGGTATACTCAGACATGAGTCCCTTGCTCACTGCTCCATCAGGATTCAAGCAAGCCGGGCCGACGATGCCTGAAATGGCAGAAACCGGTCCCCGGAAGCTTGTCTCCTTTCTGGTGAAGAATTGGCTTGGTAGTTTGGTCTGCCCTGTTCCCATGATGCACTTGGCCAGGGACAGACTAATTTGCATATAGCCAGGTTCTGAGCTGGGATGGGGCAGTGAGCTAAATAACGGTGATGGATCAAGCCCTGATCTTTGGACTGGGTAAGAGTGGTCTGCTTAATTCAGACACTCTGTTCATCACCACCCCCTTTTCTGAATCATTTTGTCCACCATAAGCGTGGAAGGGTATACTCAGACATGAGTCCCTTGCTCACTGCTCCATCAGGATTCAAGCAAGCTGGGCCGACGATGCCTGAAATGGCAGAAACCGGTCCCTGGAAGCTTGTCTCCTTTCTGGTGAAGAATTGGCTTGGTAGTTTGGTGTGCCCTGTTCCCATGATGCACTGGGCCAGGGACAGACTAATTTGCATATAGCCAGGTTCTGAGCTGGGATGGGGCAGTGAGCTAAATAACGGTGATGGATCAAGCCCTGATCTTTGGACTGGGTAAGAGTGGTCTGCTTAATTCAGACACTCTGTTCATCACCACCCCCTTTTCTGAATCATCTTACTAAAAGCAAAGGCATCTGCACATGTAGACGGGAGTCATATCCTGTCATGACCTGGAAATAGGCAAACAAGAAAAAGAGCGCTGCCAGGCACAGTTATAAAGAGGCCAGGTTGGTAGCCGGGGAACAGACACTTATATCAAATCCGTAGGCTAACCTGGTTACCTTGGGACTTCCGACAAAGCTGTGATATTTAGGTCAGGTTTGTAGATAGGAAAGAAACACTTACATTAAAAACCCTGGGCTATTCGTGCACTTTGGAACTTTCTGACAAGGCAGTGTGCCTATGCTTACAACATTTTATGAGACTGCCCAATAAATTCTAACCTGTACACTTGCACTCCAAAACATCATTTTACTCTACTCAGGGTGATACCAGGACCTTATGAGGCCAGTTGACAAGCCATGTGCCTTCGCAGATGACCTCAGGACTTTACAAAACTGATCGATAAATACAAAACTGTATCCATGCACTTTAAAAAGACACCAGGACCTTGTGGGGCATCTGACAAGTCATGCGCTTATATTGATGTTGCTCAAAACTTGCACAACTGCATCTCAAAACAGCATATGTTCGCTTTGATTTTATGAGACTGTCTGACAAAGTGGGGTGCCACACTTGGACTTACTTCTAACCTGTATACTTGTATCTTAAAATACCTTCTAACTTAGTTGGTGTTTCTACCCATTTAATGGCACAACTGAGTTTTGTTTTTTTCCCTCTAATTCGTTTTTAGAAATTATAATTATTGTTTTTTGTAGGATTTTAATTAATTGTTGCACATAAAGTTACTACTACCACTACTGTATCCAGGGCAGGACTGGGAACCAAAACTGACCCCTGCAAATTGTTCGGCCGCCCCCCGGGGGGAGGTTAGGGTTGCGATCCAGCTCTTTGCCGGGGCCGTTTTTCGGCCGATTTTGTCACAGGGCCGATTTTTCAGCTATGCTTCAAAAAACGGTCCTGTGACAAAAACGGCCCACACCCTTGCGGCGCACCAGGGGATTGCCCGGTGCCCGCAACGGCCAGTCCGGCCCTGACTACATATACTACTACTACTACTACTACTACTACTATAAGGATTATATATTTTCAATAAACTTTTGAAAATGCGTTATTGTTCCTTTTTGTTTGTAAAAACTTTGGGCAGGCAAAACAGGCAAACGAAAGGGTTAGATCTGCTTCCACTAATTCCTTGGGAACCAGACTGATCATGTTTGAGGTTACAGATAGCATCTTTAGCTCTGGAGGTTTAGGAGTTTAGATGCGGTACTGTGAGTTAGCTGAGCCAACATTTACTGAAGATATGAGTAGACTCAGTCTCTATACTGTGAAGTTGTGTTGACCGAATACACAGTCCTACTAAATTCAGAGGAACAATATACCAGCACAGGTCTCAAACCAGTACTAAACAGAGCTACGGGAAAGAGACTGAACATGCTTTATGGGATAGTAATTCAATTAAATGGCAAATCAAAGATTAAATAATGACCAAACAATGCCTCAGAATTCCCCATCACCTCTGGGAAATCAGTTGATCTTGCCTTCTGATAGCTCACTGTTGAGTAAGGATAGTAAGGCCGCCCAGGCAGATTTGTCGCTTCTCTGGGACAACTCAGAACAGAAACTTGGGGTAGTAAAAATCTTCAGCTTCTAGCCTTGGGATATTCAGAAATAGTCCTATCTGAATGTGAAGTGTCCATTCTGGCTAACATACATGCACTAGTGAAGAAACACTGGTCAGGACACCCCAAGCACTATCAAAAAATAATTGTAAGGTGCAATGACTGTAAAGTGGTCAAACTCCTGAACGACTCCGTTGGGTGAAAGTCTCTCCTTGAAACCCTCATGGAATGAAAATGAAGAGGTTCTGATTCTTAGCTAGGAAGGCAGGAAGTACAACCACATGAAGAACAGCATGATGATCAATTCTTCATATATGAATGCATGTAGAAAGAGGAACGTGTTTATGAAATTAGATTATGAAAAATGTAAATACATACATGATGTGCCTTTATTAATGTGGAAGGAATGCCTTTTCAGAATATGGAGATGTGTGTATGGTAAATAATTTGTGTAATGAAACATGTGTATACCTGTGTATACCACTATGTTAAAATATGTTTTTCTGTCTTCCCCTTTTTTCCAGTGTGCATATTTACAAGCCCCTGTCGCCACCACAACCTCACTTTTAGTGACGTTGTGATGGCGATAGAAGCTTTACCTTATTTACAAGGCAGAGTTAAGCCACTTAACACTGCCTTGTAAATAAGGCCCCTTTCATGCTATAGTTAGCGTGAAAGGGGCGGGCAATGGGTGTTGTGGTGGGCGTTCAACCGCAACACCCATTGTTTTTTAATCTGCCCCCTATTTACTAGAGCAGCGTAAATAAGAGGCAGCGCCAACATTAAGACAAGGGAAAACCTGATCTTAAACATGCGAAACGAGGAGAAATTCTTTATTTCTCCTCGTTTTTGCTGTTTCCATTTGTACTGCCTTGGCCAGCACACATAGAAATAGCAAAACGCCAATGATCGTTTATGTGCAGGAAGGAAAAAACAAATTCAGTTGTGTAACTTCTGCGTGTGCTGCATTAAGCAGCACATATAGAAGTTCTAAAACGGCATTTAAAGATTGTTTATGTGCAGGAAGGGGGACCTTCCAGCACATAAACAATCTTTCCCTCAACACAGGCACACTTGCACTATGGTGCAAGGGAGCCTGTGTTGGCACTAGGTAGCTACATTTAGCACAGCACAGAGGGAAACGCAGGGCTGCACCGTATTCTAGTAAATATAGGGTGGCCCTGCATTTCTAAAGTGATGAAGCGTGTCGTTGGCCGTCATTGCTCAGCAACACTCCTCGTCACTTTCTTGTAAATATTCCCCATTGGTTTAATGTTTTTTGTTCTGAGAAAGTTGAGGCAAACATGAAAAATATCACTGAAATACTGCATCAACAGATTTTGTAACTTTAATATTTTTAATTAAATTGTAACTTTTTAGATTTTTATTTGAAACAAGGTTTTAAGATGAATCAGTTGTATGATGAATTGTGTGGATATACATGGATTGTGCAAAATGAAATTCTAATGTTTACAAAGTGCATTGATATCTGTGATATTTATGCAATTTTTATGAATAAATTTGTTGTTAAAACTGAACTTCAATAAGTAAGTATGTAATTTTTTTTTGAAGTGACAGAAATATTTTTGTGGTATGCAAACGTTTTTTGAAGAGATTGTAAAAGGATTTGAGTTAGGTGTACTATTTATTTTATTTATTTATTTAGAAAGTTTTATAAAGCGCGGACATGACCCTTGCGAGTATCTGAGCGCTGTACAAACGGCGAAAGCATGTATAAACTTCATACATTAGAAGTCGGTAAAGTGAAATCACACGGAATGCACAACCAAGATTAGGGACCCGGTAATGGTCCACATTAGAGCCATTTCCCCTAAGGCCTAAAATCTTTCCTATGACACTTAGCAAACAAGTAAAAGTGCAATCGAAGACATGAAAGAACTTTATACAATAGAAGTCCGTAGAGTGACAACACAAGGAGTACACAGTCAAGATCAGGGACCTGGTAGTGGGCCACACTAGATCAATTTCTCCTAGGCTGTAAAATAAAACCTGTACATCTAGCAAAACAGGCAAAAGTGAACTTGACTCAACATAGTACAATAATTAACAACCCTGATGGATGGAAAGATAACCATTAACAACCAAACCTAAAAATAAATGAACAGAGAACAATAAGTTGGGAGAGATGTCTGTCAGCAAGGGGGCATGCAAAAAGAACACGATGATGCCGTTAATGGGCACTCAGGTAAAGCGATTTGACCTGTTTCTTGAAATAGGCCATGGAGGGATTGGCTCTCAACTCCGAAGGAAGAGTGTTCCAAATTCTGGGTGCCAGACCGGAGAAAGCACGTTTGTACGTACTTTTCTTCTTGAATTTTGGTAGTTTCAAGAGAAGTGTGGCAGTACTTCTTAAGTTCCGATTGGAGCCAGAAAGAACGAACTTGTTCGCTAGATAAGCCGGAGTGTTGTAATGCAAGGCTTTATGCATAAGGTAAGCTATTTTGAAGCAAATCCTCGCTTCAATAGACAACCAGTTAAGCTGTCACAAGGTCAGGTGTAATATGATCATGTTTTTTGGATCCTGTGATGAGCCTGGCCGACGCGTTGAGAGTGTCTCTGAGAGGGGTCAAACTCACCTTAGGATGCCTGCAAGGGTCACCAAACCATATTCAAGACGTGAGATCATCAGGGATTATGCTGCAGGTTGTAAGTCTTCGGCCGGTAGGAAAGGTTTGATTTTCTTGAGGGTGTTGAGATGAAAGTTGGCACCCCTAAAAGTGGCACTGATGTGCGCTTGCATGTTGAGTAGTTTGTCTAAGGTAATGCCTAATGATTTAGCAGAATCAACCACGAGAGGGGTGCAGTTAAGGGCTGTCAGTTGTTTTAGCCAGTCCAGGGTAGGTGTAGAGTGCTTGTGGGGGGCAATAAGCAGGAATTCAGTTTTTAGTGTGTTCAACCACAGATGGTTCTGGGCTAACAATTGTTGAGTGTGCAAAAGAGCTTCATTTCGAATTTTAATGTCATCTAGAGAGGAGATCTTCAAGTAAAGTTGCGTGTCTTCCGCATATTGAGGTGCCGGGTTTTTAGGAACCCGGTGGTGCCAGGGGATAACACCCGATGACCTCTGAGTTCTCCCTTGTTCCGGACCACAGAAACAATGAGTCTTCTAGTCGCAGTCAGAGATCAAGTTTTATTGGTAGCTACCAAGTAACACGTGTCCTAGAAGCATGACAAACACGGGTCATGTATTCTCAGGAGACTGTACGTGTTCGTTTTTACAGAACCAGTCTTCTCCTTTTATACAGAAATAATGGCTTCAAGCAAGAATTCTTGAGTTTATGATATGGCTGTAAACATATTTCTGTAATAATACAAAGTGCGGCGTCACGTAAGCAAACCCACATTTTAGATGTCCAGTTCGTGACAGATTACCCAGCAAGATCCGGGACTCCCATCAGATATCGATGAAACACCAATAAAGGCAGGTGCCACCCAGTCATAAAACTGGCCATAAAGAAGAAGTATGGGCAGGTGCATGTTTGTAGAAAGCATGTTCTGTATGGGGTGAATGGTTTGTGGAATGTTATGTGTCGATAGTATCGTATTCGGCCACTGGGCGGGGAGCCGCCCAAACAGGTTTGGCTTAAGGCAATGGAGTCAGTTTGGACAGGTCAGGGGGAAGTCAGGGAAGGTGGACGTGTCCTTTTGGATCAAGCTCGAACCTTTAATTGACTTAACATGAGGGCAAGACGTAAGATGGATGCCGTTCACAAAATGGAGTCTAAGGGATTGGGACGGAAACTACGATTTAGGGGTGTTGGCTACCCTCGATTGTCACGCAAATACATAGGAATGATGTCCTAATCATTATCGGTTCACAGACACTAAATTCGTCATGGTACGTTGATATTTTGTGACACGGGTATTGGACCTCGATATTGAGATAACAATAGGGTCCAGATTTTCAGAACCACAGACCCTCCTTTTGCCCTTATGTAAGGCAATAACTCATGTTAATCCGAGTCCAAATCTGTATGAAGGAATTCGTGGAGATGCTGCTGTAACATCATCCTGTTGCTTAGTTCGTCCCTTGACGCAGGCTTCCGTACACACGAAGTAGCACAGAGGCCACAGAGTGCAGGAGCGCACTGGACACATAGGCAGAACATAAACAGAAGTGTTAAGATCATCCCAATGAAGATTAGCGTTTTCCATCCCCAGGCAGCGATCAGTCCCCAGAACCACCCTAGCAAGGACCAATCCCCTTTCTCAACGTGAAGGGAACCAGATATTTCATGTAGTTTAGAGATGGCCTGGTATACTGTCGGTGCATTATCAGGGATGAATATGCAACAACTGGATTGGATGACCCTACACACACCACCACGATCGGCGAGTATGATATCAAGGGCAATTCGGTTCTGAAGGGTCATAAGTCGATCCGACTGAAGCTCGGTTGTCAAATTGCCAAGTGCTCCGGCCGTTGTAGTCACGGCTGATTCAACTATCCTTGCTAACTGGCGAATATTCCTGCTGTTCACCATAGGCCCCCAAAATGGCAGAAAACCTTTTGCGAAGTCAGCGAATTCCTGACCCGCGGTGTCGTCTTTACTCATGACACCTCTAGCTGTCCTTGTCCGATGGTAATCTGCTTGGGCCGTGTAGGTAGGAGGCAGCAGAAATGAGATGAAGCACGTGCCTGAGAAGTCAGGGGGTAACCATGTATAGGCTTGGTCGTGGCAGACGAAATACGTGCCTTTGGCTGCTAAGAGTATAGGGGAAGTTCGGGAGGCAAGCACATATGTTTCTGTGCAAATGCTCTTTCCTAACTGTGCAGTGGGATCTCTACCAATACCTTGTAAACATAGGTGACCTCGGTGGGGCACTATCCAAACTGGGCGGGATTTCTTTGCTGCCTGGCTCTTGATCAGGTAAACGCCATGTTTGGTTACGTTCCAACGAGTGTATGGAGTCAGTTCATCTTTGGGGATAGTCAGATATGTGTCGAACTCTCTACTCATATTTCTTATCCCTGCTATTAGTGCCTTGTTACTGGAATCGCTTTCAGTGGAACGGGTCGGGTATGGTTCTAGGGCGAATAGGAACATGGTCTGAAAAGCCCACAGAGAACCATAATAACTAAATGGCAGGATGAAGTATGGGATACCCTTATCCGTCGTGTGCGGCATGAGTCCGCATATCAAACAGTTTGATGTGTTCATTATAGACTGGTGTTGGTGTAGGAGTTGGATGAAAGAGTTATTTACAAATTCGAGCCTTCTGGCAGACTCGTGTTCAGGTAGAGGGTGAAAAGAATGTGGGGAGAGAGTGGGAGAAGGTGTCGGCAGAGTGTCATTTGAGAGTAGGGAAACTTGAAATATGAATAGAGCATAACCAATCAAAAGCATCACAGTGCTACACAGCATTAGAACACATATTATTAAAAATCTTTCCTTGGACAGTATAGTACACAATTGTTTTTCAAAGTTCGTAAGCTTGACAGGTCTCTCTACCCTTGGAAACTCCATCCTCTACTTGCTGCCCGCGGTGGTAGGTTGATTCTGCCAGGGAGCGCGCTCTGTTCGGTCCGGGGTGACTCCCTTGGACCAACCAGAACCGTGGACCTAAAACTTCCTTGGTTGCACTCCCTACACTTCAACCGCGACCCTAGCAGCGGAACCGGATGGCGGTTCGAAAATCAAAAATGAGCTAGTTCCCTGGGACGAGAGAGCTGGAAGATAAAAAATAGTTCTTGGGGGAAAAAGGGAAATCACATTAGATCAAGGTTTTATTAGTCCCTGGGGCTGGATCTCAGGTGGTATCGTCGCTTCTCAGGTACGGTGTGGTCTTTAAACAATGTCTCAGGTTCGGTAGTGTCCAATTGCATAGATGGTGACACACGTCCTTGCAAAATACGATCACTCTCCTTTTCGGTACCAGTCTCTTTTAAACGTGCATCGCTGAAAGGGATGAAGCGAGGTACGGATTCAGTCTTAGAGTCGGCAAGTCCTTTATCGACCCACCGGTCGTATGGAAGGGGCAGAGGGACCCGTTTGCAATGGGTCCCATGCACCCAGTTCTTTTTGCCGTCCACCCGAACCGCTGATCTCGTGGAAAGAAGTACCAGGTATGGTCCGGTCCACCTCGGCTGTCCGTTGCTGGTGCGCTGGAAATTCCGCACCAGGACCCACGAGCCAGGTTCGATGGTATGACCTGGATCGTCAGAGGCTGGCGGAGAGGAACTGTGAACCTGTTGGTGTAAAACACGCAATTTAGCTGTCAATTCGCACAAATAATCAAGCAGTACAGGGTGTTCTATTTCACGGAGTTTCTTTGGTCTTGGCACGCCCCAGACGTTGGCTGGGCGGCCAAACACTATCTCGTGGGGGCTAAGACCTAATCTGGAATGGACAGTCATCCTAGTTGACAAGAGTGCTAGGGGCAAGGCGTCAGGCCATTTAAGACCTGTACTGGCTTGGATCTTGGCTAGCTTGAGTTTCAAAGTGCCATTGTAGCACTCTACTAATCCAGCTGATTGGGGGTGATTTGCAGCGTGGAATTTCTGGTGTATGCCTAGACACTCACACACTCTCTTCATCACTCGTCCTATGAATTCACTTCCATTATCACTCCAGACAATCCTAGGCATACCGAATCTCGGGAAGAACTCTTTGACAAGGGCTTTGGCAGTTGTCATAGCAGTATTGTCTTTAAGGAGGTACGCTTCCACCCACCTTGAAAAAGCGCAAACAACAACGAGCACATACTTTAGATTGTTGCACCTTTCCGTGTGAATGAAATCGAGCTGCAAAACCTCGAACGGATACGTAGGAGGCGCAAAGTCACCAGCTGGAGTTGGAGTTCCTTTACCGGGATTGTGTTTTAGGCATATCATACAGTTTCTGACCACATTTTCTGCATATTTTGGGATATTGCTATTCTGCCATACTGGGGCCAATAGCTTACATATTCCTTTTGAACTGATGTGTGCCCTGCCGTGAGCCATTGTTACTACTGCAAGTACGTATGCATTAGGTAGTAGCCATCGCTGGTGTTCCGATAATTCGACCCAACAACCATTCGCATCCAATCTACCCTTACTTTCTCTCCATTCATTCAACTCATTCTCAGTTGCCTCAGCTTGTATACATTTCACGCTTTTAATGGTGTCCTCACACATTCCCACATCAGCAGTACATCTAGCGGGACCTGCAACATACATTCGACTCATCGTGTCCCTTGCGGTCTCTTTCGCAACCTCGTCTGCAAATGCATTCCCGCGGCCAATATCGTCTTGAATTTTCTTGTGTGCACTGCATTACATAATGGCAACTTGTAGTGGCATGGTCAGTGACTCAAGGAGCTCATTAACTAGCTGACCATGTTGTATCTTTGCACCATGTGAGGTAAGGAAACCACGTTCACGCCATAATCTCCCAAAACTGTGAGCCACGCCAAAGGCGTATTGGCTGTCCGTGTACACATTCACTCGCTTTCCTTTTGCTAACACGCATGCTCTGGTAAGTGCAATAATTTCCGCAGCTTGTGCAGAGTTGTGGGAAATACGTGCGGTCTCTATAATGGTGTGTAATGTTGTTACAGCATATGCGGCAGTCGTATCACCATTCGGTAACTTGAAACATGAACCGTCAACCCATAAGGTATCATTGCATTCAGGAAGGGGAGTGTCCTGTAAGTCTACTCTCCCTTTTGTCTCTTCTTCTGTCCTAAAGCAGCAGTCATGTTTATCACTCTTGTCTGTTCCTGTCGGAATGGGTAATAACGTTGCGGGATTTAGCGTATCACACCTCTTTATGTGGATGTGGCTTGCTAGCAACATCAGTTCGTAACTGGATAGTCGAGCGCTAGTAAGGTGTTGTGTCTTCGTCCTGTTTAGTAAAATGTCTACTGCGTGCGGAACCATAACGATCAGAGTATTATTCATGACTAATCCAGCGGATTGTCGAATGCAGACAGCTGCTGCGGCGGTAGCCCTCAGACAACTTGGTAGTGCCTTAGCCACAGGATCCAGAGTTGCCGAAAAATACGCGAATGGGCGCTGTCTGTTCCCAAAATGTTGTGTTAAGACTGATAATGCACAGCCTTCGTTCTCATGGACATATAATGTGAAATGCTTACTGTAGTTGGGGTTTCCCAACACAGGGGCTGAACACAATGCATCACGCAACTTGTGAAAACTCGTCTGACAATCTTCAGACCAGGGCATAGGATTGGGCGTATCTTTACGGAGTAGTGCCAGCAAGGGTTTAGCTAGCAGTGAGAAATTCGGTATCCATTGTCTACAGTACGATGTAATGCCCAAAAAAGCTCGAACTTCTCTCTGTGTCCTTGGGGCACTTAGTTCTGCAATTGCCTGTATTCTTTCTGGTGTCAGTCTCCTTCCCTCCTTCGACAAGACGTGACCTAAGTAGGTTACTTCTTGTCGGCAAAATTGTAGTTTGGAAAGGGAGACTTTGTGCTCCATGTCACATAAGTGATGCAATAATGCTAACGTAGCTTTCTTGCAAATTTCTTCAGTGTCCGCAGCGATCAGCAGATCGTCTACGTACTGAATCAGAGTTGAACCACTTTGTAGAATAATCGTGTCTAGTTGTGTTTTCAGGGCCTGACTGAATATGGATGGGCTTTCGCAGTAGCCTTGAGGAGCGCACTTGAAGCGGAAGCTTCGTCCTCCTAAATTAAATCCAAAAATATCTCTACTCTCCTCGGCAATCGGGATACTGAAGAAAGCGTTCTTCAGGTCAATCACCGAGAACCAATTTGCTGAAGCTGGAACCATTGTCAATAAAGCAGTAATGTCGGGGACGACTGGAAACTGTGGGATAACTATCTTGTTTACTTATCTGAGGTGGATCACGAACCTATACACAGGGGGTTGTGAAGGATCATTACGTTTTAAGACGGGCAAAACCGGACTGTTACAGACATTTCCTGTCGTTTCTTCGATGACGTCTTTATCAATTAAATCATGAACAATTTTCAACAACGCTTTTTCGCATTCGCTAGATATTTTGTATTGCGGAATACGTGGCAACCTAACGTCGGCTTTCAACGTTATGACATATGGTGTTATCTCCAAACGACCTACATCATTAGAACCATTAGCCCAGAGTATATCAGGAATTGACAATAATTCAGTTGGAATATTTTCCTTTGATAAATACATCGAAGAAATGACCTTCTTGCCTAGAGTAAGTTGTACTCCCGAGGGAGAACAGTACAAGGTCGCATATAACCTTTTTAGTAAGTCCAAACCTAACAAATTTTCACCACAACCTGTTGTCAAAATGAGGGGTGCTTCTAATTCGCTTGGGCCAACAGAAAGAGACATAGGACTAGAGATCGGGTTTCTAACAGGGGCGCCAGAGAAACCTACTGAGACATTCATTTCGCCAGACAAAGGTGCGCCAGGAAGTTTCGAGTGCATGATAGAACTTTTTGTGGCACCAGTATCCAGCAGAAATGGCTCTGACACTCCTGAGGCTATTACCTCGACATAAGGTCCATTCTGATCTACCGGAACTGAGACAACTCCCTCTCTTTGTCCATGGCTGTCCTAGCAATCGTTACCCTCATTTCCGTGTTCAGCGTAATAGTCGTCAGCATAGTACTGAGCTGATTTAGACGATGAATTATTCTGTTGGTCAAAGCTATTCATGGACTTCTGAGGCGGAAAAGAAGTTGTATTCTGAGTGAAATTTCCACGACCTCTACCTCTAGGGGCATGTTGAACACCTCTCCCCCTTACACCTTGACCACCGTTTAAACGTCGCGCAAGAGCCGGACAATTATCCTTAAAATGACCCTCTTCTTTGCAATACGCACATTGATTCGGGCCATATGTAGGATGCTGGTGGGAAAACTTGTTACATTGCGCGTTCCTCGAATACTGCTGTCGCTGTTGATAGTCGGGCTGACTAGCCGTGCGAGGCGGATAGGCCTGTTGGAGGAGAACCTTAGTTTTCAAATCTTTCGTCTTTTTATCTGCCTTGTCTAGCTCGTCTTTACGCCTATTTTCATAGTACTGGGCTGTAGCTAAAATCTGTGCTGACGTAGAGACAGCCCAAGCACTCTCAGAGTCTTTTAGTTTATTACATAGTTCAGGGAGCAAATTATGTACGAACTTGTCCACAAACAATCTTTGGCCACCCTGGGTAGCCATATCTTGGCCACTGTGGTCGGTGAATGTTTCCTCAAATCTCGTGAAAAAGTCAGACACATTCTCATCTTTCTTTTGTTTACATGCTGATAGCTTGTCCCAATTTACGCGTACTTCAGGCATTATTGTCTTCATGTACGCTATAATTCTACCGGGAAGTTCAGCTATTAACGGCTCAGGTTTAAAACCACCGACTTGTCTAGCATCTGTAGTCGCAATGTTCGCCCATGAGTCACCTAGTTCCTGATCGTGATCCGTATGACGTATCTTGCTCCATAAAGGATGTGGAACAACGTTCCCAAATAACATGTCTACATCTGCTAAATTCATTATACATGAGCTGTTTGAGTGCTAATACTTCCGATCTTTTCCATGGGACATGTACCCATACCCGCTGGAAATGGGGCAGAATTGGTGGATTAGCATTCGCATCACCTTCCCCCCAAACAGGAGGAACCTCTCTCATGGGGTACTGTCTCGCTCTTTTCCTACTAGACGTACCACATTCAGACGATGACCCAGAGTTACCACCTGTGCTTCGATATGATAATAATACCTCAACTGCTTTGTCGACATCGGGACCTACAATCATGCCTTCCCCGAATTTAAATCGTATACTACACAACTCTCGAGAGTTGCTCTCTTGATCATTATCTTCCAAATCCTCACACAGAAAAACACACATCTGTTCAAAAACATATCTTTGCGTCGGTTCATCCCATTGACGGAAAACGTTCATGACGGACTCTACATCATATCTGGCTGTATCCAGAGCCCAATTCCGTGCTAACTTATTCAGGCATTCCCTCTCTCGATAATCATGCATTTGGCTTCGTAACTGTCTTAGTCCCGTATTAGGGGTCGTTGTAGGCGACCGAAAAAGTGGTGAAGGAATGTTAGTAATAATGCTGGCCGTTTTATGCCAGACGGAAGGTGAAAGTGGAGGAATAACTGGTGTCAGAACAGAGTCACGCAAAGCAGAAACAGAAGCGTTCGCAGAACTAGTATCGGAAGAAATAGAAGGTGCGCTAGGCGAAGTTGTAGAAGGAACAGTAGGAGAAGTAGATGTGACTGGTGAGCCTTGAGGAGGCTGCACTAGAGAAATAGAAGCCAGCTGAAGAGTAGCTGGTGAGTGCTGTAGAGGAGCTGGTATAACAGCTACCAGAGGTGCAACTAAAGGAGGCGGAGGTGCTGTGGCATTTTGCGCATAGGGTGGTGGCGAACTCAGCAAATGCGCCATTAATGAATCTTTCTCACGCTCTTTTACTGTCTCTTGCTGAAGAGATGGTAAGACAGGATAGCATTTATCTATTGCCATTTTACGTTGCCTGTGCAACTGCTCACTTGTTCGATCCTCTTCGTTGTCTTTAAATTTTATCGCGGCTTGTATTACTGAAATACCCCTTTCCCTCTTATTCTTCTTTTCTAGTTTAATTGCCTTTTGTTTGGCCTCTTTACGCCATAAGCGGAAAGAGTCAAACATCGCCGGTCGGGCTTTCTTTTTGAACAGTTTGACCTCTAGGTTATCTAGAATTTCTGAGTCGAAACTACCATATTGGGGCCATTTTAAAACACCATCTTTACGGGTGTATTTTATCCACACTTCATTATATGTGATAGGACCTATGCCATGTTTTACATAGAGCTCATACGTTGGAGTTCCAATTGGAGGAACCGGACACGAATCCTCTAATCGGGAGTCCCTATTATAACCAAGACAAAACAAGTTTCCAAGTCTGCTAAAACCAGGCATCTTCGCTCACTAGTCTAGCTTCAAACTTCAAAGGTTTATCTATTATGATATTTCTCGTGAAAACACGAGTCCTTCGGCTTTGGGGCTTGCAAGTGCCAAATCAAGTCGTATCTCCAGGATACCAAAAACTAAGGACAAACTAAGGGCTGGGAGACGCTCCACTTATACTTAACTGAAGTATTTGAAGATCGGTGACGTCGCTAGAAGACTCGTCTATCGTTTCGCTCTACCAAGGATCACTGGGTCCAAAACAAGGCGATAGTCAGGGCAGCAGTCCTTCGTAGCCGTCGGGACGCGGGGAACCTCGCAGCAAAGACCTTCGGAACCACGTCGACATACAGGGGTCGCTGAAGTGGCTGGCCGTCCTCCGGAATTTTCACACAAAGCTCCTCACGAACATCTGGCTTGGACCGTCGCTGCTTGATATCGCCCCGAGTTGGGCGCCAATTGAGGTGCCGGGTTTTTAGGAACCCGGTGGTGCCAGGGGATAACACCCGATGACCTCTGAGTTCTCCCTTGTTCCGGACCACAGAAACAATGAGTCTTCTAGTCGCAGTCAGAGATCAAGTTTTATTGGTAGCTACCAAGTAACACGTGTCCTAGAAGCATGACAAACACGGGTCATGTATTCTCAGGAGACTGTACGTGTTCGTTTTTACAGAACCAGTCTTCTCCTTTTATACAGAAATAATGGCTTCAAGCAAGAATTCTTGAGTTTATGATATGGCTGTAAACATATTTCTGTAATAATACAAAGTGCGGCATCACGTAAGCAAAGCCACATTTTAGATGTCCAGTTCGTGACAGATTACCCAGCAAGATCCGGGACTCCCATCAGATATCGATGAAACACCAATAAAGGCAGGTACCACCCAGTCATAAAACTGGCCATAAAGAAGAAGTATGGGCAGGTGCATGTTTGTAGAAAGCATGTTCTGTATGGGGTGAATGGTTTGTGGAATGTTATGTGTCGATAGTATCGTATTCGGCCACTGGTTTGGCTTAAGGCAATGGAGTCAGTTTGGACAGGTCAGGGGGAAGTCAGGGAAGGTGGACGTGTCCTTTTGGATCAAGCTCGACCTTTAATTGACTTAACATGAGGGCAAGACGTAAGATGGATGCCGTTCACAAAATGGAGTCTAAGGGATTGGGACGGAAACTACGATTTAGGGGTGTTGGCTACCCTCGATTGTCACGCAAATACATAGGTATGATGTCCTAATCATTATCGGTTCACGGACACTAAATTCGTCATGGTACGTTGATATTTTGTGACACGGGTTTTGGACCTCGATATTGAGATAACAATAGGGTCCAGATTTTCAGAACCACAATACATGTGGTAAAGAATGTTAGACTGGTTCAAAATGACCGTGATAAGTTCCATAAATAGGTTGAAGAACGTTGGCAAGAGTGTGGATCCTTGCAGCACTCCAATCCTGACCTCGGTACTGGAAGTAAGGGACTGGTTGTTTTTAATCCTTTGCGTGCGGTTGTGTAAGAAGGAGGTAAACCACTTTAGGACCAGTCCCGCTAGACCCATCCTCTGTTGTAGAAGATTAATCAAGGTTTCGTGTTTTATGGTGTCAAAAGCAGAAGGTAGGTCTAGAAGGCCATTCTGATTAAGGGATTTCAATGCGTCATCCACAATGTGCGTTAGTGCAGTTTCCGTACTGTGTCCTGCTCTGAAACTGGATTGATAGAGGTCTAACAGTTGAAATTTCTCAATATGGTTGCAGAGCTCTTTGTGGACACATTTCATTGAGAAGTGTGGCTAGCGCCATGATTTTAGTGATAGGTCTGAAGTTGTTGGGATCAGATAAATCCGAGTTGGGCTTCTTGGAGATGGGAGTGATTTGTCCAATTTTGAGGCAATCCTGGATGCTCCCCTGCAGAAGGGATTCATGAATAATCCGCGACCAAAGAGGTAGAGTGGCCAAGTTAAGATCTTTAAAGAGTTTAGCAGGAAGTGGATCGTTGAAGTGGTTGGCCGGTTTTAGAGTTGCCATCTCGTGGAGTAAATCTGTGTGATCTGGCAGGATAAAGGAATTCCAGGAGGCTCCACTTTTGGGAGAACCTCTGTGAGAAAAGGAGACCCTCGCTCGGCCAGTTCCTCTGGAAAAGTGGTGGGGATTAGGGGCAGCATCATGGGCGTGCAAGGTTGGAGCTCCCGTTCTATTTTCCTAGTTTTTTCAAATTCCATGGCGGGATCCGGGGAGTCATCAGTGCAGTGAATGAAGGACTGAGTGAAGTCATGAGTGACGAAATCAGAATTCTTAAACAGCTGGAAGATATCGCTCAAGGTTTTGCATTTCAGGGAACTGTTGATTGCAATCCAGTAGGAATCCCTTGGAGAACTTCAATCAAGTTTAGGAAAAACGCTGCCTCTGAGGGACTTGATTGCTTCTTGGACCTTCAAGGTGAAATCAGGAAATTCTGGCGCTGTGAGTGTAGTATATTTTCATCTCACCACTTGTAGCACACTATGGGGAATCTAGCCTTCTAAAAACAACCAAAGCATTGCCATCCAGGATGCAATATCTTACATTCTGTGGAAGTGGGAGGATAACACTGCGAATGTTGAGCTTTCGGAAGAGTGGGTACCACACAGAGAACTGGCAGTGTAACACTTGCCCCTTCTTCATGCTGCTAATGCTGAACTAGCACTGGAAGCCACCGCTACAAGCACACCCGATGTTCCATGGACACCAGACCTTGCATCTACACGGGCCTTGCATGGCTGTATGTACGCCCCCGCTTTGGTGATTGGAGTCACGAATCCTTGTTTAACTACCTTCTTGTTGCAGCGGCATTTTGTGCATTATTAAAATGATGACCTCCTTTTAAGGTGGGATTTATTACAACAAAATCAGGCCGTAGGGCAAAATTTCCATAGGAGCGAATCTGCTCTCTTTGGCAGTCCGTGCATTCAAATGTGGCTCCACTTGCAATCATCGTTAACTTGTGCCCTTTAGAATGACATATGCACATGTGAATATTCCTGGGGGATGTATGACGTTACAACGCAGGCTATTACAACGTCTGCATTTACAATGCGGTTTTTACATCGCAAACCTTTACAACGCATAGTGCTTTTAAGCGCTGGATAGTGATTTATTTAATTTACTATTCCAACTCCAGTCCCCGTGGATAGTAGGGAAGGTGTTGGATAGTAAATTAAATATATTCCCTATCCTAGAGCGCCCCCCAGCGCAATGTGTTGTAATGGTTTGCAATGTAATGACCGCGTTGTAATGGCAGTGCGTTGTAAAAGTTTTGTTGTAAGTGATGTTTACCATTCCGGGGAATTAGTGTGAATTGCAGCTTCCCACGAGTAATTCTGGAATGTTTCTGGAATATTGTGAGAATTCCACGAAAGTCAGAAGTTCAACCAAAACGTACTAATGGGTCTAGAGGAGAGCTTTAGCGAATTTTAGCCTGTGAGTTCCTGAATCGAAAGTTCTGTGTTCATGTCTTGGGATTGTTTGTGGCAGGTCTGCCCCATAGCTGTTACTCCGCTGCAGTATTGGGGAGATTATGTGTGCTGCTGCTGGAAAACGAGTGACAGTTCGGGAAGGAGAAGGATATTAGAGGGAGACAGGATTTAAGACTAAGGACGGTGCCGTTTGGTATAACAATGAAGGGGTATAGCCTGCTGGGGAAGCACTAGTGTCAATAAGGAGGTGTTGACAGTTGAGGGATTAAGGACAATGAGAAGCAAGTAAAAACTATTGTCGATTGCCATTATCAGCCAGTTGGAAAGGTGATTGAGGGCAACTTTAGTGGAGGCCCGGTGCTGGAAGTCAGATTGTAATAAGTAGCAGCATCTCTGGGAGGAGGGATCATGGGTGAGTCTAGTGTAGGCTAAAGATTTTAGGACTTTAGAGAGGAAGCAGAAAAAGGAAACCTAGAAGTAACCGGAAAAGAAAGCTCGGTTTGCCAATCATATTTTTAGGATATGAAATACTACAGTAATCCTGACGTAGAATAGATAGGCGTCAGAGGAGAACGATACCTGTAAGTTCAGTGTGGGGATTGTACAGGTTAAAATGATATTGTTGTTTGATGCTTGGGCTGGGCTATTGGGTGTTACAGTGCGCACTAAGTGCTCAATACAAAACAACGGGCGTGAATTAGATGGAGATGATTGGAGATAAGGAGATGAGGGAAGACTCATAAACAGTAATGGTGAGAATAAGCAGGAGGAAGTGGAAGAAGGATTAGTAAAATGGTGAGAGAAGCCCTGACTTTCTTGTTCTACAGGGCTGGGCATACATTTTGGCCATGAGTAAGAAGAGGTTACTTATAGTTAGCCTTATCAACAGGGAGGTGTGACAGTGCACAAGGAGAAGGGTAAAGTGGAAGGTACATTGAGACAAACTCCAGACAGAATATTGTGCGGCAAGGGAGGAGGCTCCCAAAGGCATTGTTTATTACGGCCAGGGATGCAAATTTGGGAGGTGTGACGAGTTTTGACAGTGAATATTAATGATCCTATAGACTATAGAGTGGTCAGAAAAGAAGGTGTACGAAATATGCCAGTGGTTATCCCAGATGTATACATTTTAGGGACCCTATGGTGCTAATATGGTGCCATACTGTGTGTGCTCTGTCCCTAAAACTACACTGTAAAATTGGTTTACCCAATTGGTATATTTAATTTTGCATTGTAAACCGGCACTGAAATCGTACCAGTGGCATGAATCGTAAATGTTGTATGTTGGTTGTAGTGTGTATTTACCCCACCCTTGTGTATTGCTAAAACGCATGGCTTCAGGGAGCAGCAGTGTGCCTTTGCCTAGTAGAAAAATATATTTTTATATATGAGGTAAATCACCACTAATCTGTACTTTGTAAACTGAGAGGGCTGGGTGCTTAATATATAAAAATGTTATATAGTACACATAACGTATGCCATTGCAGTGAAAATGCTAGAGGGATTATTAAAGTTTTAAAATCTAATTCAGTGATGAAAGTAGTGTCACTTTAGTAAAGTATACTTTGTGCTGCATAACTGATAAAGGACTGGGATGTACGGCATTACAACGCGGGCTTTTACACCGCGTGCCGTTACAACGCTGTTTTTACAACGCAAGTCGTTACAACGACTTGCGCTGTAAGGGCTGGATAGTGGAATAGTTTAATTTTCTATTCCAACTCCAGCCCACGTTACAGTAGGGAAGGTGTTGGAATAGAAAATTAACTATTCCCTATCCAATAGCGCCCTCCAGCGCAAGTCGTCGTAACGACTTGCGTTGTAAAGGCAGCGTCGTAATAGCAGCGCGGGGTAATGCCCGCGTTGTTAAGGATGTTTCCCAAAGGACTGGCTTGTCTGCGAGGCCTGCTCCAGAGGCTGAATACTCATCATTAGATGGCTGGTTATTTACCTTTCTGGAAAATAAAATATTAACCTCCTGCTGTAGGAAGGCAGAGGTTTTGTCAGCAAGTGATTACTTAGCTGCGATTATCCTTCTAGGAGGGTAACAAAACCATCTGGCAGAACGAAGGGCAGCTTTAACAGTTCTTCAATTGACTTGGAATGCAAATTGGAGCTGTCAGGATCTGCATTTATTCATTTTCTGAGCTATCCTAGACCTTCTGGGTCCTTCCCTAGCAGGAGTGAAAACCAGTTCTACAACTGAAAGAGGGAGGGCACTTTATCTCCTTAGGGGAGAGGCTCAGAGAAGAGCTACAGCTGCTCCAGGTGGATAGAGGGATCATCTTGACCGAGCGACTCTAGGGAAGTTTGCAGTAAACCATGAGATGAAGTGCTGAAAAAGGAGGTTTGGATTCTGAAAAAAAATAGCTTGGAGTGGGCACCTCACCACCAACTCCTCAGAACAATCCTGGACCTAGGAAGAAAGCATCTTTCAAGAAGAAAACTCTGCGAGAAAGCTGAAAGACATAAGACTCAAGGACTTCTTGTTTTTGCTGGCATTCTGGGATTGAAATTGCTGTGTCCTACGGTTCCTACTATTCTAGTTAGACTGTGCGTTTGGGGAACATGAGCGTCAAGACTATGTGGTACTGAGTCCACACATACTATTAGAAAATGTTGACCTAATTCCTGGCTAGCTCAACTCAGAACTTGACAACCCTGATTCTCCAAGGAAATTATGGAAACAGGTCTAACCTTTCATTGTTAACTCAGGCATGCCTAGAGAAAAACACAAGAGGTACTTGAATTGACATTTCAAATATTTCTTGAAGAAGTTGGATTCTTGGGTATATGTGCTACAATGATTAATAAAATAGAGCAAAATAATGTTACCAGCATTACAAGAATGGTGAAAAGAATGACCAGTTCAACCGTAGTGCATTTGCGTTGATTACATGAATACATATAATTGTACTCCTATCTAGCGCTTCCTATCCTAATAAGCATATGGGTGTGTGAGTCTGCCAGAATACCTTAGAGTGGTCTAACTCCCCATTTACCTGTGGGTATGTGTCATCTGGGAGTTAGTCTTGATGTAGAATAGGTCACCGTTCTCCAGCTGGTAACGGGATTCAGCAGGGCTAGAATTCCGGCATACGGTGCCTTGACAATCCCATCAAAATGCTCCTCTCTCTAAAAAAGAGCTTGGTGCTGTTTATATATTAAACCTGACCCATTATCCCTCTGTCAGAGTTATGGTTTGCCTGTCATTGTTGATTCTACCTACCCAGAGATGTCGCCGAACGGACAACAGCAAACAGCAACGTTTATGCAGTACGCTTAGTCCTTGTAAAGAATGTTCCAGGGCCCGATATTGTGCCTACAGAGAGGTGTAAGCATAAGCAAAACCCTCTTCTGAAAACATTATCCCATACGGGCACCCAAGCAAATGTGTCCTAAAAGTCCTCATTTAAAACAATGTCAACTTTAAACAAAATGCAGGTGTTTGTGCCATGGCCGATTTAACCTCATGACAGCTGTCTAAAGGTCAAGTGGTTGTCCTTCTGTTTGTTACCTGCTACAGAATAAACAGAGGACTTCTAATTCCAAGAGAGCCCGGGGGACTCAAGAAGCCTAGACCTTGCAAGTGACCTGGCTAGAGGGAGATGTGGTGTATAGAAGTCTGCTCCCAGGAAATGAGAGCTATAGGAGGGACGAGGAGGATTTTTTGCCCCACTTAGAAAAAAGTGGATATAGTCACTATTTACAACTCTGGAGGACTGTGTCTTCAGTGGGCAAGAAAACCAGGTTAACCTGGATGTGCAGTTTTTTCTGCCCACACAATTAGTTCAGCAGAAAGTGTATCTGTCAGTTTCAGAGGTTCAAGGGGGAGGGCATGTCGGGGGCCACCAGGCACTGGTCCAGAGAGTGCTATCTGTATCAAATAAGGCAAACTGTGTTTTATCATGATTTAGCTTGAGGCAATTACTGCTCATCCAGTTGGCAACCACAGATACACAGTACATAACATTAGACTGGGTAATTTCTGTGTCTTCTGAGAGAGAGGATCAGCTGAGTGTCATCTGAGTACCAGATCATTTTAAAACTGAAGGATCTAATGATAGATGCCAGTGCTGTCAAATATTAAACAATGAGGGGCTCATGGAAGATCCCTGGGGAATCCTGCCAAAAACATTGGAAGCATCAGATTGAAGCAGTGCAAAACATCCCAGTTGGGTTTGGTGAGAGAGGAAAGAACTAAACCACTGAATAGCACAATGATAGAAACCTGCACAAAAAGGCGCTTGAGAAAATGGCATATGAAACACTGCAGAAAGATTTCAAAGCATAAGAGCAGCAGTAGCACCCTTATTGATGATAAGTTAGAATCCTTCCATGGCAGCAATGCGAACATCTTCCATTCTATGATTGTCTCTAAAGCCAGATTGTGGGGGATCGAGCAGAAAGAGAGACTTGAGGTAGCTGGTGAGCTGCTGATTTATTAAGATTTCCATGTCTTTGGCTGGGTATGAAATAAGGGAGATAGGTCCATTGTTGGATAAGGTCATAGGATCAGCATAAGGTTTTTTAAACAACAGCAAGACCTTGACATGTTTCCATTCAATGTTGTAATAACTTGGGAAGGTGGTGGGTGCGGAGCCAATGATTTCATAAAAAATATGTAGCAGGGGCGGCTCCTCCATTAGGGTGGGGGAGTGTCCCCCCTCTGCTTTCCCGCAGTGCAAGAAGCAGAAACATAAAATGGTAAAACTACAATTTCATGTCTCTGCTTCTCGCCCTGTGAGAAAGCAGAACCGCTTTGTTGGGGTGCGGGCTAGTGGGCGGGTCTGCTCTAGGGCCGGGGAGGAGTAGCTTCACAACTGCTGAGGGCGCTGACTGGTCAGCCCTAGGGCCAACCAAACCAGTCATGCGCACTCTGCCTTTTCTCCATGTAGGTTGCATGCAGCCTACATGGAGAAAATGGCCTCCCCATAGGTGCCTGGCTGGTCGGCGTCCAAACCAATCACAACGCTGCCATTGCAGTGTTGTGATTGTCTTAGGGGAGGGGAGGGAGGCTGCCTGATTCCCCTTCCTGACGGAGGACGGAGAGCAGGAAAATGCTAGACCCACGGACAGGTACCTTTTTCAAATCTATTAACCCCCCGCGCAACCCTCCTGCATGACATACTCGCGATTAATACCGGCCACTACTGATATGTAGTGCAGACAGGAGTCAACGAGGAAGCCAGATTTAAACAAATGCATTGTCCTCATGTCCCCTTCTGTCGTAAGGTGATTCAGGATGAGCATGGCTGTCCCAGAAGAGGCCAACGAGGGCGTATTCATGAAATTTGGAGAGTCTAAAGCTGGCTCCGGGAAGCAATTAATATAGATCTGCTTGTTCTTATCGTAGAATTTACTCAAATGTTCAGACCAGAGGTTCTGGGACCGAGTAATGAAACAAGAAAATGCAGAGGGAGTGGTACATTTATTTTCAATTATGAACATTTCATTAGTGGAATTGGTGATTTCCTTGTTCCAGGAAGTCAGGGAGAGGCACCTGGTCTCCTCCAGGTACTGGTGAGAACTACAGAATGCTGATTTAAATGTGCATTTATCATGAATGTTATGTGAGCTACTCCAGCACCGCCCAAGTTGTTTGCAACGGTGTTTAACCTGGCCTTGGCAGCTATGGAAACCAGCTTTGTTCTGCTTGGAGCTTTTGGGGGCCAAAACCAGTGGTTTCAGCTGGATCATGACATCAACATGTCTGACTTTAAAGGACACTCACCTGCTTCAGTTTCTGACCTTGCCCTGCTGGAGGACGTTGGGCTATAAAAAGTAGCCCCAATGTAGACATTTGACCAGCTTGACCTGTTTGGTGTAGCCATCACCTGCTCCATCACAGCTGCCCTCAAATTAGAGCTAGGCCCGGTCCTAGTCAACTGCAAACAAACGCATTTGAAAGTGGCTTTACATTTGCTAGATGCTTTTGCTCGAAGACTTCAAAAATCATATCTCAAATTCCTCTTTTGGAATTTTAAATATGTTGGTGTATTTTTGCTCATTTAATTCCCCCCCTCCCACTTTCCAAAATTGGTTTGGGAAATTTACTATGTCATTTTCTTTACTGAATGTTGGTACTGCTTTACTTTGCACATCCTTAATGGGTAGTTATATGCTATTTGCATTACAGCTACTACAACCCTTTTCCAAAAGTAATAATTCAGTTTCTGACAGGAGGCAACAGTGATGGAGAGAGCAGTAACTGGACTTAGAAATTAAAATTATGTCTAGGGTTTGAAAAGCATTGAGAGACAGTGAGTAGCCCAAGAGTACAGCTGAGAGTCATAATTATAGGGAATTATCTTTGGTGAGGAAGAGGGGTTGTGATATGTTGTGTCTGCACACACAAGACTTTGGGGTTCAGAAAATACTGGCCATCTTTATTTTACAGTCTATAGAGCTTTGAATAAGTATTTTCTTATCCCCAAAGCAATTAACAGTGTTTAGAATCTTTATAATTCTGCCTCCTCAGAAGGAACAAATCCCTTAGTGTGATACCTAGTGATGAAATGTGCCTGCAGGGAAGGGGAGGCTCATCAGCCATTGGCTGTCTTCCAGCAACAAATTCATCCTCAACTCCCTCCCTTACAACTCTTGATCCTTGGGTGTCTTACAGCAATACAACCACCCTTACATCCAGTGAATTGTTTTCCTTATGAACTGAGGAATTATGGAAACCTCTCTTCTGCTCTCCCATACCAGATACTAGTTCCAGAGTGGTGCAATGGCCTGGGAAATCTTCCTCAAGCACTGGGACCAAATAGTGATGCATGACTTCCATGATTCCTCCTCCTCCCTTAGCACCCTTACAGAGGTGACACCGCTCTCTGTGGTAAACCACCAACATTGCACTTGATTTACTGGAGAACATGAGGGGCTGCATGTCTGTTTAAATGTTGATTGACTGTACTGTATCTAGCTGCCCCTGCTATATGTTGTGGAATTGTGTGGATTTGTACTGTAGTGGTCTCACCCATTCTTGCTGACAGCCTCACTCCAACATGAAACCCAGACAAACCACTGTGTTGACAACTCTGCATTTTATAACGGAACCCTCCTCTCTGCCTTCTAGTGAACTTTTCCTGGGTAAGTGTGCATACTGTTCTGTGTTTAAAGAGATCCATGCTGTGTGTTTCAGAGTGTTGTGGTGTACCATAAAATTTCAATCAGTCAATCAATAAATCAATAAGGGGGATTATAAGCACACTACTCACCCGTGAGGGTCTCAAGGTGCTAGGGGGTGAGGTTTCAGCAGGTCCATTTCAGTCGAAGAGCCAGGTCTTCAGAGCATTCCTGGAGGTGTTCAGGGAGAGGGCACGTCTGATGTTGGTGGGGAGCTTGTTCCAGGTCTTGGCAGCGATGTAGGAGATGGAACTTCCCCCCTGCTCTGGCTCTGCGGATGCGTGGGGTTTTGGTGAGGAGGAGGTAGGTGGAGCAGAGGTTTCGTATGGGTACGTGGAGGGTGATTCTGTTGTTGAGGTATTGGGGTCCGGTGTTGTGTAGGCATTTGTAGGCATAGGTGAGTATCTTGAAGGTGACTCTTTTCTCGACGGGGAGCCTGTGAAGCTTGCGTAGGTGTTGGCTGGTGTGTTTGTACTGAGGGACCCCGAGAATGAGTCTGGCGGTAGTGTTCTGAATTGTCTGAAGCTTGCGTAGTAGAGATTTTTTCATGCCGGCGTAGAGGGCATTTCCATAGTCCAGTCACTTCGTAATGAGTGCGTGGGTGACTGCCTTCCTTGTGTCGGGGGGGTCCATTTGAAAGTCTTATGGAAGATGCGGAGGCTGTTGAAGCAGCAAGAGGTGACGGTGTTGACCTGTCGATTCATGGAGAGCGAGGAGTCGAGAATGATGCAGAGGTTCTTGGCGTGGTCCGTGGGGGTAGGGGGGGTTCTGAGGGCGGTGGGCCACCAGGGTTTGTTCCATGCTGAGGGGGTGGTTCCAAGGATGAGTACTTCTGTCTTCTCCGAGTTGAGTGTAAGGCAGCTGTTATTCATCCAGGCTGCAACGTCCTGCCTTCCTTCCTTGAAGTGCAATCTGGTGGTGGTGGGGTCCTTGGTGAGGGAGAGGATGAGCTGGGTGTCGTCGGCATGGGAGATTAGGCTGAGGTCGGTCGAGCTGTCATTCGATGGCAGCAAGGGGAGCCATGTAAATGTTAAAAAAGGTTGGCATGAGTGATGATCCCTGTGGGACTCCACAGTTGAATTCCGTGGGTTCGGAGAGGAAGGGTGTCAGTCTGATCCTTTGAATCCTGCCGGTGAGGAAAGGTCTGATCTGGTCGTGGGCAGTGCCTTGTATGTAACCTTGCTGTTAGAGTGCAATGGGAGATGGTGTTGAAGGCTGCTGATAGGTCGAGAAGAATTAGGGCTGTGGTGTGGCCTTGGTCGAGGAGAGTGAGGATGTCTTCGGTTGCGGCGAGTAGGGCAGTCTTGGTGCTGTGATTGCTTCAGAATTCGGATTGCGAAGGGTCGAGGATGGCGTTTTATTCGATAAACCTTGTCAGCTCTTCGTTGACGGTCTTCTCTGTGACTTTTGCTGCAAAAGGGAGGAGTGAGATGGGTCGGTAGTTCTTGAGGTCCGTCGGGTCTGCTGAGGGCTTCTTGGCCAGGGGCCTGACTTCTGCCTGTTTCCAGTCATCGGGGAAGGAGCCGGTCTCGAAGGTGGTGTTGATGGTCCGTTGTAATACGGGTGCAATGGTGGTGGCGGCTCTATGGTATATGTGGGGTGGGCAGTGGTCTGTGGAGGCCCCGGAGTGGATGCCCTTCATCGTTACAGCGGTCTCCTCAGTCGTGATAGGTGTCCAGGCAGAGATGGTGGTCTGGTCGGTGTTGCCGCAGGGGGGGCTGACTGTGGGAATGGGTGTGTGGTTGTTGAAGTTGTCGTAGAGGTTCTTTATCTTCAAGTGGAAGTAGGAGCCAAGTTTGTTGCAGCGGTCCTGGGAGGGGGTGATGTCCGTTTCTTCACTGCAGGGCTTGGTGAGTTAGAACTGCACAGGGGCAGATTAATACTCTTGTCACAGGAATTAAGTAAAGGTTTTCATGGGGTTGATTTCGGGTGGCAATTGTGGGGGAGGTAGAGGATCAAATACTGTGTCCAGTTTTTCAAAAATGTTATCAGTGGCTTTGGGGCAGCAGTTGATGAGGGCTTTTTGTGTGCGGTGGCCAAAATATCAGCAGGTAATTTATAGGTAAGTATATGTTTACTATACTTAGCTCCACATCTACATAACTTGAGAATATGGATATTACCCAGTTATGTAGATGTGGAGTTAGTAAACGGAAACCTATACTTATCTATTTATACTTACCACCTTGATATTTATATTTCTCTGCTCAATATTTTGGCCCTTTATGGTCTCTCTTTGACATCATGTTAGCTCGATATTCTCTCCTCAATATGTCAGACAACAATCATGGCAGGCGTGTGAAAAACCGTGGTCAGTTCCAATGATGATCAAAAGGTCTCTGTGTTGAGAGCCTGAGTGATTCAGTGGGGATTTCTCAGGATAGTCACTGTGATCATGGAAAAGTCAGCATAAAGAATCACAAAGGTGTGACATCTTGTTGTTGGATTCCAACCTCTGTCTCTGTTACACTGTTGAATGATGGAGACTGAGCGAAGTAGCTGAACTTACTGCGTCTCACATTTCCAATGATGGTATAAGAGAGCGCATGTTGGAGCGGGTTGCTGGTCTGGTAAATGGTTATGTGGTGTGAGCTGACATTACAGCACTAGGGAAGGATAACAGTAGAAAGATGGATTACAGTTTTACTGCTATAATATGCTGCTTGGGATCATAGTAGGAGAGGTATTAAATGGAATGGCTAGAGACAGTGGGACACTGCAAGATGCTGACTGGTTGTGCCATAGGGTTGCTGATGAGAAGAGGTCATGTAGATTGGGCCATGGCCTCACTTATTTGCTGTCATAAATCTCAGCGCAGAAAAATTGTCTTTAAGATGTAATGTGTAGGAAGTTGGCCACTACTGAGTGGAGACAGGCCAAGGCATTCAAGACTGAGTTGTAAAGATCTTTAAAAAAGTGTTTGAATCTCATTAGGACATGAATACAATAATATGTTGGTGCATTCCTTTTTCTCATACGCTCCACATGTCTGAAACTGCTTTCTCTGGCAGTCCCCTAATTTTGCTCATTTCAAAAAAGAACCGAAGAAAATGCTGCGGCAGCACTCTATTTACTAACTCCTTTAATATGTACCTAAAGGTAGTCGCTTATTGATCTATCACTGCTATACTAGCTCAATTCAACCATGCACTTTAACCCATGCGTTTTTCTAGCTACACCTCGGATACCTGAGCCCCCATTCAACCCTCATTTTCACAGTTTTCTAGAATCTGTTTGTTTCCAAAACTATATGACCTTATAAGACGTACAAACCTACCATGGGGACCCCTCAATAATCTTATTGCAGGGCATCCTTTAGGTAGTTTTAAATTCACGTACACACTCCACTGTTCAGCTCCACACACCCGCACACATCATCACAATTTCTGCTTTAAAAATATCTCCATCAAAGAGCCCTCTTGCGGGGATGTGTGAGGGCATCACTTCCTTATAAGGAAGATCCCCCTCACATTGTCCCATTTACAACCAGTCTCTTTTCTTTTTTTCTACACAGGAACAAGTACCCTCTTTGGAGTGCAGTGCCAACAAGCCTTGGCAACAACAAGTAGATGGGGTGCACTGTGGTTCAGTACCAGCAGTTCAGATGAGGGATAGTGGCCTCAGAATTGCGGAGAGGACAGGTCAGGCCTCAAGGGAGTTGCAGAACCACAGTCTGTGTTGCTGAGCCTTTTGAAGTTTGTGGGAGGTCAGGAGCAGCTGACCGGTCAGCTTTGTTGCAGTGCCTGCAGATGCAGGGGAGTGACTCCTTCACTCCTAGGGAGATTACTTTTGGTTGTCCTTGATGCCCACAGGACTGTTGAAGATCCCGGATGAAGCACAGACACAGACACTGAAGAAGACTTGCAGAACAGCTGGACCAGGAGCAGAAAGAGGCTTCTGTGATGCAGTCTCAATTCCTGGCAGTCAAAGAGTGACGTTGTTTAAAGCTTGACTCTTGTCCCACGCCCAATCTGAGGACCCACCCACAGTTAAGGCCTTTTATACACTAGAAAATGGATTAGGACAACATAGGGGTCCCTCCGAGAGGAGGGGCTGTACAGAGGGGAGGATACTCCCATGTCCTTTGTCCAGTTTCATGCCAGAGTGGGAGCCAAGGGTTCCCAGAACTGGTTCTAACTAGTGTATGCAAAGGTGGGCACCCAATGTGCTCTTCAAAGCAGTCTGGTGGTGCTGCCAAGCTTCCCCACCCCAGCCCAATACACTAAGTCTGGTCTGGGAGATGGTCACACCTCCCTGTGACAGAAACCCTATTTTCTAACTTCCCCTGGTCGAGCTTAGCTCAGCAGCAGGAGGGCAGAATTGTGTCTGTGGTTGGCAGCAGCATTAGCTTGCTAGCAGACCCTGGAAGGCTCTTACCTAGAGTACTTGGGCCTTTCCGGAGGAGCCCCCCAGAGCATGGAATCATACCACCAACACCAGTGACAGTGTTGGGGTATGATGCCAACATGTTTGATACCAAAGTTAAAGATTAAAGTTGGAAAAAATAGATTATATTGTGAGTACAATGTGTGCATACCAACCCTTGTGATGTTTCAAACGTTTGTCCCCTGTTGGTTTTTGCACCCGGATAAAAAGCAATACCCAAACAAAGGACTTTTTTACACCAAAGATTCCACATACGGCGAGACAGCAAGTTCTTAGTTACATGAGTGGACATTTTAAGGCTTATCATAGTGAACATATGAATTAGTGAAGTCTCTTTCACATGCAGACTTCGTGAAATCTTACATGCAACAAGTTTTTCCATTGGTATACAGCGTTAGACTAGCGTTGATCATTGTAGGGTGGACGAAGTGTATTATGGGTATTGTTGTTCACTGGGAAGTTTACGGGTGTCAGGTGACTAATTAGCTTTCACGCGGGGTGGGTGGAGTACGCAAGGTTTGAAAGTGGGTTGAATTGGAGGGTTTGTTATTCGGGAGACACAAAGCTGTTTGAGGCGCATGTCATGTGGATAGAGAAATTATAGAGTGAGCAGGTATGTGCGAAGTTGGGTTTCGTGTTAAAAGGGGCGTGTGTAAATGTATAGGGAGGGAAGTTGGTAGTTGAGGAAGTTAAGTGCATGTGGTGATTGCACAAACAATAGGAGGAGAGAGAAAGCTTGAATCTATACGTGACTGGATTCGAGTACAAGTGGTCTCATAGAAGGTGTGTGAAGAATGGGATTAGGCAGATGGGCGGAAGAGGGTTTTTGAGGGAGCGCTTCACAAAGTTAGACACTAATGGGAAAGTGAGATTGTATATGGATTATTTATTTTGTCGAGTTTGGGGTAGTGAGGATAACACGGGGAGTAAGGTTTTGACCTTTTCAACTAATTTTTATGGACTGTCTGAGCCTAAAAAAGATATATTTGTAAGGTGAAGCACAGATTCATGTGATAATTGTTGACATTGGAACATAGAAGACAATTTAGCAATTATGTATTCTTGAAATTGTTGATTTACAGTTACCCCTGACGAAGGGTTGGAAACAAGCCCAAAATGCATTGGGTTGTTAGTAAAGAAATGCTGCTCTGATCTATTCTCTGCATTTTTGATCGTATTTCCGAAGAGGTCTGGATGGGCACACATGAATATGAAAAGCTTCTAAAATGCATCACACCATATATGTGGATCAAAAAAACTGTTGATACGAAAAGAAGAAATTTTGACAAACATTGTTGATCAAATTGGACTAATTTGGAGTAATGTTGAAACAATAGTAGGATCTAGTATCCAATCATGCAGTGCGTCTGGGAGTAGAGCGTCGATACGCTCCTCAGAGCATGATACCAAACATGCCCAGGTTCGACACAGCCACCATATAGTTCGCGTAATGACGCATGGCCACCATATGTATCAAAATGGCTGACTGCACTGGCTGACTGGAGAATAGACTCTGGGGTTTGCAGGGGGTGTACTGCTCATGCAGGGGTGCTTTCACACTTGTGTAGTGACCTCAGATATAAGGAAACTTATATTTGTTGTAAGTGGTGCTAATGCAAGCCTACACAACCTGCAATGGCAGGCCTTTAGTCACAGCTTGGGTGGTCTCTCATGGGTGGCATAACACATGTTGCAGCTGATGGGAGACCCGTGGTGTACTTATTCCCTGGGTACCTTACTACCATATACTATGGACTTAAAGGGAACACCTGTAGCCATTTGTGGGGATACCAAAGTACTTACCATATTAACTTTAGGGAGGAAGCACAGTGGCTAGGGTCCTGATTAGCAGGATCCCAGCCAGACAATTCAAAAAAATATACTGACGCCAGCAAAAAGGGGGGGTAACCATAAAAGCAGATCCTACTTTCCTACATCTCTCCTCTCCTTTTCTCCACTCTTTGCTGACCACTAGTAATGTTTATGTATACACTTTATTTGTAAATAAAATATGAAAGTATATTATCATGTTTTGCCCATTTAACAACATTGTTAACGTGTTTTTCTCCTCTTTTCCTACAAGCCAACATATACAAAGTTGTTAAACCCTAGGAGACTAGTCCCTGATTTATAAAAGTTTCAAATACATAAGTAAATACAATTGTAAATGTGTTTGGTCAGCAAATACAGCATAGATTGGAAAATATTCCCCTCTCAATGTTCAAAAAGATGACTTGTTTGCACAATCACATAACAAGTAACACATTTTTACCAGAAGCTGTAATGAGGACAGGTGTTGTCGAAAACCAGTGGTGGCCGGTAATTCAAGCAGGGGGGGGGGGGGGCGGCCGGCCACATACGCACACACATACAATCACCCATCTACGTGCACACTCAATCACACCCATGCATTCCAAGCGTTCACATGTACTTCTACCATTCACAAGCCCATAAGCACACCTGTTCACAGAACTTGCACAGAAATGCACTTACATTTAAACAGACATACATGCACGCATCATCTACACATTAATAATAACAACTTACAGACCGCTACAGTGATCTTGGGTGGTAGGAGGAAAGCCTCAGTGGTTCTTACAGGATTGGGCTGTTATGGGTCAGCCAATGATAGGAGGTGGCAGTGCCTTATTCATCACAGAGTGGGATGGGGGCCAGTGAGACTGCTAACCCCACCTCACTTTGTGACAAGCGTCAGATTGACAGCTGGCCCTGGGCACTTCGGAGCTCAAAAAAGAAGTGCCCAGATCCGAGTCTATCAGTGACGCTTCCCCTCATTATTTATTGAGGATCTCCACATGCTTTGCCGGGCTTAGGAGGTCATGTCCATAGGGCTGTGAAATTTTCAGCCTGGCAAAGTTCAGCTCAGGCAGCCAGGCGCCTGTGCATTTAGCACATGTACAGTGACTGGCTGCCTTACCAGAACATTAAGAATATCTGTCAGGCTGAACATTTCCCAGCCTGAAAGATACTATTTATGTCTGCAGAAAGATGAGTAGGTGCTCTGCCCTTAAGGACGGGCCTTGATGCAAAAAACTGGAAATTACGCACAGATTTCACAAGTCGATATAGAAACTATAATTTGGCGATTGAGCAAATGCAGAACAAAAACAATATGAAGTCAGCAGTAAGCATAACCAACACACAATAAACTAGACAATAGCACCACTGCATCCTAAGACGATCTTAACGCTATGTTATTGAGAGAGCACAAGTTTGAAAAAAATGTATAAGTGTACCATATTTACAAGCACGTAGTTAGTTAACATGTACTTTGCACCAGAGTGTTTATATTTAGAAGTGAAATACACCGAGTGTTTTATATTCAGTGGTGAAATGCATAGAATGTTTAAGTAGAGTAACAATAATCATAACTGTGTGAGACTAATGTAGAAATGTTTGGGATGAATATGAAAACCTCATGTTCTCTTGTTAAAGGAATCATGTTAGAGTTGAATAGAACTCTGAAAATCCAGTATAATGTGTAGGCCTCATGGCAATTCACAGCAAATCTAAACGTGCTGCTAAAATAATGTGAGATGGGGTTGACGCGGTTCTTCCAAATGTATTATCGAACTAAGTTTGAAATATATGCTTTATAGATGTGTTGTTTTAGAAACGTATGCTAGTTAAGAATGTTGTTTAAATCAAGTTAATGTTTTAAGAGTGCAGGGACCTGCTTCATGTAAATCAAGTAGGCCTGAACTGATAATGTCATCTCCTTTGATGTGCCATGTGCTCGTTAGAGGAGAAGTCGAGAGGTGCCAAGTACAGAGCTTCACTTATATTTTATGACCTATAGATATGGTGGAGTTTGGAATTTGAGGCCCACTGCAGGACGGACTGTATGCAGGTGCGAGGGTCTTAATCAGCTAGAATGAAAGAGGCTTTGTTCTGTGGCGCTTGGCGCAGGCCTGTAGGAGTTTCCAGGAATTTCAGGGGGTATCAGCGCACTGGAGAAGAAGCCTGGGAACCAAGGTCAACTTTAACGAGGGTCTTCAAGAGTACCATCATGGAGTTTGCCGCGCAAAGATGTACCACGTGAGGGGCGTCCCAAGGGGCGTTTCTATTGGAAATGTGATTTGGTATTAGGGAAAGCGACCCGGGAGGAGAGCAGAGCAGATGATTTTGGGAGCCTAAGGAAGCGGATGGGTAGGCAGATAGGCTGATCAGGAGAGACCCATTATCAGAGAAGAGACAAAGAGAAGTGCGTGATCTTCTTAGGAAGTCACCACTGCTGACACCTAGAGGGGTAAAGATCTTGCTAAGTAGGGATGTCACTTAGGATAGAGTAGGGACAGACTAACCTTAATTTTCTTTTCTGTAATGACTTTGAGGTTGCAACTTGTATCCATTTTGGCAACCCTTATGGTTTTTGAGCTTGTACTTATTATTCTGTTTTTCAGACTCAGACTATTCAAAAAGTTCATGTTCATAGTGATACCGATTTATCTTCTTAATCTCATTTTGAGAAGTTTGTATCTTCAGTTATCTTTGACTTTATATTAAATCTTTGAAACTTAAAATTTGGTCAGTGGTCATTTAGAGTGGTGTAAGTTCTTAAATTGATTGATTTATTATAAGATTACCTTTTACTCAATGACAGGTACCAACGATTCAGTCGACATAGTTTGGGATTTGGTAAGGTAACTAGTAACCAGTAATCCCGCGTTAACAGTTGGTAGCAGAGTGAGGATGGTTATCTTCTTGAGGAAGGTAATCTAGAGAGGTTAGTTTACCCCAAGGCCCCTAGACGTCGAGAGACGAGCAGCGGAAGAATCGTGTGCCGAAAGGTGCAGACGGTGCGAGAAAAGCAGCAGTATCGGAGGAGAGTGAGTATAAAAAGGGTCATGCGTGAACAGATTGCGGTGTTTTGTGTTGTATTTGTATTGTAATGTCTTGCGGAGTTGAATGCCTGTAGTGTGAATGAGAGAAGGTTGTGAGCGCGCGCAACCTGGTAAGCTGGTTACCTGGTAAACGGGTGAACTGGTGAAATCTTAAGTTCAGGCCAGAGCTTAAGTGGTTTTGGGTGTATTGAACATCCAGGGTAGTTGTCGACCATAGTACGGAGGTCACGAGGTACCATTGACCGCCGTGGATCCAAGATAGGGGGAGTGTAAGAGTGGGTGTATGAGTCACGGACGCTGGTCGAAAGTTACTGTGTGTGAGTAACCTATCGGAGAGGGCGATTGTCTGGAAGTAAACGGAAAGACATTTCGCCAAGTTAAGGTGACAACTACAGAAAGACTGTGGGCGTACAGTCAAGAAAGGTGATCGCTTGGACGGAAGTAATCATTTTTCAGAGTATGAATGGGATGCGTGCATGACCGAGGAGACGAGCTGAGAAAGGAGGGGAACTGCTGCGAAGGGGGACGGGTGACGTCGGCTAGAGCCGCGCTGTGATTGAGCGGTTGGTGTGACGTTAGCTAGAGCCGCGCTCTGGTTGGGCGGCTAGAGTGACGTCGGAGGAAAGTCGCGTACGGATAGGCCAGTTAGTGAGAACGGCGCTGAGATTGGTGGAGTGTCATCAGGAAGTAAACAAACGCAGAGAAAAGAGAAATCATGAAGTGTTTTAAGTGTTTGAAAGGGATTTTTAAACGTAAACGAAGTGAACATTATTACGGGGAAGAGGCTCCGCCAGAGGGTACGCCAGCTCATTATATGGCAACGAATGTGGGGCTGCATACGATATTATGGATTGGGGCTTGGAATAAGCTTACGGAAGGGAATGAGGAAATGCAGTTCCCGAGGTACGGGACGTTTAAGTTAGAGGTGTTACATCGGCTAAAAGCAACCATGTCCTCATTGAAACCCTCGCCCAGACCAACACAGTTTGAGGCCCTTAATGCATGGATTAGGGCTGCACACGACAGAAATTTGAACAGGCGTCAACAAAGACTGACGCGATCGGTAAGAGCAGTGCGAGATTCTAAATGGGATGAGGAAGCAAAGCGGTGGAGGGTACAGGTTATTGAGGTGGAAAAAATGTATCCGATGAGGGAGGTGGCAGGAGGAGGAAACCTCATGGAAGAAGACGAGGAAAGCGAGTCGGAGGACAATCTGATAAACAGATTGTTAATGGATAGACCACCTCCGAGAGTGGGGGTGATAGAAGATAGAGGGCTCGCAAGGGAAGATGGGAATGCCATAGAGGGGTATACACCACTCCCTATATCGGAATGGACACCTACCAAAGGTGGGGAGACACCTCAACCTAGTACAGCACAGAGTGTAGTGGGAAGGTTTGTGGTGCAGAAAACGCCAGCCACCGAAAGGGTTGAGTCCTTTGGATTGCCAGATGCTCTTCAAGTGCCTGTTACCATAGGACCTATAGTATCGATCTATAACCCAGAGAGAGATAGAGAGGAAGAACAGAGGCAATTAGATAGAGAAAGGATCGAGATGGAAAGGAGGAATAACGTGACAAATGCATGGAAGCAATTGCCAGGATCGGTAACATGGAATACCCCATTAGACACAACTGTCGGTCCCAATTCAGAACAGGGAGGTCCGAGAGGACCAATGGATCTAAGGGGACCGCGGCCAAGACCCTATTCAGAATTAAGAGCTGATTTGAGGGAATGGGACGGGTCCACAGTATCCCTGAGTAACAGGACAAGAACGGAACCAGAGTGGGAAAGCAGGGGTAACGGGACTGTATCTCACTGTGGGGCCAGCGAAAGCAGTCAGGGTCGGGAAGGCCGAAGTCCCGAGAATAGAGGGGATGCATGTCCTACAAATCAGAGAGAACAGCAGGAACAGAATACGAGGAGTATGGAGTGTGAGGAGGTGTCTCGCCTCACGCAAACAGAGGGAGACCAAAGAACGCAAGAGTACAGAGATAGGTTTAGGTGCACTCATCACTCACACGCACCTGGGGAAAATGTACAGCACTGGCAAAGAGGGAACAGTGAAAGGTCACGTCATACATCGAGTGATCGGAGGTCACAGATGCATGAGGAAGAAAGAGGGAGTAATGGAACATCTTGCCCTGCATCCCGTGAAACTAGCCAGGATGGGGAGAGAGAGGCTAGGAGGCATGAAGGAGTGTTTCACCACCCACCCCGAGAAGATGGAAAGGCATGGGACCTAGAGAGATGGGAACAAGGGAGGACTCCCTATAACTCACCAATACCTAAACGTAGATCTCGGAGCTGGGATGGGAGAGATGCGGATGGAGGAGCTAAATTGAGTGTCTTGAAAGCTGAAATTAAGGCAAAAAGGCTCGATGTTACTAGTTTAAAATCAGATGTTGATGAGATAATAGATGGAACATTGCCTTTGGAAAGGATAGAATTGTATGAACAGGATGAGTTATTGTTCATGGCAAAGGATATTACTAGGAAAGCTAGAGCGTTTCATGAGAAACTGACTGATTTGGCAGACAGGTATGCCGTGGATTTATCTAGGACAAGGGCATTACAGAGTAACCACAGATTACAGTACGCAGACCAGGATCTAGACGAGAAGAGAACTACTGGATTAAAAACACACATAAGAGAGCTGGTATCAGGGATAAGAGTGTGGAGAGAATTGGACAAATGGGAAGAAAGGTGGTCAAAAAAGGGCACAGTTAGACGAAGTGCAAATGTGATGACCCCCGAGGGAAGGGTAATGCATATGGAGGCATTCCCTTTGCGAGAAATATCAAACGGAAATTATGTACATGTACCCTGGAGTAGAGGAGATTTAGCTGCATTTACCAACTCATTTCCGAAGTTGAGGGACAATCCAGTAGAATGGTATAAACAGGTAGAGAGGTTTGTCAAAATCTCGAAAGTACTGTGGATAGATTTGAACACGTTGTTTGACATCGTGGTCCCATCTGATTTATGGACCCCGTGCAAGACTAGTGTTGAATGGCCAAATACTGAACCAGTGAGGGATGCTCGGACTAATGGACCGTCCGAGATTGTCATGCGAAAGTATGAAAGGGTAATAGCATGGCTGAAAGAGAAGGTACCACCACAGGACATAGATTGGGTGAAAATAGACCGAACAAGGCAGGAACCCAAGGAGACAGTTCACGAGTTTTATGAAAGATTATTGAAAACATTCAAGCAATACAGTGGACTAGATGTAATGGATCCCAAAGATATAGGGCAGTTTGTGTCAAAGTTTGTCTTGGGGTTGAGACCTGATATTTGTTTGATGATACAGCAACATTTAATCTGTTGGCAGAACAAACCACTAGATGAGATTTTACGTTATGCGAGGTACTGCAGTGACGAGATAGATTCTAAAGCCAAGAATCTAAAGGAGAAATTGATGGTGGTGCAAATGCAGTCCGCTGGGAAGGGTGGCCAGCAGAAGCAGGGGATGGGACGAAAACCAAACGGTCAGAACAAAGATAATGAAGAAGGACAGAGACCTAGGATAGACTTTGCCACTTTAAAGAAAACGACAAAGTGCCATCAGTGTCACCAGGTGGGGCATTGGCGACGCGAGTGTCCCTTTAACCCCGAAAATGGAGAGCTAGAAGTAGAAGAGCAGGTTCAAGAAGTCCCAACCCCAAAGGTGACAGTTCCAGGAGGCAAGGTGGCCAAAGGGGGGACTTCGGCCCCACGGGCCCAGTTCCCACAGCCACCGAAGGTAGCGACAGGGAGTAAGGTCTTTAAGCAGATGCCTCTCTTCATCGAGGAAGAAAAGTGTTACTACATTGATCCATTGACAGGACAACGTGTGAGCAGTGAAGAGGACTGTACCCTCGGGGCAGTCCTAGAAGTGGATCAAAGAGGGCCATTTGTTGAGGCAGAAGTGGCAGGGTGTCCCACTACGTTCTTAGTGGATACTGGGGCTACTCGTTCGACTCTGAGATTAGCGGTGGTTCCAGACTTGCCAATGTCAGGGGAAACAATTCAGGTGGTAGGAGTCGCAAATAAAAGATTGACTAGTCCCTTGACAGAACCAGTGTCTGTAAAAATTGGAAACCACATGAACGAACATCAGTTTGTGGTTTGTGACTCGAGTCCGGTATGTCTGTTGGGAAGGGATTTGTTGTGCAAATTGAATTGCACCATATACTGCACCCCACAAGGAGTGGAGGTACAGACTACCGACGATGATGCTACCTTTAAGGTGGCCAATTCAAAATTCTGTGTAGAACTATATCCTACTCTGACTGTAGAAGATCTTCCCCAAGATTTAAGAGATGCAGTGGCGTCAGAGGTGTGGGATTTCACAGGAGAAGATATAGGATTGATTAAAGGGGTAGAACCGGTAAAAATTCTGGTAAAACCAAATGTTGAGTTTCCAAGAACGCCTCAATACAAATTGTCCCAGGAAACGATTGCGGGAATAAAACCTGTGATCGAGTCAATGATACAACAGGGAATACTGAAAGAAATCGTGGGTAGTCCTTGTAACTCCCCGATTATGGGTTTGCAGAAACCTAGCGGGAAATTCAGGATAGTGCAGGATTTACGAAAAATTAACAACATAGTCGTTTCATGTTGTCCCGTGGTACCGAATCCTTCAGTGATATTGTTTCAAATACCATGTCAAGCAGAATGGTTCACAGTGATAGATCTTTGCCAGGCTTTCTTTTCAATCCCATTGGATGAAGAGAGCAGGTATCTTTTTGCTTTTAAAATGGAAGATCGCGTTTTAACATGGTGTCGAATCCCACAAGGATTCACAGACAGCCCATCCATCTTCAACCAGTTGCTGAAGAAGAATCTCGAAAATCTAGTACTGCCGCAGAACTCGGTTCTGGTCCAGTACATAGATGACCTACTTGTTGCGTCAGAGACAGAGGAAGCCTGTAAAGCAGATTCAATTGCCTTACTGAATCATTTAGCCAAAAATGGACATAAGGTATCTCCGAGCAAGTTACAGTACTGTCTGACAGAAGTACAGTATTTGGGGCACCGGTTAGAAAAGGGAAAACGCAAGGTGTGCCCAGAGAGGATTGAGGCGATAATGAAGATGAATGCGCCCACAACACAGAGAGAAGTTAGAATGTTCCTAGGAATGGTGGGTTACTGCCGACAGTGGATAGTTAACTTTTCACTGAAAGCAAAGCCCTTACAGAAACTGACGCACAAGGAGGTGAGTGATCCGGTACCATGGGACGAAGAATGCTTGGTGGCGTTCTTGCAGCTGAGGGACGATTTGTGTCGTGCTCCGGCTCTGGGAATGCCCGATTACGAGAAGTCATTTTCACTCTATTGCTGTGAGAGAGAGGGATGTGCTTTGTCAGTCTTGGCACAGACCCACGGAAATGCCCGTAGACCAGTTGCATATTTTTCGGCTACATTAGATCCAGTAGCCGCAGCGTTGCCCGGATGTCTCAAATCCGTTGCTGCAACGGGTGTCAGCATTGAAAGGAGCGAGAGTATAGTGATGGGACATCCAGTGGTGGTGTATGTACCACATTCAGTTGAATTGCTAATGACCAGGACGAAGACGCAGCATCTGACCAATAGTAGGCTCACGCGCTACGAGCAAGTTATCCTTGCTGCGGAGAACGTGACTCTTAGGAGATGCTCTGTCTTGAATCCTGCTACTTTAATGCCATTACCTACTGTAATAGAAGGCGAAGGATGTGAAGACCACGATTGCCTTGATGTGACTGAACTATGCACGAAACCCAGACCAGATATTGTGGATGAGCCGTTGTCTGACCCCGATGAAATTTACTTTGTTGATGGCTCATGTTTAAGAGACGATACTGGTCGGTTGAGAGCAGCTTATGCTGTTTGTACTATTACTGGAGTTGTGGAAGCCGCTTGCCTGGAAGGAGTACATTCCGCACAGGTAGCAGAAATTATTGCCCTAACTCGTGCCTGCATAGCAGGAAACGGAAAGAGAGTCACCATCTACACGGACAGCCAATATGGTTTCGGTGTGGTTCACGATTTCGGGCAGTTGTGGTCTCAGAGGGGTTACATGACCTCCTCTGGTTCGCCCATTCGAAATGGAGAATTTGTGCGGCTGTTGTTAGAAGCATTACAAGGTCCAGTTGACATCGCAATAGTAAAGTGTGTAGCTCATACTAAGAATACAGATTTTGTGTCACAAGGCAACAGATACGCTGATGAAGTCGCACGCTATTGTGCGGAACAAAATTATTCTTTCTCAAAGGTGGAAATAGAAGGTGCAGAAGAAAAGACTGAATTAAGTATGATGTTAGAAACTGTAGACACTTGGGAGGATTTAAGAATAATGCAGGAGAATGCACCAGAAACTGAGAAAAGGGCATGGGAAACAGCAGGTTGTGTGCGAAGTGAAATGGATTTTTGGGTTTCAGCAGATGGGAGAGCTGTGTTACCTGAAGAATTAGCTAATCCCATGGCGAGAGAAATACATGGTCCAGTACATCTAGGAAGGGATGCTATGATGAGAGTGTTTAGGCAAACTTGGTATTGCCCTAAATTTAGAATAGCAGCAGAATCAGTATGTAAGCGATGTGTTACCTGCCAACAACTGAACGTAGGCAAACGAACACCAGTCACCCTGAGTCACATTGGGAGGTCGGGGGGGCCTTTCAATAGGATGCAACTAGATTTCATCGAAATGCCAAGAGTTAATCGCCTTCGGTATGTGTTGGTGATTGTATGCGTATTTTCCAGATGGGTTGAAGCGTACCCTACACGTAGGTGCGATACACTCACAGTGGCTAAATTGTTGCTCAGGGAGTTGATACCGCGCTTCGGGGTGCCTGCCTCTTTGGAATCTGACAGAGGAAAACATTTTAACAGCGAAATAGTGAAGATGTTGTGCTCCACACTGAATATCGATCAAAAGCTGCATTGTAGTTATCGACCAGAAGCTTCAGGGATTGTGGAACAAGTGAATGGCACATTGAAAAATAGATTGGCTAAAGTAGTGGCATCCACATCTTTGAGTTGGCCAGATGCTCTTCCTTTAGTGCTCATGAGCATGCGCAGCACACCTGACAGGAGGACAGGTCTCTCTCCCCACGAGATCCTGATGGGGAGGGCCATGAGACTTCCCACAGTTCCAACTACTGCCCTATTGAATATTACAGATGATCTGATCTTGGATTATTGTAAAGGACTGTCTGACGCCATCCATTCTGTGTCCCTTCAGGTGCATGCGGCTGAAGTTCCAGCATCAAGGAACCTGTGTCATGACCTGAACCCAGGGGACTGGGTCTTGGTTAAAAAACACGTCCGGAAGAACTGCCTAGATGTTCGCTGGCGTGGGCCCTTTCAGGTAATCCTGATAACGAACACCGCGGTGAAGTGCGGGGGGCTGCCAAATTGGATCCATGCATCCCATACTCGAAGAGTTCCAGCACCTCTAGAAGGAACAGCTCCTATCCCAGACAAAAGCCCGGAAGTAGAAGAAGAGTCGCAAGAAGGGATTGCAGCAGCTGAGGAGGTGTCGGAAGAAGTTGGGAACGCAACGGATTCAGAAGAAGAGCGAAGGCAGGACGGCAGTGAGACGGAAGACGCAACTGAAGGAGAGAGCAGAAGTGAATACGACTCAGACTCAGATCCGTATCAGAGCGACCAAGGACCAAGTGAGAGGACAAGGAATAGGAGAATAAGGCTTGGAGCTGCCACTTGGCCAACAAGGAGAAGAAGGCTAAGTTTGAGGTCGGCCCAGGAAGAAACGCTTACTCCTATATCCGAAGACTCAGATCCAGAAGAAGATATCCAGGATCAAGCCGAGGAGGGTCTTAGAAGATCAAGGAGGGTGCGAGTGCCTAGTAGAAGATACTCTACTCCCGACTGGACCTACCTCGTTGCAGATGTCTGGGGGGCACAGAACCGGGAGGATCCGGGAAGTGGACCTGGTCAGAACTGACCCGATCATCACAGTGCAAATAAGGTTTCTACTGCCAGGAGCGGAGACCGAAAGGTTGCTGACACTCAACATCGTTCATCCTGCTCTCCTGAGCGGAATAAGAAAATTGATTTTAGAGACAGTTGAGTTTCCAGTTTGCTGTTCACGATATCCAATATTGGAGGGAACTCTTCTTCGTTTGGAAATGCTTGAGCGAGTAGTAGAAATTCTAGGAGCACTCATTGTTGTGGATTAATACCATATTGCGAATGTCTTCAAGGGGGCGCAGAACTGGAAAGGTGAAGAAAGTGATCCTGATTAGAACGGACCCCTTTGTAATTGTGGATGTAGAACTGATAGTACCAGGAGTAGAAATTGAAAAAACGCTAACTCTCAATTTCGTCCGTCCACTTGTCCAGAGCGAAATAAGGAGAATAATCCTAGAAACAGTTGACTTTCCATGTTGTGGTACGAACTGCCCAGAACCTGAGGGAATGATACTTCGGATGGACATTTATGAAGACGTAGTGTCACTCCTTGAACCATACATAACTTCAGACGGATATAAGACTCTTGAAAAGACTTTGTAAAAACTTGTTGCAAGATAACCTAGCGCCGAGTGGAAGAAGAAAAGTGATAGGGGTTTCCTTTTAGTGGATGGAGAAGGGCTAGGGTTGTCTAATTTCTACGGGACTTTGAACTGTTTTGCGGAAATAAATTGTCAAGCTTCCAAGTGTTCAAAAGAGAGACATTGCGAGAAAGAAAGACTTTTGGCTCAGGAAAGGGAAGAAGTGAATGCTGGAAGAAAGTCAAGAACTACACTGTTTGAGAACATGGAGGCTGGCAACCCGAACCGCAGGGCAAAATGTATAGTTGTTACATTTTTAGGAGTAGTGGTTTCTCTTATAATTTTAGTGGTAACTGTTTCATTCCTAGTGGGACACGAGAGGGATGAAACTGCAGTCAAGGAGGTCAAGGGAGTGTCAACACCGAAAACTACCATTATTAAGGAAAAGGGAAACATCAATGATAAAGACAAAGCGTTGTTAGATGCAGAAATAAAAAGGCTACATACAGATGAGTCACAGGGAAATTACAAGTCAAATGCTTATGCTAAATTGCTTTATGAATATGTTGATGCCATGGAAGTGAAGGATTGTTACGTTTGTATGCAATTACCAGCTTCTGTGGAGGAGGGTATCAGATACCATCATCTTCCATTGACATATGGAATCACATGCAGTTTGTTGTTGAGCATATTTTATGGACGAGATGGATTTGAGTATTATTTCTCGAATTTCGACTCGACATTGCCAGAGGTCCCGAATTTCAAGCATTTGAACAAATGGGACTATTACAAAAGCGAAGACAGATTACACAAATGGTTTATTCCATGGAAAACGTTAGATACTTCACATGCTCGAAGAAACAATCTGACTTGTCAAATATCAGAAGTTGAGAAAAAGTTTATAGGACAGGTAGATACTAGATACAGGAGGCAGAAGATTTTGAAGGCATCAGGACAATGGGAAACAGATTGGACCAAGGAGGAAAGGGCACATCAAAGGAAAGGTAGTATTGGTTCAATTGCTTTGGATAAGGAGAAACGGGGGAAACTGTGCATACACAGGAGTTACTCCTATTATGAGAATTTTTATGTAGGTCAAGTCAATTGTGAACATGCCTTTCAATTGGAGTACTATTCTAAGGACTTTTTGAAAGGGATGCAAGCCATACCAAATGTATATTTTGTATGTGGAAGAAATGCCTATGTGAAGCTACCAGATAATTGGTACGGATCATGCTATCTGGCTGTTGTCTTCCCTAAAATATATCATGTTGAGAATTTAGACACGCCAAAGAAAGAAATACCAACTAGATGGAAGCGAGGGCTGGGTGCAGCAGAAGTAGTTGGAGATGTACTCGGTGCTGCATTCCCTTTCTTAGGACTGATATTGAATGACATTAAGATCAGGAGGTTAGCTACAGTCGTAGATAGGCTATCTGCCAGTACTGCAAGATCATTGATGTTGATAGAAGGGGAGATGCAATCGATTAGGGCAATGGTTCTTCAGAACCGACTTGCTTTAGACGTTCTGTTAGCCAAAGAGGGAGGAGTCTGTAAGGCTTTGAAGGTCCAGGAATGCTGCACTTACATTCCAGACAATTCAAAACCTCTAGAGAAGTATATACGAAACATCACTGCCATACACTACGAAATTGAGGATCTGGCAAAAGTAAATGTGTGGGAAAAAGTAGGTCATGGAATGGGTAAAGTTGGAGGTTGGTTTGCCAACTTAGGAAAGGGTATCGTTTGGTACATACTGAAACCCATCATCATAATTGTGATTTGCGTAATCACCTTGTGGGGATTGGTGCGTTTGTATCAATGTTATAGAGCAAATAGATTGCAGAGAACTATGAGGAAACAGGAGGAAGAGTTGACAGCGATGCAGGACACTCAATACAAGAGTCTGAAAGCATTAGAGACTATGAAAAGAGGTGGCACTGCCACGACTTCACTTTGAAGGGTTCTACATTTTTAGTGTCTTGATGGTGATGACCCCAGAAGGTCATCAAAGGGGGGACTGAGAGAGCACAAGTTTGAAAAAAATGTATAAGTGTACCATATTTACAAGCACGTAGTTAGTTAACATGTACTTTGCACCAGAGTGTTTATATTTAGAAGTGAAATACACCGAGTGTTTTATATTCAGTGGTGAAATGCATAGAATGTTTAAGTAGAGTAACAATAATCATAACTGTGTGAGACTAATGTAGAAATGTTTGGGATGAATATGAAAACCTCATGTTCTCTTGTTAAAGGAATCATGTTAGAGTTGAATAGAACTCTGAAAATCCAGTATAATGTGTAGGCCTCATGGCAATTCACAGCAAATCTAAACGTGCTGCTAAAATAATGTGAGATGGGGTTGACGTGGTTCTTCCAAATGTATTATCGAACTAAGTTTGAAATATATGCTTTATAGATGTGTTGTTTTAGAAACGTATGCTAGTTAAGAATGTTGTTTAAATCAAGTTAATGTTTTAAGAGTGCAGGGACCTGCTTCATGTAAATCAAGTAGGCCTGAACTGATAATGTCATCTCCTTTGATGTGCCATGTGCTCGTTAGAGGAGAAGTCGAGAGGTGCCAAGTACAGAGCTTCACTTATATTTTATGACCTATAGATATGGTGGAGTTTGGAATTTGAGGCCCACTGCAGGACGGACTGTATGCAGGTGCGAGGGTCTTAATCAGCTAGAATGAAAGAGGCTTTGTTCTGTGGCGCTTGGCGCAGGCCTGTAGGAGTTTCCAGGAATTTCAGGGGGTATCAGCGCACTGGAGAAGAAGCCTGGGAACCAAGGTCAACTTTAACGAGGGTCTTCAAGAGTACCATCATGGAGTTTGCCGCGCAAAGATGTACCACGTGAGGGGCGTCCCAAGGGGCGTTTCTATTGGAAATGTGATTTGGTATTAGGGAAAGCGACCCGGGAGGAGAGCAGAGCAGATGATTTTGGGAGCCTAAGGAAGCGGATGGGTAGGCAGATAGGCTGATCAGGAGAGACCCATTATCAGAGAAGAGACAAAGAGAAGTGCGTGATCTTCTTAGGAAGTCACCACGGCTGACACCTAGAGGGGTAAAGATCTTGCTAAGTAGGGATGTCACTTAGGATAGAGTAGGGACAGACTAACCTTAATTTTCTTTTCTGTAATGACTTTGAGGTTGCAACTTGTATCCATTTTGGCAACCCTTATGGTTTTTGAGCTTGTACTTATTATTCTGTTTTTCAGACTCAGACTATTCAAAAAGTTCATGTTCATAGTGATACCGATTTATCTTCTTAATCTCATTTTGAGAAGTTTGTATCTTCAGTTATCTTTGACTTTATATTAAATCTTTGAAACTTAAAATTTGGTCAGTGGTCATTTAGAGTGGTGTAAGTTCTTAAATTGATTGATTTATTATAAGATTACCTTTTACTCAATGACAGGTACCAACGATTCAGTCGACATAGTTTGGGATTTGGTAAGGTAACTAGTAACCAGTAATCCCGCGTTAACAGTATAATCAATAATTTAATCATGCGGTCACAGGTGATGTCCGCCTCTAAAACCTATTCAGTAAACACCAATGTTAAACAAACATAACGTTCTCTTTTTGCAGAACTTAAAACCTAGAAAATGTTATGTATTTCTGTGCCTGTGTTCTGTAAAATATTGTGGTGCACCTGCCCCCTGCGGTAGTTATGTTAGGTATAATTCATTTACCGAGTTTTGCACAGTTGGAATGCAGAATGCAGCTAACATCAGTAAACACAAACATTTCAACTGAAGTGCCCACTGAGTATATACGATTGATTTGATATTTTCAACATGTTGAGCAATGGAATAACACATTCTGTATGATCCAATGTTCTGACTACACTCTTGATTATTATACTAGGGCCGCGATCACCATGGATGTTAGAAGGAGACACATTGCTTTTATCATGTAGTATTTAGTAAATGTACAGTATTGGGGCCGACATTAAATTGTGTGTCTAGTGTTTCCCATGCAATGCAAAGTGCTTGAGTAATTCTTACATAACTTGGGGGGGGGTTTCAGTTCCACTAAAGTGAGTAAATCCTTCCAGCATGGGGATGTTTATTTCAGTAGCTTTTGCAGTGATTGACTGCGTTGGATGGATCTGCTGTTCAGAGCACCGAGCACAGATCAGCTCTTCCGAGCTCTAAGCAAAAGGGACGCTGCAGCTCTGATTGAAAGCATTTTCTGTGTTCAGGAAGTGTGAAGAACTTTCTTTAGCAATGCCTGGAAGGAGAACATGCGTGGAAAGGCTTTAAACTCTAAGCATGTGTGCTTATGAAATGTATGGAAATAGATTTTCGAGTAGTACAACAGTTATATTTATCATGAAAAAGCAGTAAGATGCAAGCAACCTATCTGTAAGAACAGATTGAACACCAACATACCCTTTCTCATTCGTTGTGTCGTTGCCTTGTGACAATAGAGCCACTCCTGGCTTTCATTTTTAAAAGCTGCCTGGAGCTAAGAGACCCGCACGCATTGTCCTAGAGAAAAAGGCAGCTTCAGCCTTTCTTAACACTAAAATATACCAGCATCAAGACGTGCATGCGCATAGAATCCCCAGTCTATTGTATATGAAAGTGCCCAGAATAATTATCGGTGGCTGATATGAATGCAACTATTCCACCCATTACTTTTATTCAGCTCTCAGTAAAACAGTATGCTCAGTGTACATCCTGACAGCACACCCTACAGTGTACATCTGACAGTGTACATTGCAGATTGTGCATCCTATGGTACATCTCACACAGCACACCCTGAGCGTTTCACGGTGTAAACTGCACACTGCATATTAGTGCAGGTAGCATCAGTACACTACGGTATACAGATACCAACATTGTAGTCCCCTCAACGTTGTGCATTCCAAAGTGTGAATTCCAGTATCTTTGCACTATGCAGGCAGGAACGTGCACCAGAAAGTATGCATTATATTGTGTATATAAAAAATGTTACATACCACAATGTGCATCATCCAAACAGTGTACTTCGATAATGTAGTGAGGCTGGAAAAATGAACACCACACAATTTTCCTGAGGGAGAAGTCAGTCAAGGAAATTGTTCATTTAAGGAACCAAATAGAAAACTGGATCAAAGTACTGCTATAAATAAAAGGCAGAATTGATGGTGTTCCTTCCGAAATTCCTTTACTTATTTGTGATTATTCCTATATATCTAATACATCACTTCTTCTCCACGCTGAAAAGCCTGCTTACCATCCTAATTCGGGTGGGGTGGGGGGGACAACCTGGGATCAAGGGGGAGACCCTCACAGGCCAAACAAAGAAGAGGGCCTCAAAGTGCCAGACTTTGAACAATATTGTCTTAGTGTGCGATCCCACTTTGCATATTCTTGGTCACTCCTCGATGCCCCCTCCACCAAATCATAGTGGAAACAGGCATAGCTTCACCAACATTCTTACAAAGGGCACCATGCCCACAACCCATGAGAAGAACTAGAGATATTGATCAAACAGATCTGGGGGCATGCACCATGCAGCATGGACAGGAATGGTGAAACTCTTGAAATTGACACAACTATATTAGCCCCACATACCTGTGCACATGAATCCTGCAATCCCTGCCACTTCTGAACCTAAAGCCTGGCATCAACTCAGTAATTAATCTTGAATTACTCAAAATGGGTGGGCTGTCCCAGGGAAATATTTCTGTCACTGGACATGTTTGCAGAGCCAACGCCTAGGTCCTTCCTAACACTTTTTTATATTACAGAATGAAGGCCACCTTAAAAAGCAGGTTTGACAGATTTCCACTGGAAATCATTAGGTAGCCCATACCTTATTAACCACCCCATCCCCAAACAATTGATCTCTAAGCTATACAAAATAAACTTTAGAGACAAGGAAAATTGATCTCCTTATGATAAAGGTAAGTGAAATATTGCTGTATGCAAACCAGCAAGATTTCACCTAATGGCAGGCACAGAGTGATGCACTATAGAGACCTGCATAGAATTCGAAAAGCAGGTAATACACACTGACTCATGTGCTCAATGTCAGTCTCTAGACACCGACTCCCTCCACCGTGTGGATATGAACAATCTGGAAGATGTTTTTTGAAGGCCTCTCAAAAATGCTGGAAATGGGGTTGGGACCCAGCCCAATAATTTCCATTATGGGCTATGTTCGTGAACTACCTAAATCAAAATGCAAATGAGCCATGTTGGTATAGGTTCTTGCCAAGTAAAGGGTAGTCATATAGTGGGGTAGACGTCCTTCACCTAGCATCACTGATTGGCACAAGGAAACAATATATTGTAATGAGAATAATGAACTGAATGCCACTTTACTACAGACCACATCCAAACCCAAAGATATACGGAACCACTCTGCACATTTCATTCAAGCAAAGATATAACAAGACTACACACCAGGCCTAACACGCCACATGACACCAGCAAAGGTGACAAAACTCCTACAGATAACACTAAACAAGCATTTACAATGCAATAGGTCTCGCATTTGTCAGAGTTAGAGCTATTCAGTGGTGGTTGGCAGGGAAGGGGGGTGGCGCGGCAGAGGTGTGGGGGGGTTTGAAAGAAAAATAAGACATAACTTAAACCGCTGTCACTCCATCACATTGCCGCTCTTCTTGACGAGGTCCAAACCAGGAAGCGCCCAGGCTCCCCATTGCCAATCTGTGATTGGTCTGAATGCCGTGGTTCAGCGCTCAGACTGGGACAGGGAGCCTGTGCATGTTCCTCACCAGACTGTGCATTACAGCCTGGTGGGGAAGATGCAAAGTGCCCAGGAAGGCCATTCAAACAGTCATGCCGATTTGGAGTGTGCAAACCACTCCTCCCTATGTGACTGTAGCCCCGCCCCACCCTAACCCAGCCCCGTAGCAAAGAAAATTACATTGATAATAACGAGGTTATTATCATTTTCTTTTTCTGTTTTTCTCTGCTTTGCGAGCGGAGCTGCCCCTTGAGCTACTGGTGTTTTAAATGACAATGTCTTTAATCTATGTGTTTTGGTTTGGAGTGTGGTAAATAAGTTCAGTAAATTGCCTTGCATGAAGGAGTGGCTGGATCTCCTTGTCTATGAAAAGGTTTTCAAATATTTATCTTTCGAATAAATGAGTAGTGTAGCGCAATATTTTTGTTCCGAAACATGTAAATGGCAATTAATATGAGCATTCTTTAAATCGTTACAAGTGTAGTACTGGAAGGGCATTTATGTATTTATCTTTAACAAAAAGTATTTTATGAGTTATCGACGTAAATGACTGCAAAAATAATGTGTAACAGGCAGTGGTAGAAGTGGACGGGAACGGAAGGGCACGGCTTGCCCCTACTTCTAAAAATAATTTCAGTCCGTTCCCCTACTTCTTACTTTCAAAAAATCATCCCGGGATGGCAGCAATAGTCTGACTTTAAAACGATAACTTTTTTCATTAGATTCCAGGGGCTGCTCGCACTTCTCTGTGAACTCCACAGGCTGCAGCAGCCCCTCCCTGATCTCGCAGAGACCGAGGGCAGGCCCATTGTCATTCCGATTGAGGCCGATTATCAGCTTCCGAATGACAATGCGCCCGCCCTCTGCATTTAGCATATCAAGTGCCAGTGAGATCGGAGTTGGTGATTACAGAGGAGCTTTCCCCAGACAGAGTACGTGGGGAACTTGACACCATGTGTAATTTGTTAATGTTGTACACAGACTTAATTGGGCAGGAGGAGTGAGCAGACAGAAGAGGCGACAGGAGCGACAGGAAAGAAGAGGTACTAGGGCAGGAGAGGTGACCGGGCAGGAGAAGTAACCAATATGAGAAGTGACGGGGCAGGAGAGTTGACGTGTCAGGAGCAGTGACGGGGCAGGAGAGGTGACAGGAAAGGAGAGGTGACGGGGGCAGGAGAAGTGATGGGACAGGAGAAGTGAAGGGGCAGGAGCTGTGATTAGGCATAGGCAGGAACGGTAACCGGCAGGAGCAGTGAATGGATAGGGGCAGTGAACAGATAAGAGCAGTGAACGGGGCAGGAGAAGTGATGGGACAGGAGCGGTGATCGGGCAGGAGTACTGACCGGGCAGGAGCAGTGAATGGGCAGGAGCAGTGAACGGGCAGGAGCAGTGAACGGGCAGGAGCAGTGAACGGGCAAGCGGTGACGGGGCAGGAAAAGTGACGGGCAGGAAAAGTGACGGGGTAGGAAATGTGACGAGGCAGGAAAAGTGACGGGTCAGGAGCAGTGACGGGGCAGGAGAGGCAATAGGAAAGGAGAGGTGACTGGGCAGGAGAGGTAACTGGACAGGAGAGGTGACGGGGCAGGAGAGGTGACGGGGCAGGAGAGATGACAGGGCAGGAGAGATGACGGGGCAGGAGAGATGACGGGGCAGGAGAGATCAAAGATAAGTGGGAGTTCGCACAGCGTAATGAAATTTGTGGGTTGTAAAGAATTGTAGCGTGCCACTGGATAGAACACTGTCTGACCAAGCAGTGTGAGCACAAAGCTAAAAATGAGAAGGTCCCCCTACTGGGAGGGGAACTAACCAGTGCACAGCGAAAGGACCGTAGTCTTATTCCATAAACAGCATAATCACAGCAGTCTGTGTGAAAAGTTTCAAGAATTTTAATCCATTCGTGAAGAATATTCTAGCATATTCAAGTTCAGCCAGAAGCGTGTCGTTACACGTCAAATAATCCAACCATAGTGATTAAATAAACAAGTCCCGATGCATTTCGGGCAAAAGCCCTTTCTCAAGGGAATGCTATGCTGGGATTCTACGGGATGCCTAGCGGCATAACAGCCAGGTAGTGTTTGTCCAGCATAGCATTCCCTTGAGAAAGGGCTTTTGCCCGAAATGCATCGGGACTTGTTTATTTAATCACTATGGTTGGATTATTTGACGTGTAACGACACGCTTCTGGCTGAACTTGAATATGCTAGAATATTCTTCACGAATGGATTAAAATTCTTGAAACTTTTCACACAGACTGCTGTGATTATGATGTTTATGGAATAAGACTACGGTCCTTTCGCTGTGCACGGGGCAGGAGAGATGACAGGGCAGGAGAGGTGACAGGGCAGGAGAGGTGATGGGGCAGGGGAGGTGACGGGCAGGAGAGGTGATGGGGCAGGGGAGCTTACGGGCAGGAGAGGTGACGGGGCAGGAGGGGTGACAGGGCAGGAGAAGTGACGAAGCAGTAGAAGTAATGGGGCAGGAGCAGTGATTAGGCATGAGCAGGAGTGGTAACCGGGCAGGAGCAGTGAACGGGGCAGGAGCAATGAACGGGGCAGGAGCAGTGAATGGGGCAGGAGCAGTGAATGGGGCAGGAGCAGTGAACGGGGCAGAAGTGACGGGACAGGAGAAGTGAAGGGACAGGAGAAGTGACGGGACAGGAGAAGGAGAAGTGACAGGACAGGACAGGAGAAGTGACGGGACAGGAGAAGTGACTGGGAAAGGAGAAGTGACTGGGACAGGAGAAGTGACGGGGAAGAAGAGGCAACAGGGCAGGAGAGGCAACAGGGCAGGAGAAGTGACCGGGCAGGAGAAGTGACCAGGAAGAAGAAGTGCCGGGCAGGTGACGTGACGGGCAGGTGACGTGACGGGCAGGTGATGTGACAGGGCAGGAGAGGAGAGGTTACCGGGCAGGAGAAGTGACCGGGCAGGAGAAGTGATGGGCAGGTGACATGACGGGGCAGGAGAGGTGACGCGGCAGGAGTGGTGACAGGGCAGGAGTGGTGATGGGGCAGGAGAAGTGACGGGGCAGGAGAGGTGACGGGGCAGAAGCAGTGATTAGGCATGAGCAGGAGCGGTGACCGGGCAGGAGCGGTGAACGGACAAGAGCGGTGAACGGACAGGAGCGGTGAACAGGGCAGGAGCGGTGAACGGGGCAGGAGCGGTGAACAGGGCAGGAGCGGTGTACAGGGCAGGAGCAGTGAACAGGGCAGGAGCAGTGTACAGGGCAGGAGAAGTGACAGGCAGGAGAAGTGACGGGCTAGGAGAATTGATGAAGCAGGAGTGTTGATCGAGCATGAGCAGGAGTACTGACTGGACAGGAGCAGTGAAAGGGCAGGAGCAGGCATTTCCCAGGGCGACTTGAAGGGTAGGGGGCCAGTTTAGTTTGGGGGACCGGTTTTGTAGAAGTGCAGGAGTTTTAAAAACACTGCAAAGTTCTTTGTATATTCAGCAGGTTTCGGTCAACATTACAAGTGCCAAGATAACTTTGGTGATCAATGTACCTGCTGGAGAGAGATGGAAGCATGTTTTGTCTAGTGGCTGTTTTACTCATCTAAGGTAGTGCAGAGGGGTAATATGCCGGCTGCAAAGAACATGTACTATGCATATCAAAGAGCAATATGTTATGTGCATAGTTCAGTGGGTACTGCTTTGTGTTCACTTCCCGAATGAAAGGACACTTGAATACATATGGCCTGGCAGTTCGGGCTGGACTGTTCCATTGGGCGCAGAATCTAGACTGATTTACATATGGCTGGGTCCAAACTGGAATGGCATAGTGAGCAAAAAACGATGGATTTAAGCCCAGATCTCTGAACTGGGGTGAATGTATGACATTGTTCTGCATTCTGTCCATCAATTTTTCTTTTTTGCATTTGTCACCCGAGTGGGACAGGTATTCTCAGACATGAGTCCCGTGCTCTCCATGCCACTGGAATCAAGCTATCCTGGCTGATGAGGGCTGAAAGCCCTAAACCGGTCCTAGGATGCTTGTTTCCAGTCCAGGGAGGCCTGGCAGGCAGTTCGGGCTGGACTGTTCCCATTGGGTGCAGGATTAAGACTGATTTGCATATGGCTGGGTCCAAACTGGAATGGCATGATGAGCAAAGAATTGATGGATTCAGGCCCAGATCTCTGTACTGGGGTCAATGTATGATATTGTTCTGCATTCTGTCCACCAGTTGTTCTTTTTGCTATATTATGATTGAGCAGCTAGCTGGCTGACATGAATATGAAGGAGCCTTTGTGGGTTTCCGTGAGTATAGATTCTCCTGAAGAGTCCCTTTCTCTTCTGAGCCCTGCTTAACACATGTATACAGGAGGAGCCCTGTATTCATGACCTCAATGTTTGAGACAAAAAATAATCATGGATTTCTGAACAATGAGAGTAAAAGCATTAAGGTAACATTGTTCCTGCTTATATTTCTCACGCTTTACATAAACCTGTACTCCCTATGAGTGTTTGTTTTTTCCTGAATTAAACCTCAAATAAACCTGTTTATCCATTGTTTTAATTAAATTACGTTATAAGCTGTAACTGGTCAGTGAAATGCTAAATGTACTAAAAAGTGGTATGTTTCGCTATTTCTAGCCAAACCCTGACTCCGCCCACTAATTCAATCTTCGGTTATTCCCGCCCCCTGATTCTCCACCCACAGTTCCCCTACTTTTTTTTCCCCACTTCGACCTCTGATTCCAATGCCCATGTTCCACCCATGTGACGCGGAACCGACGCAAAGGCGCTATGAGCTACATTACTTTGTATTTACCAAAATACCCAAAATGATTTTGTGTCATGAGTGCACCACAAAACAGACGCAACCCTATACAAAATTATAGTAAATCAGGGCCTTGATATGTGCCAATGCATCCTCCCTTGGTGGCTCATTAGCCATTTAATATTTCCAAAGTAATAGAAGAGATTAAATGAAAGTATATTCAATGCTGTAATGTTTCAAGCGATGCAGACCAACTAATACATTGTGTTTTTCGAACGGCTGAGTAATTTGAAGACACGACATTAACAAATCCACCTAAAAATGACAAGAATGCTGCGCCGCTGAAAAACATTGTATAGAGCTATTGTGTTGCAAGCTGCTTATGACTGCTGGCGAGCACATATCGTGCGTTGAGCGGGTCTCTCCTCCACCAACCAGAGCATTTTCTCCTCGTGCTCAAGTGCTGCCAAGGCTGCCGTAAACAGCTCCAGAGATTTCTGCCGCCGAATGCTATCTGCGTGCCAACCTGGGAAAGGCGCCATTTGTGTCAGGCACTTGAGGACGCCAGCGAACCATGCGCAGTAGGATATCGCATATTTGTTTAACGCATAAATACGCAGTTATTTTAGTGGCTTGCAGTTTAAGATGGCCGGTGCAGCCGTCTTTTCTTTGCAAACCTCGTTTTAGGAAAGTAATGAACAACTGTGAGAGACTGAGATAGGACGCACACGATTATTCAATTCTCCCATTGGTCGATTACAAGGTAACTGCACAGAAAGCGCATCCTCGAAACGGTTGCTCCCTTGAGAGCTGGACTTAGAAGATTTATTAATTAGGAGTATGGGCTGAAAGAGCGTCCGGCACCCTGCGCCATTGATTTTACACGTAGCAACACTCTCATTTTGGGAGCGCAGCAGCGGCGCTGTGCTATTTAGCTGCTACGCTTAGGCTGTGTTAGTCTGTGCTATGTCGAGTTATATTAAATGTGCTCTTTTGTAGTGATTGATTTTGCTGATCAAATGCAGCTTGAAAACGCACATTTTCGAGCAAAGTGTACCGGAGTGTAAATTGGTAAAATAAATTGCTCTCGCACAGCTATTTGGCTTTGCCATTTTTTTTGAGGGGGGACTGGCAGGACAGCAATGCAGGATATTGCGGTAGGGTTAGAGGGGACAAACAACTACGTGGTACAGGGTGTGAAGGGGCAAACAACAATGCGGCTGCAGCTTAAGTAAAATAAATAAACAATGTTTAAAAAACGCAATCAATCATAGATAATTTTTTGTCCAACTTTATTTATTCTACTTTCTCTGCGGCGTCAGGCTGTATTGTTGCTTGCTCCGTCCACCCTGTCCCACGTTGTTGCTTGCCCCATCTAACAGTTGCACCTCTTCCTGTAAAAAAAAATTGGCAAAGCAAAACAGCTTAGCAAGAAACTATCTGGCTTTGTCATAACACAAAATGCTGAGTTAACAGCGTCATAGCTTTTCTAAACTTTCACCCACGCTGCAGAGCAGTGCAGTGCTCACTGGCATAAGGAAACTAGAGGGGGCCCCCTCTGAAAAGTACATAGCTCCTCTGCAAGGTACATAGAGGGGCCCCTCCAGACTCCATCAGGAGCTCTCCAGCCAGAGTATTGTGCTGTGGGGGCCCCCCTAAAACTTGCGTGCCCCCACCGCGGGCCTGCTGGGGCCTGCGTTACCCCACTGGTAGTGCTGTAAAACATGGCTAAAAGAACATTGACACCCACAATAGATCTTGCACAGGCGAGACCTATTGGCTTTGCCGGTGCTTGTTTCAAATGCATTAAGGAACCAAGGTGAGACAGCAGTGCAATAGTAAACTCGCAAGAAGTATAGATAAAGAGACGATGGGGGATTTAATCAATTTCTAGATGGTTGCTGGATACTCTAAATTCATGCCAAAAACATTGCAAGGGGAACACAACTTACCAGGGCATTAGTATTTAGGTGATCTAATATCGAAAGTGATGATGGAATCCACTGTATGCGCAGGACTCATGGCAGAGAGTTTTTATTAAAAAAAAACACTATGACGTGGCCAGTGATGGCCGCATCATAGCACTTTTTTTCTGGCAGGAAGGGGTGGGGCAAGCAATACAAAGCAGGAAGGTTAATGGGGCAAGCAACACAAAATGGGAGGGGAGAGGGAGGGACGAGGCAAACAACAAGGAGGAGTTAAGCAACAAGAACAGGTGAAGAAACAAGGCCGGAGCGAGCAACAAGGACAGAGCAAACAACAAGCAATGGGACGGAGCAAGCAACAAAGTCAGACGAAGGAAAAGGTACAAGGATGTATATCAACCAACAAGGACGGAGCAATCAACAAAGACGTGGCAAGCAACAGCGATGCAAAAAATAACGATTGGTCAAGAAACAACGACCAGGTAAAGAAAGACATGCTCTCATAAAGAGTACTGAAAAATACAACCATGGGGAAAAACAGTATCTCGGAAAGTGCAAGCAGTGGAAGGACACACACTGTGCATTGAAGCAGTACTTTAAGCATGCTCCAGAGGAGGCACACATCTCAAAGAGAATTAAAGCTAGTATGCCTTGACCAAAAGACGAGCCAGCGAATGAGAGTGACAATGAAGCCAACCAATGGTAAGCAATGGGCTGGCTCTAAGCCCCCTGTAAGTAAAAATGAATTGCAGGCAACAGCACATGTGTTGTCTCTGGTGAGACCTAAAAGCTCTGCTTCATTATCAGAGTCATACAGCCACTAATAAAGTCTAACTCCTTCTTCTAGGGCATTGTCCAATTAACATTGAAACAGCAAGTAAGAAAGGCCTCATAGTATCGGTCCAACACACAAGCTAAAATCAGATTCTTCTTTGATTGTCAAATGGTTAAAGAGTATTTTGAGAAATTCTCTCCTGAGAACATCTAAAATTATTTGTCCCGCATAGGATGATACTTCATGGTGTAGAGGACTTTCAGAAAACAACTGATATGTCCCGAAATCCCCCAAATTCATACAATCAGTTTCTGCCTGCTGGTTATACATGTTGCCTTCCATGGAGTTTCTGCAGATTGATGTGTGATTTCTGTTACAGTGCATGTGCAAATGTCAACAATTATTAAAGATCTCGGTGCAGATTTACAAGCCACCTGCACCACCATTATGTCGCTTTTTTTTCTCGCTATTAGTCCTCGTACACCATTAGATGTACCCAGAATCTACTGTGTTCTCTCTGCGGTCCCCCCTTCGGATGATTGGCACCAGCAGAGTATAGATTTTGATCTGATCGCAATGGAAGCACTTTCCACAGATACCCTTGCCATTAGTCAGTTCAGTTTTTCTCACTTGATGACCCTTGCAACTGATCCGAGGGATATATTCTTCTGCGAAAAGGCGTAATCATTGGGCAAATAGGTCTCTATTATCTCAACTTGTCTAGCCACCCTATAGAGGGCAGCCAAAAATCTTTTTTCCTTTTCAGGTTAACCCTATCGAGCTTCGATGTATATTTAATCGCATTTACCCAGTCTAAAAAAGTCGGTGCGGTGCTTTTAAGCCGGCACTTACAAGTTTCTCTGCGAGCAAGTAAAATTAAATAAAAAGACAATTTACTAACATCTCGAGGTAATGATTCATAATTCGAGAAGATACCAAAAAAAAAAAAATGATGCTCACCTGAATTTCAAAACTGAACATGGCTTTCATACCTTCAATAACCGCACCCCAAAATGTATATATCATTGGGCACCTTAGAAACATATGAATATCGTCAGCTTTTTCCTGCTGACACTTCGGGCAGCGGGGGATAGGGCCCCTCGAAAATTTTGACAACCTAAGTGGGGACAATACACTCTGTGGAGAGAAAAAAGATGGGATGCATATAAGGCATTTCTGAGGGGTCAGATAACATCTATACAAATCGCTACACAAAGAAAGTACATTGCTGAGATAGCAGGTTTAGAGGCAAACATTTGTAATTTAGAGCAAGATCTCTCAGCCCAGAGGCTCACGCTCCCGGGGGATATTCAGGAGAAACTGTCTGCATATAGGTTGGAACTTGCAGGAGTGCTAGACACCAGGTTGAGAAAAAGGTGGGAGGCCAGTAAATTGGCCCACTTTGAATATGGAGAATCGAGTGGGAAGCTCCTGGTCTGGAAAACTAAACAGGGTCTATGTAAAAACAATATAAAATACGTTTTGTGTGAGACCTCTGGAAAAAGGCTGCAGGATCCTAAAGATTTTGAAGAAGCTTTTCATAAGCATTTTGAACAGGTTTATAAGGAAGACCTAACTCCACAAGACAATTTGATACACTCATGGTTGGATCAATACTCTCTGAATAAAATCGATGAGGAAAACTCCAACAACCTAAATAAAACGATCAGTCTAAGTGAGATAACCAAGGCAATCGAGGCTGGGAAAAAGGGCAAAGCGCCGGGACCTGACGGGCTGCCAGCCGAGCTGTATAGAGCTCTAGCGGTAGTCCTTGCCCCTGTGCTGCAAAAGTTATTTGCTCATATTTTCTAGAACAGAGGGAAGGCACCCCCTTCATGGAACGAGGCAATGGTGGTCCTGATCTTAAGACCATCAAAGCCACCCAAACAATGCGATTCTTACAGGCCAATCTCTCTGCTTAATCTTGACTACAAGATCTTTGCTAAGATTTTATCAGAGATATTAAATGGTGTAATAGGAATGCTGCTGCGTAATGACCAAAAAGGCTTAGTTAGAGGGCGGAGTATTCAGGACTTGACACACAACTTGGTTGGCGCCATAGATATTGCAACACTGCATAAACTGCCTGTTAGACCTGGCATCTTTGGCGTGGTTTCCCCTATCTTTTTGCCTCTACCTCCTGTATTTTTGATGCTGTGCTGGATTTCGTTTTTGCTGGTTTAGATGCTTTGGACACTCTGCCACTGCTGATCAGTGCCAGAGTGTAAGTGCTCCCTGTGTAAATTGTTATTCTGATTGAATATACATGTTTGGCATACTTGTATCACCATGAAGTCCCTAGTAAAGTGCACTGGGTGTGCCAGGGCTGGTGATGACAAATGCTACTAGTGGGCCTGCAGCACTGATTGTGCCACCCACAGGAGTAGCCCTAAAATAATGTCTCAGGCCTGACACTGCAGTGCCTGTGTGCAGTTTAGAACTGCCATGTCCTCCTGGTCAGTGTCCCCACTGACCAGGCCTAACCCTTCCCTTTTTGTGCACATCAGTCACCTCTATGGAAGGCCCAAGGTACCCCCCTGGGCAGGGTGCAGTGTATGTAAAAGGTAGAGCATGTACTAATGCAGGTGACATGCTCTGGTAGTGAATGGCAGCCATTTTCGTTTTTCACTACTGTAAGGCTATCTTGCTCCATAGGTTAACATCGGGGATGCTGGCTACAGTGGTTAACAGCATTTCTTCCCATAGGAACAAGATAGGACATAAGTATCTAGTATCCCTGAATTCAGAATTTAATAACACATCTTTTAGGAAAGGTTGTTTTTAAATCCTGTGTTTGAGAACAGCACTTTTAGAAAGTTGCTGTCCTCTTGTCTGACCCTTCTGTGTGTCTGGGCCTGTTTGTGTATTGACTGTCTGGTTTGAGAGTGACAGGGGCTGGGGGATTCCCCAGGAGGCTGGATGAGTCAGCACTAGGCTGAATGACTGCATTTGCAACTGGAGTGGTGGGAGGAGTTAGCACCTGGGCTGAATAGGGCTGTGCCTGCCTTCCACAATGCTGGCTCCACCCCCATGCTGGGCGGCTGAGGACCCTGCCCCTCACTCTGAAAAGAAAGATGCAGCCAGCAAAACAAAGTGCTCAGGATCCACCCAGAACTGGTTTAGACCGGGCTCAGGGCCCACATGCACCAAGAGAACAAAGACTTTAGGGATATAAGTACAGGACCCCTGACAACAGAAAATTAGATCATCCTGGAATCAAGAAGGAACCTCTGCCAAGGAGAAAGCTGAAACTGAAGAAGGAAGACTGTCCTGCTGTTGTTCTGCTGGACTGACCTGTTGCTTTGCTGCCAAGGAGAGGGGAAGGACTTTGCTGCTGAGCTGTGTCCCCTGTCTTGAAGGAATCTCCAAGGGCCTGAGAAGAGCTGGCTCCCTGTTTTGAAGTCCCAGGAACAAAAGGACTTCACCCCCAGCGTCCCTGAACTCTGCTGAGAGAGTTCTGTCCTTCCTAGAGTGCTTGATCCAGTTGCGGGGCCTCTGGAAGTTGTACCTGAGCTGGGAAGCTTGAAACTAAGCTTGAGTGACTTTTGAAATTGAAAAGTGTCGCATCGCTCGCTTGCGGAGCGCATCCCCGACAGTGCGAGAAGTTTCCCGCCGCTACGGAGGTCGAGATCGTCGCAGCGCCTGACGCCGCTGCCAGAGACGTCGCATCCTTCGTTTGCGGGACGCACCAGACCGGTGCGGGAGAATCCAACATCGCTGCGAGAGTCGTCGCAGAGCCTGTCGTCGCTGGGTGAGAACGCCGCACCGCTTGCTTGCGGACTGCATCACGTCGCTGCGAGCATCGTCGCAGAACCATCGCATCGAGGAGCTGCGAGAGAGAGGATCACCGCTGGACCGCGCATCGTTGCCCCGGAGATCGTCGCAGCCCCTACGAGATCGTCGCATCGTACCTTTGCGAGAACAGACTTCCTACGGAACCTACGCACCGGAATCCATACAAGTGGCCTTCCTCCCCATACAGACCGGATTCGTCGCAACACGCCCGCTGCTGCAGCGGGGCTGTCGCATCGCCTCCCCAGGGTCTCAGGAGCAACGCATCGCTTGTTTTCCACCGCACCAGCTTCTGCTTTTGGAACTTTGTTGCAACTAAAAGGTACTGTGAGTAAACGTGACGCAACTGTGAACTTTTCACGCATCAGTAGAGAATTATATCGCAACCTAAGAATTCTATCGCAACCTAAGAATTTTAACGCAACCTTAAGAACTCTTTTGAAACCATATTCTTGAACTGCGTATGTTGGATTTTTGTCGTTTTGGTCTAGTGTAGTTTAGATTAAAATACCTTTATTTTTCTAAACTGTTGTGGAGTCAGTTTGTGGTGTTTTCACTGTGTTACTGTGAGTGTTGGTACAAATACTTTACGCATTGCCTCTGGTTAGCCTAGACTGCTCGTGCCAAGCTACCTAGAGGGTGAGCAGGGGTTATCTCAGAGGGTTATCTCCTTGCCCTGACTAGAAGCAAGGGTCCCTATTTGGATAGTGGTACCTACCTCTGCCAACTAGAGACCCCCAGATCTAACTTTGGTGGTCAGGCGGTGGGATTTGAACTTGTATTTGTACTTGACCCACAGTAATTGGTGTACATCACTAGTGAGTGCAGACCACTACGCCACCGCATACTACTGGTTTTTGATTTTTGATTCTATTTTTGAGTAACTCTTCAAAGCATCATGTGTGGGAAAGGAAAGGCACTCAGTGAGGGGGCAGAGGTAGAGATGGAGTTTGCCATTGGAGATTTGTATTCATACAAAGTTGAGCAACTTAGGTAATTCTGCCTTGAGTTTGAGTGCCCCATAAAGAGCGCCTATAGAAAGGAGGAGCTGCAGAAAATCTTGAAGACCCAATGGGAGGCACAAGAGGGAGATGATGATGTGGATGTAGAAAACAGTTTTCAAGTCACAGATTTGCCAGTGGGCAAAGTAGGTGCAGGAGTTGGCAGCAACCATTCCAGCAGGGGCCTCTCCCCAGAAGAGTTGCAAGAAAATCAGAGAGTAATAGATTATGAGTTGGAAGTTCTGAAAATGAAAATGAAGCAATTGGAAATGGATAAAGAGAGAGAAAAGGCGGCGGAGGAGAGCAAATGTGCCCGCACCTTGGAGGAAAAGAAATTGCTTTTGGCTCATGAGTTGAGCATGAGAGAACTGGATCTTAAAGCAAAGGAGGTGGATGCCAGTTCTAATGGTGGCAGCGCGCAGCCAGTGCATGGGGGTAAAGTATATATTCCCAAAGACCTGGTACAGAATTACCATAGGAGTGAGGATATTTATGCCTGGTTCACTTTGTATGAAATTGCATTGAAGATGAATGGTGTGCCTGAGCAGCATTGGGGGGCGGGCCTGTGGAAACATTTTGAGGCTTCTGGGAGGAGTGCTCTAGAGCCCTTAGAATTAGCAGGTGCCATGACCTACCCCAATATGAAGGAGGCCTTATGTCTCAGGTATGGCCTTACTCCAGAGCAGTACAGACTGCAGTTTAGGAACTCCAAGAAAAGAGAGTCTGAGACTTGGATGGAGTGTGTGAATTTATACTCGCGTGCACTGGAAGGTTGGAGGAAGGGCAGTAAAGTAACTGATTTTAAGGGGTTGTTGCATTTAATCAGTTGGGAGCACTTGAGTAGTCTTTGTGTTCCAGAGCTGCGCCGGCATCTTTTAGACAGCAAGCTGACAGACCCCATTGAGCTTGCTAAGGAGGCGGACCGCTGGACCAGTACCAGGGTCCACAGAGGAATTGTGGGTACCACAGCCACAGGTGGGCAGGGTCCCCAGCAGAAGAGTGGGGGGGGGACAAGGGTAATCAAAAGGAGTTCTCAGAAGGGCCCCAAAATAGTTCCCAGGGAAAGGAATCCCAACCCCCCAAAGCTAAACAGCCATGGCCCTCTAAGGGCAGGCGGGACAATAGAGATAGAAAGAATAACCAGGGCCCCCCTACCTGCTATCACTGCAATGAGGTGGGCCACATTGCTCCAAAATGTCCCAAGAAGAAGCAAGCACCCACTGGTGCTCCCGCCCCAGCGTTAGCTAGTGTAGCTTTGGGAGGGGATTTGGTTTCTAGTGACTGGGGGGAGCTAGCAGTTATGACCCTTGTCTCTCTAGGAGACCAAGAGGTGGTCCAGGAAACCTTACTGCCCTCTAACACTAAGAAATATGGGCAGAAGGTGACCATCAATGGGAGGGAGGTTGAGGCTCTGAGAGACACAGGAGCCAGCGTGACATCCGTGAGGTGTCAGTGGGTGTCTGAAGAGCAAATCATCCCTGGTGCGCTCCGCCCTGTAGTGGCCGCTGACAGCTCAGTGCGCCTCTGCAAGCTGGCACGTGTTCTCTTTGCATGGGGGGGGGGAGTCTCTGGTCTCTTGGATGTAGTTGTCAGTGATGCCTTGCCTGTGGACTGTCTGTTAGGTAACGACCTGGAGAGTTCTCCATGGAAGGATGTGGAGCACAGAACTCATTTGGAAATGTTGGGTTTGCCTGCGTGGATCTGCGTGACCACGCGTGCTATGGCAGCCAGTAAGGGTGATTCAGCAGAACTGGAGCCTGAAACAGTGGCCCAGAGACCTGCCAGGAGAGGAAGAGGCAGAGGGCGCGGGAAACCAGCCCCAGCCGTTCCCACGGTCCAGGAGGAAGCAGAACTTGAGGGGGATGCCCTGGAACCTAAAGGGGAACAGGTGGCCGTACTGGGAGACCTACCTGAGCTGACCCATTGGCAGCAGGAAGGTGGTCCCTCCAGGGAGGAGTTCTGCCAGGAGCAGAAGGAATGCCCTTCCCTCATTGGTCTGCGGCAACAGGCTGTAGATCAGGCAGCAGGTGGAGCAGCCAGAGATCACTTTATCTACTGGGAAGATGACCTACTCTATAGCGAGCCTAAGTTTGCTGAGCCCGGTGCAGCCCGTGTGCTGGTGGTACCCGCGCGCTTCAGAAACTTCCTAATGGGTCTGGCTCATGACGTGCCTCTTGCAGGACATCTGGGGCAAGACAAGACCCTAAACCGGCTTGTCACCCACTTCCACTGGCCCCAGATGAGAAAGCACGTTGGTTCCTTTTGCATATCTTGCCAAACCTGTCAAGCCAGTGGCAAGACTGGAACAAAGTTGAAGGCACCCCTTCAACCCTTCCCAGTAGTGAGCACCCCTTTCGAGCGGGTTGGCATAGACATTGTAGGGCCCCTGGACCCCAAGACAGCCTTAGGCAACAGGTTCATCCTGGTCTTGGTGGACCATGCCACCCGGTACCCGGAAGCAGTCCCACTCAGGACAATCACAGCACCCGCGGTGGGCCGTGCATTGATGGGGATCTTTTCCCGTGTGGGGTTCCCCAGAGAGGTGGTCTCCGACCGGGGTACCAACTTCATCTCTAAGTACATGAAGTCTCTGTAGGAGGAGTGTGGGGTAACTTATAAGTTCACCACTCCTTACCACCCTCAAGGAAATGGGTTGGTTGAAAGGTTCAACCGAACCCTGAAAGGTATGATTATGGGCCTAGCGGAGCCCATGAGACGGAAGTGGGACATCTTGTTACCATGCCTGTTGTTTGCCTACAGGGAGGTGCCTCAGAAGTCCTTAGGGTTCAGTCCCTTTGAACTCCTGTATGGCCACCCTGTTAGAGGACCTCTCTCCCTGGTGAAGGAGGGATGGGAAAAGTCCCGTGGGAAAACCCCCCAGGATGTGTTCAGCTATGTGCTGGCCATCCGCAACCAGACACAACGCTTCAGGAAGCTCGCTCAGGCGAACCTGGAAGCAAGCCAGGAAGAAATGAAAAGATGGTACGACCAGAATACCACTCTGGTCGAATTTCAACCTGGGCAGAAAGACCCTCCTGGTCGCTCCACCTGTCGCACGGTCCCCGTGTACCAGGGCCCCCTGACGCCTGCCTGCCAGGCCTCCCTGCTGCCTACCTCCTGCCCCTGCCTCGCATGTTCCCGCATGCCAGGTCTCCCTGCTGCCGGCTGCCTGACCCCCGACCCCGCCATCGCACGGTCTCCGGGGGCCAGGTCACCCTGCTGCCTGTCTGATCCCTGCCCCTGCCTCTTGCCCGCTGCCTGCTAGGGACTGCCCTCAGGCCTCCCCCCTCGCCGCTCCGCCGTTTTTTCCCGCCTCTCCTTTCCCGCCACCCCTCCTCCTCCCGCCGTTCTCTTCCCTCCCTCCCCGCCGCTGCCCCCCTGCAGCCCGCCCCCTTACTTTCCTTGACCCTCATTCGCCACTCCCTCCTGCCTCCCAGCTGCCCCTCCCTCGCTCCGCCCCCCCACTCTCCACCTATGGCAGAGTGGCAAACGCGCAGCGGGCGCGCCGATTGTGTGCCGAAGGCGCGCCAAAGGTAAGCCCGTCTGCGCCCGTCCACGCCTGGACCGCGCCCAGTGCCAGGACCCTTGGCCCCCACAGACACCAGCCCACCCGCCGGACCTACGACGCCTCCGAGCTCAACGCACTCAACGCCGGCCGGATCCCTGGTTGCTACCGAGCCACCCCGAGGCGCACCCTCGGACCTTTCTACTGCCACTCCTGCAAGTTCACCTGCATCCGGACCTGCACTACACCAGCACCGACCAATACGAGCACCAGCAGCAGCCACCTGAAGTGCATCCTACTCAACACCCGCTCCGTCCACAGACACGCCGTAGAGCTCTGGAACCTGCTCGATACCACAGCCCCGGACGTCGCCTTCCTCACGGAAACCTGGATGAACGCCTCCTCAGCGCCCGACATCGCCATCGCCATCCCGGACGGCTACAAGATCATCCGGAGGGACCGCGTCAACCAGACAGGAGGAGGCATCGCCATCATCCACAGGAACCCCATCCGCATCACGACCAACACCGACGACACCCCCGCACCCACCGAACATCTGCACTTCCAGATCCACATCAACCCCAAGACCACCCTCAGAGGCACCCTCATCTACAGACCCCCGGGACCACGCACACAATTCAGCAAAGACATCGCCGACTTCATCAGCCCGTACGCCCTCCCCTCCACTGACTACATCCTCCTCGGGGACCCCAACTTCCACCTGGAGAACAACAACGACCGCAACACCACCTCCCTGCTGGACAACCTCGCAAACCTCGGACTCAAGCAGCTGGTGACCACCCCCACCCACTACGCCGGACACACTCTCGACCCCGTGTTCTCATCCAGCAAGGACATCACCTTCAGCCATGCCACCGGACTCCACTGGACGGACCACAGCTGCGTCCACTTCAGCTTCAGAAGGACCACGATCCACCACCACCAGCAACAGGTTGCAAGCAGAAGCTGGAACAAGATCACAGCCGACCAGCTCGCAACTTCCCTGAGCCAGAACCCTCCCACCGGCACAACGAACCCCAGCCAGGCGGCCACCAACCTCACAAAGTGGATCAGCAACTGCGCAGACGACCTCGCCCCTCTGAAGACCCCGCCTAGCAGACCCGGCAGCAAGAAAGCCCCATGGTTCACCGACGAACTGAAGAGCTCCAAGAGGAACTGCCGAGCCCTCGAGAAAGCCTGGCGCAGAGACCCAACTCCGGACAACAGGACTGCCCTCAAGCTCGCCACCCGAAAACACCACCAACTGATCCACGCCACCAAGATAACTGCATTCAAGGAACGACTGGACAACAACGCACACAATAGCAAGGAACTCTTCAACATCGTTAAAGAGCTCTCCAACCCCAACGCCGGAAACAACGACATCACCTCTTCACAAGACCTCTGCAACTCCCTGGCCTCCTACTTCTACAACAAGATCGCGGACATACACAACAGCTTCAGCACTCAACCGACGCATGCCACGACCGAACAACCGCCCCCCACCACCACCCTCCGCGCCTGGACCCCGATCAGCACCGAAGACACCATCCGCATGATGAACTCCATCCACTCCGGATCTCCGACCGACCCCTGCCCTCACCACGTCTTCAACAAGGCCGACGCTGTCATCGCACCCCACCTGCGGGACATCATCAACACCTCCTTCGACACCGCTACCTTCCCGGAGAGCTGGAAGCACGCCGAACTCAGCGCTCTACTGAAGAAACCATCAGCCGACCCCACCGACCTCAAGAACTACCGCCCCATCTCGCTGCTCCCATTTCCTGCAAAAGTCATTGAGAAGACCATCAACAAGCAGCTGGCTGCCTTCCTCGAGACGAACGGATCCCTCGACCTCTCGCAGTCTGGATTCCGGGCCAACCACAGCACCAAGACTGCCCTGATCGCAGCCACCGATGACATCCGAGCCCTGCTCGACAACGGAGAAACAGCGGCCCTCATCCTCCTAGACCTCTCCGCGGCTTTCGACACTGTCTGCCACCGCACCCTAGTGCAGCGCCTCAGCAACGTCGGAATCCAGGAGAAGGCACTGGAATGGATCATCTCCTTCCTCGCCGGAAGGACACAGAGAGTCCGCCTCCCCCCGTTCAGGTCAGAAGCCACCGAAGTCATCTGCGGCGTTCCTCAAGGCTCCTCGCTCAGCCCAACCCTCTTCAACGTCTACATGAGCCCCCTCGCAGCCATCGCACGCCAACACAACCTCAACATCATCTCATACGCCGACGACACCCAGCTGATCCTCTCCCTCACCAATGACCCCACCGCCGCCAGAGCCAACCTACACGAAGGGATGACAGACTTAGCCAAGTGGATGATGAACAGTCGCCTGAAACTGAACTCGGACAAGACGGAAGTCCTCCTCCTGGGATCTTCACCCTCCGCCTGGGACGACTCCTGGTGGCCCCCCGCCCTGGGCAGCGCACCCAAACCAACAGACCACGCAAGCAACCTGGGCTTCATCATGGACTCCTCCCTCTCCATGACCAGACAAATCAACGCCGTCTCCTCGTCATGCTTCAACATCCTGCGCATTATACATAAGATCTTCCGGTGGATCCCCACCGAGACCAGGAAGACGGTCACCCAGGCCCTCGTCACCAGCCGTCTGGACTACGGCAACTCCCTCTACGCCGGTACCACCGCCAAACTCCAGAAGAGACTCCAGCGGATCCAGAACGCCTCAGCACGACTCATCCTGGACATCCCCCATCGCAGCCACATCTCCGGACACCTGAGAGTCCTGAACTGGCTCCCGGTCAACAAGAGAATCACCTTCCGTCTCCTCACCCACGCATACAAAGCCCTACACAACCAAGGCCCCGGATACCTCAACAGCCGCCTCAACTTCTACGCTCCCACACGCCAGCTTCGATCGACCGGCCACGCCCTCGCTGCCGTCCCCCGCGTCCGAAGAGCCACCAGAGGGGGAAGGTCCTTCTCCTACCTGGCCGCCAAGACTTGGAACTCCCTCCCGACCCACCTCCGCCTGACCCAGGACCACCTCGCCTTCAGGAAGCAGCTCAAGACCTGGCTGTTCGAGCAGTAGCGGACCCCCCCTCCCCATGCGCCTTGAGACCCTCCGGGTGAGTAGTGCGCTATATAAATGCTGTGATTGATTGATTGATTGATTGATTGGGTGATGGCGCCAGTGGAGCCTTGTGCGCTCCAAGACAAGTGGACTGGGCCATATGAGGCGGTGGAAAGGAAGAGTGAGGTAACCTACCTGGTTAACCTGAGGACTCCCAGGCAGCCCCTGAGAGTCCTGCATGTGAACCACCTCAAGCCACACTTTGAGAGGTCTGAAGTGACTATGCTCATGGCTACAGATGCAGGAATGGAAGAGGATAGTGATCCTCTCCCTGACCTCCTGGCAGTTAAGGAGCAAGATGGGTCAGTGGATGGTGTGGTCCTCTCGCCCACCCTGACCCCAGAGCAGCAGAGTAACTGTCGCCAAGTGTTGGGTCAGTTCTCCTCCCTGTTCTCCCTGACCCCAGGTGTCCCCAACTGGTGCGTCCATGATGTGGACACTGGAGACAGTCTGCTTGTGAAACACAAATTTTACAGGGTAGCTGACAAGGTCAGGGCCAGCATCAAGGAAGAGGTTTCTAAGATGTTGGCGCTAGGGGTGATTGAGCCCTCCAGCAGCCCCTGGGCTAGCCCAGTGGTCTTGGTGCCCAAGAAAGCTGCTACGCCCGGTGGCCCTCCAGAACTCCGGTTTTGCGTGGACTACCGTGGGCTCAATGCGGTCACGAAGACTGACGCACACCCCATCCCCAGAGTTGATGAGCTCGTGGATCGGTTGGGAGCTGCCCAGTACCTCAGTACTTTTGATTTGACTTCTGGGTACTGGCAGATTGCCTTAACTGATGGGGCCAAAGAGAGGTCAGCATTTTCAACGCCAGAGGGGCACTTCCAGTTCCGAGTCATGCCCTTTGGGTTGAAAAATGCCCCTGCCACATTCCAGAGACTGTTTAACCAGGTACTGACCGGGCTGGAGGAATTCAGCGCCGCATACCTGGATGACATTGCTGTGTTCAGCTCCACGTGGGAGGAACATTTGCAACACCTCTGCGAAGTGTTGAAGGCTCTGCAAAGGGCAGGCCTCACTATCAAGGCCAGCAAGTGCCAGATAGGGCAGGGATCTGTGGTGTATTTGGGACACCAAGTGGGGAGCGGCCAGGTGGCGCCCCTACAGGCAAAGATTGATACCATTCTGGCTTGGGAGCCCCCCTAGACCCAGACAGAGGTGAGGGCCTTTTTAGGACTCACCGGGTATTACCGACGGTTTGTCAAGGGATATGGCACCATTGTCGCCCCCTTGACAGAACTCACTTCCAAGAAGTTGCCCAAAAGAGTTGACTGGATTGACGCCTGCCAAACTGCTTTTGAAACCCTGGAAACTGCCATGTGCACAGCACCGGTGCTCAAGGCACCTGACTTTTCCAGTGAGTTCATAGTACAGACAGACGCTTCAGAGCATGGTGTGGGAGCAGTACTCTCACAAATCACTGGGGAGGGAGGAGACCAGCCGGTAGCCTTCATTAGCAGGAGACTACTCCCCAGGGAACAGAGGTGGAGTGCGATTGAGAGAGAGGCATTTGCTGTGGTCTGGGCTCTGAAGAAGTTGAGGCCCTACCTGTTTGGGACTCACTTCCGTGTTCAGACCGACCACAGGCCCCTCAGATGGTTAATGCAAATGAGGGGTGAGAACCCAAAACTGTTGAGGTGGTCCATCTCCCTTCAGGGAATGGACTTCACGGTGGAACACCGCCCTGGCACAGAACACGCCAATGCTGATGGTCTGTCCAGGTTTTTCTGCCTTAGTGAAGGGAACTCCCAAGAGGGTGGGCAGTTCTCCCCACTTTCAGCTGGAGGGGACACGTGTTAGACCTGGCATCTTTGGCACGGTTTCCCCTATCTTTTTGCCTCTACCTCCTGTATTTTTGATGCTGTGCTGGATTTCGTTTTTGCTGGTTTAGATGCTTTGGACACTCTGCCACTGCTGATCAGTGCCAGAGTGTAAGTGCTCCCTGTGTAAATTGTTATTCTGATTGAATATACATGTTTGGCATACTTGTATCACCATGAAGTCCCTAGTAAAGTGCACTGGGTGTGCCAGGGCTGGTGATGACAAATGCTGACAAGTGGGCCTGCAGCACTGATTGTGCCACCCACAGGAGTAGCCCTAAAATAATGCAGTGCCTGTGTGCAGTTTAGAACTGCCATGTCCTCCTGGTCAGTGTCCCCACTGACCAGGCCTAACCCTTCCCTTTTTGTGCACATCAGTCACCCCTATGGAAGGCCCAAGGTACCCCCCTGGGCAGGGTGCAGTGTATGTAAAAGGTAGAGCATGTACTAGTGCAGGTGACATGCTCTGGTAGTGAATGGCAGCCATTTTCGTTTTTCACTACTGTAAGGCTATCTTGCTCCATAGGTTAACATGGGGGATGCTGGCTACAGTGGTTAACAGCATTTCTTCCCATAGGAACAAGATAGGACATAAGTATCTAGTATCCCTGAATTCAGAATTTAATAACACATCTTTTAGGAAAGGTTGTTTTTAAATCCTGTGTTTGAGAACAGCACTTTTAGAAAGTTGCTGTCCTCTTGTCTGACCCTTCTGTGTGCCTGGGCCTGTTTGTGTATTGACTGTCTGGTTAGAGAGTGACAGGGGCTGGGGGATTCCCCAGGAGGCTGGATGAGTCAGCACTAGGCTGAATGACTGCATTTGCAACTGGAGTGGTGGGAGGAGTTAGCACCTGGGCTGAATAGGGCTGTGCCTGCCTTCCACAATGCTGGCTCCACCCCCCTGCTGGGCGGATGAGGACCCTGCCCCTCACTCTGAAAAGAAAGATGCAGCCAGCAAAACAAAGTGTTCAGGATCCACCCAGAACTGGTTTAGACCGGGCTCAGGGCCCACATGCACCAAGAGAACATAGACTTTAGGGGTATAAGTACAGGACCCCTGACAACAGAAAATTAGATCATCCTGGAATCAAGAAGGAACCTCTGCCAAGGAGAAAGCTGAAACTGAAGAAGGAAGACTGTCCTGCTGTTGTTCTGCTGGATTGACCTGTTGCTTTGCTGCCAAGGAGAGGGGGAGGACTTTGCTGCTGAGCTGTGTCCCCTGTCTTGAAGGAATCTCCAAGGGCCTGAGAAGAACTGGCTCCCTGTTTTGAAGTCCCAGGAACAAAAGGACTTCACCCCCAGCTTCCCTGAACTCTGCTGAGAGAGTTCTGTCCTTCCTAGAGTGCTTGATCCAGTTGTGGGGCCTCTGGAAGTTGTACCTGAGCTGGGAAGCTTGAAACTAAGCTTGAGTGACTTTTGAAATTGAAAAGTGTCGCATCGCTCGCTTGCGGAGCGCATCCCCGACAGTGCAAGAAGTTTCCCGCCGCTACGGAGGTCGAGATCGTCACAGCGCCTGACGCCGCTGCCAGAGACGTCGCATCCTTCGTTTGCGGGACGCACCAGACCGGTGCGGGAGAATCGAACATCGCTGCGAGAGTCGTCGCAGAGCCTGTCGTCGCTGGGTGAGAATGCCGCACCGCTTGCTTGCGGACTGTATCACGTCGCTGCGAGCATCGTCGCAGAACCATCGCATCGAGGAGCTGCGAGAGAGAGGATCACCGCTGGACCGCGCATCGTCGCCCCGGAGATCGTCGCAGCCCCTACGAGATCGTCGCATCGTGCCTTTGCGAGAACAGACTTCCTACGGAACCTACGCACCGGAATCCAAACAAGTGGCCTTCCTCCCCATACAAACTGGATACGTCCCAACACGCCCGCTGCTGCAGCGGGGCTGTCGCATCGCCTCCCCAGGGTCTCAGGAGCAACGCATCGCTTGTTTTCCACCGCACCAGCTTCTGCTTTTGGAACTTTGTTGCAACTAAAAGGTACTGTGAGTAAACGTGACGCAACTGTGAACTTTTCACGCATCAGTAGAGAATTATATCGCAACCTAAGAATTCTTTCGCAACCTAAGAATTTTAACGCAACCTTAAGAACTCTTTTGAAACCATATTCTTGAACTGCGTATGTTGGATTTTTGTCGTTTTGGTCTAGTGTAGTTTAGAATAAAATACCTTTATTTTTCTAAACTGTTGAGGAGTCAGTTTGTGGTGTTTTCACTGTGTTACTGTGAGTGTTGGTACAAATACTTTACGCATTGCCTCTGGTTAGCCTAGACTGCTCGTGCCAAGCTACCTAGAGGGTGAGCAGGGGTTATCTCAGAGGGTTATCTCCTTGCCCTGACTAGAAGCAAGGGTCCCTATTTGGATAGTGGTACCTACCTCTGCCAACTAGAGACCCCCAGATCTAACACTGCCATTGGCTATTATCACATTAGACGCCACAAAGGCGTTCGACCGAGTGAACTGGGTATATTTAGCTCAGGTACTGGACAGGTGTAATTTGGGTGAACATTTTTGCAGAACTGTTTAATTGATTTATCAAAAACCCTCAGCCAAAATATTGTTAAATGGCAATCTGTTGGCGGCTGTAACAATCATAAGAGGGACGGGGTAGGGGTGCCCTTTGTCACCTTTACTTTTTAACCTCTATATTGAGCCTCTGGCGGAGAAGTTTAGGCAGCAGGCTAGCATAACTCCCTTCAAGTATTGACGTTGGGAAAAAAAGTACCTTTATATGCGGACGACATGATGTTATATACATCTGAACCAGTAGTGGCGATTCCAACAATATATAATATGAGTGTATGGCCTGGAACATAAATGTCCAACTTCCAATATTGAGAAGGGAGATCAGGTATCTGGGTATTAGAATCACACAAAATATTGACCACATCACCGACAAAAACGTATCCAGAGTAGACAAAGAAATTGCACATTCCTTAAAAAGCTGGGCATTTCTCCCCTTGACATTAATAGGCAGAGTCAACATATTGAAAATGATGCTATTCCCAAAACTTATATTCCTATTTCAGAATATCCCATTAGCATTTAAGAGACTTTAAGAAAAATACAAGCTAGAATGAACTCCTTCGTCTGGGCCTCCAAGGGCACAAGGATTTCATGGAAAAAACTACGAAGGAAGAAAAATAAAGGGGGTCTATGTGCACTGGACTTGAAGCTCTATGCCTGGGTAGCTTTACTAGGGCAGGGAAGATGCTCCTGACCCAGCCAGATGACTCAGATACAGGAAAAATGTTTAAAGAAATGTTAGGAGACATTAAAGGAGGTGACCAAGCCTTTATGCACAAGTTTGGGGATCCACGCTTCTTCAAGAAGGTCCGCTTAAAGCTGCTGAGAGATACAGCAATCATCTGGTATAAAATCAGAAGGCTTTAGAAAATTGGCTATTATAGTGCCCTGACCCCTATTTGGGACTCTCCAGGATCTCCAGAGTGGACCAAAGATGCACTGGTAAACCCATTGAAAACAGCAGGGATAGAATGCTGGGCCCAGTTAATGCCGGAGGGCTGCCTGATTTCATGGGATGAGCTAAATAACATCACAGAAAGAAAATTATGAACATTAAAATATCTACAAATAAGAAGCTGGAGTCAGGCAATTGGCTCAGTTGTGGGTATCTCAAATGAGCTGGTGCGGGCCTACATGAGAGAAAGCGGAACAAGAAGGAGACAGCGAATTTGTACTGGACGATGGTGGACATGGCCGACTGTGCTTTGGGGAGAATGCTTTCCAGATGAGAATCCAGAAGAAATATGGCAAGTGTCTTACGACTTATTACACTCTACAGTATCTGCTGCCAATTTAAAAAGGAATCATCTTTTTTCTCTCCAGTATGTCACTTTTTGTGTCATACTGGCGGCGTATTTCACTGTTCCATATTTACAAGGACAGGAAAAGCCACCCTGTGTGGCTTTTCCTGTCCTTGTAAATATGGCTCCTTTACACACAACACTTTGCATGAAAGGGGCATTCCATGGATGTTGCTGTGGGTGTTCCCACGCAACACCCATGGAACCAGACACATTTCCAGATTTACGAGAAATCGTAAATCTGGAAATGCGTCAGTATGCTATGCTACCCTAGGGGTGGCGTAGCGAGGCGCAACGAGGAGAAATGTTTTCATTTCTCCTAATTGTTTCCTCTTTCAATGCGTGCTGCATTCTACAGCATGCATTAAAAGAGGAAAATGCCTGTGGTGATTGTTTTTGTGCAGGAAGGGGCACCTTCCTGCTCGAAAACGATCTACCCATGATGCAGGCATCCTTGCACCATGCTCTGAAAGTGACTCAGTGCGGCGCAACCAAATGGCTTGCGGAATGCAATGAGTCACTTTCTCGTAAATCTGTCCCCTCGTATAGAAATTCCTAAATTGGACCTAATTGCCAAGTAAAAGAAATAGATGTGCAATCTCGTTACAGGAGTTTTTATGCTTACAAAGTAAATAATAATAACTGCAAAGGGTGCATGATATCAATGGTTGTCAGCTTTTTCATATTTTAACACAATAGTGGTGTGGAATACCAAATATTGGCTCCCTCTATTCAGATATTTCAGTATTCCTGAAAGAAAGTAATTGCAGGAATAAGGCACAGAAATTGCACACATGCAATGATGATTTGATTATGAACAGTTTTCATGCTTCTACAACACCCAAAGCTAACATGTAATACATATTAAAAAAGTAGATTAGGAATGATAGAAGTAAACATGAAATGCCCAAAATTGCCACCAAAAAACCCGCCACCGATACACAGAAGATAAGCACGTTTCTATCAACCACAGTTGCAAAAAGTCATTCACTCACCTTAACAAAAGCAAATGTCTCGGCAAACAACTCAAAACAACAGCACAGTAAACATATCACCAGCCACATACTCACTACTTTCCTCAACATCTACCACAATCGGATATAAATGATCAGGGTACATTTTCAACAGAAGCATTCTATCACCAACAACCACCCAATGCAACATGCAGGCTCTTACGGGAGGCAGCCCAGAACTATAGGACCAGAATACATTCTCACAATATGATCAATGCTCATGTACTTTTAGCATGTACCTCTTGAACATGAACACCTTTGATGGAGTCATGGTTTTATTGAAAAAAAACCGAATGCTCAACTTATATATTTGGACTGTGTCTAAGTGGGTCTGCAAGTGGGTATACGTGTTTGAGTGGGTCTGCAAGTGGGTGCATGAGTGTCTGAATGAGTCTGTAATAAGCTGTGAGAGTGTCTGGGTGGTTCTGTGAGTGGTGCATGAGTGGGTCAATGAGTGCATGTGAGAGTGTCTCAAATGGTCTGTGAGTGGGTGTGTGAGTGGATTTGCGAGTGGGTGTATCAGAAACTAAGTGGGTTTGTCAGTGGGTGTGTGAGTGACTATGTGGGTAAGTACATGTCTAAGTGTCTGTATGATTGTGTCATTAGCTGTGTCAGTGACTAGGCCACAATGAAACTGCACTTGCCCCTTTATCCAAAAAGAGTCTACAGCTTTGCACAAAAGATTTACTCTAGTACTTTCTACTGGTTAATTACTGAGTACTACCTCCTTGGGTACATGTCCAGTGTGTATTCTGCACTACAGCTGCATAATGGGCACAAGGAAATGCCACCAGTGACCTTGCGTGCATTTTGGCAATATGATTGTTCCTTGTCCATCTTTATCAGAGTCACTGAAATTATGCAGTAGGGGAGGGCCAAATCATGTGGCAGGGTTGAGTAATTTACATGGCAAGAAAAGACAAATTATGCAGCATAATGCGTCAAATTTTGTATAGTATTACTTCATTATTTTCTAATTTTCAAGCTTGATAACAGTGTCTGGGCATTGGTTGCACATCACTAGCACTGTTTTAAAACCAAAAATATAGCAATAAGCAACAAAAATGTAACTAGTCTGTCTTTGGAAAGGACCTTCCACAGTAATACACTTCGCTGCATGTATAGTAACTTTTGAACCTTTTGAGCTAGAAACAACATTTATTTTGTGAAAATGTGCAGGTTATGTGGTGTCTGATGGTGTATTATGTGGCAAATCTATAATTATACCAAAATCATTGTGGCCACAAAATTGCATAATTCCAGTGGCCCTGGTTGTTATCCGTTATTCAATGGGGGAGGGAAGCCGTGCAGACCCGCTACCTGGCCATTTTTGTCCCCAGGGACCCCATCCCAGGGCACACCATAAAGCAATAGGGAGGGGGGCACGTGTCCCTCCTCCCTGGAACAATTTCAGCCTCTGGACCTGATCTTTGGGGCCCAGACATATTTGAATGGGGGAGGGGCCAGAACCCCATCCCCTAGTGCCTGGCCTTAAATGAATTGGGTAGAACAGCCACACAAGCTCCCGAGCCAATTTCTGCCCTAGAGCCCCATCCCCTGATGCCTGGACTTAACTGAATGGGGGCCAGGCTGCCCCCTCCCCATGCGGAATTCGGCCCTGGGGACCCCGGAGCCCAACTTTCAAATGCTTGGTGCCCTGGAGCCCACCCAGGGTGTCCAATCACCACTGCTGGGGATGCAGAGGGAGCCTGAATGCCCCTGCCACCTGCTGGAGCTGGCATTGCTTTTACGCACAGGGTGCTGCTAACATGCAGCTCCCTGTGTGTGAGAGTAATCCTTTCGTCTGTTTCTCTGCCCACTTGACAGCAGGCAGGGAAACAGACAAAACAGACAGCAAGCAGGAGCGGTTTACAGCTCTCACTTGCTTAGAGCGGAGTTCATGTTTGCTCTAACTTTACGGGAGCTGTCAAAGCTCCCACCAAGTCAGAGCAAACAGCTATGTCCTTAGCAGGTGGGCAGCCTAGGACATAGCAGGAGCCGGCTCTGGAGGGTGGCAGTCCCCAGGGCCATATATGATTCCAGGAGGGGGGAACCGCAATTCCTTCCTCAGTTTGTTTCAATGTCCACCATGAGGAGGTGGTGGTCCCAGGGGCTGTGCATGACCTGGGAGGGTGTGGCACATAGGCCCCTTCCCACTTTGAAAAGTTATGTTGTCCCCTGAGAGGTGGTGGTTCTCAGGGTCAAGGAGGGTCCACAAGGACCCCCATTACTTTCACCTCAGCTCCCTGGGAAATGCTGGTCCCCTGGGACTGGAGGAGTCTGCGGGACCCTCCATTTCTTTCTATGTTGCCCCAGGGAGGTGGAGGTCCCTTGGGCTCAGGGAGGTTCGTGGGTCCGTGCAGCCCCCATAAGAGAAACAGAAGACATGGAGAGGTGGTTATCAGGGGGGCAGAAAAATGCCCTAGTAGTGAGGCCCTGTGCACTCCCATCCTTGAATTTTAAACAATATGCACATGCCCGGGGGACCTTGCCCACCAAGGGACTTTAACATAAACAAGTGTGGGAGACTGCACTTGTTTGTTTTTTTACACAAATTTCACACATTCACGTCAAAAATTCCCTCTGGAACTCCAAGACCAAGGCTTAGGATCCGGTATTCCTAGCCTGGCCCATTTTCTTTTTTAATGTTTTTTGGGGGGGACGCGGCTGAAGCCAAATCCCAAGATGGCTGTCAACACTTCCTGGTTGAAGTGTAGACAGCCAATCACAGCTCTGCAATGCTCTGCACGAGCTTATCATTATTCGCGAAGACTTTGCAATCATAGATATACATAATTGAATTTCCTTTAATATCTCAAAAACTATTAAACAGATTTACTCTGGATAACTGAAAGCATGATCTGCAAACAAAAAACTACCTTTCTACCTGATTCGGTGTAGTGCCATCCAGCGGTTCGGGCTGAAGGCATGTCTCAAGCTCCTATGGGAATTACCATGGGAAACACACTTTTCTACCCCCTTTTTTCTTGGCCCTCACTTGAAGAATCACCCAGACACTTTCCATGCACCATAAGACTCATTATGGCACTTTTTTAGGAAAATTCTGTGAAGATTCCTCAAACGACGCTAAAGATAAAGGCAAGTGAAAAACGCTTTTCCTATGGAAATATATATATTTCACCTACTGTTGCCGGTAGGTAGTTATAGTTAGGACCATGTTCCTATGGAAATTAACTTGGAGAAAAGACGTTTTGGGACCCCCCCTTTTAGAAACTTTAGATACTGCTAAAGCCCCATCTGCTGAACGGAATTACACCAAATTTGGCAAAAAGGTAGCTTTTGGCTCAGAAAGCACGCTTTTCTTTAAATGGTGTAAATCCGTTCAGTAGTTTTTGAGAAATTTCAAGATTTACAGACTTCGATATTTGAGAATTGTGAGATCTGATTGGCTGAAACCTCCCGATCAAGAGGTTGTTTCTGATTGGCTGCCAACACTTCAATCCAGGAAGTGTTGGCAGTCATCTTGTGACTCGGTACCAAGTCCCAGGAAAAAAATAGAGAAAAACAAGAAAAGAGGGCAGGGTAAAATCACCCTTATCCCCTAGGCCTACAGGATATAGAATACAGACATTCATATAGATCAGTCATTCACCCATGCATTCAGTAAGGCACTTTTAAATCACTCACTGATACAGTCAGTCATGCACCTACTAAATCAGCCATTCAGTCACTCATACACCCACTCATTCTTCAATACACCTTGGTGTGTGTGTGTATATATATATATATATATATATATATATATATATATATATATATATATATATAAAACACATTTACATTTTTCAGAAACACACAGTACCTTGATGATATCATCAGTGATGTCATTTGAAATGTCATCAGTGATGTCACTGACCATATCATGAGTGATGTAATATGTGAAGTCATCAGCAGTGCATTGCGGGGGCGCCAGTTATAGGTAGCGCAACTAACTATAATGGCCGAATTTCTCTGATTTTATATGAGTACAATGTCCAACTAACTATAATGTCTCTGAAACCTGTGTTTTTTTCAGTGTATTTCTAAGGTTTTCTAAATGCTAATTCCTAACCATACACGTACCTGAAACCTCTGATTTTTCCGTGAATTTCTAAGGTTTTTTAAATGGTAATTCCTAACTATAATGTCCCTATGGTTTCTTTCAATTAATTTCAAAGGTTCCGTAGATCATTTTACTCAAGAAAAGATGTTTGAAACAATTTTTTCTATTTTTTGTCTATGTTTTAAAAGTATTTCATTATGTTTTAAAATAATTATAATCTGTTTTTAAAAACATATATAACATGGCTGATAAAAGATTTATTGTTATCTATTTGAATTAACATTATTGTATTGTTTGTGATTTTGTACAGTGTGATATTATATAATAGAATTTTCAATTCAAAAAGAAACATTTGAAAGAAAAGTATAGCATATTTTTTAAAGTTTTTTTGCAAAATTACATTTTGTGTGATTGCTTTTAATAGTATGAATGTTGTTTTACTGTTTTCTTATGATAACTATCTTTACATATATATATATATATATATATATATATATATATATATATATATATATATTCACTGAAAAAACCATAGGTTATAGACCATATATAGTTAGGAATTAGCATTTACAAAACCTTGAAAATTCACTGAAAAAACCATAGGTTATAGACCATATATAGTTAGGAATTAGCATTTAAAAAACCTTATTTTACTCACACAAAACCATTGAAATTCCATATATAGTTAGTTGCACTAACTATATATCGCGCACCCGCAATCCACTGCTGATGATGTCACATATTACATCATTCATGACATGGTCAGTGACATCACTGATGACATCACTGATGACATCTCAAATGACATCACTGATGACATCACTGATAACAACATCCAGTGATTTTATGTTTCTGTAAAGTTTAAATATGTCTTACATATTGAAGAATGAGTGGATGTATAAGTGTCTGGACGAAGGATTTAGTAGGTGCATGACTGACTGTATGAGTGAGTGATTAAATGTGTCTCACTGAGTGCATGGGTTAGTGACTAAACTGTCTTAATTTGTGCATCATTATGTCTATTGTTCTGTAAACTGTTGCATGTGTTGATCAATAGCTATATGAGTAACTATATGGGTTATTGATTGATTGTCCAAGTATTTGTATGGGAGACTGAGTGTGTTTGTGGCTGGCTGGGAGGTGTGTGACTCTGTGCAGATCAATGTGTACTTATATCAATGATTGTATAACAAGGTAAGTATGTGTTAGTATATGTTTGAAAATATAAGGTGCTCTATGTTTAACTGTATAGACAAGAAAATGGAAGTGTGATTGATTCTTTACAGGACTGACTAGGTGTGTGAGTAACTCCATGGATGAGTGGCAGAGTGTGAGTGTCTGTATAGGTGTATGAGTGCATATGATAGTGTTGTAAAGATGAGTGATTGTATGTATGAATGATTGTATGGGTGAATGAGTGAATGTGTGTGTAGACGTAGGAATCAGTGAGTACATATGTAGTAACTAGTATTGGTGTGTCAATGGTTTCAAAAATTATACTCTGTATTTAACACTGGGTGAAACAGAGGTTATATTAAAATATGAGGAGATGCATTGTATTGTCACATGAATGATATCATCAGTGATGTGGTCATTGATGTCAAATGAGATGTCATCAGTGATGTCATCAGTGATGTCATTTGAGATGTCATCAGTGATGTCATCAGTGATGTCACTGACCATGTCATGAATGATGTAATATGTGACATCATCAGCAGTGGATTGCGGGTGCGCGATATATAGTTAGTGCAACTAACTATATATGGAATTTCAATGGTTTTGTGTGAGTAAAATAAGGTTTTTTAAATGCTAATTCCTAACTATATATGGTCTATAACCTATGGTTTTTTCAGTGAATTTTCAAGGTTTTGTAAATGCTAATTCCTAACTATATATGGTCTATAACCTATGGTTTTTTCAGTGAATTTCAATGGTTTTTTAATAGCAAATATCATAAGCTGTCGAATGTCAAGTACGTGGTAAGTGAAAACATTTTCGTGTTTATGCACACTGATCTGCTTTGAATGGTGTCCCCCCCCCCCTCATTTCTATTAGGAGTACTCTCTCTTTGCACATAGTGAAGGGTAGTTAACGCAGGCCTTTGCCCCCGTTGTAATACGTCGTGCCTGCTTCTCTCTCCATTTGATTGATTGTTATCCAAGTATTTACTGTTTTAGAATTGGTTCTCTTTGGTTCATTCTCTATTTACAAACAAACACAGAGTCGCAATACTCTGTTTAGTCTTTGCAGATAACGAAAAATCGTGTAAAAAAAAAAGAAAAGGAATCGAGCAAAATCAGTAGGCCACTAACGGGATCTCTTTTTGACCTCGCTAAAATAGAAACATTAGGAACAACCCCTCATGACAAATACAAAACTAGTGAAATGAACTGAACTCCACACAATGATGGCTGCAAAACAGCTCGGCTCAGCCACCCACCCCGCCCAAAATAACGATAAAGAGCGGCTGCCATGATTGGTTGCGGAATGGCCACGACGGAGCTACGAAATGGTACTGCTCTCATGCTAACCCCAGCTTCAGTCTGAAACATCCAGAAACACTGTAGACTACCAATTCGATCAGTTCCGGTAGCGCCCCAATGTAACCCGGTAGAGAAGAACTAGCCCTCCCTCTTTGACTGATGGTTCTTGTTGCCTGTCCCTTCTGTTGTCATTTAACAGAACTATTTAGCCTGCTGAAAGGGGTTGTGTTCCGACCGCTGGTTGGTGGAGACATTTTGACTATATTCTGGACCTGCGTTGTCGCGTAATGCGTCATATGACGCGCTGCGTTAGCGCATCCGGAAGTCATCCGGGGCGCGCAGCGCGTAACGTAAGCATAACAAGTCATGTGACTTGTTAATAAAACTTTTCATTGGTTCATTTTACTTTTCTTATTCTAATGATGAAAGGCTTGGTCATATGACCTAAAAATTACGCTTTTTATTACTTCCGAACATTATTTTTTCTTAAATATATGTTATAATGTTCCAGGCTAATGTACTTTCCCGGAAAATTTACAACTGTCCTGCAAGTAAAATATATTCTTTTTTCGAGAAAAAGAGCGTTTCTTCGTCCCATGACGGAGCCGTTGAGCAAAAGAGGGTCGACCTGCTGTCTTAGTCGCCGATACGCCTGAATATGAGATTCTTATCGATCACTTTATGTTGCAGGAATAGAAAACACAACAGCCCTTGACCATTTATCTTTACTGCGTTCCTTCGTATTATACCTTTTACCCTTCATGTAATTGGTCTGCTTTATTTCACTTGCCTTTTAATGATTCTAAAACAGTGACTATTATTAAAAACTTTACCAATGTATATACTACTACCATGTTTTCTTTTAAAAACCTTTATTGTGAAAATTTCATTATACAAATACGAGCCTATAACCACGTGGGCCGGCCACGGAGCAAACTGTAATCGTATATGATGAGTAGACATTTACACTGTAGAGGAACGTAACGGGCGGGCCATTAGGTTGCAAGAACTAAGGTGTCTAACAGTTACGGAATCGGTGGACGTACATTTTATAATTAAAATACGACAGGGCCAGTTACAATAAAATTATCTAGATATACATTTGCGGGCAAGTACCATGGGTGACGTTAATTCGAACTTTCAATAGTACAGTAATCAATAACACATCAGAACTTAATATCAATAGAGATGTCGAAATATTCAATCAATTCTCGTCCCCGCCCGCCATGTGCTTCAAAACTGCATACATATCTCGTGATTTCAAGGTTCTGCAACCAGTACACAACAAGGAGTTACGAGTCCCATTTATTCCGGCGCCATTTTGGGCGAGGACGGGCAGGTCCAGGATATAGTCAAAATGTCTCTACCAACCATCGACTATGATGATGTTCATATGCTGTATTTATTAGAGTAACACTCATCTGTCCACATGAAATTAATTTGCCACAATCTAAACATGTCATTTTAATCTTTCCAAAGTTCTTCTAAATATTTGGGACCGTTTCCCTTGCCTCTGATGCTGTCAGTGCCACTTCTTTGATGAATGTACTAGCAGGTCAGGGGTTCTCCTCCAAATCTCTCTTTTATGCAGCACTATAATTAATTGGTGCCACCTCTCCATATGACGATGCATGGTATAGTTACCATAACTATATTTTTTTTCGGTTCCTCTGGAGAGTTCATCGTGGCAGATGAAGCGTGTAACGTACCGGGCATTTACCTTTTTTTGCATGTACAGGAAAGGAAAAAAAAATCGAGCGTCCGAGTTCTAAGGTGTCCCAGGGCCATTTTAGTGGACCAGGCCCAAATCCAAAGAACAGGCCGCCATTTTGAGAGTCCTGTTGCAGCCGCCTGTCGCTGTAGCATCAAGAGCAGCCGAAACTCAGCTGAATGGCAACTGAAACGGTAAAGGGGCGCCCCACTACAGCAGACGAGCCTCCACCTAGGAAGGCCCGTTCACGCCGCCTCCCCCCCCCCCTTCGGGCACCCCACGCCGTTATTCGGAGCAGTATTGTAGGATGGCCACACCAGTGCGGCAACTTGCTAGACATCACCTCGGTGGTAACCGAATCTCAACGCCTTGTGGTGTCTTCTATTCAGAAAACATTGTTATGCTGCCTTCGACCTATTCGCCGCAAGTGCGCACACAACTCAACTGCATAGCTTGCTAGACACCACCTCGGTGCCATCCGGATCTTGGAATCTCAGCGCCTCTTGGTGTCTTCTCTTCAGAAAATATTGTTGCGCTGCCTTTGGCCCCATTCGCACATCGGTCCGCTACTGACGCCATCTCACAGGCTAATGGGGCGCCCCACGCCGACTTTCAGCATTGTAGGATGACCACACCAGTACAGCAACTTGCTAGACATCACCTCGGTGCCATCCGGATCTCGGCGCCCCACTGCAGATGAAGTGCCTCTCAACTATGAAACCACCACGGTGACATCCGGATCTTGGCGCGTTGTGCTGCCTTCGGCCTATTCGCACATCGGTCCGCTACTGACGCCATCTCACAGGCTAATGGGGCGCCCCACGCCGAGTTTCAGCATTGTAGGATGACCACACCAGTACAGCAACTTGCTAGACATCACCTCGGTGCCATCCGGATCTCGGCGCCCCACTGCAGATGAAGTGCCTCTCAACTATGAAACCACCACGGTGACATCCGGATCTTGGCGCGTTGTGCTGCCTTCGGCCTATTCGCACATCGGTCCGCTACTGACGCCATCTCACAGGCTAATGGGGCGCCCCACGCCGAGTTTCAGCATTGTAGGATGACCACACCAGTACAGCAACTTGCTAGACATCACCTCGGTGCCATCCGGATCTCGGCGCCCCACTGCAGATGAAGTGCCTCTCAACTATGAAACCACCACGGTGACATCCGGATCTTGGCGCGTTGTGCTGCCTTCGGCCTATTCGCACATCGGTCCGCTACTGACGCCATCTCACAGGCTAATGGGGCGCCCCACGCCGACTTTCAGCATTGTAGGATGACCACACCAGTACAGCAACTTGCTAGACATCACCTCGGTGCCATCCGGATCTTGGCATCTCAACGCCTAGTGGTATCTTCCATACAGAAAATATTGTTGCGCTGCCTTTGACCCCATTCGCACATCGGTCCGCAACTTAGACATCACCTCGGTGCCATCCGGATCTTGGCATCTCAGCGCCTTGTGGTGTCAGTCAGAAAATATTGTTGCGCTGCCTTTGGCCCCATTCGCACATCAGTCCGCTACTGACACCATCTCACAGGCCAACAGGGCGCCCCACGCCGACTTTTACCATTGTAGGATGGCCACACCAGTGCCACAACTTGCTAGACACCACCTCGGTGCCATCCGGATCTTGGCATCTCAGCGCCTTGTGGTATCTTCTATTCCGAAAATATTGTTGCGCTGCCTTTGGCCCCATTCGCACATCGGTCCACTACTGCCGCCATCTCACAGGCCAACGGGGCGCCCCACGCCGACTTTCAACATTGTAGGATGGCCACACCAGTGCGGCAACTTACTAGACACCACCTCGGTGCTATCCGGATCTTGGCGCGTTGTGCTGCCTTCGGCCTATTCGCACATCGGTCCGCTACTGACGCAAACTCACAGGCCAACGGGGCGCCCGACGCCGACTTTCAGCATTGTAGGATGGCCACACCAGTGCTGCAACTTGCTGGACACCACCTCGGTGCCATCCGGATCTTGGCGCGTTGTATTGCCTTCGGCCTATTCGCACATCGGTCCGCTACTGACGCCGCCTCACATGCCAACGTATTTTCTACGCATTTTATACCCTATGCCGCATAACAGGTCATGTGACTTGTTTATAACACTTTTCATTGGTTCATTTTACTTTTGGTTTCCTAATGATGGAAGGCTTGATCATATGACCTAAAAACAACACTTTTCATTGGATGAAAACTTTTTTTTTTTCCCAAACGATGAAAGCCCCACCTTGTTTCTGGATGTTTCAGACTGAAGCTGGCTTCAGCATGAGAGCACCACCATCTCCTGGCTCCGTCGTGGTCATTCCGCGAGCAATCATGGCAACCGCTCCCCACCAGAAGCCTACAGGAGTCGGGGCCCCCCAAAACTTTTGATAAATCCTCAAGGCGGAGGGGACGCTTTCGAGAATGGGGTCCAAGACCTAGCAGACAAGCGTCCGATTTCCAAGGTGTCCCAGGGCCATTTAGGTGGACCAGGCCAAAAAAGGAAAGAGCCTGCCGCCATTTTGAGAGTCCTGTGACAGCCGCCTATCGCTGCACCGCAAGAGTGGGCGCAACTCAGCTGAATTGCGGCTTTTGACACAGTGGACCAAAAACGGACGGAATGGCAACTGAAACGGTAAAGGGGCGCCCCACTACAACAGATGACACTCCACCTGGAGAGGCCCGTTCACGCCGCCTCCCCCGGGGCGCCCCACGCCGTTATTCGGAGCAGCATTGTAGGATACCAAAACCAGTGCGGCAACTTACTGGACATCACCTTGGTGCCATCGTTCTGCTGCCTTGGAACTATTCGCACAACAGTTTGCTACTGATGACCCACCCCCCGCGACGCCCCACACCAGAAATCTGGACGTTGTGCTGCGTTGGGACTATTCGCACAGCCGACCGCTACTTCGTTGTTTTTCCCTAAAAATGTTTATATGTTATTACTGTTTTTGTTTTCTTGTATATATTTATAAGTTATTAAAGTTTTATAATCTTACTACTTTGTTGGAGTGCTATATATTTTTAATGTGACACATAATTGTAAAAACTTTGATGTACAAAGAGTCATCCCTGGAATCTTCCGCTTCAGGCTCGGTCCCCTCCCCAATCACAATACAGGATGGTTTTCAGATAATAGGAACGCGTCTGCTGTGACGGATCTCATCGAGTGTGGGCCTTGATCTACTATAACTCCTTTGAAGAGGGGTGATTCTTTACAGCTGGGGCCATAAACTACATCTGCAGGGCTAGCTGATACCCTAGGACCGGCCTGGACAATCGGACACAGAGGAAAAGGAGTGTCAGAGGGTGCGGTAGTGAATAGGGCGAAAGGGAGGTGTCGGGCGGGCACAGGGTGTGATTCTCAGGGAAGAGCAGCGCAGATGGGGGGTGGTTTATTACCCATGCATAAGACAGAGAGCGGGGGTGACCACTGCCTGGGGGAGATGCTTGCGAGGGTGGGGAGCCATGCTAAGGATCGACAGCGTGCAGAGAGTGGGTCTGGTCAAGGCATCTAAAATGGCTGCCGTGCACGACAAAAGTGTGGCATTTGAAAAAAGGCAAGATGGCGCAGACAATCTTTTCAACACTTCCTGATTTCCTTCGAATCGAACGTTAACAGACGTTGGGGCATATTACCAAAGTTAAGCGATATTTATCCCTAACGATGCTTAGCAACGATTTTTTTACCGCTAAGCATCGTCAGAAATTATCGCAGATAAACCTTGCTATTATCAAGGTTTATCGCAAATACGATAAAAAACTACCGCAATGCATTAATATCGCTGAAAACTCAGCGATATTCATGCATTACCGAGCTAATGCTCTTAGCCATGTTATCCACCTCCCATTGGATAACATGCCTTAGAACTGCTCAGGGCAGGTGCTAGCTTTTGGAGATATTCGCGCTTATCGCGAATATTTCCAAAAGTTGATAATAGGAGATAGCGATGTTAGCGACTGTTTCCAGTCGCTAACATCTTGGCATGCCCACTTTGCATGTCATTAGTGATAAATATCACTCACATGCAAAGTGGGGCCCAAGATGGTCGCTATCTCCTACTAGCCGTCGCTAACTGGTGTTAGCAACAGCTAGGTAATACAGATATAATTTTATCTCCGCGAAGCGGAGCGCTGTTACAGATATATATCTTTTTTTGAACGTTAATTTCTCAAAATCCACTGGAGCACATATATTGAGACCTAGCAAAGGCACATCGGACTACCAGTCCCTACAATTTTGCCAAGTTTCGTGCAAATCCATTCAGCCGTTCGATTATTATTATTATTTTTTTTTTTGCCTCGCGGGGCCCTTTTAAAACCTCCACATCAAACCTAAGAGGTCAAGGAGGATCTACTATGCCCCCTTATGGTCATTTGCCCCTTCGCTTTGGCCTCCTCTTGTCTCTCGATCCTACCGAGAGACAAGATGGCGGCCGCTACGGACTGTTTGCAATGTTTACAGACGCCGGAGAATCAATCAGCTTCGCAAACCTCCGTTACGCGAAGCGGAGCGCTGTTACAGATATATATCTTTTTTTGAACGTTAATTTCTCAAAATCCACTGGACCACATATATTGAGACCTAGCAAAGGCACATCGGGCTACCAGTCCCTAATATTTTACCAAGTTTCGTGCAAATCCATTCAGCCGTTCGATTATTATTATTATTTTTTTTTTTTGCCCCGCGGGGCCCTTTTAAAACCTCCACATCAAACCTAGGGGGTCAGCGAGGATCTACTATGCCCCCTTATGGTCATTTGCCCCTTCTCTTTGGCCTCCTCTTGTCTCTCGATCCTACCGAGAGACAAGATGGCGGCCGCTACGGACTGTTTGGAATGTTTACAGACGCCGGAGAACCAATCAGCTTCGCTTCACAAAGCTCCGTTGCGCGAAAAGTACGCGAACTGGAGCGCTGCCCGGTCCGCTGTTACAGATATATATCTTTTTTTGAACGTTAATTTCTCAAAATCCACTGAAGCACATATATTGAGACCTACAAAAGGCACATCGGGCTACCAGTCCCTACAATTTTGCCAAGTTTCGTGCAAATCCATTCAGCCGTTCGGGCTAAAAGTGAGGCCAACCGCCCTATGGAAAACTCAATGTTAAAAACACGTTTTGGGACCCCCCTTTTTTCTCGGCCCCCCCTTGACGAACCCCCCCCCAAATTTTCAAGGGCTGCTCAGAAACAAAATGTGCCATTTTCCTGAAAATTTCAGCCAATTCCGTCCACAAACGCCAAAGTTATTAGACATAGAATTTTCAAAAATCCCATAGAGAAAAAATCCTAACTATATATACCTACTGGCGACCGCCAGTAGGTAATATATATATATATATATATATATATATATATATATATATATATATATATATATATATATATATATATATATATATATATATATATATATATATATATATATATATTCACTGAAAAAACCACAGTTTCTAGGGGTGTTACAGTTAGCTGGATATTTCCAGCTAACTTGATGTCACTGACCATGTCATGAATGATGTTATATGTGACATCATCAGCAGTGGATTGAGGGCGCGCGAGATATAGTGAGTACAACTAACTACATCAGAGGAATTTCAATGGTTTTGTACGAGTGTAATGTCCAGCTAACTATAACACCCCTAAAACGTATACTTTTTTCAGTGAATTTCTAAGGTTTTTTAAATGCTAATTCCTAACTATATCAGGCCTGAAACCTATGGTTTTTTAGGTAATTTCAAAGGTTTTTTAAATGCTAATTCCTAACTATATCAGGCCAGAAACCTATCGTTTTTTCAGTGAATTTCAAAGGTTTTGTAAATGACAATTTTTAAATGTATTAATTGTTATTTTTTTGGTACTGATTTACTACATTTTTTAAACTTATTATTTTTCGATATTTTATTTTTTAAATTACACTATAATTACATTATACATTACATTACAAAATATACTTTCTCAGAATGGAATACTTTAGTTTAAATACTTTGCAAATAGGCAATAGACTTTTAAGTACAGTAGTTACAGTTGTTGCAATGGGCAACACAATTTCAAACACAGTGTAACATTGACCTCAATGTGAATTTCTAGTTAAATGCAATTAGTTACTTTATGGATTACTTTTCTAACCACAGGACTGGATCCTAGATTCAGTCCCTGGACATCTCATGTAAATGGCTGAGTAAAATCGTTTTAGTTACAGTAGTGATTTATAAGGAATATTATTGTATTTTAAAAATTCACATAGAATCACCAATGTTATCCTATGGCGGGAAATTCCTTTAGCAGGTAAGTAGTCCTATTGTCACGTTTTCTTACTCAGTGGTGGATCCTATTGGGAGGAAATACAAGTTACTGGTAAGTATGGTTAGAATTACTTTTCAGGGTCAGTGCTGAGCTAAAAGATGCAGCACTAGGTTCCCTCCTGATAACAGGTGAGTAAATCGGAATTCTTAGTTCGGATGATTTTAGGTGAATATTTTAAAGTTAAAAAAACTCCACACTGAAGAATTTCCAGGTGAAACCAGTCAATGTTAGCCTATGGAAGGAAATTCAAGTTACTGGTAAGTATGGTTAGAATTACTTTCATGATTAGTACTGGGCTCAAAGATGCAGCACTGAGTTCTCTCCTGATAACAGCTGAGTAAATTAGAATTCATACTTCTGCTGTTTTTTAGGAATATTTTAAAGTTCCAAAACTCCACACTTAGAAGAATTTCCAAGTGAAACGAGTCATTGTTACCCTATGGAAGGAAATTCACTTAGCAAGTAAGTAGTGTTATGGTTACCTTTTCTTACTCAGTGGTGGATCCTGGATCCAGCACTGCTGCATCTCCTGTAAACAGTTGAAAGAATGCGTTTAAGTCATAAGGCAATTTTTAAAGAATATTTTTAGTTTTTGAAAATAGACAGAAACTTTTCTGCTTCAAACCAGACAATGGATTCCTATGGAAGGAAATACAAGTTACTGGTAAGTATGGTTAGAATTATTTTTCAGGGTTAGTGCTGGGCTAAAAGAAGCAGCAATGAGGTCATTCCTGATAACAGGTGAGTAAATCGGAATTTGTAGTTCGGCTGATTTTAGCGGAATATTTGTACGTTTCAAAAAATCAACCCTTAGAATCTTTTCTGCTGAAAACCACAAAATGGTTTCCTATGGAAGGAAATACAAGTTACTGTAAGCACGCTTAGAATTACTTTTCAGGGTCAGTGCTGGGCTAAAAGATGCCGCACTGGGTTCTCTCCTGATAACAGATGAGTAAATCGGAATTCGTAGTTCAGCTGATGTTAGAGGAATATTTGTACAATGGTGAAGGAAAGGGGCGGGGCCTGAGGTGACATGTGTGCAAACACGCCCTGTGGCACGTTTTAAGTTGCGTGATTAAGTGTCCTTGAATCCTGAGGTCCCCTGGGGGCCAACTAGCCCACCAGGTACCTCCAGTATGCGCCAGGAGGCTGCGTTGCAGAGAGGTGTTCAGAGGCCATGCCCCTTTTTACAACACTCTGCAGCGCAGCTCTGTCGCGCTTACTGGAGGTAGCTGGTGGGCTAGTTGGCCCCCAGGGACCCTCAGTATTGACAAGGAATTAATTCCCCAACTTAAACCGCGCCACAGGGCTTGTTTGCATACATGTCACCTCAGGCCCAGCCCCCTCCCTTCGCCACTGTGCAAACGCGCCCGTGGCACATTTTAAGTTGGGGGATTAACTCCCCTTGAATCCTGCGGTCCCCTGGCGGCCAACTAGCCCACCAGGTACCTCCAGTAAGAGCCACAGAGCAGCGTTGCAGAGAGGTGTAAAAAAGGGGCGTGGCTTCAGAACACCTCTCTGCAACGCAGGCCTCTGGCACATACTGGAGGTTCCTGGAGGGCTAGTGGCCCCAGGGACCCCCAGTATTCAAGGGGAATTTGTTGCCCCTCTGCAAACGCGCCAGGGGACGCGTTTGCAGAGTAATGCTGGTAGGGGGTATGGCCTCCGGCCCGATCCTGTTTTTTTAAATTTTATTTTTTTAAAGAAGGGAGGCTGTGTAGCCCCCCTTCTGTTTCTAATTTATTGGCCCTGGGGACCCCATCCCCCAGGGCCTGCCCCCAATAAAAAATAAAAAAAAAGAAATCGGGGAAGGGGTCGCGTGGCCCCCCTCCCGGGGCCATAATTTGCCCCGGGGACCCCATCCCCCGGGGCATGGCCTTTTTTACCAAAAAATATATTTTTTGAGGGGGCTGCGTTGCCCCCCTCCTATAACCAGTTCTGGCCCGGGGACCCCATCTCCGGGCCGTTTCTTTTTTTAAATTTGACTATTTTATTTTTTTGGAGGGGGGCCATGTGGCCCCCCTCCCCGGCCACTATTAGCCCCGGGGACCCCATCCCCCAGGGATGGCCCTCTTCATTGAGGACCGTGGGGGGTCCCCAATCCCCCCACAGTCCCGCCAGCTACCCTACGGGAGCCGACATTGCTTTTCCATATGGGGAGCAGCTAACATGCTGTTCCCCATATGGAAAAGCAATTTGCGTTGCTTCATTGAAGCAAGAGCAGGCTTCCCTGCTCTCGCTTCAATGAATCAAAGCAGTTTGCAATGGCAGGATGGGAACCGCGAGGCTCCTGCCCTGCCATTGCAAACAGCAGTGTCCCCATTACCCCGGGACACTGCAGGAGCCGGCCCTGGGGGAGGGCGGTCCTCAGGGCCTGTACAAGGCTCCAGGAGGGGGGCCACGGGGCCCCCTCCCACATTTTTGAGAAGCCTCAGGGGGTGGCGGTCCCCGGGGCTGGAGGGGCCTCAGAGCCCCCCACCCATTTGTATAAAGCCCTGGGGGGTGGCAGTCCCTGGGGCTGCGGGGGGGTCCCATGAGCCCCCGCATACATTTAATTCTTGCCCCAGGGGGTGGCGGTCCCCGGGGCTGAGGGGGGCCCCCGTGAGCCCCCGCATGCATTTAATTCTTGCCCCGCGAGGGTGGCGGTCCCCAGGGCTGGGGAGCCCTGTGAGCCCACCTGCATACAATAAAATCAGGTCCCAGGGGGTGGCGGTCCCTGGGGCTGGGGGGGCCCTGAGCCCCCTTGCATATATTAAATTAGAGCCCCGGGGGTGGCGGTCCCCAGGGCAGTGTGGGGGGGATTGGGACGCCCCCACACTTTTTTTTCAATAATGCCAACGGGATATGGCCCCCGGGGGCAAATTGACATATTTTCCGCGGGAGACCACGTTTAAAAAAAATATATATCGCTAGGATTCGCGGAGCTCTGGTGCATCACAGGACTAGCGCTGCATTTTCGTGCAGCGCCGTGTGCACATTTTTTTAAAATGACCTCTTTTTGTCTAATTAGTTGATTTCATTTCTATTTCCCCCTGTTTTTAACTGGCCTCGCATACCTGCACCTCTGTCCCGCTTACCTGCACTGTAATCGGGAAAACACCGCATTTCGCGGGTCCTTCGCCCTGTCTCGTGTGGCGGCCATCTTTGGTGGGGCACACGCCCGGCGGCGCTTCATGCTCCCAGCGGTCTAGTCGCTAGGAGGCTAGACCAGCATAAAGCTAGGTAATCTCAGGTGAGCATTCTCACAAGCTCCGGTGCATCACAGGATTAGCGCTGCATTTTCGTGCAGCTCCGTGTGCATAAATTTTAAAATTACCTCCTTCTGTCTAATTAGTTGATTTCATTTCTATTTTCCCCTGTTTTTAACTGGCCTCGCATACCTGCACCTCTGTCCCGCTTACCTGCACTGTAATCGGGAAAACACCTAATTTCGCGGGTCCCTCGCCCTGTCTCGTGTGGCGGCCATCTTTGGTGGGGCACACGCCCGGCGGCGCTTCATGCTCCCAGCGGTCTAGTCACTAGGAGGCTAGACCAGCATAAAGCTAAGCATGCTGACGCGTAGCGGTAACGCGCAGCGGGATCGCCGAAATTTCGCCGGAGTTCTGCCTGAGTTCTGCCCGTCTGCGCCCGTCCGCGCTGAGGACGGGCTGCAGGACGGGCAGTATACTGACGTTTTTTATTTTAGCTCGGGCCGGTTACCCCACGATTCTTCTGCCATCCGTTTAACGTACTCTGCATCTATTCTACGATCTTTGCGACCTCATATATCCGCCCCTTGTACGTTATGTACTTTGCCTACCCATTACTTTACTTGTGCTGGCTGTGGCTTTTCCACCGGTAAGATGTTGTTTTCAAAGACACAAACTGTTAAGGCGCATCACCGGGGTAAAAGGAAGCCCACTAAGAAACTTTTAGCTTCCCTTCCTCTTCAATTTTGGAGCATAAATTGCAGATCGCTCCCTAAAAATAAATTCAATTTATTTGACTTTATAAATGATGAGTTGCCTGATGCATTGTTTCTGACTGAGACCTGGCTTCACGAAAGCTCTGGACCTGATATTGCCATAGCCGTTCCCAACAATTATGCTATGGTACACCAGGACAGGGTTTCCGGGAAGGGTGGGGGGATTGCTATTATTTTTAAAACCATCTACCAATGTAAATTGGAGTCGTTCCCCCTTCCTGGAAGTGAGGCCGCACTCTTCAAATTGAAGATTAGTCCTCAACTAACGCTGTCCGGTCTTTTAATACATTAGAATGGTCTGACCATTTTGCGGTAGATTTTATGTTACCTTCCTCCTCACCCAACCCTAAGCCCTGTGTTTATAAGAGCAAGCCTTCCTATCGATGGGACAAGCTCAATATGGTGACTTTTAATCATCATCTTACTGAATCTATTCAGATTCTGGAAAGCTCTGGTTCAGAATCTAATGCTGCAGTTTCCCAGTGGTTAATGGATGCTGTAATTGCTTCCTCTCCTCCTTTATCCAATAACCATAGATCCTTTCATCCTCCTGCACCTTGGTTCTCTGAAGATTTAAAATTACAACGAGCCAAGTGCAAGGCGTTGGAAAGGAAATGGAGACTTTCCTATTCTACCTCCAGTAAGGTGATTTATAAAGTTGCATTAAAAAGCTACCACTCTAACTGTAAATTGGCCAAGGCCACTTTTACCGCATCCACGATTACCCAGGCACAGAACTGTCCACGGACTCTTTTTGCTGTGGTGAAGAAGCTAACAGGAGCAGACACAGTACCTCCTACTCCAGCATTGGATAAATCACAGTGTGATGCCATCACAGACTATTTTATTTCTAAGGTGGAGCGTATTCATGAAATTTTGAATACTTCCCCGCTACTTGCTAACTCCCAACCGGTGGCTACCTTTAGTAGTCCTTTTCCTCCCCCTTCAATGCACATTCACGATTGGCCTCTGTTTGATGATACCACCTTCCTCTCGTGTCTGAACAGTATCAGGTCAGGCTCTCCTAGGGACCCTGTTCCTATGAAAATTTTAAAACTGTTGGACCTTGAACCACGGAGAGTCCTAATGAGACTTCTAAACTCATCTCTTACAGAGTCTCTGGTGGCGCAAGAGTGGAAGCATGCCATGGTAGTTCCCCTGCTGAAAAAGACCGGTGCGGACACCTCTAACTTAGCCAATTTCAGGCCCATATCCCTGCTGCTTGCATGTTCCAAAATCTTGGAACGACATGTGAACACTCAGCTTAATTCATTTGTCGAGAACGTGGGATATCTTCATCCGTCCCAATCCGGGTTTCGCGCACATTATTCCACTGAGTCCGCTCTCCTCGGGGTGACGGAGAGGCTTTGGCACGGTATCGATCGCGGGGAGACCTTCGCACTCATCCTTTTGGATTTGAGTGCAGCGTTCGATACCGTGTCTCATTCCATCCTTCTTTTTTTTTTCACAACCGTGTCATTCCATCCTTCTTGATTCTCTCCGCTCCCTTGGTGTTGCTGGATCTGCGCTGGCCTGGATCGCCTCCTTTCTAGGTGAGCGTACATTTCAGGTGTTCTCGACAGAAGCTGAATCTGCTGTTTACTCATCGGCACACGGCGTCCCGCAGGGGTCGATCCTCAGCCCTCTGCTGTTTAATATCTATATCAGACCCCTTGCTACTATCGTGGAGGACGCCGCTTTGACAATCTATTCGTACGCCGATGACACGCAGATTGTGTTCTCTCTCTCCAGCAGTGAGGTCCATGAGATCTCGGCCTTGAAACTTGGCCTGTCACGCGTTGCTGCTTGGATGCACGACCATCTGCTCAAGCTCAACGGTGACAAGACCGAGGTTGTCATTTTGGGCAAGAATAAAGACCTGTGGGGCCCTCGACATTGGCCCAGTGATATGGGTCCTCTGCCGAAGCCAGCCCCCGTTGCCCGCAACCTAGGTCTTCTCATAGATGATAGGCTCTCTATGAGACAGCAGGTAACTAAGGTCGCTGCAATCTGTTTCTCCACCCTAAGATGGTTGCAGAAGATTCTGTGGATGCTACCCTGCTCTACTCAAAAAACTGTCGTACAGGCTCTTGTGACTTCTCGTATTGATTATGGGAATGTGCTCTATCTTGGGGCTGATAAGGCCACTATAAATAAGCTTCAAGTGGTGCAAAACTCGGCAGCCCATTTAATGTGTAATGTACCTCGGAGATCTTCCGCAGTTCAGGCTCTGCGTGATCTTCATTGGCTTAGAGTCCCGAATCGTGTAAAATTTAAAACCTTATGCCTCCTTTTTAAAATCAGGCAGGGTTCTGCCCCCAAATACCTGCAGAACCTGGTTCAAGACTATAAGCCTGGTCGGACTCTAAGATCTTCCACTAGTGGCGATTTCCTTGTTCCCAGAATTAGACTGGCGAAAATGGGTGGCCGCTCTTTTTCTTATCTTGGCCCAAAGATGTGGAATGCCCTCCCGTCGGCTCTGAAAGTTGAGCCCGATCTCCTTTCATTCCGAAAAAAAACTGAAGACCCTTTTGTTTAATTAAATTCCCTGCACTGCCAGCTCTGTTTTGTGCCTTCTGCTTGTCTCTTTCTTTTATCTATCTCTGGCACCGGGAAACCCATTGAGGGTAGCTGTGCGCAATACAAGTTTAAATAAATAATCCTACGTGAATCCCGCTATATTGGACCCCCTGAGCAGGCCTAGGGGGTCAGGGTGTGTCTACCCTGCCCCCTTTTTGCGTTTGTTTTTGTTTTCTTGTGCCTCTGTTCTACCGAGGCACAAGATGGCACAAGATGGCTGCCAACACTTCCTGATTTTGACAGTTGTCAGCCAATGAGCATTCCGCTCGTGCACGGCAGGGTTCTTGTAGGCTGCGCTTAGGGTTCGCAGATGCTACTTTGGATCCTCTGCGCCCATAGATATACTAATGACTTTAACAGTAAATTTCTCAAAATCTATTGAACAGATTGACACCAGATAAGAGAAAGGCATAAGGCACAAGTCGGAACTGAGGACTACCTCCCTGCCAAATTTGGTGTAATTCCATTCACCCGTTCGGGCTGTAGCCATAGCTAAAGGTCCTATGGGAAATTGCATGGGAAGAACATGTTTTGGGACCCCCCTTTTTTCTCGGCCCCCGCTTGACCCATTACCCCCAAATTTTCAGGGAAGAAGCGGAACTGAGCTAGCCAAAAGTTTGAAACATTTCGCGCAGATTCATCAACCGGCGCCAACGTTATTGTCAATAGAATGTTGCGGATTTCCTATGGATAATAGGTCCTAACTATATCTACCTATTGGTGACCGCCAGTAGGTAATATATATATATATATATATATATATATATATATATATATATATATATATATATATATATATATATATATATATATATATATATATATATATATATATATATATATATATATATATATATATATATTATGCCACTAATACCTCCTATTACCGAAGTAAACCAGGACACTCGGAATCCATATGTAGAATTTATTTCAGCAAGTGAAAAAAGTGCGACGCGTTTCACCGATAAGGCTTGCTCACGCTCGTCTGGGTTACATTGACGGCCATTTTTTAAGTGCTCAAAACCCCCCCCCCCCAAGTGAATACACAACATTACTTTGGCACTGTGGGCTGACATCTTGTAAAGTGTTTATACAATTATAATGTCCATTTCTTAGGTATCTACATGTGCTGATAACCATAATGCTCACCATGTATATGACATATATCATCCCAGTTAAATAAGACCATAGCGCAGTTCCATATCTCAACAAAACTACATGAATTCTATGTCTTAGGGACATGTGCTTCAATATCACAAAAAACGTTCAAACTTAAATTCAGTCTGAAACTAATTCAAAAATATTTTGAGAATAGGTTGTATTGAGCCACATAACGTTAGACTTACTGCCACATATGTTAAGTATACAGCGCGACGAAATGGATTACGTGAATGCGCAACCCCATCGCTCATTGGTTCTTCGGTAACAGGAATGTGTTATACCAGATCTTATTGGTCGTGATTGCTATGACACGTATTACCAAGGCAACAAACAACTTACAATTGCAGCTCGTCTAGCGAGTAATTTGTAGCGATTTGCGAAACAAACATTGGTCACATCTGATGCAAAATTCTGCTTCAAAAGTTCGTGCCCCAGTGGGCGACAGTATTGAATTCAATTAATGTTAATGTTAATCAAGTCCTCGCCCCAGTGGGCTAGATGTTATACTGCTGGGCAAGTCATGGTGAGCTCGTAATATTTCACAACCAAATGTAGTTCAATATATCCAAAAGTTTCCCATAATGCCTGTAAATGAAATTAAAACATTTAAAATACAGACAGCCAAATATTGCGTTCATGACAGATAAATGTACTTAGTTACTCATCATACAAATGGACTGACAATTCTTCACTGGTATTTAACCCTGTAGGTGTCAGGCATTGAAAATCGATAATGTACTTGGACTCAAGTTTTCTCATTGACAAATCTTGATTACCACCACGTACTCCCAAATCTACACAATCAATCACCACCAAACGTAGTTGAGTCTCATCTTGCATGTGCCGCTCAAAGAAATGTCTAGCGACGGGATACTGTTTGTTATGATTCCGTATTGCTCTCAAATGTTCGAGAACCCTCTTTTTAGCCTCGTGCTTAGTACTCCCGACGTACCATTTGTCACATGGGCAAATTAGTAAATAAATACTGTAAGTTGTATTGCAGGTGAGTCTCTTTCTGATTGTGAATTCTCTGGATGTTCCGGGTATTTTCAAGTTTTTACAATCTCTGCTCGACTTACAGGCTTTGCATTTTCTGCAGCACCTGAATCCAGCATTTGTAACCCCATCTGATTGACATCCAGCTGTTACATAGTTGTGACTGAGTTCGCCCCGCAGTGATCTACCCTTACCGAACGTGATCTGTGGATTGTCACTTAAATGTTTGTTCAGGTGTTCATCAGTACCCAAGACATGCCAGTGTTTTTTAAGTACCTTTCTCACATCTTGGGATTGCCCAGAGAATGTTGTAATGAATCTGATAGTTTCAGATTCTGCCTGATGTACTCTAGGAACTAGAAGTTCATCCCTGGTTTTGGTATTGCTCCGTTCAATTGCTGTAGCAATTGTTTGTTTGCTGTATCCTCTCTCTTTAAACCTCTGACACATCACAACTTCCTCTCTTTTGTACCCATCATGTGTACTACAGTTGCGTCTGGCGCGCAAAAGTTCCCCATATGGGATGCTGTAAACCAGACTCTTGGGATGGCAGCTTGAGGCTCTCAACAAACTATTCCCCGATGTGCTCTTCCTGAAGAGTTTGGTGGTCAGAGTTTTATTGACTACTTCCACTTCCACATCAAGGAATTCCATCTTTGTATCACTGATGTGTTCCGTTAGTATCAGGTTCAATGTATTGACATTCAATTTGTCAATAAACTGTTTTGCAGAGTCTCTGTCGCCATTCCAAATGAAAACAATATCGTCAATGTATCGCAGCCACAGGGACACATTGTTGAATTCAGCCATTTCTTGGACAACCTGCTCCTCCCACCAGCCCATGAATAAATTTGCGTAGCTGGGGGCGAAGCAGGTCCCCATGGCTGTGCCCTGTGACTGACGATACACAACGTCATCAAAATAAAAAAAGTTGTTTTTGAGGCAGAAGTCTATCATAGCATACGGGAATGTGAGAGTAATGAGATCGATCTAGTATTTAAAAAATGTTTGACAGCCCTCAATCCATGTTCATGTTGGATGCTGGTGTAGAGGCTGCCAACATCTAGAGTGACTAGAGTGAAATTGGTCTCCCAGTGAATCCCATTGATGACACTCAGAAATTGGGTGGTATCTTTAATATATGATGGTAAAGCCACCACAAAAGTTCTTAAATAGTGGTCAATGTATTTAGAACAATGTTCCAGAAGGGAACCAATGGAGGAAACTATGGGGCGACCAGGTGGATTACTATGGTCTTTATGAAGTTTGGGGAGGAGGTACAATATAGGGATCTTTGGATGCGCATTGTACAAGTATTGATATTCCTCAATTTCTATCAACCCCTTGTCCTTCCACTCTTGAAGTAGATCTCTAAAGTCACTGTTAGATTTTAAAACAGTATCTCTATCAGATCTACCGTAACAAGTCGTGTCTTGTAGCTGTCTTAAGCCCTCCTGGAGATATTTCTGCTTATCAAGGACCACAACATTCCCGCCCTTATCAGACTGTCGTATCACTATATCCTTGTTTGTTCTAAGGGATTCGACAGACATTTGCTGGGTGTGAGATAGATTCTTATTGCTCTGAGATATTCTCTTATATCTCAATTTTACAAGATCCTTCAATACACCACGTTCAAATACATCTATTGCATCACATTGAACTGCAGGTAAAAACACACTTTTAGGTTTAAATTTCGATTTGGGATTATTGTCCAGATCAAAACCCCAACTCTCCCAGTCCGGTTCCTCTCCCGTATTAGCACCGTCCCCAACAATGTCTTCTAGTAATACAATGTCTTCTACGTCAAGATTACTTAACATATTGCCAGTGGACACATCTGATCTTTCCTTAGGTTTAGTACAGTACCATTTTTTTTATTTCAATTTTCTTGCAAACAAAAATAAGTCTATAAGGGTCTGTGTGAAGTTCAAATTAAGTGTAGGACAGAAGGAGAGGCCAAGTGTTAAAATTTCTGTCTCACCTTCAGTTAGTATGTGTTGAGAGAGGTTCACCACCGTCATATTCATTTTGGATTCTTGCTCCTTGTTGCCATTCCCATTGGAGCTTGTGTGGCGTTTGATCCTCCTCTTTTTTGCCTCTTTGTTCCTCCTGTTCCTCCTCTGTTTCCACATCCTCGACCTCTTTGATTCCCTCCTTCCCCCTGAAAGGTGTCTGTCCGATTCTGACTCATCATCTGGAACTGTGCTAAAAAATTCACCTTTTTGTTGAAGTTGATAGAGGGCTCTTGAGCAATACCGGTTAAGGAGGCGTCTGATTGGTTACCATCCGATGCATCGCTTTCCACTACTTCGACATCCATTCCGGATTCCGATTGGTTGGTCAGTGCCATCCCCGTTGTTTTATCAAACAAATGATCGTACTTTTTCTGAAAAGTTAATGTTCTTCCAGATTGATAATCTTTAAAATCCCTGATAAATTTGCGTTGCTTTTTTGCTGTAATTTCTTCTTCCAATTTCTCCATTTTTATGTTTAATTTCTTTAAGTGTTCTTCCAATTTTTCTTTTGTCAACAATGGTTCAATTTCTGCCAGGAGATCCTCAATATTTTTAAGAATTTTTGCACGATCTTTTAAAGCAAATTTTACCAGGATTTTCATCATTACCATGGAACATGCTGAGGTGTTATCTGACCAATCAATAAGCATCTCCGGATCAGGATCCTCATATGTCGGAATTGTAAAGATCCGGAGGCCTCTTGGAACTCGTTTAACTTCGATGTATCTGGATAGCGACTCCGCTTCCCACCATTTGGATAATTCTTTCTTGTATAGCTTTTCAAGGATGCTCAGTTTGGTTTGCAAAGTTATTTCTTGGCCAATATTGGCTGAAATGTGAGTTGGTTCCATATTGGTACCTGTCATGTTGAAAAATAATTTATCCGCTGTCTGTTTCCGACGAGAATCCAATTCACCTGCCATGATGATATTATTGTAACAAATAGTTACCGTGCGTGTACAAAAGCTTGTAATTGTTTGTCAGCTTTTACACGCTCTCCTACTTTAGTGTATCTACGTCGGTTTGCAGGGATCCCGTTACGTGCCCGCCTGCGTACTAGCACCCAGATGCTCCCACCCTTCGGCTTTCCGCTGGCAGAACACCACAGGTCCTCCGCTTTAACTCTGTATCTATTTTCCAAAAAGTTCGCCGTCGGAACACCAAGAGTCGATCAATGGTGTGATTCCTGGATAGTCCTCACGCTGACACTCCTTCAGCTGAATCCGGACGGCGTCTTACACCAAAGGTCAGCCCATGCACTCTATATGCAACTCTCTCCTCCAGTGCCGGTTAGCGCACCTTGGGCTGTCGCGGAGCGGTCCTGGGCAGGCCACCGACAGGCCTTTCAAATTATGCCACAAATACCTCCTATTACCGAAGTAAACCAGGACACTCGGAATCCATATGTAGAATTTATTTATTTATATATATATATATATGCAGCAGCTGCAGTCTCCCAACACGCCAACAGGACGATAGAGAAATCACGCAAATCCAGCATTGCTTTTAGGCACAGATATTTATTAGGATCGAGTTACCAAGATCTGACGCGTTTCGGGCATCCGCCCTTGCTCGTATTACCTAATATATATATATATATATAGGAAGGCCTATAATCTCTGCTATATGGAGTTTCTTTGAGAACACTAGTAAATATATTGACTATTTCCTGCAACCAATAGTGAGAACTTTGCCAGCTTACCTTCAAGATACTGGGGATTTTTTGAATTGTATAAATGATTTTGCTTGGGAACAAGATCTCAGTTTTGTGACCTTAGATGTACAGAGCTTGTATACAAGCATTAGACATAGAGATGGTTTAAGGGCAATGCAACATTTCCTTGGTAACATAAATATAACCTTGTTCCAACACACGCTGATGCTGTTACACCTGGCAGAATGGTGCCTGGAGAATAACACCTTCACGTACAACAAGCTCCTGTACAAGCAAACACAGGGGACTGCCATGGGTACTTGCTTCGCCCCCAGCTACGCTATTTTGCATATGGGCTGGTGGGAGGAGCAAGTACTCATGACCCAACACCATGACGCTTTCACCAACAACATTGTCTTGTACAGGCGCTACATAGATGACATTTTTATCCTATGGCGGGGTACTGAAGATAGCGCCCTCCAATTCTCCAGTGACATAAACAATAACAACCTGAATCTAAAATTCACTTGTACAGCCAGTAAAGACAAAATCACTTTTTTAGACCTAGAGGTATTTCATGAGGGAGGGAAAATACAGACCCGCACCCACAGAAAAGAAACTGCAGGGAACAACATCTTGCACTCAACAAGCTTCCACCCCACAAGCCTCAAAGAAAGTATTCCGTATGCTGAATGCATAAGGATGAAGAGAAATTGTAGCTTACAGAAAGACCTCAACTCTAGCACGGACAACCTCTGTGCCAGACTCAAGGAAAGGGGTTATAGCTCAACCACCCTAAACAAAGCAAGACTAAAGAGCGACCGCCTAGACAGGTCGGTCTTACTTCAAAAAAAGCCCAAAGCGATAAATGACACCAGAACTACCACCACTAATACAATGCCCAGACTGATCACAGGATACAATATACACCGTAAGAACATTAGGAAAATCCTGTACAGACACTGGCCACTGATCAAAAATGACACAGTCATAGGACAGAGTTGTGCCAAACTACCCCAGTTGACCTTCAGAAGAGCAATTTCAATGAGCCAAGAATTGGTCAATTATGCACCATCTGCTCCAACCAAAAAAATCTGGTTACATTCCCAACCGGGTTTCTACAAATGCACCAAGTGCAAAGCCTGCCAACATGGGGTCAACACTAAATCAGTCAAATTCCCTTTTAGAAAATCCCCTTTAAAAATCAGACAACACTACACTTGCAAAACAGACTTTGCGGTGTACGTGCGCAAATGCTCCTGCAATTTAATCTATGTGGGGAGCACTATACATCCAGCTCATGTGAGGATCCTCCAACACCTAAGGGCAATTACTAATGACGATCCAGCATACCCTGTGGCTCGCCATATCAATGCTCACCACAGTGGAAAAATTGAGGAACTCACATATTTTGTTTTGGACAGTGTAGCACCAAACCCCAGGGGAGGGTATAGACAACAAAAACTGAGACGACTCGAATCCAAATATATCATAGAGCTCAACAGTAAGATCCCCTTTGGGCTCAATGCGGATGAGGCACTTAGTGTACATCTGTGATACGACTCCACACTACTGTCTAAACATCCCTACTCACGTATGCTGAGACTAACCCATCTACTGAATAACATCTTGTTTCACCATCTAGGACTTGATCCTTTTTAATTCACATAGTGCACACTTTAATTTCGTGTATACATTTATTTTTCCACCTTAAATCACACACACACATCACTAATTATTAAACAACCATGAGCTCGAAACATGCTCGCTAGCCACTACGATATCAGACTTCCCCCCTTCTCATAAAGCAACCATGCCTGCTCCGTCCTAATGACACTCGTTACATCAAACAGTCTCAGAAACTTCCAACATGGTTAAATCCAGGCATCTCTCCAACGAGACACGAGCCCAAGCCCACTTGGGCAGGACTCCACGCACGCCTACGACTACCGCCTTTTACACTCACGCACTTGCGTATAATTCAACCTTTAGGTCCCACATAAACAATTTGTGACACCTAAATCTAGCTTGAACCAAACAGAGCAGCCACTTCTTACACTACGTGCATCTGCACCGGCTTACACATTTTCATCTGAGACAGACAATCGGCGGCTTAAATTCACTGCCGATGAACAGATAAGTCATGTTCGGTTTTAACAAAAACCCGCGCACATCGTGCCCCTACGGCTTTTCATGTCATACAAATTTTAAAGAGCAGCGCGCATACATAGACAAATTATTTTCATGCAATAACCCGCTGACTTCGTGCCCCTATGATTCTTCATGACATACTAATTATAAAGACTAGCGCGAATGATACTCACTTTTAAACGCGCTCTGACAGGGATGCACCAAATACACGACGTGTCTTGATCGTACCAAAGAGGTTAAAGACCACTGAGCGGCTAGAAACTTATACACGGGGTGGAAGGAACTCTTCCATGTCTAAACCGGCATGTAACTGGTAGCAGTCATTTGGGTCAATAACATCTACATTTCTCACACCATGAGCCACAAATTATCATTTTCAAACAATATATACACACCAGCATTAACCGTTAATTGTAAAGATGTATTTACAATGTTTTAAACATTTTTGCTTGATGTGTCACAATGACTTGCATGTTTTTGAGCGCAGAGAACTCTTCTATGTTCACAGTCACATACTTAATTATGTCACATGGTTGTTCCATCACTTATCAAGTATGCACTACTTTAAATATGGCTCACAAACATGGTGTAAAGCAGATGAAGTGAACAAGGCGGTGCCTGTTCTTCTGAAGCCTAAGTCAGGATTGGGATAATATATATATATATATATATATATTACCTACTGGCGGTCGCCAGTAGGTATATATAGTTAGGATTTTTTTGAATAGGGATTTCTGAAAATTCTATGTTGAATAACTTTGGCGTTGATGGACGGAATTGGCTGAAATTGTCAGGAAAATGGCACATTTTGTTTCTGAGAGTCCCCTGAAAGTTTGGGGGGGTTTCGTCAAGCGGGGGCCGAGAAAAAAGGGGGGTCCCAAAACGTGTTTTTAACATTGAGTTTTCCATAGGGCGGTTGGACTCACTTTTAGCTCGAACGGCTGAATGGATTTCCACAAAACTTGGCAAAATTGCGATGTGCCTTTGCTATGTCTCAAGATATATGCTCCAGTGGTTTTTACGAAAATTAACTTTGAAAAATATATATTGGGCTACATTGGGCTATATATATGTTAGAGCCCAAATGTAGCCCAATGTAGCCCAATGTAGCCCAATGTAGCCCAATGTAGCCCAAAGATGGCCACCAGAGACAAAAAAAAACAAATGTAGCCCAAATATCAGCCAGATGTAGCCCAACTATCGCCCAATGACAGAATGTCCCAGAGTGTTCTAAAGAACAACTAGAACGCTAACAGTCTTACTTATGACAAAAGTATGGCACACCTGAAGTCATCTTGATTGGAATAAAGTGGTAACACTTAATACATTTAATTTGAAAAGGAACAAAATGAGGGGTTTCATTTTGCCATAGAAATGTTATATATATATATATTACCTACTGGCGGTCGCCAGTAGGTATATATAGTTAGGATTTTTTCCCTATGGGATTTTTGAAAATTCTATGTCTAATAACTTTGGCGTTTGTGGACGGAATTGGCTGAAATTTTCTGGAAAATTGAACATTTTGTTTCTGAGCAGCCCCTGGAAATTTGGGGGGGTTTCGTCAAGGGGGGGCAGAGAAAAAACGGGAGTCCCAAAACGTGTTTTTAACATTGAGTTTTCCATAGGGCGGTTGGCCTCACTTTTAGCCCGAACGGCTGAATGGATCTCCACGAAACTTGGCAAAATTGTAGGGACTGGTAGCCCGATGTGCCTTTGCTAGGTCTCAATATATGTGCTTCAGTGGATTTTGAGAAATGAACGTTCAAAAAAAGATATATATCTGTAACAGCGGACCGGGCAGCGCTCCGGTTCGCGGACTTTACGCGTAACGGAACTTCGCGTAGCGAAGCTGATTGGCTCTCCGGTGTCTGTCAACATTCTAAACAGTCCGGAGCGGCCGCCATCTTGTCTCTCGGTAGGATTGAGAGACAAGAGGAGGCCAAAACAAAGGGGGAATTGACCATAAGGGGGCATAGTAGATCCTCCCTGACCCCCTAGGTTTAATGTGGAGGCTTTAAAAGGGCCCCGCGGGGCAAAAAAAAATAATTTTTTTTTTGTTTTTTTGCGTGGGTAGCGCCCGGTTCGCGAACCGGGAAGCGTTCTGGGCAGCGTACTATAAGGAAAAAAGAATGATAGACTTTTCAAATACTGTATGTTAATTGATTGTTGGTTTTGTTGATTATTTTTTAATTTTTTTATTTTTTAAGCAATTATTTATTATTGTGATTGTGTTTCAAAATTTAATAACATTTCTAACATTTAACTAGTTTATGAATTACATATAAAAATGATTAAAGACTCAAACAATTTTTTAATATTACATACAATTTTATTTTTCGGATTGTTTTTAAAAATTTAATAGAACGTCTAGCATTTGACTGTCCGATATGTCCTCTTGTTGATTGAACATAAGTTCCCACATTTGACCGTCATCATAATGAAGTAAATGATCCACAGATTCTACACATTGAACTAATTCATGGTCCCGTGATTCATCCATGAAATCTGAGTCATCATTGTCCTCAATATCTTTTTCTGTGTTGTTCTCCAGAACAATTTCGAAGGAAACATTCTGCTCACCTTCCATTTTATTGCTGTAATTTGCATAAAAAATAAATATATCAGTAGAGATAGGGCACTGTTGGGTTTAAGTTCAGACAGGTACTTGTGAGTTTATAACAGAGAAGTAATCTATGGGCACTGTATGGTTTCAGGCGTGAAGTAGTACTATTAAAAAGTGCCTGTGAAGAAGCCTAAGTAAATTCATAATTATACCACAGAAACCTAAATCAATCCATAATTATAATAAAGAAGCCTTTCTCAATGTCTAACTCTTACAGAGGGATAGTATATAACTATCTGAAAATGTTTTCAAATTTATAAAATAATATCTCACCTTCTAAAAAGAAGTTTAAGTTGTGAGTGAAAATGATCTTGCAATGTAGTTCAGGAAGTAGTAGTCAAAATGGCTGTGTTTCTCTCTCTTCCTTTATATATATTCAGGTACATAGCCAATCAAATGTCAGGTAAAAAAAGTAGAAAATGAAAGTAACATTTTAATTGGTTGTCAATTCCAACACTTCAGATGTGTTTTGTGAAGTAATTTACCTCAGGGTATTTAGAGAGGTCTACAGGCTAAATGGTTAAATGGAATTTCAATCAAATTTGTGAAAATGGTAGGCATTGGTATGTAGTATGAGCTAATCTATATTTGGTGAAATTGTCTCCAGTCACTTTTCTGTAAACTACTTTCCCACCTTTTTTGATGGTGCGCTTCCCAGGGAGCGACCCGGTACGCGAACTGGTGAGCGCCCCGGTTCGCGAACCTTAAGCGTTACGGGAGTCCACCATTTTGTGTTTCGGTCGAATTAAGATACAAGATGGAGGGCAAATAATGTTCAGAATGGGTAGAAGGGGGCACGGTAGACTTATCTTGACCCCCTAGGTTTTTTAAAAAAAAAATTTAGAGAGGTTAGCTCCCGGTTCGCGTACCGGGTAGCGCCCCGGGGAGCGTACTTTGTTGAAAATTAGTGAAAAATGTTAGAGTAAAATAATAATTGTGAGTGATCAGATGTAGGGTAGCTCTGAGAAGAGCTTTTGGATTTATGGTACATTTAGGTACTTATAAGTAGGTACCAATGCACAGTCTTAAATTCAGAATGAAAATTCTGTTGCCCTCATCTGAGAAGTGAACTCCATCTCCTCTGTAGATATCTTGCATGTAGTAACGCAAGTTATTGTTGTACAGGGAGCCCATTCCATGGTCTCTCATGTAAGCTGAAACAGATTTGTTTACATGCTTCCTCGACTTCTCAATTTGTGGACAAAATTGGTTTGACTACCTCCATTTCTGTCTTTGGCATATATTTGAATATACCAAGGCAGTCTGAGGAAAAAGTGCCATCAATTGCTCAAAGGTGTCCTTTAAAAGCATTTCCAGACCTACCCCAGTCAAAGTGCCCAAATCATTACCTCCACAGTGCACAATTAACAGGTCAGGTTTTGGCAAATGCATAAAGGTTTTCACCAATGGTATCAATTGGTGACATTTTAATCCTCTGTGGCCAAACCACTTAATTTCCACATCTTGTAAATTGAGGTTAGGTAAATTCCTGTTCTCAGCATACCTCTGAGCCCAATAGATGTAACTATGTCCAACAATCCAGACAGAAAACATGGTGAGAGAAGGTTCTCCTGCAGTCAGATGAAGTGTGGCAATGAAATGGCAGTTGAAAAAATAAGAGTTTAAAATGAAAAAAAATGTGGAGTTTCTGTGTTAATGAAGCAGTAACAGTGATTGGTGGATTTTGATTGCTGAAAACAGAAAGTTAGGGTGCATGGATGAGTTGTTTGAAAGATGTATTTTGAGTGGTCAAGAAAAAATCATTAAATGAAAGAATGCACTGGATATGACGTGCACTGAGAGTTCAGAGTTCAATTGCAACATTGTTGTGTGAACTTGCAAACACCAGAGGTCTTCCAAGAGGTGGTTGCCATGCAGAAAAGGCATGAAATGGCAGAGGGGGGAAGGGTTTTCATTTGAAAAAAAGTGAGGGAAGAGTTTTGATTGGGTGACATGAGAGATATGTGTGAAGAATTACAGCATTTCTGTGCTTTTGATAGCTGCAGACTCTGGAGTGCATACCTTTTGCTCTGCTGAAGACAAATTGGTGTGTTTCTGAGACTGTTTTGAAACTCAAAGTATTTGCTAAGGTGAGAAAAGATTTCTTTAATTTAGATAGAGAATAGTGTGCTTTAAGGAGAAAATTATGAAGAAAGTTGTGTTCTTCAAATGTTGCTTTGTCTCAAGTGTTTTACAAATAGATTTTGTTTCTTTGAGAAAATGTAATTGGAGAAAATGTGAAGTATTAGTACTGACAGGGTGTTATTGTGCATAGGAGCTGTGGAGTCTTTTCAAATTATGATTTGAAAATCGTTTTTGAGGAAAATGAATGGTTATAATATTTATGACAAGGACATAATGGTGTATGCTTCATTATAAGGCAATTGAGTGTCTCTGATGTTATTTTTCCCATTTTAATGTAAGACCTTTCTCTGTGGAGCAAATTGCTTGTAAATATGCTCCCACCTGTGCATGGCAAATTTAGATTTTGAATGTTTGTGTTACATAGCTATGTTAAAAGTGACCCAACCATGCTGCAAAGGCAATCAAAAAACGCTTTTATGTGTCTTAAGGACATTTTAAGTCATTTCCCTATGTGCAGTGTTTTCAAATTATGATTTGAAAATCGTTTTTGGGGAAAAGGAATGGTTTGTAAATTTATGACAAGGATATAATGGTGTATGCTTCTTTATAAGGCATTTCAGTGTCTCTGATGTCATTTTTCCCATATTACATTAAAAGACCTTTCCCCGTGGGGCACATTCCTTGTAAATATGCTCCCACCTGTGCATGGCAAATTTAGATTTTGAATGTTTGTGTTACATAGCTATGTTAAAAGTGACCCAACCATGCTGGAAAGGCAATCAAAAAACGCTTTCATGTGTCTTAAGGACATTTTAAGTCATTTCCCTATGTGCAGTGTTTTCAAATTATGATTTGAAAATCGTTTTTGGGGAAAAGGAATGGTTTGTAAATTTATGACAGGGATATAATGGTGTATGCTTCTTTATAAGGCATTTCAGTGTCTCTGATGTCATTTTTCCCATATTACATTAAAAGACCTTTCCCCGTGGGGCACATTCCTTGTAAATATGCTCCCACCTGTGCATGGTAAATTTAGATTTTGACTGTTTGAGTTACATAGCCATGTTAAAAGTGACCCAAAAACTTGCAAAGGCTTTAAAAAAACACTTTCATGTGTCTTAAGGACATTTTAAGTCATTTCCCCCCGGGTGCAGTGTTTTCAAATTATGACTTGAAAATCGTTTTTGATGTAAAGGAATGTTGTTAAAATTTATGTGCGCCATATGCCCCCAAATTTCTTTTTCAGGGGTGCAGCAGGGTGTTCTTGAGACACCCCTGCACCTTTGGAAAAATTCCTAATTTGCGATGAGCTAATTGCTAATCGCAAATTGCACCTTCATTCCTATGGGCCTCCTGGCCCATGGAAATGAATGGGTAATTTGCAATTAGCAATTTGCTCATTGCAAATTAGGAATGGTAAAGAATCGCTATTTATTCCTTAAAATTCGCTATTTTGGAAATGCAAAATAGTTTGATGATACATATGGCGGTTCATCTCTAACAGGATAAGAAGCTTAGGGATACATTTATGATGACTGGCGCAATGAAGTGGACATCACTTACTTCATTGGTAGAGCTTTACATGTATTATCTCCTCTGTATTTTTCGTCAAGCGTAACTTTCATCTGCAATCCTGAGTAGGCCTCACCTTAAACAAACCTCTGGATAGGGCACACCTTATCGTCATCCTGAATTAATCATTTAAAATGCTAGGGACAGATTTATGATAGGTGTATGCCTCTTTTGCGCCACTGTGCGTCACTTTTGTGATGCAGCGGTGGTGCAAAAGATTTGCTATGAGGCGACAAAATTACAAATTGATGCATTTAGGCAGATGTGTCATGGTGTAAAAAACACCGTGCCACATGAAACTGATGCAGCAGTGATGCAAAAGATGCACCATGTTGCAAGACAGGCCTCACTTGGGGCCATATGTATGAAGCTAATTAGCATTTGCAAAGGTCGAAGTTCTGTGAATTTTGGCCTTTGCGAATGCTAATTAGACAAATGGTATGTATCAAACAAGTTTGATGCAAAATAAGGAATAGCAAAATTTGCTATTCTTTATTTTGCGATTGCACTGAAGGATTTGCAAATTTTGTGATTTCTTAAATGCAATGAATCAAACAAAAAATATGCAAAAAATGCCATTAAGGATTTGCAAATTACCACCAACTTCTAGTTGGTGGTAATTTGCGAATTCTTTTCAAAAAGCTTTTTTTCCAAAAAACAAAAGGTGCCATATGACGCCCATACATGCCCTTAGGGCATGTATGTGCGCCATATGCCCCCAAATTTCTTTTTCAGGGGGTGCAGCAGGGTGTTCTTGAGACACCCATGCACCCTTGGAAAAATTCCTAATTTGCGATGAGTTAATTGCTAATCGCAAATTGCACCTTCATTCCTATGGGCCTCCTGGCCCATGGAAATGAATGGGTAATTTGCAATTAGCAATTTGCTCATTGCAAATTAGGAATGGTAAAGAATCGCTATTTATTCCTTAAAATTCGCTATTTAGGAAATGCAAAATAGTTTGATGATACATATGGCGGTTCATTTGTAACAAGATAAGAAGCTTAGGGATACATTTATGATGACTGGCGCAATGAAGTGGACATTACTTACTTCATTGGTAGGCCTTTACATGTATTATCTCCTCTGTATTCTTCATCAAGCGTAACTTTCATCTGCAATCCTGAGTAGGCCTCACCTTAAACAAACCTCTGGATAGGGCACACCTTATCGTCATCCTGAATTAATCATTTAAAATGCTAGGGACAGATTTATGATAGGTGTATGCCTCTTTTGCGCCACTTACAAAACACTGCCCACGGGGAAATGACTTAAAATGTCCTTAAGACACATGAAAGTGTTTTTTTAAAGCCTTTGCAACTTTTTTGGGTCACTTTTAACATGGCTATGTAACTCAAACAGTCAAAATCTAAATTTACCATGCACAGGTGGGAGCATATTTACAAGGAATGTGCTCCACGGGAAAAGGTCTTTTAATGTAATATGGGAAAAATGACATCAGAGACACTGAAATGCCTTATAAAGAAGCATACACCATTATGTCCTTGTCATAAATTTACAAACCATTCCTTTTCCCTAAAAACGATTTTCAAATCATAATTTGAAAACACTGTACATGGGGAAATGACTTAAAATGTCCTTAATTCAAAATTTGCTATTCCTTATTTTGCGATTGCATTGAAGGATTTGCAAATTTTGCGATTCCTTAAATGCAATGTATCAAACAAAAAATATGCAAAAAATGCCATTAAGGATTTGCAAATTACCACCAACTTCTAGTTGGTGGTAATTTGCGAATTCTTTTCAAAAAGCTTTTTTTCCAAAAAACAAAAGGTGACATATGACGCCCATACATGCCCTTAGGGCATGTATGTGCGCCATATGCCCCCAAATTTCTTTTTGAGGGGTGCAACAGGGTGTTCTTGAGACACCCCTGCACCCTTGGAAAAATTCCTAATTTGCGATTAGCTAATTACTAATCGCAAATTGCACCTTCATTCCTATGGGCCTCCTGGCCCATGGAAATGAATGGGTAATTTGCAATTAGCAATTTGCTCATTGCAAATTAGGAATGGTAAAGAATCGCTATTTATTCCTTAAAATTCGCTATTTAGGAAATGCAAAATAGTTTGATGATACATATGGCGGTTCATCTGTAACAAGATAAGAAGCTTAGGGATACATTTATGATGACTGGTGCAATAAAGTGGACATTACTTACTTCATTGGTAGGCCTTTACATGTATTATCTTCTCTGTATTCTTCATCAAGTGTAACTTTAATCTGCAATCCTGAGTAGGCCTCACCTTAAACAAACCTCTGGATAGGCCACACCTTATCGTCATCCTGAATTAATCATTTAAAATGCTAGGGACAGATTTATGATAGGTGTATGCCTCTTTTGCGCCACTGTGCGTCACTTTTGTGATGCAGCGGTGGTGCAAAAGATTTGCTATGAGGCGACAAAATTACAAATTGATGCATTTAGGCAGATGTGTCATGGTGTAAAAAAAACGTGCCACATGAAACCGATGCAGCAGTGATGCAAAAGATGCACCATGTTGCAAGACAGGCCTCACTTGGGGCCATATGTATCAAGCTAATTACCATTCGCAAAGGTCAAAATTCTGCGAATTTCGGCCTTTGCGAATGCTAATTAGACAAATGGTATGTATCAAACAAGTTTGATGCAAAATAAGGAATAGCAAAATTTGCTATTCCTTATTTTGCGATTGCACTGAAGGATTTGCAAATTTTGCGATTCCTTAAATGCAATGTATCAAACAAAAAATATGCAAAAAATGCCATTAAGGATTTGCAAACTACCACCAACTTCTAGTTGGTGGTAATTTGCGAATTCTTTTCAAAAAGCTTTTTTTCCAAAAAACAAAAGGTGCCATATGACGCCCATACATGCCCTTAGGGCCATATGCCCCCAAATTTCTTTTTCAGGGGTGCAGCAGGGTGTTCTTGAGACACCCCTGCACCTTTGGAAAAATTCCTAATTTGTGATGAGCTAATTGCTAATCGCAAATTGCACCTTCATTCCTATGGGCCTCCTGGCCCATGGAAATGAATGGGTAATTTGCAATTAGCAATTTGCTCATCGCAAATTAGGAATGGTAAAGAATCGCTATTTATCCCTTAAAATTCGCTATTTAGGAAATGCAAAATAGTTTGATGATACATATGGCGGTTCATCTGTAACAAGATAAGAAGTTTAGGGATAGATTTATGATGACTGGCGCATCACCAGGGATGTGCCAGTTATCCTGCGCCGCTGTTCCGCCACCCATGGTGTGCTGCATTTACAATGAGGTGCAGCATGGGGCAAAAATGGCACAGATGCGTGACGCATCTGTGCCGTAAAGGTGGCGCATTGCTGGAGTTGTATCGCAAGTGCGATGCAGCTCCAGCAAGGCTCAGGGGTGCCCCATCTCCACAATGTTGCGTCAAGACCTATGCCTGCTTAAAGCAGGCGCAGGGTTTTGACGCAGCTTTTTCCTATCTGATTGTAAATGCGGCACACCATGGGTGGCAGAGCAGTGGTGCACGTTAACTGGTGCATGCCTGGGGATGTGCCATTTAACATAAATCTGCCCCTTTACATTTAAGTATGTGCAGGGGACACAGAGTCGGTGAGGCTTATCCAAGGTTAAGAAGAGATGAGTCCTGTTCACTGAAAAATTAGATATAGGCTTCACCTGCTCAGCATCGCTGGACATGGCTAAATAATAGCTGCAAAATGTTACTCTTGTTAAACAATTTTACTATTATAATCTCTGAGATTTGTCTCTTACTCTGCAACATCTCATTGTTGTTATCTTTCTTTAAAGATAAAGACAACATCAACATGAGCGACAATCAGCAATCAGTTGATTTTAACCTCATCATTGAACTCGTAATTGAAACATCAGTGGATGTTGATCCCTTGGATGATTTAAATCCTGAGGATGAAGAAGAACGTAATGAGGATGCAGATTTGTCCGAATTATATGACATAGGGTGGGAAGCTGACCTGCTTGAGCCTATGGAACTATAAACATTTATTTTTAAAATTTATAATAAATAAAAAGTAAAAATGTAAACCGTTTAATTTAAAAATAAAGACACCTTCAAAAACAGGTTATGTGTAGTGTCTTCAATAAAATATCAAAATATGCTCATAAAATTAGATCAGATTCACATATAAAATAGCACATGTAACATGAATATAAATTCCATTTCTTTTCTGCTATTTTTGTATTCTAAATTTGCCAAGCACTAAAAAATCTTCTATGTAAAAATGTCAAGTAGTGTTTTAAGTTTTTGATTACTGTTATTGATGTACTGTTGGGTAATAGTGGTTAATAACATTTTTTAATATATTTTACCACAGATTCAACTGCAGATCATTTCAACATTTCACCATGCCAACGAAAGAAAGACTGAGAAAGGCTGCAAAACGTCAAAGACAGCAGGTGAATGAAAAAAAGCAGCAGTCCTCTAACAAAAAGATTTGTAAAGTCACCAAGAAAGCACCGGGTAAGAGTACAAAAACATTCATAAGAAATATTTGTAGTAAAAAAAATATTACTACAGAAAATGTTTCAGTCCAGAAAAAGAGAAGCAATTCAAACGGAAAGGAAAGGCCAATCAAAAATGTTACTGCTAGAGCAAGAGATAACTCTGTGCATGATAGTAGAAGGAAACAACAGTTTAGGGACATTCGTAAACGAATGTTCCGCAACAGGATAATTGGCAATTTGTTAAAAAATATTAAGAAAGGTCAACAGAAAGTGCTTTTTTATAAGAGAAAAAAAAAGTTGAGAAAGTTATTGATCAGGCATTTGAAATTAAACGTAAGTTATTTATTTTGATAATCAATAGAATTAGGAAGCTAAACAAGGCAATTTATGATTTCAAAAGAAATAGTAGATGGAAGAGAATAGTTAATCGTAGTAATTTTTGTGAAGTTTTTTCTGGAGAATGGATGCATAGTTCAAGCTGTGAGGCATTTTTTAATGAAGAGAGTTATTTCCAGGATAATGATTTGGTGCATGCAGTTGACACCAGTGGTCGTGCTTATGAAGTGAAAGATGGTTGTCCAGTTGAAAAAGAAAAACTTGTGACAACAGAGGCAGAAGAGGTGTTAGGTAATGAGGTTTTAGGAAGACGTGCTAAGGGTCCTGTGTACACCTGGAAGTGTAGTAGTATTTGCAGTGTGCGACAGGATTCCATCAATTTGCTTTGTGATTTTGTACGGTCATTTAATAAGAAAAGTTTGAAGCAGAAAATGAGGTTGTTGCAAGAATTAGATCCTTGCAGAGTGAGAGAAGTGACAGGTTTGCATGGTCATTCACTGGCTTGTCTTTCCAGGAGAGTATGCCAGAGTGTTTTTCATCATTTCAGGATGCTAGCAGTGCATCATAATAAAGTGAGGAAATTAGTTAGAATGTTGTATTATGCTAAGAGTCCAGCAATTATGCTTAAACAATTATGCGCTGCTCTTTTGCATGGTTCTGAAATAGATGTGAAGAATATATGTGAAGAAATTGAGTTTTGTTACTTTGGAAGTAAAGAGGAGAATGTTGAAATTGACCAAGAAGAAGCGGGTAATGTGGAAGATAGTGTACAGGTTTCCAGTACAGATAATTTCCAGAGGGAAATTGCGACGTTTCAGATCAAATCAAGTGAGAGGCCAAATTTCACTTGTGTGTGTTGTCGACGCACTTATTATAAGAATCAGACTAAGTTAGTGGATTTATATGCAAAAAGTGAAAGGGAAAATAATAGTGAATGGAAGGATTTCGCAACATACTTGATGGCAGAAAATTGTTTTGATTTGGGATTGGATCAACGTGTGTGTACTTATTGTTGTTGCAAATTAAATCAAAACCAGATGCCTGCTAGAGCAGTTCATAATAATCTGGAATTGGTTGAGATTCCTTCTGAATTGAAGGATTTAAATACTTATGAATCTATTTTGATTCAAAGTATCCATCCCTTTCAGGCTATTGTAAGAATGGAGCCAAAGACAGGGAAATTGCCTCCATCAGATTTACAGAGAGGATTAAAGGGAAGAGTTGTTTATTTGCCTCTAGATTTGAAGAAAAACATTAACACAATTGGAGTAGAAAAAGTGGAAGAGGAACCTCTGGTTATCTTAGTTAATGGGGTTCCGACAAAGAATAAGAAAATATGGCAAGATTTAGTGGATGTTAGGAAAGTTAAAAAGGCAACATTGTATTTGAAAAAAAATAATAAATACTATAAGAATGTATATGTTGCAGAAGAGGAAGTAAGTGAGGAAGAGGATGTGTGTGCTGGTCAAATTGAGAAAGTAGAACCCTCTACTAGTGAAGAAATATATGAACATTATAGTGTTCATCCTTTGCATTCCAAGGAAGTCATGGGGAATGCTATTGAGTTGTTTCAAATGAAACAAGCCAAAGGGAGTCCCATTAGTGTTTGGGAGGAAAGTTTGGAAGCTCGGTGTTTCCCACAGCTTTTTCCAACAGGTCAGGGAGGAAGATATGATGAGCGACCTCATCAAATTCCTGCTTCTGAATACCGGACTTTGCGATTGTATGCAGGAGATGGTAGGTTTCGACAATGCATTCCCTATTTGTTTCATCTCCTGTTTGAAAGCGATCTGTCTGGACTGTCATATGCAGTGAACCACATCTTGAAAAGTGGTATACACATGCAAAACATCTCGGCAAGTGACTTTATGGATAAAGTCAATGTCCAAGACAGTATTTTGGATTCTCACCTGATTAATCTCATGGCGTGTCAGCGTGGTACTAATGAGTACTGGTACCGTCGTCATGGTGATTTAAAATGTATGCTGAGGAACTTAGGAACTCCCACATGGTTCCTCACTCTGAGCTGTGCCGAGTATGGCTGGGAAGACTTACTTGAATTTCTACGAGAGGCAAATGCTAACGTAGAAAACATCGAATTCAAGACACCCGGAGAACTGTGCTCTTTGGATCCAGTAAATGTATGTAGGTACTTCAATCATAGATTTGAAGCTATGATGTCTTTCATCATGAATAAGAAGAATCCACCTCTTGGAGAGGTGTTGGATTTCTTCTGGAGAAAAGAGTACCAAGCAAGAGGTGCTCCTCATATACATATGTTGCTGTGGATCAAGGATGCACCTAAATTTGGAACGGATCCAGAAGACTCAGTGATGAGTTTTATACAACAGTATTCTACGTGTGCTGTTCCAAACGCAAAGGAGAAGAAAAGCCTAAGAGAAAAAGTTCTGCGTTTCCAAAGCCATCGATGTGGAAAGTACTGTCGTCGTAAATTCCGAAACAAGGACAAGTTCTACACCAAATGTCGTTTCGGCTTTCCACGACCGGTGATTTCTAAAGGAAGAGTAAACAGTTTGATGTCTTCGCTGCGACATAATGTGATGAAGAAATCACCTAAAAACACATACAATTTGAAGAGGAACGAAGAGTCCAAGTACATCAACGACTACAACCCGGTGATTTTGTCCATGTGGAATGCTAACATGGATATACAGTTTGTGGCTGATAACTGTATGGCTGTGGCTCGGTATGTGACGTCTTACATCACCAAAAAAGAGAAGACAGAATTGAAGGATATGTGGGAGGACATTTCCCATGAAAAGAGCCTCAGCAAGAAGTTGTACAGTTTCAGTCTGAAGATGTTGTCGCATCGAGAAATTGGAGCGTACGAATGTTCTGACCGGTTGTCTTCAGCAAGTCTCTATGCCAAGTCCAGGAGTATCGTTTGGACGAGTCTTGGTCTTGCTGCAACGCGTAATCGAGTTCTCAAACCTGTGCGGGAAATTGAGTATTTGGCGGAAAAGGAGCCAAACAGTACCGACATTTTGAAGACCAACATGTTGGATACATATTATCCAAATCGAAGCATTCACCTCGAGAATGTTTGTTTATATGAGGTTCTTCAAAATAACATATTCAAGAGGAACATCAAAGAAGATACTGAGAAAGGAGTGTATGCTGTAATAGGAAGTGAGGGATGTCTGGTCAAGCAAAGAAAATGCCACTTGGTAAACCATCGAAAATTGAGTGGCGAATCTCCTGAAAAAAAGGAGTTTTTCTATTTAGCACTTTTGCAACTTTTCAAGCCTTGGCGTGCAGAAGAGGAACTGCTTGGAGATTTTCTCTGTTACGAAGACTCTTTCAATGCCGCCAAGGAGACCATAGAATGTCCTGCTTTTCCCAAATATGTAGAAATGTTGAATGTGGAAATTGAGCAGGAAGCAATGATTGCAGCCGAGATTGCCAGAGACAGTTCTCAGGACAGTCAGAGTTCTGCTTCATTGAGTCAGGATCCACTAGGAGGACCTGTTATCGAAAATGAAGCTGCCACTGCTATGAATGAAGTGGAAAGAGCCATGGCACATGCTCAGGAGGATGCGGTTAACTTAGAAGAGTTGGAAAGACAACTCAACGTTGAGCAGAGGAAAATATATGACGAAGTTACCATGCAAATTGATCATGGATTAAGTCATGACAAGAAAGAGTGCTCATGTACGTCGTTGAAGCCTGTCCGACTGTACGTGAGTGGAGAAGCGGGATCTGGAAAAAGTTTCCTTATTAAAGCAATTTCATGTTATTTGCAGGAAAGGACAGAGTCATCGCTGTCTTGTGTTGTCACCGCTCCAACTGGACTGGCAGCACATAACATTAAAGGGATTACTTTACATCGTTTACTGATGCTGCCAGTGGAGCATGACAACAAATTACAATATCACAAGCTATCTGGAGATGCTTGTTTTGAAGTTTCAAGAATCTTGAGGAAAATGAAACTTCTTATCATTGACGAAGTAAGCATGGTTTCCAATGTCATGCTTGCCTTTGTGCATTTGAGAATGCAAGAAGTTCTCAAAACAGAGTATGATGTGTTATTTGGTGGCAAACACATCATTGTTTTCGGAGATCTTCTGCAGCTGACACCAGTGAAAGGGCAACCTGTGTTCAAAATGCTCACGCATGAAGATACCAGGAAGTGCCTAGGCAGCATTGGCAACGTCAATATATGGTTAAACTTCAATTATGCTGAACTGCATGAAAATATGCGTCAGGCGAAGGATGAAGTTTACAAGACTATTCTACAAGATGTTAGAATTGGAAAAGTGACCGAGCATGGGAAAGAAGCTTTACATGCACGATTACTGTCAAATTTATATCCAGAACAAGATGTTGTGCCTGAGAATATTTTTCAGAAAATTACTGAGAAGAAATCTGGAATATGTTTGATGCCAACTCTTGCAGAATGTGCCAAATTCAACAACAAAATGTTGCATTTAGAAAAGCAAGAGATTGTGAAACTGGAAGCTATTGACAGAGTAGAGCATATGGGATCAACAATTATTTTGTCTGAGAATCTGAAAACAAAATTGGATTCATTAGAGAAGAGTATATCTAAAACTGCAGGTTTTGAAAAGACTCTGAATGTGTGCTTGAACTGCCGTATAATTTTAAGAAGGAATTTACATGTTGAAAGAGGTCTGGTAAATGGATCAATGGGTAATGTTGTTGATTTTGTAAAATACAGAAATAGAGATGGAATTGAATTTTTAAAAATTAAATTTGATGGCATTGAGGAAGTACAGCTAATTGGTCGTTGTTCTGCTAGATTTTTGCTTGTAAAAGACTTATATGTTCGCCGTAAGCAGTTTCCTGTTTGCTTAGCATATGCGGTGACAATCCATAAATCGCAAGGTTTAAGTGTAGACAGTGCATTGGTGAATATTGGCAGTTCTGTGTTCAAGGAGGGTATGGCATATGTGGCATTGTCACGAGTTAGAACTTTATCGGGATTGTACTTGATTGAGTGTGATGTCACAAACATTTGTGCGGATCTAGATTGTGTTAAGGAATACAATAGGTTAAGAAAAGAGTATGCGCCACATTTGCCTCAATATCCTTTGTTTGAGAAATGTGTGGTAGGCCGGAAACGAAGAAATGTGACCAATACTAGGGAGGTTGTAGCAAAAAGACGAAAAGTCGATGAACCTGAAATTATAAGCAGAAACAAAAAGGATTCTGTTGAAGATGTTGTTGGTTTTCAATTTGAAAACAGTTCTGGTGTCAACTGCTATGCTAATGTAGTGGTTAATGTTTTGTTTTCTCTAGAAAATGTAAAAGAAGAGATTGTGGTCAATTCTGATCAAAGATTTTGCAGTTTGTTAAATTCTGTCTTAGAAAAATGTAGCACTGATAGAACAAACATAGAAAGTGTGTCTGAAATTCGAAATCTGTTAGACAGATGTTCAGGCCAAACACAATTCTCTCAAAATATTCAGCAAGATTGTCAGGAGTTTTTAATGTATATGCTTGATGTATTGCATGCTGAAGGTGTAGATGTAGATCAGTTGTTTGGGCTTTCTTATCAATGGCAGCATGACTGCGAGAACTGTATGGTATCAAGTACTACTAGTGTAGACTCAGAAAGATTTATATATTTAACTTTGCCAAACAGTAAATCAGTCTCCTTTAATAAGCTAGTAAAAGCAGCTGATCACAACATGGAGTGTAGCCAATGTAAATCTGAAATGATGTCCACATTATTTATACGAACATATGGCCAGTATGTCATTTTAATGTTCCAACGATGTAGGCCTGATGGAACAAAATTGACAACTTTAATTAAAAATGTTGTGGCTTCGCAGTTGTCAATATCAGGAAGGACTTTTGTAACTGCAGCAATTATATATCATGACGGTCCTTCAATAACATCAGGACATTACACAGCTTATTTAAAGTCTAGAAATGGCTGGTCATTCTGCAATGATTCTGTTTTAATTTTCAAAAAAAAATTGCCATATGACCTTAAAAACTCTTACCTGGTGTTTTTAAAACCAAAATTTTAGGGAAAGAATCTCGGGATGTGCTCTGAGGAATTTCAAGAAGTTCTAATGGCTCCTACACGATTTGGCCTTGAGGATAAGTGTTGTTCAGAGACATAACTTCTAACCATAAGACTGGACGTCATGGAGAAATAAGTGCACTTTGAATGAGTTCAGAAAAACTATTTCTTTTTATAAGCTAATTGAAGCAGCCAATCAAAACATAGAGTAGAGGGAATGTAAGTCTGCAATGCTGTCTACTGTTTTACATTGCTTTGTGATTAAAAGTGATGTAGAGAATTAAATAATTGTAGTAGTCATAGAGGTAGTGTAAGTCTGCTTCATAGTAAGCAGTATCAGTGTCATAGGAAATGTAGAACATGACTGAGGAAGAAGGGGAAGATATTACTAGTCCAGGATTGTGAAAATGATCTTCAACATTTTAATTCTGAAAGTTGCGGAAATGCCAAATGACGGGATTGGCTTACAAGAAATCCAAGAGTTATAAATGGCTCTGACAAGATTTGGCCTTGTGGAAACTTGTGGTAGAGAGCAAGAAGTCATTTATTGTATGTAACATGTTTTTCAAAACGATGGAGGTTTTCTTTCAGAAAGTGGCGGGCTGAAAGTAATAACAGCACAACAGAGTGTAAGCTGTTCATAGGACATCCTTTGGCGTCATGGAAAGTAAGTTAACTTTAAGGAGTTCTGAATTCTGATTTGTTATGTTGTATGGGTTTTTTAAACACAATCATTTTGATTGTGTTTTTTTTTCCCCGCTGTTATATGATGAATACCTTCAAGTCACTGTTTTTAGTGAAATTTGATACATTCTGAGAACAGCAAAAATAAACCATTTAACATGTATAATTAATTCTGTACTGTTTCCATTTATGATGTACATTTAGAACTGTGTAGGAGGCATGGAGAAGGAGAGGCTTCTGTAAGTGTCAAAGTTCTTGCATACAGTGCTCATATTCTACGTAGTCTTTCATATGATAGACTACATTTCCACAATGAGATACCTAAGCAAAGGAAACACATGTCATATGATTGTGGAATGAGCAAAAAAATGTGCATGTTTTTCAATTATATTACCTGTGTTTCCTAACATTACACACCACATTGTGTAGATGAGGTTTAGGCCTGTTCCTGGAGACAGAGGAGGTCTGACATTTGTTCAAGAGTGCAGTGGACATTAATCACTTCGTTGGTAGGCCTCCACATGTATTATGTCCTCTGTTCTCTTCAAACAACTCGAAATTTCATTTGGAACCCTGAGTAGGTCTCACCTCAAACAAACCTCTGGATAGGACACATCTTATTGGCATCCTGAAGCAATCATTTAAAATGTTAGTGTCTTGCGACACTTTTCTGAGACAACAGCAGTGCAAAAGATGCACCATGTTTTAAGATAGGCCTCACTTCATCTGCATCAAGATACTGTTAGTTTAAAATGTATATCTTTAGGACTGTGTAGGGGGCCTGGAGAAGCAGAAGCTTCTGTCAGTGTCAAAGTTGTTGAAAAACTGTTTGTCCTTCAATCTTTCCCCTTGTCTTTTGTAATTTTTAAATACATGTTTTAATATTTTTCAAATGTCTGTTCTCTCTTTCACAGATTGAAAGTATAAAAACAAAAAGTGAGTAATTTAACGACAATTATAAGGTAAATGTTTTGTATTCTTTTCGTTACATTTCTATCACATTCACCTACTATTAGTTCCACAGCTTTGTTTCTTTAACCCTCAGTTTCCTGCCTTTGCTACTTTCCTCATTCCTTTCTCTTTTACCTACTTACTCAACTCCTTCCACTCTTTTTCTCAGTCCCTCTCTTCTCATAGTTCCTCACTCTTGTTCACTCACTCCGTCTCTATTACTCTTAGTGTCTTTGACTGATCACTTTTTCACTACTTGTTCATAATGCTTTCTCTGTGTAGTTGAAGCACACTAAGGGGCATATTATGAACACAGCCAATAAAATTATTGCTGTTTTTATTGGCAGAAAACTGGTGCAAAAGTGGTTTTAGCGGCAGTTTTCTGCCGCAAAAGCGGCTTTGGTGACATATTTCTGCCGATAAAAGCTGCAAAACTTTTATTGCCTATGTTGATGATATGGCTCTATGTTATTTACATTTCTTTGCTGTTTCAATTAATCTTTTTCTGTTATTTTTTGTTTTCTGTTTTCTATTTTTTCTCTCTGTTATTCCCCATGTTTTAATCTTATTTTGAACATTCACTCACATTCTCCAAGAAACTCTTCTTTGTTATTGTTCTACTCTCTTTTTTTCTTTCACTTCCTTATCTATTTTGTTTTCCACAATTATACCCTCTTCCGTCTTTTCTTCGGTAAATATATCTATTAAACAGTATCTCTGGTTTACTCCCTATAGCTGTCTTTCTTTTAACATCACTCTCTGTTTACTTTCCTTATACTTACTCTTCTTTTTAATTTTTTTTTGGTTTGCTCCCGGTTCGCGAACCGGGAAGCGAACTGGGAGCGAACTTAAAGAAATAGAGCTTGCTAGAGTGCTAAACATTCTAGCAATTTTTTTTGAAAGGGGAGGTAGTTCTGAAAATAACTTTTTTTTAAATGTTTTTGTTGTTTTATATATTTTTTTTTTGTTGTATTTTTTGAACAATTTTATATTTTTTTTGGTTTTTTGGGGGGGAAACAACAAAAAACAGGCATTGAAAAGGGCTCAACAGGAGCAAAAAAAAAATTACTGTGTGGGGCGGTTAGGGCAATTATGATTGTTGTAAGCTAGGTTTATTGAATTGATACTCATGTTGCCACATGATATCAATGCACCGCAGTGCAGACAAGTAAATTTCATATGCCCAAAATTATCCTGGATGTTTGGCACGGTTTCCCGTGCCTCTGCTGCTGTCAAAGAAATCAACGAAGTTGACCTGGCCACAGGAGTTGCTGTTGGGTTCTGTTCCATGTCTCGTATTTCCGCCCGGCTGTAATTGAGTGGATGCCACCTGCTCATGTGCCTATGCATGGTATAGTTCCCATAGCTATACTTTTTATCAGTCCCTCTTGATAATTTTTCTTTGCAAATGAGGCAGGTGACATACCTCGCATTCACTTTCTTCTGGCCTGGAGGGATTGAAAAAAACTGCCAAATGAAACTGGCTTTCCTATGGGAAACCCGGGGCACCTCTTCCAAGAACTGTGGTCCTTCTCTCTCCTCTTCCTCTATTTCTTCCTCTTCCTCCTCTGTGTTGGTGATGACCTGGGGAGGTGGTCCTCTCTTCCCATGAGGAGGTGGTGGTGGTGGTGGGGGTCCACCAGCTGAAGCTACCATTGAAGCCATTGCTCAAGTATGAAATAAGGTCTTCCTCTCACAAAGATGAAAGTCAGAGTGAGGAAAGAAGGAGGGGTTTTCATCATTTGGGAAAAACAATAGTTCTAAACCAATGAAAAGTGTTATTTTTAGGTCACCTGACCTAGCCTTACATGATTATGAAACCAAAAGTTAAATGAACCAATGAAAAGTTTTATTAACAAGTCACATGACCTCTCACGCTTATGTTACGCGCTGCGGAACACGCCCCGGATCGCTTCCGGGTCGCTGCGCTTCGCGCCTCAGTTCGCGTACCGGAGCACTTCCGGGTGCGCTAACGCAGCGCGTCATAAGACGCATTACGCGACAACGTGATACGTCGCGCTTCCGCGACGCGTCACGATGTTGATTTCTAACGCGCTAACGGAACGTTTACCGGTTCGCGGACTGGGTCGCGGCATCAAATTGAGCTAACGGGAAGCTTCCCGGTTCGCGAACCGGGAGCGAACAAAAAAAAATATTAAAAAAAAAAATTATTAATAAACATATAAAATATATTTTTGGATTTAAAGAAGAATACATTTTACAGCTATAGATATTAGCTTTTAAAAAACCAATGAAATTCACTGAAAAAACCATAGGTTATAGACCATATATAGTTAGGAATTAGCATTTACAAAACCTTGAAAATTCACTGAAAAAACCATAGGTTATAGACCATATATAGTTAGGAATTAGCATTTAAAAAACCTTATTTTACTCACACAAAACCATTGAAATTCCATATATAGTTAGTTTTACTAACTATATATCGCGCACCCGCAATCCACTGCTGATCATGTCACATATTACATCATTCATGACATGGTCAGTGACATCACTGATGACATCACTGATGACATCTCAAATGACATCACTGATGACATCACTGATGACATCTCATTTGACATTACTGATCACATCACTGATGACATCATTCATGTGATAATACGATGAACCTCTTCAGACTCTAATATAACCTTAGATACACTCAGTGTAAACACAGACTCACAGATTGTCATTCATCCATGAAGTTACACACACACACACCTAGTCAGTCATGCAAACAATCAATCACACCTCCATTTTCCCAACTATACAGTTATACACACCTTACTTATTCAAACATATACTAAAACATATTTACTCACTTATACAATCCTGGATACAAGTTCACAATGATCCATACAGCCACTCACACATTCACTGGCTCTTATGCACAGTTATTTATATATGTCAAGTCTCAGATGTACTGTGTTTTACATATGTACTTACTTTGACATGTAGCACTGAGATATCCATTCACTCACCAATACACTGATGCACACGGTCAACCGCCCATACAGCTGTTTCCACATGCACTTTTGAACCCATACATCTAGTGAATCAACTGCTCACACATCTATGCACAGAGTCATACACCTCCCAGCCACCCACACATACACTCAGTCTCCCATACAAATACTTGGGCAACCAATCAATAACCCATATAGTTACTCATATAGCTACTGAACAACACATGCAGCAGTTTTCAGAACAACAGACATAATGATGCACAAATTAAGACAGTTTAGTCACTAACCCATGCACTCAGTGAGACACATTTAATCACTCACTCATACAGTCAGTCATGCACCTACTAAATCCTTCATCCAGACACTTATACATCCACTCAAGACATATTTTAACTTTACAGAAAAATACAGTCACTGGATGTTGTCATCAGTGATGTCATCAGTGATGTCATTTGAGATGTCATCAGTGATGTCATCAGTGATGTCATTTGAGATGTCATCAGTGATGTCATCAGTGATGTCATTTGAGATGTCATCAGTGATGTCATCAGTGATGTCACTGACCATGTCATGAATGATGTAATATGTGACATGATCAGCAGTGGATTGCGGGTGCACGATATATAGTTAGTACAACTAACTATATATGGAATTTCAATGGTTTTGTGTGAGTAAAATAAGGTTTTTTAAATGCTAATTCCTAACTATATATGGTCTATAACCTATGGTTTTTTCAGTGAATTTTCAAGGTTTTGTAAATTTTAATTCCTAACTATATATGGTCTATAACCTATGGTTTTTTCAGTGAATATATATATATATATATATATATATATATATATATATATATATATATATATATTACCTACTGGCAGTCGCCAGTAGGTATATATAGTTAGGATTTTTTTGAATAGGGATTTCTGAAAATTCTATGTTGAATAACTTTAGCGTTGATGGACGGAATTGGCTGGAATCTTCAGGAAAATGGCACATTTTGTTTCTGAGCGTCCCCTTAAAGTTTGGGGGGGTTTCGTCAAGCGGGGGCCGAGAAAAAAGGGGGTCCCATAACGTGTTTTTAACATTGAGTTTTCCATAGGGCGGTTGGACTCACTTTTAGCTCGAACGGCTGAATGGATTTCTATGAAACTTGGCAAAATTGTAGAGATTGTTTGCCCGATGTGCCTTTGCTAGGTCTCAAGATATGTGCTCCAGTGGATTTTGAGAAATTAACGTTCAAAAAAATATATATATCTGTGACAGCGTCCCGGTTGTTGTGTTGTGTGGGTGATGTAAGTACCAACATGTAGGTACCAATGAAGAGTCTAAAATTCAATGTACACCGTCTCCTCTGTAGATATTTTGTATGTTCTAATATGGGCTATTTAAATGTAAATGTGTGGAAAAGCACTTCATGCTTTAAAGCAATTGTATTTTTGAACTGATTGTTCTTTCCTCTTAGTCCTCCTCTTTGGTTTTTTTCCCCACACTCTTCTTCAGCATGATAGTTGATAAATTTGTTCCCTCAAAAAATGTATATACATAAAAAATTATATTAAATACATATAAAATATATTTTTCCTTTAAAAGAAGAATACATTTTACAGCTTTTGATATTTGCTATTAAAAAACTATTGAAATTCACTGAAAAAACCATAGGTTATAGACCATATATAGTTAGGAATTAGCATTTACAAAACCTTGAAAATTCACTGAAAAAACCATAGGTTATAGACCATATATAGTTAGGAATTAGCATTTACAAAACCTTATTTTACTCACACAAAACCATTGAAATTCGCATATATAGTTAGTTGCACTAACTATATATCGCGCACCCGCAATCCACTGCTGATCATGTCACATATTACATCATTCATGACATGGTCAGTGACATCACTGATGACATCACTGATGACATCTCAAATGACATCACTGATGACATCACTGATGACAACATCCAGTGACTGTATGTTTCTGTAAAGGTAAAATATGTCTTACATATTGAAGAATGAGTGGATGTATAAGTGTCTGGATGAAGGATTTAGTAGGTGCATGACTGACTGTATGAGTGAGTGATTAAATGTGTCTCACTGAGTGCATGGGTTAGTGACTAAACTGTCTTAATTTGTGCATCATTATGTCTGTTGTTCTGTAAACTGCTGCATGTGTTGATCAGTAGCTATATGAGTAACTATATGGGTTATTGATTGGTTGCCCAAGTATTTGTATGGGAGACTGAGTGTGTGTGTGGGTGGCTGGGAGGTGTATGACTCTGTGCATAGATGTGTGAGCAGTTGATTCACTAGATGTATGGGTTCAAAAGTGCATGTGGAAACAGCTGTATGGGCGGTTGACTGTGTGCATGAGTGTATTGGTGAGTGAATGGATATCTCAGTGCTACATGTCAAAGTAAGTACATATGTAAAACAATGTACATGTGAGAGTTGACATATATAAATAACTGTGCATAAGAGCCAGTGAATGTGTGAGTGGCTGTATGGATCATTGTGAACTTGTATCAGGGATTGTATAAGAGAGTAAATATGTGTTAGTATATGTTTGAATAAGTAAGGTGTGTATAACTGTATAGTTGAGGAAATGGAGGTGTGATTGATTCTTTGCATGACTGACTAGGTGTGTGAGTAACTCCATGGATGAGTGACAGTCTGTGAGTGTCTGTTTACACTGAGTGTATCTAAGGTTATATTAGAGTCTGAAGAGGTTCATCATATTATCACATGAATGATGTCATCAGTGATGTGATCAGTAATGTCAAATGAGATGTCATCAGTGATGTCATCAGTGATGTCATTTGAGATGTCATCAGTGATGTCATCAGTGATGTCATCAGTGATTTCATTTATACAGTGTGTATATATACAGTGTGTATAAGCGATATTTCCTATATGTACTCAGTGAATTTTGCACATTACAATACGACCGCCACAGTTTGTAACATTGTACATACACTGGAATGGGGTTAGTCCATCTTCTATGGATTGAAAGGAAGTGGATATAATCTTGTGTGTTTTTGTCTTCTACGAGCGTGAGCAAGGTGTAAAGCCGAAACACATAGTTTTTGAGTCTGCCATTTCACTCATACAAAACGATAGAAATTCCCCTGTTATAGTTAGTTGTGCTAACTATAACTAGCGCCCCCGCAATGCACTGCTGATGACATCACATATTACATCATTCATTACATGGTCAGTGACATCACTGATGACATCACTGATGACATCTCAAATGACATCACTGATGACATCATCCAGTGACTATGTGTTTCTATAAAATGTTAATATGTTTTATATATATATATGCCAAGGTGTATTGAACAATGAATGGGTGTATAAGAGTCAGGATGCATGATTAAGTAGATATGCGACTGACTGTATAAGTGAGTGAATCATTATGTCTTCCTTAATACATGTGTTACCAACTGATACAGACATTCACACACTTAAGTTGTCAGTTGGTGTGTAAGCGGTTGCATGGTTTCAGTGATGTCATCAGTGATGTCATTTGAGATGTCATCAGTGATGTCATCAGTGATGTCATTTGAGATGTCATCAGTGATGTCATCAGTGATGTCACTGACCATGTCATGAATGATGTAATATGTGACATGATCAGCAGTGGATTGCGGGTGCGCGATATATAGTTAGTGCAACTAACTATATATGCGAATTTCAATGGTTTTGTGTGAGTAAAATAAGGTTTTGTAAATGCTAATTCCTAACTATATATGGTCTATAACCTATGGTTTTTTCAGTGAATATATATATATCGCCGAAATGCATTTGCCTTGTGTTTGAATAAAGCTGCCTCCTTCCTGTTCCCCCGTTGTGGCTTCTACTCTTTTCTTGGAGGGAGTTTTTCTGCAATACTACAACGCGTTGCCTGTGACGCGTTCCAGAAGCCCCCGCATTTTCAAGTGGCTCCATCATCACTGGCTTGGGCGGCTGCGGCTGCTCTTTGTTTGTTTCCGAGGTATCGGATCGTTGGAGCCCACCTGCCGACTGGGATGACAATACGCGATGTGGAGGATATCGTTCCTCTCAGCGGGCCTGTTGCACTGTCATATGGCCCTCGCGTTACAGACTCCCGGAGGTATGGTTGTGCGGTGTTGGGGACTCGAGGGGGCCTTTGTTTGAACTTACATCAGGACAGTGGCAGTGTCCTTTTTTCCCCGAGTGCCCTGCAGCTACATCATACTGCCACCCTATCCAGCTTCGCCCGGACCAGAAAAGATGGATTCTGGGACTTGTGGTCTACTGCTACACGGTGGACCAGCTTCGTAAGGGCGCACCTATCCACTTGGAGCATAGGTGTAAGGGTGTACCAATCAGCAGAGAGCAGGACTATTTTAAACGGGGAAGGGACACGCCTCCTGAAACACTCACCTGGCACTGAAGAAGGCAACCTCGCCGAAATGCATTTGCCTTGTGTTTGAATAAAGCTGCCTCCTTCCTGTTCCCCCGTTGTGGCTTCTACTCTTTTCTTGGAGGGAGTTTTTCTGCAATACTACAACGCGTTGCCTGTGACGCGTTCCAGAAGCCCCCGCATTTTCAAGTGGCTCCATCATCACTGGCTTGGGCGGCTGCGGCTGCTCTTTGTTTGTTTCCGAGGTATCGGATCGTTGGAGCCCACCTGCCGACTGGGATGACAATACGCGATGTGGAGGATATCGTTCCTCTCAGCGGGCCTGTTGCACTGTCATATGGCCCTCGCGTTACAGACTCCCGGAGGTATGGTTGTGCGGTGTTGGGGACTCGAGGGGGCCTTTGTTTGAACTTACATCAGGACAGTGGCAGTGTCCTTTTTTCCCCGAGTGCCCTGCAGCTACATCATACTGCCACCCTATCCAGCTTCGCCCGGACCAGAAAAGATGGATTCTGGGACTTGTGGTCTACTGCTACACGGTGGACCAGCTTCGTAAGGGCGCACCTATCCACTTGGAGCATAGGTGTAAGGGTGTACCAATCAGCAGAGAGCAGGACTATTTTAAACGGGGAAGGGACACGCCTCCTGAAACACTCACCTGGCACTGAAGAAGGCAACCTCGCCGAAATGCATTTGCCTTGTGTTTGAATAAAGCTGCCTCCTTCCTGTTCCCCCGTTGTGGCTTCTACTCTTTTCTTGGAGGGAGTTTTTCTGCAATACTACAACGCGTTGCCTGTGACGCGTTCCAGAAGCCCCCGCATTTTCAAGTGGCTCCATCATCACTGGCTTGGGCGGCTGCGGCTGCTCTTTGTTTGTTTCCGAGGTATCGGATCGTTGGAGCCCACCTGCCGACTGGGATGACAATACGCGATGTGGAGGATATCGTTCCTCTCAGCGGGCCTGTTGCACTGTCATATGGCCCTCGCGTTACAGACTCCCGGAGGTATGGTTGTGCGGTGTTGGGGACTCGAGGGGGCCTTTGTTTGAACTTACATCAGGACAGTGGCAGTGTCCTTTTTTCCCCGAGTGCCCTGCAGCTACATCATACTGCCACCCTATCCAGCTTCGCCCGGACCAGAAAAGATGGATTCTGGGACTTGTGGTCTACTGCTACACGGTGGACCAGCTTCGTAAGGGCGCACCTATCCACTTGGAGCATAGGTGTAAGGGTGTACCAATCAGCAGAGAGCAGGACTATTTTAAACGGGGAAGGGACACGCCTCCTGAAACACTCACCTGGCACTGAAGAAGGCAACCTCGCCGAAATGCATTTGCCTTGTGTTTGAATAAAGCTGCCTCCTTCCTGTTCCCCCGTTGTGGCTTCTACTCTTTTCTTGGAGGGAGTTTTTCTGCAATACTACAACGCGTTGCCTGTGACGCGTTCCAGAAGCCCCCGCATTTTCAAGTGGCTCCATCATCACTGGCTTGGGCGGCTGCGGCTGCTCTTTGTTTGTTTCCGAGGTATCGGATCGTTGGAGCCCACCTGCCGACTGGGATGACAATACGCGATGTGGAGGATATCGTTCCTCTCAGCGGGCCTGTTGCACTGTCATATGGCCCTCGCGTTACAGACTCCCGGAGGTATGGTTGTGCGGTGTTGGGGACTCGAGGGGGCCTTTGTTTGAACTTACATCAGGACAGTGGCAGTGTCCTTTTTTCCCCGAGTGCCCTGCAGCTACATCATACTGCCACCCTATCCAGCTTCGCCCGGACCAGAAAAGATGGATTCTGGGACTTGTGGTCTACTGCTACACGGTGGACCAGCTTCGTAAGGGCGCACCTATCCACTTGGAGCATAGGTGTAAGGGTGTACCAATCAGCAGAGAGCAGGACTATTTTAAACGGGGAAGGGACACGCCTCCTGAAACACTCACCTGGCACTGAAGAAGGCAACCTCGCCGAAATGCATTTGCCTTGTGTTTGAATAAAGCTGCCTCCTTCCTGTTCCCCCGTTGTGGCTTCTACTCTTTTCTTGGAGGGAGTTTTTCTGCAATACTACAACGCGTTGCCTGTGACGCGTTCCAGAAGCCCCCGCATTTTCAAGTGGCTCCATCATCACTGGCTTGGGCGGCTGCGGCTGCTCTTTGTTTGTTTCCGAGGTATCGGATCGTTGGAGCCCACCTGCCGACTGGGATGACAATACGCGATGTGGAGGATATCGTTCCTCTCAGCGGGCCTGTTGCACTGTCATATGGCCCTCGCGTTACAGACTCCCGGAGGTATGGTTGTGCGGTGTTGGGGACTCGAGGGGGCCTTTGTTTGAACTTACATCAGGACAGTGGCAGTGTCCTTTTTTCCCCGAGTGCCCTGCAGCTACATCATACTGCCACCCTATCCAGCTTCGCCCGGACCAGAAAAGATGGATTCTGGGACTTGTGGTCTACTGCTACACGGTGGACCAGCTTCGTAAGGGCGCACCTATCCACTTGGAGCATAGGTGTAAGGGTGTACCAATCAGCAGAGAGCAGGACTATTTTAAACGGGGAAGGGACACGCCTCCTGAAACACTCACCTGGCACTGAAGAAGGCAACCTCGCCGAAATGCATTTGCCTTGTGTTTGAATAAAGCTGCCTCCTTCCTGTTCCCCCGTTGTGGCTTCTACTCTTTTCTTGGAGGGAGTTTTTCTGCAATATATATATATATATATACAAAATCCATTATTTCCATCAAAAAAAATCATCCACGGCACCCAAATGCTTTTGTTCACAGGTGAACAAGGGAACTTGGTTTCGTAAATGCGTTGAGTCATGCATTTGCCAAAATAAAATCTGCTTGAAGCATTTGGGTGCCGTGGATCATTGTTTTTTGACGGAAATGATGGATTTTGGATGGTACAGGTTTCGCTAACCCGCCATGGCCCGCCGTCACTAGAGGCTCGAGTTGAAGCGGTAAGCTGACTGGGATTATATATATATATTTTTTGTATTTACTAAATAGGGTTGCGCAGCGTGCGCAACCCTACGCGATGGGTGCGCGGATCCGTTATATGAATATCACTCTAAAAAACACATTTAGAACAAATTAACATATGTTTTGACGTAGAGGTTTGTTTCTGAGTAAATACAAATAGTAATAAAGGTGTTATAAATGTATTTTCAAATGTTTTTAACAGATTTTTGTGAATACATTGGTATTGCGCATGGGACGTGGATCTATGTGGTTGGTGCGCGAATCAGTTACATGAATGTAACCCTGAAATACATACTTACACTCAAATAATATATTTCTTAAACAAAGAGGTGTATTAATCAATGCTATAAATTACTATTAGTGTCCTTGTGCAATATTTTTAAGATGTTTAAAGCATAATTTGGTGTACAAAGTATTACGGGTCGTGAATCCTGCCTTCACGCATTTCCTGGTTCGCGTAGGAGAAGCAACTCCAGTGTAATTTCAAATTATGACATATGAGTGTTTCGAGTGTAAATATCTGTTTTGCATAAAGAATTTTCATAGAAATACTTTGAAACACAATATCCTGATAGTAATTTACAGTTTTATATGACATTTACTACATTTTACGGGTGTGTGACGGATACACGTAGGGTGCGCGACCCCCTACGGGACTCCATGTGACATAGAAAGAAAGCTTGTCATTGGTTAAACTGCTTTTCATTCTCTTGGTGGGTGGAACCAAGACCTCTTACAGTCCTTTATTTTTGGGAGTGTCTGGTTGAAGACTACCTATTTTGTAGGGTCTGGCTATTTAAAATGTTTCCTGGTGTTTTATATTTTCTACAACAAATATGGCATCAGCATTCTGTGAGGGCCAGGTGGAGGAGATGGAGGAGGTGGAGGAGGTGGAGGAGCCAGTGAGGAAGAGGAAAGAAAGCATTGTATGGACCTTTGCTTGAAGGAGAAAAAAAAGTAAATGCACAAATGTTGACATGTACTATCTGTCACAAAGTGTTATCAAGAGGCTCAGGGAAGAAGTACTCTTGTGGTAATTCTTCCATGAGAAAACATCTTGATACCATACATCCTGTTAACCTGGCACGAGAGGTGGAGCACCGAAGATGGGGAGAATCAGCCAACGATGATGGAGCACAACCTTCACCATCTGCAGGGGTTGTTTTTACCACTCCACAACCCTTCATAGTTCCGGAGTTGGCGGATGCTGACATCCACTGCCGCAAATACCTAACAACACTGTGTGGGAGAGCTGTCTATTGACGCCATAAATATGCTCCTCAGAGCTCAGAGATGTTATTGTTTTTTTGTTGCTTATGTTTCTACGTTGAACAGAGACAGCAGACTTGAACTGTTTTACTTTTATTTTTTTTTAAATGAAAACACCCCCAAAAAATAAAACTGTTCTAAAAAAAAAAATAAGGTTCTAATGGACCTACACAAACTGGTAAAAACAGAAAAATTGTATGTAATGAAAGTGATTGATTTTATGAATGTGTGCATGATTAATGTTAGAATTGTGTATAAGTAGTGTCTCAATGAGTGGATGAGTGCATGGGTAGTGTTTCGGGGAATGGATGAGTTCAACAGTAGTGCCTGAGTGATTGGATGAGCGCATCGATAGTGCCTGGGTGATTGCATGAGTTCAGGGGTGCCTGGGTGTTAGACGAAGTGCATGGGTAGTGCCTGAGTGAATGGATGAGTGCATGGGTAGTGTTTGAGGGAATCGATGAGTGCAACAGTAGTGCCAGAGTGATTGTATGAGTGCATGGATAGTGCCTGAGTGATTGCATGACTTCATGGGTACTGCCTGGGTGATTGGATCAGTGCCTGGGTAGTGCCTGAGTTAAAGGATGCGTGCAAGGATAAAACCTGGGACATTGGATGACTGCATGGGTAGTGCCTTGGAAAATGGATGAGTGCATGGGTAATGCATGAGTGAATAGCTCAGTGCAAGACTAGTGCCTTGGTGATTACATGAGTGTTGGGGTAGTGCCTGGATAATTGGATCAGTGCATGGGTAGTACCTGAGTAAAAGGATGACTGCAAGGGTAATGCCTGGGTCATTGGATGAGTAGATGCATAGTGCCTGGGAAAATGGATGATTGCATGGGTAGTGCCTGGGTGAATGGTTGAGTGCAAGAGTAGTGCCTGAGGGATTGCATGAGTGCAGGCATAGTGTCTGGATGATTTGATGAGTATATGAGAAGTACCTGAGTGAAAGTGCGAGTGCAAGGGTAATATCTGGATCATTGGATGAGCAGTACCTGAGAGAATGGATAAGTGCATGGTTAGTACCTGAGTGAATGGTTGAGTGCATGAGTAGTGCCTGGGTGATTGCATAGATAGTGCCTGGGTGATTGATTGAGTGCAGGGGAAGTGTCTGGATGATTTGATGAGTGTATGCAAAGTACGTGAGTGAAAGTATGAGCGCAAGGGTAGTGCCTGGGTCATTAGATGTGTGCATGGGTAGTGCCTGAGTGAATGAATGAGTACAGGGGTAGTGCCTGAGTGAATGGTTGGGTGGAAGAGTAGTGCTTGGGTGCTTGCACGAGTGCATGGGTAGTGCCTGGGTGACTGCATAAGTGCAGCAGTACTACCTGGGTAATTGATGACTGCATGGGTAGTGCCTGTGTAAAAGAAAGAATGCAAGGGTAATGACTGTGTTTTGCTATTAGTGTAAAACTTGTGCTTCAGAGAATGGATAAGTGCATGGGTAGTGTCTACGTGAAAGGATGACTGTCTGCCTGATTAAATTAGCAACATAATGATAATTTTCAAGTAGTCTAAAGGATCAACATTATTCATATTAGAAACAAATAACATATAATTCAACTTTTTTTTAAAAATTCACGTTATCATGCATATTATATTAAGTTTTCTTACCTTTTAGATAATTTAGATACATTACTCAGTAGAAGTATTTTAGAATAGTATTGCCCTAAACGGCATCACAACTCTTCTCAAACTTCAACAGCACCTACAATAAAGAAGAAGAAAAACTGTTATTTAATGATAATGTATTACTGAAATGATAATATTATATTTTTAGCAACTCAACATAAATTTACAATGACATAACATTTTCAGATTCCCATTTTTGCTGTTCCTAGATTCCACTTAACTTCACCAGACACAGTGATTTCAATATGGTATCATCATTGAACGGCAGGGAAAAAAACAATCATATTTATTTTAGAAAAAAAACAAATCAGCGAAAAGCATCATTTTCATTATATGTAGCTATGTGCTTTTCCACCTACACTTTGTTAATTACTTCTTTCATCTACAAAAGCTCTATTATTTATCTCAAATACATCTGCTAAAATATAGACTCATTTACATCTGGTATAAAATAGACAACAAATATATAAAGTATTTCTTTTTAAACTGAATTTTCCAAATGCAATATCAATTACCACAAATAATATTCCAAACACTAATTATAAACACTAATAGTTTGCATTCCTGTCTACTTTCTGGTCACATCTTCCCACTTGGCCAAATGATGTACTAAAAACTTTGTCTTAAAAAATAACAAATATGAATTTGGTAATTCATAAGGCAATCTAGGTTTGAATTCAAGTGGGCATCATTGCAATCTGTCCATCCTTTATTACACGTCAAATACACAGTATAGAGTCCAGATGTCATAGTTGGTCCATCATGGAAAATAATAGCCACTGCTATACAAGTTCTTCCTGAAATAGATATTTGACTTGCATTAAAATGTTTAATTTTCATATCCAATTTTCTTCCATTTGCTCTACAATGTTGTAGCATTAAAATGAGATATTTTCCAAATCATTCTATGTGTAATGTAGACAACATCTCTGATCAACAATGCGACCATCTCATATCCTGATTGGCTGTTTTTATCAATTGCATCTTGTTGTATATTAAGAGTAAATGTCAAAGAACCAGTACATATATCCAAAAGATGATGAATGCCAGAAGAAGTATGGATGTTACTTCTGTCAGTTACCAACTGTTGAAATACATGATGTAGTAAAGAACAGAATATTTTTTTTACAATTTTTTACATGATTTATTGATGTAGATCTTGTAGATAAAATACAACATTCAGAATCACATTAGCTTAACAGTTCATACCTGAACTATTTTTCAACCGGTATCCTACAATGTCATCAACAGTTTCCATTTTCTTTACACCTTCATGTTTCTCTTCAATTGTTTTCTTTTTTTGAACCTCAGTTGAACGTTTGATATATTTCTGTTTTTACACACTCCATGTTTTTCATATGTGGGATAATCACCTAAATCAGGTGTATAAAGTCTTTTTAAATGATTATACTCTCTTATACATTGCGAACAGATGCAGAGCTACCTCGGTGCCCATCTGCTCGACCAGGCGGTGGCCCCCGCCATTGAAGGATAAGGCGATGCATGGAGACCGCTCAAAGATTGAGTGATCGAACTGCCAGAGTCCTAGAGAGACTTCATGCCCGATGGCCAGAGCGATCCCCTCACCTCCCTTCCTTCCCCTTTCCCTCCTTTTTCCTTTGAGTACTTTTTATTTGTTCTTTTAATATAGAATGAGTTAAGTTTATAATGAAAACTTAAGTGGACAAGGATGACCACATGGAAACCGGGACGTTATATGTTATGCTGGACTGGTAATGCCTATAGTCTGCTGAATACATTTTGTGAAGATAATCTATATGTATAATAATTCTTTGTCCCATTAATCCTTCCATGTATGTACTGGATGATCACTGTGGTTTGTATCTGATGATAATTTATAAATAAAACTTTAAAAAAAATCTCTTTTTGCATCAGCACTGTAATGTAGGAAGCCAGAAGTAATGAGTGACCAAACACAGGTTAGACTGTTCATCGTCCTGGCCACACCAGGACCTTTTTATTACAAAGAAAACCCCACCCCCTAATTAACCAATCAACTATAATTACTATATAAAGAACAGGTGAGGCAGCGCGATCCCCTTTGGAACCGCTAGTCGACATTAGGTAAGAGAAGCAAACACATCACATTCCTCCAAAAATTCCAAAAAAGTGAAACATAAACACACATTCATGTTAAGCATGTTACATAATTCTTCAAACGTGTAGAACGAACAGGACATGGACGTAACTGATACCTCCCCACACCCCGTCGTCGAGAGTCAGACTCGGGTAACAAACATTCAATAGGGGGAGACATAAGGACAGGCTCAGACTCCATACCAGATGGTGACACAGATGGAAATTCACCACATTGACTAGATGTCACATTGTCTGCCAGTGGAACAATAGGTGGAATCAAACACATATCATTATTTTCGCCATCTGAACACGCAGAGTCCGCATCAGATGATACCACATGTCCATAGTCCCGAACTGCAACAGAAGCACGATATGATTTGAAGAAAGATACAGTACATGAAATAACCAAACCATCCCTCCCAGCAGTGATTTTTGTCCCATGAACCGATTGCACAACCCAAGGCTCAGGCTCAAAAGGTAGACTGAACTTCCCCCTACGATGCCGGGTCTTCACCATTACAAGATCACCAACTACAAAAGTCCGGGGCTTAGCCCCACGTCGAAATGCCACTTTATCGTTTATCACTTGCCGATTCTTTAGCTCCCCAGCCACAACAGCATAGCTTGCTGGAATCGCCTCTATTTGGGGCACAAAATCATTAATGGGACGATTCATACAAAGAGACATCGGACTGACTTTAGTGGTGGAATGAGGAGTCATCCGATATTCGTTAAGAACAAAAAGATAGCACAATCTAGATCCTGACAATCTGTGATGGCAATCCTGATTGCTTTATTGAGTGTTCGCATAAAGCTTTCAGCCTCGCCATTAGCCTGAGGCCATAAAGGGGTAACCTTACGGTGCACAATACCTCTGGTCTGCAAATACGTTGAAAAGTCATGACTAGAAAAAGGGGGTCCGTTATCAGTGCGCAATTCAGAGATCAAACCATGAGTCCCCATTACTTTATCGAACATCGGAATAGTGTGACATGCTGTGGTGGTGTCCATTATTTCCACTTCAGGATATTTAGAAAAGTCATCTATCACCAACAGAATATGGCACCCATCAGGTAAGCATGCGAAATCAGCACTCGCCCTCTGCCACGGGAATGAGGGGATCCCTTCTGTGATGATGGAGGCTGGAGTCTCCCCTCCCCCAGCAGCTTGACATAGCGCACAACCTAACACTGTATTCTCTACAAGAGCGTCCAATCCAGGAAACCGTACCTTAGATCGCAAACGGGATTTGGTCTTTACAACCCCTTGGTGGACCAAATGAGCCAGATCCACCACACGCTGTTGAAGACAGGCAGGAATTACCAACTGTGGACCTCTCATAAGACATCCCTCCGGGGAACGGGCCAACTCACCCCGCACCTGAAAGAGAGATGCCAAGGTAGACCTAGCGTCCACCGTACGACATTTGGTGGAATGCATTAGCTCAGTCAATTTTCCAGTACCAACAGCAGACGGGCAAAGTTGAAGGCACCCATCCTGAGCTGTGGAACCCACAATTTCCTCCATAGAAATAGGGAAAGGCCTGGAACGTTCCACCACCAGTCGCACATACTCCTCAATTTCCTCTGCATCATTTTCCTCGGCAACAGTAGCAGGACGAAAGTGCCGGGAAAGATAATCAGCGGGATTCAAAACCCCAGGACGAAACACCACGGTAAAACAGTAGTCCTGCAACTGCAAAATCCATTTTTCAATACAGGGAGGAGGTTTTGAAGATGAACCCATAAACAAAGGAATGAGGGGCTTATGGTCAGTATATACAACAAAAGGCTGGCCATACAAATAAAGATGAAAATGACGGCATCCCCAATGCACTGCAATGGCCTCCTTCTCAATGTGCGAATACCGTTGTTCGGTTGCAGTCAAAGCACGACTAGCATACGCCACTGGAGCCAACTCACCATCCATCTGCCGCTGGGAAAGTACAGCCCCCAATCCACCTGGATTTGCATCCACGGAAAGCTCAGAGTCCATCAATGGATTAATGTACATCAAAGTAGTATCAGCAGATAGGGCCTGCTTAGTAGCTTGAAAAGCAGACTCCTGCTCCGGGCCCAGTCCCATGCAACATTAGACTTGGTGAGTTCTCGCAAAGGAGCCGTTAGATCAGATAAACCACGAATGAAACGGCCACAGTAATTGACCATCCCCATGAAGCTCTGTACACCAGACACATTCACAGGAGCAGAGGCGGACTGAAAGTCACACACTATGAATGGATCAGGGGACACACCATCCTGCGAAAACCGATAACCAAGGAACGAAATGTTATTCCTCAGAAATTCACATTTCTCCTTATGCAGGGTGAGTCCATGATCTAGCAACCTTTGAAACACACCTGTAAGGCGGCTGAGATGTTCATCCAAGGTCGGGCATGCACCAAAATATCATCGCTGACATTTATTACGCCTTCCAGTCCAGACAAGACCCCACAAATAGTGTCCTGTAAAACCTCTGCAGCACTGGAAATGCCAAAACTAAGACGTTTGTAACGCCGTAAACCCATATGCGTAGAGAATGTGGTGATCGCTCTGGAAGCAGGGTCAAGCAGCAACTGGTGGTAACCAGCACGAAGGTCCATTTTAGAAAACCACCTAGACCTGCTTACTTCCACCACGATATCATCTATAGTAGGGGTGAGGTGCCATTCACGCTTAATCGCCAAGTTAGGCAAACGCATGTCCACGCAAATACGGACCTCCCCAGGTTGCTTGGGCTTATGTGCAATCACAATAGGTGACACCCATGGAGTCAGGCCCTCCACCTTCTTGATAATATCAGCCTCTTCCAATTTTGTCAATTCGGCCCTCCACTTTTGGCCGAAAATGAAAAGCCACCCTCCGATTACGTAATGCCACTGGCTGTATGGACTCATATATATGCAGCTTGATCATCCGGTCCTTCAGACAGCCTATGCCATTGAACAACGGGGAGAACTGGACCAGCAACTCATCAATAGTCCCTTGATGGATGGCCAACGCAAAAACAACCAGGTGTAATTTCTCGGCTGTCCGACAACTCAATAGCATTCCTTGGCCAGTTTTAGTAACATACACCAGCGTGTTCACAATATGAGAATAATGTGAAATCTCAGCGGAAAAAACACCAGCCAACGGAAGAGGTTCACGAGCTCCAAAAGCAAACACTTTAGTAGAAGTCCCACTCAAAACAGGAATACTTGGCAGCCCCAACATCATAGATTCAGCCATCACATTAATGGATGCACCGGTATCAATCAATGCAGGCACTGAATGACCATTCACCAGTACACGACATTTGGGCAAACCTCTCCGTACAACACCTCCAGGTTGCAAAGCATGCAAAATGTGTACAGTCTCATCGTCATCATCCATATCACCCTCTGCCAAAACTGGAACAGTTGAGTACACCTGGGCAGCTGACGAAGGAACAGACCCTTGGGCAGGAGCAGAACGACACACTTTTGCAAAGTGGTTCACCTTATTGCAGTTGGAGCATCGCTTCCCAACCACAGGACAAATCCCTTTATGAGGAAACGAACCCCCACAACCATAACAAGTCCGGGGTCGCTCTGTTTTGCCTCGATGCAGCATCTTTTGTTTGTCAAGCACCCTGGCTGAAACAGCATGTACTGGCTCCACCTTTACAACATGTTGAAGGGCAGCATCCATATGAGCGGCCCTGACCTTTGAAAGCTCCTTGGATCTACCACGAGTCAACATGTCAGCCATAGGCATATTCGGCGCCTGTAATATTGCTTCACGAAGCTTGCTGGAATAACATCCCTGTATGAATTGGACCCTAATTTCATCTGCAGCATCCGGCAACCGACAGTTACTGGCCAGGGTGCGCAGACGAGCAAAGAAAATGTCGACAGATTCATCAGGTAACTGTCGAGCCTGACGTAACAGGAACCTCTCATAATCAGGTTTTGCCAGTGGTTCAAAATGGGCAGTCAGAGCTTGTTTTAAAGTGTCATAGGTCTGTGGAGTACCTTCCACCACTGACCGCCCCAAACGGTGAATCGCCGCCCCTCTAAGATGTAGCAACATCGGACGCTTCCGGTCCTCCACCAAGTCAATGGCATCAAAGTAATTCTCCAAACGGTCCACCCATTCCTTATAGCAGGCCGCCTGGGCAGATGGTGGACCATCCAACAGGAAATTCTCCACTGGGGGTATGGTTTTCATTATTAACCCAGTGTATGTAAATCACAATCGCCAGTACTCTGGATGCAATGCCACTCAGCAAGCCATACATGTAGATGGTAGCCACAAACTCCTGTGTAAAGGTATTCGACTGCTGATAATTGACACAAACAAGCCACTGCCAACGACTATCCACAGCAATGTCAGGGCACAACTTTAATGCCAGCAGCCCAAAATACCGCAAAGTCCATTTAAAGGGATCCAAAAAGTGCTCCTGCCACGAGACGCTCAGAATCACCTTTTTCCTCGCAATCAGAGCGGCCCCACAGCTCCGTATGGATCACTGCTAAAATAACAGTAAACGCGCTGTCACTGCCGCGAGCCAACCGACCTACCGCAGAAGCATGTCACAAAATGAAGGCTAGCCATGCCCCCAAACACAGCCGGAGCGGGCAGGCAGAAAACGGGATCACCGGGCACACCAAAACCCGTCTCGAATACACCACTTTCTCCTCGATGCAGGAACTCCCAAGATGACACGCCGGAATGCAAACGCCCCCAGAGGAGCGCCGGAGCTCCACACCAGCACCAGGAATGAAGTGGGAAAACAGCCACAGGATCCCACCTTCTTCACCAAAGATGTAATGTAGGAAGCCAGAAGTAATGAGTGACCAAACACAGGTTAGACTGTTCATCATCCTGGCCACACCAGGACCTTTTTATTACAAAGAAAACCCCACCCCCTACTTAACCAATCAACTATAATTACTATATAAAGAACAGGTGAGGCAGCGCGATCCACTTTGGAACCGCCAGTTGACATGAGGTAAGAGAAGCAAACACATCACACGCACTAACCTTTTTCTCATCGAAATCTATCAAATACAAACCAGACAATGTTCTTATTTAAGATAATGCAATGTATGCCATTCCCACTTTGAACATTGTACTTTCAATATTTACAAAAGCATTGTCCATACTTAGAAATGTATGAATAGGTACTGTATATGCTAAAGACAGAGTAAACTGTTTTCTGCGAACATACAGATCTTTTACAAGCAAAAAATGTACAACACAACGACCAATCTGTCTTACCTCTTTAATCTGATAAAATTTTATGATAAACCTTTCTATTCCATCTCTGTTCTGAAATTTTACAAAATTAACAACTCTTCTCATTGCTCCATTTACTAAACTGTCTTCTAAATTCAAATTATGCTGTAAAATTACCCAACAGTTTATACGTACATGTAAAGTCTTTTCTAAGCCTGCAGTTTTAGATACAGACTTTTCCAAAAAGTACAATTCAGCCTGTAGTTTCTCTGTGAGAAGAATAGTCACTCCCTGGTGTTCAATTTTATCAATAGCTTCAATTTCACTATTTGTTGTTTTTCTAGTTTCAAAAGTTCATTATTAAATGCAGAACACTCTTGCAGTGTAGGCATTAGGCAAACTATAGACTTCTTTTCTCCAAGCTTATTGTATATTATTTCAGCCGCTGTGTTTCCAGTTATAAACAAGTTCCTTAGTAGCAGACTTTCTAAAGCTTGTTTACCATATTTTGTCAAGACACAAATTCTAAGATCTTGAAAAATATTTCCATAATCTTCATCACTTGCTTGTGCATATTCTTAATAAGTTCTTTATATTCAAAATGTAACCAAATGTTCTCATTTCCAATACTTCCCAGTGCCTTCATGCACACATGTTTAAAAAACAGGTTGTCCTTTTACAGGAGTTAGTCGTAGTAGAGCTATAAATACAATTAAATGTTTTCCTCCAAACAGAGCATCGTATTCTGTTTTAAAATCTGTTGCATTCTTAAATGTACAAAGTCAAGCATTATGTTTGAGACCATGCTCACCTCATCAATGATTAAAAGTTTCATTTTCTTCAGTATTCTTGACACTTCATAAAAAGCTTCTCCAGAAAGCTTCTGATATTCCAATCTATTATCCTGTTCAACTGGTAGCATAAGCAATCTATACAAAGTAATCACTTTAATGTTGTGTGTTGCTAATCCAGTTGGAGCTGATACAACACAAGATAAATGTGATTCTGTAGTTTTGTGTAGATAACTGGTCAAAACTTTAATTACGAAACTTTTTCCTGTTCCAGCTTCACTGCTGATGTACATTAAAATAGGTTTAAAGGATGAACATTGGCATTCTTTTTTTCATGCAACAAACCATGTTGTATCTGTTCTTTCACTTGTAAATATGTTTCTTTCTGTTTAATATTTAGTTGTTCTTCTAACTTTTCCAACGGAATATTATCCTGTTGTGCTTGTTGCATTGAAGTTTCTACCTCCTTCATGGTTATTGCTGCTTCATTTTCGATAAGTGGTTGACCCAGTGGATCTTGACTTAGTGGAGCAGAACTTTGACTATCTTGAAAACTATCTCTAGCTAATTCAGCTGCAATAGTACTTTCTTGTTCAATCTCATCATTTAGCATTTGTAGATATGTAGGGAAAATTGTGCATCGAATGCTATCTTTACATGAATTAAAAGAATCTTCTTAGCATTCAAAATCTCCAAGTAATTCCGTTTCACTACTCCAAGGCTGGAACAGTTGCAGAATTGCTAACTAGAAAAATTCCCTCTTATCTGAACTTTCGCAACTGAGTTTTCTGTGGTTAATAAGATTTCATTTGGCATGTTTTACCAAACATCTGTCACATCCAATTACTGCATATTTTTCTTTGTTTATATTTTCTGTAACGTTTCTTTTAAAGCTGTAATTTTGAAGTATTTTATACAGACATAAGTTTTCCAGATGTGGAATCCTTTCGGGGTAGTATGTATCCAACATATTAGTTTCAACAATATCTGTACTTTCCGGTTCATTCAGTGTTAAGAATTTGATTTCTTGTAATGTTTTCAATACTCTTATTTCGTGTGGAGGCAAGACCTAAACTTACCCAAAGGATTCCTCTTGACTTTGAATATAAACTGGCAGAGCTCAAGCAATCCGAACATTCATAGGATCCAATCTCTGGATGGGAAAGCATCTTCAAACTAAAGCTGTACAATTTCTTGCTAAGACTCTTTTCTTGTGAAATTTCTTCCCACGTTTCTTTAATCTCTGTCCTTTCAGATTTGGTTATATATGATGTAGCAATGCGAGCAACAGCAATTGAATTATGTGCAACATACTGAATATCCATGTTTGCATTCCACATTTTCAAAATCACAGGATTGTAGTTATTAATATACTTTGAATCTTCGGTTCTTTTCCAAGTTGTATGTATTCTTCAGAGACTTCTGAGTTATTGTATGCCATAGTGCTAACCTAAAACTATTTACTCTTCCTTTAGAACTTATTGGACGTGGGAATCCAAAATGACATTTTGTATAAAATTTCCCTTTAGACTAGTATTTTTGTCGACAGTATTGCCCACATCGATGACTTTGAAACCGTAAAATATGTTGTCTCAAGCTGTTTTCTCCTCCTTCCCTTGGTATGGCACAAGTAACATACTGTGCGACGAAAGACAAAACACTTTCATCAGTATCAGTTCAAAATTTTTGAGCATTCTTGATCCATAATACCATGTGTATAGGAGGAGCACCTCTGGCTTGGTACTCTTTTCGCCAAAAGAAATCTGTAACTTCTCCAAGAGGAGGAATACTTTCATTGCAGATAAATGACATCATACTTTGAAACCTATGGTTAAAATACCTGCAGACATTTATAGGTTCCAAGGAACAGAGTACTCCAGGTGTCTTCAATTCAATATTTTTTATATTTGAATGTGTTTCTCGTAGAAATTCAAGTGAATCGTCCCACGCATATTCAGCACAGATAAGTCTTACAAACCATGTAGTGGTACGTAAGTTTCTTAACATACGTTTAAGTTCACCGTGATGATGAAATCAATATTCATTGGTACCACTTTGACATACCATCAAATTAATTAACTGTGATTCTAAATGTTCATCTCTTTGTTGCACTTTGTCCGTGAATTCTTTTGCAGAAACATGTTGAAGATGAACTCCTGTTTTTAATATGTGGTTCACTGCATATGAAAGTGCAGACAAATCACTTTCAAACAAAAGATGAAATATATATGGAATGCACTGTTGAAATCTTGGCTCTTCAGAGTACTCTCTTGTCGAGCGGTATTCTGAAGCTGGAATCTGTAGAGCTCGCTCATCAAATCATCCACCTTTTCCAGTGGGGAACAGCTGTGGAAAACAACGAGCTTTTAAACTTTTTTCGCATACACTCATTGCAGTTCCCTTTGCTTCCTTCATTTGAAATATTTCATACCGTTCCCGATCACTTCTTTTGAACTTAGAGGATGTATAGTGTAATGTTGATAGATCTCTTCAGTCCTAGATTTGTCCACTTTTTCTATTTGGCCACTTGAGATTTATGTTTCATCTTATAGGCAGATGTCCGGTTCAGCCACATGTACATTCTTATAATAAATATTATTCTGTACCAGATATAATGTAGCCTTTTGAAGTGTATTTCCATCTACAAACATATGTCATATTTTCCGACTCTTTGTTGGTATACCATTAACTAAAATAACTACTGGCTCATTTTCCTCCCTGTCTATTCCAACAGTTTTAATATTTTTCTTAACATCTAAAGATAAGTACATAAGCCTTCCTTTCAGACCTCTTTGTAAATCTGTTGGAGGCAGCTTACCTGTTTTAGACTCCATACAAACCATAGCCTGAAATGGGTGCACAGAATGAATAAGAATGGACTCATTGCATTCAAATCTGCCAGTTCCGGAGGAATAGCTACCAAGTCTAAGTTGTTATGTACTGCTCTACTGGCATTTTGTTCTCTTCTAATTTGTTGTAACAATATTTACAAATACGTTGATCAGTAGCCAACTCAAACAGACCTTCTACCAACAAATAAGCACCAAATTGCTGCCCCTTATCATTGTTTTCCTTTTCACTTTTTAAATATAATACAACATTCCTAGTTTGACTACTATAGTGAGTACTTCGACAACAAATACAAACATAGTTTGTTTTTTCAGATGAAACTGTCCTAAACTTTGTAATTTCTTCTGCAAACTCATCAATACTAATATCTTCCACCTCTTCTTCAATACCTACACCAACAAGCTCTCACATTCTCTAGACTCCTCTTGTGAACCAAAAAACAAAACTGCATATCATCACAAACTTTTTTTTACATCTGATACTGAACTGTGCAAAAGAGCTGTGTACGTTTCACTTAAACATAATGCAGGACTTTCTACATAGTAGAGTCAGCTACTAACTTCCACATTTCTGAGTGGTGGACTGCTAACATTCTTAAATGATGGAAAGTACTTTGACACACTTTTCTTGCAAGACAGGCCAGAGAATGACCCTGCAAGTTAGTATATTTTCTTACATTACATTGATCTAGTCCTTGTAATATCTTAATCTTCTGTTTAAGACTTTTTTTGGTATTTCATCGTAAAAGAAATCGTAATATGTCAATAGATTCCTGTTGAATACTACAACTACTACTACAATCCCACTTATAAACCAGAGCTTGTGTACACCTCCCATGAACTTCTTGAGCTATTACTTCTTCCACATTCCTAAGAACCATCTTTTCTTTTGGAATGGGACACCCATCTTTCATCTCATAGCATCAACCACTACTATCAACTACATGAACTAATGTGTTCTGTTAAACATGTCTTTCTTCATTAAAGAAAGGCTCAGTACTAGAAGTGTGCTTTCATTCACCTGGGAAAGTTTTACAAAAGTTACTTCTATTAATCAGTCTTTTTCTTTTGTCCATCATAAACAGCATTGTTTTATTCAATGATTTCATTTGCTTTAATACTAATATAAATAACTTTCGTGTTAATTCAAAAGCAGTATCTACTACACTTTCAATGTTTTGCTTCTTATATGCAGCTGATCTTCTTTTATACGTTTTACAATCTTTTAAATAAATGTTGAATTACTCTACTTCAAAAAATTCGTACACGTATCTCTTTAAATTGTTTTTGTCTGTTTGTGACGTGTTCTTTTTCCAAAAATTTATGGTTTTCTTCATTACCATTGTCTTTCTTTAATCTCTCTACAACTGTTTTAATACATTGGTTAGTATTCTTACTAGAAAAGACTTTATCCTCAGTAACATTTTGGTCTTTTTCTTTTTAGTTTTCTTTAAGTACTTCTGTTTTCTTTGTTCTCTTCCCTTTTCATGTTTTTTGTTGCCATCTTGAATGTATAATCCAAACAAAATAATTTTCTACAAAACAAAGAATAGTTTGAATAGTTTGTTTCATCAATTGACAATTTTAAACTAATACCATCTCAATATTAAAACTAACTAGTAGGCACATAATTACCAATTACATTGCTATAGCATTTATACCAAATATAAAAAGAAAAGTGTAAAAACAAACAAGACAACTGCAGAAAGAGACAAAAAGGTGCTGACAGAGAAACAGAAAGGAAAAAAATAAGGGTTTAAAAACAGCGAATAGAGATACACAAACAACACAGCTACTGAAAAATGTGAGAAATGCAGAAAGAGGTAAAAGAGGTACAGAAAGAGACAAAAGAAGAAGAGAAAGAAAAGTACAGAAGGAAGCAAGAAAATTACAAAAACAGGCAACACAACTGCAGAAAGACAGAAAAAACAGTTAAAAAGACAGGAGAGCTACAAACAAATTAGTAAACCGGTGCAAATAAAGGGGCAAAAGGAAAGTAGAAAGAGGCAAGAGTGGTGCACAAACAAGCAACAGAGGTGAACAAAGAGAAACGAACAATAGTGAGAGACAAGAGGAATTCTAAAGGAAGCAACAGAGGTGCAGAAAAAAGGCAAGAAAGGTAGACATAGGGACAAAGAGGTACAGAAAAAAGTAACAGAAGTGCAGAAACAAACAAAACATACACAGAAAGAAGCAAGAGAGCTGCTCAAATTGATGAGAGAGGTACAGAAAGAGGTAAAAGAAGATGTAGAAAGACTTAAGAGACATGGAAAAAGAGGCAAGAAGGCTGCAGAAACAGATAAGAGAGGTAGAGAAAGAAGAAAGACCGGTGTCTGAAGAATGAAGCAAAAGAGGTGCAGAAACAGTGAGGAGAAGTCCAGAAAGAACCAAGAAAAGTCCAGAAATGCAAAATAGCGATCTTTGCAATTTTACTGTCACCATATTATAGAAAACATGCAAACATGCGTCTACCTTTTGCTGGTGTCATCACACATAATAGAAACATACACATATATCTCTGTCTATATATATATTTATACAAACATATATATATATATCCAAATTTTTCACAAAGTGAGTTACTTGCGCTCTCAGGCAAGAAGGCAAAGGGGGTCCAAATAGTCAATAAAGCAGTTTATTACACAACGCGTTTCAGCAAAGAAAGCCTTGTTCACGTGTAACCTCACACAGGAGAACACCAATTATAAATAAAGTTTACCATGCTGTAGACTGATCATCAACAAAAAAGTAGGACTAACAAAGAACCAATGTACGTTTTTTGGCAGACATGTTGGAATGGTCAAATAAGTGAATGATTATTGGCATAGTGCCACATGGGAGGTAGCTGATGTTGTTGTTCGTTGCACATTTTTCCTTAATAAAATACATAACAGTGCACGAATATCCATGCAAGAATGTAAGCAAAAAAAAATCAAGTTTCAAAATTCAAACAAATCGTTATTCAGGAAATCAGCATGTAACATTTATCAAGCGCTCCTTAAATAGCGCTGTGGCACTGTGGGGAGAATATTGCTACATATTCCTCGGTAAGGTGACGTGTAGCCCTCCTCATTGAGGCTCTGTTCTTAATCAAAAAAATAATGTGAGAATCACAGAGGTCCTTTACAAAGAGCCTTATGCTTCGGTAGGGTCATAATTTACAATTTTTTTAATTTTTTACAATTAGGGGTGTGTCTGTTACGATCTATACAGAAGTGAATTTCAGCCTAAATGCACTAGTGGAAAATATCTATATACATGTATACAAGCCAAATGCTGTACTTGAACAGAAAAAACTCATGGTCAAACGTAAGAAGTAAAATACATTTTGGTGAATGACACGAATCTATTCAACAGGATATAAGTGTCCCCATAGTCCATCAAAAGCAAATACCCCTAAGACAATCATGTCATGCCGAGTTCCGGGTGATACCTGAGGAGGGTACTCATGGGTCAGTGTCACAATCATCCCAACCGTGAAATAAGTCGGTGTGTGGGTATCACATCTGCCTAATGATGTGATGGTTCAAAATTGGCCAGAGTGTTTTATAAATGGAAACGTCAAACCTTGGTAGTTGGTGTCTCGGAGTGTGATACAAACTCGAGCAGTGATTCCTGGAGTGCAAAGGTTGGGTACGCCCGTGCAGGTGTGATCCAGTGGTGGGCCCCCTCCTTTCCTCCTGAGGAATGAAACAAAATAAGATGTGACTGGAAGGTTAAGATAAAGAGACAAGTGAAAAACATGTAACCAAATAAAGAGCATCATATTAGAAATAACAACATGTTAAAAAATGTCAGAAGAAGATATGAGGAGTCAGAGCATAACATATCATATTGTAGGTTTCACTAGCGATTTGCTCGGTCATACAATCATTACTCTCTTAGATGAATTGCCAATTCCTCATCCATATTGAGGCCTCCCGGGAATCGGGTTTGAAACTCAATCATGAGTTTAGATTCTCGTTGTCTCAAATTGAGTACCCTGTCACCCCCTCTTGGATGCCTGGGGACCTGTTCCAATATGAAGAAATTTAGATCAGCAATATTGGAATAGTGTTTTTGTTCGAAATGGCGTGCCACAGGGTATTTGGGGTCCTTGTTGGTAATAGCCCTGAGGTGCTCTAGGATTCTTTTCTTGGCGGCACAGCTGGTGCTGCCGATGTACCACAGTTTGCAGGAGCATTCGATGACATATATCACGAATGTGGTGCTGCAGGTAAAGAAAGAGGTCAGATTTTTGGTGATGTCATTATATTCTACAGATCCCCTGTATTTGCTATATTTGCAGGCTTTACAATGGCCACAGGGGTAAAAACCCACTAGGCCATGTTCAGAATTCATTTTGGTGTATTGGGTGATGTCATTTCTGACCACTAGGTCACGTATATTCCTGCATCTTTTGTAGGTAATAGTTGGGCGATCTGGAATGCTGTTACCTAGAATGGAATCAGTTTTGAGAATCTCCCAATTTTTTGTTAGCAGTTTTCTGACTTGGTTGACCTCAGAACTGTAAGTTAAAATGAGTCTAGTAGACTCGTCTTGCTCCACAGTATCTGTTGTCAGATTGTTAGCAAGTGTTTCAGATCTTGCTATTTCATCTGCTCTTTCTTTAGCTTTTTTAAGGACCCAACTGGGATAACCTCTGCTTTTGAACCTACTCGTGATGGTTGCCTGCTCTTTTAGATAAGCATCATTGGTGTTACAGTTTCTTTTCGCCCTTAGCAGCTCCCCATAGAGGATACTCCATTTCAGAGCCTCAGGGTGGCTGCTTTGTGCGTGAAGCACACTGTTTCCTGCCGTGGCCTTGCGATACAATGAGGTACAGATTTTTTGATCTCTAATCTCCAGTTTGACATCCAAAAATTCAGTTTGGCGGTCGCTGATGTTACCAGATAGATAGATGTTATAGCTATTGCAGTTAAGTTTAATGATAAAGTCTTCGGCCTCAGTTTTGGGGCCTCTCCAGATGATGAAAAGGTCGTCGATGTAACGGAGCCACACGACGACCTTCCCAAAGTCCCCTGCCAGTGTACTACTGCCATGGATTTCCTGCTCCCAGTATCCCATGAACAGATTAGCTAAGCTTGGAGCAAAGCAAGAACCCATGGCAGTACCACTGATTTGCCTGTAGAGGGCGCCATCAAAGGAAAAAATGTTATTCGTGAGACAAAAATACATCATTTCCATTATCATTTTAGAATGTTCACGATAACATAAGGGTCTATTTCTCAAAAAATGTTCACAAGCTTGAAGACCATGTTGATGATTGATTATCGTGTAAAGTGACTGAACATCTAAAACAATAAACATGTATTCAGGTTCCCACACTATATCTTCAATATGACAAAGAAAATCTTTAGTGTCTTTGATATAGCTGGGTAGTAAGGTGACATAGTCTCGAAGAAAATGATCTACATACTTGGAAATGTTTTCGCTGATACTCCCGATGGAGGACACTATAGGGCGTCCTGGGGGATCGGTTGCATTTTTGTGGAGTTTGGGAAGTAGATACAAAATAGGAAGTTTAGGGAAGTCTTTTTTTAGATAGCGATATTCTTCCCAAACAAGGAGCCCCTTGTCTTTCCATGTTTCTAATTTCTCCCAAATGTGAGTGATGCTCATATTGTAGGCATCGATGTTAACAGAGATATAGAACTTAGTGTTACTAAGTTGTCTGAGTGCCTCATTTACATAACTCTCACGGTCCATGATAACAACATTTCCACCTTTGTCGGCAGGACGTATCACTATATTGGTATCATCATATAGAGCCTTGAGTGCCTTCCTTTGAGAGAAAGATAGATTGTTATTGAAACCTCTATTTTTCTGTTTATATTTCTTTTTCCTTAGGCCCACCAACCCCTTGATAATGCAGTCATGAAACGTGTCTATGTTATCATGTGGGAGTGAGGGCATAAAGGTAGATTTAGCTCTGAAAGTGGTTTTCACATGTGCATCTTGCGTTAGGCTCATATCATCAAGGCACTGTGTGATAGGCATTGGTAGGTCATCATTACAAATGTCAATGTTCTCGTTTAGATCAGACATTACTAATAGTGTCTCTGCATCTCCAATTATTAAATTGGAGGAGACGGTGTTATTACTGTTGTTGGTGGTGTTGTTTTGACCCAATCTCTTTAGTTTGTGCCATTTTCTTAATTTAAGTTTGCGTACAAATTTAAAAACCTCTATCCGAGTGTCAGTGAAATTGAGCCTAGCACTAGGACAGAAAGAGAGGCCTAAACATAACGTCTTTTTGTCAATATCAGAGATGGTTCTTTTTGACAGATTAATCACAGTTTTGTTTACCGTTTGTGCATCCATTAATAGTTCTTGTTGGAGCGTGTCTTTCTGGTTCCCACTGCGCCCTTTGTTTTGTCGGTGTTCCCACCGTTGTCTGAGTCGTTTCTTCCGGTTTCTCCTCTTCCTCGGCCTCTGCCTCTTCCACGTCCCCTTCCTCTCGGTTTGGGAGATGAATATTCCATCTGGTTGTGTTTTTCTTTGTGGCGATTTTCTTTCATCACCCGAAATTCGTCTAAAAAATTCTTTCTGCGTACAACTTCTTCACTGGACACGCTGCCCAATGTTGCATCAGATTCTGTGTCACTGATAGATGGATGTTCTTCTAGGGCCCCACTGGTACTTCCCGCGCTTCTAGAGACATCATCTTTCTTATATAGGTGGTCGTACTTGCGACTGAAGGTGAGTATTCTCCCGCAATCATAATCAGCATAGTCCCGATTCATTTTGCGTTGTTTCCGCAATTTGATCTCGTCTTCATGTTTGATCAGGCGTTCTTTCATGGCATCTAGAGTTTTTTTCAAAGTTTCCTCGTCCATGAGTGTTGATAGATCCGATATTATATCTCCAATCTCTTTCAGAAGACTTTCTCTATCAATCCAAGCATACTGGATTAGAATCTCCAGCATTCCCTTAGAACTTGCAGCTGAATGTTCAGACCAAGCTTTCAGCATTAGCGGGTTAGGTGCCTCATACGTGGGTGTGATAAAGATTCTCAGACCACGGGGTACCATGGATTGATCTACGTAATTTTGGAGGGAAATGGCTTCCCACCACTTGCCAATTTCTGCCCGTTTTAGTTTTTCTAATTTTTTAAGTTTTGTTTCAATTGACTGATTCTTTGGTTCAGATGTTTTCGTGTTACCAGTGTTCACTGCAACACCAGGTTTTCTGGAGAAAAGAGCGAGAGCAGCCGCTCTTCTCATCGTCTCCTCTTCTGACATGATATAGCTCGAATTAAACTGCAGTTATTAGGTTTAATCAACTGATCCCCTTTTGCCGACTGCCCCTTCCCTGATTGGGAAGTTACTTCTGCCACAGAAATGTCCACAATATTCCCTGCCGAAGTTTTGCGGGCAAATCACGTACTCCTCAACAATCGATGAGTACCGATGAAAATTCAAGTAAAACCCCATTCCAGATCGCCCAACTATTACCTACAAAAGATGCAGGAATATACGTGACCTAGTGGTCAGAAATGACATCACCCAATACACCAAAATGAATTCTGAACATGGCCTAGTGGGTTTTTACCCCTGTGGCCTTTCTAAAGCCTGCAAATATAGCAAATACAGGGGATCTGTAGAATATAATGACATCACCAAAAATCTGACCTCTTTCTTTACCTGCAGCACCACATTCGTGATATATGTCATCGAATGCTCCTGCAAACTGTGGTACATCGGCAGCACCAGCTGTGCCGCCAAGAAAAGAATCCTAGAGCACCTCAGGGCTATTACCAACAAGGACCCCAAATACCCTGTGGCACGCCATTTCGAACAAAAACACTATTCCAATATTGCTGATCTAAATTTCTTCATATTGGAACAGGTCCCCAGGCATCCAAGAGGGGGTGACAGGGTACTCAATTTGAGACAACGAGAATCTAAACTCATAATTGAGTTTCAAATCCGATTCCCGGGAGGCCTCAATATGGATGAAGAATTGGCAATTCATCTAAGAGAGTAATGATTGTATGACCGAGCAAATCGCTAGTGAAACCTACAATATGATATGTTATGCTCTGACTCCTCATATCTTCTTCTGACATTTTTTAACATGTTGTTATTTCTAATATGATGCTCTTTATTTGGTTACATGTTTTTCACTTGTCGCTTTATCTTAACCTTCCAGTCACATCTTATTTTGTTTCATTCCTCAGGAGGAAAGGAGGGGGCCCACCACTGGATCACACCTGCACGGGCGTACCCAACCTTTGCACTCCAGGAATCACTGCTCGAGTTTGTATCACACTCCGAGACACCAACTACCAAGGTTTGACGTTTCCATTTATAAAACACTCTGGCCAATTTTGAACCATCACATCATTAGGCAGATGTGATACCCACACACCGACTTATTTCACGGTTGGGATGATTGTGACACTGACCCATGAGTACCCTCCTCAGGTATCACCCGGAACTCGGCATGACATGATTGTCTTAGGGGTATTTGCTTTTGATGGACTATGGGGACACTTATATCCTGTTGAATAGATTCGTGTCATTCACCAAAATGTATTTTACTTCTTACGTTTGACCATGAGTTTTTTCTGTTCAAGTACAGCATTTGGCTTGTATACATGTATATAGATATTTTCCACTAGCGCATTTAGGCTGAAATTCACTTCTGTATAGATCGTAACAGACACACCCCTAATTGTAAAAAATTGTAAATTATGACCCTACCGAAGCATAAGGCTCTTTGTAAAGGACCTCTGTGATTCTCACATTATTTTTTTGATTAAGAACAGAGCCTCAATGAGGAGGGCTACACGTCACCTTACCGAGGAATATGTAGCAATATTCTCCCCACAGTGCCACAGCGCTATTTAAGGAGCGCTTGATAAATGTTACATGCTGATTTCCTGAATAACGATTTGTTTGAATTTTGAAACTTGATTTTTTTTGCTTACATTCTTGCATGGATATTCGTGCACTGTTATGTATTTTATTAAGGAAAAATGTGCAACGAACAACAACATCAGCTACCTCCCATGTGGCACTATGCCAATAATCATTCACTTTTTTGACCATTCCAACATGTCTGCCAAAAAACGTACATTGGTTCTTTGTTAGTCCTACTTTTTTGTTGATGATCAGTCTACAGCATGGTAAACTTTATTTATAATTGGTGTTCTCCTGTGTGAGGTTACACGTGAACAAGGCTTTCTTTGCTGAAACGCGTTGTGTAATAAACTGCTTTATTGACTATTTGGACCCCCTTTGCCTTCTTGCCTGAGAGCGCAAGTAACTCACTTTGTGAAAAATTTGGATACATTAATTAAACCGGACTGCTTCGCCGGCATCTGCGCCAACTTTCTCGGGTTCCAGCACTCCAGAAGAAGCTGCCTGTTTTTTCATATATATATATATATATATATATATATATATATATTACCTACTGGCGGTCGCCAGTAGGTATATATAGTTAGGATTTTTTCTCTATGGGTTTTTTGAAAATTCTATGTCTAATAACTTTGCCGTTTGTGGACGGAATTGGCTGAAATTTTCAGGAAAATGGCACATTTTGTTTCTGAGCAGCCTTTGAAAATTTGGGGGGGGTTCGTCAAGGGGGGGCCGAGAAAAAAGGGGGGTCCCAAAACGCGTTTTTCCCATGTTAATTTCCATAGGGCGGTTGGCCTCACTTTTAGCCCGAACGGCTGAATGGATTTGCACGAAACTTGGCAAAATTGTAGGGACTGGTAGCCCGATGTGCCTTTTGTAGGTCTCAATATATGTGCTCCAGTGGATTTTGAGAAATTAACGTTTAAAAAAAGATATATATCTGTAAGCGCGGACCAGGCAGCGGTCTGGTTCGCGGACTTTTCGCGCAACGGAGCTTTGTGAAGCGAAGCTGATTGGTTCTCCGGCGTCTGTCAACATTCCAAACAGTCCGTAGCAGCCGCCATCTTGTCTCTCGGTAGGATCGAGAGACAAGAGGAGGCGAAAGCGAAGGGGCAAATGACCATAAGGGGGAATAGTAGATCCTCGCTGACCCCCTAGGTTTGATGTGGAGGTTTTAAAAGGGCCCCGCGGGGCAAAAAAAAAAATAATAATAATAATCGAACGGCTGAATGGATTTGCACGAAACTTGGCAAAATTGTAGGGACTGGTAGCCCGATGTGCCTTTGCTAGGTCTCAATATATGTGCTCCAGTGGATTTTGAGAAATTAACGTTCAAAAAAAGATATATATCTGTAACAGCGCTCCGCTTCGCGTACTTTTCGCGTTACAGAGGTTTGCGAAGCTGATTGGTTTTTCGGCGTCTGTAAACATTCCAAACAGTCCGTAGCGGCCGCCATCTTGTCTCTCGGTAGGATCGAGAGACAAGAGGAGGCCAAAGCGAAGGGGCAAATGACCATAAGGGGGCATAGTAGATCGTCCCTGACCCCCTAGGTTTGATGTGGAGGCTTTGAAAGGTTCTCGCAGGGCAAAAAAATATATACCGTTTTTTTAGTTTTTTTGCGTGGAGTGCGCTCGGTTCGCGAACCGGGAAGCGTTCTGGGGAGCGTACTTTCTTGAAAATTAGTGAAAAAAGTTAGAGTACAATAATAATTGTGAGTGATCAGATGTAGGGTAGCTCTGAGAAGAGCTTTTGGGTTTATGGTACATTTAGGTACTTATAAGTAGGTACCAATGCACATTCTTAAATTCAGAGTGAAAACTCTGTTGCCCTCATCTGAGAAGTGAACTCCATCTCCTCTGTAGATATCTTGCATGTAGTAACGCAAGTTATTGTTGTACAGGGAGCCCATTCCATGGTCTCTCATGTAAGCTGAAACAGATTTGTTTACATGCTTCCTCGATTTCTCAATTTGTGGACAAAATTGGTTCGACCACCTCCATTTCTGTCTTTGGCATATATTTGAATATACCAAGGCAGTCTGAGGAAAAAGTGCCATCAATTGCTCAAAGGTGTCCTTTAAAAGCATTTCCAGACCTACCCCAGTCAAAGTGCCCAAATCATTACCTCCACAGTGCACAATTAACAGGTCAGGTTTTGGCAAATGCATAAAGGTTTTCACCAATGGTATCAATTGGTGACATTTTAATCCTCTGTGGCCAAACCACTTAATTTCCACATCTTGTAAATTGAGGTTAGGTAAATTCCTGTTTTCAGCGTACCTTTGAGCCCAATAGATGTAGCTATGTCCAACAATCCAGACAGAAAACATGGCGAGAGAAGGTTCTCCTGCAGTCAGATGAAGTGTGGCAATGAAATGGCAGTTGAAAAAATGAGAGTGTAAAATGAAAAAAACTGAGGAGTTTCTGTGTTAATGAAGCAGTAAGAGTGATTGGTGGATTTTGATTGCTGAAAACAGAAAGTTAGTGTGCATGGATGAGTTCGTTGAAAGATGTATTTTGAGTGGCGAAGAAAAAATCATTAAATGAAAGAATGCTTTGGATATGCAGGTGCACTGAGAGTTCAGAGTTCAATTGCAACATTGTTGTGTGAGAGGTCTTGCAAGAGGTGGTTGCTATGCAGAAAAAGCAGAGAGGGGGCAGAGGGGGGAAGGGTTTTGCTTTGAAAAAAAGTGAGGGAAGAGTTTTGATTGGGTGACATGAGAGATCTGTGTGAGGAATTACAGCATTTCTGTGCTTTTGATAGCTGCAGACTCTGGAGTGCATACCTTTTGCTCTGCTGAAGACAAATTGGTGTGTTTCTGAGACTGTTTTGAAACTCAAAGTACTTGCTAAGGTGAGAAAAAATTTCTTTAATTTAGATAGAAAATAGTGTGCTTTAAGGAGAAAATTATGAAGAAAGTTGTGTTTTTCAAATGTTGCTTTGTCTCAAGTGTTTCACAAATAGATTTTGTTTGTTTGAGAAATTGTAATTGGAGAAAATGTGAAGTATTAGTACTGACAGGGCTTTTATGTGCATAGGAGCTGTGGAGTGTTTTCAAATTATGACTTGTAAATCGTTTTTGAGAAAAAGCAATGGTTTTAATATTGATGAGAAGGACATAATGGTGTCTGCTTCTTTATAAGGTAATTGAGAGTCTTTCCCATTTCAATGTAAGAAGTTTGTCTGTGGAGCAAATTGCTTGTAAATATGCTCCCACCTGTGCATGGCAAATTTAGATTTTGAATGTTTCCGTTACATAGGCATGTTAAAGGTGACTGAAACATGCTGCAAAGGCAATCAAAAAATGCTTTTATGTGTCTTAAGGACATTTTAAGTCATTTCCCCATGTGCAGTGTTTTCAAATTATGAGTTGAAAATCGTTTTTGAGGTAAAGGAATGTTTTCAAAATTTATGTGCGCCATATGACCCCAAATTTTTTTTTCAGGGGTGCAGCAGGGTGTTCTTGAGATACCCCTGCACCGTCGGAAAAATTCGTAATTTGCGATGAGGTAATTGCTAATCGCAAATTGCACCTTCATTCCTATGGGCCTCCTGCTGCATGGAAATGAATGGGTAATCTTGCTGAAATGCAAAGTCGAATCTGTATTTAAAAGGGTCTGCACCTCTGTACGGGTGTTCGCTATGTGAAGCACGAAAGTTTCACGGGCCGAACTCAAGGCCACCTCTCTCTGAGACAAAAGAGCTCTTATTCTTGCCATGCTGTTGAAATGTGCTCCCAAGGTTGGTATTTGTGGCCAGATTGAAAACTCCCTATGTTCATGTGTGGGAGGAAATAGAACATTTCTGCAGCAAATAACCCGTTCATTTACTGTTACGATAAAATGAATACTTTTAATTAACCCAGAACAATCTTCATTATTGAGCATCAAATAACTACCATTTTCCAAGAACTTGAACGTGGGGATGATAGCAGGAACTGGCGTGCCTTGCAACACGCAAGCCATATTTGGTCGGTGTTTGTTGCATGAACCGTGTAACTGTCTGTGCCTACACATTAGTGAATGATCTGGCGTCTCAGTGCATTCCTCTCCATTCAGATAAAGTTCTTGATCATCTTTGAAAATCTGTATGTGTATGGAAGCGACCAGACTTGATGAAGAAAACCACTACCTAAAGGTTAATAACGACCTATTGGTATATATTTCATACAATTTGAAAACTTATATAAAGCAAAAGGCAGCGTTATTAAACCGTGGATAAGGCACGTTGCCAAAGCAGTCAACCTTTTGGATTTATACTGGAAATGTTAAAGGAAGAATTACGGAGTAGGGCCTGTAAATCTTTAATAGACAACAAGTAAAATTACTCCAACCATCGTATTCCTCTAACTCCGGGATAGTAGGGGTGTTTAATTTTTTAGAAGTAGCCAATCCAAAGCATTTGGTCTGGGAAATTGTTTTATTCACAAACAACATATGTTTTGGGATGAGACATGCACGGTGGAAAGCCTCAGTGCCTTGTACCTGCCAGGTTCGTGAACCCCAAACTGATGTAGATCCTGGATATTTTTACTCTGTATTACGTTAGCATGGTCTCATTACTGGTTTAAACGCCATTTTTCCTTTTTTGTAACTTCTGCACACGACACTTAGTTGTTGCTTTAGCTTTCAGCCTACCTGCGTCAAGATCTATGCCTGCTTCAAGCAGGCGCAGGGTTTTGATGTAGCTTTGTCCTATCTGATTGTAAATGCGGCACACCGTGGGTGGCAGAGCAGCGGTGCACGTTAACTGGTGCATCCCTGGGGATGTGCTAGTTAATATAAATCTGCCCCTTTACATTTAATTATGTGCAGGGGACACAGAGTAGGTGAGGTTTATCCAAGGTTAAGAAGAGATGAGTCCTGTTCAGTGAAAAATTGAAGATAGGCTTCAGTATATTATATACTTAAGTAGTGTGTTAAGTTTTTGATGACTGTTATTAATTTACTGTTGGGTAATAGTGGTTAATAACATTTTTTATTATATTTTACCACAGATTCAACTGCACATTATTTCAAGATTTTAGGATGCCTAGCAAAGAAAGAGTAAGAAAGGCTGGAAAACGTCAAAGACAGCAGGAGCATGGAATATTGCAGCAGTCCTCTAACAAAAAGATTTGTCAAGTCACCAAGAAAGCACCGGGTAAGAGTCGAAAAACAGTCATAAGAAATATGTGTAGTAAAAAAAATATTACTACAGAAAATGTTTCACTCCAGAAAAGGAGACCGAATTCAAATGGTAAGGAAAGGCCAATGAGAAATGTTACTGCTAGAGTAAGAGATAACTCTATGCATGAAAGTAGAAGGAAACAACAGTTTAGGGATATTCGTAAACGAATGTTCCGCAACAGGATAATTGGGAATTTGTTAAAAAATATTAAGAAAGGTCAGCAGAAAGTGGTTTTTTATAAGAGAAAAAAAATAGTTGAGAAAGTTATTGATCAGGCCTTTGAAATTAAACGTAAGTTATTTATTTTGACAATCAATAGAATTAGGAAGCTAAACAAGGTAATTTATGATTTCAAAAGAAATAGTAGATGGAAGAGAATAGTTAATCGTAGTAATTTTTGTGAAGTTTTTTCTGGAGAATGGATGCATAGTTCAAGCTCTGAGGCATTTTTTAATGAGGAGAGTTATTTCCAGGATAATGATTTGGTGCATGCAGTTGACACCAGTGGTCGAGCTTATGAAGTGAAAGATGGTTGTCCAGTTGAAAAAGAAAAACTTGTGAGAACAGAGATAGAAGAGGTGTTAGGTAATGAGGTTTTAGGGAGACGTCCTAAGGGTCCTGTGTACACCTGGAAGTGTAGTAGTATTTGCAGTGTACGACAGGATTCCATCAATTTGCTTTGTGATTTTATACGGTCATTTAGTAAGAAAAGTTTGAAGCAGAAAATGAAGTTGTTGCAAGAATTAGATCCTTGCAGAGTGAGAGAAGTGATAGGTTTGCATGGTCATTCACTGGCTTGTCTTTCCAGGAGAGTATGCCAGAGTGTTTTTCATCATTTCAGGATGCTAGCAGTGCATCATAATAAAGTGAGGAAATTAGTTAGAATGATGTATTATGCTAAGAGTCCAGCAATTATGCTAAAACAATTATGCGCTGCTCTTTTGCATGGTTCTGAAATAGATGTGAAAAATATATGTGAAGAAATTGAGTTTTGTTACTTTGGAAGTAAAGAGGAGAATGTTGAAATTGACCAAGAAGAAGAGAGTAATGTGGAAGATAGTTTACAGGTTTCCAGTACAGATAATTTCCAGAGGGAAATTGCGACGTTTGAGGTGAAATCAAGTGAGAGGCCAAATTTCACTTGTGTGTGTTGTCGACGCACTTATTATAAGAATCAGACTAAGTTAGTGGATTTATATGGAAAAAGTGAAAGGGAAAATAATAGTGAATGGAAGGATTTTACAACATACTTGATGGTAGAAAATTGTTTTGATTTGGGATTGGATCAACGTGTGTGTACTTATTGTTGTAACAAATTAAATCAAAACCAGATGCCTGCTAGAGCAGTTCATAATAATCTGGAATTGGTTGAAATTCCTTCTGAATTGAAGGATTTAAATACTTATGAATCTATTTTGATTCAAAGTATCCATCCCTTTCAGGCTATTGTAAGAATGGAGCCAAAGACAGGGAAATTGCCTCCATCAGATTTACAGAGAGGATTAAAGGGAAGAGTTGTTTATTTGCCTCTAGATTTGAAGAAAAACATTAACACAATTGGAGTAGAAAAAGTGGAAGAGGAACCTCTGGTTATCTTAGTTAATGGGGTTCCGACAAAGAATAAGAAAATATGGCAAGATTTAGTAGATGTTAGGAAAGTCAAAAGGGCAACATTGTATTTGAAAAAATATAATAAATACTATAAAAATGTATATGTTGCAGAAGAGGAAGTAAGTGAGGAAGAGGATAGCGATTTGTGTGCTGGTCAAATTGAGAAAGTAGAACCCTGTACTAGTGAAGAAATATATGAACATTATAGTGTTCATCCTTTGCATTCCAAGGAAGTCATGGGGAATGCTATTGAGTTGTTTCAAATGAAACAAGCGAAAGGGAGTCCCATTAGTGTTTGGGAGGAAAGTTTGGAAGCTCGGTGTTTCCCACAGCTTTTTCCAACAGGTCAGGGAGGAAGATATGATGAGCGACCTCATCAAATTCCTGCTTCTGAATACCGGACTTTGCGATTGTATGCAGGAGATCCTAGGTTTCGACAATGCATTCCTTATTTGTTTCATCTCCTGTTTGAAAGCGATCTGTCTGGACTGTCATATGCAGTGAACCACATCTTGAAAAGTGGTATACACATGCAAAACATCTCGGCAAGTGACTTTATGGATAAAGTCAATGTCCAAGACAGTATTTTGGATTCTCACCTGATTAATCTCATGGCGTGTCAGCGTGGTACTAATGAGTACTGGTACCGTCGTCATGGTGATTTAAAATGTATGCTGAGGAACTTAGGAACTCCCACATGGTTCCTCACTTTGAGCTGTGCTGAGTATGGCTGGGAAGACTTACTTGAATTTCTACGAGAGGCAAATGCTAACGTAGAAAACATCGAATTCAAGACACCCGGAGAACTGTGCTCTTTGGATCCAGTCAATGTATGTAGGTACTTCAATCATAGATTTGAAGGTATGATGTCTTTCATCATGAATAAGAAGAATCCACCTCTTGGAGAGGTGTTGGATTTCTTCTGGAGGAAGGAGTACCAAGCAAGAGGTGCTCCTCATATACATATGTTGCTGTGGATCAAGGATGCACCTAAATTTGGAACGGATGCAGACGACTCAGTGATGAGTTTCATAGAACAGTATTCTACGTGTGCTGTTCCAAACGCAAAGGAGAAAAAAAGCCTAAGAGAAAAAGTTCTACGTTTCCAAAGCCATCGATGTGGAAAGTACTGTCGTCGTAAATTCCGGAACAAAGACAAGTTCTACACCAAATGTCGTTTCGGCTTTCCACGATCGGTGATTTCTAAAGGAAGAGTGAACAGTTTGATGTCTTCGCTGCGACATAATGTGATGAAGAAATCACCTAAAAATACATACAATTTGAAGAGGAACGAAGAGTCTAAGTACATCAACGACTACAACCCGGTGATTTTGTCCATGTGGAATGCTAACATGGATATACAGTTTGTGGCTGATAACTGTATGGCTGTGGCTAGGTATGTGACATCTTACATCACCAAAAAAGAGAAGACAGAATTGAAGGATATGTGGGAGGACATTTCCCATGAAAAGAGCCTCAGCAAGAAGTTGTACAGTTTCAGTCTGAAGATGTTGTCGCATCGAGAAATCGGAGCTTACGAATGTTCTGACCGGTTGTCTTCAGCAAGTCTCTATGCCAAGTCCAGGAGTATCGTTTGGGCGAGTGTTGGTCTTGCTGCAACGCGTAATCGAGTTCTGAAACCTGTGCGGGAAATTGAGTATTTGGCGGAAAAGGAGCCAAACAGTACCGACATTTTGAAGAGCAACATGTTGGATACATATTATCCAAATCGAAGCAGTCACCTCGAGAATGTTTGTCTGTATGAGGTTCTGCAAAATTACATATTCAAGAGGAACATCAAAGAAGATACTGAGAAAGGAGTGTATGCTGTAATAGGAAGTGAGGGATGTCTGGTCAAGCAAAGAAAATGCCACTTGATAAACCATCGAAAATTGAGTGGCGAATCTCCTGAAAAAAAGGAGTTTTTCTATTTAGCACTTTTGCAACTTTTTAAGCCTTGGCGTGCAGAAGAGGAACTGCTTGGAGATTTCCTCTGTTACGAAGACTCTTTCAATGCTGCCAAGGAGACCATAGAATGTCCTGCTTTTCCCAAATATGTAGAAATGTTGAATGTGGAAATTGAGCAGGAAGCAACGATTGCAGCCGAGATTGCCAGAGACAGTTCTCAGGACAGTCAGAGTTCTGCTTCATTGAGTCAGGATCCACTAGGAGGACCTCTTATCGAAAATGAAGCTGCCACTGCTATGAATGAAGTGGAAAGAGCCATGGCACATGCTCAGGAGGATGCGGTTAACTTAGAAGAGTTGGAAAGACAACTCAACGTTGAGCAGAGGAAAATATATGACGAACTTACCATGCAAATTGATCATGGATTAAGTCATGATAAGAAAGAGTGCTCATGTACGTCGTTGAAGCCTGTCCGACTGTACGTGAGTGGAGAAGCGGGAACTGGAAAAAGTTTCCTTATTAAAGCAATTTCATGTTATTTGCAGGAAAGGACAGAGTCATCGCTGTCTTGTGTTGTCACCGCTCCAACTGGACTGGCAGCACATAACATTAAAGGGATTACTTTACATCGTTTACTGATGCTGCCAGTGGAGCATGACAACAAATTAGAATATCACAAGCTATCTGGAGATGCTTGTTTTGAAGTTTCAAGAGTCTTGAGGAAAATGAAACTTCTTATCATTGACGAAGTAAGCATGGTTTCCAATGTTATGCTTGCCTTTGTGCATTTGAGAATGCAAGAAGTTCTCAAAACAGAGTATGATGTGTTATTTGGTGGCAAACACATCATTGTTTTTGGAGATCTTCTGCAGCTGACACCAGTGAAAGGGCAACCTGTGTTCAAAATGCTCACGCATGAAGATACCAGGAAGTGCTTAGGGAGTATTGGCAACGTCAATATATGGTTAAACTTCAATTATGCTGAACTGCATGAAAATATGCGTCAGGCAAAGGATGAAGTTTACAAGACTATTCTACAAGATGTTAGAATTGGAAAAGTGACCGAGCATGGGAAAGAAGCTTTACATGCACGATTAATGACAAATTTATATCCAGACGAAGATGTTGTGCCTGAGAATATTTTTCAGAAAGTTACTGAGAAAAAATCTGGAATATGTTTGATGCCAACTCTTGCAGAATGTGCCAAATTCAACAACAAAATGTTGCATTTAGAAAAGCAAGAGATTGTGAAATTGGAAGCTATTGACAGAGTAGAGCATATGGGATCAACAATTATTTTGTCTGAGAATCTGAAAACAAAATTGGATTCATTAGAGAAGAGTATATCTAAAACTGCGGGTTTTGAAAAGACTCTGAATGTGTGCTTGAACTGCCGTATAATTTTAAGAAGGAATTTACATGTTGAAAGAGGTCTGGTAAATGGATCAATGGGTAATGTTGTTGATTTTGTGAAATACAGAAATAGAGATGGAATTGAATTTTTAAAAATTAAATTTGATGGCATTGAGGAAGTACAGCTAATTGCTCGTTGTTCTGCTAGATTTTTGCTTGTAAAAGACTTATATGTTCGTCGTAAGCAGTTTCCTGTTTGCTTGGCATATGCGGTGACAATCCATAAATCGCAAGGTTTAAGTGTAGACTGTGCATTGGTGAATATTGGCAGTTCTGTGTTCAAGGAGGGTATGGCATATGTGGCATTGTCACGAGTTAGGACTTTATCGGGATTGTACTTGATTGAGTGTGATGTCACAAACATTTGTGCGGATCTAGATTGTGTTAAGGAATACAATAGGTTGAGAAGAGAGTATGCGCCACATTTGCCTCAGTATCCTTTGTTTGAGAAACGTGTGGTAGGCCGGAAACGAAGAAATGTGACCAATACTGGGGAGGTTGTAGCAAAAAGACGAAAAGTTGATGAACCTGAAATTATAAGCAGAAACAAAAAGGATTCTGTTGAAGATGTTGTTGGTTTTCAATTTGAAAACAGTTCTGGTGTCAACTGCTATGCTAATGTAGTGGTTAATGTTGTCTTTTCTCTAGAAACTTTAAAAGAACAGATTGTGGTCAATTCGGATCAAAGATTTTGCAGTTTGTTAAATTCTGTGTTAGAGAAATGTAGCACTGATAGAACAAACATAGAAAGTGTGTCTGAAATTCGAAATCTGTTAGACAGATGTTCAGGCCAAACACAATTCTCTCAAAATAGTCAGCAAGATTGTCAGGAGTTTTTAATGTATATGCTTGATGTATTGCATGATGAAGGTGTAGATGTAGATCACCTGTTTGGGCTTTCTTATCAATGGCAGCATGACTGCGAGAACTGTAGGGTATCAGCTACTACTAGTGTAGACTCAGAAAGATTTATATATTTAACTTTGCCAGACAGTAAATCAGTCTCTTTTAATAAGCTAGTAAAAGCAGCTGATCACAACATGGAGTGTAGCCAATGTAAATCTGAAATGATGTCCACTTTATTTATACGAACATATGGCCAGTATGTCATTTTAATGTTCCAACGATGTAGGCCTGATGGAACAAAATTGACAACTTTAATTAAAAATTTTGTGGCTTCACAGTTGTCAATATCAGGAAGGACTTTTGTAACTGTAGCAATTATATATCATGATGGTCCTTCAATAACATCAGGACATTATACAGCTTATTTAAAGTGTAGAAATGGCTGGTCATTCTGCAATGATTCTGTTTTAATTTTCAAAAAAAAATTGCCATATGACCTTAAAAACTCTTACCTGGTGTTTTTAAAACCAAAATTTTAGGGAAAGAATCTCGGGATGTGCTCTGAGGAATTTCAAGAAGTTCTTATGGCTCCTACACTATTTGGCCTTGAGGATAAGTGTAGTACAGAGACATAACTTCTAACCATAAGACTGGACGTCATGGAAAAATAACTGCAGTTTGAATGAGTTCAGAAAAACTATTTCTTTTTATAAGCTAATTGAAGCAGCGAATCAAAACATGGAGTAGAGGGAATGTAAGTCTGCAATGCTGTCTACTGTTTTACATTGCTTTGTGATTAAAAGTGATGTAGAGAATTAAATAATTGTACTAGTCATAAAGGTAGTGTAAGTCTGCTTCATAGTAAGCAGTATCAGTGTGATAGGAAATGTAGAACATGATTGAGCAAGAAGGGGAAGATATTACTAGTCCAGGATTGTGTAAATGATCTTCAACATTTTAATTCTGAAAGTTGCGGAAATGCGAAAAGACGGGATTGGCTTACAAGAAATCCAAGAGTTATACATGGCTCTGACACGATTTGGCCTTGTGGAATCGTGTGGTAGAGAGCGAGAAGTCATTTATTGTATGTAACATGTTTTTGAAAACAATGGAGGTTTTCTTTCAGAAAGTGGCGGGTTGAAAGTAATAACAGCACAACAGAGTGTAAGCTGTTCATAGGACATCCTTGGCCGTCATGGAAAGTAAGTTAACTTTAAGGAGTTCTGAATTCTGATTTGTAATGTATGGGTTTTTTAAACACAATCATTTTGATTGTGTTTTTTTTTCCCCGCTGTTATATGATGAATACCTTCAAGTCACTGTTTTAGTGAAATTTGATACATTCTGAGAACAGCAAAAATAAACCATTTAACATGTATAATTAATTCTGTTCTGTTTGCATTTATGATGTACATGTAGAACTGTGTAGGAGGCATGGAGAAGGTGAGGCTTCTGTCAGTGTCAAAGTTGTTGCATACAGTGCTCATATTCTACGTAGTCTTTTATATTTCATTACTTTCACTGTTTCTGACAGATCTAAAAAATTTTTTTTTAAAAGAACAGTAAGTATAAGGGAAGGAAACAGACAGTTATGTTAAAAGAAACACAGCTATAGGGAATAAACTAGGGATACTGTTACCCGCAATCCTCTGCTGATGATGTCACTGAGCATGTCATGAATGATGTAATATGTGACATCATCAGCAGTGGATTACGGGTAATAGTATCTCTAGTTTACTCCCCTATAGCTGTCTTTCTTTTAACATAACTGTCTGTTTCCTTCCCTTATACTTACTGTTCTTTTTTATAAAAAAAATTTTTTGGTTCGCTTCCGGTTCGCGTACCGGGGAGCGAACTGGGAAGCGAACTAAGAGAAATAGAGGTTGGCACAGTTGCAAATATTGTACCAATTTTTTTATAACGGGGAGGTAGTTCTGAAAAGAACTTTTTTTTAAATTGTTTTTGTTGTTTTATATTTTTTTTATTATTTTTCTGAACATTTTTTTTACTTTTTTTGAATTTTTCTGACCAGTTTTATATTTTTTTTGTTTTTTTTTCGGAGGGGGCAACGAAAACGATTCATTGTAAAGGGCTCAACAGGAGGAAGAAAACAAAAAAAAGAATTTATTGTTTGGGGAGTTTCGGACAAACATGAGCATGATTGTTAATAGCTCTGTTGATCAGAGTGATGCTACTTTCTGCGTAGCAAATGATTCCACTGCAATGTACGCAGACTTGTTTTACTTCACGAAATCTCGTTTGTATATTTGGCACCATCTCCCTGCCCTCTGGTCCCGTTACTTCCGGTACAACAGATCTTCTGGCCATAATAGGGAGATTATCTAGGTCGTCCTGTTCCTCTTCTTCCTCTTCTTGCTGAATTATAACTTTAGCAGGTGGTCCACTCTTCCTTGGATGTGGTGGAGGTGGTGGGGAAGCACCAGCTGAAGCTAGTAAAGAAGCCATTGCTCACTGGTAACAAAGGGTCTTTCTCTCACAATGATGAAAGTCAGAGTGAGGAAAGAAGGAGGGATTTTCACCATTTGGGAAAAAAAATAGTTCTCAACCAATGAAAAGTGTTCATTTTAGATCATATGACCTAGTCTTACATCATTAGGAAACCGAAAGTGAAATGAACCAATGAAAAGTGTTATTACCAAGTCACATGACCTGCTGTGTTTACGTTACGCGCTTTGCAGGGCCTCCCGGTTTGCTTCCAGAAACCTGTGCTTTGCGACTCGGTAAGCGTACGAGTTCGCTAACGTAGCACGTCATATGACGTATCACGCGACAACGCGAAACGTCATGCGGACGGGAGGCGTCACGATGTTGTTTTCTAACGCGGCAGTTGCGGTAAAGAAACGTTTACCGGCTCGCGGTCTATTTCGCGGCATCAAGGTCAGCTAACGGGAAGCTTCCCGATTCGCGAAGCGGGAACGAAGAAAAAAAAATATTTAAAAAAAAAAATTATTCATAAACATATAAAATATATTTTTGGATTTAAAGAAGAATACATTTTACAGCTACAGATATTAGCTGTTAAAAAACCAATGAAATTCACAGAAAAAACCATAGGTTATAGACCATATATAGTTAGGAATTAGCATTTACAAAACCTTGAAAATTCACTGAAAAAACCATAGGTTATAGACCATATATAGTTAGGAATTAGCATTTAAAAAACCTTATTTTACTCACACAAAACCATTGAAATTCCATATATAGTTAGTTGCACTAACTATATATCGCGCACCCGTAATCCACTGCTGATGATGTCACATATTACATCATTCATGACATGGTCAGTGACATCACTGATGACATCACTGATGACATCTCAAATGACATCACTGATGATATCTCATTTGACATCAATGGTCACATCAATGATGATATCATTAATGTGACAATACAATGCATCTCCTCACACTTTAATATAACCTCTGTTACACCCAGTGTTAAATACAGAGTATAATTTTTGAAACCATTGACACACCAATACTAGTTACTACATACCCACTCACTGATTCCTACGTCTACACACACATTCACTCATTCACCCATACAATCATTCATACATACAATCACTCATCTTTACAACACTATCATATGCACTCATACACCTATACAGACACTCACACTCTGCCACTCATCCATGGAGTTACTCACACACCTAGTCAGTCCTGTAAAGAATCAATCACAGTTCCATTTTCTAATCTACACAGTTAAACATAGAGTACCTTACATTTTAAAACATATACTAACACATACTTACTCTCTTATAGAATCACTGATACAAGTACACATTGATCTGCACAGAGTCACACACCTCCCAGCCAGTCATACACACACTCAGTCTCCCATACAAATACTTGTGCAACCAATGAATAACCCATATAGCTACTTATATAGCTACTGATCAACACATGCAGCAGCTTGCACAACAACAGACATGCTGATGCACACTTTCAGACAGTTTAGTCACTAACCCGTGCATTTAGTAAGACGCATTTAATCACTCACTCATACAGTCAATCACGCACCTACTAAAACCTTCATTGAGACACTTATACATCCACTCATTCTTCAATATGTAAAACATATTTAAACTTTACAGAAACACATAATCACTGGATGTTGTCATCAGTGATGTCATTTGAGATGTCATCAGTGATGTCATCAGTGATATCACTGACCATGTCATGAATGATGTAATATGTGACATCATCAGCAGTGGATTACGGGTGCGCGATATATAGTTAGTGCAACTAACTATATATGGAATTTCAATGGTTTTGTGTGAGTAAAATAAGGTTTTTTAAATGCTAATTCCTAACTATATATGGTCTATAACCTATGGTTTTTTCAGTGAATATATATATATATATATATATATATATATATATATATATATATATATATATATATATATATGTGTGTGTAAATGTATATATATATATGTGTATATTTATATATATCCATACATATATATATATATGTTACACATATGTACCATCTTCACATGCATAACACGTATGAGAATACATATGCAAGAAGAGACATACCTCACTCACAAGACCATGAAGTCCTTTAAACATGTGAGACTGTACTTCCCATTTCAAAGACACGCCTAAATGTATGCGGTGTACCATTTCACAGACTCATACGAGGTAGCCTAATCACTAATTCCTCTACCTACATATCTAAAACCTCACTCTTGTGCTACAGCATAACTATTCAGCGACTATTGAGAGTGTTGGGCCTTGCCTAATATAAAGCAGCAACCCTATGCATGTGTGTGTTGTACTTCCCATTATATTCCAGGAAACATGCATGCATGTGTCTGTACCTTTTCCTAGTGGCAGTATATATAATAGAAACAAATAAAAAAATTTTTACGTGTGGTTTGTACCTCTACCATCTTCTTAGGCATAACATGTGTGAAAGTACCTGTGCAAGTAGAGACATACCTCAGTTATAAGACTATAAAGTACCTTAAACTTGACAGACTCCACTTCCCATTTCAAGGAGTCACCTACATTTATGTGGTGTATTTGAAGTGTATATTTCTATACACTGATATGAGTTAACCTAATCACTAATCCCTCTACCAACATACATTTTACCTCACTTTTGTGCTGCAGCTTCACTATTCAACAACTACTGAGAGTGTTGGCCCTAGCCAAATACAAAGCAGCGACATTTTCAATGTGTCTATTAAAAGTCTTACTATATTCCTAAAAGCATGCATGCATGTGTCTGTACCTTTTACTAGTGGCATCATATATAAAGGAAACATACACATACATGTATACCTGTGTTGTATACCTCTCCCATCTTCATAGGCATAACACCTGTGAGAATACATGTGCAAGTAGACACACAACTCAGTCATAAGACCATAAATTCCCTTAAACTTGATGAACTGCACTTCCCGTTTCAGGAACACATCTAAATTTATAAGATGTAATTATAATGTTCCTTTACCTAGACTGATATGAGGTGCCTAATCACTAATCCCTCTACCAACATGTCTTAAACCTCACTTTTGTGTTGCAGCCTCTCTATTGAGCAACTACTGAGAGTGTTGGGCTAAGCCAAATACAAAACAAATGCCTGGGTGATTCTATGAGTGTGTGGGAAACACCTGATAGAAAGTATGAATGCAAAGCTAATGCCTGGGTCATTGCATGAGTGTATGGATAGCGCTTGAGTGGATGGATGAGTCCATGGGTAGTGCCTGAGTGAATGGTTGAGTACAAGACTAGTTTTCTGTGTGATTCCATGAGTGCATGGGTACTGCCTGAGTGATTCTATAACTGCAGGGATAGTGCTTGGGTGATTGTGTGAGTGTATGGGAAATACCTGAGAGAAAGTATGAATCCAAGGCTAATGCCTTGGTCATTGCATGAGTGTATGGGTAGTGCTTGTGTGCATGGATGAGTCCATAGGGAATATCTGAGTAAATTGATTAGTCCAACTCTAGTGCCTGGGTCATTGGATTAGTGCATGGATACTGCCTGAGAGAATGCATGAGTGCACGAGTAGTGCTTGAGTGAATGGTTGAGTGCAAGAATAGTTTTCTGTGTGATTCCATGAGTGCATAGGTACTGCCTGAGTGATTGGATGAGTGTATGAGAAGTACCTGAGTGAAAGTATGAGTGTAAGACTAATGCCTGGGTCATTGCATGAGTGCATGGGTAGCGCCTGCGTGACTGGATGAGTACATGGGGTGTGACTGAGTGAAGATTTGAGTGGAATAGTTGTGCTTGGGTGATTGCATAAATGTAGAGTTAATGCCTGAGTGCTTAGATGTGTGTATAGGTAGTGCCTCCTTGATTGCATAACTGCATGGGAGAGCCTGCGTGAATTCATGAGTCCAAGACTAATATCTGCCTCTTTAGATCAGTGCAGGGCTAATGCTTGAGAACAGAGATGTAACTGTCACTATATTCCAGAAAGCAAGAATTAATGTGTCAGAACCTTTTCCTAGTGGCATCATATGTAAAATAAACATACAAATAGATGTATACCAGTGTTTTATACCTCTACCATCTTTATAGGCATAACACGTGTGAGAATACATATGCAAGTAGAGAAATACCTCAAACATAAGACCCTAAAGTTGACAGACTGCACTTCCCATTTCAAGGAAACACCTAAATTAATGTGGCGTTCTTGAAGTGTACATTTCAATAGACTAATACGAGCTAACCTAATCACCAATCTCTCTACCAACATGTCTTTAAACCACACTTTTGTGCTGCAGCTTCACTATTCAGCAACCACTGAGCATCTTGGGCCTTTCCAAATACAAGCATCAACTTTTTCAATGTTTTAGTTGTAAATCTCTCTATATTCATAAAAGCATGCATGTATATGTCTGTACCCTTTACTAGTGACATCATATATATAACAAGCATACAAATACATGTCTACCTATGTTTTATACCTCTTCTATCTTCATAGTCATAACATGTGTGAGAATACATGTGCAAGTAGAGATATACCTCAGTTACAAGCCATAAAGGCATTTAAACTGGTCAGACTCCACTTCCCATTTGAAAGAGACACCTAAATTTAAGCAGCGTTTTTCAAGTGCACTTTTTCACAGACTCATACAAGGTTGCCAAATCACTAATCCCTTTGCCAACATTTCTTCAACCTCACTTTTGTGATGCAGCATCACTATTCAGCAACTACTGAGAGTGTTGGGCCTGGCAAAATATAAAAAAGCAACCCTTTGCATGTGTGTATTGTAATTCTCACTATATTCCGGAAAGCAAGCATGCTTGTGTCTGTACCTTTTCCTAGTGGCATCATATATAAAAGAAAAACACAAATAGATGTATACCTGTTTTTTATACCTCTACCATCTTCATAGGCATAACACATGTCAGAATACATGTGCCAGTAGAGACATACTTCAGTCACAATACCATAAAGGACTTTGAACTTGTCAGACTCCATAACCCTTTTGAAAGAGACACCTAAATTTAAACAGCGTTTTTCAAGTGTACTTATTCACAGACTCATACAACGTTGCCTATTCACTATTCCATCTGCCAATATATACCTTAAACCTCACTTTAATGCTGCAGGATCAGCATTCAGTGACTACTGAGAGTGTTGGGCCATATTCCTAAAAGCATGCATACATGTGTCTGTACCTTTATCTAGTGTCATTTTCAGATGCATAACACACGTGAGAATATATGTGCAAGTAGAGACATACCTCAGTCAGAAAACCATGCAGACCTTAAAACTTGACATACTGCAGTTCTAATTTCAAGAAAACACCTACAATTATGTGGCATACTTCAACTGTACCATTCACCAGACTCATACAAAATTCCCTAATCAGTAATCCGTGTGCCAACATGTCTAAAACCTCACTTTTCTCTTGCAGCTTCGCTACTCTGCGATTACTCAGAGTCTTGGTCCTAGACAAATATAAACAACCAACCCTTCATATTTCTCTTTTATAAGTCTCACCATATTATTCAAAGTATGCATGCTTGTGTCTGTACCTTTTACTATTGTTATTATATATTAAAGAAACATACAAATAGATGTATACCTCTTTTTCATACATCTACCATGTTCATATGCATAACATATATGACAAATACATGTGCAAGTAGAGACATACCTCAGTCACAAGACCATGCAGACCTTGAAACTTGACAGACTGCACTTCCCATTTCAAAGAGACACCTACAATTATGCGGCATACTTCATCTGCACCTTTCCACAGACACATACAAACTACCATAATCACTAATCCATCTACCAATGTACACATATTACTTTGCACAAAATATTTCAATCGTCATTTTATTACAATAAAACAAACTACAATACACATCTGTAAATTTCATAACATATTTCAAACATCGCACTTCTCTAATAATTTCCAAACTTTAAAAATAATTATTTTCAAATCTAAAAATATCTCTACAAAGAGTAAAGCACTATTGCATAATACATAACACACCTTATAAATTTGTAACTCACCTTTGAAATAGTATTGCAGAATATCAAATATCAGAAACTCATTAAAGATTTTCTTTTGCACACATTAAATATAATGCTGTACTCTTAACAAGGTAAAACCAGTAATGTCAAACTTTCCCTCTCTTTCTGCACACAAATAAATGTAAGTAACAAATCACATTGCTTCCTATATTATTTCAAATTGTGAAACACATTTCTGTTGGTAAGACATATTAACCCTTTCTAACTGTTTTCAAATAGTATCAAACTGGTTCTGTAATTTTATGGAGTCACAACTTTACTGCGGTGCCGCAGTAAAGCATCTCAACGGAACTGTGAACCCTTACGGGAGTTCAAAAACCTATTTCTAATAATACTAGTATTTTGTTAACAACCCACTACTTCTATACATACTAATGTTGTTGTTGTTGTTTTTGAGCTTGTAAAGCGCACTGCTACCCGTCCATAGGTCTCCTGGCGCTGTATAACTCTGGGGAACCCGTCCTGGCTTTCCCTGTGGGATGGTCCCTTGCGGGGAGTCCCCAAGGTGGAGCCAGGCATCCCCAGAATTGGTGGGGCCGTTGTGGAGATTAGGCAAGCTAATGCCCAGAGTTGCCGAGTGGAACCCCTGATTAGAGTAAGCACCGAAGCGAGAATTATCGAGTCCGCTGACCAAGGTCCACGACCCTGCCGTGTTGGGAATTGAACCCTGGTCCCGGGCCGACTTCTGCTCTCGGGCCTGCCGCCTCTAACCAGTGAGCCACACTACTCCAATGACTTATAAATACTTAGTTTAGTAACATATCACTTATTTTTAAGTTTCCATTTCACAATGTAAATCCACAGTTAAGTTTCAACCTTTCCCCCATTCTGCTTAATCCCAGTTTCCATAGTAACAGTTACTGTAACATTCAACTGTAGTGGCAGGTCGCAAGTTCAGCATATTTTCAAGTTCAGCACATTAGCTAACACATGCAAATAACAGGTGTGGTTGACTTTTGCAAAATATTACCTTATCCTATCTACTGTACCTTTCAAACATTTTTTAATAGCCAATCAGAAATATGATTCCTCAGCAAAGTAACATGCACCCTATTTTTGAGTGCACAATGTTGATGAACAGCCAATCACTTATTGGCTTTTTCAAAAACAGCATCTTCTCCACCATTTTAGATACCTGTCATTCTATAAACTGACTATCTTAGCTACAGATATCTTTTCATCCTTCCAGACATTCCTTCAAGATGCTTACAGTGTGGATTGTAGGGCACAGCTATGCTTATTGGTGCAAAAAGAATGCCGAACACAGAGGTGACAAAGACCTAAGTTTGCAAAATGTGGATATTAAATGGATTGCACAGAGAGGATTAAAGTGGCATCAATTATTGCCTTTGGTTAAAACCTATTTGCATCTCCAACCCCCTGACTTACCTAGGCACATTGACTGCTGTAGTTCAGTAAATGCTAATTAAGGATACCTTTGCACAGTTGATGTTGCTTTTATCTCAAACTGTCTTTGTATACTCTAATATATGCCAAAGAAAGAAATGGAAGTGGTCAAATCAATTCTGTCCACAGTTTGAGAAAGCTAGGAAGATTGTCAATAAAGCTGTTTCTGCTTAACTCAGAGACCATAGGATGAGCTCCGTCCATAACAACATTCTACGTTTTAGTAAGGATCACATCTACAGAAGTGATGGAGTTCACTTCACTGATGATGGAAACAGAGTATTTCTCAACAACCTTAAGCTGCACGTCTGCACTTACATGTAGCTCCGACAAAGTCATAATGAAATCAAGGGCTCTTTTTAGAGCCACCCTAAAACCCCAAAATTAATCTTTTAAAAAAAACAAACATACATACTCTTAATTTATTTTTATGGGATTCGTGAACCTGTTGTGGATTCGCAAAAGAAAGCACGAATTCAATGTACTACAACACAATACACTCTTCAACTTTAACTTTAAATTTTAAATTTTTTATTATTAATAACTATCAAATTTAAGGTGATTAATAACTTTAATGTCACAAAATGTATAAAAAAGGTCGCAAATGCAACACTGCCTTCTAAATTATATCCTATAAAATAATTTTTTTGAGGTGGATCCGCGAATCCACAACTCCACCGAGTGCATACAAAAACTCTGCTGTGCAATGCGGAGCTCCGCAAGTGGCAGAGCGCATTGGATAAATACTGTTTGCAGTGATTGTCAGTGCCAGGTGCTTGTCTGCACAGTGCAATCATCGCGAACAGCACTATGCACAGTGTAGGTGGGCACTGCTTCCTTTCTGCCGCTCCATGTAGATTTTTACTCGAGCAACAGCTTTCTCAATGTGAGAGGGCAGTTTCTCAACACGAGCGGTAGTGATCATTGTATGCGACCACTCGCAATGAGAAATCTGACCACCTGCATTGAGAAATTTTGCCAAGAAGTTGATTTTCCACGCTCGCACTCGCCAACTTGATGTTGACGATTGTGACGAGGAAAAATCTCGCTGGGCGGTGGATTTTCCTTGCTCGCCAACATTTTGTTGATGAACGCGAGCGAGGGACAAAAACTCCCTGGGCTCTGTGTAATGCCGAGTGCAGAAATCTCCCCAACTCTGTGAGTGGAGGAGAATTCACTGGCCAGACTTGGTTGCGACTCCAAACACGAGAGCCCCAATGCCCCCGTGGTCCCGGCCAGCTCCCCGCCTCCTGTGGGAGCCAGCATTGATTTTGAGCACAGGAAGCTGCTAACATGCAGCTCCCTTTGCCCAAAAGCAATTCTGCTTTGCTTCACTAGGAGCTTTCATTTGTACGCGGTAACCCAGCCGTAAGGGGAAGCACCACCGCATGAAGGCAGGAAAGCAGCGGGCCAGCGAGCTGGAAATCTTGTCCTGTTCTGCATGGAGCCAAGGCACCTATAATTTACCACGCACGCCTCGGGGACCATTGGAGGGTCTTTAATATAATTCCGCAGGCAACTGTACATGGTGGACTACGTATCCCAGAATACCTACAGCCTATCAGGAGGCAACTAACGGCAGCCTATCAGGAGGCAACTAATGTTATTGAATGGAATAAAGGCGTGGTCTTAACGAACACTGTGTACTTTGTGGAATTTAGCCTTTGAAGAAGAATTTATTTCAAAACGCGTCGGCTGCCTGAGACGTGTTGTGGGTGTGTGGATGTACACCGTGGCTTGAGTGCTTCCCGAACCTGTGGGGAACTAGGAGCTTTCACATATATATATATATATATATATATACATATATGACAGGTGAGACTACTCTTCGCAAAGCAATCCAGGGACACAGCGGGGAAATTTCAATTGGGAACCCTTTATTCACAGTAGGCTCGTGGCTTGGCATAATGCATTTCGGCGTCTTCTGCCTTCCTCAGATGCCACGCACCACCAGACCGCAACTTCTCCCCCTTGCATTTTGTATGCGGCTCACCCAATGGCGGGAGATCAGACAATCCCATTTGACTCTGCGCAGCTGTAATCAATGGTAAGACTACAGCTCCCAGCATACATTTAGTAGGTAAATCCACAAACAGGAAAGATGAAGCTGCTGATGAGCGCTGAAATTGCCGATTGCAAGAGGGGCCGTGTAGTGGCAGATGCAGTCCGTTAATAATAAATGTGTTCAGAGCTCCCTTGAGTCCCCAACGCCCACAGCCACAGTCACGGAGCAAACCGGGCCGTGGTGAAAGCTACAATGAGCCGGCACCCCCGTGAAGTCACGGACTGCCTCTTGACAGCAGCCTCTGGCATGACCCGTTCTTGTGGCGGTCTCTGGGTAATCAATCCCTTGATTGTAAAGCAGTTCGGTGCCAGCAAACGCCCAGGACTCTTGCGTGGGCGGGTCCCTGTATCGTGCAACTGGCTAGCACGAAAATATGACAGGTGAGACTACTCTTCGCAAAGCAATCCAGGGACACAGCGGGGAAATTTCAATTGGGAACCCTTTATTCACAGTAGGCTCGTGGCTTGGCATAATGCATTTCGGTGTCTTCTGCTTTCCTCAGATGCCGCGCACCACCAGACCGCAACTTCTCCCCCTTGCATTTTGTATGCGGCTCACCCAATGGCGGGAGATCAGGCAATCCCATTTGACTCTGCGCAGCTGTAATCAATGGTAAGACTACAGCTCCCAGCATACATTTAGTAGGTAAATCCACAAACAGGAAAGATGAAGCCGCTGATGAGCGCTGAAATTGCCGATTGCAAGAGGGGCCGTGTAGTGGCAGATGCAGTCCGTTAATAATAAATGTGTTCAGAGCTCCCTTGAGTCCCCAACGCCCACAGCCACAGTCGCGGAGCAAACCGGGCCGTGGTGAAAGCTACAATGAGCCGGCACCCCCGTGAAGTCACGGACAGCCTCTTGACAGCAGCCTCTGGCATGACCCGTTCTTGTGGCGGTCTCTGGGTAATCAATCCCTTGATTGTAAAGCAGTTCGGTACCAGCAAACGCCCAGGACTCTTGCGTGGGCGGGTCCCTGTATCGTGCAACTGGCTAGCACGAAAATATGACAGGTGAGACTACTCTTCGCAAAGCAATCCAGGGACACAGCGGGGAAATTTCAATTGGGAACCCTTTATTCACAGTAGGCTCGTGGCTTGGCATAATGCATTTCGGCATCTTCTGCCTTCCTCAGATGCCGCGCACCACCAGACCGCAACTTCTCCCCCTTGCATTTTGTATGCGGCTCACCCAATGGCGGGAGATCAGACAATCCCATTTGACTCTGCGCAGCTGTAATCAATGGTAAGACTACAGCTCCCAGCATACATTTAGTAGGTAAATCCACAAACAGGAAAGATGAAGCTGCTGATGAGCGCTGAAATTGCCGATTGCAAGAGGGGCCATGTAGTGGCAGATGCAGTCCGTTAATAATAAATGTGTTCAGAGCTCCCTTGAGTCCCCAACGCCCACAGCCACAGTCGCGGAGCAAACCGGGCCGTGGTGAAAGCTACAATGAGCCGGCACCCCCGTGAAGTCACGGACTGCCTCTTGACAGCAGCCTCTGGCATGACCCGTTCTTGTGGCGGTCTCTGGGTAATCAATCCCTTGATTGTAAAGCAGTTCGGTGCCAGCAAGTGCCCAGGACTCTTGCGTGGGCGGGTCCCTGTATCGTGCAACTGGCTAGCACGAAAATATGACAGGTGAGACTACTCTTCGCAAAGCAATCCAGGGACACAGCGGGGAAATTTCAATTGGGAACCCTTTATTCACAGTAGGCTCGTGGCTTGGCATAATGCATTTCGGCGTCTTCTGCCTTCCTCAGATGCCGCGCACCACCAGACCGCAACTTCTCCCCCTTGCATTTTGTATGCGGCTCACCCAATGGCGGGAGATCAGACAATCCCATTTGACTCTGCGCAGCTGTAATCAATGGTAAGACTACAGCTCCCAGCATACATTTAGTAGGTAAATCCACAAACAGGAAAGATGAAGCTGCTGATGAGCGCTGAAATTGCCGATTGCAAGAGGGGCCATGTAGTGGCAGATGCAGTCCGTTATTAATAAATGTGTTCAGAGCTCCCTTGAGTCCCCAACGCCCACAGCCACAGTCGCGGAGCAAACCGGGCCGTGGTGAAAGCTACAATGAGCCGGCACCCCCGTGAAGTCACGGACTGCCTCTTGACAGCAGCCTCTGGCATGACCCGTTCTTGTGGCGGTCTCTGGGTAATAAATCCCTTGATTGTAAAGCAGTTCGGTGCCAGCAAACGCCCAGGACTCTTGCGTGGGCGGGTCCCTGTATCGTGCAACTGGCTAGCACGAAAATATGACAGGTGAGACTACTCTTCGCAAAGCAATCCAGGGACACAGCGGGGAAATTTCAATTGGGAACCCTTTATTCACAGTAGGCTCGTGGCTTGGCATAATGCATTTCGGCGTCTTCTGCCTTCCTCAGATGCCGCGCACCACCAGACCACAATTTCTCCCCCTTGCATTTTGTATGCGGCTCACCCAATGGCGGGAGATCAGACAATCCCATTTGACTCTGCGCAAGATGAAGCTGCTGATGAGCGCTCAAATTGCCGATTGCAAGAGGGGCCGTGTAGTGGCAGATGCAGTCCGTTAATAATAAATGTGTTCAGAGCTCCCTTGAGTCCCCAACGACCACAGCCACAGTCGCGGAGCAAACCGGGCCGTGGTGAAAGCTACAATGAGCCGGCACCCCCGTGAAGTCACGGACTGCCTCTTGACAGCAGCCTCCGGCATGACCCGTTCTTGTGGCGGTCTCGGGGTAATCAATCCCTTGATTGTAAAGCAGTTCGGTGCCAGCAAACGCCCAGGGTGTGTGGATGTACACCGTGGCTTGAGTGCTTCCCGAACCTGTGGGGAACTAGGAGCTTTCATATATATATATATATATATATATATATATATATATATATATATATATTACCTACTGGCGGTCGCCAGTAGGTATATATAGTTAGGATTTTTTCTCTATGGGATTTTTGAAAATTCTATGTCTAATAACTTTGGCGTTTGTGGACGGAATTGGCTGAAATTTTCAGGAAAATGGAACATTTTGTGTCTGAGCAGCCCCTGAAAATTTGGGTGGGTTTCATCAAGGGGGGGCCGAGAAAAAAGGGGGGTCCCAAAACGTGTTTTTAACATTGAGTTTTCCATAGGGCGGTTGGCCTCACTTTTAGCCCGAACGGCTGAATGGATTTGCACGAAACTTGGCAAAATTGTAGGGACTGGTAGCCCGATGTGCCTTTGCTAGGTCTCAATATATGTGCTCCAGTGGATTTTGAGAAATTAACGTTCAAAAAAAGATATATATCTGTAACAGCGGACCGGGCAGCGCTCCAGTTCGCGTACTTTTCGCGTTATGGAGCTTTGTGAAGCGAAGCTGATTGGTTCTCCGGCGTCTGTAAACATTCCAACCAGTCCGTAGCGGCCGCCATCTTGTCTCTCGGTAGGATCGAGAGACAAGAGGAGGCCAAAGCGAAGGGGAAAATGACCATAAGGGGGCATAGTAGATCCTCCCTGACCCGCTAGGTTTGATGTGGAGGTTTTAAAAGGGCCCCGCGGGGCAAAAAAATAAATAAATAATAATAATCGAACGGCTGAATGGATTTGCACGAAACTTGGCAAAATTGTAGGGACTGGTAGCCCGATGTGCCTTTGCTAGGTCTCAATATATGTGCTCCAGTGGATTTTGAGAAATTAACGTTCAAAAAAAGATATATATCTGTAACAGCGGAACGGGCAGCGCTCCAGTTCGCGTACTTTTCGCGTTACGGAGCTTTGTGAAGCGAAGCTGATTGGTTCTCCGGCGTCTGTAAACATTCCAAACAGTCCGTAGCGGCCGCCATCTTGTCTCTCGGTAGGATCGAGAGACAAGAGGAGGCCAAAGCGAAGGGGCAAATGACCATAAGGGTGCATAGTAGATCCTCCCTGACCCCATAGGTTTGATGTGGAGGCTTTAAAAGGGCTCCGCGGGGCAAAAAAAAATAAAATCGTTTTTTTGGTGGGGTGCGCCCGGTTAGCGTAACGGGAAGCGGACTGGGGAGCGTACTACAAGGAATGAAGAATGATTGACTTTTAACTTATTGTATGTTTATAGACTTTTTTTAAACTTTTTTTTCTGCTGAGTGACGTCTCGGCCTATCTTCACGGGATGCAGTCCCTACCATCTCGGCGTTTAAGCCCAGGGGGACCGGTAGTGTGGGAGAGATAACGGGGCATATTATCAAGGGGGTTTATCTCCGCTTTTTTGGCTTTAAAAGCCAAGAAAGCGGAGATAAAATTATCTCCGTATTACCTAGCTGTCGCTAACACCAGTTAGCGACCGCTAGTAGGAGATAGCGACCATCTTGGGCCCCACTTTGCATGTCAGTGATATTTATCACTAATGACATGCAAAGTGGGCATGCCAAGATGTTAGCGACTGGAAACAGTCGCTAACATCGCTATCTCCTATTACCAACTTTTGGGGATATTCGCGCTAAGCGCGAATATCTCCAAAAAGTAACACCTGCCCTGAGCAGTTCTTAGCCATGTTATCCAATGGGAGGTGGATAACATGGCTAAGAGCATTAGCTCGGTAATGCATGAATATCGCTGACTTTTCAGCGATATTAATGCATTGCGGCCGTTTTTTATCGCATTTGCGATAAACCTTGATAATAGCAAGGTTTATCTGCGATAATTTCTGACGATGCTTAGCGGTAAAAAATTCGTTGCTAAGCATCGTTAGGGATAAATATCGCTTAACTTTGGTAATATGCCCCAACGTCTGTTAACGTTCGATTCGAAGGAAATCAGGAAGTGTTGAAAAACATTGTCTGCGCCATCTTGCCTTTTTTCAAATGCCACACTTTTGTCGTGCACGGCAGCCATTTTAGATGACTTGACCAGACCCACTCTCTGCACGCTGTCGATCCTTAGCATGGCTCCCCACCCTCGCAAGCATCTCCCCCAGGCACTGGTCACCCCCGCTCTCTGTCTTATGCATGGGCAATAAACCTCCCCCCATCTGCGCTGCTCTTCCCTGAGAATCACACCCTGTGCCCGCCCGACACCTCCCTTTCGCCCTATTCACTACCGCACCCTCTGACACTCCTCTTCCTCTGTGTCCGATTGTCCAGGCCGGTCCCAGGCTATCAGCTAGCCCTGCAGATGTAGTTTATGGCCCCAGCTGTAAAGAATTACCCCTCTTCAAAGGAGTTATAGTAGATCAAGGCCCACACCCGATGAGATCCGTCACACCACACGCGTTCCTACTATCTGAAAACCATCCTGTATTGTGATTGGGGAGGGGACTGAGCCTGAAGCGGAAGATTCCAGGGATGACTCTTTGTACATCAAAGTTTTTACAATTATGTGTCACATTAAAAATATATAGCACTCCAACAAAGTAGTAGGATTATAAAACTTTAATAACTTATAAATATATACAACAAAACAAAAACAGTAAAAACATTTAAACATTTTTAGGGAAAAAGAAGGAAGTAGCGGTCGGTTGTGCGAATAGTCCCAAGGCAGCACAACGTTCAGATTTCTGGACGGCACCCAGGTGATGTTGGCTGGGTGCCGCACTGATTTCGGTATCCGGCGTGGGGCGTCGCGGGGGGTGGGTCATCAGTAGCGGTCTGTTGTGCGAATAGTTCCAAGGCAGCAGAACGATGGCACCAAGGTGATGTCCAGTAAGTTGCCGCCCTCCGAATAACGGCGTGGGGCGCCCCGGGGGGGGGGGGAGGCGGCGTGAACGGGCCTCCCCAGGTGGAGCCTCGTCTGCTGTAGTGGGGCGCCCCTTTACCGTTTCAGTTGCCATTCCGTCCGCTTTTGGTCCACTGTGTCAAAATCCGCAATTCAGCTGAGTTGCCTTCCTCCGAATAACGGCGTGGGGCGCCCCGGGGGGGGGGGAGGCGGCGTGAACGGGCCTCCCCAGGTGGAGCCTCGTCTGCTGTAGTGGGGCGCCCCTTTACCGTTTCAGTTGCCATTCCGTCCGCTTTTGGTCCACTGTGTCAAAATCCGCAATTCAGCTGAGTTGCGCCCACTCTTGCGGTGCAGCGATAGGCGGCTGCCACAGGACTCTCAAAATGGCGGCAGGCTCTTTCCTTTTTGGGCCTGGTCCACTGAAATGGCCCTGGGACACCTTGGAAATCGGACGCTTGTCTGCTAGGTCTTGGACCCCATTCTCGAAAGCGTCCCCTCCGCCTTGAGGATTCTACAAAAGTCTTGGGGGCCCCCGACTCCTGCAGGCTTCCGGTGGGGAGCGGCTGCCATGATTGCTCGCGGAATGACCACGACGGAGCCACGAGATGGTGGTGCTTTCATGCTGACGCCAGCTTCAGTCTGAAACATCCAGAAACAAGGTGGGGCTTTCATCGTTTGGGAAAAAAAATAGTTTTCATCCAATGAAAAGTGTTATTTTTAGGTCATATGATCAAGCCTTCCATCATTAGGAAACCAAAAGTAAAATGAACCAATGAAAAGTTTTATAAACAAGTCACATGACCTGTTATGCGGCATAGGGTATAAAAAGCGTAGAAAATCCGTTGGCACGTGAGGCGGCGTCAGTAGCGGACCGATGTGCGAATAGGCCGAAGGCAGCACAACGCGCCAAGATCCGAATGGCACCGAGGTGGTGTCCAGCAAGTTGTCGCACTGGTGTGGCCATCCTACAATGCTGAAAGTCGGCGTGGGGCGCCCCGTTGGCCTGTGAGATGGCGGCAGTAGCGGACCGATGTGCGAATGGGGCCAAAGGCAGCGCAACAATATTTTCTGAATAGAAGACACCACAAGGCGCTGAGATGCCAAGATCCGGATGGCACCGAGGTGGTGTCTAGCAAGTTGTCGCACTGGTGTGGCCATCCTACAATGCTGAAAGTCGGCGTGGGGCGCCCCGTTGGCCTGTGAGATGGCGGCAGTAGCGGACCGATGTGCGAATGGGGCCAAAGGCAGCGCAACAATATTTTCTGAATAGAAGACACCACAAGGCGCTGAGATGCCAAGATCCGGATGGCACCGAGGTGGTGTCTAGCAAGTTGTCGCACTGGTGTGGCCATCCTACAATGCTGAAAGTCGGCGTGGGGCGCCCCGTTGGCCTGTGAGATGGCGGCAGTAGCGGACCGATGTGCGAATGGGGCCAAAGGCAGCGCAACAATATTTTCTGAATAGAAGACACCACAAGGCGCTGAGATGCCAAGATCCGGATGGCACCGAGGTGGTGTCTAGTAAGTTGCCGCACTGGTGTGGCCATCCTACAATGCTGAAAGTCGGCGTGGGGCGCCCCGTTGGCCTGTGAGATGGCGTCAGTAGCGGACCGATGTGCGAATGGGGCCAAAGGCAGCGCAACAATATTTTCGGAATAGAAGACACCACAAGGCGCTGAGATTCGGTTAGCACCGAGGTGGTGTCTAGCAAGCTATGCAGCTGAGTTGCATGCGCACTTGCGGCGAATAGGTCGAAGGCAGCACAACAATGTTTTCTGAATAGAAGACACCACAAGGCGCTGAGATTCGGTAGGCACCGAGGTGGTGTCTAGCAAGTTGCCGTACTGGTGTAGCCATCCTACAATCCTGCTCCGAATAACGGCGTGGGGTGCCCGAAGGGGGGGGGGAGGCGGCGTGAACGGGCCTTCCTAGGTGGAGGCTCGTCTGCTGTAGTGGGGCGCCCCTTTACCGTTTCAGTTGCCATTCAGCTGAGTTTCGGCCGCTCTTGATGCTACAGCGACAGGCGGCTGCAAGAGGACTCTCAAAATGGCGGGCTGTTTTTTGGATTTGGGCCTGGTCCACTAAAATGGCCCTGGGACACCTTAGAACTCGGACGCTCGAATTTTTTTTCCTTTCCTCTACATGCAAAAAAAGGTAAATGCCCGGTACGTTACACGCTTCATCTGCCACGATGTACTCTCCAGAGGAACCGAAAAAAAATATAGTTATGGTAACTATACCATGCATCGTCATATGGAGAGGTGGCACCGATTAATTATAGTGCTGCATAAAAGAGAGATTTGGAGGAGAACCCCCGACCTGCCAGTACATTCATCAAAGAAGTGGCACTGACAGCATCAGAGGCAAGGGAAACGGTCCCAAATATTTAGAAGAACTTTGGAAAGATTAAAATGACATGTTTAGATTGTGGCAAATTAATTTCATGTGGACAGATGAGTGTTACTCTAATAAATACAGCATATGAACATCATCATAGTCGATGGTTGGTAGAGACATTTTGACTATATCCTGGACCTGCCCGTCCTCGCCCAAAATGGCGCCGGAATAAATGGGACTCGTAACTCCTTGTTGTGTACTGCTTGCACAACCTTGATATCACGAGATTCGTATGCAGTTTTGAAGCACATGGCGGGCGGGGACGAGAATAGATTGAATATTTCGATATCCCTATTGATATTAAGTTCTGATGTGTTATTGATTACTGTACTATTGAAAGTTCGAATTAACGTCACCCATGGTACTTGCCCGCAAATGTATATCTAGATAATTTTATTGTAACTGGCCCTGTCGTATTTTAATTATAAAATGTACGTCCACCGATTCCGCAACTGTTAGACACTTTAGTTCTTGCAACCTAATGGCCCGCCCGTTACGTTCCTCTACAGGTTAAATGTCTACTCATCATATACGATTACAGTTTGCTCCGTGGCCGGCCCACGTGGTTATAGGCCCGTATTTGTATAATGACATTTTCACAATAAAGGTTTTTAAAAGAAAACATGGTAGTAGTATATACATTGGTAAAGTTTTTAATAATAGTCACTGTTTTAGAATCAGTAAAAGGCAAGTGAAATAAAGCAGACCAATTACATGAAGGGTAAAAGGTATAATACGCAGGAACGCAGTAAAGATAAATGGTCAAGGGCTGTTGTGTTTTCTACTCCTGCAACATAAAGTGATCGATAAGAATCTCATATTCAGGCGTATCGGCGACTAAGACAGCAGGCCGACCCTCTTTTGCTCAACGGCTCCGTCATGGGACGAAGAAACGCCCTTTTTCTCGAAAAAGGAATATATTTTACTTGCAGGACAGTTGTAAATTTTCCGGGAAAGTACATTAGCCTGGAACATTATAACATATATTTAAGAAAAAATAATGTTCAAAAGTAATAAAAAGCGTAATTTTTAGGTCATATGACCAAGCCTTTCATCATTAGAATAAGAAAAGTAAAATGAACCAATGAAAAGTTTTATTAACAAGTCACATGACCTGTTATGCTTACGTTACGCGCTGCGCGTCGCGCCCCGGATCACTTCCGGATGCGCTAACGCGGCGCGTCATATGACGCATTACGCGACAACGCAGGTCTAGAATATAGTCAAAATGTCTCCACCAACCAGCGGTCGGAACACAACCCCTTTCAGCAGGCTAAATAGTTCTGTTAAATGACAACAGAAGGGACAGGCAACAAGAACCATCAGTGAAAGAGGGGAGGGCTAGTTCTTCTCTACCGGGTCACGTTGGGGCGCTACCGGAACTGATCGAATTGGTAGTCTACAGTGTTTCTGGATGTTTCAGACTGAAGCTGGCGTTAGCATGAGAGCACCACCATTTCGTAGCTCCGTCGTGGCCATTCGACGAGCAAAAATGCTAGCCGCTCTCCACCAGAAGCCTGCGGGAGTCGGGGGCCCCCAAGACTTTTGTAGAATCTTTAAGGCTGAGGGGACGCTTTCGAGAATGGAGCCCAATCTCTAGCAGACAAGCGTCCGAGTTCCAAGGTGTCGCAGGGCAATTTTAGTGGACCACGCCCAAATCTGAAGAGCCAGCCGCCATTTTGAGAGTACTGTGGCAGCCGGCTATCGATGCACCGCAAGAGCGGGAGCAACTCAACTACATGGTGAGCGAGACGCTGTAGTCGAAAGAGCGGGCGGTAAACAGCTGAATAGCGGAAGAGGCACAGTGTAGCAAAAGTGGGCGGAATGGGAACTGAAATGGTAAAGGGGCGCCCCACTACAGCGTGTCTTTAGGTGAAACGGATTGTGGGACAAGGTCAAGAATGGAAGAGTTACCAAAAGGCAAAAAGTTCCGCTTGATCCCGGGAGCCGGCCACCTATGTCGGGGGCGATCTCAGGCTACACCAGGAGAACACGACTTGGGGAGGGAGCCGGAGCCAAGCGCCCCCTCCGAGTCCGCGCCATCACACCGTCCCTCGGGGGCCTCCGTCAAGCGGTTCAGGGTGGCACCGCATTACATTGTTCACAAATGCAGTCACGTCCTGAAACAGCCCCCACTTTACTTTGAGAATAGTGAAGCTGAAGCAAGTGCAAATAGGCTTCAGACAGTGTTACAAGCACTCCTCAAAACTTTGAACCATCAGAGTGCATGAGTTTCATGCTCGATCGATTGAGCTAGCCGGATCGGGCAACAAAAAGTATAAAATAGTTATGTAAATAGTTGTTTAATAAAATGTTTTACCCTGTTACTTTGCTGGTGTGTTGTATATATTTGTAATATTTGCATAGAGTTTATCGTTATTTTGGGCGGGGTGGGTGGCGGAGCCGAGCTGTATTGCAGCCATCATGGTGTGGAGTTCAGTTCATCTCAATAGTTTCGTGTTTGTCATGAGGGGTTGTTCCTAATGTTTCTATTTTAGCGAGGTCAAAAAGAGATCCCATTAGTGGCCTACTGATTTTGCTCGATTCCTTTTGTTTTTTTACACGATTTTTCGCTATCTGCAAAGACTAAACAGAGTATTGCGACTCTGTGCTTGTTTGTAAATAGAGAATGAACCAAAGAGAACCAATTCTAAAACAGTAAATGCTTGGATAACAATCAATCAAATGGAGAGAGAAGCAGGCACGACGGATTACAACGGGGGCAAAGGCCTGCGTTAACTACCCTTCACTATCTGCAAAGAGAGAGTACTCCTAATAGAAATGAGGGGGAGGGGGGGGCAGCATTCAAAGCAGATCAGTGTGCATAAACCCGAAAATGTTTTTACTTACCACGTACTTGACATTCGACAGCTTATGATATTTGCTATTAAAAAACCATTGAAATTCACTGAAAAAAACATAGGTTAGAGACCATATATAGTTAGGAATTAGCATTTAAAAAACCTTGAAAATTCACTGAAAAAACCATAGGTTATAGACCATATATAGTTAGGGATTAGCATTTAAAAAACCTTATTTTACTCACACAAAACCATTGAAATTCCATATATAGTTAGTTGCACTAACTATATATCGCGCACCCGCAATCCACTGCTGATGATGTCACATATTACATCATTCATGACATGGTCAGTGACATCACTGATGACATCACTGATGACATCTCAAATGACATCACTGATGACATCTCAAATGACATCACTGATAACATCTCAAATGACATCACTGATGATATCTCAAATGACATCACTGATGACATCTCATTTGACATCAATGACCACATCACTGATGATATCATTCATGTGACAATACAATGCATCTCCTCACACTTTAATATAATCTCTGTTACACCCAGTGTTAAATACAGAGTATAATTTTTGAAACCTTTGACACACCAATACTAGTTACTACATACGCACTCAGTGATTCCTATGTTTACACACACATTCACTCATTTACCCATACAATCATTCATACATACAATCACTCATCTTTACAACACTATCATATGCACTCATACACCTATACAGACTCTCACACTCTGTCACTCATCCATGGAGTTACTCACACACCTAGTCAGTCCTGTAAATAATCAATCACACTTCCATTTTCTAATCTATACAGTTAAACATAGAGCACCTTACATTTTGAAACATATACTAACACATACTTACTCTCTTATACAATCATTGATACAAGTACACATTGATCTGCACAGAGTCACACACCTCCCAGCCAGCCACACACACTTAGTCTCCCATACAAATACTTGGGCAATCAATCAATAACCCATATAGTTACTCATATAGCTACTGACCAACACATGCAGCAGTTTACAGAACAACAGATATAATGATGCACAAATTAAGACAGTTTAGTCACTAACCCATGCACTCAGTGAGACACATTTAATCACTCACTCATACAGTCAGTCACGCACCTACTAAATCCTTCATCCAGACACTTCTACATCTACTCATTCTTCAATATGTAAAACATATTTAAACTTTACAGAAACACACAGTCACTGGATGATGTCATCAGTGATGTCATTTGAGATGTCATCAGTGATGTCATCAGTGATGTCACTGACCATGTCATGAATGATGTAATATGTGACATCATCAGCAGTGGATTGCGGGTGCGCGATATATAGTTAGTGCAACTAACTATATATGGAATTTCAATGGTTTTGTGTGAGTAAAATAAGGTTTTTTAAATGCTAATCCCTAACTATATATGGTCTATAACCTATGGTTTTTTCAGTGAATATATATATATATGTGTTCATATATCCACACTCCTGGGTTCTGCCGTAGTTCACCAGTGCACTCAGTAGCGGGTGCCGGTCATGCGCCGGCAGAGTCGCGTACAAATTCAAAGCTCCAGAAAGTAAGAACAAGCACTCACGGGGGGTTTAAATCCGAATAGGATTTATTAAGGCTTGCTGATTTGTTTGGAACATCTGACCTGAGCAGAGCGGTCACACCGCATTGCTCGCTCTGTGGGGCATCTAGCTTGATTTTCAAGCACTTTTAACAATCCTTCGTTTTTGTATTTATTTTACATTTTATTTTGTTTCCCCTTGTTTTTAATCGCCGCACCTCATACCTGCATCCTAATTGTAAAATCACCGCATTTTGCGGGTCCTGGGTCCTTTAGTTGCTGCCCCTCGGCAGTTGGGCAGTTCGGCGGCCATATTGGATGAGGGGAAGGACACCGGGCGTGCAGTACACGCTCTAGCGCCTAAGGACGCTCGACCTCCTCTTAAGGAAGGTAAGAGCAGGGCTCGGTCTTGCTGATTTGTTTGGAACATCCGACCTGAGCAGAGCGGTCACACCGCATTGCTCGCTCTGTGGGGCATCTAGCTTGATTTTCAAGCACTTTTAACAATCCTTCGTTTTTGTATTTATTTTACATTTTATTTTGTTTCCCCTTGTTTTTAATCGCCGCTCCTCATACCTGCATCCTAATTGTAAAATCACCGCGTTTTGCGGGTCCTGGGTCCTTTAGTTGCTGCCCCTCGGCAGTTGGGCAGTTCGGCGGCCATATTGGATGAGGGGAAGGACGCCGGGCGTGCAGTACACGCTCTAGCGCCTAAGGACGCTCGACCTCCTCTTAAGGAAGTCATGCTGACGCGCAGCGGTCACGCGCTGCGGGAACGCTGGATCACCGCCGGAGTCACGCCAGAGTCCAGCCCGTCTGCGCCCGTCAGTGTCCCGGAGGCGAGCGGAGCAGCGGGTGGGGCCCTTTTATTTGGTCTGTCCCATCCTACTGTTAGTAGGACTACCTATACGTCATCTGATTTATGGGCTTTGCGAGACTCTCTATGTGGTTGCCACACAGTCTTCCTGGGTCGATATAAGGGTAAGAGACGTTGCCCTGGTTGTGACTGGGTACCAGACTATGCCCCGGTCACTCTGCTGAGTAGGGAGGCGGACAGTGTGAAGCATCTTTGTCTGCTTCTTAACACTAGATCTGCACGCAGGCATGCGCAGGATATTCACGATCTGCTGACCGCTGAAAAGCCGCTGTGCCTGATGCTGACAGAGACCTGGTTTGAGGACTCGTCTAATCCTGACATAGCTATAGCAATTCCCCCCGATTACAATATCTTTAGACAAGATAGACAGGAGGGGAGGGGCGGGGGAGTGGCACTTGTGGTGAAGAAGTCTGCCACTTGCACCTTCATTCCTATGGATTCCATCTCAGGATCTGAAGCCCTCGCTTTTTCTATAGCACTGTCGCCGCATCAATCCCTTAAGGGGCTCCTAGTGTATAGGCCCCCTGGATTGGCAGGCTCTTTCTTTGATGAGCTTCAGTCGGCCATCTCTGTGCTGGCTCTGAGAGCGGAGCACTGCATCTTGGCGGGAGATTTTAACTTCCATATGGATGAGGGTCTGGACCCGGATGTGATCAAGTTGATGGAGATTACGGCTCCCCTTGGCCTTGCTCCGTATCTTTTTGGGCCAACGCATGTAAGGGGTCATACCTTAGATCAGGTTTTCTCCACGTCCCCCATCGAGGTCATGTCACTTCTGCCGGTGCTTTGGTCGGACCATAGCCTGGCGAAAGTTTTTGTACTAGGTACCAGTAAGCCATCTAGTACTGCTCCTAGACAGCGGGGGCGAGCCTCCAGGGCCATTCATCAGGTGACTCCAGCAATGCTGGCTCAGGCATCCTGTGATCATCCCTGCCCTTGTTCGGGTGACCTGGAGAGGGATGTAGAGGCCTTGCAGGTGTGGCTCACGGATAGGCTGAACGATCTGGCCCCAGCGATGGCCCCCCGAGCAACATCGAAACGGGTTTCTGCCCCCTGGTTCACCGAAGCACTGTCAGCTTCTCGTAGGCAGTGTAAGGTGGCGGAAAGAGCCTGGCGCTCCCAGTATGATCCAGCGGCCAGGCTTGCCTATAGGATCGCGGTTAAGGCCTACCATCGTGACATCCTTCTGGAGAAAAAGGGCTATTATGCTAGAAGGATAGAGGCGGCCTCTAACTCCTGCAAGGAGATTTTTACAATTGTAAGGGAATTTACAACCGCACGAACTAATTCAACTCAGGCCGCTCCACCGGACTCTTGGGTCTCGGCTCTCGCTGATTTTTTCACCACCAAGATCAAACTGATCCAGGACTCTTTTCCCCTAAGGGTATTTGAAGTTCCTCGGAGCTCTGAAGATGGGTCAGGTTCGCGGCCTTTTGTGGGCCCAGTCTTGGCGGCTTTTCCACCTCTTTTGATTTCTTCATCGTTGGCATTTATGGCTAACCTTAAGTCGGGGTCGCCTCTTGACCCATGTCCGGCCAAATTCCTTGCGAAAATGGCCGATGTTATAAACCCACTGGCGAATCCGCTCCTGAATCTTTCCTTGAGTCGGGGGGTGGTTACGCAGGCTTGGAAACAGGCAATGGTCATTCCCCTTCTCAAGAAGCCTGGTCTTGACCTGGAGGCTTTGGCCAATTATAGGCCAATCTCTCTCCTTCCGGCGCTGGCGAAGGTTCTCGAGAAGCATGTTCATATTGTGCTTTCCAATTTCCTGGAATCTTACAGTCTCCTGCACCCTACTCAATCTGGCTTCCGCCCCAATTTAAGCACCGAGACGGCGCTCTTGGAGGTGTCTGAGGCTATTAAAGAGGTGCGGGATTCGGGAGGCAAAGCCAAGCTTGTCATGCTGGACCTGTCGGCGGCCTTTGATACCGACCCCCATGAGGGTCTCCTCATCAGACTCCATGAAATCGGTCTGAGGGGGACGGTGTTCAGCTGGTTTAGATCATTTTTGGCCTGTCGCCGACAAATGGTCTGGGCCCCACCCAGCTCTGCCGTGATGCCGCCTTTGGGAGTCGGAGTTCCGCAAGGTTCTGTGTTGAGCCCGACGCTTTTCAACATCTTTATGACCCCTCTTGCGGCACTGGCGGAGTCCTATGGGGCCCAGATCGTATCCTATGCTGACGATACTCAGCTCCTTTTTACGTGTAGGAATGGAGAAGAGTTTGATGGAGAGAGTATCCGTGAGTGCCTTGGGGCTGTTTTCGAGTGGTTCCAGCTGAACAGCCTCAAATGCAACTCAGACAAATCTGAGGTACTCTTCTTCGGCTGTCCTCGCGATCCAGACTGGCAGGAATGGTGGCCGGTTAACATGTTTCCTCCAGCACATTCGTCCCAGTTGGCTAAGAATCTGGGAATTAAGATGGATAATGACCTGGCGTTAAGGTCTCAGATTCTTGGTCTTTCGGGAACTTGTTTTGGCCTGCTTAGGATGCTGCGTAAGTTCTTCCCTTTACTATCAGTAGATCACAGGAAGTTGACGGTGCAGGCCTTAATCGGCTCAAGATTGGACTATTCCAACGTCCTGTATCTTGGCCTGCCGGACTACCTTCTGCAACGGCTCCAGGTGGTCCAGAACTCGGCTGCGCGGGCCATTTTTGGCCTTTATAGGCGCGCCAGAGTTTCGGGTCTCCTGCAGTCGCTCCACTGGCTGCCTATCCGGAAACGGATAGTGTTTAAGGCTTTGACCTTGGCCCATAAGGCTCTCCATGCCTCGGGGGCAAAATATCTCCAGAAGAGGCTGATCTTTTACCATCCGACCCGATCTTTGAGGTCTGAATCCCTGTTTCTGGCAGTGGTCCCTCGAGTAAAAAAGGCTCGCATTGGGGGCCGCTCTTTTGGGCTGTTGGCACCACAGATGTGGAACACGCTCCCTTTGTCACTTCACAGCACTTCTAATCTGCTGATCTTTAGGAAGGGCCTTAAAACCTGGCTTTTTGCCCAGTAGTTTGCCTCTGTTCCTGTCTCTCCTTGCTTCAATGTGTTGTGTTACTCTGTGATGGTTGTATTAAAAGCGCCGGGACACTCCATGGAGTAGCCGTGTGCTATAAAAGACAAAAATTAGCATAACATAACATAACATAACAAGAAAGAATGCACAAACGTGTTTCAGCGGGACGCCTTCGTCAGTGTAAGGTGACCGCCATGACGCATCTCGTTATAAACATACAACAACATCAAATCTCGTGGGATCTGTCCATCTGATGGCGCCATCTTGATGTCAGGCAGGGCGTGTGTTTACAAGTGACAACAAATAAAGCATTGTGCATGCAAAAATACATATATGTCGTGTACTTTGACAATGTGAATTCATTAATAAACCAGAATTAATGGCACGATTAGGAACTGGAAAGCAATAATTACCAGACGACGATAGCAAGAATCAATTATGTGCAAATACTTGATAAGAACTTGTGAGCTGGATCACATCGTGGTTTCTAATCAAGACCGGATGTGGCCCGTAGATGGGCCCTTTCCCACAATGAGATCTGGTAGTCCCCCTCAATCGGACCAAACAGAATAGAGCCCTCAGATGGGCTTGCGAAACAGAATTAAACCACATGATTATACTCATCATCCGCTTAAACTGTACAAAGTAAAAAATAAATAAAATAAAAATAAAATAAAGATAGAAACACACTTAATCTTTACCTAAATCCATTGATCGGTAACCTCAGACCTCACTGTTAGTTGTTGTACTTAAAAAGTGATATATACAGTATTTACAGGTGTACCCTCAGTTCCTCCCCCATGTTCAGTCCCAAAGGTGTTTTCGTTGCCAGATCTATAATGTAGCGAGACTCTAGTCTCCTCAGGCGTTTCTCTCTATCCCCGCCTCTTGAATCTCGAGCCACATGATCTAGGCAAAAGTAACTCAGAAGTCTGCGATTACTGTTGTGGTGAGTTTGGAAATGGCGTGCTACCGGGTAGTTACTGTCATTATTTTGGATGGCCCTCTGGTGTTCCAGTATGCGGATTTTGGCTGGGTGGATCGTGCTCCCTACGTATCTAAGGCCGCACGGGCAACTGAGACAGTAAACCACATATGGTGTATAGCAGTTCATAAACATCTTGATGACTATCGGATCTGTTCTACCTAGTTCCTAATCGTGCCATTAATTCTGGTTTATTAATGAATTCACGTTGTCAAAGTACACAACATATATGTATTTTTGTATGCACAATGCTTTATTTGTTGTCACTTGTAAACACACGCCCTGCCTGACATCAAGATGGCGCCTTAGATGGACAGATCCCATGAGATTTGATGTTGTTGTATGTTTATAACGAGATGCGTCATGGCGGCCGCCTCACACTGACGAAGGCGTAGCGCTGAAACGCGCTTGTGCATTCTTTCTTTGTGCCTTAATAAATCCTATTCTGATTTAAACCCCCCGTGAGTGCTGGTTCTTACTTTCTGGAGCTTTGAATATATATATATATATATATATATATATATATATTACCTACTGGCGGTCGCCAGTAGGTATATATAGTTAGGATTTTTTCTCTATGGGATTTTTGAAAATTCTATGTCTAATAACTTTGGCGTTTGTGGACGGAATTGGCTGAAATTTTCAGGAAAATGGAACATTTTGTTTCTGAGCAGCCACTGAAATTTTGGGGGGGGGGGTCGTCTAGGGGGGGCCGAGAAAAAAGGGGGGTCCCAAAACGCGTTTTTCCCATGTTAATTTCCATAGGGCGGTTGGCCTCACTTTTAGCCCGAACGGCTGAATGGATTTGCACGAAACTTGGCAAAATTGTAGGGACTGTTAGCCTGATGTGCCTTTGCTAGGTCTCAAGATATGTGCTCCAGTGGATTTTGAGAAATTAACGTTCAAAAAAAGATATATATCTGTAAGCGCGCTCCGGGCAGCGCTCCGGTTCGCGTACTTGACGCGTAACGGAACTTTGCGAAGCGACCTGATTGGCTCTCCGGTGTCTGTCAACATTCTAAACAGTCCGGAGCGGCCGCCATCTTGTCTCTCGGTAGGATCGAGAGACAAGAGGAGGCCAAAACAAAGGGGGAAATGACCATAAGGGGGCATAGTAGATCCTCCTTGACCCCCTAGGTTTGATGTGGAGGCTTTAAAAGGGCCCCGCGGGGCAAAAAAATAAAAAAAAATGTTTTTGTTTTTTTTGCGTGGGGAGCGCCCGGTACGCGCACCGGGAAGCGGTCTGGGGAGCGTACTATAAGGAAAAAAGAATTATAGACTTTTCAAATATTGTATGTTAATTGATTGTTTGTTTTGTTGATTTTTGTTTAATTTCTTTATTTTTTAAGCAATTATTTATTATTGTGATTGTGTTTCAAAATTTAATAAAATGTCTAACATTTCACTGTCTGAAATGTCGTTATTTTCATTGAACATAGCTTGTAATGTTTGAGTGTGTAAAATGTCCTCATTTTCAAGGAGGACATCTACTGATTGCACACATTGCAGTAGTTCTTCGTCCCAAGTTTCATCCATAAAATTAATGTAATTTGGATCAATGATTTCTTCGTTGGTCTCTGGAAGGACAATTTCAAATGAAATTTTCTGTTCGCCTTCCATTTTGCCTGAAATTTGCATTAAAAAAAATATTAGTAGAGATAGGGCACTGTTGGGATTAATTTTAGATAGGCAGTTTTTAACAGTGAATTTATCTTTGGGCAGTGTATAGTATCAGAGTGGAAGTAGGAATATAAAAAAGTGTATGTGATTTAAGGTAAATAAATTCATAATTATACAAGACAAGCCTAACTCCATCCATAACTATAACAGAGAAGTCTATCTAAATGTATAACTACTACAGAGGGATAGTATATAACTATCAGAAAAAATTTACCATATTAACTTAAAGTGCACAATATACTTCAGTTTTTAAAAAACCAACTTACCTTTATAAAGAAGTTGAAGTAATTACTGAAAATCCTATTGAAATGTACACCAGGAAGTAGTAGTCAAAATGGCTGTGTTTCTCTCTCTTTTTTTATATATATTCAGGTACATAACCAATCAAATGTCAGGTAAAAAAAGTAGAAAATGAAAGTAACATTTTAATTGGTTGTCAATTCCAACACTTCAGATGTGTTTTGTGAAGTAATTTACCTCAGGGTATTTAGAGAGGTCTACAGGCTAAATAACTAAATGGAATTCCAACCAAATTAGTGAAAATGGTAGGGATTGGTATGTAGTATGAGCAATTCTATATTTGGTGAAAGTGTCTCCAGGGTTTCTTCTGTAAATTACTTTCCCACCTTTTTTAATGGAGCGCTTCCCGGTGAGCGCCCCGGTACGCGAACCTGCAGCGTTACGGGAGTCCACCATTTTGTGTTTCGGTCGAATTAAAATACAAGATGGAGGGCAAATAATGTTCAGAATGGGTAGAAGGGGGCACGGTAGACGTATCTTGACCCCCTAGGTTTTCTGAGGGTGGCTGAGGAGGCCCATATGTGCGGAAAAAAAACATTTTTTTTGAAAATTTCACGCGGTTAGCCTCCGGTTCGCGTACCGGGTAGCGCTCCGGGGAGCGTACTTTGTTGAAAATTTGTGAAAAAAGTTAGAGTAAAATAATAATTGTGAGTGATCAGATGTAGGGTAGCTCTGAGAAGAGCTTTTGGGTTTATGGTACATTTAGGTACTTATAAGTAGGTACCAATGCACAGTCTTAAATTCAAAATGAAAACTCTGTTGCCCTCATCTGAGAAGTGAACTCCATCACCTCTGTAGATATCTTGCATGTAGTAACGCAAGTTATTGTTGTACATGGAGCCCATTCCATGGTCTCTCATGTAAGCTGAAACAGATTTGTTTACATGCTTCCTCGACTTCTCAATTTGTGGACAAAATTGGTTCGACCACCTCCATTTCTGTCTTTGGCATATATTTGAATATACCAAGGCAGTTTGAGGAAAAGTGCCATCAATTGCTCAAAGGTGTCCTTTAAAAGCATTTCCAGACCTACACCAGTCAAAGTGCCCAAGTCATTACCTCCACAGTGCACAATTAACAGGTCAGGTTTAGGCAAATGCATAAAGGTTTTCACCAATGGTATCAATTGGTGACATTTTAATCCTCTGTGGCCAAACCACTTAATTTCCACATCTTGTAAATTGAGATTAGGTACATTTCTGTTCTCAGCATACCTTTGAGCCCAGTAGATGTAACTATGTCCAACAATCCAGACAGAAAACATGGTGAGAGAAGGTTCTGCTGCAGTCAGATGAAGTGTGGCAATGAAATGGCAGTTGGAAAAAAAAGAGTTGAAAATGAAAAAAACTGTGGAGTTTCTGTGTTAAGGAAGCAGTAGCAGTGATTGGTGGATTTTGATTGCTGAAAACAGAAAGTTAGGGTGCATGGATGTGTTCTTTGAAAGATGTAATTTGAATGGTCAAGAAAAAATCATTTAATGAAAGATTGCACTGGATACGCAGGTGCACTGAGAGTTCAGAGTTCAATTGAAACATTGTTGTGTGAACTTGCAAACATCAGAGGTCTTTCAGGAGGTGGTTGCTATGCAAAAAAGGCAGAAAGGCCAGAGGGGGGAAGGGTGTTGATTTGAAAAAAGTGAGGGAAGAGTTTTGATTGGGTGACATGAGAGATATGTGTGATGAGTTACAGCATTTCTGTGCTTTTCATAGCTGCAGACTCTGGAGTGCATACCTTTTGCTCTGCTAAAGACAATTTGGTGTGTTTCTGAGACTGTTTTGAAACTCATAAAGTATTTGCTAAGGTGAGAAAAGATTCATTTAATTTAGATAGAGAATAGTATGGTTTTGGGAGAAAATTATGAAGAAAGTTGTGTATTTAAAATGTTGCTTGGTGTCAAGTGTTTTACAAATAGATTTTGTTTCTTTGTGTTACATAGCCATGTTAAAAGTGACACAAAAATGTTGCAAGGGCCTTAAAAAAAACGATTTCATGTGTCTTAGGCCATTTTAAGTCATTTCTCCTTGAATGTAGATATATAATTCATTTAGATGATGTGTTTAAAAACGATTTTTTAAAACAATTAGGTTTCTTGATATGTACTGCTAGAGCTTCATAGGTTGCTTGGGGCATATTTATAAGGCCTTTGAGTCTCTCTGATGTTATTTTTTCCATTTTAATTTAAGACCTTTCCCTTTGGTGCAAGGTCCTTGTAAATATGCCCACATCTGTGCTTGGCAAATTTAGATTTTAATTCTTTGACTAACATAGCCATGTTAAAAGTGACACAAAAATGTTGCAAGGGCCTTAAAAAAACGATTTCATGTGTCTTAGGCTATTTTAAGTCATTTCTCCTTGAATGTAGATATATATTTCATTTAGATGATGTGTTTAAAAACGATTTTTTAAAACAATTAGGTTTCTTGATATGTACTGCTAGAGCTTCATAGGTTGCTTGGGGCATATTTATAAGGCCTTTGAGTCTCTCTGATGTTATTTTTTCCATTTTAATTTAAGACCTTTCCCTTTGGTGCAAGGTCCTTGTAAATATGCCCACATCTGTGCTTGGCAAATTTAGATTTTATTTATTTGACTAACATAGCCATGTCAAAAATGACCCAAAAATGTTGCAAGGGCCTTAAAAAAAACGATTTCATGTGTCTTAGGCCATTTTAAGTCATTTCTCCTTGAATGTAGATATATAATTCATTTAGATGATGTGTTTAAAAACGATTTTTTAAAACAATTAGGTTTCTTGATATGTACTGCTAGAGCTTCATAGGTTGCTTGGGGCATATTTATAAGGCCTTTGAGTCTCTCTGATGTTATTTTTCCATTTTAATTTAAGACCTTTCCCTTTGGTGCAAGGTCCTTGTAAATATGCCCACATCTGTGCTTGGCAAATTTAGATTTTAATTCTTTGACTAACATAGCCATGTCAAAAATGACCCAAAAATGTTGCAAGGGCCTTAAAAAAAACGCTTTCATGTGTCTTAGGCCTTTTTAAGTCATTTTATTTATGATAGGTGTGTGACTTTTTTTCGCCGCTGTGCGTCACTTTTGTGACGCAGCGGTGGTGCAAAAGATTTCCTATGTAGTGACATATTTACAACTTGATGCATCTAGGCAGATGTGTCATGCTGTAAAGTCCCGTGCCACATGAAACCGATGCAGCAGTGATGCAAAATATGCACCATGTTGCAAGACAGGCCTCATTTCATCGCCAACAAGATAAGAAGCTGAATGTTTTGTAAATGTCAAAATTGTTGTATACACTGCTCAACTTCTGTGTACTCTTTGATATGCTAGAGTCCATCTGCACTATGAGATACCTAAGCAAAGGAAACACAGGTGATGTGATTGTGAAATGAGGAAAAGAAACTCCATATTTTTCAATTACATCACCTGTGTTTCCTAAGTTTCCGAATGACATTGTGCAGATGAGGTTTAGGTCTGTCCACGGACACAGAAGAGGTCTGGCCTTTGTTCAAGAGTGAAGTGGATATGACTTACTTCATTGGTAGGCCTGCACATGTATTATCTGCTCTATACTCTTCAACAAGTGTAAATCTCATCTGCAACCCTGAGTAGGCCTCACCTCAAACAAACCTCTGGATAGGTCACACCTTATCGTCATCCTGAATCAATCATTTAAAATGTTAGGGACAGATTTATGATAGGTGTGTGACTCTTTTGCGCCACTGTGCGTCACTTTTGTGACGCAGCGGTGGTGCAAAAGATTTCCTATGTGGTGACATATTTACAACTTGATGCATCTAGGCAGATGTGTCATGCTGTAAAATACCGTGCCACATGAAACCGATGCAGCAGTGATGCAAAAGATGCACCATGTTGCAAGACAGGCCTCATTTCATTTCCAACAAGATAAGATGCTGAATCTTCTGTAAATGTCAAAATTGTTGTATACAGTGCTCAACTTATGTGTACTCTTTGATATGCTAGAGTCCATCTGCACTATGAGATACCTAAGCAAAGGAAACACAGGTAATGTGATTGTGAAATGAGGAAAAGAAACTCCATATTTTTCAATTACATCACCTGTGTTTCCAAAATTTACAAATGACATTGTGCAGATGAGGTTTAGGTCTGTCCACGGACACAGAAGAGGTATGGCCTTTGTTCAAGAGTGAAGTGGATATGACTTACTTCATTGGTAGGTCTTCACATGTATTATCTCCTCTGTACTCTTCAACAAGTGTAAATCTCATCTGCAACCCTGAGTAGGCCTCACCTCAAACAAACCTCTGGATAGGCCACACCTTATCGTCATCCTGAATCAATCATTTAAAATGTTAGGGACAGATTTATGATAGGTGTGTGACTCTTTTGCGCCGCAGTGCGTCACTTTTGTGACGCAGCGGTGGTGCAAAAGATTTCCTATGTGGTGACATATTTACAACTTGATGCATCTAGGCAGATGTGTCATGCTGTAAAGTCCCGTGCCACATGAAATTGATGCAGCAGTGATCCAAACATGCACCATGTTGCAAGACAGCCCTCATTTCATCTCCAACAAGATAAGAAGCTGAATCTTCTGTAAATGTGAAAATTGTTGTATACACTGCTCAACTTATGTGTAGTCTTTGATATGCTAGAGTCCATCTGCACTATGAGATACCTAAGCAAAGGAAACACAGGTGATGTGATTGTGAAATGAGGAAAAGAAACTACATATTTTTCAATTACATCACATGTGTTTCCTAAGTTTACAAATGACATTGTGTAGATGAGGTTTAGGTCTGTCCACAGACACAGAAGAGGTCTGGCCTTTCTTGAAGAGTGAAGTGGACATAACTTACTTCATTGGTAGGCCTTCACATGTATTATCTCCTCTGTACTCTTCAACAAGCGTAAATTTCATCTGCAACCCTGAGTAGGCCTCACCTTAAGCAAACCTCTGGATAGGCCACACCTTATCGTCATCCTGAATCAATCATTTAAAATGTTAGGGACAGATTTATGATAGGTGTATGCCTCTTTTGCGTCACTGTGCGTCACTGTTGTGACGCAGCAGCGGTGCAAAAGATTTGCTATGTGGTGACATATTTACAACTTGAAGCATCTAGGCAGATGTGTTATGCTGTAAAGTCCTGTGCCACAGGAAAGTTGCGTCAGGTTTCATATAGGTGTTTTGTTGCAGGGTGGGCATTCATTTGCATGAAAGCCCTGTAAAACTAACACAGTGAAATTTAGAAGATTTCACTGAGTCAGATTTATAGCATTGCTGAATCAAATCCTTACGCCTGTTTGAAACAGGCATAAGGAGTGAAGCACCATGCAATGTGTGGCTTCCTCCTGTGCATTGCAGTAGACATGTCGTGTTTACGACGTGATTCGTGCAATGTGCTGCTTTTGCGGCACAGATGCATGACGCATCTGTGCTGTTTTTACTCAATGGTGCTCCACATTGTAAATGCGGCACACCATGGGTGGCAGAGCAGCGGTGCACGTTAACTGGTGCATCCCCGGGGATGCGCCAGTTAACATAAATCTGCCCCTTTACATTTAAGTATGAGCAGGGTAAAAAGAGTCGGTGGACATGGCTAAATAATAGCTGCAAAATGTTACTCTTGTTAAACAATTTTACTATTATAGTCTCTGACATTTGTGCCTTACTCTGCAACATCTCATTGTTGTTCTCTTTTTTTAAAGATAACAACAACATCAAGCATGAGTGATAATGAGGAATCAGTTGATCTTGATCTTATCGTTGAACTTGTGATTGAAACGTCAGTGGAAGTGGATCCCTTAGATGATTTAAATCCTGAGGATGAAGAAGACTATGATGAGGATGCTGATTTGTCAGAATTGTATGACATAGGTTGGGAAGCTGACCTGCTTGAGCCTATGGAACTATAAACATTTATTTTTAAAAGTTAGAAGAAATTAAAAGTAAAAATGTAAACGGTTTCATTTAAAATTAAACACACCTTCAAAAACAGGTTATGTGTAGTGTCTTCAATAAAATATTAAAATATGCTCATTAAATTAGATCAGATTCACATAAATAACAGCACAGGTAAAATAAAGAAGAATTCCATTTCTTTTCTGCTATTTGTGTATTCTAAATTTGCCAAAGCACTAAAAAATATTCTATGTAAAAATGTCAAGTAGTGTGTTAAGTTTTTGATGACTGTTATTGATTTACTGTTTGGTAATAGTGGTTAATAACATTTTTTATTATATTTTACCACAGATTCAACTGCAGATCATTTCAAAATTTGAGAATGCCAACCAAAGATAGAATTAAAAAGGCTGCAAAACGTCAAAGACAGCAGGTTCATGAAATAATGCAGCAGTCCTCTACAATAAAAAATCGTCAAGTCACCAAGAAAGCACCGGGTAAGACCACGAAAACATTCATAAGAAACATTTCTAGAAAAAAAAGTAGTACTACAGAAAATGTTTTTGTCCAGAAAAAGAGAAGCAATTTAAACGGAAAGGAAAGGCCAATCAAAAATGTTACTGCTAGAGCAAGAGATAACTCTGTGTATGATAGTAGAAGGAAACAACAGTTTAGGGACATTCGTAAACGAATGTTCCGCAACAGGATAATTGGCAATTTGCTAAAAAATATTAAGAAAGGTCAACAGAAAGTGGTTTTTTATAAGAGAAAAAAAAAAGTTGAGAAAGTTATTGATCAGGCGTTTGAAATTAAACGAAAGTTATTTATTTTGATAATCAATAGAATTAGGAAGCTAAACAAGGCAATTTATGATTTCAAAAGAAATAGTAGATGGAAGAGAACAGTTAATCGTAGTAATTTTTGTGAAGTTTTTTTCCGGAGAATGGATGCATAGTTCAAGTTGTGAGGCATTTTTTAATGAGGAGAGTTATTTCCAGGATAATGATTTGGTGCATGCAGTTGACACCAGCGGTCGAGCTTATGAGGTGAAAGATGGTTGTCCAGTTGAAAAAGAAAAACTTGTGACAACAGAGGCAGAGGATGTGTTAGGTAATGAGGTTTTAGGAAGACGTCCTAAGGGACCTGTGTACACCTGGAAGTGTAGTAGTATTTGCAGTGTGCGACAGGATTCTATCAATTTGCTTTGTGATTTTGTACGGACATTTAATAAGAAAAGTTTGAAGCAGAAAATGAAGTTGTTGCAAGAATTAGACCCTTGCAGAGTGAGAGAAGTGACAGGTTTGCATGGTCATTCACTGGCTTGTCTTTCCAGGAGAGTATGCCAGAGTGTTTTTCATCATTTCAGGATGCTAGCAGTGCATCATAATAAAGTGAGGAAATTAGTTAGAATGTTGTATTATGCTAAGAGTCCAGCAGTTATGCTTAAACAATTATGCGCTGCTCTTTTGCATGGTTCTGAAATAGATGTGAAGAATATGTGTGAAGAAATTGAGTTTTGTTACTTTGGAAGTAAAGAGGAGAATGTTGAAATTGACCCAGAAGAAGAGGGTAATGTGGAAGATAGTGTACAGGTTTCCAGTACAGATAATTTTCAGAAGGAAATTGCCACGTTTCAGGTGAAATCAAGTGAGAGGCCTAGTTTCACTTGTGTGTGTTGTCGACGCACTTATTATAAGAATCAGACTAATTTAGTGGATTTATATGCAAAAAGTGAAAGGGAAAATAATAGTGAATGGAAGGATTTCGCTACATACTTGATGGTAGAAAATTGTTTTGATTTGGGATTGGATCAACGTGTGTGTACTTATTGTTGTAATAAATTAAATCAAAACCAGATGCCTGCTAGAGCGGTTCATAATAATCTGGAATTGGTTGAGATTCCTTCTGAATTGAAGGATTTAAATACTTATGAATCTATTTTGATTCAAAGTATCCATCCCTTTCAGGCTATTGTAAGAATGGAGCCAAAGACAGGGAAATTGCCTCCATCAGATTTACAGAGAGGATTAAAGGGAAGAGTTGTTTATTTGCCTCTAGATTTGAAGAAAAACATTAACACAATTGGAGTAGAAAAAGTGGAAGAGGAACCTCTGGTTATCTTAGTTAATGGGCTTCCGACAAAGAATAAGAAAATATGGCAAGATTTAGTGGATGTTCGGAAAGTCAAAAAGGCAACATTGTATTTGAAAAAAAAAAATAAGTACTATAAGAATGTATATGCTGCAGAAGAGGAAGTAAGTGAAGAAGAGGATAGCGATTTGTGTGCTGGTCAAATTGAGAAAGTAGAACCCTCTAAAAGTGAAGAAATATATGAACATTATAGTGTTCATCCTTTGCATTCCAAGGAAGTCATGGGGAATGCTATTGAGTTGTTTCAAATGAAACAAGCCAAAGGGAGTCCCATTAGTGTCTGGGAGGAAAGTTTGGAAGCTCGGTTTTTCCCACAGCTATTTCCAACAGGTCAAGGAGGAAGATATGATGAGCGACCTCATCAAATTCCTGCTTCTGAATACCAGACTTTACGATTGTATGCAGAAGATGCTAGGTTTCGACAATGCATTCCCTATTTGTTTCATCTCCTGTTTGAAAGCGATCTGTCTGGACTGTCATATGCAGTGAACCACATCTTGAAAAGTGGTACACAGATGCAAAACATCTCGGCAAGTGACTTTATGGATAAAGTCAATGTCCAAGACAGTATTTTGGATTCTCACCTGATTAATCTCATGGCGTGTCAGCGTGGTACTAATGAGTACTGGTACCGTCGTCATGGTGATTTAAAATGTATGCTGAGGAACTTAGGAACTCCCACATGGTTTCTCACTCTGAGCTGTGCCGAGTATGGCTGGGAAGACTTACTTGAATTTCTACGAGAGGCAAATGGAAACATCGAAAACATCAAATTCAAGACACCCGGAGAACTGTGCTCTTTGGATCCAGTCAATGTATGCAGGTACTTCAATCATAGATTTGAAGCTATGATGTCTTTCATCATGAATAAGAAGAATCCACCTCTTGGAGAGGTGTTGGATTTCTTCTGGAGAAAGGAGTACCAAGCAAGAGGTGCTCCTCGTATACATATGCTGCTGTGGATCAAGGATGCACCTAAATTTGGAACAGATCCAGAAGACTCAGTGATGAGTTTCATACAACAGTATTCTACGTGTGCTGTTCCAAACGCAAAGGAGAAGAAAAGCCTAAGAGAAAAAGTTCTACGTTTCCAAAGCCATCGTTGTGGAAAGTACTGTCGTCGTAAATTCAGAAACAAGGACAAGTTCTACACCAAATGTCGTTTTGGCTTTCCACGACCGGTGATTTCTAAAGGAAGAGTAAACAGTTTGATGTCTTCGCTGCGACATAATGTGATGAAGAAATCACCTAAAAACACATACAATTTGAAGAGGAACGAAGAGTCCAAGTACATCAACGACTACAACCCAGTGATTTTGTCCATGTGGAATGCTAACATGGATATACAGTTTGTGGCTGATAACTGTATGGCTGTGGCTCGGTATGTGACATCTTACATCACCAAAAAAGAAAAGACAGAATTGAAGGATATGTGGGAGGACATTTCCCATGAAAAGAGCCTCAGTAAGAAGTTGTACAGTTTCAGTCTGAAGATGTTGTCGCATCGAGAAATCGGAGCTTACGAATGTTCTGACCGCTTGTCTTCAGCAAGTCTCTATGCCAAATCTAGGAGTATCGTTTGGGCGAGTCTTGGTCTTGCTGCAACGCGTAATCGAGTTCTGAAACCTGTGCGGGAAATTGAGTATTTGGCGGAAAAGGAGCCAAACAGTACAGACATTTTGAAGACCAACATGTTGGATACATATTATCCAAATCGAAGCAGTCACCTCGAGAATGTTTGTCTGTATGAGGTTCTACAAAATTATATATTCAAGAGGAACATCAAAGAAGATATTGATAAAGGAGTGTATGCTGTAATTGGAAGTGAGGGATGTCTGGTAAAGCAAAGAAAATGCCACTTGGTAAACCATCGAAAATTGAGTGGCGAATCTCCTGAAAAAAAGGAGTTTTTCTATTTAGCACTTTTGCAACTTTTCAAGCCTTGGCGTGCAGAAGAGGAACTGCTTGGAGATTTCCTCTGTTACGAAGACTCTTTCACTGCCGCCAAGGAGACCATAGAATGTCCTGCTTTTCTCAAATATGTAGAAATGTTGAATGCGGAAATCGAGCAGGAAGCAACGATTGCAGCCGAGATTGCCAGAGACAGTTCTCAGGACAGTCAGAGTTCTGTTTCATTGAGTCAGGATCCACTAGGAGGCCCTGTTATTGAAAATGAAGCTGCCACTGCCATGAATGAAGTGGAAAGAGCCATGGCACATGCTCAGGAGGATGCGGTTAACTTAGTAGACTTGGAAAGACAACTCAACGTTGAGCAGAGGAAAATATATGACGAAGTTACCAAGCAAATTGATCACGGATTAAGTCATGAGAAGAAAGAGTGCTCATGTACGTCGTTGAAGCCTGTCCGACTGTACGTGAGTGGAGAAGCGGGAGCTGGAAAGAGTTTCCTCATTAAAGCAATCTCATGTTATTTGAAGGAAAGGACTGAGTCATCGCTGTCTTGTGTTGTCACCGCTCCAACTGGACTGGCAGCACATAACATTAAAGGTATTACTTTGCATCGTCTACTGATGCTGCCAGTGGAGCATGATAACAAATTACAATACCGCAAGTTATCTGGAGATGCTTGTTGTGAAGTTTCAAGAGTCTTGAGGAAAATGAAACTTCTTATCATTGACGAAGTAAGCATGGTTTCCAATGTCATGCTTGCCTTTGTGCATTTGAGAATGCAAGAAGTTCTTAAAACAGAGTATGATGTGTTATTTGGTGGCAAACACATCATTGTTTTTGGAGATCTTCTGCAGCTGACACCAGTGAAAGGACAACCTGTGTTCAAAATGCTCACGCATGAAGATACCAGGAAGTGCCTAGGGAGCATTGGCAACGTCAATATATGGTTAAACTTCAATTATGCTGAACTGCATGAAAATATGCGTCAGGCGAAGGATGAAGTTTACAAGAATTTTCTACAAGATGTTAGAATTGGAAAAGTGACCGAGCATGGGAAAGAAGCTTTACATGCACGATTACTGTCAAATTTATATCCAGAACAAGACGTTGTGCCTGAGAATATTTTTCAGAAAATTACTGAGAAGAAATCTGGAATATGTTTGATGCCAACTCTTGCAGAATGTGCCATCTTCAACAACAAAATGTTGCATTTAGAAAACCAAGAGATTGTGAAACTGGAAGCTATTGACAGAGTAGAGCATATGGGATCTACAATTATTTTGTCTGAGAATTTGAAAACAAAATTGGATTCATTAGAGAAGACTATATCTAAAACTGCAGGTTTTGAAAAGACTCTGAATGTGTGCTTAAATTGCCGTATAATTTTAAGAAGGAATTTACATGTTGAAAGAGGTCTGGTAAATGGATCAATGGGTAATGTTGTTGATTTTGTGAAATACAGAAATAGAGATGGAATTGAATTTTTAAAAATTAAATTTGATGGCATTGAGGAAGTACAGCTAATTGGTCGTTGCTCTGCTAGGTTTTTGCTTGTAAAAGACTTATATGTTCGCCATAAACAGTTTCTTGTTTGCTTGGCATATGCGGTGACAATCCATAAATCGCAAGGTTTAAGTGTAGACAGTGCATTGGTGAATATTGGCAGTTCTGTGTTCAAGGAGGGTATGGCATATGTGGCATTGTCACGAGTTAGAACTTTATCGGGATTGTACTTGATTGAGTGTGATGTCACAAACATTTGTGCGGATCTAGATTGTGTTAAGGAATACAATAGGTTAAGAAGAGAGTATGTGCCACATTTGCCTCAATATCCTTTGTTTGAGAAACGTGTGGTAGGCCGGAAACGAAGAAATGTCACCAATACTATGGAGGTTGTAGCAAAAAGACGAAAAGTCGATGAACCTGAAATTATAAGCAGAAACAAAAAGGATTCTGTTGAAGATGTTGTTGGTTTTCAATTTGAAAACAGTTCTGGTGTCAACTGCTATGCTAATGTAGTGGTTAATGTTTTGTTTTCTCTAGAAAATGTAAAAGAAGAGATTGTGGTCAATTCTGATCAAAGATTTTGCAGTTTGTTAAATTCTGTGTTAGAGAAATGTAGCACTGATAAAACAAAAATAGAAAGTGTGTCTGAAATTCGAAATCTGTTAGACAGATGTTCAGGTCAAACACAATTCTCTCAAAATATTCAGCAAGATTGTCAGGAGTTTTTAATGTATGTGCTTGATGTATTGCATGCTGAAGGTGTAGATGTAGATCACCTGTTTGGGCTTTCTTATCAATGGCAGCATGACTGCGAGAACTGTAGGGTATCAAGTACTAATAGTGTAGACTCAGAAAGATTTATATATTTAACTTTGCCAGACAGTAAATCAGTCTCCTTTAATAAGCTAGTAAAAGCAGCTGATCACAACATGGAGTGTAGCCAATGTAAATCTGAAATGATGTCAACATTATTTATACGGACATATGGCCAGTATGTCATTTTAATGTTCCAACGATGTAGGCCTGATGGAACAAAATTGACAACTTTAATTAAAAATTTTGTAGCTTCGCAGTTGTCAATATCAGGAAGGACTTTTGTAACTGCAGCAATTATATATCATGACGGTCCTTCAATAACATCAGGACATTACACAGCTTATTTAAAGTCTAGAAACGGCTGGTCATTCTGCAACAATTCTGTTTTAACTTTAAAAAAAAAATTGCCGTATGACCTTAAAAATTCTTACCTGGTGTTTTTAAAACCAAAATTTTAGGGAAAGAATCTCGGGATGTGCTCTGAGGAATTTCAAGAGGTTCTAATGGCTCCTACACGATTTGGCCTTGAGGATAAGTGTAGTACAGAGACAATAGTTCCTGGAAAAAAAGAAGATTTTCTTACAGAAAGTGGTGGGCACAGATTAGTTGAAGGACAACAGAGTATTTCCCAAAGCAAACGGTCTTCTTACCATAACACTTGACGTCATGGAAAATTAACTGCACTTTGAATGAGTTCAGAAAAACTGTTTCTTTTTATAAGCTAATTCAAGCAGCCAATCAAAACATGGAGTAGAGGGAATGTAAGTCTGCAATGCTGTCTAAATTATTGGTCCAAACTTTTGATTATAATGTCATTTTAAAAATCCAATTATATAAATCTGATGAAAGTAAGTCTTCAACTTTAATTACAAATGTTGTGGCTACACAGTCGTTGATTTTAGGAAGAACATTTGTAACTGCAGCTATTATATTGCATGATGGTCATTTGACAAGATCCGCTTATTAGACAGGTTATTGAAAATGTAAAAAAAATTGCTGTTTCGGAAATTATTGCCATTTGACTACGATACAATGTTGCCTTTTTACTAAAAAATATTCTTACTTTCTGTTTTCAGAAAAGAGAATTTAGGGTAGGTAACTGGCGTATAATGATTCTAGGGGTTGATATAATTTTATCTACTGTTTTATATTGCTTTGTGATTAAAAGTGATGTAGAGAATTAAATAATTGTAGTAGTCATAGAGGTACTGTAAGTCTGCTTCATAGTAAGCAGTATCAGTGTCATAGGAAATGTAGAACATGAGTGAGCAAAAAGGGTAAGATATTACTAGTCTAGGATTGTGAAAGTGATCTTGAACGTTTTCTTTCTGAAAGTTGCGGAAATACAAAATGACGGGATTTGCTTACAAGAATTCCAAGAGTTATAAATGGCTCTTACATGATTTGGCCTTGAGGAAACATGTGGTAGAGAGCGAGAAGTCATTTATTGTATGTAACATATTTTTCAAAACGATGGAGCTTTTCTTTCAGAAAGTGGCGGGCTGAAAAAACAGCACAACCGAGTGTAAGCTGTTCATAGGACATCCTTCGACGTCATGGAAAGTAAGTTACTTTTGAGGAGTTTTGATTTCTGATTGGTTATGTTATATGGGTTTTTTAAACACAATCATTTTGATTGTGTTTTTTTTCCCCGCTGTTATATGATGAATACCTTCAAGTCACTGTTTTTAGTGAAATTCTATACATTCTGAGAACAGCAAAAATAAACCAATTAACATGTATAGTTAATTCTGTATTGTTTGTATTTATGATGTACATTTAGAACTGTGTAGGAGGCATGGAGAAGGTGAGGCTTCTGTAAGTGTCAAAGTTGTTGCATTCAGTGCGTACTCTTTCATATGCTGGACTACATCTGCACAATGAGATACCTAACCAAAGGGAACACAAGTGATGTGATTGTGAAATGAGCAAAAGAAATTGAATATTTTTCAAATACATTACCTGTGTTTCGTAACATTACGAATCAAATTGTGCAGATGAAGTTTAGGCCTCTCCAGGGAAACAGAGGAAGTCTGAACTTTATTGGTTGCCCTGCACATGTATTATCTCCTCTGTACTCTTCAACAAGGCTAAATTTGATCTGCAACCCTGAGTAGGCCTCACCTGAAACAAACGTCTGGATAGGACACACCTTATTGCCATCCTGAAACAATCATTTAAAATGTTAGGAACAGTTTTATGATGATTGTGCACCTCTTTTGCGCTGCCATTGCGTCACTTTTGTGAGACAACTGCAGTGCAAAAGATGCACCATGTTTCAAGATAGGCCTCAGTTCATCTGCATCAAGATACTGTTAGTTTAAAATGTATATCTTTAGGACTGTGAAGGGGGCCTGGAGAAGCAGAAGCTGCTGTAACTGTCAAAGTTGTTGGAAAAGTGTTTGTCCTTCAATCTTTTCCCTTGTCTTTTCTAATTTTTAAATACATGTTTTAATATTTTTCAAATGTTTGTTCTCTCTTTCACAGATTGAAAGTATAAAAATAACAAGTGACTAAGTTAACGACAATTATAAGGTAAATGTTTTGTACTCTTTTCGTTACATTTCTATCACATTTAACTACTATTAGTTCCACTGCTTCATTTCTTTAACCCTAACTTTCCTGCCTTTGCTACTTCCCTCATTCCTTTCTCTATTACTTACTTACTTACTCTACTCCTTCCACTCCTTTTCTCAGTCCCTCTCCTCATAGTTCCTCACTCTTGTTCACTCACTCCGTCTCTATTACTCTTAGTGTCTCTGACTGATCACTCTTTCACTACATTATGCTTTCTCTGTGTAGTTGAAGCACACTAAGGGGCATGTTATGAACACAGCCAATAAAATTATTGCTGCTTTTATCGGCAGAAAACTGCTGCAAAAGCGGCTTTAGCGGCAGTTTTCTGCCGCAAAAGCGGCTTTAGCGACACATTTCTGCCAATAAAAGCTGCGAAACTTTTATTGCCTATGTTGATAATATGCCCCTATGTTATTTACATTTCTTTGCTGTTTCAATTATTCCTTTTCTGTTACTTCTTCTTTTCTGCTTTCTGTTTTTTCTCTCTGTTATTCCACATGTTTTAATCTTATTTTGAACATTCACTCACATTCTCTAAGAAACTCTTCTTTGTTATTCTTCTACTCTCCTTTTTTTCTTTCACTTCCTTATCTATTTTGTTTTTCACAATTATATCGTCTTCCATCTTTTCTTCGGTAAATAAATCTATTAAACAGTATCTCTGGTTTAGTCCCTATAGCTGTCTTTCTTTTAACATTACTCTCTGTTTACTTCCCTTATACTTACTCTTCTTTTTAAAAAAAAAAATTTTTTTGGTTCGCTCCCGGTTCGCGTACCGGGGAGCGAACCGGGAAGCGAACCAAAAGAAATAGATGTTGGCAGATTGCTAAATATTCTACCAATTTTTTTATAAAGGGGATGTAGTTCTGATAAGAACTTTTTTTTTATTGTTTTTGTTGTTTTATATTTTTTTGATTATTTTTCTGAACATTTTTTTACTTTTTTTGTATTTTTTGAACGGTTTTATATATTTTTTGGTTTTTTTGGGGGGGAAAAGAAAACGATTCATTGTAAAGGGCTCAACAGGAGCAACAAAAAAAAAAGAATTTATTCTCTGGGGCGTTTTGGACAATCATGATTGTGTATAGCTCTGTTGATCAGAGTGATGCTACTTTCTCTGTAGCAAAGTAATTGGTTACAACGCACGCAGACTTGTTTCACTTCCCTGAACCTCATCTGTATATTTGGGACCGTCTCCCTCGCCTCTGGTCCCGTCACTTCCTGTACAACTGATCTTCTGGCCATAGAAGGGGGATTATCTTGCTGGTCACGTAACTGTGCAGCACTGTAGTTGATAGGATGCCACCTCTCCATATGGCGATGCATAGTATAATTCCCGTAACTGTACTTCTTTTCTGTCCCTCTGGACAAATCCTTCTTACAGATCAGGCAAGTTACGTACCGTGCATTGACTTTTTTTTGGCCCCGAGGATATTTAAAAAATTGCCAAATAAAGTTTTCTTTCAGATGAGACCTCCTGGGCTCCTCAGGCAAAAAATGCCTCTCTTCCTGCTGTTCCTCTTCTTCTTCTTCTTCCTCCTCTTGCTGAATGATAACTTCAGCAGGTGGTCCTCTCTTCCTTGAAGGTGGTGGAGGTGGTGGGGGTGCACCAGCTGAAGCTACTAATGAAGCCATTGCTCAGTGATCACAAAGGGTCTTCCTCTCACAAAGATGAAAGTCAGAGTGAGGAAAGAAGGAGGGGTTTTCATCATTTGGGAAAAACAATACTTCTAAACCAATGAAAAGTGTTACTTTTAGGTCACATGACCTAGTCTTACATCATTAGGAAACCAAAAGTGAAATGAACCAATGAAAAGTGTTATTAACAAGTCACATGACCGATTGTGTTTACGTTACGCGCTTTGCGCCGCGTCCCGGATCGCTTCCGGGAAGCTGCGCTTCGCGCCTCGTTCGCGTACCGGTTCACTTCCGGGTACGCTAACGCGGCGCGTCATATGACGTTTCACGCGACAACGCGATACGTCACGCTGACGCGACGCGTCACGATGTTGTTTTCTAACGCGGCAGTTGCGCAAACGGAACGTTTACCGGTTCGCGGACCGGGTCGCGGCACCATTTTGAGCTAACGGGAAGCGACCCGGTTCGCGGACCGGTAGCGAAACAAAAAAAAATAATAAAAAAAATTATTAATAAACATATAAAATATATTTTTTGATTTAAAGAAGAATACATTTTACAGCTATAGATATTAGCTTTTAAAAAAACAATGAAATTCACTGAAAAAACCATAGGTTATAGACCATATATAGTTAGGAATTAGCATTTACAAAACCTTGAAAATTCACTGAAAAAACCATAGGTTATAGACCATATATAGTTAGGAATTAGCATTTACAAAACCTTATTTTACTCACACAAAACCATTGAAATTCCATATATAGTTAGTTGTACTAACTATATATCGCGCACCCGCAATCCACTGCTGATCATGTCACATATTACATCATTCATGACATGGTCAGTGACATCACTGATGACATCACTGATGACATCTCAAATGACATCACTGATGACATCACTGATGACAACATCCAGTGACTGTATGTTTCTGTAAAGTTAAAATATGTCTTACATATTGAAGAATGAGTGGATGTATAAGTGTCTGGATGAAGGATTTAGTAGGTGCATGACTGACTGTATGAGTGAGTGAATAAATGTGTGTCACTGAGTCCATGGGTTAGTGACTAAACTGTCTTAATTTGTGCATCATTATGTCTGTTGTTCTGTAAACTGCTGCATGTGTTGATCAGTAGCTATATGAGTAAGTATATGGGTTATTGTTTGGTTGCCCAAGTATTTGTATGGGAGACTGAGTGTGTGTGTGTGGGTGGCTGGGAGGTGTATGACTCTGTGCATAGATGTGTGAGCAGTTGATTCACTAGATGTATGGGTTCAAAAGTGCATGTGGAAACACCTGTATGGGCGGTTGACTAAGTGCATTGGTGACTGAATGGATATCTCAGTGCTACATGTCAAAGTAAGTACATATGTAAAACACAGTACATGTGACAGTTGACATATATAAATAACTGTGCATAAGAGCCAGTGAATGTGAGAGTGGCTGTATTGATCATTGTGAACTTGTATCAGGCATTGTAAAAGAGAGTAAATATGTGTTAGTATATGTTTGAATAAGTAAGGTGTGTATAACTGTATAGTTGAGGAAATGGAGGTGTGATTGATTCTTTGCATGACTGACTAAGTGTGTGAGTAACTCCATGGATGAGTGACAGTCTGTGAGTGTCTGTTTACACTGAGTGTATCTAAGGTTATATTAGAGTCTGAAAAGGTTCATCGTATTATCACATGAATGATGTCATCAGTGATGTGATCAGTAATGTCAAATGAGATGTCATCAGTGATGTCATCAGTGATGTCATTTGAGATATCATCAGTGATGTCATCAGTGATGTCATTTGAGATGTCATCAGTGATGTCATCAGTGATGTCATTTGAGATGTCATCAGTGATGTCATCAGTGATGTCACTGACCATGTCATGAATGATGTAATATGTGACATGATCAGCAGTGGATTGCGGGTGCGCGATATATAGTTAGTACAACTAACTATATATGGAATTTCAATGGTTTTGTGTGAGTAAAATAAGGTTTTGTAAATGCTAATTCCTAACTATATATGGTCTATAACCTATGTTTTTTTCAGTGAATTTTCAATGTTTTGTAAATGCTAATTCCTAACTATATATGGTCTATAACCTATGTTTTTTTCAGTGAATGTATATATATATATATTCACTGAAAAAACCATAGGTTATAGACCATATATAGTTAGGAATTAGCATTTACAAAACCTTGAAAATTCACTGAAAAAACCATAGGTTATAGACCATATATAGTTAGGAATTAGCATTTAAAAAACCTTATTTTACTCACACAAAACCATTGAAATTCCATATATAGTTAGTTGCACTAACTATATATTGCGCACCCGCAATCCACTGCTGATGATGTCACATATTACATCATTCATGACATGGTCAGTGACATCACTGATGACATCACTGATGACATCTCAAATGACATCACTGATGACATCACTGATGACAACATCCAGTGACTATGTTTCTGTAAAGTTAAAATATGTCTTACATATTGAAGAATGAGTGGATGTATAAGTGTCTGGACGAAGGATTTAGTAGGTGCATGACTGAATGTATGAGTGAGTGATTAAATGTGTCTCACTGAGTGCATGGGTTAGTGACTAAACTGTCTTAATTTGTGCATCATTATGTCTGTTGTTCTGTAAACTGCTGCATGTGTTGATCAGTAGCTATATGAGTAACTATATGGGTTATTGATTGATTGCCCAAGTATTTGCATGGGAGACTGAGTGTGTGTGTGGCTGGATGGGAGGTGTGTGACTCTGTACAGATCAATGTGTACTTGTATCAATGATTGTATAAGAGAGTAAGTATGTGTTAGTATATGGTTGAAAACGTAAGGTGCTCTATGTTTAACTGTATAGAGTAGAAAATGGAAGTGTGATTGATTCTTTACAGGACTGACTAGGTGTGTGAGTAACTCCATGGATGAGTGGCAGAGTGTGAGTGTCTGTATAGGTGTATGAGTGCATATGATTGTGTTGTAAACATGAGTGATTGTATGTATGAATGATTGTATGGGTGAATGAGTGAATGTGTGTGTAGACGTAGGAATCAGTGAGTACGTATGTAGTAACTAGTATTGGTGTGTCAATGGTTTCAAAAATTATACTCTGTTTTTAACACTGGGTGAAACAGAGGTTATATTAAAATGTGAGGAGATGCATTGTATTGTCACATGAATGATATCATCAGTGATGTGGTCATTGATGTCAAATGAGATGTCATCAGTGATGTCATCAGTGATGTCATTTGAGATGTCATCAGTGATGTCATCAGTGATGTCACTGACCATGTCATGAATGATGTAATATGTGACATCATCAGCAGTGGATTGCGGGTGCGCAATATATAGTTAGTGCAACTAACTATATATGGAATTTCAATGGTTTTGTGTGAGTAAAATAAGGTTTTTTAAATGCTAATTCCTAACTATATATGGTCTATAACCTATGGTTTTTTCAGTGAATTTTCAAGGTTTTGTAAATGCTAATTCCTAACTATATATGGTCTATAACCTATGGTTTTTTCAGTGAATTTCAATGGTTTTTTAATAGCAAATATCATAAGCTGTCGAATGTCAAGTACGTGGTAAGAATTTTTTTTTTCGTGTTTATGCACACTGATCTGCTTTGATTGCTGCCCCCCACCCCTCATTTCTATTAGGAGTACTCTCTCTTTGCAGATAGTGAAGGGTAGTTAATGCAGCCCTTTCCCCCTTTGTAATCCGTCGTGCCTGCTTCTCTCTCCATTTGATTGATTGTTCTCTTTGGTTCATTCTCTATTTACAAACAAGCACAGAGTCGCAATACTCTGTTTAGTCTTTGCAGATAGCGAAAAATCGTGTAAAAAAACAAAAGGAATCGAGCAAAATCAGTAGGCCACTAATGGGATCTCTTTTGACCTCGCTAAAATAGAAACATTAGGAACAACCTGTTGAAAATAGCAATGCGTATGTATATAAGCGGCGTTCATTTGTGTTCACAGTACCCCTTGTTGATTGTTTCAATCGAGCATTGAATTGTTCGAAGTTAATTCTCTTAACGATCTTCTCTACCTGCAAACGAGGAAGAATAGGAATATTCTATCTCCCTTTGCAGATAGTGAAGGGTAGGTAACGCAAGCCTTTAACACGTCGTACCTATTTCATTCCTCATTGATTGATTGATTGTCCGAACATTGACTGTTTGGGAATTAGTTCTTTTTGGAGGTATTCCCTGTTTGCAAATAAACGTAGGAAAATCTTTGCAAGTAGTGAAAGGGTACGTAATGCGGACCGTTCTCCCCCGTTGTAATCTGTCATGCCTATCTACTCCCCACTGATTGATGCACCTTTTTCACCCGGACCATTTACTAGAGATACGTCATCTGGCCCGACCAGAGAGCACCCCTAGTGAAAAGGACATATGCAATAATAACGAAGTGATCACTGTATCCTGTTAACAGAAACTTTACCATGAAACAACCTGGAAAGAAAAAAATAGGAAAACGAAAATCAGTAGGCCACTGATGAACATGAACTTTTATTAAACAACGAACAAAGAAACGATAACATAACGTAATGATAAAACCTATTAATGTCCTAGAAACAAGAAAACGTTAAAATATGCCAGTGGTGAGAGACCAGAAAAACAGTAAGAGAAACCAAATCACCCCTCGCTGTCCCACCGCCTGCCACGCCAAAAAAATCGATAGACTAGGGAAAATGCAAGTCAGTAGAACATCCACCCCCACTCTGGAAACTTCCAAGGTGGGGCAGGGTTCCGGCTACGCCCAGCCGGGAGCAGCCCATATAAGGCAGGTTCTGCTGCCACGCCTCGGCCAGGAGATCCTAACGTAGGGTGTAGCCGGAGGAGAGGCCGAGACCAGCGGGACCCGGCCAGGGGATTGCCTTTACAACGCTGAACAGTTGCAGGGGGGGGGAATGTCTCCTCGACCCTCCCCTCTCTCTCCCAGTCCGGCCGCGGTGGCCCTTGAGAGTTTCAGGTAGTCCCGCCACATGCTCTTCCGGTCCGGCCACCAACGGTCAGGGGGCCGAGGCCGACGGGATCCGGCTGCAGCCGATAAACCAAGAAACCCGTTCATGGGGCCAGAGCCAGGGGCGTCCGGCCGACATCCACCGGAAGCCCGGCCCGAAGACGGACGGGACACTTCTTTCTTTTATAATGGCTGCGACAACACTGGAGGGGGATGTCTTGCACATGCCTCCGACCCCCCCTCGTCCTCATCGCCTGGTCCGGCCATAACAAATCTCAAGCGAGACGCCGTGGGGTGCACTGGGAGGGAGAGACGGTGCGAACAGGCCTCTCCCGCCTCCCCAGGTGGAGGCTTCCCAGCTGCACCCTCAGCGCTCCAGGCGGTGGCATCCTAACAACTCCAGTGCTGCACAGTTTCGGAACGACCTAGATAACGGTTCTTCCACTGTGGCCATGCTGCAACGTCTCGCCCGGCAGGGTGGAGCCCGTCCGCTCATGTGACCCCGCGATCGCCGGTAGCTGCCGAACTCTCAAAATGGCGGTCGACCTGGCAAGAGCGGGCCCAACATAAAGAAATGGCCCGGTCACTGGTTGACTCCACCACCGTAGTCCTCCACGACCTTGAAGATTCTAGAGGAGCCGCGGGAGTCTCCGACCCCCGATGGGGAATGACTGCCATGATCGCCCGTGGAGTGACGAAACTGTATCCGCGGGACGTCGGCGCTCCCATGCTGGCGCCAGCCTCACTTTGAATTACTACAATCCTGCAGACCTCACTTCCGGTGAAAGCACAGTGTGACCCGGTAGGAAAAATTATTGCACCCCCTCCCCTTTTTGACTGATAGTTCAAACCACCGATCCTTTCCTTTGCCCTTTTAACGGAACTTTGGACTGCCTCCCCCTCTTTTACATTTTCTAGAGAAAACAAAACATTAACCACTACATTAGCATAGCAGTTGACACCAGAACTGTTTTCAAATTGAAAACCAACAACATCTTCAACAGAATCCTTTTTGTTTCTGCTGTGACCCTGCTACAGCACAGGCATTGTCCCCAGCAGTAATTCTGCAATGCCGGTAAGAATAGCTGTGGTGCCTACTGGACTCACTCACCCCCGCGGCGCCCCACGCCGTTATTTGCTGGGCGGCAACTTGCTAGACATCACTTTCGTGCCATCTAGATTTCAGCGCGTTCTGCTGCCTTGGAACTATTCGCACAACAGACCGCTACTGACAAGAATATTTCATTATTGGTGCTGTCAATTTCAATAAATCTATTGGATAATTAAAAAGAAATTGCCACGGTCTCTTCGTTGTTTAAATGTTTTTACTGTTTTTGTTTTGTTGTATATATTTATATGTTATTAAAGTTTTATATTCCTACTACTTTGTTGGAGTGCTATATATTTTTAATGTGACACATAATTGTAAAAACTTTGATGTACAAAGAGTCATTCCTGGAATCTTCCGCTTCAGGCTCGGTCCTCTCCCCAATCACAATACAGGATGGTTTTCAGATAGTAGGAACGCGTGTGCTGTGACGGATCACATCGGGTGTGGGCCTTGATCTACTATAACTCCTTTGAAGAGGGGTGATTCTTTACAGCTGGGGCCATAAACTACATCTGCAGGGCTAGCTGATAGCCTAGGACCGGCCTGGACATTCGGACACAGAGGAAGAGGAGTGTCAGAGGGTGCGGTAGTGAATAGGGCGAAAGGGAGGTGTCGGGCGGGCACAGAGTGTGATTCTCAGGGAAGAGCAGCGCAGATGGGGGAAGGTTTATTGCCCATGCATAAGACAGAGAGCGGTGGTGACCAGTGCCTGGGGGAGATGCTTACGAGGGTGAGGAGCCATGCTACGAATCGACAGCGTGCAGAGAGTGGGTCTGGTCAAGACATCTAAAATGGCTGCCGTGCACGACAAAAGTGTGGCATTTCAAAAAAGGCAAGATGGCGCAGACAATGTTTTTCAACACTTCCTCATTTCCTTCGAATCGAACGTTAACAGACGTTGGGGCATATTACCAAAGTTAAGCGATATTTATCGCTAACGATGCTTACCAACCAATTTTTTACCACTAAGCATCGTCAGAAATTATCGAAGATAAACCTTACTATTATCAAGGTTTATCGCAAATGCGATAATAAACGGCCGCAATGCATGAATATCGCTAAAAACTCAGCGATATTCATGCATTACCGAGCTAATACTCTTAGCCATGTTATCCACCTCCCATTGGATAACATGGCTAAGAACTGCTCAGGGCAGGTGTTACTTTTTGGAGATATTCGCGCTTAGCGCGAATATCTCCAAAAGTTGGTAATAGGAGATAGATATCTTGCATGTTGTAATGCAAGTTATTGTGGTATATGGAACTCATACCATAATCTCTCAGGAAAGCAGAAACTGATCCTTTTGGGACCGCCTAAAAAGGCCTAGGGGGTGAGGAGTACTCTACTTTGCCCCCTTTTCACGTTCCGAACTATTTTATTTTACTCTCTTCTGTAATTACACAAAATACCAGCGATAAGATGCATCGGAGACACACAGTGAGAGAAAGGAGGCCGGAGATGAAGAAGACATGTCAAATACACATTGGAGATAATATAGTGGCAGAAGGGAAGTAAATATGAGTAAACTTACCATGTAACATAAAAATGTTGCACTCTATACTATAAGTCTCATTTTATACTACAATCACTTCGCTACAACCTCATAAATTAAAAATAAAAATAAATAATGTCTCAAACAATTTTTGATTTCTAAATATAAATTTATTCTTCAGAATTTTCTAAATTTGAAACAACTACTAACATGTCCTCATCAGTAATTTCCTCTTCAATCATCTCATCTGGAATCTCCTCATTAAAAGTCTGCAATGATGATTCTTGTAACTCTATGGTCTCCAAACACTCGATAAATTCGCCATCAAGAGATTGATCAAAAAAATAATTCAAGTCATCTCCTCCTTCTGACAATATTTCATTATTGGTGCTGTCAATTTCAATCAATGTAGTGGAATCATTCAAGTCATCTCCTCGTGACAATATTTCATTATTGGTGCTCTCAATTTCAATCAATGTAGTGGAATCATTCAAGTCATCTCCTCCTTGTGACAATATTTCATTATTGGTGCTGTCCATTTCAATCAATCTAATGGAATCATACAAGCCATCTCCTCCTTGTGACAATATTTCATTATTGGTGCTCTCAATTTCAATCAATGTAGTGGAATCATTCAAGTCATCTCCTTGTGACAATATTTCATTCTTGGTGCTGTCCATTTCAATCAATCTAATGGAATCATACAAGTCATGTCCTCCTTGTGACAATATTTCATTATTGGTGCTCTCAATTTCAATCAATGTAGTGGACAATTCAAAAGAAATTGCCACGGTCTCTTCATTGTGAGCCATTTTATTTTGAAATTGCTTGCTGTAAATTGCAGAAAAAAATAATCACTTTCATTTATCGTTTTTAGTAATACATAATATAAAACTAACTTCATCAAGTATTTAGTATAACAGAAGGACAGCAAATAAATAACAGAAAACATTTTTCAAATTATCTTCAAGTGTACAACATAGTTCCCCTTACAAATTAACAACTCACCTTTTTAAAAGTAGCAGAAGTGTTAGTACTGTGTAAATCAAACACCAGAAATTCACCACCAAAAATTCCTCACAAATGTACCTCAGACAGTAGTATCACAAAATGGCTGTGGTTTCCTCTCATTTGACATATATACATAACCAATTAACTTTCATCACACACAAATACAAAACCAAAGTAACATTTTAATTGGTTCTAAATTTCAACACTTTCAAATGTGTTTTCCCCATGCAATTTTCCATAGGACATTTACATACGTCTACAGCCTGAATGGCTGAACGGAATTACACCAAACTTGGCAAAATGGTACATCAAACCTAAGAGGTCAGGAAGGATCTACTATGCCCCCTTATGGTCATTTCCCCCTTCGCTTTGGCCTCCTCTTGTCTCTCAATCCTACCGAGGGACAAGATGGCGGCCGCTACGGACTGTTTGGAATGTTGACAGACGCCGGAGAACCAATCAGCTTCGCAAAGCTCCGTAACGCGAAAAGTACGCGAAGCGGAGCGCTGTTACAGATATATATCTTTTTTTCAACGTTAATTTCTCAAAATCCACTGGAGCACATATATTGAGACCTAGCAAAGGCACATCGGGCTACCAGTCCCTAATATTTTGCCAAGTTTCGTGCAAATCCATTCAGCCGTTCGATTATTATTATTTTGGGTTTTTTTTGCCCCGCGGGGCCCTTTTAAAACCTCCACATCAAACCTAGGGGGTCAGCGAGGATCTACTATGCCCCCTTATAGTTATTTCCCCCTTTGTTTTGACCTCCTCTTGTCTCTCGATCCTACCGAGAGACAAGATGGCGGCCGCTACGGACTGTTTGGAATGTTGACAGACGCCGGAGAACCAATCAGCTTCGCTTCACAAAGCTCCGTTGCGCGAAAAGTACGCGTCCTGGAGCGCTGCCCAGAGCGCGCTTACAGATATATATCTTTTTTTAAACGTTAATTTCTCAAAATCCACTGGAGCACATATATTGAGACCTACAAAAGGCACATCGGGCTACCAGTCCCTACAATTTTGCCAAGTTTCGTGCAAATCCATTCAGCCGTTCGGGCTAAAAGTGAGGCCAACCGCCCTATGGAAATTAACATGGGAAAAACGCGTTTTGGGACCCCCCTTTTTTCTCGGCCCCCCCTTGACGAACCCCCCCAAAATTTTCAGGGGCTGCTCAGAAACAAAATGTGCCATTTTCCTGAAAATTTCAGCCGATTCCGTCCACAAACGCCAAAGTTATTAGACATAGAATTTTCAAAAATCCCATAGAGAAAAAATCCTAACTATATATATATATATATATATTACCTACTGGCGGTCGCCAGTAGGTATATATAGTTAGGATTTTTTCTCTATGGGTTTTTTGAAAATTCTATGTCTAATAACTTTGGCGTTTGTGGACGGAATAGGCTGAAATTTTCAGGAAAATGGCACATTTTGTTTCTGAGCAGCCCTTGAAAATTTGGGGGGGGGGGTTCGTCAAGGGGGGGCCGAGAAAAAAGGGGGGTCCCAAAACGTGTTTTTAACATTGAGTTTTCCATAGGGCGGTTGGCCTCACTTTTAGCCCGAACGGCTGAATGGATTTGCATGAAACTTGGCAAAATTGTAGGGACTGGTAGCCCGATGTGCCTTTTGTAGGTCTCAATATATGTGCTACAGTGGATTTTGAGAAATTAACGTTTAAGAAAAGATATATATCTGTAACAGCGGACCGGGCAGCGCTCCAGGACGCGTACTTTTTGCGCAACGGAGCTTTGTGAAGCGAAGCTGATTGGTTCTCCGGCGTCTGTCAACATTCCAAACAGTCCGTAGCGGCCGCCATCTTGTCTCTCGGTAGGATCGAGAGACAAGAGGAGGCGAAAGCGAAGGGGCAAATGACCATAAGGGGGAATAGTAGATCCTCGCTGACCCCCTAGGTTTGATGTGGAGGTTTTAAAAGGGCCCCGCGGGGCAAAAAAAAAAAAAAATAATAATAATCGAACGGCTGAATGGATTTGCACGAAACTTGGTAAAATATTAGGGACTGGTAGCCCGATGTGCCTTTGCTAGGTCTCAATATATGTGCTCCAGTGGATTTTGAGAAATTAACGTTCAAAAAAAGATATATATCTGTAACAGCGCTCCGCTTCGCGTAACGGAGGTTTGCGACGCTGATTGGTCATTCTGTCACTGGGCTATAGTTGGGCTACATCTGGCTGATATTTGGGCTACATTTGTTTTTTTTCGTCTCTGGCGGCCATCTTTGGGCTACATTGGGCTACATTGGGCTTCATTGGGCTTCATTGGGCTACATTGGGCTACATTTGGGTTCCAACATATATATAGGCCAATGTAGCCCAATATATATTTTTCAAAGTTAATTTTCGTAAAAACCACTGGAGCATATATCTTGAGACATAGCAAAGGCACATCGGGCTACCAGTCCCTACAATTTTGCCAAGTTTCGTGCAAATCCATTCAGCCGTTCGAGCTAAAAGTGAGTCCAACCGCCCTATGGAAATGAAGGAAATGAATGGGTAATTTGTAATTAGCAAATAGCTCATCGCAAACTAGGAATGGTAAAGAATCGCTATTTATTCCTTAAAGTTCGCTATTTAGGAAATGCAAAAAACTTTGATGATACATATGGCGGTTCATCTCTAACAAGATAAGAAGCATAGGGATAGATTTATGATGACTGGCGCATCACCAGGGATGTGTTAGTCATTCTGTGCCGCTGTTCCGTCACCTATGGTGTGCTGCATTTACAATGCGGCGCATCATGGGGCAAAAACAGCACAGATGCGTGATGTATCTGATGTATCTGTGCCGTAAAGGTGGCGCATTGCTGGAGTTGTATCGCAAGTGTGATGAAGCTCCAGCAAGGGTCGGGGGTGCCCCTGTCGCAGGGTTTCTGTTCTCACACAGAACTGTGGACAGAGGATTGGAACCTCGGCGAATTAGGGTGTCCCAAAAAACCCCTTAGCAAGCTAGGTACAGTGTCACATTGGATATAACAAACTCTCAATGTTTAGACAATCCAGAATATGAACTTATAGTACCTCAGGATACGTGGAACTCATGAACAGTCGGTCGTTATATATTTCTTAGAAAGCAGAACATGGAGTTAAGAAGAACACATGTGTATTTGAAATGTTTATTTACTAATGCCGTCTTCTCAGGCGTAGTATCTTAGATAATACAAGTACACATATTATCAGTAGCAAAATTACCAGCATAGTTACTAGTACATAAAAAGCGAATGGTGACAGTATGTTAACATGCTGTAAATGAATAAGAGTTAGCAACACTTATAAGCAGCCGCGGGCCGTGGAGGGAGTTACGGTGGGGCAGGGAGGCGGGGAGGGGGAGGGGCAGGGTGGAGAGGGCTCCACCCTGCTTCTCCCCCTCCCCGCCTCCCTGCCTCACCGTAACTCCCTCCACGGCCCGCGGCTGCTTATATCTCACCCTCCCTAATACACATAATATATTATTTGCTAAGAAGGTCTCTTTGTGTTGGTTTAGGGCGTGCCCATACTTTAGTGTCTTAGATTTGAAGGAATCACATCAGCATACACCAGCTCTCTCTTCATGTGAACCGCATCAAGTGTTGTGTATGTGTGTTCGGCAAAGCAATATAAAACCCGCCTCATGCCCAGAATTGGCAGAAGTTGCACTTATGTTATGAGTATGAAGTCGTGGAGATCAGACCTCATAACAATTCTGTATCGTGTTGTTCTTGAAACTTTAGCACTCGCTGTACAGATATAGTTTAACAAGCAAAGCAGATAGTAGAGCAATAACATATTATTCTCATGTAAACCACGATGAACTACTAGGTTGAAAGCTAAAGCAACAACTAAGTGTTGTGTGCAGAAGTTGCAAAAAAGGAAAAATGGCGTTTAAACCGGTAATGAGCCCATGCTAACTTAACACGGTGTAAAGATATCCAGGACGTAGATGACACCTCCCCATGATCCGGAAACGAACTGAATAAGATAATAGAAGTGCCATCTCATGAGAGCAGATTGCAAGTTTATATGTGGACGGTCCGCAAGGTAAAGCATTAAAAACTAGGAAAATTTAATGCTAAAGAAAAATAAAACAGCCAAGTACTTTATCGAGTTTTAAGCCAATAGGCAAGGTAAATAATAAAAACTTGACAAATAAGTCAATGAATTGTCAATGAAATGCTAGTACTCAGCATATCAAACATGAAAAAGGTCTATGACATAACTGTGTATGCAAAATAAGCTGCAACAGCCTCCAATAGGAAGTCACCGTCTTCATCCGAAAACAGTTCAGCCATCCAATTTAAAAGCGGAAAAGAACATACGTGCTCTCCCAGCACCGGATCCTCTATCACCATCAGAGGACAGCTCGGTGGGTTTTCAAGAAAGCTCTGTTCCAAGAAAGACTGTGTTGCCGCCAGTAAATTCCAGGGACCAATTAGTCCATGCATCAATGCCACAGCCATAATCCTTTCGCCAGGACAAACCAACTCGTGAGTAATGATAGGAGTCATCAGCTGATTAAAGTCGACGTCAGGAGAAACCGGTCCGCAGAGACACAAATCAATGGCCCAATCAAAATCACAGGTCAGGCAGTGAAATACAGGCTGGACACAGGTGAAGTAGGAGAATCGAAAAGATAATCCATATGCCGTGCTTAATATCGCCAACGGCATTGTGCCATAATATTCTAGCATGCGATTGCGGAACAGTGTCAGCAGCTGCAGGGCGGGAGGTTGCATAGGAGGGACATCCATATTTAAAAATGTAAAAAAGCACAAGAGCGTCCGCTGGTAATGCAAGTAAAAATGGCAATCCACGAAGCAGAGTGGAAAAAATACAATGAAAGAAAGCAGGGATGACTCCAAAGATTTTCTCAAATGAAGTCACGAGACCACTGGTAACAACTTTAAAAAAGTGCGCCAGGGCCTTTGTGGAGGATGCGTTAGAGATAGTCCGAACCATCTTGCTGAAATGGAAAGGCAAATCTGAATTGAAAAGGGTCTGCACCTCTGTACGGGTGTTCGCTATGTGAAGCACGAAAGTTTCACGGGCCGAACTCAAGGCCACCTCTCTCTGAGACAAAAGAGCTCTTATTCTTGCCATGCCGTTGAAATCTGCTCCCAAGGTTGGTATTTGTGGTGAGATTGAAAACTCCCTATGTTCATGTGTGGGAGGAAATAGAACATTTCTGCAGCAAATAACCCGTTCACTTACTGTTACGATAAAAGGAATACTTTTAATTAACCCAGAACAATCTTCATTATTGAGCATCAAATAACTACCATTTTCCAACAACTTGAACGTGGGGATGATAGCAGGAACTGGCGTGCCTTGCAACACGCAAGCCATATTTGGTCGGTGTTTGTTGCATGAACCGTGTAACTGTATGTGCCTACACATTAGTGAATGATCTGGCGTCTCAGTGCATTCCTCTCCATTCACATAAACTTCTTGATCATCTTTGAAACATCTGTATGTGTATGGAAGCGACCAGGCCTCATGAAGAAAAGCACTACCTAAAGGTTCATAACGACCTATTGGTATATATTTCATACAATTTGAAAACTTATATAAAGCAAAAGGCAGCGTTATTAAACCGTGGATAAGGCACGTTGCCAAAAAACCCGCAATCCTCTGCTGATGATGTCCCTGAGCATGTCATGAATGATGTAATATGTGACATCATCAGCAGTGGATTACGGGTAATAGTATCTCTAGTTTACTCCCCTATAGCTGTCTTTCTTTTAACATAAGTGTCTGTTTCCTTCCCTTATACTTACTGTTTTTGGTTCGCTTCCGGTTCGCGTACCGGCGAGCGAACTGGGAAGCGAACTAAGAGAAATAGAGGTTGGCACAGTTCCAAATATTGTACCAATTTTTTAATAACGGGGAGGTAGTTCTGAAAAGAACTTTTTTTTTATTGTTTTTGTTGTTTTATATTTTTTTTATTATTTTTCGGAACATTTTTTTACTTTTTTTGAATTTTTCTGAACAGTTTTATATTTTTTTGGGTTTTTCTTGGAGGGGGCAATGAAAACGATTCATTGTAAAGGGCTCAACAGGAGCAACAAAACAAAAAAAGAAGTATTTATTATTTTGGGCGTTTCGTACAAACTTGTATATGATAGTCAATAGCTCTGTTGATCAGAGTGATGCTTCTTTCTCCGTAGGAAATGAATCCATCGCAAAATATGCAGATGTGTTTTACTTCACCAAATTTCATTTGTATATTTGGCACCATCTCCCTGCCCTCTGGTCCCGTTACTTCCGGTACAACAGATCTTCTGGCCATAATAGGGAGATTATCTAGGTCGTTCCGAAACTGTGCAGCACTGTAGTTGTTAGGATGCCACCCAGTCATTGGGCGATGCATTGTGTAGTTTCCGAAACTGTATTTTTTCTCGGTTCCTCTGGACAGTCTATCTTGACATATAAGGCAAGTTACGTATCTTGCATTTACTTTTTTCTGACCTTTGGGAATTTTAAAAAATTGCCAAATGAAGTTTTCTTTCCGGTGAGACGTCCTGGGCAGCTCAGGCAAAAACTGCCTCTCTTCGTGCTCGTCGTCCTGTTCCTCTTCTTCCTCTTCTTGTTGAATTATAACTTGAGCAGGTGGTCCACTCTTCCTTGGATGTGGTGGAGGTGGTGGGGAAGCACCAGCTGAAGCTACTAAAGGAGCCATTGCTCAGTGATCACAAAGGGTCTTTCTCTCACAATGATGAAAGTCAGAGTGAGGAAAGAAGGAGGGATTTTCATCATTTGGGAAAAACAAGAGTTCTCAACCAATGAAAAGTGTTCATTTTAGATTATATGACCTAGTCTTACATCATTAGGAAACCAAAAGTGAAATGAACCAATGAAAAGTGTTATTACCAAGTCACATGACCTGCTGTGTTTACGTTAAGCGCTTTGCAGGGCCTCCCGGTTTGCTTCCAGAAACCTGCACTTTGCGACTCGCTTCGCGTACCAGTTCGCTAACGTAGCACGTCATATGACGTATCACGCGACAACGCGAAACGTCATGCGTACGGGAGGCGTCACGATGTTGTTTTCTAACGCGGCAGTTGCGGTAAAGAAACGTTTACCGGCTCGCGGTCTATTTCGCGGCATCAAGGTCAGCTAACGGGAAGCTTCCCGATTCGCGAAGCGGGAACGAAGAAAAAAAAATATTAAAAAAAATAATTATTCATAAACATATAAAATATATTTTTGGATTTAAAGAAGAATACATTTTACAGCTACAGATATTAGCTGTTAAAAAACCAATGAAATTCACTGAAAAAACCATAGGTTATAGACCATATATAGTTAGGAATTAGCATTTACAAAACCTTGAAAATTCACTGAAAAAACCATAGGTTATAGACCATATATAGTTAGGAATTAGCATTTACAAAACCTTATTTTACTCACACAAAACCATTGAAATTCCATATATAGTTAGTTGCACTAACTATATATCGCGCACCCGCAATCCACTGCTGATGATGTCACATATTACATCATTCATGACATGGTCAGTGACATCACTGATGACATCACTGATGACATCTCAAATGACATCACTGATGACATCACTGATGACATCTCATTTGACATCAATGACCACATCACTGATGATATCATTCATGTGACAATACAATGCATCTCCTCACATTTTAATATAACCTCTGTTTCACCCAGTGTTAAATACAGAGTATAATTTTTGAAACCATTGACACACCAATACTAGTTACTACATACGCACTCACTGATTCCTACGTCTACACACACCTTCACTCATTCACCCATACAATCATTCATACATACAATCACTCATCTTTACAACACTATCATATGCACTCATGCACCTATACAGACAGTCACAGTCTGCCACTCATCCATGGAGTTACTCACTCACCTAGTCAGTCATGTAAAGAATCAATGACACTTCCATTTTCTTGTCTATACAGTTAAACATAGAGCACCTTACATTTTCAAACATATACTAACACATACTTACCTTCTTATACAATCATTGATACAAGTACACATTGATCTGCACAGAGTCACACACCTCCCAGCCAGCCACACACACACTCAGTCTCCCATACAAATACTTGGGCAATCAATCAATAACCCATATAGTTACTCATACAGCTACTGATCAACACATGCAGCAGTTTACAGAACAACAGACATAATGATGCACAAATTAAGACAGTTTAGTCACTAACCCATGCACTCAGTGAGACACATTTAATCACTCACTCATACAGTTAGTCATGCACCTACTAAATCCTTCGTCCAGACACTTACACATCCACTCAATCTTCAATATGTAAGACATATTTAAACTTTACAGAAACAAAAAATCACTGGATGTTGTTATCAGTCATGTCATCAGTGATGTCATTTGAGATGTCATCAGTGATGTCATCAGTGATGTCACTGACCATGTCATGAATGATGTAATATGTGACATCATCAGCAGTGGATTGCGGGTGCGCGATATATAGTTAGTGCAACTAACTATATATGGAATTTCAATGGTTTTGTGTGAGTAAAATAAGGTTTTGTAAATGCTAATTCCTAACTATATATGGTCTATAACCTATGGTTTTTTCAGTGAATATATATATATATACATACACATATTACCTACTGGCGGTCGCCAGTAGGTATATATAGTTAGGACCTAGTTACCATAGGAAATTCCAAACATTCTATTGGGAATAACTTTGGCACCGATTGAGGGATCTGCCTGTAATTTTCCTTAAATTTGCCTCGCTGCGCTCCTTCCCTGAAAGTTTCGGGGGGATTCGTCAAGCGGGGGGCGAGAAAAAAAGGGGGTCCCAAAATGTGTTTTCCCATTGTTAATTTCCATAGGGACATTCTGACAAGGCTACAGCTCGAACGGCTGAACGGAATTACCCCAGATTTGGCAAAATGGTAGGGACTGGTATGCAGCAGCGCCTTTTGTATGTTTGGTGTAAATCCCTCCAGTAGTTTTTGAGGAAATTGAATGTGAAATTGAGTCCAATGCAATTTTCCATAGGAGCTTTAGACACAGCTACAGCCCGAACGGCTGAATGGAATTACTGCAAACTTGGCAAAATGGTAGAGCCTGGTATGCAGAAGTGCCTTTTGTATATTTGGTGAATATCCCTTCAGTAATTGTTGAGAAAATCGACTTTTTTCAAATTATATATCTATAGGCAGGACACGGTGCGCTCACGGCTTGCACCGTCCTTGCACTGTCCTTGCACGTGTGCGGACCTTAGTGTGCGCGCACGGAATTCTGATTGGCTGTTGGACATCTGTCAACATTCCAGTCAGTTGAAATGAGGAAGTGTTGTCCGCCATCTTGTTTTTGTGGCAGATGATAGTGGTTGTAAACAGAAGTGTAATAGTTGGCAAGGAGGCAGGGTAGAGATTCCTGAGCCCCCTAGGTTTTGTCATGGGGTCTGTAAAGGACCCCGAAGGTTGAAAAAAAAAAAAATTCGCGGGGCCTGCGCACCGTGCGCGGACTTCGGCTCAAAAAGACAAAAAAGAAATACATTAAAATAACAAGTTTCAGTGTTTAGATGTTGGTTGAGTGCAACACCCCCTCAACACCGTCAGCCTCTAAACATCAGGACGGCCTAAAGACTTAAATTGTCTCGGAACACTGAAGTATCACCACAATGATGTACGATTATTTAGGGAGAGGACCAGCCCGCTCCCCACAGGAAAACATAGGGGAAAGGAATCGATAGATCGTACTGTTTTTTTTAACTGTCTTTTTTTATAATCTGTTCTTTTATTATCGCCAATGGCTATTTGTAATGGTTTTTAGTAACTGTACAATAAAGCACTGAACTGAACTGAACTGAGTGCAACATTGAGGGATGACTCTTTCACCTTTGGGTTTAGGTAGGTGTTTTGTGGAGAGTTAGTATGGTAATTGGTAGAGAGCATTGGGGGTAGGTTGAATATTATGTGAGTTTGAAAGTGGTGATAATTTGAACCAATTAAAATGTTACTTTGGTTTTGATTTTGTGTGTGATAATATTTGACTGGCTGGGTATCTGAATGTGTATGAGAAATGAGAGGGAAACACAGCCATTTTGAGATTTTAGTGTTTGAGGTATACTTCTGAGGTGTGAGATTGACACAATTTACTGTTCAACAGTTTTCAAGAAGGTGAGTTGTTAATTTGTAAGGAGAACTCTGTTGTTCACTTTAAGTTAATAGGAAAAATGTTTTCTGTTAGTTATTTAATGTTTTTCTGTTATACTTATGGATTGAGTAGGGCAACATCAGATGCAGTGCTTTATATTTCTAATTCTTGCTTGATACTATACACTGTCCAGGGAAACACGGCCATTTTGTGACTATAGTGTCTGAGGTAGTTTTGTGAGGAAATTTTGGTGTTCAATTTCTGGTGTGAGATTTACACAGTAGTGACTCTTCTAATAGAATTTAATAGTTTTTCTCTGCCCTATCTCACTCTTCCTCTGCACCATCTCACTGTCTTTCTCTTTCTTTTAATAGTACACTAACATCAATAATGGCTGAAAATGAAGAGTCATTTGGCATCGTTATAGAAATTTTTGTGACTGTTATTGAGGATGGAGAGCTTTATGATGGAGGAGATGGCTTGGACGATTTCTATGATGAATCCTTGGATTCAGATTTAATGGAAGCTCTGGAGTTCATTGAGTTTGAGGATTCTTTTTGGGAGATTTTTAATATTGACATTGCTGATGATGCAATCTTAGACGATCATTTAAATTTTGAAAATTTCCAACAATAAATTTAAATTTAGTAAATAAATATTGTATGAGAATTTATACTTATCAAAATGTAATTTATGAGGTAGTAGCAAACTGATAAATTTTGGTGTTACATTGTAAGTTTACTCATAAATATTTCCCTTCTCCCCCAAAATGTTCTTAAATGTGTATTTGACATCACTTTTTCATGTCCTGCATCCTTTCTCTCACTGTCTGTCTCTGATGCACAAGATTGCAACATAAGTAAGTTTAAAGAACAGCAAGTGTGTCTCACCAGAGCAGGAAATCATGCAGTAAGCGCTGTTTCTCTTTCTTTTAATAGTACACTAACATAAAATGATGAATGAAAATGAGGAGCCTACCAACATCTTCTTTGAAATAACAGCAACGTTTATTGAGGCAACTTATTCTGTGGTGTATATTGATCCTATGGATGAAACAAATCATGAACAACATGAAGGAGATACCATGGCATATTTTTTTGATGAAACACTACATATGGAATTAATGGAATGTGTAAACATTGTTGAGTTTGACGAATCATTTTCAGACACTTTGAAGGATGAAATTCCTGATGAAGAAATGCTACAAGTTCTTTTAGATTTTGAAAATTCTGATAAATAAATTTTAATTTAGTAAAGAAAAATTGTTTTGAAAATTATACTTATTTAAATGTAATTTATGAGGTAATAGCAAAGTGATACAATTTTGTGTTCTTCATGTCCTGCATCCTTTCTCTCACTGACTGTCTCTGATGCACTAGTTTACAACATAAGTAAGTATATAGAACAGCAAGTGTGTTTCACCAGAGTAGGAACTCATGACTCCCTACGCCAATTCTGACCACACATTGAGAAAGGAAGGAATCATGTGAACAAATCTGTTTCTGCTTTCCTGAAAGACTACAGTATGGATTCAATATACCACAATAACTAGCATTACAACATACAAGGTATCTATAGAGGAGACAATGTCCATTTCCATTTAGTTTTATTAAAAAAAAAAAAATCCAATAGGTCCACGCACCGTGAGTGCTCGGTGCATGCACTGTGAGTGCTCGGTAAATGCACGGTGCGCGAGCCCTATCGCCGCCATTTTGTGGTTTCAGAAGAGAGTGAAAAATATAACTTAAAAACGTGGGAAGGGGGTAGGGTAGAGTGTCCCTGACCCCTCAGGCCTTCTCAGGGGGTCCTTCAAGGACTCCTAAGGTTAAAAATAATGTTTATTTTTTTTTAAATAACAGAAAACACGATACGTCCGCGTACGGGGCGTGCTCGGTGAGTGCTCGGTGCGCGGACCTCAGTAAAAATTAACAAAAAAAATAAAGTTAAAAATCATATTTGAGTGTTTACATGTTAGTTGGCTCTAAAAAGAGCCATTGTGTTCATTGTGTTTTTTTTTGGTACCTACAAGTAAGTACCAATGCAGAGTCTGATGTTACAGAGAAAGACTTTGTTCCCTTCATCAGTGAAATGTACACCATCCGTCCTATAGATGCCTTGCATGTTGTAACGCAAGTTGTTGTGGTATATACAACCCATTCCATAGTCTCTCATGTATGCAGAAACAGATTTATTCACATGTTTCCTTGCTTTCTCAATCTGTGGACAAAAATGATTGGACCAATTCCATTTTTGCCTTTGGCATATATTGGAATAGACAAAGGCAGTTTGAGGAAAAAGTGACACCAATTGTCCAAAGATGTCCTTCAATAGCATTTCCAGACCAACCCCAGTCAAAGTGCATAAGTCATTTCCACCACAGTGCACAATTATGAGGTCAGGGTGTGGGAGATGCATGAAGGATTTCACCAATGGTATCAATTGGTGACATCTCAATCCTCTCTGACCAATCCATAAAATATCCACATTTGGTAAATCAAGGTTTACAATTCCTCTGTTTGTTGCAGACCTTTTAAACCAGAATACAAAGCTGTGTCCTACAAACCATACTGAAAGCATGTTCAAGGCAGATCTGGTTGTACTCAGATGAGGGCTGTAAATGAAATGGCAGTTGGAAAGCTTGCAGTTTAGAAAAAAAAGAGGAGGACATTCACTGCACTTGAAGCTTAAGAAATGATTGGTGTTTTCTGAAAATGCAAAAGAGCATATTAGGGTGCATAGTTTTGTTTTTTAAAAGAAGCAATTCTAACGGTTCAGAAAAGGTCATTGAAAGGAACATTGCACATGATTAGCTGTTATATTGAAAGCTCTAACAACCTTGCTGGATTCATTTGCAACATAGTATGATGAACTTTTAAACTCTGTTCTTCCTTAGGTGGGAGTTACCATGGTAACAAGTTGAATGAGCACTAGGGGGATGGTGAATATTATGTGAGTTTGAAAGTGTGGGAATGTAGAACCAATTGAAATATTAGTTTAGTTTTGAAATCATGTGGGAAGACATTTCATTGGTTAAGACCTGAGATATGTGTGAAGAATGAGTGGGAAAGTGTGCCATTTCTGGTTCCAGTGTCTGAGCTGCATTTCAGAGATTCTGCTTAAGAAAATCTGCTGTGTGTTTGACACTGTTCTATATTTTCAAAAGCGATTTTAAAGGTGAGTAAAATAGCGAGAGTGTTGTTTGCAGTATTGGGAAGCATAACACGCATATTGGGCTTCATTACTGTTGTATTTTGAAAATGAGTCAGGTTTCTGAATTGTAGTGTAGTGCTCATTTAAATGGGTTGTGCTCTGTGTGTAAAATGATTTACCATGCTAAATGTTTTTTGATAAAATGTGTGGCTTAAAGATTTTTGACAAGGATCACAGTGAGTGTCTGTGAATTAAGGAATTATATTTTCACCTTTTTCCATAATGTTACCTGTGTGTGCTTACAGTTTGTATCTTTTAGCTTATAGGGTAGACTTCTTTTTAAATTGTTTTTCATGCTTGGATTCAATGCTGGTATAGAGATAGTGTAATGGCTTCATAGGACTTGAAAATATGCTCCTTTTTTAGAAGCGCCTTGCGCAACCTTTAACATGGGTGCAAGCAGTGAATGTATGGAGAGGGATAGGAATAGCAGATAGAAAACAATATGAAATGGTGTGGGAGATGCATAAAGGATTTCACTAATGGCATCAATTGAGATGGAATATAAGATAAAGAGGGGCATATTTACAAGCCACTTGCGCAATGTTTGACATGGGTGCAAGCAGAAAATGCATGCAGAGTAATATAATTGGCACACTGATAAGAATATGAAATGCTGTGAGAGATGCGTAAAGGATTTTACTAATGGCATAAATTGAGATAGAATATACAAAAAAGACAGGCATATTTACAAGCCCCTTGCGCAATGTTTGACATGGGTGCAAGCAGAAAATGCATGCAGAGTAATAAAATTGGCACACAGACAAGAATATGAAATGCTGTGAGAGATGCGTAAAGGATTTTACTAATGGCATACATTGAGATAGAATATACAAAAAAAGAGAGGTATATTTAGAAGCCCCTTGCGCAATGTTTGACATGGGTGCAAGCAGAAAATGCATGCAGAGTAATAAAATTGGCACATAGACAAGAATATGAAATGCTGTGAGAGATGCGTAAAGGATTTTACTAATGGTATAAATTGAAAAAGAATATACAAAAAAGAGAGGCATATTTACAAGCCCCTTGCGCAATGTTTGACATGGGTGGAAACAGAAAATGCATGCAGAGTAATAAAAATGGCATACAGACAAGAATATGAAATGCTGTGAGAGATGCGTAAAGGATTTTACTAGTGGCATAAATTGAGATAGAATATGCAAAAAAGAGAGGCATATTTACAAATCTAGTCATTCAAAAAATGAATGGTGCATATTAGAAATGACATTTTGAAATGAGTTAGGTTTCAGCAATGTAATGTAGTGCATATTGAAATGGGCTGTGTTCTGTGTCTAAATCGATTTACCATGCTAAATGATTTTTGCTGAAATTTGTGGCTATAATATTTTTCACAAGGGTCACACTGTGTGTGTATGTGAATTAAGGAATTATATTTTCATCTTTTTCCATAATGTTAGCTGTGTGTGCTTACAGTTTGTATCTTTTAGCTTATAGGGTAGACTTCTTTTTAAATTGTTTTTCATGCTTGGATTCAATGCTGGTATAGAGATAGTGTAATGGTTTCATTGGACTTGTAAATATACTCCTTTTTTAGAAGCGCCTTGCGCAACCTTTAACATGGGTGCAAGCAGTGAATGTATGGAGAGGGATAGGAATAGCTGATAGAAAAAAATAAGAAATGGTGTGGGAGATGCATAAAGGATTTCACTAATGGCATCAATTGAGATGGAATATAAGATAAAGAGGGGCATATTTACAAGCCCCTTGCGCAATGTTTGACATGGGTGCAAGCAGAAGATGCATGCAGAGTAATAAAATTGGCACACTGATAAGAATATGAAATGCTGTGAGAGATGCGTAAAGGATTTTGCTAATGGCATAAATTGAGATAGAATATACAAAAAAGAGAGGCATATTTACAAGCCCCTTGCGCAATGTTTGACATGGGTGCAAGCAGAAAATGCATGCAGAGTAATAAAATTGGCACACAGACAAGAATATGAAATGCTGTGAGAGATGCGTAAAGGATTTTACTAATGGCATAAATTGAGATAGAATATACAAAAAAGAGAGGCATATCTACAAGCCCCTTGAGCAATGTTTAACATTAATGCTGGTATAGAGATAGTGTAATGGTTTCATTGGCATATTTACAAGCCTCTTGCGCAATGTTTAACATTAATGCTGGTATAGAGATAGTGTAATGGTTTCATTGGCATATTTACAAACCCCTTGCGGAATGCATATTCTTGTCTGTGTGCCAATTTTATTACTCTGCATGCATTTTCTGCTTGCATCCATGTTAAACATTGTGCAAGGGGCTTCTAAATATGCCCCTCTTTTTTGTATATTGTATCTCAATTGATGCCATTAGTAAAATCCTTTATGCATCTCTCACAGCATTTCATATTGTTTTCTATCTGCTATTCCTATCCCTCTCCATACATTCACTGCTTGCATCCATGTTAAAGGTGGCGCAAAGCGCTTGTAAAAAAGGAGCATATTTACAAGCCCAATGAAACCATTAGCACTATCTCTATACCAGCATTGAATTCAAGCATGAGAAACAATTTAAAAAGAAGTCTGCCATATAAGGTAAAAGATACAAACTGTGAGCACACACAGCTAACATTAAGGAAAAAGATGAAAATATAATTCCTTAATTCACATACACACTCAGTGTGATGCTTGTCAAAAATCTTAAAGCCAGTCATTTCAGCAAAAAACATTTAGCATGGTAAATCGTTTTAGGCACAGAGAGTGAGATGACACATACACACAAACAGACAGATGGTGTAGGCAGAGATTGAGATGACACACACATACAAACTGAGAGATGGTGGAAGGAGAGAGTGAGATGAGGCATGCAAAGAGGGAGATGGTGCAGGCAGAGAGTGATATGAGACACACAAAGAGAGATGTGAACTAGTGTTTATAATGTTTAGTTAATGTAATTGCTATGTGCTATGTTAGTAGTGGTCTATAATATGTCACATTTTTCTTTTCAACAGATTGTAAATATCTACAGAGTCATAATAGATTATGCCTACGAAAGACCGCCAAAAAAGACTTTATAAGAAAGCTTTATCAACCAAGAGGACTCAATTAGAAGATTCATGCAAAGGACAATCTTCAGAGAAAAGAAAAAATGCTCCTGGTAAGCAAACCAAGGATTTTTTAAGGAAATTGTTAAAATGCAGAAAAAGTCAAGAAAGTGTTTCTATGAAAAAAAAACAAAGTGTAAATAGAAAGAAAAAGCAGAGGTCACCAAAAAATTGTATAATGGTACACGGAGATCATAGTGTGTCTGGTAATCGTAGGACAAATCAGTTTATTGACATTCGTAGACGAATGTTTCGTAACAGAGTAGTTTTGAATTTATTAAAAAATCTTAAGAAATATAATAGGAAAACAACTTTTTACAAGAAAAAGAAAAGAATTGAAAAGTTTGTTGATCAGGCTTTTGAAGTGAAGAGAAAGCTGTATATTTTAGTAATCAATAGAGTTCGTACACTAGATAAGGCAATCAATGATTTGAAATCAAAATGTAAGTGGGAAAGAGTAATTAATCGGACTAATTTTTGTGATATTTTTTTCGGAAGAATGGAAGCATAGTTCAAGTTGTGAGCCATTTTTTAATGAAGAGAGTTACTTTCAAGGTAAGGTTTTGGTGCATGCAGTTGACACCAGTGGTCGAGTATATGAGGTGTTGGACGGTTGTCCAGTTGAAAAAGAAAAAATTTTGCCTAGAAATGCGGATGAGGTGTTAGCTGATGAAGTTTTAGGGAGACGTCCTAAGGCTCCGGTGTATACTTGGAATTGTAGTAGTATTTGTAGTGTGCGACAGGATTCTATTAATTTGTTTTGCAATTTCTTACGTACATATAGTAAGAAAAGTCTAAAACAAAAGTTTAAGATGTTGCAAGACTTAGATCCTTGCAGAGTGAGGGAAAAAACAGGTTTGCATGGTCAGTCACTGGCTTGTCTTTCTAGAAAAGTATGTCAGAGTACTTTTAATCATTTTAGGATGTTAGGAGTGCATCAAACTAAAGTGAGGAAAATAGTGAGTGGTTGTATTATGCAAAAAGTCCAGCACTTAAGCTAAAACAGTTAAACAGTGCTCTTTTGCATGGATCTGAATTAGATGTGAAGAAGATTGGTGAAGAAATAGAGTTTTGTTACTTTGGTGAAAAAGAGGACACTGCCGAAAATGATACAGTAATAGAAAGTAATGTGAAAGAGAATGTACAGATTGTAAGTACTCAAAATTTTGAACATGAAATTACAAAATTTAAGGTCATTTCAAGTGAAAGGCCAAATTGTTCTTGTGTGTGTTGTCGACGAACTCATTATAAGAATCAGACTCGGTTAGTTGATTTATATGATAAAAGTGAAATGGAAAATAATAATGAATGGAAGGATTTTGCAAATTATTTGTTGGTTGAGAATTGTTTTGATTTGGGTTCTGATCTATGTATTTGTAAATATTGTTATAATAAATTAAATGAAAATGGAATGCCTGCTAGAGCTGTACATAATAATCTTGAGTTGGTAAAGATTCCGTCTGAATTGATGGGTTTAAATACCTATGAGTGTATTCTGATTCAATGTGTGCATCCTTTTCAGACTATTGTTCGCATGGAGCCTAAGACAGGGAAATTGCCTCCTTCAGATTTACAGAGAGAATTAAAGGGAAGAGTTGTTTATTTGCCTTTAGATTTAAAGAAAAATATTGACACCATTGGTGTAGAAAAGTGGAAGAGGAACCTCTAGTTATTCTAGTTAATGGCGTTCCTACAAAGAGTAAGAAAATCTGGCAAGAATTAGTGGATGTTAGGAAAGTCAAAAAGGCAACGTTGTATTTAGTAAAAAACAAACAGTACTACAAAAATGTATATGTAGGAGAAGAGGAAATAACTGTAGAAGAGGACAGTAATTCATCAGCTGGACAGATTGAAAAAGTAGATGTGTCTAGAAGTGAACAGATTTATGAGCATTATAGTGTTCATCCTTTGCATTCCAAAGAAGTAATGGGGAATGCTATTGAGTTGTTCCAAATGAAAGAAGCCAAAGGAAGTCCCATAAGTGTATGGGAAGAAAGCTTGGAAGCTCGTTGTTTTCCTCAATTGTTTCCAACAGGTCAAGGTGGAAGATATGATGACCGATCTGTTCAAATTCCTGCGTCGGAATACCGGACTTTAAGATTATATGCAGAAGATCCAAGATTTCGTCAATGCATTCCATATTTGTTTCATCTTATGCTGTGAACCATATACTGAAATCTGGAGTACATCTTCAAAATGTTTCGGCAAGGGACTTTATGGATAAAGTCCAAGTGGAAAACAGTATTTTGGAATCTCACCTAATCAATCTCATGGCATGTCAGCGTGGTACGAATGAGTATTGGTACCGTCATCATGGGGAATTGAAATGTATGCTAAGAACTCCTACATGGTTCCTCACTCTTAGCTGTGCGGAGTATGCCTTGGAAGACTTACTTGAATTTCTTCGAGAGGCAAATGGAAACATAGGAAATATAGAATTCAAGACACCTGGAGAACTGTGCTCTTTGGATCCAGTTAATGTTTGTAGGTATTTTAATCATCGATTTGAAGCTATGATGTCTTTCATCACAAACAAAAAAAATCCTCCACTTGGAGAGGTTTTGGATTTCTTTTGGAGAAAGGAGTATCAAGCAAGAAGTGCTCCTCACATACATATGCTGCTATGGATAAAAGATGCTCCCAAATTTGGAACAGATTCGGATGACACAGTGATGAGTTTCATTGAACAATATTCCACATGTGTTGTTCCGAAAAGTACAGAAGAAGACAATCTACGACATCAAGTCTTATGCTTTCAAACCCATCGCTGTGGAAAGTACTGTCGTCGAAAGTTCAAATCCAAGGAGAAGTTCTACACAAAATGTCGTTTTGGATTTCCACGACCAGTAATATCTAAAGGAAGAGTGAACAATTTTATGTCTTCACTGCGTCATACTGTGACAAGAAAATCACCGAGAAATACGTACAACTTGAAAAGAAATGAAGAGTCCAAATACATAAATGACTACAACCCAGTCATTTTGTCCATGTGGAATGCTAACATGGATATTCAATATGTTGCTGACAACTCTATTGCTGTGGCTCGATATGTAACTTCTTAATCACAAAATCAGAAAAGACGGAACTGAAGGAAATGTGGGAGGATATTTCGCATGAAAAGAGCCTAAGTAAGAAATTATACAGTTACAGTCTGAAGATGTTGTCGCATCGAGAAATTGGAACAGATGAATGTTCAGATCGGTTATCATCAGCAAGTCTGTATGCCAAATCGAGATCCATCATTTGGGTGAGTCTAGGTCTTGCTGCAACACGAAACCGAGTTTTGAAGTCTGCACAAGAAATTGAGTATTTGGCGGAGTTTCAACCAAACAGTACAGATATTTTGAAGACAAACATGTTGGATACATATTATCCAAATAGAAGTAGTCATCTTGAGTACGTTTGTCTCTATGAAGTACTGCAAAGCTATACTTTTAAGAGGAATATGACAGAAGATATCAATAAAGGAGTATATGCTGCAATTGGATGTGAAGGATGTCTGGTGAAACAAAGAAAAGGACATTTGATTAATCATCGTAAATTGAGTTGTGAATTTCCTGATAAAAGGGAATTTTACTATTTATCTCTTTTGCAACTCTTTAAGCCATGGCGTTCAGAAGAGGAACTACTTCCTCGAGATTTTCTCAGTTTTGAATATTCTTTCAATGCAACCAAGGATACCATAGAATGTCCTGTTTTTTCAAATTATCTGCAAATGTTGAACGATGAAATACAGCAAGAAGCTCCCATTGCAGCAGAGATTGCTAGAGACAGTTCTCAAGACAGTCAAAGTTCTGTTTCGTTGAGTCAGGATCCACTAGGAGGACCAATTATCCAAAATGAAGCTGCCACTTCCATGGAAGAGGTGGAAAGAGCCATGGAACAAGCTCAGGAGGCTGTAGTTAATTTAGAAGATTTGGAAAATCAACTAAACGTGGAGCAGAAAAAAATATATGATGAAGTCACAGAACAGATCGAGCATGGTTTACGTCATGATAAAAAAAGAGTGCTCATGTACGCCATTTGAACCTGTCCGACTGTATGTGAGTGGAGAAGCCGGAACTGGTTAAAGTTTTCTGATTAAATCAATTGCAACTTATCTGCAGAAAAGAACAGAGTCATCACTATCTTGTGTTGTTACTGCTCCAACTGGGTTGGCAGCACATAACATTAAAGGGATTACTTTACATCGTTTATTGATGCTGCCAGTAGAGCATGATAATAAATTACAATACCACAAGCTATCTGGAGAAGCTTGTTGTGAAGTTGGTAGAGTCCTGAAGAAAATGAAACTTCTTATCATTGATGAGGTAAGCATGGTTTCAAATGTGATGCTTGCTTTTGTGCATTTAAGAATGCAACAAATTCTTAAAACAGAGTATGACGTGTTATTTGGAGGCAAACACATCATTGTCTTTGGAGATCTACTGCAACTAACTCCAGTGAAAGGACAACCAGTGCTTAAGATGCTTACGCATGAAGATACAAGAAAGTGCCTAGGAAGCATTGGAAATGTGAATATCTGGTTATATTTTAAATATGCAGAACTGCTTCAAAACATGCGACAGGCAAATGATGAAGATTATAAAAATATTCTACAAGATGTAAGAATTGGAAAAGTAACTGAACATGGCAAAGAAGCTTTACAGTCACGATTAATTTCAAATTTGTTTCCAAAGGAAAATATTCTCCCAGAGATTATTTACAGAAAATTGCTGAAAACAAAAGTGTAATATGCTTGATGCCAACTCTTCGAGAATGCTCAGTCTTCAACAACAAAATGTTAGAGTTAGAACATCAAGCGATTGTGAAACTGGAAGCTATTGATAAAATAGAGCACGAAGGAGTTACTATTGTTTAGTCAGAAAAGTTTAAATCAAAGTTGGATTCTTTAGAGAAGACAATTTCTAAAACTGCTGGTTTTGAAAAGACTCTATATGTATGTTTAAATTGTCGTATAATTTTACAATGGAATTTAAATGTGGAAAGAGGTTTAGAAAAATGGAGCAATTGGTCATGTTGTTGATTTTGTGAATTACCGAAATATAGATGGAATTGAATTTTTGAAAATTTAATTTGATGGAATTGAAGAAGTACAACAGTTTAGTCGTTGTTCTGTTCGATTTTTGCTTGTGAAAGATTTATTTGTCCGCCGAAAACTGTTTCCTGTTTCTTTGTCATATGCAGTAACTATTCATAAATCTCAAGGTTTAAGTGTAGATAGTGCTTTGATGAATATTCGAAGTTCTGTCTTCAAGGAGGGTATGGCATATGTTGCTTTATCTTGAGTCAGAACTTTATCTGGATTGTACTTGATTGATTTTGATGAGACAAAGAATAGTGCAGATGTAAATTGTGTAAAGGAATATAATAGGTTAAGAAGAGAGTATGCTCCAAATTTACCTCAATATCCTCTATTTGAAAAGCGTGTGGTAGGCCGAAAAAGAAGAAATGAGAAAAATTGTAGCAAGGTTGTAGCAAAAAAAAGAAAAGTAGATGAACCATTAATTGTAAGCAGAAACAAAGAGGATTCTGTTGAAGATATTGTTGGATTTCAGTTTGAGGACAGTTCTGGTGTCAACTGCTATGCTAATGTAGTGGTTAATGTTGTTTTTTTCTCCAAAGTTTGCAAGAACAGATTGTTGAAAATCGGGATATAAGTTTTTGTTGTTTGTTGAATACTGTGTTTGAGAAATGTAGCAGTGATAGAACAAATATAGAAAGTGTTTCTGATATTCGAAATGATTTAGACATATGTTCTGGTATAACTCAATTTTCTCAGGATATTCAGCAAGATTGTCAGGAATTTCTAATGTACATGCTTGTTGTATTGCAAGAAGAATTTATAGATGTTGAAAATCTTTTTGGCCTTTCTTATAAATGGCAACATGTCTGCGATAATTGTTCCTTTTCACGTAGTACAACAGTAGATACTGAAAGATTTATATATTTGACTTTACCAGACTGCAAATCAGTGTCTTTTAATAATCTAGTTAGAGCAGCTGATCGAAACATGGTTTGTACCCAATGTAACTCTACAATGCTATCAACATTATTTATACAAAGATATGGACAATACGTAATTTTAATGTCCCAACGATGTAGACCTGATGGAACTAAATTAACAACTTTAATTAAACATTTTGTGGCTTCTCAATTATCAATTCCCTATACTTCACTCCCCTTCTTCTTAGTCTTCTCACCCACTCATGTTAAGTCAGTCCCTCTGTTTCACTCCCCTTCACCTCTCTTTCCTTCCTTTGCTCACTCACTAATTCCCCTTCTGTCACTCACCTAACTGCACTTCAAACACACCTTCACAAAACTCTCTGTGTCCTCTTACGTTCTCTGTACTCTTCCATCACTCCCTCTCTCTTAGACTCACTGTTGTTAATGCACCTGCACTAATTCCCCCTTCCCTCTCCCTCATTTCCATTCCCTAACTCCTCTTTCCTTTTTCTACTGCTTTGTCTCTTGTATTGTGAATAATGTATTATAACTGATTTGTTTTTTCATTTCCACAGATATTTCACTTATAAGGTAAGTCCGACTGACCCCAAAAACTTTTTTATTTCTCTTTTTGTCTATCCTTCCATCTCTCCCTGTCTCTTAGAGTGACTCTCTCCATCACCTCATTCTGTCACTCCTTTTCCCTCACCTACACTACCTCATTTTCCCTTCTTTGATCCCTCACTGAGTCTTCTTATATCACTCCTTCCTTCACTCCCTGTGTGTAGTCAATCGCTCACTCCCATTGTCTCACGCTCACTCGACTTTATCCACCCTCTATCATTTGTCTTTCTTCAACTTCACTATCCTTCTCTCACTCACCTCACCCTTGTTTCGTTAGGCTGCTTCCCTCAGTTCCCCTTTATTTTAATCCTTCACTCCCCTTCTCCTTTCTTGTTTCCCTCACTTACCTTTTCTCAGTTCATCACTCACCTTACTCCACTTCACTTACTCGTTCTGTCACTCCCTTTGAACTCTGACATCCTCACTTCTCTTTCTTCACTGTCTCTCTGTTAGCCTTACTTCCTCTGTCTCTTCACTGTCTCACTGCCCTTCCCTTACACTCACTCTCTTTAACTCACCCACACTCCATCACTTGTCTTTCTTTGCTCCCTCACTCAGTGCCCTTCTCTCACTTTTTCCTTCACTCCCTCTGTGTCCTCACTCCCCTTGTCTCACGCTCATTCGCCATCTCTCTTTTGACTGTGCTATGTCTTCCTTTGCATGTTCCATGTTTCTCTGTGTGTGTGCCATCTTACCCTCTGTCTGCACAATATATGCATGTGCGTGTGTCATCTTACCCTCTGCTTGCACCATCTCACCCTCTACTTGTTCTATCTCACTCTCTGCCTGCACCATCTTACTCTCTACCTGAGGCATGTGTCCCTCTGCATGTGCCATCTATCTTTCTTGACTCTTAATATCCTTCCTTCTCTCTTGTATTGTGAAATATACATTGTATGCATTATAATTTATTTGTGTTTTACAGATATTTTATTTTTTTTAAATAATTTCTTTAAGTTTTTTCATATCTTAGAAGGTAAGTATAAGAAATAAAAAACTTTTTTCGCATCAGTGTCTAAGTTTTCATTAAGTAAGTATGAGAATCAGAAATAAGTTTGTTATCACTCTCTTATTGTGACAGAATAACTGCCTCACTCTCTCAGTCCCTTGCTCCCTCTCTCTCTACATGTCTCTCCCTCACAGTTAATCTTCTTTGCTCTCTCTTTCTACCACTCCTCCTCTTTACCTCAGTCAGTTTCCCTCTTTCTTTATTTTGTTAGGTTTGATCTTATTCTCCTTCCTTCACTCTGTTATTCATTTTTTACCTGTTAGTAAACCTTCATTTATTGGCACTCCACTTCATCCAGTGCACTTCCTTCTCTCTGTTTCTCACACCTCTTCCCTTTTGTGTTCATTTTGTTTACACTACTTTGTTTTGAAAACAGTGCCACATGCCCTTAAATATTCGTTAGTTACCACCGAATACTATACGGCCTCAAGGCCCATAGGAATCAATGGCAATTACCGAATCGGTAAATACCGATTCGGTAAAATGACTGAATTATACAGATTCGGTAATTTCAAAAGAGAAATTACATACATCCCATTTACCTACTCTTAAATATTGAAGTGGTATGATTTGGGACACGATATAGGTAGGCATTTACCGGTCGGTAACGGCTGAATTTGGCCGTTACTGACCGGTAAAAGCCTTTTCCTATGTAGGAGGCCTTTATTTACAGATTTGGTATTTTTACCGATTCTGTATTTACCGAATCGGTAAAATTACAGAATCGGTAAATATAGACTCGGTAAAAATACCAAATCTGTAAATTCTAATGTAGGTAGCACTGTTGATAGTGCTAGAGGCGTCTAAGAATGTGTTATTTACCACTCGAAAATTGGATGGTAAATAAGGAATTCCTGTGTACATGCACATCTGTGCATGTACACCTGTGCTATGTGGCACACATACATTACCTAAGGATATTTATGTGTGTCACATTGCACACAAGCCAAAAACAGGGGTGCTACAGGGTGTCAAAGTGACACCCTGTTCCCCTTGGCAAGATTCGGTATTTACCGATTCGGTAATTACCGAATCGGTATTTGCCATTGATTCCTATGGGCTTCAAGGCCCATAGGAATCAATGGCAAATACAGATTCAGTAATTATCGAATCGGTAATTACCGAATTTTACCGAATCGGTAATTAATTTGGTAAAAATACCTACATCCCCATTGCCAGTTCTTAAATACCGAATCGGTGTGATTCGGTATTTAAGAAGTGGTAATCTGGGATTACCTACATCGGGCCCTCTGTATTGATGAGTAGGTAAATCGAGATTACGTACATCTGGCCCATTGAGTTGTAACATATTTATATATATATGTTACATTTCAGTGCTCTGGAAGTAGTACAGTATACTATAGGTAAACACCTAATAGGTTTATGCTGTACCACATCCTTATAGTTTTGCACTTTGACATTCACTATGACAAACTTTTACATACAAACATAGAAATTTAGCTCTTTCTTTAACCAGTAGAGGTAGTTCTAAAAAGAACTGTTTTTTGTTTTTGTTTTTGTTTTGCTTGAAAAACGATGTAAAAAAATAAACTTTTTAAGGCAGATAATTGTTCAACCGGAACAAACTATGAAAAATAAAGAAAAAAATTATGGGGTGCACCTGTGCTTCCTGTTTTTTTGCAGGATAACTTGAATGGACTCTTGTCCAAAGGCTATTAGTTTATGGCAATGAATGCATTGCATCATCAAATTCTTAAGTTCTGGTTGGATATTTGCAATCATTGATGCTTGCATTGGTGGTGCTGTTGATTGAGAAGAAGTGCTGGGAGCAGAGCTCTGCTCCTCTGAGGATCTTTTCATTACAGCTTTACTCCAATTGTTTGGGTGTATATTCTTGACATGACGTTCGATGCTAAAAGTTCCAAAGCTGTACTTCTTCTGTGGATCCCCTTTGGAAAGTACCGTGTCACAGAATTTTGCATGTGACAAAAGGCGCATTTACCTTTTTCTGTCCTTCTGGGAATTTAAAAAATTTCCAAACTATGGACTCTTTCCGTGATCTAGGGGTTTCAGGAACAAACTTTTCTGAGGATGAACTAGAAGAATCCTCAAGTTCCTGGTATTCAGAATGCTCAGGTTCCTCATGTTCAGAATGCTCAGGTTCGTCATGTTCTGAATGCTCAGGTTCCTGCTGTTCAGACATTTCAATAGATTTTTCAGGAGCAAAGTGCTGATGAAAAAAGGTGTTTCTTCCTCGAAAGCCAAAGAAGAATGATGAAGATGGGAGGGGTCTTTCAAGAATTGGAGTAGGAAGTATTATAAACCAATAAAATCTTTTGTTATGAGGTTACATGGTTGGACGTAAGCTTACGGAGCGTTTACGGAGCGTTTACGGAGCGTTTACTGAGTGCTTACGTAGGGTTACGGTGCGTTTACGTATTATTTACGGCGCGCTTACGTCATCTTACGATGCGCTTACATAGTACGCACCCTCGCGAGATTTATAATTGCTTTAATAAAGTTATATATGGTCTTTAAAAGTTTAAATTAACATGTTCTTTATTATCCCAGATAATGTGTACCTTTACATTGTGCAATGAATACATAGATATAACGATTTAAAGTTTATAAAACTTTCAGGGGTAAGAGCTCGAAGCTTTTACGGTGCGCAGACGGAGCTCTTACGTTGCGTGCACGTGCGACGTACCCTCGCGAGATTTGTTACTATGGTTTTTTCAGTGAATTTGCATGTTTTTTTAAATGCTAATACCTAACTATATATGACCTGAAACCTATCGTTTTTTCACTGAATTTGCAAGGTTTTTATTAAATGCTAATTCCTAACTATATATGACCTGAAACCTATGGTTTTTAAGTGAATATATATATATATATATTTATTTTTTTTACCAAAGTTTCAAAGACACGCAGCACTCTCCCAGATAAGTGCAAATAAAACGGCTTATTTTTCACATTTAGCAAAGCTTGCTAAATGTGAAAATAATCCGTTTTATTTGCATTTATCTGGGAGAGTGCTGTGTGTCTTTGAAACGTTGGTGAAATATAGGAATACGAGGCTTGTCCAGCCTCGTCGCGCACCAGCTGTGGAAAGTGCGCCCTTCGTGTGGGACCTGTTTGGTGATTAATTGATATATATATATATATATGGAACTGCACTCGTCCAAATCGAACCGGCACTCCCCAATGTCTCAGGGCACCACCGATCCTGAATAAACGAAAGCTGACCCAGCCATAAGGTGAAAAAGATGTTTTATTTCAAATTTGATGCATCGCCACCCGCATAACGTTTCGGCCTACTCAGAGGCCTTGGTCACATGACGCTAGGGATGGGACAGACTGATTTTAAAGTGCTAATGCATGCTTGCCAAGAGACATGATTGGTTCAACACAAGTTCCTGGTCATAGACATAGAAAACAAGTTCATACTGTTCGTTGGATATGCCAGTAAAGTTTTACAATGTTAAAACGTTTTTTTATATAAAAACTAATTTTTACATATGTACAATAGGCAGACATGACATTTCAGATAAAAAGAAAAATTCCAACCAACATATAAAGATGTTATCACATCATAGGAACACAAAAGGGGGTGTGTAGAGAAAGGGAGGAAAACAAAAAATATTGATTTTTCCATGATAACACAATATGGCGTAAATTGAAGGGTAGACACAGTGTTCAATTATCCCAGTTTTTCACCATACAAGATCTACACCTACCTATTCATGATGGATAAAACCCTAATACTACCCAAGTGGGTGAATATCACATATCTTGTTCAGTAATTGTATCGTCCAGATCACTTGTGACATACATTTAATAATAGTAATCGCAATTACATAAATGTATATGTGTCAAATGCAAGAAAAACATAAAATAAAGAGTGTCGTGAGCAGTGATGACAAAAAATAATTACTAAAAATTAAAAAGATCCCTCCCTGGATGGATAATGGGAGTGTGTTGGATTGATGATCATGAATCATTTTCTAGTAGGGGAAAACTACAGAGGCAGTTCTGTTTCAGGTTATTTTGAAGAAAACAATCACAAAGTTCCAGTAATACTTATGAACCAAATGTCAGAATGTTGTCTTGACTAATGAAGGACATACTAGATGGAACTAGCTGGAAGTTACAGGTGAGTGTGAAAATCGACACTGGTGTTTAAGCCAAGAGGTGTCTTGGTGTCGAGATCCAGGATATACTGAGTTTCAAGAGCTCTCAAAATTGCTTAACGATTTCCACCTCTGCGAAGAGGTGGGACTGAATCAATCGCAAAGTATTTGAGTAAGTGACTTTGTTTGTCGTGATGCTCCTTGAAATGCCGAGCCACCGGATAGGTGGGGTCCTCAGTGTTGATGGCCCTAATGTGCTGGAGTATCCTTTTGTGCACCTGCAACTTTGTACTGCCGACATATCGCAGGGCACAGGGACACTCCAGCACATACACTGTGTACTCGGTTTTGCATGTCAATTGCTTGGTAATCAAGCGTGGAACATCCGAGAAAGGTGTTAAGTACTTGGTCACATTGACACCATGTTTACAGGCTTTGCAAACCGAACATTTTTTGAAACCATTGATTGCTTTGTACCAAGGTATAGGTGTAACAACCTCAGGCCTAGATTTGACTAACGCTTCACCAAGTGAATAGGAGTTTTTGTAGGAAATGTCAGGTCTCCCTGGCATGAGGTGGCAAATCACTGGATCGGAACTGATCAGATTCCAGTTTTTGGTGACAATTTTCCTAAGAGCCTGAAACTGGCGATTGAAAGTTAATACCAATCTTACTGGTTGGTTGGCGCTGTCTGTTTCTATGTTACATGGTTTCCTGGGTTGCAAGGCTTTCTCTCTGGACATGGCATTAACTTTGCGAATAGCTGAATCTATTAGACCCGGAGAGTAACCCCTGGCTAGGAAACGGGCCTTACTTTCTCGTTGCACCAGTGTGCACTGATCTTCCGTGCTACAGATACGTCAGATGCGCAGCATTTCCCCGTAGGGAATGCTGCGGATCAGATGTGCCGGATGGTTACTCTTGGCATGTAGCAACGTATTGCCCGAAGTAGGCTTTCGAAACAAAGTGGTGTGTAATTTGTTGTCAGCAACTACAATTTTGACATCCAAAAAATCAATACAGGTTTGGCTCATGTTGTGCGTAAACTCCAAGTTATATACATTGTTATTGAGCTGTGCAATAAAGTAGATTGCCCCCTGTTTGGTGCCCCGCCATATCAAAAATATATCGTCAATGTAACGATACCAATGGGCCACAGATTCAGCCATGATCAGAGCGTGTGTGCCCATGAGGACCTGCCTCTCCCAGTAGCCCATGTGCAGACAGGCATAGCTGGGAGAAAAGCAGGCCCCCATGGCAACACCCCTGATCTGCTGAAAAAATTGATTGTTGAATGAAAAATAGTTGTTATTCAAACAGAAAGAAATCATAGCAATCAACACTTTGTTGTGTTCCACAAATTGCACAGATCTATTGCCCAAGAAACATTGTATAGCTCTGAGTCCGTCAAGGTGTCTTATGCTGGTGTATAGAGATGATACATCAAGCGTGATTAACCAATAATCAGGCTTCCACTCCACATTCTCAAGTTTTCTCAACAAGTTACTTGAATCCTGCACAAACGAAGGTAAGGCGGAAACAAAGTCTTGTAAAAAAAAGTCACTGTACTTAGTGACATTTTCCAGGAGACCATCCCTGGCGGAAATAATGGGTCTTCCCGGAGGTTTGTTAGCATCTTTGTGCACTTTTGGGATTAGATATAGTACCGGCATCACAGGAAAATCTTTTTTCAAAAATATATATATATGTATATTACCTACTGGCGGTTGGCAGTAGGTAATTATACTTAGGACCTTGTTTCTATTCAAAAAGCGTTTTTTCGTGTGTGATCAAGAGTACAAGTTACTCGAAACGCGTCGCCAGGAAGGTTTTAAATAAAGCAACATCTTGCCTGAAGCCGTGGGGTCTGTCTCCTTCTTTCGCCACGCCGTCGGTGTGGAGGTCTGGGGATTTTCATTGAATATATATATATATATATATATATATATAAATATATATGTAACCTTAATTTGCGCTCGCTCTCACACCAAATCCTTTTGTTGGAAGCAGGCGCGGACCACAGGTTTTGTGCAAAGAATCCTTGTTTATTTGTCAGCCATAACGCGTTTCGGTCCAACCGGACCTTGCTCACATGTCAATGCCGCCTAATTTTTCCACCCATTTTAAAGTGACATGTGTTTATTGTGACTATTACTCGACCATAGACATAGAAGAAATATCACTAACAGTTTCACAAAATGTTTTGCCTGGAGTAAAAATACTACTGATTCACCATACATCCAATAATTAATTATCTGTCAACAAGTATTTTCCATTTGTTATTATAAAGTACACAGTATCTCCATATATAAATATATAAATAAATAAATACGTGAATGTTTAGATTACTACATATCTATAGTCATATGTTCACACCCGTCTGAATATATGAATAAATAAATAAATAGATATTCACCGAGTAAAATCTGTAAGAACAATAAATATTGTAAAAACAGTTGCCATTGTTTTAATAAAAAGTGTGGGTTTTGAAACTGTCCTTGCATAATGCTTTGTTGCTACTATGTAGTAAAACCTCTTGATGTACGCTATGGTGTCAAAGCATGGTGCTAGTCTATGTTACCCCTCTAATTGTGTTAGTCTGTCATGTCTGTTGTCTTGGAGTCTCAAATAAAGTGCATGTGCTAAATTGATCAGTGCTGCACAGAGTATTGACTAGTGGTGACCCGTGTGTTTGCTTAAAATGCCAGTGTGCTAAAGTTTATTTAAAAAAATACTTTTTTCGTGGTTCAGGTCAGTATGGCAGCCTCTTCAAATATCTGTGAAACACATCTCTATGTTAGCTCCCTCTTTGCGCCTAAGTTTTGTTACATTCTAAATACATTTTTTCTCCATTGATATATGCATTTCTAGCATACAATGCATTTTACAAAAATGTTTCCAATAGTGCTGGCTCTCTGTGTATGGAGCTTAGGGACTTTTGCAGCAATAGACTTGCCCCAGTCTCCCTACCTTTTCTAATTGCATGAGTTGAATGTATACGATCAACTTTGACTAGAGCTATGAAATATCTGAAGGGGGGTAATCCTTCTGGTGTTATTGGAGGCAGGTAAAGAAGTCCTCTGCTGTATTGAGAACCTCCGGGGATTTGCAGTCGAGGTTTAAGATGTATCTGGTCTCTAATTTCCTGAGGGCTCCCTCTCTATCCCCTCCCCTTCTATTTATGGGTACTGCATCCATTAGATTATATGTTAGATGGTTTAGATTATTTCCCTAAATCTCTCTGAAATGTCGTGCCACTGGGAACGTTGGGTCCTGGTTGGTCATGGCTCGTATATGCTGTAAAATTATTTTGTTGGCTGGTAACTTTTTACTTCCTACATATGTTAAATTGCAGGAGCATTCCAGCAGGTATATGGCATGATCAGTTTTGCAGTGTAAAGGTTTAGTTATTTTAATCTCTTTTTCACTGAATGGGGTTTTGTATGTTTGTTTTATTTATTCCATACTGACAACCCTTACAGCTTTTACATTTCACAAAGCCATTATATATATAACTTCACCATGCATCATGCCGTTACACTGGAAATGTAAGTATTTTGCAGGTAAGTGTATTATATATATATCTATAATACACTTACCTACGAAATACTTACATTTTCGTTGTAAAGGCATCCTTGGTAAAGACATGCGCGGTAACGATGCATGTGTTGTAAAGCCTGTGTTGTAATGGCAGGCGTGGTTCCAAACTGCATTGTAAATGCTGTTTCCAGTCACACTTAGGTGCAATACGTCCAATGAAGGCTGCAAACCCTTGTTGGGTTGGGGAGAGACCATAAAGACTGACAGCGAGGCCACAAATCTTTGCCATTGTGGGCTTCATTCATTGTCAGTGATCTCAGCTCAATGGCACCAAACCTACAGCAGCTGAGCTCCCTCTGCTGGCGTTGTGCGATTCTGCTGTGGCTGCAAACACCTGTGAAACTGACCGATTATTTTAATTTGCTCGCTAACAGCACCTCATGTCTATAAACGCGACACGATTCCTCAAAGTATAAATTTATTTATTATAGTTTTATATAGTCTGAATTTGGCCCAAATGGCACTAGCTATGTTACATAAGGTCAGATTCATATTTTTTTATGCACCGGGAGATGAAGTGATTTATCCTGAATCGTATGATGTTAAACCGATACTGGACTCCAACCTGGTTCCCCAGTTGGTTGCTCTAGCCTTAATGCCACATCCAATGCAACATACTTTATTTATCTACTTTATCTATCTGATAAAATGTGGTACTTTGTATCATGTCATCATAAGACAAAAAGGAAAACAGAAAAAAAGCATCATTTACTGGCTGGTGGTGGTTCAAGTCAGACACACAGTTTATATTTGTTTTCATGGTATTTGTTGAACTCAGTTTGAACTTTCTGCTAATGCAAGATCTGAATGGGCACATTTTGAGGGGCTTTAATTTACAACAACCCAGTAATTGAACCATGTGTTCAGACCAACTCCTAAATAGGCCAGGCCTTGAAAACTGCATCCAGTCCACTGTAACTTTAATCTCATGGTGTTGAATCAAATTTGAAAGAATGTTGATACTGGCCTGTAAAACTGGATTTAAAAAATTCTTGTATTGCACAGCGATGTTAGGCTCCAGACTTGAAAACACTGAATGTGCCTCGAATATGCAGCATTAAAGCCTTTACGTTTGCAGTGTGAGGTACAAAGTGTGGTGCACCTTATGGGGGAAGTGCAGACCTTGACTTCCTCAGCAATAGTCTCTTAAGGATCCCTTCTTACAGGTAAGCTTTGTTTATGCATTTAATATATTCCTTTTTAATCCAACTCAACTATTGTTGCAAAAAACTTTTGGTAATCTCAAACACCAGGTTACGGTGCTCTTATTAGGGGAATCGGAGTGAAATGTGATAAGGTGTATAAATGGTGTGCTAGGGCACTATGCACTACTATGTACATTCAATTGACAGAGATAATGTGATATTATTTATGACAATGTTATTACGAGTGTCACAACCCACAGGCAAATTAAAAAACAGTCCACATTTGTAAATTGTCAAGGTTTTGACCCACTATGCCACATTAATCAGAAAATGGTCATCATCAGGACAGAAGTTTGAAGGAGACACCGGAGCAATTGTGGCAGTAGTCCTACAATCCTAGGGAGTATCTAACTTAATGGATACCTTATCTGGCTAGTTCTAAAAGATGACAAGCAAAAGGGTACGGTTCTGTTTGAAAAGGCCATGGATTGGAAATGGGTTGAGTTCACAATGCACTAGACTATTGATGTATTGGCATGTACAACATGCTGAGTGAGAATCTCTTTATGAATTGCAACACAATACATTTCCTTTACTGTTGCCTGTTGATTGAAGCCCCCGAGAAACGAGTCGCCACACAACTGGTAAATCCAAAGTTAATGCTGTTGCAAGGATTGGTATTTTTGTGTCCAAACAAGTGCTGTGCTGATGTCTACTAAGACGTGGTGCTGTTCTGCTCCCTTACTTCACTGTCCCACATTATGATATCATGCACCAACACAGACAGCCTTGCGCCGTAGAGCAAGGATGTCTGCGTTGTGATGAGCATAGTTTTTGTTACAGGAAGGAGCCCCTTCCTGTATAAAAAACATACACTATACTGTATGGTGTTTCCCTCTTGGTATGTGTACTATAGAATGCAGCATATATACAAAGAAGGAAAATTAAAGAGAAATGTAAATGTTCTCCTTGTTACGCCTGCCTCATTAAAACAGTATCACAAACGTGATGCAACGTCTTTGGAAATCTGGCCCTAGATTTTCACGAATTGTCAAAAACGTAAAAGCAGATAAGAATAATAGTAATAGAATAATAATAGTCTCTTGTAATAAAATACAAGACTGAAAATAAAACCTCTCAAGAAATCAGCAATAGGGCTCCACTGGGTATCACTTCTTCATTATATTAGATACTGTATCTAAGATAAACTGAAAAAAAGATACATTGTGAAACCCGTGGGAAGCAGGAGGGATAATCTTCACCTTCTTGTCTTTCATAGAATCTGAACCTTCTTGAGGGGAGTGAGGGGGGGGGGGGCGGGGGGAATTTCCATTCTATCACAAGACCAGAAGCTCAATTATGACAAGTCCAAGCTGTGCAAAGTTTAGAAGACACATGTTTGGTTTGTAACAGCAAGTTTTAAATACGGATTCTCTTGAGCAATCTACTGCTTTAAGAATATCCTCAAGGCAGCCAGGTAAAACATATGCTTTGGATGCCGTTAGCCCCCAGGCTGATTAGAAGTTAACTCCCTGTGGATAAACCGATCGGTTAGTCACACCCAAAGCTTTTACATCTGACACTCATCTAAATGACAATAAAGACAAAAACATTGTTAATTTAACTGATAGCTTCTTTAATGAAAGTTATTCATTATATAACCATGACAAAAGTAAATCCATTACCACCGTCATATTCCAGAGAGATGAGTACTTCGGCTTTGTTGGAATTCTTAGGTGGATTGATTTCTAAGCCCTGGACACCCAGAATGGTTTAACCATTTGTTCCCCTTTGACTAGGATATGTCATGCAAAAATAGCTGAATTGTAGGAAATTACTGTTAAATAGACCTTGCCTGAAACAAAGAGAGGTACTAAGAAATTACCCATGTCTACAAAAGGGCCAGATATAGGGCTCAATCTCACTTTACACACACCAACTCACCCCAGTTGTCCAACCATCGTTATATCCAGACAGAGTGGAAGGAAGCATGGAATCATTGATAAATGACACCTTTCATTCAAAAGTCCAAGGACACGGCAGGCCGACCTGAGATCTTCCACATAATTAGATAATAATGGTCATGGAGAACTAAGTTGAAAAGGTCATCCTGGAGATCTGTGGAAAAAAAGAAAGGAAGGGAGAATCCTTGGACAATTACAGAGACCTATAGGAGTTAATGGTACCACTCATGTGATGGCCAAAATGGTGTTGAAAAAATCAATAAGGTTAATGTGCTTCAGACATATATTAGAGTTCTGAGAAAAATGGTGGATGAGGGAAAGGCATTAGTTGCTTTAGTGAGAGTAATTTATTATGTGGCAAAGACAAAAGTAAACCAACAACACCTTTGCATCACAGTTAGACTGGTCGGCGGATTAAGTTTAAAGCCCTGCTCACCAAGAAATGTTTACCCACTGGTTCTCCTTTGATTAGGGTTAGACCTATCAGCCTTAGAGTGGTCTTTCCCCAACAGATGTGACATTTCTGCTGAAATTCGTTTTTGTTGGCCTTGGGACTCTGTGCCTTTTACTACTGCAAATCAGTGCTAAAGTGCTTGTATTCACTCTCCTAAACATGGTCAAATTGGTTTACACCTTATTGGCCTATTTAATTTACTTATAAGTCCCTTGTAGATTGGTATACCATATACCCACGGTCTGTAATTTAAATGCTTCTAGTGAGCCTGCAGCACATATGGTGCCACCCACTTAAGTAGCCCCTTAAACATGTCCCATGCCTGCCATTGCAGCCTGAATACAGGTTCATACTGGCATTTCGATTTAGCAATATAACCCCTTTGCCAAATCTTAAACTCCCTTTTTATTGTCTAGACATCTCCCCTAAGGCAGGCCCTAGGTAGCCCATAGGACAGGGTGCATTGTAATTAAAAGGTTGGACATGTACCTTTAGGTTTTAAATGTCCTGTATTGAAAAACTCCTAAATTTGTTTTTGACTACAGTGAGAGTTACCCGTCCTATAGGATATTCATATTTGGTACAATTACAATTGGTGGAGGTTTTAATTAAGATTCCTCTTTAATGGTAAAGTCGGGTTTTAAATTGCAATTTTGAAAATGTCACTTTTAAAAGGATACAACAACCTGCTGGGGTTGGGACCTAGTCAATAAGGCTGGGTCACAAATCTATATACTCATCAACACAAGTGCAAATACTGACTTCTATTACCAAACCTGGTTCAATCTGTGATCACACAACCAAACTAATATGATCACTGTTTATTTTTTGATTTTTCTTCTAAATAAGTTTTTTGTCAAATTACGTTTCTCAATCTATGCATCAAATTCGCACAATCATAAAATCATACACAGCACATACATAACATAACATAATTTGCATTGAGCTCTCACATCAACATTTACCATAAACTCCTACAGTCACACATGAAATATAATGAAAATCGAAAACAATTTTGTGCATCATACAAAATAATAACACATCAAATTTTCATAACAAGCAATTCAGCCCACATTCTGACTTTTCCAAGCCTACCACAAGACTCATTATTTTATATGTCAAAAAAGTCAAAAAAGTATTTTTTGCGATTCTTCATTATAAAAGACATTCTAAAACAATAATTCATAATCCAAACAGCATAAATAACAACATGTACAAAAGTCTTTCTAAAAACCAGAACTACACTGGCACTTAAATATTTAAAATAAGCTAAAAATAGGATTACATGTACAATAGGCAATAGACTTAGACATATTTAAAAACAATCTTGTTTAGAATCTCAATATGAGCCACAAATCCTACTATTGTGCACCACTAACTCCCTGGGTCCGGTAACCATAAAATCACTCAGCCTATAAGCTGGGCCCTAACTTTTTTAACCGAAGGACCCATGCCCAGCTCAGAAATTTTGCAACGCTGATTACAATTACTTTAGTAGTGTCATTCCTCAAAATTCTACTTGCCTCCTGTGCCGAGCTTGTGCCCATAAGCCTACACACAGGTTTAATCCATACATGCCTAGGTTGGTGGTATGCAGGACAGACAAATAAAAAGTGATTGGTGGTTTCGATGTGATCTATACAAAATACACATTTATCACTGCTAGCAGGATTCCATCTACTGGTTAACCAGCATAGAGGTAGTGAGCCTACTCTAAACTGGTGGTACAGTTTACGATCTAGTGGCTTTGTAATAGTGTCCCAGTACTCTTCCAGGCGGGGATCGTCCTTAATGTCGAGGAAGGTTGCTGTCAAGGAACTGCCTAACTGGGACGAGAGCCTCTTAGTTTTGATCATATCCCAGTACACGGTACTATAAATCTTTTTGGAGGGAAACACAGCTGTATCAGGATTAGCCCAAAGCTCCCCCATCCCCATACGTGTCAATAGGGATTTAATTTCAGCCAGCCACGAGATCTTATAAGAACCAGCCAGCCCTTTAACTTCTAGCATAGCTTTGGCGTATAAAGAAAGTTCAGGAGTGGTCAATAGACGTCTCCAAAACACCAGGGGTCTAAACCTTGCCACATCCTCGACTGCCTGACATCCAAAATCCACAAGTAGGTGAATATGTGGCGAAGATTGGGGTAGTCCCACCGCAGACCTCAAAAATTTGTTCTGTGCAACGGTGATAAGAGACAAATTACTAAAACCCCACAGTTCGGCACCATACATGATTGCAGGCAGAATCTTTGAGCCATACATTTTAATAAGGGGGCAATAGGTTTAGTGAGAGACTGCCTATGCTCTTTAATCAGTGCACCACCTAGTTGAGTATGTTTTAAGGCTATCATATCAATTTGGGGCTTCCAGCTCGTTTTGTCACTGTAGGTAACTCCCAGATATGTAAAAAATGATGTTTGCTCCAGGAGATCACCACCCATAAAGACCCTTGCTCTAAACGGCCTAGACCCATGGAGCACCATAAACTTGGTTTCCCCCACATTGACCTCCAGCTCATGTTCGCGGCAAAACACCTCAAAATGAGACAGTGCTAGTTGTAATCCCTGTCTCGTCTTGGATATAAGCAGGGTGTCGTCCGCGAACATGAGCAGTGGGACTTTCATGCCAGCGAGCATAGGGGCGTCAGTCGGGTGATTAGCAAAATAATGGACCACGCCATTAATAAATAAAGAAAATAAGGTGGGAGCCAACACACACCCCTGTCTGACTCCTTTGCCTACCTCAAATCTATCGGTTACCTCCCCAGGTTTACCACAACAGACCTGTGCATAGGTACGCTCATGAAGTTTGACTAAAATTGCAACCAGCTCCTTAGACATCCCCTGCCTCAAGAGTACTTCCCATAATTTTGCCCTTGGCACAAGGTCGAAAGCGCATCTTAGAGCCACAAAGGCCGCAAAGAGCATACCCCCCCTTAAAATACCTCTTTTCAATACAAGAGTACAAAACGGAAGGCCTGATCCAGGGTCCCTATACGTGACCGAAAGCCTGCCTGGAGGGGGGTTAAGATATCTTCTTCAGTCATCCAACTCTGGATTCTCCCGAGTACTAGGCGGGCAAATATTTTCTGCAACATGTCTATTAGGCTAATCGGACGATAATTGGCCGGAGCAGACGGTCGCCTTTCCTATAGATCGGTAAGATCTCCGCTCCGAACCAAGAATCTGGGACCGATGCACCACTAGCTAGGGCATTAGCTAGTACAGTAATATATGGGGCCCATATAGCAGGCCCGTGCTTAAAAAGGTCTGCAGGGATGCTGTCGGGCCCAGGGGCTTTTCCACTTGGAATCATTTTCAACACGGACTCAACCTCACTGTGTGTAAATACCAACGGAGCATCACATCTATGGGGCAGAACAACCTTGGCATTCCCATCCAGCATCTTAAATTGGTTTTCAAAGTTGCTGACCCAATGCTGAGGCTCAACATGGTTAGTGGGTTTCTGTAGTTGCGGGCACTTCCCCCATTTGAGAAGGTGCCAAAATGGGGTCATGTTACGACCATCACATGCCTGTAGCAACTCCCTCCAGCTGTTTTCATCCCACGATTTCTTCGCGTCGAACTGTGCTGCTTTATAACTTGCCCTACAGCTTTTAATAGTATCAGGAGGTCTGGATTTAATAGCTACCATGAGGGCTTGTTGGGCATGCTTACAAACATTGTTAAACCATGAACTGGGTCTCAGCACTTTATCCTTATTATTTGGAAGGCATTTAATAAAATACTTTTTGAGGCCCCCAAAAAAGCTCATTGTGAATACCTAGAATTTGATCATTAAGGTCCACTTGTGTTACATAGCCATTAAGTTTTGACATGGAGCCTAAGACCATATTCCGAATATCGGACTGAGTCCGAACGACCAATTGAATTGTTAAAAGCCAACAAATAGTGATGTGTCTATTTAATCGAACCTGCGATATTGTTTACAAATTTTTCTGTCGAAAAATTCAAATTGCTGGAACTTCTTAAAGGTAAATCCTTTTTCCATCCTGATTGGTAATCTCAGTGAAAGGTGGCATTTTCCCGCATTTTGGTGCCTCCAGCCTCTCCTGCATCATGTGACTGGGTGTAACTGGCAGTTAGACTTTGGGAATTTCTCCCAGACAGTCACACATTAGAGGGATTAGGTGTACCTGAATGAGTTAGCTGGTGGCAGGATGGGAATGAGCTGGGAACAGCCCCAGTAGCAACTGAAATGGCTATGCTGTGCCTTCGCATAAAGGGCTTGTCACCTCCACATTGCCTCTGCATCCAGCTTGGAGCCAGGGTAGAGGAGTCCAGAAATCCCTAGCACTTCAAAGAGAAACCTTAAGAAACTTTACCCAACTTCAAAGAAGGCACCAGGTATAAAAATAGGGTCTGAAGACCCACTCTTCAGTTCATTTTCTGGACCTCTCAGATGACTGCCTGCTGCTGTGGCCTGCTGTGTACTCCTCAAGACTGCTTTGCTGCCTGGAGTCTGCCTTGAACACTCAGAGGCCTGCCCTGCTGTTTGAGCCCTAGTCCTCCACCTTAACCCATGGCTACCAGAGTGACTCCAAGGGCTAGTTTGCTTCTGTTCAGAGCCACAGGGACATAACAGGCTCCCACCATCTAGAACCCGCTCTAGGACCCAACCTGAGTGAGTGCTAACCCCCCAAGTGGTGTGTAGGACCTCGCATCTTTGGCGTGATTTCCCCCTGTAATTTTTCCCCTCCCTCCTGTATTTATGCTGTGTGATGGACTTCGTTTTTGCTTGCCTAGAAGCTCTGGGCACTTTGCCACTGCTGACCAGTGCCAAAGTGCAAGTGCTCCCTCTCTAAATTGTGAATATGGATTGGTGTTTCCATGATTGGCTTATTTGACTTACTACTAAGTCCCTAGTACAATGCACTGTGTGTAACCAGGGCATGTAAGTCAAATTCTGCTGGTGGGCCTGCAGCACTGATTGTGCCACCCACACAAGCTGCCTTTCAAAAGGGGTCTTAGAACTGCCACTGTAGTGTCTGCGCACACTCTCTTCTGCCATGTCGACCTGACATATGCACCTACTTGCCAGGCCCTAACCTCCCTTTTATTACATGTGACTCACTCCTAAGGTAGGCCCAGGGTACCCCTGTGGGCAGGGTGCAGTATGTATGAAAGGCAGGACATGTACTGATGTGAGTTTACATGTTCTGATAGTGAACTACAGTGTATTTTGTGTTTTACTATTAAAAGGCTATCTGTCCCATAGAATAGAATTTTACCTATAACATTGTATAAGGATAAATTCCCATTGGGACAAGATAGAAAGTTAACGTTTAGTATGCCTGCACTAAATCTAAAAATGTGATTTTTAGAAAGATGGCTTTTATATTGCGTGTTTGAAAATACCACTTTTAGAATGTGGGTATTTTCTTGCTCAGCCATCCTGTGTGCCTTTGCTAGTTTGTGGATTGACTGGCTTTGGAGTGATAGGGGCTGGTGATGTGCATTCACTGTATCCAGCCACTGGGGGGTTGAGGTGTGTCCTGCCTCTCCCTAATCTAAGTGCAGCCCAGATCTACTCACCCCAGCCCAGTCAGGGCTGGGTTGAATAGACCTGAGCTGCATTTAGATTAGGGAGAGGAGATATCCTTGTACCTGAATGGACCTATTCTGCCTTAAACAATGCTGTCTCCACCTCCTGCCGGGAAGCTGGACCAGAGAGGACAAACCTGGTTTTGACTGAGCACAGAGCCTCTCTGCCACAAGGGAACAAAGAGAAATGCTCTATAAATATTGGGGTCCAGACCACAGAACTTTAGATTACTTCTGGACTCAAGAGGAACTTCTGCAGGGGAGAAGAGCTGGGAAAACTGAAGGAGATGTACTGCCTCTTTGCTATGTGCTGTCTGGCGTTGGCCTGCAGTGGCTGTTTCTGCCAAGGAGAGGATAAAGACTTTGCTGTGTGCTTTGTATCCGGTTTGAAGAAGAACTCCAAGGGCTTGAAATACAGCTTGCCTCCTGTTCTGAAGTCTCAGGGACACAAAAACTTCACATCCAGCTCCCCTGAACTTCCTTGCTGGGAGTTCACACCTGCCAAGAGATGCCTGTTCCTGTGTTGGGTCTCTGGAGGTTGTTCCTGCTGTTAGGAGCTGGAAAAGAGACGCAACTAAGAGAAGTATGATGCATCGGAAACCGTTGCTGAAGAAACCGACGCAGCACCTGCCCACGGCTGGAGAAATCATTGCACGCTGAATCCTGTGCACCGAGGTCCCCGCACTAATTCCGATGCAGGTCCTGCTGTGCGGCTACAAAAACCAATGCATTGTGGGAACACAACTAGAGAGACCAACACAGAACCATTGCCGTCGCATCGAGAACCAAGGCATCCCTGATCCCCATTCATTGCACCGGAATGCCAACTCTACAAGAACGTCGGGGCTGAAGTAAGAAACCGACACATCACCTCCCCACACTGTAAGAAACTCACGCATCACTTACCCTTCAGTAAGGAACCGACATATCACCTCCCCTGTGCAGCAGTAAGAAACCGACGCATCACCTCCCCTAAAGTAAGGAACCTTACCTTCCCTGGGCGAAAGGAACCGGCGCATCACCTTCCCTGTGGCTGTTTTTGTTTATGATTTTGAAGCATCTAAGGTATTTTGTCTTGAAAGTGTCACAACTATAGTTTGCTATTGACAGAACTGTTTTTACCTTCTAAAAATCACCTTTTGATGATTGTATGTTGGATTTTTGTCATTTTGGTCTTGTTTGGTTTAGATAAACATTACTTATTTTTAAGCATGGGCGTAAAATCCGTTCCGCTCGCGGAATTTGCGGATTTTCGGCATATTCGCAATCCGCGAACTCTCGCAAATTTGCCGAAAATTCGCAAATTCGCACGAAGCGGATTTTTTTGCTTGGTCGCGCTTGACAAACACAATATTGCGGCGCGCGGCGTTCACTTACCGTCATTCAGCGTTTGAAGAGTTGTTTTTCTCCATGTTTGCGTGTGCTGCGCCATTTTGGATCTTGCTGGGGGATCCCGCGGGAGTTTGTCGACCGCGATTACGTCATCGCGGCTTGCCACCTTGCACAGCGAGAGTTTGTCAACGCCAGTACGTCATAAAGGCCCGTGATCACGCATCGCGGGAGTAAACACTTGCGAACACGTAGATGCGGCGGGCAGCGACAATCTCACGTTTGCGAAATTGCAAAATTTGCAATTCTGCACAAGAAATCCACCAGCAGGCAGCATAAACCTTCTGAAAATGATGATTTTTATCAGAATAACTCCTCAGGTTGTCATGTGCCTGCACTTTGTTTTGCAAGGAGTCCATTTTGGGGGTGGGGGGTGGGAGGAAGGAAGTGCCCCACAGTCTCCAACTTCCTGTACCTGTCCAGCAGGCTCCTCCCAGTGCTTTGTTCATGTCCTGGTCACTTTGATTTGGATCTTGACCTGGAAGGATTACTTTTTGTGGATGCTGCTGGATATTTGGATTTGAGGCCTTTTTGACTTTCTTTGGATCACTTTTGGATTAGAAATTTCACAAGTAAGTTGATGTTGTTTGTTTGGGGCATTACAGTTGCTGCAACTACAATTTTGGAACTTTTCCAGAACATTAAATATGTTATGTTATGTTAAAATATTTTATACCGCGCACGTTCACCGAAACCGTTTCTTGGCGCTCATAACAAATGCGGAGGGCAAGGGCAGAAGTTTACTCAAATGCCAACTGATAGAGAAACGTCTTCAGTGTCCTACAAAAGCATTCGTAGTTAGGGCAGTGGCGAAAAGAAAACGGGAGGGAATTCCAAAGTTTGGGGGCTAGAAGAGAGAAGCGAAGACCGCCATGTTTTTTGCGGCGAATTTGGGGGATAAGCAGAAGGTTATCGGCGGAAGAGCGAAGATCTCTCGTGGGTGAGTACCGCTTCAGGCTAGAAGAGATGAAGGCAGGGGCGGAATTGGAAAGGGCTTTGAATATTGTACAGCCAAGCTTGAAAGTGCAGCGTTTGGCCACCGGGAGCCAGTGCAGGCTCCGTAATAGCGGCGAAACGTGCTGATGCTTAGGCTGATGGTATATTAAGCGAGCAGCCTGGTTTTGTATCAGCTGCAGCCTATGGAGCTGGTAGGCGGGGATCCCTGCATATAGAGTGTTAGCAAAGTCAATTCTAGAGATTACAAGAGCCAAGATGACAAGGATAAGTGCATCTCTGGTGAGAAATCTACAGATTTTGCGTATCCTACACAGATGGAAGAAGCAGGATGATGTTACAGCGCCAATCTGAGACTTCATAGAAAGGTCACCAGAGATGACTACACCGAGGCTTTTTACGGAATTGACAAGACGGGGAGGGATCCCAAGTGAGTGGGGCCAGAAGCTGTCATTCCAGGGATTGGCAGATCCACCCACCAGCACCAGCTCAGTCTTTGTGGGATATAGTTTGAGCTGGCTGTGAGACATCCAATCTGAGATGTCTAACATGGTGGTTTGAAAACTGGTACGGGAGGACACAGAGGTGTCTATGGGAAAGATCAACTGCAGATCATCCGCATAGTTGAAAATTGTTGCAGAGGATTTGCGAAGGGAAACTATAAGGGGCTGCATATACAGATTGAAAAGCAAAGGGGATAGGGCGGAGCCCTGAGGGACTCCGCAGAACAGGGGAGAATAAGAAGCAGAAAAGGTGGAGAGATGTACGGCTTGGGAACGCTTGTCAAGAAAAGATCTGACCCAATCGAGGGCTACGCCCTGGATGCCGGCATTGTTGACACGGTCAATCAATATAGTATGATCGACCGTGTCAAAGGCCGCCGACAGATCCAGCAGGACGAGGGCTTGAAAGATGTTGTTATCAGCACCTGTTCTTAAAGTGTCCATAACAGCCACGATGACCGCTTCCGTGGAGTGAAGAGGACGGAAACCGGCCTGTTGGGGATCTAAAAAGGACGAGCTCTCGATGAAGGCGCTTAGACAGCGCGTGACGTAGGTCTCCAAGATCTTTCCTAGGTAGGGGAGAAGGGAAATAGGCCTGTAATTACTTAGGACCGTAGGGTCGGCATTAGATTTCTTTAAGATAGGTATCACGACTGCCTGTTTAAAGGAGTCCGGAACTACTCCAGTAGAGAGCGAGTTATTGAGTAATGTCAAGGCAGGGTCGGGACAGGCCAGGAAGATTGCTTTGAGGATCTGGGGAGGGCAGCAATCATTGGGGGAACCAGAACTAACTTTGTGCAATAACTTATGAAACTCAGTGGTAGAAATAGGAGGGAAAGCATCTAGTTAGTGTGGGTTATTGGGTGGTAAGGGAAAAGAAGAGGAGGATGGGGGCGTGGGAATATTATTTTTAATAGTGGTGATTTTATCCAGAAAGTAAGTATGTAATGAATCGCACAGAACCTGAGTGGGTAGGGGTGGAGGAGTGACCCGGTCTGGAAGGGAAAGCTCATTCACTATGGAGAATATGTCTTTTGCTTTGGAGGCAGACTCCATAATTTTGTGGGAGAAGTAAGTTGTCTTGGCCGAGAGAATGGAAGATTTGTAGGCTTTTAAGCGGTTCACAAATTCAAGTTTGAGTTGTGGATCGTAATTGCGTCGCCATCGTCGCTCGGCCTGGCGAAGAGTGAGTTTATCTAGTTTTAGTTGATCGGTGAACCACCGCTGGGCGTCATGAGGGCGCATGGATTTTATAGTTTTCAAAGGGGCCACAGAGTTACATGCAGACAACAGCCATTGTTCAAGGGTAGAGGCCTGATGAGCTACTGAGCCAGAGAGCAGAGGTACTGTAGATGCCAAAATAGAGTGAAGTTCTGTCAGATTAGCTTTCTTCCAGTTACGGGCTAGAACATTAGTCGTAAGGGGGGGCCGACAAGGGATAGATAGATTGAGAGAAAAAGAGATGAAATAATGGTCTGACCAGGAGCAAGGAGTCACTGAAGGGGGCGAGATTTCAAGGTTTGCCGTCCAGACCTGGTCCAGAATGTGACCCTTGCAATGAGTGGGTGTCCTGATAAATTGACGGCAGTTCATGCTTAAAAGGAGGTCCGAGAATTCCTCCGATAAGCGACTTTCCCGAGGGTCAGAAGGCCAACAATTAAAATCACCAATGATGATAACTTTGGCGTTGTTAATGATTAGTTGAGAAATAAGGACACCGACCTGTTGTGGAAAAGAGGGCATATAATCCGGGGGTCTATACATGAGGACAACGATGAAAGAAGATATATTATGGGTAGCCACAGTATCCAATAGGACCAGGGTTAGTTATGGGTGCATGATGCAACTGTTTTGTTGAATTTCAGCATCATTTAGGGCATGGATGGCATTGGATTGTGGTGATTTTTGTGTGTTTTTCGATTTTTTGGCTGTTGTTGGGGCCTTTTGCACAGGGGTACTCAGTGGTGCATGGGCCTAGTCTTTATGTGGGGTGTCTTGAATGTAAACATCATGGAGGGCATGGATGGCATTGGATTGTGGTGATTTTTGTGTGTTTTTCGATTTTTGGGGGTGTTGTTGGGGACTGGGCATGTGGGTGGGGGCCATTTTGAGGACTGGTACAGGCAGGGCCTGGCCATGTGGTGGGGGTCAAGGGGCCATTTTGAATCCAGGCAGTGTGCTTTGTGCCATAGGCCTGCATCCAATGTACCTTGCTTTCATCCATTATGCCCAGGGATACTCAGTGGTGCATGGGCCTAGTCTTTCTGTGGGGTCTCTTTAATGTAAACATCATTGAGGGCATGGATGGCATTGGATTGTGGTGACTTTTATGTGTTTTTTGATTTTTTGGCTGATGTTGGGGCCTTTTGCCCAGGGGTACTCAGTGGTGCATGGGCCTAGTCTTTCTGTGGGGTCTCTTTAATGTAAACATCATGGAGGGCATGGATGGCATTGGATTGTGGTGATTTTTATGTGTTTTTTGATTTTTTGGCTTTTGTTGGGGCTTTTTGCCCAGGGGTACTCAGTGGTGCATGGGCCTAGTCTTTCTGTGGGGTGTCTTGAATGTAAACATCATTGAGGGCATGGATGGCATTGGGTTGTGGTGATTTTTGTGTGTTTTTCGATTTTTTGGGGTGTTGATGGGGCATGGCCATGTGGGTGGGGGCCATTTTGAGGACTGGTCCAGGCAGGGCCCGGCCATGTGGTGGGGGTCAGGGGGTCATTTTGAATCCAGGCAGTGTGCTTTGTGCCATAGGCCTGCATCCAATGTGCCTTGCTTTCATCCATTATGCCCAGGGGTACTCAGTGGTGCATGGGCTTAGTCTTTCTGTGGGGTCTCTTTAATGTAAACATCATGGAGGGCATGGATGGCATTGGATTGTGGTGATTTTTGTGTGTTTTTCGACATTTTGGGGTGTGGTGGGGGCCTGTCCATGTGGGTGGGGGGCATTTTGAGGCCTGGTCTAGGCAGGGCCTGGCCATGTGGGTGGGGTCTAGGGGCCATTTTGAAGCCAGGCAGTGTGCTTTGTTGTGCCATAGGCCTGCACCCAGTCTGCCATGCTTTCATCCATTATGCCCAGGGGTACTCAGTGGTGCATGGACCGAGTCTTTCTGTGGGGTCTCTTTAATGTAAACATCATGGAGGGCATTGATGGCATTGGATTGTGGAGATTTTTTTGTGTTTTTCGACTTTTTGGGGTGGGGTGGGGGCCTGTCCATGTGGGTGGGGGGCATTTTTGAGGCCTGGTCCAGGCAGGGCCTGGCCATGTGGGTGGGGGTCTAGGGGCCATTTTGAAGCCAGGCAGTGTGCTTTGTTGTGCCATAGGCCTGCACCCAGTCTGCCATGCTTTCATCCATTATGCCCAGGGGTACTCAGTGGTGCATGGACCGAGTCTTTCTGTGGGGTCTCTTTAATGTAAACATCATGGAGGGCATGGATGGCATTGGATTGTGGTGATTTTTGTGTGTTTTTCGACTTTTTTCTGGTGGGGTGGGGGCCTGTCCATGTGGGTGGGGGCCATTTTGAGGCCTGGTCCAGGCAGGGCCTGGCCATGTGGGTGGGGGTACAGGGGCCATTTTGAAGCCAGGCAGTGTGCTTTGTTGTGCCATAGGCCTGCACCCAGTCTGCCATGCTTTCATCCATTATGCCCAGGGGTACTCTGTCAGTGGTGCATTTTATTGGTCTTTCCATTTTGGGGGGTGGGTATAATAAAAATGCTTACTTGCAAACTATTAATTGAAGCGCTACATATGCAACATTTATTTAACTGATGTTCCTCTGGCTTCGTTTGCTTTTAGGTGCAGAAAGATGATTCATCAGCCTCATCGTTCCTCATCAGTGCCAGGAAGAAGTCCTGCTGCGGTGTGTGCAGCACAACGTCACGTGTGGCCACAGACAACTCTGCAACTTGTGCAACTGCGGCCTGCTGTTCTGACATCTGAAGAAGATGGCCCTAAAAAAAGTTGCCCGTAGCTCCTCTAGCAAGAAAGTTGCCAGTAAGGAGCAGAAGAAGCAAGTGGCGCCACTTTCCAAGGAGACTGGTGTGCCGACCGCCACATTTTTTGGGGAAAAGAAAGTACGCCTGCAGCAGCAGCGGGGTCTGCTGGGGACCAAGCTGGAAGCAGCACCTCCCCTCCATTGGACTCAGTGCCACCACCACCACGCCAACTTAGGTCCAAGCCCTTGAGTGCTGCAGAGGCAGCCAGTATAGTTCTTTAATCACCATCGACCAGTGATGTTGCTCATCGCAAGAAAGTAGCAGCATCCCTCAATCAAGACAGGTTGCTGTAACTCATCTGACGAGTGTTCAACAACCACAGCCGCAACAACAACCACATGTGCTGCAAGTACAAGCCCAAGTACATGTGGAAGGAGAGGTGGCGCAAGGAGAGGCGCAAGCAGAGGTGCATGGAGCGGCACAAGTGCCCACAATAGTTGTTCCTCCCGAAGTAGGGGCAAATCATGAAATCGACATTCAAGCCGAGGTATTATTTGAGGAAGCCACTCCTCCTGATGATTCATTGTCTTCCAGAACCCCAGCGAGGAAAAGATCAAGGATGGTGTCTACATCTTCTTCAAGCCCCCTTCCTTCTGATGATATGGATCAAAATTGGGAACCACCCGTGCTGTCTGAGAGTGAGGCACACCATGATCTGACAAAGGTAGCTAAGCGTAAAAGGAAGGTCCCCGAAAGTCTCATAGTTATGGATTGTGATGATGACGCTGAACAAGAAGTGGCGTATACTCCTGCTGATGAAGACTCTCACGACGACGACGCAGTCATCATAGACGTCACTCCAGCCTCAGCGGGCATGCAGCAAACAGACATTTTTACCCTATCCCGAAATGCTGCTGAGTGTGATGTTGGCGACGTGTCAATGGGACCACCACCAATGCAGTTAACTAGTACACCACCACCTACAGCTTCCATATTTTCTCGCCAGAAGGGACCTCCATCCACCTCGACCTCCATTTCCTCAATTAGTGGTGCTGCAAGTGCACAACGTAGTAAATTTCGGCAACACACATCCTCCACTTCATCTGGCATTAGCATTCCCAGTAGCGCCTCCTCCGCCCCCCACAGACATTTGAAGTCTGCAGTTTGGGACTTCATTAGTGTTAGCCCAACAAGGGAAAACATAGCCATTTGTACCATTTGTAAGGTTCGAGTTAGTCGTGGTAAGCTTGGTACCAACTATGGTACCGGAGGCCAGAGAGGTCATCTTGAAAGACAGCACACTGTCAAATGGCATGTGCACCTAAGGGAGATCAAGGCAGCCCGAATTGCAAGTCAACAAATTGTATCCGTTGATGTTTCATCTGATGATGACGAGGAGGAAGAAGCGTCAAACATTTCTTCAGTTACACCCAGTACCCCTGTCAGCAGCACACCCCCTGCAAGATATATGAGCCGCACTAAGAGTGTGGGAGAGAGTGAGACACCAATGCGAAAAAGTTCATCATCATCACTGAGCGTAACTGGGTCGAAAAAGTCATCTTCATCCCGTAAAATGGTCCAGCCCACCATTAGAAGCATGTTGTTTTCAGATGCGCCATTTGAACGCAACCACCCAACAGCGCGTCTGTATAATACTAAGCTGGCTAAAATGCTAGCGCTGGACCTTCTCCCTTTTTCTTTTGTGGAAGGGGTGGGTTTTCTTGAAATGGTGGCAACGCTCTGCCCTAAATGGAAGGTTCTTAGCCGGTTCTATTTTGCCAGAGTTGCGGTTCCAGCACTACATGAAGATGTGCTGGAGGTGATTGGGGCAGCTTTGCAGAAGAGTGCTGTTCACACTAGACATCTGACAACAGACATGTGGACCAGTTGCAAAGCCACTGATTACATGTGCATCACTGCACATTGGGTCTCTTTTTCAGGGGTTAAAGCAAAGCTAAACGCAGGTGTTGACACGGACAAAGTTTATAAAGCTGCTCGGAAACATGCAACAGTAGCCATGTTTGCCATGGAGAAAACTCATACAGGAGAAAACATTTTACATGAGTTTAACACAAAGGTTGTCCCCAAGAAAATGCATGATTGGTTTTGTTTCCATGGATAATGGCGCCAATGTAGTTAAGGCTATGGATATGGGTTACTATTTCAGAGTGCCGTGTTTGGCGCACTGTATAAACCTGGTTGTTAAAAAATTCTTGCATGAAGAAAGTCCAGTCTACGAGTTACTGACCACCTGCCGAAGAATGTGCACACATTTCAACCATTCTTTTAAGGCCCGGAAGCAGCTGAGGTGCCTGCAACATGAACGTAAAGTGCCAGTGAAAGCACTCATCCAGGAGGTGGTAACACGTTGGAACTCAACCTTCTACATGCTTGAGCGTCTGTATGAGCAGTAGTCGATCAGTATTTCTTTAAACTGGGTACATCTATGATAGACCTGAGGATACATGTAGAGCAATGGGAGCTAGTTAAAAGCCTGACAGACATTCTTCGTCCTTTTGAGGTCTTCACGCGTGCAGTCAGCAGGGAGGACTGTAATTTGGGAAAAGCTATCCCATTGTTGCGCATGTTAGAGGACAAACTGAAGGCGGTGTCTTCTACGTTTCAAAAAGATGGAAAGCAAGAAGCATTTGAGTTGGCGGAGAGGTTATTACAGCGCCTACTTCACGATGAACGTCTTCTAAAGATCCACACAGAACAGCATTACATTTCTGCTACTATTCTGGATCCACGGTACAAAAAGGCAGTGGCAGGCAGAGTATTCTTTCCTTTTGATGACGCAAATGTTACAAAGTACAAATATTGTCTAGCTGTGTCAGCCACTCGGTTTGAAAGAGAACGGCAGGAAATTGAAGGAAAAGGCATTACATCAGCATCAGCAGGCCATCCGGAGTCAAAAAAATTCACTTCTGCATCTGTGGCTGTGGCAGAAGTGAGTGATTTTCCCTCTCAGCCGTTAATGACACCAGCAACTGTATCATCTGCACCAGACACAACAGTAATATTGTGTGAAGAAGAGGATTGGATAACTGAGCTTGGGTTTGCTTCTCAAAAGGTCCCAGAAAAAAGTAAGCAAAGTGGAGGAACCCTGGAGAACCTTGAGTCGATGGTGCAGGCCTATCTGAATGACTCAACAGAGGTCTATGTTCATCATGACCCATTGGCATGGGAAAAGAGGTGTGTGGCCAGAGATCACCAACCTGGCTATAAATTACTTGTCTTGCCCACTCGCAAGCGTGTCTTCTGAACGTGTTTTCAGTGCTGCTGGTGGCATTGTAACTTCCAAAAGGACCCGCCTCTCGCCCAAAAATGTGGAGAGGTTAAGAATGATCAAGATGAATCAGCACTTCATACCACCAGATTAAAAAATACGAGAATGCACGCAGGAAGAAGACGAGGAGGACACCAACTTAGATTTACTCCCGTCTGAATGCTCAGAGTTTGAGGACGAGCTCTTCTTCCCTGACACCGAGCCCTGAAAATGAGTCAATGAATCACTAACTTTCTTTTTCGTCCTTATTCACTTTTATTCCTGTGTGTCTGTCTTTCTTTGTTTTGCAAAATCTATATAAAAAAAACTTTAATCACCTAATCACAAAAACAAGCCCATCAGCAGAACTGTCTTCACTTATTTGTTTATTGATTTGAAGGTGCCGCAGTCTGCATTCCTCAGGTTCACAAGTTCACAAGAACATGCTCCTCTATCCTCCTCCTCCAGACTCCTATTTCCCTCAAAGCAGATGGCTGGATTATGCCCAATGAAGAAAGACTCTGCACTTGTGGGGGTGTTCTACTTCTTTGCGGGTGAGTTGACGGGTCTGGGGCATTGCTGTGAAGGTCTAATACCGGATAAAAGTGGTTTGGAGAAAATCGGAGGTGAAAAAGTATATTGCGTTTTTGCTCACTTGCCTGTCTTTGGGGTGCTGTTTGGGTGGCTTCCATGTTTTTGGGGTGGGTTTTGAGGTCTGGGAGCACTGCTGCCACAGTCTAATGTTGATTGCATTTGTTTTTCAGAAAATCCGTGGTGGAAAAGGGGAGTTAGGGCCTAGCTGCTGAGCTCATTTGGACTGCATTCCAGGTAGGCCCAAAGTTTCCTAAGTGTGCCTTTTCCCGGTTTTGCTTTTCGGCTTTTTGGGGGGGTGAAACTTGTTTTTGCCCGGGTTCACAGGTCTGGGAGCCTTGCTTGGAAGGTGTAATACCGGCTAAAAGTGGTTTGGAGAAAATCGGAGCAGAAAAAGTGTTTGCGCTTTTGATCACTTGCCTTTTTTTGGGGTGCTGTTTGGGGGGCTTTTAGGTTGTTGGGGGTGGGTTTTGTGGTCTGTGAGCACTGCTGGCACATTCTAATGTTGATTGCATTTGTTTTACAGGAGATCCATGGTGGAAAAGGGGAGTTGTGGCCTAGCTGCAGAGCGCATTTTGACTGAATTCCAGGTAGGCCCAAAGGGTCCTAAGTGTGCCTTTTCCCTGTGTTGCTTTTCGGCTTTTTGGGGGGGGTGAAACTTGTTTTTGCCCGGGTTCACGGGTCTGGGAGCCTTGCTTGGAAGGTGGAATACCGGCTAAAAGTGGTTTGGAGAAAATCGGAGCAGAAAAAGTTTTTGCGCTTTTGATCACTTGCCTGTCTTTGGGGTGCTGTTTGGGGGGCTTTTAGTTTGTTGGGGGTGGGTTTTGGGGTCTGTGAGCACTGCTGGCACATTCTAATGTTGATTGCATTTGTTTTACAGGAAATCCATAGTGGAAAAGGGGAGTTGGGGCCTAGCTGCAGAGCGCATTTGGACTGAATTCCAGGTAGGCCCAAAGTTTTCTAAGTGTGGTTTTTCCCGGGTTTTGCCTTTTGGCTTGTTGGGGGTGTTAAACTTGTTTTCGCCCGGGTTGACAGTTCTGGGGCCATTGCTGGGAAGGTCTAATACCCGAAAGAAAGTGTTATGGAGACAATCCCTGGGGAAAAAGGTTTTGCATTTTCTGAGATTTCGCTCACTCTACCGTTTTTGGGGGGCTGTTTGTGGGGGTTCCTGGTGTTTGTGGGGGGGTTTGCGAGTCTTGGAACAATGCTAGGTATGGATACTTTTGCTTACTTGCAAGTGGTTTGAATACAATCCATGGTGGGTAAGGGGGGATTTGGGCCTACTTTACTTTCAAAGTACGTTTTGTCACCATTTTCTACTAGGCCTCTGACAGGTAGCAGTATCGCACGTTTTTTGAGATCTGATTGGGGGTCTTCTACATTTTTGTGACTGGGTTTAGTAAGGGTCTGGGAGCACTGATGGGAAGGTCTAATTTTGTTCTAAAACACAGTTTACAGTACACCTAGCTTGAGGGGAAAAATCCGCTAAATTAATTCGCCCATACTTATTTATCCTTCATAAGGAGACCCAGACAGAGTACGCACTTTCAAAAATATTGTACTGTCTATTAGGAAACTCAAAGTGTGACTTTTTGCACTACACAGCGTACATACCTTATATTTATTTGTCAGTGGTGTTCTAATATCACTTCCTGTTTTTCCATCAATAATTACAGGCCGGGTTTCAGCCTGTGTAATGGGAAAAAAAGGATGAAGTCAGGCTTCACATTAGCGAGCCGCAATTCAGCATCCGTCAGGCAGGCAGTGGACAGGGTGTCTTCTGGTCACCAACATTGATGGACGGAGCGTCAGATGGAATGGAGGAGTCCCGCTAATAAGAGGAATGGTTGGATGCATGCAACTTCCCAAATTCAACAGGACAACTACAACAACATACAGATACAGTATCCGTTCTTTTCTAATTATCTTTTAAGTAATGTTATTGCTGTGTACTTCTATGAGTGTGACTCTGCATTTCTTTGATCTCTGCTTCTAAATTCATCCCTACAGCCATTGTATAGGTTTTACTTCTGCTATTTTTCAAACCTAATTTAATATACGAAGTGTTTCTCTGAGTGCAGAGATAGGCAAGTGAAAACGCATAATTACTGCAGCCCTGTACTGTCGCATTTTTTCATTCACGGTTGTCTAAAGTACTACTTACTTTTCAGTAACCATGCATGCAGTAGTGCATGCACTTCCTTTATGTCACTTAAAAGATTTATGGATAGCTTTGTACCCAAAGATTTGTTTATCTTCAATTATTGTTTGTCCATGCTGTGCTTTTTTTTTCTTTTCTCAACAAAACTTTCCCAAAAACCACCATTCCCATCCATTTTCCAAACCCTAACCCTCTTCCCCCGGGCTGTGTGGTTTTGATTGATGTGTGACTAAATGACAGCAATAATTCCACACACTTGCTGGGGAGGATAAGGTCATAGCAACAGGCTGGTGAAGGAATCCGAGGATATTTTCTTACTCAGCTTGACACAGACCCATGACTATTGGCAAATGAAAGCAGATTTTCATGTGCGCCATCAACTTGATTGCTCATCAAGAACATCCTCCTCCTAGGCGTGGCAAATGATTACGCTGCTGTGTCCTTCACCTTCAGTACTATTTCTTGTAGTAGTAGCCAATGTCAAAGAAATTTAACGCAAGTAGTAGTTATAGTTTCAATACTTTACCATTTGTTAGGCTACATTGTGGCACTGTTCTAGTGTACTGTCACCTGCTATATTCTCTATCGTACCGTTCTAATGCTACAGTAAGGACAAACAAGGTTTCATTTTCTTTTTTTTCAGATGCTGCAACTGCCACTGTGTAACACCACTAGTACCACCGCAATGATGACATTTCATCCGCCCAGGATTGCCAACCTTAATAGCCATTTTCCGTGCCGCCAGCCCTGTGCCTAGCCCTATTTCCAAACACAAATTACAGGTAAGATAAGCGTTTGGGGGGAGGTAGTATAACGGAGTATTAGGAGAGACGAGAGACTGACGGTCCTAGGACTAGTGAATTCACTTACTCTGTGAGAGGCACTTAGTTTTGAAAACATTTGGGCAATTACTTACACAACTTGAATCAAGATGCCACTTAAGTTTCAGGAAAACAAACTTACTGTTAAACCCCCACCCACCAGCCTCAAAAGCAGTAAATAACACGTATGCAAATATAAAGTTTAAAGTGTATTTATACCCCTAACATAAATAATCTCCCGCAAGACCCAACCCACCCCCCCTCCCGAACCCCAACGAATGTCCGTGAAAACTAAGTCCAAAAAAGTAGAAAACACAGCTCCCAATTCCCACCCCCCAGAAGTCTTTAAAAAAGGGGCAAGGGACAGTCTCCTCCTACTGCTGGCTGCGATTGACTTTTCGGGCCAGGTCGGCATGCTCCTTGCGGAGGGTCTCGAGCAGGGTTTTGGTGTTGAGCAGCTCCTGCTCGAGGTAGAACACCCTTAGTGAAAGGCGGTGCAACCTTTTTTTGGTACTGCTGTGGGGGCAGCTGATTTTTTTGCTGCTCAGCGGTGGTGGGTGGCTGCGGTACCCCGGCTCCGTACCGCTGGTGACCTGCTGCGCTGACTGGCTGACCCAGGGAGCGCGGAGGAGGATGCAGCTGTACCGGTCGATGTTGTGGTCGACTGCATGTCCCCCTCCTCCTGGGCCACCAGCCGCCGATATTCAGCGACAGTTGCCTCCAGCCTCCGTTGCCGGGCACTTTTAGCCAGCTCCTTCCGTGTTGGTTTGGAAGGAGCATCTATATGAAGAAAGAAAGACATAGTCTGTAACCAATGCTCTTTAAGATTAACAAAAAATGATTCAGCAGAAAGTTGAGTCACAGTAGAACTAGCAACTTGCAAGCGCAGTACATAACTATTGTGGCCAGTATCTATCTAACCTCCCACTTCTTCATCCTTGCTCTAACATTAGTGGGAGTTTAAGGAATCAATTCTACGAGCACTATGGACTCACTCCATTAGAGTCGACTATGACAGTACACCAGTCTTCTTCTTCTTCTTCTCTCTTGTTTAGCAAAATTGGTACGTTAACTTCTGCAAGCTGGCATAATGCAAGCGCAGTCAACTTGCACCCGAGAAAAACAGACCCTCCGCCATGATGAGTGAGACAGACTTGCGTTACTGTACCGGTCCAGTACATGCAGGTGGTGATGCTCTTACTTTTCTATTACGGGTGGCACTGAGAATACTCTGTTACAAGGGCTACTGCTTAATTAATTTAACTTTCACCCTACAGTGCCAATGAATACTAGAAAAGGAAAATGAAGAAGATAAATAATCTGATTATCTATCACTGCACATGGTATGTATTTGCTTACATATGGGATGACTTTAGGTGCTTAACTTTTTTTTAGTGAACAGTGATACATCCACACATGAATGACCGAGTTCTACTAAACTTATCAACAGAGGTAGTGAGTGGCCATCGTAATAGCCGGATATATGCTGTGCTTGTAATACAAACTACTGCTACTATTCATGGTAGTATTCGGACAAAATTAAAACTTCTTTTCCTTGCCTTTCCTACACTGGAACGGACGTGCAGGTGCGGTGTTACATGCTCTTCAAAGTAACACTTAGTTCATCCAGTGACCGTCTACTCTCTCTAGATACACATATGCTATCTAAGAGTCAGATAGTACCATGGTCCAGGCATCCATCCATTCAAACTATATGTCAATCATTCTTCTTCATGTCTCTCATCTGGACAAACCTTACGTTTTCTCACGGGAAAACAACCTTTTCATTTTATTTGGGAAACCGCAAGCCATACATCCGTGCTTGACTTGCATTTGAATTTCAACCAAAGGATATATTGCGCACACATACAGTTTCTGTTTCACCCACCAAGGCTGTTCTCCTTCCACCCGTCCTTGCTTCATCCTTCACCCAGCCATGCATCATATTCCTTCCCAGCCACCTCGGGCACCAATCAAACAGGTATCATTCTTCTTTGTCAGTCATCATTACTTTTAACTTGCTCGTCCTTCCACACTTACTTACACCCTTCTTTCGCTTTTTGTTCATCCCATCCATCAAGTTCATCTCAGATCTGATTTGGATTCTCCCCAAAAAAAAATCACCGCTGAGTTGAAGTACATTTAGAGGAGGCTACTACCTGGTTGATAAAAACTTTGTTCTAAATTTGAAAGTCTTCTTAACAGTATAGTAACTTAACTGTACAACATATATACTACACCCGTGCAGAGAGCACACTCTGCAGTCTGCAATCTCAATAAGTAAGGAATATAAGAGCTTACCACTGCCCACCACTACCGTGGCAACCCTCACAGCAGTTTCCTCCGGCACTTGCACCGCCTCCTCCCCAGAAGTGTCCTCCTCCACCTCCGCGCTGGCCCCGGCACCAGATGTTCCACCTACAAAGTACATTTAAGAATGTTAGATGTCATAGACATACACCACTCACTAGCATTTTGTCTAGGAATGAAGAAATGTGAATACAGAAACCAATCTAATAATTTGTGACTGTCTACTCTAAAGTAAAAATGTCCCTTTTTCCAGGGAAGGGTGTTGTCTTGCTGCACTTTTTGGCACAACTGATGAATGCTTGCTTTTTAACACGCATCATTGTTCTCATAACAGACAGAAGCTTCACTTCTAAGAACAAGAGCAAGATCAGATCATCATCACTAGGATGGAGTGACCAACGATTCAGCACCAAAAAGAAAAATTAAAGTTCAAACCAGTTGAGGGCTCGGCTCGCCCACAATAAATGTGTGAAATAAATCACTAAGCACTTTTCCATTTTTTATCAACCGTTTATGTTTTATGACAAACTTGATTTTAATAAATGTTTTTACTTTTAATAAAGCTTTAAAACTTAAATAGACTCTGTGGTTTTTGGTCAAGAGTGACTGAGCAAAAGGTTTTGCAATTTGCAAGCATGAGTCTGTGCCTCTGACACTTCTGGACTCTGACTCCGTACTCTTGTCCTGCGTTGGATAATCATCATTGGGGATCAATCATCGATGAATTCGGGAGCTAAATGACTCTGCCACACTATCTAGTCAGTAAGGAAATTGGGGTTTCTTCAAAGTCTGTTATCACTGAGGTATGTGGAAAGTCTACCTGCGCCTATTATAATTGATAAACAATGCACTATTTAGTGTCCCTAGTTCTGTTTGTGCAGATTTGTCCCTGCAACAGTAGTAGTATGGATTGTCCTCCTATCCAAACCAAAAGTAAAGTAGTATCTTATTCTTTCTTGGTGGTCATTCGCATTTTATTGTTGGGAATTGTCAAAGCATAAACATTTTGAAGACTTGAAAAGACATTATGGACAATCCCAGAGGACTGCACTCAGTTCATAGAGCTATTGATGACTAGAATGGGAGTTTCGTTTGACACCTTTTTCCAACTGTGCAATCTTAGTTAGCTACACAGACAGACTAATAATACTAATCTAGTAATACCACAGGGAGTCATAGTAGAGGCAGGATAAGAATTTAGATACAGTCTACAAGAAGATCAAAGACGATTTAGAAAAAATCGAATGAGGAACGCTAGGAAAAAATAGGTACTCTACATTAAAATGAAAACTTACTGGGGCCAGCAAAGGAGCCCTCGCCTGACCGATCCTGGCCTTCTACAGCAGCAGCAGCAACCACCTCCCCCTCTGTCCTCTTGCCCCTGGGGGGAGCTGATGTACAACATGAAAGAAAGAAAGACCCGAAAACATGGATGATTGTTGTCAACCAAATCAAACCTTTCAAAAGAACAATAACAAAATATTTTGGCGAAATAGCAAATAGACAACTATTCCACGGGATATATTGACCTATCTCATGTGGTCTACTACGATATTAGTATTGCTTGATTTGCGGACCGTCGACTTGGAAAGTTATGTAACTCACTAAACAAAGTACTAAAAAGGTTTGCCTAGGACTGGCAGGCAGCAGTCCGCAGCACGCGAAGTGACATACAAACTCCATCGTGATTGCAGATCAGTGACAACACTAAAAAGTTTCCTACTACATTAACCAGTCATTAAAATACTCAAACTATCAATCCACCACCATTATTTTTTCTTATTGCCAGGTGTACAAAGGAAGGACTGGACTTGAGTCTGTAGGTGCAGATTTACAAGCCCCTTGCGGCTCTTTTGCTCCGTTGTTGTGTGACATTTGTGACGCAGCGGCAGAACAAAAGAGGCGCCATGGTGCTGCGTATATTAACAACGTGACGCATATGGAAGATGCATCACGTTGTAAAGCCCTGCGCCATCAGGGGGCGTTCCGGCGCAAGGGAGGGCGTTCCTGCGCAAGAACGCATCCTAAAAGTGGCTGAGGGAAATCTACAAGATTTCAATCAATCACTTTTAGGACAATGATGCGTCACTCAAACCCTGCCCCTGCTTGAAGCAGACGTACGGCTTGACGCAGCATTGGGGAGATAGGGCACCCCAGAGCATTGCTGGAGCTGCGCCATCGTTGCGACGCAACCCCAGCAATGCGCCGCCTTTACGGCACAGATGCGTAACGCTTCGGTGACGTTTTGGGCCCATGGTGCGCCGCATTGTAAATACGGCGCACCATGGGAGGTGGTGGCGTGGCGCACAATTACTGGCGCAGGGATGCGCCGGTAATTGTAAATCTGCCCCTTAGTGTCTAGCATAACGCAGTTCTGTAAACTACACTCATACATAATTTCTCAGGCCAATGAAATGAACACAAAATCGAAAACAAATAAGCATAGTAGCAACGCTACTGAGAAGGAGAGCAGTGCACCTGAAATGCACAGAAGATTTTGAAATATAATTCACCTACAATGTAATCGGCAGCATTATTGCTCTTGATAGAAAACAAAAATTTGCAATATAATAACACACAGAGCAGGAGAAAACAGAGTAGTGATGAAATAGCTACTACTACTCACCAAGCCCGGGGATCTCGACGCCGAGCAGGTCGAGCAAGTCGCATTCCCGGTCCAGGAGATCCGTCCAACGGTGGGTGGCCTGGTTGTAGGTGCGCCGGACCCGAGTGTTGATACATGGCCCGGCACACCTTCTCCCACCGCTTCCGGCGCTCCCGGAGCCCGGAGCCGCTTGCGATCTTGCTGCCTGCCGCGATGGTCCTGGGGAGGCGGCGCTGTACAAAGTACACCAGTGCGGCCACCTCCTCCGCGCTAAAGATCTCCCGTGGCATCACTAGCTCCCCCCTCAAACGCCCGCACGGGAGCCGGGCACGGGGTGCGGGACCCTTCCCCTTCACGTGCTGCTTCCCGGCTCCCTTTACCATGGTCTGGGCAGAAAGGAAGGTAAATAAGAAATAAGAAATAGAATAGGGAAGAAGAAAAGAAAAGAGTTAAAAAAAGTAGTTTAAAATTAACCAAAAGTAGCAGAAAACACAAAAATATAGAGCTAGAAAAATAGAGGGATAGATAATAAGTAAAATAGATTAAAAAAACTTCAAACAAGCAAAGGATGGCAGAGATTGAGAGAGGATACAGAAAGGATGCCCAGAACCATAGCAATGAATGAAAAACAAGATGGCCGCGCCTGTTCACGACCGCGTGAGTAAGTTCGCGTGAGATTTCCCCCGCGATCACACGCGAACTTGTACTAGCGAGCCGCACACTTTGCGAGATTACACATAGCGCCCGGAAACGGAAATACGCGCGCAAACAAGATGGCCGCGCCCATGTACGACCGCTAGGGTAACTTCGCTTCGTTGCGCTACAAGCGGCTCGCGAAAATGCAAAAAACCACGGGAACTAACACGCCGCAAAAAACAAATCGCATATTCGCACGAATTCGCGGCTTCCGGATTCGATCTCGCGCAAATTCGTGCCCCGTAAATCGCGCGAAATTGCAGAAAAACGATTTTTGCAAAACTGAAAGCACTCAGCAGGTGCAAAAGTTCAAGCTCATCATTAGTAACCATTCCCTGTAGTGCTTCCTGAGGGGCCCCTCCAGAGTTCAGTTGCCTACATGCAACTATTCTATGACCCTGCTCTGACCCTCACAGCAGGCTCAGAGAATAGCTACAAGTATGCCACAAAGGTCCTGTTAAAAAAAATTACACTGCAACAGAAAGCAATTACAGATAAGAAAGCAGGTGCCAGACTGGAAGTTCAAATTCAGTGACACATTAATCAGCCCCTAGTTCATTCATGTCAGTTGAGGCAGGGCAGGTGTGCTAACGAATTTTGCAAAACTGAAAGCACTTAGCAGGTACAAAAGTTCAAGCTCATCATTAATCAGGAAGCACTTACAGCTAAGGAAGCAAGTGCCAGCTCAAATTCAGTGACACATTATTCAGCCCCAAATTAATTCATGTCAGTTGAGGCAGGGCAGTTGTGCTTTTCCCCCCATAATCTACAGTGATGAACCAGAGGGTGGCAGTGGTGAAACAGAGGGTGCTGTGATGAACCAGACATAGAAACAACATGGTCGCGACCGTTGCGACCCGACAAGTAAGTTCGCGTTTGCGAACTGGTAAAAAACCCTTGCGAACTGGCAGAAACCCTTGCGAACACAAAAAACCCCCCGCAAATTCGCGAAAGTTCACGAATTTTGCGGATTGGGAATACGCAAATACGCAAATTCACGAATTGCGAATTCGCAAAATTCTCCCATACTTACTTATTTTTCTAAACTGATGTGGTGCCCATTTGTAGTGTTTTACTGTATTACTGTAAGTGTGCACACATGCATCACACACTGCCTCTGAGATAAGCCTGTATGCTCGTGCCAAGCTACCAAGGGGGTGAGCCGGGGTTATTTTAGAATCACTAATTTTTATTATTATTATGTAGAAATCAGGTAAATGTACATAGCTTCCTGCTTACATCTCAAGTCTTGCAGGGCGAAAGATGAGCACCAGCACATTGCTTTTAAACATAATGCTCGGAGGTCTATCATATATAGGGCCGACGTGTAGGACTTCTATACTGACTTCCAGTTTAAGGACATCTGCTTATAACAGAAATAAACCAAATAAGGAACAACCTAAACAAACACCCCCTGACCCTCCCCCACCAACCTCCACACTAGTTCCATCAATGGTTGGAGACCCTCCACCTAAGGCCTCACTCCATCACTCATACTGGGTATCTGCTCATGGGTATCTGCTCAGCCCACCTGCATTTGAATGGAACCTAAGGGCTCCAGGGGCAAAAGTTCGAGAATCTGTAAATATTTCTGGCATGTTACTTCTCTCATGTCTTTTGTGAGGAGGTGTAAAAAGGGGGCCCACAGTTTCGCAAAATCTTTACCTTTCCCATCCACACTTAGCAACATGTGCTCCATAGCTAGGAGATGCCACAGGTGATGTATCCATGGCAGTACTGTAGGTGTCGGTGTGGCCCCCACAAAGCCAGGATAACCTGGCAGGCCGTCAGCAGTGCCAGGGAAATCTGTCTTCCCCTGAGGGATCGAAATGGGAAGGCCTTGGGGTGGGAGAGGCCTAGCAGAGTGTATTCTGGGGAGCGAGGTAGTGTAATCTGAAATGCAGCATCAGTATAGTCTAAGACCATTGCCCAGAAGCATTTCAGTTTCGCGCAGTGCCACAGTAGGTCTGCTAGGGTTCCAGTTAATCCACATCCCCTCCAGCATAGATGGGTTTTTGTTTTATCCCAGCCAAGCACGTGCGCAGGTGTGTAATACCAATGCGTGGTTACTTTGAAAGCAGACTCCGCCCCAGCAGTGTTACGTGCGGTATGATGTGCCTTATAAAGGACGTGTTCCCATTCTTTAAGTGTTAGGGGCCTGCCCAATTCAGTTTCCCAGCGTACCTGCACTCTTGGTCGCTGCCCCAATGGATGCGCCATAAGCATGGAATATAATTCAGAAATAAGCCGTCGGTCATCTGCCTTGCACACTAGCCACTTTTAAAACAAGGTCAGGGCCCTTGACATGAGGGCACAGTTGACAGACCCAGTCACCCAGTGACAGACCTGGCCATATTGAAACGCATCAGTTGCTAAAAGATCGTAGTCCTTTCAAAGCTGCCCAAAAGGTATCGGCCCTTCCGTGTCAAAGAGGGACCCATCCGCTTACAGCCCTCCTCTCTCCACCTCTGAAAAACTGCCGACGCCTGTCCCTACGGAAAATGAGGGTTGTCTACAATGAGGGACATGGGCGATGGGAACGATGTCCAACCTTTCAGCAACGCCAACCTATCCCAGACCTTGAGGGTAGGTGCGGGGACAAGAGATGAATATAGACCCCATACTCTATGTTTACAGGGTAACCATAATTCCCTCTAGATATTCATCCCCGCGACTGCCTGATCCATAAAATTCCTGTGTTTACTGGATAGCGGCCTATTCCATTCCACTAAGTAACGTAGGCACTCTGCCTGGTAATATCCGCTGATAAGCAGGAGACCCAGTTCACCCTGAGCTTTCGTGCGTGTCATTAGATTTCCCCTCCCATACGAACCTGTTTATAAGGGACTGCAGTTTCTTGAGCGTTCCAGGCGGTGGGGTCATTGGAAACAGCTGAAAGATGTAGAGAAGACACGGGAGTACAGACATTTTTACCCCCCGCTAACCTCCCAAACCAAGCCAATCAAGACGCGACCAGGAGTCCAGCGCCTGGGTCATATGTTCCAGCAGCCTGGCATAGTTTAGCGAGACCGTCCTCTCGATGGTCGGCGCCAACTGAACCCCCAGGTATATTGCGTCTGTGTGGGTCCAGTGGAACATGACATTCCTTCTGAGGGCCTCCACATCGTCAAAAGGAATGGAAAGGTTCAGGATCAAAGATTTCCCTAGGTTAACTTTAAAGCCCGAGACTTACCCAAAGGCAGCAATTTCATCGAGCAAAGCTGGGAGAGTTGTCCAAGGCTGCGTGAGCGCTAGAATCTCATCGTCTGCGTACAGACTAATTTTATGAATGTCTCCCCCAAATTTAAGTCCCACCATATTTTGATTAGCCTGAATCATTTGAGCGAAAGGCTCCATATAGAGCTCAAATAAAAGCAGGGGGCATACCTGCTGCGACCCCCCACGTGATGGAAAAGAAGGCCGACCTACATCCATTGACCCGCACACACACCTTAGGTGTATGGTATATGCACCTAATCCAATTCAGGAAGTTATCCCCGAACCCATAGCTGCGCAACACTGCAAATAAATAGCCCCAGCTTACGTGATCAAAGGTCTTTTCACCGTCTATGGCTAAAAGGAAGACCTGTTGTTGTGACCGCCGTGTGCTGTCAATGAGGTGTAACAGTCGTTTGGTGTTGTCCCCTCCCTGTCTGGATGGAATAAACCTCAATTGGTCCGGGTCAATGGTGTCCGCCATAAGGGGTTAAGTTGCGCTGCCAAAATTCCCGCAAAGAGCTTTGCGTCAATGTTAAGAAGCGAAATGGGCCTGTACGACCCGCATGCTTGTGCATCTTTACCAGGTTTCAAAATAACCGAAATCCCGGGTTCCGACATAGAGGGCGTCACCATCCCTGTCTCAAGGAAAGAATTAAACAGTCGACTTAAAAAGGGAGCAAGCTCTACACAGAACATTTTGTAAAAGGACGCTGGGAATCCATTCGGCCCCGGTGCCTTAGCCAGCTTCAATCCAGAGATAGCTGATAATATTTCTTCGGTGTGAATTACCGAATCAAGTTCCTCTGCTATGGCTCTAGGAAGAGGTGTTATGCCACAGGAGTTTAGATATGCACTGAGGTCTGTCGGCGATGGGACCTGCTCAGAATAAAGAAGTTGATAAAAACTGCGGAAGGTGGCAACAATCTGCTCATCTGCAGTTTGGACTACTCCTGCATGATCCCGGACCACCTGAATCAAGGACGACTGCGTCTTGGCATGCAGCATCTGGGCCAACATCTTCCTGCACCTATAACTGCTAAGATAAAATTTGTGCCACAGCCTTAGGAGGGTATGCTCCGCTCTGTCCAGGTCTAAGTGCTTCAGCGCTCGCCTGCGATTCTCTAGCTTGCGCCACTGTTCACTTATGGATTGACTCAAGCTCCCCTACCTCCCTCTCTAACTTTGCACGTTTTCCCCTACGGATGGAGTTGTAGGTTGCCGCAATGGCGATAAACTGACCACGCGCCACCAGCTTCAGGGTCTCCCACACCGATGATAATGACATGGTCCCCACATCGTTCACCTGGAGGTAGTGTACTATAGTGTCTCGCATGCGCTTTACCACATCCTCAGAATGCAACAGATTATCCCTAAGCCGCCAACACGGAAGACGTGTTTGTGTTCGCTGCGTGGGCAAAAGGACAGAAATAAGGGAGTGATCAGAGAGAGAACGGGGAGTAACAGCCAAGGAATGGAGGCTGTGCATGAGTGAGTTAGAGGAAGGAGAGAACGAAGGGTTCTTGTTTCTCATTTGGCGCATATAGAGACCCAATAGTCAGGTGTCCCCCCCCCCACTGCGCCCTAATTACCAACAACCGTCCCTTTTTTTCTGTCACAGTTGAGAGTATCTTACAGGGACAACGGGCTCCCAGCAAAGTAGCCACCCCATTCCTCTTGGACGGCCCTGCTGACCACACTGTTGCGGGAACCACCTATTGCGTATACGCATAACATCTTTGGAGAGCAGATGCGTCTCCTGGAGGAGGCAAATATCCCTAGGATGGAAAGTACTGCAGCCCATTTTACTGGATTATTTAGCCCGCGTACATTCAGACTTATCACCTTAAGATCTCTACCCATGTAACTACCAGGAGTGCGCTATGCCTGACTGGAGCTGGTATCTTCCCTTTAAACAGGTCCTATTAGAAACCCTGAGTCGCCTTTTAACAGGTCAAGAACTGGTGCGGAGGACTCCAACCACATCCCAAACAAACCCCAACCCCACAAAAACAAAGACAGATCAGCACCTAGTGAAGAAAAGGTTAACAAGAAAAACATGACCAAAGCTCGTCACTTTAAGTAAAGTTCAGGGGATCGTGGCTGCAACTAACGTCCAGCCCAAGGAGCGCACGCTTCTCCGGGGATGCTCTAAGTTCTTGGTTCGATGCGTGGACTGCAGCGACGACACCCTTGTTCAGAAGGGCGACAGCAACAGCTTCAGCTGCGACACTCTTCTCCCACATTTGCCTGAAGCTTCCGCACAATGGGACAACTACAGCGGCGCCATCCTTGTTTAGAAATATGACTGCAGCAGCCTCGACGGCGGCTCGCTTCTCGGGGGATGCAAGGCGCTTCTCTCGATGCTGTGCAATGTGACAGTTCCAGCGGCGACATCCTTGTTCAGAAGTGCGACGGCAGCAACAGCGATGGCGACACAGTACTACCACGTTGCGAGACTCTTCTCACAATGCTGTGCACTGCGACAACTCCAGCGGCGACACCCTTGTTCAGAAGTGCAACGGAAGCAGGAGGAGTTGCGCTTCCAGCTTCTTGCGACACGCAGTTCCTCAGAAGGCCCAAAACAGCAGCAGGCACTTCCAAAAGAACTCTGGGGTGCTGGGGGTTGAAGTTTGTTGTCCCTGAGACTTCAGCAGGAGGCAAGGTCTTTTCCAAGCCCTTGGAGATCCTTCACAAGTTAAAAGCAAAGTACACAAAGTTCCTTTCTCCTCTCTTTGGCAGAAAGGCAACCACTGCAGGCCAATCCCCCAAGCAGCACTTCAGCTTAGGAATAGTCTCTCCTCAGTTTCTTCAGGTTCCTCTCCTCAGCAGAGGTTTCTTCTTGTAGTCCAAAAGTGATCTAATTTCTTGGGATCAGGGTCCCAATATTTATACCCCAAAATCCTTTGTCCTCTGTGGCAGAGGGGCCTTTGCCCAGTCCAAACCAGTTCTGTAGCATTTCTACCTCGTTGCGAGACTCTTCTCATGATGCGGCGCAGTGTGACAACTCCAGCGGTGACACCCTTGTTCAGAAGTGCGTCGGCAGGCAGCAGCAACGGCGACACGCTTCCTCTTCATTGCAAGACACTTCTCTCGATGCGGAGCAGTGCGACAACTCCAGCGCGACACCCTTGTTCAGAAGTGCGACAGCAGCTGCAGCGACTGTGACACGCTTTTTCGTTGAGTTGAGCTTCCAGCTCCTTGAGACACGCAGTTCCTCAGAAGGCCCCAAACAGCAGCAGGCACTTCCAAAAGAACTCTGGGGAGCTGGGGGTTGAAGTCAGTTGTCCCTGAGTCTTTATCAGGAGGCAAGGTCTTTTCCAAGCCCTTGGAGATCCTTCACAATTTGAAAGCAAAGTACACAAAGTTCCTTTCTCCTCTCTTTGGCAGTAAGGCAACCACTGCAGGCCAATCCCCTAAGCAGCACTTCAGCTTAGGAATAGTCTCTCCTCAGTTTCTTCAGGTTCCTCTCCTCAGCAGAGGTTTCTTCTTGTAGTCCAAAAGTGATCTAATTTCTTGGGATCAGGGTCCCAATATTTATACCCCAAAATCCTTTGTCCTCTGTGGAAGAGGGGCCTTTGTCCAGGTCAAACCAGTCCTGTAGCATTCTGTTTACATGACTCCTTCTTTCCTTTCACAGTGCAGGGCAGAAATATCAGACGCCCCACAGGAGGTGGAGCCAGCATTGTGGAGGGAAAGCACAGCCCTTGAGTACTTTGTTGACATGATTCCTTCTCTCCTTTCACAGTGCAGGGAAGAGACATCAGACGCACCACCGGGGGTGGAGCCAGCACTGTCGGGGGCAGGCACTGTCCTATTTAGGTCTCAGGTGCAACTCCTTCCTCCCATCTAGATGCAGATCTCTCTATTCACCACTGGGCGGACTAATGTTGTCTCCTGGAATCCCCCAGCCCTGTCACTCAAACTCCAGACAACCTAGCAGAGGCAGTCTTTGGATAGTTAGACAAGAAAATACCTAATTTCTAAAAGTGGTATTTTCAAACACAGAATGTTAAAACCAACTTCCCTAAAAGATGCATTTTATCATTCTGAGTTCAGGCATACTAAACTCGAATTTCTACCATGTTCCCTGAGTCAGTTAGGATTATAAGAGTTAATAATCTAACTGCCCATTCTGGAGAACAGATAGCCTTGCATTAGCGAAAAATGAAAATGGCTGTAATTCACTATTAGTGCATGCCACACACATCAGGGCTTGTCCTACCTTATACTTAAAAATGCACCCTGCACTTGGGCCTACCATAGAGGTGTCTGATATGAAGAAAAGGGAAGGTGTATGGACTGGCAAGTGGGTGCACTTGTCCAGTCAGCATGGCAGTACCAGACTGCACATAGGCTCTGCAATGGCAGACCTGAGACATACATTTATAGGCTGCTTCTGTGGGTGGCACAACCAGTGCTGCAAGCCCAATAGCAACATTTGGTTTACAAGCCGGGGGCACACTCAGTGCACTGTACTAGGGTCTGACAAGTAAACCAAATCAGCCAATCATGGAGTTGTCGTAGTTTGACAGCGATTGGGTTAGCTTTTGCTTCAGCTACACAAGTTTTTCACTGTTAACTTGACTATATTCCGGAGGCCATTTTGTATTTCTGGCTTCCATTTTAAGTGAATGCGCTGCCTCGTGTTCAGCATGCCCTTTTGTCCTTTCTCTCTCCCAATGACCATTTGGTCTGCCCAGCAACAGGCTATTTTTAGTAATGGTCAAGCCTGCAAATGTGTATTCAGGCTTTTAAGGTTAACGATCGGTCACTGCTTGGGAATGTTCTTCAAACTGACCAGTGGTACTAAACTCCTCCCACATGTTGGCTGTATTCCAAAAATGCCCTTATATATACCTAAAATTGTCTTATGTGTGTACCGCCTATTTTTCAAACCCTTGCAAAGGTATATAAGAGCCATGTACTCAAATGTTTTGTGTGATACTTCTTGCATTGCCTTTCGCATTTCCAGTTTCCGTGCCAAATTCTATTCTAAGGTATTGTGAGTTTTGCAGAGTATGTAGATCTGTTAAAACCCTACACCACAAATTGGCGCCCGAATAGGAACTCATCGGCGACTCGGATGCCCGAAGGATTGGTCGTGACGAAGGATTGGAAACTCGCCCTGGATGCGTACGCTGCCACTGAGTGACCCGAGTCTTGGCACCCACGGCGTTTTCCCTTTTCTTCCGATCTGACCTTCCAGGTGGTGCCGGTCCTCGACTGAGATCCTAATCGTTGGGTTGCCGTGCAGTGACCGTTTGGTCGATTTGAGAACTTAGCTGTTGGAACCTGGACATTTGGAATATTTGGTAAGCTTTGGATTGGTAAGGTAGTCTACTGACACTTACTGTGGCTTTTTGGATTTGTTTGAGTTAGTTAACATTTGGATCTATGATTTGTACTATATGTGGAGTGCACCTCACATAGGCAGGTAATGTGGAGATATTTCTCTGACTTTGTATTTGTTTGAACGGCACGTCGTGTATAAAAATACTTTAAGTGCCATTTTGCGTAATATCACGTTTTCGTGATATTTTTGACATGCCTGGTTTTAGCACGCTCCGAAGAATGTGCTGTCTTGGAAATGGTACCAGTTATCAATTAAATGAATCTCAACCGGCTCCCCCAGAGGCGACGCCTAACCGTGAAATGTACATAAAATTTGGCCTCCCCCTATTATGTATAGTACATTGTGGAATAAGTACACTAAGGCCGATTTCGAATTACAATGGCCACTACATTGGTCGTTTGATTTACGAAAGGTTCAGTATGTGGAGCAGTGTTTGTTTCAGCGCAGGTCTAGACAGGATATGTTTGATTGTGTGGGTATGTGGGAGAAAGCGGTGCGTGAACGAATGAAGCGTGAACAAGCCTTGGCGGACAAGGAGCAACGAAAGGCTGCTCATGTTAAAGCTTTACAGCTACAGGATAAGGAACTACAGGAACAAAAAGATGGGAGATGAGAGAGCGTAATTTACATGTTAATGGTCAGTTTTCTATTCGACGTCCTCTCTATCATGTCCTTAATAATGAACCTGATGATTTTTCATTATTAGATCGTTCTCCGCCTCCATATGTCATACCTACGGCTCCGGATGAGGACTTTGATTCATCTGAGGAGAAGGATAAAAGGAGGGACACTCGTTCTATGCTTACTACTGCCCGGATCTGCGGAATTACGCGGGTTGGCTCGTAAACTTAATACCAATGTTATTTCTGTTTCTGAGGTTGACATTTTTATGAGTAGGTGGTCTGATAAAGAGCGGTTGTATTTTATGGAGTATTTGGGGCAGGAAGTTGTTTAGGAAGTATTCAACTGAGTTGGAACCTAAGGCTATAGAGGTTGATCGTGATAATTTACGTAAAGGTGTTTTTGTCCTCACAGACGCAGATGATTTCTTCCGGCATCTGATTACGCTGCTGGACGAGGCGACACGGCTACGCGATTTGAAAAAGGCAGCGTTTTTGACTGCGTCTGGATCGACGATTGAGACCAGGGAGTGTTCTATCTTTGGAGCAGATAAGAGTGATACTGTGCACGTTATGCCTATGCGAGAAGCTGCGCCTTTGTATGTCCCTCCCAAAGGTCAAGGTACAGATGATAATAAATTGTCTGCGGATTCGAAGGGCTATTTTATATATAATTGGGTTTTTACTCCTTGGAATAGAGCGGATGTTATGGCTTTTAAAACTGCTATGCCTGATCTGCGCAAAAATCCGGCAGCTTTCTATGAAGGAGTAGACGGAGCTATTTCTTCGTGTGTCATGACATTAGTTGACATTGATCTTTTCTTTGGTTTAATATTGCCTCCCGATATGTGGAGGGCAATTCGTAAGTTTGATGATCGACAGATTTTAGGTGCAGATTGGAAGGATTTAGTACAGGCCGATTTGGATAGAGAACCCGCGTGTAAGCCATGTCAATTAATTTTAGACCTCCTGACGGCTATTTTGAATAAATTGAAAGTGCTCATTCCCCCTAAAAAGATTGATTGGACGATGTTGGCCTCTTGTAAACAGAAGCCAGACAAATCAGTTTCTGATTTCTTTACACGCTTCATGACCGCTGAGCCTGTTCCAGGCGAGGTCGCCCCCACCCACCGCTGCTCCTGCCCGCTGACCACCAGTGCGCTGCCTGCTGCCTACTGACTGCATTGCCTTTCAGTGTTTCCCCCCCTCCTGCTGCCTCCTTTTTTTTTCCCCTTTGCCTGTTGGGTTTTCTGGTTTCCGCCTCCTGTCTCCTGTACTCACCTTCCCCTTTGCCCCTTACCTTCTGTACCCCTATTTCCCTATTCCCTATTTCCCCCCCTTCTGCTGCTCTCCCCTACCTGCTAGCTTCCCCCCCAGCCGCCGGATGACCCAGCCGCCGCTGAGCCGCCCTCGGCCCTCCTTCCCGCCACTGACCTCCAGCCGACTCCGCCCCCCTCTGCCCACTGGCTGCCCCGCTCCCGCCACCCAGGTGACCCGCCCTCCCGGCGCATTACTTATGACGCCCCCTGAGCGAACGCGCAGCGGGAGCACCGATTGAGCGCCGAAGGTGCGCCAAAGGTAAGCCCATCTGCGCCAGTCCGCGCCTGGACTGCGCCCAGCGCTAGGACCCCTGGCCCTCCCCGCCGACCCGACTGACCTACGACACCACCACTCTCAACGCACTCAATGCCGGCCGGACCCACGCCTGCTGCCAAGCCACCCCGAGACGCACCCACGGACCCTTCACCTGCTGCACCTGCAAGTTCACCTGCCTCCGAACCTGCCCGGCACCCGCCAAGACTAACACCAGCAGCAACCACCTCAAGTGCATCCTGCTCAACACCCGCTCCGTCCACAGGCACGCCGTGGAACTCTGGAACCTCCTCGACGCTACTTCACCGGACGTCGCCTTCCTCATGGAGACCTGGATGAACGCCTCCTCTGCACCTGACATCGCCATCGCCATCCCGGACGAGTACAAGATCATCAGGAAGGACCGCATCAACCAGACCGGAGGAGGCATCGCCATCATCCACCGGAACACCATCCGCATCACAACCGACTCCAACGACTCCTTCGCCGCAGCCGAACATCTCCACTTCCAGATTCACACTGACCCTAAGACGACCCTCAGAGGCACCCTCGTCTACAGACCCCCGGGAGTACGCAATCAATTCAGCGAAGACATCGCCGATTTCATCAGCCCACACGCCCTCCCCTCCGCTGACTACATCCTTCTAGGGGACCTCAACTTCCACCTGGAGAACAACAAGGACCGCAACACCATCGCCCTGCTGGAAAACCTCGCCAACCTCGGACTCAAGCAACTGGTCAACACCCCCACCCACTACGCCGGCCACACGCTTGATCCCGTCTTCTCCTCCAGCAAGTACATCACCTTCAGCCACGCCACTGGACTCCACTGGACCGACCACAGCTGCGTCCACTTCAGCTTCAAGAGATCCACGACCCACCACCACCCGCAACAGGTACCTCACAGGAATTGGAGCAAGATCAACGCGGACCAGCTCACCACCTCCCTCAGCCAGAGCCCACCCGCCAACACAACGGACCCCAACGAAGCAGCCCGCAACTTCACACAGATGCTGACCGCCTGCGCCGACGACCTCGCGCCACTAAAGAACCCTCCCAGCAGACCCAGAAGCAAGAAGGCATCCTGGTTCACCGACGAACTCAAGGACTCCAAGAAGACCTGCCGCACCCTCGAGAAAGCCTGGCTCCTCGACAGGACCACCGACAACATGACCGCCCTCAAACACGCTACCCACAAGCACCACCAGCTCATCCACACCACCAAGAAGAAAGCACTGAAGGAACGACTGGACAACAACGCCCACGACAGCAAAGAGCTCTTCACCATCGTCAAGGAGTTCTCCAACCCCAGCACCGGCACCAACGACATCACTCCGTCACAAGACCTCTGCAACTCCCTCACCTCGTTCTTCCACCGCAAGATCGCCGACATCCACAACAGTTTCGGCGCACCACCCACGCACCCAACCGTCGAACCAACGCCCCCCACCGCCACCCTCCGCACCTGGACCACGGTGACCACCGAAGACACAGCCCGCACGATGAACACCATCCACTCCGGATCACCGACCGACCCCTGCCCACACCACATCTTCAACAAGGCCGACTCCACCATCGCACCCCAACTCCGGAACATCATCAACACCTCATTCAACACCGCCACCTTCCCGGAGAGCTGGAAGCACGCCGAGCTCAGCGCCCTCCTGAAGAAACCTACAGCGGCCCCCACCGACCTCAAGAACTTCCGCCCCATCTCGCTCCTCCCTTTTCCTGCTAAAGTCATCGAGAAGATCATCAGCAGACAGCTGACCGCCTTCCTCGAGACGAACGGATCCCTCGACCCCTCGCAGTCCGGATTCAGAGCCAACCACAGCACCGAGACCGCCCTCATCGCAGCCACCGACGACATCTGGACCCTGCTCGACAAAGGGGAAACAGTGGCCCTCATCCTCCTGGACCTCTCCGCCGCGTTCGACACTGTCTGCCACCGCGCCCTAGTCCAGTGCCTCAGCAGCATCGGTATCCAAGAGAAGGCACTGGAGTGGATCATCTCGTTCCTCGCCGGAAGAACACAAAGAGTCCGCCTCCCCCCGTTTCGCTCCGAGGCCACCGAAGTCATCTGCGGCGTCCCGCAAGGATCTTCACTCAGCCCCACTCTCTTCAACGTCTACATGAGACCGCTTGCAGCCATCGCACGCCAGCACAACCTCAACATCATCTCTTACGCCGACGACACTCAGCTGATCCTCTCCCTCACCAGAGACCCCGACACCGCCAGAACCTGCCTACACGAAGGGATGAAAGACGTCGCCGAGTGGATGAAGGACAGCCGCCTGAAACTGAACTCGGACAAGACGGAAGTCCTCATCCTGGGATCTTCGCCCTCCGCCTGGGACGACTCCTGGTGGCCCCCAGCCCTGGGCACCGCACCCAAGCCAACCGACCACGCATGCAACCTGGGCTTCATCCTGGACTCCTCCATCTCGATGACCAGACAAGTCAACGCCGTCTCCTCATCGTGCTTTAACACCCTGCGTATGCTTCGCAAGATCTTCCGCTGGATCCCGACCGAGACCAGGAAGACTGTCACCCAGGCACTCGTCACCAGCCGACTGGACTACGGAAACGCCCTCTATGCCGGAACCACAGCCAAGCTACAGAAAAGACTCCAGCGCATCCAGAACGCCTCCGCCCGACTCATCCTGGATGTCCCCCGACGCAGCCACATCTCCAGCCACCTGAGGAACCTGCACTGGCTCCCCGTTGACAAGAGGATCACGTTCTGGCTCCTCACCCACGCACACAAGTCTCTCCATGACCTGGGCCCCAAGTACCTCAACGACCGCCTGACCTTCTACACGCCCACCCGCCAGCTACGGTCCACCAGCCTCGCCCTTGCAGCCGTACCACGCATCCGAAGAGCAACCGCCGGAGGAAGATCCTTCTCTTACCTGGCTGCCAAGACGTGGAACTCCCTCCCCATCCACCTTCGGCTGACCCAGGACCATCTCGCCTTCAGGAAACAACTCAAGACCTGGCTGTTCGAGCAGTAGCATACCCCCTCCCCCAAGCGCCTTGAGACCCTCCCGGGTGAGTAGTGCGCTATACAAATGGTATGATTGATTGATTGATTGATGATTACAGTGGTCAATTATTAACAGAAGACACGGGCAGGCATTTGTTTGTTGATAAGTATGTGGCTAATTTCCTACCGGAGATTGCGAAACGTTTAAAGGCTAGTGAAAGTTCATGGACCACTGCAACTCCCGCTTCTCTCCTAACTATGGCTCAGTATTATGAATGGCAGGAATTGGAGGCTAAGGAAAGTAATGATAAGAAGGTGAAAGATTTGAAGACGAAGGTGATGTTGGCTCAGGTTTATGCTACGCAGCCAAGGGGCAATGATAGGGGTAGATGTGGGTCTTATGGCCCGCCTTCTTCCCGCCCTGATCTCTCTGTAGATCAGTGCGCCTATTGCAAACAGTTTGGGCATTGGCTTTCAGATTGTCCGGTGCTTTGAGAACAGCGTAATCAGCGTGGTCGAGGAAATGTTAGGTTTCGGAATAGTTATTCAGATCCCAGGGGTGGAGCGAATGATCGTGGTAGGTTTGAAGGTAGGGGTCGTGGTCAGGTTGCCTATAATACTTTTGATCAACAAAATAAGTATCAGATAGCTGAGGGTGAGGTTTCTGAGTTTCAGGATAATACGTATGCATAGGATTGCGTAGGATGGGGTATGGAATCGGTTGAAGTACCAGTAGATCAAAGTGGTCCATATATTTCAGCGCATGTTTTGGGTTCTACTGATCAGTCTCTGGTCGATACAGGAGCTACTCATAGCGCTCTGTCCAAACAATTGGTTACAAGGGCTCCCCTGTCTGGTGAAACGATTACATCGATAGGGTTCGATGGAACACCTTCCCTTAGCCCATTGTCTCAGCCTCTTCCATTTCACATTGATAAGTTCACTGCCCCATGTCCATTTTTGTTGTCTCCAAACACACCAGATAATATTGTGGGACTTGATATGCTTAAGCATTTTCGAGCAACAATACGCTGTGCCCCGAAGGGGTGCGGGTCATTTTGAATGAGAATTACCCAGAATTTGAGAGATCGTGCCTCCTTCAGGAAGCCGATGCGCTAGCCTACCTCCAAAGTACTTTGTGGGCCACTTCTTATACTGATGTAGGACAGATGATTATCCCTCCCGTATATATCACTGTCAAGGAGGGAGTGCTTTTGCCACGCGTACCACAGTATAAAATATCTAGAGAAGGTGAAGTTGCTTTAACCCAAAATATAAATGACTTGATTACTGTAGGAGTAGTGGAGGAAGTTCCTTATAATGTTTGTAATAGCCCTATTCTTCCGATTCTGAAAAAAGATACAGACACTAGGATTTACCGTTTTATTATTGATTTGAGGGAGGTCAATAAAATAGTAGGGCCCCAATATCCTGTGGTGTCCGATATTACTACTTTACTTACCTTGGTCCCACCCACGGCCACCACTTTTTCTGTTATCGATTTAAAAAATGCCTTCTTTTCGATCCCCATTCACCCCGATAGCCGATATCTCTTCGGCTTCACTTTGAATAATAGATCATAGAGATTTTGTCGAGTTCCTCAAGGCTATACAGAAAGTCCCAGTATTTACAGCCAGGCCTTGAAAAGACAGCTTGATTATTTTGAGCTACTGTCTGGCATAGCTCTTATTCAATACGTTGATGATATTTTGTTAGCAGCAGATATGCAAGAACAATGCGAGGAGAGTACTCTCTCCCTGCTTTCTTTCCTTACCAAGAATAATCACAAGGTGTCAAAGAAGAAATTACAATATTGCAGACCGAAGGTGACCTACCTCGGTCATCTTCTATCTAAGGAGGGATGTGCATTGACATCAGATAGAATTCAAGTAATACTAGACACACCAGTTCCTTCTACTCAGAAAGATGTTTGTGCTTTTATAGGATTGACGTCTTTTTGCAGGCAGTGGATATTAGGATTTTCATACATCATAAAACCTTTGTTAGCTTTGCTGTCCAAAAATACACCGACTCGCCTTGAATTGGCAGATGAATGTCAGAATGCTTTTGAATATTTGAGACAGGCCCTTTGCTCTGCACCAGTGTTAGGTACACCAGATTACACAAAGATTTTTACATTATATGTACATGAGAAGGATGGGTGCGCATTGTCAGTTTTAGTGCAGACACACGGAGATAAACAGCGACCTTGTGCGTGCTTCTCAGCAGTACTTGATCCCGTAGCACGAGGATTACCTGGGTGTTTTCGAACAGTTGCAGCAACAGCAGTATCTATACGACAGAGCGAGGGAATAGTTTTGTTGCACAAATTGTTGGTGTTCGTGCCCCATGCGGTAGATGCCTTATTGAACCAAACGAAAACACAGCATCTAACTAGCGCTCGTTTAACAGGATATGAGTTAATGCTGTTGGCGCCACATATTACACTGAAAAGGTGTGCCACTTTGAACCCTGCTACTTTACTGCCATATCCTGTTTCTGAATCCCAAGAGGAAGAACAACATGATTGTGTTTTTCTGACTGAAGAACAAACAAAGGGCCGTATTGACTTACAGGATACGCCACTTCCAGATGTAGATGGGGAACTGTGGGTTGACGGATCGTGTTTAAAGCTACCGCAGCCTATGCAATCACGACACTTAAGACAGTGGTAGAAACAGCTTGTATACCACAAAAGTTGGCCGAAGCAGCTGAACTGATAGCTTTAACGAAAGCATGTGAGCTAAGTGCTGGGTTATGTGTGAATATTTACACTGATAGTCACTATGCTTTCGGAGTAGTGCACGATTTTGGCCTACTCTGGATGGAGCGAGGATTTTTGACTTCACTTGGGTCACAAATCATGCCTGGAGAGCTAGTACACGATCTCCTGAATCCATTGCTATGTCCAAAGAAAATAGCAATAGTCAAATGCAGTGCACATAAAAAGGTGACAGACAAAATAGGACAAGGAAATGCCTTTGCAGATTACACAGCGCGAGAGACTGCAATGTTAAAGAATGCCTCACCTATGTATGTGGTGAAATCGCAGGCTGAGCGATGGCATGATGCTAGAGATGAAATACTAGACATACAGAAATCAGCTTCTGAAGCAGAACTTTAAAGCTGGTCTACAGAGGGAGTGTTGGATGATGAGGGCTGTTGACGTAGCAAAGATATGGAGAGATGGAAATTGCCTGCCGCCTATCTGCAAGCAATGGTTCAAATGACACATGGGCTGGCACATGTTGGAGCTCTTGCAATTACCAAATTGCTTACACGAGTTTGGGAGCATCCTGAGATTGCCAGCACGGCCAAGAGAGTAGTGCAAACCTGCTTGATATGCTTACAGAATAATCCTGCCAAAGGGACCTATACTCCTAAAGGAGGGTTCGCTCCACTGACTGCACCATTCGAAGTACTAGAGATGGATTACATTCAGCTTGAACGCTGTAATAATCTAAGGTATGTCCTAGTGGTGGTATGTACCTTTAGCAAATGGATAGAGGCTTACCCCACGAAGGACAATACAGCGTTGACGACAGCTAAGGTGTTGCTCAAGGAGTACTTCCCTAGATATGGTGTATGTAAATTTTTGTGGAACGACAACGGGCCCCATTTTGTGGGGAAGATTGTGGAGTATGTCCTGAAAGGATTGAGGATAAAGCAAAAATTCCATGCTGTGTTCCACCCGCAGTCAGCAGGTTTGGTGGAGAGATACAATGCTACTTTGAAGCTGAAGCTAGCAAAGATTGTGGCATCCACGTCTTTGAAATGGCCGGACGCCTTGCCCTCAGCATTACTGTCTATTAGATCAGTGCCACACTCCCGATCTGGCCTCACACCCTATGAAGTGGTGTTTGGAAGGCCTATGAATATTTGGGGAGTTCCTAAGCCCCGCCCAGTACATGATGTGCCTTGTATAATGGTGAACGATTATTTGGTATGATTAACAAATGATTTGCTTTCCATTCATCAACAGGTTTGAGAGGCTCTTCCAGACAGATCTACGGGTGAGGCTCACAATCTTCGACCTGGGGACTATGTAATGGTCCGATCGTTTGAGAGGTCTAGCAGTCTAGAGCCGAGGTGGCGTGGTCCTGAGCAAGTGCTACTTGCAACCCGAACAGCAGTACGAGTCACGAACAGGAAGAGGTGGGTGCATTCCACGCATTGCCGCCGCGTCTCTCCAGATTTGGTGAAACCTGCTGTGTTGTCTGACTATCGAGACATCTTGGATGCAGAAAAGAGTCCAGCCACTACGCCCAGCGAATTTGAGGAAGCCTTCCCGGACCACACTATTTCTGGTGCAGTGAAATATATTCTGCGATCGAGAAAAGCAGCTGTTTTGTACGAGACTGGTTGAGTTACCGCCCTGGGGTTTGTGAAAACGGAAGCCGAGAATATCAAGGGGGGAGGATCAGTTCTGTCCAGTGTAGAGACGCCCGCCTTGAATCTCGGAGAAGAAACCAGCGGCTACCCCGGGGCTCAGCGCTCATTTTTGTTTTAGTTTTACTTCAATTAGTTGTTTTGAAACTATGGCATCTAATATGACAAAAAATAAGAAGATTCTTGGTGCTGTGATTTTTGTTTCTACAATAGTGGTGATTGCAATAATAGCATGGGTTGTAGAACGAATGGCACCAGTGAGAGAATATTTGCTACTCACCACTCCAGTTCCATCTGAGCATTTTCATTTTACTTTGCCTTATCATGAAGAAAAGCATAGACAGATGTATTTGAATAACTGTTTTATCCAAATGCTACACCACACCCACAACATGACAAACATTACAAACTGTTGGGTATGTGGAGTGTTGCCTGGACATCAAAAGAAAGGAGGAACTCCACTTATTCCTCTTCCATTTTCCCATAAAGGTTCCTGCAATGCCTGGTATACCCTCCTCTTAACCTTGAGATGGCCAACAAAAGGTGGACTACTTTTCCGACTTAATAAAGTTTGCCATAACGATAAAGATGGTCAACCACAAGCAGAAGGAACTAAACTTGAATGGGAAGAATATCGACAGGACAATGTATCTGCACCTCGTATTTTCACTAATCTGAGAACTGTGAATATGTCTAGTTTATTTGTGATTACAGTTATTAAAGCAAAAGCTGAACTCTGTGTGAGAAATAAAGGTACTATCCCAGTCGGAAAAAGTGAATGTACTACTACACTAGCATTTGACACACCGAATAATATTGCTTTTGTCGCATCACGTAACACTTATTTTATTCGTGGGGATAAGGGCTACCACCGTCTTCCAGTTGGGTGGTTAGGAACCTGTTACATATCTTTTGTATTACCCCCTGTGTTTATTGCCCCGCCAATGTATCATAATGATTTTGTACTATACCACGATTTTATATTGAATAGAGTTAAAAGGACACTGGATATTGATGATGTTGACCAAACTGATACTACCCTGCAGCAATATGTTGATTTTAATTTAGGCCTGTTTTCATTTGTGGGTGCAGCTTTAAACAGTAGAAAAATAAGACGGCTAACACGTGTTGTGAAAGCTGTCGCCAACCAAACTGCCTCTGCCCTAGGGAACTTAACTGAGGAGCTCCAAATTACCAGAATTGTGACACTTCAGAATCGAATGGTTCTGGATGTATTATTGGCTGATCGTGGGGGTGCATGTCACATTATCGGTGGTAGTTGTTGTGTATACGTCCCCGACAACTCGCCTTCTGTATATGATGCTATTTCTAAATTGCACACAATTGCTGCTGAAATCCACCCCGAAAATGGTACATGGACATTTTCAAATTGGTTCTGGGCTTTGCTTAGTACCTGGGGTGGGAAACTATTGACTATACTTTGTATTATCGTTGGAATGTTCTTTTTGCTTTGCCTATGTATCCAATGCGGCCCTACACTATGCTCCGTATGTATCACTGCTTGCATTCCGTCCAAACGAGCTATTGCCAAAAAGTAGCAAATAATTAGCAAAGAAATAACGAACATAATGTTAATTAATATCGATGATGAGTACCCAGATTACTTCAGATATGAGGTAGCTTCAGCTAAATGCTAAAAGGGCCGTCTGTCGTAGTTTGACAGCGATTGGGTTAGCATTTGCTTCAGCTACACGAGTTTTTCACTGTTAACTTGACTATATTCCGGAGGCCATTTTGTATTCCTGGCTTACATTTTAAGTGAATGCGCTGCCTCGTGTTCAGCATGCCCTTTTGTCCTTTCTCTCTCCCAATGACCATTTGGTCTGCCCAGCAACAGGCTATTTTTAGTAATGGTCAAGCCTGCAAATGTGTATTCAGGCTTTTAAGGTTAACGATCGGTCACTGCTTAGGAATGTTCTTCAAACTGACCAGTGGTACTAAACTCCTCCCACATGTTGGCTGTATTCCAAAAATGCCCTTATATGTACCTAAAATTGTCTTATGTGTGTACCGCCTATTTTTCAAACCCTTGCAAAGGTATATAAGAGCCATGTACTCAAATGTTCTGTGTGATACTTCTTGCATTGCCGAAGGGTGCTGTAGGATTGTACCACCACCCCATGGGGTCTTAATAAACTTGTCTTTTGCATTTCCAGTTTCCGTGCCAACTTCTATTCTAAGGTATTGTGAGTTTTGCAGAGTATGTAGATCTGTTAAAACCCTACACCACAGAGTCACTAATCCATACATCAATTTACCATAGGGAGAGCATATGCACTTTAGCAATGATCACCAGTGGTAAAGTGCCCAGAGACAGAAAATACCCAACTACAGGTCAGAAAAAATATAGGAGAAAGGCAAGAAGTTCAGGATTGACCCTGCAAAAAAGGGCCAAGTCCAACATCGGTGATCTCCCCCGTCCTGTTAGGGTCTGGGTCGGCGCTCGGCGCCACTGCTGCTCCCGTGCCTACAGGGGTCAGCACTGCACTCCGCAGCTGGGGAGTCTATCAGGAGCAGTCCACTCACTCCGCTCGGGCCCCAGCACTTCTACACCACAGCCCGCCCCGAACGCAGTGCCAGACAGCGGCAGGAGAGCCGCAAGATGGCATCTGCGCAGTTCTCCTCACCACAGAGGCAACACCGGCCGCGTCGTCGTCTCCCTTCTTCTAGAACACTTGCAGGAGGGCACTTCACTGGTCCATACTCCCAATCGCACCTGCAGAGCAGCACTTCCAGGTGGCTGCCAAGAGAGCTCTGATGGGGCCGCACACATCCACAGGCCCAATAGGCCGCTGCGACACTTCACTGCAGAGGACCGCAATTAGAAGGCTGCGGCTGGAAAAATTGGCCCGTGGACGCAGGACCGTCTGCTAGGGTAACACTGACACTGACTCCGCAGATCGATCGCCAAAATCCGAAATGTGTGACTACACAATGCTTTGACTAAAAACTCTTCTGAGAACCGAGGCAAGATTGGGACCAACTTGATCATCGAGCCGCCCAAGGTGCATCGCCGGCCAGCCTGACTTCACGGCTACTCCCACTATATTCTTTTCCACATCATCAAAGCCTGTTCAGTGGTTCTTCACCAAAGGGTATCCAGCCTTCTGTAACCCTCATCGGCTACAGCCTCCTGCTTTGTCCCGCTGGAGATTTTCGATGACCAAAAAAGTACCAAGTCCAAACACAGAAATCTTCACTGCAACTGGGTCCAGCAGCTCCCTGATGACAACACTCCTTCTGAAGACACTGCCTGCAACCTTACCTCGCTGAGCTCTACCTTCTCTGAACATTTTTCTTGAAAATTCTTCTAAGTCTGAAGGTAAGCGTTGACTGTTCTGGTGATATAGCTGGATTGGCATTGGCAGGCAAATAGCTCTATGACTCCATCCCATGAGAATGGGCAGATTAACTGGAGAAGCTGTGAGAGCTACATCTTCAGTACTCTACATTATTTGCCGAAGAATATCCAGAAGTTTATCCTCACAAAAACAGAGGGCTTTGTTTATTCCCTTCTTAAGTACACTTTAAAAAAAACTATAATTTCTAGGTCTACATCGGGAGTAGAAGATAATTTATTAATGAGTAAAGGTCTGCGACACTTCACACGGAGTTTGTTTCTATTTGCCTTTTCCATAGACTTCTTTATCCAGTGTCACTAATTCAGATATTTTATTAGATGGGGCCCAATCACCTGATCTCAGGTTTTGATAACATCTGGATCAATTTAAGGGTTACCTTACGCATTTAAAATTACATCACTAGAATAAAAGTCTGTGTTAAGTGCAGCTTGAGGTATTGGGGCATCACCTACATTTTCATCATTAGCATCTCCTTTAATGACCTGTAGGTGAGGAGACAAGATTGCATCAGTGTCTGCATGTGCAAGTTGCAAAACATTATTATATGTTGGTCATCTCAGGAAAGGATCTCCTACAAAGGTAACCTTCCTGGACTTTTTAAGGGGAATCCTACAAGAGTTTTAATTTTTAGGCTATGTGAGAGAGCCTCAGCACTTGGTTTATAAATGTTTATAAATTGAAGTTTTGGAACAGCATCACTGTGGAAAGGGAGGCAGATGAGAGGTCTGAGTCTCATCTGTAGTTCAGGGAAGAAGATGATTAATTAATGTGTTAAAGGAAGCCGCAATTGAATGACTTGTGCGCCTACTACAATACTTGCGAAATATATAATGTTAACAAGGTGACATGGGCTATACTACTGGAAGGAAAATGCCCTCTTACCCCTCGCTGGGTAGTAAATGACAGCTACATCTGTGGTGCAGTGGACCGTGAACGCCCTAATCCTTCCCTTGGGAAAGTGTCTGCTGCACAATTTATACATAAGGTCATGGCAAGGACATGAAAACTGTGCTTTATTAAAAAAAATATAAGACATGAGATATATTTCCAAAGTCTACGACTGAATTCCTTGCCTGTACACACATTAAGGTTTGTTTATAAAGACAAAGCAAATATGTCTATGTGTCTTGGGGAGAAGTTACACAGTGCGTTGGATTTCCTCTCCTGCAAGTGAATATGAAATGAGAGTTTAAGGGTGTGATATACCAGCAGTTGTGGTTAAAATACCGTTATCATGGGTCTAGTAAATGGTGGTAATGTACCCACCTCGAAGCCTATCACACCCAGGCTGCATTTTGCACCAGATTCTTAATCACAAAACAATTTAATGTGTGATTGCAAACACTTCCACGTGTAGCTCATTTACTTGGGTCTCACCAACATAGTAATGCATTTTTTGTGCTCTTTTCCTTTTCCTTGAACTACAGTAACTATGACAGCATCCCCATGGGCAACCACAAGTGCAGTGAAGACAATTATTGGTTCTGGCCACGCGAAAGCATGCTGGTTTGGTGGATTTGGCAGCACAAATGTCTCAAGGCATGCATCGTGGGAGGCCTGAAGGAAAGGGATGCAGGCTTGAACTCTTTGCCTCCAAGAAGTGAAGCTGTACAGCCAGAATCTGTGGTGGGGGACATGGACATGGAACAGCAGAGCAAAATTCGTTGTTACTGTTGTGTAATTCTGTACTGTATCATGTATTCTACCTGGGTGGATAGTTAAATTGTGCGCCACCTACATATGCACAGAGAGTGTGTTTGGTACCCTTCTATTAAAATTTCTAAGCACTGGTATTATACGCTTCCCCTGAAAAATTAATTGGTCCAATGCACTTTTATTTTTTTCATTTAATGCATTGGCAAGAGCTTCGATGCACAATAGAAGGGCTGGTTAAAAATATATATTTTCTGTAAATAACCTGTTTTTCACGTTTTCTAGGTATTTGACTTTGTGTGTACATTGGAAATTTCCAGACTAAGAATCATCATCCTAGTCATCCCCTCCACCTTTCAGAACCAACTCATATATGCCAACATTTCGAAATATGAAAAAGAGAGATAGTGCAAACAAATCTGAGAATGTTATTTCCTCCATTGACAAACATTGAAACAGAGGCAATTTTAAGGTGGGGACAGCCTGTTAGCATGTATGCCAGCTAGTCACACTTAGATGTGATACATCCGATGAAGGCTGCAAATCCATGCAGGGTTGGGGAGAGACTAGAAAGAGTTGACGTGTGCCCTGAAATCCTTGACATCGTGGACTTCATACAAAGCCAGTGATCTCAGCTCAATGGCGTCAGACCTTCAGGGGCCGAGCTCCCTCTCCTGATGTGGTGTGATTCTGATAAGGCTGCAGATATCTGTGAAACTGACCAAATATTTTCATTTGCTCGCTAACAGCACTTCATTTATATAAACTCAATGCTGTAGCGTCTTCCCCAGCCCGGGAGCATGCAAATGAACACGCCACACACAGAGCTCTGTTACAGATGTCTTAATTTTATAACATGCAATCACACTCAGTAGGCATTGCATCGTAACTTTTATAACCCCACCTTAACATCTCCCAGCAGACTACACAATTCCTGTTTAGAGTCCGCCTAGAAAAACAAGAGTCATAGAGACACTATAGATGCATATGTTGATTTTTTACAGTTGTATATAGTACAATCGGCCCAATTGCACCAGTTATATTACACAAGGCCAGATTCATATTTTTTAGGCACTGAGAGATGAAGTAATTTGTTCAGAATCGTATGATGTGAAACTGACTTTGGGTCTCAAACCTGGCTCCCCAGTTGGCTGCTCTAGCCTTAATGCCACATTCAATGCCAAATACAACACATTCTGCATTCAACAACCCTTCTAGCTACCCACCCAGACTTCAACCAAACATATCTACCATGTTTTTTCCAGTTTTTTTTACTTGTGCTCTGTCTGATAACATTCGGTGCTCTGAGTCATGTCATCAAATGAAGACAAAACGGAATACGGAAAACACTGTCGTCATTTACAGGGTTGTGGTGGTTCGAGTCAGTTACACAATTTATTGTTTACATGTTGCGCGTCTGGAACCTAATTTGAACTTTTTGCACACACGAGTTCTAAATGCGTACATTTTGAGGTGCTTTTATTTACAATAACCCATTATTTGAGCCATGAGTTCGGACAAACCCACAAAAGGGCGAGGCCTTGAAAACTTCATGCAGCCCACTGTAACTTTAATTTCGTGGTGTTGACTCAAATTATATAGACTGTTGATACTGGCTTGTAAAACTGGATTAAAGAAATCCTTGTATGGCACAGTGACCCTAGGCTCCATGCTTGAAAAATACTCAGTCGGCCTGGAATAAGCAATCTTGAAGCCTGCACTCTGATTACTTCTTAGTACTAACCCTCAAGAAAAGTTGCTTGCCTTGCACATAATCTGTAGCTGCCCTTTGAAGTTCAAAGAGGTAAGGCGCATCAACGTCACATCAGTGACGTGTCAGCCGCACCTCAGAGCAGTCAGCTGTTCCAGGAATGGCTGACTGGAACACGGAAGAAATGTTTCCCAGGTGAAATTGTCTTTCGGTGTAAATTGGGACACTGAAAGTCCCTATATATATGGAGTCTGACTTGGTTGACCGATTTTAGAATTCTATCAGCATTGTTTGGGTTCTTTGGCCATAATCAATTCCCCCACTTAATTAGTTTATAGCTGTTTACCAATTACTACAGACAAAAGTTAAAACATAAGGTTCTCCCTGCAATTTCTCTTGAATTAGCTATTTGTATATAATATTTGCAGCCGAGTAATGGATGTGTGGGGCGTTTTAATATTTCCCTCCTCTTGTTAAGATGTAAGGTGAGATATAACTCCTGTGTGATAATGCTTTGTGACTTAGGCCTGGATGTTCAGGAGTAATTCACTTCTAAAGCAGGAGTGATATAGAATTAATCATAGGGAATGCTCTGTGAATCGAACTCAGTGTGCCCCTATCTGGAAGCTATTTGCTCAAGCAAATCACTCACGTGCAAATAACTTCATCTACGGATTCAAAAACACGTTTTCAAATTGAGGAAATTTGGTTTCACACTATTAAATGAATTTACTCACATCGAGGCTTCCATCTGAGTGGGGGTGGCTTTTCAGTGTGAATGCCAAGGACGTTTGTGTACACCCAAATCAAACCCAGTTTTCAGTGTTTACAAAGCATTTTGTGACAGCTTCCCATCTTGCTAATGTTTTGAAATTTACTCATGTCACTTGTAGGAGTAAATGCCTTTGAGAGTTGCAAGGTGAATAGAGCACTCGCTCAAATTTGTGAGGGTTCAGGGGAAAGAGTTCTTTCACGGGTAAAACTTTCTCATGTCGAGGAAATAGTTCTGAAATGTATTTGCGCTAGCTCAGTTTTGTTTATGAAAATATACAAGTGTATATCTAAAAAAGGAGTTTAATTCAAGCATTGTATTTATCACTTTTTTTATACTTCAGTGTGACACCCTAAGGGCGATGGGTATGCTCAGATGTGGTCCTGTGCTCCCTGTGCCACTGGAAACAATGAGAATGAAACCGTCCTTCAGTTGCATGTGTTCCTGTTCAAGGAGGACCTGACCTGGTAATTCGGGCTGGACTTTTCTTTTTGGTATAGGATCAAGACTGATTTGCATATGGGTAGGTCCAAACATACGTGGCATGGTGTGCAAAATAACCATGGACTTGGATGCGGCCCAAGTAATTACCAATGGCTGAGATTAATTCAAGCATTCCATCCATCACTTTCTGAAAACTGAAAGCACAGGTTCCCACGTGTATCCCAGAAGATCAAACATCCTCGGCTGTGAGCTCTGGTTTCTACAATATGTAATTACTAAAAAAGAACTTAGGATATCTAAGCTTTGTGCAGTAAGTTTAAGCTCTTCTAGTGACTGCAAAGTCTTGCATAGACTTTGTCAATAAGACAACTTGAAGTGCATAAAGTATTGCTGGTAAAACTACAACACCTACAAAATGCTACTCTCCAAGTTTTACAAGGCATTCATTGGAGAGAACTTGTCACTTAAGCATGCCAAACCTTTCACTTACTACCTGAAGAATAACATGTGTTAGAAATGGGGTTTCTGGTTGGCTAGGGTATGCACCTAAGCCAGGCAGAACCCACCACTCTGGTCAGGGCAAGGGAGATACACACTGAAGATATCCGCTGCTCACCCCCTTGGTAGCTTAATAGATTAGTCAGGCTTATCCCAGAGGCAATGTGTTAAGTGTTTGCGCAGCACACTCACACAACAGTGACACCCTAGGCACACCACAAAACAGACTCCACACAAGGTTATGTAAAAATATCCTTTGTATTATCCAAAAAAAACACATTAGATCACAATCACACATTACCACTAGGCACTTGTCATGACTTCACAGGGATTACATAAATCACTTGGCCAATTGGGCCACAATCATAAACATCACATTTACGATAACCAGTAACTACTGGTAGGATGCACCTAGCATAAAACACTATGCATAAACAACATCAGCAGGGAACTACAGTACACACTTGTAGAGTGCACAAATTACGAAAACAGCATAGAACTTTTAGGCATAAACACCACCACTGAACCTAATCAGCAGTACGCAACCTCACATCCACCATACCTGTGTACACACTCCAATATGTGAGCACAAGAATAAGCATGACACCCCCTCCTAGGCTCCTAGGCTACAGGCCCACCTACACCATGAAAATGCAGTAATTACCGCTCCCGAACGGGATTTCCAACACTCCTCCTGATTCCAGTTGAGGAGCGGTGGCATCCGTCAAGGTTTACCCCAAGCTACCAAAAACACACCAATGCCCCCAGGTAGGTGTGTCAGAAAGGGGAGGGGTGGACCACCTCCCTCGGTGGGGTGACCTCACAGGGGCCCCTTAGTATGGCCCAAGTCGCCCTGTTTGTCAAGGCAGCTGCAAACCACCACACAGGGTGGCTGCTCTACCTGGCAAGTAGAGTGACGCCGGCTCAGATCCTCACATGGCCTCTTGGTGGTCCAGCCACCGTAAACAGACTGACCCGCACTCAGGGTGAGTCAGACTTTTCCGGGACTCCGGTGGGGTCGACCAGCCCGGCCGCTGTGATCTTCGTGGCTTAGCTCCTCGGGCTGCCGCGACGGTTCTGGGCCTGGAGCTCTCAGTAGGCTCCTGCCGTGACCACAATGCAGGCGGACTCTGGCCCTGCCCACCTTGGGCCGGAGCCTCTCTACTTCCTCCTCTGGTGCAGGGCCTCCCTCGCTGGGGAGCCGGGCTGGTTTCTCCTGAGGCTACCCCGTTGCTATGGCAACTGGCTGGGGGGAAGGGGCTGCGTTTACAGGTGTGCACCATGGGTTTTTCCCTCCACCACAGAGGAATGTAAGGGCTCTCTTTCAGCGATTCCTGTCAGTCAGCCACAAGCTCTCCCTGTCTGCACAGAGCTTGCCAAAAGCTCTCTGCTGACATGAGGCCCAACAAAGCGCTTCACGACTGAATGCCCTCAGGCAATCAAAGCCCAGTGCTCCAAATGCACCATGTTTATACCCCACAAGACGCTGGGCAGTGCTTCACAACACGCTCTGCAACAACCGGGTGGCAAAAAAAAACACGGCGCTCACCACGCGATGTGTGAAAATCACACAGGGCAATCCCTGGGAGGTCACTGTGGCAGAGCACAGGGCACTGGCAAGCCAGTACGCAGGGCCCCTTAGCAGATGGCAGTCCCTGTGGCCACCCTGCAGGCAATAGCTTAGTCCTAAATGGTGGTTCTTCTTGGCATACAGAAGTCCTCTGGCAGTCCACGCAGTATCTTCTCTCCTTCATGGGGTCACAGCCCCTATAATTATAGTCCCAATGTCTTCGTTTTGTGGGCTCTTCAAGCACTATTGAAGTCACAACACCCCCATTCACCCTGTAAGCCCTGACCCCAGACACACCACAAGGGGGTGGAGCCAGCATTGTGGAAGGCAGGCACAGCCCTATTCAGGTGCAGGGGCTACTCCTCCCACCACTCCAAGTGCAGACCAGGCCTATTTAGGTGCAAGGGGAAACTCCTCCCGCTACTCCAAATTCAGCCAAAGGTCTTTTCACCCTAGTGCTGAGTCACCCAAGAAAGGCAGGACACACCTAAACCCCCCTAGGGACAGGTTGGAGTGAATACACATCACCTTTCTCGCTCGCTACAGATCCAGGCAGGCCACAAAGATACATAAGCACACAGAAATGCCCACTTCTAAACGTGTCATTTCTAAAATAGTAATAATAAGTCTGCCTTCAGCAATAAGCAGAATTTATCACTATTATTCCAAAAATACCAAACATGGTCACGCTACCCCTCTCAGATCAGAAATTACCACTGAAGCACATATCAGGGAATCCCCAATGTAACGCTATGAGAGGGCATCCTCAAAGCAGTGAGAAACCAAATAGGCTGTTTGTCACTACCAGGACATGCCACACAATAAAGGCACATGTCCTACCACTTACCTACACAGCACCCTGTCCATAGGGCTAGCTAGGGACTACCTTAGGGGTGGCTACTTAGGTGGGAGGCACACGCAGCTCTGCAAGCCCACCAGTAGCATTTAATTTACAGGGCCTGGGTATGTGAGATAGCACTGTACAAGGGACTTATCAGTATATTAAATATGCCAAACAGGTGTAGACCAATCTTACCAAATTTACAAGAGAGAGCACATGCATGTTAGCACTGATCAGCAATGTTAAAGTGCCCATAGTCATAAAACTACCAAAACAGGTCAGAAACAAATATAGGAGGAAGGCAAACAGTTCTGGGATGACCCTGCAAAAAGGGCCAAGTCCAACAACATGTTTCATAAAAATCCCTCTGTATGGTTTACAACACCCTTTTACATGACAGCCCTAGTTTTTCAGAATGGAAAATCTCTCCCACAAAAGTGACAGGAGATTAGGATTCTATAAAATCAAGGAGGCAAAGACTATGACTAATGTTTACTGTAAAACTTCATCAGCAAGAAGTAAACAAAACCAGCCGCAGCCCGTGCAAGTAAGATCGGTGGAACAGTGGGGCTGTGTTGGGGGCATTTAGACAGATGATGACAAGGGAAAATTAATTACTTATTTAATTTTCCTTCGTGGTCATCTGTCTTATCCCCCCCACGCCCTTACCTGCACAGGCCGTGGCTAAACATTGCACACAACATAAATGAAGAAAAAAACTGCCATAAAAAATAGAATCTGAGTTTAACGTTCTAGTGTGCCAATGACCTCAAAACAGAGTCACCAATCAGCAGCCAGTCCACTGTATGACCATCTCTGTAGATCATCATACTCTCCTCTTTTTTGTAATCACCAAAGATTAGGGCCTAGAATTTTTTGATAACCAATTTGTATTGATTTTCAATAAGAGAAGAAGTGAAAAAGAAAAACAAACAATACAGCATGTCAGGCAGCATTGTAACATGTGGATGTCAACATACAGTACTGGTACAACAAGTGCAGTGTAGTTGCTCTCTCTTCCTAGGGCATAGCAGTTTAGACCCACAGATCCGAAGTTTGCGTTCAGTCCAGCATATCTAGCCATTTGCCCCAAACCTTTCTGTTTTGAGCGGGGCATCCCCTGGACTAAAAAATGATTAGGGCCTAGATTTAATAAGAATTAATGCAACGCATCGCAGCACGTAAATTTGCATGAATAGAAGAGGGCAGAACAGTTACATATCTACTAAGACGTGGTGCTGTTCACTCCCTCCCTGTGAAAAGCACAACGTTTTATACACAAAGTTGTCCCTTCATGTACAAAAATGATGCACCATGTTTTAAGCTGTTTACCTCTTGGTATGTGTACTGTAGAGTGCAACACATAGGCAAAGAGGAAAAACCAAGGAGAAATGTGAACAACTTGTTATGCCTGCCTCAAGAAGGCACCAGCTTTTGGAGTTAATCCCAGTCTACAGTTTATTATAGATAGGGATTTGCATCAAAACCCATGAGTAGTTGCATGGAAATGCCCATACCCCACCATGGAAAAACATTTGATGTAAAGTAAAGCAAAGCAGCACTTTGTGCATCTTTGAATTACTTTTGATTACAATCCAATGCAAATCACATTTGTGTTAGGGTAAATAACAACCCAACACTTTGCGTCTGGTTTGCGTTCAAAAAGTAACACAAAATGAAATGTTTTTGGAAATCTGATCTTAGATTTTGATGATTTGTAAAAAATGTAAGAGCAGATAACATAGTCTCTAGTAATAAAATACAAGACTGGAAACAACCTCCCATGAAATCAACTATGCAGCTGCATGGGTATCACATCTTTTTCATATTGGATACTGTATCTAAGATAAACTGAAAGAAAAAGATAAATTGTAACCGCTGGGAGCGGGGGGAGGGATAATCTTCACCTTCTTGTCTTTAATAGAATCTGAACCTTCGTGGGGGGATTTTTCATTCTATTACAGGACCAGAAGCTCAATTATTGCATGTTCATGCTGTGCAATAATGTTGCAAGACACGTTTGGTTGGTTTATAACAGCAGGTTTTAAAGACAAATTCTCTTGAGCAATCTACTGCTTTAAGAATGTCCTCTGGGCTGCCAGGTGAAACATAAGCAGTGGATGTAGTTGCCCCTTTGAGTGATTAGAAGTGAACTCCCTGTTGATAAAGATTAAGCCTGGGCGTAGTTTGCTTAGCAGCACTACACATAGCTCGTAGTCTGCATAGCATAGCAGAAGACACTGTATATTTGCAAGTACTGTGCTAAAATTGCAAAAAGCTTCCTGTACATGACCAGATATGAGAAAATAAGCTTTTCTATCTATATAAGCTATAATGCATATAGTACTTTCACACTGGTGAAACTAAAAAATTGGTAAGCAGTGGGAGATTTGATAATTTTGGGATCCTTGCTAACCTGGGGAGAGTACCAAACAGATGCCTTGAAAACAAAAAAGCACATCTTATTGAACGATTTAGTTGTGGTCCCATCCTCTTAGGACAAACCCAAACAGTTATTGGCAAAAAAACATTCCCAACCAAAGGCCCTGCAAAGCATTATGGGATGAAATTAGCAGTGGGCAGTGAATATTATATAGTATACAATATCAAAAGAATTCTACAAAGAGCTGCAGTTCCACTGGTCGTCCCTAGATGTCCCTCACGAGTCAAATGCAAATGCTTGATGAAAGGGTTTCAATGGTTTTGCATTTCACTTGTGAGGGACATCTAGGGACGACCAGTGGAACTGCAGCTTGATGTAAGAATAATTTCAATGCTTTGCATTTGACTTGTGAGGGACATCTAGGTACGACCAGTGGAACTGCAGCTTGATGTAAGAATAATTTCAATGCTTTGCATTCGACTTGTGAGGGAGATCTATGGACCAGTGGAACTGAAGCTCTTTGTAGAATTATTTTGATATTGGATACTATAATATTCACTGCCACTGCTAATCTTGTCCCATAATGCTTTGCAGGGCCTTTGGTTGGGATTGTTTTTTGCCAATAACTGTGCTTGGGGTGGTCCTAAAATTATGGGATCACCACTGAAGTTCAACAAAATGTGCTTTTTGTTTTTACTCTTTGTGTTCAAGGCATCTGCTTGGTGCTCCCCCTAGGTTAGGGGGGGGGGCAAAATCATCAGTTCTCTCATTACCTAATGTTTTCATTGTAAAAGTTCATTTTTGTGAATTGTTTATATGCTGTTAAGCATGTAAAACTGCTTTTTCAAAGCATCTGAGAATATTGTTCTTTTTGATGCTCCTACGTAAGCCAAGGGTTAATAAAAATACCTGTTATCCACATCCAAAGCTTTTATAACAGACACTGAGCTAAATGATAATAAACACAAAAATGTTTTAAATTTTGCTAATAGTTTCTTTAATGAAAGTAATTCATGGTGTGGCTGCAGACAAAAGTAAATTTAATACCATTTTCACATCCCACGGAGATGAGTACTTCGGAGATGAGTACTTCGTCTTTGGTGAAATTTTAATACAGATCGATTTCAAATTCTTGCATACCAAGAAATGTTTAACCATTGGTTCTCCTTTGACCAGAATATGTCCTGCTGAAATAGCTGGACTGTAGGGACTAATCATTCCATAGGCCTTGCCTGAAACAAAGAGAGGTACTAGGAAATTAACCACATCTATAGGAAGGCCAGGAATGGGATCACTCTCCTGTTCCATACTCCAGCTCATGCCGGTTCTCCCACCATATTTATAACCCGAATGAGTGGAAGTAAGCCTGGAACCATTCATAGCTGACAACCTTCAATCAAAAGTCCCAGAGCACAGCAGGCCGACCTGAGATCTTCCAAACAAGTAGATAACAATGGTCATGGAGAACTAAGTAATGATGGAGATCCTGTGTATCTGTGAACAAAGGATGAAAGATAGGGAGAATCATTGGAAAATGTACAGAGACCTCCACAAGGTGAGGGTACCATACATGAGACTGCCAAAATGGTGTCGGTAATACCATTGAGGCTAAGGCTCTTCAGACATAGATTAGTGTCCCAAGAAAAATGGCATATGAGAGAAAGGTATTAGCTGCTTTAATGAGAGTAATACATTATATGGCAAGGGGAAAAGTATGTCCAAAACCACCTTTGCATACTAGTCAGATGAGTAGACAGATTGATTTCAAAGCCCAGCATATGAAGAAATATTTACCCACTGGCTCTCCTTTAAAGAGTGTTAGAGCTGTAAGCCTTAAGGTGGTCTTCCCCTCAAATGTTTTGCAATGTTCTTCCATTTTTCTGTTGAAATTAATTTTTGTTGGCCTTAGGACATTGTGCACTGCAAACCAGTGCTGGCATGCTTGTGTTCACTCTCCTAAACATTGTTAAATTGGTTTACACCTGGGATATTTCATTTACTTATAAGTCCCTTGAAGAGTGGTATACCATATACCCAGGGCCTGTAAATTAAATGCTACTAGTGGGCCCGCAGCACATATTGTGCCACCCATGTATGTAGCCCCTTAAACATGTCCAGCCCTGCCATTGCAGCCTGAATGCAGATTTATACTGCCAATTGGACTCGACAATCTAACCCCCATGCCAAACATTAAACTCCCCCTTTATTGCGTATGTCACCCCCTAAGGTAGGCCATAGGTAGCCCATAGGGCAGGGTACATTGTAATTAAAAGATTGGACATGTACTCTCAGTAATTTGAGGCCTACTTGTTCCACAGGCTATCACTGGGCTCACTAATGACATTTAATAAGTGCTAACTTTTGATTGGGGACAGATGAGCATTTCATGTTTGGTACAATAACGATCGGTGGAGACAGCAATTACAAATCCTCTATGACGGTAAAGCCAAATTTTAAATTACAATTTTGAAAATCCTACTTTTAGGAATGTTTGCATTTTTCTGCCTTTCGACTTTTGGTGCCTGCAGCCTCTCCTGGGCCACATGACCATGTGTAACTGGCAGTTTTCTTTGCAAGTTGCTCCCAGAAAGTCACACAATCGAGGGATTAGGTGTGCCTGGATGGGTCATCTGCTGGAAGGAGGGGGGTGGAGCACAGCCCCCTTTGCAACTGAATAGTCTGTGCCATCACTCAAAGGGCTTTTCACCTCCACAGTGCCTCTGCAGACAGCTTGGAGACAGGAAATTCCAAGCACTTCAAAAGAGAAACCTCTTGCATCGTCACCCAACTTCAAAGAAGGCTTCAGATATAAAAATAGCGCCCTCAGACCCTCTCTTCAGTTTACTTTCTGGACCCTTGGAAGTACTCTCAGAGGATTGCCTTTTGCTGTGGCCGGCTGTGTACTCAACAAGACTGCTTTGTTGCACCTGGAAGGACTGCTTTGCTGTCTGGAGCCTGCCTTAACCCAGAGCTACCAGATAGACTCCAAGGGATTTCTGGCCTCCTAGTCAGAGACACAGGGACATAACTGGCTCCCACCATCCTGAACCCACTCTAGGATCCAGCCTGAGTGAGTCTGAAACTTGTAGGTAATGCCTTCCCAGTACTGGACCCTTGGTGGTTCTGTTAAAGGTGGCTAGGTAGCCAAAATCCAAAACTTGAGGCATCAGCATTTTTCAGCTAAAAACGCCTCTGAGAACCGAGGGAAGACCGAGACCAACCTGCACATTGATCCACCCAAGGTGAATCGCCGGCTAGACTGACTTTGCATCTGCTCCTGCTACAAGCTCTCAGTGGCAGGAAATCCTGTTCAGCGATCCTTTGCCAAAGAGATATCTGTCCTCCTGGTACTCTCATGAGCTACAGCCTTCTGCTTCATCCCGCTGGGGATCTCCAAATTCTAAAAATTACTGGGTCGCAACGTAGAAATCTTCACTGCGACTTGGTCCAGTGGCTTCCATGGACACTCCTGCAGCCTTACCTCACTGAACTTTACCTTTTCAGAAAATTATTCTTAATCCGAAGGTAACTGCCGACTGTTCTGCTGATAAAGCTTATTGGCTTAGGCAGCCAAATAGCTCCCTGACTCCTTCCCATGAGAACGGGCAGATTAACCAGAGCAGTTCTGAGAGCTGCATCTTCAATAATCTCCATTATTTGCTGAAGAATATCCAGATGTTTGTCCTGACAAGGACAGGGAGCTTTGTCTATTTCCTTCTTAAAGAAAAACTATAATTGCTAGGTCTACATCTGGCGTAGAATATCAGTTATTCACAAGTTATTCAGATTTTGTTTCTATTTTCCTTTCCATAGGCTTCCTTATCCAGTGGGCCTTAAATTTGGATACTTTAGAAGGTGGGGCTCAAGCACCTGATATCAGGTGTGGGGTAACATCTGGATTTGAATAGGGGTTGCCTAAAGCATTTAAAATTACAGCACCAGAATTAAAGTCTGGCTTAAATGTACCTTGAGATATTTGGCAATTGTCATCATCAGTATCTCCTTGATGACCTGTAGTTGAGAAGACAACACTTCATCAGTGTCTGCAGGTGCAAGTTGCAAAGCATCATTATATGTTTGTCATGGTAGAAAGGGATCTCCTACAAATGTAATCTTAGACTTTTTAAGGGATATACTACGAGAGTCCTCATTTTCAAGATATGCAAGAGATTCCTCAGCACTTGGGGCAGTATTTTTATAAATCAAAGTTTTGGAACTGCAACCCTGAGAGGTATGAGTGTCATCTCATGAGTGTAACAAGGAAGATGAGATGTATGAGGCTTATCTGTAAGGTTAGGGAGGATGAGCATTAATTCATTTGTTAAAAAGGCATAAGACTTGAGATTTATTTCCAAAGTTTAGGACTAGATTCCCAGACAGTACACACTTGCAGGCAGGTTGGCAGCTCTTATAAAGACAAAGCAAATATGTCCATATGTCTTTGTTACACAAAGTGTGTTGGGTTTCCCCTCCTGAAAGTGAACATGCAGTGAGTGTTTAAGGGCGTGATGTACCTGAAGTTGTGGTTAAAATACCTTGAGCATGGGACTAGCAAATGGTGGTAATGTGACCACCTCAATACCTATCACACCCTGGCTCGATGCCATTTTGCACCAGTTTAACCACAAAACAATTGAATGTGTCTTTGCAAACACGTCCAAGTGTAGCTCATTCACATTGGTCTCACCAACATACTAATGAACATTTAATTTCTATCTATTGTGCTCTTTTTCGTTTCTTTGAAGTACTGTAAATATTACAGCATCCCCATGGGTAACCAAAAGTGTACTGAAGGCCATTCTTGGCACTGGCCATATGATAGCATGCTTGTTTGATGGATGTTGCAGCGCAGATGTTTCAACTCTTAAAGCATGCATCGTGGAAGGCCTGAAGGAAAAGGATGCAGGCAAGCTTGAACTTTTTGTCCCCAAAAAGTGAGGTTGTACAGTCAGAGTCTGTGGTGGGGGCCAGCAACATTTGTGAATGCTCTTCTGTCATTCTGTACTGCAGCGTGTTTTCTAGTTGTGGGTATAGTTACATTGTGTGCAAACTACAGGTGAACAGAGTCTTTTAGTACCCTTCTATTGAATTTGTAAGTATCAATATTATTCGCTTCAGCTGAAAAATTAATTGGCCCAACTCAGTTTTATTGAATTTATTTGGCAAGAGCTTTGAAGCACTAATATAGTGTTTAACCCTTTCCATGCGTCAAACTGGCAGTGTGCGCTGGACGGTCGGGCTGTCCGAATCGCGCATGCGTGGAATTCGCCCGCACCGCGGTGGAATTCCACACACATTCAAGGGGTTAAAAATGTAGAGTTGAGTTTAAAACATTTGTAGAGCGCACGTTCACCTGGCGGTTTCATGGTGCTATGGTGTACATAACCTTGAGAGACTGGAAAAATTGGGAGGAAGGCAGGGAAGGAGAGTTTATACAGAAAAGGCGTGTGAGAAAAGGAATGTTTTTAGCTCCTTTTGGAAGCGTGGATATTGAGAGGAGGATCTGAGGAGGGCGGGGAGGGAGTTCCAAAAATGTATTACTATTGTTTATATAAACGTTATTAGTTGTTTTTAAAACATACTTTTCAGTGATTTAGATTTTTTAAATTAATTTCTAATAGTAATTTATAGTGTTTGGTTTGTAGGGGATAGGGTGGGAAATTAATTTGGTAATAGTTATTTAATAAATTGTATTTATTTATATGATTGATATTCATTATGTAATTTATGTAATACCGATTTGTTTTTGTTATATGTTTTTTGTGGTGTTTTACATTTTTAGGGGTATAGAGGTATAGGGTGGGAAGTTAACTATTAATTCATTAACAATTCTTGATTAATTATTTAATAGATTTTTTATTATTTCATTTATGGGTTAGTTATTTGTTTTACTTACATTTTAGTTGCAAGCTGCTAGGTTTGTACAGGCGTAGGGTGGCTAGTTAAGTAATAATGTATTAACAATGTATTATTACTTGTTAATCAATTATTTAATTGATTTTTAATTATGTAAAACATGAAATTGTGATTTATTGTACTTATATTTTACTTGAGGGAGGCTAGGTTTGTTGGAGTATAGGGTGGGAAGTGAAATCAGAACGAATTAGTTAACTATTAATTATTATTTGCAAATTACTTATTTTGTCTTATCGATGTACATACTGTGCCAGCCGTGTGCAGTTCTCCATCTGCTTTCAGTGATTCTTCAGGCGTTTTATGGACAATAGTTTTGTCATTCCAGTTGGGCACTGTACAATGTGGTTATTGGCGGTGTTGTTATTGTACATTCCAGCATGTCGGGAACTACAGGCTTGCCTGACATGCTGATTTCAGCCATACACGCTGCTATTGGGAGCCGCGGTGCAGTCTTTGTAGGCATCTTCCTGGCAAGCCAGAAAGATGGTTGCTGTGTGTAGGGCTACACTTCTGGATAACAGACAGCGTTGTCAAGCGGGAAGAAGCTGGGGGAATGTGAGTCTCATCTCCTTGCCGGTTCCTGTAAAACAGTAAGGACTTTGTTTGAGATCATTTCTACATTTACAACTTTCAAATATGTGTTGTAATATTGTCATTGGTGGGTTTATGGACACACTTTCTTGGTCTGAATAAAGATGAGGTGTTTTTGGGTAACATAGCGATTGGTTCCTTACTGGATTTCTTTTGCCTAGGAGTAGTCTGTGCCTTTTTGTCAGTATATGCAAGGATGGTAGGGAAGCTAACATCAACGAGAAGGCATGTTTTGTGTTCTTCAGATGAGGATGAGGTAATTCCAGCTCAGAGAAGCAGATTCAGGGATTCTGCTGTTCCTTCGGCATTTATCTCAGTGGCAGAGGGTCAGGCTATGATTGAGGCAGCAGTGTCCAGGGCATTGAATGAAAGAGCACAAAACAAGCCTGTAGGCAAGAAGCATGCTGGGGGAGTTGTGGTTTCCCCGCCTTTGGATTCATCTACTTCAGAGATAGATCTCCCATCCACCTCTATGGGGAAATATTTGCAAGGTACAGGATATTCTACAGCACATTCAAGAGAATTTTGATTTTCCTACTCTAGAGGTGGCAGAGGTCCTCTTTCCTTAATATATCAAACAACTAGTTTATGCCATGCCTCTTTCTTGGTAGGATTAAGGATTTAATTACCAGAGAATAACGTGATCTGGATTGATCCCCTATCCCACATTTTTTACAAAATCTTTATTCATTGGAGGAAGGTGAAGACTCCCTTCCACATAATGATAAAGTGGAAGCCATTCTAGCGACCTTGATTGGAAGAATGACCATTTAATCCTAAAGATTGTTCGCCTTCTGATGCTACCGATAAGAATGTAGAGGGGGAATTAAATAAAGCGTGTTACCCAGAGAATCTGGCTCATAAAGCAGGAATTTATTCAGAATATGCAGCGCAGTCTCTTTTCCTGGACTTTGAGAAACTGGCTGCAGCGATTCAGGAGGAAACTGATTCTTCAGAATTGCTAGTGAGAATGGCGCAAGCACCATTTCTGGTTGATGTTTGCTTAGACATTTTGAAAGCTTCTGCCATGGCAACAGATTCTATGGTGTTGGTGAAAGGAATTTGTCCAGAGGGATTTGAAGTAGTACTACTCTGAGAAGTCTACTCTGCTGAAAACTCTCTTTGAAGGTAAATTGCTGTTCGGTGAACAGTTGGACATTATGATTACCAAGGCAATCAAGGCTCGGAAACATGCTATCCCTTATAAAGGGAAACCTTCTTCCGCTCAATGTTTCTGGGAACAGTCTTCTTTTCGTTCATCCAGAAAAGTTTCAAAACCTTTTTCAGATTGTAGGAGAAAATTCCAGACTAAAAAGACTTCATACTCAATGGGATTCAAAGGGCAGCAAGAGCCTTCGAAGCGGAAGTTCTGACAATTATGGTACAAGATGCTCCTATCCAGTGGGAGGTAGACTTGTCAGCCTTCAGAATTGGGCACCATCTGTATTCCTATCCCCAAGGATCCAATGAAGAAACGTGCTCCTTTGAGAGGGGTCCAGGTTCTTTTGGAGAAGAGGGCTATAATTCTAGTGCCAGTGGCAGAACAAGGGGATGGAAATTATTAAATTTTATTCCTAGTGAAGAAAGCTTCCAGAGACTTGAAGAAGAAGGGAAATGTTTGGATCAGGTTAGTTCACTTCAAGTTGATTACTTTACAGTTCATAATTCTATTGCTAAGTGTCAATGACTCCAAGACTACCACAGATCTTCAGGACGCTTACTTGCATCTTGGTATGGCAAAAGAGCATCAAACATTTCTGCAATTTGCAATAGGAAACTATTATTTTCGATTTGCAGTGTTGCCATTTGTTCTCAAGTCATCCCCAAGGGTATTTACAAGGTTATGGCCCTTCTGGTGGCATTGGCTCACCATCATGGAATATTTCTTCATCCCTACTTGGCCGATTGACTGATTCACGTTCCCATCAAGGCATTAGTTCACAAACACACAGGGGTGATTCTTTCCATCTTGCAGAGACACGGTTTTCGTATAAATCAGGGAAAATCCAACCTATTGCCAGAACAATACCATCAGCTTCTCTGGGCAAGGTTTTGTATGGAATTGGGTTGGAACCTTTCCAGACAAAAGGGTAGCAAAAATTCAATCTCACATCTTAAATCTTCTGGACTGGCCACGTCTGAATGCAGGAGTTTGGCTTCAGGTTCAGGGGGATTTGGCAGTAACAGTATTTCTAGTTCTCTGGGTCCGGTTTTGTTCACACAAGATGATTGCACACATGATGACTCATTGGTCCCAGTTTGTCAGTCTATGGCTGTTCAGATTCCTCTCTCTCCCCAGAAAGGACTTAGATTGGTAGCTAGAGATAGTCATATCCTGGAAGGCATCCCTCTCTCCCTTCCCGAACACAGATGTTGGGGTTGTCAGGAGCACCAGGTAGTTTACGCCACTAACCTTCTTAAACAGCCAGCAGGAACGATGTTGTGAAGAGAATTTTCCCCCTTACCCTAAATACTGCCCTCACCACAATGGAGACCACACCATGGGAAGAGAAGCACCCAGGGAAAAGGGAAAGGGATAAAATAAATAAGACTCCTGTTGATGCACAGGTCTGGTCTGGGCCTCTAGTCACCCTCTGGGAACCCTGTAGGTGATAGAAAACAAGAAGAGAGTAAGAGGCACCAAAGGCATTCACACACAATACTCTAGTACTCCGACTGACTCACACTCACAGCAGGTTCTATAAAGAAGGCCTTTATAGCATGAACCAGGACTGAACACATAGAATTCCTTCAGTCTTCGGGATTCTTTCACGCAAGTTCCCAAGGCACCCCAACCAGGGTTCGTGTAAAAGAAACAAGGAGTACGCCATGCCCTATGGTGCAGAAGTAGAACTAGTCACAGCCGGGACCTTCGTAGCAAAACAACAACACAGTTGAGTTCCTCGCAGCCCCTTAGGTTACCAGCAAAAACAGGGTATGAATTCAAGAGGCTGTACAGAGTTAGGAAAACACTGCGTTATAAAACAAATACCACAATCAAGTGTTAAAGAGCTTTAAATAATTGGGGGAAGATACTCGAGAGGAGAGCGCCTTTATGCGCATTCTCCGACTCTCTAAATAACCTCAAATACCTGTGGAGAGACGAAAACGCTGCCGGGGAAGCTCCTTGACCCCTAAACAAAACAATGGCCGGAAGCAGGAAATAATCCTCGAGAGGAGAGCGCCTTTATGCGCAATCTCCGACTCTCAAAATGCGTGTGGCAAGTCTTGTGCAGCTTCAGCACTCACCGGCACTTGGAAGTCTCTGCGACGTGGCCGACACTCCGATGAATATCGGACCAAAGCACCCGCGAGAGGAGAGCGCCTTCTGCGCTGTCTCCGACTCTCGGGACGGCAGCAGTACAGGTTGAAACTGACCCAGAAAAGGGTAGACTCCGGTAACGTCTGGAACAAGATGCCGAGCACCCAAGTGCTCGGAAGGGAAACGCTGGTAAATGGAAAATGAAGGACAGCTTCTCCAGGAATACCACAACGGGTGGAGGAACGGAAAGCGAGACAAGGTACTAGCAAGGTACGAGGAAGTTTGTCAAGCCCCGTTCCTTGCAGAGGTGGAGCTTATATAGGAACCTGCCTTCTGTAGTCGCCTGATTCTGCCTGTGACTAGACCCCTAAGCCTCCTGGGAATTGTAGTTCCCTCCGCTATTCTGCATGTATCTGACATCCCATTCACAACTGGGAAAGGTGTTGTATGTATGTGGCCTGTGTATGTACCCTTTCTTGTCTGTCTATCCGAAATCGCTACACCAGAACAATCACAACAGATCCCAGTCTGTTGGGTTGGGGGGCTTGGATGGGGGTACACCAGTTCAAGGGTTCTTGGTCCCATTCTCAGCCTAAAGATCATCAAATTGTAGGGAACTGGAAGCAGTTTGATTGTCATTGACAACCTTTTCTTGGTATCTGAAGGGGGCAGTTTTTCTGATCAGGACAATGTGACAGCAATAGCATAAGTCAACAGGTATGGAGGGGCCAGGTTTCTTTCCCAGGCAAAGATCTCAAGCAAGCTGTTTCATTGGTCCGAATCCATACTGATGTCAATTTCTACGATTTACATCTCAGGGGTATACAGTACTCACGCAGACAAACTGAGAAGGGAGATTCCATCTTCAGTGGATTCTGGTCACCATCACCAGATTTGTTTGGAGATTACAGACAGATGGGGAGTCCCGGTGGTAGATCTTTTTGTGAATTTTCTCAACTCCAAGGTGACCACATTGTGTTCAAGGTCCAAAGAGGCTCATGATTGGGCAGGGCATGCTCTCTCATCCAAGTGTTCCCAGGGTCTTCTTTATGCCTTCCCTCCCTTTCCGCTTATCTTCAGGTTTCTTCTCAGAGTAAGGAAAGAGAAAGCATTGGTCATTTTGATATCCCCTGGTTGGCCCTGCCTTTCTTGGTATCCTCTTCTAGTGGCAATGAGGGAGTCGGAGGAGTGGATATTGCCTCTACATCCCTCCACGCTGCTATTCCCGGTGTTGCAACAGGAAGTCCTGCCAGGATGAAGATAGGGGCCTGGAGGTTTAAAAGCTAAGTTTGCTGCATAAGGGAGTTTCGGCTAAAACTCTACAAGCTTCTAGATGCTCTTCTACTAATACATTTTACTCACAAAAGTGACGTTCCTTCAGTAAATGGTGTCAGAGAAAAGATTTAGATCCCACTTCTTCAGATGTGTTTGATTTAATGGTTTTTCTGCAAGACAGTGTTTCATTGGGGTTGAAAGTAGCCACCCTTAAACATCAATGGGCAGCAATTAAGTCGTTTAGGAGTTCTTGGAACATCCTGTCAGATAAAGAAGGTTTAGTGGGTCATCAGTTCAAGGGTTAGAAAACTGTTCTTGCTTCTCCAAGGAAACATTTCTCTTCTTGGAATCTCACTTTGAAGCTTTGATGGGACCTCTGAACCCCTTGAAATCATAGATCTTAGTGTGCTGTCTTTTTAAATGTTCTTTTTTTTTGGCTATCTATTCAGCTAGGTGTTTGAGAGAACTGACTGTTTTAACCTTGCAAGCATTCTTATTGTTGAATATTTGGGGATAGGGTAATTTTAAAACCTTTTTTCTCCTTTCATCCCAAAGTTGATTATCCCTTTCATAGAGATCAGGAGTTGATATTGCCTTCCTTTTTCGATTCTCCTTCCTCAGATTAGGAGCTGCAGCTGCCTTGTCTTGATTTCAGGATGGCTTTTCTGATATATTTGGATATAGTGGCTCCCATTAGACTTTCTGATATTTTATTTGTTAATTTTTACCCAGTACATAAAGGGTAGAAGAGTTCTACTTCTTCTTTAAGTCAGTGGGCTAGGTCCTTGATCTCTCCAGCTTACAAGGCTTCAGGCCAAGTCTCTCCACTTGGAGTTCAGAGTAGATCCACCAGATCAATGTCTACCTCATGGGCTGAGTCAGGGGTCTTCCATTGCTGAAATCTGCTGAGCAGCCACCAGGTCATCTACTTTGAATGTCACCTCTCACTATAGGATTGTTCAGGAGATTGAACTGTCTGATATATTTGGTTCTAAAGTTTTGGCCACTATGAATTCTAAATAGTGGATCATTATTATGACATTTGTATTCACTAAACATGGGTTTCGTGCATTACCTCTTTGGTTGTCCTGTGATGTTTTGTACATCTCATGTAGCAATGAAGGGAAACGAGGGAGGCCGACGATGAGGTAATGCCCCAATCACTTAACGATAATTGCATTACTCTGAGTCCTCTTCCCTTGCTTCTCTTCATTACATCTCTCCCACCCTCCCATGTAGTCCAGGACAAACAAATCTTTGGGGTTGTGTCAGGATAAGTTGTACATACAGGAGGAGTGGAGGGTCTTTTTATATCTTTAACTTGTGTGGTATGTGTGTCTGGTGAGGCATGATTGCATATTGTATAACATATTTGATACAAAAATATGTATTGTACATTATATTAATTGTATTAATATATTTTTTTTTTTTCAGAACAAATTTTATTTCGTTGAACTTGCATAGAATCAGATCACAGTCCCCTATGTATCAGGGGTCTAGTGAACAATAAGACAAGCAAGAGATAACAGCAGTGCAATCAACATTTTCAAATGAAAGTATTCCCACCAACTCCCTTCCCCCCACTCCCACCCTGGCCCTTCCCTCCCGGATCCCCCCCCCCCCGGCACAGTGTTCGTATTATTCAGAGCATTAGTTCTTGGAGTCGCAATCAGTGTGTTGGCCCCTTCACCCAGAGTCAATCGGTAAGTGGTCCACATCGGAGTCCCGCTGCACCGGCGGCTCCAGCCAGAGCCCTCTATAGTCAGCCCAACGCTGCCATATTTTGAAGTGTTTACGGGGGCACCCCCTGGCCTCAAAGACCGGACGTTCCAGTCCCATGGTAAAGTCCAAACCCCTCTTCCACATCTCTAGCGCAGGGGCTCTGGGGTCTTTCCAGGCACGAGCCACATCTCTTTTGGCCACCGTGAGGCCCAGGAGTAGTAGGTGGCGTTTGTAAATATTCCCTCCCACCTGTTCCATTACGTGAAGGAGACCCAGCTTAGGGGAGCGGGGAAGGTCCCAGCCCAGTACCTCAGACAGGCAGTCCCACACACCCGACCAAAACCGCGTCAGCCGCACACAAGACCACACTGTATGCAAGAACGTACCAACCGTGTTACCACATCTCAGGCATTCAGGGGAGGCAATCAGACCAGCTCGCCACAGCCGTTCTCTGGTGTAGTATGCACGATGCAAATATTTAAACTGAATAAATCTCAATCGCACCGCGACAGCCGCTCCTCGTGGCGCCTCCAAGGCCTCCCTCCAGTCATCCTCGTCCAAGGCACCAATATCTTCCTCCCATATCTTACGCAGCTTATCTAGTGGGGCAGAGCAGTGTGTAACCAGAGTTTGATATATATTGGATATTTTCTTGTCCCCCAGTTCCCCCATAAATACCTTGGCTTCAACAGGACTAAATTCGGGCAGCTTGTCCAGTCCTACCAGCGAGGGGGACAGAGCATGGCGGAATTGTAGATATTTATAAAATTGGGTCTGCGGCATAGCGTACTCATCCTGCAGGACCTGGAACGATTTAAGGGTCGTGCCTTGCATAACGTGGCCCAGTGTCGAGATGCCTATGTCATCCCAGCCCCGGAACCCCCGAAGAGCCGCGAGCTCCGGCAGACGTCCATTGTGCCACAGGGGCGTTTCTCGTGTTAAGACATTCCACCAACCCATGCGGCGTAGGGCTCCACGCCACACTCGGAATACCACTTGAGTAATAAGTGGGAGTTTTTTCCGTTTGCCTGCCGAATAAAGGATGGTGTGGAGTGTGTCTGGGTCCATCAGGTATCTTTCAAGGGCATAGGCCGGATCTCTCCGGTCTCCATACCACCAGTCATTTAGTATGAGAAGATGGGAGGCCTGGTAGTAAGATAGGATGTCTGAAGTCGCCAGACCCCCGCAATACGTGGAAAGGAAGCATGTGCGGAGCGCCACTCTGACCGCCCCACCAGCCCAGAGAAACTGGCCCAGTGCAGAGTTCACTTGCCTAAACCAGTGTGGCGCAACGGGGCATGGATGATTTTGCAGTTGGTACAAAAGGCGCGGGAGAGCCACCATCTTAAAGATGGCGGAGCGGCCATATATGTTTAATGGCATCCTGGACCAGACCTTCATGTCGGACCGCACGCGATCCCAGACCGGCACCACATTACGGGTCCAGGCTAGTCCCGGAACGTCCGTAAGGAATACACCGAGGTATTTGATGCCTCCCGCCGCTTCCTGTAGCGTCGATGCCCAGGACCCAAGTCGTCTGCGCTCTCCCAGCACCCACAGCGCGGATTTCCGTGTATTTAAGTGCAGGCCGGAGACCTCCCCAAATACTCGCATTATTTCCAGAACTCTGGGTCCAGATCTATCAATGTCAGTAAGGAAGAAAAGGACATCGTCCGCATACAGGGCAATACGATCAGACGGACCCTGCACCCATTCAAGTCCCCGCATCTGCGCGTCAATTCTCACCCATGCCGCCAGCGGTTCCATGGCCAGGGCGAATAAGTAAGGCGATAGGGGGCAACCCTGTCGGGTGCCCCGGCCTATGGGGAAGGGGGCCGAGATTGCTCCCGCTACCCTCACCGAGGCCGTCAGGTCCGTGTAGAGCAGGTGCAGATACGAGAGGAGTCGAGGCCCAAAATTCAGACGGGTCAACAGCGCACGGAGATAAACCCAGCTGACTGAGTCAAAGGCTCTATCAATGTCAGCTAGGAGAAGCGCTGTCGGGATCCCGGCAGCCTTGGCCGCTTCGATCACCATCTGTGCGCGGCGGATATTGTGCCTAGTCGCCCTATGGGGCATAAAGCCGGTCTGATCCGGGTGTACCAGGTCTGTAATATACGGGAGAAGGCGATTGGCCAGGGCTTTCGCTAGTATTTTCGCTTCAACATTCAGGAGCGAAATCGGTCGGTACGACGCGTGCTGCTCCGGGGGCCTTCCCGGTTTGCAGAAGACTACTATCTCAGCGTGACGCCAGTCAGCCGGTAGGCAACCACGGTCTCTGGCCTCCTCCAGCGCCTGCTTATATCGCGCACCCAGTTGAACATGAAACGTCTTAAGGAATTCACACGGGAACCCATTGGGCCCGGGGGCCTTACCAGAATTCAGTTCCCCGAGCGCCGTGGTCAATTCGTCTAAGGACAGTGGGTGGTCCAGGAGGTCCCGGTCCTCGTCAGAGAGGGCCCGCGGTGGGAGATCGGCTAGGAATTTGTGAACGTCTGCTTCAGGGATAGTCTCTCGTGGGGCGTATTGGGCTTCATAGTATCGGGCGAAACTGGCTGCCAGTTCCACCGGGGCCGTCATAGGCTCTCCCGCCTCATCGCGAAGTCCCGGTAGGGTCTGCGCATGAAATGTCCCTTGACAGAGTCTGTATAGCATAGAGCTGGATTTGTCCCCCCACTGATAGATCCTACTCTGTGTAGCCAGCCACAGCTGGCGTGCCTCGTCTATGAGAAGAGAGTTGTACGTCTGCTGCATCAGTAGCAACCGCTCAACGGTATCCACAGACCCGTCGGCAGTGCTCTCACCCTCAAGATCTCGAACCCGCCTCGCAGTCTCCTCTATCTCTTGCCTGCGGGCCTTGCGTGCCGCCGCGCACCAAGCGATGTCCACCCCCCGAAGCACGGGCTTCAAGGCTTCCCAGAGGGTCATGGCGTCCATGTCTGGCTGATCATTGCAGTCCCAGTACAGGGAGATGGCTTCGCGCAAGTGCGACCTGTAATCATCCTGTTGCAGCTGCCATGTGGACATGCGCCACCGAAATGGCTGTCGTGCCTTCCCAATAAATATATCAACTGCGACTGGAGAGTGATCCGACAGACCACGCGGGAGTATAGATGAAGAAGCAACCCTCCCCATCCACCCATTAGGAACAAACAAGCAATCAAGTCTGGAGAAGGATTTGTGCACTGCCGAGACGTAGGTAAATTCACGGCCCCATGGATGATGATACCGCCATGTATCAATCCACCCCATCCCTCGTACCATACCACTCAATTTAGTGGGAGCGTGTGAAATAGTCCCCCCATCCGATCTATATCTATCCTTGCATCCATCCATGACATCGTTCCAATCTCCGCCCACTACAGACATCACACTAGGTATGTCAGCCCAGACATCGAACAATTTCTCAATGAGCGCTTCTTGCAGCGGGGGTGGGGCATACACACTGCCAAAGACCATCGGCTCATCACCCACCATTCCTTTAATAAATATAAACCTTCCTTGAGCATCTACCCACTGCGCCTCATGTGTGTAAGCCAGTCGATGGTGTATCAGAATCGCCACTCCCCGTGACCCCCGCACAAAGCCTGCGTGGAACACTTGGTGATAGCCATATCGTTGTAGGCTAAGCGTTTTATTGCCCAGAAGGTGAGTTTCCTGCAAGAGGAGCACGTCTGCCCTTTCTCTCTTCCCCAACCGCAGTACTGCACCCCTCTTAATTTTGTCAAGCATCCCACGAACGTTCCAACTCACCACTCGAAACACCGCCCGTGTGGGGTTAGACTCCTGTGTACCACCCGCCATCGAAAAGTGTACAAATCAAAGTCCTGAGCCCTCGGGGCCATCCAAATTCCTGCACTGACAACCAGCTTTGAAAACATACTGTGCCGAGAACAACAATCCCATCACCCACAAACCCCCTCTTCCACCCCGTCCCCTGAACCCCTGAACCCCCACCAACTCCCCGATCCCTCCCACATCCCCAACTTTGTCCACCCTCCGTCCCCCCCACCCTATACCTCAGTAACATTGAAGTATCTGTCGCGGTAGAGACAGTCTTCAGCCTCCAACGGGAGACCCCCAACCGTCTATGCCAATGGATCCCCACCAACCACCCACCCAACGCCAATTAACCCGTTACCCGATTAACTACTGTTAGTTCTCGGGGTGATGACCGCCCACTTACGGGCACCCCCCGACCTTCTGCTCGTCCCATACCGCTGTTGTGCAGGAAATCATGTGGTGGCATCTAAGTAGAGAGCTTTAAGTCGTTAAGTATCATCATGGGTCCGGAGCCGGGGCCTCCGCTGCATCGTCGCCTCCTGATACGCCATCCGTGGGAGGTCGGTCCCTCCGATTACGTGCCCTCCAGTTGCTTCTGCTACGCGATCTCCTGGGAGCCCTCGAGGGTCTCGGCTCAGAGGAAGGCTCAGAGTTGCGCCTCGGGGGTGTATGCACCTTCACTCTGACCGTCTCATCAGTCCATTCAAAGACCTCCTCCGGCGTGTTGAAGAACAGCGTCTTGGATTGAAACACTACCCGCAGGCGGGCCGGATAAAGCAGGGCGTACTGGATTTTAAGTTCTCGCAGCCTAGCCTTCGCTGCAGTGAAGGATTGTCGCTGTTGCTGCACCAGTTTTGTGTAGTCCGGGAAGATCAGGACTCTGTGGTTCTCGTACATCAGGGGTTCCTTTGCTCGCGCCTGGCGGAGGATTGTGTCGCGGTCATGGTAGTTGAGCAGTTTGGCGATGACCGGGCGGGGGCGTGCTCCCAACGGTGGTTTCGGGAGAAGCGCACGGTGTGCCCGTTCAATAATGAAGCATCTGGATAGGGAGTCCGGGGGAAGCCACCCCTCCAGCCAGTTTGTCAGGAATGCCTCCATGTTGCCTTTCTCGCAATCTTCCGGCAAACCTACGAATCGCAGGTTATTTCGTCTGGCCCGTCCTTCCGCGTCCTCGACCCTGAGTGCCATGTTCTTCTGTAGCCCCTCCAGAGTGGCCACCTTCCTCTTGAGAACGACCACATCATCCTCCACCTCCGAGATTCTGGTTCCAGTTTCCGTGATTCTGGCCACCGCATTCCTCAGGTCTTGGCGAAGCAGCGTGACATCAGCCCCAACTGCCCCAATTTTTGCGTCCAGCATATCCCTTGATTGCGTGATGGCCGCCATCAAGGCCGCATTGTCCGGGCCAGGACCCGGGCCGGGCTGGCCCCCGGACGCCCCCGCTCCACCACTCGGTCCCGTAAACTTATCTATGGGGCCCTGCTTCGTAACGCCACCACTGTTGCCGCCTCGCGTCATGTTGGGGAGCGGGCCCGGTGTCCTGGTATCGTCCGGCTATTGGTGGCCCCCCTCTTGGTCAGGGACCCCCACGAGCTGCCCCGGGACACGTCCTGATCAGAGAGGAAAGGTGGGCACGTGCCTATGTAGGTCAGCGTAGCGGGTCGTAGAGTCTTCTTTTTGCAGAGCACCACCTCTCCACTGCTTCAGCCACTGGAGTACGTCCCAATTGCAGTCCGCAAGGCCAGGGATAGGAGGCCCCCAGGGGGGCCCTGCGCCACAGGATCGTTTACAGCTCCGGCCAACAGGGGGGAAGGCCCGACTGCCAGAGGGCGACCCCTATCCAGCTACAGCTCGCCGTCGGCCCCCAGCAGCAGCCCACTCCAGGCCGGGCAGGCCCACTGTCCGGCTTTACAAGCTTAGTCGCGTAGGTCACTACCAGGGGGGGGAAGGGGAGAGAGGGGGGTATGTCCGCTAGTGTGGAGGTGTCCCCGGAAGCAGGGGCGAAGGCAAGAGCCCCCTGGCACTCCGAGGACCCCCGGCCCCCGCAGCCCGACTCGGCTGCCGAGTGGGTTCGGCCTGCGGCAAAGAGTACTTTCCCCCCTCTTGCGTGGCGCTCGCCTCCCCCCGCTGGCTCACCTCACCGCTTCAGTGTCCCTACCCCAGGGCGGCTCCACAATGTCCGTGGGGCTCTCGGGCCCTCTTGCCTCGATCAAAGACCCGTAGATCCGGGGAGTCGGCACAGGCCTCGCGACCGACCCCGCCTCCGCCTCACTTCCGGCCGGGCCGCTTGTCACTCGAGGTCCCGGCTGCTGGGCGATGTGCAGGCCCCACCTCGTCCGGGTCACCGCGCCGGAGCTCGAGCACGGAATGAGCCCAGACTACCACCGGAGCCTCTCCTCTGCCACCGGTAGCCTAGCGGTTGGTCTGGGAGACCGCAGGTCGGGGAAATGTAGGATGAATGGCACGGATAATGCAAAGGCGGGACGGAGCTCTCTCAGGCTGCGTCCGCCATGCTCGCCGCCTTGGCCACGCCCCCTCAATTGTATTAATATTTTTGATTCATTACTGCAAATACATATATATTTTCATATTAATAAATGTAAAATATTACACAAATTTAATGTAAAATACATATTTTCATTAATTATGTTATACTATATATATTTATATAAATACACACATATATAAACATATATATGTGTGTTATATAAGTATTTATTTATATATAGTATTTAAACTCTGATATTTTTGTCTAGTTTTGGATGATATTAGTGTTAATTATATATTTTTCTGATATTTTTGTACTTACCATCATAAGTATAGGAACAGAATATTTGGCTAAACTATATTTTTTACACAATATTTTTGTCAACAAAATTGTTTACCAGGATATTGTGTCAGTGATCCTTGAATTTGTTCAACTGTAGTGCCCCTATCAGCACATTCCAGAATGATTTCTCAGTAGTGTAATTTCTGGGAAATAAGAGTCCAAGTCACAGATCCTCGGTCACTAACTAAACTGGCTGAACGTCGTCCTTTATGTTACCATGCCCATCCGTTTGTGGCAGCAGGTCAAGCAAAAGGCTCACTCAATTAGAGCAAAGGATAAATATTAAAAGTAATACAATGAAATACAGTTAAAAAATTAATTCTGCGTTATGCTATGTTATTGGCATTTGTGTAGTGGTTATTCGCCTATATAAGAGGGATGTTTTGCTAGCTATATAGGACACACGTTCTGTCTTAAGTATTCTTTTTATTTGCAATATGTGTGCGTGATGCTCTGTTTAACAACATGTTTAATCCAACGAGAGCTCTGTGCCTGAGATGTGTATGACTCCATTGACATATTGCTGTTAGTGTAACTGTGTCTGACTGATAATAAGGTAGTTAAAAAGGGTATGTCACAACCAACAGTAATTTTTTCTCACTCCCCCCCCCCCAAAAAACGGTGAAGACGATTGCTTGTGTGACCACATTACTAAAATCATAAAAAATAATGGCCTTTGATCCAATCTATCAGCATTTCTGAAGATCCACCTCTATTTTCTTTTGAAAGATGTCACAAAATGTGTGATCGTTTGGTACGTGCCTCTCTGCCCAAGATTAATTCTCCCGATATGGCTTCTATTTGGGGTCTGAATAAGATCGTGGGCCACTTCAGATGTGGCAACTGCATTATGTGTGAGTCAACAGTTAACACTAAACAGTTTTTACACAACAGTATAGTGTATAATGTAAGGGATCATACGTACCTTAATTCCCAAAATGTCATGTATACATTGTAGTGCCCTTGCAATTTCATTAATGTGGTGCCAAGCCATTCAAAATGTAGAAACCTGTCTCTCACAGCCTTATTGTGATTCATTGACAGTTTGTGCTTTATTAAACGTGATTAATTCTGTATTCGAAAATGTTTTGATTAATTAATTGCGTACTTTTATGATACAATGTCTCTCTGGGACCCTTATATTAAGGGTGGGCGGCCAGCTACGCTCCGTGCACGGAGTGCGCGTAGTGCCGTCTCCTACGCATTTTGCGTAGCGGGCGTAGCCAGGCGGCACTACGCGCGCTCCGCAGACAGAGCGTAGCCGGCCGCCACCCGCCTCCCTCCCGCCCTCCCTAAATATGCAAATAAAAGGATTTAAAGGTTTTAAAAACACTTACCTGTCCGCCGCGTCCCCGGGGCTCCCTCTCCCGTCCCTGAAATCGCGCCGCCGCCATTTCGGATACTAATGCGCATGCGCGGGCGGCCGCGCATGCGCATTTCTCATGAGAAAAACACTTACCTGTCCGCCGCGTCCCCGGGGCTCCCTCTCCCGTCCCTGAAATCGCGCCGCCGCCATTTCGGATACTAATGCGCATGCGCGGGCGGCCGCGCATGCGCATTTCTCATGAGAAATGCGCATGCGCATTAGTATCCGAAATGGCGGCGGCGCGATTCCAGGGACGGGAGAGGGAGCCCCGGGGACGCGGCGGACAGGTAAGTGTTTTTAAAACCTTTAAATCCTTTTGTTTGCATATTTAGGGAGGGCGGGAGGGAGGCGGGCGGCGCGTAGTGGGGCTACGCGGAGTGCGCGGGTGGGCGTAGTTTTGCGCCCACTTCGCGTAGCTCCGCGGAGCCCCACTACGCACACTACGCCCAGGGTTACCTTATATATGTATTACTTAGCACCCAGGTCCCAGCGACTTTTCGGGTAAAACCCCTCCTTTGGTAACATTATCTCACAGCCTAAGAGCTGTATTAGATGTAGAAATGAACATGCCCCCTTGGTATCTCACTTTCTTGAGCAAAACCATTTCCCTGATTTAATAAAATGGCAGGTTATTGTATTGATACGGAAACCATTGCATAGTGACAATATTCAACATATGCTTAATACAGCTGAATTTCGATGGATTCTGAGATGTGATAGCATTAGCAAAGGACTAAACATGCTTGAGGAATGTAGGGGCATATTACCAACGACTAGCGATAATTATCGATGTGTTGGCTTAGCGGGAATATTTCTATCGCCGCCCTTCACCTGTTTTTATCGCTGAGATACCTTGCTATTAGCAAGGTTTATCTCAAGAGCGATAGAAAACAGGCGAAATGCGTGAATATCGCTGTCAATACAGCGATATTCAGGCATTACCGTGACAATGCTCTTAGCCATGTTATCCACCTCTCATTGGATAACATGGCTAAGAACTGATCAGGGCAGGCGTTAGCTTATGGAGATATTCGCGCTTAGCGCGAATATTTCCAAAACAATGCCTGTGTTGATCATAGGCGATAGCGATTGCAGCGACTGTTTTCAGTTACTGACTTTTTGGCACGCCCACTTTGCATGTCATTAGCGATAATTATCGCTGACATGCAAAGCAGGCCCCAAAATGCCCGCTATCGCCTACAAGCTGTCCCTAACTGGTGTTAGCGACAGCTTGGTAATAGGGTGATACAATTATCGCCGCTTTAGCGGGAAAAAGTCCCGCTAAAGCAGCGATAATGGCCCTTGGTAACGTGCCCCGTAGTTCCATATTCCTGCACTGAAGTTAATTATTCTTTTCTGGTTTGTATTCTCGACTCGTGGGACTACACTGCTTTACATCTGTATTTTTAGGTTATTATAGATTTTTTTATGTCACATTGACATGTCTGAAACCTTTACCTTTTGGCATTACCACTTTCGTGGATTTTGATGTAACCCCTTTTTATGCAGACGTATGCCTCAATGAAAAATGTATACTTTCCTGATTTTTTTGTTTGATGAGCATAGCGCAGAACAAAATTAGCTAGCATTTTTATATATATATATATATATATATATATATATATATATATATATATATATATATGTATATATATATATATATATATATATATTACCTACTGGCGGTCGCCAGTAGGTATATATAGTTAGGATTTTTTCTCTATGGGATTTTTGAAAATTCTATGTCTAATAACTTTGGCGTTTGTGGACGGAATTGGCTGAAATTTTCAGGAAAATGGCACATTTTGTTTCTGAGCAGCCCCTGAAAATATTGGGGGGGTTCGTCAAGGGGGGGCCGAGAAAAAAGGGGGGTCCCAAAACGCGTTTTTCCCATGTTAATTTCCATAGGGCGGTTGGCCTCACTTTTAGCCCGAACGGCTGAATGGATTTGCACGAAACTTGGCAAAATTGTAGGGACTGGTAGCCCGATGTGCCTTTTGTAGGTCTCAATATATGTGCTCCAGTGGATTTTGAGAAATTAACGTTTAAAAAAAGATATATATCTGTAACAGCGGACCGGGCAGCGTCCCAGGACGCGTACTTTTCGCGCAACGGAGCTTTGTGAAGCGAAGCTGATTGGTTCTCCGGCGTCTGTCAACATTCCAAACAGTCCGTAGCGGCCGCCATCTTGTCTCTCGGTAGGATCGAGAGACAAGAGGAGGCGAAAGCGAAGGGGCAAATGACCATAAGGGGGAATAGTAGATCCTCGCTGACCCCCTAGGTTTGATGTGGAGGTTTTAAAAGGGCCCCGCGGGGCAAAAAAAAAATAATAATAATAATCGAACGGCTGAATGGATTTGCACGAAACTTGGCAAAATTGTAGGGACTGGTAGCCCGATGTGCCTTTGCTAGGTCTCAATATATGTGCTCCAGTGGATTTTGAGAAATTAACGTTCAAAAAAAGATATATATCTGTAACAGCGCTCCGCTTCGCGTACTTTTCGCGTTACGGAGGTTTGCGAAGCTGATTGGTTTTTCGGCGTCTGTAAACATTCCAAACAGTCCGTAGCGGCCGCCATCTTGTCTCTCGGTAGGATCGAGAGACAAGAGGAGGCAAAGCGAAGGGGCAAATGACCATAAGGGGGCATAGTAGATCGTCCCTGACCCCCTAGGTTTGATGTGGAGGCTTTGAAAGGGTCTCGCAGGGCAAAAAAATATATACCGTTTTTTTAGTTTTTTTGCGTGGAGTGCGCTCGGTTCGCGAACCGGGAAGCGTTCTGGGGAGCGTACTTTCTTGAAAATTAGTGAAAAAAGTTAGAGTAAAATAATAATTGTGAGTGATCAGATGTAGGGTAGCTCTGAGAAGAGCTTTTGGGTTTATGGTACATTTAGGTACTTATAAGTAGGTACCAATGCACATTCTTAAATTCAGAGTGAAAACTCTGTTGCCCTCATCTGAGAAGTGAACTCCATCTCCTCTGTAGATATCTTGCATGTAGTAACGCAAGTTATTGTTGTACAGGGAGCCCATTCCATGGTCTCTCATGTAAGCTGAAACAGATTTGTTTACATGCTTCCTCGATTTCTCAATTTGTGGACAAAATTGGTTCGACCACCTCCATTTCTGTCTTTGGCATATATTTGAATATACCAAGGCAGTCTGAGGAAAAAGTGCCATCAATTGCTCAAAGGTGTCCTTTAAAAGCATTTCCAGACCTACCCCAGTCAAAGTGCCCAAATCATTACCTCCACAGTGCACAATTAACAGGTCAGGTTTGGGCAAATGCATAAAGGTTTTCACCAATGGTATCAATTGGTGACATTTTAATCCTCTGTGGCCAAACCACTTAATTTCCACATCTTGTAAATTGAGGTTAGGTAAATTCCTGTTTTCAGCGTACCTTTGAGCCCAATAGATGTAACTATGTCCAACAATCCAGACAGAAAACATGGTGAGAGAAGGTTCTGCTGCAGTCAGATGAAGTGTGGCAATGAAATGGCAGTTGAAAAAATGAGAGTGTAAAATGAAAAAAACTGAGGAGTTTCTGTGTTAATGAAGCAGTAAGAGTGATTGGTGGATTTTGATTGCTGAAAACAGAAAGTTAGTGTGCATGGATGAGTTCGTTGAAAGATGTATTTTGAGTGGCGAAGAAAAAATCATTAAATGAAAGAATGCTCTGGATATGCAGGTGCACTGAGAGTTCAGAGTTCAATTGCAACATTGTTGTGTGAGAGGTCTTGCAAGAGGTGGTTGCTATGCAGAAAAAGCAGAGAGGGGGCAGAGGGGGGAAGGGTTTTGCTTTGAAAAAAAGTGAGGGAAGAGTTTTGATTGGGTGACATGAGAGATATGTGTGAGGAATTAAAGCATTTCTGTGCTTTTGATAGCTGCAGACTCTGGAGTGCATACCTTTTGCTCTGCTGAAGACAAATGAGTGTGTTTCTGAGACTGTTTTGAAACTCAAAGTATTTGCTAAGGTGAGAAAAGATTTCTTTAATTTAGATAGAAAATAGTGTGCTTTAAGGAGAAAATTATGAAGAAAGTTGTGTTTTTCAAATGTTGCTTTGTCTCAAGTGTTTCACAAATAGATTTTGTTTCTTTGAGAAATTGTAATTGGAGAAAATGTGAAGTATTAGTACTGACAGGGCTTTTATGTGCATAGGAGCTGTGGAGTGTTTTCAAATTATGACTTGTAAATCGTTTTTGAGAAAAAGCAATGGTTTTAATATTGATGAGAAGGATATAATGGTGTCTGCTTCTTTATAAGGTAATTGAGAGTCTCTGATGTTATTTTTCCCATTTCAATGTAAGAAGTTTGTCTGTGGAGCAAATTGCTTGTAAATATGCTCCCACCTGTGCATGGCAAATTTAGATTTTGAATGTTTCCGTTACATAGGCATGTTAAAGGTGACTGAAACATGCTGCAAAGGCAATCAAAAAATGCTTTTATGTGTCTTAAGGACATTTTAAGTCATTTCCCCATGTGCAGTGTTTTCAAATTATGAGTTGAAAATCGTTTTTGAGGTAAAGGAATGTTTTCAAAATTTATGTGCGCCATATGACCCCAAATTTCTTTTTCAGGGGTGCAGCAGGGTGTTCTTGAGACACCCCTGCACCGTCGGAAAAATTCGTAATTTGCGATGAGGTAATTGCTAATCGCAAATTGCACCTTCATTCCTATGGGCCTCCTGCTGCATGGAAATGAATGGGTAATTTGTAATTAGCAAATAGGTCATCGCAAACTAGGAATGGTAAAGAATCGCTATTTATTCCTTAAAGTTCGCTATTTAGGAAATGCAAAAAACTTTGATGATACATATGGCGGTTTATCTCTAACACGATAAGAAGCATAGGGATAGATTTATGATGACTGGCGCATCACCAGGGATGTGTTAGTCATTCTGTGCCGCTGTTCCGTCACCTATGGTGTGCTGCATTTACAATGCGGTGCATCATGGGGCAAAAACAGCACAGATGCGTGACGTATTTGTGCCGTAAAGTTGGCGCATTGCTGGAGTTGTATCGCAAGTGTGATGAAGCTCCAGTAAGGTTGAGGGGTGCCCCTGTCGCAGGGTTTCTGTTCTGACACAGAACTGTGGACAGAGGATTGGAACCTCGGCGAATTAGGGTGTCCCAAAACTCACGTTAGTAATCCAAACCCCTTAGCAAGCTAGGTACAGTGTCACATTGGATATAACAAACTCTCAATGTTTAGACAATCCAGAATATGAACTTATAGTACCTCAGGATACGTGGAACTCATGAACAGTCGGTCGTTATATATTTCTTAGAAACGAGAACATGGAGTTAAGAAGAACACATGTGTATTTGAAATGTTTATTTACTAATGCCGTCTTCTCAGGCGTAGTATCTTAGATTATACAAGTACACATATTATCAGTAGCAAAATTACCAGCATAGTCAATAGTACATAAAAAGCGAATGGTGACAGTATGTTAACATGCTGTAAATGAATAAGAGTTAGCAACACTTATAAGCAGCCGCGGGCCGTGGAGGGAGTTACGGTGGGCAGGGAGGCGGGGAGGGGGAGGGGCAGGGTGGAGAGGGCTCCACCCTGCCCCTCCCCCTCCCCGCATCCCTGCCCCACCGTAACTCCCTCCACGGCCCGCGGCTGCTTATATCTCACCCTCCCTAATACACATAATATATTATTTGCTAAGAAGGTCTCTTTGTGTTGGTTTAGGGCGTGACGATACTTTAGTGTCTTAGATTTGAAGGAATCACATCAGCATAGAAAAGATAATCCATATGCCGTGCTTAATATCGCCAACGGCATTGTGCCATAATATTCTAGCATGCGATTGCGGAACAGTGTCAGCAGCTGCAGGGCGGGAGCTTGCACAGGAGGGACATCCATATTTAAAAATGTAAAAAAGCACAAGAGCGTCCGCTGATAATGCAAGTAAAAATGGGAATCCACGAAGCAGAGTGGAAAAAATAGAATGTAAGAAAGCAGGGATGACTCCAAAGATTTTCTCAAATGAAGTCACGAGACCACTGGTAACAACTTTAAAAAAGTGCGCCAGGCCCTTTGTGGAGGACGCGTTAGAGATAGTCCGAACCATCTTGCTGAAATGGAAAGGCGAATCTGTATTTAAAAGGGTCTGCACCTCTGTACGGGTGTTCGCTGTGTGAAGCACGAAAGTTTCACGGGCCGAACTCAAGGCCACCTCTCTCTGAGACAAAATAGCTCTTATTCTTGCCATGCCGTTGAAATGTGCTGCCAAGGTTGGTATTTGTGGCCAGATTGAAAACTCCCTATGTTCATGTGTGGGAGGAAATAGAACATTTCTGCAGCAAATAACCCGTTCATTTACTGTTACGATAAAATGAATACTTTTAATTAACCCAGAACAATCTTCATTATTGAGCATCAAATAACTACCATTTTCCAAGAACTTGAACGTGGGGATGATAGCAGGAACTGGTGTGCCTTGCAACACGCAAGCCATATTTGGTCGGTGTTTGTTGCATGAACCGTGTAACTGTATGTGCCTACACATTAGTGAATGATCTGGCGTCTCAGTGCATTCCTCTCCATTCAGATAAAGTTCTTGATCATCTTTGAAAATCTGTATGTGTATGGAAGCGACCAGACTTCATGAAGAAAACCACTACCTAAAGGTTAATAACGACCTATTGGTATATATTTCATACAATTTGAAAACTTATATAAAGCAAAAGGCAGCGTTATTAAACCTTGGATAAGGCACGTTGCCAAAGCAGTCAACCTTTTGGATTTATACTGGAAATGTTAAAGGAAGAGTTACGGAGTAGGGCCTGTAAATCTTTAATAGACAACGAGTAAAATTACTCCAACCATCATATTCCTCTAACTCCGGGATAGTAGGGGTGTTTAATTTTTTAGAAGTAGCCAATCCAAAGCATTTGGTCTGGGAAATTGTTTCATTCACAAACCACATATGTTTTGGGATGAGACATGCACGGTGGAAAGCCTCAGTGCCTTGTACCTGCCAGGTTCGTGAACCCCAAACTGATGTAGATCCTGGATATTTTTACTCTGTATTACGTTAGCATGGTCTCATTACTGGTTTAAACGCCATTTTTCCTTTTTTGTAACTTCTGCACACGACACTTAGTTGTTGCTTTAGCTTTCAGCCTACCTGCGTCAAGATCTATGCCTGCTTCAAGCAGGCGCAGGGTTTTGATGTAGCTTTATCCTATCTGATTGTAAATGCGGCACACCGTGGGTGGCAGAGCAGCGGTGCACGTTAACTGGTGCATCCCTGGGGATGTGCTAGTTAATATAAATCTGCCCCTTTACATTTAATTATGTGCAGGGGACACAGAGTAGGTGAGGTTTATCCAAGGTTAAGAAGAGATGAGTCCTGTTCAGTGAAAAATTGGAGATAGGCTTCAGTATATTATATACTTAAGTAGTGTGTTAAGTTTTTGATGACTGTTATTAATTTACTGTTGGGTAATAGTGGTTAATAACATTTTTTATTATATTTTACCACAGATTCAACTGCAGATTATTTCAAGATTTTAGGATGCCTAGCAAAGAAAGAGTAAGAAAGGCTGCAAAACGTCAAAGACAGCAGGACCATGGAATAATGCAGCAGTCCTCTAACAAAAAGATTTGTCAAGTCACCAAGAAAGCACCGGGTAAGTGTCGAAAAACAGTCATAAGAAATATGTGTAGTAAAAAAAATATTACTACAGAAAATGTTTCAGTCCAGAAAAGGAGAAAGAATTCAAATGGTAAGGAAAGGCCAATGAGAAATGTTACTGCTAGAGTAAGAGATAACTCTATGCATGAAAGTAGAAGGAAACAACAGTTTAGGGATATTCGTAAACGAATGTTCCGCAACAGGATAATTGGGAATTTGTTAAAAAATATTAAGAAAGGTCAGCAGAAAGTGGTTTTTTATAAGAGAAAAAAAATAGTTGAGAAAGTTATTGATCAGGCATTTGAAATTAAACGTAAGTTATTTATTTTGACAATCAATAGAATTAGGAAGCTAAACAAGGTAATTTATGATTTCAAAAGAAATAGTAGATGGAAGAGAATAGTTAATCGTAGTAATTTTTGTGAAGTTTTTTCTGGAGAATGGATGCATAGTTCAAGCTCTGAGGCATTTTTTAATGAGGAGAGTTATTTCCAGGATAATGATTTGGTGCATGCAGTTGACACCAGTGGTCGAGCTTATGAAGTGAAAGATGGTTGTCCAGTTGAAAAAGAAAAACTTGTGAGAACAGAGATAGAAGAGGTGTTAGGTAATGAGGTTTTAGGGAGACGTCCTAAGGGTCCTGTGTACACCTGGAAGTGTAGTAGTATTTGCAGTGTACGACAGGATTCCATCAATTTGCTTTGTGATTTTATACGGTCATTTAGTAAGAAAAGTTTGAAGCAGAAAATGAAGTTGTTGCAAGAATTAGATCCTTGCAGAGTGAGAGAAGTGATAGGTTTGCATGGTCATTCACTGGCTTGTCTTTCCAGGAGAGTATGCCAGAGTGTTTTTCATCATTTCAGGATGCTAGCAGTGCATCATAATAAAGTGAGGAAATTAGTTAGAATGTTGTATTATGCTAAGAGTCCAGCAATTATGCTTAAACAATTATGCGCTGCTCTTTTGCATGGTTCTGAAATAGATGTGAAGAATATATGTGAAGAAATTGAGTTTTGTTACTTTGGAAGTAAAGAGGAGAATGTTGAAATTGACCAAGAAGAAGAGAGTAATGTGGAAGATAGTGTACAGGTTTCCAGTACAGATAATTTCCAGAGGGAAATTGCGACGTTTGAGGTGAAATCAAGTGAGAGGCCAAATTTCACTTGTGTGTGTTGTCGACGCACTTATTATAAGAATCAGACTAAGTTAGTGGATTTATATGGAAAAAGTGAAAGGGAAAATAATAGTGAATGGAAGGATTTTACAACATACTTGATGGTAGAAAATTGTTTTGATTTGGGATTGGATCAACGTGTGTGTACTTATTGTTGTAACAAATTAAATCAAAACCAGATGCCTGCTAGAGCAGTTCATAATAATCTGGAATTGGTTGAGATTCCTTCTGAATTGAAGGATTTAAATACTTATGAATCTATTTTGATTCAAAGTATCCATCCCTTTCAGGCTATTGTAAGAATGGAGCCAAAGACAGGGAAATTGCCTCCATCAGATTTACAGAGAGGATTAAAGGGAAGAGTTGTTTATTTGCCTCTAGATTTGAAGAAAAACATTAACACAATTGGAGTAGAAAAAGTGGAAGAGGAACCTCTTGTTATCTTAGTTAATGGGGTTCCGACAAAGAATAAGAAAATATGGCAAGATTTAGTAGATGTTAGGAAAGTCAAAAGGGCAACATTGTATTTGAAAAAATATAATAAATACTATAAAAATGTATATGTTGCAGAAGAGGAAGTAAGTGAGGAAGAGGATAGCGATTTGTCTGCTGGTCAAATTGAGAAAGTAGAACCCTGTACTAGTGAAGAAATATATGAACATTATAGTGTTCATCCTTTGCATTCCAAGGAAGTCATGGGGAATGCTATTGAGTTGTTTCAAATGAAACAAGCGAAAGGGAGTCCCATTAGTGTTTGGGAGGAAAGTTTGGAAGCTCGGTGTTTCCCACAGCTTTTTCCAACAGGTCAGGGAGGAAGATATGATGAGCGACCTCATCAAATTCCTGCTTCTGAATACCGGACTTTGCGATTGTATGCAGGAGATCCTAGGTTTCGACAATGCATTCCTTATTTGTTTCATCTCCTGTTTGAAAGCGATCTGTCTGGACTGTCATATGCAGTGAACCACATCTTGAAAAGTGGTATACACATGCAAAACATCTCGGCAAGTGACTTTATGGATAAAGTCAATGTCCAAGACAGTATTTTGGATTCTCACCTGATTAATCTCATGGCGTGTCAGCATGGTACTAATGAGTACTGGTACCGTCGTCATGGTGATTTAAAATGTATGCTGAGGAACTTAGGAACTCCCACATGGTTCCTCACTTTGAGCTGTGCTGAGTATGGCTGGGAAGACTTACTTGAATTTCTACGAGAGGCAAATGCTAACGTAGAAAACATCGAATTCAAGACACCCGGAGAACTGTGCTCTTTGGATCCAGTCAATGTATGTAGGTACTTCAATCATAGATTTGAAGGTATGATGTCTTTCATCATGAATAAGAAGAATCCACCTCTTGGAGAGGTGTTGGATTTCTTCTGGAGGAAGGAGTACCAAGCAAGAGGTGCTCCTCATATACATATGTTGCTGTGGATCAAGGATGCACCTAAATTTGGAATGGATGCAGACGACTCAGTGATGAGTTTCATAGAACAGTATTCTACGTGTGCTGTTCCAAACGCAAAGGAGAAAAAAAGCCTAAGAGAAAAAGTTCTACGTTTCCAAAGCCATCGATGTGGAAAGTACTGTCGTCGTAAATTCCGGAACAAAGACAAGTTCTACACCAAATGTCGTTTCGGCTTTCCACGATCGGTGATTTCTAAAGGAAGAGTGAACAGTTTGATGTCTTCGCTGCGACATAATGTGATGAAGAAATCACCTAAAAACACATACAATTTGAAGAGGAACGAAGAGTCTAAGTACATTAACGACTACAACCCGGTGATTTTGTCCATGTGGAATGCTAACATGGATATACAGTTTGTGGCTGATAACTGTATGGCTGTGGCTCGGTATGTGACATCTTACATCACCAAAAAAGAGAAGACAGAATTGAAGGATATGTGGGAGGACATTTCCCATGAAAAGAGCCTCAGCAAGAAGTTGTACAGTTTCAGTCTGAAGATGTTGTCGCATCGAGAAATCGGAGCTTACGAATGTTCTGACCGGTTGTCATCAGCAAGTCTCTATGCCAAGTCCAGGAGTATCGTTTGGGCGAGTGTTGGTCTTGCTGCAACGCGTAATCGAGTTCTGAAACCTGTGCGGGAAATTGAGTATTTGGCGGAAAAGGAGCCAAACAGTACCGACATTTTGAAGAGCAACATGTTGGATACATATTATCCAAATCGAAGCAGTCACCTCGAGAATGTTTGTCTGTATGAGGTTCTGCAAAATTACATATTCAAGAGGAACATCAAAGAAGATACTGAGAAAGGAGTGTATGCTGTAATAGGAAGTGAGGGATGTCTGGTCAAGCAAAGAAAATGCCACTTGATAAACCATCGAAAATTGAGTGGCGAATCTCCTGAAAAAAAGGAGTTTTTCTATTTAGCACTTTTGCAACTTTTTAAGCCTTGGCGTGCAGAAGAGGAACTGCTTGGAGATTTCCTTTGTTACGAAGACTCATTCAATGCTGCCAAGGAGACCATAGAATGTCCTGCTTTTCCCAAATATGTAGAAATGTTGAATGTGGAAATTGAGCAGGAAGCAACGATTGCAGCCGAGATTGCCAGAGACAGTTCTCAGGACAGTCAGAGTTCTGCTTCATTGAGTCAGGATCCACTAGGAGGACCTCTTATCGAAAATGAAGCTGCCACTGCTATGAATGAAGTGGAAAGAGCCATGGCACATGCTCAGGAGGATGCGGTTAACTTAGAAGAGTTGGAAAGACAACTCAACGTTGAGCAGAGGAAAATATATGACGAACTTACCATGCAAATTGATCATGGATTAAGTCATGACAAGAAAGAGTGCTCATGTACGTCGTTGAAGCCTGTCCGACTGTACGTGAGTGGAGAAGCGGGAACTGGAAAAAGTTTCCTTATTAAAGCAATTTCATGTTATTTGCAGGAAAGGACAGAGTCATCGCTGTCTTGTGTTGTCACCGCTCCAACTGGACTGGCAGCACATAACATTAAAGGGATTACTTTACATCGTTTACTGATGCTGCCAGTGGAGCATGACAACAAATTAGAATATTACAAGCTATCTGGAGATGCTTGTTTTGAAGTTTCAAGAGTCTTGAGGAAAATGAAACTTCTTATCATTGACGAAGTAAGCATGGTTTCCAATGTCATGCTTGCCTTTGTGCATTTGAGAATGCAAGAAGTTCTCAAAACAGAGTATGATGTGTTATTTGGTGGCAAACACATCATTGTTTTCGGAGATCTTCTGCAGCTGACACCAGTGAAAGGGCAACCTGTGTTCAAAATGCTCACGCATGAAGATACCAGGAAGTGCTTAGGGAGTATTGGCAACGTCAATATATGGTTAAACTTCAATTATGCTGAACTGCATGAAAATATGCGTCAGGCAAAGGATGAAGTTTACAAGACTATTCTACAAGATGTTAGAATTGGAAAAGTGACCGAGCATGGGAAAGAAGCTTTACATGCACGATTACTGACAAATTTATATCCAGACGAAGATGTTGTGCCTGAGAATATTTTTCAGAAAGTTACTGAGAAAAAATCTGGAATATGTTTGATGCCAACTCTTGCAGAATGTGCCAAATTCAACAACAAAATGTTGCATTTAGAAAAGCAAGAGATTGTGAAATTGGAAGCTATTGACAGAGTAGAGCATATGGGATCAACAATTATTTTGTCTGAGAATCTGAAAACAAAATTGGATTCATTAGAGAAGAGTATATCTAAAACTGCGGGTTTTGAAAAGACTCTGAATGTGTGCTTGAACTGCCGTATAATTTTAAGAAGGAATTTACATGTTGAAAGAGGTCTGGTAAATGGATCAATGGGTAATGTTGTTGATTTTGTGAAATACAGAAATAGAGATGGAATTGAATGTTTAAAAATTAAATTTGATGGCATTGAGGAAGTACAGCTAATTGCTCGTTGTTCTGCTAGATTTTTGCTTGTAAAAGACTTATATGTTCGTCGTAAGCAGTTTCCTGTTTGCTTGGCATATGCGGTGACAATCCATAAATCGCAAGGTTTAAGTGTAGACTGTGCATTGGTGAATATTGGCAGTTCTGTGTTCAAGGAGGGTATGGCATATGTGGCATTGTCACGAGTTAGGACTTTATCGGGATTGTACTTGATTGAGTGTGATGTCACAAACATTTGTGCGGATCTAGATTGTGTTAAGGAATACAATAGGTTGAGAAGAGAGTATGCGCCACATTTGCCTCAGTATCCTTTGTTTGAGAAACGTGTGGTAGGCCGGAAACGAAGAAATGTGACCAATACTGGGGAGGTTGTATCAAAAAGACGAAAAGTCGATGAACCTGAAATTATAAGCAGAAACAAAAAGGATTCTGTTGAAGATGTTGTTGGTTTTCAATTTGAAAACAGTTCTGGTGTCAACTGCTATGCTAATGTAGTGATTAATGTTTTGTTTTCTCTACAAAATGTAAAAGAAGAGATTGTGGTCAATTTTGATCAAAGATTTTGCAGTTTGTTAAATTCTGTGTTAGAGAAATGTAGCACTGATAGATCAAACATAGAAAGTGTGTCTGAAATTCGAAATCTGTTAGACAGATGTTCAGGCCAAACACAATTCTCTCAAAATAGTCAGCAAGATTGTCAGGAGTTTTTAATGTATATGCTTGATGTATTGTATGCTGAAGGTGTAGATGTAGATCATCTGTTTGGGCTTTCTTATCAATGGCAGCATGACTGCGAGAACTGTAGGGTATCAAGTAGTACTAGTGTAGACTCAGAAAGATTTATATATTTAACTTTGCCAGACAGTAAATCAGTCTCTTTTAATAAGCTAGTAAAAGCAGCTGATCACAATATGGAGTGTAGGCAATGTAAATCTGAAATGATGTCCACATTATTTATACGAACATATGGCCAGTATGTCATTTTAATGTTCCAACGATGTAGGCCTGATGGAACAAAATTGACAACTTTAATTAAAAATTTTGTGGCTTCACAGTTGTCAATATCAGGAAGGACTTTTGTAACTGTAGCAATTATATATCATGATGGTTCTTCAATAACATCAGGACATTATACAGCTTATTTAAAGTGTAGAAATGGCTGGTCATTCTGCAATGATTCTGTTTTAATTTTCACAAAAAAATTGCCATATGACCTTAAAAACTCTTACCTGGTGTTTTTAAAACCAACATTTTAGGGAAAGAATCTCGGGATGTGCTCTGAGGAATTTCAAGAAGTTCTCATGGCTCCTACACTATTTGGCCTTGAAGATAAGTGTAGTACAGAGACATAACTTTTTACCATAACACTGGACGTTATTGAGAAATATGTGCACTTTGAATGAGTTCAGAAAAACTATTTCTTTTTATAAGCTAATTGAAGCAGCGAATCAAAACATGGAGTAGAGGGAATGTAAGTCTGCAATGCTGTCTACTGTTTTACATTGCTTTGTGATTAAAAGTGATGTAGAGAATTAAATAATTGTACTAGTCATAAAGGTAGTGCAAGTCTGCTTCATAGTAAGCAGTATCAGTGTGATAGGAAATGTAGAACATGATTGAGCAAGAAGGGGAAGATATTACTAGTCCAGGATTGTGTAAATGATCTTCAACATTTTAATTCTGAAAGTTGTGGAAATGCGAAAAGACGGGATTGGCTAACAAGAAATCCAAGAGTTATACATGGATCTGACAAGATTTGGCCTTGTGGAATCTTGTGGTAGAGAGCAAGAAGTCATTTATTGTATGTAACATGTTTTTGAAAACGATGGAGGTTTTCTTTCAGAAAGTGGCGGGTTGAAAGTAATAACAGCACAACAGAGTGTAAGCTGTTCATAGGACATCCTTGGCCGTCATGGAAAGTAAGTTAACTTTAAGGAGTTCTGAATTCTGATTTCTAATGTTGTATGGGTTTTTTAAACACAATCATTTTGATTGTGTTTTTTTTTCCCCGCTGTTATATGATGAATACCTTCAAGTCACTGTTTTAGTGAAATTTGATACATTCTGAGAACAGCAAAAATAAACCATTTAACATGTATAATTAATTCTGTTCTGTTTGCATTTATGATGTACATGTAGAACTGTGTAGGAGGCATGGAGAAGGTGAGGCTTCTGTAAGTGTCAAAGTTGTTGCATACAGTGCTCATATTCTACGTAGTCTTTTATATTTCATTACTTTCACTGTTTCTGACTGATCTAAAAATTTTTTTTTAAAAAGAACAGTAAGTATAAGGGAAGGAAACAGACAGTTATGTTAAAAGAAACACAGCTATAGGGAATAAACTAGGGATACTGTTACCCGCAATCCTCTGCTGATGATGTCACTGAGCATGTCATGAATGATGTAATATGTGACATCATCAGCAGTGGATTATGGGTAATAGTATCTCTAGTTTACCCCCTTATAGCTGTCTTTCTTTTAACATAAGTGTCTGTTTCCTTCCCTTATCCTTACTGTTCTTTTTTTTAAAAAAAATTTTTGGGTTCGCTTCCGGTTCGCGTACCGGGGAGCGAACTGGGAAGCGAACTAAGAGAAATAGAGGTTGGCACAGTTGCAAATATTGTACCAATTTTTTAATAACGGGGAGGTAGTTCTGAAAAGAACTTTTTTTTAAATAGTTTTTGTTGTTTTATATTTTTTTTATTATTTTTCTGAATTTTTTTTTACTTTTTTTGAATTTTTCTGAACAGTTTTATATTTTTTTGGTTTTTTTTTCGGAGGGGGCAACGAAAACGATTCCTTGTAAAGGGCTCAACAGGAGCAAGAAAACAAAAAAAAAGAATTTATTGTTTGGGGAGTTTCGGACAAACATGAGCATGATTGTCAATAGCTCTGTTGATCAGAGTGATGCTACTTTCTGCGTAGCAAATGAATCCACTGCAATGTACGCAGACTTGTTTTACTTCACGAAATCTCGTTTGTATATTTGGCACCATCTCCCTGCCCTCTGGTCCCGTTACTTCCGGTACAACAGATCTTCTGGCCATAATAGGGAGATTATCTAGGTCGTCCTGTTCCTCTTCTTCCTCTTCTTGCTGAATTATAACTTTAGCAGGTGGTCCACTCTTCCTTGGATGTGGTGGAGGTGGTGGGGAAGCACCAGCTGAAGCTAGTAAAGAAGCCATTGCTCACTGGTAACAAAGGGTCTTTCTCTCACAACGATGAAAGTCAGAGTGAGGAAAGAAGGAGGGATTTTCACCATTTGGGAAAAAAAAATAGTTCTCAACCAATGAAAAGTGTTCATTTTAGATCATATGACCTAGTCTTACATCATTAGGAAACCGAAAGTGAAATGAACCAATGAAAAGTGTTATTACCAAGTCACATGACCTGCTGTGTGTATGTTACGCGCTTTGCAGGGCCTCCCGGTTTGCTTCCAGAAACCTGTGCTTTGCGACTCGGTAAGCGTACGAGTTCGCTAACGTAGCACGTCATATGACGTATCACGCGACAACGCGAAACGTCATGCGGACGGGAGGCGTCACGATGTTGTTTTCTAACGCGGCAGTTGCGGTAAAGAAACGTTTACCGGCTCGCGGTCTATTTCGCGGCATCAAGGTCAGCTAACGGGAAGCTTCCCGATTCGCGAAGCGGGAACGAAGAAAAAAAAATATTAAAAAAAAAAGTTATTAATAAACATATAAAATATATTTTTGGATTTAAAGAAGAATACATTTTACAGCTACAGATATTAGCTGTTAAAAAACCAATGAAATTCACTGAAAAAACTATAGGTTATAGACCATATATAGTTAGGAATTAGCATTTACAAAACCTTGAAAATTCACTGAAAAAACCATAGGTTATAGACCATATATAGTTAGGAATTAGCATTTAAAAAACCTTATTTTACTCACACAAAACCATTGAAATTCCATATATAGTTAGTTGCACTAACTATATATCGCGCACCCGCAATCCACTGCTGATCATGTCACATATTACATCATTCATGACATGGTCAGTGACATCACTGATGACATCACTGATGACATCTCAAATGACATCACTGATGACATCTCACTTGACATCAATGATCACATCACTGATGATATCATTCATGTGATAATACAATGCATCTCCTCACACTCTAATATAACCTCCGTTACACCCAGTGTTAAATAGAGAGTATCATTTTTGAAACCATTGACACACCAATACTAGTTACTACATACGCACTCACTGATTCCTATGTCTACACACACATTCACTCATACAATCATTCATACATACAATCACTCATCTTTACAACACTATCATATGCACTCATACACCTATACAGACACTCACACTCTGCCACTCATCCATGGAGTTACTCACACACCTAGTCAGTCCTGAAAAGAATCAATCACACTTCCATTTTCTCATCTATACAGTTAAACACAGAACACCTTACATTTTTTAAACATATACTAACACATAGTTACTCTCTTATAGAATCACTGATACAAGTACACATTGATCTGCACAGAGTCACACACCTCCCAGCCAGCCATACACACACTCAGTCTCCCATACAAATACTTGTGCAACCAATCAATAACCCATATAGCTACTTATATAGCTACTGATTAACACGTGCAGCAGCTTGCACAACAACAGACATACTGATGCACACTTTTAGACAGTTTAGTCACTAACCCGTGCATTCAGTAAGACGCATTTAATCACTCACTCATACAGTCAATCACGCACCTACTAAAACCTTTATTCAGACACTTATACATCCACTCATTCTTCAATATGTAAAACATATTTAAACTTTACAGAAACACATAATCACTGGATGTTGTCATCAGTGATGTCATCAGTGATGTCACTGACCATGTCATGAATGATGTAATATGTGACATGATCAGCAGTGGATTGCGGGTGCGCGATATATAGTTAGTGCAACTAACTATATATGGAATTTCAATGGTTTTGTGTGAGTAAAATAAGGTTTTTTAAATGCTAATTCCTAACTATATATGGTCTATAACCTATGGTTTTTTCAGTGAATTTTCAAGGTTTTGTAAATGCTAATTCCTAACTATATATGGTCTATAACCTATGGTTTTTTCAGTGAATATATATATATATATATATATATATATATATATATATATATATATATATATATATATATATATATATATATTACCTACTGGCGGTCGCCAGTAGGTATATATAGTTAGGATTTTTTCTCTATGGGTTTTTTGAAAATTCTATGTCTAATAACTTTGGCGTTTGTGGACGGAATTGGCTGAAATTTTCAGGAAAATGGCACATTTTGTTTCTGAGCAGCCCTTGAAAATTTGGGGGGGGTTCGTCCAGTGGGGGCCGAGAAAAAAGGGGGGTCCCAAAACGTGTTTTTAACATTGAGTTTTCCATAGGGCGGTTGGCCTCACTTTTAGCCCGAACGGCTGAATGGATTTGCACGAAACTTGGCAAAATTGTAGGGACTGGTAGCCCGATGTGCCTTTTGTAGGTCTCAATATATGTGCTCCAGTGGATTTTGAGAAATTAACGTTTAAAAAAAGATATATATCTGTAACAGCGGACCGGTTAGCGCTCTGGTTCGCGGACTTTTCGCGCAACGGAGCTTTGTGAAGCGAAGCTGATTGGTTCTCCGGCGTCTGTCAACATTCCAAACAGTCCGTAGCGGCCGCCATCTTGTCTCTCGGTAGGATCGAGAGACAAGAGGAGGTCAAAACAAAGGGGGAAATAACTATAAGGGGGCATAGTAGATCCTCGCTGACCCCCTAGGTTTGATGTGGAGGTTTTAAAAGGGCCCCGCGGGGCAAAAAAAAATAATAAAAATAATAATTGAACGGCTGAATGGATTTGCACGAAACTTGGCAAAATATTAGGGACTGGTAGCCCGATGTGCCTTTGCTAGGTCTCAATATATGTGCTCCAGTGGATTTTGAGAAATTAACGTTCAAAAAAAGATATATATCTGTAACAGCGCTCCGCTTCGCGTAACGGAGGTTTGCGAAGCTGATTGGTCATTCTGTCACTGGGCTATAGTTGGGCTACATCTGGCTGATATTTGGGCTACATTTGTTTTTTTGTGTGTCTGGCGGCCATCTTTGGGCTACATTGGGCTACATTGGGCTTCATTGGGCTACATTCGGCTAATTAGCAAATAGCTCATCGCAAACTAGGAATGGTAAAGAATCGCTATTTATTCCTTAAAGTTCGCTATTTAGGAAATGCAAATAACTTTGATGATACATATGGCGGTTCATCTCTAACAAGATAAGAAGCATAGGGATAGATTTATGATGACTGGCGCATCACCAGGGATGTGTTAGTCATTCTGTGCCGCTGTTCCGTCACCTATGGTGTGCTGCATTTACAATGCGGCGCATCATGGGGCAAAAACAGCACAGATGCGTGATGTATCTGTGCCGTAAAGGTGGCGCATTGCTGGAGTTGTATCGCAAGTGTGATGAAGCTCCAGCAAGGGTCGGGGGTGCCCCTGTCGCAGGGTTTCTGTTCTCACACAGAACTGTGGACAGAGGATTGGAACCTCGGCGAATTAGGGTGTCCCAAAACTCACGTTAGTAATCAAAAACTATTTAGCAAGCTAGGTACACTGTCACATTGGATATAACAAACTCTCAATGTTTAGACAATCCAGAATATGAACTTATAGTACCTCAGGATACGTGGAACTCATGAACAGTCGGTCGTTATATATTTCTTAGAAACCAGAACATGGAGTTAAGAAGAACACATGTGTATTTGAAATGTTTATTTACTAATGCCGTCTTCTCAGGCGTAGTACCTTAGATAATAAAAGTACACATATTATCAGTAGCAAAATTACCAGCATAGTTACTAGTACATAAAAAGTGAATGGTGATAGTATGTTAACATGCTGTAAATGAATAAGAGTTAGCAACACTTATAAGCAGCCGCGGGCCGTGGAGGGAGTTACGGTGAGGCAGGGAGGCGGGGAGGGGGAGAAGCAGGGTGGAGAATACAAGTACACATATTATCAGTAGCAAAATTACCAGCATAGTTACTAGTACATAAAAAGCGAATGGTGACAGTATGTTAACATGCTGTAAATGAATAAGAGTTAGCAACACTTATAAGCAGCCGCGGGCCGTGGAGGGAGTTACGGTGGGGCAGGGAGGCGGGGAGGGGGAGGGGCAAGGTAGAGAGGGCTCCACCCTGCTTCTCCCCCTCCCCGCCTCCCTGCCCCATCGTAACTCCCTCCACGGCCCGCGGCTGCTTATATCTCACCCTCCCTAATACACATATTATATTATTTGCTAAGAAGGTCTCTTTGTGTTGGTTTAGGGCGTGTCCATACTTTAGTGTCTTAGATTTGAAGGAATCACATCAGCATACACCAGCTCTCTCTTCATGTGAACCGCATCAACTGTTGTGTATGTGTGTTCGGCAAAGCAATATAAAACCCGCCTCATGCCCAGAATTGGCAGAAGTTGCACTTATGTTATGAGTATGAAGTCGTGGAGATCAGACCTCATAACAATTCTGTATCGTGTTGTTCTTGAAACTTTAGCACTCGCTGTACAGATATAGTTTAACAAGTAAAGCAGATAGTAGACCAATAACATATTATTCTCATGTAAACCACGATGAACTACTAGGTGGAAAGCTAAAGCAACAACTAAGTGTCGTGTGCAGAAGTTGCAAAAAAGGAAAAATGGCGTTTAAACCGGTAATGAGCCCATGCTAACTTAACACGGTGTAAAGATATCCAGGACCTAGATGACACCTCCTCATGATCCGGAAACGAACTGAATAAGATAATAGAAGTGCCATCTCATGAGAGCAGATTGCAAGTTTATATGTGGACGGTCCGCAAGGTAAAGCATTAAAAACTAGGAAAATTCAATGCTAAAGAAAAATAAAACAGCCAAGTACTTTATCGAGTCTTAAGCCAATAGGCAAGGTAAATAATAAAAACTTGACAAATAAGTCAATGAATTGTCAATGAAATGCTAGTACTCAGCATATCAAACATGAAAAAGGTCTATGACATAACTGTGTATGCAAAATAAGCTGCAACAGCCTCCAATAGGAAGTCACCGTCTTCATCCGAAAACAGTTCAGCCATCCAATTTAAAAGCGGAAAAGAACATACGTGCTCTCCCAGCACCGGATCCTCTATCACCATCAGAGGACAGCTCGGTGGGTTTTCAAGAAAGCTGTGTTCCAAGAAAGACTGTGCTGCCGCCAGTAAATTCCAGGGACCAAGTAGTCCATGCATCAATGCCACAGCCATAATCCTTTCGCCAGGACAAATCAACTCGTGAGTAATGATAGGAGTCATCAGCTGATTAAAGTCGACGTCAGGAGAAACCGGTCCGCAGAGACACAAATCAATGGCCCAATCGAAATCACAGGTCAGGCAGTGAAATACAGGCTGGACACAGGTGAAGTAGGAGAACCGAAAAGATAATCCATATGCCGTGCTTAATATCGCCAACGGCATTGTGCCATAATATTCTAGCATGCGATTGCGGAACAGTGTCAGCAGCTGCAGGGTCGGAGGTTGCATAGGAGGGACATCCATATTTAAAAATGTAAAAAAGCACAAGAGCGTCCGCTGGTAATGCAAGTAAAAATGCCAATCCACGAACCAGAGTGCAGAAAATACAATGAAAGGGAGCAGGGATGACTCCAAAGATTTTCTCAAATGAAGTCACGAGACCACTGGTAACAACTTTAAAAAAGTGTGCCAGGGATTTTGTGGAGGATGCGTTAAAGATAGTCGGAAACATGTTGCTGAAATTGAAAGGCAAACCTGTGTACGGGTGTTCGCTATGTGAAGTACGAAAGTTTCACGGGCCGAACTCAAGGCCACCTCTCTCTGAGACAAAAGAGCTCTTATTCTTGTCATGCCGTTGAAACGTGTCCCAAGGTTGGTATTTGTGGCCAGATTGAAAACTCCCTATGTTCATGTGTGGGAGGAAATAGAACATTTCTGCAGCAAATAACCCGTTCACTTACTGTTACGATAAAAGGAATACTTTTAATTAACTCAGAACAATCTTCATTATTGAGCATCAAATAACTACCATTTTCCAACAACTTGAACGTGGGGATGATAGCAGGAACTGGCGTGCCTTGCAACACGCAAGCCATATTTGGTCGGTGTTTGTTGCATGAATCGTGTAACTGTATGTGCCTACACATTAGTGAATGATCTGGCGTCTCAGTGCATTCCTCTCCATTCAGATAAACTTCTTGATCATCTTTGAAACATCTGTATGTGTATGGAAGCGACCAGACCTCATGAACAAAAGCACTACCTAAAGGTTCATAAAGACCTATTGGTATATATTTCATACAATTTGAAAACTTATATAAAGCAAAAGGCAGCGTTATTAAACCGTGGATAAGGCATGTTGCCAAAAAACCCGCAATCCTCTGCTGATGATGTCACTGAGCATGTCATGAATGATGTAATATGTGACATCATCAGTAGTGGATTATGGGTAATAGTATCTCTAGTTTACTCCCCTATAGCTGTCTTTCTTTTAACATAAGTGTGTGTTTCCTTCCCTTATACTTACTGTTTTTGGTTCGCTTCCAGTTCGCGTACCAGCGAGCGAACTAGGAAGCGAACTAAGAGAAATAGAGGTTGGCACAGTTCCAAATATTGTACCAATTTTTTAATAACGGGGAGGTAGTTCTGAAAAGAACTTTTTTTTTTATTTTTCTGAACATTTTTTTACTGTTTTTGAATTTTTCGGAACAGTTTTATATTTTTGGGGGTTTTTCTTGGAGGGGGCAATGAAAACGATTCATTGTAAAGGGCTCAACAGGAGCAACAAAACAAAAAAAAGAAGTATTTATTATTTTGGGCGTTTCGGACAAACTTGCATATGATAGTCAATAGCTCTGTTGATCAGAGTGATGCTTCTTTCTTCGTAGGAAATGAATCCATCGCAAAATACGCAGGTGTGTTTTACTTCACCAAATCTCATTTGTATATTTGGCACCATCTCCCTGCCCTCTGGTCCCGTTACTTCCGGTACAACAGATCTTCTGGCCATAATAGGGAGATTATCTAGGTCGTTCCGAAACTGTGCAGCACTGTAGTTGTTAGGATGCCACCTAGTCATATGGCGATGCATTGTGTAGTTTCCGAAACTGTATTTTTTGTCGGTCCCTCTGGACAGTCTATCTTGACATATAAGGCAAGTTACGTATCTTGCATTTACTTTTTTCTGACCTTTGGGAATTTTAAAAAATTGCCAAATGAAGTTTTCTTTCCGGTGAGACGTCTTGGGCTGCTCAGGCAAAAACTGCCTCTCTTCGTGCTCGTCCTCCTGTTCCTCTTCTTCTTCTTCTTGTTGAATTACAACTTGAGCAGGTGGTCCACTCTTCCTTGGATGTGGTGGAGGTGGTGGGGAAGCACCAGCTGAAGCTACTAAAGAAGCCATTGCTCAGTGATCACAAAGGGTCTTTCTCTCACAATGATGAAAGTCAGAGTGAGGAAAGAAGGAGGGATTTTCATCATTTGGGAAAAACAAGAGTTCTCAACCAATCAAAAGTGTTCATTTTAGATTATATGACCTAGTCTTACATCATTAGGAAACCAAAAGTGAAATGAACCAATGAAAAGTGTTATTACCAAGTCACATGACTTGCTGTGTTTACGTTAAGCGCTTTGCAGGGCCTCCCGGTTTGCTTCCAGAAACCTGCGCTTTGGCACTCGCTTCGCGTACCAGTTCGCTAACGTAGCACGTCATATGACGTATCACGCGACAACGTGGAACGTCATGCGGACGGGAGGCGTCACGATGTTGTTTTCTAACGCGGCACTTGCGGTAAAGAAACGTTTACCGGCTCGCGGTCTATTTCGCGGCATCAAGGTCAGCTAACGGGAAGCTTCCCGATTCGCGAAGCGGGAACGAAGAAAAAAAAATATTTTAAAAAAAAATTATTCATAAACATATAAAATATATTTTTGGATTTAAAGAAGAATACATTTTACAGCTACAGATATTAGCTGTTAAAAAACCAATGAAATTCACAGAAAAAACCATAGGTTATAGACCATATATAGTTAGGAATTAGCATTTACAAAACCTTGAAAATTCACTGAAAAAACCATAGGTTATAGACCATATATAGTTAGGAATTAGCATTTAGAAAACCTTATTTTACTCACACAAAACCATTGAAATTCCATATATAGTTAGTTGCACTAACTATATATCGCGCACCTGCAATCCACTGCTGATGATGTCACATATTACATCATTCATGACATGGTCAGTGACATCACTGATGACATCACTGATGACATCTCAAATGACATCACTGATGACATCACTGATGACAACATCCAGTGACTGTATGCTTCTGTAAAGTTAAAATATGTCTTACATATTGAAGAATGAGTGGATGTATAAGTGTCTGGATGAAGGATTTAGTAGGTGCATGACTGACTGTATAAGTGAGTGATTAAATGTGTCTCACTGAGTGCATGGGTTAGTGACTAAACTGTTTTAAATTGTGCATCATTGTGTCTGTTGTTTTGTAATCTGATGCATGTGTTGATCATTAGCTATATGACTAACTATATGGGTTATTGATTAGTTGCCCAAGTATTTGTATGGGAGACTGAGTGTGTGTGTGGGTGTCTGGGAGGTGTATGACTCTGTGCATAGATGTGTGAGCAGTTGATTCACTAGATGTATGGGTTCAAAAGTGCATGTGGAAACATCTGTATGGGCGGTTGACTGTGTGCATGAGTGTATTGGTGAGTGAATGGATATCTCAGTGCTACATGTCAAAGTAAGTACATATGTAAAACACAGTACATGTGATAGTTGACATATATAAATAACTGTGCATAAGAGCCAGTGAATGTGTGAGTGGCTGTATGGATTATTGTGAACTTGTATCAGGGATTGTATAACAGAGTAAATATGTGTTATTATATGTTCCAATAAGTAAGGTGTGTATAACTATATAGTTGAGGAAATCGAGGTGTGATTGATTCTTTGCAAGACTGACTAGGTGTGTGAGTAACTCCATGGATGAGTGACAGTCTGTGAGTGTCTGTTTACACTGAGTGTATCTAAGGTTATATTAGAGTCTGAAGAGGTTCATTGTATCATCACATGAATGATGTCATCAGTGATGTGATCAGTAATGTCAAATGAGATGTCATCAGTGATGTCATCAGTGATGTCATTTGAGATGTCATCAGTGATGTCATCAGTGATGTCACTGACCATGTCATGAATGATGTAATATGTGACATCATCAGCAGTGGATTGCAGGTGCGCGATATATAGTTAGTGCAACTAACTATATATGGAATTTCAATGGTTTTGTGTGAGTAAAATAAGGTTTTCTAAATGCTAATTCCTAACTATATATGGCCTATAACCTATGGTTTTTTCAGTGAATTTTCAAGGTTTTGTAAATGCTAATTCCTAACTATATATGGTCTATAACCTATGGTTTTTTCTGTGAATATATATATATATATATATATATATTACCTACTGGCGGTCGCCAGTAGGTAGTTATAGTTAGGACCTAGTTTCCATAGGAAATCCTCAACATTCTATTTGGATTAACTTTGGCCGTGGTGGATGAATCTTTGCGAATTTCTCAAAGAAGATGGATCGGTCCGCTGCGCTCCTTCCCTGAAAGTTTGGGGGGGATTGGTGAAGTGGGGGCTGAGATAAAAGGGGGGTCCCAAAACGTGTTTTCTCCATGTTATTTTCCAGAGGACGTTTAGACACGGCTACAGGTCGAACGGCTGAATGGATTTATAAGAAATTTGGGGAAACTGTAGAGTCCGGCTCGCAGATTACGCTTTTTTTGGAATGGTGTAAATCTGTTCAGTAGTTGCTGAGAAAATTAAACTTAAAGTCAATTATATATCTATAAGCGCGCACGGGTGCGCGCACTCAAGCGGCTGCGCGCGAGCGGAATTTTTTTTTTGCTGCGTGACGTCTGTTAACGTTCGATTCGAAGGAAATCAGGATGTGTTGACCGCCATTTTGTCACTGCGAGTAAATATATTGTCATTTCAAACCGTTGGAACATGGAAAGGGGAGAAGGTAGAGATTGTTTTGCTGCGTAGGTTCTCTCAGGGTGTGCAGTAAGGACCTTAAACGCGAAAATATATATATATATATTTTTTTTAAGTTGCGGGGTGCACGCACCCGGGCGCGCACACCTATTTACAAGAGTGTGAAAATGGAGATAAATCAGAAGTTTGAGTGCTTTGATATAAGGTGGCTCTGAAAAGAGCCCTTGTGTTAATTGAGTTTTTTCTGCATTTATAAGTAAGTACCGATGCAGAGTCTGATGTTGCAGAGGAAGATTCTGTTTCCCTCATCCGTGAAATGAACACCATCTGTCCTATAGATGTCTTGCATGTGGTAACGCAAGTTGTTGTGGTAAATAGAACCCATGCTATAATCTCTGAGGAAAGCAGAAACAGATTTATTAACATGTCTCCTTGCTTTCTCAATTTGTGCACAATGTTGATTGGACCAATTCCATTTCTGTCTTTGGCATATATTGGAATATACCAAGGCAGTTCGAGAATAAAGTGTCATCAATTGTCGAAAGGTGTCTTTTAGAAGCATTTCCAGACCTACCTCAGTCAATGTGCCAAGCTCGTTCCCACCACAGTGCACAATTATAAGGTCTGGTTCTGGGAGATGCATAAAAGTTTTCACCAATGGTATTAATTGGTGACATCTTAATCCTCTTTGCCCAATCCACGTTATCTGCACATTTGGTAAATCAAGGTTGGAAATTCGTCTGCTTGCTGCATATTTTCCACTCCAGTGAATATAGCTGTGTCCTAAAAGCCAAACCTTCATTTTCAAGGCAGATGCACTCGTACTCCGATGGGTTCTGGAAGTGGAATGGCAGTTAGAAGCTGAAAGTCAGGATAAAAAAATGGATGAAGCTTGGTGTGGTTGAAAAACGAAAAATGATTGGTTGATTCTAATACGTGAAGATTGAAGACTACGTTGCATGTTAATGTTATGTAAAAGAAAAAGTAGTATTGGGTGTGAAAAAAATGACATGTAACAGAGCTGTGGATAGGCAGGTGTTTCTGGAGGGAAAACAGTGTTGTTAGTTTGCTGTAGAACGTTGAGATATGAACTTTTGACCTGTGCCTTCAGCCAGGTGCAGAATGAAGTGTTACCATGGAAAGAGCCAGAGATGGCAGTGGGTGATGGGTGACTTTTATGTGACATTGAGAATATTGTGAGGGACAACCAACTGAAATGTAAATTTGAATACAAAATTTTGCGGGAGGAAATATGATTGGCTGAAGAGACATATATGAGTCTGTATTGACTGTATATCTGTGCCATTGAATTTTGGTTGCAGTGATAGCAGCATAATTGAGATTCCGTCAAACGAATATCTATTTTGTGACTGTCACTGTTGTACATCGTACAAAGCATTGGTAAAGGTAAGTCTGTAACTGTTTGTTTTGTCATGTACCGTAAAATATGGTTTACGCACAAACAATGATTGATTTTCCTCATAGTTTGAAACTAAACTCATTTTTGGCTGTCATAATGTGTTGTATTTCTAAAACTATTTTTAATTTAAATTTGATATATGAAGTATAAAATATGTTTAATATAAAGAGTAATTATTTGTGTGATTTTGAAGCCTTTATATATAATGAGAGAAGTTGTTTATGAAGTGAAAAAATGATATTAGCAGAGAGACAGATAATGCAGATAGAGAGAGAAATGGTATATTACATGTGATATCGTCTTTAAAAAGTGGTAATGCTTAATGAATTCTTAAACTTTCTGACAGACGACAAAATTACATTGTAGTTTGTGGCCGCGGCTTGTACTGGTGGGGTGAGAGGGGGAGGTGGTCGAGTAAAATAAAATGAAAAGTTCTGACCATGAGGTTGTACACAGATTTGTGCAGTAAATGTGTTCGTAAATTGAGGTACCAAACGGAGTATAAAAATATCTCTCTCACTCCTGCTATTTGACTGCATCTTTATCTCTCTTCTGTTTTCCGTCTCCGTTGCCCTGTGTTATCTTATTGTGTGTGTGTCTGTCTGTGTCTGCCTTCAGTCCGGGCTGAGGAACTTTGCTGTGGAGGCACACACAGATAGTCGCATCAAAGTAGTTGGAACGTTTTCAAAAAACTATTTATATAATTGAAATGCTTTTTTGAAGCGCTAGTGAATGTTTTCTTTCAGAATTACCGCTCGGTTGTTTCCATAGAGCAGAGGGTATGTTGTATTTCACTTCTTAGTGCCTCTGCATCTGCACTCTGTTCTCTGGTGGCTGGCGGAGAAGTGTTTGTTATTGTGGAGATTGAAGCGTGATAAGGAGTGAAATACGACATAGCGTCTGGTCTGTAGAAGCGTGGGAGCAGTGATTAACACTGAGTGAAGCAGGACTGCGACGGTGCTTGAGAAGAGTAATAAATTATTTTTTTACAGAGGTACAACTGTCTGCATGGTGCGCGACCTACTAAGAAAGGGTTCACGGGCTGTTATAGGCCTGTGGGTTCTAGTATGAGTAAATCAGGTCGACAAAAGAAAATATTAAGTTAGTACAGCTGAAGTTAAGTGGAACACATGAATACTGTTTCAGTATACAATCATTTTAGTTGAGATTATGGATTAAAAGAGAGAACGTGTATATTTGAAATGTTTATTCAGAAATGCACTGTTTTCAAGGCAAGTTTCTAATCTAATACGAGTAGAGACATTGCAAAAAACAAAGTAATCGGTATAGTCAGTAGTACATAGAATACAAACGGTATAGTTGATGAAAAATGAATATAGTTTTGCAAAATTAATTATACACTCTTATGAGGAAGTATATTATATTTTAATAAATGGAAGAAGGTCTCTGGCCTTTCAGTTTAGGAACGATATATAAAAATGCTAGTGGTTAGACATTATGTCTTTATCAATCAGCTCTCTGCATGCGAAGCACTATCACGTTTCTGTTATGCTATTGTGTAAGGGAAAAAAAACGCGCCAAAACCGACAAAATGGCGAGAGGTGCATGTATGAAAGCCCTGTAAAACTAACACAGTGAAATTTAGAAGATTTCACTGAGTCAGCTTTATAGCATTGCTGAATCAAATCCTTACGCCTGTTTGAAACAGGCATAAGGAGTGATGCACCATGCAATGTGTGGCTTGCTCCTGTGCATTGCAGTAGACATGTTGCACTTGCGACGTGATTCCTGCAATGCGCCGCTTTTGCGGCACAGATGTGTGATGCATCTGTGCTGTTTTTACTCAATGGTGCTCCACATTGTAAATGCGGCACATCATGGGTGGCAGAGCAGTGGTGCACATTAACTGGTGCATCTCTGGGGATGCTCCAGTTAACATAAATCTGCCTCTTTACATTTAAGTATGAGCAGGGGACACAGAGTTGGTGAGGCTTATCCAAGGTTAAGAACAGATGAGTCCTGTTCACTGAAAACTTGGACATAGGCCTCACCTCCTCAGCATCGCTGGACATGGCTAAATAATAATTGCAAAATGTTACTCTTGTTAAACAATTTTAATATTATAGTCTCTGAGATTTGTCTCTTACTCTGCAACATCTCATTGTTGTTCTCTTTCTTTAAAGATAACGACAACATCAACCATGAGTGATAATGAGCAATCCGTTGATGTCGATCTTATCATTGAACTTGTCATTGAAACGTCAGTGGAAGTAGATCCCTTAGATGATTTAAATCCTGAGGATGATGAAGAACATGATGAGGATGCCGATTTATCAGATTTGTATGACATAGGGTGGGAAGCTGACCTGCTTGAGCCTATGGAACTATAAACATTTATTTTTAAAATTTACTGGAAATAAAAAGTAAAAATGTAAACCGTTTCATTAAAAAATTTTGACAATGATGAGAGTAAAAAAAGGTTAACCTAATGTTTTAAAGTTATTCACAGGCTTCTTTAGAGGAAGTATTCTATATGATTGTAGCGTGGGTGTTTGACTTTTTTATAGGTAATAGAATGCATTTTGTATGCTGTAGCAGGAGGAGTACTACATACTTGAATATTCTTCAGTGCTTATTTTCATTTCGTAAGTGGTATTGAGACCGACACAGAACTTCAATGGATCGGAGGGGCTGTTCCTGTGCATCTGGAGGACTGCCAAGCCGTTGCAGCAGTGGGAGTGAGGCCTCTCACAGGGGCGTAGCGCAGCTCCTTTTGATGTTCACAATTGTAGATAACAGGGTAGAGATGTCTGTGGAATTTATAGATGGTTAGTCACACTAGAGTGTGGGCGGCGCCCCTAGCACTTCATTACGGCACACAGGGGAGCCCGTTGCACAGTTTGAGAATCAGAGACTTAGGAGATAAACCTTCATAATAGGAAGGCTTCTAAGTGATAAAAATCGTCGAAAAATATTACTGCTATCGGTGGAATTTTCCACGGTGTTAGTGCTTCTACAGCAATGGGAACACATATCTGATAGAAAATCCTGTAACAATCTCAGTATTTCACATTATCGCGTGAAAAGAAAGTCTTCCGAAAGATGTTGAACGTTGTTCTCTTTTGAGAGTACAAAAGATAGTGAGGGAAGTGGGTTGAGTCCTCCGTGTAAATTGCAGAATAGAAACTACTAAGAACCAATTGGAAGTGTTGTTTTCGAGTCACATGACTTCACATGCGCGTCTCAGGACGTGTACGCGGTGACAGTATCTGGTCACGTACGCCATTTGGAAGTAGCGGTCTAATTCAGCGAAGTTTCAAAACGTGAAAAGGAGTAAATCCAAACACATCCGGATTTAATATATCTTCTGAGCTCGATTCAAGCATACAATTGTTAAAGTATAAAACATTTTATATTTTTTTTAAAAATAGCAGGGTGTGTACATTCGGTCATGCACGAAAGTTTAAAAAGACATTCGGCTCCATTTAATGTAAATTTTCATAATACTAAAAAAGAAGCCTAGGTTTAGTGTCTTTGACGTAGTATAAAACAAGTGTTATGTTGTTTTTGATTTTTTAAACTTGCAACATTTTCATGTGTGAGACAGGATCAAAATGAAATGAAGAAATGTATCTTTTCTTGGGGCATTTATGACTCTCAATTTTTAGTTTAGTAAGAATGAGGCTCTGCTCTCCGTACAGAAGAATTTCTCCACATTTGTTGCATTTCATGTGCACCTTTGCAAGATATGGTCTCAAGTCCATCACAGCACTCGATGGAGATACAGGTCGTCCACCAGAAGATGTGCTGGCCACCTCTGATGGTAATAGCGTGGCCAGGGCTCTTGTCGATGCCTTTGCAAATTCCACAGGGTGCACCTGTTTGACATGCCGCACCATGGTATGTATGGAAAAGGAATATTTTTTTCTTGGATTTCCTCTTGAGAGAACCGAATTGCATATCGTGCAGGTAACTTTTGGCGCATTCACTTTCTTTTGTTCTTCAGGATAAGTGAAAAATTGCCAAATAAAAGATTCCTTTTTTCTTTTTAAAGGTAGTCGGCCATTTCCTTCAGATTCGGATGATGAATGCGGGGCGGTAGCCATTTCAGCAAAGTCTTCCGAAAGATGTTGAACGTTGTTCTCTTTTGAGAGTACAAAAGATAGTGAGGGAAGTGGGTGGAGTCCTCCGTGTAAATTGCAGAATAGAAACTACTAAGAGCCAATTGGAAGTGTTGTTTTCGAGTCACATGACTTCACATGCGCGTCTCGGGACGTGTAGGCGGTGACAGTATCTGGTCACGTACGCCATTTGGATGTAGCGGTCTAATTCAGCTAAGTTTCAAAACGTGTAAAGGAGTAAATCCAAACACATCCGGATTTAATATATCTTCTGAGCTCGATTCAAGCATACAATTGTTAAAGTATAAAACCTTTTATATATTTTTTTTAAATACCAAGGTGTGTACATTCGGTCACGCACGAAAGTTTAAAAAGACATTCGGCTCCATTTAATGTAAATTCTCATAATAATAAAAAAGAAGCCTAGGTTTAGTGTCTTTGACGTAGTATAAGTTCTTTGATGGGTCTATGAAGAAATTCAATAAGTTCAGATTGCAAAGTTTTCACGAAATATATAGGCGGGTGCGCGCAGTTGGTCGCGCACGAAAGCCTGGAAATGCGCTATCCATTTTATTGAGAACTGTTGCCGAGAGTGCGCACACCGGGTCGTGCACAAAAGTTTAGAAAGGCAATTTTTATTTATAGGCAAATTTTAATGCGTTGAAAAAAAGGCAAGGTACAGACTTTCTAATTCTGTATCACTTTACAAGGAGTCTCTATGCAACTTGAACAGTGAAGAAAACGGCTTGTTTCCGAAAAAAATATTGCCAGAACTTTATTGACAAAAGTATAGGTTGTATACACGAGATATTTCTGAATTAGCATTTTAAAAACCAATGAAATTCACTGAAAAAACCATAGGTTTTACACACGTTATAGTTAGGAAGTAGCATTTACAAAACCTATGAAATTCACTGAAAAAACCATAGGTTTGACACCAGTTGTAGTTAGCTGGAACTTTTAGTGATATAAAACCAATGAAATTCCACGTTATAGTTAGTTGGACTCACTATAACCTGCGCATGTAATGCACTGCTGATGACGTCACATATTACATCACTCATGACATGGTCAGTGACATCACTCATGACATCACTGATGACACCATCCAGTGAATGTGTGTCTTTCTGAAAAATAAATATTAGTGAGTAATGTTTAAATATTTAAACATATGTATTAATGTTTCACTTTGTGTATAAGTGGCTGCATGGGTTGGTGAGTAGCTACATGTGTAGGTATATGGGTTATTAGATGTTTTTTTTAAATATCAATATGAGTGTCTATATGTTTGGTGGGGGTGTTACTTAGCACATAGATACATGAATGACTGACTCTCTGTTTGTATGTGTTTTGAATACAGCATATGTGCAGGACTGTATGGGTGGATGAGTGTGTATATGTGTATGTTAGTGAGTGAATCACTGTCTCACTAGTGTCTTTATCAGTAACTACATATGTTTTAATCTAGTATATGTGAATATTGATGTATATAAGTGAGTATATGTGAGAGTGAGGGATTGCAAGAGTTCCTGTTTAAATAAGTATGTGTTTCTATAAGTGATTGTTTAAGAGAGTAAGTATGTGTAAGTTTCCTTAGAAGTAAAGTGGTAGTGTGTGTATAGCTGTATATGCAAATAAATGGATGTTGAATAGTTAATTTGCATGTGTGAGTATGTGTGTGAGTAACTTTTGGATGACTGTCGGTGTGTAACAGGATGTATAGGTGTATCACTACATATGATGAGTCAGTATATTTATGAGTGACTATATTGAACTGTTGGTGAATGAGTGCATGTGTATATAGATGGTGGAATTATTGAATTGGTTGTTGTAAGTGGTATGGCTATCTCCATTTTTTTGTAAATTTTAGTTTCTATTTTTGAATATTTCTTTCAAGGGTTACATTACAGTGAAAGGAGGTCTGTCACTCTGTCACAAGGATGGTGTCATCAGTGATGTCATGAGTGATGTCACTGACCATGTCATGAGTGATGTAATATGTGACGTCATCAGCAGTGCATTACACGCGCAAGTTATAGTGAGTCCAACTAAGTATAACGTGGAATTTCATTGGTTTTATATCACTAAAATTTCCAGCTAACTACAACTGGTGTCAAACCTATGGTTTTTTCAGTGAATTTCATAGGTTTTGTAAATGCTACTTCCTAACTATAACGTGTGTAAAACCTATGGTTTTTTCAGTGAATATATATATATTACCTACTGGCGGTCGCCAGTAGGTATATATAGTTAGGATTTTTTCTCTATGGGATTTTTGAAAATTCTATGTCTAATAACTTTGGCGTTTGTGGACGGAATTGGCTGAAATTTTCAGGAAAATGGCACATTTTGTTTCTGAGCAGCCCCTGAAAATTGGGGGGGGGGTTCGTCCAGGGGGGGTCGAGAAAAAAGGGGGGTCCCAAAACGTGTTTTTAACATTGAGTTTTCCATAGGGCGGTTGGCCTCACTTTTAGCCCGAACGGCTGAATGGATTTGCACGAAACTTGGCAAAATTGTAGGGACTGGTAGCCCGATGTGCCTTTTGTAGGTCTCAATATATGTGCTACAGTGGATTTTGAGAAATTAACGTTTAAAAAAAGATATATATCTCTAACAGCGGACCGGGCAGCGCTCCAGGACGCGTACTTTTCGCGCAACGGAGCTTTGTGAAGCGAAGCTGATTGGTTCTCCGGCGTCTGTCAACATTCCAAACAGTCCGTAGCGGCCGCCATCTTGTCTCTCGGTAGGATCGAGAGACAAGAGGAGGCCAAAGCGAAGGGGCAAATGACCATAAGGGGGAATAGTAGATCCTCGCTGACCCCCTAGGTTTGATGTGGAGGTTTTAAAAGGGCCCCGCGGGGCAAAAAAAAAAATAATAATAATAATCCAACGGCTGAATGGATTTGCACGAAACTTGGCAAAATTGTAGGGACTGGTAGCCCGATGTGCCTTTGCTAGGTCTCAATATATGTGCTTCAGTGGATTTTGAGAAATTAACGTTCAAAAAAAGATATATATCTGTAACAGCGCACCGCTTCGCGTACTTTTCGCGTTACGGAGCTTTGCGAAGCGAAGCTGATTGGCTCTCCGGTGTCTGTAAACATTCCAAACAGTACGTAGCGGCCGCCATCTTGTCTCTCGGTAGGATCGAGAGACAAGAGGAGGCCAAAGCGAAGGGGCAAATGACCATAAGGGGGCATAGTAGATCCTCGCTGACCCCCTAGGTTTGATGTGGAGGTTTTAAAAGGGCCCCGCGGGGCAAAAAAAGAAAATAATAATAATAATCGAACGGCTGAATGGATTTGCACGAAACTTGGTAAAATATTAGGGACTGGTAGCCCGATGTGCCTTTGCTAGGTCTCAATATATGTGCTTCAGTGCATTTTGAGAAATTAACGTTCAAAAACAAGATATATATTGTAACAGCGCTCCGCTTCGCGGAGATAAAATTATATCTGTATTACCTAGCTGTTGCTAACACCAGTTAGCGACGGCTAGTAGGAGATAGCGACCATCTTGGGCCCCACTTTGCATGTGAGTGATATTTATCACTAATGACATGCAAAGTGGGCATGCCAAGATGTTAGCGACTGGAAACAGTCGCTAACATCGCTATCTCCTATTATCAACTTTTGGAAATATTCGAGATAAGCGCGAATATCTCCAAAAAGTAACAGCTGCCCTGAGCAGTTCTTAGCCATGTTATCCAATGGGAGGTGGATAACATGGCTAAGAGCATTAGCTCGGTAATGCATGAATATCGCTGAGTTTTCAGCGATATTAATGCATTGCGGTCGTTTTTTATCGTATTTGCGATAAACCTTGATAATAGCAAGGTTTATCTGCGATAATTTCTGACGGTAAAAAAATCTTTGCAATGCATCGTTAGGGATAAATATCGCTTAACTTTGGTAATATGCCCCAACGTCTGTTAACGTTCGATTCGAAGGAAATCAGGAAGTGTTGAAAAACATTGTCTGCGCCATCTTGTCTTTTTTCAAATGCCACACTTTTGTCGTGCACGGCAGCCATTTTAGATGCCTTGACCAGACCCACTCTGTGCACGCTGTCGATCCTTAGCATGGCTCCCCACCCTCGCAAGCATCTCACCCAGGCAGTGGTCACCCCCGCTCTCTGTCTTATGCATGGGTAATAAACCTCCCCCATCTGCGCTGCTCTTCCCTGAGAATCACACCCTGTGCCCGCCCGACACCTCCCTTTCGCCCTATTCACTACCGCACCCTCTGACACTCCTTTTCCTCTGTGTCCGATTGTCCAGGCCGGTCCTAGGCTATCAGCTAGCCCTGCAGATGTAGTTTATGGCCACAGCTGTAAAGAATCACCCCTCTTCAAAGGAGTTATAGTAGATCAAGGCCCACACTCGATGAGATCCGTCACAGCAGAAGCGTTGCTATTATCTGAAAACCATCCTGTATTGTGATTGGGGAGGGGACCGAGCGTGAAGCGGAAGATTCCAGGGATGACTCTTTGTACATCAAAGTTTTTACAATTATGTGTCACATTAAAAATATATAGCACTCCGACAAAGTAGTAAGATTATAAAACTTTAATAATTTATAAATATATACAAGAAAACAAAAATAGTAATAACATATAAACATTTTTAGGGAAAAACAACGAAGTAGCGGTCGGCTGTGCGAATAGTCCCAACGCAGCACAACGTCCAGATTTCCGGCGTGGGGCGTCGCGGGGGGTGGGTCATCAGTAGCAAGCTGTTGTGCGAATAGTTCCAAGGCAGCAGAACGCGCCGAAATCTAGATGACACGAAAGTGATGTCTAGTAAGTTGCCACCCAGCAAATAACGGCGTGGGGCGTCGCGGGGGGTGGGTCATCAGTAGCAAACTGTTGTGCGAATAGTTCCAAGGCAGCAGAACGATGGCACCAAGGTGATGTCCAGTAAGTTGCCGCACTGGTTTTGGTATCCTACAATGCTGCTCCGAATAACGGCGTGGGGCGCCCCGGGGGAGGCGGCGTGAACGGGCCTCTCCAGGTGGAGTGTCATCTGTTGTAGTGGGGCGCCCTTTTACCGTTTCAGTTGCCATTCCGTCCGTTTTTGGTCCACTGTGTCAAAAGCCGCAATTCAGCTGAGTTGCGCCCACTCTTGCGGTGCAGCGATAGGCGGCTGTCACAGGACTCTCAAAATGGCGGCAGGCTCTTTCCTTTTTGGGCCTGGTCCACTGAAATGGCCCTGGGACACCTTGGAAATCGGACGCTTGTCTGCTAGGTCTTGGACCCCATTCTCGAAAGCGTCCCCTCCGCCTTGAGAATTCATCAAAAGTTTTGGGGGCCCCGACTCCTGCAGGCTTCTGGTGGGGAGCGGCTGCCATGATTGCTCGCGGAATGACCACGACGGAGCTACGAGATGGTGGTGCTCTCATGCTGACGCCAGTTTAGTCTGAAACATCCAGAAACAAGGTGGGGCTTTCATCGTTTGGGAAAAAAAAAAAGTTTTCATCCAATGAAAAGTGTTGTTTTTAGGTCATATGATCAAGCCTTCCATCATTAGGAAACCAAAAGTAAAATGAACCAATGAAAAGTTTTATAAACAAGTCACATGACCTGTTATGCGGCATAGGGTATAAAATGCGGAGAAAATACGTTGGCACGTGAGGCGGCGTCAGTAGCGGACCGATGTGCGAATAGGCCGAAGGCAATACAACGCGCCAAGATCCGGATGGCACCGAGGTGGTGTCCAGCAAGTTGCAGCACTGGTGTGGCCATCCTACAATGCTGAAAGTCGGCGTGGGGCGCCCCGTTGGCCTGTGAGTTTGCGTCAGTAGCGGACCGATGTGCGAATAGGCCGAAGGCAGCACAACGCGCCAAGATCCGGATGGCACCGAGGTGGTGTCTAGTAAGTTGCCGCACTGGTGTGGCCATCCAACAATGCTGAAAGTCGGCGTGGGGCGCCCCGTTGGCCTGTGAGATGGCGTCAGTAGCAAACCGATGTGCGAATAGGCCGAAGGCAGCACAACGCGCCAAGATCCGGATGGCACCGAGGTGGTGTCCAGTAAGTTGTCGCACTTCTGTGGCCATCCTACAATGTTGAAAGTCGGCGTGGGGCGCCCCGTTGGCCTGTGAGATGGCGTCAGTAGCGGACCGATGTGCGAATGGGGCCAAAGGCAGCGCAACAATATTTTCTGACTGACACCACAAGGCGCTGAGATGCCAAGATCCGGATGGCACCGAGGTGATGTCTAAGTTGCGGACTGATGTGCGAATGGGGCCAAAGGCAGCGTAACAATATTTTTTGTATGGAAGATACCACTAGGCGTTGAGATGCCAAGATTCGGATGGCACCGAGGTGATGTCTAGCAAGTTGCTGTACTGGTGTGGTCATCCTACAATGCTGAAACTCGGCGTGGGTCGCCCCATTAGCCTGTGAGATGGCGTCAGTAGCGGACCGATGTGCGAATAGGCCGAAGGCAGCACAACGCGCCAAGATCCGGATGTCACCGTGGTGGTTTCATAGTTGAGAGGCACTTCATCTGCAGTGGGGCGCCGAGATCCGGATGGCACCGAGGTGATGTCTAGCAAGTTGCTGTACTGGTGTGGTCATTCTACAATGCTGAAAGTCGGCGTGGGGCGCCCCATTAGCCTGTGAGATGGCGTCAGTAGCGGACTGATGTGCGAATGGGGCCAAAGGCAGCGCAACAATATTTTCTGAAGAGAAGACACCAAAAGGTGCTGACATTCCAAGATCCGGATGGCACCGAGGTGGTGTCTAGCAAGCTATGCAGTTGAGTTGTGTGCGCACTTGCGGCGAATAGGTCGAAGGCAGCATAACAATGTTTTTTGAATAGAAGACACCACAAGGCGTTGAGATTCGGTTACCACCGAGGTGATGTCTAGCAAGTTGCCGCACTGGTGTGGCCATCATACAATACTGCTCCGAATAACGGCGTGGGGTGCCCGAAGGGGGGGGGGAGCCGGCGTGAATGGGCCTTCCTAGGTGGAGGCTCGTCTGCTGTAGTGGGGCGCCCCTTTACCGTTTCAGTTGCCATTCAGCTGAGTTTCGGCTGCTCTTGATGCTACAGCGACAGGCGGCTGCAAGAGGACTCTCAAAATGGCGGCCTGTTCTTTGGATTTGGGCCTGGTCCAGTAAAATGGCCCTGGGACACCTTAGAACTCGGACGCTCGATTTTTTTTTCCTTTCCTGTACATGCAAAAAAAGGTAAATGCCCGGTACGTTACACGCTTCATCTGCCACGATGAACTCTCCAGAGGAACCGAAAAAAAATATAGTTGTGGTAACTATACCATGCATCGTCATATGGAGAGGTGGCACCAATTAATTATAGTGCTGCATAAAAGAGAGATTTGGAGGAGAACCCCTGACCTGCTAGTACATTCATCAAAGAAGTGGCACTGAGAGCTTCAGAGGCAAGGGAAACGGTCCCAAATATTTAGAAGAACTTTGGAAAGATTAAAATGACATGTTTAGATTGTGGCTAATTAATTTCATGTGGACAGATGAGTGTTACTCTAATAAATACAGCATATGAACATCATCATAGTCGATGGTTGGTAGAGACATTTTGACTATATCCTGGACCTGCCCGTCCTCGCCCAAAATGGCGCCGGAATAAATGGGACTCGTAACTCCTTGTTGTGTACTGGTTGCAGAACCTTGAAATCACGAGATACGTATGCAGTTTTGAAGCACATGGCGGGCGGGGACGAGAATTGATTGACTATTTCGACATCCCTATTGATATTAAGTTCTGATGTGTTATTGATTACTGTACTGTTGAAAGTTCGAATTAACGTCACCCATGGTACTTGCCCGCAAATGTATATCTAGATAATTTTATTGTAACTGGCCCTGTCGTATTTTAATTATAAAATGTACGTCCACCGATTCCGTAACTGTTAGACACCTTAGTTCTTGCAACCTAATGGCCCGCCCGTTACGTTCCTCTACAGTGTAAATGTCTATTCATCATATACGATTACAGTTTGCTCTGTGGCAGGCCCACGTGGTTATAGGCTCGTATTTGTATAATGAAATTTTCACAATAAAGGTTTTTAAAAGAAAACATGGTAGTAGTATATACATTGGTAAAGTTTTTAATAATAGTGACTGTTTTAGAATCATTAAAAGGCAAGTGAAATAAAGCAGACCAATTACATGAAGGGTAAAAGGTATAATACGAAGGAACGCAGTAAAGATAAATGGTCAAGGGCTGTTGTGTTTTCTATTCCTGCAACATAAAGTGATCGATAAGAATCTCATATTCAGGCGTATCGGCGACTAAGACAGCAGGTCGACCCTCTTTTGCTCAACGGCTCCGTCATGGGACGAAGAAACGCTCTTTTTCTCGAAAAAAGAATATATTTTACTTGCAGGACAGTTGTAAAATTTCCGGGAAAGTACATTAGCCTGGAACATTATAACATATATTTAAGAAAAAATAATGTTCGGAAGTAATGAAAAGCGTAATTTTTAGGTCATATGACCAAGCCTTTCATCATTACAATAAGAAAAGTAAAATGAACCAATGAAAAGTTTTATTAACAAGTCACATGACTTGTTATGCTTACGTTACGCGCTGCGCGCCCCGGATGACTTCCGGATGCGCTAACGCGGCACGTCATATGACGCATTACGCGACAACGCAGGTACAGAATATAGTCAAAATGTCTCCACCAACCAGCGGTCGGAACACAACCCCTTTCAGCAGGCTAAATAGTTCTGTTAAATGACAACAGAAGGGACAGGCAACAAGAACCATCAGTCAAAGAGGGGAGGGCTAGTTCTTCTCTACCGGGTTACATTGGGGCGCTACCGGAACTGATCGAATTGGTAGTCTACAGTGTTTCTGGATGTTTCAGACTGAAGCTGGGGTTAGCATGAGAGCAGCACCATTTCGTAGCTCCGTCGTGGTCATTCCGCAACCAATCATGGCAGCCGTTCTTTATCGTTATTTTGGGCGGGGTGGGTGGCGGAGCCGAGCTGTTTTGCAGCCATCATTGTGTGAAGTTCAGTTCATCTCACTAGTTTTGTATTTGTCATGAGGGGTTGTTCCTAATGTTTCTATTTTAGCGAGGTCAAAAAGAGATCCCATTAGTGGCCTACTGATTTTGCTCGATTCCTTTTCTTTTTTTTTACACGATTTTTCGTTATCTGCAAAGACTAAACAGAGTATTGCGACTCTGTGTTTGTTTGTAAATAGAGAATGAACCAAAGAGAACTAATTCTAAAACAGTAAATACTTGGATAACAATCAATGAAATGGAGAGAGAAGCAGGCACGACGGATTACAACGGGGGCAAAGGCCTGCGTTAACTACCTTTCACTATCTGCAAAGAGAGAGTACTCCTAATAGAAATGAGGGGGGGGGCACCATTCAAAGCAGATCAGTGTGCATAAACACGAAAATGTTTTCACTTACCACGTACTTGACATTCGACAGCTTATGATATTTGCTATTAAAAAACCATTGAAATTCACTGAAAAAACCATAGGTTATAGACCATATATAGTTAGGAATTAGCATTTACAAAACCTTGAAAATTCACTGAAAAAACCATAGGTTATAGACCATATATAGTTAGGAATTAGCATTTAAAAAACCTTATTTTACTCACACAAAACCATTGAAATTCCATATATAGTTAGTTGCACTAACTATATATCGCGCACCCGCAATCCACTGCTGATCATGTCACATATTACATCATTCATGACATGGTCAGTGACATCACTGATGACATCACTGATGACATCTCAAATGACATCACTGATGACATCACTGATGACATCTCATTTGACATCATTCTTGTGCTAATACGATAAACCTCTTCAGACTCTAATATAACCTTAGATACACTCAGTGTATACAGACACTCACACACTGCCACTCATCCATGGAGTTACTCACACACCCAGTCAGTCATGCAAAGAAACAATCTCACCTCCATTTCTTCAACTATACAGTTAAACACACCTTACTTATTGAAACATATACTAACACATATTTACTCTCTTATACAATCCCTGATACAAGTTCACAATGATCGATACAACCACTCACTCATTCAGTGGCTCTCATGCACAGTTATTTATATATGCCAACTCTCACATGTACTGTGTTTTACATATGTACTTACTATGACATGTAGCATTGAGATATCCATTCATTCATCAATACACTCATGCACACAGTCAACTGCCCATGTAGCTGTTTCCACATGCACTCTTGAACTCATACACCTAGTGAATAAACTGCTCACACATCTATGCATAGAGTCACACACCTTCCAGCCACCCCCACACAAACTCAATCTCCCATAGAAATACTTGGGCAACCAATTAATAACACATATAGCCTCTCGTATAGCTAATGATCAACACATGCAGCAGTTTACAGAACAACAGACATAATGATGCACAAATTAAGACAGTTTAGTCACTAACCCATGCATTCAGTGAGACACATTTAATCACTCACTCATACAGTCAGTCACGCACCTACTAAATCCTTCATCCAGACACTTATACATCCACTCATTCTTCAATATGTAAGACATATTTTAACTTTACAGAAACATACAGTCACTGGATGTTGTCATCAGTGATGTCATCAGTGATGTCATTTGAGATGTCATCAGTGATGTCATCAGTGATGTCACTGACCATGTCATGAATGATGTAATATGTGACATGATCAGCAGTGGATTGCGGGTGCGCGATATATAGTTAGTGCAACTAACTATATATGGAATTTCAATGGTTTTGTGTGAGTAAAATAAGGTTTTTTAAATGCTAATTCCTAACTATATATGGTCTATAACCTATGGTTTTTTCAGTGAATATATATATATATATATATATATATATATACACACATACATGTACACCTTCATTCGGCGGTCCTTGATTATTTTTATTTTAACATTTTTTATTTTTTTATTGAAGTACTTGACATTCTACATCATAACAAATGATACACAATAGATAATAAGGCTTTAACACTTTAACATAACCCCTATAACGAAACTAATAATAATACAGGCATCAGATAAAAAACGTGCTTGTCTTAATCTACTGACAAACATATCCACTAATCAAAATATAATTCCCATATTTTTTTAAATTTTCTCAACCCCCGATCCTTTGTGCATATACATATTCACTTTTCCTGACTCTTTTAATTTTTTGAAATCACTCATCTACAGTAGGAACCGTTTCTGACCTCCAATACTGAAGTAACAATGATCTTGCCACTGCAATTACGATATAAACAAGTTTAGCTAGCGATTCAGACAATTTAAGTTCTGGATCAAAACCATATAATATTAAGTTAACATAGCAGGGAACGACAATCTTTAAATAAATTTGAAGCAAAGCAAAAATTTCCAGCCAGAATATCCTAATTTTAGGACAGTGGACCATTATATGAGACCAGTTAGCAAGATCCTGTTGTCTATATCTAAAACAGGTAGATGGAGTGTTAAAATACATTTTAGAAATAACCGCTTGAGTGCGATATAAGAGCCATTTACTAAAGAAAAGCATTCTTCGCCAATTGGCGCCTCTCAAAACACTAAATTTAAATGTATTTATAGTTTTCCAAGTATTAGGAGTCAACTCAGAATTTTCGTGTTTCTGCCATTTCCTAATTGCTTTAGAACTTGAGTCTCTCTCCCTACTCCACTCTCCGGGGTTCTTAGAGCGTAAGTGCAAAAAAAGATCATTAGTCAGATGAGAAGATTGACTGATCTGTGCTAGATCAATTTGTCCCAGGGATTTATGAATCAATTTATACGAGCCTATCAGCAAAAAATTCCCCTGGATTAAACTTGCCATCTCATTCAAAGTTATCCATGATCCATTTTTCACAAAATTTATCAACGTTAAAAACCCTGCTCGACCCCAGTTAGCAACAGTTTCAGACCCAATTTTGATACCTATGAAGGAAAAAGCGCTACTTAGTGAAGTTGTTAAATTCAAGAGAGAGAGTGAATATCTTTTAAGCATGGCGCCACGTTTTAAAAAAAACCAAATCAGGACCTTATAGCGAACGAATTTAGGTGATTTAAGGACCTGCAGCGGGGAGGGGATTTTAATCTCTTGAAAAAATAGGTCGAATTATTTTTTTTTTATAAATAAAGTCTGGCCTTAGACTGGTTGTTTAAATCTTGACAGATATTGTGCGAAGTATGCGTTACAATAATCTTTAAGATTTGGTAAAGCAAGACCTCCTTGTTCCGTATCTGCATACAGTATATTGATTGCAATTCGGGGGGTCTTTTTTGCCCAAACAAAAGCTGAAAATAAAGATTCAACTTTTGAAAAGAATGAGCCAGGCAAAGAACAAGAAATCGTAGAAAACAGAAAATTAAATAGGGGGAGCACTGACATTTTAATTAGGGCCACCCTGCCCAAGATGGATAATGGCAATACGTTCCAGCGTGCAAACATGTTGCGGCCCTTTTGAATAAGGGGATCAAAATTCAATGAGTACAAATCTCTTACTGAGGCAGAAAAAAGCCCCCCAAATATCTCTTTGATCTATTATTAATACAGCTGTGTATTTCGGGATGAAGTTCAGGATCTATACCACCACAAACTAAGATCTCAGTTTTCTTTGTATTGATTCGATATCCCCCGAGAGCCTCAAATTCTTCGAAGATTAAAAGAACCTGTGTTTGAGAATGCATCTCAGGTTTAATCAGTAACATTATATCGTCCGATATAATTTAATCTTGGCCATAGAAGTTATGGGAGGAGAAATATATACGCAGTTCCGAACTGCAACAGCTAATGGCTCGATAAAGAAAGCAAAAAGAGCAGGTGACAATGGGCAACCTTGCCTCGTGCCTCGCTGAACTACAATCGAGCCCCCAATAGCTGCATTAACAATAATATTAGCTTTTGCGCCCCTATATAAATTCTGAATTAAATTAATAATTTGTGATGGAATCCCAAAACGCTGTAAAATAAAAAAAAGGGTCTCCCAAACCACCAAATCAAAAGCTTTTTCAGCATCCAAAAGTAAAACTGAGGCAGGAATCTCTCGGGTCTCAAAATAATCTAAAGCTTCAATCAAATAATGTGTATTAGTAATAAGTTGTCGACCTGCAATAAATCCATTCTGGTCAGGATGAATCAATTCTGCGGAAACATTATTAAAACAAATTGGAAGTAATTTTGTAACAATTTTATAATCAGAATTCAACAATGTGATTGGCCTATAAGAATTAGGATCCTTAGGTTCCTTCCCCCTCTTCAGAAAACTGACCACCGTTCCATCTTGAAAGGAAACTGGAATTGGGCCTCCCTCCAGCATAGAGTTTAATAATAACAAAAAAAGTTCCGAAAGAGAACAAAAAAAAACAGGAAAAACTCAGCAGGGAGTCCATCCGGACCACAGGCCTTACCATGGGGAAGACTTTTTACCACCAACTCTATTTCTTCCCTAGAAAATGGGGTTACAATTGTCCGTTGGTCTACTTGAGAAAGAATCGGAAGAGGACATTTATCTAAAAAGTCATTTAGCCTTTGTTGATCTGTGTTATGAAACGTGCTATAAATATTCTCATAATGAGAGAGCATTATTGACCCTATCTCTCCGGAGTCTGAAGTTTCCGTGTGAGTGATTGGGGATTTTAAGGAGTGAATCATGTTGGCCGCAGCTTGTTCCTTAATCTGCCAAGCTAAAAAATTTCCAGTAAAATTACTATGCTCATAGATTTTTTGTGATTGCCTGCAGAAAATGTCCTCACTTCTTACGAAATAATATGCGCTAAGCTCCCGCTTAGCAGCATTTAATTGGTTCTGTATGCTAACAGAAGGGTTATAATATCTTTGTTCTATTAACGCTTGTATTTTTTGCTGCAGCAAATTCTTCGTATTCCTAGTGATGGAAGATTCCATTGCATCTTTTCCTATAATGACCCCCCGAATAAAGGCCTTCAAGGAGTCGCAAACGACGTGAAGAGGAGCAGCACCAATATTGCGTGCAATAAATTCTCCTATCTCTAATTTAAGTGATGTTACCCATGATTCATCGGACAGATATATCTCATTAAAAACCCATCGTTTAGAAGTTCTCTTACTCTCCCCCCAAAAAAACTTAATGATTAACATAGCATGGTCGGAAAATCCATTATGTAAAATCTTCTGGTACAAAAAATGTAATTTTGTAGAAGCAATAAAAAAATCAATGCGAGAGGGATTCTGTACCCGCCATGTATCACAAAGATCGAGTGTCTTCACATTATTAATAATAGATCTAAATGACTTAGGTTTAGACTGTTTTTTTATATCAGTGGTGGAGTCTAGTTTTAGATTCATGAGAATGTTGAAATCACCTCCGATATCAATGTCCCCTCCCACCATTAATAAGGACTGAAACAGGTCTTCATAGATAAGAAAATTATCATTTAGAGGAGCACACAAGCTAACAAAAGTTAGAGGTATTTGTCTGTTTTTCAGTTTACATGTGGCCCAACACCAACGGCCTTGGCCTCCCTCCTCTGTTTGTATAATTTCAGCGTGCAGATTTTTATTTAAAAAAAGTGCAACGCCTCTCTGAGACTCGGTAAATTGGGAAAAACCGCGATATGAGGCCCAAGCTTTAAACATAGTGAAATCTTCAACCTTTGAGACTGGAATATGGATTTCCTGTAACAATATTACTGCAGGATTCTCAGTCATAATCCATGTTTCTATTGCGCGCATTTTCTTCTTGTTATTTAAGCCATTCACATTAAAAGAAACAATTTTCAACCCAGTTCTAGTAGACATTTAACTTTAACAAAACAGCTTTTATTCCCCATCAAACCAATCAAAGAACCCCCGCATTCTGTATCTGCCAGAAGAAAAAAACAATTCTTTGTCCTCTGTGCCTAGCAAAAGAGAAATTTATAACATCAAGGACTTCATTTTTTATTCTTTTTACCCCCCAACACCCGTCGACCCAACCCCTTGATCCCCCCCAGCTTGTGGCTCTTCTCCTACTCTACTTTCCCTCCCCCACGCTAGCCACAGAGCTCTATCCCTTAACATTGAGCTGTTGTGTTATTACATCCCTTCAGCCGCCCCCTCGATTCTCCTCCCACCAAACTGAAAGAAAAAACATGATGATGATAATCAAGGATAGAAGGATGGAATTTGCCAACCTATCTAACCATCCTCCATCTCTTTAAGCAGCTCCTGAGCTTCCTCAACATCAGACAGCATATAGAATTTGCCCTTAATCAAAACTCTTAGCTTCGACTGCTGAGTTATCATAGCCTGAGCCCCCTTGGCCTTAAATAGGTGTAAAATCTTAACAAACTCCTTCCTTCGTCAGCACACATGTTGAAAAAAATTCGACATTTCACCGTTGCATTTACTGGAAACTGCCTCTGTTTAATAGCTTTCGAAAGGATTTGTTATTTAATCCTAACATCCGCAAAATTTAACAAAATAGTGCGAGGGAGGGTAGAATTTGGGAGTGGGTGGGCCGGAACCCGATGGGCTCTGGTGAGGGTTAAATCACCTTTAAATTCGGGAATCACTCCCTGCTGAAGGAATGATGTGACCCAAAGAAGCATATCAGATCCCTCGATTCCTTCTGGAACCCCCACTATTCGAAGATTCGATCTTTGATTATAGTTTTCTATATCATCAAGTTTAACCTCCAATTCCCTTGTTATCTTAAATACGCTTTTAGCCTCCTTTTTGACCTCCGTCATTTGGTCCTCCAAATTAGAGATTCTCTCCTCAGCTTCTGATAGACGGGCAGGAAGAGTGGAAACTAGTTCTTCAATTTTATCCATTTTATCCAGTCTCTGATGTATAGAGGCCAGTTCAGTTTTTTGAGAACTCTTCACCTCCCTTATCTCGTCTAAAATTAAATTTAACATGTCTTTAACGGACATCTTCATTTTGCCCACAGTCTCAGTGTCCATATCTAGAAAGGGCTAAAAGGGTCCACCTCATTTCCAGATTTTGCATCCTGTACTACCGAAGTACAGACTGTGCTCGCTGGTTCTTCAGTTTTTTGATCTATAGTGGCTGAACTTTTTATTCCATGTGAGAGGATGCTTACAGAAATAGTATTAGGTGCCAGTTTCGTATTTGAATTATCTAAAGGCACAGTGCCAGCCGGCATATCTGGAACCTGATTTAAATTGGAAGGCAGGGGAATCAGAGTACTAGGAGGAGACACAGTTAATTTCTTATCAAACAGTGGGAATTGTTTTGAGGGCTGGGGGGGCCCGGGTGTCTTAGCCTTGTTTTCCATATTCAAATCGTGATGAGTGAATTGATTAGGCGACACCTCTCCAGTGTTGAGTTTCCCAATTTCAATTTTCCTAAAATTAACTCTTGGGCTGGATTGAACAGGACGTTCTGTCAGTGATTCCTCCAGCTCATCTGAGCTTGCCGAGGAGTGTTCCAAATTTTCTTCCCTGGAGTCCCCTTTCTCCGCTAATTTAGCAGCTGCTTCTTTAACCTGCTGTCGCCGAGCCAACGCCTTACTTCAAGCAGTTAAAAGCATGCCCATGTTACACACGACAATTAATACAAGACCTAATTAGTGTTGGGGCGGTTTACCGGACAACAAATGCAATTGCAGGCTGGAAGTCCTTTGTGCCCACGATGTAAAAACAAAGCCCAGATCCAGATGACTCTGGCGGTAAAATGTACTTTTCCCACAGCCGTCACTCCTGCACCCGTGACTCTTACTTTACGCGTTATATTGAATGTTTAAAAAAAAAAGAAGCAATCCTTAAATGTTTTTATTCCTTTTCCTTCCCCGCAGCCGTAGCAGCCGTCTGCACAACAGCCGTTGCACCCTTCACGCTCTAGATTAATGGCTTTATTATCATTCATGCTCGAAAAGGAACCCGAGCTGCGAGCAATAAATTCTTCAACTCCGGGTGCGTGATAACAGCATGTAACCGTGTAGCCATGTAGTCGAGATCGAAAGGACCTGTTGTCCTCCGTGATGCACTTTCCTCTCTCTGTCGTGAGAGAAACAAACAATAGGAAGCACGCCGAAGCACACTAATGCCATGAGTTCTCTCCCTCGATTAATGCAGTTTTTCTCATTCCGCCGAATCGCTGCCCCAGAGAAAGCGAGCGTCCAAGACAAACAGCTATTCTTCACGTTATAAATGTCCCAAAAATCCTAGCCAGCTGCCGAGAACCCGGAGCCGGAGCTGGAGCTGCCGAGACGCCAGCAGCCTTCCGCCATCATCATCCTCGAGGAGGGGGGGAGGAGCTAGGAGCACCGTTCCCAGGTGCTACGTGGAGGCGTGGAACTCCACCAAGGGGGGGGGGGGTCCTTGATTATGTTTAATTCTTTTGAAAATCATTTTTCTCTTTTGATTGTTTTTGTTGAGAGCCTATTTATGGTACCCAGCGTCTGTATCCATCCCGGAATGGCGGAATGTAATTAATCCCTGGAAAGAGACTATAGATGATGTTTTTAGGAATTTTATTTGTGATATAGCGGTTGGAATTGTCCTGTCTATATTATGTGACGGAGATAACAATTTTGGATGGTTTCCTTGATGTTGTTAAATTTAAAGGTCCCACTTTGTTGTGTGGATCAGCCAATGATAACCTTGTGATTTCCCTGAAATTAGCTGATGCTAACCCCAGGGCTTTTTCATGAAGTATAGTATTGTTGGCGTTGTACATGTGCACACTGTTAGTGGTGGCTATTTGATGTTCCCACTGTATCATTGCTTTGATAACTTGTACCAAAATTTTAGCTAGAAGGCAGAAAATATATATATATAGATTACCTACTGGCGGTCGCCAGTAGGTAGTTATAGTTAGGATTGATTTCCATAGGAAATCCGCAACATTCTATTGGGAATAACTTTGGCGCCAGTGGACGAATCTTCGCAAATGTCTCAAAGAAGATGGCCCGCTCCCCTCTGCTCCTTCCCTGAAAGTTTGGGGGGGATTCGTCAAGCAGGGGCCGAGATAAAAGGGGGGTCCCAAAACGTGTTTTCCCCATGTTAATTTCCATAGGGCGGTTGGACTCACTTTTAGCCCGAACGGCTGAATAGATTTCCACAAAACTTGGCAAAATTGTAGGGACTAGTAGCCCGATGTGCCTTTGCTATGTCTCAAGATATGTGCTCCAGTGGATTTTGAGTAATTTAGGTTCAAATAAATATATCTGGGTGGAGCCTAACCTCACATCTGATCTGATTGGCTGTCAGCACTTTATCCAAGAAGTGTTGGCAGCCATCTTGGGACCAATATACATGATAGCACCTCATTAAAAAGCATTGTAGTTAATAGAGACTTTAGTTACATTATAAATCATTTGTTGATGGTACCATACTCATTTTAGGAATTGTGGTGTGTTCTAAGGTGATTTTACCATGTGAAAAAGCCTTCTGCTGTGATATCATGAATCACGTTTGAAAGAAAACTAATATCTCATGATTTTCCCACAGTGGTTTGGAAGGGGATCTATAAGCTAAACTGAAAGCATATTTTCTGTAAATTCACATTATCTTTCACAGTCATGTGAGAATGAAGTCTGACATTCTCAGTAAAACTTGTACATCCAACAAGGACAGAGACTGTCAGTTGATTCCTTTGTGTTCTACTGCAGCCTCCTAGAGTGTTCTAAAGAACAACTAGAGCGCTAACAGTCCTACTTATTACAAAGGTATAGCACACCTGAAGCCATCGTGATGGGAATAAAGCGGTAACTCTTAAAACATTTCATTTAAAAAGGAACAAAATGAGGGGGTATATTATGCCATAAAAAGTATTATTAGTGCTGCAAAAAGAAAAATTAGGGCACATTTTGAGTGACTTCTCAAATCCTCTTCTATTTCATTAAAAAATTCTGACATGCAGTCTCCCAAGATGGTCACCAGAGACAAAAGAGCCCAAATGTAGCCCAAATATCACCCAGATGTAGCCCAAGTATAGCCTAATGACAGAATGTCTCAGAGTGTTCTAAAGAACAACTAGAGCGCTAACAGTCCTACTTATTACAAAGGTATGGCACACCTGAAGCCATCTTGATTGGAATAAAGTGGTAACTCTTAAAACATTTAATTTAAAAAGGAACAAAATGAGGGGGTATATTTTGACATAGAAAGTATGATTAGTGCTGCAGAAAGAAAATTTGGGGCACATTTTAAGTGACTTCTCAAATCCTCTTCAATTTCATTAAAAAACTTCTGACATACAGTCTCCCAAGATGGCCACCAGAGACAAAAGAGCCTAAATGTAGCCCAAATATCACCCAGATGTAGCCCAAGTATAGCCCAATGACAGAATGTCCCAGAGTGTTCTAAAGAACAACTAGAGCGCTAACAGTCCTACTTATTACAAAGGTATGGCACACCTGAAGCCATCTTGATTGGAATAAAGTGGTAACTCTTAAAACATTTAATTTAAAAAGGAACAAAATGAGGGGGTATATTTTGCCATAGAAAGTATGATTAGTGCTGCAGATAGAAAAATTAGGGCACATTTTGAGTGACTTCTCAAATCCTCTTCAATTCCATTAAAGAAATTCTGACATGCAGACTGAAACATGCACTTTGAATACCGGCAGCAGACTTCCCTGGTGAGCAGTAGCTTTACTACAGTGATCTAATGAGCAACTAGAGTGCTAACATTCAGAATTTATGGCAAATGTGTGACACATCTGAATGCCTTCTTGATGGAACCAAAGTAAACAAGCATTGAAAATGCAATAGATCTCGCCCTCGTTTAAGTTAAAGCCATTCTGTTTGTAATGAGGTGGCTTTTTAGCTTTGCTTTTATTAGTGTTTTTTAAACTTTCATGTAAATAACATGCATCTGTATGCATATTTGTATATGTATGCATGCATTTATATTTGTATTTATATAGATATACAGATTATATATGTTTATATATGTATGTATATATATATATATATATATATATACATACACATACATATATATAAATGCATATTCATATATATGCATATATATATGTGTATATGTGTGCGTGTAGAGAGAGGTAGAGAGGTAGAGGTGTAGAGGTAGAGAGGTAGAGGTAGAGAGGTAGTGGTAGAGAGGTAGAGACTAGTAGAGAGAGAAGTAGAGAGAGGTAGAGAGGTAGAGAGTAGAGAGTGAGTAATAGAGAGTAGAGCGTGAGTAGTAGAGAGTAGTAGAGAGCAGTAGAGAGAGTAGCAGAGAGTGAGTAGTAGAGAGTAGTAGAGTGAATAGTAGAGTGAGTAGTAGAGAGTGAGTAGTAGAGAGTGAGTAGTAGAGAGTAGTAGAGAGTAAGTAGTAGAGTGAGTAGTAGAGAGCAGTAGAGAGTGAGTAGTAGAGAGTAGTAAAGAGTGAGTAGTAGAGAGTAGTAGAAAGTGAGTAGTAGAGAGTGAGTAGTAGAGAGTAGTAGAGAGTGAGAGAGAGAATAGTAGAGAGTAGTAGAGAGTGAGTAGTAGAGTGAGTAGTAGAGACTATTAGAGAGAGAGTAGTAGAGAGTGAGTAGTAGAGAGTGAGTAGTAGAGTGAGTAGTAGAGAGTGAGTAGTAGAGAGAGAGTAGTAGAGAGTGAGTAGTAGAGAGTAGTAGAGAGTGAGAAGTAGAGAGTGAGTAGTAGAGAGTAGTAGAGAGTGAGTAGTAAAGAGTGAGTAGTAGAGAGAGAGTAGTAGAGAGTGAGTAGTAGAGAGTAGTAGATAGTGAGTAGTAGGGAGTGAGTAGTAGAGAGAGAGTAGTAGAGAGTATTAGAGTAGTAGAGAATGAGTAGTAGAGAGTGAGTATTTGAGAGTAGTGGAGTAGGAGAGAGTAAGTAGTAGAGAGTAGTGGAGAATATTCCAAAGTTTCTTGGAGTATATTCAAATGCTTTTATTTTCCTTAAGTTTATGTACCACAGCCAGCCGAAACGTTTTGTTCTGCACAACAGACCTTCTTCAGGGCGTTCTTATTTCCTTCAAGTTATGTCGGTATCCTGTTGTCATATAACTAGATATTTCTTCCAAATGTTAGACGAGACGTAAGTACATTCTTATTCAAAGTGACTAGCTATCAATTTTACCCACACAATTCGGGCAGACGAGTAATTTATAGCATCCTCAAAGTCAGTCTTTCAAAAATTCCAAAGTATAGGACATGATAATCCAAATCCAAATGTTTCTCAAGAAAAGTCATTTTCAATCGTTCGGAATATCGGTGTTTGGGCAGATATGACCCAGGGACCCCCAGTATGCAAGGGGAATTAGTCCCCCCTCTGCAAACGCGCCAGTGACCTGCGTTGCAGAGAGGTGTAAAAAGGGGCATAGCCTCATTACACCTCTGTGCAATGCAGGCCCCTGGCGCATACTGGAGGTTCCAGGTGGGCTAGTTGGCCCCCAGGGACCCCTATTATGCAAGGGGAATTAGTTCCCCCTCTTCAAACATGCACGGGGGCTGCGTTGCAGAGAGGTGTAAAAAAGGGTGTGGCCTCATTACACCTCTCTGCAATGCAGCCCCCTGGCGCATACTGGAGGCTCCTGGTGGGCTAGTTGGCCCCCAGGGACCTCCAGTATGCAAGGGGAATTAGTTCCCCCTCTTCAAACATGCACGGGGGCTGCGTTGCAGAGAGGTGTAAAAAGGGGCGTGGCTTCATTACACCTCTCTGCAATGCAGTCCCCTGGCGCATACTGGAGATTCCTGGTGGGCGTTCAGGTCTTATATAGTTAGGAATTAGCATAAAAAAAACTTTGAAATGCACTGAAAAAAACATAGGTTTCAGGCCTTATATAGTTAGGAATTAGCATTTAAAAAAACCTATGAAATTCACTGAAAAAACTATAGGTTTCACACCAGTTATAGTTAGGAATTAGCATTTAAAAAACCTATTAAATTCACTGAAAAAACCATAGGTTTGACACCAGTTATAGTTAGCTGGAAATTTTACTGACATAAAACCATTGAAATTCCCACGTTATAGTTAGTTGGACTCACTATAACTTGCGCGCCTGCAATGCACTGCTGATGACGTCACATATTACATCACTCATGACATGGTCAGTGACATCACTCATGACATCACTGATGACACCATCCTTGTGACAGAGTGACAGACCTCCTTTCAGTGTAATGTAACCCTTGAAACACATATTCAAATATAGAAACAAAAATTTTCAAAAAAATAGAGATACCCATACCAGTTACAACAACCAATATAGTAATACCACCATCTACATACACATCCACTCATTCACCAACAGTTCTATATAGTCACTCATACATATATTCACTCATCATATGTAGTGAAACACCTATACATCCTGTTACACACCGACAGTCATCCAAAAGTTACTCACACACATAATCACACATGCAAATAAACTATTGAACATCCATTTATTTGCATATACAGCTATACACACACTACCACCTTACTTCTAAGGAAACCTACACATACTTACTCTCTTAAACAATCACTTATAGAAACACATACTTATTTAAACAAGAACTCTTTCAATCTCTCACTCTCACATATACTCACTTATATACATCAATACTCACATATACTAGATTAAAACATATGTAGTTACTGATAAAGACACTAGTGAGACAGTCATTCACTCACTAACACACACATATACACACTCATCCACCCATACAGTCCTGCACATATGCTGTCTTCAAAACACATACAAACAGTGAGTCAGTCATTGATGCATCTATGTGCTAAGTAACACCCCACCAAACCATACAGACACTCATACTGATACTAAAAAAAACATCTAATAACCCATATACACACACATGTAGCTACTCACCAACCCATGCAGCCACTTATACACAAAGTAAAACACTGATACAAACATTTAAATATTTAAACAATACTCGCTAATATATGTATTCACTAAGATACACTTAATAAGCCAGTTAACCAATCAATTTAAAAAAAAAAAAACATCCATTAAGACACTTATTTAAACATTTATTCTTCCATCGACCTTTACATATACATATATAAAACATATTTATTTTTCAGAAAGACACACATTCACTGGATGGTGTCATCAGTGATGTCATGAGTGATGTCACTGACCATGTCATGAGTGATGTAATATGTGACGTCATCAGCAGTGCATTGCAGGCGCGCAAGCTATAGTGAGTCCAACTAACTATAACGTGGGAATTTCAATGGTTTTATGTCAGTAAAATTTCCAGCTAACTATAACTGGTGTCAAACCTATGTTTTTTTCAGTGAATTTAATAGGTTTTTTAAATGCTAATTCCTAACTATAACTGGTGTCAAACCTACTGTTTTTAGTAGTTTCTATTTTTTAATGTATATTTGCTTTTGAGCTCCAGACTACATGTAGTGTTTTTTTCAATCCTATTGAAGTGAGCAGTGCTATTTCACACAGTGACTATCATGTCTCCACCGCATTGACGGGGAGCGATACGTACACTTGCTTGATTCCCCCGGCAGGTAAGATAAGAGGTTTTTCACTTTCTAATTTTTGAATTCCCGAAAAACATTGCAAGTAATTTGGTTTATGTTATTTTTTTTTAGCATTTATGCCTCATGCATTCTGAACTTTGAGTGTGCCGGGCTAAAAGTTGCACAGGCTTCTAAGTGTGCACTGTAAATTATATGCTCTTTAACTTGTGTTGCTGGTGAGTTATTTGTTATCCCTGCTATCAGCATACTATTTGATTTAGTTTAAATTGTTTTTTTAATTGAAACGTGTTTACTTATCGATTATTAGGATTTTCGATTTCGTTGAATCATTCATGTGAGGCCCTTGATGTGATTTCATCTGAGTACGTCTGATTTAGACTGCACAAGTAGGTCCCCTTTTTCACATCTCATGAGTTTAGTGACTGGTGGGGTGTATCTTTGGTATTTTTGGTTTTTGATTTGATTCATCCATGGTTGCTGATGGTTTCTTTTGATAATTATATTCACTGCCTCCATAACCTGCATGACACTTGAATTTAATTTTGTGTATTGCAAGTGTGATTCATTTAAGGTATCCTTGTTTCACTATCACCTCTTTTATCAGCACTAAATGCATGACACTTTTTTTTTGTGCTATGTCGACAGTGACTGAATACATTTCCTTGTTTGACTATATTGATTGGTTGCTCAAAACGTTTTTCCTGTCCTGAGGATGACCTGATAAATCTTACAGGTCGAAACGCAGTCAATGCTTGTTTTTGGCATATATTAAAGAGGAAGCATGTATTATCATTGGTGTTCCTGTTACTTGTTGGGCTTGTCTTGTATTGCTCTTTTTTCCTTTGCCATTGCCCTTCTGTTTACACTGTAAGTTGTGCTTTTAGTGATGTTTATTATGTAACTGTGTGGGCATCCTTTGTGTATTTTGTAATTGTTCTGTTATATATTGATTTTTTAGTAAAAAGATTTCTTTGCAGTAATAATTGTTTTTTATATTATGTTGGGTACCTTTTCAAGATCGTTCATGATTTTTGTCATTGATTATGTATAGTATATTTTAATTTAATTGTATTTCATTAATGCAAAACTTTAATAGCTTATTATTTGTTCTTCTTGAACCATTGTAGCTTTTATAATATTTGTGTGCCACATGTTCGGGTAATAGGGCTGCCCCTGTTTGATGTAACCAAACTGGATGACTGGAATCCAATCATGCTTAATAGCCACATCTGACATGTGGCCTCTGGTGTTGCATGTGCACTGAGGTTGGTAATGCATTCACGTTCTGCAGCTGTGTGGAAGTCAGGAGGTCCATTAGTTTGAAGAATAGTAATGGAATTCCTGGAGATCTAGCCATCTTCCTTTCTAGAAGAACTGTAGGATAGCGGAAGCAGGAGTTGCTAGAAGAAAGCTTGAAGGTGGGGAGAAACTGAAGTGGACCTTGAAGGGGAAGAAGAAGGTGAGGGTTTTCCCTATTCTAGTGTTTAGGGGCTAACCTTTCTTAGCAAATGTTGCAACCACAGTGCACAAATAAATTCTGTTGCAGATGTAGTCCACTCAGATGACATATTCAAAGGTAGCTTAAATGTATTCAGTCTTTGTGTGTCCCACCACAATGAAGATCAAAGAGCTCTGTTGCGATTGCTGAGAGCACATGACCCACAGTCCAGAGCAATAACCTCTGTGAAGTCTAGTAAGGTGGGAAATACAGACAATTTTGGTGGTAGCTGAGAATTACCAAGAGACCCTAATACTTTTGAGGTACACTCTGATAAGTAGTAAAGAGATATGCCATGGCATATGTGAAATACCCAGAAACCCCTAAACGAAGAGTGTCAATTGTGAATTAATCAGAATTTAAACCAGTAGAGAGGTCTACCCAAAATGAGGTATACAGAGGTGTCAATATCTTATTCTGAATGCCCATTCCTGGTAATAAATATAGATAAGAGGTATCTGTGTGTTAGTGTTAACACCCACCCCTAGCAAAAAATTTGGAATATGCAGTGGCAACTGAAAATGATCAGAAATCATGTAACTTTTATGTTACACCCTAAAGAGGAATGGGTATACAATGGAAGTTAAAAACAGAGGGAGTGGAAAGAACAATGACAAATGACTGCAGAAAAAGAGAGTGGGTGAAAAAGAAAAATCAAGAATGAGAAAGTAGAGGGAGGGAGGACGCAAGAGACGAATCCTTCATGCTTTGTAATATCTGCTAAAACATGTGATTAATGTCTAGCTCAATATTACTCATACTCCACGATCCTTGACAGGTTTGATACGATACACAAAGGGCATCTGAGAGTCCTGGTGCAGGTACCTGTAGACAGAATTTTACAGTGCTAAGCATGGAAGTATGAAAGCTGAGGAGGTACTAATAGTCAAAATGAAGGACCCCCTGCTACTAATTGTACTTCCTAGGGCAGGGAAAAAACAAATCTGAAAGGTAACATCCCTAGGCAGTGAGTAGGTGAAGTAGTGTGGCTCACTGGTTAGAGGCGGCAGACCCGAGAGCAGAGGACGGCCCGGGACCAGGGTTCGATTCCCGGCGCGGCAGGTTTCTGGACCAGGGTCAGCGGACTCGATAATTCTCTCGCCTCGGTGCCCACTCTGATCAGCGTTCACACTCGGCAACTCTGGGCATTAGCTTGCCTCATCTTCACTAACGGCCCCACCAGACCGCCGGGGATGCCTGGTCTCACCCTGGAGATACCCATTAAGGGACCATCTCTCAGGGAAGCCAGGAAGGGTTTCGCAGCGGTCGAAGCGCCTTGGGACCCTACGGGTAAGTAGTGCGCTATATAAATGCCTATACATTTTAGGCAATACTAGGCCAAGTTGATAATGTGTAAATTGCTTTACTTAACCGGAACCTAAGGCTTAGGTTCCCGTTTCACGAAGAGGGCTGCTGTCCCCCGTATACCGTATAGTGTACCATAATACCTAGAGGCACCTACAGATCGTTCATGCTGGACATTTACACATCTATTCTTGACGGTTTTCAGGGGATTTCAAACTGAAGTTTTGCTCTGAGGATCAGTAAAGCAATTTACGCTTGGTGGACCTATTACGCTCTGGTTACTTGGGCTCAAGTGCCAGATAGAATTCGTACTGCTGATTCAATGATTTAGTAACTATAAGTTGTAGAAATATTACTTGATTCAAGTTTTATCAATTTCAAGTCCGGCACCTTGGTAGCTTGGGCCATTTAAATCCTAGTGGAGAAATCATACTACTTATTCTTAAAATCATCGGCTCCTTACATCCTTTGGGCCTTATTCGTTTATCCTTGGCAATCACTGTGGCTTTCCTGAAGAAGGCGCTCAGCACGTTGAAAGGCGCCTAGCGAAAATAAGAAACTTTATCATTTAGCCACTATGTTACAATATGTGAAATCTTTGATATGTGCTTGTTTGTGTATTGGGTTATGAAAATCTTTTTACACATTTTGCACTAATTTGTATTTTATACATATTTGTTTATTGTACACTTAAATGTTGTTTCAATGGGTACAGTAAGTTACATTGTCCTCTGTTTGCTATTTATATGTTTGACACAATTAACTTTTAACATGAAATTGCATCAATAAAATGAAGTTTTTAATTAAAATGTGTTGTACTGTGAGTCTATGCTAGTTTCAATGTGTTCTGAATAGGTCCACATTATCAACTTGGCCTAGTATTGCGTAGGGATGTTACTTTTCAGATTTTATGTTTTGTTTTCAGCCTTAGATTTTCTCTACAGAACAGATCACGCTTAGTACTTAAGTGTTTTAATGTCATCATCAGGGGTGATTTCAATGTCGAACTAGGCTCCAACCTTCCTCTGTTTAAGCTGTTTAAAACTATTCAGAGGTAATCCGTTCTTTAGAAGGCAGACCACATGGAGGAAAATTATACAAGCACTTGTTACAATTAGGCCTGTGCAACATTGTTGCAACAGTAAAAGATATTAATGACCAACTTGAAACCTGTATTGGATGGGTCCAGGGTACCATCATCTTCTATATTTTCACATCACAAACCAGGAAGACATTTGTTCACTTGGGGGGCACCAAAATTCCTACAGCGACCACAATTCTATCGAGCTTGCACTTAGTTTCCTAGTTTGAGCAAAAATTCCATTACCTAAAGGAATTAAGGATGATTAGGTGGCGGGCTGCACATATCGCAACTTTGTTCACTGACACTGTTAGAAAAAATTTGGAATTGATTGATGATTATTTATTATTTGTTAATCATCCCAAAGCTGTAATTGTTGATGTGTTTGTTATAGTGAACCATCAAATAAATCGTTACTACAGAGTCCTGCAAGAAAAGTTAAGAATGCACCTCTGTGATGGTTTAACAGGCAGTCCTGGAGGGCTAATCAGCGGCTATGTGTGGCCCTTAATTGTTATTATCACACAGAGTACGTCGGGCTATATGTGAGAGAAAGAAAGAGAGGTAGGAGTGGTGTAATGTCAGAAGAGGAAAGATCAGGAGTAGACATTTCCTTCAGGACGATTAATTGTTACCTGAGTTATTGGGCCCATATAGCCATACTGAGGTTTGAGTATAAATTGGCCATTAAGAACAGGAAATTATTAATTTAAGAGGAGACTTAGGAAAATCTTGTTAATGCCACTGTAGCCAAAGACACTAGGTGTCTGGAAAATTGTAAATGGTTCCAAACTCAATGATCATCACACAGATGGCTTCTGGACAAATATAACTAAAGATCTGTGGGTTGAACATTTTAAAACCATCCACTTTTTTACACCATCCACATTTTTACCAGGGATGGGGAAGCTGACCCTTCAAAGGGCCACCCAACCTTCCGTTTAGACATCAGCTTTATGAGGTAATCGAGGCAATTAAAGAAAGTTCCACCTGTAAGGTCCCCAACCCAAATGGGGTCACTGTGGACCTCTAGAACAGAGGTCTTCAAACTTTTTTAGGTTGAGCCCCCCAGCTGAATTTTTTTAGATGTTGGGCCCCCCACCACCTGAAAAAAAATTCTGAAACCTGGTACACTACATAATCAACTGCCATCCGCATATCCCAGGCCTTATCCGCCAAATAATTTTATACACTAAGATTGTTTAACAAACTGCAGGTTTGTGAATGGGTGTGGTTAAATGACAGAGGTTTATTACACAATTCAATACAAATTTTTCCAAGATAAAATGTGCACATATTTCTAGCAGGTCAGCAAGCAGTCGCCTTCACACTGCCTGGTTGTATAAAGTATAAAAAAAATTAAGTATGGAAAGACAAGACATTAAGTATAGTGCAGCAGCTGTCCTCAACAGCCTGACCCAGCTCTGTACACACAACTTGAGGAGTGCAGCAGCTGTCCTCAACATTCTGCACCACCCAGGAGCTTAGGGAGCTGCCCTAGGCTCTCAACACACGACTCCAGGAGTGCAGCGTCTGCCCTCAACAGATCGCACCAGCTCTGTGCACACAACTCCAGGAGTGCCGCACTTCTCCTTAACAGCCTGCATCACCCAAGAGTAGTCCTCGGCTCTCCGCACACAGCTCAGGAGCTGTAAGAGTTCCCCTTTGTACTGTGCCTCATCTGAGAGCTATTTTCAGTAGTGCATCTATTATCTTTTATTATGATGTCCAATTAACTTTTACGACTGAGGACTTAATAGAGAACCAACAAGAGATCAATAACGACCAGGGAGTGATGCAATGGAGGTCTTCAGGGCTGATATGGACTCATGCACACTGAGGGAAAAGGGAATATGAAGCTGTAGGGCAGCCATGATGCTTACAGCCATCAAAGCCAGTGACAAATTGGGACAACGTTAAAGGAAATTTAAAGAACTGTATTATTAAATTCCTCAGGAAAGCCATCAAGCCGTCGAAAACACGAACCTAAGCAGATACATGACCACTGTTTTGAAAGAGAAAATGTCTGTGTTAACAGTTCATCACAATAAAACGTAGTCATTTTAAGTTTAAAAGTATTTATTGCACTACAACACCGAGGTAAGAAGAAAAGAAAGCAACACACACAAAGCTGGGGGTACCACTATTAAACACAGGTGTACATACATATATTTTCAGAATAAAAAAAACTTCTAAACGATAAACAAAGTGTTACAGTGATCTGTTGTGAACCAACTGTGAGTAGTGGGGATAGAAGAAGAAAGTAGTCAGTAGTCACTTCTGCACACCTCTCCCAGGGGTTCCCACCGAGGACAAAGGAGCTTTCCAGCCACCCTGCAGTCACAGATGAGTTTTTTAATAAAGTTAATTGTATTAGCTATACTCTCCCCGAAAGGTCTCAGCTGCAGTGGGATGCAAGCAGTCTCCTGTTCTGTGAAACCGAAAGTGAACAGATTTCTTTTAGGCAAGCAGACGCACTGGGAAGGACTGTCTGTAAGCTTTCACGTACCTGTTAATGATTTAAAATGTTCAGAGGCGAGATCTTTCACAGTGAGGCGGCAGGCAAAGGACAGCAATTAAAGAAGAAAAGTCAGCAAGCAAGAAGCAAACGGCAGGAGTGAAGAAGCACCACACTGCCATAAGGTAGTAATATTCAGGGTTCTTAATTCATGCAAAATTTCGCGGCATTTCCTGCATCTATAATGCGGTTCCCCTCATTGGTGGATTGTCAATGGTGACGTTCCGATGTGCTGATTGGCTGCTGTTTTCCAATCCAGAAGCCCCATTTGATATGGAGGAAGAAATACCGGAAGCTAAGGTACTTGCAACGATAGACGGTAAACAAAGGTGAGATTTCAGGGTGGAGTGCGCGCCCCCCCTGAGAAGGTGTCGCGCCCCCCTGGGGGGGCGCGCCCCACAGATTGAAGAACACTGCTCTAGAAGGTAAGTATTGAACTATGGGTACCCATAAATCACAAAATTATTAAAATGTGCAGTTACCACAAAGCTACGTAACTCCTGGTAGACAACAGTTATAGTACCTGTTTATTTCAGGCCAATTTCTCCATTAGACTCTACAGTCAAAATTGTAGGGTGTATTTTTCTTCATAGGATAGAGGCTTGGGCAGAACAGACTACGTCTATATCCCCAGTTCAATATCGTTTTAGAGAGGGGTTGACACCCAGGAACAGAGCTGGGTCTAAAATGGGGCACTTTATCTTTGCTTTTTGAGCAGTACTTCCGATAGGGTCAACTGGTTCAAACTCTGGAACATCCTCACTTGGATAGGCTGGGCACAGGATCCGATAGGCTTATTAAGAGCCCTACATTGTGGGTTCAGTTTATCAGTAAGGTGCGAGTCAATGGGAGAAGGTACTGAGTCATTTGAGCTGGCCAAGGGTGCGTTTGGACTCCAATTCTGTTTCTTTTGTATATCAATGGATTGAATGCCTGGCTACTTTCTCCGAGAAAGGAAATGGCAAAGGTCAATTCGACCTCAGTTCTGGCCTTACTTATGCAGATGATGCAGGTATGCTCTCATGCACACCTAATGAGGCTTACTAGAACGTTTTGTACAATTTATGGATAGCTTGGATTTAGAGACTAACATCTCAAAGACTTACAATATGGTGTGTGGCTCTTAAATAAGCTAATTACCCCTGTGTTTATTAAGGGGAAGCAAATTGAAAAGGTGAATGATTTCTCGTATTTGGGAGACATATGTGATCAATGTAGCACATGGGTGCCCTGTCTCTCTAACAGATGTTTATGCTTTGATCATCTGTGGGTGCCTTGTTTGATTTTACAAGGATTATTGGAAGCAAACCAATGCGGCCTCTCCTAGAAATATATGAGCCCAAATGTTTACCTGACATGATTTATAGGGTGGTTATTTGGGACTATCTGTACAATACCAAACTGCAAACAGAGGAGAACCGATTCTGCAGGTACATATTGTGCTTGCCTTCTTCCATGACCATTTTTTTAAGAATGAGGTATTAGTCTTAACATACGCAGAAGATTGAATGACGCTTTTCCCATTGTTACTTTAGGTGTCAATATGTGGAAAAACATATGCTACCTTCAATGAAGAAGTCATAGTCAAATGTCTACCGTTGTCAGAGGTCATATGATTCCTTTGATCACATATATTAAGAACATATCTGAAGCCACTGCTAGACTAGGCCATGTATGCGCCCCCTCATTTGATTGCGAAGAGTGATCTCAGTAGAATGAAAATTGTATTCAAGGTATTCTCTAATGGGGTCCTAGAAGCGAAAAAATGGTTAAAACCACTATACAGGCTCACACCATCATTCAAACCACCATTGGCAAAGAACCATATTTGAGTTTGGTTAAGAACCCGTGGGAAAGATTGCTCTTGACAACATTTTGTTTGGGGACAATAAGAAGTATTTTCTCTTGGCCAATATGACTCCAAAGCCAATTTGAATTGTTCCTGTGATAAAGTTTCTGTTGTGACTCTGGCCCATTTTGTTTTTTCTGTAAATATTATGAAACTTTCTAAAAGACATTTTTAATACCTAAACTTAGGTCATATGGATTTCACCAGTGAAAACCAGCTCTGTATTTTTTACGTTTGCTGTCCACTCAACTTGTATGTTATCCAGTAGGGTGTTTTTTTTAAAAAACTGCCATATGCACATGTAAACAATTTGATTTTTGAATGTTTTATATTTTAATTATTGATGTATGACATTGACACTCTTATTTTTAAAACAGTTTTTGCTTTTAAACAATGATTTTTTAATGTTTCTATGCTATTATGTTTGTTTTTAAAATAATTGAATTATGCTAATTGATTGATAGATTGATTGACATAGGTCGTTTTGACTGAGGGATGGTTCAAGACACGGGTGCTGAGTCCAGAGGAGCAGGTTATGTGATCAAGGCTGGTAGCTGGAGCTTCATACACGCCGGTGGGACTCGGCACGGGGGGCTAGACACTGAATAGCCACCCCGTGGACACGTGATCATATGACACGGGGTCCAATACATAGATGGTTGCAGGTATGCGGTAACTTGGTAACCATCAGGTCTTTGGAGCATCTGAGAGCGAAGATTGATATTATTGAACCCCTACTAGCCCTGACGAAGTTGCGTGAAATCTGAGCAACGAAACATGTTGGCAATGTAGAAACAATTATGGTATGTTGGTAACCATTTTTAATTGGGAGGGCTTGAAGCTTGGAATAAAATTGGATGGCCAGCAAGCTCTACCAGGTTTTAGAAAGTGAGAACTATGTTCACTGGTTCTCACTGGGGTTCTTTGAGCACATATTTTGAATAGCGAGCACAGTGGTTGCGTTCACCATCTCTTCCTTACACACTCATTGTTTGAAACGGGAACACATTTCTTCATTTCCCTTTTCTCTTTCCCACACACAAAAAGAGAGAGTGGCCAATGATGATAAGTGGGTAAACTGGCAATCACAACACAAGGAGGGAGGTACCCTTGGGACCGTTTAGGGGACCGGGTAGAAAGTATACAGAAACAAAAAAAGTCCCTACTTGGTGGGGATATACCCTGGGGCGTAGAATAACCTGGCCAAAAGGCTTGAGGGTTATCTACGCTCACACAACTAGAAATATGTCAACATACCATCATTCTATCATTCTAATAGCGGCCAATAGTCAGTGTGGGGACCCTATCTATGTAAACACACAACAGTTAAAAGACTGTAATCTTTACCAGTGAAAAATCAACAATTTATTTAAAAGCCATACATAATCATTTGCATCACAAAAACATTGCACAATAAAATACACAATTTAAAAAAACCAAAGGTCGACGCGGCGTTTCGGTGTCTTTTGTTGATGATGACACCTTCTTCAGGACAGGGTTTTTTGTTAAAAATATCTAAAAGGTAAAGTTACAGAAAACAAATAATCAATAGGGGCCTATTATACACTGACTGTTAGGCTTATACTAGGTGTCACATATGCTTTACATGCAAATCCATTATTTAGCATTGTAAGATTGTTACATAGCAATTCACTATCAACTGGCAATTCAAACATTCTTAACCTTATTCTTTGTAATTAGCTAATACATAACTACAATCGTCATCCCTCTATACCAACTGTCTAATACAGAGATACAGAAATTCTTTTCTATACATTAGTTTCTTGTAAACGCAACAGAATACGTAACAGTTGGCCATTAAGCATATCGCTGTTGTCTATGTTTGTCTAAGTCCAACTTCTCCACATAGACTCGAGAAGGCTTTTAGTTATATATTGCGCTATGTCCCCCTTCCACCAAGCAGGAGTTAGTTCTAGGGGTAACGAACTGACCAGAAACCCCATTCTTTAACTATCTTTACCCTCTGGCGCGCAATCACGATTTTTCGTTGCGGGGCATTTCTTACCTTTTTGGTGAATGTCGGCCTCCCTGTCGCCTTGTTCCGGATACAGCTTCCTCATGGACTGTAACCCGTTACTGACTGGCCTCTTTTATGGGGCCTATTGGCGCGGTGTTAGTGCTGATTGCAAACAGGTGATTATTCCTATTGCGCAATCCTATGAGGAAACGTAGCCGCCATTTTTGAATGTGCAAATAGTTCGTCTAGTATAGCGTCTGCCCATATGCTATGTTAAAACGGCCCTCCTCATTCAAATCGTGATATATTCATGATAATTTATTCTTTTAGCCCCGGTTTCGTGCATTTTAGTCTCGGACAATGTGAATATTTGATCGATTGCACGCATATATTAAAATATAAGGGGAAATGCGTCTGCCATCTTTGACTGGTCATTTAGACCATTCTGAGACCGTATTTGGCGGGTAGTACCCCGTCCCAGTCAATACTCCTGGGCTCATTGCCCTAAAGCTTCTCCATATTTTGAGACTCCAATTAACCTGGTTTTGAGGGGATGTTGTATTGCTTAAGTAAAAACAAAAGACGATAGTCACGTGACATCTCGAGTTGGATGTCACGTGCTTATCTATTTACTATTTGTCCTGGCAATTCGTTTGATGATACCCTGCCTTCAGATTTTTGTATTATATACTCACGTACTCAATTTACACATTACATGAATTAGTGTTTTCAATCTTCCAGGTAGGGCGGTTTACACAATTAGCTATTTAACGCTTGTATCGTGGGTGAAGTCATGTGTTAGTTCACATTAGACCGTGCATCTTTTATGTACACAAACCTATTTGTGCCCCCACGGTTTATTTTGGGTAGTTGCACAATATAAAAAAAAATATATATATATATAATGAAAGCTGCATTAGGACGACAATTTTATAGTGCGATTATAGGTGATTTTAGGAGGAACATAGTTGTTAATAGTGTGTCCAATTACCTACTATAATCCGTATCTTGCCTCTCCCTACTGTCTACTATAAACGGAAGGGCATCTGGATTCCACTATTTTCTTCGGGGTTCTACAGAACGGAGATTTTTCGGGTGGGTTACTAAAGTATCCTCTCCCAGTCTTCCTTACTGTTCAGTCCTTGTCGCACAGTGTTAAATTTCGACATATAGAACTGCTCACGTTTCTTGCGCTTGGTATTTACATCTCCTCCCCTCATGCTCATTTTGATCGATTCCAGGACACACCACCTTAATTCTTGGTTGGTGTGCTTGGCTGATAACCAATGGTCTACTAGCGGTGCAGTACTTTTTTTCGTTCTTATCGCAGACCTGTGTTCATTCAGTCTGATTCTTATTTCCCTTGAGGTTTCTCCTATGTACGTGAGGTTGCAAGGACATTGAATTAAGTAAATGAGATTTTTTGACCTACAATTTTGGAAGTCAGCAAATCGGTGTTTCTTGCCATTTACAGTTACTTCCGTGCCTCTTACAATGTCTTTGCAATTGACACATCCACTACATGGGAAAGTACCTTTGGGAAGAGGATTCGTATCAATTGTCGTTTGGAGCTCTTGCCTTGTTTCCCTATATGTTTTCACTAAACTGTTTCTAATTGTTTTATTCCTCCTATACGCAAACATAGGCTTAGGGAGAGTGGAACCATTTTGGTTGCTCACCAAGTTCCAGTTTCTATTTATTATGTTCTTTATTTTATTATTAATGCTACTGTGATTGGTTACAAAGATCAATGGTTTGTCCCTCTCTGCTCTATCTGTTTTATTAAAAAACTCATCCCTGTTGAAGTATTTAGCCCTTTTGTAGGAGTGGCGTATCAGTTTCTTGGGGTATCCCCTTTCCAGGAATTTTTCAATCAAAATTTGGGCATGTTTATCATAATCAGTGTTCTTGGAGCAGTTTCTTCTCAGTCTCAGAAACTGGCCGTATGGTATATTATTTTTTTGACATGCCGGGTGGTGGCTGTTGAAGTGTAACATTGTATTCCTGTCAGTGGGTTTCGTATATAATTCCACCAGGAGTTTGCCATCACTCTGTTTAATTAATATATCAAGAAACTCACATTTGTGATTACTAATACTGTGCGTAAATTTTAGGTTGATATCTCCTAAGTTGAGCCAATCTATAAAATCCATCAGGGTACCCTCCAGACCAGTCCAAATAAAAAAGATGTCATCAATGTAACGTGTCCATTGTGACACATTCTCGAAAAATGGGGCCATTGGATTAAAGATGTGTTTATCTTCAAATCTTGATACGTAGAGACATGCTAGGCTAGGCGCACATGTGGCCCCCATGCTTGTCCCTTTAGTTTGTCTAAAAAAGTTTTTTTCAAATAAAAATATATTGTTTTTCAGTATTAGTGTTGCACACTCGACAATGAATGTTAAAAACAGAGGGAGTGGAAAGAACAATGACAAATGACTGCAGAAAAAGAGAGTGGGTGAAAAAGAAAAATCAAGAATGAGAAAGTAGAGGGAGGGAGGACGCAAGAGACGAATCCTTCATGCTTTGTAATATCTGCTAAAACATGTGATTAATGTCTAGCTCAATATTACTCATACTCCACGATCCTTGACAGGTTTACCCAAATGATACGATACACAAAGGGCATCTGAGAGTCCTGGTGCAGGTACCTGTAGACAGAATTTTACAGTGCTAAGCCTGGAAGTATGAAAGCTGAGGAGGTACTAATAGTCAAAATGAAGGACCCCCTGCTACTAATTGTACTTCCTAGGGCAGGGAAAAAACAAATCTGAAAGGTAACATCCCTAGGCAATACTAGGCCAAGTTGATAATGTGTAAATTGCTTTACTTAACCGGAACCTAAGGCTTAGGTTCCCGTTTCACGAAGAGGGCTGCTGTCCCCCGTATACCGTATAGTGTACCATAATACCTAGAGGCACCTACAGATCGTTCATGCTGGACATTTACACATCTATTCTTGACGGTTTTCAGGGGATTTCAAACTGAAGTTTCGCTCTGAGGATCAGTAAAGCAATTTACGCTTGGTGGACCTATTACGCTCTGGTTACTTGGGCTCAAGTGCCAGATAGAATTCGTACTGCTGATTCAATGATTTAGTAACTATAAGTTGTAGAAATATTACTTGATTCAAGTTTTATCAATTTCAAGTCCGGCACCTTGGTAGCTTGGGCCATTTAAATCCTAGTGGAGAAATCATACTACTTATTCTTAAAATCATCGGCTCCTTACATCCTTTGGGCCTTATTCGTTTATCCTTGGCAATCACTGTGGCTTTCCTGAAGAAGGCGCTCAGCACGTTGAAAGGCGCCTAGCGAAAATAAGAAACTTTATCATTTAGCCACTATGTTACAATATGTGAAATCTTTGATATGTGCTTGTTTGTGTATTGGGTTATGAAAATCTTTTTACACATTTTGCACTAATTTGTATTTTATACATATTTGTTTATTGTACACTTAAATGTTGTTTCAATGGGTACAGTAAGTTACATTGTCCTCTGTTTGCTATTTATATGTTTGACACAATTAACTTTTAACATGAAATTGCATCAATAAAATGAAGTTTTTAATTAAAATGTGTTGTACTGTGAGTCTATGCTAGTTTCAATGTGTTCTGAATAGGTCCACATTATCAACTTGGCCTAGTATTGCGTAGGGATGTTACTTTTCAGATTTTATGTTTTGTTTTCAGCCTTAGATTTTCTCTACAGAACAGATCACGCTTAGTACTTAAGTGTTTTAATGTCATCATCAGGGGTGATTTCAATGTCGAACTAGGCTCCAACCTTCCTCTGTTTAAGCTGTTTAAAACTATTCAGAGGTAATCCGTTCTTTAGAAGGCAGACCACATGGAGGAAAATTATACAAGCACTTGTTACAATTAGGCCTGTGCAACATTGTTGCAACAGTAAAAGATATTAATGACCAACTTGAAACCTGTATTGGATGGGTCCAGGGTACCATCATCTTCTATATTTTCACATCACAAACCAGGAAGACATTTGTTCACTTGGGGGGCACCAAAATTCCTACAGCGACCACAATTCTATCGAGCTTGCACTTAGTTTGCCAGTTTGAGCAAAAATTCCATTACCTAAAGGAATTAAGGATGATTAGGTGGCGGGCTGCACATATCGCAACTTTGTTCACTGACACTGTTAGAAAAAATTTGGAATTGATTGATGATTATTTATTATTTGTTAATCATCCCAAAGCTGTAATTGTTGATGTGTTTGTTATAGTGAACCATCAAATAAATCGTTACTACAGAGTCCTGCAAGAAAAGTTAAGAATGCACCTCTGTGATGGTTTAACAGGCAGTCCTGGAGGGCTAATCAGCGGCTATGTGTGGCCCTTAATTGTTATTATCACACAGAGTACGTCGGGCTATATGTGAGAGAAAGAAAGAGAGGTAGGAGTGGTGTAATGTCAGAAGAGGAAAGATCAGGAGTAGACATTTCCTTCAGGACGATTAATTGTTACCTGAGTTATTGGGCCCATATAGCCATACTGAGGTTTGAGTATAAATTGGCCATTAAGAACAGGAAATTATTAATTTAAGAGGAGACTTAGGAAAATCTTGTTAATGCCACTGTAGCCAAAGACACTAGGTGTCTGGAAAATTGTAAATGGTTCCAAACTCAATGATCATCACACAGATGGCTTCTGGACAAATATAACTAAAGATCTGTGGGTTGAACATTTTAAAACCATCCACTTTTTTACACCATCCACATTTTTACCAGGGATGGGGAAGCTGACCCTTCAAAGGGCCACCCAACCTTCCGTTTAGACATCAGCTTTATGAGGTAATCGAGGCAATTAAAGAAAGTTCCACCTGTAAGGTCCCCAACCCAAATGGGGTCACTGTGGACCTCTAGAACAGAGGTCTTCAAACTTTTTTAGGTTGAGCCCCCCAGCTGAATTTTTTTAGATGTTGGGCCCCCCACCACCTGAAAAAAAATTCTGAAACCTGGTACACTACATAATCAACTGCCATCCGCATATCCCAGGCCTTATCCGCCAAATAATTTTATACACTAAGATTGTTTAACAAACTGCAGGTTTGTGAATGGGTGTGGTTAAATGACAGAGGTTTATTACACAATTCAATACACATTTTTCCAAGATAAAATGTGCACATATTTCTAGCAGGTCAGCAAGCAGTCGCCTTCACACTGCCTGGTTGTATAAAGTATAAAAAAATTTAAGTATGGAAAGACAAGACATTAAGTATAGTGCAGCAGCTGTCCTCAACAGCCTGACCCAGCTCTGTACACACAACTTGAGGAGTGCAGCAGCTGTCCTCAACATTCTGCACCACCCAGGAGCTTAGGGAGCTGCCCTAGGCTCTCAACACACGACTCCAGGAGTGCAGCGTCTGCCCTCAACAGATCGCACCAGCTCTGTGCACACAACTCCAGGAGTGCCGCACTTGTCCTTAACAGCCTGCATCACCCAAGAGTAGTCCTCGGCTCTCCGCACACAGCTCAGGAGCTGTAAGAGTTCCCCTTTGTACTGTGCCTCATCTGAGAGCTATTTTCAGTAGTGCATCTATTATCTTTTATTATGATGTCCAATTAACTTTTACGACTGAGGACTTAATAGAGAACCAACAAGAGATCAATAACGACCAGGGAGTGATGCAATGGAGGTCTTCAGGGCTGATATGGACTCATGCACACTGAGGGAAAAGGGAATATGAAGATGTAGGGCAGCCATGATGCTTACAGCCATCAAAGCCAGTGACAAATTGGGACAACGTTAAACGAAATTTAAAGAACTGTATTATTAAATTCCTCAGGAAAGCCATCAAGCCGTCCAAAACACGAACCTAAGCAGATACATGACCACTGTTTTGAAAGAGAAAATGTCTGTGTTAACAGTTCATCACAATAAAACGTAGTCATTTTAAGTTTAAAAGTATTTATTGCACTACAACACCGAGGTAAGAAGAAAAGACAGCAACACACACAAAGCTGGGGGTACCACTATTAAACACAGGTGTACATACATATATTTTCAGAATAAAAAAACTTCTAAACGATAAACAAAGTGTTACAGTGATCTGTTGTGAACCAACTGTGAGTAGTGGGGATAGAAGAAGAAAGTAGTCAGTAGTCACTTCTGCACACCTCTCCCAGGGGTTCCCACCGAGGACAAAGGAGCTTTCCAGCCACCCTGCAGTCACAGATGAGTTTTTTAATAAAGTTAATTGTATTAGCTATACTCTCCCCGAAAGGTCTCAGCTGCAGTGGGATGCAAGCAGTCTCCTGTTCTGTGAAACCGAAAGTGAACAGATTTCTTTTAGGCAAGCAGACGCACTGGGAAGGACTGTCTGTAAGCTTTCACGTACCTGTTAATGATTTAAAATGTTCAGAGGCGAGATCTTTCACAGTGAGGCGGCAGGCAAAGGACAGCAATTAAAGAAGAAAAGTCAGCAAGCAAGAAGCAAACGGCAGGAGTGAAGAAGCACCACACTGCCATAAGGTAGTAATATTCAGGGTTCTTAATTCATGCAAAATTTCGCGGCATTTCCTGCATCTATAATGCGGTTCCCCTCATTGGTGGATTGTCAATGGTGACATTCCGATGTGCTGATTGGCTGCTGTTTTCCAATCCAGAAGCCCCATTTGATATGGAGGAAGAAATACCGGAAGCTAAGGTACTTGCAACGATAGACGGTAAACAAAGGTGAGATTTCAGGGTGGAGTGCGCGCCCCCCCTGAGAAGGTGTCGCGCCCCCCTGGGGGGGCGCGCCCCACAGATTGAAGAACACTGCTCTAGAAGGTAAGTATTGAACTATGGGTACCCATAAATCACAAAATTATTAAAATGTGCAGTTACCACAAAGATACGTAACTCCTGGTAGACAACAGTTATAGTACCTGTTTATTTCAGGCCAATTTCTCCATTAGACTCTACAGTCAAAATTGTAGGGTGTATTTTTCTTCATAGGATAGAGGCTTGGGCAGAACAGACTACGTCTATATCCCCAGTTCAATATCGTTTTAGAGAGGGGTTGACACCCAGGAACAGAGCTGGGTCTAAAATGGGGCACTTTATCATTGCTTTTTGAGCAGTACTTCCGATAGGGTCAACTGGTTCAAACTCTGGAACATCCTCACTTGGATAGGCTGGGCACAGGATCCGATAGGCTTATTAAGAGCCCTACATTGTGGGTTCAGTCTATCAGTAAGGTGCGAGTCAATGGGAGAAGGTACTGAGTCATTTGAGCTGGCCAAGGGTGCGTTTGGACTCCAATTCTGTTTCTTTTGTATATCAATGGATTGAATGCCTGGCTACTTTCTCCGAGAAAGGAAATGGCAAAGGTCAATTCGACCTCAGTTCTGGCCTTACTTATGCAGATGATGCAGGTATGCTCTCATGCACACCTAATGAGGCTTACTAGAACGTTTTGTACAATTTATGGATAGCTTGGATTTAGAGACTAACATCTCAAAGACTTACAATATGGTGTGTGGCTCTAAAATAAGCTAATTACCCCTGTATTTATTAAGGGGAAGCAAATTGAAAAGGTGAATGATTTCTCGTATTTGGGAGACATATGTGATCAATGTAGCACATGGGTGCCCTGTCTCTCTAACAGATGTTTATGCTTTGATCATCTGTGGGTGCCTTGTTTGATTTTACAAGGATTATTGGAAGCAAACCAATGCGGCCTCTCCTAGAAATATATGAGCCCAAATGTTTACCTGACATGATTTATAGGGTGGTTATTTGGGACTATCTGTACAATACCAAACTGCAAACAGAGGAGAACCGATTCTGCAGGTACATATTGTGCTTGCCTTCTTCCATGACCATTTTTTTAAGAATGAGGTATTAGTCTTAACATACGCAGAAGATTGAATGACGCTTTTCCCATTGTTACTTTAGGTGTCAATATGTGGAAAAACATATGCTACCTTCAATGAAGAAGTCATAGTCAAATGTCTACCGTTGTCAGAGGTCATATGATTCCTTTGATCACATATATTAAGAACATATCTGAAGCCACTGCTAGACTAGGCCATGTATGCGCCCCCTCATTTGATTGCGAAGAGTGATCTCAGTAGAATGAAAATTGTATTCAAGGTATTCTCTAATGGGGTCCTAGAAGCGAAAAAATGGTTAAAACCACTATACAGGCTCACACCATCATTCAAACCACCATTGGCAAAGAACCATATTTGAGTTTGGTTAAGAACCCGTGGGAAAGATTGCTCTTGACAACATTTTGTTTGGGGACAATAAGAAGTATTTTCTCTTGGCCAATATGACTCCAAAGCCAATTTGAATTGTTCCTGTGATAAAGTTTCTGTTGTGACTCTGGCCCATTTTGTTTTTTCTGTAAATATTATGAAACTTTCTAAAAGACATTTTTAATACCTAAACTTAGGTCATATGGATTTCACCAGTGAAAACCAGCTCTGTATTTTTTACGTTTGCTGTCCACTCAACTTCTATGTTATCCAGTAGGGTGTTTTTTTTTTTTAAACTGCCATATGCACATGTTAACAATTTGATTTTTGAATGTTTTATATTTTAATTATTGATGTATGACATTGACACTCTTATTTTTAAAACAGTTTTTGCTTTTAAACAATGATTTTTTAATGTTTCTATGCTATTATGTTTGTTTTTAAAATAATTGAATTATGCTAATTGATTGATAGATTGATTGACATAGGTCGTTTTGACTGAGGGATGGTTCAAGACACGGGTGCTGAGTCCAGAGGAGCAGGTTATGTGATCAAGGCTGGTAGCTGGAGCTTCATACACGCCGGTGGGACTCGGCACGGGGGGCTAGACACTGAATAGCCACCCCGTGGACACGTGATCATATGACACGGGGTCCAATACATAGATGGTTGCAGGTATGCGGTAACTTGGTAACCATCAGGTCTTTGGAGCATCTGAGAGCGAAGATTGATATTATTGAACCCCTACTAGCCCTGACGAAGTTGCGTGAAATCTGAGCAACGAAACATGTTGGCAATGTAGAAACAATTATGGTATGTTGGTAACCATTTTTAATTGGGAGGGCTTGAAGCTTGGAATAAAATTGGATGGCCAGCAAGCTCTACCAGGTTTTAGAAAGTGAAAACTATGTTCACTGGTTCTCACTGGGGTTCTTTGAGCACATATTTTGAATAGCGAGCACAGTGGTTGCGTTCACCATCTCTTCCTTACACACTCATTGTTTGAAAGGGGAACACATTTCTTCATTTCCCTTTTCTCTTTCCCACACACAAAAAGAGAGAGTGGCCAATGATGATAAGTGGGTAAACTGGCAATCACAACACAAGGAGGGAGGTACCCTTGGGACCGTTTAGGGGACCGGGTAGAAAGTATACAGAAACAAAAAAAGTCCCTACTTGGTGGGGATATACCCTGGGGCGTAGAATAACCTGGCCAAAAGGCTTGAGGGTTATCTACGCTCACACAACTAGAAATATGTCAACATACCATCATTCTATCATTCTAATAGCGGCCAATAGTCAGTGTGGGGACCCTATCTATGTAAACACACAACAGTTAAAAGACTGTAATCTTTACCAGTGAAAAATCAACAATTTATTTAAAAGCCATACATAATCATTTGCATCACAAAAACATTGCACAATAAAATACACAATTTAAAAAAACCAAAGGTCGACGCGGTGTTTCGGTGTCTTTTGTTGATGATGACACCTTCTTCAGGACAGGGTTTTTTGTTAAAAATATCTAAAAGGTAAAGTTACAGAAAACAAATAATCAATAGGGGCCTATTATACACTGACTGTTAGGCTTATACTAGGTGTCACATATGCTTTACATGCAAATCCATTATTTAGCATTGTAAGATTGTTACATAGCAATTCACTATCTACTGGCAATTCAAACATTCTTAACCTTATTCTTTGTAATTAGCTAATACATAACTACAATCGTCATCCCTCTATACCAACTGTCTTATACAGAGATACAGAAATTCTTTTCTATACATTAGTTTCTTGTAAACGCAACAGAATACGTAACAGTTGCTGCAACATTCGAAGACATTAGTTGTAGCATTTTTTAAAGAAAGACCTACGCTGACTCCCAACAAATGTTCGGGCACTTTCCAAATTTAAGATGTATTTACATTACAAAAAAGGCCTTGTTCCTTTTCTTTTCTTTGCGAGGATGTAGTCATTCTTTAAAATCACGGTCTGTGTTTATCAATAACCACCTTTTGGATATACGACCTACCTCAACATTTATGGGAGATACAAAGCATATGTGGTCTCATAAGGATGCAGATTTTTTCTATCTTTATTCTGCCATCTACGGACTTTTCTTCATTGGCGGAATTATGTCAATAGTTATTCCACCTGGAGAGTAAATAGCAAGATTCAAATGTACCCCGCTTTATTTTAAAAATAAACCTGCTCTGATTATAGATTAGTCTTATCATCAAAAGCTCATTACCTGAATACAAAATTTCATATATATGGTCTTTGCTGTATCTGGGGCGACCACCGTCTATCTTTTAGGCTTTAACCACACGTAACTGAAAAGGGGACAGAAATACATAGCAGTTTTGGTAAACGATACAAAAAACGATGGAGAACCTCAGCCTTTTATTTTAAGGATCAATAAATTTATTGAAAAACCACCGACTCTACCTTTTGTGGTGGCATCTATGCAGAGCTCCAATTTGTCATTTGTAGGTAAAGGCATACGTTTTCTACTTTCCGTTTCCGTCTACCAGCTTGTCGTTATTTCCTTCATTTGGAGGTGTCTTAAGTTGCACTTTTTGTTTTATCTGCACCCAAAAACAACGGGTCATAGGTATAATGTTGTTTTCCCTCGTCTATCTGGCATCATTCACGACAGTCATAGAGGTGGAACATATTATTCGCAGAAACTCTAATCACTATTATAATCATGCAATTATTCTCATTATTGGGGCGGGTGTCTTGTCGATAGTTTATTCTAGCACATTATCCTCACTTATTTTTTGGACTATTTTTAGAGACGAGCAAACAGGTCCTCACCGGGTCTATAAAAGACAGCATGGAACCCTTAAAATAAAAGTTGTTAATCATCAGCACTTTTCTCCGTTATTACCCATTTCCTTGTCCCTTCATTATATTTACCATTTATTTTAAATCTAGACAGGTTATTAGTTCGAGCCATCGGTGAGTGTAACCCATTGTATCACAACCATTAAGCATATCGCTGTTGTCTATGTTTGTCTAAGTCCAACTTCTCCACATAGACTCGAGAAGGCTTTTAGTTATATATTGCGCTATGTCCCCCTTCCACCAAGCAGGAGTTAGTTCTAGGGGTAACGAACTGACCAGAAACCCCATTCTTTAACTATCTTTACCCTCTGGCGCGCAATCACGATTTTTCGTTGCGGGGCATTTCTTACCTTTTTGGTGAATGTCGGCCTCCCTGTCGCCTTGTTCCGGATACAGCTTCCTCATGGACTGTAACCCGTTACTGACTGGCCTCTTTTATGGGGCCTATTGGCGCGGTGTTAGTGCTGATTGCAAACAGGTGATTATTCCTATTGCGCAATCCTATGAGGAAACGTAGCCGCCATTTTTGAATGTGCAAATAGTTCGTCTAGTATAGCGTCTGCCCATATGCTATGTTAAAACGGCCCTCCTCATTCAAATCGTGATATATTCATGATAATTTATTCTTTTAGCCCCGGTTTCGTGCATTTGAGTCTCGGACAATGTGAATATTTGATCGATTGCACGCATATATTAAAATATAAGGGGAAATGCGTCTGCCATCTTTGACTGGTCATTTAGACCATTCTGAGACCGTATTTGGCGGGTAGTACCCCGTCCCAGTCAATACTCCTGGGCTCATTGCCCTAAAGCTTCTCCATATTTTGAGACTCCAATTAACCTGGTTTTGAGGGGATGTTGTATTGCTTAAGTAAAAACAAAAGACGATAGTCACGTGACATCTCGAGTTGGATGTCACGTGCTTATCTATTTACTATTTGTCCTGGCAATTCGTTTGATGATACCCTGCCTTCAGATTTTTGTATTATATACTCACGTACTCAATTTACACATTACATGAATTAGTGTTTTCAATCTTCCAGGTAGGGCGGTTTACACAATTAGCTATTTAACGCTTGTATCGTGGGTGAAGTCATGTGTTAGTTCACATTAGACCGTGCATCTTTTATGTACACAAACCTATTTGTGCCCCCACGGTTTATTTTGGGTAGTTGCACAATATAAAAAAAAAAATATATATATATAATGAAAGCTGCATTAGGACGACAATTTTATAGTGCGATTATAGGTGATTTTAGGAGGAACATAGTTGTTAATAGTGTGTCCAATTACCTACTATAATCCGTATCTTGCCTCTCCCTACTGTCTACTATAAACGGAAGGGCATCTGGATTCCACTATTTTCTTCGGGGTTCTACAGAACGGAGATTTTTCGGGTGGGTTACTAAAGTATCCTCTCCCAGTCTTCCTTACTGTTCAGTCCTTGTCGCACAGTGTTAAATTTCGACATATAGAACTGCTCACGTTTCTTGCGCTTGGTATTTACATCTCCTCCCCTCATGCTCATTTTGATCGATTCCAGGACACACCACCTTAATTCTTGGTTGGTGTGCTTGGCTGATAACCAATGGTCTACTAGCGGTGCAGTACTTTTTTTCGTTCTTATCGCAGACCTGTGTTCATTCAGTCTGATTCTTATTTCCCTTGAGGTTTCTCCTATGTACGTGAGGTTGCAAGGACATTGAATTAAGTAAATGAAATTTTTTGACCTACAATTTTGGAAGTCAGCAAATCGGTGTTTCTTGCCATTTACAGTTACTTCCGTGCCTCTTACAATGTCTTTGCAATTGACACATCCACTACATGGGAAAGTACCTTTGGGAAGAGGATTCGTATCAATTGTCGTTTGGAGCTCTTGCCTTGTTTCCCTATATGTTTTCACTAAACTGTTTCTAATTGTTTTATTCCTCCTATACGCAAACATAGGCTTAGGGAGAGTGGAACCATTTTGGTTGCTCACCAAGTTCCAGTTTCTATTTATTATGTTCTTTATTTTATTATTAATGCTACTGTGATTGGTTACAAAGATCAATGGTTTGTCCCTCTCTGCTCTATCTGTTTTATTAAAAAACTCATCCCTGTTGAAGTATTTAGCCCTTTTGTAGGAGTGGCGTATCAGTTTCTTGGGGTATCCCCTTTCCAGGAATTTTTCAATCAAAATTTGGGCATGTTTATCATAATCAGTGTTCTTGGAGCAGTTTCTTCTCAGTCCCAGAAACTGGCCGTATGGTATATTATTTTTTTGACATGCCGGGTGGTGGCTGTTGAAGTGTAACATTGTATTCCTGTCAGTGGGTTTCGTATATAATTCCACCAGGAGTTTGCCATCACTCTGTTTAATTAATATATCAAGAAACTCACATTTGTGATTACTAATACTGTGCGTAAATTTTAGGTTGATATCTCCTAAGTTGAGCCAATCTATAAAATCCATCAGGGTACCCTCCAGACCAGTCCAAATAAAAAAGATGTCATCAATGTAACGTGTCCATTGTGACACATTCTCGAAAAATGGGGCCATTGGATTAAAGATGTGTTTATCTTCAAATCTTGATACGTAGAGACATGCTAGGCTAGGCGCACATGTGGCCCCCATGCTTGTCCCTTTAGTTTGTCTAAAAAAGTTTTTTTCAAATAAAAATATATTGTTTTTCAGTATTAGTGTTGCACACTCGACAATGAATGTTGAGTGGGAAGTTAGATCCTGGTCATCAATTTGCAACATCTCTGCGACCATTTGTATGGTGTCATCTTGTGGAATGTTGGTATACAAGGCCTCTATGTCTAGGGAGACCAAGAACTGGGTTTCTGAGTTGAATGGAAGGCCTTCAATCTTTCCGATCATGGAGGTGGTATCTTTTATATATGCCCTCTGACTTTTAACTAATGGTTGCAAAAAGGTATCGATATACTTGCTCAGGGGTTCGGTTACTGAGTTAATACTAGACACGATGGGTCTCATAGGGGGGTCTAGTATGTTTTTATGCACTTTCAGAAGGCCATATAGTGCGGGTATGGTCGGGTATTCGTTTTTTAGGAAGAGATATTCATCTGTCAGGATATCGATACCTTTTTGCAACCATTAGTTAAAAGTCAGAGGGCATATATAAAAGATACCACCTCCATGATCGGAAAGATTGAAGGCCTTCCATTCAACTCAGAAACCCAGTTCTTGGTCTCCCTAGACATAGAGGCCTTGTATACCAACATTCCACAAGATGACACCATACAAATGGTCGCAGAGATGTTGCAAATTGATGACCAGGATCTAACTTCCCACTCAACATTCATTGTCGAGTGTGCAACACTAATACTGAAAAACAATATATTTTTATTTGAAAAAAACTTTTTTAGACAAACTAAAGGGACAAGCATGGGGGCCACATGTGCGCCTAGCCTAGCATGTCTCTACGTATCAAGATTTGAAGATAAACACATCTTTAATCCAATGGCCCCATTTTTTGAGAATGTGTCACAATGGACACGTTACATTGATGACATCTTTTTTATTTGGACTGGTCTGGAGGGTACCCTGATGGATTTTATAGATTGGCTCAACTTAGGAGATATCAACCTAAAATTTACGCACAGTATTAGTAATCACAAATGTGAGTTTCTTGATATATTAATTAAACAGAGTGATGGCAAACTCCTGGTGGAATTATATACGAAACCCACTGACAGGAATACAATGTTACACTTCAACAGCCACCACCCGGCATGTCAAAAAAATAATATACCATACGGCCAGTTTCTGAGACTGAGAAGAAACTGCTCCAAGAACACCGATTATGATAAACATGCCCAAATTTTGATTGAAAAATTCCTGGAAAGGGGATACCCCAAGAAACTGATACGCCACTCCTACAAAAGGGCTAAATACTTCAACAGGGATGAGTTTTTTAATAAAACAGATAGAGCAGAGAGGGACAAACCATTGATCTTTGTAACCAATCACAGTAGCATTAATAATAAAATAAAGAACATAATAAATAGAAACTGGAACTTGGTGAGCAACCAAAATGGTTCCACTCTCCCTAAGCCTATGTTTGCGTATAGGAGGAATAAAACAATTAGAAACAGTTTAGTGAAAACATATAGGGAAACAAGGCAAGAGCTCCAAACGACAATTGATACGAATCCTCTTCCCAAAGGTACTTTCCCATGTAGTGGATGTGTCAATTGCAAAGACATTGTAAGAGGCACGGAAGTAACTGTAAATGGCAAGAAACACCGATTTGCTGACTTCCAAAATTGTAGGTCAAAAAATCTCATTTACTTAATTCAATGTCCTTGCAACCTCACGTACATAGGAGAAACCTCAAGGGAAATGAGAATCAGACTGAATGAACACAGGTCTGCGATAAGAACGAAAAAAAGTACTGCACCGCTAGTAGACCATTGGTTATCAGCCAAGCACACCAACCAAGAATTAAGGTGGTGTGTCCTGGAATCGATCAAAATGAGCATGAGGGGAGGAGATGTAAATACCAAGCGCAAGAAACGTGAGCAGTTCTATATGTCGAAATTTAACACTGTGCGACAAGGACTGAACAGTAAGGAAGACTGGGAGAGGATACTTTAGTAACCCACCCGAAAAATCTCCGTTCTGTAGAACCCCGAAGAAAATAGTGGAATCCAGATGCCCTTCCGTTTATAGTAGACAGTAGGGAGAGGCAAGATACGGATTATAGTAGGTAATTGGACACACTATTAACAACTATGTTCCTCCTAAAATCACCTATAATCGCACTATAAAATTGTCGTCCTAATGCAGCTTTCATTATATATATATATATTTTTTTTTATATTGTGCAACTACCCAAAATAAACCGTGGGGGCACAAATAGGTTTGTGTACATAAAAGATGCACGGTCTAATGTGAACTAACACATGACTTCACCCACGATACAAGCGTTAAATAGCTAATTGTGTAAACCGCCCTACCTGGAAGATTGAAAACACTAATTCATGTAATGTGTAAATTGAGTACGTGAGTATATAATACAAAAATCTGAAGGCAGGGTATCATCAAACGAATTGCCAGGACAAATAGTAAATAGATAAGCACGTGACATCCAACTCGAGATGTCACGTGACTATCGTCTTTTGTTTTTACTTAAGCAATACAACATCCCCTCAAAACCAGGTTAATTGGAGTCTCAAAATATGGAGAAGCTTTAGGGCAATGAGCCCAGGAGTATTGACTGGGACGGGGTACTGCCCGCCAAATACGGTCTCAGAATGGTCTAAATGACCAGTCAAAGATGGCAGACGCATTTCCCCTTATATTTTAATATATGCGTGCAATCGATCAAATATTCACATTGTCCGAGACTCAAATGCACGAAACCGGGGCTAAAAGAATAAATTATCATGAATATATCACGATTTGAACGAGGAGGGCCGTTTTAACATAGCATACGGGCAGACGCTATACTAGACGAACTATTTGCACATTCAAAAATGGCGGCTACCTTTCCTCATAGGATTGCGCAATAGGAATAATCACCTGTTTGCAATCAGCACTAACACCGCGCCAATAGGCCCCATAAAAGAGGCCAGTCAGTAACGGGTTACAGTCCATGAGGAAGCTGTATCCGGAACAAGGCGACAGGGAGGCCGACATTCACCAAAAAGGTAAGAAATGCCCCGCAACGAAAAATCGTGATTGCGCGCCAGAGGGTAAAGATAGTTAAAGAATGGGGTTTCTGGTCAGTTCGTTACCCCTAGAACTAACTCCTGCTTGGTGGAAGGGGGACATAGCGCAATATATAACTAAAAGCCTTCTCGAGTCTATGTGGAGAAGTTGGACTTAGACAAACATAGACAACAGCGATATGCTTAATGGTTGTGATACAATGGGTTACACTCACCGATGGCTCGAACTAATAACCTGTCTAGATTTAAAATAAATGGTAAATATAATGAAGGGACAAGGAAACGGGTAATAACGGAGAAAAGTTCTGATGATTAACAACTTTTATTTTAAGGGTTCCATGCTGTCTTTTATAGACCCGGTGAGGACCTGTTTGCTCGTCTCTAAAAATAGTCCAAAAAATAAGTGAGGATAATGTGCTAGAATAAACTATCGACAAGACACCCGCCCCAATTATGAGAATAATTGCATGATTATAATAGTGATTAGAGTTTCTGCGAATAATATGTTCCACCTCTATGACTGTCGTGAATGATGCCAGATAGACGTGGGAAAACAACATTATACCTATGACCCGTTGTTTTTGGGTGCAGATAAAACAAAAAGTGCAACTTAAGACACCTCCAAATGAAGGAAATAACGACAAGCTGGTAGACGGAAACGGAAAGTAGAAAACGTATGCCTTTACCTACAAATGACAAATTGGAGCTCTGCATAGATGCCACAACAAAAGGTAGAGTCGGTGGTTTTTCAATAAATTTATTGATCCTTAAAATAAAAGGCTGAGGTTCTCCATCGTTTTTTGTATCGTTTACCAAAACTGCTATGTATTTCTGTCCCCTTTTCAGTTACGTGTGGTTAAAGCCTAAAAGATAGATGGTGGTCGCCCCAGATACAGCAAAGACCATATATATGAAATTTTGTATTCAGGTAATGAGCTTTTGATGATAAGACTAATCTATAATCAGAGCAGGTTTATTTTTAAAATAAAGCGGGGTACATTTGAATCTTGCTATTTACTCTCCAGGTGGAATAACTATTGACATAATTCCGCCAATGAAGAAAAGTCCGTAGATGGCAGAATAAAGATAGAAAAAATCTGCATCCTTATGAGACCACATATGCTTTGTATCTCCCATAAATGTTGAGGTAGGTCGTATATCCAAAAGGTGGTTATTGATAAACACAGACCGTGATTTTAAAGAATGACTACATCCTCGCAAAGAAAAGAAAAGGAACAAGGCCTTTTTTGTAATGTAAATACATCTTAAATTTGGAAAGTGCCCGAACATTTGTTGGGAGTCAGCGTAGGTCTTTCTTTAAAAAAAGCTACAACTAATGTCTTCGAATGTTGCAGCAACTGTTACGTATTCTGTTGCGTTTACAAGAAACTAATGTATAGAAAAGAATTTCTGTATCTCTGTATAAGACAGTTGGTATAGAGGGATGACGATTGTAGTTATGTATTAGCTAATTACAAAGAATAAGGTTAAGAATGTTTGAATTGCCAGTAGATAGTGAATTGCTATGTAACAATCTTACAATGCTAAATAATGGATTTGCATGTAAAGCATATGTGACACCTAGTATAAGCCTAACAATCAGTGTATAATAGGCCCCTATTGATTATTTGTTTTCTGTAACTTTACCTTTTAGATATTTTTAACAAAAAACCCTGTCCTGAAGAAGGTGTCATCATCAACAAAAGACACCGAAACGCCGCGTCGACCTTTGGTTTTTTTAAATTGTGTATTTTATTGTGCAATGTTTTTGTGATGCAAATGATTATGTATGGCTTTTAAATAAATTGTTGATTTTTCACTGGTAAAGATTACAGTCTTTTAACTGTTGTGTGTTTACATAGATAGGGTCCCCACACTGACTATTGGCCGCTATTAGAATGAAAGAATGATGGTATGTTGACATATTTCTAGTTGTGTGAGCGTAGATAACCCTCAAGCCTTTTGGCCAGGTTATTCTACGCCCCAGGGTATATCCCCACCAAGTAGGGACTTTTTTTGTTTCTGTAAACTGGCAATCACCAGCCAGTAACCCCCTTGGGTGTTGCTACCGTGAGGTACTCTCTCTTTTTTCACTACATTTCTTCACTACATTCTTTTGTTAGTGAGATCAGACCTGTGCGACGTTTTTTAAGTAGAAAGTAATGCACCATGACTAATCAGAGTAGTGTTAATTAACACACTCGGGGAATTAACAGAATCATTGAAAACCATGGGATTGGTATTTTTAGGACAGGTGCAGTTAAGGTGAGGCCCTTTATTGTTGATATTGGTTTGAGTGGGGGACGGCCTGACCTTGTTCCCCCTGTGACTCCTATTATATGGTTTTAGCTTAACTATACAGTCAGCATGTGCCCAGGATGAAGTTAAACAAGGGATGCCTGCCATTCGCAGTTTAGGTGGGACCACATGGCCACTAGTTGGTTTCTTGACTGAAGTGACTCCATTCTCTAGTCAGGCCTTGCAACCAGGTTTTTTTTTTTTTTTTTTTTTTAAAAAACCTTTATTGGAGTAAGCAAGAAAATACAAGGATGGGCCTACAACCACACGGGCTGGCCGCTAAAGAGGAGTCGAAATACAAGATACCTGCCCGCAGAGGCAACAATCGACCAACAATGCAATACTCCCCACGAAATACAGGACAAAACAGATTTTATTTTATATGAAAGAACAAGCACACAACAAGGCGAAAGTATAGTACTGTCAGTCAGCCCAAAGGACGTAAAGGGGGTATAGCAGCAGGAGAACATAAACGGAGCTCCAAGCTCCAAGGAGATCGGGGGGGGGGGAGGGGCGAGGAGATCAGAGGGGAGAACCGGAAACACCAGCACAACCCCTATATAAAGGGTTCCAGGAACGCTCGCCTAGGGAGACAGGGTAATCTCAGCAGTGCCTACAAGGGGAGGAGTACAAATGTCGCCACGGTAGTCATTCCATTGACCCCAAACCTTCGTCCACGCCCTGGGTCTGCCCCTGGCCACATAGACAGTCTTTTCACGGAACATGGACCAGTCCATATTATCCTCCCATTTCGAGACGTCAGGGGGCCTAGAGGCCCCCCAGAGTTGCGCGATATCCCGCTTCGCAACCATATAACCCAGGGTGGCCCATCTGGTCTGGGCCACCGAATAGTCGGTGGGTTCCCAAACATTCAAAAGACAGCGACGAGGTTCCGGACGCAAGGACACACCTGTCACCACAGCCATCACTTCAAGCACAGCCGTCCAATAAGCAGCCACCATCGGGCACTCCCAAAGAATATGCAAAAAAGTTGCACTCAAACCACAGCCACGCTTGCATAACCCGTCGGAGGAAAAGCCCATCACCACCAGACGCGGTCCCGTAACGTACACCCGATGAAGGATCTTAAGTTGAACCAGACGGAGACGAGCCGGAATAGCCACCTCCTTCGGGGAGGAGAGGGCCGATTGCCAGTCCTCATCATCAAGTTCCAACCCATCGCCCACCCACGCTTCTAGAAGTCGGACCAGTAGGTCGGCCCGATTATTAATCAACTTTTTATAGATCAGGGAGATAGTGCTATCAGGAAGATGCCCGTCAAGGATACGGTCTTCAAGGGGGGAAGAATCAGGCGGAATCTCACCAGGAGCAAATACCGAAGCAAGGGCGTGTCTGACCTGTAGATAACGAAAGAACTCCCGACCATTCAGGCCATAGTCAGCCTGGAGGGCCTGAAACGACCGCACAGAACCCTTAGAGTACACATCCCCCACCTTACAAATCCCAATCACATCCCAACGGTCGAAACCCTTGGTAGACCAGAGACCGCCCAGACGTTCCGAAGCATAAAGCGGTGTCGCCAACGTCAAGCGATCTTCCCAGCCCAAGCTCACATTCGCAGCGCGCCACACAGTCAAAGCAGTCAATGTAGGTCCCACAAGATGGCGCCCAGCGGAGCGAGAGTAAAGCACTCTGTTAAAATCACCTCCCGGAAGCTGAAGTTTATCCATCTCGAACGCCGGATTACGACCCGGCGAAAACATAACGTGATTGATAGCAGACAGGTGGGAGGCCCAATAATATCTCTTAATGTCGGGGAGCGCCATGCCCCCGTCATACCATGGGATGGAAAGTTTCGCGAGAGCAATGCGCGGACGCCCATCCCAAATAAGCTGTCTCTGAAGACTTTCAATCTCCCGAAAATAGGTCTTAGGGATAGGATCATAAAAGTTCTGGAGAGCGTAGAGAAATCGCGGCAATGACATCATTTTAAACATGGCCGCCCGACCCAGAGGAGATAAGGGAAGTTTACGCCAGCGGGCAACGTCCAAACGTAGTCTAAGCAACGGGGGAAGGAGATTACGATCAAAGCGAAGGGACGAGTCCAAAGTAACAAAAATCCCCAAGTATTTGAAGCCATCCTGGGCCACCTGAATGGGAAGTCTACTCGGCAACGGAGGCAAGACACCAGATAAAACATATACACAGGACTTGGTCCAGTTAATTACAAGGCCCGAGTTAGCACCAAAGGACGCGAGAACGTCAAATAAAACGGATAAAGACTTACGAGGGGAGGTAAGATACAAGAGGATATCGTCCGCATAAAGCGAGACACGGTCCTCAAAGTCCGGGGCCCAACGAATCCCTTTAAGGGACGGTTCCCACCGAAGCCAGGCCGCCAATGGTTCAAGAGCGAGTGCAAACAGCAGCGGAGACAAGGGGCAACCCTGGCGGGTGCCCCTGCCCAAGGAGAAGGGAGCCGACACCCTACCATTCACCACAACTTGCGCCAGAGGTTCCGCGTACAACAATTTAATCCAGCTAATAAACTCGCACCCGAATCCGAACTTCTCAAGAGTCGCCCATAAATAGGGCCACTCCACAGTATCGAAGGCCATAGAGGCATCCAAGGACGCCAAAATGGCCGGTTCCGTCAACAGCCCCGCCCTCGCTATCACGCCGTGAAGGCGACGTAGATTCAAAGCAGTATTGCGATGCGGGATAAAGCCAGATTGATCTGGATGGACCAGGTCACCAAGAACCGACAGAAGACGGGACGCCAAAAGTTTCGCCAAAACCTTGGGTTCAACATTTAACAGGGATATAGGCCTATATGAGGAACAAAGGTCCCGCGGTTTACCATCTTTGGGGATGACGACTATCGTCGCCAGACGCTGATCGTAGGGAAGGATGTTCCGCTCTCGGGATTCTAAAAACATATCGCGGAGATACGGCGCCATCTTATCGGGACGTAACTTGTACAACTCAATAGGCAACCCGTTCGGGCCCAATGCTTTGCCCGAGCGGAGCGAACGGATAGCAGTAGCTATCTCATCAGCGGTAAAAGGGGAGTCCAAAGCAATACGGTCCAAGTCGGAGACACAAGGCAGAGTTATATCACGCAACAGAAGGCGAGAATCAGCCACATCCCTCACAGACACGGGAGCATACACAACACGGAAGTATTCGGCAAAACGGTCAACAATAGCAATCGGGTCAGTCACAATCTCACCACTCGCAGACTGAATCACGGGCACCACACGATTAACTCTTTCTTTCTTGTCCAACCACGCTAGGAGTTTACCCGCTTTATCACCCACATCATATAACCTGCCTTGTTGTTCTCGAAACATCACCTTTGCAGCGTCCGTGACCAGGGATTTATAGGCAAATTGTTTCAAACCCAGGGCGTGAAGTTTCTCAGGTGTGACACCAGAGTCCAGTTCGTCCTCCAAAGCCGAAATCTCCCCCTCAAGGTCTACCACCTCCCTCTTCCCGGCTTTCTTAGCTTCAACAATCAAGGAAAGGGCCTGTCCACGAATCACCGTTTTAAAAGCTTCCCACAGGGACACAGCCGAAGAGACCGACCCCTCGTTGTCCAGGAAATACGCATCCATGGACTTGAGCAAGAGGCTACGGGTCTCAGGGGAGGAAAGGTACCATGGGTTAATGGGAGCTACTCGGCCCGCTGCCTCCACCCCAACCTCAAAACGAAGCCAGAGCGGCGAGTGGTCAGAAATACCCCTTGGCAAATGCAAAATCTCACTGACCGCCGACGACTGGGCCGCGGGCATCAGGAAATAATCCAGCCGAGACAAACTGCCATGTGCCCCAGAGTGGAATGTGTATTGAAGCTGAGTGGGATGCAACAGTCGCCAGCAGTCCACAAGGCCAAAGGTATCTAGAAACCCACCCAACCACTGCTGAGCAGCCGGAGTATCCCTAGGGGGATGGCGATCGTGAAGGCCAGAAAGCACCGAATTAAAATCACCGGCCAGGAAGAGAGTACTATTAGGGAGATCTAACAAGACGCGGCCCAAATCAGTGAAAGTAGAAGTGTGCAAACCCGGGGGGACATAAACATTGAAGAGAGATAGGGTGCGGCCCTCATATCTACCCACCAAGACCGCATACCTCCCTCGGTCATCTTGAATCACCTCATCAATTGCCAGGGGGAGGGAGGTTCGAACAAGGATACCCACACCCCTGGAACCAGAGGTAAACCCCGAGTGTGCCACAAGGCGGTAGCCCCACCTATTCATTGCATAACAAACATTTCCAATCAAATGAGTTTCTTGCAGGAAAACAATGTCCGGTGATAAACGTCGTATATATTTCAAAACCACACTGCGCTTAATACGATCTCCCAGACCGTTAACGTTCCAGGAAACAAATTTTAACCCTCTACCCCCCATCCCATCCACCCGATCCAAGACCCCACGTCCATGAGCACGACATCAGAAACAGCAGCAAACACAGGAGCAATCCGCCTTGAAAACAACACACAGAAAAGAAGGAACTTCCCAACCCCCCTCCCCCAAACTGAAAAGGAACACCCCCCACCCTGCACCCCTGCAAAAAGCTAAAGAGCCACCCCAACCTGCAGTGTGCCTGTCGCCCTAGGACCCCTATTCTACACAAAGACCCCGGAGGAGGAAAGGCCCCCGTTCCACCCGCCCCCCGACCACACCAAGAACTAAAAGGAACAAACTAAAGACAAAATAATTATGCTGTAGAGGAACGCCGGCCAACACTCCTGAAAACGTGTTCAAAGTAAGACATGAGAGCCGAACAGTCAGATCTCCGCACCACCTTCGGCACCACCAGGGTGAGCGGCGGGCTCAGTCTCAGGAGGACGGTCAGGCAAGGAGTCCAGCCAGTCATTAACAACATCTGGTCGATCAAAGAAAAGGGTACGCTCGTTATACTCGACCCGAAGCCTGGTGGGAAAGAGCATAGCATAGCGTAGGCCCCGGTCCCGAAGACGTTTCTTGGCACCACGAAACTCCATCCGTTGTCTCTGAACTTGTTGGGAAAAGTCCGGGTAAAAGTTCACCGTGGCATTTTCAAAGGCCACCGGGCCCTTCACCCGCGAAGCCTGCAGGATAGCGTCCCGGTCTCTATAGTGGAAAAGCTTCGCCACAATAGGTCTCGGCGGGGCTCCCGGCTTACCTTTGCCCCCCGGAACACGATGTGCACGTTCCACTGTGAAAAACTTAGTAAGACCAGAAGGGGCAAGATGGTTCAAGACCAGATCTTCAACCAGGAGATCCACCGAGTGGGGTTCTGGGTTCTCCGGTACACCAACCAGACGGACATTGCAGCGACGTGCCCTATTTTCAAAATCCTCCAGGCGTCGGGTCATGAAGTCGTTCACCCGACGGAGATTCCCAACCTCCGTCTGGAGCTCCGATACGTCCTTCGTGAGGCTGGATGATTTAATATCCAATGATTGTACCCTTTCATTCGTCTTGCCGAGATCAGCACGAATCAGATTCACTTCAATAGCCACAGTGTCAAGTTTATGGGCCAAGGCCTCGTACTGTAGGCCGATGGATTCCCTCACGCCCGAAATGGCGCCCATAATGTCCTGCAGGGAGGGCTCCGCCGACTCCTCCAAAACTCGATCGGACGCTGTAATAGGACCAGGCAGGGCAGCTCCGGGGGACCCCTTAGAATGGGTATAGCGGTCCATAACATTTGATTGAACCGGAGCTCCGCGCAGAGGTGTTTTCGTCTTGCGCGTCTCCCTGTCCCCTCTGCCCGCCATTTTGAAGATGCGTCACAAGGCGAGCCACCAGGGTCAGCGGGCCCGACACCCAAATCGCAGGACCAAAGGTTCCAAAAAGGGCACCACACGGGTAGAGGTCGCCAAACCAACAAATAGTCCACAGGAAAGCCCAACAGCCGATCTGCCTCCAAGTATCAGTCCATGCACGACACGCACACTGTCGGCCCAAGTCGAAACAGAATCGAAACCGAAACTTAGGAGGGGGACCCACAAGGCTAGTTCTCCTGCCGCTGTTGTTCAATTCCAGGACGGCCACAGAACCGCACCCCGTCCCGGGCGCACCTCAAGGGCGGAGCCCAAAAGCTCAGATCACCATATCTCAGGAATCCAATGTCCAAATCGATTTCTGAAAAGTGCCAGGGTCATCAGCCAAACGTCCTCCACATGAATTCTTGCAGGAAATCAGGATTCAGTCAGGATAAAATGCCGGGAGCGGCGAGGGTCCGGAGAGCGCTGTGCTCAAGCGGCCATCTCGGATGCCCGCCAAGCTCCTCCTCTCGCAACCAGGTTTTAAGGAACCTGAAAGCAAAAGGCCTAATGGAGAAGGGATAACTGTGGGGGAAAACCTAGCTGAGTGGCGCTCTAAGCTATTCCCTAACTGTTTACGCTATTCCCAAACCCAAAGTCGCCACCATACTACAGCATTTTCACAAGTACATGTACATTTGAAGACACATCAGTCCTGTGGAAATATAAAATATTTTGAGCTCAGCAGCACGCTCAGAGCAATACTTAAATATGAGTATGCCATGAAGCAGGAAGAAGGAGAACAGTGAGAGTGATGGGTGTAAGTTTGACAGCTTTGCATAAGCAGAAATCTGTAGTTAAATAACCATCCCCGTAAAAGAGATACAGCCTTTGCAGCACCTTTTTGGATAATTTTGTGGCTGATGTTTGAGTCTGTCCATAATCATTAACCAATATTCATCAGCCATTTATTTTGTAGAATTTGCAGTTTCATTGAAAACAATTGCTCCTTTCTGCACCCACACAAGGTGCAGAATGGGATCATGGTATAATCCTTGAAGTCCCCCAGGCCAGGCTCAACATCCAGATAGTGGATTCCACAAATGCATCGGAGCTCTGACACTGGAGGGAGGTGACACTGTCCTGGGAAGGACACAAAATGCCTGTCTGTCTGTTACTCCGCCAATAAGAGCTGTGCTCCTTGTGATGACGTAACTTGGTTCCATGGGAGTGTTCCTGTTTGGAGCCAAGTCAGTGGAATGTCGTCTATGTGAATCTTGGGAAGGTTCCAGTTTTGTCAGTTATTCCTGTGAGATGCTGGATGAGGTTGATTAATAAAGACCTTCTACTTTTACCATACTATTGCTGATATGTACTTTATTACACTGGCGACATTAGGTGGTGTGAAGTATCCACGATAAGGTCATCAACCTCAACAACAAGGAAAAGAAAAGGTAGAAGAAAAGTTACCTCAAAAAAAAAATCAATTTCGCGTGTAACAAAAACGGCAAAGAGCGGAGAAAGAAGCGTAACACTGGCGAGCGGTGTAGCAGATCGGTGAGGAAGAGAAACGACATCTGGAGGGATCGGTCGGCTCTACTCCGAAGTGACACGCATAATCCTCGCGTGAGTGTTATTGCCGTGAGTAAGAGAAAACAAGCTACACTTGCTGTAGAAAATTTTGGAAATGTTGCGAAACAAGCTCAATTGCCAAAAGAAAAAGAACTAATTGTTTATGACATCACGTGGCGGCCATCTTAGGTGTGGGAAGTCTGTACTGAAATGAATTACTAGAAGATGTGCCCAATTGACTAAAGAAACAAAACCGAATGTTTGTTAGTGACGTCACGCGGCGGCCATCTTGAGTGCATAAAAATTAGTCGAAATAAAAGGATTTCATCGTGATTGGAAAGTAAAGATTGTTTTAAACATCAGAAGAGTAAAACTATAAAAAAAAGTCTGTTAAAGGCAATTCGGTGTGGGAGGAAAGCGTTTTGGAAGTGGAAGAAGATCAACAGTAAAAGAAGAAACAATTTCTTGGAAAATTAACGCTGATTTGGAAGCAAGTAGAAAAGAGATAATCGATAGTGAATTATCCATGGTTCAATATTAAAGAAGAATAAAGTTGGAAGTTAAAGAAAGAAAGCGGAGTTTGTGCTTACGGTGATGAGCACACCAATTTTATTTGTTATTTAAAAAAAAAAAGTAAAATTTTTATTTTATTTTGTTTTTAACGTGTTTAAAATATGACAATCCGTTCCTAGTGGGAAAAGTAAAGTAATGTGATACATTGTTAGCAACTGTGATAAGTGAAATCAGATAGAGCATACTCTTGGTAGTTCACCTAAAAAAAAAAAGGGGGAATATTCACTTAGACTTCTGGTAAAGTAAAGAGAAGCTTGTGTGACAATGCAGAATGTAACTTTGCCACCGTTTTTCTTTCTGATCCAGGCGATCCACCTATTAGATGGAAAAAGTGGAAAAAAATTTTGAAAATTACGCAAGGGTCTGTGGCGCAAATTTAAGTGCAGAAAGGAAACATGCTCTCTTGATGCATTGCATTGGTGGGGAAGGACAGGAAGTTTTAGAGAATTTACCTGTTTTAAGTCAAGCAGAACAAAGGGGACTTAATGAATATGAAATTTGTATAAAACAGTTAGACTTACATTATTTGCCTAAAGTAAGTACGATAATGGAGAGATATTACTTTGGTTTGAGGGAACAAGGAAAGGATAAAATGGTAGAACAGTTTGTTACGATGTTAAGGAAATTAGCTTCAAGCTGCAAATTTGGTGAGTTAACAGAAGAAAGGATACAAGATCAATTTGTATTGAGATGTACAAATGACAAAATAAGGGAGGAACTGTGGATGAAGGATGAACCACCTTTAGATGAAGTGATGGTTATTGCCGAGCGGGTAGAACACATGGTTAAGTGTGTGGGTGATTTGAGCAAAACTGGGAAGAATACGTGCTTCAATGAAAAGGTTGAGGAAGTACAAGTTCAGGAGGTGAAGTGTCAAGAAGAGAAAAAGAAAAAAGATCCAGTGGATGCTAAATGTGGCGTTAGTGATAGCCAGGCTAGCAAGACAACAGTAGAAAAGAGAACTGGGAGTAATTTTCAAGGAAATTGCTACAGATGTGGAAGATTGGGACATATGGCCAATGATAAGAACTGCCCTATTTTGAAAGTTGTATGCAATGTATGTGGGAAGAAAGGCCATTTGGGTAAAAATTGTTGACTAAGATTTAGAAGAGACACTAGAGTTGAAACTAAAGAAGTAACCTTCGAAATTAATGATGGCATCTTAGAACATCCTTCTGATTGGGTTAAAGTAGGAGGAGTTAAGATTAAGATGAAGTTTGAGTCTTGCTCACATTTAACTTTTATTTCAAAAGAAGATTATTTAAAACATTTTAAAGGGAAGTTTGTATTAAAAAGATCTGATGTGAGACCAACTGGTTATGGGAAAAAACCAATCAATATGTTAGGGTTCTTCACAGAAATGATGGAATATAATGAGAGATATGTTGTTGGGAAAATTTATGTTGCGGAAAAAGGCGATAGCTTAATAAGCTCGTCACATTAAGCTAATTTAGGTGTGGTGCTCAATCCAAATGCAAATCCTTCAATTCAAGTACAGTCTGTAAATGATGATAGTGAAGCGGTAATAGGAAATTTTAAAGAATTGTTCAATGAGAAACTTGGATGCCTGAGAGGTTACAAACACAAGATCAAGTTGAAAACCGGTGCCTTGCCTGTTGCTGCAAAAGTTCGACGTGTTCCAATCTGTATGCAGGATGCTGTGAAGGAAGAAATTGAGAGATTGTTAAAAACTGTTGTGATTGAAGCTGTGGAAGCGACAGAATGGTTGGCCCCCATTGTCGTTGCGAGAAAACCCAATAATGAGATTCGTCTATGTGTAGATCTTCGTGCCTTAAACAAAGAGGTGATAGTAGATAAATTTCCTCTTCCCAACATTGAAGAACTTGTTGCAACATTGGATGGTGCATGCTACTTTCCGACCTTAGATATGGTTTCGGCTTATCATCAAGTTCCTCTGTTCTCTGAATCCCAAGAGTTGACGGCTTTCATAACCCCATTCGGATCTTACAAGTTTAAAAGAATGCCGTTTGGTCTAATTTCTGCGGCGTCAGTGTTTCAGCGGATAATGAATGATTTGTTAAAGGATGTTTGTGGCGTGAAATGTTATCAGGATGATGTGTTGATATGTGGAAGTACTAAGGAAGAACATGATTGTAGATTAAGGTGTGTACTTGGGAAGATGTTAAAGGCTGGTCTCTCTCTCAGACGTGACAAATGTAAGATTGGAGTGACGGAACTAGATTATTTAGGTCATCATATTTCTGGTTTTGGTGTGAGGCCAAAAGAAGACTTGGTAAAAACGATTGAAGAGCTTAAAGAACCTTGTCCAAAGGAAGAGGTTCCGTCGTTTTTGGGAATGGCGGAATTTTATAATAAATTTATTAAGAATTTTGCAGACAAAACTGAATTTAAGAAGTATGATGTGTAGAAAATGTGAGTTTGTCTGGACTGATGAGTGCAATAAGGAGTTTATTCAAATTAAGAAGGAGCTCAAATGTGCTCCGAATCTACAAACATTTAGGCCAGGTGAGCCTACTTTCATTGTTACAGATGCAAGTTGTAAAGGACTCGGAGCTTTGTTGTTTCAGGTTAGGAACGGGGAGAAAATCTCATCGCTTGTGCATCTAGGTGTTTGAAAGGTGCAGAGTTAAATTACTCTGTGATAGAGAAAGAGGCTCTTGCTATTGTTTGGGCTATTAATAAGTTCAGGAAATTTGTTTGGAGTTGTCCTTTTGTTGTGAGGTCAGATCACAAACCTTTAAGAGAGATTTTGGAGAAAAAGGGTCTCGATGCTGTTTTTGCAAGGATTAGGAGATGGGTAATCGCTCTTCAGGAATTTGATTTCAAATGTGAATATATTCCTGGTAGCACTAATGTTTCTGCTGATTGTTTGTCACGTTTAGTGAATTGTGTAGACGACTTGGAGAAGGACGTGCATGATGAAGGTGTTGAGGAAAGTGAAGTCAGGGTTTGTAAAATTACGTCTGGTGCCATAAAAGAGGATGAATGGAAGGAAGAATTATCTAAGGATGGTGAACTAGTTGAAGTCATGAATTGTGTATCTAAAAATCATAATGGGAAATTGTCAAAACCTTGGTCGTTAGTTTCTCATGAATTAGCTGTGGTGAATGGGGTTCTGGCAAGGGGAACTAGATTAATTCCTCCAGTAACTTTGAGAAACAACATTATCAATATGGCCCATGTTGGTCATTTGGGAATTTCAAAGACTAAGGAGCGTATTAGACAGAATTTTTGGTGGCCTGGTCTTGATTTGATGGTGGAAAGGGCTGTTCGCGACTGTGTGGCGTGCTATGTAAGTGACAAAGTACTCAAACCAAGGTGCACACCTATGGTGGCAGAGTTTTGCCGTTGTGCCCGTGGGATGAAGTTGCAATAGACATTGTCGGTCCATTACATGGAGAGAAGAATAATCCTTATTTGTTGGTGTTGATGGACTTACATTCTCGGTGGGTGGAAGTTAGTGCAGTTCGTGATGTCACCTCTCGTTGTGTGATAAATTTTCTAAAAACATTATTTAAAAGAGAAAGTTTTCCTAAGTCCTTACTTTCGGATAATGGGCCTCAATTTTATTCAGTTGAGTTTGAGGATTATTTGACAAAATGTGGTATTGTTCACAAAAGGATTTCGTTATATCATCCAGAATCCAATGGTTCCCTGGAAAGGGTAAACAAAACTTTGAAAGAAGGAATTCAGTTAGCTAGAGTTAATTCTTTGGATTGGAGGGTGGAATTGCAGAATAGAGTTTCTGCTTATCGTTTCACTCCTCATTTTACAACTGGCAAGACTCCTTTCGAGTTGTTTAGGGGTAGGTCATCTAATACAAATTTGTGTCCAGGTTGGATGGATCTGGACAAAGGTTTGAAAGATAACTGAATTGGACAATGGAGAGACAGAGAAGTCCAGCAACAGAGGAAAAGGAAAATCTACTATGATGTGAATAAAAATGTTTTGGTTCCCAATTTCAAACTTGGTGACATGGTAAAAATTAGAGTTCCTGTGGGTTGTAAGAGGTGGTCTAAGTTTACAGACGCAAAGAAAATTGTAAAATTGTTCAATAATGCAGTGAAAACAGATGATGGGCGAATTTGGAACCTTAATAGGGTTGCACATGTGCCTATTAGTGATTCAAGTGATGTTTTGTTACCATCTGTTTCTTATAAAAAAACACTCTGAGTCTGTCACAAGAGTTAATGACTCTCGCAGCTCTAGCAGAGTTACTAGAGCTCCTGCTTATTTGAATGACTATGTATAACAACTCTTTTTGTGCAGGAAATTGTCAAAGGTTTTGAAATTATTGTAAGGGAGGTGTGGGTTGTATGTCTGTTAGAACTATGTGTAGTTTTGTGTCATTACTCTATTTAGTTATGATCTCTGTTCTTCTTCATCATCTTTAAGTTTGATCTTGTAAAATGTAAAGAGGAAGGAGTGTGATAACGTAACTTGGTTCCATGGGAGTGTTCCTGTTTGGAACCAAGTCAGTGGAATGTCGTCTATGTGAATCTTGGGAAGGTTCCAGTTTTGTCAGTTATTCCTGTGAGATGCTGGATGAGGTTGATTAATAAAGACCTTCTACTTTTACCATACTATTGCTGATATGTACTTTATTACACTCCTCTTGCCTATTTCCTCTCTAATGATGCTTATTGCTGCCTTAGGTTGTTGATGTTCATTACTACCTGTAACCACTGACGATCATTACTGCAAGGACTACTGATAACCATTACTCCCTGTGGCAATTTGGATAAATTACTGTCTTGGACAATTGATGTGTACTACGGCTTGGGGCCAGTGTGTCATGTTACTGCTTTGGGAAATTGATGCTCACTATTGCCTTGTCTGGTCATTACTGCCTCGGTTCAGTATTGATTCTTCTTCCTGCGTCTCCATAGGCTTGTGTATTTACTAAACAAAAGCCAAGCCTATTGCTTTGTCAATGCGTGTTTTAATATTGTGACATTGTGCTAAAACACCCATATAAATACCAGGTATGCTCAGGGTTGAGTATTTGCAGAACCAGCAACAAACAGAGAAATTTAACCTGAACACAACCAGAACGAAAACAAATAAAACACCTTAGTGCAGTCACACGTGCACCTATACCTGAATTGTACAGGAGGAACACAATTCATTGCTTCTCTTTACTTCATGCCTGTTCTACCTGTACTTTTACCACAAGCCCTTAAACATGAATTATGGACTGTGACAATCATTTGTCCAAGGAATGCCTTAACATTTTAGAAGACTTTACTGGGCATTAATATTTCAATGGAATTAATGTGGAATACCCATTTCGTTGTTAAGGTCCATTTATTTGTTAAACTATTTTCTACGTGAATAATACAACTATATCTGGGAGTTTTTCATTCCGGGCTCACGGAGTTTCCAGTAGATATTACGGAATGTGTTTTACACGTGCCATGCTGAATATATATTCAATGTGTGTTTAAATGCATCCGGTCAGCTGTCATATTCTGCAAGTTTAGTGCAAGATGACTGAAAGCGCCATTATGCAGCCAAATTGCAGCTCAGGGTTAGAGGCATAAACTGATTTCATTGACCGAATACGTTAATAAAAAATAGGATAGCGAAGTGACATATAACGCCCAAAGCAGCTTAAGATGAGAAAAATAAAAACTGAAAATTCAAATGTCGGTAATAATATTTGCATGTGAGTAAAATTCCAATTTAAAGCAAATGCAGCTATCCCCAGGTGTCAGTATTAAAATAATGATCAAATCTGATTTACTTGCATTAGGCATACATGAACTGTGACTTTCTAGGATTTAGAATGTGTTTGTGATTCAACCACCGTTACCATACTTACATATTAGGAGTTGGGTGTACATCTAGAAGGCAGTCACTCAGTAAACTGTTGTTATGCTACGAAAATGCCTTTACATAAGTCCTGACAATACCAGAGAAGTAAACAGAAAATACGTGAAACAACCTACAGCATAACGAGACAGATCCTTTTTATACCCCATTCCCCAATTTTTGTAGTGTGCTGAAACTAAGCAGAGCTCCAATGAAAATACTGTTATAAAATAAGAGTATTACTTAAGCATGTCTAGGAGAAACAAATATTTGTTTCAAATATTGTAGACATGAAGTATTTTACTCCTTTTTTTAATTGAAAAAATAAAAATAATTATGGCCATAACTGACCATTCTCATCCCCCTTTTATCTAACCTCATTTCCAGCAAAAAATTCAGAAGAAAAGAATACAAAATAAAAATAAAAAATACTTTGTAATCTATATTACCAACTTAATTGCAAAGTTATTTATGCCAATGTACCCAATGATGGGACATATAAGCGGAAAAGCTTTTCTGTCTGAGTTCGTTGTGCAGATGTGTCCACATTTCTGATGACATACAAAGCAAGACAGAGAAACACACAACTAAAATTTTCATTAGGAGATTCTATAAGGTGCTCAGCCCTATGAGTTCTTTTCGAAAGGTGGTTCTGCAGACATACGTAGTGGCATTTGGCGATAAATGTTGGAGTGTAAAATATCAGACCATCAGGAGTTTCAGATTTTCTCAGAAGATTCCAAGTCTGCCACACAGAGAAGTGGGAGGCACATACACTACAAAAGGTGTCAAATAGCTGTTTGAGCTCCATAAAAACCAGGATCTTTCTGAAAGACAAAGCTAAAATAACACAGAAAAAATGGTCACAACATAATTTACATTCTTTTTATCAGACCAAATCTTGACACAATATAGTTTGTCATTAGTTCACAAAGATTTTTACCAATTAACATCTTTTTGATGCACTAAACATCAATTTACCTGTCAGGGATTTAAAAAAATTGGCTCTTCATAATATTTGCGAAGAGTCCAATTGAAAGTGTTAAAAATACTTTGTAACACCTGGTGAGATGTGTTTCTTTCAACATTTTTGTAAATATACAGCATATTAATATTAATATTCTTAATTAGCATTCATTGAGCGCATGGCTACCGTGAGGCATCCCAGCGCTAACGGCAAAACAGATCAAGGTCGATGGCTGGCAATTACTTTTCCACAATAGCCAAGTTTTAAGGCACTTCCGGAAGGTAAGGTGGAAAGTTTCAAGCCGCAGATTGAGAGGGAGGGTATTCCACAATCTGGCTGTGTTGCATGAGAAGGAGCGACCTCCGCTACACGTCCTATTAATTTTAGAGATATAGGCAAAATTTTAATTCGCTGAGCGGAGGGACTTCCTAGGAAGATACGAAGTGATCAGAGACTGGTTGATGCGAGGGCCTGTGCCTTTGAGAGTCTTGTGAGCGGTGCATAAGGCCTTGTAGGAAATTCTCTCCTCGATCGGCAACCAGTGTAAGGTTTTCAGACTGGGCCTGGCCGACTGCGTTCTACACAAGCCAGTCAAAATTCGCGCTGCACAGTTCTGTGCCACCTGAAGCTTACTTAGAGTAGATTTTGGTGCTCCCATATCCGGAGTCATTATCTGTTCTGGACAGTGATCAAACGGGACAATAAAACTGATGTATTGCTTTTGGGATTTTCTTAATTTCGTTGTTCTAGTGTAACCTTCACAGAGGCTACAACAGCAATTAAAACATTGTTTTAATGGGAATACTGGTTTGAAAAAGTACCCAAAGATTAAAAGCATGCATTGACTTTGTTGCAAATAATAAATGTTGTAAACCAGTATTGTTTAATTAGCTTGTAACTCTCCCTGACTGCTCAACTGACATACTTTTTTAAGAGCTGGGACATCTACTGCAACATCAACCCACCAAACATTCAATGTTGATAGCGCTCTGAAATAAACATCCATCCTCTAACTCTTGTGGAATTCAGTGAGAACTTTTGAATAAGTTTGAGGACTTTCTTTGATAACATTGACCATCAACTAACCTTTATGTAGTATCCTAGTATACAGTCCATGTTATTGTTACCCGATGTTCACCACCTGCTCAGCCAGTGGAATGTTGCAGTGATGATGCACTTAAGAATGTTAGGTTGTGGAAAATTAGTACGATTTTGGTAAACATTATCTGCGCCATCTTGCCTTTCCCCCTGATGCCACACTTTTTGTCGTGCGCGCCCGCCATTTTAGGTGCCTCGATCAGAATAGCCCTTTTGCATGCCACTGGCCCCCGACGTAGCCCTTCGCCCTCACCAAGCCTGCACGCTGACCAACCCCCCCTGCTCGCACCTGCTTTGAGTCATAAACCCCTCTTCAGCGCAGCTCTGCCTCAGAACCCCATCCTGTTCCCAGCGCGACACCTCCCTTCATTCCTTTTCATGGTCCCAGGCCCTTTGATGCCAACCCCCTTTTTCCTGTGTGTGCCCGTTTGTCTTCCTCGTTCCCAGGCCGACACCCAGCTCTGCCGGTACTATTCCTCGCCCCTCCCCGTACAGTAGAAAGCTTCCCTCATCAAAGACCCCCGAGTTGATCAAAGCCCCCACCCCATGAGATCCGATCGAACCCCCCACATTCCATGATCGGCGGAATATCCAGCTGCGCGATAATCATCACCTGTTGTGACCGGGGTGGGGACTTCTACTGTAAATGTGTGTGGGAACGGGCCCGAAGGGGAGATTCCGGGAATGTCTTTCCGTACATCAAAGCATTGCCATGAACATGTAATTTATAATAAAGCAATAAAACCTGTATATAAGAGGCCAGGCCTCAGAGATGCAGTTAGAGCACCTCAGAACGATACCTGCTGTCTAACTGTTGTGTTCTCCTCCGGAGAGAATAAACCTTGTTTCCTGCCTTCCCGCCTCCAGCGCCTGCCTCTTCATTGATCAATATTTCATGGGTCTAAGAGGCGATACCGCCGGGCAAATATCGATTGTCCCCTGACCCTAGATTCTACAATTGGCGTCCCAAGCGTGGGGCCCATCAGCGACTCGTGGATCCAGTGGGAGAGGTCCTGACGACAGAGTGAACGACTGCAACGATCGGGAGAGCTCTTGCCCAATGGACCCTCGTCTGGCAGCCGATCATCCGAACTTCACTAGTTCCGAACAGACCTCTCTCGAGTGATCTACGGTCCTGACTGGGAACCATTAGGAGTGCTGCGAGGAATACGAAAAAAAGAGGACGATCGGGCGCTGGATTCGGAAGACAAGAAACTGTCCATACGGTCCGGGTAAGGTCGTGTAAACACGACAAACTGCAAAATAATTGACTAATTGTTCAGAAAATACTAGTATTACTCTTTGTTAACTTATTTGGAGATTCACTGTCTGCACGCGGAGAAACAGTAGGCTCTTTCCCTTTTACAAACAGTGAAGGATAGGTAACGCAGCCGTCGTGCCTATTTTTCTCCCCCACTGAATCCTATTATTTATTAACGGTTTTGGGGAGATTCCCTCTCCCACACTGATTAACTGGGTTCTTTGACCCCGAACTACTGTTCACGGATTGTTTTCTGGAGATTCTCTGTCTGCAAACAAGAAATAACAGATTCCTCTTTACGGATAGTGAAAGGGTAGAGGACGCAGACTTTTGCGCCCCTACTTACTCTCCCCACTGATTTTATTTTATTTTTATTGGTTGTTTTTTATTGGTTGTTTTTTATTGGTTCATGAGGTATTCACTGCCTGCAAACAACGTAGAATAGAAATATTCTGTCTAGTCTTTGCACACAGTGATAAGATAGGCAGTGCTGACTTTTGTCCCTCGTTGCGAGCCGTCATGTCTGTCTTCTCCCCACTGATTGATAACTGGTTCAGCCCGGACCGTTTATTAGAGGTGGATCATCTAGCTCCGCTGGAAGGCACCCCTAATAAGGACATGTTCACAAACTATGGATTAGTTACCATAGCCTATAATAAATTGTGGCACAGGTATACCAAAGAAAGTCAAGACAAACAGTGGCCACTGGTAGGATCCTTCGATCTTGATAAAATAGAAACGTTAGAAATAGCCCTTCGTAATAATAAGACAACGCCTATTATGCTCGACAGTCTCGGTATGTGGCGAAAAGAGGCAATGCAACGAAAGAGAAGAGACGAGGACAGAGCAGGTAGAGGAATATATCAGCAGGACAACCCCTGGACACCACGACCCGAAAGTTATCCCCCGACACTACGCACAGGACGGCCAGACTTAGGGCAAGACCAATGTGCTTTTTGTAAATGTATCGGACACTGGAAAGCCCAATGTCCGACTTTACTGAGCGAGAGTAGGAACAGAGGACCGACAGGAATAGCAGCCCGGAAGAAAGGGAAAAAGCGCGAGACAAAGAAGAATCAGACTGACATGGTCAGGCCAGATAGAACCACCACGTTCGATTATGCCCGATGGCACAGATTTCGCCAGACTGATTTCAGCGACATGTTCGAGTTTTCATAGATCGAACAACGTTAAGACGGGAACCCAGTCTAGCTCTAAATTAACAGACGGAAAAAGATAATTATGGCCAATAACTGTTTTATGTTTGTCTTGGGTCTTTTTATATAATATTTGTACTGTCTCCCCGTCTGAGTTTGTGTGTACGTAATGCATGAATCTGCGTCATCCCTCTGCCTGTGTTACTTTGGTACTTAAACTTTTGTTAACAGAAGCTTTAGTATGGAACAACCTGGAAAGAAAGGAGTGAGAGAACGAAATCCATAGGCCACTTATGAACTTGAACTTTTATTTAACATAACGAACAAGAAACAAATAACAATATGTAATAATAACACTTAATAATGCCCTAACAACAGAAAACATTTGAAACAAGAACGGTAAAACTAGAAAATGAAAGTCAACAGAACATTCACCCCCCCCCCCATTCTGGAACCTTCCAAAGTAGGGCAGGGTTACGGTTACGCCCAGCCGGCGGCAACCATATAAGGCGGGCCCTGCTGCCAACACTCGGTCAGGAAATCTTAACATATGGGGGAGCCGAAGGAGAGGCAGGGGCCAGCGGAGTCCGGCCACAGCGGCCCTGGATAGTTGCAGGCAGTCCCGCCACATGTCCCCCCGGTCCGGCCACCAAGGGCCAGGGACCGGGGCCAACGGGATCCGGCTGCAGCCGATGAGCCAAAGAACCCGCTCATGGGGCCAGAGCAAGGGGCGTCCGGCCGACATCCGCCGGAAGCCCGGTCCAGAGAAGGACAGGACACTTCTTTCTTTTCCCCTCCGTAATGGCCGCAGCAGCACGCCCGGCGCCACTTCTGTCATGAACAATGGCCGCGACAACTCTGGGCGGCGGGATGTCTTGTACATACCTCCAGTCCTGGTCGGGCTGGGAGGGAGAGGCGACGCGGACGAGCCTCTCCCACCCCCACGGATAGGAGGTTTCCCAGCCCCCGGCCCAGCGCCGAACTCCTCCAGCCAGGCGGTGGTGCCAATACCTGCGAAGCACCGAACATACCATGGTGGTGCCGATACTTGCGCAGCACCGAACATGCAACGGTGCCGATACTTGCACAGCACCGAACATGCACCGCAGGTGGCCATACTTCCGCAACACTGGACATGGGTTCATTCCAAAAGGTCTCTTCCACTCTTGCAGACTCGACGAAATGGGACTGCTGCAGGGCCTCAAAATGGCGTCTGGGCCCGCTGAAAGGCGGGTCTCGGCCGCTAGAGTAACTTTGAACGGCAATGTAACTCGATCGCTCGCCCACCGGAGCATGAGCCCACACCTCCGACAGCATCTCCACAGCCTTGAAGATTCTACGAAAGTCCCCGGAGCCCTCGGCCCCTGCAGGCTTCCGGTAAGGGACAACTGCCTTGATCGCTAAACGAAATAAGCATGGCATAGCCACTCCTTCTGTTAGCATGAATTCTTGAACTGCCGAAAAGGACTCTGGTCCAACTGCCAGTTGTAGGAAACATTTCCTTCTCTGATGCTACTTCCGGACTAACCCGGCCCCGCCCAAAACGGCGCCGGTATCAATAGGAACTTACGAACACCTCGTGGTGTTCCTTCGCACTAATACAAACTTGATGTTCCAAGACATATATATGATCCTTTTGTACACTTAACAAGAAAGAAGGAGAGCTCACTCGACGAACATGTAACAGGATCCCGTTAAAAATGTTGGTTACGAAATGTACGATGTATTATATTTTTATTTATAATTAATGTATAACCTCGCTTATGACGCACGCACACGGTATGCATATAGGAAATCTGATTGCAGCTAGTCTGACTATGCTTCTAAATTATGAAATAAATGCCCCCGATCCCCCCCAACCAATTGATGGACGTTTTAGTTACCTACGAATGACTGAATAAACGTTTCTAAATGTTTTTTATTGCTGCAAAACAACACCCCCACTGTACGCACTTTCGCCATTGCCGTGTCCGGCCAAATACGACTCCACCCTCATAATCTACGTACTGAAATGATTTTGCAAAAATAAAGGTTTTCGAAACTATGAATGGGTATTGCATGCTTTATTTAAAATGTGGGATCGGCGGGAGAGTTTTTGTGCACCCTACTTTGTTCTCTCTTTAAGGTTATTAGAAGGTGGTTGCCCAGCCTCGAATGAAGGATCGGATCTAAGACACGATACTCTGCCTTCGGACACACGACTGACCCATGAACTCGCGCATGGAGGAAGACCTCGACTTCTGAGGATGGGTAAAACGAAACGGTATAAATGATGGAATATAAAAAATGGGTAAAATGAAACGATGTAAATGTTATAAAATACAACGCTCAAAGGTACTAGGGAACAGAGTTGATCGAAGAACTAGTAAACCTTAGAACACCACTGCGTTGAAAGAGATTTAAGGACCCCGATAGTTAAATACACCTACCAACTAGAAACTCCGCGCTAAGTACTTCTGATTCCCTAGCGTTTTCCTACTCACAGCCTATAAGGACACACTGCCCCCCCCCTGACTCCAGAAACCACAACCTCAGGGATTCTATCCCGAGGAGATAAGACGGGTATGAGGTAAGTAAAGGACTCTTGAATCCATGTATTGGATACGCGCGAATGTTGTCCCCCTCCCTTCCCCTCTTTTCCCTCCCTCTGCAGGTTACATCGGAGATCACAACCGAGGTGTGGCGAAGATCTGAAGCCTTGCCAAGTCTGATACGCGAAGCAGACTAGCGCCGCAAGGTGGCACCTAAGCACTCCCACCAACTGCTCATGTAACAAACGAGCCAATCAATAGTGTGACTTGTTGAGAAATGATCACCCTTAATCCCGATTGCGCGAGTGGACACATGCCACGTATGTCTGAAACTATGAAAGAATGTTTGTGTGTGACTGAAGCGTCGACTCAACTGGTCAAAGGACCAAGAATGTAAGGAGTACGACACAATGGTGCCCATTTCCTTTTTCACCATGCATGTCCCCCGTACCCGACCTAATGCCCGTCCGTCCTGAACCGCATGCTTTCAAAATACTAACACAGACCTGCGATGTCTTGTATCAAGTAATGCGCTGAATAATCTATCTTAAATACACGGCCGCTCCCTATGTTGCACGTGTACTATCTAGCCTATTGTTGCACATCTCTCTCTCTCTCTCTCTCTCTCTCTCTCTCGCTCTCTCTCTCTCTCCTCCACACTCTCACTTTTCCGAACGACTAGCACCCAAATTGGCAGACCGCCACCCCTAGCACACCACCCAATTGGCTTCAAATACCGCCAGTATTTGCACAAAACTTGTCTTTAATACAATCACCCCGAGACCGTGTCATTACCTCTCCTTTCTGCTAAATTAACGAAACCGAGAGTTGGCGATGAGGGAAAGGACAGGTAAGACGACTGAGGTTCCCTAATCTGACCCGTAATAAGGGAACTACATGTCAGCGGCTCCTATGATGAAATAAAATGCCCCAGAAGGCGCGACCTTCCCCGTCCCGAATTTTCGCAATACCCAAACCAGTAAAAATGATCGGAACATCCTCGTATTCCAGCAACGCCCCCTGTTTCGTATCAGCTGCCCCAGACGAGTTATAAAACTGTCCCTCACCCCCGGTCATAAGAGATGGGTCTACTTACGCCCTTACCTCAGTTTTCTATGTCCCTAGTTGTTTCCCATAAGACCCCTGTCTTTTCTAATTTAGTAATCAGGCCATAAGAGGCCACATAGGAACCAGAATGATGTTTTACAAAGTTAAAGGATTAGACCGAAGCGAAGAAAATCATTGCAATGAACACCGTTGAAAGCGAAAAATGTTTAATTGAAAGGCAAGATGCATTGATAGAATGAAAAAAAATGTTTTTCCTATGTTCGTCCCTCGGCAAGATACCTATTAGTACCATATTGATAGCTCACAGCACCCTTTATAAATCTAAAGCCCTAGAGAACGGTATAGCTTTGTCAGGCTCGTATTACGAAGGGGGGGTCTCCATCAGATGAACTGTCGTAAACTGTAATAAATAGTTGTGAAGGAAAGTCATAGTAAATCCAACAGGCCCATCATCGGTCATTTATATGTTAGTTGTGAACCCTAATATAACGGACGTTTTCATTTTGTGCCTGGAGCTGGGAGAGAAATGGACTTATGTGATTACCTTCCTCTACCAATTCTCTAAAGACTGTCTTTTCAAACTTATTTTAAGGGTACGACCGTCGGAGGAAAGAAGGACCGGATGTGGGAGCACGTGGCCTGACTACAGACTATGGAACATCTGCGACATTGGCCAAGGCGAGACTGCGGCAGAAAAGAGCTGCAGGACAAGGCACTATTTCCGACAAAATGAGAGGAAAGGGCTGACCTGATGTCCCTGCTCAATGTTCAAAATGTGTGCCGAAAAAGTCCCCGCTCTCCGAACTCAGTCATGAGCCCGCCTACCTGGAATTCTCCGCCCCCTGGTCTGTTCCCGATCTGGCCCTGCTCCATCCCCCTTTTTTTCTCCGACCTACCCTATGGACTACTTACACACTCTTCTTCCACCTGAACTCTTTGACTGCCGACTCCAAAGGACACAGGGCGAAAGGGACCTTTTTGACCGGGAGAGCAAGAAAAAGGTCATGCCCTGCAACGCGGAATCTAGATCAGAGCTGGACCCATAAGCTCCACCGCCGGTGCTCCACAGTGCCAACGGAAGACGGAAACCAAAATGCTGAGGACTCGCTAACTTCGAACATTCCTTATTTATCGTTTCTACTATGTCTCATTTCTCTCCCAGCCACCAATGTATTGATTATGCAGCAACCAACAATGAACAGAACTCGGATATGTAATAACCTATCAGTTTACATTCCTACCGACTATAAGTAGCTATGAAATGTTTTGTCTGCATTACTATAACTTTCCTGCAAACGAGTTTTTTTTCGATGGACCCGCCTCCTAAGATGAGCGATTTTGAAATGTAATGTTTATAGCTCCTTCACCTGAGTTCCTACTTTTTACCTATGACTACCACAATAGACATGAATAGGAAATAGACCAGCAAGATGTCTTGAATATGTTAAAGGGAGGACTGTGGAAAATTAGTACGATTTTGGTAAACATTATCTGCGCCATCTTGCCTTTCCCCCTGATGCCACACTTTTTGTCATGCGCGCCCGCCATTTTAGGTGCCTCGATCAGAATAGCCCTTTTGCATGGCACTGGCCCCGACGTAGCCCTTCGCCCTCACCAAGCCTGCACGCTGACCAACCCCCCCTGCTCGCACCTGCTTTGAGTCATAAACCCCTCTTCAGCGCAGCTCTGCCTCAGAACCCCATCCTGTTCCCAGCGCGACACCTCCCTTCATTCCTTTTCATGGTCCCAGGCCCTTTGATGCCAACCCCCTTTTTCCTGTGTGTGCCCGTTTGTCTTCCTCGTTCCCAGGCCGACACCCAGCTCTGCCGGTACTATTCCTCGCCCCTCCCCGTACAGTAGAAAGCTTCCCTCATCAAAGGACCCCCGAGTTGATCAAAGCCCCCACCCCATGAGATCCGATCGAACCCCCCACATTCCATGAATCGGCGGAATATCCAGCTGCGCGATAATCATCACCTGTTGTGACCGGGGTGGGGACTTCTACTGTAAATGTGTGTGGGAACGGGCCCGAAGGGGAGATTCCGGGAATGTCTTTCCGTACATCAAAGCATTGCCATGAACATGTAATCTATAATAAAGCAATAAAACCTGTATATAAGAGGCCAGGCCTCAGAGATGCAGTTAGAGCACCTCAGAACGATACCTGCTGTCTAACTGTTGTGTTCTCCTCCGGAGAGAATAAACCTTGTTTCCTGCCTTCCCGCCCCCAGCGCCTGCCTCTTCATTGATCAATATTTCATGGGTCTAAGAGGCGATACCGCCGGGCAAATATCGATTGTCCCCTGACCCTAGATTCTACAAGGTGTCTGTGAGGAGAAGTTGCAGTTGAGATTGGGGTGAGCAGCATGCTGGCTGCTCATGGGGCTGATCTACAGAACATGTAACTAACTACAAAAAAACGTCCTGAATTACAACAACCAGCCTGGACTTTGTTACGACATTTATTTATGGGTTGTAGTCCCATTTTGGCATATTTTCTTAGTTGTGTTCCTTATATAGGAATACCTACATGGGTGCGGTCCACCAATAGTTAGAAGTACATACGTACATGGGTGCGGTCCACCCATAGTTTTTGTTAAAATATTAAGGTGTACGTTCATGGGTGCGGGCCACCCATAGTGTCTGTTTGAAATGTAAATTGTACGTACATAGGTGTGGACCACCCCAGAACTCCATAGGGTTTGGGTTCTGGGGGTGTTTCACTCCCATGTGTCTCATCACTGTGTAGGGTTCTCTTAGTCTTTTTCAACCGTGTTTCTCTGCATTTTGTTTCACATGTATTGTCATGTGATGTTTTCTTATTATTTATCAGTGAGCTAAATGTTCTTTGCTCTATCTTTAAGGTTTTGTTTTATTAACCCCTTCCATGCGCAGGACGACCAGGAGCCATCCTGCGCTATGGTGCTCGTGTGCTCAGGATGGCTCCAGGCTGTCCTCGCACATGGCAGGGGAAATCCCTCTGGTGCGGGCACCAGAGGGATTTCCTTTTCCCCATGACAGCCTAGGGAGCTGGGGAAGGGCTTCCCCAGCTCCCGAGAATGTTTGTGTTGTTTCTGTGCAATGAAGATCAGCGCACATGTCATGCTGACTTCATTGCACAGAAACTGAACCTAAAATGAGCCTTGAGACTCATTTCATTTTTACTTTCTATGTGCTCAGGGGGCTATCTCAGCCCCATAGCATGTAGAAAGACGGGAGAAATATCATTGGAAAGGGGAGAATCCCAGCTTGGGGATCTACTCACTAGGCACCAGGGACGGGGGAGCGGCCCCTTGGGCAAGGGCCTTTTCTCCCCCCCATAAAAGTTGGGCTAAGTTCAGTCTTTCTGCCCCCCCTGGAGGGCAGATGGGGCTCCAGCCCAATCTACCCCCCAAAGCCCACTAGAACCAGGGATTTTGTTTTACCACATAAATTAGGGGTGGGGCTGCCCAATATGCTCACGCTAATGCCCACACCCTCAATATGCCCCCCAGGGGTGCAGAAAGCCCACTAGACGCCAGGTTTTGTTTATGTTTCATTTTGAGGCGGGGGCTCACCAAGATGGGTATGCTAATGCCCCCATACCTCCCCCACAAAATTCCAGTCTTTCTGCCCCCCCTTGGGGGCTGATGGGGGCATTAGCCCCAAATCTGCCCACCCAGGGGGGACAGAAGGCCCACTAGAAAACAAGGAGTTTATTTTATCGTGCAAATTAAGGTGGGGGCTGCCCAATATGGGCATACCAAAGCCCTCCCTGCACAATACCCGTCTTTCTGCCCCCCAGGGAGCAGAAAGCCCACTAGGTGCCAGTTTTTTTTTGTTTACTGTGAATTTTGGGGTAGGGGCTGGCCAAGATGGGCATGCCAATGTCCCCACCCTTCCCCCCCCACACAATTCCAATCTTTCTGCCCCCTGGGGGACAGATGGGGGCATTAGACACCCCAGACACCAGGGATTACTTTTTTTTAATAGGCCCGGGGTGGGGGCTGACCAGAATGGGCATGCAAATGCCCCCACTCTATCCCCACAAAGAAAACTAAGGACTTGCTGCCCCTCTAGGAGGAAGATGGGGGCAATAGCCCCTGATGGGCCCTGGGGGGGTGCAGAAATCCCACTAAGCAGCAGGGGATTTGTTTTTTTATATAGGTAGCCCTCACCCCCCAAAAATGATATAGTCTTTCTGCCACCCTGGTAGGCAGATGGGGCAATAGCCCCTCATCTGCCCCCCCAGGTGGGACAGAAAGCCCACTAGCCACAAGGGATTTCGTTTTTCAAATGTTCTGGGCAACCCCCACCCCCCAAAAAAGATTCCACAGCCTTTCTGCACCCCCAGGAGGCATATGGGGCAGTAGCCCCGATCTGCCCCCCCCCCGACTCCCCCGGGGGGACAGAGAGTCCACTAGGCACCAGCTATTATGCAGGCTTTTCTATTAGTAGGGTGGGGGCTTCCCAGAATGGGTATCCCAATGCCCCCACCCCCTCAAAAGAATAGCCACAGTCTTGTTACCCCCCTTGGGAGCATATTGGGGCAATAGCCCCAGATTTCCCCTCTCCCATGGCGGCAGAAAGCCCACTAGGCACTGACTTATTTTCAGGATTTACCTACCTGTGGATTTTGGGTACTAGCACAGCCGGCACCTAGGAAAATATTGCAACCTATACATTTCTGAAAACTAGACACCCAGGGGAATCCAGGATGGGGTGTATTGTCTTGCTCTCACCAGGTTCTGTTACCTAGAATCCCTTGCAAACCTCAGAATTTGTAAAAATAAAACATTTTCCTCACATTTCTGTGCTGGAAAGTTCTGAAATCTGCGTGGATCCACAAAATTCCACCCACCCCTCATTTCCTAAGTGTTTCAAGAAATATGGTACCTCCCTTGTATGGGTAGGTCAAGTGCCCTGCAACAGGAAACGGCCCAAAACGCAATGTGGACAGCCCACATTTTCACAGTGAAAACTGACTATTTTTTTGCAAAGTACCTAGCTGTAGATTTTGAACGGTATCTCTGCCGGCTCCTAGGGAAACCTAGCCAACCTATATATTTTTAAAAATCAGACACTCAGGGGAATCCAGGATGGAGTGACTTGTCTGGCTCTCGCCAGGTTCTGTTACCCAGAATCCCTTGCAAGCCTCACAATATGTTTAAAAAAACACATTTTCCTCACATTTCTGTGGTGAAAAGTTCTGAAATCTGCGTGGATCCACAAAATTCCACCCACCCCGCATTCCCCAAAGTCGTCCAAGAAAAATGGTACCTCTCTTGTGGGGGTTTGCCTGGTGCCCATGAGAGGAAATGGCCCAAAACGCAACATGGACACACCACATTTTCACAGTGAAAACGGACTCTTTTTTGCAAAGTGCCTAACTGTAGATTTTGTACCCTAGCCCTGCCGGCACCTAGGGAAACCTAGTGAACCCATACAATTTTTTTAACTAAACACCCAGGGGAATCCAGGATGGGTCAACTTGTCTGGCTCTCACCAGGTTCTATTACAGAGAATCCCTTGCAAACCTCAAAATTTGTAAAAAATAAACCACGCTTTCCTCACATTTCTGTGGTGGAAAGTTCTGGAATCTGTGTGGATACACACAATTCCACCCACCCTGCATTCCCCAAAGTCTTCAGAGAAATATGGTACCTCACTTATGTGGGTGGGTCAAGTACCACAACTTATTGAGGTGACATCAAAATGACCTACCACTAAACAACCTGGTTTTGCAAGGGGGGTCCCATGAGTTTTTGGCCCTGGGCTCGGAGGCCATCTAGGAAAACCTACTAAACCCACACATTTCTGAAACCAAGACACCCGGGGGAGTCCAGCAAGGTATGACTTGCAAGGCTTCCCCAAAATTTCCCTACTCAGAATCTCCTGCAAACCTCAAATTTAGCTAAAAAACACTTTTTTCTCAAATTACTGTGTGGGAAAGTTCTGGAATCTGCGCGGATCCACAAATTTCCTACCACTCAACATTCCCTCAGGTCTCCGGATAACAATAGTACCTCACTCGCATGGGTAGCTCAAGTTCCAGCGACAGGCAAGGGCCCAAAACCTATTGAGGTGACATCAAAATTACCTATCACAAAAAACAACCTGGTTTTGCAAGGAGGTCCCATGAGTTTTTTGCCCCGGGCTCGACGACCAGCTAGGGAAACCTCAAATTATGTTGAAAAAAAATAATTTTTTCTCACATTTTTGTGTGAGAAAGTTGTAGGATCAATACGCTTACACAAAATTCCTACTACCCAGCATTCCCACTGGTCTCCAAATAAAAATAGTACCTCACATGTGTGGGTAGGTATAGTAGCTGCAACAGGAAATCGCCCAAATCGTACTGTGAAGACTTCAAAATTACCTATAACATACCTACCTGGTTTTGGGGGGCACCTGGTTTTTTGGCCCCAGGCTCACTGCCATCTAGGGAAATCTACCAAACCCACACATTTCTGAAAACAAGACACCCTGGGAAATTCAGTGAGGTATGGCTTGCGTGGATCCCCCAACGTTTCCCTAGCCAGAATCCCCTGCAAACCTCAAATTTAGCTGAAAAAAACAAATTTTCCACATACTTTTGTGTGGAATCACCATGCCGGGAAAAATGTCCTACCTCACAGCATTCTCCTTCGTGTCCCGAGTAAAATGATACCTCACTTGTGTGGGTGTCCAATGCAGAATTGGCTAAAATGTATTTTTTTTCAAAAAGGTAGTGCTTAGAATTGTCTGTGCATACCCTAAATCCCTATGTTTTGGGCTCTTCCCAGTCACAGGCCCTTGCCTCACCCACACAAGTGAGGTATCATTTTACTCGGGAGTCTAAGAGGAAAGCTGTGGGGTAGGACATTTGTGCGGGTGATTCTACCCAAAAATATGTTAAAACGTTATTTTTTTTCAGCTAAATTTGAGGTTTGCAGGGCATTCTGTGTAAGGGAAACGCCCACACCTCACTGGACTCCCCTGGGTGTCTAATTTTCAGGAATGTGTGGGCTTGGTAGTTTCCCAAGATGGCCGCTGAGCCCGGGGCCAAAAACCCAGGTGACCGTCCTTGCAAAACCAGGTTGTTTTGTGATAGGTCATTTTGATGTCTCCTCAATAGGTTTTGGGCCCTTGCCTGTTGTGGGTACTTGACCCACCCACCCGAGTGAGGTGTTTTTTTTATCAGGATACCCGGGGGAATGCGGAGTGGTAGAAATGTGTTGATCCACATAGATCCCAGAACTTTTCCAGACAGAAATCTGAAAAAATAGGGTTTTTTTTCCAGTTAAATTTGAGGTTTGCAGGGGATTCTCGGTAGGAAAACATTGGGGGACCCACGCAAGACATACTTTGCTGGACTCCCCCGGCTCCCCATAGCTGTGCGATGTTTCTCTTAGTGAGCATTAGCCCCAGGGTGACCCACTGTGTCAGCGAAACATTCAAATATGTCGGCTCCCATATATTTAATAGGCATCTACGAGCTTCAGGATCGAGATATGTGGATAGCACTGTGTTGATGGTGTCATGTATCTTACGCCAGTAGGGTTGAATAATATCACACTCCCAAATAATGTGCATAAAAGTACCCACTGGGCCGCATCCTTGTCTACAATTCCCCCTGTCAGCTCTTCCCATCCGCACCAGTCGGGGTCCTGTCACAGATACCCTGTGGAGGATTTTGAGTTGTACCAATCTAAGTTGCACTGGGAAAGCCATGACCCTTTGCGAGGATACTTACTCTTGCCATTCTTCATCATCCATCTCAATACCATCCCCCAACCATTTTTCCCACAATCAGTAAAGAGGGTCTGGCATATTATTTATCAATTTTTTATATAACAAGGAGATAGTTTTAACGGGAAGGTGCCCATCTAGTTCCCTATCCTCCATTGGGGAAGACTCGGGAAGGGTGGTACCTCACGGCAGAAGGGAGCTCAAAGCGTGTCGGATCTGTGTGTAGCGAAAGTATTCTGTGTCAGCTAGATCAAATTGTTGTTGCATGGTGGTGAATGGTCTAACATCCGACTTCTCCCAGAGGTCCCCGATGCGTGAGATTCCAATAAGGTCCCACTTGTCAAACCCTTTGGACTCCCATAGGCTACCTAGCTGTTCTAAATTCCTTAGTGGAGTCACTAGTGTCAGTCGGCGATATCAGGTACATAAATCGACATAAGTGTGATGGGGTGCCTCTCCCACGTGCCTGAAGCCCCAATGTATCTATCCCTATCGTCCGTCCAAGTGGCTTATACTGCAAGTGGGAAGGATTTTCTCATCATGATACCCACTCCCTGTGAGCTGGTCATTACTTCCTCTATAACCGCTCTAGCACATGTTACTGATACAAGAACGCTTATAAAGACAGGGAGCGACCCCACTACCCAAGAGATGGAGTACCACAGGTAAACAAAAGTTTGGAAATCTCTTGGGACAACCAAAAGGTTCACAACTTGTACTAATGTCATATGACTCCCAAAATTCAATGAGCTAAAGACACACAATCCTTGCACACACAATTAAAACCATGGACCCTAGTTGGCAATTATGATACACACATACATTACTACAATATATATATATATATTTATTAAAAACAAAGTATCATTCCATAGAGATCATGGATTGATCCAATACACAACAATACATTAAAACCACAATTCCATACAAATATAGTAAATGAGAGACAAAGAAAAAAGTGCAAACTATTGAACACATCCTGTTTGGGTTGTTGCACATGGAATTCATTTCATTTGTTTGTTCAACTGTCCATCAACCAGATCATCTATTGGGCATGAACATGTTCCTTGGATACAACCACATAGATAGACACAAAGGCGTAAACGCGTTGCGGTGGTGTTCCCTTGATACCAACCACCTTCTTCAAGACAAAAAATATTAATAGTCTCTCTTGTGTTAAATCACGATAAAAACCTAATAAGAACAGAATATAAATATACATGTTAACATTCATATTTAAAAATCTTTCCATAATGAATACACTGCATTTCACTAGGGATATCCATATCACTAACATCAATGTCTAAACACTGAGTTGTTGTACATAATTGTCCATAGGGTCCAGTTCAAACCAAACATTCCCCCTCTTTCACACACATCTTTGGGGCGGCTGGTCCCACCCCCCTCGATTATGTAATATTTTCTGATTTCAGCATATTACCCACCTCATAAATTCCAGAGGTAGGTTTTGTAATGGTTTCCTTAATTTTCTGTACGCGAGGCCCCTTAAGGCTCCAATGCGATGTTACAAACTATCTTTGGACAAAGAGACATATTGTGAAGTAAAACCCAATTATAAAAAACACTAGGAATTCCTCTGTGTCACACCCCCATTGGCCAACCTTCCTAGTGGGTGGTCAAAGGCTGTGCCTCAAATATCCTAATTCTAATAAACCAGTGTTCACCCTACTCGATGTAGTTCCCTTTCCAGTGTGCTAAAAGAAATATATATATATATGTACATAAAAGAAACAATCAATGCCCCTACTGTTGAGCTTCTATGCCTAAATCATACAGCATTCGCACTCACCAAAGGTTAACATCGGTTGGTGAGATGGGCTTCAGCTTAGGGTTAAAAAGAGGAGCGATACGCCTGTTTGTCCTGATTACTCCTATACATTGGACCCTCAATTCTGTCCAAATACAGCAGGACCTGAGGATATAAAAAGCGCCCCACATGTTCATTAGAGGGATACACCACACCCTTCATCCTATTTCTCTACAAACTGGGTAATCCCTATACTCCACACTATACACAGTAGTTGCCATAATAGGATTAAACAAAGCCACAGGGGGATCCTTCCTTTTCTTGTTGCAACCTCCCCTACAATAAATGTCTCCCTGCGGTTATAAGATGGGACAGCCACGAATTTCAAAATATCATGTGTAACCCATATCCTGCATACTGGGGACATATGAGGGCTACTGTATTCCTCTCCAATGCATGCTGCCATCTACACATAAACCGGAGTGATATAGCTCCTATCATTTTTTATGAAGTAATTTTTTGCGGTTTCTCACCAGCCGAAAGTTTTTATTTTTTTAAAACCTCACAATCACTCTCCGAGTTAAAACGAAAACTTTGGAGCTGGATAAACCAATCACCCTCACCCCTATAGGTTAAAGGCCAATCTTATCTAGCTGGCACCGGAATTTTTTAATAAACCGCCCACACTAAATCTCCGAGTTGCAACCAAAACTAAACTTCGGAGTGGGGTAAACCAATCCTCCCCCCAGGGATTAGAGTCTGATTTTATCAGACTGACATGTCCCCAGAGCCCGGGCCTACCTAACTTATGATCCTGATCCTCAATAGCGTGTGCGGCACCTCCGAAATATGGGAATTTTTTGTACACGGAGACCGCGCCCGACCTTCGCTTTAAATATACTGCCAAACTCAAAACAACTGTGGTGGCGCTTACGTCACCCCAGAGGTGCCCGTTCGCTCAGGGTCAGTATCCGGGATATGTCAATTCTCCCGCGCTGGTAGCTGCCCTGCCCAAAGGTAACACCGTTAAAAGGGTAATGGCTCCTACACTCAATCCCAGCCGGAAAGCCAACAATCGACCAAGTTGGGCCATCAATTCAGAGTTAATCAAACGGGAAACACCACCTCTTCCATCCTCGGTGGTCCCCTCCTTGAGATAATATAATAACAAGGGCAACCATTCCTGTACTACGTCCTCATTAACAAGTCGATAATAAATGTGAATGAATCACCATGATGGTTGCTTTTAATGACTATGTATTTACAAATAAATCTATTGGGTTATATAAAGCTGCCTAAATGTAAGATAAATGTATATCTATATATACATAGTGCCCACTAGATTGAGGCTGACGTTATACTATTATTAAACTAAAGATACTCAGTACTGTGTGTACATACATCCACAGAACATGTGTGTGATATCATGTAACGCCAAGCACATGGAATCTCAATACCAAGCCACTTATTTTCTTTTCTTTACTTAAAGCTTCCTTCCTTATTGTATCCATTTATTTTCATCATACATCATGCTAAAAGATACTCTCAAATAAGCTGTTTTATTGAGATGACAAAAGTTTTTTTATATTTAAAACAAAAATATATATCTTATTAGAGAGTGACTGCGTGAGAGTGTATGCACAGCAAGATGAATGTACTGCCGGTACATACATATCATCCGACCGTGGTCCACACCCCACAGAATACACTCTCCTTCCTGTCACTGAAAATAATTTTCTATGCTTATCAGACTCCAAAGGAAACTCTGTTAAACTTTCTACTATGCGCATCCAATCCTCCTTCGTATTTTAACCATTTCTAATGGTATTAAGAATGGAAATATACCACTGTTCCCGTTTTTTTCTCTTAACTGTAAGGTCACCAACCCTCCTGTTACCCTCCATACGTTCAATGGTGAACCACTTAAAATCTACACAGGTGTGTGCTTTTTCATTAAAATGGTCCAATAGAGGGGCGTTAGGTTTTTGATTTTTAATGGCTGACCTATGTTCCAGTAATCGGACACGGACTTCTCGTGCCGTCTCGCCCACATAGCCTAAATTGCATGGGCATACAATTAAATATACAGCATTTTTCGTTCTACAATTGTTTAGAGTTCTGGGTTTCAGAGTGTGTCCGTTGTGAGTATACTCCTTTCCCAGAATACACTGATCGCACATTAGGCAATTACTACATTTATAGTTGCCTACCGCTGTATTGCCTGCAATTGTGAGTTGATGTTGTTTGGGGCCTTCTCTATATGTATGCACCAGGTCCCGTCTCAGGTTGTTATTTCTTTTAAAAGCGAACAATGGTTTTTCCAGTTTGCCTAGCTGGTTATCATTTAGGACGCTCCAGGTCGAATTAATGACATTTTTAATCTTGTTGCTAAGATTTGAATATTGGCTTACAAAGACTAATTTCTGACTTTCATTTTCATCTTTGTTTTTTGTCCTCATTCCTATATTGGTGAGCATGCGCTCCCTGTTATCAATCAATCAATGTACTTGTAGAGCGTGCTACTTACCCGTGAGGGTCCCAAGGCGCTGAGGGGAGGGGGGGTGCTGCTACCGCTCGAAGAGCCAGGTCTTGAGGAGTCTTTTGAAGGTGAGTAGATCTTGGGTCTGCCGTATGTGGGTAGGGAGGGTGTTCCAGGTCTTGGCGGCGAGGTAGGAGAAGGATCTGCCACCGGAGGTCGTTCATTGGATGCAGGGGACAGCGGCGAGGGTGAGGCTGGTGGAGCGGAGCTGGCGGGTGGGGGTGTGGAAGCTAAGTCTGCTGTTCAGGTAGGCTGGTCCGGTGTTGTGGAGTGCTTTGTGTGCGTGGGTGAGGAGCTTGAAGGTGATCCTCTTGTTGATGGGGAGAAAGTGCAGGTTTCTTAGGAGGGCTGTGATGTGGCTGCGATGAAGGGATGTTGAGGATCAGGCGGGCGGAGGCGTTTTGGATGCGTTGTAGTCGTCGTAGGTGTTTGGCTGGGATTCCTCCGTAGAGTGTGTTTCCGTAGTCCAGTCTGCTGCTGACGAGGGCCTGTGTCACCGTTCTTCATGTTTCAGTCGGGATCCAATTGGAGATCCTGCAGAGCATGCAGAGGCTGTTGTAGCAGGAGGAGGAGACGGCGTTGACCTGTTTAGACATGGAGAGGGAGGAGTCGATGATGAATCCTAGATTGTGTGCATGGTCGGTGGGTGTAGGTACTGTTCCCAGTGTGGTCGGCCACCAGGAGTTGTCCCAGGCTGAGGGGGTGGATCGGAGGATGAGGACCTCCATCTTGTCCGAGTTCAGCTTCAGACGGCTGCTCATCATCCAGTTGGTGAGGGCCTTCATTCCCTCATGGAGGGTGGTTTTGGCGGTGTGTGGGTCCTTGGTGAAGGAGAGGATTAGCTCGGTGTCATCGGCGTATGAGATGATGTTGAGGCCGTGATGGCGGGCCACTAGTGTGAGGGGGGCCATGTAGACATTGAACAGCATCGGGCTGAGGGATGAGCCCTGGGGGACGCCGCAGATGATGTAGGTGGCTTCAGATCGGAAGGGTGGAAGACGAACGCTCTGGGTTCTGCCGGTGAGGAAGGACGTGGTCCAGTCGAGGGCCTTCTCTTGGATTCTGGCTTCTAGGAGGCGTGTCTTTAGAGTGCAATGGCAGACTGTGTTGAAGGCGGCTGACAGGGCCAGGAGGATGAGGGGTGATGTTTGGCCGTTATCTAGTTGGCGCCTGATGTCGTCTGTGGCGGCGATGAGGGCTGCCTCGGTGCTGTGGTTTCATCTGAATCCGGACTGGGACGGGTCCAAGATGTTGTTGTCTTCCAGGTAACGGGTCAGTTGCATGTTGTCGATTTTCTCGATGACCTTTGCCGGGAACAGGAGCAGGGAGATGGGCCAGAAGTTCTTGAGTTCCTTGGGGTCTGCTTTGGGCTTCTTGAGAAGGGTGTTGAATTCGGCATGCTTCCAGCTTTCCGGGAATGTCGCTGTTTCAAAGGAGATGTTGATGACCTTCTGTAGTTGGGGTGCGATGGCTGCGTCTGCTTTGTTAAATAGGTGATGTGGGCACAGGTCAGATGGAGATCCTGAGTGGATGGAGTTCATGACCTTGTGTGTCTCGTTGTCATTGACGTTGGACCAGGAGGTCAGGCGGTTGGCGCTGGTGGTGTTCACAGGGGGGGTGTAGTCTGGTGTAGTCAGGGCAGTCGAGGTGTTGAAGCTGTCGTGGATGTCAGCGATCTTGTGGTGGAAGAAGATGGCTAGAGAGTCACACAGTTCTTGTGAGGGCGGGATGTTGTTGGCGTTGGCGCTGGGGTTGGAGAGTTCCTTTATGATGCTGAAGAGCTCTTTGCTGTTGTGCGCGTTGTTGTCCAAGCGGTCTTTGAAGGAGGATCTCTTGGCTAGTCTGATGATGTGGTGGTGTCTGCGGGTGGCGTCCTTGTGGGCTGCGTGGTTGTCCGGTGTGCTTTCGTGTAGCCATGTCTTCTCCAGTTTTCGCCATGCGCGTTTGGAGGCCTGGAGCTCGTTGGTGAACCATGTGGCTCTCTTGTTGGTGTGGCTGTTGGAGGGTTTCTTGAGCGGGGCGAGGGTGTTGGCGCAGTCATCGATCCACTGTCTGAGGTTGTGGGCTGCAGCGTCAGAGTTGGTGGGGTCGGTGGGAGGGTTTTTGGCAAGGGAGGTGATCAGCTGCTCTTCGGTGACTTTGCTCCAGCAGCGGCATGGCAGCTGTTTGGTGCGATGGTGCATGGTTGGTTTCTTGAAGGTGAAGTGGATGCAGCGGTGGTCGGTCCAGTGGAGTTCGTGGTGGGCTGGAAGGCGACGAGGGAGCCTGTGGAGAAGATGGGGGTCAAGCGTGTGGCCGGTGGTGTGGGTGGGTGTGGTGACGAGTTGTCTGAGGCCGAGGTTGGCGAGGTTGTCGTTCAGGGTGGCGGAGTTGGCATCGTTGTTGTTCTCGAGGTGGAAGTTCAGGTCCCCGAGGAGGATGTAGTCCGTGGAGGCGAGTGCGTGGGTGCTGGCGAGGTCGGTGATGGAGTCGCTGAACTGAGCCTGGGGTCCGGGGGGTCTGTAGATGATTGTTCCTCTGAGGGTGGTGTTGGGGTCGGTGTGGATCCGGAAGTGCAAGTGTTCGGTGATGTTGAGGGTGTTGTCTGCGTGGGTGGCAACTATGAGGGTTGACTTGTGGATGATGGCTATTCCTTCTCCGATTCCGTAGGCGCGATCCCTGCGGGTGATCTTGTAGCCGTTCGGGATAGCTATGGCGATATTATAGAACCTTGCTCTCTTGAATGAATTTGAAATCAGTTTCTTAGGGTAGTCCCTATGTTTTAATTTGGATTTAAGATTTTCTGAGTGTTTGTAAAAATCCTCCAATGATGAACAGTTCCTACGGAGCCGCTGGAACTGTCCAAAGGGAATGTTATCTTTCTGGGCGGAGTGTGACTAATATTTGGGTTTGACAGTTAAAATTATGACCTTCTATTGTACTGATCATGTGTGATGAATCCTTAATGTAAGATCTTTGACCCTGAACCAACGGTTTAAGGAAAGTATCTACATATTGGCTCAGGGGTTCCGGAGGTGAATCAATACAACTGACAATAGGTCTGAGGGGTGGAGTTTTTATATTTTTCAGAACCTTAGGGAGGCCATATATTTCAAGAATAATCGCCTTTTCATTAAGGAAGAATCTATATTCTTTATCTGAAACCCAGTCATTTTGTCTAGCTAGGGATAATAAGCTTCCAATTTCCTTTTTGAGTTCACCCCATTGTGACATAGGTACCTTGCGGTAATGTTCTTTGACATTGAATAATTCCATGATACACCTATCGAAGTCCATATTATCAAATATAATAACCCCACCCCCTTTGTCGTCAGGTATGATTGTTATACTGAGATCATTTTTGAGGTCTACAATAGCTTCCTTCTGTCTCATACTGATGTTGTGTGAGACCGGGGGCTGATGTTTCCACAAATTACGGATCATGGCTTCTACTATCTGTTCAAACACTTCAACCTTTTTATCAACCTGACTAATGTGAGGTGTAAATGTTGATTTTGGTTTAAGGCCCGAGGCACTGCTCTCCTCTGTATAGTCCTTGTCTTCAAAGAATCTAGCTAATCTAATTTTCCTAAAAAAGGACTTAAGGTCCTTTTCTAATAAAAATGTATTGACAAGAGTAGTCGGGGCCAATGTGAAAACTGTAGTTCTATACATGAGAATGTACGTTTAGACAAATTAATAATAGGACATTTATTGGATGCTACCTCCAATATTGGCGAGTCCTGGTCTGAAGATATTCTTCCTGTTGTTGATGCCTCACACTTTGGCCTCTCCCAAATCCTCGATTAATTTTTTGTTCCCTACTTGGGCGTTGAGCTAAAAAAGAGGAAGTAGAAGAGGATGCTGCAAAGGAAAGACCACCAGGTCCCATGGGGCCAGGTCCATAATCCCCCCCCTAGAAAGTTTCCCCCTTGCTCCCCTCTCATGTTGGTGTCCTCATCACTGCCTGATCCAGAAGATTCAGAAAGGTAATACGTTTTCTAAGACCGCTCCCAGGTTTGTTCCCTTTGTTGTTGATAATAATCTTCCTCTAGATAGGGGTAATTACTTTCTATACTGTACTTCTTGATGTCCTTTCTCAATTTTTTAATTTTTTTATTGATCAAATAGTCCCTATAACCATTAATATCTGTCTCAAACTCTTCTAATCTCTTCTTGGCCTGCTCTACCACTGAGTTATCAGAATTAGGATATTTGAGGTGCAGCCTTTGACCGCCCACTAGGTAGGTTGGCCAATGGGGGTGTGACACAGTGGAATTCCTAGTGTTTTTTATAATTGGGTTTTACTTCACAATATGTCTCTTTGTCCCAAGATAGTTTGTAACATCGCGTTGGAGCCTTAAGGAGCCCTGCGTACGGAACATTAAGGAAACCATTACAATACCTACCTCTGGAATTTATGAGGTGGGTAATATGCTGAAATCAGAAAATATTATAAAATCACTGGGGGGGATGGGACCAGCCGCCCCAAAGATGTGTGTGAAAGAGGGGGAATGTTTGGTTTGAACTGGACACTATGGAGAATTATGTAAAACAATGAGTTGGAGTTGGCCTAACGGCTAGGGCGCTCGACCTCGGACCTGGGGATCTGGGTTCGAGTCTCGGTAACGACGCCAAAAACCTCCTGTTATTCTGGGCAAATCACTTAATCTCCCCGTGCCTAAAATGAATGCGTGTCCTCATGTAACGTAACTGGTCTATGTAAAGCGATCTGATACCTGATTCAGTTCGGGTCTAGTTCGCGCTATATAAAACTCTGCAAAAAAAAACAACAAAAAAAACTCAGTGTTTAGACATTGATGTTAGTGATATGAATATCCTTAGTGAAATCAACTGTATTCAGTATGGAAAGATTTTTAAATATGAAAGTTGGAATGTCTATTTATGTTCTGTTCTTATTAAGTTTTTATCGTGACTTAACACAAGAGAGACTATTATCATTCTTTGTCTTGAAGAAGGTGGTTGGTATTAAGGGAACACCACTGAAATGCGTCAACACCTTTGTGTTTATTTATGTGGTTGTACCCAAGCAACATCTTCATGCCCAATAAATGATCTGGTTGATGGACATTTGCACAAACAAAAGAAATGAATTCCATGTGGAACAACAGAAACAGGATGTGTCTGAACCTACATCCCGCAAACACAACAATGATGGACAGAATGTGGATCAATGTCACACATTCACCCCAGTCAAAAGATCTGGGCCCAACTCCATCGTTTTTCCCCTCCACACCACCCTGGGTTAGACAATGGCGATATGCAAATCAGCGCTGACCCTGTTGCCCCATGGGAACAGTCCAGTCCGAACTACAAAAGCCATGTCCTTCCCAGAACGGAAACAAGCATCCGAGGACCGGCCCGGTTTCGAGGTAACACCTCTCATCAGCCCGGCTAGCTTGATTCCAGTGGTGTGGAGTGTCTGGGACTCACGTCTGAGCATCCCCAGTACACTTAGAGCGGTAACTGCAAACACAACAATGATGGACAGAATGTGGATCAATGTCACACATTCACCCCAGTCAAAAGATCTGGGCCCAAATCCATCGTTTTTCCACTCCACACCACCCTGGGTTAGACAATGGCGATATGCAAATCAGCGCTGACCCTGTTGCCCCATGGGAACAGTCCAGTCCGAACTACAAAAGCCATGTCCTTCCCAGAACGGAAACAAGCATCCGAGGACCGGCCCGGTTTCGAGGTAACACCTCTCATCAGCCCGGCTAGCTTGATTCCAGTGGTGTGGAGTGTCTGGGACTCACGTCTGAGCATCCCCAGTACACTTAGAGCGGTAACTGCAAACACAACAATGATGGACAGAATGTGGATCAATGTCACACATTCACCCCAGTCAAAAGATCTGGGCCCAAATCCATCGTTTTTCCACTCCACACCACCCTGGGTTAGACAATGGCGATATGCAAATCAGCGCTGACCCTGTTGCCCCATGGGAACAGTCCAGTCCGAACTACAAAAGCCATGTCCTTCCCAGAACGGAAACAAGCATCCGAGGACCGGCCCGGTTTCGAGGTAACACCTCTCATCAGCCCGGCTAGCTTGATTCCAGTGGTGTGGAGTGTCTGGGACTCACGTCTGAGCATCCCCAGTACACTTAGAGCGGTAACTGCAAACACAACAATGATGGACAGAATGTGGATCAATGTCACACATTCACCCCAGTCAAAAGATCTGGGCCCAAATCCATTGTTTTTCCACTCCACACCACCCTGGGTTAGACAATGGCGATATGCAAATCAGCGCTGACCCTGTTGCCCCATGGGAACAGTCCAGTCCGAACTACAAAAGCCATGTCCTTCCCAGAACGGAAACAAGCATCCGAGGACCGGCCCGGTTTCGAGGTAACACCTCTCATCAGCCCGGCTAGCTTGATTCCAGTGGTGTGGAGTGTCTGGGACTCACGTCTGAGCATCCCCAGTACACTTAGAGCGGTAACTGCAAACACAACAATGATGGACAGAATGTGGATCAATGTCACACATTCACCCCAGTCAAAAGATCTGGGCCCAAATCCATCGTTTTTCCACTCCACACCACCCTGGGTTAGACAATGGCGATATGCAAATCAGCGCTGACCCTGTTGCCCCATGGGAACAGTCCAGTCCGAACTACAAAAGCCATGTCCTTCCCAGAACGGAAACAAGCATCCGAGGACCGGCCCGGTTTCGAGGTGGTTGGTATTAAGGGAACACCACTGAAATGCGTCAACACCTTTGTGTTTATTTATGTGGTTGTACCCAAGCAACATCTTCATGCCCAATAAATGATCTGGTGGATGGACATTTGAACAAACAAAAGAAATGAATTCCATGTGGAACAACAGAAACAGGATGTGTCTGAACCTACATCCCACCACCCAGACCAGGCAACAACAACAACCAACTCAAGTGCATCCTGCTCAACACCCGCACCATCCACAAGCACGCCATCGAACTCTGGGACCTCTTAGACACAACAGCACCAGACGTCGCCTTCCTCACAGAAACCTGGATGAACGTCTCCTCAGCCCCCGACATCGCCAAAGCCATTCCGGACAGCTACAAGATCACCCGAAAGGACCACGTCAACCAAACCGGAGGAAGAATCGCCATCATCTACAGGAACACCATCAACGTCACTACCAACTCCGAAGATGCCCTCACCACCGCCGAACACCTACACTTCCAGATCCACACCGACCCCAAGACCACCCTCAGAGGAACCCTCATATACAGACCCCCGGGCCCACGCACACAATTCAGTGAAGCCATCGCCGACTTCATCAGCCCACATGCCCTCGCCTCATCAGACTACATCCTCCTAGGAGATCTGAACTTCCACCTGGAGAATGACAATGGCAACAACACCACCACCCTGCTCAAAAACCTCGCCAACCTCAGACTCAAGCAATTGGTAAACACCCCCACACACTACGCCGGCCACACGCTCGACCCCATCTTCTCTGCCAGCAGCCATGTTGCCTTCAGCCACTCCACCGGACTACACTGGACCATCTACAGCTGCATCCACTTCACCTTTAAGAAGACCACATCCCACCACCGCCCGCAAGAGATCCCCGTAGGTGCCGGAGCAAAATCACCGCAGACCAGCTAACCACATCACTGAGCCAGAACCCACCTATCACCACAACTGCCACTGACACCGACGATGCAGCCTGCAACCTCACACTGTGGAAAGTCAACTGCGCTGATGCCCTTGCACCACTGAAGAACCCTCCAGGCAAGCCGGCAACAGGAAAACAACATGGTTCACCGACGACCTCAAAGAATCAAAGAAATCCTGCAGATCCCTCGAGAAAACCTGGCGCCGCGAACAGACGACAGAAAACATGACAGCCCTCAAGAACGCCACCCGCAAACACAAAAAGACATCATTCAAAGAACAGCTGGAAAACAACACACACAACAGCAAGGAACTCTTCAGCATCGTAAAAGAGCTCTCCAATCCCAACGCCAACAGCAATGACATCACACCGTCGCAAGACCTCTGCAACTCGCTCCCCATGTTCTTCCACCGCAAGATCGCTGATATCCACAACAGCTTCGGCACCCAGACTCAGCTCCCAGCCACCGAACCAACGCCCCCTACAACCACCCTCAGCGCCTGGACTCCCATCAGCACCGAAAACACCGCCCACGCTATGAACACCATCTACTCCAGCTCTCCTTCTGACCCATGCCCTCACCACATCTTCAACAAAGAGGACACAACATCATCGCTCCCCACCTGCGGAACATCATTAACAACTCCCTCGCGTCCGCCACCTTCCCAGAGAGCTGGAAGCACGCAGAGATCAACGCCCTACTGAAGAAACCCACAGCGGACCCTAAAGACCTCAAAAACTTCCGCCCCATCTCTCTTCTTCCCTTCCCGGCAAAAGTGATCGAGAAGATCGTCAATAAACAGCTGACCACATTCCTCGAGGCCAATGGATCCCCCGACCCATCCCATTACGGATTTTGAGCCAACCACAGCACCGAGACCGCCCTCATCGCAGCCACCGACGACATCAGGACCCTTCTTGACAACGGGGAAACCACCGCCCTCATCCTCCTAGACCTCTCAGCCGCCTTTGATACAGTCTGCCATTGTACCCTAATAACCCGCCTCCCCAACGCCGGGATCAGAGGCAAAGCCCTGGACTGGATCACCTCTTTCCTCTCCGACAGAACCCAGCGAGTTCGCCTCCCTCCCTTCAGCTCCGCGGCCACCGAGATCATCTGCAGTGTACCCCAAGGCTCACCGCTCAGCCCAAACCTCTTCTATATCTACATGAACCCCCTCGCCACCATCGCACGCAAACACAACCTCAACATCATCTCATACGCCGACGACACCCAGCTGATACTCTCCTTCACCAAAGACCCAGCCACCGCCATACTCAACCTCCAGGAAGGAATGAAAATGGATGAAACTCAGCGGGCTGAAACTGAACTCAGACAAGACGGAGGTCCTCATCCTCGGACCATCCCCATCTGCCTGGGACGACTCCTGGTGGCCCGCAGAACTGGGCACCACACCGTCACCCACTGACCATGCACGCAACCTGGGATTCATCCTGGACTCCTCTCTCACGATGACCAAGCAAGTCAACGCCATCTCATCTTCATGCTTCAACACCATGCGCATGCTCCGTAAGATCTTCCGGTGGATCCCAACCGGAACTAGAAAGACGGTCACCCAGGCCCTCGGCACCAGCCGACTAGACTACGGGAACGCCCTATACGCAGGAACCACAATCAAACTCCAGAAAAGACTCCAATGCATTCATAACGCATCCGCACGACTCATCCTCGACATACCCCGCCACAGTCACATCTCAGCCCACCTGAAAGACCTGCACTGGCTCCCCGTCAGCAAAAGGATCACGTTCATGCTCCTCACCCACGCACATAAAGCGCTCCACAACATAGGCCCCGAATACCTCAACAACCGCCTCACGTTCTACACTCCAACATGCAAACTCCGCTCCGCCAGCCTCGCCCTCGCCACCGCCCCACAGATCCGCAGAACCACCGCCGGAGGAAGATCATTCTCCTACCTGGTGGCCAAGATGTGGAACTCCCTCCCCGCCCACCTACGTTTGACCCAGGACCACCTCACATTCAGGAAACACCTCAAGACCTGGCTTTTCGAGCAGTAGCGGCATTTCCCCCCACCCCCCAGCACCTTGAGACCCCCACGGGTGAGTAGTGTGTTCTACAAGTGTATTGATTGATTGATTGATTGATTGATGTTATCAATAGTTTGCACTTTTTTCTTTGTCTCTCGTTTACTATATTTGTATGGATTTGTGGTTTTAATGTATTGTTGTGAATTGGATCAATCCATGATCTCTATGGAATGACATTTTGTTTTTAATAAAAATATATATATTTTGTAGTAATGTATGTGTGTATCATAATTGCCAACTTGGGTCCATGGTTTTAATTGTGTGTGCAAGGATTGTGTTTCTTTAGTTCATTGAATATTGGGAGTCATATGACATTAGTATTAGTTGTGAACCGTTTGGTTGTCCCAACGTATGCAAGAACTACAACAAAAAACAAACAAAGTTCTCCCTCTCAACTACCCACACCCCACTGCCCTGCACTCTGGACGTACAACTGGCCATCGGAAAACTTACAGAGTGCCTGTCGCCCTCGTGTAAAACTAAGAGTAGAAGAAAAGTTGGGGGTGGAGCACTCCGCTTTCCTGTCCCCAGCAGACTTAAGTGTACTTCCCCAATTAAGATACACATGTCAAGTTTGTAGGAGTCCACAACTGCAGAAGATCCAATAACAAGGCAACCCACCTTCTGATCCAACCCCACATTAGGCCCAATATACCCAATTCAGGTTCAACTGAAGGCCTGGCCTTGTCCTCAGGAAGGCTGATGAATTCCTCCCTCCCTGCCGCTAAGGTTGCGCGGGCTCCTGACTTCCCTGTGCCCCATCCAGGCTGCCGCTGATTCTGGATGTTCGAAGAACCAAGTTCTCCCCTCTGCCTCTACCCGGAGACGCGCTGGGAACAACATTGAATATTTAAGGGCCTTCTCTCTGAGATCCTTCTTCACCACAAGGAACGAGTGCCTCTGCTTTTGCACCCTCTGTGTGAAGTCCAGGAAAAAGGTAATGTCAGCATTCTCGTAGAGGAGGGGGTCCCCCATCCTGGCGTTTTGGAAGATAACATCTCTGTCACGAAAGTTCAGGACTCTAGCCAGCATCGGTCGCCGGGGAGCGCCCGGTTCGGGACGACCACCCGGGAACCTATGGGCTCTTTCAATGACAAAGAATTTGCTGGGGCCTTTTGGTTGCTGGTGTTTCAGGATAAGATTTTCAACCAAGAGGTCGGGGGACTGTCCCTCAGCCTTTTCCGGAACTCCCAAAATGCACAGGTTATTGCGCCGAAGGCACACTTCATAGTCGTTGTCAGAGACTATAAGTGAACTCTTACCACGACTTGCACAGGAACATATTGTTGCCTTTTTCCCGACTCCACCTCCAAAGTACTGAGAGTCTGTTAAGTGAAACCTGACTCACGAGAACCTCAAAGGGGCAAGGGGAATATGGAGAAAATAACAAACAAAGAAGAGACTGCTCCAGAATGTTCTTGCTTGGCTTCCTAGGTCTTATCTATTGTCTGACGAATCTCTTGGAATCCTAATGCATGGAAAGATAAGACATCAACACATTTCCTTTCCTAGCTACTTAATCTATTAATGGTTTCTTTCTAGATCTTACCACACATTCCAGAACTAGTGCTACTCTTCTGTATTTTCCTGTTAACTTCACTCTCTCTAGAACTTATCTGTAAAAACAGTTTACATGTATGTTAACATTGTTTTCTCTTCTTGATATATCTATCTATTCTTTATTACTGTTCCTACTTTTACCTTCTATTGAGAACTGAAGCTTGACCTTTGTATTCATACATCTCCTAGTAAGTATATCTAATACTCCTTCTTTGTCTCGCAGTTTTCGCTGAAGGGGGAACCTACTACCAGGTAAGTTCTGTCTTTTTCCTTATATCTATCTTTTCACCAGTATAACGATTGTAGTTTACTATTTACTCTTAACTGTACAAGTTCAATGCTAGTCCACTCAGTCACTTATCTGTATCTTCTTAATCTCTTCTTTTCAGTAAACTGCACAGGCTGACTCCAGCTGGCAATGCTCACGAAACTCCAAAAGGGCCGAAGGCTAAATGCGGCTCCGGTAATCCTCAACTCTGTGGCTGTAGATAATTGGGGAACGAAATTTTAGGAAAGAAGGAACGGAAACAAAATGAGGGGAAATGGAAAGGGTCTAAAAATATACAGACCCTAAGTAGAGAAAAACGTGACGCAAGGGACTAGGGAAGGGACGCGGTAAAAAGGGGAAATGACACTACGAACTTTGAAAGGAGCAGATTCAAAACGCTACTGTCTCCTCAGGAACTCTGGTGAAGTGCACACTTTGATTAGCGCTCGCGCTTCATCAGCTGTCAGGGTTCGCCAGCAGACGAACAACTAGAATGCCGACTCGTCTTCCGAGTCGCGGACATCTTGGAATTCCGCTCGCGAGTTAAGATACTCCAGCGGTGACTCCAAGGTGAACCCACAGTCCCAAATGTACACACAGAGTGTTTTCTTCTGGTCAGAATTCGGGGAAGCCTGACAGTACCCCCAACAAAGGAGGTTCTTTCTCATTTGGCTTGGTTGGAAATCTCTTGTGGAAAGATCGCACCAATTGGGAAGACTGAACAACCGAAGCCACTTCCCAGGATCTTTCATCTGGGCCATAGCCCTTCCAGTACACTAAATAATATAATTTTCCCTTAGATTGTTTCGAATCTAGAATTTCCTTCACTTCATATTCTGGCGCAGACTCTAACAAAATGGGTTTTGGTGGTGACTCTTTCCGCAACTCTGGGGAAGCTCTCTTTAATAAAGAGACGTGAAAGACTGGATGAATTTTCATCTTGGCCGGCAGTTTCAAACAATAAGTTACTGGGTTAATTTGCTTTTCAAATGGATAAGGCCCAATGAATCTTGGCAAGAACTTTCTGTTACCCTTTAACCTCAGATTTCTTGTATTTAGCCACACTTCGTCTCCTTCCTTCAGATTTGGACCTTCTCTTCTTCTTTTATCTGCATGGGTTTTGTAATTCTTTTTGGCCTGCTCTAAATTCTGGGAAGCATTTTGCTGAACCTGTTTCAAATGAACAACTAAGTCTTTAACTGCAGGAACAGTAAGTTCAGAGTTATTTACAGTAAAATGTGGGTGCCTACCATAGTTTAAGTAAAATGGGGAGTAACCTGTCGACACATTTTTTGCATTGTTGTGTGCAAACTCTGCAGCCCACAAATAATCGGACCACTCTCCTCCCTGTTTCAGTAGGAATAGCCTGAAGTATTGTTCAAGTTCTTGATTAACCCTTTCTGTTTGCCCTTCTGTCTCTGGATAAACACTAGTAGAATACCTAGCTTCTATTCCTAACAAATTCAGAAAGGCCTTCCAAAAATGGAACATGAACTGTGAACCTCGGTCCGTTATTATAACCGTGGGAATTCCATGGACTCTAACTATGTGCGTGCTAAAGTGATCTGCTAACTGTTTTGATGTTGGTACTCCCTTTAACCCCTTCCATGCTGATGACAAACCCCAGCCGTCATGCACTACGGTGCTCGTGTGCTGATGACGGCTGGGGTTCGTCACGGCCCCGCCCTGTTCGTGTGTTTACCACACAGCAGGGAAATCGCGGCCGCATGGAAGGGGTTAATGCTAAAAAGTGTGCCATTTTGGTAAATGCGTCCACCACCACCCAGATAGTATTATAACCCTGACTGGAAGGTAAATCCACTATCAAGTCCATAGTAATGGTGTGCCAAGGACCGGGAGGGGTGGGGATTGGTTGTAACAATCCTATTTGTGCTCGACTTTCTGATTTTCCCTGTGCGCAGATCTTGCAAGTCTTCACGTAATTCTCGATATCAGTGTTCATATGCGGCCACCAATAGTGTCTTTTAACTAATTCTTTGGTTTTAGTTTCTCCTTTATGGCCTGCCAAGAGGCCATCATGACATTCATTTAGCACTTGATTCTGCAATTCCTTAGTTGTTATGTACAAGGCTCCCTGGTGATAAGGTAGTTGATGACGAACTTCTCTTCCTTCTTCTTCATTTACCCATTTCTGTATTTCTTCAAAACTCATGACTTGTGAGATCTGTTCTCCAATGGTAACTAATGAAGTGGCACCAATAATTCTTGAAGTTGGTATGATAGTTTGACTTTCTTCCAAACATTTCTTCTCCTCCGTGCCGATTCGGGACAGGGCATCCGCTTTTCCATTTTGCGCTCCAGGTCTGTAAGTGATCACAAAATCATATTCTGCAAAACACAGTGACCATCTCAACTCTCTCGGCATTAAAGTTTTGGCAGATTTCAAAAACTTGAGATTTCTATGATCTGTAAAGACTGTCACTTGATATCTGGCTCCCATCAAATAGTGTCGCCACTCCTTGAAAGCATCCTTTATCGCTAGCAGTTCTTTTTCCGTAATCGTATAATTCTGTTCTGCCGATGTTAGTTTTCTTGACCTGTAGCGATTAGGTGTAATTGGCCAGTTTCTCTGTGTCGCTGAGATAGAACTCCACCTATGGCCTGATCGGAAGCATCTGCTTCCAAATAAAATGGCTGAGATTGATCAGCATGCAACAGCACTGGAGCCGAAGTAAAACTTCTCTTCAACAATTTAAATGCTTCTTCTGCATCTTGGGTCCATTCAAATTTCACACACTTCCGCAATAACTTAGTTAGGGGCAGGATCTTTTTAAAGAACTCTTCAATGAATCTCCTGTAAAAGTTTGCGAAACCAATAAAGCTCTGCACTTCTTTGACGCTGGTAGGAGATTTCCAATCGACCACTGCTTGAATCTTACGTTCATCCATGTTCATGCCAATTGGTGAAAGGTTGAATCCCAAAAATTCTACCTCTGAGACTCCAAAGTCACATTTCTCTAGTTTTACAAACAGTCGATTTTCTCGTAGTCTCTGCAAAATTTCTCTTACTTGTTTCTCATGTTTCTGAGTATCATCTGAGTAGATTAGGATGTGGTCAATGTAAACAATTGCACATTGGTCTATAAATTCTTTCAGGATGTCGTTGATAAAATGTTGGAAGGCTGCTGGGGCGTTACATAAGCCATAAGGAATGACTTGGTATTCAAATAGACCAAACCTTGTTCTGAAAGCCGTCTTCCACTCATCACCCTCTTTCATTCTGACCAAATGATAGGCCCCTCGAAGATCCAACTTGGTATACATTTTTGCATTCTTTACCTGATCTAATAAAACCAAAATGAGGGGAAGAGGATAACGGTTCTTCTTCGTAATCTTGATTATTGCACGATAGTCTATGAATGTTCTTAGATCACCCTCCTTCTTCGGGACAAAAACAGGGGCGAAGATACTGGCGATTTGGACGGTCGGATGAAGCCATTGGCCAAATACTTATCCAAATATTCCTTTAAATGTTGGTGTTCCTTTTCAGTCAGTGCGTAAACTCTACTACAGGGTAAATTCGCGCCTGGCTCCAACTCGATTGCACAGTCATAAGTCCGATGTGGAGGTAATTGTTCAGCTTCCTTTTCGCTGAATATATCTTCGAAATCTTGGTATTCGCGAGGTATTTCTTGTGAGTTGATAACGCACACTGATGCTCCCATCATACACAACGAATGAGCGGGATTAGTTTCATAGTCTTCTTCTTTTCTTCCAAAACAATTCTCTTTACAATACTTTGATTCCATAGCTATCGTTCTGGTACTCCAATCGATGGTAGGGTTGTGTTCGGTTAACCATAGCAAACCTAATATGAGCTGGAATTGAGGTGCATCAATTAAATTAAATTGAATAACTTCCTCATGCCCGTTACTTGATTTCATCAACACTGGTTCGGTGTGACTTACAATCGGTCCAGACGAAAGGTTTGTGCCGTCTACAGCTCGCACTGGCTCACTTGCCGCTCGTTGAGGAATCTTGGACGCTGCGCTGCTCTTGTGCCAATTTTGCCCTGTTGGAGTGCTACTGGGGAACCTGCCCAGGGAGAGAGTGTTGCAGGTTTAGGAGGACGGGACTGCGAGGTCCAACAGGCTGTGCGGGGAACAACGAGCACACCTGCCGCCTCTTCCCGTGCCTCCGCCTCCCGCCTTGTGCTCTTTAAAACTCCTCGCGGCCCCCGCTCCGCGGGAGCCGCTCGTTGAGGAATCTTGGACGCTGCGCTGCTCTTGTGCCAATTTTGCCCTGTTGGAGTGCTACTGGGGAACCTGCCCAGGGAGAGAGTGTTGCAGGTTTAGGAGGACGGGACTGCGAGGTCTAACAGGCTGTGCGGGGAACAACGAGCACACCTGCCGCCTCTTCCCGTGCCTCCGCCTCCCGCCTTGTGCTCTTTAAAACTCCTCGCGGCCCCCGCTCCGCGGGAGCCGCTCGTTGAGGAATCTTGGACGCTGCGCTGCTCTTGTGCCAATTTTGCCCTGTTGGAGTGCTACTGGGGAACCTGCCCAGGGAGAGAGTGTTGCAGGTTTAGGAGGACGGGACTGCGAGGTCTAACAGGCTGTGCGGGGAACAACGAGCACACCTGCCGCCTCTTCCCGTGCCTCCGCCTCCCGCCTTGTGCTCTTTAAAACTCCTCGCGGCCCCCGCTCCGCGGGTGCCGCTCGTTGAGGAATCTTGGACGCTGCGCTGCTCTTGTGCCAATTTTGCCCTGTTGGAGTGCTACTGGGGAACCTGCCCAGGGAGAGAGTGTTGCAGGTTTAGGAGGACGGGACTGCGAGGTCCAACAGGCTGTGCGGGGAACAACGAGCACACCTGCCGCCTCTTCCCGTGACTCCGCCTCCCTCTTCACTGCACGCATAGGTCCTTGTCTCATAACGCGCTAGCGGGACGCGCGTGTGGGACAGATCCCGGGACAAGGACCGGACTAAGAGCGGGCCCTCTGTGGCCCTCAATGGCCGAGGTAGGCTGGGCTGGGCCCGGTTATCTTCATTGATCGGTCTCTGTTATTTTACTCAAGTATTACTTTATATCCGCTACTGGAAATTACGTATGACTGTCCTTGGAAGAAATCACTCATTTAAATTGACTGGCAGCTTCCTCGGACTTTATTTTCGGGCAGCCTTTGTTGCATCTCCAGGACTGGTTTTATGATTGGTCTCTACTAGTGTGTTTTATTGTATTATTCTTGTGCTCACTCATCCGGAGGTGAATAATCGTTATAATATCAATTTGTGGACCTATTTCTGTAAAAGATGTATAAGAAATTGCATTCTGGAAGGGAAGTGGGTGGTTTGCCTAGTGCAAATGATGAAATTAAGCGTATAAGAAATAAATCGGTAAACAATCCCCCCCTTAAGGGTCAATGCCATTTGTATGAAATGTGGGATTTGCCCTCCCCGAAGAACGCTAACCTATCATCTAAAAAAAACCCTTGTGCTCAGGCCCAGGAGGTCCATATGCAACCTATCACACATTTATCGCTCTCTTGTTCTCAGTCCACTCCACAACAACTGATGCCAGTGGTGGCTTCGTCCCCTGCTCCTTCTGTAGGGAATGGGGAAAACAAAAATTTTCTTTCAGGGCATGAGAGTGAATCTACAAATCACCCATCTATACCTCGAACGCCGCTGAAGGATAGGCTGGATGGGGATTTTTCTGCACTATGTATTGATCAGGAACTTTGTGGCCGGTATGTAGATCTAGCAAAACTGCAGCCTTCGGCCCCTATTAAATCTTCAGGGGGAGCTACCCCATCGGGGTTAATGTTGTATAGTAGTACCCCCTCTCTGAATGATCAGGATATGTCAGACTTGTTAGTTGCTTCAGGGACCCCGGGCCTTAATCTATCTGGTATTTGTCGTCCATCGGAGGCATGTGAAAAACCAATTTCGGAATCCATGATTGCCTTGGAACAATTATTAGCCTCTATTTTATCTCTTTTGGGGAAATTTGTTGGCAATTCGGATTGCATTTTGGAATCCGTTACCCAAATACTGAAGTCATTGTTACAAAAGCCATCAGATTTGAGGGGTGTACCCCCCATGTCCGAACATAGTCGGCCGAGGGGGGGAACTAACGCGGCTTCAGTGGATTCTGACACGAAAGCTGGGACATCGGTTTTGATACCACATGCTGCAGCTATTCTTTTAACTGCAGTCCCGAACTGTATAAATAATTCAGTTCTTGAGATAATGGAGGAAGATAAATCCATATCTGACCCTAAAGTGGTTCAGGACCTCTTTCCCATCTTCGTGTCTGAAAATAAAAAAGAATCCATCGATGATAATGATGAGGTAAAGGTAATTAATGGGAAATCTAGGAAAAATGGGAAATCTAGAAGCAATAAGGGGAATAAAAGGAAACCAACTCGCAAATATAGGAAGAAAAGGCAGCGTCGGATAATTTTCCAGAATTCTGTGTCTGTACTGGAGAATGAAGTGATTAATCTGGAGTCATTTTCTAAATCTGGAAAGGAAGTTATGGATATTGAACGGAACCTACCCATTAGTACCTTTTTTAAGGTAGAAAGTGAACATTGTCCTCCAAAGATTTTGGAATCTATTCCACCAAGGGTGGGCTCTCCTACCGGTCTCCTCTTTCCAGCAGCGACTAGACCTTTAAGTCAAAATCCATCTGGGTCCCTTAACCCCTTGGCTTCTCCCTTCCGTGTAGTGCCAGAGAATGGAGATCGCTATTCTCCAGATTGTCCTTTGACAACTTTAAATGCCCCAGTAGAGACATTAGTGTTGGATTTTTTACCTTTATTTGACGTTGACTTGCCCTTAAATAGAACTTGGCTTCTTAAGCGCTTTAGTGAGATTGATAGTCTTCATCACATCCAAACTAGGGATATTGAGTTAGTCTCCCTGTTTGGTGATGTCAAGGTAACGAGTATAAGGGTGAAATTTTATTCCCCTATTATTGTGAATTTGATACTACAGCAAGCGGAGAACTTCCAGCGTATAGGCATTGATGTTCTTCCGATCTTTAACCATGGTAATACAAACCCGTCTTTCAGGGAGGAGTCTAGAGGGGAGGATCAAAATAGGGTAGCCTCTCCTCTTAGAGACCTGAAGATCTGGGTGTCCAAGGGAAAACGCTCGGTGTCACAAGTAAAGCCACTCCCGCTGACTTTGAACTCCTCTCTGGTAGAGGACAATAATCGGTGGAACTGGCTGCACAGTGCCTTATCAACTAAATCAAAAGATGATCCAAGACTGTTTCAGCATCTTTAACACCCCACTAAATATTATCTCCTGGAATGCCGCAGGGATCCACAGTAGCCCAGAGAAGTTTGCGTTTCTAGCTTCTCTAGGAGCGAATGTGATCTGTCTACAGGAAACGTGGTGTATTGATACGCTGAAGGTCTCGAAGGATTATTATGTTCTGGAAGTTCCTGCTGTCCCCTCTAAGAAAGGACACGCTAGGGGAGGAATCGCTTGCTTATTATCTAATAAATTGCATTGGAAATTTACCCATTACATGGATGCAAGTAAACTTTTCCATGCCATCAACATCGACAACTTGTTTAATAACGGGATAAAGTCCCCTATTGTAATTGTGAACGTCTATATCCCCCCGGAAGAGCGTTTTAATGTGATTTTAAAGCAGGTATTTCAATACATTGATTCAATCAAAAAGGTTCCGTCCCCGCCGGATATTCTGTTGGTCGGAGACTTGAATTGTAAAATTTCCAATGTTAGCCTGGATCTTTTTAGGAATAAACTTAAAGAAGAGGCGTACTTTGTCCCGCAAGCTCTCTTCCCTGATAAATTAGTGACAAACAAAAGAGGGAAGATCTTGTTAAGTGAATTAGCGGCCGTCGATGGACTTATATTAAATGGGAGATTTCCGTCTGACGTGCCTGCAAAATTTACTCACAAGTCTCCGTTTGGGTTCTCTATCTTAGACTATGCTATCGCAGATTATGGTTTGTATCCTTTTATTCAGGATCTTAAAATAATATGTACTCCTCTGAGCGATCATAGTATACTGTTTGTTACTATTTCCTTAAAGCCTCAGACTAGTGTACCTTGGTCTTGCACGGGCAGTGATGTTGCTTTCCACGCCTCTTCGGGAAGATGCTATTGGAATCCCACAGCCATTAATGGGGTACAGGTTTTTCTTGCCGATACCCTATTAGTCTTAAATGAGTGGCAAGGGAATGAAATAGCATATTTTGAAGAATTTGTGCGTAATATTATTTTATATGCAAAAAAAACTCTCCGACCCAGAAATAGAGTTGCGGTCCCAAGCGCACTGCGTAGTCTAAATAAGGAAATAAACAAACTGGTCCGCGAACAATACCTCGACAGAGTAACGGAACGTGGGAAAGAAATATCTAGGCTAAAAAGAAAGAAAAGTAGACTTCAGTCAAAATTAAAAAAAGTAAGGGAGGACAATGTATGGATTAACTTGAGGGAATCCGTCGTCCATGGCAGGATTAGAGAATTTTGGACGATAATTGGTAAGGGGTGTGGCTCTAGACTGGGTCCCTCCCCTATCCCCATAGCGGAAGAGGTATGGATTGCCTATATTCGGGATCTTTATGCAGGGAATGGGATTTTAAGTGACGATTTTGCCACCGGTGTTAACTCAGGCAATAATATCGCCATTAATGTTACTCACGTGGGTCTTACTATCTACCCGGCGGAGAAAGAAATTGAGTTAGCTATAAAAAGTATGCGGGTTTCCGGGGCAATGGGACCCGATGAACTCCCCATGACGGTCCTGAAGTCGGATCCTGTAAGGTGGAGTAAAATCTTGTTCCCTCTGTTTAAAGTATGTTTTATGACAAAAAAGGTACCTGCCTCTTGGAGGGGAAGTATTTTGGTCCCTATCTTTAAGAAGGGAGTTAGGGATAACCCTGGCAATTATCGTTTGATTGCTCTCCTCGACTCAATCGGTAAGGTGTTTGCGAAATGTCTTCTAAAATCCCTCTCCGGTTGGGTAGAGGAGAATAATATTTTGCCACTAGAACAGACGGGTTTCCGTAGGGACCATGGTACGTTAGACAACCTTACTGTTCTTCATGTGGTCACAGATAAGTATGTTCAGGTGAGAGGTGGGGTGTTATATGCTGCCTTTATTGATTTCTCCACAGCGTTCGACAAAGTGGACCGTGGTACGCTGTGGAGAAAATTGGCAGCGCTTGGTCTTCCATCCCATCTGTTGGAGTTGGTGCAGGCTCTACATACTGAGACCTGGTGTAGGGTCCTGATGGGGGGCGAAAGGGGGTTATCGGATTTAATTCCATCTTTGAATGGCCTTAAACAAGGCTGTCTGTTGGCCCCCCTCCTGTTCTCTCTGTATACGGCGGATTTACCCGCTACCCTGTCCTCTAGAGAGGGCATCGCCCCGGTGGTTGGGGGGACCCCTATATCTTGCCTGATGTATGCCGATGATGTCCTTATTTTAGACCTAACCCCAAAAGGTCTCGCAAATCGGCTTAAGGCTCTTCATACTTTTGCTGTGGCTAATCATATGAAGATTAATATTACCAAAAGTAAAGTTATGTGTATAGCTGGCATGAAGAGGTGCCAGTCTGTTGATTTTGGTTGGTTTATTGGGGGCCAGAAACTTGAGGTTGTAAAGTCCTATACTTTTTTGGGGAAAATCATTACGGCCAACTTGAGTGAGAAACTCCATATAGAGCATTGTACACGCAAAGCTATTGCCCATGGCAAAGGTTTAAATTCCCTATACCATGCAACGGGGAAACGGCACTTTCCAATTTTACTGGAAGTGTATAGATCTAAAATCCCCGCTACAATTCTGTATGGTATTGAACTCATAGATGTGAAAAAGTGGGACTTTTGCCATAAGATTGAGGGGAAACTTTTAAGATCTCTCTCCTCCCTAAACACTGCGTGCTCTTTGGCCGCCTGTAGGCTTGAATTTGGTCTCAGGAGTAGCTGGGTACAGGGACTATCGGCCCTTGTTAGATGGGTGGCCTGTCTTGCAAGAGCAGAGGTAGGGACAATGAGAGCACTCCTCAAAAGTGAATTATTGGGTAATTTCAATGAGTTTTCTCAACTTGTCCGTAATTTTAGAAAAGCTGTAACCCTTCTAAAACTAGATGAAACTGCTTTGTTTTTGTATTCTCCTTTACAGTTAAAATCTGTCTTAAAAGCAGCTTCATGGGACTTATGTTTCCAGATGGATAAAAAAGTAATTTGTGAAAAAAGGAAGGTTGATCCTTTCCCTGATCCTCTCCTTAGTTCCTACCTGTGGAAACTCCCACAACCCTATGTAATATGGAACCTACCACATGGTATCCGTAGATTTTGGTTTCTTTTACGCTATGATTTATTACCCCTGAACCGACTGTTATCTAAATGGTATGGCTCCTCTCCCCTATGTAATTTTTGTAAAGTAAACATCCAGGACTATATGCATGTGTTGCTGATTTGCCCTGCGCTTCGTAAATTACGCTGCAGATGGTTAAAAGTTATCTGCCTGTATCTTGGCATTGTTACTTTGAACGATTTTTTGTCTGCACTTTATTGCCCTCCTAATGAAATGTTCTGCTTTCACATTTTTAATTTTTTCAAAGGGTTCTTAGCTATTTATTAATATGTCTCTGGAGATGTGTCTTGACTATCCGATTTTTGTAATTGTGCTTTATACGTCAGTTTCGTATCTACTTGAGGATGTTTAAAGGATTTAATTTTCTTTGTTCTTTTGTGTAATGTAATTACTGTGTGTTTAATTCTGTATATTTTATGTGGCCCTCCTCGGAGAGCCAAAAACATAATAAAATAAATTGAAATTGGCTCACTTTTAAGTTTTTGTATGGCCTTCAAACCTACACTTGCTGCAAACTTTAAGTCACAGACGTTTCCTCTGGCTCCGGAATCCACCATCACCGACACATCTGTAAGGGTTATTAGTCGAAATGTATTTACTATAGACAAAACCAAATGAGGGGAAGAGGACTGAAGAGTATTCGCTAACTGGTGTTCCTTTGGAGTTGATTCTTGATTCGCATCCACCGGTCAAACTCCTTCTACAGGTGGTGCTGCGAGTTTTCCTTAGGCTTCAGCGAGGTCTTTGGTTTTTTCGGACAACCTCTCACAAAGTGTCCGTTTGAGCCACAGTACATACATACATTTCCCACTCTTCTTTTTTCCTTCTCTTCTTTGGTCAATGGACCCCTTATGGTTCCAATTTACATTGGTTCTGGGTTTGTTGATCCTTCAACTGCTCGATTGTAATCTGACCTGACACTATCAAATCGGGGTACAATAGGTCTTTGTTCCTTTCTTCTTTCACCTTTTCGTTCTCCTTGACGAAAGTCTATCTCTAACACCAGATCTACCAATGCTGATATTTCTGTAGGTCGATTTGGTATTTGCGCTAGTACATCCTTCAATTCATCTCGCAATCCACGATAAAAGACCGCTGCCCTCTTGCTCTCCGGGCCATTCTGTCTCCACGACCAGCTTATTTTAAATTGGGCTAAGTAGGCAACCAAGTCCTGATTGCCCTGTGCAACTCCAGTAATTCATTATCTACAGCCTGCGAAATTCGCCTTCGGTCAAAGATTCTGAGAAATTCATTCTTAAACTCGTCGTAGTTCTGTAGGATTGGATCCTCTCTAGTGACTAAAGGCATCGACCATGCTGCTGCGTCACCACTCAAATATGAAAGAGCGAACGCAACCTGTGACTGCGCATCTGGGAAAATGGAAGGGCGGCACATATAGTGGGGGGAACATTGTGTGAGGAAGATTTGAGCCTTTTGAGGGTCTCCACTAAATCACTCGGGAGGGGCCAGTGGAATTACCAGGGACAAGGAATGAATAACTTGCGTTGTTAACCTATTTGAACTCTCGGAGGTTCCTAAAACCTCTCTGCTAGCACCACTGAAAGGCTGTCCCATCCTTTGAGCTAATTCTGCTGTTTCTTTTCTTGATTTTACTACCTCTGGTTTAAGGTTTTGGTTTTCCTCTCTTACTGCTATTAGTTCCTTTTGTATTGCTTCCAAAACCGGACCTAAGTTCTGCATATTAATTCCTTCAACCATTCTGTTCGGGTGCAATAAATAAACGTGGGCACTTCACTCTGTCAGAGACTAAAAGTGAACTCTTACCACGACTTGCACAGGAACAGATTGTTGCCTTTTTCCCGACTCCACCTCCAAAGTACTGAGAGTCTGTTAAGTAAAACCTGACTCACGAGAACCTCAAAGGGGGAAGGGGGATATGGAGAAAATAACAAACAAAGAAGAGACTGCTCCAGAATGTTCTTGCTTGGTTCCTAGGTCTCGTCTGTTGTCTGACGAATCTCTTGGAATCCTAATGCATGGAAAGATAAGACATCAACACATTTCCTTTCCTAGCTACTTAATCTATTAATAGTTTCTTTCGAGATCTTACCACACATTCCAGAACTAGTGCTACTCTTCTGTCTTTTCCTGTTAACAACGCTCTCTCTAGAACTTATCTGTAAAAACAGTTTACATATATGTTAACCTTGTTTTCTCTTCTTGATATATCTATCTATTCTTTATTACTATTCCTACTTTTACCTTCTATTGAGAACTGAAGCTTGACCTTTTTATTCATACATCTCCTAGTAAGTATATCTAATACTCCTTCTTTGTCTCGCATCCTACCAGGTAAGTTCTGTCTTTTTCCTTATATCTATCTTTTCACCAGTATAATGATTGTAGTTTACTATTTCTCTTAACTGTACAAGTTCAATGCTAGTCCACTCAGTCATTTATCTGTATCTTCTTAATCTCTTCTTTTCAGGAAACTGCACACGCTGACTCCAGCTGGCAATGCTCATGAAACTCCAAAAGTGCCGAAGGCTAAATGCGGCTCCGGTAATCCTAAACTCTGTGGCTGTAGATAATTGGGGAACGAAATTTTAGGAAAGAAGGAACGGAAACAAAATGAGGGGAAATGGAAAGGATCTAAAAATATACAGACCCTAAGTAGAGAAAAACACGACGCAAGGGACTAGGGAAGGGACGCGGTAAAAAGGGGAAATGACACTATGAACTTTGAAAGGAGCAGATTCAAAACGCTACTGTCTCCTCAGGAACTCTGGTGAAGTGCGCACTTTGATTAGCGCTCGCGCTTCATCAGCTGTCAGGGTTCGCGAGCAGACAAAAAACTAGAATGCCGACTCGTCTTCCGAGTCGGCGGACATCTTGGAATTCCGCTCGCGAGTTAAGATACTTCAGCGGTGACTCCAAGGTGAACCCACAGTCCCAAATGTACACACAGAGTGTTTTCTTCTGGTCAGAATTCGGGGAAGCTTGACAGTATCCCCCAACAAAGGAGGTTCTTTCTCATTTGGCTTGGTTGGAAATCTCTTGGGGAAAGATCGCACCAATTGGGAAGCGTGAACATCCAAAGCCACTTCCCAGGATCTTTCTTCTGGGCCATAGCCCTTCCAGTCCACTAAATAATATAATTTTCCCTTAGATTGTTTCGAATCTAGAATTTCCTTCACTTCATATTCTGGCCCAGACTCTAACAAAAGGGGTTTTTGTGGTGACTCTTTCCGCAACTCTGGGGAAGCTCGCTATAAAAAAGAGACGTGAAAGACTGGATGAATTTTCATCTTGGCTGGCAGTTTCAAACGATAAGTTACTGGGTTAAATTGCTTTTCAACTCGATAAGACCCAATGAATCTTGGCAAGAATTTTCTGTTACCCTTTAACCTCAGATTTCTTGTATTTAGCCACACTTCATCTCCTTCCTTCAGATTTGGACCTTCTCTTCTTCTTTTATCTGCATGGGTTTTGTAATTCTTTTTGGCCTGCTCTAAATTCTGGGAAGCATTTTGCTGAACCTGTTTCAAATGAACAACTAAGTCTTTAACTGCAGGAACAATAAGTTCAGAGTTCTTTACAGTAAAATATGGGTGCCTACCATAGTTTAAGTAAAATGGGGAGTAACCTGTTGACACATTTTTTGCATTGTTGTGTGCAAATTCTGCAGCCCACAAATAATCTGACCACTCTCCTCCCTGTTTCAGTAGGAATAGCCTCAAGTATTGTTCAAGTTATTGATTAACCCTTTCTGTTTGCCCTTCTGTCTCTGGATAAAAACTAGTAGAATACCTAGCTTCTATTCCTAACCCATTCAGAAAGGCCTTCCAAAAATGGAACATGAACTGTGAACCTCGGTCCGTTATTATAACCTTGGGAATTCCATGGACTCTAACTATGTGCGTGCTAAAGTGATCTGTTAACTGTTTTGATGTTGGTACTCACTTTAATGCTAAAAAGTGTGCTATTTTGGTAAATGCGTCCACCACCACCCAGATAGTATTATAACCCTGACTGGAAGGTAAATCCACTATCAAGTCCATAGTAATGGTGTGCCAAGGACCGGAGGGGTGGGGATTGGTTGTAACAACCCTTTTTGTGCTCGCCTTTCTGATTTTCCCTGTGCGTAGATCTCGCAAGTCTTCACATAATTCTCGATATCAGTGTGCATATGCGGCCACCAATAGTGTCTTTTAACTAATTCTTTGGTTTTAGTTTCTCCTTTATGGCCTGCCAAGAGGCTATCATGACATTCATTTAGCACTTGATTCTGCAATTCCTTAGTTGGTATGTACAAGTCTCCCCGGTGATAAGGTAGTTGATGACGAACTTCTCTTCCTTCTTCTTCATTTACCCATTTCTGTATTTCTTCAAAACTCATGACTTGTGAGATCTGTTCTCCAATGGTAACTAATGAAGTGGCACCAATAATTCTTGAAGTTGGTATGATGGTTTGACTTTCTTCCAAACATTTCTTCTCCTCTGTGCCGATTCGGGACAGGGCATCCGCTTTTCCATTTTGCGCTCCAGGTCTGTAAGTGATCACAAAATCATATTCTGCAAAATACAGTGACCATCTCAACTGTCTCGGGGTTAAACTTTTGGCAGATTTCAAAAACGTGAGATTTCTATGATCTGTAAAGACTGTCACTTGACATCTGGCTCCCATCAAATAGTGTCGCCACTCCTTGAAAGCATCCTTTATCGCTAGCAGTTCTTTTTCCGTAATCGTATAATTGTGTTCTGCCGATGATAGTTTTCTTGATCTGTAAGCGATTGGGTGTAATTGGCCAGTTTCTCTGTGTTGCTGAGATAGAACTCCACCTATTGCCTGATCGGAAGCATCTGCTTCCAAATAAAATGGCTGAGATGGATCAGCATGCAACAGCACTGGAGCCGAAGTAAAACTTCTCTTCAACAATTTAAATGCCTGTTCTGCATCTTGGGTCCATTCAAATTTCACACCCTTCCGCAATAACTTAGTTAGGGGCAGGATCTTTTTAGAGAACTCTTCAATGAATCTCCAGTAAAAGTTTGCGAAACCAATAAAGCTTTGTACTTCTTTTACGCTGGTAGGAGACTTCCAATCGACCAATGCTTGAATCTTACGTTCATCCATGTTCATGCCAGTTGGTGAAAGGACGAATCCCAAAAATTCTACCTCTGAGACTCCAAAGGCACATTTCTCTGGTTTTACAAACAGTCGATTTTCTCGTAGTCTCTGCAAAATTTCTCTTACTTGTTTCTCATGTTTCTGAGTATCATCTGAGTAGATTAGGATGTCGTCAATGTAAACAATTGCACATTGGTCTATAAATTCTCTCAGGATGTCGTTGATAAAATGTTGGAAGGCTGCTGGGGCGTTACATAAGCCATAAGGCATGACTTGGTATTCAAATAGCCCAAACCTTGTTCTGAAAGCCGTCTTCCACTCATCACCCTCTTTCATTCTGATCAAATGATAGGCCCCTCGAAGATCCAACTTGGTATACATTTTTGCATTCTTTACCTGATCTAATAAAACCGAAATGAGGGGAAGAGGATAACGATTCTTCTTCGTAATCTTGTTTATTGCATGATAGTCTATGCATGTTCTTAGATCACCCTCCTTCTTCGGCACAAAAAACAGGGGCGAAGATACTGGTGATTTGGACAGTCGGATGAAGCCATTGGCCAAATACTTATCCAAATATTCCTTTAAATGTTGGTGTTCCTCTTCAGTCAGGGCGTAAACTCTACTTCAGGGTAAATTCGCGCCTGGCTCCACTCGATTGCACAGTCATAGGTCCGATGTGGAGGTAATTGTTCAGCTTCCTTTTCGCTGAATACATCTTCGAAATCTTGATATTCTCGAGGTATTTCTTGAGAGTTGATAACGCACACTGATGCTCCCATCATACACAACGAATGAGCGGGATTAGTTTCATAGTCTTCTTCTTTTCTTCAAAAACAATTCTCTTTACAATACTTCGATTCCATAGCTATCGTTCTGGTACTCCAATCGATGGTAGGGTTGTGTTCGGTTAACCATGGCAAAACTAATATGAGCTGGAATTGAGGTGCATCAATTAAATTAAATTGAATAACTTCCTCATGTCCGTCACTTGATTTCATCAACACTGGTTCGGTGTGACTTACAATCGGTCCAGACGAAAGGTTTGTGCCGTCTACAGCTCGCACTGGCTCGCTTTTAAGTTTTTGTATGGCCTTCAAACCTACACTTGCTGCAAACTTTAGGTCACAGAAGTTTCGTGTGGCTCCGGAATCCACCATCACCGACACATCTGTAAGGGTTATTAGTCGAAATTTAATTACCATAGACAAAACCAAATGAGGGGAAGAGGACTGAAGAGTATTTGCCAACTGGTGTTCCTTTGGAGTTGATTCTTGATTCGCATGCACCGGTCCAACTCCTTCTACAGGTGATGCTGCAAGTTTTCCTTCGGCTTCAGCGAGGTCTTTGGTTTTTTCGGACAACCTCTCACAAAGTGTCCGTTTGAGCCACAGTACATACATAAATTTCCCACTCTTCTTTTTTCCTTCTCTTCTTTGGTCAATGGACCCCTTATGGTTCCAGTTTGCATTGGTTCTGGGTTTGTTGATCCTTCAACTGCTCGATTATATTCTGACCTGACTCTATCAAATCGGGGTACAATAGGTCTTTGTTCCTTTCTTCTTTCACCTTTCACCTTTTCGTTCTCCTTGACGAAAGTCTATCTCTAACACCAGATCTACCAATGCTGATATCTCTGTAGGTCGATTTGGTATTTGCGCTAGTACATCCTTCAATTCATCTCGCAATCCACAATAAAAGACCGCTGCTCTCTTGCGCTCCGGGCCAATCTGTCTCCACGACCAGCTTATTGAATTAGGCTAAGTAGGCAACCAAGTCCCGATTGCCCTGTGCAACTCCAGTAATTCATTATCTACAGCCTGCGAAATTCGCCTTCGGTCAAAGATTCTGAGGAATTCTTTCTTAAACTCGTCGTAATTCTGTAGGATTGGATCCTCTCTAGTGACTAAAGGCATCAACCATGCTGCTGCGTCACCACTCAAATATGAAAGAGCGAACGCAACCCGTGACTGCGCATCTGGGAAAATGGAAGGGCGGCACATATAGTGGAGGGGGATGTATGACGTTACAACGCATGCTTTTACCGCACTACCGGTTACAACGCAGTTTTTACAACGCATACCATTACAACGCATAGCGCTTTGGGGGGCTGGATAGTGAATAGTTTAATTTACTATTCCAACTCAAGTCCCCGTGGACACTAGGGAAGGTGTTGGATAGTAAATTAAATCTATTCCCTATCCTAGAGCGCCCCCCAGAGCAATGCGTTGTAATGGTTTTCGTTGTAAAACCTGCATTGTAATAGCACTGCGTGGTAAAAGTTGCGTTGTAAAGGATGTTTCCCAGTGGAGGGAACATTGTGTGAGGAAGATTTGAGCCATTTGAGGGTCTCCACTAAATCGCTCGGGAGGGGCCAGTGGAATTACCAGGGACAAGGAATTAATAACTTGCGTTGTTAACCTATTTGAACACTCGGAGGTTCCTAAACCCTCTCTACTAGCATCACTGAAAGGCTGTCCCATCCTTTGAGCTAATTCTGCTGTTTCTTTTCTTGATTTTACTACCTCTAGTTTAAGGTTTTGGTTTTCCTCTCTTACTGCTATTAGTTCCTTTTGTATTGCTTCCAAAACCAGACATAAGTTCTGCATATTAATTCCTTCAACCATTCTGTTCGGGTGCAATAAATAAACGTGGGCACTTCACTCTGTCAGAGACTAAAAGTGAACTCTTACCACGACTTGCACAGGAACAGACTGTTGCCTTTTTCCCGACTCCACCTCCAAAGTACTGAGAGTCTGTTAAGTAAAACCTGACTCACAAGAACCTCAAAGGGGGAAAGGGGATATGGAGAAAACAACAAACAAAGAAGAGACTGCTCCAGAATGTTCTTGCTTGGCTTCCTAGGTCTCGTCTATTGTCTGACTAATCTCTTGGAATCCTAATGCATCGAAAGATAAGACATCAACACATTTCCTTTCCTAGCTACTCAATCTATTAATGGTTTCTTTCTAGATCTTACCACACATTCCAGAACTAGTGCTCCTCTTCTGTCTTTTCCTGTTAACTTCGCTCTCTCTAGAACTTATCTGTAAAAACAGTTTACATGTATGTTAACCTTGTTTTCTCTTCTTGATATATCTATCTATTCTTTATTACTGTTCCTACTTTTACCTTCTATTGAGAACTGAAGCTTGACCTTTTTATTCATACATCTCCTAGTAAGTATATCTAATACTCCTTCTTTGTCTCACAGTTTTCGCTGAAGGGGGAACCTACTACCAGGCAAGTTCTGTCTTTTTCCTTATATCTATCTTTTCACCAGTATAACGATTGTAGTTTACTATTTACTCTTAACTGTACAAGTTCAATGCTAGTCCACTCAGTCACTTTTCTGTATCTTCTTAATCTCTTCTTTTCAGGAAACTGCACACGCTGACTCCAGCTGGCAATGCTCACGAAACTCCAAAAGTGCCGAAGGCTAAATGCGGCTCCGGTAATCCTCAACTCTGTGGCTGTAGATAATTGGGGAACAAAATATTAGGATACAAGCAACGGAAACAAAATGAGGGGAAATGGAAAGGGTCTAAAAATATATCTTATCTTAAGGGGGTTTTCTATAGCGCTCTGACACCATAAGTTTCCTTCCACTCGCAAGTTAAGATACTCCAGCGGTGACTCCAAGGTGAACCCACAGTCCCAAATGTACACACAGAGTGTTTTCTTCTGGTCAGAATTCGGGGAAGCCTGACAGTCGTCCAGCTTTAGTTCCATAAATTTGCGGAAATTCTTGTTCCTCTCCTTGGAGCTGTGTGACATCCCCGACCAAGCTGGTCGTGGTCATTTCCACTTGTTCTACTTTCTCGTTTAGTTTAGCCAAGTCTACCCTAATGAGGTTCACATCGATTGCCATAGTGTCCATTTTTGCTCAAGGGAGGTTATAACACCAGTAATAGCGTCCATGACATCTTTCAGCTACAATTCCTGATCGTCTTCCCCCAGGTCACCGAGGGAGATGCCTCTCCACTGTCGATTCTGCTGAGTGTCCTTGGGTATCGTGTAGCGGTCCAATTTATTGGTTTGTGTTGTTTTGGGCCCTCGAGCCCCGGAGGTCTTGCTTCGGTTCATTGCGCCGATATCCGTTGGTACCGGCTCTTGCCAAAGTCAAACAAGACAAATAGAGATTGTTGCACCTCACGCACTCCTAACTGGGTGACACCTTGTTTCCACCGACCCAAGGTCCAGATTCAGGGTGACCCAGCGCAATCTCTGTCCCTTCTTGGAGAAATTGTGGAGAAGTGTGGCTCAGTGGTTAGAGGCGGCAGACCCGGAAGCTGAGATCGGCCGTGGACCAGGGTTCGATTCCCCGCCTCGGCGGGTCTCGGGCTCTAACATTCCACGGACTCGATAATTCTCGCTCCGGTGCCTACTCGACTCACGGGGTCACACTCTGCGACTCTGGCCAATAGCTTGCTTAATCTCCACTACGGCCCCTCGCGGCGGGATGCCTGGCTTTCACCTTGTGAATACCCTGCCGGGGTATCTCACAGGGGAATACCAGGACGAGTTCCCTAAGCAAGCGCTTAGATACCGTGTCGGTGGTTTGCGCTATATAAATACATGTACATTTACATTCTCGGGGCGCCTACTGGTGTTCAGCTTCTGCCTCCGCCGATTGAAGGAAAATGGCGCCCAAGTCCAGGGCTCCCCAGCACAATCGGAGCCCTCTCTCCAGGTCTTCACAGATGCTCGGCTCCGATGTGTACCATTCCTTGTGAGGAGGTCCCGCACACCTCTCTCGGCGGCGATTGTTCTCTGAACCGTCCCCCGGGTCCGGCGTCACTGTGGGAAACAGTCAGCCCTGCTGAGTTACGACCTCGGCCTCCAGCGGTACTGTGGGCCCTGGCTTCAGCGCGGCGAGTAGGCTTCGATCCACGGGTTCCTGTAACTCCGGCCACAGACGTCGGCCGCGAGCGGGAGTGTCAGGACTCGGTGCCGCCGAATCTCCGGTTCACATTCCCAACTTCGGGAAGATCGGATTAGGGTAACAGATAGACTTGGGAAGTTTAGGGTGACAGAGCTTCACTTTAAGCGGCCATTTCGGTTCGATGCTTGGCCACGCCCCCTCTAATTTTCAATTTTAACGGGAGAAGATAATGAAGTATCTTTATGATATGTTTATAGTGTTCCTCTTCACCTTGTTCCTAGCTGCTCAGCCATGTGAGTGTTCTTTGTGGAATGTTGGTGTGATTGAGATGAGTGGAATGCTTGGGTGCCTGGTGAGTGGAAACAGTTGGAAGATGGGCTGAGCAGTTAGGATGCTGCTCCTGGTGGGGCTGTTACCTTTGATGGTATGGACTTGAATAAATAACTAAAAGACACAACTTGGCTACGTCTGCTGTGTCACCTCTACTCATTGGAACCAGCTTACTACGCTTTCTTTCAAGATTAACAACTTCCATGATCAGAGGATGATACATAAAAGTCTCAAACAGGATAAAAGTTTAGGCATAAACCATTTAGTAAGAAACATTGGGCCACATGTAATATTCTTTAGATGCCTAAGTCATGAATTGCAAATGATAACAAATCACAATTTTAAGATAGATGTACTAAAATCCGAAATGTGAATGTTGCATACCAGTCACATTCTACATTTTACTGAATTGCAATTTCCAAACAGATAATTTGTAAATGTTGTATTGTCAGGGAATGCCTCGAAAGCAGGAAGCTTTATGTTACTTTCACTTCTGAGAGCAAAAAGCAGCAGCAGAGAGGAGCAGAGATTGAGAGGTGTTTTTCACATGTTGAAACTGGCATCCAATATTTTTAAAGTGAGGAAGTTGCCTGTAACTGGAAAAATAAATTCAGGGAGCAGGAATTGAAAAATGCAGGGCAGGTAATGTTCAACTGTTTGGAAAAACTCACTTTCGGTGCCATGAGATGCTAAAATATCTATTTCATATCAGTGCGGTGGTAGCAAGCTCTTCAAGTGATGATGATATGTAAACATAATGTTACTATTTTTGCTCTTGTACCAAACTAAAAATGGAAACAGGCAGAAAAGATGTAATTGTCACTAGGGGGACATGGGTTCATCCCCTGTACCCCTACCAGCCCAGATGAAAGAGGTAATTCAAAGCATGTTGTTTCTAAAAGCAGTGTATGGAGTGTCAAACATTAACTCGATTGTCTCCTCCTAATGACAGAGGATTCCACACTGTTCATATGCTTTATATTGCTATTTATTAATCAATGTTCATATTGTTGAAAAAGTTCATCATGACGTGTTATATATCAAATGATCATCATTAGTTCATCATTCAAAATATCATCATTGTGCATGACATCGTCATTTATGGCATCATAATAACGTATAACATCCAATGCATTTCGGGCTGTTATTTAAGCCCTTCATCAGGGAATCATGCTGTGAAAACGAAAATACACAATAAATAAAGTGCGAAGTGAAGAAATTATAATAATAAAGCATTGTCACATTGTGCATTACATCTTGTGTTGTTAATACATTCCACTCGAATTAGACCATGTTGGATAAATGTCATCAATGTAATTTATAGTAATGCTGTAGTGGACTTACATGCCTGTCTCGGTCCTTAATGAGTTGTTTGTCATTTGTTGTTAGTCGGTACGACTCTGAAAAAAGGGTGCAAAACAAGTTGCTGCGTGTGGTATAAAGTAAAATGTAGGGCCCCCTGTTTCCCTATGCGAGCATGTAAACTGCTATAAAACTAACCTGTTTATCATCTGAAAGTGAATCCGCCATGGACGCGGCTTCCTCCGTAAGCGCGCGTTTCAGTTCGAGAGTGTTTAACCGTCATGGTGATCACACCAGGTCGCGGTCATGTGACCTGTTATCACTGTGGAAAGACTATCGGTCACTGTTCTGTAGCAATTTATCTAATGTTTTGCTCACAATGAAGTTAAATATGTGTGTCACACCTTCGGTTAGGCTGAATCATGAGGGCATGAATATGAAATTAAAAAAGTGTTTGGGAAGAAATGTTTGAGAAAAAATTTCGCTGCTGATGGCAGTATCGAAAACGTAAAGGCTTAGGTGATCCGCCTCATGTAGAGTGACGCTGAGTGTGATGTGCTAGCATCAGTTCGAGTTATGCTTAGGTGAAAAACGTATATAGTGTGGGGAATGCTTAAGGCATTAGTGATTAATAACAACAGTGTTACATCAGAAATAAAGTATCATAAACAAAGTATATACAACAAAGCACAGGGGTTACCAATCTGTGGCACTGAAGCAAATTTATAAGTCTTACTCTATAGGTAGCATGAGAATTCGATTCTCTCATTTAATCCAAAAGGCTTTTGGGTACAAAGTCTATAAATCCACGAGTTCTCTCTTTGGAGTAGATATTTTGTGTTATCTCGACCTTCTGTTTTGATGATGCTTTCCAAAATCAGGAATTTTAGTTGTGCAATGCTATGTTTTGCTTCCATGAAGTGTATCGCAACCGTCGATTTAACATTTTTCAGACGTATGTTTGATTTGTGTTCAGTGATTCGTGTCTTAATCCGGCGTTCCGTCTTGCCAATGTATAGTTTGCCGCACGGGCATTTGAGCGCATAGATAACATTTGTTGTATCACACGTCGCATTTACTTTAAGTTTTATTTCTTGGCCTTTCATCGGGTGATTTATTTTGTTGCCTCTGATGATGTTATTACAGTGGCCACAATTGTGGCAAGGTTTGGTACCATGATAGATTTCAGTTGTAAGAGTTGTGGGTTGTAACATTTCACCAATGTTTTTTGTCCTGGTAAACGCAAAGAGAGGAGGGTCTTTAAAACAATTGTTAAAGTCAGGTTCCATTGTGAGCATAGGCCAGTGTTTCAGTATTACCTTTTTGAATTTCTGACTTGAAGTTGAATATGTTGATATAGCCACAATTCTAGTTTGCTCTTTTGAACGACTTGGTTGTAATAGTGTGTTTCTGTCTTTTAATGCTAGTTTTTGTTTTGACTCCTCAAGAATATGTTCAGGGTACCCTCTTTGTTTGAATTTATTTTCCATCTTTGTGATTCTTTTCTGTAGGGTGATAGGTTCAGATACAATTCTTTTAGTTCTTGCCATCTGGGAGAAAGGTAGAAATCTTTTCAAATTATGTTCATGAAAGCTGCCATAATGGAGCATGTTATTGCGATCTGTGCTTTTGATGTGTAAATCCGTTTCCAATCCTTCTGGTGTGCGATTTATTTTGACGTCTAAAAAAGTGATGGTACTCTCAGACATTTCCCAGGTCAACTGAATTCTTTCATCAATTTCGTTGAATTGCGTTAGTACTTCATGTAACTGTTCTTTTGTGCTTGACCAGATAATGAAAATATCATCGATATATCGGATGAAAAGTTTGAGATTGTCACTCCAATCTTTTTTGGATAAGATGTGTTTTTCTTCGTAGGACTTCATAAAAAGATTCGCATAGACCGGCGCCGCGGAATTGCCCATGGCAGTGCCCACAAGTTGTAGATACCAGTCATTTTGGTGTCTGAAATAACTTTGGTAGAGTGAAAAGAGCATTAGCTCCATTAAAAAAGTTTGAAAATTAACATCCAAATCAGTTTTCAACAAAGCATCTTCTATGGCTTCTATTCCCATCGAGTGGGGTATGCTCGTATATAGTGATTTTACATCAGCTGTGCACAGTATTATTTGTTGTTCTGATTCAAGTTTGATAGTATTGAGTCTGAGAATGAATTCTGTCGTATCCTTTATGTATGTTGACATTTTCCTCACTGATGGTTGAAGGTATCTATCCAGTAGTTGGCCTACTGGCTCATGAAGGCTGTGTCTGGTTGATACAATTGGTCTTAGTGGTGGATCCATTAAGTTTTTATGGATTTTGGGCACCATGTTCAAAGTTGGAGTTTTGGGGTTGTCTTTAAGTAGAAATTTCTTTGTTCTTATGGCAGCTTTCATGAACATAATTTGAAAAGATTTCTACCTTTCTCCCAGATGGCAAGAACTAAAAGAATTGTATCTGAACCTATCACCCTACAGAAAAGAATCACAGAGATGGAAAATAAATTCAAACAAAGAGGGTACCCTGAACATATTCTTGAGGAGTCAAAACAAAAACTAGCATTAAAAGACAGAAACACACTATTACAACCAAGTCGTTCAAAAGAGCAAACTAGAATTGTGGCTATATCAACATATTCAACTTCAAGTCAGAAATTCAAAAAGGTAATACTCAAACACTGGCCTATGCTCACAATGGAACCTGACTTTAACAATTGTTTTAAAGACCCTCCTCTCTTTGCGTTTACCAGGACAAAAAACATTGGTGAAATGTTACAACCCACAACTCTTACAACTGAAATCTATCATGGTACCAAACCTTGCCACAATTGTGGCCACTGTAATAACATCATCAGAGGCAACAAAATAAATCACCCGATGAAAGGCCAAGAAATAAAACTTAAAGTAAATGCGACGTGTGATACAACAAATGTTATCTATGCGCTCAAATGCCCGTGCGGCAAACTATACATTGGCAAGACGGAACGCCGGATTAAGACACGAATCACTGAACACAAATCAAACATACGTCTGAAAAATGTTAAATCGACGGTTGCGATACACTTCATGGAAGCAAAACATAGCATTGCACAACTAAAATTCCTGATTTTGGAAAGCATCATCAAAACAGAAGGTCGAGATAACACAAAATATCTACTCCAAAGAGAGAACTCGTGGATTTATAGACTTTGTACCCAAAAGCCTTTTGGATTAAATGAGAGAATCGAATTCTCATGCTACCTCTAGAGTAAGACTTATAAATTTGCTTCAGTGCCACAGATTGGTAACCCCTGTGCTTTGTTGTATATACTTTGTTTATGATACTTTATTTCTGATGTAACACTGTTGTTATTAATCACTAATGCCTTAAGCATTCCCCACACTATATACGTTTTTCACCTAAGCATAACTCGAACTGATGCTAGCACATCACACTCAGCGTCACTCTACATGAGGCGGATCACCTAAGCCTTTACGTTTTCGATACTGCCATCAGCAGCGAAATTTTTTCTCAAACATTTCTTCCCAAACACTTTTTTAATTTCATATTCATGCCCTCATGATTCAGCCTAACCGAAGGTGTGACACACATATTTAACTTCATTGTGAGCAAAACATTAGATAAATTGCTACAGAACAGTGACCGATAGTCTTTCCACAGTGATAACAGGTCACATGACCGCGACCTGGTGTGATCACCATGACGGTTAAACACTCTCGAACTGAAACGCGCGCTTACGGAGGAAGCCGCGTCCATGGCGGATTCACTTTCAGATGATAAACAGGTTAGTTTTATAGCAGTTTACATGCTCGCATAGGGAAACAGGGGGCCCTACATTTTACTTTATACCACACGCAGCAACTTGTTTTGCACCCTTTTTTCAGAGTCGTACCGACTAACAACAAATGACAAACAACTCATTAAGGACCGAGACAGGCATGTAAGTCCACTACAGCATTACTATAAATTACATTGATGACATTTATCCAACATGGTCTAATTCGAGTGGAATGTATTAACAACACAAGATGTAATGCACAATGTGACAATGCTTTATTATTATAATTTCTTCACTTCGCACTTTATTTATTGTGTATTTTCGTTTTCACAGCATGATTCCCTGATGAAGGGCTTAAATAACAGCCCGAAATGCATTGGATGTTATACGTTATTATGATGCCATAAATGACGATGTCATGCACAATGATGATATTTTGAATGATGAACTAATGATGATCATTTGATATATAACACGTCATGATGAACTTTTTCAACAATATGAACATTGATTAATAAATAGCAATATAAAGCATATGAACAGTGTGGAATCCTCTGTCATTAGGAGGAGACAATCGAGTTCCCTAGGGGATGGTCCCAGTGACCCACTGGCATCACATTTTGAGGTGTAATAAAGGGCGTTTTAGGAGGCAGTAACGCCACCCACGGAGAACCGCAAAAAGACTAACTTAGGATTAAAAAGCTGTGCATCCACCACTAATTTTTTCTTTTTTTGTGTCAAACATTAACACATATTTGGCAACACAGTCACACCCTAGAATGTTAATACATTAATAAATGTTTTAATTGGGAGTACTAATAAATATTTCCCTAAACGTATTGCTTATTTTTAACAAATGTGGACATTTCCACATCACATTTAGAACAGTACGTTGGATTTTGAGTATTGCAGTTTTTTTTATTACAACACTAGATATATTATTAAAAATCTCTTTTGAAACTTTAAATCTGATAAATATTGAAAACGAGTTACACAAAACAACAAATACATTAGTGCAACCTAAATGAATGATATCTGTATTTATAAGAAATAGAAAATAATATATTTGAAAAAGAATTTAAACCATGGATGTGTTGACTGAAGTAACTAAAGAGTTTACAGGTGAAGAAGGTGAAGCAGAAGAAGAGGGTATCCAGTTTGGCAAAACATACGGGCAGACAGAAACAGCCCCCACTAGTGCCCCTACTAACAAGCCTTCAGCAAATTGTTTGGAAGTGACTTGATGTGGAGGAACAGAACAGCAGCTTACTCCATCAAACACTCCAAGACCTTGTTTATCCACAGACACTTTTAATGAGTCACCAAATTAATGTCAGAGTTGGGCCAAAATCTGATCATGATGTGGGTATTGGTTTTCCTATTGCAAGAGTATTTTACAAATTGGAGGCATCAATGCTGATTGGTTCGTCGGCAATCATCTGCTGTGCAAACTCTTGGTCAGAAGGGGGCTGCTTTGAAAATACTTTTCATAAAGACTTTAAATCAGTGACAGAGTACTGACGCCCTTTAACCTCCTCAGAACCAGAGGAATTAATAGGTTAAAAGAAAAAGGGTTACTAGAGTGATCAATGACGTGTATTAACAGCAAATAGTTTACAATCGGAAACAATAAATAGTGGGGTAACTTCAATCACTTACAAAAGGCACAATCAATACATGATAACGTTTTTGGATTCAATAAATGAAATAAGTGACAACAGCCATTTAATCATTCCAAAATATGCCCCATTTAACCCTGTCCTCAAGTGAACACACTGTGTACAGAAGGGAAATGTAGAGAAATATGTAACAAAAATAGAGGGAAGCAATGGACAACATAGTGGATATAACTCTGCACAGAATCTCAGTATATACATATTTGTGGATATAATCAGAAAAGTCTAATTGCTCCAATGTCAAAAACGTTTCAACCTATAAATATGTAATTCATCTGGTCTGAATGATTTTGGGCAGAAGCAGTCTGTGAATGTAAGAAGAAAAAAGGATTTTGAGCAGCACCGATCCATGCAGGTAAGCGCGGTGGAGCTGGCGGGGGTGATGTTGATTTGATGAAATAGAAATTATTATTTATTTAATTTTCCCCATCCAGTCTGTCTACTCCCCTCCGCCCCACTGCTGCACCACACTGACCTGCACGGACCGCCAGTGATTTTGAGACTGCTTCAAAAAAAAAGGGGATGAGAATTCCATGTCACTAAGGGGCTGATTACGCATGTGAAGGTGTGGCGGCAGGAACGCCCCGCTGCCGCACCGTTAAACCTGCATGAGAACTGCCTGGCACATTATTTCTTTTTTATTCACTGACAAGTGATTCCTTTGGCGGTGCCTATAAAATAGGCCCTGCAATGGGAATGTCAAAAACAGTTCCAGCTTGGCATGGACTGAAAAGTCCAAGCTGGGCTGGAACTTCTGTGCATGCACATATTGTGCACCCCTGTGTGCATCCACAGGGTGTGAGGCATAATGGGGCCCTGTAGGGCACCCTTTGTTCCTCTCCGCCAGGGTTTTCATGGAGGAGGAACTGCCATGAAACCCTGGCGGAGAGGAAACTCTTAATATGCTTGGCGGGACCACTGCGGTTCCGTCAAGCATATGGATGCCTGTGGACCACTGTACAACTGCTAGGGAACGGCGCCAGACTCGTAATCGGCCCCTCAGAGTGTCGAAAAAGTACCCACAAGGGTTAGGTATCAAAAGGATCAATATGATCCTGTGTATTAAAAAATGAAAAATGTTGGCATAGCCAATGAATGCAAGAATAGAAGGCCACCACAAAGTAGGATTGGGATGCTGCTTATTGAAATGATCTAAAAAAAATAAGGGAATAGAACCACTTCTTATTGACTTCCTATCAACCAAGTAAAATGTATATTAGTTAAGAGTGTTTGAGCAGAATAGGAAGCGGCGCGGGTTGGCATTTCAGGGGCAAAGTGACTAACTTAGTTTAATTACTTCCAAATGAATACTGCTGGCCGAAATTGTCTGTAAAGGAAAGCAGTTAGGCTATAAACAAAGGATTGTGTGCAGATTAAACTTGCCAGTCCTTCATTAATCCAAGGTCAGCCAGTAGCCTCATACCAGGGGTAGATGCAAATCAATGAAGGAAGGCACTGTCAAAGTCGGTGTACTCTCAGAAGACTGAATCAGATGAAACGCATGATTATCGGGATGAGACGTTCAAACATTTAAAGGTCAAGATGATTGAGAGCATGGGGTGCACTAGGCCATCCCCCCACTTCATCTCCAGGGATTATAATGGAGTTCACTCTAAAATGTAGGTATTAAACAAAAAGAATGGCAGAGTTAGGTTTGTTCTGATATAATTTGAATAGCAATACATAAAACTACACAGTCAAAACAAAACATTCAGGGGGAGATTTACAAAGAACTGACGCATGTACATATTTGGGTCAGTTTCCTTGCGCCACTATGGATGCTCTGTATTTAGTTTTTAGTGCTCCATGGCGCAAGGATTACTGTGCGTCAGAAATTCTGACGGGTCCGTTGGCGCAAAAGTGACGCATTTCTAGAGTTGCTCATGAAAGTGATGCAACTCCAGCAATGCACCACAATAGATGGATGAATCCCATTCAAAAGCCCTGCGTAATTCCTTACGCTTGGTCTGAGCAGCAGGCCCGGCTCCAGGAATTTTTATTTGGGTGGGCCAACGGTGCATTCTGGTGGGCCACTGCGGGCTCGATTTGTCGCATATATGTCGGCGGAGGGCTGCGTCAGGGCCCTCCTTTATCTCTTCTTAGTCTTGTAAGGCCCAGTAAAACATACTCTTTTCCAAGTCTCTTTCTAAATATTATCACTCTCAAAAAGTGTTTTTTCCATGTAATGTTCCTTTGATGGGAAGAGGAGCTTTCTGAGGTGGGAGTATCAGGCAAGTGACACTTCTCGGGCTCCCTCTGTGCGAGCCTTCAGGGAGGATCCCTCTTCATTACTACCTCCACCTGACCTCAGACTCTGCAACGCACTCCCTTACAGGCTTGATCATCCACTACTCCTCTCCAGTGCACCTTATCTCACAGCTGGTCTTGGACCCCAGCCCCATATCATGCACCGTCGGGCTCCACTTTCATTTTTCCCGGTAAAAGCATTAGTAAAATCATCTTCAAACTTAAAACATTGAATATAGCAGTAAATATAATTAGCATACACTTTTAAAGTATGTTCCACAGTAGCCCTTATGACCCGACGGCTAATTAAATAAACAAAAACAGAAAGGCCATGACAGTTCCGGCTTTAGCGCTGATGCGAAAGTCTTTTTGGCGCCACACCAATAACCTCTTTCTCCGTGAATACCTTTACTACCTCCCTCCCCCAGTGCCCCTTATCTCTCCCTAGCTCCCCCCTCCACCTCATGACCTCTTCCTCGGATTCCCTCACTGCCACCCTCCACCAGTGCCCTCATCCCTCCATGGCCCCCCTATTGACCTCCTCATTGGATTCCCTCACTACCACCCTCCAACAGTGTCCCTCATCGCTCCATAGGCCCTCCCCCTATTGACCTCCTCCTCGGACTCTCTCACTGCCACCCTCCACCAGCACCCCTCATCTCTCTGTCGCCCCTCCCACCATGACCTCCTCCTCAGACTCTCTCACTACCACCTCTACCAGTGCCCCTTATCTCTCCCTAGCACCCCCTCCACTCCATGACCTCTTCCTTGGATTCCCTCACTGCCACCCTGTAACAGTGCCCCTCATCGCTCCATAGCCCCTCCCACTACCTCCTAGTCGGATTCCCTCACTGCCACCCTCCACCAATGCCCCTCATCTTTACGTAGCCCCTCTCTTATATGCATTTCATTTGTTGTATATCACTACTCATATCAGTGTAGTGTGTGTCAGTACTTTGCACATCGCACAGATTATACAGAGACAATGAATCATACAAGTATGTAAATCAGTCTACAGGGAATGTCACATAAAACAATGAGGATTACAAGGTGTACGAATCACGTCATCCATACTGGTGGGCAGTATATTTTAAGAGGGTTTGGTCTGTGGAAACACAACCTTAGGATTTAAAAAGTATTCCATGGGGGTCAGCTTTACTGATAAAAATGTATATCTGCCCAAAAATACTCATTTTAGAAACATCAGAATAATGAAGACAAAGGAAGTTCTAACTATTTCACAAAACAAAAAAAGTGAAGTTCTAACTATACCATTCATGTTTGTATGCAGCTCTTTGGTCACAGTTCATTGGTCACTGTCCTATGTTAGGACTGCAACTTCTGAACTGCAAGTACCACAAGGATCTCTGTGACAAACGCAGTAACCCACTAGGCTTCCACATAAAAAACAGTTCATCTGCATTTAAAAACAACTAACATACAAATGATTGCTCTCCAGCAGGATCATTAATCACCAGCATTACTTGGGTATTTTGTATTGTCTTATTGTTGTCCTGCATCAGCCATGATAATGATAAAAAAACTGTTCAAATGAAGCACACAAGAAGCATGCGTCCTGCTGGGCCTGTTCAGATTTAAAAAAGAAAAACAAATAGTAACACATCCTCCTACCTACTACTCCATTAGTCAAACTTTGTGTCACAGCCTGATGTTATTTTCTCCTGCACTGTATCAAAAAGAAATATCCACACAGCAGAAGAACAGGAGGCAAAAGTGACCGTTGTCGCCTTTCGCCAGTGGAGATGAAGGGGTGAAAAAATAAACAAAGCCTCATTAACATGTAAATGGTCTTTTAAGACCTGTGAAGTACTCGGGGCTTGCGATAATCTCTAAAACTGTCTGTGTGTGTGTGTGTGTATTCGCCCGGGAAGCGGTCTCAGCCCGGGCGCACACACACACAGACAACCCTTTGAGCCCAATGCCTTTGCACGCCTGCCTTCAAGCCCTCACTGCGAGGGCCAAGGCTCCTCTTTGGGTGGGCCAGGCTCATGTTTGGGTGGGCCTGGCCCACCCGGCCCACCGCTAGAACCGGGCCTGCTGAGCAGACGTAGGGATTTTGACGCAGTGAAGGCGTAAAGTGACTCATTGAATTCTTTTAGATTTCACTGCGTTTGTTCTACATGGCTTTTTGCGTGGGAACACCCACCCTGCATACATTATACCTGACGCAGGTATAATGGGACGTAAGGCTTTACAAGGTGACGCATCTCCCTAGATGCGTCATGTTGTAAATGGGCCGCATCATTTACGCCGTGGCACAAAGCACGAGTTCTTCGCCAGCAGCACAGTTTTTGGCAGTTCTTTTGGACAGGACTCAATTGACCCGAACACTCCAGGGCCAAAGGAGGCGTCACGGCATCTTGACCAGCGGATCCCTGTTGGTGCTAAAAGTGTGAGTTCTTTGCTTGCAGCATGGCCGTGCCCGGGAAAATCCCGGGTCAAGGGCGCTGCAATCTGGGGCCCGACAGCGACCTTAAGGAGAGGGCATGGCCACCACCTTGGTTCAGCAATTTTTAAATATTGGTGATATATTTTCTTGGTGAGATTTTCCTTCCTTTGTTTTATGGTAAAATGTGACACTGTCTGCAGTAATGACATTAAAAATAAACGTGCAGTAGCGGTTGAAAGAAAAATCCTCTTTAATTAAAAGGAGGACTGTGGGTGTTATCCATGGACCTTAATGAGCGAACTTGTGGGACACCCCCGCGCCGCACGGCCACCAGCTGCTGCGTGTGCCCCTGCCCGCCCTCTGCCTCGCTACTGCCTCGTTTTGCCGGCTGCCGGCTGCCCCCGCAGTAGGGTTTGTTTTGACAAACATTTGTGCCTGTTTTCTTTCCTTAACTCCGTGCATCTCCTTTATTCTTTCCTTATTTTTTCCTGTTTTGTCCAACAGTTGTGCTTGTGTAGTATTCTCCGTGTATCTTGGTATCTTTCCCCTCATACCCCTTGTTTTGTAGCAGATTTGTGCCTGTTTTGTTCATCCCCCTCCTTCGTGTTGTCCGCCGCCCTCCACCCTCCCTTCCCGCCACCGCCGCTTGTCCCCGCCCCTTTCTTCTCTTCTGTATCCCTCCCCGCTCCCGCCTCCCAGCTGCTCCGCCCACCCGCGCACTTCGCCTTAAATGGCGACCGTGCGAACGCGCAGCGGTCACGCGCAGCGGGCGCGCCAATTGTGCGCCGAAGGCGCGCCAAAGGTAAGCCCGTCTGCGCCCGTCCGCGACCGGACCGCGACCAGCGCCAGGACCCCTGGACCTCGACGATCCCGACCGACCCGCAGGACGTACTCCGCCGCCACCCTCAACGCACTCAACACCGGCCGACGCCCAGAGTGCCACCAAGCCACTCCACGACGCACCCACGGACCTTTCAGCTGCCACGCCTGCAAGTTCGCCTGCATCCGGACCTGCCTCACACCAGCACCCGCCAAATCGAACACCAGCAGCACACACCTCAAGTGCATCCTGCTCAACACCCGTTCCGTCCACAGACACGCCGTAGAACTCTGGAACCTCCTAGACGCCACAGCCCCTGACGTTGCCTTCCTCACGGAGACCTGGATGAACGCCTCTTCAGCTCCCGACATCGCCATCGCCATCCCAGAAGGCTACAAGATCGTCCGCAGGGACCGCAACGCCAACCAGATGGGAGGAGGCATCGCCATCATCCACAGGAACACCATCCGTCTCACGACCAGCACCGACAACACCCTGACCAGCGCCGAACACCTGCATTTCCAGATCCACACCAACCCGAACACCACCCTCAGAGGCACCCTGATCTACCGACCCCCCGGACCACGCACACATTTCAGCGAGGACATCGCCGACTTCGTCAGCCCGCATGCCCTCCCCTCCGCTGACTACATCCTCCTGGGAGACCTCAACTTCCATCTGGAAAACAACAACGACCGCAACTCCAGCACCCTGCTCGACAACCTCGCCAACCTGGGACTCAAGCAACTGGTGTCCACCCCCACCCACCGCGCCGGACACACACTCGACGCAGTCTTCTCCTCCAGCAAAGACGTCAGCTTCAGCCACGCCACTGAGCTTCAATGGACGGACCACAGCTGCGTCCACTTCACCTTCAAGAGAACGACGACCCACCACCACCAGCAACAGACCGCCCGCAGAAGCTGGAACAAGATCACAGCAGACCAGCTCGCCACGTCCCTGAGCCAGCACCCTCCTGCCAGCTCAGCAGACCCCAGCCAGGCCGCCGACAACCTCACGAAGTGGATCAGCATCTGCGCGGACGAGCTCGCCCCTCTGAGGACCCCGCCTAGCAGACCCGGCAGCAAGAAGGCCCCATGGTTCACCGACGAACTCAAGAGCTCCAAGAAGAACTGCCGAGCCCTCGAGAAAGTCTGGAAAAGGGAACCGACACCGGACAACAGGACCTCCTTCAAACTCGCCACCCGGAAACACCACCAGCTGATCCGCGCCGCCAAGAAAACAGCATTCAAGGACCGGCTGGACAACAACGCACACAATTGCAAGGAACTCTTCAACATCGTGAAAGAGCTTTCCAACCCCAGCGCAGGAAACAACGACATCACCCCATCGCAAGACCTCTGCAACTCCCTCGCTTCATACTTCCACAACAAGATCACGGACATACACAACAGCTTCAATAACCAACCAACGCACACCATGACCGAACAACCACCCCCCACCACCACCCTCCACGCCTGGACCCCGATCAGCACCGAAGACACCATCCGCACGATGAACTCCATCCACTCCGGATCACCAACCGACCCCTGCCCTCACCACGTCTTCAACCAGGCCGACGCAGTCATCGCACCCCACCTGCGAGACATCATCAACACATCCTTCGACACCGCCACCTTCCCGGAGAGCTGGAAGCACGCCGAACTCAGCGCTCTACTCAAGAAACCAACAGCGGACCCCACCGACCTCAAGAACTACCGCCCCATCTCGCTCCTCCCGTTTCCAGCCAAAGTCATTGAGAAGAACGTCAACAAGCAGATGGCCGCCTTCCTCGAGACGAACGGATCCCTCGACCCCTCACAGTCCGGCTTCCGAGCCAATCACAGCACCGAGACCGCCCTCATCGCCGCCACCGATGACATCCGAGCCCTGATGGACAATGGAGAAACAGCGGCCCTCATCCTCCTTGACCTCTCCGCGGCCTTCGACACGGTCTGCCACCGCACCCTAGTGCAGCGCCTCGACAACGCCGGAGTCCAGGGGAAGGCACTGGAATGGATCATCTCCTTCCTCGACGGAAGAACACAGAGAGTCCGCCTACCACCGTACAAGTCAGAGGCCACCGAAGTCATCTGCGGCGTCCCCCAAGGATCCTCTCTGAGCCCAACCCTCTTCAACGTCTACATGAGCCCCCTCGCGGCCATCGTACGCAAACACAACCTCAGCATTATCTCCTACGCCGACGACACCCAGCTGATCCTCTCCCTGACCAACAACCCCGCCGCCGCCAGAGCCAACCTGCACGAAGGGATGAAAGAGGTAGCCGAGTGGATGACGACCAGCCGCCTGAAACTAAACTCGGACAAGACGGAGGTCCTCATCCTGGGCTCCTCGCCCTCCGCCTGGGACGACTCCTGGTGGCCCCCCGCCCTGGGTACCGCACCCAAACCGACGGACCACGCACGCAACCTGGGCTTCATCCTGGACTCCTCCCTCTCCATGACCAGGCAAGTCAACAACGTCTCCTCGGCGTGCTTCAACATCCTGCGCATGCTACGGAAGATCTTCTGGTGGATCCCCACCGAGACCAGGAAGACCGTCACCCAGGCCCTCGTCACCAGCCGGCTGGACTACGGCAACGCCCTCTACGCCGGGACCACCGCCAAACTCCAGAAGAGACTCCAGCGGATCCAGAACGCCTCAGCCAGACTCATCCTCGACCTCCCACGAACCAGCCACATCTCCGGACATCTGAGAGACCTTCACTGGCTCCCCGTCAACAAAAGAATCACGTTCCGCCTCCTCACCCACGCACACAAAGCCCTACACAACCAAGGCCCGAGCTACCTCAACAGCCGAATCAACTTCCACGCTCCCAAACGCCACCTCCGATCAGCCAACCTCGCCCTCGCTGCTGTCCCCCGCATCCGAAGAGCGACATCAGGAGGAAGGTCCTTCTCCTACCTGGCCGCCAAGACCTGGAACTCCCTCCCGACCGACCTGCGCCTGACCCAAGACCACCTCTCCTTCAGGAAGAAGCTGAAGACCTGGCTATTCGAGCAGTAGCGGCACCCCCCCCCCCCCCCCAGCGCCTTGAGACCCTTCGGGTAGGTAGCGCGCTCTATAAGTGTCATTGATTGAACTCCTTGGCTCAGCGACTGAGTGGAATTGTCCCTATATATGAACTGGGAAAGAGAACTGAACCCCTTATGTATGTAGAAAATGACGCTGTTTATGAGCCCTGAGATAAGTTCGAGAGGTAGCACACTATCTGGCTTGTCCTATTAGAAGGGCTTGTGTGTTCTGCTGTATAATTTAAGTGAAAGTCTACAGGAGGGGGAGTTAAAATCCATGTGATCGTCATAGTCGGTTTTTTTTTACATAAAGGTGTGAGGTATTCTGTATCTGTTTGTCTCTGGGTTAGCTTGGCTGGTTTCTGATGTACTTTGAAAGATATAAAGTGGCCATTCGTTTTGTTTTATATTGGGACTACCAATTTTAGTTTAGTAGCTCAAGGAAAATTAACTTGGGAGATCATGGGGAGAAACAGTTACCAGAGTCAACTTTGGCACAAAGCCCCTCTGTGGGTAAAACTACCACAATAGACTGTATGCTAGAAAGAGGAATGGGGTGGTAAACGCCGAGATCGAACTCTCGGAGAGAGGGCTCACCTTGGGACTTAGTTCTGGTACACTCGTTATTCATCTCAAAGGGAACAGTCCCCATGTAAATTCATATAGTACATCCAGTTTATTACCGCCTCACACAAATGATCTGCCCACCACATCTGACATGGTCGAGAGGCCCAGTAAACAGCGTTCAGATTTACATTTGAGCCCCCACAGGAGGAAAAAAGACAGGGGCGTAACTAGAGGTAAAACAAGAGTTAAAACTAAAGTCAACTACAAAACTGTAAAAATTCATAGGGAAACCCTAGAGGACCATCTTTCAGGAAACAGATACTGGGAGGGTACGTCAACCTATATCTGTAATTACCTCTAAAGAACCTGCATCTAACCCGTTTCCCCAAACTCATTTTGATCCCTTTAGTGACAAAGGTAAAGAACTCGTTAAGGAGAAAATTAGGCAGGAACCCCCTCCACTTTTTTCACGTTTAGCAGACATGGCTAACCAAATAAAAGCTTTGAATAACCAGTTAAAAGAAGGTCAAATGACACTAAAAGGCGTGCCTGAGAGCTCCATTCCCATTAACTTCCATATAGAGGTAAATCATTAACCCCTTCCAGGCTGATGACGATCTGAGCTCGTCATGAGCGTAATGTGCCGTGCGCTCATGACGAGCTGAGCTCGTCATGTAACGCGGTATTTTTAAAATTACCGCGCACAGCGGGAAAAGCCGCCGCAGCGATGCGGTTAAAGGATATAGGAACAGAGGAATCTAGATGCTCAGAATAAAGGAGAAACATCAGCTACTTTTAATCCTTTGGTTACACAGCGTCCAAACCCAGGACATGTATGTAACAACAATATTCCTAAAGACAAGAAAGAACAACAAGGAAATGTAGATGGGAGGGACCACAATTTTGATAAAGGCTACCCTCACCTCCCCCCTGAGTGTACCCCATACACCATTGTCTTAAAGAACGTGCCAACACTTTTAAAAGAGGGTAGTGAAGAATACCTTACTTTGCAAAATAAAACTGTGTATTGGTTAGCATAAAATACAGGCTGGGTGGGGGACCTGATGTAGGAGGTGATACATGCAAAGAGAATGCCCCAGCTTGAAGACCACCCAAAAGAAACCACAGGTGATTGCATGATTGTTAACTTTAGAAGACCAAATATTGTTGCAAACATATTTGATCGTTTAGCGCAAAGACCTTCTGGAAGGAGTAAGATTGAAGCCCTCCCCTTAGGATATTTCTATAGACCTTGTAGGCATAGTGGAATGAAAAATCTGGCTCCAAGTCCCTTTGCAGGGACCAGTACGAGAACATGGGAAATTTAACAGAGAGGTCAGTTGGTTTCACTATATAAGCCCTTTGCCCCACATACATATCGAAAAGATACCCTTAGTTATTGCAATTAGACAATCAGGATTGGCAGAAACAGATTGTGTCATTAGATAGGGGAACTGAAGGTCTAAGGACTCCCGAGCCATATACATTAAAAAAGAGGCATAAAGTAGGGGTGGAATTTTCAGATGCTTTAAATCAACATCTAATTATCAATTGTTGGAATGTGGTAGGGGTAAGAGTGAAATTAGAAAATCCAGATTGGTTAAAGCTTGTTACATCTGCTTAGATAACATGTTTAGAGAAGACCTGCAGCAAGGAGGACTTTCATATAGATGCTTTTTGTAGGAAAGTTGGATCTGCTTCTTTTGGTTACCCACACTTTTTGCTGGATGGGTACACTGTTTTTGACTAGTCTGACTGGGATCCTGCTAATCAGGACCCCAGTCTATCTGCTTTCTCCCTAAAATGTTATGTCTGTACTTAGGTACACTCCATATTGGATACTGAGGTACCCTTATCAGTCCGTAGTATATGGTACATATGTACCCAGGGCATAGGTACCCCAGAGGCCTCCCATGGGCTGAAGCATTTATTTTATTACCCATGAGAGGTCATGCAAAATAGAACTACAGGCCTGCCATTGAAGCCTGTGTAAGATGGTGCATGCACCACTTACTTTAGATATAGGTTTACTAAATCTATAGGTCACTACACTTAAATCCTATCAGTCACCCCTCGAGCAGGCCTTGACAATCCTGAAGGCAGGGTGCTGAGTTTTGCGTCAGAGGGTACCCCTGCATGGGATGTATGACGTTATAACGCATACTTTTACTCCGCAGACCATTACAACGCGACTTTTACACCGCATACCGTTACAACGCATAGCGCCTTGGGGCGATGGATAGTGGTAAGTATAATTTACTATTCTAACTCCAGTCCCCGTGGACCCTAGGGATGGTGTTGGATAGTAAATTATACTTATTCCCTATCCTAGAGCGCCCCCCAGCGCAATGCGTTGTAATGGTATGCGGAGTAATGGTCGCGTTGTAATGGGTCTGCGGAGTAAAAGATCCGTTGTAACGGGTGTATACCCCCTGCATGAGCACAGCCCCTCTGCAGCCTTCGGAGACCATTCTCCCGGGTTGTCGGTGACGCAATCAGACATATAGGTAGAGATGCATTATATGCTCACGTAAAATGCTATCTCGAAAACGGCAGTAACAAAACAAAACACCTTGGAATCATACCTCCACATGGTAACCGGTGTGGGAGGTATGATTCCACCCTTCTGAAACAAGTTTCCTGGGGTCACTGGTCTTCCCGGTACCACCCTTCTTGACCCGAGTAGCACACAATGGTTGCTGCTGACCAGAGACACATTTCTGCCCTCCTGCTGCTGAGCCAAGCTCCAGCAGGTGAAGGCAGGACAATAGGCATCCTGCCACAGGGAGGTGTGACCACCTCCCAGACAGGTTCTAATGTATTGGGGCTGGGTGGGTGTACTTCCAAAGTGCATGAAACTCTGTATCTGGGGCACACTTGGTGTCCCTTTGCATAGTCCAGTTCAAACCAGTCCTGGGAGCCGTTAGCTCCTGCTCTGGCGGGAAACTGGAGAAAGGACATGTCAGTATCCTCCCCATTGTTCTGCCACTCCCCTGGGAGGGTCCCTCCAGTCTACCCAACCCTCTCCTGTGGGTACAAAAGGGCTTACCTGGCTGTAGGACCCTAGATTAGATGTGGACAAGATTCTGATCGAGACACCACTGACCTTCGACCATCTGGACACTCTGGACTTTGCTGGACTTCGACTGGGCCCGACTTCGTCTCCCTCTCTGTCGAAAGTATTGTGTGTGCCTCTGCACCATACAGGCTTTGTGCAGGACCTGTGGTGCATCAAAGACAACTGAAGTATCTCGCTAAGAGTGAAGGAGTCACTCCCCTGCATTCGCAAGCACCATAGTGCAGCTGACTGGTCTGCTAATCTTGAGATCCTGCCAACTCCAAAGGCTCCAGCAACACAGGAGGTGGGTTCCTATGTTTTTGAGGTTGAGCTGCCCTCTCACCAAGTTTGAGGCCAGTGTCCCTTATGGGGACCGCATAACCTGAACCATATGCACTTTGTACATTTGTAGGTGCATACGCTTGTTGGCGTTCCCCAACTAAGTGCATTAGGATATCAATAGCCCCAACCTCTGCGCACATTTTGCGCAAAGGACTTTGGCCTCCTTGCACTCTGTGCTCTGCAAGCTGTTGTTTTGTGAAACAGGTAGAGGTCCCGTTGCGACTCCTGTGCCTTTGACCTGTGGGTCGATTTGAGCGACAACACTGCTTTTCTTGGGCTCCCTTGGTTACTCCAGGTCTGCCCTGACTCCCCTTGCTGTGGTGAGTGTCCTGGTCCTTGCTGGGCCAGACCGTGAACTTCTTTGACCTTCTTCGTGGGTTGCCTCTGCCAAAGCTTGTTGGTGCTCCCGCCGGACACCCGCCCCTCAGCACTTGACATCCTTCGTGGGACAGCTTGTAACCAGCTCCTGGTTGTCCTTGACATCTCCTGGTCACCCTGGTTGCAGAGTCAAGTTCTCTCTCTTCACACCTGAAGCACCCGACATCGGTGGGCATTCGTCTACCGACCCCTGGGTCACTCCTGAGTGACCCAGACTCTGCCCCCTCTGCTTTCAGGTTCCTTCCTTCAAGAATCCACCAGTGGGTTCCACCGGACACTTTACTTCTTTCCAGCAGTGGCATTTCTCTGAAAACTCGCTTTGAGAACAACAGTGGTTTCCGACGTCACTTCCACCCTATGCACTCGGCTTCCCTGGGATAAGTAACTCTGGTACTTCTGTATCCACAGGTGGGTTGGCTCTCCAACCTTCTAGGTTCCAAAGGGTTTCTACGTAATCCACTGGGAAGGGTCCTTAAACACTAAGGGGCTCATATGTATAGCGGGCGGATCGCCACCGCCCATATGGCGGTGGCAATCCCCCCGCTAAAAACCACCGCCCGCTCCCAAATTCTCCTGCCACATTACCATGGCGGGGGGACCCCGGCGGACGTAAAGACCGTCTGCCGGTTTCCCGCCCAGTCGCAGAGTCGACCGGGTGGAAAAGCAGCTAACATGGTGGCGGTGTCTGGGAGACACCGCCATCCATTTTAGCATGAATGCGGGGATGTGCCTTTCCGTGGCGGCAACACTGCCATGGAAAGGCAGGCGGTTTCTGCCATTGGTGGCCCGTTGCGGGCCCCCAGGGACTCTGGGGGGTGGGTGGTGCACATGGGGGGTACCTATTGTGCCCCCTGCAGTTCCATGCACAACATGGCATGCGCCGCGCAGTGCCTGCCATGTTGTGCATAGAAGTGCACAACATGCCTTCCTGGCATAGTGGCGGGCGGTGCTGAGTGCACCGCCCGCCACAATGTCACGAATGCAGGATGCACCCACCACTGTGGCGGGTGCATCCTAATGGCCCCCATGGGACCCCCACCCTTATGGCGGGTGGTCCCATTTTACAACAGGATCCCCCCGCTATCCTAATGGGTCCCTAAAACTGAAACAGCGACTCTCCCATTGAATTGTACGTAGCACGCAGTCGTGTTCTCACACTGCATCCGTCCTCCGTGGGGTCCCTCCTTACTCACCTTGGGTGGTTCCTGGGGGTCCCAGCGATTCTACAACCTCTAGACACTGTCTTGACCTGAGTTGTGTTTCTTATACCACTGTTTTACTATATGGTTTGGTCTCACCCTGGAGCCCGCTGTCTATTAGTGCTACTTACGATTGTTTCTGTGCTACCGTATTGTGTGCTTTGTGTTTATCTGCATGGAGCAGATACTGTGAGGTCTGTTATAATAATAAATACATATTTTTCTAACTACTATGTGGTTCTCCTTTCATATAACCAATACAATAAGGTTGCATTCTGGTAAAACACGCTGCTTAAAATTCCTTCATGATTAAGCCTGAAGGCTGCTCTCCACAGCTACCACTTGGATAGATTTCTAAGGTTATCGTTGGCCTCTTAAATCACCATAAGGGTTGTTTGGACTGGTGCAAGGTGCCCATTTTAAATAGTGGACATCATATACCAGGCCAACTTCTCATCCTTTTTACTAAAGAATAGCTCCAGCTACTCCTTCTTTAAATGGGCAAACTAAAGGAGGTTTGTCAACACTAATTTCTAATCAATTAGTGTTGATTAGTGACCGTCCTGACTCGTGCAGATCCGGTTGCTCCCCTCTGTCCTCCTGGGTATCGTAGCGCTATCCCTACGCTGCTTTGCTCTGTGCTCTGTGCCTGCTTTCATCCTAAACTTTATCACTGCGCCGCATTGGGATTTAATTGTGCTCTGACCTTAGCGCTGCTTTGTAATTGATTTGCACTGTACTAAAATCGTAGCGCCGCTTTCTACCCTTCACGTGCTCTGCTCATAGCGCTGATTTGTGCTGCCCATCATAGCGTCCTCCCTCAGCATTATTATTTTTTAATTCCATTTTGCAGTAATAGCGCTCCACTGCTCGCCCCAACCTCCCCCTGCTTAAAGTTGTTATTGTTGCAGCCATTTGCTTAGTGTGACGTCCAAGCCCGTCCCTCCAATCACGCTCCCGCCTCCCAGCTGAGCCTGCCTCCCACTGATAGAACAGGTCGACCCCACCCCCCCTGAGAGCTGTGACCGTCCTGACTCGTGCAGATCCGGTTGCTCCCCTCTGTCCTCCTGGGTATCGTAGCGCTATCCCTACGCTGCTTTGCTCTGTGCTCTGTGCCTGCTTTCATCCTAAACTTTATCACTGCGCCGCATTGGGATTTAATTGTGCTCTGACCTTAGCGCTGCTTTGTAATTGATTTGCACTGTACTAAAATCGTAGCGCCGCTTTCTACCCTTCACGTGCTCTGCTCATAGCGCTGATTTGTGCTGCCCATCATAGCGTCCTCCACTCAGCATTATTATTTTTTAATTCCATTTTGCAGTAATAGCGCTCCACTGCTCGCCCCAACCTCCCCCTGCTTAAAGTTGTTATTGTTGCAGCCATTTGCTTAGTGTGACGTCCAAGCCCGTCCCTCCAATCACGCTCCCGCCTCCCAGCTGAGCCTGCCTCCCACTGATAGAACAGGTCGACCCCACCCCCCCTGAGAGCTGTGACCGTCCTGACTCGTGCAGATCCGGTTGCTCCCCTCTGTCCTCCTGGGTATCGTAGCGCTATCCCTACGCTGCTTTGCTCTGTGCTCTGTGCCTGCTTTCATCCTAAACTTTATCACTGCGCCGCATTGGGATTTAATTGTGCTCTGACCTTAGCGCTGCTTTGTAATTGATTTGCACTGTACTAAAATCGTAGTGCCGCTTTCTACCCTTCACGTGCTCTGCTCATAGCGCTGATTTGTGCTGCCCATCATAGCGTCCTCCACTCAGCATTATTATTTTTTAATTCCATTTTGCAGTAATAGCGCTCCACTGCTCGCCCCAACCTCCCCCTGCTTAAAGTTGTTTTTGTTGCAGCCATTTGCTTAGTGTGACGTCCAAGCCCGTCCCTCCAATCACGCTCCCGCCTCCCAGCTGAGCCTGCCTCGCCCCTCCCCCTCCACTATCCATTTATGACAGTTGCTCCCGCGCGCAGCGTCTACGCGCAGCGACCGCGCCCCAGCCGCGCCGAAGGTGCGCCAAAGGTAAGCCCGTCTACGCCCGTCCGCGCCTGGACTGCGCCCAGCGCCAGACCCCCTGCCCCTCGCGCTGCCCAGCCCACCCGCGTTACCTACGATGCCGCCACCCTCCTAGCCCTTAACCCCGGTCGCGCCCCCAACTGCGTCCAAGCCGCTCCTGGACGCACCCATGGACCGTTCTCCTGCTTCTCCTGCAAATTTAGCGGCACCGACAACATCTCCGCTACGACCACACCACAGATTCCCGACCCCAACCAACTAGAATGCATCCTTCTCAACACCCGCTCGGTCCACAGGCACGCCATTGACCTTTGGAACCTACTAGACACCATCTCTCCTGACGTCGCCTTCCTAACGGAAACATGGATGAACGCTTCCTCCGCCCCTGACATCGCCATCGCTATCCCTGATGATTATAAGATCACACGCAAAGACCGCACCGACCATACAGGAGGTGGAATCGCTATCGTCCATAAGAAAACAATCCGCATCTCAACCAGCTCTGATGCCAACCTCGCCAACTCCATCACCTTCACTTCCAGATCCACATCGACCCCAAGACCACACTCAGAGGCACCCTCCTCTACAGACCACCAGGACCACGCACAAAATTCAGTGAAGACATCACGGACTTCATCACCCCACACGCGCTCCCCTCCAAAGACTACATCCTTCTGGGAGACCTCAACTTCCACCTTGAAAAGATCAACGACCGCAACACCGCCACCCTCTTAGACAACCTCGCCAACCTCGAACTTAAACAACTGGTCACTTCCCCCACCCACATCGCAGGTCACACTCTCGACCCCATCTTCACCTCCAGCAACCATGTCTCCTTCAGCCACACTACAGATCTCCTCTGGACTGACCACAGCTGCGTTCACTTCACCTACAACAAGCCGAAACCCATCATCCACCTCCAACCAACTCTACAAAGAAACTGGAACAAAATCACCACAGAGCAGATCTCCACATCACTCCTTCAAACCTCCCCAGCCCTCTCTTCTAACGCCAACGAAGCCGCCTCCAACTTCACCCTCTGGTTATCCAACACCGCCGACACCTTAGCACCACTGAAAAAACGTCAACACAAACTTGGCATCAAGAAGGCCTCATGGTTCAACGACGACCTCAAGAAATCCAAGAAACTGTGCCGCTCCCTTGAAAAGGCCTGGAAAAAAGACCCATCCACCAGCAACAAGGACGCCTTCAAAAGCGCCATCCGCACTCACCACCAACTGATCCGAAAAGCCAAGAAAACAGCATTCAAAGATCGACTTGACAACAACGCCCACAACAGCAAGGAACTTTTCAACATCGTCAAGGAATTCTCCAACCCCTCGGCCAACTCCAACGACATCACCCCCTCTCAAACCCTCTGCGATTCCCTAGCCTCTTTTTTCCACAACAAGATTGCTGACATCCACAACAGCTTTGACAACCAACCCGGAAACCTACCCAGCCTACCATCAACTGACCATCTTCCCCCCGTTAACACCCTTAACGCCTGGAACCCAATCTCCACTGAGGACACCATCCGCCTGATGAATTCCATCCACTCTGGATCCCCCACAGACCCATGCCCCCACCACATCTTCAACAAAGCAGACTACGTCATAGCTCCGCACCTCCGAGACGTCATCAACTGCTCCTTCAACTCCGCTACCTTCCCAGAAGATTGGAAACACGCTGAACTCACCGCCCTTCTGAAAAAACCAACAGCAGACCCCACCGAACTCAAAAACTACCGCCCCATCTCGCTTCTTCCATTCCCGGCCAAAGTCATCGAGAAAGCTGTCAACAACCAGCTCGCCGCCTTCCTCGAAGCCAACAAATCACTCGACCCCTCACAATCTGGCTTCCGAGCCAAACACAGCACTGAGACCGCCCTCATCGCAGCAACAGACGACATTCGAACTCTACTGGACAATGGAGACACAGTCGCCCTCATCCTCCTCGACCTCTCTGCAGCCTTCGACACAGTCTGCCACAGCACCCTTTTACAACGCCTCAGAAACATCGGAATCCAAGGAAAGGCACTGGAGTGGATCACCTCGTTCCTTACCGGAAGAACCCAGAGAGTCCGCCTACCACCATTCAAGTCCGAGGCCTCTGAAATCATCTGCGGCGTACCACAAGGATCCTCACTCAGTCCCACCCTCTTCAACGTATACATGAGCCCCCTCGCGGCCATCGCCCGCCAACACAACCTCAACATCATCTCTTACGCGGATGACACTCAACTGATCCTATCTCTCACCAAGGACCCCAGCACCGCTAAAACTAACCTACACGAAGGAATGAAAGAAGTCGCCGAATGGATGAAACAAAGCCGTCTGAAACTGAACTCAGACAAAACAGAAGTCCTCATCTTAGGTAAATCCCCCTCTGCATGGGACGACTCCTGGTGGCCGGAAGCCCTCGGAAATGCACCCATCCCGACAGACCACGCACGGAACCTTGGCGTCATCCTGGATTCTTCACTCTCAATGAACAGACAAGTCAGCGCCGTATCCTCTTCCTGCTTTAACATTCTTCGCATGCTCAGAAAAACATTTCGCTGGATCCCCTCCGAAACAAGGAAAACAGTCACCCACGCTCTAGTCACGAGCCGACTGGACTACGGAAACACCCTCTACGCAGGTACCACCGCTAAACTCCAGAAGAAACTACAACGAATCCAAAACGCCTCAGCCAGGCTCATATTAGACATCCCACGCAACGAACACATCTCTGGTCACCTTAAAGACCTCCACTGGCTACCCGTCAATAAGAGGATCACTTTCCGACTGCTTACCCACGCACACAAATCACTCTACGACATCGGACCAGATTGCCTCAACTCCCGACTGTCCTTCTACACCCCCTCCCGCCAACTTCGCTCTTCCAGCCAAGCCTTCGCCACTGTACCTCGCATCAACAAGACCACCATGGGAGGCAGATCCTTCTCATACCTGGCTGCCAAAACATGGAACTCTCTCCCCGCTTACCTTCGCCTCACCCAGAATCACCTAGCGTTCAGAAAGCAGCTTAAAACGTGGATATTTGACAAATAATCCACCTCCCCTTCCTAAGCGCCTTGAAACCCTCTGGGTATGTAGTGCGCTATATAAATATTTTGACTTGACTTGACTTGACATCAATTCCCTTTCACTGTGAAGAAAACTCTGACCGCTTCCCTTTATTATCAGATGATTTACCTTTTGATAGAAAAAACATATGAGGTTATTTTAATACATTATTATAATAAAAATTTTAATAACTCATGTTGCCAAATTATCACTGATTTGTGAAATGATCCGGAGGCCTTTGTAGATTCTTTATTGGCTAGGAAGTTTTAATAACGGGTAAATGGCAAGCTAAAAGTCATTATGTATGTGGTCTTTTGGGGCAAAGTAACACCATTTTATACATGATTCTTATGGGGATGCTTTAAATGAATTTGTATATAAATTGAACCTTGAAATTATAGATCTGGAGGTAGATGGAAACACCCCATTTTGGAAATGGCCACATATCCACCATTGTTCATATTTTGGTGTCGATTAAGGATTTATTTTGTAATATTTCCTTTAAAATGTAGAGTGACCATGCTGTATTAACTTGTTGGCTGAATATTGTCCTTCACAAAAAGAGTGAGCAATTGAAAGTTGTGCCTTTAATGAATATTTCTGGGAGAAATGGGTTCTCTCTTAAATCATCAGAGGTAAACCAGCCCAAAATACTTAAGGCTCTCATTTCAGAGCAATGGAACTCCTTTGTTACTTGTAAGGAATGTGAGGTGGACCACGATAAGTTAATTGATGCATTTCACTTTATAGCATTGGCAATAGCATAACATTTACACAGACCAGTTAAAAGTAGGGGAAGCAGAGGTTTTGTACAAGGGTGGTTTGATTCTCATTGTATCCAATCTAATCAGGCTATTCAAGGGCCATACCAGAATTACCTAGAGATAGGACGAAATAAAGAAATTAAGGAAGGATTATAGAACTACATTAGACAGAAGAAAAAAGGAATTACAGGAGCAGGCCCGGGTGAAAAAAACAAAATATTCCCCCGTTCCTAAAGAGAGTACTACCTCTACTATGGACTCATCTGTTTCACCTGATGCCTGCATTATGCACTTTGGAAGTATTTTTAACCAATACAATCTAGTAATTGGAGTGTGGGTGAGCTGCCCAAAAAAATTAAGTCTGGCCTTCTGGAAGTAGTAACACTGGAGGAGGTCAGTGAAGCTTTACAAGTCAGTGCCCAAAGAAAAGCCCAAGCACCCTGTGGATATCTATATGACCCATCCCTCCTACGGGTCCCAATATTGACCCATATATTTATTGCAGCAGCTCATGGCTATTTCCCGAAATCATGGAGTGGAAGCGTGATTGTCCCTTCATTTAAAAAAAGAATAGGAGATGGTGCGATGCTAGGTACTATTGCCCTATATCCCTCCTGGACTCCACCTGGAAAGTCATAGGGAGGATGATTTTGGCAAAGCTGGAATCCTGAGCCCAGGAACAGAATATAATAATGGATTGCCAATACAGTTTCTGGAAGGAAGGAAATTGGGATTATAGAACAGGGAATCAATTTACACCTTATTGTGAACAAGTACGCTAAGGCCAGGGAAGTTCATGCTCATTTATGATTTGCTGACTTGTTTAGCGCTATAGCAGGTGCTTATAGATATGGGTGCTCCAATCAACATTGCAAGTCATCTCTCCCATCTATATGCCTCCCTAACTGCCTGTGTGTGCTATGGGAAAAAAAGGGAAAGAGCAAATGGTTTTCCAATGACCGGGGGCTAGGCAGGGGTGCGTACTCGCACTACTCATATTTTCATGATATATGAATGGTGTGGATAGTTTTTTTCAAAATATAAATGCAGACTCCCCTAAGTTGGGACCCCTGGTCACTACAATCCAACCTTATGCAGATGACGCGGTATTGATATCCAGGGCGGCAATCAGCCTTCAGTTACTAAGATTCATCATCTTTATGGTGAGTAGCGTTCTAAAACTGAATTTGGCTAAGAATTTCACCATGGTATGTGGGAAAAGGCAAAAAAGAGCTTTAGACACTTTGCAAAGGGCCAAAAGTTGAGGAGGGGACCACTTTTATCTACTTGGAAATGTTATTCTCTCAGACAGGTGACTGGTCCCCACACCTGAAATTATCCAAATTAAAATTTATAATTACTATTTCGGCAATATCCAGCTTTGCGAAAAAGGTTGGGAATAAATCTTTGAGAGAGAATACTAAACTCTATTGTTATAAATGTCTCCCAGTGGCTCTTTATGGCTCTCCAGTATGGGGTGGATAAAAGACTAACTTCTGCAGTTGCAAGAAAACAATTACTTACGTAGGCTATTGCCAGTGCTTAAATAATCACCATTTATCGCTCATAAAGAAATGGGACTATAGTTCATGGAGGAAACCATTGACCTTAATACACTAACAAAATGGTAGAGTATCTGGTCAAAACAGGGTGTTATGTTCCTAAGGGAAATCATCAAGGATTGTTTGGAACTGGACAGCTCTGGAAACATACCTTGGCTTCAGTATATAAGGTCTTTGTTGGTGGGTATAAATCTTAACACCCTAGACCCAACAGTATTCTGCAATTTAGTAAAAGAGAAATTAAATTATTTCTGTTGGAAAAAAGGGCGGCCCTTAGCGATCTAGAAGATAAAAAGAAAGTTACAGTGGGTAGATACTGTGTGGATACAAATCAAGAGGAGATACAGGGTTATTTGATTGAGGTGAACAATACTTATGACAGATTTTAGCTGACGAGGTACATGCATGGCACCAGATTGTACCTAGGTGCCCGTGTAATGGGCAGGCAAGACAGACAACTATGCATTTTTTATTGTTTTGCTGATTATATAAGGATATTAGGTCATTGACATTGCACCCCCTCTTTTAATCTCAAAGTATTATTTATCATGAGGTAGCACTTAGATTTATAAAAACTTCTAAAACCTACACAATGTTGCGTTATTCTTGATTACATCAAAAAGGCCCTTCCCAGACAACACTCTTTATCCTACTTGGATGAGTTGTGTTTTGAAGAAAGTCATGAAGATCTTTGAGAATTTTTTACATTGTCTGCTTTTTTTTTCCATAAAAAAAGAAGCAAAGATAATATATATGACAACATTTTCAAATAAGAATACATCAGTATGCATATGCAGAGCGCAGAGGAACATTTATGGAGCAGAATGAAAGAGAAAGAACAACAACAACGAGAAAAAAAACCTAAAGAATTGGAAAGGAGAACATGAAAGACAAGAGGAGGAAAGGGAAAGACAGAAGAAAGAAGAGGAAAGTACAAGGAAAAAGAGAAAAAAGAGAAGAGGATATATACAATCGTTAATCCCAATGAAAGCAGGATCAAACCATGCGCAGTCAGAGACCAAAATTCGTTAATACTGGGAGGTGTGGCATGTATCCAAGAGCGGGCTATGCATAGACGGGCGCAAGAAGCAAAAATAGAGGCAAATGGTTTCGTAAGACAGCCAGATTTGAGAAATAGTCCCAACAACAGCTCTTTCCCTGGAATAGGGATGTCACAGGTTGACAGGGCCAGAGCGATGCTGGACCAAAAATCCTTCAGCCTAGGGCAAATGAAAAACATATGGTGTAGATCAGCTGCGTATTCCTGACATTTAGGGCAGCAGGTCTTAGCAGCTGTAAAGTTATTAGCCCATATGGAAATTCGCTAAGGAATGTAATATAGCATAAAAATAATTCTATGTTGTTGTAGTTTTAGATTAACAGACATTACAGCTGAGTCAATGGTTTGAAGAGACTCTTGTATTTCCTCCCTAGAATTATTAGAGGCAAAAAAACGACTGAATGCAGCAATTTGAACACCGTCATCGCCCACCGCCCGATAAGTTTTTGATAAATGTTACCAATAGCTCCTCGCCCTCTAGTGCCGACAAGTATAGGCAGGATCTCGGATGAGCTAGGCTGCTCGGATAGTCCCTGACCTCGAGTAAAATAGTCCCCAACTTTCAGGTATTTAAAAAAAATTGTTTGTGAGAGGTCAAAGTATTCTTTTAATGATGAAAAAGTTGGAAAACCCTGATCGTCATACAGATGCACTAAGATTTCCCACAAAGAGAGATTTAACCCCTTCGCTGCGGGGGTTATTCCCCCGCTGTGCTGGGGGGAGGGGGGCACGCACAGCGCCCCCATGCTCATGATGAGTTCAGCTCATCATGCGCTATGGCGCTCCTGTGCTCATGATGAGCTGAGCTCGTCACAGGTGTATTGCCTCCCGTGGAAACGCTCAGCACAGCGGGGGAATTCTCCCCGCACCTCAGCGTTCCACGGCCATGAGTTGGGCTGAGCTCGTCATGAGCACTGGAACGCCGTGGCTCATGACGAGCTCAGCGTCCAAGGTGTTAAGAAAACTCAATACAGAGTCTCCTCTCAGAGAGTTTGGGACACGGGCACATCTAATGTGCTCTAAGCTAGGAACACACACTAATATAAACACGTGTTTTTTATGTTGCAACATTAATATTCTTTCCTCTTCATGTTGAATAATAAGACATCATCATGCTCCTGTGAACAGGTCCACTTCCCATCTCCTCACTAGAGTACAATCACCTTTTAACCATGTGTCCTTGAATGTTAAGGCACATCCTTTCTTGTTTCACAAATCTTTTTCCCATCAATCATCCTGCCAGCCATCTACATCTTTTGCGTTAAAGAACCTCTCTATCAGTCATCCATTCGATAAATGCCTATTCATTAACTAATAAACAGTAGCTTCCGAAGTTGTTAATGTCTGCAGCAAATAGAAAAAAACAACTTGCACAATGGTAGTTTAAAGTGAAAAATAAGCATTTCACTATTAATGGGCCTCCATGTTAAATCATGACACCTTTTGACAATTAACACACTTCAATTTGAAACCTAAATTCTACACATTGCATTCTTAATAAAGCATTTTGTACATAATATTATTTGTGTCAGTACATACATTGCAAGCATGCACAATTTAACTAACATACATACCACATGAAAAAGAGGAGGCATTAAGTTTATGTACTGTTTTTTTTAAAAGCCTGATATACAACCATTGTTTATCACAAGAGGTAGAATTGGAGAGATTGAAATGAAGTGGCAGGTTCTGCCTCTGACAGCCCATATTAACCTGAGGCAAGACAAAACACTAATGGTTTACTCATTTCTATATTTTGATGTTGCAAAAAAGTATTTGTAACATGTACCTGTCAAAATTGAAAGACAATTTCTTCATTTTGAAGTTATCTCTGTATAAACTGAAAACAAATGTTTGATTAAAGCAGCAACTTCTTGTTTTTTTTGTTGTAAAAATAATCTTACTATGGAAAAGAAGTGTTGGTTGTAATTGTCTTTCTTAGGCATCCTTCAGCTGCCCTTATTACATCCTGTCAAGGGGAAAGTGGAGTTCTTCCTCATCGTCTTCAGTGTCAATATTTTGGGGAGTTACATAATGTAGCATTGCATAACATGCACTAATTTCACAGGACTTTTCATGTGAACCTTGTAAAACTCCACCACTCTTATGAAGGAATCTGAATCTACTTTTTAAGTGTCCAAAATGTATTTCTACAACAGTCCTCATACATATATATGTTTTTCTGCATCTCCTTTCAATGGGAGTGACAGCATTTAAAAAAGGCACAGGTAACCAAGGGCTAGAGAAATAATATGCTATGCTACCTACAAAATCAATAAAACTGTCTAATGGTAGTATTCATTACTATATTATAGATTTATATCTTTATCCAAAATGACTACATCTCCAAAATCACCCGTGGCCAAACGATTATAGAGATTGCAATGTGAAAACATATAGGAGTCTTGAGGAGGAAAATGTCCAACAATGTCTGTTATAATAGACTATTACTATTACTCCAGTCAGCAGCCACAATTGTCTTTGCCATCAACAGGTCTGCCATATATATCCAGTTTCAAGAGACATTTACTGTCTACCCCTGCAGACAGAAATTACAGTAAATTTTGCATGCTTTATATTCAAATCTCTAATCCATCAACAATCAGCATATCTCTGAACTGTCCTAAAGATATTTGGAGGTGCAAAAATACTAGGAAGCAAGGTAGGTCTTTGTCTAGAATCAAAATTATTCAAATCCTGTTCTGCCGCTTACAAATCCTTCTGTGTTGCTTTCCCCCCCCTTGCGGAACTCTTTACCTGAAAATCTGAAATACCAAAGGAATTTTTCCATGATGTAAGCAATTGATGACTCTTTTATTCTCCTGCAGCCTAATCTTTTAAATACCCTTCTTACCCATCCCATTTCCCTCTTCAACACATGACAAATGTTAAAATTGCTTTTTTCAGAATTTACTCGCTACCTATACTTTGACCAAATATGCCTCTGTCTTCTCCAGTCCTTTATTTTATCTCATATCATATATTGGTTTCAGAGTTTCTAGATTATATTGCTGATTATTCTCTTCATTGGTTTTTTATTATCTAGAAGTTCTGGCCTGTTTATTTGTTATTGTTGGACCTGTCAGGCTTAAGGTGGTCTTCACCCAAACTTTTGCCTGCGTACCTCTTCTTTTTATTGGCCTTAGGACTCTCAACACTTATTTTTGGAATATTCACAATTGTGAAATTTAGTTTATCTGTAAGACCCTAGTAGAGTGCACTACCTTTGCCCCGGGCCTGCATATTAAATGCTACTAGCACTGGTTGTGCCACCCACGCAAGTAGCCCTTTCAACACGTCTCAGGCTTGCCACTGCAGAGCCTGTTTATGAAGTTTTGCTGCCCGTTGACTCGGCATTTAAAACCCTTTGCCAAGCCTTAAACTCTCCTTTATTACACATAAGTGACCCCAAAAGTAGGGCCTTGGAAGCCCATGGGGGAGGGTGCTGTGTAAGTAAAATGTAGGACATGTAGTTTGAAGTTTTGCATGTCCTGGTAGTGAAAAACACCCAAATATGTGTTTTACTACGGTGAGGCCTACTTCTCTTATAGGTTAACATTGGGAATTCCTTATCATACTTTTAAGATGTAATTCTTGTTTGGGAAGGAGTAGCTCTGTCATGTTTTCTATAAATGGAAATGATAATACTGGTAAAGTTGGATTTAAGATTACTATTTTAGAAAGTAGACATTGCTCTGCTTTTAAAGCTCTGTGTGCTGGCATCCTGTCTCCAATATATGTCTGGGGTGAGTGACAGCTTGACTTTGTCCATTCGCTCTAGACAGCCACACACAAAGGAAGATTAGGTATGCCTGAGTGCCAATCTGCATGCTGATGGTTCATCCTAGGCAGGATGGGTGGGAGAAGCTGACACGCCTGAATAGGCAGTAGCCGGTCCTCACACAAATTGCTTATTACCTGCTGTAGTGAGTCTGGTGCCAGGACTGCACTTCAAAGACCCTTCTTTGAAGTCACCCCCACTTTAAAGGCACATTTGGGCATAAGTACTGGGTCTCTGACCCCACCAAATCCAACACTTCTGAACCTGTAAAAATCCTCTGTCAGAAGAACTGCTGTGCTGCTACAAGGACTGTCAGTCTGCTGGACTGCTGCTTTGGAAAAACTGCTTTTCTGCTGTGCTGCCCTGCTGCTTGCTGCCTGCTGCTCTTTGACCCTGCTGAGGAAGAGATGGACTGTGCCTTGAATCTTAAGGGCTTGTTGGCTTGCATCCTGCTTTCTGAGACTCAGGGATATGAAAGTCTCACAACCTGCTTCTATGCCTGGTCCATTGGAAGTGGAGTCAGTCAATCAATAGGAGTATCAGGGGGAATCAAGGTAAGGCCGCCCCCCACTCAACCAAATAACAACACAACAGAGCCTTATCAAATAGAGACACCTACATAGAAGGACCCACAACAAGGATTTGATACTCAATAATTCTTCTAAATCCCAAGGGTGTGTAAACTAACACCAAGCCCTAAGGTCCAGGTGTAATTTCAATTAAAAACGTTACTACAGGTAAAATCTCACTCAAAAAACAGAAAAAGTGAGCAAAGAGAGAGTACCTCACGGTAGCACCACACAAGGGGGTTCCTGGCTAACAATTACCAGTTTACCCGCTTCTCATCATCTGCCCTCTCTCTTTGTAGTTTGTGAAAAAGAAAGCAAAAGTGTGTTGAATTCCTAAATAATAATCGAGCAGTGCAGCAATAGTGAATGTGACCAAAATATACACTATTCAATGACTGTAAATGTGTATGTGCACCACGAACCCCAAGGAGAATCAGTGCATTCGGTTCCCAATGTTAAAAACTGGTGAGGCTTGCTGGATATCCAACTTTATTCCACGGCTGCAAGCCTCCCCGGCTAAAAAATCGTTAATACTGCACCATATTCATTTTCTTAATGCCAACATGTTTCGTTGCTAAAAAGTTCCAGCAACTTCGTCAGGGCAAAATGGGGTTCACTTTTCTTTATCTTCACACTCATTCAATTCCAAAACCTGTGGTAACATTAAAAACGAGACAGCAGTGAATCGCCAAAGTTCCTTCAAAGAAGGTCTTTGGTTGAGAAGAAGTTTAAACACCACACGGACTGTTTTTGAACACATAGATTACCTTAAGGTCGCCTGGTCACCACATACCAGCAACCATGTAGAATGTCGGACCACGTGTCACAAGATCAGGTGTCCACCAGAGGCTCATTCTGTTTTAAGCCCCCTGCATGACAAAGAAGAATGCATATCATCATGTCCGGGAGGCACACCTTTGTGTGTAGAGACTCCAATGACCACCCTTCTATACAAATGGCCACATCTCGCGATATTCCTTGTGAACACACGCGGCCTCTTAACAATCGTATGAGTGCATCTATCAATGCCCAAATGATTAGTGGCGGCCACACACTTTCACGTTCCACAACTATCAATAGCAAACACTGACGAAGTGCATGTGCTTGCTGAAACACCCTCAGCCGGTTTCCAAGTACTTCTTATGGCCCACACACACACACGTCCCGAAAACCTTACTGTTGCTGAGTCCCGCCGGCGCTTCTGGGGATCCCTTGCACTGCCCGCTGCCATACTCGCTCTATATCCTAACCTTCAACACCGCCCCTTCCGCAACGTGACGTCAGGCGTCATAGCAACCCGAGACGCATTGCGTCGCTGTTCCGCGGGGAGGCCATTTTGGACAGGGATTAAAAGTTTCGAGCCTGTTGAAAGTTCTGGCAACTGCTATAATAAATTAAACTGGCTTAGAACACCATCAAGCCCCATCGGACTTGCTCCAGGTGAACCAGCGCATCTCCTGTCTGCGTGTAGCAGAACACACCCATCAACGCAGTTGTGGGAGCAGAATGAGTGCATCACACTTGGAACCAGTGCATTGCCTTAAAACTGACGCATCAAAACCAACGCATCACCACGCTGAGGTGTGGAAAGATTGACACATCCCCTTGACTGCACAGAGAAACCAGATGCATCATCTACGAAATCAATGCTTCTTGGCTCGGCACATTGTCTTTATATCTGAGGCATCAATGGCCACTGCTTGAAGAATATCATCACATCACCTCGAAGGCAGGATGGACACTGATGCGTTGCTCAGTTGCAACCCGCATTCCTCTGTTGTGACCAATATCAAGGTACTGGAGAAAGAGGTATGCGACTTTTTGTGGAATTGTCATATATCAGTAGGCGGGCATTGTCCTACGGGCCCCTCCAATTCAAGTGCCTACATCTCCTGAAACCGAGTCACAGTATGGACATCCTACTTTCTGTCAAATGCGGTCTGAGGTGTATGAGAATTACAAAAAATATAAAAATATACAAATATCAAGGGAATGTGTTCAGCAGACCAGTGTTGCTCCTGCATCTAGCTGATACTCCATTGCGATCGGCCTGAACTCTTGACTTTGCCCTAGCCTGTGTCCAGAAACCCCCCATTGGCGCTTATTTCTTTTAATCGCTATAAAGATTTGTATTTTTTAAAAACTCATATTTCGACTTCTACTCATTGGATTTTTGTCGTTTTGGTCTTGTTTTATTTATAAAAATCACACCTATTTCTCTAACCTGGCATGGAGTCTTTTTATGGTCTTTTCATTGTGTTACTGTATGTTGTGTTGTACAAATACTTCCACATTGCCTCCTAGGTTAGTCCTGTCTGCTCAGTGCCAAGCTACCAAAGGTTGAGCACAAGATAATTTAAGGTGTGTGCCTGACTTACTCTGAGTAGGATTTTGGTCCCAACTTGGACATGATGCATACCTTCACCAACTAGAGACCCAATTTCTAATAGTCATCTAGAAAGCATACTGATGTCCCTTGCAGTAAACACAATTCATTATAAACACCATGAACACATGATTCGATAATAAAATAGCTATTCTAACGTCCGTGTGGCCATCTTTCATTGCATTTCCAGAGAATTTCATGATTAAATAATGTTAGCACAGACATTCTGAAAAATAAACGAAGTTAAATGTAGTCTATCAAGCAGGTTCTGAGGCCATATACTAATTAATCAATACAAAGTACTGTAAACAAACTAAATTAGGTACCCACTAGCACATTCAGCTTCAGAGTGTATGCCCCCATCCTGTTGATCACATTACCCCTTCTGACACTTCACCAGCTGCTTCCTGCCAATAGTGTGCTTCTCACAACCACGATGTTGTGGCAAGAGGGCTTGCCACTATTCCTTCTGTCATGCTGAACTCGCTGGACTGTGATGAGAGTCAGCTTGCTATGAGTTGCGAACATAATGCTTCAACAAAATATGCCATTACTGCAAGATGAATCACACACATGCATAATTAACAAAAGGACTCCAAAGGTGAAATCATGCACCTAATATAACCCAAGAAAATTGATGAACTACTCCTGTGGGCTGATTCAACATGTGAAAGGTACTTTTATCAAGCAATGGCTGAAGGGGATTGATACAAAATGACCAAAAGCTAAAAGGGCTGATCCAAGGGGCCTCTCTGCAGATGTTTTTTTTTTCACCTGTCAAATGGTTTGGCAGCAGGGACAGTAGCCTTAAGCAAGAGCTAATTACAAAGAAAAGGACCTAGTGCAACTAATCTTTCCAAAAAACATTACATTATTCCTTTCCTGTCATTCTCAGAAGTATAGTCACAATTCCAGAAAGAACTGTGGGAATAGAAATAGGAGACAATTAGCCACCTTTCCAGAAAGGACATAATTAGAAATCTGGCCTTTATTCAAAATTGGATAATACATCTGATTAACTCTAAGAAAAGATGACTATTTGCTAAGACCAGTTTTAACATTTGTGAAACAGTGGAATTAAAAAAAAAGAAGAAAACAAAAATCTCATAAGTCCATGTGAAAGAGAACCTAGAGTGATTTACCAAGTATTGCTCTTTTGTAAATGATGCCAGCAATTAGGAAAAAACCTAGGGCCAGATGTATAAAGCCATTTTGCAGTTGCAAAGCCTGCAATTCACAAAATCACAAGGTTTGCCACCCCAAAATAAAATTTTAATGTAATAAATCCATTTTGTCAATCAGTAATAGGGGTGTGTTTTGGTCATCCCTTACAAATAACGATTAACCGCTTAAACGCAGCGAAAATTCTGCCGTGGTGAGGCACTTTGATCAAGTGGGTGGGGCCGCGTCGGCCAGTAGACGTGCTTAGCACTACGGAGGTAGTGCTCGCGACAGCCGTTGGCCGACAGAAGCAGCGAAGGGGTTAATGGTAGTTATTATGTTTTGCACTGAAGTCCGGTCACAAAATATCGAAAAGTTACTGACCCCCAAAATGGGATGGTAAGACATCTGCAAATGTGCGAATATAAAAAAAAGGTTGTTGGGGAGTAGGCAGTAGTCCAGGGGACCACTGGCAACTCTCAATCAAACAAAAAATAAATGAAACCTTTCTTTTTAAATGCAACCCGTTTCCTTTAAGGAAAATGGGTTGCACTTGCTAAAAAAAGTATTTTATTTAAATGCAGTCACAGAGGGGGCTCCTGGTTCCAGCACAGTAGATGTTTTTGGGTATTCGAAAACTCATTTCAGACCCCATGCTACCCTGAAAAAGTGTGTAAAAGTTTGTAGAACAGAAACTGATTCTCTTGACAGGGGGTGAGTGGTTGAAATGGTTCAGCAATCTGTGTTAGCTATGTTCCCCCTAAGTGGCCAAGGGTATACCCATATGTGGACAGTTTGCTCACTGTGGAACTGGAGTCAAGCTAGCCTGGCTAGTGAGTCGTGATACTACAAAACTGATCACAGGATGCTTGTTTCTGGTCCAGGGAGAACCTGGCCAGGCAGTTAGAGCTGGACTGTTCCCATGAAGAGCAGGGTCAAGACTGATTTGCATTTGGCTGGGTCCAAACATGGGTCATAGTGAGCAAAAGAACAATGGATTAAACCCAGATCTCTTGAATGGTGATGAGTGATTGAAAAGGTTCAGCACTCCGCCCATCTTCTTGTTGTATTTGCTAGATTCTCCAAGGAAATCAACCTGGCTTCCAACCTATGTGGGTTACCAATATTACCTTGGTCAACGTTAGTGGAAAACCTATGCTTTTCTAAGACTAGGACAATAGAATGAGCTAATTCACCTTGACATTTGATTTTGCATATGGCTCTGTCAATACCAGAATATCACTGAAAATGCCTGAAAGTTGGGAAATCATATTCAGGCCTATGCTGTACTGGGTCCAATAATTTCCCGCCACTACCGAAAAGAAAGTTAGAATTCGCTCAATAAAATCGATCATATACACTTTGCTGCACGGCAATTATAAAAGATTGTTCCTTTTGCGTCTTCTTTTCATTATATATGTATGCCAAATGTATGGTTCCAACGCACCAAATCCATTTTTATTTGGAAAACATTGCAGAGAATCCTATATGCATTAACTTGTTCTCGGACTTTGAGTTTCACTGGATGAAAGCGACTTTCTATAAATCACAGGTATCAACAGTGAGATTCTATTAATCAGAGATTCTGATCTCAAGATACTATCCTTAACCTTTCCTCAATACCTGGGAAGCCCTTCGTTCACATTACTAAAGATTATGGTATCTGAGGATTCTATTCAATTCAAAGTGGCAGAGTAAACGTCTTGTTACTGTTCCTGCCTGGCCAGAATATACCCAGTAACAGTACTTAAACTCTCATGTCTACTTTTGTGTTGTTCTACAGCTTGCCTAGGAACTGAGAGACCTTGACTGACAGAGCTTGATGTTGGTCAGGTTACTGTAATTTGCCTAAACACTTGGGGCCTTATTTATGAAGGCCGTGCGCCACCGGTGCGTCACTTTTAACATGGGAAAAAGTGACGCACAGGTGGCGCAAGGCCTTCATAAATAAGGCCCTTGAAATCAGCCTTTTGGCTTCCCCAAAGACCAAAACAAAGCATGGGAGGATGCACTCTCATTAGATTGGAGGAGAAATTGCATTTTAAATAATACTTGGGCTTTAATTACCATTAACTTTCCAGTGAGTACCACAAGACAGCATAAACTCTGACCTCCTTGAGCGGGCAACTTGTATTCTGTTTGGACTTTGCTACACCAGCAGATTGAGGAATAGACCAATAACATTACTCTGTGTGTCTCTGTGTGTCCTGCTTCTTTGACCTGGAAGAGTAATCTGTTGGACTTGGCCCTTTTGGCAGGTTCATCCCTAAACTTTTTACTTTTAAATATGACCTGATTTAATTGTTTTGGGCTTCTGTGCACTTTAACACTGTGTCCCAGTGTAAAGTGTGGGCAGTCTGAGTGTGTGTGGTGAGATTAGCCTGCCCTCCCATAGGAATGCATGGGGGTTATATGTGTCCATGGTAATTCCTGGTGTGAGAGAAGTGAAGGGGCGAGTTTGGTATGTGCGAACTCGTGAGAATAAATGCTGCGCAATGGTGTGCACAGATTTATTGTGTCTAGTGGAGAAGTGCCACTTTTAGAAGTTGTCATTTCTGTGTGAAGTGAATGTGAATTGCCTGTCTGACTTGTGATTGACAGGGGCTGGCTGGTGTGCTTGGCTCCAGTAGCCAGGATGGATCTGCCCGGTGGTGAATAGGGGTATCTGCATGTAGATGAGAGGGAGGAGTTGCACATGGGACCTGAATAGGGCTGTGCCTTCCTACACAATGCTGGCTCCACCTTCTGTGGTGCGTCTGGTGTCCCTAGCCTGTCCTGTGAATAGGGAGAGGGGCTGAGCGAAACAAAGTGCTCTCGAACCAGTTGTAACTGGGTCTCCCCTTGCCCTACAGTTTGTGACAAAGGAAAATGTGTGTATAAGAAGGGGCTGTGACCTCATGTAAAATGTTCTCTTGCTCCTGACTTGAGGGGGGCCTGCTGCTGGGCGCTAGGAGGAACCGCCACTGGGGACTGCCTCCCTGCTGGAGGGTCCTTTGAGCTGGCCCCTGGGCCCAGCCTTTGCCCCCCTGCATTCTGCAAGACTTTCCCTGGACTTTGGGGCTGTAGCGCCTGGGAGCGCTTTATATTTCATCCTGGGAAGCGCTTTATTTTCCCGAGGAGCGCTGTGCTTTCTACGGCTGAAGAGGCTCTTTGATTTACTAGGGAGCGCTTTATTTGAGGAGCGCTGTGGTTGGGCTGCCCCGGAGGAGCAGCACTGCTGATCTCCACAGCAGCACGAGGCTGCGAACATTTTTGAGTGATGGGATCCCCTGCAATCTGCCCGATTTTGGAGCGGGTGCCCACCCCGCAGATTTGCCGTTCTTAATATCCCTAGTGGATGCCCACCCCGCCAGGGACTTTGTATTCAAAGCGGGAGCCTACCCCGATCAAGTGCCGAGATCGCCGCCACGGCCCAGCTTGCACAGGAAGCCAGGCAACCTGTGTTGGAGACGTGGGCAGGGCCGCAAGAAGACAGGAAGTGGACGGGAGCCTACCCCGTGCTCCAGGGACCGGAAAAACAGGAAGCAGCCGGGAGCTTATCCAGCGCTCCTGTGAAGTGCTGAGGAGACTGAGAACCCAGGCAGGGAGCCTGCCCCGCGCTGGGACGTGAGCAGGAACCAAAGTGCGGGCCGAAAAGAAGAGCAGCAGCCTGTATGGAGGCCGGGCTCCCGTGACCACGGTGAGAGCCCCTGGTGTGGCTGCAGGGTCAGCAGCGGCATCAGTAGGGGCCCGAGAGCTCCGAGGAGACAGAGCCTGCAGCAGCCTGAAGGAGCCCGGTGAGTAGGGCGTCCTTGTTTATTATTGTAAAAGCGGGCACGGGGCACATTGTCGGTGCCTGCCCCCCCTCCTGCCGGGCGTGTGCTGATTACGGCTGGGGGCCGTCATCAACCCGCCCACTCATTAAAACGGCCGCACAGGTGCAGAATTGCGGCCGCACCCAAGGGGTTAACCTCTGTGTAATTATTCATAAGTAAATATTAGACCTCTGTCCGGCTGGACATGTCATATTGATATAGCAACGATTGAGTCTATATTCATTGCTTGGTTTCCTATTTCAGACCTCTCTAGGGATCACTGCTATTTGAAATAATTGATTCCCAAGGTCCAGGGTCGACTTATCTTTGGTCCCCTTGTTGTTTTATAATATATACACACTGCAGCATAGCAAGTCACCTTGCTGCGCTGCACTGCACGACAAGGAAAGAGCAGGAATGCATCGTATTTTAGGCAATATTGCATTCCTACCTTCTCTTCTGTGCTGGCACCCTTTTGGCAACCTAGTGCGAAAGCAGGCACCCTTGCACCATGGTGCAAGGGTGCCTGCGTTGCATGCAGGATTGTTTTTGTAGAGGAAGTGTCACTTTCCTGCACAAAAACAATCCTGAGAGGCATATTCCTCTATCTATGTGTGCTGCAGAATACAGCACACATAGAAAGTGGAAGTATTGAGGAGAAATAAATATATTTTTCCCTGTTATGTCTCTCCTGGAAAGGTGTATCATTGTGGCATATTTACAGGTTTACCGGTTCTGGTAAATCTGGGACTGCGTCAAAAATCATGGGAGTTTCATGGGAACACCCACGCAGTACCCATGGAACACCTTCCCTGGGCAGAGTAAGGTAGTGTAGCGATTTGCACTGCGTTGACTTACTCCAGATTTATGGAGCCACTCAGGGCCATGCACAGTGGCCTTGCGTAGTGTAGAGATGAAGTGGCACACATAGAGGTAGGAACATGTAGATTTAATCCACAACGAAGGCAGCTTTAACAACCATGATGAGGAGACAACTGGTTCAGACAACAGTCACCTGAAGAATACAGAGTCACCCCAACATTCTACAGCAAGTAGAACACAAGTAGAACACTCTCATAGATTTATAAATCTGACTTAATGTTTGCGTCACACTTGCACCTTGTTGCGTGTTGCAAGAGCGTCACAAACTGGATCATAAATAGGCCCCTGTGACTCTTTCACTCTGCCACTTCAAAAACATTAGGTTAGAATTTTGGTGATCTTTCACCTGTGATCTTGTAGTCTTGCACCCAGGGTCACTAAGAAGCTCAATGGTGGTTCCTTCGCTAAGGCGGTGAGGTGCCGCTCCACTGCTTTTTCGCAGTGAAAGACAGAGAAAATAAAATGGTAATAACTTGCGTTATTATTATTTTATTTTCTCCTACTTCCACCCACAGCTTTGCGTGAGGGGGTGGGGCAAGGAGAGGAGTGGTAGCACCTTCCTAAAGTGGGCAATGACTGCTTGGACAGCCCTCTCGGGCCGGCCAAAACAGTCTTGCGCACTTTGCATGTTCTCCATGCAGGCTGCATTACAGCCTATGTGGAGACCATGCCAAGACCTCCAGTCAGCGTCAGAGCACCGAAAAACGGCGCTCAGACCAATCACAATACTGCTAAGGCAGCGATATGATTGGCTGACTGGGAGGCTGGATGTGCTTCCTGTGGCTGAGCGCAGCAGGACTACAGAGGAGAGAGAGGGAGGAAGCGGTGAAAAGGTAAGTTTTTCAATTTTTATTTAATTTTTACATAGCACCTTCCCCCACATCCTTCCCCCTACTCCATGCGTCCCCCCTCCTGCCCTGACACCCCTACCTCCGATCTGTGCCAGCCACTTCAGCGCATAGAGGCCCCCAACCCTCCAGATACCTGCATTCATCCCAAGGACAATGAATATCTGTGAAATACGGGAGACACAGGGGCCCACATCACATTCTGCAGGGGGTCTAATGATTTTGCGTTATGCCACTGCAGCAGACTAAGATTACATATCATAACCATCTCAAATCATGTGACACCCAGACCGACACCTTTGCCCCACTGAAGGACACCCAAAAAGGTAAACATCACTTACAACGAAACTTTTACAACGCACTATCATTACAACGCGGTCATTACAATGCAAACATTACAACGCATTGCGCTGGGGGGCACTCTAGGATAGGGAATATATTTATTTTACTATCCAACACCTTCCCTACTATCCACGGGGACTGGAGTTGGAATAGTAAATTAAATAAATCACTATCCAGCGCCTAAAAGCACTATGCATTGTAAAGGTTTGCGATGTAAAAACCGCGTTGTAAAGGCAGGCGTTGTAATAGCCTGCGTTGTAACGTCATACATCCCACCCAAACCTTTCCCCATAGGATAACACTGTCCAAGACTCAATATATTGCTTTATAGTATCTCATCTTATAAGCTCTATCATTGAGTTTAGGGTCCTGCCATTGACTTTTGGTTTCCCATGTGCTTCCTTATTTTGATTTGTCTATTTTGCTACGTCTATGTAAAAAAACATTTATTTTCATTAATATAGCTAGAACGTAACAATTATTTTATTTAGAGTAATCACTTATAATCACGTGTTAATAAAGCTATTGTGCTCAAATATGCAAAGGATGTAGTTCAGTATTATGATTGGTGTCTACTAGGACCTGAGACCTAAGGGAATCGGTAACAGTACCATATTGGATTTGCAGTAGCATTGACTGGCCCAAGACAAGAGTCCTCACACCCTTTCTTTGGTACAAGTGATATGCAGTTCCTATCTTCATTGGAATCACTAGGAACCTTTATCCTTAGCAGCTTATATAATGAAGGTCAGAGAATCTATGATCATTTGATCGTCGACTGAAAGGATGGCTTCGTTTGTCTTTCTTAAAGAGGCTCAGCAATAAAGGGGCAGGCAGTTAGGATGGCTGAATGTATGTATTAGGAGTTAGGGGTAGCAGTAAATGTCATGGTTAAAAAATGCCATGCATCATATACGCATGCAGGTAGGCTAAGTCTGTGTTAAATACAATTAAGTTTTGTATTTCTTGTGAAAATAGTCGACTTCTTGTGTGCAGTACTTTAAAGTCTGCAATTTGTTGGGCCTTTCTGAATACACCGCCAGGACTTTGAAATGCAAAGATTAAAGACTAGCAATTTAGTAGAGAGAAAATTAGGCCAGCAGTGAAAATCAATTGAGCTTGGCGCCTGTGCAGATAGTTTAGATGCGAAAGGCTAAGTGCAGGTTAATTTCACAGTGTGTGACTGGAAAGTAGATTTTTAAGAACGCTACATGACACTCTAGTAAAATAACATTATGTTGCAAGCCTTCGTGTTAGTAATAGTAGTGATTATTGCTCTTTGGAGAAACAGCATGTTGCTTTTCATTTAGTCATATTCAGGCTGAACAAACACAGTAAAAAGCAACTGAAGTACATCTTAATGGTCCTCACACAGGTTTAAGTAGTTCTCTAGTAAAGGACATGTACGGTGCTTAATTATGTCTGTTTAACACCAGCATAAAATTGAGTTTATTTATGTACACATTAAAGTAATTTCTGTTTAGAGCTAATTGGCAGAGTTACCAACCGGTATTAGGTGGGAATGTGGGCGTGGCAATCATACTAGTTCCTTCACTTCTTTAGAAAACTCACAGACTTTTTTTAAGCCTCCCACATTAGCATTTCCTTAGCTGACTTTCCTATTCACCAACATTTCCAGACTCACATTTAAAAAGCTGTGCATGGCGCTGGATTTCCAAGTATACTATTGGGGATGTTATATGCTCCTATTCCCACTGTGCTAAATTTTTCATCGCAAAGTCTGTACAGGGTGTTTGGAGCACACTGTCCAAATGTAAGTTTGTTGCATTTTTTTAAGGGACAAAACATTTTTCTCTGTGCTTCATAAACACCTCTAGCAAATCTGTGATTGATCCATTCACTTTCCCATTCTAGAAAAAATTCAACATGTACTGAAGAAAATTCCTTGGTGAATAGGCCCCATTAATTTTTTCCAATAGCTTTCTTGGGTAGCTACCAGCAGCCAACAGTTTGTATTCAGTACCCATAATACAGTGCCAAAATCTTCTTAATTGATGTCAGAAAGTGAATTATGAATTGGGGTGGAAGGTAGTCCATCACAAGTATTAACCTGTTAGGGACAATTAAAGGTTTCAATTATTTAAACCAGAGCTCAACTCCTGCTACGAATGGCACAGAGAAGACAAACTTAACTGAACCAAAATGTGAAGTTCATTGAAAAGTACCACAATGGTTAAAAAGTCAAAGACATAATACATTAAATATTCCACTCCAATTTATAAAAAGAGAGAAAATCTTAATAAGGAAAATGGCATGAATATTTAAAAAATACAACACAGGGACATATGATTTTTCAAAGATTTAAGTGGAAATTGCATCAAAAAGCGCAAAAAGCCATTAGTAGTCAATGGTTGCTGTAGACCCAAACATAGGTGCAATTTGAGGTCGACCTTGATGGAGCCCGGGTCAGATACATCAAGTGGATTGGCTTCCGTGAAAATCTGGAATTCAAAATGTTCAAAATAGCTTCTGATTCCCAGTTCAGAAAGGGACTTTGTCACTTTTTTTAATCAAATCATTGACATTTCTTCTGAGTCCTAATGCAGAATGGAACTCATCACTTTTTGAGAAGAAAAATCTACCCGGTTCAGGTTGTTTCTGAAACTGTTAAACCGCAGATAAAGTATCTGAAGCAGGTTGGTCCCACTGGTGCTCTAGAGTATTGGAGATGTGTCCCTGAAAGATTTTCAAGTCGAACATAGTATGGGACTAAGTCATTTTTTCTGAGCTTTGGACGAAGGTGAAATTCAATCTGATGGCATAGAGCTGCAGGTTGGATACTTTTCCCAAAAGGTTCCTCTGATGTTCTGAAGAAAAAGTTTCATACGTTTCCAAACTTTCTTTTGGTGCCAAAAACACCCACAGTAATATGCTTTTAAGGCCCTCAGAACCTCAGGGGAGACATGTAGATTCTCTCAGGGTGTCAGGCTGAAGGATCTAGCCCAGGAACAGTTGCTGCTGGCCATTGAGGTACTTCAGTAAAATGGTTTCTTGCCACTTTTTGTGACCCTTTAGAGACACAGGAGGTCACCAGCTGAACCTTGGATTCCACTTCGATGTCCTTGCTGCAAAAAGGAGTAGGTCCTTGTGGGCTCCTCTCCAGTCACAGTCAGCATGTCCAGTCCTCTTCTGATCTACCGCAGGTCCAGAAATTGTTCTGAGATTGGTGGCTTAGGGTGCCACATGCATTCCTAGTACCAGCTAGTGATTGGAGATGACTCCAAGCTCTTCCCAAACACATGTAGTAAGGATCTCAAGGGGCAACCCTACTCACTTTTGAAGCAGTTTCTCTGCACCACTATGTACCAGTTTCTGCGCACTGCAAACAATCACATCAGCACACTTCAGTATCAAAATAGAAGATGGGAAAACCATTCTCAGCTTGTGCAGAGCCTGTGTGACCACCCAGAGTTGTGACCAGGATAATGAGCAGCTTCATTCTTAAAACCAGTTCTGGGGGAAGCGTTCCTCCCATTGGGATTGGTGACAGCTGGACTGCAGGGACAAAGGCTGGGTCCTTTCCAGGTGTCACCTGACATTTACTTATGACAGGACATGCCCCTTTGTGGTTAATTAAGTTCCTGGGTCCACCCCAACTTGTCTTCCTGCCAGGGTAATAAAACACCTTCCCACTCTAAGGCCATTGCGTCGTTCCTTTGCAGTTTTCACATATCATTAAAATCAAGTACTTGATTGACAGCTGCTGGAGAGCTAGTGTAAATTAGCCTTAAGGAGCTGCAGGAAGGGAAAATGTAACTTTCTAAAAGTTACTTTACCTAAATATTAAACAAAATCCAACTTTACAATTAACTTGGGCTTTTATTAAATATGAAACACATGGTTCAATTATTTTTCTAGCTGGTTCCAAACTTGAGAAAGCTGAATTAATATGGTAAACTTTACTCTTAGTTTCTTAGAAGACAACCTAGGCCTTTCATAGTGAAATAGCTTTTGGGGGCTTTTCAATACAGGGACATGGTGACCTTAAGTTTCTACTTGTTTGATTTATAAATGCAATTCACTCTACTTTGTAGATTGCAAGACCTACATTTCAGTGACTTAGTAAAATTTAAAAGGAAGGTTTTCCCCCTGTTGAAAGAGTTATTTTGACAGGTCTGGCTGCTGGTTGAAACTGCAGTAGTCAGGCAATTCTGGTAGCCTTAAAGCCATGTTTTTCTATCACATTAGTAGATGACACAATAGATGCTGCAGTCCACAGGTGAAATATAACATTATATGTCGTAGGTATATTTTGTGTGTTTTCTTCACCATATACTATGGTCTTCTAAGTAAGTCAAATAAGCCAATCAGGGGATTAGTCAATTTCAGTATGTTTTAAGGGTCATAGCACATAGAATGGACAGTGGACAGCTGTGCCCCAGTATTCCGAGTCTAAAAACCAGCACTAGAAATCAGTTTAAAAAAAGGACAGGAACCACACAAAAAAGGGACATATTCTCACACCAAACAAATAGAAATATTATACTTCTGTACAATTTTTATGCAGTAACTCTGTTGGGCGTGGCCGTCTTTGCAGGGTCACCCCGAAAATGTTTTGCCTCCACCCCTCCTTTTTTTCTGAATTTAGTTTTTGTTGTCGTTAGGACTTTGTGCACTTTGCCACTGCTAGCCAATGCTAAAGTGCTTGTGTTCTCTCCCTAAAACATTGTAAAATTGGCTGACACTTGATTGGCACATTTAATTTACTTACAAGTTCCTAGTACATAGTACTACATGTACCCAGGGCTAGTAAATTAAATGCTACTAGTGGAACTGCAGCACTCATTGTGCCTCCCACTTAAGTAGCACTTTAAAACATGTCGCGGACCTGCCATTGCAGCCTATAGTGCAGTTTTAAAACCACCAATTTAACCTGCCAAAATAAACCTTTTTGCAAGGCCTAAACTTTCCTTTTTAATACATATAAGGCACCCTTACGGTAGGCCTGAACAAGCCCTGAGGGCAGTGTGCATTATATTTAAAAGGTAGAACATTTGTTTTCAAGTTTTACGTGTCCTGGTAGTGAAAAACTCCAACATTTGTTTTCAACTACTGGAAGGCCTAACCATTTGGGGCTTGGTGCCAGTGTTCTGTGAATAGCTTAGCTGTTGGGCTTTGTGTATTTCTCCCACACAGCGAGACAAAGGGGGATTAGGTGTTGGCCGGAGCTGTTTTCTGTCTCACTTACATTTCAAAGGGCTTGCCTCCAACACACACAAAGGAACCTGTCACTAACCTTTTGTCACTCTAGACTTCTTAGAGCCTGGACACAGAAAGGGGAAAACCTTCCAGAACCAGATGTGTGGGTAGCCTAGGATATTTCCCCACTTCAAAGGATAGCATCAGGAATTATGTTTTGGACCCCCAGAGAACTGCCCTGCTGCTTGAGGCCTGCCTTTTTCTCCAGAGGAGTGCCCAGGTGATACCAAAGAACTGCCCTGAAGCTTGAAGCCTGCTTTGCTCCCTAGCTGATTGCCCTGCTGCTAGAGGCCTGCCTTGCTGCTTGAACCCAGGAGTACCAGGGTTTTTCAAGAACTAGTTGGCTGGCCTCCTGTGGGAGCTACAGGGACATAGCAAGCTCCAGAGATATTGAACCCTGCACCAGGCCTCTGCTGGAGTGAGTCCTAACTCCCAAGAGGTGCCCCTAGGTCCTAGACCCCTGGAAATGGTGGAAAAGGTGCTGCCCCTGCCTAACCCTAAAAGTTTGGATGTAGTGCCAGAAGAACAGATAGAAGATCAGACCGACTTGCTAGCATTACGCAATGACCATACGTTGCATTACCTCCTGCTACGTTGTTCACCGCAGCAGCAAATCCTGTCCAACTGAAGCTACCAGTGCTGGTATCTGGCATTTTAGCTATTGCTTGCAGCTTTGCCCCACTGGAGGTTCTTGACTTCCAAAAAAGTGTTCAAAGTCCAAAGGTAAAAATCTTCACCAGGCTATCTTCATCAGGCTCGACGGTGACAAAGTCCCATCCTCCCTCGACGACGATGACCTCAGCCTGGAAAGCCAGCTTTTCCTGCTCAGAGCTTTTTCTCACTATCGTCATCGGCTTCACCGAGACCTCGTCCAGTGCTCCCTGGTGACAACGACTCCTTCTTAGACAAGCCTGCTGCCTTGCCCCGCTGAACTCTATCTTCTCCTGAACTTTCCTTTAACATTTCTTCTAAGTCCGATGGTAAGCCAAGGCCAGGTCCAATCCACCTTGTGTATCTAACCCGTGCTCTATTGCAGTCAGCGTTACCATTTTGACTTTTCCTCCGTATCGTGTGACCAGTGGTCTGTGGTTGGCGCTTTTATCTTTTAGGCGCTAAATCTCACTAAAAACTTAAAAAATTCTTACCTCTGGTTGAACTGAGTTGATATAGTTCATTGTGATGTCAATGTATTCATTAAAGTTGACTTTATTTTTTTTAATTGGTTTGGGATTTTTCTTGTATTGTGTTTTCACTTTTTGAGTGCTGCAAAAATACTTTACACATTGTCTCTAAGCTAAGCCTGATTGCATAAGCGCAGGGTAATTTAGTGCCTTTTGTTGTTCACCTCGACAAGGATTGTGGTTGTTGCCTGAGTGGCATTTCCACCCTCCTCAAACCGGTAACCCAATGTCTTTCAAACTCCATTCCTGACCCCATCAGAGACGGTCGCTCCCCTCCCGCCCTTCTGACTGGTATCGTAGCGCTTTGCTGAACGTGCCTTGAACTTACAAATTTAGCGCTCTGTTTTGCAAGCAGCGTTTCGGGGACTGAAATAATTTAATTCCACACTCTGCAAAGCAGCGTTTTGGTGCCTCATTTAATCTGACCCTACATTAACATTGCGCTTTGTTGCCTAGCAGCGCTTTGGTGCCTGAAGTTATTTGGCATATCCATAACTGCAGTAATTGTTATAGCGCCTCGCTGCCAGCATTGTTTGCCATAGCGCTAGTTACTAAGTGCGTCCCATTTCCCTTTTGGCTCGCTGCCATTTTGTTGTTGTGTATCCCAGCCCGTCCCCCCACCACGCTCCCGCCTCCCAGCTGACCCCTCCTCCCACTGGAAGTGAAGAGCTGACCCGACCGATCCTTTGCTGTGACCATTCCTGACCCCATCAGAGACGGTCGCTCCCCTCCCGCCCTTCTGACTGGTATCGTAGCGCTTTGCTGAACGTGCCTTGAACTTACAAATTTAGCGCTCTGTTTTGCAAGCAGCGTTTCGGGGACTGAAATAATTTAATTCCACACTCGCTACCATTTTGTTGTTGTGTATCCCAGCCCGTCCCCCCACCACGCTCCCGCCTCCCAGCTGACCCCTCCTCGCCCCTCCCCTTCCACCATCCATTTATGACAGATGGACCTACGCGCAGCGTTCACGCGCAGCGATCGCGCCCCATGCGCGCCGAAGGTGCGCCAAAGGTAAGCCCGTCTACGCCCGTCTGCGCCTGGACCCCGCCGCTCCCAACCCTCTAGAGTCACATACGATGCCGCTACTCTCCTCGCCCTCAACCACGGACGCACCCCACTATGCTGCAAAGCTTCCCCAGGACGTACCCACGGCCCATTCGCCTGCCTCTCCTGCAAATTCAACTTCTTCAGGATCCTCACCAAACCCACTTCCTCCACACACAGCTCCGAACTCAACAGCCTGAAATGCATCCTACTGAACACCCGCTCAGTCCACAGACATGCAACAGAACTCTGGGACCTAATCGACACTGCGTCACCTGACGTCGCCTTCCTTACTGAAACATGGATGAACGCATCTTCTGCCCCCGACATCGCCATAGCCATACCGGACACTTACAAGATCATTCGAAAAGACCGCACCAATAAAACAACTGGAGGAGGCATCGCCATCGTCCATAGAAACACCATCAAAATCACAACCAGCTCTGACGACTATCTTGCAACCGCCTAACATCTCCACTTTCAGATCCACACCGACCCCAGGACCACCCTTAGAGGCACCCTCATTTACAGGCCCCCAGGCACCCGATCTCAATTCAGCGACGACATCACAGACTTCGTCAGCCCGCACGCCCTCGCCTCCGAGAACTACATTCTTCTAGGAGACCTCAACTACCACCTTGAAAACATGCTCGACAACAACACCACCACCCTTCTGGACAACCTGTCCAATCTCGGACTCAAACAACTTGTTGACACCCCCACTCACACAGCCGGACACACGCTCGACCCTATCTTCACCTCCAGCAAGCACATCTCCTTCGATCGCACTACAGCTCTCCACTGGACGGATCACAGCTGTGTTCACTTCAGCTACAAAACCACCCTATCCCACAACCGTCCACAACCCATTCCCTGGAGAAAATGGAATAAAATCACCACCGACCAACTCCTCACATCACTCAACCAAAACCCTCCCACCCTAGCAATGGACCCAGACCAAGCGGCCACCAACCTCAGGCAATGGATTACCCACAGTGCGGACGAACTAGCACCCCTGAAAAAACACCAGTTGATATCATCCAGCAAAAAGGCTCCCTGGTTTAATGATGACCTTAAAAAATCCAAAAAGACATGCCGCACCCTGGAGAAGAATTGGATAAAAGAACCAACCCCAGACAACATGGCCTCCCTCAAGACAGCCACCCGCAAACACCACCAACTGATTCGATCCGCCAAGAAATCAGCATTCAAGGACCGTCTCGACAACAATTCGCATAACAGCAAGGAACTCTTCAATATCGTCAAAGAATTCACCAGCCCTTCCGCAGCATCCAACGATATCACTAACTCCCAAGACCTCTGCGATGCGCTATCCTCCTTCTTCTACAACAAAATTGCCGACATCCACAACAGCTTCAAGAATACTCCCAGTGACCAACCCGCCCCACCCCCTTCAGATCCCATCCCTCCAACTAACAACCTCAGCTCCTGGAACCCAATCACCATTGAAGACACCATTCGCCTCATGAACTCAATACACTCTGGCTCGCCTTCTGACCCCTGTCCCCACTACATCTTCAACAAAGCTGACTCCATCATCGCTCCCCAACTCCGCGATGTCATCAACTGCTCTTTCAACTCTGCCACCTTTCCAGAAATCTGGAAACACGCCGAACTCAGCGCCCTTCTGAAAAAACCCACAGCAGACCCCTCTGAACTGAAAAACTACCGACCCATATCCCTCCTCCCTTTCCCGGCCAAAGTAATCGAGAAAGCCGTCAACAGCCAACTCGCCGCCTTCCTTGAATCCAACAACTCCCTGGATCCATCACAGAACGGCTTTCGAGCCAAACACAGCACCGAAACAGCCCTCATTGCGGCGACCGACGACATCCGAGCACTCCTAGACAACGGAGAAACAGTAGCCCTCATTCTACTCGACCTCTCCGCCGCCTTCGACACTGTCTGTCACAGCACCCTCATACAACGCCTCAACAACATCGGCATACAAGGAAAAGCCTTGGACTGGATCATCTCTTTCCTAGCTGGGAGAACCCAGAGAGTCCGACTCCCCCCATTCTACTCAGAGCCCACCGAAGTCATCTGCGGCGTTCCTCAAGGTTCCTCACTCAGTCCCACCCTCTTCAACGTCTACATGAGTCCTCTCGCCTCCATCGCACGTCAACACAACCTCAACATCATCTCCTACGCTGACGACACCCAGCTAATCCTTTCACTCACCAAAGACCCCAACACCGCCAAAAACAACCTTCACGAAGGCATGAAAGAAGTAGCCGAATGGATGAAACAGAGCCGCCTAAAACTCAACTCAGACAAAACGGAGGTGCTCATCCTAGGATCCTCCCCCTCAGCTTGGGACGACTCATGGTGGCCTTCCGCTTTGGGATCAGCACCCACACCCACAGACCATGCACGTAACCTTGGCTTCATTCTAGACTCCTCTCTCTCAATGTCCAGACAAGTCAACGCCGTATCTTCCTCCTGCTTCAACGTCCTTCGCATTCTCAAAAAGATCTTCCGCTGGATCCCCCTCGAGACAAGAAAGACTGTCACCCATGCACTGGTCACGAGTTGACTAGACTATGGCAACACTCTTTACGCCGGAACTACAACAAAATTGCAGAAAAAGCTCCAGCGTATCCAAAACGCGTCAGCGAGACTCATTTTAGACATCCCGTGCCAAGAGCACATCACCGGACACCTAAAAAATCTCCACTGGCTTCCCGTCAACAAGAGAATTACTTTCCGCCTTCTTACCCACGCACACAAGGCCCTTTATAATCTGGGACCCGAATGCCTCAACACCCGGCTGTCCTTCTACATTCCCACCCGCCAACTAAGATCATCCAATCAAGCCCTCGCCGCAGTCCCGCGCATCCGAAAAACCACCATGGGTGGCAGATCATTCTCCTTCCTGGCTGCCAAAACCTGGAACTCACTCCCCACCCACCTTCGCCTTACTCAGAACCACATCTCCTTCAGAAAAGAACTGAAAACCTGGCTATTCGACAAATAGTGAACCCCTCCCTCCAGCGCCTTGAGACCCTCTGGGTGAGTAGTGCGCTATATAAATGCCCGAACTTGAACCTTCACTGATCTTTCAAGAAAACTGTGATTCTCAGGGTTGGAGGTACTGGGCCTATTTAACAAAGCATGGGTTGGCCAGAAACATTAGTGCATGGCCAAAAATTAAATGGCTGGATTTATATCAGCTAAATATTAGCAAACGGATAACCAGACTATTTAAAACCATTGTAGTTGTATGTCATGACAGTGTCCAATTGCACATGAGTAATTCCCACTGCTCGTAACCAGTTGATATCTACTCTGGAGAGCCATAGCTAATCCCTGTGACAAGCCTCATTGCAGTATAAATTCATACATCACTGCACCTTCTACCTGTAACAGCTGCCTGTGAAGATCAGAGATCTAATTAAGAACTAGAAAGCGGACCTGGCTTATAGAATGTGCCTGCGCCGAGAAATATGTTGGAAAAGCCAGCTTAGGAATGATTCATTTTCCTGTGCAGAAAGCTAAATATGTGCATGAAAATGTTTCACACCGTTGCTTCTATAATGTTTGCTTTAAACAGTTGAATTGTTCAGTCTGAAAATTGTGCAGTCCTTTTAGTTTTTATAGCAGCTTTGTTGTTCTGTCTGATTTACAATGTCACTTATTTTAAAATATTTTAATTAACTATGAAAGCACTCATTTACAAGGTTTGGAGTGAAAGATCTTTATATACAATATATCACATTTTTAATATCCTTCTGTTTAGCTTATAATAACAATTATTTTTAAATCACCACGCATTCATCTAGAAAATGCAACATTAACAGGAGGATGAAGGTAAAAAGAAAAAGAAAGAAATTAAAACTGCAAACAACAAATCCTTTGAAGGGCCTCACTGCCCATGGAGCATGAATAATTTTAATTATGAGATCTGCTTGCATATCAAAAAAAACTTCTCATATAAATTTTAAGGAAGATTAAAAAAAAACTTTGACATCGACCAAAATGTTGCTATTTTAAAATTAGGGTGGTATCAAGTGTCAGAGAAGATGGGTAGTGTGAGTAAATGGATAAGGAAAGGGGATGATGGGTGTTTGTAGAGATCTCTCTCTTTACTATTTCGGCCCTCTTAAAATATGTTAGGCCTACAAAATAAGAACCTAAAAGCTTTATTTGGGAGACAGAGTACCCATTCCACCAAATTGTTTAGAGAAGGCGCAAATCATATTCTCTGTCAACGGAGTCCCCATTTGCTCTATCGATGGAAAACTTGCTCTGAGTGCCTTATAAAGTAGAGGTGTGTAGTAATTGCATATTCCTTTAAGGAACTCAGTGTAAGAATTATCTCTATGTAACAAAATGTTGTACATGTAAAGAATGTATGGTTCTGGTTTAAGAATGTTATTCATTCTTCCAACAGTTCCCCATGGAGCTGTATGCATTTGTATACTCTTCAACTTACAATAAACTCATCTTTACTTATTTACTTATTAAGTGTGAATGCTACACTTATTTATTTGAACTACGGAACTGCTACAATTTTTGGCGACGGGCTGGGATCTGAAGAGTCTGCTGGCAAGTATTTTAACTGGATGGGCGTGGATACTTCTTTGGAGCAGCATTGACAAAATAAAAAAAAAAGGGAGGAAGAAGGCAGAAACTTTGAGGAAAGCTTTCCACAGTACAAGAAGACACTGCTTGAGTACCTGCAGCTGACATTTTGTGAGCGAGGTCAACCACAAACTTTTATTTAAAATTTCTAAAAAGACTGTTTGCTATTGTCGTGCGCTTTATCAAGGTGAGCCATATTTTTTTTTATCAGCGTATTTTCGATTCATCCTATATGAAGAAGTGCTTTATACTTAATTGTGCCAGAAATTGCAGCGATTGAAGTGTACTCTCAAGCAAGCACTGCATTCATTACTTTACATTGTGTAGTGTTGATCAGTTTCCTTACCGAATATTCACTGCATTGGGGTACAACTCTGGCTCTGAAGACTATTTAACTGTGCATGTTTTCAGGTGTACCTGCTTTAACTTCTTCCGTTCAATGGCACTTCTCTACCGCATCCTTCAAGTGGCGGCACCGTTCAGTGCTCGAGCTTCCCTGGGGGCACTCTCGACCGCGTCTTCCGAGCGGTGGTGCAATTCGGAGTGGAAGCGTCTTCACCATTTGGAGTGGAAGCGTCTTCTCCGGACATGACGTGTGACGGTGATCATGTCAGGTCGCGCTAACCTCATCACGTGGGGTCACGTTGACGACGTTGCGTGCCGCCATATTGTATTCTGCCTGTTGCCGATCGGAGTAACTCTACCTGTTGCCGATCGGAGATGAATTCTTCAAGGTACTTTATTCAATTTTTTTTTAAAAGAAGAAGGAAGAATACAGGCTTAGCGATTGTGAGTAAAATTCCAGCATAATCAACAGGATCCACGGTATACATATATATATTTTTTTCCTTCTTTAAAGTGTACATTTCAATGTTTTGAGCACATGCATGCAGTACCATTTTCTTAATGTGACATTTACGTGAAGTTTCTGTGCAATTTTAGCTGTGGTTGTTCATTATTTCTTCACCACTATTTGCTAAAGGAATCTCTGATAATGCAGTGACTTTTCAGACATGCTTATATTTTTTTTTACTTTTTCTGCTTTACTATATTTTTTTGGTTGGTGACTTATAGCGACTTTTACCTCAGGACTTCTTCATCCTATTGTGGGAATTTTACAAGGAAGGTTTCGTGTTAGCTGTATTTTTATTTTTAGTAAAAAAAAAAAAAGAAATATGTCTACTGAAGCAAATTCCTCGAGGTCAAACACATCAGGAGAGGTCAATTTGTCTAATCTTCAGATCAACTCTCCCAAGGAATTTCTGGCAACTCCTGGTGAACCTGTTGTGTCATGACTGGACTGGAAAGAATATTTCCTTAATTATATAGCAAACTTAGAGGATGTTAATGGCATATTTTCTCCTGAAAGAAAAAAAAGACTGCTTTTGCATTCCTTAGGTCCGGAAGGGTTGCGCATTTTTAATGAGTTACTCAAACATGAAAGATTTGAAGGGGATATAGATGTATTTAAAGCAGCGTTGTTGGATCTTAATGACCACTTTTCCCCTTCAGTGTGTATAGCAGTCACTGGACATTCTTTTTTTCACAGGAAACAAGAACAAATATGTGCTAGCATTAAAGAAGTTAGCGAGTAAGTGTAAGTTTGCACAACTGCATGACAAACTAATTTGTGACCAAGTTGTCATGTACACTAAGAATAAGAGTTTACAGGATAGATTGTGGGTTGAAGGTGATAGCTGTCTTAAGGACATTATTGCCATGGTAAATAAAGCTGAACTTTCTGAACACTGTGCTAAAGTTACACTTTCTCAAGACAAAAAAAGTCCTGAAGAAATCGTGGGAAAGGTTGTTGAAAAGAAGGTATCTTACAAAAACTATAGAAATGCAAAATTTGAAAAAAAGAAACCGAGTAATCCTGAAAGGAAAAAATTTGAGGGTAGTGAAAAGAACAAGTTTAGCAATTTAATTTGTTACAGGTGCGGTAGTTATTCTCATTCTGCCCCTTACGAAAAGTGCCCGGCTAAGTCCGCAAACTGTATGGAGTGTGGTCTAGTTGGACATTTCTCTAGAGTGTGTAACCGCAAATCTAAAAAAAAAAATCAAAGGGAAAAGTTGCTTGTGTACAAGATGGGGATGATGTTAGTTCATCATCTTCGAGTGATAGCGATGTACAGGTCAATCTAGTCCAAAAGAAAAAAGTGGTACTAAATATCACTAGTAAGTCTTCTTTAAAATCATTGTGTCATGTTGCGCTGGTGGGAATCACAGTCCACTTAGCAGCAGACTCAGGGTCTCCTTTTACCATTGTGTCACAAGATATATGGAAGAATCAGTTTGTCAATAAGATTGGAGAATGGTTAGAACCCAATGACGTCTCTGCTGAAAGTTTTATGGATGAAAGAATTGACATGTTAGGTTTTCAGACTTTAATTATCCCTTTTAATGAAAGACAGTCTGTAAGCAAATTGTACATAGCTAAGGAAGGGCCATCGGTTTTAGGGTGGAAAGATCAAAAATTGTTGGATATCATTCTTAATCCAAATAGTAAGGAACAGGTCTTAGTCTCTTTTGAGCGTGAGGACACTAAGAAATGGGTGTTGCAGGAGTTTCCAGAAGTGTTTGAGAATCGGATGGGAAAATTAAAGGGTTTTACACATCAAATTTGCTTAAAGGAAGGTGCTATTCCCAAGATTCATAAAGCAAGAACATTCCTTTCATTATCAGAGAGGAGGTCAAAGCAGAGTTGGAAAAAATGCTTGCTAATAAGGTCATCGAGCCTGTGGAGGCAGCCAAATGGGTTTCTCCATTGGTCGTAGCCCGTAAATCCAATGGAAAAGCTTGTTTGTGTGTGGATTTAAAGGTACCTTAACAGCAACATCGTAGTCTACCAGTTTCCACTCTCCAGAATTGATGAAATGCTTTCTTTGACACGCAATGCCAAATGGTTCTCCACTTTGGATCTTTCTGCGTATCACCAACTGGTGTTAGACAAAAGCAGCAGACAATTCACATCTTTCTGTACACCATTTGGTTGTTATAGGTTTAAATGTATGCTGTTTGGTTTGGCATCAACCGCTGCGGTATTTCAGAGACTGATGTCACACCTGTTTAGCCACATTCGTGAGGTCATTTTCTTTCAGGACTACATCTTGATAATGGGAAAGGACAAAGCTCAACACGATTCTATACTAAGAAAAGTTTTGTCCATTCTTAAGAACAATGGTTTGGTTGCTGAGAGTAGTAAATGCAAATTTTCTGAAAGGTCTGTCACATACTTAGGCCATGAAATTGGAGGCTGTGGCATTAAACCCAAAGGCACTTTGGTTGAAGCTATACTCAATGCTCCTTGGCCTAAGTCAAAAGATGAATTGCGATCCTTCTTAGGGTTGGCAGAACTTTATTCGAAGTTTGTCAACAATTTCTCACAAAAAACGTATGAAATGTGTTTGTTAATGAAAAACAAAGTCCCTTTTGAATGGAGTGATATGTGTCAAAAATCGTTCAATAGCATTAAAAAAAACATTGCATATGCTCCTGCATTACAGGGTTTTGATCCACAAGCGGACACCATTGTCACGACTGACGCTAGAGGTACTGGTCTAGGGGGTGTTCTGTGACAAGTCACTAAAGAAGGTAAAGAGGTTGTTATAGCCTTTGCGTCTTGTTCTCTGTCTCCAGCAGAAGAGAAATATTCAGTTATAGAACGCGAGACATTAGCGTGTGTATGGGCCATGGAGCATTTTAGGAAGTTCATATGGGGAAAGAAATTTCTGTTGAGATCTGACCATAAACCTCTAACCAAACTACTCACCACTTAGGGTCTTTCCAGGGCCTCAGCAAGGATTGCCAGGATGTCCATGAGGATACAGGATTTTGTATACGAGGTGCAGTATGTCCCTGGAGCACAACATGTTATCACTGATTTCCTCAGTAGACTTTCTTTACCCCTTAAAGAAATTGACCTTGATCCTTGGAGGGATATTTGTGTAGCTGCTGTGTTTAGGACACCCCTCAGTTGTCTAAGGGTGTTTGGGAAGAAGAGAACAAAAAGGATGACATTTTACATTCAATTAAAGATAGGATCATTAATGGTTGGTCCAAGGATTGTAAACTTGATCCCAAATTGAGGGCTTTTTGTGAGGTTCGTAATGAGTTGAGTGTGGATGGAGATTTTGTTTGTAGAGCTGGGAAAATTATACCTCCTTTAGGCATGAGAGAAAAAATCGTTAACATAGGCCATGAAGGACACCCTGGTGTATCCCGCACCAAAATAAATAATAAAGTTGTGTACTGGTGGCCTAAAATTGATTTGGATATAGAAAGACATGTTTGTGTTTGTATCAATTGTGAGAGTTCTGATAAAGCACAAAAGACACTTAATCAGCCCATGTCATCACTTGTTTGTCCGAGTTTACCATGGGAAAACATTTCCTTAGATATAATGGGACCTGTAGTTTGGCATGATGGTGTCACTAAGTAAATTTTGGTCCTTGTTGACCTCTTTTCTAGATGGCTTGAAATAGAGGTGATCAGTTTTGATCACTAAGGTAGATACACAAAGTGTCATTCATTTTTGGGATAAATGGTTTTTGAGAGAGGGCTTTCCGGCTTCCATTTTAACTGATAATGAAGTTCAATTTAAATCTGATTTAATGAAAAAATGTATGGTCAATACCGGTATCGAACAAAAGTTTACAGCGTTTAATCATCCTTGGGGTAATTCTGTTGTGGAAAGAGTGAACAGAGTTCTTAAAGGTGTTTTACAATTAGCAAAAAAAGGAAACAAGAACTGGGATGATGAATTGATTTGGTCATATAGAATTACTATATATGATACTGTTGGAGAAAGTCCTTTTGGTTTGATGCGTGGAAGATTTACTTATTGCAAAATCAATCCAGGATGGATTGGTAGAAGCAGGAAGTATGAGTAGGATTCCGAGCAAGTTAAGCAGGCCATCATCAATTCCCAATATAAGAATACATTGTATTTTGATGCAAAGCATGGTACCAAAGAAGTGAATGTTAAGGTGGGGCAATGTGTCAGAGTCAAGTCGGCAAGAAAATCTGGAAAATTGCATTCTAGATTTTCTGATCCCAGGGTGGTTACTAAAGTCATGAGAAACACTGTTTAACTTGATGACGGTAGTATACATCATATGAGTCGTATTGCATTATCTGGTGCTACCTCTGTAAAAAAAAAAGATGCTCTGGATATGAAAAGAGAGTATTGGTGGTTGGAAGTTTTACCAGGTTTTGAGAAGGGGAATGAGTCTGGAGTTCAGGTGGGGCTCCAAGTGCAAAATCCTTGTTCATTGGAGTCTCCATTAGAAGCGCAGAGTTCGGAGGGTGGTGAGTGTGTTGAGTTGCCTGTAAGGGAGGAAGGTTGTGACAATCTTATTGGGAGTGAATTGAAACATTTTTATTCTCACAATCAGCTGCCTGTGGGAGATTCAGGTTTGCAGAAAGGTGTCATGATCTCTGTTTTTTAGAACTATAGGCCTGTGATGTCCTACCATGCATGCTTTTTCCCTGCAATATTTTACATGTTTTAATCATGCCCAGATCTAAGACATAGCTAAGTGTTTAGTATTCATCTGGTTAATGTCACATTCATTCTCATGCCTTGTGCTGTTAATATACTAGACATTATTATCCCTCAATGTGAAGAGCTTGGAATACTGTTTAAATGTACCTTTTATACATTGGAACTGTTTCTCTGCTCAAAAAACGGAACCGCGATCAAGCACTCGTTGCTTTTGAATATGTTAATTGTGTTTGTTGGAAACACGTGACCGCAATTGAACACTCGCAGACACCGTAGGTGCAGCGCGCCTATAAAAAGAACCACGCCCAACCTTTGTTGCGGAGTTTTCCTGATTCTTCTTGGGGAGGGGAGGGGAGGGGAGGGGAGGGGGGGGGGGGGGGGGGTGCAGCAGCAGCAGCAGCAGCAGCAGCAGCAGCAGCAGCAGCAGCAGCAGCAGCAGCAGCAGCAGCAGCAGCGCAGCGTCGGCGTTCATCCTGATTCATCACTTATGCTGGAAAGATTAAGATGATGCGAGTATCAAGGTAAGGCTCTGATTTCAGAGCGCCCTGTTTTCTTCTTAATGTGCCTTGCCTTGAAGCTTGCTCTTGACTTCCTTTCCGAGTTGGTGCCTCTCCGCCTCCGCTTTAATGAAACTGTGGATGAAACAGTAATTCTCTCACTGTTTAAAGACATTTGACCCGGAGCATTCAAAATCGGAAGTGTTATCTGTTGGAATATTCTATATTAATGCTGAACTTAATGCAATTAAGACTTTGGTTTTCTGAATGACATTTTCTGTTTGAAGCATTATGGATAGTAGTTAATCAGCTAAAAGAAAAGTATTTAAATGTGTTGATTTGAAAGACAGGATTAAATAATTAAGACTTTAAAGGAAATTCACAAGAATCTATGAAGGCGTTTAATAGAAACCTTGTTAACTGAACCCAATTAATCAAACGCTTGAGAACTGAAATCCAGCCAGCATCCTTGGTTAAAATTTAGTCAGGTGATTGTCTACAAAATAACAAGATAAGAAGACAACACAATTACAGTCATCGCTCATTTTCAGGTAATCATACGCCTACAATATTCAGTACTTGTTATTCCTGCATGTAAGCTTATTATATGTTTTGCTATCAGAATAGTTATTAAACCAGCATTCCGATTGTTAACAGGTCTCCCTCCCTGCAGTACCCTCCCTAATTCCCTTCCTCTCATCTGGCCATACTGATACTGGTTATTTCTAATCAGAGTAGGAGCTGCCAGAAGGTGGGCCATTTGAGGGTACTGCTCCCGAGGAACCTAGGAGGCCCGTGACAAAAGGGATGGTTATGGAAGGCAACGGTGTAGTAAATAAGTCTAGTAGAATTGGGAGACTAATTATTACTCCAAAGAAATTTGATGATTTTGTCCGCTTTTAAATTTTTCATTTTTTTTTTGTTTTCTTCATTTAAAGTCTATTAAGAAAGGGGATGTGTAGTAATTGCATATTCCTTTACGGAATTCAGTGTAAGAATTATCTCTATGTAATAGAATGTTGTACATGTAAAGAATGTATTGTTCTCTACTGGTTTGAGAATGTTATTATTTATTCTTCCAGCAGTTCCTCACGGAGCTGTATACATTTTTGTACGCTTCAACTTACAATAAACTCATCTTTACTTATTTACTTATTAAGTGTGAATGCTACACTTATTCATATGAACTACGGAAATGCTACAAGGTGATCGGAGGAAGGGCATTACACAAACTGTCCTGTTTAGGGTGGAGGATGTAATGTCTTTTTTCTGGCCATCACCACCAGGACTAGCCTGGTAGTGAGGTGAAGGAAACAAATGAACGAACCCCCAAATACTGGGGTAAACCATCATGGCGTGGGGGTTCATTCTTTTTTTTTTTTCAGCAAAAAACTCCTGCTTTGGTAGTTTGTTTGTGAATAACACAATCTTTGAAAAAATATGATGAGCAGCCATCAACACCACCAGCAGCTGTCTTCCACAATACTTTTTTTCACCTACCATGAAGTTGGTTCCCTTCAATGTACAGAGATGACAGTGGGGCTAGTGTTTTTCAGAATGACAGAGGTAATGTCCTCCTCCTCCTGTATGGATTTCAGAACATCCGTTACACCATAAATCAGGCTCGAAGGCAAGAGCTAAGTGATAATAGAGCTATTTGGGGCTCAGCAATCAATTATATAAATGCATTTTTCACTCAAGCGGTTTTTATGCAAATTATTGCAGTGTTGCCTAATTGATTATCTAGAAAAATATACTTTGGCTAGCTCAACCCTTCACAATATTTTAGGAAATGAGTGATTTTTTCTGAAGGTCAGCAGGAAATGTATGACTTGCATGACGCTACAATGGGTCATGAATAAAATAGCTGCAGCTTGGCATGTCAGTTTTGTCAATACAAGCCCTGCTGTTTGGTTTTGTTATATCAAATGTATGTTTTAGAAAGTAAAAATACAGCAAGTTGTGTGTGAAATTCTGAACAATTGTTTCATCATAATCTATTTTCCTAAACCCATAGTAACTAATCATTAAACAATCTTAATACATGTCTTACATGTTGAGATGTTTATGAGGATTCACCAGATGCTTTGCTTTCAGATGTTGCCAAATTCACATTGCATAAATTCAGATTCCGACTTTCGGCTTCTTGTGACCATATTTCTGTTTTATTGAAGAACGGTGATACTAGATGGAACATTCTTGGCTGTATTTGGAGTTTGATGATGCACAAAGATTCCTGCGTAGAACCACTCATCAATGTCACTTATGTCCTCAAGGGTGCCATGCTGCAACCGACCGATGCAGTGTCCCTATCTTCTGTATTGCTGGTCTCACTCATGGTGGCCTCTCGCCTGCTAAACTTACTGCGCCTGAAGTGATGGGTTACGAGTGGCAGAAGTACCCCTCACATAGCATACGTATCACTGAGCTGCGTGTGATATCACACGTTTCTTCCCATAATTATGGGTAATGTAGCACTGCAGACACGCGGGAGCGACTTTTTAACAACTGGTCGTTTGCATCATTTTACTATGTTGGATTTTGTTCTGCAACAAATAAAATGCATTGAATAAGGAACTGAATAATGCACGTTACAAATTCGAGGCAATTGTATGGTAAGTGGATCGGTGTGTTTAGACACTTTCGTGAAAAGTCAGTTGATAATCCATGGAATTAGGCTTATTTCAGGGAATGTCATATTTCAGTCCAATAGAGTTAGTTTTGAGGCAGTATACCCATTGTTGTTTTCTCTCGATGAGTGTCAGGGTGGGATTTTTATTGGAATCCAGATTCCAATTGCCATATAGTCCACATCATCAAAGTCACGTTGACAAGAGTTATGGTCATAATCTCTGATGTTAACCCTACCCTGATTGATGTTACTGACTTACTTCAAGCCATGTGGATTTGTGGGTGATGGCAAATCAACCCCCTGTTTTGTTTCTGCTCTATACCTAGAATTCTGGCATGTCTATATTCTAAGCATTGTGATTGATTTTGGAGATTCAGTATTCTCTAGGATGTTAAAGTATTGGGTAGTGAACAGTTGGTCATAAGAACAGAATAGACACAGCATTAGCAACTGTCAGGCTGGTATCTCTGGATACACTAAGACATCCAAAAAACATACTAAACTGGCAATAGTCACAGCTTGCGAAGAGATGGCCAAGGATGGCTAGATCATTGATAGTATCGGTTGGGGAGACTAACGGAGAGTCTCCCTCTCATGGTCCAACAAAAAGGTGAACTGTGGAGCAGAGTTCTGCAGTGTAGGAGGTTCTTAGGAATTTGTGGGACCCTCAAACTATTGCCAAAAAATAAACCTGCAGAGGTAACATCAGGATACAAAGGAACCAAGCATTGGTAAAGCCAAATGGTCTTGCCTATTTATTCAAGAGCTATTGGCTTTGCCAATGTGTTTTAGTCAAGTTGCCCATTAGTGTGGCTGTTGTTTAGCATGGCTAAAAGTTAGTGGCGTAGAGTGAAGTGTTGTGGAGTGTCATGGAGTGGCGTAGAGTGGAGTGGAGTGCTGTAGAGTGTAGTAGAGTGAAATAGCATGAAGGTGCCTAGAGTGGCATGGAGGGGAGTAGAGTGGAGTGGAGTGGCGTAGAGTGGAGTGTCATGGAGTAGCATAGAGTAGAGTGGTGTGGAGGGAGGAGAGTGGAGTAAAGTAGAAGGGCATAGAGTGGAGGGGATTAGAGTGTTGTGAAGTTTTGTACAGTGAAGTGGTGTAGAGTTGAGTAGTGTGTCGCAGAGTAGAGTGGAGTGGCATTGAGTGGAGTAAAGTGTTGTGGAGAGGCATAGAGGGAGTTGCCTAGAGTGGAGTAGAATGTATTGGCGTACAGTGTAGTAGATTGTTGTAGAGTGAAGTGGCGTGGAGTAGAGTGGCATAGAGTGTTGTAGAATGTTTTCGTGTGGCACAATGTGTTGTGGAGTGGCATGGAGTAGAGTGGAGTAGAGTATAGTGGTGTGGCGCACAGTGTCATTAAGTGGCGTAGAATGGAGTGGCATAGAGTGGTATATAAAGGAGTGGCACAAAGTGTCATGGTGTGTCATGGAGGGAGTGGAGTGGAGTGGAATGGAGTAGAGTGGAGAGCCATAGAGTGGAGTAGAATGTCGTACAGTGGAGCAGCGTAGAGTGTAGGAGTGTTTTAGAGTAGCATGGAGTGGAGGAGAATGACGTCGAGTAGGTTGGAGTGGCACAAAGTGTTGTGGAGTGTCGTTGGAGGGAGTTGAGTGTTGTGGAGTGGAGAGGAGGGGCATAGAGTATAGGGGCACAGAGTGAAGTACAGTGGTGTGTAGTGGCATAGAGTGGAGTTGAGTGTCATAGAATTGAGGGGAATAGAGTGGAGTGGCATAAAGTGGAGTAAAGAGGGATGGAGTGGCATAAAGGCAGTTGCGTAGAGAGTAGAGTAGATTGTTGTAGAGTGGAGTATCATCGAGTGGAGTAGAGTGTCGTAGTCTAGAGTGTCATAGAGTGGAGTGTCATGAAGTGTCGAGGGGAATGTCGTTGAGTGGAATATCGTAGAGTGGAGTGGCATAAAGTGAAGTAATGTGCTGTAGAGTGGAGTGGCATGGAGTGGAGTAGAGTGTCATAGAGTAGAGTGGTGTAAAGTGGCATAGTGGAGGAGAGTGGACTTGTGTGTCATAGAGTAGAGTGGAGTAAAGTTGCGTGGAGTGGCATAGAGGGAGTTGTGTAGAGTGCCGTAGACTGGAGTCAAGTCTCATAGAGTGGCATAGAGTGGAGTGCAGTGCCACAGAGTGGAGTGTCGTAGAGTTGATTGGAGGGTATTGGAATGGAGTTAAGTAGAGTGGAGTGGCATAGCATAGAGTGGAGTAAAGTGTCTTAGAGTGGAGTGTCGTAGTGCGTTGTGCCATAGAGTGGTGCCGCATAGAGTGGAGGGTTGTAGACTGAATGGGCATAGAGTGGAGGGCCGTAGAGTGGAGGGGCGTGTCATATAGTGGCAGAGTGGAGTGGCATAGAGTAGAGTGTCAGATAGTGGAGTGGTGAGATTGGAGTGGCATGTCGTGGGGTAGAGTGGAGTGGCATGTCATAGAATGTCATGTCGTAGAGTATCTTAGACTGGAGGGGCATAGAGTGGAGTGGCGTAAAGTGGACTGGTATGTCATAGGGCAGAGTAGTGTGTTGTAGAGTGCAGTGACATGTTGTGTAGTGGCGTAGAGTGGAGTGGCATGTTGAGTGGAGAGTAGTGTCGTAGAATGAAGTGGCATGTAGTAGAGTGCTGTAGATTGTAGGTGCATAGTGTGAAGTGGAGTGGTGTGGAGTGGCATAGTGTGGGGTATGCTTGGTGTAGCTCACTGCCATTACATACACCACAGTTTCAATTGAAATTAACATTACATTTGCAGAGACACAACTGATAATGTTTGGAGATGTCATCACCTAATGTATTGATTTGTATTGATTGTATTAAAATATTTGTTACCACCACAAATTAAAAAAATCTGCTTCATTTGTGCTTTCCTCATCCTGATATATTCTGAAATATATGCACAGTTCATTTCCAGACATTAAAAAGCCTCTGCTTTCACATCAAGTGTCACATAAATTCTCTCACGTTGAAGTCAGAGAAAGAAAACTAAACGCCAACTCCCTTGGAAGACAGAGCTTGACATTTGACCTCTGTCTTTGAATGCACAACAAATGTGAAAGATACAAACACCATTTAAAGGGACGAACTCAAGCTGGACAGCTTAAAACAAATAAAGCAAGTAAATAGAAAGCAAACAAATGTGAGTTACAAACTCCAAAGCCAATGGCAAGCAACGGGCAGAATGCATTCCATGGGAAACTTTCAGAGTGTCCCCAAAATATTGTTAGCAAACCAGAAAAGCTGTGCTGTTTTTAGGGTTTAAACTAAAAACAACAGGATGGCGCAGCTGGCGAATGTATCCAAAATTTTTGTTCACATATCATCGACAACGTTTGAGGTAAGACTCTTTAACTAAAATACGTACTTGTTTTTATAGCCATACAAATAAGTATATATACCTTTATGTAATTGTTTACAGTGCACCATTTTCACTGCAAATGAAGCATCAGAAGCTATGACTGTGCGTGAGATCCTGTCCCTGCCAATCTGCTTCGATCCTCATTGGCCTCAGACATCCTCCTAAGACACACCCTGTTTCGAGGACCAGCCTGGAGACACGGTAGATGCAGCTAAAGGTAGTGCACATCCATCCTAATACTATGCATTCTTTTCACACCGTATGATGCATTATCTGATTAAAAAACACCTGTGCCAATCGAATCTCATGAATTCTAGTCTTGCTAAATTTCGCTTAGGTTTCCTAGACTTTATAAATATGAAAACAGCATTGGCTGATAATATGAAATGCGGGAAAGGTGCTGCCCACATTGACCTCACACTGCTGGGATTGTCATCAATTGCCAGAGGCCCAAGATTGGCAGCTTGGAACACATTGGCACCATGTTAAATGCATCGAAAATGTATTGAATTTAAAAAGGAGGGCATAGTACATGCAGCTGAAAGAAGCTAATGTTTCGCTATAGTACACTAACTTCCTCTAAGATTGTACTTGCTTAGCTGCAATATTAATTACCGTAGTTTGAAAAATTGCCATCAAAAGAGCTTTCATTTAAAATATCCATAAAACGTATTACCCTGCAGTCTGACATATTTGAGTAATTATGTTTTGTACATGGTTTCTGAGGTATATGCACTGTAAAAATATTTACGACCACAGTGCTCTCCTGCGCGCAGATCTGTGTGCATTCTTCCCGATAGAAAGTGAACACCTCTGTGCTCTGTATTTTCTGTTTGGCCATCAGTCGGTGACACACATAAATCGTCGTTCAGAAGCAATTTTGAAGCATCTGTAAAGAGGTGTTGTGTATCATGTGGCTTTTAATTTGCTTAGGTAAAGGAAACGCCATGTATCATTTTCTCCTAATAACTTCCTGAACAACTAGAGGTGGTCAAACTCTCTGTAATGAGCATGAGGAAACAGCTTAGTGTTTGAAATGAATGCCACACCAGACTGTTTCTCTTTTGTTATGTTTTTAGTAAGACATTCCAGTGTGGCTGAACAACACTACTGCTAACCACAAACAGATTATTGCAGCCCATGATATAGTAGTTCCTCCTACCTGAATGTCAAGCACATGAAGCTAGCAAGTATTGTTACTGACAACTGTGAAGGGATATTTCCCAAACCTTGCATGTGCTACTGTTAGGGGCTTGTCACTTTGGGATGCTGTATAGTATAAAAGCAGACAGGGGAATGACATTACGAAAGAGCACTGCAATCAGGGTTCTGCTACATAAAATAAAGCTGCGTAGTGGTGTAAAATATTGCATTACATCTGAGCTGAGGGGACCAATCAAGCTCCTCAAAGCCCAACCAGATGGTGACTCCGCCCTAGGGCAATTCTCAATAACATCCACCAGGACTATTAGAAATATGACAGGAGGATGACTAGATCATTTTGTAGTGCTCCTAATGCAGCCTCTGTTGGGTGATTAATATGGAAGTTGACTACACCAGTACACCCGCGCCACAGATTCATTGCAAAGGCCATGATACCATAGGGATGAAGTTCATACATACTGAGGGACTTGTGGCTTTGGTATCTACCCTCGAGATAACAGAGAACAGAGCAATCATTGTGCAGTTTATATATTGGGGTATATTATCCTCACTGTTAGAGTTTTGCAATTGCCAGAGGTCCCATATCATCCTTTAGACAATAATACCTCAAATGGCATGCTTACTATAGCATTACAATGTGCGAATTTCATATCAATTCGTTTCTAGATAGTCAGCATCACAGATCATCGAGGTCTGCATTTTTAGACCCTAATGCAAATTTCCTGAGTAACAAACTGGAATTTTCACATTTTGATGCTCAGTGTGGGGAAATATGAGTGGTGGCCCCTGCGAGGGTCTTAGGGCCGAGAGTCCTTGTCCTTTCACCAGTGGTGGCTGGTGATTTTTGGGCCTCTTATTTGAACTCCTGGTGAACAGGGGCGCTGTTTTAATAAATAAAGTTCAGTAGACCTCTCAGGTCTCTGGTACCTGGTGCAATTTCACCTACAGCACCATTGATAACTATGCCACTTACTTACTCCTGCTCACTATCACACTCTTACTTTCAGTCATTCATTCATTCATTCTAACGTACTATCCTTTACTCCTTCTCTCACGCTTATTTAAAATTATTCATACTACATTCTCTTTCTCGTGCTGTTTCTGACTCACTTTCATTCACTTTTTTTTCGGACTCACTTTTTTTTTTTTTTTACGAAACTTGCTTGCTACAACTCCTTTTTTAGGTCTCACCTACGCAACGCGCATACGCTATCTAGGAAAAAGAGACCTTTAGTAATTGGCACAGCTTTGAAGGCAAAAATCTGCACACATTGCAATGCTTCCAATGGCAACGCATGCATGTCTGGCGATTCACTTGCGGAAGCGAGCTTTTTCACCATGTGCTCCTAGCTCCCCCAAGGGAATCCGGGTTAGGCCCCCTCCTCTATCCCCTCACCCTGCTGCCGCTTTCACTTTTGCCGATGCTTTTTACTTTAAGCGCGAGGCGCTCGCACGCATGTTTTCAATTCCTTTCTCCCCATTCGCCCTACCTACACTTATTTTCCCTTCTGCCCCGGTCGTCCCTTCTCCCTATTTGTCACTCTTGGAACCATGCCCCCATTTCTGTTTTTCGATCGCTCTGACGTCTGTGCCACCACCGATGTACTGAGGGCCGACTTGTTTCTCTTTGATCTGTGCTGCTTCATAGCTTCTCGGTAAGCACTTTGTTCACCTTTATTTTCTGTCACCCTTTTCGCACCTGTTACTTTTCAGCTTATTTGTGATCTGTCCAATCAGGGCTCCCAGGTAAAAAAAAAGCGTAAAACGGCTGTGTACATGTCTATCCGCCAATGTAAATGTGCTTGCACAAGATGATTTGTGTAACAGAGGGAAGCAGACGAGCACTGTTTGTCTTATAGTGTAACGGAAGTGATTCATGCCATCAGAGCAGCTAGCCCATGGCAGATTCGGCCATGTCTTTGTTTTGTAATCTCACATCTGCATCTAGTTGCAAACATTTAGAAAACATTATCGGAACACAGACAATGTAGGAAGTATTCCCACCACAGAGCCTGTGCTTGGTATCTTCTTCAGCGTCAAACGTTCAAAACAATAACATGATAATGTATTTGCACCATTCATAGCTGCAGGACTTGATTTGGATCCGGATTTAATAAGTGAATGTTTTTTGCAGACTCATGATTCTCCCACTTGGAATGAACTGCTGAGAGTCGGGAACCTGCCGAGCTCGTCCACGTAAGTGGATTCACTTAGGTGTGACATAGCCATGGATTCAGCACGCTTAACGTGACATGCTTGTGCGTATGACATTTAGAGAGGCGCAGTGTCGCTGGCTCTGCAAAGCACGTCTTATTATTAATTTGATCTGAAATGATCCAGTTTCTACATCCTGCATAAATCATAGCAGCGATGCACTGACATCAGCTGTAGGAGTGTTGTGCATGGCTCACCCTATAAACGTACAATCAAGCACATCTACATGCAAGTAAGCTGCAGTGACATGAATATTCGGCCCTTCTCCATGGAGGGGCCGCAGCCTAGGGTTTCATTTTAGTTTTGCAAACCTGGCCTCCACTTCTGCCAAAATCCTGTCCATGCAATCTTTTTTTAACACGCATGATTTGCTTTCTAAAGTTGCAACTTCACCCTCTGAATTGTGTCACTTTCAAATCCCTAAGTTAGTGATCTAAATACCAACCCAAGATTATTTCAAGTGACACGCATGGGGCTACTTGCTGGGTATTTTATTTTACTGAACTTCCTCAACTGGTGATGAGCCGCTTCCGACTTCCTTCATTTAACATCCACCCCAGCCCATCATGCATCTATTTGCCCATTCATTCACCCGCCCATTCACACTTGCATTCATCCATGTGTGATGTCGACCCTACCAACCCACCCCTTCATGCAGGCACGCCCATCCTACCATATACTCATCCAAGTATACACCTATAAATGTATCCATGACTCCATTTGCCCAGGCCCACCCATTTACAAACCCATTCACACTTGCATCCGTCCATGTGTGCTGCCACCCCTACTCACCCTTTCACACTGGCACCCATTCATGTGTGCTGCCACCGCTTCCCACCCATCCACCACTGCATGCAGACATGCCCATCCAACCATACATTCATCCAAGTATACACCTATCAACTATAAATATATCCATTAATGCACCACATTAGTACTATGTGCATGCTCTCATACATCTGTCGTTTGTCACCATATGTCTTAATGTGTGTGTGTATGCGTGCATGCTTGTGTGTATGTGTGTGTCTAAAATATGCTTGTCCTATCACCTTTTCTACTGATTGTTTTATATAAAACATTTTCCTTACAGCTCTCAGGAGGCCACAGATTCTGTTTAGAATGAGATACAGCCTCATCGTTCCTATTCTTACCCTTCACAAATATAATAAAACCTTCATTAACAATAGAAACACAAATACAGCAATAGTCATTCGTTTAAAGTTCTTTCAGGGTACACCATCAACCAAGGAGTAGAAAAAACACATCTCTAACCTCAAGGCCGGGCTAGAAAACACGAGCAGCCCTGGCAAGTGTGGCCTCCTACCAGTCCGCATGCAGTACAGAGTGGGAAAGACCAGTACGCAAGCCACTAAATCTCAAACAAGCATTGGCATAGTGTTTAGTTATCCAGCACAATATCCTTGGCGCAACAACATCAACTGTTGCATGGCTAAACACTTGTAAGGTCCCAACGGCGAGACCTACTGGCTATGCCAATGCTTGTTTATATTCTGCTCTTTTCTCTGGCCGAGTGTGTGTTTCACTTTAATTTTTAGATGTTTGAATGCACCTGGAGGACTTTTGCACACAACTGAGCAACAGAATAGGTTGTTTACCGTCCACCATGTGTTGCCAAGGTCCCTAGCTTTCCCTCCTTTGAAGAAAGTTGGGTGTTATTAATTTGTTTGGGGTTTAATCGATTTGTGGCCACACAGGAAGCAAGGATGAAGTGTACAGACTCACTGGAGTAAAGGCACAGGCATGCCTGTCTTAGTTGTTCTTTTTTGTTCTCTGTCAAAGGGCTCCTTACTACCTTTATTTTCAAAGGTTCCTCTTGAGTTGAAGAATCACTGTAATGTTATGACTTGTGAAGGGGGTTGGTTATAATAGAGTCTGAAAAAAAGCCACAATGTTTCAATCCTTTGTTGCATCTCTCTTGTAGTCGCTGGTTAATGAATAGGGCTATATCAAGGAGTTCAGAAATGAGGTGGAAATTGAGTATAGTCTAACTTATTATTGATCTCCTTTAATCCATGTCAAAATATCGTCATTTAAGTCCGCTCAGCCCAAGTAATCACGACTGCCTATTGGACATGTTCTTTTTGGGATCATTGATGCCATGTGTTCCTATGAGACAGTGGAGCTTGACCATATAAAGAATCCAATCCAATTCGGTGGTCTTACCTTTGGAAATCATGTGAACTTCCAAATCCAAAAAGTGTCAGAGTCTCTTCCTCTTAGGTCAGCTCCTGTATTTGGCACAAAAAGGCAGCACCTAGAAAGGATGGTTGCTTAGCAATGCATACTGTTCCCCGATTTTTTGACACACCATGTGGGAGGAGGTTCCCACGCCAGTATTTAGCACACCCCAAAATTCAGATTACCCAAATTTCACTTATGATGGTATTTCCTGGGGCATGAAGAGGCACAATCGCCAACATTAATTTAGCAGAATAACAGAAATAAATAATTTAGAACACTCAAGATCAAGGGAAAGTTAAAGAGATTTATTACAGAAAAATCTAAGACGTTATGTGGTACAGAATAACCAATGCCATGAAGGCTTCAATGGAACGTTATACAGAGTAGTCATAAATCAGAAATCATTCTGAGTGTCAATGAGCAGCAAAATCAGGACAGAATCGAATAGCATTCCTAGTTGAAATCCCAAAAATGTGCCTCGGTCCCAAAACCAAAGGGTTGTTATACACAATTCTTGCATAACAAATTAGAGAAAACAGCAGAATCATCATGACATGATCACAGGTAATAACTGTCCTAGCAAATAAGAATAAGATGTCACTATTTAAGTACATAAGCACTATCCAATTTTAAGAAAAGATCCAGTATTTTCCATGCTACCTCCATTGGAGATTATCAAACAGCATCAGAACAGCATACATGTATCCAAGGTGGTGTTTTCATCTAAATGTGGCATAACTAAATTACATTATTAAAAACACTTCTATATATCATAATAAACTTGTTTCAACTGTAATCATGTTAGCTCATTATTTGCATATTGGAGCCAACATAAAAATCATTAGTATTATTAATTTTCATGCATATATCGACACAGGAAAAAAACACTACCACACCCACTTGCTATGCTTTATTTCATCCTTGATTTTATGGCAAGGCCCGGAGGCCAATATTATGCATCACCTTTTATTACTCCTCAAACACAGCAGCAACATCACATAGAATTAGAACATTATAAATACTCTAGAACACAGAACATGCTTATAACCCATGAACAGGCTGCCATCTTCCTCTTTTGTTGCTGCTCAAGCAGAAGATAAGTGCATTCTTTCTTAATGTTTTATGATTTTGAAATATAGAGTAATTTGTATTTATATTCAAATATAGAAGGAATGTATTCTTCCTACGTGGAGATTGTTTATTTAAAAAGAGATTGGGATTGGTAATTTATTTAATACATAATCGTGGGTCCTAATATTTTGTATAAGGGAAAATATATAATTATGTTTTTTGGTTCAGTGCTAGAAGAAGCGTAGCGCTTGTTTTTGGTGTCATTTGAGGCTTTTAACTTCAAAAAATGTTATCGTGCAGGGAGCTGGTAGCGTTGTTTTAAAAAAAATTAGTCCTCATTTGCCACCTTAGGTCTTTTATGGCGAGATCAGAAGGTTACTAGCGACATGCTGTCTCAGTTTTACAACTGGTAGGGACAGAAATGGAATGTCTGTGCCTCATCCCTCAGCATTACCGCTTCACCCACATATGATCCCAGTTAGAGCCATACGGAGAGGGGAAGTTACAGCCAAACAAATCAGTTTTGACACCCGGAGCTTTAGCAGTGCACAGGAATTGGGTCTTGATGGCATAATCATTGGATACGGGGGAAAAAAACATTTTAAAAAAAACCGTCACTCAATGAACCGAATTCAACAGTTGCCAAAAAGCTCTTTTATTTGAATTACCGGACCTAGCCAGGTCTAGTCTGGAAACCTGCAAGGCCGTGGCATACCAATCATCCATGGAGGGAGATAGCGGGTCTTTCCATTTTTTACATATCTCCCTTCTCGCAAGCAAGATGGCGTAGAAAAACACCTTCTAATATTCCAAAAATCACAAGAGGGAGGTCAAGACCAATATTGAAGCCGAAATATGAAGATAGAGTCTTACTTATGGCCTCCCAAAACACGGACAGGTGGGAACACTCAAAGAACATGTGAGAATCAGAGGCGGCCATCAACCCACATTTAGGACAAGCTACTTCACTCCCCTCAGCAAATTTTGAGAGCCTAAGAGGGGAATAATAGGTTTGATGGATTGTAAAAAGGTGATTCCTGCGTAGCCATGCCGGCTTGACAACATCCCACAACATCTTACATGATGCACTCCAGAGGTCTTGAAAATTAGAGTCACTTGTAAGTGGAGACCAGAGCTCATCCGGTAGCAGAAGTACGCCATCCGTTTCTTCCAAGATCAAATTGTACCATATTGAGATTTCCTTCTTGCCAGGGGGTTTATCCACCAATTGAGATATTAAGTAGCTATGTCCTCCTAGAGGAAGTTTGCTTGCTCGGGTAGGCCGAGAGGTGTATGCTCGGGACAGGCTAGATATTTGCATATACTTAAGCCTCGACAAATTTGGTCCAATTTTGTTTTTTACACACTCCCAAGGAAGCAGATCCCCCTCCATAAATAAGTCGCCCCACACTTCTAGACCTGCTTCTTTGATCGGCACTGCAAGCCTATTGCCCAACCATGAAGCACTTTCCGGAAGATCCCATAAAGGCGTCCTATTACCATAGTAGCTTATTTTTACAGATTTAAATAGCTGGGCCCACATTTTTGCCATCCCCTGTAAAATCTTCAATTTGATTTTTTTGAAAAATTTGGGATCCCCAATTTAAATAAAAAACTTGACTGGCTAACCTCCTCTCCCTTTAGCAAAGTTGAATACAGGATCCCTACTCCAGAATCTGACGGCACTTTTAACAACATCCTGGCGTGGGTACGCTGAAAAGCCCATGCGTAAATCTGGGGGTCTGGGGCTGAAAGCCCCCCCTTTTCTCTACGCCTCCTAAGCTTCTTCCAGGAAATTCTTGGAAGCTGCTTATTCCAAATAAAAGTGCTAATGTCGGCCTGTAATTTTTGTATTAGAGATGGATCAAAATATAACGGAATGGTATTAAATAAAAAAGAAATCTTAGGCAAAATAGACATTTTAATTAGGTTAAACCTTCCTAGTAAAGATAGGGGAAGTTGTGCCCACGACTGCAGCAATTTACGACACTCCTTTGCGACGGCCGCAAAGTTTATTGCAGCAATCTTGTTTATATCCTTAACAATGTTAATGCCCAAATACTGCAACTTAGTCCCAGGTCGAATAGTAGTGGTAGGTGGATTCCAATCCACATTCCACACCATCAGCTCAGTCTTTGACTCATTGATTTCATACCCGGACACTTCCCCAAATTCCGAAGCCTCCTTAAGGATTGCAGGAAGGGCAGTATGAGCCTCTGATGTAAAAACGAGGACATCGTCCGCGTACAGGGCCACCTTTTTCTCCCATCCCCTGTACACAAACGGCTTAATGTTTACATTAGCCCTTAGGCATTGGGCAAACGGTTCAATATATAAATCAAATAATAACTGGGAGAGGGGGCAGCCCTGCCGCGTTCCCCTCGAAATGTTAAAAGGCTCCGTTAAAGCACTATTAACCAGGATACACACCTTGGGGCTCTGATATAAAAGACTAATGGCACGACGGAATCCCCCACCAAAATTGAACTTAGCCAAGGCCTCCGATAGGTACAACCAATTCACCCTATCGAAGGCCTTGGTGGCGTCCAACGTAAGAACAGCCAAGGGAAGGGACTCCAGTGATGCCATGTCAATCGCCCCTATCAAATCAAAGGTTAGTTCATAAAGCTGTCGACCCTTCACAAACCCCTTCTGATCCGAGTGCAAGATCTCAGGGGCTACTAGTGCCAACCTCCTAGCGAGAACTGCGGCAAAGATTTTATAATCGACATTCAAAATCGAAATAGGTCGATACGAACCAGGAGATAAAGGTGACTTTCCTGGTATTATAATCAACGTTATAGAGGCACTGTCCCAGGATGCTGGGGGACACGTACCATCCAGTAGTATTTGGTTAAATAATACTGCCATGAAGGAGACTAATTCCTGCTCCAATACTCTATAAATTTCAGCAGGCAGGTCATCCGGCTCCGCCGCCTTCCCCTTCTTGGCATTCTGGAAAGCTGTCCTGACTTCATCCTCTGAGATTTCACTATCGAGGATATCACTCTTCTCGATAGAAAGGGCTGGAAGGGTAATTTGGCTTAGCCAGTCCTTAATATGTTCAGGATCCGGATTCTTATCCTCCTGATAAATGGATTGAAAGAAGTCCCTAAAGGCCTGCCTAATATCACTATCGGAGGTGAGCGAGACATTATTGACAGTGATTGCGTCGATATTATTGCGGACCTGGTCCGTTTTGGCTTTCCATGCCAGTAGCTTCCCCGCCCCCTCACCATATTGAAAGTGGGCAATCTTACTAGCCTCCCATCTTTCTAGGATTCGCTGATTTAAAATTGAACCTAATTGGGCTTTCAGAGCGAGTAAGTTGCTACGGAGAGGCATCAGAACATTGTCCGCTGAGTCCACATTGGCATCAATGTCTAGCTGGATCTTAGCTATATCCGACTCGATGAAGACCACTGCCTCCCTGTATTCCCTCCTTCTATAGGACACCTTGCCTGTAATGAGACCTCTCAGGAATGCTCTTAGAGAATCCCATATAACTCCATTGTCTGCTGATCCTGCATTTCCCCTCAAAAAGTGCTGTACTTCAGTTTTAAGAAACAAATTGTCCTCCGGAAGAGAGAGTAGGGAGCGGTGAAATTACCAGCTCCTAGTTAATACTTTAAGAGGCATTGAAAGCTCTATAACTACAGCCGAGTGGTCGGATAAGTGTAGAGGGAGATATTTAATACTCTTTACGGATTCGCGACTGATGGTGGTATTTATAATTCCTAAAAGAGACACCCTGCTGCCTACCCGACCGTAGCCTCCAGATGTCCACATATCCAAACTGTTTCATTGCAGCTAACAAGAGGGTCCTGGATTTTGACGGGTTCGAAGATCGATTATATGGAGATTTATCCAAAACTGGATCCAACACAATATTAAAGTCCCCAGCACATATAAATGGCTCGGGAAAAAACAAAGGATGGGAAAAGATTGATTCCAGGACCGAGGGATTGTCCAAATTAGGGCCATAGTAGCCCACCAGTGTGAGCTGTACACCAAAAATGATGAGTGAGACAATAACCCATCTGCCTCCTGGATCTACTTTATAAGATATCAACCGGGCTTTTAAGACACCCCCTTAGTATTTATAGTTTGAGAAGTGGAGACTGAAAAGTCAATCCACTTCTTTTTCTTAACCAATACCTCAACTTCGGGCTCAGTCAAGTGGGTCTCCTGGAGGATAATGACCTGCGCATCCATATCGCGCAGATACTGCAACAGCTTTCCAGCCCTAGGTTTGGTGCGAAGGCCATTAACGTTCCAGGATATGACTTTTAGATTACTCATGCAATCTGACCCAAACTCCACCTATCCCCAAATGAAACCTAAGAAACCTAAAAGTACTTATATCATATCCTAACCGCAATAATTGCGACAGAACGACATAGAGCACCAACTGATCCTTATAACAGAAAAAAACAGGCAAATGAGGATTTTCTTAATTTTTAACCCCCCTAACCCCCCCCCACTTCCCCCTTTCTCCCCCCTACACCCTCCCCGCCTCCCGTAGAGAACCCTCGGTGTATCTAACCGGATCAAGTCCAGTAGACGGCACCCCACCACAAGCTCCCGCTATTCCACCCAAAACCTGAACCATACTTACTACCCACGTGACCTAAGTTAGAAAAACAGATGTGTCTTTTTTTTGTGTTGAATTTCCTGTTTTGTTTTACTTCTTCTTTATTAGTTATGTTCCTCCTCTACTCAATACCACTGTTCTCCCACCCCCCCAAGCAGTTTGGCTACACTAATCTCATTCTCTAGTACGAGAACTAAAAGAAAAAAAAGCACACAACCTTAATTTGCCAAAAGAAGCATATATTACTCAATCTATTTTGCAGACGCCTTGTTGCCCAGATCTAACAATAGCTCATCAGCAGCTTGAACAGTCCTGATATTGAACATCTTGTTGTTATGCATCACCTTTAATGCTGCCGGAAATTTCCCGTCGCACCCAGTTTTCTAAAGGCATCAAGACGCCTACCAAACTCCACTGCTTCTCAAGTGTAACCCTGGCAAGATCTGACCTAATGAGAAAAGAGAAACCCTTCCCTGTTAAAGATTTCTGTTTCAATGCCAGGTTAAGAATCTGCTCTTTAAGGGCATACGTGTGGAAATTAACAAGGATTTTGCAAAGTTTAGACCTTTGCGGATTCTGTCTGAATGGGTCCCTATGGACCCTCTGAATGTCGGTGGCCAGTACCTCCAATGATTGGTCTAAACATAGAGATTCTTTCAATAGACGAGTAATAAACTGTTTAATATCCGAGCCTTCCGACCCTTCGGGCACATTGAGGACACGAATGTTACTCCGTCTCGCATTGTTTTCCAACACCTCCATCCTATCCAGGAGAGCCTGATCTTCCTTCTTGAGCTTGATAATATCCTCCTCAGCTTTATCCAAATGGATAGACATTGCCACCACAGAATCTTCCAATTTAACAGTTCTTGATGCAAGCCCGTCAATCTTATTATCAAGGGATACACAGTAGTTCCTAATCTCAGCCTGAATAGCAGAGGACTCCTCAAACCCCTTTTTTATGTCCCGGGATAAGGTGGAAAACATCGTCATCAGTGATGGTTGCCGTGATAACAGAGGTTGTGTCAGACGTTATGTCTCCTGACCAACTGCTAGAAGGCGTACCCAATGCTTCCTGCTGTGCCGTTACATGGAGCGGGCATTCCACCGCTTTATCCCCCGTCTCCAAAACCAATTCCAAACCATCTGTAGGCCCCCCAACCCCCTCTGCCTCCTCCTCTCCATCCTGAGCCCCCTCCTGCAGCCCCACCAACGAGGACTCCACAAAGCCACCAAAATCCGAGACTAGAAGTGGACTATCTGCAGGGGGGTGAGACAGCACAGCCCCTACCGAAGGTGGGCTCAGGGCAGGCGCTGGGGTAGGGACCAGCACGGGGACAGTGGAAGGATCAAAAACAGGGGTCCGGACAACAGCAGGGACACCAATAGAAACCGGGACACACGCTGTATTATCCGCTGTATTATCCGTAATGCCCGCCGCCACTGCCAGGGAGGCGGACTTGTCCTGTAGATCTGAGAGGTGGAGCACCTGAGGTACAGCTTTGAAATATGAACGTAGGGATGGAGTGATTCTTGTTCCCACCTCCAATACAGTATTAAGATTTTTTTTTTGTCTTTGCTTTAGATTTACTGCTGTCAGATCTTGTGCGCTTTGATTTGACCTCTGTTGAGAGATATGAGGAGGTTTTTCTGTCTAATGAGGGGAAGATTTTGTTTACGGTAGGGCACACAGAAGAAACACAACCTTTCCCCCGCACATTTGCTGGCGTCTTCCCCCTTTTCCAACCACAGTTACCCTTACCCTTAGTCTGGCGAGCAGGCCGATGTAGCCCCTCAGTTACCACGGTCAGGCACCCCTCATTACTCTCATTACCGCTCTCAGACCCTTCTGCAGCCTCTTCCCGCTCCACTGTCTCGGGGAGGGCAGCCTCGAAATTCCGAGTCCTCACAATCACACTACAGAACGTACGCACCAAACTGCGGGCCCTCCTGCCTCTCCTTAGCTCCAGGGCGGCCGTGGACCACAGCTGCAGGACCGACAAAAAACCAAGTGAGCCTGTGGAGTCCAACGCCGTCACCGCTCCGCTGCAAGCATCAGCGCTGGAAACGCCGAAAACGCTGCAGCGGGACCCAGGCATGGAAATGGGAAAAAGACCCCCGACAGAGGTATTACAGAGAAAAAAACTTTGTTGCAAGAAATGTTGTCGTTTTTCCTAAAAAAGCATTTGTAGAATACTAACTACGCATTTGGACACTATTCGATGGCCAGAGATTCTATCCGACTGCCTCAGGGATCAGGCGGGGTAAAGCAGGAGCTTGCCTCACGGAGCACCACATCAGCTCAGCCGACTGCCGCCATGTTCTCTCCCCCTCTGTGTCAGCTGGTAGCGTTAATGAGAAGGTTACCGTTATGAGGTGTATTTTAAAGTTGAGCGTGTGAGGCAGGAGGAGCGCGTGACAGCCGTGTCGGGTCGGTAGAGGGATTGCAGGCTTTCGCGAGTCGCTCGAGCTGTTCCTTTGTGGGACGCACAAGAGCATCGGAGCATTTCCTTTGTTTAGCGAGGCGGTGTCATGGTGAGCAGTAGAACGCATGAGGAGTTGTGAGGCATTTTGAGCCACCGTATGCACATAGCGTGCGGCGGACATTTATACAAGTTTGGGAAAACTAAATATTTTTGTATTTCTAATAGGACGGCCATATTTTGGTAAATGTATTGCGTCTGACTGAATGAAGTCAGTTTCAGTCAGACACAGGGTAAAAGTTTGTTGCGAAGGGTCAGAGTTTGAGGAAGGAGGTTTTTGTGGTCGTTTGGTGAGGAGAATTTGGGGTTTATAGTTTTAAAGTAAGATTGAGGTGGTATCTATTAGGAAGAATAGTTTCTTGATCTATATTTGCGCTTTAATAGAATTAATATTTTTAAAAATGGAGAACATAGAGGAAAGTATGGAAGAGAGAATGAAAAATTATATGGATAAAATGTTTGGCGAACTATCAGCCTCTATTGATAAAAAAATTGAGAATACTTTGGAGAAAAATATTAAGAAAAAGGATAATAGACAAAAGTCTTGTGAGGAGGACAGTTTCTGGAGTACTGAAGAGGTTGAGGTATTTGCAGGAACATCTGGAGATAAATATAAGAAGAAAGAGAAACGAGGCACATTTTGAAGGGAAAACAGACAAAGGAAATTGAACGTAAGGTTTAAAAATGGATGGCTTTGAAGGCCAGAGATGGAGCTATAAAGGCGCAAAAGAGGAGACACAATACTGTTGCATGTGATTCGAGTTCATCCAGTGGGGATGTAGAATTGACTTGTAGTTCGAGTTTAGAGGAGCCTGATGTGGAAGAAGTTCCAATAAAGAAAAGGAATTAGATGAGGGAGAGATTAAATTGGAAGCTGGTGATTTTGTGGATCCTCAGGGCGAAGAAATGTAGGACGCTTTGTTAATTCAACATCCTCTTTCCCCTCAGTGGAGTCCAGTTGAACATGTTGCTAGATACATAAGATATTGCATTAGGAGGGAAATCCCTAAAGAGGTTAGGTCGGAGTGTCCGAGACCTAGTCTTCATAGTAAGGTGACTTTCACACCTGAATTGGATCAAAAAATGTTGCCATTCCTTAATAAAGGGATAAAGGATCCTAGGCGAGGATTAGACAAAGGGTTGAAAGGTTGTCAAGACAGGTTATTAGATGTCTTGGGACCTTTGACTAAGATCTTCGATATGTGTGAAGAAGCTCACTCAAATAATACAGGTGTGGATGTTGGTGAGATGCGCCAGTGGTTGCAGAGAGCCATATGCCTGCTAGGCAATTCAAATTCGTACAAAAGGGGGTGGTGATGGACGGAGCATCTGAACCAATCAAACACTCACACCCAGTAAAAAGATCTGGGTTTGATCCAACACCGTTCTTTAGCCCATTCTGCCACCCCAATTCAGACATGGCTATATGCAAATCAGTCTGACCCTGTGCCTCATGGGAACAGTCCAGCCCGAACTGCCAAGCCATGCCTTCCCTGGACCGGAAACAAGCTTCCGAGGACCGGTTTCTGGCATTCCAGCCGTCTTCAGCCCGGCTTGCTTGAATCCAGTGGCAAAGTGAGCAAGGGACTCACGCCTGAGCATACCCTGCCACACTTATGGCGGCCAAAGTGGTACAAAAGGGAGTGGTGATGGACGGAGCATCTGAACCAATCAAACACTCACACCCAGTCAAAAGATCTGGGTTTGATCCATCACCGTTCTTTAGCCCACTCTGCCACACCAGTTCAGACATGGCTATATGCAAATCAGTCTGACCCTGTGCCTCTTGGGAACAGTCCAGCCCGAACTGCCAAGCCATGTCTTCCCTGGACCGGAAACAAGCTTCCGAGGACCGGTTTCTGGCATTCCAGCCGTCTTCAGCCCGGCTTGCTTGAATCCAGTGGCCAAGTGAGCAAGGGACTCAGGTCTGAGCATACCCTGCCACACTTATGGCGGCCAAAGTGGTACAAAAGGGGGTGGTGATGGACGGAGCATCTGAACCAATCAAACACTCACACCCAGTCAAAAGATCTGATTTTGATCCATCACCGTTCTTTAGCCCACTCTGCCACCCCAGTTCAGACATGGCTATATGCAAATCAGTCTGACCCTGTGCCTCATGGGAACAATCCAGCCCGAACTGCCAAGCCATGCCTTCCCTGGACCGGAAACAAGCTTCCGAGGACCGGTTTCTGGCATTCCAGCCGTCTTCAGCCCGGCTTGCTTGAATCCAGTGGCAAAGTGAGCATGGGACTCACGTCTGAGCATAACCTGCCACACTTATGGCGGCCAAAGTGTTTCAGGCAATTAAAATGCGGCATTGTGTTTAGAGAGAAGGAAAAGTATTTTGTTCAAAATTGACCCTAAAATTGCAGATATGGCAAGTAAAGAATTAGGGGAACAGAGTGACGGTATTCTATTTGGTGACGACTTTGTCAAAGATATGGCGAGATATGTAGGAACATTTAACTCTTTGCAAAAAGCCCAAAAAGACATTAGAAGGGTTTTTGGGATGGCCAGGCGAACGCGGGGTCGGTTCCCTGCCTGAGGCTTCGGAGTTTCCAGAAGTAATTTTGGAAGAGGAAATAGACCCTACGGATCTGGTTTTGGAGGAGGATATGGCTATTAGAGATCAGACCAGGGAAGTTTCTTCCCACAAAGACAGAGAGGAAGAGGAAGGAATTCACGGTCGGATAGAAGGCCAAGGGGAGTCTCAGGTAAGAATTTTACGAGACCTTTTGTGTAAGGAAATAAAATTGAGCGGCAGACTAGCCCAGTTTGTTTCCAGATGGCAGGAAATCACTCAAGATCCTTGGGTTTTGGAGACTGTAGCTGGGTACAGAATAGATTTTATCAGTATTCCGGTACAAGAAAAGGTTCCAAACATGTTGAGATTTTCAAAGGAAATGGAGGAATTAGTTACAAAAGAAGCGCAGGAATTGGAGAGGAAAGGAGCAATAGAGATTGCAAGGGCTGTACCAGGTTGTTTCAAAAACAATTTATTTTTGGTGAAGAAGAAAGACAAAAAAATGAGGCCAGACATAAATCTAAGGGAGTTAAACGATTGAGTTGTTTACAATCACTTCAAAATGGAATGGATTCATATGCTGAGAGATTTGTTGAGGAAAGGAGATTGGTTGACATGGTTAGATCTAAAGGATGCTTATCTGACAATTCCAATGTGTCAGAATCAAATGGATTTTCTGCAATTCAGATGGTTGGGGAAACGTTGGAGGTTCAAGAGTCTACCATTTGGCCTAACGTCGGCTCCATGGTGTTTCACAAAAGTAATGAGACCGGTAGTGGCTTGGTTGAGATCAAGGGGTATTCGTCTGATAGTTTATCTGGACGATATTTTGATTATGAGGGAGGAGAAGGATTTAGCGAAGGAACAGACAGAGTTTGCGGTGAAGGTTATAGAGGATCTATGGTTTGTTGTGAACATGAAGAAGTCTTGTGTAGAACCGATTCAGGAGTTGAAGTTTTTAGGTTTCCAGATACAGACATTGTAATGTGTGTTGAAGCTGCCTATGGAGAAGGTGAAAAAGATCAGGAAAGAGGTAAAGAGAGAGAAGTCGGCAGATTGAATAACCTTGAGGCAGTTGGCTTGATTGCTGGGTCTTCTGTTGTCGTCGTCAATTCAAGCAATTTTCCCGGCACCTCTTCATTATCGTGCGTTACAGAGATTGAAGGCTTATCATTTAAGAAGGGATGTGAAATATTCTCAGAGGGTGGAGATGAACCAGGAGACTCTGGAGGAGTTAGATTGGTGGTTGATGAGTTTGGAAGCATGGAACAGACGAGGGATTTTTGGGAAGATGCCGGAGATGGAAATAGAGTTGGATGCAAGTCTGTACGGATGGGGTGCGAGATGCGGATCAGTTGCAACAGTGGGACAATGGTCCAAAGAAGGTCAGTTGCACATAAATTGCTTGGTGCTACTGGCAGGTTTGTTTGTGATAAAGAGTTTTGTGAAGGATCAAGTGAAATGTTGCGTACTCTTGAAGATGGACAATTTATCAGCAGTTCGGTATGTGAACAAGTTGGGAGGTCCAAGGTCAAAAGGGTTGGCGGAACTAGCCAAGTAATTTTGGAGGTTTTGCTTGGAAAGGGAGATCATGGTTCAGGCTCAGTATATACCAGGACTGAACAACGTAGAAGCGGACTGGTATTCAAGATACCTCAGGGATGCGAGCAGCTGGAGGCTAAACAGGGAAGTTTTTGTGAGGTTAGAAAGGATGTGGGGTCCCTTGAAGGTAGATCTTTTTGCGGACAGGTTGAACACTCAGTTGAAGGAGTTTTACAGTTGGAGACCGGATCCAGATGCAAAGGGAATAGATGCATTTCTTCAGATCTGGAGGGAAGACAGGAATTATTTATTTCCTCCATTTTCAGTGATTCAAAGAGTATTGAACAAAGTCAGAAGGGAGCAAGCAGAGTTAGTTCTTATAACGCCTTTTTGGGAAACTCGGGTATGGTTTCCAGGTATGGTTTCCAGATCTAATGAATCTTTTGATGGAGGATCCAGTCATTCTGCCTAATTTCAGGGAAATCTTGATGGATGTTCTAGGAAACGTTCACGATCTAGTGGTTTCGGGGCAGTTAAGGTTGATAGCACGTTGATTTCAGGAGAATATGGCAGATGCATGGATTGTCAAAGGAGGCTGAAGAACTTATATCTAAATCATTTGTTATTTGTTATTTGATATTTGTAAAGCGTGAACTGTCGCTCCGGAAGGAGCATCCTGGCGCTAAGGAAAGTGGGAATCATCCTAGGTGAGAACTAAATGGCGGCCAATACATATGCATCTGTCAAATTGAAAAGCCAAGGTTTAAGTTGTTTTTCGGAAAGGGGCTTCTAGATCTAATAGTCTTAGCTCTTTTGGCATAGAGTTCCAAGCCTTGGAAGCCAGGACGCTAAGAGTTTTTCCGCCCTTAGTTTTGTAATGGAATGTAGGAGTATTGATTAAGTTACAGCCTGCTGATCTTAAAAACTCTGGTAGGAATGTAACGCGTACATCTTTTCGAAAGGTACTTTGGGCCAACATTGTTTAATGCTCTGAAGGTAGTCAATAACATTTTAAAAAGAATCCTTTTATGGAGAGGGAGCCAATGCAAAGTCCTGAGGGCCGCAGATGCAGAGGATTTTCTAGGCAATTTTAATACCAGTCGTGCAGCCGCGTGTTGAACGCTTTGTAATTTTTGTAGTGTATGCTTTTTTACCCCTGCCATCAAGCCATTGCAATAATCGAGGCGGGAAAGTATGAGGGCAACAGCCACAGACTTTCTTGATTCGATGGGGAGGAAATCATAGAATTTCTTCAATGATTTTAGGATGTTAAAACAACTTCCTGCTACGTTCCTTACATGGTGGTCAAAAGACAATGACGATTCAAAAAGAATACCCAGGTTTCTAGCCACCTCTAACGAACTGGGAGGCGGAGTGGTGCCCTTTGGCCACCATTTACTGGGGCTAAAATTAACATTTTTACCGATAGGCAAGATTTCAGTTTTGCTTGAGTTGCATTTAAGATGGTTGTTATTCATCCACTGAAAGATGTCAGTCAGGCAATTCTGAAAACTTTGCTCAGCCTTTGTGGAGTTTTTATCTAAGGATACAATCATCTGGGTATCATCGGCATACGATGTTACCAGTATCCCATATGATTCAATTAGAGTAATAAGGGGCGCAATATAAATATTAAAAAGTAGGGGCTCAGGATGGAGCCCTGGGGAACTCCTGAGGTAATTTTTTTCTCACTCGAGAGAAAAGGTCCCAGTGATATAGTTTGGGTTCTCTCCGACAGAAAGGAACTTATCCAATCGAGGGACCCATCTATTATACCATTTTCTCTCAGTCTGTCGATAAGAATTTTGTGGGAATAGTATCAAACGCCGCCGATAGATCGAGCAGTATCAGGACGGCGTTTTTTCCTTCATCCTGTAGATTTTTGATAGAGTCAGTTAGTTCCATAAGAGCCGTTTCAGTGAAATGCTTTGGGCGAAAACCTGATTGTTGATAGTGTAAGATGTTGTGCATTTCCACAAAATTCGTCAGCTCTTGATGGACCATGATTGGAAAGGTCTGTGGTATTTTTATTTTGTTTTTTCGTCAGAGGTTTCACTATAGCTTTTTTCCAGTCCAAAGGGACGATACCTGAGCTAAGTGAATCATTGACTATTTTGTTTATGATGGGATTCACAATGTCTATAATCTGATGAAGGATAAACGGGGGACAAGCATCAGAGGGAGATCCTGATTTACAGGATATGATAGCTTCATGGGTTTGCACAAGGGTCACAGGATTAAACATTCTAAAGGTATTCGCCGCAGTTAACAAAGTGTTTTTGGTGTCCTTTGTGGTAGGTTGAGAAATAAGTGAAAATTCATCCTGTATAATTTTTATTTTCTCCTCAAAGTAATCAGCGATTTGATCGCAGAAACTTTGAGACGGTGGGATTTCCCGTTGAAGGGTTTTTGTATGGGTGAAGGATTTAACTATAGAAAAGACCGTTTTTTGTCTTTGTTGGGCATCCTTAATCGTTTTTGTATAATAAACCTTCTTTGCAGTTTTTATGTTCGCAAGATATATATTCCTATATTTTATGAAAAGAGCTTTCGTTATCGGATCATAGTCTTTCCTCCATTTTCGTTTGCTTTGTTTACACTGAAGGTGAGTTACTGCAAGAGACTGTGTGGGGCACTTATCTTTTTAGTTTTGTCATATTTTGCGGGGTGCTTTGGAGGGGCAAGGTCATTTGTTGCGAACTGCATCCAAGTGTGGGAAGTTGTAGAATCTTGTTCAACATTGCCCGACAGAGTAGGGACCTGTGACTGAGCTGAATGCTTAAGCTTGCTGTTTTTCGCAATAATTGCCCAGTTCTGACTGGTAGAAGGTTGCAGAGTTGTTTTTACCATTTTGGAGGGACGATGAACATTTATACTAAATGGAATGAAACAATGATCCGGTCATATTTGAGGGATCGCCATATGGATCACTAGAGGGGGAAAGTTGGAACAGACCCCGTCCAGTGTATGTCCTGCTCGATGCGTAACATTTGCTACTTTTTGGGAGAGGCCATATATTTCAAGTGTCTGGTAGAAATTAACGACCTGTGGGTCAGTTTTTGATTCCAACTGTAAGTTAAAATCTCCAAGGAGTGTGAAATCGGGGTAGCGGAGTAACTGCTGTCCTAAGGATTCACCCAGAGATTCAAGGAACACAGTGGAACTACCTGGCGCACGGTATATTAAACCTCCAGTAAAGGACAGCGAGGCATTGAGCATGATGGAAAAGCCAATGCCTTCAGCACATTTGAGGTGGCTAAGAATAAAAAACGTATGACACTTCAAAGAATTTCTAATTATTATAGCAACCCCTTCTCCTCTGCCACTCAGCCTGTCCACCCTAAATATGACATAATCAAGTGGCAGAGCGACCGACAGATCAGGGTTGCTCCAGTCGTTGAGCCAAGTCTCGGTTACAAAAAGAAAATCTAAATTATGTTCAAGGATTAATTCCCTGATATCCTGGCTGTGGCTACACATTGACCGTGCATTAATGAGCCCTCCTTTAAGACTAGATTGAATTGAAGGGATGATAGGTACCTGAGTCTGGGCATCAGATGTAGGCAAAGGCATGGTCCATGAGCAAGTTCTACAAGAGAATGGGCCCCATATGTGCACCATGGGGATTTGATAAGTACACTTGTTTTGATCATCAAGTTCTCTGAGAGCATTCACTTGATAGGCACTATGTGAGGGATTTTGGCCAGCATTGCCAGTGCCTGTCGCGGTCTTGGCGCGGACGAGCGCACACAGGCTTGCCTTTGGCGTGCCCGTTGCGCTCGACCGCTGCGCGGTCGCCACATCCCGGACTAAATAGGAGATAGGAAGTGGAGGGGGGAGCCAAAAATCACCAACCACCCTAACCACTAGAGCGCTAATCTTCAGGCGGGTCGGGATAACATTCCTGGCACCGCGTTAGCGCTCTAGTTACAATAGCCTCAAAAGCAAATGCAGTGGAAGTAAAATAGTGCAAAACACGCAGTTTTAAAAAAATATCTTTGGCCATGGTCTAGTGGGACATCAAAAGTGTATGGATCAGCATGGAGAAAGTGGAATGGTTGGTGTGCTGAGAGGGGTTTGGATCCCATATCAGCACCTATTGTAGAGGTGGCAAATTATTTGTCAGAACAATTTAATGAAGGTTTAGCGTATAATACGGTCAATTCAAGTAGATCAGCAATTTGTGCTGGGCATGCTTTGGTGGATGGGATTCCAGTAGGTCAGCATGTTTTGATTAAAAGATTAGTTAAGAGTGTTAGAGTAGTACTTCCTCCAAAAGCGAAATATGATTCTCTTCTTGGGATGTTTCTTTGGTGTTGAGAGAGCTGGAGAGTTAGGGAGTGAATTCTAGTTTGGATTGAAAGTTTTTGACTTGAAAGTTGGCTATGTTTTTGTGTCTGGTTTCTTTTAGAAGATTTCAGATATAAAAGCATTAGAGGTAAATTCTAGGTTTTTTCAACCGGAAGGTGTATGTTTCGAAAAAAGGAAAAGAACAAAGACTATGTCTAGGACAATATTTAATCGTTTTTCGGAGGGCGAAAATGGTTTATGTGTAGTTAAATGTTTAAAGGAATATGAGAAGAGGACTTCAAGCTTGAGACAGGGTAATTGTACACAACTGTTAATTTCTTATGTGAAAACATATAAAGCGGTTTCTGCACCAACTTTGGCGAGATGGATAAGGAATGTTATGTTTAAGGCTGGGGTGGATATTAGCGTGTTTGGATCACATTCAGTTAGAGGGGCTATGGCTAGTAAGGCTTTTATGAAGGGTTTCAGTTTTAATGGCATTATGAAGGCTGCGGATTGGTCTAATGATTCTACTTTTAGGAAGTTTTACTTTAAACCTGCGGAAAATGTTTTGGGAAGAGTTTTGGATGAACTTTTAACATGCATAATATTGACCTGCGGGCCTTGCCATAAAATGCAGATATTCCACAGTTTTAATGTTTAGAAAATCATAAAAAATCATGATTTTATTAAAGGCACGGAGGCTAATATTATCCCTCCGCTGTACCCACCCTACTACTGTTTAATTGTTTTGGTTTTACTGGTTAAAGATGAAGAAGGAAAAGTTGGAGTTTAAAGAAGATTGAAGAATTCTAAGTTTAAGGAAGAACAGATGAATTGTGGTTCTTGGGACTTTATTTTTTGCAGCTATAAAAGAGGAAGATGGCTGCCTGTTCTTGGGTTAAAAGCATGTTCTGCGTTCTAGAGTATTTATTATGTTCTAATTCTATGTGATGTTGCTGCTGTGTTTGAGGAGTAATAAAAGGTGATGCATAATATTAGCCTCCGTGCCTTTAATAAAATCATGATTTTCTATACATTAAAACTGTGGAAAATCTGCATTTTTCTGAGCATATAGCAATTATAATAAATGCATAATTACGCAGAAAATACAATAACCACAGAATTACAGATATTCTCTTGCCCTGACTATAGTATTCTAGTTATATTTGTAGCACTCTCTGTAAAAGGACAATCTTCCCCTGTTACATGATAGGCATTTAATTATATGCAGTGAAATGTGGGCAAGTGGCCTAGAAGTGGCAGCAGTGCGTTTGTGGGAGTGGAACCTTTGCAATTACCTTGTGAGTTGTTGTTCCTCCTGCCTTGTTGTACTTAATTAAGTACTAGTTTAACATGCGAAGACAACCAGTTGAAACATGTTAATCTTTGCAAATGGTCAGCCACTGCCTGGCACCATGTGTGGCATACTTCTGATGTCTTTGAACTATAAACAACGTGTATCATGTTAAAAGTAACAATTAACAAATCAAGATAAGGTAACTTATGTAGTTTTTCTATAAATACAATAAACTATGTATTTCTCTTTAAAAAAAATCATTTTATGGATCCACAGATCCAATGCAAATCTGCCACAATTCCAGCCGGGTCTGGTGGCGCAGTGGATTAATGCATCCACTGTAGGGACCTGTGTTTGACCTTATGGTCACAGGTTCTAATCCCGGCGGGCCCACTCAGCCTTTCATCCATCTGAGGTCTATACAATGTGTACCATTGAGGTGGGTAACAATATACACCTGTTATTCAGTGCCTTGAGACCTTTGGGTGATATGTGCATTTTACAAAAGTACATGTTATGTTATTTAAATCTGAAAATGATGCCGCAGATAGCAGTGTATTTTGCAAGTGTGGTAAATCCATAGTTGTGTGAAAAATGCCTCTGCCGCAGAATTGCAGAATTCAAGTGGTATATCCATTATATTTATAGGTGTATATACATACCTAAAGGACAGTCAACTGCCATCGGAAGACCGACAGCCCATTATGTGCAATGAATAAAAAAACTCAGGAAAAGCTACCGGACCTGATATGATGCCTATCGATTAATCCAGTTCTGACGAGGATTTACGGTTTGTCCCCTTTAAGAATCTTATTGACTAAGGTTCCTCAATCAGCCCTAGCCCCAGCGTCTTGGCTCAATGTATTAGATGTAGAAGATGGACGATCTCATGCTCCCAGTGAATTATCAACCAACCTCTTCAGTGGATAGGGTTGGGATTTCTTTTTCTTCGTTTAATTGTTTAATAATTATTGGAGCTTAAAAATCAGTCACAGGAAACCCATGATTTCAAATGCAGGTGTTGAATTGTGGACTGAGAAATAACTTGTATACTCAAATCTTCTCTTCAGGCCAACTAACAATTGTCCCCATCCCCTTTCATCAGTGGCTTCGGTGATTTTCCATTTAAAACAAGCTGCAACATTCTTTTTGGAAGGCCAAGTAAAGGTTTCATTAGTGTGCTGGGTCAGTACTCCCTTCAGAAACTCTTCTGTACAATATTTGGTATATTAATCAATTAATTAAAAGATTGCAACAGTGCATGCAATATACTATCAACTATGTTCTAGCAAAATCTTTTGAATCAAGTAACCATTATTTCTTAACATACCTTTGCTTGATTAAATTATAGGTTCACCACAATATAGATAAATAATAATGTTGACATTCAAGTCTAGGAATATTTTATTAGCTCACTAAACCCTTTGCTTCATGATTTCAATGTCTTTCAAGTGTCCAATCTATATGCACTTTGAGAGATATTAAGGACAAACTAATATAGAAATGTTTTGGATACAAATATTTCATGTTAGTTGGCTGTTTGTGTGATGTAATTTCCACAGTTCACTATTATGATACTGCATATTTTACAAAAACAAACGCCTTTTAGGAAAGATTTACCACATGTGACACTTTTTCTTACCTTATTGTGATTCACCATTCATTACCAAGATATGACGATCATTTTTTAATAATTTCCTATAGGAGTCATCGTAATGTTAAATTTTATATGCTTTGTTGCATGTGAACTTGGTTAATTGTTTTAAATAATTTCACACTGTGATGCACACAATGTTGAACTTGCTTGATATTAATTGTCTTAAAACTATTAGGTTAATATCTTATGCTCTGAAGAATAAATAATGTAATTTAGATGTCGCGAAACGATATGCTGGTAGTACTGAGTGTGATCAGGCACTTTGGGCCAGGTGTATGTAGCACTATTCACAAAATGTTGGTCGCAATTTGTAACCAGTATGTTTGCTACCACTGTGGTAATTTCCGAACCGACGTATGTACTAATAGATCGGTTCACAAATTACTGATTCCTAGTAAGTCACAATAGGACCTTGATCATGAATATTAATGAGGTAATCTGCAAATTGCAACCCACTTTGAATCGCAGCCATCACAGGGATGGCAATCTGCTGGGGTCAGCAGCCCACCATGTCTTTGACTGATTTTAGATTTAAAAAAAAATAAAAAATTTTTTAAATGCAATTCTCATTCCTTGAAGGAAAACAGGATATGTTTAATAACAGATGAACAGTTTAAGTCATTTTTTAACAGTAGACAGTTGTCCATGGCAGCACTGGCTACTTTAAAAAAATGTTTTGTCAGCATTCACAAATGAGAAGGCATTTCTTAGGGGCCCCTTCCCTTTTGCAAATGACTTATCATTTTCTTAGATGAGGAGGCAAAAGTGTAATGTTTTAGGACTGAATTTCGATCATAAAACATTAATACACACAATCGGCCACATGCATCAATATTGCTTTTTGCGAATTGTTATTTGCGAAAAATAAGGAATCGCAATTAAGAATTCGCAAAAAGCAATGCATCAAAAAATCGCAAATATTTTGCGATTTCTTAAAATTCCTTATTTGCGATTCACAATTTGCGAATCGCAAATAAGGAATCCCTTTACATTCATTCCTATGGGCCTAGAGGCCCATAGGAATGAATGGGAAGTCATTCTCATTTTGCGAATAGCAATTTGCGATTCGCAAAATGAGAATGCAATTTCAAGGGTGTCGGGGGGTCCAAAGGACACCCTGCTGCACCCCTGAAATTTGACTTTAAGTACATTTTTCACACTCACTGTGTAAAATGAAACTTTGAAAAATGCACTTTTGTGCATTTTTCAAAGTTTTCGCAAATTACAATGAAGGTCAACTTCATGGTAATTTACCTCTCCCTATTTGCGAATTCGCAATTTTTAAAGTGTCATGCATTGCATTTAAGAAATCGCAAATTGAGATTTCTTAAATGCAATCGCAATTTAAGAAATCGCAACATAATTGCGATTTCTTAAATTGCGAAAAAATAAAAAAACATTATGCATCCCAAAATTGTAAATTGCATTCGCAAACAGCCGAATTTTGCGATTCGCACCGTTTGCGAATGCAATTTGTGTTGATGCATGTGCCTGTATGTGAATTGGTATTTGCAAAGGATGCCTTAAACACACCCCAACCAAATAGTGATTCAGACTCGGGTCGCAAACCCAAATTGCGAATTGACACCATGTTACAAAAACTCAGTTCATGGTTTGTACATATAGATAAGCCTTTTTTCAGTCGCAAACGGTCCGATTCTGTGAATTGGACCTTTTGCGACCAAAAAAGACTACGTTCATCTAGCCCTAAAACTTCAATTTCTGCAAACTGTTTGTATTTGTGACCAAAACTTCAAGAAATATCAATAAATTATTTTAGTTTAAACAATTTCAGTTTGAAAGCAATCACAATAGAATGAAGAATAAAAAGTGGCGGAATGGATCTTTTAAAACCAGCAGGTGATTACAAAGGGAATTCAGCCTGGGAGCCGGCTCCACTTTTTATTCTTCATTCTATTGTGGGTGCCCCTGTCACATTTGTGGTCCCCACAACTTTGTCATCTGTTGGGGGCTGTGGGGCAGGTCCAATTCCCTTGCAGCCCCTCTGGCTTCCTCTGTGGGAGGCAGACACCATTTCTATTTGGTGCATACCATGGTCGAACCTGGGGCACCCAAAACACCTGTATTTGTTGGGGCTATAGGAGGACGTTAAAGGCCCTGCGGCCACATGGCTCTCCAGTAAGCACCCATCATCAGTGCCAGTGAGAGCTATCAACAGTGAATGTTCTCCCACCGCAGGAGCAGCCTTAATGTCTGCTCCTGCGGTGGGAGAACATTTACTGTTCCCTGCCCAGGCTCTAGGGGCTGGGACCTAGATTACTGCTCCTGCTCTAGCCCAGAGCAATCATTGTTACCTCAGCCCAGAAGGATGAGGTTCCCATGGCGCACCTTGGACCAATATCTGGCTAAGGAAAGGGTTCACACACAGGCTCCCTTAACAAATGTATTAAAATGTGTTCTCAGGCCCTGGAGATGGGGTCCCCTAGGTCAATAGCTGGCTCCGAGAGGAGGGGGGGGGGGGGGGACTCCAAAACACCCCCTTTTCATTTCTATTTTTAAAAAAACTTGATGGCCTCCCAGGCTCTGTCTCACCTTGGGAGGGTAAAATTCAAAAGGATGACCACAGTAATATGGTAAAGATTTTGTTTTCTAATTTGGCCCCATGGGGGTGCCTTGGAACCCTAATACCAGGCTCAGGTACGCAAGATGTATATCTACCCTGCTACCTTATGTGTTATTTAAATGTTTTTTTCAGGACACAGACATTGAGTCCCTGAGCCCTAAAATGGCTGCCTCAGCATGATGTTGATGGCAGCCAATCTTATATTTTGATCTTCAAGTCCTGCATTTCTGCCGTGGTCTGAAATATCTATGAATTTTACTTGCTTGAGAGATCGTCTTGAAACGTTCCTGGAAGAAGCAGAGGTGGGTTAGCCTTTTTTGGGGGAAAAGTTTCTTGAAGATTCGTCCAAAGCAGGCAAAATTATTATGAGACCAAAAAATCTATTTCCTATGGAAACACACTTTAAGTGTAACTACACAGTGGCGAACTCCACTTGGTAGCAAACAGATAGACATATAATTTCTGGCCAGTACATAACCACAGTTGCTGCTTGGCTATTCTGCAGCAGGTTTTATGAAGCAGAGCTGTATTTGCACTTATTAATACCACCTCTAGTTACTGGGTATGTTTATTTTCATTTGTTAAGGAGTGTGAAGAGCTGTTACATGATTCAATGAAAACTTTTCAAATGCAGCCTTCTTGCACGCTCTCCAGTTCTTCCAGTTTTTCTTGGCCATACGTATATGCCTGGCAAGTTTATGCGGCAGCCAGACTTAATCGAAGGTGGTAGGAGAACGAGTGACATGATGCCCTAGTTGCCTCAGTTATAAAATTACAGCCCTTATGCCTCAAGCTGAACCGGTTAAATGTCCCTCAGCTTGCCTGCGCCTCGGGCTCATAACTAATACGAGAGTATTTAACAACTGGAATTGCCCCAAGCAGCAGTGCATAATGCAATATTATACTTTCTACAACGGTACGTTCTGTATCAGTGTGTGACGTCATGTACCATGCACGGGTGATTTTTTAAAAAAAATATTTGATGCTGATATTTATTGTTTGCCCCCACCCCTCCGAATCAGGGTGATCAATTATTCACACCCATCCCACGGAATAGCCGTTGTCATAATTATGATAATTATGGCACAACAAATGCTCTATAAGAGGAGAGGTAGACAAAGGTTTCACACACACACAAACTCAAGATAGTAATAGCTACTCCCAGTGATTTCTGCCCCTTTTTAGTGAGTGAATGGATGCTATTGTACATCGACTAAGAGAGCAAGACGTTCCAGGCAGCTTTCTAAACTGCCGTTCGAGAAAACATCAGCTGGAAACAATTTGCTCTTATACTGTAGCCTCTTTCATTTAACGAAAATTCCAACGTTTGCTAGTCACAAGATGACTTGAGTAATAGAGCTCCCTGGGGAATGGAAGGACTGCTTGCTGTGTTTTCTACAACTGCTGTTCTCAGCCTGTTGTAATAGGGTGATGCCATGACAGCAGTGCTTTCAATGTATAGTCTTCAGAATGCACACTGATTTTCTAACTAGGTTGTTTTAAACGTCAATAGTACATTGTATGAGGCTGCTTTGCACTTGTACTTGTGTAAGAGGAAATTATTTTTTGGTATGATTTTCAGGTGTCCAATTACGATTTTCATACATTACTTATTTATAAATAAGAGTTAGCTTAAAGTTGCCCTACTGATCGATCTTTAAGAAATCCCCTACCCTAGCTATTAGTCTCTCTACAGCATCCTGAATGCTGCCCGTGGACTAGCTGCAGTGACAAAGACAGAAAGTGAACATGGTTCTTAGAACCCTTTTTTAGGGTCAAGCCTGCAATAGCATGACCTAGGGCATGCGTTTCGCTTGGCAGACACTGTTGTTAAAGCAAGCATTTGCAAGGCAGTAGGTATCTCATTCACGCGAGTTTGAGCTATTGGCATTGTAAATGACAATGCCTTTTATTAGTGTTTTGGGTTTTAAAACATAAATAAAAGGCATTGTCATTTACACTACTAATAGCTTAAACTCTCGCAAATGCGAGACCTATTACATTGCAATATAGGTCCTTCTCGACCGCTTGTTACATTGTAAATATCAGAGGAAGAGACCGGCATGCTAAATCTTCAAAGTAGTGATAAATAGTGCAGTGAAGAAGATTTGTAAGTGTTGTAAATTACAGAGACACAAAGTGTGAAGTGAGAGGTACATATGATCTGAGCTATAAACACTAACAAAGCGCTCCAACACCTTTCGCTCTGTGATTACACTGTCAGGAATCAGGTGGAAGAGCAGGGGGGGTATTTCCAGCCCTCTCTTTGATTTGAGTGTGCAGTGTGGCATTGCGTAATGTCATTGCTATCTTTGGCCTAATAAAAAACACTCCAGCTGTAGTAGGGCCCTGGCTTTACCTCATGGTGCAGGGCAGGTTGTGCTTTATGGCAGGCATGGAGGGAGGGTTTCGGCTGCAGCTCTGACCTCATACAGTGCCCCTGCTATTACTAGGGAGCACAAGGCACTGTGGTGGTGGTATTGGTGGTAATGGTGGTATTGGTGGTATTGGTGCTGGAGGTGGTGGTGGTGGTATTGGTGGTGGTGGCATTGGTGCTGGTGGCATTGGTAGTGGTATTGGTGGTGGCAGTATTGGTGGTGGTGGTGTTGGTATTGTTGGTGATGGTATTGGTGGTGGTGGTACTGGTATTGGTGGTGGTACTGATATTGGTGGTGGTGGTATTGGTGGTGGTGGTGGTATTGGTACTGTTGGTGGGGGTATTGGTGGTGTTGGTATTGGTACTGGTGGTGGTATTGATGGTGGTGGTATTTTGTGGTGGTGGTATTGGTATTGGTGGAATTGGTTGTGGTGGTGATATTGGTGGTGGTGGTATGGGTGGTGGTGGTATTGGTGTTGGTATTGGCAGTGGTGGTATTGGTGGTGATGGTGGTGTTGGTGGTGGTGGCATTAATGGTGGTGGTATTGGTAGTATTGGAGGTGGTAATGGGGGTATAGGTGGTGGTGGTATTGGTGGGTGTATTAGTATTGGCTGTGGTATTGGTGATGGTGGTGGTGGTATTGGATTGGAGGTGGTGGTATTGGTGGTGATGATATTGGTGGTATTGGTAGTGGTGGTGGTGGTGGTATTGGTGGTGGAGGTGGTGGTATTGGTGGTGGTGGTGGTATTGGTGGTGTATTGGTGATAGTGGTGGAGGTGGTCTTGGTGGTAGTGGTATTGGTGGTCGTGGTGGTATTGATATTGGTGATGGTGGTGGTACTGGTATTGATGGTGGTGGTAGTAGTGGTATTGGTAGTGGTGGTGGTATTGGTATTGGTGGTAGTATTGGTATTGGTGGTGGTGGTACTGATATTGGTGGTGGTGGTATTGGTGGTGGTATTGGTGGTGTTGGTATTGGTGGTGGTATTGTGGGTGGAGGTTTTGGTGGTGATATTGGTGGTGGTGGTGGTATTGGTGGTGGTATTGGTGGTGGCGGTATTAGTGGTAGGGTATTGGTGATGGCGGTGGTAGTTGTGTTAGTGGTGGTATTGGTAGTGGTGGTATTGGTGGTGGTGGTATTGGTTGTGGTGGTATTGGTGGTATTGGTATTTGTACTGGTGGTAGTGGTATTGGTGGTGGTATCGGTGGTATTGGTATTTGTGGCGGAGGTGGTGGAGGTATTGGTGATAGTGGTATTTGTGGTGGTGGTGGTATTGGTGGTGATATTGGTGGTGGTGGTATTGGGGGTAGTGGTATTGGTGGTGGTGGTATTGGTGATGGTGGTATTGGTGGTGGTTGTATTGGTGGTGGTTGTACAGTGGTGGTATGGGTGGTGGTGGTATTGGTGGTGGTATTGATATTGGTGGTGGTATTGATATTGGTAGCAGTATTAGTGGTGGTGGTACTGATATTGGTGGTGGTGGTGGTATTGGTGGTGGTATTGGTGGTGATATTGGTGGTACTGGTGGTATTGGTGGTGGTGGTAGTATTGGTGGTGGTGGTGGGGTGTTGGTGGTGTTATTGGTACTGGTGGTAGTGGTATTGGTGGTGGTGGTGGTATTGGTGTTAGGGTTATTGGTGGTGTTGGTATTGGTATTTGTGGTGGTGGTATTGGTGGTGGTGGTATTGGTTGTGGTGGTATTGGTGGTGGTATTGGTGGTGGTATTGGCGATGGTGGTATTGGTGGTGTTATTGGTGGTGGTGGTGATATTGGTGGTGGTATTGGTGATGATGGTGGTATTGATGGTGGTGGTATTGTTAGTGGTTTTGGTGGTGGTGGTGGCTGTGGCATCGGTGGTGGTATTGGTGGTGGTGGTATTTTTTATTTTTTTATTTTTTATTTTTTATTTTTATTTTTATTTCTTATATCGCGCTGGAATCAATCCCGTAAGGGTATCTCCGCGCTTTGGCAGCCATAGAGTCAACAGGTTATGCGAGACAGGGTGTTAAAGGGGCCGGAAGGCTTCTTGGAAGAGGAGAGTTTTTAGTGCTTTTCTGAAGTACAGGTGGTTGGTGGTCATTCTGACATCGATAGGGAGTTTATTCCATAAGGCAGGACCAACCGAGGAAAATGCACGGTCTCCTTGTCTGGATTTTTTTGTTACAGGTGGTTTTAAGAGGGCTTGGTTACTTGAGCGGAGTGACCGGCCAGATTGGTACAGCTCCAGAGATTGTGATAAGTATTTAGGGCTAGCCCCATACAGGCACTTGTGGACCGTGCAGCATATCTTAAAATTGATACGCTGCCGTATCGGGAGCCAATGCAGCTCTTCCAGCAAGGGCTTGGAGGGAGTTCTGGCCGGTACACTCATGACCAGTCTCGCCGCTGTGTTCTGGACTACCTGCAAATGACCCACTGCATCTGCATTCGCTAGAGTCAGCAGGCCGTTGCAGTAGTCTAGGCGGCTAGTTACCAAGGCCTGTACAAGTGTCTTCCTGTAGGTGGCAGGAAGGTACGGGAAGACACGTCTGAAAAGGCCGATGGTGTGGAAACACAGCCCTGCAATGTAATTAGTATGTTCCTTTAAAGTCAGTTTTTGGTCCAACTTCACCCCTAGATTTTTAACATGAGGTTTTAAGGAAGGTGCTGGGCCTAGATCTGATGGCCACCAGTCTGGGGACCAGAGGAGACTCGCCTTGCCAAAGAGCATAACCTCTGTTTTTCCTACATTACATTGGAGGCAATTTACAGCCATCCAATGTGACACTGCCCTCATACCCTCAGCAAAGTTCTCCTTGACTTTAGGGCTGAGGGAGCTAAAAGGGTAGAGGAGCTGGGTGTCATCAGCATAGGAGACTGGAGTGAACCCATATTTCCGCACAATCTCAGCAAGGGGGGCCACATATACATTAAATAATGTAGGGCTGAGGCATGAGCCTTGTGGCACCCCCTTCGTGAGCACCCTCGAGGTGGAATGATAGGGGCCCAAGCTGACGGATTGTGACCTCCCAGTGAGAAAGCTCTCCAACCATGATAGTACTAAGCCTCCGATTCCTACTCCCTGCAAACGGCTAAGAAGGATGTTGTGGCACATGGTATCAAAGGCCGCAGACAGGTCCAGCAGCACTAGAATCATCGACCCTCCACTATCCTGCGACATTTTGATCTTATCAGTCACGGAGAGAAGGGCCGACTCAGTGCTGTGGTTGGGCCTGAACCCAGATTGAGATTGGTCCAGGCCCCCTGTCGCCTCGATAAAGCTGGAGATGGTGGTGTTAACGTGTTTCTCTGCCAGTTTGCTAATGAAAGGGAGGAGAGAGATAGGGCGGAGGTTGGAGAGCTCTGACCAGGGCAAGGTGGAATTTTTGCGTATAGGGTTCACTACCGCTTCTTTCCAGGATTGTGGGAGTTGTCCCTCGGCAAAGGAGAGGTTCAACAGTTTTTGAATTGAGGGACCTAATATCTCATTCAGGGGGGAGACCAGTTTATCGGGGATCAGGTCAGTAGGAGAGCCGGTCTTAATATTGGTGATAAGTGCAGTCAGATCTTTGATAGTTATGTCAGGGATTGCAAGAAGGGTTTTCCCGGGAATCTCCATGGGAGAGATTTCAAAAACCTCAGCATCCAGAGGACCTGAGACTATTGGTGGTGGTATTGCTGGTTGTGGTATTAGTGGTGGTGGTATTGGTGGTGGTGGTATTGGTGGTGGTGGTATTAGTGGTGGTGGTATTGGTGGTGGTGGCATTGGAGGTGGTGGTGGTATTGGTGGTGTGGTGGCACTGCTGGTGTTATTGGTGGTGATGGTATTGGTGGTAATGGTGGTGTGGATGGTGGTATTGGTATTGGTGGTGGCAGTAGTATTGGTGGTGGTGTTGGTGGTGGTGGTATTGGTGGTGGTGGTGGTGATGTTGTTAATAAAACAGGCTTTTGAAAACTACCCTTCAGGTGGCTTTAGTACAGAGGACATGTAACATGATTTTGTGCTCCCTGAAATTCACATGAAGCAGCGCATGTCCAGCCTGCAGTAAGAGAAACTCAATCAAGTAAATAGTGCTTACAGACTAAATAACAGGTCCCATGTAACAACCGAAGTAAAGAGGCCAGTCACCATGGGAGGGTACATATGAAGACAAGGCTGTACTAAGGGGGGACTAACAAGCCTATTCACGAATCCAAAGGCAGCATTTACGAAAGACAATGACACACGCCAATGAAAAATATGGGAGGTGAGTGGGCGCAGCTTCTCTCCGATACTCTGCTACAGCAGTCTCGCGGAGCGAGCAGTGCATGAACGCTGCCGCTAGGGTAGATCTAAAAAAAGGCTTGGAGCCCTTACGTTGCTTACAGTTTGATGGCCTGTGTGGCACTCTTCTTTACAGCCTCATAACTGGTCACTACATACATAGCATCATTTCCGTTCCTTTGCAAGGAGCATGGGAAAACCACTAATTGACTCAACTTAATCAGTGTACACCCGCTGCTCCCGACGTAATTGATGTACTATTTTGTTCTTTTTAACTTCTAGTGCCCTGCAAACAGAAGTGGTGTGACCAGCAGACGGAAAATGTGCAAAGTTTTATTTTCAATAGTTAACTTTTTATATTTTGCCAATTCTTCTTTTCTCACTTTGCACTCATTGTTTGTTTTTTGCTCGTGGGCGCTGTTCTCAAAAGATGAATATCTTGTGCTATATATTGCAAAGCAATAGTATTTCTTTATTATGCGTAATTTTCTAAATGAATGCAGTGCAGTATACCCCAATCCACCACACTCAATTCAATCCACCCCAGACCAATCCATTCCACCTCACTCAACCCACTCTATCCAATCCACCACACTCCAAACACACGAAGTAAACCCACCCCAATCTGCCCCACCCCAGTCCAAAACCATCTGCCCACTCCAATCCAAAACAATCTGCCCCAATCCAATCTGCCCTACTCCAATGCAAAACAATCTTCCCTACTCCAATCTGCCCGACTCCAATCCAAAACAACCTGCCACACTCAATCCACAATAATCTGCCCCAATCAATCTGTCAACCTCCAATCCAGCACAATCTGCCCCACTCCAATCTGCCCCATTCAAATCAATATGCCCCACTCCAATCCAAAATGATCTGCTCAACTCAAATATACCCCACTCCGATCCAAAACAATCTGCCCACTCCAATCCAAACAATCTACCCAACTCCAAAACAATCTGCCCCACTCCAATCCAAAACAATCTGCCCCTGTCCAGTCCAAAACAATCTCCCCACTCTAATCTGTCCCACCCCAATCTGTCCAAATCCAATCTGCCCCACTCCAATCCAAAATAATCTGCCCCAATCCAAAACAACCTGTTCCACTCCAATCCAAAACAATCTGCCCCACTCCAATCCACCTCACTCCATCTCAATTCACCCCTCCAAACCAATTAACCTAACACTAATCCAATCCAACCCAACCCAATCCAATCTACCCCACTCCAATTCAATCCACATCACCCCACTCCAATCTACCTCAATCCGATCTGCCCCACTCCAATCTGCCCTACTCCAATCCAAAACAATCTGCTTCAAAACAATCTTCCCCGCTCCAAACCAAAACAAGCTGTCCCATTCCACTCCAAAACAATCTTCTCCACTCCAATCTGCCCCACTCCAAACCAAAACAATATGCCCAACTCAAATCTTCCCCACTTCAATCCAAAAACAATCTGCCCAACTCCAATCCCAAAAATCTGCCACTTCACTCCCAACAATCTGTCCCACTCAAAATACAAAACAATCTGCCCCACTCTAATCGAAAACAATCTGGCCCACTCCAATCCACCCCACTCCAATCCAAAGTAATCTGCTGCACTCCAATCCACAACAATCTGACCCACTCGAATCCAAAACAATCCCTCCACTCCAAACCAAAACAATCTGCTACAAAACAATCGGCCCAACTCCAATTCAAAACAATCTTCCCCACTTGAATCCAGCTTTCAGGATCGTACCTGGATCTTTCCTCAGGAGCGAGAGGAGGCCATGTCGCTAAGTTCCAACTTTCCCAACAATCGAGATGACCCAACAATGGTCAAAGTCAACCTTGACCAAAGGGAAAGAGGGGAAGGTAAGAGACAAGAGAATATGTCCACTGATGATTGTGCTGCAGGAGGAGAGTCGATTATAACTCATCCTGGCTTTCCCTGTATGAAAGAATCAAGAAGGTGTGTTAGATATATATTACCTTATAATGAGTCCCCAGGACTGCTTTTAGAGAATATATGATAAACCGTAACTTATACATAGATTCATGAAGGTACCAATCTGCGAATAGCAAATTGCGAAAATTTGCGATTCGCAGTTTGATAATCGCAGAATGCAATTCATGTACAAATGCGATCAAAAAATGCGATTCGCAATTGCCGATTGCGATCTTGCCGCAATCGCAAATTATTCGCAGATTCGGTAATTTTTGATGTTGAAATAGCGATATCGCTATTTGCGATCTCGCTAACTGCGAAATCGCAAAAACGGGAAGTCGCATTTCAAGCCCACTGATGACATCACAACCAGGAAGTAGGCTCACCACACCCACAAACAGAACACAGAGCCAGGGAGTGGCAGCAGGAAACTGAGGAGCACCAAAACCAACACTGTGCAGCACCCCAGCCAGAAAAAGTTTGCCAACATGTCCCAGGATGCAGCAGGGAGAAGTGGGCAGGAGAGAAAGAGGAAAATTAAGTTTTCCGAATTAGAACTGGAGCACCTAATTGAGGGGGTCTGCAAGGATTATGCCCGGCTCTTAGGAAAAGACTCCTGGAGGGTGCCAGAGGCAGAGAAGCGCATGATCTGGCAGCGCATCCGCGCGAAGGTCAATTCTGTTGGTGTGACCCAGCGCACAATTGACGAACGAAAAAAGCGCTGGTAGGACCTGAGAGGTCGTTCTAAGGAGCGGATTACTGAGAGGCTTGGGGAGCTACTGGCCACCGGTGGAGGGGAACCTGTAGCCACACCGAACACCCCATTGGAGGACCTGATTGAGGACACCATTGTGCCTGAAGCCTGCGTGGGGGTCCTTCAGCTGGACTCATCTCGACCCAGCCAACAACCTGAAGGTAAGTGCCATGCGACTGCGACCCAGTCCCCCAACAATGCCCTTAAGTCCTGAGCTAGCAACATGACATCCCCAACAATGCAGCCCATGCTCACCAAAAAGCCCCATTGCATTGTGGAAGTTGTAGTGTAATCATGTACCCGCAGTTAGCCCAACACTGCCAGAGCAGTCAATGCAAAGTAAATCCAAAAGCCAGTCAGGGAAAGCAAGGCTGCATGCATGTATCAACATTGCATGCGCAAGATACATGACTTTAATCATGCACCCTTTCACATTACAGGTGCAGGTGAGCAAGCCAGCACAGACAGCGAGGCGCTGCGCATCGCCGAGAGCCAGGAGGACACTGAGGGTGAGGGCCTGTCCTCCCAACTACCCGGCCCATCACAGCCACCAGCAGTGCTCCCACCACCACCACCACCACCCCGTGCGGACAGGGCCACCCCTGCAGCCACAGCCGTGCAGCCAAGACCCCAGCAAACAGCCACAGCAGTGGTACAGGCTCCACCACCACCACCCCGGAGGCAGACGAGGCGCACAGCTGGTGCCAGGTCACACACCAGCGCACTGAGGCGCCAGCAGCGCCAGGGCCCAGCAGGCACCGGCAGGGCTCTTGAAACACCAGATTCAGGCCTGGTCATCGAACGCCGCATGCTGGCGGGGCATTGCACACAGGCGCGTCACATGGCAGCAATGCTCACACAGATGCAGGCGAACGGCCAACACATAGCCCAGATGACCGCTGCAGTCCCTGAAAACAAGCAGCTGCTTGTAGCCCAGCAGGACATGACCCGCCGACACCACCGCCAACTACTGTCCCGCCTATCGGCCTACACTAGGTCCAATCATGTAGTAGGTAATGCTACATCACAGCTGGCACGAAGGTCACTCGCCATGGAGGCCCAGATGGTGCAGTGTTGCCAGGATGTGGCAAGGTCACTAGACCTACTCACCGCAGCAGTGCTCGGCCACTGGCCATGAAGAACCAGATGGGGCTGACGACGCAAGTGAGGCTGCGTCAACCAACAGCAGTGCATCCTTGCCAACGATGCCTGCACGTCGCCGCAGCAGCATGGCAACATCAGCAACTGGGGCCAACACCGTCCCTCAGGATGCAGAGAGACTACTTGGGGCGTCTCGTCGTCACCGACCGTAAGGACTCACACACTCTGAGGGAGGCCATGCAGTCAACCCCTGCTAACCCCCTACCCCAGCATGGGGAGGTATGGAGCAATACTCTCTCCATCAGACAGTTCAATGATTAAAGGCCAATTTATTGTGCATAAACAATAAAGAATAATGGTCAAAGATGATTCACATTCATGTCATTATTACATTAGTCATGCATGGGTGCAGTGTTGTGATAGGGGAATGGGTGCACTAGAAACAGTTAATAGTGATGTGGTTGCGGCTCCTGTGTCCCTCAGCAGGATCTTCTCCGCGTGCATGACGTACATGTGGAGGCGGCCGGTTGTCACCTTCAGACTCACTGCCAGATATCTCCACTGGTATCCTGCGCTTGGTAGCAATGTTGTGGAGTATTGCACACACGTCCATGATGCGGCAGTAGACCTCAGGTGTGTATTTGATGGCCCCACCAGTCTTGTGCAGTATGCGGAAACGGCTCTTCAATAGGCCAAATGTCCTCTCTATGCAATTTCTTGTCCAAATGTGTGCAGCATTGTAACGCCGTTGCTGTGGTGTGGCAGGGTTGAGGTATGGGGTGAGGAGGTACTCACGTAGACCGTAGGCGCTGTCACCTGCAGGTAATGAGCAGAGGGTGAGTGCCTAATCTGCACAGATACATGCTCAAAGTGTAGTATTTGGGGACATGTGTACTTACCCAGTAGGTGTCCTTCGCCAAAGTCTCCCCTTGCCAGTCGTGTGTGAATGCCGCTGTGCCGGAAGATGAAGGAGTCATGTGTGCTGCCCGGATATTGTGCCACTATGTCCGTGATGTAATTCTTTGCGTTGCACACCATCTGGATATTGAGGGAGTGGTAGGACTTGCGATTGCGGTACATGTATTCCGTTTGTGCTGGTGGGCAGATGTGGACATGGGTACAGTCAATGCATCCAATAACATGCGGAAATTGTGCAATGTTATAGAATTTGAGCTTAGTGTCATTTAGGTCCTGTTGGGTGGTGGGGAATGAAATGTAGTGGTGTAGCCGGGTCAGCATTGCATCCAGGAAACTCCTTAGGCAGCGGGACATGGTGGGCTGGGATATACCCCCAGCAACAGCAACTATCCCCTGGAAGCTTCCGGAGGCCAGTAGGTGCAGGCTGTACAATACCTGTACATGGGTGGGAACGGCATTGGTTCTCCTTGTTGGATGCTGCAGCAGGGGGTCTAGGTCCTGGATCAGCTTGATGATCATTGGGCCACTTAGGCGGTACTTGGCATAGATTTGCTCCCTGGTTTGGCCCAGAAGTGTGACCCGCTGCCGGAATATCCGCTCCTGGATCCTACGCCTGTTCTGTGCTGCTCGCTGCAGCCTATGCCGCCTGACCACCATGGAGAGTCCTGGCATTGTGAGAGTCCTCAGTCTCAAGCTGCATGTCCTTTAGTGTGTTTGCTCAGGCCAGCACCTGTATGCAGTTAACATTAATCAACTTTTTTCCTTTTTTTTTTCTTTTGCTGGTTACCACCTGGTTTGGGTTCTCCTTAAATTGCGCGTCGCTATTAGCGAATTTCGTGTTTTTCGCTATATGCGATTTTTGATGAATGGCAATAGCGAATATTTAGCGCTTTCGCTAATGATTTCGCAATATCCTTGGATTTTCGCTATTTCTTGTTCGCAAATGGGCAGGTTTCAGGATTCTGTGAATTTATTAGCGAATTCGCTATTTTATTTTAGCGCTTCCGCACTTTTGCGACTTTCAATTTCATGAATTGCATTTCCTCAATTTGCGGTCGCAATTGCTAATTCGCAGCAATTGCGAACGCCAATTAGCTTCATGAATCTATCTGTTAGTACCTGTATGTATCCCCTCCTCCGTTTAAGTAAAAGAAACTAAGGCTAATGGTAAGTATCCCAGTTTAAGGATAGAAAAGAAAAGAAAGAAACTAATGTGTAGGAGTTTGACATACTAGTAGTATGTTCTAGATTATATCATGTTCATTATCCACAGCGTACCTTGGATTTAATATATGTCTTTTGAACTTAGACTTGTAGCTTATGACTGAAAACTAAAATGACAACATCAAAGCATATATACTTTCAGTGTATTCCTTCATGCACCCAAAATACAGTGCGCCCAAAATATAGCTCAGTATAATCAATAATACTGTTCATAATTGTTTTATTTCCACAGTGAAAACTATCAGACATTCCATTCAACGCCCAGGGAAGAGCAGAAGTCAATAGCGTCAGATAAGTACAGAGAAATCTCACAACAAAAGTCAGAGCAATGTGCTTTGCCAGTTCATTCTTACATGCAGCTTGATACTTTTCCTTTCGTTATATTTTGCAGGTATGACGTGTAGAATGCATCCACATTGATGGTGGGTCAACTCAGCCTTTCATCTATCCGAGGTTGATTAGATGAGTACTATTGAGTCGGGAAACAATAGACATCTGTCATTCAGAGCCAAGATGCTTTCGGTGAACATGCGCTTTACAAATACACATGTTATGTTACGCCTCGAAGGAGCCATCACTAGAGAAGCATGACGTGATCGGGCCCAATGCGAGGAGCATTTGGAGGATGCCACGAACAACAAGGAAGAGCCGGAAGCAGGTAAAAGACGAGACGGCAGGAAGCTGCAAACAACTAGAAAAACAAGCAGTTTCCTGCCAGTCGCCGCCACTGATTTTCCAGTTAGGTTCCACCCCTGCCACACCCAGAAGACAGCGAGGAGTGGCGGCAATTCTGACACAAGCAATCCAAAACAATCTGCCCCACTCCAATCCTAACAATATACCAAACTCTAAAACAATCTGCCCCAGTCCAAAACAATCTGCCCCAGTCCAATCCAAAACAATGTTCCTCACTTTAATCTGCCCCACTCCAATCTGCCCCAATCCAATCTGCTCCACTCCAATCCAAAACAATCAGCCCCACTCAATCCAAAACAATCTGCCCTGCTCCAATCCAACATAATCGGCACCACTCCAATACAAAACAAACTGCCCGAATTCATTCTGTCCCACTCCAGTTCAAAACAATCTGCCCCACTTCAATCTAAAAAGAAATCTGCCCTACTCCAATCTGCCCCACTGCAAAGTGAGACTATTTTGTAAAGTGAGCTATGTGACAATTTTACAGGGAGTGTGAAAGGAAAGGCTGGAGTGCGGCAATTCTATTTTAACATAGAATAACGTTTAAATGGATGTATTTGAACTTCACAAGTATTTCGAAGATGTATCAGCCTTGCAAAGCACAGAAAGCATTTTTGTAATTATGATGTGTGAGGGGAAACAAAGACTTGAATAACATTGGTGGCAGCACCCCCACTCTGAACATTGTCCCAGTACCACTGACATTAGAACAACAATTAAACAAACAAACACAATCCTCTTGGGAGAAATGTCCATCCTTTAGGGAAACGTACACCAACGAATAGCACTTGATTTTGCTTAAGTACTATAAACAGAAGCTCGGCCAGTTAAAGGAAAGGATTGTAAAGCTGAAAATAAGATGGGTGGCCAAAAGGCAAGCTAAAAAGCAGCAATCAGTGGAAAGTATCAGATGGCTCAAACATTACCACCATGAAAAAACAAAGAGTAGAAATAGTAAAGGAGTACACATCTCTGGCCACTAGAATTAGGAGACTGATATGACTCAATCATTTCAGAGTACTTTGAAGGCCAGAGGGGGTGGAGAGACAGGATTCTCTCCTTTATACAAAAAATTGGATCACAGAAACATTGAACTTAGGTAATGAAGAGGATCTCCTCTGTGTGGATTGGTGACACAGGATAAAATCAAACAAATATTTGCATGCAGTTTGGCAAGAAATTCAGAGTTATGGGTGCAATATACAAGTAAAGGATCCAAGCTTTACACGTGCTAAAAGGACCTATGGAATGAAGCGCATAAAATGCTCCTTTTTCAGGCCTTTGGGCCAGAGACACTGAGAAGGACGATGAGTTTAAACATAGTCAAGAAGAGGTTTTGTGACTTGGGAATAAAAGTTAGTCCACTTCACGTGACAAAGATGCAAGTCACTCAGGAGGGAAAGGAATACATCTTCGGGTATCCACTGAAAACGAAGAGTCTCCTTAACTGTGGAACGGAGTTGGTTGGATCGGGGAAGGAGGAAATGAGGGAAAATAGAGACAGTACAGAATCCATAGCACTGTTTGCATATATGTTTTAAATATTCAGTTAACCTGTTGTTTTAAATTCAATTTCTGCAGATTGTATACAAAATTGAAGTGATGATTCCGTACAACAGGTGGCATGTAGAAGAATTTTGAATTGTATATAACTTGTGTCTGACAATGTGTACTCAAAAAGAATGCATCTTATGCTATTGCACATTCTTAGCGATTGTTCCTTGAGTATGGTTAGAAGTTGAAGGTCAAAGGGAACCATTAGGGTTGGGTTTCCAGTGATGGAGGAATCTCTTGCCTGTGTTATTTACTGTTCCTTTCAATAAAAAATTAAACAGTTTAAAGATTCAAACAAGTATGCATACATCTGGAGGCATAATCAACATACTAAGCGTTATCATTTGTTATACATTTTCACAAAGTCCACAATTTTCTTTGTAATTTACCTGACTCTCCAAATGCTTAGTGTGATAAAGTCCTTTTGTCCACAAACGCATCATGAATAGGTATGGTAGAGCAGATGAAACAACTGTTGTGTGTATACATTGATATTGCCTCACAATATAAGAAATTGGGTTATTAGTTGTGCAGGACTTGAAACCTGCACAAGTAAAGGGTCCACAATTTCCCCTTGCTTGCTATCAAGCACCCCATTGTAGCATTTGACTCTCTCAGGGTAGCGAAGCAGAGCAGTCCAATGCCCACTCAGGGGAGGTGGTGCAGGCTAGTAATCAACATTCACTGGCACAGAATAATAACCCTCAATAAATGATTGTCAAGTCAGTGCTTTTTCTAGAAAAAGGAAAAGTATATTTATTACACACACTCTACTAAATACTAAGCAGTAATGTACAAATATATACATCTGCCAGATTAAGAATACCTTGGCGACACACTGAAATCACATTTGACTCCTAAAGGGTCATGAATCCCACAATCACAGTAGCCCTCTACTTATACCAAATAAAACATTGAAATACAAGGGATATCACTTTATTTAAAACATGCTTATTGACCATGTCAACGATCATCAGGACAATATAAAAGGCAAGTTTATTGGCTTTTTCTAGGGCTGACTACACGTTAAGAAATATCATGATTAAAAAATCACTCTCAGCATTAAGTTATCAATAACGCATTTGAAGTGGACATAACATGTCTGTGTCTTTTTTTATACACATTCTGATCACATAAAATGCAGTCATAGAACCAACCCCTAGAGGATGATGTTTTCCCAACTGAAGAGCAAAAGCTTTAGCCTTAGGAATACTTTTAAATAATGGTGAAAATCCCGGGAATCATAATTTATTTCACCCTGCAAATATATGGTCAGTTCTTAAACGTACCAGGTGGGGCGCTGCTGGGCCTTCTACAGCCCCCAGGTCATCTGTTGGAGGTGCCCTGGCTCTCCAGGGGCACCACAAACGCCACATTTAGGACTGTTTTAAGCCCAGTAAAGCATTATGGTGCACTCTCTCTGGGATCGGTGAATATTTAATTGGCGACTTTGGCTGCATTCCTGTGCAGCCTCGCCGCCTCACGGTGTGCCATTGCTTTCAATCTCATTTTTAAGGGGGGTTCCCGGTCCCTCCTGGACAACCCTTACTTCTAATCTGTTGGGGCCACATGGACAGCCATCTCCTGCATGGCCCACTGGCTCCCCGCACGACTGGCACTGTCCTTGCCTTCTCAGAAGCCGGCAGTTATCTTCTTACTGCCTACTCCATGCGGCCAGGTGCTGCGTTGTGTGGTGGCTGCCCTGGGCCCGCGAGACATGGATACAGGGCGTTGGAGAGAGGTCACCACCATTGGGGGAGCACAATAGCACTACCCCTTTCTCTTCCTGTTGTCAGGGGCCTTAAGTTGAGATCCTGGGCCCTCTTTTAAGATAGCCAACCCAGGGGATGGGGTCCCCAGGACATGGGGAGTACACCCTATGCACACCCCCAACCTGGGTGAGTTTTCCAAAGAATTGCACCAGTCTCTGGGGAGATCTGGCACAGGAGGCAATAATCATCAGGGGGAGTGTTCCCCATGCATGCCTGCCCCCCTTATAAACATGTATCTGTCGCCCCCTGGGGGCTTTGTCCACTACGTGGGTAATCTTCAGAATCCATAGCGGAGCCCCACACACTCTGGGGCTCACACATGACATGTTTGAATGGGCATAAACTTCAACTAGTTGGGTCGATTTTGATCATCTTAGGCTCATTTTACTCCTCATGTCAAGCTCTATCCCCCTGGACCATGTCCAAGAAATTGTACACTTTTCAGGGAGCTGCCTTCACTGTATTTCTGCACCAGCTTTCTCTTCAGCCCTCCACAGGCAACATGGCATCCTGGCCATCTTGCAGGCCTTCAGGAGGGCATTGGAGTCTGTCTTCCTCCAAATGTTCCTCAGCAAGTATGTTGGGCAAGCATCAGTGGCCCTTGGAGAGACCTATTGGTTCTTGGTGAGACCCACTGGTCCTTGGGTCAACTGTGGTCAGTGTTCCTAGTCCATTGGGGGCAGCGGGGATCCTGCAGTTTTGTAGAATTGACATATACACAAATTATATTTTAACTCATCAATTGTTCTATACAGAATTTTTGCAAATCTGTTTTACATACTACATTGTATTCACTTGCATGGAAAATGTGTATATTTAACAGAACAATTAAAGGTATTGTAAAATATGGTTGGAATAGAAGTCCCCTGCACTGCGTTGTGTGCAACCCTGTCCTTTCCTCATTCCTGCCCTGTTATGAATTTTATGTATTTATGCATGTGATATTTGTATAGTGCAAACCTCGCAAAAAAGATAGCGAAGCACTGTATAGTGTCAAGGCAGGGATACAGTTAGGGAGTTATTTGGCAAGAAGCTGGATTTTGAGGGTGGAGGCAGACTAAGTTTCTGTTATGATGTATTGTTCTTTAGAAAGGTTTATCTTCAGTTATTTTCTAAGTTGGATCAGGGTTGGGGCAGCCCTTAACAAGGATGTTATTCCCAAATCCTGGGTATGTAAATGGGGAAGGCCTGTTTATTTGCTTTTAACATTTTTGTACTTACTCGTTGCAATTGCGTTTTTTGTGCTTCTTCATCACAGTCCTGGCTGTGGATGCCCTAAGAGCCATTGCAGGGGTGACGGACATGAAGGCTTTACAGATGATGCAGACGGTTTCAAAGACAGGGTGATGAGGTAAAGAAAACCAGTGGGTCAGGGTAGGAATAACGTGGCTATATTTATCAACAAAATCAAGCCTTTCCTTCCACCCAATGACCTAAAAACAGCAACACAAGCTCTGGTTGTTGATGTTGGCTGGAGATTTGAATCTGCATTTGGATGATCCATATAACAATGGCGCACAGGAGGTCCGTCAGGCATTAGCAGATCGTCACCTAATGCTCAAATCAGAATTTCCTACCCACCAACTTGGCCATCTATTGGATCCTATCATTGACAACTGGGACCCCTTATATATTAAACCCCCGACCCCGGTTCCATGGTCTGATCATTTTATTGTCTCTTTTGAGATTATAGTGCCTCAGCTTGCCGTACTACATAAAATGGGCACCACAAAACTGATTAGGAGATGGGGTAAGTTCTCTTCATCTAACTTTAATAAGGCCCTTCAGATGGGCGGGCCGCTTAGGGGCACTGATATTGTGTCGGCATGTGATGCACTTGATAAACGCATCCTGGAGGCACTGGATAGTACAGCCCCCTGGTCCTCGAGAGCATCAGGCAGGCAGTGTAAGACCGCACTATGGTTTAGCAATGAACTTAGAACGGCTAAATCAGCCTGTAAGCATCTCGAGAGAGCCTGGAGGAGGGAGTTTGATGTTTCCACAAAAATTGAATATAAATCTAGCCTAAAAAAATACCATGCTATGATGAGGAAGGCACAGGCCACTTATTACAACAACATGATTGAAACAGCTAAGAACTCTTCTAAAGAACTTTCCTCTATTTTTAAAGAGATCACGTCATTAGCAAGAGTCACTGCTCCTGACACGAGTTCAGTAGAGTTCTGCAACAGGATAGTGGATTTCTTTGCTGAGAAAGTGGGTAGGATTTAGGCCACTTTCCCTATCTCAGATCAACAGCCAGGGATGCGTCGGGGTATCCAGGATTCCAGCGGCGGATTGCCTCTGTGATTTTGTAGTCCCCAGTGTGGACACACTCAAAGCAGTAGCCATCGGTATTAAGTCCGGCTCACCTAGTGATCCGGCCTCTCCTAAGATCTTGAGTGGGAGTCTTACAGTATTAGAACCTTACATCAGACATCTTCTGTAGCTCTCTTTCTCATCAGGAGTCGTCCCAAAAGGATGGAAAGAGGCTATTGTCATTCCCTTAAAAAAGAAATCTAATATTAGCATAAGTCAGCTGGATAATCTTCGCCCCATTTCCCTCCTGCCTTACTTTGAGAAGGTAGCAGAGAAGGTGGTTAACACTCAACTGAGTGCGCATACTAATAATTACAACCTTCTCCACCCTACACAATCTGGTTTCCGTGCCACCTATTCTATGGAATCGGCTCTACTTTTATCAACTGGGCTTATTCGTAGACGGGTAGATGCAGGACAGACGGCGGCTCTAGTCCTCCTATTTCTTAGTGCCGCTTTCGACACTGTTGCCCATCACACGCTATTACTGTGCCTCAGAGGAGGCGGAGCAGATGGTAAAGCGATGGAATGGTTAAGTTCCTTTTTACTTGACCGCTGTTTTCAGGTGTCACAGAAACCTTTCCATTCGAAAAGTGTCAAGCTGGACCAGGGGGTCCCACAGGCTCCATACTTAGCCCCACTCTCTTTAATCTGTACATTGCCCCTCTGGTAGATATTGTGGAGAGGTTTGGAGTTAGTGTGGTGTCATATGCTGATGACACACAACTTGTGGTGACCCTGACCCAAGATTCTGAGGAGGCAGCACAGAATTTTTCACTGTGTCTTCAAGAGTTGGCGTCCTGGATGACCTCTAATTGCCTGAAACTTAATGGTAATAAAACATAGATTTTAGTCATAGGCAAGGCCCCCTCGATCTGGTCCTCTGCTTGGTGGCCCCAAACATTGGGCCAGACCCCCTCCCCTAATGACCAGGTGAAGAACTTGGGGATATGGCTGGACACCAAATTGTCCTTCGAGACTCACACCAGGCAAGTGATTGGGAACTGTGTGGGGGTCCTACGCACTCTCCGGAAGACCCTAGATGTACTCCCAGTGTCAGCAAGAAATACGATGCTCCATGCCCTTGTGACATCGCGTTTGGACTATGGGAATGTTTTGTATCTAGGAGCCAACATCAACTGTGTTCAGAGACTCCAGCACATTCAGAATGCGGCTGCACGTCTCGTTTTAATGCTCCCTAAAAGAGCTTCATCCAGTAAGGCTCTTGCTTCCCTGCACTGGCTTCCAGTGAAGAAACATGTTTTGTTTAAAAATATATGTATCAGTCAACCAATTCTGCAGAAGAAGGGCCCCTCCTATCTACATGATCTCCTTACCCCATATGCTCCCACGCGAGGTCTAAGATCTAGCGGAACAGGTCAGGTACGCATACCAATCATCAGAAGAGCTAGGATGGGCGGCCGCTCTTTTAGTTTCTTAGTGGCCTCCTACTGGAACAAACTTCCAATGGGGCTCTGGTTGGAATCATCGGAGACGATCGTTCGGAAAAAGCTCAAGACGTGGCTTTTTCCATATAACTCCATTATCTGACTTTTTTCACAGTTACGTTTGCCTGGCACAGGATCTTGTCGCAGCGCGGGACGCACTAGCTAGTGCAGCCAAGCGCTTTATAAACTTAATTTGATTGATTGATTGATCCAGACTAGACTATGGTAATGCCACAGTCAATGGAGCAACCAAAGCACATGTAGCCCCCATGAGAGCCACCCTCAATGCAGCAGCATGAATGGTCACAGGAGCTAAAAAACATGACCACATCACCCCTACGCTACAAAACTTAAAGTGGCTCCAAATTGAAGCACAATGTTGTTTCAAAAGAGCCTGTCTTACCCATAACGCTCTACACACTAGCAAACCAGACTACCTCACAGCCAAACTCACTAAAACAGGTCAACCAAGAAACCAAGAAGCTCCAATATGCTCCTTCTCATCCCCCATAAGACACAAACCAGAAACCCTCTCACGCTCTTTCTCAGGCAATGCACCTACAATCTGGAACTCTCTCCCAATACATAACAGAACCAACCCCTCCTTCACAAGTTTCACAAGACTATTAAAATAATTACTCATCAACCGTCATCTCTACCTCTGGAACAATAGCTGCTCTATGATACCTCAACTCCTCAACCAAACTCCAGCACTCTGACTGAACGGAAACCTTCACATCATGATTCTGAATTGGATTCTATCTAGCATCTCTTATTACTTATGTACTTCTAACAGCTCAAGTCTCTTTTGTATATGTTGCTGTAAAGCAGAGCGCTGGGTCGTGCCAGCGCTATATAAAAATAAAATAAATAAATAAATAAATTCACACCCTTGAGGAGGTATGCTGTGGCACATAGAATGCTCATAAGATGAGCCGCTGTAGAATCTGGGAGGCTTTGAAGCAGGGTGCTGCCATCTTCTAAATGCAAAAGCATGAGGTTTTGAACTGCAATTCTGAATTTGTTTTCTGAGAGAAATTGTTTGACTTTTCTTCAGCAGAGAGCTGGTTTTCTTTGTAATGTGTTGCTCTTGAGTTAAAGTGAGTGACTTGGCATTGAAGGAGAGTTGGAGTTTGAATCTGTCCAAGTTCATGTGGTTGATCTTGGTCTTGAGTAGTTTTTGCTTGTTATTCTCGGTGAAAGCTAATTCTGTCCTGATGTTGCTGAGATTCAGGTGCTTCCTTGACATCCAGATCTGGATGTGGTGCAGTGTTTGAGGCAATTGATATCTGAAGTGGTGGGGAATTTCAAGTAGAGCTGTGTGCCATTGGTGTGTTGATGCATTATGATGCTGATATTGATGAATAGATTCCCAAGGGCTCTTTACAGAGGTTGAAAATAACAGGGCATAATATGGAACTTGGGGGGCTTTGGTCATGATAGAAATCTGCTAGGCCCTGGAGGTGACCATGTTAACAGCGTAGCACTTTGCCAGTGAATCCCAATCAAGACTAAAACGTGTGAATGCCGGTTGAATGATTAATAGTTTTAGAGTCATCTGAGAGGTACAGCAATATCAGGAGGCAGGGTCCATCTTTGTCTGTGGTTAGGAGGCCAACCTCCATAATTTGTAATGTAGCTGTCTCCATACTGCACTGTGACTGACACTAGATTGGTAGCCATGCAGGAGGTGCTTGGTGTTAATATAATTTTGTGATGAATGTGTTTTCAGTGATCTTGATGATGAAGGGTAGGTGAGTGATGGGCTGGTAGCTTGAGATATCATCAGGTTCTGATGTGAATTTCATCATAAGTGAGTGGATCTGGTCTGTCTTGAGAGCTGGGAGATACCTTGAGTGACGGAGGGATTGGCAATTGTGAGTAGGGTTGAGAACCCTTCTCTTCAGTGTTCTTTACTGAAGCATCAGGGTAATTCATCATCTTTATAGAATGTGGGTTTGAGAGAGTTGAGGATGCAGGAGACCAGGGTTTGAGGAATGATCATTGTGGGAAACAACACAGAGGTATGGATGTCGAGTAGAAATAGACTCTGGGTTGTCAATATGCGGTCAGACATTCTGTATTTTTTAGTGGAGAAGAAGTTGATGGCCTAACATTTGTCGGTGCAGTGTGCAACTGGATGGTGAAGCAAGAGATTGATGCAGAGCTTGATTCTCTTGAATGAGTCTTACTTCTGTTGGTGGTCACCTTGATGATACTGGCACTTGGCATTGACCGATGAGATGTTCATGATTTGCATGGAGTGACTTCAGTAGTTTGAGGTTCTTGGGAATCCTGCTTTTTTCCATTTTCTTTTTCTGCATGCAGATGGAGTGCTTGTTGATGGCAAGGCCATGGAGTACCAGAGTGCTGAAGGGTATGGGTTGCACTTGCCATTTAGAGTTGGCATGTGAGTGTCCACCTGGATTTCCAATAATGTGTTAAAGTTGTTTAGAAGGGTGATATTGGGAAGCCTTCGAAAGGTTTAAAGGTTTGTGTTGAATGATTAGTGTGTCGGTGGGGTTGAGGAAGGTGTGCCGTGTTGTTGTTTTCATCTTTTAGATGTCTAGGAAGTCATTGAGGAGAGTGGTGAGGAAGTCTGACAGTTTGTCTACAACGTCCTTGTTCTGCCCATGGAGCCTGTAGATGAGATGGAATTCAGTAACTGAATTGCAGAGAGTGGGATGTGGCATAAGATGAGCTCCATGCAGGTGAATTTTACTTGCTTGCCTGGTAATGATATTCTGGTACTACACGTGAGAGAGATAATCAGTGAATAAATGGTGAGTGAAGTGGACTTTCCTTCCCAGTGGGATATTGCTATAAACAGCTGGAATTGGATTTCACTGGGGGACACATCTCTTCTTGTATTGACAGAAATAATAACGTTTTGGACTTGGCCCTTTTGGCTAAAGTTCCCTAAACTTTTTGCCTTCCTCCTAGACCTTTTTTCTGAGACAGTATTGCCAACTTATATGCTTTGGGCACTTTGCCACTGCTGATCAGGGTCAAAGTGCAAGTGCTCCCTGTGTAAAGTGTAATGTAATTGGTTGTCCATGATTGGTATGTTTGCCTTTCTAATAAAGTCCCTAGTAAAGTGCATAATGTGTGCCTGGGCTGGTAATGCAAATGCTACTAGTGAACCTGCAGCAGTAATTGTGCTGCCCACACAAGTAGCCCTAAAGAGATAACTCAGGCCTGCCACTGCAGTGCCTGCACACAGTTTGTTAAACTGCCTTGTTGTCCTGACAAGTGCACCCACTTGCCAGGCCTTACCCTTCCCTTTTTATGCATATCAGACACCCCTATGGTAGGTACAAGGTACCCCCCCTGGGCAGAGTGTAGTGTATGTGAAAGGTAGGACATGTACTAAGGTGTGTACCATGTCCTGACAGGGAAAAACTGCCAAATTCGTTCTTCACAGTTGCAAGACCATCTTGCTCATAGGACAGAATGGGGAGGCTGTGCAATATGCTCACAGCCTATCTTCCTATAGGCTTAAGATGGAGAGGTGAAGTTTAGTGTGCTTGATCTCACAATTTTACCACATCTTTTTGTAAAGGTGGTTTTTGAACTGTGTGTTTAGAAACCACGCTTCTAGAAGTGGCTGGTTTCTTTGTTCTAACAATTCTGTGTGTCTCTCCCTGGTTGTGGATTGACTGTCTGGATTTGAATGTGATAGGATCTGGGAAATGTCTTGACCCAAGGGAGGGGGTGAGACAGCAACATGCTGACCTGTATCTGGAGTGTAGGGGGGAGGAGTAGCCCCTTGGGAGGAAGAGGTCTGGGCTGCTGCCATAAAACAATGGCTCCATCTCCTGATGAGTGATTGAGGATCCAGACCCCCCACTAATCTAAGTAAGAAGTTTTCACTGGCAGGGAGACACCCAGAACTGGTTTGGACAGGGGTCAGTGCACCCTGAACACAAAGACTTCAAAGACATTTAGGGGTATAACGATTAGAGCTAAAACCCCTGAACGTTGGACTGATCAAGACTGAAAAGGATTGGAAACTACTTTTGTGGTCAAGAGGAACCTCTGCCAAGGAAGAACAGCTGAAGAGACTGAAGAGAAGGACTGGCCTTTGCTGTGTGTTCTGGGGCTGGCCTGCAGTTTGCTGATTTAACCAAGGAGAGGCTAAGGGACTTTGCAGTGTGATGTGTTCCCCTACTTGAAAGGACTTTGCTGTGTGCTGTGTCCTGAAGTATATCCAATCAACAGGAGAGTTAGGGTCAGAAAGCCACTCTTAAACCCCTATAAATAATACTATAACAACTAAAGAGTGACTATAGATGCCACTGCGACACCTAGGCTTACTGGCATTTCTCAGTAAGTACAGTGCTCAACACAGGGTGAAAAATAAGCTAAGTGAAAAAACAACAAACAAACTTTGTTTCTAAAAAGAACCCTCACTCACCCTAGTGATGACATGCTTCATCATGGGGTTCCCACTGGGGTGACTGAGTGTCCCCCCAGTGTGCTGCGACGCCTGCAATTGCAGCGGAGCTGGTTTAGTGAAACAAAAATATATGTGCTCTGGTGTAGTGAGTGCAAAGTTAAAAGATCTCAGCTGTACCAAAAAACAACTTTATTAAAAGGCCAGCTGATCACATTAAAAATGTATAAGGACTACAATAGCAGTTTTTATTAGACTGTTATGTCCTATTAGTGAAAGGTTGACATGTTTCTGCTAAATGCTGCTATGTTCAGCTCAGCTTTCATCAGGACCAAGTGATTTTATCCCCTGGGGGTCCACGCACGCTAAGGCGTGTCCACACCGTGAGGATACAAGTGTGAAAAAAGTAGAAAAAAACTCACGGTTTTACCCGTGTAGGCTCTCCCGAAATTCAACAGGGGCCAAATTCTGAAAAAGAAGTCCGACAAACATTGAGCCAACATTCAACATACTTCATACAGTTGGTTCATTATGATTTGTCAAAGCAACGCTCCGTTATTGTGGTGTTAACTTCTCCATACGGAGTACTTTCCCATAAGCTAGATCTCCCAACACAGTGAGTGAGTCGTTTTTCTTTACAACCATCACCTCTAAACCCTGTGTCCTGAAGTAACTTGTCCCCAACAGCCCGAGGAGAGCAGCCTCCCTGTTGTGGAAACTCAGGAACATAAAAATTCCCAAGTGTGTCTCAGCAAAGCTGTGTGAATGTTCTTCGTGCAACTTGAGACCTTCGTGAGGATTGTCGGGTGATTGTGTGTACCCGGAGTCCAAGGGAGTCTCAGCGACGCTGTGTGCTTGTGCTTTGTGCAGCCTGAGACCTTCGTGAGGAGTGCCCTGTGGTCGTGGGAATCTGGAGCTCAAGTGAGTCTCAGCAACGCTGTGTGCGTGTGCCCTGTTGCAGCCTGAGACCTTCGAAAGGATTGTCCTGTGATCGTGTGCACCCAGATTCCAAGTGAGTCTCATCAATGCTGTATGCGTGTGCTTCGTGCAGCCTGAGACCTTCGTGAGGATTGCCCTGTGATCGTGTGCTCCCAGAGCTCAAATGAATCTCAGCGACTATGTGTGTGTGTGCCCTTTGACAGCCTGAGACCTTCGTGGGAACTTGCCCCGTGACTTTGTGTCCCGGATCAGTCTTGTTCTGTGCTTCGATCGACAGAGTGAACAGAAGTGTTGCGATCGTCATTGCCATTGGCCCAGACCGGCATCCCCAGAGGAGCTGTGGGAATTCATTGCCGCCGGCCCAAGCCTGCCTTTGTCAAAGACAGACTTCGAACCATCACCGTCGGGGGTCCGAGTTCTACCGCCCAAGACCAACGAAGTCACATCAGAGTCCTAAGCTGCGAGGGGAGGAGAGGAGAGTGAGATCGTACCCCCCAGGTAACACTCAATGTGCGTGCATGTGTCGCCACCTGTGGCGGGGTGCGAGCACTGAGGGAAATGCTCTCGGCCTTTCCCTCTTTGCTGCGCGAGCCTCCGCTCAAGCCCGTATCGCGGCCCATACTTGCCAAGGAGTGGCAGTACCGGGGCAGGAGTGTGGACCTGCACTTTGTTTTCCATCATAACAGTGTTGGGGGCATATTTTAGCAGTATTTTAGCAGTAGCTGATCACGAGTCAGTAAGAGTGGCATACAGACCGTCCAGAGCGCCGCAATTGGTGCTGGAGGACATTATTTTTGCATTGCGAACTGCCTGATTGTTGCATTACGAATTGCATTATTTTGGCATTACGAACTGCCTGATTGTTGCATTGTGAATTGCATTATTTTTGCATTACAAACTGCCTGATAGTTGCATTCCGAATTGCATTATGTTTACATTATGAAGTGCCTGATTCTTGCATTACGAACTGCATAGCATTGCATTAGGACTGCATTGGATCATTGAGAATTGCTCATTAATACTGAAAGAACCTACAAGGGCTTGCTGGTCTAATAACCGGCAAGGTGAAATATTACAAATACGCATATGTTGGATTTTTATCTTGTGGTCTCATCGTATATCTTGTTTTTATAAACATATAATTGTTTTTCATGAAACTCATGTGGAGTCCATTTGTGGTGTTATCACTAGGTGACTGAGAGTGTGGTTGCAAATAAACATTTGCCTTGGAGATAAGCCTGGCTGCTCGTGCCAAGCTACCAAGAGGGTGAGCAGGGTCTATCTGAGAAGGTGTCCTTCCTTTCCCTGACTTAGAAGCAAGGGTCCCTATTTGGACTAAGGTACCTACCTCAGCTAACTAGAGACCCCCAGTTCTAACATAAGGCATCAGGACCATCACAAAAGCTCCTTCCTGGAAAGTTTTGTGGTGGGACGAGAAAAAGGATGGGGATCCTAAAATGGCTAAATGGATTAATGCCAGATTTGGCAGAAAGCAAGATATTAGTCCAGATAGCATACTTTTTCTTGTTGGGGCGGATCCGGAGGAACCATCCTTGGGGCCAAAAATATATTTTAAAAAACAATTACACAAATTTGCAGTGGATTCTTGAACTTGCAGGAATTGTTTTTTTTTAAATGTCCATGCCTTAAGAAACCCTCTCTCCCCCGCTGGGGTGGGCCCGGTCCTGGGTAGGATGGTGCAAATTATTTGGAAGGGGAGGGGGCATGCAGCCCCCCTCCCTGAGCCTTCAGCAGTCCTTTGGACCCCATCCTCTGGGGCAGAATGAAATAATTAGGGAAGGGGGAGTGCAGCCCCCTCCCTGGGCATCTTCAAGCCCTGGGGTTCAATTATTTAAAAAGGGGAGGGGTGCACAAATATCCTTCCTGAGCCTATGAGGACCCGGTTACCTCACCACGTGGGCCATTATTTGAATTTTGGATAAGGGGCATGCGGCCTCCTCCCCAAGCCTGTTCCGGCCCCGGGGACTCAATTCCTCGTGCCATTATTTTAGTTTTTTGGTGAAGGTGCCCTCTGCCCACCTCCCCGAGCCAGGATTGGCCCTGAGGACCCCATCCCTTGGGGTCTTATACTTTGGAATGTCTCGGGAAGGGACTGGGTAACCCACCACATATTGAAAAAAGATCCAGTTCCTGACAGGGAAGCCGGCTATGGCTGCGAGAGCCCAGGGTCTCCCTCTGTTACCCTGACAAATATTAGCCGTAGCAGCCGTGGGTAGGCACTGGGGCACCTACTTAAGAAAAAAATGCTGCCTCTCGCCTATATCCATGGTGGGTCTCAGCTGGAGAGTTGGCTGGAGCCATGGAGGCCCTAGGACTACCGCCACAGCCTCCAAACAAAATGTAAGGTGTGGTTGTCCCAGGTGGGCACCGGGACACCCACAAAAAGTTCTAAAAAAAAGTGAGCAATAAATGAGCAGCCAGTAGTGCCCCATAAAACCCTAGGGCGTTTCGTTGCGCGCACTGCATCCCCAAATGCAATGCAGTGCGCACAACGAAATTCGTTTGATTTATTTAACTGTTTACTTACCTGCAAACCTCCATTATCCATACATTACTAGCCCCCACCCTGCCCCTCCCCCTCCCCACGTCACCGCCCCGTCAGGTACTCCCCTACCGACCGCGGCTGTGCACACCATGTGGCCAGGTCCTGCACCCAACACCTGGCTTGGCCACATTCAGTCAGGTACTCCCCTACCGACCGCGGCTGGGTGTGCATGAGCAAAAGCCATGTGCATCAGGGTGTAGGGCACATGCAGGCCAGGCCTGGCACCCAACCCTATGCTGTGCATGGTGATGAACTTCTTACTTTATGTTAAAGAACACTATAGAAGTTCACTGAAAAAAACAAAGGTTAAAGTTAGGAATTATAATATGTTAGTTTACAGTTTAAAAAAACTTGGAAATTCACTGAAAAAAAAGAAAGTTAAAGGGACATTATATTTAAGTGAAAATGTCAGTTAAACAAATACCATTTTAAATTAACAAAACCACTGGAATTCATCAGTTATAATTATCTAAAATACCTATAACTGCTGCCATAAAGTAACTATAACACACTCCCTCGCCATGCACTCCTCATTACCCCAAAAAATGCATCCTTAAGACATGTTCAATTACATCATTGTTAACATATATATGTGTGTGTGTGTGGATATATATGTATATTGCTGTGAGCAAGCGGCTTGCCGTCGAAACGCGTTGAGGCTATCCATCGGATTAAAACATCTGTGTTACATTCCCACAGAGTCAGCGCCTGTCATTTATTGTTGTTAGGATTGGTAATATATATATTCTCCAAATTAGCAGCAATAGTTGACGATGTGCTCCTGTCCGTCAAAAGTGCGCTGTTACCAACGAGGTCACCAGCACATCTAAATTATTTTACATATAGATATTGTTTCCTCAGCTTGTGAAATCAATTATTTTTTCTTCAGCTTCTAGAGTATCGGTCACGCCTCATTACTATGTGAGATAAATATGGAATATGTATATACAGTCAACCTCAAGGTTGGCACGTTTCGTCAGCATCCCACAGCTCTACACCCTTTCTTCCATCTGTACTTGGCTCACAATTCTCCAAGACATAAGCAGGGTCCAGGAGAGCGGTGCGGCTGAGGTATCGGCCTGTTGCACAAAAGTGGCAGGCAGACTTAGGTAGGTGGCACAACAATGCAATGCGAAGCACTGCCTCATATGCTGGTGAGTGGAGACATTTGGGCAGCTGGCAGTGACTCACAGGTAGAGTTAGCAAGTCCTCATGTGATTGGCAAGACGCCATACGTGTGTCCAAGTTCGCGTCCTACCAACCACAAATGCAACAATAGAGAGTAGACTTTTCCAATGGTGGCAGGAGAGAACAATGACAGGTTGGGGCACACCAGTATGTGGGGGGGGAGGAAGCACTGACACAGACAACAGGATAGTGTGATAAAGGCCGCTTTATTGGAATCAGGTGCACCCTGGAAAACTACACCCACCTGGCCTGTGCCGAACAAAACTAATGCTCACTAATAACAACTGCCTGACAGCCCCCCACCCCTAAATGGATCCCCAACATTGCAACCGAAATGCTAACATCCACTCTGCAACCTACCCCCTACACACCAAACTGCAATGACCTCAGTGACCTCAATGACCTCAACCCCCACCTACCGATACAGCCCCAGGCCTCCTGCCTCCTGCAAATACCCCCTTTTCTTATTAGGAAAGCGCGACCAAGTACCAGCACCTGTTCCAGCGACACCACAACTCCTGACACCTTACCGTCCCAGTGCACCATCAGCCAACAAAACCCCCCATCAGACCAATCCCAACAAAACCCCGTGCAAAAAAACCCAGGGAGGGAGGGAGGGACAAAAACTCGAGACTTAGTGCCCTGGCTGCTGTGTCACTGCACCACAAACGGTGGGCAGTGACACAAAATGTCCGGTTATATAGCGGACCAGCCCAAAAGTAGCCCAACCAGCCCAACCAGCCCAAAGACGTCAAGCCCTCAGTGCTCCCCAGGACCCCCCCCACCCACTGCCCAAACTTCCCCGGGAGGGCAAGCCTCCCGCTGGTCGGCTGCCCCCCACATCCCCAATGGGGCACACCAGTAGGTGGGGGGGGGGAAGCACTGACACAGACAACAGGATAGTGTGATAAAGGCCGCTTTATTGGAATCAGGTGCACCCTGGAAAACAACACCCACCTGGCCTGTGCCGAACAAAACTAATGCTCACTAATAACAACTGCCTGACAGCCCCCCACCCCTAAATGGATCCCCAACATTGCAACCGAAATACAAACATCCACTCTGCAACCTACCCCCCTACACACCAAACTGCAATGACCTCAGTGACCTCAATTGCCTCAACCCCCACCTACCGATACAGCCCCAGGCCTCCTGCAAATACCCCCTTTTCTTATTAGGAAAGCGCCACTCGAAAGACGCTTAACGACTTTCGAGCCCCCCGTAGGACTCCTGCCCCTTAGGGTACCTGAGCACCCACAACGCTCCATCCAACGCCTCCTTCAACTGCACTATGTACAATTCCATGCCATACCTAGATAGGTGAACCCTATCCTCCCTGAAAAAATAGACTGCCCTGTAACTCAACTCCGGGTGCTCCATCCTACCTACCCCTTCCTTGGCACAGAAATCCCTCATCTCCCTGTTAATCTTCCTCCGAGCCCTGTCAATAGCCCCTGGGCGCTCTGCTCCCCTCCACACCCGCCTGGGGATAAACTCGGACCAAATCACGTAGCACCCTGCCCACTGCTTTTTGATTTCCTTCAGGTCCCTCTTCATTTGCTTGACCAATGCCAGCCCCTTACACTGCACCAGGTCATTTTTGCCCAAATGTATCACCACCACATCCGGGCAAACACCCCCCCTGACCACTGTATTCAACAAAGGCATTAACTCATGCCAACGCCTACCCCCCTTTACCCTCCAATGACAACGATACAATCTTTCATCCAGTCCAAATTGAGCTTCCGATGTCTGTCCCACTCCGCCTGCTCAGCCCGTTTTACAAATGAGTGTCCCACAATGTACACATTCAAAACTGCCACCTCCGGCCCCGCCACAGCACCTGCAAAGACACATATCAGAAGGTGAAAATCAATTCAAAACCCCCATCCGCCTCCCGCATCCTCACGAACGTCCGGTAGCAGTCCGACTTCCACCTCCCCAGCCTCTGTATCTCCTCCTTCCCCCACACCCTCCGTGCCGCCTCCGTCGCCGCCCCGATCCGAAAGGAATGCGTCCCGAAAGCCAGTGGGTCCTCACCCATGTACCGCAGGGCGTGCCGCAGAACCCACAACGCCTGAGCCGCCGTCACTCTGCCACCGCCGCCACCTCGACCAAAAACCTCCTCCTCCCCACACACCGGCTCACCACCAGCCTCCTCCCCACGCCGCGGGACACACCCCCTCCTGACCACCTGGGCCCAACACCACCCAAGTCCCCACCCCCCGTTGGTCCATCTTAGAGCGACGCAAGCACACCGCCACCTCCCGCGCTCGCAATTCCACATCCTCCCACAACACCCCCTGCCCCCCTCTCGCGCCCACCAACTCCGACACTCGGAACGCTCCAAAAAACAGCCAGGACATCAGGGTGGAAAACAACACCGACTCGCCCCCATCCTTGCACACAGCTGGCAACGCACCAATGACCCCCTCCAGTAAAACCACCGTGATGGGTCGCCGCGACCGCACTTTAGCACCCCTCTCCCTCTCCCACCCCTCCAGCAATCGGGTCCCCAGTTCCCCTGCCGACGGGGGGTACCCCCACCACAGCTTCCCCATGAACGCCACCGCCGACAGCTTGCCCGCAATCGTCACCCGCGACAAACCCTTGGCCATAAGCGCCAACATGAACCTCACAACCTGTTCCTCGCGTTGCCACCGGTCCCCTCGCTTTACCGCGCCAGACAGAAGGAATTTCTCCCAGGCTTGCTTATACGCCTTCCAAGTAGAGACCGCTGCCGATGTCTTCACCAGCTGAAAGACCCGGCCTCGCCCACCAACCACAGTTCCCTCAGGACCGGCGTCTTGACTTCTGCCGTGGCTAGCCCATGGAATCTCTGCCACTGTGAATGAGACAAAGCATCCGCAATTTCATTGTCCACCCCGGGGACGTGTCGCGCATGAAACAAGATGTCATTCTCCAAGCAACGCAGCACAAACACCCTCATCAACTTCAGCACCTGCGGGTCCCGCGCCGACTGCCTGTTCACAACCTGCTCGACGAACATGTTATCCACCCGAAACAACACTCGCTTGTGCGCCAGCTCCGCCGCCCATACCGAGACCGCCACCACCAACGGAAACAATTCCAAAAAGGCAATGCTCCACCCCCCCCGCTTGCCACTGTGCCGGCCACTGCTCAGCGCACCATTTTCCATCCCAGTACAGACCGAATACCACCGACGCCCGCAGCATCAGAGTACAGGGTGACGTCCCACTCCCAGTCCTCCGCCGGTGCCATGGTCACCCCATTGAACCGTCCCAGGAACGCTCGCCACATGCACAGATCCTCCTTCATCCCCACCGACAGGCGCAAATGGTGATGAGGCAAGGTCAAACCGGACAACGCCAGACCCAACCGCCGGCAGAACGTTCGGCCCGCCCGTACCACTCGACAAGCAAAATTCAGATGCCAGCAACAGCACCTGCACCTCCCGCACCGTCACTTTCTTCTTCGCCAGCATACCATCCACTAAGGCCACCATAGCCGACCTCTTATCCTCCGGTAGGCGTGCTTCCATGGCGACCGAGTCGAGCTCAAAACCGAGAAAGGATAACACCGTACTGGGACCGTGCGTCTTCTCTGGCGCCAGGGGAACACAAAAATCCCCCATCAGCCCGGTCAAACCGTCCAGCTGCCGCTGGCAGTCCACCGCACCGGGCCGCCCCACCAGGAAAAAGTCATCCAGGTAGTGTGTCACTGACTCCGAGCCTGTGCGCCTGGAAAAAACCCACTGCAGGAAGGAACTGAAGCGCTCAAACAATGCGCACGAGATAGAGCACCCCATAGGCAGCACCTTGTCCATGAAAATGAGACCATCAAACTGAATACCCAGCAACTGGTGATCTGCCGGGTGGACCGGGAGTAATCGGAAAACCGACTTGACATCACATTTTGCCATCAGCCTCCGCGCCACATCAACCGACGAGTAGGTTACCGATGACAAGTCCGCCGAAATGTAGTCGTTCACCGACTCCTCCTCGGGCCAAGGCAGGTGTTGTATCAGCCGGAATTGCCTCGCTTCCTTCTTGGGCACCACCCCGATGGGGGAGATGATCAAGCTCGACAGCGGAGGCTCCGAGAAGGGGCCCGCCATTCTGCCCTCCCTGACCTTGAACAGCTTATCCCGCACGATGCCCGTGTGCGCATTCACTGACTTCAGATTGTCCGCCCAGCGAGAAATCTGGGGGCCCTCATACCCCAACCGAAAACCCTCCCAAAAACCGCGCCGCAGCACCGCAGCATCCTCCGCCCGCGGATATGCCGCCAACCATGGCTCCATCTGCTCCAGCTTAACCGGCGTACGAGCCTTTTCCCAAAGCTCCAGCTCCCCCCTCTGCATCTCCCCCGCCCGCCACCTTGCCCCCCCCAGATTGTGCACTTCCTTGTGCAGACTGCTGCCCCGGGGGCCCCCGACCCCCCCAGCAACGCACCACTGGGTGACGCCGCCCACATTTCGAGCACTCGAGCCGGAAACGGCACACCGACCGCCGGCACACTCATTTATTGAAGTTCCAGCAAGCCCCGAGTGTGGCCTGGCCGCTAGACTCACCCTGCCCCACCCCCCGCGGGTGGGGCGGGCCGCAAAGGGGGTCGGCACCAGCGGCAAACCGCTGGCAGTATAGATGGTGCGGCCGAACTTGGCCCCACCCATCGTCTGCTGGTAAAAGTCCGAGTCCAGCTCCGCCCATTGCGCGTCCGGGTCAGCCGCCATGCGTGCCCGGAACTCCTCGTCATAGTGTGACCACGCGAACCCGCCGTAGGTCACCTGTGCTCTCCGCACCACATCCATGTATTTGAAAAGCGCGATGGACCGATCCGGAAACTTCTAACAATACACGCTTATGTTTATGAGGAAAGCCGCCGACCAGTTGTCCAGCGTCAGGGGCACCTTCGGACGTCTTGCCAATTCCTGCTCCTCCTCCTTAGACCCCTCCTTTGACGTCGACTCCCTGTGCAGTAGCTTCAGGATGTCAATGTACTCCCCTTTCCATATCTTCTCCTTCGTCGCTAGCGAAAGGTGCGCCCCCAGCGGCTTAGTCAGCCGCATGTACAGCAACTTACGCACCGGCACAACACAACTCTCCTTCCCCCCTCCCGTTGCGCCTTTTGCGTCGACCGCCACCGACCCGCCGCACACGCCTGACCCGTCGCCACCCACCGCCGCGCCGTCCGTACCTACTCCTGCGTCTTGCACGTACCTACCTCTTGCTAGCCGCCACCCGTCCTCCCCCCCGCACCTGTCCCCACCGAAACCTGCACGCAGTGCCGCTTGCCACTCCCCGCTCCGTTTCCCACCTTACCTGGCGTCAAGGTCGGCATCCTCACCGGATCCCGTTGCCTAACCAGTGGAGCTGAGGGGGCCGTCACTCTGGGCGCGTCCTGCCGTGCCGGCACCTGTAGCACACTGCCAACAAAATTACTCACCCCCTCCTCCCAGATCTCCCCCTCCTTCACAGACTCCCCGTTGCCACCATCCACGCACCCCCGGCCACCCCCTAGGGGTTCCAGCCGGCTCAAGCCAGCCTTCTCCCTACACACCCGCATCAAGTCAACCAAATCCACTCCCCCCCTTGCCCATCTGCCACACTCGCACCAAAAGAAGAAGTATGCGCATCCACAAGCATCCCACTGCCCTTGGCGGCCGTAGCGACGCTTCGGGGGGGGGCGGCGGAGACATCTCCCACCTCCGTCCATTGCGGTCACCTGCCAGGTCCCTCGCTGGGGCTCGACCGCCCGTACTAGACAGAGTCGGCCCATCCTCTCGGTGGTGCGGAGTCCAGCATGCCAGGGTGGAAAACCCGCCCTCCCATCCCCGCGGCGCCCTCCGCCCCATCCTGCTGAGTGACCACCTCGCCGTGCCGGGATTCCCCCGCCCACATAACCCCATCCCCCCTCCCAGTCCCAGCCCGCCGGCCCCCCACCCCCCAACCCCCAACAAGGCCCCACACCCCCCGTGCCCACCCCAGCTCCCCGCCACTCCCCCGACTCCCCACCCTTCTCCCCCACTCCCCCCTGGCAAGCCACTCCCCCACCCCCCCGGCCTGGCTCCTCCCCCCACCCCTTCCCCTCAGCGCCCGCCCCAGCGACGGAGACCTGCTCGGGCCCACTACGCCCCCTCCCTCCTCAGATGAAGACGACCCCCAGTCTACCTCCTCCAGCTCAGACTCTTCAATTAACAGCGGGGACCCCGCCCCCCAGCATCCACCCCCCCGACTGGGACCCCCCTGTTCCTCCCTGGTGACCACTGCTTCTCCCCCAGCACCCTCCCCACCAGCAGCCCCAGCACCCCCCATGCCCCCAGTACCATGCCCCCACCTCCCGCACCCCCTTCCACCGCCATCTCCTGACTCCCAGGGCCCGCACCCACCATGCCCTCCTACCCCCAGATCTTCATTTTGGGCCGTCCTCTCTCCCCCGGTCCCCCCAGCAACCTCCCCCCTCCCTCCCGCCCCCTCCACAAAAACGAGTGCCTGCTTTGCGCCTCCTCGCCTGTTCGCCCCAGCCCCTCCTCGCGCCTTCCTCCGCGGCGCATCTTTGCCACGCTTCCCCCCGCCCCTCGCTCCTCCGCCCCCCCTCCCGCTACTCGGAGCCGGCCGCACAGGCCAGTACGGCCGCCGCGGATCCGTTTGCAGAGCGCCGTGGTGGCCTTACCTGGGGATCGGACCGCACCAGGTCCATGCGGCCCGCCTCTCCCAGAAGCCGCAACGCCTCGGTCACCCTGAGGCCCCTCAGCGCCGCCATCCCCACACGAACACCGCCGCACTTCGCTCCGCTCCGCTACCGCCAATAACCGAGCGCTATCACCAGCCTCCCACGCTCGCCGCAACACACCTCAGGCCCACCGTACAAAAACTCGAGACTTAGTACCCTGGCTGCTGTGTCACTGCACCACAAACGGTGGGCAGTGACACAAAATGTCCGGTTATATAGCGGACCAGCCCAAAACTAGCCCAAAAGCAGCCCAACCAGCCCACCCACCCCAACCAGCCCAAAGACGTCAAGCCCTCAGTGCTCCCCAGGACCCCCCCCACCCACTACCCCAAACTTCCCCGGGGGTGGCAAGCCTCCCACTGGTCGGCTGCCCCCCCAAATCCCCCATGAGAAGAGAGGAAATGATACTAGGACTGGAAGAAAGGAAGTCGGGTGGGGAGAGGATGAAGACAAAAGATGACGATTTCTGAAAGAAAATCACACAACGCAAAAGCATGAGGAGGACAGGGACTGAAGAAGACAGAGAAGGCAAAGAGAAAGCATAGTGAGGACAGAGATCAGATGTTTGTAGGACTACTTCTTTAAGCCTTCAAACAGTAACGGGATAATGTGACCTGCCACAAAAACTCCATGGGCCATCCAACCAATGACAAACTTTGGAAATGACAGAACAGCCCATGGCTGAAGAGGACTCACTCAAAACCCACTCTCTCTATAGCACTTCTTAAAATACTTATTTTTTAAGTATTCATAACATGAGGTCTTACAAACAGCTAAAATTGTCTATAGAGTCTCGTAATCAGCTTATACGTCAGTGGATGCGTACATATGTTTTGTACCCCAATGCTTATGTTTTCATTTCAGCGGATTTCAGCGGCTTCTTAGGAACATAAAACCATTCAACATACATGTTCAGGTGTATTATTAGCAGTGAAATAAATGTAGAAATAAGCGAGTAGCTTGAAATTTTCCACAAAACACCAACTAAAGATGGCATAAAATGAGCAAAAAAAGAAATGTAGAAAAATATAGACGAAAGTTTAATAAATGCCCTAAATCCGGGAGTCCAGTTTATAATCTTACTACTCGTACACTTGTGGGAAATGAAAATGATGCCAGTCGCTAGGTAGATGGTACTTTATATGGTAGCAAAAGATTTTGAAAAAAATGTGTCGCATTTGATTAGGTAAACCAAACTTACAAAAAATGAACTATTAAAATGAAGCAGGTCACTGAACAGAGCAAGACAATTCTGAAACGAGCTTGCCCCGGGCCAGCACAGATTTTTCTAAACTTCCATTTCTGTTAGGCACAATTGCTAAAACATGCTCAGACAACATCAATCATCATGACTGTTTTATTCTTGTACTATGCTGTAGGATTAGGAAAACGTGCAACACGTTAAAGGATGTATTAATTGCATTTATCTGCAAAGTGATTAAAAGCTGTTTTCCAATGAAATAATCTCATGCGGAATAAAAAGAATATCGCTTTACACATAAACAAGCATTTGCAATGCAAATGTGGTCTCATATTTGTGAGAGTTAGATGTACTGGTGTTGTAAATGACAACATCTTTTACCCATGTGTTTTGGATTGGAGTGGAGCAGATGTATGTGGTGTAGAGTGGAATTATGTGGGTTGGATTGGAATTGTTAGTTGTGGAATTGTGTGGTGTGGAGTGGATTTGAGTAGTGGAATTATGTGGCATGGTGTGCAGTGGAAATATGTGGATCGAATTTGTGTGGTATTGAGTGTACCGGAATTATGTGGAATGGGATTGTGTGCTGTGGATGTATCCATCGTCTACAATATTTCCCTGTCAGATGCTCTCTGCCATGATGCAAAGACAATTTGTAGGCTTAGTAAATAAGATTAACATTTTAGGCTTAGTAATAAAAGGTAAAGTTTATCACTTTGCTGTAAATTCCACATCACCAAATGCAACTGGTCTCTACAGAATCCCTTAGAAGAATATCTTTTAGAAAGAATTGACTATATATGAGAAAGAACTGAAGACACATGTTAGTGACCAATAACCAGTTCTAACAAAGACACAGATCTCGTAATATATATATAACATATTCTGGTCTCAACTGTAAGGTCCTGCAGATACAGCAGTGTGTTGACCTCTTAAGACTGATTAAAGGAAATCCAGGTGAAACTGAAAGAAGTGCTGCTATAAAAATACCTGGGCGGATAGCTTCAAATTTACATTTGTCAGTCACTCAGGATTCTTTATTGGATGATTAAAAATCACCATAAAAGTACAAACATACAATATACCCCCCTTTTAAAAAAAAAACAAAAAAAACAATTAAATTAACATGAATCTCAGTGTTAATACAAACAAAATCACAATATGTTAAAAAGACATTATTGGCCTTTAGAACCTATCACTGAAGTTTCACAGTTCCCCACCCTCTGGTTGCCCTTAATCGAACCGCTACTTTAATGAAATTAATGATGCAGCACAGTGTAAGGGGATCAGTCGCTTGTTGTAGAAAGATCAAAGCCTCTTGAGCACATTTCATATTAGCTTGTTTTAAAATATCAACCAAGAATCTACGCCTAGGCTTTGAATAAAATGAACATAACAATACAAAATGAAGGGAATCCTGCGGAGACCTATTGTGGCAGCCGCAGGTTCCCTTCTGCTCAATTGTAGTTGAATACCCTAGTGGTGATGCCAATAAATAAGGTAAAAAATTGAGCCTAAAACAACACATTAAAAACCAGTCCTGGGCATTGTGTATCAGATATAAATAAGGTTCCATTCCTTCTGTGATCTTTACAAGGTTATACGCACACACCATGGTTTTAGCCCTTTCTAGCTCTGTTCTCTGTGTAACTTTGTGTGCCAAGAACACTTTTTTTACAGTCATTTTATGCTGAGGGGTAATCGCTGCCGGGTCGTCAAAGAGATTTCCGAAGCCCAGAGTTTCCAATGCAGACTTAACATAACTGAGCCACGGGATTCGCATCCATTTATCTCTACCCAGGCAATCATTCATGATTTCCCTGCTTAAAGTCGCTTCTGAGTTAACCCAGATTTTTAGCCAAGCTAAGATTGGCCTGACCTTCACCAGATCTTCAAGGTAGGGTATCCCTAACTCCCTGTGTGCAATTGTTGCAGCTAGACTTTGTGTAACACATAAAGTTATACAGGTTCAGCACCTGTTCAGGGCACCATCTCCCCAACCTTCGTCCATAACCTGCCATTGGGCCGTTAGTGACATTCATCTTACGGCAACGTTCCTCCACCAGACAGTTGAATTTTAATGACCCGTCAAATAGTAAGCCCAGATACGAGAATGATTTAACTTTCTCTATCTTATGGCTCCCTATCGTGAAGGTAAATTTGTTGCAGGGTTTGTTACCAACTGATAAGATGTAGGATTTACCCAAATTAACAGACCGGTCTAATGAGCCCATAAAAGATACAAAACCATCAATTAAAATCTGTAGACTCTTTGGTGTGCGTCCGAGGAGGACCGCGTCATCTGCGTAAAGTAACACAGGAACATGACGCGACCCTATTCGTGGGCAATCGGGTCTCAGCTGTGGGAGATGCTGCTCCAAATTATTAATATAAGGAGAGAATAAGAAAGGCGCCAAAATGCAGCCTTGGCGTACCCCGCTTCTACAGGGGAAGGAGTCAGTACGTCCGCCCTCCATGTTGTACCTAACTTGCGCTGAGGTGCTACTATGCAGTTCTCTTAAGATGTTAATAAGGCCGACCTCTATCCCCATTCTGGTCATCATGTCCCAAAGCTTGTCCCTGTTTACATGGTCGAAAGCAGCTGCCAGGTCCATGAACCCCATATAAATGGATTCATTACTAGCCTTCGTATATTTGGCTGCTAGCATGTAAAGGTTCAAGCATTGGTCACTCGTGGACCGACCCATCCTGAAACCGTACTGGGTGTCTGAGATAATGTTGTTTGCCTCTGTCCACTTAGACAGCCGGTTTAATATCCCCCTTCCCAAAATGTTGGCAGATACATCGATCAAAGAGATCGGGCGATAACATTGGGGGTCGTCCCTATTACCCTTTTTAAAAATAGGGACAATAATAGCCGTAGATCAGGAGGGCGGCAAACCACAGCAAATTGCTGTGTTTATAACCCTGGTCATTATAGGGACCCATAATTCCACAGAGTTTAGGAACAGATCAGGCGGGATACCATCTGGGCCGGGGGCTTTGTTTTTAGACAAGCCCTCCATCCCGACCTTGATTTCCTTTAATGAGAAAACTACGGGCTGGCCCTGGTCAACATTCCCTTGTTCATCAGATGTTCCCGCTTCGTGATTATATAAACCCCTATAATGAGTGATCCACATGTCAGGCGTGATGTTTGTTCCTATTTCAGGGGCCTTGTCATCCTTGAAAGTGGGTCTGTTAATGATCCTCCAGAATTCTGTCATATCCCTCTTTTCCCCTGCCTCCCTTAAATCTGCCCATACTTCTGCTTGTAGTGCTATTTTCCTCCTACTCAGCTCGCTCTTATATTTTTTCCTACAAGAGACAACTCGTAGGGCATCCCTTGGCCTCATTTTAATACTATTTTTAAGCTCCCTTAGGGCCTTAGAGCAATCCCGGTCAAACCACCGCGGCTGACTACAAGTTCTTTTTTCCGGGGCACTAGTTTTTAATAGGCCATCTACCAAACCAGCAATCTGTTCGAATGCTGTGAGTAGCTGCTGCCCTTCTACTGTCATATCTAAACACACCTCAATAGCTGATTTCCCCTTCTCCATCAGAGATCTATAAAACCTTTCTCCATCAATTTTGGACCACCTAATGCGTCTGCCCTGATCAGTGACCCTCTCAATTATCGCTTCGGGCTTTCTACCTCTGGGACAGGCCCGATAGAGTACATCTAGTACCAGGGGGTTATGGTCACTAAACGGGTTCCAGTCAATCCCGGCTCTAGAAATTCTATTTTTAAAAGCCCTTGAAACAAGGATATAGTCGATATATGAGGAGCATCCCCTACCCTTGAAAGTTGGCGACAAGATGCCATCCTGCGGTATATACGCCATATCCATGGTATGAACCAGGTCTTGATTATGCAAAAATTTGGTTAGAGCATGACCTTCCACTGAATGTTCAAAATGAGCCCCGTTATCCACTGGGCAGCGCGACCATGCCACATCTAATGGGAAGAGAGCCGGGCAGAGGTGACAGTTAAGGTCCCCCATGACCAGAGTATTTTGGGCGTGGGTCCCGGTTCAACCAACAGAATCCTGGCACAATCTGCACTCCAATTCACTTATCAGTGCATTACAGCCTCCGCCTGCTACATTGTTATAAACGTTGAACATGGTCAGTTTTAATCCTTTACCATTAAACCGTACCTCTTGAATGTCATGTGAGTTACAGTTTAAGGTCGACCATGTGCCGTGGAGGTTCAGATCTACATATAAGGATAGCCCTCCCATGGCCCTACCTGATCTAGATTTCTTTGCAGGGATAAAGAAACATTTATATCCTTGGATATGTAAGGAACTATTATCTACTGCCCAAGTTTCTTGTAAGCAAATTATATTAAATCTGCTTATGTACTGGCGCCATTCTTTGTTATTAAATTTGGCTGCCAAACCGGCTATTTTCCAGGACACTATTCTAACTGCATCATCATCTGCCTCCCCAATTTTACCTCCCAATCCCAAGACTTGTACGGGATCGGTTCGCCCATCATCTGCAGCCACATTCTCAATCAATATGTCCTGAGGACATGTATGCTTTAGAAGGGGGACATATACATTACCATTATGGGTTGGTTCTACAATTAAAGAGGACACCTTTTGTGAACCAACGGCATCATCATCTGCTGTACCCCCTAAGAAAAGTCAGTCAACTCCCTCCATGCCCGCTAGAGCCGCAAAACGGTTATAAGTGGGCAAGGAGTGATCAACCTGTTGGTAAAAAAATGGTCTAGATCTACTTTCCTGCATTTGGAATGAGGGCCCAAAACCAACATTCTGATGTCGAGGTAGGGGGCCAATGTGATTGCTCTGGTAATGAAACAGGGGCCTAAGGTTAGATACCGGAGCCACTGTTCCTCTAGGATAGAAGTAAGTCAAATCACGTGCAGTGATTGAGTTACTAACATTTTGGGGGAACCAATTTACGATGTGTCTGACTGCTCTGTCATCTCAAAAATGTATTATAATGATATCACCCATTATGTCCTTAGTTCTTTGACCCAGTCAGGGGAGACGCCTGACATTAAGAATTACCCCGTTTATATTTAGTGGTAGTGGGCAATTCTGTCTCAGCCAATATATGACTTTATTTTTCAGCTGATGCTGATCTTCTCCACTACCCTCCTCTAAAACTGGCACTCCTGTAAGAACCACTACATACGGAACTGCTTCCGGAGGCAGTTCTACTCTAGGCCTCTTAGGTGAGAGTGCCCTGGCACGTTTTTCGTGGCCATTGGGTTTAGGGGCGTTCCCTAGGAGATTCGATTTTGTGCATTCCTGTGCCTCCTTTTCTTTATTTTTGATATTTAACCCTGCTGTATTGAGGGGCAATGTTTTTGGAGGTTTTGGTTTAGGCAAATTAGTAGTTTTTATTCCATTTTGGGCGATAGTAATTGGGGCCAACACAGGTATTGACGACGCTGATGTTGATTTAGATAAGTCCTTAATTGCCACGTTAACTTCCCCAATAGCCTGTTCTAGATTCGCCAGTTGATGGGTTAATCCTTTTAGCCTCTCTACTAACGGCAATGTGAATGATTTCATTAATGACTCTATACTGCCCATTAGATTAGTGCTAGATGGATCATTTTTTGGAATGGGTGTTGGATTAACCATTATAGGAGATGTGGGTACATTAGATGTGAAGCTTTTGGCGTGCCCAAAATTATTATGAGAAGTCTTATGTTTCTGTAAGGAGTTCCCCCTCTTTCTTCTTCTTTTAGGTGGCGGGCCTTGGGCTCGGGGGATTTTGAAAGTTTCCTTTAATTGATGGGCTGGGTCTACTCATGGTGGCAGAGTGTCTGGCAGGACTTCTACCTCTGGTGTAAAATTACAGTGAGAAGCTGAATCATTTTCAATCAAATCACTGGTTGGAACTAGTGGGGGGTTCTCTCTTGCAGGAGTAGTGGGATACTATCGTTAAAGGATGCCTCGGAGTCCTCATTTACTTTAGGGGTACTGTGGAGTGGTGAAATCGCTAACTGTAGCGAGCCCAGAGACGATCGCTTGTTCTTAATAAATTCAATAGAGCGACGTCTCTCAGCCCGTCGCTCTGCAAGAGCGATTTCCTTATCTGTTCCTGTGGCAACCCTAATTATATAGTTGTCAAGCGTGCGTTGGTTAGCTCCTCCTGCTGGTAATGGCTTATCCTTCGAAAGAGACGACATCGTTATTCACTGTTGGAACCTATTCAAACCACACTAGTATAGCCAACCCAAGCGGGTCAAATAATTAACTTTACAAACAACCAAGTTGAATATTTTAAGTGAACCAGCTTACTACTACGTTATGCGAAGAGTCTTTATCAGAAAGTAATCATCAAAAAAAGGGGGGCCCAGCCCGGTCTCCTTTCGTCTCTGAGGGCCTCAGAGGGCCCGCCCTTTGCCCGGGCTTCGCTCGACGTCCCGCTCGCGTCCCGCGGAGCTGTATGTAAGCCAGTTAAATGGGAGGTATTACAAGTCGGGGGCGGGGCTTGCAGGTGGTGCGGCCAAGGTGTCAAAGGCCGTGCAGGGACTCCTGGGCAAGTGAGTCCCTAGCGCGTTCCTCCCCTGCAATAGCCGTACTCTCCCCAGAGCACACAAAGTTCGTTGTCAGCCTTCCCCTCAAAGTCAATGCCGCGAAGCGGGTGCGGCGAGGAGCAGCGGCAGAGCAAGCAAGATGGAAAGGGCAGCGTCAGGTCAGTTTCTCAGCGTGACTCGCTTTCACTCAGCGTCAAGTGTCCCAGTAATATCCTGGAAATGGGGCTCTTTAAGCCGTTTGCGGCGCCGGGGGCGGGGCTAGCAGGTGGTGCGGCCAAGGTGTCAAAGGCCGTGCAGGGACTCCTGGGCAAGTGAGTCCCTAGCGCGTTCCTCCCCTGCAATAGACGCACTCTCCCCAGAGCACACAAAGTTCGTTGTCAGCCTTCCCCTCAAAGTCAACGCCGCGAGGAGCAGCGGCAGAGCAAGCAAGAGGGAAAGGGCAGCGTCAGGTCAGTTCCTCAGCGTGATTCGCTTTCACTCAGCGTCAAGGGTCCCAGTAATATCCTGGAAATGGGGCTCTTTAAGCCGTGTGCCGCGCCGGGGGAGGGGCTAGCAGGTGGTGCGGCCAAGGTGTCAAAGGCCGTGCAGGGACTCCTGAGCAAGTGAGTCCCTAGCGCGTTCCTCCCCTGCAACAGCCGCACTCTCCCCCAGAGTACACAAAGTTCGTTGTCAGCCTTCCCCTCAAAGTCAACGCCGCAAGGCGGCACCCGCAAAGCGGGTGCGGCGAGGAGCGGCGGCAGAACAAGCAAGATGGAAAGGGCAGCATCAGGTCAGTTCCTCAGCGTGATTCGCTTTCACTCAGCGTCAAGGGTCCCAGTAATATCCTGGAAATGGGGCTCTTTAAGCCGTTTGCCGCGCCGGGGGCGGGGCTAGCAGGTGGTGCGGCCAAGGTGTCAAAGGCCGTGAAGGGGCTCCTGGGCAAGTGAGTCCCTAGTGCGTTCCTCCCCTCAAACAGCCACACACTCCCCCAGAGCACACAAAGTTCGTTGTCAGCCTTCCCCTCAAAGTCAACGCCACGAAGCGGCACCCGCAAAGCAGGTGCGGCGAGGAGCAGCGGCAGAACAAGCAAGATGGAAAGGGCAGCGTCAGGTCAGTTCCTCAGCGTGATTCGTTTTCACTCAGCGTCAAGGGTCCCAGTAATATCCTGGAAATGGGGCTCTTTAAGCCGTTTGCGGCGCCGGGGGCGGGGCTAGCAGGTGGTGCGGCCAAGGTGTCAAAGGCCGTGCAGGGACTCCTGGGAAAGTGAGTCCCTAGCGCGTTCCTCCGCTGCAACAGCCACACTCTCCCCCAGAGCACACAAAGTTCGTTGTCAGCCTTCCCCTCAAAGTCAACGCCGCAAAGCGGGTGCGGCGAGGAGCAGCGGCAGAACAAGCAAGGTGGAAAGGGCAGCGTCAGGTCAGTTTCTCAGCGTGATTCGCTTTCACTCAGCGTCGAGGGTCCCAGTAATATCCTGGAAATGGGGCTCTTTAAGCCGTTTGCGGCTGCCGGGGGCGGGGCTAGCAGGTGGTGCAGCCAAGGTGTCAAAGGCCGTGCAGGGACTCCTGGGCAAGTGAGTCCCTAGCGCGATCCTCCCCTGCAACAGCCGCACTCTCCCCCAGAGCACACAAAGTTTGTTGTTAGCCTTCCCCTCAAAGTCAACGCCGCGAAGCGGCACCCGCGAAGCGGGTGCGGCGAGGAGCAGCGGCAGAACAAGCAAGATGGAAAGGGCAGCGTCAGGTCAGTTCCACAGTGTGATTCGCTTTCACTCAGCGTCGTGAAGAACAGACAGAAAAGCAGTGTTTTTTGTTCCAGCTCTTTCACTAGACTGCTTGTCTTTCTATTTCTTCAAACACATATCCAGGCAATTAGAACCAGAATAAATTGCTTGCAACTTGACAACAAGAATTTCCATATTGCAAATAGTGAGTGGAAGTAAGTTGCAAACAACTGGGGGAGGCACTTTAATAAGAGTACCTGAGGATGGCGGTGGGGCAAACAAGCACCTAGCTGTCAGGATGGCTCAGCGAACTGAAGACTCACCGCTCACAAACGTGGTGCCTTAGGAGTCAAGAGTTTGAATTCTCCCTAAAAGCCAGATTCGTCCTTCCAATGACGTTAAATCGAAGTACAACAAAATGCTTTACAGCGCTTAAAAACAGCAGAGGTGCTACATTTGGTGCTATATCTAACCGGATTGTTGCTGTATCGCTGGCTGGGGTACAATCCTTGTCTGTATAATATGCTAATGACGAGCCCGTTCATTATGGCACGCTGTGTGAGGAAGAAGCGCAAGCGGAAGGGGTCTGTGGTGCATTATGTTGATGTCTGACTCCTATGACTGTGCTGTCTCACTGATGTTCCCCATTTACACCGGTGTGAGCTGTGTGCATGTCTGGGTACCATGGCGACAAGAGACACGAAGTGACAGGACAATAAAAATGCACATGTACGGCACAGGGTTTTTACTGTGCACACTTTTAATCCGCGTTTGTTTTAGGATGGCATCCTTCCGAGAGTAAGTGGCGCAGTTCTTTTGAAGGGGGTAGAGTTAAGTGCCTGTGACAGCGCAACTCTCGGGAAGATCTTGTTGCCAAGTAATGGCGGTGCACGACAGATGGTGGCCCCATGTAAATGCATTCACTGCATGTGGGTGCCACAGGCCCATAAACCGACCACTGGGCTCCCGGCTGAAGCAACAATCCCCCAGCCTGAGCTAAACTGTCCTGAACAGCAGCTCACGCAGATTTGTGAAATCCTTTCACTCACTCTAGAACGTTTTGTGCAAAGTGAAGAAAATGCGTGCCCATTACTACAGCGCGTAGTAAGAAAAAGAGAACGGTGTACTATATTTACACCGCGGTCTAGTAAAGGTTAATAGACCACATTTCTTTACGGTATTCTTTACCCCTATAAAGCAAAAACACGTTGTGCAAGCCTGTGTTCTCTAGTTTAGCTGTTCAGAAGTAACAGCTAAATTAGAGAGTGTGCCGCAGGGTTCGTCGTTGAGTCCCACATTATTCAACCTTTATGTGAGACCGCTGGCGGTTGTCGTCAAGCAATGGGGCATTACTATGGTCTCGTATGCTGACGACACTCAGCTGGCGGTCGTCCTGAGTGGAGACTCCGACCTTGACGCCCCCAGATTCCGGAATGGACTTCTGGCGGTGGCCAGCTGGATGAATGACAACTGTCTCCAGCTAAATGCCAAAAAACTGAGGTCATGATTGTGGGCAAGCGGACTGATCTTTGGGGTGATGCATGGTGGCCCCCTGAGTTGGGTGTGACTCCCATCCCTGTTCTAGAGTTAAAAAACTTGGGGGTCGGGCTAGATCCTGCCCTTAGTTTTTGTGTCCACACTAAAAAAGTAAGTAAGCACACGGATGCAGTTCGCCGGTGTAACGGGATCCTACCCATGAGGTCCCGCTTTAAGTAAGGAGCAATTGATGTCCCCGGGCGTGAGGAATGATCCCACAGCGCACTCCGGTATCTTGCTAATAAGCTCATCTTACAAATAAACTTGGGAGCTGTGCCATGGCCCCGTTAAAGACGGTACAGATGCCGACCGTCCTCTGATGCTCTCCCTCCTTCCTGATGAAGACCCCAACATGAGGCGTGAAGCAACCCTTTAGCGTAATCAGGGGTCGAAACGTAGAACTACGCTTTTTTTGCCTCACACCATAGGATTCAAATATGAGATTGTTTCTCGACCTATATGTGTGATGAATTTTGGGAACCTTTGCTTACTGATCTGATTGTAAAGGTTTTTTCAATTGCAACATGATGCCATAAAGATGTCACTACACCTTTACCGTGTCCCCCTCACTTCACTCACCCCTCCCCCTTTCACCGAGAGCACTCTTTCGAATTTATGAATGTAATGATTCTACAATTACATGGTTATGTTTGTTATCTCTTCAAAATGAAATATTGGCTGCAATTTGATTGAAACTTTGCATGAATAAATGCCAATGAACTTGAAATGATTAGTTTAATTTTGTGAAGAACGTATTCTAAAGGAACTCACATTTAAGTCATTGATTGTGTGTCCGACCATATAACTGGTTTTCTAAATGTTTTTTGAGACTTTCTAACTCAGACCGACCCTATTTTTGTACGGTTTCACGGACCCAGGTCCTGAGTTCTCAAGGGCCTACCACTTTTTGTACTCACACACTAAAAAAGTGGCGGCCACTTGTTTTGGCATCTTACGAGGGTTGAGACCTATTTTGAGGTTCTTTGATGCCTCCACCAGACAGCTGGTTATACATCCTTCCATTTTATCTCGGCTTGATTATGCCAGCTCGCTCCTGTTGGGAGCCAATCAGGCTGAGATTGCTCGGATGCAACGTGTCCAGAACGCCGCAGCCAGAGCCTTGGTGGGCTTACCTAGATTCTGTTCTGCGGTTAGTACCACCCGTTCGCTGCACTGGCTGCCTATAGCACAGAGGATTCACTTTAAGATCCTGTGCCTTTCTTTTAAGATCCTCAAGTTGGCCTCCCCCCAGATTCTTCACAATCTTTTGGTGCCTTATGTGCCTTCAGGAACTTTGAGATCCTTGGGGCAAAATTTGGTAGTAGTTCCTCGGTTTAGGCTGTGTAGGGCTGGAGGTCGGTCCTTCAGGGTGTTGGCCGCAAAATTGTGGAATTCTCTTCCACTCCATCTTCGTGAAATGGATGAGCTCCTGAAGTTTAGGAGGGCCAATAAAACGCATCTGTTCCCTCACGCTTAGCCTTTTTCTCTTTTTTTGCACTTTGTGTCCGTAGCTGCTGTGTTGTGTTTGGTACTTTCTATGAAGCGCCGGGACGCCCCTTGGCTGGGGCAGCTGTGCACTATAAAAGTGTTTTAACATAACAACATCGACTTAAGAAAATTTACAAGTACTCAAAAATTAAAATGTAAAGGACTAAGGTAGGTGCCCAGTATAGCACAGTAAAAGCCACCATGCACAGTTTTATTCCATTTCATCACTTGAGGGACAATGCACACACTGGAAGATGCACTACAGAGAGGCTTGCAATAAGGGTTCCCAGTCCCAACTCCCTGTACCCTGGCACCAGTGAGAGGTGGATTGGAGAAGGAGTCCACCCTCCCTTAGCACAGCTCTACCCACAGGTCACAGCCAAAACAAGCACAGCCCATCGCAAGCATCACTTGACCATGTGCCCTGTCAGGCGAGAGGCATCCCCTACATAGAAGAGGCAAGGGAGCATCCAGGAGAGGGCAGCCAGTCACAGGAGGAGGAGGAGGTGGTGAGGAGCAAATGACGAACCATAGCCAAATGAGAAGAAGTGAATAGTGGAGCAAAGAAGGGAGAAAGGAGGAAAAACAAACAATGCCCGAGGAGGAGCGGTCACCGGAGTCATAGAAGTAACAAGAGCAGCCTTGACTACGTCCACTCTGACGTCATGAATAAATTAATCTCTACATACCTACTAAAATGTATGTGTCCTTCTCTAATGTATGCATGTAAAGCGCTCCAAAATCTACAGATCGAGTTAGCGCTATATAAAGAAAGCAAAAATAAATGTAAACTACTCACATGGTTTTTAGCGGTCTGCGGCAACTTCAAAGAGCAGTATTCACCCGGCCCTTCTGAAGACAGAGCATGGAACCTTAATAACCAGCAGGGAGGGCTGCACGAAAAACATGCATTTGCACTGCAATAGGACTCACATTTAAGCGAGACCTATTGCATTGCAAATGGGAGTGCAGGCGGGTGGGGGGCAGGAGGGCGAGAAGGCACAAAGATTGGGAGTGCAGGCGGGTGGGGGAGCAGCAAGGCATGGGAAGAAAATAGTGCTCACAATCTAAATAATGCAAAAACAACAGTTGATGGACAGAATGCAGACCAATGTCATACATTCACCCCAGTAGAGAGATCTGAGCCTAAACCCATCGTTTTTTTGCTCACCACACCACCCCAGTTCAGACATGGCCATATGCAAATCAGCCTTGACCCTGTGCCTCATGGGAACAGTCCAGCCCAAACTGCCAAGCCATGTTTTCCCTGGACCGGAATCAAGCATCCTAGGACCAGTTTCTGGCTATTAGCCGTCTTCAGCCAGGATAGCTTGACTCCAGTGGCATGGAGAGCATAGGACTCACGTCTGAGCATACCCATCCCACTCGGAGTGACAAATGCAAAAACAACAGTTGATGGACAGAATGCAGACCAATGTCATACATTGAGCCCAGTACAGAGATCTGGGCCTAAATCCATCGTTTTTTTGCTCACCGCACCACCCCAGTTCAGACATGGCCATGTGCAAATCAGCCTTGACCCTGTGCCTCATGGGAACATTCCAGCCCGAACTGCCAAGCCATGTTTTCCCTGGACCGGAATCAAGCATCCTATGACCGATTTCTGGCTATCAGCCGTCTTCAGCCAGCATAACTTGACTCCAGTGGCGTGGAGAGCATGGGACTCACGTCTGAGCATACCCGTCCCACTCGGGGTGACAAATGCAAAAACAACAGTTGATGGACAGAATGCAGACCAATGTCATACATTCACCCCAGTACAGAGATCTGGGCCTAAATCCATCGTTTTTTTGCTCACCACACCACCCCAGTTCAGACATGGCCATATGCAAACCAGCCTTGACCCTGTGCCTCATGGGAACAGTCCAGCCCGAACTGCCAAGCCATGTTTTCCCCGGACCGGAATTAAGCATCCTAGGACCGGTTTCTGGCTATCAGCCGTCTTCAGACAATCTAAATAACACATACCATGCAACACTCAAAGTAAAGGGGCCAGTAGCCATGGAAGGATACAAATGACATGGCCGTCATAAGGAGGGACTAACAGCCTATAAACCAATCGGAAGGCAGCATTTAGAAAGGACATAAGCCAATGAAAAAGATGGGCGGGGAGTTGGCGGAGCCTCCACTCCATACTCCATTACTGCTTGACTCGCGGAGCGAGCAGCGCATGTGCTCGACCTAAAAATAGGACTAATGACTCAAAATCATCTCTGAATTTCATGTAGGAATTGACTCCAGTCCACAGTAGTTGTGTGAAGACTAGAGCAACCACCACCATTGACACACCACTTCAACGTGCTTTTCTAGACCTAAAGAGATGTATTGTTGCTTTAATAAAAAGCTGAATCAAAACATGAGCACAAATTTACAAAAGTTCACACAACGCAGCAAGACAGATTGCTGTGCTGCATTGTGTAAATGGAAGAGAGAAGAACTGCAGCATGTTTGCAAAGATACGGAGCAGTCAGCTCTTTCCTAGTGTTGGCGCTCTTGTGGTTGCCAAATGTCAACACAGGCACGCTTGTGATCAGAATAGTTTTAGTACAGGAAAAGGTACCTTCCTGGAGAAAATTTATTATTTGAGGCTTATTCTTCTTTGTGTGTGCTGCAGAAATCAGCTCTCATGCAAAGTGGTACGAACAAGGAGAAATAAAGATAATTCTCCTAGTTATGCCAGCCTCGAACAGGTGCACCATTTTGGCGCTAACTCATGTTACAGTCATTAGTAAATATGGATGTGCATCAAAATACATGGGTAGATGTACGAGAATGCCATGCTTCTCCCACGTAATGCCTACCTGATGAGAGGTGATGCAAGGAAACACAATGCGCTGCATTGCATTTTTTTTTTTTTAAAACCATGCTAAGCTACAAAAATTGGGCTTTGCATGACTTAGTAAATAACAAAATAGATTTTGCTTTAGGCTGAGTCAAAAAAGGCAGGCTACCCTGACTCAAAATCTCAGTAAATCTGGACCTAGATTCGCTAAGAAAGTATCATAATAATGTTTTGAACATGCACCTACTGGTACCTAATCTGGACATTGTAATGGAAAGGCACAAATTGCCACTTACTTTAGAAGCAACTCTCTTAACTGTATCCTTCTTTCAATCATCCTAGTCTCAGCCTATCTTGTGACCCCCAACCCATCCTAAACCTTGTTCATACCCATATGTAAAATTCTTAGCATCTACTCTATTCTCCTGGTTACCATTCGCCTCTGGTTTATAGAATCCAGCAAGCGTTTTAAATTCTCCATTGCTCCCTTGACCTACTCCTTATTGATAATATTGGCTACATCATCATAGGTGCTCATTCCAAGCACAAAACTTATATCTTGTGAACATACCTTCCCAATGTTTTTTATTCTAACCATGGCAAATACTGTCCTTCTGTACCCTTTAATGCTGCAGCAAATGAATAGAAAATGGTATTTTCACTGAAGGGTCTCTTGAAATCTTGGTTGTTGACTAGGGGAAGTCCTTTGATTTATAACCACTGATGCCTTCTCTAAACACCCCTTATTTCCAACTAGACTGAACTCTACTATCATGTCTTGCCCCATCACGCCTATTGATGGCATAAACTGTAAACTTGCAGCCAATGATTTCACCACTATTGGTGCCTTAAATATTCTCCCCTGTTCTCTCACCCCTCTACGAACCATCTACATCCTCTTCACATCATCTACAGCTAAAAAGCCCAATGCCTCTTGCCAAATATTCCTTCAGCCGACTTAACTCTTTTGCCTCATCTTTCCAAATTAAACACCTTTTCAAGTTTGCACATAACTACTATTCTTGGCTTTCCCTCCAATCCCTAATACCTTCCCCAACCTGCAGCAGTAACTCTCTTTATCATAAGCCAGATATTGGGGCGTATGTACAAGCCCCTATCGCCACCACATTGTTAATTTTACAGATGTTGTGGTGGCAATAGGGGCTGGGCTTTATGTATTAGGCAGCGTTAAGCCACTTGTCGTGGCTTGACGCTGCCTTGCACATAAGGCCCCCTTTCACGCTATGGCAAGCATGAAAGGGGTTGTCAGTGGGTGTTACGGTGGGAGATCCACCGCAACACCGATTCATTTTGATGCAGCCCCTATATACAAGGGTAGCCTACATAAGAGACAACGTCAAAATTAAGACCAGATAAATCCTGGTCTTAAGTTGGCGAAACGAGGAGAAATTAATGTGTTGTATGTTTGTTATTGAGAGATGTGTTTTTCTGCCTTGAACCACTGTTTACTAGTTTTATGAATGTGTTGCCAGTTTCCATGACAACATTGAAATATTCTTAGTTTTTGGGCCACCCTTTTGTCCCTGCACACAGTTTGTTAAATTAACAAAACAACAAACAGGAAGCGGCAGATGCAGTTTTTTTATGACTTAATATGAACAAGTTCTATATTGAAGCCATTGCAATGTTTCTGTTCATGACAAGACAAATGGTTGTGAAAACAGTTTTTGATATCCGCCTGCAGGCTGCTGCTTCGGAACCACAAAGGAGGAGGAAGGAGTGTATTTAACATTCCAGAGTCAATATGTTCATTAATTTCAGTTCTAATTTTTTTAATGTATTTGGGTGCCAGCGACATCTTAGAAAGCTAACCATAGCTATCCACGAAGACCCGGGCGGCAGTTTCACTGTTAGCAAAGTAAGTTTCCTTCCTCCATTGCTATGCAAGTGGATCCTTTCAAACTATGTCAGTTCTTGTTGGGATTTCCTCATTTACCTTTCTGCCAATCTTCAGGCAAGTCCTAGAAGCCACGACTGATATGTCTCACCACATCAGGTTTCCAAATGAAACAGCCGAGTTCAATGCAGGAAAAAACGTTGTATGCACTGTCTGTATTTTAGGCACTGACGACCCTTGTGTAGTGGTTGCAACTGACTGTACTTGCATAGGCACAGTGCCTTATAAATCAGTGTATCAGATTTTCTGAAACTGTAAACTGACCTACTTTCCCAATGTCCAAAGGATACACAATGTAGATTTAGTGATTAGTCAATCCTAGGCCAATGTTTCTACATCTTTCTATGACTCATTTACACTGTGCAGCAGCAGCATAACACTCATCTTAAAACACCAATCAAATTGGTTACTGGATGAGTAATACGTGCACATTTAAATACCTTTCTGTGCTGGTTATGGTGGGAACACACTTTCTGGATTTTCTATGGCAAATCCAATTTTTGTTAAGTTTTGCCTGCACAGTGCTTGCACTGTGTTTGCAAAACCGCTTGTAAAAACAAAAAGGTTTCTTAACCCACTCATTGCTTACCATTGGGTGGCTCCCCTATCACTCTCATTTCCTTGCTTCTCATTGGTCAGAGCCTCCTCCTCACCTCAGCTTATTCCATGGGCATATCTGTGTGCACAATATTTGCTATCTGGAGGCTTCTTGACAACGTTATTTTGTTGTCGCAGTTGCTTACTCTGAGTGAGCAACTGTGGTGCAGCCTCTATCAGGGTTGCATCCTCTCACTTGTATCCACTGCTGCTGCCACCATGGTTTGCTGTGTCCCTTCCGAAGACTGACGCTTTACTTGCTCAAGTAGAATCTCTGCTGTGTTTTCAGCCACCCCTCGCCATCGTCTTGCTCTCTGCTGTTTCACCCACACACCTTGCCCTCTTCTCTGTTGTGTTTTACCCACCCTGCTCCCACTCAACATTGCATTTCACCCATATCTCCACCATCCGCCCACTCTCAGTTGACTTTCACCTTGCTCCCCACGCTCCTTTAAGCACATCGAAACCCACCCACTGTTTTTATACATATTGCACAGCATGGCTATGATGTGGACAATGCTGGCTGTGTAAAATACCTTTGAGTTATGACATGTAAAAAAACATTGAGAAAGCCAATAGATCTTGCATAGGCAAAACCTATTGGCTTTGCCAATGCTTTTTTATCTCTGGTATGTAACAGAGTTGCTTGACATGGACATCTGATTTTAAGTGTTGGATGGGAGATTTCAGATAATTTCTTTGTTCCAACTCTGCTGTTGCATGTGAGGTCTATGATAGTTGACTATTGTTATATTTCACTATATTTTACAATAGATTAGTCCTGGGTGGTATTTGCCGTGCGGGGAACGGTGCTTAACATTGAAGCCCTGAGAGCTTACCTACAAAACCTGACCCACAGAGCACGCGTGAGGAGAACTGCAGCAGAGCACACATACAAACAGAAATAGGATTGAACAGACTTTTGGATAGCTAAAAAATAGTTTTGGTTATTACGTGAGTCTGCTGGTGATCTAATATGTTCATCTGCCCTAATCTATCATATTGTCACAATAAGCTATGTGTCATAACGTGTTTACCAAATATAACTGTCCTTACCTTCTGGAGAAGCAATGAATGATACTGAGGGTGATAAGATGAGAGAACTAGCAATAGATTACAACGGGAAGACACTGAAGTACGGATCAGACTGATGTAAAATGTTTATTGAGCCCCAATTTGCATGTCATTTTACAATACTATGGACACATATTATTCATATTTTCTTCAGCCATGGGGATATGCTGCAAGTTTGTCAAGTGCACTGATTTCGATATCAGCACAGGATAATACAAGGACAATTATTAGTGCCTTAACTTCTGATTATGTTTAGGGTGAACACACTCATAAGTGTTTTTGGCTTCAATCGAGTCGCTCAAACATTTTATTTTGCACTATCAGCAAATATGCTGATAAATTACATTTCACAAGGTTCAAAAGAGCAGTTTAAATGTTGACCAAGTTCAAACATGCCTTCTTAATCTCATAACTGCAACCTGATGGATTCCTGAAAGAAGTTCGGCTGCAAACTGGAAGCTATTTTAAGCAGATAATAATGTTGAGGACATAATGGTAAGGACTGCCTCGATTGTTGTCCTGTTTCACCGAAGAGAGATGATCACATTCAAATGAGAGGTTGTTTTTTTCATTTGAATGCTCATGTCTAATGTGTCCACCTAGCTCGAGTTAATTGATAAGAATCTGATAATGCATTTATCTATCTTCATCTGTATTTATTTTGTTGAGAATCATTGCCTATTGCTGCTGGCATTAATCAATCAATCAATCAATTGGGGATTACAAAAGTGCAGCAATTAATTCACCCATTAGAGTCTCAAGGCGCTGGAGTAGCTAACTGTTATGTGGTGATATGTTCATTCAAATAGCCAGGTCCTGAGCCCTTCTCTGAACTCCTGGAGCAATGGAGCAGTCCAGAGGTGCCGGGGAAGGTCATTCCAAGCTATGGCTGCCAGGTGTGAGAAGGAGTGTCCTGTGCTGTTGCTTCAGTGGTTCAGGTGGTGTCTGCAAGGAAGTGTGAGGCAGATCATAGGTGTCTGGTTGGTTGGTGGAAAGATCATGCATTTGTGGATGTATGCTGGTCCCTCGTTGTGCTGGGCTTTGAATGAGTGGGTCAGTTTCTTGAACTGGCATCTCTTCTGGATCGTGCGCCTGTGTAGCATCTTGAGGTGCTCTGTGGTGTCAGTCTGTTTCGGGAGGTTGAGGATAAATCTTGCCGCTGAGTTTAGGATTGTTTGTAGTTTCTTCAGGAGGCGTGCAGTGATTCCTATGTAGAGTGCGTTCCCGTAGTCCATCCTGCTGGTGATGAGGGTCTGTGTGACAGTTCTTCTGATGTTGACTGGGAGTCTCCTGAAGATCTTGCACAACATTTGTAGGGTGAATGAGACTATTTCTTCATGGATTGCTTGCTAGGATACTGAGATTACAGGCATGGTCTCCCAGGGCAGGGGAGGTGTCAAGTTCTGCAAGCCACCATGTGTCGTTCCATGGCAAGGTATTGTTCCCAAAAAGGAGGACTTCCGTCTTGTCTGAGTTGACATTGAGACAGTTGTCCTTCAGACAGTCGGTGACCTGTGGAAGTTGGCTCTAGTGGTGGAGGGGTCTTCTAACAGCAAGTGGATCAGCTGGGTGTCATTGGCTGTTGTCCAATGCATACTGAGGAGTCCGAATGATGAGTAAGATAGTAAACTGATTCTAATGTCCAGTACCATGGATTTAAGCATCTGTCTCTAAACTTCACTGTTCCTTTTCTCCTTGATATGTTCTCTTTCCCTGTCTCATTTCATGTCCATACCCTTTTCTTCTTCCCTTCCACATTCACCCCTACTACATATTTCCATTCTACAATAATTATTTTTCTCACATTTCTGTCTCAGCCTACATTTCCTTCATGATGCTTTCTTTCTTCCAGGTCCGCACTTCCTCTGTGGTCTGCCTGTTTCTGTCTGACGCTTCCTCTTTATACAGCTCTTCCTTCAAATCATGCACATCCCCACTCTATATTTTCTCCACGACCTCCAATTTTGCTTTTCTGATTTCTCCGTCTTCTTCACCAAGACCTCACTCAGCTCCAGTGAAGCATGTTAATATGAGCATTGGGTTCCATCCCACCTATATTTCTTTGCACATATTTTGTTTTTAATTGATTTATTCAGATTATGCTGTATTGATTCTGACCTTTGCTCTGTGCGAGAGTCAAGCAGAATAATGGCTCTTTTCATGGGTACATGTGCTCATACACATGTGCCTCATGTCACAGGCTTTTCAGGGCTTACCTAATTTCAGTGCTGACTTCAAAGCCTTCCATTGCGTAGGCTGTATGTCAGTCACCTCGTCTGCCAGTACACATCTTCTCTTGACTAACTAGCCACAGGATTGGGTATACTCAACTGCTTTTCAGGTCTCCATGAGTATGACACAATACTAAAAAGAAGATACATTTCTAATCTCTTAGTCTGCTACGCTTGGAGAATGAATGAATGAATGAATGAAGGAAGCATTTCCTTAGCGCCCCGCTACTCAAAGAGTGTCCCGGCGCTTTTAGGTATGCCTCAGGTAAATAGACATGGAGTCAATGCTCATACTCCTGGTTAGAGTCTAAATGATTTCAGATCCGTTTTGAATCTCACTTCTTCAGGGATCTATCTAAGATAGTCCAGTAGGTTATTCCACATATTCGCAACTGTGACGGAAAAGGAAGAATCACCCCTCCATTGTTTCTGAAATGGGGGGGTCACGATGAGAGCTGCTGAGCTAGATAGCAACAACCTCCTAAGGCAGTATGCTGTGAGACGAACTTTAGGATTCCTGGGTCCCCTATTGTGGAGGGCTTGGTGTGTTAAGGTTGGTGCTTTATACTTAATCCACAGATGGACTGGCAACCGATGGAGTTCACTCCGGAAATTTGACACTGAAGTAAATTTTGGAATTTTGTATATTAAGCGGACTGCAATGTTCTGCATGACCTGCAACTGCTGGATCAGATATTCCGGAAAGCCAAGGTCCAGAACCTTAGCGTAGTCCAGTTTGGATAAAATCAATTCTCTAACCACTGTGATTTGGGCCTTGTGAGGAAGTAAATGAAGAAACATCCGTAACATGCAGAAAATCCAAAAACAAAACTTCACCTCTACTGACACCTGCACTCCAAATGAGAGCTGGGAGTCGAAAAGCACCCCCAGGTTTCTGACCACCGTTGTTGGACATGGTGGTGGTGGGGACACTGAGGGCCAGACTGGTAACCGTAACCGGCCCTGGCAAACTGCTCGGCCAGCCCCCAGGGGCGGGTGAGGGGGGTGTAGCCAATCTGTTTGCTAGGGCCGGTTTCAGATGATTTTGTTACAGGGGGCGGTATTTCTGGCCCCCGGTAACAAAAACGTCCCCCCCAGGGGCCAAAACCGGCCCCTGCACTGGCGGTCCACCGGGGAAACGCCCGGTGCCTGCTACAGCCAGCCCTGCCCTGGGGACACTGTTAGGCCAAGCCTTGACTCAACCAGGGAGGGGATCTCGTCCAAACAATAAGACCTTTGTCTTATCTGGGTTGAACTGTAGTCTATTTATCTTCAGTCAATCTAACAGTGCCACCAAACAATCGACAATGGCTGCCCTTGCCCTCTCAGGCTCCCCATCATACGCGAGCAGGAGTTGGGAATCATCAACATACAAGATGATCTTGATATGGGATTGCACGAAGAATGCCAGGGGAGACATATAAATATTGAAGAGTGTAGGACTAAGAGACGAGCCCTGAGGCAACCCCCCCATTTCAGTTCTTTACTTCCCGAAGTGCATGGTTTCATCCAGACTAGCTGGTCGCTGCCTTCAAGGAAAGAGCACAGCCTGTTCAATACTGAGCCTGTTACACCCAGGTGTTTTAGCTTGTACAGCCGGATGTTATGATCTACTTATCAAATGTTGTTAACAGGTCCAACAGTACCAGTGCCACACTGAGGCCTGCATCTAGATTACATTTGATGGACTCAGAGACATCTAACAGTGTGGGCTTGATGCTGTGGCGGGCTCTGAACCCTGATTGAGAGTGGTGTAATAGGTTACTTTCAGTCAAGAAGGTGGTAAGTTGTCAATTTACCAAATTCTCCAGTACTTTTGATGCTGCTGGTAACAACGAGACTTGTCTAAATTTTGCTATACATTTGGGATCCGCACTAGCCTTTTTTAATAAGGGGATTAGCCTAGCTCTTTTCCAGTCATCAGGTACTACGCCTGTGTCAAGGGAGCTAGCAAATAACTTCTAATACAGTGGAGCAATAATGTCAGAGATAGATTTTAGTATTTAGGGGGTATCGGATCTATGGGGGACCCAGATCTGCAGTGTACAAAGGAGGAGTTTATATCCTTCACCAATGGCGCCTCAAAGATGGCCAGTAATGGAGGTTGTAATCGGTTGTCTTGGACTTTTAGCTCCAGCTCTTCTGAAGTGATATTCGCCCCAGACAGATTATTCTGAATTTTGAGAATTTTCTCCTCAAAAAAGTCACTCAGTCAGGAAATAAGGCCTGACAGGGACTCAGTGGAGGGGCTGCAATCTTATTCCCATCATTCTTAGCCTCCTTAATGCAGTGTATGTAAAAGGTGCTCCAGGTTCTTTCAAGATTCTTGTGATAGGCTTTCAGAGCCAATTTATAGATAACTTCATCAGATTCCAGATATGCATGACACCATGTTCTTTTCAGTGTCTTGCACGCTGTTCTTTCACACGCTAACTCTTTTGAGAACCGGTGAGCTGCCAGGGTCTTTGTAGCCTTTCTTACAGCCAATGTAGGGGCCACAAGGTCTGCCACCCTCCTAAGCCATGAGCTGATCTCCTTGTCCCTCTTACTAATGGATCCTGGGGTCTTTAGAACCCAAAACGGTATTCCTTAAATCATCCAGGGGAACCCTACCCAGCATCTGTTTCCATATTGTGGTAGTACAGGGTGGGGCTCCTTTAAACAGTCAAACATCCACAAGTAAGGCAGGAGGAAATGATCCGACCATGGTACTGGCTAAGGGGAACCTCCTATTATTGTAGCATTATAAAATATGCTATCAATATTATCACCTGCTATATGGGTTTGCCTCGTATAGGCTTTCACCAAATTAAAGGAAGCTAACAAATCTACTAAACGCCTCATTGGAGGTTCCTCAGCCATCTCCAAGTGAATATTAAAATCCTCAGGCATGGTGAAATTGGCATAGGAAACGCATTTAGGGGCTAGAGCTTGGTAAAGGGATAAGATGAAGTATCCTGCATATCCTGGGGGGCGGTAGACTAATATTCCCTACAGACAATGTTGTCCGTCAGTGGATAAGCTAAATCCCAGGATTACGACCCCACCTTCTCTTCTCCCTCCACTGTCAGAAAGCACACACACATAGGCCTTCGGCATAACGATGTGTAGGTCAGGACAGGCGTCCTCCTTCATCCATGTTTCTTTTAAAAAGAGTGTCCCAAGTCTCCTCCTTTTGTAGATCAAAGACATCTAAAGCAAGCTTGTGCAGGGAGCTGACATTAATCAGTGCAGCCTTAACTTCTCTTTGCCTCTTACTGGGGACCCCACTATTATTAGCCTGATGGTTTAGTGGGGAGGGGATGTACTTACAGTTTCTACAATAAACTTTACAGATTATTGGAGAAGAGCTGCTGCACAGGGCCTTGTTTGGAGCTGAGAATGAGAGAATTTAAAAATAAGTCTGTACAATGAACTCACCCCAGTTTAATGGCATTGTGCATTTGTTTACTAAATTCGAGTTCCATAGGGTAGCTTAGCTTTCAATAGTGAAATAGTGCCACGGTGTCCCTATGGCCCAGAACAAGAGGGGTCACACTGCCATGGCTGCGGCACATCACACTATGAGGGACGGACGAGAGCCTGCAAATCTCAAAGTCCAGTACGCAGTATTTCCTAAGCATGTCAGTGACCATATACTGGGTCATATTTGATCTAGGTTCTGGCACCATGGCCCACCCACCTGCTGATGATGTCAGCTGCTAACAAATTGCTTCATAGCATCTGCTCCGGAGCTTACCTACAGAAACTGTCCATCAATAGATGGTGATTTTATTCCCTTGGTTGGGCTTAGGGGATGATGCTTGTGTTTTTTTTGTTGGAAGCATGACACCAGTGGCAGGTGAGCAGACTACAGAGGCTCGAGTTATAGTGGGCAGAAACTGAGTGGAATCGAGGAAACTGAGCTTTCCTTCGCCAAAACCACTCTTGTGTCCTCGTTGATCTGAAGGGCTCAGAGTTGCTGATGTGTTTGATGTTGCCGCTCTGATTGCCAACGAAGGGCAGGAGGATGTGCCCTTTGGATTTGCTCACTCTCTAGTGTCAGTCGCCCCCAGAGCCAGTAGAGGTCGGTGGTGGGAGTGCTGCTGGGTGGTGACGTGGGGTGGGGGGGGTATGATGGGGGGTAGTAAACTACGGAATACAACCAAATACAGGTAAGTAAACATATAAAATTTAAAAAAACTAATTTCGCTGCGCGCACTGCATCGCCAAATTCGATGAAGTGCGTGCAATGAAATTCTTTTTTTAAATTTATATGTTTACTAACCTGTATTTGGCCGTATTCTGTAGTTTACTACCCCACCCTGTCCCTCCACCGCCCCACGTCACCGCCCGACAGCACTCCCACCACCAACCGCTACTGCCCAGAGCACCATGCATTGACTTCTGCGTTCAGTGAAGGACAGTACGTTTTAGAGGGAGTGGGGCGGGCGGGACACACAACACTCATCAGTCAGGCATTCACACATGCGCACACACACACACAAACACATCCATTCACAACACTATTTACCAAACATTCATACATACATGTATGCACTCACCATAACATTAAGTTAAAGGTAAAAAACACACTTACCTTCAGCCAGCTCAGCCTTGGAGATCTAGGAGGCTTGGGACTGCTGCCTTCCCTCACTGGTTGGAGGGAAGGCATCAGTCCCAACGCCATCATACAGTGGGATGGGGTCAGTGAGACTCCTGACACCACCCCACTCTGTGATGAAGTGTCACTGATTGACACTTGATCCTGGGTGCTCCAGGGCTTAAAACTGAAATGTCCAGGTGCGAGGCAATCTGACACAACCCATTGTCACTGAGGGGGGCCTCAGGGACCTTTGCTTAGCTAAGGACATCACGCCCACAATAGCTGTGACTTCCTCAGCCAGGCATAGTTCAGCTCAGGCAGCCAGGAGCCTGCGCTAAATGTGCATGTCTGGCTCCTGGCTGCTTGAACTGAAAGTGAACAGTGTCTGTCAGGCTGACCTTTGTGCAGCCTGACAGACACTGTTTGCGAGGGGCAAAAGGTGGAGGGGTGTGGTCCCTCAGCCACGAAGGACCTACCGCACCTATGTGCATCTGTGAGTGTTGTAAAGTGATGGAACCAGTGAAAAAGATTGAGGCAGGCTCTCTTTTCTCTCTTGTTCTCTCTCCCCTAGTTTCCGCTTTCTCTTCTTCCCACTCCCCTTTCAGTCCCATCCCACAGAGGAATGAATAAGTAGACCATGCCATGGCTGCCAGTGGTATTTAGGGAATTATATCATCATATCAGCCATATTTTTCGATCTAAACATTGAGACTTTCATAAAAGATTGGGATAAAGTCAGCAGGTTTTTGGAAGAGGCTTGTCCAAAGATCCCAAGCTACTCCTTGTCATGAATGAACATGAGTTAAGGCCATAGCTTTACATTCTGATAAATGCAGCACTTAGAACGAGAAAAAGGAAACTATTTTTACCAGAATGCAATGTGAATAGCAGAACCTGATGAGCTGTTTGCTCCTGACGGGAAACATCCTTTACAACGGAACTGCTACAACGCGGTACCGTTACGACGCAGTTTTAATAACGAAAGTCGTTACAACGACTTTCGCTTGAGGGCGCTCTAGGATAGGGGATAGTTTAATTTACTATCCAACACCTTCCCTAATATCCACGGGGACTGGTGTTGGAATAGTAAATTAAACTATTCACTATCAGTGCCCCCCCAACGCAAGTCGTTGTAACGACTTGCGTTGTTAAAACTGCGTCGTAAAGGGACGCGTTGTAACGGTACGCGTTGTACCGTCATACATCCGCTCCTGACATGGTGCAATTGGATAGCTTTGCCAGGCACAACATCTTCAAAATCCTTTTCACATGTAGATGCGGCCCAATAGTAGACCTTATAGTGTCCTGCTGGACACGTTCTAGTGTTCAACTTTGTGTTGCACCCACACTGTGCACCCCCCCGTCACATAAATCACTGGTCAGGTAACCCTACCAATAAGAGGCTGGGAGCATGTCCAAATTTCCAGTTCCAGTACCCTACAACAGTGTCAGTGGGATTATTTGTCCAGCATGTGGGCCTAGAGCCCAAGACTCTACATTGGCAAAGAGCGGGTCAAGCCCAGATTGTGTGCCATGGGCGTTTCATGTTCTGGGGGGGAAATGTAGCCTGTGCATAAAGCTCCCCGGCAGCACACAGCCATCAAATTAGTGCAGATGATTGAACCCGCAAGCAGATGGCCCGTTGGCAGCAGCGTGCAACTGGTGAGTAGCGCTCTGATAAACATACACCCTGCTGACTGTTAAACATGGCACCCCCCAGTAGGACTTAGCCTGCATCAGCTTTAAAAATCCTGAGGCCGCTGGACCTAATTCCCAGCGCCGAAATAAGTTGCAAGCCCCATTTCATCAAGGAAGCTAATGTGGCCGGAATCGGACTGCGGCCCCGTTTCCCACACTGCTGAGGAGACTGTCATTGGAAGAGGAAGTGCAGCGTGTTCGACAGAGCACTTTGCACCCCCAATGGATTCCCTCCCGCACCACGACGGAGATTACATTCTCCCAGAGGAACAACTGCCTGGTAAGCTGAGAGCTGTGATCTACTGCAGGGCCATCTAGCGGTGGCTCACTGCACTCCACTCATCCCAGGCGACAGCTGCATTGGTGCAAGGACAGAGACTGCCACCATGTAAACGCTGTTTCAGTGGCAGCCTGGGGCCAAGCGCTGCTGCAAAGCCATTGCATGCCCCTCCACACACCTGCATTTCAAGCTCTGCTTGGCATGTGGATTCAGAAAAGACTAGTGGCCTCATGAAGTAGCGCTACCTAGCAGTTGCTGTGATGCTCCTCACCCAGCCACAGACACATGAAGCAGCCCTGACCAGGTAAAGGTTGCCATAAGGGACCTGCCGCCCAGCGTATGTTAAGAGCCCTGTAATGCCTCCATCAAGTAACCTGAGTGCCAAGTAGTTCATGTGGAAGAGAGGGCAGCTTGGTGAGAGGCACTCCGCCCTCCCTAATGTCTGTGGACTTTCAGTAGCAGCACTCAACTAGCGGGGGAGGAGACTTTGAGTGCACCTCCTCTCAGTGCCACCTACTGGCCATTCCCCGCACTGCCCTCAGTAGGTCTGGTTGAATGAAGAAAGACTGAGTCACAGTTACTACATAGTTCCAAAGATCACAGAACCCTAGATTGTTCTAAAAGAGGTATTCTGAATAGGCATACATATGCTGCCTCCAGCACAGAATTAGCGGATGGGAAAATCAGCCCGCTAGTAAAACTCAGAGGTTGTGTTTCCCCTCAAGATAGACTGCAAGGCAGCAGTTTGAACAGCCTGTGGTCATAGAGGAAACAAAGACTGACCCAGCAAGAACAGCAGTGCAGCATATGCCCCCTAGTTGGTTGCCTGTCCTTGGCACATGGACAGGAGAAGGATTGGAGACCCCCCAAAAGGAGCCACATGAAGCTCAAAGCTGCCAAGTCACGGAAGCTGCCATGGGTCCAGTGATGCCAGGAGCAACCAGACAGCAAAGCCTTCAGCCAGCTAACCCCGCCTTAAGCACAAGAGAGACCGGTGCAGAGTACGCAACATCAGTGGCTGCCCGATGCCACCACCAGCAAGGAAACTGTGCCACTCGCCCCTAGTGGTGAACGGACACCACAGCAAGCTACAACACAGAGATGCGCATACGGCCGCGCCGGCAAATTTGACAGCAAGGGCAGGTGCCCGGGAGATAGAGACATCTCCACAGAGAAGAAGCAATGCTGAAGACAGCAGGGAGAGCCTTTATATCTCTACTGCCCACACGAAGCCCCGTAGTGGGCCAAAGACAGCACAGAGTGTCTTCCCTCACACTGCCTCCCTCAGGACGGAGTCGCCAGTGGCCCTAGACAGGCAAGAGGAGAGTTGCACACTCCACATGGCAAGCTGCCACCGCAACATGTGCTTCAACAACAGGCAACACGTGGCAGGACACCACATCGCACAGCAAGCAAGGAGCATGTCACACAAAGGCACCGTAAAAATCCCTGAGGATGGTGATGGGGCCCACGAAAGGTCCTCAAGGAGAAGAAGCAATCCTACCGACAGGACAGACCTACGACAGGTCCGCAGCAAAGTAAAGACAGTCCAAAGAACCGGACACGACCAGCGAGATGTCCATGTGGCGCAAACATGAAACATGTGGCAGGATGCCACATCAGAGTGAGGAAACTGGTCAGAAGTAAAGAGCATGGCTAGATGCCACATAGCGAAGGAGGAGAAGAGCGTGGCAGGGCACCACATCGTGAAGGATGAGAACAGCGTGGCAGGATGTCAAGTCGCGATGGAAGAGAACAGCATGGGAGGACGCCACTCCGTGAAGGAGGAGAAGAGAGTGGCACGATGCCACAAGGCGGACAACCACCACAGGTGCGCAAGAAGAAAAAGGAGGCAAGTGATAGGGCAGAGGACTTGTGCCAGCACTGGAGAAGGTGTTCATCAACACAAGCCAGCCACCGGGATGCAGAGACGTCATTGAAGACAGCTCTGCTGGAGGACCAATCGTAAGCCGCAAGCAAGTGCGATCTAAGTCCAGGCCTCACGATTCACTGTGCAATCATCCACTCACCTCTCACCAGCTGTTTGGCATTAATGGCATCAAGTCTAGCAAGTGCACCTGCTAGAAGAAAACCGTAAGAGGCCAAGAAGTCACTCCAGTCCACCTCACTCCATGATATCACGTCTTCGCCGCCTGTCGCCTAAGTGTAAGAAAATTATCGTACTCATTATCCATGTGCATCACCACCAAGAACATCTAAGGAGTATCGCACCACCAGAGTGGATTCGTCGCTCAAAGCATCTGGAGTTCAACAAGACACTCCTGGCGCGTGGGAGGATAGCCAACCAGGAACCTTCTGTGTGCCCCCATAAACCTGAGGCCTGCTGAACAAGAGCATACCCGACCATCGGACTACCCATCCTTGGGGTTACACGAGGCTTGGCCATGGCACTGTTGGGAGTTCCGCACCGATCCCTCGGCATGGCCTACAAGATGCCCACACAGCCCATATAGCCACAGGGCAATCCAGGAGCAAGGGCCTCAATCGAGTTCCCGTGAGAGGGGAATCTCAACTGGAGAGATGCGCCAGCAGCAGCTCCACGACAGGCACCAGGACGCATGGAGGTCACAGACAGAGACTGGTCCCCCAAAGACCATCTGATGAAGGCATGTGAACCTGAATCCTGATGGCAAGAGCACACATACTTTGAGACACCACCCTTTGTGGCTGCATGAGCGATTTGGCTTCAGATCTTGTTGGCAATTCCTCAGCGACGCTACGTGCGACCCACGAGAGGCCTGCACAGTCCGCACGGTCTGATGGCAGCCCGGCAGGAAAGCCCTCCAGACGACTCCTGTGAGAGAGGAGTCCAGGCAGGAGAGGCAAGTGTGAATTTGTTTAGCTAGCGGGAATTGGAAAGCATCATCGCATCCAAGGAAGGCTCTCATCCACCAAGGTCATCCTCCGTATTTGCAGGTTGGCTGTCCACTGGAGCCTGAGCGCCTGCAAAAAGATCTCCAGAGTGGACTCCACCACCTCTCCAGATGCACCGCTATTTCAATTGCATAAATAGACCCCAACACTGTGAGACCAGACCGATCGCCGAGGTGGACCAAAGCCTCCTGTCTGTGTGGTCCAGAGCTCTAGCACTGCCCGGCATATGGCCTGAAGAGACTCATTGGTGCTGTGTAATGTTATTAATTTTTTCCCATAGGTTGGTGTTAGACCTGGCATCATTGGCATGAGTCTCCCTTCCATTTTTACTGATTGCCTCCTCTGTTTTGATATGTTTTTGCTGGTTATATGCTTTGGGCACTGTGCCACTGCTATTCAGGGCCACGGTGCAAGTGCTCCCTATGTTACATTGATGTGCTAATTGGTGATTCCATGATTGGGCTATTTGATTTACCTGTCAGCCTTTAGTACAGTGCACCATGTGTGCCCAGGGCTTGTAAATCAAATGCTGCTGGTGGGTTTTGCAACACTGGTTGTGCCACCCACAGAAGCAGCTTGTAAAGTGTGTCTCAGGTTTGCCATTGCAAGGTCTGTGTGTCTGTGACTGCCATGTTGACTTGGCAAGTGCACCCACTTGCCAGTCCCTAAACCTTCCCTGTGCTTCATAATAGACACCCCTATGGTAGGTCCAAGGGCAGTGTGCAAGTATAAGGTAAGACACGAACACGAACCATTTCAAGATGTAGCCTAATAATTGTGTTTTTAAATTTGTAGTTTAACCCCTGACGAAGTGCCACGAGAGACACGAAATGCATTGGGTGAAAAAGATTTAATCAAGGAGAATCTATGTAGCATTCCATGCTATAGAATAAGGCTCGTAAAGGCATGTCTAAAGCATTAAGGATTTCATGTGAACATAGCGTGTCCCACATGTGACTGAATAAACCATGATCAACGTTATACATGGAAAGATGAAACGGAAATAAACAACACTGATAAATTGGATACATTTTTGGCATCTTTGTTGTGCTTCTAACGCTGTGCGTCCGGAGTGGGGTGCAAACCCGCCCCCACTTGCTCTAGCAAGTATAAAGTAAGACATGCTCTGGTATGTGTAGCATGTCCTAATAGTGAACTACAGCAATTTTCGTTTTTCACTATTGCAAGGCTACCTATTCTCCGTAGACTAGAATGGGCAGTTAGATTATTATATTTTTCAATCAATCAATCAATCATAGCATTTATAAAGTGCACTACATACCCGTGAGGGTCTCAATGCGCTGGGGGGGGAGGGTGTGCTGCTACTGTTTGAAGAGCCAGGTCTTGAGAAGTCTCCTGAAGGTCAGAAGGTCTTTGGTCTGCCGCAGGTGTACAGGGAGGGTGTTTCATGTCTTGCCGGCGAGGTGGGAGAATGGTCACTCTTCGAATGCGGGGGATGGTGGCGAAGGCGAGGTCTGTGGAGTGGAGCTGGCGGTTAGGGATGTAGAGAGTGAGACGGCTGTTAAGGTACACTGGTCCTGTGTTGTGGAGTGTCTTGTGTGCGTGGGTGAGGAGTTTGAAGGTTACCCTTTTGTTGATGGGGAGCCAGTGCAAATCTCTCACATGGGGTGGGAAATGGCTGCGGCGGGGGATGTCGAGGATCAGGAGTGCAGAGGCATTCTGAATGCTTTGGTGTCGTTTCAGGAGCCTGGCCGGGGCCCCAGCATAGAGGGCATTTCTGTAGTCCAGTCTACTGCTGACGAGGGCCTGGGTGACCGTCCTTCTCATGTCAGTGGGGATCCACTTGAAGATCCTGCAAAGCAAGCGGAGGGTATTGAAGCAGGAGGAGGAAATGGTGTTGACCTGCTTTGTCATGAAGAGGGTGGAGTCGAGGACGACCCCTGGGTTGCGAGTGTGGTCGGTGGGTATAAGGGGTGCTCCTAGTGCAGTGGGCCACCAGGAGTCATCCCAGGCCGAGGGGGTGGATCCAAGGATGAGGACCTCCGTCTTGTCCGAGTTCAGGTTCAGTCGGCTGTTTCTCATCCATTCGGTGACGGCCTTCATTCCTTCATGGAGGTAGGTTTTGGTGGTGAGGGGGTCTTTGGTGAGGAAGAGGTTCATCTGGGTGTCGTCGGCATAGGAGATGATGTTGAGGTCATGTCGTCGTGCGACTTGGGCGAGTGGTGCCATGTAAACGCTGAATAGCGTTGGGCTGAGGGATGAGCCTTGGGGTATGCCGCAGTTGATCTCAGTGGCTTCGGAGCGGAAGCGGGGAAAGCGGATGCTTTGTGTTCTGCCCGAGAGGGCCTTCTCTTGGATTCCGGCGTCGTAGAGTCGTGTTCGTAGTGTGCGGTGGCAGACCGTATCAAAGGCGGCTGACAGGTCCAGGAGGATGAGTGCCGCGGTTTCTCCGTTGTCAAGCAGGGTCCTGATGTCATCGGTGGCAGCGATGAGGGCGGTTTCGGTGCAGTGGTTGCTGCGAAACCCAGACTGGGACGGGTCCAGGATGCTGTTCTCCTCGAGAAAGCTAGCCAGTTGTTTGTTGACGGCCTTTTCGATGACCTTCGCCGGGAACGGTAGCAAGGAGATGGGTCAGAAGTTCTTGTGGTCCTTGGGGTCCACCTTGGGTTTCTTGAGTAAGGTGTTGATCTCCAGCTCTCCAGGAAGGTTGCTGTCTCAAAGGAGATATTGATGGTTTTCCGGAGATGGGGTGCAATGGTGCTGCTGGCTTTGTTGAAGATGTGGTGTGGGCAGGGGTCTTTCGGGGATCCGGAGTGGATGGTGTTCATGATCTTGATGGTGTCGTCGTCGTTGATGTTGTTCCAAGCGAGCAGGCAGTTGGTGCGGGTGGTTGTCCTAACTGACTCAGGCAACATGGTAGAAATTCGAATTTAGTATGCCTGAACTTGTTGTGTATTCCTTGTCTAGGTTTGTGAGTGACAGGGCTGGGGGATTCCGGGAGACAGGCTGGGGCAGCCCAGTGGTGAATAGAGAGATCTGCATCTAGATGAGAGGGAGGAGTTGCCCCTGGGACCTGAATAGGGCTGGGCCTTCCCTCTACAATGCTGGCTCCATCTCCTGTGGCTTGTCTGATGTCTCTGCCCTGCACTGTGAAAGGAGAGAAGGAATCTTGTCAACAAAGTACTCCAGAGCCATGCCTTCCCTCCCCTGTGCTGGCTCTACCTCCTGTGGGGCGGCTGATGTCTCTGCCCTGCACAGTGAAAGGAAGGAGAGAGTCATGTAAACAAAGTGCTCAGGAACTGGTTTGGACTAGGCAGAGGCCTCTCTGCCTTCAGAGAACAAATTATTTTGGGGTATAATTATTTGACTCTGATCCCAAGAGATTAGGGGCCAGATGTAGGAGCCCAAATACCGGTCGGTAACAGCCGATTTTGGCCGTTACCGACCGGTATTTAGGAATTGGCATGTAGGGGGCCAATTTTATCGATTCGGTAAATTTACCGAATCGGTAAATTTACCGAATTGGTAAAATACCGAATCGGTATTTTTACCGATTCGGTAACTTCCAGATGTAGGTGGAACTCTTCTGAGTCCCAAAGGCCTTTCAGATTCGGTATTTTACCACCCAATTCAATTGGGTGGTAAAATACCGAATCCAGGTGTGCATGTACATGTGTGCATGCACACCTATGCCATGTGACAGACAGACATGCCCTTAGGGCATGTCTGTGTGCCACATGGCACACATGCCTGTATTCGGGGTGCTAAAGGGTGTCAAAGTGACACCCCCTGCAGCCTTACTGGATTCGGTATTTACCGAATCGGTAAATACCGATTCGGTATTGCCCATTGATTCCTATGGGCTTCAAGGCCCTTAGGAATCAATGGGCAATACCAAATCGGTATTTACCGATTCGGTAAATACCGATTTTTACAGAATCGGTAATTCAATTACTGATTTTACCTAAATCTCCCTCCTTCTATTTTACCGATTCATAAATACCGAATCGGTAAAATTCGGTATTTATGAATCGGTAAAATAGAATTACCTACATCTGGCCCTAGATCACTTCTGGAACAAGAAACCTTTTGCCAAGGAGAAGAATCAAGGAAGCTGCAGGAGTTTGACAGCCCCTCTGCCAGTGTGCTGTTTGCTGGGTTGGCCTGCAGTGGTTGCTTCATTGCCAAGGAAAGGAGAAGGAACTTTTTAAGGACTTTCATCATCTATAGAATATTCTCCAAGGGCTTGAACTGTGCTTGCCTCCTGCTGAAGTCTCAGGGACAAAAGACTTCATCTCCAGCTCCCTTTGTGAATTTCCTTGCAGGGAATTCTATCTACAGACATTTGCGTGTCGCTGGGAGCTGGAAGCGTGACGCATCGAGAGGAAGCGTGTCGCTGCCGCAGCTGAAATCGTCACATCGCCGGAGAAGCGAGCCTTCGCCGCATCTCCCTGGAAGCGTGTGTTCATCGAAGCTGCCTGCTGTCGCATCGCCGGAGAAGCGTGATGCCATTGAGAGAGTCGCCATTGCATCACCGGAGAAGCGTGTCGCATGGCCTATCGCTGCTCCAAAGTACAGAGTTGTGGCAAGGCTGCCAGGGCGCCTCGCATCATCATCGTAGCGTCATTGCATGGTTGCATCAAGGGCGCCATCTTCTCGCATCCCAACCGGATCATCGCATCGCATCAAGGTGCCATCTTGCGCATCGCAATGGGCCCGCAGGCCAAGAATCTACGCATCAACCCCGCACCGGTAAGGATCACGACACCTGCCCTTCTCTGCGCAAGCATTGAGGCGTGACGCATCATTTCTCCCGGTTCACGGCACCGACGCATCTCCCCTTTTGCGAGTCTTTTGTTTACTTTACTTTACGCATCCAAGTACTTTGTTGAGAACTTTGTCGCATTTATCATCAACTTGAACTAAGTAACTTTTATCATCTTTAAAGCAATCTTAAGTGTAGTATTGTGGATTTTTGTCGTTTGTGGTCTTGTGTTAAGTCTATATAAAGAATACTTATTTTATAAAACCTGTGTTGTGTCCATCTGTAGTGTTTTCACTGCATTACTGTGTGTATTCACAAATGCTTAACACACTGCCTCTGAGATGAGCCTGTCTGCTCGTGCCAAGCTACCAAGGGGGTGAGCAGGGGTTATTTAGGAGTGTAATCCCCTTATCCTGACTTAGAAGTAAGGGTCCCTATTTGGACAAAGGTGAATACCATTGCCAACTAGAGACCCCCAGATCTAACAGTTGGACTTTTTTTGTTTCTTTTCCACTAAGTTTGGGCGGGATGTAGTGTCCTTCTGGACACGCTCTGGTGTTCAGCCTTGTGTTGCACCTACACTGTACACCCACCCATCACAGGTGTCACCGGTCAGGTAACTCTGCTAATAAAAGGTGTCTGACTCACGTGCCCTGGGCCAGTTCCAGTACACTTTGACTGTGTGTCAGTGTGGTTATTTGTCCAGCATGTGGACCTAGGGCCCAAGACCCTACAGGCCTGACCACTAGCAGCAGCCCTTTCCCTTATATTTACATTAAAGGTATACCTCTGCCCTGAAATCTCAGACCTGCATCTTGCTCTTACTTTTAAGTTTGCAAAGTTATTCCAGAATTTGGTTTCCTATAAAACTGGTATCTTGCTTCTGGTCTGTAGCACTTACTGCTACTTAAGTCCAGAGATACAGGTATACCCCTGACAATTTTCATAAAATAGGCTGTTTTCTAGACAGTCGGTATAAACATTGTGCTTTTATTCATATTTTCATACGGATTTATGTGTCTGTCAGAAAGGGGGAGCTTGTAGTACGATATAAAAAATTAGGTGACGTACAAAACAAAGATGTTTATTGTAGCAAAATAAAAAAAATGTAGTTATGAGCAATCAACAAAAGTCACCTGTTAATTTGGTTCTTGGAAACATACTTATGTCATGTTTTCAGTTACAATCTCTGTGTGGCAATTTTTAACACCTGTGAGATGGCTTTAGTGCTACAGTGAGGCATTATTTACTAGTTAGGGCCAGATGTAACACGCATTTTCATATGTACCAACATTTTTTTCGTGAATCTGAAACCTATTACTGACTCACAAAATAGGGTTTGCGAGTTGCTATTGGAAAGGGGCATACCAAGGGCGTCCCTTCCTAATAGCGAGTTGCACTGATATGTAGGATTATTTTGCAACCGTAAATGTGGTTGCAAAATATTTGTAGTTTCCCACAAATTTCAAATTGGTGGTAAGCCATTAGCAAACGGGAATGGTTCCTCAAGGGACACATTACTCTTTGTGAATGGGGGTGCTAAAAAAATTCAGAGCAGGCAGTGAGTGGTCCCATGGCACACTGCACCCTCTGAAAAAATGAAAGGAAAACTTTTCATTTTTATTTTTGGAAAGCATTCCGTTTTCCTTTAATAAAAGTGGGCTGAATTAAAAAAAAAAAAATTAAAAAACAGCTTTATTTAAGAAGCAGTCACAAACATGGCGGTCTGCTGACCCCAGTTGGCCACCTTCACTGTGAGTGTCGTCCATTCCCATTGGGTCGCTAATTGCAACCTGCCTCATGAATATTAACATCAGGTACATCAGGTTTTGCGACTCGCAAATTACGAGTCGTTAAAAATCAGAATTCGGAAGTCACAAACCCTGAATATAATACATCTGGCCCTAAGTGCCTAGGAAAGATAGCAGATTGCAGTTCAGAAAATTGAAAACTTCTATCAATTGAATAAGATAAATCAACTGCTGTGAGTAAACAACTGACAAGGTAGAGTTGAAAACAAAGTATAGCCTTACTGCCCTAAATCCAACTTTGAAATTGGTAATATTGGGAGTCCCATAAAAAAATACTTTTTCTGCTTTAATGCTACACTTTCACTACAACAAAAGTCTTTATGGAGTCCATTTTGTTGCAGTATGGTTCAACTACACTTAAATTTCCTAACATTTAAATTGAGGAAGTGACTATTTACCCAGCCGCTGTCCAAATAGTACAATTTCTCTGCTATTTACCCAGCAGCCAGCAAAATAGTATTTGATCTCTGCTGTTTAACCTGCTATAGACTAAATAGTAGAGATGGTATACAATTTGACCAGCGGCGAGATAAACAGTGTGAAGAATGTTTTTATTTAGCTGGCAACAAAGAAAAATGGGACTCTAGGCGGCAGTGTAAGATCCTGTCTCTACTGGGCCTTCATTTCTGTACTTGACAGTGCTGTCTCAGCAAAAGAAAATCTGGACGCCAAAAAAAGAAAAAAACATCTGTGTGACAGGCTTGGAGGCTTTACCTGACTAAAATTGCTGTGGAGGTGTGCTGTAGAAAGAATCAGTAGGAGGAGGAGGATGAAAAGTAGGGGTATAAGTGCCAAGAGGTGAATCACAATGAGGGCTAGGAGGACCAGAGCTGGACCAGGACAAGAAGAACCAGGCACAGGGAGACCACATCTATGAGGACCAGGATTACCAATGCCAGAAGGGCCCAGGAACAAATAGATGACAAATATCACAATGAATAACAGCACTAGGGGTATCGGGTCCAGAGTTAGAAGGAACCAGGATTACTGAAGAAACCTTCTGCCGACGTGAATGACCTAAAGAACTTCAGACCCATCTCTCAGCTCCCCTTTCCACCAAGGTCATCGAGAAGGTTATCAACGCCCAACTTTCCGAGTTCATCAAAGTGAATCACATCTTGGCCCTCCCTGAATCTGGGTTCAGAAGCAATCACAATACCGAGACCGCACTCCTCGCAGCCACAGGCGACGTTCACACCCTCCTCAACCGAGGCGAAACTGCAGCTCCCATCTTCCTGGACCTCTCTGCCACCTTCGACACCATCTACTACCACACCCTATGTACAAGACTCCACGACGCCGGCTTCTGCATAAAAGCCCTGGAATAGATCCGCTCCTTCCTCACCAGACGAGCACAGAGAGTTAGGCTACCACTGTTCCTCACTGAACCCAGAGATCAGCTGCAGAGTGCCTTAGGGATCCTCTCTGAGCCCCACTCTCTTCAACATCTACATGGCCCGCTCGCAGCAATCGTCAGAAACCATGGACTCAACATCATCTCCTATGCCGATGACATCCAGCTGATCCTCTCCCTCACCAATGAACCAGCCGTGGCCGCTGCAGGTAAAAGCGGTGGGCTGAGTGAGGGGATTTTGAGAGATGACCACAAGGGAAAATTAAATAAATAATTAAATTTCCCTCATGGTCGTCTTTCAAAATCCAACCCCCCCCCCCCCACCCGGCCCCACTGCCCCACCACTCTTACCTGCAGCAGCTGCGGCTGTGACTGCAGCTGCAATGAACCAACAGTCACCAAGAACAACTTCCATGATGGAATGAAGGCTGTCGCCACCTGGATGAAGAAGAGCTGCCTCAAGCTAAACTCAGAGAAGACCCATGTCCTCATCCTGGACTCTACCCCCTCCACCGGGGCCGACTCCTGGTGGCAAGCAGATCTTGCATCCCTCCCTCACCCACAGACCAAGCACGGAATCTCAGCATCATCTTGGACTTCTCGCTCACAATGAACCGTCAGATCACTGCCGTCTCATCATCCTGCTTCCACGCGCTATGCATGCTCTGAAAGATCTTCACATGGATCCCCACCGAGTCAGGAAATACGGTCACCCACGCACTCATCATCAGCAGACTCGAATACAGCAATGCACTTTACTCCTGCATCAACCAGATACTCCTCAAGAAACTGAAAAACATCCAGAACGCCTCCGCCAGACTCATCCTCAACATCCCTGCCGCAGCCACATCACCAGCCAACTGAGAGACCTCCACTGGCTCCCAGTCAATAAAAGAACCTCCTTCAAGCTCCTCACACATGCCTAAAAAGCCCAACACAACGCGGGACCTGTATATCTTAACCACTGCCTCGCATTCCACGCACCCACCAGAGACCTCCGCTCCATCCAACTTGCCCTGGCCGCCATCCCACGTATTCGCAAGACCCTGGCCAGTGGAAGATCCTTCTCCTACCTCGTAGCAAAGACTGGAACACCCTGCCTCTCCACCTAAGGCAATCACCGTCACTGCCACAATTCAGGATGGACACCAAGATTTGGCTCTTCGATTGAGCCACAGTGTCTGAGACAGATCAGCAGCCCCCCTGTACCTTGAGTCCCTTATGGATGAGTAGTTACGCTTCACCAGTTGCTTGATTGATTAATCAGGAGTGCCAGGAGGATGTTGAACGGGGGATCTGGATCCAGTGGACAAAGGCCCATAGAAACAGAAGGACCGGAGGTAGAAGGAACAGAATTCCGTTGACCATAACAACAAGGAGGGCTATGAGGGCCTGTGCGGACCAACCTGGACCAGAGGGAAGAGGACAATCAGAGCCAGGACTAGCAGACCCAAGTAGACAGATCAAAGAGGACCAGGAAACCAATGGAATGGAGAGAAGGATCAAAGAAAGGAGGGACAAGACCACAAACATCAGCACAAGGAGGATCAAGAGGCCATAAGCAAAAGGACCAGTACCAGGAAGACCACAACCAGAAGTACTAGGGCTAACAGGACCTGGAGACCCTAGATTAGAATGACCAGAGGTGGTTAGGGACAAGGAAGTCTAGCTACAGCGGGACACGGATCAGAAGGTCCAGCGATGTCAGATCCAGGGGGAATTCTAAACCAGGGTGAGAAAAACTACACAAACTAGGGTAACCCTCAACATGGGAAGTAGGAGGACCAGTGCCAGAGGGATGAGGAAGGCCAGACCCACCAAGACCATTACTATGGGGACCATAATAGGGAGGCCTATGGTCAGATGGACAAGAACAAGGTAGAATAAGCAAACCAGGAGACCAGGAGGACTAGTAGGAGGAGGATAAGATAGGAGGAATGGGGACTATGAGGGCTGAGGAAACCAAGGCTAGTAGAACTAGCACCAGAAGACCCGATACATGAGGGCAGGACGAAGAAACACCAGAACTAAGACCAGAACTACATGAACCAAGGTGATCAGGATCAGAAGGATTGGGTACAGGCAAGTGAGGGGACTAGATGAACCATGGGGCCAGAACCAGGAGGACTGATAGATGAAAATTAGTGTGAGGAGGATGAATGTGTCCAGGATCGGAATCCTGTGAAACAGGAGACCCAGGATCCAAACGACTAGGGGTGGGGTACATGGGAAACCAGGCTCAGAAATTACAGGGCCAGGCACTTCTTAGACTAGCATGAACTGGAGGTCCAGGAACATCAGAACAAGGAAAGAGTAGGACAAACTGTGACAGGGCAAGTTATTTCAGAGTCATGCAGGGAAGGAGCAGCAGGACGAGGGCCAGGAGGATCAGGACGCAATTGAAGAGGACTACAACGATTAATACTTGAAGGTCAATGGCCATCTTGTCCATGATACAAGGATAAGCAGGACAGGGATTAGGAAGATTGAGAGGGGTAGTGCCAAGGCCACCTAGAAGATCAGAGCACTAGGTAAACTAAAAGGATCATGACCAGGAAGACCGGAAACAGGGTTTAGATGGCCATGAAAATCAGGCCCTAGGGGACCAGGGCTCAATTTACTAAGTGGAACAGAGCAATCATTACAAGTAGCAGCACCAGGGTGCAAAGAATCTGAGTTAAGAAGGCCAGGAAGACCAGGACACAAATAACAAGGCTCAAGAGGACCTGAACAAGGATAACCTCGATCAAGAGGACCTCGATTAATGGCTACAGTACCAGTAGGATTAAATGGACAAGGAGCAGATCCAAGAGAACAAGTACAACCCAAATCAGGAGGTCAAAGCCAAAGAGTGCCAGGACACAAGAAGCAACATGGACTAGGTTCTGCGGGACCAGGGCTAGGAGGTTAATGGCATGGAGAACCAGGACAAAGTAACGAAGACCAAGAGGAGTACGAAAGTACAGGGCTAGGTGGGCCAAGACTGTCAGAACCAGGAAGGGTCATGTTAGACAAAAGGCAATGTTTATGTAAGCAAGCACAATAGGACAAGAACAACCAGGATGACCATGACGAATGAAACCATTACTAAGATAACATGTGGGTCAGGTCGAGGAAAAATAGGTCCAGATGAACCTAACCTATAAGGAACAGAACCAAGAGGATCAGGGGCAATGGGCACAAATTCTCCAGAAGGACAGGAGGTATGAAAAACAAGAATATCATGACCTTGACCAGGAGTGTACAACAACTCATACCAGGGACACAGGCAGCCAGAGTGAGAAGGAAAAGTTCTAAGAGGACCAGGAAAAAAAAGACTAAGGGGACCAGAAAGATCAGGACCAGAAGAACCAGGTTGAGGAGGAACAGGAGGATGAAGATGGGCAGGACCAGGGACATCAGGGCCCAGATAATCACAGCCTGGAGGGCCTTGACAGAGAGCTAGGAATACGATGGCCAGCAAGATGAGCAACAAAATGGCCAGGCTCAGGAGGAGTCGATAAAGAAGGACCATGTGTGAGTTTGTGTAGCAGCATGAGGATAAGCAACCGGAAGATCAAGTTAGTAAATCTGGGATTTCATCAAAATCCATGGGTGGATGCATGGGAATGACCATGCTCCAACCATGGAACGCCTTCTCAACACAGGGTAACACAAGGCAGCGATTTTACACTGCCTTTCATTACTCTGAATTTACTAAGACACACAAAGCCATGCAAGGTGGCTTTGCATGGCTTAGTAAATCCCATTTATGGGTTTGCATTGCTTTGCTGTGCTTTGCGTGACACAGGGCAACACAGGCCCTTAGTAAATTTGCCCCTGAGTGCATAGTAGTGTGACTCCTTGTGTGATGAAAATCTTAGTGCATGGACCAGTGGGATGCATTTTGCATTACTTAATATGAGAGTAGATACAGATTTCCTGCACAGTGGGTGAGTATTGACTGCATCCCTGTGGTAGAGGGTGAAGATCCAGAACAGAAGTGAGACAGAATGGAGAAAAGGCTACCCAAAACAATTCTGCAAGGTCCTTTTTAGCAAAGGGCTGCTGATTAGTTCTTCCCGAGTGACTACTTAGGGTTGATGGTAGAAGTAAGGGCTAGGTAGTAGGTTTCTCTTGTTAAAGCTTTGAAATTTTCTGAGCAGGGCCCTTTTGTCTGTGCCTAATGACTACTCAGAAAGGCTGATGACAGCCAGGTGCTGAGATCTCATGCTTCATTGTGTCCTTGTTTGGCATAGTTCTTCTTGGAGCCAGCACTATTGTTACTGCTGTGAGAGCCATCAAATAGCACAAAGGTGGTGTCGGAGTGACAGCCAGAAAATTATATTTGAAAGAGAAACACACCAAATCAGTTCTGAAAGCTCAATAGTGCATCTACATCCACTGTCTGTAAAATGAGTATTAAAGTGAAACTGTGAAATGATTGATCAGTAGGCCATAATAAAGGAGGTAACAAAATGTCTCTATTTATTAAGTGTCTTATTTCTTACAATCTTAGTAATAAAACCAATTTATATAAACCCTACTGGGAAAATACATTCATATTCCAATGACATTCCATTCAATTAATTATAGTCCAATTTCTTTGTTTGAGTCTTTTTGACAGAATACTACCTATGATGGCCCGTCAATGTATGGGCTTTATACCATCTCCCATGTTTAGAGTAAAACTTGGATGTAAAGGACAGGAAACAAAATAATTATTCCTTCGGCCAGCGTGTGCCACCATTAGGTTTTTTGTTTTTGAAAAACAAAATCTTGATTTGAAAAACAAACAAATTCTTGAAAAATGTGCTATCCAGCTGTCATGTCCGACTGTACTGACCTTCAAATGTTTCATGCATAGACAGGAACTGCCATGATAGCAGTTACTGCTAATACAGAGAGGTATCCACAGAGTTAGTGGACATCTCTAAACTTGGCGGGTGGATGTCCTTCAGGATGTCAGAAGGTCGGAGGTATTATCTTCCACCATCCTGATGAAGTTGACTCCATCCTCGAAACTCAAAATCAGCTGTCTCCAACCATTTCTAAAGTGAGAGCTACTTCAGATCAGTGAAAATCATTGTGAGCTACTGAAGGCTAAACAACACACACATTTTTACCAGACACCCCCACGCTTCGCTTTATTGACCATAAGGCTAATGTCCGGAGAGCCGGATCCTATGGTTTGAAAAATAAATGCTTTGACTAGGGGCACTTTGACCAGACCCTCCAGGATTTCGCTGTTTGCTAAGAAATCGTCACTTTTGTAAAAATGCCGCGATTTTTACAAAAGTACCCGCGAAATCCAGACCCCAAAGAAGACATGTAAAACTGGAGAAGACAAAACTTGAGAACTCGTGCTATGTTGTAAAAGCTCTTGGAGGAAGAAGGAGCTTTTCATTTACTTCAAATCTTTTTATTGGCAGTTTACAAAAACGTTACACTATGGTACAACGTCAATTAGTCAAACCTTCTTTGCGAATTATTTTAACACATGAAGGAAGAATTTAGCCTTTAACTAATCAGGATTATGAAAGAAAGGCATTCATTGACAGTGCACCTTGCTCCCTTATATTTCCAGAAGGAGGTAAAACAACATATTCACAATATTCCCAAAACCAACCCGCCCATCCCATCCAAACAAAATTCCGGTACAGGAGGCGAGGAATCCGATAGGCATTTCAACCTTTATGGAAGGATCCAGCAATCTTACTAATAGGAAGGTGAGGGACCCTTGCATACAGATATCAACAGACCCGTGATTTGGGACACAATGTAGCATGCTGGCAGCCACTGAGCTGGAAGGAGAATACAACAGGTTTTCAATTCAGGATTCTGAGAGGTTTTTTATTTAATCAAAGAGTTGGAGTGTCCTCAGTTAAGGGAGAGTAAAAGAAAGGAATTCTAATTGGGACACATAGTTAATTAGGGTTTACCATCCCATTAGCTGTGAATGACTTCTCGGAATGGGTGATCTTATGAATTATCATTTCCATGGCTAACATCGGCTAAAGTCTGCTAAGCCATAATGTAATGGTGGTGGTGGTGGGGGGGAAAGGTCTTTGTTTTTCCAAAAGAGGACAATAAGCTGTTTAGCTGCACCTGATATACGGGCGAACAAGGTCCAGCCTGGCCCTTGCCATGCAGTGTGCGTTGGGCCCTGGGGGGCATTGCTTTTGGGGCCCGCCACAGACAGGGCACCTGGCAGGCCCTGGGGGGCATTACTTTTGGGGCCCGCCGCTCATAGGGTTAGCCCCCGCTGCCATTTTCTTTTTTTAAAAATGTTTCTTGGTGGGCCTGCCACGTGTCCAGTGTGCGGCGGGCCCTGGGGGATTGCTTTTAGGGCATTTATTCATTAACATGTTTATGTCCTATATGTAGCCTTTAAGCCAAACAAAGTGTCTACATTGTAAATAAACCAAATATACATAGCTTCATGTTGTTAAATAACAAAAAAACGAAGATATCTGTGTTTGTTGTAGGAAAAACGGCCAAATAAAATGCAGCAAAATTGCCACTAAATTTCCATATTTGTGCCGCTAAATTTCCATTTTTGTGTCGCTAGATTTGCTAATCCATGCCGCTATATCCTGGGGGGTCTCTTTGACAGAGCTGCCATGTGTGTCAGTGAGAGTGTGGTCTTTGGGTATGTCAGAACATGTGTTCACATGAATAGGATATATGTGTATGAGTGACTGGGCAGCCTACGTTGTATGTGGCACCATTACATGTATAACACAAATATAGAACCATTTTCTTTAAATGGGAGAAATTTAAAGAGCAGGGAAATGTTCTGTAAAAATGTTTCAAATATGTAAAATGTGTCTGCACTTTAAACTAGGGGAGGGTGCAAACTCTGCTGTGTTAGCAGAGTTTGAGGAGTTTTCCAAACTCCACACCTCCCCTGGAGCACGGAGTTCTGCAAAAATTACGCCAACTGCAGGCAGAGCAGAGTTTACTGGCACCCACCCCTGGACTGGATAAAGGTATTACATACGAATACCATGTAGCTGTTTGCCAGCTTTGCCTCTGCTGGTTCATGCGTAGCCTGCTCTTTTTCTTCCAGTTCACATAAATCAAAGTTAGTGGCGCTTTTTTCTAATCCCCCGCTGTACTACTGCTCGATTTCTTTTATGACCAACTACACCACGCTTTTGAGCATGCAATGTAATGGGGAGATTACTAACCCAAGATAAATGTTTCATTTCTAAGCATGCTCATTAATGCGCCTTCTTTGTGAACGCACCAATGAGCATTGGCTTACAGTTGCTTGCTCTGTGGGTCCAGGGCTTCTGAGCATGCCTTGGTAGTAGTGGCTCTGAGTCTTGTTTATAATAGAAAAGGGCACCGTGGTAACTATCTACTCTTGGCTCTATTAGGGGTTGGGTTTTGGGTTCCCAAGACGCTAGTGTGACGGGTGCATTTCAGTAACGTGCACATTTCAGTGATGCCTGGTCAATGTGCAGAATCTACGCCATTGTTTAATAATTGCAAGACTGCAAGGAGGGACATACCCAAACAGGAAATAGAGAAGGTAAATTGCCCAGAAGATTGCTGAATTGAAGGGCCAGTCACAGCTCGTCATTTGTTTTATAATAAAATGTGCCCTTAAATGAATACCAGTGCTGTATGCCTCATCTGAGTGTTGCGTTCACACAGTAGATCCTCGTCTGGCAGCCTTGGCTCCTATGGTGACTCTGTTTAGTAGTTGTGTCATAATTTCCAAGTGAATGTGATGGACGGTGCTGCACTGCCCCGGATCCTAGGTTTAGGCAGTTTAGATGTGCATGAGGCACATAGGGGTGTGATTAGCAGATCTTCTGTGTTACAAGTAGTGTAATCAGCACAATCTCTAATCTTGTGTCCCATGTTGTGTTAATCCTTGATCGCATTTCCTTATATGTCATTATCTGCAGGTAAAGGCTGGCGTCGGTGCTGGGAACAATAGAATCAAGACTTGCAATATATGACGTGTGATTTTCGGTTTTGCTGCTGTGTCAGGGGGTCTACAGTGTATTTGTTTCACCACCTGAAACTGCACTGCCTGTTTATATTAGCATAATTGTTTGGTGTTTGGGATTTTAATTTGTCTGCGTGCATTACACTTTTCATATTTGCACTTTGCATGTTGCTGCCTATGCCTCTCTGCTAGATCTTACTGTGAGGTGCACAGGGCCGGACTGACTACCGGGCAGTTTGGAATGCTGCTGAGCTGCTGGCTGATTTTACTGCAGTGGGGGCTGACTTCGTTCATGGAGACCTGCGTGTGCTTCGAAATAATGAAAGCAAAACGAATTTAGTTTAGTAGACAAAGGTCCCCATCAACTAAATCAGCCCCCAGCTCAGCAGCATTCCAAACTGCCCGGTAGCCAGTCCGGCCCTGGAGGTGCACCAGAGATGGGAGCAGACCAAGCTCTATCGTTACCTTTGGATTCACCGCGAAAACTCTGCAGCAACTCCTGGCATTCACTGGCTCCTTGCCCACGCTCCTGCAACTGACGCTGGTCTCCCCCCTCCGCCGCAGCCTCTGGAAAATCTCGGCACGGCTGCAGGGAGGGGGAGACTACATCAACCAGTGTCCTTAGCCGCAGGAAGCCGCACACGCCTGTTCCGCGCCCGGAGGTGCATAAAAAGCAAGGAGAGCCCCCGCGTCGAGGGACGCACGTGGGCTGTGCCGGGCTAGGCCCGGTACAAGGGCGGGCCCGTTTGAGCCCGTTTGAGGCAAGAGAGGCTGGGCTGGGCCACCCCCCTAACTCTGGTGATCTACCAGAATCCAGTAAGTGTACCTACTTGCATTAATAGATTGTAGCAGTGGCAATATAATCCGTAATGGTGGGTCGCTTAGGAAGAGAGAACACTGGAATATCTGGAGGTTCTGTGGCAGGAACATTAGATAATTTCATTATAAGAGCTGCTTCTGTATTAACTCGTGAAATCGATCTAACTGAACGTCGCCTCTCGTTAGACCCAGCATTTAGTAAACGGTCTTCCTTGGGAAAATTCGCATTGTCTGTCAGCCCAGAGGAAAGTGAAAATACTAATGCCACTAATGACTCAGCAACTATAAGTTTAAATAGCGATACAATCGCAGACATCACAACTACTATAGCTAGTGGAATCACCAATACACAGTACTCAAACACAACAGACAAAGCGATAATCCTGCCAGATGGAGTTTCTACTCGTGCACAAACCCTGGCCAAGAAAGGGGGAATTCATACCTTGCCGGGTCATACACCGGGAGCAATACCCAAACAGAAGAAGGTGGTGGACTCTAAAAAAGGAAGGCAACAAAAAAACGTAAAATCTAATGAAGATATTGCGACATCCGTCATACAAACTACCCCTGATATACATGCATTGGGAATAAGCACAACTTCTGTTAATATGCCGGTCTGCCCCTCGACGCTTCTGGGTGAGGGCTTCTGGGTAAAAGTGGGTGAAATCGTAACATCTTCCATCAAGCCCATTACGGATAGACTGATATGTATGGAAGAAAGACTCAAATAACTCGAGCAACTGACTCTATCGAATCTCGAGCTTAACAAAAAGACACATCCGATAATGTCAAACAGTGATCCAAGAGATGCCTCACCAATTAAGAGACCAGGAATGCCTTGGTGCCATTTTCCACATCTCAGTTATCCGGTCTTGTTCTAATGCCAGGATCACCACGAAGAAGTGCTGAAGCCGTACTCCATACAAAGAACCCTGACAATACTTCTGGAAAAAGGGACATAAATCATCCAGTCGATGGGGGAACAAGTAAAACCTTGAAGGAGGGGGAGAGAAGTTTTGATAGTAATCACGAACAAGGATGTTTGTTACCAACCATAGACCTGCCCCTGAATCTACCCCCTATGTCATTGTTCTGACAGGGGTCCCTGAACTAGGGAAAGGTTCCCTGGAATCTTTTGTAGAACTAAAAAATAAGACCATACATTGGCTTAACGCTAATAGACCCCTTCCCCCACACATTCACTGCAAGATTCTGCTTGTACCTGGGGTCAGTTGGGTGGGGAGGAGCAGGAAAAACATCCCAGGAGATTGCATTATCATAAATTTCGGTGACACGCAAGCTCCTCAGCACATCTGTGAAGGGTGGCCCCTTATGACAAAAACAAGAATACAGCCATTTGATCTTACTTACTTTTATAGCCCTAACATAAACAGGTCAAATTATGTTCTGCAGGGGAAAAACATGGAGTCGAATACAGGACTAGAACATCCTAGAAATATAATACGTTTTGAGGGCTATGGGCTGGAAATGGGTTTTCCAACAAGTAACAGATATAGTACCCTCGACATGGTTGACTGACTGACATCAAATCCCCCCACTGCTAATAATTTTAGGCAAAAGATAAAGAAAATAAAAACTAGCGGGAATAATCTTAAAAAACAATCTCCTAACAGGATCCTGGATGAGCTGGAAATCCCTCTTGCCCAGAATATAAGACATAAAACAGATAAAGGGCTTAATACCGAAATTATCATAAAAAATATTCATCATATACATAACAAAGCTGATAACTCGTGTAAGTTACATTTACTTACGAATTCAACAGTAGGGGAAGTATCTCCGGTACTCAATGAACAGGCTAGGGCCCATAGTGACCATTAATTTATATGCTATAGAAATACCGGCGTCCGGCCATCTGATATACCTTTACAGACAGATAGGTCAACAGCCTCCAACTTAGATACAGTAGAAAACATCAGACTGATGTCTTGGAACATCGCAGGGCTATCTGCCAGGAAAAGGGATCCTGGCTGCCTATCATTTATCCGAAAATACTCCATCATTTGTTTACAGGAATGCTGGGTAATGGAGCCTATACATATAAATTGCTATCGTACTTTCCATACCCCTGCTACTCATGTGGCAAGGGGAAGAAACAAGGGGGGCCTTTGCACCTACGTTTCTAATCTCTTAAACGGCGTAAAAGTAAAATTTGAATCCGTCTCTGAATACTACCAGATATTGCAGATGACGGTTGGGGGAAATCAAAAAATAGTCCTGATACATTTTTACCATAATATTCTAAAAACAGAGAGAAGCAAGATTTTAGAGGACATATCCCAAACCATAAAGAGCATTGAAGATAAGAAGACAGGGGACAGATGCAATATATGAGTGGGCGATTTTAACTGTCTCCTATGCCCACATAGCGACTTGAATATCTGTGGCTTGGGCTCAGGTAAAGAAGATACTTGCACACATTTCTCCCATACTACCTTGGGCAATCTCTTTAACGATTTAGTTTTAAAATTTGACTTGGGCTTTACAAACGAACTATGCTCTCCTCCGGTTCCCTTTAGGCCAACATATATTGGTAGGGGATGTAAATCGGTCATAGACTTTGCCCTAATATCTAAGCGGCATTCTAGTTGCGTTCTCACTCATAACACATGTGAGATAGCAATGAGTGATCATCTCCCAATTGGCCTATCCCTCTCTTTTCCAAGGTGCCAAGGTAAAGTAAATAATTTAACTGAAAGTTTATCCATACTAATATTATAAAGAGAGAGCCCAAACCTTTGAGGCGGGTAATCTCAGTAAACACAGCACCAATCACAACACCCAATACAGCGTTGGAAAGGGCAGTTGCAGCAGAAGGACATAGGCTATGCAGATGGCCACCATATACATTTAAAAGGTAAAAGAACCGTTCCAGCAAAGTAGTCCCTTGTGGGCGTGTCTGCATTGTGCTGTGGGCGTGGGCTGTGGGTGTGACTAATGCTGGGGGCGTGTGGTACGGCCATCATATTGTGGGCTGTTGGTGTGTGCTGGGGGCGTGACAAACACTGGGGGCATGACAAACGCTGGGGGTGTGTGTCCGCCCTTCATGCCATGTGAGTCATACATACAAGCACCAATTACGTTGCTGCGCAGCATCAAGGGGCACGCTGGGGGCGTGACACGCTGGGGGCGTGAGAAACGCTGGGGGCGTGTGTCCGGCCTTCATGCCATGTGAACTCAATTGCGCGGCATCAAGGGGCACACTGGGGGCGTAAGAAACACTGGGGGCGTGTGCTACGTTCCGCCCTTCATGCCATGTGGGTCGTACATTACTCAGAAGATCCTCTGCTGTGGCCGTGTGCTGGGGGCGTGACAAACGCGTTCAGTTGGAGGCATGGTAAGTAATGTTACTGCAGCCTCTCCTGCGCGCTGTTGCTGAACTCTCTCATTCAACGAAATGACACGCGCCTGCTACCATCAACCAGGGTTCTATCCGGGCTCAGGTGGCGGATCAGTACACTAATTACACGCGCCTGATAACATCAACCAGGGCTGCAGCTGGGCCTCAAGCGGGGGAACACGCTCCTGCTAACATCAAACAGGCCTGCATCTGGGCCTCAAGCGGGGGAACATGCAAATTAGCGTGTCTGCGGGGACAATTACTGCAGCCTCTCCTACTCGCTGTCACTCAACTCTCTCATTAAACGGAGTTACCCGCGGCTGATAACTCTCTCATTCAACGACATTACACACCCCTGCTAACATTAACCAGGGCTGTAGCCGGGCTCAGGGGGCGGATCACTACACCAATTACAAGCGCCTGCTAACATCAACCAGGGCTGCAGCTGGGCCTTCTCCCTCCCGATTCTAATGAAACAAAAAATGTAGTCTACCGCGAGATTCTAAAATAATTTGCCCTTGCCAAATACACACATTACACACATTCTATTTCATACCCGGACAACGTCGGGACGGGCTGCTAGTCTTTTATATAGTGAATATAAATGGACACCATCTGTCACTGTCCTATAATACGAAGGTGATGTCAGGTAATTTTATGTTCATGTGGGTCTTGTTTACAGGCTGCCTCAATGCCATCAGGCATAATCGAGTACAAGCCCACTTTAGTGGCAGTCTTATTTATCCCAATTTTGTACATAATGGTAGTGTGTCCCTATAGTTTGATAGGGGAGGAAGGAATTTTGACTCATATCCTTCCAATTCTAAAGAACAAAGGTTTTCTGCAGGCTAGACCAGCTCTTTTATACCTGCAGCCGTTGCGTAATCCTTGTGAAACTTTCAGCATCACTAGCTTTTTAGCAGCAGCAGTTAGAGCAAGTAGAAAAAGGAAGTAACGACTGAAACAGGTTTATGCTATGTATTTCTGCCCCATTACACATGAAATGTTTTTATTGTCTGTATTTTATAATGATATGCACATGTTTGGAACTGCGACAATGTTATATTTATTGTTATATTCATAAGATGATTTTATGTAATAATCAGGGCCGGACTGACTACCGGGCTGTTTGGAATGCTGACAAGCTGCTGGCTGATTTTACTGCAGTGGGGGTTGATTTAGTTCATGGAGACCTGCGTGTGCTTCGAAATAATGAAAGCAAAACGAATTTCGTTTAGTACAAAAAGGTCCCCATCAACTAAATCAGCCCCCAGCTCAGCAGCATTCCAAACTGCCCGGTAGCCAGTCCGACCCTGGTAAAAATAATTTTTAGTCTTGTAATGTTGATGAGTATTTTTAACACACTTTTATGGTTTTTAATAATAATCGATTAAAGTAATTTTGACTGACTGACTGTGGAATTGGTTACTCAGCAGAATTATGTGCAGTGAAACTCCCCGAGTTCCGCCCAGGCCTACTTTAAACTTATTCCCATTTAAAAAAATTACTGAATTTTTTTGTTCTACATAGGGCACAGTGTCTATTGGCCATTAGAAACAAAAGGCCTACTGTTTGTAAAAGCAACACTTTGAAATGGGAGAAAATTAAAATGAAGAGTTGACTTAGTCATTAAGGTAAGTTATCAGGCCCTGCTACCTGCCGCCTGATGATAATAATGTGAAATAAACACATTCTTACCTTAACTTTTAAAAGGAAAATATGACCCTGTGCTTATTTAAAAATTAACTTAAGGCTGCAAACTACTCTGAATCGACTGGTTGGAGACACCTGCTCTAAATCAAGCCCATAGTTTTTTTAACTTCTGTCATAAAATTGGAATGAAACCTCTCAGTTATACTGTGCTGGTCACTTCTTAAGGTACTCATAATAGAAACGCAGGAAAACCTACTTGTAGAGTGCACTGTTCCTATAGGGAAAAGAAACCCTTTTCCAATACTTCAAAAACAAGTATCTTGTAATCAATACTTTACACTAGTATTCACGTACACATTTAGGCCCAGATGTAGGTAAATGCCATTTACCGATTCATAAATACCGACTCATACCGAATCGGTATTCCTGAATCGGTAAATGGTATGTAGGTAAAAAATCGGTAAAAGATACCGACTCGTCTGAGTCGGAAACCCAAATCGGCAACCACCGAATCGGAAAAATCCGAATCGGTAAATACCGAGTCGGTGATACGCATGCACCCCTATGGGCCACATGGCCCATAGGAATGAATGGGAGTCACCGAATCGGAGAAATCCGAGGCGGAAAAAACCGACTCGGTATTTACCGATTCGGTATTTACCGACTCGGGATTTTGAAAAACGCCATGTGAGCCTGCCAACCAATCAGGGACAGCCTACACACCCCACAACCAAGGCCCTGTGATTCCAACCAATGAGAGTGAAGCACCCCACCCCAGCACCTGGGTGTGGCCACACCCATGCAGGTGGAAACCAACAGAACAAACAAATCTACAGAGGTGAGAGGAGCACAGCATCCAGAGGCAAGCAGAGTGACAGAATGGAGGTACAGGAAGGCCAAAAGGAAGGTTGTGAGCAAAAAAGGAAGGCAAAGTTCAGCCAAGAGGAACTACAGGTGGCTGTGGAAGAGATAGTAGCCCACTATCCCAAAAATTTTGGGAGGCAGTCTCTGCATGTTGCAGAGACTGTGAAAAGGAACACTTGGATTGCAATTCAGGCAAAAGTCAATGCCATAGGTGTCACCCACCGGGATATAGAGGACATCAAGAAGAGGTGGTACGACCTGCGAATTGTGACAAAGAAGAAGATTGCTGGCCAGAAAAAGGATGCTGGTCTGACTGGAGGTGGCAGGAGCAAAGCACCCAAACTTACACCGATAGAGGAGCTAGTGGAAAGCACCATGGAGGCAGAATGCATCCATGGGATTGGAGACCTGGATAGCACAGCGAAAGCAACCAAAAAACAAGGTAAGAGGCATGTTCCCACATCCACCCCCACCAACCCCAACCCCTACCCCACTGTGTACACTCATCACACTGCAGATGAGCTCATACTCACTGACAGCAATGCATCATGGTAGACGTAGTCATGTAAACAGAGATGCAAGGTGTGCAGACTATTTTATTGAGAGACACACACACATGAACAACAACATTGACCCTATGTCAATTTGTTTCTACAGGAGAGTCCTCACGCAGTTCTGTTCCACCGAGGGAGGAGAGTGCAGCACCAACTAAGAAAGGGGATAAAGCAAAGAGGAAATGTTGTGAGAGTGCAGTTGAAGGAGGAAACGATCACACCCAGGAGCCATCAACATCCTGTCCGAGCCACAACACCTGTCCCACTGTCCCCTCTGTTGTTCGGATCACCTGAGCTCACAAACACACCCATACCAATGTCCAGAGGGTCCTTGCCGGGAGGGGAAAGTAGGCATGCGGAGCCCCCGCATAGGATCCTGCAGACCTCTGAATCAGAGGATGAGGAAGATGTGCCCCAAAATAGTGCAAAAGTGGCTGACAGGCCAAGACCAACAATTCCAGCAGCAGGCGCTGCACACACCAGTGTCCTTGGCAGGAGGGCACGTGAGGGTGGGGAGGGCCAGGAAGGGGGGAGCGTCTTCTGTGGCCTGGAGGGCACAATGGTAAAAGTACAGCGCCAGCAGGCCAAATCAATGCAAGCCATGCATAGGCAGGTCCGTTGTATGAACACCAAAATGTCCAACATGGACAAGGGCATAAGCCAAATGGCATCTAGCCTGGAGCAAATGGCAGAAGGGATCACAGACATTTCGACATACTTGGGAGTCCTGTCGGACAAGTTAGACAGGGATCATCTCCAGCGTGCCAAGGAACATCAGTACATGCGCCAACATACTAAGGCCATGAACAGTTTTGCTAACAATACAGCTCTCCTCTGCAGACGCTCAATTTCTATGCAGGAAGCATTAGTGCACTGCTGCACAGACTTAACACGGGGCATGGGTAGAGTGACCTCTGCGGTGGAGCAGATGCTGAACTCCAACACAGTCAATGCTGGTGACACGGGTGTGGAGGAGACAGAGGGGTCAACCAGCAGGAGAGGCTCTAGTACACCTGTACAGGAGGTGCGCAGGAGCGGGAGGCACAACCAAGCTGAGTCAGGCACCAGCAGGGATTTGGAAGGTCAGGCACCAAAATCCCGCAATGTAGTGCGAGGACGCAAGCACTGACCTATGTGGAAGATTGACTCTACTGCACACAGTGACTGGAACTGAGAAGGTGCAGCCAGTGACATTCACGTACATTCATGGATCCTCTTCAGTTGTTACAATGATGATGTAGTGCTGATTAAACTACACATGTCATGTAGTAAACCTGTGTATGTGTCATACTTTACCTAGAAATAGCGTTGTGTTATATCTGTCCGTCTCATTCTACCATCTAGTGCTGCTGGTCCTGTTGCCTGGGGCTCTGCACGTTCTTGGTCGTCATCTATGTCCTCATGATGGGTCATCTCAACCTCTGTGCCTTCCTTGGTAGCATGATTATGCAAGATGGCATAGGTCACTATTATTTTGCAACACAGGATGGGGGTGTACTGTTGCGCACCTCCACTTTTGTGGAGGCACCGGAACCTGCTCTTCAGGAGTCCAAAAGTTCTCTCCACTACATTGCGGGTGGACCTGTGTGCCACATTGTATCGCCTTTCTGGTCTGGTGGTTGGGTTCAGGTACGGTGTCAGCACAAAGGAACGCAGGGCATATGCACTGTCACCTGGGAGAGAACAAGAGGTACATGAGTTACATTCACATTGCACATTTAGATGAGGTCTACTTGAGGGTGTGTACAACTTTTTTACCTAGCAGATATCCATCTCCAAAATCTCCATTCAATAGCCTGGTGTATATTCCGCTGTTCTGGAATATGTAGGAGTCATGCGTGCTGCCAGGGAATTTGGCAACTATGTCTGTGATGATGTTCCCTGCATTGCATATCACCTGCACGTTGATGGAGTGCGTCATCTTACGGTTTCGGTATATGTGTTCGGTGGCTACAGGTGGGCATAGGGGAATGTGGGTGCCATCGATGCAGCCTATCACATGCGGGAAGTGTGCCAGTACATAGAAGTCTGTTTTAGTTTTGGCAAGTTCCGCAGGTGTGTCAGGGAACTGTATGTAATGTCCCATTCTCTGAGTCATGACATCCAGGAATTTCCTGAAGAAACGGGACAGACAGCTCTGGGATACACCTCCTACTACAGCTATCACACTCTGGTAGCTCCCAGAGGCAAGCAGGTGTATGCTACACAGCACCTGGACATGGGGAGGGATGGCGTGGGCCCTGGGTGTTGGATGATCCAGGTATGGGTGGAGGTCCCTTATTAGGTACATGATGGTCCTGGGGTGCAGCCTGTACCTCTGGAGTATCTCAGGCTCAGTCAATTGGAACAGAGTCATCCTCTGCCTGTACACCTGCTCCTCCCTTTGCCATACCCTCTGACCTGCAGCCTGTAGCCTTCGCCTCCTCGCAATCACATAGAGTGCCGCCATTTTGCCAACAGTGTTGCATTTTGGGCCCTTTTTATAGCCTGCACCTGGTTACCACCTGCTTTCAGTCCATGGTAATTACCGACTCTTAAATACCGATTTTTGTTGAAATCGGTATTTTTTTCCTTTCCTACATCTCGATGGGCATTTTTTCCGATTTCTTATTTCCCGATTCGGTAAATAGGGACTCGGTAAATAAGGTGTTGGTGGAATACCGACTCGTTAAATATGTTATCGGTAAATACAGAATCGGTATTTTACGACTCATATTTTCCGATTCGGTACATTTTAGACACCTACATCCCGTTTTCTAATTACCGGTCGGTAACGGCCGATTTTACCGATTTTGGGCCGTTACCGACCGGTATTCGCCTACCTACATCTGGCCCTTAGTGTTTTATTTTAGCACATCTGTATGACATATCTATATTCTCTCAGAATACATCATAACTGATTATCTTCTTGTACAAAAAATTGAGTGTTTACGAAGGTAAATGAAAATACATATTTTCGCAGTTCATAAGTTGAGAACCATATGTGTTTTGCTGACTCGTCTCTTGGTCAGATGTGGACACAGGTTTGTTAGTCACTCATAAAACTGTTGGTTCAATTTTCTCACGACATGGTGCCCAATGCATTTCGGGACCTGGAGGTACCCTTCATCAGGGGCAAAGCCTAAAATATATACAAACAATCAATCAATGTAAAATTAAGGTACAAAATTATGTCACAATAGTTAACAATCAAGTGATTATTTACAGACACTGCAGGGGGAACAGAGAAGTAACCTGTTATTCATTAATACGTGCAATAGTACATGTATATATTGTGATACATGAGATGAAACACGTGATAAAATGCGAAGAACATATCATTCATCAATACATGTTGATGGCACCATCTTACTAGAGCATAACACTGTTGTCAAAAAATTATATCTCCCAAGTTCTCATTGATGTGCGCCTACTTTTAATACATTGCTGTGGGAACATAAACATCACTTACGTGCAAAAAAATACCATCCTATCAGACGTACTTCAAAATTAAAGGAATAAATGACCCTGTACATAATACACAACTAATGCAGTCATTGTCGCTCTCATATTAGCTCATTATGTTCATAATACCGTCACATGTATGCAGGATCATGTTAACTCTAAACATATGTTAGAGAATAGGGTCCACTTTATAAACGCGATTTAAATTTCGTTATTGTCTCCATCCCTTTAGTTTTCTCCTGAAAGGTTTTCACCTCTACTTTTAATGGATCATCCTGGGGTAAGTTGAGACTGTTGCGTGATAGATTGGACCGTATGGTAGTCCTGAACCGAGAAGTTTTTTTGTCTCATTGATTTATACCGAATCTTGGACAGGTCTTTCTTAACTGTATCCTCAAAATAATCAAGAATCTTGTGGGATGTGGGAGCCATATATTTGCTTTTAGGTTGAAATTTGGACTCCTCCAGTGATTGATCTGTTTGAGACTGACATTCCATGACATTCTTAAAATAATGACATAATCTAAGTTTACGCATAAATTTGAAAAAAGCAACACTCGTTTCCAATGAGGAAGTATCGGTGGTAGGAACAAAGGACATTCCTTTGTTCAGAATCCTCATTTGTTTTTTGGATAGTTCACAGGAAGAAATATTTATGACAAGGGTAGATTTTTCCCACTGCGTAATATTTTTCCCTCTACCTCTCCTGGTGGGACGCTTGCGAGTCCTGACAAGAATCCTATGTTCGATGGAGGTGGTTGCCCTTGCATCATAACCTGTGCTAAAAAAGGAGTCGGTGTAGTTTTGTCAAGCTGCTGAGCCATCATGGAAGGTCCTGCTTGTGTGGAACTTATTGCTGATGTGGACGGTATGCCAGTTTTTGACAATGGTTGTCGTGACGCAGAGACATCCTGGTCGGTCGTAATACTCTCTTCACTGGAAGTGATGTTTTTACGTGGAATAAAACGTCGCTTGGCATATATCTCTGCCCAAGTATAAACCTCATTTAGTTTATAATCTATAGTGTCTCTACGGTATTTCCTGATCTTGCCTTCTTGTAATTCAAGATTATAGCGATCTAGTTTTGCATTTAGTTCTTCCAATGTTGTCTGCCAGATAGTAGGGTCAATAACTGCTGATAGGTCTTTTTTTATGTTGAAAATTTCTTCATCTAAATCTTTGATGGTACGTGATAGTTCTTCTATAATTAGAAGAATCAGATCTAGAGAGCATTTGTTAAGGATAGAGAACCATTTGTCCATGAATTGCGGATTTAAATGGAATCTAAATAGCATGGGTCTCAGTGCAATTCTCAATCCCCTTGGAATTCTTTTGGCTCGATGGAATTGAACAAGCGTTGATGCATGAAGACGCTGGTTAAGTTGTCTTCTGGTTACATATTCAAGTTGTTTAAGGCGTTGGATGGTTGAACCCCCTTTAGTGTCTACCAATTTAATCTCATTGATCAATGCATATATATCTGTTGCTTCATCTGCTGTGTATGCAAGGGTATTAGCTCTATTTTCTGTGATATGAGTTATGCTATCAAAGGAAGCCATTGTAATAATCAAACTTGGAAATATACTTAATGGTGCTACCTCAACAGGCCAAAAAGTGAAAATCTAGAGAGTGAGTATTGAGGAGCACTCAAAATATAAACAGGATGATCCATTAAAAGTAGAGGTGAAAACCTTTCAGGAGAAAACTAAAGGGATGGAGACAATAACGAAATTTAAATCGCGTTTATAAAGTGGACCATATTCTCTAACATATTTTGTTCATGTCTCCAGCAGATCTGGCTACGTTATGACTATATAACCACAAACCGCAAGTGCCCATTAATGTTTATTCGTTCTGCGGGCTGTCTGCCAGCAACTATCAAGGTACTTTCCCTTTTTCTTCACACTATCTGCATAATGTATGCACGGTATATCTGACGTGTTTGGGCGTCAATGCTCAAAACTCTAGTGACACATTAACACTCATTATTTTTACAGACGATTCGTCTGGACGTGTTATTCCTTATGCCCACTGGCATCCACAGATTGTGATCGGTGACCCCTACAAACTTACGAAGGTATGCAGGATCATGTTAACTCTAAACATATGTTAGAGAATAGGGTCCACTTTATAAACGCAATTTAAATTTCGTTATTGTCTCCATCCCTTTAGTTTTCTCCTGAAAGGTTTTCACCTCTACTTTTAATGGATCATCCTGGGCACTTTCCAGTAATCTACCAGCATTAGGAGGAGTATTACGATTCAGGTGATTTAAATATCATTAACACGACTCCATGTACGATTCTCATAAATATCCCGAAATCCAAAGCACCTCTCATGTTCATTTTAAATCCCCAGATCTACAGGCTACAGGCTCCTAGACACACCTAAGGTTTTTCACTTGAAAGTATAGGATATCGTCTCACATCGACATAGCACCATATAGGTATGTGACGTTATTATGAACATAATGAGCTAATATGAGAGCGACAATGACTGCATTAGTTGTGTATTATGTACAGGGTCATTTATTCATTTAATTTTGAAGTACGTCTGATAGGATGGTATTTTTTTGCACGTAAGTGATGTTTATGTTCCCACAGCAATGTATTAAAAGTAGGCGCACATCAATGAGAACTTGGGAGATATAATTTTTTTTACAACAGTGTTATGCTCTAGTAAGATGGTGCCATCAACATGTATTGATGAATGATATGTTCTTCGCATTTTATCACGTGTTTCATCTCATGTATCACAATATATACATGTACTATTGCACGTATTAATGAATAACAGGTTACTTCTCTGTTCCCCCTGCAGTGTCTGTAAATAATCACTTGATTGTTAACTATTGTGACATAATTTTGTACCTTAATTTTACATTGATTGATTGTTTGTATATATTTTAGGCTTTGCCCCTGATGAAGGGTACCTCCAGGTCCCGAAATGCATTGGGCACCATGTCGTGAGAAAATTGAACCAACAGTTTTATGAATGACTAACAAACCTGTGTCCACATCTGACCAAGAGACGAGTCAGCAAAACACATATGGTTCTCAACTTATGAACTGCGAAAATATGTATTTTCATTTACCTTCGTAAACACTCAATTTTTTGTACAAGAAGATAATCAGTTATGATGTATTCTGAGAGAATATGGATATGTCATACAGATGTGCTAAAATAAAACACTAAATGTGTACGTAAATACTAGTGTAAAGTATTGATTACAAGATACTTGTTTTTGAAGTATTGGAAAAGGGTTTCTTTTCCCTATAGGAACAGTGCACTCTACAAGTAGGTTTTCCTGCTTTTCTTTTATGAGTATAGTCCTAGTTTGTGCCAGCCAAACACAAATCTGTAGAGTAGCACCTTTGGATAAAATTCAGATCACCCTCTGTTTATATTTTGAGTGCTCCTCAATACTCACTCTCTACACTTCTTAAGGTACCCCATATAATTGTTTCTATTTTGATAAAAATCACCCTAAATATTAGATGATCTATGTTATGGGGTACAACATTTACATTTCTGTTTTTTGCTTTAACAAATCATTGTTCTCATGTTTTTTAATCTTATTTGTTTATCTGAACTGAACATTTCTAAAAGGAATTGATTTTCTGCAGAATAAGAGATGTTCTCATAACATGAAGCTTTTTGGTAATCCTCTATCTGGCCCTTGTATGTTCCCATGGTTTTGTGAGTAAGAGCAAGAATATAGTTTTCGAAGAGTAAACAGCTTTAACTCGAATTTGCAAAGGGGAAGGCATCCCCTTAAGAAAGGATGTTGACAGACTTGTGGTGGGGGAGGGGCTTTTCAAAAACTGCAGGCCAAACAAGGTAGAATCTCAACAGTTTACCCAACAGCAGGGTAAATGGTGGTGATTGTTCTACTGTTTGGATGATTGCCAGCACAGAATCTCTACTATTCAGTCATCAACCGGGTAAATATTTCAGCTTCCTTTTATTGGTATGGCTGCCAGGCGGACAGTGCAAAATCTCTACAGTTTAACCAGGGGACGGGTAAATAGTGACTTTTTTTGCTATTTGCACGGTTGCCAGCAAAACAGCTTAGAATCTCTATAATTTATCCAGAGGCCCAGTAAATAGTAAATCTCTTCTGTGATTTTCACGGCCGCTGGCCAAACAGTGCAGAATCTCTAATATTAAGCAAGCGACCCTGCAAATGATGACATTTTTCTGCTATTTGCATGGCAATCAGCTGATCAGTCCAGAATCTCTACTACTTGAATGGTCATAGGCCAAACAGTGTGGAATCTCTACTATTTAGGTAGCTGGCAGGCAAATAGTAAAGTTTCTCTGTTATTTAGAAGGCTGCTGGCCAAATAGTACACAATTTCTACTACTTAGCCAGCAGCCGAGTAAATAGCAGAAAAAATGGACAATTTACCCGGCAGGTATCACAAACAAATGAAAGGCAAATGTTTTCAAGTTACCCTGGCTGCTCCATAAGTAGTTTGGCTAATCACAAAGCTGAAGCCTGCAAATGGTCAGTAGATTTCCACAAATGCCAACATCAATGCAACAGATCAAAGATATAAACAGAGTACCCACAACACTCATCAGTTGCACAGAGGAGTGACAAACACACCATCGCAGTCCCTGCACTTAGGGGTAGGGAGCCTTTGTTCCACAGGTGAAGGGCCACCCTGAGCTTGCCTTGCTGCATGTTTGTTTCTAGTTATGGAAAGTGGGTGAGCCCATCTCAGAGACAGTGTCATCTAAAGAGAACTGCTCATTTGTGCCAAAGGGAAAGAGGAAGAACACACGGAATTTGGGCAGGTAATGGATAGGCAAACTGTCTTATGTGTAGAAATCATACAATGTTTTCAAGTTTTATAGTCTTTATTCTTTAGTTCTGTGCAATTTAATGTACTTACTTACTCTGACAATATGCAGATGTTTCAGTACACTGCAGTCCTTTGAGGTTTTACTGATGTTCTATGTTTCCCTGCAGCTTAATTTAATGTTCCACCATAATTGATACAAATTTAAGGTATGATAAGGAGTGTGTGTGAGAGAATTGCACAGCGAGGTCATAGTTTCAGAAGGAATATGCCAGACATGTTTTCACACTTTGGCCCCTTTGATGATAAGGTCACATAAAGCATATCATGATTCAACAGCTGCTACCCCAGTAAGCCCTAAATGACATCCATGGAAGTGGGCGTGGGGAGGGAAAGTAGGTCCACTTACGCAAAACCCCTCCCCAACAATGATCTTTTTTGTCAATGACTAGAAGAGTTGTACCTTGCATGGAAAGCTGCTTTGTTGAAGGTTTCGTAGAAGGGGACAAGGGGTGCATTTATCCTCTGTAGTGAGGCTGGTTATGTGTTAAATCAAGGAACGTTTTGTGTAGTCTAAGTGTTGGACTGTTTTCTGAACCCATTTATGTTGGCTTTTCGGACTCTGTACAGTTTAATACTGCTAAGCTGTGCTAACGTGCATGTACTCTCTCCTTTAACCGCATGCGTGCGGTCGATATTCTGCTGCTGCGCTGGGATTTACAAAAACCCATTATTCATGACGAGCTGGGCTCGTCATGAGCGTGCGAGGAGGCTACCTCATGACGAGCCCAGCTCGTCATGATCGTCGAAGGGGTTAAACATTGTAGATTTAGCTTACATCCAATTGGCACATTTAATTTACATGTAAGTCCCTAGTACAGTGGAATTACATGTACCTAGGGCCTGTAAAATGCTGCTAGTGTGCCTGCAGGAAAGATTGTTCTACCTCCTTGTGGAGAAGTGTGTCAGACCCGGGACCAGGGTTCAATTCCCGACGCAGCAGGGTCTCGAGCTCAGATGTCCACGGACTTGATAATTCTCGCTTCGGTGCCTGACCTAATCATGGGTTCACACTCTGCAACTCTGGGCATTAAGCTTGCTTAATCTCCACAACGGCCCCCCGCGGCGGGATGCCTGACTTTCACCTTGGGGATGCCCTGTAGGGGCTATCTCACAGGGAAAAGCCAGGACGGGTTCCCAAGGCAAAGCGCTTAGAGACCCCTGGGTTATAAGCGCTATATAAATCCAAAACAAACATACAAACATACATAATAAGGAGTACCCTAAAGATATCTCAGGCCTGCTTTGCAGCCTGTGTGCGCAGTTTAAACTGCCATTTCGACCTGTCACAGTAAGCCATTTGCCAGCCCTGGCTTCCTTTTCAATGCATATACATCGCCTAAAGGGTAGTCCGTAAACAGGGCAGAGGGCAGAGATTGATGTATTAAAAAAACTGGACATGTACTGTTAAGTTTCCAATGTCCTGGTAGTGAAAAACTCTAGCATTTGTTTTCCACTACTGCAAGGCCTACCTCTACCATAGGGTAACATTGGATTCGTTTATTACATGTAATAAGGGATAACTTTCAATTGGGAGCAGATAGGAATGTCGAGTTTGCTGCCTAAAGAATTGTAATTCATAACTGTCTTCAATGGTAAAGTCGGATTCTTAGTCACAATTTTGAAAATGTTGGATTGAGAATGTTTGTATTTTCTTGTCTTAACCATTTGGTGCCTTCAGCCTGTATCCTGGGTCATATGATTAGGTGTAGCTGGTAGTTAACCTTTGTGTATTGCTACCAGACAGTGAGACAAAGGGGAATGATTGTTAACAGGATGTACCATCTGTGACGTGATGAGGGGGAGGAGATGTCACCTACCACACTTGCACATCACAAAGGCTTTACCTGAGCACATTCACAAAGAGTTTGACACTAGTCATTTGTGACCCCAAACAAGCTGGTGCCAGGACAAAGCTATATACATGTGGCTAACAGGGATAATAGAAGGTTTGCAGTCAACACCAATAGAAAGAGTTTTGCTATCCACCATCAAATTTTTAAAAACACAGTCCACATATGTTTATTTGTTGACGTTTCAACCCCTCAGCATGGGTATTTAGAGCAGGACCATCATCTGGACACAAAATATTTATTGGAGACACCAGAGGATTGACGTCCTGGTCCCTGGGTTACTGGGTTGCCCATTTTTTCTAGTGACATAGACATGGTGCCCTTCATGCAGATATTGCAGTGGGGAATAAACTCCTGGCGCTAAAAATCAACGTGATGTGCTGATTCAGCCCACTCACACATTCCGTGGAATCTCGCAGAGTTTTTATCTAACTCTGTAGAATTCCACAGAGTGTAACTCGGAGACTTCTGCCCACCCTAGACTCCACACTGACAGGAATTGTAATTGCTGTTTCAGTAGAGCTTCACCCCCTCCTCAATCAGTATCCCAATTTCTTACAATGATGTTTAGCGGTGAGGATTCGGACTTATGTAGTGCAGTACTATACAATGATTTTGTGTTACATAGGAAAATACCAGCTAAATAATTTTATACCATTTAAAGTTGCTTTTAAATAATTATTGTTTGGCCTTTTTGCTTTTTCTAAATTCACCCTCATTCTACCTGACTGTCTGAGCTACACTATGGTTGAGCTCAAGCAGTCCTGTAAGAAAAGAGGACTGTCAAATGAGGAAGGCATTAAGAAGTTGGAGCTTCAGAAAGCTCTGAGGTCATGGGCCGAGGTTCACCAGTCACTGACAGCAACTGAGGATGGGAATGAAGAGCATGATATGGAAGAGCACGAGTAGGACCTGGATGTAAGTCCTGCAGCACTAAGGGGAGTCGGAATGACTCACCTCCTGAGTTGGAACTCGCTGCCAGAGCGGAGAGCAAGGTATCTTCACAAGGCCTGTACCAAGAGGACCGGGCAGATTGGAAGGCAGCGAAGGAGTTTAGGCTACAGATGGCCAAATTAAAGATGGAGGTAAAGAAACTGGCCATGGAGGTGAAGGAGAACAAAATAGCTCATGAAAAGAAAGAGTGTCAGAGAGCTGGACATCAGCAATGATGGTGGCCGCGTACCGGCAGTGCCCTCTGGAGACAAGAGGGCCCACATTTCCAAGGATCTGGTGTTGTTGTGCAGAATATATTGACAATTGGCTTGAAGTCTATGATATTGCTCTGGAGATACCTAAGAAGGGTTGGGGGTAGGCAGTGTCTGGAGGTCCCTGAAAGGTACTGGGGGCAGTGCCTGGAGGAACATGCCTTGCAAAGGGAGGGATGTCCTGCTGGCCATAAAGAGTGTGGACAGAATGAGGTACCCCCTCATGGAGGACACACTTGTCAGGAACTATGGCCTCACCACAGAAAACTGCACGCAGAAGTTGAGGAACTGCCAGGAGCTGCTCTATCAGTCCTCAGTGGATTGTGTAGTTTCCGTTTGATTACCAAAGGCTTAAAATTTGATGGCAAGCGAGCACATGTTCAGTCTTTGTTTTGCAGAGCTGCGCCAACACCTAATTGATAGTAAACCCACTGACCCCGGGGAGCTTGCAAAGGAGGTGGACCTCTGGGTCAGTACCAGAGTGTCCAAGAAGGTACCTGGGAGTGACCCCAAGAAGGGTGGCTCAGGCTTTCCCTAGCACAGTAAGGAGGACCTTAAAGTAACACAGACAAGTCAAAGAATAAGGGGAAAGGAAAGTGTTCCCATGCCCCTTCTGAGAAACAGGGAGAAGATTCTGATGGGGCGGTGCCCAACAGTACTCCATTTCCAACACCGGTGCTTTGATTGTTTTGTGTTAGAACATAAGCAATGGGACGCTGTCTGTCCAAAGAAATCCCCCACTGGTGGGAACTCTACAAGGATGGCCAATGTGGCCTTAGGGGTAAGCAGTCCCCAGGTGCAGGTCTTAGACCGTGCTATGATCTCCCTAAGCTGGGCGATAGACTCAGAGGGTGATCTGGTGAGGGTGGAAGTGAAAATGCTGAACTCTCCAGAGCAGTACATTGGTCAGGTGTGCAGGGTAACTCAAGCCCAGGGGCAAGACTACTTCCACCCCAGGGTCTGGGTATCCCTGGAGTGGGGCAGGGAGGTGACACAGAGAAAGTTCCTAGTTAGTCCCCATATGCCCATAGACTACATTCTAGGGAATGTGTAGCAACCAGTGTCAGGAGAGCTTGGAGGGGTGGTTGCCCAGGGCAACCCCATTTTCTGGGGACACCACTTACAAGCAGAGGATACTGGAGCCTAGATGGCAGAGCAGGGTGAGGGCAGACTTATCCCTCTCCCCTGATAAGCCTCACTGACCAGACCCTGGGCTGAAAGGCCAGTTTCAGGATACCACCCCTGGACTGGTGGGAGGTAGAGTGGAAGTATGGTGCCTAACACCTGGGGCTGTTGCCCCCCCCCCACTCTGAGAAACCACAGAGGCCAGAGAGCTCCTAGGTACCCATAGGGATCTTCTTGTTAGCCCCAAGGCTACCTAGCCAACCCTACCCAATTTCCTTGCTTGTAGCTTCCACCTGGCAATGTATGGTCCGGGGCCTGGCTTCTGACTCTGACATCTGTCATTGTCCTCTGTTGGTTGCTGTCCTGATGGACAAAGGTTCCCTAGGGTTGGAGACAGAAGTCTGAAGCAAGGAGTGGAATGGGCCACATCACTTTGTATACCATGGTGATAATGTCTGCCTACTGGGATGTATCTGTGAGCATGTTAAGGTTAGATCCTTCATAGATGGAGTGCCCAAGTAAGGAGAACAGTTTCTCATGGGTCAGTCCAGTGGTTCGGGAGAGTATAGACAGAGGGATCTAACTGAGTTCAGAAGGGCATAGTACTGACAAGTGACACTACATAACAGGGCCTTTGGCAGTGTTCTACCACCTAAGCAGGGAAACCCATCAAGGTATTGATTAGTCTACCCTGGATTTTGGCTGGAGGGGGGTCATGTTGCACTTGGACCTTTTTTCGGGGCCATCCCCTAACATTTTGCTCTGACCCTCCTATTTCCTGACCCCTTTTTTGTTTTTAGGACTCGGCACACTTTGCCACTGCCAACCAGTGCTAAAGTGCTTTTTATCTCTCCTCTAAACATAGTAGAATTGGCCAACACCCAATTGGCACATTTGAGGTACTTGTAAGTCCTTAGTAAAGTGGTAACTCATGTACCCAGGGCCTGTAAATTAAATGATACTAGTGGGTCTGCAGCACTGTCTGTGCTACCCACTTAAGTTGCTCCTTTAAACATGTCTCAGGCCTGCCATTGCAGCCTGTATGTATGGTTTAAATGGCCATTTTAACCTGGCCAAGTAAACCTTTCCCAGGCCTAAACCTTCTTTTTTAATACACATGTCACCATTAGGTTAGACCCTAAACACCCCAGAGGGCATGGTGAAGTGTTTTTAGCTAGTCCTATCTCCCCATAGGACACCATTGGGTTACCTCAGTATATTTAATAAGTGAGTGCTTTCAATTGCGAGCAGATACAACCATTAAGTTAATCTAAAACGTGATTTAAAACACGTTTTAATGGTAAATTTTGATTTTAAGTCACAATTCTGAAAATGACACTTTTAGAAAGTAAATTGACTTGACCTTGTTTTTTAACATGATAACTAAACATTTTGTTAAGGAAAATTCATTTTGCATTTAATAATTCATACTAATTAGAGGACTGAATTACCTGCCCAGGTATACAATGATTCTCATAATTTTTGACAATATTTGACAATATTTGTTTGCAGTTGTACCCAGTCTTGGTCCTGTGGAGACCCCAAAACCACAGGGTTCAAAACGCGTCAACCTTTATTCATTAGGGAGCTGTTCAATTTTGCAACTAAGGGCCCGATGTAGGTAATAGGGAAATACTGATTCCTAAATACCGAATTTTACCAATTCGGTATTTAGAAATCGGTATTTCAGATGTAGGTAAGAATTTGGTAAAAAATACTGAATTCTTTGTTATTACCAAATCGGTAATTGAGATCAGTAATAACCGAATACCTACCCATTCATTCCTATGGGCTTGGAGGCCCATAGGAATGAATGTGAATGTGAAGTCATTCAGTATTACCGATTCGGTATTACCGAATCGGTAATACTGGGAGGTATTTCAAGGGTGCCAGGGTGTCCAAAGGACACCCTGTTGCACCACTGAAATGTGCATGTGTGCACATGTGGCACACATGCATGCCCTAAGGGCATGGATGTGTGCCACATGGCACATTTCAAAAAGCAAAAAAGTGCTTTTTGAAAGGTAATTGCTACTTACCACCAACTTCAAGTTGGTGGTAAATAGCGATTCGTTAAGGCAGAGGTGCACTGTTTTAAGTGCTACCTACATTGCATTTAAGGAATCGGTTGTACCGATTTCTTAAATGCAAGGCCAATAAGGAATCGGTATTAAGGAATTAGTATTTACCGATTCCTTAATACCGATTCCTCCCTACATTCCACATGGCTAAATACCGGTCGGTAACGGTGAAATTTAACACATTTCACCATTACCGACTGGTATTTTCCGACCTACTTCTGGCCCTAAATTCAGGTAACCTTTAAAGGAATATTAGGTGTCTAGGTTTAGGTTCAAATAATAACCCTTATATGCTATCATCTTAGGAGTTTGGGCAATGGGAATATAATAGCTAACTCCTTTTATTGGCATCTGGTGAGTGGTACATTGTATATTGTTTCTAATATAAGAATGTTTATGTATATATAAATATTGTTATCACAAAAAAGAGGGACAGGGGCTTGGTAGGTCCAGGATACAGGCCCCTAGTTGATATGACAAAAACAGAGGTATGTAGTTCCTAAGGGGGGGGGGGGCGTGGAAGGGAAGGGTGAAGGGCAAATGGAAGGGAATGGTGGATGGTGGATGTTTGGTGTTCCTGGTGTAGAAAGGGAACTGAAATTGGAGTAGCTCCAATTAGGAGCAGGGGCCCTCACAGACCCCAAGGGGTGTCATTCGTAATCATTGGGCAGCTCCTCGTCGGGCCGGCATTGCAATGCCCAACGGGGGCTCTTTGCCAGAGGTCTTCTCTGGTTGCCGACGAGAGTGATGTGGGGGCGTATATATAGTGAGTAGAGGTGGGAAGCAAAAAGTGTGAATTAAAAATAGCTAGAGGATTCCTAAAAAAATTTTTATTCAATAGGTTCCTATGCCACAAATAAAAATAACCAACTGTAAAAGTTGTCACTGGTGAGGAAAATGATACCTCCTTCAGCTCAGAGTGATATGTGTATGGGTGAAGATGGTCGACATGTTTCATACCCTTAATCATCCAGTAGGATCTTTGGCATTTTTTTAGGACCGGAGGATCCTCATCTACTCTAGTTGGGACGGTCTTGTATGTGAAATGAAGGATTACATCCCCTATAACCTGGACTCGTGTCATAGTCCTGTGTAAAAGTGAAAGTGTGAAAAAAAGTGCAGTATACCTTCTGAGGGAACACCTGGAAGGGGATATAGTTAGGACCACAAGCTACCCTACTTTTAATGAATTCACTCTATCTTGTGACTAGAGGGAAAGGATAGGCGACTATGTGTGAGTTACATGGGCCTAACACTTGAATTCTGGTAAAGCTACAGCAGGCAAAGCCAAGTCTAAATTGCATTGGCCCTACTAGACAACTGCACTTCTCTTGCAAATCGTGGCTTCTGTAAGGGAAATCCTTTTCCTCAAAGGTTTGCGCACATGTATAGTTATCAACCAGCCAGTGCTAAGCTGCCAGGCCCATATACTCGTACTTCATGACATTAAAGTGTGTGTATGCAAACAGGCAAAACATTTTATTGCTGAAAATCAGGGAGGTGGAGCACCAACATCCTAAATACAAGCAGCCGCTGGCTGTAACCTTTCACTGCTCTCCCTTCTCGGTCTCTCTCTGTCTCTCTCACTCTTATTTTTTCATCATGGTGTACAGACATCCTGGCCCAAAACAAGTATTTGGCCTATCCATGTAGGCTTAGCCATGTACGTTGTCCTCCTCTCTTCTAATATTTTGAATCTTAATCTGAAGTTCTCATTTGTGATAAATGCCACAGGTTTCTCCATGTTGGTGTGAAAATATACTATTTAATTGAATTCCTTAATTCTATTAGCGTCGTGTTCACTGACAAAGATAACAAGTCCTCCAATCAAGGTTTTCCTTCAACTTTAGACCCAGCGGAAATATTTTTTAGGCCATCGCAATCTCGCATAATTTCTGGACTTTTGCCTTAATCTTGTTACAAAAAGTTTCTGAAATTTTAAAGTTACTCCATGGTCTGTAATGTCAAGTCTCTGTAGGTAAACCTCTTGTCACAGTAGAACAGGAACAACATGAGCGAACAGATTGTGAGCAGCTGATTTTCACAGTACTTGTGGGTTTTCCCTCTATTTTGTAGAGCGAAATGCATCCTTGCATCAAAAATTGGATGTGAGTTTGGCAGATTTGCATTTTGGGTAATTTTATATATTGCTTTCCAAACTTTTGCGAACTTCCCCTATTTGAAATTATGCAACTTTTGCATACCAAAAGTTGACATGAAAGCTATCTCCACTGATCTTGTGTAAGTCATGAGTTGATTTCCAAGGGTCATGATTCTGACCTACTTGCAGATTTTCTCAGTTAGATTTTATTTGACACCAATTGCCTGGTTCGTGAAACCAGTTTATATCAGTGGTGGCTGGAAAATGACCAGTCCTTGTCTCTACACAGGAAAGCGGCTTACCCATTGGTTTTTAGAAGTCAAGGTGGCACTTCTACTGAGGGAACATCCATGATGCTTACTCATTAGAATCAGTTACCCCACAGATGCGTTGATCTGATCTATTGCATAGGTGTGTATTAAAATCTTCCGCCCAGATAATGAAAATTCGTCTTGGATGGTGAAGCAGCACATCCTCAAGTATTGCCCCAGCTCTTCTGTCACTTGAGTGGGATTAGTGAAATTGTTTTTGAGAAATGTATCAGCATTAGATTAGTTATACTTAACCCCGTAGCTATATTAATGAGAAAGTACTGTGAATTATTCATGAAGGTAACCTTTTCTAATGGTATCCTGTTGGTTATAAGGGTAAGTAAGCCCCCTTTAGCTCGACCTGAGGGTGAAGGGTATGCTGACATAGAAAAGGACCGATAGCCATTAATGAAAATAGACTACCTAGCCCAGGTCTCCGGGAAACAAATGTAATCTGAATTCATAAACTCATTATACCAATGCTGATTATCTTTTTTATTTTCATAGTCCACTATGTTCCATGAAAGAAACGTGACACACCCCAAAGGCTCCTGAGAAGAGACCTCCACCATCTCAGTTAAAGTAGGTACTCTTGTTGAGATTGACTGGGTATCGATACCTTGTGGATCTAATACAGGGGGCTGTCTCTTCTCAATAGATACCATGAAGAGAACTTTGGGATTATCCCGATCCAGGTCAATCGGAGATGTCGAAGAGTTTGAGAAAATAAGAAGTCTGTCACAAGACTCCATGTCCTCCAAAAGTAAATACCTATTAGAGATAGGAATATTGTTATTGGCCAGCTGGCAAGGCATGTTCTGAGCTCTCCTTATAGGGCAGCTCTAATCGTATGTGTTGGAACTATGTACTGCAGAAAGTCTATAAAATAAAGCCCAGAGGGACAGTGTAGATCTGGGTTTGCGGTGAAGGAGCAACTAGTAAATGCCCTAACATATCTCTCACTAGCCACTGATTGTCAAAGCCGAGGATAGCACAATCATTATCGATTGCTTTCACATCTGACCCAATCCGGGAAGTTTTTCTGGCCATTAATCAAGTGGTTTTGAATGAGGTGGCCACTATTTGATGCTTGTGACACCCAGCACCGAGCTTTGGCCATTAGCTGGAATGTAGACTCTCTTTGCTCGAGTCAGAGTAATGGAACGTTAACTAAAATTAACACAAAGAGACACGCACCTGGGGGTAAGTTCATAGATTGATGATTGGAACTTATTGCGAAGGAGAAGGAAGGAGGGTTGGGGTTACCCTTTCACAGAGAGGTATATGGAATATGCTCCCCTCCTGCATTGTCAAGGTGGTTCTGCTGTGTCAACCTACGACTCGGGGTAGTATCTATGTGGTCTAGAATAGGTACCGTCAGATTTTCAATATGGGATAAAGTGCCATTGGGTGGAGCAACTTGACATGTTGGAATTCCAGTGAGCTTATTTTTGCAGCCCCGACACAAAGTATGGATATCCAAGTTTCAGGATTTGCAAGCTGTTGGGGTTTATCCAAAGTATTTGATATGGAGCTAAGACCGACAGGGGTACAATTTGAGTCCACCACAGTGTGATGCACTAGTCTATTAAATAATAACCCTTCAAGTGCGCGATCTATGGCATCTAAATGTGCATAAATTGGATGCAGTAACTGCTTGAAATTATTTTGAAAATCGAGATAGTTAGAAGTTAATGTGGTTGCAGCCTATAGGGAGCAGTTGTTCGAAGGGGACACCAAGGGCGAAGTGGTCCTTCTAGTTTTTTTTGTGGGGCATTTGAGAAAAGATTTAGCGAGGCCTCTTTTACTTTTACCATTTATGATGGATGGCCCCCGAAGAAGCAGAGCCCCGTTCACACTAAGTACTACTTTTAAGGATTCAGAGTGAACCGGCATGTCCAAAGACTGTTCTGAAGGCTCAGGATCAACACACGCCTTTACCCCCACCCCCCTGGACATAGAGTCATCGTTTTTGGTTCCCCGCACCCCCCACCCCCCAAGCGATAGTCTCCTTTCTGTGAGGGCAATCTCCTTTTCCAAGGCTGTTGTCGCATTAGCCAAGAAAGTATCCAAAGAAGTCACAGTTACTTCCTCTGTGGATGTGGGTATCATCTTTTTCTTGCCCATGTTGCTCCCGGGAGTTAGAATCGTCGAAGTTAGAGTCAGGGCCCAGCCTTCTCCGGGCATGGACTGGCCCACCCTTGGCCTTGGTCCGAGCTTTGCACTTTAATGCGTGGGATGTTGAGGGGCAGATGGAAGATGTATTTTCCCAGCGGTGTTAGTGTGGCTCCCTCCTCCACACAGCAGACAGGCAAAAGCAGGCAGGAAGGATGACAATCGTCTTCAGCCTAATAAATCTGCAAATGGTCCCACCACAGGGGTCGGGAAATGCTCTGTTGCCTACTTGTGGGTTGTTATGTGGGGCTTGTGCGCATTCTGACGTTTCCTAAGGACGTCAAAGGTGATGGGCCTCGCGTGAGATATGTCTTTCCTGGTATGCTTTGCCCTGTCGCACGCTGACCCCGGACGGAAATAAATGGCCGTGTTCTTCTGCAGGAATTCCCATTTCACTGAAAGAGAAAAATTCTTAGAATCCTTCTTGCGATATAAAACATTGTTTAAAATTAAAGGTAGAGGCGTTTTTTTGGAAATCTTGGAAAAATAAGTGACTCCTATGGGTTTTGTATATCCTTTCAGCAGGCCCACCCTCCCTTTCATTTACCAGATTCCTATGCTCGGAAATGTGCAAACTTAACAGAAGTCATCTCACAAGTGTTACTTCCCTTTCCTCCCACAATTAGGTCAGAAGCATCTCACTCGCACCTTGCCCATCTCATATCCTCCTCATCCTCACCATACATTATTTACAGAGCCCTCAAAGCATCCAATGGTTTAAGAGATAAGACTAAAATTGAACTCCAATGGGAAACTGATTTTAATATTTCAAGGTCAAAACACCTATGGAATAACATCTGGACCAAAATGTGTAAATCCTCTAAAGCACCAAATATTATCCAAACATTATTTTCTGTCTATAAGAGGCTTCTCTTGACAAACATGTCTTAAAAAAATAAATTCCACCATTTCTCCTGATTGTTGGTCACCCTTGGCTGATCTTTTTCATAATATTTTCTCTTACACACAAACAAATCAATTCCGGTTTGAAGGTACAGAAGCAAATTATTAGTATTTTCCAGACCAATGTCCCCTTTTCATACTCAAATATATATTTTAGGCAGTTTACTATAAGACCGAGAAAGCTTGTACTGTACTACTAATATTATTGATCTTTTGCTGGCTGCTACTTTTCAACAATTAATAAATGACTGGAAATACTTATCAGCTATTTCCTTTCGAGCATGGTGATATGGTATTTGTTACACTCACCAACTAGATAGAGCATATGTTCCTCCTTTAGCTTTAGCCAAATGCAGAGAAACATTTTGGCCACAAGTTACAATTTTATAGACTCGTTTGTGGAATTCTCTATTGTCCACTGTCCTTCTATTGAAGAAGTTATCACCCGTAAATACTGTTAAATTCTTCATTTTCAGATGTTTATGGTGTATATTTCTTCTCTACATTGTGGTTAATGTCATACAGATTTTTTTTTAATTATGTATTACTGTCATGTTCATTATTCTTGCTGTCTTTTCAAAATTCCCTTTTCTTTCTCTTTCCTGTGCGTCAATACTCTTTGCACTTGATCATTGTTATACTGTCATCATTTTATATATTTTAATGGTTATTATCCAACTGTTTATTGTGATGACTTAATAATGAAATCTTGAATAAATCTCTATTAAACTAAAAAAAAATGCAAAGTCCACAATCCTTTTAAGTATCATATGGAGCATCCCAACCCTATTGGCCTTCACCTCTGGGAGGTGAGGCTCGCTTGGGAAACCAGGAACTCTTCAATATTTTCAGTGCTCCTTTAGAAAAGCCACTAAAAGATCTTGCTTTTTGGTCAATTAATTATAAATATTGCTCTGGAAATGCACTGTTTAAAAAGAAAATAAATACATTTTTCGTGCGGGGTGGGGGACATTTCACGAACGTCCTTGGAATAAATGTACTCACTTGCTGCACTGGCAAATACATGATTTGTTTTCACACCTCACCACTTGCAGTGCTTATCAGCCGCTACTACTCAGCTCACTCGCTCCTCTTCAACCAAACCTCCTCCTTCTCTGCTTTCTCATTATCTCTAGGTGTCCTGCTTCATAATTTGGTCCAGCACAGGCGCAGGTTTCTATTCACTTGTACAAAAATAAAATTTCAGAATACATAAAAAGCTGACATTTTTATTTTACTGAAAGTGCAGGTGTTCGCATGCAGCAGTCACAGGATGGTGCAGGCTGGAAAGTAAGCAATTGAGGAAAGATACTGGCAGGATGATCCATCACAGAGAGGACTGGGGTGCAGAAAGCAGCAAAAAGATAAGTTGACCACCCATCTCACTTTGGTACCCAGATGAATAATGAAAAATGTAATTGCCAAAATGTGAGACAGCAAACAAGGTGATGGGAAGTTCAGACACCGCACAAAACAGCAAAGACCTTCTCAAACACATGTAAAAGATATGCTAGGTTAAAAAAGGGTTACAGATGGTGTTTATGACCTGTATTAGTCCGCCAACAACTTTCTAACAACAAATATATTTAATCAAAAATTCTTTCAAGGGGGCGTGGCTTGGTGCCCGGCGGGTATGGCCGCACTGGAATGAGAGCTCCATCCACACCGGTGAGAACTCCCGGTTTGCGTCTCACTTTATTTCCGGAGATGTCGCACTCCTCATTCGGAAAGCCATAGCATGCCGCATGTGCCTTTTGGAGACTTTCTGCAGCTATAGACCCTTCCTTTGCCGACGGGGGGTCCGTTCGCGGCACTCTGTCGGCCGAGGCCGCTATTTTGTTTTTTTGGAAGCACACCTCACACGCAGCGTTTCCTGGTGACGGCTGGCCCTGGCTCTGATTTATTCTTCGAGGATGCCCTCCAGTATGTTTCTCTTGCACCAGGTGGGACAATTTTGGTAATTGGCTGTTGCCTTTCAAGGACTTGTGGCTCTTTATTATTTTTTTCTGGGGTTACCTCCCCTCATGATTGGCAGCCATTTTCTGGTCTTTCCTGACTGTGATGTTTCTTCCTCCTTGGAGCTTCACTTTTTGCTATCATTGCCTGAAGCTTTACTAATACTTCACCATAAGATGCCTGCTTAGCTTTTGTGTCACTTTATTTTGTGTTTCTTCGCCCTGGCATTGAATAAAGTGTTCCTGTCTATCGAACCTGGTACATTGAGGACCTCATCTTCTACTCATATCCTTCTGCTGACTTTAATATATCACAGGGTCTAACAGCGTTTCTAATTGCACCACTATTTAGACGCTCTCCTCTGTGTTTATTCATACCATATGGGCAGGAACACAACACATTTCAATTCCATTACCAAGAACTCGAAGAAAAGTCTCATTAAAAACTCTAAAGTATTTTCTGAGTTTGCTAAGCTTGAGGCCTCTCAATCGCCTCCCACCAGCAGCACGCAGTTCATGATGGAACCGCCTGTGACCACATCGGGGAAGACTACCACTAAACGACTAAAGAAAGACCCTCCTTCGCCACCTAAAACCACATTACCCATCTCTATGGAGCTTGTGTTGGAAGAAATAAGGGCCCTTCACCCCTTTATGGAGGAAACGAACGCTAAGTTACAAGTCTTAACTGATAATTGGTCGCAAATGGACTCAAGAGTCACGTTAGTGGAACAGAGTGTTTCTTCTCTTCAAGAATCATCTACCAAAGTTTCCCATTTACATTCACAGGTCTCCTCTCTTCAAAAGCAAGTGGAAGATCTTGAAAACCACAACAGACGTAATAATTTGAGTATCTACGGCCTGGTGGAAGGATGCGAGGGGAATGACCCTATTGCCTTCTTTAAACCCTTCCTCCCTAGACTTCTCCATCTTCCAGAGGACACTGTGCTCAACATCCATAGTGCACACAGACTTGGTCGAGTTCCTTCCTCAACTTCCAACGCGACGAGACCAAGAGGTGTCATTATGTATTTCTTAGAATATACAGATCTCCTGAAAGTTTTGTCAGCGGCCAGAGCATCTCCTTGCCTCACTTGGCCAGGATCTTCTTTGTTCTTCGCGCAGGATTATGCTAAAGCCACGGCAGACCGACACAAAGCATTTCTTGATATGCGAGCTGACCTTCGATCCATCGGAGCCAGATACAGACTTTTTCACCCATGTCAGTCAGTCAGTCAGTCAAGTAAGCTTTATTCGACAAATGTCATAAAAGTATAAAACAGATAAAAGGATCATCTTCCATTTAAAAAACGTAAAATTTATGATAAGAAAGTAGAAATGTACAATTCATTTCTGCTATAAAAATAGACTAAAATCATGACCAAGGATATTATAATATTAGACTATATACAACATATTATCACAAATACACATACCGGCAAATCACCCCTTCAACAATTTCCTCATAATATTCCAAAACCAACCTAAGAACTTGTCAGCTGCAACATACACAGGTGGGTTGGTACTTGTGCGAATAATTCTAGTAGCCACCATTCCACTCCTGATACCCAGTAATTTACACATGGGGCGCAACCAAACTCTCCTCGGAGCAGAGTACGCAGGGCACCCAAATAGCACATGGCTGGTTGCTTCCAAAGGGGCTGGACAACAGGGACATGCGGCGTTTCCACCATTTGACCACCTAGTTGTGAATGCTCCTATAGGTAAACTATCAATTCTCAGTTGGAAGTAGAGCTTTCTATCTAGAGGCTTTGTTATGTCGTCCCAAAATGTCTCAAAAAGAATCTCATCCTTGAATACCTGAAAAATCTTGAGTCTACCATTCCCCAGTATAGGTCTTTTAGTACCTTCTTTGATGGGAACATGGCGTTGGATGGATCCTTCCATAGTTCCAGTAATCCCAGCTCTATGAGTGTTCCACCAATGCCAGAAATCCATTTGATTCTGTGGAAGGTATCACTTTTGATAATATCCAAAAGGCCAGAAGCAAATATTTTTAGTTCAGGTGTTAGCCATAAGCGCCTCCAATACAGTACAAGTCGCAAATTGGTGATGAGGTCAATTGGTCTTATACCCAAGTCATAGAGAACAGGACCCATAGGAGTACTCTGGGGTAAGTTAACAAGACTACGTAGAAACCTATTTTCGGATCCTACCATCATCTTTAGGTTCCCGAACCCCCAGATCTCTACTCCATAAAGGGCAGCGCTTACCGCCTTTGCTTTATAAACGCAAAGAGCAGGGGCTACTGGCTTTGTAAATGGCTTGGCGTGCTCTATCCTCAACGCTCCAGCCAATTGCCGAAGCTTGAGAGTAGCTAAATCAATCTGTTCATTCCAGCACAGGTCATGTTGGATGGTGACACCCAGGTAGCTGAAGGATTTTACTTGCTCCAGGGGTAATTCGTTGATATATGTATTGCCTTTATGTGACTTGTGTTGATTAAAAGACATGAATTTAGTTTTTAAAACATGTATTTCTAGGCCACGATTAGTGCAAAAAGCCTTGAAAAAACCTAGTGCTTTTTGCAATCCACTTGGGGTCTTAGAAATAATAAGACAGTCGTCTGCAAACATTAAAATAGGTACTTTCGCCCCTGCTAGGATTGGAGCATAAACTTTTTCATCAATCAGTGCTTTGGCCACATCATTAATGTATAAAGAAAACAGGATCAGGGCAAGCACGCAGCCTTGACGTACCCCCCTTTCCGCTTGAAACTGGCTGGTAACACTTCCAGGTCGACCCCATCTAATCTGGGCAAAGTTGTGTTCATGAAGTCTCATAATTAATGAAAGGAGAGCAGGAGGCATACCCATATCATTCAAAACAGCCCCAGAGGTTTGAGCGTGGAACGAGATAAAGGCTGCCCTCAGATCAATGAAGGCAGCGTATAAACTACCCCCCTCTAGTTGCACAGTTTTCCAGTAATGCATGGCAAAATGCAGTACTTGGTCGACTGTGCTAATGCGAGTTCTAAATCCAGCTTGTAGGTGTGATAGTATACTCATTTCACGCTCCCAGTCCTGAACCTTGTTTAAAACCAGTCTGCCAAAAATCTTCTGCATTTTATCAATCAGACTGATTGGGCGGTAGTTAACAGGGAGTGACTTGTCACCCTTTTTAAAAACTGGGATAATTTCCGCACCGTTCCACGATTCAGGTATGGGTGCTCCTTTAGCTATTATGTTTGACAACAAGAGTATGTACCTCCCCAAGATTCTCTATCATACAAAAAAAATTCTGCCGGGACGCCATCCATACCAGGTGCCCTACCTGCTATTACAGAATCTAGGGCACATTCTACATCCCTGATATTAAACGCGTCTTCAAGCCATGGTGTTTATATAACCTCTACCTGGGTGCCCTACTTAGTTCAGTCCGCTTAGCATATTTGGGCTTGAAATAAGCCACCCATTCTTCCTGTGCATGCCAGTTTTGTGGCTCTTCAGACGGGCCGTCACATCCCCATCTGAGTATGTTCCAGAAGCGTTTGGAATCCTTTGCAGCACTAGCTTCTTTAAGGTCTTGCCACCTTTTATCAGCCCAGGCACGCTTAGATTTTTTTAATACAGATTTGTAGGCTTCCCTTGCAAGGTGAACATTACCACTGGGTCCAGATTGTATTGCCTGGCCCAGATCAGCTTGTGCTTTTCTACAATCCTTAGTATACCAGCGTGGGGAATTTTTAACTTGGGCCTTCTTTAGCTTGCACGGTCTGACAAACAGTTCTTTTAGTTGAGAAAACAGCGTTTTTATGTATCTTAGTACCATAATCTATGCCCAGTTCCGTGTCATTGGTTCTGTAATAGGAGCTCGATTCCCTAGTTGCTTGCTCTAGCTTACTTGAAATGTAAACAATGTTTTCCTGACATTCAATCACTTTGAGCCATTTTACGTAGCGCATGTCGTTTGTGGGGACTATACTGGGGGGGAGTTCTTCATTCAGTCCCCTATCAGTCATGGGGGGTTTCCAATAGGACATAACCATACATAGGGGGTTGTGGTCGCTCTCAAGGTGATCAACGACCATCATGTCCTCCAAGTGGGGCCACAATTTGAGATTCACTAGTATATAATCAATCCTACTAGCTCTTAAACCACTTTTAAAAGTGATAGCACCCACCTTATCCTTCAATGTCCTACCATTGGCCGCTCTTAGCCCTTTATTTAGACAAATTGAGTTAGTCTGAATCGCCAGTTCAGTCTAGCTCCAACTCTATTTTAGAGACACCCCATTGCTTATCTTGCTCCTCTGTTAAGTCACAGTCGCCACTTATCAGCGGCTCAAAAGTCGTGTTAAAATCTCCTGCTACTAATATGTGTGATTGCGCAGAGTATTTGCCTATAAGGTGTTCTAGGGCAGTAAATGTCCCAGACTTCTTCCCCCCTGTACTCCTTGCATACACATTATAGATATCTACAGCTTTTGCATTTGTAGACTTGAGTGAAACAATCTGAATATCTCTATGATTTATAGGGAGGACTTTTATTTTAAAGTCTAAGTCCTGCCTAATCCAAATTGTCAAACCTCCCGAAGGTCGACCTCTTACACTTTTTTTCCGCAGGAACACTAAAATTTAAAAACCCCAGGAAGTGTTGTGGTTCAAGTAGCCAGGTCTCTTGGAATATGCATATGTTATATAGATTGACAAATAAGGCCCATTCCGGGCATTTTATCTTGGTGTTCAACCCTGCAATATTCCAGGACATGATTGAACCAGATTTTCCAAGTCCATCTGGGAAATTAACATTTACACATGAATTTGGATTCTTTGGAGGGCAGGCTGGCATAGATACGGCTTGGCCCTCAACAGCCCGCGGAGTTACCATCGGACAAGGGGACTGCGGATTGCTGTTCGGATGCACACTTAGGGTTTCCACTACTGTGTAAACTGGGGGGGTTAAGTAATCATTCTCTTTTGTCAGTCAATCAATTGACTCCAGGCTCAAGCCACCCTGCCCTCCTCCTGATGCTTGCCTCCCCATTTCTGCTGACCACTGGAGGGGGGAGAAGATCTCAATTGTATCAAGGAGTGATTGGGGAACAGCTTCTGAACTCTAGTAATATCAAACTTTGTGCCATATTAGCCAGCCTGAGGGTCAGTTCAATACAATCAGTTTTCCCCCACGATAAGAGAGCCTTCGCGCTCTGGTAATGTCATCCCTAATCACAGATCGCCATCCCCTGATATGTCTGATCCAGTGAATAGCTTTATTCGTTAGGGAGTCACTTGTTTCTGTATCCTTGCCAAGGCCCAGTTTTGGGACATTACCACTACATTATTAGTTTCAGGTTTTTTCAACAAGCTGGTGTTAGTACTCGATCCCAGCTTGGGAACGCCAGATATTTCTCTAGATCTTACATTTGGATACCCGGCAGTTTCCTTAGACGAAGCTTGCATAGGCCCCCCTCTTACTTCAGCCGCTTCGCTATACAATACACCAGCCTGTCTTGGCAAACTAGTGCTGCTCTGATTGGTCACAGTACATTGAGCTGTCACCTTACGCTGGACTGGGGATTTATCAACCAGTGGTTTTGGAGCCAGACAACAATTAGGGCATGGACCACAGCCAGATGTAACCTTATTTCCTATGGCGGTCAGGACTTCGATCTTAGCTTGCATGCCCTGTATTAGCTTACACAATTGGTTGACTACACCAATCAAAACAGCACTATCACCCTCCAAGGGAAAAGAGAGTGTAGAAGAGTCGGGAGAGCCCACCTTTTCCAGATCACTAGCTCCTCGTGCGATATCTTGAGGGCGCGACTGATTTATATGGCCTTCAGTCTCGAGATCAGGGCTTTCAATGTTTGCTAGTGCAGAAAACCTATTTTTACAAAGTATAATAGGCTCAATCACCGGTGGACGGATAACTCCTGGTTCTAAGTCAGTGCTACCATTCACATTGCATCTCGAAGCATCTTTCCCTCCACCACGATCACGACTACATTGCTTTTTCCCTAAAAACATATCGGGTACCACTATAGAGCCCTGTTTATCAACCCTCCTTTGCTCTTCTACCAATTCCCCCACATTTTCAGTTATGTTCACGTTAGGAGGGTGTTCAGACATAAGTAAAGTCTCGCAGTCCTCAACCAGTTCTTCAATACGGGTCATAACACAATTTTCCCCCGCATGCTTTGTTACTTTCTTTGACTTCCTTGGCTTTTTCCTTTTTATCAGCACATGTTGACCCTCCACCCCCCCCTCCATACTTTTCTTTTGCCCCATTGTTCAAGATCAAGGGTCAACAGTACCTTTATGATTCACAGGGAGAAAGTTAGGGGGGTGGCCCAGCCCGGCCTCCTTCGGCCCCTGACGGCCACAGACGGCCCACCCTTTGCCGGGGCTTCGCCCGCGGGCATCCCGCGCCGCGGGAGGCGTGGAGAACTGAAGTAGGCTTGCAGCACCTACTGATGACACTGGTACGAGGCGCCTGCAGGGGGGTTGCTGGGAGTTGTAGGCGGCCGGTGGTTTGAGCCGTTTCCCTCACGGCAGGCCAAAGGAGCAATAACCTGTCCCCTTCGCTGTGGCTGCAGGTAAGAAGTGAGCCGTTCCCCTCACGGCGTGTCCGCTGACACCACAGGCACAAAAGCGTCACCCATGTCTTTTCAAGGTCATCTACAATAACAAAACTATTACGTTTGAGGATCCTGTACGCCTTCAAAGCTTCCTGAATTCCTGCCGATCATCCGACATGGACCTTTCTGGTCCTTCCTCTACTTTCCCTACCTGATTCTTCTGGTTGCCTTCCCTAATTTTATTCTTTAACTGTGCTATTCTAGTTTCAGAATTGTTTACTATGTTTGTATACGATACATGCATTTCTGATGTCATTATGTTCTAGTTCTCGTCTCTCTTGTTTCTTTTCTTTTGATCCAATGTATTTGATTAAAGATGACTTCCTCTTTCCTTTTTCTTATTTTCTTCTCTCTCTCGTTTATGTGGCTTTCTGCACTCATGATCTCCTTATATTTTTCATAGATTGTGAACCTCATTCAGTGATGTTTTTTCCCGGTTGGACGCCTTGCTGACCCTGGATGTTCCGCCTGCTCCATGTGGTTCCACCCCTCCCTCCCTTCACCTTTGGTTTTGTTCCTGTGTTCCCTCGTACTTCTCCTTTCTAGGTATGTTTACCCTTCAATTGTTCTGTACATTTGTTGTAGCATTTGTCTTCTTTCTTCTTTCCCTTCATTTTTCTCTTCTCTTTTCAATAGGTGTCATTTTTTCTTCATTCTTCACATTATCTCTGTTTTTTTCTCTCTCGCGTTCTTCTTCTCACTATCTGCTCGCCAGGTTTTTATTTCCTAATATTTACTTCTTTCCTCTTACTTCTCTCTCCTCTTCTTCTCTTCATTTCCTTGCTCTTTTTTCTATTGCATTGTGTTTTAGTGAACTGCTCTTTTTTCTCCACTTTTTTCTTTTTCACAATTTTTCATCTGTCATTTGTCTTCTTTTTACGGGTTTCTCTTTTGAATTCGTTCGATTTGTTCATCACTGTTGGTATTATATTATATGTCATTAAATGTAGTTACATGGAATGTTAAGGGTGTTAACTCTCCAATAAAGAGACAAAGAATTTTATCTCATCTAGCTAAGTTGAATGTTGATTTTGCCTTCTTGCAAGAAACTCACCTCTCAGAAGTAGAATCAGCCAAACTCAAAAGGGGCTGGGTGGGTGAAGTCTATTACTCTCCTGGGGATGGTAAACGAAATGGGGTTGCAATTTTGTGTCGCAAGTCACTTTCTTATACTGTACTAACCCAAGAATCTGACACCGAATGTAGATGGACTCATGTCAAACAGTCTTTAAGAGGCGTTCCACTCTCTCTTCTTAATATCTATGCCCCTACTGGTGGCATAGATATTAAGAATGGCTCACATTGTCCACCCACATTACCAAATTTGTTGATGACAATTTTATATTAGCAGGAGACTGCAATCAGCCCCTTGACCCCTTTCTTGATAGAAATTCCAAAGTTTTATTCATTCCAAATAGATCTCACAAACTTTTTTTTCAGGCTATCTCGCAACATAAACTCACTGATGCTTGGCGCCTCTGCATTCCGACGACAAAATAATTTACTTTTTACTCACCCTCTCATCACTCTCAGTCGAGGATTGATTACATTTTTGTTTCCCATAACGTTGCCCAGACTCTTACTAATGCTGAAATTGGCCCCATTTTATTGTCGGACCATGCTCCTGTTTTTATTCATATTGATATTCTCCCTAAAATTGCTGGGCCTAGGAGATGGCGTTTTAACAATCCTCTTTTATTAGATCCTAAGTTCACAACCTCTTTCACTGACTTTTTTACCAAATTTTTGGAGACTAATGATACTCCTTCCATACCCAAGCATACCATCTGGGATGCTTTCAAAGCCTCAGCAAGACACTTTGTAATTGGATACGTAGCCACAAAACGGAAGATTGCCCGAAAGTTCACGGGCGATCTTCTTCAGAAGATTAAGAGATTGGAACACACTTTTTATACATCACACTCTCAAGACAGTTTGACAGCCCTTGTTGAAGCTGAGATGCAATTTCACAAAAAATCTACGGAAGATGCCTCCTTATATCTACTGAAGTCAAGTGCAAAATTTTATGGGGGCAGGAACAAAGCTGGGAAGATCTTCGCTAATTATTTGAAAGTTAAGCATAATAAGTTGAATATTGAATCAATTTATGATACTAATTCTAATCTTAAACACAAAGATGTTAACATTTTAACTGAATTCTCCCTTTTTTATAATAATCTTTATTCCTCTGGCACTCAGCCTTCATCCCAATCCTTATCCCATTTCTTTTCCACCATTCACAAACCCCGACATTTTCCCCTTGATCTCACCTCTTTAGAATCAGACGCATCCCAACAAGAGTTACTTGCCGCATTTCAACATCTCAAAAAAGATAAGGCCCCTGGTCCAGACGGTTTCACAGTTGAATTCTATTTACACTTCTCAAAACTTTTGATACCAAAACTGCACTTCCTATTAGGCACGTTCTTCACTCTGGGTAGATCTTCTGGTTCCTTTTCTGACGCTCACATATGTCTTATTCCTAAGGAGGGGAAAGATGCTAAACATTGCAAAAATGACAGGCCCATTTCTCTAGTTCACATTGATTATAAGATTTTTGCCAAGTCACTTGCAGCGAGACTAGACCTTCTGTTACCTGACCTGTTGGGTGCGGAACAGTCCGGTTTCGTTAAAGGACGCTTTATTACTGACAACACCAGACTTTTGTTCAATATCCTATCGAAGTCCTCGCACTTACAACATTCTCTTGCAGCGATTGCATTGGATGGTGAGAAAGCTTTCGACAGGGTCGAATGGACTTATCTCTTTGCGGCCCTCAAATGGTTTGGTTTTGGCCCTAAATTTATCTCTTTAATTTCCCTCCTTTATTCTAATCCACGTGCAGCAGTCTGTGCCAATGGCTTAGTCTCCTGCTTTTTTGACCTAGGACGGGGTGTCCGTCAGGGGTGTCCTTTGTCCCCGTTCCTTTTTAACTTAGCTTTGGAACCTTTCCTCTCCAAACTTCGTCAGCATCCTAACATCCATGGTTTTCAAACCACGCAGTCACATATCAAACTGGCTGCTTATGCTGACGATATTTTGCTTTTTATATCAAATCCTTCTGAATTTATACCTGCTTTTCTCAATGTAGTATGTGAATACTTCCTAATCTCCGTTATAAACTTAATAACGACAAGTGTGAAATTTTGCCTTTGACAAAGTTTACTTTCATACCTGATTTTAGTGCCTCCAACTTTACTTGGAGTTCTTCACACATTAAATACTTATGATTGCATGTTACCCCCTCAATTCCAGACACAGTTTCTTTATGCCTGAACAAATGCATCCAGAAAATATCGGATTTAACGTCCAGATGGCACCCTCTTTATCTGTCCTGGTGGGGTCTCCTCGACACCAATCAAGATGATGCTGTACCCTTTAATTCTTTACACGATTTCCAAGATCCCAGTACCCATTCCCTCAAAATGTTTTAAGAAAATTAACTCAATCCTATCCTCCTTTCTTTGGAATGGTAAGAAGTCTCGGATGTCTCTCAGTAGACTAATACGACCAAAACTGGAAGGCGAAGTTAATTTTCCGGATTTTCCAGCCTACCAGAAAGCATTTCTTTTGCGACAAGCTTGTTTCTGGTTACAGGACTCTGTTGATCCTTGCCCTCTTTGGGTCACGGTTGAACGTCTTTCACTTTCCCCATTTTCTTTTGCTGAATATTTATCTTTCTCCCGCAAACCGTCTTCATTATCCTCTCCCTTGCACAAATTCACCACCAAATTGCTTTTATCCTCCACCCCTCCCTTCATTACCACGGTGGCTGACTTTCTTAGTTCCACCATTTAGCATAATCTACACATTTTATTCAACAATAAATCCTTTTATTGGAAGTCATGGAGGCAAAAGGGGTTAATATGGGTATCTCAATTATTCTCTAACTCTACATTCATACATTTCTCAGTGCTTTGCCAATCTTTTGGTTTGCCTGCCTCCTTCACTCAAAAATACCTTTTACTTAAAGAGGCAGTATTGTCCACTTACACTCGACTCTCGCAATCTTGTGCTCCCCCACACTCCTTACCTCCGCTTCACAACTTCATTCTTTCTTGCGAACCACATCTACAGCTTCTGCCATCTACAAGTACCTTCATCCCACAGAATCCACTAGGTCTAAGACTAAGGTGGAAGAACAATGGGAATGTGACTTTGCCACGTCTTGGTCGTCGTCTTTATGAACTAAGATTTGGACTAAAATTTGTAAATCATCCAGAGTAGCAACCCTGACACAATTCCTGTTTTTTATTTACAATAGGCTTCTCCTCACACCTTCTGACCTTAGTAAGAGATTTTCCACAGCCCCGGACCTGTGCTGGACTTGCTCTTCCCCACAAGCTACTCTATTTCATATGTTATTCTCCTGTAAAATTGTTCACAATTTCTGGGTACAGGTCTGGTCCAAAATTAATGACATTTTTCATACTCACATTTCTTTCTCTTATACTCACATTTTCCTGGGTAGTCTTTTCTCTTGCTGGGAGGGTGTCTCACTTAATGTTCGAATTATTGATTTGTTGTTGGCTGTTGCGTTTCAGCAGATTACAGCCAATCGGAAAGATTTTTCAAATATCCCCTTTAAAGCATGGTGGTACAACGGTGTCATAATCATAGATTGGATACTGCTTTTGTTTTACCTATTCACATGGCAACAAAGCGTATGGACTTATGGCTCTCAATCACGCTTTACCTTGATGTTTGTGCTAAACGCTCCTTTCATTTGCAACCTGCCCAACAAGAAGTCCCCAAACCCCCTTAATCACCCTAGATATTCCTTATTTCTTCATTACTCTATTTTATCTCCCTATTATTGCATTGTTTTATATTTACAACCATTGTATACTCTTTGTTTAGCTTTAAAACCCGTTTTTAGTTTTGCTTACATTTTTTTGCCTTTGACATACGATTTCACTTGATTGTTAATGTTTTACTCTTGACCTGTTTTTGCACTTTGTATTGACACCCTGCTTTTTCTTAATAAAATTTTCTTGAACTTAAAAAATTCTTTCCAGCAAATCCAGTTACAAACGGGATTTTTTTTCACCAATTATTTAAATCCAGTGTAGAAACACTTGAAGTTAAATTGTGGGTTGACGTGTGTATAACATTATAATAATAATCCAAAGCTGAATTTCTGAATATCCCGGATCTAAAAGTAACCAAAGGGAAACAACATTTATTTATAGCTAAAAATGATGCGAGCAAATTCAAGTGCATTTTTGCAAATGAACGATCAGATGAATGTGCGTAATAGTAGAGAAAATACAGGTCTCATCGCACGCAACATTGTCTCTGATGTTCTATTTATCTTCATGGCAGAGGAAAGATTGTTAGGAAAGAACTCCCATTGATATTGTCAATATCTTTTATGAACCAGCCACATACTTATTGCAATGACTTCCTAGCTTGAACTAAACCAATTAGAGTGGGTGCTTATATTTTCTCAATGAAAATAGAGGTTTTACATTTGAAGTAAAAATCCAGTTTCCAATCATGATCAGAGCTCCACTGGTTGCTAGTGAGAAGAAACTTGATTAGTTGCAATAACCTTTGTATGACCTACAAGTGTATGACAGATAAAATATGTCAGCTTGAGGCAAACTGAACCTTGTGCTCAGCTTGCTCACTAACTGTAGCACTCCCAAAATCCCGACTAAACAACATAGGGCGCTTTCTGATCAAGCATATGAACTGCATTGCTCTCCATGTTCATGCTACCTAATAGTATTCATTAATATAACATCGGTATGGATTTCACGACTTTCCATTTCACATTAATTGTGTTTGCTTTGCTTTGCCTCTCTTGTCACTTGGGGCTGATTTACTAAACAATTACCCAATAGAAATATTCCATCCAATCATTCCAGTAGATTCCTCTGGGGATAGATTACAGAAACGTTAGCTATACTATGACTTTTCCTACTTTTATTTTGTAGACTTTACATACGTATCTTTTGATCTTTCTGACATCCTTTTCCTCCCACTTCTGACTGTCTTTAAGCTCATTCCAATTGCTATTCTGGTCTCAGAAGTCTCAGAAGATAAATTGTGTAGTTCAAGGGTTGCGATACTCGGCCGACCTATATCTCATCTCCCCACTGCTCCCTGAGCTTTGCCACAGTTTTGGACTGGTGCCTGGAAGATGTGTAGAAACTGGAGACCGCCCTGATTCATGCACAGTTCCTGAGTACCACCATATAGTAGCTGGTGAGCCTAGTTGTTCAAAAGATACTGTGGTGAATTGTTGCTCAGTAACCATGTCTTTGTTTGTTTGTTTTAAGGCAGCACCGACTGCTACTTTAAGTACTTGGTGGTACTCATTCTCCCCATATTTCTATCCTTTTATTTTCCCCTTCTACTTCATTACTTCTTTGTTTTTCCTCAAAATTGTATTTGTTTACTTGTACCAGGCAACTTTGGTTGGCATTGGGCTCCTTGATAGGTGATACTTGCTTTTCTATCCCTTCTTCTACAGTGGAACTGTCTCCAAGTGGTTTTTCACCTGAGAAGTCTCAGAAGAACTACCACTGTAGATCAAAGGTCTCCAAGAGTACTACGAATACTTTCCTCCAGTTTCTATTGCCCTCCCCTTTTTAATTCATCCTCACAGGTCCTAATCAAGTCAGTCTAATGTTTCCATGAAGGGCATTTGTTGGTACGCTCGATTACTCTGCAGAATTCTCTAATTGATTTTGATTCCATCCTAATGTAAGACCATGGCCTTTTCTAGGGGCATAACACAGGTCACCGTAGCCCCCACGGTGCTGGGGGCCCCCATGCTGCAGGGGGCCCCCTCAGCACAGTAATTCAGCCAAGGAGCTCCTGATAGAGTTCGGACAGGGCCCCTCCACGTACCTTGCAGGGGAGCCCCATCAAGTTTTGTTACGCCACTGGCCTTGTCACCGTGTTCATTACATCTGGCACTTGAACTAGCTCTCCCTTCTGCATCTGATTTGCTGGGTTTAATCAACACTCGTGCTTCCAATGCCTGATTTTGTGGACAAAATGGCAAGCCATTGTTCTCTTCGGTGTGCTAATGTCTATTACTGTTTTGAGGTCTATAGGGATACCCTTCCCGCTTCCCTGTCCAGTTGTACTTGGCACATTCTGAACTTCAATTGGGGGCAGAATGGACCACTTGTAACTACGTAGCCAGGGTTGTTAGTACTCAGAGCCCTTCATAAAAACCCTAATATACGCACGTAGATGGTACAACGGTATATCTTGATTCTCCGATATTACGTTGCGTTAGTGCATCATCATAGGCTTTTGTTTTCTGATATGCAAACCTCCACTCGGAGATAACCACTGGATTCACAGTAGTGCCGAGAGAAAATTTTGAATTAAGTGCTCAAAAAATTGTGAGTTAAAATTCTTTAAATCATCTTCATTGAGGTACACTAATTTATTTGAAAAAGAAGGTGATTCAAGAAAGTAAAAAGTTTGGTGTGCATTCACGGATCTTGTTACTGAATCCTCTGCACGGCATATAAATTAAAAACTGAGGTCGACCTGTTTCAGCCCCACCATGCCCAGATGCGTCTAAGGGGCTGTCTTTAGGACCAATGAGAAATTATTTTACTTACACCATTTGTGCAGCAATTAGAAGTGGTATCCTTTGTTCCACTCTAAATAAATAAAGGTCAGAAGTACCTGTAGTCAAGAAAGCAAAACAAAAAAACAGAAAGACAATGTCGAATTTCTACTTACTTATAACCCTAATCATAAAATCTAACTGTATCGTGTTAAGCTCTTACCAGTAGAGTGTGCTACTTGCGCTTATATTACTATCATGTGTTTGCTACAAAACTGACATTGCGAACAGAAAGACCTGGCAAAAAAACATGGCTTAGCTGTTTCATGTTTTAAGATTCAGAACAATAACAACCGATTCGTGACTACCGGCACGTTTAGAAAGGGATAATATGTGACGTTTGAAAAAATTCGAAAAATAATCGAAGTCGTGATTGTTTCTCTCCTTGGAACCGCTCCGTCATCAGCACAGCGCGACCGCAGCTGATGACGGAGCGGTTCCGTCACCAGCAGGGGAGGGGTTAAATGGTTATTATATTCCAAAGGTACCAAGTTTCTGTGGTGTTCAAATCGAATTCACTCAGTTCTCACACCATTCTCTCATTTAAAGTGTCACTAAAGTAGTACGCTCCATGCTAGACAGCCCGACGGCCCCCACAATCCAATCAATGTGGAACCTTCCAGCCATCGTGGGAAATCACAAATGCGGAAACTGCAAGGCCTGCCAACTGTGCCTAGAGACAGGAACAGTAACACACAATGGTCTGTCGGTGCCCCTGAAATCCTTCACAAATTGCAATACCGAGGGGGTAATTTATGCAATCTTCTGCCCCTGCGGAATGATATATATAGGCCAGACTAAACAAAAAATAAAGAACCGTGTGCTACAACATTGCAGCAGAATAAGGTGCAAGACGCTGGGAGCTCCCCTTGTAGAGCACTTCCAGGAGCACTCACATACACCTGAATCAATCAAGTGGGTCGTCATTGAGAAAATTACATTGGGCCCACGGGGTGGTAATCTCAATTCGATCCTTAATGTGCGTGAATGCAAATGGATGCAATCTTTTGACTCTGTAAATAGGGGACTTAATGAACTGGAGACCACTTTTTCCCAGATGGCCCTTCTAGATCCGGACTGATCCAGCTACCGAATGCCCTAATGCAGACTGTGATGATGTCCTCTTGGTAACACCCACACAGCACTTTTTTGGATATGTACACGATGATATGCCGCATCAATCAACATTATTGAATGATGCATGTAGATACTGTTTACATTCGATTTAATGTACGTATTATTATGGTGCATGTTGGTATTGTTTACATTCGATCTAATGCACGTATTAATATGGTGCGCACTTAATGAATTGTTGCTGTGGCACCTTTTGTGTTGAAGTACCAGCTGATTGTAAAAATAAGCCTCGTATATGTAACTGGGTAGGTGCAAGGTTCACTCCTGTTCCGTTTACCTCGTTGGGGACTCTGTAATAAGGTCTTATAGAGATAGCGGAATATATCACGCTCCATAGATGGCGGAAAGTATAAGGTTACACACTTGATCTGTTATTTTTCCAATCTTCTGACTGCTCCCAAGTTTTCTTGCTTAGATACAGCCCCTAGTTTCGGAATAACAACTTTTTCCATATCCCCTGGGCCACGCGTTGCTGATTGGCCAGAGCGGGTCGAGCCCCTCAGCAGCATTTAGCGCCGGCACCTCGCGGCGGCTCCTCACTGCTGTCAGCGAGAGGAGAAGAGACAGACAGACTAACGCTGCGATTAATAAGGTGAGCCCCGGCCGCATCTCCGCTTGGATCTCACCACTTTAGATTTTAAACACACCCTAAAATGGAAGGCGAGCTCTCCTGCCGCATTTGCGGTTCCTTAACCTGTTGGGCACCTACAGTCCCGCCCGTACTTAACCGCGACCGGCGGGTTGAGCGATTACCCCGCCTGTGACTGCTGCCACCGGGGCGGGCGCCCGGGTTTTTCCCCAATATTTCGGATATTTTGGATTTTTAGAAACTGGTGTGGTTGGAACTTACCCGCACCGCGCGTGTATTATTTCCCTGTCATTTTGGGCATTGTAACCCTGATCTCACTATAGGACTGTGGCTGCAACACTCGATATGCGGTAAACGCGCTAGTTATGAGGCTACGTTTCTGTGATTTTGGGATATAATTCAGTGACTTTCTGCGATGCACGTAGTTCTGCCGCAGTGGCCTCTGGCCTTTTTTCCGGGTTTAACCGCGCAACAATCCACTGTGACCCTTTGGCGCGTTAGACCATATCCACTTCATTCATTGATTGTGATGCCCTACTTCTCTTACAGAGACACACGACGTGCCACCTCGGACCGGCTGGTCCTGTCGACAACAGAATCCCATACATTTGAACGAGTTTAGGACAAGCTCCCAGTAAGTTCTCCCCCCTCATTTTACTTTAATGTTACTCTGGTGCGGTATCCCAGTTGGGCCAGCCCACTGTATTCATACCGCTTTTACTCATTTGCAGACTTCTCGCAACAGAAAGGAACCTTGGAAGGTCCCCAGGCTACAGGCCCAAACGGGCCTCATGCGAAGTAGGTAGAAATTCACCATATCGAGTGCATTAATTACTATATAGCAGTATAAGATACATTCACCTTTCTGGTATTATTTATAGGCGCTCCTGTTATACCTCTACGTCCTGATGAAGACCCTACCCTGAGGTTTTGAATCACCCGTACTTTTCAGGGGTCGAAACGTCGACTATTGTTGCTTCTCTTGTTCCAAAACATAGGACTAAATAACGGAGACCTACGGAACCTATGTTTGAGACTGTTTTAGGAACCTTTAGATCTGTATATAGGCTGTAAAGGCTTTTTTCATTTTTCACTGTGATTTTAACTCAGTCACACCACCTTTACCCGGTCCCCACCTTTACCCCCACTTACCTATCCCTTCTTAATACCCTTTCTCTATGCACCTTGAGCGCATTGACACATATTTGAATTCACTCAAATATAGAAATGTGTTGTTTCTAAGTTTATATTGTCAATGCATTAATTGCAATATCTCCCACCACTTGGGTTGAAATTTATATCATTCACAAATTTAAGATGTGCGAAATAAATATGCACCGAGTATATTGATTTGTGTTTCGTTTACTGAGCTATATTGGTGCCTTTGATAGAATGCAAGTATTTCACTGAGACAAATAAGTGCTATTTTGATTTGTCCTCTTGTTTATATCAGACTCCGACCATTTATACATGTACCTGCTTATTTGACCTAGGTCAAGGAGTTCTTAGGGTCAACCCCGTTGTAACTCACTACTCTCTGTGCAAGAGCCGTCTTGCGAGGGTTTTCTTTTCATCAATTTTCTGACATTTATGTACCATATTCTATTGAGGGTTCTATCATGCTGCAATCTGAAACCCTCTCTTACACTGAGGATCACATTAGAGAACTAATCGGGGGAGACACCGGCACAGCTTTCCTATCGACCAACATCACTACAGTTGATTTCTCACTCAATGAGAAAATCAATAAACTCGAACGCCTTGAGAAAAAACTAGTGCGCACCAAATTACATGGTCACTTGCTTACTGGATACCTCAGGGCGAACGTCATACCCACGGGATTACAAGTCCGAAACGAGCCGGCAATCTTTGTGGATGATCCAAAATTCAAGGAGGGCTTTAGTTTTGTGGCGAATAACTGTTCCCGCCACTGGATGGTCCTAGGAGTCGAGACCGCAAGAGACCAGGTGGAACAGTTAAGCAAAGAAATTGCAGAATTAAAAGAGGAGATAGCCAGTCATTCAGCATTTGTGAGTGCAAAGGATACCCTTGATCGCCTCAACAAAACATTGAAAGACTTTGATGTTGAAACTCAAAATAAAAAATTGGAGAAATTAGCAAAGGACATACAATACTATAACAAGAAAAAAACTTACCCTTACCTAGCTGAGGATTACTTTAAGCAAGACACTCAGGGGCGTTTCTTTTACAGAGGCAGAGGGGGCTACCGAGGGGGCCAGCGAGGAGGGAGAAGATACACCAATTTCTCAGACTCCTCGTACAGTGGTGGAAGTGACAACGAGACGGCAGGACCAAGTGGCTATCAAAACCAAGAGCAATGGTACCAACCAGCACAGGATCCCTCCAACAGACAACAACAGCCTTTTTTAGAGAACGACTCATGGAGACCCCCCCGAGGGAGAGGCGGCGGATGGAACAGACGACCGAACAGAGGTCAAGGTCCTCAGAACTGGGACGACTCGAGGCAGCAAGGCTACAACAATGGCAGCAAGCAGGTGAGATTCCAACAGGCCAACCACGGGGAAATCAGCACACGGAAGAAGACGTACCGCTGGTGATTAGACCAAGCCCCATTATGAATCTATCTCAGCAGATACTTTCCCCAGCAGAGATAGCCGTCCTGAGTAAGGGCCTCTCTTTTGTACCTACTTCACAAGGGAATCTCTTTACCATCAAAACAGAATTGACCAGGTTCTTCCGGAAGATCCGCCTTCGAGGCTATTTCTTGAATAAACCTTTCACTCAATCAAGAGCGTTCACTCAATTACGGCCGCCCTCCACTTTCACACCTTACACTGCAATGACTAACCACCGTATCCTGACGTACGAAAGCCTAGTGATGGACGACGTACTCAAGATGTGGAAGGAGAGGCCTTATATAAGACACAATATCTCCAAGAACGAAAGGGCAGCTCTGGAAGATCTTAAAAACAACAAATCACTGGTCATCAAGCCGGCTGACAAAGGCGGAGCAATCGTCATTATGGGGACGGAGGATTATAAGCAGGAGATATACTCACAGCTGAGGGACAATGTGAGCTATCGGCGCTTGACAACCAACCCCACCAACGAGATCAGACGGCTGATTATCTCTATCACGAGCAAAGCAAAGGAAGCTGGTTTCCTCTCCGAAAAAGAACATGCATACCTCAATGTGGACCAACCTCGCATACCAACGATCTACATCCTACCTAAAGTCCATAAAAATCCCACTAAACCACCAGGAAGACCGATCATATCGGGGTGTGGGTCCATCCTCGAACCCCTCTGCAAATACATAGATGTGTTCCTGAAGCCCTTGGCGGAAGCCACCGATACCTATTTGAGAGACACGATGCAGGTGATTAACCTGATAGACCAACGCCCTTTTGACAAACGAAAACAACTATTGGTAACTATGGACATCGTGTCTCTATACACGAGCATTCCCCAAGAACCAGCTTTGGTAACCATACGAAGGGCTTTGGAATCTCGTTCTCAACCAGCGGAAGTCCCAACCGAATTCATCACGGACTTACTTGAGATTGCTATGACTAAAAATTTCTTTCTATTCCAAAATGACTTTTTCATGCAGATGAAAGGAGTAGCTATGGGGGCGGCCTTTGCCCCAGATCTGGCAATACTCTATATGAACGAGTATGAGCAACACAGGGTCCTTTGCTCCAACAATCCATACCATGAAAGAATTTTGGAATATCGTCGGTATATAGATGATATACTGATAATATGGGACGGGGACAAGCAAGAATTGGAGGCATTCACACTCTGGCTCAATGCACAATCAAGTGACATCCAGTTCACCAGCACCTGTAGTGCCGAATCCATTGACTTTCTGGATATAACCATTAAAGAAAGTGAGGGTGTCCTTCATACCACCCTGTACAGAAAACCAACAGAAAGAAACACCCTACTGCAGTACTCTAGTCACCACACCCGGGCCCTTCGAGACAACCTACCCTTTGGACAGTTTCTCAGGATCCGGAGGAACTGTACGATGAAAGATGACTATTTTCAAGAATCTGATGAACTGATCCACCGACTCACAGAAAGAGGATACCCTAAGAGGCTGGTCAAGAGAGCGCGGAAAAGGGCTTGGTTTAGCGATAGAGAATCTTTGCTGAAACCGAAGGTGCGCCAACAGCTGGATGATAGGATGATCTGTGTGACCACCTACTGCTGTAAAAGCAATGCAGTACGTAGGATAGTGAACAAGCACTGGGATATTGTATCAAAGACCCTCCAGATGCCTAATCTGCCAATGCATGCGTTCAGAAAAGCAAAGAGCATCAGAGACTCTGTAGTACGCTCCATGCTAGACAGCCCGACGGCCCCCACAATCCAATCAATGTGGAACCTTCCAGCCATCGTGGGAAATCACAAATGCGGAAACTGCAAGGCCTGCCAACTGTGCCTAGAGACAGGAACAGTAACACACAATGGTCTGTCGGTGCCCCTGAAATCCTTCACAAATTGCAATACCGAGGGGGTAATTTATGCAATCTTCTGCCCCTGCGGAATGATATATATAGGCCAGACTAAACAAAAAATAAAGAACCGTGTGCTACAACATTGCAGCAGAATAAGGTGCAAGACGCTGGGAGCTCCCCTTGTAGAGCACTTCCAGGAGCACTCACATACACCTGAATCAATCAAGTGGGTCGTCATTGAGAAAATTACATTGGGCCCACGGGGTGGTAATCTCAATTCGATCCTTAATGTGCGTGAATGCAAATGGATGCAATCTTTTGACTCTGTAAATAGGGGACTTAATGAACTGGAGACCACTTTTTCCCAGATGGCCCTTCTAGATCCGGACTGATCCAGCTACCGAATGCCCTAATGCAGACTGTGATGATGTCCTCTTGGTAACACCCACACAGCACTTTTTTGGATATGTACACGATGATATGCCGCATCAATCAACATTATTGAATGATGCATGTAGATACTGTTTACATTCGATTTAATGTACGTATTATTATGGTGCATGTTGGTATTGTTTACATTCGATCTAATGCACGTATTAATATGGTGCGCACTTAATGAATTGTTGCTGTGGCACCTTTTGTGTTGAAGTACCAGCTGATTGTAAAAATAAGCCTCGTATATGTAACTGGGTAGGTGCAAGGTTCACTCCTGTTCCGTTTACCTCGTTGGGGACTCTGTAATAAGGTCTTATAGAGATAGCGGAATATATCACGCTCCATAGATGGCGGAAAGTATAAGGTTACACACTTGATCTGTTATTTTTCCAATCTTCTGACTGCTCCCAAGTTTTCTTGCTTAGATACAGCCCCTAGTTTCGGAATAACAACTTTTTCCATATCCCCTGGGCCACGCGTTGCTGATTGGCCAGAGCGGGTCGAGCCCCTCAGCAGCATTTAGCGCCGGCACCTCGCGGCGGCTCCTCACTGCTGTCAGCGAGAGGAGAAGAGACAGACAGACTAACGCTGCGATTAATAAGGTGAGCCCCGGCCGCATCTCCGCTTGGATCTCACCACTTTAGATTTTAAACACACCCTAAAATGGAAGGCGAGCTCTCCTGCCGCATTTGCGGTTCCTTAACCTGTTGGGCACCTACAGTCCCGCCCGTACTTAACCGCGACCGGCGGGTTGAGCGATTACCCCGCCTGTGACTGCTGCCACCGGGGCGGGCGCCCGGGTTTTTCCCCAATATTTCGGATATTTTGGATTTTTAGAAACTGGTGTGGTTGGAACTTACCCGCACCGCGCGTGTATTATTTCCCTGTCATTTTGGGCATTGTAACCCTGATCTCACTATAGGACTGTGGCTGCAACACTCGATATGCGGTAAACGCGCTAGTTATGAGGCTACGTTTCTGTGATTTTGGGATATAATTCAGTGACTTTCTGCGATGCACGTAGTTCTGCCGCAGTGGCCTCTGGCCTTTTTTCCGGGTTTAACCGCGCAACAATCCACTGTGACCCTTTGGCGCGTTAGACCATATCCACTTCATTCATTGATTGTGATGCCCTACTTCTCTTACAGAGACACACGACGTGCCACCTCGGACCGGCTGGTCCTGTGGACAACAGAATCCCATACATTTGAACGAGTTTAGGACAAGCTCCCAGTAAGTTCTCCCCCCTCATTTTACTTTAATGTTACTCTGGTGCGGTATCCCAGTTGGGCCAGCCCACTGTATTCATACCGCTTTTACTCATTTGCAGACTTCTCGCAACAGAAAGGAACCTTGGAAGGTCCCCAGGCTACAGGCCCAAACGGGCCTCATGCGAAGTAGGTAGAAATTCACCATATCGAGTGCATTAATTACTATATAGCAGTATAAGATACATTCACCTTTCTGGTATTATTTATAGGCGCTCCTGTTATACCTCTACGTCCTGATGAAGACCCTACCCTGAGGTTTTGAATCACCCGTACTTTTCAGGGGTCGAAACGTCGACTATTGTTGCTTCTCTTGTTCCAAAACATAGGACTAAATAACGGAGACCTACGGAACCTATGTTTGAGACTGTTTTAGGAACCTTTAGATCTGTATATAGGCTGTAAAGGCTTTTTTCATTTTTCACTGTGATTTTAACTCAGTCACACCACCTTTACCCGGTCCCCACCTTTACCCCCACTTACCTATCCCTTCTTAATACCCTTTCTCTATGCACCTTGAGCGCATTGACACATATTTGAATTCACTCAAATATAGAAATGTGTTGTTTCTAAGTTTATATTGTCAATGCATTAATTGCAATATCTCCCACCACTTGGGTTGAAATTTATATCATTCACAAATTTAAGATGTGCGAAATAAATATGCACCGAGTATATTGATTTGTGTTTCGTTTACTGAGCTATATTGGTGCCTTTGATAGAATGCAAGTATTTCACTGAGACAAATAAGTGCTATTTTGATTTGTCCTCTTGTTTATATCAGACTCCGACCATTTATACATGTACCTACTAAAGTAATTCAGGCATGCCGTTAGAGAGGCGTGTCCCTCTGTTCTCGACATATATTAGGGTACCTTTATTTGGAAAGACGTTTGCCTCCTCAGAGGACCGGCGAGAGTAGCCCGGTTTCCCTGTGGTGGGAAAATTAAGTATTTATTGAAAGATCTTACTTGGAAAGCAGTGGCGTTTCTCCTCGTTCTTTATTTCTTACCGACTGCAGCGGGTATTTCCTGCTTGTGCTCACTCTTCCCCTGGAAGTCGGGGGTTGTTTTGGAGAAGGCCTTTTTCTATCTTCCCAGTGGTGGAAATGGAAAACAGACTCCGTTTTGCTCTTCCCTTTGATTGTAGCGAAAGAAATACTATGTGGAATTGTGAAACAATAATCTCTATAGGTGCTAGGTGTTTATTTAGTGCTCAATGGATTTTTATAAAAGACAGATTATGTCTAAACCTCTACTTGTGTTTCTAGTGAAATTTCTTTTTTATGTGTTGTACATATATGTGCTCCTTTTATCCATATATTATGCAAATATTGTGTACATTTTAGTGATAGTTTAGGTTCAAGGGAAGTGGAATCTTTTGAATTCAAATTATAAATACTGTCACATAAGGACCCCTTTATCCTATCTTTAATTCTAAAGGCATAAGACTTACTTTATATCATTACGATCATTAAATATACAATATTTTGTATTACACTGTAGGTTGTGGGACCTTAGGTGCTCTGATTTTCTCCAAGCCATACGTATGTTTGTAATTCTATTAAATGGTTGACAAAGTCTATGAGACCTCTGATGTCTTGAAAGGTCATTGGAGTAGTAGTGATTAATATAGTATCTTTCATATTATTACTCCAAGGTTCTTGTTGTCATTATGCCTTTCTATGGTCGTTACTTGGGCACAGATGATGGTCAATAAAGTTGATGCCATGGTACTTCTTCATTCCATCCTTGGTCATTTGTTTTTATTCGGTGGACCCATCTCTGTTCTTTTTCATATAAAAATCATTCTGCTTTAGGTGTTTTTTGTTGGTAACATTTCAATGACTGTCCAGTTTAATTCTGCAGTTGTGTGGTTAAAGTCAATGTAATGTTTACTCATTTTTGTGGTCACTTTTTTGTTTTTTACGTTGCTTTTGTATTCTCCAATTCTTTTTTTTTTAAACTTTGTTTATTCGTTTTTTAAACATAGTACAATACGAGGGTGCCGCCGTACCGGCGACGGGGCAGCATCAAGAGCATATATCATTCACAGTATACGACAATGTAAACACATGAATTCAACAATTGGCTTAGCAGCAGGGTGTGCATCATACTTGGCTATCAGGGTAAGTACATGTAACTAGCATACACTAGAAGGAGGGTCATGACTCAGTGTATAACAATGGAAAGTAGAGGAGTATATCTGGTGTGCACAAATACAGCCGTGTCCCATTATCAATGGCTCATGGCAGCCAGTGGAGCATGTATACGTAGTGTATGCTGGCGCATGTAGTCGGAAGCCCCCCACGTGTGAGTCTATCCGAGGGAGTGTGCATATTACGTCTGGGCTTCGCTGTTATCTTGAAAATCATTCCCAGTCTGGGCCAGTAGGTAGGTTGTTAGTGGTCCCCATATGTCCCTTGGTCTGGTAGTAATCGGAAGTAGCTCAGCAAAGGTTGTGTGTTGTTCTTGGCTGTATGTCATGTCCGTGAGCCACTCCTTGAATTTGGGGGCCCTGCCACGACCCCATCTGCATGCCACCCGCCTTTTCGCAAGCAGCAATGCAATATCTACGAATTTCCTACATGTCGTGGGGATGTGTGGCGTGTGTCCTAGGAGCGTTAGTAATGGATCAGTACTTATGGTAATCCCGGTCATTGATTCAAGAGCCTTCTGCACCTGCTGCCAGTAGGCATGGATGTATGACGTTACATCGCAAACTTTTACAACGCACACCGTTACAACGCAATTTTTACAACGCAGATACATTTACAACGAATGCTTTTACAACGCATGACATTACATAGCAGATGCTATTACAACGCATGCCATTACAACGTAAGTATAGGTAAGTATATTATTATTATTTTTTATGTAATTTATTAAAATTTAATTGATTTAATAAATTAAATTATTTTTTAATAATACATTTTTAAATATATATACTTTAAAAAATAGTTTATTTTAAAAAGAACAATTATTATTAAAGAACTAATATTAAAAAATAATAAATTATTAAAATTAATTATTTAAATTATTTAAAATTATTTATTTAAAAACTGAACCCTAAAAATACCCATTACCCTGAACCCTTAAAATACCCATGTACCCCACAACCCATACCTAGCCCTGAAACCTAAAAATACCCCTGTATCCCAAAACCCAAACCTAGCCCTGAAACCTAAAAATACCCCTGTACCCCAAAACCCATACCTAGCCCTGAAACCTAAAAATACCCCTGTACCCCAAAACCGATACCTAGCCCTGAAACCTAAAAATACCCCTGTACCCCAAAACCCAAACTTAGCCCTGAAACCTAAAAATACCCCTGTACCCCAAAACCCAAACCTAGCCCTGAAACCTAAAAATACCCCTGTACCCCAAAACCCAAACCTAGCCCTGAAACCTAAAAATACCCCTGTACCCCATAACCCATACCTAGCCCTGAAACCTAAAAATACCCCTGTACCCCAAAACCCAAACCTAACCCTGAAACCTACAAATACCCCTGTACCCCAAAACCCAAACCTAGCCCTGAAACCTAAAAATACCCCTGTACCCCAAAACCCAAACCTAGCCCTGAAACCTAAAAATACCCCTGTACCCCAAAACCCAAACCTAACCCTGAAACCTAAAAATACCCCTGTACCCCAAAACCCATACCTAGCCCTGAAACCTAAAAATACCCCTGTACCCCAAAACCCAAACCTAGCCCTGAAACCTAAAAATACCCCTGTACCCCAAAACCCAAACCTAACCCTGAAACCTAAAAATACCCATGTACCCCAAAACCCATACCTAGCCCTGAAACCTAAAAATACCCCTGTACCCCAAAACCCATACCTAGCCCTGAAACCTAAAAATACCCCTGTACCCCAAAACCCATACCTAGCCCTGAAACCTAAAAATACCCCTGTACCCCAAAACCCAAACCTAACCCTGAAACCTAAAAATACCCCTGTACCCCATAACCCAAAACTAAATATATACTATTACTTAAATTAATTTATTTAATGTACATTTAAAAAAAATGATTTAAAAAAATAACATACTTACCAATACTTACGTTGTAATGGCATGCGTTGTAATAGCATCTGCTATGTAATGTCATGCGTTGTAAAGTCATGCGTTGTAACGGATCCTGCGTTGTAATGGTGTGCGTTGTAACGGTGTGCGTTGTAATAGTTGCGTTGTAAGGGTTGTTTCCCGTAGGCATGGACCGGAGGACACTCCCAGGCAAGATGTAAAAAGCCTGCATGTTCCGCGTGACCACGTTCGCGTTTGTCATTATCAGTCAATTGAAACCTGAATTTTTTCACTGGGGTATCATATAAGCGATGTAGGAATTTATAATGGATTATTTTGAGCCTGCTACTCGCCGATATTCGGGCTGTAAGGGAACAGCAGTGTGACCACTGCTCATCAGTGAGCTCAATGGTGAGGTCAGCAGGCCAGTGCGAACGGGCCGAGGTCTTAGTCGCTAGAGCACATGACCTGACGTGACGATACATGCCCGACACTAGGTGTGAGCCATCTGGGGAGCAGAGCATATATTGCAGAGGAGACAGGGTCTCGGGTTCATCCGGGAAGTCAGGTAGGATCTCCCTCATCCCCTGGCGCAGCCGTATGTAGTAGAACACCTCGAGCGGGGTACGACTGTGCGCGGCCAAAAAGAGGTCCGCAGTTTTGAACCGACCAGCCGTAAATAGATCGCCCCAACATGTGATATGTAGTTTCCTGCAGAGCATTTGGAAGCCTTGTTCACATAGGAGTTCAAGTTTAGGGTGGTAGGCCAGTGGCATCCGAGGGGAATATAGCAAGGTACTGCCCAGTTTTTTAGCCATACGGCGCCAGGCTTCGATTGTACATGTGACGGATGTATACGGCGTGGTGATATCCGAAAGTAGGCAATGTAGAAGCCCATTGAGGGGAAGAGGGTTTGCAATCCAGTCCTCTACTGCCAATTGTGGCATAAAAGGGGTGGTGATCATTCAGTGGTAAGCATAATGTGCTTGAGCACACAGGTAGTAAACCTCAAAGTCAGGGATATCAAACCCCCTCTTGTCATACGGTTGAATCAGCACGGACCATTTCAGTCTCGGGCCCTTACCCCCCCAGAACAGACAACATAGTTCCGACTTCAATGTTTTAAAGAAGAATGCTCCCGGATAGTACAGGATGTTTAGGAAAAAGTAAAGGAATCGGGGGAGCACCACCATTTTAATGAGTGACGCCCGTCCCGCCATGGAGAGGGGGAGGGATATCCAGCGGTCCACCTGAGTAGCCAGCTTTGTAACCGCCACACCATAGTTGGAGCGTAGTGTCTCGTCTTTGACACGCGAGACCTGGATACCCAAGTTTCGAAGTTCCGAGCGGCACCATTCCAGGGGGTAGGCAAGGGGGAAATCCACCATGGCATCCGTAAGCGGGAAAAATTGTGACTTAGCCCAGTTGATGTGTACCCCGGACATCCCGCCGTAGGTAACAAACTCTCTAAGTAAGGGGTTCAGGTTACATGCAGGGTCTTTGACAAATAGTGTTATATCATCAGGGTATAATGATACATCAATTTGACGTTGTAAGCAGCGGAACACACTCTCCCGGTGCAGCTGACGCAGCCTGCAGGCTTTGGGTTCAACAGCTATAGCGAACAGGAGAGAGGATAATGGACATCCCTGACGGGTGCCCCTGGAAATATCAATAGAGGTTGATAGGCGGCCGTTAATCAGGACTTTCGCCGTCGGTCGCGTGTATAGTAACTGGATCCACAAGATGAATAATTTAGGAAAGTCCATCCGTGTCAGCACAGTGAAAAGGTAAGGCCACTCGACCGAGTCGAAGGCCTTAGTAGCGTCAAGAAAGACTGCAGCGAGTGGGAGTTCAGGATGCACAGTGTGCAGTAGGGAAAACAGAGTGCGTAAATTATGAGAGGTGGAGCGGCCCGGAACGAATCCAGACTGATCCGGCAATACAATCCGGATCATCAGGAGAGACAGTCTGGTAGCCAGCACCTTCGCCAATATCTTTACATCGCAATTTAGGAGCGAGAGTGGGCGATAAGAGCCACAAATGTTGGGGTCCTTACCAGGTTTTAACAGCGATGTTATTACGACTTCGTGCATTGATTGAGGGAGGAGTCCGTCAGTCAGTGATTCCTCAAAGACCTCGCGGAGGACTGGGGCCATAATGTCAATGTATGTTTTAAAAAACTCTGCAGGCAGCCCATCAAGGCTAGGTGCTTTCCCATTTTGAAGCAACATGATGGCATCACAAATTTCGTCTAGCTCAAAGGGGGCAGCAAGGAATGCCCTGTCGCTATCGCTAAGCCAGCAGAGGGCCACGTCACCCAAAAAGGCATCATACGATATATCTAAGGTGGCGGTAGAAGTGTATAATGTATGATAATGTGAAACGAAGGCAGCGAGGAGGTCATCGGAATCTCTGAGTGTGTGTCCTTGGTCAATTAACAGCTCCAAAACTGTGTTGTTAGTGCGTGGTGGCCGTGTCAACAGCGCTAGAGCCTTGCCCGGTCTATCCCCTTCACAATATTTTCTCGCCCGCCAGTGCTTCCCCTTAAATTTGGCCTCTCTATCAGCTTCCTCCTCATACTGTGTCAGTTTGTCTCTAAACTCTGCATGGACGTCCGAGACATCTCCACCTACCATCCGAGCCTCCAACGCCTTCAGTTCGCTATCAAGTTTGCGGATTGTACGTTGGATATCTCGCAGGACCCCAAAGCTTTTCGATATGCAATAGCCTCGTACTGTCACTTTAAAGGCCTCCCAAATACTATTGACAGAATCAACAGAACCTTTATTGTTGGGGAAGAAAGCAGCGATCTCTTCTCCAAGCTCCGTGCGGAACGCGGCGTCTAGAAGGGCCGCAGGCTGCAATCACCACTGTGGCCTAGGAGTGTCCCACCAAGGTATTTGCAGGTGCATCAGGATGGGGCTATGGTCCGAGTATGTCCTTGGAAGGTGCTCTACTCTAGTGACCCCCGCACATATCTCTCTGGTGGTGAAGAAGTAGTCCAATCTTGCCCATGTGCCCGTCAGAGATGTAAAGTGTGTGCCCTCTTTTCGGTTGGGGTGCAGATACCACCAACCGTCCACAAGGTTGCCCTCCATGATCAGGTCCCCCAGCGCTTCCCTAGACCTAGGTTTGTAATGTGACACCCCGTCTGCCAGGTCCAGGTGAGGTTCCAATTCCAAATTAAAATCTCCCCCCCAGATGACATGTCTGGATCCTACATCCAGGATTTTCCCCCAGAGTGCAGTAAAGAATAAGGGTGTGTCTGAGTTAGGGGCATAACAGTTGACTAACGTGTTGGTATCGCGACCCAGACGACTCCACAGCAGGGCATACCGACCCTCCGCAACCGCCAATTCGCCACACTTCTGAAAGGGCACCGCGTGTTTTATTAGGATAGTGACTCCTCTCGCATATGTAGAATAAGAGGAGAAGACACGAGTAACAGCCCATTTGCTTGCAAAGGTGGGGCGTGTCTGCGGTGACAAGTGCGTTTCCTGTAGCATAGCTATCTGAATATTATGACGCTCTAAGTATGCGATCACATTGCGACACTTTTTGGCATTGTTAAGACCCCGTACATTCCACGACATACAATTCAAGCGTGCATCAATCCCTGATCCCGCCATGGCTTTAGCTCGGTATAAAAGTGTTACATGTCTCAGTCGATACAAGTCCAGCAATGTCTCTTGAATGATGCGAATTCCCGCGTTGCCCACCCAGCCGCCCCATCTTCCCACAGAACAAAACTCCCACCCCAAACAAGGGACCCAGCCCCCCTCCCATTACTGCATCCCAATCATGCCAGCAGCCACCCATGTCCACGACCCCCCACCCCCTACCCTTCCTTAACTTACTCAACATGGACCCACAAAGCGGGTATGCCCGTAGGGGAAGCAACATCAAGGGCGCACAGCCCCGTCTCCTCCCAGTAGCCTACCATACTGTACCACCCTCGGTGTAGGCCAGGGTAGAGATGGTGGTCCTTGTTATACTTTACCATTGGAGAGGTCTAGGAGTCCCCAGTGGCTGCGAGGAGAGAAATCAATCTGGCTCAAAGCCTCCAGGAGCAATCAATGATGATAGTCCAGGCATCATCCGAGTCATATGGATAGTGTCATCTCACTCGTCGTTGTCCACTCGAAGCGGGTCGTCTTCGAGGTCAGCATTGTTTCTCCGATGTTCCTTTTGTGCCTTACGAACCGCTTTCAAGTATTCCTCAGCTTTCTGCGGAGTGGTGAAAAACCTCTGTTGGCCCTGGTGTGTCACTCGCAGCTTCGCCGGGTAGAGCAGGGCATAGTCCAGCTGTGCTTCTCTTAGTTTCTTTTTAACAGCCAGAAACTTGCGACGTTCCTCCTGCACCAGAGGAGTGAAGTCAGGATAGATGGAGAAGGTGATGCCATTGTAATGCAGGTTCTGTTTGGACCGGGCCGCCCGTAGCGCGACATCTCGGTCGCGATAATTGAGTAAACGGGCGATAATCGGTCTGGGCAGTGCTCCGGGCTTAGGAATCAGTGCCAACGATCTGTGCGCCCTCTCCACTATAAATTGTGGGGAGAAGGCATCCTCTCCTATCGACGCTCGGAGGATTTTCTCCACGTACAGTTCCATCCGTCCAGTGTCTGTGGACTCCGGAACGCCCGTGACGTGGATGTTATTGCGTCTGCTGCGAGCTTCCAAGTCCTCGTTCTTAGCTGCTATCACTCGCAGCAGGTTATCCATGCAGGCTAGTTGGTACGTATGGGAAGCGGTTGCGTCGTCGTTGTCGGAAATCCGCTGCTCCGCTGCAGTGAGTCTCTCTTCGTGCTGGTCTACTTTATGGACCAAGGCGTCCATCCTAGAGGACATCCTGTCCACTTTTTCCACCACTGTGGCGAACCCCTGTCGCATTTCTAAGAGCAGACGGTGCATATCAAGTTCTTTAGAAGGGGAGGGCGCTGTTGCAGGATCCGCGCCACTAGGCCCCGGTTCCACAGTCCTGGTCTTAGATCCTTTCTTTGCGCCGTCAAAGTTGATTTTTCTCTGACGGTTCTCGGGGCGCACCATCGTGCTCTCGCGTCTCCCACGCCGCTCCGTCCCGGGATCCGTAGAGGCAGGGCTGCGTGTAATGGTTCAGCCAGTGTTTGAGCAATGGGCAGTGGCAGGCCCGCACCCCGTGAGTCTGCACTCCACTGAGTTACACCAAATTGGAGACCACCCTGGCAAGAGCGTATGGTATAGAATCGGTCAAAGGGAGGCAGCCGGTAGCCAGGAGTGCACCGCAAGCAGGAGTAATCAGAGGTGCATGAAGGGCGTCCACGACGTAGGTGCAGCCCGCAGGTTGAGGGATCAGGACCACCACGAGCCCAGAGCATCCCGCACAGCAGATCGCAGGCCGCGGCCGGGGGCTCCCAACCACACCACCAATCAGGGCCGTGCCACTGGCAGGAGTCCTCTGAGCAGGATAATATGGAGAGCACAAAGGTACAGAGCAGCGGGCAGCGCAGCCCCGCAAACAGTCCTGGGCGAGCGGGAGTCAACAGTCACACTGCAGCCAAAGGACTCACCTCCACAGCAACTCCCCGGGTGTCACGAGCGCTATGCCTGAGCTCAGTACAAAGCACACACCGGGGGTAGGATGTGTCCCGTAGCAAGGGGATCCTCGCAGGCTAGAAGGTGATCAGGTCAGATTATCCCCGCCTCAGCGCTCAACAGCACGATGTATTAGATCACTGTGGAACAGAGTACAGAGGCGCCAACAACGGGGCAGGATATTCAAAATGGCGCGTCCAGTGGCGGCTCCCGTGTACCGCAGTGGCCGTGGGCGGTTGTTCCTCAGCTGCAGCGTCCAAATCAGGCGCAGGATGAGAGGTAGCGCCGGGGTCTCAGGCGGCCGTACAGTAGCCGGGTAGGGAGACCGAGCGGACAGTCAGCCCGCGCTTGAGGCCTACCACCGCAGGAAGAGCACCGGCCTCGGTGGCGATCCGCGGCCGACCGCCGCAGCACAGCCGTTCCAGGGGCAGTGCCGGTGTGTCTTGCACGCCCGATTTCTCGCTCATGGTCGCACCCAGAGGTTCCAGGGCCAGAACGAGTGTAGAGGACCATCCACGACACCAGTGCAGCCACTTTGAGGGGCAGCAGCCCTCCAGTAGGTAAGGATTAGGGAAGGATTAATGCCTCAAGGAACGGGAGCCACGCAGTCAGGCGGCCATTCCGTTTGCGCGCTCTCTAGCGCCCCCTTGTGTTCTCCAATTCTTAGTTTGACTTTGCGACAGGTCATACTTATATATTTCAACCCGCAGGGGCTCATGCTCATATAGATCATGTGTGTTGAATTACAATTGGTGTGTTGACGCTTTGTCCATATTACATTTTCAGAAAATGTCAAAGTTCTGGTGGCTGTTGTGTGTTTGCACACTACGCAGGATCCACATGGGTAATGTCCTGTAATTGGATTTATATTCCAGATTGTAGTGATACTTTCTGTCTCAATCTTATGTTGTGGGCGTGTGTGTACCAGTAGGTCCTTAAGATTTTTTGTTCTTCTATTAGCAAATCTTGGTTTGGGCCAATCCCAGGTTGCCAGAGGTAACAATTTTCCAATTTTTATTGATTATCTTTTTCACCACGTTTGTAGCTGTGTTGTAGGTTGTATCGCCCGCACTCAGATTTTCTGTTGACTCTGTAGGTGTTATATCTAGGAGGCACTCTCGGCTGGTGTCTAGCTCTTTTCTGACACTAATCTCAGGAGAAAATCAACTTTTAACCCACCCAATAATATGATACCAATCGAAATACAAACATTCGAACAAGCAATCATGAAAGAGGCGGAGAATGTTGAACATGCAATTAAAAAACCTTTCTTCAATATCACAAAACATGAACAACAAGCGTTGGATCAACTAAGAAAGAATGAAAATATAATAATCAAACCCGCCGATAAGGGGGAGGCATCGTTCTATTAGACAAGGAAGGATATAGCCAACAGTGTTTACTACTCCTTTCTGACACAAAATGTTACAAATAGATCAAAGTTGACCCGACCTTGAGACTACAGAACACCATTAAGGTAATGGTGGGGGAAGCAGAAACAAAATCTTGGATCAGCAAACACGAGGCTGATTTTCTATTTGCACAAAAACCAAGAGCACCGTATTTTTACTCATTACCAAAGACACACAAGAACAGATTGCCGCCGCCTGGCCGACTAATCGTCTCTGGAATAGGTTCGATTCTTGAACCGTTCTCTCAATTCGCTGATCAGTTTTTAAAACCATTGGTCCAAAAAACACCGACATATCTAAAAGACACCAGAGGCCTGTTAAATCAACTAATTGGGATGCCTTACAATGAAAATGAAATGTCCATGGTAGGCTTAGATGTAGAAAGTCTCTACACTAGCCTACCACAACAAGACACTCTGGAAACTCTAGAAACCATTCTATTCTCTGAACAGTGGCAGTATAGAACACCTAGACATTTTGTCTTAGAATGTTCTAGATTAGCATTAACGGAAAATTTCTTTGAATACAATGGGTCACTGTTTGTGCAATGCCATGGTACTTCCATGGGAAGAGCCTTCGCGCCATCAGTAGCAGGACTTTACTTGAGTAATTGTGAAAGCCAACACGTCTTGAACAATTAAAATCCTTTCTTTTCCAAGATATTGTTCTTTAAACATTTCATAGATGATATCATTGTCATCTGGAAAGACAACAATGACAACCTACAGGAGTTTATCAAGTGGTTAAACACAAGAGACTAGTGCCTAAAATTCACCTTCACGGCAGATAAAAAGAGATTAGACTTCCTGGATATGACCCTACATGTAGAAAACAACAGTATCCAGACAAAACCTACTACAAAGCCACTGCCATAAATAGCTTATTGTCGTACAGAAGTTTTCATCCGGGACCATCAAGGGATAACTTACCTTACAGTCAATTTCTGCATCTCAAACGGAACTGCAGTAAGTTTCAAGATTACAATACTCAAGCGAATGATCTGACCGTAAAATTGGTGAAAAGAGATTACCCAATTAAAACAATCCGCAAGTGTCAGAAAAGAGCTAAACACCAGCCGAGAGAGTGCCTCCTAGATATAACACCTACAGAGTCAACAGAAAATCTGATTACGTGCGTTACAACCTACAACACAGCCACCAATGCAGTGAAAAAGATAATCAATAAAAATTGGAAAATTGTTACCTCTGCCAACCTGAATTGGCCCAAACCAAGATTTGCTAATAGAAGAACTAAAAATCTTAAAGACCTACCAGTACACACACGCCCGCAACATAAGATTGAGTCAGAAAGTATGACTACAATCTGGAATATGAATCCAGTTACAGGAAATTACCCATGTGATCCTGCGTAGTGTGCAAACTCACAACAGCCACCAGAACTTTGACACTTTCTCAAAATTTGATATGGACAGTGTCAACACACCAATTGTAATTCAACACATGTGATCTATATGATCACGTGCCCCTGCTGGTTGAAATATATAGGTATGACCTGTCGCAAAGTCAAACTAAGAATTGGAGAACACAAAAGCAACGTAAAGACCATAAAAGTGGCCACAGAAATGAGTAAACATTACATTGACTTTAACCACACAATTGAAGAATTAAACTGGACAGTCATTGAAATGCTACCAATAAAAAACACCAACGCAGAGCGAATTTTATTTGAAAAAGAACAAAGATGGGTCCACCGAATAAAAACATATTTCCAAGGAATGAATGATGAAGTACCATGGCATCAACTTTATTTACCATCATCTGTGCCCAAGTAACGGCAGGCATAATGACACCAAGAACCTTGGAGTAATAACATGAAAGATACTATATGAATCACGACTACTCCAATGACCTTTCAAGACATCTGAGGTCTCATAGACTTTGCCAACAATTTAATAGAAATACAAACATAAGTATGGTTCGGAAAAAATCAGAGCACCTAAGGTCCCACAACCTACTGTGTAATACAAAATATTGTATATTTAATGATCGTAATGATATAAAGTAAGTCTTATGCCTTTAGAATTAAAGATAGGATAAAGGGGTCCTTATGTGATAGTATTTATAATTTAAATCCAAAAGAATCCCCTTCCCTTGAACCCAAACTATCACTTAAAAGTACACAATATTTGCATAATATATGGATAAAAGGATCACATATATGCATTACACATATAAAAAAAATTCATCAGAAAAACATGAGTAGAGGTTTAGACATAATCTGTCTTTTATAAAAGTCCATCGAGCCTTTAATAAACACGTAGCACCTATAGAGATTATTTTTTCACAATTCCACGTAGTATTTCCTTTGCTACAATCAAAGGGAAGAGCAAAAAGGAGTCTGTCTTCCATTTCCCCCACTGGGAAGATAGAAAAAGGCCTTCTCCAAAACAACCCCTGACTTCCGGGGGAAGAGTGAGCACAAGCAGGAAATACCCGCTTCAGCCGGTAAGAAATGAAGAACGCGGAGAAACGCCAACTGCTTTCCAAGTAAGATCTTTCAATAAATACTTAATTTTCACACCACAGAGAAACCAGGATACTCTCGCCGGTCCCCTGAGAAGGCAAACGTCTTTTCAAATAAAGGTAACTTAATATCTATCAAGAACTGAATTACTTTAGTGACACTTTAAAATGTGAGAATGGTGTGAGAACTGAGTGTATTCAATTTGAACACCACAGAAACTTGGTACCTTTTGAATATAATAACCATTTAAAATCACCAATGAGAGAAACAATCACAACTTCGATTATTTAAAAAAAAAAATTCAAACGCTACATATTATCCCTTTCTAAACATGCCGGTAGTCACCAATCGGGCTTTATTGTTCTGAATCTTAAAACATGAAACATCCAAGCCATGTTTTCTCGCCAGGTCTTTCTGTTCGTAATGTCCGTTTTGTAGCAAACACATGATAGTAATATGAGCACATATAGCAGACTTAGATTTTATGAATAGGGTTATAAGTAAGTAGAAATTCGACATTGTCTTTCTGTTTTTTGTTTTGTTTTCTTGACTACAGTTACTACTGACCTTTATCTATTAAGAGTGGAACAAAAAAACACTTCTAATTGCTGCACAAATAGTGTAAGTAAAATCATTTCTAATTGGTCCTGAAAAAAGCCCCATAGACCCGGCTGGACATGGTGGGGCTGAAACATGTCGACCTCAGTTTTTAATTTATATGCCTTGCAGAGGATTCAGTAACAAGATCCAATTTTTTTACTTTCTTGAATCACCTTTTTTTCAAATAAATTAGTGTACCTCAATGAAGATGATTCAAAGAATTTTAACTCACTATTTTTTGAGCGCTTTATTCAAATATTTTCTCTGGACACTACTGCGAATCCAGTGGTTACCTCCGGGTGCAGGTTTGCAGATCAGAAAACAAAACCCTATGATGATGCACTAACCAACGTAATAGCGGAGAATCAAGATATACCGCTGTACCATCTCATTGTTCCTTCATTTGTCTGTGCCTGATCTACCCTTTGCGCATTCTTCATTTGAACCAGTATCAACGTGTCCTTTATCTTCCTTTGCTTGGAATCCATCACATCATTGTAATATCAGGCATACCGTAGAATTTCATCCACTGACCTATTTTGTCAGCAGATCAAATGCTGCTATAATCATGAGGCTAATCACTGGTCTCAATCCCATCACAAATTTGGAATCAAATTGACCCATTTCTTTGGGGTCAAGTGTGTCTAACCCACTGTATTGATTGAAGGCTTGCAAAAGCCTTTTGTAATACACATGTACTGACTCTTTGGGCCCCTGGGTCGTTTGATCTTTTTTAACCCAATCAATGTCTTGTGAGGCTATTTTAGACTGCAACCATATAATCACTTTTTTTTACTTTTTTTTATAACCAAGGGTGAAGGACCATCTGCTACAGGATCCCTCTCTGGCTCAGCGACAGACCATAAGAAAAGTTTCATCAGTGTCAGGACTGCCAGAAAAAGCTTCCACACTTTCTTTAATGGAGGTATTTGGGAAAGGAGTAAATATATTTCTTTTGCACCATATACGCCATCTAGGAGCAAAGGAAATTGATTTGCAATCAGAAGCTGCTACAATAGTGGAACGGCTCCACAATTGCCCATGCAACCACTACAGCCAACACAATATGGGCAGTTTATAGTACAATTTGGCACATTGGACAGCCTTTTTGATGTTGCCCATGAACCTTTCTATCATGCTGTTTGCTTGTGGCCACAGAGGTGTTATTTTCATGTGCTGTATTCCCAGGTACACCATGAATCTGCAAAATGATTCTCCTGAAAATGGGGGTCCATTGTCTGTCTTCAGTGTCAGCGGGGTGCCTCATGCTGCAAATATGTCATCTAGTATTGGTATGGTGGCCGTTGCCGATGTTGATGGCACTTGTCATACTATGTAAAACCGGGAGTACTCGTCGATGACTACTATCAGGTTGCCACGTATGTCCAGTGGCTCATAGAAGTCAGCAGCCATGGTCATCCACACCTCCCCGGAGAGGTCAGACATGCGTAGTGGTTCTGGCCTTGCTGGCCTTCCCGTTATTGGCCATAAGTGACAGTTCATGATCATGACTTCCAGCAAAGGATCAAGTCCTTGGAACCATACCTTCCCCTCAGCATTTTTTGGGTTGCCACTATGCCCCTGTGATACTCATGGGCCAGGTTTATGGTCAGCCACCATCGTGTTATTGCTTAAAGTAGAATTTCTTGTTCCGTTTCTTACAGCTCCTGTTCTATTTGTTTAACACCATTATTCCTTCTCTTCTGACCCCTTCAATTATTGGACTGCTGTTGTCTCCACCTCTGTTGCTGTATTGTGCTTTTGACTGCTTGTAGCGTGGCATCATCCATTGTTTCTTGCACCAATTCATCAATTGTTTTTAAGGCAGGTATGTTTTATTGTAGCACAAAGTTGAGGTACTGCTCAGCCATGGACTTAGTCTCTGGTGCACGTGGTAGGGAATGCTGTGACGTGTAATAGGCAGAGTTATGCTCTTTTACTGGGTTGTGCACTATTTTGAAATCGTAGTTCATGAGGAGTATTACCCATCTTTCAATGCGCGGTGGAATTTATGCCTTCAGATTTTCACATATCGTCACTAGTGCTTGGTGATCTGTCACTATGGTGAATGGATTCCCTTAGATGAACATGTGGTAGTGTTCACACACTCACACTACTGCTAGGCTCTCTTTCTCTGGTTGCAAGTATGCTCTTTCTATATCTGAGATGGCTCCTACTTTGCTGGACATTACACCACGCCGTGAGGGGAACGGCAGCCCTACCTGCGCTCTTTATCTTCCCTGCCGTGAGGGCAACGGCGCACTCACCACCACCGGGAACCACAACTCCCAGCAGCCCCGGGGTAGGCGCAGCGGGAGCAACGTGGACAACACGCCCGGCGGCGCATTAAGAGGAGGGCGCGCCGAGCGCTCTGGGGGAACTTTGCTGGACATTACACCACGCCGTGAGGGGAACGGCAGCCCTACCTGCACTCTTTATCTTCCCTGCCGTGAGGGCAACGGCGCACTCACCACCACCGGGAACCACAACTCCCAGCAGCCCCGGGGTAGGCGCAGCGGGAGCAACGTGGACAACTCGCCCGGCGGCGCGTTAAGAGGAGGGCGCGCCGAGCGCTCTGGGGGAACTTTGCTGGACATTACACCACACCGTGAGGGGAACGGCAGCCCTACCTGCGCTCTTTATCTTCCCTGCCGTGAGGGCAACGGCGCACTCACCACCACCGGGAACCACAACTCCCAGCAGCCCCGGGGTAGGCGCAGCGGGAGCAACGTGGACAACGCGCCCGGCGGCGCATTAAGAGGAGGGCACGCCTCCCGCCCCGCGGGACGCGCGCGGGCGGCGCCGGGCTGAGCCCGGGCAGAGGGCGGGCCGTCTATGGCCGTCAGGGGCCGAAGGAGGTCCGGTCGGGTGACCTCCCTAACACCCACTTCCAAAAAATCAACAATGGGCAAAAGGAAAAAGGTATGTGTACATGAGGATGTGGGGACCAAATCAAAACATCCTAGAAAGTCGGAATCGATTATATCTTATTTAACCTCGGCCGTGGGGGTGTTGTCTAAAGAGATTGCTAACGCTGAAAAGGAGCTGGGCCTCAATGCTATTGATCTAATTCATTCCTCACAAGATCCCATGACAGTTAACAGCCGGACGATACCTTTGGAGCCAAACGTCGTGATCACTACCCAGGGGCCTGTTCTTACCCAGATAAATTCCCCAACCTCCCAGGCAGTCCCCAATGACCCTTCACCTCCTATTTCTGCCGCTACAGTACAAAGACCCCACATTAAACTGAGGCGGCCGAGGCGAAAGATCATAAATATGACGGGCAGAAGAAAGCTCTCTGGGACAAAGACAGTTGGATTAGGTCCCGTCCTTAAAGAACAAATTGGTAAAATGGTGGAGGACTTATTTATCTCACATCTGGAACCAGCCCTGGTGTCTATAGCCAAAGACATTGTTGACACTTTAAATACATGTGTATCTGGTCTTCTGACAAAATGTGAGAAAATTGATGAAACACTCAAGAAATATAGGGAGGGAAATGGAGGTTTCTAATCAGCCAGCAGTCTTTGCGCCAACCAGATCACCGTTGAAACACCAGATTTAAATCCTAGCTCAGGGGGCTCTATTAGTTTGTCAGTGACTCCTTATGTGGGGACGGCGGTGGGGGTTTGCCCGCCTGGAGTTAATACTAGGCGTAGCCAGCCGTCAGGGATGAAAAAGGGTCAACGGTACCGGGGGCATAACCTGCAATTGCCACCAGAGGCAGCCCCATTGGCAGCCGTGTTCACTGGGGTACCCCCATTAAGGGGAGACACTATTGAAACTACCGCTGATTTAATAACCAAAGCCAGACATTGGTGCCATCAATTTAGTACAGGTGGTGAGGAGGTTGTCTGTGCTCTCACTATGGCAAGAAGGGTCCACTGGGTGGGGCACTGCCCTAAGAAAATCCCCGGAGACTGTGTAGTGGTCAGTTTTAGTAATATGTACTGTGCTGAAAGGCTATTTTGGGATGGCTCGAACATTGATAATTAGGGGATTAGGCCTTTCCCTCTGGGGTTCTTTTATCCCCCAGTAGGTGCCCATACTTACCCTCAGCACCCAAAAAAACACCACACACATGTCTCTCTATCCACTCACAAATCATCTACATCCTACCAGGCAAGGATGTGTGCCCAGAGGAATTCCACACAAGGGCTCCCAAGGGGAGAGGAGACTGTTGCCCTATCTAGACCAACAGTAATAGCTACACATGTGGATCCCCTGGTACATCTTCCACAGAGGGATGACATAGAGCTACATAACCGTTTTTCACTCCTCTCACAGATGGATACTAATGACTGACTGAGAGATGGACTTACGGGTCCTGGAACTGGGATAAGTGATGCAACCCAAATAATACAACATCAGGTCCCCACATGTAAAATGATAAGTTGGAATGTGGCAGGGATCAGATCAAAAAGCTCAGACACTATTTGGTTACAGTTTTTAAAACAGTTTGATATCCTGGCTTTCCAGGAAACGTGGGTTGCAGAGTCCAGTTTTTTTCTAGATGGATACCGTAGTTTCTCTAGCCCAGCAGTGAGGGGTTCCGCCGGGAGACCTAAGGGGGGCTTACTTTTTCTTATCTCTCTAGATTTAATAGGTACTTTTAAAAACCTCAAGGGAGAGTCAAACAATTTCCTTATTTTAGATTGGCGGATCTTTGATCAACATTATCTTCTCATTAATTTATACAACTCAATAGGAAACTCCCACCAAGAGGATCATTTCAGTGCGTTAGATCACTGTTTGTCAGTTTATAAGTCAAATAACCCTTTTGATTTTGAGATAATTTTTATGGGGGATTTTAACTTACACCCTTGTCAGTGGGACTGTTATGGGGAAGACAGAGTGGGACCGATGGAAGGGAGATTACCCCATTTTGAACATACTAAACAGGGGGACGCTTTAGAGGAAATATTATCTAATCTAAATTTAACCGAACCAGATAAAGAAGCTGGTGGTGAAGCAGTTCCCACCTTTATGGGACGAGGTGTGGAGTCTGTGATTGATTAAATCTTTGTCTCTCCTTGTGTCTTGACCAAAACTCGGGTATATAAAGTCATGATTTCAACTTTCAGTGACCACAACCCGCTTGCACTGGAAGTTGAATTGAGGTGTAAGGCTGCCACCACTGATCTAGGCAGGGTTGTCCCACGGGCTCTGTCTCCAAAGATCAAGGAAGACGTATAAAATGGGAAGCTGTAGTACCTGAGGCTTTTTTTTGAAAATTTAGCTACACTAGTAGAGTCTGATTTTGGTATATGCCTGGATGAGAAGGTGGTTGGTATAGAAACTATAATTTCTTTCTCAGCAATTTGTAATCAAATAGCTAACAACCTACAGAAGGAGAGTAGGCCCAATACCAAGAAGGCACTCAGATGGTTCGACTCCACGTGCTCTAAAGCACATGGGGCTCTCTTAAAGGCCCTAAAGTGTACCCCAAGGGATAGGGCCTTAGTGTCCTCCCTGCGTAAAGAATATAAACGCGCAACATCTACACGTAAAAACAAAATTAAAGAGGAGGCATGGGACAATCTGCAGTCAATCGACGTGTTAAAAGATAGCAGAAAATTCTGGGCCACTATAAATCAGTCCTTTTTCTTGGAAAAGGACAATGTAGACACAGATTGTGTAATCCCGGATGAGGCATGGCTCAAACATTTTACGAGCATCTATAGTGATAAGGACCACCAATAGTCAAATCCGGCTGGTTCCACTTTGGGCCGCCCAACACAATCTATTAAATTCAAATTAGTGGATGTAGAAAAGGCCATCCGAGAAACAACGAAACATAAGGCGCCAGGCCCCGATGGGGTTCCGGCTGATCTTTACATAATGTACCCGACTTTTTGGGCAAAGATTTTAACTAATGTTTTTAATGCAGCATCGCTAGCGGGTTTTCCCCCCTCCTGGGCCTCATCAATATTTGTACCCATATTCAAAAAGGGGAGGAGAGGGGATCCCTCCTATTATGGACCCATCTCCCTATTGGACTCCGCCGTTAAGATCATGGGCAGAGTCATTCTGCAGAAATTGGGTGACTGGATGTCTAACATAGGGGTGCTCTTGAATCTCCAGTACGGATTCAGGCAACATAGAAGCACCATTGACCAGTGCTTGAACCTACATTTACTGATTAATAAATATACTACCGTGAAAGAGGGTTACCTATACCTCGGGTTCATGGACTTATCCTCGGCGTTCGATCTGGTGAACCGCTCGAAACTGTGGAATATTCTTCTGGATTTGGGGGTAGAGGCACCTCTGGTTTACTTCCTAAGTGACCTACACCAGAATTTAACAGCAGCAGTCAGGGTTACGCAGGAGGGTAGGCGCACAAGCCATTTTAATTCTAGGCGGGGTGTCAGACAAGGCTGTATTCTGGCACCACTCCTATTTACAATCTATATTAATAGTTTGGAAAAATCCCTGTCTGGGGTCAGGGCGGACGTTCCGCGTGCAGGGGGATCGGGCATTCCGGTCCTCCTGTACGCGGATGATGCCGTGTTGATTGCCCGTACAGGTGTGGGGCTACAGAGGCTGCTCGATAATTTTGCCACCTTCATGGAGTCGTTAGACCTAAAAGTTAACACCAGCAAATCTCATGTAATGATAGCGGGGGCTCGTAGGAAGATCAGTAAGGTTATTCCATTTAGCTGCCTGGGTAAACCCCTTTCTAGGGTACCGGCGTTTAATTATTTAGGCGTCCTATTTGACGAAAAGGGCAACTGGTCCCCCCAGCAGAAACAGAAGAGTAACGCTGTTTTAAGATCTACAGCAGCCTTCCTTAGCTTTGCTAAAAGGCTGGGAGCAAGACCCATGGAGGCCATGTTGAAAATTTATAGGTCCAAATGCTGTGCAATTGCATCTTATGGGCCTTCTATATGGGGTTACGCCTCCGTTAGTAAAATTCAACTTGTAGAAAATAGATTCCTTAGATCTTTGCTGTCAGTTCCACAGTCAACCCCAACTCTTTCTATACATTCTGAATTAGGTGTAGGCTACATCACAGATCAACTAAAAGCAGCCCCCTGATCTGCTGGGCAAATACTTGGCTTAATGAGGAAATTACCCTTAACCATCTTATCCTCAAAGATTGCCTAGCTCTGGAGAAGGCAGAGGAAATACCATGGCTGGCATACGTTAGAGCGGCGTGTGCCAGACTGGGCCGACCTAAATTATATACAGCCCCAGAGGGAATTAAGAAAGAGGATGTGGCTTGGATCAAACATAACTTTAGAACACTACTGGAGGCAGAGAGGGAGGAAGAAGAGCTTAAAAAAAGGGATGCAAGAAGTATTTATCTTTTACAGACGTCCACCTTAATAGAACCATACTTAAAGATTGTCACAAAACCTTTTCATCGTTTTCTGTTGACTAGATTTAGGTTTAATTTAATACACCTTACTTTGGGTTCCTTTTTGCACTGGGCCAAACCTGAAGATTTTGCACCATGCTCCTGTGATAATTTTTCCACACAAGACACACTTCATTTAATTATGTTCTGTGAAAAGTTTTCTGTGGCTCGCAAACATTTTTTACTCCCAATACTACGAGAAGCAGGCTTCCTGCAAGTAAGACCAGCCCTCCTATACTTGCAACTTCTGAGCAGTGTGCATATCATTTTTAGTGTGGCAAGTTTTCTGGTGGCTGCAGTGAGGATTAATAGAAAAAGCATGAATACCTGTTCACTTGAAAGTACAGTAGGAGGAGAAGGGGGAATTCAGTGATAAATCATGAATATAACAGTTGCACTTTTGTTTTAAATTGTATTTGTCCATAATGTGGTGTATCAATGTTTAATATTTGCACAATTCATGAACTGTAAATATTGTGTGCATATATGAATATTTCTAAAAAAATGTATTTGTATATAGTATCTTTTTAAATCACAGCTTCCTCAGCGGCGCTATAAAGCTTGTTTTTAAGCGCAAATCATGAACTGTAAATATTGTGTATACATAGAAACAGCTGCTAAATTTTGCACATTTATTTATTTGTATACTACATTCTGGATTTTTATTGCAACTTGTATATATGTATGTTTGATGCTGCTTTTATGATTTTAATTAATTGAAATAAAGACTTTTGACTGACTGACTGACTGGCTCCTACTTGCATATGCAACAATCTGTCTGGGCGAGTTTCTTCCTGGTATGTGTTGTGCAAGAATGGCTCCTACCCCCACCGAGCTGGCATCGACAAGGAGCTCAGTGCATAGAGATGCATTGAAGTAGACGAGGTGGTCCCCTGCTGTGACTGCATGCCTGATGTCTTCAAATGTCCTGTCAGACTTCAAGGTCCAGAGGAATGACTGGCCCTGTTTTGTCAGTTCACGAAGTGGAGTGCTCACTGTGACAAAATCCTTGCTGTTGCGAGCTCAGTAGCTCCCCAGCCCAAGGAATAACCTCACAACTGCTACGTCTGCTGGGGGCTGTTTTTTGCGCAGCGTTTTTACTTTGCTGGGATCCTATCTCATTCCTTTCCATGAGAAGATGTGGCCAAATAACACTAGTTCTCCCTTCCCCAACTTGCATTCGTCTTCATTCAGAGTGAAGCCAGCGAGTTCTAGCAGGCTGCAGACTTCTTGTTGTGCCTTGATGTGCTCCTCATTCAAGCTACAGAATACTAAGATGTTGTTGCTGTAGTTTAAAATGTTTCCCCACCTTACTATCTCTTGAAAAAGTTCTGCTGATGATGAATTCGAAACGTAGTAAATTTTAGCGAAAAGACCCAGGTGTGTGGAGAACATTGTGATGTAGCGTGATTGAGGATAGTGATTGAGGATCAAGCTCCAGTTGATGGTAACCTTTAAACAAATCTAGTTTTGCGAGTATGCAGGCTGCTTGAGGCAGCTTATCATGACGTTCAAATGAAGGCCTAGGTGTCTTTTTCTTTCAATTGCTGTGCTTAGTATGCGCATGTCAACGCAGATGCGTATTTTTGTTGTGTTTTTATTTAGTACCACCTCTATTGGAAATACCCATGGAGTTGGTCCAGCTGCCAGCTCTATGATGTCTTGTGTCAATAGGCTCTTTATTTCTTCTTCCACCTGCGGTTGTAAGTGCACGGACACTCTTCTGTGGTGTTGATCCACTGGACTGACTGCTTAGTTGATGTGCAGTGTTATTTGCATGTCTTTCAATTTCCCTAGCCCTTTTAGGATTGTAGGGTGTTCTCCCAGAATGCTGTGATGCTCCGACATGGGATATGTCATTGTTAGGAGGCCCATCACCTGGGTAGTGACATTGCTTAGTAGACATGACGCTGGTATGTCTCTCGTAGGACAGGCACTTTTACAGATATTTCCTTGTATGTTAGTGTCTCTATAAATTTCTCTATGCTCACTGTTTGTTTCATCACACCCCATGTGAAGAGTTATGTTATTAACAGTAATCTCTGAATTGTTTTGCAAATTATGGAAAAGACAGAATAAAGATTCAATGACCAGTAAAAATAATAGGGGAGAGAGAGGACATCATTGTTTGGTACCTCTATACAAAGCAAAGGATGCTGAGCTAGTACCAATAACATATATAGTTGCCTTAGGCGAAGAATACAAAGCTTGAAACATTGAAAGAGATGTTGAGCCAAATCCAAAATTTCCAATTAACTTTCTCAATGTTTTTCCACCATATAGAGCTAGAAGACCGATAGGATGCTTTAAGTATGGAAGCAATAGTATGACAGACAAGTCTGATATTATATGCTGATAATCATCCCTTCATAAAACCAGTTTAGTAAGGGTTGATAATATGAGTTTGGACCTGGGATAGCCTAAGTGCAATGATTTTGGCATATATTTTGCAGTCTTGATTAATACGTGAGATGGGAGCAAAAGTTTGAGAGTAATGTATGGTCTTTGACTGGTTTGAGGAGCACAACGATTATGGCATCTTTAAACATTCCATCAACACAGCATTGGGAGGAAAATCTTGAAATAAGGATAAGAAGATCTGGCTATTTGAGTAGAGAAAGCCTTGTAGCATTCTGCAGGAATTCCATCAGGACCAGGTGCACCTTTAGACTTTGATGACTTAATTGCAGAGTATATCTCTTCTTTCTTTTAATTTCTAGAAATGTTTTATTAGAATTAGAAACATATAGGAAGATACAGTTAAGAAAGTACAGATAAAGCAAACTACAGGATGGATGGTACCGACAAGCTGCATGAAAACGACAATATATCCCATGATCAATTATTTGTATATAGTTGTAGAAGGGAGTATGCTTTTTTTATAGTTAAAGGGGCATCCAGAATATTTCTATCTGTGAGGGATAATGTTGGTAAGTTATAATGAGAAAGGAATTGAGTGATAGTAGCATCAGGAGTATTGTGGGGTTTACTGTATAGGTTTGAGTAAACGTTTTGGAATTCTTGAGCTATTTCTGTATTGGATAATAGTAGGTGGCCACTTGATGAACGAACAGCAGGAGTCTGTATCTCATCTCTTTTTATATGTCACTAGTTAGCAAAAATACGACCTGCTTTATTAGCATTAAACTGGAAATGAACTTTCTGTTTACAAATATGAAGATTTGCTCTTTTACTAAGCAGTGTATTGCATTCATATCGAAGAGTTTCAAATTTGAGATAAAAATTGTATATCTGCAGAAGATATAAAATGTTGTTCAGCTATAACAATTTGTTTCTCTCGTAATGATAATTTGGTATTAAATAATTTGTTCTCATGTGTCCTTATGGAAATAGAAATGCTTCATTTGTATGTTTTATAACAAAAGCCCAGGTGCACTACCACTCAATACATAGGGAGATAACGTATTCAATCTATTCCCAAACAGCCAATGTATTCCAAAATTTCATTTATTCAATATCAAAAAGATTTGTAAAAACAAGATCATAAACATCAGTTGTTGACAGTGGCACAGCCAACACATTTCGTCCTTGAAAAGGACTTCTTCAGGGCGAAAATTCCCCGTATCACAAGGGGTAGCAGCACGGTTAGCAGATAAGTGGTTCAAATATCAGGAACTCAGTACACCGAGATTCAAGTTCAAGTTTCCAACTGGTAAAACTCCATCATTTCAATTAATCCAATTCCTAAACTGCATATTCACAGTAACGGAAAAGACCAGTTTAGATGCGTTTCTTTCCCGGAATATCAATTTTATATATTAAATGGTACTCAACAATATAAATGTGTTCCCTGTAAATCACAGCTTATTTGAATATCATAGAGAAACTGTGGGTCATATCAGACCTAGTGCCTCTTATATATGAGATAACTGAGGTCAAGCGCTGTCAGTTATGGGCTTGAAGCCGATAACAAGTTCTCCAAGAGCCGAACAGGATCCATCAGAGTGCCTGGTGTGGTGACCGGAGAACAGAAGTAGGAACGTTTGGCTGTGCCACTGTCAACAACGGATGTTTATGATCTTGTTTTTACAAATCTTTTTGAGATTGAATAAATGAAATTTTGGAATACATTGGCTGTTTGGGAATAGATTGAGTATGTTATCTCCCTGTGTATTGAGTGGTGGTGCACCTCGGCTTTTGTTATAAAATTGTGGAGTTCCTTTAGGAACAACCTTTTGACAGTGGGGGTGATACAGTGTGCACACATTTCCTCATGAGGATATAAGAGGTCAGAAATATGGAGGAATAGCAACTTAGGTGCTGCCAGCCAGAAGGGATCCACTGTCAGGTGCTTTGTTCTTATGCTTCATTTGTATGCTTTAAAAGTGTCCCAATAGTAAATGTTGTTGTTTTGAAAATAATCTGTTATAGAAGCTACTATTTTGAGTTGATTTTGGACAGAAAGTAAAGTTTCATTCATTCTCCACCTATATGTATTTTGAGGAATGTCAGGTAAGCTTAACAAAAAGGATAGTAAAGCAAGATCTGATATAGTAATGGGTTCTATTTTGTAGTTGGAAATCATATGAGTTCAATGTCTAGACTAAAGGATAATAAATAGGCAATACATGAATATATGGAAGGAGCATTGGAAAAGAATGCAAAGTCTTTATCAGTTGGGTGTGTGAGTCGCCAATGATCTAGTAATTTAGTTGTTGAGAGAAAGGTTTTGAATAATGCATATGTTTTTGTGAGGGTGAATGTGAACTGTGGAAATTCTTTCTAAGAGTGGACTGGAAATCATATTGAAGTCACCTACCATAATAAGGGGTACAGGGTTTATAGCAAGGATTTCAGATGCGATCGATTGTCAAAAGTGGGGATCCTCTTGAGTGGAAGCATAAATAGTCACTTAATGGAGAGAATACTTATAAATTTGGATATGAACATAAATGTAACAGCCATCTGAATCAGCTTTACAGTTCAAAATGGTAAATTGTAGTTTGCAGGAGAATATGATAGCCACTTCATTTTTGCGACCAAAACCTGGTGAAGAAACTAGAACGCCTACATGCAATTTGGTCACAGATGCTAGGATGTTATCACCAATTTGAGTTTCTTGTATTAAACTGTCATGTAGATAGGCTTTGCCTTCACACTGTGTTAAGTTAGCATGAGCTTATTAGAAATTTAAACACCATTTTTCCTTTTTGCTGCTTCTGCACACGGCACATATTGTTATTAATGCTTTGAGCCTAGTAGAATAGTTTACTTCACACGAGAATATTATGTTTTCCTATAGTATCAGCTTTGCTTGGTAAGCCATGTCTGAACAGTGAGTGCCAAGGCCTTCAAGGTTATTTCAACACAGTGGTTGTTGTTTGGTCTGATCAGCGCACGTCCTAGACATAACACATATGCAGCTGTGGCCAACCGTGGCTTTTGGCGCGTTTAATAATGCACTGCGCAGAACATGCACACACACTTGATGAATATTCGCATGCAGAGAGCTGGGGTAGAAGATGATGTGATCCCTTTCTACTAAGACCAGAGGTATGGGGCCGCCCTTCTAAAACCCAAAGAGACCTTCTGTAGATATAATATAATATACTAGCAAGGGAGGGTAAGACTGAGGTGCCATTTAGCCTTCTTCCCTTTAGCATTTTAACATGCTTTCTCCCTTTGTATTTTATGGACTAGTAACTATGCTGATAACCTTGTTGCTTATAATATGCTTTCTTGTATTAGCTAAGATACTGCGCCTGAGAACACGGCATTAGAAATAAATATTTCAAACTTGCACGTATCTTCATTTACTCCTCGCTTTGGATTGGTATGTTAGTATAATGAAAGAGTGTTCATGTGTTCCACGTTACCTGAGGTGTTCTAAGTCCATGTTATGGGTTGTCTAATCATTGGGGGTATGGAAGAACCAATGAGACACTCATTGCTAGTCTGGTAGGGGATTTTGGATACTTAGGTGAGTTTTGGTACACCTTAATTCACTGAGGTTCCAAGTCTCTATGCACAGTTCTGTGTAGGAGCAGAATCCCTGCGACAAAACAGATGCCAGTTTTACATTTATATAAATAATCTGGAAATTTACGTCATTTTACTGGATACCATCGACCCTCAACATTGAGTAAAGCAACTTTTAACTTACAACAACTTGCCATAACAAGCTCAAGAGTTCAGTGCAAAGTGGGATATATATAGGATGTAAAATAACTAGAAAGGAATAGAACAAGAAAGTAGCCAATATATAGGAACAGACACACGAACAGGACAAACAATAATTTCTAACATTGAGAAACAAAACACATGGATGAAATATTGAAACTATGAATGTATGATTGAGGAATCCGGTGGATAACATACTGCCTGCTAATGAGAGAAAAGAGTAATGTTAGTTGATCAGCAGCAACCATCAAGCAGTATTTGTAGAAGACTGAGATTTCATTGGCACTGTAGCATGAAGATCACGATACGCAATTAGGTTAGAAGGTAAGGTGAAGGACTTGGTGGTGCCATTTTTCCAGATTGCCTCACTATAAGGTCAAATAAATCATATTTATATCCAGCTTCTCACAGTCAGACATTTTTTTGCACATGGATACAGTCTCTTTTGCAAAGTCTTGATGAATATATACTTGATGGTCTTCAACCAAAACTGTTTGAATTTGTCTAATAGCCTTCCACATAGGTAAAAGGTGATGATGTCGCAAAACATTAAAAATCATTTGTCTTGGTTTTGGATTGATTTGGATTGCGATACAAGGGAACTCAATGAGCTTGTCAGTTTCAGACATTCAAGGTACTATATTCTGCAAAAAAGATCTGCAATTCTTTTCCTCTATATTCTCAGATAGGTTGAAAGTATGTACATTTCAATGTCCAGAAACTGTTTCTTGATAGGTGATATAAGTTTAACTTGAGAGTCATTTGGTCAATCACAGACTTATTGTCTCTTATTCTAATGGTATTGTCAGAGGTCTGCATTATGAGTGCAGTCATATTTCTTTGCAAATGTTTAATATCACACCCTGATGCTTTGGCTTCACGCCGGGACACTCTATTGATTAGCTGTGCGTGCTATAAATCCCTTAAAAATAAATAAATACATAAACTGTATTATTATGTATGGTGTGTATTTCTTCCACTATTTTTGCCATTGATTTTGCATGGGAATAGCGATTCTCCTAATTGAATGCCAAGAGAATCTGGATTCTATTAAAGACTCGGTGGCTAGCATACTGCATTATTCCTCTAATGCAAACTCCATATAGCCACTTTGAAGTATTACATTGCAAACACAATATTTCTAGACCTGAATTTAGCTAGACTCGAATAGGAATGCCCACTATACAATCTACCTCTTTGAAATGTGGTATAAACTTCTCAATCATGGATGACGAAGACATTGCATTGCAGAACCAAGGAAAGAAGTCACTCAGTTCGTAGTGGTTTCCAGGTGCTGGAGACACGTAGACATTAACTACTGGGAATTATCTGAAATTGAAGAGGAATATTAGAACAGCTTATATAGATGTAAGACACACAAACAAATACAATGTGTATAGAATTCTTGAATTATTAACATTTTACACTTTACATTTTATTAACATCCTTAAGTTTTGTATTGTTTGGTTTTCTTTTTTTTCAAACCTAGAATAAAAAATCTTGTCTGACATGGTCTTGGTTCTTCTAATAATTTCAAATCTCACTCCAAGGTGTCATAAACCCTGTTGCTTATCTCTAAAGCTTTAATATCCGAAACACGATGGCAGGAAATTAAACAGATAAGAGAAACTAGCTTAACACACAGTATCTTCTGATCGAAATATCTGTTACTAGGACATGCTTTGAAAAGATCCAGAACTAGTTTAACCCCTTACATGCTGATGACGAGCTCAGCTCGTCATCAGCTTTACCTGCCCTGTGCGGATGACAAGGTGAACTCGTCACTCAACATGGTGATTTTAAAAATCCAGCACACAGCGGGAAAACCGCTAGCGTGCAAGTGGTTAACATCCCAAAGGGTCTCATATCTAGGTCTGTGGGGTCTCCCTAACCTAATTCTCCTAAGAATTCTACAAACTATGATACTTTTCCCAATGCTTCTACCGTTTGCTAATGCGTGTCCTACTGAGATTGCAGATCTTTTACATTTAAGTGATCTATAACTAAGGTCCCTATCAAACTGTTCTACTAAGAAATTAACCACTTCTGCTATAGGAGCTTCCACAGGATCTAGTCCCTCTCCAAGCACCAGCGTACCCATGTTTTGCACATTACATTGTATCTATAGTGGGTACATAGGGCACAGGATTCCTCTAGGCGCCTCTCAGCCCTTCCCGAAAGACCTGACATCTCACTAGATCTCCTGTCATTTTCCAGGCAAGAAGGCTCAAAATTCCAGTTTACACCAGAGATTCTCTTCCATCTCTGTCCCTTAAAAGGCCGTCCTGCTGTAGAAGCAAGGGCCAACTTCAAGGTCGTTGGGAACCGAGCCTGGGATGGCCAGAAGGGAGTTACTAATACCAGGGAACATTGCTCCTGTCTTACCTACTCGGCTCCATTCCAGTGTGGCAGGAACGCAGTGACTGCCTTAGCACCAAGGTCTGGCATGCAGCTGAAGTTCTTTAGTTGAAATGTCAACCTTCTTGCAAAGGGATCCATGCCCACAGGACCCCATAAGTGACAGAGGCTTTTGAAGCGGCTCTCATTCAGCTTTTAGTCACTGTAATCTTTCAAGAACTTCGAGGTCCAACCTGCTGCAATATTGTTTTTCCCCAGTAAATACTCTGCTCTCAAGCTGATCTTGTGTTCTGGACAGAATGTCCTAATTCTTTTGGCTGAATCTGACAAGACTGAGGATTTTGCACCCCCTAACTGACTTTTGTGTGGCACTGAAGACACATTGTCCATTTTTAACATGACAATTTTGCCCTGCAGAAAGTGTTTGAAGATCGTTAGAGCATAGCGACCAGCTGTCAACTCCAAATAATTTGTGGTGGGACCTCTCCATATAAGACCATAAACCTCCTGTGTTCTGGTTGCCCAGGCGTGTACTCCAGCCATGAAGGCCTGCATCCAATTCTGGTATATGTTCTGAGGAACTCCCAAAGATTGCCCTGCCATTTCAGGTATCCTTGTTCTCCAACCACCAGTCCAATTCTAAACTGCCATCTTGATCTAGGATCACCCTGTCCTCATCCCATGATCCTTCTTTTAGAGCTCTCACTTTCACCCTCTGTAGAGCTCGATAATGTAATAGGCCCAGAAATATGGCTTGAATAGGAGAGAAAAGGACACCTAGGAGCCTGGCTAGCTCTCTCAAGATGATAGAGTCCTCTCTCAACACAAATCTTATATCCTTTTGAAACTTGGTAATTTTTTTCACTAGCAATGGAAGAGTCTTTATTGTACAAAAGATGGCCGCGGGACGAGAGCTCTTACAATAAGCTCCGGGGCTTGGGATCACAAAACTGTGAAAATCCCTGGTTATGCCCAACTCCCTTCCTCTTGCCTGTCATCCCCACACAGAGGAATTCTTCTGCTACAACTGAGACTCCATCAGCGTGGCACTCGGAGCTAATTCGTCGAGCTCCATTACATAACTGCTGCCCCTCTGGAAGTCCCCTCTGGATTCATCACGGACTGTGCGGGCTATTCGGAATCATCCCCACATAGAGGGATTCTACTGCTTCACTGAAACTTTCTTACCTGAGACCTGCTTGCCCCAGCCGCACATCCCCTCGAGTCTTACGACGGGATGCGGGGGTTATCTGGAGTCGATGCCGGGCCATGAGACGCAGCAGCGCCTCGCCTGTAAGTGCGAACCCCGCTCTTGTAAACCCGCTCCTCGGGAGAGCTGTATTTGCTGACAGGCGCCTTTCCCCCTCTGGTCCAGGGGAACCCGACCGGTAATCCGCGGACAAGATATGAAGCGGGAAAATTGATTATCGGATCAGAGTGCTGGAGTCACGGCGATGTATCACAGCTCACAGCGGCACATCCCCCTGTGGAAATCCAAGGCGCGAGTACAGGATGACGATCCGGTGAGCGATGGGGGTGCAGGGCAGGATTGTCTGACGCAGACATTTTCCCGGTCGTTTCTCAGGCTGAGATAACTTCCACTGGGAATTGACCTGAGCACTGCACCGCCGCTGAGGCTTTCAGCCCTGGAAGCTATGTCTTTCCGCCTCATTCCTGGTTTTGAAACCTTCCAGGAAATTAACAGTTATTTAACCCGATCTTACCATTGAATCCTGTGCCTGACCCATTAATGGCGCTCGATTAGGACAACTCAAACAGAGATGAACAGATCGGCCCACAATAACCCGCGGCAGAGGCTTTTTAACCCCGGAGACTGCGTTCCGGCCCCTTCCTGAGTTTAAAGCTGTCCAGATAATTAATTTAACAATATCTGACTTCGATTGCACCTAAGAGCCTGGAGCCCCATGGACACTCTAACTGGGGGCTTCATACTCCTGACTCCTCTGAGATTGCAGAGTCACAGAGATTCGCCTGCGGCGTTCTCGCAGCGAGGGGGTAATCTATTGCTGCTTACCATTGCCAGAGGTAGAGATGCCGATGTTATTGTGTCTTGGAAGGGTGTCAAGGCTCTTTTATGCTGGTGTTTGAGGTTTTCCTCATGGTGTGGTTGATACTCTGGCTATTTTTAACGTGTGATCACATGTTGTTGGTGCCCATCTTATCCCCTGCTCTTGATATTGCCTTCGGGGCCTCCATTTTGCCTCCTATTTGTTTTTTGCTATTGTAGGAGTTGCTTTCTCCTGACTGGATGATAAACTGACATAGAGATAGGACTCTTTCCCTTGCCAGCCATCGCTGAAGTTAACCTAGCTTTACCTGACTCTTTCCCCGCCCGGCTGAGGAACTGACACTGAGATAGGACTCTCTCTTTGAGGTGAGCCTGGTTTTAACAGACATTGCTTAATGGAACTGCTCCTATCATAACCCTTTGCTATTTTTTCTTATATTTTACGTTCATTTTTCTTCGTATTTTATTTTCTTTTATTTTTTTTGCCAGTCTGTTTTCCATTTCAGTGCTAATTGCTTGTTATTCTGCATGTTACTTTTTACATCTTTTTTACATCTGTCTTACTTTTTCCAGCTCTGGTTAATATGTTACTTTGCAAATTCGGGTCTTATTTATTTTATTTAATTTTGTGTTAAGTGCCTTCTGGTCACCATGTCATTTCTTACTATGACATTAATTATGTATCCCTTTTTTAGCTACGATATCATTGTGCTCAACTGGTTCCATTATCTGCACGTACTGCCCTCTGTTCTTCTTGTTTAATTTTCTCATCGGCGCTATTTATTTCATTGTACTCTCCACTTTACCGAACTCCCTTTTTGTCGTTCATTATTTTGATTATGTTTTTATGTATTGTTCGGTACTCTCTGCCCTGCCACACTTGTGTCCCGCTGTTTACCTGCACCCACTCCTCTTACTGTCTGATCATGCTCTGAGCTAACCTTACCCCTCTATTTTAACTCGCCTGGATCTTACTTCACCCTACTCCCCCCCCCATTCCCACTCTTCAGTATCCTGTGCTATCATTTATTTGGCCTTACTTATCTGTTCCTATCTCCACTCCCCATTGTCCTACTCATGCCTCCTCTCTCGCTTCCCCCCACTGCCTCAGCCTCACCCATTTCTAAAACCGGCCCGAACTCCTGGTCTATCCTCTACCCCCCTTATCTATCCAAACACGGTAAAAAACCTCAAGCATAAACTTCTATGTCTCCACCCAGAAACCTTATTTGAGGACCACCACAATACCCTTAATTCCTCCATCATCACCAACTACATTTTCTACACTAAATGCACTTCTAAATGGAAAAGCCTTTTTCTCGTCCACCTCCCTATCACCAATTCCCGCAGTATCCGATACAGTCTGAAACTCTCCACTACTCCCTCCCCTTCCTTTCCGGGTGAGATCGATATCTCCATCTTTAAATCTGGAAACATTCTTCTCCAAGCATCTGAAAATCACCTACTCATCTTTGAACACCACTTCAACTCTCTATCACAAACCCTCTCTCAATCCAGCTCGGCCACCCTCGCTCACCTCTTGGTCCCCACCCAACTTACAACTCCCTCCCCTCCCGTCATTTCTCCTACCCCCTTTTCTCTTCCCCTTGATACGCCTTCCCGCTCTCTTACACCAAATATCTTCGCCCTTTCCCAACAACACTTGACTTTCCCCGTCCCTATCAATGTTTCTATTAATGATCCCCCAACTCGCCTTCCTCCTTTTTCCCTTCCCGCCAGCTCCCCCTCCCTATACCCAAAGCTAACAGAATGCCCTCAATCACCTCGTAACACCCTCAACAATATAACCTGCTATGACCCCCTGGTCCCTCTATCCCCTATTCTCTCCCAGTCCCTTAACATCTCCCAGTCCCCCTCTTTCTCTCAACCTTCGAATGTCTTCCAGCCCTCCAAAATATTTTTCCCCCTTTCGCCCATCACAACTTCTGTCACACACACCTCCCCCTTTGCTTACCCTAAATCACCATTACCCACAGTCTCCCCATGCCTACTCAGGCCCCCCCTTATCACTAAACTCCAATTCGAGGCCAATCGTTCACCTCCAGAAGATCACACCTTGATGAATCCTCCCGCAACCTCCCCCAGTTCCAACTCCTCAGCCACTCCTCCAGTGTCACTTACCGACCCCCCGTCACTCCCTCTTCTAATAATGCTCTCCCCTCGACCCTCCTCCCCCCTATGACAACCCTCTTGGCTCCCTGAAATTGCTTATATCCCCTGATACCCCCATACCTACCCAGACTCGTTCCCCAACACCTAACTTCCTTTGTGCAACCCCCCCAAACCACTTGACAAACACCTCTCATTAAACCACCCCACATCCTCAACCCTATCCAACCCATCAACCACTCTTCCAGCTCCTCCGGACTCACTTACTTACCCCTTATCATCCCCCTGTGCTAATATTTCTCCCCCTCTACCCTTCTACCTGCCATTCACTCACACCCTCCCCATCCCCTGATGCGCCCCCTCACCTAGCCCCCTGCCCAACTGTCCCCCTCACCTCACCCCCAACCCCACCTCCTCTTCCAATGACACCCATCTCACACACTCCTTCATCCCATCTATCATCTCACTTTTCTCCAGGTACCCCATCCATTAATAATTTTCCACCCCACCCACTTATCGGTCCTCTTAATCTGAATATACCCCATACCTCTTTTAATTATCTCTCCCGCACTATAACCCCCCCTACAGCTTCCTCCAGGCTTTCCCCCATTCCGCCCCATGCTATCCCCCTCCTTGATAACCCGTACTCTACCAATCTCTTTAATTTAACTGATACACTCTATGCCTCAATTCCCGCCCAATCACTCCATAAAGTCGAACTTCTACTTTCGTCCCTTGTTTTAGAACTCTCTTCTCTCAGAAATGATATCTCTCTCCTCCTCAAAGTCCATCCGTCCAATCCAGACCACACTTCTACGTTATCGGAATGCGCCGCACTGTTACTAGGCGATACTCAGCACAAGACGACCACTAACGGACCTCCTATTGTACTGACCTCCACCTGCACCCCTCCCCTCCCCTGTAAATTCACTGCCCGAGCTAATCAATCAATCAATCATAGCATTTGTATAGCGCGCTACTCACCCGGAAGGGTCTCAAGGCGCTTGGAGGAAGGGGTCCGCTACTGCTCGAACAGCCAGGTCTTGAGTTGTCTCCTGAAGGCGAGGTGGTCCTGGGTCAGCCGGAGGTGGATGGGGAGGAAGTTCCATGTCTTGGCCGCCAGGTAGGAGAAGGATCTGCCTCCGGCGGTGGCTCTTCGGATGCGTGGTACGGCGGCGAGGCTAGCGGACCGTAGCTGGTGGGTGGGCGTGTGGAAGGTCAGTCGGTCGTTGAGGTACCTGGGGCCCAGGTTGTGGAGAGACTTGTGTGCGTGGGTGAGGAGCCTGAATGTGATCCTCTTGTTGACGGGGAGCCAGTGCAGGTTCCTCAGGTGGCCGTAGATGTGGCTGTGTCGAGGGATGTCCAGGATGAGTCGGGCGGAGGCGTTCTGGATGCGTTGTAGTCTTTTCTGTAGCTTGGCTGTGGTTCCGGCGTAGAGGGTGTTTCCGTAGTCCAGCCGGCTGGTGACAAGGGCCTGGGTGACCGTCTTCCTGGTTTCGGTCGGGATCCATCGGAAGATCCTGCGGAGCATGCGGAGGGTGTGAAAGCATGAAGAGGAGACGGCGTTGACTTGTCTGGTCATCGAGAGGGAGGAGTCCAGGATTAAGCACAGGTTGCGTGCGTGGTCTGTCGGCTTGGGGGCGGTGCCCAGGGCTGGGGGCCACCAGGAGTCGTCCCAGGCGGAGGGTGATGGTCCAAGGATGAGGACTTCCGTCTTGTCTGAGTTCAGTTTCAAGTGGCTGTTCATAGCTAAGCATAATGAATACTCTCTTAGCACCACTACTAGCAACCATAACACATCCTCTCCGTCGAACCGTGACACTAGCATCCTAACCTCAGGAATCAACTCTTCTACAAACCCCCCTCTCCATCCTCCCTCACCATCCTCTTTCCATCGACAATACCTATTATCTTAAATACAAACAGACTCCCCCCGCACCCAACATCTCCTAGACCTTCCCAAATACTTAGACCTATCCCCTCCTGTCCCATTACCCCTCCTCCTGTCTCTACTCCCCTCCGATGCATGTTGATTAATTGTAGATCTGCCTCCTGCCACGCTACTGAGATTGCGGAAACCATCCTCGGTGAAAATATTGACATCGCATTCCTTACAGAAACCTGGCTCACCACCCACTCCACTCCTATCCTTGACCTGCTTGTCCCTCCAGGCTTCTCTATTATCAGAAAAGATAGAAAAGAACAATTAGGTGGAGGACTTGCCCTGATCTTCAAGGACTTATTCGACATATCGCCCATCCTGCTCCAAGACCCTTCGTCCTTCGAATACCTTTGCGCTGACCTCTCTTTTCCTGGCTTGCCCTCCACTCGGCTACATACTATCTACCACCCACTGGGAAACTGCCTACCCTTCTCTGAAGAGATGACTGACCTTATTATCCAAGCATCAATCTCCCACTCCAAGAATCTCTTCCTGGGTGACTACAACATCCACTGGAACAAAAATGATGATCCTGCGGTCACCCTTTTCAACGCAACCCTTGACATCACTGACCTGCCCCAACTCTGCCTCGCCCCTACTCATAACAAAGGCGCCACCCTAGATGCCATGCTTACTAACAAGGATATGGCCACTATCTCTAATATACTTCCGATAGATTGGTCTGATCACCACCTCATCCTCTTCACCCTGAACTGCCCCTCTATTCCCCCCGCACCTATCAGTTCTCTTCCCGTTAGACCCACTCGTAGCCTTCACCTCATCCCCCCTGGTGAACTGGAATCCTCAATTAAAGCTCGCTCACTCCACCCCCCCTCTCTCAACACCAAAGATCTCACTGATCATTACAACACCTCCATTCTTGACGCCCTCGACCTTATTGCCCCTATTAAACTCAAAAAACAAAAAAAATCCCTTCCAAGTCCTGGTTCAACGCCGACCTCAACAATGAAAGACGGACACTAAGACAATCTGAACGCACCTGGAGGAGTCATCCCTCCTCTGAAAACCTGACTCTACTTAGAGCTAACAGAGCCCAGTACAAAAAGCATATCTTCAATAAGAAAGCCACCTTTCTCCGATCTCAACTTGACCAGGCTAAGAACCGTCCCAGAGAACTGTTCAACATTGTTAAAAAACAAACTTCCTCTGGCCCTCCTAAACTTACAGCCTCTGTGGAAAGATGCGAAGAAATTGCCAGTTTCTTCTCTAATAAAGTAAACACCATTGAACTATCCTTCTCCTCCCCTCCCTCTCCATTCACCCTCCACCCAATTCACCATCCCAAATATTCCTAACTCACCTTCCTCCTCCGCTCCCCATCATCCCTCCAGAACACTGCCGCCCATCTAACCCTCCCTAGCACCACCTGTTCTCGTACTTCCTCCTCCCTCCAGCACCTCGACCCCCCCAACCCCTCCTTACTAGCACCCAGTCTGCTTCTTTATTGACGAACTCCCTTCCTAAAAACAATGCTTCATGGAGCATATTTAATCCAATCTCTGAAATCAATATCATCAACATCATCTCCAAACTCAAACCGTTTTCACATTCCAATTACCCCCTCCCCGCCCATTTAGTTCAAGAACTCAAGCATATCATTGCCCCTATTTGGTCCGATATTATCAACTCCTCACTCTCTTCCGGCTGCGTGCCTGCCTCCCTGCAGCTTGGCCAAATATCCCCCATTCTTAAAAACCCCACCGCCGACCCTAATGATCTGAACAATCTGCGCCCTATCTCCATCCTTCCCTTCCTATCTAAAGCCCTAGAAAAATGTGTTCTGTCCCAGTTAGACAACCATATCTTCTCTTTCAATCTACTCGACATGTACCAATCTGGATTTAGAAAGGGATGCAGCACAGAAACAGTGATGCTCAATATTACTGATGACATTCATCGCTCTCTTGACAAAGGCGAATCCTCACTACTTATCCTCCTTGATCTCACAGCGGCCTTTGATATGGTCCACCATCCCACCTTGCTGAACACCGTTAAAGATCGCTTTGGCTTTGAAGGCATTGTACTCAAATTGTTCACCTCCTTCCTCCAGAATAGATAGCAGCAAAATAAGCTTAGTCACTGTCTATCCAAACCCCAACCTATCACTCTCAGGGTCCCCCAAGGGTCTAGCCTCCCTCCAACCCTTTTCAACCTCTTCATGGAACCCCTCACTCTCATTCTTAAACAAGCCAAAATCAGTTACCACCTCTATGCCGACGATACTCAATTATACTACAAGATTAAATCCCACGATGACATCCTTCACCTCAATGACACTCTTTTGAAAGTCCAAGCCTGGTTCCATCTTAATCATCTCAAACTTAATCCTAAAAAACCCGAAATCATCCTTTTCACCCCTAAGCACAATTCCTTTCCCATTCAACTTTGGATCAAAGACATCAACGCTCTTAATTGCTCCCTCTCCACCTCCAATTCTATCAAATCCCTTGGTATCAGTATTAATCAGAACCTTACTCTCATCCCCCACATTAAGAATACAGCGATAAGTGCTCTCTTCTCACTGCACCATCTCAAAAAGATTAAACCTTTCATTCCTGCTGACGATTTCAAAATTGTTGTTCAATCTCTTGTCCTATCCAGGATTGACTACGGCAACGCCACTCTGGCCGGCACCCCCAAAGCCCACCTGGCACCGATTAAATCTGTCCTCAACTCTGCCGCTAGACTGATTGCTGACTGTAGAAAATTTGACCACATCTCCCCTGTCCTCAAAAATCTTAACTGGCTCCCAATTGAAGGCCGATCCACATTCAGGATTGCCTGCATTACACACAAAGCGCTTCACCAAGACACCCCCTATTACCTTTCAAGCAAACTACATAAAGCAGGGAGTACTAGATCCTTGAGAAGTACCAACCCCCTTGTCCTTATCCCACCTAAACTCAAATATAAAAAGACCCAATCTCGTGCATTCTCTGGCAATGCCCCCACGATCTGGAACGCTCCTCCCAAAGACCTTCGCTGCAACCCCTCCTACCCCCCTCTTCAAAAAGAGACTCAAATTACTTCTCCTCAATAAACACTGGGGATCCTAATTTATATCTATCCTGAATCCCGCTCAACTCCCTGCTATCACTGATCGCTCTTACCCTACCCCTACCCCCCATCACTATGCTCAACTCTCCCAATATCTCCTCTATTCCCTCTCTTGACCCCTTAACATCCTAACTCTTTTTTCTTTCTTTCACTTTCCTCTTTATATGCTTTTAATTTTCCTGTACTCTCGAAAACTGTTTATGATACTTAACATACCTGTATTGTACTTTAATGTAATAATGTACCTCCTTATGTAAAGCGCTCTGATACTCTAAGGTCCAGCAACGCTATATAAAACCTTTTAAATAAAATAAATAAATAAATAAATAAATAAATTGTGTTGTCGTAAAACACAAAAATTCTGGGGACCTGGAAGAAAAACAGAATTGGCTTCTCCTTGGTTATTATGAAACCCAAACTCTCTTGAAGATTTACCACCAATTCCAGATCCTTTAAAATCTGAGAATGATACTGGGACATTATGAGGATATCGTCTAGATAAATAATTAACCATATACCCCTCTCTCTTAGAAAGGATGCAGTCACTCTCATTACCTTCGTAAAACACAAAGGCGCAGAGCATAGGCCGAAAGGAAGTGCCTGGAACTAAAAAAGATTATCATTTCATATGAACTGGAGGTAACCTTGAGACTCCATGGCCATAGGGAATGGTAAAGTAGGCATTTTTCAGGTCCAACTTCACAAGCCAGTCTTTTTCTAGTAGAATGTCTCTCAAGAGATGGAGTCCCTCCATCTTGAAATCTCTGTAGACTAGAAATCTGTTCAGGTCCTATTAGATTTATATTATAACTTTGTCTTTTTCTCTCCAAGGAAGAGAGTACTTACAAAAACTTGCCATTATCAAATAACCTCTACGATTGCACCTTTTTGGATCATAGAGACCACCTCTCACCTTCTGTTGCTCTAAGGTAAGTTTCTCTACTCTTGGGAGAGATGATTGGACTTGGACCTCTGTGAAATCTATTTTGAAGCCCTGAATGGTTTCCATGACCCAAGGGACTTTTGTAATTCATTTTCTAATGTGGGAAAATAACTTGAGTCGGCCCCCCACATTTACAGTTGAAAAATAAATATGTGAAGTGCTCGGACTCACTCTGAAAATTGGATTCTGTTCCATTGGATATGAAATCTCTGGTACGAGTGGTTCATCTTCATTGGGGGTAGAAGGACAGTGAGGTACGTTGCTGGTATCCTCTACCCAAACCTCTTTGTCTGAAGTTGGGCCTATGAATACCTTGGCCGGTAGAAAGGCCCCTTCTTCAGGACCGGCCAAAAATACTAGGGTTAAAAACCATTATCATATTTATCTGTGCTTTGTCCAAGTCAGGCAATGAACATAGCCACATATTTTCCTATTGTTTTAAACATATCCTCTTCGAACAAGAGGCCTTTGATGTTTTTAGAGGGTTCTTTATCTGCCATTTCTCCTAATTTTGGGTTGATCTTGCTTAGGACAACTCTATGCTGTTGGCCCTTCAGCCCTGCATTGGTCTTTCCAAGGAGAATCAAAGCTCTCTGGCTGCAGCCCCTAAGTAGATGAATATCTACTGGGGTCCCAATATGGGCCTACTCTGCCATACCGAATATTCTAGCTAGGTGACCTAGGAAGTAAAGAAGGCAATCTTGGCAGGCCTTAAGGGATCTTTCCACGCTTTTCCTGGGGTCTCTCCCGAGCTTGAATAAAAAAGTCAGTTACAGCATCAGCCATAATGTACAGTTTCCTTTAAACTAAACAGTAGCAGAAGATATATATATATATATATATATATATATATATATATATATATATATATATATATATATATATATATATATATATATATATATATATATATATATATATGCTCAACCAACACGAACCACAGCTCCGACAGTCCCACAATCCTCAGGACACCGCCGGAGTGAAGACACGAGAGCCGACCCTTTTTGCAGTGAGAACAATTATTTAATTATTTCATCCGCTTCAGCATAATGTTTCAGCCTACTCAGAGGCCTTGTTCACACAACTCTACTTAGGGAGCAGGTGAAATTTAAAGTGCTAGTGCTCATAGAACCAGTTGCGTGATTGGCTACCGCCCAATAGACATAAAAGATTGACCTGTATTTACTCAAAGGTGCATTACCGTTATACACAGAGGACGAGGGAAAACCTCCAAATAACTACCATAATGTTAAACACATGTATGAATATACAATATTCGCTTAAAAACATGCCTGTATAAAATACAAAGCAAAATATTTTTCTGCAAAATATAACATTGAAAAGAGGAGGAATATAACTCTGTCTTCAGACAAGAATATTAAACACTTCATATTTTCATTGTGTTAACATTCTAAAATCATCCTCATTCGATATAACCCAAGTGGGTAAGTAAGGTAAATCTGCTACATTCAAGAATAGAAAGTGTAATATGGGGCATCTCAATTTTTAAACCAACCGCAACATAGTGCAAAAATGCTGTGTAAAAAGTGCACTCTATATAAAAGAATCAATTCATTTATGAAGAACAATTAAAAACAATAAAGTTAAAAGAACCACTGTACTGTGCTGAAGGAGAACAGACCAGAGCCAACAAACTTTCCATAATGTTGATAATACAGGGAATAGGGAAGTAAACAATGGAGCTAATCGATGCAGGATGGTAGATATAAACAGAAAACATTGTTCACATTATAAGCAGGTATAAAAATCCTCGCTGGCGTTCAGGCCAGATGGAATTTTGCTGTCTAGTTCTATGATGTACCTTGTCTCAAGGGCCCGTAAAATAGCCTCGAGATTGCCACGCCTCGTTAGTGGTGGCACTGCGTCTATAACAAAATATGTCAATAATTGGCTCTGATTGTCATGAAGTTCTTTAAAATGACGTGCAACCGGTTAGGCTGCATCTCCGATGTTGATGGCCCTTAAGTGCTGGAGTATCCGTTTGTGAACCTGCAACTTGGTACTCCCCACATATTGCAGGCCACTAGGACACTCCAGCACATAAACAGCGAACTCTGTCTTGCATGTCAACTGCTTACTTATGACACAGGGTATTGCAGAGAAAGGTGTAGTAAATTGAGTCTTGTTCACCCTGTGTTTGCAGGCTTTGCAAACAGCACATTTTCTGAAGCCTTTACTAGCATTAAGCCATGAGTTGTTGATTAACACCTCCGGACTGGACTTCACCAGTATATATATTCACTGAAAAAAAACATATTTTTCTGGGCTGTTATAGAAATTCCTCTGTTATAGTTAGTTCTGCTTACTATAACTCGCAGGCCCGCAATCCACTGCTGATGATGTCACATATTACATCATTCATGACATGGTCAGTGACATCACTGATGACATTACTGATGATATCTCAAATGACATCACTGATGACGCCATCCAGTGAATGTGGTTTGGTTAGTTATTTAAATATGTATTATATATAGCAATCTGCATTGAAGAATGAGTGGTTATATAAATATAAATATCTGGATGGAGGATTTAGTAGCAGTGTGATTGACTGTTTACTTGACTAATTTAGAGTGTTTCACAAAATATAGTGGATAGTGACTAAACTGTGTGAATATCTACATCACTTTGTCAGTTGTTGTGTAAACTGCTGCACCAGTTGGTTACTAGCTATGTGAAAGTCTATATTAGTTATTGATTAGTTACCTGAGTATTTGTATGGGAAAGTGAATGTGTGTGTGGTTCAGTGTGGGGGAGGGGGGTGTGACTGCCCAAAGATGTGTGAATAGTTGATTCCGTAGGTATATGAGGTTAAGACTACATGTTATAACAGTTGTTTGGGTGAGTGAATATCTTTATGGGTGTGGTGATGAGCAAATATATCTCTCAATGGTACATGTCCAACAAACTAGAAATATAAAAGGTAGTGTATGTGACAGTTGTTGTATATAAATAAGTATGCATAAGACTCAGTGAGTGTATGAGTGACTGTATGGATAACTGTATACTTGTAATAGTGATTTTATAACACACTAAGTATGAGTTACTCTCTATATGAATAAATGAAGTGGTGTTTGTATAAGTGTGTAGCTGAGTAAATGTAAGTATGATTCATTGTCTGCATAAGTGAGTAGGATGACTGCATAAGTGAATAGGATGTGTGCTGGTGTGCAATGTCGATATAGGTGTATAAGTATATTTGATAGTGTTCTATTGATCATTGACTGCATGTATGAGTGAATCTATAGGTAAGTGTTTAGATGTGTGTATAGATCTAGGAATCACTGAGTGGGTTTTTAGAAACTTGTATTGGTGTGTCAATGGATTCAAATATGGTACTCTGTATTTTACAGTGAGTGAGGAAAGGTTATACTACTGTATGATGAGGTGTATCTGATTATCACGTGGATGATGTCATCTGTGATGTCATCAGTAATGTCATTTGAGATGTCATCAGTGATGTCATCAGTGATGTCACTGACCATGTCATGAATGATGTAATATGTGACATCATCAGCAGTGGATTGCGGGCGCGCGAGTTATAGTTAGCAGAAATAACTATAATGGAGGAATTTCAATGGTTTTGTACAAGGAAAATGTCCAGCTAACTATAACAGCCCTGAAACCAATGGTTTTTTCAGTGAATTTCTAAGGTTTTTTAAATGCTAATTCCTAACTATAACATCTCTGAAACCTATGGTTTTTCAGTGAATTTCGAAGGTTTTTTAAATGTTAATTTTTAAATGTAATAATAGTTATATACATTATATATTTTTAATATAAATGGAAATATTTTTTTTTTTTAAATATTGAAACTGAATTATTGTTTATAAGTGCAGAACTATATGTGTGTTGGTTAGTTAGGGGACTGCATGCATAGTGGAATGGGGTTTGAAGCAGTCCATGTGCTAAGGCCTAGCTCAGTGCATGAGTACTTGGGTACTGACTGAATGATTAGAGTACTGCAAGGAGAGAGCCTGGGTGAATTTATAAGTGGTTGGGTTTTGGCTCAGTGAATGGATCAGTACATGGTTCTGAATGGGTCACTAGAGGAGTGCAAGGGGAGTGACAGGGTGTTTGCTGGAAGTGTATGGATACTTACTGGGGAAGTGAAGGTGTAAAAGTCAAGTGTGTAGGTGGTTAGAGGACTGCATGCACAGTGGATAGACGTTTGAGGCAGTCCATGTGCGAATGCCTGGCTCGTTGCATGAGTACTTGGATACTAACTGAATGATTAGAGTACTGCAAGGAGAGTGCCTGGGTGAAGTTTTAAGTGTTAGAATTACTTTTCAGGATCCACTGCAGCACTGAGGTCTCTCCTGATAACAGGTGAGTAAATCGGAATTCGTAGTACGGCTGATTTTAGACGAATATTTTAAGTTCCAAAACTCCACACTTTGAAACATTTTCAAGTGAAACCAGTCAATGTTAGCCTATAGCTATTTTTCTACTTCAGTCTATCCCTTGCGCCGGGAAACCCATTGCGGGTAGCTGTCGCGCATTATAAGTTTTAAATAAATAAATAAATAAATAGAAGTAAATTCAAGTTACTCGTAAGCACGGTTAGAATTACTTTTCAGGATGAGTACTGGGCTCAAAGATGCAGCACGGAGGTCTGTCCTGATAACAGGTGAGTAAATCGGAATTCGTAGTTTGGCTGATTTTGAAGGAATATTTGTAAGTTTCAAAAATCGACACTTAAAAACGTTTTCAGCAAAAAGCAGGAAATGATATCCTATGGAAGGAAATTCAAGTTACTGGTAAGTACGGTTAGATTACTTTTCAGGATCAGTACTGGGCTCAAAGATGCAGCACTGAGGTCTCTCCTCATAACAGGTGAGTAAATCGGAATTCGTAGTACGGCTGATTTTAGAGGAATGTTTGTAAGTTACAAAACTCCACACTTAGAAGAATTTCCAAGTGAAACCAGTCAATGTTAGCCTATGGAAGTAAATTCAAGTTACTGGTAAGCACGGTTAGAATTACTTTTCAGGATCAGTGCTGGGCTCAAAGATGCAGCACTGAGGTCTGTCCTGATAACAGGTGAGCAAATTGTAATTCGTAGTTCGGCTGATTTTACTTCGGTCCAGTATATATAGAGCCACTTTCCTACACCATACCCTCCCCTCACCACTGTATAAATGTGCCCTGTGGCCATTTTTATTTGGGAGATTAAGTCCCCTTGAATTCTGAGTGTCCCTTGGGTCCAAGTGGTCCACTAGGTACCTCCAGTAAGCGCCACAGGGCTGCGTTGCAGAGAGGTGTAAAAAGGGGCGTGGACTCTGAACACCTCTCTGAAACACAGCGCAGTGGTGCTTATTGGAAACACCTGGTGGGCTATTTGGCCCCCTGGGGCTCTCAGGATTGAAGGGGAATTATTTCCCCAACTTAAAACACGCTACAGGGCGTGTTTGCACAAGTCACCTCAGGTCCCCTACCTTTCCCACTGTGTAACCATCCCCTGTGTCCGTTTTAAGTTGGGAGATTAAGTCCCCTTGAATCCTGAATGTCTCTATGGTCAAAGTAGCCTACTCGGTACCTCCAGTAAGCGCCGTTGCAGAGAGGTATAAAAAGGGGTATAGCCTGGACCACCTCTCTGCGACGCAGCACAATGGCACTTATTGAAAGCACCAGGTGGGCTAGTTGGCCCCCAGGGGCTCTCAGGATTGAAGGGGAATTATTTCCCCAACTTGAAACGTGCCACAGGGCGTGTTTGCACACATCACCTCAGGCCCCGTCCCCTGCCTGCGCCCCTGTGAAAACACGCCCTGTGTCTGTTTTAAGTTGGGAGATTAAGTCCCCTTGAATCCTGAGGGTCCCTAGGGTCAAACTAGCCGACTAGGTACCTCCAGTAAGCGCCACAGAGCTGCATTGTAGAGAGGTGTAAAAAGGGGCATGGCTTCTGAACACCTCTCTGCAACACAGCTCCCTGGCGCATAATGGAGGTACCTGGTGGGCTAGTTGGCCCCCCGGGACCCTTAAGATTGAAGGGGACTTAATCTCCCAACTTAAAACGGACATAGGGCGTGTTTACGCAGGGGCGAAGGAATTCATCAAGTTAAAACGCACCACAGGGCGCGTTTGCACAATGGTGAAGGAAGGGGGTGGGGCCTGGGGTGACATGTCTGCAAACACGCCCTGTGGTGCATTTAAGTTGGGAAATGAATTCCTCTTCAATCCTGAGGTCCCCTGGGGGCCAACTAGCCCACCAGGTACCTCCAGTATGCGCCAGAGAGCTGCATTGCAGAGAGGTGTTTAGAGGAGGTACCTGGTGGGCTGATTGGCCCCAAGGGACCCTTAGGATTCAAGGGGACTTAATTCCCCAACTTACAACGCGCCAGGGGGCACGTTTGCACAGTGGTGCAGGTAGGGGGTAGGGCCGGTTATAACAAAGTGTGCAATCATACCCCCTCACGCCTTGTAGGTTGGGGGATTAAGTCCCCTTGAATCCTAAGGGTCCCTGGGGGGGCAACTATCCCACCATGTACCTCCAGTAAGCACCACAGAGCTGCGTTGCAGAGTGGTGTAAAAAGGGTTATGGCCTTGGACCACTTCTCTGCAACGGAGCTCTGTGGAGCAAACTGGAGGTACCTGGTGGGCTAGTTGGCCCCCAGGGGCCCTCAGGATTTGAGGGGACTTATTCCCCCAAATTACAACATGGCAGGGGGTGCGTTTGCACAGTGGTGCAGGAAGGCAGTGTGCAAACCGCCCCCTGTCGCTTAGTAAATTAGGGGATTAAGTGCCCTTCAATCCTGAGGGTCCCTGGGGGTCAACTAGCCCACCAAGTACCTCCTGTAAGCGCCACAGAGCTGTGTTGCAGAGAGGTGGTCCGAGGCCACACCCCTTTTTATACCAGTCTGCACATGCGGCTTTTGGTGCACAGTTTACTCACTAACCCATGCATTCAGTAAGATACGCTTAATCAGTCACTTATACAATCAGTCACGCACCTACTAAATCATCCTTTTAGACACTAATACACCCACTCATTCTTCAACAAACCTTGGCACATATATATACATATATAAAACATATTTAAACTTTAAAGAAACACACAATCACTGGTTGATGTCATCAGTGATATCATCAGTGATGCCATCAGTGATGTCATCAGTGATGTCACTGACCATGTCATGAGCGATGTAATATGTGATGTCATCATCAGTGCATTGCGGGGGCGCGAGTTATAGTTAGCTCTACTAACTATAATGGCTGAATTTCTCTGGTTTTGTATGAGTGAAATTTCCAACTTACTATAACGTCCCGGAAACCTGTGGTTTGTTCAGTGAATTTTTAAGGTTTCTAAATGCTAATTTCTAACTATAACATGCCTTATGCCCAACGCGTTTCATGCTTAGCGGCATTTCATCAGGGGCTCAGGTAGGTAAGGGAATACAGCCAGCAATCTGCAAGTCACTTTTAAAATTACCAAGTCCCCGCCCTTGTGGGCGCGGCCGTCACCACGGCCATCTGGATCTTGAAGTGCTCACCGTATACTCAAGTGAGTTGCAGCTGTGAAATCCCCAACAATCGTCCAAAATAATACCACAGTGGGTTGCGATAGTCTCCTGTTTTGATTTGGAGGCACACAGTATGTTCTGGCTGTATTCCCTTACCTACCTGAGTCCCTGATGAAATGCCGCTAAGCATGAAACGCGTTGGGCAGCACAGAACTATAATGGCGAAGCGCTTGTGCTGATAATGGGAGCCGTTCTTGTCATGAATTAAAGAGGATTACTTTTATGCACTCGTGTGGGCTGACTCAATACAGGCAAACTGTGTGTTGGATATATATATATAAATATATATATATATATATATATATATTCACTGAAAAAACCATAGATTTCACCCATGTTATAGTTAGCTGGACATTTCACTCATACAAAACCTTTGAAATTCCCCCGTTATAGTTAGTTCAGCTAACTATAACTCGTGCGACCGCAATGCACTGCTGATGACGTCACATATTACATCAATCATGACATGGTCAGTGACATCACTCATGACATCACTGATGACGTCAGAAAAAAAAAGAGAAAGTCTAGGGGGTCAGGTAGTCTCTACCCTGCCCCCCTTTCACGTTATGCACTTTTGTTTTTGGCTCTGTTTGCTTCAGAAACACAAAATGGTGGCTAAGGGGTGCGAGCACCTCGCAAATTTTTTGAAAAGTAAAAAATGTTTTTTGGGGCCTTCGGGGTCCTTCAGGGACCCCCTCAGAAGGCCTAGGGGGTCAGGGAGTCTCTATCTTGCCCCCTTTTCATATTATCTACTTTTGTTTTTGGCCTTGTTTTGCTTGAGAAACACAAAATGGCGGCTAAAGGGTGCGAGCACCGTGCGCGCACCTGACGATTTTTTGGGAAAAATAAAAAATGTTTTTTTGGGCCGTCGGGGTCTTTAAGGGACCCCCTGAGAAAACCTAGGGGGTCAGGGAGTCTGTTCCTTGCCTCCTTTTTACGTTTTTGAAACTTTTATAAAAATCGAGTAAAACGTCATTTTGTTACGCCGCGCGCGCTACGTGCGTAGTGAAGAGAGACAGAGACAGTGAAAGAGACAAACAGAAGGCGACTGAGGGAGTGTGAAGGAGTAAAACACTTACAGTTACTAAAACAGAAGAAGAGACTTAGACACAGATGTAGGAAAGGGGAGTGAAGGAGGGAATAAAGGAAGGGAAGTGAGTAAAAGGGAGTGAATGAGTGACATAAGTGGAGTGACTTAAGGTCAGTGAGGAATGATGTAATACAAAGAGAGTAAAGGGGGAGTGAGAAAAGATTCAACGATACAGCAACACAATGTAGTGATTGAGGAAAATAGGAAAGAGAATTGTACGACAGACTTTAACATCTAACTCAGATGTGGAGTTTTTTGAAGAGCAGCCACATGCTAAAAACACCAAGGTGTCCTTTATCTGGAAGTTTTCCACCTTTCTAGAGAGGCACTAGAAAGTAAATGCACCAACGTTCACCTGCAAAATCTGAGGTAGTGTCCTATCTAGAGCACACCAAAAGAAACACTACACTTTTACTATACTCAGATTTATTACACACGTAAAAAATGTAAAAATGTACATTCTAACGATTATGCAAGGGCATCTTCCCAAACCCTTGCAGTGAACCCTCCAGTTGCTGTTCCCAGCACTTAATCTACAGGAGCATCCCCTTCTTCGACTGCTGTGAATATGTGGCCACTTTTCGCCAATGTCCACCTCCAATGCAACTTGTGCGATGATATTCTTTGTTATCTGTAAAGTAAGAAGCAGTAAAGCAGTTACAGTTAGTAAGACAGAGGTAGACAGAGAGAAAAAAAGAATTAAAAAAAGTGAGTGAGACACTAAATGAAACTCAGTAAGTGAGATGGAGTAAGGGTGTAATGAAAGAGGAATAAAGGAAGGAAAGTGAGGGGGGAAAAAAGGAGGAAAGAATAAGTGAAGGGGAGTAAGTGACATGGAGTGAGGGAGTGAGAAAAAGGGAGTGAGGCAAGGTGACTAAGGGAGAACTACTAAGTGAGTGAAAGCCAGTAACACTGAGGAAAGGGGTATGAGGGTGATGAAAGACAAAGAGAAAGAAGGAACAAGATTAAGAGAGAAGAAAGAGGACTGAGGGATAAAGTAGGAGTGAAAGAAACAGAAAGAGAAAGACAGGAAGGGTGAGGGAGAGAAAGAGAGAGAGAGTAACAGAGAAAGATCTGGGAAGCAAGTGTCAGAGAGGGAGTAAAGCGGTTAGACTGAGTGAGATAGCGGGAGAGAGGAAATTAGAAACGGAGTAAACAGTAGTGAAAAGAGAGGAAAACAGTAAAAGACACGGTGTGAAGGAGTAAATCAGTTACAGTAACTAAGACAGAAAAACACATTTAGAAACAGATGAAGGAAAGGTAAGTGAGGGAAGGAATAAAAAAGAGAATTGAGCAAAATGGGAGTGAGGCAGTAAAAGAAATGGAGTAAGTGTAGGTCAGTGAGGGTTAATGTTCTGGAAAGAGGGTACGGGGGGAGTGAGAATAGACTAAATGAAACAGTAACACAAAGGTAGTGATGTAGGAACATAGGAAAGAGATATCAGAGACAGACAGGATAAACAGGGAAATGGACATGGTGAGTAACAGAAAAGAAAGAGTACTGATAGTCACAGAAAGACTATAAAAGTGAATGAAGGGCAATAATTAGAATAAGAAAAGGAGAGTAAGATGACTAGAGAAAGAAGAGTAAGAGAGAGATTAATGAATAGGAAAGACAGAAACACAAGTAAGAGAGTGAAGAAAAACTATTTTCTGTTTGTCATACTTTCCTTATAAATAATGACAACTTAATACAATTCTTTTGCATAAATATAGTATCTGTGAAAGACAAGAAAAAAATAAGTTACAATATATTATTCATAATACAAAACAAAGTACAAGTAAAAAAAACAGTAAGGGAAAGAAAGGAAGGATGAGGGACAAACACAGAGGAAGAAAGGAACTAAGTAATGTACTAAAAGGAGTGAGAAACTAAAGGAATGAGAGTTACCAAAAGGGATTGAGGAAACAAGGTTAAGGGAAGGGAATTGACGGATGGAGTAAGTGAAAGAGTGTGAGGAAGAGTAAGGGAATAGGTGCAGGAGAAATGGAATGAGAGTGATGCAGAGAGAAGAGAAAATGAAGTGGAGGAACAAGATTCAGATTGAATGAAGGGCAAGGATAGTGAGGGAAGGCATATAACAGTGAGGGAAGGGGAGTGATGGAAAAAAAGAAGCATATTAAGAGAAAGGAAAAAGAAGTAAGTGAGAGAGAAGAATGTATGGAAAGAGAGAGAAAACAAAAGGAAGACTGGAGGACAACGAGGGAGACAGTAAAAGAGAGAAACAGAGGGAGAGTGACGGACTGTGAAGTAGTAAATCAGTTATACTGACTGACACAGAGGAACAGACTTAGACACAAATGGAGAAAAGGGCAGTGAGCGAAAGGGATTGAGGAAGTGAAAGAAGTGGAGTGAGTGAAGGATGCTCAGTGATCATATGAAGGAAAGAGAGTAAAGGGGCAGTGACAAGAGACTGATCGATACAGCAAGACAAGGGTAGTGATAGAGAAAAATAGGAAAGAGAAGTGAGGAACAGACAGAGGAAAGAGGGAGATAGACAAAATGAGTGAGGGTGAAGGAAGATTACTGATGGTGAGACAAGCACAGTAAACGCGAATGAAGGGGAGTAAGTAGAATGAGGGAACAGGAGTAACATGAGGAAAGGTAAAGAAGTAAGAGAGACAGTGAAGAAAGGATAGAGAGAAATAGAAGTAAGAACGTAATGAAAAAGTATTTTTGTTTTTTGTACTTACCTAAATATATTATCTGTGGAAGAGAAGAAACAATTGAGTTATAATATATTTTTCACAATACAAAATACAAAATAATTTGTACAATATGTTATATATTTTATTTTGCTGTTCTCAGAATATATTGAATTTCACTAAAAACAGTGAGTTCAATACAACTCATCATATGAAAGCGGGAAAAAAAACCACAATCAAAAAGATTGTGTTTAAAAAACCCATTCAACATTTTCATTCACAATATAACAATTAGAAAAAAACATATCTTAAATGTCTTTTTCAAACCGCAATTTCTTACCTAAGTAAACAATGTCAACAACAATCACAAAGTAACAAAACATTACTACTTCTTTCTTATACACTCTAAATAAACTAATATCCAAACATATGCTAACAAAATGTACCCAAAATAGTCATTTGTTTGTGATACTATTTCTCATCGCCAAATAGTATCTGCGAAATCCTTAGTTTGGTAGTTACTTAATAGTACTCTTAAGCATCCATCTCCCGACCTTCTAAAACAAAAGCACCCACATCCTTTGGTCCATCTAACAATGGTTATACCTCCACCCGATAGTATTTATCATAAACATTGAACCTTGAACAAATAGCATGCTATCAGAACCTCAACATCATCTGGTATGCTGATCACACTCTGCTCATCCTTTATTTCACCAAGGAGCTGTATACCTTTAAAAGAAATCACCCTGACTTACAAAGTAATTCTCAGCAGTAGATTAACCTTTTTTTACAGCACTAATCTTCCTAGGCCAATTGTTTTCCCTAAAATTTGGGTTCCAAAAACACTAGGTAAGAATTTGGTAAGTCAAAAGGCAAACGTTGTTTAAAAGTCAATTGAATGTCATTACAATGAGTCCAGCCTTTTGCACATTTTAAGTAAGCTGTATAATGTCCAGATGTTGTAAAAGAACCATCATGGAAAATAATAGCTACAGTTACAAAAGTTCTTCCTGAAATTGATATTTGAGAAGCCACAAACTTTTTAATTAAAGTTGTCACATTTGTTCCATCAGGTCTGCATCGTTGGAGCATTAAAATTACATACTGTCCATATCTTTGTATAAACAATGTTGATAACATTTCTGAGTTGCATTGGGTACAGACCATGTTTTGATTTGCTTCTCTAACCAGATTATTAAAAGTCACTGATTTGCAGTCTGGTAATGTCAAATATATAAATCTTTCTGTGTCTATTTGAGTACTACTTGAAAATGAACAATTATCACAATCATGTTGCCATTTATAAGATACACTGAATATATTTTCAATATCTAAACCTTCATCTTGCAATAAAACAAGCATATACATAAGAAATTCCTGACAATCTTTCTGAATATTCTGTGAAAATTGATTTACTCCAGAACATATGTCTAAAACATTTCGAATATCAGAAACACTTTCTATTTTTGTTTTATCACTCCTACATTTCTCAAAGTCAGAATTCAACAAACAACAAAATCTTTGATCCTGATTATCAACAATCTGTTGCCGTAAAGTTTGAAGAAAAAAAACATTAACCAATACATTAGCATAGCAGTTGACACCAGAACTGTTTTCAAACTGAAAACCAACAACCTCTTCAATCCTATCCTTTTTCTTTTTCTTTGCAATTACTGGTTCATCTATTTTTTTCTTTTCTCTACAACCTCACAACAATTTTTCTCCAATCTTCTTTTCCGACCTACCACATCCTTTTCAAATAAAGGATATTGAGGTAAATTTGGAGCATATTCTCTTCTTAACCTAGTATACTCTTTCACACAATTTAGATCTGCACTAATCTTTGTTTCATCAAAATCAATCAAATATAATCCAGATAAAGTTCTGACTAGAGATAAAAGCAACATATGCCATACCTTCCTTGAACACAGTACTTCCAATGTTCACCAAAGCACTATCTACACTTAAACCTTGAGATTTGTGAATGGTCACTGCATATGCCAAACAAACAGGAAACTGTTTTCGGCACACATATAAATCTTTTACAAGCAAAATCGAGTAGAACAACAACACAATTGTTGAACTTCTTCAATTTCATCAAATTTGATTTTCATAATTTCAATCTTATCTCTATTTGGGTAATTCACAAAATCAACAACCTGACCCATTGCTCCATTTACTAAACCTCTTTCCACATCTAAATTACGTCGTAAACTGATCCGACAATTTAAACATACATATAGATTCTTTTCTAAACCAGCTGTTTTAGATATTGACTTGTCTAAAGAATCTAATTTTGACTTTAACTTTTCTGACAAAATAATAGTAGATTCTTCATGCTCTATTTTATCAATAGCTTCCAGTTTTATAATTTCTTGATTTTCTAACTTCAACATTTTTTCATTGAAGATTCCACATTCTTGCAGAGTTGGCATCAAGCATATTACTGATTGTTTGTCTGCAATTTTTCTATATATATTCTCTGCACCAACATTTTCCTTTGGAAACAAATTAGAAAGTAATCGTGCCTGTAGAGCTTCTTTGCCATGTTGACTTACTTTTCCAATCCATATATCTTCAAGAATACTTTTATAATCAGCATCCTTTGCCTGTCGCATATTTTGAGTCAGTTCTGTGTATTTGAAATATAACCATATATTAACATTTCCAATGCTTCCCAGGCACTTTCTGGTATCTTCATGTGTAACAGTTTTAAACACTGGTTGTCCTTTCACAGGTGTTAGCTGTAGTAGATTTCCAAAAACGATGATGTGTTTGCCTCCAAATAACACATCATACTCTGTTTTAGGAATTTGTTGCATTCTTAAATGCACAAAGGCAAGCATTAAATTTGATACCATGCTTACTTCATCAATAATAAGAGGTTTTATTGTTTTTAGAACTCTGGAAACTTCACAACAAGCTTCTCCAGATAGCTTGTGGTATTCTAATTTATTGTTATGCTCTACTGGCAGCATCAACAAATGATGTAAAGTAATCCCTTTAATGTTATGCGCTGCCAACCCAGTTGGAGCGGTAACAACACAAGAGAGTGATGACTCTGTTCTCTTTTGAAGATAAGATGCAATTCCTTTAATTAGAAAACTTTTTCCAGTTCCTGCTTGTCCACTCACATACAGTCGGACAGGTTGAAATGACGTACATGAGCACTCTTTTTTCTCATGAAGTAAACCATGCTCAATCTGCTCAGTCACTTCATCATATATTTGTTTCTGTTGAACATTTAGTTGTTTTTTCAATTCTTCTAAGTTTATTATATCCTCCTGAGCTTGTTGCATTGCTCTTTCCACCTCATCCATGGCAGAGGCTGCTTCATTTTGGATAATTGGTCCTCCTAGTGGATCCTGACTCAACGAAGCAGAACTTTGACTGTCTTGAGAACTGTCTCTACCAATCTCTGCTGCAATTGTAGCTTCTAGCTGTATTTCCTCGTTCAACATTTCTAGATAATAAGTGAAAACAGGACATTCTATAGTATTTTTGGCTGCGTTGAATGAATCTTCATAACTGAGAAAATCTCCAAGTAGTTCCTCTTCTGTACGCCATGGTTTAAATAGTAAAATTCCCTTTTGTCAGGAGTTTCGCAACTCAGTTTTCGATGATTAATCAAATGTCCTTTTCTTTGTTTTACCAGACATCCTTCAGATCCAATTACAGCATATACTCCTTTATTAATATCTTCTGAAATATTCCTCTTAAATATATAGCTTTGCAGTACTTCATAGAGACAAATGTTCTCAAGATGATTACTTCTATTTGGATAGTATGTATCCAACATATTTGTTTTCAAAATATCTGTACTGTTTGGTCCTTTCTCGGCTAAATACTCAATTTCTTGTACAGATTTCAAAACTTGGTTTTGTGTTCTTGCAAGTCTTAAACTCACCCAAATAATTGTTCTAGATTTGGCATATAGACTTGCAGATGATAAGCGATCTGAACATTCACATGCTCCAATTTCTCGATGAGACAACATCTTCAAACTGTAGCTGTAAAATTTCTTACTTAGGCACTTTTCATGAGAAATTTCCTCCCACATTTCCTTTAGTTCTGTCTTCTCAGATTTTGTAATGTAAGATGTAACATATCAAGCCACAGCAATAGAGTTGTCTGCAACATACTGAATATCCATGTTAGCATTCCTTATTGACAATATGACTGGGTTATAGTCATTTATGTATTTTGACGCTTCGTTTCTCCTCAAGTTGTAGGTATTTTTCGGTGATTTTCTTGTCATAGTATGTCGCAAAGATGACATAAAATTGTTCACTCTTCCTTTTGATGTTACTGGACGTGGAAATCCAAAACGACATTTTGTGTAGAACTTATCCTTAGATTTGTATTTTCGACGACAGTATTTTCCACAACGAGGTGTTTTTGAAATCGTAACACTTATTGTCTTAAATTCTTTTCTTCTGTACTTTTTGTTACAGCACATGTAGCATATTGTTCAATAAAACTCATCACTGTCTCATCTGAATCTGTTCCGAATTTGGGGGCATCTTTGATCCATAGCAGCATATGTATGTGAGGAGCACCTCTTGCTTGAAACTCCTTTCTCCAAAAGAAATCCAGAACCTCTCCCAAAGGAGGATTTTTTTTGTTTGTTATAAAAGACATCATACCTTCAAATCTATGATTGAAATACCTGCATACATTAACTGGATCCAAAGAGCACAATTCTCCAGGTGTCTTGTAGTCTATATTTTCTATGTTTGCATTTGCCTCTCGAAGAAATTGAAGTAAATCTTCCCAAGCATACTCAGCACAGTTTAGAGTAAGGAATCATGTAGGAGTTCCTAAGTTTCTTAACTTACATTTCAATTCCCCATGACGACGGTACCAATTCTAGTTAGTACCACGCTGACATGCCATCAGATTAATTAGCTGAGATTCCAAAAAAGTGTCATTCTGTTGGACTTTATTCATAAAGTCCCTTGCCGAAACATTCTGCAGATGTACTCCACTTTTTAATATGTGGTTCACTGCATAAGAAAGTCCGGACAAGTCACTCTCAAACAGAAGGTGAATCAAATATGGAATACATTGACGAAACCTTGGATCTTCTGCATATAATCTTGATGTCCGGTATTCAGATGCTGGTATCTGCACAGGTCGGTCATCATATCGTCCACCTTGTCCTGTTGGAAATAACTGAGGAAAACAATGAGCTTCCAAGCTTTCTTCCCATACACTAATAGGACTTCCTTTTGCTTCTTTCATTTGGAATAACTCAATAGCATTCCCCATTACTTCTTTGGAATGCAGTGGATGAACACTGTAATGTTCGTAGATTTGTTCACTTCTGGACACATCCACTTTTTCAATTTGTCCAGCTGACAAATCACTGTCCTCCTCTACAGTTGTTTCCTCTTCTTCTACATATACATTTTTATAGTATTGATTGTTTTTTACCAAATACAATTTTGCCTTTTTGACTTTCCTAACATCCACTAATTCTTGCCAGATTTTCTTACACTTTGTAGGAACGCCATTAACTAGAATAACTAGAGGTTCCTCTTCCACATTTTCTACACCAATTGATTCAGTATTTAAATATTTATAAATACGTTGATCAGAACCCAAATCAAAACAATTCTCTACCAACAAATAAGTTGCAAATTCCTTCCACTCATTATTATTCTCCTTTTCACTTTTTAAATATAGGTCAACTAACCTGGTCTGATTTTTATAATGAATTCTTCTACAACAAATGTAAGAAAAATTGGGCCTTTCTCCTGAAGTGACCTTAAACCTTGTAATTTCTTGGTCAAAATTCTCTGTACCAAAATTTTGAACATTTTCATCCACATTTCCTTCTATTACTGTATCAGTTTCTGCACTGCCCTCTTTTTCAGAAAAATAACTAACCTCAATTTCTTCACAAATGTTCTTTACATCTAATACAGATCCATGTAAAAGAGCACTGTTTAACTGTTTCAGCTTAAGTGCTAGACTTTTTGCATAATACAACCTTCTCACTAATTTCCTCACTTCAGTATGATGCACTGCTAACATCCTAAAAGGGTGAAAAACACTCTGACATACTTTTTTAGAAAGACATCTTAATCTTCTGTTTAATACTTTTCTTACTATACTTACGTAAGAAATTGCGGAAAAAATCAATTGAATCCTGCCGTACACTACAAATACTACTACAATTCCAAGTGTACACTGGAGCCTTAGGACGTCTCCCTAAAACTTCATCAGCTAACACCTCTTCTGCATTTCTTGGTACAATTTTCTCTTTTTCAATCGGACAACCGTCCTTCACCTCATATGCTCGACCACTGGTGTCAACTGCATGCAACAAATCATTAATCTGAAAGTAACTCTCTTCGTTAAAAAATGGCTCAGAACTTGAACTATGCTTCCATTCTTCAGAAAAAACATTACACAAATTAGTTCTATTAATTAGTCTTTTCCACTTACTTTTCCCTTTCAAAACATTAATTGCCTTGTCTAGTGTACGAAGTCTATTGATTACTAAAATATATAATTTCTTTTTTTATTCTAACGATTCATCCTCAATACCTTCTATTCCTTTTTTTTGCTTATAAAAAGCAGTTTTCCTTTTACAAATCTTTCCACTTTTCAATAAATTTAAGATAATTCTGTTATAAATCATTCTCTTCCGATATTCAACAAATTGACTCCTTCGTCTAGTACTAAAGATGTTCTCATTGCCACACACTTTTCCACCTTCTTTTCTCTCTAATACTTTTCTTTTCGTTGTTTTTGAAGATGTTTTCATCTTTGCCACATTATCCGCATTTTTTTGTCCTTATAGTTAATTCCCTTAAAAAATCCTTGGTTGTCTTACCAGGAGCATTCTTCTTTTTCTCTGTACAATGTCGTCTGGATGCATCTTGTAATTGTGTGGTCTTGGAAAAGTAAGCCTTTTTATACTTTCTTCTCTTCACCTCTTTAGTAGGCATCTTGATTTTCTTTAGTCTTTTCTTTAAATCTATTGTGAAGTAAAAAAAAAATGTTATAGACCACTACTAACATACTACATAGCAATTACAACAACTACATGATGTAAACAATGATTCACTTCATAATAAAGTTGAAGGTACAGCAACAGTGTCTGAGCAAAGTAGCATATCATACAGTCTCTGCCTGCAGCCCTGCACCATCTGTCCTGTATGTGTACCACGTCTATGTGTGCTTGCACTATCTTCGTCTCTGCATGAACCATCTCACCCTCTCTCTGCAACATCTTTTCTGTGACTACAACATCTGTTCCTCTACCTGCAGCCCTGCACCATCTATCCTCTGTGTGTTCCATCTCTGTGTCTGCTTCCACAATCTGTGTCTCTGCCTGTACTATCTATCCTCTGTGTGTACCATCTCTGTGTCTGCTTCCATTATCTGTGTCTCTGCCTGCACCATCTATCCTCTGTGTGTACCATCTCTGTGTCTGATTCCACTATCTGTGTCTCTGCCTGCACCATCTATTCTCTGTGTGTACCATCTCTGTGTCTTTTTCCACTATCTGTGTCTCTGCCTGCACCATCTCTCTTCCGTGTGTACCATCTCTGTGTCTGCTCCTACTATCTGTGTCTCTGCCTGCACCATCTATTATCTGTGTATACCATCTCTGTGTCTGCTTCCATTATCTGTGTCTCTGCCTGCACCATCTATCCTCTCTGTGTACCATCTCTGTGTGTTCTTCCACTATCTGTGTCTGTGCCTGCACCATCTATCCTCTGTATATACCATCTCCGTGTCTGCTTCCACTATCTGTGTCTCTGCCTGCAACATCCATCCTCTGTGTGTACCATCTCTGTGTCTGCTTCCACTATCTGTGTCTCTGTCTGCACCATCTATCCTCTGTGTTTACCATCTCTGTGTCTGCTGCCACTATCTGTGTCTCTGCCTGCACCATCTATTCTCTGTGTGTACCATCGCTGTGTCTGCTTCCACTATCTGTGCCTCTGCCTGCACCATCTATTCTCTGTATATACCATCTCTGTGTCTGCTTCCACTATCTGTGTCTCTGCCTGCACCATCTATCCTCTATGTGTACCATCTCTATATCTGCTTCCACTATCTGTGTCTCTGCCTGCACCATCTATTCTCTGTGTGTACCATCTCTATGTCTGCTTCCACTATCTCTCCCTCTGCCTGCACCATCTATCCTCTGTGTGTACCATCTCTGTGTCTGCTTCCACTATCAGTGTCTCTTCCTGCACCATCTCTCTTCTGTGTGTACCATCTCTGTGTCTGCTCCCACTATCTGTGTCTCTGCCTGCACCATCTATCCTCTGTGTACCATCTCTGTGTCTAATTCCACAATCTGTCCCTCTGCCTGAAACCCTATACCATCTATTCTCTGTGTGTACCATCTCTGTGTCTGCTTCCACTATCTGTCCCTCTGCCTGCAGTCATATACCATCTATTCTCTGTCTGTACCATCTCTGTGTCTGCTTCTACTATCTGTGTCTCTGCCTGCACCATCTCTCTTCCATGTGTACCATCTCTGTGTCTGCTCCTACTATCTGTATCTCTGCCTGCACCATCTATCCTCTGTGTATACCATCTCTGTGTCTGCTTCCACTATATGTGTCTCTGCCTGCACCATCTATCCTCTGTGTGTACCATCTCTGTCTCTGCTTCCACTATCTGTGTCTCTGCCTGCACCATCTCTCTTCTGTGTGTAACATCCATGTGTCTGCTCCCACTATCTGTGTCTCTGCCTGCACCATCTATCCTCTGTGTGTACCATCTCTATATCTGCTTCCACTATCTCTCCCTCTGCCTGCACCATCTATCCTCTGTGTGTACCATCTCTGTGTCTGCTTCCACTATTTGTGTCTCTGCCTGCACCATCTCTCTTCTGTGTGTACCATCTCTGTGTCTGCTTCCACTATCTGTCCCTCTGCCTGCAGTCATATACCATCTATTCTCTGTCTGTACCATCTCGGTGTCTGCTTCCACTATCTGTGTCTCTGCCTGCACCATCTCTCTTCCGTGTGTACCATCTCTGTGTCTGCTCCTACTATCTGTATCTCTGCCTGCACCATCTATCCTCTGTGTATATCATCTCTGTGTCTGCTTCCACTATCTGTGTCTCTGCCTGCACCATCTATCCTCTGTGTGTACCATCTCTGTGTCTGCTTCCACTATCTGTGTCTCTGCCTGCACCATCTCTCTTCTGTGTGTACCATCTCTGTGTCTGCTACCACTATCTGTGTCTCTGCCTGCACCATCTATCCTCTGTGTGTACCATCTCTGTGTCTGGTTCCACTATCTGTGTCTCTGCCTGCACCATCTATTCTCTGTGTGTATCATCTCTGTGTCTGCTTCCACTATCTGCGTCTCTGCCTGCACCATCTCTCTTCTGTGTGTACCATTTCTGTGTCTGCTTCCACTATCTGTGTCTCTGCCTGCACCATCTCTCTTCTGTGTGTACCATCTCTGTGTCTGCTCCCACTATCTGTGTCTCTGCCTGCACCATCTATCCTCTATGTGTACCATCTCTGCATCTGCCTCCACTATCTGTCCCTCTGCCTGAAACCCTATACCATCTATTCTCTTTGTGTACCATGCCTGTGTCTGCTTCCACTATCTCTCCCTCTGCCTGCAGCCCTATACCATCTATTCTCTTTCTGTACCATCTCTGTGTCTGCTTCCACTATCTGTCCCTCTGCCTGCAGTCCTATACCATCTATCCTCTGTGTGTACCATCTCTGTGTCTGCTTCCACTATCTGTGTCTCTGCCTGCACCATCTCTCTTCCATGTGTACCATCTCTGTTTCTGGTCCTACTATCTGTATCTCTGCCTGCACCATCTATCCTCTGTGTATACCATCTCTGTGTCTGCTTCCACTATCTGTGTCTCTGCCTGCACCATCTATCCTCTGTGTGTACCACCTCTGTGTCTGCTTCCACTATCTGTGTCTCTGCCTGCACTATCTCTCTTCTGTGTGTACCATCTCTGTGTCTGCTCCCACTATCTGTGTCTCTGCCTGCACCATCTATCCTCTGTGTGTACCATCTGTGTGTCTGGTTCCACTAGCTGTGTCTCTGCCTGCACCATCTATTCTCTGTGTGTACCATCTCTGTCTGCTTCCACTATCTCTCCCTCTGCCTGCACCATCTATCCTCTGTGTGTACCATCTCTCTGTCTGCTTCCAGTATCTGTGTCTCTGCCTGCACCATCTCTCTTCTGTGTGTACCATCTCTCTGTCTGCTTCCACTATCTCTCCCTTTGCCTGCACCATCTATCCTCTATGTGTACCATCTCTGTGTCTGCTTCCACTATCTGTGTCTCTGCCTGCACCATCAATCCTCTGTGTGTACCATCTCTGTGTCTGGTTCCACTATCTGTGTCTCTGCCTGCACCATCTATTCTCTGTGTGTACCATCTCTGTGTCTGCTTCCACTATCTGTGTCTCTGCCTCCACCATCTATTCTATGTGTGTACCATCTCTGTGTCTGCTTCCACTATCTGTGTCTCTGCCTGCGCCATCTATCCTCTGTATGTACCATCTCTATGCGTGCTTCCACTATCTGTCCCTCTGCCTGCAGTCCTATACCATCTATTCTCTGTGTGTACCATCTCTGTGTCTGCTCCCACTATCTGTGTCTCTGTCTGCACCATCTATCCTCTGTGTGTACTATCTCTGTATCTGCTTCCACTATCTGTGTCTCTGCCTGCACCATCTATTCTCTGTGTGTGCCATCTCTCTGTCTGCTTCCACTATCTATGTCTCTGCCTGCACCATCTATCCTCTGTGTGTGCCATCTCTGTGTCTGCTTCCACTATCTGTCCCTCTGCCTGCAATCCTATACCATCTATTCTTCCACTATCTGTGACACTATCTTTGTCTCTGCCTGCACCAACTATTCTCTGTGTGTACCATCTCTCTGTCTGCTAAACCTAACTCATTTCATAAATACATTTCAAATATGAACCATTAGTTTTTTGGCAGCATTTCATCCAAACATGATACACAATACAGGAACAAAAAGTCCCAATATGCTTGTAAATCTGCCCATAGCGAACACAGCACTCTATATATATATTACGTGGGTCATTGCTAAAAAGAGATCTAAAAAAACAGAGAGTATTACTAAGAAAGCAGAGGAAGAAGTATAAAATGAAAGCAGAACATTAGGGGATAGTAAAAACAACAACAACAAAGGAAACACAAAAAACTATTTTAAAAAAAACAGCACTCTCAAAAAAGAAAGGAAAATATAAGGAAAGAGTGGAAATTCCAGAAAACAAAGGACACTATATGCAGAGAGAGGTACACTGTGAGGAGAGACAGGGGAGATTATAGAAAAAAATGCAAATATAATTCTTTAATTTACACAGACACTCAGTGTGATCCAGGACAAAAAGTTTAAAACCAAACTATTTTCCAAAACACATTTACCACACGAAAAAGTTCAAGACACAGAACACAACCTAACTATTTCAGCAGTACAATACAGTGCAGAAACCCGAGTCATTTTCAAAATACATTTCCAATTTGCAGCATTACGTTTTGCCAGCATTACATCCAAACATAGGACACAATATTTTTATGAAAGAAAACAGTATAACCAGAGAGAGGTAGACTGTGAGAAGAGACAGGGGAGATTATAGTAAAAGGTGCAAATATAATTCTTTAATTTACACAGACACTCTGTGTGATCCTGGACAAAAAGTTTAAAACCAAACTTTTTACCAAAACACATTTACCACACGAAAAAGTTTAGGAGACAGAATACAGCCTATCTATTTCAGCAGTACAATACAGTGCAGAAACCTGAGTAATTTTGAAAATACATTTCCAATTTGCAGCATTACTTTTTGCCAGCATTACATCCAAACAAAAGACAAAATATTTTCATGAAATAAAACAGTATAACCAGAGAGAGGTAGACTGTGAGAAGAGACAGGGGAGATTATAGTAAAAGGTGCAAATATAGTTCTTTAATTTACACAGACACACTGTGTGATCCTGGACAAAAAGTTTAAAACCAACCTTTTTACCAAAACACATTTACCACACGAAAACGATTAAGAGACAGAACAAATCCTATCTATTTCAGCGCTACAATACAGTGCAGTGCAAAATACATTTCCAATTTGCAGCATTACTTTTTTGCCAGCATTGCATCCAAACATGAGACTCACACTGTGACCTTAGACACATAACAGAAATCCTTGCAATTCAGTCAAATAATTACTACAGTCAAATGGGGGGGAAGAGGATCTTCCTAGTAGTGTTCTATTAAGAGAGCAAAGGTGAGGAAGACAAAAAGAGAGAGACAATGAGAGCAAAAAAATAAACAAAAGAAATTAAATCAGATGGTCAGAGAGAATTATAAAAACAGGAGTAAAGGAAAGGGATAATGACAGTGAAGAAAAAAAGGGTAAGGAAAGGAGAGTGGGAGAAAAAAACATATTAAGAAAAAGGCAAAAGGTGTAAGTAAAACAGAAGGATTTATATAGAAACGGGAGAAGGAAAAAGAACACTGTTGGACAGAAAGGAAGACAGTGAGAGACAGTGAAAGAGCAGGAGAGTGAGTAATTTCCACATTGCAACTCATTTTTATTATTAACTTAAAATACACGACATATATTCCCTCACAAATTAATAACTCACCTTTAAAAATGCTTTTGAAGATTGAGAACAGTGCCAAAAACACACCAGATTTTCTTCAGCAGAAGCTCTGAAATGTACCTCAGACACTGCAACCACAAATGGCCCTGATTCCCTCTCATTAAACACACATTTCTCTGTACATACCCAATGAAATTTCTTCCCACACAAATTCAAAACCAAACTAACATTTTAATTGGTTGTACATTTCAACACTTTCAAAGTCACATAATGTTCAACCATCCCCCACTGCTCTCTCTGCCTGTTACCATGGCAACTCTCCATAGAACACCTATCTGAACTCAAAAGGTTAAAAGTTCATCTCTCAATGTTGCAAACCAAACCAGCAAGTGTGTTTGACTTCTCAATATTCCAGCTTATCCTGTGCAATGTTCTTTTCAATGACTTTTTCTAAACCAATAGTAATATTACTTTAAAAAAACAGTAAGATGCATCCTAGTTTTCAATCTTAAATTATCAGAAACCACCAATCATTTCTTCTTTTTCAAGTGCACTGAATCTCAACCACTTTTTTTCTCTAAACTCCTACTTTCAAACTGCCATTTCATTTCCACAACCCATCTGAGTACAACCACATCTGCCTTCAAGATGCTGAAAGTCTGGATAGTAGGACATAGCTATGTTTTCTGGAGTGAAAGGTATGCAGCAAATAGATGCTTTCATAACCTTGGTTTACCAAATGTGGATATTATGTGGATTGGCCAGAGAGGATTGAGATGTCACCAATTGATGCCAATGGTAAAATCCTTTATGCATCTACCACACCCTAACCTCATAATTGTGCACTGTGGTGGCAATGACCTGGGCACTTTGACTGGGGTAGGTCTGGAAATGCTTTTAAAGGACACCTTTGGGCAATTGATGTCACTTTTTCCAAAAACTGCCTTGGTATATTCTAATATATGCCAAAGTCAAAATTAGAACTGGTCCAACCAATTTTGTCCACAGATTGAGAAAGCAAGGAAACATGTGAATAAGTCTGTTTCTGCTTTCCTCAGAGACTATGGTATGGGTTCTATATACCACAACAACTTGCGTTACAACATGCAAGGCATATATAGGAGAGATGGTGTACATTTTACAGATGAGGGGAATAGAGTCTTCATTTTAAACTTTAGACTCTGCATCGGTACTTACCTATAGGTACAAAAAACACCCAATGAACACAACGGCTCTTTTTAGAGCCAACCAACATCTAAACACTCTAACTTATTATTTAACTGTATTTTTTTTCAGTTTTCTTTCTGACGTTCCCTCAGTAGGCCTAGGGGGTCAGGGAGACTCTACCCTGCCCCCTTTTCATGTTCTCCACTTTTATTTGTCACTCTGTTTTAAAACTACACAAAATGGCAGCTATGGGGTGCGAGCAACGTGTGCACACCTCGTGTTGAAAAAAATAAATTTAAAAAATGTTTTTTCCCCTTTGAAGGCCTTCAGGGACCCCCGAGAAAGCCTAGGGGGTCAGAGAGTCTCTTCCCTGCTTCCGTTTCTTGTTTTACAAAAATCGGGTAAAATGTCATTCATTTGCGATGCGTGCGCGCAACATGCGCGCACGTCAAGACATGTGACTTGAAAACAAAGTCATGTGACTCTAAAACAACACTTTTGATTGGTTATTAGTAGTTTCTTTTCCAGAATCTTCAAAAACCCCACCCACTTTCCTCACTATTTCTTTCACTTTCTTGGAAGAAGCACCTTTACTGCAGTGTTCCTCCTTTGGACTTTGTTTTTTGTTTCTGAATTGAAAAGACGGCAGACAGACAACAGGATTCCTCCTCCTCTGACTCAGATGTGCAGCAACACCAGCAACCTGCCAAGAAGTCAAAGGACTCTGCTCCTAATATCCGGCCACTTTTCAAGGAAGTGCATCTCCGGTGTAACAAATGCTATGAAGTACTTTGCTACGGAGAGCAAAGTCTGAATTTAATGGAGCTGAAAATTCGCACCCACCAATGCTCCAGGCAATAATTTTTTTCATTCAATTTTTTTTTGTTCCTGTTGAGCACTTTATGGTTAACTTTTTGTTTGTTTGTTAAAAGAAAACAACAACAAAAAATATCAAATTGATAAATAACTCCAAAAAAACTACAAAACGAAAAAGACAAAAAAACAGTTTTTTTTCAGAACTCACTTCACTTCTCCATGAAGAGCTATATCTCTTATACACTGTGTCATACTTTTTTTGAATGAATGAGTAGAGTATAAATGAATGACTGCCATCACTGAGTGTAGGGGAGGAAGGAACTAATACAATGAGTGTGGAAAGGGTAGTATGGTGAGTGAGGAAAGGGGAGTCAAAGAGTGACTGAAAAAAGGGACTAAGGGTAGGGAATAAAGGTAAGGAGATTGTAAGAGTAAGGGAATGGCAGTAAGGAAAGGAGAGTGAGGGAGGGGGAGTGAGAGAAGGGGAGCAGGGGACGGAGACAGGAAAGGGGTGTTAGATTGAGAGGAAGAAGTAGAGCAGGGTAAAGGCGGTTGAAGTAAGAGAACTGCAGTGATGGTGAGAGAAGGGGTATGAGGATAAGAAAAGAGGGGTAAGGTAAAGAGAGATGGGGAGTGAGGGAGAGATAAGTGGAGTGAAGGGATGAAGGGAGTTAGGAAACTGGAGTGAAAGAAGGGGAGTAAGGATTTCAATCACGGAAGGAGAGTGAGGGACAGTGAGTGAAAGAATGCGAAAAAAAGAAGGGGTGTGACATACAGACAGGAAGAAGTGTAGTGGGAAAAGGGGAGTGACTATAAGTAAAGGATAATAACAGTTAGGGAAGGGGTATAAAGATGAGGGAAGGAGAATGACAGAAAAGGTTAAAAATGTACACAGAGGGAAAGTGAGTGTTGGAGAGAGAAGGAGTGGTAGAAACAGAGACGTTAAGGAAATCAAGGGTAAAGGACACAGAGGGAAAGAGACAGAGAGCAAGGAACACTGTGATCTTAGACACATGAAAGTATGCCTTGCAATTCAGAAAAATAATTATTGCAGTGAAAGAGAGTCTAGCTGGGAGTACTGTCTTAGGTTTTAGGACGGAGCAGTGGTGTTCAGGGAGTTTTGGGGCTCAAGGTGGAAATGAAAATGTATAAATGAGAATTCACTCACATCATTACTACATGCTACAGAGACACTTGGTAAGCAATTTCTTCAGCTCTCCCAGGCCTGACTCAAACCATGACTACATGCTTTGCATTAATTGTAAACACATCAACTAAACAAATTATTCTACCACCATTTTGTAAAATAAAGTCTGACTCACACTGTGATCGTAGTTGAATAAAAACAGAAAAATGTTGCACACTATACTGTAAGACTCAGTTTTTACCACAATCACTTGGCTACTAGCTCAACGATTACAATTAAAGAAGAATAGTTTCTCAAATAATTTTTAATTTTTAAATATAAATTTATTTTTCTGAATTTTCAAAATCTAATAGCACTTCAAACATTAATTGGTCTGGAATTTCTTCGTCCAAAATCTCCAGACATGATTCCTCGAACTCATACATGTCCAAGACTTCAAAAAATTCATGGTCCATTGACTCGTCAAAACAATCACTTATAGTATGTCCTCCAACGATTGCCTCTTCTTCAATGTTGCTGTCAGTAAAAGGATTATTCTAATCTTCAAGGAGACTCGCTGAAATTTCAAACATTACTTCCAATGTCTCCTCAATTTGCTCCATTTCCTTTTTTTTTTTAAATGTGTTGTGATACCTTATAAAAAAAACTTACATTTCTCGTTTTTAGTAATAGATAATACAAAACTAGCTTTTTCACCAATTTTATTCTTTCATATTATTATACAGAAACTTTTCTCATGTACTTTATATGATTATATCACTTAAATTTGTTTATAAGAATTTATACTTATAAAATGACCTGACTAACTTTGTGAGTACCTGTATTCACATATTTTCAAACACATCAACCAAGCAAATTATTCTATCAGAATTTTCCTAAAATGATTACTAAATGCTAGTGAAAGAGTTTCTATGGCACTTATAGTGAAGTGAGGTAAGAGATATGAAGGTGAGGAAAGGAGAGTGAGAAAAAAAGCATATTAAGAGAAAAGAAAAAGGAGTAAGTAAAACAGAAGGATTTTTTTTAAAAAGAGAGAAAGGAAAAAGAACAGTGGTGGAGAGAAAGGGAGACAGTGAGAGAGAGAGAAAGAGAGGGAGAGTGAGAAACTTCCACATTAGAAAACATTTTTCTTAATAACTTAAATTATACAACATAGTTGCCCTTATAATTTAACTACTTACCTTTTAAAATACTGCTGAAGATTTAGTACAGTGTGAATCACACACCAGATATTGTAAACCAAAAATCTCTCAAATGTACCCCAGACACTGCAATCACAAAATGTCCGTGATTTCCTGTCATTTTTCACACATAACTCCATACATAACCAATCAAATTTCTTCCCACACAAATACTAAACCAAACTAACATTTTAATTGGTTGTACATTTCAACACTTTCAAACTCACATAATGCTCAACCTACCCCCACTGATCTATCTGCCTCTTACCATGGTAACTCTCCATGGAACACCTATCTAAACTCAAAAGGTTAAAAGTGCATCACTCAATGTTGCAAACCAATCAGCAAGTGTGTTTGACTACTCAATATGCCAGCTTATCCTGTCCAATGTTCTTTTCAATTACTTTTTCTAAACCAATAGTATTATTCCTTTTTAAAAACAGTACTATGCACCCTAGTTTTCAATGTACAATTATGAGAAACCACCAATCATTTTATTTTTTCAAGTGCACTGAATCTCATCCACATTTTTTTCAAACTCCTATTTTTAAAACACAACTGTTCTTTTTAGAGACAACCAACTAAACACTGAAACTTGTAATGTAACTGGTTTTTTGTTTTTTTTTCCGAATGACGAAATGGCAGCCAAAAGGGTGCGAGCACCGTGCGCGCACCTCGCGTTTTATTCGGAAAATAAAAAAAAATGTTTGGGCCTTCTGGTGCCTTTAGGGACCCCCTGAGAAGGCCTAGGGGGTCAGGGAGTCCCTACCTTGCCCCCTTTTCACATTATCCACTTTTGTTTTTGGCTCTGTTTTGCTTCAGAAAGACAAAATGGCGGCTAACAGGTGAGAGCACTGTGCGCGCACCTCGCGATTTCTTTTGTTTTAAAAAAAAGATTTTTGGGACCTTCAGGGGTCCTTCAGGCCCCTCAGAAGGCCTAGGGGATCAGGGAGACTCTACCCTGCCCCCTTCTCAATTTTTCCACTTTTGTTTTGCACTATTCTCTTAAAATACATAAAATGGCATCTGGAGGGTGCGAGCACCGTGCGCGCACCCCGCGGTTTAAAAAATAAATAAATATTATTTTGGGCCTTCAGAACTCCTTCAGTGACCCCCTGAGAAGGCCCAGGGGGTCAGGGAGACTTCACCCTGGCCCCTTTTCATGTTTCCCACTTTTAGGCTCCCTTCTGCCTCGAAAACAAGATGGCGGGCAACACTTCCTGATTTCTACGGATTCTAATGTTAACAGACATCCAACAGCAAATCAAAATTCCGCTCGCGCACAGGAAGGTGCGAGCACCGGTGTGCGCACGGTGCGCGCTTATAGATATGTACATTTTTTCAAATACAATTTTCTCAAAAACTACTGGAAGAATTTACACCATTTAAACAAAAGGCCGTACTGCGTACCAGTCCCTACCATTTTGCCAAGTTTGGTGTAATTCCGATCAGCCGTTCGGGCTGTAGCCGTGTCTAATCGTCCTATGGAAAATAACATGGGGAAAACACGTTTTGGGACCCCACTTTTTTCTAAGCCCCCACTTGACAAATCACCCCAAAACTTTCAAGGAAGGAGCGGAGCGGGCCATCTTCTTTGAGAAATTCGCGAAGATTCATCAACCGGCGCCAAAGTTATTCCCAATAGAATGTTGTGGATTTCCTATGGAAACTAGGTCCTAACTATAACTACCTACTGGCGACCTCCAGTAGGTAATATAGATATATATATATATATAAATATATAATATATATATATATATATGTATATATGTATATGTTTATATATGTATAGGAGTCAAGCGGCAGACTCAAGTGGCAGAAGGGAATCAAATACCTGATTCACTCAAACCTGCCTCTGCAAATTTTCTTTGTAATGTTCAGGACGGGATCCTCCATTCCCGTTGCTGCCAGAGCAACCCTGCAGGATTGGGGCCCCCCATCATGGAGTTGTGTTTTGCGATGTTGTCAGCATCTTTGGGGGCATGACCCACTCGCAGGACCCTCTTACTCTACACCAGACCAAATAGGACTGCTGTGATATTTCTTGGTGGTAGAGGTGAGAAAGGGAGATGAGTGATGGCACACCTCACTCAGACAGTTTTGGAGTATCATGTCATTTCGTAAAAATTTTCTGCCACTTTTGAAACATTTTTGTGCACCCAGATACTTTACTCCAAGTGTGATTTTAATAAATGCAATGATGGCTAAAAAAGCTATTAAGCATAATATATTGCCAATGTTTGCACTATCAACACTAATGCATTGTGGAACCTGTAGTGCCTGCTGATGTCACATGACGCAACTGGAGCACTTACAATCAATAAATGTTTACTACCTGTCAACAAGGCTTGGCAAATTTTCTTTGTAATGTTAAGGACGGGATCCTCCATTCCCACTGCCGCTGGAGCCTCCCTGCAGGGTTGGGGGCCCCATCATGGAGTTGTGTTTTGCGATGTTGCCAGCATCTTTGGGGGCATGACCCACTCACTTTACACCAGACCAAATAGGACTGCTGTGGTATTTCTTGGTGGTAGAGGTGAGAAAGGAGATGAGTGAGGTGGAGTATCATGTCATTTCGTAAAACTTTGCTGCCACTTTTGAAACATTTTTGTGCACTCAGATACTTTACTCCACATGTGATTTTAATGAATGCAATGACGGCTGAAAACGCTATTAAGCATAATATCATGTTGCCAATGTTTGCAATATCAACACTGATGCATTGTGGAACCTGTAGTGCCTGCTGATGTCACATGACACAATTGGAGCACTTGCAATCAATAAATGTTTCCTACCTGTGAACAAGGCGTAACAACACCGAAACGCATAAGGAGTCAAGTGGCAGAAGGGAGTAAAATGCTTGATTCACTCTCAAACTGGGCTGTGCAAATTTTCTCTCTCTCTCTATATGTATATATATATATATATATCTAAGAACACTTTTCTTCCTCGTTTTCTTTCGGCTTGAGTTTAAAGAGCACGGACCACAGGATTCTTTCAAATACCGTTCTCCTTATTAGGATTCACAGACTGAGACGGCAGCCATAACGCGTTGCAGCCCTCCCTGGGGACTTGATCACATGACGCGATGCTACCTATGGCAATGATTTTTAAAGGTTACACTTTTTTCTTTTTTTAAACATCGTTTTTCATTGGGTAATAGTGTACCACATGATACAATGTGCAAAACTGTGCTTGGTGCTATTTAGCTTACTAAAACTGCATAGCAGTACATTATGACATCCATAGTCATTTATGACTTTCATCATTGTGTCATTCTTAGTTAATACTGGGATAATTCCCAAAGTAAAAGATCACAATTGATTTTCTTGGTATAATTTCAGTACTTATTGCAGATCATGATGTTCAATCTACTTTGGTGGCAACTAGATGAGACAATAACTGAAATGATCAATTAAACTATTATTTTATAGTCTGCTTTGCCTCATGGGACAGTTCATTATCAATAAATATAAATCCATAAATATATATAAAAAAATATAAAAATAGATAAATATAAATAGATATATATACACATACACATATCCATAAATATCAATGTAAATCCAATAAATATGCATTAAAACAACCCATCCTCTCAATTGTAAAAATGAAAATCTTCTAGTTGACTTTGCCTCGTTGTGCAAATTTCTGAGCAAAAATTACATATAAACACCATATCATTAAGACAATTATTTTCACCACTTCCCAATCTCTATTTTTTTATATATTTTTTGTGGCGTTTTGGGATAAATCCCTATTGTCTCTTGGTGTCTGATCTTTACATTGAGACGCTTAGAAAATTTCCAGTTGTCTGATCTTTATATCCTAGTTTGCTAAGTTACTGTTGTTGCTGGATGTACCTGTGCAAAAAAGCGCATGTGCAAAACATAAAAGAGCAAAAAGTGCAAATTGTGCCTAATAAAAAGGTTAAGATAGCTTTAAAAAGACTATGGGGGGAGGCGGTACTAGATCATTTTTGATTTTTAGTTTGTTGTATGATACTTCATTTTTAGCAAACTTAGTAATATTAAGTGCTAACAGATCTTCAATTGATCTGTAACTGCGGAATTGGAGCTGACACCCTCACTTTACAGGCTTGCATGTAGGTCCTCCGAACTATTCAGTCCATTAGGATGCTTACTATCTAAATTTAACATGTAATGCATCTCTAACAGAGGGGTTTTTTCTCTGTCACCTCCTCTTTTGTTTTTGGGGACCAAATCAATAAGAAAATATTTAAGATCCTTTGGGTTACCCTCATGTTTTTCTTGAAAGTGGCGGGATGACTGAACGTGGTTTTTGATGGCTCGTATGTGTTGGAGCACCCTTTATGCCCTGGTAGGATGGTACTTCCGATGTATCTTAAACCACATGGGCACTCCAACACATACACCACATGATCAGTCTTACAATGTAGGGCTTTGGTTATTTCCCTCAGTGGTATTCTCCCCATGTTGGCAGGCTTTGCAAACCTTGCATTTATAGAATCCTTTTCTTTGCACCAGCCAAGAGCCCTTGGCTGGCGTGCCACAGGGGTCATTGTCCACTAATACATCTTTCATAGATGCCCCCCTTCTGTATGTTATAGAGGGTCTTTTAGAAACGGTTTTACCAATAATAGGATCCTGTTTGAGGAAATGCCAATTTTTATTGATCATCTTTCTCACTGCTGTTTGTTGTCGGTTGTAATCTAGTATAAATCTAAAACTACTTGAAGTTTCCTCTTGGACACTAGGAACATGTTGAGTATTTATTAACATTTCCCTGTCCACTAGATTACACTTGGTGAGCACATTTTCTAGACATTTGTTACTGTAGTCTCTCGCTTTGTAACTCTTCATGCATTTACCTTGCGCTGATTGTAATGCTTCGCTATTGCTGCATATTCTCTTTATGCGCAGTAACTCACCATGGGGAATGCTTTGTATTAGGTGGTTAGGGTGTGCACTACTGGCATGCAGGATTGCATTCCCTGCCGTGGGCTTTCGATGTAATTTAGTCTCCACCCTTCCTTGGTCTATAAACACCTCAACATCCAGGAATGTTACCCTGGTTCTACTCATGTTGGCAGTAAAATTTAGATTTAGACTATTTATATTGAGGGAGTCAATGAACTCACTTGCATCATTTTCCGTACCTCGCCTACATTTTGGGGTCTGCATCTAAAAGGACCCTCTTGCACACTCATTAGGGCTCACCTAAAGCTTTTAAATCTTAATCTGAGGTTGCAGGTAATGCGGGCTCTGGGACCTTATGCAGGGAAGGATGATAAAATTGGTGTATTACACTGTGTACCCATTTTCCTTATATTCAAATTCCCTGGGGCACCTGTGTTAAAATGCACAACAAACACACTTTTAACCAGGATTTGGATCTTAAACATGGAGTGCAGGAATGCCAAATTGGTTTTGAGTGAAAGTAAAATCATGGGACATGACAGGGCATCTTGAGAAGACCTGAATGGTGTATAAGAGTATCAGGACTCCGTTTGAAAAACTCTGTGTATTTAAGTACAAAGGATACCAAGTCTTAGGTAGAACTAAATGTGTATTATGGATTGCATGATTCATTACCATTATGAAGCCAGTTGGTTGGTCCATGCCAGCAGTTCTTATTCAGTTCATAGATCAACTAGGGCCCGATGTAGGTAAATCTTTTTTACCAAAATCTTAAATACCGATTCATACCAAATCGGTATTTAAGAAGTGGTAAAAAAGAGGAGGGCAGATGTAGGTAATTTTATTTTTATAATTACCGAATCGGAAGGAATCGGTATTTACCGATTTGGTAAATACTGAATCGGTAATGCCCATTAATTCCTATGGGCATTGAAGCCCATAGGAATCAATGGGCATTTCCGAATCGGTATTTACCAAATCGGTAAATACCGAATTTTGCATGGGTGCAGGGGGTGTCACTTTGACACCCTCTGGCACCCCAATTACAGGCATGTGTGCCATGTGGCACACAGACATGCCCTAAGGGCATGTCTGTGTGTCACATGGCACAGGTGTGCATGCACACCTGGATTCGGTATTTTACCACCCAATTGGATTGGGTGGTAAAATACCGACTCCTAAAGGCCTGTGGCACTGTTTGCAGTGCCACCTACATGTGAGATTTACCGAATCAGTAAAATTACCGATTCGGTATTTTACAGAATCGGTAAATTTACCAATTCTGTAAAAAAGGTCCCCTACATCTCAATGACCCATTTACCGGTCGGTAACGGCCGAATTCGGCCGTTACCGACTGGTAATGGCCACCTACATCGGGCCCCTAGTCTCTTGCTAGTAGTCTGACAATGAAAGTTTTGAATAAATCAAATTCAACAGTGTCATGTAATAGGAGGGAGATCCTGACATTGACATGTCAGTACTAAGTCCAGGCCAGGGAGATTTTGCTTTAGACTTCTACATTTGTAATCTTTAGATAGTGATATGAGAAAGGATCTCAGCCTGTGATGTGACAGGGGATGACTTGAAATCCATTACGTATATCCATTAGGATGTCATGCAGTCCTCTGGCTTGACAAAAGCGCTCACCTAATCCGCTCCAATGAATGATTTAAGAACCCTCTGGACCTTACATCAAGGTCTATTGGTTGAGGTGACCCCTGTGGAGTTGCTAAATGTGAAAATCTTTCCAAAATATAAAAGTCCATGGCGTATGTTCATAAAATAATTTGTACACTCCATGCACTTTGCACATGGGCATATTGCAGGTAGAGTGTGTAACCATGGAAAAAGTCAGTTCAGCCTTCCATGCTTCTAAGTTCGGTGAATTAATTATCATTAAACTTGTGAATTTTTTGTACGCTATTAATAGCATTTAGAAATGGCAGAAGTGCACTACGAAGTGCTGTATGTAAATCAATATTAATAATCATCATTGATATTACCTGTATTATTATTATTATTATTATTGTTGTTAAAGTTGTCATTACTGTTATTCCAAACAAAATGGTGTACCCTATGTGAGGTATGGAAAATTTAGATTTTTAGGCATGGTTTTAAGAGAGTGGGGCATATTTCAAAAAGGGGGCTGTCACTAGAAGGTGTATGGTTTCAAAAGTGTGTGTCAGTGGACTAGAATTAGACTTGGAAATGGAGGAGTGGGATAGGGAGGATAGGTGTTACCAAACAGCAATTTTGGAAATGATCATCTTTTGCAAGGTCTACCCCGAGATGTTTGTCTTGACTGTCTTTGCTGGCTGTAAAGCTCTGTGCATTTTATCTCTGCTAACCATTGGTAAAGTGTCTGTGTCCTCTCTTTCATCATAATTAAATTAGCATACTCCTAGTTGGAATCTTTAACTTTACTATGAGACCATAGTGTATGGTACATAAGTGTAGCTAGGACGTGTAAGCTTTTTCATTTTTTTCTTTTCTTTCATTCTTTTTCTTTTTCTCTTTTTTGTTTGTTTGCTTCTTTGTTTCTTTCTCTTTCCTTTCTTTCTTTCTTGAAAGAGGGTGACTGCCAGTGGTCAAGCAATTTGATTTCTTTTAGGTCTGTGTTAGCTAAGACCTTTTGATTTTACTGAAATTATCTGTATGGCATAGTTACTTAGAGGGGTTTTCGGCTACTCTTCATCCATTTTTTGTGGTTGTACCATCACAATTTTGTCCAGCCCACTGGAGCACGCCTCATGGGGCAATGCGTCACCTCACTTCACCTATTGGCTGACTTCACTTATAGCTTTATAGCTGGCCGCAGCGGCCTATACCGGCTATTAAAGGCCCGCTACAGCGTTAAAGGCCTGAGCAGGAGGCGAGGGACTTTAACAAGGGAGCGGGACTTTAATAGCCAGTATAGCCCAGCTACAAAGGGCAATAAGACTATTAGAACATTCTGCTACTAGAGGGCAGAATGTTCTAACAAATTAAACAAAGGCCTCTCGGAGTTCGAGGGGTTTTAAATCCCCTCGTGCTCCGAGACGCCTTTGTTCAGAGCAATAGCTAAGAACAAAAGCAACATTGGAATGTTGCTCTGCGGGCCTTTTCCGGTCCGTAGAAGCAGAGAGCACTCCATTGTCTTCAATGGAGTGCTCCACATTCCAATGTTCTAATATGAATTACGCCATGCTGCCCTTTCACAAGGAGCTCATCCACACGCAAAATAGTTCCTTTCAGTGCCAGGGAGTACTATAATAATGCGTGTTTTTTTAAGTCCAAAATAGATTTATGCTTTTTGCCAATGTCTTGTTTTAGATTGATAAATTTCTGACTGCTTCCAAAACAATAACGTTTTGCAAAAATAATGACAAAACAAAACTTGTCAAAAGGCTGGTGGACATTACCAGACCTATTGCCTATTGGCTTTTTTGTTAGAGTTTTATATATAGCGAACTAGACCTGAAGACATGGGGTATCAAAACGCTTTACCTAGTACCAGTTTCATTACACAAGGACAAATTCATTTTTGTTAGGCATGTGCAGATTAAGTTATTTGACCAGAATCACAGGATGTTGAGCTTCGTTGCCAAGACTCGAACCTGGTTTCCCAGCTGCCACGTTGACCGCTCTAGCCGTAAGGCTACATCCTCTCCCAATGTTTGTTGTTAACTTTCACTATCTAGCAATTTCAAGGGTAGGGACAGGTTTTGTGATCAATCTAATATTTTGCCACATTAAACTTCTGAAGTAGAACAGCTGATGAGATTACTGAAGGAATGTATCATATCATGAAATACTTTGCATCAAATTCCTCAGAATTCCTTCAAATAAAGGATATACTTTTCCCACATCAAAGCCAATATGTGGTTATGTACAACAAGATAAAAGCCTTCTGTTACTATAGATCAGGCTATTCTGACTGATGTAGCAGGCACAGAGCAAACTAAAGGCTAATGTTTCCTGCTAACAACGTCTATAATTTCTGATACTGCAGCCAGTGCCTTAGCAAGAAGTGTAATGGTAGAGGATATATATAATTCACAAACATTATTTCATAGCCTTCCATGATTTTGACCTACATAGCAGAATATGCAATGTAGCTGATTGAGCTGTTTGCATTTCCAAACCCTATTTGTTCATTCTGTTCTGAGAAGATTGTGAATTAATGCCTTGAATGTGTACTCGCCTTATGTGAATCAGCACAAGTGGTACAGAAATTAAAATACATGAACTTGACGTGGCGCCTACTTTGCCACAGTGGTTTGCAGTGAAGGCAATGTTTCAAGCTGTGCTGGCATTACTTTTTTCATGTGTAGGGCTGTGATAAATGTACACCCCCCACAAGGTCCCAATCTCGTAAGACAGTGAGACATCTGGTGGTACTTCTTCTATTCAGGGACAAACTTCCTTCATAAAGGTAAGAACGTATGCCCAGATTCACAAAAGAGTCACAGAATGCAGCGCAGCAACCAAAAACGCTGTGCTGCATTGCATGACAGGGCGTAAGCCAGGGAGCACCATATATGCAGAGATATGGCTCGCTCCTCCCCTCACCCTGCCACAAGCGATGGTTTTAGCTACTGTGTGCCAGGCACACACCGTAGCGCCATAGTGCTAGGGTGCGGGCCTGAGTCTAGCATAGGATTTGTACAGGAAGAATACCCTTCCAGTGCAAAATACTGTGATTAGACACACTTTAAAGCATTTCCTACTTTGTATGTGTGCTGTACAGTGCAGCATGGATGCAAAGTCAGAAAAGCAAGGAGTTATGAAAAATTCCTCATTTTACTACCTGCTTTCCCGTATCATTAATTTTTGGCGGCAAATCCAGTCTACTAATGTCAGTAGGTAGGGATGTGCATAAAAAATCATAAGCGGGTTGCATGGGACGGCCCATGTACCACCCATGTAACACCCTGTTGATGTAAAGTAATGCAAAGCTGCGTTTTAACGTTGCTTTACATTACTTTTCCATACAAACCAACACAAATATTAATTTGTGTTGGTTTATTAATCCCCAAACAGGTTTAGACTAAGGTGTGCATTAAAAAAGTAATGCTAACGCAACGCTAAACCTTTGTAAATCTTGGCCTTGGTCCACAACGACTGTGTGTCATTGCAGCACTGTTAATGCAACACAGTACAAAGGAAGCTGATATTTCCCACTGATGGATTTTTTAGACTGTTGCAATGTAACAATACATTAGATTTGTATTTGCGAAACATAATTTATTAAATCCCATGCTTATTCTGAATCTCTCTTTTCAGAGAAAGTGGAGCAAGTGTTCAGAGTCACTGTTTGACATTTTTTGCCCCTAAAATACAATCAAACAACCGTCTTATGGACCATGACAGTTTAGCTTGTATTTGTGTTGCAAATGCAGAATAAATCAATGTGGCCTGTCTGAATATTAGTGCGGTACTGTCTTGATGAGTAAATAGCTTAATATGGTCCCGTATAGCTAATGCCTCAGGATACTTTATCAACCCATACTTCCCACCCTGCAAAGTATATAGGTCTAACTAATATCACGGGCAAGACACACATTTACAATTTTTGGGTTAGGGGTTGTAAACCCGCAGCCGTTTTTATTCTCACACAAATTTCACAAAAAACATATTTTCAAAAATGAAGGCGCAGAAACCCATAATGTTTACAGTATATTTTACCAAAGACTTGATGTCTCACCTTAACAGAGATGTAAATACAGTCATTTTCCTCAGCATATCTAACAATTTGAACGTATTCCAGCGCATCAACAACATTTGCTTCAAGTGAGATTATGACTGGTCTTGATGTCTCTTGGACTGAACCTCCCTTGCCCAACCAAAAAGGAACCTGGTTGGGTCCCTCCTTAAGGGAGGACCCCACCCACTTACATCACCTCCCCTACTGGGGCATGCCTGTGTAGGGGGCCTACCTGCCCATCAGGATACTTACCTCGGGCACCCCCTACATCCTTTGTCTTTTCCCAAAGGCCTCTGCAAGTTTGGTGCCCATTGCGCCTGCTTGGGTGGTTGGCCTGTCGGTGACCGCTCCCAAGCCCCACAACCCTGTACCTTCAATTCAACTCACTAAGAGCAACCCTTAGGGGATCCTGTGACACCTCTGTTATCTTTGTCTGAAAGGAAAAAGGATGTCCTATATGGACCCACACTGTTCCCCCAATCATGACCTCAACTGCCACTGGCCAACATATTTCACCTACTATCTGCTCCCTTACCCCATTCACACTACCGTGGGTGATGAATAAACCAAGTTGTTAAGTTCTCCTGGGGCATTGCATTGCCTACCTTTGTCAAGTGAACTCCGTTCCATGAGAAAAAAACACTCATCCCTTATACAGCTGTGGGGTATGGACGACAGCCTGGCTGACGTTAACAACTTACCAATCATAGTATTTACTCGCCTTACGGAATTGTTGAGTGCTTTGACAGACTTACCACTTCTCTACTGCATTCTAGGAATTATGTTGGACCAAGCTAGCGTGGCCTGTGGAAATTTCCGTGCAAGCCAGGAAAACTCAGGCTTTGTCATTTCAAACAAGTCCCTCCTGTCAATCTCCACCAGGTAATTTCTGCTGAGATGCACTATAATGACCCCCAGGGGCAGATACCCCTGTAGCACGGCGCGTTTTCAAGCTGGCCACCTGATGTGAGGCTCTGCATCGCGTCGGAGTTGTCGCTTAATTTTTGGGCGGTTTTCCCAGGATTTTCTCGGTGAAAATGGAATGCCTAATAAGGGGAACACCTAGTGACTTTCAAGATGCCACTAAACAAAATTTAAAGGACCGCTGCTCCACGTGACTTTGCTCATCTTCTGCTGCCCCTTTCCAGCCACCATTTTGGTCATCTCTGACAGGAATTGTCTGCATATTTCTCTGGATACTTGTCATATATTACCTTTTTGGCTTTTGTAGCCTTATTTTCATTGCTCTCTGAGGCTTTGGGTCTTCTCTGCCTATTTAAACAAGACATACTGTATATGCGCTCACAGTTCCTTTTTCCCAGAAGAGCTTTTATCAATCTGGTCTCTTCAAACTATTTTTCAATTCACTCAGCCTTGGGTGCCTTTTCAGTTACTTGGGCAGGAGTAAAAACTTGTTGCATTCAAGTAGAAAGCTCTCTCCTGGTACACTTATATTGCAAAATTCTACTTCTAATCCCCTGGTGTATTCTCTACATATTCCTGCAACAATGGCGCTTTCAACTCTTCCAAGGCAGTTTCTTGACCCATTGCTCAACCTAAATTGCAGTTGTCTTCTCCTTCAAACAAATGTCTCAAGCAGGACCCTCCTTCTCCACCGAAGACTATCTTTCCTGTATCCCTGGATACTATCTTGAGGAAATAAGGGTACTGCAACCATTTGTAGAGGAAACTAATACTCGCCTACAAGACATGGACACTAAATGGTCATCACTTGACTTCAGAATTTCCACAGCGGGGCAATAAGTTGGTGAATTACAAGCCACTTCTATAAAACTTTCATCTTTGTAGAAAGACAATCTGCTCTTAAAAAAGTCTGCTGAAGACCTTGAAAAACAGGAACAGACGTAATAACCTTAATTTACATGGTCTTCCAGGGGGCATTGAGGGAGGTGACCCGGTATCCTTCTTCTCTTTTTTCTCCCGAAACTCTGTTGCTACCAGCATCAACAACTTTGAATATTCAAAGAACACATAGATTAGGCCCTCGCCTACCTTCTTCTTCAGCACCCTTGAAACCTCATAGGGTGATACTCTTCTCCAAGTTCTAAATGCTACAAAAGTTAAGAAGCAGTTATCCTGGTCAGGAGCCAAACATTTTTTATCCCAACATGTGTCTACGGTGACTGCCAAGAGATGGAAAGTGTTCTTTGAACTTCGACCAGCCTTACGATCTTTTGTCAGTCTTTGTCTCCATTTTGTACTCCCCTCAAGGTATGTATCGCAGTCGTCAATTTATTTTGACATGTACTGTCTTCTTTATCTTTATCTTTATCTCCTTCCTTCCTTTTCCTGTTTTCCATTTCTATCGTGTTTCTTATGGCTCTTATCCCTTTCCTTTTCCTTATTCTTGCTTTGTCTACTACTTCCTCTATACTCCTTCACTATTGTTAGCTCTGTTGTTACATACTTATTGTTCTTTTTTTCATTCAGAGTTGTTTCATGGAATGTAAAAAGGTTTTATTAATCCTATATATAGCCAGCTATTACCCAGATTTAGTTTTATTACAAGAACTCATTTGTCAGACAGTGAGGCTCTTAAGCTTAAACACAATTGGGTTGGTTCTGTCCTTGTTTCTCCTACACCTTCAAAGAAAAATTGTGTTATTATCTTATGGCCTAAAAACCTGAAAGGCTCTGTTACTTCACAAGAAATAGACACGAATGGTAGATGGATTTTGGTCAAATTACTTATTTACAATAACATTTCTTTAACTATCTTTAATATATATGGTCCGACCCAACCAGATTTTAAATGTCTGGGCTACTATTACAAATAAATGTATCCAACACAAAGATACATTTTTTATCCTTGGAGGCTACTGTAACCAGGCCATGAATCCCTTTATTGACCGTGAATCGCAAGTACGTTTTATCCTTCACAAAGCCCACAAACAATTTCATAGTACAATTACGCAGACACACCTCGTAGATGCTTGGAGACTATACAACCCAACTAAAACAGAATTTTTCTTTTTCTCTCCTCCTCATATCTTGTTTAGACTACATCTTCATATCCAAACCTTTAGCTCAGAATCTCATTTCTTCTTTGATTGAACCAATTTTGATCTCAGACCATGCTCCAGTGATAGCTGATTTTGATTTGACCTGTCCTCAGCCCAAATCCTCTAGATCATGGGTACTCACAAACTTTCTCTTGGGGGCCAAATTTACAGTGTGGTTTGTGTCCGAGGGCCGCACCGGTGGAAGCGTGTTCAGTGGGGAAGGGGGCGGGGCTAGAGCAAGAAAAAAAACTGTGACCATGAGGTTGATCACAGGTCCCTGCAGCCGATGCCTTCGTCCTCTGAGCCACCAGATCCGGCATACACACATCTCTCTCTCTCTCTCTTGGTCTCCCTCCCACTCTTTCTCCCTCTCTCTCCCTCTCTCTCCTTCTCTCTCCTTCTCTCTCCCTCCCTCTCTCTGTCTCTGGCACCCTCTTTCTCACTCACTCTGACTCTCTCACTCCCTCTCACTTCCTCTCACTCCCTCTCTCCATCTCTCCCTCTGTCTCACTCACTCTGACTGTCTCACTCCCTCTCTTCCTCTGTCTCACTCACTGTCTCACTCTCTCTCTCTCTCTGTCTCCCTCTCTCTGTTTCCTTCTCTCTCACTCTGTTTCCCTCTCCCTCACTCTATTTCCCTCTCCCTCAATATATTTCCCTCTCCCTCACTCTGTCTCCCTCTCTCTCCTCCCTCTTCCTCCTTCCCTCTGTCTTCCTCTCTCTCCTTCCCTCTCCTTCACTTTGAGGTCTCCCTCACTTTGAGGTCTCCCTCACTCTGAGGTCTCCCTCACTCTGAGGTCTCCCTCTCTCTCCTTCCCTCTCACTCACTCTGAGGTCTCCCCTCTCTCCTTCCCTCCCCCTCACTCTGAAGTCTCCCTCTCTCTAAGATCTCCCTCTCTCCTTCCCTCTCCCTCGCTCGGAGGTCTCCCTCACTCTGTCTCCCTCCATCTCCCTCCCTTTACCTCCCACTCCCTCCCTCTCCCTCTGTCTCCTTCTCCCCCTCCCTCTGTCTCTCTTTCCCTCCCTTTCCCCCACACCCTTGCTCTCCCTGCCTTTCCCTCCCTCCTTCTTGCTCTCCCTCCCTCTCCCTCCCTCTCTTTCCCTCCCTCCCTCGCTTTCCCTCCCTCCTTTGCTCTCCCTCCCTCTCGCTCCCTTTGTCTCCCTCCCTCTGTCTGCCTCCCTTTCCCTCCCTCCCTCTCCCTCCCTTTCCCTCCCTCCCATCGCTTTTTCTCCCTCCCTCACTCTCCCTCGCTCTCCCTCCCTTTCCCTCCCTCCCTTTCCCTCCCTCCCTTGTTCTCTCTCCCTTTCCCTCCATCGCTCTCTCTCCCTCCCCCTCCCCCTCCCTATCCCTCCCCCTCCCTTTCCCTCCCTCTCGCTCTCCCTCCCTCTGTCTCCCTCTCCCTCCCTTTCCCTCCCTCTCCCTCCCTTTCCCTCTCTCCCTCGCTTTCCCTCCCTCCCTCGCTCTCCCTCCCTCGCCCTCCCTCTGTCTCCCTCCCTCTGTCACCTCACCCTGCCTGTGTGTGCCCGGGCTGTGGTAGCTTCCAGGCGCACACAGACGCACCTGAGAACTTCACAGGTCTTTAAAAGACCATTGGCATGTTAATGAGGCTTTGCTCACCTCTCAGCGCCCCTGCAGCCCCACTCTGATTATGGCGGAAATCGCCCGGCCCCCACAGGCAGCAGAGTCTCTGAGTCGAGCTCTGGTTGCAGACAGTCTTTAAAAATAAAAAATGTTAAATCTCGGGTACGATGTCTGCAATGTCCGCGGGCCACCAGGGAAGGCTTGCCCGCGGGCCGTACTATGAGTACCCCGGCTCTAGATGGGGATATAGCAATTTTGTTTTACACAATCCAGTTTTTTCCTCCTCTTTCACTTCCTATGCAGAAGAATTATTTTCTTTTAATGAAGACCCATCTGTACCTCCTGTTTGGGTTTGGGACATCTTCAAAGCTACTGCTCGAGGATTCATTATTGATTTTGTTTACAGAAAAAAGAAACATACCCTCTCTCAACATGAGGCCCTGCTATCTAATATCAAACACTTAGAACACCAATTTTATACTTCCTCATCAGATTCCATTCTTCAGAATCTTGTTCGTGCAAAGTTGGAGTTTATCAAGATTTCTACTGACAATGCTTCTTCTATTCTACTCCGTAATAGTGCCCGGTATTATTGGGGTCCTAACAAGGTTGGATCACTCTTAGCTAAATATCTAAAGTCCAGGAAAGAGAGAGTCATGATAGACTCTGTTCAGTCAGAGGATGGATAACATATTTTCAAAGATCAAGACATTCTAGATTAATTTACAACGTTTTATAAAAACATGTATTCTAGAAGCACCCCATCAGACCTTCTTATTGACTCTTATCTTAGTAGTATTCCTCCCCCTTCATCCACAGATCTTGACTTCAACTCCCTAGGTTCAGACATTTCGCTCCAGGAGATTATTAGTTCTCGAAACTCACTAAAGAAAAATAAATCCCCTGGTCCAGACAGTTTTTCAGTAGAATTTTACTTACATTTTTCAAATATCATACTCCCCAAACCCTTTAATCTCTTTCAACATTTTTGTACTATCTGTGAGGTGAGTGGTACCTTTCTGGAAGCCTTTATTTGCCTTATTCATAAAGAAAATAAGGATCCTAAGTTCTGCAAAAATTATTGTCTTATATCCTTGATAAATATAGGGTATAAAATGTTTGCTAAACTATGAGCATTACGTCTTGAATCATTCTTACCCCATCTAATTGGTCTGGAACAGTGTGGTTTTGTCAAGGGCAGATTAACTTCTGATAACTCTTGGTTATTTTTCAATGTCTTAAACAAAGCACCTACTTTACCCTATTCCCTAGCTGCTATATCTACTGATGCAGAAAAAGCTTTTGATAGAGTCGATTGGTCGTTTTTATTTAAGGCACTTAATTGGCATGGCTTTGAACCTAAATTAATTTCCCTAGTTTCATTACTTTATTCGACTCCTACTGCTTCTAATATTGTTAATGGTTTTGTTTCAATACATTTTTCACTTCATCGCGGTGTCCAACAAAGTTACCCCTTATCTCCTCTTCTTTTATCTTATCTCTTGAACTCTTTCGGACTCACATTGGTCATAACTCTTCTATTTCTGGATTTTTATATGGAGATCACCATTTGAAACGTTCTGCATATGCAGATGGCATTCTACTTTTTAAATCAAACACAGAAATTTCTATTCCACCAATATTTCAAGAATTTTCGGATTTTTCAGCGGTATCTGGATATAAAATCAACTCTCATCAAACGGAAACTCTTCCTATAACCAAATTTTGCCTCAAGCATCACTTTGACCCGACTAGATTTCGGTGGAATAACTCTAGAATTAAATACCTAGGCTTATGGTTTACTAACTCCATTTTGGACTCGGTAAAATAAATATGAAAGAAAATCTTGATCATGTTTCCAAATTACTCTCCTCCTGGAATCCTCTCTTTCTTTCTGTGTGCGGATGCCTTGATTCTATCAAGATGATGGCTACTCCTATTTTGCTATATATTATTTCAATGATCCCGGTTTACATTCCTTTCATATATTTCACAAAACTTGATTCCTTCCTCTCCAAATTTCTGTGGAATAATAAAACATCCAGAATCTCTTTATCTTATCTTAGAAAACTAAAAACTACCGGAAGTGTACATTTTCCAAATTTTAGGTTGTATCACAAAGCTTTCTGTCCTAAACAAGCTTCTTACTGGCTTCATACAGAGGTTTCCTCTTTTACCCCTTTATGGGTCTACATTGAACGCTGCTTATTTTTCCCTTTTTCCTTTCCGTAGATTCTTGCCTTTACTGCTAAAACTACTTTCACATCTCTGCCGCTATTTAAACATACTTGCTCACTGTTAAGACCTCTCTGTCAGCCAAAGATAATCTACAGGAACACATTTTTGTGTTCTCCTCTTTGGCATAACCGTCTTCTCAACATTAACAATAGACCTTTGTCTTGGCACTCTTGGAGAACTAACGGAATTATCTGGATTCAGGGCATGTTTAATGGCATTTCCCCACGATCTTTTCCCCAATTCCAAGCTACTTTTAAATGTCCCCACTCATTTTTATATAAATTCTCATGAAAGTAATTCTGGAAGTTTTTATCCCCCCCCTCCTCAGGACTCCTTGTCTACACATGATCCGCTTCTCAGAATTTTGTCAGTATTCCCAAAAGCCTCCCTGAGTTATAAATCTTTTAATTCTGCTGACACAAAACTAAGCTAGAACTTGCATGGAAAACTGATTTGGGTTGTGAATGGAGCACTGATGTTTGGAGCAAAATATGGACTACATCGCTAAAAATCGCTAGATCTGCATCCAGCAATCAATCCATGTTTTTTCTATACCACAGACAATTTTCTACCCCCCTTTCCATTGCTAATTTCACACACTCTAACAATAAGACCTGCCGGTCCTGTGACCACCCTTTTGCTGATCTATGCCACCTCATGTTTTAACGTTCCCACGTAGCTTCTTTTTGGTTACAAGTTTGGTCCTAAATCTCGTTTATTTTTAATTTACATATTCCTTTTATCAAATACTCTTCTCTTCACGGGAAGTCTATCAGATTCACTTGGGTTGGTTCCAGATTAGCTAGGGTTGTTTGACCTTATGTTAGCTTTAGCTTTTCAACAGATTACACTTAATTGGAAATGCTCAAACAAGCTCTCAGTCAAATCCTGGTGGAACACTGTGTGCCACTATCATAGGTTAGATATTACTTTTGCTTCCTGTTGTAATCCACATGTAAAAAGAGACCTATTTTGGTTACCTTTAACTATTTATTTAAATAAGAACTCAATCACTCAGGTCTTCAGTAATAATTCTGAAAATTTCCAGCCGCCATGATTTTCTACTTTCTTGCCTTTTTTCTCTTTAATAGCTATTAGCTTTGTAAAATGTATCTGAAAATATGTTAACTATATCCCTTTTTTGTTCTATTGAGCATTTATTGCTATTTGATTTTTAGTTACAGCGTATATTGTATATTTCCCCCTTTCTTTCCCTCCCTCCTCAATTCCTTTGTAAACCCTAAAATGTAAACAGCTTTCTGCTATGTTTTATGGCATACTTTTATTTCACATGTTGGTAACTCTCAAAATTGTTCCACTTTTACCCTATGGTTTATGATGATTAATTTATCAATAAAAGCTTATTAAACTTACAAAATAGACACCCCTGTGGCCTTAACTTGTCCAAGATATACCTCAAATGGGCCATCTGTAGCCCTCCTTGGCCAAACAAAGTCAGCTGTTAGCCTGCCTGAATTGCCCTGTCCACAAAACCACTAGCAAGGTAACTTTCCTTTGCGTGCCAAATGTAAGAGTGTGTCAGCACCAGCACTTCTGTAATATTCACCATCTCCGCGTCAACTTGGCAAGTCAAGACATCCAGCAGTTAACACTAAACCGCCGAGCTTTAACCCCTTTGCCGCGGCACAAATTTGTCTTGGAGTGGGAAATGTTAATTGCTAAGGAGCCATTCAGCCACTGTAGGTCAGTGTACTGCAAACTCACCCTCTTCTTGTTTTTCATCACCAGTTCTACAATCCTAAGGGACCTATAAAATGCAAGAGCGAATGCCGCTCTAAAAAGACAAACCTCGTCAGGTGTCCTGTAAATGCCCCCAAGGGATGACATGATGGCTGCTAGCCTCCCTGTGTCGATGGGGTGCCTGGGGTCAAGCTTAGTTCCCCCAGGAGCTGCCAGCCCCTCAATGCCCATTGCACTAAAAAAGCTTTTGTCCCATCTGCATACCTCAGCATCTTTGCATAACAGGATATTGCCGCAGTGTGGCACCTGGAACATGCCACTGACTATCTCTAATCCCTTAGAAACCTCAGGAATACTATCATCGCAGTAGGGGCGAACCAATGCCCCACCCCTCCTAACCCAGGAATTTGAAATAGGTGCTAAATGTTCCTTCATGAGCAAACCTTGTCCTGGCCGCTAGACTAGTTCCCATGAGGTCTGTTAAACTTGGGTACCAAGCCACCACAGTTGTCCGGTGAAAGGTGTAGGGAACTCTGCTGCTTCTGTGTGGTGGTACCTGAAAGCCAGATCCACCAACTAGACATCGGGGGAATGGCCCCTTGGGCAAGGGCTTTTGCTCCCCCATTTAAAAATGGGCATATTCAGTCTTTCTGCCCACCATGGTAGCCCCCAATCTGCCCCTGGGGGGGGGGGGCACAAAGCCTCCTAGACACCAGGGATGATTTTTTTTATAGTTTAGGGGTGGGGGCTGCACAGACTGGGCATGCCTATGCACCCCTCCCCCCCAAATTGCCAAAGTCTTTCTGCCCCCCCAGGAGGCAGATGGGGCAATAGCCCCTGGTCTGCCACCGAGGGGGGGAAAAAGCCCACTAGGCACCATGGATTCATTTTTTTTTATATAGCACTTTTATTCGTGATGAGGATTATGTGTAGTGCTTGGGGAGGTAGGGTTGTGAAAAACTATTAAAAAATGTCCTGGCTAGTGAAAAAAAAAACTTTATTACCTTCCCTAACTGGAAATACTAAAAATGGGGAGGTGTAGATGGTGTACTGTAATGAGTCACTTTCTACATGGTCGACAACCCCCTGACTTACTTCCTCAGGACCAAAGATAATCCCTATATCACTCAAATCAGTGGAATATTAGTTTTCTAGTACATAAGCCTGCTGGTCAATAGTACTTTTTTCAATATGTCTTAATAAGGCAGTCAAAAGAATACCATTGGTATACTTGTCAAGTCTCTGAAATGGAAAAACACATTGGACAAACAACATCTCTCTTCATTTATCACACATTGTATTCACATCACCATCATGTGGAAAGTATTGTGGTAACTACCACTGTGATATATTTCTCTTATTCACATACATAATATTCATGCCTCCAGTTTCAGTGTCTGAGGGGGTTTACTTGCACAGTCCTCCCTGCAGCCTTTAGACTCACCGGCACATCGTTGGACTTCCTCTTTGCTCCTGCCTCCTGGCCCCTGACTCCTGACTCTCCCTGCCGCTGCAGCCTCTCTCCATCCCGGCGCGGCCGCTGTGAGGGCGAGGGGGAGACCACAAACGACAACTCCAAGGACCATTAGCGCCAGGAAGCCACTCCTGCCTAATCACGCGCCTGGAGGCGCATAAAAATCACTGATAGCCCCCGCGTCGCGGGACGCGCGCGGGCAAGCCCGGGACAAGGGCGGGACCATCCAAGGCCGTCACAGGCCGGAGGAGGCCGGGCAGGGCCAGGTCTCTTGAATTCTCCACCATCCGGGTAAAGCAAACAGTTCATTTTACCAGGGTGTTTTGGCACTGCAATTCCATCTCTCTTTAATCATATTTTGATTGCCATATACTGTGATTATTAGCATTTGTTTACTGTGACTGCGGATATTCTGTACCTCTTGGCTAAGGGGGAAAGGAAACTACTGAGTCCTAGTGGTGCCAGGTCAAATACTGACACTCAGCAAACTTTATTAAGTTACTTGACTGGCGCGGTAGGCGCCATTGTAAACAGATTAATGCAGATTAGCACAGGGATCCCTTAGTCCTCTGGGTAACACTCAAGCAAACCAAGTAGACAATATAAATCCACCAAATGGTTGTATTCAGTATGATTCAGACGAGCTTCTGCTGATTACGAATGATTCGCCAACACAACCTCCCGAGAAAACACAAAGAAAACCACGATCCAGTGACATCCAAGTTCCTCATAAGGATATTCCATCAGTCATAGTGCATTCCTCTATCGCAAAGAAAAAGAAATCTAGCTACACTCCACAGGGTAATAAACGTGCAGTCAAACATAAAATCCAAACCAAACAAAAGGATAAAGTAAATACCAACTCTTTATCACAAAATGATTCTCAACAAGAGATACACAACCTGACTTTGTTAATTGAAAGACTGGACCTGTATGTTAGGGTCAGATTAGACCAGTTGGTGGCAAGAATGGAGAATATGGAAAAACTATTAATTAATAAATCTCAAAATTTGAATATAGCTCCTAACATAACCAGGGGTAATTTACTGTCTAATCCTCAACTGTCAATAACAAAGGTTAACTCACTGAATATGTCACAATCTCCATCAGAAATCATTACTCAGTCAGGGTCACCACCAGAAAAGGCACAGGACAATAGAGCGCATTATTTATCTAAACATCGAACCATACCAAAGAGTAACACCTCAAAAATCACGCATATTGGTACATCGCAGACCCAACCTCCCCCTGTTCAGCCCCATCCCAAAGAAATACACTCTCTTACCTTAGTTCATCCTGCCATATCAGCTGCAGGTAGCCACTTGGATTTGCCACCAGAGGCCACCCCATATGTTATTGTTCTGGGGAATGTACCCTTTAGCCAAGCCTGTAACGCCGAAACTTGGCCATTTCTTAAAAATAAGTCGTTACACTGGCTAAGCAATAGGATTGGCCTACACAGAAAATTATTTCAAGAATTCACGATGGCTAGACGAGTGCAGTGGGTGGGAACACGGGAGAAAGCTCTGTCAGGTGATTGCGTAATATTAACATTTAGTTCGTCAACAATGGTAAACGAAATTTTGAGGAGGGGAGCATATCAAATGGTTGATCCCTTGGAGATAAATATATTACCACTGGGTTTTTTCTACCTACCAAACAACAATACGCATCGATTCACACATCAGAGAATAATCCCCATGCTGCAAGGGCCTTCACACCCCATTACCACCTATAACAGATTTAATGCTCTTTCAGGGCTGGATAACAATGACTGACTGGATTTAGAAGACATCACAAATGGAGAAGTGCTAGTAGGAAATAATGCAGTGATATTTGACGAACCTGCAATGCCAATCACAGGGAATCCAGCTCAATCCCTAGATCCCAATACATTTGGCCCACTGGATATGGGTGATGTATTAAAAATAGATAATGACGCCTCAAAAACAGCTCAAATAAATCACCAAATAAATGATGACCCATCCTTATATATTACGGGTGAGCTACCTATATTACCTGTCTCGCAACTCCATATTATTTTTTGGAACATAGCAGGACTTTCTTCGAAACATCATAACGAGAAATGGTTCGAGCTAGTTAGGAAGTATAATATAATCTGTATTCCAGAAACCTGGCTGAGGTCCCCAATCCATTTAGTGGGCTATAAGACATAGTTTTCAGCGGCCATTGCATCAACTTTGGGAAGATCTAAGGGGGGTCTAATAACATATATATCTAATACATTGGCCTTAGAGGAAATAGTTCCAATAAAGATGGGAACAAATTACCAGATTCTGATGTTGCAAGTAACCAAGCGGTCCATTTACATTTTAGTACATTTTTATAATAATCTGAATTCAACAGACATAATGGATGTATTAAACCAGGTTTCCTTTTGATTGCAAGAACTACGATCAAAATATATGAGTAAATCCATTGCATCAATTTGGGGCGGTGATTTTAATTTAAATTTGTGTAAAAAGAGTTCTACCAATAACTGGTATTTATGACGATGAAGAGAATAGCCTAACACATTATACCCACACAATTATGGGTAATTGAATGAACAAGATTTTGCTCGGAATGGAGCTAGGATTTGCAAACGAACTAGCGAGCCCGCCAGTTTTATTTTCACCAACATTTAATGGGAGAGGATTAAAAAGTTTAATAGATTTCATCCTAATTTCATTTAGTATAGCATCGACTGTCTACACCTTTGAAACCATTACTAATGCATTGAGTGATCATTTCCCCATTAGCCTTGTCCTGTCTGTGCCCACAAACACGGAGGAGATAAAGTACTTGAATTTACTTGACCAGCAGGCTTTAAATTTAGACAGACTAAATGGCTTCACATTAAAATGGGCTAAAATCGATCAGGAAGCTACAACGACTAAAATAGTTAAGCTAACCTTGTCCTCTATTGAAAACTGCCTCGATCCCCAGGCCACATCGGAACAAATACTGTTAAGTTATAGTGTTATTGTGCAAAACATAGAGAAAGAGTTAACCCGAAAGCAGACTAAAAGTAGAACGACTAAAAAGGGTTGGTTTAATTCTAAATGTACAAAAACGTACTCACTATTAAAAAAGGCCTTAAGCGGAAAAAACCGGGACAAGGAATCGATCAATAGACCTAGGAAGGTATATGCACTTGCCCTAAAATCTCGGAAAAGGGAGATAAGAGACGATTTATGGAGTCAACTTCATAAAAGTTGCTCCACAAAGGACAGTTTAACTTTCTGGAGAATAGTTAGATCTCCTTTTTTTTCTGAAATAACTGAAACCCCCAAGATGGACGTAGCCATAAATGCCAAAACATGGGTCAATTACTTCTCAAAAATATTTGCTCAGGAAATGGAACAGGGAATACAACAAGAACAAAGTAAGGAAATGGCACAGACTTTGAGGCAAGTAGAATACCCGATTTGTTTAAATTTTACACACAATGAGGTAGTAAACGCGATAAAAGCATAAAAATCGGGGAAATCGCTGGGGCCCGATGGGGTCCCAGTGGATCTTTTCAAGTACAACTTAGATCTATGGTCACCGATCCTTACTAGAGTGCTTAAAGCCGCCAAAGAAGTTGGATTATTAGAATCCTGGTCTACCTCAATACTAGTCCGTATATATAATAAGGGCGACAGAAATAGTCCATCTTGCTACCCGGCCGATTTCACTCCTGGACTCGCTTGGAAAGGTGGCTGGTCGCATCCTTCTTGAACGACTCCAGGAATGGACAACTGACCGGAAAATAATCTCGGATTTGCAATGCGGGTTCCGGGAGGGACTAGGGACAGTTGACCAGGCTCTAAATTTAACTCTTCTCACAGGAAAATATGTTCAAGCTAAGGTGGGCTTCTTACACATGGTATATGTGGATTTGACCGCAGCTTTTGACTGTGTCAGCCACTCAAAACTGTGGTCAATTATTTTAGAACTGGGAGTAGATCCCCCTCATTGGTGAACTTTTTAAGAGAACTGTACACAGGAGCTACAGCACAAGTTAGGTATGGCACCAAAGGAGAATTAACAGAACCTTTTCGGGTAGAGAGGGGGGTCAGACAAGGTTGTGTTCAGGCCCCCTTCCTATTTACCCTTTACACAAATGGGCTTGAGGTGGCAATGCTGGAAGGAAGTAAAGATCTGCCCACAATAGAATCTCGGCAAATTCCAGCGTTATTATATGCCGATGACGCGGTAATTCTTGCCAGGGGATATGTAAATGTTTACCAGTTGCAGAAAGTAGAAAACACTTTCTTAAGGTACTTACTTGCAGTCCCTAAACGTACCACAACATATGGATGCCATCTTGAATTGGGGTTGGATTATATATCGGAAATAGTAAAAATACAACCAATCATCTTATGGCGCCGGATCTGGTCCACGGATCAATGCGAGTTAACAAGATCACTTGTACAGGATTGCATGTCTTTAGACAACATGGAAAGATTAAATGGGTGGCATATGTCAAGGCATTCCTCGTTGATCTAGGGCTTGACAGATTCTTTACTGATCCGAAAACTATAGTCGAGATCCCGAGAAAAGACTTAAAAAAGGCATGCCTAACACATTTGGGACAGCTGCGACTTGCAAACGAAATAGGGAAATCTTCTGTGCAACATCTTCTATTAGCTCAGACTACTTTTAGCATTCAACCATACCTTTTGTATAATTTAAACCAGTGCGAAAAATGTCTGCTGACTCGGTTTAGGCTCAATATGTTTCATCGACTGATCTCTTTCCCAATGCAGAATGATTGGTCTACGACCTTAACCGCCTGTCCCTGTGATACCATATCCGCACAATCCTCTATTCATGTATTGTTTTTTTGTAAATGTTATATTACACCACGTAGGTAATGGATTGTTCCTCTTATGAGAGTATTGGGTATACGAGGGTGTCGCCCAGCATTTCTGGTGCTCCAGTACTTAGAAAATGAACTATATGCAAAAAGTATAGCCTGTTTTCTTACATTTTGTGTAAACCATCGTCTAAATCTCTGATAAATACCTGCACAAAGATATTTGCACATAGACATTTTTACCTTTTGATGAAATTGTAATAATATTAGATACCTTGTATTTTAACTGTTAAAGAAATCGCCAAATTACCTTATATTTTTAATGAATTGAAATGTGTGAATATTGTATTTTGATATGTACTTTTATGTTTTTTTTTACAAATTATGGAAACCGAATAAAGTTGATACTACTACTACAGTGTCTGAGGGGTATTTTACAATTACAAAAGGACTGCCCTTCCAACATCAATGAGAAGGTGCTTGATTTCACCACACCATCTATTTTTGATTAGTTTCTTTTTTTGTTTTAGAGCAATTAAGGTACCAAGGTTGCTAGTAGAATAACGGTAGAATCTTTGTGTTGTAAAACAGTATTGAGAGGAGGACGATTCTACCTTTTCCTTCTTTACTCCCCTTTTTAATTTCTTAAGCCAGACATGGCCTGGGCAATTGATTGAGAAAAGGGGCGGCTCATGGGTATGATGGGCAATACAAATTTCAGGTGCCCCTCCACCACCTGAAGTGGTGCAAGGGAACCTACCTAGCTCCCAGGCAAGCTCACAGAGCAAGGGAAAAGGCATTAACCTCTTCCTAGGGGAGTCTTGAAACTCTGGCGACAGAGTGCAACTTAATCCCAAGGACCTCAATGGTAGTCGCAGGCCCAACAGTCTTACCATGTTCTAGCAGCACCTCAACATTTTTAATCAGCTTCTGGAAAGACTGCAAAGCCTCAACACACACTCCTGTCCCTGAGGGGCCCAAAAACAAGAAATCATCCAAGTACGCAACATTGCCTGATGGCCCGACTTCTGCCTGAAAAACCACTCAAGAAAAGAATTTCTCAAAATAGTAGCATTAGACTAAGCAACCCATAGACATGCACTTGTCAACGTAGAAGGAACCTTCAAATTGAATACCCAGGAAATGGAAATCCTCTGGATGCACATTTAGCAAGTGGAAGGCTGACTCTATGTCTGCCTTGCCCCAAACCCTGAATTATCTGAAACCCCTGTTCCAAAAAAGCTTCATTCACTGATTGCCCAAGAGGTGCTGACAGGTTGTGTATTCATCGGAATTCTCCAGGATCATTCTTGGGAACCATACATTTATGATTGGAGTTAAGGTGCAAGTTCACTTTAACGTATTTTTTCTTTGCATCCACAAATATTTGTCCATGCAAAGATCTGCATCCCATTAAACCCCCGTATTATTGATGAGCCTTTGGAACATTTTCACAACCAATTTAAATCTTTCCTTCAAAATGTTCCCACTCCATTAAGGTTAGTAGTTTTTGCGGTATAACACCATTGGGAAGTTTTGTAAAAGAACCACAAAATTGTACCCCTGTGGATATTATCACATTTGCCAATAGACACTCCCTGCCTCTCTGTCAGGGCTGTCTTTGCAATATCTATAGAACAGTCCTGTTAGCAAATTGTCATAAGTGAAATTTAAGGTCAAATAATTCACCAAACTCTGATTCTGTACATCATGGTTTGGAAAAACAATCCCTAATTTCAATTTATCAGGATTGTAGGGGTGTGTAATTTAATGCAAAATGGTTTGTAACACTGGTCCTTTATCCGCTGTAAACAAACTCAGCTCTTTAAACGTGATCACTGCTAGAAAAGCAAAGCATTCAAAATAAAACTGCATTTCTAAAGTCTAATAATCCTCCACAGAAAAACCACAAATGTCTCTTATCTTCTAGGCTGACTTTGGTTATGTATTTATAGAAAACACACATTTGGCAAAGGGTGTTTTCGGCAGGAATATGACACATTTGGCTAACCTTGAAAAACAAAGAGGACCACATCTTACACCAGTATGTGATTCCATTGGTGCATCTACTGGTCAAACAGTGTCCACATAAGGTGTATCTACATTTGTGATGTTATTTTATAATATTTATAGTTTATGGATAGGCTGCATTGTATTTCTTGTATTCACTTGGGGTATGCAATTCCTCTAAAGTCACCAAGAAAAAGTAGAGTAAAGCAGTAAGTCGGAAGAGGCTGGGCAAGCAGATCGGGGAAGGGATCGGATTGTTCAGAAGCAAGAGCCCTTACACACCCAGATGGGTGTCATGGGTCAAGTGGCCTGTTGGGCATATCAGCGCCTGCCCAATGACGAAATGCCCGATGTTGAAGAATGACACCCATATGGGTGTGTGTGAGGGCACTTGCTTCGGAGCTATCAGATCCCCTCAATTTGCTTGCCCAGCCTCTTCCAACTTACTGTTTTATTCTACTTTTCCTTTTGTGACTTTAGAGGAACTGCATACTCTATGTGAATATTTGTATATTTGGGGAGTTTGTATGCTTGACCTTAAACACGCTCCCAGACCCCCCTTGCTGTGCTTTTTCTTTTATTTCTCCATCCCTATTGGATTGCTCTATATAAGTAAACACTACAGAGGTTTTATTCATGACTATTGCCAGGTCTACTGTGTTTCTATTATTTATTGACCTTTAATGCCCTTTCATAAACCACCCAGGGCCCCATTATGTATAGGGCGCACTTTCCTTGGTGCGCCAGGTGCAAATAGGGGAAGTGAGTCCTATTACATAGAATGCTCTGCCCCATGGCAGCCACAAACTTGTGGTGCCCTGGGGACAGTGCATTCAAGTGAAATATGAAGCGGCTTTAAAGCAGCCACTCAGGAGGCAACCCACCTGCACTTTTAAAGGGGATTAGATATCCCCTTGCAGGCGGGTGCAGTGAATGACTGCACCCTCCTGCAAGGGGATGTCTCGGGGGTCCACGGCACTCTCTTTCTCCCCCCAGAGGACTTCAATCAGGGGACACACTGACTGTGTCAGTGCCCCTCATGTAAGCATCTTTCGCTCTGCGCATATGGTGCGGGCACAGAGGCAAAGGGATTCCCTCATTTGCCTGGGGGCACATCCCCATGCAAATGAGGGAAGGCCCTCTTGACAAAGCGATAGCACTTATGTATGCCAGCGCTTTCAGTATTACAGAAGGGGCTGAACAAGCGCCTGCGGCCCCTTCTGTAATAGCATAGTGCCCCAGGGCGTGTAAAGTGGGTGCAAACGCCCGTTGCGCCCCGGGGCACTTTGTGTAATACGCCTACTGCTGTGTTATCCGTTAAGTTGCAGAAATCACAGGCTCATTTACCAAAATGACAATATGCTTAAGAATGTGAGCATGCCTGCATAAAATATGTAAGGGATTTATCAGTGCAATTTAAATAATTCAAAAAGGAAATAGACATTTAGCATAACTATGAAAGTGTAACATATGCCCATCATTGAGTAAATTGTCACGGGTAAATCAGAAATGGGCATGAATAGTTGGGGTTCTCAGGTGATGGATCGGATGAAAGTCCATTTTGCCCAGTATCAAGGAAGTGGCGATGGGGTGCCTAAAGCATTACATTTATACACCATGTAAGTCCAACAGCAGATGTGGTTTACGAAAGAGATGCCATAGACTTATTCATCTATGTCTTCTTATCATAACTTCCTGCATCGCGAGACACGTGAAAGCTATAAAGTTGCTGTAGTAATTGAGGATCCTAATAAAATGGAAGTGCTAGTACTTGCAGTACATGCTACTAAGGTACAGTAATCAAGCGGAAAAGGTAAAGAAGGTAACTTACATTTGGAGCCTATGTTGCACTGTATGGGAGGGTAATGAAGTGGTAGAGAGTTATCACTTCATACCACATATAGCCCTAGATGAGGTCAGGCAGTTGGGACATGATTTTTCATCACCAATTGCATGCTCCCTTGTTACCTCCAAAAGCATTAGTGTATATTTTTCATTGAATTTTGTGGACATTGTTTCTGTTCACAGAGCCACTGCTATCACCCCTTTTTTCACAGCCAGACCAGAAGATATGCCTGCAAGATGGTGCTGTAGTGTATTGCTAACTGCTGCCAGCACCACATTACCATACCAAAGTTCATGCTCTATAATGGGTGGAAAAAGACTTTAGGCCGTAGGTCTTCAAACTTTTTTTGCTCTGAGACTCCCCTAAGCAACATGTTTCGATGTCGGGCCCCCCTCCAAAACATTATGGCAAAATTTGGGGGAGTAAAAGTAGCAAGGCTGATTCCAGGGGGCAGGACTCATGAGGTGATTTCAGGACTGATTTTTCTTTAATATACAATCCACAATAAATGTGAAACTTATAAAAGAACAAATGCAACAAACAAAAACAGAAATTGACAAAAATAACCACCACTCACCATAATTGGGGTGTTGTAGCCTCTCACACTCCTGTGTCCCAATGCAACCGCAGCCACTGCACTAATAATAGCAGCAGCCCTAAGTAGCAGGGTGTTTCCTCTGCCTCTTTCACCCTTTACCCACCATGCCTGACCATCACTGCAATCTTGAAACAAATGATCTGTCCCTTTCAGATAAAAGAAACTCCGATGTGTTGCTCGTCTCTTTGCAGCAAGGAGGCCTAAAGCTAGCAAGGAAAATGAGCACACAATCCTCTTTTGTAAAATGAAACAGTCATAATTGTGATGCAGTGAGTCCCTCACACCTCTGGGCTCCAATGCCAGTGCACCTGCTTCACTCAAGTAAAAGTGTCCTGTTACTGGATCTATTAAAATGCTTGCATTAGGAACGGTCTGATTACCTATCACGAAAATGTATTGAAATACTTCTTTTACCTTAGAAGCTAAATAACTTCTGGCATCCTATCTTATAAATAAAGCCACTAAAATTAAGCAATTCTGTGCCGTTTTCTACATAATTATGGAGTTTCCACATTTGCCACGTAGTCTGTCATCTGCTATATAATCTGCAGCTTTTAACAAAAACCTTTTTATAGATCAAACAGTTAAGTCGTTACTAAAACTGAGGCAACGTGTGTCGCAAAAGTTGACTTGTCATCTTTTGATTGCCTATTGCTGTATGTGGCTGTTTAACTGGTACTAATAAGGTGAAATATATGCACAGACCATCTTACCATGTGTTAAATTGACAAACACTAAACTATTACTATCACAAAACGTGCTGTTTTACGCCCCATAATTTGCATTTTCTTGCCGCAACATTTTGTCAACCCTTCTGCATAATGTGGTCCTCCACTGCCACATAATTGCAGTGGCCCTGCTTATGCTGTGTGTAATACAATTTAAAAATAATAACACATATTCACATTGATTTATGTTATCAACTGGGATCTCATAGCACTATAAATACATAAGCCACTATTCTGAACTGCACCAACCAGGATTCAATTCTCTGACTCCGGTCTCACAAACAGACAGCTGGGGTGATTGTATTAACCAATTGAGTTTTAATAATGGTCAAGAGTAGCTGTCCGACAGATTAGTTTCATTTGCATTTGTTTTTCATTTAACTTGTGTGTGTTACTTTATATCCAGTTGTCTAAAAGTGAAAAAAGCAACAAAGTACTTTGGAATATTTTGTTCATTTAGCCACCTCTTTGATCCTACCACTACAGAGCTCAGGATCACAGGTGGCATACATTTTTATGCACTTCAAACGTTGTATGTGAATGAAGATAGCCCGTAAACACAACAAATAATCAAAGTTGGGCTTCAAGGCCATCTTCATTTACAAGTACTTACTGAGGCTTTTGCGTCCATCTGGGAACACAGCCACTGACCCCCCTCCCCCCCCCACGGGGGCACGCCCCACAGTTTGAAGACCTCTGCTTTGGGCCACTTAAACATGCGCTTGATTCCCTTGAGTGCACACATAATAAAAACAACAATGAGCCTCATGTAGAGTTTGAAGGGGACTGAAAACTCTCCAACTACTGGTGAGAACTTTAGTTATTTATTTATCATTTGGGTATACTGCATACAAGGTCCATGAGCATCAGAGCAACCTATTTACATAGCAAAGTGGAACACAATAATATATAATAGAGCAATGGCCTCCCCACCTTAAAGGATGACCTCTGGACATATTTAGAGATCCCCACACTTTCCAGAGTTGGAGATATGTTTGTTGGGCCAGCCCTGTAAATATATATTTTTTTAAAACAAACTTCCAAAGTGGGAGCTTATTCTTAGGAAAAAAAGCCCTGTTATACAGAGAGTTTTCTTGTGGCATAAGGGCTATTGTATGTTTTTCCTACCTAAGACGGTCATGCTCAATGACGACCCTGGGTAGTGAAGTGGTATAAATTTGGCTCCATCCTTTTAAGTTTTGGCTAGGCTACATATATATTTACATTTGGCCTTATGTATGCGTGTGATATATATGTGTGTTCATATTAACACTTTTCCTTTTCAGAGCCATCTGGATTGATAATATTAATCTTCTGTAAGTTTACATTGTAATGTGGTGTGCTAAAATGCATTTAATGCACTGCATTCACCAGGGATTAGTGAGAATTAATCATATGTGTGTTTAATGTTTTTTTTTTATAAATTGTGACCAGTTGTCATTTTGTTTAACAAATACATGTAATAGTTTATTATGTTACGTTTGAGAGCACAGTATCATTTATATGAAGGTTGTAGGCCTAAAATGCATTTAAAGAGAAATGTTACATTAGCTTGATTGTGGGCATTACGCGGACAGTCGAGACATTCAGCACTAATGTGAAAGTTGTTTTTTGCATGTTTTTCTGCTCTGCAGGTGCAGACCAAAGGCATTTGTTAGTTAGTAAAAAGCACAATGTATTTCCGTGATTGTGAGGTAAGGAAGAACTGGCAAAGTCAAATAATTTTAATGAAGAACAAAGGGAGTGTTACAAGGTGGTACCATCAGACGAAAGGAGGAATCCATGGATGCCTTGAAAGCAGAGCCTTGAATATGGGAGTAGTGTACTAGGCACCAAGTTCTTTCTTTGGAATTGGAAAAGTTGTGATATGCATGAGGTCAGTGTATTTTAAGATTTGAATTGTTGTTAACCTCCATTCCTCTCAGGCTACTACAAAGGTATTGTGACCTGAGTAGCCCGGGTGTTCTCAGTAGGGAATATGGGTGACGGTCTTCGAAGGGCTGAGTGAGCACATCTGTGACCTAATAATGGCCACTGGCAGCTGGATTTCCAGGCCAAGGGCCAGATGTAGGAAGGCCTTTACCGGTCGGTAACGGCCGATTTCGGCCGTTACCGACCGGTATTTGGGTTTTGAAATGTAGGGGGCATATTATTTACAGAATCGGTATATTTACCAATTCGGTAAATTTACAGATTCTGTAAAATACCGAATCGGTAAATATACCGATTCTGTAAATCAATATGTAGGTGGCACTGTAATCAGTGCCACAGGCCCTTACCGAATCGTTATTTACCATAGAATAAAATTCCATGGTAAATAACGAATTACAGTGTACATGCACATCTGTGCATGTACACCTGTGCCATGTGGCTCACAGACATGCCCTTTGGGCATGTCTGTGTGCCACATGGCTCACATGCCCGTCTTTGGGGTGCTAGAGGGTGTCAAAGTGACACCCCCTGCACCCTTGCTAAAATCGGTATTTACCGATTCTGTAATTACAGAATCGGTATTTCCCATTGATTCCTATGGGCTTCAAAACCCATAGGAATCAATGGGAAATACCGAATCTGTAATTACAGAATCGGTAAATACCGAATCTTAACGATTCGGTATTTACAGAATCTGTAATACCTACATCTCCCCCCTTCATATTTACCGACTCCTAAATACCGAATCGGTAAAATTCGGTATTTAAGAGTCGGTAAATATGAATTACCTACATCTGGCCCTTGTGTTTATACTGGTAGAGGTATCAGAAACTCCACCAGTGTAAACACAGCACTTACACTAATACTAAATAGCATGGGGACAAGCTTGGTGGGATGGGAGAACTGACAATTTACCATGTTGGTCCAGCTTCACCAAATTATAAATGACCCTATATGTAGACAAAGGATTTATATGCATTAGCTGCCCATGGCGACATGCTTCATTGACAAGTGTTCATCTCTCTCAAACATCCTGCATATTGGATTGCAGCCACCATTTGATAATGAATGGCTGAACAGCAGTCAAACACACTGGCATTTCCCATCTATGTGCAAGTCACCAATGAACCCATGGGTCACATCAGGCACGTGCTGGTTTATTTCCCTTGTGCTACATGTGACAGGTTTTTTGTAGTGCTGAATGATAACTACCTAAAGTACTTCATTTGTGCCTTCTAGGCTGGTGGACCCAATCAGCACTTATGTTTTAGGGACCAATATTCTTTGAGTCGGTCCTGTGGACGTTGGCTTGCAATATAGTTCAAAACTTCCTTATTGGCCTGGCTGCCTATCCTACTGGCCCGTCCAAACCCAGGCATGCATAACGCACTCTTTGAGTGGATTACGTCACACAGCTAACACATACTTTAGCGTTCTTCTTCCCCCATCCATGATTCACTTTGCTGACTGTCATTGGAGTCTACTGAGTCTTCTGTCCTTTCATTGCTGGTGCTGTCCACCTGGGCCCCCAGAGCCCTTCTGAGACTCTCCGCCCTGTGGCTGCACACTCCAATGCTCACAGCTCCTTTTCCACGCCTGTTGCTACTCTCGTCCCTTGCATCTGAGAACGACGTGGGGGGTTGCAGGAAGAAAGCCGAGCTGTTAAGTCACCTGGAGCCAATGTTTACTTCCACAGCTCGGGTAGTAAGTGTGGAGGGGCAAGCAGACGTGTGGGCTGACTTGAGGGAGCGAAAGAAAGAAAATACGATTGCATGAGAGAGAGAGAGTGCGAGAGACAGAATACGAGAAAAAGAAAAGGGTGTGCGTGTGAAAACATGTGTGTCTGATTGTCTTAGTTCAGCACCGGAACACATCTGCATTTCTTAAAAATGTTAGCGCTTCTCCAGACAAGTGGCTAGCACAAAATCTCACTACACCAACCTGACCACTATTTAGAGTGTGTTTTGAAACTTGTTTTTGGTTGAATATTAAGCTTTGCTGGTTCCATTTTAAGCGGGTTGCATGGTACTACATAGTTCACATAACCAAAAGCTAACATTTAACTACAGGATGGCCACAGATGTTTTTTTTCCCTGAAATGCACTGTATAATCAATCACAAGTAGTGAAATAATAAATTTTTAAGTTCAGTTCATGCCGGCCTTTTGGGATGTATACAGTGTTTTAGGTGGGATGCAAAAGTGTGTGTGGCGTGGGTAAAGAGGGTGCAGCCTATGTAATTAGGGGCGTGGCTTAAACACAAACTCAATTTTTTCTGACTCCCATGGTGTGCCACCAGACTGTTTTTTGGTTCTTCTGAGCTTTCTGATATTGCATCCAGACATATAACACAACAATTGACTTACACCTATATCCAGCCAGGACTATCGGTTTGGTCAATGGGTGTTAGCTGTTTAAAGTAAATGAGTAACAAAAATGTCTTTATTGTAAATAATATTGAAATTGTTTCAATTCTAAGACTGTGAGGCTGTAAATTAAACATTACTAAGACCTGTGGAAAGGATAGTTGGCTCCAGCATCCCAATCACTCCTGTTGTTTTCATTTTTAGACATGTAGGCCCTTTTTCTCTCCACTTCTCCTCCATCTGCATATCTTGACCTCATCTCTTTCATCTTCAGCATCCTCTTTGCACTCTCTCCTGAATGTACTTTCTGGCATGTCTTTCACCTCACCTCACCACCCCTAAAACACACAACACACTCACTCATCAGCAAGCACTACATTTTCTTTTGCTTCCACCTTGTCAATATTTGGACAATTGTGCACCTCCTTCACACACATTTGCACAGAATCACAATTGCATTTGGGATATGTGACCATTGCTCTGTGTGCTCAGCAGGGAAGCCTAGGATTGAATGACCATATATTGTAAACACCCTTTTCACCCACTGACAGGTACTCTGCAAACCTCGCACCACCTTCAGCCTCCACTCCAGACTTCTCATACGTGGTGGTTATAAACATCTAGAGCTGACTCAGTTTAAACTATGAACCAGTGCTTAATTTTTCAAAAGAATAAGTGCCGAGGCCCTCTACAGGAGCTCACTCCAGTTTGCACCACACATTGCCCCTGCCATACTGCCAATGATAGTAACAATACTACTACTAACCATCACATTCATCCAAGTGTAACAATTCGGAATATTCCAGTCCCTCAAGACTATAAGAATGGATTGGGCAGCAGGTAATGGTCATTCTAAATGTTTAGTGAACTAATAACTGACTGTTGATTTGGTCAACTCTAAGTTAGCCAGACATCCCCACCTTGTGGTAAATTGTCATAAGCGCTGGTTTTGACAATTTAAACTCTGCCCCGACCACTGGAAACCATCGGCTCAAATTAAGCACTGCTATAAATTTCACAAGAGTAATATGCTGCACACAAAATAACATAGAAACACGACATTCTGGAAATAGCTGGTGCTTGTAGGGAAGGCAGTAATGAGTAAAACATGTACAATATAAACAAAAGCTAAATCGCTGACACGGATTTCCTTAATGCTTGTCACATTCAATTTTCAGAAATTGATTGGCATTATTTGACAGTAAAGATAATGACATGAACATAGAGCCCAATAGAGACCTGTTTCAATGTTATTTTATAATTACTACTGGGTCTTAGACTCAGAGGGAGCCGGTTCACTTAAAGCCCTATATATAGAATATTTAAGAGATACTCTTTGCATGAATCAATTGTTGAGCACAAATTACCTAGGCAACCGTTTCAGAGTGTGAAATTACATTTTTGAGTAGGACTGCTTAGCAAATTGAACAAACCACTCAGGCTTGTCTCTATTACAGTTGAAAGTAATACAGACTGAAAACGACCACATTCTGAGAAAGTACAAACCTCTGCCTAGATAGAAAGAGGCAGTAGCCCTGGGAGGAGGGCGGGTGGTATTTTCTCCAACTGGAAAAGCAATTGACTTGTTTTTATCAAAAGCCTCCCCATTCAAATTAGCAACACAGCAAAACATTCTAGACTTCACTTCTGAAACTCACTCCGGATTTTTTGAGACACTCTTCACTGTTGTACCACTTCTTGAAATCTGCAAATGTGTTCTGATTTGCAATTAGCACTACTACTTGGCTTTATACTGTTTTAGGAACTTCCTGTTTCAGCAGGAAAGGGGAAAGGGGTGTTTCGTCAGGGTGGTGGCAGCTCCTGGCGTCACTGGGGGCTTTTCAGGCTAAAGGATCCACAGTGTGCTCTGTGTTCGCTCCTGCTACCCGCTAATTTTTATCGCAGCATTTTCTTTTTTGCTATTCCTGGCGCTGCACGATTAGGTGCAGGTGCCTTGTACTCTTTACATTGCTGTAACTTTTAAACATTGCATTTGCAGTTCCTGGCGCTCTGTACGATTAGGTGCAGGCGCCTTGTATTATTTTAAATGGTTGGTGTACTCTAACACTGTGCATTATTGTGGCTTACCATCTCTTGTGGCTGCACACGCCCCGGTCCGGTCCATCGCGGCTCCTCTGCCGTTGTGTGGAGGGCGGCTCTTCCCCCACGCTCTCTGTGCTGGTCGGGTGGAAAGCGGGCACCATCTTGGGAGAGCCTGAAGGACACGGAGACCAGACTAGGCGGTCTAGTTGTCTGAGGCTCTCCCGCATAAAGCGGCATACCTCACGGAGCTTCCTGTGTTTCGTCAGGGTGGTGGCAGCTCCTGGCGTCACTGGGGGCTTTTCAGGCTAAAGGATCCACAGTGTGCTCTGTGTTCGCTCCTGCTACCCGCTAATTTTTATCGCAGCATTTAATTTTTTGCTATTCCTGGCGCTGCACGATTAGGTGCAGGTGCCTTGTACTCTTTACATTGCTGTAACTTTTAAACATTGCATTTGCAGTTTCTGGCGCTCTGTACGATTAGGTGCAGGCGCCTTGTATTATTTTAAATGGTTGGTGTACTCTAACACTGTGCATTATTGTGGCTTACCATCTCTTGTGGCTGCACACGCCCCGGTCCATCGCGGCTCCTCTGCCGTTGCGTGGAGGGCGGCTCTTCCCCCACGGCTCTCTGTGCCGGTCGGGTGGAAAGCGGGCGCCATCTTGGGAGAGCCTGAGGGACACGGAGACCAGACTAGGAGGTCTAGTTGTCCAAGGCTCTCCCGCATAAAACGCACATGTGCTTTCGGAAGCGCAGCGGGCGCGACGATGGCGCGCCGAAGTTGCGCCAAAGATAAGCCCGTCTGCGCCCGTCTGCGGCCGACCGGGGCCAGGGGCACACCACTATGCTCCCGTTTTAACATACTCCTCAGCGCAATTGCGTTTCCTCCAATGTTACTGGCCGCTCAATCCGGAGACACTGTCTCGTGTTCAAGCCCTTGGTATTGCCCATTCCCTGCCCCTTTTAAAGATCCCTCCTCTCTCCACGACGGGATTCTCCCCGTGCCCCTCTATCCCCATTTCCGCCCCCGCCACCTCTGCTCTCCTTTTGAACACTAGGTCTGCTGTCAAGCACCAAATAGAAATATTTGGTCTCTTGGATTCCAACTCTCCAGACCTGTTGTTTCTAACTGAAACATGGTATCGCCCGGATTTCCTACCCTGCGTCCTGGCAGCCCTCCCGCCCCACTACTCTCTACTCCGAGCTGACCGACCGGAGGGGAGAGCGGGTGGCGGGGTAGCCTTGAATGCTCGCAAGGGATTCCATTTCCAGACACTTGCATCGCCTGTAATACCTGCAGCTGACTGCCTTGTAGTACATTCTGCTTCCCTCGAGATTCCTATCACATGTGTGCTAATATATCGGCCACCCCAACCATCCCCTGGTTTCCTCCCCGCTTTTCAGGACTTGCTGGCCACCTTGGCGGTTAATAGCGCCTCAGTCCTTGTTCTGGGAGATTTCAATTTTTGGCCTAATGACCCTGCTGAGGACACTATGTCCAAAGACTTTACCCAATTACTGCTCAGTCTTAACTTTACCCAGCACGTTCATGGGTCTACCCACAACCGGGGTCACATCCTGGACCAAATATGGACATTAAACATCCCAATCTCTGTCCCAACTACCTCCCCCTGCACATGGTCCGATCATTCCTTACTGGCCTTTTCTCTAGACTTGAATCCCATAAAAACACCTTTCCTTCCCAAAAACACCTGGGTACGGAACTGGAACCGAGTTGATATCCCGTCTTTATGTTAATCGCTAACTACCACCTGCCCTGATTTATCGGGTTCGGCTCCTCACTCCCAGGTTATCATCTTAGACTGCTGGCTTAGTAAAGCCTGCGATCTGGTGGCCCCTTTGAAACAGGTCACCATCAACCGCACCCACAATGCCAACAAGTGGTTCAGCCCTGGCCTTAAAGCCAAAAAACTGGAGGTGCGACAGGCTGAATGGGCTTGGAGGTTAGCATACTGCCCGACCCGCAGACAACACTATATCGCCACCCTTAGCGAATATAAAAAAGACATTTTAGCAGCCAAGACAGAATACTTTCCGGGGCGTATTCTAGCTGTGGAAAGCCAGCCACATGAGATTTTTGCCACCGTCCACGAGCTGGCTTCTTCGGATCGAACTCTGCCTAGGATTCCCCCTTCTCAGGCCCTATGTGACTCACTCAATGAGTTCTTTATCGAGAAAGTAGCTCGCATTAGGGACAATATTCTTCCCCCTTCGCCCACCTTCACGGATCCCCAACCGCCTGCTAACAACCTATTTCCTACGCACATCCCCGCCCTGACCAGAGAATCCCTTCTCCCCCTACTTAGGCGTGTCAAGTCAGGCTCTCCAGCCGACATTTGCCTGGCCCGCATCCTCTGTCAGATCTTTTCTGATTGCCTTTCTCCTGCCCTCACTCTCCTGAATGATTCCTTCACTCACGGCACTGTCCCTGCCCCCTTCAAAACCGCTACAATCATCCCTATATTAAAAAAGCCCGGGGCGGATCCTGCCTCCCCGGCAAACTACCGCCCTATATCCCTTCTCCCGTTCTTGGGAAAGGTCGCTGAGTCCCATGTCACTCAGGTGCTTAGCTCTTTTATAGAAGATAGCAACTACCTTGCACCCTGCCAGGCGGGTTTCGCCCCCGGCATTCCACCGAGAAGGTGGTTATCTCGGTCATGGATCAACTCAGGGAGGGGCTCGACACTAACACCCCCCAGGCCCTTGTCCTCCTCGATTTGTCCGCCGCTTTTGACACGGTGGACCACTCCATTCTTTTGTCCCGTGTCAAGGCGGCGGGCATGAGGGGACCGATACTGGCCTGGATCGACTCCTTCCTGTCTGACCGTACGCAATCAGTCCACCTTGCCGAGTTCTCTGCCCCGCCCCGCAGGGTGCAATGTGGTGTCCCTCAGGGATCTTCCCTTTCCCCTCTTTTGTTTAATCTTTACATTTTTCCCCTTATTTTTGCACTCCAACAAATGAAGGTCACAGTGTACAACTACGCTGATGACCTTCAACTCATTTTTAATTTTCTTCCCTCACTTCAGGTGTTACCCGCTTCCAGTCAGTTATGCTGTTTATCCAGGATTGGATTAACGCGAACCACCTTAAACTCAACCCGGAAAATACAGAGTTGGTTCTGACTGGTGGCAGTGGTAACCTCTGGTCCCCCTCAATGGCCCCCTTCCCTAGGTCCACCCCCTATTCCTTCACACTCAGTCAAAACCCTTGGCATCACACTTAATCATCATCTGACACTGCACTCCCATATTAGTTCTGTTGTTTCTTCCTGTTTTTTTTACTTTGCGTATCATTAGGAAAATATCCCGTTTTTTCCCCCCTGCACTGAAACTTATCCTTATGGCCATGGTTCTATCTAAGATTGACTATGGAAACATCATCTACAACGGTGCCCCTGCCTACGCACTTCAACGTCTTCAACTGGTGCAGAACCAGGCAGCTCGCCTGGTATATGGTCTATCAAAATCTCACCATTCCTCCCCCTTGCTTATGGCTTTACACTGGCTCCCCAGTAGACAGCGGGCCCTCTTTAAACTAGGATGCCTTACATTTCAGGCCCGGGCGGGCACGGCCCCCGCCTTTATAAACTCTGCCATCACTAACTACTGTCCTGTCAGAGATTTGCGTTCGACCACCAAATCTCTTTTGGTTGTCCCCCGTTTCAAGAAGCAAAGATCAGGAGGTCAGAAATTTTCGGTCCTTGCTCCTACTTTATGGAATGCTCTCCCGCCCCCTCTTAGACTTTCCTCCTCCTATATGGAGTTTCGTAAGGCCCTCAAAACCTTTTCAACAGGCCTTAGTCCCTAGCCCACTGTGCTCTTCCGGAAACTGTAAAATACCCCCTAGCGCCAAGAAACTGCATAGTGTATGTGCGCTCTACAAATTTTTTAAAATTCTAATTCAAATTCAAATGAGTCACCGATAAATAAAGTGGTTTCCCAGGAGTCAATATTTGAGTAGATGTGGACAGCTAGGATTACAAGTCATGTCTCTAGTTCTACACCCAGACAGGTAAAAAGGGACTTAACACAAATCACAGAGGGTGTTTAGATTTGCATCAGAAGCAGCACCATTTACCCCGTATAACATTCAGCAAAATATTGCATACAAAACTTAAGTGTACACCTCTTTCCAGTTTCTTTTCCATCCATCATCCCAATGTTAACAACTGTGCCCATACAGCATTTGGCTCTGATCTTAAAAAATGTTTGGGCACTTGCACTTAAATTTTTTTTTTACAAATTAAACACTGATCCAAGTGAACCCAGTTATAGGATGGCTACTAAGGTTACATGTATTGCTTGGTAAGCATCTATATCTTCTCTAATATAAAGAAGGGGCTTATTTATAAGCCCATCGCCCCGCCGGTGCTTCAATTTCTTTGATGCACCAGCGGTGCAATGGGCTTGCCCATATTTACAAGGCCATGTAAATTCACCCTGCGTGACTTTTCATGGCCTTGTAAATAATGGCCCCTTTCCCACATTACTCTGCGTGAAAGGGGCATTCCATTCCATGGGTGTTGCTGTCGGTGTTCCCCACACAACATCTATGGACTTTATGTTTTCCCAGATTTACAAAATGTTGTAAAGCTGGGAATGCGTCCGAATCCTAAGCGTCCCCAAGGGAGGCATAGGAATGGTGCAACGAGGAGAAATACTTTTATTTATCCTCGTTTTGCCCTATTTGTATGTGGGCTGCATTGTGCAACATGCAAAGAAAGAGGAAAATTACATTCATTATAGTTTTTGTGAAGGAATGTGTCCTCTACTGCATAAAAACAATCATCCTGCAGTCAAGCACCCTTGCAAAATAATGCAAGGGTGCCTGCGCTGGTGCACGCCATCCAATTGTGTGCCAGTACAAGGGAAAGGACAGGGATGCGTCATATTGTTTTTAATACGACGCATCCCTGTGCTTTGAAAAGGATGCAGCATGGTGCACCTAAATGGCTTGCAGCACCGTGCTGCATAATTTTCTTGTAGATGATGCCTTCAATTTGAGGACAAATTATACGTGATAAGGCACCTCCAATGGGTTGCTCCATTTCCTCCAATGGTTATTTCCACAGAACCCTGGACATGAGCACATCACGCAATACTAGTATAATTTCTTCTTTGTGGGGAACCCCGGTTCCAAGGACTGTGGGTAGCTACTGGTAAGATTCAAGGATCTCATGGGAGACTTTGGGGGGCCTCTGGCACTGGAAAAGACAGGAGGACCCAGTACAGTGCTGTTCTTGGTATTGAGATGGACTCAGGCATCATGGAAGCTAGATTATCACAGGATAAACAAATGACTATGCTACAGCTAGTGGATGAAATGCTGGCAAAGAATAAGGTCACCGTGAAGGAGGTGCAGGTTCTTCTTGGGCATTTTAAGTTTTTTGCTGGGTGGTGAGAGTGGGAAGTACTTTTTGTAGGGGCTTGGGGTTGGCTCTACAGGGCTTGCCGTTATCCCTCCACCTTATTAGGCTGGCAGCAGGGATTAAGGGGGACCTGTGGATGTGGAGTGTCTTTTTTGCTTTTATTTAATGGGATTTCGCTGGAAGCTTTGTCAGAAATACATTGGGATGCACAAAGATTTTCAGATTTGGCAGGTGGTGCTGGCTTTGGTCTTTATTGGCATGGACAATGGTGCACAGAGGGTTGGCTGAAGGAATGGGGGCGAGGTGGCTGCTGTATTGCATTTTTTGAACTTTTCCCCCTTGTAGTAGCAGGTCCTCTTTCGTATTGACAATATGGCAGTGGTTCAGGTGGTTAATTGTCAGTTTGCCAAGGACGCCCAAGTCCGGACATTGCTGATGGTATCTATGTGGAAGTGCTTGGCATTGGGCATTGTTTTTAGAGCCAGACACGCTCCAATGATATTGCTGATGCTCTGTCTCATTCGTAGTGAAAGAGATTCCATGGGCTGACCACAGAGGCGGACACAGTCAGGAACCGGTGGCCTCAGGAGTTATGGACAATAGGAGACAGAGGATGCTTCAGTTGGTAGGGAAGTCTTTAGTGGTTTCTATGAGGGCAGCTTATTTACAGGCTTGGTCACAATTCATAGCAGGTGGGGTTAAGAAGAGACAGGAGGTGTGGGATAGGTTGCAGGAAGTGGTCCAATTTATCATGCCACTGATAGAAAAGGTCAGTCGAGGGTTAATACAGCAGGGATGTTCGCTGGCATAGTCTTTGTGGGGAAGCTTTTGTGGGGTTATGCTCCCCCAGTGGGGAAGCTTGACAACCAAATGTTAGAAGGTTGGGCCAGGAGAGTAAGCCAAGTTGGTCCGAAGAGGAAACCTTTGACTTGGGATACATTTTGGACAGTGCTTCAGGTTTTGCATAGAGTTTTTGTGGACAAGAGGGAGGTTGTGTTATTTCCGACATTGATGACATGGATGTTCTTTGGTGCATTCTGGGTGTCTGAGCTCTTAGGGGGTATAAGGAGGAGGGGTGTACTTTGGGACAAGGTTAGCAGGACTGATAAAGGTTTTCAGGTCTGGCTGTACAAGTCTAAGATAGACCAAAAGGGTCAAGGCAAGTTCATAGTGTTGCAAGCTTACCCTGCCAGCAAATTATGCCCAGTGCACTGGGCACTAACTCTCAGGTCACAGAATAAGTTTGGGAGTGGCAAGGTATGCTGACATGATGATGGTAAGCCAGTTTCAGATTATTATCTATTAGCCATACTTCACAGGGCAGCGGGGCTCATGGGTTTGGATTTGGTACCTACTCTTTTCGCATAGGTATGGCAATGGAAGCAGGTGGATAGCTTTGTAGGGAAAGAATATGGGTGTTGGTTGATGGTTTTCTGACAGTTTCCAATGTTATGTTAGAGTGGGACAAGGGATTTCTGTATAACTGGACTTGGTGTCAACTATGTTTCTGGTTTTCAGGTTCAGTGCCTGGCCCGGATGCCGTCTGTTTGAATATCTAGATTGTGGGCTATTCTTTCATGAAGTGGTCTGTTCACCATTCAAGGAACAGTGCCCATGAAGCTAATTTGGGTTGCCATCCTGCAATGTATTCTGTTAGTGGGCATGAGAAAGGGGGCAAGCAATGAGTAAGCTCCTGCCACGTTTGATTAGGCTGTTAGTTAGTGGCCAGTGTCCAGACATCTTTCTGATGCATTTAGGCAAAAATTATTTAGTACTGGAGAAGGGTTTAGCGTTGTTGAAATCCATGAAGGAGGATTTGAGGGAGGTTCGTAGTCACTGGTCTGGTTGTCATGTGCTAAGGACGTAGTTTGTGCCTAAGAGGGTATGGCACAGGGCCATTAAGCCTGCACCGATAGGGCAAGGAGAAAGCTGAACAAGGAGATGCAGTCTTTCAGTAGGGAATTGGGAAAAGCTAGGGTGGTACATAAAAATTTGTATTTTGATGATGTGGAGTTTTTTTGTGGAGATGGGGTACATTTGTCCTTTATGGGCATGGAATTATCCCTAATCCAACTGGAATTGGTGCTGGATAAAATTGTGAACATTCACTAGCAAGCTGCAGGGAAGGGAGGGCAGAAAAGTTAGTGCCTGTTATGCCGCTTTTTTTTCTGGGTGGTGGTTGGCGAAAAAGTTGCCATGGTTTAAAAAAGTTGATGGTTTAAAAGCATCAATTTAGGCTGAAAGGGAACTGTGGGACAAGTTAACGACTGGAGGATTGAGGAGCCTTATAGGTTGAATAGGAAGTTCAGTTAGTTAGAGGTTAATAATTGTACTAAAGAGAGAGCGGTGTCTGAACCAATTGCAGTTGATCAGCTTTGGAGCAAGTTCATAGTTATAGTATGGAGTTGTTGTGGGGGGGAGGGATATTTAGGAGTGAGGGGTGTATAAGCATAGATGAACAGCTTTGTATAGTGAGGTTATAGTTTAGCAAGAAAATGGCCCAGGTTAAATTTTGTGATGTGCACCTGTTTCAATAAAGCAGCCTTTTTCACACCATCCTGGTGTGAGTGGTCGATACTGCTCCCCCTCTTCCCAAAAGATATTCTGCACACATAGAATAACAAGATCCCTCAGAAATATTTGTTTGAAATTAGGTTAACTAAATGTGCAGTTTCACAGGAGCACAGGAACATGTAAGTGCGGGGGTTTGTCACAACAATTGAAGGTAAGAAACTTTCAGCTGAAAGCAATGACCGTATTTCAAGGAGCACTTTACACGGGCAGTGGGGGGCTGCAGGACAAATTAACCTTCTTAAAAGCCAAGGAGTGAAAGAGGAACACCGAAGGATGCGTTGCTATGCCAACTAGGCCGTGGTCTGGCTGCGCTTGTCATGACTAGTGGACGATTAATGGATGTCTTGGTTAACTTTCAGATAGGCACACAGGGATGACATGCATATCAGGGTGAGGTGGCAATGCATTGCCAATTGTTTTCTTAAAAGTGTGAGGCCATATTTTGGTATAAGCTTTGGAATGTTGTATTTTAATGTTAGGCTAATCATTTCTGGGACATCTTAATTGTTTTCTTTTCCGGATGCCCCAGTGCTTGATATTATTAATAATTGTCTTCTTTACAGCTGGGGAGGGGGCCTGTTCTTGGTATTCTCTTTTCAATGGTGTCACTTTAATACTAAGAGTAGACTTTCTGCGACATCTTGAGTGTGTTCTTTTCCGATGCTTCATTGTAAATGCATGTTTCTCAATACACTGGAAGCAGTAGGCTGCCTACATTCCTTGTAACATGCTTTATTTTAATGTTGGGAGAAATGATTTTGATGACAACCCAAGGTTCTCTTCCCCAGTGTTTTATGGAAAGCGAATACTAATGTGTTTCGCACATGGTTCGTATTGAGCACCTCCATGAAGTAATCGGCTTTTAGTACAATATAAACTCGGTGCAAAAAATATGTTGTGTGACTTTGTTAGAAAGTGGGTTCAAGCATATGTTTTAAATTTATTTCGCTGCTCACATATGATGGTATCTTGTACAGAGTGATAGGATTATCACCTTTTCAAGAAAATATTGCAAGTTCTTCAATTTTGATAGGCTGTTAGAACTAAGTGTGGGTTGAATGACTAGTTAAAATTACGTGTAGTACTATTTATGACAGATCACCTTTAGAACCCTGTGTAATATTCACTACTCCGAGTCCTGGTCTTCCCGTTCCATTCCTGTAGTGTAGTTCCTATATTCCCAATAGGCTCTGCGCATTGAAATAATATATCCTATAGATGTGACGTAGGACTTAGGTCGACTAGGTCTCTATTGAATATATTTACTTAATTGTGAGTGCCAGCTAGCTCAGAGGTCACCAGAAACTTTCTCGAATTCACAAGAAGGGATTAGTTTGTGACAACCGCATAAATATGACAACTTTGTTTCCCAAGAATAAGAAATATATCTCTAGAGTCGCGGAAACAATAGATAGTTATTTCACTCAGTCACTCATGCATGCTGCGTTTCACCAGAGTTGTAGAGAAATAGAAAGACGGGCGTTTTCAATACAAAGTATTTATTGAACAGTCTTCTTTCTCATACAGAAGAAATGAACTGCTACAATCGTAATACTGGTTGCAAAGTACAATGCGTACAGTATGAAGAGTATTATAAAATAATACTGTAAAAGCATGATATGGTTTCTAAGCCATCAAATACATAGAATACATACATTAATAAATAAAGACTAAAAGTACTCAACTGGTGCTTCTCAAATACGCCTACCCCGATGTACATAACCTAAGTCTAGTACGACGGAAGAAGTAAGTGTGGTGTAGCTTAAGTTTAGTATTCTTTGCCAAGAATCTATCCAAGATTTCTCTTAGGGTCTAATCAGCTCCGTTCCTTGGTTTAGAATAAAGGAGGTCTGGTATCTCTCTGTCTCAGGACTCGATTTCCCAACAACCCGCAAGGGTAGCTTGGAAACAGTAGAGATGGATTTCTTGGCAGGAGAAAAGACAGTGTCTCTCTCAGTGCGTCTGCTGGAGGGTCGGCTTCCTTCGCCACTTGCTGCAGTGAGTAGCGTCGGGCAAGTAAATAGTTGAACTGCTCCAAACCACCGTGTGTTTGCTTGGGCAAGTTTGGGCATATTTATTCCTTGTAGGTACCGAGTTTGACGTAAGGTTGGACATAAGAACGTCATCAAAGGGTCCCAGTTCTTTGAAAACTCCTTAAGTTCTTGGATAAATCAATATTCAAGCAGGGGGAAGTCCCTGACTGCTGAAGGCGGGTTTTTCCAAGAAATCCTTGTAGATTTTTGGAACTAGTGGAAGTAACCATGCCGTATTAGGACTGCATGAGCTATGTCTTAATATGGTTATGATTTCTATGCCTATATAAGGATATGGTACTTTATACCTATATAAGGTCATGAATCGGGAAATTTATACTAGGGTCCTAAAATGCTATACAACATTCCTTATGAAGGAGCTGCTTGTCTGCTCTACAAAAACCTTTTACCTATCAAAGCCCAAAAATGTCCCCCAATAATGCGCCGCCTGTCTGGTCCGGTAGGCATAAAGGGCGAAGTGCATCACAGACACATTCTGAGAATACCAAAAAAAATTCAAGAATAAATAAAAACATTAATCAATCTCCCAAACAGAAACAGGGAGGGTGGGATGGGCTCAGGAATGGAAAGGGAAGGCCAGGTCTCGGGGTAATGAATATTACCGGTGAGTAATGGGCATTACCTCCTCGTTTGTCTTCCTGTCCCATTCCTTACCAAGGAGCCCATATCAAAGAGAGAGGTGATTCAAAACACGAAGACTAGAAGGATGCATCAAAACAACAGGTCAGTTTAATCAAAAAAGAAAACAGTACACATCACAAATCATGTACAGCAGACAAAACATGACAGCCAAAAGCAGTAGAGGCTGCCATCCCCAATTGAAGATGGTAGTGGGAAACAAAAGTATGGGGAGAGGTCCAAGTAGCAGCATCACAAATATCTTGCAAGGAGGCAAACTAAAGCATTGCCCAGGATGAGGAAACCCCACAAGTGGACCGCCCCTAGAGAGAAGATGGAAGAGGACTGTTAGCTGTCTCGTAGGACAAGACTAATTCACACTTCATCCATCTAGTCAGAGTGGACAAAGAAGGTTTGAGACCAATCCCATAGGTAACACAAAGGGAATCCACCTTCCATAGATCATGGGTACAGCCTAGATAGATGCGAAGAGCTCGCAGCAAATCCAGGGAATGGAGAACCTCCTCCATAGGTGAAGATGGATCAGGAAAAAACACAGGATGGACAATATCTTCCTGACAGTGGAACTTAGACAAGACCTTGGGCAGAAAAAATTGAAAGAGGGAGAAGCCCCCAATTGTATCAACCTGTCCACCAGAAGAAATGGCCACCAAAAAAATAACTTTAGTGGAAAGGAACTTACCGTCAACTGAAAGCAGGGGCTCAAAGAGGGACCAGTCAATGTCTGAAACACAAAGGGAAGACCCCAAGCAGGAACTGGAGAGTGAGAAACAGGATGCTGTAGCAAAAACTCTGTAAAGGGTGAGACACTAAAGGAGAAACAGAGGCTACCGCATAACCCAGAAAGGCAAGAATGACAGCCCATTGGGAACGGAGAGTGAAGACATTGAGACTCATGACAAAGCCATCCCTCAAAAAGTCCAACACATTCCCAGGATCACTGGAAGAAGAAGACAAACCCTGCTCACTACACCAGGAATCAAAGTACTTCCAATGTCGACCGTAAGACTTCAGGGTTGAAGACCTGTGAGATAACTGGATACTCTGAGCCACCTCAAGTGAACGGCCCTAACACAACACATGAAACATCTCAAGTGCCAAACCCCCAGCAGGAAGCAAAGGAGAGAGGACATGCTGAGAAGGGGAGCCAGCAGCGGAGACAGGTGCAGGGAAAACGGCCAATAGGGACACACCGTCAAATCCCGAAGAATGGGAAATCCAGGGCATCCTGGACTACTTCGGAACCACCAGAAGCACCTCTGTCCGATCCAATCAAATCTTCCTGACGACCCAAGGAATCAATGGAGAGTGAACAGTAGCCCTGCTGAAGTATGGTACCAGTAGTTATACTGTATTGTGCCTTTGAAATTGGGGGTGGTTCAGAGGGTTTCCCTCTAAACCACAGATGTCTCTCCTAAATGTAAGTCCCATCTGCCATGTGGCCATTGCGTGCAGACCTTAATCTTTAGTGGGGCCATGATCTCTCCTTCCAGGGGTCAAGTCAGTGTCAACACATCTTCCTCCAATCTTTCCAGCCAGTCCCTCAAAAGCCAGAGTTCTGTCCTTCCATCTGCATGCCCAATGTGTATGCTATCTCTGGGAAATGCTCAGATGTGCTCCCCAGCCTCCAGTATGGACTGGAGTAAAACTCAAAGGCACACAAAGTGGAGTAGAGCAGAAAAATGCCCACTTTCTAGAAGTGGCATGTCTAAGCTATTCATGAAACATCCCTCTTTACCACAGGAGAGGGGTTGTCATTGTGAATCCAGTGATAGGTACAATTATGAGGCTGCTCCACCCTAAGCGACTATTGCTGCTTGAAGTATTTTTAACCATTACCCCAGGTTAACATTTAGGAAGAGCAAACATCATGGACAGAGAAAACACACCTGGGTATTCTTCACTACCTGGGTAGGGAACACACATGTGTACCTGCCCTGCCTTTCACCTACCACTTGCTTCATCCCTTAAGACTTATCCCAGGGGTACCCTAGTGGTAGTGAAAGCTCCCTCTAGGATTGGCCAGTGGCTTAGAAAGGTCAACCTGGGCATATGTGCTATTGCACACACCTAGTACTGCAATGGCAATTGAAACATGTTTATAAACAAAGCAAGTGTGCACACACAGGCTTGAGACATGTTTAAAAACATCATATGTTTCGATTTCGATTTCGATTAGCTTTATTCGATTTTTGTTACATAAAATCTTAAAAGCAACATTCATATATATACACATCAATAAAAACCATTTCATTACAATAAATAACACTAGATTAAAACAGTATTAAATCAGTTCAAACGAGTTCGTTAATTACTAAGTTCCTTTTTTTAAAAACACTTTTTAAAAAGCCAGTCATGACCATAATACAAGTTGCATTGCCTAATTGCTGCAAAGTAAGAAACGCAGGACGACATTGTCTCCAGGCACCTTGCTTCAAGTACTGTTTGATCCACCTTTTACGCTCACTTTCATAAAATTTACAGAACAAGATTACATGAAATGTAGATTGTACAGAAATACTATCGCATGGGCAAATAGCCAAGGTTCTAGACCAGTCATTTTTATTAGGAAATGAGACTAACCGGTGGAATAAATTGAACCTAAATCTTGTAAGAGAAAACGATCAAATCCCAAATTGCACATTGCTAGGTACGGCTGGATTCTGTTGGTGGTCAGTAACAATTGATGATCCCTGACTGTTTTTTTTGTCATTTCACCTACACACCTAAGAAGCTCAAAATGGGCCATACATAGCCCTTTCAATTCTGATTTTGAAATATTCTGAATTGAGGCAGGACTGCTGAAAAACTCGGGTCTTTGAATATCAGTGAATAATTTCCTGATATATTCAAGCCAGTCTATACGCTTCACATTGTCAAGGCCCATGACATCTCTTATAATTTCCTGATTTAGGATAAGATCCCCTGACACCCATACTCTACGCCAAAGTAAAACAGGTTGCAATTTAATCAAATCTAATAAGTAGTCCATCCCCAATTCCTGGTGGTAGTTAAGAACTGAAGCACCTTTCGGAAGGGCAAGGAGGTATCTGAAAAAATTATTTTCTTCAATTTGCATCGCCGATGCATCCTGATACCCCCAAATCCCTGCCCCGTATAACGCAACACTTCTACAATTAGATATGTAGATTTTTAGCATAATCTGGGGTTGTCTTTTACCCAACTTAGCTGCAAAGTTCTTTAGGGCCCCTATGGTACGTTTAAAAGATAAGGTCCTATTCTTAATCTCAGGCCCCCAGGAGCCAGAACCCTCAATTGTGACCCCAAGGTATGGAAAGGTTTTAGTATGTTCAATTACGAGCCCTGCCGCTTTGAGACTTTTAGAGCTAGCGCGGCCCTTACCACACTGCATTACGTAAGATTTTTTGGCATTAATCATTAGGCCCCTTTCTTTCATAAACTCAAGATATTTGGCGAGGGCTTTCTGGGCTCCTACCTTTGTTCTCGCCATTAAAACTGCGTCGTCAGCATACAGGAGCGACACGATGGACTTTTTGCCATATTATGGGGAGTCAATTTTACAAGCACCCAATTCCTCCTCCAGTTTATTTGTATAAAGAGAAAAAAGAAAAGGGGCTATACACAGTCTTGTCGTACCCCTTTTTCTATTCTGAAGGAGCCTGTGCATTCCCCCCTCAGCCCATATCTGACTTTTGCAGTTGCCCCCGAATAAAGTTGCCTAAGAAAAAGTACGATGGCAGGATCAACTTCCATTTCCTCCAGAATTTGCCAAAGCTTAGCAGGTATCACACAATCAAAGGCAGCGGAAAGGTCAACAAAGATGGCATATAGTTGACCTTCCTTTGCCCTTGTGTATTTAGCTTGTAACAAAATGAAATTTAGGACCTGCTCTACCGTGCCCATCCCCTCACGGAAGCCATACTGTACTGGGCTCAAGATGTCATGTTCATCAGCCCACAACTGTAACTTATTTAAGACCACCCTCCCCACCATTTTCATGAGGTAATCTAATAATGAAATTGGTCTATAGTCGGATGGGCTATCCCTGTTCCCCTTCTTATATATCGGTATTATAACCGATTCCGACCATGTACCAATGAAACCTATCGCACAACAAGCCTGTAAGACTCGAGTACACAGTGGGGCCCAAACATCCTTGTCTAGCTTATAAATATCATTAGGGATCCCATCCGGACCCGGGGCTTTATTATTTTTACTGGCTAATAAGGCCATCTGTACTTTCTGACGGGTAATCTCCATGTTGATAGGGTGAAAAGCACACCCTTTAAAGTTTTCATCATCCATATATGACTCCTCCCCGTTTTTATATACCTTGGTAAAAAAATCGATCCAGGTTTTTTCATCAATAGCAATATCTAGCTTTTCTGCCTCCTTCTTAGAAAAAAAGGGTGCATTGACTGCCTCCCAAAAAGCCCTAGGGTCTCTACTCTGTGAGGCAGTCAACAGTTGTTGCCAAGCTTGCTCCTTGATCTCCTTTTTTCTCAGGGACCTTGCCTGAGTATACACCTTCCTACAGTGCCTAATAGCCACATGGTCCCTCGGTTTAAGGCTCAGGGCAGCCTTAAGGGCCGCATATGCCTTAGTGCACCTAGAGTCAAACCACCCCCTCCCTTATGGTTCTTTCTCTGGGGATCACTGAAAGAATATCGACTTCCAAAATATCGACTACCCAAAATATCGAGGAAAAAATATCTACAGCAAAAATATCGAGTTTGTATGTACAAACAGGTAAGTACAAAAATATCGAGTACAATATATCGTTTACAAAAATATAGTTGTAAAAAATATCGTATTTACTAAAAACAGTGTTAAATTAAATTAATATTAATAATTAATTACTAAAATATACTTAAAATTACTTAAATTAACTTATAATAATTAAATAATTAATGAAAGTTAAATAAATATTTTTTTATTTCATATTTATTAAACATATATATATAGTAATAAAATATAATAAAATAATACCCAAAAACTGAAAACTGACCCTGAACCCTAAAAATACCCCTTTACCCAAAAACTGAAAACTGACTCTGAACCCTAAAAATACCCCTTTACCCAAAAACTGAAAACTGACCCTGAACCCTAAAAATACCCCTTTACCCAAAAACTGAAAACTGACCCTGAACCCTAAAAATACCCCTTTACCCAAAAACTGAAAACTGACCCTGAACCCTAAAAATACCCCTTTACCCAAAAACCCAAAACTGACCCTGAACCCTAAAAATACCCCTTTACCCAAAAACCCAAAACTGACTCTGAACCCTAAAAATACCCCTTTACCCAAAAACCCAAAACTGACCCTGAACCCTAAAAATAAAAACAATTTATTTTACTATCTATAGTATATACTTACATATTTTCACTTTCTATATTATTTACAGTCGATATTACTGCACTTACCTTAAAAACGATATTTTGGCTGTCGATATTCTGTCCAGTCGATATTTTGTCCAAACGATATTTTTTCCTCGATATTCTGTCCAAACGATATTTTGGAGTCGATATTATGTCTGTGCACCTTCTCTGGGACCTTGTAAGCTTATCCTGAATCACCCCTGTAATTTTACCAAACGCCTCCAGGGTTTGTTCTTCCGTACTGCTCTCATCCAAACAAACAAAATCTCTGATAGAGCCAAGGTTATTATTTCCTTGAATTTGTTAACTGGGTCCACAGAGCACCATTTAAGTGTCAGCCCGTTATAACGAGCTATAGCGATGTTTTGTGTCCATGTAAGCGATTCAATAGTAGTAAATCTACTTAACTCTCCCATGTTCAAGGTCATACTAAGAGGGAGATGATCACTTAACCCGACTGACGGGATCTCAAAATTTACTACACAATGTGCAAAACAATTCGACACAATTACAAAGTCTATAGTGGAGTGGCACCCTCTTGCTAGAAATGTTGGGGTAAATTCCACCTTAGGTGTACACATTAGGTTGGCGAAACCAAGATCAAACTTGGCCAACACGTTATTTAATGCCTCTCCTTTTCCAGAATGCATAAAATGACACCTACTCACATTTTCCCCCCTGCCATATTCCTGGAACCCACAACTTCCTAGGTTACAGATATTCAAGTTAAAATCCCCTACCCATACCAGCATTTTATTTAACTCCAATGACAGATTGTCAGCGTTTAGATCCCCTTGCAGGCTGCTTATAACCTCTGGAAAATCCCCATTACTTATATTGTTGTAGAAGTGAACTATTAGTAACTCGACACAATGATGTAGGGTAACTGAGATCATCTGGTAATAATGAGTGTTTTTCCTTCTGGTAATTTTAACAACCTTCAGGAGATTTGAGACCTAAATACAAATTCCTCCTTTATGTCTGCCAAACAAGGAGCGGACTGCGGGGACATGGAAAGTTTTAAAACCAGAAAGGTGTTTCTCATCCAAGAGCCAGGTTTCTTGTACACAAAGAATGTCGATATTTTGGACAAAATCTCCCCAGACAGTATTGTGCACTTTGTTCTCTAACCCACATACATTCCAGGAGACAAACCTCAATGGTCCTTCCTCCGCCCTAGGCGTTTTCACTTTTGGTACTTGATTGTCATTTTCAATATTTGCCCCATATAAATCCGTCTCAAAGCCAAGCCCCATATCTTCCAGCTCATGCATTAATTCATTCTTGCCAGTCAAAACTGACTCTGTTTCCTCCCCAACCCCAACATTGGTTTTTAATCCAGGTAGGGGCACATAAGCAATTTCTTTAATAAGTTCAGGTTCCAATCTAGGTGAAACTAATTTATTATGCATTTTCTCTACTCGGCTATTCGCCTTTGTTACATAATCTTGCGGGAAGTATTGTACAAGAGTCCTATTCCTTTGACATATCATCATGGTTGTATCCTTTCCGCCACACAGTCAATCACATTCATTTAGACCGGAAAGGGCCAGAAACCTATTTGATCTCCCCATAACAGGTATATAACCCATATTTCCCCCAGGTGTCTGGGGTGGATGACCTAACTGTCTCTTCCTGGGATATTCCCACGGTTGGCCTGCTTATGGATACAGGGTTCCAGCACCCTGATGTATAAAAGAGGGCCTACAGCAATCATTATATTGTTGGAATAGAGGCCTAATCCGGTTTTCCTGTTTTTGAAACGGATACCTAGGATGATCATCCCAACATTGAGATGGAATTCCATAACGATCAGACTCGTGTTGGAATGGGGACCTAACACGGTCATTTAAATGCTTATAACAATGCCCAAAAATGTCATCCTGATATTGATATGGGGGTTTTACACGATCGTTCTGATGCTGGAGTGGGGGCCTAATACCATCATACTGGTGTTGGAAGGGAGGCCCAGAACGATTGTCCCAGCTACGAGGTAAGATTCTATGCTTAATTTCGGGCAGTTCGCGTGGGATAATCGCACTACCTACGTTTAGGGGGAAGTAGTCTAAGATGTATCTAACTGATCTAACATCTCTAAAATCAATTACGATGATATCCCCAGTTATTTCCTTTATTCTATGGCCCAGCCAAGGAAGACGCCTCACGTGCAGGATTTCACCGTCCCTATCTAGCGGAAGGGGTCTATTCTGTTTAAGCCAGAATATGACTTTATTTTTAAGCTGCAATTGATCTTCTCTCTTATTACCCTCCAAAACAGGCACTCCCGTGAGGACTACCATATACGGAACTGCTTCCGGGGGTAGTTCTACATTCGGTATCTTGGGGACAGGAACCCTATCAGGGTTTTCACTGCTATTGACTTTAAACGTATTTACTACCTGTTTAGATGTTACAGTTCCCACAGGTCCTTTATCGCTAATTCCTGCATCCTTTTGCCGTAATCTTTTGACTGGGTGTGAGTGTTTGATTGATTCAGATGCTCCGTCCATCACCACCCCCTTTTGTACCGCTTTTGGCCACCATAAGTGTGGCAGGGTATGCTCAGATGTGAGTCCCGTGCTCACTTTGCCACTGGATTCAAGCAAGCCGGGCTGAAGACGGCTGGAATGCCAGAAACCGGTCCTCGGAAGCTTGTTTCCGGTCCAGGGAAGACATGGCTTGGCAGTTTGGGCTGGACTGTTCCCATGAGGCACAGGGTCAGACTGATTTGCATATAGCCATGTCTGAACTGGGGTGGCAGAGTGGGCTAAAGAACGGTGATGGATTAAACCCAGATCTTTTGACTGGGTGTGAGTGTTTGATTGATTCAGATTCTCCGTCCATCACCACCCCCTTTTGTACCGCTTTTGGCCACCATAAGTGTGGCAGGGTATGCTCAGACGTGAGTCCCTTGCTCACTTTGCCACTGGATTCAAACAAGCCGGGCTGAAGATGGCTGGAATGCCAGAATCCGGTCCTCGGAAGCTTGTTTCCGGTCCAGGGAAGACATGGCTTGGCAGTTCGGGCTGGACTGTTCCCATGAGGCACAGGGTCAGACTGATTTACATATAGCCATGTCTGAACTGGGGTGGCAGAGTGGGCTAAAGAACAGTGATGGATTAAACCCAGATCTTTTGACTGGGTGTGAGTGTTTGATTGATTCAGATGCTCCATCCATCACCACCCCCTTTTGTACCGCTTTTGGCCACCATAAGTGTGGCAGGGTATGCTCAGACGTGAGTCCCTTGCGCACTTTGCCACTGGATTCAAGCAAGCCGGGCTGAAGACGGCTGGAGTGCCAGAAACCGGTCCTCGGAAGCTTGTTTCCGGTCCAGGGAAGACATGGCTTGGCAGTTCGGGCTGGACTGTTCCCATGAGGCACAGGGTCAGACTGATTTGCATATAGCCATGTCTGAACTGGGGTGGCAGAGTGGGCCAAAGAACGGTGATGGATTAAACCCAGATCTTTTGACTGGGTGTGAGTGTTTGATTGATTCAGATGCTCCGTCCATCACCACCCCCTTTTGTACCGTAATGTTTTAGGAGGCATGGGTTTCTGGGCTTTCAATTTGTCCTGTTTGGTGCCTTGTATTCCCTTTTGAACAGATTTATGAACAGTTTTATCTAGACATGGACCTATAATTGGAGACACTGTTATAGTCTCTGGTAAGTCCTTAATCACCCCTTTAATTTCCCCAAATGCTTGCTCTAAATTCCCCAACTGCTGAGCTATTCTTTTTAACCTCTCAGTTAGAGGGAGTATTAGAGACCGTATTAATTGTTCAATGCCTCCCAACAAATCACTACAAGGTGTTACTTCAATTGGGTGGTGAGGAGGAATATCTATAGTTGGTGTTAATGGGACATTGGGTAAAGAACTCATTGAATTACCAAGGAGAATTGAAGTAGCCTTGTTTTTCTTGAGTCCCCCCCCCTTTTTCTCCTCTTCTTTGGGGGTGGGCCTTGAGGTCGAGGGGTACTGGGAGATTTATTAGTTATTTGGACAATCTCTACAGATCGCAATGGCGTAACTGTTATAACTTCCACCTCCGGTATTGGGGTACAAAAAGATGTAGAAAGACTTATATCTGGTAAGGGTGATCTATCCCGTAATATTAGTGGGATACTGTCATTAGAAGAAGCCTTGAGTCCCATACTATCAGGGGGTGTGCTAGTAAGAAGAATGGGGGCGACGAGACAGCTAAATGCAGCGGGCCCAAAGAAGAACGCCTATTCTTCATAAGTTCAACAGAGCGGCGTCTCTCGGCCCGTCGCTCCGCCAAGGCCATAATCTTATCAATACCTGCGTTGGATCTAATAACATAACTGTCTAGCGTTCCTTTCTTCCCCCCCCCCTGGCAATGAGGATTTCTCTTTAGGGAGAATCGAAGTCATGATGTAAATCAGTCCAATAGATGGCAATATATGGCAGGCATGCACCAAATCAAACCAAGTACAAGTCACAAATATGTTAACAGAGCCCTGAGTAAGATAGCATAGTCATTAGGGGCTTAAACAATCTTACAAGCGAGAAGAAATGTCAGCTCACTGGTGTAATATGGAGGAATCCTCTCCAAAAGTCTGGATTGAGGGGGCGTGGCCAACTGCCGAGCATGGAGGCAGCTTGAAGAGGGAGCTCCTCCAGGCATAGCGGCCCGCGCTAAATATCCGTACAATTATCCTGCTCATCACCCGCCCGAAGAAGCGGCATCGGCTCGGGGACCCGAGCGGCACTGATTGATCCGATCCCGGTGAATTTCGGATGCCGGGAAGTGGTCCGTTCGGCGGCGACGTGTTGGGGCCTGTGGTTGCCTGGCCGCACCGACCTGGCGTGACTGGCGGATCCGGGCAGAAGTGCGTCCTGCTCGGCTTGGGCGCGGTGGCTCCGGCCGGCCCTGGCGGATCATCGGACAATAAAGTGCTCTGACGCTCAGCATAGCCGGCGCGGACCTCCGTGAGAGCGAAAGGGGATAAATCATCTAGGACTGGCTGCGTGCCTCGCACAGACACAGAGCAGGTACCTACGCGGGCGAAGATAGCCCTGGGACCCGGACGGCGCCATATTGGGTGAAACAGACGGTCCGCTGCGGGGTACGGAGGACTGTGCTGGGGACCCTGCAGACCTCTCACAGCGCCGCAACTCAGAGTCTCCCTCCAGAGTACTAGGGAGCCCCTGGAGCCTGACGCAGGGGGTACTTTCTGAAGAGGCGTCCATAGTGGGGTCCGGCCCACTGAGAGGCACCATAGCGCTGCTGCTCTGATGCACGACGGGGCTCCGACACAGAACACAGGGTGCTCCCCACCAGGGACTCGCCGACGACGCACCGGAGCGCCGAGGCACGTCATACTGCAGTGAGCACGAGAGGCCGGAGTAGACGCGCGGTGGGCCGCACGCACATGGCACTGGAACCGGCGAGCTGACCATCGAGGAGACCGGCTGGGACACGCCTGGACCCTGTGAGTGGAGGGCCGAGCACTTGGAACCAGCGGGACACCCACTCGGGTGCACACAGCCTGTAGACCGGGCATCGCGCAGCAAATTGACGTGTGGCACTGACATTGCAGCCGAAAACGGGCTACTCAGCCACAAGCACGACGCCATGGCAGGCAAGGGTGCGAAAAACACGTTGACACAGGCAAAACTAGATAAGTTTGCGTACAGCCAGCATGGACACTCTCAGGGTGGCGGGCGCCACTCCACAGGTGCACCTCCGGACACAGACGGAACTAAAAAGGTCACCTTGGAGGACATCATGAAAACCCTCACCGAGGTACAAACGACGGTGGGCACAATCTCCTCTGAGGTTAATCTGCTGAGGGCGGACTTTAAGAAAATGTCAGAAAGGGTGTCTCAAGTAGAAGTAGTTACGAAATCGCTCATTGAGGACACCTCGGACCTGCAAGTAGCAATGGAACGAATGGAGAAAGTCACTAAGCAACTGCAGGATAAGTTGGACGATCAGGAAGGGCGCTCCCGAAGGAACAACGTCCGCATCCTAGGCCTTCCGGAATCAGAAGGAAAAGGCGCCATGGATCTATACATCGAGGACCTCATCAAAACCAAATTACAACCTAAGGGTTTGTCGCACTTTTTCTCTGTTGAAAGGGCACACCGAGTACCTGGAGGGCCGGCCAAACAAGGAGCCACACCACGGCCAGTACTAGCTAGGCTATTTAATTTTAGGGACAGGGACGCCATTCTGCAAGCGGCGAGGGTCTCACCACCGGTTAAGATTCAGAACTCGACTTTGGCGTTCTTTCCAGACTACACGGCGGAGGTGGCTCGGCACCGAAAATTGTTCACCGAAGTGAAAAAGACGCTGCGTGACAAAGGCCTGCCTTATTCAATGCTTTTCCCCGCCAAATTGCGGATTGTGGCCGACGGAAAAGCGTGTTTTTTTGATACGCCGGAGATGGCGTGAGAATGGCTTGATGGATGGAGACAGGTGGGCCAGCCTCAGCGCCCGCACAGAGAACGCCAGACCCATCGCAGCGGAAGACCAGCGGAGCAACATCCTAGTCAACCCACACACGAGGAAGGAGCCGCGAGAATGAACTCTGATCTGGAGAGGGACCCCCTCGATTCAGGACAGCCTGTCAGGGTTTGATTAAATATGCTGCGTGGGGGACAACACGATTGCAGCCTTTGGGACCTTGAAGCTGATGGAGCTGAGTAGGGCGGGCATCGGCCGGTGCCTGTAGGGGACTCACCAACCCCACGAGCAAGTAAGATAGATAGGGATGGGATTAAGCACTCTGCCAAGTTGGGGATGCGGGCGGGTTTTCGTCCGTGGAGCAGGGGAGCAGGGAGGGGGTGGGGGGGAGAAGTTGTAATGTTACGGTTTTTGTTCATAGTCATCACTAATTTCTTGTGGACCACGGTCCTATCGCAGGCCATACACTCATGGAATCCCAGCACACGTCATTGCTTATGCGACACACCACACTGCCACACATCAGTAACACTAATCGCGAACCCAGATGGCCCGACAGGAAAGAGATGCTCCCGCTGAGGGTGCTCCTGCAATGACATTGGTACCCCCCCTGAAACTGCTCACGTGGAACGTTAGAGGGCTGGGGGACAAAATTAAAAGGGGTCTGGTCCTGCACACCATCAAGCGCTATGGGCCTGAGTTAGTGATGCTTCAGGAAACACACCTGGCGGGGTCTACATGTAAAGCGCTTGACAGACGTGGTTATGCAATGGCAGTGCACGCAGAGTTCACTACGGGATCCAGGGGCACTGGGATACTACTTAAAAAAAACTCATCCTTCATGGTTGACAGCCGCAAGACGGATGATATGGGTCGATTTGCGGCGCTATCTGGCCAATGGGAGGGGAGGCCCCTCAATGTGATATCTGTGTACATCCCCCCAGCCCTCCACTCTACAGCGCTGCCGGCGCTTGGGCAGTTTCTCCTTGACCTCCCCGAGGGTGATATGGTCATTGGGGGGGACTTCAATGCAATCACGGACCCCTTGCTGGACACCTTTCCCATGCGAGACCGCCCGAGAGGAGCGGCAGCGCTTCCTGGTTTTCTGAGCGCACTGGGCCTCACAGATGTTTGGCGTCAGTTGAACCCCACGGCGACCCAATACACGCATTACTCCTCTACACATAACAGCCTTTCGCGCATTGATTACTTTTTCTTTTTAGGGATGGGAGTGGGGCTGGTAGACAAACTAGAAATTCTGCCCAGAGGCATATCTGATCACTCCCCCATGTCCCTCCACCTTACTACCAAAGAGAGGAAGCGCGCCAGACTGTATCCGATATACCCCAACTATTTGACGGTCCCTGGCATCAGGAAGAAACTCAAATTGGCCACAACACACTACTTTAACGAAAATAGGGAAACGGTTTCCTCGCCCTCCGTGCTCTGGGAAGCGTATAAAACAGTCCTACGTGGAGTAGCCATAGCGGCAATCACAGGGCACAAAAGTGACTCCAGAAGTGAACTCGCAAAGTTGGAGTTGGCACTCCACGCCGCAAACACCGCCCACATGTCGGACCCCACCCCTGACACCATGCATACACTGCACCTCCGACAGCAGCAGCATCAGACTCACCTCACAATGATTACTAGGGGGCATCTAGCAAACACCACACACAGAATATATGACGTGGGTGACAAGGCTGGGAAGATGCTGGCATGGTTGGACAAGCGGGGCGGTAGTAACAGAGGGATACAGAGACTCTACGCACATGACGGCAAGCTACAGACACACCCTGAACAAATAGTACGCACCCTAGCACGCCACTATCAGGAGGTATACACCCCGGTGCGGACCGTCACAGAACGGGAGGCGATGGCGTCGCTCGAACACATTGCTATCCCCGTGCTTTCACAGGAAGCACAACAAGACTTAGATTCGGACCTGACGGTGGATGAAATTCAATTGACAATACAGGAGTTGCAATCCGTCAAAGCCCTAGGGCCTAACGGGTTACCCATAGAATGGTATAAGGCGACAGCCTCCATGTTGGCCAAACCCCTGCTGGATATGTATGCTGAAAGTGTGGAGAGGGCGGAACTCCCTCTTGACCAGCGCACGGCCACAATAGTGGCCATTCCTAAGCCAGCCAAACCACCGACTGTATGCACCTCGTACCGACCCATTTCTTTGCTCAACGTTGAAGTGAAGATCCTGGCGAAACTTCTGGCCAGTCGCCTGACCCGGCACCTACACACCCTGATACATCCCGATCAATCGGGTTTCATGCCACACAGGAGCACAGCGATGAATCTGCGGAGGATACATGGGGTGTTGGCGCGGGCACATCTTCTTTCAGACCAAGCTGTAATTTTATCCCTAGACGCCAAAATGGCATTCGACCTGGTGGAGTGGGAGTATCTGTTTGCTCTCCTTGCTCGAATGGGCTTCGGCCCGAAATATCTTGCATGGGTGCGGTTGTTGTACGCATCACCAGTGGCACAGGTGGTTGCGAATGGACACATTTCGCCGCCATTCCCGCTGGGGCGCGGAACTAGACAGGGGTGTCCGCTCTCGCCCCTGCTCTTTGCTTTGGTACTGGAGCCATTGGCCATCCTGCTCAGAGCGACGCCACTGTTCCGGGGCATCACCTGGGAAGAAGGGTGGGAGGATAAAGTCTCCCTATATGCGGATGACATGCTGATATACATGGTTAATCCTAACGAGGGGATCCCTGCCCTGTTGGCTCTGTGTGATGAGCACGGCAGGGCGTCAGGTTACACCCTGAATTGGTCCAAATCAGTAATATACGTACTTAAAGGCCCGGCCCCTCACCTACGGGACGACTGTCCCCTACAGTTAGCGACCACCTCCTTTAAATACCTGGGTATTTTCATCACTAATGACGCCGCGGAATTTCATAACGCGAACTTGCTGCCGCCTCTGGCACGCCTACGTACAGACGTTAAATACTGGGCTACTCTACCGCTGACCCTCCTTGGGCGCGCGGCACTATATAAGATGATGGCTCTCCCCAGGTTTCCCAATGTGCTTGAGAATACCCCCTATGTGGTGGCACCAAGTTACTTCAAACAGGTCGCTGCGCTAGTATCCAGCTTGCTGTGGAGCAACGGCCCAGCCCGCATAGCGCATGACAAATTGGTGAAAAGCTGGTATGAAGGGGGGATCGCATTGCCCAACCTCCAGTTGTATTACTGGGCGTCCCAACTTAAGATAATTAATCACTGGATCCACGTCCCGCGGGATGAACCCGCGTACAAGGCGGATTGGTCACAACTGGGGACGGACGGCATGCTTTCGGTGCTCTACAATTTCCCACAAGTTAAGGAGCTACTCGGTCCGACGTTTCATACGGCAACATTATGGCATACGGCGCAATCTCGGTTGGGCTGGAAGGGGAAAATCACCAAGCTGACGCCACTGTGGGAAACGAGAGCGCTGGGTAACTTGAGGTCCTGTGGGGGTTTTGCGCGATGGGACCACATTGGGATTTCCGTGGTGGGGGATCTTTGGGACAGAGATACGATGGTTACATTCCCACAACTCCAACAACAATATGGTATGGGCTCCGCTGAAACATTTAGATATGTGCAGATCCGACACGCACTCCTACAGGCAATCCCTCCTGACACCACACTCCCAGAGTTGTCGCCACTGGAGGACAGACTGTTGACAGATTTTATGGAGCAGAGGGCAACCTCTCTCACGTATAAAAAACTGGTCAACAACCTGCCAGACCCCACACAGAAACTTAGAGAGAGATGGGTTGGGGAAATAGGCGACATGGATGATACAGAGTGGAACGAGGCGCTTGCGTCCCCAAGAGAAGTAGGCATTTCGGCTAGGTTCAGGCTTGTGCAACTCAAGATATTACACCGCACTTACTACACCAGAACGCTTCTTCACAGAATACAGAGGGCGACACACCCCTTCTGCCTCAGGGGCTGCGGGGAGGAGGGAACTCTGCTTCACACATTATGGGATTGCCCTCTGGTCCAGGACTTCTGGAAGCAAATTATGCGCACAATCTCCCAGGCTATTGAACTCTCAGTTCTACCTGAACCCCGTAAATGTCTATTGAACATTTGGGATCCTAATGACCTGGACAGGTATGGCCAGCTATGGGTCACATTGGCGGTGACAGTGGCCAAGAGGGACATTGCGCAGAAGTGCGGTGCCCCGGAATTGCCTACGGTGGCTGGCTGGATCAGGAATATGGACCTCCTCATGGTGAAAGAAAGAGCGGTTTACGTGCTGCGGGCCTGCCCGCGTAAGTGGAATAAGGTGTGGACACCATGGAATAAGTACAGGGGAGAACCGTGTGAACCCCTACCGGAACATGAGGACTTGGACTCGGAAGAGGAGGAGGATTAGTAGGGGTGGGCATACATATTAACTCGGGTTGATGGTGGGGTGGTGCGGGAATGTGGTGCTACCTTTGATGTCGTGCCGAACATGTGCAATGGCTAACAAATGACTATGGGCGGGACTAGCCCTCTACCGAGTGATGACTTTAGTTGGGTTTTAATGTTTTTTTTTTTTTTGTTGTAAGTTAATTTTGCCAGGAAAAAATTATTGTACCAAACACGAGCGGACCACGAAATGGAACAGGGGTAGGGTATGAAGATGAGATGAAGGCCGAGAGTCTTAGTAGCTTGTGATTCATTTGTGTCCATATTAGAAGGGTAACCATACTATGTAAGAATGCGATCTGATGCTTCCAATTCTGTTGATGATAACTAATATCGATATGACAATGATAACTGAAAGAAATATTGTTACTGTGTCTTTTGACTTCCTGACAATAAAGAGTTTTCACAAAAAAAAAAAAAAGTCTGGATTGAAAAGAGGTGGCCCAGCCCTGGCTCATCTGGTCTCAGAGGGCCTTAGAGGGTCCGCTCTTTGCCCGGTCTTCGCTCCCGCGCGCTCCCGCGACGCGGAGGAAGCGCGGGCTTTTAATGCGCCTCCAGGCGCTGTGATCGTCTCAGGGAGGCGGGACAATGTCGCAAGGGCTTGTGGGCACCGTAGTCCCCCCGCTCGGCGGCCGCTAGTTGGAATGGTGAGCGGCAGCGGGGGGGACCGGGAGGCAACAGGGAAAGAGGTTCATTGCTCTGGGATAGCGCAGCTGATTCCACAAAAAGGGTCCTCAGGCTGGCGGAATTGTGCAACAAGCAGGCTGGCGATGTCTCCCACTCTACTCCGGAAGCGCCGGCTTTTAATGCGCCTCCGGGCGCTGTGATCGTCTCAGGGAGGTGGGACAATGTCGCAAGGGCTTGTGGGCACCGTAGTCCCCCCGCTCGGCGGCCGCTAGTTGGAATGGTGAGCGGCAGCGGGGGGGACCGGGAGGCAACAGGGAAAGAGGTTCCTTGCGCTGGGATAGCGCAGCTGATTCCACAAAAAGGGTCCTCAGGCTGGCGGAATTGTGCAACAAGCAGGCTGGCGATGTCTCCCCATCATATGTGCAAGCATGCACACACAGGACTGCAATGGCAGGCTTGAGACATTTTTTAAAGTATCAGGTTAGCGCCTCTTCCTAACATGTGTAGGAAGGGTGTGCGCAATTTTGCACTGCATTTACAGTGGAAAAGTGTCCAGAGACCTAAGGCTAGTAAAAGAGAATCAACAAAACCCCTGTGTTGTCCCCTGGAAAGAGCTGACCTACTACGTAGGGGAAACCCACATGGGGGATTTTCACTACCTGGGCATGAAACATCCATGTTTACCTGCCTTGCTTTTAGCCTAATGCTTGCCCAGTCCCCCAGGGCTTACACTACAGGTACTCTAGTGGTACTGGAAGGCCCACTCAGGGTTGGCTAACGAGTTAGAAAATGCCATCATGACATAACTGCAATTGTGCACCCACAGTCCTGAAATGGCAGGCCTGATACATGTTTGAAAGGCTGTTCTGGTGGGTGGCACAATCAGTCCTGTGTCACACTATTAGCCAGTGCAGTAGCAGCCCTGGGCATTTGGTGTACCTTTTTACATGGCAATCACCGGTACAACACCTAAACCAATCAAATAAGCACTGCTTCCTAGCATATGTAGAACGGGTGTGCATGCTTTCACACTGCATTGCAGTGGGAAAGTGCCCATGGTCCTAAGGCAGCAAAAAGAGAATAAGCAAAAACCAGGAGGAAAATAAGCAAACGTTTTTGGGAAATCCCCTAATAAGGGCCATGTGCAACAGCTACCCATCCTTCGATGGCTGAGGATAGCAAGAAGCGCTCCCAAGACCTGAATCACCATGCCCAAGTGCGAGTCCCCAAACACCGCTGAAAATTCCTCGCAATTCGTCGAGGATTAGCACTACAAATGGAGTCTCACCGTGGAGCAAATTGGTGTGCTCCTTCATCAGCCTTTGAAAAATAGAGGAAATTTAATGTGGAGCAGAAGCAGCGTGGGGCACGGAAGAGCCACATAAGTTCAATAACCTCCTTTTGTAACTTTGTGCAGATGGCTCATAAACGCACCTTATAGTACACTAGGTAAAAGCAGGTCCCACTGAGCAGAGGTAAGTGTGACCCACTGTTCATATATTTTCATTTATGCTACATCATTATTGCTGCAATAAGTAATTGTGGGAAATAAGATTATTATTTGCGAGAGGTGACTAACCACCTAAAGGAACAATCACAACCCTTATCAGGGTGAGCCCTCAAAGCCGGAAAATGAACCTGTGCTCATCTATGGTAGCGATGGCACAGAGCAGACAAGCTTAATTTACAACAATATGTAATGTATTTATGCAGTACCAAAACAGTAATTAAGTCACAATGCAACACAATACAAGTCCCAGACCAAATTAGATACACAGAGTAACATTTAGAAATAAATCGGCACAGGAAAGACAAAGAAACAGAAATATTAGTTTATAACGTTTTAAGTAGGAATAGCACCATGAAGCATACAGTGCCAATGATAGTCAATGGTTGCACTAATCAAGGACCTAGGCGCAATATGACACTGACTGTGATGGAGTGCGGATGGGATGCACCAACAAGGTTCATCCAGTCAAAGATTTTACCTTCAGACTTTAATCCTTTAAGTCCCAATCCACTACAAGAGTACACTTCTAAAGCCCTCAGGGCCTCAGGGTAGGAACTTAGATGTTCACAGGGTGTCAGGCAGAGACGAACAGCAGGATCCCGTCCAGGTTCAGTGTCACTGATCGGAAGGGCAGTTGCAGAAAGGCCTCATGTAGCATATTGTATGCCTGTAGGTTGAAGAGAAGTTCAGCCAAATTATCCTTGGAGTCCCTTTCGTTGTCCTGTGTACAAGAAGGTGAGCAAGCTTCAGTCCTTTAGGCTCTTCTCATATCTTAGAAAGCAGATTCACTCCACTTCTAATCTTCCACTGATCCTGTAGTGTTCTAAAGTGAGTGGCCACATTTATGCCTGGCAGGAACTAGCTGGAGGGAATGATTATTTGGCATGCCCTACCCAATGTGATAATACTTCCTGGGGCCTATCCTACACACTTAGGGCATTTTAAAGATGTCTGAGGTCTTCTGCCACAATAAACTTTGGCTCTGCGAGCTGGGTATGTGTGTGTGGGGAGCGTACTATGGTAATCTGAGGATCGTCCCACATCTAACACTAAAATCTAGATGGGGCAGTCACTGTACCCACAATCAACCCAGTAAGAGGAATCTGGTAGAACAAATTAAAACCTTCAAGTGACCTGACAGTGGATAGATAAGAATCACTTTGGCATTCTGTCTCCCTTACTTTCAGGTGCACCCCAGTGTAATATGTAAAAGTCCAGCAGACCTGCCAAATGGGGTTTGATATTCAAGCATGATTTGGCACTTTGATGTCAAAAGAGATGGTCCCAGCCCCAACCTACATCTTTTGTCAGGTTCAGAGTAGTCATCTATGCCATTAGAAATGGAGACTCCAGTTGGCAGCAGTATGCACCCTCTCCAAGTAGAGGCCCTCACTCTTGTCAGGGTAAGTTATACACCGAAGATAAGCTGTGCTCATCCGCTTAGTAGCTTGGCACAGAGCATTCAGGGTTATCCCAGAGGCAATGTGTAAAGTATTTGTGTACACACACACACACAGTAACACAGTGAAAACACCACAAATGTACTCCACACTAGTGTAGAACAATAGCCTTTAGTAAAACAAAACCAAAGCGACACACATCTAACATAAACAAGTCAAGATATGAATTTTTCAAGATTAAATGCAATTATAGCACTTAGAAGCACAATAACTCTGGTCGGAATGAGCTTGACAAGGATGACTACACTAGTTCGGGCCGAACGTGATGGAGCAAGGGTTGGCTATGGATTTGCATGCACCCCAGTACAATACCTTGGAAACATTGAGAATCAAAGATGATGCACATTGCCAGGGAGGTGAAGCGTCGGTGAGACTGTTGGGGCATTGGTATCTTACTGCTATGTAGGTCATTGGCATATTGGCGCTAGGGGATGGTGCATTGCACAACAGAGATGAGGCGTCCCTGAAGCAAGTGAGGCGTTGATTCTTGGAGGTGGTGCAGAATCGTTGAGCCGCTGATGAGTCGCAGGGTAGGTGATGCGTCGGTTGCGGCAAAGCAGTGGGTCAAATGGCAAAGTGGTGTCGATGAAGTATTGAGGGTCAAGCGGTGAGACGTCTATTTCGCAGTGGCGATGTCACACCACAGGGCCACAAGTGCTGCTGTGGGATCGGAGCTTGCATTGTAAGTCGAGGTCATTGTGTTGAGTAGGGACCACGGCTTTGGTGCAGGCAGTGATGCCGGTTCTGAATTGACGCTCAACGTCGATGTGCTAATTTTAAGCACAGAAACTCACTTCCATGGGACCAGGAACTGTATTTGGCATCACTTTGCAGAGTAGGGCTCCCAGCAGAGGAGACCAGATGTTGCAGGGAAAATCTTTGATGGCTCTGAAACTTCCAACAGGAGGCAAGTTGACCTCAAGCCCTTGGAGAAACTTTGGAAAGCAGGATGCAGAGAGCAAAGTCCAGGACAGAAGTAGCAGGCATCAGGCCAACACAGCAAAGCATGCAGCAAAGTGGCAGTCCTTCCTGGCAAAACAACAGCTCTTCTTCCAGGCAGAATGTCCTCAGTCCAGAAATCTTCTGAATATATGGTGTCAGAGGTCCAGTACTTATACCCATTTTGGCCTTTGAAGTATGGAGACTTCATAGAAAGGTCTTTTTTAGTGCACAAGATCCTGTCCTTCCTGGCTTCAGACAAACTACAGGAAGAGGTATGAAATTCTGTGTGTGAGGGCAGGCACAGTCCTATTCAGGTGCAAGTGTCAACTCCTCCCACCAGTCTAGCTCAGGAAGGCTCATGAGCCTGGTGATGGGCCATCAGGATAATGCAGGGCACACCGTAACTCCCTTTGCGTGTGACTGTCTAGAGTGAATTTGCAAAACCCAGCTGTCATCCAACCTAGATGTGTATTTAGGGGCAAGCAGAGGCTCAGAATGGTTAAGGTAAGAAAATGGCAGTGATCAGAGAAGTGGTCCAATCTAGTTTGCGCAAGGACCCAAGCCTCCTTTGTATTAACAAGTGATCCAGGGGAAGCGGTGTAACTTTTTACAATCATTCACTTTATCCAATATACCATGGACCAGACTATATAATCATTTACAAAACTAAGAGTATGGGCCCATAGAAACTCTATAACCCCTTTACAAATTATGAAGTCCTCCGATAGACCTTTTTGAGAGCTAGTAGAGACTCATATAATTAGAGATGGATGCAATTTCCTTCATGAAGACCTGTAGTGAGGAAAACATCTAACTAACAACAACAGTCAAAATACATTATGTCAGTTAAAACTCATCAAATAAAACAAACTCAGTATATTTCTCAAGATACCTTTATCTAAGATTCAAAATAAAGGGTCAATACACAAGAATCTCTAAAAAAGAGAGAGGGGTCCAACACACCAAAGGGACAGGACACCGCTAAGACACTGGGTCTAAAATAAACTCCCATTGGGGTATTTATTCTGCATTCCAATAAGACTTTCACACCACAAACAACATTCAATTGTCACCAGATCAATATTACAGTTGCCAGAAAATAAAATATGTAGAAAATTTTTATTGGGTTGGTTAAAAAAATATATATATACTTCATTTATTAGAATTATCAATACTCGTTAAAATACATAAAACCAATGTGCACATAGATGCAAAAAGATTAAAATCACATATACAATGTCAATAAATCAATATACACTGCAGAACATTCAAATACAATCAATATTTAATCTCATTGTCCTTTACATATATTGCACATTAATCTATAAACCATTGAAACAAGTGTGCTACCCACCACAACCACTTCCAAAGTGCCTATGGTGCCTCTCTGGCATAATCAATGGCCTTACTTCTGCTACTGCTACCAGCCCAATACCATCAAGGGAAGCAGAAGTGAGCTTCCAATGTGCAGGTGTTAAACAGTTCACCACAAAACTCATGAGAATCCACACTGACCAGCATTGAAATTGGGGAGCACCTGGCTTACATGGTCGCTTTGTGTATTGTGTACCCAAAATAGCATAAGTCACAAAACGAGAAATGTGGGTATGTTTGTGCAGAGGAGGTTGACAATGGGCAATTTATAATACCACACAATATTATCAGCTGCTTTAGGTGCATTGTTTAGATATTGATCGTCCTTGCCAAGCCCGTAATCAAATACAAAACGTGGGTCTTCCTGCATCACTGCAGCTGCAACAATGTTTGTACTAGATGGAGGTAATACCGCCTGGCTAGAAAATCTCCTTTGTTTAGACCTGGTGATGAATGCATTATCAACTACCAATAACAATGCGCATCACAAATAAATACTTTCTAAAAACGTGTTTGCCGCCCAAATAAGAAGAAACGGAGGAAAGTGAATGATAAACAAAGATGATCTATGGGTTTGACCCAGCTTGACCCTATCAGTTCCCCTGAAATTGGACTGTATATTTTAGCTTCTGGTATTTTTACTGCCGGTGGTAAAGTTAATTGTCAGTGGTAATGTGACCGCTTACATTGTGTGAGTGATAAATGAATGGACGTATATTTATGTTGACACGTTTTTTTTAGTGCCGCCTGACATTTACTTATGGCGTAACATCCATTGTGCCTATTGTAATGTAAAACTGCCATGCCATCAGAATTCGTGCCGAGCACAAAGGCAGTCTCTGCGGAAACGCGATCTACTGCTGGCTGGAATTGTGATCACAGACGGCTAAGGCACCAGGGAGACCTTAGTAAAAAATGTAACCGAGTAAATCACCAGTGCCTAACCCTATCTAGTGACTGCTCCGTATTATGAAATGGATCACGCCCACGTAGTGATCGGCCTGCTCTGAGACCCATCTTACATTGCTCTTCGATTACGAAAGGTCTTTTTGCAAGGTAAACTTATTATTACCCACATCGGGGGCCCTTTAGGACAGCTTAAAACCCGTCCAGTCCCGACGAAATTAAAGTATATCTCCTTCTATGCCTAAATTTACAGTTTTGAGATTAATGCTAATCGATGACATCTTTAATAACAAGGTGTTGCCACCCTGACGAGCAGTGTGTAAAGGCAACATATGCCCAAGCAATTTAAATGAATGTCAGGGGTCATAGTAATAACCATTGGTTAGATGGTGATAAATGTTCTGATATAATGTTGTGCAGGGGGCGCGATGCTGCGCGTGTTGTGCCTGGCCCGGTGACAGCACATTCCACCTTCGCGGTCTGGCAGTGGTTCTCACCTTTGAAAACCCGATGAAGGTCTGACTGTCTGCAGCCGGGCTCGCGAGAGCCCGAGCTGGGGTCTGTGAAAGGACAAGTTGTGATGCTTATTTGCAGACAGACTGTCTAAGCTTTCCTATAAACACAGAGAGGAGAAGCCAAGGAGGGCAGAGGACAGTCCTGGTTGTCAATAGTGATGAGTGGGAGGTTGGAAATACTAGCAGCTGTATACTGGTTGTGCATTGCAAGGAGCCAACCTTTGATAAGGACGTGGAGTTCCTTACTGTGAGGTAACACCCCACTGCAAAGCCTGGTACAATTGAAGTTTATTAGCAGCTATGGGTACAGCGAGCTCCTTCACCATTCTGAAACCTCTCTTCTAAATTAGAACAAAAGTTAACCAACCCAGTACGTTGGTTTAGGGAGTACAATTTACACCCATACAAATTCGAAGCATAATGCAATACATCTTTCCCTTATAAAAATAAATACGTAAATACATTCTAACTTGTTTAGGAACAACCTATGACAGAAGTGAAATTATTTTGCAACCCCACAAAGAGAGTACTAAAACAATTATTTTAAAGATTTACATATATGCAAAGTCTTGATACTTTTTGGGCTTCATCATAATCCTACCAACACAATTACTATTCTCCATTTCCGTGGAAGTATCTAATTCAGGTATTTTCTGCGCCAAGGTTTCCTGAAGGGTGTGCTTCTGTCAACAGGCCTTCATCCATTTATTCATAGTTGTGCATCCTATTATCACGTTTCACATTATCTGAGTTACAGTCATGTGCCAAATTTTACCATCACCTAAACGTGCAGAATTACATAATAACCTCTCCACTTTTATTGGCTGCATATATTTACAATCGCCTTTAAGCACTTCCCCATCTCTTTTCACTCTAACTCATTCACAAACATTAAACTCTACTTCTTTGGTACCACATTTGTTATTAAACAACACTATATATGACTGTTGTGTGTGGAAAATGTTTCTTTTCACATTATCAGGTGGCCATTCCACTTGTCTGGATTTCGTGACTCAAAACCGACCATCTCTTTTAAATGGTACCCTTCCTCTCATCAACTCAAACGGACTTTGATTAGTGATATTACATAGTGCAATCCAAATCATGTTCATTACATCTTTTTACTTCTTTTCCCCCTTTCAATTTGTTATTCTAGACAATTTAGTTATGCCTTTATTTACTCTAATAAAGCATTAAACAATACCATTTCCTCCAGGACCATTTATAGAAGTGATTTGTGTCCAACACCATTTCTTTTTATAAAGTCTTGAAAACCTTCTGACAAAAACTGAGGTCCATTGTTATTAAAATGCATTTTGGTAACTATTGCCACAGGAAAGTCCTATCTAAGGGGCCTATTAGGATGGCGGACGGACCTGCGTTCGTCGGAAACCCCGAGGTGGAGGGACCGTCCGCAGGGGCAGCGGCGGTCTCTCCGGTGCAATTAGGATGTGACCGCCACCCTGGCGGTCACATCCCGTATCTCTAACCTTGCGGCGGGTGCTGCTTGAAGCAGCACCCGCCGCAAGGTTAGAGATGCATGTTTTACATTTACATGCACAAAGCGGCAGGCACCGCATGGTGCCTGCTGCTTTGTGCATGTAAATGCTGGGGGGTACCATAGGTACCCCCCATGTGCACCCCCTCCCCCGACACCCTGGGGGCCCGCAACGGGCCCCCAAACAACAAAGACCACATGTTTTTCCACAGCGGAAAAGCTGCAGCGGAAAAGCATGTTTTATGCCCCATCCTAATATGGCTGGCGGTGTCTGATAGACACCGCCACCATATTAGAGCTTTTCCGCCACAGTCGGATGTCGACCGCGGCGGAAAAACGGCGGGCGGTCTTCCCGTCCGCCGATGACCCTCTAGCCATCCTAATCTGGTGGGGGGTCTTTGTAGGCACCGCAACGGTGAATCCGCATCCTCCGGGCCCATGGTGGCTTCCGCCGGCCCGGAGGATGCGGATTCACCGCAATCCTAATTGGCCCCTAAATGTTTTTTATAATGGATTCACTGTCCGCCTTTTCTACCATTTTAATCTCAGGCCACTTAGAATAATGGTCTGCCATCACAATTATACTTTACGTATCTGCATTATCTTCATACACTGGTCCCATCACATCAATACAAATTCTGTCCTTGGGCATCTTTGGATTATGTACTGGACACGAAGCGTGGCATAGTGCCTGCTCAATCTCTTTTTTATTGAGCAGAGCATTGAGAAGAAAGCAAACACATACACATTACAGTGGCAGGAATCAAAAATAAGTTGTTTTTTTATAAAATCCATAATAATTAACATTTAATTCACTATACAAGCTGTCTCTACAGAATTAATACCAGAAAGAAGCTCCATTTTTGATAACATTTACATATGGAGCTACCACTTATTTTTTAAGAGTTATATAGACAAGGGTGCAAGAACTTGAGAAGATAACAGTAAAGTGTTCCAGTGCTTAAGTGCTTGTGCTAAAGTGCTAGTGCTAAAGTGCAGGATTTTAAGCAAGAAAAACCTCCGATCATTTATTTAAATATTCCACGTACCAGCATACTCGATATATAGAAGAGAGCCTGAAATCCATTTCAGGCTAGTGCTATGATCACTCAAATTGTCCAGATTACTAAAAAATGCCCAATTGTCATTAAACTTTTTGGAAGCGGCCTCTTGCTTCGCCGAGGCTTCCTCAAAGGCCCTTACCCGTTTCATTTCATTGATCCATTTATTGTAAGTGGGAACTTCCCTTGACCTTTAATTCTGCAAGATTAAAGAGCGAGCGATTAGGGGGGAAATGGCAAGAAAAGTCTCTTCAGCTTTCCTCAAATTTGTCCTATCCTTGCTAATTCCGAACAGGGCTACCTCAGCTTTAGGCACTATCTTCTTCTTATTTGCCCTATTTAAAGCTGAAAAAAACTCCCCCAAGAAGGGCCCTATTATAGGACAAGTATAAAAAGTATGTAGCCATCCTCCTTCGCCTTCAGCCTGGCAGCAGAAGCATCTATTTTTCACCTCCGGATATCTTTTATTGATTGCTTTTGGAGTTAGATATGCCAACCAACGGGATAAGAAGGCCATTCTTTTAAAGTTGGCTGCTCTCAGGGCCTTCCTCCCTTGGATACATAGAACCTCCCATTCATGCTCGGAGAAGGTATATTGCCTTACCCGGGACACCCTTTCAAGCTGGCTCTGCACCAACAGGGAATGGCCTGAGTATGTAAGAAGCAATACCAATTCCCCACCCCTCTTATCTTTGCTCCGAACAAGGCTGACACAAGTTTGGACGGTGTGCAAAGTAAAAAATTCTGTTTATTTAAAAAGTGCATAATCTGTAAATACTCGAAAAAAGGAGGCTTCCTCTGGTCTTCGCTTCTCGACTGCACATCTTCCCAGGTTAATGTCCTGTTCAGAATTGAAAAATGTCTTAGCTCAAGTATACTGCAAGACTTCCAATTTTTTATATGGCCAGATTGAATTGGGAGGCCGAGATTCTTGCACTCCCTCAAGTTTAGATAATGTAACCCGGAAGAGCCCACCCTTTCAAAAAAAGCACCGGAGTCTCAATGAGTAATCATTCAACGTCTTATATCTTGTTTTTTTTTAAGTTTGGAGGTTTTTAAAAATATCGGTGTCTGAGAACCAGCTTCCTGCACCATTTTATCCACAAAAAAATTATCCTTAGACCCATTGAAAATCAATAAGCGGGCTATTAAATCCAAAAAGGCAGCTTCATAGTATGTCTGTGTATGCGACAAAGTCAGCCCATCCTGTTCAGTAGTTAATTGTGATACTAACAACTTAACCCTTGGTGCCTTTTCCCCCCACACAAACTGTCTACACATAGACTCCAATTCTTTAAAATATTCATTATTTATTTTAATGGGTATATTAATAAAAAGGAAGATGAGTCTCAGAAGTATAGACATTTTGATAAGAGATACTCGTCCTACCAAAGTCAAAGGGAGTAATATCCACTTGTCTAGTAGGTTCTTAATTTTGTCCTGCATTTTTATATAATTCAACTTGTACAACTGTTGGTATTGATCAGAGATATAGATCCCCAAATATCTTATGGGGTCGGGTTTTGCTGCTTGCTGTCTGAGGTTAACTGGGAGGAAATCTACATCATTATTCAGTATTAAAATTTCTGTTGTACTTTGATTTATCTTATAGCCCCCTATTAATTCAAACCTAGTAAATTCCCTTGCGCCGATTCCACATTCGGTCTCAAATATAAGATGATGTAATCTGCGAATAGCTTTAATTTAGCCATGCCCAAGATTGGGCATTATCTCAAATTCTATTGGCCAATGGCTCAATAAAAAACGTAAACAGCAATGGATTTTAACTGTGCCCCCTGTTTTACGTTTATCACCACCTGAGCCCGAGCCCCGTGGTAAATGTTACGAAGCATTACAATGACATGTGGAGGGATGCCAAACCTGCCAAGGACAAAGAACAAAGTGTTCCAATTTACCAGGTCGAATGCTTTTTCAGCATCAACCACCATCATACAGGCCGAGATAAAGTTGGTGTTACAGTAATGTAATGCCTGTATTAAGAACTCGGTGGTTGCTGCCATGGATCTCCCTACTATAAACCTGGCCTGATCTTTATGGATTATTTCCTGAGCAGCGGATCAAAAATGCTGCGCGTAAGCTTTAATTCGAATTTTATTCTAGTGTTGAGGAGGCTTATGGGTCTGTAAGAATTGACGTTTTTTGGATTCCTATCCTTTTTCCCAAAAGAAACAATGACCGCCTCTTTAAAATAGGAGGGCACCTTCCTGCCATTTTTAATATAATTAAAGAGTTTTATCAAAGGTGAATTCAGTTCTTTTAAAAATACTTTATAGAATTCTATAGGGAACTAATCCTTCCCACACACATTAGCTCCGGCCATAGATTTAACAACACACACAACTTCTGAATTTTCGAAATCTGATTTTAGCTGGTCTATCAGCGAGTCAGATAGTCTTGGAAGATTTACGTTATTGAAATAATCCTGTATATTCCTTTCCTGATATTGCGTAGTATAGAGCGGCTGGAAATGCTCCAAAAAGATCTGCGCAATCCCCTCCCTATTCAACACATAATCTCCGCTTTTGGGGTCTATCGCCTTTGAGATAAGAGCCTTTTCTTGTCTTGTTTTTGTGGAGCTGGCTTGTAATTTGCCAACCATTTGACTCTGTTTATAAGTCCATTGTTGGTAGGTTCGAGAGCTGCTAATCTCTTCTAGAGTAAAAAATTCCCTCAGAGCATCTTTAGCGTTTCCAAGCTGACTCTGATTCTGTGCCCTTTCCACAGCCAACTGTAATTCAGCTATTTTAGCTTGTCGCGCCCTCGATTGGGCAGCAGAGAAATAAATAATTTGTCCTCGTGCGGCAGCCTTAACCCCACCCCAAACCGCGAAGGGTTCTGTCATCTCCTCATTGATCCTAAAGTATTCTAGTATTCATGTTTTGAAACCTTCAATCCATTTCTGAACTTGCACGAGGAGACGATCCATCTGCCACCTGTATTGCTCTGCTCTTGCCTCACCAATCTCCACTTCAAGCCAGATATAGAAATGGTCAGAAAAGGCATTGATCCTGATATCCGTCTTCAGAATATTAAATGATCTTGATATTAGGGAGAAGTCAATGCAAGCATCGGTCTGATGTCGGCAAGAGTGGCATGTGTAGCAATTTTTATCAGAATTGGCGGTTTGCCAAGGGTTTATTAGCTGATAATTGTGTCTAATGAGTTCAAAGATTCTTTTAGTTGTTGGATTCAATACTTTTTTTTATTTTATTTGAGGTGTCCTTCTTTAAATTCTGTATAAAGTAAAAATCTTCCCCAATAATGATCTGCCCAGGGGCGCTCCTTAATATCTCATTAATCTTGGTCAAACCAGAGGCATCATCAAAGACCGGGCGTAATAATTTACAAAGTTTAAAATCCTCCCATTCAGTCTCGCAGCTACCCATAGCCATCTCCCCTGTGGATCCCTGTGAATTTGATCAAATTCCCAAGGCAGATTCCTTGAAAAATAAATGGCTACCCCTCTCATAGATAATCCATTGGACACAAAAAAAGACTCAGAAAATAACATTGATAGATAAAGTTTAGGAGAATTGGTCTTCAAATGTGTTTCCTGAAGAAACAATACATGGGGTGAAAAAGAGGAAAGCCACCTAATATGACCACCATTTTTTTGGTTATTAAGTATCCCGTTCACATTAAGAGACAAAATACTACATATACTGGTAATTTATATTTCTTAAAAAAATCTTGATATCCAATCAAATATAAAATCCTGTTTCCTCCACACTTTGTACTTTTTGCTTGTGCTCTTTTCCCTGCAGAAACCCCCCCAACACTACCCATACCCCCTCCCACAATCAAGACCACTCCTCCTGAAATGTGGAGAACCCCACTAGCCACGCTAGCCACATTTCAGCCTCCCTACATAACTGCTGGGTGTCATGGAACAACACCCTGGGTGACGGTGCTACCCCCAACAATGAAGAAACCTAAACCTCTCTCCTGTAAATACAAGTTATTGTCAACTACTAGAAGAGATCTCCTTAAGTAACCCTTGAGCATCTTCTAGGGTTGAGAAGAGATAAAACTTCCCCTTCACTAGAACCCAAAGTTTTGATTGTTGCGCTATTGAGGCCTGGGCGCCATGTGCTTTGAATAAGTACAGCATTTTTACAAATTCCTTATGCCTGCGCGCTGCCGACATATCAGAAAATATATGACATTTAGTAGTTTCGTTGACAGAGAATTGTCTTTGCTGAATTGCCTTTGCCAAGACTCTCTCCTTAAAACGGAAATCAGAGAAATTTAACAAAATTGTTTGTGGTATTCTTGAGTTTGGAATGAGGGGGAACCCGGTGTGCCCTTATGATCGGTAAATCTCCATTGAAATCTGGGAGAACCTTTTGTTTAATAAATGTGTCAGCCCATTGGAGAGTTTGAGACCCCTCAATTCCTTCTGGAACGCCCACTATTCAAAGATTGGACCTACGAGAATTATTTTTGAGTTCTTCAAGGTTGTTTTCCAGAAAAGTTAGTCTTACTCTTTGCCGCTTAATTTGCCTTTGCAAACATGCTGGTCATCTGATCCTCAAGCTGCGCTATTCTTGTTTCCACTTCCTGTAAGCTTGCAAGAAAGCAAGCAACAGCCTCTTAAATTTTGCCTAGACAAAGTTGAAGGGAGGCAATCTCAGATTCTTGTGATTTTTTCATCTCCTTGATCTCTTCCAAATTAGGCTTTAACAGAACTCTTATATCCAACTGTTAAGTAATACTCCCCTCTATCGAGGAGTTTCCGCTGTCTTGAAAAGTCTTCCGTTCTGGTTTTTGGTTTGCAGCTAAAAGGACTTTGATCCCTAGTCCAGTTCCATCCATCGACTGTTCCTGTAACTGGGGGGAAAGTAGAACCTGTACCTGCGGCTGGTTTTGCGCCTTTACTGGTGAAGTTTCTGTGGCTACAGGTAATGGCAATAGTTGACTGCGCCTGTGCTTGCGATGTGCCCACTGTTTGCACTGGCATCATATCCGCGTCAAGTAAAGAGGTTCCCAGATTTTGCGTCGCCGGGCCCCCTTAGGAAGAATAAAATGGAGCCTGTTCAGCCAATTTAATTATCCATCTATACCGTCTGGGCCTGCGATGGTGGGTGGGATATACTCTTTTGCAATTTTTGCATCGCTCCTGAGGCTTCCTGTACTTTTTTTATGAAACTGGGGGGAGCCAAAAAAGATGCTTTTTTGAGAAAAAGGGGAAAGTCCTTAGCACTTTTCAGCTCTTCCTTACAGCCCATAGTTGTTGACACCTCTTGTTGTTCCCCTGGTAATGGTGTCGCTATGGACTCTTTCTCCCCTTCAAATGTCTCGTCCTCCAGTTGAACCGGGGATAAAGAATGTTCTTCTTCAGAGATTTCGAAGCTGGACTTTAAGCCAGGTCGATTTATGATTGTGGTTGACTCTGGCAGCTTGCACTGTCGCCTTTGCCTAGGATAGGCATGTCTTAGCTTTTACCCCGGCCGCTGAATCACCTTTGGCTACTACGCTCGTAGGTTTAAAATGCTTTCCCATCTTTCCCTCTTTTTTTTCCTTTCAGGCTCAGTGTCCATATGTCCCAAATATGCCAAGTGCCTCCCTAATTGCCCAAAGTTAGTGCCAGGCTTCTATGTTTGAATTGATTTCATCCGTCTTAAACAAAAAAAAACAACAAAAAAAGTTCCTCGTACCTCCAACCTCCAGCCTTTAGCCTCCAGCCTCCTGTCTCTTGCTTCAAGATCCTACCTTCTGGGGTTGAAGCATTTGTGAAGTCTCTCCTCCGGAGTTCTTGCTGGATTACTCGCACAGAGCCATGTAAGACCTAATCAGCCTCGAAACTGCAGACTGCAGCAAAGCTCAAAAATGCTCTGTGTCAGCCGCATCTGTTACATCAATCGCGGGGGAAAAAGAGAGCCACCGGCGGGAGCTGCCGACAGGAGCTCCATTTCTCGCTGAGCCGTGCGGGACGTCGAAACTCCATCACTGGGGGCGGGACAGGGTCACCTCTGGCTACACGGAGGCGTGGTTCTCCGAAGCACTTCCCCATCTCTTTTCACTCTAACCCATCACAAACATTCAACTCTACTTCATTGGTACCATAATTTTCTTTTTTTTTTTTGTTCTCATTTACCGCCCATCTCACTTTGAATGTGTTTTTTCAGCTTGACTGCACCCACACTCAGCAAGCTGAGAGGCATAGGTGGCTAGGAATTTATCCTCGTCCCCCTACCGGCACTAAGACTTGCTGATATAAGCACCCAAAAATCCACTTAGATTTCTCTATTTTGAAAGCTTCCAGAGCTAGATGGCCTTGTCTTAAAAACTCTCCCCTACCACTAGGAGTAGTTCCAACCTGGCCATAGAGTTTTCAGACAGCATAATCATCGGACCCAAGAGGGAAAAAAACAACCCCTCCGGGTCTCATCATGATTTCAGAATATTCCAGAAGCTTCTCTTCTTTTGGCTGCCTGTTCTTAATAAGTCCAACTTCGAGGTCTCCAGGAGCCAAGATTGCCATTCTAAAAAGGAAGGAGGGATAGGATCTGTCCATTTTATGAAAATTTGCCTCCTGGCTAGGAGCACAGCATAAAAGAGTAAAGATCTTGCTTGTCTTTTGACATTCTCCTGAAGGCCGAAGAAAACTAGGGCAAAATCCAAAATAACCGGGGTTCTAATTAAGTCTGACATAAATTTGCCAAAGCTATCCCAAATGGAGGCCAGAGCAGGGCATTCTTTAAACATATGGATGTCAGAGGCCAGGGCCAGACCGCACTTCTTGCAACATACGGGCTGCTCTTTGTTAATTTTTGATAGCTTCAGGGGGGTGAAATAAGCCCTGTGGATAGTATATACATGGTTTATTTTTAGCCAGGCAGGCTTTACTATGTCATATAACAGATTAAAAGAAGCTTGCCACCAGGTATCGTACTCTTGTTCTGGCAAGACACTCCCCCATAAATCTTGAGCAAGTTTAAACTCTCCGTCCACTGCCTCCAACACTGCCTGATCCCAAAAGGAGACTTCTTTCTTCCCTTGTGGTCTGGACAGGAGATTGAGCTCTAGATCGGTACCTACCCCTAATAAACCGCTTCTAGTAGTCTGTAGCTGAGCCTGAACCCAGCTACCAGCTGGAGATATTTAAACCGATAAACCTGTCCCAACCCTCTCACTGAGTTGTTCCCATGTTAACAGTGTACCTTCTAAGAAAAGGTCCCCCCCAAACTGCCAGGCCCAATTCCCTTAATGGGGCTGCCAAGTTATCTCTCAGACATTCTGGACCCCCGGGTGAATCCCACAGCGGGGCCTTGCTAGAAAAATAACCCAAAGAGACCACCTTCCTTAAGTCTGCCCAAGATTTTGCAAAGCCCTGTAGCACTTTAAGCCTGACCTTCTTGAAAAACGTAACATCCCCAAACTTAAAAGGAAAATCCTCCACCGACAAATGTGCACCGAAACATTGCTAAAAACATCCCTCCTATCCCAGTATTAGAAGGCATTTTTAAAAGCATCCGGGCATGAGAGAGTTGGAAGGCCCAAGCATAAATTTGGATGTCAGGTAAAGCCAGACCCCCTTCCCTCTGCGACGCCTCAGCCAATCTCACATATTTATACCCCCACACAAATGAATTCACCTCTCTCTGAATTTTATCAATTAGTATTTTGTCAAAGTGCAGAGGGATACAGTTAAAAAGAAAAGAGATTTTAGGGAGTATCGTCATTTTAGCCAGATTGGCCCTACCAATGATTGAGAGAGGTAGCGAGGTCCAGGTCTGCATCAGCTTTACACACTCTCTCGACACTGCCATTAGAGTTGTTTCAGCAATCTTAGCTATATCTTGGACTATTTTAACTCCCAGATACCTCATAGTGGAACTTGTTTGATACTGGTGTTGACTTGCCACGTGGTTCCAAACCATTACCTCTGTTTTAGCTGCGTTGATTCGTACTGCGAAACCGAACCAAAATCTCGGGCTTGACTGATAACAGCTGGGAAGGCTCTGTCAAGGTCAGCAGTGAGAATTAAGATATTGTCGGCATACAGAGCTACCTTCCTCTCCCACTCTCCATACCTAAAAGATTGAATGTTAATATCCTCCCTTAGCCATTGGGCAAATGGCTCGATATACAGATTGAAAAGGAGAAGGGAGAGTGGGCAGCCCTGTCTGGTGCCCCTAGATATGTTAAAGGGTGCCATGAGACCACTGTTTACCAACAGCCTAGCTGAAGGGCTCCTGTAAATAGATTGTACGGTGCGACAGAACTTCTCGCCAATATTACATTTTTTCAAGGCCTCCGACAGGTACAGCCAGTTTACCCTGTTGAAGGCCTTGGTGGCATCTAAGGTCATTGCTGCCAGAGGTAGAGCATAAGCGGACGCCAGGTCTATTGCTCTGATAAGATCGTAAGTTAAATGTGATAACTGCCGATCCTTTACAAAGCCCTTCTGATCTAGGTGCAGGACATCCCCCACCACTGTACCCAGTCGAGCTGCCATTATAGATGTAAAGATTTTGTAGTCCGCATTCAATAAAATATGGGTCTAGAATACCCACAATTAGATGCCGCTTTCCCAGGTTTCAATATCAATACTATAATGGCCTCGTTCCATGAGTCCGGTGGAATCAGGCCTTTTTGCAGAATCTGATTAAAGAGCCTGGTCATAAAAGGGTTAACCTGATCCGCTATAGCCCTGTATATTTCTTTTTTTTTTTTTTTTTTATATATTTATTCAATTTTTCCCAGCAATTTTCCAGCTATTCCAGCGTATGTTACAGCACATTCCAAATTTCTCAGGTGATTATGCATACATTATATTACAAAATATCATAAAAGATTCATCCAACAGATATAAATAAAATACCATACAAGCTACCCTATCCAAGACAGCATTACAGATAACATTTCCTTATGCTATTCCTGGTTTATCCTACTATTTTTCCACCTCGTGATAGGTTGCCATATTTTATTACCTAATGCCTTTGCCCTTCTGCCTTTCCTCTCATATATTGCTTTCTCTAGATTGTATATAGTGAGAAGGCTGGCAATCCAATCTGAAAATAATGGAGGACCCTTGTTCAGCCAATTCCTTGCTATGCAATTGCGAAAAACTGCAATTGCAACAAAAATAAACTCTGCTGGCATAGTTTCTGCCGTGTCTACTACCCCTAGAATAATTAATTCATCCGTAAGTTTAATCTTAATCCTAAGTGTTTTGTCAAAAAATTCTTCAATGGCCATTTTCAAAGTGAACAATTGTGGGCACTGGGCGAACATATGTGCAATATCTGCCCCGATCGCATTGCATCGTGGGCACGTTATTCCCGTCGTGCCACCCCACTGGGCAATTCTAGCCGGGGTATGATAAAGTGAGAACACTGTTTTGAAATGCTGTGATTGGAGGTTTGCCGAGCATAGCACTGTTCTACCCAAATCCAATGACTTCTGAAACGTTTCTGGGCCAGACCCCAGTTTTTCTGCCCATTTTTGCGAATATTTCGCCCTTTCATCTGATTTGTTTTCTTTCAATTCAGCATATAGTTGTCTTATTGTGCATTTATTAGTTGTTTCTATATATTCCATAATTTTGCATTGTCCCATCCCTGCTGAGCCACCTTGTTTTTGTGTTAAAAAACTCCTGGCTTGAAGATACTTATAAAAGCTATTATGCTCCAATCCAAATTTCTTTTTAAGCGACCCAAACTGTAACATATTACCCTGACTATCCAACAGGTTCCCTATTTTCACTATGCCCTTATTATACCAATCATACATAGTGGCATCCTTAAAAATCTCCCTCGGCAGTGAGCAATTTGTATACAGTCTCGTATAGTTGTTAAATCTGCCTAGGCCAAATTTTTTAGCCACTCCTTTCCACACCCTATATACCGCTTCCAAGGTCTTAAATCTCGTGTGTTTAAAATACGTGAAGTCGGTTGTATTTAAAAGCCCATTCTCAGCCTCCTCACCCAGTAGTGTAGTATAAACATTGGCTAATCCTACCTCAGATCCTGTTATATCTTCTGGACCTCCCCCACCTATTAACACCCTACTATATTGTAGCACAGCAGCCCAGTAATAGAGCCTGAAATCTGGTGCTCCCCAACCACCTTTTTCTCTATCTAGAGTTAAATGTCTATAGGCTCTTCTTGTTTTCCCTTTGACCCAAATAAATTTGTTCAAAATCGCTTCCAACTTGTTGAACCATACTTTATCAAAGAATAAGGGTATAGACCTAAATAAATACAGAACTTTAGGGAATGTTACCATTTTGATAACGTTAATCCGACCCATTAAGGTCAGGTGTAGCTTATTCATTCTTTCTGTATTTGTTTTGATTTTTTCCAGCATCGGGCTCATATTAATTTCTACTAGCCTATCTAAGTCAGCTGTAATCTTCACCCCTAAATAAGTGACTTCATGAGCTACTCTTATATCCTGATAGTTTACCCAATTGTTTTGTATTATTTGTGTTTTTCCTTTATTTAATGAATAACCTGCAATTGCGCCAAAGAGTACGGCCTCCTGTTCGATTTCTATAATAGCCGACCCTGGTTCTGGTGTAACCACTGCCACGTCATCCGCGTATGCAAGTGTTTTATACTCATGTGCATATAGCCCAATCGGGAGAATGTTTGGGTTCCCTTCTAACCTTCGCAGAAGGGGGTCTAAATATAAAGCAAATAGCAATGGTGAGGCCGGGCAGCCCTGTCTTGTACCGCGTTTTATGCGTATGCCCTCAGTGTACCCTCTATTTATCCTTACCTTAGCTGTTGGGTCCAAATATAATGCCTTTATGGCCTTTATATAGCCTGTTCCTATCCCAAACCACTCCAAGACTTTCCACAGATAGCTCCAGGAGACCCTGTCAAAAGCCTTCTCAGCATCCAAGAAGATGGCCGAGGCAGGGTCTCCTGCAGCACCCGCAGCGTCCAATATGGTAACCATCCTCCTTGTGTGTTCCGTGGTCCCTTTGCCCGGTATAAAACCGTGCTGAGTTGTGTATACCAGCCCCTCGATTACCCTACTGAGTCTTTGTGAGAGAGCCTTGGAGTATATTTTTGCATCCGCATTCATAAGCGTGATTGGCCTATATGAGCCAGGATCCAAATGCGATTTGTTCTTTTTCAGAATGACTATAATACTTGCACCGGCCCATGACTGTGGTGTGTTTCCCTCCATTTGTGAATGCCTTAAAATTTCCAGCATATCAATCCCCAAAGTGTCCCAGAAAACCCTATAAAATTCCGCCGGTATTTGGTCAGGTCCCGCGGCCTTCCCCGAGGGGAGCTTCATTACCGCATTATGTATTTCACCCAGTGATAGTGGTTCCTCCAAAGCCTCTTTATCCTCCACAGCCAGTACTTTGTGACGAATGCCTGCCAAGTAATCCTCTATCTCCTCCTCCTCAATTCTCAAGTCTTGATCATAAAGTTCTGAATAGAACTCCCTAAACACCTCCCTCACCTCTTCCACCTTTGTCACAACATTCCCTACTTTATTCTTGATTTCTTTAATTTCCCCGGCTGCCAACTCCTGTCTAATGCGAATTGCTAAAATATGCCCAACCCTCTCATTAAACTCATAACATTTTTCCTTTTTTGTTAAATAGTTACTCGCTGCTTTGTTTGCCAATCTTTCACCAGTCTCTGCCTTTTTTAGCTCTATTTCTAATAAGATCCGCTCAAGAGGTTCTTGATTTATGACCGACTGAATAAGCTGTTGTTCTAAATTCGTTAGATCCTGTAGCCTACTAGTTAATTCCAATTTCTCTTTCTTACTCCTATGTAGAGTATAAGCCAGTGTTTCCCCCCTTATCCAAGCCTTGAATGCGTCCCATACCATTCCTGTGGCTGCCGTACCTCTGTTTATCTCCCAGAATTGTCTAATCCACGTCTTCATTCTACTGACATAGTCGACTTCTTTGAGTAACCCCCTTTCAAATGTCCAATTATATTCCTTGTGACTGGAGTTGTAATTCTGAGAGATAGTCAACACAAGCGGATTATGGTCTGAGGAAACCCGAGGTAGCTTTTCTATTTTCACAACTGATATTAATGGGCTAGAAACTAAGAAATAATCCAGTCTGGCTATAGTTCTGTGAGGAGCAGAGTAAAAAGTGCTGCCTGTTCCTGTAGGATTATATGCCAACCAAACATCTACCAACACATTATTATCCATTAGATTGGCGATAGCCCTTTGTGTCTTCTTCTTGCGGTCTCCCTTCACCCCCCCTCCCATCATACCCAGCCCTGATAACCCATTGACATTAAAATCCCCACAAAAGATTATCGGTTCTGACCATAATGCCAATTCGGCATCTAGGAAGTCAAATAGATCAGGTTCATCTTCATTAGAGCCATATACAGAAACAATTGTGTATCGACCTCCAGCTGTTTCTCCTTCTACCACCACCCATCTACCTTCAACATCTTCCTTCTTTCTCTTTACTGACATAACTCCTTTCTTTGCAAGTATCGCCACTCCCTTTGTTTTAACATCTTGCTGCGTATATGCTAAAACTTCGTACCCTAACTGATCCATCAGATATTTATCTTTTCCTCTCACATGTGTCTCCTGGAGACATATAACATCCAATTTTAATAATCTACACATGGCCGCTACTTTCTGCCTTTTCCCGCCATCGTTCAAACCACAGATATTAATGGTAGCAAGTCTTATCGCCATCTGATTTTGAAAAAAAGACCGCAGACATTTTCCTCCGGATTTTTACTGTCACCTGTTTCGTATCTACATAGCTTCTTAACTTGTGCTGTACATACCCTTACTTCTTCACCACCGCCTTCCTGCCCCCCCCCTCCCACAGCCCCCCCTTGCCCCCCCCTCCCCTTGCTGACCCCCCCCCTGTTACAGGCAAATAGGTCAATCTTGACCTATATGTGGCTGCTCTCTACTGTAGTGTCGCTTCCTCCTCCCACCCGACTTACCCGTGAATTACCATACTCAATACTCGCTACTCTTAACAATTCCTGTATGAGTCTTATGCTGGTTCAGATTCCCTACTCTTCTTGCCTTTCTGAGACTCTGTGATCTCTGCCAGATATTCACCTGCCTTTATTTCCGAAAAGAACATTCTGACGCGTCCCCCTGTGACCACTTTTAGCTTAGATGGATACATTAAGTAAGCTTCGGAGCCCTGGCGTTGAAAAGGAGTGATAAGCTGCCTGAGTTTCCATCTCCTTTCCACAGTCGTGTGACAGAAATCGGGCCTAGTAAAAAATGTAATCCCTTCGACTGACTTTTTCCTATCTGGTCTAGCAGTCTCCATAATTTCCTGCCTAGCCAGGAAATTCCCGAAGAAAACTAACATCGCCCTGGGCAAGCCATTCTGGTTAGTGCCTCTCCCTCCCTTCTGTGTCATTGGGAATCTGTGTGCTCTCTGTACTTCATGTTCCCAGTGCCACTGCGCCTCTGGATATGCATTTTTTAGTAATTTAATCATGAACCCCCGTGGGTCCTTTCCTTCCAGTCCTTCTTCTAGGCCCAGAAAACGTAGATTGTTCCGTCGTTGGCGGTTCTCGAAATCTTCCAGTTTCCATTGTAAGTCCTCGATCACCTTTCCTTGCTCTGTTCTTGCATTCTGCCAGTCTATGACTTCATCTTCCAGTCTCCCAGTTCTCTCTTCAACCTGTTCCACCCTACCTTCCACCTCTTCATATTTTCTATTCATTTTCCTAATACTTGCTTGTATTTTTTTAGTGTCTTGCCTTGCTCTTTTGCTTTCTAAGCGAGCCTCTAGGTGCATTTGTTTCAGCATGGAAAACATCCCATCCAAAGTCGCTTGAGGTGGGGTATTGGCTACGTCTTGGGAGGCATTTAGGGGGTAGATCTCAGATGCAACACCCATGTCTTGTTCCTGATAAATTTTGGAGGTACTACCATAGTCCCAGAGCAACTTCCTATTTGTACTTGAAGCTGCTCTGTCTATATCTCTCTCTCGCCTTATCATCGTTCTTCTTTTTCTTCTCTGTGTCTCCTTACTTTTGTGCTCGATAGAGAGGGATCCTTCTGATTCTGTCCCTGATGAGAGATCTGTGGAAGTACCCTCCACCTCTGACCCCAATAGAGAAGAGTCTGAGCCCTCAGTCACTGAGTAAAATGTTTCCCCCTCCGGGGTACGCACTCTGTTTCCTTTAGCCCCCTTTGTTGTGCGGCTCTCTAAGCTTTTCAAACTTCCCCAGTTGGACTGTGGCAAAACATTTTTATCAGCAGGTGTAGGTGCTAGATCTACTTCCATCAAAGCTTCAAGCATTTGGGCATTGTTAATGTTTACCGGTACAGCCATCTCCTTCAGCTGCCCATCCCTGAGCTTACCGGTATTATTCATCGTCCCTGCATCTGTATCTACACCCATGCCTGCGTTCACGTTCGCGTCCTCACCAGCCTTCGCCGTATTCTCCTCTCTCCGCGCGGCTCCCGCTTGAGGCATACACGTCTGCGGCCCCGGTTGCTGAGCAACCGCCGTGCTTGCGTCCTCGCGGTCGGCGAGAACAGTTTCCGCATTTGCCTCGGCGCTTGGGACTAGGATACTTTCGGTGCATCCAGAAACCGAAATTGTAGGCTGGCCTCTCCCCGCAAATGCCTCCGTGACAGTGGACTGCCGCAGATCTCTATTGGAGGCAGGTACAGTGTTTGTGTGCTTTGGAGCTCCGCCATCCGATTGAGGGCGCCTCTGTTGTTGTGTCTGTCCTCTGACTCCAGGAGTTCCCGCTTGTACCGCTTGTACCGCTGCCTTAGACTCAGCTTTCTCCTTGTCCTTCGTAGGTTTTTCGGGTTTCTCTCCTTTTTTAGCCGGCATTTTTTGGACGGTATTACTCGATGCAGTAGCTGCTGTGACTCGTTTACTTAGCATGTTTTTCGGGATTGCTCCTGTGCGTTGCGACATCCTTAGAACTCCAGTGATACCATGAGTAAACGCTTTCTTAAGATGTGCACCAAAATACAGTCTCAAGGTTGTGATCACCTTCTGTAATACCTCGATACCAGTACCATCTTTAGCGCAGGATGCTCTTTGGGAAATCAGCATAATTTACTCATATATTCAGCCTCATAATCCGTGTGTCCATGGGTCCAGGAGGAGGAATGAGTGCGACTGCTCTCTACAGCAGCATAGCGGCCATCTTGCCCCCTAGCCCTGTATATTTCTGAGGGTAAGCCATCTGGCCCTGTGGCCTTGCCCTTTTTAGTATTAAAAATTGCTTCCCTTACTTTAAGACAAGAAAAATCCCTGCCCAAATATCTTTGTTGTTCTGAAGTAAGAGAGGGAAGTGTCATATCCTCAAGCCACCTTTGGGCACACTGGCTATCTGCATTGCCATCCTCAGGTACATGTTTTGGAAGAAGGACTGAAAAGCATCTTGGATTTCTTCATCCGTTGCAGAAATACCTCTATCATCTCTAATCTCTTTAATGTAGCTCCTAGCTCGATCCGATCTACTCTTCCAAGCAAGAAGCTTGCCCGCACCTTCCCCATATTCGAAGTGTGAAATTTTGCTGGCTTCCCACCTTCGAATCAGCCTAGTGTTCAAAATGCTATCAAGCTGGGATTTCAAACTCTTGATCCTATCTCGCTTCCCCTGTCGGATTTCGGGGGACATTGGAGCAGAAAGATCTAACTCTGCGTCCTTCAGCCTATTCTCAATATCTGAAATCTCCTCCTTATATATTTTATTACTATAACAGGACATGTTAGTAATTTGTCCCCGTAGGAAGGCCTTTAAAGAATCCCAAACTGAGGTGATTAAAGCTGTACCCACATTCACCTCTTAAGAACCATGTAATTTTTTGTGAAAGACAGAGTTCCTCTTCCTTCCCCCCGAGAATAGCACGATTAAAAGACCAAGTCCTAATTGGGCTAGATGCTTGGTATATGAGAGTCAAGAGGACACCAGAATGGTCTGAGACGTGAGGTGCCAAATATACTATGCTCTTAACCAGACTCCTCAATGAGTAGCTTATCAACACAAAATCAATATGTGACTGATGCCTAGATTTATAATTCCGACATGACACCCCTTGCTGCTGCCCCGATCTATCTCTCCAGGTGACGGATAGAGTATACTGTTTCATAGCCCCCAACAAATACTCTCGAGATTTAGACAGGGCTGCTGCTCTATGAGATGGTGATTTATCCAGTACCGGACTTAACACAATATTATAGTCACCTGCTAGGACGATTGGCTCTGGAAAGTCCAATAAGTGTGAAAAGATTGTCTTCATACTAGAAGGGTCATCCGGGTTAGGGCCGTATTATCCGGTTAAAATTAACGGGATGTCCATAATTAAGATTTTAACGATCACCCACCTACCATTTGGATTTTTAGGTCTCGGCTAAAGACGCGCGGAAGCGCGTCTCCGCCGAGATCTTATGTCACCGAGCGTGCTTCCCAGGAGACAGTCCCGGCCGCGCGCATCCTTCGAGGCTATTTGTAACTGGAACGCGCGCTGTGGCCAGGCGCTGTCTCCTGGGAAGCGCAAGCACCACACACGCATGCGCATACACACACACACAAGCGCCCATGCACGCACGCACATACATACATACAGACACCACCCCTGACACATACACACACGCGCGCACATACACAAGTGCACCCAGGCCCCCCCCCGCCCCCCGCCGTCACCGTCGCACACATACATACACACACACACACGAGCATACACACACACACACAAGTGCACCAATCCCGCTCCAGCCTTTTGGAACTTACCTTACCTCAGCACGCGGCGCCCAAACTCCTGCTGGCGCGGCCCAGGGGCTCTACACCGCTCACAGGAGCCCCGGGCCGCGAGACGCAACGACTCCGCCTGCCTCCTCTTCCGGTCTGAACGTGGCCCCGCCCCCGTCACAGGCGACCGTGCCTGACTTCCGGGGCGGCCGCGATACTAAGAGACTGCTGGGGACAAAGTGTGGTCTGTGGAGTTACAATGGTTGCATGCAAGGGGTGAGTGTGAAAGTGCCGACCTTATTTATGTTGGCGTCGTGCGGCGCAGCCAGCTGTAGCATTTGATTAGTGCCTAAACAATAGCGATGCGGGCCACGAGCGGTTATTTCGCAGAACAAAGATGCATTGCAGATTGCTTTATGTCGCGTCCATTGGCGCTTATTATGAGAAGTGTACGGTCCTGACGGAAAGTAATTGCTTTCCGCCGGTGTTTTGGTTGGCTGCCGTACATCAGGTAGCCTGTGTTCTCTTTGTATTCACGGGCGGCTTGTACAAGAGAATGGGCTGATTTCCCACAAGGGCATTCACGCTAATTAATTTAGTTATCTCAAGAGCTTAACAAGTTGGAGCCCATGCTGGCCGAGTAGCGGCGTTCTTCCACAGTACAATCACTTCATGGTATTTAAGATTAAGCGATGTTCCTTCCCCATGCGAACGAGCTCACGTGGTCATCTCTGGGCGCGTCTTCGCTTCCCTAGGATTCTAACAGGGAGGTGTCCGCTTTCTGTATTTTTAGTGGTGAGTGGTGAGGGCAGAGTGGTGAGTGGTGAGTGCAGAGTGGTGAGTGCAGAGTGGTGAGTGGTGAGTGCAGAGTGGTGAGTGCAGGGTGGTGAGTGCAGAGTGGTGAGTGCAGAGTGGTGAGTGCAGAGTGGTGAGTGCAGAGTGGAGAGTGCAGAGTGGTGAGTGCAGAGTGGTGAGTGGTGAGTGCAGAGTGGTGAGTGCAGAGTGGTGAGTGCAGAGTGGGGAGTGCAGAGTGGTGAGTGCAGAGTGGTGAGTGCAGAGTGGTGAGGGCAGAGTGGTGAGGGCAGAGTGGTGAGTGCAGAGTGGTGAGTGGTGAGTGCAGAGTGGTGAGTGCAGAGTGGTGAGTGCAGAGTGGTGAGTGCAGAGTGGAGAGTGCAGAGTGGAGAGTGCAGAGTGGAGAGTGCAGAGTGGTGAGTGCAGAGTGGTGAGTGCAGAGTGGTGAGTGCAGAGTGGTGAGTGCAGAGTGGTGAGTGCAGAGTGGTGAGTGCAGAGTGGTGAGTGCAGAGTGGTGAGTGCAGAGTGGTGAGGGCAGAGTGGTGAGTGGTGAGTGCAGAGTGGTGAGTGCAGAGTGGTGAGTGCAGAGTGGTGAGTGCAGAGTGGTGAGTGCAGAGTGGTGAGGGGTGAGTGCAGAGTGGTGAGTGCAGAGTGGTGAGTGCAGAGTGGTGAGTGCAGAGTGGTGAGTGGTGAGTGCAGAGTGGTGAGTGCAGAGTGGTGAGTGCAGAGTGGTGAGTGCAGAGTGGTGAGTGCAGAGTGGTGAGTGCAGAGTGGTGAGTGCAGAGTGGTGAGTGGTGAGTGCAGAGTGGTGAGTGCAGAGTGGTGAGTGCAGAGTGGTGAGTGCAGAGTGGTGAGGGCAGAGTGGTGAGTGGTGAGTGCAGAGTGGTGAGTGCAGAGTGGTGAGTGCAGAGTGGTGAGTGCAGAGTGGTGAGTGCAGAGTGGTGAGTGCAGAGTGGTGAGTGCAGAGTGGTGAGTGCAGAGTGCAGAGTGCAGAGTGGTGAGTGCAGAGTGCAGAGTGCAGAGTGGTGAGTGCAGAGTGGTGAGTGCAGAGTGGTGAGTGCAGAGTGGTGAGTGCAGAGTGGTGAGTGCAGAGTGGTGAGGGCAGAGTGGTGAGGGCAGAGTGGTGAGGGCAGAGTGGTGAGTGCAAAGTGCAGAGTGGTGAGTGCAGAGTGGTGAGTGCAGAGTGGTGAGTGCAGAGTGGTGAGTGCGGTGAGTGCAGAGTGGTGAGTGCAGAGGGCAGAGTGGTGAGTGCAGAGTGGTGAGTGCAGAGTGGTGAGTGCAGAGTGGTGAGTGCAGAGTGGTGAGTGCAGAGTGCACAGTGCACGGTGCAGAGTGCAGAGTGCAGAGTGGTGAGTGCAGAGTGCAGAGTGGTGAGTGCAGAGTGGTGAGTGCAGAGTGGTGAGTGCAGAGTGGTGAGTGCAGAGTGGTGAGTGCAGAGTGGTGAGTGCAGAGTGGTGAGTGCAGAGTGGTGAGTGCGGAGTGGTGAGTGCAGAGTGGTGAGTGCAGAGTGGTGAGTGCAGAGTGCAGAGTGGTGAGTGCAGAGTGCAGAGTGGTGAGTGCAGAGTGGTGAGGGCAGAGTGGTGAGTGCAGAGTGGTGAGTGCAGAGTGGTGAGTGCAGAGTGGTGAGTGCAGAGTGGTGAGTGCAGAGTGGTGAGTGGTGAGGGCAGAGTGGTGAGTGCAGAGTGGTGAGTGCAGAGTGGTGAGTGCAGAGTGCACAGTGCAGAGTGCACGGTGCAGAGTGCAGAGTGCAGAGTGGTGAGTGCAGAGTGCACAGTGCAGAGTGCACGGTGCAGAGTGCAGAGTGCAGAGTGGTGAGTGCAGAGTGGTGAGTGCAGAGTGGTGAGTGCAGAGTGGTGAGTGCAGAGTGGTGAGTGCAGAGTGGTGAGTGCAGAGTGGTGAGTGCAGAGTGGTGAGGGCAGAGTGGTGAGTGCAGAGTGCAGAGTGGTGAGTGCAGAGTGGTGAGTGCAGAGTGCAGAGTGGTGAGTGCAGAGTGCAGAGTGGTGAGGGCAGAGTGCAGAGTGGTGAGTGCAGAGTACAGAGTGGTGAGGGCAGAGTGCAGAGTGGTGAGTGCAGAGTGCAGAGTGGTGAGGGCAGAGTGCAGAGTGGTGAGTGCAGAGTGGTGAGTGCAGAGTGGTGAGTGCAGAGTGGTGAGTGCAGAGTGGTGAGTGCAGAGTGGTGAGGGCAGAGTGGTGAGGGCAGAGTGGTGAGTGCAGAGTGGTGAGTGCAGAGTGGTGAGGGCAGAGTGGTGAGTGCAGAGTGGTGAGTGCAGAGTGGTGAGGGCAGAGTGGTGAGGGCAGAGTGGTGAGGGCAGAGTGGTGAGGGCAGAGTGGTGAGGGCAGAGTGGTGAGTGCAGAGTGGTGAGTGCAGAGTGGTGAGTGCAGAATGGTGAGTGTGCAGAGTGGTGAGTGTGCAGAGTGGTGAGTGTGCAGAGTGGTGAGTGTGCAGAGTAGTGAGTGTGCAGAGTAGTGAGTGTGCAGAGTAGTGAGTGTGCAGAGTAGTGAGTGTGCAGAGTAGTGAGTGTGCAGAGCAGTGAGTGCAGAGCAAGTGTGCAGAGCATTGTGTGCTGTTGAGTGCAGAGTGCTGTGTATTGGCAATGTTAATGACAATGCCCATTTATTTTTGATTTAAAGAAAAAAAATGTCATGAGCAATGACAATAGCTCTACCTTTAATGATGCCGAGACCATTGCATTGCAAATGCTTGTTTATATAAGAGCAGAAATGGGCCCTAGCTGACGTCTTAAATATAATAGATACCCCTCTGATGTTTGCTATTTGGTTGGTGCTGGCATGAGAGCCCACCCAAGTGAGGGGCTTTAACAGGGCCGTAATTTCCTCTTCCATTAGATGTGTTTCCTGGAGGACAATGACCTGTTTCTCGTAGGTATTGTAGAATCTTGTCTCTCCTTGGCCTGGTGCGCAGGCCATTGACGTTCCAGGAAAGAATCCGCAGAGAAGTCATAATGGTTCCCCTTCTTTACCCTAGCCAGCTGTGAAATATTAGTTATTAGCGCCCTACGTGCCTTTCCTACGCCCTTCACTTTATTTCTAAAGCTAGACAAATCAAAAATAGCGGAAATTAGTTTTTTTTTTAAGCTTTTGACCCTCCCTCCCTCCCCCCTTTCCTTGCCCCCCACCCCTGGAGAACCCAACCCCCAATCATCCAGACAAAAATAGTCCAGGTATTGCAACCTAAGATTTCCACCCTGTGCCCCCATCATAAAGAAAAATTACACAGAACCCCCACCCAGGAGTGCAAGCATGAAACCCCACCTAGGGGTGCAGACCTACCCACCTCTGTTATAATATGCTTTTTAATATCCTTACCCTTAAATACAGACACAGATATAAGCCTATCCTTCTCTGAGAGGGGTGGGGAATTCAAAAAAATAAAACCAGAAATAGATAAGAGGAAGATAGGAAAGAGGAAGATCTTGTTGTATATGAATTTAGGACCCTAGTGTAATTTTCCCGATTCATGCCCATATATAGGTATAAATCACCCTATCCTTATATAGGCATAGAAATCATAACCATATTTAGACTTAGCCTATGCAGTCCAAATACGGCATGACTACTTCCACTAGTTCCGAAAGTCCACAACGATTTCTTGGAAAAAAACGCCTTCAACAGTCAGGGACTTCCCCTTGCTTGAATATTGATTTATCCAAGAACTCATGGAGTTTTCAAAGAACTGAGTCTTTGATGACGTTATTATGTCCAACCTTACGTCAAACTAGGCACTTTCAAGGTATAAATATGCCCACACTTGCCCAGGCAAAAACACAGTGGTTTGGAGCAGTTCGACTATCTACCTACCAGCCGCGGCCGGTAGTGGGAGTACCGGCCGGGCGGTGACGTGGGGAGAGGGAGGGGCAGGGGGAGTAGTAATGTATGGATTCTGGACCTTAACAGGTAAGTAAACATGAAAATAAATAAAACGAATTTCGTTGCGCGCACTGCATCGCATTTGGTGATGCAGTGCGCGCAACAAAATTCGTTTTATTTATTTTTATGTTTACTTACCTGTTATGGTCCTGAATCCATACATTACTACCCCCCACCCTGCCCCTCCACCTCCCCACGTCACTGCCCGGCCGGTACTCCCACTACCGGCCTCGGCTGCTACCTGCACGACACAGCTCGCCGAAGCAAGCGCCGAAGAAAGCCGACCCTCCAGCAGACGCACTGAGAAAGACGCTGTCTTTTTTCTTGCCGAGAAATCCAGCTCCAGTGTTTCCAACCTACTCTTGCGGGTTGTTGGGAACTCGAGCCCTGAGAGAGAGATACCAGACCTCCTTCATTCTAAACCAAGGTACGGAGCTGATTAGACCCTTAGAGAATTCTTGGATTAGATTCTTGGCAAAGAATACTGAAACTAAGCTACACCTCACTTACTTCTTCCCTTGTACTAGACCTAGGTTTGGTACACCGGGGTAGGCTTATTTTAGAAGCACCAGTTGAGTACTTTTAGTCTTTATTTATTAATGTATGTATTCTATAAGCATGGGCGTAAAATCCGCTCCGATCGCGGATTTTTCGGATTTTCGGCAAATTCGCAATCCGCGAACTCTCGCGAATTTGTCGAAAATCCGTGAATCCGCTCGCGGCGGATTTTTTGCTTGGTTGCGGCGCGCGGCGTGGTGCACGGCGTTCACTTTCCGTCATTTTAGCGTTTGCCGAGTTGTTTTTCTTTGCGAGTGACGCGCCATTTTAGATCTTGCTGCGTGTTCCCGCGGGAGTTTGTCGCCCGCGAATACGTACTCGCGGCTTGCCACCTTGCACAGCACACCTCGCGAGAGTTCGCAATTGCGAACACGTAGTTGCGGCGGAAAGGAACAATCTCGCACTTGCGAAATAGAGATTTTGCAATTTCGCACAAGAAAATCACCAGCAAACAGGATAAACCTTCAGAAAATTATGATTTTTATCAGAATCACTCCTCAGGTTGACATTTGCATGGCCTTTTTTTTTGCAAGGAGTCCATTTTGGGGGGGGGGGGAGGAAGGAAGTGCCCCACAGTCTCCAACTTCCTGTTCCTGTCCAGCAGGCTCCTCCCAGTGCTTTGTCCATCTCCTGGTCACTTTCATTTGGATCTGGAGCTGGAAGGATTACTTTTTGTGGGTGCTGCTGGATATTTGGATTTGAGGCCTTTTTGACTGTCTTTGGATCACTTTTGGATTAGAAATCAACTTTCACAAGTAAGTTTGTTTGGGGCATTACAGTTGCTGCAAGTACAATTTTGGAACTTTTTCAGAAAATTAAATAAATTATATTGTGGGTAGCCACAGTATCCAGTAGGACCAGGGTTGGTTATGGGTGCATGATACAACTGTTTTGTTGAATTTAAACACCATTGAGGCCATGGATGGGCTGGGATTGTGCAGATTTTATTGTTTTTTGTCGTTTTTTTGGGCCTGCTGGTGTGGCCCTTTGCCCAGGGGTGGTGAGTGTTGCATGGGCCTAGTCTTTCTGTGGGGTGTCTTCTTGAATTTAAACATAATTGAGGCCATGGATGGGCTGGGATTGTGCTTATTTTATTGTTTTTTGTCGTTTTTGGGGGGCTGCTGGTGTGGCCTTTTGCTTGCCCAGGGGTGGTGGTGGTGCATGGACTGAGTGTGCCTGTGGTGTTGTCTCACTCTCTTTGATGTAAACATCATGGATGGCATTGGATTGTGGTGATTTCTGGCTGTTTTTCTGTTTTTTGGGGGTGTACTGTTGATGTGGTCTGGCCATGTGGGTGGTGGTGGTGGCCATCTTGAGTGCTGGCTGGTACAGGCAACATGTGCTTGGGGTGTAAGGGGGCCATTTTGAGGAGAGGCAGTGTCTGAGGCCTGCACTTATTTTGCCTACTTTTCATCCCTTATGCCCAGGGGTAGTGAGTGTTGCATGGGCCTAGTGTTTCTGAGGGGTGTCTTCTTGAATTTAAACACCATTGAGGCCATGGATGGGCTGGGATTGTGCAGATTTTATTGTTTTTTGTCGTTTTTTTGGGCCTGCTGGTGTGGCCCTTTGCCCAGGGGTGGTGAGTGTTGCATGGGCCTAGTCTTTCTGTGGGGTGTCTTCTTGAATTTAAACACCATTGAGGCCATGGATGGGCTGGGATTGTGCAGATTTTATTGGTTTTTGTCGTTTTTTTGGGCCTGCTGGTGTGGCCCTTTGCCCAGGGGTGGTGAGTGTTGCATGGGCCTAGTCTTTCTGTGGGGTGTCTTCTTGAATTTAAACATAATTGAGGCCATGGATGGGCTGGGATTGTGCTTATTTTATTGTTTTTTGTCGTTTTTGGGGGGGCTGCTGGTGTGGCCTTTTGCTTGCCCAGGGGTGGTGGTGGTGCATGGACTGAGTGTGCCTGTGGTGTGGTCTCACTCTCTTTGATGTAAACATCATGGATGGCATTGGATTGTGGTGATTTCTGGCTGTTTTTCTGTTTTTTGGGGGTGTACTGTTGATGTGGACTGGCCATGTGGGTGGTGGTGGTGGCCATCTTGAGTGCTGGCTGGTACAGGCAACATGTGCTTGGGGTGTAAGGGGGCCATTTTGAGGAGAGGCAGTGTCTGAGGCCTGCACTTATTTTGCCTACTTTTCATCCCTTATGCCCAGGGGTAGTGAGTGTTGCATGGGCCTAGTGTTTCTGAGGGGTGTCTTCTTGAATTTAAACACCATTGAGGCCATGGATGGGCTGGGATTGTGCAGATTTTATTGTTTTTAGTCGTTTTTCTGGGCCTGCTGGTGTGGCCCTTTGCCCAGGGGTGGTGAGTGTTGCATGGGCCTAGTCTTTCTGTGGGGTGTCTTCTTGAATTTAAACATAATTGAGGCCATGGATGGGTTGGGATTGTGCTTATTTTATTGTTTTTTGTCGTTTTTGGGGGGCTGCTGGTGTGGCCTTTTGCTTGCCCAGGGGTGGGGTGCATGGACTGAGTGTGCCTGTGGTGTGGTCTCACTCTCTTTGATGTAAACATCATGGATGGCATTGGATTGTGGTGATTTCTGGCTGTTTTTCTGTTTTTTGGGGGTGTACTGTTGATGTGGACTGGCCATGTGGGTGGTGGTGGTGGCCATCTTGAGTGCTGGCTGGTACAGGCAACATGTGCTTGGGGTGTAAGGGGGCCATTTTGAGGAGAGGCAGTGTCTGAGGCCTGCACTTATTTTGCCTACTTTTCATCCCTTATGCCCAGGGGTAGTGAGTGTTGCATGGGCCTAGTGTTTCTGAGGGGTGTCTTCTTGAATTTAAACACCATTGAGGCCATGGATGGGCTGGGATTGTGCAGATTATATTGTTTTTTGTCGTTTTTTTGGGCCTGCTGGTGTGGCCCTTTGCCCAGGGGTGGTGAGTGTTGCATGGGCCTAGTCTTTCTGTGGGGTGTCTTCTTGAATTTAAACACCATTGAGGCCATGGATGGGCTGGGATTGTGCAGATTTTATTGGTTTTTGTCGTTTTTTTGGGCCTGCTGGTGTGGCCCTTTGCCCAGGGGTGGTGAGTGTTGCATGGGCCTAGTCTTTCTGTGGGATGTCTTCTTGAATTTAAACATAATTGAGGCCATGGATGGGCTGGGATTGTGCTTATTTTATTGTTTTTTGTCGTTTTTGGGGGGCTGCTGGTGTGGCCTTTTGCTTGCCCAGGGGTGGTGGTGGTGCATGGACTGAGTGTGCCTGTGGTGTTGTCTCACTCTCTTTGATGTAAACATCATGGATGGCATTGGATTGTGGTGATTTCTGGCTGTTTTTCTGTTTTTTGGGGGTGTACTGTTGATGTGGACTGGCCATGTGGGTGGTGGTGGTGGCCATCTTGAGTGCTGGCTGGTACAGGCAACATGTGCTTGGGGTGTAAGGGGGCCATTTTGAGGAGAGGCAGTGTCTGAGGCCTGCACTTATTTTGCCTACTTTTCATCCCTTATGCCCAGGGGTAGTGAGTGTTGCATGGGCCTAGTGTTTCTGAGGGGTGTCTTCTTGAATTTAAACACCATTGAGGCCATGGATGGGCTGGGATTGTGCAGATTTTATTGTTTTTTGTCGTTTTTTTGGGCCTGCTGGTGTGGCCCTTTGCCCAGGGGTGGTGAGTGTTGCATGGGCCTAGTCTTTCTGTGGGGTGTCTTCTTGAATTTAAACACCATTGAGGCCATGGATGGGCTGGGATTGTGCAGATTTTATTGGTTTTTGTCGTTTTTTTGGGCCTGCTGGTGTGGCCCTTTGCCCAGGGGTGGTGAGTGTTGCATGGGCCTAGTCTTTCTGTGGGATGTCTTCTTGAATTTAAACATAATTGAGGCCATGGATGGGCTGGGATTGTGCTTATTTTATTGTTTTTTGTCGTTTTTGGGGGGCTGCTGGTGTGGCCTTTTGCTTGCCCAGGGGTGGTGGTGGTGCATGGACTGAGTGTGCCTGTGGTGTTGTCTCACTCTCTTTGATGTAAACATCATGGATGGCATTGGATTGTGGTGATTTCTGGCTGTTTTTCTGTTTTTTGGGGGTGTACTGTTGATGTGGACTGGCCATGTGGGTGGTGGTGGTGGCCATCTTGAGTGCTGGCTGGTACAGGCAACATGTGCTTGGGGTGTAAGGGGGCCATTTTGAGGAGAGGCAGTGTCTGAGGCCTGCACTTATTTTGCCTACTTTTCATCCCTTATGCCCAGGGGTAGTGAGTGTTGCATACTTGCATGTCCCTAGTCTTTCTGTGGGGTGTCTTCAATGTAAACATCATGGATGGCATGGGATTGTGCTCATTTTTCTGTGTTTTGTCGATTTTTTGGGGTGTATAACTGAACTGATGTTCCTCTGTCTTCCATTGCTTTTAGGTGCACAAGAAGACTCAATAGAACCACCAGTGCCAGGAAGAAGTCCTGCAGCGGTGTGTGCAGCATAACGTCACGCGACGTCACGTCTGGACACAGAACCCTCTGCAACTCGTGCAACTGCTGCCTGCTGACCTGCTCTGAAGAAGATGGCCCCAAAAAAAGTAACCCGTAGCTCCTCTAGCAAGAAAGGTGCCAGTAAGGAGCAGAAGAAGCAAGTAACCAAGGACACTGGTGTGCCGCCCGCCCCTTTTTTTGTGAGTAAAAAAAAAAGTATGCCTGCAGCAGCTGCAGCGGGATCTGCTGGGGACCAAGCTGGCAGCAGCACCCCCGCTCCATTGGGCTCAGTGCCACCACCACCACCACGCCAACTTAAGTCCAAGCCCTTGAGTGCTGCAGAGGCAGCCAGTATACTTCTTCAATCACCATCGACCAGTGATGTTGGCTCATCGCAAGAAAGCAGCAGCAATGTCCCTCAATCAACACAGGTTGTTGTAGCTCATCTGACGAGTGTTGAACAACCACAGCGGCAACAACAATCACATGTGCAAGTACAAGCCCAAGTACATGTGGAAGGAGAGGCAGCGCAAGGAGATGCGCAAGCAGAGGTGCATGGAGGGTCACAACAAGTGCCCACAATAGTTGTTCCTCCCGAAGTAGGGGCACATCAGGAAATCGACAATCAAGGCGAGGTATCATTTGAGGAAGCCACTCCTCCTGATGATCCTTCATTGTCTTCCACACCCCTAGCAAGGAAGAGATCAAGGGTGGTGTCTACATCCTCTTCAAGCACACCTCCTTCTGATGATACGGATCAAACTTGGGAACAAACAAAGGTAGTTAAGCGTAAAAGGAAGCTCGTCCAAAGTCTCAGAGTTATGGAGTGTGATGAGTCTCAACAAGAAGTGGCGGATACTGCTGCTGATGAAGACTCTGCCAACGACGACCCAGTCATCATAAAGGTCACTGCAGCCCCAGCGGGCATGCAGCAAACAGACATTTTGACCCTAGCCCGAAGAGCTGCTGAGCGTGATGATGATGTTGTCGATGAGGAGGCAGTGGAAACACCACAATCATTGGAGTTAAGTAGTACACCAACTCGTCCCGCTTCCATATTTCTTTCTGGCAAGAAGAGACCTCCGTCAATCTCGACCTTAATTAGTGGCGGTGAAAGTGCAAAACGTACAAAAGTTGGGCAATCCACATCCTCCACTTCATCTGGCATTAGCTTCATGACCACCACCACCAGTATCGCCGCCTCCTCCATGTCCCACAGACACTTCAAGTCCCCAGTTTGGGACTTCTTTACTGTTTGTCCAAAAAATCCAAAGTTTGCCATTTGTACCATTTGTAAGCAAGCAGTTAGTCGTGGTAAGCAGGTACCAACTATGGTACCGGAGGCCAGAGAGGTCATCTTAGGAGACAGCACAATGTCAAATGGTTTGCGCACCTAGATGCGATCAAGAAAGGCCAAATTCAAGGAAACGTTGATGTTTCATCTGATGATGACGAGCAGGAAGAAGACGTGTCAAACACTTCCCTTACACCCAGTACCCCTGTCAGCAGCACACCCAATGTGAGGCACACTAAGAGTGTTGGAGCGAGTGAGACACCAACGCACAAAAGTTCACCAGCGAGCAAAATTGGGTCAACGAAGTCATTATCAGCCCGTAAATGCTTGGTCCAGGGCAACATTAGAACAATGCTTACTTCAGACGTGCCATATGAACGCAACCACCCACTGACGCGTCTGTATAACACTAAGCTGGCTAAAATGCTAGCTGTGGACCTTCTACCTTTTTCTTTTGTAGAAGCGGTAGGTTTTCTTGAATTAGTGGCAACGCTCTGCCCTAAATGGAAGGTTCCGAGCCGGTTCTATTTTGCCAGAGTTGCGGTTCCAGCACTACATGAAGATGTGCTGCAGGCGATTGGGGCAGCTTTGCAGAAGAGTGCTGTTCACACAATACATCTGACAACAGACATGTGGACCAGTGGCCCAGGCGATGATTACATGTGCATCACTGCACACTGGGTCTCTTTTTCAGGTGTTATAGCAAAGCTAAACGCAGGTGTTGACCCGGACCAAGTTTTCAAAGCTGCTCGGAAACATGCAACACTAGCCATGTTTGGCTTGGAGAAAAGTCACACAGCAGAAAACCTTTTGGAAGAGTTTGACAAAAAGGTCTTGACAATGCTATCCCCCCTAAAACGCAAGATTGGTTATGTTTCCACGGATAATGGCGCCAATGTAGTTAAGGCCATGTCGAAGGGTGACCATGTTAGAGTGCCGTGTTTGGCGCACTGTATCAACCTGGTAGTTCAAAAATTCTTGAGTGATAAAGAGAGTCCAGCGTTCGAGGTAATGGCCACCTGCCGCAAAATGTGCAACCATTTCAGCCATTCTTTTAAGGCCCGGAAGCATCTGCGGAGACTGCTACTTGAACGTGGAATGCCAGTGAAAGCACTCATCCAGGAGGTGGCAACACGTTGGAACTCAACCTTCTACATGCTTGAGCGTCTGTATGAGCAGTATACGGTACTCGATCACTATTTCTTGACAGAGGCTACATCTCAGAAGGAGGACCTGCGGATGAGTAAGGCGCAATGGGCCATAGTTAAAAGCCTGACAGACATGCTTCGTCCTTTTGAGTTCTTCACGCGTGCAGTCAGCCAGGAGGACTGTAATTTGGGAAAAGCTATCCCATTGTTGTGCATACTGGAGCACCAACTGATGGCGGTTTCTTCTGAGTTTCAAAAAGATGAAAAAAAAAAAACCCATTTCATTTTGTCTGAGAAATTATTACATCGCCTACGTGGTGATGAACGTCTTAAAAACATCAACTCAGATCAGCATTACATTTGTGCTACTATTCTGGATCCACGCTACAAAAAGGCGCTGGCAGACAACGCATTCTTTCCTTTCGCTGATGCAGATGTTCAAAAGTACAAACATTGGTTAGCCTGGTCAGCCAAGAGGTTTGAAAAAGAACGGCAGGTTATTGAAGGAGAAGCCAGTACATCAGCATCAGCATCAGCAGGCCATCCGCAGTCACAAGAATCCACTTCTGCACCTGTGGCTGGGGCACAAGTGACCTCTCAGCCGTTAAAGACACCGGCAACTGGATCATCTGCACCACACACAATGACAACACTAACAGTGGCTGGGGAGGAGGATTGGCTAAGTTTGATGGGGTATGGTTCTCGAAAAAATGTCACAGCCAGCACAGCAAAAAGTAAGCAAAGTGGAGGAACAGTTGATGACCTTGAGTCGATGGTGCAGGACTATCTGAATGACTCAACAGTGGTCTTTCTTAATGAGGAGCCATTGCAGTATTGGCATGGCAAAAAACAATTGTGGCCACAGCTCTACAACCTGGCTATAAACTATTTGTCTTGCCCACTCGCAAGAGTGTCTTCTGAACGTGTTTTCAGTGCTGCTGGTGGCATTGTAACTCCCAAACGGAGCCGCCTCTCGCCCAAAAATGTGGAGCGGCTGACAATGATCAAGATGAATCAGCACCTCATACCACCAGATTACAAAGTACGAGAAAGCACGCCGCATGAAGACGAGGAGGACAGCAACGTAGATGAGGGGATTTTTTCTCTGTTCGGTGCCACTGACCTCATCCAGCCTGAATTCGCAGAGTATGATGACGAAATCTTGTTCTTATTCCCTGACACCGAGCCCTGAAAATGAGACAATCAATCAAGAACTTTCTTTTTCGTCCTTATTCACTTTTATTCCTGTGTGCTTTGTGTCTCTCTTTCTTTGTTTTGCACAGTTAATTTAATTCAAACTTTAATCACCTAATCCCAAAAACAAGACCATCATCAGAACTGTCTTCACTTGTTTGCTTATTGATTTGAAGGTGCCGCAGTCTACATTCCTCAGGTTCACAAGTTCTGAAGAACATGCTCCTCTATCCTCCTCCTCCAGACTGCGATTTCCCTCCAAGCAGAGTGCTGGATTACGCACAATGAAGAAAGACTCAGCACTTGTGGGGGTGTTGTACTTCTTTGCGGGTGAGTTGACGGTTTTGGGCCCATTGCTGTGAAGCTCTAATAATGGACAAAAGTGTTTTGGACCAAATATGAGGTGGAAATTTCTTGCCGTTTTTGCTGACTTGCTTGCCTTTGAGGTGCTCTTTGGCGGGGTTCCGGGGGTTTGTGTGTAATTTTTGGTGTCTGTCGAAGCACTGCTGCGACAGTCTAATCTTGATTGCATTTGCTTTTCAGGAAATCCGTGGTGGAAAACAGGAGTTATGATGATTGATGATGATGACGACCTAGCTGCACAGCGCCGCGTTTGGACCGAAGGCCGAGAGACATTGTAAGTATGAGATTTAGCTTTTCCGCTGTTTGGGGGTGTTGTGTCGGGTGTTTTTTTGCGGGTGGGTTGGCGGGTCTTGCCTGGGGCATTCCTGGGAAGGTCTAATACCGGATACAAGTGTTTTGGACAAAATCCATAAGGAACAGCCTTTTTTGCCATTTCTTCAGACATCTTGCTCAATGTAGCGTTTTGGGGGGCTTCCTGCTGTTCGTGGGTGGGTTGCGGCCGGGGTCTCTGTCGAAGCACTGCTGCGACAGTCTAATCTTGATTGCATTTGCTTTTCAGGAAATCCGTGGTGGAAAACAGGAGTTATGATGATTGATGATGACCTAGCTGCACAGCGCGTTACTTTGGACCGAAGGCCGAGAGATATTGTAAGTATGAGATTTAGCTTTTTCGCTGTTTGGGGGTGTTGTCGCGTGTTTTTTTGCGGGTGGGTTGGCGGGTCTTGGCTGGGGCATTCCTGGGAAGGTCTAATGCCGGATAGAAGTGTTTTGGACAAAATCCTTAAGGAAAAGCCTTTTTTTTGCCATTTCTTCAGACATCTTGCTCAATGTAGCGTTTTGGGGGGCTTCCTGCTGTTCGTGGGTGGGTTGCGGCCGGGGTCTCTGTCGAAGCACTGCTGCGACAGTCTAATCTTGATTGCATTTGCTTTTCAGGAAATCCGTGGTGGAAAACAGGAGTTATGATGATTGATGATGACCTAGCCGCACAGCGCGTTACTTTGGACCGAAGGCCGAGAGATATTGTAAGTATGAGATTTAGCTTTTTCGCTGTTTGGGGGTGTTGTCGCGTGTTTTTTTGCGGGTGGGTTGGCGGGTCTTGGCTGGGGCATTCCTGGGAAGGTCTAATGCCGGATAGAAGTGTTTTGGACAAAATCCTTAAGGAAAAGCCTTTTTTTTGCCATTTCTTCAGACATCTTGCTCAATGTAGCGTTTTGGGGGGCTTCCTGCTGTTCGTGGGTGGGTTGCGGCCGGGGTCTCTGTCGAAGCACTGCTGCGACAGTCTAATCTTGATTGCATTTGCTTTTCAGGAAATCCGTGGTGGAAAACAGGAGTTATGATGATTGATGATGACCTAGCTGCACAGCGCGTTACTTTGGACTGAAGGCCGAGAGATATTGTAAGTATGAGATTTAGCCTTTTCGCTGTTTGGGGGTGTTGTCGCGTGTTTTTTTGCGGGTGGGTTGGCGGGTCTTGCCTGGGGCATTCCTGGGAAGGTCTAATACCGGCTAGAAGTTTGTTGGACAAAATCCATAAGGAAACACCAGTTTTGGCACTTTTTGTAAGTTAGGGTTCGTTAGGGTTAGCCCTAGCAGCAGGATTGCATGTGTTTAGGGGGGTTCTATTGCAACGCGGTTCTGTTGTTGTAGAGCACTGTTGGAGCGATGCTGGCTATGGATACTTTTGCTTGCAGGCAAGTGGTTTGAATACAATCCACGGTCTGTATTTGGGTCTACTGTTACTTTCAAAGTACGTTTTGTAACCATTTTTCTGCTAGGCATCGTTTTTGGAGATATGATTGGGTTCTTCTACATTTTTGCGACTGGCTTTAGTAAGGGTCTTGGTGGGAGCATTGCTGGGAAGGTCAAATTTTGTTCTAAAACACAGTAGTACACCCACCTTGAGGGGAAAGATCCGCTATAATATTTTGGCCATACTTATTGATCCTTAAAAAGGTGACTCAGACAGAGCACGCAATTTCAAAAATATTGTACTGTCTATTAGGGAAATCAAAGTGTCACTTTTTGAACCACACAGCGTACATACCTTTTATTTATTTATCAGTGGTATTGTAATAGCACTTCCTGTTTTCCGTTCAATAATTACAGGCCGGGTTTCAGTCAACATCCGCCAGGCAGGCAGTGGACAGGGTGTCTCTTCTGTCAGTGGTCACCACCACATTGATGGACGAAGCGTCAGCTGGAATGGAGGAGTGCCGCCAATAAGAGGAATTGTTTGCTGCATGCAACTTACTTACCAATTTCAACAGGACAACTCCAACAACATACGCAATACAGATACAGTATCCATTGTTGTCTTTTATTCTATGAGTGTGACTGCATGTGCTTACCTTTAGTTTGTAACCAAAGATTGTCTGTAAACTCTGTATCTTCAATTATTGTTTGTCCATGCTCTGCTTTTTTTTTCTTCTCTCAACAAAACCTACCCAAAAAGAAACCCCCATTCCCATCCATTTTACAAACCCTAACCCTCTTCCCCCGGGCTGTGTTGTTTTGCTTGATGTCTGACTAAAATGACATCAATAATTCCACACACTTGCTGGGGAGGATAAGGTGATAGCAGCAACAGGCTGGTGAAGGAATACGAGGATATCTTCTAGACTTACTCAGCTTCAGTACTATATCTTCTAGTAGTAGTAGCCAATGTCAAATAAATTCAACGCAAGTACTAGTTATACTTGCAATACTTTACCATTTGTTAGGCTACATTATTGCACTGTTCTAGTGTACTGTCACCTGCTATTTTCTCGATCGTACCGTAACCGTTGTAATGCTACAGTAAGGAGTACAAACAAGGTTTCGTTTTCTTTTTTTCCATAGGCATGCAACTGCCACTGTGTCACACCACTAGTACCACCGCAATGAGGAAATGTCACCCGCCCAGGAATGACAACGTTAATCCCCATTTCACCTGGAGCCAGCCCTGGGCCTAGCCCTAATTTCTAACACAAATTACAGGTAAGATAAGCGTTTGGTGGGAGGTAGTATAATGGAGTATTATTTCGGAGTAGACAAGAGATTGACGGTTGTACTACTAAAGTCCTACGACTGTTCAGGAAAACAAAGTTACTGTTACACCCCCGCCCCCCACCCACCAGACTGAAAAGCAGTAAAAAACAGGTATGGTCAGATAAAGTTGAAAAATATATTTATTTATCCCTAACAAAATAATCTCCCTCACCCACCCTAACCCCAACGATTGTCTCTGAAACGTCCCAAAACGATCCGAACTCCCAAATCCCACCCCCCAAAAGTCTATAAAAAAAGGGCAAGGGACACTCCACTACTGGAGGGTGCTGGTGCTGGTGCATGATGCGGCATGGGCATCATACTCCTTGCGGAGGGTGGCAAGCTCGGAGCGGAGGCCCTTAACCAAGGTCTTATACCTCAGGACCTCCTGCTCCAGGTTGGACATGCGGACTCGTAGGCGGCGTTGGCGTTCCTTGCAGCTCCTGTGGGGGGCAGCTGGTATTTCGGTTGCTTGGCGGTGGCGGTCGGCTTTCTTAGCCCGGCTCGGTCCCGCTGGCTTAGTCACGGAGGAGGATGCAGTGGTCACAGTCGAAGATGTTGCCCCGCTCGACTGCGTGTCCTCCTCCTCCTCCAGGGCCACCAGCCGCCGATACTCGGCGACTGTGGCCTCCAGCCTCCGTTGCCGGGCCAATCTAGCCTGTTCCCTCCTTGTTGTTGATTTGGAAGGAGCAACTATATGAAGAAAGAAAGACATAGTCTGTAACCAATGCTCCTTATTAATAACACAAAGTGATTGAGCCGAAAGTTGGGTCACAGAGTACAAGTAGCAAATTGAAAGCACAGTACATAACTATTGAGGACAGTATCTATGTAACCTCCCACTTCTGCATCCTTGCTCTAACAGTAGTGGTAGTTTAATGAACTAATTCTACGACCACTATGGACTTCCATTACAGTCGACTATGACAGTACACCAGTCTTATTCTTCTTCTTCTCTCTTGTTTAGGGAAATGGGTACGTTATCTTATGCAAGCCGGCAGAATGACATGGACACAGCACAGTGAAGTTGCACCCGAGAAAAAAAGTTGCACACCATGATGATGGAGACAGACTTGCGTTACTGTACCGGTCCAGTACATGCAGGTGGTGAAGCTATTACTTTTCTATTACGGGTGGCACTGAGAATACTCTGTTACAAGGGCTACTGCTTAATTAATTTACCTTTCACCCTACAGTGCAAATGAGTACTAGAAAAGGAAACTGAAGAAGCTAACTAATTTGATTATCTATCACTTCACATGGGACGTATTTAATGACAGATGAGATGACTTTAGGTGCTTTGCTTAATATTGAGTGAACAGTGATACACCCACACATGAATGACGTACTACAAGTAAACTAAAGTTATTAAGAGAGGTACGGAGTGTCCACCGTAATAACCAGATATATGCTGTGAATGCAAACGCAATACAAAGTACTGCTACTATTCATGGTAGTATTGGACACATTTACAATTTCTTTTCCTTGCCTTCCCTGCACTGGGACGGACGTGCGGGTGCGGTGGTACATGCTCTTCAAGGTAACACTTACTTCACCTGGCGACCATCTACTCTCTCTAGATACACATGTGCTATGTAAGAGTCAGAGAATACCATGCTCCAGGCATCCATTCAGTCAAAGTATACGCACACATACAGTTTCTGTTTCACCCACCCAGGCTGCTGTCCTTCCACCCATCCTTGCTTCATCATTGACCCAGCCATGCACCATACCATATTCTTTCCTTCCCAGCCACCTCTGGGTCCAAGCAAACACATATCGTTCTTCTTTGCCAGCCATCATACAAGTTCGCGTCCCACTTACTTACACCCTTCTTTCGCTTTTCGTTCATCCCATCCATCACGTTCGTCTAAGAACTTATTGGGATTCTTCTCACCAAAAACTTCACAGCTAAGTCGAAGTACATTTCGAGGAGGCTACTACCTGGTTGATTTGTAATTGTAATACACCCGTGCAGAAAGCACACTATGCAGTCTTCAATCTCAATAAGTAAGGAATATATAGCTTACCTGTTTCCGCCACCACCGTTTGATCCCCCACAGGAACGGCCACCAGCTCTTCTAACGCCGCCTCCTCCCCAGAGGCCTCCGAGTCCAAGTCCAACACAGCCACCTCCGCGCTGGCCCCGTCACCAGATGTTACACCTACAAAGTACATTTAAGAATGTTAGAATACACCACTCACTACTATATAATATTTGGTCTAGGAGAAATGTTAAAAAAACAGAATACAATGTAATAATTTGTGACTGTCTTCTCCATAGTAAAAATGTCCCATTTTCCAGGGAAGGCTGTTGTCTTGCTGCACTTTTATGCACAACTGATGAATGCTTGCTTTTGATTTTTAACACGCACCACTTTTTCTCCTAACAGACAGAAGCTTGACTCCTGAGTCCTAAGAACACGACCAGGATCAAGTTCAAACTAGGTGAGAGTTCGGCTCGACCACAAGAAATGTGTCCAATTAATCGTCAGCACTAACCACTTTTCCGTTTACAGTTAAATAGTTTTATGACAAAGTAGATTTTAATAAATGTGTTTACTTTTAATAAAGCTTTTACACTTAAATAGACTCTGTGGTTTTTGTTCCTCTAGACTAGAGTGGATGAGCTAAAGGTTTTGGAATTTTTGCAAGCATGAGTGCCTCTGACACTTCTTGACTGTGCTGTGACTCCGTACTACTCTCTTGTCCTGCGTACGATAATCTAGAGATCATTGGGGATCTATAATCGGTGACTTCGGGAGCTGAATGACTCTGCCACACTATCTAGTCAGTAAGGAGACAGTGCATAGAGGTATTGCTGAATATAATGGGAGTCCAATGGAATTGCCAAATGTCCAATCTTAGTTAGCTACACAGACAGACTAATAAGAATAGTCTAGTAATACCACAGGGAGTCATATTCGAGGCAGGATAAGAATTTATATCCAGTCTACAAGAAGATCAAAGACGATTTAGAAAAAATCGAATGAGGAACGCTAGGAAAAAATAGGTACTGTTTATTAAAATGTAAACTTACTGGGGCCAGCAAAGGAGCCCTCGCCTGCCCGATCCTGGCCTGCATCCTCAGCACCCTCCTCCTGTGTCCTCTTGCCCTTGGGGGGAGCTGAAGTACAACATGAAAGAAAGAAAAACCAGAAAACATGGATGAGATTTTTCAACCAAATCAAACATTTCAAAAGAACAATAACAACATATTTTGGAAAAATAGCAAATAGATAGACAACTATTCCACGGGATCTATCTCATGTGGTATACTACGTTATTCGTATTGCCTGATTTGCGGAACGTTGACTTAGAAAGTTCCTATGTAACTCAATAAACAGACTACTAAAGAGGTTTGCCTAGGCCTGGCACTGCAGGCAGCAGTGCGCAACACGTGACAGACAAAGTCCATCCTGCTTGCAGATCAGTGAATACTCAAACTATCAATCCACCCGCCACCACAGCCACTATTTCTTCTGATAGCCATGTGACTGTCTAAAGGAAGGACTGGACTTCAGTCTGTTGGGGCTGATTTATAAGTCCCTTGCGGAAGTTGCGGCTGATTATCCTCCATTGTTGCGTGCCTTTTCTGACGCAGCGGCAGAACAAAAGACTCGCCATGGTGTTGGTGCGGCGTATATATTAAAAAAAAAAACACATATGGGCATATGGGCGATGCATCACGTTGTAAAGCCCTGCGCCATCAGGGGGCGTTCCGGCACAAGGGAGGGCGTACCTGCGCAGGAACGAATCCTAAAAGTGGCTGAGGGAAATCTACAAGATGTCAATCAGTCATTTTTAGGACAATGATGCATGACTCAAACCCTGCGCGCTTGAAGCCGACGTACGGCTTGATGCAGCATTGGGGAGATAGGGTACCCCAGAGCATTGCTGGAGCTGCGCCATCGTTGGCACGCAACTCCAGCAATGCGCTGCCTTTACGGCACAGATGCGTAAGGCTTCTGTGACGTTTTGGGCCAATGGGTGGTGGTGGCATGGCACACAATTACTGCCGCATCCCTGCTACTTTGCAGGGATGCGCCGGTAATTGAAAATATGACCCTTACTGTCTAGCATTACGCAGTTCTTTTCTTTACAGTACACTCATACATAATTTCTCAGGCCAATGAAATGCTTCTGAACACAACATACAAAACAAAGAAGCATAGTAGCAAGCAAGGCTACTGAGAAGGAGAGCAGTGCACCTGAAAATGAAATGCATAGAAGATTTTGAAATATAATTTACCTCAATGTAATCGGCAGCATTATTGCTCTTGGTAAAGAACAAAGATTTGCAAATAACAGAGCAGGATAAAACAGAGTAGTAAATGTACTACTACTACTACTCACCAAGCCCGGGGACCTCTACGCCGAGCGCGTCCAGCAAGTCCCGCTCCCGGTCCATGACATCGGTCCAGCGGTGGGTGGCCTGGTTATATGTGCGCCGGACCCCAGAGATCTTGTACATGGCCCGGCACACCTTCTCCCACCGCTGGCGGCGCTCCCGGATGCCATAGCCGGTCGCGATCTTGCCGCCTCCCAGGATCGTCTTGGGGAGGCGGCGCTGGACGTGGAAGATCAGTGCCGCCACTTCCTCCGCGCTGAAGATCTCCCTCGGGACCACTTGCTCCCCCCTTAAACGCCCGCACGGGAGCCGGGCACGGGGTGCGGGACCCTTCCCCTTCTCAGGGTGCTTCCCGGCTCCCTTTACCATGGTCTGGGCAGAAATAAACTTAAATGATAAAGAAGAAATAGAATAGTGAAGAAGAAAAGAAAAGAGTTTAAAAAAGTAGTTTAAAAGTAAATAAAAGCTGCAGAAAACACAAAAATATAGAGCTAGAAAAATAGAGGGTTAGATAATAAGTAAAATTAGATCAAAAAAACTTCAAACAAGCAAAGGATGGCAGAGATTGAGAGAGGATACAGAAAGCATGCCCAGAACCATAGCAATGAATGAGAAACAAGATGGCCGCGCCCGTTCACGACCGCGTGGGTAAGTTCGCGCGAGATTTTCCTTGCGAGTACGCGCGAAATTGTACTAGCGAGCAGCACACTTTGCGAGATTACACATAGCGGGCGGAAACGGAATTACGTCACGCCAACAAGATGGCCGCGCCCGTGTACGACCGATAGGGTAACTTGGCAAACGAATAGCTAGAAGCGCCTCGCGAACACGCGCAAGATCACGCGAACATACACGTCGCAACAAAAACAATTTTGTATTCGCACGTATTCGCGGCTTCCGAAATCGATCTCGCACGGATTCGCGCCCCAAATAACGCGCGAAATTGCAAAAAAAACGATTTTAGCTAAAATGAAAGCAATGAGCAGGTGCAAAAGTTCAAACTTAACATTAGTAACATTCAAGGTAGTGCTTCCTGATGGGCCCCTCCAGAGTTTGCAACAATTCTATGACCCTGCTATGACCCAAACAGCAGGCTCATAGAATAGCACCATAAAGGTCCTGTAAAAAAAAAATTTCACTGCAACAAAAAGCAAATTACAGATAAGGAAGGAAGCAGGTGCCAGCCAGACTGGAACTTTCAAAATTACTGACACATTAATGAAACACAAATTAATTGATGGCAGTTGAAGAAGGGCAGGTGTGCTTGCTTTTTTCAACCACCATAATCTACAGTGATAAATAAACCTAATAGGTGCCAGTGAGGATGTACTAGAGGGTGGCATGGGTGTCCCAGAGGGTGGCAGTGGTGAAACAGAGGGTGCTGTGAACCTGTGATGATAAACCAGACGTAGAAACAACATAGTCGCGGCCGTTGCAAGCCGAAAAGTAAGTTCGCAATTGCGAACTTGTCCCAAAATCGGCGCGAACACGCGCCAACACAAAAAACGGAAAAATCCGCAAATCCGCTAGAGTTCGCGGATCTTCGCGGATTGCGAATCCGTAAATCCGCAATTTCGCGTACGCGAGATCCGCTAGATCCGCCCATGCTTAGTATTCTATGTATTTTATGGCTTAGAAACCATATCATGCTTTTACAGTATTACTTCATAATACTCTTCGTACTGTACGCATTGTACTTTGCAACCAGTATTAGGATTGTAGCAGTTCATTTCCTTTGCATGAGAAAGAAGACTGTTCAATAAATACCTTTTTATTGAAAACGCCTGTCTCTCTAGTTCTCTGCACCTCTGGTGAAACGAAGCATGCACGATTGACTGAGTGAAATAACTATCTATTGTTTCCGCGACTCTAGAGATACATTTCTTATTCTTGGGAAACAAAGTTGTCATGTTTATGCGGTTATCAGAAACTAATCCCTTCTTGTGTATTTCGACAAAGTTTCTAGTGATCTCTGAGCTAGCTGGCCCACACAATTAAGTCTAGTATATTCAATAGAGACCTAGTAGACCTCAGTCCTACGTCAAATCTATAGGATATATTATTCCAATGCGCAGAGCCTATTGGGAATATAGGAACTACACTACATGGCGCCCAACGTTTGGTAAGGCGATGATTTAACGCTAGATATTAGAGTAACTCAGTCGTGCTTTTCACACAGACCCATTCTTTCCGTAAAATACTCCATAAGACGTCTGGAGTGGGTAAAAAGGATGTAATATCTACCGTAACTGAGTAGGACGAAAAATACTATGTATTAGTTTTTGGTTTGTTCAACGTTGAAGGATACAGTGTTCCAAAATATTGTGCACCTAATCTTTGTTTCCTTGAAACTTGCTCCGCAAACTTCCGGTCAACAAAATGTCAGAGAGTGACGACGAAAGGGAAAGAGCTGCACTAGCAGCTCAGGCAGTTTTAGACGACACAAGTCTCCAACAAAATGGCCCGGATGCTATACTCATCACGATAAATATAAGGAAAACAATTGATATAAAACTTATAGAAAATGGAGTATCATCGAGAGGTGGTAAAGTAATATTTGTTATAGAGGCACATGAATATCTGCAGACAGAGGTATTCTATTCATGGATTCTGTTTCCTGCAGCAAATGCAGTAAGACACGAGTTCCACTACTACAAAGTAAACCTCCAGCGGAATACGTTCCTTTCGAGGACTTTGAAATTCCACTAACTTACCAAGAGCATCAGCTCTGGTTTAAAGGCGCCCTACAATATCAAAATCACATTACCAGGCTCGGTCCACTAGGTAGACCAGGAGCAACATGGCCGGTACTGGCCAGCTATACACTACATCCTGACATTGGAAGAATGACATGTCCAGAACTGTTAGCTCAGCTAAAACAGCTAATTAAAATACATAGACAGTTGGTTCAATATGTAATGTGGACTTTATTGGTCCAACCTGATGTAAGAATTCCGCAACACACCCCTCACCAGGGGAACACAAACAACATTACGGTACCCCATGCTCTGCTGCTGAATCGGTTGGCAGAGGTGGGACTGTCAGGCGCGGCTCTGACTTGGCTGTCCTCGTTTCTGTCGGAACGGACCCAGCAAGTTTGGATGCCTCCCTTCGCCTTGTCTCCCAAGAAGCTCAGCACAGGGGTCCCCCAGGGGTCGACGTTGAGCCCCCTGTTGTTCAACGTCTACATGACCCCGCTGATCCATCTGGCTGAACAGTGGGGAGCCAAAATAATGGCGTATGCTGACGACACACAGCTGTTGTTTACCTGGCCTAAGAATTGCTTGGATACCAGTGTCGTTTGCTCCTGTCTATCCAACGTCTTCCGGTGGCTTCTGTCAGCCCAACTTAAATGCAACGAGGACAAGACAGAGCTGCTATTTTATGGCAACTTTCCGGCCAATTTTAAGGATCTTATTTGGCCGCCTGATTTTGCTTGTCCCAGCTCTTTTGGAGGCCCGGCCAAAAACTTGGGGGTCTGGTTTGGACTGGATCTCAAGTTTGAAGTCCACCTAAAAAAACTTACGGCGACCTGTTTTTCGACCCTCAAGTCACTAAAAAGGTTCCTTCCATTGCTCCATAGGGAAGCAAAAGAGACGGTGCTGCGTGCTCTGATCCTATCAAGGCTGGATTACGCCAATGCCCTCTTTAGCGGTCTCCCAAAATATCTCATCAACCGAATGCAGATTATTCAGAATGCGGCGGTTCGACTCCTATTCCATCTTCCGAGAAGAACTAGCGCTTCTGTTCATCTTCGAAAGCTCCATTGGCTTCCAGTGGCCCATCGTATTGTATTCAAATCTCTGGTCCTGGCCTTTCGTGCCTTGCACCAACAAGGCCCTCAATATTTGAACAAGAGGTTCACTTTCTATACCCCGCGCCGTGCACTCCGATCAGCTAATCTCCTTCTGATGTTCACGCCTAAAATCAGATATGTGAGATTGGGTGGCCAGTCTATTTCTGTTCAAGCAGCCCGATCTTGGAACGCCCTGCCGCTCTCTTTGCGAGCATCAGCCACTCTGACAGAATTTAAGAAGGGGTTAAAAACCTACCTTTTCAAACTCAGTATCTAGTTGCTTTTCTTTTCCCTCTGGTTTGGCTCTGTTTTAGTTCACATATCGCGCCAGGATACTCTGTAGTAGCAGAGCGCGTTATAAAATATTTTATACATACATACATACATACATTACACCACAGACTATACAATCAGTCATTGGTTAAATTGCCCACAAAAAGGGAACAAATTCCGTTCTGGTTAGCTAAAAAAATTACTCAAATAGAAGCAGTATTTCCTGATAGTACACCTCACGAGAAACACAGGATTCTGACGATCTGTTTACCAATGGGGATTGCACCACGCGTAGAGGACTGCAACACTTGGGGTACAGTCTTTGCTTCAATCTACACAAAAACACATGGTGTTCCGTCTATGGCGGTAATACCAGACGTTCTGAGACAGATTCAAAATGAATACGGTCCAGAACCGGCCTTAAATCTTGGTATGAAATTACTGAAAGATTTCAAAAAGGTCTCGGCTATACTATTAGCTAACATCAAAGGTGAAGCAGCATCTGTGGCAATCTGCCAAAAACTAAAAGAAACAGATATAACAGAGCAACCAAATGAACTTGCAAGAATAATTGAAAAATCCTATGAAGAACTAGGTAGAGATAGTTTGGGTGGGAAACCAGTAAAACCCCAACTAACTGAAAATCCTGAAAAAGTTTTTATTAAAAATAATCTCACTACTCCTAAAAAGAAGTGGGAAAACACTAAACAGACACTTCCTAAAAAGAAGCGTTCTCAGTCCAGAGGTAGGTCTCCTCAAGAGTAGCCCTCTGAAAAGAAGTATAACATCAGAAATAGGGATAATTTGAGAAAACCTGATAGATATCAAGATATTGATACACGTTCCTCTCGTACCTTTCAGACTTCCTCGCAGAAATATGAAAGAAGAGGACGATCAGAATAAAAAGAAGAACGCGTGAAGTCCAATGACGAACAGCACGTTCCAAAAAATAAGAAAACTCAATTCACCAATAAGAAGGTAGCAAGTCTAAAGATCAGACATTCCGAGGATCTTGAGGACACAACTCAAGAACGGGAAGTGAGCCCAGACAATGCTAGACAGCGCAGCAGAAGTCACCATAGCTTGCAAGTTCCTGAAGGATAATCTGGAGACAGTGGTCTTGAATGAAGGCATTCAAATTGAAACTGGCAAAACCAGGGTTAGTGTGCCACATAAGTTATATGAAGTAACACCCCGGACGGTAGGGGACATAACTAGGAAAATAAAAGCACTCTTTTGGGAGAAGCTATCTAATGGTTATGACATTATTCTAGCTGAACAAGACTGGCCACCTGAATTTGTCAGAGAGTGCCCACATGGCGAAGAGATAATTATGCCAGCCTTCTCTAATCACATTCCAATTCATAAAAAATACACCTATGCCAGAAAATGGGCTGTGGCCCAGGCTCCAGCATTATACAAAAATCATGTAGGATGGGATGAGGTCTCTCCTCACCATAAAATCCAGTTACAAAATCAACCTACTGCACAAAGGCAGTATCCAGTTAAGCAAGAAGCTAAAAAACAGGTCAGGGAGATCTTAGATCAACTTGAATACCAAGGGGTGATTGAAACATTCACCTCATCTATGAACAATCCTTTGTTTCCTGTCTCCAAACCAGAAAATACATAGCGTCTAGTTTTGGATTACAGACATTTAAACTCTTGTTGCAAAACTTTTACAGTACAAAATGCACACAGTGCAGCACTGATGAATAACATTGTGCGGAAAAAATATAAAATCACATTAGATATTTCTAATGGTTTCTTCTGTCAAAACATTGCCCCAGAAAGTAGGTACTTGACCGCTTTCTCAATAATGGGGACACAGCGACAATTTTGCCGTGTCCCCCAGGGATTCAAGAATAGTCCATGGGTATTTTCAGCCAGAGTAACAGAGTTACTACAAACGTATGATGATGAGACATTATCTTATGTCGATGACATCTATCTTACAGACGATGATTTGGAAGTGCACTTGAAAAGAGTGAACACCATAATACTTGGGTTCGCTTCTGAGGGGTACAAATTCAATTTTAAGAAATTACGAATTGCCCACCTCAACATCCTATTTTTAGGCTACGAATTATCAAGTGAAAGAAAAAGCCTGGCAGCCAAATTTCTAGAGAAATGTGCGCTGCTCCAACCTCCAAAAACGCTGAAGAACTTACTGTCAATTCTAGGTTTCCTGAATTTTGGAAGAACTTATGTTCTAAATTACGCAGAAAGGTTAGACCTCTCTACGAACTAATAAAACCTTATTTCAAATCAACTAATTGGACTCAAAAACACACAGAAATGTTGCCTTCAGTGCAAACAGACATGTTAGCAAAAACACAATTACAGACACGCGACAACATATGCAACCTTGTGATTCTGATCATCCCAGGGAGATGCGGATTCACATACCTAACCTTTAATGAAGGTGAAAAGGTACCAATAGCTTACAAATCACACTTGTACACACAAGCTGAAATGAAATTCACTTCTACAGAAAAGATTCTGACAGCGGTTCAAACTGCAGTAGCAAAAGAGTGAGCTCTAGCGCAGGGTAAATGCATAATGATCGTTACACCTGTACCTGCTTTAGAGGCAGTGACAAAAGCGAGCATTCCAAATGCTAAAGCTTTACATCCGAGATGGATACAATGGGTTAATTCTCTTGCTGCAACAGACGTTGAATATGTTTTTGACCCCTACTTGAAAACACAAGAATTTCTACAATACGAACACGAATGTCCTCTGCCTATTGAGATTCTGCCTCTAGAACATTACAGATGTATAATCTATACAGGCGGATCAGCACAGCCCAAAATTGGGGGTAAACAGGCCTAGAGTGCTGCGTGCGCGATTGTTAAAGGCCGCTGGCGCGAAGGTAAATTTAGACCTATGGTCACTAAAACTCAATCACTCGGGGACTGTACAGCTCAGCGAGCTGAATTACATGCTTTCAAGATGGCGCTTGAAAATACCGATCGCGAATTCCCCACACTCATAGTGTGTGATTCGTATTACTGCGTCCAGTCTTACAATGAATATCTACAGAACTGGGTTCAAAACGGTTTCAAAGATGCAAAAGGTGGCACAATTAAGCATAAATTGCTTTGGGAACAAGTAGTTCTTTCGCAAAAAGAACTACAAAAGACTCACGTGATTCATACACTGAGTCATCAGCATGATGGCGTTCACGTTGCAGGGAATTCATTTGCTGATGAGGCCGCGAAGGCAGCTGTGCAAATGGCTTCCGTAGCTGCAATCACTCATTCAAAAACAAAAATAGACGGTGAAACAATGCTAGCAGTAAATGCCTCAATGAACGGCAGCTATGCAGCGTTACCTGTAAATTATTCGGGAATACATACATAATTGATGCAAACTCCGTTCCCTTTGCTCGAATCCCTGGAGTGGGGGATAGTGTAATTCCAAACAGGAATCAGAGAGGTGCTTTGGTTTATGAAGCACATATGGGAGAGGGTCTGACACATCAAGGGATCTTAAAATCTCTAATAGAATTAGAAGAGATGTACTGGTGGCCGGGAATGAGCATCGAAGTTAACAAATTCGGAATTAACTGTGATACCTGTTATAGAGATCATAGCTTTGAAAGCCACCAGGTACCTGACTACAGAGTAGCCAGCCCAGTACAGACACCACTGTTGACAGCATTAGACTTTCTACACGCAGACGTCACCTTAGACGGATACGGTCCCACAACTATTAGGACAAGATTCATTTGGATGTGGCCTCAGTGCTCGGCTGACGCCCAAACTGTTATAAAAGATTTGTGAGTCTTTATCGGCACATACACAATCGGCACACTGCATTCTGATCAGGGTCCTGCGTTTAGCTCTCGAGCTTACAAGGAGACCATGGCTAGTCTGGGCATTGAATTGCGGTACTCAAGTCCATTCCATCCTGAGAGAAATCTTGTAGTGGAATGAAAAAAACATAACATAAAGCAATCTATAACAGCTAGGGTATTAGGTTCGGGTGACGGCAGGGTCAAACATCTAATAAATGCCCAACGTAGTCTTAATAATCTGCCAAGAAATTCTCTGGCTGGAATCACTCAATATGAATTACTATTTGGTACTAGAATGATCATCCAGGATCTTGATTGTCAAACTTCAGTGGTGGAACAGAAACCCTTTGATATCAAAGACCGTTTGGCTGTTTTGCAGGACTTAAATGAAACAAGAAGAAGCCTGAGTAACACAATACAGAAGTCAACGACCACTGAAGAAAAAACATCTGTCCCAGCAAGACCTGTCTGGATTCCAAAGATTGGGGATCTAGTCAGGGAAAAGATCGCGGTGAAAGAAGAAATTTGGGCCTTCTTACAGAAAACCATTACCTGTCTTAACAATCCACGGAACAAGATCAGTGTTACTACCACCCCTTGCTGGAAAAAGGGAGAACAGAATCATGTCTATCGACCTGGTCAAACCACGTCATGTGGCCGATAATAAGTAGTAGGCCCAGTGGACTCCCAAGATGTAGCAGACGACCAAATCTTTCTACAATCCAAGAGGTTCAAACTGAAAGACTTATCACCTTTGATAAAACTGTAGTAAGAAAAGAAGGACTATGCAACAAAGCCATGGAACTTGTACCTCTTGAAACCCAATTAACAGTTCGTCAAGAAACACCTGTCTACTATGATATAGCCTCTGACTATACTAATATGACAAAGGAAGAAACAGCTCCAGCGATTCCGAAAAATCCGGATGCAATCCCAACAATTGACAGAACTGCCTCTGGCTATTTTGTCAACTTTGATGCATTTTCTGAGGATCCCAGTGAACCTGAAACCACGCCAGCAAATAAAACTTTCAAAGAAAAAAATAACAGAACTCTTTCATCAACTTGAAAATACATATCTGGTTTCACCATGTGTTGAATTTTGGATTGTGTTAGGTGTGCTTTTTCTCCTACTTTGGCTCATTCTTGTTTTAAGTTTGGGACAGATGATAGATGGAAAATACAGTACAATGGACACAGCAAGTAAGAACATCAACTTGCTCCTGAAACCTCACAAATCATCTCATCGTGAACGAAGAGACCTGTCATCAGTGAACATCACAGCCGTTCCTATACCTGGTGATATAGCATGGGACACCACTGATTATGACATTTATGGCCCGGTGTAACTGTTGAAGATCCTACACCAGTTTAAGGTTTCTTTGAGTGACTTTTTCTCACCCAGCACATTTTCTGATGATTGGGACTTTGAAACTTGTAATAATATGATGACAGATTTAGAAATGTAGCTAAATTCACAAAACATGAATACTTAGAAGGTTCATCAGATTATGAACAAATGTATTGTTTTAATCATTATGGTCACCATTATTTGCACAAATCTGCAAACCCTAGACATGTTTTTACTTATAATCAATGGGAACATTGTCCAACGCCGCCAAAGGGCAGCTCAAAAACATTTTATGGAAAGTTTCCATACTTCTCAGGTTTTAATGTCACTAATCCAGAAACGTTTTATTTCAAAAATGTGAATAAGACAGGAATGAAAAACATGCTGACCAATACTACACAAATTTATTCTGCGAACTTTTATGCTCAGCTGTCTACATTAGGTTTTAACTTTTGGAAAGACAACATTGAGACAAAAACTGTCTGGGGCACAAAAGACTGGCAGGTGCAAGGTTTGGAAGCCTTGTTCAGAGCCTGAATTATCCCAGAACAAATAATGTTTTTAAATGACACTGTTCAACAAACATCATGTCTTGGCTTAGCTAAGATAAAAGATTTAAACAAACCGTCTATACCTAAAGCCACACCTAGCAGTAATGGCACTGCAGATGAGGAGCTAGACGTAAAACAGATTTTACAACAGAACAGAACTAATCCTGATTGGAAAAAATGGTTAATCTGGCCCACAGACAAGAATAACTGTCAAGATAGATTCCTGAACAAAACTCAAGGGTTCAAAGTAACTAGGACAGATCCAGGATATTCCCAGAGACAACATCCAGGGATAGTTACAACATACAGTGTAGGAAAACTATGCCTTGAGTGGCTACAGAAATCCACACTTCCAGAAATTGAACAACACTTAACTTTATTTAAAGAAGGCGCTGATTTACGAGACTTCTTACTTGGACCTCGTAAACCACGTCAAAAACGTTTCATATACGCCGGGACATACTCTGCTTACAATGAAGCATGGAAAGTCACGCAAATGGAAACTGCAGAAAGGATACGAGAAATTGATTGTAATAATTTAGAGAAAGCTCTCTCTGTAGTGGACAATGGGCTAACAACTCTGTCCTCCAGAATGTATTCTTTGGACAGCATTGTATCATCTGCTATTGACATAATAGAGCAGGACTTGCTAATGTTACAACATGGCCAGTCTCAATTACGTTCTATAATGCTGCTAGGCTGGACCTTACAAAATCTCCGTTCAGGATACGTGCCATGGCGTCTTATCAACACCTCGTCATTATTTACTGTATTTAACCTTACAGATAAACAAATCTCTTTGGCACAAAGAGGAGCAGGCTATACGGTGCTGAGCATAGAAAAACTGGAAAGATTACCATTAACTGATTCTGAGAAATCAGTCGTGGAGTGGATAATACATGGCACCATCACGATACCAGTGACGATTTTCCAGTTTCAGTATTGCTTAAAACACATACCAGCGGGCCTGTATGAAAGGTTGGGTAAAGAATACATTAGGTCAACCTGGAATTTACCATACACACACAAATGTTGGAGTGGGGGAAAGGAGGTATTTCTTAGTGGAAACAATTGTAAGGACTTGTGTAGTATGTTAGTCCATACATACATGTAATGATGTAGCAGAGGCAGGTGTAGATGAGTTGTAAAGTAGATTTATTCAGCCATAGATATAGTTGCAGGAAGTATTATGCTGGAACAAGCAGCCCCACCAGGAGCAGCCTTTTAGCTACTCAGCCCATACTCCAACTGCCAAACCTCATACCAGTCACCCAAGCATTCCATCCATGTCAATCACACTCACATTCTAACCTGGAACACTCACACTGGCTGAGTAGCTAGATGCAGAGAAGTGCAGTAATATAAACACTAAACTCAGAACACTACACATCCTCTCCCTCTCGAAATTGAAAACAAAAGAAAATCAGAGAGTGAAGAAGAAAACTACTCACAATCAAAGTATACAGTAGTAATATTTGAAAACTATCTACAATCAAAGTATATAGTAGTAATATTTATCCGTGAACCCAGGGATGAGAAGGATTTCACACCACGAGAGGGTAAACAGACAAAAACCAGGAAAGAAGGAAGAAGTAGACAGTAAATACTAACACTGACACCATCCTCCTCCTTCAATAAAGAAGAAAAAGAAAATTGAAATATGAGAGACGAACTCACAAACAACAAGAGAGTAAGACCTAACATGAAGAAAACGTCTTCACGAAGGTAGACAGTGGCAAATAAAAGCCACTCCTTAAGAGAGGAACTAAGAAAACATGGGATTAACCCATAAGCGAAGGTGTAACGAGGGACAAACCCAAGAAAACACACGCAGCACGGAAAGGTGCAGCACAATGTGGCAAAACAATTCCACTCCACATGTGAGGAACATAGAAAATATGGGGCTACCCATGAATGAAGGTGTAACAGAGGAAATACCTCATAAAACACACACAGCACAAGATAGTGCAACACAATGTGGCAAACCAATTCCACACCTCAAAATATGGAGCTACCCATGAATGAAAGTATTAAAAGGACAAACCCTAAAACACCCGCGGCACGAACAGGTGCAGCACAATGTGGCAAAATTTCCACTCCTCATGAGAGGAACTGAGAAAATATGGAGTTACCCATAACCAAAAAGAAAAAGGTGTAACAAGGGACAGGACCCAAGCACACATGCGGCACGAATAGGTGCAGCACAATGTGTCAAACCAATACATAGGTAAGAAGTGAAGCACAACCAGCTTACACAAGACATAGATAAAAATGTGATGCACAGGGCGTCTTACACACTGGACACAAAAGAGATTCGCACAGTGCGACATGCACGCAATAACGTATAACAAGGTGTCCAACACAGGTAGAGAAGGTATAAAGTCCTAAACAAAGACTTAAACCCTATAACCCAGACATGAGGGTTAACTAATGGTAAAACCATGAGGGGAAATAGGATCACAACCTAAACCCATCCCAAGAACAGGGATACAAAAAAGCAAATGAGGGTGAGAGAACCCTTAACAAAAACTTGCGCAAACATGTGTAGGAGAACACATGTACCAAATCAAAGCAGTGAAATGAGGGTGAGAGAACCCTAAACAACTTATGCGCAAACACATGAAGAGTGACACAAGCATAATGCAGTGTAGACATAAGGGTGAGAGAACCCATCATAAATTAAACGATACATTTCTTGTACATTTCAAAAATGAACATACTGTAAGTTAAAAATATGCACAAAAATTAACCACAGTCATAGGTGTGCCTGTCACCGAGTAAAGCTGCAGACAGGGAAGTTTCGTTGAAATGACATTCCTTTAAAGGCAAGGGTGTGTCTGTCACTGTGTCAAGATGCAGGCAAATACAATGAGTGAGCAAGACTAACAGAGCTTCATAAGATCGGACGATGTGTGAAGCAGCGATGAAGGTACAAACAGTCTCGTTATGAAGTAATCCATAATGCCAAATAAAACTCGCAAAAGCAACAGTGCACAGTACCTTAGATTTGACGGAGTTCCGTTTCAAAAGAGGGATTTTTTTTTTTTTTTTTATATGTCTTGCTGACTGTAGGATTGCAAAAACGAAATCGACACAAACATGTTGGTTATTAAAAAAAAGAAGACTTTTGTGTAAAGCCATGACAGTTAGTTGAAAGCACGGACACTCGAGGGAGAAATCGACCTTCCAACGTTGGAGGAATAATCTTTCACGGTGAGTAAGAGACAAAATGGCAGGACGTACGGAGGACGCATACCGATTGGCTCTCGGCGCGCACATGCATCAAGACGTCTTTAAGCAGCATAGTAGTTCCAGAAGACTCGAAGACGTCATGTGAGGTTGATGGCTGACGCAACTGAGAAGGTAAGATGCGCGAGCCAATTTCAAATATGAATTCAATGAGTAACTGAAATTCCAATTAGGCATATGGAAAATTATGAAGTAATGAATACTTGACTCAAAAAATGATAAATAATGTTCCTCACAAAGTTAAGCAGAAACTCTGGCATTCCGCGGTATGTTACAGTTTGTGTGTCATTCGAAAAATAACTAATCGCCTTGGCTCAGAAACGGCAAAAAAACGAAGCAGAAACAACACTTCAATGCTTGCAGCATGAGGCTTGTATATTTTAAAAGGTGTAAAAACATGAAATGACAATTCTTTTTCACAAAGACACTACTCTCATGCTTGACAGCTTGAGTTCACTTTCCGGTTTGCCTCTGATTTCTTTCACGCTTGTTAAGTATTAAATGACAGTTTCTTTTCCACTGAGCTTGCTCATATCTTTCACACTTGGATGCTCGAGCGTTATTATTGTATTTAACTGTGATAATTCTTAACAGTATAATCCATGAATAATCACTCGACTTCAGTAAAGCTCAGATTTGTAGTTAGATATTTTTCTTTACTTCACACGCTTCCATTTAATCTTTGATCTCTGGTTGACAGTCTATTAAATGTACAATCAACAACTTGTAAAGTGGATGCCTTCCGCCCAAAAACTACTTTTTAACCCTTAACAGGTGGCAATATCACATACACAGCCTCTGTTTACCTTCTTTACTTTAAGTCAGCAATCTTTAGGTTTCTTGTGTCTTAGGAGGTTGTTGTTTCTAAGGCACTGTGTTAGACGTTGTTTCTTCTGCGTAGCATAGGCAGCTTGAGTGATGACTTTCTACGCAGAAACTTTGTTAAAGATGAATTGACAGAGCGCTTTTGCTCGGGCTGCCTGGTGTTCGGCACTGGTGGGGCTACTTTACGTGTTGGTAGAGGTTCCTTACTTTTGATGATTGATACTTGTTCCACTTTAGTTGCAGGTTACTCCCATCTCTTGTAAATAGGCATATTTTGCGCAGGAAAGTCTCCAGATTGTCGCCAAGAATAATGTAGTATGTTAGTCCATACATACATGTAATGATGTAGCTGAGGCAGGTGTAGATGAGTTGTAAAGTAGATTTATTCAGCCATAGATATAGTTGCAGGAAGTATTATGCTGGAACAAGCAGCCCCACCAGGAGCAGCCTCTTAGCTACTCAGCCCATACTCCAACTGTCAAACCTCATACCAGTCACCCAAGCATTCCATCCATGTCAATCACACTCACATTCTAACCTGGAACACTCACACTGGCTGAGTAGCTAGATGCAGAGAAGTGCAGTAATATAAACACTAAACTCAGAACACTACAACTTGCTAAGCAGTACACTTTTATGTCAAGGTATTAATTTACACGGAGCCTGTGAGGGTTCTTCAAATCACCTTTCTTGCCACCTGCACGGTTCACCAGCAGCAGTGATAGATCCAGTTTTTAGGCAGCATTCCAATGGTAGCTACATAATGTTGAATGATCACAGCTGTTGTGGCATGTTGCCAGGAAAAGCCTATCTAGTTAGAGTGTCAGCCAGGGTCACTTGTTGTATGAAAGTATTGTTTCTAAAAAGCAAGACAGACAGGGAATCGGCATTATGGCCTTCACTGAATATCTCTTCTATACGAATTGATACTTTAAGCAGAATGAAAGCCATTCTTTTGCAAAAAACGGTGCCACTGACCTCGTCCAGAGAAATGTATGATCTGCAAGTCGCAAGGACTTCTGCGGAAATACATGCCCTATTATCACCGAACTGTCCAATACATTTCGCAGAAATGTTAGGTCATATCTTAAACATGTCTGATACCAGTGGTATTGTACATGTATTTAAGGCAGTTTTTTTCGGGACTGTTAGCACCCTTTGAAGCAGTCCTAGGCATTTTTCCAAATTTCGTGCACTCTGTGTTCGACGGCCTGCCTCTCGTTTTGGGACTCGTAGCAGGAAGTCTATTTTTGTTTCTTCTGCTCTGATATGGCAAGTCCAGTCACCGACGATACCCAGAATACCATGGAGCATGCTCTCCTAGCCATGCGATACCGTGACAGAATTACACAGATTCTTGGCTTGGCTCGTTTAAGAGATCTGAATACCACATGGTTTCTCTCGTTCAGACCAATCTGGCAAGATTGCATCTTACCTGTTCTACGATGCCTGCTTTGTGGAGAGGAATGCGTGTTGGACGTTTGTCTTACACTTCCATCAGCACTGCCTACGGATGCTGACGCATTACTGGGTCCAGTAACGGCTCACGTGTTGTATTGCCCCAACGGCTACCTATCCTGATGACGGCATTCATTGAGATGTCACCGGCAAATCCAACTGGAGGTGAGATACGCGGGTTAACAGGCACACAGGTACCATCTGATTTGAACATTGCTAACGTGGCTGACGCTGACGGCGATGCTTCTCATCTGTGCACAATTGATCTACTTAATAAAGTAGTTCCACTGTTACCTACTGTGGTAGACGATTTCTTTGCCAGCCTAGACGATTTGATGTTTTCTCGTGACACCGAGAATAACTTTTCAAATCTGCACACAGCGTTCCATGAGCTCTAAATTTGGCCTTCACTTCTCATAACAAACCTTCCAAAAGCTTTGGAACTCTATTTTTTCTACGGCTATTTTTGACTTTTTCCCAAAGAACTTGAAAATATAATTTTTTTGGGGCACAAAGTAATCTGCTTAAAGTAGAACTTTTCTTAGAGAACAAGAAATTCCTTTTGAATACTTCCTAGAGACAATATTTGACCTTGTCCTCATAACCAAAACAGTATATTATTTCTGCTATGGGATGGTCTCGACTTTTTTCTGTTATTAAGAGCCATTTCATAAATGTACATTTCATTATTGATTTAGTTAGTATTAATGCTTTCATGCTTTATACTTCGTATGAAAACACTATTCTTAAATGCGTACAGTCAAATGCTAATTTTCTTGTGTGCAAACCTACTTCAAATGCATTTTGTGTATTTTGGGTGGGATCGTAAACACATGCTTTAGATATGTTTTAGTACTTATAGTTTAGTAATGCTTAACATAATAAAGTGGAGTGGGTGTTGTATATGAATTTAAGACCCTAGTGTAATTTTCCCGATTCATGCCCATATATAGGTATAAATCACCCTATCTTTATATAGGCATAGAAATCATAACCATATTTAGGCTTAGCCTATGCAGTCCAAATACGGCATGGCTACTTCCATTAGTTCCGAAAATCCACAAAGATTTCTTGGAAAAACCCACCTTCAGCAGTCAGGGACTCCCCCTTGCTTCAATATTAATTTATCCAAGAACTCTTGGAGTTTTCAAAGAACTGAGTCTTTGATGACGTTATTATGTCCAACCTTACGTCAAACTAGGCACCTTCAAGGTATAAAAATGCCCACACTTGCCCAGGCAAACACACGGTGGTTTGGAGCAGTTCGACTATTTACCTACACAACATAGCTCGCCAAAGCAAATGCCGAAGGAAGCTGACACTCCAGCAGATGCACTGAGAAAGACGCTGTATTTTCTCTTGCTGAGAAATCCAGCTCCAGTGTTTCCAACCTACCCTTGCGGGTTGTTGGGAAATCGAGTCCTGAGAGAGAGATACCAGACCTCCTTCATTCTAAACCAAGGTACGGAGCTGATTAGACCCGTAGAGAATTCTTGGATTAGATTCTTGGCAAAGAATACTGAAACTAAGCTACACCTCACTTACTTCTTCCCTTGTACTAGACCTAGGTTAGGTACACCGGGGTAGGCTTATTTTAGAAGCACCTGTTGAGTACTTTTAGTCTTTATTTATTAATGTATGTATTCTATGTATTTTATGGCTTAGAAACCATATCATGCTTTTACAGTATTACTTCATAATACTCTTAGTACTGTACGCATTGTACTTTGCAACCAGTATTATGATTGTAGCAGTTCATTTCCTCTGCATGAGAAAGAAGACTGTTCAATAAATACCTTTTTTATTGAAAACACCCGTCTCTCTATTTCTCTGCACCTCTGGTGAAACGAAGCACGCACGATTGACTGAGTGAAATAACTATGTATTGTTTCTGCAACTCTAGAGATACATTTCTCATTCTTGGGAAACAAAGTTGTCATGTTTATGTGGTATCAGAAACTAATCCCTTCTTATGTATTCAAGAAAGTTTCTAGTGATCTCTGGGCTAGCTGGCACACACAATTAAGTCTAGTATATTCGATAGAGACCTAGTAGACTTCAGTCCTGCGTCAAATCTATAGGATATATTATTCCAATGCGCAGAGCCTATTGGGAATATAGGAACTACACTACAATGTAATCGGTATCTATCCTAATATCTCTTTTGTCACACCTTCCTCCCCCTCCTTCCCCATTCTAACCAAAAACCTTACAATTCTTCCCCTGACCCTCTCCTACACTCACAGGTACTTAGTACTTAGTTATAAGTTTATATGAATCTGGGGACAGGTCTCAAAGCTGCCATCGCCTATGGCTGTATATGCTTAACCCAACTGTAGATTTCCGAGGAGATCCTCAGCCTCCTGTCCCGATCTTACATTATACATCTTATTTTTGAACATGATCCTCAAGGAGGCGGGGAATTTTAGTTGGGCCACTGCTCCCAATTTTTTTAAATCTTCCATCTTCCTCCCCAATTCCCACTGTCGATCTAGAGTATCTCTAGAAAGGAAAGTCCTTGCCCCTCAGCAATTTAAGTTTAAGAGAAAGATTCCAGATTTTCTCTTTCACTGAGTAGGTATGGAAATTAATAAGGATTTTCCTTGGCTTGGATTGGTCCGGGTCACGTCTGAAGGGGTCCCGATGAGTTCTTTGAATATACCTGCCCAACTCTTCGACAGTGATCTCTAAATCCAGTGATTCTTTTAGGAGGTTTATTATAAAAGATTTTAGATTACTCCCCTCACTGCCCTCTGGGACATTCAATACTCGTAAGTTATTCCTACGGGAGTTGTTCTCTACCGTTTCCAGCCTGTCTCTCAATGCTCCCTCCTCTTTCTTCAAGGTTTGAAGTCGCCCTTCATGACATTCAGCTGACCAGTTAGTGTCCCCACTTCCGATTCCAGGGTTTCTGTCCTTACATTCAAGAGCTCTACTTTTTTGTCTAATGACTCACAGAAACTTCTGATCTTCCCTTGGTTTGAAGCTGAAACCTCAAAGCCCTTCTTTATATCCACTGCCAGTGAGGCCATGAGTAATTCTAAAGAGGAGATTGAGTGAGCCTCTGTAGCCGCAACGGAAACTTGAACCAGGGCAGAGTCCGGGGCCGGAACTGGAGCCGGAGCTTGAGCCGGAACTTGAGCTTGAGCCGGGGCCACGGCCTGAGCCAGAGCCAGAGCCGGGGCCAGTGCCAGTGCTGGAGCCTCTAAACTTTTGGCCCTTACTCCTCCATCTGCACACTCTACCACGATATTCACTACAGGATTATGACCCTTAGGTAAATCCTGAGGGTTCTCTATGGTGGCTTCGTGAGGGATCTGACCTGTAGATTTCTCTCCCCTCTCTTTTCCTAACTCCATCATGTCACCTCTTACTGTTGCCTCAGGGCTGTCTGTATCTTCTATATTATCTACAGTAGCGTGATCTCCCACCAGCCTATGGGTGCCTAGATTTACTTTTACTTTCACAATGGAGGGAGTAGGGGTGCCTGGCTCACTTGAATCTGGTGCTGATTGAAGTCCAACCTCTCCTGTCATTCTACCATCTTCCCCCAGACACAGTTCTTCTGGCAAAGACCTTAAAATAAGACCTGAGGGAGGGAGTAATCTTAGGTTTTGGATCTAACAAAGGGCCCTTAGCTTTGGCTTTAGGAAGTTTGGGTTTTTTCTTTTTAACCTCTCCTGATAGAAAATTAGAGGTACACTTTTTACTGCCTTTCCTGGTCTTAGCCTTCACCACCGTCCACCCGGCACCCCTACCACCGCTGCCACTGCCCAACTTCTCACAATCACTACCACTCTCAGTGCCCCCAGGTGTAAGACGGCTGGTATCTGGTCTGGTATTTGGTGTAGTAGCTGAGCTCCCCTTTAATTTGCTCAACTGCAACTGGTCGGCTGCTTTTTTATCGGGCTTACACCTGTGCTTGCTGTCCCTTCTGTAGCTTTTGTAACTCAGAGGAGAAGGGACAGATGCAGGGGCATGGGCATGGGCAACCCCCCCCCCCAGCTATTCCAACCCCTATAACCTGCCAAACCTCATGAAACTGGGTGCCCTGGGTGTCTTTGATAAGCTGGGCTTGAGACTTCGCCGGCCCTCGCTCTACTTCACCCAAATGTTGCATCTCCAAATGCTTCGCTTCCTTAGTTCGCTCCAGGATGCACTCTGCTGCTACTCCTTTAATGCCTCCCCTATGGAAACCACGGGCTACCACTCTGCGACTTTTCCTTAACTCCAGTACCGCAGTCCCCAAACGCGTGGATCTGAATGAGGAAAAAGAAAAACAAGTCCCAGTATCCACACAAGCAAGGCTGGGGAAGCTGGGAAAGCTGTGCTTGTCACCCTCTTCTCCACACTCCCTGTCTACGCACTCCCTTTCCTCTCCGATGCACATCTGTGTTTTGGCGGGCCTGACTGGCCTGTCTAATTAAAAAAAAAACAACAACAAAAAACCCTGAAAAAAAACTAAAGAGAAAAAGAAAAAAGAGCCAGATAGGAGAGGAGACTGAGCTGTCTCCCAGGGATATTCCGTAGAAGAAAACCAGCCCTCCGGGGCCTCAGACTCAGACTTAATCCCAGCTGTCACACGCAGCCACCCCCACCCCCTCCGCCTCAGAGCGGGAAAACGTCTTCCCAGATGCCAGGGCACGAAAAAACCTCCAAACCCCGAACCGGATCTGGCGGATCACACGGACCGTCCCACAGGCAGCACAGCCTCTGAAGCCCCTGCCATCCCGCTGCCTCGCTGTGGCCCGCGACCGAGCCTTGCAGCTTTGCGCGCCTCCTCAGCGTATGCGTATGCGGGAAAGAGGAGGAAAAACACACCCAAAAACAAATATGAGGACATCGGTAGAAGGTAGGTTACTTTACCGACATGGCACTCCATAAAGCGGTCCATGAGGCGGTCTAACTTTCGATGGGGGAACCGATGGAAATCTCAGGTGCAGACTCAGTGTGCAGCCGCCATGTTCTCCTGACTCCCAGATTTGTTATTAAACAGAACTATATATGCATGTTGTGTGTGGAAAAAGTTTCTTTTCACATTATCAGGTGGCCATTCCACTTGTCTGGATTTTGTCACTCAAAACAAACTATCTCTTTTAAATGGTACCCTTCCTCTCATCAACTCAAACGGACTATGATTATTGATATTACATAGTGTAATCCGAATCATGTTCATTACATATTTACTCAATTAAAGCATTCAACAACACCATTTCCTCCAGGATCATATATAGAAGTGGTTTGTTTCCAACACTATTTCTTTTTATAAAGTATTGAAAAGCTTCTGACAAACACTGAGGTCCATTGATATTAAAATGCATTTTGGTAACTATTGCCACAGGAAAGTCCTATCTAAATGTTTTTTTATAATGGATTCACTGTCTTCCTTTTCTACCATTTTAATCTCAGGCCACTTAGAATAATGGTCTGCCATCACAATTATACTTTATGTACCTGCATTATTTTTATACACTGATCCCATCACATCAATACAAATTCTGTCCTAGGCCATATTTGGATTATGTACAGGACACAAATCGGGGCTTAGTGCCTTCTAAATCTCATCAGAGTTATTGACTCCAATCCATTTCAGATTTGACTCTCCATATCTGTATCCAGACAAGGCCACCAGTACTCATTTTTTTACTCTGCACTTAGTCTTTCTTTTTCCTAAAAGGCCCTATTGGCAAAAATGTAGAATTTTATTCCTTAACTCTACTGGGAGTATGATCTTTCCACATCGTATCACCTTATTATTTTCCACAGTCAATTCGTTTCTGACTTCCAAAAATGAGTTGTAGACCTTGATCTAAATCCTTCTTTTCTGGTCACCCCTCATTGACAGGAACCAAGACTTCTTGTAAGCTTTTTTCCTTTGACTTATTTTCCGTCCACCCTGAACACTCAACAAGTTCCCTTTTAATTCATAAAACTGTTTCTAGATAATCTTCCCAATCCTCAGTTTTTTCTTCCTTCAAGGGTAACATGCAACTTAAAAAAATCGCCACTCTATTTTTAACTCCTGGAATATCATGTACTTGGTAATTATCATCAAACAATTTTACAGACGTGCGTGCCTAGCGGGGATATTAATTTTGCACATTAAGGGGGATATGTACAAGGAAGTGGCAGAGCGCTTCGTTAGCCTCCTGGACTTCACACCACGAGCTGCCACCTCTGAAACGCAATGCTGCACCATATTTACACGAATGTGGTGCAGCCTTGCATTTCCCCCTGCGATTGTGCTAAGTTTAGGAATTTAGCACCAACGCAGGCACCATTGCACAATAGTGCAAGCGTGTCTGCTGCAGGAGAGGATTGTTTATTATGTACAGGAAAGTGTCCCTTCCTGCACATAAACAATCCTAAAATGCCATTCTGTCACTTTCATGTGTGCTGCTTCTTGCAGCACACATGAAAGTGACAGAATGGCATTTTTTTAAAAGGTTTGTCTATGTACAGGTAGGGACACCTTCATGTAAATAAACAAACCATGGAATTTTGCTATTGTGCAGCACACATGGAAAAAGCAAAAACGAAGAGAAATAATGCATTTCTCCTCGTTTCGCCAACTTAAGACCAGGATTTACCTTTTCTTAATTTTGACATTGCCTCCAATGTAGGCTACCCTTGTACATAGGGGACAGCATCAAAATGAATGGGTGTTGCGTGGAACACCCACCGTAACACCCACTGCCCACCCCTTTCACGCTAACCATAGTGTGAAAAGGGGGCCTTATGTACAAGGCAGAGTTAAGCCACGTTAGGTGGCTTAACGATGCCTTGTACATAAGGAGCAGCCCCTATCGCCACCACAACGTCGATAAAAGTGATATTGTTGTGGCAATAGGGACTTGTATAATAATAATAATAATCCACATTTGTATAGCTCACAATCACCCGTTAGGGTCTCTAGGCGCTGGGGGCCGTCGGGAAGATTAAGCAAGCTATTGCCCAGAGTTGCATGGTGCTGGGCTAACCTGCCGCCGGACCCGGGGATCGAACCCGGCTCCCCAGATTCCAGCGTCAGTCGCCCTGGCTGCGGCGCCACACCTCTCCCTTGTACATATGCCCCTAACTGTATTTAAGACTTTTGCCCAAGGCTTATGGTCAGATGCCACCATAATGGGTTTACCCATACAGTTCTTAATTTGTCAAATAATAAGTGCCAGGGCCCTGACCTGAAGGCCCCTGCAGCTTGCACCACACATTGCCCTTGTCATCGCTGCCAACGACGGTACCAAAACAACTCTCTCACCTGCAGGTATGACAGTTCAGATTATTCTATGTCCCTAAAGGAATGGTTGGGGAGGTATGCATTAGTAATATGTAATGTGCATTGTATTCATAAACAACCTTTGTTCTGCTCATCTGTAAATTAGATGAGCAGCGCCACTATGTGACTGACTGTCATACATGTGGTGTTGACAATTAAGTGCCTGTGCCCAGCACCGGAAACCACTGTCTCAAATGAAGCACTGAACTTATACAAATTGTCTGAAATGCCAAAGCCCCCGTATACAAGCTAAGCTTTCACTTTCAATCACTACGTACCTCTCTTTTGTCTGTGTCAATGAGCAAAAGGACAAAGGCTACCACACACTTGCAACCAATTTGATCACTTTCAGTTAAAACTGTGTCCAACGACTTACTGGATTCTGTTATAACAAACTTTATGCATTCTGAGTGAAAACCCTGTGAGAAAATTGCATTAACTATTTCTTCCTTCAACACATCAAAAGTCCTTTGACATTCTGATGGCCATTCAAACTTAATCTTATTCTTTAGCAATACTATGATGCTCTAAATCTTCTCTGCAAAATTGAATTCAAATTTTGAATAGAGCTCCCCGAGACCGAGCAATGCATGTATGTTATCCTTGCCTTTAGGAGAGGGATAACGTTTATGGCTTTAACCAATTCCTTCTGTGGTTTAATTCTGTGCTTACTGACCTTGTGACCCAAATATGTAACATGCTTCATGCAAACTAGGCCTGGGTGATATTTTAATTATTCCTGAGCAATCTGAGTAAATTTCGTGAATATGCATTTCTCTAGTGACAAAAAATTACCAAAAGGGCATGATTACTTCGCTTGCGTAACTAAAAGTAATTTGTGTCAAAAATACTGCTGCAGAAGCACCTGAACTACAAACTGAGAGAGCGTGAGATGCTGCTGGGTTCTTCTATTCATGTTCTGTTGCATTTAACGCTATTTTCTTAGAGCAAAATGCATTCTTGGTTCCATTTTGGACACAAGTGTGTACTTTGCGCTAAGAAAATAGAGCTAAATGCTGGATTAAGCTCCTCGTGCAAATCTGCACATTTACCTGTAATTTTGTGGTAATTTTGCAAAATTGCACTAGAGGGAATTATGAAAGTTATGCACACACCTATTGCAAACTAGCACTTGTTATGTTTCACTGTGAATACATTACTTTTCAATATTTTCAAGACTTGTTTTAACTTATCATCATGTTCAGTTTTGTTTTTTCTCATCACCAAATTGTTATCTTGAAAAAATCGACTTCTTTAATTTCCCTAAAAAGAACACTCATCAATTTTTGAAACATAGCTGTGGATGATGTTTGGCTAAAAGGTACACTACAAAATTGGTGTCATACCTTACAGAATATAGAATGTGGGGCATGTGCTAGAATATGGAACGTGGAGCATAATGCTTCTATTTAGAATGGCTTGGATTTGACAAGAAGACAGTTGAAGACATGAATATGAAGAATTTGGAAACACTAGATGAGCGTTATGAACATAGTCAAATTTTTACTTTCTGGACGCATAGGAATGTACCAGTAAGCCACCTTCAGATCTGTGGTGGAAAACCAAAGTACCCCTTTGGTAAGTGACAAAATTTCACTAATCCTTCAAAGCAGAAATTGGTCCACAGGAATATTTTTATTCTCCTCTGTAAGGTCCTCACAAATTCTCACCTTAACATTGGCACATCTTGGTAGTACCAAAGAAGAATCGTACAGATTCTACAGGTTTAATAACTCCATCACTGTTAGAACTGACACTCTCGTCATGGTATGTCCCCCAAACCTATTCCTTTCAACCTTCTCGTTTGCTGAAATAATTCCTGCTGGCTTTAGGACTCTGTGCACTTTACTCATGCTGGCTAGTGCTAAAGTACTGGTCCTCTCCCCCTAAAACAGGGTAAGATTGGACGGAACCCAATCAGCACATTTAATTTAGTTATATTTCACTAGTAAATTGGTATAACCTGCACACAGGGCTGGTAAATTGAATGCTACTGGTGGGCCTGTAGCACTGTTTGTGCCACGCACCTAAGCAGCCTTTTAAAATATGTGTCAGGCCTACAACAACAGCCTTTAGTGCAGTTTTAAACTGCCATTTTAAATTGGCAAAAAACACCTTTTGCTGGACCTAAATTTTTCATTTTAATACATATAAGTTACCTTTCCAGTAGGTCCTAAAGGCTCATAGGGGAAGTTGCCTTGTACTTAAAAAGTAGGATATATGGGTGTAAGTTTACATGTTCTGGTAGGAAAAAACTCCTAAAGAGTTTTTTCACTACTGTGAGGCCAATCTCTCCCATTGACTAACACGGGGCTACCTTATTACATTTAATAAGTTATAACTTATGATTGGGAGAAGAGAGCGGTATGCTGATAAGTTTCAAATCAGTAGCGGCCCGTGGAGGGAGTGCCGTGGGGCAGGGAGGGGGATGGACAAGGTGGGGGTAGGAAACTCCGGCTCACTGCCGACTGGAGTAATGTAAATAAATAAATAAATAAAACTAATTTCATTGCGAGCACTGAAACGCCAAATGTGTCTCAGGTCGTGCAATGAAATTCATTTTATTTATTTATTTGTTACATTACTCCGGTCGGCCATGAGCCGAAGTTTACTAACCTCACTCTCCCTTTCCCCCGCCCACCGCCCCACGACACTCCCTCCACGGGACGCTACTGATTCAAATGAACTGTAATTTTAAAACCACTTTAAAGGTAAAGTTGAATTTAAGTCTCAATTCGGAAAATGGCACTTTTAGAAAGTTGATACTTTCTTGTTATAACTATTTGCGCCTTATGCCAGTGGGTTTTCTGGGTCACATGACTATCAATGGCTCTGCTTTTGGGGTTTAGTATATTTCTTCCAGACACTGACACAAAAGTGGACAGGATTGGCCATCATGCCAATATGGTTGGTGGCAGAGCTGTACCCTGCCCTACTTACATTTCAAAGGATGTTGCATCCTGCACACAAAAAATAAGTCTTATGTCACTCCAGACTTCTTGGAGCCTTGACAGGAAAATGTATTTATTTATTTATTTATAAAATTTCTAAAGCGCGCAAATACCTTTCGGTGTCTCGGCGCTGGAGTTGGCAGATTTCAGAGGATTCTCATGACAGCTTACTGGTTGAAAAGCCAGGTCTTGAGATGCTTTCGGAATGATAGTAGTGAGGAGTTGAATTTAATATGGGAAGGGACCCAGATGTGGGGGTAGTAGAGGTAATCCACTGACTTCCAAAAACTAGCACCAGGTATAAATATTGGACTTTAAGAGTCATTCTTTAGAATACTCCTTGATCCACAGACATTAAAGAGGAAGGACAGATTCATACCTCAAAGAACTGCCATGCTACCTGAGGCCTGCCATGTCCCCTAGAGGATTGTCCTGCTGTTTGAGGCCTGCCCCGATCTCTGAAAAGGAAGGCTGGACCTGCTCCCTTCATCCCAGGCTACTTGAGTGACTGCAAGAGTCAGTTGACTGAACCCTGTACTGAGCTACAGGGATACAATAATCTCCAGAGGCCTTCCAGCAACTGCCCTGCTGACCTGCTGCACTGGACCTGCAACTAGACCTGCCTGAGCCCTGCTAGACTTTACCAGAGCAAGTTTACGATCCCCAAGGGGTGCCTCCCAAGGTGCCAGATTCGTGTATGGCATTAGAGTGCACTCCTCTTCAAGAAAAGGTGAAATCCTGTAGTGTTGGGGTCTTTGCGATTGTGAATGGGTTGTTTGTACTGAGACTCTGCCGCCCGTGACTCCTGCCATTGCGAAGCTCTGGTGTACCCGACTCTTCTTGCTACAGCAACCGCCAGCGAGGACCTGCAACGTGAGATCTGCACCTGGTGCTACAGCAACAATAGCCAGCGGTGAACACCAGTGTGAAGCTCCAGCAAAAACTGTCTGCTATGTCTGACCAGATCTTCTTGCGACAGAGGCAAACATCCATGATGCCAGGTCTGCTCTTTGCTCTACAGTGATGATCATCCACAATGTTCTCTGTTTGCTCCTAGTGGCTTTCTCCACCACGAGCAGAACTCTTTGCTCTAGACTTTGATAAGGTAAGTTTTTCAGCAGGACTAACCAGGTTAAAATCCTAATTTATGGTATAATCGAATATTAAATTACAATTCTGAAAATGCCGCTTTTTGAAAGGTAAAACACACAAGATGATGCACAGAATACTGATTTGCATATGGCCATGTCCGAACTGAGGTGGTGTGGTGAGCAAAATAACGATGGGTTAAACCCAGATCTGTGACTGGGGGTGAATGTTTTGCTATTGTGCAACATTCCGTCCATCAATTATTGTTTTTGCATTTGTCACCCCAAGTGGGATGGGTATGCTCAGACGTGAGTCCCGTGCTCTCCATGCCACTGGAATCAAGCTATCCTGGCTGATGACGGCTGATAGCCAGAAACCTGTCATATGATGCTTGATTCCGGTCCAGGGAAGACATGGCTTGGCAGTTCGGGCTGGACTGTTCCCATGAGGCAAAGAGTCAAGACTGATTTGCATATGGCCATGTCTGAACTGGGGTGGTGTTTTGTGCAAAATAACGATGGATTGAACCCAGATCTGTGACTGGGGGTGAATGTTTTGCCATTGTGCAACATTCCGCCCATCAATTGTTGTTTTTGCATTTGTTCAAGTTCAAGTTCAAGTTCAAAAATTTGTATAGCGCACTACTCACCCAGAAGGTCTCAAGGCGCTTGAGGGAGGGGGGGTACTTTACTTATCGAATAACCAAGTTTTTAGTTGCTTTCTGAAGGAGAGGTGGTTCTGTGTAAGACGGAGTTGGGTGGGGAGAGAATTCCAGGTTTTGGCCGCTAAGTAGGAGAAGGATCTTCCCCCCCATGGTGGATCTATGGATGCGCGGAATTGCGGCGAGGGCTTGGTTGGACGATCGTAGTTGGCGGGTGGGGGTGTAAAAGGACAGGCGCGTGTTGAGGCAATCGAGGCTTTGTGTGCGTGGGTGAGGAGACGGAACGTTATTCTCTTGTTGACGGGGAGCCAGTGGAGGTCTTTCAGGTGACCGGAAATGTGAGCTTGGCGGGGGATGTCTAGGATGAGTCTGGCTGAGGCGTTTTGGATGCGTTGGAGTTTTTTCTGTAGTTTGGCTGTGGTTCCGGCGTAAAGGGTGTTTCCGTAATCCAGTCGGCTTGTGACCAGTGCGTGGGTGACCGTCTTTCTTGTTTCGGTGGGGATCCAACGGAAGATTTTTTTGAGCATGCGTAGGATGTTGAAGCATGATGATGAGACGGCGTTGGCTTGTTTGGTCATCGAGAGGGAGGAGTCCATGATGAAGCCCAGGTTACGTGCGTGGTCCGTAGGTATGGGTGCGGTTCCCAGGGCCGGTGGCCACCATGAGTCGTCCCAGGCAGTGGGGGATGAACCTAAGATGAGGACTTCCGTTTTGTCCGAGTTCAGTTTTAAACGGCTGTTCTTCATCCACTCGGCTACTTCTTTCATTCCTTCGTGTAAGTTGGTTTTGGTGGTGTTTGGGTCTTTGGTGAGGGAGAGGATCAGCTGTGTGTCATCAGCGTAGGAGATGATGTTGAGGTTGTGTTGGCGCGCGATGGATGCGAGGGGACTCATGTATACGTTGAAGAGGGTGGGACTGAGTGATGATCCTTGTGGTACGCCGCAGATGACTTCGGTGGCCTCTGATCTAAAAGGGGGGAGGCGGACTCTCTGGGTTCTTCCGGCGAGGAACGAGATGATCCAGTTCAATGCATCACCACACCACCCCGGTTCAGACATGGCCATGTGCATCTGGGCATACCCTTCCCACATAGGGTGAACTGCAAAACACACAAGATGATGGATGGAATGTTGCACAATGGCAAAACATTCACCCCCAGTTACAGATCTGGGTTTAATCCATCGTTATTTTGCCATTGTGCAACATTCCGTCCATCATCTTGTGTGTTTTGCATTTGTCGCCCTATGTGGGAAGGGTATGCCCAGACGTGGGGCCCGTGCTCACTACGCCACTGGAGTCCAGCTATCATGGCTGAAGACAGCTGATAGCCAGAAACCGGACCTAGGATTCTTGATTCCAGTCCAGAGAAGACATGGCTTGGCAGTTCGGGCTGGACTGGTTCCATGAGGCACAGGGTCATGATTGTTTTGCATATCGCCATGTCTCACCTGGGTGGTGTGGAGAGCAAAATAACGATGGATTAAACCCAGATCTGTGACTGGGGGTGAATGTTTTGCCATTGTGCAACATTCCGTCCATCAATTGTTGTTTTTGCATTTGTCGCCCTGAGTGGGATGGGTATGCTCATACGTGAGTCCTGTGCTCTCCATGCCACTGGAATCAAGCTATCCTGGCTGATGATAGCTGATAGCTAGAAACCGGTCCTAGGATGCTTGATTCCGGTCTAGGGAAGACATGGCTTGGCAGTTCGGGCTGGACTGTTCCCATGAGGCACAGGGTCAAGACTGATTTTCATATGGCCATGTCTGAACTGGGGTGGTGTGGTGAGCAAAATAACAATGGATTAAACCCAGATTTGTGACTGGGGGTGAATGTTTTGCCATGGTGCAACATTCCGTCCATCAATTGTTGTTTTTGCATTTGTCACCCCGAGTGGGACGGGTATGCTCCGATGTGAGTCCCGTGCTCTCCATGCCACTGGGATCAAGCTATCCTGGCTGATGACGGCTGATAGCCAGAAACCAGTCCTAGGATGCTTGATTCCGGTCCAGGGAAGACATGGCTTGGCAGTTTGGACTGGACTGTTCCCATGAGGCACAGGGTCAAGACTGATTTGCGTATGGCCATGTCTGAACTGGGGTGGTGTGGTGAGCAAAATAACGATGCATTAAACCCAGATCTGTGACTGGGGGTGAATGTTTTGCCATTGTGCAACATTCCGTCCATCAATTGTTGTTTTTGCACTTTTTGAAAGGTGGCATTTTCTTGCTTTAGCTATTTGGGGTCATATTATGAAAGTGCCCCAAGGGCACAACAGGCATTTTCACCTGATTGCACGCCTCGGGGCGCTTAAATATTACAGAAGGGGCCGCAGACACTTGTGTGGCCCCTTCTGCAATACTGATAGCGCTGGTGCAACTTAAAGCACCTGCGCTTCCTTCAAAGGGCATTCCTTATTCGCACGGAGGTGTGTCCCATGCAAATTAGGGAATCCCTTTGCCTCTGTGCCTGTGTCGCATTACAGATGCGGGCGCAGAGAAAAAGACACTCTCATGAGTTGCACTGTCATTGCGCCCCCTGAGAGCAGCCTTCTGGAGGAGGAAAGGGGGGTCCTCTCCTTGCAGGTGGGCACAGTCACTGACTGCACCCACCTGCAATGGGGATCTCTAATCCCCCTTCAAAGTGCAGACGGGTTTCTGCCTATGCAGTAGAACACGGAAAGACTGCTTTAAAGCCGCTCTGTATTTCACATGAATGCACTGTCCCCAGGGCAGTACGAGTTTGCTGCCCTAGGGGCTCTTCTCTGTATGCACCCAGAGCACCTGTTTAAAGGAGCGCCAGGTGCAATCAGGGAAAGTGCACCCGAATACCTAATATGGCTCTTAGTGCCTGTAGCCTGTCTCTGATCATATGACTGGGGTAGTTGGCAGTCGGGCTTTCTGTATTCCTCCTAGACATTGCTTCCTCTTACCTGGATGAGAAGGACTGGACCTGCATCACTTGAACCCAGAGTGACTACAATGATTAGCTGACTGGTCTCCTAATCTGAAGCCTCAAGGATTTAACAAGCTTCCAAATCCATGCCTAACAAAAATTAACTTGTCCATTTGTAACAAAACTGGTGCTCATATAAAGCGCTCTGATACCTAATATCTTCAAGTCTAGTTTGTGCCACTTAAAACTAAAAAAAAAAGGAAAAACACTGCACCTGGACTGTGCCATCTGGGAGTCTACCCTCCCAAGTGGTGCCACCCCAGTCCTGGACCCTTTGAAGTGGGCCTAAAGTGCTTGCCAGCGGAACTGATGCATCTTCCCTGCTGAGCGACACATCCCCAAGCAGAATTGACGTATCTCCTTGGATGAGCGGCACATCCCCGAGCAGATCCAACACATCACCGCATGATTGGACCCATCGCAAAAGACTTGCATCGCTGCTGCCTCCTGCATTATGGGACCGACGCATCGCCTTTTGAACCGCCTCAATGCAATGCTTTGCTCCTCGCATCCCTTGTCGACAGCAGTCTCAACGACGCTGAAACCCTGCATTGCAGCTGCACTGCTCATGGGAACCAACGCATCACTCCTGCTGAGCTCGCATCCTCGACACTGGACTTTGCTTCACAAGCCCCGTCAGTAGGACCCTTGATGTTGATGCACTATGACCTCGTCATATTGCAGGCTCGTCGCATCTCGGGAATGACGCATCACCAAGGCTGCGCGACAACTTCACCACAATCCACGCAACATTCCTCAACCGGGATTTAAGGTACTTTGTTCAGCGGGCCTGACTATGTCCCTGTAGCCGGCCCGTGCTCCATCATGGTCGGCCTGAACTAGCGACTTTGTCCAGGTCCAATGCGACCAGATATCCCCAATAGCACTTTTTGCTTCTTGGTGCTATTTACTTTGAAATTCAATATCTACAGTTCAAGTAATTGGATATTTGTTGTTTCAATCTTTTTTTATTTTTTTTAAATCAGAATTCTTTTTGTAACTTGGTGTGGGATCTTTTTGTGTAGAGTTTTCACTGATTTACTGTTTGAAGTGTTACACACATACTTTACACACAGCTTCTTAAGTTAAGTCTGACTGCTCTGTGACAACTTACCAGGGGGTAATAACAGGTTAATTTAGGGTTTTCTTGCCTCTTAGCTTGACTAGGTTTGTGGTTGCTGCTTGAGCAGGGCTCATAACACAGTCAACTAACAACCCAATTTCTAACAAAGATCATGCATTTAGTTTTTACTGAGCTAACTTCCAACCTCTGTTCCTTACAAAAGACAACGAACCACTCTATCAGAGAGTTCAGTTCCATTGGAGTTCTAGAAATCCGAAAAGTATCGTCGGCGTCCATAAGTGCTGGTATTTTACAGCCTGCAAGTTTGGGGGCATCAGTATTATAATGTACTAAAGAACAACAACAACAATTCGCTGATACAGGCCAACTATACCCTCAGTTTAATAAGCTTTGTTGAAGTCCAGATTGATTTTGTCGAAGGACTTGGAGTACACAGCACACCGTTTTACAGAGATCTAATTATCTTTTTTTTACAGAGATGCCAGTGTATCACCTTATTTTTGAGAGAATCTTGAGCTTCATATGAATTAGGAGAGAGTTTAGGCACCCGAGTCACGTAAATTACAATCTTGGCAGCAGGCTAAAAACGCCTCGTTTGAACGCATATGTGTCATTTAATGGGAAAACAGTATATTTTGTACATCAGTCTCTAACTTTGTGTTTTCCTATATTGGTATCCCTTGTATGCATATTGTGACTACTAAGGTACTATGTAATCCCACTGCCTTGCTCTGGGATTAATTGGAGTCAATTCCTGTTTTGACCATTTACACATGTACGTGTTCCATCAGATGAACCATTTCTTTCAACCTCTTGCCTGTTATAAATCTGTAAATGAACCGTGGCACGATGAGCTGTGGCGATTAAGGGATGTCAGGTGCCAAGGGTGTATTCTTTGTGGTGCACTGTCCTTTAATAGACAGTTTTTTATATGCTCTACCCTGCATCTTTGAATTTAATTTCAACTCACTTTTCAGATCGTCAATTACTTATCATTATTTTGATTTCTATTGGATCAGTTTGAGAGTCATTACTTTGGAGAGACATCGATGTTCCAATTACATGCTTGAGTTCGGTGTGAGTAAACGGGGTGAATCTATCATAACAGGATATTGCTGGAACAGTCGGGTTTTCAATGGCACCTGGGCTATCTGTGCAGGCAACAAACAGAATACTGGGACCTTGCAATGTCTCTTGAATCCCCTAACTGTTCTCGTGACTAATTAGCTACTTTTTGCCTCCTGTCGTGATACTTAAATTTGAATAAACCATTATGGTTTTGACTTTGAATTTTGTACTGTAAGAGTTTCTTCTATTTGCAGGGGACCAACTTCTTATGAGACTCACATTGCCAACAGTCTAGCAGTCCAGCAGTCCACAGTCCAGCATCTCAAACTCAATGTTTTACTTGTATTAATTAAAAGGGTTGACAACACCATCATACTGAACACGAAGAAGTGAATAAAGGGTAAAACAAAGTAATAGGCCTTCTCTATCTATACGTCCAGGATCTGGACCAACATATCTATATTCATCTTGACTGCCCCAAATCCTGTTCCAATTAAGGAAAAAGGTAATGACTCAAATCTGAAAAGAGCACCATATTATAAAACAGGTGTAATCCATGCTTCCTTTTAAATAAAAGCTACCCTACAATCACTCTTTGACTGTACTTTTACCTTGGACCTTGTACAGTGTGCAGTTGTCTTTCTGCTACTTTATACCTATATAAATACCACATGCATTCAAGCACAGTACCCAAAAGCTGTTATAATACATATACTGTGAAAGACAAAATATTGGTTTCCAAGTGTGGACTGACTAAGATGAGAAACTCCTCTCTTACAGTGGCCCAACAGAATGATTAAATGTTCCGGGAGGGGGAGGGGGCTCATTTCCCTTTATATGCTTTTAATGGCACAACCAAATCACCCTAGTCAGATTGATGTACTTGATCAATTAAGGTTTGTACGTAACCGCTGCAAATGTGATGTCATCGGAATAGCCTGAAATCAAATATTTGGAAAGACCATAGCTTTATCGTATATTATCCATCTAGCTAACTGCCTGTCCAAATTAGTATTACATATGAATAGGCTTATATCCAATACTTCATTAAATCTCCGAGAGATGTAACTGCAATGTCATTTGATTTAGACTAGGAGGATTGAGATTTGTGATTTCAATGCAATGTAGTTAATTAAATATTGTCAAATTTATACATCAACAAAGTAGTGAAACCTTGATTAATGACTGGGACAGCAAAATCCTATAGTTTCTTACAAAATCAGATCATCACACATGTAGAAGCGCCCTTACCTTGATACATAATTGTGTAGGAAAAAGAATGCTAAGCATGGATTCGAGCCAAATATAAAAGGATAAGGAAAACAAGGTTTGGCGATATTCAGCATTCCTATTTCTTACCCATGTGCATTCTGAGGGGAAAAGTAGTAGTGTGATTGATTACTATCCTCATGCTGGAATTTGCATAAGTAAACATATTTCTATGTCCCACTTCACCCTCTCAATTGATTTCAGACTTATAGCACACTGCACAGTACAGCACAGCACACAGCACAGTAACCTAACCAACTTAGAGAGGCCTTGAGTGCCCACATGGCTGAGAGGTATCCTGGATTGTCTCCTTCCCTATTTAATTCACAGTTTTACTCTGCAGTCCCCTTAGAAGTCGAGGGGGCTGACTTTGTATCATAGTGGAAATCCATAACCTGCGTCTCACTGCATATGACAGCGTTTAGTTCCTATTTATGCTTTAGGGTATTTTATGGCAGTCCTCCTAAGCCCTGATTGGCTGGTAACGTCTATCGGGTGCTTTTGCTCTGTTGCACTGAAGTATGAAAACAAGGACAAATATGAAGGTGGAATTAAACTCGTGTTTCATCGTCAGTGAGAACTGGAGACAAAAATGGAAAGTAGGAGAGCAGTGCACTGCTTTGGAGGATTTTCATTTATGCTCCCCTAACAGCTTTGTTCCTTTTCCAGGGAGAGTTGATTTCTCAGAGCCTGTATGCATCTACGTCATTTTTTTGTGGTATCCCAAACTCTAGGTCACACAGACCTTCCACTGGGCCTTTATTGAAAGAGACAAGGGGAACAAGTGAGGTAGATAATGGACACATCCAGGGATGAGCAAAGGTCTGTTCCTAAGCCCATTCAGTGCAGTAGTGTATGCAACATACAGCTAGACTCCTGGACCATGTATTTTCTTTCATTTCTCCGAGTCTTGGTTTATTTGTTTGTCAGTATACACAAAGATCACTTCCCATTTGTTGCAGTTTTTGATCACTTTATTGAACACTCCTTTTTTGGTATTGATGAATACAATTTTGTTTGAGCAATCTAAGTGTATCTACTAGATATATAGCTATAACATATTGTTTTCCAGTATTATTTACTGTTAGAAATGGGGGTCTTTAGGTAGCAATGGATTGCACCGTTGTCCAAGTAGGGACCCTGTGATCTGCTGAATTAACGGAGAGAGTGGTAGGGTTTTAGTCACCTACTTGCTTGGTCTAAATGCACACCATTGCCTGATGGTAGTTTAAACAGATCAGTGGCGGTTTCTCTTTTAGGGCGTAGGGGCTCTGCCCCAGGTACTTACGAAGTGCATCAATAACATTTTATTTTATTTTAAAAAAATGTAAAACATTCCCAAAGAACACGGGGCCCCGGGGCACTGTCTGAGGCTGCAGTCTTCTACAACCCCACTCACGACTCACCATTATCGCGCAGCTCCGCTGTCACGCCACGTGACTAATTGCTCTGCTCTCTGGCGGCCAGGCCCAAAAATGCCTGCTATGTTTTTGCCGGGCGTCAACATCCGAGCCCTGAAGGCTGTGATGTCATCGGCTCGTCAACTACATAGCTGGAAGGCCCAGTCTCCACCCCCTGATGGCGTGGAGGTTAATTTAGCCCCGGGCGTTTTAAATGCAAGCCCGGGATCGCTAACTCTCCATGTCAATCAGGGTGGAGGAGAGCTTGTGTCACCACCCCTTTCCAACTCGTCACAGGGCGTGGTGGGAGGGAAGGGTGTGTCAGCCAAGGACCGTCTGCGCAGGCTTGAGATTACACTAACCTGACTCACTGCTTCCCGCGCGCCGCACTTGCCAGCATTTGGAGAGAGGACGTGGCAGCTAATTTACGATCCAGAGTGCAGCAGGTGGTAGTCTATGTGGTTGCTGGCTGGACTCGAGTAGGGCAGTTGAAGGAGGAAGGACTCGGCTGGCTGTGAGCTCGATCAGTTCACCAGGTAAGGCCCAGGCGGGCAATCTTTAACTTATAGTCCAGTGTTGGCTATGGCTTTGCTGCAAGAGTGCAAGTGCAACTCAGATGTCTTAAGGTGGTGTGTTGTAATTGTTCTGTCTCTGAGTAAACGATGGGATGGCTTGGCTTCCAATTGCCGTTTTTGCTGTGCTTCCCGCCAATGGTTCATTACATAGTCAATCTGGGGGGCCCCCTTGAGGAATAGCATGAAGCCCTGGCTTAAAGGCTAATGAAACTATAGGCCAAAGCATTTTGTCACCACTGGGCTGGCTACACGCTTGGCTTGCGGGAGAAGGGAAGGAGAAACCGAGAGTAGGCAGGCGAGGAGAACTCGACAGCAGGCCTCTGCACTTTGTGACGCAATTTTCAGTGATAATGGGCTTGCTTCCCACGCTAGCGCTTACTGCATCAGTGCTTGCTTCTTAACTCTAATGGAACAGGAGCACGTTAAATATATGTTTGTTGAGCACAAAGCACATAAATGCATTTTGCCAAAATTAATCAAGGACAAGAAGCTTGGAGAAGTGCTGATGCTGCATAAAACACAAGGAATCCAAACCGGAGAGCATCTACCTCGGGCCAGCAGACCGAAGGCTCTGATGTTTAATGTTGGTACAAGGGAGAAGATTCTTAATTTCATATTATTTTGGGACTCCCGGGCTTGAGCGTGACATCTATATTTCCTTACATGTTTAAAGTCATGCTTTTTCTGATGGCACTCCAAGGGGCCTGTCGCGATCCTGTTCTGTGTGCTGATGTGAGAAGTTATGGAATCTACAGTAGAGAAATTGATGCTAATTACGTTTGGTTAATTAAAGCTGCACTGTGATTCCTGCATGAAAACTTTCAAGCCCAGTACAGACATATTAATGCTGTTGCCCTTATGGAGTTATTTCACCAGGTTTTATTCGGAAATAAATTGGTGCTTTAATTCAAATGTTTTATTAATCATGGCATGGTATATTAGAACCAAATGAAAGAACTGCTAATTAATGTCAGATGCACTTCCGGGTGGGCAGGCCAGTCCAGTGTGCAACAGTTGTCTTCTCTTCAAGACGTGGGACTGAGAGTCAGTCTGTGAATGTCTGAAACCGCCCGTAAGTTAAGTTTTTTAATGGCTGGCCTGTATAATACCACTCTGCTGTGGATGTCTCTAATCGCTATTGTTAGGGAGTAGGTTGTATGCGATTATTCAATTCATTAGGCTAAGGTTACTTGCTTTATTCTGTTGGTGTGAGCATCCGTTAATTATGTGCAATAATCTGAATGCAGATATTTTATATTTAAGCATTGTGTTTCGACGGTATATACACCAGATAGGCAGTACTGCAGATAGGGCTTGGCGGTCACATACGTTACGGTCCGAAATCATTTTTGATTTATAAGCTGAACGCCTGGTTCTTGGGTGTCTATTGGTTTAATTCTCTAGCTAAGTGTGGCCAATGCATGTGAGAACGGCAGAAGCGAGCTGTCTGGAGAACATCAAAAAGGCGATTAAAACCACCACCCTGAATCAAGGGGGCATACGACAATTGTGTTAGCGCTGTCAATAATATGGGCCAGAACACTGAGTGGATTTAATAACTTGTGCATATGCTGAGTGGCCAGTGTCTCCTGCAAAAATAAAATGTGGGTGTTCCTCTTGTTGTGAGACAGTGTATTCTATACCTTTTAGCTAGTGTGCTGACTGGTTTGTACTACATTTGGTACTATGTGCCGAGTTCCCAACCTGGATTTATCTAAAGGATAATAGCCTCAACTTGCACAAATGTAAAGCAGGTTGAGTGATTAACATTGATTAAAAGGAGAATGAATGAAGGGTAGCTTCACGACCAATCAATAAACTCACAGAGGGCTCTAACAGGTAAAAATGCCTACTTTCCATGGATCTAAAGCTTGGTAGATAATGTTGTTTCACATTCAATAACAAAGTGACTCTCTCGGTGTCTTTTAAATACTCAGACAAATACAACTCCCAAAAGGGTCTGTCATTTTTGGGGTAAAGGCATAAAAGAGCAGAAAAACGTACAAAGTTGTCCAATTTGTCACACAGGTGCGGGTGCTATAATTTTTTGTGTGTTCACTCCCAGACATGATACATTTTCTTCCCCTCTGAGCTTTTATTTTTAGGAACGCATTATCCACGCCTGGTACACTATGCGTTATTCCTATACCTGATATGGATGTGCACGTCTCACTGTCTGTTTCCATTTTACTCTCTTCTTCTACATCTGAGGCTAACTCGATCTTTTTGGGGGGCTCGTTCACCGTATCTTGGCAACTCTCTTTTTTTCTCATCTGAATCTTTCTCCGTCAGTCTCTCTCTCTCTGAACCTCTCTTCAACTCTGCTTCCCCAACTCTTGCTCACTCCCTTTCTCCTACTCCCGCTCTTTCCTTTGCTTTCTCTCTCTCTCTCTTGCTCACTTTCACCATTGTTTCTGTTTGAAGCTCTACTTCACACTTTTACTCTCTCCCTTTCTTTCTCTCGCTCTCTCTGTCTCTGTCTCCCACATGTAGACCCCGTGGGCCTTGGAGAAACAAGGTGGTTTTGGGGCCCTGTTAGGTGGCACCACAGGCAGACAGAAGCAGAGCGAAGCTCTTTGGGAATGGTAGGGTGGCAGCCTTAGAGGGCAGCCTCTTCAAGAGTACCTTCAAATTCAGCTTTTGGAGTTACAGGGTTTTGAGGCAACACCAGACAGGAATAAAACAGTGACAAGCAGGAATGAACGACAGCTCCATAAACTAGGTACTTCTGCAAACAATGTTAATCCCTAGCATTTGATAACTTTGTTTTGTATAAGAATTGTGACACTGAATGAGAGCATGAGATATGAGTGCACCTGATGATGCTCTGATTAAGGCAAATGTTTTGATGGTTTGATCCGGAACATAGAGGTGTTTTGTTTTGAAACTGTGAGTTTAGCTTTGGGGCTATTGTGACATAAAGCTGTGTTGATTGGGAGTGGGATTATCATACAGTAGAGGCCTAAAGGCCACTTATAATTGCCAGGAGGTGTAAAAGTTCATGATTATGCTGAGCTATCGATGTGTTCTGTGACATATACTAATGTGGCTATGGCAATCAGCCTTGAGAATCAATGGAGTATAGGCGTAGAAATGGTGAGTTGCAACATCAGGTCTGTCTTTTAGCTGTTGTCAGAAGACCCAGGTAACCTTTACCAATTAGGCATTTGGTTTGAGAGGCTAATTTATTTACCTTAGTTCCTTTCCAGTTCTGAAGCAGTGAATTACCCCCACCTTATAGATAGTATGGTGAAGCAACTGCTTCTGATTAACTCTTTGTCAAGCTGTCTTGGGGCAGGGCCCCATAGTATTGAGCCCTGCTGGTCTGTGCTGCTCGTGTGCTCTCCTCCATTATCGGACTCTTGACAGACTGCTATGCAAGAAATATCCCAGTTTCACCTTATGCATGCTGTACCTCTCTGCAGATCACTTAATCCAAGTGGTTGTATCTTTATCTCTCCCTACTGTGCGTATCCCTCTGACATTTCATGTTATTATCCTAAAATGTGCTGTGAATTGGAACGGATTATGAAAAGTGTTGAGTCATTGGCTGTGGAGACCTTCCTGTGTTGGAGTGCCCGACCCCACAACCTACTAAGCGGCCCTCTTTCTTTGTGTTTTGTTGCTGCTGTGGGACCCTCTCTCTCTTGCTCTCTCTACTGGCTTCAACTTAAATTCCCAACTACATACCCAAGGACAAACGTAACTATTCTTCCGTTCAACAAATTGTTTAAGGTGATAACAAAATTCATACCACATCTCACCAGTACTAAGCTTGAGGTACTAGAGCTTGATGTTTCCTCTCCTGTGAACTTTAACAGCCCTTTTCATATTTACTATACCATTACATTTGGGCTGGGGGGGCAGTAATGTTATTTGGTAGGTATCGATATGCAATAGATAGTCTAATGTTTGTACATTAGCCACTATATTCCCAATAAACAACGCTCCCAAGAACCATTGAGCTTTAAGTTGTGACTTGAGTCCAGGACCTACAGCAACCAAAGCATCTCCTATCACACTTGTTTTATCATTATCAAGTAATTTGTGGGGTAACTGCCAGATGAGATGGTGCCCTCATCGAGTTGAGGACTTTGAGTGATTATTATTTCAATGTTTCAGATTTGGACTCTGTGGCTGTTGAAATTCGCAGTTGATTATTCAAGGTAGCCACAGTGGCTATGGCTTCTTTATGAACTTCTACTAACTGCAAGGCCTTAGGGTATTTTTGAATGCTGTTATAAAGCTCTGTGGTTGAGCTACCTATGTTATATGACAGCTCTTTGATAATGTAATACCTGCACTTTCACAATTGCTTTAATAACCTTCATGCTTTCTCAAGTTTGCTTAAAAATGCACCATTTTTTCACTATTTTTTCAAAATTTGCTCGGGGGGAATTCCCCCCGAACCCTCCTTAGGGGGTTCGGGCTCGCTCGCTGTGCTCGCTCGCTACGGTGCAGTATGATTACCAGTTTACGGCTCACCACTTTCAAATGTCACCGGCCGCCACTGAAACAGATGAAGACCCCAGAACTCTGAGGCTTATATATAGTTCAAAACATGTTGGTATCATATATGTCTTAGATCAGGTGATTCAGTGTATTTCACCACATGACCTCCTTAGCTCTAAAACATACCAGAGGTACTCGCTGAATAAAAAATACTTTGAGTATATATCGCTAGGTATATTTTATTTTCACTTTTGCTCATAAAAAACAGTACCTACTGTAAAGTCCTGAGCATAGATTTATAAGACCTCCCAGGGTTAGATTAGCTTCCCTTGGATGAGTCCACTGGGGTGGTATCGCTCCTACCCGTGTGTGAGAGGTTGTCAAATTATTAAACATTCCTCAATAAGTTGAGGGTAAGACGACCTCTCAAAAATATTTTGACGACCCACATCCAGGAGAAGGAAAAAAACACTAATAGGACCCAGTTGACTTTAAACACCCTCAAGTCTCTTTTTTGTGTTGTATGGAAACATAGCAAACAATACAGGGGTAACCAGACGTTACTTAACATTACATGAGAGAACATGAGTTCAAGGCAATGACAACATTTGAGGAGGGTAGTAAAACCCCTCTTGTAGAAATCTAACCTCAACCCCATGAAAGTTAGCAGTTACCACTATAACTCCCTACAAGTAGCTCTGGGTAAGTTGGGGAAAGTTCATAACCAACATTGCAGTGCTATTAGCGCAGGTAAAGATGGTCGCAGTCTCTCTAAAACAAATCTCATTGAAGCTTACAATTTGGTCTGTATCAGGGATGGGGGTAAGCGAAATACAGCAATGAAAACCAAATATGTGCATTAGAGAGGTCTACTGGACACTTTTGTAGGGATTTATCTCAATGGTATTTTTTTAAGGAACTTAGAAGATTACCAATGACATCCCCGAGAATCACTGGAAATGCTAAAAATTCATGTTTGAATCTATTAACTGATCATTCTTTGACTTCCTAATCTTTTAGCAGGAATTCGGCTAAATCCAGAAACGGTGAAAGCAATGGTGGATTGTCAAGCTTTAAAGACAGTAAAACCAGTATTAGCCAATTTTTACAGAAATTTTATCTAAAATTTCAAAGGTAATAAAACTCATAACAGAGCTTGAAAAGAACAATCACCCGATTAAGTGGGGTGAAGAAAAAGAAAAGGCTTTACAGATTTTAAATGCAAAAGAACAATTGATGGACAGAATGCAGAGCAATGTCATACATTCACCCTGGTCCAGAGATCTGCGCCTAAATCCATAGTTTTTTGCCATTCCAGTTTGGACCCAGCCATATGCAAATCATATTTGACACTGCGCCCAAGAATGATTTGCATATGGCTAGGTCCAAACTGGAATGACACGGTGAGCGAAAAAACAATGGATTTAGACCCAGATCTCTGTACTGGGGGTGAATGTATGACATTGTTCTGTATTGTGCCCATCAATTGTTCTTTTACAGACTTTAAAGGCAGGTTTTACAACCACACCCATCCTGTGACATCCAGACTGTACCCAGTCTTATTTTTTTTAAATAGAAAATTATGCATCCTCATATTTTGCTGTTGGTACCCTGTCACAGAAACACCCTGAAACCTAAACTGTAGTATATTTTTGGACTCACCCTGTCTGCTCCCGAAAAAAATTATACCATCCATTATGTAGAATTCCTTGCCATCAACTGTTGAAATGTGCCAACACTAGGCATGCGCCTTGGTCTCTCTTCTTTTCACGATTTCATGTAGCATTGCATTTATGCCAGCCTCTTATCAAGGAAAAGCATGTGCATTGTCTCATCAGGAAATAAAAGATGATCATCCACCTGAAAACTTGCCTATATTTATAACACATCAAAGATCACCTCACAGTACAGAGACTCGTATATTTCAGCAGATCAGAAAAAACGAGATAGATGTAGAAAAAGGGTGAAAAGAGAATTCTGGAAAAAAAAAGAGACAACGGGAATGTCTCTGACGTAGTCGGGAAGATTCCAACTGTCGGGAGGAGGCTTTCTACCCCACATCGTAATGAGCCCCTAAGTGTATCCCTGCCTTTCAGGGCAATGGCACTATCTTTCTCCCGATAGTAGTAGACAGTAGCTTGTGATGCTGGGAGAAATGTACATGAGCACAATGAGGGTAGATGCTTTCACACCTCACACCTATCAATCAATCAATCATCATCATTTTAAAGCGCGCTACATACCCGTGAGGGTCTCAAGGTGCTGTGGGGGGGAGGGGGGCTGCTACTGATCGAAGAGCCAGGTCTTGAGAAGTCGTATGAAGGCCAGCAGCTCCTGGGTCTGTCGTAGGCTGGTAGGGAGAGTGTTCCAGGTCTTGGCGGTGAGGTAGGAGAAGGATCTGCCGCCGGCGGTGGTTTCCGGATGCGTGGAACTGTGGCGAGGGCGAGGTTGGCGGAGTGGAGGTGTAGAAGCTGAGTCGGTTGTTGAGGTATGCTGGTCCGGCGTTGTGTAGGGCTTTGTTTGCGTGGATGAGGAGTTTGAAGGTGATCCTCTTGTCGATGGGGAGCCAATGCAAGCCTCTCAAATGGGGTGTGATGTGGCTGCGTCGGGGGACATCGAAGATCAGTCGTGCTGAGGCGTTCTGGATGCGTTGTAGCCGTCTCAGGAGCTTGGTTGTTGTTCCTGCGTAGAGGGCGTTCCCATAGTCCAGTCTGCTTTTGACGAGGGCTTGGGTGACGTTTTTTCTCGTGTCGGAGGGGATCGATTTGAAGATCCTGCTGAGCATTCGGAGGGTATTAAAGCAGGAAGCGGAGACGGCGTTGACCTGATTGGTCATGGAGAGGGTGGAGTCGAGGATGACCCCCAGGTTGCATGCGTGGTCGGTGGGTTCTGGGGCTGTACCTAGCGATGTTGGCCACCAGGAGTCGTCCCAGGCTGAGGGGGTGGGGCCGAGGATGAGGACCTCCGTCTTGTCTGAATTCAGCTTCAGTCTGCTGTCCTTCATCCATTCGGCTACGGCCTTCATTCCTCTGTAGAGGTTGGCTTTGGCGGCGTGAGGGGTCTTCAGTGAGGGAGATGATCAGCTGGGTGTTGTCGGCGTAGGAGATGATGTTGAGGCTATGTTGTCTGGCGACATGGGCGAGTGGTGTCATGTAGATGTTGAACAGCGTCGGGCTGAGGGATGATCCCTGTGGGACGACGCAGATGATCTCGGTGGTCTTGGAGCGGAAGGGTGGGAGGCGGACGCTTTGGGTTCTGCCGGAGAGGAAGGATGTGGTCCAGGCCAGGGCCTTCCCTTGGATTCCGCCGTCATGGAGGCGTACTGTTAGGCTGCGGTGGCAGACTACGTCGAAGGCTGCTGATAGGTCCAGAAGGATGAGGGCGGCTGTTTCTCCTTCGTCCATGAGGATCCTGATGTCGTCGGTGGCGGTGATGAGGGCGGTCTCGGTGCTGTGGTTGCTGCGGAAGCCAGACTGGGATGGGTCCAGGATGTTGTTGTCTTCGAGGAAGTGGGTCAGCTGTCTGTTGACGATCTTCTCCGTGACTTTCGCCGGGAAAGGGAGCAGGGAGATGGACCGGAAGTTCTTGAGGTCCTTAGGGTCCGCCTTGGGTTTTTTCAGAAGGGCGTTGATCTCGGCGTGCTTCCAGCTCTCCGGGAAAGTTGCTGTCTCGAAGGAGATGTTGATTGTTTTCTGGAGGTGGGGTGCGATGGCTGTGCTGGCTTTGTTGAAAACGTGGTGAGGGCATGGGTCACATGGGGATCCAGAGTGGATGGAGTTCATGTTCTTGGTGGTGTCTTCGTCGCTGACGTTGGACCAGGCGGTCAGGCGACTGGTGCGGGTGGTGGTCTCGGAGGTGGTGGTCTTTGGGGTGGTGGTCTCGGCGGTAGATGTGGGGGTGGCGGTGTTGAAGCTGTTGTGGATGTCGGTGATCTTGCGGTGAAAGAAGGTGGCCAGTGAGTCGCACAGGTCTTGTGATGGTGGAATGTCGTTGGTGTTGGAGCTGGGGTTGATGAGTTCTTTCACGATGCTGAAGAGCTCTTTGCTGTTGTGTGCGTTGCTGTCTAGGCAGTCCTTGAAGGTGGTCCTCTAGGCGGTCCTGATGAGTTGGTGGTGTCTGTGGGTGGCGTCCTTGTGGACTGTGTAGCTGTCTGGTGTTTGGTCACAGAGCCAGCTCTTCTCCAGCTTCCGACAGGTGCGCTTGGAGGTCTGGAGGTCTTCGGTGAACCATGCGGCTTTCTTGTTGGTGTGATTGGTGGTGGAGGTCTTGAGTGGGGCGAGGGTGTCGGCGCAGTCGTTGATCCACTGTTTGAGGTTGATGGTGTCGTTGTCGGGGTCGGTGGGGTCGGCGGGTGGTCCCAGGGCGAGGGTGGTGGTCAGTAGGTCCTCAGTGACCTTGCCCCAGCAGCGTGTGGCATCTGTTGGGTGCTGTGGTGTGTGGTGGGTTTTCTGAAGGTGAAGTAGACACATCTGTGGTCTGTCCAGAGGGATTCGGTGGTGTGGTTGAAGGAGATGTGGGAACTTGCGGAGAAGATAGGATCCAGTGTGTGTCCGGCGGCGTGGGTGGGTGTCGTCACAAGCTGTTTGAGTCCGAGGTTGGCGAGGTTGTCAGGGTGGTGGAGTTAGCGTTGTTGTTGTTCTCGAGGTGGAAGTTTAGGTCCCCGAGGAGGATGTAGTCCGTGAAGGCGAGGGCGTGGGTGCTGATGAGTTCGGCGATGGTGTAGCTGAACTGTGGTCGGGGTCCGGGTGGTCTGTAGACGAGTGTTCCTCTGAGGGTGGTGTTGGGGTCTGTGTGGTTCTGGAAGTGCATGTGCTCGGCGGTGGTGAGGGTGTCTTCGGTGTTGGCCGAGACTCGGATGATGGCGATTCCCCCTCCAACTCCATTGGTGCGGCCTCTGCAGGACATTTTGTAGCCCTCTGGGATGGCTGTGGCGATGTCTGGTGCCGAGGTGGTGTTCAGCCAGGTCTCCGTCAGGAAGGCGACGTCAGGGGTGGTTGAGTCTAGGAGGTTCCAGAGTTCGATGGCATGCTTGCGAGCGGAGCGAGTGTTGAGGAGGATGCATCGGAGGTGGTTGGGTTCTCTGGTTGAAGGATTGGCGGGCCGGATGCTGGTGAAGCTGCAGTTCCGGCAGTTGAAGGGCCCTTGGGTGCGCTTCGGGGTGGCCCGGTAGCAGGAGTGATCTCGTCCGGGGTTGAGTGCGTGGAGGGTGCTGGAGTCATAGTGCAGTCTGGTGTTGTGGCGGCTTCGGGGTCCAGGGGTTCTGGCGCTGGGCATGGTCCAGGCACGGACGGGCACGGACGGACTTGCATGTGGCGTGCCTTCAGCGCGCCTGCGGCACGCCCACTACATGCGGCCATTGCGCGGCTGCACAGCGGCCACCATAAGAAGGGGAGGTGGGAGGGAGGAGCAGCTGGGAGGGGGAAGGGGCCAATGGTGGCAGGGCCGCAGGGACGCAGCGGCGGCAACGGGCAGGAAGAAATAACAAGCCTAAGGCAAGGCAACAAAGGAGACAGCTGAAGCAGAGGCAATACGGTCACAAAAGCAAGCGGTCACAATAAAATACTGGGGGCACAAATACGGCGGTCAAAATTCAATACTGGGGGCACAGAAGCAAGCAAGCAGCAATGGGGTGGGGGGGCTTTGCCGCAGGGAAGCAGCGGCGGGCACGGGCAGGAAGGAAAAGCGGGCCTAAGGCAAGGCAGCAGATAAACAAGAAAACAGAGGTAATACAGTCACAAAAAGCAGCGGTCACAATAAAAATACTGGGGGCACAAATACAGCGGTCACAATTAAATACTGAGGTCACAGAAGCAAGCGGCAGCAATAAACCTAAGGCCCACTGGCCACCAGGGATGAGGCGCAGGTGGTAGCCTGCGGGTGGAGGCGGGCTTCGAACACCCTCAGAACGAAGTCAGCAGCGGGAGCGGGAGCACAGGAGCACGGGCGCAGTCAGGTGGAGCTGCGCGGCATGGGGAGCGACCTGCCTGAAGGCAGGGTCAAGGGTCGCTCTTACTGCCGCGCAGCGGCCGCCATAAGAAGGGGAGGTGGGAGGGAGGAGCAGCTGGGAGGGGGGAGGGAGGCAGGGTCAAGGGTCACCTATCAGCTTTTATGGAGTAGCACCAGTGGTGGGTAATGAGGTATGCCCTTCAAAAAGAGTGGAATTGGAAAGGATCAATAATCAGATAAACCCACCATTTTAGGAATATATATTTGTACAACTCTTTAAGATCTGTGCCACCTGATCCTTTGGATAAACCATGAAGTCTTAAATTATCTGTTCTGTTGTTGCAAAACATGAGATCGTTTTTTTCAAATTCTCACTTTATGCCCGTGAACACGTTCATCATAACATATGGGCATCCATACGACCAATTTTCCGCCAATCTTTGCAGAGTGTTATTTGTTTAGGATATATACAGTTTAACAGCCTCGTTTTTCATTAAAAAGTTCTGATCTACTAGAAGACTAAGCATTCTTTTTAAGCCTCTTGTTAGGGCTAGCTTTTGATTCCTTTTGAGGAATAGATAAGGAAATTGTCACATTGCTAGGTTTAGAAATGCCATAAACCTAAATCTTGGAACTAGAAGGACTTTCCTATGCTATTTAGGTGCTTAAAAACGCATTCCATATGATGTCAGATTCCTCTGAAAGGTAGATGAATTTTCATTACAGGACTTCCACTTCATGCTTCTACCCATATATAGCTGAAATTGTAATAATCTTAGTTACCATTATGTTTTAATCCAAAATCAAATGTCAAATTTCTAAGTTAATCTAGGGCATACTTCACAACTTAATAGCACAATTAAAGGCACATGAAATACATCTGAAAATGAGCAAGGTAACCAGAACAAAAATATTGAAAGCCAAAACAATTTTGTATCTGTCACAGTGGCAGAGCTTAATTTCCTAATACTAGGAGCCTGGATAGGAAACTGAAGCTTTAAAGGCAACAGTCTCCAACAATTATACATCATAAATCAAGCAAAATACGGTGGTTTGAGCACCGATGTAGGTAGAGGCGGACTCCGTAGCTCCTCAGTGGCTGCCCCTGAAATTCACTGATCCTGGCCAGATAATTTGGGCCCCAGCACCGCATCTTGCACCGGACTGCCTGGTGCCCCTCCTGACACGCGCTGCAACCGGCGTTGAGGGTGTTAAGAGGCAGGAGAGCCCTGCTTTCCACCGGTGCTGAGGGCCGCTGTAGCGGCGAACAAAATGGCGGCCCCGTGTAGCCGCGCTGGTACCTGACTGAGGTGGCGGCTTTGGAGCATGGGGGACGCCCTGCGGGTGTGGTGGCCCAACGGACAGCGCTGGAGAGGAGGTTGTGGCCCCATTGCTCCTCGGCGGTGAGAAGGTTCAGCGCGAGGGCGGGTGAAGGCAGCAACACCCTGGCTGATGGGACGCGGTGCCTGTCCCTAACATGTCAGCGCTCGGGACAGGTTTGACGCCATTTGGTGACCAAGATGGACAGCCTCATTGCCACCAGCCCTGCATAACATTTGATCAGGGTTGGGGAGACCCTGGGACTGCCCTGGAGTGTGCTGCCTGCGACTTGAAGGGCTGGACTGTTCAGGAGTGGGCTATACAGAGGACTGGCCCTGAGGAGAGGGGCAGGAGTGCGTGGTCTGGGGCCCCATCTCCACCGGTGAGGCTCTGGTCGCTGCTGGGGGACTGGGCCTCTGTTGTGGGCTCCCCCAAGGAGACGTGGCGGGGTGTACCCTGGGGCCTCGCCTTGTCCAGGGGCTGAATCGCCCTCCCTGCCGTGAGGAGCCACAAGAGACTTTGGGGGCACTCCTTGTTGTTGAGGTGGTGACTGCGTGCCCCCCCCTGAGCTGGACTGGCAATTGGCACTGAATGCGCACTACCTGCCGGGCGGAACTTGGCGCTGCGAGGAGAGATGGTGAGCTAGGCTGGGAGCCTCCCTGCTAAGCGGCCCTAGACGGCAGATAACTGCGACGCCTGTGAGCCCTGAGACAACAGGACCCCTGCAGTTCTGGTGGTGCGTTGCGGTACCTCTACACAGGTGACGGACTTACAGAGAGGCTGGGCGGGTGGCGTGCTAGACCACCTCTTAGAGACTGGGACGCCAACTCCGTTGGCTGGAGCCTTCATCCCTTAGGTAGGACGGCGCGGCACTGTGACCCCCCCTTTGATGGGCCCTCCTGGCGGTGCTGGTGCTGCGGCCCGGTGCTGAACTGGAGCTCTGCTGCGAAGGGGCGAAGATCTGGCTCTGGGTGCCCTCCACTGCCCGAAAGGAGAAAGACGACAATTAGTGGCGGGCAGAACAGTGGTGGTGGGCTGGTGATGGCCGAATTGGTCCTACGCAAGTCCAGAGTGGAAAGTGGGGCTGAGATTTCTGGTGAGGTCCTCGAGGGACAACGGTGGTGTGCTGGTGCGGAGCGGGACTGTGGGCTCTACCGATGCTACCACTCTCAGTAGTGCCTGTCACTCATCATGGGTCGAGTGTCCAGGAAGAAGGGCTTTGAGGTCCTACGCCTGGATGGGCCGGAACAGCACACAGACGATGAGGATGGCAATGTCGGGAGGCGGAGACCGGGACGGCCCGAGGATCCCACCTTGGGCGAAATTATGCAGGCCATCGTGGCCTCACGGGAGGCACTTGAGAAACGGATGGACGCCATTGGATCAGACCTCACCCTACTGAAGGATGACCAAAGGAAGCTTAAAGAGAGGGTGACGACCCAGGAAACCACCATGAAGGACATTTCGGATACGGTGGCAGCCCTGCGCCATTCTTTAAATGAAGTAACGCAGAGAGTCAAAGTGCTGGAAGTGAGGGCAGAGGACAGTGAGGGGCACTCGCGGCGCAACAACCTCTCATAGTAGGGATTCCGGAGCGAGAGGAGGGAACAGACCCGGTCCGGTTTCTGGAGAACTCGTTGCGGACAGAGGTGGCGCCAGAAGGTTTGTCCCCATTCTAAACGTTGGAGCGAGAACACAGGGTTCCGGCTCGCCCACCTAATCCTGGGGCTCCACCATGGCCAATGGTAGCGAGACTGTTACATTACCGTGACCGGGACTTTATCCTGCAGAGGGCTCGAGAACAGCAGAACTTGCAAATAGGAAACAGCAAGGTGTTGATCTTCCCAGATTATACAAGGGAGGTCCAACGTCAACGGTCCTCCTTTCTGGCTGTCAAGAGAAAACTGCGTCAGCTCCATCGCCCCTACGTGATGCTATTTCCGGCGCATCTGCGGGTGACGGCGGGCGAGGAGACCCATTACTTTCTTACCCCGCAGGCGTAGTCATAGTCAGTATAAACAGGGCAATGATCATAATAAATGGTATATATTTTTAGCAGAGTAATACTTCTAAAAAGGTACAACAAAGTATGGTGATGGTCCAAAAAATTCTTCCAGCATGCTTTGTGTTCGAATATACAAAGCGGCATGGGGCACTCTACACTATTCTGTATTTAAATGCTAGGAATGGATGTCATAGAAACCACTTAGAATGAATGACTGGATTGTAAATCCAGTTATTCACTGCTGTGACGTAGCAACTTGTTAACCACTGCTCCCACGCCGTAAAAGAATTCAAGGCTGCTCTGGCTGGCCTCTCTTAGTGCCTGTCAGGCGGCCCTGGAAAGCAGGGAGCACAGCTTTTGGAAAGAAGGGAATGGAAAGCACAGAGAATGATGGTGGTGGGTATTTTCTTTCAAGATCGGAGACAGAGAAGAGAGACAATTATATCTATGGCTCTTCCAATACTCCTCTGCCCCTGTGTAACGATCTAAAGCAGGGGCAGATGATTTTGGTGGCCATGCATAACATAAAATTACAGATGGATAAAAAGGGAATTTCAGGGATGGTTTTCACCTCAGCATTCTGAGTGACATCATAGACAACTTGAGCTTCGCTCTCATTATCTATGTGATGTCCCTCACGAACCCTCTTTGATAAGCACCCCTTAATTCACCCTTGCCCATCTATAACTCATGTCATACTAAATAGCAGCACATTTATTTTGCCAAATTGTATCGTAAAACGTGCCATGGTTCTTGGTAAGAATCCTGAAATAACCCTCCAGAGATTATAAAAGGAGCGCAGATATTCAATATAATCTCAATTAAATATGCATTTAATTTACTCAGGCAACAGCTATGTAAATAGATCGTGGAGTTAACAAATGTTTCAGAAACCATCTGCCATTTCATTGTATTAAGTAAATGAGTGAATTATCATCAATCCCTTATATGTTATTCCTTCCAACACTTCCACCCAAAAATATTTTTGTGTCTATTAATGAAGACTACATATTATATATCGAAGGGCATGTAAACATATGTATTTTTGCAGAAACGCTGGAGCAAATACCAAAATGGTATAAAAAAGCTCTGCACCTTATTCCAATAAGTGATATTGACAGGCAACTCTCTGACCACACCCTCCTTAATAAGGAGATGAAATGGTGCCTGTGAGCTTCATTTTGGAGTATCTGTAATGCGAGTCCCAACCATCTCTTTCCTTACAACAAGATGTTTGAACCGACCACCACAGTAGATGAAAGCACGCCTGTGTGTAGCAACCTTTGGAAATAAATTGAAGGGCTGGTATACCTGAATCACTCAATGCATGATGACTGTCTCTTGCTTAAATGCAATGTTCACTTCATGATTATAGTTCTTGATTTGTACTTTTAAGTTTCCAAAATGACGTCTTCTTTTAGAAGGTACCCCTAATATTTCTATAAATGAGTAGGTCATAGCATGTTCATGCACCCTATGCTACAAACCTACCCCAGGCCACCTTCAACAGTCCAGGGGGCGATATTACAAAGGAGCTCTGGGGTGCAACAGGCAATTGTGCCCGCTTTTCGTGCCCCTGGGGCACTTTGGTATTAAGGTGATGAATCAACAACTTTCTAAACACATAGAAGATAACTACTTGTTAGACGACACCCAATTTGGGTTTCGAAAAGCACATGACAGTGAAACAGCTCTCATCAAAGCCTCAGAAGACATAATAACCATAACGGACCAGGGAGGTGCAGCTGTGCTCATACTGTTAGATTTTGTCAGCTGCATTTGACACGGTCGATCATACCACCTTGATCGACCGTGTCACTGCAATGGGTATTCAGGGCAAGGCTAAACAGCTTCTGTCTTCGTTCCTTTCTAACCGAACTCAGGCGGTGACGCTAGGCTCCTTCCACTCTACCCAACTGACATTACCGTGCGGAGTACCTCAAGGCTCATCCCTAAGTCCGACACTTTTTAACATCTATGTGTCGGACCTAGCCAGAGTCATCAAGGCGTATGGGATGGGCCTTACATCATATGCAGATGATACCCAGCTTGTTCTCACAGTTCATAAAAATGGAGATAAGGTAGCGTCTAGCTTTCAACAAGGCATGCTGGCCATCAGTGACTGGATGGCTAGCAATTGCCTAAAATTCAAGGCACTACGTATTGCCTATAAAGCCTCGCACAATACAGGCCCCCAGTTTCTCATAAATCAGCTTTCCACCTACCTTCCAAACAGATTGCTTCGCTCCTCCACCGCATGTCAGCTAACTGTACCACATACAAAAACTGTCTCCTGGGGTGACAGGTGCTTTGTCGTCACGGCGGCTAAACTTTGGAACACTCTCCCACTGGAGATTAGACCGTGTCAGTCACTGTTACTCTTTAGAAAGACGCTAAAGACATGGTTGTTCAACCAATAATTCTTCCACCAACTTTTCCCTGATGTCCGCAGCACCAAGACGCCCCAGGGCATTTGTGCGCTTTACAAATTTAATAAATAAATAAAGAAGGGGCGGCAGATGCTTGTGCGTCTCCTTCTGTAATACCGATAGCGCTGGTACATATAAAGCGCCAGCGTTATCATCAGAGGGCATTCCCTCATTTGCATGGGGGCATTTCCCCATGCAAATGAGGGAATCCCTTTGCCTCTGCGCCTGCGCCGTATTACAGACTTGGCTATAGAGGCAAATAAGCTGTCAGGAAGTGCACTGAAATTGTGCCACCTAAAAGATGGTAGTCCTCCGGAGTGGCAAAAGGGGGGCCCCATGGACCCCCCCAGACATCCTGTTGCAGGCAGGTGCAGTCACTCACTGCACCTGCCTAAAAGGGGATCTCCAATCCCTCTCAAAAGTGCAAGTAGGTTGAGACCTGCTCTGTGAAATACAGAGCTGCTTCAAAGCAGTTGCTCTGTTTTTCACATGAAATCAGCTGCTCCCAGGGCAGCATGAGTTCGTAGCTGTCGTGGGGGAAGTGCATTCATCCAAAAATAGCACATTTTCCTTGTTTGCAGCGGGTGTACCTTTTAAAAGGTGCGCCCAGCTCAAACAAGGAAAATGCGCCATATGTATGCTACATCCCCTGGGGTTCTAACTAACAACACTTTGCATGCTGGGCACATAATGACAAAAAACACAAGGCTTCATGTTAGAAATCAAAGAGTTAGTAGCCCTTTGTTATCTCTGTACATTATTTCACCAGCTCATTATAACTTTCTTAGCAATGGGGGTCTCTAATAGGCAGAGGTATGCACCTTTGTCCAAGTAGGGACCCTTGCTTCTAGTCAGGGTAAGGGGGATACACACTTTAGATAACCCCTGCTCAACCCCTTGGCAGCTTGGCATGAGCAGACAGGCTTATCCAAGAGGCAATATGTGAAGAATTTGTACTCAAAACATACAGTAATACAGTGATAACACCACAAATGGACTCCACCACCAGTTAAGAAAAATAAAGCATCTAAATCTAAACTCAACAAGACCAAAACAACAGAACTCTAGCATACATGTAGTAAAATAGCACTTCAAAACAGTTATTTACAAAATAAAGCTTGTAGAAAACAAATAGGTCCACCTGGGGCTATTATGATATTGTGCCAGCAATAAATCCAAAGTACGGCACAGACCAAGTGGTGAACGGCATCGGGCATGGATCCCCAATCAAACAGTACCTTTGGATAACGAAGTCTACGACGATGCATGGCATACTGAAGGCGATATGTCGATGCTGAGGTCGTCTTCCTGACTGCCACGGGAAAGGTGAGGCATTGTGTCCGCAAGGACGTGATGAGTCGAATCCAGGACAGGGGTACTCAGTTTTGTCAGCGGTGAGGCATAGGTTCTGGTGACTGTGCGAAGTCGGCGAGTTCGTGGAATCGCCCTCAGTGGTTATCGGCGTCGCGATAACAGGATGCGGGTACTGGCGATGACAGAGTAAGTGCAAGCACTGGCGTCAGGAAATTCCGATAATTGCTGGTGTCAGTAGGTATTGAAGGGTGTCGGAGCTACAGTGCAGGCCGGGCAGTGCGTCGTGCACTTCACGAGTTGTGCCCCAGGTCTCAATGCAGGCTACGGCGTCACTGCTGCGTCTCTGATGGCATTGGAGACCGGTTTTGCTGATTCTTTCAAGTTGCTTTCAGCTCCCAACAGCAGGGACAACCTCCAGAGGCCCACAACTGGAACAGGCACCTCCTGGCAGGTCAGCAATAGAGTTCGGGGGTGCTGGGGGTGAAGTCTTTGTGTCCCTGAGACTTCAGAACAGGAGGCCAGCATACACAGGTCCTTGGAGATTCTTGAGATTCTTCTTCAAGCAGGTTTCTCAGCAAGGTTCCAGTCTTTGTCCTTTCCTTGGCTGATGCAGCAACTGCAGGCTAACCCCCACACAACACACGGCAACAGGGGCAGTGCTCCTCCTCACAGCTCTCCAGCTCTTCTCCTTGGCAAAGGTTCCTCTTGAGTCCAGAAGTGATCTAAAGTTCTGGGGTTTAAGATCCACTATTTATACACCATTTTGTCTTTGTTCTTCTTGGTGCAAGGGTGTCTGAGCCCAGTCCAAACCAGTACTGTCCTCACTGGTGCAATATGACCGCAGGGGGTTGAGACACCATTGTGCAAGGGACTCATGCCCTATTCAGGTGCAAGGAAAACTGCTCCCACTACTCTAAATGCAGTTAATTTCCATTGAGCTTAGCTCTGGGTCATCCAGGAAGTGCCAGGCACACCTCAACACCCCCCAGTGGCTGTCTATAGTGAAGGTACTTCCCCAGCCCCCTCACTCTAAAACTAGACAGTCAATCCACAAACAGGCAGAGGCACATAGAACGGTTAAACAACAAAATGCATACTTTCTAAAAGTGGCATTTTCAAACACATAATTTAAAAAACCATCATTACTAAAAGATGTGGTATTAAATTCAAAGTTCAGAGAGTCTAAACTTTATTTCTCTACCTTATCCCAATGGGAAGTTACACTTGTACGATGTTACAAAGTATCTCCCATGTTAACCTATGCAGCAGATAGTCTTTCAATAGTGAAAAACAGAATACACTGTATTTCACTATCAAAACATGTCACACACCACTACATGTCCTACCTTTCACATACGCTGCACCATACCCATCGGGGTACCTTGAGGCTACCATAGGGGTGCCTTACCTGTAAGAAAAGGAAGGGTTAGGGCCTAGCAAGTGGGCGCACTAGACAGGTCGACATGGCTGTATAGAACTGCGCATTGATACTGTAGTGGCAGGTCTAAGATCTAACTTCAGGGCTACTTATGTGGGTAGCACAATCAATGCTGCAGACTCACTGGTAACAATAAACTGAACAAATGCCAATACTGTTGTCCTCAATCCTTCTTATTTGTCACAACACATTGGAGTTAAACCAAACATGGGACCAAGACTTATAATTCAGTCTGAATAAATCCTTATTTTATTTTTCACTTAAAGTACATTTGTTAATTGATTTATACCATGAACACAATTTTCAAATCCCTGAAATCAACATACAAAAACAATTTATACAATGAATAATGAATAAAACTGCACACATTGCAAACCAATCGTCACTCCCAATCAGTCAACACATTCCACACTCAAACATACACTGTCACAGCCAAGAAAGAAGATCTGTTTACATTGACAATTCAATAATCCATATCTAGAAAACCATAGAAAATACGTTTTTTTTGCTGCTTGTGTTTTTAAATAATGGTATATATTTAGAGATCTTATGGCGTATAAACTAACGGTCTACGCGTTTCGAACTCCTAATTGGTTGGGAGTTCTCAACAGGACCTCACAGCTCTTACTGATGAAGAGCCTCATAAATAAACCCGACGTGAAAAAATTTAGCCCACGTCTTATGGGCGCCTCTAAAGAAATGGAATGTATGCAGGGACTTTCTTATGATCGTGCGACTCACAGTTATTCCTTCCTGGTGTAATCTCGGTGTCTGACTCAATCGCCGATACACGCAGCATACGACCCGCGGTGTCCGCGTGTGTGCCGGTAGGAGTTTGTAACCAATACAAATACAACTGGCATGTCACAAGTAATCATCCACTCACCCAGGAGCCCCCCAACCCCCCACCACCCATGGGAACAGCATCGTGGCCATCAGTTCAACAAGATCCTGTTTCATCCTACAAGACATTATTCTGCGAAACTCTTTCATTCTCCCACCGACTCCCCTTGGGTCTAGGGCCCATGGCGTGTCACCCACCATCTTGAAGCTCAGCCTTGCCCAGCAGGACTCTCAGTTAATAAATTTTGTCCCAGACCCCCATCAAGACCATGGTACCTTCTCCATTTTCCAGTTGGCAGTCCTTTGGGGGCGTGGTCTCACTGTAGTTTACCTTGTAAGAAAAATGATACAAAAAACTCGTTCTTGTCCTTGTTTTGATTCAAATGTTCCTCTTTAATTATGTCAATTCCATTGTTGCTTCACAATGTTAATGATTTGTTCATATTTTTTTCTGTCTCTGCACAAATTATATCTCCTCTATGTGCATTGGTCTAATTCCAAATAATATATCCCATCCCTATGCATTTCGGGACAACGCTCTTCATCAGGGGATTTACATTGGATCTGAAAAAAAAAAAAAGGAAAGAGGATGCTATGTTATAACCAGGTCTGTCTACTCTTCCACAACATATTCCAAAGTGGGAAGTCTCCATCTTACTTACTGGTAGTGATTCTTAGGAAAACTAACATCGTAGTGTATAAAGTGAAAAAAATAAAGGTGCCATTAAAAAGACTTGTGCCAGTCTCTGCTCGTAATATACTTAATCGAAGAATGTCTCTGTAGACTTGTGGTTTAACCAGTCTACACCATGGGGTGGCACAAGTCTTTTTGATGACACCTTTATTTTTTGGATAATGGGGCAGTCCCAAATAATATGATAGAAGGTCCCCTGCAGGTGTCCACATCGGAGACATCTGGAGTCACTGGCTCGACCCATGCGGTGTAGCCTAACCCTATCATAGTATACCCTATGTAGTATGTTATATTGAATGAGTCGGAGGTGGGATTTAATCGTGAGTTCTCTATGATGCATCAGGGCAGCTTCCCAATCTATTGTGCCCATCTCACCCAGGTTCTGTTCCCAAGTTTCTCTCAGTTTCCCCAGTCTATCTGGCATGTTATTATTCAGAGTCTTATACGTCAAAGATACTATCTTATTGGATACTTGTTCTTGCAGTAGACGACCCTCCAACAGGGCATATTTTGGCAAGGGGGAGGAGAGCGCCACCTCATCCCTCCATGCATGACGCAGTTGCGCATATTTAGGAAACTGAGTGGGGCGTAGCCCATACTCTGCTGCCAGGGTCCCGAAAGGTTTAAGATTCCCCTTCACCACCAGGTCCCCCAATGTTGAGATTCCGATATCATGCCATCCTCCAAAGCCCCTGAGTTTGTGGAGCTCCTTCAGCCAGGAACAGGTCCATATCAGCGTCTGCTTTGTTGGTTTATGTGTCCACCCCATCATCTTTGCCGCCCTATCCCAGACCTCTATGGTTATCTGTGTGGCCGGGAGTAATCGTCTCTGTCCAGTGCCCAATGCAAATAGTGTAAACTGGTGTGGTGCGCCATGGTGTCCCTTTTCAATCTCTATGTGGGGTGATCAACTGATGCATGGAGCCATTCATTTATTGGCGACAGGTGCTCAGCCCAGTAATATGCCTCAATGTCTGGTAAAGAGAACCCTCCATTATACTGGTTTCTCTGAAGCGTGTCTAGGGCTATCCTCGGTTGCTTTCCCAGCCATAGCAGAGAGCGCAATTCCCCATTTATCACCTTTAACGTCTGCCTGGGGAGGGGGAAGTATTCATTGTGTAGGGCATACAGAAAACAAGGCAACGTAATCATTTTGAACATTGAGGCTCGGCCTAACATCGTGAGGGGAAGGGCCTTCCATCGAAGGGCATCGTCCGCAAAATTCGTAACCACATGCTGGATGTTTCTTTGATAGGAGAGGATTCTGTCTGTAGTCAGGTAGATCCCCAAGTACATAAACTCCGTCTGTGTGACCTGGAGGGCCCCAGGAAGAGGGGGACACATTTCTTCCTGCCATGGGCTATACAGGATCGATTTATGCCAGTTTATCGTGTACCCTGAAAAGGAGCCATACCTGCCCAGGAGCCTGAACAGTGCGGGGACTGTTGTGGCTGGTTGAGCAACATACAGCAGAATATCATCCGCTCAGAGCGAGACTTTTTCTTCCTGCATGTCGGTCCGCGATATTTGAAATCCCTGTATCTCCTCTACCTGCCAGACCTCACAGGCCACTATTTCGATGGTGAGGGCGAATAATAGTGGGTCCCCATTCTAATAGGAAAGTCGTCAGATAGGATCTCGTTCACCTTAACCTGAGCTCTGGGGTCTGCATAGAGGAGTTCCACCCATTTCCTAAAGTTAGGGTCAATGCCAAATTTGATCAGGGCTGCCTCCAGGAAGGGCCAGTGTACGGCGTCAACCGCTTTTTCAGCGTCGAGAGAGAGAAACATGTGTGGATCTTCCCGTCCCTGTACCTCCATGAACCAGCTGTGGGTCCGTCTTAAATTTTGTCTAGTCACACTGTCTAGCAGGAATCCTGTCTGGTCCTGGTGTACCAGGCCCGAGATTACTTGGCGCAGGCGGAGGGCTAAGATCGTTGCTAATAGCTTAGCCTCCACGTTCAGGGGTGAGATTGGTCGATAGGACGCGCAGTCCTCGGGGGCCTGCCTTGTTTATATATAGGTATGATTGTGGCCATCTGAAGATCAAGTGGGAGGATGCCCTCTTGGGTCGCGTCCTTAAACAGCGCTAGCAGGTGGACCATCAATAAGCCGGGCACTCTTTTAAAAAATTCTGCTGGGAGTCCATTTGGGCCCGGGGACTTCCCAGGGCGGAGTCTGGTAATTGCCTCTCTAATTTCAGTGGCCGATATGTAGGCTTCAAGGGTCTCCTTGTCCTCGTCCGTAAGGATCGAGATTCGAAAAGTAGCAAAGTAAGCCATTATCTCTTCCGATTCACCTAAATCCCTGGCTTTGTAGAATTCCTTAAAGTAGGAGGCAAACGTCTGGACAATCTGGGCATCCCCCCCTGTAGCTGCCCCTGACTATGGACTACGTTTTCTATCCACCGGGCGTCCCTTTCCTTATGGCTTAGCCACGCTAATAGCTTCCCAGACTTGTCCCCAATATCGTATAGTCTATGTAGGGTCGCTTATGCCTGCGCTTTTGCTTTGTCCGTTGCTAGGGCTCTATAGCTCTGTTGTGTATCGGTCAGGCACCGGAGAACCTGTGTGTCCCCTTCCAACAGATATCGCCGCTCTAGGTCTAGTATTTGGGTTTCAAGGGAATTAAGTTCCTCTTGTGCTTTCCGCTTCCCTCGCGATATTCGATTTTGAGCCCTGTCTTGGAGCACTGTCTTGTAGGCCTCCCATACTACAACGCCCGACTGCACCGATCCCTCATTTTCTGCAAAGTACACTTTCGTGTCAGCCCTAAGACTCTGCATTATCTCATTATTCTGCAGATGCCATGCTGTCAGTCTCCAACCTCCACCGCTGGTCCTATGCATCCCACCCAACCTAACAAGAAGGGGCGAATGGTCCGAAATCCCACAGGTACTCGGCCTCGTCGTCAGTCCCCCGTGCGTGTCGGGGAGAAAGACATAGACCAGTCTCGAGTGTACCATATGTGCACCTGAGTAGTATGAGTAGCTTCTGGTATCCAGGTGAAGCCGCTGCCACACATCTGTCAGTCCCAATGTAATCATAACCCTGGCCAAATGCGTAGTCGGGGGGCTGTCAAGTCGGGTTCCCTGATGGGTCCATGGGAACGGACATGACGTCATTGAAGTCCCCTCCTATGATGTGTAATGTGTCTGGTGTGTCTAACAGGATATCAGCCAATCCGGAGAGGGTCCTGGCCTGGAGGTTCAGAGGGGCATAGATCGAGGCTGTTAAGACCCCCCCATGTCCCCGATAATCCCACATAAGTTCCCTGGGGGTCCGTCCAAGTCTGAGTTGCCTTAAAAGGGGGGGGATTTTTTAACCAAGATAGCAACCCCGTGTATCCTGCATGTGCTAGTACTTTGTACGCTCCTCTTGCAAGAAACCCACATTTCATTCCCTTGAGGTGGGTCTCCTGCAACAGGACGATATCGGGGCACACCCGTTTAATGTGTGCTGTCACCAACCCTCTTTTAATTTTATCCCCTAAGCCATTCACATTCCATGTGAGAATGTTGTAGGGGCCATTTACCTGTCCGCCCTCGAGGGGTCCATGGTCAGTCAAGGAAGACATTAAGCTTGTGTGTCTGATGCACCTGTTCAGAACATGTAAACTCAATAAAGTTTGTTTGAAAAAAAAAATCAAGCAAAAGACATAGATGCGAATTTATGTTCCTTAGAAAAAATACATAGGTATTCGGAGACCATTTAATTTGCCATGCTCAGTAAGAAGTGAAACAGGCACTTGGTATGTATTTTTGTCGACCGTGTTAATTTAAAGTGTCAATTGAGGTGTAAAGCTGGCCCATATTCCTAGGACACAGCTTCATTACATATATATTTCCTTTGAGATATTGCAGATTATACTCTTCTTTTATCACATATTTTACCTCAAACAATTGCTATTCAGTGAAACTATCAAAAATGACACGTATGTCATGTTTAAAAAGTCCTTAAATATGACTTGTGATTACAAACACCATATTTAGAAGCAGTTCTCAGAAGAGAAACATGCTTTAACTCTTTAGCTGCTCATAAAAAATTCTGTGAAGCAGCTACCGCGATGGCCACGACAAATGCAGCTTCCCTCAGGGATGGCTTCTTGAACTGAGAATCCCCTTGTAATCCAAGATGTGCTCTGTGTTCTGCTACCAGAAACCAGTTTCCCTTTTATTCCGTTTTCGCAAAAAACAAAACGTTTTGTTTGTTCCATGCAAAACAGATCGGATGGATGAAAATGGACATCATCCGCGCATGCTAGACAATGTCTTCGTCGTTTTGTTTTTAGATTATGTGATCTACTGTACACTTGCAACATATTGGGTCAGCTTCGCAAAAAAAGTGTAAAAATACAATTGCAGATGTCCTCTGTACTCTTGTATTCTTTCGATATTCACGGACATTCCTTCAAGTACATCTGCAAAGCTGTGACTGGTGCAGCTTTCGAGGTGTGCTATTGGGAAAGTTATGTGACATATTCTGACATCAGTAGTTCCACAATGCAGAAGTGTATACAGAGAGGCAGTCTGTATTAGGAGAAGCCAGTGCCTGTGTACATTTGCTGATTTTTTTTCACTGTCAAAACATTTTTTTATCATGGAGAGATCCTTTGCCCTGCACCCCCTCCGACTTTCTGGAGTGTTCAGATACCTTGGAAAAGGGTTCTACCTTAGGTCTCTGCAGGATCAATTCTCTGCTGTGGTAAAGGGTCTCGAGGAGTTTATGAATGCTCAAACTCTCCTGAGTTTCTGGGATCACTATTTGTGTCGGCTTAGCTGTATGCAGTTGTGGTGTGGAATCGTGCACGGTTAAATGAATTCATATCTGCTAGGTATACTTTTGTAAACTGGATTGCCTGCTTAAGTATGCCATCACAATATTTCAGTTGTGTTTCTTTCTGAGAGAATGTATTGGAAATATAAAGGGTTGTCTACCAGCAGCTATTTTGGGTTTTTGGATTTTGACCAACTGGTGTCAAATAATACTGACAAGAAATCTGTATTCTACAAAACTGTTTATGTGATAGTATTGCAAAAAGTGACAGACCTTAATTACGTTTGCAATTTCAGACGGGAAAAATATGATTTATTTTGTGAACAGGACTTTTAAGACGGTCTTGGTCCACTTTAACTCCCCCTTAAACAGGATAAAAGGTTGATTTAAAAAAAAAAAAAAAAGATTGCTAGAAACATAGCTGTAGGAATTCTTTGTAAATATTTAGATTATGTGACCATGTAAAGTACTGCTATGTTAACAGTTACATGCGCGGTTTCTGAGTCTGAATATTACTTAAATAACCCCATTGATAGAAAACCTTCCGCATGACATATGCAAATACTATCAGGTGCTTAATGATTTTCATACTTAAAGAAAGTGAGGTCGGGAAATGTTTTTAAAGTAGGGAAAGTCATTAACAGTACCACAAGCAGTACACAAAATAACATTTGATACACTCACCATTCTGCGGTAAAAAGTCCTGAGGGATCGATTGCCCCTGGAAAGACTACATAGTCATAGTCAGTATAAACAGGGCAATGATCATAATAAATGGTATATTTTTAGCAGAGTAATACCTCTAAAAAGGTACAACAAAGTATGGTGATGGTCCAAAAAATTCTTCCAGCATGCTTTGTGTTCGAATATACAAAGCGGCATGGGGCACTCTACACTATTCTGTATTTAAATGCTAGGAATGGATGTCATAGAAACCACTTAGAATGAATGACTGGATTGTAAATCCAGTTATTCACTGCTGTGACGTAGCAACTTGTTAACCACTGTTTCCACGCCATAAAAGAATTCAAGGCTGCTCTGGCTGGCCTCTCTTAGTGCCTGTCAGGCGGCCCTGGAAAGCAGGGAGCACAGCTTTTGGAAAGAAGGGAATGGAAAGCACAGAGAATGATGGTGGTGGGTATTTTCTTTCAAGATCGGAGACAGAGAAGAGAGACAATTATATCTATGGCTCTTCCAATACTCCTCTGCCCCTGTGTAACGATCTAAAGCAGGGGCAGATGATTTTGGTGGCCATGCATAACATAAAATTACAGATGGATAAAAAGGGAATTTCAGGGATGGTTTTCACCTCAGCATTCTGAGTGACATCATAGACAACTTGAGCTTCGCTCTCATTATCTATGTGATGTCCCTCACGAACCCTCTTTGATAAGCACCCCTTAATTCACCCTTGCCCATCTATAACTCATGTCATACTAAATAGCAGCACATTTATTTTGCCAAATTGTATCGTAAAAGGTGCCATGGTTCTTGGTAAGAATCCTGAAATAACCCTCCAGAGATTATAAAAGGAGCGCAGATATTCAATATAATCTCAATTAAAAAACCTGCATTTTAATTTACTCAGGCAACAGCTATGTAAATAGATCGTGGAGTTAACAAATGTTTCAGAAACCATCTGCCATTTCATTGTATTAAGTAAATGAGTGAATTATCATCAATCCCTTATATTTTATTCCTTCCAACACTTCCACCCAAAAATATTTTTGTGTCTATTAATGAAGACTACATATTATATATCGAAGGGCATGTAAACATATGTATTTTTGCAGAAACGCTGGAGCAAATACCAAAATGGTATAAAAAAGCTCTGCACCTTATTCCAATAAGTGATATTGACAGGCAACTCTCTGACCACACCCTCCTTAATAAGGAGATGAAATGGTGCCTGTGAGCTTCATTTTGGAGTATCTGTAATGCGAGTCCCAACCATCTCTTTCCTTACAACAAGATGTTTGAACCGACCACCACAGTAGATGAAAGCACGCCTGTGTGTAGCAACCTTTGGAAATAAATTGAAGGGCTGGTATACCTGAATCACTCAATGCATGATGACTGTCTCTTGCTTAAATGCAATGTTCACTTCATGATTATAGTTCTTGATTTGTACTTTTAAGTTTCCAAAATGACGTCTTCTTTTAGACGGTACCCCTAATATTTCTATAAATGAGTAGGTCATAGCATGTTCATGCACCCTATGCTACAAACCTACCCCAGGCCACCTTCAACAGTCCAGGGGGCGATATTACAAAGGAGCTCTGGGGTGCAACAGGCAATTGTGCCCGCTTTTCGTGCCCCTGGGGCACTTTGGTATTAAGGTGATGAACCAACAACTTTCTAAACACATAGAAGATAACTACTTGTTAGACGACACCCAATTTGGGTTTCGAAAAGCACATGACAGTGAAACAGCTCTCATCAAAGCCTCAGAAGACATAATAACCATAACGGACCAGGGAGGTGCAGCTGTGCTCATACTGTTAGATTTGTCAGCTGCATTTGACACGGTCGATCATACCACCTTGATCGACCGTGTCACTGCAATGGGTATTCAGGGCAAGGCTAAACAGCTTCTGTCTTCGTTCCTTTCTAACCGAACTCAGGCGGTGACGCTAGGCTCCTTCCACTCTACCCAACTGACATTACCGTGCGGAGTACCTCAAGGCTCATCCCTAAGTCCGACACTTTTTAACATCTATGTGTCGGACCTAGCCAGAGTCATCAAGGCGTATGGGATGGGCCTTACATCATATGCAGATGATACCCAGCTTGTTCTCACAGTTCATAAAAATGGAGATAAGGTAGCGTCTAGCTTTCAACAGGGCATGCTGGCCATCAGTGACTGGATGGTCAGCAATTGCCTAAAACTGAACTCCCAAAAAACGGAGGTTATCATTTGCGGTAAGCTATCCCCTGCCTGGTCTAGTTCCTGTTGCCCCCTTCACTAGGCCCCCCTCCTAACCTAGTCCCCAAGGTGAGGAACCTCGGCATCATATTTGATGATAGACTGACTTTTGCACCTCATGCTAATTTGGTGGTCTCTGCAGCTTTCTATAAACTCCGACTGATCAACAAAAATTCTTCCATTTCTCCCTGAAAGTGCTAGCACAACTTTGGTCAGCACACTAGTGATGTCATCCTTGGACTACTGCAACGGACTGTTTGCAAACGCACAAAGCAGGGTTATTAAAAAACTGCAAACCGCTCAAAATGCGGCCGCCAGAATGTTGTCAGGAACTCCTAAGTTTAAACCAATCTCTCACACAATGAAACGATATCACTGGTTGCCAGTTAGGAACCGGATAAAATTCAAGGCACTACGTATTGCCTATAAAGCCTCGCGCAATACAGGCCCCCAGTTTCTCATAAATCAGCTTTCCACCTACCTTCCAAACAGATTGCTTCGCTCCTCCACCGCATGTCAGCTAACTGTACCACATACAAAAACTGTCTCCTGGGGTGACAGGTGCTTTGTCGTCACGGCGGCTAAACTTTGGAACACTCTCCCACTGGAGATTAGACCGTGTCAGTCACTGTTACTCTTTAGAAAGACGCTAAAGACATGGTTGTTCAACCAATAATTCTTCCACCAACTTTTCCCTGATGTCCGCAGCACCGAGACGCCCCAGGGCATTTGTGCGCTTTACAAATTTAATAAATAAATAAAGAAGGGGCGGCAGATGCTTGTGCGTCTCCTTCTGTAATACCGATAGCGCTGGTACATATAAAGCGCCAGCGTTATCATCAGAGGGCATTCCCTCATTTGCATGGGGGCATTTCCCCATGCAAATGAGGGAATCCCTTTGCCTCTGCGCCTGCGCCGTATTACAGACTTGGCTATAGAGGCAAATAAGCTGTCAGGAAGTGCACTGAAATTGTGCCACCTAAAAGATGGCAGTCCTCCGGAGTGGCAAAAGGGGGGCCCCATGGACCCCCCCAGACATCCTGTTGTAGGCAGGTGCAGTCACTCACTGCACCTGCCTAAAAGGGGATCTCCAATCCCTCTCAAAAGTGCAAGTAGGTTGAGACCTGCACTGTGAAATACAGAGCTGCTTCAAAGCAGTTGCTCTGTTTTTCACATGAAATTAGCTGCTCCCAGGGCAGCATGAGTTCGTAGCTGTCGTGGGGGAAGTGCATTCATCCAAAAATAGCACATTTTCCTTGTTTGCAGCAGGTGCACCTTTTAAAAGGTGCGCCCAGCTCAAACAAGGAAAATGCGCCATATGTATGCTACATCCCCTGGGGTTCTAACTAACAACACTTTGCATGCTGGGCACATAATGACAAAAAACACAAGGCTTCATGTTAGAAATCAAAGAGTTAGTAGCCCTTTGTTATCTCTGTACATTATTTCACCAGCTCATTATAACTTTCTTAGCAATGGGGGTCTCTAATAGGCAGAGGTATGCACCTTTGTCCAAGTAGGGACCCTTGCTTCTAGTCAGGGTAAGGGGGATACACACTTTAGATAACCCCTGCTCAACCCCTTGGCAGCTTGGCATGAGCAGACAGGCTTATCCAAGAGGCAATATGTGAAGAATTTGTACTCAAAACATACAGTAATACAGTGATAACACCACAAATGGACTCCACCACCAGTTAAGAAAAATAAAGCATCTAAATCTAAACTCAACAATACCAAAACAACAGAACTCTAGCATACATGTAGTAAAATAGCACTTCAAAACAGTTATTTACAAAATAAAGCTTGTAGAAAACAAATAGGTCCACCTGGGGCTATTATGATATTGTGCCAGCAATAAATCCAAAGTACGGCACAGACCAAGTGGTGAACGGCATCGGGCATGGATCCCCAATCAAACAGTACCTTTGGATAACGAAGTCTACGATGATGCATGGCATAGTGAAGGCGATATGTCGATGCTGAGGTCGTCTTCCTGACTGCCACGGGAAAGGTGAGGCATTGTGTCCGCAAGGACGTGATGAGTCGAATCCAGGACAGGGGTACTCAGTTTTGTCAGCGGTGAGGCATCGGTTCTGGTGACTGTGCGAAGTCGGCGAGTTCGTGGAATCGCCCTCAGTGGTTATCGGCGTCGCGATAACAGGATGCGGGTACTGGCGATGACAGAGTAAGTGCAAGCACTGGCGTCAGGAAATTCCGATAATTGCTGTTGTCAGTAGGTATTGAAGGGTGTCGGAGCTACAGTGCAGGCCGGGCAGTGCGTCGTGCACTTCACAAGTTGTGCCCCAGGTCTCAATGCAGGCTACGGCGTCACTGCTGCGTCTCTGATGGCATTGGAGACCGGTTTTGCTGATTCTTTCAAGTTGCTTTCAGCTCCCAACAGCAGGGACAACCTCCAGAGGCCCACAACTGGAACAGGCACCTCCTGGCAGGTCAGCAACAGAGTTCGGGGGTGCTGGGGGTGAAGTCTTTGTGTCCCTGAGACTTCAGAACAGGAGGCCAGCATACACAGGTCCTTGGAGATTCTTGAGATTCTTCTTCAAGCAGGTTTCTCAGCAAGGTTCCAGTCTTTGTCCTTTCCTTGGCTGATGCAGCAACTGCAGGCTAACCCCCACACAACACACGGCAACAGGGGCAGTGCTCCTCCTCACAGCTCTCCAGCTCTTCTCCTTGGCAAAGGTTCCTCTTGAGTCCAGAAGTGATCTAAAGTTCTGGGGTTTAAGATCCACTATTTATACACCATTTTGTCTTTGTTCTTCTTGGTGCAAGGGTGTCTGAGCCCAGTCCAAACCAGTACTGTCCTCCCTGGTGCAATATGACCGCAGGGGGTTGAGACACCATTGTGCAAGGGACTCATGCCCTATTCAGGTGCAAGGAAAACTGCTCCCACTACTCTAAATGCAGTTAATTTCCATTGAGCTTAGCTCTGGGTCATCCAGGAAGTGCCAGGCACACCTCAACACCCCCCAGTGGCTGTCTATAGTGAAGGTACTTCCCCAGCCCCCTCACTCTAAAACTAGACAGTCAATCCACAAACAGGCAGAGGCACATAGAACGGTTAAACAACAAAATGCATACTTTCTAAAAGTGGCATTTTCAAACACATAATTAAAAAAACCATCATTACTAAAAGATGTGGTATTAAATTCAAAGTTCAGAGAGTCTAAACTTTATTTCTCGGGCCGGTCCTCGGATGCTTGTTTCCGTTCTGGGAAGGACATGGCTTTTGTAGTTCGGACTGGACTGTTCCCATGGGGCACAGGGTCAGCGCTGATTTGCATATCGCCATTGTCTAACCCAGGGTGGTGTGGAGTGGAAAAACGATGGATTTGGGCCCAGATCTTTGGACTGGGGTGAATGTGTGACATTGATCCACATTCTGTCCATCACTGTTGTGTTTGCAATTACCGCTCTAAGTGTACTGGGGATGCTCAGACGTGAGTCCCAGGCACTCCACACCACTGGAATCAAGCTAGCCGGGCTGATGAGAGGTGTTACCTCGAAACCGGGCCGGTCCTCGGATGCTTGTTTCCGTTCTGGGAAGGACATGGCTTTTGTAGTTCGGACTGGACTGTTCCCATGGGGCACAGGGTCAGCGCTGATTTGCATATCGCCATTGTCTAACCCAGGGTGGTGTGGAGTGGAAAAACGATGGATTTGGGCCCAGATCTTTGGACTGGGGTGAATGTGTGACATTGATCCACATTCTGTCCATCACTGTTGTGTTTGCAATTACCGCTCTAAGTGTACTGGGGATGCTCAGACGTGAGTCCCAGGCACTCCACACCACTGGAATCAAGCTAGCCGGGCTGATGAGAGGTGTTACCTCGAAACCGGGCCGGTCCTCGGATGCTTGTTTCCGTTCTGGGAAGGACATGGCTTTTGTAGTTCGGACTGGACTGTTCCCATGGGGCACAGGGTCAGCGCTGATTTGCATATCGCCATTGTCTAACCCAGGGTGGTGTGGAGTGGAAAAACGATGGATTTGGGCCCAGATCTTTGGACTGGGGTGAATGTGTGACATTGATCCACATTCTGTCCATCACTGTTGTGTTTGCAATTACCGCTCTAAGTGTACTGGGGATGCTCAGACGTGAGTCCCAGGCACTCCACACCACTGGAATCAAGCTAGCCGGGCTGATGAGAGGTGTTACCTCGAAACCGGGCCGGTCCTCGGATGCTTGTTTCCGTTCTGGGAAGGACATGGCTTTTGTAGTTCGGACTGGACTGTTCCCATGGGGCACAGGGTCAGCGCTGATTTGCATATCGCCATTGTCTAACCCAGGGTGGTGTGGAGTGGAAAAACGATGGATTTGGGCCCAGATCTTTGGACTGGGGTGAATGTGTGACATTGATCCACATTCTGTCCATCACTGTTGTGTTTGCAATTACCGCTCTAAGTGTACTGGGGATGCTCAGACGTGAGTCCCAGGCACTCCACACCACTGGAATCAAGCTAGCCGGGCTGATGAGAGGTGTTACCTCGAAACCGGGCCGGTCCTCGGATGCTTGTTTCCGTTCTGGGAAGGACATGGCTTTTGTAGTTCGGACTGGACTGTTCCCATGGGGCACAGGGTCAGCGCTGATTTGCATATCGCCATTGTCTAACCCAGGGTGGTGTGGAGTGGAAAAACGATGGATTTGGGCCCAGATCTTTGGACTGGGGTGAATGTGTGACATTGATCCACATTCTGTCCATCACTGTTGTGTTTGCAATTACCGCTCTAAGTGTACTGGGGATGCTCAGACGTGAGTCCCAGGCACTCCACACCACTGGAATCAAGCTAGCCGGGCTGATGAGAGGTGTTACCTCGAAACCGGGCCGGTCCTCGGATGCTTGTTTCCGTTCTGGGAAGGACATGGCTTTTGTAGTTCGGACTGGACTGTTCCCATGGGGCACAGGGTCAGCGCTGATTTGCATATCGCCATTGTCTAACCCAGGGTGGTGTGGAGTGGAAAAACGATGGATTTGGGCCCAGATCTTTGGACTGGGGTGAATGTGTGACATTGATCCACATTCTGTCCATCACTGTTGTGTTTGCAATTACCGCTCTAAGTGTACTGGGGATGCTCAGACGTGAGTCCCAGGCACTCCACACCACTGGAATCAAGCTAGCCGGGCTGATGAGAGGTGTTACCTCGAAACCGGGCCGGTCCTCGGATGCTTGTTTCCGTTCTGGGAAGGACATGGCTTTTGTAGTTCGGACTGGACTGTTCCCATGGGGCACAGGGTCAGCGCTGATTTGCATATCGCCATTGTCTAACCCAGGGTGGTGTGGAGTGGAAAAACGATGGATTTGGGCCCAGATCTTTGGACTGGGGTGAATGTGTGACATTGATCCACATTCTGTCCATCACTGTTGTGTTTGCAATTACCGCTCTAAGTGTACTGGGGATGCTCAGACGTGAGTCCCAGGCACTCCACACCACTGGAATCAAGCTAGCCGGGCTGATGAGAGGTGTTACCTCGAAACCGGGCCGGTCCTCGGATGCTTGTTTCCGTTCTGGGAAGGACATGGCTTTTGTAGTTCGGACTGGACTGTTCCCATGGGGCACAGGGTCAGCGCTGATTTGCATATCGCCATTGTCTAACCCAGGGTGGTGTGGAGTGGAAAAACGATGGATTTGGGCCCAGATCTTTGGACTGGGGTGAATGTGTGACATTGATCCACATTCTGTCCATCACTGTTGTGTTTGCAATTAAACTTTATTTCTCTACCTTATCCCAATGGGAAGTTACACTTGTACGATGTTACAAAGTATCTCCCATGTTAACCTATGCAGCAGATAGTCTTTCAATAGTGAAAAACAGAATACACTGTATTTCACTATCAAAACATGTCACACACCACTACATGTCCTACCTTTCACATACGCTGCACCATACCCATCGGGGTACCTTGAGGCTACCATAGGGGTGCCTTACCTGTAAGAAAAGGAAGGGTTAGGGCCTAGCAAGTGGGCGCACTAGACAGATCGACACTGCTGTATAGAACTGCGCATTGATACTGTAGTGGCAGGTCTAAGATCTAACTTCAGGTCTACTTATGTGGGTAGCACAATCAATGCTGCAGACTCACTGGTAACAATAAACTGAACAAATGCCAATACTGTTGTCCTCAATCCTTCTTATTTGTCACAACACATTGGAGTTAAACCAAACATGGGACCAAGACTTATAATTCAGTCTGAATAAATCCTTATTTTATTTTTCACTTAAAGTACATTTGTTAATTGATTTATACCATGAACACAATTTTCAAATCCCTGAAATCAACATACAAAAACAATTTATACAATGAATAATGAATAAAACTGCACACATTGCAAACCAATCGTCACTCCCAATCAGTCAACACATTCCACACTCAAACATACACTGTCACAGCCAAGAAAGAAGATCTATTTACATTGACAATTCAATAATCCATATCTAGAAAACCATAGAAAATAAGTTTTTTTTGCTGCTTGTGTTTTTAAATAATGGTATATATTTAGAGATCTTATGGCGTATAAACTAACGGTCTACGCGTTTCGAACTCCTAATTGGTTGGGAGTTCTCATCAGGACCTCACAGCTCTTACTGATGAAGAGCCTCATAAATAAACCCGACGTGAAAAAATTTAGCCCACGTCTTATGGGCGCCTCTAAAGAAATGGAATGTATGCAGGGACTTTCTTATGATCGTGCGACTCAGTTATTCCTTCCTGGTGTAATCTCGGTGTCTGACTCAATCGGCGATACACGCAGCATACGACCCGCGGTGTCCGCGTGTGTGCCGGTAGGAGTTTGTAACCAATACAAATACAACTGGCATGTCACAAGTAATCATCCACTCACCCAGGAGCCCCCCAACCCCCCACCACCCATGGGAACAGCATCGTGGCCATCAGTTCAACAAGATCCTGTTTCATCCTACAAGACATTATTCTGCGAAACTCTTTCATTCTCCCACCGACTCCCCTTGGGTCTAGGGCCCATGGCGTGTCACCCACCATCTTGAAGCTCAGCCTTGCCCAGCAGGACTCTCAGTTAATAAATTTGGTCCCAGACCCCCATCAAGACCATGGTACCTTCTCCATTTTCCAGTTGGCAGTCCTTTGGGGGCGTGGTCTCACTGTAGTTTACCTTGTAAGAAAAATGATACAAAAAACTCGTTCTTGTCCTTGTTTTGATTCAAATGTTCCTCTTTAATTATGTCAATTCCATTGTTGCTTCACAATGTTAATGATTTGTTCATATTTTTTTCTGTCTCTGCACAAATTATATCTCCTGTATGTGCATTGGTCTAATTCCAAATAATATATCCCATCCCTATGCATTTCGGGACAACGCTCTTCATCAGGGGAATTACATTGGATCTGAAAAAAAAAAAAAGGAAAGAGGATGCTATGTTATAACCAGGTCTGTCTACTCTTCCACAACATATTACAAAACTGGGAAGTCTCCATCTTACTTACTGGTAGTGATTCTTAGGAAAACTAACATCGTAGTGTATAAAGTGAAAAAAATAAAGGTGCCATTAAAAAGACTTGTGCCAGTCTGTGCTCGTAATATACTTAATCGAAGAATGTCTCTGTAGACTTGTGGTTTAACCAGTCTACACCATGGGGTGGCACAAGTCTTTTTGATGACACCTTTATTTTTTGGATAATGGGGCAGTCCCAAATAATATGATAGAAGGTCCCCTGCAGGTGTCCACATCAGAGACATCTGGAGTCACTGGCTCGACCCATGCGGTGTAGCCTAACCCTATCATAGTATACCCTATGTAGTATCTTATATTGAATGAGTCGGAGGTGGGATTTAATCGTGACTTCTCTATGATGCATCAGGGCAGCTTCCCAATCTATTGTGTCCATCTCACCCAGGTTCTGTTCCCAAGTTTCTCTCAGTTTCCCCAGTCTATCTGGCATGTTATTATTCAGAGTCTTATACGTCAAAGATACTATCTTATTGGATACTTGTTCTTGCAGTAGACGACCCTCCAACGGGGCATATTTTGGCAAGGGGGAGGAGAGCGCCACCTCATCCCTCCATGCATGACGCAGTTGCGCATATTTAGGAAACTGAGTGGGGCGTAGCCCATACTCTGCTGCCAGGGTCCCGAAAGGTTTAAGATTCCCCTTCACCACCAGGTCCCCCAATGTTGAGATTCCGATATCATGTCATCCTCCAAAGCCCCTGAGTTTGTGGAGCTCCTTCAGCCAGGAACAGGTCCATATCAGCGTCTGCTTTGTTGGTTTGTGTCCACCCCATCATCTTTGCCGCCCTATCCCAGACCTCTATGGTTATCTGTGTGGCCGGGAGTAATCGTCTCTGTCCAGTGCCCAATGCAAATAGTGTAAACTGGTGTGGTGCGCCATGGTGTCCCTTTTCAATCTCTATGTGGGGTGATCAACTGATGCATGGAGCCATTCATTTATTGGCGACAGGTGCTCAGCCCAGTAATATGCCTCAATGTCTGGTAAAGAGAACCCTCCATTATACTGGTTTCTCTGAAGCGTGTCTAGGGCTATCCTCGGTTGCTTTCCCAGCCATAGCAGAGAGCGCAATTCCCCATTTATCACCTTTAACGTCTGCCTGGGGAGGGGGAAGTATTCATTGTGTAGGGCATACAGAAAACAAGGCAACGTAATCATTTTGAACATTGAGGCTCGGCCTAACATCGTGAGGGGAAGGGCCTTCCATCGAAGGGCATCGTCCGCAAAATTCGTAACCACATGCTGGATGTTTCTTTGATAGGAGAGGATTCTGTCTGTAGTCAGGTAGATCCCCAAGTACATAAACTCCGTCTGTGTGACCTGGAGGGCCCCAGGAAGAGGGGGACACATTTCTTCCTGCCATGGGCTATACAGGATCGATTTATGCCAGTTTATCGTGTACCCTGAAAAGGAGCCATACCTGCCCAGGAGCCTGAACAGTGCGGGGACTGTTGTGGCTGGTTGAGCAACATACAGCAGAATATCATCCGCTCAGAGCGAGACTTTTTCTTCCTGCATGTCGGTCCGCGATATTTGAAATCCCTGTATCTCCTCTACCTGCCAGACCTCACAGGCCACTATTTCGATGGTGAGGGCGAATAATAGTGGGTCCCCATTCTAATAGGAAAGTCGTCAGATAGGATCTCGTTCACCTTAACCTGAGCTCTGGGGTCTGCATAGAGGAGTTCCACCCATTTCCTAAAGTTAGGGTCAATGCCAAATTTGATCAGGGCTGCCTCCAGGAAGGGCCAGTGTACGGCGTCAACCGCTTTTTCAGCGTCGAGAGAGAGAAACATGTGTGGATCTTCCCGTCCCTGTACCTCCATGAACCAGCTGTCGGTCCGTCTTAAATTTTGTCTAGTCACACTGTCTAGCAGGAATCCTGTCTGGTCCTGGTGTTTCAGGCCCGAGATTACTTGGCGCAGGCGGAGGGCTAAGATCGTTGCTAATAGCTTAGCCTCCACGTTCAGGGGTGAGATTGGTCGATAGGACGCGCAGTCCTTGGGGGCCTGCCTTGTTTATATATATAGGTATGATTGTGGCCATCTGAAGATCAAGTGGGAGGATGCCCTCTTGGGTCGCGTCCTTAAACAGCGCTAGCAGGTGGGCCGTCAATAAGCCGGGCACTCTTTTAAAAAATTCTGCTGGGAGTCCATTTGGGCCCGGGGACTTCCCAGGGCGGAGTCTGGTAATTGCCTCTCTAATTTCAGTGGCCGATATGTAGGCTTCAAGGGTCTCCTTGTCCTCGTCCGTAAGGATCGAGATTTGAAAAGTAGCAAAGTAAGCCATTATCTCTTCCGATTCACCTAAATCCCTGGCTTTGTAGAATTCCTTAAAGTAGGAGGCAAACGTCTGGACAATCTGGGCATCCCCCCCTGTAGCTGCCCCTGACTATGGACTACGTTTTCTATCCACCGGGCGTCCCTTTCCTTACGGCTTAGCCACGCTAATAGCTTCCCAGACTTGTCCCCAATATCGTATAGTCTATGTAGGGTCGCTTATGCCTGCGCTTTTGCTTTGTCCGTTGCTAGGGCTCTATAGCTCTGTTGTGTATCGGTCAGGCACCGGAGAACCTGTGTGTCCCCTTCCAACAGATATCGCCGCTCTAGGTCTAGTATTTGGGTTTCAAGGGAATTAAGTTCCTCTTGTGCTTTCCGCTTCCCTCGCGATATTCGATTTTGAGCCCTGTCTTGGAGCACTGTCTTGTAGGCCTCCCATACTACAACGCCCGACTGCACCGATCCCTCATTTTCTGCAAAGTACACTTTCGTGTCAGCCCTAAGACTCTGCATTATCTCATTATTCTGCAGATGCCATGCTGTCAGTCTCCAACCTCCACCGCTGGTCCTATGCATCCCACCCAACCTAACAAGAAGGGGTGAATGGTCCGAAATCCCCCAGGTACTCGGCCTCGTCGTCAGTCCCCCGTGCGTGTCGGGGAGAAAGACATAGACCAGTCTCGAGTGTACCATATGTGCACCTGAGTAGTATGAGTAGCTTCTGGTATCCAGGTGAAGCCGCTGCCACACATCTGTCAGTCCCAATGTAATCATAACCCTGGCCAAATACGTAGTCGGGGGGCTGTCAAGTCGGGTTCCCTGATGGGTCCATGGGGACGGACATGACGTCATTGAAGTCCCCTCCTATGATGTGTAATGTGTCTGGTGTGTCTAACAGGATATCAGCCAATCCGGAGAGGGTCCTGGCCTGGAGGTTCAGAGGGGCATAGATCGAGGCTGTTAAGACCCCCCCATGTCCCCGATAATCCCACATAAGTTCCCTGGGGGTCCGTCCAAGTCTGAGTTGCCTTAAAAGGGGGGGGATTTTTTAACCAAGATAGCAACCCCGTGTATCCTGCATGTGCTAGTACTTTGTACGCTCCTCTTGCAAGAAACCCACATTTCATTCCCTTGAGGTGGGTCTCCTGCAACAGGACGATATCGGGGCACACCCGTTTAATGTGTGCTGTCACCAACCCTCTTTTAATTTTATCCCCTAAGCCATTCACATTCCATGTGAGAATCTTGTAGGGGCCATTTACCTGTCCGCCCTCGAGGGGTCCATGGTCAGTCAAGGAAGCCATTAAGTGGTGGAGTTCAAGTGTATCCCTGGAGGGGGGTAGACGGTGAGCGTGTATACCTGAGTGTCCCTGTGACCAGTGTGCTAGTTAAACATGAAATAAAACCTCCCCAACCATAGAACTAGTGCAACCCACTCACCCTCCCTTCCCACCCACCTCCCCCTCCCCCATGACTCATCCCCGGCAAGGTGCTGGGGAGTAGACTTTAGGGCAGGTGGAGGTCTATCGCCCTCCCTTACTCAACTCATGCCACAAGTTTGAACTCTTGCAGCAGTCCCAAAAACTTCGGAACAAAGACAATAAAAGGTAAAGCTGCAGATGAGGAAAGGACCACGAAAAACACAGCCACCAGGCTATCGCTAGTCCTCCGCAGATGTCGACACAGAAAGAGAGGGAGAAGAATAGAGAAAAAAGAGAATTAAGAGGAAAAGAGAGAAAAGAAGAGGGAATGCGTGTCCAGCATGCATGCTCCAGTATATTAGTCCAGTCCACGGCCAACCTCGCAGGCCCATGTTCACGATTTGGAATCCGGGGGGGGGGTCACTCTGGGATGCCCCCACCTCTGTCAATGTTTCTTTTTCCATCGTCAGTATTTCAGCCGCAATGGGTGCATTGAGTGGGCCGCCACCTCCTCATCCCCGGAGGAAGAGTTTTCGTCTTCATTTTCATGTTCGGTGTCTGGCTGGGGCCATCCGAGGGGACGGAGTGCGCAGGCGCCCGCCGAGAGTCGAGAGTCAAGTGATCCACGGCTACGTCGTCTATGCCTGCGAGTGTCCTTCGGGCCATACGGGGTGGCCTCTATGGTGCGTCCCTATCAAAGCTGCAAGGGGTCTGAGTGATCTTAGTGAGTCCAAAGGCCGATTGCCAGCTCCCCCTGAGGGTGCCCGGCTGCGTGTCTGTGTTTCCGGTCTTCCCAGGGTGGGGCGCTCCTCCGACCATTGCCAGGCCTCCTCTGGCTTCTGAAAGAAGTGGGATTTACCCAAGAACATCACTTTCAATTTTGTGGGGAAGAGCAACATATATTGTATTATTGTATCTTGTGCTCTCGTAATTTGGCTTTTACAGAGTCAAAAGTACATCTCTGTTTCTGTACTTCCCTACAATAATCATTATGCGCGTGTTTTCATGTCACATTTCCCCTAGCTTCCTGGCTTCCCTAAGTATCATATCTCTGTCCAGGAAATTCAGGAAGGGCGCTCTCACGGGTCGAGTCTGGGAAGGTGCTCCGTAGCCAAGAGTGTAGAAATTCTGGCATGTTTGTCCCCTCAATTCCCTCTCTGAAGCCCACGAAGCGGAGATTGTTGCGTCTTGCTCTGTTTTCCATACCGTCCACCTTCCACTGCAAGTCTTTATGAGAGGACTGGAGTTCCTTTTTACCTTTCTGCTTGTCTTGTACTGAGTCCTCTGTCTCGCCCAGCCGCGTCTCCGTCTCCGTGACCCTGTCAGCCAGATTCCTGAGGTCCTGGCACAGGAGCGATACTTCTGCTCCCACTGCGCCGATCTGACCCTCTAGTGCCGTCCTGGATGCCTGGATTGCATGAAGGAGGGTATCCGTATCGGAGCGGGTGCCCGGGCGCTCCTCCTGGGGAGGGGCGATGACTTTCGCGTACTGGTCCATCTTGCCCTGCCGAGGCGGTGTTGGTTCCCTGTCTTTTCCCATATTGAGGTGGCTTGGGCTCAACACAGTTGCGTCGCCCTCTGAACCGATGGTCGCAGTCTAGCTGGGGGGGCACGCAGGACTATCTCGCCAGCCCACCTTGAATTACACCCTCTGCCCTTGATGTGTATGAGGCCCACCTCTCAGGTCCGTACGCTGTTGGCTTTCCAAGGATACTGCTAGACGGGCAGTCGCTTGTGGTGGTCCCTCACAGCTTGACTGGTCTCCCCCAGCTCCTCATGGGCCCGTGTCCCCCACCTGCCCGAACACAATCCTCTTCAGCCCCTTGTATCGGCCAGGGCCCTCCTTCCTTCAGCTGCCCCTGCTGCCAGGCCCCCCTGTAACCAGATCCAGGGGCTCCGTCACTCTCAGGCCGTCCCCCCATCTTCTTGGGGAGCAACAAAGTACAAGTAGTTAGTGGGAGATGAGGGGGGCCAGCCCAATGTTCCAGCCCACCACCAGGTCTCACCTCAGTGCCTCAGGGACCCGGTCTTCAGGCCCGGCCTCTTGCCTTTTCTGTCCGGATCTTCCCTTTCACGGGTCACCTCACCCCCCGGAAAATGCCTCACTGGCTGGTCTAGCTCCCCCAGCCTCAGAGCCAAATCTTCTTATTCCGCTCCGCTGTACAACGGAGCTGCCCACACCGCATGCAGGCCGTCCCCCTCGCTGATGCCCCCTACGCCGTCTCCACAACCAGGCCCATCTCCGTGCATCAGATCCCCGCCGCAGCAGCAGCCTTCAGTCCCGGAGGGGGAGGGGGCTCTGTTCCCAGGCCTGCGATGGCTCGCCAGCACCAGCCGTGCCCCTAGAGCAGCACTCCACTCAGGCAGCTTCGGATGGTGCTCAATTCAGCAGCTTTGTCCCCCTGAGCTCCTCAGACTTCGTTTCAGGCACCCGGGTCCGCTCCTCTTCTCCTCAGCTCCTCTGCGGCGCCATCTTAGGGTTCCTTCTCAGCGTCATAGCAGGTCGGGATATCAGCCTCTAGAGCTTGGCCAGGCAATTATGCTCCTCTTTTTCCAATGTCGGGCATCAGCCAAGCATGTCCATGGATAGTGCAAGTAATCTCCGTTGTCTGGGGGTCACCGGAATCAGGGTCGGATTAGTCTTTCAGCTGGAGCTCAGCGAAAGCGCGACTCACTCACCCATGCTGCTGGCCACGCCTCATAGCAAACACTTTTGCCAGGAAGATTCTAAATGCATTGATGGATCAGTAGCTCTCACAACGCAATACTGTTATGCCGTCATTGAACGGAAACTGCAAGTCTTCTCAGACCTCGCTCAGGTCCCTTGATCAGCGGGACCCGTGGATTCCGCAGGACTCCTAGAAACACTGGTAACAAACACAAGACTTTGGGGAAAAGAGGTACACCTACCTTCATGCAACACACCTAATTGTTGAGGTCACACTTCTTTGAACAATGGAAAAAGGGAGATACATGTACAACAGTGTTTTAATTTGTTTAACAATTCTTTATAAAGTTATTAGATTTGCACATTTTGTTTTTCGTTGTATCAAGATGAAACTAACTAGAATTAACTATATTCCTTTAACACTCTGAGAAATTGGGTTGTTCGTTGGCTTGGGTGTGAACCCTGGTCAAGCAACCACTACACAATACCTTGCAGAGTGAACCACAAAATGTCAGCAAATTTACCTGTACCAACCCTGGGTAGCTTGGCACAAAAAGCAGTCCGGCTTAATTTAGAGGCAATGTGTAAAGTATTTATGCAGCACATAAACAGTAATAAAGTGAAAACACAATGCAAGAAAACTCCCAAACCAATTTAGTAAAACATAGTATATTTTAATAAATTATTTGACACCAAAATGACAAAAATCCAATTGGTAGAACCAGAGATTTGAATTTTTTAAGTTTTTATTGCAAACTAGCCCCTAAAAGATCAAAATGCCAACAATGGAGATCTTGTCCAGCAAGACCAGGTCAAAGTTGAAAGTTAAGGCCGACCACGATGAAGAGCGGTGCGAATACGTGGATTGGGCCTGGTCAGCGCTTACCTTTGACTTAGAAAAATCCTTGAAGAAAAATGTCTGAGTTCAGTGAGGCAAGGAGGTGTCTGAAGAGGGTGCATTGTTGTTGGATGGTCTTGGGTCTATGTCCATGTGAAGATTTCTTCGTTCAGACTTAGTCTCCATAAGGGTAGCTGAAAAAATCCAGTGGGACAAAGTAGAGGGCTATAGCCGAAGACAGTTCCACGAGTTCAGATAACCCTTTGGCTAAGGACCACTGAAATGGCTTTGCTGCAGGAGGAACCACAAAATCAATCTGACCGGTGATACACCTCGGGCGGATAGGTGAGCAGGTTTGTTCTAGTCTTCCCCTGGTTCTCAGAGCACTTTTTGGACAAATTTTGTCTAAGTCTTCAGTTTTGGAAATTGCCATCTGGGCACCTTTATCCAAGAGTCCAGGACAGGTAGGACACCTCTTGCACCTCGTGGGATTAAGGACTCACTCAGGCTGGGTCCAGGTGTGAGTTCAAGATGGTGGGTGCCTTTTATGTTCCTGGGGCTCTGAACAGGAGACAAGAGTGGCCCAAATGTCTATGTGAACTTGGGTATTAACACAAAGTTGAAACAAGCGTTCACATGGAACTCATATGAAAAATACAGTAAGGCAGCAAAACAACTGTTATGATTCAAGCTGCAGAGAAATCTGAAGAAAACCAGCATGAGAGAAATACTTTCAATTCATTTGAATTGAATTTATTTTGAACACGAGAATTCCATTCAATCAGCGGAGTTGCAAAAATTTGTGAAAAGTGCACAATGCCACAAGTAAAAAAATCCATAACCCAGCAAATGTTTGTGGGAAAAGTGCGTGGGGTACACGTAAATTGATATTAGCTGACAGTCATATACAATATTTACCTCTACAAAATATAGTAACACTGAGGAATATTCGCATAGTGTTATTTCAAGCAATTGCCTATTTGTGGAGATACCGACAGTGTTTCGACCCTGCGAGAGTATTTTAGAGTCTCATCATGACTGGGGATGACCTGGGGAACTAATGGTAATAGGGTAAAGTTAGTTTTGAGGAATACTCATAAGATTCCAAAGGAAGAGAAGGAATTGAAAATGTACATACTTTTATTTATTTTTATTTTGAAGGGTTTATATATCGGGAACATGACCCTTGCTCTTTACATAGGTAGTAGTAACAAACAAAAGAGCACCGAGTGTCATAATTAAATCTTGTTATACAAAAACAGCTGTAGTGGGAGATAGATACATTGTTTCATGTGAATTTCCTTAAGAGTAGAGATTTTACTTTTTTTCTTAATAGAGGTTGAAGAGGAATTCTGTCTGGTTTCCGGGGGCAGTGTGTTACATATCCTAGGAGCGATTCCAGAGAAGGCACAGTTGTATGTTTTCTTTTTGGCAAAACGTTGTGATTTCAGAAGAAGATTGCTAGAACTTCTGGAGGATCTGTTGCCACATGAGAGCACCAATTTCTGGGCCAAGTAACTCGGAGTATTGTGATGTCGGGCTTTGTGAGTCATGCACATTATTTTTTGTTGAATTCTTGCTTTAAATGGTAGCCAGTTAAGAGCTCTGAGGTCGGGGAAATGTGGCAATTTCTTTTTGAGCCCATGATGAGCCTGGCAGCTGAATTGAGTGAGGCTCTTAGAGGGGCTGTTGATGATCTAGGAAGACAGCAAAAGGTTGCACTCCCATAGTCTAGTCTTGGGATTACTGGTGCTTGAACTGCCAGTTTGAAGTCACTTGAGGGTTTTAGTTTTCTCAAGGTGTTCATCTGAATGTTTGCTCCTTTGTTTTCAGCACTAATATGTTTCTGCATGTTTGGAGATCTGTCAAGTGTTAATCCCAGCGATTTTGCTATGTCAACAATATGAGGTTAGCAGTTGAGCGCTGTTAGTTGATTAAGCCATCCTTCAATGTTGGTTGTTTGGTTGGGTGGAGCGATTATGAGGAATTGAGTCTTGAGGGTGTTTAGTTTCAGGTGGTTTTCTGCCAGCCAAGTCTGTGTTTTTTGTACAGTTAAACTTAGAGATTTGATGTCCCCCAGAGAAGTGATCTTTATATATAGTTGTGTATGTTTGAGGAACTGAGAATTTCGGTGAGTGGTTCCATGACAAGGTTGAAAAGTGAAGGTGAGAGGGATGAACACTGCGGTACTCCTAAAGTGACTGGGATGCCATCGATAATGATTGGTTGACTTTGAATCTTTGGGATGTATTTTGGAGAAGAGAGGTGACCCATTTTAGAACTGATCCTGATAGACCAAACCTATATTTTAGAAGGTACAGAAGATTGTCATGTTTGACGGTGTCGAATGCCGAAGATAGATCAAACAGGAATATCAGACAGGCTTTGTTATAATCAAGGATTTTTAGTGCGTCATATATTATGTGGGTCATGGCCGACTCAGTACTGTGCCCCGTGCGAAAGCCAGATTGGTATTGGTTGAAATGGCCAATGTGGTTTCCCAGCTGGCTATAGAACATATTTTTCTAGGAGTTTAGCCAGAGTTGGGATGGTAGAGATCAGGCGGTAATGTTTTAAGTCCATGTGGTCTGCTGTTGATTTCTTTAGGATGGGTGACACCTGCCCAGATTTAAGGTTATGAGGAATGATTCCTTGAAGTAGAGAGGTATTGATAATCTTGGTCCATAGTGGAAGTAATTAAGAGGTCGGGCTCATGAGTGAGTATGAGGTCTGCTATATCAGCCGCATGTCTTTAGGCTGATCTACAGTTAAGTAGAATACATTTGAGATGTGACTTGATGGGAGCGGGAAAATCTTGTGTGAGGGGGACTTGCATAAGGTTAGCTTTGGATATTCCTCTAGGGTTGTGTTTTGGAGCTCTGTGTGGATTAGAGGGAATAGTTTGGATTAGAGAATGTTTATTTATGTTGTTAGAGCACTCCGTGTTCTGGGTGGGATAGGGGGATCATAAGATCAGAGTAGGGAGAGTATATCATTATCGGACAGGACGGATTGTGGCATTGGGTAAGGGACTATTCTCCATCTTATGGGCAGATGTTTCGGGGGTGGTGAGTGCATTTGGTGTGGGTATGGGTGGCGGTTACTATGGGCGTTCATGCAGGAATCCTGATCATGCCTTCTAATCTTAGTTGGATGGAGAATCAGGTCCCGTAGGAATTGGAGGTCATCTTTGACTTGTTGCACTGAAAGTTAAATTTCATCCAGTCTGGGGTCTGGTGGGGGTTGTGTGTTTATTGTTTGGTTAGGGCGTAGGGGAGAGGTGGGTGGGCCAGGGATGTGGCTAAGGGGTTAAAATAGTCTGAGTTGACGTAGTGGAGCCCACGTGGAAGGTTAGAGGGAGAGGAGAAGGGAGGAGTGGAAGGAGATGGAGAGGCATGTAACGACTCGATGTGAAGAGAGGTTAGGGCTATGGTGATGTTCATGGTAATTGGGGTCAGATTGGGTGAATGCTGCTTATTCAGGAATAATGTGTAGTCTGGGTACTGTTGGGGAAAGGGGTGTGGTTATCATATCCTAGGGTATCTGCTGGAGCTGGACTGGGTGAATATAACAGATGGGTCGAAGGAGGTGCCTGCCTTGTAGGGACTTCAGCAGGGATGTTCGCGGGCGTTCTGGGATTAGGAGAGCCTGGGGATGGGGGATAGGAATTCATGACTTTTTCCTTGATGAGAGGAAAGATACGGTCAAATATGAGTACGTTGCGGTCTGAAGAATGTATGAGGATGATTCCATTATGATAGATGTGATAGTGGCTGCAGCGCTATAAAATGGTGATGGGATGATCGAAATCTTGAGACCTTGTGCTGAGTTCCTAGAGGAGGAGATCGAGAACAGGGCTAAAAAGGTTATTCTCCATTGGGTTCATTTCTTTGAGTAAAAGATGAAGTAATTAGTTATGTATCCTTTATTAGTTGTAGGGGAAGTAAGGGTCCGAGATAGGTGTCTCCAGGTTTGATTTTAGCAGATTAGATTTGAAGCTTTTGGCTGCTTTTTTGAGTGGTTGGGAGGGTACCTGATGGTATAGGTGTGTTGTCCTACAAGCTCTATAATGGAGGAAATGCTTATAGGGAAGAGTGAGGAGGTGGGGAAAACGGGTGAGAAGGGTGATGACAGGTGGGGGAATTATGAGTGGCCATCCATTTGGGCCAACTAAGGGGCGTAACTTATGTAAGGCAGGGATGGAATTGGGGAAATTGCTTTGTAAGATGGTAAAAGGGGGAGGTAATGGGTAGGGGGTGAGGCTGGAGGGGTGCGAGGGATAGGGGAGGGAGAGAAGGGAGACTGGGGCTAAGCCAAAGGAGGCGTAGGTGTGGCAGTAGTACTCGCCTGGGTAGAAGAGGTGGGGTTAGTTAATATTCTCACCTGTATGCTTGTAGACTTGGGTGTCGTAGGCTGTTATCTGGATCAGCTAGCGGTTAGCCTGTTGACATTGGGGCCAGCCTAAGATGGCTGCTTATTATCCGATGATAGCTCAGATCTGAGGGTAGTCTTATAACTTTTTCACTGTATAGATCCTCTCTTGGGCGTAGTCCTATGTCATTTTCTATAAACAGTTTGGAGTGATTGGTCCTTTCTTTCTTTTTGTAGTATGCAGTGCTGCATAGTCCTATGTCTCTTTCCATGTATTGGTGTGGAGTGATTAGTCCTTTCTCCATTACGGTTTATGTAATTGTGCCTGTCATTTTGTGGAAGGGATCTGGTGGTGGTCTCAGATAGAACGCAAAATGGGGTCCCTGTACTGCCAACCGTGGTCGGCAAATAGTGTTAATTGCACAACTACACCATGTCAAATGTGCAGATACAAGGGGGCTGCTCCACTGGCAAGTGGCACTATTGGCCAGTGGGCCTGTTGAAACCATTGGTCTGGTGCTCCAAACCACTCCTCTACACTTGAGTGCTCAGTAGGGCAAGATCGAGTGGCAACTCTACCCGTTCATTCCCCGTGCACAATACGACATTGAGGTCAGGGGCAGAAGCTCAGCAGCGGCTAATCCCTTCGACGGAAGCGTCCAGCCACTCGTTCCATCTCAATGGGTGCACGCGAAAGTGAGAGGGTCACCACCTCCTCTGCAACGGACCTTGACATGGTAGACTCCCTGGGGACCCGAGAACCGCCTCCAGCGATGCGGAAGGTCTGGGCAGAAACAGAGTCCGACTCCCCTTCCAGAGGTGTCAACTTCTCTCGTAAGTGATGACCCTGCAGTAGCTGTCCGGTGAGGTCCAGAGCTACGCCCCAACCAACAAAACCTCCAGAATCCTGTCCAGCGCTGACACGGGTAAGCGAGTCTCGAAGTTGTTTCAATCGAACCGATGCTCCTTGGTGTGAATGTTCAGGGGCCAACGAAAGCTCCTGATGAAACTTGATGTGGCTGAGGCTAACAGGGATATTTAGGCAGTTGTAATCCCTAGCCAGCAGAGCTCCCTCTTCGAGCTCCTCAGCAATCAGCCATCTTGACACCATCCTTACCTTGTGAAGAAGTGGAAAACTAGGGAAGCGAGTCCCTGTGTGGATTTAATCAATACCAGCAGAAGGTTAAATATGTTTTTATTTTGTTTCCATAAAAAACAATGCTTTACAACTATTATTTATCTCCTATACATGCATTACATTATATATTGCAGTAGATACCACTGTACAATGCGGCCCAGATTTATGAAGCCCTTGCATTGCCCTTTTGTCACGCAAGGTGACTCAAGGTAATGAAAGGGCTTCAGTGAGATTTATTAAGCCATGCAAAGCCACCTTGCGTGGCTCTATGTCGCGTAATAAATCCACAGCAACTCAAGGCAGTGCAAATCGCTGCCTTGGGAAGGCATTCATGGGTGGAGTGTGGGCGTTACCACTCATCCACCAATGAATTTTGGCGCTGTCCCAGATTTACTTGTTAGTAAGCCTTGGATTACATCAAATGGTACGCCATCCCGACAGAGGTGTAATACAGAGAAATATGTTTACTTTTCCCTGTTATTTCTTATTTCCTACATATGTGTGCTGTACCCTGCAGCACATGTAGAAAGAGGAAAATGCTTCTGTTTTTTTTTATCCTACCTGTAACGTAGACACCCTTCCACCATGGCACCAGGTTGCCTGCATTGGCGCTAGGCAACACTCAGTGCACCAGCACAGTGAGAGAGCAGGAATGTGCCATATTTTAGTTCATGTGGTGCATTCCTGCTCTCTGCATTTCACGCAGGCAGCGCAGTGCAGCAAGTTGCCTTATTGCATTCAATCAATCAATCAGGGTTCTTGTAAAGCACAACTACTCAGTCGTAAGGGTTTCAGGGCGCTGAGTGGGGGAGGGGAGCTGCAGTTCAGGCAAAGAGCCAGGTCTTGAAGTCCTAACTGAATTGAGGCAGCAACTGTGGTTGCCTGAGATGTAGAGGCAGGGAGTTCCACTCTTCGCCGCGAGGTAGGAGAAGGATGTTCCCCAGCCTTGGTATTGCGGATCCATGGGACTGTGGCAAGGGCCAGTTGGGCAGAACAGAGCTGTCTGGTGGGTGTGTAAAAGGCGAGGTGGTGGTTGAGGTATGCAGGGCAAGCATTGTGTAGGGCTTTGTAGGCATGCATGAGGAGCTTGAAGATAATTCTTTTTTATAGGCACCAGTAAAGGTCTCTGGTGACCGGTGGTATGGCTATGTTCAGGATGAGTCTGGGTGGAGGCGTTCAGCATGTTCTGTAGTTTCTTTAGAGGTTTTTGGGTGGTGCCGGCGTAGAGTGAGTTGCAGTATTCAAGTCTGCTGCTGACGAGCTCATGGGTGACCGTTTTCCTGGGCTCTGTGGGGATCCACTTGAAGATCTTCCAAAGCAGGTGGAGCATGTGGCAGCATGAGGACGAGACGACGTTGATTTGGTGGGTCATTGAGTTTGAAGAGTCCAGGATGATGACGTTTTATCAAGGGGTGAAGGGGGGGATTGTTCAGAGCGCTGCAGGCCACTGGGAGCCATCCCAGGCAGTGTGGGAGGAGCCAAAGATGAGGACGTTGGTCATGTCTGAGTTGAGCTTGAGGCAGCTGTCCTTCATCAGGTGGTGTTGCGTCAAATGTAACTAAATCTGGCCCTTTGTGCTCTTTCTGGCATTCCAACCCATTTCTTTAGATCAATACTTAGGCTAGTTGTTTCTTAAGGGCCCATTTGAACAGAAATGAAACAGTCTAACCATTTAAAACAAATTTCCATTCCATTGAAATACATTGCTTCACCATTACCTAGCCAAAGCCATAAAGAGGCTGATGTGTTTTTTTTGGTAGTGCAGTGAGTGTTTTATAAGCATTAAAGTCGGTTCTGGGAGGAGGATGATGCCAATGACTCCGGTTAAACAAGAGGTACCTCCCTCTGCAATTCAGTAATTATTGGGCATTGTCACACCAAGTGGTTGAAATCTGCTACAGTTTCTGTACATCAAGGGCATTTACTGGATGCCATTGGATTCATATGGCCTATACATTTCGGAATTAAGTAGTATGGTATACAAAAATAAAAGTTGTGTATCTAAGTCTGGTATTTTTTAAGATTCATTTCACTTACCCCAGACTTTTTTTTGAAATGTCAAATGATTTCTTTTGTCTTAGGCTAGTCTCCCACCATTCTTTAAGTGTCCTTGAATTGGGTTTGTTTTGTTCTAGCAGTCCCTGGTTTAACAATGTTGTTGCCTTCCTTTTGTGACCATGAGTTACCAATACCATCAACACAGGCATATCAGTAGGCATATCACTCACAGTTCCCCACATCTACCACATAAAGTGAGTCAATGCAGTGTATAATAAGGTTTGCCCTGGTCCCAGACCGTGCATTTCGATCAGGTTCTCAAAGGGCTGCAGTCGCCCAACTTCTGCCAAATCACTCCCCACCTCCAATCCCACCTTCATTTGTCCATTTGATATAGGGTCCTAAGAGTTCAAGTTAGACCTATCAGCCTTAGGGTGGTCTTCCTCCAAACTTTGTACCTATACTCCTGTATTGCTGTTTTGCTGAACCGGTTCTTCCTGGTTTTTAGGACTCTGAGTACTTAACCACTGCTAACCAGTGCTAAAGTGCATGTTCTTTCTCCCTAAAACATAGTGAGATTGGCCTACACCCAACTGGCACATTTAATGTACTTACAAGTCCCTAGTAAAGCAGTTTTAAATGTACCAAGGGCATGCAAATTAAATACTACTAATGGGCCTACAGCACTGATTGTGCCACCCACTTAAGTAGCCTTGCAAAGCATGTCCCCAGCCTGCCATTGCAGCCTGTGCGGAGAGTTTTAAACTGCAATTTTGACATGGCAAAAGAAACCTTTTACGAGGCCTAAACCTTCCTTTTAAATACAGATACTTCACACCTAGGGTAGACCCTAACTAGCCCTTAGGACAGGATGGATTGTATTTAAAAGTTAGAAATGTACTTTTATGTTTTATATGTCCTGGTAGTTTAAAACTCCAAAATGTATTTTTCACTACTGCAGGGCCCACCTCTCCCATAAGATAACACGGGGTTACCTTATAACATTTAATATGTGATGGTTTTGCTAGGGACTATGAAATCCATGTTTGGTGGCTAAATAATTGTAATTTTATATCCTCTTTAATGGTATAGCCAGATTTTAAATCACAGTTTTAAAAAATGCCACTTTTAGAAAGGTTGGCATTTTCTTTTCCTAACTATTTGGTGCCTGAAGCCTGACTCTTGGGCTACATGACTAGGTGGTGTAGTTGTCAGGTAACATTTGTGTGTTCCTCCCAGACTGTATCACATAGAGGGACTAGTTGTTGGATGGATAGTCCATCTGTGGCAGGATTGGGGGTGGAGCTGTCACCTACCACACTTACACTTCAACAGTTCTGGCCCAGCACAGTAACAAATAACTTCACACTAACCCATTGTGTCCTCAGACAAACAGGGACCATGGCAGGGAGGCAAGAAATTCCAGACACTCTGTAAGGGGAAAACTCCAGAAGCTTTTTCCACTTTAAAGGGGGGAGCAGGTATAAAAAAGGACTCTCGGGAACTGGCCGCGCCACCCATCCACAGCACTGCACTGTCTTAGCCTTGAGAAAGATAGCTACTAAACTTGAGACCCCAATGACGTATTCCCCCAAAATACCACTGATCCGGCACCCAGCGCTGCAAGTCATATCTGAGGGAATATGTAGGCGAATGTTAGATCAGCTCCAATACACAGCATGGGGGAGATCTCTATTTGGCGGGTACATTCCGGACTAAGGAGCAGTTTTTCGGTACGCATGACCCTACTACCATGGAACTCTTCATGTACACAAGGCTGCTCCAGAGTGTGCAGGCTACTACCCCCAGATATCCCCTAGAACCGCAGACATTACAACCGTTACATGCACTTTTACAGCCGGGGCCCCATAAACAGGTTATATCACTTCTATACAAACATGTCCAGAATGCCACACAGCAGAGAGCCCCTAAGGCTCGTTTGGAATGGGATGGTGATCTTGACGTGCCCCTGATGGACGAGCAGTGGGAGTTTAGCTGTTTGCAAATGGCGGCCCTCACAGCCAATAGTCTGCTACGGTTAATACACTATAAGTACATGCATATGCTGTACCATACGCCAGCCAAACTTCATAAATTCAAGCTGCGAGAAGATGACAGATGTGCTAGATGCAGGCAGGAGGGGGTGAATTTTTATAACTTGGCGTGGCCATGCCAACAGGTAAAGGTCTACTGGGCGCAGGTGTTCGAGGGAGTGTCCAGTATGTTAGATACGCAGATACAACCAACACCACACTCAGCACTGCTGGGTTGCACCCAGGTGTTCCGTTGCCGATCGGCCCAACACCGCAGGAGTGAAGAACGTCCCAATCCTCTACCCTCACCGTGACCCCCAACACCCGCAATCAAAACGGATGGTGGAGAACACGACACCGGGAGAAGGTGGGTAACAAAACAAGGGAACCCAAGGTCTGGGGGTACACAACTCGTCTCCTCTGGCTTCTTGGCAGCTGACAGCTTGAAACAGACGAGACCGCTAAAACGAAAGAAGGAGACAAGATTAAACACACCCCTACTACTATTACCAGTGCCAAGTACACACACGAACCACCAACCCCCCTGCTTACCCTAGATAACAAACGGGAGTGGCTTGATACGAAACAGGAATTCTTCCACTGCAATCGTATTGGTTGTTTCTTGCGTAACCCCAGACCAACCACGCCCCCCTCGGGAAACACCAAGAATGACAAAGGGGGTGGAATTCACAATTCTTAGGACAAAAAAGGACAGGGGAAAAAATGGTATCAAAGGGAATACGAAAGACACCCAAAAAAACCCTGGAATCTAAAAAAGAACACGAAGGTAGCACAAAAACGGCAGTTATTCAGCTCCTTCGTGAAACCACCCAAACACAGCGTATAACAAGATGGTTTGGATACAAAAAGGGATAATAACGGGACGTTAAAACACAAAGGAAACGCAGCCGCGAATCCCAGAACGTCACCGAAGATCAAAAACAGGTCCCCAATAAAGGGTTCAGAAATGCCCAAGGGAATAGGAAAACAAGGGAGCAGGGGAAAAAGGGGATCAAAACCCAGCACTAGAAAATACAGCTGGGACGGAGCTCCAAGGAAGGGAAACAAGGTAGAAGCACAGGAACAGGAATCACACGGCAAGGGACCAATAAAGAAACCAAGCACCTGTTTCCTGTTGGCAGCCCCCTTTTAAAGTGAGCTCTAGGGAGCGTCCATAAATTTGCATATGCACTTGGCACTTTTAAGAAAAACCGCTAACGGGGAACTAAGCAGAAGGAACCAGGCCCCCTTGAACCCCAACAGTACCCCCTCCCGAAAGCCTCCCTACAGGCCTTGGCTTCCCAGGGTGCAGGCGATGAAACAGACGAACTAACCGGGCAGCATGAACCCTACTTGCCGGAACCCAAGAACGGTCCTCTGGGGGATAACCCTTCCAGTCAATTAGGTAATACAGCCATCCCTTCATCCGCTTGGAATTCATAACAGTTTTAACCTCATACTCCACGTTATCATCTATTAAAACGGGAGGTGGAGGTGGCAACTCTTGAGAAGTGGTGACGTATGGCTTTAACAAAGAGGTGTGAAATACAGGATGAATACCATACTCAGCCGGTAAAGCCAACCTGATCGCAACTGGATTCACCACCTTCTGGACAGGAAAGGGACCTACAAACCGAGGCTGTAATTTTCTTGGTCCTGGCAACTTCAGATTCTTCGTTGATAGCCAAACCCTATCCCCAACTGCATACAGAGGAGCTGGCCGTCTATGCCTGTCTGCCTGTACTTTCATGGCTTTCTTGGACTCAAATAAATGCTGTTGGGCTTTCTTCCAGATTTCAATCAAACCCCTACTCAGGGAATCCACTGCTGGTACCCTCTCAGATGGCTGAATAGGAATGGTCTTGGGATGGAACCCCATTGAACAATAAAACGGTGACATGCCTAAAGCTGAGTGCATGCTGTTATTATATGCAAACTCAGCCACAGGAAGGGCTTGTACCCAACTGCCCGTCAGTGACGTTAGCAAACAGTGCAAATACTGCTCCATGGTTTGATTGGTACATTCTGTTTGCCCGTCGCTTTGTGGATGGTAAGCTGTTGACAAACGTCCTTCCATCTTTAATGATCGACACAGGGCAGTCCAAAAATGTGAAACAAACTGTGCCCCTCTATCTGAAACGATTGTAGCAGGAACCCCATGCAGTCGGATCACTTGGGCCATAAACACATCAGCCAATTCTCTAGATGTAGGCAACCCTGGCAAGGGAACGAAGTGAGCCATTTTTGTGAATAAATCCACAACAACTAAAATGGCCGTAAACCCTGAATCAAGCGGCAAATCGGTCACAAAGTCCATACTGACCGTATGCCAGGGGGAAGGAGGCACTGGCAATGGGTGCAACAACCCAGACGGTGACATGTGCGAGGACTTACTAACAGCACACACCGGGCATGAGGCCACAAATACCTGTACATCATGGGCCAGAGACTTCCACCAAAACCAACGCATACACAGCTCTTTGGTCTTATTGACCCCCGGATGCCCAACCAAGGACGATGAATGACAATATGTAAGAACCAGTGTACGCAATTCGGGGGGCACAAACAACTTCTTTGCCTGATACAATAACCCATCCTTTAACGTGATTCCAGGTTCCGACAGCCACGGAGCCAGATCTAACTGCTTCATTTCATCCTGCACTTTAACCATGAAATCGTCCATAGAAGCACAACAAACTATCTTATCACCAGGAATCATAAAACAGGACTCCTCCGTCTTGTTACCTTGTGACGGATCCGCATAAATCCGAGATAATGCGTCAGATTTCCCCTGTTGAGCAGCTGGCCTATACGTGATGGTAAAATCATATTCATTGAAGAATAGCACCCATCTCATCTGTCTGGGAGTTAAAGCCCTAGCGGACCGGAACAACTCCAAGTTCTTGTGATCCGTATAGATGGTAATGGGGTGACGAGCCCCCCTAAGGTAATGGCGCCATTCCTCAAAAGACAGCTTTATGGCCAATAGTTCCCTTTCGGCAATTGTATAATTCTGCTAAGCAGGTAGTAGTTTCTTTGAAAAGTACACAATTGGATGCATCAACCCAGATTCATTGTCACGCTGAGACAACACGCCCCCAACAGCTAGCTGGGACGCATCCGCCTCTACATAAAACGGAAGAGCAGGATCAGGATGCATCAACACAGGAGCAGATGTAAAAAGCCCAATCAATCTTTCCAAAGCCAACTGTGCCGCAGGCATCCACTCAAACACCACTCCCTTCTTCAGCAATGAAGTCATAGGCGAAACAATGTCAGAGAAATGACTGATAAAACGCCTGTAGAAGTTGGCGAAACCAAGTAGCACCTGTATATCCTTAACACATGCGGGTATGGGCCAGTTAACTATAGCTTCGATCTTCCGGGGATCCATCTTTATACCATCCGCAGATATCAGGAATCCCAAAAACTCAACATGTGTCGCACCGAAAGTGCATTTATGCAGCTTGACAAATAAACGGTGTTCCAACAACTTAGACAAAACCTGCGAAACATGAGCATCATGTTCCTCAAAGGACGGGGAAAAAACCAAAATATCATCAATGTAAACAATCACACTGACATCCAAAAACTCATGCAAAACCTCATTTATAAAAAACTGAAAAGCGGCAGGGGCGTTACACAAACCAAAAGGCATAACACAATATTCAAACAAACCAAACTTAGTACAGAATGCCGTTTTCCATTTGTCGCCCTTGCGGACGCGAACGAGATGGTAAGCACCTCTTAAATCAAGCTTTGTGAACACCTTGGCATGTCGCAGCTGGTCTAACAACACCGGTATAAGAGGTAATGGGTACTTGTTCTTTATTGTGACCTTATTCAACGCTCTGTAGTCCACGCAAGCGCGAAGATCACCCTCCTTCTTCGGTATAAAAAATATGGAGGAAGACACAGGCGAAGAAGAAGGCAATAAACCCATTCTTTAACATCTCATCCAAATACTGCCGTAGATTTTTCTCCTCCGGCTCCGACAACGCATAAACCCTACTACAGGGCAAAATGTCCCCCGGAACCAAATCAATACGGCAATCAAAAGCCCTGTGTGGTGGCAATACACACGCCTGATTCTTATCAAACACCTCCTTATATGCCACAAACGAAGGAGGCAAACCGTTCTGATCGCAACCACTCGCTGCACAAGACAACGGAGACACCCTATCAGTCGTCTCACAATAACAGTGAAGAAGACAGTACTCCGAATCAAGCGTAACCAGCCTCCGCGCCCAATCGATTCTGGGATTATGGGCCTGTAACCAGGGTACCCCGAGTACCACCCCAAATGCTGGTGCGGCAATCAGATCAAAACAGACCGTCTCAGAATGCCCATTATCAAATGTCATCAACAAAGGTTCGGTTTGTCGTACAATCGACCCAGAGGTTAACTCCGTGCCGTCAATAGCCCTCACGGGTTCAGGTTGTTTCTTCATCACACAGGGAACCATCAACGACTCGGCCAACCCAATGTCCATAAACTTCCCTGTGGCCCCACAATCCAATAATACCGACAAGGAAGCTCTACCACAAGATGAGTAAGCGAAGCAAGCAGATACCGTGAAATGATGCCGGACTCTTTGAACCGCCCCTTGTACGTCATATGGGTTACAAAAACCTCTTTCATGGACTAAAGGACTCTCGCTATCTCTTCCCACGAAAGCCACAGCCTTATTCTCCGGGATCCGGGACGGTTTCACTGGACACTCTCGAGCAAAGTGTCCACCCCTCCCACAATACAAACACAACTGCAACAAGCGCCTTTGCTCCTTTTCCTCCTTGGATAAGGGACCCCGCACCCCACCCAAAGGCATAGGTTCAGGATCTGTTTTCACTCCCCCATTCTCAGATGTTTCTCTCTTGGTTACAGTGGTCCTTGGGGGTTGAAACCTGATCTTTTCCCCTTTTCTTTCACTCATACGATGGTTGAGTTTGACAACCAAATCTATGAACTCAACACAATTTTCAGGGGGGTCTACAACCTGAGAGACTATATCTTTTAAGTCCTCGCACAAGCCCTGATAAAACAAAGAGGTTCTTTTTGCCATGGGCCATTGTGTCTCTGCTACTAGGCGATTGAAAGTAGCCACATAACCCAAAAGATCCTGCTTACCCTGCCGTAGCTTTAACAATTCAACATCGCTTGCCTGCATAAAAGCATGCTTAGCAAACAGACTATGCATCTGGTTTTTAAAGGCCGGGAAACTATTCAACACAACGTCATTGTTTTCCACTAAGGGGACCGCCCAACTAGCTGCAGTACCCGAAAGATATGAGATCACAAACGCTACTTTAGTAGTGTCGTCAAGAAAAGCGGTTGGTCGACACATGAAGTGCAAATGGCACTGGTTCATAAATATAGCATATCTGCTACTATCCCTGGAAAACCTCTCTGGAGCTGCTAGAGGCACCGGCACGGGAGTGTTCACTGTAACGGACAAAGGAGAAGGAGACCCACTCTGCCCCCCACTCCTCTCATATTTAAATGTGGCTGGTTGAATCAATGGGGGCTTAGCCTTAAGTGAGGGATCCCTCCCTCTTCTTTCAGTGCTTTCCTTCACCTCACTCAGTGTCCCCCGTAACTCCTGATTCTCCTGACGCAGGGATTAGACTTCACCCTGTATGTGCGCTAAAGCCTGCATGATTTCCTGCATCGAAGAAGCCCCCCCTGCTGCCTCCTCAACCATTCTTCACTCGGGCGGTGTGTTAATTCGTGGGCTTGGTTTTCTGTTCCGTTGCCGACCGGCACAACACCGCAGGAGTGAAGAACGTCCCAATCCTCTACCCTCACCGTGACCCCCAACACCCGCAATCAAAACGGATGGTGGAGAACACGACACCGGGAGAAGGTGGGTAACAAAACAAGGGAACCCAAGGTCTTGGGGAACACAACTCGTCTCCTCTGGCTTCTTGGCAGCTGACAGCTTGACACAGACGAGACCGCTAAAACGAAAGAAGGAGACAAGATTAAACACACCCCTACTACTATTACCAGTGCCAAGTACACACACGAACCACCGACCTCCCTGCTTACCCCAGATAACAAACGGGAGTGGCTTGATACGAAACAGGAATTCTTCCACTGCAATCGTATTGGTTGTTTCTTGCGTAACCCCAGACCAACCACGCCCCCTCGGGAAACACCGAGAATGACAAACGGGGTGGAATTCACAATTCTTAGGACATAGAAGGACAGGGGAAAACATGGTATCAAAGGAAATACGAAAGACACCCAAAAAAAACCTGGAATCTAAAAAAGAACACGAAGGTAGCACAAAAACGGCCGTTATTCAGCTCCTTCGTGAAACCACCCAAACACAGCGTATAACAAGATGGTTTGGATACAAAAAGGGATAATAACGGGACGTTAAAACACAAAGGAAACGCAGCCGCGAATCCCAGAACGTCACCGAAGATCAAAAACAGGTCCCCAATAAAGGGTTCAGAAATGCCCAAGGGAATAGGAAAACAAGGGAGCAGGGGAAAAAGGGGATCAAAACCCAGCACTAGAAAAGACAGCTGGGAAGGAGCTCAAAGGAAGGAAACAAGGTGGAAGCACAGGAACAGGAATCACACGGCAAGGGACAAATAAAGAAACCAAGCACCTGTTTCCTGTTGGCAGCCCCCTTTTAAAGCGAGCTCTAGGGAGCGTCCATAAATTCGCATATGCACTTGGCACTTTTAAGAAAAAACGCTAACGGGGAACTAAGCAGAAGGAACCAGGCCCCCTTGAACCCCAACACCAGGAGATCAATACTACGCCTACCAAGTTTTTGGTATTGAGTTTCCTTGGCCTTCTTGTTCCCTTCATCTTAGTCTCCTGTAGCTCCACGTCTTCATCTCAGCCCGGTTCATATCTGTGTGCCCTTTGTGGTCAGCGCCGGGACGCCCCTTTGCTGGGGCAGCTGTGCGTCTACAAAACGGTTAACATAACATAACATAACATAACATAGCAAAGCGCAGACTTGCATGTAAATGGGGACGGGGGCGAGCCCCCAAGTTCAAGGACTGCGTTAAGGATATGACAACATGGCAAGAACAATCACTGTGCTACGCTGAACTGCTTCCACAAAGTTCAAGGCCTAAAACATATGGGCTCCGCTCACACAATATCTCATCTCTCAGAGACCAGACAAGAGTATGACGCAAGAAGACTGCCCTACATGTGATGGGCAGGAGAAGAGTTAATGGGATACAAGGACAAACATAATAGAATGTTCTCGAACTCCAGGAGGGGTTAACTGTATTGAACATGAAACATAATTCAAGGAAAGTGAAGAATACACCTTCAGCTTGATGGACACCGGGTTGTAATACATATTGTTATATGTTGCTTAAGTAGCACATTGATAGGCCAAGGCAGGGAGGGGGGAGGGGACTGTTGAGGGTTGAGTTTTGTGATCTAACACATGATGATGAGTTACACATACTCGTTTCATACCACTAATGTATTGTACAATCTGATAATATAATAAAGAAATTAAATTTTAAAACAAATAGGACTCTCAAACTCAATCTTCAGTACACTCCTGGACCTATGGATGCTACAGAAGTAGTACTGCCTTGCTGCCCTGCCGCTTGAGGCATGCCCTGCTGTCTGAGAAGGAAGAATGAAGCTGCAACCTTCATCCCAGACTGAAGTGACTCCAAGGGCCATCTGACTTACTTCCTTTTCTGATCTACAGGGACACAACAAGCTTCAAAGGCCTGTCTGCAACTTCCCAGCTGACATTCTACAACTAATCGAGTCAACGGAAGAAAAATATAATGTGGGGACAAGTTACAAAATGAAACCTCAACACAGTGAAAACTCAAATCACTGGTATCATTTTTCTATTCATGACACAGTACAATTTATTTATTCATAAGCAAGCTCCATAACCTTCGCCCTCTCCAATTGGATCTAAGAAAAACATATATATTACCATACAAATAACCATACGATGATGCACATACAAAGGCATACAATATCCTTATTAAAACATGAATACAAACAAATACAAAAAATCACAGAGATGTATAACAATTAAATACTCAGACCAGTCTTCCAAATGTTTAAAGTATATATAGATGTTTCCCTAGTTGAGTGTACAGTCCATCGCAGGAGGTAGTCTTTTGGACATTGTTCACACTGAGCATACATTTAGCCTCTGGTTCTTTGGTGTGTCCCTCAAATATTACTATCCAAGAATCAGATTCAGAGGCTCCTCCAACAGAAGGTGTCAATGCGTTTCGGCCCTTTTAATATGGGTCTCCTCAGGACTGTGGAAGAATGAAAGCACCTATTAAAACAATAAGCACAAATTGTAGCCTCATTTGTGGGTGCATACTTGGATATGGTGCACCCAATTATCCTGCTACAACTTGACCTGCATTCACCTCCAACTGGACCTGCCTGAGCCCTGCTGGCCTCTGCTGTAGTGAGTTTACTGATATCCAAGAGGTGCCTCTTAGGTCCTGGACCCTTGGTGTGATATCAGTTGAGTTCCTCTTTGAAGAAAATGAGAAATCTTATGCTCTTCATGATCATTGATGGGCACATTTGTGTCCGTAAACCTGACTCTATGTGCTACAGAGACCCCCGGCACTGACCAGCAATGCAAGATCTGCACTTTGCGCTACAGCTTAGACAGCTTGCTGTGACTGCCAATGTGATTCTACAGCAATGACCATGCATGATTCTAGCCTGTTCTCCTTGCTACAGCTATGACCATCTGCGACGCTCTTCCTGTTCCTCACGGCATCCTCCAACGTGAGCTGGACTCCTCACGGTGGACTTTGAGAAGCTAACATTTTCAGTGGGACTAACCTGGTCCTTGTATCCAGCCCGCACTCCGTCACGGTCAGCCTGAACTTATGACTTTTACCAGGTCTCACCGACCAGATAACCTCGAGTGTTGCTTTGTGCTCTTAGCTGCTCTACTTATCTTAAATCTTTAAAATTGCATATCTCTGGCTCTGCAAATTAGATTTGTGTTGTACTGGTGTCAAATAAATGATTACAATTTACTCTATTTTATTTCTCTAAATTGGTAAGGGCCTTTTCTAGTGTTGTTTTTCACTTTTTACTGTGTGTGTGCTGCATAAATATTTTACACATTGCCTGTAAGTTAAACATGACTGCTTTTGTGCCAAGCTACCAGAGAGTTAAGCACTGGTTAATTTAGTGACTTTTGTAGTTCACCCTAACAAGGATTGTGACTGTTCCTCAAGAAGGGCTCACATGCCAGTCAACCAACAACCCAATTTCTCACAGTTCTACATTTAGGGGCCGATTATAATATCGGTTTTCTCGCATCCTCCTGGCCGGCGGAAGCCACCGCCGGCCCGAAGGATGCGGGAAAACCGCTGCGGACTGAAAAAAGACCCCCCGCCAGATTAGGATGGCTGGGGGATCTTTTTTCCGTCTGCAGCTTTTCTGGTGCGTCGCCTTCCGACCGCGGCGGGAAAGCTATAACATGGCTGGCGGTGTCTATCAGACACCGCCAGCCATATTATGATGTGTAAAATGTATGCTTTTCTGCCGTGGAAAAGCATACGGACCTTCACTTCGGGGGCCCGTTGCGGGCCCCCTGGGTGAAGGAGGGTGGGGGGCACATGGGGGGTACCTATTGTACCCCCCTGCATTTGCGTGAACAAAGCAGCAGGCACCGCAGCAGGCAAGCTTGAAGCTGCACCCGCCGCAATGTTAAAGATAGAGGATGTGACCGCCACCCTGGTGGTCACATCCTAATCTGCACGGAGGGAACGCCGCAGCCCATGCGGACGTTCCCTCCTACTCTGGGGTCGCGGACGGACTCAAGTCCGTCCGCGATCCTAATCAACCCCTTAGGTAGCACCATATGGGTAATTCATGTGAGTAAGGAACAGAGCTGGGACCCTGTTTGTGTGTGTATGACCAATTTCCCCATTTAGATGTTATCAGAAGCTTGTTGTTCTGCTTTCTGGGCAGCAGGGAGCCGAAAAGCCTATTCAGTGGATTATGTCCCTCAAGATCCGCCTGCACATTATCCAGCTCAGAGTTATCCACATCTCCCGGCCATTGAAACTACACTGCAGCATAATAGAGTTTGAAGTTAGGTTCCCTAACCCACCCTTCACTTGTGGGATATATAAGTTTTCTAAGACAATTATGTGTCTGTCAGACCCCCATATCAAGGTTCTGTAGTCCCTTAAAGAAGAGTGTGGGGTCTCATTATTCATAGCATACTTGGCAGCGACTCCATAGCCAGAGCAAAAATGATAGGTAGCAGTGGGTATCCCTGTCTGGTGCTTCTTTGTAATTGGGCAGGCTCTGAAATCATCCTTCCTGTTCATAGCAAAGCTTCTGGATCTTTATAAAGTAACTGCACCCATCCCAAGAAATCTGGTCCTAAACCTATTCTCCTCAACTCCACCAACAGGTAGGGCCAGCTCAGAGTATCAAAAGCTTTTTCAATATTGAAGAAGGCCACCCAGGCTTTAATACCACCTTGTCTGGCCTAATTCATGAATTTCAAAATGTCATCTGACATTAAGGAATTGTGGGGCTCATTTATGCGCCGTTGGAAGGTCACTTTTTGTGACCTTCCGTGGCGCAGGAGTCTGCTCCATATTTACGAGGCAGTACAAAGCAACTTTTTAGGGCTTAATGCTGCCTTGTAAATATTGTCCCCTTTAACACAGTTTTCTGCGTTAAAGGGGCGTGCACTGGGTGTTCCAGGGGGCGTTCCCAGCAACATCCATGCATGTTGACACTGCCCCAAACTTACGAGAACTCATAACTCTAAGGCAGCGCCAAAACCGTATGCCTCCCCATAGGGGGGGAGAGGCAAAACGAGGAGAAATATCTTTATATACTATACAAGCCCCTGCAGTAGTCCTCAAACACCTTTTTAATCTCTGATAGGGAATGACCCAATATACTTTCCTGAGTGAAGAGTGCACCAATAGGGAGTGTGAGGTCTCAGCCTTTAATAACCATCCCAGTAGGCTACTGGATTTATCACCCTGTGCATGCTGGCAGGCAATGTGTCCTCTGTAATCCAGGTGACATAATCTATTCAGCACCTCCTCATTTTCTATCCTACGTTTACTAAGTGGCTGTGCAGCCTTAATGGGCAGTGGAGATTTCCAATTTATGCATGCACTACTTTTTGGTCACCAAAGGATCCATCAACACCTTATTTACTCTACATCTCATTTTCATGCAAATCTCCTTAAGTACTACCATGAAGGAGTCACACTCTATTGAAATATCTGTGGTTGTGACCGTATTTTCAGTAAACTATTTCTATGGCCTCTCCCACACGTGGTTGGAATGTTGTCTCTCCCGATATCTCCCACTATAATCGCCACATTGAGCTCCTTGGGCTAAAGTTGATTTCAGTGGGTTGTGATGAGAAAGGCTGTGTCCCAAATAGTCCATGTCCACCACTTTCAACTCAATTTCTGCCATCCAGCTGGCAATGTCAATTTGTGATTTTGCCTAAATTCAAACATGCGTCTTGGGGAGGCCGCAGCTTTGTGCTGGGTGCTTCAACCGCCTGGTACAAGCTTCCCCTCCACATCAAATCCTCCACAAATCTTTTGACTTTTAGAACATTTCTCAAGACCTGGCTATTTCACTCCTCATAATTGCTTTCTTTTTTTGCCACTCAGTAGCCAGTACCGAGACACTCTCGGGTAGTCAAGCACTAAACAAGTTCATTTAACTTAATATGTATGCGGAGTAAAATGAAATCTCCCTAGCATCAGGGTCCCTCGCCAACCGCACATGCATTACCTATGTGTTAACAGCTCACTGCTATAACTGGTGTGCATTTATGATAGATTGGGCACCATAATGTGGCAGAGTGGACATGTCCTGATTTAGATCAGAAAACAATTAAAGTCCCCACAACACACTGTAGGCCCATGAGGATTCTGAAGCTTAGCTGGTGAGAATGCAGTAAAAAATATGGTTTGGTTTGCATTCGGGGCATAAATCATTATAAGTGGGAAGGGGTCCCCATTCGAAACTCCCTCAATCACTGATTTGGTTTTTGCACAGACAACATCCCACGTGGAATTGATATGAGCACCCCCCCTTGAGAACCATGAAGGTGTGGTACTATCTATTATGGAGCTTGTTTAATTACCAAGCCAAAAAATACATCTCCTGTAAAAAAGTAAAGTGAATCTGTTGTCATTGCAGGCATGTATATATTATATTTTTTGTGTGGGTGACCTTACTCCTAGCATTTCAAGTCATTGAAAATAATTATCTATACCCAATGTTCCCACCCTCCCAAGACCTCTGCAACAGACTCAGCACCTCACCACAAGGTCGAGATGATCTACGGCAACTTCGTGAACCAAGACTACCTCACCGCTCGAGCTCCCCCCTCATGCGACGCCACCCAACCGACCCTGCTCAAATGGTTCTGGCTAATGACAGAAAACACCTTGAAGACCATGAAGGCATCCACTCCAGGGCACCCTTAGACGCCTGCCCACACTACAACTTTCACAGTACAACCTCTGCCATCGCACCCGAACTACATCGGACAATCAACTGCTCCTTTAAGTCCTCCACCTTCCCCGAAGACTGGAAACATGCAGAAGCCAACCCCCTCCTGAAGAAATCCTCTGCAGACCTGACGGACCTCAAGAACTTTAGGCCCATCTCCCTGATTCCCATAGCAGCAAAGGTCATCGGAAAGGCAGTCAACAGCCAGCTAACAAACTTCATCAAAGCTAACAACATCCTGCACATCTCCAATTCTGATTCCAAAGCAGTCACCTCACCGAGACCACCATACTCGCTGCCACCGACAACATCCATTCCCTCCTTGACAAGGGCAAAATGGCAGCCCTCCTCCTCCTGGCCCTCTCAGCTGCATTCAACACCATCTCCCACCACACCCTAACCACCAGACTCCAATACGCCAGCATCCATGGCCAGGCCCTCAAATGGATCATCTCCTTCCTCGCTGGCAGAATTCAGCGGGGGGTCAGACTCCCTCCCTACCTCTTGGAACCGACAGAGACCAATTGTGGAGTGCCCCAAGGTATCGTCCCTCAGCCCCACCCTCTTCAGCGGCTACATGGCCCACTTCGTAACCATCATCAGGAACCACAGGCTCAACATCCTCTCATATGCCAACAACATCCTGCTGATCCTCTCCCTCACAAACAAACCCAACATCATTAGACACAACTTCCAAGAAGGGTTGAAAGCTGTTGTCACCTGGATGAAGAGCCGCTGCCTGAAACCGAACTCAGAAAAGACAGAAGTCCTTATCCTTGGCACCACCCAGTCCACATGGAACGACTCCTGGTGGCCCTCCACCCTCAGAAATCCCCCAACCCAGACAGACAAGGCACAAAACCTCAGCATCATACTAGACTCATTGCTCACAATGAACTGCCAGATCAACGCCATCTCTTCGACCTGCTTCAACTCCCTCCATATGCTTCACAAGACTTTCAGATGGATCCCAACCAAAACCAGAATAACTGTCACAAACGCGCTCATCAGCGGCAGACTGGACTACGGCAATGCTCTCTATGCCAGAATCAACAAGAAACTCCTTTGCAAACTCCAGTCTGTAAGAACACCGCAGCCAAACTGTTCCTTGACATACCCCATCACAGCCACATCTCCCAACTTCTCTGTGATCTCCACTAGCTTACAGTCAAAAGAAGAATAACCTTCAAACTCCTCACCCACACATACAATGCCCTGCACAACACAGGATCCACATACCTGAACAGCTGCCTTTCCTCTATGCACCCAAAAGACACCTCCGATCAGCCCAGCTTTCTCTGACCACCGTGCCATGTATCAACAAGACCAGAACAGGAGAAAAGTCCTTCTTCTACCTCACAGCCAAAGCCCTGAAACCCCTCTCCACTTCCGGCAATCTCCAGCACTGCCCCAGTTCAGGAAGGATCACAAGACCTGGCTTTTCGGATGACCCCAACACTCAACGGAGCAGCCCCCCTTGATCTCCAGAGCCTTGAGACCCTCACGGGTGAGTAGCTGTGCTTTACCATCCCTGATTTATTGATTCATTGATTGTGCGGCTAAACAGTTTCACTCGGAAAATGGTGCCTGCCTTTGTGGAAATGTTCCATTTATATTTCCCTTTCCTGACAGTAACCAACCCTGAAGCAGCTCATATGATAAGTGTGCTATGACACAGTCAGTAACCGAATACATGATGAAACAGTACATCGAAGAAAAAAATTATGAACACAGGGTTTCATTATGTAATGAGCTCAGACTTCGGGTGAATGTGGGACCTCTTCTGAGGTCCTCATCAACTTTTCAGTTGCATCTTTCTCTGGAGTGTCTTTTGCCTCTAGAGCCGAACCAAGAGTGTCTGACAAGCCAGAGCCAGATCCCTTTCTCTCACCACCTGTTCTTTAATATGTCTGCTGCACCAATTATTTTAGGAGCAGGCTCTCCCCCTTGCTGGGTTTCAGGTTTCTTGTAAATCCCCAGCACCTAGTGAGGGCATTTCCCCTTTGGTGTCCAGCCATGTCCATGCTTCATGTAGTGTTTAGAAAAACAGAGCATCCCCCTTGAACACTGTTAGTTTTATCAGGAACATTAGGGCATATCTTATGTTTAATTTATTAAGTGTTTCCTTCACCACGAGGGACAACTATATTTGTGTATTCAGACCAGGTCAGCACCTGTTTGTATATTATCTCTGTCCCCATATTTAAATAGCTGTGCCCCCACTGGGTGCAGTATAGTGGTTCAACTGAGAAGAATGTTGAAGTCATGTGCGGAGTACCATTTCTCCATATTTAGGTTCATACTCTGCCCCTAAATTTGTTCTGGCAAGCCGACAACCCTCATGTGAATGGCCTTTTGAATTGTTTTCATTCTGCGTTAGATAATTAACCTAGTCTAGTAATGTTTTGATATGCTTTTGGGTGTCAAACAGAGAAGGTGTCAGGATCGCCAATATTGATTCATTGTCACTCACTTGCTCCCTGAGTTTCTTGTAGTGGTCTCTCAAAAGACCCACATCTTTCGTCAATGCATTGATCTTAGGATCCAATGACGATTTGATGCCTATTATAGCCTGCAAAACTGATAAGAAGCACTTGTTCCACTGAGCTCAGAGCAGGCTTCACCAGTATGTTGATGTCATCATTCTCGACTGGGTCCCCTACTTTAGAGTTCTTAGACTTTACCATTTTGTCTATTTGTGAGAATATCCATTACCTATAAGAACATTTGCATGATGAAAGCTGAAGGGTACACAACAGGCTAACTAGTAGCCGAAGGGAACTCTAATCCTCTTCCACAGTTTGTACCGCAATGATAGTGGGTTTCAATATCGGGATTGCATTGATTCTGGTACCCCAGAAAAATACAGGAACCTACACTGCCACACCCAATCCTCACCGCATGATCAAGTCAGCCCATATAGAAGATTGTGTCTCTACTGAAAACACAAAGGGCAGGGCATGCTTATCAGTGCCAAGAACCTCCAGCACTCTGTATCAACATTCGAATTCATGTGCCCCCAGCATATTATATGCCACCAGCATCCTTTGTCACCTCCCTGGTACCACTCATGTGTTGCCTCTCCAGTCCATATACTCTTTTCCCTGCAGAGTCTCAATAGCACCTTCTCCACACAATAGACAACCACCCCAGAGAGCCACCACAACACAGCAACATCCACTTGAGGTCACCATCTGCAAACAACCCCCTGCTTGGATTAGAGCTCGCATCGCAGAAGAAGGCAATACCCAGAGCTGGGCATCCAGGACAATCCCTATTCAATGCTCCTTGAATTAACACAGTGCCTTCACCCCCAGTCCACCTCCTTGGTGGGTCCCAACTCACTTCATTGCACCAGGGCAGCGACCAACGCAGATTGCTGCCTACCTCTGACTTCGCCCTTGGGCACAATAAAAACAAGAATGCAGGCGATAGTCAAGGCCTTTCCCACAGCCGCACCACCGTCAAGCAGGGCTAATGAGCCGCACCGCAGTTCAGAGGTTCCGAACCAGGTTCCAGTGCACCACACTGGCCGAGACCTAAAATTTAGCCTCAATGGTGGGGAAGGGAAGTCACAACTAGAGTTGCCCGGTCGCCATTTAGGCCAAGACTTCTACCTGTGACCCACACATAAGAAGATATTAAGGGTAGACCACCGTCACATGTCAGAACTTACATTGAGGATCAAGAGTTCAATATTGTCCTTCACCATGTGGTTGAGTCCTTAATTAATACTGATTCCCAAGTTTAAAAGCTTAGTCGTCTTTGATTTAAAAAGATGTCCTCCCAGAGATGGCGCTGTGGTACATCTGACTAATGGCAGTGCCTCATACTTCCCCCAGTTTATTTTACATTCTGAGAATATCGAAAATTGGTTAATGGTGTGAATAGAATTGTTGATGGACGGAATGGGTGCGGATAATGTGACTAACCCTGGGCGTAGTTTATGTGGTAGCGCTACGCATAGCTACGTGAAGTGGACTTTGTACTACGCACGCTGCATAGGTACGCGAACTGCGCAGTGCGGTTGGGAAAATGCTGTTTGCCCTGATTGTACAGTGCCGGATGCTTGTCCACACTGTGCAATCATTGCAAACGGGATCTTGCACAGTGCAAGCGGTCATTTTCTGCTGCTTGAGTAGATTTGTACTTGAGCGGCAGCTTTCTCCATGCGGACTGGTAGTTTCTCATCGTGAGTGGTCGCGAGCATACGCGACCACTTGCAATGAGAAACCTGACCTCCCCTTGTTGAGAAACTCGCCAACTTGATGTTGAGGACCGCTACTCTACGTGTTTTTGCATTGTGCTACGTGCAATTCGCGTAGTGCGTAGTAGCACATACTACGCATGCTCCGCTAGCGTAGCGTAGTCCTACGCGCAGGGTTAAATGTGACCAGCATGTTGTCTCCATAAAAAAGCACTTTGTGCTTCCCTCTAGCAGGGGAATTCCCTTGATGACTTTGTGTTGTCGGATTGCTATAGCAAAAGGTTCAAGTGTGAGTACAAATATAACCAGATAGAGGTGGCACCATTGTCTCATTCCTCTCTGAATTCCAAATTCTGGGGATATGTGACAATTGCAGCCCACAGCGGCTGTGGGTTAGAGTAAAGCCATCGTACTTTGGTGAGGTATATACTCCAAATCCCTCTAGAGTCCAAAATATATGGTGCCACTCTAACCTATGGAAGGCTTTCTCCGCATCAAGCAAGAAAATCAGATATTGTCCTATAGCTGGTGCACTCTAGCACGAGGCCAAATTTGGCGTTTTATTTTCCCGTAGGGGTTGAGTTTCCAAGTTTTCATTATGACGTTGTTTAAAGTGTAATAGAACAGTTTCTGCATTTTGGGTAAGCAGCTGGTTTGAATCATGTTTGGTCTGTAATAATTTACGCAAGTCCTCCTTATTATGTGTAGTGTTATAGACATGAGCTAGGTTTTTAATCTATTTGACTAGTTCGTTTTGGTGTTCCTTCAATTGTTTTATCTTTCAGGGCTGCAGCAAAATAATTTCTCCACTAAACCATGCATTGCCTGCTGCCCAGTTCAACTGTGTAGAAGAAGCTGTGTTTTAATTCGCACTGAAGTAGGTTGTAAGTATCGTCTGCAATCGGCCTTGTCCTTTGGTAAATTGTATCTAGACATGTTAACCCCCCCACTGACTTACTGGAGTTTTTATCGAGTTCGAATGTAACCAAATCTGTATGTCATCATGATCTGAGATGTGAAAAAAACTAGAACAGATGTCGCAGACACCGTGTACACTACTGTGCCCTTGGACTGGCTTATAATCCAATAAAGCTAAATTTATTGAAACGGTCCACTGGAAATCATTAAAAATGAAATGTAGAACAAAGAAACACATTCTTTAATCCGGCTGATTATAGATGGCAAGTTATTTTCACAAAAGTCCTGATTTTTACAGAGGCAGATCCTATGGTGAAAAAAATAAGGTATGCACTGGTGAAGTATCTATTAAAGTGAAAAACAATGGCTCCTGTTAAAATAGCTAGTCCCATCATTTCATTTCAATAATCTTTATTCGGATATGGAGTGTCCATAAAAGCACAGACAATTCTCACAACGTTAATCGCTTAAAACATTTACATAAAAACATCATCTGGGTTTAAAACATACAACAGAGCTTTAGCTATATTAAAAACAGTTGGATGAATCATCATAGAGTTATCACTGAGACCAAAAATATATCAAGTTATATAGCAGCATCATATAATAAAGTGCAAAGTGCATATGGTTTTGGGGGAGTAGCAGCAGGGGGAAATAAGCTATTACATTCCATGCATAAAACTCCACACATTTTGGACATAGGTTAAGTACCAAAAAGCATATTCTTTATCAGCATAAACCAGGAGGTGCGTATAATACAATCAGATCCACTTATCAGGGGTTCATAGAAGCAGGTGAACGAATAGCCGTTTTCAAAAAGGTACAGGCACGGAGTGTTAAGTTTTCCCCATTAAGCTGAAGGATAATCCAGTAAGCAACCTTGAAGTCCGTTATTCTACTGGCCCTAAAGATGGGAATCAGAAGTTGCTTGCTATACCTTTGATAAAAATTACAAAGGAATAGGAAATGCAACATGGATTGCTTGACTAAATTGCCGCAGGGGCAAGGCAATTCCTCAATGTTGGGTTGGAAGCCTATGGGGAAGCACAACAAATATTTGAATGTGCCAGCTCTAAGAGGAAAGAGCAAACTTCGATCCCAGTGGTTAATATCTCTTAAAAGAGAACTAACTGGTAGATAAGAGGGGGGGGGGGGCTTCCATCGTCTATCATTGATGTTAGCCCCCCACTAACTTACTGGAGTTTTTATCAAGTTCGAATGAAACCAAATATGAATGCCATCATGATCTGAGATGAAAAAAACTAGAACAAATGTCGTAGACACTGTGTACACTACTGTGCCCTTGGGCTGCCTTATAATCCAATGAAGCTAAATTATTCAAACAGTCCACTAGAAATCATTCAAAATGAAATGTATAACAAAGAAACAAATTAGTTCTTTAATCCGGCTGATTATAGATGGCAAATTATTTTCACAAATGTTGTCCAACATCGAAGTTACAATGTTCTCTTGTTACTGTCCCGTAAAACAAGCACAAAGTATTTCGAGTCTACAAAAATACTTCAACAGGGGACACTACAATCAAAAGATATATAATTCATGTTTACTCATTGGAGGTTAGTCATTAGTCTCGTTATACGGATCTGCCCCAGTGGTAAATTCGGTAAAGCAGTGGGGAATTAAAATTTGAGTCCTGATTCCTACAAAGGTAGATCCTATGGTGAAAAAAAATACCGGATGTCCTGGTGAAGTATCTATTAAAGTGAAAAACATTGGCTCCTGTTAAAATAGCTAGTCCCATTACGCAATTGTAGCTGCAACTATAACCATTGTATGTGAGTGAACTCGCTTTCAAGCATGCTACGTAAACCAACCATCACTGTGAAAACTGTGCCATATACAGGTAAAAAACACAAAACGTGAACAAAGAAACGTGATTTAATGTAATTCGATAGTTCCCACGTGCGGTGTATTTTTCCTGCTGCAACATACCTAGAAAGTTCTGATCGCTGAACGGATTGCTAGGGCCTGTGGTCCGTCCGGCCACGTTGCCTTTTTTGGTGGATGCCCCAGTTCCCACCCGGGGCACAACAAGCTTGTTTTTGTTGGGGGTTACAGAGGGAGCACCAGGCCCCTGCAGCCCCTACCGGCACCCCTAGCAGAAGCCGGCTGTCTTTTAAACATTTTTGGTGGGTGCCACAGTGCCCACCCGAGCCACCCACAATCCTGACTTAGTTGAGCCACAGGGTGAGCCCCAAGGCACCATGGCCCCAGCCTGCTCCCTGGCTGCATCATACTGGGTGCTGGCAGGGGCCAGCACCATTAATTAGCTTATGCCAGGTCAGAAGCAGCATTTTTTTACTGCTCTTGCTGGGCAGGACCAAAGTTTCCTTTTTACCTGGAAGAGTGTGGACGGGGTATGCCCACACTCTTCCAGGAAGAAAACAGCAGCGTCCTGGGTGATGGGGTCCCCGGGACACTGCAGTCAAAACAAGCTTCAAGGGTTGGAGGCCCCGGGGCTATTCATGAATTGATTAATTGAAATAATGAATCAAATTAACCAATTATATTTGAATAAATGAATTAAAAGTTTGTAAAATTTCATGCAATATATATTTTAAAACACGTTCCAGCCTATTCTCCTGCAAACCCAACAACTCATAAATAAAATGAAACAAATATTTTAAATAAAATATAATTCTTTAAATACATTACCAAGCCCAAAAAAATAAACTTAACTAAAAAAATACAAATATATAGCATAAAATAATAATAAATTGTAACACTAAAACCATTAAAATATTACAAAAAAACAAAAAAAAAATTTATATATATATATATATATATATATATATCTCGAAGCAAGAAGAAGCAAAACTGCCGTCCCGGATCCCCAGGAAAGCAGGCAACTCCACGAATCCAATATTCAGGCAAGAGTTTTTATTAAGCAACGCTTAACAGAGACAAGAAAACTGACGCGTTTCGGGCGGAATGCCCTTGATCACAGTCAATTGAAACCCCTCACACCTGAACTTTTTAAACTGCGTGTGCATACCATGTGACACCTATAAACATGGACAACATACTACCACTACATATATTCATGGCAATTGTTTGGGAAAAGAGGGATACAAAGACACATGAAATTAATGTGACTTGAATTGCCTGACACACAGTAAAAACTTAATTTCTGAATGAATTCATTTTCGATAACAGTGGTGACAAAGATTATAACAGCATGAATGCCTAATGTCACCATTTTCTCAAAGTTTTTCAAAGGCAAGAGTAGTACAGATTCTTTCACTTGTAAATATCAACATTAAAGAAATAAATTGAATAAAGTAAATATCATAATTATATCACAAACTAACCCAAATTTTAAGTTAAATATGTTGACATTATTGATTAATCAATGTCTGTACAGGAATATAAATATACACCTACAAAAATTGATGTCACTTATATATGTACAAATATTTGTCGTTAGTTTACTCTATATACAAACGACCATATTTTCATATGTACACCTGTGTTGGGGAAACTATATTCAGTGAACGATATTTTGATACTCAATAAATACTATACAAATATATACAAAACTACTTAAAAATCAAATACTTCATGCCCTGTTTGTGTATGGATGGGGACATCGTTAGAAAAGGATGGCAACCCCACCTAACTGTGCTGGCTAAGAGGACATCAGACTACTGATGGCAGCCTCTATTTTCCCAAACAGCTTTCCTACGTCTGATAATATAATTACCCCAACAAAATTACTGGGATTGTGTAACCAACAACTAGTGAGTAACAAAAAAATAAACAAAATCATAAAATATTGTTTGACTTTGAATATGGTAGTTGTACGTGCATCATATTTCAACCTACAATGATGGAAAATTTGATTCAAAGTTCAAAACGTGAGATATATACAATGGGCGAAGTGAAGGAAAGTAAGACACCTTACTAACAAACAGAAAAAGGGGTGTATATACAATTATTAATTAACTTTGATGAATTAATTAAAGTGATCTACGTGGGGAGGCGGACTTCATTAATGAATATTTAGGCAAAGAAATACACAAAACCTCCTGATACCAGATGTTATATTCAGGGTTGTGTATACAAGGTAAAGTGACTTTATAGGAAATGATATAGGTCCTCAGTGGTGTTCAACCCATTTGGGACCTTAGTATCTAGCTCTAATATCATTCTGGATTCCAGTTGGCGAAGTAGTTTGTCTCTGTCTCCTCCTCTACGAGGACGAGGCACAGAGGTAAGGACAAAGTAGCTGAGACTTTCCAAGTTGTTATTGTGGACACTCTTGAAATGTCTCGCCACTGGGTAGGCATTATCATTATTTACAATTGCCCGGAGATGTTGCAAAATCCTGACGTGCACCGCAAGCCGAGTACTTCCAACGTACCGCAGGCCGCAAGTACACGTCAGGACATATACAGCAAACTCCGTTCTGCAATCATATTTGCCTTTGATTTTGATAGGCATGGGACTGAAAGGAGTCATGTAAGTACTGGTGTTTACACCGAACTTGCATGCCCGACAACTAGAGCATTTAAAAAAACCCTGATGTTGCGGGAACCAGTTTTTCTGTTTGAGGATTTCGGGAAATGCATTGGTCACATGATTTCGGAGGGTTGGTCCTCTCCTGAAAGTGATTTTGGGGTTTTCAGGGAGGTCAAATGCTATCACATTGTCAGTTTGTAGTATCGGCCAGCTCTTAGTAAGGATTGATCTAATTTTCCTATTCTGGCAACTGTACGGTGTGATGAATCTTAATTCTGATTCTGCAGAACTAGTTTCGATACTTAGTTTATCACTGTTCTGCTGAAGAAGGCATTCCCTAGATTTATTATTGACCTTTTGAACTGCCCTCTTTAAGGTATCTGCATGATATCCTCTCCTCCTGAATCTGCTCAATGCTTCATTAGTGCATCTCTCTAGGTCATCCTCACTGCTGCAAATTCTTTTTAGACGGAGCAGTTCTCCATAGGGGATGTTTTCTATAGTGTGCTGCGGATGGGAACTGCTGGCATGCAGGGTTGCATTGCCTGCCGTAGTCTTTCTATGTAGGGTGGTTGCAATTTTACCCAGTTTATGGTATACCCTTACATCTAAAAAATCAACCGATTGTTCACTGATATGGTGAGTGAATTTTAGATTGTAATCATTGTCATTGAGTTGATCAATGAACGCAAGTGCACTGGCAACATCTCCCCTCCAAATTAAAAAAACGTCATCAATAAATCTTACCCACATCTGGACATGTTCTTTAAAAATCTCTTGTAACGTTCCCATGAGGACCTGCCTCTCCCAAAACCCCACGTGAAGACACGCGTAGCTCGGGGAGAAGCAGGCCCCCATCGCCACCCCTCTCTGCTGAAGATATATTTCCTTGCCAAACATGAAGAAATTGTTGTTGAGGCTCCATGTTGTTAGTGCAACGAGCATTTTACTATGGTTATAACAATCAACCGGCCTGGTCCCCAAAAAGAACTCCATGGCCTTCAAACCTTTCTGATGTTCAATGCTCGTATACAGAGCCTCAATGTCTAGCGTAATTAGCAGAGAGTTGTCTGTCCAGGCGGTGTTGTGGATTTTGTTCAAAAAATGTCCCGTGTCTTTGATATAGGTAGGCAGTTTCACCACCAAAGGTTGCAGGAAATAGTCAATATATTGAGCAAGGTGTTCACCCATACTGTCTATAGCTGAAATGATTGGCCTTCCCGGTACGGGTGTAACTTCCTTGTGAACTTTTGGTATTAAATAAAAACGAGCCATGCTTGGTAATTCGACATGCAGGAATTTGTATTCTTGAATAGAGATTAAACCCTCCCTTTTGTATTGAAGGAGAAGTTTTCTCAATTTGTCCCTTGCTTTGTCGTACATTTTAACATCTGTTTTTGTGTAGCATGATGGATCCGAAAGTATATATATATATATATATATAATAGTAAGCTTATTTAAAGGGCCTTTTAGCCAGCTGTCCATTGGTTTGTTGGTGTGTCACTCACATTTTGCATCCTTCAACTAAAGCATACAGAAAGGGGCAGGGTGTCAGTCTACTTTAGCCACTGGATAACTTCACTTTGAGGGACTGCATTTTGCTGTTTCACAGCGAGCACACCCGTACACAAGTTAGTTCCCTTCAGTTTCAGTGTTTTTGTTTTTACTTTATTGCTTTCTTGTTGCCTTTGTATTTAGAGTCTGATGTGATAGCAGGACACTTTCTTCCAGTTCTTCCATGTTCAGCACAAGGCACATTCCAGCTTTAACAGCTCCTACCTACTGCTAATGGTATTGTAAATTTCTTTCAAGTGGCCTGACTGCTCCTAATTTACAACATACCAAATTGTGTCCAATTGAAACTGTTCTTCACAAGGTTGTCATTTTTTTAGCATTCGTGAAATGAAGTGCACTTCTTCCTGTCATGTTCATTTTAATTGAGGACTACAGTTATATTTGTATACCAATTTAGTCTGTCCATCCATCCATCTATCCATTCATCCGTCCATCAATCCATCCATGCTGATGCTGATGGCGTGGCTCAGCTGATGGGTCTGAAGTCCCTGCAAGAGGCACATGGGTTGGAGATATTATGTATGACTGAGACTTGGACGCGGCTGGACTGTAGGGTTGACTTTGGACTGGCCTGCCCGCCAGGGTTCAAACTATTGCATGTGCCTAGGCTGGAGGGAAAGGGGGGAGGGGTGAGGTTAATTTACAGAGACTCCCTGAGCCTAAAGACCATTGATATTGATCTGGTTGCAGGAGTTGAACTCCTGGGGTTCTCAATCAAGAGTGAGACGGGCCAATCCCTGACAGGTATTATCTGTTATCGACCACCAGGGTTCTTTAGTGTGCTGCAGCAGCAACTTCTTTTGGATCTGTTTACCAACATGGCGGCAACACATCGGAGAATTTTAATTTTGGGCGACTTTAATCTCTGGCCGAACGGATCCCTTGATACGGGCCTGGCCAATATACTCCAATCTTGTGAGGGGCTGGGACTGCGTCAACAAGTCACAGTGCCTACCCACTTGGGGAGTCATATGTTGGACCTTATCTTCGCCTCAGATGATCAGCTATACATGGGGGAGGTTCTCCCAATGGATTGGACTGATCATTTTTTGGTCAAATTCTATTTGAATTTGGCCAATTGGGATAAAATGGAAGGTAAGCGGAGGATACATTTTTTGGGGAGGGATTGGAGAGCCCTGACACAGAGGAAAAAGTATGGTGAGGTGTTTCCGGTGGAAGATTGCTTATCGCCGGAGGCTCAGGTCGATGAAAATTACCTCATCTTCTGTAAAAAGATCACTCTGATCCTAGACTCACTGGTGCCTCGAAAATCCTTTCAGAGTAAAGGAAGGCCATCTGCCCCCTGGTTCGGGGAGGAATTGAAAAAACCGAAGCTTGATTGTAATCGGGCTGAGAGAACCTGGAGGCAGAAATATTTAATTGAGGACAAAAAGGCCTAGAGAGCAAAAATACTGAACTACAGGAAGGTCATAAAAAGAACGAAGGCTGATTTTTTCGCCTCTGCGATTCTTAGAGCCTCGAATAGCTCCAGCTGTATTTTTAAAATTCTTAATACTCTGACAAACCCTGAGTGCTGTACCAATGACATTCTGCCATCTCAGAGGCTCTGTGATAATCTTGCCAACTTTTTCCGCGATAAAGTTGCCTCTATTATTGAGGAGTTGGGGACGACATCAGAGCCTCCGAGGGTAACAATTGAACAGCTGGCCCTTATTGAGGATAGGGGTGGGCCGACAGGGAATGACAGCTCGAAGGAGGCTGCCTTGGAGGCTCTCTCGGAGTTTCCCCCTCTCCAGATCGAGGATTTTCGCAGGTTAGCGGAGAGTATTGTGTCAGGCTCCCCCCTGGACCCACTACCTTGCAAAAAAGGAAGGAATTCGGGGAGGAACTTTTCCCACTGCTGTGTAAGATCTGTAACCAGTCTCTTGCAGAAGGGGCGGTTCCCAGCCAGTGGAAGCAGGCACTTGTAACACCACTGCTTAAAAAAGCCTCCTTGGATCCTGAATGTCTGAAGAATTTTAGACCTATATCTCTTCTCCCCTTCCCAGCCAAGGTAGTGGAACGGGTAGTGAGTGGCACACTGTCCGCGCACCTGGAACGGGCCAAACATCTGGAGGAGGAGCAATTCGGTTTTAGACCGGCCCACGGTACGGAAACAGCACTGGTGACCGTAATGGATGAGCTTCGGAGGCGGGCAGACAGGGGCCAAGCAGCAGTGTTGATTCTGCTGGACCTGTCTGCCGCATTCGACACGGTCAACCGTAACATCTTGTTGAAGCGGTTGAGTGAGGTGGGAGTTACGGGAGTGGCCCTTAGATGGTTTCACTCCTTTCTCTCAAGGAGACAGCAAGCACTATCCCTTCCTCCTTACCAATCTGCCTTTACTCCTGTCCCACATGGGGTCCCTCAGGGCTCGGCCATCAGCCCCATTCTTTTCAATGTCTATTTGGTACCCCTGCTGAAGATCATCAAGCGCCATAACATCAAAGTCATCAATTACGCTGATAATACGCAACTCATTCTCTCCCTGGAGGGAGAGCAGTCCATCTCAGCAGAAGGGTTTCATAGATGTTTAGGAGATATGACACAATGGCTGAAGGAGAATTCCCTACAGTTTAACATTGCTAAAACTGAACTGACGCACTTCGAAACGCATAAGAACAGGGAAGGGCCGCCCACGAATTTGTGGCCCCTAGAGTTCCCCAACCCCGGCCAGCCGGTAAAAATAGTTCGTAATCAAGGGGTCACATTTGATTGTAACCTCTCCTTGGAGGTGCATGTGGGGAAAGTGGTGAGCTGCTGTCTGGGGATTATGCGCTCTCTGAGGAAGATTTTTCCCCTTTTACCACATCAAGCCTGCGCCCTGATTGCACGTAGTACCTTACTTAGTCGGGTAGACTATTGTAACGCTCTACTCCTTGGGTCCCCTAAATTTCTGCTAGACAGGCTACAGCGGGTACAATCTGCCGCGGCTAAACTGGTATTAGGCTGGTCAAGGCGGACCTCTGCCTCTGGAGCACTGACGGAGTTGCACTGGCTGCCCGTGACACAGAGAGTTATATTTAAATCTCTTTGTCTAGTATTTAAAGCCTTGCATGGAAAAAGACCAACTTCTTTTCAGCAAATGTTTGAGTGGTACGTTCCGGGCAGAGAGCTCCGTTCTTCGAGAGGAATGTCAATAAAAGTACCACGCTTCAACAAAGTTAGAGCAGGGGGCAGAACATTTGGGGTGGCTGCAGCCAGGCTGTGGAACACTTTACCACTTGAACTGCGACAGAGCAAGGAGCTGCTTGCGTTCAGGAAGAACCTTAAAACCTGGCTATTCCCTAAGAACTAGGGCTGCGCATTGACCCCCTCCTGTGTTGATATGGTCTCGGAGTTACTAGCGCCAAGATGCCTGTTAGGTGGTAGTGCGCTTTAGAAATTGTATAAATAAAGAAATAAATAAATAATAAGTGGACGGCCTGCGGAATCGAAACTGCCCCAACCGTCGGGCTTTGGCCTCTGAAGCTGAAGGTGAGTCGCCGTGATCACTCATGACCGCGCACTGTTGTACTCATGGTACTGGGTCTCTGTGACAGTCGATGAGTCAAGTGAGCATCTGCTAAGTTCAGGAGGGAAGACCTTCCTCTGAACTGTTGTGTCTGTTTAAGCTCAGTGATCAAACCAGCTGGAACCGGTTCTCGTTGCTGGGTGCAGCTTGCAGCTGTGGATTCGCCTGAAGGGGAACCGGGATGTTTTGACTTCTTGGCCTGTCAAGGCCCTCTGTTCTCAGTCCCATTTGGGCAGGGGCAGCCTGCCAGGGATAACCCGCTAAGCAGCTCTCAGGGATTCAAAGGCTCTATCATCCATTTTGTTCATTTTGTTCATAGTCTGGGCTAAACACCACAAGTTGGCGCCCTCTCTCTATCTTAGAGGGAAGTAGAAATTAAAAGACGTCCATCCCCTGTCCTCTCTCTTCCACGTATTGTGGCGGCCATCTTTGACCGGTCTACTTTAATTGAAGGAAGGTATGCTGAATCACATTGTAACCAAGCAGGAGTGAATGCTGATCTCCTTTGATCCATGGAAATATATCATGATACTAGAGAGAGGGGTTACTAATAAAGAAAAAAAAGGGGAAAATGAAAGTAAGGAAAGGAAAGGAAAAAAGAAAAGAAAAGAGAAAGAGAAAGAAAAAGAATTGAGAAAGAAGTAGGAAAGAACAAGGACGTTTTTTTTTTCTTTTTCCTTTTTTGTGTGTGTTTTCCTCTCCCTCCCCTGTGCAAACTGAGTGTCCCTCTGGGACACCTTGCCCCCTCTCATAATGGCCTCAAAGCGTGATCCTGTTGGTCTCAATGCCTTCATAATTAATTACCCTCCTAATCTGTCTAAAAATGTGGCCAAAAAGCACAAACATTGTTTACTCAAATCATTACCCGAAACATTATTTCAGACATCTACTTCTGTGCTACTAAGGGAAAACGAACAAATGACCTCATCTTCAAGTTCAGAAAATGGGCTGGAAGAATGTCTTTAATACCATGCTTCGTATAACCGGCTCCAAGAATACTCCTTATGAACTCAAACTGTCAGTCTTGCCCTTGCCCTTCTTCAATGCAAATGCTACCATCTCCCTCTACAAAAACGGTATTATCCTAATCAAAGCCACGAATGACAATTGAGCTAAGATGGGTATTATATTCCCTTCGCTCAAAAATGCAGTAGTTTCTAATTCCTCTGAGACCCTATTAAACCTTCCTACCCCCATGACCTCTTTATCTCGCCTCACCTAACATCCGGGGTTACTCCAACTTCACACAAGTCTCTGCACTCCTTAAGTGATTCCCTACAGGAATCTTGTGGCTATCGATCGTACTGTGAGACACTCCTCACTGAGCTATATGCCGTCACACCTTGGGTCCCCTGCCAGGGCATCTTCTTTCACTCCCCCATTTATTCTCTCTGCTGGGGAACTTCCTTGCCTGATCTTCCCCATCACGCCATCAAACCATGCTGAGACCTGATTACTGCCACCCTGCAAACCTATCACACCCAACCCTCATATCCGCTCTTCGCTTGCATCCTTTCTTCCTCACTTATGCTCCTTTAGCCTCCCTTCATCCCTAGCTCATATCTCCATGCTAAATGGTTCTCCACAAGACCTCAGTGAGTCGTTTGCTCCCCTGGACCAATTCACTACCACCTCTGTATGGCCTGCCACACCTTGAGATACCTCCCATCTACCGGAAACCTCCACACAACCCTCTCCTTACAACCAACACCCAGATATTATCGCTAACCTTAATGAGATTTCCATCCACCTCTACCATCTTGCGTACGAAATCAAGAAATTGAATGACATCACTATCGAACATTTCCACCTGCTCAGAACGTTTATTACTTCAGGGCCACGACCCCTCGCCCATACAGGTTCTGTTCCTGCCCTTAACCAGCATATCTCTCTCCATTCCTTGAAAACTCTCCCCCTCCCAAATGCCTCCTCCCGACCCAGAAGACTGAAGGCTGAGCTATCGGGCTCTGATATTTGTGATCTTCTTGTCTCCTACTTCCACTGATTTGACTCTGACAAGTCCCTACCGGGTCAAATCCAAGCCATTCAGACCAACCCTTTCAGTGACAACTTCAATTGCCAAAACATCCTTCAGACGCCCACCTCCCACTCTACTGACCATTTGAAATGTGTACTTCTCAATTGCACATCAGCTAGTAAACATGCCCTCAATATCTACGATCTCATCCTTACTAAAAAGATTGATATCATTATCCTCGCGGAAACCTGGCTGAACAGCTGTTCCAACGCTATCCTTGACCTGCTAGTCCCGCCTAGCCATGACATACTCCAGATGGACAGAACTAAGAAACAAGGTAGAGGAATAGCTTGCATACAGCGAAATACACTCTCGGTTTCACACCCATAAACCTTCACTCTGACATCTAGCGAATATCTATGCCTCAAATTCACAGGCAAAAACCTCCCTGTAAACTACACACATTATACCACCCCCCTGAAGACAACCTCTCCTTCATTAAACATTTAATGGAAATCATCTCTTCCAATGACAACCCATTACTGTCCCAAATCTTCCTATGAGATTTCAACCTCCACTGGACTAACCCAAATGATCAAGCAGTGAACTGTCTAAAATCATTCCTAGTAGACCATCAACTGACCCAATGGGGCACACATGCTTGCCCTAAGGTCATGGATGTGTGCCACATGGCACTTCAAAAAAAGCAAGAAAGTGCTTTTTTAAAGGAAGTTGGTGGTAATTACCGATTCCTTAACCCCTTCGCTGTGGGGGTAATTCCCCCGCTGTGCTGAGGGGGAGGGGGGCGTGCACAGCGCCCCCATGCTCATGACGAGCTCAGCTCGTCATGAGCCACAGCGTTCCTGTGCTCATGACGAGCTGAGCTCGTCACAGGTGCACCGGCTCACGTGGAACGCTCAGCACAGCAGGGGAATTCTCTTCGCACCTGAGCGTTCCACGGGCCATGACGAGCTGAGCTCGTCATGGGCACCGGAGCGCCGTGGCTCATGGCGAGCTCAGCTCGTCATGAGCATGGGAGAGGTTAAGGCCCAAAAGCACTCTTTTATGTGCTTCTACATTGCATTTAAGGAATTTTAGTGCACCTCAATCACACATGTACATACCTACACCTCTACCAATGCGCTACAGCCCTCATCTATAGCTGTCATTGTACCCGAACCCAAATTGAGCAAAATCTGTGCGCACAAAGCTCTGCCTTTGATCTTCTGTGCTGACCTATCCTAATCAATGCACACACAAATCTGCCCTTTTATAAGAAAGACTCTCCTACGTCCTGAGTGTAAGCAGGTGTGATGGGAGATGGAGGGTGAGCAAAAACCTTAGGGACTTGAGTGTTAGCAAAAGCCTCATGGAACTAAGAATTAGCTGTAATCTCGGGAAACTAATTGTGAGCAGGAACCTTAAAGAACTGGGGGCGAAAATGAGTCTCAAGGAACTGAAGGTGAGTAGGAGAATTGAGGATTGAGTAGAAGCCTTTGGGAACTCTGAGGTAATAGGAAACTCAAGGAACTGAGGTTGGAGTAGATAGTCTTGGAACAGGAACCTAAGGAAACTGAGACTGAGCAGGAACCCGAAAGAACTAAGGGTTACAGCAGACTATGGAATTGGGGTTGAACTGCAGTCTCAAGGAACTGAGGGTGAGTAGGATCCTCAATGAACTGAGGGTGAATAGGGGGCTTTAAGATCTGAAGGGGATTAGGAGCATAAGGAAACGGAGTGAATAGATGCCTCAAGGAATAAGAGCGAGTAAGAGCTTCAAGTAACTGAGTGGGAAATATGAGACTCAAGGAAATGAATGGGAGTACAATGCTGGAAGATCTGGAAATGAGTAGGAGTCTCATGGAACTGATGGTGTTTAGGAGTGTTAAAGGTAGTGAGTGTGAAAAGAAATCTATGGGAATTGCTAGTAGGAATCTCAGCTTGACAAAAAGCCACAAGAAACTGAGGGAGATGAGGAATCCCAAGAAACGAAGATTTAGCAGGTGTCCAGGAAGCCTTAAGGAACTGTCTCTGAAGATGGGGCTCAGGAAACTAAGTGTAAGTAAAAGCCCCTGGGAAATCAGGGAGAACAGAAGTGTGGAGGACCTGGAGCCTAGTGGACTCGGGTTCTTGGATTTAAATTCCCGGACTCCAACACGATGAGAGCCTCATGTGGAATATTTGGGGCTCAAGTTACAACCTGATACAATGCTACTACGGATGGTCATCATCGACCACTCCTGCAAAAAGCAAAAGCTAAATACAAAGAAGCTAGTATCTCGAGCCTTAAATGTGGATGTAGAATATCAGGAATAAAATTCATTAAAGGCTGACTTAATATTGAAGTTGAGGCAGTGACTGAACTCTACTGAAGGGATTTATATACGAAACTAACACAACGAACTGGTATTTTGAGTATAATGTCTCTTTTTCATATGAAGAAAATGTTATTAAATGGAAACCTTTCCTACTGTGAAAAGGAAATTAAACGAGTTAGTGGAACAACTATCATTTAGAACTGAGAAGTACTCGCATAATCGAGTGTTTTGCTAACTTTAAATTGCAACAGGAGCATCAAGCTATTTGTTTCTTACAATTTGTCCTGTGCATAATGTGATGGGGGAGGGGTAGGAGTTAGAGTCGTTCATCTCTCACAGATATTATTTAAACTTGAGCTGACTGGGGCCCCATGGAAGGGTAGGGGCCCCCTAAAGCCCCCCCCCCCCCGCCACAGGGGTACCTGCTCTGGCTCAATGGCCAATAGAAGAATTAAGTTAATGCAAAAAATACTGGAAAAGCTTTAGACCTGCTTATCATGTCTCAAAAACATAAAGTTAGCATGATATAGGAATTTTCATAAACGTTTGTGTTCCACCTGGCATCTTTAGGTGTGATTCCCCTCACTTTTTTGCTTTCTGACGTCCTATTTTGACTGTGTGCTGAACCTTGTTTATGCCAGCTTTAGGACTCTGTGCAATTTTTCCCTGCTGACCAGTGCTAAAGTGCATTTGCTGTGTGACTAAAATGTAATGGCATTTGGTTTCTCCATGATTGGCTTATTTAATTCACTGATAAGTCCCTAGTGCAGTGCACTGTATGTACCCAGGGCCTGTAAATTAAATGCTACTAGTGGGCCTGCAGCAATGATTGTGTCACCCACATGAGTAGTCCTTTAAGACATGTCTGGGGCCTGCCACTGGAGAGCCTGTGTGTGCATTTTTAAACTGCCATTTCGACCTGGCAAGTTCACCTACTTGCCTGCCCCAAACCTTCCCTTTTATTCCACATACGTTACCCCTAATGTAGGCCCTAGGTAGCCGCATGACCAGGGTGCAGTATATTTAAAAGGTAGGACATGTTCAGTTAGTGAAAAACTGCCAAATTTGTTTTTCACTACAACAAGGCCTATCTCTACCATACTTTAGCTTTGGAGCTCCATGTAACACTTTACAAGTGTATCTTCTAATTGTGAAAACATAAGAAAAGTACATTTAGGGTCTCTGGAATCACAATTTAAAAGCACATCTATTCATGAAGTTGGTTATTGAGTAACAGGTCTGAAAATGCCACTTTTAGAAAGTTGGCCTTTTCTTACTTTAACCATTCTGGGCCAGGTGTTGGAGCCTAAATACCGGTCGGTAACAGCCGATTTCGGCCGTTACCGACCGGAATTTAAGAATTGGCATGTAGGGGCATTTATTTTACAGATTCGGTAAATTAACCGAATCGGTAAATTTACCGATTCTGTAAAATACCGAATCGGTAATTTTACCGATTCGGTAAATCCAAATGTAGGTGGGACTCTTCTGAGTCCCAAAGGCCATACAGATTCGGTATTTTACCACCCAATTCAATTGGGTGGTAAAATACCGAATCCAGGTGTGCATGCACATGTGTGCATGCACACCTATGCCATGTGACAGACAGACATGCCCTTAGGGCATGTCTGTGTGCCACACGGCACACATGCCTGTATTTGGGGTGCTAGGGGGGGTCAAAGTGACACCCCCTGCACCCTTGCTGAAATCGGTATTTACCGAATCGGTAAATACCGATTCGGTATTGCCCATTGATTCCTATGGGCTTCAATGCCCATAGGAATAAATGGGCATTACCGAATCGGTATTTACAGAATCGGTAAATACCTACACCCCCCCCCCTCTATTTTACCACTTCTTAAATACCGAATCGGTAAAATTTGGTATTTAAGAAGTGGTAAAATAGAATTACCTACATCTAGCCCTTTGTGCCTCTCTCTGGACTACACGTTTGGGTCGGGTGTCAGCTGGGCTTTGTGCATTCCCTCTAGACAGTCACACACATAGGAAGCTGAGGTGTGCCCTGAATACCCTGATGGACCATCACCAGGCTGATGGGTCTTCTTGAGCAAGAGTGGTGGGAGACATTTGCACATGAGTAGGACTGTGCCTATCATCACACAAAGAGTTGCATAACCCACTGTAGTGTGTCTGGAGCCAGGGCAGGAAAGGGAAGGGTTTTGTGCACTACAAAGACCTTTCTTTGAGGTCTCTCTACTTTAAAAGGCTAAACTGCGTGCAAGTACTGGACCTCTGACACCATATACTCAGAACACTTTTGGAACTGAGGACATTCTACCAGGAAAAAAAGCTGCTGTGCTGCCAGGAGGGACTGTTGCTTTTCTACTTGCTTTGCTTTGTTGGCCTGCTGCCTGCAACTTCTTGCCTGAGAGTGAGAGGACTGGGTTTAACTCCCTACATCCTGCATCTCTAAAGGTTCTCCAAGGGCGTGTTGTGTTTTCCTTCTGTTTCTGAAGTCTCAGGGATATCAAAGACTTCACCTGCATCTTGCTACCAGCACCTGGGCTCCTCTGCTGTGAGTCCTGCTCTGCCAAGTGGCACCAACTCCTGTCCTGGCCCTTGGAAGTGAGTGTTTGGTGCTGCAACCAAAGAAACCAATGCATCTACACTGAAGTGTCAATCAGAATCAGTGCATTTCTCTGCGATATTGAGGCATCTTTGCTGCCTGCATCGAAGCCGTGGAGACCGATCGCCAACTGTGCAATGCAACAACCTCATCTTACAATGCAGCCCTTACTTTACAGAGGCAGCACCTCCGAAGCATGAGTCTCGGACACCGAACAACCGACGTCTGTGACTCACTGTCCCTGATGAATTGCGGCACTTCATGCCAATGCATCACATACATCCCAGTAGTTTGACCTCGATGAATCAGCCCGACGCACAGTGCTATTGATATCGACGCATCAACGCATTGTGTGACTTCGGAAACAGCGCATTGCCTTTGACAGTGACGGGTTGCCCCCAAGCTTCAACGCATCCAAGGTACTGTCAGCAGATCTTTGGTCCCCCTGTATCTGACCCATGCTCCATCGTGGCTGGACTGAACGTTTGGATTTTTCCTGGTCAAGCACGACTAGATAGCCCCAATTGGAGCTATTGATGTTTTCTAAGCACTGCATTTTGATTAAATCTTGCAAAATCATATATTGACTTGTGTATGTTGGATTTGTATCGTTTTGGTATTGTTTTACTCAGATAAATATTGGCTATTTTCCTAAACTGGTGTGGAGTTCTTTTGTGCTGTTTTCACTGTGTTACTGTGTGCACAAATACTTTACACATTGCCTCTTTAGTTTAGCTTGATTGCTCTGTGCCAATCTACGAGAGGGTGAGCACAGGTAAACTTTAATGTGTGCTACACTTACCCAGACTAAGATTGTTGTTCCTGTTTGGACAGGGTGCATATCTATGCCAACCAGAAACCCAATTGCAAACAGTCTGTCTTATGAAAATTAGATTCCATTTTGTATATAATTGACTTATTGGAGGTTTATGTATTCCTGTTATTTTTATTTATATATTTCAAGCCACCACTTGTTATGTTTCTCATGCACATACATGATTTATAATCTAATTCTTTCAGTGTATCCCATGCTTTATCTTCAGCACACAAATCTCTGGTCCTCAATTCTTAATTTTAATTTGGCATTAAAGTCTCCTATTACTATTAATATTTGACTATGGCAGTTAATCCCAATGTCTTATCATCACCATAACACTCTTAATAATAGATGATATATAACATTCTGCATTTGATCACAATGGTCTATTGTAGATTTTTTGTAGTTAAACTATCATATTGTTTTCAAGGCAATTTTATCAACATTATATCCCTACAATTGGTATCAGCAATTGTTACAATTGCATTAAACTTGACTGAAACACCCTGTGCTCCAGCATGGATCTTTGCTATGCAGAGGGCTTCCAAGATGAGAACTTTGTGACTTCTGCCAGATCCAAGATCGCTGAGGATAGAATGTGATGCACTCACTCAACCTCCAAATGAAAATGCATCAAAACATGTGAGGTCGGAGGCAGTCAAAAAGCTCACATGGCCTACTGGAACAATGTGAATTATCAAAGGCCTCACTCCTGTCCTTTCGTCAGTCATCTCACAGGCCTATGCTCAGTCACCTTAAGTGCTCAAGTTGATCACGGATTCTTTGACGATGATTGATCCTCCCACCAACATCTAACATCTGCACTGAATTCCCTGTGTTGACAGTTCCTGAGGAATTCGTTATCTGAAGTGTGCTTGTGCCATATCACCCCACCGCAAAATTAAAACTCCTTGCCACCACAAATCTGCCCCCCAGCCATTGCAATCCTGTCTAACTATTCTTTTAAAGACTCCAGGAAGCTTCTGTTTCTCTTTCATGAGTACATATACAGGATGCAAGGTCCTAGACTCCTCTGCTTCAGACACAAACACTATCACACCACTGGGTAAGACTGCTGCTCTCTGCTTGACTTTTTGTATCTGAAGTGTGAGGCATCACGAACTGCAGCCCTGAAACCCATGAAAGGTGTACATTGAGCTAGGAGAGAATGATGCTGTGAATGTCCGTATTACTTAATCGTAATCATCGTTATTCCTAGCCCTACTTGTACTCATCCCAGTCATTAGAAAAAGTGGTACACTCACCTCTATAGGCTTTCTTTCCCAGCATTTTCCTGACATTCCAAGCTCAGATGAAGGATAAAGGTGTCCAAGGTGGAAGGACAGGCCATAGTGACTAGAATGAATAGGAGTAGGACTGGGAGTAATGATTACTGGTAAATGTTAAATGTTGTGTGTGTGTATATAGATTTTATTATACTTACCTCTTAGTAGATTTTGATATACTTACCACTTAGTTGACAATAGTCTCTTGTGCAGTATTTGTTACACAATACTTTGGTAGTTTACATTGATCCAGCGGGACACCAACCTGCGGACAATTATCACTAAACACTCATTCGGGTCCATAAACCACACTCACTCAATAATCCGGTCGATGAAACCCTGTTGGGGATCAATTTTGGGGCTAATTCTATATATCCGATTTGCCTCTCAAATCCTGAGCCTATTTAATTACTTAGCCCTTTTTTTGCACATGGATCTATTTTAGTTGATTAGATTTGATAATTTTAGCAATGAAGTGTTTACCTGATTCACTCATTAAATAACCACAGACTTGGTTAAGATTTAAAGTTTTATCTACATTTTTTCCAAGAGAATCAAAGACAAATCACAGTGTTAACTCCATCATTCTGAAGAGGTAAGGTTTGATTTATCTAGATTAAACTATATATTTCAATGACGAGTACCTCAGGAAGAGAGGATAGAGAGAAAAGGCACATTGACACAATACACAGATTTATATTTACCTAAGATGGTGCAAGGTCAGACCCCTCTGGCCAATAGTTTTTGGCCCCTCGTAAATAATTTCAGATGACAGGTTCAGGACAGGATTAGGACAGGACAGGTAACCTCTTCTGGATTTGACGCCTGCGTCTCACCCCTCTGAGGCTAATTTCCTCGTCGATTCTTCTGCAATCTCCTTCCTAGTTCTATTACCTCCTTGATTCTTCCGTAATCTCTGTCCTAGTTCTACTTGCTTGAAAATTCTAAGTCTGCTTTTCAGGTATTTTGATCAGCATTCGGTCAGCATCTCTATCTCTCAGCGCTCTGGCAGCGATAATGCCTCCTAATCTAACTAACTGGCCCAATTATACCTTTTGATGGCATGTCCACCCCTAAATGTTTCAAACTTGTGAAAACTCCTAATTCCGATTGGACAAGCCAAGGGGATGATCATCACACTATGCTAAGTTTAATACTTTTTCTTAAGACATTTGTCTTATGTTCCCGCCCACTAATTTGTTTCTCCCAAGCTTTATTTCCCACCCATGTTCATAATGCATTTATCAACATTGTATACAGTTTGTACATTTGTCCATTGAGTCTTCAGGATGTTCAGCTGGTTCCCAGGACATGTGGAAAGGGTGTCCAAGACTTGAGATCATGACTCCGAAGCTGTTTCTGCCGTGCTTGTGGAAAGGTGTCATGTGAGTGTCAGCCCTTAACTCTCTTTAAGGCCCAAATACGCACTAACAGAGAAGTCAAAAAGACAAGATGTTAGATTCAAATAAAATGATTTCACTGCATACCACTGATCTCCACTCTAAGCCCATTTAATTAAATAGACTATTTATGCATTATCACTCAGTATATAACGCAGTTTTAGTTTCAGCAGAGCAGATGCTTAGCTTGTGAGTTCTTGCAGCGGCAGCAGTCCCTCTGCGAACCTGGGTGCGAACTGTTCATAACTCACACTACATAAGTATTGAAGAATCATTTTGTGATTCAGTCCGTCAGCTGGCATCTGTCTGAGGGATTTGTGAAAACATATCGGAGTTCTTTCTGTGATAGATACCCCTTTGATGCTGCCTCTCCCCACATCAGCAGGTAAGGCACCCTCTTTCCACAGTACCAACATACCCCCACAAACCTTCTTGGGCCCGGAAGTGTCCCTGTGCGGTTGGACAAAGAAGAATCTTAGTCATGTATAGGTTTACATATATGAAAAAATGATTTAAAGAAAGCAACAACAAATAAGACTGAAGGGAGTCTGGTGCTGTGGTTGCTGCCACGAAGTTGGGGTCACTGCCATTCAGGACTCAGGACACAGTTACACATGTGGGGGGCGCTAGGTGGCGCACTTGCGGAGGGCCGCCTGAGTGTGAGGCTCTCGCCGCCCGGCGGCATTAATCCTTTCAATATCCTTTCTATGGCACCCCCGGGGGCATCTACAGCTGACAAGTGATTGGTGTGCCCCTCTGACACCTCCTGGCCGAATAACTGGGCGATCGCGGGATACTGCGCCTGCACGGCGCTAAAGGACTTAGGCCGGGAGAGACCCGTGGAGCTGCCTTTGGCAGACGCCGGCTGTGTGCCGCTGCTTCCCATGAGGCTGTGGGCCGTGACGGAGGAGGTACGCTACGCTCGGGGCCTTACCTGACCGGAGGAGCTCTGTCTCCGCGGCTTAGGTGACCGGACGGCACCGACGACCCCCCATGTGTATGGGGGTGATACCACTGCCTGCAATCATTGGGGCTGGCGATAAGCGGGGGGGACCCAATTGCACCACAGCAGCCACTGACTGATTGATAAGCGCAAGGTCTCGGAGAGCCCCGGGCTCTTGGATATTCCTCCCCATATAAAATAAACGGAGAGACAAAGCAAACCTGAGCCAACACACATCACTACATTACACATCGTGGATACTGCCACGACCTGTAACTTGCCGTGTTCAGTGGCCTGGAAGCCACCTTGCAGACCGGCATAATTACTGAGCACTGCACTGCTTGCCTGCTACGCGGAGTGCGCAATCCATTGCCAGTGCCACTCCCAACATCATTCCACTTGGAGAGCAATAGAAAGGAGCATCACTGCCCGACATGGCCCAAACCCTGCTGCCCCATCATCGGCCTTTAGGCCTCGCATGGCTCGGCTGCCCCCAGAGCACCGAAAGGCTGGTGCCCTGTGAGCAAGAAGCAGCGATACAGCATAGGCACGCTCGCGAAGGCGTGACACCAGGTGGCTCCATAAGATTGTTGGAGGGAGGCAGGCCCACGGAATAGCTGGCATCCTACCACTCATTTCCGCTGCCCAACGCAGCACTGCCCCGCTGCTCCTGCAGGAGGTGGCTTTCCGGTCTCTGTGCTCAGCCATTGCCCCTAGGTGCGGCTGCGCTGCTACTCTCGGAACCATCATGGGCAAGACCGACGCAAGGCAGCCAAAACTCAGCTTCGAAGCCAATAAGAGACTAACTCGTATGGGACAGGATCCTCCAGAACAAGCAGGCAGCAATGGGCCCCAAGGAGAAGCGATCGAACAACCCACGGACATACAGGCTATACTGCCGGAAGTTCGTCAAGGATTCGCCACGATAGCGGACAAGGTAGACAGGATGTCGTCACGGATGGATGCCATGGTCCGCAAAATAGATCTGCATGAGCAGAGGATTAAGGAAACCGAAAGGCGTATCTTGGACTCGGAAGCCGCTACTGCCAGACACACCACGCAGCTCTCTCGAATGGATAACTTGTTGAGAACTATTGCAACCAAAAATGAGGATTTGGAAGCGAGAAGTAGACGCAACAACGTACGAATCTTAGGGATCCCAGAGACGACCAACACAGGCCGCATGGAGGACTATGTTGAAAAAATGTTGATGGTGGCGATTGGGTCAGACGCTTTCTCCAATTTATTGTCGAGCGGGCGCACAGATCGCTGGGCTCTAGGCCCAAACCAGGCGTCACTGAGAGACCCATTATTGCTCAACTCCTAAATTACAGGGACCGAGATGTAGCACTGAAAGCGGCACGCATCAAACAATCCCTATCCTATGATGGTAATTCCTTTTCTATATATCCTGACTTTACACCTATGGTCCAGGAGGAATGACGGAAGTTTCTAGATGTCAAAGCGAAGCTAGGTAAAGCACAAATTGACTATGCCCTTTTATACCCGGCACGTCTTAGGATCACACACCAAGGAAGGCAGAGTTTTTTCACTAAACCACAACAGGTGGAAGAGTTCCTTAAAAACCTTTGCCGCTCCAACAGACCTGGCAATGACGAAGAGGACCCCTGACGATCGCTGCTAGCAGAAGTGGACGGAGGAGGTCAGAAAATGCTTATTTGACTGGTGGTGTCTTGAAAATGATTGATGTAACCGTGAGTAGCAACATACATGCTGGGGAGATGAGCCAAAAAGGTATATGTGGCCACTAAGTGACGTACCCCGGGGTGCTAAATGCTAACTCGCCGGGCCCCCTGTGTGCTCGATGGCACTGCGACCATGGTCGTGAGTGCCTTGGGGGCAAGGGGCTGTTGTGTAGCCACCTAGATATGACCCCTGCAGGGAATTACCCCGGGCTACCTTGCCACATAGGTGTGGCAGGAGCTGCACTTTGTTGTTCTTGCTTGGATGACACTTTGGGGTGGGTGGGGTGGGAATGTACTATTGGCATGTTGGGGTTGCTGCAGTGGGAGGGGTGGGAGGGATGGAGGAAAGAAGGGATGTTTGATGTTTTGTGCACTATTGACACACACAGTTTGACGATAAGAGATTGTATGTTTCATTTGAGAGTCATTGGAGAACTGAATATACTGCGCAGGCCAATGGGCTGCGCACTGCACGGAAGACCACGGCGCTATGCTCGTAGCTTACCACTTTTTTGTGACATGTTTTTATGGCTACTGACACGGGAACACAACTGAATATTATCACGTGGAACGTCCAGGGGCTGGGAGACCCTAGAAAGAAACGGCAGGTATTAGGGTATTTAGACAGACACCACACGCATATAGCAATGTTGCAGGAAACCCACTTCTCATCTCATAGGGTTAACTCGTTTGCATCAAGATGGGCTGCGCAAAGTATTTTTCCTCCTACTCTAACTATGCTAGGGGTACAGCCATACTAATCAAGAAACAGGTGCCCTTCCATTTGGATGGGTCGGACAGTGATGATCAAGGAAGGTACTGCATGGCATGGGGACGTTTGGGTTCGGAATCGGTCACGTTAGTGTGTTGTTATGGGCCCAATGTAGATGACCCGGACTTTTTAGTTTCCTTATGGGAAGCAGCGAGAAACGTGGGATCAAATCACATTATCTGGGGTAGAGATTTTAACGTTACTTATGCCCCAGCCCTGGACAGATCACATCCTGCCCCACACCATCATACTAAAGCGAGCAGATTACTCAGTGATATTATCACGGATAATCAATCACCTATTAGATGCATGGAGGCACATACACCCTTTGCAACGAGAAGGGACACACTTTACAGCATATGCAGCTACCTGGGCGCGATTAGACTATTGGATTGTCTCCCGGGGGCTTGCACCAACAATCCATTCAGTGCAGCATTTAGCTAGAACATTCTCTGAGCATGCTCCTGCCAGGCTTGCGTTCTCTTCGGCGGAATTCAGCCCACCCCGCAGCGCTTGGCGACTGAACGCACGTATGCTACTAGACACAGTTTTTCAGGACGCGTTCCGGGAAGAAGTGCAAGATTTTTTCACAAGCAATAAAGGGTCAGTGCAGACTGTAGAGACAATTTGGGAAGCCTTCAAGGTTACGATACAGGGATTCTGCATAGCTAAAGGATCGGGCATACTCAAGGACATAACCAATACACTCTCTAAACTAGAGCAAGAGTTGAAGAGTTTAGAGGAGACACTAGCGCATGCGCCAACCAAAGAGATACAGGAGAAGTTCAGGACCAAACTTACTGAATACACGGAGGAGGCACTAAGGGAAACACACTTTAAGGGCAAACATTGGCAGGCTCGACGTTATGGGAGAGGGGAACACCCTGGCAAGACTTTAGCGGATATAATTCGTAAGCCACGCTACTCCAACTATGTGGTTGAACTGGAGAGGCCGGACGGAATGCGCTGTTGGGACACTGCCAGTATACTCCAGGACTTTACTACCCATTACGAAATCCTGTATACCACCTCCGGGACACGGGACTTGAACCTGGAGGACTATTTGGGGGATGTGGCCCTGGGATGGCTGAGTGACGTACATCGAGAATTTCTATGTGCACCGTTTGAACTAGATGAAGTGTGTGCTGCCATAATGGGCCTACAATCCGGGAAAGCCACAGGGATGGATGGCATCCCTGTGGAATTTTATAAAACTTACATAGATATCATGGCTCCAGTCCTTCGGGAGGTCTACGAAGAATCTCTAGAAGTCGGCTCACTTCCTCCTACTATGAGAGAAGCCCTCATTATTTCATTACTGAAATCGGACAAGCCGGCACACCTCTGCGGGTCATACCGACCGCTCTCCCTAGTTATTTGCGATGTTAAAATACTAGCCAAGCTAATTGCAAACAGATTGAGCCTCTTGCTAGAACATCTAATCCTACCAGACCAGTCTGGGTTTGTCCCTGGCAGGGCTACCTCCCATAACTTGAGGACCTTTTTAACACTATTACATAATGTGGCCCCTGAATTGCCCTTGGCGGCAATATTTTTAGACGCCACTAAGGCTTTTGATTCCGTTGAATGGAATTATATTTTTGGGATAATGCTCCGCATGGGGTTTCCGACGCTTTTTCTGTCCTGGATACGCCTCTTGTACCATCAACCCGGAGCTAAGGTGCTGATCATTGGACGCCTGTCCCAAAGATTTTCGATTACCAGAGGGCCGCGGCAGGGGTGCCCTCTATCCCCATTGTTATTTGCCCTGGCGACGGAACCTTTGGCAGCACGACTGTGCCAACACCACAATGCCATGGCTCTGCAATGCAACATGAGACAAATTTTGATCTCCATGTATGCTGACGATATTACCCTTTATGTGCGAGACCCACAGGACATCCTCAGTAGTGTGCTTTCCTTTAGACTACCCTTTAGAATGGTGCGAGGATGAATTACGTTATTTAGGGATTGGCATTACAAGGAATAAGGAAGAACTCATGAGGCTTGACTATGGGGTGGCACTGACCCGCATAACTGATAGGGTGAATCGTTGGATAACGCTTCCGCTCTCTATGGCAGGTAGGGCATCACTGATGAAGATGGTGATTCTTCCCCAGCTGTTATATTTGTTTTTAAATATCCCGTATTATCCGGTGAGACATTTTTTTAAATCCCTTCGATCTGAACTTATTCCATTAGTATGGGAAGGCAAACAAGCCAGGCTGAAATGGGCTGTCCTCACCAGGCCCTATGCTGGGGGTGGGTTTGGTATCCCAGACTTTGAACTTTACTACATTAGCGCGCAAGCACACTATCTATATTTTTGGATTCGACAGCCTAAGTATATGCCACAACTAGCAGCTGAACATTGGCTTGTGCACCCGATACCGATAGATGGCGCCTTATATATGACCTTGAATGCCTGAGAATGCACACAGACCGCTGTAAATGCCACGGTTACGGTATGGCGGCGTATTGCACACCTTTTTGAAACCCCGGTAATTTATTCACCGCTGCTCCCACTGGTGTATCATCCAGACATGCCCCTTTTGCAGGAAACACTCTTTCACAGGTTCCAGGAACGTAATTTCATTAAAACCTGGGGAAGTCTATATGAGAATGGACAATTTCGCACTTCCGATAGTATGTTTCCTGAAACACAACGCACTCCGCTAGATGTTTTTCTATACCTCCGCCTTAAGCAAGGGATTAGATCACTGCATGCAGGGTATCCAGATGAGCCTCCGATACTTACACCCTTGCAGACACTTTTACAACAGCCGTCACCTAAACGGTTCTTATCCCTGGTTTATCGAACAATACAAAATCGGCCCTATGTTGAGAGTTCGCCGTATCGTTCCAAATGGAATGCAGAACTGGAAATTGAATTAACAGAGGAACAATGGGAATACTGCTGCTCACAGACTGAGCGAATATCGGCCAGTAGCAGACTACGAATCATGCACTACAAATACCTACATAGACCGTACCACTCTCCGGTTAGTATGCACAAACACCATCTCCTTGACACGGATATGTGCGATAGATGTCACACAGCACAAGCTGATTTTTTACATTTGGCCTGGAACTGCCCCGCAGTACACAAATATTGGGAACATGTCTTTACTGCTCTCGACCAGATGATTGATGTGCATATAGATGCTTCACCACTAATTGCTCTGTTAAGCTATGTTAAACACGTACCACTGGCTTACCGCCGATACACAGCTCTTGCATTATTGCTGGCTAAAAGACAGGTAGCCTGTAGATGGAGCAGGGGGTGGGGGCCTAAATTTAAGGATTGGCTAAATTATATGATATGCTGTCAGGAGTAGTCTGCCATTTATGCTGAGCTATTACCTAGTGCGTCCAGGCCCAGACACATATGGGCACCATTAACATCTTATTTATTGTCAAGGCCCCAGGCACAGGATCATTAATATGGATGTATGTGGATCACTTTGTGTTGCTATTGTTTTCTCAACACCCACTAGGTTTATGGCACTGGAGACATTGCTTGAATGATATTTGTTTCTTTTTTCAATGAATATGACACTGTACAATGGGTTGATGTGCTCCCAGAATGTGCTCTCCAGCGTTCCTTTATGTTTTCCAGGTCCCACTGACATTATGCATATCAGAATGCGCTGTCTGTATGATGTGCGGTGCTGCAAAATGAGCCGGAACTACATGCTCCGAACTTGTTGTTTCATATCACACAGTGCAGAAGGTTGTAGCATTATTATTCATTGATAGGCGGCCGGCCCGAAGTGGTTGTAGGCGGCTTACTGTGTTAACTCACGCTGGCTATGCAAGATTACTACTTTAAAGCCTAACGACGATACTGAAGCGCTGCCAGCCACGAGATGGATGTAGGCACTGAGCTGTGTTTAATTTTTATTTTTTTCAAAAATAAATAAAAAAAATAATTAAAAAAAACAGATACACATGTGGGATGTGCTTGTGTTAAATAGGGTTAGTGGCACCAGAAGCATTGAGACTGTATGAGCCTGTGATCTTGCTTGGTGTGGACAGCCTTACTGGAAGCAATGTGTCTTGCCTACTGGACTGCGTAATGTGTAATCAGGATTCTATCTGCATTGTGAGGCGTGCTGACCGTAGTGTAGGCCAGAGGTAGCAATGAGCAAGGGCCCACAGCCATGTGCATACGTTGGTGGCGCCACCGGCCTGCGTAGTGCATGTTCTGTGGCACCATGTGTCGCCGGCCTTCCATATGCAAATACCCCTCACTAATCGAAGGGAGTTTGTTGCTGTGGTCACTGCCACGAAGTTGGGGTCACTGCCATTCAGGACTCAGGACGCAGTTACACATGTGGGATCGACTTGTGTTAAAGAGGGTTAGTGGGACTACGTGTCGCCAGCCTTGCATATCGAAATATGCCTTACTGATCGAAGGGAGTGTGTTGCTTTGGTCGAGCCACGGACTTGGGGTCACTGCCATTCAGGACTCAGGAGACAGTTACACATGTGGGATTGGCTTGTGTTGAACAGAGTTAGTGGCAGCACGTGTCACCAGCCTTGCATATGGAAATATGCCTCCCTCATCGAAGGGAGTCCGCTGCTGTGGTCGGTGCCACAGACTTGGGGTCACTGCCATTCAGGACTCAGGACACAGTTACACATGTGGGATCGGCTTGTGTTGAACAGAGTTAGTGGAAGCACGTGTCGCCGGCATTCCATATGGAAATATGTCTCACTGATCGAAGGGAGTCTGGTGCTGTGGTTGTCTCACGGAGTTGGGGTCACTGCCATTCAGGACTCAGGACACAGTTACACATGTGGGATGGGCTTGTGTTAAAGAGGGTTAGTGGCACCACGTGTCGCCGCTGTTGCGTATGGAAATATGCCTCACTGATCGAAGGGAGTCTGCTGCTATGGTTGGTCCCAGGGACTTGGGGTCACTGCCATTCAAGACTCAGGAGACAGTTACACATGTGGGATTGGCTTGTGTTGAACAGAGTTAGAGGCAGCACGTGTCGCCGGCATTCCATATGGAAATGTGTCTAACTGATCGAAGGGAGTCTGGTGCTGTTGTTGTCTCACGGAGTTGGGGTCACTGCCATTCAGGACTCAGGACACAGTTACACATGTGGGATTGGCTTATGTTGAATATGTTTAGTAGCACCATGTGTCGCCGGTCTTCCACAGTGTAGGCCACAGGTAGTGATGAGCAAGGGCCCCAGCCATGTGCATACCTTGGTGGCCCCTCCAGCCTGCGTACTGCAGGTTCAATGGCACCACGAGTTGCCGGCCTTGCATATCAAAATATGCCTCACTGATCATAGGGAGTCTGGTGCTATGGTCACTGCCACAAAGTTGGGGTCACTGCCATTCAGCACTCAGGACACAGTTACACATGTGGGATCGGGTTGTGTTGAATAGGGTTGGTTGGCACCACATGTCGACGGTCTTCCACAGTGTAGCCTGGAGGCAGCGGTCAGCAAAGGTGCACAGGCACGTGATGCTGTCTTGAGCTGCACAGATTGGGAGCATTTCGGTCTTCTTAACCCATTAAAGTCTCTTACACAATTTGCGTTGCTGCTAATCTTGAATTGTGAACCGTGTAACCCCAGTGTAGGGTGGAGGCAGTGGTGAGGATGGGCTCACAGCCACGTGGTGTTGAGTTGAGCTGCACATTTAGTGGCACCCGGAGCACTCAGCGTGTGCGCACCCTGCAGTGATGCGTGGTCCGCACTGGGAACAATGTTTTTTGTCTAATGAATTCTGCCTTAATAAGGGTACGTGGCAATGACTTACGGTGCAGTGAGTTAGTAGCACCTGAAACACACAGCGTGTGTACAGCCTGCGAGGATACATGGTCCAGACGGGTCGCACTCGGAGCAATGTCTTTTATCTAATGAATTCTGCCTTGATAAGGCCACATGGCGATGACTTATGGTGCAGTGAGTTAGTAGCACCTGAAGCACACAGCGTGTGTGCACCCTGCGATGATGCGTGGTCCGGGCGGCCGCACTGGTCTTGCAAACTGGACTGCATCATCTGCAATCGCCACTGCATCTGAATTGTAAGCCCTGCTCTCCGCAGTGTAGATCGAAGGCAGTAGTCGGTACAGACATAAGTCTGCGGTGCTGTGCTGCTGGGTTCGAAGGGGGTCTGTGTCGAGGAGGCCCGCGGTCATGGCGGCAGGCATGTGGCAACATGAGAGCCACCGCTCTGGCAGAGTCGTTGGTCTTCCCACAAGAAAACCACGCCTAGGGCTTGGCCTATTTATTCGTACTCCTACGCTGGAGTGGCGTACGTTGGACCAGTCCACTCCACTTCCGCTTCCGGGGGGACAGTACAGCTACATGACCGAAATCTTCCCCACTGCCTGAGGTAACATGGTTGCGTCCACTGTGCATTACACTACAAGCATCAATAGTATATCTCCACATGGAGAGGTTTGTGCTTTGCATAGTGAGGTCTGAGCAGCACATCAGCGTTACACTTGGCACTGTGTGCATTAATATTGATGGGTAACTTGCTTTCTTCATATATAGTTGGTTGCCATATCTACCAACATTCAGCTATTGTGCAGCTGAGGGGACAAGGTATTTTGGGAATGTCCGTTGTTCTGCGCTGCCTCTGTGGTAGTAGCAGGGGGTGGTTCGGGGGGGAGGTTCTGGTGGTGGTTGCGCTGGATGTTGTGGCCTTGTTGGGTGTCAAAGCTGCATGATCAGTAGCACTATCATGTGTTGGTCTTTAGATGTGGCTGTGAGTTGGGTCTAATTCACGCAGTAGATAGTCAACGTCATTACACTAGTTAAAGGTTGATGTTAATTTGTTACTGGTACATCGACTTATCGTCTGCTTTTTGGTTCGCATTGCAGATTTTGCTGGTTGTTGAAAATATGGGGAAGTGGTGTTTTCGTGTTTTTTTTGCATGGGAACGGCTACTTTGCATATCATTAGCGTTAGTTGTGGCTCTCGTTTATGGCGATTTGGTTGGATGAAGGTATCGATGGAAGAGTGGTGAGATGTGCAGTTTTTACCAGGTTGAGATTGGGATGATAATTAAAAAACACCGAAAAAAAAGATATGTTTAATGAACATTATAATTAGAAAGTAGCATTTAAAAAACCTTTGAAATTCACTGAAAAAAAACATAGGTTTTACAGATGTTATAGTTAGGAATTAGCATATAGAAAACCTTAGAAATTCACAGAAAAAAACATAGGTTTTAGGGATGTTATAGTTAGTTGGAAATTTCACTCATAGAAATATGATAGAAATTTTGCCGTTATAGTTAGTTGAGCTATCTATAACTCGCGCACCCACAATGCACTGCTGATGGCGTCCCATATTACATAATTCATGGCATGGTCAGTGACATCACTGATGACATCCCCGATGACATGACAACAAGAGAGATGACTGGGCTGTTCCTAGGGGGAGAAAGAAAGAAGGAGAAGGTCACCAAGGTATAAGGGCTAGTGCTCAATGGAGGACCACCCCTGGGTATCCAATTTGTTGGAAATAATGGCCTCACACACCCTTGCGAGTGTCATGCTTCATCATAGGCAATGCTCCTCGTCGGGCAGGCGGTGCAATGCCCAACGGGCTCACCTCAAAGAGGGGCTCTTTAGCGGAAATCTTTTATCCAACTGCCTATGGGTGAAGTGGGGGTGAGGGGCCAGGACAGAGTAGATAGTGCGGGTGAGGATAAAATGTGGTACAAGGTACCGGAAAACAATTTTATCACTGATGACATCTCAAATGACAATACTGATAACATCACTGATGACATCATCCATGTGAAAATCTGATGCAACTCATCAGACCCTAATATAACAGTTGATACACACACTCTAAAATACAGACTATATTTTTTGAAACCATGAACACACCAATACCAGTTATTACATATCCACTCACTAATTCCTAGGTCTACACACAAATCCATTCATTGACCCATACAGTCACTCATATATATAGTTAGTCATCAATACAGCATTATCATATCCAGTCACATATCTATACAGTCACTCAGACACTGCCTCTCATTCATAGAGTTATTCACACACCTAGTCAGTAATGGAAATAATCAATCACACTTTCATTTACTCACCTGTACAGTTAGACATATAACACCTCACTTATTTAAACATATACTAACACATACTTACACTCTAATACAATAACTAATACAAGCACACACTGATCCATACAGGCACTTTCACAATCAGTCACTCTCACATATAGTCATTTATACAGTCAAACACTCACATATACTGCCTTTCACATATGCAGTTACTCACACATGTACCACTGAGGCATCCATTTACTCACAAACACACCCATACACACACTCTCCCAGCCATACGGCCCTTCACAGATATAGACTTTGAACACATACACCCAGTGAATGATGCACTTACACAAACATTCAGGCACCCAGGCACCCATACAGATACTCAGACAACCAATCAATAGCCCATATAGATCTTCAATTCGTTTCTAACCAACCTATGCAACTGCTTACACACCAACTGATAACCTACAAATACTCTTTGGCAAATATATATAAAACATACTTACATTTTATAGAAACACACATTCACTGGATGATGTCATCAGTAATGTCATCAGTGAGTTCAAATTGTGAGCTCTGCTGTCCACAGTGTAGACTGCTATTCAGTGTTCGTTTAGACTTACAAGATGAATTAGGTCATTGTTGTAAAGCTATAACTGGTATAAAACAAGTTCTTGAAGCAAGGATACTAAAAGGATATTGTGTAGGTTTGGGGGATGTTATATTTAGTTGTCTACAGCACTCTGCAATTAATAAATCAAGAATCAATTTTAATTGTGAGCCCTGATGACCGCAGTGTAGGCAGGAGGCAGCGGTCAGCAAGGGCCCATAGCCACGTGGCTGCACAGTTATTGGCAATTCAGCGTGTGTGCAGCCAGCGATGATAAGTGGTGCACTGAGTTAGTGGCATGTGAAGCAACCTGCTTGTGTGGAGCCTGCGATGATGCATGGTCCGGTCGGGCCGCACTGTTAGCAATGTCTTTTGCCTACTGAATTCTGCCTTGTCAAGTTCACGTGGCGATGACATGGTGCACTGAGTTAGTGGTACCTCTGGCTCTCCGCTTGTGCCCACCCTGCGATGATGCATGGTCTGGGCAGGTCGCACGGGGAGCAATGTGTCTTGGCTACTGGACTGCGTTATCTGCAATCACCACTCCACCTGAATTGTGAGCCCTGCTGTTCGTAGTGTAGATCAAAGGCAGTAGTCTGTACAGACATAAGTCTGCAGTGCTGTGCCCCTTGGTTTGCAGGGGGGCTGTGTCGAGGAGGCCTTCCCACAAGTGAACCATGCCCAGAGCCTGCCTATTTATTCACACTCCTATGCTGGAGTGGCGTATGTTGGACCAGCACACTCCGCTTACGCTTCCAGGGGGGGAAACAACACAGCTAAATGACCGAGATCTTCCCCACTGCCTGAGGTAACCACTGTGCACAACACTACAAGTATCAGCAGTGTATATACATGTAGATAGGTTTGTGCTCTGCATAGTGAGGTCTGCCCAGCACATCACTGCTACACTTGGTATTGTGTGGATTATTATTGATGGGTGACTTGCGTCCTTCACACATACTTGGTTCCCACATATACCAACATTCAGCTATTGTGCGGCTGAGGGGTCATGATGTTTTGGGAAGGTCAGTTGTCCTGTTCTGCGCTGCCTCAGTGGTAGTAGGGGGCTGTGGTCAGGGGGAGGTCCTGGGGGTGGTGGCGTTGGGTGCTGTGGCCTTCTTGGGTGTCGGAGTTGCATGATCAGTAGCTCTATGATGTGTTGGTCTTTAGATGTGGCTCTGGGCTGGGCTCCCTTGTATACTATAGGTAGTTGTCCTGCTTTACATCAGTAAACGGCAGATGTTAAATACTTACTGCTAACGCAGCTTATCGCCTGTTTTTGGATCGCATCACAGATTTGGTTGGTCGTTAAAAATATGGGCAAGTGGTGTTTTGTGTTTTTTTTTAACGGGAACGCTACTCTGCATATCATTAGCGTTAGTTGTCGCTCTCATTTGTGGTGATTTTTTGGGCGGAAGGTACTGATGGAAAACGGGCGAGATTTGCAGTTTTTACCAGGTTAAGAATGGGATGATGATTTAAAAAACACAGAAAAAAACATAGGTTTAATGAACATTATAATTAGAAATTAGCATTTAAAAAACCTTTGCAATTCACTGAAAAAACCATAGGTTTCAGGCATGTTGTGGTTAGTAGCATTTAAAAAACCTTTGAAATTCACTAAAAAAACCATAGGTTTCAGGGAGGTTCTAGTTAGAAATTAGCATTTGAAAAACCTTAGAAATTCACTGAAAAAAAACATAGGTTTCTGGGACATTATAGTTAGTTGAACATTTCGCTCATACAAAACCAGTGAAATTCCCCCGTTATAGTTAGTTCAGCTAACTATAACTCGCACCTCCGCAATGCACTGCGGATGACGTCACATATTACATCATTCATGACATGGTCAGTGACATCATGTAGAGGTATATGTGGAGGCAGGGGAACTTGAGACCAGACTTTACGGAAAGGCAACAGCAGGCAATACAACTCTGCACGCATCTAACTTTCAACCGGCCCACACAAAACAGAGCATACCGTATGGTGAAATGCTACGAGCTAATAGAAATTGTAGCACACCTAATGACTTAAACAAATGCCAGGAGGGGATGAGTCAGAGATGCCGTGAGAGGGGCTATGGGGAAACAATGGTGGAGGTAGCAATGCAGGCAGCAAATAGGAAGAACAGTGAGGTAATTTTATTTTCCAAAAAGGAATCCAGAAAGGAAAAGATAGAACCACAAATGTGTTTTCTCACCACGTACAACAACAAGAATAAAGAGTTCAGGGATCTTGTCAATAAAAACTGGCATATTGTGAAAATAGATCCAGTGATTGGGAAAACATTGCCTAAACACCCAGCCATTATGTTTTGTAGAGCTCCATCCCTAAGCAATGCTATTGTTAAATCTAGCCCTGAAATGGAACGTGGACAAGGTTGGTTGAGGCCTGCACCTGGTCAAAATACTACAATTTACTACACCCCCTTTGGAGGTGGGGAGGTGAAGATCAGGGGGGCCTATAACTGCAAGACTGAATTTGCAACCTATGTACTGACCTGTACCTGTGACTTGCAATATGTAGGCAGCACCAGATTGAAAGTCCTTAAAAGGATCGTGCAGTATATGAGGGCGATCACCAATGCTGGTAGGACATACCCAGCAGCTCGGCAACACGAAACGATACACCTGAAAGACCCTACACAAGTCAAATACTTTAGATGCAGTCCTGACAAACAAGAGGGGTGGTGACAGTGTAAGAACTTTACAGGAGCTTGAAAAAAGATATATTGTTAGTGTAGACAGCAGAACACCAAATGGGCTTAATTATGATGATGAATTCCATTCATGCCTTTAATCTGAACCCTAACTATCATTTTAAATTCAACTTTCACTACAACTTTTTGTTCCAAAAGACAAAAAATGAGTTGCAACATATGAATGCAAATTGGCTTCTAACAGACATGCCCTACGTCCGAGAGTCTAAAACTACAAATGGCATCATCTGGCACTAGCCGTAACTAGAGTTGTTGTGATGAACATTTATATTTGATTAATTGGACACTAGCCTGCAATTTTGAACGCTATGCATGATTAGGGCAAATGAAATGTGCACCTTATCATAATATTAATTTGACACTTGTTTCTTCTAATTTAGACAATGGAAGTCTGATTCATGAATTATTGAAGAACACTAGAAATGTTTTGAATGTTTATTTTGCAGGGTATACCCTAATATACAAAAATCACAACTGAGATGCAGTACGAATAATATGATGTCACTTTTTTCTAATATAATAGCTAGTGAATGAAACTTGTTAAGGAAGACAGTACCTGTCAACTGGGTGCAAACAGATGGTCTTTCCTTGTTGGCAGTCTGACCTCTGCAAAGATAAGGCCAGTGATAGGCAGGCCAACTGTATGTGAACAAGGCCACCGTATCGGCTGAAGCGCGTTGTGGCTTGCGTGAAATGAAGACTCTAAAAAACGCATTGAAGTCGGCTCCGTTTTGTTGGAAGTGGACCAAAACATCACAGTGACATATATATGTGATCAAGCTCCCTTGAGGAGCGAAACGCGGCATGGAGGACACTCGTCTACCTACCTGTATGCCGAAATAAAGATTGCACTGCTTGCACATTAAGATGTGAGGAAGTCCATAATTGTGTGGGATAACCTTCAAGAGGTCCGCGCCTGAGTGGTTCCGCCGTCTATTGGGCGGTCAGAAAGTGTTTACATTATAGTTATATTCACTGAAAAAACATAGGTCTCAGGGACGTTATAGTTAGTTGGACATTTCACTCATACAAAACCAGTGAAATTCCCCCGTTATAGTTAGTTCAGCTAACTATAACTCACGCCCCCGCAATGCACTGCTGATGACGTCACATATTACTTCATTCATGACATGGTCAGTGACATCACTGATGACATCTCAAATGACATCACTGATGACATCATCCAGTGAATGTAGTGTTATTTAAAATTAAATATGTATTATATATATATATATATATATATATATATATATACATATATACATATATATATATATATACATATATATATTCACTGAAAAAACCATAGGTTATAGACCATATATAGTTAGGAATTAGCATTTAAAAAACCTTATTTTACTCAAACAAAACCATTGAAATTCCATATATAGTTAGTTGCACTAACTATATATCGCGCACCCGCAATCCACTGCTGATCATGTCACATATTACATCATTCATGACATGGTCAGTGACATCACTGATGACATCACTGATGACATCTCAAATGACATCACTGATGACATCACTGATGACAACATCCAGTGACTGTATGTTTCTGTAAAGTTAAAATATGTCTTACATATTGAAGAATGAGTGGATGTATAAGTGTCTGGATGAAGGATTTAGTAGGTGCGTGACTGACTGTATGAGTGAGTGATTAAATGTGTCTCACTGAATGCATGGGTTAGTGACTAAACTGTCTTAATTTGTGCATCATTATGTCTGTTGTTCTGTAAACTGCTGCATGTGTTGATCATTAGCTATACGAGAGGCTATATGTGTTATTAATTGGTTGCCCAAGTATTTCTATGGGAGATTGAGTTTGTGTGGGGGTGGCTGGAAGGTGTGTGACTCTATGCATAGATGTGTGAGCAGTTTATTCACTAGGTGTATGAGTTCAAGAGTGCATGTGGAAACAGCTACATGGGCAGTTGACTGTGTGCATGAGTGTATTGATGAGTGAATGGATATCTCAATGCTACATGTCATAGTAAGTACATATGTAAAACACAGTACATGTGAGAGTTGGCATATATAAATAACTGTGCATGAGAGCCACTGAATGAGTGAGTGGTTGTATCGATCATTGTGAACTTGTATCAGGGATTGTATAAGAGAGTAAATATGTGTTAGTATATGTTTCAATAAGTAAGGTGTGTTTAACTGTATAGTTGAAGAAATGGAGGTGAGATTGTTTCTTTGCATGACTGACTGGGTGTGTGAGTAACTCCATGGATGAGTGGCAGTGTGTGAGTGTCTGTATACACTGAGTGTATCTAAGGTTATATTAGAGTCTGAAGAGGTTTATCGTATTAGCACAAGAATGATGTCAAATGAGATGTCATCAGTGATGTCATCAGTGATGTCATTTGAGATGTCATCAGTGATGTCATCAGTGATGTCACTGACCATGTCATGAATGATGTAATATGTGACATGATCAGTAGTGGATTGCGGGTGCGCGATATATAGTTAGTGCAACTAACTATATATGGAATTTCAATGGTTTTGTGTGAGTAAAATAAGGTTTTTTAAATGCTAATTCCTAACTATATATGGTCTATAACCTATGGTTTTTTCAGTGAATTTTCAAGGTTTTGTAAATGCTAATTCCTAACTATATATGGTCTATAACCTATGGTTTTTTCAGTGAATTTCAATGGTTTTTTAATAGCAAATATCATAAGCTGTCGAATGTCAAGTACGTGGTAAGTGAAAACATTTTCGTGTTTATGCACACTGATCTGCTTTGAATGGTGCCCCCCCCCCTCATTTCTATTAGGAGTACTCTCTCTTTGCAGATAGTGAAAGGTAGTTAACGCAGGCCTTTGCCCCCGTTGTAATCCGTCGTGCCTGCTTCTCTCTCCATTTGATTGATTGTTATCCAAGTATTTACTGTTTTAGAATTAGTTCTCTTTGGTTCATTCTCTATTTACAAACAAACACAGAGTCGCAATACTCTGTTTAGTCTTTGCAGATAACGAAAAATCGTGTAAAAAAAAAGAAAAGGAATCGAGCAAAATCAGTAGGCCACTAATGGGATCTCTTTTTGACCTCGCTAAAATAGAAACATTAGGAACAACCCCTCATGACAAATACAAAACTAGTGAGATGAACTGAACTCCACACAATGATGGCTGCAAAACAGCTCGGCTCCGCCACCCACCCCGCCCAAAATAACGATAAAGAACGGCTGCCATGATTGGTTGCGGAATGACCACGACGGAGCTACGAAATGGTGCTGCTCTCATGCTAACCCCAGCTTCAGTCTGAAACATCCAGAAACACTGTAGACTACCAATTCGATCAGTTCCGGTAGCGCCCCAATGTAACCCGGTAGAGAAGAACTAGCCCTCCCCTCTTTGACTGATGGTTCTTGTTGCCTGTCCCTTCTGTTGTCATTTAACAGAACTATTTAGCCTGCTGAAAGGGGTTGTGTTCCGACCGCTGGTTGGTGGAGACATTTTGACTATATTCTGTACCTGCGTTGTCGCGTAATGCGTCATATGACGCGCCGCGTTAGCGCATCCGGAAGTCATCCGGGGCGCGCAGCGCGTAACGTAAGCATAACAAGTCATGTGACTTGTTAATAAAACTTTTCATTGGTTCATTTTACTTTTCTTATTGTAATGATGAAAGGCTTGGTCATATGACCTAAAAATTACGCTTTTCATTACTTCCGAACATTATTTTTTCTTAAATATATGTTATAATGTTCCAGGCTAATGTACTTTCCCGGAAATTTTACAACTGTCCTGCAAGTAAAATATATTCTTTTTTCGAGAAAAAGAGCGTTTCTTCGTCCCATGACGGAGCCGTTGAGCAAAAGAGGGTCGACCTGCTGTCTTAGTCGCCGATACGCCTGAATATGAGATTCTTATCGATCACTTTATGTTGCAGGAATAGAAAACACAACAGCCCTTGACCATTTATCTTTACTGCGTTCCTTCGTATTATACCTTTTACCCTTCATGTAATTGGTCTGCTTTATTTCACTTGCCTTTTAATGATTCTAAAACAGTCACTATTATTAAAAACTTTACCAATGTATATACTACTACCATGTTTTCTTTTAAAAACCTTTATTGTGAAAATTTCATTATACAAATACGAGCCTATAACCACGTGGGCCTGCCACAGAGCAAACTGTAATCGTATATGATGAATAGACATTTACACTGTAGAGGAACGTAACGGGCGGGCCATTAGGTTGCAAGAACTAAGGTGTCTAACAGTTACGGAATCGGTGGACGTACATTTTATAATTAAAATACGACAGGGCCAGTTACAATAAAATTATCTAGATATACATTTGCGGGCAAGTACCATGGGTGACGTTAATTCGAACTTTCAACAGTACAGTAATCAATAACATATCAGAACTTAATATCAATAGGGATGTCGAAATATTCAATCAATTCTCGTCCCCGCCCGCCATGTGCTTCAAAACTGCATACGTATCTCGTGATTTCAAGGTTCTGCAACCAGTACACAACAAGGAGTTACGAGTCCCATTTATTCCGGCGCCATTTTGGGCGAGGACGGGCAGGTCCAGGATATAGTCAAAATGTCTCTACCAACCATCGACTATGATGATGTTCATATGCTGTATTTATTAGAGTAACACTCATCTGTCCACATGAAATTAATTTGCCACAATCTAAACATGTCATTTTAATCTTTCCAAAGTTCTTCTAAATATTTGGGACCGTTTCCCTTGCCTCTGAAGCTCTCAGTGCCACTTCTTTGATGAATGTACTAGCAGGTCAGGGGTTCTCCTCCAAATCTCTCTTTTATGCAGCACTATAATTAATTGGTGCCACCTCTCCATATGACGATGCATGGTATAGTTACCACAACTATATTTTTTTTCGGTTCCTCTGGAGAGTTCATCGTGGCAGATGAAGCGTGTAACGTACCGGGCATTTACCTTTTTTTGCATGTACAGGAAAGGAAAAAAAAATCGAGCGTCCGAGTTCTAAGGTGTCCCAGGGCCATTTTAGTGGACCAGGCCCAAATCCAAAGAACAGGCCGCCATTTTGAGAGTCCTCTTGCAGCCGCCTGTCGCTGTAGCATCAAGAGCAGCCGAAACTCAGCTGAATGGCAACTGAAACGTAAAGGGGCGCCCCACTACAGCAGACGAGCCTCCACCTAGGAAGGCCCATTCACGCCGGCTCCCCCCCCCCCTTCGGGCACCCCACGCCGTTATTCGGAGCAGTATTGTAGGATGGCCACACCAGTGCGGCAACTTGCTAGACATCACCTCGGTGGTAACCGAATCTCAACACCTTGTGGTGTCTTCTATTCAAAAAACATTGTTATGCTGCCTTCGACCTATTCGCCGCAAGTGCGCACACAACTCAACTGCATAGCTTGCTAGACACCACCTCGGTGCCATCCGGATCTTGGAATGTCAGCACCTTTTGGTGTCTTCTCTTCAGAAAATATTGTTGCGCTGCCTTTGGCCCCATTCGCACATCAGTCCGCTACTGACGCCATCTCACAGGCTAATGGGGCGCCCCACGCCGACTTTCAGCATTGTAGAATGACCACACCAGTACAGCAACTTGCTAGACATCACCTCGGTGCCATCCGGATCTCGGCGCCCCACTGCAGATGAAGTGCCTCTCAACTATGAAACCACCACGGTGACATCCGGATCTTGGCGCGTTGTGCTGCCTTCGGCCTATTCGCACATCGGTCCGCTACTGACGCCATCTCACAGGCTAATGGGGCGACCCACGCCGAGTTTCAGCATTGTAGGATGACCACACCAGTACAGCAACTTGCTAGACATCACCTCGGTGCCATCCGAATCTTGGCATCTCTACGCCTAGTGGTATCTTCCATACAAAAAATATTGTTACGCTGCCTTTGGCCCCATTCGCACATCAGTCCGCAACTTAGACATCACCTCGGTGCCATCCGGATCTTGGCATCTCAGCGCCTTGTGGTGTCAGTCAGAAAATATTGTTGCGCTGCCTTTGGCCCCATTCGCACATCGGTCCGCTACTGACGCCATCTCACAGGCCAACGGGGCGCCCCACGCCGACTTTCAACATTGTAGGATGGCCACAGAAGTGCGACAACTTACTAGACACCACCTCGGTGCCATCCGGATCTTGGCGCGTTGTGCTGCCTTCGGACTATTCGCACATCGGTCCGCTACTGACGCCATCTCACAGGCCAACGGGGCGCCCCACGCTGGCTTTCAGCATTGTTGGATGGCCACACCAGTGCTGCAACTTGCTGGACACCACCTCGGTGCCATCCGGATCTTGGCGCGTTGTATTGCCTTCGGCCTATTCGCACATCGGTCCGCTACTGACGCCGCCTCACGTGCCAACGTATTTTCTCCGCATTTTATACCCTATGCCGCATAACAGGTCATGTGACTTGTTTATAAAACTTTTCATTGGTTCATTTTACTTTTGGTTTCCTAATGATGGAAGGCTTGATCATATGACCTAAAAACAACACTTTTCATTGGATGAAAACTTTTTTTTTTCCCCAAACGATGAAAGCCCCACCTTGTTTCTGGATGTTTCAGACTAAACTGGCGTCAGCATGAGAGCACCACCATCTCGTAGCTCCGTCGTGGTCATTCCGCGAGCAATCATGGCAGCCGCTCCCCACCAGAAGCCTGCAGGAGTCGGGGCCCCCAAAACTTTTGATGAATTCTCAAGGCGGAGGGGACGCTTTCGAGAATGGGGTCCAAGACCTAGCAGACAAGCGTCCGATTTCCAAGGTGTCCCAGGGCCATTTCAGTGGACCAGGCCCAAAAAGGAAAGAGCCTGCCGCCATTTTGAGAGTCCTGTGACAGCCGCCTATCGCTGCACCGCAAGAGTGGGCGCAACTCAGCTGAATTGCGGCTTTTGACACAGTGGACCAAAAACGGACGGAATGGCAACTGAAACGGTAAAGGGGCGCCCCACTACAACAGATGACACTCCACCTGGAGAGGCCCGTTCACGCCGCCTCCCCCGGGGCGCCCCACGCCGTTATTCGGAGCAGCATTGTAGGATACCAAAACCAGTGCGGCAACTTACTGGACATCACCTTGGTGCCATCGTTCTGCTGCCTTGGAACTATTCGCACAACAGTTTGCTACTGATGACCCACCCCCCGCGACGCCCCACGCCGTTATTTGCTGGGTGGCAACTTACTAGACATCACTTTCGTGTCATCTAGATTTCGGCGCGTTCTGCTGCCTTGGAACTATTCGCACAACAGTTTGCTACTGATGACCCACCCCCCGCGACGCCCCACGCCGGAAATCTGGACGTTGTGCTGCGTTGGGACTATTCGCACAGCCGACCGCTACTTCGTTGTTTTTCCCTAAAAATGTTTATATGTTATTACTATTTTTGTTTTCTTGTATATATTTATAAATTATTAAAGTTTTATAATCTTACTACTTTGTCAGAGTGCTATATATTTTTAATGTGACACATAATTGTAAAAACTTTGATGTACAAAGAGTCATCCCTGGAATCTTCCGCTTCACGCTCGGTCCCCTCCCCAATCACAATACAGGATGGTTTTCAGATAATAGCAACGCTTCTGCTGTGACGGATCTCATCGAGTGTGGGCCTTGATCTACTATAACTCCTTTGAAGAGGGGTGATTCTTTACAGCTGTGGCCATAAACTACATCTGCAGGGCTAGCTGATAGCCTAGGACCGGCCTGGACAATCGGACACAGAGGAAAAGGAGTGTCAGAGGGTGCGGTAGTGAATAGGGCGAAAGGGAGGTGTCGGGCGGGCACAGGGTGTGATTCTCAGGGAAGAGCAGCGCAGATGGGGGGAGGTTTATTACCCATGCATAAGACAGAGAGCGGGGGTGACCACTGCCTGGGTGAGATGCTTGCGAGGGTGGGGAGCCATGCTAAGGATCGACAGCGTGCACAGAGTGGGTCTGGTCAAGGCATCTAAAATGGCTGCCGTGCACGACAAAAGTGTGGCATTTGAAAAAAGACAAGATGGCGCAGACAATGTTTTTCAACACTTCCTGATTTCCTTCGAATCGAACGTTAACAGACGTTGGGGCATATTACCAAAGTTAAGCGATATTTATCCCTAACGATGCATTGCAAAGATTTTTTTACCGTCAGAAATTATCGCAGATAAACCTTGCTATTATCAAGGTTTATCGCAAATACGATAAAAAACGACCGCAATGCATTAATATCGCTGAAAACTCAGCGATATTCATGCATTACCGAGTTAATGCTCTTAGCCATGTTATCCACCTCCCATTGGATAACATGGCTAAGAACTGCTCAGGGCAGCTGTTACTTTTTGGAGATATTCGCGCTTATCTCGAATATTTCCAAAAGTTGATAATAGGAGATAGCGATGTTAGCGACTGTTTCCAGTCGCTAACATCTTGGCATGCCCACTTTGCATGTCATTAGTGATAAATATCACTCACATGCAAAGTGGGGCCCAAGATGGTCGCTATCTCCTACTAGCCGTCGCTAACTGGTGTTAGCAACAGCTAGGTAATACAGATATAATTTTATCTCCGCGAAGCGGAGCGCTGTTACAGATATATATCTTGTTTTTGAACGTTAATTTCTCAAAATGCACTGAAGCACATATATTGAGACCTAGCAAAGGCACATCGGGCTACCAGTCCCTAATATTTTACCAAGTTTCGTGCAAATCCATTCAGCCGTTCGATTATTATTATTATTTTTTTTTTTTGCCCCGCGGGGCCCTTTTAAAACCTCCACATCAAACCTAGGGGGTCAGCGAGGATCTACTATGCCCCCTTATGGTCATTTGCCCCTTCGCTTTGGCCTCCTCTTGTCTCTCGATCCTACCGAGAGACAAGATGGCGGCCGCTACGTACTGTTTGGAATGTTTACAGACACCGGAGAGCCAATCAGCTTCGCTTCGCAAAGCTCCGTAACGCAAAAAAGTACGCGAAGCGGTGCGCTGTTACAGATATATATCTTTTTTTGAACGTTAATTTCTCAAAATCAACTGAAGCACATATATTGAGACCTAGCAAAGGCACATCGGGCTACCAGTCCCTACAATTTTGCCAAGTTTCGTGCAAATCCATTCAGCCGTTCGATTATTATTATTATTATTTTTTTTTGCCCCGCGGGGCCCTTTTAAAACCTCCACATCAAACCTAGGGGGTCAGCGAGGATCTACTATTCCCCCTTATGGTCATTTGCCCCTTCGCTTTGGCCTCCTCTTGTCTCTCGATCCTACCGAGAGACAAGATGGCGGCCGCTACGGACTGTTTGGAATGTTGACAGACGCCGGAGAACCAATCAGCTTCGCTTCACAAAGCTCCGTTGCGCGAAAAGTACGCGTCCTGGAGCGCTGCCCGGTCCGCTGTTACAGATATATATCTCTTTTTAAACGTTAATTTCTCAAAATCCACTGTAGCACATATATTGAGACCTACAAAAGGCACATCGGGCTACCAGTCCCTACAATTTTGCCAAGTTTCGTGCAAATCCATTCAGCCGTTCGGGCTAAAAGTGAGGCCAACCGCCCTATGGAAAACTCAATGTTAAAAACACGTTTTGGGACCCCCCTTTTTTCTCGACCCCCCCTGGACGAACCCCCCCCAATTTTCAGGGGCTGCTCAGAAACAAAATGTGCCATTTTCCTGAAAATTTCTGCCAATTCCGTCCACAAACGCCAAAGTTATTAGACATAGAATTTTCAAAAAACCCATAGAGAAAAAATCCTAACTATATATACCTACTGGCGACCGCCAGTAGGTAATATATATTCACTGAAAAAACCATAGGTTATAGACCATATATAGTTAGGAATTAGCATTTACAAAACCTTGAAAATTCACTGAAAAAACCATAGGTTATACACCATATATAGTTAGGAATTAGCATTTAAAAAACCTTATTTTACTCACACAAAACCATTGAAATTCCATATATAGTTAGTTGTACTAACTATATATCGCGCACCCGCAATCCACTGCTGATCATGTCACATATTACATCATTCATGACATGGTCAGTGACATCACTGATGACATCACTGATGACATCTTAAATGACATCACTGATGACATCACTGATGACAACATCCAGTGACTGTATGTTTCTGTAAAGTTAAAATATGTCTTACATATTGAAGAATGAGTGGATGTAGAAGTGTCTGAACAAAGGATTTAGTAGGTGCATGACTGACTGTATGAGTGAGTGATTAAATGTGTCTCACTGAGTGCATGGGTTAGTGACTAAACTGTCTTAATTTGTGCATCATTATGTCTGTTGTTCTGTAAACTGCTGCATGTGTTGATCAGTAGCTATATGATTAACTATATGGGTTATTGATTGGTTGCCCAAGTATTTGTATGGGAGACTGAGAGTGTGTATGGGTGGCTGGGAGGTGTATGACTCTCTGCATAGATGTATGGGTTCAAAAGTGCATGTGGAAACAGCTGTATGGGTGGTTGACTGTGTGCATGACTGTATTGGTGAGTGAATAGATATCTCAGTGCTACATGTCAAAGTAAGTACATATGTAAAATACAGTACATGTGAGAGTTGACATATATAAATAACTGTGCATAAGAGCCAGTGAATGTGTGAGTGGCTGTATGGATCATTGTGAACTTGTATCCAGGATTGTATAAGTGAGTAAATATGTTTTAGTATATGTTTGAATAAGTAAGGTGTGTTTAACTGTATAGTTAAGGAAATGGAGGTGTGATTGATTGTTTGCATGACTGACTAGGTGTGTGTGTAACTTCATGGATGAGTGACAATCTGCGAGTCTGTGTTTACACTGAGTGTATCTAAGGTTATATTAGAGTCTGAAGAGGTTCATCGTATTATCACATGAATGATGTCATCAGTGATGTGATCAATAATGTCAAATGAGATTAATTAATTTAATTAATTTTAATTTAATTTAATTGCGGGTTTATATAGCGCTAGGAATCGACTCCCGGAGGAGTATCTCCACGCTTCGACCGCTGGGGAACCCGTCCTGGCTCACCCTGAGAGATGGTCCCTGATGGGTATCTCTAAGGTGCAACCAAGCATCCCCGGCGGTCTGGGGGGGCCGTTTTGAAGTTGAGGCAAGCTGATGCCCAGAGTTGCCGAGTGTGGTCTCTGACTAGAGTAGGCACCGAGGCGAGAATTATCGAGTCCGCTGACCCTGGTCCACGACCCTGCCGCGTCGGGAATCGAACCCTGGTCCCGGGCCGTCCTCTGCTTACGGGTCTGCCGCCTCTAACCAGTGAGCCATCAGTGATGTCATTTGAGATGTCATTTGAGATGTTATCAGTGATGTCATCAGTGATGTCATTAGTGATGTCATCAATGATGTCATTTGAGATGTCATCAGTGATGTCATCAGTGATGTCATTTGAGATGTCATCAGTGATGTCATCAGTGATGTCATTTGAGATGTCATCAGTGATGTCATCAGTGATGTCATTTGAGATGTCATCAGTGATGTCATCAGTGATGTCATTTGAGATGTCATCAGTGATGTCATCAGTGATGTCACTGACCATGTCATGAATGATGTAATATGTGACATGATCAGCAGTGGATTGCGGGTGCGCGATATATAGTTAGTACAACTAACTATATATGGAATTTCAATGGTTTTGTGTGAGTAAAATAAGGTTTTTTAAATGCTAATTCCTAACTATATATGGTGTATAACCTATGGTTTTTTCAGTGAATTTTCAAGGTTTTGTAAATGCTAATTCCTAACTATATATGGTCTATAACCCATGGTTTTTTCAGTGAATTTCATTGGTTTTTTAAAAGCTAATATCTATAGCTGTAAAATGTATTCTTCTTTAAATCCAAAAATATATTTTATATGTTTGTTAATAATTTTTTTTAAATATTTTTTTTGTTTCGCTCCCGGTCCGCGAACCGGGAAGCTTCCCGTTAGCTCAATTTGATGCCGCGACCCGGTCCGCGAACCGGTAAGAAATCAACATAGTGACGGTATCGCGTTGCCGCGTAATGCGTCTTATGACGTACTGCGTTAGCGCACCCGGAAGTGCCCCGGGGCGCGGACCGAGGCGCGAAACGCAGCTCCCCGGAAGCGATCCGCGGCGCGTCGCAAAAGCGCGACGTATCGCGTTGCCGCGTAATGCGTCTTGTGACGTACCGCGTTAGCGCACCCGGAAGTGTCCCGGGGCGCGGACCGAGGCGCGAAGCGCAGCGACCCGGAAGCTATCTGGGGCGCGGACCGGAGCGCGTAACATGAGCTTGAGAGGTCATGTGACTTGTTAATAAAACTTTTCATTGGTTCATTTCACTTTTGGTTTCATAATGATGTAAGGCTAGGTCAGGTGACCTAAAAATAACACTTTTCATTGGTTGAGAAGTATTGTTTTTCCCAAATGATGAAAACCCCTCCTTCTTTCCTCACTCTGACTTTCATCATTGTGAGAGGAAGACCTTTACTACTATATGAGAAATGGCTTCATTGGTAGCTTCAGCTGGTGGACCCCCACCACCACCACCACCACCTCCTCATGGGAAGAGAGGACCACCTCCCCAGGTCATGACCAACACTGAGGAGGAAGAGGAAGAAATGGATGAGGAGGGAGAAGAACCACAGTTCTTAGAAGAGGTGCCCCGGGTTTCCAGAAAGAAAGCCAGTTTCATCTGGCAGTTTTATTCGATCCCTCGTGGCCAAAAAAAAGTCAATGCGAGGTATGTCACCTGCCTCATATGCAAAGAACAATTATCCAGAGGGACGGACAAGAAATATAGTTACGGAAATCACACAATGCACAGGCACATGACAAGGAAGCATCCGCTCAATTACAGCCGGGCGGAAATAAGGGATATGCAGGACAATCCAAGACCAACTCCTGTGGCCAGACCAAGATTACCAATTTCATTAACACCAGAAGAGGCACGGGAAACTGTGCCAAATATACAAGAAAATTTTGGCCACATGATACACTCTTGTATGCACTGTCGTGCGTTGTTAGCGTGTGGCAACATGAGCATCAATGCACTCAACCTGGCGTATGAACACCATGATTGCCCTAACCGCCCCCAGTAATTTTTTTTTTGCTCCTGTTGAGCCCTTTTCAACGCCTGTTTTTTGTTGTTTCCCCCCCCCAAAAAAAACCAAAGAAAATATAAAATCGTTCAAAAAATACAAAAAAACAAAAAATGTTCAAAAAATAAAAAAAAATATAAAACAACAAAAATATAAAAAAAAAGTTCTTTTCAGAACTACCTTCCCTTTCAAAAAAAATTGCTAGAATGTTTAGCACTCTGGCAAGCTCTATTTCTTTTGGTTCGCTCCCGAGTTAGCTTCCCGGTACGCGGACCGGGAGCTAACCCAAAAAAAATAAAAAAAAAAAAAAGAGTAAGTATAAGGAAAGTAAACAGAGAGTGATGTTAAAAGAAAGACAGCTATAGGGAGTAAAGAAGAGATACTGTTTAATAGATCTATTTACCGAAGAAAAGACGGAAGAGGGTATAATTGTGAAAAACAAAATAGATAACGAAGTGAAAGAAAAAAAAAGAGAGTATAACATTAACAAAGAAGAGTTTCTTGGAGAATGTGAGTGAATGTTCAAAATAAGATTAAAACATGAGGAATAACAGAGAGAAAAAATAGAAAACAGAAAACAAAAAATAACAGAAAAAGATTAATCGAAACAGCAAAGAAATGTAAGTAACATAGAGCCATATCATCAACATAGGCAATAAAAGTTTTGCAGCTTTTATTGGCAGAAATGTGTCGCTAAAGCTGCTTTTGCGGCAGAAAACTGCCGCTAAAACCACTTTTGCACCAGTTTTCTGCCAATAAAAAGAGCAATAATTTTATTGCCTGTATTCATAATATGCCCCTTAGTGTGCTTCAACTACACAGAGAAAGCATTATGAACAAGTAGTGATAGAGTGATCAGTCAAAGACACTAAGAGTAATAGAGACGGAGTGAGTGAACAAGAGTGAGGAACTATGAGAAGAGAGGGACTGAGAAAAAGAGTGGAAGGAGTTGAGTAAGTAGGTAATAGAGAAAGGAATGAGGGAAGTAGCAAAGGCAGGAAACTGAGGGTTAAAGAAATGAAGCAGTGGAACTAATAGTAGGTGAATGTGATAGAAATGTAACGAAAAGAGTACAAAGCATTTACCTTATAATTGTCGTTAAATTACTCACTTTTTGTTTTTATACTTTCAATCTGTGAAAGAGAGAACAAACATTTCAAAAATATTAAAACATGTATTTAAAAATTACAAAAGACAAGGGAAAAGATTGAAGGACAAACAGTTTTTCAACAACTTTGACACTTACAGAAGCTTCTGCTTCTCCAGGCCCCCTACACAGTCCTAAAGATATACATTTTAAACTAACAGTATCTTGATGCAGATGAAGTGAGGCCTATCTTAAAACATGGTGCATCTTTTGCATTGCTGTTGTCTCAGAAAAGTGTCGCAAGACACTAAAATTTTAAATAATTGCTTCAGTATGCCAATAAGATGTGTCCTATCCAGAGGTTTGTTTGAGGTGAGGCCTACTCAGGGTTGCAGATGAAATTTCGAGTTGTTGAAGAGAATAGAGGACATAATACATGTGAAGGTCTACCAATGAAGTGAGTCATGTCCACTGCACTCTTGAACAAAGTCCAAACCTCCTATGTTTCCCTGGACAGACCTAAACTTGATCTGCACAATGTGATTCGTAATGATAGGAAACACAGGTGATGTAATTGAAATACGTGCAATTTATTTTGCTCATTTCACAATCACATCACTTGTGTTTCCTTTGCTTAGGTATCTCATTGTGCAGATGTAGTCTAGCATATGAAAGAATACGCAGAAGTGCAGCACTGCATGCAACAACTTTGACACTTACAGAAGCCTCACCTTCTCCATGCCTCCTACACAGTTCTACATATACATCATAAATGCAAACAGTACAGAATTAATTATACATGTTAAATGGTTTATTTTTGCTGTTCTCAGAATGTATCAAAATTCACTAAAAACAGTGACTTGAAGGTATTCATCATATAACAGCGGGGAAAAAAAAACACAATCAAAATGATTGTGTTTAAAAAACCCATACAACATAAGAAATCAGAATTCAGAACTCCTTAAAGTTAACTTACTTTCCATGACGTCAAAGGATGTCCTATGAACAGCTTACACTCTTTTGTGCTGTTATTACTTTCAGCCCGCCACTTTCTGAAAGAAAATCTCCATCGTTTTTAAAAACATGTTACATGCAATAAATGACTTCTTGCTCTCTACCACAAGTTTCCACAAGGCCAAATCTTGTCAGACCCATTTATAACTCTTGGATTTCTTGTAAGCCAATCCCGTCATTTGGCATTTCCGCAACTTTCAGAATTAAAATGTTGAAGATCATTTTCACAATCCTGGAATAGTAATATCTTCCCCTTCTTGCTCAGTCATGTTCTACATTTCCTATGACACTGATACTGCTTACTATGAAGCAGACTTACACTAACTCTATGACTACTACAATTATTTAATTCTCTACATCACTTTCAATCACAAAGCAATGTAAAACAGTAGACAGCGTTGCAGACTTACATTCCCTCTACTCTATGTTTTGATTGGCTGCTTCAATTAGCTTATAAAAAGAAATAGTTTTTCTGAACTCATTCAAAGTGCACTTATTTCTCCATGACGTCCAGTCTTATGGTTAGAACTTATGTCTCTGAACTACACTTATCCTCAAGGCCAAATTGTGTAGGAGCCATTAGAACTTCTTGAAATTCCACAGAGCACATCCCAAGATTATTTCCCTAAAATTTTGGTTTTAAAAACACCAGGTAAGAGTTTTTAAGGTCATACGGCAATTTTGTTTTGAAAATTAAAACAGAATCGTTGCAGAATGACCAGCCATTTCTAGACTTTAAATAAGCTGTGTAATGTCCTGATGTTATTGAAGGGCCGTCATGATATATAATTGCTGCAGTTACAAAAGTCCTTCCTGATATTGACAACTGCGAAGCTACAAAATTTTTAATTAAAGTTGTCAATTTTGTTCCATCAGGCCTACATCGTTGGAACATTAAAATGACATACTGGCCATATGTTCGTATAAATAATGTGGACATCATTTCAGATTTACATTGGCTACACTCCATGTTGTGATCAGCTGCTTTTACTAGCTTATTAAAGGAGATTGATTTACTGTCTGGCAAAGTTAAATATATAAATCTTTCTGAGTCTACACTAGTAGTACTTGATACCATACAGTTCTCGCAGTCATGCTGCCATTGATAAGAAAGCCCAAACAGCTGATCTACATCTACACCTTCAGCATGCAATACATCAAGCATATACATTAAAAACTCCTGACAATCTTGCTGAATATTTTGAGAGAATTGTGTTTGGCCTGAACATCTGTCTAACAGATTTCGAATTTCAGACACACTTTCTATGTTTCTTCTATCAGTGCTACATTTCTCTAACACAGAATTTAACAAACTGCAAAATCTTTGATCAGAATTGACCACAATCTCTTCTTTTACATTTTCTAGAGAAAACAAAACATTAACCACTACATTAGCATAGCAGTTGACACCAGAACTGTTTTCAAATTGAAAACCAACAACATCTTCAACAGAATCCTTTTTGTTTCTGCTTGTAATTTTAGGTTCATCGACTTTTCGTCTTTTTGCTACAACCTCCCCAGTATTGGTCACATTTCTTCGTTTCCGGCCTACCACACGTTTCTCAAACAAAGGATACTGAGGCAAATGTGACGCATACTCTCTTCTTAACCTATTGTATTCCTTAACACAATCTAGATCCGCACAAATGTTTGTGACATCACACTCAATCAAGTACAATCCCGATAAAGTTCTAACTCGTGACAATGCCACATATGCCATACCCTCCTTGAACACAGAACTGCCAATATTCACCAATGCACAGTCTACACTTAAACCTTGCGATTTATGGATTGTCACCGCATATGCCAAGCAAACAGGAAACTGCTTACGGCGAACATATAAGTCTTTTACAAGCAAAAATCTAGCAGAGCAACGACCAATTAGCTGTACTTCCTCAATGCCATCAAATTTAATTTTTAAAAATTCAATTCCATCTCTATTTCTGTATTTTACAAAATCAACAACATTACCCATTGATCCATTTACCAGACCTCTTTCAACATGTAAATTCCTTCTTAAAATTATACGGCAGTTCAAGCACACATTCAGAGTCTTTTCAAAACCTGCAGTTTTAGATATACTCTTCTCTAATGAATCCAATTTTGTTTTCAGATTCTCAGACAAAATAATTGTTGATCCCATATGCTCTACTCTGTCAATAGCTTCCAGTTTCACAATCTCTTGCTTTTCTAAATGCAACATTTTGTTGTTGAATTCGGCACATTCTGCAAGAGTTGGCATCAAACATATTCCAGATTTCTTATCAGTAATTTTCTGAAAAATATTCTCAGGCACAACATCTTGTTCTGGATATAAATTTGATAGTAATCGTGCATGTAAAGCTTCTTTCCCATGCTCGGTCACTTTTCCAATTCTAACATCTTGTAGAATAGTCTTGTAAACTTCATCCTTCGCCTGACGCATATTTTCATGCAGTTCAGCATAATTGAAGTTTAACCATATATTGACGTTGCCAATGCTGCCTAGGCACTTCCTGGTATCTTCATGCGTGAGCATTTTGAACACAGGTTGCCCTTTCACTGGTGTCAGCTGCAGAAGATCTCCGAAAACAATGATGTGTTTGCCACCAAATAACACATCATACTCTGTTTTGAGAACTTCTTGCATTCTCAAATGCACAAAGGCAAGCATGACATTGGAAACCATGCTTACTTCGTCAATGATAAGAAGTTTCATTTTCCTCAAGATTCTTGAAACTTCAAAACAAGCATCTCCAGATAGCTTGTGATATTGTAATTTGTTGTCATGCTCCACTGGCAGCATCAGTAAACGATGTAAAGTAATCCCTTTAATGTTATGTGCTGCCAGTCCAGTTGGAGCGGTGACAACACAAGACAGCGATGACTCTGTCCTTTCCTGCAAATAGCATGAAATTGCTTTAATGAGGAAACTTTTTCCAGTTCCCGCTTCTCCACTCACGTACAGTCGGACAGGCTTCAACGACGTACATGAGCACTCTTTCTTGTCATGACTTAATCCATGATCAATTTGCATGGTAACTTCGTCATATATTTTCCTCTGCTCAACGTTGAGTTGTCTTTCCAACTCTTCTAAGTTAACCGCATCCTCCTGAGCATGTGCCATGGCTCTTTCCACTTCATTCATGGCAGTGGCAGCTTCATTTTCGATAACAGGTCCTCCTAGTGGATCCTGACTCAATGAAGCAGAACTCTGACTGTCCTGAGAACTGTCTCTGGCAATCTCGGCTGCAATCGTTGCTTCCTGCTCAATTTCCGCATTCAACATTTCTACATATTTGGGAAAAGCAGGACATTCTATGGTCTCCTTGGCGGCATTGAAAGAGTCTTCGTAACAGAGGAAATCTCCAAGCAGTTCCTCTTCTGCACGCCAAGGCTTGAAAAGTTGCAAAAGTGCTAAATAGAAAAACTCCTTTTTTTCAGGAGATTCGCCACTCAATTTTCGATGGTTTACCAAGTGGCATTTTCTTTGCTTGACCAGACATCCCTCACTTCCTATTACAGCATACACTCCTTTCTCAGTATCTTCTTTGATGGTCCTCTTGAATATGTAATTTTGAAGAACCTCATACAGACAAACATTGTCGATGTGACTGCTTCTATTTGGATAATATGTATCCAACATGTTGGTCTTCAAAATGTCGGTACTGTTTGGCTCCTTTTCCGCCAAATACTCAATTTCCCGCACAGGTTTCAGAACTCGATTACGCGTTGCAGCAAGACCAAGACTCGCCCAAACGATACTCCTGGACTTGGCATAGAGACTTGCTGAAGACAACCGGTCAGAGCATTCGTAAGCTCCAATTTCTCGATGCGACAACATCTTCAGACTGAAACTGTACAACTTCTTGCTGAGGCTCTTTTCATGGGAAATGTCCTCCCACATATCCTTCAATTCTGTCTTCTCTTTTTTGGTGATGTAAGACGTCACATACCGAGCCACAGCCATACAGTTATCAGCCACAAACTGTATATCCATGTTAGCATTCCACATGGACAAAATCACCGGGTTGTAGTCGTTGATGTACTTGGACTCTTCGTTCCTCTTCAAATTGTATGTGTTTTTAGGTGATTTCTTCATGACATTATGTTGCAGCGAAGACATCAAACTGTTTACTCTTCCTTTAGAAATCACCGGTCGTGGAAAGCCGAAACGACATTTGGTGTAGAACTTGTCCTTGTTTCGGAATTTACGACGGCAGTACTTTCCACATCGATGGCTTTGGAAACGCAGAACTTTTTCTCTTAGGCTTTTCTTCTCCTTTGCGTTTGGAACAGCACACGTAGAATACTGTTGGATGAAACTCATCACTGAGTCTTCTGGATCCGTTCCAAATTTAGGTGCATCCTTGATCCACAGCAACATATGTATATGAGGAGCACCTCTTGCTTGGTACTCCTATCTCCAGAAGAAATCCAACACCTCTCCAAGAGGTGGATTCTTCTTATTCATGATGAAAGACATCATAGCTTCAAATCTATGATTGAAGTACCTACATACATTGACTGGATCCAAAGAGCACAGTTCTCCGGGTGTCTTGAATTCGATGTTATCTACGTTAGCATTTGCCTCTCGTAGAAATTCAAGTAAGTCTTCCCAGCCATACTCGGCACAGCTCAGAGTGAGGAACCATGTGGGAGTACCTAAGTTCCTCAGCATACATTTTAAATCACCATGACGACGGTACCAGTACTCATTAGTACCACGCTGACACGCCATGAGATTAATCAGGTGAGAATCCAAAATACTGTCTTGGACATTGACTTTATCCATAAAGTCACTTGCCGAGATGTTTTGCATGTGTATACCACTTTTCAAGATGTGGTTCACTGCATATGACAGTCCAGACAGATCGCTTTCAAACAGGAGATGAAACAAATAGGGAATGCATTGTCGAAACCTAGCATCTCCTGCATTAAAATCGCAAAGTCCGGTATTCAGAAGCAGGAATTTGATGAGGTCGCTCATCATATCTTCCTCCCTGACCTGTTGGAAAAAGCTGTGGGAAACACCGAGCTTCCAAACTTTCCTCCCAAACACTAATGGGACTCCCTTTGGCTTGTTTCATTTGAAACAACTCAATAGCATTCCCCATGACTTCCTTGGAATGCAAAGGATGAACACTATAATGTTCATATATTTCTTCACTAGTAGAGGGTTCTACTTTCTCAATTTGACCAGCACACAAATCGCTATCCTCTTCCTCACTTACTTCCTCTTCTGCAACATATACATTCTTATAGTATTTATTATTTTTTTTCAAATACAATGTTGCCTTTTTAACTTTCCTAACATCTACTAAATCTTGCCATATTTTCTTATTCTTTGTCGGAACCCCATTAACTAAGATAACCAGAGGTTCCTCTTCCACTTTTTCTACTCCAATTGTGTTAATGTTTTTCTTCAAATCTAGAGGCAAATAAACAACTCTTCCCTTTAATCCTCTCTGTAAATCTGATGGAGGCAATTTCCCTGTCTTTGGCTCCATTCTTACAATAGCCTGAAAGGGATGGATACTTTGAATCAAAATAGATTCATAAGTATTTAAATCCTTCAATTCAGAAGGAATCTCAACCAATTCCAGATTATTATGAACTGCTCTAGCAGGCATCTGGTTTTGATTTAATTTGCAACAACAATAAGTACACACACGTTGATCGAATCCCAAATCAAAACAATTTTCTACCATCAAGTATGTTGCAAAATCCTTCCATTCACTATTATTTTCCCTTTCACTTTTTGCATATAAATCCACTAACTTAGTCTGATTCTTATAATAAGTGCGTCGACAACACACACAAGTGAAATTAGGCCTCTCACTTGATTTCACCTGAAACGTCGCAATTTCCCTCTGGAAATTATCTGTACTGGAAACCTGTACACTATCTTCCACATTACCCTCTTCTTCTGGGTCAATTTCAACATTCTCCTCTTTACTTCCAAAGTAACAAAACTCAATTTCTTCACATATGTTCTTCACATCTATTTCAGAACCATGCAAAAGAGCAGCGCATAATTGTTTAAGCATAATTGCTGGACTCTTAGCATAATACAACATTCTAACTAATTTCCTCACTTTATTATGATGCACTGCTAGCATCCTGAAATGATGAAAAACACTCTGGCATACTCTCCTGGAAAGACAAGCCAGTGAATGACCATGCAAACCTGTCACTTCTCTCACTCTGCAAGGATCTAATTCTTGCAACAACCTTATTTTCTGCTTCAAACTTTTCTTATTAAATGACCGTACAAAATCACAAAGCAAATTGATGGAATCCTGTCGCACACTACAAATACTACTACACTTCCAGGTGTACACAGGACCCTTAGCACGTCTTCCTAAAACCTCATTACCTAACACCTCTTCTGTCTCTGTTGTCACAAGTTTTTCTTTTTCAACTGGACAACCATCTTTCACTTCATAAGCACGACCACTGGTGTCAACTGCATGCACCAAATCATTATCCTGGAAATAACTCTCCTCATTAAAAAATGCCTCACAGCTTGAACTATGCATCCATTCTCCAGAAAAAACTTCACAAAAATTACTACGATTAACTATTCTCTTCCATCTACTATTTCTTTTGAAATCATAAATTGCCTTGTTTAGCTTCCTAATTCTATTGATTATCAAAATAAATAACTTACGTTTAATTTCAAATGCCTGATCAATAACTTTCTCAACTTTTTTTTTTCTCTTATAAAAAACCAGTTTCTGTTGACCTTTCTTAATATTTTTTAACAAATTGCCAATTATCCTGTTGCGGAACATTCGTTTACGAATGTCCCTAAACTGTTGTTTCCTTCTACTATCATGCACAGAGTTATCTCTTGCTCTAGCAGTAACATTTTTGATTGGCCTTTCCTTTCCATTTGATTTGCTTCTCTTTTTATGGACTGAAACATTTTCTGTAGTAATATTTTTTTTACTACACATATTTCTTATGAAATATTTTGTGCTCTTACCCGGTGCTTTCTTCGTGACTTGACAAATCTTTTTGTTAGAGGACTGCTGCTTATTTTGTTTCACCTGCTGTCTTTGACGTTTTGCAGCCTTTCTCTGTCTTTCTATTGTTGGCATGGTGAAATCTTGAAATGATCTGCAGTTGAATCTGTGGTAAAATATAATAAAAAATGTTATTAACCATTATTACCAAACAGTAAATCAATAACAGTGATCAAAAACTTAACACACTACTTGACATTTTAAATAGAAGATTTTTTAGTCCTTGGCAAATTTACAATACAGAAATAGCAGAAAAGAAATGACATTTATATTTATGTTACCTGTGCTATTTTATATGTGAATCTGATCTAATTTTATGAGCATATTTTAATATTTTATTGAAGACACTACACATAACCTGTTTTTGAAGGTGTCTTTATTTTTAAATTAAACGGTTTACATTTTTACTTTTTATTAATTATACATTTTAAAAATAAATGTTTATATTTCCATAGGCTCAAGCAGGTCAGCTTCCCACCCTATGTCATATAATTCGGACAAATCTGCATCCTCATCACGCTCTTCTTCATCCTCAGGATTTAAATCATCCAATGGATCAACATCCACTGATGTTTCAATTACAAGTTCAATGATGAGGTCAAAATCAACTGATTGCAGATTGTCACTCATGTTGATGTTGTCTTTATCTTTAAAGAAAGATAACAACAATGAGATGTTGCAGAGTAAGAGACAAATCTCAGAGATTATAATAGTAAAATTGTTTAACAAGAGTAATATTTTGCAGCTATTATTTAGCCATGTCCAGCAATGCTGATCAGGTGAAGACTATGTCTAATTTTTCAGTGAACAGGACTCATCTCTTCTTAACCTTGGATAAGCCTCACCGACTCTGTGTGTCCTGCACATACTTAAATGTAAAGGGGCAGATTTATGTTAAATGGCACATCCCCAGCCATGCACCAGTTAACGTGCACCGCTGCTCTGCCACCCATGGTGTGCCGTATTTACAATCAGATAGGAGAAAGCTGCGTCAAAACCCTGCGCCTGCTTTAAGCAGGCATAGGTCTTGACGCAACATTGTGGAGATGGGGCACCCCTGAGCCTTGCTTGAGCTGCATCGCACTTGCGATACAACTCCAGCAATCACTACCTTTACAGCACAGATACATCACGCATCTGTGCCATTTTTGCCCCATGATGCCCCGCATTGTAAATGCAGCACACCATGGGTGGCGGAACAGCGGCGTAGGATGACTGACACATCCCTGGTGATGCACCAGTCATCATAAATCTATCCCTAAGCTTCTTATCTTGTTACAGATGAACCGCCATATTTACCATCAAACTATTTTGCATTTCCTAAATAGCGAATTTTAAGGAATAAATAGCAATTCTTTACCATTCCTAATTTGCAATGAGCAAATTGCTAATTGCAAGTTACCCATTCATTTCCATGGGTTAGGAGCCTCATAGGAATGAAGGTTTAATTTGCGATTAGCAATTTGCTCATCACAAATTAGGAATTTTTCCAAGGGTGCAGGGGTGTCTCAAGAACACCCTGCTGCACCCCTGAAAAAGAAATTTGGGGGCATATGGCACACATACATGCCCTAAGGGCATGTGTTGGCGTCATATGGGACCTTTTGTTTTTTTGAAAAAAAGCTTTTTGAAAAGAATTCGCAAATTACCACAAACTAGAAGTTGGTGGTAGTTTCCAAATCCTTAATGTCATTTTTTACATATTTTTTGTTTGATACATTGCATTTAAGGAATCGCAAAATTTGCAAATCCTTCAGTGCAATCGCAAAATAAGGAATAGCAAATTTTGAATTAAGGACATTTTAAGTCATTTCCACATGTGCAGTGTTTTCAAATTATGATTTGAAAATCGTTTTTGGGGAAAAGTAATGGTTTGCAAATTTATGACAAGGACATAATGGTGTATGCTTCTCTATAAGGCATTTCAGTGTCTCTGATGTCATTTTTCCCATATTACATTATAAGACCTTTCCCCATGGAGCACATTCCTTGTAAATATGCTCCCACCTGTGCATGGTGAATTTAGATTTTGACTGTTTGAGTCACATAGCCATGTTAAAAGTGACCCAAAAAAATTGCAAACGCTTTAAAAAAACACATTCATGTGTCTTAAGGACATTTTAAGTAATTTCCCCATGGACAGTGTTTTGTAAGTGGCGCAAAAGAGGCATACACCTATCATAAATCTGTCCCTAGCATTTTAAATGATTAATTCAGGATGACGATAAGATGTGGCCTATCCAGAGGTTTGTTTAAGGGGAGGCCTACTCAGGATTGCAGATTAAAGTTACGCTTGATGAAGAATACAGAGGACATAATACATGTAAAGCTCTACCAATGAAGTAAGTGATGTCCACTTCATTGCGCCAGTCATCATAAATGTATCCCTAAGCTTCTTATCTTGTTAGACATCAACCGCCATATGTATCATATAACTATTTTGCATTTCCAAAATAGCGAATTTTAAGGAATAAATAGCGATTCTTTACCATTCCAAATTTGCGATGAGCAAATTGCTAATTGCAAATTACCCATTCATTTCCATGCGCCAGGATGCCCATATGAAAGAAGGTGCAATTTGCGATTAGCAATTAGCTCATCGCAAATTAGGAATTTTTCCAAAGGTGCAGGGGTGTCTCAATAACACCCTGCTGCACCCCTGAAAAAGAAATTTGGGGGCATATGGCGCACATAAATTTTAACAACATTCCTTTACCTCAAAAACGATTTTCAATTCATAATTTGAAAACACGGCCCACAGGGAAATTACTTAAAATGTCCTTAAGACACATGAAAGTGTTTTTTTATTGCCTTTCCAGCATGGTTGGGTCACTTTTAACATGGCTATGTAACACAAACATTTAAAATCTAAATTTGCCATGCACAGGTGGGAGCATATTTACAAGCAATTTGCGCCACAGAGAAAGGTCTTACATTAAAATGGGAAAAATAACATCAGGGATAGTCAATTGCCTTATAAAGAAGCATACACCATTATGTCCTTGTCATAAATTTAAAAACAATTCCTTTTCCCCAAAAACGATTTTCAAATCATAATTTCAAAACACTGCACATGGGAAAATTACTTAAAATGTCCTTAAGACACATAAAAGCGTTTTTAATTGCCTTTGCAGCATGTTTGTATCACTTTTAACATGGCTATGTAACACAAACATTCAAAATCTAAATTTTCCATGCACAGGTGGGAGCATATTTACAAGCAATTTGCGCCACATAATTCATAATTTTCTCCTTAAAGCACACTATTCTCTATCTAAATTAAAGAAATATTTTCTCACCTTAGCAAATACTTTGAGTTTGAAAACAGTCTCAGAAACACACCAATTTGTCTTCAGCAGAGCAAAAGGTATGCACTCCAGAGTCTGCAGCTATCAAAAGCACAGAAATGCTGTAATTCTTCACACATATCTCTCATGTCACCCAATCAAAACTCTTCCCTCACTTTTTTTCAAATGAAAACCCTTCCCCCCTCTGCCCTTTCTGCCTTTTCTGCATGGCAACCACCTCTTGGAAGACTTCTGGTGTTTGCAAGTTCACACAACAATGTTGCAATTGAACTCTGAACTCTCAGTGCACCTGCATATCCAGTGCATTCTTTCATTTAATGATTTTTTATTGACCATTCAAAATACATCTTTCAAATAACTCATCCGTGCACCCTAACTTTCTGTTTTCAGCAATCAAAATCCACCAATCACTGTTACTGCTTCATGAACACAGAAACTCCACAGTTTTTTTTCATTTTAAACTCTCATTTTTTCAACTGCCATTTCATTGCCACACTTCATCTGACTGCAGGAGAACCTTCTCTCACCATGTTTTCTGTCTGGATTGTTGGACATAGTTATATTCACTGGGCTCAAAGGTACACTGAAAACAGGAATTTACCTAACCTCAATTTACAAGATGTGGAAATTAAGTGGTTTGGCCACAGAGGATTAAAATTTCACCAATTGATACCATTGGTGAAAACCTTTATGCATTTGCCCAAACCTGACCTGTTAATTGTGCACTGTGGAGTTAATGACTTGGGCACTTTGACTGGTGTAGGTCTGGAAATGCTTTTAAAGGACACCTTTGAGCAATTAATGGCACTTTTTCCTCAGACTGCCTTGGTATATTCAAATATATGCCAAAGACAGAAATGGAGGTGGTCAAACCAATTTTGTCCACAAATTGAGAAGTCGAGGAAGCATGTAAACAAATCTGTTTCAGCTTACATGAGAGACCATGGAATGGGCTCCCTGTACAACAATAACTTGCGTTACTACATGCAAGATATCTACAGAGGAGATGGAGTTCACTTCTCAGATGAGGGCAACAGAATTTTCACTCTGAATTTAAGAATGTGCATTGGTACCTACTTATAAGTACCTAAATGTACCATAAACCCAAAAGCTCTTCTCAGAGCTACCCTACATCTGATCACTCACAATTGTTATTTTTCCTCTAACTTTTTTCACTAATTTTCAACAAAGTACGCTCCCTGGGGCGCTACCCGGTACGCGAACCGGGAGCTAACCTCGTGAAATTTTTTAAAAAAATGTTTTTTTTCGCACATATAAGCCTCCTCAGCCACCCTCACAAAACCTAGGGGGTCAAGATAAGTCTACCGTGCCCCCTTCTACCCATTCTGAACATTATTTGCCCTCCATTTTGTATCTTAATTCGACCGAAACACAAAATGGTGGACTCCCGTAACGCTTAAGGTTCGCGAACCGGGGCGCTCAACGGTTCGCGTACCGGGTCGCTCCCTGGGAAGCGCACCATCAAAAAAGGTGGGAAAGTAGTTCACAGAAAAGCCACTGGAGACAATTTCACCAAATTAAGATTAGCTCATACTACATACCAATCCCTACCATTTTCACAAATTTGATTGGAATTCCATTTAGCCATTTAGCCTGTAGACCTCTCTAAATACCGTGAGGTAAATTACTTCACAAAACACATCTGAAGTGTTGGAATTGACAACCAATTAATATGTTACTTTCATTTTCTACTTTTTTTACCTGACATTTCATTGGTTATATACCTGAATATATATAAAGGAAGAGAAGAAAACACAGCCATTTTGACTACTACTTCTTGGTGTACATTTCAATAGGATTTTCACTAATTCCTTCAACTTCTTTCTAAAGGTAAGTTTTTATTTTTAAAACTGAAGTATATTGTGCACTATAAGTTAATATGGTAAACTTTTTCTGATAGTTATATACTATCCCTCTGTAGTAGTTATAGATTTAGATAGACTTCTCTGTTATAGTTATGGATGGAGTTAGGCTTCTCTTGTATAATTATGAATTTACTTACGTTAAATCACATACACTTTTTTATATTCCTACTTCCACTCTGATACTATACACTGCCCAAAGATAAATTCACTGATAAAAACTGCCTATCTAAAATTAATCCCAACAGTGCCCTATCTCTACTAATATATATTTTTTTAATCTAAATTTCAGGCAAAATGGAAGGCGAACAGAAAGTTGAATTTCAAATTGTCCTGCAAGAGAGCAGCCAAGAAATCATTGATGAAAATGATATTGAATTTTTCGATGAAACTTTAGACAAAGAACTACTGCAATGTGTACAAGCAGTAGATAACCTCCTTGAAAATGAGGACATTTTACACCCTCAGAGACTACAATGTATATTCAATTATAATTATGAAATTTCTGACAATGAAATGTTAGAAAGTTTAATAAATTATGAAACACAATCACAATAAAAAAAATGCTTAAAAAATAAAGAAAATAAAAAATAATCAACAAAACCAACAATCAATTAACATACAGCATTTGAAAAGTCTATCATTCATTTTTCATTGTAGTACGCTGCCTAGAACGCTTCCCGGTTCGCGGACCGGGCGCTCCCCACGCAAAAAAACAAAAATTTTCTTTTTTTTTTTTTGCCCCGCGGGGCCCTTTTAAAGCCTCCACATTAAACCTAGGGGGTCAGGGAGGATCTACTATGCCCCCTTATGGTTATTTCCCCCTTTGTTTTGGCCTCCTCTTGTCTCTCAATCCTACCGAGAGACAAGATGGCGGCCGCTCCGGACTGTTTAGAATGTTGACAGACACCGGAGAGCCAATCAGCTTCGCTACGCGAAGTTCCGGTACGCTTAAGGTCCGCGGACCGGAGCGCTGCCTGGAGCGCGCTTACAGATATATATCTTTTTTTAAACGTTAATTTCTCAAAATCCACTGGAGCACATATATTGAGACCTACAAAAGGCACATCGGGCTACCAGTCCCTACAATTTTGCCAAGTTTCATGCAAATCCATTCAGCCGTTCGGGCTAAAAGTGAGGCCAACCGCCCTATGGAAAATTGCATGGGGAAAACACGTTTTGGGACCCCCCTTTTTTCTCGGCCCCCCCTTGACAAAACCTCCCCAAATTTCCAGGGGCTGCTCAGAAACAAAATGTTCCATTTTCCAGAAAATTTCAGCCAATTCCGTCCACAAACGCCAAAGTTATTAGACATAGAATTTTCAAAAATCCCATAGGGAAAAAATCCTAACTATATATACCTACTGGCGACCGCCAGTAGGTAATAATAATATATATAATAATATATATATATATATATATATATATATAGTAGAGCAAATGCGCAAGCGCTTCGGGAGGGCTCACCGCTTCATCCGACCCTCCGGTCTGTAATTTGGCTCCTCTGCAATGTTCACAGATTCCCTTAAGTTAAAATTGGGTCAGACGCGTTTCGGGGCCACAAACGCCCCTTCCTCATGGACTGTGCCCAGTTCAACACCATGTCCGCTTCACACTAGTCAAAACACGTCGTTTGAGCAGCTGGCGTCGTCCTCCCTGAGTGGGTGGAGTTTGGCAACACCGGGACTTCTGGTCAACGTAGTCCTGTGAAGTGAAACAAAATAGTAACCTTGAGTAGGTTGGCGTGTCTGCACTTTCATTACTGTCATTAAGATCCTTAAGTAGGATGGTAGGGAGGCTCCGGGCATCACATTTTATTCAAATTGGATGTTGCGCTGATAGGCGAGTGTGTGTATTATCGCCTCAGTCTCTTAGGACAGGATACAAGTTCCACCATCAGAGTGGAGCTCCTTCCGCGACCAAGGCTGGCCGCCTGAATATAGTAGAGCAAATGCGCAAGCGCTTCGGGAGGGCTCACCGCTTCATCCGACCCTTGATAATGGCGCTGCGCACTGTGTTTCAGATGTAAACATTGAGAAAGGGAGGGCTCTCCCGAAACGCGTCTGTTTTTCAAATAAACCGCCCTGCTAAAGAACACTGCCGTGCTCGAGAGTGCTTAATTTTCCTGTGACCCGGCTGGGTATTACCAGGACTTTGGAGCTGTGATATATATATATATATATACATATATATACCAACCTGTATTGAAGAATGAGTGGATGTATAAGTGTCTGGGTGGAGGATTTAGTAGGTGTGTGACTGACTGTTTAAGTAAGTGATTAAATGTGTCTCACTAAATACATGGTTTAGTGACTAAACTGTGTGAATGTCTGTATCTGTCTGTCTGTTGTTGTGTAAGCTGCGGCATCAGTTGGTCAGTAGGTACATGAGTGACTATATGGGTTATTGATTAGTTGGCTGAGTATTTGTATGGAAGACTGAGTCTGTGTGTGGTTGGGTGGGGGTGTGACTCTGTGCATAGATGTGTGAGTGGTTGATTGACTGGGTGAATGAGTTTAAGACTGCATGTGGAATCAGTTGTATGGGTGGGTGAGTGTGTGTATGGGTATGTTGGTGAGTGAATGGATGTCTCAGCGATACATGTCCAACTAAGTACATATGTAAAAGGCAGTGTATGTGAGAGTTAGTGTATAAAAATGACTATATATGAGAGTCAGTGATTATGAGAGTGGCTGTATGGATGAGTGTGTACTTGTATCAGTGGTTGTATAATAGAGTAAGTATGTGTTACTATATGTTTGAATGAGTGAGCTGGCGTGTGTATAACTGTATAGGTCAGTAAATGGAAGTGTGATTGATTCTTTGCCTGACTGACTAGGTGTGTGAGTAACTGGATGAGTACTGGTGTATGAGTGTCTGTGTAGGTGTATGAGTGCATATGATAGTGTTGTATTGATGAGTGACTGCATGTGTGAGTGATTGTATGGGTAAAGGAGTGGATGTATGTGTAGACCTAAAAATCAGTGACTTGATATGTAGTAACTGGTATTGGTGTGTCTATGGTTTTGAAAATGGTATTCTACATTTTGGAGACAGTGTATCTAAGGTTATATAAGGGTGTGAGGCGATGCATCAGATTTTCACATGTATGATGTCATCAGTGATATCATCAGTGATGTCACTTGAGATGTCATCAGTGAAGTAATCAGTGATGTCACTGACCATGTCATGAATTATGTAATATGTGACGTCATCAGCAGTGCATTGCGGGGGCGCAAGTTATAGTTAGCTGAAGTAACTATAACGCCGGAATTTCTATGGTTTTGTACGAGTGAAATGTCCAACTAACTATAACGTTCCTGAAACCTATGGTTTTTTCAGTGAATTTCTATGTTTTTTAAATGCTAATTTCTAACAAGAACGCGCCTGAAACCTATGGTTTTTTCATTGAATTTCTATGGTTTTTTAAATGCTAATCTCTAACTATAACATGCCTGAAACCTATGGTTTTTTTCAGTGAATTTCAAAGGTTTTTTAAATGAAAATGTGTAAGTCTAGTGTACCTCAAACCTACTTTTGTTTTATTTTTTATATATATACATATATATATACATATATTTTTTAAAAATTGTGAATATTTTTTAGTTAGGAAAACTTCATTCATTATTTTTTTTTTATATTATACAGAAGTTGTGCACCCTTAGCACACATACAGGAGGGCTGCGCACATTCCGGTAGCCATTTTGAAAAGTCACACTGGGGTCCCGACTTCTGCGTAATTTTTAAACTATGGTATATCTTTAAATTAATTATAAATAAAAGTTTTCCTTTAAGTGTTTGTCTAAATTTATTAATATAAAGTATTTATAAAGTATTATTTTCAATATAATTTCGATGAAAGTAAAGTTACGGAATGCGCGGTGTAGCCGATTAATGTGCGCGTCATCCCCTTGCACGTATTTCCAGGGTCGTGCCATGATCGCGCTGAGATCGTGCCGAAGTCGCGAATTCAGCGTATTATTAAAGTTGAAAAAATGACTATAGAAAGTTTGAATATGATATTAGATTAAACAGTTTTGCGAATATACTTATTAAAAGTTTATAGAAATGTTTATTTATAGTGTATAATGATATATATGATTTTCGCGGGCGTGCAAAGAGTGTGTGATGAGTGCGCGCACCCTACGCGACTTCATGTCAGCAAAAGAAAAAAGGAATCTGATTGGTTGAAATCAATTTTATTGTGAAAGAGGGAAGATTCATCCTTCTGATATTTCCCTTACTTTTGGTCCTTGATAGAGAGAAGACCTGTTTCTTGCTTCTCTTTATATTGATATACCTTTTTTGTCTGTTTGTTTATTTTTAATACAACTATGGCTTCTAGTTTTGCCAAATTAGATCCACTTGCAGTAGAGGAGGAAGAACAGATGGTGCAGCAGAAGAAGAAAAGAAAGGAAAGCATTGTTTGGTCCTTTTTTAGTGTACTGTAGGGAGAAATAAAGGTGAATTCAAGAAAAGTAACTTGCATTATCTGTGAGAGAGTGCTGTCCAGAGGCTTCGATAAAAAGTACTCTTGCGGTACAAGTAGTATGAAAAAGCATATGGAGAGCATCCACCTTAGACACCTAGTGAGAGAGGAAAGAAAGAGACAGTTGAATGCTGCTGCTGAAGAAGACTCTAGTACACCATCAACTTCTGCCCAGATTCCATCTGCACCAAGGCCTCACATGATGCCTGAATTTTTAAATGCAGCAGTTAGTTGCATTAAGTGCGCCACCGAGCTCTGTGTTGGCTAGGGGTGGGCGGAATTTGCGTTGTCACGCTAAGTAAAGCGGTAAAAAATCTCCCTGAGCATGCGCAGAGTTCCACGAACATGCGGGATTGCTTGTTCCGCCCATTCACGATGCTTTTTTCCTGTTCGCGAACACTGTTTGCGTGCTCAGGGAAAATTTCTCGCGAACACCCAAATAATTCAGCGAAGCTGCAGATTACGGAATTTTTGGCAATTCAGTGTTCTCTGCGGAACACAAAATTCCGCAAATTCCACAAGCTGAACGGAATTTACCGCCCAGGCCTAGTTTTGGCGAACAGTGCATTGATGTCATCTCTGCTGCTCTTAAAGCGCACAAACGTTACTTTTTTTATTAAGTGCTTTTGTTTTTGTTCAAGAGATCATTCCCTGATCTTCATTTTTCTCTGTTTGTTAAAAAAACCACACAAAAACGTTAAAAAAATTACGGGGCATATTACCAACCAATAGAGATAATTTTTGTCTCTAACTTGTTTAGAGACAAAAATTATCGCCGCAAATCGGCAATTTTTATCGCAGATAAACCTTGCTATTAGCAAGGTTTATCGCAAATGCGATAAAAAACGGCCGCAATGCATGAATATCGCTGAAAAGTCAGCGATATTCATGCATTATCGAGCAAATGCTCTTAGCCATGTTATCCACCTCCCATTGGATAACATGGCTAAGAACTGCTCAGGGCAGGTGTTAGCTTTTGGAGATATTCGCGCTTAGCGCGAATATCTCCAAAAGTTGGTAATAGGAGATAGAGATGTTAGCGACTGTTTCCAGTCGCTAACATCTTGGCACGCCCACTTTGCATGTCATTAGTGATAAATATCACTGACATGCAAAGCGGGGCCCAAGATGGTCGATATCTCCTATTAGCTGTCGCTAACTGGTGTTAGCGACAGCTTGGTAATAGGGAGATCCTTTTATCTCCGCTTTCTTGGCTTTTAAAGCCAAAAAAGCGGAGATAAACCCCCTTGATAATATGCCCCTACGTTTTAAAAAAAATGTATCCCCCCAAAAAATGGTTCTAACGGAACAACATCTACTGGTTAAAAAAAGACAAATTACCTGAGTGATTGCATCAGAGTATGGACACTATGTGGGTGATCAGAGAAATGCAAGTGTAGTGCATGGTTATTTTATGAATGTTTGAGAAGTGGCAACGTGATTAAATGAGTTCATGGATAATAGCAGGATAATTGGAGGAGTGCATGAGTAGTATGTAAGTGATACGATGAGTGCATGTGTAGTGTACAAGTAATTGTAGTAGAGGATGCCTCTACTGCCTGGCTCATTCAATGAGTACATGGCTACTGACTGGATGATTAGAGTACTGTAATGAGAGTGCATGGTGAATTTATAAGTGCTTGGGTATTGGTGGAGTGATTGGATTAGTACATGGTACTGGCTGGGTGATTGCAGGAGTGCACGGGGAGTCACAGTGTGAATGCTGGACTGCATGGCTACTACCTGGGTAATTAGAGTAGTGAATCAGAAGTGTATAGGTGGTTAGAGGACTACATAGATAGTGCACATGTGATTGTAGCACTGCATGTGGTAGTGCCTGGGTCATTGCATGAGTACATGTATAGTAACTGTATACTTAGAGTGCTGCAAGTTGACAGCATGGTGAATTTATAAGTGCTTGGGTTTTAGCGCAGTGATTAGATAAGGACTTGGTACTGGCTGAATGATTGGAGGAGTGCTCGGAGAGCCACAGTGTGATTGCTAGTCTGCATGGGTACTACCTGGGTAATTGGAGGATAGAATCAGTAGTGTGGAGGTGGTTAGAGGACTGCATGGATAGTGCACATTTGATTGTAGCACTGCATGTGTTAATGCCTGAGTCATTGTACAAGTACATGGTTAGTGACTAGATACTTAGAGTGCTGCAAATTGACAGCATGGTGAATATATAAGTGCCTGGATTTTGGTGCAGTGTTTAGATAATGACATTGTACTGGCTGGATGATTGGAAGAGTGGACAGAGAGTGACAGTGTGATTGCTGGACTGCATGGGCACTACCTGGGTAATTGGAGGACTGAATCAGTAGTGTGTAGGTGGTTAGGGGACTGCATGGATAGTGCACATGTGATTGTTGCACTGCAAGTGTTAATGCCTGAGTCATTGTACAAGTTCATGGATAGTGACTAGATAATTAGAGTGCTGACAGTTGACAGCATGGTGAATTTATAAGTGCTTGGGTTTTGGCGCAGTGATTAGATAAGGACTTGGTACTGGCTGAATGATTGGAGGAGTGCACGGAGAGCCACAGTGTGATTGCTGGTCTGCATGGGTACAACCTGGGTAATTGGAGGAATGAATCAGTAGTGTGGAGGTGGTTAGAGGACTGCATAGATAGTGCACATTTGATTGTAGCACTGCATGTGTTAATGCCTGAGTCATTGTACAAGTACTTGGTTAGTGACTAGATACTTAGAGTGCTGCAAATTGACAGCATGGTGAATTTATAAGTGCTTGGGTTTTGGCACAGTGATTAGATAAGGACATGGTACTGGCTGGATGATTGGAGGAGTGCACAGAGAGGGGAAACAACCTTTACAACACAGTCATTACATCACACTACATTTACATAGCAGTCATTACATCGCAACATCCTTTACATCGCATGTCATTACAACACAGCCATTACTTTGCATGTCACTACAACAGATGTCATTACAATGTATGTCACTACAACGCAGGCATTACATCGCAAGTCATTACAACGCATACCATTACAATGCATATTACCATTACACTATCCAACACTTACCCTACTGTTGCACTCACTGGAGTTAGAATAGTTATTTTTACCCCTACACTATCCAACACTTACCCTACTGTTGCACTCACTGGAGTTAGAATAGTAATTTCTACCCCTACACTATCCAACACTTACCCTACTGTTGCACTCACTGGAGTTAGAATAGTAATTATTACCCCTATAATATCTAACACTTACCTTAAAGGCAATGTAATGATATGCATTGTGAAGGTATAAGGCTATGTAATAGAATACGTTGTAAAGGTAGTTTCTGAAAATGCAATGTAATGGCATGCTATGTAAAAGAATGCGTTGTAAAGGATGTTGCGATGTAACAACTGCGTTGTAAAGGCATTCATTGTAAATGTATGCATTGTAAGGTCATACATTCAATTGTGATGCCTCCTCCTGGGCGGATGGGGCAGTCCTAGCACAGGATCTTGTATCTGTCGGGAATGACGGTGGCGATGTTGGGTGAAGAGTTGTCTTTGGTCCAGGTTTCTGTGAGGAAGGTGACTTCCCGCAAGTGGGTGTTGAGGAGGTCTCAGATTTCTGTGAAGTGCTTGAGTAGGGAACGTACTTTAAGGAGGATGCAGTTGAGTGGTTTGTGAGCACTGATGTCAGTTAGGCTGGGAGATGCTGCTGAGGTGCGGAGGTGGGCGAAGGTGCGACAGCATTGTAGACAGGAGAAAGGGCCTTGGGTGTTGTTTGGCGTAGAGAGCTGGCAGTTGTTGCTGCCTCTAGGGTTGAGAGCTTGGAGGGTGCTGGAGTCGTAGCGGAGGCGGGTTTGACGACCCGGGTCCCTAGCACTGGTCGGGGAGGGAAGCAGACGGGCTTGCATTTGACATGCCTTAGGCGCATCAGCTGTGCGACGATGCAGCGGCCCGCATTAAGTAGGGATTGGGGGAGGGTGGGTCAGCTGGATGGTGTGAAGGACACACTGGAGGGGGAGAGGTCGTGGGGGCAGCAACCAAGGGGGTTGCAGTAAAAAAAGAAAAAGTGGAAGACAAAAGGAAGAAAAAAAGAGGGCACAGAAGAAAGAGCCAAGAGGTAAAAAGAGGGCACAGAGGCAAGAGAGGTAGAGGCAGAACGGCAGAAGAGCAGAGTGCTCTTCCACTGGACAAGCAGGGATGACATGCAGGCAGGAGTCTGCAGGTGGAGGAGGGCCTTGAACACCCTGAAACAGTGAGATCAGGGGGCAACACTCAGTGGTGGAGCTGCACGGGGAGAGCAGTCACACTGACCAGGTCAGTGGTCTTACTCTTCTTGCCACGCAGCAGCTGCCATTAAGTAGGGATCATTGGAGGGGGGGAGGGGCCACGGGGGAACAAGTGATGGGGGATCATGCTGTAAAAAGAAAGAAAAAACACTGTAAAAAAAATAAAAGGGAAAGACATAGAAGGCAAAGAAAAAAGAGTGCACAGAGGAAAGAGGCAAGAGAGAAAAAGAAAGCACGGAGAAAAAAGGCGAGACAGAGATGGAAGAGCAGAAGAGCAGAATCCTCCATCCTTTCAAAAAAACAAAATGGATCTACACTGAAATAGAGCTCTCACTATGCTTCGGTCAACTGTGAATGGCAAGATCAGCACTTGTGTCTCCTTGCCCCAAAGTTGACAGTTCAAGTGGTGGGCCATAGCTCCAGCCCTGATTTGCTCTTAACACATTAAAGCACATTGCTGAACACATGGATAGACACAGCTAATCTTTGCAATTTGAAGTTTGAACTCATGTATAGTTAAATTCCTACAGTAGGTTGACAGAACCATAGTATAGTATAAACTCCTAGCTTGCCAATTTGCTCGGCCTGATAAACTATTAGTCCAGGCTAATAGTAAAATAAACAAAGTAAATACCATCTATACAACCCAGAAAGAGCATATCCAAACCAAAGAAACTGCCAGAAAAATATAGTAAAGTTTGTAGCAAATTCGTTTGAGAGATTTCCCACTGATTCCAAAAATATACCTAGGGAAGAGATAAAGATAGTAACAATGAATGCCAATCAATTAACTTCCATAACAGATTCTATTATTGTAGGCAAGTTAAATTATACATTATACATGTATGGAATTAGACTCTACCATGCAAGTCTAGTTAATCAAATACAATAAAATAGGCAGATTAGAGTCAATTACATTGTGTTCAAATCTCCCAAAATGGAACTTTATAAGTAACAAAAAACAGAATGACTCCACACCCTGAGAGTTTTCTTTCGTGGTGTGGACGCAGGGCCCACTATTTTTTCCTGTGCCCCGTCGCCACTGATTCCCTGGCGATGATGAACAAACAAAAGACCCATCAGACCATACACTTTAAACAGAGTGGGATTTGTGATGACTTTAGTCTGGTGTACTATACTGTCGGGCTATCGGAAGTAGCTTTCCGCCAACGCAGCTCCCGCTGTTAGGGGCTGACCATCCTTTCAACCTTAAGCAGGGAAGGCAGACTGTCAGTTTGGCGGACAGGGTAAACTGTCATGTTTGCAGTGGAGTACCTTCTGGCAAACTTTAAATTACCTGCATAGCACTTTGTGATATCGGCGTGCTCTTTCATAATAGTCTATAAAGCACTGCAAAGAAGAAAAGCATTTTGTAAAAACTACAATTCCTTTATTCTTCAACACAGGTTATCTGCAAAAGCTTGCATTGTAGTCCTGTACAATACTATGGCCCAATGATCCATTGGTGATGCCCTTCAAATTGCTTACATTCTTAAAGGTGAGGATAGCAATCTGTGCTAGTCCTCTGAGACATCTATGGCTGAGGGTATATTGGGAACCACAAGTCCATGAAGCGCATTTTTACTGCTGACAGCTCAACGCGAGCTGCCATTTTAAACTTTTGATGGCTGCAGATGAACTTATGCAAAGGTGGTTTATTAATATTTCTTTTTTGTGTTTAGGCTACTTTAGAACACCAGTTTCACAATGTTACAGAAGGTGGAGTTTTAATTATTGGTTAGTTAGATGAGGATTTTGCCCATCGGCTATGATAGGAAAGAATGAACTGTAAAAGGTCGCCGACTTGTTGTGGCTCTGTCCCTCACTGGAGAATGGGTGCTTTAAGTCTGGTTAAAGTATGGTATAAACATCATCTTCAAATGAGACAACTAGAGGTTGCTGCTGTAAACAGGCAGGCTTAGCAGACTCCCAGATGAGGTTCCAGCAGGTTACTGAGGAGGACAGGCTGTAACCTAATGAATTTGCCTCTATATATTCTGTCTGCTCTTGGTGCAGCAAATTGTTCGTATACTGAAGGACCCAATGTTTTGTATGCAGAAGTATCTGGGTGCCACCTTGTGTAACTATTTCAGGTCACGGTTCCTGTCTCCATGTCCCAGGGAGCAAGGGGATTAAATTTGGCCATATCCTGTACGATCATTTATTTTAATGGCAAGCAAAATCTAGCTCACTAATTTTCAATCCTCTGAAATGTCTATAGTTCTCTTATTGAGCATCACAGGCTAAATGTTCATGCCCCTGATGACAGCCTTACCTACAGAGTGGGGAGGTGTGTGTAGAACATTCTGCTCAGCACCTAGAATTCCCTATGTGCATAAAACATAATGCACCTGGACATAAGTATTTGAAAATGGTGTGTAGGGTGACATAAATGTTTGTGGTGATTTGAGGGTATGTAGTTACTCTTCATATGTCCAAACATGAGTATCTCTGCAGAGGCCGTAGTCCTCTAACCAGAAGTCGATCAGTTTGAAAGTCTTGGTAATCTGTCTGCAAGCTGGTTCACCAATCAGTGGAGAAGTTAAAATCCCCTGAGCCAGGAAACTGTCTAAATGGTTAAGAGAATCTGCAGCTGGACTATGCAAGTAAGAGGCCCCATCAGCACCTCTGTTTCCTGCATCCCTTCATCCAGGCAGCTCCTTCTCCGCCCTCTTCAGATCACAGTAAGCGTAAATGAGCAATAGCAATTGTGAGCCAATCTCCCTTTATGAGCATAAATATTCCATTGTATATCAAACTAAATAATACAATAATAAATATACAACCAATAAAAGATCTTTAAAAAGAAATAGCAGCTCTCCCATCCCTTTACAATCACCAGCGTCCGTCACTCTACATATTCAGCCGGATATAAAGGCTGTAAACTACACTGAGACAAAGTTTTCATAGGTTAGGTGACAAACCATGGGACATTTGTCCTATACTTAGGTCAACAATGCTTTGGTATACCAAAAGAGCAACAACATTGACAATTATACAAAGGAACACCAATATAATTAATCGTTAGCTAGAGCCTCGGCTATCAAGTACCTTATTGTAACTGGCCAGGCAGGCAGAATATAACTGGCCACTGCTGTACAGACTGCTGGATTAACCGTTCTGAGGCAAAGTGCAAGTGCTTTAGTCAAGCTACGATTGAGAACTGCTTACACAGTGGTACAAGCCATTTGGAGCATAAAGGATTGGTTTTAGTGCAAAACAGCAAAAAGTGAGTGTGTCTCCCACACTCCAAACTTACAATCCCAACAATTGGTCCCAAAAACCGTTAACAGCAAACTAGGGCAAATACCCTCTGGTAGGTAGAGTACCCAAGCAGAAGTTTAAGTGTGGTGTGCAACAGTGGCAATTTCAGTTAGCTAAACACCTAATGTATGTTGTTCTTGCAAATAGTTAAAAGTTAAATGGCAGGAACCGGCTTGTCCAAGTCGAGAAGTTTCCAGCTCATGAAGGTGTCTTTTATCAAGCTAACTGTGGCGTGATCTACCAAAGCTGGACTGGACCAAAGATGACAGTGTCCAATTTCATCCAGGTATCCCTTAACATAGATTAGCCAGGGATTCTACTGGGACTTACCTAGGGTCGATGCTTTCATACCCACTCTCAGATATGATGCCCCATGGCAGCTGCGATTTACTTAAATTCAAAAGGGGATGGCAGGAATAAGTTTTCATTTACTTGCGATGGCGTGCAGTCACTGTATAACCAGTGTAGCTACTACTACCGCTTTTTGTCTGTAAACTTATAAGATAATGCTCAGGATGTGGCAACCAATTTTTTCTCTAGTCCGAAGGATGGCGTTTACTTGACGCTGTAAGGAATTGATTGCCTTTTCAATATGGTCACGCCAGTTCATTTTTTAATGAAGCGAATGCCCAAGTAGTCATAGCTCTTAATGGTTTCAAGCACCAGGCCCGTTATCCTTGCGGATTTTCTTCAAGGCGGAGCCACTGAAATCGGCATTATTTTTGTTTTTTGTGTGTTCATACAAAGATCTTTCTGGCTACAGATGCTTTTAAAGGGCTCCAAAGATGTATGCATTGCGTTTTGTGTACACATCAATAGCATAAATAGAACTGCGCCATATGCAAAAAGAAGAATGATTATTTGTTTTTGCTGCACAACCTTGGGGCATCCAAGGCTCTCTCTGGATACAAATTCTTTGCATTTGTTTAAAAATAGAACAGCGGGCAAGTAGAAAGTCTTGCTGTACATCGGAGAAGATTGTAAAATGAGTGGTGTATACCCCAGAGCTTCCTTAGCAAACGGAAGCCCTTGTTTCTGCATGCACGGTTTTAAGAGCTTGAAGTAGGGTTGTTTTCCACCCTCATTTTTTTTAGTGATTGCCAAAATTTGGATCTGTTAACTAGATCAATTGCCAATTTTGAATCTATAAATGATCGATATAGAGACAATTTGAGCACCCTTCTATAGTTGGCACACACCATATATGGTTTGACAGCTTGATCAATAGTGCTGATGCTTGGACAGAATCTAGCCTATGCATCAATTAGAACATTATTATTTTCAATCCACCCTTGCAGCCTATTTGAAAGTACACAGCCAAAGATTTTTCAGGTGCTCTCTGATAATGAAATAGGCCTGTAATTATTGGGGATTGCAAAAAACACAGTTGATGGACAGAATGTAGAACAATGTCAGACATTCACCCCAGTACAAGGATCTGGGCCTAAATCCATCGTTTTTTGCACTCCACACCACCCTGGGTTAGACACTGGCTATATGCAAATCAGCTCTGACCCTGTGCCTCATGGGAACAGTCCAGTCCGAACTACCAAGCCATGTCTTTCCCAGACCGGAATCAAGCATCCAAGGACCGGTTTCTGGCTATCAGCCATCAGCAGCCTGGATAGCTTGACTCCAGTGGTGTGGAGAGCCTGGGACTCACGCCTGAGCATACCCAGCCCACTCGGGGTGAAAATTGCAAAAACACAGTTGATGGACAGAATGTAGAACAATGTCATACATTCACCCCAGTACAAGGATCTGGGCCTAAATCTATCGTTTTTTGCACTCCACACCACCCTGGGTTAGACACTGGCTAAATGCAAATCAGCTCTGACCCTGTGCCTCATGGGAACAGTCCAGTCCGAACTACCAAGCCATGTCTTTCCCAGACCGGAATCGAGCATCCAAGGACCGGTTTCTGACTATCAGCCTTCATCAGCCTGGATAGCTTGACTCCAGTGGTGTGGAGAGCCTGGGACTCACGTCTGAGCATACCCAGCCCACTCGGAGTGAAAATTGCAAAAAACACAGTTGATGGACAGAATGTAGAACAATGTCATACATTCACCCCAGTACAAGGATCTGGGCCTAAATCCATCGTTTTTTGCATTCCACACCACCCTGGGTTACACACTGGCTATATGCAAATCAGCTCTGACCCTGTGCCTCATGGGAACAGTCCAATCCGAACTACCAAGCCATGTCTTTCCCAGACCGGAATCAAGCATCCAAGGACCGGTTTCTGGCTATCAGCCTTCATCAGCCTGGATAGCTTGACTCCAGTGGTGTGGAGAGCCTGGGACTCACGTCTGAGCATACCCAGCCCACTCGGGGTGAAAAGTGTGGAAGGGTATGCTCAGACATGAGTCCCTTGCTCACTGCACCATCAGGATTCAAGCAAGCCGGGCCGAAGACGGCTGTAATGCCAGAAACCGGTCCCCGGAAGCTTGTTTCCTTTCCAGTGAAGAATTGGCTTGGTAGTTTGGTCTGCCCTGTTCCCATGATGCACTGGGCCAGGGACAGACTAATTTGCATATAGCCAGGTTCTGAACTGGGATGGTGCAGTGAGCTAAAAAACGGTGATGGATCAAGCCCTGATCTGTTGACTGGGTAGGAGTGTTCTGATTAACTCAGATACTCTGTCCATCACCACCCCCTTTTGAAATTATTTTGGCCACCACAAGTGTGGAAGGGTATGCTCAGACATGAGTCCCTTGCTCACTGCACCATCAGGATTCAAGCAAGCCGGGTCGAAGACGGCTGTAATGCCAGAAACCAGTCCGCGGAAGCTTGTTTCCTTTCCAGTGAAGAATTGGCTTGGTAGTTTGGTCTGCCCTGTTCCCATGATGCACTGGGCCAGGGACAGACTAATTTGCATATAGCCAGGTTCTGAACTGGGATGGTGCAGTGAGCTAAAAAACAGTGATGGATCAAGCCCTGATCTGTTGACTGGGTAGGAGTGTTCTGATTAACTCAGATACTCTGTCCATCACCACCCCCTTTTGAAACTGTAATTATTGGGGAGCACCTTACTTACTTTTTTGTGGAAGGGCACCATGATAGCAATTTGCCCCGAAGAGGGGATGCATTTTTTCCCAATTGCTGAGCAAAACATCTTAGATAGAACCATTGACCAGACCTTCAGGTCAGAGCGAAACATGTCCACTGGGACACAATCGGGGCCAAGGGCTTTATTGGTCTTTTGCTCTATGACTGCTCTTTCTACCTCCAGGCGTAGAATGCTTAGTTCTCCATTTGGTCTATGGTTGGCAAGTTCTCCCAAATGTGTCAAACCACCACTGCTATTATATAATGCCTTCTAGTGGTCCACCTAGGTGTGTGAGCAAATATGATGGCCATGACTATTTGGACTATCCCTGAACACTCTGGCAAATTTCCCTAAAAAGGATCTACTATTTTTCTCTTCTGCTGCCTCAATCAGGTTGCTCCACACTCCTTGCTGGTAGTTTGATTTCTTCTTCCTTAGTAGGGCTTTGCATTTGCTCCTTTCACTCTTAAACATTTGATCATAGATTAACGGATGATGCTGGTACCTATATGCCTTAGAGACCTTTGACTTGGCAAGTCTACACTTCTTAGGGTACAACCCAGAGTTATTCCTTAACAAACCATTCTACTTGGCTACTCTCGATGTAGACCATTTGCGTGTAAGCTCACTTGACAGAGTCCTGTAATTTTCTATTATCACAGTATGGTCTCCATTTCCCACAGCTTGAATATTCCGAAGATATTCCTCTATGGATGCCATCAGCATGTTCTTGTCAAATGAGTAGCTAGCCACAATCCATTTTACATCTCTCCAACTGTTATCTGGGAAGATACTAGCAACATAACATGGAGGACTTTCAAACCCTGTCACTATTCCATGCTTGAAGCACAGCAGGTTATGATCACCTGTAGGCCCCTGAATTACTTGCATTTCATCACCAGTTCTCATTGTTTGGTTGGAAATAGGATACCACTTCTCTTTTTGCTTTGGAACATAGGAGCCCAAGGTGATTCGGCCATTTCGGAAGCTTAGCTCTAGATTGGAGAGGAAGTTAGCGGGGATCTCCCTTTACTATGCCTGCTGATTGGAATAGAGCAGGCAATATCAGGCAAAGGGATACCCCAGCTTGCTTCCTCTTTGCTCGCTGCCTCGTTTCATAAACATTTGGGCGGGTGAATAATACAATCTCCACATACTATTGATGGAGCCAGGATTCACACGTAACGCGACTTGCTTGAATTCAGTCCTCTCGACATAACATTAATGTACTAATCAAAATGCTTGTATTATTAATATCGCATTACACGACATCTGAGGGAAGCTTGCATATGTGCTTTTACTAATGATACGCGGGATTTCTTACTGCGCATGCGTCTGTCACACTCATGTGACATGACGTATCTTTCGCTTGGAGGGAAATTTTTGCTTCTGCGCATTAAAACTAAGATGGCTGCTCTGTGTTACAGCATACATGAAGCTTGCACTGCTGCTTTTGCTAAGCTGTTCGTTCTGCTTAACACTAACGCAATAGTTAAATATAAAGTAATGGGAATAGAGTAGAGATAAGTGGTATATAGTACATTCATTTATTCTTTGTTCTAAAACTGTTTCTTTTCTGCTTTACTATCAGCTCGTGTTTGGGCCTGAAATATATCTGTGACTCCATTTTGAAACCCACTGCACTCCATATTGAAACCTTTGAGCCTGCGCACCAGAGACTGAAAACCGCTGAGTCATGGCATTGAATGAGTGCCAGGGACAGTCTTGACCAAGATGCGCTTGGGAACCCCACCTCTTGAACTCTACGGAGGAAGCAGAATTCTCATATGAACTAAATTGTAACCAATATTGGAACATTCATTGTTGGGTGGAATAAAATATACATGGGAAAATAAAAATTGATGGGCGGGAACGTTAATAGAATAGTGTCATGCAAAGTGTCATTTTGGTATCATATGATGACCTCTCCTCATTCCTTGCCCAATCAAAATTGGAGATCCTTGCACTTGCAACATTGGGGGGTGGTACACTGACCAGAAAAATAGTATAACTAGGGTAGGCTTAGCTAGATAATTTGTCAGACTTGTCCGAATAGCTGACCTGTCACTGACCCAACGCACTCAATAGGAAATCGGGAGCAGAGGTGCTGACGGAGCACTCTGTCAGAAGGTTCGAAACCCAGATCGGAGTTTTGCAAGCTGAAGTCCTGGCGGAGCACTTTGTCGGAGAAATCGATAACTCTTACCGTGTTCTGGCTGTTAGCTGCAGAGAGGGAGTAACGCAGGCGTTGCAACTTTAACTGTGGGTGCCGGTCTTAGCCTGTGGTGGTCCTGTCCTGATCCAATTTGGCTTTACCTGTCCTGATTCCGATCTGCACCTGCCTGCCTTTATGGTGCCTGCACTTTCGGGGTTCTGTCCTTTATACTGACCCGTGGCCAGGGTTAGTTCTTCACACCATTCTAGGTAAATATGCCATATGGGTATGTCATTGTTCTGATTCCTTCTCTCTTCCCACCCTAATGTTAGATGATAAAGGTTTTTGCATATTTCCGTATGTCATTATACTGTTCCTTCTCTCTTCCCACCCTAATGTCAAATGTGTAAAGACTGCCTTATAAAATCTATACATATTTTTATTCTAATCGTTATTTTCCTAATTGAGAATTTTCTATTGCTTAATGCTTGGATTAAGACATTTAAAGAATTTTAGATAAAGAGTTTAAACACTTCCCGAGTCTGTGGTTATTATATGAGTGCAAATGTTAATGTTATCTATTCTCTTGCTAACTCCCTGATCCAATAGGACTTTAGGTACCGGTGACAAGGATTGGTAAGTCAATGGTATAGGACCCAAATTTAAATTTATAAATCACTGAATAGAGGAAAGCGCAGAGGTTACCTGGTTAGACTCACATACACGTTTATGTTTGTTTTATGGGCCCAGGTGAGTATGGTAAACCGAGTCGGTTGACCTGCGCGCTCTATCAGTGTTTCTTTTGGTAGGAGAGGTAAGGTTAGGGTTTAGTTAAGATAGGTAGGTAGTTAAAGTTAGCTGGTTAATGAAAAATATTTTTGCATATTTGAAATCGTATTATTGATTGTAGTGATTTATGTATTAACCAAAATTGTTCGTACCTGTTAAATATTTTGTCTGGAATCCCCGGGGGCAGAATAGCGGGTGGTAAATGGAAGCCACACTGCAGTGAGGTCACTTACCTAGAGGAAATAAGTGCATGGTTAGGTAAAACCAGAAGCACTATTTAGGGATTTTCTGTATAAATGTGTGAATAAATTATAGCAAAGAGTTCGTTAGCAAAACTTTTTGTGTGATATCACCTAGAAAGGGTCACACGGAAGGAGTAGAAGGTTCTTCTGAGCTTGATTGATAGCAAAGGGGTTCGCTGGTGAAACTTTGGCCTTAGTATATCCCAGAAGGGATAAGTCTGTCAGAGTAGCAGGTTCTCTAATGCTTGTGTGAAGGGTAGATGGAAGGGATCTACTCATAGTATATGAAGAGTAAGCGGAAGGGATTTACTCGTAGTGAGTGAAATATATCTTTCCTTTGAATTAGTCACTCAGGTACAGTAGCAAATGTTTTTACGATGTTGAATAATAAAATTTGCATTAAAAAGTGAAAGAAATTAAGTTTCGTATTACCTTGCAAAGAGGGGAGTCAGTCGCGGAGCTGTGCTGACATCACTCAGAGCCGCGCTGGTATTGGTTGAGACAGGGGATGTGTAGCTGAGGTAATAATTGTAAAGGAGGGGTGGGTACAGGAGGGTGAGAACTAGTCTCACGAGAGAAGCCGCGCAACTATTGGTTGGATTTATTTGAATTCTAAATTTTGATTGGTCACTGAAAATTAAAAGACGCGCTGGTATTGGAAGTAATTTTGTAAACAAATTGAGAATATCCAGAAGATTTGCGTTTCAAATATATGTGGCATATAGGTCCGCTTGTAGGAAATAGACCTGATAGGAGATATTTAGGGTTTGCATAATAACAGCATATAAGAGGAAGACCTTATATCATGTACAGAGGAAAGAGAAAAATGTCATTCATTAAAAGAATTAAGAATTATTTCAAGAAATATAAAGCAATTAAAACAAGAGAAGGGATTATTATTCCACCACCAAATCCATCCGCATCATACATGATAGTAGAAAGAGGCTATCACACTTGTGTGTGGTTAGAAAACTGGCTGGAGTACACAAAAGATTATGGTGTTTTAGCATTTCCAGAAAATGGTACATTTAATGGCAGAGTTTTGCACAATTTGAGAACTAGCATGAATGAATTCGATCTCAGACCTAGATTAACACAGTATGAGGCATTGGAGGAATGGGAAACTGAGGCTTTTGAGCGAGATAGACCCAGAAGTAATGGTAATTGGAGTAGGTTTTATCCCCGATTTCCAAAAGAAACAAGAGATAAATTAATGAAACAATGGAGACTGTCTATGTTAGTGGAAGGATTGTATCCTGTATTAACTTTAGAAGAGCCCACTGGAAGTAAAAAGAATGAGAAAACAAAACATTTAATGACTAGTGGTGAGTCAGATGATGATTATTTGGAGGATTTATTGATGAAAAATCCACCACCTTATAATGAGGAACCAAGCACAGTTAACCCAAATGCTCCGTTTCTGAAACCACCTTTGATTCCGCAAGTAGTACATGAGACTTCATTAGAAAAAGTACTACAGGACAGGGAAAGAGAAGCATTAAATAAACAGAGAAGTGAATTGATTCAGAAAATTTCCCAATTAAATACAAGTCCTGAAGCCCTAACAATTCCAGTAACTATTGGCCCAGTTGTACCTTTGTACGGAGATAAGCAGGTTAGTCCTAAAACTCCTGTTCTGACTACACCTGTAGTTCAGCCAAGTAAAGAATCCTTAATAGTTGTTGATCAGGCGAGTCAGTGATTTCCCTGATGGATTTGCCAATAAGAGAACCAGTGAGTGACTCGGTCAGGAAAACCACTCCTATAAATTCGAGAGAAGTACAAATAGAGACATCCTCAGGTACAAGAAATGCCACAGTAGTAACCCCAGAAGAAATAGAGAGATGGACACGAGCAATAGAGAGGCCAAAGTCACAGCCAATGGTATTGGATATATTTAAGTTAAGAGTCGAATTAGAAGAAATGATGGCTGGAAATGTGGGAATGGACAGATTAAATACATTCAGTGAAGATGAATTAATATTCATATGCAAAAGTATTACTAGAAATACAAGAGTATTTCATGAAAAGTTAGTGGACATGGCAGTTAACATGGGAATTGACATTGGCAAATCTAAAGTGTTACAGAAAGCATATCGAGATGAATTTTCTGACAAAGATTTGGAAAATATGAATGTGCCAGGTAGAAAGGTACAGATCAGGGAGCTTATGACATTATTGCAAACATGGGGTGACATAGAAAAATGGAAAACTAAGTGGGCAAAGAAAAAAGAAGAGGCCCGATCAAAACAAACTGCATCCGAATATGTGGTAAAAGAAGCAGACAAGGTGGAAAGGTTATGTCCCGTGAGAGAGGTACCGGGTGGAGGTTATGTACATGTCCCATGGTCCCGACAGGATATTTTGTCATTCACAAATGATTTCCCTAAACTTAGAGAAAAACCTGTAGAATGGTACAGACAAAGTTGAGAGATTTGTGAACGTTTTGAAATGTCTTATGAAGGATTAAGATGGATTATTTGACATTGTCGTTACTGTAGATTTGTGGACAGAATGTAAGATTGCTATTGATTGGCCAAGTGTTGAGTACCCTAGAGACCCAAAGACAGAGGCGCCTTCTGATGAGGTTATGAAGAAGTACAACCAGGTAATACTCTACCTCAAAGGGAAGGTGCCTGCAAAAGAGACAGATTGGACTAGGATAGATAGAACTACTCAGAATAAAGATGAATCAGTGCATGCATATTATGAACGCCTATTTCAAGTTTTCAAACAGTGTAGTGGTCTAGATAATATCGATATGAAAGACATGACACATTTCATCTATCGGTTTGTGTCAGGATTAAGGCCAGAAATTTCGCAATGGATTAAAGACCATAAAATTTGCTGCTAGGCCAAGCCGATTGATGAAATCCTTAAATATGCAAAATATTGTGAAGATGAACTCGACAATAAACGAAAAGAGTTAAAGGAAAAAATAATGTGGCCACAAGTGAAATTAGCAGAGCAACAAGAGCTTAAATTGAGCCAAGTAAACAATAACCAGAATCAGGGTGATGGTAATGGGGGTAAGCCAAGGGGAAAATTCAATAGAGAGGAAGCAAAAAAGAAGTTCCCTTGTCACGGGTGCGGCAAGTTGGGGCACTGGAAGAACGAGTGTAAGGCTGTGCAAAATGGTAACATGCCAAATAATGATTTGAATTCATAGACGCAGAATGAGGTGCCACAGAAGCAACAGCAGCAGGTAATACAAAACCAGTTACCCCTTGCACCTATGCCAAATTTTAGCAGCAAAGCACATCAGAGTGTGGATGCCACAAATTTGGGAGGGAAGTGAAAGAAGAGACACAGCAACATCACAATTTCTGTTGAGTGATACGTTTTTTAGTGAGGACACATACTGATGGCGCCTGAGAGGGGAGGACGAGGAGTGCGTACTTGCGCCTCCTTGCTGGTAGATCAGTCAGGTCCATACATTGAAGGAAAGGTTGAAGGAAATGATGTCACCTTTCTATTGGACACTGGTGCTACCCGTTCTACTGTGAGAACAGCAGACGTTCCGAACCTACCCCTCTCGGGAGAAGCGATCCAAATAGTGGACGTTTCTAATAAACAAATTAGTACCCCAGTTACAGAACCAATGGAAATTAGAATAGGCAATTTTAAAGAAATGCATAGATTTGTTGTATGTGATTCAAGTCCAGTAAACCTGTTAGGCAGAGACTTGCTGTGCAAAATTAATTGCACCATCTTTTGCACCCCGAGTGGTGTTGAAATTCAAACCCCAGACGAATACGGGATCTATAAATTAATGTTAGCAAAACAAGAAACAGAGAATAAAAAGATAACTATAGAAGACTTACCAGAAGAATTACAACAGACTGTAAATCCTAATTTATGGGATTTTACCGGAAAAGATGTAGGATTAATGGCAAATGTTGATCCAATAAAAGTGACAGAAAAAGAAGGTGCAGTTTACCCAAATACTCGACAGTACAAAATGAGCCCAGAAATAAAGCAGGTGTTGCAGCAGAAATAAAACGTTTGGTTGAAGCAAGCATTTTACAAGAAATAATGTGCAGTCCATGTAATTCGCCCATAATTGGCATAAAGAAGCCAAGTGGCAAGTATAGGGTCGTACAAGACCTCTGCAAGATTAATAAGATTGTTGTCCCGTGCTGTCCAGTTGTGCCAAATCCTGTAGTGATTCTGTATCAGATACCGTGGGAAGCTGGGTGGTTCACAGTAATCGATCTGTGTCACGCATCTTTCTCGATTCCATTGCATCCAGGTAGCAAATTTCTTTTTTCTTTTGAATTCGACAGTCATGTGTACGTCTGGAACCACGTTCCTCAGGGGTATACAGAAAGTCCATCGATTTTTAATCAGATTTTGAAAAAGTGCCTTGAGTCTTCGGTGCTGCCCGGACAGTCAGTCCTGGTCCAGTATATAGACGACCTATTGATGGCGTCTAAAACCCAAAATGACTGTGTTGTTGATACCATTGCTTTGCTGAATCATTTAGGTGAAGGAGGACATAAAGTATCACCTGAGAAATTACAGTTTTGCACCACATCAGTGAAATATCTGGGGCACCAGATAGAAAGAGGTGTCTGAAGGGTTACCTCAGAAAGAATCAGAAAATTCAAAAATATGAATCTACCTCAAACTCAGAAAGAGATCAGAATGTTTCTTGGAGTTGTAGGTTATTGCAGGCAGTGGATTGTGGGATTTGCAGTTCTAGAAAAACCATTGATACAAATGACAAAGAAAAGAGCAAAAGACCAAGTAGAAAGGGATGACGAAAGAATGACTGCTTTCTTGAAATTAAGGGAATGTCTGTGTACAGCTCCAGCATTAGGGATGACTGACTATTCAAAAGATTGATACACAAGATAATTGTGCTCACAGTCTAATGAGACGTCTTGTGGCATATTTTTCTTCCACACTGGACCCAGTGGCATCTGCATTGCCAGGATGCCTCAAAGCAGTAGCTGCAACCTGCATGAGCCTTGAGCAAAGTGAGTCCATTATTATGGGACATCCAGTGACAGAGTATGTTCCACACGCAGTTGTGATTTTGTTGATTTTGTTAACAAGGACCAAGACTCAGTATCTCACTCGTAGTGGCCTGACTAAGTATGAGCGAATCCTTGTAGGTGCAGGAAATGTAACCATTGCTAGGTGTAATATTCTGAACCCAGCAACACTGCTACCTAATTCACACTTTGCAGAAGTGAAGGGAGAAGTCGAACATGATTGTATCGACTTAATTGAATACAGTACGAAACCACGTCCTGACATAAGAGAAGAGCCGTTAATTGATTCTAAATATGAGCTATTTGTAGATGGCTCATATATGAGACATGAGGAAGGAGGTTTGAGTGCTGCCTATGCTGTGTGCACATTGGGGTGTCCAATTGAAGCATCCTATTTACCTGGAGTCAAGTCTCCACAAGTAGCCAAATTGATTGCATTGACAAAAGCCTGCAAATTTGGGAAAAATTGGAAAGTAACCTTATACACTGATAGCCAGTATGTGCACAACTATGGCCAATTATGGATGCAAAAGGAGTTTCTGACTTCTTCAGGTACTCCAATTAAAAATGGTCATTATGTAAAAGATTTGCTTGAAGCAATCCAATTGCCAAAAGAAGTGGCTGTGGTCAAGTGTGCTGCTCACAAATCTGGAAATGACAAAGTGACAGCTGGTAACCGATATGCTGACCAGTTAGACCAACATTGCGCCAAATTTAGAATGGCTGTAAACAAGAAAATTGAAGTGGGTGGAGACAGCTGCCAACTTATGTTGCTTGAAGGTGTGAGAACGTGGGAAGAAGTGAGAGACTTGCAAAATGAAGCAGAACCAAAAGAAAAGGAAGAGTGGAGAAAGATAGGTTGTCAGAGAAGGGTTGAAGATGGTGTCATTCTTTACCTTGATGGTAGGCCTGTGTTACCAGACTGTTTGCTTGCTCCTATGGCTAGGATGTTCCACAGAGATTCTCATTTGGGGAGAGATGCCATGATACGTCTGTTCAGACAGTCATGGTTCAATGCAAAATTCAGGAACATAGCAGAAGCACTTTGCCAAAGATGTTTAATTTGTCAACAAATGAATCCTGGAGAAAAAACTGTAGTGTTACCAGGAAAGATTGGGATATCAGAGGGTCCCTTCATACGGTTAGATTTATTTCATTCAGTTACCCCCTTGTCGAGGACTAACATACATTCTTGTCATTGTCTGCCTATTTTCAAAATGGGTGGAAGCTTACCCCACACGTAGGATTGATAGCATCACTGTAGCCAAACTCCTACTCAGAGAACTCATACCACGTTTCGGTTTTCCAGTAATGATTGAATCAGACCGAGGCTGCCATTTTAATAATGAAATAATTGGCCTAATCTGTGAAGCATTCAATGTTAAACAAAAGCTAGTCTGTGCATACCGCCCAGAGGCTTTTGTGGTGGTAGAACAACTAAATGGCACAATCAAGTCAAGATTGGGAAAGATGCATGAATCTACCTGATTAGAGTGGCCAGATGCTTTACCTCTTGTTCTGATAGGACTCAGAAGTATCCCAGACCGGAACACAGGCTTGAATCCTCATGAAACACTAATGGGAAGAGCAATAAGGCAAGCATGGTTGCCAGGACACAAGCTGATAAATATATATGATGATTTAGTACTGGAATACTGCAAAGACGCTGTCGCCAGACAAGCAACTCCAGCACATGACCTGAACCCAGGTGACTGGGTAGTGCTAAAGAAACATACTCGAAAATGTTGCCTTGCACCAAGGTGGGGAAAACCACGACAAGTAATTCTGGTTACCACCCCAGCTGTAACGTGCGAAGGAGTTCCACACTGGATCCATGCCAGTCACACAAAAAGAGTGACTGAACCTGATGAAACTGAAGCTGAAGGTTGTGCAGCTGAGGGGTCTCAAGATATTGATCCTGAAGTAGGTGAAGAGGAACAACCGAGCACCAGTCAAGATGATTGGATTGCAGTAGTTGAGATACCTGCAGAATACGTGAGAACCAGAAGTCAGACTTATTTAGACAGTCAGAGTGATAGTGAGGACGAGCTAGGTCTAGAAGAACATACTCAGATTACAGAAATTCAAGCCAATGGTAATCTTGAGGAGGATCAGATAAGGGAAAATGTATATACTCAGACATTCCAAATAGCTGTCACAGCTCCAGATTCTGAGGAGCGACAGATAGGCAATAGGGCGGAAGCTCAAGCAGAAGAAAATCAAGGGTTCGAAGAGCTTGAGCAGGATCAGATAGGAGTCGAAAAATGTGTTCAGGAGAAGAAGGTGAATCCAATCAAAGTCAATTTCAGCAAATACCTGAACAAGGCCAGATTAGTAACCAGGCAGAAGAGACAGAAATAAGACCTCGATCTAGTCAGATAGAGAGGGATACAGAAGACAGCATTGAAATAGATATGCCACAACTGAATGAAAATAAGAGAGCATTGGAAGAAGGCCAGAGCACAGCGCCAGCTAAAAGACTCAGAAAAGGAGACAAGTGGCCAAGGTTTGTCAAAAGACTGAGATTTCGTCTAAAGACAACAAATGAAGAACCAGAACAAGTAAATGAAATAACTAGTCAAGCTGAACAGTCTGCGATACAACCAATAAGGAGAAGTCCACGACTGAAAAGACTGAATAATAAATTCAGAGGCCCTGAATGGACTTACATCGTTCTTGAAGATTCAAAAACTTAGAAATAAGTGATGAAAGTGATGACGAATTGATTGCTGATCAGACTAAAGGAGAAGTGAGACCCACTTGAAAAATTTCACAGGTTAAAAGACTGTGTAAAGGCTACAAAGAGGGGTTAAGTCTCCTTGGTCAGAAATGGCTGATCGTACTGTTAATGGAAGACCGAAAAGAAACTGTTTAAAAACATGTTGTAGAATATGCACATGTAGTATAGCGATAGTACTCATAGTATGGTTAGGACTGACAATAGCTATTCCTTACATAATGAGTAGAGACATGAAGAATGATACTAATGAGCTACAAATGATAGATACACCTAGAAGACTGGATACACAAGAGAAAGCACTTAGCATTAAACAACAGTAGGTAGATTAAGAAGCATCAGATGAGGAAGGACTACATTATACTGGAATATGGTTGATAAAAGGAGAGAGAATTACCAAAGAAAAGCAAATGATAAGAATCATAAGATTCCTAAATGGGCTGAAAATATAGGGTTCACCCCAAATGGCAAGACTCATGCTGCTATGTTGCTGGATTTTGAGAAGATGGGAAACTCTGTCTCCATAGAGAAAGGACAAGTTATTATAACAATATATTCATTGGTTCCAGTGAATGTGAACACGATTTAAAGTAATTGAGCAGTTGGGGTTTTAAAGATGGAACTGAACCTGTGTTTCCTGGAAGTTATTTTATATATGGAAGCAAAGCTTTTACTAATTGCCAGATCATTGGTATAGGAGCTGTTATTTTGGAATAGTCTTCCCAAAAATATATCATGTAAACAAAATCACTGGAAACAACGAAGAAACTAATGGATTAATAAGTAGCAAAGGAGCTAGTTTTGGAGAAATAGTAGGTGATATATTTAGTGCATTGATACCTACAGTGGGAGTGGCTCTTAATACGCAAAGAATTTGCAAATTGTCAACAGTAGTGGATCGGTTATCAACTGATACTGCTAGAGGGTTCTTGATGGTCAATATCAAATTGGTTGTGATCAGATCATTGTTTTACAAAATCGACTTGCTCTTGATACATTATTAGCAAAATAGGGCGGAGTCTGTAGAATGTTGAAAGCTCAACATTGTTGCACTTACATACCTGACAAAAGTGTTGAGATTAAAAGGTCTTTGTGGTAAAATTTTGCTGAAATTGTTTTTTTCTATAATGAATTTATACTGTCATCTATTTTGTATTGTTTTTATACATCATTGTTCTCTTTTATGGCATACCGCCAAAATAAAGATCACTGAAATGAAAATGAAATGAAATGTGAAAAAGTTGGCATCTGTTTCATTAATTTGTGATGATATAAAATATCATCAAAGAGGGGATTGATGGAGCAAGGATTCGCACGCAACGCGACTTGCTTGAATTCAGTCCTCTCGACATAACGTTAATGTACTAATCAACATGTTTGTATTATTAATATCGCATTACACGACATCTGAGGAAAGCTTACATATGTGCTTTTACTAATGATAATCCGCTTGCAATAATATGGCTGCTGCTACGCAGGATTTCTTACTGCGCATGCGTCTGTCACACTCACGTGACATGACGTATCTTTCGCTTGGAGGGAAATTTTTGCTTCTGCTCATTAAAACTAAGATGGCTGCTGTGTGTTACAGCATGCATGAAGCTTCCACTGCTGCTTTTGCTAAGCTGTTCGTTCTGCTTAACACTAACGCAATAGTTAAATATAAAGTAAGGGGACTAGAGTAGAGATAAGTGGTTTACAGTGCATTCATTTATTCTTTGTTCTAAAACTGTTTCTTTTCTGCTTTACTATCAGCTCTTGTTTGGGCCTGAAATATATCTGTGCCTCCATTTTGAAATCCACTGCACTCCATATTGAAACCTTTGAGCCTGCGCACCAGAGACTGAAAACCATTGAGTCATGGCATTGAATGAGTGCCAGGGACAGTCTTGACCAAGATGCGCCTGGGAACCTCACCTCTTGATCTCTACGGAGGAAGCAGAATTCTCATATGAACTAAATTGTAACCAACATTGGAACATTCATTATCAAGTGGAATAAAATATACATGGGAAAATAAAAATGAATGGGTGGGAACGTTAATAGAACATTCAAAAGAATAAGTGTCATTTTGGTATGGTGTGATGACCTCTCCTCATTCCTTGTGCAATCAAAATTGGGGATCCTTACTCTTGCAACATTTGGGGGTGGTACACTGACCTGAAAAATAGTATAACTAGGGTAGGCTTAGCTAGTTAATTTGTCCGACTTGTCCGAATAGCTGACCTGTCAATGACCCAACGCACTCAATAGGTAATAGGGAGCAGAGGTGCTGGCGGAGCACTCTGTCAGAAGGTTCGAAACCCAGATTGGGGTTTTGCAAGCTGAAGTGCTGGCGAAGCACTTTGTCGGAGAAATCAATAACTCTTACCGGGTTCTGGCTGTTAGCTGCAGAGAGGGAGTAACGCAGGCGTTGCAACTTTAACTGCGGGTGCCGGTCTTAGCCTGTGGTGGTCCTGTCCTGATCAAATTTGGCTTTACCTGTCCTGATTCTGATCTGCACCTGCCTGCCTTTATGGTGCCTGCACTTTCGGGGTTCTGTACTTTATACTGACCCTTGGCCAGGGTTAGTTCTTCACACCATTCTAGGTAAATATTCCATGTGGGTATGTCATTGTTCTGATTCCTTCTCTCTTCCCACCCTAATGTTAGATGATAAAGGTTTTTGCATATTTCCGTATGTCATTATACTGTTCCTTCTCTCTTCCCACCCTAATGTCAAATGCGGAAAGACTGCCTTATAAAATCGATACATATTTTTATTCTAATCGTTATTTTCCTAATTGAGAATTTTCTATTGCTTAATGCTTGGATTAAGGCATTTAAAGAATTTTAGATAAAGAGTTTAAACACTTCCCAAGTCTGTGGTTATTATATGAATGCAAATGTTAATGTTACCTATTCTCTTGCTAACTCCCTGATCCAATAGCACTTTAGGTACCGGTGACAAGGATTGGTAATGGTATAGGTCCTAAATGAAATTCCTAAATCACTGGTTAGAGGAAAGCACACGTTACCTGGTTAGACTCACATACAAGTTTATGTTTGTTTTATGGGCCCAGGTGAGTATGGTAAACCGAGTCGGGTGACCTGCGCGCTCTATCACTATCAGATAATGAATGTCGCCGGGTTTCACCCTGGCCTTAATTCCATGGATGACTTCCCTTAGTATTGCATATTGATCCTCAGGTTTACCACACTGGTTGGGCTTCAAATAGATATTGGCAACAACTACTATGGCTTGTTGTTTCTTGTGGGCCTAGGTACGTGCAACCAACACAATTGAGTCACGAATAAAGAAACTTTTGAAACCATATATGCTAGTTTTGTTGAGATCCAGGAGGAGAGACCCCCCTTGCCCTTACTAGATTTATTTGCTGTGGTGGAAAAACCCATTTTCCCTGGCACTGATTCAGCTAAAGTACCATTCGCAGCCAAAGTCTCCTGAAACCAGCAAATCTTCTTGATACTAACAAATGCCACTCAGTCCTCATCCTGAAACTTTGTTTGTAGGCTGGCTATATTCCTAGACATAATGGTTATACCGCTGGCTTTATGCTTCGCATCTCTCCAGGTCTAGTGGTAACATTTTGGACTGGAAACTGGGTGCCCTTTTAGCTAAAATGAGGCGGCAGAGGTGTAATACGTTTTGTAAACTCCTGTATTAGGGCTGTTTAGTACTGCTGGCAGACAGTGACAATTAATGCCATCACCTACTGCAGGCTCCTCTTGTGATTGATAATAACAGCTCTATTTCTCCCCTGGTAACTGTCATATTTTTTGCTTCCCTTAGGACACCGGGAATCAATTTGTAAAGTGCCTCCGGTCTTCTGAGGAGGAGGACTCGCGTATCGTGTTTCTCCGAGTTCTTCTGTCCCAGCTCCATCTGGCATTTTCGCTGCAATGCTATGCTCCAATCCCTACTTTGGGGGATCATATCTAGGCCACTCACATGCAAATGGTCCAAGTTATCATTGATCAGATTCAGAGTAACTGGTGCATAAAACTCCATGTCAATATATACCCCACTCTAGCCACCCTGGGATCTAGGGCTAGTGCGCTAACAGGCATTAATTAATTATATTCTGCAAGGCTAGCAAGCGAAGAGCATGAATAGCCCAACACACTTCTAGTTGGCATGCTTGATTTAATGCTAATGAACATACTGGATCAGGGAATAGAACAATAAAAGTAGATTTGGCTAGTGCTTGGGGAGTCTATACATTACAATTTTCAAATATCCCCAGCGGTTTAGTTCCCACTACTGTGCTGTTTGATTCAGGCAGAAAAACGCTTGCACATGGGTTTCATTGCGTAAAGCTCCTACAATTTGTACCACTTTGCTCTTCACCATCAATTCCAGTGTCGTTATCTTCAAGTACACTTAAGGGAGTCCCTGCCTGGATGGCGGTCTCTCCAGAAACATTTCCTGCATCCGGGGTTAAAACCCCTTGTTCTCCTTATCTTTTTTGTGCGCTTCAGAGGCAATCTAGCTTTCTTAATTCTCTTAACTTTCTTCTTTTCTTGTTGCACTTTACTTTTGGCTCGGAGGTGGACTTAGCACATGGCTCTGCAATGAGGGGGGCAGTTGGGGTACAGGGTTTTTACATAAAAACTGGATACCGTTGCATATTGTCTTTGTTGCATTCCTCTTACTCTCCAAATAGCACTCCTGTTTCAATTGTGGAGCCATTTTGCTTTGATGATTTTCCTTCCCTTCTGGCTGGTTTACTTCTATTATGACTCCCTTTTGTTCCCATTCAGTGGCCAGCACTGTGTTATTTAGTAATGCCTGGTCATTTGCACCAGGCAGCATGGCAATCTCATGGCACTTTTTCTCGTGCCTTGTGGATTCTACTTTTATGTTCTTTTCCCCATTGGATGTTAAGGGTCACACGGCGGCCTTTACAATATGATTTTCTGCTACCACCCCGTTATCCCCATTTAGTGCCATAGGTTTCATTACATCTAATAGCCATTACACACCATGTGTAGATGCTGAGTGGTTTCACTTTAAGGACTGGTGGACTTCTCCAGAGTTGCATGCAGCTTATAATAATTTGGTAGTAACAAGTCTGAAGTTGGGGCATCTAATCTTGACATATCTAAGATGGTTTGCAGTGTGGATCCATTGTGTGGGTGCGCTGCCCTAATGGGAGGGAACTGATATGGAGTGGTGCTCCCTGTTCGACAATGGTTATTGGTCCCTGGTCCTCACTGTTATTTATAGGATCTTTCTTGCTCTCGACCATTGTTCAACTACTTGTGTTTTTTTCAATCCCTTCCAACTTGGGTGCTTCAGCCCTTGCCCCGTTACTCAAGGTCATGAGACCGGGAGGGCAATTTACTAGGGCACATCACCAGCATCACATTGCCATACACAGATTCTAAGGATACTTAACAGATGCTTTCCCCATTACAGAAACATAACAAAAGGAACAAATATGCGGATCACCTACCATAAAAAGAAGGCAAAATATAAAGCTACCACAACCTAAACTTCTAAACATATTTTAATCGATAAACTTGGCAGAAAGCTTCCTAGCTCTACTACTAGCCTAACTCTGCCATCACTCAAACCTACTCCATTTGGACATAGGAACAAAAAGAATCTTCATCCATTAGCAAACATGGCAAGATGTTGCCAGGAACAGGGGAAAAGTTCAAAATGACTCATGCCCTCTATACACAGATATCTTACTCCTATTCCACACATTACCCCCTTCAACCTAAACTGCTCATTCTTTGTGACAGAGACAGAACTAGACAGTTTAGACTGTGATTTATTATAAGTCCTATGATGTCAGCTTCTTACATAATCATACACTCCAGGCAGATTCTCAGAAGGGTCCCTCTCTTTCCATCCAAATAAACTATATTACTCTTTTTATATTCTTCAACTCTATGTATTACCCCAAAAAATGATCTTCCTGTGTAGGATCCTTGACAATCTCCTTCAACCACCATAGTGCTAGACGGGATCTCATTTCCATCCGCTCTACAATGCAAATGGTGAAACCCATAACGGAATTAAGCATGGCCATGTAAGCAATGTAGATTGGAAGGCTCAGTTCCCATTTCTTTCACCACTTGCTGCTAGTTGGACAGCTTCCTTAACGACATAAGTGAAATGCTCAACTTGCCAATTGGATTAAGGTGGTAGGAAGTAATCCTTATATGCTCCACACCACACCTGACAAGATAATTTGAAACCCTAATGCAGGTCAACCTGTGGCCTTTTATCAGTAACCAAGTGCTCAGTAACATCCTCTTTACAAAAGGCTTCCTATAAAAATTGACTTCAGTACTCAAAGTCACACTTTCATCAACATTCAACTCTGGAGATTTATCATAATAATTTAGAACCACAATAGCCTGAACCTCCCTCCATGTCAGAGCCTTGAAGGGTCCTTTCAAATCAATCCCGAATTTCCGCCAAGGCCTTCAGAAAGATCCACAGGCAAGGACTGAACCACACAAAATGTTGCCAAAATATCACTTCCACCACATAATTTGCCTTGCCCCAACCAACGATCCACTACTTTACCCACCATTTGCCACTGAACATGTGAAGATTAATACCACAAGCCTTGTCAGCGTAATATCAGGAGGGGAGGGAATTAAATGTGGCCTTCTAAAAGCCCGCTCTTTTTCTTTTATCAAACACAAACTTACAAGTGTAAATGTGTTATTGACGAACAATCAATCATCCTGATGTGCATTGATCTCCTTCCTTGTGTGCTACGTTACTAATGTATTTCCCTGTCCAAGGCTGCCTTGCACTCCAGTGACGGACAGTCCGCAAGGTCATGGGTTTGTGCGAACCGAGCTAGCTGAGGGTGTTGCAGGGCTAACTCTGCAGTTGCGCCACCTCTAATTGGGTGGGGCAGAAAAGCAAGTTTGGTTGGGGAGGTAAACTGTCAATTTATGGTATCTGTCTCGCTCTGCCAATCTATAAATGGCCCCTATGTCTGCTTCACAGTGTTACGGGGAACAGAAGTGAGAACAGGCATTGGTGGACAGGAGAGAATGTAATGTTATGTTGGTTACTTGTATAGCGCACTTGCCACCTCAAACATTTGAGGGGACAAAAGAGGGAAGCATTTGACTTTAAAGTTAAGAGGGTACCAGGAATGTAAGAAAGATAAAATGATTGCCCAAGACAGAGGAGATGGTACAACTTCACTTTAATGTATTACTGTCTAGGATGCGGGAGATGGCACTACTGCTCAGAAGAAGGGACAACACCACAGTAATGCAGTGCTGAAGAAGGCCCGGGAAGGCTCTCTGTGCCATGAAGATGAATGAACACTGTGTAATGCCTTGTTCACCAAGGACTGGGAGAAGCCACACAATCATTTAATGCAGAACCATGAAGAACAGGAAAGATGTCTCATCACTAGTTCAATGGACTAATGCCCCAGTATATGGCATGCAACCTGCTTAATGCAGTCCTTTCAAATCACATTGGTTGCTAGTAACACACACACACAGAATGAAGCTTCTATAAGCATTGATCTCAAGAGGTGACAGAGAGCAAGAGGTGAGGGTGTACTACAAAGCAGTTGGTTGCGGGACAGATCCAGGTCTCAGATAGAAATCAGGGACCGGAGGGCTCAGTGGCGTAGCTAGCCCTTCTGCCACCCATGGCGGTCTCTGAGTTTCCCACCCGGGGGCTGCATGTGTGAGCGGGGTGAGTGCTGGCTGGTGAATGCTGCGATGCCCCCAAAATGTGTGCCACCTGGGGAGGAGAGACTCTATTGCCCCCCCTTGCTACACCACTGAGAGGGATCCTGGTATGACAGTGAGTTGAAGATCAGTAAGACCAGTGGGTAAGAAAACCACTGGGAACGGACAAAGATTCCAGGAAAACAGATAACTCCACTCTTCCCATTCTCTTTGTCAATGTTTGATGGTAGATACAGAGCTTACTTCTTCTCTACAGTCCTGAGTCTTTGATGTCCAGAAGAAGCACTTGAAGATTGAGTAGGATGAAGCAATAAGGAGTAGGAACAGCTTCAGAGAGATCAGAGACATCAGGCGTCAAGTCAGATATCTTTTCTAGGGTGGTGAAGGGCAGGACCTGGCACTCTCCTAGCCCAGGGCTACTGATCGGCGTAAGTTTACAGAGTTTCAAGACTGACCCGAGGCTGCCTTAACAGCTGCTCTGTTAAGCGTTATTGGTCATAATCTAGGAGGACTCAGGTAGTGTTTAGGAACATTAGGGACCCATGGTAGACTTGGGACTTATTTCAAACCAGGATTTCAGGAGCACAGTTGGTGGCGATGGAAAGCTGCTAAATGCTGAGGACTAGAGCCAAAACAGCCAAAGCTGTGTAAGGGGAGGGCAGAAAAAAGGGTTACTGAACAAAAGTCTTACAGCTGGAGGTCAAGAAGCGAAAAATTAGAGTCTGCTTTCAAAGATATATTTTGTCAATCACTGCATATCCCAAGCCCCATCTTAAGGAGAACAAGCCCAGCACTCCGGCTCGGCCTACTTTTTTCCATATATCCCACATTCCAAAATTTCTTTTAAACTTCATTCCTGAGACCAAGATTCTCCTGAATCTGCATTTGATGGGAGTATGTCAATACCAACGTCCATAGCTGGAGTAAAATAGAGTGGGTGGGAAGAGGGGTGAGTCTGTGGTCTATTCTGTGTGTGTGGAGTTGAAGTTAAGGAAGGTGCTTAAGCCCTCTTGGGTGGTGTTTGAGTGACACAGGATGGGATTTGGACCACCTCAGATGGGAAACATCATTTACCACGAACGCATTACCACGCGTTACGTTTACAACGGGTCACTTACCACGCAAACGTCTTTTCACCGCGGGTGCATTCCATGAACGTTTTTACAACGCAAGTTTCATTGCTTCCAGTCTTCGTTCCTTCGCTTCGTCCTGCGTGTATATCATTAGGAGAAAGGGACAAGAAAAAGGGGGGGTTGAGGGGTTATCTCCCCCCCTAAAAAAAAAGCGGAATAAAAAAAAAAAAAACTTTAGAAAAAAACGCTATTCAGTGCAAATTGAGAGAAAGGAAAGAGCCTCAACAACGACGTGGCGTGTACGTCAAAATAGAAGTCCTATCTCTATTTTGAAAGACGTGTTTTGACGCTGGTTATCGTAACGTAATTATGGCGGAGTACAGTCTTGCGTGCTCAAATGCTGCGTGGTAAAGACACATGCGTAGTAAAATATGCGTGGTAAAGCCATGCGTGGTACAGGTAAGCGTTGTATTATCATATATTCACCTCAGATGGCCATGACAACCTGGTAAGGATTGTATTATCCAAGTGGCACTGGATGCTAGAGACTATCTATAAAATTCAGAGATATCAGAATCTTACGGAATAATGGTTTCTTGTATAGCGTTTGCTACATGAAAGAGCTACTTCAAAGCGCTGACGAACACAAGATGGAAGGAAGAGGTATGAGAGAGAGAGAGTGCCATCAGGAAAGAGGGAAGACGAGAATCAGCTGTCATGTTGGTTTCTGGTACAGCTTCTCTCAGCCCATAGGTTTGCCTAAAATCAGTGTCTGGGACAGTTGGGGGAAGGAGGCAAAGTGAGAAAGAAGGGGCAACACAGGAGAGCGAGAAGAAGGGTGAGCTGCTGAGTCAATAGAACAGCACTGTTTCGTGTAGCTTGTGTAAGAAAGCATTGGATGTAAGATATTCGCTTTAAAATATAGCCTTGCTGTTAATTGTTTGCTTAATCTGAAGGCGTGTAAAAGGTCCAGTAAATGCTGAGCCAAATTATACAGAAAGGCAAGCTATATTGCCTCCTATGTAATGAACAAGAAGTTTAAGACTGAGCTGGGCTGAATGACTATAACTATTCGTGCGGAGTGAGTGCTCCACTATGCAATTAGATATTTGTATTTCGAAAGGAAGCGTAGTTTTTACATATTTCCTTCAAATATTAGTTCATGTATCCTCTGAAGAGATGCCCATTCGTTCACCCTTCACTACAAAAATAAAGAAATACCTGAATAGTGCACATTATGGGTATAGTTAATTAAAGGAATGTAAAATATCTCTGCAGTCTGATAATCTGTTAAAATTACACTTTTCTTGCGACACGACATTTTTATTTTGTGGGCGTTCAATATTGCTGCCTTTAAATCAGATGCCTTTCCTTTTTCATAAGACAGACTGCTGACTCTGAAACGAAAGTCACATTCAGTTCTCGATCACTGCTGGTGGTCATGTTGTAATGTACATGCGTTGAGAAATCAAATGGAAGGACTCTAATTAGGTATAAACAAAATCATCTCCTACTGGTTCAAAAAAGACCTTCCAAAAGTAGTCTCTAATTAACATGGTTCGGAGGTCATTGTCTTATTCAGTTCTATTAATTTATTCCTTTCTGGGGAGGCGCTTAGTGATTTTCAGGTTTGTAGAAAGCACCAAGTAAATACATAAATGAAAAACGAAAAAAGTAAAGAATATAATTCGAAGTGTTACCGAGATACAGAAAAAGCGGTTTCCGAGCATATGTTGACACTAAAAGGTGACCTGTGACATTACCCCCCCCCTTCAGTTTCTTTACTAAATTGCCGTGGGGAATGAGGGCAAAGTACAGTAATACACCAATGAGGTTTGGCTAACCCTGGTATGGGTTTTGCATATCTCCATAGCATCAGCGTAAACCCCCATGACATCACACTATCTGCACTATGATGTCACGAGGCGAGAGGAACATGAATACAACGTACTCTATGGGGACAACTCCGCTGTGGCAGAAGCAAGGAAAATACATCGTAAAATCAACAATCACCTCATAGACTACACGACGATCTGTCCATGTTACTGGGTAAATGAATTAAAAAGGTTGAAAGATTAATTGGAAAACACAACTGCTGCTGTGAATTTCGGTTTCACCCCCACACAGCCTCGGCCACATGGTCTTTCCCGATTGTGATGAGGAACAGATTGTGACATATTCTGGAAGTATATAAAGGCCAGTTACTAGGGAGCCGTCGCACTGAAGACCCTGACATGGTCAGGAGGCAACCTCTGCTGGAGCCAGAGACCAACGAGAAGAGGGAGTCCATGACTGAACTACACAGACTCCCTCAATGGAAGAGGAGAGGATTACGCTGCCTGCCACAAAGGGAGAATGTGAGTCAGTGAAGCAATAACGCTTAAAACAGACTTGAAACCCGATTTGATAATCCACCTTAACCCTAGTTTTCGAAATAGCTTCACACCTGTACTAAATTGTTTTAGGCAAATCCCCCCTTCTTATACCACTTCATGGGGCCTTCTACACTCGAATTCTGCGATGCCACATATTTTTCTTCCAATCTTCTCAATGGTTGCCCTTCCCTAATCTGTGTCCATTTCCAAAACCTGCCTTATTACAAATCTGCTTTCCTTGTTCCAATTTATACCTCCCCTACTCCCAACCCTACTCTCTTCAATCACCAAACCTTTCTCTCGTTACCTTCAATCCCCTCAACTTGTCACACATGCTGCCCAAATCATATTTCAGTCCCACCCTTAAATCTAGTCCGTTTAAATTTACTCCCCTACATTACGCCCATTACCCCTATTACTTCGATCCCATTTCTATCATCAACCCCATTCCTTCTGACAGCCACCCACTTCAATTTGTCTCCCATTTTGCACACTCGATGGAGTGCCAACCTTCCACACCTCGACTCCTTACGTCAAAGCACATCTCTTATCCCAAACCTTAATTTACCCAAACCTCACCGAAGCCCTATTTTCCAACATTTGCACTTTTCCATTATCATTTCAAGTTTGGGTAACATCGGATATATTTGTTTTAATTATTATGTTGTTTATGGAAGTGTTGTATGCTTTTATGGATTATTGACGAATAAGGATGGTTTTGACTGGCTGCATCGGATATTGCGCATAAGCACTGTTTGAGCCTAATCTCGAATTCGGAGTAGTGTGAAATTGCTGCACTTTCGGTTGTCAGGCATAACAGATTGTAAATGGGGAAAAGTGCAGATTTTCAGTGTGGCAAACCTGCATTTGCACGTCATTTCCTATTCCGACTAGGCCTGGGCGGGCAACTTCGCTACGCCCACGAAGTGGGCGTACTGTTGCCTACTTCGCCCTTTGCAAAGTAGGCGAAGCAGGCAACACTACGCCCACTCCTTGGGCGTAGCGAAGTTGCCCGCCACCCGCCTCCCTCCCGCCCTCACTAAATGCTTAAATTAGCTTAAAAATGAATTATAAAACCACTTACCTTGTCCACTGCGTCCCCGGGGCTCCCTCTCGTCATCGCGCCGCCGGCGCCGCCGTCTTGGATCCGCATGTGCGGCCGCCCGCGCATGCGCATTTCTATCCAAGACGGCGGCGCGATGACGAGATGCAGCCCCGGGGACGCAGCGGACAAGGTAAGTGGTTTTATATAATTCATTTTTAAGCTAATTTAAGCATTTAGGGAGGGCGGGAGGGAGGCGGGTGGCGCGTAGTGGGGCTACGCGAAGTGCGTGGGTGGGTGTAGTTTTTTGCCCACTTCGCTTAGCTTCGCGAAGCCCCACTACGCCCACTACGCCCACCCCTATTTCCGACCTCATTTACTCAGAAGGGGGAAGTGAAATTGTCGGGGAAAAACACTGTTAATCGAGTTACCCTGGGGAGATTTTTACTACGCAGTAATTTTTCGGCATTTGTAACCACGCGATTGACTTCAAAAACATTTTTTGATTAAACATACTGTAAAAACCTGACCACCCATATTTTGGTTTTATTAACGTGTCTATAAAAAAATGGGACTTATTCTTTTTCTAGCACCAGCGCGAAATTATGTCAAGTCTGGAGCTCAAACAGTAAATGTACCCACTAATATAGGTAGTGAGTTTGGCTGAATTTAAGAATTAAATACAATTTGAAATTTTTGCAGGGAGATATTTAAGTAGGGTCGAGATTAAGCCAATCCATATTATGGAGTTTATCTCTCTGCAAATTATGTTTTTGGATTTTCTGTTCCCATGCAGAACCACCATTTGAGAAGAAGGATGGAAAAGCTACTTGGGGAGGATGAAGGGTTGTCTGGTAAAATTGTGGGTGTTCCCTGGATCCTTGACTGAAGAGGGTAACATTCTTTTTCTTCTTGCAGGTTCGAGCCTCTCAATGCTTTGGCTTCTGGTATTGAAGTGACAACCAAATATGGACTCTTTTCTGCTAGGTATGATAATCAGCCTTCTGTAAGAGATCTGTAGTTGATGCAGCAGGTCTTAAAGATGATACAGGGCTACTACAAACAAGAATGGTTCTCAAGGACATCAACTACAAAAAGAGCAATATTTTTCTAATAGTGCAAAAGTAATTGAACCAATCATCATTGGGCCAATGAAAGGGGTTTATAATAATAGTATCTCCAGGCTATATTTAGGCCGTCTCCATCTTCTTTGTGATACGTTGGTTGAAAAATAGGTTGCTGTTTTAACGATATGCAAATGCTCATTTAAAACAAAATTATTTAATTTAATATATATAGCAACTTTCTTGAATAATCACTCAACAAATAATGACATTTATATTTGACACTTTCAGTCCGATTTACTAGGAAGTGGTGGAGGGCAGCGTTAGCCACCTTGGCTTAATGCCGCGCTCCGCCACTTCCAAAACACTGTGCTGCATCGCATTTACAAGGATACAGTGCAGCCCTGCATTTCCCCCTGCACTAGCGCTAATTTTTGCTGCCTAGTGCCAACGCAGACACCCTTGCACTATAGTGCAAGGGTGCCTGCGTTGTAGGGAAAGACTGTTAGGTGTCCCTTCCTGCACATAAATAATCTGAAATGCCATTTTGAAACTTCTATGTGTGCTGCTTATTACATCACACATAGAAGTTGAAAAATGTCACATTTTTTAATTGATTATTTATGTGCAGGAAAAGTCACCTTCCTGCACATAAATAATCAGTGGTCTTTTGTTGTTTCTATGTGTGCTGTACAACGCAGCACATATAGAAACAGCAAAAAAGAGGAGAAATGAAACATTTCTCCTTGTTGCACCTGTTTAAGACCAGGTTTTCCCTGGTCTTAATTTTGGTGCTGCCCCATATTTACGCTGCCCTTGTAAATATGGGGCAGCGTCAAAACCAATGGGTGTTGCGGTGGAACACCTACCACAACACCCATTGCCCGCCCCTTTCATGCTAACCGTGAAAGGGGACTTTTTTTTACAAGGCTGCATTAAGACACGTTAAGTGGCTTAAACATGCCTTGTAACTAAGGCGAAGCTGATATAGCTCAGGAACGTCACTAAAAGTGACGATTCTGTGGCGATAGGGGACTGTAAATATGCCCCATAGATTATTGAGTGCTTAACGACTGGTGAAAAGTGACAAAATACTTTGGGGGTTATTCAGTGCTTGGAGGATGTGGGACATCTGCAAATAACTGATGGATTACTGTCAATACTAGTTTGAGTTTAATCCTGGATTTCCTTTCTTAATAGTGCACACAGAACATTCATAATTGTTTGGTAGATCTCCCACATCCACCAAACTCTAAATAATCCCTTTTGCCACTTTTCTAATTTCGCAATGAAGCCAACGGAGCTAATCCTTTGCTTAAAATGGTGGTCAATGTATGTTCGTCCATTCCTTTGGCTTTATTTTGACCTCATCTTATCCAGTTTAAAATGGGGAGTGACCGGTCCGTTCGGGCTGAGGGGCCATGCCCCTCCTCCTTTCACCCTCATGAACAGTGTCTGTCAGGCTGCACAAAGGTCGACTGGCAGTCACTGTTCACTTTCAGTTCAAGCTGCCAGAAGCCAGATATGCGCATTTAGCACAGGCTGCTGGCTGCCTGAGCTGAACTTTGCTGGGCTGAGGAAGTCACAGCTCCTGTGGGCCTGACGTCCTCAGCTTAGCAAAGGTCCCTGAGGGCCTTCCCTCAGTGAAAAGGGGTAGTGTCACTGATTTTCTCGCACCTGGGCGCTTCAGTTTTAAGCGCCGAAGTGACCAGGGTTGAGTGTCAATCAGTGACACTTCATCACAGAGTAGGGTGGGGTCAGCAGTCTCACTGACTCGATCCCACTCTGTGATGACTTTGGGACTGCTGCCTTCCCTCATTGACTGACCTGAATGAGGGAAGGCAGCAGTCCCACGCCTTCTGGAACCTCTGAGGCAGAGCTGGCTACAGGTAAGTGTTTGTTTTTGTTTTAAACAGTTTGGTGCGTGCGTGTGTGTATGTATGTATGAATGTTTGGCGAAGAGTGTTGTGAATGAATGTGTTTGTGTGTGCGTGCCTGTCAGTGAATACATTGCTTTAATTGTTCTGTGTATGTGTGCGAGAGAGGGTATCCCGTCTGCTCCCTCCTTCCAAAAAATACCTCAAAAATAAGATTTAAGCACACCATGAAACACAGACTAGTCAATCTGTTCCTTAGAACTTCCATAGTAATCTCTTGTGTGAAGAATCCAATCAACTGCTGGCATTTATTTTTCTTTTCTTTTCCGCAGAAACGCTGGAGCTGTGCTCCCATCTTGTAAAACATGACTATATTCATCTCATGGACTACCTTATGGTTTACCCATATCTTGACAGACTTCTGGACAAAGGTGTAAATGTCCATTTTACGAAACACAGCATTGGCAGCATTTGATGCCTCTTTCATGGGGTTTTATACTGAGGTCCGTGAAAAAAGGACACCCGCTCCAGAGGTTTTCAAATGTATCCATGAGTGTGCCACTTGGGACTTATTTACAACATCAAGAATAAAGCTGAAGTGTTGGAGGACAGTCGAGAGAATGAAGTCTATAGATCCTAGGAATCCTCACTAATGTGGGGAGTGATGAGCTGATATGAGGGGCCGTGTGCAGTTTCTTAAAGAGCAGATAAAATTTGGCAAGTGCCCTTTGCAATCAGAAATGATGTAAGCTGTTAGGCTCTAAACAAGAAGATCTCAAAAGCAGCAAAAGACGGAGGAACAGTGTATCAAAGCATAAAGTACCTAGAAGGAAGAGCATAGTGCTGGTGCAACAGCCAAGAAAAAAGCAACTGATCCACAATGGAAAATCAAAATGTCTGAACAGTGTAGAACAATCAAAGTACATATTTACAGAACTTTATGAACTTAAATCAACTTAGCCTGAACAGACTAGGGTGCAAACTAGAACTGTATTCTCTTCCCCAAACACCAACCCATTCCAAATGTACTGCCTTAGAAGTTGAACCTTCTTACCCAAATTCTCTACTATTAGATCATCCTTTGCTATTCTATGTGGTTTGGTTTAAGCCTGTTACAATGTAAAATTCCACACTAACAACAGATTACACCCTCATAATGCTTGCCACCACCATACACCTGTCATCGTTGCCTTTAAGACATTCATCCCTTTCATCCTTTTCATGCCTCATACCTTTGCACTCATTTTAAGTTTGGTTCCTTGTTTGAGTTACTTACACCCACAATTGTACTACTCTATGCCACTCCACTTTACGCCACACCACTCTATGCCACTCCACTCAACACCACTCCACACAATTGAATTCTACCGCACACTACACCACTCCACTCCACACAACGCCACTCCGTGCCACTCTACTCTACACCCACTGCACACCACTCCTCTACCCCATTCCACTCTACGCCACTTTATTCCACTCTACTCCACGCCACTTCACTGTATGCCACTCTATGCAATTCTACTCTACTTCACCCTACTGTATGCCATTCTACTCTACAGCACTCCACTCTACTATATGCCATTCCTCTGCACACCACTCCATTTAACTCTACACAAGTCTAAGCCACTCTACTCTACACCTCTATGCTACTCCACTCCACTTTAATTACTACACTCTATGCCACTCCACTCCATTCATTCAACTCCACTCCATTCTATGCCACTATCCTCTATCCCTTCACTCTACGCCCACTCTTCTCTATGCCACACCACTCCACTCTACACCACTCCACTCTACTCAACATCATTCCATTATAAGGCACTGCACTCTACTCTATGTCGCTCTACTCCATGCCACTCTACTCTAATCTACACTACTCTACGCTACTCCATGCCACTGTCCTCTACGCCACTCTCCCCTATGCCACTCTATGCCATGCCACTCACTTTTAGCCATACTGAACAGCTGCCACGCCGCTGATCAATATGGCTAAAAGACTGGCAAAACCAATAGGTCTTGAATAGGCAAGAGCTATTGACTTTGTCCATGGTTGTTTGTGTCTGCTGCTGCATCAGGGCTTTTAAAGTGCCTCCTGCTTGGGCAGCAGTGTCAGCCTACTTCAGCTCCTGATTAGTTGTTGTGCCATTCACATTTTACTTCCACCTAGCACAGAATACAACACAGGGCAGTGGGACAGCCCATTTCAACTACTGGTCAGTTAGCCAGCTATTCATGTTTTTGTATGACCACAGTATTTAGGACAACACTAAAGTATACACAACTGTGATGGATAGAATGCTTGAAGTAATCTCAGTCACTGGTAATTACTCATGCCACATCCCATTCCATTATTTTGCACACCATGCCATCTTAGTTTGGACCTAGCCATATGAAAATCTGTTCTGACCCTGCTCCAATGGAAACAGACCAATTTGAACTACCAGGCCAGGTTCTTCATGATATGAAGTTGGTTATGGGCCATCAATGTGTTCTCAAATCTTTTGCATTTTTTCACTGAAGAAGAGGTTGATGGCATTGCACTTTTCTGTGGAGTGAGAAGTAGGTGAATCTGACAGGAGGGATGTAGTTCCTGATTGTCTTGAAGAACGTTCTGCTTCTTTTGGTGGATCCATTAATGGTGATGGTATAGTACTGTACTTAGGCTGATGTGATGACCTGTCTGCATGTTGCAATGAGAACCTTCACTATCAAGAGCTCCTCAGGAGTTCTGTTTTTCTTACTTGTATCATATCGATTGTATATTGTCAGAAATGTCTTTAGAATGCGAGGGCGCTAAAGGCTTTGGCTTGCACTTGCTTTTTGTAATTTGGGTCTGGATGGTTGTAGGAAGCTGGATATACTGTACCAAAAAGAGCTATAGTATGCACACAGTTCAGTGAGACCCCAAAGGTATGGAAGAGGTTAAAGTAGATAATAGCTTACTCTCAATTTAGTGGTAACTGGGCTGAGCAGCTAGGCTTATCGGAGGGCAGTGTTAAGCATTTATTGTACACTCTCAGGCAAGAAATGATGTATCACACTCAAAGACTGAATCCAGACCAATGGGTTGTACAAAAAGTTGTTACTTTGTTGTTTTATTTCTCAAACTAAGGATCATTTACCGCAGGTAAATTTCACAGTGGTTTAAAAGTAGCAATACTTTTCAAGAATGCAGTAATGTTTTGTAAATGCAGTTATATACTTTACAGTATTAAGAATGTTTTCAGTAGATGTCAATCAAGTACAGTTGTATGCTTTTGCAGTGATAAAGTTGGACAGTTCAATGCAATAGATAGAACTACAAAGCAAATCTACGGAGGAAAACAATGTTAAACAGTTTGCAGGTAAGTACCTAAACTTACTTCCCTAGGCTTCGGGGTTTAGGACAACACAAGGCCAGGTTCAAGACCAGGTTTGGTACTGCACCACGAGCGGCACTGGGGCGACATAGTGCAGAGGTCACTGGGCCCAATGTTATCCAACGGAGCCGGGGGGCGGAGTGGAGGGGAAGGGGGGTAACTCGAAGTGTAGTGATTTGAAGGTAGGTACCCAAGGTCTAAGGCAAATGCCCTGGGGTTGAAGTGAGCACAGGGTGGCACAAAACAGCACCTTAGCTACACCAACAGCGGCACAGGGGTGGCCGGGTCTAGGGTGCAAATCAGTGTCAGGCTACTAATGCTTTCCAACGGAGTTCGCCGTTTTAGGAAAGAGGCTGCAGGCTCGAACCAGAAGGCTGGATGATGGCGACCAATGGTTGGGCAGGTAAGTTGGATAGTTGGGGGACACCATCAGCTGGGCTCCCTAAAGTATGGGGCAAAGGATGCAGGCGTGTCTTTTAGTGTTGGTGTTTCGCAACTGGTACCAGTCGCAGTGGGCTGCAGGCATTGAGGGGGAGATGGGGTCCTGGACAGGTCAGCTACTGATGCAGACGAGGTCAGGATCGCCGGGGAGACTTCACAGGATAGGTGAGTCACTCAAACTCAGGCCGTGGATGTCGGGTGAATAGTGAGCTGGGGACACGGATCCGCCTGGATCAGCAGTCCTTGAAGGTGGAGTTTCTTTGTTGGCAAATCTGTGTCCTTGGAAGACAAGAGTCTTTTTTGAAGGCAGGGCAGGTCTCCAGGGTTCTTGGAGGCTGCTTAGATGCATGTCTCACTGGCTTCAGCTCGCAGGTTCTCTGAAGCAGAGGACAGGCTGGCAGGGATGGGGCCAAAGCAGTTGTTGTCATCTTTTCAGCAGCACAGCTTTTCGGTTTTTCTTCATTTTAGGTTGTCATATCTAAGGAGCAAGGTTCAAGGGTACCCCTAAATACTTAGATTTAGGAGCGTTACAGGGGGATGCAGATTGGGCTCAATGGGTCCTTTCCCTGGGGTGTCTATATCCCCCTTATGACACCATCCAGTGGGTGGGCATATGCCTCGTCCTCATTGGGGTAGTCCCCTCATCTTCAAGGTGGAGGGGACTGAGATGTGTGTTTCACCTTGCCTCCCCCACCCCTCACAAAGCTGGGCACACCTCCCTTTCTCTATAGGTTTTCCCGCCAATTCTCCTAGGGGTGAGAACTGGTGTGAGCCAGCAGAGGCTTTGGTTTGCTTACAAAGGAAGCAAGCCTTTGAAGCTTCCAGTTTGTGGAACCTGCCCACCTGGGGGAGGAGGCATGACACCTCTGCACAGGATGTGCTTTGTTTCAGGACCCAGAGAGGTGGCAGATGGAGGGAAGCCATTCAGGAACCACTGCAGGGATGGTCGTTTTCCAGGGGGCATCTCTAAGATGCCCCCTGAGTGCCTTTTTACATTAAATCCAACACTGGCATCAGTGTGGGTTTAATGTGCTGTGAAGTTTGGTACCAAACTTCTCAGTCTTCAGTAAAGCCACCATGGAGCTGTGGAGTTCATGCTGACAAACTCCAAGCCCATGTACTCAAATGGCTTTACTGCACTTACAATGTTTGTGAATGGCATAGATACTGTAGCACATTTTTGTTTTTCACAGAGTTTTATATAGTGCAAACTTTACCCAGTTTCGGGTATCAGAGCGCTTTACATAACACCAGTTGCGTTACATGAGGACACGTTCATTTTTGTTAGGCACAGGGAGATAAGTGATTTGCTCAGAATCACAGGATGTTGAGCGTCATTGCCAAGACTCAAATCCAGTTCCCCAGATGCATGGTCAACCACCCTAGCCTTTAGGCCAACTCTTATGTTATGTTATGTTAAAAGAATTTGTTACCGCGCACGGACACCAGTCGGTTTCATGGCGCTCCTCCCCTATTGCTCATGCAGCTATGCCCTCACCTGTCGTATGGTGTACTGCCTTTAGGGCTGTAATGCCTGCTAGAGGGGTGACTTACCCATGGTGCAGGCAGTGTGGGTGGACATTCACACAGGGATGTGGGCCATGTCAAGTCTTTAGTTTGGTCTGCACCAAAACACGCAGCCTGCAGTGGCAGTGTGTGGGTGTTAAGGTGAGTGGTCTCTGAGGGTGGCATGCCCACAGAGGGATCTCTCTGGTCACAAGGACCTTGGATCCGGGGTACCATTTACAAGGGACTTGCATGTGGCCCAAAGGTATGCCAATTGTGGAGACCAAGGTACTGTTTTGGGAAAGAACATAGGCCCTGTAAGCCTGATTGGCAGGGACTTGAGGCACACTCAGTCAAGTTGGCATCATGTATCTGGCAAAATGGTAAGGGGTAACCATGCAAAAAGGGGCACTCAAAGACTGAATTTAGACCTTTAGGTTGTACAAACCATTGTTATTTTGTTATTTTATTATATAGAAGCCTCAGATAACAAACTGGTCACAACAGTCCATCAAAAACCAATGGACAAGAACTCCTTGTTGCACTACAGGTCTTTCCACCCCAGAGCCCTACGGGACAACCTCCCGGTAGGGCAGTTCATGAGATATCGCAGAAACTGCACCACAACCGCGAGTTATCTCGAACAAACAGAGGAATTAGCAGTTAAACTTACATCCCGTGCTTACCCTGAAAAGGTAGTGAGACAAGCACGTAAGCGGGCATTGAACACCCCTATGGAAGCCCTGCTCACCAAGCAAACAAAAGAGCAGCAGAAGTGTATTCCAGTGGTCACCACTTTTGGCCCCCACTCAACAAAGATTTGTCAAATAATCAGGAAGCATTGGCACTTGTTAAACACCAATTCTATGCAGATGCCGCAACCAAGATTTGCCTTTAAACGGTCATCCAGCTTGAAGGACCGTCTGGTTCACTCGCGTGCAGCACCAGTGGAAAAGGAATCTAGTATCCCTCCGGGACACTACCCATGTGGGAGCTGCACAGTCTGTGGACTAACCAGCAAAACGAAAACAATTACCAGAGGTAAGGTCTGGCACTTGAATACCTTTAGTAATTGTAATACTACTAATGTGATCTACAGACTCACATGCCCGTGTGAACTACATTATATTGGGCTTACGACGAGGAGGATAAAAGTCAGGATCCAGGAACATCTTAGTACCTTGAAAGCTGGTAAACGTACGACCAAACTGGTACAGCACTTTGTCAATCAGAAACACCAACCCAGGGACCTGCGTTGGATGGTGATTGAAAGGGTGAAGGGGGACCAATATAACATGGAAAATAGACTCCGCAAAAAGGAGGCACGCTGGATTTTTGAAGAGGCCATGAACCAACATGGCCTGAATGATACCATTGAATGGAACAGACTCTTAACAACCTAGCTTTGAGCATACATATGGGAGGGGATGTATAGTTGCATTATACACCCCAGCTAATAATCATGAGTATTCTTGGGGGTGACCCTCCTAATATAGCCACGTGTATATAACAGTCCTTATCACAGTTGGGTAAGAAAGATATGGTTAACCTACTTAACTGCATTTAGGTGGAGTCTTGGCTCTCATGGTTGTGAATAATAAGGGAACAGTCCCCGTAGAGAATAGCGACATATAGTAACCCCTGGGTAATATCCTAACCTCAAGAGAATCATGTCAAAATCGTTCGTTATATAAACAATGAGGTTTGGTTTAGTCATTAAAATAGATGCAGTGGCAAAGATAACACCTAGATTCATTTGGGGCTCACATTAACAATGATTTTAACCAATAATTAGCTCTTGCACAATGCCGGTACGAAGGTTTTTCTCCACTCTAAGATGGCCGCCATGTACGATCTGCACACCATAGACGTCCCTCGTTACAGCCCGACACACGTGATTAGGGCGGACCTAGGTATGTGCCTTCAAAGCAGACGATCTGACAAACAGTCCGAAGCAGAAGGGTGAGCGGAGGCCACATTTGCACGCACATACGGTAAAGAGTTCTTTCGTGAGATTAACTGAGGGCTTAGATGCGGACGGCAAGTCATCCAAGATGCGGTCGAGATATTGTTTCAAAACATTGTTTTGAAATGAGCGACCCGGGTGCACGAAGGCATGCGTGGCGATTAGATCAACCTGTGAATACGCGGTACTGCATTGCTGAATGTTTGGTAAATCTTATTGCTGGGTGTCCTATGGGCATTGGTTTGAGTGAGAGACGAACAGTGCCCATATTAATCGCAACAAAACCGCATGAACAGAGGGGCATGACAAGCAAAAAGCATACACGTCTGGGACAGGTACTCAGCCAGGGAAATTGACACGAATATAGAGTAAGCCAGAGACGTAACCGCATGTTACATATCAGTAGTAATATCACCTTACACGCTTGCTGACTCAATGTATATTCATTTTTTTAGATACTGACCGAAGGGCGGTTAAAGGAACCCAGTAATGGTCAGAGGGGTCCTTTCATAACAAATTCTTCCACGAGAGCCTGGTAGGCTTTACCACACAAGGCTACCTGGTAATGTATACTTGGTAAAATATGACCAAGAGTAATGTGGACACGCTTTTTACTCGAGACACAGTGAGTATATGTATGTGTGTGTTTTTTTGTATTCCTGGTATTTCTGCAGGTACAATAAAGGGAGAAGTAAGCCGTGCAGGAATCACGCTGACCCAACTTAACACTGATGAAGTCGCTGGTAAAGTAACTCAAGGCGATGAAACATGTTGGTTGTTTTTAATTAGAACGGGCATACAGCACAGAATAAGGTTGGAGCTGCTAGTAGAGCTTAGTTCTTTTTAAGGTGGCGTGGACCAGACCTCTCATATATAGGGGGATAGGTTCCACGGCCACGGGGTCACTTACACAAACACATAGAGTTTTCTTTCTTGCACAGCCTTTTATCCCCTTTATTTTCCAGGTTGGCAGTTGCTGATGATGAGAAAGTGAGGATCCAGGCGAGTACCAGTCTGCCATATCCTCCCCCGGGTGTTGCTCCCGTGAGGCACTGCCAACCTTCCCTCCCCTTTTTTCACTAGAGAAGGGTAGAGGTAGTTGTATGTTATACACATGGAGAGTATGCGCACACACACCTTGCTTTTAAATCACTAGCAATTTTTTCAAAGAGTGACTATCACTAGCACCAGTAGACAGAAGGCTGTAATGTACCCTTTGTCTAACTATACTGATTTATTGAATGACCCGGGGTTTTTACCCCCAGACTGTATAGGGACAGGCACAGAGTAGTTTTTGTTGTAGTGAGTGGGGGGGCAGCCTGTATAAATCCCTTTCGTATCCCCCTGAGGCCCCTTTGTGTTCAGAGAATTTTATTTCTAGAACCAAAAATCAAGTGCATGTAAGTTTCACAGTGGTTTAAAAGTAGCAATACTTTTCCAGAATGCAGTAATGTTTTGTAAATGCAGTTATATACTTTACAGTATTAAGAAAGTTTTCTGTATAAGTCAATTCAGTACAGGTGTATGCTTTTGCAGTGATAAGGTTAGACAGTTCAGTGCAATAGATAGAACTAGAATGCAATCCAATAGAGGAAAACAATGTTAAACAGTTTGCACGTAAGTACAGAACTTACTTCCCCAGGCTTTGGGGGTTTAGGACAACACAGGGCAAGGTTCAAGACCAGGTAGGTACTGCACCACCAGCAGCACTAGGGGGGCCGGATGCAGACGTCGCTGGGCACAATGTTATCCAATAGAGCCTGGGGTACCCCAAAGAGGCACGTTTTGCAGGTAGGTACCCACGGTCTTAGGGCAAATGCCCTGGGGGTTGAAGTGGGCACAGGGCAGGGGCCACAATGTAGCACCAAAGGTACGCCACCAGTGGCACAGGGCAATCGGGTGCAGGGTGCAAATCAGCAGCTGACACCCAATGTTCTCCAATGTAGGTCATCGGTTTCGGAAAGAGGCTCTGCAGCCTTGGACCATGAAGCTGCTCAGAAGCGTTCAACGACTGGGCAGGTAAGTTGGATAGCTGGGGGACACCTGGGCACCGTCAGTTGGGCTCTCCAAAGTCGGGGACGGAGGATGAAGGGTGCCTTTTCGTGTTGCGGTTTTCTCTTCTGGTTCTTGTTGCGGTCGGGGGACCCTTCGAACAGGAGCCAGTTGCTGATAGCAGCAGGGGTAGCTAAAAATGGCAGCTGGTCTTCGAAGCTTCCCCTTCATGGATCCCACCCATCCTGGGGGGGCAGGCATGACACCTCTGCCCCGGAAGTGCTTTTTTAGGACCCAGAGAAGGGAAGCTCTCTATGCAGGAGCCAAAGCCTGTCTAGAAGTGGTAGATGGTGGGTAGCCATTCAGGACCCACGCAAGGGGCTTGTTGTTTTCCAGGAGGCATCTCTAAGAAGCCCTATGATTTCATCTTACAATAAATCCAACACTGGCATCAGTGTGGGTTTAATGTGCTGAGAAGTTTTGTATCAAACTTCTCAGTCTTCAGTAAAACTACCATGGAGCTGTGGAGTTCGTTCTGACAAACTCCCAGCCTATGTATTCAAAATGGCTTCACTGAACTTACAATGTCTATGAATGGCACAGACACTGTAGGCGCATATTGCTCATGCAGCTATGCCCTCACCTGTGGTATGGTGTACCTGCCTTTAGGGCTGTAATGCCTGCTAGAGGGGTGACTTACCCATGCTGCAGGAAGTGTGGGTGGACATTGCACACAGGGATGTTGGCCATGTCAACTCTTTAGTTTGGTCTGCACCAAAACACGCAGCCTGCAGTTGGCAGTGTGTGGGTGTTAAGGTGAGGAGTCTCTGAGGGTGGCATGCCCACAGAGGGATCTCTCTGGTCACAAGGCCCTTGGATCAGGGGTACCATTTACAAGGCCCAGAGGTATGCAAATTGTGGAGACCAAGTTACTGTTTTTGGGAAAGAGCTTAGGGCCCTGTAAGCCTGATTGGCAGGGACTGGGGCACACTCAGTCAAGTTGGTATCATGTATCTGGCAAAAAGGTAAGGGGTAATCATGCAAAAAGGGGCACTCAAAGACTGAATTCAGACTTTTAGCTTGTACAAAATGTTATTTTGTTATTTTATTTCTAGTACCAAAAATCACTAAGGGCCAGTTGTAGGTAGCCCAATACCGGTCGGTAACGGCCGAAATTACAGAATTACAGCCGTTACCGACCGGTATTAGGCTATTGAGATGTAGGTAGCTACATTTCAGATTCGGTAATTTACCGAATCGGTAATTTAAGGAATTGGTAAATTACCGATTCCTTAAAATAGCGAATCAGTAAATTACCAAATCTGAAATGTAGGGAGCACTCAAATTAGTGCATTGCATGGTTAAGGATTCGGTATTTACCACCAAATAAAAGTTGGTGGTAAATATCGAAAACCTTTGAAAAAGCAAATATGTGCCTTTTTCAAAAGTGCCATGTGGCAGACATAGATGCCTGTAGGGCATGTATGTGTGTCACATGTGCACCCATGCACTATTCAGGGGTGCAACAGGGTGTCAATGTGACACCCTGCCACCCTTGAATGTGTTCCTCCATTACCGAATCAGTAAATACCAATTTGGTAATTCCCATTCATTCCTATGGGCCTCCAGGCTATTAGGAATGAATGGGAATTACCGATTCGGCATTTACAGAATTGGTAATTACCGAATATTACCGATTCTGTAAACTTTACCGAATACTTACCTATATACCATTTACCGATTCTAAAATACTGAATCGGTAAAATACGGTATTTTAGAGTCGGTAAATGGAACTTACCTACATCTGGCCCCTAGTGCAGGTAAGTTCCAGAGTGGTTTAAAAGTAGCAATACTTTTCAAGAATCCAGTAATGATTTGTAAATGCAGTTATATACTTTATAGTATTAAGAATGTTTTCTGTAGAAGTCAATTAAGTACAGTTGTATGCTTTTGCAATGTTAAGGTTAGACAGTTCAGTGCAATTGATAGAACTACAATGAAATCCAATAGAGGAAAACAATGTTAAACAGTTTGCAGGTAAGTACTCAACTTACTTCCCCAGGCTTTAGGGGTGTAGGACAACACAGGGCAAGGTACTAGACCAGGTAGGTACTACACCACCGGCGGCACCAAGGCGGCCGGATGCTGAGGTTACTGGGCACAATGTTATCCAATAGAGCCTGGGGGTACCTCAAAGAGGCACGGTTTGTAGGTAGGTACCCACGGTCTTGGGACAAATGTCCTGGGGTTGAAATGGATACAGGGAGGGGCTACATTGCAGCACCAAAGCCACACCACCAGTGGCACAGGGCAGTAGGGTACAGGGTGCAAATCAGCATCTGATGCCCAATATTCTCCAATGTAGGTCGTCGGTTTCGGAAAGAGGCTCTGCAGCCTTGGACCATAAAGCTGCTCGGTGGCGATCAATGACTGGGCAGGTAAGTTGGATAGCTGGGGGACACCTGGAGCACCGTTAGCTGGGCTCTCCAAAGTTGGGGACAGATGATGCAGGGGTGCTTTTTGGTGTCAGGGTTTTCTAATCTGGTTCTTGTCGCTGTCGGCGTGACCCTTTGAACAGAGGCTGCAGGAGTTGACGGAGGTCCTTGAGAGGTCAGCCAATGATGCAGACGAGGTCAGGGTAGCTGGGGAGACTTCACAGGATAGGTGAGTCACTTGATCTCGGGCCATTGGCATCAGGTGAAGAGGGCCGGGGACACGGATCTGCCTGGTGGAGTTTCTTTGTGTGACAATTCGTGTACTCCGGATACAAGAGTCTTTTTCAAAGGCAGGGGCTGGTCTCCGGTGTTCTTGGAGGCTGCTGGCTGCAGGACTCACCAGTTTCAGCTCACAGGGTCTCTGAAGCAGGAGACAGGCTGGTAGAGCTGGGGCCAAACAGTATTGTTTTCCACTTCTTTTTCTTAGGTTGTTGTATCTAAGGAACAAGGTTACGGGTTCCCCCTAAATGCCTAGATTTAGTGACGCTACAGGGTCCCTTCCCTGGGGTGTCTACACCCCTATTGTGCCACCCTCCAATGGGGGGGTATATGCCTCTTCCTGATTCGGAGAATCCCCTCGTCTTCAAGTTGGAGGGAACTGAGTAGTGTGTTTCACTTCACCTCACCTACCTGAGGGGCAGGGTTGACAAAGGTAGACACACCTCTCCTTCCCTCTAGGTTTTCCTGCCGATTCTCCTGCTCAAAGTGGGAATCAGAGCCAGTGGGAGCCAGTTCCTGATAGCAGTAGGGGGTAGTTAACAAAGGCAGCTGGCATTTGAAGCTTCCCCTTTCTGGACCCTGCCCAACATGGGGGAGCAGGCATGACACATCTGCCCAGGATGTGCTTTGTTTCAGGACCCAGAGAGCGGAGGCTCTCTATGCAGGGGCCAGAAACCTGTCTAGAGGTGGAAGATGATGGGTAGCCATTCAGGAACCACGCAAGGGGCTTGTTGTTTTCCAGGGGTAATCTCTAAGAAGCCCTATGAGTGCATTTTACATTAAATCCAACATTGGCATCAGTGTGGGTTTAATGTGCTAAGAGATTTAGTATCAAACTTCTCAGTCTTCAGTAAAGCCACCATGGAGCTGTGGAGTTTGTTCTGACAAACTCTCAGCCCACATACTCAAAATGGCTTCACTGCACTTACAATGTCTGTGAATGGCACCGACACTGTCGGGGCATATTGCTCATGCCATGCAGATATGCCCTCACCTGTGGTATGATGTACTTGCCTTTAGGGCTGTAATGCCTGCTAGAGGGGTGACTTACCCATACTGCAGACAATGTGGGTGGGCATTGCACACAGGGATGTGGGCCATGTCAAATCTTTAGTTTGGTCTGTACCAAAACGTGAAGTCTGCAGTGGCAGTGTGTGGGTATCAAGGTGAGGGGTCTCTGAGGGTGGCATGCCCTCAGGGACCCTCTCTGGTCACAAGGCACTTGGTACCTGGGGTACCGTTTACAAGGTACTTGCATGTGACCCAGAGGTGTATCAATTGTGGAGACAAAGGTACAGTTTTGGGAAAGAACATAGGTAAGCCCGAATGGCAGGTTCCCAGGGCACACTCAGTGAAGTTGGCATCATGTATCTGGCAAAAAGGTAAGGGGGTAAACCTGCAAAAAGGGGCACTCAAAGGCTAAATTCAGACTATTAGGTCGTACAAAACGTTATTTTGTTATTTCTTTTTCTAGAACCAAAAATCACTTAGCGCAGGTACGTTTCACAGTGGTTTAAAAGTAGCAATATTTTTCAAGAATGCAGTAAGGTTTCGTAAATGCAGTTATATACTTTATCATATTAAGAATGTTTTCTGGAGATGTCAATCAAGTACAGTTGTATGCTTTTGCAGTGATAAGGTTTGACAGTTCAATGCAATAGATAAAACTACAATGCAATTCTATTGAGGAAAACAATGTTAAACAGTTTGCAGGTACGTACCTAAACTTATTTCCCCAGGCTTTAGGGTTTTAGGACAACACAAGGCAAGGTTTAAGACCAGGTAGGTACTGAACTAACAGCTGCCCTTGGGGGACTGAGTGCAGAGGTCACTGGGCCTAATGTTATCCAATGGATAACCTCGAAGAGGCACAGTTTGAAGGTAGGTACCCACAAGGGTAAACAGTTTGCAGGTAAGTACTCACCTTACTACGCCAGGCTTTAAGGGTTTATGACAACACAGGGTAAGGTTCAACACCAGGTAGGTAGTGCACCACCAGTGGCACTAGGGCGACCGGATGCAGAGGTCGCTGCGCACAATGTTATCCAATAGAACCAGGGGGTACTACGAAGAGCCACGGTGTACAGGTAGGTACCCACGGTCTTAGAGCAAACACCCCAGGAATTAAAGAGAGCACAGGGTAGCCACAAAGCAGCACCAAAGTTACACCACCAGCGGCATAGGGGTGGCTTGGTGTAGGGTTTAAATCAGTGTCGGGCAACCAATGCTTTCCAAAGGAGGTTGTCGTTTTTGGAAAGAGGCTGCAGGCTTGGACCAGGAGGCTGGATGAAGGTGACCTATGGCTATGCAGGTAAGATGGATAGCTGGTGGATACCATCATCTAGGCTACATAAAGTCAGGAGTCGGAAGATGCAGGGGTGCCTTTTAGTATTTGGGTTTCGCAACTGGTGCCAGTCGCAGTCAGGCTGCAGGCATCGAGGGGGAGAGGTGTTCCTACATCGGTCAGCCACTGATGCAGACGAGATCAGTATTGCTGTGGAGACTTCACAGGATAGTTGAGCCACTCAAAAGCGGGCCCGGGGCGTCTGGTGCAGAGTGTGCTGAGGACGCGGATCAGCCTGGATCGGGAGTCCTTGAAGTTGGAGTTTCTTTGTTGGACAATTTGTGTCCTCGGAAAACGAGTCTTTTTTGAAAGCAGGGCTAGTCTCCAGGGTTCTTGGAAGCTGCTTAGCTGCAGAACTTGTTGGTTTCAGCTCGCAGGTTGCCCTCTGAGTGCATTTTACATTAAATGCAACACTGGTATCAGTGTGGGTTTAATGTGCTGTGAAATGTGGTACCAAACTTCTCAGTCTTCAGTAAAGTCATCATGCAGCTGTGGAGTTTGTGCCGACAAACTCTCAGCCCATGTACTCAAAATAGCTTCAATGCACTTACAATGTCTGTGAATGGCACAGACACTGCAGGGGCATATTGTTCATGCAGCTATGCCCTCACCTGTGGGATGGTACGCCCTGCCTTTAGGGCTGTAATGCCTGCTAGAGGGGTGACTTACCCTTGCCACAGGCAGTGTGGGTGGGCATTGCACACAGGGATTGTGGCTATGTCGACTCTTTACTTTGGGCTGCACCAAAACATGCAGGCTGCAGTGGCAGTGTGTGGGTGTTAAGGTGAGGGGTCTCCGAGGGTGGCATACCTTCAGAGGCCCTCTCTGGTCACAAGGCCCCCTAGATACCAGGGGTACCATTTACAAGGGACATGCATGTGTCCCAGAGGTGTGCCAAATGTGTATTCAAAGGTACAGTTTTGGGAAAAAACATAGGCCCTTTAAGCCTGATTGGCAGGGACCAATGGCACCCTCAGTCAAGTTGGCATCATGTATCTGGCAAAAAGGCATGGAGTAACCATGCAAAGAGGGGTACTCAAAGACTGAATTCAGACCATTAGGTTGCATAAAACATTGTTATTTTTTTATTTTATTTCAGGGAACTAAGAATCACTTAGTGCAGGTAAGTTTCACAGTGGTTTAAAAGTAGCAATACGTTTCAAGAATACACTAATTTTTTTTTATTTTTTTTTGCAGAGTTTTATATAGCGCGAACTAGACCCTAACCAAATCGGGTTTCAGAGCGCTTTACATAGCACCAGTCACGTTACATGAGGACACACATTCATTTTAGGCACGGGGAGATTAGGTGATTTACCCAGAATCACAGGAGGTTTTGGCGTCGTTACCGAGACTCAAACCCAGATCCCCAGGTCCGAGGTCGAGCGCCCTAGCCGTTAGGCCAACTCCTAATGGTTTGTAAATGCAGTTATATACTTTACAGTATTAAGAATGTTTTCTGTAGATGTCAATCAAGTACAGTTGTATGCTTTTGCAGTGATAAGGTTAGACAGTTCAGTGCAATCGATAGAACTACAATGCAATCCTACAGAGGAAAACAATGTTAAACAGTTTGCAGGTAAGTACTCAACTTACTTTCCCAGGCTTTGGGGGTTTGGGACAACACAAGGCAAGGTTTAAGACCAGATAGGTACGGAACTAACAGTAGCACTGGGGCGGCTGAGTGCAGAGGTCACTGGGCATATTGTTATCCAATGGAGCCAGGGGCTACCTCATGATGCACAGTTTTAAGGTAGATACCGACAATGTTAAACAGTTTGTAGGTAAATACTCAACTTACTTCCCCAGGCTGTGGGAGTTTAGGACAACACAGGCAAGGTTCAAGACCAGGTAGGTACTGCACCACCAGCGGCACTAGGGCGGCCGGATGCAGAGGTCCCTGGGCACAATGTTATCCAATAGAGCCTGGGGGTACCTCGAAGAGACATGGTGTGCAGGTAGGTACCCACGGTCTTAGGAAAAATTCCCCAGGGATTAAAGTGAGCACAGGGTGACCACAAAGCGGCACCAAAGCTACACCACCAGCAGCACAGGGGTGGCTGGGTGTAGGGTTCAAATCAACCAATGCTTTCCTACGGAGGTCATCGTTTTCGGAAAGAGACTGCAGGCTTCGACCAGGAGGCTGGATGAAGGTGACCTATGGCTATGCAGGTAAGATGGATAGCTGGTGGATACCATCATCTAGGCTACATAAAGTCAGGAGTCGGAAGATGCAGGGGTGCCTTTTAGTATTTGGGTTTCGCAACTGGTGCCAGTCGCAGTCAGGCTGCAGGCATCGAGGGGGAGAGGTGTTCCTACATCGGTCAGCCACTGATGCAGACGAGATCAGTATTGCTGTGGAGACTTCACAGGATAGTTGAGCCACTCAAAAGCGGGCCCGGGGCGTCTGGTGCAGAGTGTGCTGAGGACGCGGATCAGCCTGGATCGGGAGTCCTTGAAGTTGGAGTTTCTTTGTTGGACAATTTGTGTCCTCGGAAAACGAGTCTTTTTTGAAAGCAGGGCTAGTCTCCAGGGTTCTTGGAAGCTGCTTAGCTGCAGAACTTGTTGGTTTCAGCTCGCAGGTTGCCCTCTGAGTGCATTTTACATTAAATGCAACACTGGTATCAGTGTGGGTTTAATGTGCTGTGAAATGTGGTACCAAACTTCTCAGTCTTCAGTAAAGTCATCATGCAGCTGTGGAGTTTGTGCCGACAAACTCTCAGCCCATGTACTCAAAATAGCTTCAATGCACTTACAATGTCTGTGAATGGCACAGACACTGCAGGGGCATATTGTTCATGCAGCTATGCCCTCACCTGTGGGATGGTACGCCCTGCCTTTAGGGCTGTAATGCCTGCTAGAGGGGTGACTTACCCTTGCCACAGGCAGTGTGGGTGGGCATTGCACACAGGGATTGTGGCTATGTCGACTCTTTACTTTGGGCTGCACCAAAACATGCAGGCTGCAGTGGCAGTGTGTGGGTGTTAAGGTGAGGGGTCTCCGAGGGTGGCATACCTTCAGAGGCCCTCTCTAGTCACAAGGCCCCCTAGATACCAGGGGTACCATTTACAAGGGACATGCATGTGTCCCAGAGGTGTGCCAAATGTGTATTCAAAGGTACAGTTTTGGGAAAAAACATAGGCCCTTTAAGCCTGATTGGCAGGGACCAATGGCACCCTCAGTCAAGTTGGCATCATGTATCTGGCAAAAAGGCATGGAGTAACCATGCAAAGAGGGGTACTCAAAGACTGAATTCAGACCATTAGGTTGCATAAAACATTGTTATTTTTTTATTTTATTTCAGGGAACTAAGAATCACTTAGTGCAGGTAAGTTTCACAGTGGTTTAAAAGTAGCAATACGTTTCAAGAATACACTAATTTTTTTTTTTTTTGCAGAGTTTTATATAGCGCGAACTAGACCCTAACCAAATCGGGTTTCAGAGCGCTTTACATAGCACCAGTCACGTTACATGAGGACACACATTCATTTTAGGCACGGGGAGATTAGGTGATTTACCCAGAATCACAGGAGGTTTTGGCGTCGTTACCGAGACTCAAACCCAGATCCCCAGGTCCGAGGTCGAGCGCCCTAGCCGTTAGGCCAACTCCTAATGGTTTGTAAATGCAGTTATATACTTTACAGTATTAAGAATGTTTTCTGTAGATGTCAATCAAGTACAGTTGTATGCTTTTGCAGTGATAAGGTTAGACAGTTCAGTGCAATCGATAGAACTACAATGCAATCCTACAGAGGAAAACAATGTTAAACAGTTTGCAGGTAAGTACTCAACTTACTTTCCCAGGCTTTGGGGGTTTGGGACAACACAAGGCAAGGTTTAAGACCAGATAGGTACGGAACTAACAGTAGCACTGGGGCGGCTGAGTGCAGAGGTCACTGGGCATATTGTTATCCAATGGAGCCAGGGGCTACCTCATGATGCACAGTTTTAAGGTAGATACCGACAATGTTAAACAGTTTGTAGGTAAATACTCAACTTACTTCCCCAGGCTGTGGGAGTTTAGGACAACACAGGCAAGGTTCAAGACCAGGTAGGTACTGCACCACCAGCGGCACTAGGGCGGCCGGATGCAGAGGTCCCTGGGCACAATGTTATCCAATAGAGCCTGGGGGTACCTCGAAGAGACATGGTGTGCAGGTAGGTACCCACGGTCTTAGGAAAAATTCCCCAGGGATTAAAGTGAGCACAGGGTGACCACAAAGCGGCACCAAAGCTACACCACCAGCAGCACAGGGGTGGCTGGGTGTAGGGTTCAAATCAACCAATGCTTTCCTACGGAGGTCATCGTTTTCGGAAAGAGACTGCAGGCTTCGACCAGGAGGCTGGATGAATGAGACTAATGGTTAGGCAGGTAAGTTGGATAGCTTGGGGACACCATCAGCTAGGCTCCCTAAAGTCAGGGGGTGGAAGATGCAGGGGTGCCTTTTGGTGTTGGGGTTTCTCAACTGGTTCCAGTCGCAGTCGGGCAGCAGGCGTCGAGGGGGAGATGGGGTCCTGGATAGGGCAGCTACTGATGCAGACGAGGTCAGGATCGCTGGGGAGACTTCACAGGATAGGTGAGCCACTCAAACTCGGGTCGTTGGCGTCAGGTGCAGAGTGAGCTGGGGACGCGGATCAGCCTGGACCAGGAGTGCTTGAAGTTGGAATTTCTATGTTGGATAATCCATGTCCTCAGAAGACAAGAGTCTTTTTCGAAGGTAGGGCAGGTCTCCAAGGTTCTTGGAGGCTGCTTAGCTGCAGGACTCGCTGGTTTCAGCTCACAGGTTCTCTGACGCAGAAGACAGGATGGCAGGGATGGGTCCAAAGCAGTTGTTGTCTCATCTTCACTGCAGCAGGGTTCTTCGGTTCTTCTTCTTAGGTTTTCGTATCTAAGGAGCAAGGTGCCCCTAAATACCTAGATGTAGGGGTGTTACAGGGGGGTGTAGGTTGCGACCAATGGGTCTCTTACCTGGTGTATCTACCGTCCCCTCTTATGCCACCCTCCAGTGGGGCGGGGCATTTGCCTCGTCCTCATTGGGGGAGTGCCCTCATCTTCAAGAAGGAGGGGACTGAGATGTGTTCTTCACTTCGCCTCTCCCACCTGAGGGGTGGGGTTGGCAAAGGTTAGCACACCTCCCTATCTCTCTAGGTTTTTCTGCCGATTCTCCTGCCCAAAGAGGGGGTCAGAACCGGTGGGAGCCAGCTGCTGATAGCAGCAGAGGCTGGGGCTAGCTAACAAAGGCAGCAAGCCTTTGACATTTTCCCTTTGTAGAACCTGCCCATCCTGGGGGAAGAGGCATGAGACCTCTGTCTAGGATGTGCTTTGTTTCAGGACCCAGAGAGGTGGCAGATGACAGGTAGCCATTCAGGAACCATTCCATGGATGGTCATTTTCCAGGGTGAATCTCTAAGATGTCCTCTGAGAGCATCTTAGAGAGAGCATCTCAGTGTGCGTTTAATGTACTGAGAAGTTTGGTGCCAAACTTTTCAGTCTTTAGTAAAGCGATCATGGAGCTGTGGAGTTTGTGCTGACAAACTCCCAGCCTCTGTCCTCTAAATGGCTTCACTGCACTTACAATGTCTGTGAAAATCACAGATACTGTAGGGGCATATTGCTCATGCTGCGATGCCCTCACCTGTGGTATGGTGTACCCTGACCATAGTGATGCAATGCCTGCTGGAGGGGTAACTTTTCCATGCTGCAGGCAGTGTGGGTGGATATTGCACACAGGGATGTGGGCCGTGTCAACTCTTTAGTTTGGTCTGCACCAAAACACGCAGCCTGCAGTGACAGTGTTTGGGTGTTAAGGTGAGGTGTCTCTGAGGGTGGCATGCTCTCAGAGGCCCTCTCTGGTCACAAGGCTCTTGGTACCAGGGGTACCGTTTAGAAAGGACTTGCCCAGATGTGTGTAAATTGTGGAGAAAAATATACAGTTTTGGGAAAGAACATAGGTCCTGTAAGTCTGATTGGCAGGGATTGTGCCCACTCAGTCAAGTTGGCTTCATGTGTCTGGCAAGGGGTCTAGCCATGTAAAAAGGGGCACCCAAAGACTGAATTCAGATATTATGTTGTGCAGGTAAGTTTCACAGTGGTTTAAAAGTAGCAACACTTTTCAAGAATGCCGTAATACTTTTGTAAATGCAGTTATAAACTGCACAGTATTAGCAATGTTTCCTGTAGATGTCAATTAAAACAGTGGTATGCTTTTGCAGTGAAAAGGTTAGACAGTTCTGTGCAATAGATAGAACTACAAGGCAATCCTACAAAGGAAAACAATTTTAAACAGTTTGCAGGTAAGTACGCAACTTATTTCCCCAGGCTTTAGGGGTTTAGGACAATACAGGGGCAAGGTTCAACACTAGGTAGGTACTGCAATAGCAGTGCCGTCGTCCTCTTCTCTGAAGTACGGTTTTTCAGGCCTTCTTTTTTTAAAGGTGTTGTATCTGAGGAAAGGGTTTACAGGTTCCCCTAAATACCTAGATTTAGGGGTGTTACAGGGGGTACAGGTTGGAATCAATAGGTCCCTTCCCTAGGGTGTCTACACCCCCTCTTATGCCACCCTCCAGTGGGAGGGGGCATATGCCTCGTCCTGATTGGGGGAGTCCCATCATCTTCAAGATGGAGGGACTGAGATGTGTGCTTCACTTTACCTCCCCCACCTGAGGGTTGGGGTTGACAAAGGTGGGCACACCTCCCTTTCTCTCTAGGTTTTCCTGCTGATTCTCCTGCCCAAGGCAGGAATCAGAAACAGTGGGAGTCAGTTTCTGATAACAGCAGGGGTAACTAACAAAGTCGACAGCCTTTGAAGCTTCCCCTTCGTGGACTCTGCCCATCCTGGGGGAGCAGGTATGACACCTCTGCTCAGGATGTGCTTTGTTTCAGGACCCAAAGGGCGGAGGCTGTCGACCCAGGGGCCAGAAAGCTATCTAGAGGTGGTACATGGTGGGTGGCCATTCAGGAACCACACCAGGGCTTGTTGTTTTCCAGGGGACATCTCTAAGATGCCCTCTGAGTGCATTTTACATTAAAGCCAAAACTGGCATCAGTGTGGGTTTAAAGTGCTGAGAAGTTTGGTACCAAACTTCTCAGTCTTCAGTAAAGTCATCATGGAGCTGTGGAGTTTGTGCTAACAAACTCCTAGCCCATGTACTCAAAATGGCTTCCCTGCACTTACAAAGTCTGTGAATTGCACAGACACTGTTGGGGCATATTTCTCATGCAACTATACCCTCACCTGTGGTATGGTGCACCATACCTTTATGGTTGTAAGACCTGCTAGAGGGGTGACCTACATATGCCACAGGCAATGTGGGTGGGAATGGCACACTGGGATGTATACCATCTCTACTCTTTCAGTTTGGTCTGCACCAAAACACACAGCCTGCATTGGTAGTTTGTGGGTGTTAAGGTGAGGGGTTTCTGTGGTTGGCATCATACATGCTGCAGCCCTCAGAGGCCCTCTCTGGTCACAAGGTCTGTGGTACCAGAAGTACCTTTTACAAGGGACTTGCATGTGGCCCAGAGGTGTGCCAATTGTGGAGAAGAAGGTACAGTATTGGTAAAGAACACATGCCCTGAGAGTCTGATTGGCAGGGACCCAGGGCACACTCAGTCAAGTTGGCAACATGTATCTGGCAAAACATTAGGGGGTAACCATGAAAAAAGGGGTATTTTCCTACAATGTTCACAAAGTTTTCCAAGAAACGGTTGAGTTCAGGCAGGCAGGCACCGGCCGTGCAGAGTACAGGCAGAGTGCTCACTTGACAGACTCCTAATTTAGTTCAGCACAGATTCCCTCATTCACAGCTGGTGCTGGGATGTAAGGTCCATAATGCTCCTAATCTACTCCCCAGGGGATAAAAAGTCTACTAAATCAAAAGTGAATTGCTGAGTTAATGTTTTGGGGTTGACAGGCCCCCAGGACAAAATATGAAGTGTGGGCAGCCCACCCTGTCATTGGGCTTAGCCCATCCCTAAAGCCTCTAAAGCCCCAACAGTCTTTCTTCATTCCTGGTGCACTTAGCATCCCCATCCCCATGGCAAGTGAGAGGAAATGTAGATTGGTATGGGTGCAAACTTCAGATATGGATGGGCAGAGTGGGGGTAAATTCAAATTTCATTTTTGTGCCATACTACCATGCTAAATGGCTGACATATCTGAAAACGAGACACCAGGGGAGTCCAGTGTGGGGTGTCAGCTTGGCGATGATTTATAAATGTGACAGTTGGCCCCTCCATCAGCGGGAAGGAGCAATGTACTCCGCATTCCTCTGGCAGACCAACGGGTCATCCACCCTAATACAACTCGCCCCTTCAAGCCTTTGTCTTGAGTGATGCTCCTTACAGCAGGATTAGCTCTCTGCTGAAGCACCCACAACAGATGCACAAAGGAGGTGTGAGCAGTCTGCACCTTCACTATAAACAGCAAAATCTGATAGTAATTCAGGAAGAGAGACAATGGGCTGTTTGCCTTCCAAGGAACTTTCAAAACCTGACAACAGATACCGCAGTCCCAGACTTCGTCGTTTGAGATAGGCTGCACCCAATTTCAATTATTTATCAGTGAATCCAAGTCTATCCAATGCTTTATTTATGGTGCAACTATTTACAAATCTTTTAAACTGTTTTCCAAGTATATTACATTATCTCAAAAACAACGTAGAGGCCTCCTTTGTTGTCAATCAACTACCAATGCATTTCCGACAAACTGTCCTTCAGGGGAGATGATCTTATATTTCTGAAATACAAAGTATAACTATTCTCAGCTGAAGAAGCCTGATACATGAATACCAAAACAAATACATTCCACTTGACTGATTGGCATGTTTTTATGGCTAGTGGACAGAAGGCCTACCAGCCCAATATGACTAAATATTGGAAAAGGTTTCATTTAGGATGAAATTAGAGTATGCTGGGAACTGGAATAAACAGATACTACAGTTCCAAAACCCTACAGCCCATCAAATGACTGTTCCTTCAGCAGCCCTCTGTATCAGAAAGGACCTAATCCAATTTTTAAGGGGGAGGCTTGTCTCAACTTTTCCCACTTCAGTGTCTGGGTTCCCTTCCTCCATGCTCAGGAATGTCAGCAATAGATTTCCACTGTCAGAGCATCCTTATAGCCATGTTGTGTGTATGAACAGTCAATGGCTTCTAAAATGGAAACCACAGACCTGTGTCACTCTATTTACTCATTCACTGCACACCACCACACTAGCATACACACACATGCTTAAGTGCATAGGAACTTGGTGCTACGACCCAAGATCACAGTGACCAGCAGAACACTAATGCTGCCACCACTGTGCCACATGTGTGAAGCACCTGACATGGACAGTAGTCCAGCTGTCAACATGAAGATTTCGATTGGTGTCCCCCTTGAAGTCCAGAACCAGCATAAATCCAGAACCTCTTGCAAGTCAGTGTCAAGCCTAGTCTTCCGAATACACACTGCATTGATGACTCACCATGCAAACTTCAACTATTTCCCACAATCATCATGTAGAGTTGGCAAGCTAAGCCTTTGGTTGACAACATCACTGACAGCTTTCACAACCATACTCCAAAACAATAACTCACTAACACTTGACCAACTGATTGGCACTGTCACCACTCCATTTCATGTGCATGCTATTTACAATGCACCTGAACCCCCTAAAGCTTTATTTTAATATCTTGACATTCTAGATCACCTTTACACTCTGGTTCCTCTGAACATTCTTGGGGTTTGTATCTGATACACACACACCCACATACAGAATACAATCTCCTCTCTACTTCATGCTGACCAGATACTTATTAATATTCATGCATGCTCCACTCACAACACAATAAGATTGTTAGGGGTATTGCACACAGACTGGCCAGTGTGATCCTGATGTAAATGTTCAAGTAAAAATATTTATCAAAATCGGTGGCTGCAAGAGTTTCGGAGGTGACAGATATGGAATTTTGGAGCACAGTGATTGTAAGGAATGAGGCTGACATGTTGGATGACTCTGGAGCGAAGATAATAATTTGTGATTGAAAAATGTTTTGGTTTTGTCAAGTTATAGCAAGGACAAGGATTGGGCTTTTGTACGTTTCCAGGTATTGAGGGGTACAGGGTTGATTCTAGCACTGCAATTGGGATTGTAGCTTGGCTTACAGAGATTGGTCATCAAAAAGGATCCATTGCTCTGCATGTGGTGCTGGAGGGTTAACGCTTCTGAGATGCAAGTGTGGTTTTAAGAGTGAGGGAAGTGTGTTTCTGAGGACATAGAAGATGTTGGGACTGTGTGAAGTAGAGGTATTGTGCACTGTGGTACAGCAAGCAGGGATAAGGTATAGCATTTTATATGTAGCAATGAATGAGCTTACAGTGAATCATCGTGGTTGTAGTGTAACTGGTATGTGCATTCAGGCTTGAGCATAGGGATATGGACACAGAGGGCCAGAAGTAGAATCTGTGTCCAGAGGTCAGTATGAGGTTGTTCACCCCAAACTCATAGAACTAGAACTATTGCACATCCTCTGCCTCAAGACATACTCTCAACTTAAAGAGCAATCCAACATTACTAGACCTTCACATACTCAACTAAATCATGCCTAACAGACTTCAGCATAGGCTTTCTTCTAAACACACATTGAGAGCTACCTGTCCATACTTCAACTTGGTGACACTTGAACAACTGACCATTAGCATCATTGTCCCATTTCAGGCACACACTGCCATCTGCTATCCACCAGACTTTCAAGAATCTAGAACAACATCCTGTATCAACTAAACCACTTTGCCTCTGGTTACATTTAGAGACTACTCAATTAAAGAACGAAAAAATAAACACACTCTTCTCACATCTGCTTGTTGACCTACACTAAACATTACTTATTCCATTCAATCACACTGCAATCCTCTTGACTGCATACAGATCTCGCATCACATCACCCACTCTCAAATCTCCTTGTGCTTATCCTCCTTTGACCACATCTGCATCTGCTTGTTCCTCACAGTACCTCCATCCAGTAATCATCTAATTCACTCATCTCCAGACATCCCTGAATCACCACAACAATCTCATTATTTCACCTGATGCCAACTCCTTCAGTAACCTCACAACATACACTTAGCATTAGAATCACACTACCCTTTGTGAACTATGATATTACAAGCACACTTCCCTGGATCTTTCTTGGAATTGAATCTTTAAAAACTAAAGTGCGATCCCAGATGCGTAGTTGGAAAAAATGTTAAAGTAATGAAATCTTAAAAACACCTGCTTTTTGCCCTCAACACTGCTCACCTAAAACATAATCATACTACAACCGGAATCTCATTTTTATTCCAGCCTTATCAAAACCTTTTCTCTTAACATCACTGCTCCCCGACTACAAGTATCTGTCACACCCTCTGCACTTATTGCTAGTGAAGCTGTTGAATAATTTCACTCAGAAATGTGCATGACGGCCACACTGCTACATTCAACAATCTACTTCACTCTGAGATGCACCTGTCACCAGCTTTTTGTTCAATTCTCTTCAAACAAAATCACCTGTCATAGTTATTCTTATATTTCTCTTAACTTCTTTATATGGGATACTTTACTGCACTCATGCCCACACATCCCAGTCTACCAATACCTAACCACATAGACATAATTCTGCAGGCAGCCTCTCTATCTTTTAGTGACTTAGACGGGATATACCAGTAATAGTATATATTGATATTTCACCTAAATCCAAACATATGTTTCACAAGCCCAGGGGTAAGGAAATCCAAAGCTAACTTCAACCATGATTTCCCAATAATTTCCGTTAGCGACAAAGGTGGTTGACTTACATTTTTTAGCGCCACTACTGGCACATGCACAGCACTCTTTTAATTTTAATTAAATTTTTGTGACAAAATCAGAATCATTTGCTCATGCTTCTGTAAGCAATAGAACGCTAAGGATGCCTTTACAGTTGCACATTTGATCACCAAAGCAATCAATATACATAAAAGTATTGTTTTATGATGTCATGATAAATTTTATGGATTCTGGACTGAAGTCCTCCAAATATTGTCATGTACTTTTGCTACTGTTATTGATAAATAAAGATATTTGTAAGTGCTCTTGTTTTTACTCTTGGTGTAATCATGTATTATTATTTTATTGTCAGCAACTTTTATGGTTGTTTACATACCGAATAAAGTTTTTGAATCGAATCACCTTTACAGTATTATTCAGTTTGTTACAGCTAGAAGTGGTACAATCAGAGTCCTCTTCAGAAGTTTACTCACATGCAAACATAACACAGATATGTCTTTGCTTCTGGGAATTGATCTCCATCAGTCAAACCATTCACTAATTTCTTTTTTATGTAAATTCATGAAGGGTCCTACTTTATCACTTCATCTCATTTTCCATTACTCTGGGCTAGTCCTTCTACCACCATTATGACCACCAACGGTTACTCTGCTTTTATCCTCCATTTTCTCTCCTTGAATGCTCAGGAAACTCAGCAGACAGAATACTACTAAATGTTGCAAACTTTTCATTTATTGTACTCCACGATCCACACATCCATCAAATACTCAAAGGTATATGAAAAAGATTTGTGGTCAGCTTAGATTTAAATTGAATGACTGACCAGTAATATTCAAATACCTCCATCTCCACTGCAGAATACTCTATGTCACTACTCGCCCTCTTAGAGACAAATGCAACATTTCTTTTTTTCTTCCATTACTGTACACATATATGTGGATGACGCACAAATCTTCTCTTTACCCTCTTTCACCATAAAGGTAAATTCCTACATCTCTATCTTTCACTTACCTGTTTCCTAACTATCTGCTATTACGTCACCATTGACTTTCTTCTACTTAATGCTGTAAAATTGAAAATCTCCACCACCCTTCTCGTCTCCTTCCCATCTCAGAGACCATCATTCCATCCTCCACAAGGTGAAACAAGGGAATGAATATTGAGGATATTGATTCACAATTGAGGAATCATCTCTTCCACAGGCTAGGGAAAGAGCATCAGCTCCCAAGCATTAGCAAAATCCAGGATCACCTCCCTTTCCAATCCACTACAAATCTCCATTGTACACCTGTCATAAGTAATCTAGATTACTGCAACAACTTTTTTATGGAACTCAACAAGTATGCATTCTCTCCCATTGACAATGTTAAGAGCTTTTCAACCAAACATTCTTCTCCCTTTCACTTAAAAAACATCTCTCCCTCCTGCCTTTGGGGTGTTTGAATCGCAGCCAATGGCAAAGACCAGCATGAAATCTCTATCGTAATCTTCAAATCAATTTATGGCCTGGACCTTCACCCCTCAACTTGATCACTGAAATCTGCTAATGCACATCTGCTCCCAGTTCCCACTTGTGCTATTTTTCCCTAATTTATAACCCCTCCCCCCTGTCCACCTCTCACCCAGAGAGCTCAATATTATTTCCAAACAAGCCACCATTAAAGCTAGCTTCAAAACACCTCACTGACTAGAAGTATCACCGCCATGGTCTAAAGGCCGCATCCAGCCATCTGTCTGCTCACGACCAGCCAGGGAAAATATAAAAGTGTGTAATGTGCATGTCCTGTAAGTTCATCCTCCTGCACCTTGGCTTCCCTGAACATCTTTCTACGTAAATCAACACATCTGTTTATTGTCCTCCATACTGCAATTGATCTTTTATACGATTTGTTATTCAAATCCATTCCCAATAAATTGTGCCAAAACCTACTGCAATCAAGCCTTAATTATTAAGTTTAGTTTCACAATGATACACAATTACAGCCACACATACTTACATGTCATTTGTGCACGTAGAAAACCATTTTGGCTATAACAAAGAGAGGCAAGTGTTTGAACTAATGTTTTAGCAAGCATTTCATTGTCTTAACTCAAGAGAACAATGGACAATTTATATCCTTTAAGAAACTTAGCATCACTAAATTCATTAGTGAAGGTGAAAAATGTCAAATTTTAAGTGCTCCTATAATGTCAAAGGTTTTACTTAGAGACACATTATTATTATTATTATTATTATTATTATTATATAAAATTTGTATCGCGCGCAGCTACCCAGGGGCATCCCGGCGCAGTGAACACAGGAAAGGAAGGCTATCACTCAGTCCTACACCGGAAACAAGTGTGTTTTCAATAGTTTCCTAAAGTGCAGGATATTGGGCTTAGCGCGGATCTTGAGGGGCAAGGAGTTCCAGTGTGCCGCCACTTGCACCGAGAAACGTCGGCCCCCAGAGCGAGCTCTTTTTACTCTTGTAGTCTGCATCAGATGTCTTTGATCTGAGCGCAATGGACGTGTGGGCTTGTAGGGGCGTGCCATAGCGGACAGAATAGAAGGACCCCTACCATGCAAAATTTTATGGGCCGTACATAGCGCCCTAAATTTCACCCGCTCCTTAACAGGGAGCCAGTGAAGCGCTTTCAGGGCGGGGGCAGCTGACTGTCTTCGCGGCACATCCATCAGAACCCTCACGGCTGCGTTCTGCACCTGCTGGAGGGTATGCAGACCTTTCTCAGAACAGGAGAAGGAATGCTATGTGGATAGCTACCCTGAGTGCTGTTTGTAGACCGAAGAGCCTAAAAGCATTTCACCAACTAAAAATGTAATATGAGATGGCAGATACTGAGGCTTTTTGTTACCTGCATCTGCACCATGCCCTAAAACATTTGTGGATCTTGAGAATGAGGCACATGACACCTCACCCATTAAGTATAAAGTGTTAAATGAATCTTTTCATACAAAATGGTACCCATGATCTACAAACCTGTGTACAACAACCATGTAGTATGAAATGTCTCCAGGCTCGATGGCTGGCCCATCTAGGCCATATTGAGAAAGTTGTTAAGGAATAAGGGGCAGATGTATCAACCAATTTTTTAGTCGCAAGCGCTGCGAATCGCAAAAAAACAGGGTTTGCGACCAAAAAATAGAGAAATGGTATGTATGTAAGAATTCGCATCGCAATATAAGGAATCATCAAAAATTGCGATTCCTTACGTTGCGAGAACATATTTTCTGCGAATATATTTGCGATTTCTAATTTTGCGAGTTTTCATGTTTGCGAGATTCGCAAACAAGAAATCGCAAATTAAGAAATCGCAATGAAATGTATGAAAAATTTGCAAATTGTGAATTTGTGAAATTCGCAATTTTAGAAATCACAATTAACACCAAGTGAATGCAGGTGGTAACCAGGTTGAAAGTATAAAAAGGAACCCACAATGCAATGGAAAGTTCCAAAATGGCAGGACTATACCTGATAGCCAGGAGGCTGCGTATCCATGCCCTTGCACAGAGGAGACAGGAGCGAATATTCAGACTGCGCATCACACTGTTCCAGCAGACTGAAGAGGACATCTATGATAAATACAGACTGCACCCACACACCATCTTGGACCTCATAAATGAACTGAAACCTTTTTTGGAGCACCCAACAGGCAGGACACAATCAATTCCTACCCATGTGTAGGTTTTGTGCTCACTGCACCTTCTGGCTTCAGGGGCTTTTCAAAGCGTCATAGCAGAGGTTGGTGGGGTGTCCCAGAGTGCTTAATCACACTTTTTTCATGCTTTTTTGGATGCAATGCTGAACAGGCTTCAGCATCACATCTACTTTCCAAACACCCGACAGGCATTGCAAGAAACAAAACTGGATTTTTACCAAATTACACGTTTTCCCATGTGATTGGCTGCATTGATAGCACCCATATTGCCATCACACCACCGGCAGCTACAAAATATGTCTTCAGGAATGGGAAAAGCTACCATTCCCTGAACATCCAGATTGTGTGCAATGCCAAATACATAATCAATGATATTGTGGCCAAATACCCAGGCAGCACACATGACTCCTTCATTTTCCGACATAGTGGGATTCATGGACGTCTGAGTGCTGGACAGTTTGGAGAGGGATACCTGCTTGGTAAATATATCTCACACATCCATCCTTCCATACATTAGTAAATAATTGTCAGTGGAACATACACTTACTCTTACTTTTCCTCCATGCAGGTGACAGTGCCTACGCAGTGCGCAACTTCATCGTAGCGTATTTATATCCATCAAATGCAAGTGAGAGAAGATACAACAGGGCACACCGGTGAACCTGCAGCGTCATTGAACGCACATTTGGCATTTTAAAAAGCCGTTTACGGTGCATACAAAAAGGTGGAGGGGCATTGCAGTACAGTCCTGAAACATGTTGTAAGATTGTAACAAGCTGCGCAATGCTACCTAACATGGCAATGAGAAAAGGCACAGACATTGAAGTGAGTGACTCAGGCACATCTGATGATGATAGCATACCTCCCCCTGGCAGGGCAACAGCAGGAGTAGGAGCACCGGCTGGCCGGCAGAGACGGTCTGAGATAACACGGAATTACTTTTATGTAAGAGAAGTAGTTTCACAACATATCTGTGTTTTGCAGGTGCTGTGTTTAATCACACTTCACATACCTTATTTGTATGATAATCCATGACATGTTACAGCACAGTCATGGTACTGTTCCATAAAGTAAAATAACAGACATATGTCTAATCAACATAGGGGAAAGTAGTGCAATGTAAAAGTTCACTTTCTACAGTGGCGGCTAGGTGCAGGGCGGTGTTCGGATTCCATGCTCCCCATTACAGGTGTAGTAGCAGCACCATGTCCGCCACTTCTGTGCTGCGTGAGTTGTGATGTTGGAGTCGGATTGTTACTACTCCTGCTAGAGGTGTCCTCACTGTCTGCAGAAGCCATTAGGGTGCTGGCACCAGAGTTGGCAGTTTGTAATATTTCTACAGCACTTGTCACTTGATCCAGGCCTCTGGCAATATTTTGAGTGCATTGACTCATCTCCCTCTGCATGGTGATGCTGCGCCTACTAAAGTTTGATGTCACTGTACAGAGACGGTTAATAGCCTTTGTGTAACTACGCATTCTTCCATGAGCACGGTGAGCAGCCCTGTTTCTAGATGTCTCTGTGCGCTCCAGTGTTATGCATAATTTGTCAATTGCAGCTGCCATCGACTTCATGTCCTCACCCATGTTTTTCTGACTGTAGTTTAGTTTTGTGAGCTGTCTGATGATTGACCGTAGTGCCTTATGTTGCAGGCGCTGCACATCAAGCATGTCCTGCTCCAGACCAGCAAATACTGTGGGTGTCTCAGGATGAACACTGCTACTCCTGGATCTCTCAACACTGTATACTCGTGTTCTTCTTTGGGGTTGCTGTTGGCCTTGGCTCTCACCAGGGACCACTGTGTCTTGGCCACTGTCTCTTGTATCCCCATGAAGGTCAATATCATCCCCCAAAGGAGGCAGAGCAGAGGGGCCACATGTCTGCGCTTCCTGCGCACAATTGGTGTAGACATATGTTCATAACTGTTAGAACTGGGGGTCTCTAGTTGACAATGGTTATCACATTTGTCCAAATAGGGACCCTTACTTCTAAGTCAGGATAAGGGGATTACTCTCCTTAATAATCCCTGCTCACCCCCTTGGTAGCTTGGCACGAGCAGACAGGCTTATCTCAGAGGCAGTGTGTAAAGCATTTGTGAATATACACATTAATACAGTGATAACACTACAGATGGACACAACACAGGTTTTATAAAATTAGGTATTCTTTTCTATAGACTTAAACACAAGACCACAAATGACAAAAATCCACAATACTATACTAAAGGTTACTTAAAAGATGATAAAAGTCTCTTAATTCAAGTTGCTGGTAAATGCAACAAAGTTCTCAACAAAGTTCTGGGATGCGGCACGCAAAGTGAACAAAAGGCTCGCAAAAGGGGAGATGCGTCGGTTCCGTGACCCGGGGGAACAGTTGCATCCTTCCTCAATGCTTGCGCAGAGTAGGGGACTCGTCGTGAGCCTTACCGGGGAGGAGGTGATGCGTAGATTCTCGACCTGTTGCGGTGAGCAAAGATGGCGTCTTGATGCGATGCGATGCCGATGCGATGATCCAGTTGCGATTCAAGAAGATGGCGCTCTTGATGCGGCATGCGATGACGATGCGATGACGCCCTGGCAGCCTTGCGACAACTCTGTACTTTGGAGCCGCGACAGGCCCTGCTATGCGCTTCTCCGGCGATGCGATGATAGCTCTCTCGATGCGTCGCGCTTCTCCGGCGATGTGACAGCAGACAGCTTCGATGACCACACGCTTCCAGGTAGATGCGACAAACTCTCGCTTCTCCGGCGTTGCGATGATTTCAGCTGCGGCGGCGACACGCTTCTTCTCGATGCGTCGCGTTTCCAGCTCCCAGCGGCACGCAAGTGACTGGAGTCAGAATTCCCAGCAAGGAATTTCAGGAGGGAGCTGGAGGTGAAGTCTTTTGGCCCTGAGACTTCAGCAGGAGGCAAGCAGAGTTCAAGCCCTTGGAGAATCTTCTGTAGATGAAAGTCCTTACAAAGTTCCTTCTCCTTTCCCTTGGCAATGAAGCAACCACTGCAGGCCAACCCAGCAAACAGTACACCGGCAGAGGGGCAATCCAAACTCCTGCAGCTTCCTTGGTTCTTCTCCTTGGCAGAAAGGTTTCTTGTTCCAGAAGTGATCTAAAGTCTGTGGGACTGGGTCCTAAACCAGTTCCTGAGCACTGTGTTTACATGACTCTTCTCTTCCTTTCAATGTGCAGGGCAGAAACATCAGACGCCCCACAGGAGGTGGAGCCAGCACAGGGGAGGGAAGATGCAGCTCTGGAGTACTCTGTTGACAGGATTCCCCTTCTCCTTTCACTGTGCAGGGCAGAGACATCAGACAAGCCACAGGGGGTGGAGCCAGCATTGTGGAGGGAAGGCCCAGTCCTATTCAGGTCCCAGGTGCACTCTCCCCCTCCCATCTGGATGTAAATCTCCCTAATCACCACTGGGCTGTCCCAGACTGTCTCCTGGAATTTTCCCAGCCCGGTCACACACAAACCCAGGCAAGGAATACACAAGTCAGCAGAGGCGGGCTCAAATGTTTAGGCAAGCAAATACCTACTTTCTAAAAGTGATATTTGCAAACACAGAATATTAAAATAAACTTTACTAAAAGATGTATTTTATTATTCTGAGTTCAGGCATACTAAACTCGAATTCCTACCATGTTCCCTGAGTCAGTTAGGATTGTAGGGATGTAACAATCTTCACTGCCATTCTAATCTATGAGAACAGGTAGCCTTCAATAGTGAAAAACGAAAATGGCTGTCATTCACTACTAGAACATGCTACACACATCAGAGCATGTTCTACCTTATACTTACAATGCACCCTGCCCTTGGGCCTACCATAGGGGTGTCTAATATGAAGCAAAGGGAAGGTTTAGGGACTGGCAAGTGGGTGCACTTGGCCAAGTCGACATGGTAGTCACAGACTACACACAGGCCTTGCAATGGCAGGCCTGAGACACACTTTACAAGCTGCTTCTATGGGTGGCACAACCAGTGCTGCAAGCCCACCGGCAGCATTTGCTCTACAAGCCCTGGGCACACATGGTGCACTGCACTAGGGGCTGACAGTAGATCAAATAAGCCAATCATGGAATCCAATCAGTATATCAATTTAACATAGGGAGCACTTGCACTGTGGCACTGATTAGCAGTGGCACAGGGCCCAAAACATACAACCAGCAAAAATATGTCAAAACAGAGGAGGCAATCCGTCAAAAATGGAAGGGAGACTCACGCCAATGATGTCAGGTCTAACACGTGTCCCCTCCAGCTGAAATGTGGGGAGAACTACCCTTCTCCTTGGTAGTTCTCTTCACTAAGGTGGAAAAATCTGGACAGACCATCAGCGTTGACGTGTTCTGTACCAGGGCGGTGTTCCACCATAAAGTCCATACCCTGTAGGGAGATGGACCACCTCATCAACTTTGGGTTCTTAACCCTCATCTGCATCAGCCATCTGAGGGGCCTGTGGTCGGTCTGAACCCGGAAGTGAGTCCCAAACAAGTATGGTCTCAACTTCTTCAGTGCCCAAACCACAGCAAATGCCTCACGCTCAATTGCACTCCACCTCTTTCCCGCAGAAGTAGCCTCCTACTGATGAAGGCTACAAGTTGGTCAAAGCCCTCTTCAGTAATCTGTGATAGAACAGTCCCCACACCATGCTGTGAAGCGTCTGTCTGTACAATGAATTCCTTCGAGAAGTTGGGTGCCTGAAGCACGGGTGCTGTGCACATGGCAGTCTTCAGGGCATCAAAAGCTTTCTGACAGGTGTCAGTCCAGTTCACTTTCTTGAGCTGCTTCCTTGAAGTCAGCTCAGTCAAAAGTGCAACAATGTTGCCATACCCTTTGACAAACCTCCTGTAGTACCCCGTGAGTCCTAAAAAGGCTCTCACCTGTGTCTGAGTCTTTGGGGGTTCCTGTGCCAGGATGGTATCAATCTTGGGTTGTAGGGGCACCACCTGGCCGCTTCCTACCTGGTGACCCAAGTACACAACGGAGCCCTGCCCGATCTGACACTTACTTGCCTTGATCGTGAGGCCTGCCTTGCGCAGTGCCATCAACACTTTCCAGAGGTGCTGCAAGTGTCCCTCCCAACTGGCGCTGAACACTGCAATGTCATCCAGGTAGGCGGCACTGAAATCCTCCAGTCCAGCCAACACCTGGTTGACCAACCTCTGAAAGGTGGCAGGGACATTCTTTATCCCAAAGGGCATAACCCGAAATTGGTAGTGCCCATCTGTTGTGGAGAATGCTGACCTCTCCTTAGCCCCATCGGTCAAGGTGATCTGCCAGTACCCAGACGTTAAATCAAACGTGCTGAGGTACCGTGCAGCTCCTAGCCGATCAATGAGCTCATCAGCTCTGGGGATGGGGTGTGCATCAGTCGTGGTGACCGAATTGAGTCCTCTGTAGTCCACACAGAACCGGAGTTCAGGTGTGGCACCCGGCGAGGCAGCCTTTGGGACAAAGAGCACTGGGCTAGTCCAAGGACTGTTGGAAGACTCAATGACCCCTAAAGCAAACATCTTGGAGATTTCCTCCTTGATGTAAGCCCTAACCTTGTCAGTCACTCTGTAAGCCTTGTGCTTCACAGGAGGACTGTCACCAGTGTCCACATCATGGACGCACCAATCTGTGAGACCAGGAACCAAGGAAAATAGATCAGAGAATTTCCCCAACAATTGGCGACAATCTTGCTGCTGATCAGGTGTCAGTGTGGCAGAGAGGCTGACACCATCCACTGACCCATCTTGCTCTGTTGCAGACAGGAGGTCAGGAAGAGGCTCGGTCTCCTCCTCCATTCCATCATCTGTCGCTAGGAGCATGCCCACTTCGGACCTTTCTAAGTGGGGCTTCAGGCGGTTAACATGAAGGACCCTCAAAGGGTTCTTTGGAGACCGCAAGTTCACCAGATAGGTGACATCACTCTTGCGCTCCACCACCTCATATGGACCAGTCCACCTGTCTTGGAGCACACAAGGTTCCACAGGGGCCATGACCCAAACTTTCTGTCCAGGTTGAAGCTCAATCAGAGTGGCATTCTGATCGTACAACCGCTTCATCTCTTCCTGGCTGGCTTCCAGATTTGCCTGAGGGAGATCCCTGAAATGCCTGGTTTGGTTTCTGAAGGCCAGCATGTAGCTATATACATCCTGGGGGATTGCTCCCAGCCTTCGTTTACCAAACTCAAAGGTCATCTTACCGGGTGACCATACAAATGCTCAAAGGGCCTTAACCCTAGAGGCTTTTGTGGCACCTCTCGGTAGGCAAACAGAAGGCATGACAAGAGGATGTCCCACCTACTCCTCATTGGTTCTTCAAGACCCATGATCATGCCCTTAAGGGTCCGGTTAAATCTTTCAACCAGCCCATTACCTTGTGGGTGGTAAGGAGTGGTAAACTTGTAGGTAACACCACACTCCTTCCACAGAGACTTCATATAATTGGAAATTAAGTTTGTACCTCGGTCAGACACAACCTCTCTGGGGAACCCCACACGTGAGAAAATCCCCATCACTGCACGTCCCACCACGGGGGCCGTCACTGTCCTGAGTGGAATGGCTTCCGGGTACCGGGTAGCATGGTCCACCAAGACCAGGATGAACCTGTTGCCCATGGCTGTCTTGGGGTCCAGTGGTCCCACAATGCCAATGCCCACCCGTTCAAAGGGGGTACTGACTACGGGAAAAGGTTGGAGAGATGACTTCTGCATCCTTCCACTTTTCCCACTTGCCTGGCAAGTTTGACAAGTCCTACAATGAGTATCTGAACTCTTTCTCATCTGGGGCCAATAAAAGTGGGAGACAAGCCTTTCAAAGGTCTTGTTCTGCCCCAGATGACCAGCTAATGGAACATCATGAGCCAAACCCAGTAGGAAGGCTCATATATTTTGTTCTTCTTGGCTTCTATGAATTATGTTAACATTCTTCGTAACGTCTTGAAAATGTGATCGAAATTTATGGTATGATAATAACCTGAACCTATCAATTTGAAAAATGTCTTTGTATTGTGTGTTTTAAAATGTATACTTTTATGATTCTTTACTTTGAATCGAAATAAAGTTTTATGACTGACTGTGAGCCAAACCCAGTAGGAAGGCTCTGAAGCGCTGGGGTACCACCAGCACACGGGCTGACCCAGGCTCAGCAACCTTAGCCTCGCTGTACAGGAGACCATTCTCCCAGTAGATCCAATGTGATCCAGACTGATCACCTGCTGCCTGGTTTGTGGCCTGTTGCCTCAATCCCACAAGAGAAGGGCACTTATTTTGCTCTTCACAAAATTCCTCCCTGGAGGGACCCCCTTCCTGCTGCCAATGGGTCAGCTCAAGTAGGTTCCCCAGTTCAGAAACTTGCTCACCAGTGGGTTCCAGGGCATACCCCTCAGGGTCTACCTCCTCCTAGACCGTGGGAACAATAGGGGCTGGTTTCCCACGCCCCTGACCTCTTCTCTTTAAGGCAGATCCCTGGGCCATACTTTCAGGCTCCAGGGTCTCTTGAACACCCTTAGCTGCCATAGACCGAGTGGTAACACATGCCCACACAGGCAGACCCAACATCTCCAAATGCGCCTTCCTCTCCACCTTAGCCCAAGGGGAGCTTTCTAAATCATTGCCTAACAGACAATCAACAGGTATGGATGGCCTCAAAGCTACTTGTAGAGTACCAGAGACCCCCCCCCACTCAAAGGGAACTTGAGCCACCTTGCAATGGCTCTCTGTGTTGTCAGCGGCAATAACTGGGAAGAATGCATGAGGGACTACCTGCTCCTCAGAGACCAAGTGACACTTGACAGCTGTCACACTTGCTCCTGTGTCTCTGAGAGCCTCCTCTCTATGGCCATTGATGGTCACCCACTGCCTGTATTTTTTAGTGTTTTGAGGCAGCTGAGTTTTAGGGACCATCTCAAAATCTCCTAATGAGACAAGGGACATTTCTGCGGGACCCCACCCACCTTAGGCACCCATCTCCTACCCACTCAGGGCTACACTGGCCATCTGATGGGGTGGTGCACGGGGTGGCACATACTGTCCTTTCTGAGGACACTGGGGATCATACCAACGGTGTCCCACCTGCTTACACTGAAAGCAGGTAACAGGTCCCCTATGAACAGGTTTACCTGTTGGGGGTCCTGACTTCTTTTCAGGGGGAGGCTGGGAATCCTTACCCTGGTTCCCTTGGGAATTACTTTGGGGACCTTTTTGGAACTCCCTCTGTTTACCCTTGTCCCCCCCACTCTTCTGCTGGGGACCCTGCCCACCTTTGGCGGAGTCTCCCACAAGACCCTTGTGGACCCTGGTACTGACCCAGCGGTCCGCCTCCTCAGCAAGCTTTCAAGGATTAGTCAACTTGCTATCAGCAAGGTGCTGGCTTAGCTCTGGAAAACAATTAGCAGATAAGTCCTCCCTGGCAATCAAATCATAGAGAGCTGAAAAATTATCAACATTGCTACCCCTCACCCAACCATCCATGGCTCTGCAAAAGAAAGACACATATTCTACCCAAGTGGTTCCCTCCAGTTTCTTACAATTCCTGAACCTCTGTCTATAGAGCTCTGGAGTTAACCCATACCTTGTCATAAGTGCTTCCTTCATATGGTTATAAGACATCCTATGCTCCTGGGGCAGGTCTAACAAAGTGTCCCTACCTTCTGTGACAAAGCGGCCCCAAAACCCCGCTCCCCAATCCTTCTCAGGGACCCGGTGGGCCAACATTGCTATCTCATAGGCTGCAAACCACTGACCAATATCTTCACCTTTGTGAAAATCTTTGATGACATCCTTGGGAATATGTACCCTGCCTTCTGAAGGCACAGATGGTGCGCTGCCACCAGAGGACTTGGTCTCTAAGCCCTTGGCCTTGATCTCTAACTCCCTCAACATTCTCTCATGCTCCATTCTCATTCTCTCTCTTTCCAAAGACAACCTGTTATTCTCTGCTTCCCTCTGACCCTCCATCTTAAGCTTAGCCAACTCCAGCTTCAGTGCTCTATTTCTCTGCCTGTCTTCCAGTTGTCTGGGGGACAGGTGTTTGGAAGAGATGCTGCTGCCAGGCGGGGACGGCACCCCTCCTCTGGCTGGTAATTCTAGCCCATCAATTTGCCCATCTGCATCCCCAACAGGCTCCACAACAAGATCAGGGACATTTCTGGCTTCTACCCAGGCCCTCAGCGCCTTTTGGTAGTCTTCCTTTTTAGAAATGCCTGGTGTAGCAACTTTCAATTTCCTGCAGAGATACTTGAGCTGTTTCACAGTGTAGGTTTCCAACCTCTCTTCCTCAAAATCAAGATTCATAGATGCAACAGATGCTGGTTTACTCATGGTAGTAAGAATTGGGAGTCTTTCGAAAAAATAACAGTTCCAAGGAAAAAGGATTCTATCAAAAAAAGTATGTGGTCGCATTTGGTCTGCACTCACTAGTAGTGTACACCAATTACTGTATATGAAACACAAATGCAAAGTCCAAATCCCACCGCTGCCACCAATGTTAGATCTGGGGGTCTATAGTTGGCAATGGTTATCACCTTTGTCCAAATAGGGGCCCTATCTTCTAAGTCAGGATAAGGGGATTACTCTCCTTAATAACCCCTGCTCACCCCCTTGGTAGCTTGGCACTAGCAGACAGGCTTATCTCAGAGGCAGTGTGTTAAGCATTTGTGAATATACACAGTAATACAGTGATAACACTACAGATGGACACAACACAGGTTTTATAAAAATAGGTATCCTTTATATAGACTTAAACACAAGACCACAAACGACAAAAATCCACAATACTATACTAAAGGTTACTTAAAAGATGATAAAAGTATCTTAATTCAAGTTGCTGGAAAATGCTACAAAGTTCTCAACAAAGTTCTGGGATGCGGCACGTAAAGTGAACAAAAGGCTCGCAAAAGGGGAGATGCGTCGGTTCCGTGACCCGGGGGAACGGTTGCGTCCTTTCTCAATGCTTGCGCAGAGTAGGGGACTCGTCGTGAGCCTTACCGATGCGGAGGTGATGCGTAGATTCTCGACCTGTTGCGGTGCGCAAGATGGCGCCTTGATGCGCCTTGATGCGATGCGATAATCCAGTTGCCATGCGAGAAGATGGCACCCTTGATGCGGCGATGCGATGACGATACGATGACGCCCTGACAGTCTTGCGAAGACTCTGTACTTTGGAGCCGCGACAGGCCCTGCGATGCGTTTCTCCGGTGATGCGATGACAGCTCTCTCGATGCGTCGCGCTTCTCCGGCGATGCGACAGCAGACAGCTTCGATGACCACACGCTTCCAGGGAGATGCGACAAACTCTCGCTTCTCCGGCGTTGCGATGATTTCAGCTGCGGCGGCGACACGCTTCTTCTCGATGCGTCGCGTTTCCAGCTCCCAGCAGCACGCAAGTGACTGGAGTCAGAATTCCCAGCAAGGAAATTCAGGAGGGAGCTGGAGGTGAAGTCTTTTGGCCCTGAGACTTCAGCAGGAGGCAAGCACAGTTCAAGCCCTTGGAGAATATTCTGTAGATGAAAGTCCTTACAAAGTTCCTTCTCCTTTCCCTTGGCATGAAGCAACCACTGCAGGCCAACCCAGCAAACAGCACACTGACAGAGGGGCAGTCCAAACTCCTGCAGCTTCCTTGGTTCTTCTCCTTGGCAGAAAGGTTACTTTTTCCAGAAGTGATCCAAAGTCTGTGGGACTGGTTCCCAATATTTATACCAAAAAATCCTTTGTTCTCTGAAGGCAGAGAGGCCTCTGCCTAGTTTAAACCAGTTCCCGAGCACTGTGTTTACATGACTCTTCTCTTCCTTTCACTGTGCAGGGCAGAAACATCAGACGCCCCACAGGAGGTGGAGCCAGCACAGGGGAAGGAAGATGCAGCTCTGGAGTACTCTGTTGACAGGATTCCCCTTCTCCTTTCCCTGTGCAGGGCAGAGACATCAGACAAGCCACAGGGGGTGGAGCCAGCATTGTGGAGGGAAGGCCCAGCCCTATTCAGGTCCCAGGTGCACTCTCCCCCTCCCATCTGGATATAAATCTCCCTAATCACCACTGGGCTGTCCCAGACTGTCTCCTGGAATTTACCCAGCCCTGTCACACACAAACCCAGACAAGGAATACACAAGTCAGCAGAGGCGGGCTCAAATTGTTAGGCAAGCAAATACCTACTTTCTAAAAGTGGTATTTGCAAACACATTTATTAAAATAAACTTTACTAAAAGATGGATTTTATTATTCTGAGTTCAGGCATACTAAACTCGAATTTCTACCATGTTCCCTGAGTCAGTTAGGATTGTAGGGATGTAACAATCTTCACTGCCATGCTAATCTATGAGAACAGGTAGCCTTCAATAGTGAAAAACGAAAATGGCTGTCATTCACTACTAGAACATGCTACACACATCAGAGCATGTTCTAACTTATACTTACAATGCACCCTGCCCTTGGGCCTACCATAGGGGTGTCTAATATGAAGCAAAGGGAAAGTTTAGGGACTGGCAAGAGGGTGCACTTGGCCAAGTCGACATGGTAGTCACAGACTACACACAGGTCTTGCAATGGCAGGCCTGAGACACACTTTACAAGCTGCTTCTGTGGGTGGCACAACCAGTGCTGCAAGCCCACCAGCAGCATTTGCTCTACAAGCCCTGGGCACACATGGTGCACTGTACTAGGGGCTGACAGTAGATCAAATAAACCAATCATGGAATCCAATCAGTATATCAATTTAACATAGGGAGCACTTGCACTGTGGCACTGATTAGCAATGGCACAGGGCCCAAAACATACAACCACACAAAATATGTCAAAACAGAGGAGGCAATCCGTCAAAAATGGCAGGGAGACTCACGCCAATGATGTCAGGTCGAACAATCATTAGTTTCACCTTCTGTCCCAGTTCCAACATGGACTTGTGATTCATCTCCCTCTGCGAGCTGAAGCACCTTGGTGCCCTTGATTGTGCTGTGGATGTAGAGTGAGACATATGAGTTTGTGTTTTGTTCTGCAACATGGAACAAATAAAGCTTTCTGTTTTGAACTTCTATCAATCCTTACACTCTCAGTTAGACTACCAACAACACCACAATGTGGGCCTGTGTTTCATTGCTACCAGATAAAAAATATCCTTGGTAAGACTACAACTCCCATGATGCATTTCTATATGTATGTTATGCAGTGTACCTGGACTTCAAAATTGCATGGAAAATGTACATCTATCTAAACTGTGTGCATGCATCACCTAGATAATTTTGACTTTCACACATGCATCTTACCTTGAGCACTTGGAGTAGGGTCAGATCTGTCAATATGGGACACTCCACTGACACTCTCAGGCAGGAGAGTGGCCTCCACAAGTTCTTCATGTGGTGTAGGTTGCTCTGTTGTAGAAGTACCACCTCCAGTCTTGTGTGCCTCCTTTAACCTTTCAGCCACCCTTTCTTTGGATCTCTGGCGCATATCATACCATCTTTTCCTCAGTTCTTCGATAGTATGGGTGGTGACTCCCACAGCATTCACCTTCTGTTGTATATCAAGCCAGATCTTCCTCTTTCTGGATTCAGGAACTTTCAAGGCTTTTTTTTCCAAAAAGAAGTTCATGGTTGCACACCATCTCCTCTATTAAGACTTCCTGCTCCTTTTCTGAAAACGTATGTTTTCTTTTCCTCTTTTCGCAATCCATGCCCTCCTGTGTGCTGTGAGCCAGCAGTTCTGTTCAGCCTCCAAACACTCTCCTAATTGCCACTGGGTGTGGCTCATGCAAGCAGGTGCAGGTGATCACTCCCTCTTCCTGGTTGTGATGTCATCAACCTGCTCCTGCTTTGCAGATTTCCGTTTTTTGCGATTTCTTAATTTGCGAATGTTGGAATTTAAGAAATCGCAAGCGATTCTGAGAATTTTTAGCGATTTTTAAGAAATCGCTAAAAAATTGCAAATTTTTACATACATCCCGTTTTGCGAATCTGCAACTACGAATTGCAAAATTTCGCAATTACAGAATCGCAAAACGAAATCTTGATACATGTGCCCCTAAATGATGTAACCTAAAGAGGTGAGGAATCGCCGAGATTCAGGCAGGTAGCATATATAATTTGACATAGAGACTCTGATTACAAGTAATTGGTGTGACATTTATTGCTCCAAATAAAATCCAACTCCACTGAGTTGCAATTTCTTGTGTAACAAAAATACCACCCAATTATGAGTCTTTCCCCAATAATATGGAATAAAATGCAGATTTTAGTCTTTACTACATCAAAATCAGCATGTTCTGGTATTTACCGGGCATCACTCCCTTCCAAGTAATATCTGTAGTTTTGACCTGCTGAAATGTATCCAGGGGATGTAATACAGCTGCTACATATATGTGCAGGATTTGGAGTTATTGTAAATATTGAAATTTTAAGGCCAGCTCATAATTATGACCTGAAGCTACTACACTCAAATACAGATGTTATGGTTTGGTAAAACTAGTAACCATGTTTGAGAGGATGCAGCCAACCTCATACCTTTTTCCTTATTTGGAATGCCATAGTTACGTGTGTTTTGGACTTCTCTTTGCATTCACATACTGGGGTAATGTTGTTTGGGATCTTGAATGCTTAGAATCCTGCCTTGATTTATGTCAAGCTTTTAAGGATTTAGGATTGGTTGCAGTGCATTGAGAACTTGCGTGAGTGTTGGGCAGAAGATAGACACCACATTTTACGACCTGGTGCATGGCAGCAGAATAGGGCATCCATACCGGAAGTAGTCGTCTTTGCATGCTTATTAAACTAGGAGGCCCGAGGAGAATGTTCCTTTGAAGAGAGACCAACTGGTCTGAATGAAGGTGGCAATCCAATCATAAATTAGCTAAGAACCACATTGAGAATCAGCAGTCAAGTAAAAAATGGTGACTACCGCTGTTAAACCTGTAGGGTCCCCACCACCCTTGCCCAGCTGAAATCTATTCAAGCCATACCAGGAGATGGATGGCAAACATTCAGTCACCATGATCAACACTCTGATACACCTGGGTGAGATACCCCATGGGCGGTCTGTTTTAATCGAATAATGGAGAATGAGCCTCTTTCTCCAGCAATCATCAGAGTCGCTCTCCTATGCGTGATTTGGAACTTTGGGAAACCGGTCATTGATGACTGGTCTCTGTGCTATCGAGCCATCCTGTGTCTGTTTCTGATGTTGCGGAGGCTGCATCCAGGCCTAGCACCACACAGATGTCTTTGATGTTGTTAATGGCAAGTTAATGGCCCTTGAGGGTGAAGTGAAGGTAGAAAGGGTACTATCACTGGTGGGAATTGTTTCTCTCAGCAGGTAGGTGGTTACATCTTTAAACTCTCACCGTTTATCTAGGGTGTAAAGGGATCCACTATTCTCCCCTTTCCAACGATACCTCTCCCATCTGTTTCAGTGCACCATGCGCGTGATTGTCATTGCAAGGAAATACAAAAATAGGCCTGGCCTCCCCAGGCAAAAAAGGAAATCTCTACTGCCTGCAGCAGAGGGATTTTCTGAGCATGTGCTCATGACAGAATGGTTCCGTCATGAGCACGGGTGCACTGGTGTTCATAACAGAACCATTCCGTCATGAGCACCCAGAGGTTTAATTTAGATTCAACACCATAGTGCAACAAACAGACGGACGGTCTATGAGGTTCGAAACCCAGCCTTCTACTGGATGGTATATATTTATATATATATATGTGTGTGTGTGTGTGTGTGTGTGTGTGTGCATATATATATATATATATATATATTCACTGAAAAAACCATAGGTTTGACACTCGTTATAGTTAGGAATTAGCATTTAAAAAACCTTTGAGATGTCATCAGTGATGTCATCAGTGATGTCACTGACCATGTCATGAATGATGTAATGTGTGACATCATCAGCAGTGGATTGCGGCCGTGAGAGTTATAGTGAGTCCAACTAACTATAACGTGGGAATTTCAATGGTTTTGTATGAGTAAAATGTTCAGCTAACTATAACTGGTGTGAAACCTATGGTTTTTTCAGTGAATTTCAAAGGTTTTTTAAATGCTAATTCCTAACTAGAGGGTCCAACCTATGGTTTTTTCAGTGAATTCCAAAGGTTTTTTAAAAGCGAATTCCTTACTATAACGAGTTTGTAACCTACAATTTTTAAAGTGAATTATTGCTTTTTTTATAGCTGTTTTTTATAACTATTAATTATTATATTTTTTATAAAATTATTATTAATTTCTTTTTTCTAAAATAAATTTTTCAATGTATTTTTCCAGTTTTTTTTCCTATAATTTTACGTCGGAGCGCTCAGGGTACGCGCACCCGTAAACGTAGCGAGAGCGCTATTCCCGCGTGTGAAAAAATATATAAGTATGTATTTAAAGTAAATAATAATGCAAGACATTCAGTGGCATACTTATAAAAGTAGTATTTTTGATTTTAAATAACCGTATTTTAACTTTAAACGCATTTCCTAAAATCGAACAAAACGTCATTCAGGCGCGCCGCGTAAGCGCCCCTGGAAGCGCCTACGTACGTGCCGTGTAAGTGCCCCCGGAAGCACTCTGGAGCGCATAGCGTAAGCGCGTCAAGTCATGTGACCTTAAAATAACACTTTTCATTGGTTGCTAACAGTTTTTTTTTACAACTAATGAAAACCCCACCCATTTCCTTCACTACCTCTTTCACTTTGGAGAGAGCAAGACCTGTTCCATTTTTCTCCTCTTAAATTCGTTGGCTGTAAGAGCACCAAGCAGCAGTGACTCTGATGAGTTTCTCCATGAGGACCCTCCTCAGCGAAAAAATTAAGGAGCACTTCATCTGGAAGTTTTTCAGCATTCCAGAAGGTGAGAAGAAAGTAAATGCTCCAAAGGTGGAATGCAAGATATGCCACGCAATTCTTTCACGTGGTGACCCAAGAAAAAAATACAGTTTTGGGAACTCCACCATGATTAGACATGTGCAAAGAAAGCACCCCCAGAACTATGCCCGAGAGAGTGTCAGGGACCTGGCACGGAATGCACCGAGAGATGGCCCGAGAGATGGCCCCTCGACTTCCACCGGAGTACCAACATCATCGGTGAGAGGAAGACCAGTCGAGTTGATACCAAATATTCAGCCTGTTTTTTCTGACATTACAATTAGGTGTAAGCAGTGTGACGAACTGCTTTGTTATGAGGAGCAGAGCATTCTACTAATTGTTCGAAAAAGGGAAGAACACCGCTGCGCCCCTCAGCCCTAATTTTTCCCCTTTTGTTTGCTCCTGTTGAGCAGTTTGGCATTCCCTAGTTTTGTTTTTGTTCGGAAAAAAATACCCCAAAAAATTAAAAACGTTCGGAAAAAGTAAAAAAAACAAAAATAAAAAAGAAGAAAAAAAACAGTTCTTTTTAGAACTACCTCCAATTCTCCAAAAAGAGCTATATTCTTTATATATTCTAAAGGAGGGAGTGAAGTGGAGTACAGTGAGAGAGGAAAGGAAAATGAGTGAGGGAGCAAAGGAAGGGACGAGAGGGGAAGGGAAGTGAAGTAGGGGGACTGAAAGAAGGTGAGTGTGGGAGGTGAGTGAGGGGAAGGGGAGTGAACATGGGGAATGAGGATAAGTGAGGAAAGCGGAGTAAGGGAACGGGGGTGAGGAAGGGTAAGAGAAGAGCAGTGAGGTTGAGGAAAGAGTGGTGATAGAGGGTGGATAAAGGCAAGTGAGCGTGAGACAAGGGGAGTGAGGGAGTGGGAGACAGAGGGAGTGAAGGAAAGAGTGAGAGAAGAGGACTGAGTGAGGGAGCATAGAAAGATAAATGAGGGAGTGTAGGTGAGTTATAGGGAGTAAGCGTGACGGAAGAGGAGTGAGAGAGTGAGGGGACGGAGGTAGTGAAGCTAAGAGAGAAGGAGTGAGGGAAGGAGAATGAGGATTTGACAGGACAGAGGTAGTGAGAGAAAGAGTGAGTGAAGTGGAGTAAGGTGAGTAGGGGAATGAGTGAGTGAGCAAAGGAAGGGAATAGAGGGGAAGAGGACTGAAGCATAGGTACTGAGAGAAGGTGAGTGGGGGATGAAAGTAAAGGGAAATGGAGAGAAAGATAGGGAATGAGGGGTAGTGAGGGAACCAGACTAAGAGAACGGGAATGAAAGAACGGCAGAGAGTTTGAGTAAAGAGGGATGAAAGAGGGTGGATAAAAGTGAGTGAGGGTAAGAGAAAAGGGAGTGAGGAAGTGAGGGGATAGAGGTACTGAAGGAAAGAGTGACAGAAAGGGACTGAGTGAGGGAGCAAAGAAAGATAAGTGAGGGAGTGTGGCTGATTTATAGGGAGTGAGCGTGACAGAAGAGGAGTGAGAGACTAAGAGGACAGAGAGAATGGGGGTAAGAGAGAGAGAGTGAGGGAAGGGGAGTGAGGAAGTAAGAGGACAGAGGGAGTGAGAGAAGGAGTTAGTGAAGTGGAGTAAGGAGAGTAACGGAAGGGAAAAGAGTGAAGGAGCAAAGGAAGGGAAGAGAGAGGAAGGGAAGTAAAACAGGAGATCTGAAAGAAAGTGAGTGTGGGAGTGTGGCTGAGTTATAGGGAGTGAGCGTGACAGAAGAGGAGTGAGAGACTAAGAGAACGGAGAGAATGAGGCTAACAGAGAGAGAATGAGGGAAGGGGAGTGTAGAAGTAAGAGGACAGAGGGAGTAAGAGAAGGAGTTAGTGAAGTGGAGTAAGGAGAGTAAGGGAAGGGAAAAGAGTGAAGGAGCGAAGGAAGGGAAGAGAGAGGAAGGAAAGTAAAGGAGAAGGTCTGAAAGAAGGTGAGTGTGGGAGGGGAGTGAGCAAAAGGGGAGTAAACATGGGGATTGAGAATAAGTGAGGGAAGCGCAGTAAGGGAACGGGGGTGTGGGTGGGTGAGAGAAGAGTAGTGAGGTTAAGGAAAAGAGTGTTGAGAAAGTACATTTTGTATGTCAAACTTACCTTATAAGTAATGTAAACTTAATTACATATTTGCAGTAAATTTAATATCTGTGAAAGAGAAAAAAAGTAAGTTATAATATTTATAATATATACTTCACAATACAAGAGACAAAGCAGGAGATTAAAAGTCATAAATTAGTAGTAAGAGATAAAGTATGAGTGAAGGACTTAGAAAGGAAAACAAAGGAATGGTGAAGGTCAGAGAGAGTGAAAAAGAAATAGAGGGAGAGTAAATTACTAAGAGGATAATGAGATGGATACATTCAATGACATAGAAGAAGAGAAGGAGAGAGAAATTAAGTGAAGGTGAATAAGATACTAAAGGAATGTGCATTAGGAAAACTAAAGGAAGAAAGGGGAGTAAAGAAAGGAGAGTGAGTGACAGGGAAGCAGGAGTGAGTGACGGTTGATTCATGACAATGAGGGATGGAAGGTGAGTGAGAGTGAATGTAGGGACTTAAGACAGTGAGGGGACAATGGGAGTGAGGGTAACAGAGAGGGAGTAAGGGAAGACAAGTGAGAATATGAGAGAACAGAGGGAGTGAGAGAAAGAGTGAGTAAAGGAGAGTAAGGTGAGTGAGGAAAGGGGAATGACTGAGGGAGCAAAGGAAGGAAAGAAGGAGAAGAGAAGTGAAGCAAAGGGACTAGGAAAAGGTGAGTGCGTGAGGAGAGAAAGAGGAAGGGGAATTAAGGATGATGAATGAGGATAACTGAGGGAACCGGAGTAAGGGAACAAGGGTGAGGGAGAGTGAGTGAAGGGCAGTGAGGTTGAGGAAAGAGGGAAGATAGAGGGAAGATAAAGGCAAGTGAGCATGAGACAAGGGGAGTGAAGGGGTGAGGACATAGAGGTAGTGAAGGAAAGAGTGACAGAAAGGGACCGAGTGAGAGAGCAAAGAAAGGTAAGTGAGGGAGTGTGGGTGAGTTATAGGGAGTGAGCCAGACAGAAGAGAAGTGAGAGACTGAAGGGACGGAGAAAGTAAGGCTAAGAGAAAGGGACTGAGGGAAGGGAACTGAGGAAGTGAGAGGACAGAGGGAGTGACTTAAGGAGTGAGAGAATTTGAGTAAAGTGAGTAAAGGAAGAAGAATGAGTGAGGGAGCGAAGGAAGGAAAGAGAGGGGATGGGAAGTGAAGAAGGGAGACTGAAAGAAGTTGAGTGTGGGAGGGGAGTTAGGGAAAGGGCAGTAAACTTGGGGAATGAAAATAACTGAGGGAAGTGGAGTAAGGGAACAGGGGTGAAGTAGACAGAGAGAAGGGCAGTGAGGTTGAGGAAAGAGGAGTGATAGAGGGTGGATAAAGGCGAGTGATTGTAAGACAAGGGGACTGATGGAGTGAGGACATAGAGGTAGTGAAGGAAAGAGTGAGAGAAAAGGACTGAGTAAGGGAGCAAAGAAAGGTAAGTGAGGAGTGTGGGTGAGTTATAGGGAGTGAGCGTGATGGAAGAGGAGTGAGAGAGTGAGAGGACAGAGAGAGTGAGGCTAAGAGAGAGGGAGTGAGGGAAGGGGAGTGAGGATGTGAGAGGACAGAGGGAGTGAGAGAAGGAGTGAGTGAAGTGGAGTAAGGTGAGTGAGAGAAGGGGAATTATTGAGGGAGCAAAGAAAGGAAAGAAGGGGAAGGGGAGTGAAATAGAGTGACTGACAGCTGGAAAGTGGTGGATGGGAGAGAGGGAAAGGGCAGTAAAGGAATGGGGAATGAGGATAAGTGAGGGAAGTGGAATAAGGAAAGGGAGGTGAGGGAGGGTGAGAGAAGGGCAGTGAGGGTGACTTAAGAGGAGTAATAGAGGGTGGTAAAAGGTGAGTGAGTGTGAGACAAGGGGCGAATATTATATATTTAATAATACAAAATACAAAATTATGTGTACAACATGTTATATGGTTTATTTTTGCTGTTCTCAGAATATATTGAATTTCACTTAAAACAGTGACTTCAATACTACTCATCATATGACAGCGGGCAAAAAAAACACAATCAAAAAGATTGTGTTTAAAAAATCCATACAACGTTTCAATAAATAAACTACAATTTTGAAAAAACATATCTTAACTCACTTTTGATCCACGTACTTTTCCACGAGGCAAATAGTTTATGGAAAGTCCTTTTCTTTGGAAATTACTCAATAGTATTCTTAAACTTCCATTAACCCGAGTTTCTGAAAGAAAACCTCCAACATCTTTACATCATGAAAGAATAGTTATCTTTTCACCTCTGGCTTACTCATGATTAAAATTTCCCATAATAGTAATATCACTTACTATGTGATACACTTACACTACCTCTTTGACAACTACAAGTTTCTGAATATCTTAATCAATCCCACTCACAAAGTAATTTTGAACAGCAGACTAAGTTTTATTAACTGCTCCAATCTTCATAGGCTAATTACCTTTCCTAAAATTTCGGTTGTAAGAATACTAGGTAAGAATTTGGTAACTGATAAGGCAAACGTTGTGTGAAAGCCAATTGAGTATCATTACAATTAGTCCAGCCTTTTTGACATTTTAAATAAGCTGTGTAATGTCCTGATGTTGTCGAAGGACCATCATGGAAAATAATTGCTGCAGTTGCAAAGGTTCTTCCTGAAATTGATAAGTGAGAATCCACAAATTTTTTAATTAAAGTTGTCAATTTAGTTTCATCAGGTCTACATCGTTGGAACATTAAAATTACATACTGTTCATATCTTTGTATAAATAATGTTGATAGCATTGCTGATTTACATTGAGTACAGACCATGTTTTGATCTGCTCCTCTAACTAGATTATTAAAAGACACTGATTTGCAGTCTGGTAAAGTCAAATATATAAATCTTTCAGTGTCTATTGTAGTACTACTTGAAAAGGAACAATTGTCGCAGTCATGCTGCCATTTATAAGAAAGGCCGAAAAGATTTTCTACATCTACACCATCATCTTGCAATACAACAAGCATATACATTAGAAATTCCTGACAATCTTGCTGAATATTCTGTGTAAATTGATTTAGACCAGAACATATGTCTAAAACATTTCGAATTTCAGAAACAGTTTGTATTTTTGTTCTATCACTGCTACATTTCTGAAACACAGAATTCAACATAGAACAAAATCTTTGATCCCGATTTTCAACAATCTGTTCTTGTACAGTTTTGAGAAAAAAACAACATTAACCACTACATTAGCATAGCAGTTGACACCAGAACTGTTTTCAAACTGAAATCCAACAACATCTTTAACTGAATCCTTTTCCTTTCTGCTTACAATTACTGGTTCATCTACTTTTTTTCTTTTTGCTACAACTTCACTACAATTTTTCTAATTTCTTCTTTTTCGGCCTACTACATGCTTTTCAAATAGAGGATATTTAGGTAAATTTGGAGCATACTCTCTTCTTAACCTATAATATTCTTTTACACAATTTAGATCAGCACTAATCTTTGTCTCATCAAAATCAATCAAGTACAATCCAGATAAAGTTCTGACTCGAGATAAAGCAACATATGCCATACCCTCTTTGAACACAGAGCTTCCAATATTCACCAAAGCACTATCTACACTTAAACCTTGAGATTTATGAATAGTCACTGCATATGCCAAAGAAACAGGAAACTGTTTTCGGCGGACATATAAATCTTTCACAAGCAAAAATCTAGCAGAACAACGACTGATTTGTTGTACTTCTTCAATACCATCAAATTTAATTTTTAGAAATTCAATTCCATCTCTATTTTGGTAATTCACAAAATCAACAACATGACCCATTGCTCCATTTACTAAACCTATTTCCACATGTAAATTCCGTCGTAAAATTATACAACAATTTAAAGATACATACAGAGTCTTTTCCAAACCAGCAGTTTTAGATATTGTCTTCTCTAAAGAATCCAATTTTGATTTCAACTTTTCTGACAAAATAGTGTTTGCTCCTTCATGCTCTATTTTATCAACAGCTTCGAGTTTCACAGTCTGTTGATTTTCTAACTGTAACATTTTGTTGTTGAAGATTGAACATTCTTGCAGAGTTGGCATCAAGCATATAACAGACTTGTTTTCAGGAATTTTCTTAAAAATATTCTCTGGGAGAATATTTTCATTTGGAAACAAATTTGAAATTAATCGTCCATGTATGCTTCTTTGTCATGCTCAGTTAGTTTTCCAATTCTTAGATCTTGTAGAATATTTTTATAATATTCATCCTTTGCCTGTCGCATATTTTGAAGCAGTTCTGCATATTTGAAATGTAACCATATGTTAACATTTCCAATGCTTCCTAGGCACTTCCTGGTATTTTCATGTGTAAGCATTTTAAACACTGGTTGTCCTTTCACTGGAGTTAGCTGCAGTAGATCTCCAAAAACAATGATGTGTTTGCCTCCAAATAACACATCATACTCTGTTTTAAGAATTTCTTGCATTCTTAAATGCACAAAAGCAAGCATTGCATTTGATACCATGCTTACCTCATCAATGATAAGTAGTTTCTTTTTCCTTAGGACTCTTGAAACTTCACAACAAGGTTCTCCAGATAGCTTATGGTATTGTAATTTATTATCATGATCTACTGGCAGCATCAATAAGCGATGTAAAGTAATCCCTTTAATGGTACGTGCTGCCAACCCAGTTGGAGCGGTAACGACACAAGACAGCGATGACTCCGTTCTTTTCTGCAGATAAGTTGCAATTGCTTTAATCAGAAAACTTTTCCAGTTCCTGCTTCTCCACTCACGTACAGTCGGACAGGTATAAATGATGTACATGAGCACTCTTTTTTCTCATGACATAAACCATGCTCAATCTGTTCTGTGACTTCGTCATATATTTGTCTCTGCTCAACGTTTAGTTCTTTTTCCAAATCTTCTAAGTTAACTACATCCTCCTGAACTTGTTCCATGGCTCTTTCCACTTCATTCATGGCAGTGGCAGCTTCATTTTGTATAATTGGTCCTCCTAGTGGATCCTGGCTCAATGAAGCAGAACTCTGACTGTCTTGAGAACTGTCTCTAGCAATCTCTGCTGCAATTGTAGCTTCTTGCTGTATTTCCTCGTTCAACATTTGCAGATAATTTGAAAAAACAGGACATTCTATGGTATCCTTGGTTGCATTGAACGAATCTTCATTACTGAGAAAATTCTCCAAGTAGTTCCTCTTCTGTACGCCATGGCTTAAAGAGTTGCAAAAGAGCTAAATAGTAAAATTCCCTTTTGTCTGAAGATTCACAACTCAATTTTCGATAATTAATCAAATGACCTTTTCTTTGTTTCACCAGACAGCCTTCACATCCAATTACAGCATATACACCTTTATTGATATCTTCTGTGACGTTCCTCTTAAAAGTATAGGTTTGCAGAACTTCATAGAGACAAACGTTCTCAAGATGACTACTCCTATTTGGATAGTATGTATCCAACATGTTTGTCTACAAAATATCTGTACTGTTTGGTTCTTTCTCCGCCAAAAACTCTATTTCTTGTACAGATTTCAAAACTCGGTTTCGTGTTGCAGCAAGACCTACACTCACCAAATTATGGTTCTAGATTTGGCATATAGACTTGCTGATGATAACCGGTCAGAACATTCATATGCTCCAATTTCTCGATGCGACAACATCTTCAGACTGTAACTGTATAATTTCTTGCTTAGACTCTTTTCATGTGAAATTTCCTCCCACATTTCCTTCAGTTCAGTCTTTTCTGATTTTGTGATGTAAGACGTCACATATCGAGCCACAGCAATAGAATTGTCAGCAACATATTGAATATCCATGTTAGCATTCCACATGGACAAAAGGACTGGGTTATAGTCATTTATGTATTTGGACTCCTCATTTCTTCTTAGGTTGTATGTATTTTTGGGCGATTTTCTTGTCACAGTATGTCGCAGAGAAGACATAAAATTGTTCACTCTTCCTTTCGATGTTACTGGACGTGGAAATGCAAAACGACATTTTGTGTAGAACTTGTCCTTGGATTTGTATTTTCGACGACAGTATTTTCCACAACGATGGGTTTGAAAGCGTAAAACTTGATGTCTTAAATTGTTTTCTTCTGTACTTTTCGGAACAGCACATGTAGAATACTGCTCAATGAAACTCATCACTTTCTCATCTGAATCTGTTCCAAATTTGGTGCATCTTTAATCCATAGCAGCATATGTATGTGAGGAGCACCTCTTGCTTGATACTCCTTTCTCCAAAAGAAATCCAAAACCTCTCCAAGCAGGGGATTTTTTTTGTTTGTAATAAAAGACATCATAGCTTCAAACCTATGATTGAAATACCTGCATACATTAACTGGATCCAAAGAGCACAGTTCTCCAGGTGTCTTGTATTCAATATTTTCAATGTTTTTATTTGCCTCTCGTAGAAATTCAAGTAAGTCTTCCCAAGCATACTCAGCACAGTTAAGAGAGAGGAACCATGTAGGAGTTCCTAAGTTTCTTAGCATACATTTCAATTCCCCATGACGACGGTACCAATACTCGTTAGTACCACGCTGACATGCCATGAGATTAATTAGCTGAAATTCCAAAACACTGTCTTGCAGTTTCACTTTACCCATTAGCCCCTAGATTCATCAATGTCCCGTTTTGCGCGTCCTTAATAGCAATTATTAAGGAATCGCTATTAAAGACTCGCAAAACGGGATTCATGTAGAAATCGCAAAAAAAATTGTGATTTCTACATGTTCCTTATTCGATTTCAAGGGTGCCAGGGGTGTCCAAAGGACACCCTGTAGCACCCCACAAATGAAAATGTAGACTGATGTTGCGCACACACGTGTCCAAAGGACATGTGTGTGTGTAACATCCAACTTAGAAAAATGCACTAACGTGCATTTTTCTAAGTTTTCGCTTTTTACCACGAAGTCAGACTTCGCGGTAAATAGCAGCCAAAAATAGCGAATTCGCAATTCATAAATGGATCATGAATAACATTTAAGGAATCTCTAATTGAGATTCCTTAAATGCGATCAAATTGCGAGTACATGACCCATTGATGAATCTCAAATGCCATTTTTACAGGCGCAAACGGCCAAATTTTGCGATTCGCACCGTTTGCGCTCGCAAAAATGCTTGATGAATCTATGTGCAAGTCCCTTGCCGAAACATTTTGTAGATGTACTCCACTTTTCAGTATATGGTTCACTGCATAAGAAAGTCCAGACAAGTCACTCTCAAACAGTAGATGGAACAAATATGGAATGCATTGACGAAACCTTGGATCTTCTGCATATAATCTTGATGTCCGGTATTCAGATGCAGGAATATGCACAGGTCGGTCGTCATATCGTCCACCTTGACCTGTTGGAAATAACTGTGGAAAACAACAAGCTTCCAAACTTTCTTCCCATACACTAATGGGACTTCATTTTGCTTCTTTCATTTGAAACAAGTCAATAGCATTCCCCATTACTTCTGTGGAAAGCAATGGTTGAACACTATAATGTTCATAAATTTCTTCACTTCTAGAGACATCAACTTTTTCAATTTGCCCAGCTGAGAAATCACTGTCCTCTTCTACAGTTGTTTCCTCTTCTCCTACATATACATTTTTGTAGTAGTGATTATTTTTTACCAAATACAACGTTTCCATTTTGACTTTCCTAACGTCCACTAATTCTTGCCAGATTTTCTTACTCTTTGTCGGAACACCATTAACTCGAATAACCAGAGGTTCCTCCGCTACTTTTTCTACACCAATTGTATCAATATTTTTCTTAAAATCTAGAGGCAAATAAACAACTCTTCCCTTTAATCCTCTCTGTAAATCTGAAGGAGGCAATTTCCCTGTCTTAGACTCCATGCAAACAATAGCCTGAAAAGGATGCACACATTGAATCAGAATAGACTCATAGGTATTTAAATCAATCAATTCAGAAGGAATGTCTACCAACTCCAGATTATTATGAATAGCTCTAGCAGGCATTCTGTTTTCATTTAATTTATTATAACAATATTTACAAATACGTTGATCAGAACCCAAATCAAAACAATTTTCTACCAACAAATAAGTTGCAAAATCCTTCCACTCATTATTATTTTCCATTTTACTTTTTACATATAAATCAACTAATCAAGTCTGATTCTTATAATGAGTTCGTCGACAACACACACAAGTAAAATTAGGCCTTTCACTTGAATTAACCTTAAACTTTGTAATTTCATGGTCAAATTTTTCTGTACTTGAAATCTCTACATTCTCTTCCACATTACCTTCTATTACTGTATCAGTTTCTGCACTGTCCTCTTTTTCACCAAAGTAACAAAACTCAATTTCTTCCCAAATGTTCTTCACATCTAATTCAGTTCCATGCAAAAGAGCACTGTTTAACTGTTTTAGCTTAAGTGCTGGACTTTTTGCATAATACAACCTCCTCACTAATTTCCTCACTTTATTATGATGCACTGCTAACATCCTAAAATGGTGAAAAACACTCTGACATACTTTTCTTGAAAGACAAGCCAGTGAATGCCCATGCAAACTTGTTTTTTCTCTCACTCTACAAGGATCTAACTCTTGCAAAATTTTCATTTTTTGTTTTAGACTTTTCTTAGTATATGTCCGTAAGAAACTGAGAAACAAATCAATTGAATCCTGTCGCACACTACAAATACTACTACAATTCTAAGTATACACTGGAGCCTTAGGACATCTCCCTAAAACTTCATCAGCTAACACCTCTTCTGTATTTCTAGGCACAATTTTTTCTTTTTCAACCGGACAACTGTCCTTCACCTCATATGCTCGACCACTGGTGTCAACTGCATGCACCAAATCATTATCCTGAAAGTAACTTTCTTCATTAAAAAATGGCTCACAACTTGAACTATGCTTCCATTCTCCAGAAAAACCATCACAAAAATTAGTCCGATTAATTACTCTTTTCCACTTACATTTTGATTTGAACACATTGATTACATTATCTAGTGTACGAATTCTATTGATTACTAAACAATATCATTTATTTTTCACTTTAAATGCTTCATCCACAATCTTCACTATGCTTTTTTTTCTTGTAAAAAGCAGTCTTTTTTGATACATCTTTACATTTTGTAATAAATTTGAAACTATTCTGTTATAAGACATTTGTCTACGAATTTCAATACATTGATTTCTCCTTCTATTGCTATAGACAATATCATCTCCTTCTACAGGTCTAACATTTTTTGAGGGGCACAGTTTTTTCTTTCTACTTAGAGATGGGTTATTCTTCTTTGAAACAACATCTTTTTTTTGACATTTCAATAACTTCCTTAAAAAGTTCTTAGTTTGCTTACCAGGAGCATTATTTTTTTTCACCCTAAGATTGTGTTTTGGATGAGTCTTGTATTTCTGTTTTCTTGGACCATAAATCCTGTTTACATTTCTTTTGACGTCTTTCCTTTGATGGCATATTCTTTTATATTTCTATAGATGATTACAATCTGTGGTAAAGAAAAAATAACATATTATAGACCACTACAAACATACTACATAGCAATTACAATAAGTAAACAATATAAACACTAGTTTACAACATAAGTTACTTTATACCACAGCAACTGTGTCACAGTAACAGTGCAGTACAGTTTCATTATTAATCTTACTCTCGGCCTGCACCATCTCACTCTGTGCCTGTGTCTTATGTCACTCTGTGCCTGTGTCTCATCTCACTCTGTGCCTGTGTCTCATCTCACTCTGTGCCTGTGTTTCATCTCAGTCTGTACCTGCCCCATCTCTCTCTTTACGTGTGTCATTTCTCTCTTTGCGTGTCTCATCTCACTCTATGCCTGTGCCTCATCTCACTCTGTGCCTGTGTCTCATCTCACTCTGAGTCTGTGTCTCACCTAACTCTGTGCCTGTGTATCATCTCACTCTGTGCCTGCCCCATCTCTCTCTCTTTGTGTGTGTCATTTGTCTGTTTGTGTCTGTCTCATCTCATTCTGGTAAATGCTTTATGGTAAAAAGCATAGCTTTAACATTTTTGACAAGGATTACACTGAGTGTCTGTATGAAATAAGGAATTATATTTTCACATTTGTCAATAATGTCACCTGTGTCTGCTCACAGTTTACATTTCTACGGTTAAAGGGTACTTTGTGCCTGTGTCTGACCTCACTCTGTGCCTGTGTGTCATCTCACTTTGTGCCTGCCCCATGTATCTCTTTGTGTGTGTCATTTGTCTGTTTGCGTCTGTCTCATATCATTCTGGTAAATGTGTTATGGTAAAAAGTATGGCTTTAACATTTTTGACAAGGATCACACTGAGTGTCTGTATGAAATAAGGAATTATATTTTCACATTTTTCAATAATGTCACCTGTGTCTGCTCACAGTTTGCATCTCTAAGCTAAAAGGGTACTCTGTGCCTGTGTCTCACCTCACTCTGTTCCTGTGTGTCATCTCACTTTGTGCCTGCCCTATCTCTCTCTCTTTGTATGTGTCATTTGTCTGTTTGCGTCTGTCTCATCTCACTCTGGTAAATGTTTCATGGTAAAAAGTATGGCTTTAACATTTTTGACAAGGATCACACTGAGTGTCTGTATGAAATAAGGAATTATATTTCACATTTTTAAATAATGTCACCTGTGTCTGCTCACAGTTTCCATCTCTCTAACTCTCATCAAACTATTCACCCAGATCCATTTAAAATCAAGCTTGACTCACAGTGTGATCTTAGGCACATGACCAGGATGTCACATGTAATCTAACATGTCAGCCTCTGCATGCATTATGTGTGTCTCTGCTCATACTATTTCACTGTGTCTACTGGCAAAAAACAGACCACATATATATAAGCAAGACATAACATTCCTTTTTTATTTCAACTGCACGCCCTGGATCTTGATTGCACAGCTTAGAGACTATTTGTGAAGTAAGAGGCCTAACAGACATGCTGCCTACGATTCCCTAACTAGTACATATGCTAAAGCCTAACTGACTTTAAGAATACTTGTATTTCCATATTTTTAAACACATCAACTAAGCAAATTATTCACCCAGATCCATTTAAAATCAAGCTTGACTCACAGTGTGATCTTAGGCACATGACCAGGATGTCACATGTAATCTAACATGTCAGTCTCTGCATGCAATATGTGTGTCTCTGCTCATACTATTTCACTGTGTCTACTGGCAAAAAACAGACCACATATATATAAGCAAGACATAACATTCCTTTTTTATTTCAACTGCAAGCCCTGGATCTTGATTGCACAGCTTAGAGACTATTTGTGAAGTAAGAGGCCTAACAGACATGCTGCCTACGATTCCCTAACTAGTACATATGCTAAAGCCTAACTGACTTTAAGAATACTTGTATTTCCATATTTTTAAACACATCAACTAAGGAAATTATTCACCCAGATCCATTTAAAATCAAGCTTGACTCACAGTGTGATCTTAGGCACATGACCAGGATGTTACATGTAATCTACCATGTCTGTCTCTGCATGCAATATGTGTGTCTCTGCTCATAATATTTCACTTTGTCTACTGGCAAACAACAGACCACATATATATAAGCAAGACATAACATTCCTTTTTCATTTCAACGGCACACCCTGGATCTTGATTGCACAGCTTAGAGCCTATTTGTGAAGTAAGAGGCCTAACAGACATGCTGCCTAAGATTCCCTTCTAGTACATATGCTAAAGCCTAACTGACTTTAAAAATACATGTATTTCGATATTTTTAAACACATCAACTAAGCAAATTATTCACCCAGATCCATTGAAAATCAAGCTTGACTCACAGTGTGATCTTAGGCACATGACCAGGATGTTACATGTAATCTACCATGTCTGTCTCTGCATGCAATATGTGTGTCTCTGCTCATACTATTTCACTGTGTCTACTGGCAAAACACAGACCACATATATATAAGCAAGACATAATATTCCTTTTTCATTTCAACGGCACACCCTGGATCTTGATTGCACAGCTTAGAGCCTATTCGTCAAGTAAGAGGCCTAACAGACATGCTGCCTAAGATTCACTACTAGTACATATGTTAAAGCCTAACTGACTTTAAAAATACATGCATTTCCATATTTTTAAACACATCAACTAAGCAAATTATTCACCCAGATCCATTTATAATCAAGCTTGACTCACAGTGTGATCTTAGGCACATGACCAGGATGTTACATGTAATCTACCATGTCTGTCTCTTCATGCAATATGTGTGTCTCTGCTCATACTATTTCACTGTGTCTACTGGCAAAAAACAGACCACATATATATATAGGCAAGACATAACATTCCTTTTTCATTTCAACGGCACACCCTGGATCTTGATTGCACAGTTTAGAGCCTATTTGTGAAGTAAGAGGCCTAACAGACATGCTGCCTAAGATTCCCTACTAGTACATATGCTAAAGCCTAACTGACTTTAAAAATACATGTATTTCCATATTTTTAAACACATCAACTAAGCAAATTATTCACCCAGATCCATTTAAAATCAAGCTTGACTCACAGTGTGATCTTAGGCACATGACCAGTATGTCACATGTAATCTAACATGCCAGTCTCTGCATGCAATATGTGTGTCTCTGCTCATACTATTTCACTGTGTCTACTGGCAAAAAACAGACCACATATATATAAGCAAGACATAACATTCCTTTTTTATTTCAACTGCACGCCCTGGATCTTGATTGCACAGCTTAGAGACTATTTGTGAAGTAAGAGGCCTAACAGACATGCTGCCTACGATTCCCTAACTAGTACATATGCTAAAGCCTAACTGACTTTAACCCCTTCGACGCTCATGACGAGCTGGGCTCGTCATGAAGCAGGGCGCTCACACGCTCATGACGAGCCCAGCTCGTCATGAATGCACTGAATCCCCCATACCCCCAGCACAGCAGGGGAATGTGCAGAGCGGCGAAGGTGTTAAGAATACTTGTATTTCCATATTTTTAAACACATCAACTAAGCAAATTATTCACCCAGATCCATTTAAAATCAAGCTTGACTCACAGTGTGATCTTAGGCACATGACCAGGATGTCACATGTAATCTAACATGTCAGTCTCTGCATGCAATATGTGTGTCTCTGCTCATACTATTTCACTGTGTCTACTGGCAAAAAACAGACCACATATATATAAGCAAGACATAACATTCCTTTTTCATTTCAACGGCACACCCTGGATCTTGATTGCACAGCTTAGAGCCTATTTGTGAAGTAAGAGGCCTAACAGACATGCTGCCTAAGATTCCCTTCTAGTACATATGCTAAAGCCTAACTGACTTTAAAAATACATGTATTTCGATATTTTTAAACACATCAACTAAGCAAATTATTCACCCAGATCCATTTAAAATCAAGCTTGACTCACAGTGTGATCTTAGGCACATGACCAGGATGTTACATGTAATCTACCATGTCTGTCTCTGCATGCAATATGTGTGTCTCTGCTCATACTATTTCACTATGTCTACGGGCAAAAAACAGACCACATATATATAAGCAAGACATAATATTCCTTTTTCATTTCAACGGCACACCCTGGATCTTGATTGCACAGCTTAGAGCCTATTTGTCAAGTAAGAGGCCTAACAGACATGCTGCCTAAGATTCCCTACTAGTACATATGTTAAAGCCTAACTGACTTTAAAAATACATGCATTTCCATATTTTTAAACACATCAACTAAGCAAATTATTCACCCAGATCCATTTAAAATCAAGCTTGACTCACAGTGTGATCTTAGGCACATGACCAGGATGTTACATGTAATCTACCATGTCTGTCTCTTCATGCAATATGTGTGTCTCTGCTCATACTATTTCACTGTGTCTACTGGCAAAAAACAGACCACATATATATATAAGCAAGACATAACATTCCTTTTTCATTTCAACGGCACACCCTGGATCTTGATTGCACAGCTTAGAGCCTATTTGTGAAGTAAGAGGCCTAACAGACATGCTGCCTAAGATTCCCTACTAGTACATATGCTAAAGCCTAACTGACTTTAAAAATACATGTATTTCCATATTTTTAAACACATCAACTAAGAAAATTATTCACCCAGAACCATTTAAAATCAAGCTTGACTCACAGTGTGATCTTAGGCACATGAGACACATGTGATGACACACAGAAAAAGAGAGAAATGACACACAGAAAAAGAGAGATTATGCACGTGCAAAGTGACATCAGACACAGGCACAGAGTACCCTTTAAGCTAAGAGAGGCAAACTGTCAGCAGACACAGGTGACATTATTGAAAATGTGAAAATATAGTTCCTTATTTCACACAAACACCCAGTGTAATCCTTGACCAAAATTTAAAAGCCAGACATTTTACCTGAAAACATTTTCCATAGTAAATCGTTTTTAACACAGAGCACAGCCCATTTAAATGACCACAACAAAACAAGGCAGAAACCTAACTCATTTTCAAAATACATTTCCAATATGCACCATTCAAATTTTTAAACAGCATTACAAAAAAACATGACACACAATGCAAGAATAAAGAAGCACAATATGCTTCTTAATCTTCCCCATAGTGAATACAGCAGTCTATCTTTATTAAAAGAATCATTACTCACCTTTAAAAATGCTTTAGAAGATTTAGAACAGTGTCAGTCACACACACCAGATTTTCTTAAGCAGAATCTCTGAAATGCTCCTGAAACACTGCAACCACAAATGACCCTGATTCCCTGTAATTCTTCAGACATATCCCTGAACTTAACCAATTAAAATTCTTCCCACACTATTTCAAAACCAAACTAACATTTTAATTGGTTCTACATTTCAACACTTTGAAACTCACATAATATTCACCCATCCCCCCAGTGCTCATTCACCCTGTTACCATGGTAACTCCCACCTAACCCAGCACACAGTTGAAAAGTTCATCATACTATGTTGCAAAAGAATCCAGCAAGGGTGTTTGACCTCTCAATGTAGTGGCTAATCATGTGCAATGTTTCTTTCAATGACTTTTTCTCAACCATTAAAATTACTTCTTTCAAAAAACAAAGGCATGCACCCTAATTTTCAGTGGTGAACTTTAAGAAACCACCAATCATTTCTTGTTTTTCAAGTGCACTGAATCTCAACCACTTTTTTCATAAATCCTACTTTCAAACTGCCATTTCATTTCCACAACTCATCTGAATACAAGCACATCTACCTTCAAGATGCCAAAAGTCTGGTTTGTGGGTCATAGCTTTGTTCACTGGAGTGAAAAATATGCAAGTAACAGAGGTATTTCCAACCTTGATTTACCAAATGTGGACATTGTGTGGATTGGACAGAGAGGATTCAGAAGTCACCAATTGATACCATTGGTAAAATCCTTTATGCATCTACCACACCCTGACCTCATAATTGTGCACTGTGGTGGCAATGACCTGGGCACTTTGACTGGGGTAGGTCTGGAAATGCTTTTAAAGGACATCTTTAGGCAATTGATGTCACTTTTCCCAAAAACTGCCTTGGTATTTTCTAATATATGCCAAAGGCAAAAATGGAACTGGTCCAACCAATATTGTCCGCAGATTGAGAAAGCAAGGAAACATGTGAATAAATCTGTTTCTGCTTTCCTCAGAGACTATGGTATGGGTTCCATATACCACAACAACTTGCGTTACAACATGCAAGGCATCTATAGGAGAGATGGTGTACATTTTACAGATGAGGGGTAGAGAGTCTTCCTCTTGAATTTGAGACTCTGCATCGGTACCTACTTGTAGGTACAAAAAACACCCACATAATACAACAGCTCTTTTCAGAGCTACCCTACCTATAAGCACTCTAAATTCTTGTTTTGCTCTAATTTTTTACTCCGTTTTTCCCCGTGGTGCGCTCGGGGTACGCGTACCGGGAAGCGTACATGGGAACGCACCCAGCGCTTACCCTGCGAAAATTTCAACAATAAAAAAATAGGTTTTTTGCCCTTCAGGGTCCTTCTAGGCCCCCTCAGAAAACCTAGAGGGTCAGGGGGGTCTACCCTGCCCCCTTTTAATCATTTCCCCCTTTTTATTTTCATCTCTTGTGTCTCGATTCTACCGAGACACAAGATGGCGGACTCTCCGGACGGTTTAGAATGTTGACAGACACCCGAGAGCCAATCAGCTTTCCGCTTGCGCACTTCCCCGGTACGCGTACCGGTAAGCGCTGGAAGCGCGCATATAGATATATATATATTTTTTAAGTTAATTTTGGTAAAAACCACTGGAGCAATTTTCACCAAATATACAAAAGGCACTTCTGCGTACCAGGCCCTACAATTTTGCAAAGTTTGGTGAAATTCCGTTCAGCGGTTCGGGCTGTAGCCTTGTCAATTCGTCCTATGGAAATTAACATGGGGAAAACACGTTTTGGGACCCCCCTTTTTTCTCGGCCCTCACTTCTCGAATCCCCCCGAAACTTTCAGGGAAGGAGCGCAGCGGAGCGCAGCGGAGCTGGCCTTAATTTTGGAAAATTACACGCAAATTCCTCCACTGACGCCAAAGTTATTCCCAATAGAATGTTGCGGAGTTCCTATGGTAGCTAGGTCCTAACTATAACTACCTACTGGCGACTGCCAGTAGGTAATATATATATATATATATATATATATATTTATATTCCCCGTTACAGTTAGTTCAGCTAACTATAACTCGCGCCCCGCAATGCACTGCTAATGATGTCACATATTACATCTCTCATGACATGGTCAATGACATCACTGATGACATCTCAAATGACATCACTGATGGCATCACTCATGACATCATCCACGTGCCAATCTGATGCACATACTGATGATGTAATATAAACTTTGATACACCCATTCTAAAATATTGACTACTATTTTTGAAACATACACAGAAGAATGCCATATACTACATAGCACTCACTATTTCCTAGGTCTGCACACACATCCAGTCCCTTATACATGTAGTTACTCATCAATACAGGACTATAATATGCACTTATACATCTATACATGCAGTCACACTCTGCCAGTCATCCATAGAGTTACTCACACACATAGCCAGTAATGCAAATAATCAATCATATACCTATTTAATCATGTATACAGTTATATAAACAAACTCCGTTATGTATAGACATACCACATCACTTATTTATACAGATACTAACACATATTTACTGTCTTTTAGAATTACTCATAGAAGAAGACACTTATTTATACACTCACTCTTCAAATAACGTAGTCTCACGTATACTCATTTATATATAGTCAAACACTCACATATAGTGCCTTAAAACATATGTAGTTAGTCAGAGATATACCATTGAGACATTTATTCACTCACCAACACATCCATAAACACACTAACTCACCCATACAGCCCTTCCCAAGTGCACTTTTTAATCTATACAACCACTGAATCACCCACTCAGACATCTATGCACAGACTCATACACCCACCCACCCACACAGACACTCAGAGACCCATACAGAAACTCAGACAACAAATCAATAACCTATATAGACACTCATGTAGCTATTCAGCAACCCATGCAGTTGCTTACACACCAATGGAGAGACTAATATAGACTTTCACACAGTTTAGTCACTAACCCATGCATTCAGTAAGACATGTTGAATTACTCACTTATACAGTCAGTCGCGCACCTACAAAATAATTCCTTTAAGCACTTGTAAATTCATTAATTCTTCAATACACCTTGCCATATATATATATAAATAAATATATACATATATATATATATATATATATATATATATATATATATATATATATATATGTGTGTGTGTGTATATATATATATATATATAAATATATATATATATATTACCTACTGGCGGTCGCCAGTAGGTATATATAGTTAGGATTTTTTCTCTATGGGATTTTTGAAAATTCTATGTCTAATAACTTTGGCGTTTGTGGACGGAATTGGCTGAAATTTTCAGGAAAATGGCACATTTTGTTTCTGAGCAGCCCTTGAAAATTTGGGGGGGGTTCGTCAAGGGGGGGCCGAGAAAAAAGGGGGGTCCCAAAACGTGTTTTTAACATTGAGTTTTCCATAGGGCGGTTGGCCTCACTTTTAGCCCGAACGGCTGAATGGATTTGCATGAAACTTGGCAAAATTGTAGGGACTGGTAGCCCGATGTGCCTTTTGTAGGTCTCAATATATGTGCTACAGTGGATTTTGAGAAATTAACGTTTAAAAAAAGATATATATCTGTAACAGCGGACCGGGCAGCGCTCCAGGACGCGTACTTTTCGCGCAACGGAGCTTTGTGAAGCGAAGCTGATTGGTTCTCCGGCGTCTGTCAACATTCCAAACAGTCCGTAGCGGCCGCCATCTTGTCTCTCGGTAGGATCGAGAGACAAGAGGAGGCGAAAGCGAAGGGGCAAATGACCATAAGGGGGAATAGTAGATCCTCGCTGACCCCCTAGGTTTGATGTGGAGGTTTTAAAAGGGCCCCGCGGGGCAAAAAAAATAATAATAATAATAATCGAACGGCTGAATGGATTTGCACGAAACTTGGTAAAATATTAGGGACTGGTAGCCCGATGTGCCTTTGCTAGGTCTCAATATATGTGCTCCAGTGGATTTTGAGAAATTAACGTTCAAAAAAAGATATATATCTGTAACAGCGCTCCGCTTCGCGTAACGGAGGTTTGCGACGCTGATTGGTCATTCTGTCACTGGGCTATAGTTGGGCTACATCTGGCTGATATTTGGGCTACATTTGTTTTTTTTCGTCTCTGGCGGCCATCTTTGGGCTACATTGGGCTACATTGGGCTTCATTGGGCTTCATTGGGCTACATTGGGCTACATTTGGGTTCCAACATATATATAGGCCAATGTAGCCCAATATATATTTTTCAAAGTAAATTTTCGTAAAAACCACTGGAGCATATATCTTGAGACATAGCAAAGGCACATCGGGCTACCAGTCCCTACAATTTTGCCAAGTTTCGTGCAAATCCATTCAGCCGTTCGAGCTAAAAGTGAGTCCAACCGTCCTATGGAAATGAAGGAAATGAATAGGTAATTTGTAATTAGCAAATAGCTCATCGCAAACTAGGAATGGTAAAGAATCGCTATTTATTCCTTAAAGTTCGCTATTTAGGAAATGCAAAAAACTTTGATGATACATATGGCGGTTCATCTCTAACAAGATAAGAAGCATAGGGATAGATTTATGATGACTGGCGCATCACCAGGGATGTGTTAGTCATTCTGTGCCGCTGTTCCGTCACCTATGGTGTGCTGCATTTACAATGCGGCGCATCATGGGGCAAAAACAGCACAGATGCGTGATGTATCTGTGCCGTAAAGGTGGCGCATTGCTGGAGTTGTATCGCAAGTGTGATGAAGCTCCAGCAAGGGTCGGGGGTGCCCCTGTCACAGGGTTTCTGTTCTCACGCAGAACTGTGGACAGAGGATTGGAACCTCGGCGAATTAGGGTGTCCCAAAACTCACCTTAGTAATCAAAAACCCCTTAGCAAGCTAGGTACAGTGTCACATTGGATATAACAAACTCTCAATGTTTAGACAATCCAGAATATGAACTTATAGTACCTCAGGATACGTGGAACTCATGAACAGTCGGTCGTTATATATTTCTTAGAAACCAGAACATGGAGTTAAGAAGAACACATGTGTATTTGAAATGTTTATTTACTAATGCCGTCTTCTCAGGTGTAGTATCTTAGATAATACAAGTACACATATTATCAGTAGCAAAATTACCAGCATAGTTACTAGTACATAAAAAGCGAATGGTGACAGTATGTTAACATGCTGTAAATGAATAAGAGTTAGCAACACTTATAAGCAGCCGCGGGCCGTGGAGGGAGTTACGGTGGGGCAGGGAGGCGGGGAGGGGGAGGGGCAGGGTGGAGAGGGCTCCACCCTGCTTCTCCCCCTCCCCGCCTCCCTGCCTCACCGTAACTCCCTCCACGGCCCGCGGCTGCTTATATCTCACCCTCCCTAATACACATATTATATTATTTGCTAAGAAGGTCTCTTTGTGTTGGTTTAGGGCGTGCCCATACTTTAGTGTCTTAGATTTGAAGGAATCACATCAGCATACACCAGCTCTCTCTTCATGTGAACCGCATCAAGTGTTGTGTATGTGTGTTCGGCAAAGCAATATAAAACCCGCCTCATGCCCAGAATTGGCAGAAGTTGCACTTATGTTATGAGTATGAAGTCGTGGAGATCAGACCTCATAACAATTCTGTATCGTGTTGTTCTTGAAACTTTAGCACTCGCTGTACAGATATAGTTTAACAAGCAAAGCAGATAGTAGAGCAATAACATATTATTCTCATGTAAACCACGATGAACTACTAGGTTGAAAGCTAAAGCAACAACTAAGTGTCGTGTGCAGAAGTTGCAAAAAAGGAAAAATGGCGTTTAAACCGGTAATGAGCCCATGCTAACTTAACACGGTGTAAAGATATCCAGGACGTAGATGACACCTCCCCATGATCCGGAAACGAACTGAATAAGATAATAGAAGTGCCATCTCATGAGAGCAGATTGCAAGTTTATATGTGGACGGTCCGCAAGGTAAAGCATTAAAAACTAGGAAAATTTAATGCTAAAGAAAAATAAAACAGCCAAGTACTTTATCGAGTCTTAAGCCAATAGGCAAGGTAAATAATAAAAACTTGACAAATAAGTCAATGAATTGTCAATGAAATGCTAGTACTCAGCATATCAAACATGAAAAAGGTCTATGACATAACTGTGTATGCAAAATAAGCTGCAACAGCCTCCAATAGGAAGTCACCATCTTCATCCGAAAACAGTTCAGCCATCCAATTTAAAAGCGGAAAAGAACATACGTGCTCTCCCAGCACCGGATCCTCTATCACCATCAGAGGACAGCTCGGTGGGTTTTCAAGAAAGCTCTGTTCCAAGAAAGACTGTGTTGCCGCCAGTAAATTCCAGGGACCAATTAGTCCATGCATCAATGCCACAGCCATAATCCTTTCGCCAGGACAAACCAACTCGTGAGTAATGATAGGAGTCATCAGCTGATTAAAGTCGACGTCAGGAGAAACCGGTCCGCAGAGACACAAATCAATGGCCCAATCGAAATCACAGGTCAGGCAGTGAAATACAGGCTGGACACAGGTGAAGTAGGAGAATCGAAAAGATAATCCATATGCCGTGCTTAATATCGCCAACGGCATTGTGCCATAATATTCTAGCATGCGATTGCGGAACAGTGTCAGCAGCTGCAGGGCGGGAGGTTGCATAGGAGGGACATCCATATTTAAAAATGTAAAAAAGCACAAGAGCGTCCGCTGGTAATGCAAGTAAAAATGGCAATCCACGAAGCAGAGTGGAAAAAATACAATGAAAGAAAGTAGGGATGACTCGAAAGATTTTCTCAAATGAAGTCACGAGACCACTGGTAACAACTTTAAAAAAGTGCGCCAGGGCCTTTGTGGAGGATGCGTTAGAGATAGTCCGAACCATCTTGCTGAAATGGAAAGGCAAATCTGAATTGAAAAGGGTCTGCACCTCTGTACGGGTGTTCGCTATGTGAAGCACGAAAGTTTCACGGGCCGAACTCAAGGCCACCTCTCTCTGAGACAAAAGAGCTCTTATTCTTGCCATGCCGTTGAAATCTGCTCCCAAGGTTGGTATTTGTGGCGAGATTGAAAACTCCCTATGTTCATGTGTGGGAGGAAATAGAACATTTCTGCAGCAAATAACCCGTTCACTTACTGTTACGATAAAAGGAATACTTTTAATTAACCCAGATCAATCTTCATTATTGAGCATCAAATAACTACCATTTTCCAACAACTTGAACGTGGGGATGATAGCAGGAACTGGCGTGCCTTGCAACACGCAAGCCATATTTGGTCGGTGTTTGTTGCATGAACCGTGTAACTGTATGTGCCTACACATTAGTGAATGATCTGGCGTCTCAGTGCATTCCTCTCCATTCAGATAAACTTCTTGATCATCTTTGAAACATCTGTATGTGTATGGAAGCGACCAGACCTCATGAAGAAAAGCACTACCTAAAGGTTCATAACGACCTATTGGTATATATTTCATACAATTTGAAAACTTATATAAAGCAAAAGGCAGCGTTATTAAACCGTGGATAAGGCACGTTGCCAAAAAACCCGCAATCCTCTGCTGATGATGTCACTGAGCATGTCATGAATGATGTAATATGTGACATCATCAGCAGTGGATTACGGGTAATAGTATCTCTAGTTTACTCCCCTATAGCTGTCTTTCTTTTAACATAAGTGTCTGTTTCCTTCCCTTATACTTACTGTTTTTGGTTCGCTTCCGGTTCGCGTACCGGCGAGCGAACTGGGAAGCGAACTAAGAGAAATAGAGGTTGGCACAGTTCCAAATATTGTACCAATTTTTTAATAACGGGGAGGTAGTTCTGAAAAGAACTTTTTTTTTATTGTTTTTGTTGTTTTATATTTTTTTTATTATTTTTCGGAACATTTTTTTACTTTTTTTGAATTTTTCTGAACAGTTTTATATTTTTTGGGGTTTTTCTTGGAGGGGGCAATGAAAACGATTCATTGTAAAGGGCTCAACAGGAGCAACAAAACAAAAAAAAAGTATTTATTATTTTGGGCGTTTCGTACAAACTTGCATATGATAGTCAATAGCTCTGTTGATCAGAGTGATGCTTCTTTCTCCGTAGCAAATGAATCCATCGCAAAATACGCAGGTGTGTTTTACTTCACCAAATCTCATTTGTATATTTGGCACCATCTCCCTGCCCTCTGGTCCCGTTACTTCCGGTACAACAGATCTTCTGGCCATAATAGGGAGATTATCTAGGTCGTTCCGAAACTGTGCAGCACTGTAGTTGTTAGGATGCCACCTAGTCATATGGCGATGCATTGTGTAGTTTCCGAAACTGTATTTTTTCTCGGTTCCTCTGGACAGTCTATCTTGACATATAAGGCAAGTTACGTATCTTGCATTTACTTTTTTCTCACCTTTGGGAATTTTAAAAAATTGCCAAATGAAGTTTTCTTTCCGGTGAGACGTCCTGGGCTCCTCAGGCAAAAACTGCCTCTCTTCGTGCTCGTCGTCCTGTTCCTCTTCTTCCTCTTCTTGTTGAATTATAACTTGAGCAGGTGGTCCACTCTTCCTTGGATGTGGTGGAGGTGGTGGGGAAGCACCAGCTGAAGCTACTAAAGAAGCCATTGCTCAGTGATCACAAAGGGTCTTTCTCTCACAATGATGAAAGTCAGAGTGAGGAAAGAAGGAGGGATTTTCATCATTTGGGAAAAACAAGAGTTCTCAACCAATGAAAAGTGTTCATTTTAGATTATATGACCTAGTCTTACATCATTAGGAAACCAAAAGTGAAATGAACCAATGAAAAGTGTTATTACCAAGTCACATGACCTACTGTGTTTACGTTAAGCGCTTTGCAGGGCCTCCCGGTTTGCTTCCAGAAACCTGCGCTTTGCAACTCGGTTCGCGTACCAGTTCGCTAACGTAGCACGTCATATGACGTATCACGCGACAACGTGAAACGTCATGCGGACGGGAGGCGTCACGATGTTGTTTTGTAACGCGGCAGTTGCGGTAAAGAAACGTTTACCGGCTCGCGGTCTATTTCGCGGCATCAAGGTCAGCTAACGGGAAGCTTCCCGATTCGCGAAGCGGGAACGAAGAAAAAAAAATATTTAAAAAAAAAATTATTCATAAACATATAAAATATATTTTTGGATTTAAAGAAGAATACATTTTACAGCTACAGATATTAGCTGTTAAAAAAACAATGAAATTCACTGAAAAAACCATAGGTTATAGACCATATATAGTTAGGAATTAGCATTTACAAAACCTTGAAAATTCACTGAAAAAACCATAGGTTATAGACCATATATAGTTAGGAATTAGCATTTACAAAACCTTATTTTACTCACACAAAACCATTGAAATTCCATATATAGTTAGTTGCACTAACTATATATCGCGCACCCGCAATCCACTGCTGATGATGTCACATATTACATCATTCATGACATGGTCAGTGACATCACTGATGACATCACTGATGACAACATCCAGTGATTATGTGTTTCTGTAAAGTTTAAATATGTTTTACATATTGAAGAATGAGTGGATGTATAAGTGTCTGAATGAAGGTTTTAGTAGGTGCGTGATTGACTGTATGAGTGAGTGATTAAATGCGTCTTACTGAATGCACGGGTTAGTGACTAAACTGTCTGAAAGTGTGCATCAGTATGTCTGTTGTTGTGCAAGCTGCTGCATGTGTTGATCAGTAGCTATATAAGTAGCTATATGGGTTATTGATTGGTTGCACAAGTATTTGTATGGGAGACTGAGTGTGTGTATGGCTGGCTGGGAGGTGTGTGACTCTGTGCAGATCAATGTGTACTTGTATCAGTGATTCTATAAGAGAGTAAGTATGTGTTAGTATATGTTTCAAAAATGTAAGGTGTTCTGTGTTTAACTGTATAGATGAGAAAATTGAAGTGTGATTGATTCTTTTCAGGACTGACTAGGTGTGTGAGTAACTCCATGGATGAGTGGCAGAGTGTGAGTGTCTGTATAGGTGTATGAGTGCATATGATAGTGTTGTAAAGATGAGTGATTGTATGTATGAATGATTGTATGAGTGAATGTGTGTGTAGACATAGGAATCAGTGAGTGCGTATGTAGTAACTAGTATTGGTGTGTCAATGGTTTCAAAAATTATACTCTCTATTTAACACTGGGTGTAATAGAGGTTATATTAGAGTGTGAGGAGATGCATTGTATTATCACATGAATGATATCATCAGTGATGTGATCATTGATGTCAAGTGAGATGTCATCAGTGATGTCATTTGAGATGTCATCAGTGATGTCACTGACCATGTCATGAATGATGTAATATGTGACATCATCAGCAGTGGATTGCGGGTGCGCGATATATAGTTAGTGCAACTAACTATATATGGAATTTCAATGGTTTTGTGTGAGTAAAATAAGGTTTTGTAAATGCTAATTCCTAACTATATATGGTCTATAACCTATGTTTTTTTCAGTGAATTTTCAAGGTTTTGTAAATGCTAATTCCTAACTATATATGGTCTATAACCTATGGTTTTTTCAGTGAATATATATATATATATATTACTTCACTTGGCAAACAGTTTTTAGGCTTGCAGCAATGAAAGGCACACTTGGAGTAGGTTGTAAAGCTAAAAATGTTTTATTCGGTGCTTGAGCCCTCTCCCCTTCTATCGACAGACGTGTTTCGCCTCGCGGCTTTTTCAATGTCGATTACCCTTTAGTGACACAACCATTTTAAACCCACCATACGTCATCATAGCCATGAAGACAGAAAATGGACATTTCACCAGCCTCAACAATAACAATTATGCGGTGGCCATCTTATAGTGGGTTAATAAAATGCAAATATATCAATTACATTTCTAAAGTGCAAGTGCTGAAAAACTTTAACGAAAATATAAACCAAAATTAAGGATTAAAAAACATTTTCTGTAAACAGGTGTAATTTTGTAAGCAGAAAAAATTCATTACCTGCTATACACATTCCCTGTTATTAATCTTAATCCCAACAGAAACAAAGAAAGATCAATTTAATATCTACTCAATTAGTAAACATTTAGATCAATTTCTTGTTGTCGCAAGACCTGTAGCAAAACAAAAAAAAAAAAATATATATATATATATATATATATATTGAGCACTGGCTAATCAACTTTAATGATTCCTTCCTGTGAACAAGGCTTCATTAAGCCGAAATGCATTGGGACTTGAGTGGCTGAGTGGAAATAAAAGGACGTGTTTAATCTTGTAACCGGGCTCGGCTACCTTCCTTTTGATGTTTAATGACAGGACTCTCCATTCCTGTTGCCACCAGAGCCGCCCTGCAGGGTCGGGGGCCCCCAGCATGGAGTTCGTTTGTTTGGTGGTGCTCACACCTTTGGGGGCATGACCCGCTCGCCCTGCGCCAGACCAGTTGGACTGCCATGGTATTTCTGTCAGCAGAGGTGAGAAAGGGAGAAGAGAGAGGGCACACCTCTTTTGGAAAGTTCTGAAATAAACTCGCCCTTACGAAGCTATTCTTTTCGCCACTTTAGGATTCATCATTTTAAATATGCACTTGACACTTTATTCCTGGATGCAATTTGAAAAGAGTGCAATGTAGGCATAAGAACGCTATGCAGCAGAATATCAAACTGCCCACGTTTTGCGCTATCAACACCGGTGCATCTTGGAACTTGAGTGCTAAAATGAAGGTCACATGACATGTTAATTGAGCACTGGCTAATCAACTTTAATGATTCCTTCCTGTGAACAAGGCTTCATTAAGCCGAAATGCATTGGGACTTGAGTGGCTGAGTGGAAATAAAAGGACGTGTTTAATCTTGTAACCGGGCTCGGCTACCTTCCTTTTGATGTTTAATGACAGGACTCTCCATTCCTGTTGCCGCCAGAGCCGCCCTGCAGGGTCGGGGGCCTCCAGCATGGAGTTTGTTTGTTTGGTGGTGCTCACACCTTTGGGGGCATGACCCGCTCGCCCTGCGCCAGACCAGTTGGACTGCCGTGGTATTTCTGTCAGCAGAGGTGAGAAAGGGAGAAGAGAGAGGGCACACCTCTTTTGGAAAGTTCTGAAATAAACTCGCCCTTACGAAGCTATTCTTTTTGCCACTTTAGGATTCATCATTTTAAATATGCACTCGACACTTTATTCCTGGATGCAATTTGAAAAGAGTGCAATGTAGGCATAAGAACGCTATGCAGCAGAATATCAAACTGCCCACGTTTTGCGCTATCAACACCGGTGCATCTTGGAACTTGAGTGCTAAAATGAAGGTCACATGACATGTTAATCGAGCACTGGCTAATCAACTTTAATGATTCCTTCCTGTGAACAAGGCTTCATTAAGCCGAAATGCATTGGGACTTGAGTGGCTGAGTGGAAATAAAAGGACGTGTTTAATCTTGTAACCGGGCTCGGCTACCTTCCTTTTGATATATATATATATATATATATATATATATATATATATATATATATATATATAACATATTTAAACTTTACGCCATTCCCCCTTTTTTTGTCTCAAAAGTATGTCTAAAAAAGTTTAAACAGTATATGAGAGCAAGCGATAATCTAAAATATTTTAAACATTTATATATTTCTAACTGTGATAAACTTATATAATGATAAATATATTTTGTCAAAATCGCGTCGGATGCGGCCTCCTTGCACGCTTGGTGCGCGATTGCCATGTGACCTTAAAAAAAAGCATTTGATTGGTTCATAACTTTCCCATTTTAACAGTTGGACGACCCCACCCATTTTACTCATTCTCTCTACAGCGTTTGATGAGAGACACCTCTTCTGCTTAGAAAGCTTTTTTGAAAAGTGTTTTCCTGTATACACATATCTTATACTACACACAACATGCAATGATCATCTTGATTAATATTCATGCTCTGTACATTAGCCTTCCAAGTGTGAATGTCATGCATCTCAAACGTTCCATTAAAAAACAAATATGTGTTACACGATGCCCCTAGTGTCTGTGTGTGCATATTATTGTGCTCCCTTTAGGCCTTGGTATTCGTGGTTCTAAGAAGTAACAGGAGCTACGGGCAGAGTGCACATCCTAGATCACATGTGACAAACAGTAAACAGCAATGTGTAGATTTCTTTTGCTGTACTCTGTTGTCAGGCGTTACCAATATAGTAGTGAGTTATATGTAAGACTTTCAGATTCACATTTGACATGCATTGCTTCACTGTAATGAGTGTTATCACTGTGTATGACGTAGCCTCACTGCTGATCCTCCCTCCATCCGGGCACATTCACATGTGTACGCTTCTTGATAGCAACACTTTCAATAATACCGCACACCATTAACATGCGTGTCTGCGCTTATCCACAACCTTGACAACGACATGTAATGTTCACCATTCAATCTTTTCAAACACCATCTCATTGACGATAGTTTCTGCCCTCCTGACACATGCTACACTAATCTAAATTGCACACTCAGTGAGGTCAAAACTACAAAAGAAACACACATAAGTATACTTCCTGGCCAGACAGGAATTGAGCAATGCCCAGGTCCCCGGAATAATTATTTATAACCCTCTGCTGGCCTGGCGTACATAAGCCCAGCCCACTTTGCGTACGTTTAAATAGGATAACTACAACGCCACACATCCCTCTTCTTCCACACTGCCTCATGTGATATGCCACATCCACCTCGCATATCACAATGCGCAATAATAAAAGGAAATGGATCCATGAGGTGTACACCACCCTGGCAATCAACACGGGCTTTAAATTGTGAGCCCTACTGCTTGTCATCTACTAAAGGGATCCATGTGGTGTACACTACTATTCTGCAATCAACACGTCATCTGAATTGCGAGCACTGCTGCCCGTAGTGTTTGCTCACACAACAATGACAGCAGGTGAGCAGTGGGGCCTAGGTGCACAGGGGCACCAATTCAGCGCAGTGCTGCAGGAGGGGTAGGCTACATCAGCCTGAGTGTGAACAAGCGATGTTGCCTTGCGTAATGATGTGATCTCTGACCTCATTCAGTCTCATCTCTGTCTCATTTTAAAAACCTCATGGACCATACTGTAGGCCTGAGCCAGCGGGCAGCATTACCCTACAGACACCTCTTGAGCGCGGTGCTGTGGGAGGGGTGGGATGCATCAGCCAAAGTGCGCATGTGCGTATAAGCGATATTGCCGTATGTAATGATGTGATCTATGACCTAATTCAATCACATCTCTGTCTCATTTTAAAGACCTGCTGTACCATACTGTAGGGCTGAGCCTGCGGGCAGCACTGCCCTACAGACACCTGTTGAGCGCGATGTAGCGGGAGGGTAGGGGTGCATCACCCTGAGTGTCTACGTGAGAAAAAGCGATGTTGCTCTGCGTAATACGTGATCTCTGATCTCATTCAGTCACATCTGTCTCATTTTAAGGACCTGCTGGACCGTACTGTAGGCCTGAGCCAGCAGTCAGCGCTGCCCTACAGACACGTGGGATTGGCTTTTAGGACACTGCAGTGAGCTCGTTACTAAGTGTGCATGCACACAGGCTTCCTCCACTGCATTACACGTGCACATCATGCTTCTAGCATGCGCTCTGTTCCTTTATATGTGAACCTTGGTATAACATATTACTATTTAACCTTGTGTATTCTCGTACACGCCAACTTTGCTTTGAACCACGATTACCACTAACAGTTGGTAGATCGAACTTCAAAAACGAAGGGCGCACTCAACTTCTATTTTCTATCATGCTTGAAATAAACATTCATTTACCTCCAGACGTTTTCACCAATAAAATATTTCTCCTTTTCAGACATTCCTTGATTGCCTCAAGAAGGGTGGAGTGGGAGTTGACCCCAAACTGATGCCCTGGGCATTCTGACACCTTCCATCATGGTATCAAGACACCATCCCCGACCGGAGACCAGGTCTACCGTACAAACGTACCCCGGACTCGGAGCCGGCACCAACACGTCGTGGGACACACCGGTGGTGGTAGGTGAGCAGTGAAGCCTCGGTGTGCAAAACCTACAATTGAGCATAGTGCGGGGGAAGGGGCTAGGGTGCAGCACCCTGGGTGCACAGGTGCATGCAAGAGATTTTCCCTAGCTAATAATGTACAACTATATTATCAAAGAACGGCAATAACATTATCACCACTTTAGCGGCAGGAAACTGCCACTAAAGCGGCTATATTGGGCTTTATAATATGCCCTTGTGAATTCCAATAGAAGCCCAGGTTCACACCAACCCCTTATTGCCGCTTTAGCAGCAGTTTCATGCCGCTAAAGCGGCGATTATGCCATTCCTTGATAATATGGCCCATAATCTCTGGCCTCATTTTAAGGACTTGCTGAATCACACTCTTTCTCGCGGACCCCAGCGTCCTAGACAAACGGGTGATGGAAGGGTAAAGACTAAGGACTGGGTGCAGTAGGGACCCCAGAGTCCTGGACAAATGGGTGACGTGAGGGTAAACACTAAGGGCAGGGTACAGTAGGCCGAAGCTCTGTCTCCTCCTCCCTCTCTTCTTTTGACTCTCCCCCTCCTTCTTCCTTCCACCCACTCCCCCTCCCTTCCATTCTCACTATCATTCTTTCATCCTTTCATCCTATCCTTCCACATAGCACAAATACTTATGTTTCATTTTTGTCTTGCAGGTTTCCTACACTGCTTCCACTGGAGTCCAACCCATGTTTTTTTATTATACTGTTTCTTCTATTAAAGTTAAGTTTCTATTTATTTTTGTTTTAGTAAAGGTTACGTTTTTCAAATAAATACCTGAGTGTATAGGTTTTCTTTTTCTGACAACACGTGTCTATTATTTATTGTGAAAATCAACTGTTTATAGGAGATTTTAAGGACAAACTTATCAAATATTAGAGTGCACCTACCAAACATAAGCTAACTGACTATTAGATAAATGAATCCTGCGTAATTGTACAACTGTAAGAATTCTATGAGTGTATCACTTTATGGATGTATGACATTACAACGCATGCTTTTACTCCGCATGCCATTACGACGCAACTTTTACAACGCAAGGTGCGTTGGGGGGCGCTGGATAGTGGAATAGTTTAATTTACTATTCCAACTCCAGTCCCCGTGGATAGTAGGGAAGTTGTTGGATAGTAATTAAACTATTCCCTATCCTAGAGCGCCCTCCAGCGCAAGTCGTTGTAATGACTTGCGTTGTAATAGTTGCGTCGTAATGGTAGTGCGGAGTAAAAGTTGCGTTGTAAAGGATGTTTCCCTCACTTTATAACACCAGAAGTACTGCCTGTGTGATTACCGAACAAATAAGGCACTGCCTAGGACCACCAAGGCTTCAGGGAGTGCCAAAGCCCACCCCGGACTTCAGTTGGCCTCAAACACCCCGAACAATTAATAAACAATACCTGGGTAGGTGGCGGTCCCCTAGACTGCAAAACGTCTCTGCCCTTCCGCGCCTAATTCACATGTGACATTAAGATCCCCAGTCCTACAAAGACCCCGCAATATAATAATTGGATTGGCCACTGAACAGTACCCACCAGGGGCCGCATTTAAAAGAACGGGTGAGACCCCACTTTTTTATTTGTTTGTTTCTTTATTTTTCCATTTTCCATCCAGCAAGGCAACTGTCTTCTCCAGCACCGTGTACAAACTCTGCAAGGTTCCCCTCATGACAGCCGTACATTCTAACATTATATACTTAGATTCTAGTAGAATTACATACTAACATTCTACTGTGACTTACATTGGAATACTACACAGAGCACATGACTTTACAGCAATGAGCTCATGGTTTCATCCATGAGTTTTGAGACCGGTAGGTGTAAGTATTTCGCTTCCCACTCCCTATATTGTATAAACGTAAACTAACACTTCTTTCACAGGTATGCCACAGCACCCAGAGCACATAACTTTACAGCAATGAGCTCACAATTTAGGCTCACGGTTTAATCCCTGACTCTTCACACAAGTAGGGGTGAGTAGTTCGCTTTCCACTCCCTATATACTATAAATGCATACTAACACAACTTACACACTTATACTTCAGCGGCTAGTATCCTACAGCACCCAGAGCCCATCACTTTACAACAATCAGCTTGGTTTAATCCCCGAGTTTTCACACCGGTAGGCGTGGGTACTTCGCTTCCCACTTCCAGTACAGTATAAATGCATGGTACCGGTCAGTAGTTCGCTTCCCATTCCCTGTATGGTATAAACGCCTACTAACACTACTTACACACATATACTACAGCGCCCAGAGCCCATCCTTTTACAGCAATCCCTTCGATTTCATCCCCAAGTCTTCACACCGGTAGGCGTAACTACTTTGCTTTCGCTTCCGGAATACTATCAACACACAGTAGCGGTCAGTAGTTCGCTTCCCACTCCCTGTATGGTATAAATACCTACTAACACTACTTGTACATGTATGCTATAGACACCAGACCATATCACTTTACAGCAATGACCTCACGGTTTAGACTCTCGGTTTCGTACCCGAGTGTAGCACCATATCATATCACCACCATGCCACTCTGAGCAACACACCGCACTTTCAGACCGATAACAGTGATAACTACCTACTGGCGATCGCCAGTAGGTAATAAAGAACAAATTAGAATAGTTCCTTGATTCTTTTAGCTTTCAAAACTTCTCTCTATCATTGTCTTTCTAATTTTCCAAGTAAACAATTTTAATAATATTCAGGTACATATAGAAGTCAAAAATGCAACGTATTCTATCAACACAATCCAAAACGTTCTTACAACACGTGGAGGTTAAAAGTTCATCAATTTTTTTAAACCTAACAATATTTTTTGGCAACATTTTCTCGAACATTTAATGGCACATGCAGGTTAAAAGTTCACGATTGTTTGAAGTTCGAACAGTGCCTTCAAAATGCAAGTAGGAGGTGTGGTTGTGTTGAGCAAATTTTATCCTAGAATATGTACTCCACGTGCAAACTGCTTTTTCTTAACCAATCACAAAGATGCTTTTCCACAAAACAAATGTGCCCCCTACTTTTAAAAAACGATGCTTGTCATCTCCCAATCAGGTACCGTTTTGTATGTGAAAAGACACTACTTCCCCATCTTTAAACACATCTTATTCTACGAAGGAACTGCATGAGCTACAGACATCTTTCAATACCTTCTAGCCATACCTTCAAAATGCTAGCGTGGATCGTAGGACATAGCCATGTTTTCTGGTGCAAGAGGTATGCAGGACAGAAATGTATTGATTTAGACCTAGGTTTACAAAATGTGGATATTAAATGGTTTGGACAGAGAGGGCTGAAGTGGCACCAATTGTTGCCTTTGGTTAAAACCTATTTGTACCTCCAACACCCTGACCTCATGATTGTGCACTGTGGTGGAAATGACCTAGGCACATTGACTGGGGTAGGTTTGGAAATGCTTATGAACTACACCTTTGGACAATTGATGTTACTTTTGCCTCAAACTGTCTTTGTATATTCCAATATATGCCAAAGACAGAAATGGAAATGGTCAAATAATTTTGTCCTCAGAATGAAAAATCTCAGAAAGTCAACAAAGCTGTCTCTGCATACCTCAGAGACCCCAAAATGGGGTCCATATACAACAACAATATACGTTTTGATATGGCGGATATATACAGAAGTGATGGAGTACACTTCACAGATCAGGGAAACTGAGTTTTCCTGAATAAATTGAAGCTGTGCATCCGTACTTATGTGTAGCTCTAACTAATGAACACAAGGGATCTTTTTAGAGCCACCCCATAACTGAAAACGTAGGCCCGCTATTTTAGGGCCAGATAACGGCAACTCCCAGACCCTCTCCAAAATGTATTCTCCACACAGCTGTGGGGCAGCGGCCAGACCATCTCACTTTGTAGCACAGAGCTCTCGCTTTGATCCCCAGCTCTACTCACTCATAAAGGTCAGTAGGTGGCACTTTACAAATACCATATTGATTTACCTTCGCACTCCCTATACAACACCACTTAAGCACCATATGCAAGTTGAACATGTGTGGCACAGTGCCCAGAGCACATGACTTCACAGCATACCACATACAGTTTAGGCTCACGGTTTCATCCCCGACTCCAGCAGCAGCTCAATTTAACAGCATGACACTTTAGGCAATACCTCACTTAATTTCCGTACTCCGCACTTTCAGACCGATAGTGGTCAGAAGTTCAGCGACTTTACCCCAAATCCGTCAGCATCTCAGCTTACGCCCCCTCAGTGCCATCATACCCGTAGGAGTGAGTAGTTAGCACTTCACAAATACCTAATTGATTTGAGACGCGCAAATTTACCTTTGCACTCCTTCTATAATGCCCCCTAAGCACCATACACAAGCTACAATGTTTGAAACAAAAGTTCATCCAAGTAGCTATAAATACATGCTCACACTACTTGGACAGGTATGGCACAGCGGCCAGAGCACATGACTTCACAGCATAGCACACACAGTTTGGGCTCACGCTTTAATCCGCGAGTCCGGCATCAGCTCAGCTTAGCAGCATGAGACTCTCGACAATACCTCACATATTTTCCGTACCCCAGGACTTTCAGACCATTATGGGTCAGTAGTTTTCCTAGTAGTTATAAACACATGCTGACACTACTTCCACAACTGTAGTGCAGCGGCCATGGCACATGACTTCACAGCATAAGACACACACTTTGGGCTCACACTTTAATCCCCGAGTCCCGCATCACCTCACCTTAGCAGCATCACACTCTACGCAATACCTCACTTAATTTCCGTAGTGCAGTACTTTCACACTGGTAGGGATGAATACTTCGCTTCGTACCCCCTCTAAAGCACACCCTAAACACCGCACAGAGGTTACAGTGTTCCTACCCTTCTCTTTCTCACTTCTTTCACCCTTTTTTCCCCTTACTCGCTTCAACTGACTCACAGAATGGCGGCCAACACTTCCTAGTTGCAACCGCTCACTACGCTCCCAGCCAATCAGCAGCAAGTTCATACTCATAACGTCTCAGCCAATGAGATGGCAGAATTCTCAAATATTGATATCTGTAAATTTCGATATTTCTCAAAAACTACTGAACGAATGTACACCAAATAAACAAAAGCGTGTTTTCTAGAACAAGACCCTTCTCCCTGTCAAATTTGGGGCAATTCCGTTCACCCGTTCGACCTGTAGCCTTGTCTAAAGTTCCTATGGAAATTAACATTGAAAAAACACGTTTTGGAGCCCCTTTTTTCTCGGCCCCCGCTTGATAAATCACCCCCAAACTTTCAACATAGGAGCAGATCTCAACAAAGAATTAGTTTTGAAAATTTCACAAAGATTCGTCTATCGGCGCCAAAGTTATTGGGAATAGAATGTTGCCATTTTCCTATGGTAACTGGGTCCTAACAATAACTACCTACTGCAGACCGCCAGAAGGTAATATATATATGGGCGCTGTTGGACTTGGCCCTTTTTGGCAGGTTCACCCCTGAACCTTTTGCCTTGAACTCTGACCTGATACTAGTAGTTTGTGGCCTCTGTGCACTTTAGCACTGTGGCCCACTGTAAAGTGTGTGCGCTCTCTGAGTGCGTGTGGTGAGATTGGCCTGCCCTCCCATAGGAATGCATGGGGGATATGAGTGTCCATGGTAATTCCTGATGTGAGAGGAGTGCAGGGGCGAGTTTAGTATGTGCTTACTTGTGAGAATAAATGCTGCGCAATGTGAGTGCAGATTTAAGGTGATTACTGGAGAAGTGCCACTTTTAGAAGTTGACATCGCTGAAAAGCGGGGCGTGTCTGCACCCCGAAACCAAACGCACTGCGAAATGTGCCACATTGGCAAAAAAATAGTTCCTTTTAAACCGCTTTCAACTGATTTCATTCATCCTTGTACTCCTCGTCTTTGATTTGCTCTTAATTAAACGTCCCCACTCGACATCATACGCCTTTATGACTTTTAGAAGTTGGCATTTCTGTGTGCAATGTCTGCCTGCCTGATGTGAATTACATGTCTGGCTTGTGATTTGCTGTATTCCTTGAATGTTCCCCCAGTGAGGAGAAGCCTGGGGGCTGAGCATCGCTGAGCTGCAGCCCGGGCTGAGGGAATCCCCCTCGTAGGGATTCCTCCCCCCTCATGGGCCATGCAGGTGCCCACCCCACTTGTATTCCTTTAATTATGCAGGTGCCACCCTGCATCTGTGTGTGCCCTTTTTGATGGCTGTTGGCGGGTGCCCACCCTGCCTGTTTTCCACTCCGAGTGGGTGCCCACCCCGCTTTTCACTTTGAGTACCGAGGGAGCCTACGCCTCATTTGCCGCCCTAAATTGCCGCTGCTGCCGCCCAGCTGCGGCAGCCTGGAAGTCAGGCAAGACTGTCTGCGATGTGGGTGGGACCTGTGGCTGTGCCGGCGGATGCCAGAAGCAGCGCCGACGTTGCAGGGCTCCCATGAGCTGGGGAGAGCCCCGGAAACGGAATGAGCCCGGAGCCTCGAGTGCTACCTACCTTAAGGCCCAGGCCCGAGATGGGGGACCGGGTGAAGTGTGGCACCACCTCTTGAGAGAGGAGTCCCTGTGCCGGAGCCCGGTGAGTTAGGGCTGGGCAGGGGACATGGCTGCATTCTTGCTCCCACTCCAGGAGGGAGCAAATTGAGTGTGCAGTGCCAGTGCGAGGCACCGAGTCAGAGCGGCCCCATCCTTCAGCGGGCCGCTCCCACGGTTAAGCATTTGTTACTTGGAGGGCCAGAGTGGCCATGGGGCAGTTCCAGGCCCCACATTTGTCTCCAGAGCCTGAGGGCTCCAACGTTTTGACTAATTATTTCCGGAGCCAGTGCGCTCTTTGGGGGACATGTTTCTTTTCAGAGCCAGATGGTTCCACCGCCCCACAGTATTTGTTTTAGAGCCCAGATGGCTCCAACATGGGGCACAGTCATTTCAAAGGCCAGTGAGAGCCCATGCCGCATTCTGCCTTCTACAGCTGCCCAGCAAGTAGTGAGCAGCTACACTGTTTAGGCGCACAGTTCTTTCGGGGTCTTGCGAAGTCAGGAGTGAGATGCACTCCTTTGCCCCACACTTTTCCAGCTGCCCAGCAAGTAGTGGGCAGCTGCAACGTTTAGGTTTGCACAGTGGCGCACCCTTGACTTTTGCTGCCTAGACAGCAGCCCTGACTCTTTGGACATAGGGCATTTGAGCCCCTTTTTGAGATGGCCAGTTGCCAGGGGGATTGTTAGCTTTATAGGGCACCAACCCTAATGTGATTCTGGTGCTAGGGAATGAGATGCATTTAGTATGTTTCACGCACCCTGTTTGATACCTCTATAAATGGTTTATGATTATGAGGTTGTTTTGCATATTATTGTTTGTGTTAGTGAGATTATGCTTCACTGTGTGATTTACGCCCCTAATGTGAGTTATACTTAGGTGGTTGGGGTCTAAGGTATTTAGACTTGTGTGATACTGTGCATAATGTAGTTTATGTTACAGGCTGATGTCAAGTACAGTGATTATCAGTGTTTTCCGGTTGTACGTTTATGATCTAGTTTACTTTTACTAAGTTCACTTCGTGATGGTTCTGACAGTGGTCCATGTGACCCTGTCATGTGTAAATAATTCCCTTGTAGATATTGCCCAGTGCCAGTTGGCACAGTGTACATGATGTGATTACTATTCTAATGTGTTTAGAGAATACAAAGGCTATTTTTGATATAACCTTGCGTGGAGCTTCTTTTGTAGTATGCGTGGGATGTTGTTGCTGCTGTGTGCGTGAGGAAATGCTTTACACATGACCTCCCGGATAAGCCTGACTGCTTGTGCCAAGCTACCAAGGGGTGAGCAGGGGTTATCTTTGGCATGTAACTCCCAAGCGCTGACTAGAGTGGTGGTCTCTGCCTGGCTTTGGCGCAAGCCTTAAGCCAACCAGAGATCCCATTTCTAACAGGCCCAGTAGGGCAAATAGGTATATATATATATATATATATATATATATATATATATATATATATATATATATATATATATATATATATATATATATATATATATATATATATATATATATATATATATATATATATATATATATATATATATATATATATATATATATATATATATATATATATATATATATATATATATATATATTACAGCTCCAACTTGCCCACAATTGAACAGCACGCAAACTCAGCGTAAGGTGGAAAACCTTTATTAAAGGGTATGAGCAGGCTCTTGTCCGTTGTTATATTGAGACAGTCATTCTTCGCGGTTGCCTGACACGTTGCAAAGGTTAGTTCCTTCTTCTTCAGAGGCTTGGCGCTGGGAATGAATGCGTGCCTGCCGTCTCGACTTCCCCCAGATGCTAATCACTCCTTCTAATAGGTTGTACAATCACCACTGCATTCTGGGAGATGTGGTTCCGGCTAATTCCTCCTCGATGGTGGCACTAATTTCTGTCAATGTTTCAAACGTCTGGATGGGCCACAACAGACAATGTCCGCTCTCAATCCCACGTCGAGTACCACATTACGGCTCCGTTTCAGCGTGCCGCGTGGTCCCCTTAGTTCGTGGGGTGGTGCGCTTTCGGCGGCTGGGCAGCCGCCCAATATTACAGCTCCAACTTGCCCACAATTAAACAGCACGCAAACTCAGCGTAAGGTGGCAAACCTTTATTAAAGGGTATGAGCAGGCTCTTGTCCGTTGTTATATTGAGACAGTCATTCTTTGCGGTTGCCTGGCGCGTTTCAAAGGTTAGTTCCTTCTTCTTCAGAGGCTTGGCGCTGGGAATGAATGCGTGCCTGCCGTCTCGACTTCCCCCAGATGCTAATCACGCCTTCTAATAGGTTGTACAATCACCATGGCATTCTGGGAGATGTGGTTCTGGCATTTTAGCACTGTACAAAGCACTTTACATGTCGAACCACCTGTGTTCTTAAAAATCTTAAAAATATTCATGTATTTATACAACGATCAACTTTGCATGTAACCTAGGTCGTATTGCTTTGTAAAGACTAGCTTGGTCAAATGTGCATAGTATTTCTCCCATGTCTATCACCATCATGTGACTGGGGGGAGATCCGTCACTTTCACACAAAAAACACACAGCATATCTATAAAATGTTAGCGGACAGCGTTTCTGTGAGTGAACAAGGGTACTTGTTACCCGAAACGCGTCTGACGGTGGTGGCTATTGAAATAAAGACCTGCTGAACCACGAACTGCTACGGAGTCCGTTTCCCGTTTTTTCCTTGACGAAAGAAGGGCGAGAGTTTTCAAAAACATATATATATATATATATATATATATATATATATATATATATATATATATATATATATTCCTTGGATTTCTCTCGTCCCTTTTCTTTGACGGACGTCACGGCACCACAGCAGTAATTTTAGGTAAGTTTGCTTTATTTAATTAAAACACCATGTGCAAAGTGCAAAAGAAGGACGGCCTACGCGTTTCGACTACAATTAGTCTTCAACTGAACCGTAGAGTCCTAGATGTCTAGACAATTTATAAAGTGCTCAGTGCTTGTGCCCTCATTTGTTTTTACAATTATTTAAAACCACTAGACTGCCAACCTCATTCACATTTTTAGGCCACAAACGGTCGCCAATGTTTTCATTTCTTTTTTTCTTTTCTTTCTTTTTTACTTTCATTTTTTATATACTGTGAGGTACTTTATTAGAATGCATTATTAAAGTGCAAAGTGCAGGATAATTAAAAAAGAGGAAGAATCTATGGATACTAAAGAACTATACATAATAGCCGACTTAATCTGCTTTCATAGGAAATTTTGACAGTCTCTGAATCCGATAACATTTCGTAAACATTGTAAGTAATCATTATTCATGTGTTTGCTCAGGATTACTCTAGGCTGATGTTACAGTAAAGTACTTTTCCACATCCTGCCTGTGTGACTGTCCAATGTCTCTATTCCATTTCTCTATGTGAGAAAGCCTAAGCTATTTACAGTATTTACATTTCTCATTTTGTACATTTGTGATTCTTCATATACTACATTCCCATGTCTCTTTAAGCATTTTGTATTTCATTATTCCACTTTAAGGTAACTATTTCCTCCTTATTTTCTTCCATATTTCCGAGGTTTTATAACAGTGTCCCATGCTGATCTTTGTAACCAGCTTTTGATCTTACACATGATTGCTGTGATTATTCATAAAACTCAACTATAGGAGGAAACATTTTTGGGACATGGCTCAAGAGTTCACATTTGTCCTGCACTTTATATAGCTGTTTCATTATCTTGAAAGTTCTTTTTTGGAGATAAGGATATATTTACAAATTATACTCATTTATATACACTATGTTACACAGAGTTAACTTCTTATTTTTGATGGTGTCTTGTTCCGATTAGCTAATTTCAAAGGTGTACAAACAATTCAGCATCCAAATTATGTCCATGTGGATATTCCTTACCCATCCCCAGAATCATTCTGCTTTCCATTTTTCACAGCTTCAAGGTGCGATCGCCTCCTCTTTCAGCTAGTTTTATGAGCTTGATCCCAGAGTATGTTAATTGAGTGCAGTTAGTTAGAGCGAAACACTGTGTCAGGGGTTGCTTTTACTCATTTCAGGTTGGCTTGAGTTGGTATTTCACTAATTCAAAGCTGTAATATTGTGCCTGGAGTGATAAATGGCTTTTGTAATTTTATAGCTCAGCAAGGACAGCACTGTACTAGTCCTATGCTTAAAGACTTTGCTGTATAAATTGCAAAAGACTTCGTCATTTTCTATCTCGGCGTGGATAGCACTGTGCTAATCCGATGCTTAAAACCTTTGATAGAAAAACAGACATTTGAGGTGAGCAGATCTAGAGTGTCACTGGTGTTGAGAGTGCTCTTACAGGGGCTGCTTTCCACCTAAACTTGAGAACTACCCAGAGTTCTCTCCTTCTTTTTTGCATAATGTATGCGTCACTCTATGCCTGAAAGGGTTTTGTTTTGGCTTAATACTGGGTGCTCCCTTGTGTCTGGACAAAGCTATACCTCTCTGAAGAGCTCTAATTAGAGCGAAACACTGTGTCAGGGGTTGCTTTTACTCATTTCAGGTTGGCTTGAGTTGTTATTTCACTAATTCAAAGCTGTAATATTGTGCCTGGAGTGATAAATGGCTTTTATAATTTTACAGCTCGGCAAGGACAGCACTGTAGTAGTCCGATGCTTAAAGACTTTGCTGTATAAATTGCAAAAGACTTTGTCATTTTCTATCTCGGCGTGGATAGCACTGTGCTAATCCTATGCTTAAAAACTTTGATAGAAAAACAGACATTTGAGGTGAGCAGATCTAGAGTGTCGCTGGTGTTGAGAGTGCTCTTACAGGGGCTGCTTTCCACCTAAACTTGAGAACTACCCAGAGTTCTCTCCTTCTTTTTTGCATATATATATATATATATATTATTTACCAGTCCTTTTCCCAGACGATTGAAGGAAGGCACTGATATATATATTCACGCTCCTGTTCCAATGAAGAAACACTGCACACGCGGGAACCCCTTTCAAAGATTCTTTATTGCAAGGACGCGTTTCGGCGAAGATGCCTTCCTCAGCTTGCTTAAAGAAAACGCCCTCCAACCAGTTAATGAATTTAACCAGGTAGGTTGATGTCCATTGGTTGTGGTGGCTCGACATGTAAGAGGGACTAACATGTTCCACGGAGCATAGTTTTTATCCCATGTAGATGCATTATGGGAAATATGGTCTGCGAGTTTGGTAAGTGTTCGTACCAATGTTATGCATCCTGTTGTATACAGGCACCCTAACAGACCAGTGCCACAAACCAGAGAGCGTTGTAGATGAACCCCTCTCCCAGGGTCCCCTCATCCACCTTCAGAGCCACTGAGCACCATTCACGGGAGTCGGTCGTATGGCCGCAGTTCCCCCAGCAATTATGGCTGTGGACTTTATCGGCGGTAGTGCCTCGTTACTCCGCTGGTGGTGCCACCGCAACAAACATCACGCTCCAAGTCCACTTCTGCGGTGAGCACTCTCGAGGACGGTTGCAGCAAATGTGGAAGTGGGTCCACATACAATATTCACGCTCCTGTTCCAATGAAGAAACACTGCACACGCAATATCATATATATATATATATCAAATGTTCAATTGTTCAATTAATAGCCTTTGCGACTACGCTATTTTAATATGATATGTAATTGCCAGTGCCTGGGGGTGAATAAGTATGGTATTACAAGTCTTTTCACCATGTTCATCCCCAGTTAGGTGGTGACAACCTAGCACATGATTGGTGTAGCTGTGTTTAAATTACTGTTGGGTTCAAAGCACTGACGTTTTAGTGAACAAGGCGACAGAAATCGCCGAATCGCGTCTTTTTCATTGCACATGCAATTCACTTGAAAAAATACTGAATAAAAAATACCTGCAACTTCAGCTCAACAAAGTGTCAGTTTCTCCGTCTATGCCAGGAAGCTGTTTGGAGTTTAACGCGATATATATATATATCCATCACAAAAAGCTTGCCTGGAATGAGGGAGCGACAAACAGGAAAGTGAAATGTTGCCGCTTTTAATGATGATGCAAACAGCCAAAAAACAGCTTGCTGCCTCACAAGTATACTGTCCAGCCCTGATGCGTTTAGGGCTCTCTGAAGCACTTCTTCAAAGGGTTGAGGACTTACTGCGAAAGAAACCAGTCCTTCATTCCTGCACTCGTTTGTACTTCCTAACCACCGCCTCAGTGGGCGTGGCCATAACCATGGCCCGATGGTTCTTGTAGTGCAAGGGTTTTCCTCCAGTGAGTTGGCTGTTTCATTCACAGTACAAATGAAATAAAATCCCCAGTGGGTTGTGGGGTCAGTGTCACAGTTCAAACACCCCATAAATTACATCACCGGCTTTCCCCTGCTCCTCACGCTGACTCGTCGATTGGCGCTTCAGCTCGGACTGCAAACTGCAGCTGGGTTCACCTCGTGGCTCAGGCAACAAGCCACATTAAATCCATCACAAAACGCTTGCCTGGAATGAGGGAGCCACAAACAGGAAAGTGAAATGTTGCCGCTTTTAATGATGATGCTGATCCAGCGCTCCTACTAACATTTTGCATAAATGATTCTATCTACTACCACCAAACTTACTCTACAATACTAGGCCCATATCAACAACAGAGCGACTGAATCATGAGGCGATTAGATCTATATATGTTGTTTAAACTATCCACAATAAACAAGACCAGCTTGTCATTTAGTAAGTTTATTCAAACATATTCAGAAAACTTAGGTTTTGAAACTTTATTAAACAAGCATTAGAAAATGTCATAAAGAAAGGTTTATTTAGCATTAATAAAGAGAGCTTAATTCAAGAAATATTATTTATTAGCAGAAATAAGTAAAAATAAGCATTTCCAAACCCTAACTATCTCCCTGTCTCTACTCTCATCGCCTGAAAATAAAGTCTTTAATAAAAGCTGCTTTCCTTACGTACGTTGTCCATCAGCATAACACGTCCCTCTGGAATCAAAAGCGCAAGGCAAATGTCTGTTCTTTGAGCCCATTCTTATACCCTAAAACTAAAGCTAATCTAACTATTTTCACATTCCAACAGTTGAATTCTAGCTCTCCATTGGCTGAGCCACCTCATGCCACAGTAAATTGTGACATCTTCTACTTCATGTCCGGGCTTATTCACTAGCTCATTGTTCATGCACAAAATCTTGGCGACACTTCCTTAGGCTGTTACATTTTGTAGCAAAGATGTTCAAGCAATACAAAATTTGTCACGTCTCCTCCTTTCAACCTTGAGCTTGTCAGTTCTGAGCTTCCCGTGGCACCTTAGCAAACCTCTCCACAGAGTCCCTTTTGGCAGTTCTTTTCAAAACTTTTCAAAATAAACGTTCATAGGCTTTTCATCATCTTCAAAATAAATTTTCTCATGTGGCTTTTTATCAACAGGCCTCTTTTCAGAAAGCGTCATTTTTCTGTGCCACTTCTTCTTGTGTCACTTTTTAAAGCATTATTTTTCTCTGCAGCCAACTCTAAGCTTTATTTGTAAAACTATTATATAAACAAACATAAAACATGAATTAATTAAGGAATTGACATTTGTTCTGTTACCCACCCACCTTTGCTAATTAATTAACCCACTAGTCTATATTACCTAGCAGAAGCAAACAAATAAAGCAGCGTTTGTATCTACCATTCTTCATTTAGTCCAGTAGGATTCTCCACATACCTGTATAAAATAAAAAGACACAACATAGACAAAAGCATATATAAAATAGGCACATGTCATTAATTGAACAGCCGCAATTAATATTGACAAGACAATAGACAAACAAAACAAGGTTAATTAATTATTTTTAAAACGTACTCGCTGCAACATAGAGCACATAATGTTAAACCCACATGTTTGTGAATGCAATTTTATTCTAGGTTGGTTTAATAACATGCAGTCAAACATATTAGTTTTATTAAATATTATGGAAGTCTGACTTCACAAGGCTGAACAAAATATTGTTCATTAACCTGCTTCATCAACTCCCTCATCTGGTGATTTTAAAATCACCAAACACTACCCAAAAATTTCACAAAATTTTTATATTGAACATGTTTCAGGCTTACTCAGGATTAGTATTTAGACCCTAATTTCATCTATATTTCTGCAACTTCTCATATTAAGTTCTACAAAATTCTTCTAATTCTATTTCCTTTTCTCTTTCCTTATTCAGCTAAGTTGGATCCTTTCCACCTTTAAATCCCCAACCCTCAATGAATTTATAGGTATCTACATTTTGACTTGCACCAACAAACCAAATATTAATCTGTGTATTGTCCCATCAAAAAAACTAAATTAAAAAATTAAAAAATAAAAATTAAAAAAAATTACATTTTTGGAAAATTATTATATACCCCTCCTTTTTTTTTCTAAAACATGTTTTCTTCAACCTAAGTCATACAACAGAGTTTCTTTCCCAACTAAAACATAGTTTCTTCGACCTAGTCAACTAACAAGATTTCTTCGACCTAGTCAATTAATAAGAATTTTTCGACCTAGTCCATTAATCTTTCAATTACAGGTGGAAATATTATAAAGGACTTCCTTGATGACTTAATTTTTTCATTTGTTTTGACCACTCTCATTTGTTTTCTTCTATTTAATACTTCAATTCTTCCTTTTAATTGAAACTTTTCATTTAGCTCTTCTTTACTTTGACTTGAAATCTCATTTACTTGGTTTTCATTTTTATTCACCAACTTGCATTGTAGACTTTTAACTCCTATTGTTCTGTTAACTTTGCTATTTACCAATCTGTATATCATATTATCATTTCTTTTATTATTTAATTTTTTCTTGTGTTCTGTCACATTACTTTCCGTTTTCCAAGTTCTCTTTTTCGGCTTATTCACATAATCATCATTGTCACTAGTTTCATATTCTGTGTCTCCAGCCGATTTTCTTTTTCTACTCAATAATTTCATTATTTCAGTTTTCTTCTTTGATTCAGGATCTTCTCTAATCAGCAGTTTTACTTCTCTATTTGGAACATCATCCTTATAGCTTGTACTTGGTAATTCTTCTTCTTCAATTACCTTCAACTTCCCAGTTTCAGAACTCCTGTTCCTACTTTCAGAGTCTTCAATCTGCTTTTCGATACTCTCCTGAATTTGTTCTTGAAATCCTTGAATCTCTTGATCAGATTCTTCATCTTCTTCTGCTATTTGATCTAGCAAAATTTCAGTTTTCTCATCTTCAGAATCTTTTTTATTTTGTTTTTCTTCTGATTCAGACTCTTTTTCTGCTTCTTTTTCTGGCAGATCTTCATCATTTTCTGAGTCTAATGTCACAATTTCCAAGTCTTCTTCATTCAAGGCTTGTTTTCCATTCAAACTTTCCAGATGTCGACTTTCCTGTCAATATTTAGGATCTGGATTTCTTTCATGTTCTTCTTCAGAGTCTGAATCAGCTGTGGTATCCCCATCCTCATCAGTATTATCAGGAGGTGGTACACGAATAACGTGACTTACATGGACCCACCTTTTTAGGCCTTTGCACTTAACTGCATTTGTTGTGATTAGAATCACCTGTCTTGCTTTCTGCCATTTGGGTACCAGACAATTTCTCCTTCTGTACACTTTTGTTTTGACCCAATCACCTGGGATCAAATCATGTCCTTGTTCTCTCTCTTTTATAATCACTTCAGTTCCCACTTGATTGAATGCAGTAATTACCACATCAGATAGGTTTTTGCAAAAGTCTAAGGTAACACTGTCATTTATACTTAGTAACTTGTTTGCTGGAACAAAATTTTGTCTCATGATCTTTCCCATTAATTTTTCTTGAGGGCTCAAACCTGTCTTGTCAGGTATGTTTCTTACAGTACTCATCACAAATGGCAAGGCTTCTGTCCACTTCATACCTGTTGTTTCACACAATTCTGTAAGTCTATCCTTGATATTATTATTGATTTGTTCAACAATTTCTGATGCTTCTGGTCTGTATGCACAATGCAAATTTTGTTCAATACCGAATGCTTCACAAACTATTTGCATTATTTCTTTTTCAATCCGTGTTCCATTGTTAGTTTCTATAGTTACCGGAAAGCCAAAACGCGGAATCAATTCTCGTAAAAGCAACTTTGCCACAGTAATTTTGTCATTCTTTCTTGTAGGAAAAGCTTCTACCCAATTTGAAATTAAACAAAAGATAACCAGGACATATTTCAATTTGTTTTGTTGGGGCATTTCAATAAAATCTATTTGAATTCTTGTAAATGGACCACCCTCCCGGCCTATGGTTTCTAAACTTTCAATTCTCTCTTGATCTGGATTAATTTTCTGACATGTTAAACATCTTTGACAGAGTGACTCCACTTCTAATCTGAACTTTGGATTGTACCATGGCTTTCCGAACATTTTCATTATGTCATCTCGATCTACATGACCCTCCCCATGATACATTCGAGCCATATCTGAAATGATACTGTTTGGCATGACCAATCTGTCATCTCTATGAACCCAAATCTTATCTCCTTCTCTTTGTTCACAGCCCTGTCTCAGCCATCCAATTTTCTCCTCATCACCTGCCTTGTCTTGTAATTGTTTTAATTCTTGCCATGTCTGAATTACAAAGATTAATATGAGAATACTTGACACATGTTCATTAAATTTTTCCCGATTCATTGCAACCCTCTCTTGAGCACATAATTTAGCACTGGTACCTGCGTATGCATTGCCTTTTGAGATATAATCAATTTTTTCTTCATTTACAACACATTTCACCACCGCTAATTGGTCAAGAAGCTCAATTCCATTTATTAACCTTTTAATCAAAATAGCATTTCTTATAGGTGATTCTATAGAGTTTAAAAAATCTTTTTGTGACCATAGTTGATCATAATCATGCATTATGTTATATCCAAATTTACTATCAGTTATTATAGTAATTTTTAGTTTTTCACTCATTTCACATGCACGAATCAAAGCAATTAATTCCGCTACTTGAGCTGAACAAACTCCTTTGAGACGAGATGCTTCAACCACTTCTGTAATCGTACATACTGAGTAAGCTGCACTCAATATATCATCATCTGTTTTCAAACATAATCCCTTCACAAATAACACATAGTCAGATTCTAGTAAAGGAACATTCTTAATGTCTTGTCTGGGCTTTTTGTAAAATTCTAATACATCCTGACATTCATGATCATTTGTCAAGTTTGTTTTAATCTGTCGATCAATTACATCTATTACTTGGATGTTTTCACTTAAAAGACCATCAGATTCAATCCAAGATACTGGGAGTACATTTATTCTTTTTGGTCTGTTTTCCTGTTCCTTACTAAATCCTTTATCTGTATTGTCTATCTGCTCATTAACATAATTTGGTAATGGCAACGGAGGTATCTCATTCTGTTGAATCATCGCCTGTCGCTGTATTTGTAGCTGTTGATTCAGCTCATTTTTCTCATTCTCCCTTTTCTTTGACCATTTTGTTTTCCATTTATTCAGATTACCCCATTTTCTCAAAGTCCAAATTAATTCTTTTATATGGGTAATTCTACCTGATTTGTTCAAGTTTTCAATGTTCTTTTCAGTAAAATTCATTCTGTAATTTTTCTGAAACAGATTTTGTTTATTCAAATCAATTTCAAAATAAAAAGCCATTTCTTCAACAGCATCGTGTTTATTTTTTGTTTTCCAAGTAATGTTTTTGCAAAGAAACATCAATTCATCATCCTGATATGTTTTTAATCTATCTGTACTCATTGTACCATTTATTAGTTCTTCTAAATCAATTTTTAATTTTGACTCATCAGGCTGTGTCAAATCAATTAAGTCAATATCAGAGTTTTCACTAGTTGAAGCAGTAGTCATTACTCCCTCTAGCTCATTTGGAATCATTACTGCTTGACTTTCAGATACATTATAATAATGTTTTTCAGTAAAATTTTGAATTTTAGAATTTAATGGGACCGTAAAAACTGTTGAACTAATTTCATCTTTTCCAAGCACAGGGACTGTCACTGCGTCCATGTATCTCGTTAACTGTTTTAAATCATTTGATGAATTCACATGATCAATAATATTAATTCCAGAAGTACTAGGCATTTCATCATAATTTTCTGTTGCGACACGTTGAGAAGAAGTCTGAGCTGGGACTCTATTAATCTGAACTGGGACTCTTGGCGTTACATTAATCTGTTCTGGGGTTTTACTAAAATTTCTGTCCTGATCTGTATTTACAACATCATTTCTACACTGATCAATAAATTCTACTCTCTCATCTTTATAATTTTTATTTATAAATTTACAAACCGAATTTTCATTAAAATGTATTTCTTTTGGGAGAGGTGGTCTATTCATTAATTTGCTTTCACATGTAACAACAACCTTTTTCATTTTCTGATACCAGGAAATCATTTTCTCTTTCTTTAGATAATAATTATCCTTATTTTATAACATTTTTACTTTTATTAAAATTGACCACAACAAATAAACAGAACTTCCTACTTAAATTAATATATCTTGTAATATGCGGCGATATCACCTTTTGAAGCAGAACAAATGAACTGTGTAACCTAATAACAGCGTCCTGATCACAGCATTACACTACTCTTTGCCATGGCTAACCTGGGATTTTTCACACTGCAGGAAAAATCCTTTCAACTACATATAACAACATGACAAAATCAAAAACTCAACATATGTTAAACATTTATCCTATGAATATAATAACATATATGTAACATGTATATAGCATGTATGTCAAAAACAACATATTAACCGTCTGAATGCTACCAGGGAATTTATCCAGCGCTCCTGCTAAAATTTTGCATAAATGATTCTATCTACTACCACCAAACTTACTCTACAATACTAGGCCCATATCAACAACAGAGCGACTGAATCATGAGGCGATTAGATCTATATATGTTGTTTAAACTATCCACAATAAACAAGACCAGCTTGTCATTTAGTAAGTTTATTCAAACATATTCAGAAAACATAGGTTTTGGAACTTTATTAAACAAGCATTAGAAAATGTCATAAAGAAAGGTTTATTTAGCATTAATAAAGAGAGCTTAATTCAAGAAATATTATTCATTAGCAGAAATAAGTAAAAATAAGCATTTCCAAACCCTAACTATCTCCCTGTCTCTACTCTCATCGCCTGAAAATAAAGTCTTTAATAAAAGCTGCTTTCCTTACGTACGTTGTCCATCAGCATAACACGTCCCTTTGGAATCAAAAGCGCAAGACAAATGTCTGTTCTTTGAGCCCATTCTTATACCCTAAAACTAAAGCTAATCTAACTATTTTCACATTCCAACAGTTGAATTCGAGCTCTCCATTGGCTGAGCCACCTCATGCCACAGTAAATTGTGGCATCTTCTACTTCATGTCCGGGCTTATTCACTAGCTCATTGTTCATGCACAAAATCTTGGCGACACTTCCTTAGGCTGTTACATTTTGTAGCAAAGATGTTCAAGCAATACAAAATTTGTCACGTCTCTTCCTTTCAACCTTGAGCTTGTCAGTTCTGAGCTTCCCGTGGCACCTTAGCAAACCTCTCCACAGAGTCACTTTTGGCAGTTCTTTTCAAAACTTTTCAAAATAAAAGTTCATAGGCTTTTCATCATCTTCAAAATAAATTTTCTCATGTGGCTTTTTATCAACAGGCCTCTTTTCAGAAAGCGTCATTTTTCTGTGCCACTTCTTCTTGCGTCACTTTTTAAAGCATTATTTTTCTCTGCAGCCAACTCTAAGCTTTATTTGTAAAACTATTATATAAACAAACATAAAACATGAATTAATTAAGGAATTGACATTTGTTCTGTTACCCACCCACCTTTGCTAATTAATTAACCCACTAGTCTATATTACCTAGCAGAAGCAAACAAATAAAGCAGCGTTTGTATCTACCATTCTTCATTTAGTCCAGTAGGATTCTCCACATACCTGTATAAAATAAAAAGACACAACATAGACAAAAGCATATATACAATAGGCACATGTCATTAATTGAACAGCCGCAATTAATATTGACAAGACAATAGACAAACAAAACAAGGTTAATTAATTATTTTTAAAACGTACTCGCTGCAACATAGAGCACATAATGTTAAACCCACATGTTTGTGAATGCAATTTTATTCTAGGTTGGTTTAATACCATGCAGTCAAACATATTAGTTTTATTAAATATTATGGAAGTCTGACTTCACAAGGCTGAACAAAATATTGTTCATTAACCTGCTCCATCAATGCAAACAGCGAAAAAACAGCTTGCTGCCTCACAAGTATACTGTCCAGCCCTGACGTGTTTCGTGCTCTCTGCAGCACTTCTTCAAAGGGTTGAGGACTTACTGCGAATGAAACCAGTCCTTCATTCCTTCACTCGTTTGTACTACCTAACCACCGCCTCAGTGGGCGTGGCCATAACCATGGCCAGATGGTTCTTGTAGTGCAAGGGTTTTCCTCCAGTGAGTTGGCTGTTTCATTCAAGGTGCAAATTAAATAAAATCCCCAGTGGGTTGTGGGGTCAGTGTCACAGTTCAAACACCCCATAAATTACATCACCGGCTTTCCCCTGCTCCTCACGCTGACTCGTCGATTGGCGCTTCAGCTCGGACTGCAAACTGCAGCTGGGTTCACCTCGTGGCTCAGGCAACAAGCCACATTAAATCCATCACAAAAAGCTTGCCTGGAATGAGGGAGCCACAAACAGGAAAGTGAAATGCTGCCGCTTTTAATGTTGATGCAAACAGCGAAGAAACAGCTTGCTGCCTCACAAGTATACTGTCCAGCCCTGACGCGTTTTGTGCTCTCTGCAGCACTTCTTCAAAGGGTTGAGGACTCACTGCGAATGAAACCAGTCCCTTATTCCTGCACTCGTTTGTTCTTCCTAACCACCGCCTCAGTGGGCGTGGCCATAACCATGGCCCGATGGTTCTTGTAGTGCAAGGGTTTTCCACCAGTGAGTTGGCTGTTTCATTCACGGTGCAAATAAAATAAAATCCCCAGTGGGTTGTGGGGTCAGTGTCACAGTTCAAACACCCCATAAATTACATCACTGGCTTTCCCCTGCTCCTCACGCTGACCCGTCGATTGGCGCGTCAGCTCGGACTGCAAACTGCAGCTGGGTTCACCTTGTGGCTCAGGCAACAAGCCACATTAAATCAGGTACAAACGCGTTTCGGCGGTACGCCTTCGTCAGTGTAAGGCGGCCGCCATGACGCTACTCATTTAAATACAAAAATAGAAATAATACTGCGATCACGTGGGAGATGTCACCGCTAGACGCCATCTTAGTGTCATTTAAACAATTCATTATAAGTGATGCAAATGATTAATTCCTATAATATATAAACCATTCTAAACAGCTCAAGCCACAGTAATTATTTAGGCAATTTAGGCAATGGAAACATAAACATAAATAAACACTCCCAAGTTCATATGGGGCATTGGCTGTCAGTCTCGCACTATTTACCAATTCGTACTGGCGTAGTTCCATGATTTTGAAATTTCTGCAGGAGTCTAGCAGTCTCTAATAAATACAAATTCAGACAGTACCATCCTGGTAGATCACCATTAACTAGGATATAGCCCTGTATGGGCTCGCTATTGAAATAATTTCAGCTCATTCTTGCTAGACAAAGCACTCAATAAAGCCCTGGATGGGCATTTACTTTAAAAAAAAAAGGGGATGGGGAAAAACTAATAATTACGAAGAAACAAGTGCGACAAACCCCACAGACAAAAATTGATGAACTGTGACTTCAAATCCTAAATTATAAAAAATAAGAAAGAAAAACTCTAATGCTATATACAGTATTTACAAGTGAACCCTAAGTTCCTCCCCCATGTTCAGTACTAGAGGTGTTTTGGTGGCCAGGTCAATGATATAGCGAGATTCAAGTCTCCTCAGATGTTTCTCTCTATCACCGCCACGCGGGTCCCTGGCCACATGATCCAAGCAGAAGTATTTCAAGAGTCTACGATTGCTGTCATGGTGTGATTGGAAATGTCGTGCTACAGGGTAATTACTGTCATTATTCTGTATGGCCCTTTGGTGTTCTAATATGCGCATTTTGGCTGGATGGATCGTGCTGCCCACATACCTAAGGCCACAAGGGCAACTTAGGCAGTAGACAACAAAGGGTGTGAGGCAGTTCATGAATTTCTTGATTTTAATGGGCTCTTCTTTTCCTGGTATGGAGTAAGTTGTAATTTTCTTACTATCCGCACAGGCTTTGCATTTGCTGCACGGATAGAAGCCTGCGAGTCCCTGTATGCCTTTGCTGATAGGTGGTAAATGATTTTGGACCAAAGGGTCTTTGAGAGATTTGGTTTTCCGGAAGGTAATGGACGGATAAGAAGAGATATCCCGGCCAATGATTGGGTCTGATTTCAATACACTCCAATTGAAGTACATGATTTTCTTAAGACTCTTAGCCGCATTGGAGAAGTTAGTAATGAGTCTAAGATTGTTGTTTCCTGTACTATTTTTCTTCGGGACATCCTTAATAAGCTCTCTTCTGTTTATAGCCTCCGACTTTTTCCATGCCTCCTTCAACACCTTCTCCTTGTAGCCACGCTCCCTGAATCTTTGGAGACAATCTGTGCCTACTTCTAAAAAATTCTCAGGTCTGGAGCTGTTGAGTTTTATACGCAGAAGTTCCCCATAAGGGATACTGTTTTTTAGATTGCTCGGGTGGCTACTGCGTGCATGAACCACTGAATTACCCGCTGTGGGTTTTCTAAACAGTGACATCTGCATAAGTCCATCAGTTACAAACACCCTGACATCTAGGTAGGTGACTTCACTCGCAATTATCTCGCCATAGACTCTCAAATTCAATGTATTGCTGTTCAGATACTTGATGTAATCCGAAACTGACTCCTCACTTCCTCGCCAGACTATAAAAAGATCATCAATGTATCGTCTCCAAATAATGGTCTTTTCAACCCAGTGATCACAGGAGTCTGACCAGGCAGCCCGCTTCTCCCACCAGCCGACAAACAAGTTTGCGTAGCTGGGGGCGAAGCAGGCTCCCATGGCCGTCCCCCGTTTTTGCCTATATACCTGTTCCTGAAATATAAAGATGTTATTAAACAGGCAAAATTGCAGGAATTCAATCAGCATTTCACTGTGGTTGGTGAATCTCGATGGTCGTTGTTTTAAAATCTGTCGAATAGCGTCTATGCCTTGTTCATGCGAAATGCTAGTATATAGACTAGCTATATCCAGAGTAACCATAAGGAAGTCAGGCTCCCATGGGCTCGCTTCAATATAATGTAGGAAGTCTTTAGTGTCTCTAGTGTAGGAAGGCAGTTCCTCGACAAACGGGAAAAGATAGAAGTCAATGAATCGTGACATATTCTCAAGTAACCCACCAATGGAGGAGATTATCGGACGCCCAGGCAGTTTTTCCGCATCCTTATGAACCTTTGGCAGGTGGTAAAATGTGGATAATCTCGGATACGAGACCTCAAGAAATTTGTACTCCTGCAGCGAGAGCATTCCTCTGTTATACCATTTGAGGATCAATGTCTCATAATTGGTAATGCTGTCCAGGTACTCTTTCATAGTTATTGGCAAGTAATTATCCCGATTGCTCAGTTGGGCAAGGGCTTTGTTGCAATAGTTTGTATGGGTCTGTAGGACTACATTGCCGCCCTTATCCGAGGGTCCTATTACTATGCTTGTGACTGATTCAAGTTCTTTGACAGCCTTCCTCTGATCATAGGAGAGATTCCATTCAGATTTGATGTTTCCTCTCTCATCTTCTCTCATTTGTCGGAGATCTAATATCATTTTGTCATGAAATACGTCTAGTCTGTGGTGTGAACTTGGACACTGGTTTAAATGGACTTGCTTCTCTAGTTTGGCTGCTTGTGGGGCTATTGCCGGTCATTGCCATGACTGGAAGCTTGATAGTAGTCACTGTTCCATCTACATTCAGATCTTCTAATGCTGCCAGGAGCTCTAGTTCTTCATCATTCATAGTGCTCCTATGCGGTTGCTCAGATGGATTATCAGAAATGCTTCCAGGACCCATGCCTTTCAGTTTGAAGAATTTGAAAAGTTTGATTTTGCGCACAAATTTGAAGATGTCTATGGGTGTTTGCGCATATTCAAAGGTACTGGTTGGGCAGAATGGCAGTCCTAGCTTGAGGACCGATTCCTCTGTTGGTGTCAAGATTTTAGGTGTTAAATTAATGATTGTCAGATTTTCCGTTCTTGCGGCCATTTCACTCGGCATTATTTCCGTTGCACAGTTCTCTTGGGCCTTGTGTAGGAACCTGCTCCTCTTTTTGGACGGGTGCCCCCCACCTCTCCTTGTGCGTCGGCAGCTGACAGTTCCGGCGGTCTTCCCTTCCCCCCTCGTAGCCACGATTGTCGAATGAGATCGAACTCCTCATGAAAATGGGGAGGCGCTGGTCCACTCACTCCTGCGCCGCCGCATGGTTCAGCGTCTGAATGCTCGGCCCCTGAGACCTCATATTCTGAGGTGTCCCGTTATACTGTCGGTTGTTGGGATCTATTTCTCCTCAAGTCTCGTCTTGGGGCGTCGTACTTGCGAGCAAAAGTAAGGATTCTGCCCTGCCCGTAATCCTTTGTATCTCTCTGACAAAGACGAGTGCATTTGTTGTAGTCTGCTGCCATTACGCGTTTCGGCCGTACAAGCGGCCTTGATCACATGACAGCTCTCACACAAGTGTCCCGCTATTTACAGTGCTAGTGCCACATAAATTCATGGATATAAACAAAATACTTTGCAACTGCTCATTAATACCCGCATGAATGCTTAGGGTGTTGATAGGTTGATGAAATGGCATCCTGTTTACTTGTGACATATAATATGTCCACAATATAACAATATAAATATTTTCATAAACAATCCCATGCCTTCATTCATAATAATATACATGCTTAAATGCCATGTTAGAGCAGAAATGTAAAGTTCACGAATTGTATAGGTTTAAAAAGTTACAAAAAAAGAGAGATTATAGTGCTCGCCTAACGTGGAAATTAAAATATATCAACATTTATTCAAAACAATATGTGCATGGAAATATATACATTATAATCAAAGATCACAGTCTCATTATGTCATATGTTACTCATGTATCGATTTGTCCCATAAGCTCTCATGATTCTTTTTCTAAGTCAGACTGGTCCACAGCCTTGCGTATTCACTCATTGTTTAATGCTTATTATACACTGCAGTGGACTCCTATGTAGTCTGCAGTAACTTTAAAGTGACAATGTGCTACAGTACCTCTGATTATAGTGCCTAATGCCTTTTAAAGTGCAAATAAAGAGGGAACTATAATTCAAGTAAATCAGGTGTGCAAAATTATCTATACAGTAATCAATTCATATATACTTGGTCAGCTTCTCAAACCAGATTTCATAAGGACTGAGTTAATGCCAATAATAATAAATAAATACTGTAAAAACTCTGTTTAAAAATGACCGGAAATAGAACACAATGATAAAATTACCCTATGTAAAATGTATTTATTTATTTATTTATTTATTGACATTTGTAGAGCGCAGCGAATACCCGCAGGCGTCTCGGAGCTAACAATTCATCTGTTTCCTGCTCGTACTCAAAGTCTCATTGATTGAACAGCCATGTCTTTAAAAGTTTTCGGAACTGGTGGAGTGAGGAACTCGTCCTGATGTTTTGAGGAAGAGTATTCCATAGTTTGGGTGCAGCCACTAGGAAGCGGCGGTCACCCCAAGACACTGTTTTTGATCGTGGGATTACTAATTGGTGTAAGGTAGAAGAGCGAAGCTGTCTGCAGGGTATATAAGGTTTCAATTGGTCCTTACGAGAATGCGGCCCTTGGTTGTTTAGTGCCTTGTAGACTATACATAAGGACTTAAACTTTATTCTGTTTTGGATCGTTAGCCAATGAAACTGCCTTATCGTTTCTGATATGGGTTCGAACTTAGAAGTTCCAGAAAGCAGTTGTGCAGCCGCATTCTGTATTGACTGTAACTTTTTTGTGACCCTGACCTGAGCAAGAGGTGAACCAAATGCTGCTGGCCACCAGCATGAAGGCCATATTGGAAGAAGAGGACCAAAGATGACTACCTCAGTTTTTTCTGAGTTGAGCTTGAGGCAGTTTGTAGCCATCCATTCTCCTATTACAAGCAATCCGTCTTTAAAGTTTTGTGCCACTTGTCCTCCGTCACCCTTGATGGCCAATACCAACTGCGTATTGTCAGCATAAGATGTTAGGCTCATCCCATATGCTCTGATGACATTGGCAAGGTCCGACACATAGATATTAAATGGTGTCGGACTGAGGGATGAGCCTTGGGGAACCCCGCATGGCAGCGAGAGTTGAGCAGATTGGAAAGGTCCATGGGTGACCGCTTGAGTTCTGTCAGCGAGAAAGGAGGCAAGCAGGTCTCTGGCAGAGTGACAAATGCCTAGCTTTCCGACACGGTCGACCAAGATGTTATGGTCGACCGTGTCGAAAGCTGCTGATAAATCCAGCAGTACTAAAATTGCAGTCCCACCTTGGTCCCGGATAGTCCTGACATCGTCAGCTGCCTTAATAAGGGCAGTTTCGGTCCCATGGTACCTCCGAAAGCCGAATTGTGAGTCATCCAGCAATCGGTGTCTCTCTATGTAGTCTGAGAGTTGGGAATTCATGGCCTTTTCCGCCACTTTGGCTAAAAAAGGAAGACTAGCAATTGGCCTATAATTTTTCAGTTCGTTTTTATCTAAACAGGGTTTTTTTAATAAAGGTTTCAATAAGGTGTTTTTTAACAAGTTCGGATAGCTCCCTGAAGACAGGATAGAATTACAGACTTGTGTCAACACTGGTACAATGGACTCCATTACTGGTGATAAAACTGAAAAAGGGCAAGGGTCAAGAGCGGAACCTGTTTTGATGGTTGATACGATGGTCCTTATGTGGTCACCTGTGACGGTATGAAAACTAGAAAAAGCATTAGACGAATGTGCGCAAAGTGGGGCCGTGTTCGTCGTAGGTGGTTTGGAAGCAAAAGCTTGATAAATATCATCCACCTTGGTGAAGAAAAATTTCGCCAAGGCGTCACATAATGCTTGTGACGGGGGGGGGAATGAGGTCTGGGGCATTACCTGCCAACGTTTTAGTGATTTCGTACAGTGGCTTGCTAGAGTTTTTTGCTTGATCAATTTGGTCTGTATAGAACAATTTTTTTGCGTTTATGATCATAGATTTGTACAGTGCCAATGATTCTTTATAGACTTTCCTACTAGCCATATCATAAGTTTTTCTCCAACGTCTTTCCAGATTCCTGCTAGTCTGTTTTTGCAGTCTTAGATAGTCAGAGTACCATGGAGCGGTCGGTTTAGATCTATTCCTGGACAAGGATTTAGTAGGGACTGTATGCTCCGTTGCGTGAGAAAGCCAGGTCTGGAATTGTAATGTTGCCACATTGGGATCGGTGGACACCGTAGGACAAGTATTGTCCAACTGTGTTTTCAGCTCTATCTGGTTTATGTTCTTCCAGTCTTTGAAAGAACTTTGGTTAGTTATGCTGGGGTTCTTATTTCGATGAATCTTAGTTGTGATTTTACCGAATATGGCGTAATGATCGGTCCATGGCATTGGTAGAATGTCCGTTATTTGAAGACCCTCTACATTTGAAAATATGGCGTCTAAAGTGTGGCCTGCTGAATGCGTGGCAGAGGCAACTAATTGTTTTAACCCCAGTATTTCCATATCCGATATAAGGGAGGATGTGTCAGCTTGGTTGACTTGATCTAGGTGAAAATTCAGATCACCTAGAACTGTAAATGTGTTTTCTATGGCTAAGGTTTCCAGCATTGTATTGATATTAGCGAGAAAAACAGCCTTCGTCCCTGGAGGATGATATATCAGTATTCCCTTGAAATTGAAAAGGGAGCAGAGCTTTATTCCAAACTGCAATGCTTCGCAAGATGTGGATGGGATAGGGGTCGTTCTGACAGTGAAGCAATCTCTGGCTATAATGGCTAGGCCACCTCCTTTTTTCCTTACTCTATCCTGCAGATAGGCTTTATAACCAATGGGTACTGCAGTGACCAACTCCGGCTCTGACGACTCATCTGTCCAGGTTTCGGTGACAAAAAGAATATCTAGTTTATTATCGGTAATGAGGTCAGCTACTTCCTGGCTGTGTTTACATAGTGAGCGGGCATTAATAAGTGCCATTAAAAAAGAGTCGTTTTTGATAGTAGTCAACTGATTGGGATGAGCGGGAGCGGTATATAGAGGAATTGAAATTTTGCAGTATGGGCAAGGCGCACTGAGAGCGTGTGAAACCTTAGAAGGATCTAGTCTTGGGCAGCTTAAATCAGGTGATGGTCTGAGTTCTAGTAAGGTCATGCGTGAGTAGGAGAGGTAGTGAGTACTCGGCGACCGACCAGGGGTCGGGAAGGTCTGATGTTTTTATGCATAGGAACGGGGGAGGAGGGCGGGAGGGTTCCAACCACTACACCGCCACCCTTACCTCGCTCAAGATGGCTGCTGAGGTGGGTGGGGTGATGTGTCAGCGCGTGGGACCAAAGCGCTGTGGAACTAAAGAGCCTGTGTGCAGCCTCGGGGCGACGCTAATCTCGCGCGAGGTGAGGGCTAAAATAGTAAGAATGAGCTGTTTAAAATATATACAATTTTTTTTTAAAATGCTGTTTTTAATCAATAGCGCGCAAGAGAACACAAAGAGTATAGCAAGGTGCCCCCGGCTTACCGCCTCAGGGGAGAGTGTGAAACAAATGATTTTGCCTGGAAGGGAGTCTCCAGCCCTTAAGTAATCTGGGAGGGCGGGAGGGTTCCAACCACTACACCGCCACCCTTACCTCGCTCAAGATGGCTGCTGAGGTGGGTGGGGTGATGTGTCAGCGCGTGGGACCAAAGCTCTGTGGAACTAAAGAGCCTGTGTGCAGCCTCGGGGCGACGCTAATCTTGCGCTGAGGTGAGGGCTAAAATAGTAAGAATGAGCTGTTTAAAATATATACCTTTTTTTTTTAAACGCTGTTTTTAATCAATAGCGCGCAAGAGAACACAAAGAGTATAGCAAGGTGCCCCCGGCTTTCCGCCTCAGGGGAGAGTGTGAAACGAATGATTTTGCCTGGAAGGGAGTCTCCAGCCCTTAAGTAATCTGGGAGGGCGGGAGGGTTCCAACAACTACACCGCCACCCTTACCTCGCTCAAGATGGCTGCTGAGGTGGGTGGGGTGATGTGTCAGCGCGTGGGACCAAAACGCTGTGGAACTAAAGAGCCTGTGTGCAGCCTCGGGGCGACGCTAATCTCGCGCCGAGGTGAGGGCTAAAATAGTAAGAATGAGCTGTTGAAAAAATATATACAATTTTTTTAAAAAACGCTGGTTTTAATCAATAGCACGCAAGAGAACACAAAGAGTATAGCAAGGTGCCCCCGGCTTTCCGCCTCAGGGGAGAGTGTGAAACGAATGATTTTTATAACCAATAACCAATCATTAAAAAACAAGGCTAGCTCCGATCTTAAAATTTCATAAAACTTGCATAAACATAATTTTATATCATCAAATTCAATGTGCAATAGGTTGAAGACTGTAATAATGATGCTCAATAAAGACTCTTATAATTATAGGAAAGTATGAAGGTCTTCCGTAGCACTGAGCCCACCCGTGTATTTAGAATCGAACTCTAATATATAACTGGTCTCCAGGCATCTCAATTTCGGTTCTCTATCAACCCCTCGTTTGGTAATAGGGATGGATTCAATGGCAAAATAGTTAAAATGCTGTGGGTTGCTATCATGTACAGACTGAAAATGCCTTGCAACTGGATAATTTTGGTCTTTGTTAATTATCGCCATAATATGTTGCAAAATATGTTTGTGGACGGACAGTTTGGTGCTTCCTACGTATTTTAAATGGCAGTCACACTCCAAGACATAAACAGAATATTCAGTCTTGCATGTTTGGTGTTGCTTGATTTCCCTAGCCGTATTGGAAAAAGCAATTTAAAAAGTTTTCACATTGGTTCCAAACTGACTTGCCTTACATGATAGACATTTAAAAAATCCCTTTCTGATCGTCAACCACATGTCTTTGCGGCAACTCTCCTGACTGTTTTTAGTCAACATGTTACCCATACTCATAGATCTTCTAAAAGTGATAGAGGGATTAGAGGTCATCTGGTCACCTATCACAGGGTCATCTTGGATAAAGTGCCAATTGCGTCTTATGATACTCCTCAGTTGTTTCTCCTGTTTTGAGTATATCAAAATCGTACGTGTTGTGTACTCTGTGTAACCACTACCTGGGATGATTTTGGGTTATAGGTAAGGAGATCCTCCCTGGCCCTCGCTTGAGATTTTCTTATAGCGGCGTCCACTATCTATGTACTCTAGCCCCTGGCTAAAAATCTGTCATGACTTTCAATTTGCCTAGTCCTCGCATCCTCTGGGTCACTGCAAATGCGTTGGATGCAGAACATTTCTCCGTAGGGAATGCTCCTAATTAAATGGGGAGGATGGGCACTTGATACATGTAAAAGTGTATTACCTGCAGTGGGCTTGCTAAAAAGGTTAGTGGTTAAAACAATATTTTCTACTAAAATTTGAACATCTAAAAAAGTCACGGAGTGCCTGCTGATAGTAAAAGTGAATTTAAGATAAAAAACGTTCTGGTTAATTTCATCTATTAATTTTTGGGAACTTTTCTCACTTCCTCGCCACACAAAAAAGATCGTCAATAAACCGTAACCAGGAGACAATGTTAGTGGTGTATGTTTGTTCATACTTACGCATGAGGCCCAGTTCCTTCCACCAGCCCATAAATAAACAGGCATAGCTGGGGAAGAAACTCGCTCCCATTGCGAAACCCTGAATCTGTTGATAAAACTGGCAATTAAAAAGGAATAGATCGTTTTCTAGGCTGAAAAGTAACATATCTAACAACATTCGCGTGTGTTGAGCATACATCATAGGTCTAGTACTAAGAAAATAATCCACCGCTCACAGTCCATCCCTATTTCTAATACAGGTGTATAAAGAACATACATCCAGTGTTACAAGTAGTAGTTCAGAATCCCAAGACAGATCTTTGATTTTATTTAGAAAGTCACTTGTATCCTGGACATATGACTTAAGTTGCTTCATATGCACCTGTAATAAATAGTCTATATATCTGGAAAGATTCTCCATTGGCCCGTCACAGGCTGCAATGATGGGCCTGCCTGATGGGTTCTCCACGATCTTGTGGACTTTCGGTATAAAATAGATAGATGGCACCAACGGATGTTCTTTCTTGATGAATCTATACTCGTCCCAACTGAGGAGCCCTAAACTTTTCCAGGCCAATAAGTTTTTGAATAAGGAGTCCCGAGTGTTCTTATACTTTAGTGGAGTACTTTTCTTGTAACATTGAGGATCATTTAATTGACTGTATGCTTCCTTCATGTAGTCTTCCATAGGCCTAAGGACAATATTTCCGCCCTTGTAAGAGGTTCTTATCACCACATTTTGCTTTTGCAATTTTTGTGATCAATTGATTGTATTTCCTTTCCCTGATAGTATATGTTTTTTTTATCTATTGGTGGCTTAATTTAGCTTTTTAATCTGATTTACGACATGGTCACTAAAAGAATCAAGTCCATCCCGGGCCATTAGGGGAACAAACTTGGATTTATTTTTAAATGGCGTTTCAGGTCTGGTTTGTCCCCCCAGGGAGGGCATGTCCTTCTCCATCTGCCAGTTCACACAAGTCCTGATATAACCCTATATCTGGGACTGCTAGCCCCGAGAAATCTTTACTGGTTCCGGCCTTAATATTTGTACCTGTTGAATCAGTGAATTTTGTTGGTGGGATTTTTTGAGTTTCAGTTTTCTAATGAATTGATAAACATTAGGTCTCAGGATTCAGGACAAAAGAATAATCCAAGGGTAACTGTGTTTCTGCTAGTGACATATCGATGTTTGCTGGGTTCACGATGGCGTTTGCCTCCTGTTGTTTTATTGTACTGTCAGACCATGACGGATCTGAAGATGGTTTTACAAATTCCGTTTGGCTCGGCCCCGGCCTCGCTTCTTGGGTTCTCCATTTCCTGCGGGCCAGGCGTCTCCCCCTTCTCCTTTGGGATTTTGTTTTGTGACCTCAAGGTGTCCCTTCTGCCCTGTTTTAAAATGTCTAACTCTTCCCCCAATGTGAGCTTTATTCCATGCTCCACATTCCTTCTGGTACCTTCATTGTCCGACTCGCTTTCAGGCGCTGAACTTGCCTCCGAAAGTAAAGATAACTCAGAGTCTGCTTGTTTGTTCCATTATCCCCTTGTAAGCGTTTGTTGGCTTTAGCTGCCCTTAAAGAATCATAACGCCGTGCAAAGGTGAAAATGTGACCGTTGGCATAATCGTCACGGTCTCTTTTGAACTTGTATGCCTTGTGCACCTTTATTTTCTCCTCTTCGTTTGCCAGTCTCAAGGGGTTAGGCGCCTCATAAGTGGGGCTATCATAATGAGCAGCCTCCCAGGGATTATTTATTTATTTATTTATATATATATATATTTCTTAGGAAAATAAGATGTCATTATTCTCCTGATGTTTAAAACTGTCAAAGAGACTTCAATTTTACATAAAAGAAAAAAACATAAAAATTGCAAAACTACTATAACCACAATGCCGAGCGATTACACAGAGGAAATGATGTAACAATCATGTGACTGCCTTAAATAGGTTTGGAAAACAGCAGGAAGTTGATCGTGACCAAGATGCCTGCGGCATCGAAACGCGTTGATCTTATGCTTTCCAGTGCCTAAACTGTGAATAAAAGAAAATTGTGGCAAATCTAAGGGAGTGCGCCCATTTATCCCTCTTGCTGGAGGGAGAGTGTGATGTTATAAAACGGCATGGTTCCGCCGTAGGTGTCAGCACCCGTGATGAGCGCTTAAGAGTCGGGAGCCTGTGAACCAGCGTGTGGATATTTATCTTCACCCGACCGGAGTGAACGCTGACAGAAGGAGAGACGACGGCAGTATTTCCCGCTGCACGCACCGCTCCAGGCAGGAGGTAAGAGTGTGTCTGCAATCGGAAAGAAGTGGCCGTCTGGTTTGAACTTGAGAGCACAAATGTGAGAGGTCAGCTCAGCGCCGGAAAAGTCACCCGTTGTGGTAAAATTAATGCGACTACACTTCTATTGAGGAAACGCGCAAAAATAACCAATTTGACAAACGGGCACAAGTACGGCCTAGAAAAGTCCACAACAGCACGATAAAAATAAGAATTGAATCAATTTGCTGGCAAAATAGGAAAGCATTATGGAAGAAAGAGCGGCAAAGCGAAATGAATTACTAACGACTATGTTTGTTAAGGGAAACACGGGTTTGGAGAAAAAAGATAAAACCAGTAAAACGGACACAACAAAAACTGACACCAAAAGCAAATTAAGAACATGGGAAAAGTTAAGCAGAAAGGAAATAAATAAGTCATGGGAGTTAATAACTCTGAAAAAATACCTGGAAGTTCGCAGAGTCCCCAGAGGGTTAAGGATATTACTAATGCCAAGCCACCAGGACACGTCAAATGAATTATTAGAAGAATGGGGTGAATTCATTATACAATCTTCACTGGGACTGGTAGGCATACTAGTGAAACACATTGAAATTGGTTTAGAAAAGATCCAAGTTGAACTAAATGAAATAGAAAAAGAAGTCGCGCAATTGAAATTAAACAATGACATGGTCAAATTTAAGGAGGATCTAGAAAGCCAAATTGAAAAGCATGAGGATACAGTGAGAGAAAGGAAGCACAACAAATTTATCCGTGACACGGTGGATTATGAGGAAGGTCGAATCTTTACCTTCTCCAGGAAGTATGATTATTATAAACAATTATCTTCCAAAAATCAAACAGGTTATATGTCCGCAAGTGCCTCTTCCCTATCGTCTTCGGTAGCATCAGTGGAACTAGGTGGTGAAGAACCAGGAACATCAATTAATAACGAAAACAAGCCTTTTTTAGAGGATATGCGCCTCGTGCTGCAACAGCGACAGTGGGAACAGCAGCGAGGCGCTCAAAATCAACAAAGAGGAAAAGGTCGGGGACGACAATGGACATTCCCCAAAAAAAGACAAGAAGGGGGAAAAGGAACAAACGAAGCAGCCCCAAAAGTGGGAACAGAAACACGGAGCATGCGCCAGAAGAAGGGGACCTAAAGAACGAATTACAAATCATAAATCTGTCAAAGAGAATTATAACAGAAACGGAAACTTCTCTACTCAAAAGGGGCATAAATTTCTGCCCTAAAAAGAAAATGAATATGGCTCAGGTGCGAATTGACTTCTATCTATACATACGAAAAATCAAACTTGCAAAATTCTTTGAAGAGAATAAGATGAAGCCCAAAAAAACTCAGATGAGTGAAGAACTCCCCGAGGGTTTAAGAACAAGGGATGCCCCTGCATATACTACACTAATCAACTTAGATGTAATGAATGAGGAAGAATCAACACTAAGTCAAACCATTGCTCAGGCAGGAGCAGGTCTAAGCCAAAAGAAGCCAAATTCAAAATTCTATCCACAATTAACCCCTGGCAACAAAGTGGATATGTTCCAGGAAGCTGTAATACAAGATCTGCAAAAAATCAAAGGAATTAACTATAAGGACAATTTAACATCAGAAGAACGACTAGCACTGAAAAACTTAACCATGGACGATCAAATTGAAATCAAAATGGCTGATAAAGGGGGAAACATAGTGGTGTGGGAAAAGAGTACCTACATCACTGAAGCACATCGTCAATTAAGAGATACAAAATACTACGAGAAACTTAAAGGTAATCCAACAAAGGAAGTAAAAGAGAAGTTGGATAATAACTTACAACAATGGAAAGAGAAAAACTTGATAGATGATGATGAATTGAAATACCTGACAGTGAAACACCCCATTACAGCCACTATTTACTTTTTGCCAAAAGTGCATAAGGACAAAAAGAACCCTCCTGGGAGGCCCATATTATCAGCGAAGGGCTCCCTACTTGAACCAGTCTCAAACTATATTGACTTTTTTCTGAAGCCGTATGTGTTACAACTAAGTTCCTATATTCAGGACACTAATGATATGTTGAGGAAACTACAAAACATCCCGTGGCAAGACTCCTACCAACTCATAACTATGGATGTCATATCCCTATATACAAATATTGAGAACGAGATGGGGATAAAGGCGTGTGATCACTTTCTACAGGAGAGAAACATCAAATATCGGAATCATAATCAAATGCTCCATGAAATGATTTTATTATGTTTATCCCAAAATATTTTTCTATTCGGTGAAGAACTCTACCGTCAAAACAACGGGACTGCTATGGGCTTTTCTTTTAGTCCAAATTACGCTTGCTTAGCCATGGGCTATTGGGAGAAAGAAGTTGCATGGGCACCAGAATATGATAATATGACCAGCAAAATCATGTGCTGGATCAGATTTATCGATGATCTCCTGATTATTTGGGATGGATCCCAAGATGAATTTAAAGAATATCACACAGCCATTAATGGAAGCATGGCAGGGATAAACCTGACATATGAAATCAGCAATCAGGAAATAACCTTCCTAGACACTCATATCTATATCAAGAACAATGAGATACAATCAACCCTGCACAGAAAGTCTACTGCAACCAATGCTACATTAGAAGCAACGAGTTTTCATCAAAATTCGTTAATCTCTAGTATCCCCTATGGAGAGTTCCTCCGAATAAGACGCATATGTAGCGAGGAATCAGAATGGCAAAGACACAGTGGGGAAACCAAAAAGAGATTTAAAAATCGGAAATACAATCAAGGAAATGTAGAACAATGCTGGCAGAGAGCAAATGCAAAAACAAGAGAAGATTGCCTGAAACAACATACCATGAAGAAAGATGAAAAAGAACCAATCAGATTGATTACGGATTTCGCAGAAGGAAGCAAATTGTTCTTAGACATTTTAAGAAAAAACTGGAAAATTTTGCATTTGGACGAAACGGTGGGCAAAATAGTTGGAAATCACCCAACGGTAACCTTCCGGAGAGCCCCCAATTTGAAAGATCAATTGATCCATAGCCATTGCAAAACACAAAAGGACAAGAAAAAAGACTGGCTAAAAACAACTGGTTTTATCAAATGTTATGGGTGTAAAATGTGCCAAATCGCCAAACAAACAAAAGAGGTGAGGATGCCAAACAACAAGACGTGGCAAATACGTCAACTGATCACGTGTAAAACTGAATTCACAATCTATGGAATTGAGTGCCCATGCCCCTTACTATATGTGGGAAGCACGAAGGGTGAGTTGAAAAAACGCATCATGGAACATGCAAGAGCAACCACGCATAAAGATCGAACAAACGCAGTGGCCAAACATATGGAACAGGCGCACAATGGAGACTGGCTAAAACTCAAATTCTTTGGCATAGAAACAATACCAAAACACATCCGTGGCGGTGACAGAGAGAAAACTCTAAGACAAAAGGAATCACGCCACATAATAAATTTCAGAACCCTAAACCCGTGGGGCCTTAACCAATCGGAGGAGTTGTACATTCATCTCGGCTGAACAGAAGCAGTAAAGTCAATTGACAAATGACAAGATGAGTAAGATCTGGAATTTGGAGAAAATGAAGATGGAGATAAAACAACACCCCACTAGAGGGGAGAAAACAAATAGAAAACAAATCACAAAACGCCAAAAAGAAATGACTCCCACCTGAGGGATTGAATTGAAAACATGAACAAAACTATCAAAAGGCAAAAAGACTTTGATTCCCACTGGAGGGATGATAATATAAGGGATGAAAAAGCCTCAAGTGGTAGGAACTTTCTTAGGAAAATAAGATGTCATTATTCTCCTGATGTTTAAAACTGTCAAAGAGACTTCAATTTTACATAAAAGAAAAAAACATAAAAATTGCAAAACTACTATAACCACAATGCCGAGCGATTACACAGAGGAAATGATGTAACAATCATGTGACTGCCTTAAATAGGTTTGGAAAACAGCAGGAAGTTGATCGTGACCAAGATGCCTGCGGCATCGAAACGCGTTGATCTTATGCTTTCCAGTGCCTAAACTGTGAATAAAAGAAAATTGTGGCAAATCTAAGGGAGTGCGCCCATTTATCCCTCTTGCTGGAGGGAGAGTGTGATGATATATATATATATATATATATATATCCAACGAAAAGTTTTGGCATTAAGCTGAGGTGGCCTCTGTCAGCGGCGGGCCATGGACGGGATCGCCACTCCCTACAAACCAGACACACACGTTCACGTTTTCCAAGAACGGAGTCCAGGCCAGCATTAGTGTTCAAAACCGGATTTATTCCAAAGCTTTCACTCGACGCGTTTCGGGAATCCCGAAACGCGTCGAGTGAAAGCTTTGGAATAAATCCGGTTTTGAACACTAATGCTGGCCTGGACTCCGTTCTTGGAAAACGTGAACGTGTGTGTCTGATATATATATATATATATATATATATATATATATATATATAACACCTCTGAAGAAGTTTTTAAGTTAAAACGAAACGCGTCAGGTGCCTCTACACTGCTGAAATAAATGCTGCCTGCAATCTGAATACCGTGTGCGTCTCCCCTCTTCTTTCTCTTCATATCGGGAGAGAATACCAGGTGAGATATATATATATATATATATATATATATATATATATATATATATATATATATATATATATATATATATATATATATATCATGTCTGCATTAGTTTGCTAATACTGCTGTATTCGTGTAAGTGCAGGCTGCTGTGGATTCAAGCGCACGCATTTGGAAGACTGTAGCAGCATCTGCTTGTATAATGGCAGCACGCACGTTTTAGAAGGTATTTGAGAGGCAGGCTTTTCGTCTTGCTAGAGTATGGGGACAAGCAACCTTGGTGGACACACAAGACACGCGTTGGCCAGCGCTCTCCTTGGAGTGTGGAAGATCTGCCCTGACACCTTGCACTAGTCTCACGCGAACACCAGCCCATCCCTTTACTGCGGTTTCACATCTGTACATCAAGCTAGCCTGTCGACAGCTTATCGGCTGCGGAGTCCCAGCCTGTCCTGCCAGACTGTCTGGGAAGTGTAAGTCCCCGCTAACGGGCGCGAGCCTCCAGCAATTAGATGTCTGCCAAGCAGCGCCCCACCCCCTCGCGCCCTCTAGTCAGACCCCCCCCCCCCCCTCCTTCCCGACCCTGGTCTTTACGAGGCCCTTGAGGCCGGGGTGGAGGCCCTGTTCACCGGTAGACACCCCTCTGATTGGTGGAAATGAGGGAAAGGCAATGAAGGACGGGAACGCTATAAATATAGGCTGCTCCATTGAACCCGGAGTCCGAGGAGCCCGCGCCGCTGGCAGCCACTGGAGGGAAGATGGAGAAAAGCGGGTAAGTAGCTGGAAGACGTTCAAGGAGAGGAAATCCATCGGGGGTTGGAGGGCAAGGAGTGTAGTGCCTGTAATCAGTGGTAGGAGGGATGAAAGGACATGCAGACAGGCGTATTTAGAACCCGTGGACAGGATGAGGGTACCTATACAGTGGAAAGTGCGTTTGTACAGGATAGGAGCACGTGTTTGTTAAACCATGTGCACACATTGAGCAAGTGAAGATGATGATACCAAGGGTGCATACCAGATGGGCACGTGTGGAAGATGAGGGGTGCGCACAGGTGAGGCAGCCTGTATATACCGCGAAGGTGTGTACTGGGGGAGAATGTGAACATAACAAGAACCTGATATAGGATGCGTATCTGTAGACGGCAGGGGCATGTGTAAAGAATGCAGGCATACAGGACTGTAGCGTGTTCGAGATAGGGCCACAAACATAGATAGAGAGCAGGTCCACGGAATGCAGTATGTGCGTATAATGAGAGCTTGTGCATCCGGGCCAATCAGAGCTCGTGACAAAACAATATCATGTAATGGATGACAGCACCTGTTTATGAAGATCTAACGGGTAGAGGGTGCAAGCGTGGGTACTAAAGGGACGAGGATGCGATATCAGGACGTGACTCCAGTAGTGCATGTGTGTATGACGAGACCACCCGTGCTTGAAGAGCGCATGCTAGTTTGTGAGAACGTGTGTAAATGGTGAGGGCAAGCATGGACGTCAATCCACCAAAATGCCAGGGTTAGCGCAAGTGAATTCACATGCCACTTGACCTTCACTTTCACTCATACATATATATGCTTGTACATACACATGCATTCACAAATACACATACTCTCTGTCTACACATTCACACACTCTTATATAAACACACAAAACTACAAGCAGGCACAAAACACACATACATTTAAAAGCATGTTTCTTTACTTGCCTCAGCTGCCAGGGAAAGACACATCCCAGCTATTTTTTGGTACTCCATCTTTCATTAAACTAATAGCGAATGAAGTAATGTTATTCACTATTCGTATAAAAACAAATTGACAAAAAACCGAGGTGATTAAAGCCGAGCTGCTTCTGTTCCTGCCCCTGATTTTGCCACTGCTGACGCCAGGGGGCACAAAGGCAGTGCCCGGGGTCTCAAGGGGCATGCCAAGGGTCGCAGCAGCCACCCTTGGCGACCCTTAAATGACGTCCACGAGGGCATGTTTACAGGATGACGACCTGTTCGTAACAGGGCTTGTATAGAGGGTGAACACACCAAGCACACTACGGGATAAAAGTACATGATTCTGCCGAAACAGACCACATATATGTGAAAAGGGCATTATGTGGACCGAGTACATGTGTACACGAGGGTGGCGCGCACAGGAATAGAGCACGGGTGCTTTAGAGCACTGGCACTTGAGAGCATGGGCACTTGAGAGCACGGGCACTTGAGAGCGTAGGCACTTGAGAGCATGGGCACTTGAGAGCACGGGCACTTGAGAGCACGGGCACTTGAGAGCACAGGCACTTGAGAGCACGGGCACTTGAGAGCACGGGCACTTGAGAGCACGGATACTTGAGAGCACGGGCACTTGAGAGCATGGGCACTTGAGAGCACGGGCACTTGAGAGAACAGGTACTTGAGAGCACGAGCACTTGAGAGCTCTGGCACTTGAGAGCATGGGCACTTGAGAGCGTGGGAACTTGAGAGCACAGGTACTTGAGAGCACAGGCACTTGAGAGCATGGGCACTTGAGAGCAAGGGCACTTGAGAGCATGGGCACTTGAGAGCACTGGCATTTGAGAGCACAGGCACTTGAGAGAACAGTCACTTGAGAGCACATGCACTTGAGAGCACGGGCACTTGAGAGCACGGACACTTGAGAGCACTGGCACTTGAGAGCACGGGCACTTGAGAGCACGGGCACTTGAGAGCACGGGCACTTAAGAACACGGGCACTGAGAGCACAGGCACTTGAGAGCACGGGCACTTGAGAGCACGGATACTTGAGAGCACGGGCGCTTGAGAGCACGGGCGCTTGAGAGCACGGGCACTTGAGAGCACAGGCACTTGAGAGCACGGGCACTTGAGAGCACAGGCACTTGAGAGCATGGGCACTTAAGAGCATGGATACTTGAAAGCACGGGCACTTGAGAGCACAGGCACTTGAGAGCACGGGCACTTGAGAGCACAGGCACTTGAGAGCACGGGCACTTGAGAGCACGGGCACTTGAGAGCACGGGCACTTGAGAGCACAGGCACTTGAGAGCACGGGCACTTGAGAGCACAGACACTTGAGAGCACGGGCACTTGAGAGCACGGATACTTGAGAGCACGGGCACTTGAGAGCACAGGTGCATGAGGAGGACATGGACACAGGTTGAGAACGCGTGTACTTGAGTATGAAAGATCCTAACCAAGAATGTAGAGTCAACAAATGGGAAGGGACCGGCTCCTCCATGGAGGACGAAAGCAGAGGGTGACAACTTCTCAGCTGGATCGGTGGCGTGTTTACAGGTCCCAGAGTGAGTGTGCAGGAACTCTGCAGGGCAGGCCATGTGTAAAGAATGTCAGCACGCCTACCGTCTCAGAGCAAATGTACAGAAGTATTGACCTACTGTTTTCACCGAAACTTATGCTTGCATCTTTCTTTGATTTCGCCAGGCTCGCTCCGGCGTTCTTGTGTCTCTTCGGTTTACTGGGGCCGTTCACCTCCGCCACAATCCACCACCAGACAAGTAAGCCACAAGCACGCTGTAAAACAAAAGTCATGATCGCAGTGTTGTTTTGCTCAGGAGCTTCCATTACCAATGAAAGTACTTCATTTAGTTGCTTTTGAATGTATTGTGCCAACATTTAAACAAGATAACTCAGTGAGTTCACAATCTGCTGGCAGATAAACTTCAGATCATAACCCCAGTGCAGAATTTCATCTATCTTTATTAAATGAGGAATGTTTAGTTTTGTAATATTTACAGCTATTATTTTAGCACAAATGTATCATTTAGTTGATGGTGAGGACCATGCAAATAACATGGGCCATAATTTCATTTTTTGCGTAAAATGATGCTTATTACAGTTTTTTCAGATAATAGCTATCAGAAGAGGCGCATAGAGGTACTTTGTAATTTCTTTAATTTCAATGTGAAATAAAACAGAAAATAAACATGTGGTAAACAGCCCAGACGGATAAAACTAAAATAAGAGAGGATAGTAGAGAATGAGAGAAAATTAATCTTCATTATGTAGTATTCCCGTGTATTGATTTATGGTAGGGCGATAAAAAATGAAAACTGTATTACATTGATCTAATTTATATATTAACGGTGTTTTATTATACACGTATATATGTACCTTATATATGCTGATGGGCAGAGTGCAATATGCTATTTATTTCCATTGGTGTTTGTGGTGTGGGTCCAAGACTCACAATAGGCAAAGTTAAGTCATGATGCACCTCCCCTCCTTCAATATTGATATTCAACAGCATATTGCACTCTAGGCATCTACGGGTAGGGTTTATGCCATTATGTTTTTTTTGTGTGAAATAGAAATAAAGGCGTCTGACCATAATCAGGCCGCAAGGGAGTAAAAGTGTGCAATGAGACAGAATCACAATTAATACATCTGAGTTATGTTCTTAGGAAAGTAGGTTAGAAGGAAATCTGTGAGACATTGAGCAGTGTTTTCTCAAGACAAGTCGGCACTGCTGTGGATATAAGTTTCAAATATAACAATTAATGTGTGAAACTGTGTTTATTAGTAAGCTTGATCTAAATTACATGTCTTATTGGGCCATATTTATTTCCACCAGCATGACATAGAGTAGATGCAGGTGTTTAAAGTGTAGTATGCTATTTATTATCATAGTTGAGTGTATCGCAGGGTCCTGACTCACAAAGGCAAAGTCTTGAATGGGTCATGATATCCCCATCTGCCCTCAATGATGATAAAAAAAGCATGTTAATCAATTTGCATTGGCATATATGTTTTATGCTATGCTTCTTTGGCATGCGCAGTAGATCTAAACAAAGCTATGCAGTCAGAGCTATGATACAGAAGGCAAAGCAATGCACTGAGATAAAATAAGACTGATCATATTGTGTGACTATTAGCAGAGTGGTTTTCATTGTAATATGTAGAGAAGCATTTATAAGTACACCTGTTTAAAGAAACACAGGAGGTTGGCCCATTTTATATTCACAGGAATGGCATAAATGGATTTCTATGGTGCAAAGGTCAAATCCCATGAAATTACCATAGTAAAGGTGAGGTGGATCCTGATCAACCATACTCTTGACCTACACTGCTTAAACTATGGGCCTGCGCAATCAAATTGTGCTCTCATTCAGCTTCAATAACTGACTAGAACTAATTAGCATAAAATATTTGAAAGAACAGTATAGTGTAATCCCCATATATATAAATAAATATTATAAATATATATGTATTTATAATATGGCTGTGATTCCTACAGGACGTTAGGAGACTAACTTCTACTTACCCGAGTGATCGGATCATCACTGCCCGCCCGCATACCTGTGTTTTCAAGAGGCTGCTGCCAGATGGCGGTCTGGGACTTCCCTAGAGGCGTTTGCATTGTCCTGCGCTTCCAGCCTCGGATTCTTGGACTATGGGGGCTAGGAAATAGGGGACACAAGTACATTTATTTCCAGCATCTTCGAAGGTCACTTTCCTCTGCGGCGCATTGAATTCCAACGTGGTGCAAGGCGGGATATGCAGTCCGTGGCACAGGCTGCAGTGACGTCAGCACATTAATGCCCTGCAGCTGGACCTTTCATCACTGCAAGGGAGGAGCCCTTTATCAACACGACGGAAACACCTTTGTACGAACTGAGGCATTTGAAAAAGGCTTGACGCCGAAACCGGTCATGCCGTTCTTTCTTAAATAAATGTACAAACGAACCCCGCTGAGGCCCTTCCTTCTTTCAACGGAGAGGAGAATTTCTGGCATATATATATATATATATATATATATATATATATATATATATATATATATATATACATATATATATATATATATATATATATATATATATATATTCGATACTCCGCAGTTTTCGCCCCGCTCCAGAATAACTAGCCAAGGCACACCAGAAAAACTCACGGACACGGACCACAGAAGCCTTTTCTTCAATTTATTTCAGTGCGGTATGTCAAAGACGTTTCGGCTCCACGAGCCTTGTTCACCTGACAACGTTTAATGTGCGGGTGCAACCTTTTAAAGTGCCAGTAACAATACAATGATGTCACGTGTTAAAAAAATGTGTGTGTATGTAACAAGGACATAGAAAACATACTATCAAATGGTTCTCGCAATCATCCTGTTTTTGGCATTCCATTAAAATATAATAGTATAATACCACATTATAAAAGTACAATACTTAAATGGGAGTTTGTATAACACGGTATATTCTGTTGGTATCACATTCAATAAACGAATGGACCTAGGTTGCCAATACCAAACATTTTGTACTCATGAATCAAATACGGATTAATCACCACATGGCAATATTTACAATAAAGTGCAAATGCATAAATCGGCAAAGCGGGTCATATTAATGTACCCAATTCACAGTGCAAATTACGCAAAAAATGTGCAAACATGCAATTTAAATGTGCAAATAACGCTACAATGTGCAAAACTGCAGCTTCTCGCCATGCTGTGCAATCCGACAAATATATGAACATGATACCAATTCACTAATATTTCTGGAGGGAAAAGGTTATTTTAAGTGGCATGTTTCTAGGCAATCCGACCTCATTATATCAGAGGATATTCAAAGAAAAATGAAAGGAGGAGACTGTTTAAGTGTTCTACCTCCTGTGATCCTATAATACCATGCCTGCCCTCCACACCAACTTTGCGAGCAGTTTCAAAATCGTCCTTGTTATGCACCAGACGTGCAAATATTTGGTAATAGTGATATTGGGCTGACTAGGTTCAAGAACCTAGCACAGTCCAAAAAATATTAAAAACACCAAACAAGTGATCAAAATCAACTACCTTACACCAACAGAAAACAGCACATTCCATAATGAACAGACCTTGTCAATGTTCATATAAATTTCTTGAAACAACATTAAAGTATGATAGTTTGTTTTACAGTAAAGGGTCCCCAGCCGGATGACCAATCATATCTTTAGGGTAAACACGTGTACAGGTCTTCTGTGACATTAAGACCGAGTGGTGACTTAGTGTTAAGCAACAGGATGTACTTGGTTTCCAATCTTCTCAATTTAGAATCTCTGTCTCCCCCTCTTTTGCTATATGGAATGGAGTCAATTACCCAATATTTAAGGCCACTATTGTTGCTCTGGTGGCATTCTCTGAAGTGACGGGCCACCGGGTAGGTATTGTCCCCATGGGTAATGGCTCTAAGGTGCTGGAGAACACGTAAGTGGACAGCATTCTTTGTGCTGCCCACATATCTGAGATGACAAGGGCACTCCAAAATATATACAGCATATTCGGTCTTGCATGTTAGTATCTGAGATATGCTGTGTGCCTTATCAGTAAAACCATCCTTATAGGTTCGGGTGTTCTGACCATGGATGCAGGCCTTACAAATCCTACACTTGTAAAAACCCCTATTCTCTTGGCACCACGTCGATTTTGCAAATGGTTCTGGATTAGTGACTACCAATTGATCTCTTAATGAGGGTGCTCGACTGAACGTAAGGGAGACCTGATTGGGAAGATCCTTGCCAATAATGGAGTCATGCGTGACCAAAGGCCAATGCTTGTTGAGTATCTTTCGTATCTGTTGATGTTGTCTGTTATACCCAGTGATAACTCGAAAACAGTTTTCCACCCCTGGGGCATGTGCTGATAACTTGGCAGACTGTCTACTGCTGGCCCGGGTGAGGAGCTCATCACGGGAGGGTACCATGGACTTGTCTTTTGCTTTTTGTAGCGCCTGGTTCGAATAACCGCGCTCCAAAAATCGCGCAATGCATTGATCTTGTGCAATTTTCAGGTCCATGGGATTGCTGCAAATGCGTTTCAATCGCAGCATCTCACCATATGGGATACTGGATATCAGGTGAGAAGGGTGTGCACTGGCTGCGTGCAGGATACTGTTGCCCGCAGTTGATTTACGGAAGAGCCTGGACTCTAGATGGTTCCCTCTGATATAGAGTTCAGTGTCAAGAAAGGTGACACTTTCCTGACTAAGTGTTGCCGTAAATTTGAGGTTAAGTTCATTGTTATTAATTTCCTCTATAAATTTGAGTGCCCCTTCCTTGCTGCCACGCCATATTACCAAAAGGTCGTCGATAAAACGAAACCACGCAACCAAATTGTTGCGGATAATGTGGCGATATTCGTGGCCAAGGACCAGTTCCTCCCAAGCTCCCATGTGGAGACACGCGAAGCTTGGGGAGAAACTGGCCCCCATAGCTACGCCCTGTAACTGGCGGTACAATTGGTGATTAAAAAGAAACACATTATTGTTAAGCACAAATCTCAACATGTCAAGCAACATTGCATTATGGTCAGAAAATTCAGGTCCTCTTCTAGAGAGGTAATGGTCAACAGCTCTGATGCCATCCTCATGCATAATGCTGGTGTAGAGCGAGGATACATCTAAGGCGATTAGCCAATCGCCTGTGACCCATTCAACATCCCTGATTTTTAGTAAAAAGTCACCAGTATCCTGAACATAGGATCCAAGTTGTTGTACGTAACCCTGTAAGAAATGGTCAATAAATACAGATGTATGTTCCAATAGGCCTCCCCTACCAGAAATGATGGGCCTGCCAGGTGGATGGGCAGGGTCCTTGTGTATCTTAGGAATAAAATACAACACTGGTGTCACAGGATTATCAGTTTTTAAGTATTTGTATTCAGATTCAGACAGTAAACCTAATGACTTCCACCTAGACAGCTTACGGTGGTAATCCAATTTCATAGTTGTTACTGAGTTACTTTGTATGCGCTCATAACAATTCCGGTCATTCAATTGGGCATAAGCTTCTTTGTCATATTCACCTTTAGTCATTAAAACAACATTACCTCCTTTATCGCTATTTCTAACAATAAGATCTTTTTCTTTTGTTAGTTTGGTGGTAAGCGCGATATATTGTTGCAGTCTGCTGTCAAATCTTCTTCTTTTGGTTTTTCCTATGCGTGTTTGTAATTCCTTCAGATCAGCTACCACATTTTCATGGAAAATGTCCAAATTGTCTCTTGGCAAGATTGGGCAAAACACAGATGCGGGTTTAAACTTAGTACTAGACGAAGATCTATTTCCATGTTCGTCAAAATCCTCTGAATTTGCTACCCCTAAGTTGGTGGGATCATATCCCGCTCCTTCTGTTAGCCACAATTCCGTTATAATTTTGGTGCCTTGTGAAGCATTTGTAATCTCACTCTGCTGTTCTGATGTCTGTGATCGGATATTTTTTGTTTTTTCTTTTAAGGCAAAGAACTTGCGAAGTTTAAGCTTTCTCACTGCCTTATATACGTCACATCTGGTCATTGGGTAATCAAAGTCACATGGTGCAGCATAAGTTAATCCTAGTTGTAAGATTTCTTCCTCCTTGTTGGAAAGAACTAACGAAGTCAGATTAACTATGGTTTTGTTGGTGGTTGTATTTATTGTTGAGGGGCTACAGATCCCTGACCCCTTCCACCTCTTTTCCATTTCCTTTGATATCCTCCTCTTTGACGCCCACCGCCTCTGGCGCCTCTGGTAGTTGCGGTATTTTCTCCTCTCCCGGCCCGTGAATGAGATCTCAAGGTTTTTAGTCTCTCTTGGCACAAAAAATCGATTTCCTGGCCTGGAGTTGGTCTGGAGGTACCAGTTGCCTGTTCCAATCTGTGACGTTCTGAATCAGATTCGGTATCAGGGTCAGAACTAATTGTCGTGAGTGAGGATTCACTGAGTGTGGCATTTTCCATCTGAAATTTACGATTTTTTGTTTTAGATATGGTTTTAGCTGTGCCCTTTCGCGCATCCTCATATTTACGCGCAAACGTAAAGATCTGGCCCATATATATATATACACACATATATATATATATATACTACTCCAATCTTTGGTATTTTACACAAAAGAACCAAGCCCAACTCCGTCATGCGTGGAAAGATTGTTTTATTTCAAATCATCGGCAAATCCTTTCCCGACGCGTTTCGGAGCGAAGCTCCTTTGTCACGGGAAACATCCTTTACAACGAAACTTTTACAACGCAGTGCTTTTACAACGCAGGTTTTACAACGAAAACCATTACAACGCATTGCGCTGGGGGGCGCTCTAGGATAGGGAATAGATTTAATTTACTATCCAACACCTTCCCTTGTGTCCACGGGGACTGGAGTTGGAATAGTAAATTAAACTATTCACTATCCAGCACCCCAAAGCGCTATGCGTTGTAAAGGTTTGCGTTGTAAAAACTGCGTTGTAACAGCATGCGTGGTAAAAGCATGCGTTGTAACGTCATACATCCCTTTGTCATGGGTCAATTTGATTTGTTTTGTTAAACATATATATATATATGTATATATATAAAATATTACACAGTGGTGATCACCACTGTTTAGTTGTAGTTAGGACCAGGTTTCCATAGGAAATTGATATTTTGGTTTGCTGATACTTTTGGCTCTATTTGACAAATCTTCACAAAACGTTCCACAAAAATGTTAAGCAAACTCATCTCCTTCGTGAAAAGTTATGGGATGGTCCCTCAAGCAATGGCTGAGAAAAAGAAGGGGGTCTCAAAATGTGTTTCCCCCATGCCACTTCCTATAGGAAAATTAAACAGTGCTACAGCCAAAACGGCTGAAATAGAATTATACCAAATTTGTCAAAAAGCTAGATCTTTACCCAGAAAATCTGCTTTTTTGTGATTTGGTGTAAATCCGTTTAGTAGTTTTGAGAAATTAAGGTTCAAAATGTATGTATATAGTGACATGGATCTACTGTAGAGTACTGTGGCACTGAGAGTTCAAAACACGCGATCTGGCTATCTAACTTGATATTCCTTCAGTACTGCCTTGGTACAGAGGTCAAAACACCCAGTCATAAGCGCTGTACTACCGCAGGCCAGTACTACCGCAGGGTTCAGTATGCCCCACCCTGTGTAATTTTGCAGTAGCTCTGCAGCACCATGAGAATAATAAAGGGCTTAGAGGTGTTTTTCTTGGCCATGTGGGTTGGCCAGTAAAGAGTTCTTGGCCACTCTTGGGGGTTGGCACAGAGCCTGGCATGCAGGTCATAGAATGCGGCCAATTCTGCTCAGTGTATGACTGAAGGCCGGCGTGGCAGAGGGTTGGACGCCCACAGGATGTTGGGCACAGGGCCTGGCTGCAGAGCAGGCTCTGCAATCAACCCCATGCTCTGCCAGAACGCAGGATCTGGCCACTGGTCAGGCCTGGTGGCCAACCTCACTCCGTGCACAGCAGGCATAGTAAGATTTGGTAATAAAATATTACTTTACATTAAAAGAAAACTAGAAATTCCCTGAAAAAAAATATTGGGTGGTATTTATGACCCAGTTTGTGTCACTCTTGTGCCATGCAATGGGGTGGAAAAGCAACACAAACCTTAAGGCAAGACATTTGAAGCCATACAAAGCCACTTTGCGTGGCTCCAAAAATATGGAGTAACACTGCGTAAATCACTATGTTGCATTACTCTGCCCTGGTTAGGCATTCCATGGGTGTTGCATGGGTATTCCCATGCAACTCCCATGGTTTATGACGAATTACCAGATTTACAAGACCTTGTATACCTGGAAATGCACTAAAAAGTTAAGCCTCCCCAGGGGAGGTGTAACGAGGAGAATTATGTTTATTTCTATTCCTTTTTTTCCTCTTCCCATATGTGCTGCATTCTTCAGCACACATAGAAAGAGGAAAAATCCTTTTAGGATAATTTTTGTGCAGGTACCCCTTCCTGCACCGAAACAATCCTGTCTACAACACAGGTGACTAAGTTGGTGCTAGTATGCCAAAATGGCTCCAGCACAAGCAAAAAGGACAGGAAAGCACCATGCAGTGCCTTCCTGCCCTTGCCTTGTGACACAGGGCAGCACAGCAAGGTGAAATGCGCCGCTCTACTAAAGTCATAATTATGGCCCCTAGATTAAATTGGCCTTAGGTAAGTTTATTATACTTACTATACATTAAAAAAGATATATTCACTGGAAAAAACAACGGTTGAAGTAAAGTTGTAATTAGGTGAAAGTATCAGCTAAAACGTTACATTTTAAACTGAAAATACCCATTGAAGTTCACTGATTCTAGTTAACTGAAATAACTATAACTTGCAGCCTCGCCATGCCCTGCTTATTTCCACCTAACTATAACATGAGTGTGATATGATATTTATTACCATTGTTGAGTTTGGAGAGACTTGCTGTGTCTCAGAAGAGGTAACTCATCGGTTGGCAAGGATGCCACCCTCTTCCCTCCACAATGGTAAAAAAAAAGTAGATTGCCTCAGCAGATCCGCACATCAGACATGCTGTGCTATTTTGCTGTGTGCAGTAATTACAAATGCATGTGTTTAAGGTGTTAAATCCTTTTAGTGAGATAAAATCACAGTAAGTATGCCTTGCGGGCATGGCCCAGTGTGTTTTATTTTTCAGTAAACTGATTCTAGAAAGGAATCTGTGAGGGATTAATCAGTATTTTCTCGTCAGTGATGCTATATTGTGATAATATGTGTTTACAATCAGTGTAGTAAACTTGCTCCAAATAATATGCTATTGGGTCACATCTATTACACAAGTTACTCTTCCATTATATCAATATTCCTTTACACAGTAATGCAACAATTAGATCACGCGTTAGACACCAGGAAATAAAACAGAAAAGAATGAAATAGAAACAAATGGAGAAACGACAGGAGAATAAAAGAGCAAACTGATATCAAAAGAATGGAACAAGAAATAAATAGTGAAAGACAATAAAAACACCAAGATAAAGAAGAAAATACAGAAAATTGAGAAAAAGCAATTAATTAAATGAAGGGGTGACGAAAGAATACTAAAGAGAAGGGCTGGAAGAACAGGAAAGAAAGGAGGTGAGGGAGAAAGGATGACATGGGGAAGGAATGGAGGGAGGGAAGGTGTGAAGGAGGGAATGACGAGCGAGGGTAGGAGCGTAGAGGGAAACGAAAGAAAACCAACGAAAGGGAAAAGGTGAACAGGCCAGTGATAGGTAACGGAAGACTTCTTTCACTAGGCCACGCCTTTCTTGATGTCATGCTGAATGCCCTCGGGGTCGGATTACAGAGTGAGCTTGGTTTGAGCAGTCTGTATGTTCTTTGGGACAATGTCGGAGGTAATAATATAAATTGGTTCAGATCTCGCTTTTAGGTGTCCAAACACCGGGAAGATGTCTCAACTTATAAGGCAAAATAGCCCAGGGCGCCAGTCTGCACCCAGGCCGCGCGCCTGGGAGGAAGCACGCTGTTTCTGAGTGAGGGGCGGCAGAAGCACACAGGGGGCCTGTGTCTGGGGAGGGGGCGGCGCTGCGAGCCCGCGAACACTTTCCAAGCCTTTCGGGAAATGTTTATTTTCCCTCCCCTTGACGGGGGCTTTCATGAACGAGCCTGCTGTACAGTGTTTAGGTTAGTGCGAGCGTCCGTTTGATGTCCCCCCTGCTTGTAAAGCGCCAGTAGGCCGCCCCTCTACTGTAAGCCCGTCTTCGCCCACCCCAGGTAAAGCTCATTACACCACAGAAAGGTGGCGGAGGGGGAATGGGGCAAACAGCTGTGCCGGCCCTGAAAGGCCCTTTTGCAGTCTGCACATTAATTGGCTTGCGGCTTGTTCTTCCCTGATTCCAAGAAGCGCGTGTTTTCCTTCAGTTTTCCCCTCAAAAAGCAGGTTCTGTAAATCGCAGAATGCCCTCTCACATAGCAATGGGAATAAATGGCTGCTCTCAGTGGCACCATGCATGCCCACATAATGCAGCCAATGTCCCAGGAAGGTGTTGCAGAAACACACTGGCCCATTCAAAATAGCCCGGTTAGAATAACCAGGTCTGCCCCGGGAGAACGTTAAGCACACACAGCTTCTGAAACAAAGCTACTGTTTCAGTTACAGTCAGTGCTATAACTTTACTTCCTGCGTGTAAACTCTGTGGTTTGAAACCGCACTTTTTTCAAAGTCCCCCTGCATCATTCTCTATGTGCCAACTGAGGTGTGTTCACCTTGGACCGCGCTGGACTGCAGCGCACTTTTCACACAGAAAAAAAGGCCCAGCTCTTCTGTGCTGGGGCTCACGGATTGCACAGGTTTGTGGCTTAAAGTTAAGGAGAAGATCTAAAAAATATTGTGCCACCTCTTGCTTCGTTAAAAGAACAACCGATTGACAGAATGCTGCACAATGTCAAACATTCGCCCCAGTACTGAGATCTGGGCCTCAATCCATCGTTTTTTTGCTCCCTGCCTTCCCAGTTCAGTCCCAGTCGTATGCAAATCAGTCTTGACCCTGTTCCTCATGGGAACAGTCCTGCCTGAACTGCCAGGCCAGGTCCTCCCTGGACTGGAAACAAACATCCTGGTACCGGTTTCAGGGATTCATCCCTCATCAGCCAGGATAGCTTGATTCCAGTGGCATGGAGAGCACAGGACCAACGGGGCATACCCAGCGGACTCGGATGACAAATGCAAAAAAGAACAATTGGTGGTGTGAATGCTGCACAATGTCAAATATTCACCCAGTACAGAGATCTGTGCCTTAAATCCATCTTTTTTTTCTCCCATACCTTTCCAGTTCAGACCCAGCCATATGCAGATCAGTCTTAACCCTGTTCCCCATGGAACAGCAGACTTTGGCAAAATGTACATGTAAATGTATCTTGCGAGTCAGTTGTTCAGACAGCCTGCCTCTGTTTTGTTCTGTGGCGCTATGTGGGACTGCCTGAATGAATGTATTAATCATGGTGCAGTTAATTTAAACGTTACCTGGTAAAACAGTATACATTTACCAGAAGTTAAAAGGGGTTTAAAACAATAAGTATTAAGACAGTCAAAGTAAATGGGAGCTTTTAAGACCTGTTCGATCAAGTTTCTTCAAAAATGGGAATGTCTAGTTGTGCAGGCCTGCACGTGCATGTGTGGTTGGTATGGTGTGTGGATGGGATTGAGGACTAATTCCTGCTACCCACAACACGATAGAACATGTCCGTGGCAGTGAACCTTTCATGTATTTTATTGTACAGGTTAAACAGCGGGCTCTGGCTCTGCTAGTTCACCACTCGTTTGGTTTAGGCTGAGAGTGTTTGAGGAGATTGGAATGGATGGGGGTGGGGATGTGTGAGGAGAGTTCGTGGCATCTTCTACTGTATAGGCACTGACCCGTAATGAAATAACTTTCCTCTAATTAAACGTAGTGTTAACACTCTTCTAACCGTTTACAGGGTTCCAGCAACAAATTAAGGCTGACCCAGATGTAGAGTTCTGTCCAGTTATCCGGGTTGGGCAAGATGACTTGCCAGGTGAGCACACAGAAGCCGCATGCATGCTGGGAAGCCCCGCGCTTAAAGTCTCTTTGAGCACCCCATGGGAAGCAAGCACTAATTCCTTCGCCTTTCTCATTTAATAGGTTATGACCTCATTTCGCAGTTCCAGATCGACACAGCAGCAAACCGGGGGACCATAAAGAAAATACAAGGATCTACCTTCCTGCAGACGGCTTACAAATTAGGAACAAACCTAGACTTCCGGCTCCCGACCAGGTAATGCAGACTTCATGTAATAACTAGAACGGACAGATTATCCTTTAGTTGATTCTGCTCTCCACTGATTTGCGTAATCTTTTGCCGCTCCATGCCAGTTGCACGACCTACCCGCTTTACACTATTGCCGTTTGAAATTGTAATACAGTATGCCCTTTTTATTTAGTTAAATATGGAATTTGTCCCATGTGAGCAGGGACAGTTCGATAGCACAGCTAAATTACTCCATCTGGTGGAAGCTTGATGTAATACTCGAGTAGCGCTGTCCCCTATGGATGGTGCTGAACCATTTTTCTCCTCTCTTCCTTCTCACGTCATCCCAACTCTGTTTGGGCCATTTTCAGGTGCCTGTGACATAGAAATAGCTTTAGCTGGTTTGCCGGATGCAATTAAAAACATAACGAAAACATTCATAGAGGAGCTTTGCCCCAGTTCTTGTCTTCTATTGGTTGTTATCCACTTGCCATGCATAGTTGATCAGAGTTGAATTTTATTCACTGATCGATTAATTAAAATCATTACAGTAAAAACAATAACGCTTTGGGTGCGAAGTGCGAACCCCAATGTTATTCATTTTCATTTATGCTTAAAACCATTCATAAAAGTGTTGAAATGCACGGATTTAAAAGTTCTGGGTAGCTTGCTAGTACCCCTTAGTGACTCTCGGGTGCCACTCTAGTTGCTTCGACATCATTCGGCGTCTCAGTTGCAGGTACAAGGGTGCATCCTTGTGACTCCTTTAAGGCGATCCTGATCAGGTACGTCAATTTCCCCATTCTCGCTATGTTCATTGTCGTTGACTTGGAGAAGCATATGGCCGAGACTTCTCTGCAGGTCTTCGCCCCATTGGCAATGCAAATCGGGCGGAGAAGGCGCCACTTGTTATTCACATGCAGCTCCCGCCCATCACAGCATGGGGCAGTGGGCTAACCACATCAGCCTTTGGCTCGCTTGCATTTCGAGTGATGCATTTTACTTAATCCCTTGTGCACATTCACCAAAACAGACATGCAATTCAGCGCCTGACTGGAGAGACTTTACCTTGTGATACAATTTGTCCTTCATTCCTTATCCCTTGTGTTGTCCTTGTGTTTATACTAAGTCTTCAGGAAACAGTAATTCAAAGTTAATAAGGCATTTTTTACGCGCCAATAAAAATCACATCTATCGGTTATATTCATTCAAATGAAAAGGGTTTATATGATTGTTCTATGGATAACTGCCTACATAGAAGAACCCATACTGTTCTATTGAAATAGATGTGATGGTTATTTTATTTACAACGTAAAAATATTAATTGCAAACTTATGGCTGCCACTTTTAGATAGTGGCATTTTTCCCACTTTTACTTTTACACCACATGCTTACAACTTAATAATAGTACAAATAGCCACATCACCAGCTTGCTAATGGAGACTTATTGGCTTTATCTAATCATAAGAGGGAGGTAGAAAGACTGATCCATTCAGTTTCCTGGGTATATATACTAATCAAGTGGGGAAGGATCACTTGTCCTGCACAACCTTTGGTATGCAGGAGGAATGTGGGGTGTCCCAAATAAAAGACCCTCATGCACGTGATGGGTATGATGGTAAACTTGGCGGTATATCTTGTTTTTCCGCTTTTTGATCACGTGTGTGCATAATCATCAGGTCAGTGAGGTTATGCATCCTCCACCAGGAGGTTCTTACCCAAGGTTGGTACAGTAGTGAGCCAGTGATGAGGGAGGGGAGGGTTGGAAAAATTAAGAAGTCCCGAAAAGTCAGATAATGATTTTATTAGTTCTGTATTTAGGGACTGGTAAACTCTGTAATAGTGTATCTTGTGGCACTGGTTATGAGTAGTAGATGCACTCAGAGTGTTTAAGTCTTTAAAAATGACCGTCTTTTAACTCACCTTTTTAAAGACTTAAACACTCTGAGTGCATCATTATCTGACTTTTTTCCAACCCTCCCACCCTCCCTCATCACTGGCTCACTACTGTACCAACCTTGGGTAAGAACCTCCTGGTGGAGGCTGCATAACCTCACTGACCTGATGATTATGCACACACGTGATCAAAAGCGGAAAACCAAGATATACCGCCAAGTTTACCATCATACCCATCACGTGCATGAGGGTCTTTTATTTGGGACACCCCACATTCCTCCTACATACCAAAGGTTGTGCAGGACAAGTGATCCTTCCCCACTTGATTATTAGACTTATTGGCTTTGTCAATGCTTGCTAGGTTGTTATGTCATCAACACAATACATATATACAGAGAACATGGCTTTGTTTGGGTCAGAGCCCTTCAGCTATTGCTTGAGAAGAATTCCATTAGGATTTTGGGTCATGCCAGAGGAGGTTTTTTGTCTCACTTTTACATTTTGACTGCTAGGTCTTTTTAACTGACTGCCGAAGGAGTGTTTCAGTTTAAAAGTACATGGAACGTGAGGCAAATCGTCCACGGCCTGCAATGGATGCCCGTTGTGTTCACAAACGTGTTAACAGACGCTGCTGATGTTGCGCCAATTGCGATTTTGGACCTAGAATCAATTTCACAACTTACTAACACGATCTAAAACGTGTTTCTGCACCCCTGCTAATGATATACCGAGTGTGATTGTCGATTTCATTGCAATTTTACATGGAAATGTGCTTTTTGCCTCTAAATGTGATATCAAAGTATTGCTAATTTTCATTAAAGTTGAGTTTGCAGCAAAACTGGCTTTGCACCTAAATGTGAATTTACACCTAAATGAAATTTGGGCTCCTAAAATTTTCCCACACTCTTGCTAATGATACAAGGGGCTTTTGTACCTCAATGTGCTGTCATAATGACTCATAGCTTTTGCACCTAATCTAACATCTCACTGCTATATTTTCTCTCTGAAGTGAGTGATCTTGCATCTCTACATGCTAATCTATACTGTTACTGATTTAGCCCCATGGTGTATTTTGCACTTAAATGTTTGTCAACAACTAAATGTTAGTTTTGCTACTAAACTCGGACCCCTAAAGGATCCACACCACCCTTTTGTGATGTACCAAGTTGTGATTTTGTGCCTACAGCTTTCACTTAATATTTTTTACAGCGTACAATGTTTCGATAGTCCTGCTGATTTTGCAGCGTGGTTTAAATTTACAACGAATAGTGATTTAGCACCTAAACGTGATATTGTATCAAAATTCGATTTTGTTTTTTTTAAAATCTATCTACACTCCTGTTGATTTTGCACCAAGGGTGATTTCCCCCGTAAATATGTTTTTGTTCCTCAATGTGGTTTGTACTCATAATTATGTCCACACTCCTGTTGATATTGCGTGAAGTGTGATTTTGCTTCTGTTAGAATTGGGGGTCTCTGGTTGGCGCAGGTTTGTACTTGCGACAAGCAGGGACCCTCTCCTCTAAGTCAGGGCAAAGGATTACTCCCAGAAATAACCCCTACTCGCCCTTTAGGTAGTGTGGCGCAAGCAGTCTAGGCTAAACTCTGGAGTACATAAGGTTAAACATTTGCAACATCACACACAACGACCATCAACCCACCACACAATGACACTAGACTGTATTTCTGTAAAAATATCTTCTTTATATATCTTTAGATCAGGCTTGTAAATACAGTCTTTGCGTAGTTTAAGAAAATGGTTCCAGTTACTCTCTGATTAGGCCACAGGTCTTTGTATCAGCGTTAAAAGAATTGTTCTGGTGCTTAAAAAGGGTTGCGGACTCTTCCCTAGTCCTGATACGTTCCTCCAGCAAGAATTTCAATCAGCCAGGGCCTCTCTGCGCCCACGATCGGACCCGGTCTGCCCAATCTCACGCCTCTAGCGGGATCGGCGGCCGGGGAGTCACTGGCAGCCTGACGAGCGCGCTGCACGGCTGTCAGGGGAGAGAGCGGGGGCCCGGGGAGCGCTCACTGCGCGGCTCCGGGGGCTCGGCTGAGGCAGATGGCGGTGCGAGCGAGGTGGGACAGGGGCTCGCACCGCGGGACGGGAAACAGTACCTTTGTCTTTTTGCAGGGGTCGGGTGCAGGCCGGCTCGGTGGTCCACGTCGCGGTGTCTTCCTCCCGAGGTTGGAGCGAGCGGCGGCTCGGTTCTGGCTCGGAGGTTGGCGTTGCGGCGCGGGTCGGGTAGACGGCGACACACCTCAGGTCCTGGAAAAGGGGGCAGAGCCCCGGGTAGCAGCGTGAGGCGCACACAAGCCTCTCAGGTCACAGCAGATACTTGGCTAAGTCCGTTCTTGCGGTGCTTCGCAGTTAGGCAGGCGGTAGGGACGGTGATTAGGCCAGCGAGGCTGGGCCTTTCGGTGTCACCTGGTGCCGGCCAGTTAGCAGATGCGGTGCTCGGCGGGACGGGGTGCCAAGGGCCTCGTAGGAGGGGCGCAGGGATTCTTTCACGGCGCGCTCCTCTTTCCTTCAGCAGCTGTGTCGATCAGGTTGCTGGCTCACAGCAGCTCCTTCTTCCAGGGGGACAGGGTAGCGCCCACTGTTCCTGGGGCGCTGGTCAGGGGGCAAGTTCCACAGCAAGCCCTTGGAGATCTTGGTAAAAGTTTGGCACAAGTTGAATAAAAGCAAAGTCTTTCAGTCTTTCTTCTCCTGCTCTCCTTCAGCAGCAAGGCACCCACCACAGGCCAGTCTCTTGGGGTCAGAGTCAGTACTTCTCCATGCAGCTTCCAGGGTCCTTCTCTTCAGGCAGAGCTTCTTCTTTGCGCAAACTGGATCTAATTTACAAGGAGCAGGGCTCCTTCTTTTATACCCAGTTTCTTTTGTTCTAGCAAGCCAGGGGGGCCTCTGCATAACTGCTCCAGTCTCTGAGTACTTGTTGTGGGTACTTATGACTTCTGTATTCAGTGTGAGGGCAGGCACATCAGCCGCTCCCCAGGGGGGCGGAGCCGGCATTGAGAGGGCAGGAGTGGCCTGAGTACCTTGTTGACAAGCTTCGGTCCTTCCTGGGCCAGGTGCAGGCTGAGTCATCAGTCGCTCCCCAGGAGGGCGGAGCCAGCATTGTGGAGGCAGAGCACAGCCTGATGCATCATTCAGGGGAAACTCCCACCACCCATTAAGGGGTCCTCCTGCTAATCACTACCTGTCAACTCCCAGCCCTGTCACTCACACACACCAGACAGTCAGATCCACATCCAAGCAGAGGCGGGCTGAAATGGTTAGGCAAGCAAATGCTAACTTTCTAAAAGTAGCATTTGCAAACACAGGATATTAAAATAAACTTTACTAAAAGAAGTATTTTATTATTCTGAGTTCAGGCATACTAAACATGAATTTCTACCATGTTCCCTGAGCCTGCTGGGATTATAGAGTGTAATAATTCCAGCAGCCCATCTGGCCTAGAAGGGAACAGGTAGCCTTACAATAGTGAAAAACGAATTTGGCAGTAATTCACTATTAGAACATGCCACACACATCAGGGCATGTTCTACCTTACACTACAATGCACCCTGCCCTCAGGCCTACTATAGGGGTGACTAATATGAAGTTAAGGGAAGGTTCAGGGGCTGGCAAGTGTGTGCACTTGCCCAGCTAGCATGACAGTACCAGACTGCACGCAGGTTCTGCAATGGCAGACCCTAGACACATTTTAAGGCTGCTTCTGTGGGTGGCGCAACCAGCGCTGCAGGCCCACTAGCAGTATTGGCATTCACAAGCCCTGGCACTCCTGGTGCACTTTACTAGGGACTAACAGTAAATCCAATGAACCAATCATGGACATCAATCACATGTACACTTTACAACAGGGAGAGCATATGCACTTTAGCACTGGTCAGCAGTGGCAAAGTGCCCAGAGTCATTAAACCAACAAAAACAGGTCAGAGAGAGTATTGGAGGAAGGCAAAAAGTTTAGGGATGACCCTGCCAAGAGGCCCAGGTCCAACACAACCCCCTTCCAGCCAAAACGCAGGGTAGACCAATCACCACTGTGATGGGCTTCCCTGCTTTGGGCGATAGAACCTGGACCTGGCCCGCAACAGCAGGGGCACATTCCAGTTCTACGCCAATCTGCACCTCCTTCAAATCCTCTGTTCATACTCTCAGGGTCCACCAAGCCAATCCATGGGAAACCCTTCTCTACACCTGTGGACACCACCTGTGCAGCCTTGAACCTTAATTCGCTCACAGGTGTGTCCCAACAGGCAGACAGAAAAATGTCACAGTGGCCACTGACAGTAGTCAGGAATGAGACCCAAGCCTTACGCCTCTCAGGGCTCTCAAACCTCTGTGGCCTTAAAGAGTGGGGGGCATTAGCCCCAGGTGCTTGGCACCCTTGGTCCACTCTCCCTCTTGTCAGGTCAGGTATGCCATCCTGGCACTGACCCACCAGCCTCAGGTCTGTACCTGACGGCTGTACTAAAGACTGGGGTGGCCTCTCCCACACCCGGTCCTCCTCCTGGGGGCTCTGTACCCTCCCACCTGGAGTGGTACCCCCTTCCAGAATTGTCAGGGCACCTGTGGCAGGTGACCTGCACAATTCGCCCACCAGTTCAGGGGTGCTATCCTGCAACTGGGGCACCAGGTCAGGGGGGACACCCTGCACCTGGCCCTTAAACCTAGGGTCTAAACCCTCAAACTGCACCGGGGTCAGAGGCGAGGACTCCCTCCCTCTGCACCCCCTTCCACAGTACTGCCCACTCCCAACTGGAGTGGTACCCCTAGAAGTGACATGGGCCAGGACACTGATTACAGTGGCCCTGCCCTCCAGGTCAGACAACACCTGACCCTGGCTTCTCAACTCAGGGACCCAACCCTGCAGTTGAACACTTGCCTGGCGCACCAGGACTTTCCGGGGAGCACGCCTGCCCCCCCTGAGGGTGGCACATAGCTCATGTGTCGTGCAACAGCCTGCCCGGCGCGGATCTCCCAACCCCTGTCCCTCTGACAGTGCGGGAAGATCCCCCAGGACAGAAGTGGTGTCCCCCTGGTCATTCACTGGGGACGCAGCCCTGCTGGCTGGCCCCTGACCCACTGGTTCTTCCACTGGGGACTCTTTCCCCCTCTCGCCCCTCTTTCTGGACTTCTGCACCCTCCCAACTGGAGTGGTACTGCCAGTCACCAGAACTACTGGAGCCCTGTTTACAGAGCCTCCACGTTCTCTAGCCACTGGGGGATCCCCCTCAGCGGGTGACTCATCCGGACAGCCTAGGCTCCCCACCTGGTGTTCCCTTAAAGAACCATCCAGGCTCTGAGACTGAGGTTGGGCACTACCGGGACAAAACCCATTCTCACTCCTTCCCCTTAAGGACAGGACGTGAGGCCCTACACCCATCTCACTACTACAGGACCTAGCTGGGCTACTCTGCGCCACTTCCACCACTCTGGGCTGGAAGATACCTGAGACACTCCCCACAGGATCACACCCCAATGCCTCTCCAGACCCTCGGGAATCCACCACAAGGTCTGCCTCCAATGTGAGCTCCCTGGGGCCAGAGAACTCACTCTCAAACAGGTGTTGGCATAGCTCTGGAAAACTGGGACTTAAAGTATGCTCTCCCACAATTGGATTACACAGCCCCCTAGTAGGGTTAACCAAATTATCCTTCACCTCACCATCCAGCGCCTCACACACATACTCCACACCATTCTTCTGAGACTGGCCAGACAGTAGCGAACTGTCTCTGTCACACAACCCACACTCTTCTGGGCGGTCCTTACACTCACCCACCAGGACCTCAACCATGGGGGAATCCCTCCCACCACTAGGACCATGAACTCCTACGCCAGCTACCCTATTCCCTTCAGGGACGCTGCGCACTACTGGAGCTACCTCATGCCCTTGAACCTCCTGGTGTATGTTAACCCCCTCCAAGTCAGGTGCCATATCTCTAGGTGCGCGCGCTATGCTGTCTGCACTAGATACCTGAATGTTGCTGCCACCATCTGAGCTGGACTCCACCTCCAACTCAGCAAAGCTCAATCTCTGAGCTACACACATTTCTTGTTGCTGGGCTGAAGCCCTCCTGGCCTCAAGCGCCTCGAGCTCCAAGTCAAGTTTCCTCATTCTTAAGTCATGCGCAAGCTCCATTTTCATTACTTCCAGGGCTAACCTCCTAGATTCTAGCTCCAGTTGCCCATTTATTTCCAGCTCTGCCAACTTCAATTCATGATCTCGGGTTGCCTGTCTGTCCGCCAGCTCCTCTGGCGACAGACCTCGGCCAGAAACACTGCTACCCAATGGGGAGGTTGCACCCCTACACTCTGGAGTCAGGGGTCCCTCCAGCTGCTGTTCTGCATCCTCAAATTCAAAATCCTTTCCAGGGGCATTCCTTGCCTTGACCCAGGCCCTCAGCGCCTTTTGGAACTGCTCCCTTCTGGAGAGTCCGGTCATGGAAATGTTCAAATTTTTGCAGAAGCTCCTGAGCTGTTTCCCAGTGTAGTTTTCTAGTTTCTCCCAATCACAGTCAATAGAAGAAATGGATGCTGCCTTTTCCATTTTCACTGACACAGGCATGACTTCAAAAACACATGGAGATCTCTTCTCGCAAATCATAAATCCAAAAAAAACAAAGTCTGTGGCTTAGTTACTGGACTGTCATCACTGTGCAATGGTCAATAGTTAAGGCATGAACACTGCAAATGTAAATTCGCTATCCTCACCGCTGCGTCCAATGTTAGAATTGGGGGTCTCTGGTTGGCGCAGGTTTGTACTTGCGACAAGCAGGGACCCTCTCCTCTAAGTCAGGGCAAAGGATTACTCCCAGAAATAACCCCTACTCGCCCTTTAGGTAGTGTGGCGCAAGCAGTCTAGGCTAAACTCTGGAGTACATAAGGTTAAACATTTGCAACATCACACACAACGACCATCAACCCACCACACAATGACACTAGACTGTATTTCTGTAAAAATATCTTCTTTATATATCTTTAGATCAGGCTTGTAAATACAGTCTTTGCGTAGTTTAAGAAAATGGTTCCAGTTACTCTCTGATTAGGCCACAGGTCTTTGTATCAGCGTTAAAAGAATTGTTCTGGTGCTTAAAAAGGGTTGCGGACTCTTCCCTAGTCCTGATACGTTCCTCCAGCAAGAATTTCAATCAGCCAGGGCCTCTCTGCGCCCACGATCGGACCCGGTCTGCCCAATCTCACGCCTCTAGCGGGATCGGCGGCCGGGGAGTCACTGGCAGCCTGACGAGCGCGCTGCACGGCTGTCAGGGGAGAGAGCGGGGGCCCGGGGAGCGCTCACTGCGCGGCTCCGGGGGCTCGGCTGAGGCAGATGGCGGTGCGAGCGAGGTGGGACAGGGGCTCGCACCGCGGGACGGGAAACAGTACCTTTGTCTTTTTGCAGGGGTCGGGTGCAGGCCGGCTCGGTGGTCCACGTCGCGGTGTCTTCCTCCCGAGGTTGGAGCGAGCGGCGGCTCGGTTCTGGCTCGGAGGTTGGCGTTGCGGCGCGGGTCGGGTAGACGGCGACACACCTCAGGTCCTGGAAAAGGGGGCAGAGCCCCGGGTAGCAGCGTGAGGCGCACACAAGCCTCTCAGGTCACAGCAGATACTTGGCTAAGTCCGTTCTTGCGGTGCTTCGCAGTTAGGCAGGCGGTAGGGACGGTGATTAGGCCAGCGAGGCTGGGCCTTTCGGTGTCACCTGGTGCCGGCCAGTTAGCAGATGCGGTGCTCGGCGGGACGGGGTGCCAAGGGCCTCGTAGGAGGGGCGCAGGGATTCTTTCACGGCGCGCTCCTCTTTCCTTCAGCAGCTGTGTCGATCAGGTTGCTGGCTCACAGCAGCTCCTTCTTCCAGGGGGACAGGGTAGCGCCCACTGTTCCTGGGGCGCTGGTCAGGGGGCAAGTTCCACAGCAAGCCCTTGGAGATCTTGGTAAAAGTTTGGCACAAGTTGAATAAAAGCAAAGTCTTTCAGTCTTTCTTCTCCTGCTCTCCTTCAGCAGCAAGGCACCCACCACAGGCCAGTCTCTTGGGGTCAGAGTCAGTACTTCTCCATGCAGCTTCCAGGGTCCTTCTCTTCAGGCAGAGCTTCTTCTTTGCGCAAACTGGATCTAATTTACAAGGAGCAGGGCTCCTTCTTTTATACCCAGTTTCTTTTGTTCTAGCAAGCCAGGGGGGCCTCTGCATAACTGCTCCAGTCTCTGAGTACTTGTTGTGGGTACTTATGACTTCTGTATTCAGTGTGAGGGCAGGCACATCAGCCGCTCCCCAGGGGGGCGGAGCCGGCATTGAGAGGGCAGGAGTGGCCTGAGTACCTTGTTGACAAGCTTCGGTCCTTCCTGGGCCAGGTGCAGGCTGAGTCATCAGTCGCTCCCCAGGAGGGCGGAGCCAGCATTGTGGAGGCAGAGCACAGCCTGATGCATCATTCAGGGGAAACTCCCACCACCCATTAAGGGGTCCTCCTGCTAATCACTACCTGTCAACTCCCAGCCCTGTCACTCACACACACCAGACAGTCAGATCCACATCCAAGCAGAGGCGGGCTGAAATGGTTAGGCAAGCAAATGCTAACTTTCTAAAAGTAGCATTTGCAAACACAGGATATTAAAATAAACTTTACTAAAAGAAGTATTTTATTATTCTGAGTTCAGGCATACTAAACATGAATTTCTACCATGTTCCCTGAGCCTGCTGGGATTATAGAGTGTAATAATTCCAGCAGCCCATCTGGCCTAGAAGGGAACAGGTAGCCTTACAATAGTGAAAAACGAATTTGGCAGTAATTCACTATTAGAACATGCCACACACATCAGGGCATGTTCTACCTTACACTACAATGCACCCTGCCCTCAGGCCTACTATAGGGGTGACTAATATGAAGTTAAGGGAAGGTTCAGGGGCTGGCAAGTGTGTGCACTTGCCCAGCTAGCATGACAGTACCAGACTGCACGCAGGTTCTGCAATGGCAGACCCTAGACACATTTTAAGGCTGCTTCTGTGGGTGGCGCAACCAGCGCTGCAGGCCCACTAGCAGTATTGGCATTCACAAGCCCTGGCACTCCTGGTGCACTTTACTAGGGACTAACAGTAAATCCAATGAACCAATCATGGACATCAATCACATGTACACTTTACAACAGGGAGAGCATATGCACTTTAGCACTGGTCAGCAGTGGCAAAGTGCCCAGAGTCATTAAACCAACAAAAACAGGTCAGAGAGAGTATTGGAGGAAGGCAAAAAGTTTAGGGATGACCCTGCCAAGAGGCCCAGGTCCAACAGCTTCTATATGTGCTTTCTCCTAAATATGATCTATTCTCCTGAAAGCGTATTCACACTCTTGTTGATGTTGCAATAAGGATGATTTTGCACTTGAATGTGATTTTGCTCCTAAATGTGATTTTGCTTGTGAATCTGATACTGCAATGCAACTTTGCACCTGGTTATAATTTTTTATAGTGCATTTTCATTTCCTCAGCTTGTGGTGCAAGTGCCATAAAGCACTATAACAGGGGGATACAAAGTAGAGCACAGAAAGAGGCAGTTTGCACAGAGTCATGGCACAAAAAGTCAGTGTGCATTTGTATATGCGTGTGCTTGTGTATGTTGTTAGCGAGTTAAAGTCAGACAAATTGGATTTCCCAATGCTTTTTAAAAAGATCTCACTTTAAGGATAGCTCAGCGTCCGCCTTACATGTGGGGCAAAGAGTGTACTGAACATTCCACTTATCTATTATTTCGCCATTTGAACATTTGATACATGCTAACATGTTGAACATAGAGCCGTTTCAGATTGTGGAAGGAATTTACCTCTATTCACCAGCACTTTGAGATGCTAAAATGTCATTCATCCACCAATGACATCGCCATATAAGAATGATAGTACCATGCTCCTGGGACTATCCATGGAACAAACAGAATTTTTTTTTACAGATAAGCAAAGTCTCTATGACAATAAGGACCTTATTCCGAGTACGGAGGTCCTAGGAACACAGTACTTACGGCGGCAGCCCAACCACTGCCACCATTGCAGTTCCACCCATCATATCTCAAGTGTGATGATCGGACTGCCGCAGGAAAGCTGCCTACGCCTGGACCCAGAATCCTGCAGTGATGGCACAGCGGTAAGGGTCATGAATATGCTGGTGGTGCCACTGCGGCACCGCCATGCATATTCCGAGTTGCATTTCCACCACGCATTTCATGGCGGTGAGCCCGCTATGAAAAGGGTGGCAGAGATGCAACCAAAGATTCCCTAACAGGGCCCCCTACTGCCCCTGGGCCCGGGTGCATACGGGGGTCCCTTCTGGAATTGCACCTCTTCACGGCATTGTGCATAATAAACAAAGCAGGAATGAGCTGCAGGTATAGTCATGGTGGTGGTCTGCTGCTAAGGCTCTCCTATGAGTCTAACACATCCGCTGCTGTGAGTCCGCTGCAGCACCGCCCACCCGCTCTGGATTGAACTCAGAATTCGGAGATTTACGGCACCAAAGGCTCGGCGGTTCTCTTACCAGAAAGCAGTAGTGGTGCAATAAGAGGGCATCCGGTCTGCAAAGTCAAGGAGCGTAGCTGCTGATTCTCCGATCGGGCTGGTCATCTGCTCGTTTTAAGGCCACTTATTTTTATCATGCCGCCCTGAATCGAAAGTTTCCGACTCCCTGTAGTTACGCTGTTGAGGGTTCCGGTGCACTGATTTAATATGGTCCGGACTCTGCATTGACCCCTGGTGCCCCTCAGGTTTCGAATCCTTAGCTTCATAGTGTATAGCTGTCATTTTATCATTTCCTACAATTTGTCTGTACCCCTGGGTGATTGTTTATACAGGACCTACAACGAATATTTAAGTCCTGACCATCCTCATCATTTCTTTGGCCTCTCCGGATTTGAAATCCTCTCTTGTCCAGCTATTTGTGTGAATACTGAGTTCGAACTTTACTCGTCTTGAATATCTATGACTTCTTGAGGGCCCTTCTTGCAGACAGTTTCTCATGATAAGTTTTGCCAGCCTTGATTGTCACTAGGACTCCTTCCCAGGATTGGGTTATTGGATTTTGGAAGACCACGCTTATCCATTCCATCAGCACCTTGCGCCCTGATGAAGGAAGCCTGAATTGGCACTGTTCCGAAACGCGCGTCGGCGCTTTGCTTGGATGTTTCCTGTTTGAATGTGAATGTGAGTTTTTGTATGGGTATGATTTTGGGTTGACTGGAAGAGTGAATGAGCTGTGTGCCAATTTTTATTGTTTCCTTACTTTTTCCTTGTTGTCCTAAGGCTGTGTTTATATATCTAGGTTGTATTTATTACGATGACCCTATACAAAATTAAGACAAAGAAATGTACTGTATATTAAATTTCAATAACTGAATTATTTTTCTCTGTTAATAAAAAAAAACATTTGATGTATATTTTAGGTCTTTTGTGGGCGTTTGTGGCCGTTTTCCTTCATTTAGAGAGTTGTGAATACCTCCCCCTTAATATTGGGAACCCCCCTTCCATGTTTTCTTGGCAATAAGAGGGCTGCCAAACTCATAATATGGCCCTACGTAATCAATAAAGTAAAACTTTGCTGTAGTCAAAATGTAGTTAATGTTACAAGTGGTTTGTAATATTGCCAGCATGTATGCATTCTCTTTGATTTTACTTTATTGACAGGAAAAATCCAGAGTTGAAGTTTTACATACTTTAATTATATCAAAATTTGCAGGAATCTTCTCATGTAAGTCTTGTCCTATATGCAACTAAGGACATAATGGAAATCATACACAAGACCTGAAGCACAGAAGTTCTCATTGCTTTCTCCAACTTTTCTGTTGTCCTTGGGACCCCTGGCTATCAACTCAGCAGACCGCTGGGAGCTTGAGTATCCATAGAAGACAGAAAGGATACAGAAGTCATATACTTTCCAGCTGGGACTGTGGCACAGTAGAATTTGCTTGTTCATGTTCTCTCAGGAATCAGAAAGTTTCCAAGACCCAGGAACCCTACAAATTCAGTGAGCAACATTGCAAAGGTGTGGGAAAATATAGGGTTCTATCCATGTGTTTTCTAGGATCACTGAATACAAGATGAGTAGAGCCATTGGGAAGATGTTTAAAAAATAAATCGGTATTAGGTTTGTAGTATAATTCAGTTGCTTTTAAGAAGGTCAGAGTTCACCAGCTAGTTTCACAATTATAGGGCCTATTTCGGCTGCCGACCTAAACGCTGCCACGGGGAAGAAAAGTCTCCTTCACCGCCATTAGCGAGTGAGCCTGATTACAGGCCATGCCCACTACTTTTGGCCACGCCCCCTTGACTACTTAAAGCGCCGACGCCCAGTCTCTCTCAGAACCTATACTCCTGAGGCACAGCCGGGAGCTCTGCTGAAAAATTGTATGAAAAATTGTATGTTTTTTAAAGTGTGTGTAAATTGATTTTAGAATTTGTACACCTCCCACTAACCTGTTAGGGGCACTCACCTAGACTCTGAAAACACCCGTGCAGCCGACCTAAACGCTGCCACGGGGAAGAAAAGTCTCCTTCACCGCCATTAGCGAGTGAGCCTGATTACAGGCCACGCCCACTACTTTTGGCCACGCCCCCTTGACTACTTAAAGCGCCGACGCCCAGTCTCTCTCAGAACCTATACTCCTGAGGCACAGCCGGGAGCTCTGCTGAAAAATGGTATGAAAAATTGTATGTTTTTTAAAGTGTGTGTAAATTGATTTTAGAATGTGTACACCTCCCACTAACCTGTTAGGGGCACTCACCTAGACTCTGAAAACACCCGTGCAGCCGACCTAAACGCTGCCACGGGGAAGAAAAGTCTCCTTCACCGCCATTAGCGAGTGAGCCTGATTACAGGCCACGCCCACTACTTTTGGCCACGCCCCCTTGACTACTTAAAGCGCCGACGCCCAGTCTCTCTCAGAACCTATACTCCTGAGGCACAGCCGGGAGCTCTGCTGAAAAATTGTATGAAAAATTGTATGTTTTTTCAAAGTGTGTGTAAATTGATTTTAGAATTTGTACACCTCCCACTAACCTGTTAGGGGCACTCACCTAGACTCTGAAAACACCCGTGCAGCCGACCTAAACGCTGCCACGGGGAAGAAAAGTCTCCTTCACCGCCATTAGCGAGTGAGCCTGATTACAGGCCACGCCCACTACTTTTGGCCACGCCCCCTTGACTACTTAAAGCGCCGACGCCCAGTCTCTCTCAGAACCTATACTCCTGAGGCACAGCCGGGTGCTCTGCTGAAAAATTGTATGAAAAATTGTATGTTTTTTTAAAGTGTGTGTAAATTGATTTTAGAATTTGTACACCTCCCACTAACCTGTTAGGGGCACTCACCTAGACTCTGAAAACACCCGTGCAGCCGACCTAAACGCTGCCACGGGGAAGAAAAGTCTCCTTCACCGCCATTAGCGAGTGAGCCTGATTACAGGCCACGCCCACTACTTTTGGCCACGCCCCCTTGACTACTTAAAGCGCTGACGCCCAGTCTCTCTCAGAACCTATACTCCTGAGGCACAGCCGGGAGCTCTGCTGAAAAATTGTATGAAAAATTGTATGTTTTTTTAAAGTGTGTGTAAATTGATTTTAGAATTTGTACACCTCCCACTAACCTGTTAGGGGCACTCACCTAGACTCTGAAAATACCCGTGCAGCCGACCTAAACGCTGCCACGGGGAAGAAAAGTCTCCTTCACCGCCATTAGCGAGTGAGCCTGATTACAGGCCACGCCCACTACTTTTGGCCACGCCCCCCCCTGTCGGTATAAAATCATGTGCCGCATTCGGACGCGCAGCGGACGGGCGCAGCGGGCGCGCCGTCAGCGCGCCAAAGGCGCGCCAAAGGCAAGCCCGTCTGGGCCCGTCCGGGCCCAGCCGGACCCGGGCCCAGTTACTCTGCCCATTTCTGTCACGAAATGCCCGAACTACACCCGGGACAGGCTCCTGGCCCTGAACACACAAAAACACCCCCTCTGCAATTACACCTATTCGGGCGACAATCCTTTTACCGGCTGCAGTTTCTGCAACCCTCCTGGCACAGACTCGGCACCAGGCGGACTACAACTAGGCCTCCTTAACTGCAGATCGCTCGCTAAACATGCGCATGAAATTAACCTCTTGATTCTAAACCACGCTATGGACATTCTGTTTCTCACTGAAACATGGCTCACTCACAACAATGGCCCTGATATAGTCCTAGCACTCCCTCCGGGCTATCAAATCTGCTCATTGAATAGACCAGTTGGTAGAGGAGGCGGCCTAGCCATAATATCTAAGGACGTGTTCTCCTGTAGAATCTCGGATGGTAACATCAAAGGTTGTGAAAGCTGCCACTTCTCCATCCAAATCTCCCCAGTAACATCCCTGTCGGGAATGCTTGTATATCGCCCCCCTGGCCAACTCACCGATTTTCCTAGCAAACTCACTGACCACATCACCATGGATTGCACGACTTCCTCCAACTATCTCCTACTGGGGGACCTCAATATCCACTTCCTGGACCCGGTCGACAAACAGGCTGTAGAACTCCTACAAGATCTTTCCTCTATGGGCCTCGGCCTAAAAAACGCACAGGCGACTCACGACAAAGGACAGCTACTCGATCCCATATTCACTAACATCCAAGATCTGAGCACTCGCCCCCACGTCCCCCTCCCTTGGACCGACCACTTCCTGGTCCCCTTTGAATGGCACATTAACATCCCTCCACCTCAACCTCCTAAATTCAGAACCCTTATTAGACGCTGGCATAAACTGGTCCCAGAGGAATGGGCAGCTAAACTAAGTGAAGATACCCCTCCCCCTCTCAAGACACTATCACTGCTGACACCAAATTTAACACATGGATCTCCCAATCTCTGGACGACATCCTCCCGAAATCCAGCACCCTCAAACGTACCAAGAGAGTCACCCCTTCCCCCTGGTACACCCCCGAATTAAACTTACTACGGAAGGAATGTAAGAGGAACGAACGCTTATGGAGGAAAGATAAAAAGGCAGACAAAAAAGATATATTTCGGGCCTCTTTAAAATCCTATAAAACGGAACTCCTCAATACTAAAAGCGCCTTCTACGAAGATAGAATTAAAAACGCCTCCTGCTCGGCACATGAAACCTTTGCCGTCCTTAAGGAACTCCTCCAGGCCCCAGACCCCCCAGTAAAACCTCTGGACCCCAAAGCAGCGGAAAGCAAATGCATTAAACTTGCCACCTTCTTCGACGAGAAAATCCAAAAAATTCTCGCGGACCTACCCCCAATCACGGCTGACAACCTGGGCGGGGATCCTTCTAAATCTCCCATTTACTGCCCTCACTCCCCTGATGACAACCTACCCTTTCTGGACACCTTTGGCCCAGTGTCTACGGAAGAGGTAGCCGCGACATTGGCTACAATTAAAAGTGGCTCTCCTCGCGATCCCGCCCCCCTCCGTTTTCTGAAAAAAGTGTCCAGCACCATCCTCCCCCCCCTCACGTCCCTCATTAATTCCTCCCTCTCGCAGGGTCTAGTCCCTCCTAGCTGGAAGGCGGCAGTGGTCAAAGGCCTTTTAAAGAAACCCTCTCTAGACCCCCTGGACCTAGCCAACTACAGACCTATCTCCCTCCTCCCAGGAAATAGCAAGATCACGGAGAAGCTAGTGAATAAAAAACTATCACTATTCCTTGAGAGCAACAACCTATTTGGGACCTCCCAGACAGGGTTTCGTCCAGGACAGGGCACTGACACCGCCCTCCTGGCAGCAGTGGAGAAGGCCAGAAGCATTCTGGACACGGGAGGATCAGTGGCAGTGATCCTCCTGGACCTCAGTGCGGCCTTCGACACTGTGAGCCACCACACCCTAATCCAACGACTGGGAGACATCGGAGTAAGGGGCACGGCCTTGAAGTGGCTAAAATCTTTCCTAGACGGACGCTCCTTCCAAGTCTGGGAGAATGGCAGCCACTCCCCCGCAATCCCCCTCCGTTGTGGAGTACCGCAGGGCTCATCCCTTAGCCCTACGTTATTTAACGTGTATATGTCCCCGCTGGAGAAACTGGTCAACCCGTTCGGCGTCTCGATTATCAACTACGCCGACGACACCCAGCTGGTGGTAACCCTCTCACACCCGCACCAATCCCCACCCGACCTTCACAGCTGTCTCTCAGAAATTCATAACTGGATGAACTCCTCGGCACTGAAACTGAACGGGTCCAAGACCGAGATCCTGCTGCTCGGACATAAAGAGCCCTCCCTGCCGCCTGACATCTGGCCCGTCTGTCTAGGTGACCCCCCTACACCGAAGGAGGAGGTCAAGAGCCTGGGCGTATGGCTCAAAAAGGACCTGAGCTTCAGATCACAGGCCAAAAAAACGGCAGGAATCTGCTTCGGACTCCTTAGGGCCTGCAGAAAGGTCTTCCCCCTGCTCCCCGCTACCTCCAAGAAACTTCTGATTCAGGGCCTCATTATGGCGAGGCTGGACTACTGCAACGCAATCTACCTGGGTGCCCCCGTAGCCACCCTCAATACCCTGCAGAAAGTCCAAAACGCCGCGGCCCGCCTACTTACCGACACCCCCGCCAGATCCTCGGCAAAGCCAGCCTTGAAGCTCCTGCATTGGCTCCCAGTCAGAGAAAGGGTGGCTTTCAAGGCCCTCTGTCTGGCCCATATAAGACCCTCCATGACAAAGGCCCACCCATCCTCAAGGATTTCATCATCCCTTACAATGCGAGTAGGGTCCTCCGCTCAGGCGGAGAGAACTTCATCACTGTTCCCAGAGTCAAAAAGGCCCGGTCCGGAGGACGCCGCTTCTCGGTCCACACGGCCAAACACTGGAACAACCTTCCTCGGAGACTGAGAACTGAACCTAATCTTCTCCAATTCAGGAAGGCCTTGAAAACCTTTCTCTTTCCTTAAATCCCCCCCCCCTTCGATTCTGACCTCTCCTGAGTTCTGGTTCTAGCGCTGGGATGCTCTAGGGTTACTACGCGCTCTATAAAACCTTAAAATAAATAAAATAAATAATAAATATCGGCAAGTCAAATACCAAGGCTACTAATATTGAATCTACCTAATGGCTCTTTAATCCACTGCCAGACACTCCCTGCCCCTTCATCTCACTCATGTAGGTTCCTGCTTTCTCCCTTTATGACCGTTTTTGCATCTTTCTTTTCCTCTGTCTTTCTGCTTTATTTATTTTTCCTTCCCTTGCTTTCCGTAAATGTCCTGTGGGGTGACTGGTTCAGAAAGTAAAATAACTACTAAGTACTGGTAGTCTTCAAAAAAGGGATTTTTAAAAATACTTTCTGGTAGAAACATAACCAATTATCGAGAACACTATGGATATTATTTTATTTTTATGACAGTATTGAAAAATCCCACATCTTTTTTAGCCAGTGAACACAAATTTTAGGCTTCCACCTCAGGGGCGAAGCTCTCTGTCCTGATATCTCTTCACACTCTTTGCAGGGAGAAAAAGCTCTTACTTGCTACACTGCCCGAAACATCAATCCACTTCAGTCGGGTGTGGGTGTGATCTGTAAGTCCCTGTCGGTTTCACCCTCCCACCCAGTAGCTACTGTAAGCTTTTCCACGTTTGGGAACATGGAAGAACACTGTGTTTTCTAAAAAATGATCATTGCCACATTTTATATGCTGTGATGGGCGGAGGAAAAATGTGACTTACAAAACAACAGACCAATGGATGATGAGAACTGTCTGAAAGCCAGTATTAAAGAGAGGTAACCATGTCAAAAAGCCCTGTTGGCATGACGCAGTACCGATGCGTCCTCATCCTCAATGCCTTTTCTGTTAGAAACCGAAAGTACAAAACAGGCATGTGACTTGGAGCATTCCATTTCCTTTCATTTTCCTTCTGAAGCTCTCAGAATTGTTTCAGCCTGAATATCATTTTCAAAAGAAAAAAATGTCAAACCACACAGTAGCACGAGCCACATTGTCTCGATTTGTTTAGGAAAGTGATTTGTTTGCAACTGTGCCTGCCTGAAAAACTTCCATGTGCCTGGTGTGTTCACATGGAAACATAATAGCTAATCTACAGCAGCAACGACCCTTTATTGTGTAAAGCCACTGTGCAGAAAGGCTTGGCTGTAAAAAAATGTAACCCAAGTCGCCCAACAACTAAAGGAGTCCAAGTATGAGCGTAAAATGAAAGTTTACATTCCTGCCAAGTATCACGCATTGGGCATTAGACTAACGCATTTCAATGTGGTGATCTGCATCACTGCACTGAAATGCGAAGTCACGCATTGTAGGCATAGCTTCTGCCGCGGCTGTCAAACTGTGGCGTTGCGATGCTGACTGTAAAACTAGTGGCTGGTCCCGGCAGGCTTCGGGGGCTGGCTGAAGCGGAGCTTGGATCAAGTATTCCTGAGCACTGCCTTATTTTCTGACAGTGATCTGTGTCAGTAGAGGCCGTGCCCAATTGCTATTTCCGCTGTGCAGGATGTTCCGTCCCGCTGCCACCTCCTCCGGCGGCGAGAGTGGGAGGCTAAAAGTTTGGAACTGTGGAAGCCTGTCTGGGCAATTGCCACTGCTCTCATGCAGTAATAGAAACCACACGACCCTGGCTGTAGCTTAGGCAAACGCTACAGTACTGCAGGTGAGCCTTGAATGCAGCAGGGCAAGAGGGAGTCCAGTAGTTTGTTGTAGCCTGGAGGACTCACTATGAGGAGGCAGTCGGGCCGGCCTTAAACTGCATTTCCCGTCTTTCACTCACCTCATAATATAGGTAAGCTTGTTTCCGTCACAGTGGAGGGAACATTTGCGTTATGCAGTGCGGCTCGCTGCAATGCATTTCAAATCATACAACATTCTGGCTCACCCAGCTGCCGCTCTGTGTGTGTGTGTGTGCGTGCCTCGCAGCATAGTCCCCGAAATGAATGCTCAGACTGGGGATCTCTGACGCAGCGGCTGTAAGTTGACTTTCAAGTGTGTTGGCTCATTAAGGCAACTCATCTGGGCCGCTGGCTATACTGATGCTAGGACCATAGCGGCGCGCCAACTGGGCCAAGGACCTCTTGCTTTGGGTTTGTTGGGGCCTCGCACATCCGTTTAGGGCAGAATAGTCGTGACAGGCACTACATTATTGCCCTTCCATTTGTGGTGCATTGCAGCAGCTAACTTAAGAGTTTCTCATTGCTCGGACAGGTGTTATTTATGATATTTATGTTTCCCTCGTCTTCATTCCTTGATTTTGCTTGTGAAAGGTGTCACTCCTATTTGTGGTAATGTCACTCATAATTACACTGAAAATATTAAAATTTCACACATAGCAATCTGAAACCTTGGCAGCTACGAGTTTATTGAACAAAAGTGTCCATCATCAATAGCACACATCCGTTTAGCCTGCTATTCCTCGCTCACCCTGTCCATCCCATTTCATATTGGAACCTATTCACATCATCACACTGCCCCAGCTGCGGCCACTGCAGGTAAGAGCAGTGGTGGGCTGGGGAGGATTTCAAGCGACAACCATGAGGGAAAATTAAATAAATAATTATTTTCTCCTCGTGGTAGTCTCTCAAAATCCCCCCCAGCTGGCCCCACCACTCTTACCTGCAATGGCCGCGGCCATGGCTGCACTCCCCTCCAATCAGACAAGACAGAACACACACCCCTTACTACCAAATGATTTATATGAAAATACAACAAATTAATACAATAACAGAAAGAAATGTGATACAATAAAAACACCAACCAAAGGCATTGATAGGCACAACAGTGAAAGCACAAAAACTTATGATACATTTATAAACAATATCATCAAATGCATGGTAACACAGTGTGCATGTAATAATAACAAAAGAAAGTAAAAAAATACGAACTTAGGAACATAATAAATAGAGAAAACATACATGATACACAAACAAAATCCTTTAACTTTTTTGGTCTTCTTCTCTGCCTCTTACTCTGGCGACTCCCTAAATCTGTTGTGGGATTCTTCCCAGTAGAACAGTTACCCCTTGGACCTCCAGATCCTGTGAAATTGGAATTAGGCCTTCTGGAAGTTCATCCAGCTGGCCTCACCGACCTTGACACTCTACACATCACCTGACTCTAACACCACTACATTCCTCTTTGCCTCCTTGATTTTGAAAGGACCCATGAAACTAGATTCCCTTTTCCTCACAAACCTTGGGTTCTTCACATACACCCAGTCACCCATATTCCATCCTCCTTGCTTAGCACCATGCAAACCACAAAAGTGTTTTTTGTACTCTCGCTGATGGTCTCGTACCACTACATGTTTATGCACTTTAGAACTGCCCATGTTAAGTGAACGTCTGGTCCTCACTACTCTGCCCCTCAATCCCTCGAAATGCAAAATCTCTGTTACCTTACTCTGGGTAGTTCGGTGAGCTCACACTGTTTCTCTGATTGTGATTGTTATAGATGTATCATCCTATAAGACTCTCTGGACACACCCTTTCACCATTTTAGTCATGATCTCAGCCAAACCATTGGCTTGAGGATGATAAAGTGCTGTATGTTGATGCTCCACTCCTATTGCACTCGAATACTCTTCAAATTCACCCGAGACAAACTCACTCACAATGTACGTGGGTATTCCCTCTCTAGTGAATTTTTCTCTTAAGAACTCAACAACCTCTCTGAAAGAAATAGAACAATAACACTTAGCAGCAACCCATTTCATAGTGTAATTGACCAGAACAAAGACGCACCTATCAGAAGATCTTAAACAGTCCAAAAGCCCCATATGTTCTATCCCAAGTTTATGCAATGGCTCAATTAGTACCTTCACAGATTCTAGAGGTTATTGCCTTGCTCTTTTAGACTTGTGAGTCTGAGCACACTTAACGCAATCCCTCACAACATCCTCTACCACCCTGTCCATTCCTAGCCTCCAAAATAACTCAAGCAGTCTTGTTTTGGTCAAGTTCATAACAAGATGACTCTCATGGGCTATGAACACCAATTCATTTCTAAGGCCCTACGGAAAAATTCATTTGTTGCATCGACAAAAAACATTCTCTTCTAAATGCAACTTTTCTATAACAACTGGAAAAACCTCTCATCATTGCTTAAACTCTTATGGTCAGGCCAACCATTAATCACAAACTCACTTATCTTGGTTTACAGTTCATCATCCTTTCTTGCCAATTCCCACTAATCTTTCTTCACAGCCTCCAGACCAACACATGACACAAAACCTTGTTCTTCACATATTTCCTCATCCTCCCTTTCAATAGGTAGACTTGGGAGGCAATCAGCCACCTTGTTCTTAATTCCTTTGATATTCCTCACTTCAAAATTAAATTTCCACTCCTTCCATCCATCTGCTCATCATGGGGGTGACACGTTCACTGTCATTACAAGAGGATACATTTACCAAAGGTTTATGGTCTCTTCTTACCAAGAATGATAACTCCCACAGGTAAAACTTAAAATGTTGAAATGTCCATGCGCATGCCACTGCCTCCTTCTCTATCACTAAACAATGGCACTACGAACCCATCAACGTCGTGGAGGCAAACCCCACCAGCCTTAACTCACCATCATTTACTTGGGCTAACACAGCACCTAACCAATGTAAACTCGCATCCACTGTCAAAATCGTCATCTTTCCCTCATCATATTCATATGTCCAAGTGTAGGCATTTAACACATTTGCTGTTTCATTGCTTTGAAAGTTGACATGCATTTCTTATCTTATTTCAATAAAGTGTTTTCCACTTTCCTGATAAGTGCTCTTATCGACTCTACCAGTGAAGCAAAATATTCTCACATTTAGAACAGTATTCCATGAGCCCAAGGAATGATCTCAATTGTTCCTTGTTCACAGGCACTGATAACTTCACCGCAGATTTCACTAAATCTAATTTGGGGAGTATTCCTTCCCCGAGGATTGTATGTCCCCAATATGTAACCGTTCCAGCCCTGAACAGACACTTCTCACTCTTCCCTGTAAGTCCAGCAGCTTGCAGTTTCCCCAATACTTCCTCCAAGATCCTCTCATGATCTATCCTATTCCTACTGTAGATCAAGATATCATCCTTGAAAAATAAAATCTGTTTCACTCCCTCAAGCACCTTCCGCATCACCATTTGAAAACAAGTAGCAACTGAAGCCAACCCAAAAAGCATCCCTATAAAATGGAAAGCTCCTATGGGCGTAACAGAGGAAGTAAGGTGCTTTGAGTCCTCATGTAGCAACACTTGATGATAAGTCAAGGATAGATCTAACACACCAAATACCTGGGCATCCTTAAGCAACATCAGCTCCTCAGATATGTTGAGAAGGGGTTGTCTGCCTACCAAAATATTCCTGTTCAAAACATGCAAATCCACACACCTGCAGAAGTTTTTTCCTTCCTCCGTGGGTGCCAAGACTACAGAGGCTAGCCATTTTGATGATTTAATTTCCTTAATCACCTCTAACTTCCTCAGCCTGTCAAGCTCTTCTTTGGGCAGTTTTAACATCCTATTGGGTACTCTGCGTGCCTTGTGAACAGCTGCTTGTGCACCCTCCTTCAGAATGGGATTATATTTGAATCCCTGCAGCAATCCTAGTTTGCTGGGGAAATAGTCAACAATATCAGCATCCTCACTCATCTGTGCCACCATCAGGACCTGCGCTGGGGAATTTGGATTTAAAATAATCTCCAGGCCACACTGATGCCTCCAACCTCACCTCTTTCTGCCACATAAACTTTGCCTATCATTAATCTACCTTTGAATACAATGTTCAAAGGTACATACCCCAACAGATCCACAGTCGCACCCCCATAACCCACTGGATTTATGTCTAGTTTAAATAGTGTGATATCGTTTATTCCAAACATGGTGTCCTAGTTGGACACCAATCATTGTGTAAGGAGAGCCAACATTCTCCAATACATTCACCAACTTCCCTCCAATTGTAACTTGACACTCAGGCATTTTTATCACACCTTTATCACACCCTGGGGTGACCACTGGAGCAGCAGATATCCTGAAAATGATCTGATTAAGACTTTCCTGCAAATCCTGTAACTGTTGAATGGTCTCAGTGCTACTAGCTTCATTTATCACTTGACCCTTACATACCCGAGCATAAAGGCCCATTTATCCGCATTTCCTGTAGGTAGCCACCTTTGCATAACAAGTAGGACTGTTGGAATTATAGAACAGACTACCACAATGATAGTACTTAAACCTCCCAGATAATTATTTCTGCACATCAGAATGCACCTTCTTCATTTTCAGTGACTCTTCACAAGGCTTATCACTCACTTTGGCTATCTCTGCCACTTTCAGCTACTCATTCCCCATCTCCTTTACCCACCCCAGGGTGTGCTCAATATTCTCATAGATGGAAACTGCTTACTTCAAGTTAGGATTTTTAGCCAATAGTTTCTCCTGTACCCTTGGGTTGTTTGTACCATGTACGAGTTAATCTGTTATCAGTGAGCATGCAAGATTTTCCAAAGCTGCTATATAGTTAGATATCCTCTCCACCTTCTCTTGATTCCGTGAATGAAACTTGAGCCGTTCCACAATGACTAATTAATCTGTGTATCAAAATGTTGTTCCAAATCATCATTGACATCTCATCAAGGCTCTTGTAAATGTTTCTTCCAGTAATACCTAAATTATGGAGAAGAATGCCATGTTTTCTAGCAGGAGAACCCCACCCTCCAAATAGCATTAAATATGAGTCAATTGGTTTCTTCCATCTCTTCCAAGTCACTAAATGTTCTCCTGCTTCTGACAAAAAGGCTAGTGGTTGCAACATGCTTGTAGCAGCCATGGTAGTGCAATTGGAACAAAATTAAGCCAGCTAAAGTGTAAGGGTCCAGCTACTTGCAGCACGTAACAGTGAGATATGAACTGTAACAGCTTGAAAGTAAATAACTTACAAAACAAGTTAAAATAAGAGGTTAAACTAACACAACTAACTAACATAAGGAAAACGATGTTGCTCCTTGACCTAGGTAGAGTACACCATTCACAGCTGACCAGAATAGTTTCCAATATAACTGGTTTCATTTGCAGCAATCAGTCTGATGAGCTGAATAAAACTGCTTGTCTTCCGATACTACTCCGGAACCGCCAACTGTGGTACTAATAAACACATCCTATGGTGTACGGAACTTGTGCCCCACAGTCTCGTGCTCAGTCTCAGCTGCGGTTCACCTCACAGGCTGTACAACACCCACACACCACCGTATCATGGCAGATTACCAGCTCGGGCCAGTAATGGTCACAGGTAACACCAATTAAATGCCTTCATTCCTCTCTCCAACCACGGCAAGAAACATGTGTGACTTGCCTGTAGACACCGCTGTAACATCCAAGACAAGTACATAGGTTCAATTCCACATGAAAAGTAGAATGTATTACTGGGGTGATGATGGACAAACCTGCCCCCAGCACAGGTCGACTCGTCGCCACGTAATTTAACTGAAGTCGCTCAGGAACTAAGGGAGTTCAAGCATGAGCATAAAATAGAAGTTTATTAAACAAAAGTGTCCATAATGAATATGTTACATCCATTTAGCCTGCTACCCCTCACTCACTCTGTCCACCCCATTCCGTATTAGCACCCAATCACATCATCGCACTCCCCTCCAATCAGACAAGACATAACATAAACATTGATAACTACAATTCGACTGCAGAATTTTGTTGGTAAAAACTATATTTTATTTTTAAATTATGACATAGCACATATTGCATCTATACGTGTGCATCAACAAAACGATACGTATATTTTATTATTTTATTTATAGGTGTCTCTTTTGAAGGTATAATATACCATAAGGAATTAAGGGGGAAAATGTACTGCAGGTCTTGGAAGTCACCAGCGTGATCGGCGATTGCGAGCACCTTGTTTTGTTTATGTATATGTTTATGGAAACTAGTGGTGTCTTACAATATCTTGATTGCTTATAGGATGGGGATACGTTACTCCATATTTTACAAAGGGTGAAAAACAATGACAGAGCCATGTTGTTGAAAGCATGAGTACACAAAATATTTGATGAAGAAACACAGTGCCATGTTTCTTCCAGAACCGTCGTGGCATATGCCACAATTATTGAGAGAGCAGGTGAATGTTCCTATTAGGAACATTTTATGGTAGATTCAGGAAGCAATTGGCGCACAGGAATTTATATGGCTTTGACATACTACACCAAGCCATATAATGGCCTCAAACTGTGGTCACAAGGCCCTTAGACGGATCAAAATGGTCGTGGGTGCTCTACAGCCCATCCTTTAGTTGTTCTGTGTTTCCAGATAGGCGTAGAGGTTTGCTGTCTGGTATGGTATGTTATTTTGATTTGTAAACTGCAGTAATCACCCAAGAGGGTATCTGGATGCTGCAAGGTGTTTACAAAAAGGGCTTCTGCTACAGACTGTTTGAACCTGGCTACTCTGCTAGTGTGTCCAGAGAAAACTAATGCACGTTTAGTCGTTGCTTTTTGATGACGTTCCACCATGTGTTGTATGGCTGCCCCTGCAAAACTTAAGTCTAATTTGTGTCCTGGTGACTGGCACATTTTGCTGCACTCGCAGAACAATTTGAGCTGTGATTTAAATGAACCTTGTTGTGGCTCCACCAAAACATTTCTTTCCTACACATGCTAAATCCAACATGTTTCACAAAATCTGTACAACTGTTGCAAACTCTGGTGCTCATCGAACACTCGTTTGCTCTGCAGAACTACAGTTAGGAAAATTTGTTATTCAAGAAATAATTAACTTGGGGCCAGATGTACGACCATTGGATTTTGCTACTTGCAAATTGCGACAAATTCAATCCAATGTACAACAGTGTCTCAGACACTGTTTGTGATTCCCAATGGGGTCGCAAATTGCATGCCTCATGAATATTAAAGAGGCTGTCACAATTTGCGACCCCTTTGGGAATGGCTGGCACTCCCAGGGATGGTGGCCTGCTGGGGTCAGCAGACCACCATGTATGGGACTGCTTTGTCAATAAAACAATAAAAAAAATGCAGCTCATTTCCCTTAAAAGAAAACGGAATGCATTTAAAAAAAAACAAAAAAAAAAAACTTTAGGTTCATTTTTTAAGGGCTGGGACCACTGCCTGCTCTTAAAAATATTTGCGCATCCATTCCCAAATGGGGAAGGGATCCCCTGGGGACCCCTTCCAGTTTGCGGGTGCTTGGTAAACTGCGAGTGTTGCGGTTGCAAAACATCCGTACATAGGTTAGGGACTCGCTATTAGGAAGGGACGCCCTTGGCATGCCCCTTCCTAATAGCGAGTCGCTAACTCTATTTTGCAAGTTGCTAATTGATTAGCGACTTGCAAAATAGGCTTAGTACATTGGGCTGACCTATTTTGCAAAACAATGGGGTAAATCCAATAAGTCAACAGGACCTGGGTGATAATATATATATGGAAACAAATGGTCCTTGACACAGTTTATGAAGACAGAAACAATTAATGTGAGTGTTAATTATTCACACTAGGCAGTCAGATTTAATCTGAACAACAAAAGGAGATGTATTATTAATTAATACTGCTATTCAATGCAAAAAACCCAACACAACAGTACCATAACAAATTATACTGCAGTTTATTTACATAGTAATAAAATTGGCAATAGGAAATTAGGAAAGGATTGGTGCTCAAGTGATGAAAAGGAAAGTTTGGAGTACAGAATTCAAATTAATTCAGTGCAAAGAAGAAGAACAATTTACATTGCACATATATTAAGCCTACCCATACAAAGTATATACACACTATTATACAAGGGGACTGGGAAGATGGTATAGGCTTAAAATTAAAAAGGGGGCATAATCGTCGACGTTTCGACCCTGGCGCAATATGGGAATTTCGCGACCTCTGCTACGGGTCTTCTTCAGGACAGGTGGGGGACTGGGGAAGGGAAGCACCACGGAAGAAAACGTGGCGGTGTCGCAAGGCCAGATCAGTTGGGCGGTACACCTATGCCAGATAAATTCAATTCAAGGTAAATGATGGTCTCGGAGACGCGGGTCTTGTCGGATTTAGACGGCGTTTGCGAGCCACAACCCTTGAGAACTCCAAATTGATTGGAATTACAGATACGGGGACTTATTAAGGATTACCAGGTTTGCTTACTTCAGAGCCAAACTTCCCCGCTCTCAATAAATGGTCACCGCTCTGCTGGTTGACCTCACCAGGTACGAATCATATCGCCTGGCTGTCCACTGATATACTCACCATCATTTACCTTGAATTGAATTTATCTGGCATAGGTGTACCGCCCAACTGATCTGGCCTTGCGACACCGCCACGTTTTCTTCCGTGGTGCTTCCCTTCCCCAGTCCCCCACCTGTCCTGAAGAAGACCCGTAGCAGAGGTCGCGAAATTCCCATATTGCGCCAGGGTCGAAACGTCGACGATTATGCCCCCTTTTTAATTTTAAGCCTATACCATCTTCCCAGTCCCCTTGTATAATAGTGTGTATATACTTTGTATGGGTAGGCTTAATATATGTGCAATGTAAATTGTTCTTCTTCTTTGCACTGAATTAATTTGAATTCTGTACTCCAAACTTTCCTTTTCATCACTTGAGCACCAATCCTTTCCTAATTTCTTATTGCCAATTTTATTACTATGTAAATAAACTGCAGTATAATTTGTTATGGTACTGTTGTGTTGGGTTTTTTGCATTGAATAGCAGTATTAATTAATAATACATCTCCTTTTGTTGTTCAGATTAAATCTGACTGCCTAGTGTGAATAATTAACACTCACATTAATTGTTTCTGTCTTCATAAACTGTGTCAAGGACCATTTGTTTCCATATATATATGACCTATTTTGCAGTCACAAAGGGGCTGAAATCCCCTTTGCGACTTCAAAAACGGTTGTACATCTGGCCCTAAATATGTAAAATTATTGTTTTTTGTCTGTAAATGAATTGGATGTTACCATTTAATCAAAAGGCACTAAATGAGCCAAATATATTCTGATTTATAAATTTGCTAAACTATTTCCAAAATGTTTTTTGCTAGATACGCTTATTTATCAGACATTGCTTATACACACTAAAGGTTACCTGGAAATGTTTAGATGGTTTGGTCAGGAGATTTGTGGCAAGCGCTCTAGGGTGGTGAATGGCAACGGTGTTTAGGGTGTCTGGAAATGCTTGCTTTAGGCAATCTCAGTAGAGTTTTTACATATGAAATATTTGCCACCCAAGAGGTTGAATAAGATGTACCCCACAGTCCCTAACACTTGTCAAAGATGAGTATAAGTAAGACAGGGTTTTACCCTATGGTGTGAAAATTCCCCGTGGTGTACTGGACAAGGGTCAATATTATATTTCAATCAATCAGTCAAACAGGGTTTGTAAAGCAAACCACTCACCCGCGAGGGTCTCAAGGCGCTATTTCAAGTTTCACTACTATTGCACACCTACTAAGGCCAGAACTGCATCTTCTAGACATGATGCGTAGGCAAAAAAACACAAAATGAACTATAAATTAATGAATCTGACATTAACACTTGATAAGCACCTTATTGGCATGACTTGAAAGTCTACATTACGTTCAGATATCTCCTTTTGGGTGTTGCAGCTGCAGAAATGGGCTGAAGTTGAGATGTCAGCATCAAGGTTCGAGTTTTGTGAAGGTAAATGTGATCCTAGGTGCTGGAAGTAGGGGTGCCCGGGTTCTGCAACACCCTAGAAATGACAATGATGGAATTCAGAAGGTGAATTAGCAAAAAAAGATGCCTTTAAATTCTGTTTTTATTTTGTCACGTGGGTTCAAATACAAAGGTCAAATGTCAGGCTATGTTTTCTGACAAACTGCTATTCATTTTTTTATCTTGGAGATTGCAGATTACTTTTCTGTCTCTGACTGCAAAGTGACAATATTTTGTTAAGTGAACTATGTGGCAATCTTACTAGGGTACAAGAATTGTCAAAGAAAAGGATTTCATTTTTTAAACACACAACAGACTAGAAAATACCTGTGAATTAATTGTACGAATATTTTAAAATGTATCCGCAGTTAGGAAAGCACAAACGAAGCACATTTGTGATTCTAAAGTGTGACAACAAAGATTCTAAACGGATCAAAAAAAGTCACCACACTTGATGATGTACAAAGGATGCATATTTGCTTGCCACCTGTATTCCACACAATATTGTTTGTGCACTATATCATTTTACCAGAAAAACTACACCTGTGCAAATATAGTGGCTATTTCAATAGAAAATGTACTGTCTCTAATTGACCGTGTATTACCATCCCATGCTTTGGTAATATATTTGTGACAGTGTGTTCCAAAATGCACTATCAGCCACACAGCCTTACCCCTCTCCTGCTGAATGGGCGTTGTTCATTTGCTATACTCCTTCTTTGTTTGGCACTTGTATTTTTCAAAATACATATGACTTAAGGGATGAACATTGAGGGCAGAGCCCCATCTCTGTAAATTGTTTCAGCATCACTGAAAATTGATGCACCTGATGTACCATGCTGGAATTAGTTCATCACGTAACTGGCCATGAACAAAAGGGTGAAAGACAACCATAGTGTCGATATAAGATTTGAAAAATGTTAACACAGATAAAATGATATGACTGACCCATAAAATATCTCCTCGATGGTATGAGTTGCCTAAATAGCACAGTTTGTTGTTTTACTCCTGGATCTTTATAGTTATTGATTACAACCCTCTCTTGTTCGAGATGTTAGGTGAATGAGCGAGACATCCAGAAAACAAAAGAGAAATCACCTTGTTGCCGGCAAAACTTTATATTTAATACATATCCATAAAGAAGCGGACTTGCATTTTTGTTAGCAACAGACATTGCTGGCTTGCATGAGTTTGGATATGCTTTTTCAATCACTGAAACATCTAGATAAAGTGCATTGCTGTGTTACCTCGTGATCATTTCCTATCTGTGCGATATACGTTCAAAACGAATATATTTTTTTTTTTAGGAAAGTGACGGGTATAATTTTTTCTAAATTATTTTTTACACATGTGGCCTATGACAATGAAGTAAACATTTTTCAGTCCTTTTTACGGTGACAATGCGGCCACTTTGAGTCATACCATTTTGGTTCTCCAAAGAGGAGTGACAAAGTTTTGTCAAAATGTCCTGAGAATTCACTGAAGATTAATTTAAACAATTACAAATGTAACTCGGTGTTTTAGAAGCGATCTCTCAAATGTACACCCAGGGATCAGTTGCACTTCCTTTAAAATGTCGGCACCCCCCCCCTCTGGACATTCCAGAGATTGCCTGTGTACCGTCGCTGCAGAGCGCCGCCTCTGTTTTGTCTGTAGCCGTGTATGAAAACCCCATCAAGGGATTAAGGGGACATAAGTCTCCAGAACGTTTAAGTGCAAAGCTTAAGGTCTGAAAGGGGTATAGGCGGATTGAACTATCGCCTAGCAAGCAAAGCTTTACATGTCAGATTACCAAAAACACCCGGAAATGCATGACAAGCCTGAATACCTCTGACACAGCTTTAAATGTTTAACCACAAATTGAGCAATTGGATAGTAGTAAAATGGAGAGAAGGAGACGTTTGTTCTTAATGTCTGCGACTTTGTTGTGGTATAAAAGCTGTGGTGATTATCCCCGGTAGTATTTAAGGGGATTATCTGCTCATGTCTGTCCAGGCCCTGACAAATACCACCACTGCAGGGCACCGTCATACATCTGTAAATGGTATGCAGTGGTCTAAAGAAAGCGTGTCTTCTATTTGCATCAAATTGTAACATTCATAGTGAGCTATGTATGCTGAGGCCTGGGCAAATTTGCAAAGATTGCACCAGTTGTCTCTCAGCAAACACAACTGCGCATTATGATTGCGCTGGTCGAGTGGCCAAGAGAAGCTACCACTACCTGCACTCTCCTGTGATACTTGAGTCAACTGGCTAGTACTGGCTGTTGTTGTGAGTTAACTGCTCTCAATCTGGCTGTGATGAGATCACGGGTGTCTGTAGATATAGAACGTGGTGTTGTGGCTGCAGGCCACTGGGCATGTGGAATATGGCGAGTGGGTCAGGTGTTCATGGAATGTCACCATTGTTTTGGTTCTTGATTCCTACCTCTACTACCGTGAGCACCTCTCCTAGAAACACACGTAGAAGCACAAATCATGTTCTTGTATAAATGAATGGCATGCGGTCAGCTGATGAATAGGTGCCATCAAATGTCACTGGATTAAATGGCTTCTGGAACGCTGATAAGGGCCTTCATCATGCCCGATGGGTGCCTGTGTGTCATCATTCTTCCTAACAAGTGACTGGGTGTCCTCATCTTACAAGTGGGTTAACTGTGCGTCTTCATCTTGCCTCATTGGAATATGGGGTATGTGGGTCTGACTTTCAACTTGGCAGTATGCATCAGTGTGTGTGTGTGTGTGTGTGTGTGCATGTGTGTACGTTTGTGTGTGAGAGGCAGCCCTCCACTGGGGTTGATATATGTGTATGTAAAGCCTGGACTGTTGCTTTGGAGAAAATGATTGCGACATCCCCCAAAAAGGGCACATTCTTCCTCTTGCTTTCTACATTTTATTTGTAATCCATCAGTGAATGGAGCTGCGGTGACCGATTTGTGTGCCTCAAATATGCAAGTGAATATTCCCAAGTGATAACACTGAACTCAGGTGACTGTCCTCAAAAGGTTAATGTAAGCTGGTCAACTTTAGTTAATGCCTATGATGTAAAGTACTCTTGATCACTGATGATTGCCTCCTGCTAGTCAGAGGGTGTACTGCTTTTATGTGTTATAAATGGCTCTCTCATCATCTGCCTTGTAGCACGAGGTGCTGGCTTTTGCTCTTTCCTCCTCTTTCAAAGCAGGGCTTCTGCTGGTCCCACTATGGAAGGCTTACTTAATGTTTACTGCCACAGTGGTTATGCTAGCAATACACACACTTCTGTCCCAATTATGCCATAGAACATGTCATGAGTAAAGTAATATTATGTAATATATGAGGTCACAAGCAATGCATGGTGAGGTGTAGGTTGTGGGTATTCTACTGAAGCACAAATGTCGAATTTCAAGTTTTTTTTGTTTGCTCACTGTCAAGTTTTAATTTATTTTAACGTGTAACTATAAAGTTACATCAACCTTTGTTTTTTTTCAGTGAATTTCAAAGTTTTTTTAAACATAACCAAACATCTTTTTACCATACTTAACTATAACATCGCATTAACCTGTGTTTTTTTCACTGGAGTTCAGGGTCTTTTTATTTTTAGGGAAGATTATATTACAATGCATGACTGTAACATCTATTTAACCTTTGCTTTTTCAGTGAATTTCTAGTTTTTGTTTGACATATTCAGCCATCACCTCCACTGTGCCCAGCCTTCTGCCATTCATAGCAGTGGGTTGGCAAAGGCCCACTCCATGCTGGTGGCCAACCACTGCAGGTTTGCCTCTGTGGTCATTTGGCTGTCCCTCCCCCCTGCCCTCCATTCTCCATTCTCCATGCGCATGCTCCTGCCTCTTCTACCTGACCTTAGTGGTCCATTGTGATGCCCCTGCCCTTGCAGGCTTGCCCTCTCATGGTCGAATTGCAACCCATGCCCCTTCTTATCACCCCTGCCTGCCATACTCCATGTGTATGCCCCTGTTATGTTATGTTATGTTAAAAAAGCATTTATTGAGCGCACTATCACCGGTTGGTTTCTTGGCGCTAAAATCAACAGAACATAGTCATGGATGTGAGATGGAGAGTTATTGGTATGCTTGTCTGTAGAGCCAGGTCTTTAAAGCTTTCCGGAATGAGAGGAGGTCCTGGCAGGTCAGAATCTCATGAGAGAAGGTGTTCCACAGACCAGGAGCCAGTATTGCAAACCTGCAACCGCCAGAGCGCTTGAGTTTAGCAGGGGGTATCCGAAGGAGGCCGTGGTGGGAAGAACGAAGGTTACGGGATGGTACATACCTTGTAATGAGTTGGTCAATAAATTTGGGACTTCTGCAATGTAAAGATTTAAAAATAATACACCCTGTTTTGAAAGTGCAACGTTGGATCACCGGAAGCCAATGGAGTTTCATGAGTAAAGGGGTGGCTGAGTGCCACCTAGGTTGATTCAAAATCAATCTGGCGGCAACGTTTTGCACCATCTGGAGTCGTTTTGACAGGTAAAGGGGGAGACCTAAATAAATAGAGTTCGCGTAGTCCAGATGGGACAAAACGGTGGCGATCACTACCTGGGTAACCGCTTCCAGGGTGAGAAGGCGCCGGACCTTCCGGATTTTCCTCAATTGGAAAAAGCACTTAGAGACCACCTGGCCCACTTGTGCTTTTAGTGAGAGATCGCAATCCACGGTGACCCCAAGTGTCTTTGCCGATGTTGATGGAGTCGGGGCTTGACCTAAATCCGGCGGCCAATAGTGGGGGCCCCAATGTTTGGCGCTGTCTCCGGTGAGAACTAACTCGGTTTTTCCCGGATTTAATTTCATCTGATTTTGGTCCATCCAGGCTTTAATGTACCTCATGGTCGATTGAAAGTGCAGTATGGAGGTATCAGAATTGTCAATCGTAAACAGCAGCTGTAAATCGTCAGCGTAGTTAAATACCGTCACCTGCTCATCTCTAAGGGCCTGAATCAGTGGAAGGATATAGAGATTGAACAGGTGGGGTGACAGGGAGGAGCCCTGTGGAACTCTGCATGTAATAAACTGTTTTGAACCAACTAGGTCTCCAAGACGTACTGCCTGAGAGCGGTTCTCCAGGAAGGACATCATCCAGTGGGCCGCCGTGCCCCGGATGCCGACCTGTCCGACACGATCAATCAAGATGTTATGGTCAACCGTGTCAAACGCGGCCGACAAATCCAGGAGCACCAGTGCCTGAGGAGAGCGCCTGTCTGCACAGTCCCGGAGGGTATCCAGGACTGTGGTTACCACTGCCTCCGTTGAATGAGCAGGTCGGAAACCTGCCTGGTGGGGCTCAAAACAGCCAGAATCCTCTAGGAAGTTAGAGAGGCATTTGGCTACATGAGCCTCCAACACCTTTGCCAGATAAGGCAATAAGGAGATGGGCCGGTAGTTTGCCTTACAGGATGGGTCAGCCCCAGGTTTTTTTAAGAGCGGTATGACCGTGGCTTCCTTAAAGGCCAGGGGAACAAGTCCAGAGGACAAAGAATCATTTAGGAGCGCAAGGGCCGGGGCCGAAAGGACGGAAAAACATTCTTTTAGGATGTACGGGGGACAGCTATCTGAGGGGGCACCAGATTTAACTCTTGTTAATAGTTCCTGAAAATGATCCTGGGTAATCAGTGGAAAGCTGCTAAGAGTACCAGAGCTAATATTGATGATTGCCATGCCGGTAGTAATTGGAATCACCGACTGGGGATACTGGCTTTAATGTCTTTGATTTTCTCACTGAAGTAGGTGTTGAGTGAGTAACAGAGGGACTGGGTCGGGATTATCCTGGGATGGACATTGTCCAAGTTAGTTAGTTCATTAAGGATGGAAAAAATGTCCTTGGATCTATTTGAGTACTCGAGAGGAAAAATAAATCACCTTCGCAGAGGAAATTGTGCACATATATTCCTTCCTGGCCCTTATAAATTTGATCTTTAACTCAGGATCATAATTACGACGCCATTGACGTTCCAGCTGCCGCAGGGCCGATTTCCTAGTTTTTAAATCAGAGGAAAACCATCTTTGGGCGTCAGCGCGCCGTGCCAATCTGACTTTTTTATAAGGAGCATGCAGATCAGTAGCGGCTTGTAGCCAGCCTGAAAGGATAGCTTCTGAAGAATTAATGTCACCATGAGAGGTGGGAGTAGTATTGGCTAGTGACTGTAGGAATGCTGCTCTATCCATAGCATTCCAGTTCCTAGCTAAACCACCTGTGGCCATTGTCGGTGTCCTAACAGAGGGGAAACATAAATTAAATTTAAGGATAAAATGATCTGACCAAAGGCAAGGCAGGGTTGTCGGGGTTGTTACACATATAGTGTTGGTCCACACCTGATCTAAAATGTGGCCCTTACAGTGAGTAGGAGAAAGCACTAATTGTAAGAAGTTTAAATTTGACATAAGTTCAGTCAATTCGCTCGATTGATTGCTTTCATAGGGTCGTTGAACCAATAGTTTAGGTCACCTACTAAGAGGATCCTGGCGTGGTCCAGAGCTAAGTTAGCAACTTGATCACTCAGTGCCAGAGGGAAGGTTGGCATTGAGTTAGGAGGTCTATACCTTTCCTCCTGCTCTCCATGGTTCATTGCGCTGAGTCTGCCAATGCTGGCCTGCTCGCTGTGGACAGATTGCTGCCCTTGTCCCTTTTGGTTGACCTCTGTGCACCTGCCGCATCCCACAAGATTTCTGTGGAAACAGTTCTGCCACTGCTCATGCTGGCCTATCTTACATTGCCAGCTTGCTACCCCTGCTCCTGTCCTCTCCTCCCTTCCCTTCTTTGTCTGTGTGCATACCCCTGCTCCTCCCTCTTGCCTTCCTTGGTCTGTTGTGTTGCCTCTTCCCTGCAGGTCTTCCTTCCATGGTCAACTTGCGGATCCTACCCCCTCAACCCTGCTCTGTCTTCTGCTCCCACCTGCCTGCCCTGCATGTTCCTTTGTGCTGCCACTGCCCTTTCTGTTTGGCCTCCATGCTTAGCTGCTGCCCCTACCCACCTCCTCTAATCCTGTCCCTGCCGCTCTCCCATTGCCCTCTTTTGTTTAAGTCCAGACCCTAACCTCTCTCTTCTTCCCTCCTTGGTCCTTTGTACATGCCCCTACCTTTTGCCTGCCGAGACTCTTTATACAGCCATTAACACTCCCACCCATTGCAGAGCCTGCGTGCAGTCTGGTACTATCATGCTGACTGGGCAAGTGCACCCACTTCCCAGTCCCTAAACCTTCCCTTTCCTTCATATCAGTCACCCCTATGGTAGGCCCAAGGGCAGGGTGCATTGTAATTATAAGGTAGGACAAGCCCTGATATGTGTGGCATGTCCTACTAGTGAATTACAGCCATTTTCGTTTTTCACTATTGCAAAGCTACCTGTTCTCCATAGGCCAGAATGGGCTGTTAGAGTTATTACATTTATAATCCTAACTGCCTCAGAGAACATGGTAGAAATTCGAGTTTAGTATGCCTGAACTCAGAATAATAAAATACATCTTTTAGTAAAGTTTATTTTAATATTCTGTGTTTGCAAATACCACTTTTAGAAAGTAAGTATTTGCTTGTCTAACCATTCAAACCTGCCTCTGTATTCCTATGTCTGGTTTTGTGAGTGACAGGGCTGGGGAATTCCAGGAGACAGGCTGAGTGACCCAGTGCTGAATAGAGAGATCTGCATCTAGATGGGAGGGAGGAGTTGCACCTGAACCTTGAATAGGGCTGTGCCTGCCTTCCACAATGCTGGCTCCACCCCCTGGGGAGCCTCTTATGTCTCTGCCCTGCACACTGAAAGAAGAGAAGTAGCCCTGTAAACAAAGTGCTCCAGGACTGTACTTGCCTTCCACAATGCTGGCTCCACCTCCTGTGGGGAGTCTGATGTGCCTGCCCTGCACTGTGATAGGAAAGGAGAAGTCTGGTAAACAGAGTGCTTCAGAACTGGTTTGGACTGGGCAAAGGCCCCTCTCCCCTCAGAGAACAAAGGATTTTGGAGTATAAATATTGGGACCCTGATCCCATGAAATTAGATCACTTTGGACTACAAAGAAGAAACCTTTACTGAGGAGAGGAACCTGAAGAAACTGAGGAGAGACTATTCCCAAGCTGAAGTGCTGCTTGGGGGATTGGCCTGCAGTGGTTGCCTTTCTGCCAAAGGAAGGAGAAAGGAACTTTGTGTACTTTGCTTTCAACTTGTGAAGGATCTCCAAGGGCTTGGAAAAGAGCTTGCCTCCTGCTGAAGTCTCAGGGACAACAGACTTCAACTCCCAGCTCCCCAGAGTTCTTTGGAAGTGCCTGCTGCTGTTTTGGGCCTTCTGAGGAACTGCGTGTCGCAACGAGAAGAAGCGTGTCGGCTTCGCTGTGCCTGCTGTCGCAACTCCGAAGGAGGGTGTCGCCGCTGGAACTACCGCACTGCATCGGAGAGAAGTGTGCTGCAACGAAGAGGAAGCATGTTGCCGTCGCTGCTGCTGCTGTTGCAATTCCAAAGGAGGGTGTCACCACTGTAGTTGTCACAGTGCGCGCCGCACCAGGAGAAGAATCTCACAACGAGGTCGGAGCGTGTCGCCGTCGCTGTACCTGCAGTCGCAACTCCAAAGGAGGGTGTCGCCGCTGGAACTGTCGCACTGCACCGCATCGACCAAGAGCACTTCGCATCCCTGAGAAGCGCGCCACCATCGGAGCTGCTGCCGTTGCTTCTTGGAAGTCGCCGCTGTAGTTGTCGCATTGAGCGGAAGCTTCACTCATTGTGAAGAAGAGCGTCGCTGCTGGAGCTGTTGCCGTCGCATCGTAAGGGTGTTGCAGCTGCAGTGCACGCATCGAACCGAGGATTTTTCGCATCCCCAAGAAGCGTGCCACATCTGGAAGATCTTCACGTCTTTATTTCTTTGTATCTAAACTCTGCCGCATATCCCATCACTACGACATTGCTTGTCGTGGAAGCGCAACGCAACCTAAGGTACATTGACGCAGAGTGCGCATCTAAGAACTGAACTGAACTACGCTTAAATCTACCATCTTAAAGTAATCATAGTGTGTATTTTTGTCGTTTATGGTCTTGTGGTAACTCTATATAAAGTCTACTTATTTTTTATATAAAACCTGTGTGGTGTCCATTTGTAGTTTTGTCACTGGGTTACTACATGAGAGCATGCAGCCCAGGAGAGCGGCTTCAAAAAAGGCACTTGACTCATTGCATTGGCTCCCAGTTAAGCAGAGTACTGTTCAAAATGTTGTCTTATGCCACCGTATTGTCCATGGCGAGGGTCCGGCATACCTAAGAGACCTAGTTACCAAGTATGTTCCTAGTAGATCTCTTAGATCTCTTAGATCCAGCGGGATGGGACAGCTGGTAATCCCCAAGATAAAGAAGGCCAAAATGGGTGGTCGTTCCTTCCGGTTTTTAGCTGCTCAGAACTGGAATAGACTGCCGATCCCCCTGAGGCTAGAATGCTCTGAAACTTAGTTCAGAAAGCTGTTAAAAACCCACATGTTCTCTGCTTAGCGCAAGGCAGTTCCTGCTGTCGCTTTTGTCTACTCCCTCTCACCTAGCGCGGGGACACGCCGAGATGGCGTAATCATGCGCTTTATAAATTTTTCTATTATTACTGTATGTGGTCACAACTGCTTAACTTACAACGCCTCTGAAATACGCCTTGACTGCTCGCGCCACGCAGCCTAGAGGGTGAGCAGGGGTTATTTTAGGAGTGTAATCCCCCCTTATCCTGACTAGAGGAGAGGGTCCCTATTTGTTACAAGTACCTACCTGTGCCAACTAGAGACCCCCAAATCTAACATTGGCAGTCAGCGGTAAGGATTGTGGACTTGCATTTGTGACTCATGTACAGTGACTGGTGAACACTACTTAGTGAGTGCAGACCATAATGATACCGCATACTTTTTGGTAGATTCCTTTTTGATTTTTGGATTGCCTATTTTTGAAAGATGCCTGATTCAGCTGAAGTAGTGAGAGCAGAATCTGTAGCCTCTTTTAATTGCGAATGGGAAGAAGAGAGGCTGGAATGCTACACAGTAAAGCAGCTGAAGTGCTTTTGCAAGAAATTCAAGGTTTCCACTGTTGGGTGCACCAAGAAGGAAGAATTCTACAAGCCGCTGAGGATCTGGGTAGAAGCAAGGAAAACTCATGAGATTGAGGATGATGACTTGGCAGAAGTACAACAGGAAGAGCCATTGGGCTCAAGAGGAAGGAATGTACCCTGCAGGTAACACTGGTTCTGACAAAAGTCTGTCTCCAGAGGAGTTGGAGGATAGAGAAAGGTGAAGAAGACATGAAATGGAATTGACCAAGTTCAAGGTCAATAGGCAACTGGAAACAGAAAATAGGAGATTAGATCTTGAGGAAAAGAAAATGCAGTTTGAGCATGAACAAGTTTGGAGGGAGTTAGAGTTTAAAAACAAAAGTTTAGAAGTTACTCCCTCTGGAAGCAGCATGCCATCAGTACATACAGAAAGTAGAGTGTATATTCCCAAGGATGTGGTGAAAGAGTTTTACAAAAATGATGATATTGGTCAGTGGTTCAGAGCCTATGAGGTAGCCATGTCTTCCCACAGGGTCCCTGAGAGAGATCAGGGAGCGGGGTTGTGGGGAAGGTTCCTTAGTGAGGGACGGGATACATTGTTAGACTTGCCTTCTGAAGTCCACAATTCATACAGCCACATGAAAGATGCATTGATGTCTAGATATGGTTTGACACCTGAGCTTGCTGAGGAGGCGAATCCACTGGGTCAGTACCAGGGTCCACAATGGTCACATGGGAGACTCAGCCAAAGGTGGGCAGGGTCCCCAGCAGAAGAGTGGGGGGGACAAGGGTAAACAGATGGAGTTCCGCAAAGGGCTCCAAAGTAGTCCCCAAGGGAACGGTTCCCCTGTGAAAGGTTCCCAGCCTCCCCCTGAGAGAAAGCAAGGGGCCCAACAGGGAGTCCTGTTCCCCAGGGGCCCCTGAAATGCTACAAGTGTGGAGACCTGGGTCATAAGGCGAATGACACCAGGTGCCGCCTGTTTGGTAAACAAGCACCCACTGGTGCTCCGCCCTGGCTAGTATAGCCTTGGGGGAGGAGATTGATGTCCAAGGTGGGCAGGGTCCCGCACAGATGACCTTAGTCTCTTTAGGAGACAGTGAGATGGTCTCAGAGGCTCAGCTGCCCATGAACACTAAGAAATATGGGCAGCGAGTGACCGTCAATGGCCAAAATGTGGAGGCTCTTAGAGATACAGGAGCCAGTGTGACGGCTGTCAGGTATCACCTGGTGTCTCAAGAGCAGATTGTCCCTCATGCATTTTGCCGAGTTAACGCTGACAACACAGAGAGTCATTGTCCAATGACTCAGGTTCCCTTTGAGTGGGGTGGTCTCTGGTACTCTTCAGGTAGCTGTGAGGCCCGCCATGACTGTTGACTGTTTGTTGGGAAATGATTTGGTCGAGCTGCCCTTGGGAAAAGGTGGAGAAAACAACTCACTTGAAGATGGTTGGACTGCCTGACTGGGCGTGCGTGACCACCCGGTCAATGTCAGCCAGTAGGGGTTCTCAAGAGGACCTGGAGCCTGAGAGGGAGGCCCAGGAACCTGCAGAGGAGAGAAGTGGGGAGGGGCATGGGAACCCGGCCCCCGAAGTTCCCAAGGCCCAGTAGGAGGTGGACTCTGAGGGGGATGCCCTGGAGCCTACCGGGGAGCAAGTAGCTGAACTGGGGGACCTGCCTGAGCTGACTCATTGGCAGCAAGAAGGAGGCCCCTCCAGGGAAGACTTTTGCAAGGAGCAGAGAGAGTGCCCTTCTCTTGTGGGCTTGCGGCAACAGGCTGCAAGCCAGGCAGCAGGTGATCAGTCAGGATCACACTTGATTTACTGAGAGAATGGTCTCCTGTATAGTGAGCCTAAGGTTACTGAACCTGGGTCAGCCCATGTGCTGGTGGTACCCCAGAAATACAGAGCCTTCCTACTGTGGCTGGCTCATGATGTGCCATTAGCAGGACATTTTGTGGTAGGATAAGACCTTTGAGAGGTTTGTCACCCACTTTCATTGGCCCCAAATGCGCAAGAGTACTGATACTCATTGCAGGACTTGTCAAACTTGCCAGGCAAGTGGAATGAGTGGGAGGAAGCACAAGACTCCTCTCCAGACGCTCCCTGTGGTCATTACCCCCTTTGAGCGGGTGGGGATTGACATTGTGGGGTCACTGGACCCCAAGACAGCGATGGGCAACAGGTTTATCCTGGTCTAGGTGGACCATGCCACCTGGTACCCTGAAGCCATATCTCTGAGGACAGTGACGGCCCCTGTGGTGGGACGAGCACTGATGGAAATTTTCTCCCGAGTGGGATTCCCTCACAAGGTAGTATCTGACCAAGACACCAAATTAATTTCAAAGTATATGAAGTCCCTGTGGCAGGAGTGTGGTGTAACTTACAACTTTATCACTCCTTACCACCCCCAAGGAAATGGGTTGGTTGAAAGGTTCAACGGAACCCTAAAGGGCATGATTATGGGTCTTGAGGAACCCATGAGGCGTAAGTGGGTTGTCCTCTTACCGTGACTACTGTTTGCATACCGTGAGGTGCCACAGAAATCTCTAGGGTTCAGTCCCTTTGAGCTTCTCTATGGACACCCAGTCAGAGGACCTCTGAGTCTGGTTAAAGAAGTCTGGTAGCAATTTCTCAGGAAACCTCCCCAGGATGTATATAGCTACATGCTGGCCTTCAGGAACTAGACTAGGCGTTTCAGGCACCCCGCTGAGGTGAATCTGGAAGCCAGCCAGGAGGAGATGAAGTGCTGGTATGACCAGAATGCCACTCTGGTAGAGCTTCAACCTGGTCAGAAAGTGTGGGTCATGGCCCCAGTGGAGCCCTGCGCACTCCAAGATAAGTGGACCGGACCATTTGAGGTTGTGGAGTGCAAGAGTCTAGTTACCTACTTGCTGGGCTTGTGGTCTCCTAGGAACCCCTTGAGGTTCCTACATGACAACCGCCTTAAGCCCCACTTAGAAAGGTCTGAAGTAGGCATGCTCTTGGCAACAGTTGCTTGGATAGAGGAGGAGACTGAGCCTCTTACTGACCTCCTGTCAACCTCAGAGCAAGATGGGTCAGTGGATGGTGTTAACCTCTCTTCCACCCTGACCCCTGAGCAACAGAATGACTGCGGCCAGTTGCTGGGACAGTTTTGTAATCTGTTCTACCTGGTTCCTGGTGTCACAGATTGGTGCGCCCATGATGTGGACACAGGAGACAGCTTACCTTTGAAGCACAAGTCTTATAGGGTGACTGACAGGGTAAGGGCTTGCCTTAAAGAGGAGGTCTCAAAGATGCTTGCACTTGGGTTGATTGAGTCATCTAGCAGTCCTTGGGCCAGCCCAGTGGTCTTGGTCCCGAAGGCTGCAGCGCCGGGTGCCACACCCGAACTCCGGTTCTGTGTGGACTACTGAGAGCTCAATTCAGTCATGAAGACTGATGCGTTCCCCATCCCCTGAGCTGATGAGCTCATTGATCGGCTAGGGGCTCCACAGTACCTCAGCACATTTGACTTAACGTCTGTGCACTGGCAAATCGCCTTGACAGATGGGGCAAAGGAGAGGTCCGCATTCTCCACACCAGATGGGCATTTCCAGTTCCGTGTTATGCCCTTTGGGATGAAGAATGCCCCTGCCACCTTTCAGAGGTTGGTCAACCAGGTGTTGGTTCGACTGGATGAGTTCAGTGCCGCCTACCTGGATGACATCGCAGTGTTCAGTGCCAGTTGGGAGAAACATCTGCGCCACCTCTGGGGAGTGTTTATGGCGCTGCGGAAAGCAGGCCTCATGATCAAGGTGAGTAAGTGCCAGATCGGGCAGGGTTCCATGGTGTACTTGGGACACCAAGTTGGGAGCGGCCAGGTGGCGCCCCTACAACCCAAGATTGAAACCATCCTGGCTTGGGAGCCCAAAACCCAGACAGAGTTGAGAGCCTTCTTAGGTCTCACAGGTTTGTCAAGGGGTATGGCAACATTGTTGCACCCTTGACAGAGCTGACTTCCAGGAAGCAGCCCAAGAAGGTAATCTGGACTGACACCTGTCAGAAAGCCTTTGAGGCCCTGAAAGCTGCCATGTGCACGGCGCCCGTGCTCCTGGCACCCAACTTCGCAAGAGAGTTCATTGTCCAGACCGACGCTTCAGAGCGTGGTGTGGGGGCTGTTTTGTCACAGATGAATGAGGAGGGTCTAGATAAACCTATAGCCTTCATCACTAGAAGGTTATTTCCACGGGAACAGAGGTGGGGTGCTGTTGAGCATGAAGCATTTGCTGTGGTCTGGGCACTGAAGAAGCTGAGACCATACCTTTTGGGACTCACGTCTGGGTTCAGACAGACCACAGGCCCCTCAGATGGTTGATGCAGATGAGGGGTGAGAATCCAAAGCTGTTGAGGTGGTCCATTTCCCTACAGGGTGTGGACTTTATGGTGGAACACCGCCCTGGTACAGAACACGCCAACCCTGATGGTCTGTCCAGATTTTTCAGCCTTAGTGAAGAGAACTCCCAGGAGTTAGGGTAGTTCTCCCCACTTTTCAGCTGGAGGGGACACGTGTTAGACCTGGCACAATTGGCGTGGGTCTCCCTTCCATTTTTGCTGTTGCCTCATGTGTTGTTGCTGGCGTTAGATGCTTTTGGCACTGTGCCACTGCTATTCAGTGCCACAGTGCAAGTGCGCCCTATTGTAAATTGATGTATGGATTAGTGATTCCATGTTTGGCTATTTTGGTATACTTGTCAGACCCTAGTCTGGTGCACTAAGTGTGCCAGGGCGTGTAATCCAAATGCTGCTGGTGGGCCTGCAGCACTGGTTGTGCCACCCACAGAAGCAGCCTTGTAAAATGTGTCTAAGGTCTGCCATTGCAGAGCCTGCGTGCTGTCTGGTACTGTCATGCTGACTGGAAAGTGCACCCACTTATCAGTCACCCCATTGGTAGGCCCAAGGGCAGGGTGCATTGTAAGTATAAGGTAGGACAAGCCCTGATGTGTGTGGCATGTCCTAATAGTGATTTACAGCCATTTTCGTTTTTCACTATTGCAAGGCTACCTGTTCTCCATAGGCCAGAATGGGCTGATAGAGTTATTACATTTTATATTCCTAACTGTCTCAGAGAACATGGTAGAAATTCGAGTTTAGAATACCTGAACTCAGAATAATAAAATACATCTTTTAGTAAAGTTTATTTTAATATTCTGTGTTTGCAAATACCACTTTTAGAAAGTAGGTATTTGCTTGTCTAACCATTCAAACCTGCCTCTGGGAGGTTGTGTATTCATATGTCTGGTTTTGCGAGTAACAGGGCTGGGGAATTCCAGGAGACAGGCTGAGTCACCCAGTGGTGAGTAGAGAGATCTGCATCTAGATGGGAGGGAGGAGTTGTACCTGAACCTTGAATAGGGCTGTGCCTGCCTTCCACAATGCTGGCTCCACCCCCTGGGGAGCGGCTGGTGTCTCTGCCTTGCACACTGAAAGAAGAGATGGAGTCCCGTAAGCAAAGTGCTCCAGTACTGTACTTGCCTTCCACAATGCTGGCTCCACCTCCTGTGGGGCATCTGATGTGCCTGTCCTGCACTGTGAAAGGAGAGGAGAAGGCTGGTAAACAGAGTGCTTCAGAACTGGTTTGGACTGGGCAAAGGCCCCTCTCCCCTCAGAGAACAAAGGATTTTGCGGTATAAATATTGGGACCCTGATCCCATGAAATTATTAGATCACTTTGGACTACAAGAAGAAACCTTTACTGAGGAGAGGAACCTGAAGAAATTGAGGAGAGACTATTACGAAGCTGAAGTGCTGCTGTTTTAGGCCTTCTGAGGGACTGCGTGTCGCAAGGAGCTGGAAGCGCGACTCATCGAAGAAGAAGCATGTCGCCGTCGCTGTGCCTGCAGTCGCAACTCGCCGCTGGAACTGTCACACTGCACCGCATTGAGAGAAGCGTGCCGCAACAAAGAGGAAGCGTGTCGCCGTCGCTGCTGCTGCCGTCGCAACTCCGAAGGAGGGTGTCGCCGCTGTAGCTGTCGCATTGCACCGCATCGAGCGGAGAGTCTTACAACAAGGTCGGAGCGTGTTGCCGTTGCTGTGCCTGCCATCGCAACTCCGAAGGAGGGTGTCCCCGCTGGAACTGTCGCACTGCACCGCATCGAAGAAAAGTGCCTCGCATCCCCAAGAAGCGTGCCGCCGTCAGAGCTGCTGCCGTCGCTTCGTGGATGTCACCGATGTAGTTTCTGCTTTGAGCGGAAGCTTCATGCATCGTGGGAGAAGAGTGACGCAGTTGGAGCTGTTGCCGTCGCATCGTTGAATAAGGGTGTCACCACTGCAGTCCATGCATCGAACCGAGAACTTCTCGCATCCCCGGAGAAGCGTGCCACATCTGGAAGATCTTTACGTCTTTATTTCTTTGCACCTGAACTTTTCCGCATTTCCCTCGCTGCGACATTGCTTGTCGTGGAAGCGCAATGCAACCTAAGGTACATTGACGCAAAGTGTTGCATCTTAAGACCTGAACTGAACTAAGCGAAATCTACCATCTTAAAGTAGCAGTATTGTGTATTTTTCGTTGTCTATGGTCTTGTGGTAAATCTATATAAAGTATACTTAGTTTTTTATATAAAACATTGTGTGGTTACCATCTATAGTGTTGTCATTGGATTACTGTATGTGGTCACGAATGCTTTACACACTGCCTCTGAGATAAGCCTGTCTGCTCGTGCCAAGCTACCAAGGGGGTGAGCAGGGGTTATGTTAGGAGTGTAATCCCCTTATCCTGACTAGCTGCAAGGGTCCCTATTTGTCACAAGTACCTACCTGTACCAACTAGAGGCCCCCAAATCTAACACCATCTGACACCAGGGATTTTACATTTGGGCTAAAAGAAAGTGGGAAAGGTGTTGCACTCTGGTTTATTCCATTTGGAGTGGGGGGTGTGGCCAGTGCCAGAGTGGAACACCTGCACCACTTTCTATTACCGCAAAGGAAAAATCCCTGGTGTCAGGTGGATTTTCTTTCCCACCCCCCAACCTCGGGCCAGTTTGGGTACCCTCGCTATTAGGAAAAAACCACCTATCTGCCAACGGGGGGACAAAAGACACTTCTCAGGCGGGGGTGTACCTCAATGTCACAGTAGGCCACGCCCTCCTTTTTTCTGTGGCTTAAACTGGCATTGAGCCATACCCCGCCTCAGGAGGGGCAGTGGTGCCTTCCTGCCCCTCATGGGGGCATATACAAGGTTTGTCCCAATTAAGGAGAATGCTCCAAATCTGCCCCCTACGTGAGAAAAAAGTCCACCTGGCACCAGGGATTTTGCCTTTAGGGCAAAGGAAAGTGAGCTTTTGCCTTTCCCCCACCCCAAATGGCATGAATAAGCCTTTTTGCCCCCCCCCCCGGGGCAGACAGGAGCTTGCCTTCAGTTTGCCCCAGGTGTGGCTGAAAGCCCACTTCACACCGTGGAATTCAAAATGGCGCCAGTAGGTGCCATCAGTGTCTTTCTACCTCCACAGGGTAGATAGGAGGTTTGTTCCAATTAAGGAGAGAGTAACAAATCCACACCTGGAAGGGTGGAAAGTCCACCTACCACTACAGATTTTGCCTTTGGAGCAAGAGAAAGGGATGTGGTTCTTGTACTGGCCACCTACCACCCCAAAAGAGATACATCTGCTGTGGGGATTTCTGGTCTGGAATGGATTAAATCGTTTCTGGATTCCCGCTCACAACAGGTCTGTATGGCCTCTTGCGCCTCCTCTGTCAGGAATTTGGCTACCGGGGTACAACAGGGTTCTACCCTAAGCCCACTTCTTTTTAATATCTATCTGACTCCGCTAGTCTACCTAGCAGAGGAGCAGGGCGCTAAAGTGATTGTGTAAGCAGATGATACGCAACTGCTGTTTACTTGGGGTGGTTCTGACTTGAATACTGGTGCTGCTCAGACGTGTCTAGCCTCAGTATTTCAATTTCTGGCCCAGGCTTCCCTCAAATGTAATGAGGATATATCGGAGGTCCTTCTCTACGGCCAGTTCCCTGATGACTTTAGAACCTGTGTGTGGCCTCCGGGCTACCCCTGCCCGATGTCCGAGGGTGGGCCAGCAAAAAACCTGGGTATTTGGTTTAATGAGGACCTACGATTCAGCGACCATATAAAAAAACTGAGGGGGGTCTGCTTTGGCACCCTCAAAACATTTAGGACATTTTTTCCTCTTCTCCTGAGAGTAGCCAAGGAGACGGTCACCCACGCTCTGATCCAGTCTAGGCTGGATTATGCTAATGCCCTATTCTTGGGGCTGCCGGGCTATTTGCTGCGCAGGCTCCAAATCATTCAAAACGCCGCAGCCAGGCTTCTCTTCAATGCCCCAACGACATCTAGCACGCGTCAGTACCTATGGGAATTACACTGGCTGCCGGTGGTCCAGAGGGTGCAGTTTAAAGCGATTACTCTGGCCCATAGGGCTCTTCACGGTCAGGGCCCTCCCTATCTTGGGAAGCGTTTTGCCTTCTGTGTGACAAATTGCCCTCTGCGCTCAGCGGGGCAACGCCGGATGGTCGTCCCTCGCTTCCGCAGAGTGCGATTGGGGGGCCAGTCCATCTCTGAGGCATGGAATACACTTCCTGCCGATCTCCAATTCATCTCGGAGTTTCAGCTGTTTAAGAAGCAGCTCAAAACACATCTGTTCAGCTTGATCCGTTAATCTGATTCTTGCTCCCACCTCTGCTCCCCCTCGCACCAGGACACTCTAGAGTAATAGTGCGTGTTACAAATGTATTATAACATAACATATAACATATAAGATTTGTTTTTTGTCCCCCCCCCCCTCTGCCGGAGCAGACAGGAGGTTCCCCCCAATTTGCCTTGGGTAGAAAGCCCACTGTGTGGAAGGAATATATATATATTTTTTAAAAGAATGGAGACGATCTTGCCTATACAAACATCAGGCACATCCTCAGCCCTTAAGGCCCAACTGTCTTTCTGCTCCCCTGCAGACTAAAAAGTCACATCCCAATGGTGAGAAGACATTTGATTTTTTTTGGTGTTGTTTTTACATATGGGCCTGGAAAGTGTGACTAGCTCCCAATAACATCTCATTTGCAATTGTAAATGGCTGCAATTTTTAGTCTTGGGTAGGCTGCTGCCTGGGAAAACATACCACACTCGGACAGGTCTAAAAAATAGACATCTGGAGGAGTCCAGGTAGGTATGCTTCGCGGGAATCCCAAAACATTGTCTTACCTTCAATGCCCTACAAACCTCAAACTTTGATTTAAAACACACATTTTCCTCACATTTCTGTGAGGAAACCTTCTGGAATCTTTAAAGAGACATAGTTTTCCTACCACCCTGAGTTCCCACATGTTCCTTAATAAGAACAGTAACTAACTTGTGTGGGTGGGCCAAGAAACCACGACACAAAATGCCCCAAAGCACTACGCTGAGAGATAAGCAATAGGGGTAGCTGCAGTACCTGGGGCTGTGCTGTGGTACCTACCATGCAAACCAATGAACACCAGACATTTTGAACCCTAGATAGCTTGGGGATTCTAGGGTGGTGTGTCTTTCTTGGATCCCATGAGGTTTTCATACCCACAATGCCCTGCAAAGTTCAAACCTTTCCTGAAATTGTGCATTTCCCTTACATTTCTGTGATGGAGACGTCTGGAATCCACAGGAATACACAAACATCCTACCATCCATTGTTACCCCACCTGCCTGTGCTGAGAAAATGGCTGTGCCACCTGCATGGTTTGGTCTAGTACCCACAACAGGAATGGATTTAACCAAGGTCAATGGGAGCCCTTGTGAAGGCGCTCCACGGATTCTAGAACTTTCCATCACAGAAATGTGTGGAAAAGATGTGTTTTTTAGTCAAACTTTGCAAGGGATTCTGGGTAAGAACACTTTGAGAGAGCCATGCAAATCACCCCGCCCCTAAATTTCCTCAGGTATCTAGTTAAAAAAAAAAATCAGGTTTGCCAGGTTTTCCTAGTTGTTAGCTGAGTTAGGGCCCAAAATCTACAGCAACCCAATTTTGAGTGGAAAAATAAGATGTGTTAATGTTGTGTTTTGGGTCCCTTCATGTCACAGGCACTAGGCCTACTAACACAAGTGGTAGCATAGAATAGTAGAACATTTGTTATTACTGTTAGAATGTGGTTCTGACACTCTTGGCTGCCCGGAGTTTTCGCTTTTTGAGCACCTATTTATTGAGCTTTTACTGTGGGATAGCCTTATAAGTTTGGACTCACCCACAGTGAACTCATGATTAAAGAGACTGGATGTGGATTTTACTGCTGTACCCCTAGCTTGACTAGGCCACTGCACAGCAGATGGAGTAAGGGGCACCGGGCTGGTTACATTCAGACACATGTGTACATGCTGGCGCACACTGCGCAGGTGAGATTCCTGGCGTGTGCAGCCCAGGAGCAGATACAAAGAGAATGGTGTGCAGGACTTATGTAGAATTGGGTGGTGACATGGAATAGGCTTTATACACTGGGAAGAAACATGCCAGGGAAAGTCAGTGAGTTTTACTGTTTCACTTCATTATCCTCCTATTGGGATGGGGAGCCGATTTGCTAGTTTCATTCTCCTAAGGCCTACCAATTCCAGACACGCACTAAAGTCTACTGTAACTTGTGTAAGAAGAAGTATTCTGCAGAGTACAAAGTCATATTGGTACTGCTTTTGCATCACCCAGAAATGTTATATTTCTCTAAGTCAGACATAACCAGGGCCTGGCTGGGGGCTGACCCCAGCAGGCTGGATTATTCACATTCCTTCAAAGAGCAAAGGCCTCCTCTACAAAGAGAAGATGGATGTAGCTACAGGCTCATCCATCAGCAGCAATCTCTGGGTGCCAAGCACGAGGCTGCACAAGAGAGAAGGCAGCACGGGGGAAGGGGCTTTCAGAGACCATGTGACAGGAGACCCCTGGACGCCGCCATCTTGAACCGACCCAGAGGCCTGGCCAGGAAGGAGGGAGCAGGGGCAGTGAAGTGAGGTGTCGCTGTTTGATAGGACAAACAGAGACTTCCTGCAAACCCCCTCCCCAAACTTTAAAAAATGTTTGCTCAGGAAAAGAGGCTCTCTCTGGGGTGTGGTCTGCTGAGGCAGAGGGTGCTGGAGCCTGGCGCAATGGGCAGTTGGAAGGAGGAACTCCCTGACTGTCCCAGGAACCTGAACAGCGCCAGGAAAAGAGACCAGGACCAGTGCGCAGAAGCAGGGGCCTCTGCGCAGGGAGAAGAAAGGACCAGGATAAGAGCCAGGCAGAAGGCTGGTGCAAGGAGGCAGTGAACACACCCCCTGCAGAATCCACCCTCTGTGAGACCCAGAGGGCAAAAGAGAGTGCTCCCAGTGGCTGGGGTGCGCCACCAGGAGCAAGAGGAGGACAAGATCCCGAAGATCGGACCCCTGGGGGCCAAGATATGCCCCCAGAAGGTTGTCCAGGATGTGTCCCCAGGGTGGATCAGGTCCCGGGCTGCCCCCAAGAGAAGATAAGTCAGGGAGCGCAGTTGCACTCCCAGTGAGGGGGCCCCTGCGGGGTGCCAGGGCTAGCCCACCCTGACCCCCACCAAAAATGAAGCCGGGGAGTGCCAGTGCGCTCCCTGTGAAGAATTGCAGGGGGAGGGGCCCGTATCCCAACTCCAGCCCCCGTGGGTGGAGGAGGAGGTGGGGAGTGCTGTCATGTTCCCCTGCGAAGAGGTCTCTAGAGGTCCGGGGCCCCATCCCAGGTCCTTAAGCAAAGCCGGGGGGCGCTTTTTCACTCCCCGTAAAGAGGTGGTCGCGGGGTGCCAGGAGCCCACCCTGGTGCCCACAGAAGAGCGCAAGTCCGTGAAGTCAGAGGAGGGGCCCGGGATCCCAACTCTGAAGTACAGAGGAAGGATGGGGGAGTGCCGCTGCACTCCCCCGCAGCTGCCAGAAGGTGGGGGGAGTGCCGTCGCACTCCCACAAGGCCAGCAAGATCAGCGCGAGCCTCCGGGTCTGCCCGCTGAAGCGGGCAGACCAGAAATGTGGTGCCGACTTCTGCTGCAGCACGCAAGGGTGCTGGCTTTGTGGCGAGCTGGTGGGAGCAGCCAGGGCTGGGCTCCCTGGGCTGCCCTCCAATGCAGAGGCATGTGGCAGTCCTGGTTGGGACCTGGATCCCAGAAACAGAGAGAGGAGCTGCAAGGGGCCTGGGTGGGACCGGGCCCAAGAAAACCTGCAGAGCGGCCGGGGGCGGGCTCCCTGACCCACATCCACTTACCTGGGGGTCCAAGTGGGACCGGGCCCCCGCAAAGAAATGCAGTTTGTGTGGCTCTTCCCAGCACAGCGGGTGAGTCGCTGTTCTGATATGCGCAGGGATTGGAGGAAGCGCCCCATAATCACTTGCATGCTCGGACCGGACTGCAAGGAAAAGTCAGTGTTTCTCTACCTGTGGTGGCCTCAGGAGGATGGGGTCACCATCACATGTGTGCAAAGGTGCCGGGGGAGCTGCAGGAGCAACGCAGTCTCCCATGGCATGAAAATTGGCAGTCCCTCCTGGAGTCTCATGGGAACTCAAAAGAATAACCCTTCAAGAGCTCAGCCAGGAGTCTTCTGCATCCCCATGTCTGGAACGTTTGTTCTACTGATGGGGGTGCCTTAGGGACTGCCTCAAGGAGTGAAGGGCTGACTTGGGGATGTTTAAATAAGGGCATCCCCTGGAGGTGGAGAGGTGTAATTGCACCCGTAGTGCATTTACTAATGTTATTTCTTTCGGAGGGACTGAAGGTCACATGTGTAATGTGAAGTACCTGTGTAATGTGATGTCATAAGCAAAGTGGGGTTATGTCGCCCAACATTCCTGCTAGGGTGTCTGGCTGTATATGCTTAATCCTGTGATTTCATCTGTAATGCCTTTAGGCGCTGTAATTGCAACACAGTCTAATGTCCAACAAATGTGATGAGTACTGTCATTCTAAAGTGATGCTTAAACATGTATTCTTGCTGCTGCTCTTAGGTGAAGAACCGAGACTGTTAGCCCTTAAGACGTAGGGGTGTATACTTCATGGTCAGCAGGAAATGCTCAGTCAGGGTTGTGTTCCACCAGGGCAGAGATACCTATTTTTAATCTAAGGAATACGGCTAATGGACAACAGTACTATGCTATCCCATGTATTTGTGTACCTCACCATTGCACTAGTTACTAAACAGTGATTCCACTGTACATGTGTTTAGTTTGAATCAATTCTTGTGGGAGAATACAACTATATTTTGAAATTATGGACATCAAAGGACTAATGCTCCTCTTGTATTATGTGGTATGCATTCTGCACTTTATACACTATGCACTTTATGCCATACATGCTGCTCAAATCTAATTGGATAATTCGTCTTTAACTTTTTAACCGCGTGTTTCTAATAATGTTTTTAAATGCATTTTCTTTCTGTATGTACTTTTATGGATGTATTAAATCCGAATAAAGATCATTTGAATTTGAATTGAAAACCTATTTTTAATGCTTCTTCAGGTAACGGGGTGGGTCGCCGCTGGGATGATGCCAGTGCGCAGGGCCCTCGCTCCAGGTTAGGTTCAACTAACTGCATTTGGGGGCAAGATGATGTGCATACATGGGAGTGGTAGTACTAGACCCCACCCCCCTGCGGGAGGGGTGGAGGTGTTATGCAATGTCACAAAGTAATTCCAACAGCTTATGTATATTTGTAAATTGGTGCATGGTATTGAGTAGTGTGTGTGTTTAATAAATGTACTCTTACTTTTATAAAGCAAAGTACAGGCTGGACAATCAATTATTAAGTGTTCTGCTGCGCACCTGTAATGGCAGTTACTAGCTCACACCACCTCCCTTCAGCAGACTGCTCTGCAACGCTACCCTCTGAGAGTCAGGCGCTACAATTAGGTGTTTGGTTCCCAGTGAAGGACAACAAATGTAGTCATGTTATTTGTGCAGGCCTCACAAATACTGCCTTGTTTTCGAACAATTACCAATTGGATTTTGCTGATTTTTTACCTTCCAAATGTAAGTCAGTGCTTAAAAAAGAAGGCAGTCTGAAAAATACCCTCTAAATCATATGCTAGTATGAGTGTCTACAAATTCAGAGAGGTACCAAAATAACCAATGCTTCTAAACTCTGTATCTTGTACTCATTCCAGAAATACATAGGTTTCCTTGGGTACCCATTTTTCAGTTGACATTTTCATATTTTGACTTTGTCTATACTCGGTACAAGAAAAACCATTGTATGGTGCAGCTCAGTTGTTGGCTCTCGGTACCTCTGGTTCTTGGAGAACATAAAACCCTAAATATACCCGCAAACAGATCGGTCTAGCAGATGTAATAGTATACTGCTTTTATAAATCGGCCATCGTCACAAAAGTTTATTTCCTACTCATTTTCAATGTTTCATTATTTAGTTAGTTTCTTTGGGAAACCCTTGAGGGATCTACACATATGACCCCTTGCTGAATTCAGCTATTTTGTCTATTTTTCAGAAATCTTTAGCTGTCCTGAATCACTTATGGTTTTTTCACTATTTTCCATCACAAATTGGAAGTAGGTTGAATGCACAAAAAATAGAAAAAATGGGGTACCTTTTAAAAAAAAATGGCCAGAAAAATGATCAGCACTGGAAGAGGAATGCCCCAGCAGTTAAGGGGTCAATATAAATTACAAATTGATAAAAGTATGTCTTAAACTTGCATTTTAAAGTGAAGTGGGTTAAACACATGGACTGGAACCATATGAAATACCAGTAGCGGCTCCTGGAGGGAGTGCTGCCGGGCAGTGATGCAGGGTGGGGGAGGGGCAGGGTGGGGGGTATTAAGCTCTGGATTATAGCCTAACAGAGGTAAGTCTACAAATAAATAAATAAAACAAATTTCATTGCGCGCGCTGCATCGCATTTGGTGAATTTTTACCATTACCACATCTGGCTACGACTAAGGGAGAAATCCAATCTGATGCTTCAATTGTTTCTATTACCCCACTTGCAACCCATTTATCCAGTTCTCTGGAAATTTCCTCTCACACAATGAAAGGAATGTTTCTTACTCTATGGATTTTAGGAATTGCACAGTCCTTTAACACAATTTTATGCTCGAATCCTTTCAGTTTTCCAAATTTGCGCTTTAAAATCTTTGGAAAAATGCATTGTCAAATATTTTCCCATCTGTGCACCTTAATCACTAACTAAAATTTTGTCCAGATTGTTAGGATCTAATACTATGTGTAAATTACCCTTATCAAACCATCCTAGTACTAGGGGTCCAATTTTAGCAACATACAGTTTGCCTGTGGCATTCCTGTTCTTAAATGTAAAACTAAACCAATAAACCATATAATATCAATACGTTCTCCACTATATCCTTCAAGATTGTTGCCAGGTTCAAGAAGTTTGGTCCCTACTTTATCTACAAACTTAACATTCAAAATATCTTCATTTATAATAGTGTAAGGTGACACGTAATCTACGTAGACTTTTAACGACACCCCCCAATAGCCATCCAACATTCAGGTTGTGATTTTTGAGGTCTGTCATTTATGTTAAATTACTACTTAAGCTGCCAGCTTTATTTGAACCATCCTCACCTTCCTCTGAACTTCCATCATTTTCTTTACAAACTAATTCATTCACACACTTAATTAATTTATTTTTCCTTATGCAAACCTTACCAAAATGTCCCACAATACCACAAATACTGCAGCCCTGTTTAATAGTTGGGCAATTTTACTGTAAGTCAAATGCTCATTACTACCACATCTGTAACACCTACTCAGTTCTCTAGTTTTAGTGTAATTTCTCCTGTATCTAGTTGTTTTATTTTTGTTCTGAATTTTGCTTACACTTTCATACTCCTTCACATCTTGTGTTAACACACAAGCCCCACTACTAGATAATTTGGCCCGGCAAACTATAGCTAAAACAACATTCAAATCGGAGTTCCCATTAACCCATAAATGCTCCTGTATAGCAGCATTATTGGCATGAATAACAACTTGGTCGTTTATGAGATCATCACTTAGGACCCCAAATTTACAATCTAAAGCTAATTTCTTCATTTCAGCAAACTAGTCATCCACGGTTGCTTTCTTAGCCTGTTTCCTTTGAAAAAACCTTTAGCTAGAAATTCCAATACACACTTCTGGTGCATAATAATTATCTAAATCAGATAATGTTGGATCAAAGACATTTACATCACCCACCACCACCACCTTTTTAGCATTTTTAAACACACCTCTAGTGCTAAAGTGCCTACTGAATTAAGTAATATTCTTTTTTTCTGCTCTGCTGACATTCTGATGACTGATGGTATTCTTCTCGTTAATTGCTGCCAGGTAGTTTCAAAACTAATTCTTCCACTCCAACCATTTTAAAAGTGGCTCATTTCCAGATGATCAGAAAGGTTCTGGTGGGCTGATAGTGAAATTCGGGTTAACAACAGTGATGTTAGAGACAGTAGGTTCTGATTTACTTATATTTGCAATTAAATATTTCACTGAATACCCCAAAAACATGAAAGAATGATAGCAGGGTGTACCAATGAAAAGAGGAAAAATACATTCTGTGGTAAAATGAAGGAGAAAAAAAACTTTAAACACAGTACATTCCTTAAAATGCATTGCTGTGAATATCAGCGGGAACAAATTTCCTTCACAAAACAACGATGGAAGAAACTGTACACGTCAGTGTAAATTCCACAGCCAAGCACATCAAGCTGTTCGCGTCAGCGTAAATGGTGTGAAACAAACTGCAAGCATGAGTGTTCTCCAACTGTGCATGTCAGTGTTGCTGGGGAAAATGTTAAAACCGAAAAGGAATACACGCACAGCGCATGAAACAGCCCAAATCCAAGACGGCCACGTGTTAGAAATGGGGATCTCTAGCTGGCAGAGGTAGGTACCTTTGTCCAAATAGGGACCCTTGCTTCTAGTTAGGGTAAAATAACCCCTACTCACCCCCCTGGTAGCTTGGCACGAGCAGACAGGCTTATCTCAGAGACAATGTGAAAAGCATTTGTGTACTCACCAAGTAATACGGTGAAAACCGTATTAATGGACAACACACCGGTTTAGAAAAATAAGTAATCTTTATCTAAACCAAAACAAGACCAAATGACAAAAATCCACAAAACAATAATAAAAATATGACTTCCAAATGGTAGAAATAGTTCAATTCAAAGCAACTTGCAAGTGTGACACTTTTCACACAAAGTCACGCACATAAATAAAAAGGGTCGCAGGGAAGGTTCAGTTACTTACACTCAGGGCAGGTGATGTGTTGGTTCCTTGCTTCGGGGGAGGTGATGCATCGGTTCGTTACTGCTGCGCACGGGAGGTGATGCGTTGGTTCCTTACTGGAGAGGAGGTGATGCGTCGGTTTCTTACAGCACGGGGAGGTGATGAATCAGTTTCTTACTGCGTCCCCCAATGATGCAACAGACTTGGCACCTTAATGCACTACGACGATCTGGGACGATTCGTGGGTTCTTGCAGCCACACAGCAGGGCTTGCGTCAGAATCAGTGTGGTGATCTCGGACTTTGGAGATTGGTGCACTCGATGCAGCATGCGTCGATTTCTAGAGCCACAGGCAGGCACTGCAATGATTTCTTTGGCGATCCATCAGATTCAGATACGGATGCGTTGCGCTTCTCAAAGTTATGTTACTTTTCCAGCTCCCAGCACAGCCTCCAGAGGTCTAAAAAAACAGCAGCCAACTCTTAGCAGGTTAGAACTCCCAGCAAGGAAGTTCAGGGTTGCTGGGGGTGAAGTGTTTGTGTCCCTGAGACTTCAGAACAAGGGGCAAGCTCAGTTTCAAGCCATTGGAGATCTACCTAGCTCTTAGTATTGAGCGCTCCACGTTAACCAGTAAGGTAGTAATAGAACAGCCTAAACAAGGAATTAACGTTCTAGATTGCTCTGATTCTGACCAAGAAGGTGCAGTTTGTACAATTAATCCTAAAAACAAAATTCAATTCAAACCTTTTCAAAAGAAAAAGAACGTTTTCTGTTACAGATGTGGTTCAAAGGAGCATTTAGGAAACGCTACAAACTGTCCAGCTATCAAAAAACGTTGTTCTATTTGTAAAAAAATTGGCCACTTTCAAGGCGTTTGTAGATTTGCAAAGAAAAACACTAATATTAATTACATTGATGTAGATGCTTGTTCAAATTCCTTTAAAAACATCATTGTAACTTTGGATTCAAATGACGATGTAGAATCTATCAAAGGTCCTTTATGTTCCGCCATTATTGATAATGTTCAATTACAGGTCATGGCGGATTCGGGTTCGCCATATACTATCCTCAGAGATTCTACTTTTTATGAAAAATGGGACAAAAGAGTTAAGGTATTGAAATCTGATGTCAATCCAAGAGCGTTTGGAGAGAAAGATATTAATATGTTGGGTTAGCCTTGATGGGACTTTATCTAGTTCCTGGTGACGATAATCCCATCAAAGTTGGGGATTTACCTAAGTTCAAAGCAGTTTCTGATAGACTTCCTGTGGCCAGCATAGAGAATTCTAATGTAAATATTCAAGACATTTTTTCAGAATTTAAACCCGTTTTTGAAGAAATGGTTGGCAGCGTGAAAGGATTTGAGCATAAAATAAGGTTAATTCCAGGAGCTCAACCTGTAGCACACAAAGTCAGATCAGTTCCATTGAGCGTAAGAACAGAATTAAAAGGAATGTTAGATGATTTATGCAAGCAAGGTATCATTTCCCCTATCAATTCTTCCCAATGGGTCGCACCAATTGTAGTTATTCGAAAAAAGACTGGAAAAATTAGGTTATGTACGGATTTGCGCTCTTTAAACAAGAACATTATCATTGACTGTCACCCCCTCCCAAGAATTCATGAACTACTGGCAAACATTGGTCAGGCAGAGTGGTTTTCGCTAATAGATTTGAGGTTTTAATCCCACCCTCGTCGCCAAATGTTATGATGGATTGAAGGAGGCACTTGGATTTTGAATTAAGTATTTTATTCCAAGTATCAAACTCCAACGGAGCGTCTAATCAGCGGCAAGCCAACGGTTACAATGGCTAACCGTAGATCCGACGACCATGCACGGATGACTAGACATTCAAATAACAATATGTTTATCACGAGCCATTAAACATATCGTCACACGCCGCGTGAGGCACCACGCGGCGTATGGCGCAACTTTATACGTTACACACAGCAAATAGCAAAGTCCCTTTTTCCTTTCCTTGGCAGTAAATAGCCATGTCAGACTACCCCAGACTGCACTCAGCACAGGGGAAGTATTCCTCCTCAGTTTCTCCAGCTCTTCTCCTTGGCAAAGGTTCCTCTTGATTTCCCAGATGTGATCTTTGAAGCCTTTTCTATCCCTGAGACTTCCAACAGGAACTCTACTTCAAGCCCTTGGAGAAAACTCTAATTGCAGGATGATGAAAGCAGTACAGTCCTTTCCCTGCCCAAGACAGGAGCAACCTTCTTCCTGGCAGGTTCCTCAGTTCAGCAGTGATCTAAAAGTCTGGGCCCCTCCTTTTAAATAGTAAATCTCTTTGTTCTCGTCTGGCCAAGGGCTCTGAGCTCAGTTCAAACCAGTTCTACAGAGACACTTTGCAAGTGCACAACAACCTCCATTGTCAGTGTGAGCCCTGGCCCCAGACACACCACAGTGGGGCAGAGCCATCATTGTGGAAGGCAGGCACAGCCTTATTCAGGTGCAGTTGCTACTCCTCCCACCACTCTAAATGCAGACCAGGCCTATTCAGCCTAGCGCTGACTCATCCAGACTATCTGAGCCATTGCACATCCCCAGCCCCTGTCACTCCAAAGCCAGACAGTCAATACACATCCTAGCAGAGGCACACTGGATGGCTAAGCAACAAAATACCTAGTTTCTAAAAGTGGCATTTTCAAACACAGAATGTAACAATCACCCTCATTAAAAGATGCATTTTAACATTCTAAGTTCAGGCATACTAAACTTTATTTTCCTACCTTGTTCCCAGGGGTAGTTATGGTTATAAGATGTTATTAGCATACTCCCCATTCTATCCTATGGGAACAGGTAGCCTTGCAATAGTGTAAAACGAAATTGGAAGTATTTCACTATCAGGGCATGCCACACACACCAGGGCATGTCCTACCTTTCACATACACTGCACCCTATCTACAGGGGTACCTTGGGTCTACCTTAGGGTGACTAACATGTAAAAAAAAGGGAAGTTTAGGGCCTGGCAAGTCTGTGCACTTGCCAAGTCGACATGGCAGTATTAGACTGCACACAGGCTCTGCAATGGAGGCTTGAGATACATTTACAGGCTGCTTATCTGGGTGGCAAAATCAGTGCTGCAACTAGCAACATTTGATTTACAGGCCCTGGACACACACAGTGCACTGTACTAGGGACTGACTAGTAATTCAAATCAGCCAATTATGGAAACACCAATCCATACATACAATTTACAGGGAGAGCATAGGCACTTTAGCACTGATCAGCAGTGGTGAAGTGCCCAAAGTCATAAAACCAACAAAAACAGGTTAGAAACAGACGGCCACAAAGCAAACAATCTGGGGATAAACCAGCAGTAAAAGCCAGGTCTAACACCGCGGCTGCGTCAGACATGCCGCGTGACACTGGAAGACGACATGCAAATAGAAGTGCGAAGCAACATACCATGCTTGATCTGTTAACATGGTTTCTGCACTGGAACGCCAGCTTTGTTTGACCCTAGAATGAGGACAGAAGCCTTACCTTGGAATGTGGCTTTAAACATAAGAGCCAACGGGTGGCAGTTCCATCAAAGGTACCGCAACTCTTCCTGACTTCTCTAATACTCACCAAACAGTATGATAAATCAGGAATTGGAATAGTTGCTTGAGAAGAAAGAAAATAGATGCCTCTGTATCCTCTTGACTCTCCATCGCAAAGAGTGCCTTAGACCCAAAAGATCTTTTCATTGAAAGTAGCACGCAATTCCTGTGGGTTCACCTCCAGGCAACTGGCCGCCACTTATACAAAGTACATAAAACAATAGAGCTTTAAGTATTGTATTCAGGATTGCCTGGAGGTACAACAACACCTTACACCTCTGTTCTCTGCCCGTTATACCCATTCTTCGGTCCAGAACACTCAATGTCCTCAGGTTCCACAACCTGGAACCCGATGACATCATGATTCCATCACAATATCCTTGTGAGTTAGAGGAGATGTGACCCTTTTTGGTTCGTGAAGGACTCCCTAGAACAGTGATGTAAGTATTTGGGTGAGGTTGATAGAACACATGATGTAGAATATTAAGTTAAACGTTACATGCTGAAGGATAAAGAGGTGCAATACCGAGCTCTGTGCATGGCATAATCATTTACATGCTCCGAGGCTTGGGAGGAAGCTACAGGCCTGATTCAGAAAGAAAAAACATTACTTTTGTGCAAGTTTGCGATTGTTTGCTTTTCACAAAGATATTTTGCTAGTAGTAGCTTTACAACTGCGAAGTCTCTGCACATTAAAAGCTAGGACTGTCCTATCTTTTATGTGCGGAGATACTGTAGTAAGGATACTACTAGGAAAATACATCTGCGAATAGAAGACAGTCGTAAAATTACTCAAAAGTGTACGTTTACATTTGTGAAATAGGCCCAGTTAATCCCTAGTAATAGCCCAGGTGTGTGGGACAACTTTCATTCTAAACAGCCAAACAAGACAGATATTTCTTTAGCTACTTTTTCATGAGGCCTTTTGGGTCTCACAATGAAATATCAGAATAGTTAAGTGCAATACTCGGCTACCACATGCTGGTTAATGTTATTAAATCCTTTGCAAAATACGATGGTCTTCAAACATGTATAATGTTATTTCACAGAAAGTGTTAAATGTATGGAACCTATAACAGTGACAAAACGCTACATATTTCAGTTGTAAAAATCCTTTAATTGTTTTTTAGGCATTTGTAAATTCTTATGAAACGATTTATCCTTTCAGATTTCTCTATCCCGATGGATTTCCAGAGGAATATTCATTTCTGGCTACCTTCCGCATGACTGGAAATACAGTTCAGAAAAACTGGAGCATCTGGCAGATTTGGGATTCTTATGGGCGTGAGCAAGTTGCAGTGAAGATTAACGGCCAAGCAAAGTCCATTGAGTTCTTTTACAAAGGATTGGACGGGAGGCTTCATGCTGCTCGGTTCTTCAACCTGCCCTTCCTGTTTGATTCTCAGTGGCATAAAGTTTTAATCAGTGTGGAAAATGACAAAGTGTCACTCTTTATCGACTGCATCAAGATTGAAACGATAAACATAGGTCCCAGAGCTCCAGTTAACGTAGAAGGTCACACTTTGTTGGGCAAACTGAAGGGTAACCCACAGATCTCAGTTCCGGTAAGTTTCTTAATTTAAATTTGTATTTGTCATTTTACAGACTCAGGCTGTTTGCAAATGCTTTGCTTTTCTCTTTTCCCTCTTGAATTTAAAAACAACATGTGGGAAAGGAATGTTTAATTTGAGTTATTGTTGTTTTGACTTCTGTTAACCTGTTTATTATTTTTATCTTTTCAGTATTTTTTTTTGCTTCAGAGTATTTTCTTGTGCTTCATAAAACCACAAAATTCAATAAAAGGGCTAGGGTTCCAGAGGAACACTAGGGGAAAGGGGGGGGTTACAAGGCATGATCTCTAAGAGTGTGGAGAGTGCCTGTGCCAGGCTAATGGGAATGTACAGTCAATGGGACTGTTTATGTTGCCCTCATACATCCCCTAGAGGATGTCATGATTCATCGTTGGCCCGGCGCTGCAATGCCCAATGCTAAAGCAACCCTTTGCGGGACCTGTAGGGCATTGCCGCGCCGGCCCAACAAGGAGCGACGGCTTCTTGACCTCTTGAACCAGCTCCTTGTCCCCCCGTACCCATTCTCTGATATTAGGGGTTTCCTTTTTGAAACTTCATAAAACCACAACAGTACATAAGAGAAAAACAAGAAAGATTCATTTTCTCACCTAATTTATTTGTTTCCATAATTTCATGTTATTACCATAGACATACTTTGTCAGAATTGTTTTTAGTATTTTGTAAACTTAACTTATATCAAAACAACTGTTTCTGTTATACAAGAGTCCCCATTAGTGGGACTGTTTTTTTCAGTATCCTGTCATTGAAAGTGTATATAGGGCTCAAAGATGTACACCTTAGTTAAAAATGTGTTTTTTTAAGTCAGCCATGAGTGTAACACAGATTTACAGCTGTGAATTTATTTGCATGTCTTACTTTTTAATGATTCTTAAAAATCCCCTGGTGTGCGTGTGGAAATCCGCCCTACAAAAAAGTGACAGGTGACAGGTGAAAGAAGTGAATTAATCCAACCTGGGGTAATTTCTCAGGCTACATTGCAGTTTATCCTTTTTTGACAACTAAACCACTCAAGACAGAGACCAGCCACATACAAATTAGATTTGATCCTGTTCCAGTAGGAACAGTCCAGCACAAATGGCAGTCCAGGTCCCTTCCAGAGGGAATCACAAGTAACCCCAGATCAGTTTCTGCTTGTTTTAGCCTGAACAGATTAAAACGTAGTGGGACTAGCAAGCAGCCCTGCTTAAGGCCTCGATCCATCTATATTTTCCCACTTAGTTAGGTATAATTTCCAGTGTTCATCACTAAACCAACAATCCGTGTGAAGTAGACAAATAGCAGATGAGAGGGTTAATGGGAAACACTAGTAAGTTAATTTCACCAAAGTGTCACCCTATTTACTCTAAGGTGGCACTGAGGTCAAGTAGAAGTGCAATGGACATGAGCTTCTTGTGTCATTAGGTTGATGGCCATAATGCTGTCTAAGGCCTCTGCTCTGTTTTTCTGAAGCCAGTTTGCTCCAGTGGAAGAATTTTCTTCTGAATCATCCAGTCCTCTTGCTCATTTAATTCTAGGTGGGCAGAAGTTTATGTTCACTATGCAATAGTGCAATGGTTGTAAAACTTTGTGGGTTGTTGGTGCTTTCTTTTTTGTTTCCAGGATGCAAACTCAATCCTTTCCATGAGTGGGTTGGTTTCCATCTTCTAAAGTGTCAATGGAACATTACACACTTCAGAACTGCTTTTAAACATTAAAAGTGTATGGTGTTGAGTCACGTGGTACTGTTATGGCTAGCGACCACCAGAACCCTAGTAATAATTTCTTCCATTATTTCCAAGACATCACAGAACAGAACAGTTTCTAGTTTTGCTTGTTCATCATAGTACTGCTCCTATTATGCAACCTCCTTCTTTCTGCAGTGATGTTGCAGTGCACATGATCATCTTGCTCTAGTACACATATTAGCCCCCAAAATTTCTTTGTGTCGTGTAATGACACTCAGTTCTTCATATCTCACCAACATTTTACTACAAATTATGCATTTTCTTTCCAGCAATTTGTCTATAATCTGCTCTTAAGTATTCCGTTCTGGATGAGAAATGTGTTTTCCACACCTGGCGTGGCACCTAGGGAGGCTTGTAAGCTGGCTCTTCACAGCGCTCAGATCACTTGTATACCATTTGTTTTTTAATATATCCTACCTTGATGCATTTCATTGCTGGTAGATAAACCTTTTTTCATAAGAGCATTAAATGATTCTTAAAAGCAATCAAAGGTAAATTTGAGTCAGAGATATTTAATTACGAATCGTTAATTTTAGATCTGTTCCAAAACATTTAAAAACCAGTGTACATATCCTTGAGACGGTGAACAACCTTTACAACGAAACTTTTACAACGCACTACCATTACAACGCGGTCATTACAACGCAAACTATTACAACGCATTGCGCTGGGGGGCGCTGGGGGCGCTCTAGGATAGGAAATAAGTTTAATTTTCTATCCAACACCTTCCCTAGTGTCCACGGGGACTGGAGTTGGAATAGAAAATTAAACTTTTCACTATCCAGCACCTTTAAGCGCAATGCGTTGTAAAGGTTTGCGATGTAAAAACCGCGTTGTAAAGGCAGGCGTTGTAATAGCCTGCGTTGTAACGTCAGACCTTTATTTCTCTTTCTAATGCTTACTTCACATAGCAACATGTTAACTATTGCAGTCAGAAACAGTCATTAAAATATATGTTATTTACCATTACATCTTTTTTTACAATCCATAAGCAGTCAGTTATATAATATGAAAACAACATATCATGCTCCAGTTAAGCCCTGTAGAAGAGGAATGTTTCTGAATGTTTCTTCCTAAACAAACGATGTTTTTATGAGACAATACTAACGAACTAGTATCTTGCTTCCTAGGGTGGATATATTTTCCAACACCGTGTTCATGAATTTCAAACGTGATGTAAACTCTAGAAGATATTTTAATGAATCTTTCAGATTGTAGAAGTAATACTGCTTCTTTCATCTGCACTGCTGTCAAAACAATACATTTGGACTGCTAAGAAGTTCTGAAGTGGTACAGATATTGGGAACATTCAAGTGTAAAACTTGCGAAAGCCTATTAGCTTCTGCAAAAATGCAGGCAAGGTAGACTCAGGTTCATTTAAAAGGATGTCAACTGAATAAGCAAAGCACCTAATCTGACTGTAACAGACCCCATTTATATTAGGATTAGGTGGTTCTCCAGCTAAACATAACTGTTATAATATAAACTAAATAGCGAGCAAAGGACCCACTTGCACAAGACCTCTTTAAAGTGAAAACCAGAGATATTGAAGACATTATCATAAACAATAAGGAAATCCCTAATTTCTAAATAATACCTCCTCCTGCCAGATTGTAAGCAATAAGCCAATGGGAATGTTACCCCCTCATTTATTGGGAGAAATGCTCATAGCATTCTTGAGCCTGTCTTGAACTTCACCTATTCTTGTGATCTGGTTTGTACCTCCAGTACTATTCCTACCACTATGAATGATCACAATCCAGTAGTATTACCCTCTTTTGGTGGGGGGGCTAATAAAACCATAAACCCCGTACATGTAGCTAATATTACCCTAGTTAGACCGAACCAAACAGTGTACACATTTAATGGACAGGAATAGATCAGAGTGGAGTACTATACCAAGTAGTAAGTAGGAATACAGTAGAGTGTGATTACTGTCTCGAGGCGCATTTGGATCATGGACAGTTCTTTCTTGCAGATCACTTGCAAAATAAATTCCCTCCTTACATGACCCTAAAGACCCATAAATATTAGCATCCAGGCCTCCCAGCTTTTGAAATTGACCCTACACCATTCCCCTAGGGATTATGCAGTCATTAAGCTTCTGTGTAAGTAATTATAAGCAGGTATTAGTGGCTAAGAAGAAGGTGTTACAGGAAGAGCCCTGTTTAAGAAAGAAGGTGGCACCCGTTTCTTCTTTCTTCTTTTATTATCAGGTTTCCCAGCTATACACTGTTGACTCTCCTTCCCTGAGCCAACCTTCAAGTTACTGACTGACATCATTAGAATTTCCCTCACCCACGTTCTACTTTTTATTACAGGAAACTCTACACATATCCTTTTGCAACGCAATTTTCAACAGTTAATATTCTTATCAACTAATGCATTAATAACACATGTTCACAACATTCCCAAAGAAAAACATAAAGAATACATTACACATGTCAAGAAAATGTAACTGCATAGTATACTTGCAATGTACCAAACATGAAAAGAATTTCGGATGAAGAAAAGATTTGAAGTGATAAAACAATATCCTCGCTCTATAATTAATATGACAAGAATTACTCATCACTGACCTCTAACAAAGGTCTGTTTACTTTATACACATTTTCAAAACTCCAAGTAGTGCCTTCACAGAGAACCACTAGGTTGCGTTTCACTTCTTTTACTTTCTGTGGTTCAGTAAATCTGCTCTCTCCTTTACATACAATTCCACCCTTCCTTATAACCACCCAATATCCTTCCCTTAACCATTGTCTCTTCACTTTCCGTTTCAAATCTTAGGGGTCGATTACGATGGCGGGCGTCGCATAGGCAAAAGGGACCCCCTGCCATAGGTGCGGTGGTCTCGCAATGCAAATTACGATGCACCTGCCACACTGGCGGGCGCATCCCGTATTATTACATTGTGGCGGGCGGTAGCACCCGCCACATTGTAAAAAGACATGTTTTGCATATGTATGTACAACGTGACAGGCACCGTGCGATGCTTGCCACCTTGTACATGCATATGTAGGGGGTTACCATGGGTACCCCCCATGTGCAGCACCCCACTCCTCAACCCCCCACGGGCCCGCAACGGGCCCCCAAAGGCATTCACCGCCTGTCTTTTTGCGGCGGAATCTCCACCCAAAAAGACAGGCATCAAAATGCACATGGCGGAGCCTGCAAGGCACCGCCAGTGTACCCCCAGTGTACCATGTCCCGCAAGGTGGGCGCAAAAGGACCACCTTGCGGGACCACGGCAGACGGTCTGTCCATCCGCCGCTGTACCAACCACATTCCCACCGACCATCCTGATGTGGCGGTGGGAATATTGAGGTTGATGGCGGACCGCCTGCCATCGTAATCAGCCCCTTAGTATCTCTTGATTTCATCTTGAAGACCAGAAATTCTTTCATTGATACCTTTAGGGTCAATCCATACATCATTTGTGTTATTTAACCACACAGGCCACTATTTTCCCCCTGGCTCTCTTCCCTTCAGAAAAACAAAGGGTGACACTTCAATCACCGAATTTGGTGTTGTCCTGTGTGCCCACACCATCTTCCTCAATTCCTTCTTCCACGAAAGCTGGTTAACTAACAAAGTTGGATGTTTTCCATAACCATCCTGTTAAACCTTTCCACCAATCCATTGGCTTGTGGCCTAAACAAGGCCACTTTTTCATGAATGATGCTCATCCGGGAAAGATAATCCTCCATCTCTCGAGAAATAAACAGTACCCCATTATCTGACTCTAAGGTCTTAGGAATCCCTTCCTCCATGAAAGGTTTCTCTAAGAATTCAATCACATTAGCAGCTGTGACCTTCTCTAACGTTATTGTGACAAACCACTTGGTATGATAATCTACTATTATCAAAATATAACTGTTTCTTACACCAAGTCTGCCTACAGGACCAATAAAATGAATGGCTAATCTTTCCCACAGCCTCATCGGGAAATCCAAACATTCCAAGGGTGGCTGCCGGCTGCCTGACCACTTTGGTCTTGTCACTATTCACGCATGCCAGGCATGTTTTCACCGCTTCTTCAACATCACAATCCATCTCAGGCCACCAATAAGATTGATGCACACTCCTCTTAGTGATGTTCCTCCCCGGATGTCGCTCATGGGCTAGTACAACAATCCAGTTCCAAACACCAAAAGGAGGAATAATTTGATTACTTCTCATCACCTTACCTTCGACCACACTCAACTCATCCCTCAGTTTGAAATATTCCTTCAGCTCCCTGCTCAACACATATTCCTCAAGCCAACCTTGAACAACTCTACTCCCCACTTCTCTCAACACGAATTCCTTGTCCATGGCTACCCTCTGATAGAGGGCGCTCCATCACCTCCATTCATCACATCCTAAGCCATTCCACTATCCTAACAATCTGCAATCACCTCTCTCAAATTCCTTCGGCATCACCTCACTCGCCTTGTGTTCTCCTTCGGTTACAGGCAACCTGGACAAACAATCCGCAATAACATTCTCACAACCTTTGACGTACTCCGTCTCAAAATTGTGATCAAGAACGGGTTACATCCACCTTGATATCCATAGCGTAATGGCACCCTCTAATCCTCAACCTCCTTAGAATAAGTAAATGAGTGGTTTATGATCAGGTTTGATCTTAAAAGGAATACTCCACTCATAAAACTTAAAATGCTTCATGTTGCTCTTCCCTGCGAAACTGAAGGTGTTATTAAAAGGAAGATCGCATTTCTTCACCCGTCCGGATTAGGCCTGGCATTGGCTGGAGGAGAGACCGATGTTGCGGGAAGCGGATGAGGAGGGTCGTAGAATCCGAACGGAGATGGCAGCCGCCAGTTTTCGAAAAAGCCCGGCTAAGACACGGGCACAACGGAAGGCCAAGAAATAGCAACGCAAGGCTCCCACTCCTGAAGAATCGTGGAACTGAGACTCTGAGTTGCAGTTCTTGCACTGGGACACGCAAGTGGCTATCATTCTGTTTTTCTTTGCTTTGGGGTAGGATCCTACCTTTTGTTTTTCAGTTGAACTATCTTAGCACAGGTCGCGTATCACGACCCGGCTTGGCCCACCCAGTTCATACTGGGACTGTTAACTATTGAAGGGCCACTTGAGAGTTCCAGTGGATACAATAGACTTTCTTTAGTTGGGGTTGTTTGGGGGAGGGCGACAGACCTTCATTACCCGGCACTCCTAGCCGTCAATGTTTGCATGGGTGGGATGGCGGGGAGGTGGAGGTGGGGTGGGGGAGGGGGGGAATGAGGGTGTTCAAATAGTTTGGTTGTCGGGAAATGGGGTGGAGGGAGGGGGGATGCAATTAGTTAAACACAGTCATGATCAATGGTGCAGCATGTTCTTCTTCGACCAGGGCGACTGTCCACACCTCCTGAAAGGCACTGCAATATGGCAGATACATTAATGGCGCAATCTATAGTCAGTGAGAAACTCAGCGTGCTGACTTGGAATGTGCATGGCCTGGGTAACAAGATAAAACGGGGGTTGGTGAGTAATTATCTCAAGAGGATAGGTCCAGACATAATTTTCCTACAAGAAACTCACCTTAAGGGCACCAATTGCGCTTTCTTAGCTAGGGAAAGGTACAAAGTCCTGGCGCATGCGGGATATACGACAGACTCTAGAGGAGTAGCAATCCTAATCAAGAACTCTTCCTCATTCCACGTCACGCGCACCTGGGGGGGATCAGCTGGGAACCTGTGTGGGGGTCCAAGGGACATGGCCTAGATGCACCTACACGTTGGTATCTGTATACGCACCACCCAAGCTGCAGGCAAACACATTGAGGGCACTAGCCACCATACTCCTTGATTCAGCAGACACCTTTTAAATAGTGGGGGGTGACTTCAATGACGTGATGGATAGGGGACTCGACAGATCAGGCACACCGCTCACCCGGGAGAGCCAGACCCCGCTGGCCCAAATTGTCACCACTATAGGCCTGACTGACGTTTGGAGGCAGATGCACCCGGCCCAGGCAGCATATTCTTTCTACTCAGCGGCGCACAAAGTGTTCTCTAGATTAGACTACATATTCACGTCCAGACAGGAGATAGGTATTGATGTCACAGCAGAATATATGGCAAGGGGACTCTCTGATCACTCGCCGCTCCTGGTGCAGATGGGGCAGACTAGGGGCATGAGACGGGACTCATGGCGCCTCTCTGCATGGGACCTTAAAAATAAGGAGATACTCAAGGGGGTGAGAGTAGATGCACGTGTATATCTGGCTGAAAACGAAGGGACAGTGGACTCGGCGGTGACCCTTTGGGAAGCCCTAAAGCCGGTGATGAGAGATAGAATACAAAGCAGATTGGGGGCGGAGAGAAGGAGATTACAAGAAGAGGTAGCGGCAGTTGAGTGCACCATAGTGGGACTAGAACGGGAGCATTTAACCACAAAGAGCGACAACACTTTGAGGAAGCTCCTGGTCAATCAGCGATAATACAGGGAGTTGGTGACTGGGGAGGCAAGGACGCAGAACCTGGCCACTCTTCACCGCCTTTACGACGTTGGAGATAAGTCGGGCAAACTGCTGGTGTGGCTTAGTCGCAAAGAACGGGCTGCGAGATGGGTGGAACATGTCCGTGATGCGAAGGGAGGGTTGGTTACCACAGATCCCCACTTAGCGGATACTTTTGCGGCCTACTACGAACAATTCTACACAGCCAGACAATTAGGCTTGTGCAAGGAGGCGCTCCAATATTTGGCGCAAATCGACCTGCCTATGCTAGACTCGGAGACCCTCATAACTCTGGAGACTGACATCACTTTAGAGGAGGTTACGGTGGCCATCGCGGGGCTAAAACCGGGGATAACACCGGGACCGAATGGTTTCCCGGCGGAATTCTTCAAGGAGACTACGGATATATTGGCCGCACACTTGGGGAACCTCTTCCTAGAAGCATACCAGGAGGGAAGACTGCCCTCTGACCTATCGATGGTGACAATAATCCCAATCCACAAAGAGGGTAAACCAAGGGAGGACTGTGCGTCTTACCGGCCTATTTCCCTTCTGAACACGGAGGTGAAGCTCCTTGCGACAGTCTTGGCGCAGCGGCTGAGATCGGTAGTACCGGAGCTGCTACACTTGGACCAAACGGGTTTCCTGCCCGACAGGGCCACGAAACTCAATCTTCGACGCACGCACAACTGGCTGCAGGAGGTGAGAGACAGGGAAACACCACACTGGTTTCTCTCCCTCGACGCTGAGAAGGCCTTCGACTCGGTGCACTGGCCATTCTTAGAAGGCGTCTTACAAAAATTTGGCTTTGGACCCAAGTTTCGGGCATGGGTGCGCCTCCTCTACACCAACCCGCGTGCTAAGGTAAGGGTGAATGGGAGACTGTCCCGCGAAATCCAAATTCAAAGAGGCACTCGCCAGGGCTGCCCTTTGTCACCCCTTCTGTTCACGCTAACGATTGAAACTCTGGCAGCCAGAATCCGACAGAACCAGCTAATTACGGGATTCAGGGTTACGGACGCGGACCAGACCCAAGAGAAACTATCTCTATACGCAGATGATGTCTTACTATACATCACTAACCCTGACACCACCGTACCGGAACTATTTCTAGAACTGGACCGTTATGGACAATACTCAGGCTATGCCATAAACTGGCACAAGTCCGTCCTCTATGACCCCAGAGGGGGCACCCGAAGGGAGACATTGCCGGGTAGATTGACCTTCACTGCGGAGGGTTTCCAATATCTGGGCGTCTACATTACCCTGGATAAGAGACTATCACTAACTAACAACGTAGAGAGGATAATGCAGAACTCCACCTCAGATATGGAGCGCTGGCGACAATTGCCACTGACGTTCCTGGGTAGAGCTGCCATGTACAAAATGATTGTACTATCCAAGTACTTGTATGCCCTGCAAAATGAGTACTATTTACTTCCAGAGAGCGTACTGAGCAGAATCCACTCTGACCTCTGGACTTTCTTATGGCTGGGCAAACACCCGAGGATAGCACTGACCACGCTTCAACGCCACCAGTACAGCGGAGGGATCTCACTCCCTAATCTTGAAGCCTATTATTGGGCGGAACACTTGACCCCCATCAAAGAATGGTTACATGCCCCGGCAGATCATCCCACATATGCGCTGGAGCGACACAAGCTCGCCCCGCAGAACCTAATGACGTATCTGTATGGCGGCCCTGCAAGGACGGTACTGCTCCCGGCCACGAATATTACACTACCAGCCTGGACTAAGGCCACTAAGCGCACAGACTGGGATAGGAAACCCACCCGGCAGACACCACTCTGGCATTGCAAGTGGCTATCTGAACTCCATAAGCTTAAAGGCTTTAAAAGGTGGGACGACATTGGGATTTCCACAGTTGGGGACGTGATCGCTAAAGGGGCGCTGAAACCCTTCCAGGTCCTAAAATCTGAATATGGGCTCCACCACTCACAGCTTTTTAAATACACTCAGTTCCGCCATGCGTGGAAGGCACAGAAGCTGCAACTGGAGGGTCTCGCGGAGTATGCTCCGCTAGAGGGTAGGCTACTACAGGAGCAGATACGAAGCAAGGCAGTCTCACTCACTTACAAAACGCTCACCAACAACATGCTGGGGGACCTAGCAAGACTAAGAGACACTTGGGAGAAGGAGGTGGGAACACTTGAGGATATAGATTGGGACTGATGCACCCACGCGAGGTGGCGATTAAGTCGCGACTCCGCCTCATTCAATATAACGTGCTACATAGGACATACTATGATAGGGTGAGATTACACAAAATGGGGAGAGTAATGGATGCTAAGTGTCTCCGTTGTCAGACCGAAGACGGGGATTTCTATCACACACTATGGTCCTGTGAAGCTATACAAACCTACTGGAACCTCATATTTACGGAACTTAGAGACGTACTGGCCGTGCCTATTGCACGGGAGCCCAAACTGGCCTTCTTGGGAATGACTAACGATGTCGACCTCCCGCGTCCCTGGCTGGTGTTTCTGGTTTTAGCCCTAGTGGTAGCGAAGCGAGACATCGCAAAATACTGGGGAGTAGCGAACTCCCCGACTGTAGAGGAGTGGAGGAGAGGGCTAGACCTCTATATGGCGGCTGAACGGGTGACATATAAATCACGGGGCTGCCCGAGAAAATTCAGAAAGGTATGGTCTAAGTGGCGACACTACCATGGGCTTGATGGGGGGCTGGGGGAGGGAGGCACATGATACCTAAAAGCACTGCTGGGGGTGGTGGGGAGGGATAGGGATGCACGCGCAGAGTTTTTCTTTACCTGTTTACTAGGAGGGATGGATGATGTACACGTACAATATATTGACGTAACAGCAAAGTGTCAGTGGGGAGGTACAGGAGTGGGTCTAGGGGCTCTTAAGCGACCAATGCCATGGCTGTACTGTTGAGTTATTTCAAAAAATGCAAATAACAATGTTTATATATAAAAAAAAGTTGCGCAAACGGCTGACTGTGGCTGAATATTGACGCTACGCCAGCAGATGATTCTCTTTTTATACTCGCTTATTGATGCAACAATAAAAACAAATAAAAAAAATTTAAAAATTAAAATGCTTGATGCCTCAACATCTAGCTAGAGCTTCCCTCTCAATCACTGTACCTCCCAGCCTCCTTGATGCAAAAACAATTACACATTCTTCACCATTCACACTCTGCATCAAAACCTATCCTAATCCAATACCACTTGCATCTGTAGCACAGGAAGTCCTTCCTGATTCTATCAAAATGCCCCAATGTAGGTGCCCGTCCTATACTCTCTTTTATCTTTCCAAAGGACAACATACAATCCTCATTCCACTCAAACACAACATTCTTTGCCATGATCACTCTCAATGGCTCCACAATTTCTGCAAAATTCTTAACAAACTTGGAACAATATTCAGCAAGTCCAAGAAAAGATCTCAACTCATCTTTGTTTGTTGGTTCCGGTGTATTTTAGATAGTCTTCACAATACTCTCTTTTGCATTCAACACTTGACCCAAATATGTCACCTCCTTCTTCCTTAACTGACACTTTTCTTTCTTTATTGTCAAATCATGGTTTTCCAACCTCATCATCATCTCACCAAACACCACATCGTGATCCCTTTCATCCTTTCCCAGTGTGAGTCTGTCATCCTGGAAGCACATGACTCGACTGATGTCTCTAAATATGTTTTTCATCGCCCTCTGAAAAACAGCAGACGCTGATGCCAATCTAAACAGCATCCTTTTATACCAGATCACCCCCAAAGGTGTCACAAAAGATGTTAAATGACGAGAACCTTCCTGTAAATCACCTGATGATACACAGACAACATGTCTAAAACAGATAGATCTACCCCCCATAATAATAATAGTCTCTGATATGTTATGAAGAGGTTGTCTGTCTATCCATTTGCCCTTGTTCAGATGTCATAAATCCTTCGGTGCCACTACCACAGGCGCCAATCACTCAGATGCTTCAATTGGCTCAATTAGGCCCTGTTCCAATAACATATACAATTCCTTACGTAAAGGCTCCCTCGTTATATTTGTCACATTCCTCACCTAGTGCAGAACAGGCCTAGCACCCTTCTTCAATATTATCTTGGGAGAAAAAATCCTTTCAGTAAACCCAATTTATCCGTAAAAACTTGAGGATAGTTTGACATTACGAGACTTTCTTCAAAATGTATGGCTTCCACACTTCACATAGAATCCAACCACCATTACAGGTTCCTCAGCACTGGAGTTTATTATAATATTTAAATTTTTTTTCCAGGACACCAGCATAATAAATCTGACCCAAAATTGGTCACATACACTTGTCCGTACACACCCTCAGATTTAAACTTGAGGGTCATCCACTTCCTCCCCATTATTTCGATCCTTGTGCCAGCATAACCCACTACTTTAATATCAGACTCATCTAATAACATATGTTCATCAAAAACGCTCCTCCCTAGAAACTTTTTAGAAATTAACGTGTTTAAGCTCACAGAGTCTCCTTCATGCAAACCTAATTACACGTATTCCATCCCCGTCATCATGTAAGAAAGGAAGCGGCAACTGTTTCTTCTTTATTCATTTATTATCAGGTTTCCCAGCTATACACTGCTGACTCTCTTTCGCAGAGCCAACCTTCAAGTTACTGACTCACATCATTAGAATTTCCCTCACCCACGTTCTACTTTTCATTACAGGAAACTCTACACCCTGGTCTAAAATGACCCAAGCTGCTAGACGAATGACATTAAGTTAATTTGAACCTCGGTTAACGCCTCCTTTTTTAAAAAAATGATTTGATTCCGGAGTTTAACTCATTTGTTTCCTGTGAAGCATGGGTCGTACACTTGTCTGCTATTTTCTTTAATCAGGAGAATAGTCACCCAATAATGGGTAAGGGGAAATTAAGTAGCAATCTCCTCCCCCTTAAATATTAATCTTGAGGAGATCCTCCTTGCCCGAAACCAACGTTCAGGTGAGAAGGTACCAGGCCCAGATGGGGTGCCAGTTGATGCATTTAAAGCCACCAAGGATTCATGGGGCCCTATTTTAACATGGGTATTTTATCCAGTAGGCAAGTGTGTAATTCCCCCTCTCCTGGGCAGTCTCAATAATTGTACCCGTTTTTTAAAAGGTGATAAATCAGACCCAAAATGCTACCGCCCGATTTCCCTCCTAGACTCATCAGTAAAACTGATGAGTAAAATACTACTATTGAGACTAGAGGAAAGGGGACATAGTAACTCTATTTTATCAAAAGCACAGTTTGGATCTAGAAAGGGTCTGGGGACGGATGAGAAGTGCATGAACCTAGAGCTGCTGATCTGAAAGTATCCTAGGGCTAAACCATGTTTTGCCAATTTAAGCAGTGCATCGAACTTAGTCAACCATGCCATCCACTGGTCAAATCTGCTTTTCCTTTGTGCGCTGGAGGAGATTTGTTGGGGGCCCCCAATAACTAGAGTAATTTCTTTCTGTTATTTGGGTATTTTCTTCGACAACAATGGTACTTGGTCCCAGCAGGTCCTAAAAGTAAGACCAAAGATGAGTAGGAATTGCCACGGAATCTTTAGGTTTTCTCAAAAACTTGGCAGTCGACCTATGGTAGACATACACAAGGTAGTTTCCACTGCCATGCTAGGGGCAGGGGTGGGGGGGTTGTACCCCAAGTGACCCCCTTCAGGTAAAGGAAAATAATTTCGTAAAATGTTTGTTATACCTACCTGTTTCTGTTTCATCCCTGATTGCCCATAAGGAGGTTGACCTGCTATAACTGGAGGATCTGCTTCTATTAAAACATTTTTATTATGGCTCTCCATATGGTTTAAAGAAGAGACAGGTTTTAATAAATTGAATATTCTAGATTGTCTGCATTTGGATCAAGCCTCTAAAATACCATGGCTTTCATATGTTAATGTATCCTTTAGTACTGTATTTAAAATATCTGTTTTGCAAGATCCACATTTGGCTTTATCTCTTAATCAGCATATTGATAAGGCATCGTTTTTAAAATATAGATATGAAAACAGGATTTATGAAAAGTTGAAGAAACCCACTGTTGCCTTTTACATGTCGTTTAACCTCTAGGAGGGCTTTCAATATTATTTGTCCTGCGTAAACATTATACAGCATTGTCATTATGTTTTGACTAGGTTACATTGTTTGGTTCCCTTTCCTAAAATGAATAGTTCCCCACCGGACAAGACGCCTTGTTCCTGTGATGGCCTGTTCAAACAATGTAAAGAACACTTTATTCTGTTCTTTGATTTTTATAAGACTCTTAGGAGTTACCACCATAAACCAATTTTTCTCGCAAAGAACATTTGTAATGATAAAAATGCACTGATCTATATGTTTGCACTGGTAGATCCTTTTTAATGATTTAATATCTCTCTTCTAATGAGGGGGGCAATTAACCACAGGAAAAGTATTGTATGCTAGATTGAATATGGGTGGAGGCAAAGTTGACATTTGTCTTATATTTTGTTTTATGTTGCATATTTATTGTATGTACTTTTATAGCTGTTTTTTAACCTACAGAATAAAGTTTATTGAATCGAGTATTAAAGCAAAAATAATGCAGTCAGTATTAAAGAAGGCAATTAAATTCATGCAAAGAATATTGTCACTGCCAGTGTTTTAGAAGGAAAGCAACAATTCTTTCAAAATAATGCACTTTTATGTTTTTTTCCAATTTATTTGGAAATCTGGATGGGAGAATCTTAGGAAAGCTGGAGTTAAATTCACTTAGGAAGACTTCTGGGTCAGGAATTATACCCAGTATAATAAGTACAATATCTTTTATAATCTGATTATTGGTCTATTCACGTTTTTTTAATGATGAAAAGTGATTTCGAAGTTCTTGAACTAGAAGAAAAATCTTCATGTATCAGGTATTGAATGCAAAACATCATAGTAAGATGTTGAAAAGTATATGTTTTAGTTTAATTTCCTTATGCAAATATTAAATGGTATTAAGTCAATAGCCATAGATTCTGATGAGTGGCATCAGAGTACAACATCTTCGGCCTAGGACTGGCATTGAGTTGTCTTAAGACCTCAGAAAATGGGGTTAGGCAAGTATCATACTGTAAGAAATTGGGTTACTTTTGGAGGAGGGTGAACCTCCCCAACTCATACGTGAACCACAATCAGGGTGAAGTTACAAGAAAACCCTAAATTAACCTGTGCTCAACCGTCAGGTGGCTTTGCACAGAGCAGTCAGGCTTAACTCACAGGTAATGTGTAAAGTATTTGTACAACACTTTCAACAGTAACAAAGTGAAAATACACCACCAAAAGGATCCTAAACAAGATAATAAAAATAGAGTAAATCTTCATAAATAAAACAATACCAAAACGACAATATAAACAGTTGAACTGGAGTTATGCAATTTTAAAGATTTACATGACAAAAGCACTAAAAAGCACAAAACGCCAACTTTGGAAATCTGGTTGCACAGGACTGGGACAAAGAAACAAGTTCAGGCCAACTGTGATGGAGTGCGGGCCAGCAATAGGCACCCACTTAGGCCCACTGAACAAGAGTACCTTAATCCCTGGTTGCAAAGCGCTGCAAGGTGCTGTGTCGAGGATGTGTGGCGCAGCCAAGGTGATGCATTGTTTCCAGGAAGCTGTGAGGCTGCTATGTGAGTTCCTGCATCCAGCATATGTCATTCACAGGCTGTTTCCAAAGAGACTGAGGGGTTTGTGTTGCGACGTCTGGTGTCATTGGTCAGGCTGCTGTCCACTAGAGGTTGTGATGTGCTGGATTGCGTTGGTGATTTGTCGCACAGCAGTGGTTCAGATGCGGCTGCGAGGTTGATGTGGAGTTCTTGCACTGGAAGAAACCTCTCAGCATAGGCGATGCATCAGATATGTTTGAGGTTGCACCGTGCGGTAAAGGTGATGTGTTGCTTCTTCAGGATCCACAGATGCACAGTACGTGCACCTTTAGGCCAACTTCCAATGGTCCAGAACTGGAGTGGCACCACTTGGCAGGGCAGGACTCATAGTTGGAGTCCAGGTGCGGGTTTGAAGAGACTAGCCCTTGGAGTCAGTCTGGTGGTCCTGGGTTCAGGTTGTAGGTCTAGTCCTTCTCACGAAGGCAAGAGGGCAGCAGGCATAAACATGAGCACAGCAGGCTTGAGTCCTTCATGGCAGTAGTCTAATAGAGTGGCACTCCTTTCAGGAGCACAACAGTGCTTCTTCCTGGCAGAGTGTTTTACAGGTCCAGAAGTGTAGTGAAGAGTTGGTGTCTGAGGGCCATTATTTATACATGGTGCCTCCTTTGAAGTGGGGAAAGCTTCTAGAGATTAAACTGCACAGGTTTCCTGCATCGCCTGCCCTGGCTCCAGACTGACTACAGGGGGTATGCCATCTTTTGTGTGAAGGCAGGACACAAACTATTCCGGTGAGGTGGGGCTGTGCCTAACTCTGTCCTCCCATCCTGCCAGTGATGGCCCATTCAGGCACACCTGAGCTATGGCTGTATAGGAAGAATGCATAAAGAACAACTGCCAACTACACCCAGTCATGTGACCCAGGTACTAAATAGCTAAGGTTGGAAAATGTGTCTTTCTGAATGTGGCATTTTCAAAACTGTAGCCAAGAGGATTTTCAATTACAATTCCAAAGGCATCAAATATGAACTGTTTATGTGTTCCTATTTGGAAGTTACAGCGTCTTAAATGTTATAAGGTAACACCAGTTTTATCGTATGGGAGAGCTAGGCTTTCAATAATGAAAGATGAATGTAAGTGTTTTTCACAACCAGAACATGTAGAACTTAAAATTACATGACCTACTTTTTACATACGGTGCACCCTGCCCTTTGGTCTGCGAAGGCACTACTGTGGGGTTCACTTATCAGTATTAAAAAGGAAGGTTTGGGTCTGGCTGAAGGTTTATTTTGCTGGGTTGACATGGCAGTTTAAACTCCACTCACAGGCACCAATGGCAATCATGAGACATGCTTAAAGGGCTACTTAAGTGGGTGGTACAATAGTTGCTACAGGCCCACTGGTAGCATTTAATTTACAGACCATCGGTACATATAGTACCATTTTACTGGGGACAATTCTACCATGTTTAGAGGACAGAGCACACGTACTTTAGCACTTGCTAACAGGGGTACCAAGAACAGAGTCCTAAGACCAACAAAAGCAAGATCAAAAAATTAAGGAGAAGTAAGACAAAATGTTTGGGGGATGACCACCCTAAGGCTCACATTTACTAAACAGATATGTCTATGGCATTCTCTTCTTAGATTAACTAGTGGGAAAAGTGGTAATTTGCTATGACCATGTATCCAGTGCCAAAATAAGGAGAGTACTTAGCGTACCTTCAGTCACAGGCTCATGTGAATGTTTGGAATTATAATTGTACCCAGGTGACTTGATATTTCTGAACTTTAAGCAGTTTGGAGTTTTTATCCACTAGTTCCCAAACGCTTGCCTGCTACCCAGGTTTTGTCTCAGGACTGTGGATTTTGGGTCACAAAAGTAAAGTCTCAGTATGGTACCTTTTGTTTCTGGTTGTTGATGGGCTCCCCACACCCCTGGTTTCTTTCACTCCTTTTCTCACTCTAATCTTTACTGCTCTGCCGGCAATCCCTTCACTTTTATCTCTACTCTCCTCCTCTCATCATTTCTTATATGAGTGGGCTGTCTGAAAACAGAAAGCAATCTGAGTATATGGAGTGTTAATGTCCTTATCCCAAGCTAACTATGTTGGAGAGGCATGATCAGTGAAGGCAGTAAATGTTATCTCTAAGCACTCATGTTTGTGAAGCAAAGTATCTGGGTGGAAATGTCCTGCTGGTATAAACAATTAGTCTGTTTTGCTTCTTATCATTTGATTCTGAAAATACTGTCCTTAAAAGGTTGTCTAAAATATTTACAAAGCAGTAGTAGTTCTTGACATAAGGTCTAGTTGCATTTTTCAATTATACCCGGCTAATCCATAGAATGATCTTGCTTCTTTTTGTGGATGAAGGGATATTTTTTAAAGTTTTACTTTATCTATCTTTATTTATTTGGGCCTAGCCTAAGGAGTAGCTAAGATGTCTCTCTTCTGTGGCTCGAAAATAAAGCACTCAGGGGCATATTATCAAGAACGGTGGTAAAGTTATCGCGGCTTTAGCGGCAGAAAACTGCTGCTAAAGCGGCGATAATGGGCTTGATAATATGCCCTGGAGAATTCCAATAGAAGCCCATGTTCACACCAGAACATGGACTTCTATTGGAATTCTCAAGGGCATATTATCAAGCCCAATATCACCGCTTTAGCAGCAGCGGCGATAATTTTTAACGCCATTCTTGATATTATGCCACAAGTTTATCTTTCTTATTGTCCCCCTGTTGCACTCCAGGTTCGGACAGAGTAACCTTTCACTATTTGAGATAAAATCCACGTTTGTTCATGTTTCTTTATCCAGAATTTGGTTTTTATTGGAAGTTACAGCATCATTGTGATAATTCTCACAGATGCATCTTGTAAACTGCTTATTAGTATCAGGTATATTTTACATCTCGTTTCAAGCATCCCTATGCATTTTGGGTCAAAGACCCTTCCTCAGGGGACTCTTTATCCTTGATGATATCAAACAGGTGCTTTGAAAATATCCACTGTTTTCAAAAATATCGGAGTCTAATTAGTTTGAAAGTTTGACGCTCGCTCAAGTGGAGGTCATATTCCCAAGTAAATTCAAAGAGTAACGGTGCTCGCAATGAACGCCGAGAGTTTTAAAGTAATGGACAGTCTCAGCCTGGACATGGTTCATCTGTCTGCAGTACTTGGACTTAATGCAACTGGTTTAATGATGCAAACCAAAACTATTCCACCCAAATGATCCAATGGAAAATTCACCTTCACGGTGTTATTTGCCTTCAAATTGCTATAATCAGGAAGCAGTGAAATCTTTAAGGATACAGTCTTTCATCTAAAGTATTTAACATTCTTATCTGTCATCTGTGCGTCTGGGGGAAGAATGGCTGCTCACCCTGATTTGGTACAGGTTGAATGCTCAGTTCTGCCCTGACTTCTAGCATAAAAGCTGGTGATGGTTTGGTCTCTGCCCTCCTTTTTTTTTTTTAATGCCCGTTTTTATTTTGCCGTGTGCATATTGGATATTTCTCTTTGTACGGGCGGCCGAAGGGGGAGCTTCAGCGGTGTGCCAAACATTGTGATGAGTTGTTTATTTTATGCATCTCTGTAATAGAGGAAGGGCAGGTAAACCGTCACTGTGTGGTTTGAAATCAGAACACAAGCCCTTCTTAGCGCGAAGACTTACCTTCTTCATTGAGTCGGGGGAGATCCTTTGACGGCGTAGGTATCTCTAAGCAAGCCTCAGAGCTGCGGAGAGTTGCTCTGCTGCGCAGACGCGCCGTGAGCCATCCAGTGCGGCATCAATTGTGTCCTGCCATCTTGGGGTTGGCAACCTGTATCGTTGGAGTTAATCGGCTAGTGGTGTACATCAACTTTTCTGTGTTGATTCCAGAGGTAAAACTCTTTTCTGGATGAATTCAGTGGAGCAGTTTTAACACGATTTGCACAGTTTACAGTGTAAAACGTAATACAGAGGGGGTTGGGAGAGCCGCGAACATGTCCTTGCCGGATTACCCCATTGCCTCATGGTCATTGTAGTTTAGTATTTTCGTTCGAAGTTCTCAAAATGTTCAAAAAGTTCGTGGCCAGTGCCCGTATATTCCTAAATCATATCCCTAGACACGTGTTTCTGGTTAAATACCTTCATCAGTAGGGAAAAATATTTTCAGAGGTTGCTTGACATGCCAACGTCATCTTCTCAGGACTATTACCACTCCCTGTTCGCGGCTCTCCCAACCCCCTGTGTATTACAGTGTGAAACGTACCTGCTCACATGGTCATTCCATGCTTAGTCCAAGTCAGCTGTGGCTGTGTGTCTAACGCCATAGTCATAAGTACTGCGTTATCTTTGCTTACTACGCCATCAAGCGCGGTGATGCGCACTGCCCTTTTGTAGAACATATTGTGTATAGCAACAGCGTGGCGATACTCACACCACATGGTTCAGTGTTCCTCACATTACGGATTGCCTTTGAGTTGTTTTCTTAGTTCACATGTTTATAGTGACAGCACGGTGACATGTTGGTTAGGCTCCAAGAAGTCCATCAATATTGATTGCAGTGTGCCGTGATGGGTTTGTGTTATGCCTAATACTATTAATAGAGCTTGTCCTCACCTGCTCTTGGCTGCTCAAGGATAAATACTTTCCCAGGACATTTCTGCTTGTAAGATTCACCTCCTTTACATTTAGGAGAAGTATTAGAATTTATATCTATTAACATTAGTGAAAGGTTGGCCTTTGTGGCAGGACACAGGTGAGAGGTCGTTTACCGAGAAGGATTGTGTTGTTAATGGTTGTTGTGTCTTTATTTCACCATGTTCTATATTGCATTCCTGCCTCTTGTTCTATTATATCTGTTTTTACATCATGCTGACAATATTTACATGTGTTTTTATCCTTCATAGAGTTGTTATTTGCTGTTGTCTGCTTATTACGTTACAGGAGGGTCGTATTAATGTTTTATGGGTGGTGGTCAATCATTCTTGTGGTTTGTAAGACCACACTCTTTGGAGGTATTGTTTGTTTTGGTTTGTTTATAATTGTCAGTGTCCCTTTCTTGAGGGATGGGAATGGGTTTTAGTCCAATTTCCACGCATTTAGTCACTTTACCTTTACACGAGGGGTGTCTCTCATTTTACACAGTCTTCATGGTTAATGAATCTTAGTCCCATTCAACATACTTTGTTATTGCCCTTACACAAGGGTAGTTTTGTTGAGTCTATCTCTTTACACTGTTTTACCTCCACATAGGGGTTCTAATGGGTACAAGTCCCATGTTTTCAATTGCTCTGTTTACGCTACCAACCTCCACATAGGGGTTCTATGGGTACGATTCCCATGTTTTCTATTGCTCTGTTTACGCTACTAACCTCCACATAGTGATTCTAATGGGTATGAGTCCCATGTATTCTATTGTTCTGTTCATGCTACTAACTCCACGTTGGGTTCTAATGGGTTTCTAGTCCCATGTGTGCCATTGTTTGTTCACAATACTAACCTTTACTTACGTTTTCAAGTTCATGGTGAAGTTGCCCTGTGGTACGTGTATTGTTTTATTTGTATTTTTTTTACTATGTGCCACACTTTTGGTTGCCTGCCCCTAGGTCATAGTGGCAGTATGGATAGCAGTCAACCTTCTTTTCTTTCTTTCCCAATAACTATTTTCTAAGCTTAGGTTATTGTTGGGTGTGGATGATCCATGTTGTTTCTGGTCCATCTTTTCACCTGAGTTTTTGGAAAAGTTCATTTGAGTGTTCTTCTTCTATTATTGCTGTTCTTTTATATTTTTACCTACGAGGAGGATGGGTGGGTAATCTATTATATCTATTTTCTATGCATCTCCTCTATATTGTTTCTATTCTTTTGTACATATCATGTATATTTTTCTTTGCATTTTCTCTCAATTGTATTTCTGTCTAAACCTTCCATTTCATTTTCTCATGTACTTATTCTTCCATATCTCCTGTGTATTTTCTTCCTTGCTCACGCTTGATTTTCTTGGTATCTATGTTATGATCCCTTATTGTTTAGGTTCATGTTCCTTCCTGCTTTTTCTCTACGCTTTCACTTTTGCATTTCTTGGGTTCCCTTTGTGTTAACCTTTCCCTTATTTGCGGTTTCTCTTTTTGTGTTGTGGGAGAAGGGAAAATATGTAGTAACCTGTATTATATTTATCTTGTTTCTTACTCCCTAGCAGCTCAGCCAATGTGAATGTGATGCATGGAATGTTGGTGTGATGGTCTTTAATGGAATGTTTGGGTGCCTGGATTGGATGCTTGAGAGTGACAGTTGGAGTATGGGCTGAGCAGCAGGCAGACTCCTCCTGGTTCACAAGAACGTAACTACTTGTAATTGAACTTAATAAATCTACTCGAAGTACATCCCAGCTACCGGGAGATAATAACCACAAAATCTTAAAGAATAAACACGTTCTAGTGCTTAAAAACATGCAGCGCCAACTTGGAACATCTGGTAGTGCATGACCCAGTCAAAGTCAAAGTTTGAGGCTGACCGCAATGGAGGCTTGGTCAGATACACTAAGTGGGAGGCCCATGTCAAAATTTCACCCTTGCACTTAAAATCATTTCTGGAAGTTTATCTCTTGTTGTTGAGAAAGGCTCGCCTTCAGGCCAGGATTTGTGTCGATGGCAGTGGCTTGGCTCAGCGTGAGGCCTTGGTGAACTCCTGTAAGTCTTGAGGTCCAGAACTTTCAGCTGGAAAAACCTGACTTCCAGGCCAGGTCGCAGTTAAATGTCAGCAGCCTGACTCTCATCCACGAATTGGTCACCTTATGAGGCTTTTTTCAAACGGTGTTCCAAACTTCTGAAACTTCCTCTTGAAGGTTCAATGTGTTCACAACACACATCCAAGAGTCTAGAACTTCTGAGATAGTCCTTGTAAGTTTGGGACTACAATTCCCACAATGCATCTGGAAAAACTCCTTAAAGGTCCACTGGACGCACTCCAAGCTGCGGACATCTTGGGGGGATGGTGCAGGTGAGCTCTGTTAACCTGTTGCATCCAGGGAGTCCGCTGATTAACCCTTTTTGAATGAAGGCAAAGTCCACAGGGTTGTAGTTCCAAGTGTGCAGCAGGAGCAGTTCTTCAGACTGCAATCCTTTGGGGTACAGACCACGGTTCCAGCAGGGCAATCCTTCTCTTTGCAGTTTCAGGCAGCAGATCTGAGTTGCTATGCAGATCTCACATATTTATCCAATGTTCTGGGGTAACAAATAGGGGGAACCCCTGACAAATGGGGTACAGGTTGCCACCCAAAAGCATGACAGCTTCCTCCAAAGTGTGGCATATTCCTGTCCCACAAATCATTGTACTTTAAAATTCAAGATGGGGCATTTCTCTCCTTGGGAGTAAGAGCTGGCTAAGCCAACCTACTGATGATGTTCATTTCCCTTAAAACCTTCTTTCCAGACCTCCTGCAAATTCCATTGTGGGGGCTCTTATCTGGCTGGGGGTACCGGAAGAGGGGGAGGACTGACTAGCATTCCTTACTTTCCTGCTCTCTTTGAAGCCCAGTTAATTTACCCAGACCCCTTCCTGGCCTGTTTTCTGCAGATGCAGAGCTCCCCCCCACCAGAAAAACTCTGTCTCTATGCAGATCACTTATCACCTTGTCAATGCAGTTTGGTTAAGCCTTTTAAGGGATGGCCATTCAGGAAAGGTTGCTAGAAGTCTGAATTTTGACTCACAGAAAATAAAGTTCTATGACATATTTTCTGTATTAGTTATGATAAATTCAACAGTGGCAAGTTGTTGGATTGTATCATTACCAATGTTTTAAGTCCTTGAAATATTATTTTAGCTCACTCCTGTGAATAGTTACACTGTATTTCAGTATTTCCATGTTTGCATATGGAGCTAAAATGCTACAATGGAGGGTAAACAAGATGAGTCGTTTTTCTCTAACCAGGGCATATAAAATTTCTTTTAAAATGCACCATACCCTGGGGGCACCTAGGCTAGACCTTAGGGGAGACTTATATGTCAATAATAAGGTAGTACCTTTAAACTCAATGTCAAATTTGCATGTAATTTCAATTTAAGAGCAGCTTACAAAGCAGGGCTGACTTTTTGGTAATGCCCCAAAACTGGTCCCAGGATGCTTGTTACCGGTCCAGGGAGGACCTGGCTTGGCAGTTTGGACTGGACTATTCCCATGAGGCACAGGGTCAAGTCTGATTTGCATATGGCTGGGTCTAAACTGTGGTGGTATGGTGAGCAAAAGAACAATGGATTTAGCCCAGAACTATTGATTGGGGTGAACGTTTGATTTGCTCTGCATTCCATCCATCATCTGTGTGACATTTACTTTTAAAATGACAGCAGGTAACACATCAGTGCACACTTAAGTGCCTCAAAGCTGCTGGGCCCCTAAACCTATGTGCCCTACCATATTCTAAGGACTTACAGGTAGGTTGTCAGTGCTAATTGTAATTACATCTAATTACCATAGATCTTTTTAATCAGAGCACTGGCCGAGGGCCTGGTTAGCAGAGCCCAGGGAACACTCAGAGTCAGTAGCCACCAGTATCCGTCAAGGTATGGGGGTGATCAGGGCAAAAAGGATGACTTTCACACAGAGGGCAAAAAATAATAATAAGAAATAGGGACTTATTTTAAGTTTGAGGGATGGAGTACCGTTCATCAGGCACAGGCTCCACCAGCTGTTTGTCTTTATTACAATTTGATGCCATAATTCTTTATCTTTAATGAACTAGGGGCCTACTTTGTTGGGATATAGTCCTGATAAGGTTTCTGGCATTGCATATTTCAGGGTGGTAGCCTAAATGTGAGCATCGAATAGCATACCTAGGATACATCTCTTGAAAAAGGTAATGTAGGACTTGGCCATTTTTGGCAAAAGTTCCCTAAACTTTTTTGCTTTCCCCCTAGACCTTTTATCTGACATGGTGTTCCCAATTAAATGCTTTGGACACTTTGTCACTGCTAAACAGTGTCAAAGTGCAAGTGCTCCCTGTATAAAGTGTAATGGTAATTGGTTGTCAATGATTGGTATGTTTGCCTTACTAGTAAAGTCCCTAGTAATGTGCACTATGTCTGCCAGGGATGGTAATGCAAATGCTACTAGTGGGCCTGCAGCACTAATTGTGCCACCCACACAAGTAGCCTTGAAAAGGGAATGCAGGCCTGCCATTGCAGTGCCTGCATGAAGTTTGTTAAACTGCCATGTTTTCCAGCCTATCTTCCCAAAGGCTTAAGATGGAGAGGTGAAGTTTAGTATGACTGAACTCACAATGTAATAACACATCTTTCTATGAAGGTGGTTTTTGCGTTGTGTGTTTATAAGCCACTCTTTTAGAAGTGGCTGTTTTTTTTTGCTCTAACATTTCTGTGTGTCTCTGCCTGGTTGGGGATTGACTGTCTGGATTTAAAAGCGTTAGGATCTGGGGAATGTCTTGACCCAGGGGAGGAGTTGAGATAGCAACAGGGTGACCTGCATCTGGAGTGTAGGGGGAGGAGTAGCCCCTAGAGGTGAAGCGGCCTGGGTTGCTGCTATAAAACAATTGTCCCATCTCCTGCTGAGTGATTGAGAATCCAGACCCCCAATAATCAAAGGAAGAAGGTGTCATTGGCAGGGAGGCACCCAGAACTGGGTTGAACAGGGGCCAGTGCCCCCTGCACACAAAGACTTCAAAGCCATTGAGGGGAATAACTATGAGAGCTGAAGCCCCTAAACTTTGGATAATGGCTTGATCAATATTGAACAAGTCTGGAGCTACTTCGTGGTCAAGAGGAACCTTTGCCAAGGAAGAAACAACTGAAGAGACTGAAGGAAAGGACTGACCCTTGCTGTGTGTTCTGGGACTGGCCTGCAGTTTGCTGTTTTAACCAAGGAAAGGCTAACGGGACGTTGCTGTGTGCTGTGTCCCCCTGCTTGAAAGGATGTTGTTGTGCTGTGTCTTAAAGTAACTTATCCCCAACGGCCCGAGGTGAGCAGGCTCCCTGTAGCGGAAACACAGGAACACAAAAGTTTCCAGGAGAGTCTCAGTGGTGCTGTGTGAGCATGCTTGTTGCAGCCTAAGATCCACGTAAGGTGTGCCCTGTGAACGTGGGCAACTGGAGTCCAAGAATCATCGACGCTTTGTGCATGTGCTTTGTGCAGTCTGAACCTTTTGTGAGGATTGTCCAGTAATCGTGCACACCCAGAATCCAAGTGAGTTTCATTGACACTGTGTGTTGTGCTTTGTGCAGCATGAGACCTTCATGAGGATTGCCTTGTTATCGTGTTATCGTACACCCGGAGTCCAAGTGAGTCTCATCGACGCTTGTGCGTGTTCTTTGTACAGCCTGTGACCTTCATGTGGAGTGCCTTGTAATCGTGCACCCGAAGCTCAAGGCAGTCTCAGCGACGCTGTGTGCATGTGCCCTGTGGCAGCCTGAGATGTTGTTAGCAGTAGCGGCCCGGACCGGCAGCCCCGGAGGAGCTGAGCCGCCGGCCCGAGCCCGCCTTTGCCAATTCACAAAGATTGCATCGGAGGCCCAAACAGCTGGACGAGGAGAGGAGAGTGTGCTCCCGACCCCCAGGTAACGTGTGTCGACTCCTGGGGCTAGGTGCAGGCTCAGAGCTAGACACTCTAGGCCTCTCTCTTATTCCGGCAGCACGAGCCTCTGCTTCGGCTCGTATCATGGCCCGTATTGCCAAGGGGGTGGCAGTACTGGGGCCGGAGTGTGGAGGTGCCCTTTTTGTTACACCATACCCGTGTTTGGGGCAACTGTTGACAGAGGCTGACTGCAAGTCAGAAGAAGTGGCGGAGAGACCGCCTAAGGCACTGTGATCGGTGCCGAAGTGTATTACGCATTATCTTATTCCTGCATAACGGAGTACCTGATTGTCGTATTACACATTGCACCATTTCGGCATAACAGAGTACCTGATTAGTGTATGACACATTGCATTATTCCTGCATAATGAACTACCTGATTAGCGTATTACTCATTGCATTATTCCTAGTAAAATACCTGATTAGTGTATTACACATTGCCTTCTTTCTGCATAACGACATACCTGGTGGTTGTATTACGCATTGCATTGTTCTTACATTGCAAAGTGCCTGATTGTTGCATTATGCATTGCATTATTTTTACATTGCAAAGTACCTGATTATTGTGTTACGCATTGCATTATTTTTACATTGCAAAAGGGCCTGTTTCTAGCATTACAAGCTGTATAACATGGTTTTAGGATTACAGCGGAATATTTAGACGTGCTCATTAATATCGTCAGAACTTACAAGGGTTGGCTGGCCTAACAACTGGCCAGGAGAGATAGTACACATATTCATATGTTGGATTTATATCATATGGTCTTATTGTATATCTTTTTATATAAAATGTATACTTATTTTTATAAACTCGTGCGGAGTCTATTTGTGGTGTCATCATTGGGTTGTTGTGAGCGTGGTTGCAAATACTTTATGCATTTACCTTGAAGATAAGCCTGGCTGCTTGTGCCATGCTACCAAGGGGGTGAGCGGGTGTTATCTCAGAAGGTCATGACGTGGAACAGCGGGTCCCTACTTGGCCTAAGGTACCTACCTCAGCCAACCAGGGATCCCAGGTCTACATTTGCTCTTGCTCCCTTGTCTTTCTTGTCTTTGCTTGGTTTTTTCTCAAGTCGAATTGGGACTCTTTCAAAATGATAGCAATTATCTTCCATTTATAGTTGTTTTTTCCTAGACTCAATTGTCAATATCTAAGAGTTCCAGCGGTTGATCGACCATCAAAATCAATGTCATTTTCTGAATGCAACAAGTTAGCAATTACATTCTCGGGAGAATGCATATGATCAATTCTTGACTTTGATGCATGCAATGTTGAGGAAAATGAAAACTTTCTTTTTACGTAGCTCCACAAATCACCCAATGTTCTTTCAGTTACTTCTTTTGTTTTTAATGATTTTTGCATTTGTTTGCAGTATATTCAGACAATTAGTTTAAATCATTGAATACGTTTAAGTTGTTTTGTCTTTCATTTTACATTGATATTGTTCCAAAAAGTGATATCAGAATGATTAGAACCTGACACACATGTATAATAGAAAGGGGATCATTATTTACAACAAAATCAAGATATAACCATCTACCATCTGAGACATATACCTAAACTACGGAATTAATAATTAAGGCCTAATGAAAAATAGTTATAATTCTGTTTTTCATAACAATGGTATGAGAAAACAGAAGCATTTCTATTCAAAGTTTGTTCAGTGTTCATGCTTCATCCTCAATCAGGTGATTTTTTTTGAAGTAACGAAATGGTTATTTTATGGTTGGCTAAATGCGTCTTAACTGGGTTGCAAAGACCCTTTATTTTCAAAGAGGGTACGCATTTAACCCACATTGTATTGTACAATTGTGCTACTTCATAGCCCCATTGGACACATATAAACACAAGAAAATAATACCATTAAAAATGTATACAGAGAAGTAACAAGACACTGGAGAAGAAAGGAAAATATAAGTATAAATGTTTAAAAAACAAAAGACACAAACAGTGAAAGAGTCTACAATCAAATAGATTCTATTGATTAGAGAAACTTAGAAGATAAAAAAAATAAGAAGAGGTGATTAAGTCACACTAAGTCAAAACGAACAAACAAGAGAAATCACAAATGAAACACACCTCTGAATGAAGAAAACATATAAACTGAAATTCATATTAATAATAACAATCTTACAAACAAAACCATAGCATATTGACTTCAATAGAAGAAAGGCGATAGTAATAGTTTACAGACTTCATATAGAGCTATATTTTGAAACATTCAATTCCTTCTAATTTTGACTATAGCTTTGAGTCTTTAGTTTACCCATACAACGTTAAATAATAGTCGCTTCATTGACGCAGTGAGGGTGAATTTAAAGAAGCAAAAAGAAATGTGTCTCAAATGTACATTTAGGGGCATATTTACAATTTCTGGCGCATCTCTACAAATCAGCAGGGATGCACCAGAACAGATGCGACACGCAAGTCTCATCTTGCGCCATCATGGATGCGTTGCATTTATAATGCAGCGCACTGTGGCGCAAGGATAGGCAGATGCGTGTCGCACCTTTTGGCGTAAGGGCGGCGCATTGCTGGAGTCGTGTCGCAAGCGTGTCGCAACTCCAGCAATGCACACGGGCCGCTCATACCTAACGTAGTGCGCCACTCCTTACGCCTGTTCCAAGCGGGCATAAGGTTTTGTCGCAGCGGCCTCAGAAAAGTGACTCCGTGAAATCTTGTAGATTTCACTGCATCACTTTTACGAGGCTTTCTGCAACGTCACACCCACCCTGCAGCGGAACTCCCAAATGAAACCTAACACAGGTTTCATGTGGCGCGAGGCTTTACAACGTGACACAACCTAGATGTGTCACATTTAAGGCGCAGCGGGGCGCATGGTTTACACTGCTGCTGCGCAACAGCAGTGTAAATTTGGCGCAAGGGGCTTGTAAATCTGCCCCTATGACTTTACAGACCATGTCTTAAAAAACGAATTTCTTGCTTCGCTAATATTGGTTACATCTTGTATTCCCTAACCACTTAAGTGGTTCTTTTTCTTTCGAATAGAAAGCCACCTTCATAAGGTGTGTGAAAATTCCAAAGATTAAATGATTATATCTGTCAGTTTATCACTTTTCCCTGCGAATTGGGGCATTTTACCATCCTTCGGGCTCTCTGTATATTAATCTATGGAATTTCTTCTGGTCCCAGGAATTCCAATAAAAATTCTTCTCTAAACTTTACCATATTTCTCCTTTAGCGCCCATAAAAATGCTATATTTTCTTGAAGAGTGTTTCAATTCCTTTACCACTGTCTTTATCTCAGAAACTCTGATAACTAGGTTTTCTGCATCATTAAACCTCTGCTCCACTTTTGAAACTCTTCTCTTATCAGACACTATGTATACCCTATCCTAACTACTTTGGTGGCAGATTCTTCCAAAAAGGAAGCTCTAATTATTTAATTGCTGAAGGTTAATTTCATTTGCCCGAATATTGCCAGATGAAACAAGAAGATATCTCCTAGAATCTGTGGATCCAGAAGATGATGACACAGGTAATGAAGAATATATTATAGGCAGGTCTTCATCGAATCCTCTGAAGAACAAGTCTCTATTCTTCCCAGTGACATTTCAGAATCTATGATTCTGTAGTTGGTCAATTATTTGATGATTCAAAGAATGTAAACACATACATTATTTTCTCTATTTTCCCTTAAGAGACAGATTCAGTGCCAAGGACATAACATGTCTTTACAGATTCAATTGTCAGGACTTTATTGCCAAAACAAGAACATGTAGACATTCTATGTGAAACACGGAGAGATAATCTCCCATACAGCAGTACACTTCTTGAGAAAGTGTTTTATGAAGAACTAAAAACATTTACGATTTCAAGTAAGGTGTATTTTGTGTATGGATGTGTGAAATTAATATTTCACTTGTGAGGTTGTACCAAGTTGGCAATGTCACACAAAGCCACCTGTGACAAAAAGTGTCTGTTTTTCTAGCAAGGTATTTTTGGCTTGAGAATTCTGCAAAAAGAAGATTTTGTGGATTTTCTTCTCCACTATGTGCTTTTAGTGGGATTTTTTCATCCACTATTTTGTAAACGTCTCTAATTTCTTGAAGTTCCCAAGTTGGTGAAGTTAAAAAAATATACTTTCAGAAGTTGTCTTGTGTGAAATTCACACAGCGCCTGTTATGTGTAAACGCTGCACTGACTGCAGGCGTTTCACTTTATCAGCCCAATGTAATGTTAACATACTAAGCAGGTGTGAGGCTTTCTGGGTAATGGTGGATGAAAGGAAGGTGAATAGGATAAAAGGCATTGGAGGTATCACACCCAGGATCACTCACATAAATTCCCAGCGCCTCTGCAGAAGCGAAAATCTTCCACCACTTCCCCTTGTGGTTTATTCTTAGTATCACAAGAGATGACTGATACCGGTGACTAATCCTGGGGAGAAGGAGGCCTAGAGAAAGAGAGAGTGATGGTGCTGAGGAGGACCCCTCAAGTTCTAGTTGCAGGTGCACTCATTCAGTCAGGAAAGGTGCTCTTTAACAAGAACACAATCATTTCGGACAGCCATACATGAATGGGTTAAAATCAGTCTGAGGTGCGAGTCATATAATGAAATATACCAAACAAGATGTACTATATGAAATTTGAGGCCATATGAACGGCCACTGACCCCTGCACTGAATCCTGAGCAAGTATCCTTTTATCTCTGCTTAGATAATTCCAAAAATCTTCGTTTTGCCCTTTATGTTGTATTACTTAACACAATGAGTCCTTTTCTTTTAGCCAAATCTTTCTTATTCCAACTCAAATTGCTAGGGTGTCCATGAAGAAAAAGGGGATACCAAACTAGAAACACCTGGTTGTGTACAACCCTGAGGTTCATGCAATGAGCCGAACAGCTGGAGCAATTAATGGTGTGAAGATTGTCATAGTCAAGATAATGGGGGCATGGCGGTGCTGGCTGCTTGACCAGGTTCCAGGGTTTGAGATTGTAGGAAGCAGTCTCGAAGGGATGGAGTTCCAAAAAGGGTTGCTTGCCCCCATCTTCCAGCTGAAGATGTCCATGTTATTCTTGTCACAGATGCCGGGGCTTGTGGAGAAGTGTGGCTCACTGGTTAGAGGAGGCAGACCTGGAAGCAGAGGTCAGCCCGGGACCAGGGTTCAATTCCCGGCTCGGCTGCGTCTTGAGTCCTAAAATGTCCATGGACTCGACAATTCTCGCTCCGGTGCCTACTCGATTCACGGGTTCACACTCTGCGACTCTGGGCAATAGCTTGCTTAATCTCCACAACGGCCCCTCGCGGCGGGATGCCTGGCTTTCACCTTGCGGATACCCTGCTGGGGTTATCTCACAGGGGAATACCAGGACGGGTTCCTTAAGCAAGCGCTTAGAAACCGCTTGGTGATTTGCGCTATATAAATTCCTGTACATTTACATTTAATTTGTAACCCAAGGACAGCACTGATGGGCGACACCCCTCTCTCTCAAGATGGATGGGGAAACCAAGCAGGGGATTGAGTTTAAAGCAGTATTTAGAACCTGTCTAGCAAATTTTAATTTGGATCCTTCTTGAAGACAACTAAGTGTTTCCTGTCAATTAGAAGGATGTCTCTGGCAGCACACAGGGACAGGAAAGGGAGGCTTTTAATTAGATGGCAAGGTAGTTGGACAAGTACACAACAAGCAAGCATAAAATGTTATACATGTAACATTGAGGCCAGCAGGAAACAGAGGTTTTTGGATACAATGGGGTAAGAAATGGAAGCCCTTAAATTAGATGGCAGGGCAGCTGAACAAATAAACAACAATCAAGCAAATCGGGTAACTCTGTCCGTGGGAAACAAAGGGTTTTAACTGATCAGCACCACATGTTTGTTCAGGCACAAATTCAAGCATTTGCACCTAGTTAAACCGATCGTGAAACAGTGCACTCAAACTAAAGTACACAGTAGAGAACATGGCACCTGCCCAACTATAAAACAGTGAAAATGCATAGCAGAGTACGCTGTACGTGCTCAAGCAGAAAACTGTGACACCAATTGGGAGCAATCAGCACAGGCAGACCGGGGTATAACAAGAGTCACAAAGCATTTACAGCATCGCAATATCCTCATGAGTGCACCTCCAGCACAGTGAACACCTCACTTATATAACATTACAGTCAGACGTCTGTGGGGTCAATCATAGGTGCATACATTCAGTAGCCTGCTGCATCCTTGTTTACCTTGGGTATTCCAGCTTGCATGAGACCCACAGCCTCTCTGCTTACCGTATTCACTGTGGGGGCCTGATGATGGTGAAAGACACTTATGCCATGAGTGACACAAAGATGGGAAGTTGCAGTGGAGCTGTACCTGGACAGCATAGCTACGAACTACACTTTTTTTCTCTCACGATTGTAAATGAGATACAGTCATATGGAAGATGAACCTCTGGTAAACTGTGAATAGATCTAGTAACTTGGGCAACCTGACCCAGCTGGACTTCTAGTTGCTATGCTTCTCAATGAAACTGGGCCTCCAGATATCATCTGCCAAATCTATCCTGACCATTTATCCCTTCAATACATTTTAATGAAATATATATGTGGAACTATACACTCTTTTGAACAAATTTCAAAGTTTCTAAAAGCTTTAATAGCAGTTGTATGCATAACAGGGTTTTTTCTAATTGTCCTTTTGAATATATTGAGCAATCTAATCCAAACGTTGTCCTTTTAAAAACAGTGTTCACATTTTTTTTAAAAACTATTCAAATCTTTAGCAAACTCTTTTTCACAATCTTTTTTTATGAATTTAACAACAGGAACTCTATGCACAAAACAGTAGCAATGTTTTGTTACAATTAATAGGAAGAGACCAATGAGTTCCAATACATTTATAACATATCAAGTCCGATTTCCATTGGTCAACTGGGAGTAGTCTGGAAGTATAACCCTGTAATGCTCCCACCACAAGCCCCACAATTTCTGGCTTTTCTTGGAACATCCCTAAGATGTATACACAAATTCTTCTGCCTTAGCACAGTAATCCATGCCAGAAGTCCAAAGTGATTTTTTTTAATCAAATCACATCTCCAGAGACGTGCAATGTTTTGTTTTTGCAACCAACCAACCAACCAACCAATGGGTGCATACCCCTAGACCCACCCCATGTATTTAGCCACAAAATTGCCTTTGGAGTCCGGTCTGATAGGATATATCTGTGCTTGTGTAGTAGAACATGGGACAAGTATTTCTGTATCAATGGGCAAACCCATATTGTATGAAATAAGGAGTCCTGTTAAGTGCCACATCTAAGACAAGTTTGGTTGGGAGCTCTGCTAATTTCCTATAGTCGTCTAATGCTGTAATATATCATGTACAAATATTTTAGGTGAACCACTCTGAATCCTTTGGATTTTGCATGGGTACGTTTTGACCTAAATCGAATAAGCCTCGTTCATGTTTTGTTTCTGTTTGGAGGGCAGTGGTATCAGTGGGTCAGGAGTATGTATAAATAGCTATCTGAAAATTCTAGAGATCCCTTATTTATTCATTTGTGACATGGTCATCTTTAGTTCAAGGAAATGAAACTCAGCTACTGGATCTAGTTTTTGTTTGTGTATCATAAGTGCATGGTGCAGCTGTAGGTAACAATATAATTTCAATTTAAGTAGTGAGGATTCTACCACCAGCTGTAGGAAAGTTTTGAAATGGGTTCCTTCCCATACTCCTCTAGGGCTTGAATAGGCCGATTAAGTCCCAAAAATAAAATAGCCTCCAGACCAGCCACCTGATGGAGCCATGCGACAAGCCAAAGCAGGATTTCAGAAGTTGGGACTGCCCCCACGTTAATGTTTTGTTGTGTTATTCAATGACTTGGGTGTATATGTTGATTTCTTCCAATTGACTTCAAGATCTGAGCCATCTAAGTAGAATTATAGCATCTGCGTCAACCTGGGCATCACATTAACAGGGTCTTCGACGTATATGAGTAAATAGTCAGCAAAAAAAGTATATTCTGTCTTTTTACAAAAGAGGTGAACATTTTGAGCGATTTTGGAGGGTCTGTAATCAACTTCCCAAGATAATTATGAATGGAGGGTACCATTATAAGTTTGATGTCTCGTCCCCCATTACAAAGATTCTACATTTTGTTGTCACCCAAGCAATATTGGCCGAATCAAGCATATTCAGAGGGAGTGTACTACCAGCAAACATCGTTGTCATTGAATGTATCAGTCAATCTCTTTTCTAGTGTTTGAATACTGGCTTCTAGTATTACATTTTCCCTTTCTCTGCCACTCTCAATGGGGAGTTGCGGCAGGGTATCAATGGCGTGGGGAGAGGGGTGAAAGATTCAGATTGTTTGCCTGTTCAAAGCTGCAGGTTAGGGCCCACACTCCTACCTTCCTCTCCAGTTGATGTCTATTCAGCAAATGTTTATTGGTGATGCATTCTTCCCCCTTATGGACCCATACAGTTTGTGAGCATCGAATGCCTGCAGGCTGCCACCCCTGCCAAACCACCAGGGCTGTTCCCTTTGCAGCGCTCACCGTCTACTGCCCATATGTAAGGGGAACAACAAGGGCCTTGTGGATCACATTGACCCTGGGAGCTTGTCAGCGCTGTGTACGGCATTGCCTGAGTTACTGGGTTTCAATAACATGGCCTGTGGTTGTTGAGGTGTGTCACAGGCCATCTGGTAATGTCTCGGTAGCTACAGTAGCCGGATCGAGCGGACAACGTCACCCTCAGTCGCTTGGTCTGTCAGACGGCGATTTGTTTGAGCGACCTACTTCAATCCACCCCTGTTCCAGCAGGCTTACGGGCCACAGTAGAGGTAAATCTTGGTGTTGCGACCTCCTCGAGTCCCCTACCCCACACATAATCCCCAAATGCTAGCGGCCACAGGGGTTAGGAAGAGCACAACCCATGAGGACCCAGGTCTGAAGGTTGCAAAGCACCGGGACAGAATTGAATGCTTTCTCCAAGTCCACAAGGACTTAGGTACTGGATTCTTCTAGGTCCTCTGCTGAGGCCAGGGCAATTTGTGAATGTCAGAGACACTGATGTGTGCCTCATCCCCGATGAACTATTAATGAAATGTTGATTTTTTTTTTTTAGCCATTCAAAATCCAAAATGCTTTGCAGGATTTTTAAAAGAAGCAATATAGTTAAAATGCTCTAGTCTGAAGCATCTTAAACATTGTATAAAAAATAAGCAGACATTTTTAAAATAAAGAAAAGTTTGGACTTCAAATTCTTCAATAATTTGGGAGGTTTGGTTTTTGCTAATTTATGTTGTAGTGGGTCCTTCAACTATGGTTTTCATTTTAATTTGGGGTCCCTTCATCAAAAAAATGGACCACACAAGACCAAACAGAGAAAAGTAGATATCTATTTTGCGTTAGCAGTGAAGTTAATAGTACATGTGTTATACCTAACGATATGTCACAGCACCACTCCTGGAACACCTTTTCTAACCATGCTCTGCTGAACTGAATAGAAATGACATGTCCCACGCTTTGCATATTGTGAGAGTTTACTGTGAGAAACCAGTGTTCCTTTATTTACATCTCAACAGAGGAGTGAAGCAGCGTAATTTTGAAAACAATTAAATGTTCACAGCATTGCATTGCCTGGTCTGTTACAACTTTTTCTGCAAAAAAAAAAAAAACTCCTCTTGTGAGGTGATGTTAGCCTGTAGGGAGTCACAATTAAATTTCAGAGCACGTATTGTGGGTGTGCACTATAAAATCACCATAAATAACCTCAAGAATGCTCCATAGCTGTAATTATTCTTACTACTCTGGTCTACCATTGCTTCGTGACCGGTTGTATGATCTTACAACGAACTCCGTTGTAACGCATGCCTTTACCACGCATGCGTTACAACGGAATACTATATTCACGCTTTTCCTTCTCCACATTTTTTCCGTGGTGACGTCATAAATAAAAAAAAAAAACGGCCGTTTCCTTCTCCTGCGCCGCCGATTTCCTGCACATCTCCTCTAAAGGTTAGTGGTTTATTTTTGGGGGGGCAAGCCCCCCCAATCCCCCCTTTTTTATTTTTACCCTTTACCACACATGCCTTTACTACGTACATCGTAGTAAAAGTATGCGTGGTAAAGGCAGTCGTTGTAACCACGCATGCGTTGTAATGCATGCGTGGTTATGGTTTTCGTTGAAACGGCCTCGTTGTAGTGGCCGTTTCCCTTCGTGACCTTGTAGTGCGTGGGGGTTTTCTTATTTATATTTATTTTTTATGTATGTATTTGTATAGCGCAACTAATACCCGAAGGCGGCTAGGCGTTAACCTCCTTGTCTCCATCTGGCCATGAGTCATCAAAAGAGAGAAAAAATAATGATTACATATTATGGGACTGAAATAGCCAGGTCTTTAGGCTTTTCCTGAAAGATATCAGGTTGCGTGAGTTTTTCAGTGGAGGTGGCAATTGATTCCACAGTCTGGTGGTGTTGTAAAAAAAAGCTTATCCCTCCCCAGTTGGCCAGACGTGCCTTAGATACCTCTACCAGCCGGAGGGACTCCGACCGCAGCATTCTTGAGGGATGATCCCAACAGAAGTGGTCAATAAAATAAGCCGGACCTTGCTTGTGCAGCACTCTGAAGGCAATGCAAAGGGCCTTAAACTTGATTCTCTTGTCCGCCGGGAGCCAGTGCAGGTAATTTAGGGTCGCCATTGAAGACGCATATTTTGGAAGTTTGAAAAGCAGGCGAGCAGCAGAGTTCTGCAAGACCTGCAGTTTGGTAAGAAGGATTTTGTTTAAACCAGTCAGGAGGCCATTGCAGGAGTGCAGCCTAGACAACACTAGAGCTGAGACTACTGTTTTCTGAAGTCAGACTGTATAAAACAGAAGACTTGCCTTAGGATTTTTAAGATGAACCATATGGATGGTGTGATTGGAAAAAGAGAGAGATGTGTCGATGAGAACTCCCAGGTTCCTGGCCTTGCCAACTGGCATGGGCAGAGGACCAAGTTCACAGGGCCACCAGTCGGAGGACCGATGGAAAACATCCCTGCCAAAAAGAAGAGCCTCTGTTTCTTTGGAGTTCAGTTTGAGTGAGTTTTCAGCCATCCACTTACTCACCTGTTACGCACAGGCATAAAAGTTGCGGATGGTGCTTTGAGGGTCCTCTGAGATAGACACTATAATCTGCATATCATCGGCGTATGACACCATAGTTAAACCAACTGATTTGCTAAGCCTGGCCAGGGGAACTAAATACAGGTTAAAAAGGGTTGGGCTAAGAGAGGAGCCCTGTGGAACCCCGCAGGGAAGAGTAAAGCTCTGCGACCTTGCACCATCCATTTCTACAAATAACACACGGTTAGAGAGGAAGGATTTGGGCAATTGTAGGGCGGTGCTGGCGATGCCTATTTCTTGAAGGCGGCGTAAAAGGAGACCATGGTCCACCGTATCGAACACTGCCGATAGATCAAGAAGGATCAGTGCAGCCATGTCTCCTTTGTCTACCGTGCGCCTAATTTCCTCTGTGGCCTTGATTAATGCAAGCTCGTTACTATTGCTGCCACGAAAGCTGTTCTGAGAGGGGTCCAGGATATTATTTTCATTGATAAACCTAGTAAGTTCTTGATTCAGATATTTATCGAGGACCTTTGCTGGCAGTGGTAGACTCGCAATCGGGCAATAGTTTGCTGGGTCTGATTTATCCAGATTCATTTTTTTTATAAGTGGTAAAATGGATGTCTTTTTCCATACCTCAGGAAAGATATCGGTTTTCAAACCAAGATTAAAAAGCTCAGTGAGGAGACTGGCTTTCAGTTCAATCACAGAGATTAAAAACTTGGGAGGGCATGTGTCCAATGGAGATCCTGATTTGGCTGCAGCAAGAAGTTTAAGTGTCTGCTCAGAAGTAATGAGAGCAAACTCGGAGAGAGGTGCAATAATAGGGTTACTGGGGTTGTTAGGGTTATTAGCCTTTGGGGGTTCTTGACTATTTGCCACTTGGGTGGGACTCAGGGCAAATTTGTTGTAGATATCCTGGACTGTGCTATAAAATGTTGAAGCCAGAGTGTCACAGAAGGCTTGGTCCGGGACTGTCTATTTATGTACCTGAACTTGGCATCGTTTTTGCACCATGATAAATAGTTCTTTGGCATGTTCTTTGCTCTGTCAATAGTTTCTGAGAAATACTTGATTTTTGCTTTCTGAATCTTATCTTTATGGAGGGCGAGTATTTCTCTGTAGTGTTCTTTTTCTTTGGGATCATACAAAAGTCTCCAGCGCCTTTCTTGTCTGCGACACTGACTTTTGAGAAGTCTCTGCTCATCTGAGAACCAGTGTTCACTGGGGGATGTGCTAGTGATTTTTCCTGATTTTTGGGGAACAGTTGCCGGAATTCAAGATCTAATCCAGTCATTGTAGTCTAGAACTGCTCTTTCTGGGGCAGTGGAAAGAGGGGGTCTGTTATGGCTGAGATCCAAGGAAAGCTGTGTGTGGTCGAGGCGATGCCAAAGAAAACACCTACGGCTTAATATGTGCACCTGCTTATTACTAACCGAGGGTGGCAGAGCAAGAGTAAACAGTACCCCTGCATGGTCCGACCAAGGAAGTTGTAGGTTCCTGGTGAATTTCAGGATCGGACAGTCGGAGAAGATCGCATCCAGCAAATGGCCGGGTCTATGTTTAGGACCTTCTGTCCGCTGAGTTAGCCCCACACTTGCAAAAAGCTCCATCAGGACCGTATGATGTATTAGAACATTGGAATGTTGGGAGCTCCATTGCAGACAATGGAGTGCTCCCTGCTTCTACGGGCCGGTAAAGGCCCGCAGAGCAACATTCCAATGTTCTACAAAGGCTTCTCGAAGTTCGAGGGGATTTATATCCCCTCGAGCTTCGAGAACCCTTTGTTTAATTTGTTAGAACATTCTGCCCTCTAGTGGCAGAATGTTCTAATAGCCTTATAGCCCTTCGTAGCAGGGCTATACCGGCTATTAAAGTCCCGCTGTTTCGTTAAAGTCCCTCGCCTACGGCTCGGGCCTTTAACGACTCAGCGGGCCTTTAATAGCCGGCGGGCTATAAGGCTATATTCATACATTTCATCGCATTTCCTTCAGTATTACGTTTGAGATATGTTTTAGTCAATTTGGGGCTCCTAACTGGAGTATAGTTGTGCTCCTCTGCAACCAGCACAGTAATACCTTTAAACACAGGTTTCTGGACTCCCCACGCAATCCCAACGCTGCTCTCATGCAATTACTCAGTATGAGAGAAGCACTGGGATTGGGTGAGCAGGCCGGTTTTACACTTCAGTTGGGAGTAGGAGCCTGTGCTCCTGAGCACTGCTGATATCTCCAAGGAACAGCCTGGAGATATCCAAGTGGGCATGTTGGTTTGGTTGTGGTAAGATGGCAGGCCAAACAGACATGCGCACTTTCAGTGTGTACCACTTCTCCTTCCCCTGCTGCAGATGCTGTGGCATGTCCCCACCCCAACATAGACTCGGTGGACTGGAAGTGAGAAATAAGATAATGAAATAGTTTTATTATCATTTACTTTTTCTTCTGTCTGCTGCCTTTCAGCAGTGGGGCGATGCTCCTCCATCATAGGGGTGGAGCAGTAGGTCGTATGTATAATAAAAGGCCTCGTAGCTGTGGCCATGAGGTTAAGCACAAAAACATGGAGCAGTTACCCTCTATGAGTTCACTGAGCTGCCAATTATCCCCTTTATGCTTTGACCTGTGGTAGGTTATGAGGTTTAACAGTTAAAAATCATTCGTGGAGGTGGAGCAGGTTGTACAGATAGCACTCATAGTAAATATGTCCAGAACGTGCTACTTATTTAAGAAACATAAGTGCCCCTTTTTACTTCAAGGAAATGTGAGTTGTACTTTCATTAAATATACTGGCATAATTCCTATTCTGAATATGTGTCATTGCTAGTCTGCAATGTCCCTGTGTCTCAGGATGGACAGACATTTAGGCAGATACACCGTTGGAAGAGCAGCTACAACCAAGCACACTACCTGAGTTGGATTGCTCTGACTCACACAGACTCTTCACTCGCTACGTGCACTTCAGCTGCTCAGGGCTGACTTAGGCAGGCAGCACGTCACAAATGTTGACGACTAGTTGCAGGGAAGAAGCGTTTCTAGTTTGCAGTCAAATAAGGGAAGAACAGTACTGGGCAACAGAACACAGGCCCTTACACTTGGGCTGCCTCCAGACGGGGCAGTTAGAAGAGCACAGTTGAAGTGTAGGCACGTGTGCCTCATGCTGCTATCATTGTTTGTCAGACCAGGTCCTCTCTGAACCGGAACACAAGCGACCCAGGACCAGCTTCGCCCTAATTAAGGCTCATCACCAGCCAGGTATAGCTTGGCTGATGAGCCCTAATCAGGGCAAAACATATCCTTCCTATGACTGGTTGTTACCTGGACTAAGTAAAGTCTTGGTGAATACTTTCGTCCCATTAGGCAGGGTGATTTCAACAGTAGGTGCTCACCTTCATGCATGATGAGTTAATTGGGTGACGTGTGGTGCTATGTATAAAAAAAATGTTATAAAGAATTTAATAAATACATCTTGTATTCTTTTGGGTGGATGTTGGATGCCTGCCATGATCTCACATTTCTGTTGTGCTTGTAGTGGAAAGCCAGAGTTTATCTGTGCACTGTCTTGAATTCTAAACAGAGTGGGTTACAGACCTCTTGTGTAGTTAAAACAGCTGTGTGGTCACTCAGACTGTAATAATGCATGATAAGTTTAAAATGAGCATCTGCTCCTTCAAGATTATTCACTTTGACGTGGGAGTTTATCGCCTGCCTATTGGTAGATGCCAGGCCTTTGGTAAGATGGTTCTGGATGTGTTTCTCGTTAGTAAATACTCCTTTCGGCATTCCTTTGACATGGAATTCTCTCTGCACATCATTCAGGAAGCTTCATGATCAAGTTGATCAAAGATGCAGTGAGATCTGAATGCATGTAGGAGAAGATATTGTTTGGATATTTGTGTATAAATTATATATTTTTATTCTGTGATTGGAGAGTGTGAGTGCTACTTTGAGTTTATTCAAAGATTGATGGTCTTGAAAAAAGTCCTACTTTGGTTACAGTACTTGGGGACATATTAGCAACAAGTTGCGATAATTATCGCAAACCGCGCCTAGCGCAATTTTTTTTATCGCCTCCTATCGCTGGAGTTTATTGCGGAGATAACGAAGTATTACCAACGTTTATCTCCACGGCGATAAACAATCCAGCGATAGTGGCAAATCCCATCTTTGATGTGAGATTTCCAGCGATAAAAATCCTATCGCTAAGGAAAATCTCGCTAATAGGCAGGTGGGGACTTAGCCATAGAATCCACCTCCCAATGACTATTATGGCTAAGTCAGGTTTTTACCAGGTGTATGACGCTAATTGCAGTTAGCGCGCATTTTTTTAATCGCATCACGGGTATTGCTAATAGGCGATAGCTGTGTTAGCAACTGCTTTCAGTCACTACCAGTTTGGGTACGCCCACTTTGAATGTCATTAGCGATAAATATCGCTGACATGTAAAGCGGGCCCCAAACCAGTCGCTATCGCCTGGAAGCTGTCGCTAACAGCTTGGTAAGTGGGCGATAAAAAAATAGCCGCTTTATCTGCAAAAAGTGTTGCTAAAGCGGCGATATGGCCCTTGCTAATATGCCCCTTGGAGACGATCCTCTCGAAGGTGGTGTGTGGTACGCAGTAGCTTCAGGAAGAAGAGGTCTTCTGGCTGCTTTGTCATCTCTTGTATTGCCCTCACAATTGGGTTGGTACTAAGGTTTTCTAATTGTATCATCACGTGGACTGTTTAGCTTTATTTTCCGAAGGATGTATCAGCTACTTCCACGGAGAGGTCCAATTATTGAAAGAACACACTAGTATTCACGCTATTTACGGTATACTGGCGCTCACTACACGAATACAAAATTACTTATTCAGCGCCACATAGTTAACCTTAGATAATTGCCGTCCTTTTACAAACCCCTGGAACTGATGAACAGTTAAACAGTATTTTATATTTGCCCACTAGATGGCAATAAAGTCATCAAGTCACATCGGTCCCTTCTCTCAGAGACCTCTTCCACGGTCCAGTGTTGTTGCAGAGTCCCTGCAAACAAATCAAACCATTAGACCATAAATTAAGCACTTTTGGAACATAAGTTTCCTCTTACACTTTCTTCTAACCCATTCATCAGAAAGTAAAATCTGTCATTCGCATTGCTTAGAAACGCCTGCAGTGAGTATGATATGCTACATAAAGACGTTCGTTTTTATTATTATTACACATGCACTGCCTTATTTAAAAAAAGAATACCTTATGTGCACATTTTCTCCACAGATTATAATGAAAAAATATTAATTGATGCATATGAATTTTTGAGTAGTATTTGTATAATCTGTGCGTGTAAAATGTGAATCATTTTTTTTAAAGTGCAGTAAAGGACGCAATGGTGAAATCTGCCTATTTGCAAATATAAAAAGGGATTAATTGAAGAAAGGCATCCGACAGGTATATCAAAGGAGGAACCCCCTACCAAGGAATACAAACACCTATATTAAATGATTGATTCACAAAAAGTGTACGGATGATTTTCTACAATATTCTTGTACCTCAAAATGCACCTGGACCAAACAAGTTTATAGCAGCACATTTCACTTCTTAATGTTGCCAGTACCTTATGCAAGGCTTTAAGTGGGAGGAAAAGGGGGGGGGTGTAAAAGGGGTGTTGCCTATATAATTAAAGGCTTGGCTTAAACACAAATTACATTTCTGTGATTCCCATAATGTGCCACCCGACTGGTATTTCACTTCACCACCCTACAAATACACAACACACCCACTCAGTTGCAAGCACTGCATTTTCTTTTACTTTCTCATTATTTATATTTTGAACACTGTGTACCTCCTTCAACCACCTTTGCATGGAATCACAATTGCTACAGGAATGTGTGGTCATTGCGCTCTTCAAAGAGGTCCTTGATTGCGTGCCTGTATATTCTGAAGTCTTTGACCCACTGACAGGCACAGAGAAACTCTCCCTGCCTCCATCATCAGCTCCAGGGCTGTCAAATGCGGACCGTTATAAACACTTGGAGGTGACTTAGTTCATAGAATGCACTATACAGAGAGAGTAGTATGCTGCACGAAAAAAGAAAGAAACAAAAACATCTTGAAAATAGATAACACTCTTAGGGAATGCAAGGGAATGCAAGATTAAGTAAAATGTGACATATATATAGAAATGAAATCGCTGACAGGAATTAATTTAACAATGTTATATTCATTAATTCGTTCAGAAATCGATCAGTGTTTTTGCCATTAAGGTTAGGGATATAGGGTCCGATAGGGACACGTTTCAATGTTCCTTTTTAATTACTCTCGGGTCGACCACTCGCGATGAGAAACTACCAGTTACGTTGAGAAAGCTGCCGCTCAAGTAGAAATCTACTTGAGCAGCAGAAAACGACCAATTGCACTGTGCAAGATGCGGTTTGCACTGATTGCACAGTGCGGACAAGCATCCGGCACTGTGCAATCAGTGCGAACAGCATTTTGCACAGTGCACTACGCAGTTCGCGTAGCTCATGTAGAGCGAAGCGCACTTCGCATAGCTACGCATAGCGCTACTACGCGATCTATGCACAGGGTTACAATATATACGCCTTCTTTTCGGTAGAAAGCCGGAGAGTTACGGCTCCTCAGAGCAAGTCCCCTCTATGTATGAGCTGTTCACTGGGGGTGATGCTAGAGGTTGTTTTTTAAGATTTACTGAACGGGGCTATTACAAAAAGATTTGATTTAAGACCCTGGATGCAGCTTATAAGGCCCGGGCTATCTGGCGGAAAACATGGGTCTTGGTTGGTTTAACTGTTATACTCCTTTGCAGAGGAATCCGCTACTTCCAGGTATCTTTCATGATGCCTGTATGTTGAGCTGGAAAAGGCATGGACTCTTGAAACTAAGGGATCTTTTTCAGGGACAGAATATGTTATAAATTGAGTAACTACGAGCTGGCTTTGATATTAATCAGAGAGGCTTTTCAAAATACCTACAGGTTCATGACTTCTTGTTTAAGATAGGTGGGGGCTCAAGTGGGTTTTCCAAACCTGCATTTTTGGAACTGTTAGTGGGGAAAGAGGCATGTAGTCAAATATATGAAAGCTTGTGCTCCACCATGGCGGATGATCTTGAGAAGCATAAGAGCAATTGGCAGAAAAGACTTGAATCCTTCGATCCTAGTTTTTATGAGACTTTGGAGCTGGGCCATACTGTGCTCAGTACTGCGGGGCTGCAGGCGCAGCACTATAGAACAATATTTGACTTATACAACACTCCAGTGAAGATTGCCAAATGGGGGGGGGGGCACCAGTGGTATTTGCTGCTCATGATGTCAAAGTCTAGAAGTAGACCTGGTTTATATAGTTAGTAAATGTCTGACTCTAGACGCACTCTGGCATGAGATCTTCAAATTTATTGGTGGTATTTAAAAAAAGATTTTACTCTGACTCCCCATTTGATGCTATTGGGGGTGTATAATAAAGGTGTTGCAGAGCCGGACCTGTATTTTGTATTTGATGCCTTGGACGTGGTTCGCATCTGTATTGTCTCAGGATTCCCAACCCCCCTTTTTTGATCAAAGGTTCGGCCAATTGCTGTCAATAGGAATCGTGCGTTAAGAGCACAAAGGCAGGAAGGCCAGACTAAAGTGCAAAAGGATCTGGGCTCGCCCGCCTGGACCAGTTCCCAGTAACCAGCCTTATTTATCCTGTGTAGCTGGATTTTGCTTTGATTGGTCATCTGGAGACCTGTCAGTGGTGGGCGGACCTGGGTAGTTTTTGCATACACCTCTAGGCTTCCTAAATGAATTCTGTAGGGATAGAGATGCACAATCTGCACTTTATCTGTTAAACATTATTAGAAGGTTTACTGTCTTGGGGTTTAGAGATCAAATGACTGTTGTTTGCACATCACCCTACTTTTGTTATCTTTGAGAGTATATAATGTATTGATTTTTGGGTGTTTGTTTTTGGAAATCTCTAGCACTTTATATGTAGGATAAATTTACAATAGTTTTATGAAATATTTAAATTCAAACTAATTGGTAATCATTCTATGTAATATTGAATTTAGGTCGGACTGTGCTATGTGGAATATTTATCCTAACAGCTAGGGCGCTCGACCTCGGACCTGGAGATCTGGGTTCGAGTCTCGGTAACGACGCCAAAACCTCCTGTGATTCTGGGCAAATCACTTAATCTCCCCGTGCCTAAAATGAAAAGTAACTGGAAACGTAAAATGTAACGTAACTGGAAAAATATGTAAAGCGCTCTGATACCTGATTCGGTTCGGGTCTAGTTTGCGATATATAAAACTCTGCAAAAAAAAAAATCAAGCAAATGTGCTCTTTTTTTACTCTATTCCTGTTGTTGAAAAAGAGTATATTCTCTGGCATTTACCGTTGATGTTTTCTCATGTGCTTGAAGATTCATACTTATTACTATACATTTCGTAGATATGCCTCAGATTTTTTACGTAAAGACTGACTGATTTCGATTAATTAACATTTGTTCTCTTATCTGATGTGTGCTCTGCCTTCCCCTCTGTTCCATAAATGCAAAAAGCTAATAAAAACATTTAAATAAAAAAAATCAAGTTGTAAAAGTGTGTACATGTAAAATGACTAACAATACAAATATCAGTTCTTTATTACTTATGAAAACCAAAAAGAGAGCAAAATAAAAATTGATTAGAAAATAATACCTACAGAAGTGTAAACATAGAAAATAATTTAATTGACAAAATTGTAATTCATATTCATAGCAATTAGCTAAAATTAATAAGTGTATTGTTTTAAATGTAAACATATTTTAAAAAATCTCACTGGAATTTCTTTTTCAGCAAACAAATATTGCTTAAAAAGTAATAAAGCATATTTCAATTTTTTAACAAAATAAATAGACAAATATTTGAAAATGAGCGGTCAAAATACATAGATTTTTAAAAGTACAATAAAACCCATCAACTATAAATAGTAATAACATAAAAATATATACTCTTCATTAGCAATTGCAATATAAAAATAATATTGCAAATGTATTTAACATAAAAAAATTTAACATTCCCACTCAAAATCCCTACAAACACAATATCCCCTGAAAAAGAACATAAAACTAATAAAATATATATTGTTCAAGGTTTCATTAAAATTATATAAAGTAATAGAGAACTTTTTTATAAATAAAACATGAAATGCCATATTTATAAACACCACCTACCCAAAAGATCAATAAAAACCAACAAACCGGCGGATTCAGTAGAACATGGCGGCTGCACACTAAGTAGCCGCTGCGCCTGAGATTTCCATCGGTTCCCCCATCGAGGGTTAGATCGCCTCATGGACTGCTTTATGGTGTGCTATGGTCGGTAAAGTAACCTACCTTCTACTGATGTCCTCATATTTGTTTTAGGGCTTGTTTTCCCCTCTTCTTCCCCGCATACACTGAGGCAGGCCGGCGCGTAAAGCTGCGAGGCTCGGTCACGGGGCCGCAGTGAGACCGTGAGGCAGCGGGATGGCAGGGGGTGCAGAGGCTGTGCGGCCTGCGGGACGGTCCGCGTGACGGTCCGTGTGATCTGCCAGATCCGGTTCGAGGTTTGGAGTTTTTTTTTTCATGCCCTGCTGTATGGGAAGATGCTTTCCTCTCCGAGGCGGAGGGGCGGCGGCCGCGTGTGACAGCTGTGATTAAGTGTGAGGCCCCGGTGGGCTAGTTTTCGTCTGCGCAATATCGCTGGGGGACAGCTCAGTCTCCTCTCCTATCAGGCTTTTTTTTTCTTGAGTTTTTCTTCAGGGTTTTTTTGTTTTTTTTAGACCGGCCAGTCAGGCCTGCCAAAACACGGATGTGCATCGGAGAGGACAGGGAGTGCGGAGACAGGGAGTGTGGAGAAGGGGGTGACAAGCACCACTACCCCAGCCTTGCTTGTGTGGACACTGGGACTTGTTTTTCTTTTTTCTCATCCGGCTCCACGCGTTGGGGGACTGCGGCACTGGAGTTAAGGAGAACTCGCAGAGGGGGAGCCCATGGTTTCCTTAGGGGAGGTATTAAAGGAGTAGCAGCAGAGTGCATCCTGGAACAGACTAAGGAAGCGAAGCGTTTGGAGGTACAAAATTTGTGTGAAGTAGAGCAGGAGCCGGCGAAGTCTCAAGCCCAGCTTATCCAAGACACCCAGGGCACCCAGTTCCATTAGGATTGGCAGGTTAAAGTGGTTGAAATAGCTGGGGGGTTATTTTGCCCATGCCCGTGCATCTGTCCTTTCTCCTCCAAGTAATAAAAGCTACGGGAGGGACAGGAAGTACAGTTCTAAGCCCGATAAAAAAGCAGCCGACCAATTGCAGTTGAGCAAATTAAAGGCTGGCTTAGATATTACACCAGATACCAGACCAGATACCAGAAGTCTTACCCCGGGGGCATTGAGAGTGGTAGTGATTATGAGGACTTTTGAAGTGGCAGTGGTGGCAGGGGTGCCGGGTGGACGGTGGTGAAGGTTAAGACCAGGAAAGGCGGGAAAGGCAGTAAAAGTGTACCTCTACTTTTCTATCAGGAGATGTTAAAAAGAAAAACACCAAACTTCCTAAAGCCAAGGCTAAGGGCCCTTTGTTAGATCCAAAACCTAAGATTACGCCCTCCCTCAGGTCTTATTTTAAGGTCTTGCCAGAAGTACTGTGTCTGTGGGAAGCTGGTAGAACAACAGGAGAGGTTGGGCTTCAGTCAGCACCAGATTCAAGCGAGCCAGGAACCCCTACTCCCTCCTTAGTGAAAGTGAAAGTAAATCTAGGTACCCATAGGCCGGTGGGAGATCACGCTACTGTAGATAATATAGTAGATACAGACAGGCTTGAGCCAACAGCAAGAGGTGACAGGATGGAGTTAGGAAAAGAGGGGGGAGAGGAATCAACAGGTCAGATCCCTAACAAAGCCACCATAGAGAACCCTTAGGATTCACCTAAGGGTCATATTCTGGTTGTGAATATCGTGGGAGAGTGTGCGGATGGAGGAGTAATGGCCAAAAGTTTAGAGGCTCCGGCTTTGGCTCCGGCTCTGGCTCAGGCCATGGTCCCGGCTCAAGCTCAAGTTCCTGCTCAAGCTCCGGCTCCCGTTCCGGCCTCGGACTCGGCCCTGGTTCAAGCTTCTGTTTCAGGTACAGAGGCTCACTCAATCGCCTCTTTAGAATTACTCATGGCCTCACTGGCAGTGGATAAAAAGAAGGGATTTGAGGTCTCAGCTTCAAACCAAGGGAAGATCAGAAGTTTTTGTGATTCATTAGACAAAAAAAGTAGATCATTTGAATGTAAGGACAGAAACCCTGGATTCAGAAGTGGGGACACTAACTGGTCAGCTGAATGTCATGAAGGGGAACTTTGCAGCCTTGAAGAAAGAGGAGGGAGCATTGAGAGACAGCCTGGAAACGGTAGAGAACAACTCCCGCAGGAATAAATTACAAGTATTGAATGTCCCAGAGGGTAGTAAGGGAAGTGATTTAAAATCTTTCATGATAAACCTCCTAAAAGAATCACTGGATTTAGAGATCACTGCCGAAGAGTTGGACAGGGATATTCAAAGAATTCATCGGGACCCCTTCAGACGCAGCCCGAACCATTCCAAGCCATGGAAAATCCTTATTAATTTCCATACTTACTCAGTAAAAGAGAAAATCTTGAATCTTTCTCTTAAACTTAAATCGCTGAGGGGCAAGGACTTTCCTTTTTGGATTCAATCAGATTTGGCTAGAGCTACTCTAGATCGACAGTGGGAATTGGGGAGGAAGATGGTAGAATTAAAAAATTGGGAGCAGTGGCCCAATAAAATTTTCCCGCCTCCTTGAGGATCATGTTCAAAAATAAGATGTATAATGTAAGCTCGGTACAGGAGGCTGAGGATCTCCATGGAAATCTACAGTTGGGTTAAGCTTATACAAGCCATAGGCTATGGCAGCTTTTGAGACTTGTCCCCAGATCCATATCAACTTATAACTAAGTACTAAGTACCTGTGAATGTAGGAGAGGGTCGGGGGAAGAATGGTAAGGTTTTCCTTAGAATGGGGGTAGAAAGGGGAGGAAGGTGTGACAAAAGAGATATTAAGATAGATACTGATTAGATCTTCCTCTTTCCTATCTTCCTCTTATCCATTTCTGGTTTTATTTAATTTTTTCTCCCCCCCCGCTCTCAGAGAAGGATCGGCTTATACCTGTGTCTGTATTTAAGGGTAGGGATATTAAAAGGCATATTATAACAGAGGTGGGTAGGTTGACTCCCCTAGGTGGGGCTTCAAGCTTTGCACTCCTGGGTAAGTATGGTCAAATTTTGCAAATCAGTGGTCCGCGAATTAGTGCGAAATCGCCAAAAAATCTGCGAATTTGCGGATTTTCCCGCGAAGTCGTGGATTTTTTTGCGATTTGCACCATACTTAACTGGAGTACTTTCTACTGGCTAATCAGTAAGTGCTACCTCGTTGGGTAAATGCATTGTGCTTTTCCTACAATACAGCTGCGTAAATGCCCAGAAGAGTTGACCCCGTGTGTCTGTACCTTTGCCACCGCGCCCATTGGCGCCGAGTTCCCTCCAGTGAGCTGTCCATCACAGTGGGGGAAAGGGCGGGAAGAGGTTGCATAGCCTAGTATGTCTGGGGCCGGGCTTCTGTGCAAGTTCACATGCCTCTTGTTTATGAAGGGTCAGAGACTGATAAGAGCAGGAGATGAGGAGAAAGCAGTAAGTGCTACCTCGTTGGGTAAATGTATTGTTCTTTTCCTGCACTACAGCTGTGTAAATGCCCAGAAGAGTTGTGTTCAGTGACCACATGTGTCTGTAACATTGTCACCGCGCCCATAGGCACCAAGGTCCCTCGAATGAGCTGTCCATCACAGTGGTGGAAAGGGCGGGAAGAGGTAGCATAGCCTAGTATGTGTGGGGCCGCCGGGCTTCTGTGAGAATTCACATGCCTCTTGTTTGTGAAGGGTCAGAGATCGATAAGAGCAGCAGATGAGGAGAAAGCAGTAAGTGCTACCTTGTTGGGTAAATGTATCGTGCTTTTCCTGCACTACAGCTGTGTAAATGCCCAGAAGAGTTGTGTTCAGTGACCACATGTGTCTGTAACTTTGCCACTGTGCCCATTGGCGCTGAGGTCTCTCGAGCGAGCTGTCCATCACAGTGGGGGAAAGGGCGGGAAGAGGTTGCATAGCCTAGTATGTGTGGGGCCGGGCTTCTGTGCGAGTTCACATGCCTCTTGTTTAAGAAGGGTCAGAGACCGATAAAAGCTGCAGATGAGGAGAAAGCAGTAAGTGCTACCTCGTTGGGTAAATGTATCGTGCTTTTCCTGCACTATAGCTGTGTAAATGCCCAGGAGAGTTGTCTCCAGTGACCACGTGTGTCTGTAACTTTGCCACCGCGCCCATAGGCGCCAAGGTCCCTCGAGTGAGCTGTCCATCACAGTGGGGGAAAGGGCGGGAAGAGGTTGCATAGCCTAGTATGTGTGGGGCCGGGCTTCTGTGCAAGTTCACATGCCCCTTGTTTATGAAGGGTCAGAGACCGATAAGAGCAGCAGATGAGGAGAAAGCAGTAAGTGCTACCTCATTGGGTAAATGTATTGTGCTTTTCCTGCACTACATCTGTGTAAATGCCCAGAAGAGTTGTGTTCAGTGACCACATGTGTCTGTAACTTTGCCGCCGCGCCCATAGGCACCGAGGTCCCTCGAGTGAGCTTTCCATCGCAGTGGTGGAAAGGGCGGGAAGAGGTTGCATAGCCTAGTATGTGTGGGGCCGCCGGGCTTCTGTGCGAATTCACACGCCTCTTGTTTATGAAGGGTCAGAGACCGATAAAAGCAGCAGATGAGGAGAAAGCAGTAAGTGTTACCTCGTTGGGTAAATGTATCGTGCTTTTCCTGCACTATAGCTGTGTAAATGCCCAGAAGAGTTGTCTCCAGTGACCACGTGTGTCTGTAACTTTGCCACCGCGCCCATAGGCGCCAAGGTCCCTCGAGTGAGCTGTCCATCACAGTGGGGGAAAGGGCGGGAAGAGGTTGCATAGCCTAGTATGTGTGGGGCCGGGCTTCTGTGCAAGTTCACATGCCCCTTGTTTATGAAGGGTCAGAGACCGATAAGAGCAGCAGATGAGGAGAAAGCAGTAAGTGCCAGCTCGTTGGGTAAATGTATCGTGCTTTTCCTGCACTACATCTTTGTAAATGCCCAGAAAAGTTGTGTTCAGTGACCACATGTCTCTGTAACTTTGCCACCGCACCCATTGGCGCCAAGGTCCCTCGAGTGAGCTGTCCATCACAGTGAGGGAAAGGGCGGGAAGAGGTTGCAAAGCCTAGTATGTGTGGGGCCGGGCTTCTGTGCGTGTTCACATGCCTCTTGTTTAAGAAGGGTCAGAGACCGATAAGAGCAGCAGATGAGGAGAAAGCAGTAAGTGCTACCTCATTGGGTAATTGTATTGTGCTTTTCCTGCACTACAGCTGTGTAAATGCCCAGAAGAGTTGTGTTCAGTGACCACATGTGTCTGTAACTTTGCCACCACGCCCATAGGCACCGAGGTCCCTCGAGTGAGCTTTCCATCACAGTGGTGGAAAGGGCGGGAAGAGGTTGCATAGCCTAGTATGTGTGGGGCCGCCGGGCTTCTGTGCGAATTCACATGCCTCTTGTTTATGGAGGGTCAGAGATCGATAAGAGCAGCAGATGAGGAGAAAGCAGTAAGTGCTACCTCATTGGGTAATTGTATTGTGCTTTTCCTGCACTACAGCTGTGTAAATGCCCAGAAGAGTTGTGTTCAGTGACCACATGTGTCTGTAACTTTGCCACCACGCCCATAGGCACCGAGGTCCCTCGAGTGAGCTTTCCATCACAGTGGTGGAAAGGGCGGGAAGAGGTTGCATAGCCTAGTATGTGTGGGGCCGCCGGGCTTCTGTGCGAATTCACATGCCTCTTGTTTATGGAGGGTCAGAGACCGATAAAAGCAGCAGATGAGGAGAAAGCAGTAAGTGTTACCTCGTTGGGTAAATGTATCGTGCTTTTCCTGCACTATAGCTGTGTAAATGCCCAGAAGAGTTGTCTCCAGTGACCACGTGTGTCTGTAACTTTGCCACCGCGCCCATAGGCGCCAAGGTCCCTCGAGTGAGCTGTCCATCACAGTGGGGGAAAGGGCGGGAAGAGGTTGCATAGCCTAGTATGTGTGGGGCCGGGCTTCTGTGCAAGTTCACATGCCCCTTGTTTATGAAGGGTCAGAGACCGATAAGAGCAGCAGATGAGGAGAAAGCAGTAAGTGCCAGCTCGTTGGGTAAATGTATCGTGCTTTTCCTGCACTACATCTTTGTAAATGCCCAGAAAAGTTGTGTTCAGTGACCACATGTCTCTGTAACTTTGCCACCGCACCCATTGGCGCCAAGGTCCCTCGAGTGAGCTGTCCATCACAGTGAGGGAAAGGGCGGGAAGAGGTTGCAAAGCCTAGTATGTGTGGGGCCGGGCTTCTGTGCGTGTTCACATGCCTCTTGTTTAAGAAGGGTCAGAGACCGATAAGAGCAGCAGATGAGGAGAAAGCAGTAAGTGCTACCTCATTGGGTAATTGTATTGTGCTTTTCCTGCACTACAGCTGTGTAAATGCCCAGAAGAGTTGTGTTCAGTGACCACATGTGTCTGTAACTTTGCCACCGCGCCCATTGGCGCCGAGGTCCCTCGAGTGAGCTGTCCATCACAGTGAGGGAAAGGGCGGGAAGAGGTTGCAAAGCCTAGTATGTGTGGGGCCGGGCTTCTGTGCGAGTTCACATGCCTCTTGTTTAAGAAGGGTCAGAGACCGATAAGAGCAGCAGATGAGGAGAAAGCAGTAAGTGCTACCTCGTTGGGTAAATGTATCGTGCTTTTCCTGCACAATAGCTGTTTAAATGCCCAAAAGAGTTGTGTTCGGTGACCACATGTGTCTGTAACTTTGCCACCGCGCCCATAGGCGCGGGGTCCCTCGAGTGAGCTGTCCATCACAGTTGGGGAAAGGGCGGGAAGAGGTTGCATAGCCTAGTATGTGTGGGGCCAGGCTTCTGTGCGAGTTCACATGCCTCTTGTTTATAAAGGGTCAGACACCGAACAGAGCAGCAGATGAGGAGAAAGCAGTAAGTGCTACCTCGTTGGGTAAATGTATCGTGCTTTTCCTGCACTACAGCTGTGTAAATGCCCAGAAGAGTTGTGTTCAGTGACCACATGTGTCTGTAACTTTGCCACCGCGCCCATAGGCGCCGAGGTCCGTCGAGTGAGCTGTCCATCACAGTGGGGGAAAGGGCGGGAAGAGGTTGCATAGCCTAGTGTGTGTGGGGCCGGGCTTCTGTGCGAGATCACATGCCTCTTGTTTATGAAGGGTCAGAGACCGATAAGAGCAGCAGATGAGGAGAAAGCAGTAAGTGCTACCTCGTTGGGTTAATGTATCCTGCTTTTCCTGCACTACAGCTGTGTAAATGCCCAGAAGAGTTGTGTTCAGTGACCACATGTGTCAGTAACTTAGCCACCGCACCCATAGGCGCCGAGGTCCCTCGAGTGAGCTGTCCATCACAGTGGGGGAAAGGGCGGGAAGAGGTTGCATAGCCTCGTATGTGTGGGGCTGGGCTTCTGTGCGCGTTCACATGCCTCTTGTTTATAAAGGGTCAGAGACCGATCAGCGCAACAGATGAGGAGAAAGCAGCCTCCTGGTCACTGGAAGTACAGGGGTATTGCGCTCGAGAAACTCGTGGATGCCTAGACCCCCATCTATATAAAAATATTATAATCAGCCCAAGAATCTAGTGAGCATGGTCGATGCTAGGCAGGTGTGCTTTCTCCCCAGATCTACTGTCTATACAGATAATTGTAGACAGTAGATCTGGGGAGAAAGCACACCTGCCTAGCATCGACCGTGCTCACTAGATTCTTGGGCTGATTATAATGCGTTAATGAATTTGAGCTTCAATTCGGGCACCTGATTTTTTTTTATCTGTAAGTGCTTCCTGCTGAGGTTTAATTGTTGGGACAGGCGCCTCGTTGCCTAATTGTAACTATTCTCTGACCCTGCTTCAAGGGTCAGAGCAGGGTCAGAGAATAGTTGCAAGTAGGCAACGAGGCACCTCAGAAAGCACTTACAGGGTTACAGCAGGTGCCCAAGTTGAAGTTAATTTCTTTGTAACCATTTTGTAAATGGTTACAAAGAAATTAGCTTCAACTTGGGCACCTGCTGTAACCCTGTAAGTGCTTCCTGAACAAAATTCGTCCCGCTCGCGGATTCGCGGATTTTTCTGCGATTTCGCGCAATTCGCGGATCGCAAAATTGCGGAAAATCCGCAAATTCCGCGAGCGGAATGAATTTTCCACCCATACTTACTCCTGGGTGGGTGTTTTGTGTACTTTTTCTTTATGATGGGGCACAGGATGGAAATCTTAGGTTGCAATACCTGTACTATTTTTGTCCGGATGATTGGGTGTTGGGTTCTCCAGGGGTGGGTGGTAAGGGAAGGGGGGGAGGGAAGGAGGTTTAAAAGCTTCAATAAAAACCTTATTTCCACTATTTTTGATTTGTCTAGCTTTAGAATTAAAGTGAAAGGCGTAGGAAAGGTACGAAGGGCGCTAATAACTAATATTTCGCAGCTGACTAGGGTAAAGAAGGGGGAGCCACCATGACTTCTCTGCAGACTCTTTTCTGGAACGTCAATCGCCTGCGCACCAGGCCAAGGAGAGATAAGATTCTACAATACCTAGGAGACTCTATGGCGCAGGTCATAGTCCTCCAGGAAACACATCTAATGGTAGAGGAAATGACCGCCCTGATAAAGCCCCACACTTGGATGGGCTCTCACGTCAGCACCAACCAAACAGCAAACATCAGAGGGGTATCTATTATATTTAAGACGTCAGCTAGGGGGTAAACTACCATTACTTTGCGGCCACTACATCGAATTACCATTTATACGCATCTTTTACTTCGTAGGTACCATTAGAACGCATGGTTTTACTATGCATGCTTTTAATTCGTAAAAAGGGTTACTTTGCGACTACCATTACTTTGTAATTAAACTAAAAAATGCAGATAATGAAAGGGAGAAAAATACTGCAGAATTAATTTAGTAATAAAATAATAAGAACAGAGACTGGTCAAATCATGCATTTGGCCCCACTCGTAATCGTGACTTCTGGTCTTGCCGAGACCTCTACCCAGTCGCCACTTATTCATTAGTGACAATGCGAAAAGTACACCGACCTCTGGGACCTCAGGCAATCAGACAGTCAGAGCTCAGCAGGCGCTTCCCTCATCTTCACTTAGGAGCCAGCAACGCACTCCTCCTTCATGCCGCTTCCAGGGCACAAGAGGTTCCCAGCAGCGCAACAGGTCGAGGGAAATGTACCAGATCCTCCACGGGGTAAGCTCACAGCATAGAATGGTGTTTATCTGCACCAGGCATTCAGACCCAGCCAGATCGCATATGTCACTCAATTCCGCATATGCATCAAGGTTCATACCAAGGCTTGAATACTCATGAGCCCTTCGGGGAATATTCGTACACTATTTATAATTAGCATTTGTACGCAATGGTTTGTCCTATTTGAATATTAATTAAAAAGAACGTAGACGCAAAAATGTCATTACGTCATTTGTTGCTTCTACGCGCTATGGAGGAGAAGCTTAGAAGACCGCTGGACAGGTAAGAGATTTAAAATGAATCATTATTTTGTATGTAAAGGAACTTCCTAATAGAAGGAGAGTGGAGGGAGAATATTTGAAATAGCGACGAGTTGAAAAGTAACATATTTGAAAATGTAAATAAAAGTAAAGGAGGAAAGGTAGCAGGAAGAACGATGAAGTCGTCAGGTTTGAATTTGATATAAATATATTAAAAACGTTAAAGAAACAGAAGAAATTAAGTGATTATTGAAGTATGTTTTAAAATAAATACCCGAGTAATTATTTATTAACGCCAAAACCCCTATTTCCCTGGAATCCCGTCACCGAGAATAGGTCACTAAAAGAATTAATTCATGATTAAAACGATCCTGAAATGCGTTGTATTTGTATGCGTAATAGTTTATTGCGTAGTAAAAGCATTTTGAATAGAATTTAAAGCATTTACAAAATTAAAGCATGCGCAGTAAAAAATTGCATAGTAACGGTAGTTGTGAAGTAATAACTTCGTAGTAAAAGCTTGCAAAGTAAGGGTTTGCATAATAACGAGTCATATTCCAGCTAGGGCCCATGTCTGCTCTTATATAAAAGATTCAAATGGGAGGTGGGTGATCGTTAAAATCTTAATTATGGACACCCCGTTAATTTTAACCGGATATTACGGCCCTAACCATGATGACCCTTCTAGTATGAACACCATCTTTTCACACTTATTGGACTTTCCAGAGCCAATCGTCCTAGCAGGTGACTTTAATATTGTGTTAAACCCGTTACTGGATAAATCACCATCTGATAGTTCAGCAGCCCTGTCTAAATCTCGAGAGTATTTGTTGGGGGCCATGAAAAAGTATACTCTATCTGACATCTGGAGAGATAGATCGGGGCAGCAGCAGGGGGTGTCGTATCGGAATTATAAATATAGGCATCAGTCACGTATTGATTTTGTGTTGATAAGCTACTCATTAAGGAGTCTGGTTAAGAGCGTAGTATATTTGGCCTCTCACCTCTCAGACCATTCTGGTGTCCTCTTGACTCTCAAATGCCAAGCATCTAGCCCAATTAGGACTTGGTACTTTAATCGTGCTATTCTCGGGGAGAAAGAAGAGGAACTCTATCTTTCACAAGAAGTGGCATGGTTCTTCGTGGTGAATGTGGGTACAGCATTAATCACCTCAGTTTGGGATTCTTTGAAGGCCTTCCTATGGGGACAAATTACTAACAGGTCCTGTTATAGGAATAAAATCTATAAGGAGGAGATCTCAGATATTGAGAATAGGCTGAAGGACACACAGGTAGATCTTTCTGCTCCAATGTCCCCCGAAATCCTAAAGGAGAAGCGAGATAGGATCAAGGTTATGAAATCCCTGCTTGATAGTATTTTGAACACCAGGCTGATTCAAAGGTGGGAAGCCAGCAAAATCTCACACTTCGAATATGAGGAAGTATGATCTACCTCTGGCAGCAATGACCTTAGACGCCACCAAGGCCTTTGACAGGGTAAACTGGCTGTACCTGTCGGAGGCCTTGAAAAAATTTAATCTCGGCGAGAAGTTCTGTCGCACCGTACAATCTATTTACAGGAGCCCTTCAGCTAGGCTGTTGGTAAACTGTGGTCTCACGGCATCCTTTAATATATCTAGGGGCACCAGACAGAGCTGCCCACTCTCCCCTCTCCTTTTCGATCTGTATATCGAGCCATTTGCTCAACGGCTAAGGGAGGATATTAACATTCAATCTTTTAGGTATGGAGAGTGGGAGAGGAAGGTAGCCCTGTATACCGACGATATTTTTAATTCTTATGGCTGACCTTGACAGGGCCTTCCCAGCAGTTATCAGTCAAGCCCAAGATTATGGTTTGGTTTCAAGGTACGAAGTCAACGTGGCTAAAACAGAAGTAATGGTTTGGAACCACGTGGCAAGTCAGCACCAGTATCAAACAAGTTCCACTATGAGGTATCCGGGAGTTAAAATAGTTCAAGATATAGCTAAGATACCGGAAACAAATCTGATGGCAGTGTTGAGAGAGTGTGTAAAGCTGATGCATACCTGGACCTCGTTATCTCTCTCAATCATCGGTAGGGCCAATCTGGCTAAAATGACGATACTCCCTAAAATCTCTTTTCTGTTTTAACTGTATCCCTCTGTACTTTGACAAAATACTAATTGATCAAATTCAGAGGGAGGTGAATTCTTTTGCGTGGCGGTATAAATATGCGAGATTGGCCTGGAAAAAGCTGAGGCGCCATAGAGGAAAGGGGGCCTGGCTTTACCTGACATCCAAATTTATGGTTGGGCCTTCCAACTCTCTCATGCACGGATGCTTTTAAAAATGCCGGCTAATACTGGGATAGGAGGAATGTTTTTAGCAATGCTTCGGGGTGCACATTTATCGGTGGAGGGCTTTCTGTTTAAGTTTGAGGATGTTACATTTTTCAACAAAGTCAGGCTTAAGGTGCTACAGGGCTTCGCAAAATCTTGGGCAGACTTAAGGAGGGTGGTCTCTTTGGGTTATTTCTCTATCAAGGCCCCGCTGTGGGATACACCTGGGGGTCTAGAATGTCTGAGAGATAGTTTGGCAGCCCCGTTAAGGGAATCGGGCCTGGCAGTTTGAGGGGACCTGTTCATAGAAGGTAAGTTGTTAACATGGGAACAACTCAGTGAGAGGGTTGGGACAGGTTTATCTAGGTTTAAATACCTCAGCTGGCTAGCTGGGTTCAGGCTCAACTACAGACTACTAGAGGCAGTTTATTAGCTGTAGGCACCAATCTAGAACTCAATCTCCTGTCCAGACCACAAGGGAAGAAAGAAGTCTCCTTTTGGTACCAGGCAGTGTTGGAGACAGTGGACGGAGAGTTTAAACTTGCGCAAGATTTATGGGGGAGTGTCTTGCCAGAACAAGCGTGCGATACCTTGTGGCAAGCTTCTTGTAATCTGTTATATGACATAGTAAAGCCTGCATGGCTAAAAAGGAACCATTTATATACTATCCACAGGGCTTATTTTACCCCGCTGAAGCTATCAAAAATTAACAAAGAGCAGCCCGTATGTTGCAAGAAGTGCGGTCTGGCCCTGGCCTCTGACATCCATATGTTTAAAGAATGCCCTGCTCTGGCCTCCTTTTGGGGCAGCTTTGGCAAATTTATGTCAGACTTAATCAGAACCCCGGTTATTTTGGATTTTCCCTAGTTTTCTTCGGCCTTCAGGAGAAGGTCAAAGGACAAGCAAGATCTTTACTCTTTTATGCTGTGCTCCTGGCCAGGAGGCAAGTTTGCATAAAATGGACAGATCCTATCCCTCCTTCCTTTTTAGAAGGGCAATCTTCGCTCCTGGTGACCTCGAAGTTGGACTTATTAAGAACAGGCAGCCAAAAGAAGAGAAGCTTCTGGAATATCCTGAAATCACAATGAGACCTGAAGGTTTTTTTTTCTTGGTTTTTTTCTTTCCCTCTTGGGTCCGATGAGTATGCTGCCTGAAAACTCTGGCCAGGTTGGAACTACTCCCAGTGGTAGGGGGGAGCTTTCAAGACAAGGTCATCTAGCTCTGGAAGCTTGCAAAATAGAGATAACTCAGTGGATTTTTGGGTGCTTTTAGCAGCAAGTCTTAGTGCCGGTAGGTGTACGAGGATAAATTCCTAGCCACCTATGCCTCTCAGTTCGCTGAGTGTGGGTACGGACAGGCTGAAAACACACACTCAAAGTGAGATGGGCAGTAAATGAGGACAAACCCCCCCCCCCCAAAAAAAACCAACAAATCAAAAAAAAATGCAATTACAACTTTTATGAAAAAAATAAACTTAAAAAACAACCCAAACATAAATGAAACCACAAATTAAAGAACATTTAGGAAAAGCAATAATCAAATTAATGAAACATTATTGACATATAAAACACCCACATAGTATAAAAAATACAATATAAATCAATATAAGTTTAAAACGTTGATATTATTTTTACTACATACCTACTATTGATATACAAAAATTGGATATACTGGTACCTACAATGTTATGACTTCTACATTGAGTTCCGTTGATATTCTACCATCAATATTAAGGATCGACACTGCATTTACAAATGTAATTGATCTCACATTATCATGGACTATACAAAATGCTTACACCTCCCTCCTTCGAAAACTATGGCATTCGATTGTCAGTCACGTTAAGCTTCTCTGTGAAATAGCTTTTTCTCTCTATCACCATAGCTGGTTGTAGCCTCACTCACTCACAGATTGGAAGTCAGGGCAATGGGAGTTACAATTGTGTTCTACATAACTTTGTTCCCAGCAGTGTGTGTTTTTTTCTTTGAATATTTTACAAGTGATGACCAAAAGGTCCTAATTTCAACAGAATCCTTTAAGACTCTCTGTACTGCCTTGTCTTCATTCAGGATGAATGCAAGTACTGCAAGCAAACATTCCATTTTGGAGGTCAGATTTACAAGCTCTAATCATCAGTACATTGAGCTTGTTGAGTGGGTGTAAACGGTCCTGAAAGGCTTCTTGAATATCATGGTTCTATCCTTTTTTACATTTTCCCCATGAAAATCACCAGTATTTTAAGCATTACGACTAGTCCATGCCTCTATTTTCTCAGTGCTCTGGACTTGTCCAGCTTACCAAAAGCTTCTCAGCTGACAACCCCTTGGTGCTTGCATCAGGGCTTCCCCCAAGGAGCGACAAATTCATAACTGTGGGGTCCTCTGTAGGCATTGTGTATTTTGGCAGCATCATACTACACTACCATGCTGTACACAATTTTTATTTGTGTGAAAGAGAAGAGAGGGTTTGCTTGTACAGTGATCTTCATGACACTTTATGAGTATTGGAGGAAGGTGGAACCCTACTATATTCTCTGACTAAATATCAGCCCTTGGATCAACCCTGGGCTAGACTCTCCAGGCTGTAATTTCTGCTGGCCATACAGCATATTTTAGAATGTAAGCAGACTTTCAAGAGACTCAACTCCGTCCACCACCACACACTAATCTACAGGTCATGTGGATATTGTGAGGGGATAACTCTCTCATGTATAGGCCAGGGCAACATCTACGTCTTAGAGCTAAGAACAATGACAAAAGTGAAGAGAACTTCCTGAAAAATGTAAGAATCCTCACTCCTCCATACCTCCAAAATCGAAGTCGCTCTGAGATCCACACTGAATATCACCTACTAGAGTCTCTATATCCATGGTCTGCATCATCCCCTCAACACACACTCCAAATCAAGTTCATTTGCCTTCCTCGCAGCTACTTGAGGACCTGCAAACTATTAGAAGCTAAACTAATTGGCAGACTCCCTATTGTCTTTCTTGCAGGCTTGCTTGGGCCTTTCAGTAAGTGTTAAATTCCATTCTTTGGAGATCACAGTGATTCTCCTTTTCCACAGAATGCATAATCATAACACAATGGGTGTATCCCTACCACAAATCTGGCTTTTGCTTTTGCATTCTTAGAATGCCCTGCATGTATTCTACAACATGATGCAAACATTAGACTCCAGAAATGTGTGAAAGTAGTGAGCACTTCAAGGCAGAGGGTGGAACCACCATTACTATCCACCAACTTACAGTTGTCATGCTGGTTAAGAAGGCCTAAACAAGAGGCATACTTTCAGTTCCTGTGCTATCAGAGGTCTCTTCCCCTGGCATATTGCTTTCTGACACATTATTGATAGGGCAAGAGTCCCTTCCTCACTGTTACTAATAGATGTACATCCATAGCATGTTTTGTCAAGACATCAAATCATCAAGGTATAAAGAAAGGGAATATCATTTATGTCCTTCCATTTGCTAATGAGAACTGTGAGTATTTTGTGGACTGTAAAAACTTTGAAAATGTAGGGTAGGTAAGTCAAATGTATGTGGGCTCTAGGTTATCAAAGAACAGACCAACTTCTCTATGTCCCTGGGACATAGGACTACTGCAAGCCCCAATCTTTATGGGGCATATTTATCAAAGTTTTGTGTTGCTGTAGCACCATGCAATGTAACGCAAGGGGGACTTAAAACCTAGATGGGATTTACCAAGCCATGCATGGCCAACTTGCATGGCCCTGCGGTGTTTGGTAAATCTGGAGTGACACCAGGCGGTGCAAGTCACTGCCTTGCGTAACTCTACCCCAGGGAGGTGCTACAGGGGTGGAGTGTGGGTGTTTCCACACACATCCAGCCATGGATTTTAGAACATTACCAGATTTGGCATGAGTGGTAGACCAGGATATGCATCAAAATGCTATGCCTTCCCAGCGGCGGCATAAGGAGGAGAAATTTCTTTATTTCTTTATTTTCTTTATTTATTTAAAGAGTTTATATAGCGCTGGCTAGAACCGAAGGTATCAGAGGGCTTTAAATGAGAATCAACAATGTAACAGAAAAAAATCAGCAATTACACATTACATAAAAAAAATAGGCAATACATTAGGAGAGGAGAGAAAGGAGAGAGAAAAGTAGTGGGGGCAGGGGAAGTGAGAAAGGGAGGGTAAGGGAAGAGACAACAATGAGAGACGAAAGGAAGTCTGTCTAAAGACTGACTGGGTAGGTGACGACCAAGGAGGGAATCCACAGCCCATATGCTCCATAGCTAAACCAGGTAGCTCCATCGGGCATCGGACAAAATAGTTCAGTCTCAAGTGGCGAGGGGAGAAGTTCCCAAAAAAAAAAACAGGGTGGGGACAAAGGGCAAGGGCAGGTGAGGGCAAAAGACAGAAGTTGGAAAGAGTAGGATTGAAAGGGGACAAGACAGGGGGAAGCAGGAATGAGAGACGGGGGGGAAGGCAGCCCAGAAACCGAGTGGGTAGGCGATGGCACGAGGAGGTAATTGACTGTAAGTTTCCCCTAAAGCTTGCCAAGTAGCTCCAACGGTCATCGGGTAGAGGGATAGACAGAGAGGATAAAAGGAAAATTGCAGAAAAACAAAGAGGAAGGGGGTGTGTGAGACAGGGAGACAGAGAGAAACTGTGCCCAAGGTCCGGCTGGGTAGGTGACGGTCAGGGGGTGAACCAAGGCCAATCTCCTCTTTAGCTGAACAGAGCAGCTCCACCGGGCGTCGGACATGGTGCTCTGACTCCGCAGTCGTGATAGAGCTAAGGTGCACTCGGGGGTAGTCAGCTTAGTACGTGGGGTAGGGGGAGCCATGGTCCTGAGAAATTACGGGCGTCATCTTGAGGTCAGGCGTAGTCCTGGTAGGGGTTATGTCAGGAAGAAGATCAGGAGGGGGAAAAACAGAGTCATCACTGGCGGCCATGCTAGAGTCAGGCATCCTGGGACCCTTTTTAAACCATGAGCGTGCATCAGTACTTTGCAGGGAGGGGGGGCAGTCTCTCCTTAATTATTAGATAAAAAAATAGATAAAAAGACATTCCCAGGTGCTCGGGAGTAGAGCCCTCTCTGTAAGCGCATTGGGATGCATCTCCAAGACTGTAGGCAGCGCGGAAGGAGCCGCCATCCAGCTTCGCTGGGGAACCGGGAGGGCTCACCAACTAGACTCCCGGTGCTCATGGGCTTGTTGCTGCGGGGGAGTGCCACTCTCTCCAACTGAAGGTGTCGTCCTTTCTGATGCATGTGATGCGGTTTCCACCCGAGGTCCCCAACCCGGAGGGTCTGCTCGTGCGCCACACTGCAATGCCGCGGTCTGGCATTCACAGCACGCTGTAGCATAACTACTCCCCGTCCGAGCTCAAAGAAGTGCAGCTTACCCCCGGTCCCTGTGGAGCATACCAGCCCGATGCCGCCTCAGTACTTAGGATAGGGTGGTTTTTCCGGCTCCTCTGTATGCGTTTCCAGACAGTTCTCATGTTAATGGTGATTCCCCCCCCCTCTCAGCATAACCCGCAGTAGATTGACGGCTCGCCGGCGCCATTTTGGGAGACGGGCCATGGAGTATCCAAACACTGATTTCGGGCTTTTTAGATCGTTTCAAGCCTCCGCTTGTGCCTCGACTGATGCCGCCAGCATTCTGATTCTGGAGACTTTACTCTGAGCGGGTACAGGACATGTTAATGTATCGTTCTAGGCAGTGGCGTGCGAATTCTGTACGGAGCTGCAGCTGACTGACTCCATTAGAGTCAGTGTGCTGCATTCTGCATTGTACGTAGAAAGAAGAAAAAGCCTCAAAGGATTGTTTTTGTGCAGGAAGATGTCCTTTCCTGCATGAAAACAATCCTGCCTGCAACACATTCACCTGTGTACGATGGTGCAAGGGTGCCTGCGTTGGCGCTAGGCAGCCAAATGTGCACCAGTGCAAGGAGAGTGCAGGAATGCCCCATTTCTGGATAGATAAGAGATATTCCCGCCCGTTTACGCAACGCAGTGTAGAAAGTTGTCTTGCAGCATTGCGAGAAAACATTATTCATATGACTATCAGTTTTATTTGCAGGGTTACACCTCAGAAGGGGCTCCTCTGGAATCTGGACGTGTTAACCCAAAATGAGCTCATTGTTGTCTGAGAACGTTTGAGCAGTATGAAGGTGTCTCAGGGCAATACATCTTCCTCCATGCATTGTCTTATATGGATTTTGCAAAGAGTAAAAGGTGAAATAAGTATTACATTCGAAATTGTGATATACATAGATGTAGTTATCATGAAAAAAACACAATGTACATCAACCCAAACAGATTAGGTTTTATCCTAATCATACCGGTAGTCAATTTAAAAAAGAAACCACATTTACAGAAATGTCCCAAACTGAAGTTTTCAGTTTTTTAAATTAGTTTTTAACCTCCAAACACCATATGTCTTGGCAACATATAGCCAAGTCTCAGTAACCTTTGGTGACAGCAGCAGAAGGGAGCAGAGGGATGATCACATAGTGACAGTGACTCGTTGAAGGGATTAGAGAGATGACAACACAGTGGCAGCAGTTTCACATTGTCTCACCTTTTTCTAAGAGGCATATTGGGAGATGAGTGACAGTACTCTTGAATGAGACAAAGATGCAGCTGCGTCCCTGCTGTCACACCAAGCAGGGAACCTCTTCATTTGCACTTTCTTGCAGCTTCCATAGCCAGCAAGTGGCCCAACATCAGCTAAAGTCTTTTGGCAAGCAATAGCTCTCTTGGTCTGAGGCAGGGTGATTACAGATCACATTATTCAAGTTCTAGTAATTTTATCAGGTCAAAGATCACATGATGAGATGCCATCTGGGGGGAAGAGGAGGGGGAACAAAGGACATGCGATGTCACTTTCACTAAAACTGTCATTCTGACCCATGTCCACACTGAAAGACTTGACATTCAGTGTGGATCATACACCAGGAGCTACACTCAAGAATGCTCTGCTTCCCAAAGTACGACAGAACACGTGTGACTACTAAAGGCAGACAAATTGTTTGAACTTGCACTGTTTTCTAGTAAAGTGGAAAATGTCTTAGGCCCCCGGTTTTGACTGCCACGTTTTCTAACCCAGTAGGTAATTTCTTCTGGCCAATTCTTGATTATTATATAAAGATTTTTGGCCTTCATCTTTTAAACACCACCATGCTTAGGTACCAAAAGCAGTATCTGAGCCCTTTCCCTTCCAGTATTAGTGTCTGTTTACAAACAGTAGCAATGAATCATTCACTAGTTGGGCCTTTAGTAAAAGTCCAACTTCTGTCTTTATAATCCTACAATTTTTAGTCAAATGTTATTGCTGCCAATGGTGGATCAATTATTGAAAAATCCAAATCAGATGCATCAGACCATCAGTAATATTGATTTTGCCACACAGATTTGTTTGATTTTTCATGAGATTCATCAAGTTGGGTCTACCATTCTGATTGCATGTGTGGCAGAACAGGAATTAAAGGTACCTTGGTCATGTTCTTTCTGGATAACGAATGCAAGCACTTCTACATTCATTCTGTTTAGCCTCTGTCCTCTTTCTATTGCCTACTTATTGAACTTAGAGTATTCCAATTTGTTGACTATTTTCTCAGAGCATCCACTAATATAGCAAAAGAAACAATTGCTGGACGGAATGCTGGACAATGCAAACATTCACCCCACCACAAGGATCTAGGTTTAATTCATCATTCTTTTGCTCACCACACCACCCCAGTTTGGACCCCGCCATATGCAAATCAGTCTTTACCCTGTTCTTTGTAGGCACAGTCCAGCTTGAACTGCCATGCCAGGTCCGCCCTGGACCGGAAACAAGCATCCTGAGATCGGTTTCAGGGCATCACCCTTCATCAGCCAGGCTAGCTTGAATCCAGTGGTGTAGTGAGCACGGGACCCATGTGCAAATCAGTCTTGACCCTGTTCCTTATATAGCATCAGATTGTGCTCAACTGCTGATGCTAACCGGGTCCATTTTGCGGTGAACACAATAAAGTCTTCTAAAGGATATAGTCTAAAATGTAACGTAGATAAGACAGAGGTTGTGGTTTTTGGATGGGAACATATCATTTGTATTGCTCTGCAGCCACACGGAATCTTGTCATGTGGCATTTTGTGGGGTTGGAGACCTTTGTTTTGCTGAATTCTGGGTAATCGTTTCTTCACTTGAAGGTATATCATAAACTTGTGTACTTTTTTCTTCATTGTCTCTGTAATAATGGGTGAATTGACAATCTCATCAAGAATCAGTTACAGTCGTGGTGTTGAAGAACCGGGTTTTCTTAGAACCCAGCGGCGCCAGGGACACGCCCAAAGTCTTCGGGTTCTCCTGTCTTGGCAAACATAGACACGGAATACTTCTGGATGGCGTCAGAGATCAAATTTATTAGCTGCAGCTAGTAACAGTAAACCAAGCAATACAACACGGTGTACAATTCAGGAAACTGCTCAATTTCATAAAGCAAGACATCACTTTTTATACACCATATTCTCATTATAAATGTACACAAACTGCGCAAAATTCTGACCAATAGGACACATTTTCTAACTGAGTATCACATTAACAAAAACCCAATTTACAGTAACCCAACCCAAAAGTTAATTATTAGGACTGTCCCAAATTCAATTTCCACAAGCCGGAAAAACCCATAATTGAAAGCACTACCCATGTAATGAAAAGTCGTAAGGAAAGAAACAATTCAGATGTTAAGTAGGATAAGGTATGTGCAAGAAACTAAAAGTTAACGATATCCTGAACATTGATTGGCAATTTTAGACAACGATCAGCTAGAGAAATTGGCTTCGTGAAAGGGTCAGTTTCAGGTGACGGGGTCAGCGTCTTTGCAATTCATTCACAAGTCATAAAAGGGCCTGTTAATGCATACATGAACAATGAGGCCCATGCAACTTTGTTCGTTCCGTTAACTCCACGGCCTACGTGAGGGCAACACAAAAATGGTGTCTTGAACAACGCAAACAAAATGGAGTCAGGTTCGAAATCACGGAACCTCAGCTCCTCCTTTGGCCATTACGTAGGCAATGACCTAAACTCACGTCAATCTGAATCCAGGTCTATATCTATTCTCATCAGGTCGTCAAGGTGTTGCTGTAACATCATCTTATTATCCTTCACTTCTCTCAGACTGGTCTTCTCACACAGATCGTAGCACAAAGACTACAAATGGCGGGACCACACTGGATGCATAAGCAACACGAGAAAAGGATTGCTAAAGCCATACCAAGAAACATCACAATCTTCCATCCCCATTAGGACAGTAGTTCCCAAAACCATTCTATCAATGACCAGTTCCCTTCGTCTACATGTATAGACTCAGTGGACTAATGTAACCTCAAGATGGCTTGGTACACTGTCGGGGCGTTATCTGGTATGAAAACACAGCAACTAGACCCGATCAATTTACATACCCCACCTCTATCTGCAAGTATAATATCTAAAACAAAGCAGTTCTGTAATGTCATAAGGCGATCCGCTTGAAGCTCAGCTGTAATATTACTAAGGGCACCTGCAGTCTCATTTATAGTGGCCTCGACCACTCTCGTAAGCTGACGAATATTTCTACCATTAGCCATAGGACCCCAAAAGGGCAGAAAACCCTTAAAGAAGTCCCCAACTTCTTGTGCGACAGTATCGTTCGCATCGATAACACCTCTACCATATCTTGTCTTATGGTAATTGAAAGCAGCTGTATACGTAGGGGAAAGCAAAAATGCCACATAACATGTGCCTGAAAAATCAGAAGGGAACCATGTATATGCTCTTTCGTAACAAACAAAATACGTGCCTTTAGCTGGCACGAACGGTGGAGATTTCTGGGATGTATAGACATAGGTGTGAGCACACACACTCTTACCAAGCTGAGCTCTCGGATTCTGACAATTACCTTGCAGACAAAAATAACCTCGGTGGGGTACAATCCAAATAGGAGGAGACCTTTTCTGTCTCTCCTTTTCTGTCAGACTAATGCTATATCTCGTCTTGTTCCAACCAACATATGCTCGTACCTCATCTTTAGGGATAGCATTATACGCATCAATATCTCTGATCATATCTACTATTCCCTGTATCAAGGCATTATTACTCGCATTATCTTTGACGGAACGTACGGGAGATGCTTCATTCGCATAGATAAACATTGCTTGGAGTGCCCATACTGACCCATTAGGCGAAAAAGGCAAAAACAAATATGGCTTTCCCTTATCTGTCGTATGTGGCATAAGACCACAAACCCAGCAGTTTGTGGTATTTACGACTAACTGATGCTGATGCAACATCTGTATAAATGAATTGTTTACAAATTCTGATCTTCGTGTCTGTTCATGTTCAGGCAACGTATGAAACTCATGTGGGGAAACAGTAGAAAAAGAAAGAGTAGGTTGGGAGGTAGATGCAAGCTTCTGTTGTGTGACATAGAAAATCCAACCCACACAAGCTATCGTAATATGCAAAAGCATTAGAAAACACATTATTAAAAAAACATTTGTTACGGATCAATGTACACATTTTCGCTCTAAAATTAACTCTCTTAACACCCTTGTCGGACTCAAAAGACTCCATCCTCTAACGTGCTGCTCACGGCTATTACCTTCTTCACTTAAGTGTGCGCCCAGATCGCACTAACGATCCTGAACCACTGACCTTGTGTCAATACGCGGCTCACCCCTTAAGGCTGTACCGCGACCCCGCAGCTGAGTCCGGATGGTGACTCGAAAAAGTAAAAAGTAAAAAAAAAAGTCTCTTGATCTGACAAGGTGTATTTCACTACTAAAAAAATAACATTTTATTTGTCCATTTCAACTGTCTTTTTCGATCTCAGATTGTAACGTTCTTTGCCAGGCACAGTTTGTTCCTCGAAAAGGACCTCTGGATCCGTTGTGTTGATTCTCAAATGGGAAGGCACAGCAGCTTGCAGAATGTCATCATCCTCGCGTTCTGACTGAGTCCATGTCAAATGTCCATCACTAGGAATCCTTTCACACTCTGAGTCAGCTATTCCACCCACTTATCATACGGTAAGGGCAAAGGAACTCATTTACAGTGGGTGGCATGCACCCAATTCTTTTTACCAGCTACTCTAACAGCAGTTCTAGTGGCCAAGAGGACCAAATGTGGTCCAGTCCATCTCGGCTCCAAGTTTTTGGTTCGTTGAAAATTTTTCGTCAAGACAAAATCACCAGGTTGAATCGTATGGCCTGGATCTGCAGTAGCTGTCGGCAAACTGTCATAGACCTGTTGGTGGAGAACACGTAATTTAGCAGTAAAGTCATGTAAGTAATCCACCAACATAGGGTATTCAATTTCACTGTACTTTTTAGGACGAGGCACACCCCAAACATTCACTGTTTCGTATGTGCTAAGTCCCACACGAGAATGCACTGTCGTCCTTGTTGACAAAAGAGCCAACCGCAAGGCATCTGGCCATGTAAGACCAGTGCTCGCTTGTATCTTAGCTAGCTTCAGTTTTAACGTGCCATTATAGCACTCAACAAGTCCAGCTGACTGGGGGTGATTCGCAGCGTGAAATTTCTGCCTAACACCCAAACCAGGACACACTTTCTTCATAATCTGACCCACAAATTCACTCCCATTGTCCGACCATACAATTCTCGGCAAACCAAATCTAGGGAAATATTCTTTGAGCAAAACCTTGGCTGTAGACAAGGCAGTATTATCCATTAGGGGGTAGGCCTCTATCCATCTGGAAAAGGCGCAAACAACCACAAGGACATACTTCAAATTGTTGCATCTCTCCATGTGAATGTAATCTAACTGTATCACTTCAAACGGATACTCACTTTTTTTTCCGTAGCTTCAGCCTGAATTGACTTCACACTTTCTATTGTGTCTTCACACATTCCACCAGTCATAACCCAATTAGCAGGGCCCGCAACATACATACGGCTCATCATATCTCTCGCCGTTTCCTTCGCAACTTCATCCGCAAACGCATTCCCTCGACCTACATCATCCACAACTTTCTTATGCGCACTACACTTCACAATTGCAATCTGCTTTGGGAGAGTAAGTGATTCCAAAAGTTCATTCACTAACTGCCCATGCTGAATTTTCGTGCCATGGGAAGTAAGGAATCCTCTTTCTCTCCACAAACGTCCAAAACTATGGGCAACACCAAACGCATACTGGCTATCAGTATAAACATTCACTCGCTTTCCTTCTGACAACACACACGCTCTAGTCAATGCAATCAACTCTGCTGCTTGCGCTGAATTCTGTGTTATGCGTGCTGTTTCAACAACTGTATGTAAAGTTGTGACAGCATATGCCGCAGTCGTCTCACCATTCGGAAGCTTGAAACACGAACCATCTACCCATAAGGTACCATCAACATTCGTGAGAGGAGTATCTTTTAGATCGACTCTAGCCTTTGTTTCCTCTTCTGTCCGAAGAACACAATCATGCTGTTCCTGAGCATCTGTTTCTACAGAAATCGGCAACAACCTAGCTGGATTCAACACATTACATCTCTTAATGTGAACATGGCTAGCCAACAATGTCAACTCATAACCTGAAAGACGTTCACTAGTAAGGTGCTGAGTCTTAGTCCTATTCAATAAGGTATCCACTGCATGTGGGACCATCACAATCAGCGTATTATCCAATACCAAACCAGCAGACTGTCGGATAGAAACAGCCGCTGCCGCTGTAGCTCTCAAACAACTCGGCAACGCTTTAGCTACCGGATCTAACATAGCTGAAAAATACGCACATGGGCGTTGCTTGTCTCCGAATGTTTGCGTCAACACTGACAATGCACAACCTTCTCTCTCGTGCACATACAACGTGAAAGGCTTACTATAGTCTGGGGTACCCAACACAGGAGCCGAACACAATGCATCACGTAATTCAGAAAAACTTTTCTGACATTCGTCAGACCAGGGGAGAGGATACGGAGTATCTTTAAGAGTTAATGCCAACTGAGATTTTTCTAGCAGGGAAAAATTGGGGATCCATTGCCTACAATACGAGGTGATACCTAAGAAGGCATGCACTTCTCTGTGTGTGGATGGCACACTCATTTGCGCAATCGCTTGAATTCGTTCTGGGGTCAACCTTCTTCCCTCCTTCGACAAGAGATGACCTAAGTAGGTTACTTCTTGTCGACAATACTGTAACTTGGAAGGTGACACTTTATGATGAAGGTCAGACAAATGTCGTAACAAGGAAAGAGTAGCCACTTTACAAATCTCTTCGTTATCAGCAGCAACCAGCAGATCATCAACATACTGGATAAGAGTAGCACCAGAAGGCAACACAAAATCATCAAGCTGAGTTTTCAACGCCTGACTATAGATGGAGGGACTTTCACAATAACCTTGGGGAGCTCTCTTAAACCGGAAGCTTCGACCTCCTAATGAGAAGCCGAAAATATATCTACTTTCCTCAGCAATTGAAATACTGAAGAAATCATTCTTCAAGTCGATAGCAGAAAACCAGGCTGCTGAAGCAGGAATCAGAGTCAACAAAGCAGTGATATCAGGGACAACAGGAAACTGTGGCACCACAATCTTATTCACTTCTCGAAGATCGATCACAAACCGATACACACGTAGCTGAGAAGCATCAGTACGCTTAAGGATAGGCAGAACAGGACTGTTACACACATTACCTGTGGAGAAGTGTGGCTCAATGGTTAGAGCAGGCAGACCTTGATGCAGAGCTCTGGCCAGGGACCAGGGTTCGATTCCCGCCTCGGCGGGTCTCCGGCTCATTAATTCGCCTGACTGGATATTCTCGCCTCAGTGCCTGTTCTGATCATGGGTCCCACGCTGCAACTGTGGGCAATAGCTTGCTTAGTCTCCACAACGGCCCCAAAAGCACTGGGATGCCTGGCTGCACCTGGGGGGTGCCCAGGAATGGGCATTTCCCAGGAAAGCCAGGAAGGGTTCCTAAGCGGTATACGGACAGCGCCGGGACACCTCTGGTGGAAGTAGCTGTGCGCTTTACAAATTCCGACATTTGCATTTACCTCTCGTTTCCTCGATTACACCCTTCTCAACCAAATCATAAATGATCGCCAAAAGAGCTCTCTCGCCATCACTCGATATTTTATATTGGGGAATACGAGGTAGCCTAGCATTCGACTTAAGGGTAACAACATAGGGTGGAATTTGCAAAAGACCAACATCATTGGAACCTGTAGCCCAAAGTGTATCAGGAAGAGAACGCAATTCCAGTGGAAGACAATCTTTAGTCAAATACATCGGAGAAATCACTTTCTTACCCAAGGTAAGATGTACTCCCGCAGGAGAGCAATGTAATGTCGCATGCAGTCTTTTCAGCAAGTCCAAACCCAACAGATTCTCACCACAACCAGTCGTTAGAATAAGGGGAGTTTCCAATTCACAAGGACCAATAGAAAGGGGCAAAGGATTAGAAACCGGATTACAAACTGGGGCGCCAGAAAATGCTACTGAAACGTTGGTCAAGCCAGACAAAGGTGCGCCAGGAAGTTTAGAGTGCATAATAGAACTCTTCGTCGCACCAGTATCCAAAAGAAAAGGTTCTGCCACACCTGATGTAATCACTTCAACATAAGGTCCACTCTGGTCTACTGGAACTGACACTACTCCCTCTCTTTGCCCATGGCTGTCCTAACTATCATTATAACCAGCACTCTCAGTCTCGACATGATAATCATCAACATAGTACTGTGCAGACTGACCACTCGGAACATTCTGTCTGTCAAAATAATTCGCAGAATTCTGAAGGGAAGAGGAACGCTCATTCTGGAGTAACACACCACGTCCCCTACCCCTAGGAGCTTGCTGGAAACCACCACGACCTCTCTGACCAGATACACCATTCGCACGCTGTAACAAAGCCGGGCAACTATTCTTGAAATGACCTCCCTCTCTGCAATAAGCACACTGATTAGGACCAGGAAAGAATCGCTGAGCATAAGGCTCAGGCTTCTGTAACAATCTCTGAAACTGTGGAGGTTGCTGAAACTGAGGCTGATTCTGACGAGGCGGATAAGCTTGCTGCAAAAGAACTTTCGTCTTTAGATCTTTCGTTTTCTTCTCTGCTTTATCCTTCTCATCTTTATCCCTATTCTCGTAATATTGTGCAGTAGCCAATATCTGGGCCGACGAAGAAACAGCCCACGAACTCTCAGAGTCCTTTAACTTATTAGAAAGTTCGGGAAGCAAATTAAAGACAAATTTGTCCACGAACAACCTTTGACAACCTTCAGTGCTCATATCCTGACCACTATGATCAATAAACGTTTCTTCAAACCTCGTGAAGAAATCAGACACACTCTCATCTTTCTTTTGCTTGCATGCTGCTTACTTATCCCAATTCACTCGCAAAGGAGGCATCATAGTTTTCATTAAATTAATAATCCTACCTGGTAATTCTGCAACTAAGGGCTCAGGTTTGGCACCTCCTACTTGCCGACCATCTGCAGCAACAATATTAGCCCATGTATCGCCTAATTCCGCCGCATGATTCTCATGACGAATCTTTGCCCACAAAGGCTGAGGAACTACATTACCCATTAACATATCTATGTCAGCTAAATTCATAATACACACTTCAACTGTCTGAGACAACTCCTTATAATAACCGGCAGGATTCTTACGGGGATCAGGTAAGGTCTGCTTAAAAGCCAAGACCTCTGCTCTCTTCCAAGGAACATGTACCCATACTCGCTGAAAATGAGCCTCTGCGGCCTGAATACCCAAATTAACATTAGCAGCAACTGCTTCTCTCCATACAGGGGAACCTCTCTCATAGGATACTGCTTCACTTTCCTCCTAACAGAGGAATCAGGTTCATACAATGTCTGAGGCGGTAATCTAGACCTAAAACAACAAGTATCGTCTCCACGGCATCTGTAACATCAGATTCCACTATCGTCCCTTTAGCAAATTCTGACTGAACATCAAGCACTTCCTGCGGAATCGGACCCAATTCATTATCTTCCCATTCCTGACGGAGAAAAGTACACATTACATCAAAAACATACCTTTGCTTAGGCGGCTCCCACTGAAAGAAAACATCCATAACCGCTGGCAAATTATACTTGGAAGCATTTAAAATCCATCTACGAGCCAACAAATCCAACACTGTCCGTTCCTCGGAACTAGGAAGCTGACTACGACTCTGCTTATGTTTCGAAACAGGGGTCATATTCAGTGACCCAAACAATTGTATTGTAATTGTATGTGTCTTGTAAAGCGCACTGCTGCCCTGAGGCGTCGTGGCGCTGTAGACCGCTGGGGAACCCGTCCTGGCTATCCCTGTGAGATGGTCCCTACTGGGTATCTCCAAGGTGAAACCAGGCATCCCCGGCGAATGTGGGGGGCCGTTGTAGAGATGAGGCAAGCTAATGCCCAGAGTTGCCGAGTGTGATCCCTGGTTAGAGTAGGCACCGAGGCGAGAATTATGGAGTCCGCTGACCCTGGTCCACGACCCTGCCGCGTCGGGAATTGAACCCTGGTCCCGGGCCGTTCTTTGCTTCCGGGTCTGCCGCCTCTAACCAGTGAGCCACACCACTCCAAACAATGGAGACAACAGATTAGCAACAGTCTCAGTCATTCGTTTTCGAGCAGAAGGAGAAGAAGCAGACACAAGAACAGGAGAATAAGTATTTTGAGGCAAAAGAGGTGTAGGAACAAGAACAGTAGGAGTCGAAGATGCAGAAGTTGAAGGCAAAGGAGTTTGAGGCTAAGCTGGTAGCAAAGCTGGCGACCCTAGAATGGGTTGCGCAGTAGGAGGCAAAACCATCTGTTAAGCACCGGGTGGCTGAGCAACAGCAGAAGGTTGAACAACAAAAGGTGGAACAACCGGGGGTAATGGAGGTGCAGTAGCACCCTGCACATAAGGGGGTGGCAATCTCAGTAGATGAGAGATCAAAAGGATCTTTTTCAGGATCTTCAATCACTTTTGGAGGAGAAGGCGGCAAAGCCGGATAACATTTATCTATGGCCATGCAACGCTGTCTGTTTAAGACTTCACTCGCACGCTCTTCTCCATCTTCCCTAAACTTCCTAGCAGCATGTAGTACTGACATATTCTTATCTTTCCTATCTCTTTTTGCTTGCTTAATTTCTCGCTGTTTGGCTTCCTTACGCCAAAGGCGGAAAGAGTCAAACATTGCCGTCCGGGCTTTCTTCCTAAATAGCGCAACTTCCAGATTATCTAAAATATTTAATTCGAAACTACCATGTTGGGGCCATCGTAAAACACCATCTTTTCTTGTATAGCGAACCCATACTTCATTATAAGTGATAGGACCTACTCCATGTTTTGAATAGAGCTCATAAGTCGGAGTTCCAACCGGAGGTATCGGACACGAATTCTCCAATCGGGAATCCCTGTTGCAACCACAACTAAACCATTTCCTAATTTTGCTAAGACCAGGCATCTTATAGCTCACTAATTTAGCTTCAAACTTCAAGGGGTTATCAGCTATGGATACACTCGTAAATATACGAGCCCCTCGGCTTCGATTGTTGCAGCAACCGAATCAAACAAAACCAAGAACCAAAACAAAATCGTGGGAGTGACCCACTTATACTTAACCAAAATATCTGTCACGCCACCAGAAGACCGTCTATTGTCTCGCTTTACAAAGGATCAATCAAGGGTCCAAGACAGGGCGACAGTCAGGGTAGCAGTCCTTCGTAGCCGTTGGAAAGCGGGAAGCCTCGCAGAAAAGACTTTCGGTCCACGTCGACATGCAGGGGTCGATGAAGTGGCGGCCTTCCTCCAGAATTTCCTCACGTGGCTCCTCACGATCCTCAGGCTTGGACCGGTACCGCTGAAGTCGCCCCACCGTTGGGCGCCAACTGAAGAACCGGGTTTTCTTAGAACCCAGCGGCGCCAGGGACACGCCCAAAGTCTTCGGGTTCTCCTGTCTTGGCAAACAGAGACACGGAATACTTCTGGATGGCGTCAGAGATCAAATTTATTAGCTGCGGCTAGTAACAGTAAACCAAGCAATACAACACGGTGTACAACTCAGGAAACTGCTCAATTTCATAAAGCAAGACATCACTTTTTATACACCATATTCTCATCATAAATGTACACCCACTGCGCAAAATTCTGACCAATAGGACACATTTTCTAACTGAGTATCACATTAACAAAAACCCAATTTACAGTAACCCAACCCAAAAGTTAATTATTAGGACTCTCCCAAATTCAATTTCCACAAGCCGGACAAACCCATAATTGAAAGCACTACGCATGTAATGAAAAGTCGTAAGGAAAGCAACAATTCAGATGTTGAGTAGTATAAGATATGCGCAAGAAACTAAAAGTTAACGATATCCTGAACATTGATTGGCAATTGTAGACAACGATCAGCTAGAGAAATTGGCTTCGTGAAAGGGTCAGTTTCAGGTGACGGGGTCAGCGTCTTTGCAATTCATTCACAAGTCAGAAAAGGGCCTGTTAATGCATACATGAACGATGAGGCCCATGCAACTTTGTTCGTTCGGTTAACTCCACAACCTACGTGAGGGCAACACAAAAATGGCGTCTTGAACAACTCAAACAAAATGGAGTCAGGTTCGAAATCACGGAACCTCAGTGTGGAAGTAGCAAACAATAGCAAGATAGTTATTAATGAGCTTGTGTTGATGTTGGCTGAAGTATACTTTCAATATACTATAAGTACCTAGGAAGCTGATGAGCGATCTTTGTATAATTGAATTTGACACATTTGACACTCGGCTTTGCCTGCTCTTGTATCACTTTGTACAAGGAAATAATATGTATGCCAAAATTTGCACAGGCCATATTAAGACACTGTTTTAGACAGTAAGGATGTAAAGTTCCTATTGATAGCTAGGCACCCATACTCCAACACCAGGCATGCCCCCACTTAAACGCATGTTGCTTTGTCATGGACTCAAAAGCCTTTCTGCTAAAGTATTAAAAAAGTTCCTATTTACTGGGGCCTTGGCTTTCCCCGTTATTTTCTCACGACTTTCAAACAGCTGAAACCTAAATAGTTGGAGGGAGACTATTTTGCATCCTGAAAAGGAGCAATCCAGTAATACCTAATAATTACCATCTAATAGTTCTTTTAGACCTCAATACAAAGTTATTTGCCGTTGTGCAGTTGGTGAACGTAGGTGAATGCACAGTTTGCTTCAAAGTGAGCCACTGCTCCGAATAGGAGACAATGGATAAGATTCTCCCTCTTTCCTTCCTAGTATAGCGAGATATCCATGTGGTGACGATAGCTTTGTATCCCTATTTTACTGACTATTGGTCAGCATTCAATGGTGTGGACAGGGGTCTCCTTTGGTGTAAATTGGAAAGGTGGGATATACTATCTTGTTTTCTGTGTGCTATCCAGTGCCTAGGCTCAGACACATGGGTTTGTCCAGTTGGCGAACAATTCTATCTCACAAAGATCCCTTTGAACTGCAACATGAAACAGAGATATGTTCTTGCACTCCTGAATTTCAAGCTCTATATGCCTGATACGAGTGGGCATTGAGGAAACAAAAGCATGTTCCTTCCTTACAAAACAGGGCTCTAGACAGATAGTTGTTAGTCTTGTAATATTCAGGTGACATGATTATTTCAGATCGTACCAGAGTTGGCTTGCAGAGATCAAAATCTGCATTTAGGTCAAACGCGTTGGTTGTAAACTTTTCTGAGACAGAAATACTGCGCATTAGCAGGAGACATCTCAAAGACTGGCCTTGGTTCCTGGATAAAATGCAAACAACAGACAACAGCTTCCTTTATGTGTATTACTTTAATGCCATTCAAAGTCCTAGTTACCATTTATCTTCTTTAAAACTCACAACCTTAATATTATATTTGTGAAAGTCCTAGTACTTCTGGGCCAGTCTGTGGCTTGCCCTAACTCTATCAGTCATTACAGCAAAATGAATTCCTTTACTAGATAGTGAGCTGATGCTTTCTCAGGCACACAAATAAGGCGACTGGATTAAGCCCAGTGCTATATATCTATGAGTGTAGTTGTCACAAAAGAAAAGTGCTGGATGGGAGACTATGCAATGATGGGGATTCACCGTATGTACATTTAAATATCCCCCCCAACCCGGTATTGGACCAAATATTAACAAATGAGTCACAGGCTAAGGCCTCAGTTGCCCTTTACAAATTATTTGCAGAATAATTTACCACGCCTATGTTCTTTAGAAAATGTAGGATTGTGCAGTCCAGACTTAAAACCAGCCTTAAAATAATGTAAAAAAGCAGTACCCTGAAGTTATACGGCTAAAGGGCACCCTATAGTCTGACGTTGTGTGTATTTGCTAATGCGCCCCCACGTATATACAAAGTATATATTGCAAACACAGCACAGACGAATTTCAAAGTTAAGAGTTGCCCATACAGTAAACTCCAAATTATGATCTGTTTTTTTGTGTGCTTGCAAACCTTGCACAGATTGTGTCTCACAGCAACCCTACGGTCCTATTTCTGAGCCAGTGCATGAAATCCATGTAAAAATGTCACAGCAATGTGTGAGATCTCACAGAGGTATAGCAGCCCCGCACAGAATGTCTGTACTGTGCAAGGAATCCCGCTTTCTGAAATTCCATCGCTCCCTGACCAGGTAGCCTGGACGGAGCTTCCCTTCATATACAAGAAAGTCTCGTGTGCGTGATATTTACAAGCCACATGCACGTTTTAGGGCGCGCTGCTTTTATTAGTAGTTCATTTATTCCATTTCAAGGGTCAGTGTGTACGGTTCTTACAGAAGTCCCTTTTCATTCAGAGGCTTGAGGTGAGTAACGTGCAGGGTGAGGGCTGGCGGGCGGGGCGTCGTTGCAGAGAAACAATACAAATGATCCCTCTGTTGGCACCGACGGTGTGAATCTCCGTAGCAATCGCTGAAGTACGTTCAAGCAGCGGTTTAGGTGGCCCAAGAAGATCTGTCAACATTACGCCGAACACATGATGCAGGTGTGCAGGTTGTAGGTTAATTCCAAGGAAGGTGGTCTGAGGGGCAGTGAGTCCCACCTGGCGAGTATGAACAGCGGGGCGTGGTTTTCGAGTTCTCTGATAGTTGTGTGGAATTGTGATATTTGTGCCTCCATTGTGTTCTGCATATACAACGGTATCGGGATGGGTTATGGTTTCAGAATTATGTCATGTTGGTACTTGTGTAGTGCATAATGCCCCCTTTGGCCACTCTAAAGTGATGGTGTGACCAGCGCAGTAAAATAGAGGATTATTTGAAGAGATAATAGCTTCGGAAAGACAATGTGTGGAATGAAACCCGCCTGAATGGCTTTGTAAGGTTGAGGTGTCCTGCCCTGTAAAGTTTTCTGGACTACCCCGTTCTTTCAGTGAACCTGACAGACATGCAGGCCCAGATGAGGTACTCTATTTCGTTTTTGGTTTATTGGCATAATAACTGTTCCTATAAAATCTGAAGGAGTTATCCAAAATGCTCTTACTCCTTTTCTGTGAGAGGGTAGTACTGCGTCACCACCTATTAGATGAGTGGCGAAAGAGGAAGTATGCTTTTAGTTAAGGGAAAACAGACGCTAGTAACTCCCCTACTAAAGGTTTGTAACTGGATTCTCTCCCCATCATTATGTCTGGGGCATATAGGAAGGATATATGTAGGTGTGTGAGGGATGTATAATTCCCTGAAGGACTGGTGAATGATGGAGTCCATTTGGACCCTGCTTGAGTGTTGGATACGATGGTGGTTAGGACTAGCTAGAACATAACCAAAATATAATAAGCATCACATCTAGGGTCAGGCAGAAAGGATGTGACTGGGAATACTGGCCCCAGAAGCACCCACAATCTGACCAACAACAGTAGCGGATGGACCTCCTGTACTGGAGGAGCCCAAGAACTTTTAAGTATTGCAGACCCTCTTTTTGGTTCTGATAGCCTACCTTTCACACTAGAATGACACGAGCACTGGGCCCCTCAACCAGTATCAGATTTGTTCTTTATCATCTGGACAATGAGGAGGCCTGCACATCAGTGATGGCCAGAGATTGCCAGACTATTGCCTGATTGGAGCTATATGACCACACGGTCCATGGCTGCCTGGGAAGGGAGTCAAGTGCATCTGGAGCCTGGAACAATGGCCCAAGCAGCTGCCAAAGAGAGCGGCAAGGGGCGATTGAAGCACCTTGTGGAGGTGATGCAGGTGTTCCTTCCAGCTGCAATAATAGACAGCAGTGTCATCTAACTATGGGTAGCACAAAAGGACTCCTTACCAGACAATAATAATAATAATAATAATCCACATTTGTAAAGCGCACAATCACCCGTAAGGGTCTCTAGGCGCTGGGGGCCGTCGGGAAGATTAAGCAAGCTATTGCCCAGAGTCACATGGTGCTGGGCTAACCTGCCGCCGGAGCCGGGGATCGAACCCTGATCCCCAGATTCCAGCGTCAGTCGCCCTGGCCGCGGCGCCACACCTCTCCCCTACAGGACTCTGTGGAAGGGTATGCTCAGATGTGAGTCCCTTGCTCACTGCACCATCAGGATTCAAGCAAGCCGGGCCGAAGACGGCTGCAATGCCAGAAACCGGTCCCCGGAAGCTTGTTTCCTTTCCAGTAAAGAATTGGCTTGGTAGTTTGGTCTGCCCTGTTCCCATGATGCACTGGGCCAGGGACTGACTAATTTGCATGTAGCCAGGTTCTGAACTGGGATGGTGCAGTGAGCTAAAAAACGGTGATGGATCAAGCCCTGGTCTTTTGACTGGGTATGAGTGTTCTGTTTAACTCAGATGCTCTGTCCATCACCACCCCCTTTTTTTAATCGTTTTGGCCACTGTAGGAGTGGCAGGGTATGCTCAGACATGAGTCCCTTGCTCACTGCACCATCAGGATTCAAGCAAGCCGGGCCGAAGACGGCTGCAATGCCAGAAACCGGTCCCCGGAAGCTTGTTTCCTTTCCAGTAAAGAATTGGCTTGGTAGTTTGGTCTGCCCTGTTCCCATGATGCACTGGGCCAGGGACAGACTAATTTGCATGTAGCCAGGTTCTGAACTAGGATTGTGCAGTGAGCTAAAAAACGGTGATGGATCAAGCCCTGATCTTTTGACTGGGTATGAGTGTTCTGTTTAACTCAGATGCTCTGTCCATCACCACCCCCTTTTCTGAATAACTTTCTAAAAGTGGCAATTTAAAATCTGACTTCACCGTGAATTGAGATTTTTAATTGTGATTCCAGAGACACCAAATTTGAAAGGTCTATCTCTTCATAATTGGGAATTGCACTTAAAAACAGTAACAAGGTAATCTCCATGTTAACCTATGAGAATTACACTTAAAACGTTAATAAGGTAATCCCAATTGTATCCTACAGGAGCGATAGGCCTTGTACTGGTAAAAAAACAAATTTGAGAGTTTTTCACTACCAGGACATGTAAAATGTAAAAAGTATATGCCTTACCTTTCAAATACATTGCACCTTGTACTCCAGATTATTCAGGTTCTACCTTAGGGTTGACTTATACATATAAAAACGTAAGATTTGGGCCTGGCAAGAGTTATTTTGCCAGGTTGAAATGGCAGTGTAAACTGCACGCACAAGCTTTGCAATAGCAGGCCTGAGCCATGGTTAGAGGGCTACTTAAGTGGGTGGCACAATAAGTGCCTTAGGTCCACTAGTAACACTTAATTTACAGGACCTGGGCACATGTAGTGCACTTTACCAGGGACATATAAGTAAATTAAATATGCCAGTTGGGGATTAGCCAATATTACCATGTTTAGAGGAGAGAGCAGAAGCACATTAGCACTGGTTAGTAGTGGTAAAGTGCACAGACTCCTAAAGCCAGCACAAAAGAGGATAGAAAATTGAAAAAGGTAGGTAAATTGTGGGGAAGACAAACCTAAGATCTCACCTAGACTTCGTCAGTAGGGCATCAAGACATTGCTCAGTGGGGTCCTAATTGTTTCAGTAGTGGGTTTTTGTTACTAGATTTTTGGGGGTAATACTGTTTATTTTTATGTTAGTACTAGTGTGTTAACCAAGGTTAGTTCAGAACCAGACTTAAGTTCTGCGATTCCACCTCTGTATTCTGCTACTATGTTTTAGACCTTTTAAAGTGGACAACAACAAACTCGAACCAAAGACTAAAGAGCTAGGCATTCCCACAAATCCCTAATTAAAGCAAATCAACCCCACAGAATAATAGTGCAGCTATGGCTACTAACCACAGAAATCTAGCACTGACTACTCAGACACAATACAGTGGTGTAGGCAGCCGCGGGCCGTGGAGGGAGTTACGGTGGGGCAGGGAGGCGGGGAGGGGGAGGGGCAGGGTGGAGGGTGCTAAAAGCAGGCATATGGATCATTGCAGGTAGGTACACAATTTAATTAATAAAACGAAATTCGTAGCGCGCACAGAATTGCTTTTTGCAATGCAGTGCGCGCTACGAATTTCGTTTTATTAATTAAATTGTGTACCTACCTGCAATGATCCATATGCCTGCTTTTAGCACCCTCCACCCCGCCCCTCCCCCTCCCCGCCTCCCTGCCCCACCGTAACTCCCTCCACGGCCCGCGGCTGGGTGTAGGTAGGCCCAAGAAGTTGCTAACAGCTTTTGTTTTTTGTGTCTCTCTTAGTTTTGACTGCTCTCTTTTACATGCTTGTTAAATGACATTACATTATTTTTCTGAAGTAAAGCACTGAGTGTACATTGATATTACTGAGTCTTATTTACTGTGTCATACTGCATCTGAGGATATAACCCCTTACACCTCCTGGAGTAAGACGTAATTGCCCATCCCTACTACTATGGGAAAGAAGTGCCCAAAAAGGATAACTTGGTCTTTCAGTAGGAGTCCACTAAAGTTGTGGCCCTGGGATAACGGTGATAACTGACAGTGGCCACATCATCTAATATACAGCCCAGTCATCAATGACTGGCCAAGGACACCAAGAAAAGACATCACATGAAGTGTGTTGCTTTTGTAGATCTAAGGGCTCCTATAGCTCAGTGAGTGAAACAATCCTTGTCTTCCTTTTTTCTGCAGATTTGTTAGCTGTAAAGAAGAAGTAGGGTTTTGCAGCCACTAGAAACTTTTTTTGTACACTTACATAAGAGCTGTACAGTTAACTTTTATGAACGAATTACATTTATATATTTTAGATGTGCAAAATGCGTATGAACAAAGAAAGCAGTAAGCAAGTAATACAATTAAAATGCATCGCAGTACAGGGTTTTTCATGTTGCTACTGATGGGCTGTAGAAAGTTTCCAGCATGGCTCTGGACAGCATGCATCCCTTATTCAAATTTCCCCATCGAAAGCTGTATTGCTTTGACCCCTCACCTCAGCACACAAGGCTCACCTGTGTATGCTGAGGCATTTTAGTGATGGTGAGCAAGACCCAGACTGGGCCTCTGTGGTCGAAAGCAAAAAAAACAATTGATGGACAGAATGCAGAACAATGTCACACATTCACCCCAGTACAGAGATCTGGGCCTAAATCCATCGTTTTTTTGCTCACCATGCCATTCCCGTTTGGATCCAGCCATATGCAAATCAGTCTTGACCCTGCGCCCAATAGGAACAGTCCAGCCCAAACTGCCAGGCCAGGTCCTCCCTGGACTGGAAACAAGCATCCTAGGACCGGTTTCGGGCTTTCAGCTCTCATCAGCCAGGATAGTTTGACTCCAGTGTCATGGAGAGCATGGGACCCAAGTCTGGGCATCCTTGTCCCATGCGGGGTGACAAATGCAAAAAGAACAATTTATGGACAGCATGCATAACAATGTCATATATTCCCCCCAGTACAGAGAGCTGGGCCTAAATCCATCATTTTTTTGCTCACCATGCCATTCCAGTTTGGACCCAGCCATATGCAATCAGTCTTGACCCTGCCCCCAATCGGAACAGTCCAGCCCGAACTGCCAGGCCAGGTCCTCCCTGGACTGGAAACAAGCATCCTAGGACGGGTTTTGGGCTTTCAGCCCTCATCAGCCAGGATAGCTTGACTCCAGTGGCATGGAGAGCACGGGACCCATGTCTGAGCATACCCGTCCCACTGGGGGTGACAACTGCAAAAAGAACTATTGATGGACAGAATGCAGAACAATGTCATACATTCACCCCAGTACAGAGATCTGGGCCTAAATGCATCGTTTTTTTGCTCACAATGCAATTACAGTTTGGACCCAGCCATTTGCAAATCAGTATTGACCCTGCGCCCAATGGGAACAGTCCAGCCCGAACTGCTTTGCATATAGCTTGGTCTGAACTGAGGTGGAGAAGTGAGCTAAAGAATGATGTTGGATTCAACCCAGATCTGTGACTGGGGGTTAGTGTCTGAAAAGTTTCACTGCTTCGTCCATCATCTCTTTGTGTTTGCTTTATTCACCATAAGTTGGTAGGGTATGCCCAGACGAGGGTCCCTTGCTCACTTTGCCACTGGATTCAAGCTAGCCTGGCTGATGAAGGGTGTTACCCAGAAACCGGTCCCAGGATGCTTGTTTCCGGGTTCAGAGAAGACCTGGCTTTGCAGTTTGGGCTGATCTGTTCCCATGAGGCACAGGGTTAAGACTGGTTTGCATATAGCTGGATCTGGACTGAGGTGGCGAAGTGAGCTAAAGAATGATTATGGATTCAACCCAGATCTGTGACTGGGGGTGAGTGTCTGAAAAGTTTCAGCACTCCATCCATCATCTCCTTGTGTTTGCTCTGTGGTCGAAGGGGCACACTAAGTACACCCTTCCTTTTTTAAAGGTGACTACTTTCAAATCACTGGGCTCAGAAGACTGACATTGAAATGATTATAGTAGCAGAGCAGGCCATTTTACCTGTTGCCTACAACAGAGAGTAACCTACAGGCCTCTAATGTGTTTTGTAATTGTTCTGGCTGCCCTTACAACTGGGTCTTTTGCCTATTTATGTGAGACATCGATGTGAGACATGGATGTCAGGCATACTTGCATTCCTTAAAGCATGCTGATAATGCATGTGGAGAGTGTGCAACATGTGCATGTGACCACACTAGGTTTCATTCAGTACAGGCATACCTCAATGATATTTTAGAGGGAAGTTTGGAGGGATAGTTAAGCAGATGTAGATTACATGGCTTCCACTCAGAACATTCCAGGGTTCATTTGTAGTGGGTCAGACCGAGGACTGACTTACTGGGGGAGGAATGATACACAGACACGCTTTGAAGCTAGGGAATTTCCCCCTGACCCCACCGGGCCTGTGGTTCTATGAGAGAAGCTACCCCCACAGGTTAATAGTTAGTTAAGTGGTACAGCATCCCTTGCCTTTGTGATCTTGTTTTCAGCTTCTCCTGGAAGGAGATTCCTTGCTCCACTCTGCCTTCCTGCTCACAGCTTGTAACAAATATCCTGACAAGACCTTCATGACCCTGACTCCAGACACACTACAGGGGGTATGCAGCTCTTTTTGAGGGGACAGGCACAGCCCTATTCAGGTGCAAGAATCAACTCCTCCCACCAATCTAGCTCAGCATTGCTCATCATCCGGGAGATGGGCCTTCAGGATATGCAGGGCACACCTCAGCTCCCTTTGAGTGTGACTCTCTAGAGGGAATTTACTAAGCCCAACCATCATCCAACCCAGAGGTGTATACTAGGGACAGGCAGAGGCACAGAATTGTTAAGTAAGAAAATGCCAACTTTTTAAAAGTGGCATTTTCAGAACTGCAATTTAAAAACCAACTTCACTAAACAATGCGTTTTTAAATTATGAGTCCAGAGACACCAAACGCAGATTTTCTATTTGCTCCCAATTGGAAGTTACACTTGTAAATTATTACCAGGCAGCTCTAATGCTAACTTATTGTAGAGAGAGGCCTTGATGTAGTGAAAAGCAAGTTTTGCAGTTTTTCACTAGAAGGACATGCCAAACTTACAGGCACATGGCCTGCCCTATTGATGTACATCATAATCATAAGTTTGGGACTTCTTTGTTGTTTGTTTTTGCTAATACGGATTTGCTGGATGTTTTTTAATCCTGTGTGTGGGGGAGGAGGTATAATTTTTTCTCAGAATAGATTATGTTTGTGTGTTTTTTTCTGAATTTATCATATAACCTCAAGATGCCACTAATTAACCCTATTAGTAACTACAACCATTCTGGCTTTCAAGCATACAGAATGTTATTAACCATGCTTTCACACTGACACATGACCTAACCAAACTCCTAAAGATATACTGTTTTACTTGGAATATTCGTGGTATCAACAACCTGCGCAAGGGCAAGCAAGTCCTGGTGTACTTGAACAAGCATGGCATCAAAATTGCCTATCTGCAAGAAACGCACCTAACCCCTGATTCCACTCCGTATTTGCTAAATCCTGGGACACTCATTGCTATTTCTCCTCCTACAGCACATACTCACGGGGCACTTGCGTACTCATACACAAAACCGTCCCTTTTCACCTATATAATCAATCAATCAATCAATCAACAATTTGCATAGCGTGCTACTCACCCAGTAGGGTCTCAAGGCGCTGGGGGGAGGGGTTTGTTACTGCTCGAAAAGGCAGGTCTTGAGTTGTTTCCTGAAGGAGAGGTGGTCCTGGGTCAGCCGTAGGTGGATGGGGAGGGAGTTCCATGTCTTGGCCGCCAGGTAGGAGAAGGATCTTCCTCCAGCGGTGGCTCTGTGAATGCATGGTATGGCGGCGAGGGCGAGGCTGGCCGATCGTAGCTGGCGGGTGGGTGTGTAGAAAGTGAGGCGGCTGTTGAGGTACTTCGGGCCCATGTCGTGGAGAGCCTTGTGTGGGTGGGTGAGGAGTCTGAAAGTGATCCTCTTGTTGATGAGGAGACAGTGCAGGTGTCTCAGGTAGGTAGAGATGTGGCTGCGGCGAGGGATGTCCAGGATGAGTCGTGCGGAGGCGTTCTGTATGCGCTGGAGTCTTTTCTGTAGTTTGGTAGTGGTTCCCGCATAGAGGGTGTTCCCGTAGTCCAGTCGGCTGGTGACAAGTGCCTGTGTGACTGTCTTCCTGGTTTCGGTGGGGATCCATCGGAAGATCTTACGGAGCATGCGCAGGGTGTTGAAGCACGATGACGATACGGCGTTGACTTGTCTGGTCATCACGATGAAGCCCAGGTTTCGTGCGTGGTCCATTGGCTTGGGGGTGGTGCCCAGGGCAGGGGGCCACCAGGAGTTGTCCTAGGCGGAGGGAGATGATCCCACGATGAGGACTTCCGTCTTGTCTGAGTTCAGTTTCAGGCTGACCCAGAACGTCACTACATCATCTTCCATGGTCATCTTGTTGACAATCAGATCCTATTGGTGAATGTATACGGCCCCACTGTGGACGACCCAGCTTTATTCCAAGACATCTATAACCACATGAGCTGTGTGGATGTCGACCAGATAGTAATGGGAGGTGGATTTCAATTGAACCCAGTGACTGCAGTTAAAATCCTCTAGCACACGCCCAGGCGACAAGCGGAAAACTAGGGTTTTATAGTTCAAAATTATAGATACATATGTAGTGAGCAACTCCTGGTGTTCCCAGCGCCCCTCAGACCCGGGTATCACCTTTTATTCGTTGCCCCATGAAGTCTGGATGAGATTAGGCCAATATCCCACACTGGGCAGCCGAGGTCAAAATACTTCCGCGCACCCTCTCTGATCATAGTCCGGTATTACTACGCCTAGCCATCCCATATAGCTGCAAAGCTGAAAACCGTTTCCCTAGCAATGCTCTCTGGGACAAAGTGTTCAAGGGTGAAATGCTAGCGGCTCGGTCCCCACACAGGCTATGCTCTGGGAGGCCTTCAAATCCTACATCCGGGGGATAAGCATATCCAAACAATTTGGGGTCCTGTGCGACATACGTCACCAAATTAAGCGCATTGAATCTGAACTGCAGACCATAGATGCGACAGCAGTGGCGGAAGGAAACCCGCGACTCCATAATGGGAGCTTTTAATTACAGAATTTCGCACACTGGCTGACCAAGAAACTGCGTATTTTGGGAAATATGCTATGGCATATAGATATGGAGAGGGTGAGCAACCAAGCCATACGCTGGCCAGGATGCTGCAGCCCAAACAAGTGGCAGACTATATCACTGAGATCCAAACTGATGCAGCCCTGCTAATATTGGGCACTGAAGGAGTAAAACCCACATTCCTGGAACACTGAAAACATTTATTTACCTCCTGCATCCCAGAACTCCCTCCAGACGTCTCTTCCTACTTCGAGGAAATAGCAATGGTATGGTTAGCTGATGGCTAACAGCAGTTTCTCTGTGAGCCCCTCACACTTGACGAAATCAAGGAAGCCATTTGCGCACTAGACGGCTCCACAGCACCTGGACTCGGTGGCTTCACTGGTGCTCTTTACAAAGCCTTAGAAGAACAACTAGCCCCGCAGCTTTTAACTTTGTACAATGAAGCCTTAACCATCATTCTAATACCACCACTTTGCAAGAAGCAGTGCTTACTCTATTATTAAAACTAGGTAAGAATCACACCTTAAGCACCTCGTACAGACCCCTTTCGCTTCTTAATCTAGATAATAAAATATTAGCCAAAGCCTTGTCAACCAGATTGGCCCTCTTAATGGAACAAATCACCTCACCAGTACAATCAGGTTTTTTCCCACACAGATCTACCTCTCTCAACCTCTGCACAGTTTTCGCGGTTCTTCACAGAATATCCGCGACTATCCCTGCAGCGGTAGCCTTTTTGGACGCTGATAAGGCGTTCGACTCTCTCGAATGGCCCTTCCTGACATGGTCTGACTCTTGAGGAAGCTCGGAATTCCCCCTCTTTTCCTATCCATGGTAAAGCTACTATATTTCTGAACCACTAGCGAGTATATGGATCACTAACCAAACCCATCCCGGTTGCCAGAGGAATGAGGCAGGGTTGCCCACTATCCCCCTTACTTTTCATCATAGCCATGGGCCCTCTGGTATGCCACATGCAGGCTAGAGATATTCATCAAGGACTCCAAATTGAACAGGGACCTTTGCTTCTCACATTATATGCTGACGATATCCTTCTCTTTATAAGGCACCCTGCAGACAATCTCTCCCCGCTGGTGGAGGACATAGTGTCCTTTTGTGACCTATTGGGCCTACAGATCAACTTAACCAAATCCATGCTTTTTCCACTCACAGATGCCACTCAACCTGTATCAACCGGACACCCTCTCAAATGGACAGGGGGACACACCAGATACCCCGGTATTCAATTACATAGGGACAAACACCAAATATGGAAATTAAATTATGGACCTGCAGTGGCGAACCTGAATGTGCAAGTTGAAAGATGGATTAAATTACCACTCTCAATCTCTGGCTGGGTGGCCATCATTAAAATGATTTTGCTCCCCCAGTTTATGTACCTCTTTCTCAATATCCCAATACCGCTTCCAAACTCATTTTTACAAACCCTGTGCAGTCACCTCCTTCGTTTTATCTGGGCAGGCTGCCGACCCCGTGTACGTTGGGACACTCTGACATTATCATGCGAGCGCGGTGGCCTTGGAGTACCTGACCTACAGCTATATTACCTGGCAGCTCAATGCCAATATACATACAGATGGTGCCATCCGGATGCACGCATCCCCTACCTGAAGCCGGACCTGGACCAGTTGCAAGGCATTCTGCACTCAGCTGTGCTGCCTAAGGGCATACCCCTGGACACTGCAGATAATATGACAGTGTCAATGACGTGCCGGACATGGAGAACATTATTTACAACAAGGGGTGGTGATGGACAGAGTCTCTGAATTAAGCAGAGTACTCTCACCCAGTCAAGAGATCAGGGCTAGATCCAACACCGTTTTTTAGCTCATTGCACCATCCCAGTTTCAGAACCTGGCTGTATGCAAATTAGTCTGTCCCTGGCCCAGTGCATCATGGGAACAGGGCAGACCAGACTACAAAAGCCAATTCTTACACTGGGAAGGAAACAAGCTTCCGGGGACCGGTTTCTGGCATTACAGCCGTCTTCGGCCCGGCTTGCTTGAATCCTGATGGTGCAATGAGCAAGGGACTCACATCTGAGTATACCCTTCCACGCTTAGGGTGGACAAAATTATTTACAACAAGGGGTGGTGATGGACAGAGTCTCTGAATTAAGCAGAGTACTCTCACCCAGTCAAGAGATCAGGGCTAGATCCAACACCGTTTTTTAGCTCATTGCACCATCCCAGTTTCAGAACCTGGCTGTATGCAAATTAGTCTGTCCCTGGCCCAGTGCATCATGGGAACAGGGCAGACCAGACTACAAAAGCCAATTCTTACACTGGGAAGGAAACAAGCTTCCGGGGACCGGTTTCTGGCATTACAGCCGTCTTCGGCCCGGCTTGCTTGAATCCTGATGGTGCAATGAGCAAGGGACTCACATCTGAGTATACCCTTCCACGCTTAGGGTGGACAAAATTATTTACAACAAGGGGTGGTGATGGACAGAGTCTCTGAATTAAGCAGAGTACTCTCACCCAGTCAAGAGATCAGGGCTAGATCCAACACCGTTTTTTAGCTCATTGCACCATCCCAGTTTCAGAACCTGGCTGTATGCAAATTAGTCTGTCCCTGGCCCAGTGCATCATGGGAACAGGGCAGACCAGACTACAAAAGCCAATTCTTACACTGGGAAGGAAACAAGCTTCCGGGGACCGGTTTCTGGCATTACAGCCGTCTTCGGCCCGGCTTGCTTGAATCCTGATGGTGCAATGAGCAAGGGACTCACATCTGAGTATACCCTTCCACGCTTAGGGTGGACAAAATGATTTACAACAAGGGGTGGTGATGGACAGAGTCTCTGAATTAAGCAGAGTACTCTCACCCAGTCAAGAGATCAGGGCTAGATCCAACACCGTGTTTTAGCTCATTGCACCATCCCAGTTTCAGAACCTGGCTGTATGCAAATTAGTCTGTCCCTGGCCCAGTGCATCATGGGAACAGGGCAGACCAGACTACAAAAGCCAATTCTTACACTGGGAAGGAAACAAGCTTCCGGGGACCGGTTTCTGGCATTACAGCCGTCTTCGGCCCGGCTTGCTTGAATCCTGATGGTGCAATGAGCAAGGGACTCACATCTGAGTATACCCTTCCACGCTTAGGGTGGACAAAATTATTTACAACAAGGGGTGGTGATGGACAGAGTCTCTGAATTAAGCAGAGTACTCTCACCCAGTCAAGAGATCAGGGCTAGATCCAACACCGTTTTTTAGCTCATTGCATCATCCCAGTTTCAGAACCTGGCTGTATGCAAATTAGTCTGTCCCTGGCCCAGTGCATCATGGGAACAGGGCAGACCAGACTACAAAAGCCAATTCTTACACTGGGAAGGAAACAAGCTTCCGGGGACCGGTTTCTGGCATTACAGCCGTCTTCGGCCCGGCTTGCTTGAATCCTGATGGTGCAATGAGCAAGGGACTCACATCTGAGTATACCCTTCCACGCTTAGGGTGGACAAAATTATTTACAACAAGGGGTGGTGATGGACAGAGTCTCTGAATTAAGCAGAGTACTCTCACCCAGTCAAGAGATCAGGGCTAGATCCAACACCGTTTTTTAGCTCATTGCACCATCCCAGTTTCAGAACCTGGCTGTATGCAAATTAGTCTGTCCCTGGCCCAGTGCATCATGGGAACAGGGCAGACCAGACTACAAAAGCCAATTCTTACACTGGGAAGGAAACAAGCTTCCGGGGACCGGTTTCTGGCATTACAGCCGTCTTCGGCCCGGCTTGCTTGAATCCTGATGGTGCAATGAGCAAGGGACTCACATCTGAGTATACCCTTCCACGCTTAGGGTGGACAAAATTATTTACAACAAGGGGTGGTGATGGACAGAGTCTCTGAATTAAGCAGAGTACTCTCACCCAGTCAAGAGATCAGGGCTAGATCCAACACCGTTTTTAGCTCATTGCACCATCCCAGTTTCAGAACCTGGCTGTATGCAAATTAGTCTGTCCCTGGCCCAGTGCATCATGGGAACAGGGCAGACCAGACTACAAAAGCCAATTCTTACACTGGGAAGGAAACAAGCTTCCGGGGACCGGTTTCTGGCATTACAGCCGTCTTCGGCCCGGCTTGCTTGAATCCTGATGGTGCAATGAGCAAGGGACTCACATCTGAGTATACCCTTCCACGCTTAGGGTGGACAAAATTATTTACAACAAGGGGTGGAGAACATTGCACTGCAGGGTGGGGGATGGCCCCCTCTACTCTCTGGCACTCCCGCTGAAGAACAATACATGGCTCTCACTAACTGGTGAACCACTCACACAGCACATATTATGTCACTACAACATCCATACTATAGAAGATTTGTTCCCCAATAGCAATGTATTGCAGATCACTGATGACCCCCGATTCCACTGTATACCATACATGCATCATTTTATATTCCAGCGCCTCTTTGCAACCCAGCGATCCCAACTGCCCAGCTGCCCCCTTGCCCCAGAAGAATTTCCACCACTAACACATGTAATATCTAACCCGGATGGCAATCACCTGACCTCAAAGCCATACCACGAGTGCAGGAGGCATGGGCTCAGGATACAGGCACTCCATTAATGGACAAAATGTGGTCCTATTGCTGTGCACAAATCCAGAAGATATTGCTTAACCACAGACACAAATTATTCCATTTCAAGTTCTTACTTTGGGCATACCTCAGCCCATTGGATATTGCCAAATTGCTGCTCCAAATGCCAGGCCCCGTGGCGGACTTTGCACATCTCACATGGACCTGCCCAATTATATCTGCGTACTGGATCGCTCTTTATTCACACATCATAACAAAGCTAGGTTCCACTTTACAACCCGATCCAGTGGTGGCACTCCGAGGCCATACTGCCGACCTTCCCAAATCAGTGTACAGGCTCGCATCCATGCCCTTTTTATTAGCTAAGAGTGAGATTGCAGTTCATTGGGGAAATGTGCTACCCCCTCCCCTACTACTTGGCTCTAACATGTCACACTCCAACCCCGACGCCGTGCCCCACCAATTTTTGGCAACCCCTGCGTGTCTATCTTCATACCCTTGAGAAAGGCACTGCTGGCCTCTGAGCGCCCCCTCCCCCCCTCTTCATCCCTCCATTGTAACCCCCACCACCCTTCATGAGCCCTCCTCACCTTGGTTTTTCTGTAACAAGTCATTCATATCAGGAAATGTCCCCCCCTCTTTTACATTTCAGCTCACTACAATACTTTACAGACATATGTTTGGAAACGGAGCTATTGCAATATAGAATGGATACATGTTCTATACTGTGTTTATAAAAAATCAATAAAAACATGTATTAAAAAAAACCACATGGCCTGCCTTTTAAATACACTGCACCCTACCCATAGGGCTGCCTAAGGCCTACCTTAGGGTGCCTTAAATGTAAAAAAGGAAAGGTTTGGGCCTGGCAAGTAGGTGAACTTCCCATGTACACATGGCAGTTTAAAACAGCACACACAGGCTCTTCAGTGGCTGGCCTGAGACACGTTTCAAGAGCTACTCAAGTGGGTGGCACAATCACTGCTGCAGACCCACTAGTAGCATTTGATTTACAGGCCCTGGGATCATGTGGTGCACTATTCTAGGGACTTATTAGCAAACCAAATATGCCAATCATGGAGAAATCGAATGCCATTACATTTTAGATACAAGGGACATGCACTTTAGTACTAGTCAGCAGTGGTAAAGTGCCCAGGGTCATAAAACCAGCAAAAACAAAGTTCAGCACACAGCCACAACCAGAAGGTCAGAAGCAAAAAGACAGGGGAAACCATACCAAAAGATGTCAGGTCTACCAATAGTGAGGAACTCTAAGTAATCAAAACAATGTCACTATTAAGACACAGGTCTAGACCTGCACCATTGTGTTACAAGTAAGGTCGGAATGTCTGGATGTGTTACCTTAGTAGAGCCTGAATTAACACCTGAGGCTAATGGTGTCATGGACCTTTACCGCAAGTGAGTTCCGCTTCGATTATCTCATGCCAACAAGTGCCCAAAGTGCAAGGGAAACCGAGGCCCCATCCACATTTGGCCTAATAAAAAACTTCAGGTGAACGAGAAGGCCAACCGTATCAGAGGAGTGTCACCACTGTGACCTGATGGGCACCTGCTTGTTTGGGTAGTGGATTTTGTCACTGGGCCTGAGGAACACCGAAATGGCAATATCTCCAAGACCACAAACACAACAATCACCAGTGCTCCTCCTTCTGATTCATGCTGGCACTGCCACAAATTACCTGAGTTAGCAAGCGTTGTCACTCAAACATGAAGCAATGATCTTGATAACTGGGCAGAGGCAAAGACCACCACATTCCAGATTGGTGGGCCAAGCGGGATGCACAACACCTGGCCACGTGGATCAGTTCTGCCTCTGCTGACCAGCAGAACCCTCAGGTGTAGCCTGCCGGAACCACTTCATGAACTTCGCACAGACAGTCAGGTACTGTGGCATTGTACCCAAAACAAGGTGGGGGAAGAATGCATAATCAATTTGGTGGGGGGAGGGACTTTGAACTCTATTCTGTGGGTAACAATTGCCTGAAAGTTGCTTTCCCCTATCGACTCTCACTATTCTCTCACAGAACCAAGTGCCAATCTACTTTACCATTAACGACTGTTACATTGTTACCAGGGACACTGTCCCCATCAGTGCCACAAACAAATACCCTCTTATGATTGTGTGTAGTGTTTTACATTATGTGCAAAGTAGTAGTAACATGTTTTTCTTCTTTATAAATCAAAGTGCCAGTCGGGCAGTGATTTATTAACCTTTACCTAATGCTTGTGGAGTCCTCAGTCTTTAACCCCACACCACCCCTCTAAGTAAGCCTTCATCTGCTCCACTTCACTACCCTGAGGGTCAAGTGCTAAAAGGGTGTCCTAAGTGATCACTTTTCAATCCAATGGAAGATTAAGACACAGGATACAAGTGGGAAATGGCTCTGCTTCCCTCTAACTGCCCCAAGGACTCCTGAAAAAGTTCGCACAGCTATACATTGGGAACAGACCATAAACATTTCTGGTCTTCATTTAAAATCTATGATTTCTGGGACTTTAAGACTTTTGTATGCCTCGTTTGAATTACTTGGACTAACACACCTGATAACAAAGATTTGACAAATGAAATCTCAGACACAGATGAATCGTCATGACATTGAGAGATTTGGTATCACTAGTACATACAGCATGAGGATGTGATCTTGAGGATAAGTTCAGAACTCTGCAGCAGGTGCACTGAACTGACGCGCACTTTTTTTTTTAATCACATCTTTAAAACGTTGAACTTTTTTACTGGAATTGGAACTAGACTATTGCTTAGTACTGAATTATCTTATTGGAATGTGTACTTGTAACATCCACTTCCACAAAAGGTTAGATTTTCGTACGTAACCTGCCTTCTTTTGAAGCAAGTTCCTTTAGGCGCCACCATTTCTAGAAACTTAGCCTTCTGTTATTGAGGGGCAGATGTTATTGAGGGGCAGATGTATCAAGATTCCATTTTGCGATTTCTAAATAGCGATTTTTAAGGAATCGCTATTTAGAATTCGCAAAATGGAATGTATGTAACAAATCGCTAATTTTTAGCGATTCCTTAATCTTCCTTATTTGCGAATTTGCATTTTGCCAATTCGCAATTAAGGAAAAATTCCCCATGCATTGCTGTGGGCCAGGAGGCCCATAGGAATGATTGTGAAATAATTCTCAAATTGCGAATTCGCAATTTGCTAATCGCAAATTGAGAATTATTTCAAGGGTGCAGGGGTGTCTCAAAGACACCCTGCTGCACCCCTGAAATGTACATGTGTGTGCATATGGCGCACATACATGCCCTATGGCGATTCCTTAATTTGCGAAAATTTGATACATGCCAAAACATGCAAAAAGACCGTTTGCGACTCGCAAAGGCCGAAATTCTGCGAATTTCGGCCTTTGCGATTCGCGAAAGGCTTGATACATCTGCCCCTAAATCTCTTGTCATTTTCATTACAAAGGGTTTAAGAATAGTTCAGTCCAAACTATGCTCTACTCTTGAATTACCTTAAATTCCTTTCCTTTCTTGCAATATACATCTTAATGCTTAATGCATCGTTCATTTAACACACGCTACATTGTAATATTCGGGGTTTTGATAAAATCAGTGACAATTTGCTTGCAATAAATAAAATGCAGTTTTTCAACACTTCAAGAGTAGCGCATATTTTGTAGAGAACTACTGGCAATTGAATAGAGAACACTTTCTAATGACAAGAGAATAAAATAACAAAGGGATACTGGTCTAGGAATAGTGGCCATGAAGAGACTCCATTCAAAAGAACACATCTTAGCTTGTGTAATTTTGTATCCGAGGCCAGCGGGTAAACTTCCAGAGAGCACCCAAAGTAGACCCAAGAAGAAAAATTTGGGTTTAAAAAGTAGAGGGCACTTCTCAGAGATACTCTTATCACTGGACATTTTTATAAGTGCCATATGAACCTTTGAGTGACAGTTTCAATTAGTCCTGGCTTTATGCTCAACAGGGCATTGTACGTCAAAGGGTATCACACATATGAAAAATCAACTGAGTACAAAGTGCAACATGCTGCTGGCTAAGAACCAAGAACTGGCTAGATAGTAGCATGCATTACATGGGGCCACTCGGAAGCAACGCATTGTTTACTCAACCATATTTTGCGAGTGTGAGACACAGTAAAAACCAACCACCACACATGTTCAAATAAACCTTTTTATCTGCATCTAGAATTCAACGGGAGTTCAGAAAGCTACCCTCTGATGCACCCCTACTTCCTTGTGATTAGCAGCCTGCATTATACTCAGTTTAGTTAGGGGTCTGTAAAGTTATTATGCGAGCGATGTCATGCAAGGTTCCCACTTATTGGCCTACCCGTTGGTCCTTGAGTTTCATGCTTTTCTCATGCTTATACACTACTGTAGTTTTCTTTCATGAATGCTAGACAGCGCTGGTACCTTGTGAGCCTTTTGCATGTGAGTGCATATCTTGTTTGGCTTTTTTACACAAGTATTTTGAAACTGTGTTGCAGCACCAGTCCCTCATGACCATTTTGTAATCAAGTTCATACTTTGCTTACCTTTCATTTTCAGTGAATCAATACAAATTTCGCCTCCACACAAAAATGCTTAGGAAAGAACCGATTATCACCTGAAACTCCATTTTGTGCAGAATTTCGCAACCTACACCTGTTTTTTATAGACTTTGTCAGAAATACCTGAAGTGTATTAGAAAAAAAGTGATAGCTTTGCTCACAGCTAATTTAATTCCCTACCACCCACCACCCACATATTCTTGAAGCTCAAAACAATATAAGGCCATTTCAGAAGCACCTGGGAGTAAACACAGAATTCCTGTGTGAAACATGTGAAACTCTGCCTGTGAGCGGGTCAGTGTCTATAAGTGAGTCTTTCCTTGTCAGGTGAACACAGGAGGGTCCGGTTTTACATGCAGCAACCTATGAGCTTCCAAGGCCCTGATGACGTCTTGATCAAGAGATTTTGATGGAATTATAATATGAGTTAATGAAGAAGTTATAAAATTCTAGGGAGTAATCATCTTTTCATTGGGATGGCTGGAGTATGAAAAGGATCCCTGAACATCAGCTTGGAGAATACATGAACTTTGAGTTAATTTGGAAAACTTTTTGGAGACTAGAATTGTTCTCCAACAAATTACTATTAATATCAAAATGATGTTCATTTTAAGCAATCAGTGGATAACTCTAAAGTCATCAGACAGGCTCAACTTTTCTAACAAAAATGAACTCTTAAGTGGTCAACATGCTCTTAAATCAATCAGCAAATCATCAGGATCAATGTCAGTGCATGTAAATGGCACAGTCCTTGTAAAGTCATCAGATACTCTTTTTCAATGCATCCTCATAACCAGGCACAGCTCAAAACGTGTAAATTCTTCAGATGACTGCAAGAGCCTGGTGATGTCTGATGAGAAGAAAGGAGTTATTTGACAGTTGATTGATCATCCAGGGTCAGGTTTACTAAGAATTCATGCAACAAGGCAGGATGCTGCGCTACTTTGCGAGAATGGAAGAGAGATGAAGAGTGCCATATTTACAGAGATATCACACACTTCCGCTCTCTCACAGCAGTCGTGCACTTGTGTCTGCGTAGCACCAACACAGGCACCCTTGCACCATGCTGTAAAGGTGCCTGCATTATGGGCAACATTGTTTTTCTTTTGCACGGGAAACCTTCTTGCCCAAAAATAAAGAGGAAGTAACAATGAGAAATAAGCATATTTCTCCTTGTTGTGCCTCTCTGTGGTAGGCATACAATTTCACACAATTCTGGCTATACAATCCTTAGTAAATCTGGAATTGCGTGAAATCCATAGGTGAATGCACGGAAACGCCCATGCTCCACCCATTGAAATCCTACCACAACGAAATGTAATGGCTTCTAAAGTAAAACTGATTGACATGAGTCACCAACAACACCAGTTTGAAAGCTACGGCTGAGAACCTTCTCGGGGTGGGGGTGGGTGATTTGGTGGGTACCATGCCAATTTGCAAATTGCTGTTTAACGAATGTCGTTGATGATCACCAGGTTCTTACTGATGCCTGAATGATGCGATTCGAGTTACATGTATATGTTTTTTTCTATTTTTACCACAGTTTGATCTCCAGTGGATGCTGATCCATTGCGACCCCCTGCGGCCCCAGAGAGAGACCTGCGTTGAACTCCCCGCCAGGAGAGCTGTAAGACACTTTCGTGGAAATTAGTCGGGGCGGGGGCATGTGGGAAACGTAGGTCGGGCGGGGTGTATATTATAATCACTTACCGACGTTTAACTCTATCATTGCACGTGTCCCTGAGACGGATCCTGTTACTGTACCTTTCTGGGGTGTGATGTATTAGTGAGGTATGTGATGTGGGAATGCCTCTGGTGGTCAGTCCTTGCATGCAGAATGAATCGCAGGTTCAAGCAGAGGTGTCGCATTTCAGCAAAGGAAGGGTTAAAGATGTGCTGGTGCCAGTTAAAGCCGTCCTCCTGGCCTCCTCCTATCCCTCAGTCCTGCCCTGGGCCATTAATAAACATAAGGTCCGCGGGAGGCCGGCAGCAGGGCTTACCTTCCTGCCGCACACAGAAAACTCACTTGTGGGCTTTGGCTGCTGGGCTCAGAAGGGACCAGCTCTGCGTCTTGGTGTGAGCATGGCCGGCTGTGCCAGGGACAGGGGGCTGCTACTGCTCTGGGTGTTTCTGCAAGTCGTTTGCCTCTGCCTGGCACAAGTAAGTCTGACAACGCCTCTCTGCCTCTTCTCTTTTCCAGATCAGCCAGACTGGAGTGGCGGTAAGTTTTAACCCCATACTTGGAGCATCTTGTCGTGCAGGCAGACCGAGCACTAAGGACATGGGGGAGAAGAAGAGTGCGTTGGTCTGTAACGCTGCCCCACTGCCGAATGATGGGACTTAAATTACAAAGGAAGAGAAAAGGCGCTGTAAACCATGGGTGTCATAGCAGTAGCCGGTTTGCACGAGTATTAAAGCCTCTGCGTGATGTCAGCAATTGCTTTCAATTGGAATTTCGTATTTATTGTGGCGTTATAGAGCGCTGTGAATTTACTTTCAGTTTCTTCAGGGAGCTGGGGACCTCTACATTAAGACACACAGGCCAAGAGCCCCAGAAGGAGAGTTTCATAAACAAGTACTGCATAGTGAAGTGCAACACACTGAAAACTCGGCGTCAGTACCAGATATATCAGTTTTGCAAAGAAGCTGGGTGTACACGAAGTTGTTTTCATGCACTAATGGGATAACATATACTTGTAGCGCCTGGTCCATTCCTGTGGGGCGCGTATACTGCATCGAGGCACTAGTGCCAGATGGGTGTCAGGTAGACATCTAAGCTGTTGGGGGGTTTGTAGACTGAGGCACTGTGATAAGTTGATGGAGATGTTGTTGTCCTTATTTATATATCAAATTGGGAACGAATAGTGATTGATATCCGTAATTGTATAACATGACAGATGCAAATGGCTGGAGTCATTAATATGATGTAAACGAATAGTGTTGTAATAATTTTTAGAATGATTACATAAAGAACGCAGGAAGGCTGCGGTGATCGCAGGGGTTTTATTGTTGTTCTCTGTTGCTCTCCTGTAGCACGCTGCGAAGGGGGCTGGAAGGGCAGAGAGGGCACTGCCTGAGAAGGCCTATAACCAGCCCGTGCGTAGAAGGGAGGGGGGTCCGCTCCCTGCACAAAGGCTCTCATTGAGAGCCCCCCGCCTCCCCCGACGGATGGGGAATGTCTGAGAGGTGGAGGTGCAGGAAAGGAAACGTGACAGAATACCTTCTTGCTGAATGATGTAGCGGGGGAGGGGGGGGGGACAGATCCCAGCAGGATAGTCTCACATGGCAGCAGTTGTTTTAGTCTCCCCTGTGACTAGCAGACTTGTTTCCAGCTGCAGATAATGCGGGAACTCCCCGAAGCATCTCGTAAACTCTAGTGCTGTCAGCTTCATGTCCCCAATATAATCCAGGGGCGTAACGCAAACCCCTGCAGTCCCCACAGCACCCCAACCCTCGAGTCCACGGGCTATGAGTATGTGTGAGATATGGAAGCGCCCGGAGCCCTCGTCACATTCTGCAGCGAGACCCCATTATTGTTACGCCACTTACATAATGTGCCATGACCTCCGGGCTAGGGCTGGTGGTGGCTGCAACCCCCCTGGTGTATTCCTAGTTAACATCATGCCTAAAACGGGGCTGTGCGAGCACCCGCATTGACCGAAGTAATGCATTTCCCAGCTCGTTCGCATGAATAGAACATTCATCCCCAAAAAGTGGAAAATGAAAGTTTTCCCTGTGTGCTTTGGAACAGGGTCTGTTCCGTATATAGAGATAGAAAGACGGACATTTTAATGTATATGATGAGCTCTAAATCAATGAACCATAAAACAGCTTGCTTTTGCATCCCCTCGTGGAATAACGAGGGACCCCCATTCGAGAAGTTTCCACACTCCACAGCTAGAGCATAGGCAGGGCTGGAGAGCGCGAGGCCAGAGCGTAGGCAGGGCTGGAGAGCGCGCGGCCAGAGCGTAGGCAGGGCTGGAGAGCACGCGACAGTGCCAGTTCAACACGCAGGTGTGTGTTCGGAGAAGGTCTATGCGGCTCTGTGGATATAGGGTTTGGGGAATCCAGAGTGAGGCGGGCTACGGTTTACTATATTAAACTATAAGTATCAACCTGAACGCTAACCCATGCACTCGCTGTCTGGTTTCCCCGCAGAGAGGCCCAGTTGGACCCAAGGGGCTACCAGGCCCCCCCGGACCATCGGGAGTTCCTGGCATCGATGGAATAGACGTGAGTCCCGCTTCTCTCTTTCCACCGCTTCAGTTTCTTCATTTCTCGGTCTAAGTGTCTCTCTCCTAGTCTCGCTCATTTCCACCGTCTCGATGTAGTCTTTGTCTCTTTCCCACTGTCCGCCCTCACCCTCTCTCTCGCTGAGTGTGTTTCTCTTTCTTTCTATGTTTCCTTTCTCCCTCTCTTGTTCTACATTTCACTACCCCCATGTTCCCTTTTCTTCCTCTTTCGCACACTTTCTTTCTTCTTAGCTTTCCCCATTTATCTCTCTCTTTCTCTCTTCCCCAGTTGTTTCCCTTTCCCATATAGGTGTCTATTTATCTCTCTCAATCGAGCCCCTACCTGTAAATCTCTCCGTTCTAACGACTGGTTCCTTTAGTTCAGGAAAGAGAGAACTCATGATGTGTTGTTTTTTTTCCTCAGGGGGAGAGGGGTGTCGATGGCTTTGGTCCTGGCACAGTGGTAAGTGGAGAGACGATCAGCTGAAACCTGGCTGTTTCTGAGTTCTTTGGTGAATTACTGTTTATGAGCGCCCTGAAGCGAACTAATAACCTCTCTGCGCTTGCCTCGTAGGGTCCAGACGGGGAGCCGGGGAAGGCGGGAGCCCCCGGGTTGCCAGGACTGCCCGGTGCTGATGTGAGTAAACTACCGTTAATTTCTCACAGCTGACTGAACTTGAACGGGCGGACTCTGATGTAAGGGGAATGTGACGTGTAAAGGGCGGGAGGGGCTCGGAAGAACCCGCACGTAAATGGATGTCGTCTGTGTGTGAATTCCTGCTTGAGCCTGGCTCTATAAGTCCTGGACTTGGTGTGTGGACAATGCTGGCAGTGTACGGGAGAAGGGCAGGCAGGGAGAGTCTCTGGTTGCTTCTCCTGGGGTAAAATACCAGCACTTCCCCTGCTGTCCTCGCACAGAGCTCTTATTGTTACAGTAAAACCCCTCACCCACCTCTATTTCTGCTCTCACTTGTCCATTGCACGAATTGGAGCCCTAAAGCATCTAGCGCCGCTGTATTTCCATGACTGTCGCAGGGATAGGAAAGAGGTATGGTGCGACCTGCAGTAAGTGTGGCGGTGGAGACTTCAAATTCCCACTTCTCCAAAACGTGCCTCTCCAATGAGGCCACAATGGGCTCGAGCATCCCCGCTGACACCTCTATGACGCCCCCACCAGCCCAGCTACTCCTTTCCCATTTCCCATAGCATCACCTGTTGGATACTCTCATTAGCATCACATGAATGTTGGGCAACACAGGACTTCCGGATTTAAGTGGGCAGGGTCTTTGTCACTGTTGGAACCAGAGGTCATTTGTTTGGTCTCGGTTACAGAAAGCTTTAGCTGTCAGTTGGCAACACCCGTTGTCCATTAAATAACACATCCTTAAAGAGGCCTGTGGATCAGCCTCTTGCTCCTGATTGAATGACTTAGTTTTCCGTCTCTGAGGTCTGCCTTTGGTTCAGTAGCTTTCCTCCCTATTTTATGCTTACCCATAACAGTGGTCTGAATGGATGAGTTGTATCCTTTCACAGCTGAGTTGATGGGATTCTTTCTTTAGTTTGCTTTTGGCACTCCATGGGAGAACATATGTGTTTCCCTACTCTTTCCCACGATTGTTTCTGTGCTCCCACGTGCTCCCTTTTACTCCCCTCCATAATCCTTCCACACTCCCTTCCCCACTGTTCATGCTTTTGTATTTTTTTTATTGTATTTTTTTTATGAGAGCCCAGTCCTTGCAATGTGCTGTTGAGCCACTTGCTTCATATATTTGCACTCAAAAGCATTTAATTTCCTTTTTTTGTACCTACGTACTCTATTTGTACTTACATTTTTGCTTCTGCCCTACCTGCTCCCCACCCTGCTATCTTTTAAATTTTTATTTTTACTGCACTTATTTTAGATAATAGTCTGCCAGATTTTAAATGCTACCAAACTTCTCACTTCAATTTTTGTACTTGCACACACATCTTTTTTTTAATTTGCCGGTTTAACATGGTTGTACACCATATCAGATTGGCAATCTAAAAAGTAATGGAATGAGTATGTATCAAGATGCAGGTGCACATATGCCACAAAGCACATGCACACATTACCATATTCTTTGACAGAAAACCCATTGAAAAATTGCTGGTCATGTGTGGGCATGCATCTTGCTAATAATAGAGTATTAGCAAAGTCAATACGTGTTAGGATGGCTAAGCAAGGCCACGTAGGCTTCAATTAATTTATACTTATTGCAAATAGTTTACAATCAGTGACAGTGGTACCTAATACAATCTGATGGGCAGTAATGCGAAAAGAGCTTATTGGTGGTTCAAAGATAATATGAAACTATAACTGTTTGTTTCTGTCTGGGTCTAATACATCAGTTACATTTATTTAAAGACCAAATTATGTGCCTGGCTCACCACTTGTTTAGGCCCAGCCAACTGTATGGCCTTTGCGTTAGCATGGTTGCCCAGTAAAAATGCTTGGATCATTTGGGACCACTGGTTATTACTCGAGATGCATTCCTCTCCATGTCTTTGCCGCTATAGGGATTGATCAACTGCATACAAAATCAGTCTTGATCTTGAAACAAAATAAACAGTCCAGCCCAAACTAATAGAGGAAGTCTCCTTTGAACGAGAACAAACATGCCAGACACTCATTAGACTTTTACAACTCATTAGGGAGTTGCACTTAAAACCATTATGACACAGAAATCTTTGGATCCACATCTGGACATACCCATGCTACTAAAGGTATCTCACCTTGACTGTAAAAAACAGCAGATGTCATAACAGAATCACGCTAAACCATAGTTATCTCTATGGGTATATTCCATTTTATTTAGTGTTCCCAAAGCCCTTACATATAGAGTTCCGTTTAGGACTGGATATCTGTTGGAAATCACCGTCTGAATGCTTACATGATAGCTCTCCCCTCTGGTGCTTGGATGGTGCCAGCAGCAGTAGTAACATTCACAGGCCTCGCATACAGGCAGCTATCTGTCTTTTGTCAAATACATGTTGTTTGCTATACAATACCTAGAGTAGGCTTTGAGCCAACTCCTTACTCATGATTGGATTGCTTTCTGGCCAATCACAGTTTAAAGCTCCTTATTTGATTTTCCTTCCTTTTCTTGTTTTTGTAGCACAACTGGAGCAAAGCTTCTTTACAGTCCCTTTGAAGGGATGAGCTGTATCCTTCCACTGCCACCAGCAGGAACTTATCTTTTCATTTGTGTTTTAGCACTCCATGGGAGTACATGGCTTTCCTCGCTCTCTCCCATTCACACTCAGCACTACACACTTGTCTGTTGCTCTCCTAAGCCTCCAGTCCCAGGACCCCCTGGATTAAGTTTTTAAAATTTCCTTTTTTTTGCACATTGCTATCAGAGCACTCAACTTCCTTCTCGTCCGTTGCGCCCCAGCCCCTATATGTTCTGACCCTTGATATATTTTTTTTAAAATATTTTTTTAATTATTGTCGTTCATTAGCTGCACTCTTCTTATGGGCTTCTCACATATATTTATTCATGTCGCATCCACACACCTTCTTTTTTTCTTAATTTACTGTTTCCTAAATGACCATCCGGAGTCTTGAAATAGTAAATTGATAAAAAAAAGTATTAAAAATAAATCAATATAAGATGGTTGACCTTTATGACCTTCTCCATGCAAAAATTCACAAGCATCAGCAGTCATTTGAGGATGGCATTACACGATGTAAGTGCATGCATGCAGACATGCAGCCAATCATCTTGGAGTGTTTCTTTGAACTTTAAAAACTCTTTCCAAAATGCGCATGCACAGCTACTATCTAGTAAAACAAGCATTTGCAATGCAATAGGTCTGGCATTATTGAAAGTTTGAGTATTGGTGTTGCTAATAATTTTGCAACGCCAATTGCTAAAACTTTCAATAATGCAAAAGCTATTGCACTGCAAATATTTTTTTCTATTTATGTATTTTTTAAACAATAGTGGCACCCGCACTTTAGCTTAAGATGTTTAAAGCTAAAATGCAGGTGCAGCTATTCTAAGAAATGTAAGGAAATAGAAAAAAAATGACACAGGGAAGCATTTTTTTTTCTATTTCTTTACCGATGCAGCAACTGTACGAACTTGAACTCGGGGGATGGGGCATGGATGACGAACAGGAGGAAACCTGAAAAGAGCAGTATATTACTCTTCCTATGTGTGCTGCAGAATTCAGCATACATGAAAAGAGGAAGTAACAAGAAAAAAAGGCATAGCTCCTTGTCACGCCTCTGTCCGGTAGGCACACCTTTTTGGCCCAAGCACAGATTTACAAGTATTTGTAAATCTGGACTTGCATCAAAATACATGAGTGGATATAAAGGAATGCCCATTCTCCACCCATGTAACTCCCCCCAGACAGTAAGAAACACATGGCAGCCATATCTAGGACCTAGATTGCGTTATTTTTTATTTACTAAACCATGAAAAGCCACATAAATCAACTTTGCACAGCCCAGTAAATGCTAAAATGTATTCTTTATCGAGGCTCCACCACAATAGTGGCACAAACCCAACTGAAAATCTTAGTTAAAGTGGGCCTCTGTAACTGTTCTGCTCCAATGATAAACAACAGCTTGACCTGCTGCTTCTGGGTACTGGGTATTACTTCGTACATGTGTGATGGAAACTTACACAAAATACACACAACTTATCTAAATCCTAAAGTATGGTTCTTGGCCTAGCCAAAATGAAATCCAAAACCTATACAACTAACGATAATCAAATTGACAGTGTCGATATATATTTTGTTACATGGGCTTATTACTGAATACAAAATTGAACTGTCAATTCTTGCTTAATGCCTAGGCCCAGTCTCTCAAACGAGTATTCCATAGCATTGAGGGGTTCTCTAGGCAGGCTGGCCGATCCCATATCAGATCAACTATTGATCTATACAAAGCAAAATGAATTCCAACAGCTACCTTCGGTTGTGAGGTCTGGGGATACAAGGATTGCAATCTAATTCAGGTGTCGGAAAATACATTGCTGAGAAAGGTTCTGAGGTTGCACCTAAGTGTTCCAATTCTGGTAACAGAAAAGTGTAAATTTGATCAAAATCAAAGGGGTGGTGTAAGCGACATCACAACAAACTTTCAGTTCTATAAGATTACAGGGAGTGGCATGACCTCACCTCAGACTCCATACGGATGGGCCACAGAGAAGACAGGGACTACTTGCCCCAACTGTCCTAGGTGAAGTACTTTACCACCGGTGACCTGGGGTACATCCTACTATGATTCTGTAAACTGTACCAAGTACATGCATCTGCACTTGACATTCAGGGTATTGAGGGTGAGCTGCCAAATGCTTCTCAGAGAGGTAGTGTGGTGGGCTATAGCTTAGGTATCAACAGTTAACCAAAAGACAATTTTTGCCCAGGCCAGCACTTATCTTTTGGTTAAAAGACATTACTTTACTCACACAGCATAACATACTACACAGAGTAATTAGGGGTGTCAGACACAGAGTTGTAATCTTGTTTGCTATTGTCAGTGAGGTGCTACACCCTTTCAGTACCCTACCCTCATTGCAGAGTTTCTTAGTGTCTACAATCTGTGGAGTGTAACACGGGACAAGCCTCTGGTTATGCATAGGTGCAGTGCTCCAAAGCTTAAGTGTGCACAACAGTTCAGTTTGCTATCACCTCTTCAACTTTTCTGTAAAAAGTCTAAAGTTTGTAGTCCGGGATTCCTTTTGCTTCCTCAGTCTTTCATTCCACTCACAGTTTAGGCTCTGAGGTGACCTGCATTATGTAGTGCTGTTCATCTCGTGAAGGGTGGGGGAATGCAATGGTGCTACTCCTGCAGCAGTGGTTCTCAAATTGGTTGGGGCCGTAGCTGTGGCCTCATACGGAAATTGATGGCTGATCGAAATAAGCCTCGCAGCTCTCATGGCAGCCATTGTCTTTAGCTGTTGCAGCTTCTAGGTGAAGACGGGCATTTAGATAGCAGGGTGGCTACCAGGCCAGTTAACAGCAGTCTGTGATAGTTTTAGCCAGCCAGAGCTTCTGCCTTGGCAGCAACAAGGAATATCCATTCCAAGTTCGGGATTGGCAGCACAAGGCTCTTGGGCATACCACAGGATTCCAATCACACAATATTCCTGTCAGTTTCAAAGCCCTGGCACAAGTATTGGCAAGAACCACTCAGGGAGAACGAGGGACTCCTTTAATACATTAGTTGATTCTGGATTCTCTCTCTTGTAGTTGCGTACTTTCTCTGGTTGTTTCTCATCCAGGGAACATACTGAACTTCTCCTCCTGGACAGTCTCACCCCCTGCAGGGCCAGGCATGCTCCTTCTTTCTTACATCAGGCAATTAGGCGGTCCTTCAGGCAGCAAGAGCAGCCTTCAATCAATGTCACCTCCCAGCGGAAGACTTCACTGTCCTGCAGACACAGACCTGGTCTCCCAGCAGTCCCTTAAATACTCTGTGGAACAATCACTTCCTTTGTCTTGAAGAATTTTGAATTGAAACAAAATGGGATAGTTTGGATCCCACTTTCATACACATTTTCCAGGAAGGGGATGTGAACCCGCTGTCTAAGGTTTCAGAACTGATATATGTTAATTCACTTTCAAATGCCATTTTGTGGCTCTTAACCCATACACAGCCTTTGTGCAAGGCAGTGACTCTCGTGGCAGGTAGCTATGATGCTGTCCCAGGCAGGAGTTTCCAAAACAAGGGCAAAGGGAAGTGTCAGATCTTGGCACCTTGCTGTCACCTGCCTTCATGAAGCAGTAACCAGGGACACAGACAAAAAAGGCAGGTCCTTCCTAGGGACCACCTCACCTTGAACAACAGGAACTGCAGTCTCAAGTCTCACCCCTACAATAACTAAATGACAGTGCTCAGGAAGAACTAATCAGCAGTTATGTGATAACAAGGACTTCATTTAATGTCTAAGAGTAGCCCTGTTGCCACCCTCTACCCCCCAGTGTATGGATTTTCATCCTTCAGCTGCCTGAATGCATTCAATATACGTCCACTATTTAGGGATAGTGTATACACCATCCATCGTGTACTGTGCCTTTCAATATTGATCCTGGTGGTCTCACTACACAGACTTTCACTTCATACAGAATCCTACAGAATTCTACTAACATACATGTACCAGACACTCACTGCATGTTCACTCACACAACACACACATGTAACGTCAATGCAAGGATCTGGGGTTCACAGAATATCAGAATTTTTCAGGGACTACCACCACTAAAGAGTTTCTTAGTGTCTACAATATCTGGAGTGTAACACAGGACAGTAGATCACACTCTTCCTGACATAGAGAATGAGGCCAGATCACACAATAAGTCACAAAAACCTGGAACGCTGACACCACTGCTCTGTGTGACTTACCCAGTAGTCCTAAACCCTATATAAGGGCTTGATCTGTGCACCTCCTTCAGGTCACAGAACATGTTCTACACCTCACATTACCAAGGACAGGTCTAGGCATTTGTCCACAGAGCTAAACTAGAAGTCTAGATACCACTTTCCAATAAAGTCTGGAACTCACTGCAGGGCTACATGTCCCTTTACAATACAGGGGACATTCCCATCCCAACATGTGCAATTTAATATTACCCAGTCACCGCAGGAAGTGATTTAATGCAAACTTTGTTCATTATGGCATCCCAGGAACTGTCCTCATGGAAATGGATAACTCTGCCAGTGGCCCTGCTCCCTTCACCTTCAGGAGTTTGGTGAAGGACAACTGGATACCTATTGTGGACCACAATAATGATAGCATTTTACAAGCATGCAAATACGCAGTGATTCAATATAGGTAAAAGCCATGCAGCAGCTAACTTCATGGCATTTGAACTGATTAACGAATTTTTGTGAGGATTGGGAACAGTCATGGGTTTTAAAGTAGTATGTAGGGATTGCAATTAGAAGCTGAGAACCCCAGGTGCATCTTAATCGACTCCTGGGTTGCAAACTACAAATAACCTACTGGTATTCTAGAAGTGATTCTGAAGTACACTTGTCAACTGATTATAGACATAGACCTTCATGTTTTTAACAATCCTTCGAGCATTTATTTTCACAGGTTCTGTAAAATTGTTATTATTTCCCATTTTCAATTATATGTTCTCAAGTTATTTTTTTTATTGACATTTTTTATCGAGCAAAGCCATCAAGAAGCATCCAATATTTGCACTTAACAAATACTGCAAACTTGGACCAAAATACAAAATCTTTGTTCATTAATCATTAATTACCGAAAACATCAACAAAAAATTATCATCACATTAACAATCAACAAAATACTCCCAAACCCGCGAAAATGTCTTAATTGCCCCCACCCGTTTGGCATAGGCTTCTTCGAACTGCTTCGTACGTTGTTATTATTTCCCATTTTCAATTAAATGTTCTCAGATTAGTCAAATTATGCAAAGTGTATTTTTTCAAAAGTGCCACTACAGTTTAAAATTGATTCAGTGAACTGCATTTAGTCAAAAAGGTAAATCTTTCAAAATTGCCCTAGGTGTATTATAGTAAAGACCTATTTGCAGTATATTTGCAAACCTTTGTTACTTTGCGTTGAACATCATATATAACGCTACTAGCATAGCACCAACCATACTCTACTAATTAGGTTTGTCTCTGTTCTCTGAAACATATGATTATGCTTATCAAGACCTGTTATTTCAATGCCAAGTGAATGTCTTAATCTCCACTCACTTTCGTGTTGCCTTGTGGTTCAAGCAGAAAAACATGAAAGGCTGTTGGAATAAACATCAGATCAAGGATTGTATCGTGACAATTACATAGTACAGCCGATTGCAGTAGAAATAACAATGCAATACTATCACTTTGTCCCCAAATTTACAAATATTTACAAACATTTTTATTTCAAGTTATACTAGTAGGGAACATTTATTTTCAATAAGAAATAGTGATTATATAGTTTCATTTGGTTTATCAGAAAAAAGATTAAAGGGTTCCAAATAAAAAATCTCCCCCAAGTACAAAACTTACACATTGATACAATGTCGAAGATGTTCACAATAAGGCACTGATTATTATAGAATGCCATGAATAATTATGGATTTCGTTTCCAAATGAAAGCATGGTGAGATTAGGGTACACCGTTCTCTCCGATATATCCTAGAATATACATGGAAGTTTAAAGATTTGGGGCCTGATTTAGATCTTTACTGGATATCCTGTCCTCCGAAATATAAATCCCATTATATCCAATGGGATTTATATTTCAGTGGACGTGATATCCGTCACCGCTGTGGCAAAGTAACGTGTTGTCAAGATCTAAATCAGGACCTTAGCTCAGGAACAGGCATGTTTGTACTGAGAAAATTTCCACTTTTTAGTACACGAACAATGTGGGACCTGTGTGATACAGCTTTGGAATAAAACAATTTACTTCTTTTCCATGAGTCATGCAAAATATATTTGAAAACAATATGACCACTGGAAAATACAGTCTTTTCCAGAGAAAAATAGTTTTTTTCTTAGAGGTAATTAGTTTCACATCAATAGAATTTATCTTGAATTGCTATATATTGATGAAGCACTGTGTAGTAGAAGGACACAGTCATACTATTTCAGACCACAGAACAAAACATTGGGACTTCAGAGGGGATACATCCTGTTAACTTGTTACCTCCACTCTGTCAGAAAGAAAAGTCAACAATATGATCCCACCATTCTGAAATCAGGGGTCCCAAGAATACATTTAGAGCTTCTGACAAGTGCACAAATCAGCTACTATGTGACAGTAATAAACATTTACTTGCAAATTAAATGAGGAGCAAGTTGACAATGATATATCTGGACCTTTAAACCTTTATATACCTATTTAAGTAAAAAATATATTAGAACACTTATAAACAGTCTTCAACAACACAAAGAGATGCCAACTTGCTTGTTGCTCCTTTATTTCAATAGGTAGCACCAAATACAGAAATTTAGGAATCTGTCAAACATCAAAATAAATGCACCAATCACACCAGACAACATTCATACATACCGTTCTGTTCTGGGTAAGCTATATATATATTTTTTAAAGGTGAAGATCTAAAACAGACCAATTCCTACAACACATTCAACTGGCATAGACTAATTTTAACCCTAACATTGTAGCTCTTGCATCAGTAAAATCCTCCAAATGAGAAACATTTATCCATAAAAGTTTTCTTTGAACAATGAGAATTACTATTATCTAAAAAACACACCTTACCCTTTTTAGTGAGTTTTGAGGCGTATGTCACATATAACAATTTTGTCTCTCACTTATTATAATAAAGTATTTATTTTTTAGAAGAGAGTTTTGATCCTGAATATTAGAAGAAATATACTAGACTAACCTTTTTTTGTTTTAAATTTATTTATCCTTTTATTGACATGCCATAAACATCTTACATAACAGTGCAGGCATTCGTGTGTACATCCTTCATGTTTTGATCTTTGTATTTTCCTCCTCATTCTCCCCCATCCACCCTCCCCCATGGGCAGATACCAATTCCTTCCACCTCCTGGACCAGAGTATGTTTATTCCTGACTCTGTTGCAGATTCTTGTAATGCAATGTTAATAGATAAGCTGTGACTGGGCTCCATACACCCTTTGGTCGAGGTGCTACCAGCAGTTCTTCCGCATACACATTTAACTAATCTCTACAAAGCACAGTATCTTTTATCCATTGTTCCACTTTAGGAGCCGCCCCTCTCCCCCAGTGTCTAGCCACCCATCTCTTAGCTAATAGTGTTATTCTACTAATTAATTTCCGACTTCCTGGCTTTAGAGTGTCGACCAGACCCAATAGGCATAGCTGTGGGGTGCAATGTATGCATTCACCCACCTTTTCGGACATCACCTGTACCACCTGTATACAAAACCCATAAATAAGTGAGCAGGACCAGGCCATGTGCATGAAGTCTACTGCCAGTGTCCCACTTCTGGTGCATCTAGAATCCACCTCAATCCCATTTTATACAGTTTCAGTGGTGTGTAATACGACTGCTGTAGGTATTTGAAATGTATTATCCTCAAATTGCAGTTTGCCATGAGCTTCCCAGTAAGTCTGCAACATGTCTCCCAGTTCTCCTGTGTCTAGGGTGGGTCCAGTACTTCATTCGAACTGTCTAGGCCAGCTCCTCCGCTGTCCCTTGTCTCTCTTTGAGAGGTCTTGTATAGTTGTGTCACAAGGTGTTTACTTGAGGTACTTAGCAACCTCATCTGTAGTGCATCTAGTGTGTCAGGTTCATCTGCGAATTGCGAGTATAGTGATCATACCACCACTGGTATGTAAACACTACCAATGGTGTCTGCGGCTGTGATGTCCCAAATTCATCCCGTGTTAGAAGCGACCCGCCCTTGTGTAGGTCTCTTACTGTGGTTATGCCTGCCTTCGCTAATATTTCCTGTGCTTTCGGATCTTATGTTGCTGCTATGTCAGGATGAGATATCAGCAGCAGCGCTGGTGCATACATAGTTGTCTTCTTCGCCCTAGCGCAGAGTGCGCACCAGTCCTTTGATGTGCTATGAATAGTGTTGATCTCCAGTCTGGTTATCCCTTGGTGCTAATATAGTAGTATCGGTGCGAGGGACGTCAAGTGTATGTCATCGTTCTCTACCGCCAGATGTGGCAGATATTGTGTAGGGAAATACCAATTGTGCGCGAATTGCGCTTGTGCACTGAGGTAATATAAATACGTATCCAGAGCTCCCTTTTCCCCCATTTGTACAGCGATGTCAAAGTAGTCTAGATGCCCCTGGGTTGTTTGCCTGCCTATGCCCTCCCACTCCAAACATATCAAACGTACAAAATGTGTCTTTAGGGACTTAAAGAAATCTATTGTCAGCGCTACAGGGATATTGACAGACAGGTTTAGTAACCTGGGTAATACTACCATTTTCATGACCACTGTTCATTCGGCTAATGAGAGAGGCAGCCGTATCCATCTACCCACTTGTTCCTCCAGCTTCACCATAGCCCTTCCGTAGTTTTGCCTTATAACCATTTCTGGGTCTCTATATCTAAATACACAGAGATATTTGATGGGTTCAAGGCTCCATTTTAAGGGATATTCTAATGTGTGTTGTACTGTGATTTGTGTGAGGGGGAACACCACTGATTTGTTCCAGTTGATGCTCAGTCCGGTGTACCACTTGAATCACACGTATTTTCAAATCAACGGAGCCAGTTGTGTTTCCGAAACTTGTACATACAGGACCATGTCATCCCCATATAGGGATATGGCTAGGCGGCGCTGTCGAAATCGCAGGGCTGTATCTGCGTGTCTCTGTTCGATCACACATGCCAATGGTTCCAGTGCTAGTGTGAACATTATTGGTGATAGGGGACAGCCTTGTCTAGTTCCCCTATAAACCCTGAATGGTTCTGAGATTTCAGCATTGACACGTATTCGAGCCATTGGGTTACTATATAACAGGTGGATGTACTGCAGAAATGCCAGCAGCATCCCCATGCGCTGGAGCACCGTGAACATATAGTCCCTTTGTTTGGAATCAAATACTTTGACGGCATCCAGCAGCACCGCCGCCACCTTAAGCTTCGGATCCAGTTGGTGTAGGATGACGAATAATGTTTGTAAATGATATGTCGTTGAATGAGTTGGTACAAAACCCAATTGGTTTGGTAGGACTAAGTTGGGTAAGAGCGGCTTTAAATGCATAGCCAGTATCTTTGCCAGTATTTTTGTGTCTAAATTTATTAGTGGTAATGGTCTGTATTAATCACATTGTTCCGGCTCCTTATCTGGTTTTAGCACCGTGATTATTAGGGCATCATGCAGTGTCGGTGGGAGTATCTGTTTTTCACATGCTTCCATATACATAGCATGCAGATGTGGCTCTAGGGTGTCTTCATATGTCTTGTAAAATTTGCTTGGTAAGCCGTCGCCTCTGAATGCCTTCTTATTAGGTAAGTTGTGTATGGCCTCTACCACCTCCTCTATAGTGATTGGCTGCATCAGGTAATCTCTCTGGTCATGCAACAGCCATGCCAGAGCTATGTCTTCTAGGTAGCTAGTGGTATCTTTCACACTCGAATCCACCCACTGCCCATACGATTAACTATAAAAATCTGTACATTGGGATAGAATGGCCTGAGTGTCATGGTACACATCTCCAGTTGTATTTGTTATTGCAGTAATATGTGGTTGTATCTTTGCTTTAGCAATTTTCACTGCCAAGGTCCTGGCCCCCCTCCCTCACCATATGATCTTGCTTTCCATTTCTGGACATATGTAGTACCTCCTTCCCACCAGGTACATTATTATACTCCCTATGGGATTCCCTCATTTCTGCCAATACCTTACAATCTGGATTTCATGCACATCTATTTTCTAATATTTTCAGTTTACTTTCAATATTGCCCAAACACGTATGTATCGATTTTAAGACCCCGGCCTGCACCCCCATGCATTCTCCTCAAATAGTGGCTTTAAAGGCTTCCCACAATATTCCTGCTCCCTCCTCTGATTCCTCATTTTCTTGGAAATATCTTATGATCGCATTCCCTACACTGTCTTTTTATACCGGGTGTAGTAGGGATGAGGTTTGCAGTCGCTATTTGAATAGCGGGCGCCTATATGTGGGGATTTGGAACTCCAGCAGAAATGGGGCACGGTCTGACAGTGTTCTCGGTAGGTGAGCTACCTGTACCTTCAACGTACATACCTCCTGCGTTGCTAACCAGTAGTTCAGGGAGACCATGTGTTATGTACTGCCAATATGTATCTCCCTTCCCTAGTATCCGGATTGCACGCTCTCTACACATCCACCACCCCAGACATGTTGTCTCGCAACACCTGGGCTGCCTCCCTTGCCACACTGTTGTGGCCGATCTGTCCAGCTCGGGGTCTATGTACATATTTATGTCTCCTTCCCACAGTAGCGCCTCCACCTACCATGTAGTTAACCTCGTCCATATTTTGGTATAATATTCAGACATTTGGGCCATATACATTAACTATTGTCACTCTAGTTCCCCCAAGGCATCCCTGCACTATAATATATCTCCCTTGCTCATCTGTTTTGGTGTGTGAAAGCATGAAGTGGGTGTCCCTTTTTTATAAGCAAAAGTACCCCCCTGTAGTAAGAGGAGTAGGATGAGGCAATTCTTACAGTCGCCCATCTGCTTCCTGTTTTGTGTTCCGTGGTCCGTGCTAAGTGCGTTCCCTGTAATAGTGCAACTTGTATTTTGTTTCGGTCCAAGGAAGCTAAAACGTTCCTATTTTTTTGGGGTTATTCAGGCCTCGGCTATTCCAGGTCAAGAATCTAAGTTGTCCCGGGTGTCTTGTCTCTATTTTATATGTGGGGTTTAATGTCTGTGGGGAAGTGTGTTGGTGAACCAGCAAGGAGATTCGTATTGAACAGTTTGATGCATTGCCTCTTACATACAACAACTATAAACACTCCCCACTCCCACTTCAGCACCCCAATCATGCTAAAGCCATCCCATGCGCCCTTAACAACCCAACATTTATATTTTAACATTTAGGGTGTACCCTCTGAGGGTCGCTAGAGGCCTTGCTCCCTCCAGGTGTGCGGAGGTGGCCGAGATACCATATTCATGCTGTCCAATATGTCAAACTTCAGTTATGGGTACCACTGCTTTATATAACCCGTTATACTTGTGCTGTATCCTTATAGGCAACAACAGATATCGCATATCACCATCTGTGTGAGACTGCCTGACCGCCTTACTTTGGTTCTGCTTTGGCTGTGCTGCCTCTACTCATTTATTGGTTAATCGTCCTCCCCAGCCTCGGATTGGTAACGCGGGCACTCGGGCAATGCCCGAGGGGCTGGTGTCTGAGTTCCTGCTGTGGGCTGCTTTTTTGAGCAGTCTGGGGCCGATTTGGGCGGTGTCTCTATTTTTGAAATACAGCCAGCGGCCCAGTGGGTGGCTTAGTGGCCTTTCTGCAGGTAGATGGGCGCTCATTACCAACTCACCCGCCCCCCCCCCCCGGTTTAGTAACAGGCAGAGGTATCACTCCGTTTGTCTCGCTGGCCCATTAATGTATGCACATACTGAGCAGGGCAGGGGGCCTCAGTAGAAGTGGCCTCACTTGTTTTCAGGTGTTTTCACTAGTGTAAACTAATGCGTGCATTTGTTTAAGCCCCCCCTCCTTCTTTTTAATGCAATTACGCTGAAGCAGTGATTTGAGGAAAGGCATTATGCAAATGGGGGCCGATTTTTTTGTGTGTGCCCGGGCCGATTTTCAATCCCAATCCGACCCTGGTCCTCCCTTTCCAGGTTCTTCGACTCATTGTATGCTTCACTTGTGTTCTCTGCATCCTGCAGGGCTGATTTCTGGTTTCTACTCGTCGCCAGCGTCTTCTTCGGGTCCGGTTTCTTTCCATGTGTTGCGCTTGTCCGAATTTACTTTGATATACTCCATTGCCGCTTTGAGAGTTGTGAAGATTTGCTGCTTGTCCCCTAGGTCAATTGGCAATTGCGCTGGGTACAGCATCTCATATGGTATTTTTTCTCCCTGTAGTTTCTTTTTCACTGTCGTGAATTCTCTGAGTACCGCTTGAACTGTTACTGTAAATACTAGGCTAACCTTAACAACATCCGTCTTTTTGAGTACACTAATGTTTGGCAATTGTTGGCTCAAAATAGTTCTCACCTCATGCCTTAGTATATAAGGGTAGTGTAATGATGAGGCCAATCATTGGTATAGATCAGATGTATTGTAGAAATATAAGGAATACAGGTGAGTGCCAGGGAGCAGCTACAAGGCAGCCTTCTTCTCTGTAACCGCTCCACTCTTCTTAAGATGCACACTCTACATTCTAAATACATCACAGCATTCCTACCACGAGGCATACATCTTAAAGATACATAACAAAAGTACAACATAACAGGTAGGCATTATATTTGCGTAGTGCTGCTCTCAATGAGCCACAGTGCCATTGTTCACTACCCAGACATTAACTTCAGTTCACTTTACTGTTAATACTGAATGCAGGTAAAATCCTCACCCTGCTCCAGGAACTTCCCCAGTACTCAGAAGGATGGGCAAATAGCTCACCATTTAATCAATGGCAAGCCAATTGTTACTTCCTTGGAAGGTTTTCTGAAGTACTGATTACGTTGGAAAGTCACATGGGCAGTCCAGCACAGCACCAGATACCTTTTCGCAGAGTATAGGTGCCTAGCCAATCGTGGTGTGCAGCATCAAAGGAGAAATTCTAGGCAGTTAAGTGAAAACTTCCATAATCCAGGAAACATATTAGCAAATACACTGGGAAGTCCAGTAGCACTGTACATTACTTATTCCACAATTACCTGCTACGCTGGCATTTTGCCTGTTCCATAACATAACGAAGGGGTGCTTAATGGATACAGTTTACTGCACTGACATTTTACTGGTAAATATCATCTGATCTAAAAGCAATGGAGGCTGGTAATTCCAATGTTGTGTAATGAAAGGTGGGCCCAGTCACATTTCGCCATTCTCAACCTAGTGGTCCCTTTGGGAAAATACCTTACCCCTTTTTCATCTCTAAATAAGTGAATACCTACCTACCTGAATTCTCTCCTTATGTTATTGCCTTGGGAGCCTGCACACATGACCACACATTTTGATAACCTAGGATATATATTAGCCCTTTTTCTTCCCATGTGAGCTTTTCATCCTTTATTGGATTATGGGAGAGTGCATGTGACAGTGACTAATTCCGAACATATTTATCTGAATACAGAATAAAAATTGACCACACCTATTTGCCACCACAGTCTTCCTTTTTAAGATGATTAATATTAACTAGACTGAAATTACAACATTGGCCTAGGCTAGAGTGTACTTTTACCTACTCCAGTGCCTACCACTGTGTTATGTGCTCAAAGCTGAACACTGACATACGCTAATTTCAGTCCTTAATATTCTTTCTGAGATTGTCAGTGACAAATTCCAGATCTTGTTCTCTCTTGATATGTTGCATGTTAGTATACACATATTCTTGTTGTATAGCCTTTAGTGTAAGTTTCTACTTTGAGCTAGAGACTGATTCAATCAGTTCTGCATCTTCCTATTTTTAATATAAAATCCAAACAATTATTTTTATTTCGTAGCTTTCAGATTCGACTCAGCTATTTATGATCTTGGTATATTGCCCTCGCTTTATGAGTATTACTGCAGGCATATAAATGCCCTCATAAATATCTTAATAGGAATTTACACTGAATATGTCAAGGACTTGTGAGATTTGTTGTATACTAGGTCTCACCTCTTCAAGTTTGAATGCTTGGGCACAACTTACCTATGCAAATATTTATTGATGTAGTACAAAATACGTGGGTCAGAGTTACCTTGCCCTATTTTTACAGTATTTTCGTCGAAGAGAGTCAATATTACCAAAGGGTGAAGTTCCCTATCCTCACACTCAGTGGAAATTGTACTCACTTGCCATTTGTTCTCTGATCTGTTGTTGCAATTAATTATAGAAACATAATACTCTGGGTTTAAATTGTCAAAATATAATCTTCTTTTTCTAGAAACAGAATAACACAACAGTGTTATTTCTAGGAACAGAATAACACAACTGATTTAGTCCGAAGCAACATTCATTATGGCACAATAGTGAAATGCTCTTGCTATCAAGAATGAAAGACTGCATGAGTATTTATAAAGGCTTCAGACTAGGTGTGTTATTATCACACTAACTATCAAACTATCTCGCAAACACAGGGTCAAGCATCTGACTAAAACAACCAGGTCTTCAAATGTTTTTTAAAGTTCGCAATGTCTGAACAAGTGGGGCTGTAGTGCAGAAGTTGATTCCAAGCTGAAGGGACAATGAAGGAAAAGGATCTTCCGTCAAATCTAGAAGAGCAAATGCGGGGGACTGTCAGCAAGGCTTTGGTGCTAGATCTGACATTTCTAGCGGAATGATAATGACACAGTTTCTTCTTTAAGTAAGTGGGGCCCCTACCCATCGAAGACTTGTTGGTGAGACAGCAGAGCTTGAAAAACGCATGTTTTCTGACTGGCAGCCAATGTAAGGCTCCCAGCGTAGAAGGTGAAGGAGAGCCTGCATTAAGGTTACAAACTAGGCAAGCTGCAGTATTTTGCACCACCTGAAGTTTGGATAACAGAGTGTCATTGGGGGGCCACTAGCAGGGCATTACCTTAGTCAAGCCAACATATTACTAATGCATGAACCCGACATTTTCTAGCAGAAGATCGAAGCCAAGAAAATACTTTCTTCAATACCTGCATGGTGGCAAAACAGGCACCACAGATTAAGGAAATGTGGTCATTCATAGATGCTTGATCTTGCTTGATGCCAAGGTTTTTCAAAATTTGCTGTGGAGGCTGGGCTGCACCAAGTTCAGGGGGCCACCAGTCAGCTGAAAAGAGCTGCTGGGATTTACCAAACAGCAGTATCTTCTTTTTGCCACTGTTCAATTGGAGACAGTTCACCGTCATCCAGACAGCCATCCTTCTCATGCAGTCTATGAAACAATGTTTTTCCCCATCAAGGTCATGGCCAAACAAGATGATTGGCTGGGTATCATCTGTGTATGGTAAAACATCGAAGCCACACGATTTAACAATCAGGGTGAGGGGGCCACATAGATGTTGAATAACGTATGGCTCAAAAATGAGCCCTGGGTGAACCTTATTGTTGGGAATGGTGCGAGACTTGAAAGAGCCCAGAGTAATCATCTGTGTCCGGCTATCTAAGAAGTGAACAAGTCATAATATGGGTTTACCACAGATGCCAGTCTCACACAACCTGCAAATACGTATTGTGTGAGATGCTGTATCGAAGGCTGCTGACAAGTCCAGCAGCAGCAGCATGGTAGGGGAGCCAGAATCTAAGGATAGGTGGATGGTATCAGTAACGCCACTAACACATTCTCAGTGCTATGGCAAGCTCCGAATCGAGATTGGGAGGAGTTAAGAACCTAATCGACCTCCAGAAAATGTCCTAAGCTGCTTATTGACTAGACTTTCCAAAGATTTTGTCAGTAGTGGGAGAAGCGAGATAGGGCGATACTTGTATAGGTTCTTTGGATCTGCGTTGGGATTTTTTATTATTGGTGTAGGGGAAGTTTAACCGTGTCTAGGTATAGGTTGAAAAGGGTAATGATAGTAGGTGCAATCATGGTCAACAGACTAGCAGAGATCCTTGGGGGCATAAGTCAGAGGGAAAGCATGATTTGGTTGCTTGTTAACAGCTCCTGAATTTGATCTAAAGTGAAAGGTTCAAACCTATCTAAATAAGAAGTAATGTCAGGAGAGGGCATATTGAAGCTGGTTAAATTAATCTCATTTGGGCAGTTGGTAAAATTCTGGTATATGGCATCTATTTTCTCTTCAAAAGAATATGTTAAAGAGTCACATAGTTGTGATATAGGGATGGCATAGTAACATACACGCGACTTAGTGAAGCCATTGAGCACTTTAAAAAGTGCTTTGGACGAGTTGCTCACCTGCTCAATTTTACTAGAAATATAACTTTTCCAGGCTAATCTGATTTGCCTCTGATAACTGGTAAGTGCTGACTTGTAGGCTTCTTTATCTTCAGGGATTTTGGATTGACGCAATCTTCTTTGGAGCCTTTTACAGTCGACTTTCATACTACTAAGTTCCACGTAGTACCACAGTAGACACAATCCGATGTTTCTTTTTCACAGGATGGGAGTGTAAAGGGGAGAAAATCATTAATACACAGTTAATTTGGCAATTACTCCACTGGATACATAATAATTCGCAGACAACTATATAAGTTAGTACACAGACAGATGGTACAAAGGGTGAAGGAGTGCATGAATTGATGGCTATATTAATTTGCTAATGAATGAAAGGATGAAGAGTGCAAGGGCAGAGTGTGGGGGCAAGAGCAGTGTTGGAGAAGAAGCATCATAATTTAAAACGTGTTCTCATTGACTAAATCATTCTCTCAAGCTCTAATACACATTTTTAAATACAGGGAAGATGTTGCCTCTGGTACCTCACTCTGCTGACGGGCAACCCAAACGGGTGACCTTGTAAGCACATGAGCCCCGACCCAAGTATTTAATAAAAGGATAGCTTTATGTAACTAATGCATGTAAATATATTTTATCTTTATTTCATTATGATTATATTGATACTATCTGTACCATGCAGTTCAATTCACTCGTGGCTAACTCTGTGCTAAAGTAAAAATCCATTATAAAATGCTCACATAAATTCATAGATAAATAACTTAATAACATTAAAGATGTAATGTTTTTCTTACAAAAGCGCTCCAGTCAAACATGTATATGGTATTGCTTGGCTTTGGCTTGGCATGTTTTAGTAGACAACTGGCAGCTGTATGTTTTAAAAAAAATTCTACATGCTGCTTGTGACTTTGTCCTACCAAACCTTTTACAGATTTCTTTCCTATCCTGTTGGTGGGTTTAGCAGTAAATCTCAACCATGTAAAATACAGAAAATGGCTTCACCATCCACATATTTGTGATCTCTAATTTCTCATTTGACTCCTCTAGGGACTGACAGGGCCGGAGGGAGCACCTGGACCTGGTGGCCCACGAGGACCAAAGGTAAGTACAATTGTGATCGCAATTTAAGTGTACATCAAACTAGCTGGAGAGCCGCTAAGCCCTCAATAGAAACCACCTACCAAGAACTGTGAACCATTTTATATAATGAGTTCATTTGACTGTCGGGTGTGGTCTTCTAGAAATAAATGGTCATTTTATTAAGTGTGTTAACTCGAAAGCATAGTGGATGCATTGTGGAATTTTCCAGAAAGAGGCTTTATGTAATATATAGACATAGTTGCAAGATGCATCCCCTTAAATGAGAATATTATAAATGCTGAGTGTGGACTTGGCTGCATGATGAATCTTTCCATAAACAACACGGAATGAATGAAGGGGACAGACTCCAGAGTTTGGAGGATTTTCTCTTACAAGAGGCTAGTATGAAGACAAAGTTTAGGCTCATGTACATTGTTGACCCTTCTAGAAATAGAGTGGCAGAAATGTAGACGTGAGTATATTATGGATCCATCGACAAAGACACTGACATGAAAGCAGGGCCGGGCTGGGCACCAAAACCGGCCCTGGCAAAGTGCTCGGCCGGCCCCCGGGCGGGAGGGGGGCGAGCACTTTGCCAGGGCCGCTTTTCAGCCGATTTTGTTACAGGGCCGATTTTGCAGCTATGCTGCAAAATCGGCTCTGCAACAAAAACGGCCCCCAGGGCCCAAAACCGGCCCCCACCCTTGCAGCCGACCGGGGGATTGCCCGGTGCCCACAACAGCCAGTCCGGGCCTGCATGAAAGTAGTGTAGGTTTGGGTACACTGGTACGTCCCTTTATAAAAAAGACTAGAATACATTTGGGGACAGATTTATCATTCTTTCATGCAGCAAAATGCCGCAAGTCACCTTGTGGCACTGCGCTGCAAGAAAGGGAAAGGACAGAAATGTGCCGTATTTACCATTTACTGCAAATTCCTGTCCTGTCATAGCACTGGTGCACTTTTGGCTGGCTGCCTAGCATTGTAGGCAGGATTGGGTTTGTGCAGCAAGGGACACCTTTCTGCACAAAAAAATACTTTGAAGGATGTTCCTGTTTCTACATGTGCAGCAAACTGCAGCACACATAGAAAAAGGAAAGAACTAGGATAAATAAAGATGTTTTTTCTCGTAATGCTTCACCAGGGGAGGCATAGCATTTTGATGCATTCCCAGATCTACTACTAATGGCAAATCTGGGAATGCCAGAATCCATAGGTGGATGCAGGGGAATGCGGGGAACAACCATTGCAGCGCATGCGTCACAACGCATGTGTTTCCGTCACGTGCAGTCACCACGCACGCGACGTTACAACGCATGCGTTTACTACGCACCCCATTACATCGGAGGCGCCATTAGATCGCAGGCGCTTACAACGGACACGGGAGACAACGCTGGAACCATGAGAGACAGATAAGGATGACGGATGTACCCGATGTGTTTTAGGCTTTTAGGTAGTTGATGGGGACTGTATTGGAGTGGGGGGGGGGGGTTTAGGCTTTAGGGATTAGGGTTAATAGTAGTATATGGTTGCGTTTTAGGGGGTTGGGCTTTTTGGGCTTAGGGTCTGATATGGTTGTGTTTTAGCTTTTAGGGTTAGGGCTTTTAGGGTTTAGGGTTAAGGGTCGGATATGGAACTGTTTTTGACATTTGGGTTAGGGCTTTTAGGGTTTAGGGTCGGATATGGTTGTGTTTTAGACATTCGTGCTAGGGCTTTTAGGGCTTAGGGTTAAGGGTAGAATCTGGTACTGTTTTAGGCATTAGGATTAGGGCTTAGAGTTAAGGGGCGTATGTGGTAGTGTTTTAAGGTTTAGAGTTAGGGCTTAGGGTTAAGGGTCATTAATGATACACTTTTAGGCTTTAGGGGGTCGTAGTGTGCAGTTGAGGCCTTAGGGTCAGGGGGAATGCGCACTGGGGTAACAAATGCGATTTAGAACCATGCGGGGTGTTTGTATGCGATGTGAATGTGTTTTACATGCTTTGCAATTGGGATGCGACGTGATTGGGTGCGTTGCAATTACTTGCGATGTGAAGGGACATGCGATCTAAAAAATGTGATGTGAAGGCATACGGTGTTACAGTTTGCGACGTGCCACCATACATCCGGGAATACCCACTCTCCACCCATGAAACGTCTCCCTGCCACAGAGTAACGCAAAGAATCGATTTGCACTGCCTTGCGTTACTATAGATTTATCAAACCATGGAGAGCCATGCAAGGTGTCTCTGCATGACTTGATAAATTTCACTTAATATCACCCTTGTACCACATTGCATGGCAGAAGGGTGACAGAAAATCTTAATAAATCTTGGTGTATAGAATCGGTAAAATGGGACATTTTTTGGGAATATAGTAATCATGATTGCAGTGTTTAGTTTCAGATGCATTAATTGTAACCTGAAATTAAATCCTTACTCTATGGTGAGACTGTAGAAAATAACAGTTCTGGAAATATTTAATACAAGGGGCTTATTTAGGTGAATTTGGCACAGTGCAGCACAGCAAGTCAGCTGGCTGCACTGAATTACAGTGAAAATGTAGGAATGCTCCATATTTAAAAGAATATAGCGCATTCCTATCCTTGTCCCTACACTGGCACCGTCAATCCAGGCCCCCTTGTACCACGTTGCAAGTGTGCCTCTGATGCATGCAGGATTGTTTTGGTGCAGAAGGGGCACTTTCCTGCACATAATCAGGCCTGAGACGCACATTTCTCCTTGTTACGTCTCACCTGCGAAGGCATATCTTTTTGGCGCATTCCCATGTTTACTAGTTCTTCTAAATCTGGGAATGTGTCAAAAACATGGTAGTTGCGTGGAAACACTGTCTGGCATGAGTGTTTGAAAAGTTTCAGCACTCCGTCCATCATCTTGTTGTGTTTGCTATGTTCGCCCCAAGTGGCCAAGGGTATGCCCAGACGTGGGTCCCTTACTCACTGTGACCCTGGATTCAAGCTAGCCTGGCTGATATGGGGTGATGCCCCGAAACCGGTCCCAGGGTGCTTGTTTCCAGTCCAAGGCGGACCTGGCCTGGCAGTTCGGGCTGGACTGTTCCCCTGTGGAGCAGGATCAAGACAGATTTTCATATGGCTGGGTCAGTAGCGGTCCATGCAGGTAACAGCGGTTGGGCCACATGATGAAGATTTTGAGGAAAGATGCATAGGGATTTGTTTTTTATTTATTTAATGTTCCCTCTGATCATCCCTCAAACCCTTCCCACCCCCCATGAGGCACCACCACCCTACTGCTGTTACCTATAGGGACCACAGCTGGTCCAAATTGAGATGGCTTGATGAACAAAAGAACAAAGGTTTTAACTCAGATCTCTTGACTGGGGGTGATTGTTTGAAAAGTTTCAGCCGTCTGTCCATCATCTTGTGTTTGCAACACCCATGCAATACCCATTAAAGCCTTCCAAGGGTAGAGTAACGCAATGGAGCAGTTTGCGATGAATTGCGTTACTCCAGATTTATATAGCCACTCAGGGCCACGCAAGGTGACCTTGCGTGGCTTCATAGATATCATCTTGGACTTCTCATAAATATGCCTCCTGGTGTCTTTGAAAAACCCTGCTCTTTTCTCAGCTTTTACTTGAAGTGCCCAGTGGGAAGTCTTTCTGTTTCACAATGGCTAGTCTGTCTCTTTGGCAAATGTTTCAAACTCAAATTTATTTGCACATTTTCAGAGTCCCCTCCTGGGAAAACAACAGTTCAGAAAACAATAGGAGAGCAAATAGCAGAATTGGGAAAGCAAAAGCCCAAAGGACGGATGCAATATCTTTGTAAATATGCATTATTATGCAACTTTGGCAGACGAAACTTAAGACACAAAAGGTTAGAGAAAAGAGTGCTTTGATATCGAGAATTAGCGGGTATGACGCTTTTAAGGTAAAATTAGAGGATGGTACTCTATGTCGACCCCCTCCTGCAGATATCTGCGAAATTGCCATATTTTACCCAAGAAGTGAAAGGTGTGTAGACTGACTTCCTCCATTGCTTCAGTCAGATTATTGATTGTGATAGATTTTGGTTCCCTCAGTCTCGCATACCCTACATATTGTTCTTCTGGGAAATTGATGGTATGGTATGCAAATGAGTGGCAAATGGATCGGGCTTCCCATGTGTGTGGTTCAAAGGAACTATTACTAACAAGGATCATTTTTGACTTACGTCTGCAATAACAAATCGAAAAGGCAATGCTCAAACTCATCGAAAAGGACACGTGTGAGCCAAGCATCATTGATTGTCTATTGCTGTTGATTTTGTCATATCTGAATACCTTTAATCCCAAAACCAGTTAGATTCGTGTTACTGTCAACTACATTTCAGTATCTTTTAATTTTGAAGAAATCATAAATCTAATTTTAGAATATCGGGGCATATAAAGTAGTATTCTTGTAGTAATCTTTTGGTACTCTTACATGCTTATATGAATTGCCCCCAAAATATCTAAAATAGGGATAAAATGGGAATATTTAGGAAATATTCAGAGGCTGTCTGTATAACTATAAACGACTATTCCTTCTTTGTATTTCTTACCATTAGGGAGTTAGGCATTTCAGAGCAGAACCACCGAGGCATGCAAGAGTATGTGAAAGAGTGTTCATTTAGAACTCTTTTACACACTCATACAAGTTTTTGAGAACTGGCCCGAATGTGTGCGACGTTCTGATTTCAGGATGCGGGTTTGAGATCCATACAAATGAACTATACCCAGAAATCTGAAAAATATATTCAGCGTTTCTAGCCGAGCCGTCTTCCAGTATTTAGATATTTACATTTAGGAAAGGACATTGTACATGCTCTGCACCACATTTTCATTGCAAACGTAATCAGTAAAGGTTACTGCTACTAATCTACTGAAATAAAAACATCATTGAAAATTCACATGTATGTTTTTCCCACTTACTTTCAGGGTGAGCCTGGCCTTCCTGGAGAACGCGGACTTGTTGTGAGTAATTCATTCTAAATACTGCATGACTTCGACAGAAATGATTGGACTTACCTGTAATAAATTAAATGTCTCAGTATTGACGAAAGATGTGACGGGGTATATGATCAAAGTAACGAAAAAAATGATGGGGAAACTATATTACTAAAGACCTGTTTTGTGTTGTCATACAAGGAATGTGATATTATGGCAGCTGATAAAAAGTCTGTTAATGCAGATTTCAAAATAATTGCAAGAGTCAAATCATACCACTTCCCCATCAACATTATTTTTTTAACCCGCAACAAGCACTAGAGAGCACATATCACCCAGTGCAGCAATGAGCAATATAATCTCCATCACAGATAATGAAAGTAGCTAAATGTTAATTAAATCTAAAGACTAGGATATCAAGAAGTATTGCAGTGAATAAGAGTGAAAAGGGAACTATATGAATGAGTTTCATGAATAATGGCAAAGCTCAAACCGCTCCATATCAAGAAGGTGCAATCCTGTATCTTCTTCCTTTTCCCCAACACCCCCACATGACACACTGTATCTTTATCATTAAATTGTTGCCCATGAATAAACCATTTTTCCATGCAGAAACCTTTTTCCCCAATACCCCACAATCTTTGAGAGTGTTCTGTTCTTCCCACCTTGGAAAGCAGGTTAATTCTGTCAGAAGTAACGTTCGATCGTTTTGGTGATACGTTTGTGAATAGACTCAAAGTGATATGGTTGTTGGTGTGGGGAATCTTCAGGAGTCCTATAGCAGTCAGGGGTTACTGTGCACAAACTGTGACAATGTGAGCAGTTGACCTCCTACATCCTGTGGTGTACCTACTGTTGGGACCCAAAGGTAATACTAAGTGGATCGTCAGATTAGCAGGAATAGCAGCCCAAGACTTTCTCAGAAGCATGTCATACCAGCTATGAAATAATTGCAAGAAAAGTACTCTAATCATATGACACAGCCAAATACTGCACATGAAAACACTGCAAGCCCACCACCCAAACAAACGAAGATTTCACTTTGAGCAGTCTGCAGTTATCTTCAGTGCCAAGCCATCATAGGTGTTTTCTTTTCCTGTCTGCCCTTCATGGACACCCTTGCTGTCTTTGTTTCCTTCTGACCGGGGAAGGAATTCAAAGTGCTGACACGCATGCATAGCTCTGACATGCAAGTTACCTTACAATTCAGTGTACTCTAGGGGAACTAGGGACGAAAAGCCACAATTTACTAAGATTTTACACAACACAGAGCAGCAAGGGCAGTTTCTGTGCTGCGTTACATGAAAGAGAGAGAGCAGAATTGCGTTATGTTGACAAAGATATGGCACACTTCACCTCATTCCTTGCATCAGCGCTATGGTGTAAGGCTGCCTGTGTTAAGGTCAGGATAGTTGTTGTGCAGGAAGGAGTACCTTCATGCCTACAAACTATTCTTTGCTGTTTATTCCTCTTTGTAGTCTATTGCAGAATGCAGCAGACATGCAAAGAAGATATAATGAGGAGAAATAAAGATATTTCTCCACTTCACGCGAGCGTCAGGTCGGCCCTCCATTTTGGTTCAAACCCATGTCTACAAGTCTTTGTAAATATGGGTTTGCATCACAGTATATGGTTGGATGCATGAGAGCATCCATGCTATATCTAACTCCTACTTGACGCAAAACAAATTCCGTGTTTTTTTAACTCCCAAAACTGATTTTTCATCTGCACTGCGCCAAAAAAGTGATACAGTCCTGATGCAAAATGTTAGTAAGTCCGTGCCAAAGCCTCACCATATGGCTGGGTAGGTCCTTCTGTGGAACAATGCAGACCAGCTTCAGTTCTTCCTGCCTTGAGGGTTTTTCCTTTGTAAAAGGTTACCTGCAAAACCCCTCCTCAGCAGGCAGTACTGTCAGCAGATACTGTCTTTCAATGTGAATGAAGACAGCTCCTTGCGGTGGATAGGACAACGTGCAGGATTCTGTTTTTGAACACAGCAACGAGGAATTGGCAGTCAACTACTTCAACCCTGGAGCTCAGATGTTTTTTATCAGTCTCCGCTTGTGTAGGATCTTGCCATTGGTCGACGAGAAATCCTGTCACATTGACTGATACTTATACTCATTTTGCAGACAGAGAAAGGACATTCACTGGCCCAGTACTGGGGTCACTTTCAGGTAGTGTCTGCCTTTTTGTTTATTCCTTATAGACAGTTGAAACTACAGTCTTTGTCCTCGAGTGTCAGCAGGAAAGAGAGGTGTGGCTGGGAGCTTCCTTCAGTAAGACCCAAAACAATGGCACATATTAGGTTGAGGCCTCTCCACTCAGATGCCCCTTAACCTGTTAGGATTTTCACCTCTGAGGAGGAAAAATTGAAAAGGTAAAGGACAAGGACAGGAACTGTCTCATCTCAAATAGTCTTTATTCGGTTTTGTCAAAATACAACTATAAATGACATCAACAGTAAATAAAATACATCAAACATATCAATCACATTGTAGAAATGTCCTTAGTCGGATGGCCCCTGATAAAAAATAGGCCACATAAAACAGGTATGCATGTCAGAAAATAGTTATACGTAAAAAAAAGCAGGTCGAACTTGTTTAAAAATGTTTACCAACCTGCAGAAGGAAAATAAAAGACCTGGAAAGTTTTTAATAAAAAGGAGCAAATATAATAAAATGCAGAGTGTCCTGAGTGGAAACGTCACAGCTATATGGGCCAGAAGTAGAATCAAACAACCCCCCACTATGAATAGAGAGCATGCGATGAAACAGTGTAAGTCTAAATGAGTAAAAAAAAACAATGGTGATCTGACATATCAAAAGCAGAAATGTAACATTATTTGTTTTCAAGAAGCTCGGATTGTGGGTTCGAATTTGTTTTTAGATTGTTATACTTTTTCTGTCCCTGCTACTTCATAAATTCATAGGAGGGCCAGAGGCGATTTTCTTCTCCTGATTGCTATGAACTTAGGGTGCAAATCCAAGGTGATCAACACAAACTCGCCCAGTATAGATGCTGTTTAATTAACTTTCCCGATTCTACTAGTTTACTTATTGTACATTTTTATAAATGCTTTTTCTCAGTTTGGATCTCCTGGTCAAGCTCAGGTTCTTTGAGACATGTTTGATAGGTTGTCAATGTTTAATTATGCCAGTAACATTGTCATTTTAGCTATTGATCTTAATTTACACCTCTGTTCTCGGGGCTGTTTATCATTTCATGGTCATGCTGACTATGTTTTATCTGAGGCTTTGCATTGTATTCACACACCTCTGGGGAAACGTATGAATTTGATTGATGAGACAAAGACTGTCCCTAACCTTCAAGGAGGTCTTCTGTCTCCTTTCCTCAACACCCTAGCATCTGGTCTTCAAGGATCATAAGCATGCTTTCTAGGGTTAACATTTGTCTGGCAGGCTATCGCTGCTCTTCATCTTGTATATTATCTGCACACAGGAGATCCAAAAAGGATTTCAGTGTACTCCGTCACTCAGAACACACCCTCTCAATGCTTATCCTGCTTCCTGTAGCCCATGCATTCATACATGTGACATCCTCTTATACATGGAGGTCGCAAAGGACCAAATTGCATGGGACTGGCAGGCCAATTTATGCAGGAGAAGTCTGGTGGTAATTCCATTCTGCTGCGGAAGTCTGTTTCTATCCCTGTCAGTCATCTCCAGCCCAGTTAGCTGAAGATAGCCACACTCAGTAACTGGGTAGTGCACATGGTGTCCCCCTCAGATGACAGAGCTTTGCTCTGGATTATAATTGTTGTCACAGTTGACCCTCAGTGTTCATTGTGTGACGGGGGTGAGACCTCAAATCAAAAAAGTATCAGACTTGCTTCATGCAGAACACAGGGAAGGAGTGCAGGCTCCCCAGAGCCATGTGTAGGATATTGCCACGCTAACAGTAGGTAAAATCTTCAAGGGTATTCACACCTTGAAATGCACCCTTGTCACCAATCGTGTGGGATGTTCTCATGGGAATAATAATAGAGTAACTGTGAGACGTTGGCCTGATATATGATGCTCACTAGTTCTAGTGATCACCTTGTATCAGTCCAAACAACCCTTATGGTGATTGGTTGTAAGTCAACCTTATAGACCAGCTATCCTAATGGTAGCATGGACAAAGCAGTCTTAGGCTAAACTCTTTTGGCATGTGAAGCCAGCTGTTTTACCACAATATAACCCCTTGAATACCAGATGAAAGGACACCACACAGGTTGTTATGAAAATAAACTGTATATTTATTAATAACAACACCTCTGAACTCTTTATGAGGTCAGAGGGCTAAGCACATGACAATCTCTTACGAAAAATACTACAAGTTGCACAAAATTACAATGGTGCCCTAGGGGCACGACAAACCATATACTAAGTAAGTGGAATGTGAAAGTCGATAATCGGAATGGAGCTGTCCAGAGGCTGTAGGATCGATGGGACCATGCTATACTAACTTCAGGTAAGTAATAGGAGGCCCACGGAATGCGTGTGCAGAGTGTGAACTCACACGCGAGATGCGTAACAACGTCTATGGACAGTATAGTTCAAGTTAAAGGTGAGTACGGACAATCCTGACTAGGTAGGACTAAAACGACTGTGGAACTGGACACTAGGACAGTTAAACTACCCTTGAGCACCGAAATGCTCTCATTACCTCACCCACGGGCTGCGGGTGCATAGGTGTCAAAGTGCGTCGGGTTCTCGCGTTGAAGTCTATGGAGCCTGAAAGAAAAGATGCTGCAGGCGACCAGGAGGAAGATGTCCGGTGCAATCCAAGGGTGGATTGTTGAAGAAGGAGACCTGAAAGCAGAGGGGACAATGTTCACAGTCACTAGCCAGTGACTGGAGTGGAACCAGGAAGGAACCAGATGTTGTCGTCGCGATCAGGTGAAGAGTGGACGCTTGACCTTGCAGCCACGTGGACCAGGTGGTGTCTTCGATGACCAGGATAGAGGCACGAGGTGTACCACGCAGGCTCTCACTGTCGGCGGTGTTGGATCCGGGATCGGAGGCAACTGGCCTTGGCAAAGGCAACCCGCGCGGTGAGTGAAGAAAGCGTCTGGTGCGGACTAGGAGAGTCCGGGGTGCCCCTCTTTTGGAAGGGAGCAAGGGCCAATCTGGAGCAACCAGATCAGCAGTGGAAATTTACAGGTTCGTCGTCTAGGAGGCCACTAGCCAGCCGGCAAGTGACCAGACAGCACGTCAAGCAGGAACCAAGCAGAAGGGCCCCACACAGATCTCGTGGATGCTGGAGGGCTGATCTTCGGTGCAGGGGCTGCTCGGGGTTGGGGCTTCTCAGTCCCCAGAGCACTTGGTCGAGTTTACCTCGGGAGTTGTGCTGGAAGCGAAGTGCAGGTTCGTTCAAGATGGCCGGTCCCACGTGTCTCGTCGCACCCACGGGTCTCAGCTTTGCTATAGATGCAGGTTGAGGTCGGAGAGGTCAGGGAATCCGGGTCTCGTCGGGCTCTGAAGTCTGGATCCTCAAATGAAGACGACAAAGTGAAGTCGCTGGATGCTTGATGGTGCCTGCAGTTGCAGTGTGGACACTCCTTGTCCACAAGGGAGATTCTTCAGTCTTCTGTGGAGCAGAACGTCGAAGGCCAGAGTTTCTTCTTGTAGAATAGTTCAGGATAATCTAATTTGGAATGGGACCAGCTCCTACCTTTATTCTCCTAAAGGGGGCTGCACTACTGACTAGGTCCCTCCCCTGGGTGGGACCAGGAAGGGGGGTGGTTACACCCCCCATCCTTTGTCCGGTTTCCCGCCAGAGCTGGGGCTGGGATGCCCCAGCAACTGGTTTGAACCGGTGTATGCACAGGGCACCTTGTGTGCCCCAGGCATGTCTCATTCCTTTCAGGCCTCCCTACCTCAATACACAAAATCCTGTCTGTGGTGGTGCTAGCACCTCCCAAGGCAGGAAACCCTTTGTCCAAGCCATCCTCGCTGGAAGGACTCCCAGCAGCAGGTCAGACTTGTGTCTGTGGTGGCAGCATCCATTTTGTGATGCTGAGGCTCGAGTTAACTTTAACCGGGGTTCACAGTTACATACATGTCGTGTCCCTCTAGAAGGGTGGAATGCTACCCCCGTCGCCAGAATTGGCGAGGGGGTAGTATTCCAAATCGTATGACACCTTACTCGACATGTTTTGATAATGTTATACCAGAGTTAGCATTTTACCGCAAGGTAGATAATGCACTTAAGAGTATATGGTATAGCGTTATCATGGAACAGCTATCAGGACTTGGTTCCGCAAGCTGCAAACGGGCTCAGCTCATGCCAGAGCACCATCTCACATAATTCCAAGCACTCTGCCTTCAGGATTGATAAGGCCTTCCATAGGAGTGACTGATAGGAATATATGTGTCCATTTTAGGGTTAGATATAGGTATACTATATCTACAGCAAAGGGTGTTTACACCACCTTGCCCCAGCTGTCATGCAGCCAGTTGTGTCAGATTTAGATGGCCAGCCAGGGGTGGCATAATACATGCTTCAGCCCCTGGTAGGCCCTGGGTACACCTATGCCCTGGGTACAGGGACTGATAAGGTGGCCCAGTACCAATTGGTAAATGCACCTAAAGTACATGGTTGTCAATTTAGAGAGAGAACAGCTAGGCTGTGGGTCTGATTAGCAGGCCCACAGCCAGGGGAAGTCGTAAACCAGTGAAGCAAAAAGCAAAAATCTGGGGTGACCATAGGATTGCAGACCCCACTCTCCTACATAACCCCCCCCCCAAACATAGGGACATTAAACTAACCTTGACCAGGTGAGTCTTCCTGTTCTAAGTGGAAATACCTGGAGAGACCATCTGCATTGCCATGGTCAGTCCCTGGTCTGTGCTCCACTGTAAAGTCCATCCCCTGTAGGGAAATGGACCACCTATGGAGTTTGGGGTTTTCACCCTTCATCTGATTTAGCCATAAGAGGGGCTTATGGTCGATCTGAATCTTGAAGTGAGTTCCAAACAAGTATGGCCTCAACTTCTTCAGGGCCCAAACCACAGCAAAGGCCTCCCTCTCAATAGCTGACCAACGTTTCTCTCTAGGGGTCAGCCTTCTGCTTATAAAAGCAATGGGCTGGTCATGACCATCAATATTCAGTTGAGAAAGAACAGCTCCCACACCCAACTCAGATGCATCTGTTTGGACAATGAAGGTTTTGGAGTAGTCAGGACTCTTGAGAATAGGTGCAGTACACATGGCCTGCTTTAGGTAATCAAATGCCTTCTGACAGCTAACTGTCCACTGAACTTACTTTGGCATTTTCTTGCTTGTCAGGTCATTAAGTGGTGTCACAATGGACCCATCATTCTTGACAAACTTCCTATAGTAACCAGACAGGCCCAAGAAAGCTCTGACCTGTGTCTGGGTGGTTGGAGGAACCCAGTCCTTTATGGCCTGTATCTTGCTCTCCAATGGTTGAACCTGGCCTCCACCCACAAGGTGGCCCCGGTACACAACCTGACTCTGCCCTATCTGGCACTTAGTAGCCTTGATAGTGAGGCCTGCCTTTTGCAGGGCCTCCAAAACTTTCCTCAGGTGGATCAGGTGATCCTCCCAGGTGGATCTAAAGACAGCAATACCATCTAGATATGCTGCACAGAAGTCATCCAACCCAATGAGAACTTGGTTCACCAACCTTTGAAAAGTGGCAGGTGCATTTTTCAAACCAAAGGGCATCACCACAAATTGGTAATGACCTCCTGGGGTAGAAAATGCTGTTTTGGCCTTGGCATCCTCAGCTAACCTGATCTGCCAATAACCAGCTGTGAGGTCAAATGTACTTAAGAAAGTTGAAGAAGCCAACTTATCTATCAGTTCATCTGCCCTAGGTATTGGATGGGCATCTGTCTTAGTGACAGCATTGAGACCCCTGTAGTCTACACAAAACCTCATCTCTCTCTTACCATCCTGGGTGTGAGGTTTAGGCACTAGAACTACAGGACTAGCCCAAGGGCTCTCTGAGGGTTCAATGACTCCCAATTCCAACATCTTTTGTACTTCTTTCTTTATGCAGTCCCTGACGTGGTCAGGTTGCCTGTAGATTTTACTCTTTATAGGCAGACTGTCTCCAGTGTCCACCTCATGTGTGCACCAGTTTGTCTGACTGGGGGTCAGAGAAAACATTTGCCTGAAGGATTGAAGAACCTGTTTACAATCCTCTTGTTGATGAGCAGAGAGGCTGTCAGAAAAGACTACACCATCTACTGACCCATCATCAGGGTACTGAGTGAGCAGGTCTGGGAGAGGGTCACTCTCTTCCTCCTGCCCCTCATCTGTGGCCATGAGCAAGCCCATGTCCTCCCTGTTGACAAATGCTATGAGCCTATTCACATGAAGTACTCTGTGAGGGCTCCTGGGAGTTCCCATGTCCACCAAGTAGGCGACTGCTCCCTTTTGCTCAATAATGGTATGGGGTCCAGACCATTTGTCTTGGAGAGCTGCTGGGGCCACTGGCTCCAACACCCACACCTTCTGTCCTGCATGATACTCAGTTAGGACAGCCTTTTGGTCATGCCAAGCTTTTTGAAGTTCTTGGCTGGCCTCAAGGTTTTTAGATGCCTTCTCCATGTACTCTGCCATCCTGGAGCGGAGACCAAGTACATAGTCCACTATGTCAAGCTTAGGCTTTTTGAGAGGTAACTCCCATCCTTCCTTCACAAGACATAGGGGTCCTCTTACAGGATGCCCAAAAAGAAGCTCAAAAGGGCTGTAACCAACCCCCTTCTGTGGGACCTCTCTGTAAGCAAACAGGAGGCAGGGTAAAAGGATGTCCCATCTTCGCCTGAGCTTTTCAGGTAACCCTTTTATCATCCCTTTGAGGGTCTTGTTGAATCTTTCAACAAGCCCATTGCACTGTGGGTGATAGGGTGTGGTGAATTTATAATTGACACCACATTCCTTCCACATTGCAGTCAAGTATCCTGACATGAAGTTTGCACCTCTGTCAGAGACAACCTCCTTAGGAAACCCCACTCTGGAGAAAACTCCAAGTAGGGCCCTGGCCACAACAGGAGCTGTAGTGGTCCTAAGGGGAATAGCTTCTGGATACCTGGTGGCATGATCCACTACCACCAGTATAAATCTGTGCCCAGATGCTGTTGGGGGGTCCATTGGTCCAACAATGTCAATCCCCACTCTTTCAAACGGAACCCCCACCACAGGTAGTGGTATAAGGGGGGCCTTTGTTGTGCCACCTGATTTGCCACTGACTTGGCAGGTGACACATGAGCGACAAAACTCTTTAGTGTCCTCAGACATATGAGGCCAGTGAAAGTGTGGGGCAAGCCTGTCCCAAGTCTTGTTCTGGCCTAAGTGACCTGCAAGGGGAATCTCATGGGCTAAGGTGAGAAGGAACCCTCTAAGAGACAAGGGGATGACCAGCTTCCTGGTAGCACCAGGCTTGGGGTCTCTCGCCTCAGAGTATAGGAGTCCATCTTCCCAATAAACTTTATGGGCACCTGTAGCATTCCCTGCAGCCTCAGCAGCAGCCTGCTGTCTGAGGGGTTCAAGAGAGGAACAATCTAATTGGGCCTGCCTCAAGTCTGCCCTGGAAGGTCCCCCTGTCCCAAGAAACTCAACCTGATCAGGTTCAAGCTCTTCTAGGACAGTTCCTTCTGGGGTCTCTGGGCCAGCCTCCTGAGAGGGCTGATCCTCAACCTGAGGCAAGGGGGAAGGCTCTGCCTTAACCCTACCATTCCTTCTCTTGGGTAGTGTCTGGTCCATTCTTCCAGGATCCAGCACTTGTTCAGCTGGGCATTTCTTGGCCTGTGACCTAGTCACAGCAAGGACATATGAGGAGAGACCTAGCATTTCTACATGAGTCCTGTACTCCATATCTGACCACAGTGAGGATTCCAAATCATTGCCCAAAAGACAATCTACTGGGAGGTCTGAACTAACTACAACCTTTTTGAGGCCAGTTACCCCTCCCCAGGAGAAATTAACAATTGCCATACTGTGATTGGTAGTGACATTGCTAGCATTGGTCACTAGGTAGTCTGAACCTAGCATGATCTGGTCAGGGTCCACAAATGTTGGTGTCACCATGGTGACACTGGCACATGTGTCCCTGTAGGCCTGAGCCATTTTTCTATTGATTAAAGGCGTTTGCCTGTATTTGCCCAGAGTACTAGGACTTACAGTAGGGGTCATATCCATGTCCCCAGTACAAACAAGAACTGCCTGAGTAGGAATTCTAACTAAGTCAGAACCCACCTCAGTTCCCAGGGTTAACCCAACTATAGCCTTGGGAGGTACACTACCACTACCAACTGTACTAGGGGGTGCAGGTGTCTTAGGGACAGTAGTGGTAGGAGGTTGGCCTTTCTTGGTGCACTCACTAAACCAGTGAGCCTTACTTTTACAGTATTGGCACCATGGTTTCTTAGGACCATCATTCTTCTTCTTTTGGGAAGTTTGGGACCCACCCTCCTTAGGTTGTTGGGGCCCTGTTGAAGCCATCTGGTCATTTTGCTTATTCCTATTACCCTTCTGGTCTGCTTTCTTCTGGCCACCACCCTGGTTCTGGTTCTGCTGCTTGACCCTTGTCCTGACCCATCTGTCTGCCTTCTTTCCCAATTCTTGGGGAGAGGTCAGATCTGAGTCAATCAAATGCTGATGCAACAACTGGTTCTGACAATTATTTAAGATTTGCTCTCTCATAATTAGATTATACAATCCTGTGTAATCAGTAACTTTACTTCCCAGTAACCAGCCCTCCAGAGCCTTAGTGGCACAATCAACAAAGTCAGTCCAATCTTGAGCCTGAGTTTTCTGGGTATCCCTGAACATCAACCTGTACTGTTCAGTGGTTAAGCCAAACCCATCTATCAGAGCAAGTTTCAAGACTTGGTAATCATTAGCATCCTCATCTCTAACAGTGAGGAGCTTGTCTCTACCTTTACCTTCAAAGGAGAGCCACAATATAGCTGCCCACTGACTCTGGGGTACCTGCTGTACTTTGCAGGCTCTCTCCAAAGCAGTCATCCACTTGTGGATATCATCCCCTGTCTTATAGGGGGGCACTATTTTACTCAGGTGTCTATTATCAAAACTCCTGTCTTTATCCTTAGGGATATTGCTGCCACCAGTGGGGACTACCCCACTCAACTGTTGCTCTCTATCAAATGCAAGCTTTTCTTTGGCAAGGGCAAGTTCTCCCCTCTGGATCCTCAGATTAGCTTGTCTCATCCTTGCTTCATGCTCTCTCCTCTGAGGGGAAGTCATTCTCCTCTGGGGAGAAGTCCTTCTCCTCTGAGCAGAGGCATGAGAGTGCACAGATGCATTGGAGTCTCTAGAATGAGATCTATCTCTTCTAACTCCAAGGTTAGGCCTTCTCAGGGTCAGTACTGGGGGTCTCCCAGATCCGTCCCTATGTAGGTCTAAGTTGGCCCTTGTAAGTCTGCTGACTAACTCAGGACCATTGTCTGCCTCATCCCCAGATGGGTCCTCTTCTTCCTCCTCCTCTTCTACATTCTCTGTTTCAGGGAGGTCTGGATCTCCAAGGGTACCCTCTAAGGCTGGCCTGCTCCCATCTGTGTTACAAGCTTTTCTAGCATCATATGTCTCTAAGAGACCTAACAGAAAAGGCGTGGCAGTGTTAGAACCCTGTTTCAATTTCCTGGAGGTACACAATTGTCTCATCTCCTGGAAACTGAGAGCTGCATATCTGGAAAGGACCTGTGGAGGGTCACTAACCACTTGGGGAGTCTCTGAAGACTCTCCATGGGTAGACATGCTTTCTAGTGAGGTGCAAGTGATGCACTTACCTACACTATGGGTTTTCCTACTGATCCCTTGCTAAGAGTTGTAGTCAGGGTGTGCTAGGCCCTTTCTACTACAACAGCTGGTTCAGTAGAACTCAGAGTATTTCTAATCTTGTTATATGTACCTAGGTACCTTATGTGATCTTTCAAATGATATTTCAAGATTATATTTGGTAAAAAAAACAGCAAGCTCAAATCCCAACCGCTGCACACCAATGTGAGAAGTTGGCCTGATATATGATGCTCACTAGTTCTAGTGATCACCTTGTATCAGTCCAAACAACCCTTATGGTGATTGGTCGTAAGTCAACCTTATAGACCAGCTATCCTAATGGTAGCATGGACAAAGCAGTCTTAGGCTAAACTCTTTTGGCATGTGAAGCCAGCTGTTTTACCACAATATAACCCCTTGAATACCAGATGAAAGGACACCACACAGGTTGTTATGAAAATAAACTGTATATTTATTAATAACAACACCTCTGAACTCTTTATGAGGTCAGAGGGCTAAGCACATGACAATCTCTTACGAAAAATACTACAAGTTGCACAAAATTACAATGGTGCCCTAGGGGCACGACAAACCATATACTAAGTAAGTGGAATGTGAAAGTCGATAATCGGAATGGAGCTGTCCAGAGGCTGTAGGATCGATGGGACCACGCTATACTAACTTCAGGTAAGTAATAGGAGGCCCACGGAACGCGTGTGCAGAGTGTGAACTCACACGCGAGATGCGTAACAACGTCTATGGACAGTATAGTTCAAGTTAAAGGTGAGTACGGACAATCCTGACTAGGTAGGACTAAAACGACTGTGGAACTGGACACTAGGACAATTAAACTACCCTTGAGCACTGAAATGCTCTCGTTACCTCACCCACGGGCTGCGGGTGCATAGGTGTCAAAGTGCGTCAGGTTCTCGCGTTGAAGTCTATGGAGCCTGATAGAAAAGATGCTGCAGGCGACCAGGAGGAAGATGTCCGGTGCAATCCAAGGGTGGATTGTTGAAGAAGGAGACCTGAAAGCAGAGGGGACAATGTTCACAGTCACTAGCCAGTGACTGGAGTGGAACCAGGAAGGAACCAGATGTCGTCGTCGCGATCAGGTGAAGAGTGGACGCTTGACTCCTCAGCCACGTGGACCAGGAGGTGTCTTCGATGACCAGGATGGAGGCACGAGCTGTCCCACGCAGGCTCTCGCTGTCGGCGGTGTTGGATCCGGGATTGGAGGCAACAGGCCTTGGCAAAGGCAACCCACGCGGTGAGTGACGAAAGCGTCTGGTGCGGACTAGGGGAGTCCGGGGTGCCCCTCTTTTGGAAGGGAGCAAGGGCCAATCTGGAGCCACCAGATCAGCAGTGGAAATTCACAGGTTCGTCGTCTAGGAGGCCACTAGCCAGCCCGCAAGTGACCAGACAACGCGTCGAGCAGGAACGAAGCAGAAGGGGCCCCACGCAGATCTCGTGGATGCTGGAGGGCTGATCTTCGGTGCAGGGGCTGCTCGGGGTTGGGGCTTCTCAGTCCCCAGAGCACTTGGTCGAGTTTACCTCGGGAGTCGTGCTGGAAGCGAAGTGCAGGTTTGTTCAAGATGGCCTATCCCACGTGTCTCGTCGCACCCACGGGTCTCAGCTTTGCTGTAGATGCAGGTTGAGGTCGGAGAGGTCTGGGAATCCGGGTCTCGTCGGGCTCTGAAGTCTGGATCCTCGAGGGAAGACAACAAAGTGAAGCCGCTGGACGCTTGATGGTGCCTGCAGTTGCAGGGTGGACACTCCTTGTCCACAAGGGAGATTCTTCAGTCTTCTGTGGAGCAGAACGTCGAAGGCCAGAGTTTCTTCTTGTAGAATAGTTCAGGATAATCTAATTTGGAATGGGACCAGCTCCTACCTTTATTCTCCTAAAGGGGGCTGCACTACTGACTAGGTTCCTCCCCTGGGTGGGACCAGGAAGGGGGGTGGTTACACCCCCTATCCTTTGTCCGGTTTCCCACCAGAGCTGGGGCTGGGATGCCCCAGCAACTGGTTTGAACCGGTGTATGCACAGGGCACCTTGTGTGCCCCAGGCATGTCTCATTCCTTTCAGGCCTCCCTACCTCAATACACAAAATCGTGTCTGGGGTGGTGCTAGCACCTCCCAAGGCAGGAAACCCTTTGTCCAAGCCATCCTCGCTGGAAGGACTCCCAGCAGCAGGAGGTCAGACTTGTGTCTGTGGTGGCAGCATCCATTTTGTGATGCTGAGGCTCGAGTTAACTTTAACCGGGGTTCACAGTTACATACATGTCGTGTCCCTCTAGAAGGGTGGAATGCTACCCCCGTCGCCAGAATTGGCGAGGGGGTAGTATTCCAAATCGTATGACACCTTACTCGACATGTTTTGATAATGTTATACCAGAGTTAGCATTTTACCGCGAGGTAGATAATGCACTTAAGAGTATATGGTATAGCGTTATCATGGAACAGCTATCAGGACCTGGTTCCGCAAGCTGCAAACGGGCTCAGCTCATGCCAGAGCACCATCTCACATAATTCCAAGCACTCTGCCTTCAGGATTGATAAGGCCTTCCATAGGAGTGACTGATAGGAATATATGTGTCCATTTTAGGGTTAGATATAGGTATACTATTTCGACAGCAAAGGGTGTTTACACCACCTTGCCCCAGCTGTCATGCAGCCAGTTGTGTCAGATTTAGATGGCCAGCCAGGGGTGGCATACTACATGCTTCAGCCCCTGGTAGGCCCTGGGTACACCTATGCCCTGGGTCAAGGGACTGATAAGGTGGCCCAGTACCAATTGGTAAATGCACCTAAAGTACATGGTTGTCAATTTAGAGAGAGAACAGCTAGGCTGTGGGTCTGATTAGCAGGCCCACAGCCAGGAAAAGTCGTAAACCAGTGAAGCAAAAAGCAAAAATCTGGGGTGACCATAGGATTGCAGACCCCACTCTCCTACAGTAACATTATACAGAAGTATGTCATTTAAAACTGCAACACATGTGTAAATGTCTTGAAGTTGTGAGTCTATTTTAGGAGCACAAATGGCTTTGTCTGGACTAATCCTATACATAAACCGTCTGGGGACATTGGTGTAAATATGGAACAAACATATTACAATCATACATATAACAAACAAGAATTATATGAACAAGAAAGGTGAAGAAAACATTCTTTGGAAAAATCAAAGATATTTGTTTTGTGCCAGGTTGTAAAGATCATAAAACCGTTCATAAACAGACTAGCAGAACAGTGATGCAGCTAATCACTACATATTAGTGATATAAGATCACATATGGATACATACGGATAAAGAACATATTGTCCAGACAATACATTTCTCAAACTATCATCCTGCACAAATACATTCAAAATAAACAGTTGGCCATTTTAATGAAATTGGAGGCAGTATAAAGATTAGATGCAGGGAGGGAAGGATGGTTTTATGGTTTTAAAATGCTTTCTAGATTTACTGTATTACCTGTGTAACTCCCTGTCCTCAACTTCAAGAACGGCGTGCACTCTCAAAGGTTGGAAAAACCTGCCTTGAAATGCAAGTCTTAAATGTATCCATCTTAAATCAATATGTGGTGCCTAACATTTACAAACCCTTTACAAGAGGAAAAGAACGGGAGTCTCATACACTTTCATGTCTTCTCATGCTCCATCTATCAGCTGTCATTAATTTAATTCCCAAGATACTGAAATAACTCTAGTGTGATTTGATCACATTTTTGTTAGTTGGTTCTATTTTTAAGGACCGCTTGAACAGTAAGGAAAATTCTTAAGAATAATCATATTTATGATAGCTAAAAAGCAAGCTTATCACTCTGAATTATTTCTCATTTCAATCTAACTTCAATTTACTTGAATGATGTTTCCAGTTATCAGGTTCAAGATACCCTTGTTTTCGAGCAGGGTGTTGACATAGTTGTACCATGGCTACTTCTTTAGGCGATTTTCTGGTTTCAGCAATTTTATTTTCCAAGTCCTTATTCACATTTTTACCATATTTTCTAATGATAATAATCAAAGAAGGGACTTAATGAACTGTTTAGCTATTTGATGTTGTGTCTGTTTACATGACCAGTGTGCTGGAAGGCAAACTTTTTAACACCCCTAATATTAATCAGAGAATTTCATTTTAATAATATCCATGTGAAGAACCAGTAAACATTTGTGAACAACCTGTAATCCATAGTTTTAGAAACAGTACTCAGTGCTAGATGTAGGTAATTCTATTTTACCGACTCATAAATACCGAATTTTACCGATTCGGTATTTATGAATCGGTATAATAGACGGAGGGAGAATTAGGTAAATTCGGTAATTGAATTACCGAATCTGTAAAAATCGGTATTTACCGAAACGGTAAATACCGATTCGGTATTGCCCATTGATTCCTATGGGCCTTGAAGCCCATAGGAATCAATGGGCAATAACGAATCGGTATTTACCGATTCGGTAAATACTGATTTCAGCAAGGGTGCAGGGGGTGTCACTTTGACACCCTCTAGCACCCAAATACAGGCATGTGTGCCATGTGGCACACAGACATGCCCTAAGGGCATGTCTGTCTGTCACATGGCATAGGTGTGCATGCACACATGTGCACGCACGCCTGGATTCGGTATTTTACCACCCAATTGGATTGGGTGGTAAAATACCGAATCTGTAATGCCTTTGGGACTCAGAAGAGTCCCACCTACATCTAGAATTTAACGAATCAGTAAAAATACCGATTCGGTATTTTACCGATTCAGTAAATTTACCGATTCGGTAATTTTACCGAATCGGTAAAATTGGCCCCCTACATGCCAATTCTTAAATACCGGTCGGTAACGGCCGAAATCGGACGTTACCGACCGGTATTTGGGCTCCTACATCTGGCCCTAAGTCCTTTAATCTTGGTTATGTTTACAAGCTCAAATAGTATTCTTGGCATATTTTCCTGACAGAGTTAATGTTCTGGATGGCATTTTGTTAATCTTTGCTAATGCCCAGTTATAAAACAAGGTATATTTCATTTTAGGCACATCAAAAGTCATTTTCTTTGTAAGATTTTTCAAAATATTAAATACAATTTCTGTTAATATCCAAAGTCAGGTTTTTTTTCAGGGGGCCCATTATACTTTGTCAACATCAGTGAAGAAAAAATGTATAGGGTTCCAATGATCACCAACCTGGAACCTCAAACTACCCCTAATCTAGGTTCTGGAAATCCATTCTTCCAGTGTCTTACTGTTGTTGGCTCTTCCTCATATGTAATGTACCATTTTTAATACTAAACCTTTATCCATTCTGCTCAAAGTAACCCAGCGTATTCTGCACTTGAATTTAATTTCTCAGTTCTTCAATGCTATGCAAGATAAACTGTATTGAAAGTTAGTCAAACATCTACCAATATAACAGGAAAATATTTCTCTTTAACCTATTCTTAAAGATTGATCAATATCCACTTTATATAAAGCATGGTTCTTCATCACTTGTTTAATGCTATACTTCCTTGCTATACCAACTATGGAACTCTTTTGATTGCTGCTGCTGCCTAGTTACAAGGAATAAAGTGTATGAGAAGAAGTACTTCCTTTGTAGATATGTGATTTAATCCTATCATGGACTACACCTTTGAATTCCCTTCGTAATTGAGACACAAAAAAGAGAATTCCTTCACCTTTGACCTTATAGACATTTGCATACGATCTCTTCCTGTCTAAAAGCAATTTGTTAAGTGAAAAGTTTATTAGGTGTCGTACATTATTTTGGAGGTAAAAAGATCTGCACAATGTATTACCTATTATGATGGTAATAGGCGCTTCATTGTGCTTACTCTTATTTCTTCTTCCAAATGACAGCATTTCTAAGAAAACCAAGCTATTAGTTCCTAGAACAGTTCTTTAAAACCTATAGTGCATCTGAATTCTCTATATATCCTTCTTAAGATAGTTCTTCTAGTATACATTGAGGGCCATATTCTCAAAGAAGTGGCGGAGAGAGGTGTTAGCTTACTTGGCTTAACGCCTCTCTCCGCCACTTCAGAAACGTGAGGCTGCACCCTATTCTCAAAGATAGGGTGCAGCATTGCATTTCCCCCTGTGATGGCGCTAAGTTTCACAACTTAGCGCCAACGCAGGCACCCTTGCACCAGCGTGCAAGGGTGTCTGCAAGCAGGGAGGTTTGTTTATGTACAGGATGGTGTCCCTTCCTGCACATAAACAAACGTTAAATGCCAGTTTGTAACTTCCATGTGTGCTGCTTCACACAATGTTGTTGATCAGCACCTTTTCAGATGAAGGCCTTTCAGTGAGTGCATATATTGAAATTCTAAACTAATTTCTCTCCCTTCCTTTCTCATGTCCATTTTTTCTATTATTCCTCAATCGATGATATTTTTTCTGTATCAAAAATGTTTGAATTACAAAGTCTGTGTGTTTATTCCTAGGCTAAGGATTATTGTCACTGTGGGGGCTTATCAAGAGATTTTAACATCACCACAATGGAACCTTATTTTTATCAAATTGCACTCATGTTTTAGTTGTTTAATAAAAGACTACCACTTGTAATATTCATTTGTTGTTTGTTGGTCAATTTGTTTTGTGATGTCATTGATTACATTTAATAGTATATAGCTTTGTGTAGCAAATTATGTGTATTCAGGCATTATGACTGTTCAAGTAATGATATTATGAAGCTGATATGATGGTGTTTCCTTAAATCTTGTTTTTTTCTCTTTTTACTTTAGGGAAGTGGAAGACCAGGAGCACCAGTAAGTTGAATATTTTGAATAAAGAAGGCAGACATTGTTCTGTCTCTCTTTCTCAAACACACCTACACACTCTCTCTCGCTCTTTCTCTTTCACTCTCTCTAAACTTGAGAAAGTGCCAGTGTTAACATTTGAGCATATTTTATATTGCACAACTGCAGTTTAGTGATGCAAGATTATGTAAAATAATGCTCCCAACATTCAAAGATAATAACAAGATGATTTAAAGAGGTGGAAATATTTGCTCCTCTGTTGATTTGCTTTGCATTCTTCTAGGCAAAAATAACCTAGTAACTATGTTCTTGTGTTTGCGTGAAGCAGTATCAGGGTTCAAATCCTGTCTCTCTCATTTAGCTGCATTGTTTGATCCTGAACTAAGGTTTTAGCTTCTTATATCTGCCAATAGTAGGAGTGCTTAGAAATGTGCACTTTTCACACTACCTATTTCAATTTGAAATGCTTCTGTTAATGTATCAGTTAATGCAGGTTGCACAGTTCATTTTGAGAAGACATTTAGCTCTCCCTTTGAATGCAAAAACTAAATAAATTAATGTGCCCATAAAGCTTTATTTATATATATGTTTTATTTGATCAAGGAAAATATGATCATTGACATCATAAAAAGACAACACATCAAAACAACAGTAATGTACATTAAAAAGTTATCAAATTATGCATCTTAAAACAGGTTTATAATTCATATAAAACACAGTCATCCAATTAGACAAATTAAGGCTATCTATGGGCTAGATTACACATTTTAGCCTCCTCCTCCACGCAAATAGCAGGAATCTTGAGATGGAAAACACTAGCCAACGTGTGGTATCGGATTTAAAAATCCGTATAGCTTCCAAAAGACACCTAATAGAAAGCATACGACAAACAGGAGTTAACCAGGTTCTTCTATAGTCAGCAGAGGACGGCAGTAAAAGAGAAAATGCTCAAGTGTTTCAGGTACAGCAAGGCAAGATGGACGCAATACATTAACCACCACATTTCCCCAACTGCTTCTCCTTGTGTTTAAAGGAATTGTACCATATCTAAGTTGGGTATACAGAGCTCGTGCCTGTGGTGGCTCGATGTCGTCTAAGAAGAACTCAAGCTTTATTTAATATCTGTGTATATTGATGTTAATATTTTTTTGTAACTGCTGTAGGGCCCCGATGGCTCAGGTGGACTTCCTGGGGAACTCGGCCGCATAGGACCTTTGGTGAGTACTTCAATACACTATTTCATGGATAACCTAAAGTCACCCATTTTTATGCCACAATCGATTTAGAAATTATCAATTTATATAACGTACTTGTTACAAATATGCTTATGGTAATAGGAAAAGTGAAAAGGAAAAAGGAACTCTGGCCAATTATGGAATTTTAACGAGCACTGAGCATAGACATTTAATGAGGATTTATAGTATTTTACATAATTTGTCAAGCCTCCGACATGAGATGCTTTTACATATTAAAACATATATTTGTATCTTTCTTGTGGTCACTTATTGTGCCTTTCTTAGTTTTGTAGAATACAGGTCCTTCTATTACTGGTACAATGATGCTCCCTTTATTAACCTCAGTAAGATACAAGGCTAAGTCAGCTCATCAAATTTAATTTTATCACCTCCCGGTTAACACACAGACTTTTCCTTTGACTGAATGATACCTGAGACCTATCTTAATTGGTTATCTAAGCTTGCCAGCTCAGCATGATCACAGTGACTGGGTTAATAGGTTTTCTCACTTACTTAGAGTGGAAGGGCACCCTTAAATTACAATTGCAATTGAAAATATTGGGGACACTGAAAGAGAACAGAAAACAGTGAGCATTATTACAACAATGCGGTGTTACAGAGAAGGTATAAAGGATCTCTAAATTAGGTGGAAATATGGGGCCTGCTGTAATTCCTAGACACTGTTGTGTGTGTGAGTATATATATATATATAAGGTGTGAGCAAGGCAGGGGATCCTGTTGAAACGTGTTACAAACAGCACAGTATTTGAATTATATAAAATTGCAGAAACCTGAGTCAGCAGTGTCGGTATCCGGTTTCTCTAGAGGACCCGGTGGTGGTATGAATATATTTATGACCAAGGTATAGGAATACCGAAACGCGTAGGTTGTTCGCCTGCTGAACAAATGACTGAAGAATAAAAATATAATTGGAACTCACCAGCGAGAGTGCAACCTCCTTTTTGTTTACACTGGGCTCAGTGAAAACAGGCGAGAAAAAAAAAAAAAAAAATATATATATATATATATATATATATACATATATATATATATATATATATATATATATATATATATATATATATACATCCAAACGCAAGCAAAAAACGCTTGCTACGCCTTTCCCTGGCCCCTTCGGGACAGCGGTCCGTGATGAGGCAGGCAGCCTCTAAATCCACCACACAGCTGTTTGCGTTTCTTAGCACCCAGCAATCACGGACACAATGAAGGTATTGTCGGCAGCAATTACATTTATTGCACAAAAGGTCGGCAACGACACTCAACGCATTTCGGGACTTCTCCCTCGTGACCAAGGGAGAAGTCCCGAAACGCGTTGAGTGTCGTTGCTGACCTTTTGTGCAATAAATTTAATTGCTGCCGACAATACCTTCGTTGTGTCCATGATTGCTGGGTGCTAAGAAACGCAAACAGCCGTGTGGTGTATATATGGTGTATATATATATATATATATATATATGTCCACAAATGTTGGCTGGATCCCAAGCCACTTGATACGGCGGGCACACTGCAGGGGTAGCCATCCCCTGAACACGAACACTAAGTTACCCAAGTTGTTTGCCTTCGATCCAAGGAAAGGACAACACAGGAGCCGCGGCCTCAATTCTTTGTGCAGTTTATTCAAGACACAACGTCCGACGCATTTCGGAGTATACTTCACTCAAAGAGCTCCGTGGCCGTCTGTTAGTTGTCGAGGTGGTGCAAGCCCTGCGGCAGGACAGCTGCAAATACATCAAGCTCCAAGGGAATGACCAAGACAGATTACGGCAAGGGAAAATTAATTATTTATTTAATTTTCCTTTTTCAGTCGGGTCCCCCCCACTCCCCACCCCCCACCCTGCCCCACTGCTCGTACCTCCTCGAGCTGCTCCTGCTTACTTTGTTCGCAAAGTTGTCTACAAATTATTTGATTTAAGGAAGAGGAAGGTTGACAGAGAGTAGGTCAGAGGCCATCGCTTAATACTTATTTTGCCTCTGCTCTGTTTTATGTACATCATAACCTTTACTCTGCATGCATTGATGAGTTAACTCTGTAGATTGGCATATGAATAAGAGAGGTTACATTTCTGTAGCTTAGAGTGACAATTACCACTAGATGTTACAGAGCTGTGATGTCTGCATCTCATATACTGACGCACGCAATTATCAATTTCTTCAATAATATAAAATAGCTCTTATTACACAAGTGGCATGTCCGGAAACATAATCAGGACGTTGCCATAGAGGTACTGATTTTGTTAAACTGAGGATCACATTACACTTGAAGAAAACGGCCCTTACGCAATGCTTTTGAGCTGTGTAGCCTGTCGTTATACGTAAACCAATGATATTAGGTACACTCACTTTACCACTTAAAAACTGTTTACATGACTTCTTATTGTACTCCTTTCTGTAATGCTTTACTATGTTCTCAACATTTTTTAATCTGCAACACATTTTTTAAATTACTACGGGGCATATTGACAAGGGCCATATCTCCACTTTTTTGGCTTTTAAAGCCAAAAAAGCAGAGATAGAAATATTGCCCTATTTACAAGAGGGTGATAACATGCATTAGCGCATGTTAGCACCCTTTTACCCGACGCCTCCCTTTGCAGCTCTAATGAGATGCAAAGTGGGCGTCACTGGGCAGTACAACCTTGTAAATATCGCTGAGGTGCACATCGTTTTCACCAAAAACTAGCGCTGCTAAAATGCAGACTTAGCTATACTAATCATTGGGGTGGATTATGCTGATACGACCACAGAGTCGTATCAGCAAGGTTATCGCCTTTTTCCATGGAACATTGCTGGAAAACCAGCGATGTTCCATGGAATACATTGCTATCGCTGGGAAAATATCACCATTGCGCTATGCGTTGTTAATACAGCGCTAGCATGGGGATAATTTTCCGCGACAGCCGGCGATGAGCATTTTCTCGCTAAGCTCTGATAATTATCACTGCCGCTTGTTAATATGCTCCCACATTTTTATGTATGGCAATGTGATATGTTTGTGTTATGCTGACTTTTAAATGAATATAGACATAAATGAATGAATGAATAAACAAAGATGATGTTGTAGGTAATTTGTATTATAATTTTTTTAGGGAGATGTTGGAGGAAGAGGACCACCTGGTCCACCAGGACCGCCAGGACCAAGAGTAAGTGACACACATGATTTTTGTATTTATTTAATCTTTCATCAGTGTCTGGCAAAGTCACATATAACTTTTTTCCAAATTACATTTGTACATTACCTGTTGAACAGTTTGCAACTAATTACCTCCTGCCAAAGTTTCATAATATGAGAGCTTCTATCCAAAAACCAGCTACTATCTTTAACCCCTTGCGTGCTGATGACGCCCCCCGTCCGTCATGGATCACAGTGCTCGTGTTCTGATGACGGACCCTCCCACTCTTCGAAACGGCCGCACAGGCGCAGAATCGCGGCCGCGCCCAAGGGGTTAAGATTCAGAATCCCATTCTGAGATTGGTGGTAATCACGATCTGACCAAAATAGGAGTTGTCAGCCGAATTGGTGTTATACTTACTGTAGAACGACCACACAAAAGGTAATGACTGCTTACATCTTGGGAGTGACTCCAATCTTCAAAATAACCTTGTTTCTCGAAGAAACTCTCGTCTGCCCTGTCTGATATGTGTTGCTACAAAAATGTCTGTCACAAGTGGCGTTCATGTGATATGTTGCAGTGGTTAAATTTGTGGTTGCTACAAATCCCTAATTTATTTATTTAAAAAATGTTTTACCTACAATTATTTCCTTGATGTATAGTTTTGAGCTCTATTTTGGAATCTCACCTCTAACCGTGAGCCCATCGTCCCACTTTATCTTATGCCCTGCGAATGCACATCTACACAGTAAGGGGTCTATTATGATGTCGTGCGGATCGCCACCGCCGATCCACACGACATCACGGCAAAATTTACCCCGGCCATATTACTATGGCGGGGTACCACGGCGGACGGAAAGTCTGAATGCCACTTTTCCGCCTGTAGAATTGCCGGCTGGTTGGAAAAGACAGACAATATGGTGGTGGTGCCTTGCAGGTACCGCCATCCATATTATCATGTGCATTTTGAAAGGCCTATCCATGGCGGCGATGTCGCCATGGAAAGGCAGGCGAAAAATGCTTCAGGGGCCTTTTATGGCCCCCCAGTGGGTGGAGGGGGCAGGGGCCTGCACTTAGGTACCCCCCTTCATTGGCAAACACAAGGTGGCAGGCACCACATGGTGCCTGTCATGTTGTGCATGCCAATACACAACATGCATATTTTACATTGCGGTACAAAAGAGGGTGGTGATGGAAGGAGCATCTGAATCAATCAAACACTCACACCCAGTCAAAAGATCTGGGTTTAATCCATCACCGTTCTTTAGCCCACTCTGCCACCCCAGTTCAGACATGGCTATATGCAAATCAGTCTGACCCTGTGCCTCATGGGAACAGTCCAGCCCGAACTGCCAAGCCATGTCTTCCCTGGACTGGAAACAAGCTTCCGAGGACCGGTTTCTGGCATTGCAGCCGTCTTCAGCCCGGCTTGCTTGTATCCAGTGGCAAAGTGAGCAAGGGACTCACGTCTGAGCATACCCTGCCACACTTATGGCGGCCAAAAGTGGTAAAAAAGGGGGTGGTGATGGACGGAGCTTCTGAATCAATCAAACACTCACACCCAGTCAAAAGATCTGGGTTTAACCCATCACCGTTCTTTAGTCCACTCTGCCACCCCAGTTCAGACATGGCTATATGTAAATCAGTCTGACCCTGTGCCTCATGGGAACAGTCCAGCCCGAACTGCCAAGCCATGTCTTCCCTGGACCGGAAACAAGCTTCCGAGGACCGGTTTCTGGCATTCCAGCCGTCTTCAGCCCGGCTTGCTTGAATCCAGTGGCAAAGTGAGCAAGGGACTCACGTCTGAGCATACCCTGCCACACTTATGGCGGCCAAAAGCGGTACAAAAGGGTGTGGCGATGGACGGAACATCTGAATCAATCAAACACTCACACCCAGTCAAAAGATCTGGGTTTAATCCATCACCGTTCTTTAGCCCACTCTGCCACCCCAGTTCAGACATGGCTATATGCAAATCAGTATGACCCTGTGCCTCATGGGAACAGTCCAGCCCGAACTGCCAAGCCATGTCTTCCCTGGACCGGAAACAAGCTTCCGAGGACCGGTTTCTGGCATTCCAGCCATCTTCAGCCCGTTTCTTTATTAGAATATGTCAAAACGTGTCCTAAAAGCCTAGTTTTGCATAACATACCAGATTCTACAGGAACTGGTCTATCGGTATGTGCTACTACATAAACTGTGTTGTCTCTCTCTAGAACAGAAATCAGCAAAAAGTTGGATAATATAGCTTCCAGTGATGGCTGTTAACTTTCAGGAGTAGTTGAAAGGGTACACTCGGAAACACTAAGTTCCACCCATCCACAAGCACACATACTCACACCCATCCATTCACAAGCACACACAAGCACACATACACACACCATCCATATCCGCCCACACACATATTCGCACCCATACTCACACACACCCATTCACAAGTAGATATGCAAAACATGCTCACACCCACCAATTCACTAATACGCACACTTACATGAGTACCATTCCAGTGGTAATTCGTCATTTTTAGATAACTTTCCACCCAGACAATTAAATCGTTTTTTTTGTCAAAACCTCTGGGGTTGGGGTAGAAATTACCAGTATCGCAGTTAACCCACCAAAACATAATCCCAATGCAGGTAGTAACTCCTATTATGGGATGAATTTTAAATTTACTCCCACATTGGAATAACGCGGAGAATGGTAGATATTTTCCTTACAGTACATGTATCTTACCCCAAGTAGTGTTTGCACCTCACAATGTGGTTTTCTTCTATTATGATGTTCTATTAGAAAAATGTAGTGGTGTAAAACTGAGCATTTACACTTTGTACCTTTCACCTTTTTAGGGGACTGTTGCTCTTCACGAAGGTGATCCACTGGTGAGTGTTGTCTGTTTCTGTCTCAAATAAAAAGATTGTGCATATGTTTGAAATTACAAATATCTGTGCTTGTTTCCTTTCAGTGTCCCAATTCTTGTCCTCCTGGTCGTTCCGGCTATCCAGGCTTACCTGGAATGAAGGTAAGACAAGTTATTCCAGCCACACTATCAATGAAAGTTGCCAAGGAATTCTCAGTGGGAAGTGATTTTATTTCAGTGATAAATAACCACAAGGAAGTCTAAGAGCTTACAAGTAGAGGTACACATTTGTTAAGGGTCGTACTACTGTAACCAATTTGCTAAACGTGTTTCAGTAGAAAACGCTAAGGGGATGGAGTATGCCAGAATAAGTTTAAGATCTGTGATTTCTACACATACGATGAGACAGATTTAAATGCCCGGAACTTACTGTCGTAAAATGTTCATTTTACTGGTATATTTTTTTAGGGTCATAAAGGAGTAAAAGGAGATGCTGGTGAACCAGGGCGACAAGGCCACAAGGTAAGATTGCTTGTCCCTATTGTGTTCCTTTGCGCACCTTTTTTGCTCTGTTTCTTGCCCTGTTGTGCACCTCTTTTGCTTTGTATTGTGACCTCAGATTTGCTGCACCTGTTCTCTCTTTGGTGCCTCTTTGCTCTACTCTATGCCCTTTGTCTTTCTGGCCCTTTTGTTCTGTTTTCTGCTTTTCTGACTGCTTTCTACCGCTTTAATTTTCCTGCTTCCTTTTTCTATTTTGTGCCTTTTTTATTTGGTTTTGTGCCACTTAAATCTGTACTCATTGCCTTTGCCCTCTGCCTTTTGTTGTGCCTTTTCTCTTTAGCCTTTGTTTTTCCCGCTCATTTCTTCTCCCCTTTATCCCACTCTCCCACTTCCTTCCTGCACCGCACCTCTCAGCTCTAACCATTGCCCCAGCACTCCTGCACCTCCCAAGACCAACTTAATTGCAGGCACCATTAAGGTGCCCCAGCCCCGTAGGACTTACCTGTGCCTGGCCCTCTGACCAGGCAAGGGCCCTTTGGTGCCAGATCCTTGAGGATCCTGCCTTGCTCCTTTCCTGATGGCTCTCTTTCTGACTCATTTTCTCTTGCTCTCTATCATGCTCTTCCATAGGCTTTGTTTTGTGCTTCCTTTGCTCGGTTTTGTGCCCCTTTGCACTCATTGCCCTTTATCCTCTGCCTGTGCCCTTTTGTTGGTGCCTTTACTCTTTGGTCTCTGTTTTTTCTCGCTCTTTTCCTATCACTGTGTGCTCCTTACCTGTGTCCTGCTTTTCCACTTCCCACCTCCTGCACACCCCTCTGCCCGACACATCACCCCTTGCACTCCTCCCTCTCCCATGACCTAATTTTTGGCAGCCACAGTGCAAACGCACAGTAGATATGTGCAACGGGTGCACCACCGGTATACCAAAGCTGAGCCTGTCTGAGGTCTTCCCCACCTGAACCATGGGCAGCACCAATAACCTTGGCACTACTCCCACCATCAGCTGCCCCTCCATGACCCTCCTCTCCCTCAACCCTGGCAGCCTCTCTGCTACCACACCTTGCCACACACCATCCATGGAGTATTCTTCGGCACCTCCTGCAAATAATCATGCTCTCTCCCACACCCACCTCTCTCAACCCTTGCATCAACAGCACACAATGCCACTTGGCACACACTCACATGGACCAAACGCCACTCACACAGCACCCCTGCACTCTCATGCAAGGTCCTCAACACCCACTCGCTCTCGAAACACGCCATGGAGGTCTGGGACCTGCTGCACGACCACGTGCCAGACCATCTGTTCCTCACAGAAACATGCCTGAACTCAGTCTCGGCATTTAACATCACTACATCCATAAAATATTGTGAGGCAGGACTGGCAGCACTAACCTAGAGGAGGAGCCATTATCATATTCACAGACACCATCAGCTGTGTCACCACTACAAACACATCAACCAGCTACATGAAACACCTCACGTTCAAACTACAAATTACAGCAAACTTAAGCCTGTGCAGAACCCTCATCTACAGACCACCAGGACCTCGCACCATCTTCATCAGCATCATTATGAACTTCTTTACCTCATATCATCATCAACCTTACCACCTTCATCCTCCCCGGAGACCTGAACTTCCACCTAGAAGACTGTGTTTAACTGAACTCACTGCACTGCTAGAAAACGTTGAATATCTTGGCATCACCCAGAATGTCAAAGAACCTACTCACACTGCCGGACACCTCTCGGACAAGAATTTCAACTCTTTCCACAACATGGTATTCGACAAGTCATCACCAATCACCTAGCCAGACCATGCCCTCATCAGTTTCTGCATACCAGTTTCACACCACCATAGACTCTCCACACCTTGACCTGCTGACTGCAGATGTAAAAACTTCCCAGTGGAGGACTGGACTTCCACTCTATATGTGCACCTGCTCCTGCCCAATTACACCAGTAACCTGCAGCAAGACAGCATAAACTTCAACAGCTAGATCACCACATGCATCGACACCCAGACTGCACTCAAGTGCAAAACAAGAGGAAGAGCCAAACCACAAACCAACTGGTACACAGAAGAACTCAGACTTATGAAACATCACTTATAGCAATATTAAGTGCCATTGGTGAATGAGCCAAGATGCCATGGACAAAGAAATCTTCAAATGCAACCTGAGATGATACCTCAAACAGATCAGGAAACACCACGTGCACCGCACTTGCAGACCACATTGATGCAGGGGTCATATGACGGAACAACGCAGGTAAATACATTGCATGCCTTCACCACACATTTTTTACCTCACATTTTTTTACCACACATATGTTTTTACAACGCAGGCCATTACCATGCATTGTTTATGAATATAAAAACAATGTATTTGTGTCAGGGACCCCCACACTCTCCAACTTACCTTAAATGTGTGGTAAAGGCATGTTTTGTAAAGGCATACACGTGGTAAAAACATGCGTGGTAAATAATGCATGGTAAAGGTACAAAGTAGTAAAATCCTCTTTGTAAAGGCTGTTTCCCCGATGCCGGCACCAACAACAGCAAGTAAATATTCAGCATCATAATAGACTTCACTGCACCTGCAACCGCCTCCAGCAACATAACATGCTCACAAGACCTCTGCAACAAACTCTTTGAATTCTTCTGCAACAAGATCACCTCCATATACTACAACTTTGACCCTCACACTTCACCCATCTCCCTAGCAACTCAACTCCTCATCTTGAAGAATGGACTCTTAACTCATTGCATGCCATCACTATGAATGGAGCTGCTGCCACCATGATGTTCATTCACTCCTGAGCCCCTTTGGTCCACTGCCCCCACCATGCCCACACCAAATGACTCCTACCTCTCAGCAAAAACAATTGCACTTCGAAAATGCCTGCTTCCATTTGGTAATATAACATAAAGCTTGCATTTTGCTGTAAATGAGCTGTTAACACACAGTTGCCTCCAATGAGACAAGGGTTTTAAGGCGGGCTACTTCTTGGAACACAAGGCATTTCAATGCCATGTGAATTGCCAGTGGGAGCAAGTGCCTTCTCGGGCATCAGAAAAAGCACTCTAGTCCTCGGGCAGAAACAAAGGAAGCCAGCCTCAGAGAACAGAGAACATTGTTGGCCCCACAGAGTTTCCTCATGTGCCCCACACCTCCTGCCAGATGAGTAATTGGTTAGGGCAGTTGGGAGGACAGCACCTCCGTTGCAGTCAGCAAGTTTTCTGGCAGTGAAAAGACATGCAGTGCAGCAAGTTTAGCGACTCAGGATGGGTAGTACCCGGCTTTGCATTGAAGGCCTGGCAGGGGCCCCCTGTGGCACTGTCCCTTATTCCAAGTTCTTGTGCTACTGCCATATTATTATGGTCACACAGTAGATTTCATGAGCACCAAAAGGAAACTATTCTCTTTTCTGAGAAAAGGAAAACTGGCAATTTTCTCTCACTATTTCCCTACTGATTTATCCTCTGGTTGTTGGGAGTGTTTGGATTCAGGCAAACCTGTCAAAGATGTTCTCATCTGCAGGTGTTATATACATAACCAGGCCTATAACTTGAGAGCAGAACACACCCACAACGATTGGTATTATTTGTCTACAAATCATGTGCTTCATCATACATATGAACATTATAAATAGCTGAGCAATAATTATACAAATTAGGGCAAGGATTAGGTAGCTCGAAGCCATATTTCAACACACGTCTAGCCTAAAAATTACCTCACTTTCAACCTAGTCTTTTTCAGCATCTTTGTATTACCTTATCACAATATACCAAGCCATGCAAAGCCTCCACCATGTTCCTAATTGTGCTATAATGCCTGAAGCCAAAACTAAATATTTTAGCATTTTCTCTGGCAACAAGTCTATGTTCCTCCACTACACTGGTATGTTATATACCTTTTTTATACCAGCTGCTCTTTGGAGCGAGAAAGGGTCAGCTCACACCTGGCTCCGTGTTTTGTTATACAAAATTGTGATTACCTGCACAGCTTGAAAACAAGTCACCCAGCCTCTAGGGACTATTCTTCTTCCACATAATCCAGTATTGTAAATGTGCAGACATTAACCATTCTAGCATGCAACCAGGCCTGTATTGTAAGCAACATAAAAAATAGACGCAGACGCTGTTAAGAGTGAAATGGTAATGGTGTGGTTGGGAGGCAAGGAACCGCTGATGAAATTCAGGTATTGGAGCTCCATGGAGGATCTCATACCCCGCCACCCCCATCTTGCATTTGATGAGAACATTGCATACGGTTTGGAAGTGTCAAAGGAGGATCTGTATTAATCAAATAGAGACTGATAGTATGTGGGTGATAGATTAGGGGTATTTTCAATCTTGCTCAGTTTATTGACATTTCTAAACTCTTTTTGTAATGTTTGATCACAGGGTGAAGAGGGCGATCAGGGAGGCATTGGAGATGTTGGGACCCAAGGTGCTCCGGTAATGTATTACCTTTGTCACTTAATACCCCACTTTATGTGATTGCATTTTACCACTAAATAATAACATGGCTGTTAAAAAATGCTTCAGAATTATTTTATCAATGTTTTAACCCCTACAAATGGATGCCTTTAAAACATGCTGATTATTTGCTGTTTCAAAAATCTTCAGATGTTAATTTCAATGTCCGTAACTGCTGAGCCTTCCCCCAGTGCTGAGCCCTTTTTTGTCTATTTCGGGTTGTTCGTGCTTAGGGCTCCATAACCTTTTTCCCACATACAGTATCCATGCCAAATTTGTGTCCTTTTTTTCGAACATCCTGGGGATTCTAAAGGTACCCAGGGTTTGGGGATTCCCCTGGAGGTGACCAAGAAAATAGGCAAAAGATAGCAAAAATTTGAGTTTTGGGAAAAAGTAGGGGAAAAGTGGCCCAGATAAAAGTGTGTGTTTTTTCCTACAAATGGCATCCACGGACAGTTTGCTGTACTAAAGACATCATCTTCCCAGCTTTCAGGAACATGCCGAGCTGAATCAGAAAACCTCATTTTGTACCACAGCATTGCCATTTTTCTAAGAGGTAGCCTATTTTTCCTATTTTTTGTGCTCTCAACCTACTTCCAGTTTGTGGGGAAAACCAGTGTGAAGCCCATTGGTGATCCAGGAAAGTTATATATTTCTGAAAATAAGACAATATTCCAAATTCAGCAAGGGGTCATATGTGTAGATCTGTCAGGGGGTTCCCAAGGAAAATAACTGTTGAAATATAGAAATATTGAAAGTGAGTAGGAAACAACATGCATTTGTGACAATATTTCCATCTGTAACTTTTTGTCACTATGGCAGATTTACATAACCAATATACCATTACGTCCAATGGGCACTTTTGGCGGTGGGAATATATAGGGTTTGTAGGCTTTCCAAGAACCAAAGATACCCAAAGCAAACAACTGAGCTGCACCGTAGAATGGTTTTTCATTGAGTACTGAGTATAGACCAACCTATATAGTAAAATAGGCATAGTGAAAAATGGGTATCTAAGAAACCTATGTATTTCTGAAATGGGCACAAGATATAGAGTTTAGGTACAGTGGTTATTTGTACATTTCTGAATTTGTGGGTACCCGTACTAAGGTATGATTTAGAGTATTTTTCTAAATGTCATGTTTTTAATACACTCACTTACATTTGAAAAGCCCAAATGCAGCAAAATACAATTATAAATAACAAATGTTTTACTATTCTATGCTAACCTAAGTCTTCCAATAAAAATGGGACCTCTCATCTGTGGGTAAGCCTTGTGGACACGGCAGGAAACAGCCCAAAACGCAAAATGAATGCACACATTTTTCACTGAAAACGGACACTTTTGTCCAATGTGGGTAGCTCTAGATTTTGGACCCTAGCTCAACTGGCACATAGGGAAACTGAGCCAACCAGTACAATGTTTAAAAGTAACCAGGAGGAGTAACGAGGGTGGGCTGACTTGTGTGGCTTTTGCAACCATAATCGCTTGCAAACTTCAAACCTTGACTAAAAAACAAATTTTCCTCACATTTCTGTGATGGAAAGTTCTGTAATCTATGGGTAGCCACAAACTTCTATCCACCCGGAATTCCCCCAATTCTCCCAATAAAAATGGTACCTCTCATCTGTGGGTAGGCCTAGTGGCCCCAACAGGAAACAGCCCAAAACGCAACATGGATGCATCACATTTTTCCTCAGAAAACTGGTCCTTTTTTCCAATGTGGGTAGCTCTAGATTTTAGTCCCTAGCTCAACCGCCACCAAGGGAAACCAAGCCAAACTACAGTTTTGAAAATTAAATACTTAGGGTTATCCAGTGTGGGCTGACTTGTGGGCCTCTCATCAAGTTTTTTTATCCAGAATCCCTTGCAAACTGCAAACTTTGACTATAAAAACACATTTCCTTATATTGTAGGAATGCTCTGAAATCTGTGGGAAGCCACAAGCTTCCATCCATCTGGAATTCCCTCAAGTCTTCCAATAAAGACGGTACCTCTCTTCTGTGGGTTGACCTAGTGGCCACAACAGGAAACAGGCCAAAACACAACATGGCCGCACACATTTTCCACTGAAAACTCACCCTTTTTTCTAATGTGGGTAGCTCTAGATTTTGGACCCCAGCTCAGCTGGAACCTAGGGAAATCTAGCCAACCTGTACATTTGTGGTAACTAGCCACCTAGGGGTACTTAGAGTGGGCGTGTGGCTCTCACCATGTTTTTTATAACCAGAGTCCCTAGCAAACCTAAAACATTGACCAAAAAAACCCACATTTTCCTCACATTTCTGTGATGGAAACTTCTGGAATCTGTAGGGAGTCACAAACTTCGATGCACCTGGCATTTCCCCATGTCCCCTGATAAAAATGGTACCTCATTTGTGTGGGTAGGCCTAGTGCTGATGACAGGAAACAGCCAAAATGCAACATGGACACATCACATTTTTCCACTGAAAACTGAACTTTTTAGTCCAATGTGGGTAGCTCTAGATTTCGGACCCTAGTTCAGACGGCACCTAGGGAAACCTAGTCAACCTCTCCATTTTTGAAAACTAGACACTGAGGGATATTTAGAGTGAGTGCTTAGCTCCACTACATTTTTATGCAGAATCCCTTGTAAACTTTGACAAAAAAACTCACTTTCCTTACATTTCTGTGATGGGAAGTTCTGGATTCTGTGGGGAGCGACAAACTTCCATCCACCCGGTATTTCCCCAAGTCTCCCGATAAAAATGGTACCTCACTTCTGGGGGCAGGTCTAGTGCCTATGACAGGAAAAACCCAAAACGCAACATGGACACATTGCATTTTTCCATCAAAAAATGATCATTTTTTTCCAATGTGGGCAGCCGGCCGACACCTAGGGAAACCTAGCCATTCTGTACATTTGTGAAAACTACTCACGTAGGGGTATCCAGGATGGGTTACTTGTATGGCTCTCACCATGTTTTTTTTACCCAGAATCCTTTGCAAACCTCAAACTTTGACAAAAAAATGCATTTCTCTCACAGTTCTGTGATGTAAAGTCCTGGATTCTGCAGGGAGACAAAAAGAATTCCATCCCCTCAAGTCCACTGATAAAAATGGTACCTTACTGTGACAGGAACGGGCCCAAAACACAACATGGATGTATCGCATTTTTCCACCGAAAACTGACCCTTATTTTCCAATGTGGGTGGCTCTAGATTTTGGACTTTAGCTCAGCCGGCACCTAGTGAAACCTAGCTAATCTGTACATTTTTGCAAACCAGACACCTAGGAATAACTTTCATGGCTCTCACCACGTTTTGTTTACCCAAAATTCCTTGCAAACCTCAAACCTTGACTAAAAAACAGATTTTCTTCACATTTCTGTGATGGAAAGTTCTGAGATCTCAAGGGAGGCACAAACTTCCATCCATCCATCCAGCATTCCCCCAACTCTCCCAATAAAAATGGTACCTCATGTGGGTATACATTGTGCCTGCTACAGGAAACAGGCCAAAACACAACATGGATGCATCGCATTTTTCCACCGAAAACTGACCCTATTTTTCCAATGTGGGTAGCTCTAGATTTTGTACCCTAGCTCAGCCGGCGCCTAGGGAAATCCCAGCTAACATGTACATTTTTTTAAACTAGATATATAAGGGTGGGATGACTTGTGTGGCTCTCACCAGGTTATTTTATACAGACTACCCTGCAAACCTCCAACTTTGAAAAAAAAACACACATTTTCTTCACATTTATGTGATGAAAAGTTATGGAATCTGTGGGGAGCCACAAATGTCCATCCACCTGGCATTCCTCCAAGGCTGCAGTTAAAAATGGTACCTCACCTCTGTGAAACTAGTGCAAGCAACAGGGAAGGGTCCAAAGTGTAAAATGGAAACATCAAAATGATCTTTCATAAAAGACCAGGTTTTGGAAGGAGGCACCGGCGTTTTTGGTCCCGAGCTTGACAGCCATCTAGGGAAACCTACCAACCCCAACATTTCTGAAAACTAGTCACCCAGGGGAGTACAGTGAGGTATGGTTTGCATGGATTCCCCAATGTTTTTTCTTACCCAGAATCACCTGCAAACCAAAAATTTTGCTAAAAATTCACAATTTCTTCCCATAAATACAGACACAACAGACACTCATTTTCTCCTGATAAGCAGTAAACCACCACCTGCTGCGATGGTTTCAAGCACTTTAATGTATAATATTTTTTTTATTGTTTATCATTTCACCCTCTGGGGGGAGCAATCGCCACCCTGTAGGGGAAAACCATGTATTTTTTAAATAAACATATAATGCCTGCAGGAGGAGGGGGCCAGCCCACTTACACAAGGGCCGACCCCCAAAACAAAATCCCTGGTGGCTAGGACCATAACCTGGCCATGGATTGGTGTCTCGATGCAATCCACAGCCAGGGAATGGGGCCAAGAAGGCAGCGTTGGAAAGGGGGAGACTCCCCTATTTCCATCAAAGCCTTCCTGAAATCTTAGGAGGTTGTTTTGGCCTTTTTTCCCCACTGGAGTGGGAGATGACTCTCACCTGCTCCTCCTCTCTGCTCCAGTGGGGAAACTGTGACGTCAGCATGCCGCGTGTTGCAATGACGTCACAAATGTGCGGGCTGGGGCCTGGGAGACACGCTGAAGTTATTCAGCCTCTTCCCCAGTCATTTTTTTAAAAAAAAGGAAACCTGCAGTGCTTTGCACTTGAGGATGTTCTGAAGCCATCCCTGGTGTCAGCCAATAGCCATTCCACGCATCAAGGAGGGTGTGTGGGTGTCAGCCATTGTCCGACACACACACACACACACACTGAAAGGGTTAAGGGTTATGACAGGAAACAGCCAAAATGCAACATGGACACATCACATTTTTCCACTGAAAACTGAACTTTTTAGTCCAATGTGGGTAGCTCTAGATTTCGGACCCTAGTTCAGACGGCACCTAGGGAAACCTAGTCAACCTCTCCATTTTTGAAAACTAGACACTGAGGGATATTTAGAGTGAGTGCTTAGCTCCACTACATTTTTATGCAGAATCCCTTGTAAACTTTGACAAAAAAACTCACTTTGCTTACATTTCTGTGATGGGAAGTTCTGGATTCTGTGGGGAGCGACAAACTTCCATCCACCCGGTATTTCCCCAAGTCTCCCGATAAAAATGGTACCTCACTTCTGGGGGCAGGTCTAGTGCCTATGACAGGAAAAACCCAAAACGCAACATGGACACATTGCATTTTTCCATCAAAAAATGATCATTTTTTTCCAATGTGGGCAGCCGGCCGACACCTAGGGAAACCTAGCCATTCTGTACATTTGTGAAAACTACTCACGTAGGGGTATCCAGGATGGGTTACTTGTATGGCTCTCACCATGTTTTTTTTACCCAGAATCCTTTGCAAACCTCAAACTTTGACAAAAAAATGCATTTCTCTCACAGTTCTGTGATGTAAAGTCCTGGATTCTGCAGGGAGACAAAAAGAATTCCATCCCCCCAAGTCCACTGATAAAAATGGTACCTTACTGTGACAGGAACGGGCCCAAAACACAACATGGATGTATCGCATTTTTCCACCGAAAACTGACCCTTATTTTCCAATGTGGGTGGCTCTAGATTTTGGACTTTAGCTCAGCCGGCACCTAGTGAAACCTAGCTAATCTGTACATTTTTGCAAACCAGACACCTAGGAATAACTTTCATGGCTCTCACCACGTTTTGTTTACCCAAAATTCCTTGCAAACCTCAAACCTTGACTAAAAAACAGATTTTCTTCACATTTCTGTGATGGAAAGTTCTGAGATCTCAAGGGAGGCACAAACTTCCATCCATCCATCCAGCATTCCCCCAACTCTCCCAATAAAAATGGTACCTCATGTGGGTATACATTGTGCCTGCTACAGGAAACAGGCCAAAACACAACATGGATGCATCGCATTTTTCCACCGAAAACTGACCCTATTTTTCCAATGTGGGTAGCTCTAGATTTTGTACCCTAGCTCAGCCGGCGCCTAGGGAAATCCCAGCTAACATGTACATTTTTTTAAACTAGATATATAAGGGTGGGATGACTTGTGTGGCTCTCACCAGGTTATTTTATACAGACTACCCTGCAAACCTCCAACTTTGAAAAAAAAACACACATTTTCTTCACATTTATGTGATGAAAAGTTATGGAATCTGTGGGGAGCCACAAATGTCCATCCACCTGGCATTCCTCCAAGGCTGCAGTTAAAAATGGTACCTCACCTCTGTGAAACTAGTGCAAGCAACAGGGAAGGGTCCAAAGTGTAAAATGGAAACATCAAAATGATCTTTCATAAAAGACCAGGTTTTGGAAGGAGGCACCGGCGTTTTTGGTCCCGAGCTTGACAGCCATCTAGGGAAACCTACCAACCCCAACATTTCTGAAAACTAGCCACCCAGGGGAGTACAGTGAGGTATGGTTTGCATGGATTCCCCAATGTTTTTTCTTACCCAGAATCACCTGCAAACCAAAAATTTTGCTAAAAATTCACAATTTCTTCCCATAAATACAGACACAACAGACACTCATTTTCTCCTGATAAGCAGTAAACCACCACCTGCTGCGATGGTTTCAAGCACTTTAATGTATAATATTTTTTTTATTGTTTATCATTTCACCCTCTGGGGGGAGCAATCGCCACCCTGTAGGGGAAAACCATGTATTTTTTAAATAAACATATAATGCCTGCAGGAGGAGGGGGCCAGCCCACTTACACAAGGGCCGACCCCCAAAACAAAATCCCTGGTGGCTAGGACCATAACCTGGCCATGGATTGGTGTCTCGATGCAATCCACAGCCAGGGAATGGGGCCAAGAAGGCAGCGTTGGAAAGGGGGAGACTCCCCTATTTCCATCAAAGCCTTCCTGAAATCTTAGGAGGTTGTTTTGGCCTTTTTTCCCCACTGGAGTGGGAGATGACTCTCACCTGCTCCTCCTCTCTGCTCCAGTGGGGAAACTGTGACGTCAGCATGCTGCGTGTTGCAATGACGTCACAAATGTGCGGGCTGGGGCCTGGGAGACACGCTGAAGTTATTCAGCCTCTTCCCCAGTCATTTTTTAAAAAAAAAAGGAAACCTGCAGTGCTTTGCACTTGAGGATGTTCTGAAGCCATCCCTGGTGTCGGCCAATAGCCATTCCACGCATCAAGGAGGGTGTGTGGGTGTCAGCCATTGTCCGACACACACACACACACACTGAAAGGGTTAAGGGTTATAGTTTGATTTATTTCTCATGTTTATTCTTTTGTTTTCATGCATTGAAGATCTGCCTTAAAACTAAGGAACACATTTACTAAGGGCTTGCATCGCTATTGCATCATGCAAGGCAACTCAAACCCTTAAGTGAAATTTTCTATATATATATATGCCACGCAGAGCCACCTTGCGTGGCATAGAAAAACTGGAGTAACGCAAGGCTGCACAAGTCACTTCCTTGTGTTGCCCTGCCCAGGGAAGGTATTCTATGGGTGGAGAATTAGTGTTCCCATGCATTCACCCATTCTTCAGCGCACATAGAAAGCGTAAAAAGCCTTAGAGGATTTTTTTGTATGCAGGAAGGTGTCCCTTCCTGCACAAAAACAATCCTGCTGTAAAGCAGGCACTCTTGCACCATTGCGCAAGGGAGCCTGCATTGGTGCTAGGTTGCACTCAATGCTCCAACACAGAGAGAGGACAGGAGTGTGCCTTATCTTAGTAGATATATAGTGCATTGATGCCCTGTCATGCAGAGCAGTGCAGCAAGTTGCCTTGCTGGGTTGCGTTGCACGACTTGCTTGTAAATCTGTCCCTAAGAGGCTAATTCACAAAAGGCATTTATTAGTATGTGAAGTTGTTCTCCTGTAGTACTACTTCAGGTACAGATAAATTATACTCACATATGCACGGACATAGATCTATGTTTACGCCTGCCATTTCTTTTATGTGCCAACTTCTCCACTGCAAGGGCACAGAGCTCCACATGCCTAGTCCTATATGTTTGCTATAAATGTGGGAATGGAAAGAGGAAGTGGCTGGATTGTGTTTTCTCACTTTGTTTTTCTTTCATTTTTTCAGGGTATTCAGGGGTTGAGAGGCATCACTGGTGTACAAGGAGCAAAGGGTGGCAAAGTAAGTCATATACTTTTATTTAAGAACTATGCATCTGCTGAGAACAGTAAATGCAATACCTTGTAATAGATTAATTGTTCTTGAGTTTAAGGATTCTGTTAGAATAAGTTTTCCGAACCAAATAGAAAATTGCTTTTTCTCATAATATACAAATGGGTTGCGTGTTGATTATGAAGCGATCCAGCCCTCATTCACAGCCAATAATTAGTATTGTGTATTCAAGAAGGAGCCAATGCAGTTGAAGCTCAGTCTATACATTCAGTTTTCCAAACTTATTGACAGCCTTACACTTTGGTATGGGTTAGACCGATGCCATAGAGTTTAATTTATATTTTATAGTATGACTGGAATTGCTAAGAGGTATATTTGATATTATCCCTTAGGAAATCTTTGAAATAAACTAATTTCATTCTGATAGAGACTGGATGTCGATAAATAGAAGAGCAACTTCTTAAGTACAAATTATGGTTTGAGCATGAAGTGCTGGAAAATGATGAGTGCCAGAAAATGGAGACTGCAACTGAGAATTTTACACTGACTTTGTTTGATACATTCATCTGGTGGTGTTAATTAGGAGATGGGTGGCTGAGCTTTGGATCAGTGCTGGAGGTTATTGAAAGTTTAAATAAGTATGAGGATGATATCCATGTTTATACAATAGATGTTTTTACTGCATTGTATTATTCTTGTTACTTGTACTATTCCAGTGTTGTTCTCAGAAAGTGAAGAACGTGCTTCCTTCTATTTGGCTAAGAGACCAGTTTTGCCCCTGCCATCTGTCATGTTTGGTAATGAGTGCTAGCCTTTCAGTATGAGCTTTAGATAAGGGAATTACATGTTTATGAAAGCTTCTGATACAGTCAGTCTTTTCTTGACTGTCAGGATCAGTGGCACTTTTCCGACCTCTATATAAAATTGCAGCGGTAAAGAGAGCCAAATCAATTTGTTCAGTGTGACTATTTTGTCACAGACGACACTCAGGTTCCTATTGTTCGCAGCTGGGAAGATTTTAAATCTACATTATGATGGTATGTTCGTGGTTAGGAGGTTTTCTGAATTACAATGAGGTTCTAAAACCACAATTTTTTGACTATTTACTTTAAGGACACTCCAAGCAATTAAGGCTTCTGTGTGTCTATGGTTTCTATGTTTGGTGACAGCTGTAGAGGGTCGTGGGGTTATTCATGTCTGAGATGCTTAAGCAAATATAGGTATATCAGATAGGAAGTGATCAAACGATAGAATTATGGATCATGTTGTGGAGGAGCTTTAGCATTAAACTGATTGGGTCCGTGGCGGTATATTTCGGAGGGAGTCCATGAGACTAGGGTTGACCTTAGTATAGTTTTCCAAAGGTTTTCCTAAGTTAATGATTGTTGATCCTGGGACTGAAGTGTAATGCATGTGTTCTGCTATATTCCCTATAAAACATGGATAAGGCTTGATAAAGTTCCATGTTTTTGGGATGAAAAGTGTTGCAAACGGGTTCTGCCCCTATTAGTAGACCAGGATTTTTTCTTTTTTCTTTTTGATCACCGTGTTATTGAACTCTTGACTGAGGGTGAGTCTCATTACCTGAGCTTCATTCCTGGTGATTTAGAGACCAACCTGAGTGGGTGTATTGGCTGCTTGCCTGTGCTGGTCAGAAGGAGAGATAGAGAGATTTGAGATTTAGTCACTTAATAAGTGCACAGATACTCAGCTGAGTGTACCAGCTCTAGCTTCATGGCTATCTGCACAGGCAAACAGTGGTACTATTCCTACTTTCTTCTTTAGCCTTTAATCTCCTTATGCCTTCCCAGCGACGTGAGCTCTGAGGTCTTTAAAATTGTCTCTGGGTTCCTGATATACCAATTTCATTTCTGGATGGCCTCGGAACAGAATCTCAATGGTCTGCTTCACTTCCACAGATCAAATCTCTTGAGTTTCACTATGGATTAGTTCAGTTGCACTGGAGATTACATAAACACAATTTGAGAGAATAAAAATGCTGTGGTCATTAGTCTTTAACAGCTCATACAGTTGCAAGATACTCACAAGCTGCACCACTGGCAGACACAGGAGTTCCTGACAGTGGGCTCCCTCCCCTTACTCATTCTTTGTCCACGGTCATCAACCTTCATGGTCGATGCTGTAATAATGGGTGCCAGGATCCCATCTCCGAAATCCGGGCCACAGAAGCATGAAGGCAGAGGGAGCCAGGTGACACTCTGCTACACTGTCCCCAGCTGCGCTGCTTGTATACTGGCATCGAAAAGACCCTTGTGCTCTCCACGCCCGCAGGGGGGCATCACATGTGGAGCAGCAGGAAAACCAGTGTCAGCTCTGGGTCGGACTTGGGAACCGCAGCATCTGAAAGTAAAAGTAGCACCAAATAAAAAGAAACATGGCATGAAACTGCTATCTCCACCCATGTCCTACTCGTATGTTATTTATAGTGCTCAGGCTGAAGGACACAATATTTACCTCCGTGGGATTTTGATTATTTATTGCTCTTGCTCAGTGGCACCTTAAGGAGGGGCAGGGGCATCACCAACCCTATTGTAGGTTGCAAACAACCAAAACTTGGTGACGGACTTCAGTGGATAGCACTATCACTGTATCTCTGTTACCATATCCAGTTGATTGTGCACAGATCTCCAGCACCTGTCACCTTTTGGTGCTACTGGTTACAGATTCCAAAAATGCTATTAGCAATAGGAGGTGCATCGAACACAATACATATAATCCATTATTACTTTATCAAATTATTCTTTTATTCCTAAATGTGTTCATAAAAACAGCCAACACGTTTCGGAACGTCATCAGGGCTTATACCTCGGTTTGTAAATTTCGAGATATAATGGAAGTTGTTGGATATAAAGATCATCCAATCTTGGCGATTCAGGAAGGAGGCATGGCCACGGACTACTGTGGCTGTATCTTTCACCCCTGACCTAAAGGATTATTATATCCGGGCCATCTTTTGAGATATACAATTTCTGTTTAATGAAACTGTGGTTTTAGTTAACCATTTATATCTGAAGAAACATACTCTCCACTAAAGATTATTGTGTTCTACAACATAGCATTTCGATATGAATTCACTTTAATAGGTGAGGATCCGCGCTGTATCACTTTCCTGCAGGATCTTCATATCCAGCAACTTCCATTATATCTCGAAATTTACAAACCGAGGTTTAAGCCCTGATGGAGTTCCGAAAAGTTGTACCTTTGGGGAACGAAACGCTTAGGCTGTTTCTATGAACACATTTTGGAATAAAAGAAGAATTTTATAAAGTAATAGCAGAATATATGTATTGTGTTTGGTGCACCTTCTATTGCTAATAACCCCATTGTAGGTGTGTGGAGGACTGCAGGGGGTGCAGCTGTCCCCTCAAGGGATGTTTTAAGGAAGACTCTCTCTATGTGTCCTGGGGCGTCAAGAATATGACCCCTGTAAAAGTCTGCAATGGATTTAAACATTTCCCAGCTGGAGATTTTTCTCTTCAACTCAGGAGTGTGAGATCCCTAGTGGTTGGTCGTCCTATTGCTGCATTTTATGTGTCCTGATGAATATAAAATAAAGGCTCTAGCATATGATACTTCCATGTTTTATTTAATGTATAATACTGACAATAATATTTGATGAGCATTGCAATACACATATCTTTGATGACTGCATTTAAATCTGGTTATCGGTCGTTCGTTTTAATAGTATTTTCTAATATGTGAATATTGTTTCTGTGGTGACCTCTTGACAAAGGCATTAGGCTTGCCTTATATTTTTTTTGTAATGACCCCTTTACATAGCCAACAGGCATGCCTATATTTTGAAGCAGTGCCTCCTTGACAAATCTAATAGCTTTCCCTTATAAATGGATGTGTTGTTCAGCAATGAAGATGAGGGAAACATATAAATATCACAAATTAGACCCATTTAAGCAAAGAGAAACTCTAAGAAGATCTTAAAACTGGTGCAAACACCTGTGGTGGCTGACTCAATGAAATTACAATGAAATTATGAAAATGTCACACATAGTAATCTGAAACATTGGCAGCTGTGGTGATCTAATCACTAGATGCCTTCTGGGAGTTGTGGTCCTGATATGTGTCAGTGGACCACTTTGTATAAACACACTCGAAAACAAAGATCTCTAAAACAAAAGCCTTGGATTGTACACATGGTGGCCTGCTGACAAGGGGCATCCGGCTGACAGTCGATCTGGCTAAAGTCCAACATCTCCAGCACCTCATTTGTGCAGGCAGTGGGGTCTCACTCTCTTTTTTAACGGATTGGGACACATTTTTCCTTCTTCAGACTTTACCTGGAGTAAGAGATACAGGCAGAAAAAGGAAAAAGAAGAAGGGAGAGGAAAACAGTAAAAAAGGATAAAGCATGGGCGAAAAAGAACCTGTAAGAGAAAGCCAAAGAGACAAGCAGTGTTTGGGTGGCGGAAACAAGAGGCCTTAGTAATCCACAAGTCCACGCACAGCAGCATTAGGCTGCTCCTGCAGTGGGTCTCTTAGAAAATCTTTGGACCACTGTGCTTATTATTATTATTTTGAAATTAGGCACTGTCTCTCTCTTTACCTCTCATTTCCAAGACTTGACAGTCCATTCTTCCATAGTTCAGGGCGTCCCTCCCTTGTAGATAATTTGTCTTCACTCCCTGGGAGGCTTGACCTTCAAGGGTGCGCTGTGTTAAGGGCTTCCCGACTGTTTCCCTTACCGAGTTTATATTGACCTACCCAGTCACAGACTTTGTTTGCTGATCTTTTAGGTCCGATGTGGCACGTCTGAGAGTTCTGTGTCCTCTGTCCCTGGGTTTATCTCACGGCTTTGAAAGGCCTCATTTCCTGGCCGCCGCGGCCAGCTCGGTCCTCAAGGCACACTATGATTGTGGGAAACACGGCTTGCAGCTTGTGGCCTTGATGGTGCCATGTACAAGGCCACTCCAAGAACCATGCGAGGCAGGAGAGAAGGACTGGGCGGGAGGGGGGCTCCAGAGAACGCACACTGCGGAAAAGAGGACACGATCCTGAGAGTGACGGCCATTTTGCTGTCTTTGCTGCAGCTCAGCCTCACTCAAGCAAAAATGAGCTAGTGCTGAGCCGCCCAAAAAAGAGATGTTTCTGCCATACTGCAGCTCATGACTAACTACGCTGAAAGCAGTTGAGCAGCCACATAAGCAACTAGGATTAGTAACCAGACACTTACGTTTGCAGCAGCTGATGCTAAAGGGCCAACTGGGACTCATGGGCCAGCCTGCCCTGATTACTTTCCCCTGAAACAGCACAGGCCACAATCCAGGCGTCGAGTCAAGGACAGTGCTGGCGTGGCATTATAATAATGGCCTCTGTGCTGCTGGACTCACTGCAGTGCTGCAGGCTGCAATACCTGTTTAGGCACCATCACTTTGGTGGTGGACGGGTCAGGGATGATGGCGTCATCACATGGTACTGTCTAGTCTGACTTAAGTAAACTGCTATGCGCGGTGTGAGCACTCAGCAGTAGCTGTCTACACAACCGCGCAGGCGTGGATGAATTAGTTTCATTGTAACCTCACCAGCCCTGAAAGAGCTGAGCAAGCCTGCAAGCTGCACACACTGTGCGCTGCCAGCTTTCTGTCTGTATTCTTAATTTAGTAGTGCTATGGCTTGATTTGAGTGCCCAGCGGGCATTATATAAATGTGTGACTTTCAGTTTAGTGATGTGGACCACCACACTGAAATGTGTTAGTCTAATGCCTGATGAGTGGTACTTGGCTGGGCTGGGCAAGTGCTACAATTGGGTACTTGGTTCCCAGTCAGAAAACAACTGTGGACCTAATCTGTGTGCGGGACTCTAGCTGGACATGTTTAAATTGAATCTGTGTTTTCCCTTATTTTAGTTTTTAGTTCTATAGTTAGTATTACAATTTTTGGATTCAGGCAGATCTTTAAAGCTATCTTGGAGCTTAAATTTAACATTTTCAGTAGATACATTTGAAGTGTCATTGTTGATATCCAGGACAAATTAAGCATTTATTAATGTAGCTTTTAGTGTTATGATACTGTTTTCAGAGTTTTAGTAATTGAATGGGTATGGGGCCAGTTTGAGTGAGAGGTGATCTTAGTATTGAAAGATTTTGTCAAATAGAGTTATCATGAGCCTCATTAACCGCATCGCTGCGGCGGCTTTTCCCGCTGTGCGCGGCAATTTTAAAAAATACCGCGTTACATGACGAGCTCAGCTCGTCATGAGCGCACGGCAGGTTACGCTCATGACGAGCTGAGCTCGTCATCAGCCTGGAAGGGGTTAAAGAAATATTATCTTCATAGGAGACTGGGGAGAAATCGAATATCTAAAATGGGTCAGGTCAGAAGACCTGTCTGTGATTTATTTATTTTTATTTTTTTGTGAATGAAATGCTGACTGTGGGCAGATAGATGAAAAACTAGTCTCAAAATACTGGATGCAGATTGCAACAAATATTGTATGCAACCTATGTGGAATTTTGCAAACCGACATACAAATAGGTTGGTTTGCAAAATTTTAAATTGTGGTGGGTCACTTTCTGACCAACCTCAGTATTCATGAGGCAGATTGCAAACTGCAACCCATTGTGATTGGTGGCCTGCTGGGGTCAGCAGACCACCACTTCTGTGATCACTTTTTAAACAAAATGGTGTCTTTTTTATTGTATCTTATTCTCCTTAAATTAAATGGAGCTGGGTTTGAACAAAAGTGTGAAATGCTTTACATCTTTTTTGAGAATAGACAGTTGACACTTGGATCACTGCCTAATCCAACAGACATTTGTAAATCATGTTTACTAAGGAGGAGTCCTAAAGGCATCCCTTTCCTTTTGTGAATGTGTAACAACCCTATGTTGGAAGTTTGTAAAATGACAATCGTTTGTGACTGTTTTTTGGTTGCAAAACATTGATACATGCCATAACGAATCATTCTTTGGAAGAGACGCCCTAAACATGTCACTTCCAAATAGCAAATAATTATCCCCTTCTAAATGCATTTTGTGATTCAGTAACCTATTACTGAATCACAAACTCTGTGAATTGCAAAAAACATTTTTGCAATCACAAACTCCAAATTGGAGCATTTGTGACTACAAAAATGTTTAGTACATCTGATTTGCTATTATTACAATAAATTTAAGGTAGTTGAGGTTTATGTTTATATATTAGGATAATTGTGGACTTTACAGATGTATTTAATTGTGACTGTTGCTAGCAAGTGAGATTATTTAGGAGAAACAATCTTGTGTTTTATTGTAGAGATATTTGTGCCATATTTTCATAGTTAGCTCGGGTTCCTTTTTTCCTTGAGTAGATTGCTTATTAAGAGGCCTTGCCAAACTACGCTTTTTATAGTATTTAAGTAGACTGATAACCAACCACACTCTAGCCACCTTTTAATAGTACATAGTATAGAGTTAACATGTTCACTAAATTGTTGGTCATGTGTTACATGAACTGAGGGTGACTAATGCTATACTAAAGAGAGAAGCAACATTTTTCTGCATAAAAAGGCAACTGGTTTTATTTGGATTTCACATGGTGTTTCTTCATCTCAGTTTAAGACAGGAGTATCATGGTTATTCCATGCATGTACTGATGAGCTATACGGTATAAAGAGAAGATGAGATCTAGAGGGGGACTGTGTTAACTGTGCACAAACTGACATTTAAATCTCTGCAATCCGTGATGACAAACCAACTCACATTCAAACAGCCGCAGCCGGTAGTAGGTGTATCTGCAGGGCGGTGACGTGGGGAGGGGGAGGGGCAGGGTGGGGGGTAGTAAAACGAATTTCGTTGTGTGCACTGCCTCACCAAATGCGATGCAGTGCGCGCAATGAAATTCGTTTTATTTATTTATATGTTTACTTACCTGTAAAACTCCGTAATCCATACATTACTACCCCCCAACCTGCCCCTCCCCCTCCCCACGTCACCGCCCTGCAGTTACACTTACTACCGGCGGCGGCTGCATTTAAAGGTTTGAAATGCCAGTGTATTGTACAAATCACATGCATTCAGTAATACATTTACTTACCCTCTTGCCTCACTCACATTTTCTGACTGAGGTTTTCTAATGTTGCCATTCTTGTTACTGTGAAAACAAGGCTTTCTTACAAAAGCTCAAGACAGCTTTTATTTGAAGAGCACATTAATTCATATGCTCTCACCCCCTTTTTAGGTTGTGCATGTAGACTGCTCTAGCTGTCGGTTGTTGAAGACCTATTGTGGACAATACCTATACTTACAGAAGGCTTTAAGGCTTTAGGTCAGCCTATTGCTGATTAATGGTTGTCTTTCTTGTAACTCATTTGGTTGCTTCTTGTTTCAAGGCTTTCCACCCTCTTATAATATATGTTACTTTCCTGGAACATATGTGTTTTTACCATACTTTTGATTGAATGATTTGTATCCTTCTTCAGCTACACATTAGGGAACTGCTTTTGTTTTGCTTCCAGTTCTCTGAGGGAGTGCATGTGTTTTTTTCTCTCTGATAAGTGTGCTGCTTCCCCCTTTCATCCCCAAGCCTTACTTGTTGTGTTCCTCCCTTTGCAAGTTCATCAATTGTCTCTCTCACCCCACTGAACTTCTTTTTTTCATCATTCCCCCCAGCTCCACTTGCTTCTCCCACCACCTGCCATTGTTTACTGTACTCAAGCTTCACCATCATGCTCTTTTCCCTGCCGGTTTTTACAAAAAATGTGCCACTTTTTAGGTTTCGCCTGTCGAAAGCTGCGCAAGCGGCTTTTCGCGCAGGTGAAATCTAATGACTTACACTGTGTGGCTTTGTCCCGCCCTCTCTTTCCATTGGCTAGCTCCATAAATGGAGGCTAGCCATTGGAAGAGAAATCTGCTCGTCATTCTGCAAGCAGATTCGTGGGCGTTCCTGCAATTTTTAGGCTTTCCGCCACGTCATGCGGCGGTGGGCGGATGTCATTTTTTTTTTTCCAGGCCGGCATCCTTCGTCACACCAGCCTGCTCGCTCTCCCTATGAGGACGCAGACCCGACCCGCTCCCTACTCCGAGCAGGGGTGGGCTGCGCCATTTCACTTTTCTTGTCTCATATATGCATTCTCCATTGAAAGCAATATGTTTTGCTTCTGTTTCCCAGCACTGGCAGAGCCAGTAGAACACAGGCTTTAATGTGGTATAAACATTTGGGCACTTTCGCATCATGCTAGGGAGACTGCAGGGGTGGAATATTGACAACTTTGTGAAATGGGAGTTTTCTGATCCCTGTGCTTTTTGGTCCAGTTTGCTTGGACGCCAGTCCTCGGGGCGCGAGAATGTGCTGTTCCTGCACTGTAGCAGACGCGTATGTTTTTCTCTGCGTGTTTATCTGTTTGGTTTTCCGTTTCTGACTGGAGTAAAGATTCGAGTTCTTCTTGGCAGTGCTTGATGTCTTGGCCAGGCGAGCAGGAATTTCCTGCTGTCGGCATGGCGATGTCAGCCCAGTGGTGGCGTCATGTTCGGTTTATCGCAGCCAGAGGCTTGGACGCGTTCTGCTATTCTTAGGCACACGCAGGCCGGCGCATCGTTGCTATTGAGGGCCCACGGGCTCTTTTCGTGGCGCCGACTCCCGCCTCCGAGAGGCGGGGCCTCTTTGTTTACATCGGTTATTGTTGTGGCTTGCTCGCTTGTAGCCTTGAGCTTTGCTCTCTTGTGGCTTGCACGCAGGCGGACATTCGTCTCTTGAACCCGGGGCTGAGCTGACAATGGTGCTGTTTTGGAACCAGGTGGAATATACCTGTCGGTTGCTGAATGCTAATCAGGTAGGCCCCGCCACGGCCGGTGTTTTAAATGCTCTTAATACAGCCGTGTGCGGCGCATCTTGTTTTCGCAGTCAGTGTAAAGGGGAGCAAGGGCATTGAGAGGTTTGCCCGATCACACTGTGGTGAAGGTGGGGATGACGGGATAAGAATATGATACCCCGTGGTTCCTCAGCTGAACTGCTATGGTAGCTAGCGTTTCGCTGGACAACCTTCATTTTCTGCTGTGTACGATTCAAACAAATGCGTTCATCTCGTTGATCGCAAAAATTACTTAAGTGTATTCTTGGTTTCAGCTGCCTTGGCTGTTAAACGGGTTTCGAAAGCACTGATAGAAAACCGAACATTCCAGTCAGTTTGTTGGTTTCATGCTGGGGCACTGAGTAGAAAAGCACTTTGTTTACAAGCGGTGCAGGTGCTGCTGCTGCTAAGAACACATCTGTTCTACGAGACGAAATGGCAGGTGGAAATACATTTACCTTATTGGTGGTAAAGCATAGGGTTTATTTAATACGTCCGATTTAAAGTTTGCTTGTGAATCTACCGAGTCTGAGGCCCTCCTAAACGTTGTTGTGCTTCATGGGCAGTCTCGTTGAAGCTGGGAGGATTCCCTGTCGATGGATCGCAATGCTGTGGGCGGGACGGAGGGCGGAGACTGCATCTGTCTGTGTTCAGAGATGTGCAACAGGAGACCTTTAAACCTGCACCCAGTGTGTCAACATAGACCGCCCCCTCCCTGTCGAAGTTATACATGTTCGGTATTTAGTTTAAAAGTGTTCATGTACTTTTCTAAGTGGACTTATGAGAAGATAGATGTTGTATACTGTGAAACTGTTAAAACAATACCATATAATACAAAACAAGCACCTGATGTGTTATGCAACCAATATCTTTTTATCCTATGCTGTGTGTCTTGGTGTTGCTGAGTTCTATCTTTATCATGTCTTGTGAAGCCTGTATTTTTTGTAGAATGCTGTGTGTTTTAACTAGGCATTTATAGTGCGGCCCGTTCGCATATCTGTCGAATACCCGTGTGTTGTTTATATGTTTATAGAAGCTTCTGTGTTTTGTGTTGTTAGACTGGCATGTCTCCTGTCTCTGTTGAGGCATGTGTAGTATGTGAAAGTATTGAACAATTTGGGGACTTGAACTTCAAAACCGTTTGTTTTCCTTGTTTTAGACACTTTAGCGCTGTATGTTTACACACTGTACCAGTAGCAGTCTGTTTTGTGTTTTTAGACGACTATTTTTTGTTCAGTTCCTTCTCTCAGTACTTTCGACCCGGTTTTGTGTGTGCCTCTGTTGCCTGCTTGTGACCCGGTTTTGTGTGTGCCTCTGTTGCCTGCTTGTGACCCGGTTTTGTGTGTGCCTCTGTTCCCTGCTTGTGATCCGGTTTTGTGTGTGTGTGGGTGCAAATGCAATAGGTGTAGCATTTGTGAGAGATTAGGCTATTGGCTTTGTAAATGACAATGCCATTTATTTATGTTTTCAAAGCCAACACATGAATAAAAATGTTGTCATTTACAATGCCAATAGCTCTAACTTTTCCAAAGGCGAAACCGTTGCATTGTAAATGCTTGTTTTTTAGGGCAGCAATTTTCTGCCAGGACACTCATTTTCACAAAAATATGCCCTTTGGTGAGCTTTTTAAAAAAAAAAAATTATTTACTGCTTTCAGATTGAGGCTCCCCATCTTGAAGCTGTAAATGTAAACGAAAAACAAAATGGCCGAAGATCATGACTTTTGGTCATCTTCATCATTGCCCTTTTTTTTGACAATTCAATCTCAAACTTGCAAGCCAACTTTTTTTTCTCTTTGAGAATGTGGAACGCCATTAGCAAAAAGCACTGGCAAAACCAAAATGTCAGGAAATAGCAAAACCTATTGGTTTTGCCAGTGCTTGTTATATCATATCCAAGCATGTAGCCACCATCTCGTCACTCATGTCGAATCTGGAACTTTTATATGGAAACATTCTGCAGTAAATACGAAATAATTGTAACGTACATTAAACAAGCTATCATTTGTGTTCTCTTTTTCTATGTTATATTTGATATATGCTTTCGCTATCTCAAGATAGTACAGTATGGGTAGAAGATAGATGAGGATCAATCATATTTAGGTTACTATTAAAAAATGAGGTGGATGGGCCTGAGTACATTTAGTATTGAGCTCATTTGGGTCTTGATATTCAGTCGCAGCTGATCAAAATATATTTTGGGGTTATAGGCTGCAGACCTATATAATCTGCATTGTATTGTGTGCTCGATTGTACTGCAAAGGTAAATATAACACTAGGCGATGGATATGAAGTAGTAAGTATGTCCCAGTATGTTGACCCTCTTATAGATTCACTGTTTTACCGTAGAGATACATTGAACCATGTTATGTTTCTTGCACTGAATATTGTACCCACTGTAGGCTTCCTTCTTTATTGCAGGGTGCGCGAGGACTTGATGGGGAACATGGCCCCCAGGGGATAGCAGGTGCAACTGTAAGTACTGTTTTTGTTATCTTTATCTTTATTGTAGTTTATTAAACAATATAGTGTAAGATAAAAGAGTGAATCATCCAACTGTTTCAGCACATTACTGTTTCTGATCGTATCACGTAACATGCCTCCACATAGAGGAAACTTAGAAGTCTACTTGTATGTCCATACTGTATGTGTATCTTGGGAACTACTGAAAAAAAGTGTGTACACAGCAGCACAGTCTCTGATATCCATTCCACATATTTGATATGCATAGTGCAAAAACTGAGCACAATAAGGTTTTTAAGATACCTTCGCATCAACACGAGTGCTTTGCACTTGACATTGCTGGTATATCAAGGTCATGCTATATTTCACCAGATACAACTTTCATGAAGTAAGTGACAATACTGTAAAATAGAGTTTTGATTGGGATACATTTTGAGATTGTGTTTGAAAAGTCACATTTTGGATGTGAGCGTCACTTTCTCAAAGGTTACTGTTCATCAAATGCACCTCCTCCATTTTTCACCTCCTAGGAGGAGCTAATTACAATTGTAGTTGGTAACTCACACAGGGCACATATGATCCATGAATCTGGCCAATGCTAACAGTAATAATAACTATATTTCTGACATTCCAAGACACTCTTAACAACAGGTATTTATATTATCAAACTAAATGTCACTCACAGCACTTACCTCGAAGTATGAAAGACTGGGCAGGCCTTGATGGGGTTCAGACTCATTACCTGCTGATAACAGCAGATGAGAACCCGTAATGAAATAATCTAGCTAGTTCACAAACAGGCAAAAAAAACTGACATATGCTTGGAAAATGTAAGCTAAGCATTCATACTTTTTACAAGATTAACAAAGTGTGCAAGAGAGATCTTGCAACTGCATTGTCATAAGTGAGATCTATATGTGTGCATCAAGGCATACGCAGTTTTGAACTTATTTTAGACAGCTGGAAGCTTTTCAAGAAGAGTCAGAAGAAGGAATTGGGAAGGTTATAAAGGTGCAGATATAATGGACAATTTTTTCAACTACAATAATCTATTTTGTTTTATATTGTCGTCAATATGTTTCGGTTTACAGTATTCTATTCATACAAAGTACATAAAATCTCCATATATGTTATGTATATTTTTGCCACTTAATTTGCTATAGGGAAATCCCACTATATACATTAAAATTAATTTAAGATATATTTTTGCAAAATAAGCATTACAAATCTCTCCAATCTTTAAATTTTTTTATTATTTGTTCATATGTTTCTGGGCAGAAACATTCCAATCCCAACCTTTCTTGTTAAAAAGTAGGGGTCAGCGGAACTCGCAGAGTTTCAATCCATGGAATTCCATGCAGTTACATGAAAACTGCACAAGATTCCACAGAGTCCTACAAGCGGGCGGAAATCGCAACGTCACGCTACTTGCGCTGATTTTTAGCACCGCAAGCTTGTTCCGCAAGCAAAATCAGCATAGACAGCACCCTGTGGCCTGCCATCTTTGCTGCAGCTTGAGTAGATGCTCTACTCAAGCAGTAGCTTCCTCACCATGAGCACTTGTAATGGCACGTGACCACCCGTGTTAAGAAAATCTCATCGGGTGCTCCCCTATGGCCCGAAAATGGCACCAGGAGATGCCATTTCTCGCTTGACTTGCCAATCTACCGTTGGTGTGCCACACGCAAAAAAAACCTCCACCACATGGCATTTGACAGAGTTTGGCCAGAACTCGGCGTTACAAGTGTAATGCTGACTGGCCTTACTATGCCAGTGGAGTGGAATTTATCGTCCACCCCTAATTAAAAGATTGAATTACTTTTCAGAATTGTTACAAAAAGTGGGGTTTCTTTTTAAATAGGTGAATACATTTACAAATAGTTTTTCAGGCATCATGTAGACTGGAAAATGCCATGGCATATTTTTGTGCAGAGATGAACTACTCAGTTTAAAACACACCTAAATAAAGTCTGCAAGTGGCATTCCCATGTAAAAGCGCACACATTTCCTAGCTCTCTGCATGCATACCATGTGGAGTGCATTCAGTGCACTCAATTGTGGATCAGAAAAGATATAAATTGCATATGTTATTATTTACTTGCATTCCTGCAGGTGGTTTTCTGTTGCCTCTGTCCTTCACCCAGCTATGCTTTTCCCTCTCCTCTCCTGTAGTGTGAATCATTCTGGACCTGATGCAGTGGCTAGATCGTCATACTGACTACCCACTGTCACTTAGGACTTTATTCATATTCACCATCAGCCCACTTCAGTCCTTCTAAAGCCTGTGATCCATGTATTCCACCAGATAGGAAAAACTCCAATGTTTGTGATGTGTACAGAATACTGCCCTCTCATCAAATGGAAATTTGAACACATCTTATGTTTGATGTTTTTCATGTTAAAAATTATTATTCTAATACTTGCTTTTTATTATATTTAGGGTGACCAAGGACAGAGAGGTCCAATTGGTGAGATGGGTCCAAAGGGTAACACTGTAAGTTTATCAGAGCTCTCAATCCAGGCAAAAACTGTACAGCTTGTTTTATCTTGAAAACGTTTATTAAACACCTAGCAATGATAACTTGAGCCTGAGATATTTGTATGTGTCATTATGTAACATAGAGATCAATGAAAACAATACTTTAATGCAAAGTAAAGAAAGTTACTTCAGAGCAGAAAATGAGTGTTTACTTCCACTTACCTAGGTTGTTGTGGGATACATTTTTGATACTTTAGCATGGGAAGCATGAGGAAAAATAATTTTCTACATAACCGTGCAGCATATATTCCCCCCATTTAACTGGAAGCAAACAGTTTGATTGGTAAGAAGTGAGATATGGCAAACTTTAGGGAAAGGCATCCTTACAAGAAAACAATGGGGCCTTCTCTGATGAACCACATTTCCCAGACTGGTTGGTGAAAAATCATTAATCAGTTCCAATGGGTGAAATGTATACTGTTTTCTGCAAAAGCATGACTCGTGTATTTCAACTGAGTAATGTACTTTTCTGAAACAGGAGTGAATAATTTATAAGGCACTACCCATATTCATTAAACATACATTCTAATTGCATGTGGTAGACTTACTTTTACTTGTGTAAATTATTGTGGTATTGTTGGACTTGGCCCTCTCTGCAGGGTCACCCCAAACATTTTGCAATCACCCCTTCTATTCTTCATTGCAGCCTGCCAGAAGTTTGCACGTGCCATTTTGACCTATCAAAATGGCGCTTTTCCAAGTCCTAAACCTTAATACATGCAAGCCACCCCTATGGTAGGTCCTACACAGCCCACTATTGCAAGGACTCTATCTACTATAAGATAACATTGTGTTACCTTATTACAATTAATTAATGATAGCTTTCAATTGGGAGCAGGTGGAAATGTTGAGTTTGGTGTCTTAAGCATTTTAATTTAAAATCCTCTTTAATGGTAAAGTCGAGTTTTAAGTCACAATTCTGAAAATGCCACTTTTAGTTTCAGAAAATTGGTATTTCCTGGTCCTAACCATTTAGTGCCTGCCTTCTGTATCCTGGGTCCTATTACTAGTTGCAGTTGGTCATTGTGTATTACTCCTAGACAGTAAGGCAAAGGGGGAATAGGTGTTGTCAGGATGAGACCATCTCTGTCAGGATGAGGGGAAGGAACTGTCACTTACCACACTTGCACAGCACAAAGACTCTGACTCAGCATACTTACAAAGGGTTTCACAGCAGCCTTTTGTGCCCTAGACATGCTGAGACCAGAGCAGGGAGGAAGGAAATTCCAGATACCTCTGTAAGGGGAGGACTCTGGAAGCTTCTGTAAAATCAAAATGGGTACCAGGTTTGAATAGTGGACCCTCAGATCCAAAACTTCAGATCACTTCTGGACTTGTGGAAGACTCAGAAAAAGGGCAACCCTGCTCCAAGAAGGACTGCTCTGCTACCCTTCTGCACAGCTGCTTTGCTTCCCTGGGGTGTTAGTGAGCAACACTGGACCGCCACCTTGAATCCAGGACCACCAGGGTGACTCCAAGGATTAGTTGGCTGGCCTCCTGATCAAAGTCTCAGTTTACAGAAAAGGCTCCAACCATCCTGAAACCTGGACCTGTACACTTCCTGCTGTGAGTCCTAGCCCTCCAAGTTGTGCCCCTCTGGTCTTGGATCCTTGGAAGTGGGACTAAAGGTGCTCTGCCAGCCCATCTGTGGATTTCATCAGAACTGACGAAGTGCGGCGCAAACTCAGTGCAGCCTGGTAGCTCCGCATAGCAACTGCCACAGTGTACTGCAGCCTTGATGCTAGCCTGCATCGCAGACCTGGCAGCTCCCTATCCGAACCGACTCAGAGCGACAGAGCCTCTATGCAATCCAGCATCAAGGCCATCACAGCTCATTGGAACTGCCACTGTCCGATGCGTCCTCGACATGGACCTCATATCGCTTCTCAGAACAGCCACTGTGCAGCGTTCCACGTACTTATGGTACAGTCATGAGCAGGCCTAACTTTAACTTCGTCTTTGTATCTGGCCCGTGCACCATTACAGTTGGACAAACCGTGTGACTATGTCCCGATTCAGCGCAGTCAGTTATTCATAGTTGTTGTTTTGTGCTTTTAAGCACTATTTTTACCCAAACCTTTAAAATTCCATATATCTGGTTCTACTGGACGGATTTCTGTCTTTTTTGTGTCAATTTATTAAAATGTATTCTTTGTTTACAAATTGGTAGGTCCACATTTCCCCTGAGGTACGAAAATAGTTCAGCTCCAATGATGCCAAAGCTAGATAGTTATTAGTAGTATGTGGTGATATATATATATACACACCTGCTTTAACGTGTGTTGAACATGAACTGTGAACTCTGCTTGAATTTGTTTTCTCACAGATTCTTAAAAAGTGAGACAGATCCTGCCAACAGTAACATTTTCATCTTTTATGGGCATTTTATTGTACTTCACCGATGATGCATCAATTTGACACACTGATTCCACCGAATGTCCCATAATCTGTATTGCTGGGTATAGTATAGGGGTACTGTGAAAATGCAATTGTGCACCATATCATTTTCTGCATAAGAATGAATTTGTTGTAATCACCACATAATACAATATTCACTATAAATGACAGATTTCAGCAAAAATAGTTTTTGGCTCAAACGGATCCAAGTTATCAACAATTGTTGTTACCTAGTAACCTCTGTAATTATCCATTTAGAAAGGGGCCAGTGTTGATCAGGTAGTGCACAAATCTCCAATTGATGAACTGGCGAAGAATTTCTGTATGCAGCAGGAAACAAAGACCATAAATACTTAAATGTAATTAAAACAGGGTGGACAGAATTATTTATTCTTTAACAGGAATGTCTTTATTCCACTATTAATACAAATTAATCTACACATTCTAGACACTGTTCTCAAAGTTGCAGTTATGTCAATAGGGTTCTCAGCCTACAGAATAATTGCAAAAATGTTGCATCTTTTTTACGGCCCCATGCCTTGAATACTAAAATGCTTCCTCGTGTAGTATATTGTTCTTCAGAACTGTTTTTATTGGAAAAAAGTGCTAAATGATTCCCAAAAGTATCGGCTCGTGTTGTTATACCACTATAATAACAAGGACACTTCTTTATAAATGTACATCTATTTATCCCGTCCTTGAAACAAATCTTATCTTTGGCTTGTCTTTCCTTAATAGGGTGCTCAAGGTCCAAGAGGAATAACAGGAATGCCAGGTTCTAAAGGAGAAGGTGTAAGTTGAGACGATTTTATATTACTTTCCTCTGATGTTTTGTTTTCTTTACAAACACAATGCAGAAGTTGCACGCTTCAATTAACTAGTGATAATTTCTCTTCTCAGGGTTTGCCAGGTGTTGATGGTCGTGATGGGATCCCTGGACTACCAGGCTCCAAGGTAGGATATTTTCTGAGTAAATAACTATGGCCACCAAATGTATGGGCTAGTTGAGTCAAAAACCTTTCTATTCCAGGATGCTCTGTAATGGCTCCTGAACAGAAACATCACCCCCCCCCTTAAACTCTGTGTATAGTTCCCTAATTTAGACATTTTTTGTGTGAAATCTTTGTCCACATGTTTTTTTTCTGCTGCAGCATTCTACCCTACCATTCAATGTCTTCTTACCACATCGCCACATTGTTTTTCTTTTGTTAATTAAAGAGGAAAGCCTAGTGTCCTCTTACAAGAGTGCTCTTAAACTATGGGGGTGCCTGTAGTAGGACTTGCTAAGGTGGGAGATTGCAAATATGTGAGTAGATTAAACCAGAGGTTGCAATGAGTGTTACAAATGGATTTTCTTTTTGCATTAAGCTTTCCGAAGTGTCTTACTGAGTTATTTAGACCTAGGAGTTATTAATATGTGAAAACGACCTTGTTTTAAATTATATATGCCCCAGATATATAAGTACTTTGTCAAATTAATATGACTGTGGATATGTATAGTTAACAAAAATGTGAGCGACACATTGGTGCCCTTGTCTTGTTAGTGTTAAACCTTGCACACTGTTTTGCACTTGAAGTTACAAGCAACCACCAGCTGACAGTAACTCCCTCTACAAAAATTGGAGCAACTTCCATTTCTATTCAACCGTTAACTCGAACAAGTGATATCTATAACAGATGCAAATCCTAATTTCACCATTTTAACAGTTACTCATTGTGAGAAGCAGGTCTGGTATATGATGTCCACTAAGGTAAGTGGTACAAAAGGGGGTGGTGATGGACGGAGCATCTGAACCAATCAAACACTCCCACCCAGTCAACAGATCTGGGTTTAATCCATCACCGTTCTTTAGCCCACTCTGCCACCCCAGTTCAGACATGGCTATATGCAAATCAGTCTGACCCTGTGCCTCATGGGAACAGTCCAGCCCGAACTGCCAAGCCATGCCTTCCCTGGACTGGAAACAAGCTTCCGAGGACCGGTTTCTGGCATTCCAGCCGTCTTCAGCCCGGCTTGCTAGAATCCAGTGGCAAAGTGAGCAAGGGACTCACGTCTGAGCATATGCTGCCACACTTATGGCGGCCAAAAGCGGTACAAAAGGGGGTGGTGATGGACGGAGCATCTGAACCAATCAAACACTCACACCCAGTCAAAAGATCTGGGTTTGATCCATCACCGTTCTCTAGCCCACTCTGCCACCCCAGTTCAGACATGGCTATATGCAAATCAGTCTGACCCTGTGCCTCATGGGAACAGTCCAGCCCGAACTGCCAAGCCATGCCTTCCCTGGACCAGAAACAAGCTTCCGAGGACCGGTTTCTGGCATTCCAGTCGTCTTCAGCCCGGCTTGCTAGAGTCCAGTGGCAAAGTGCGCAAGGGACTCACGTCTGAGCATATGCTGCCACACTTATGGCGGCCAAAAGCGGTACAAAAGGGGGTGGTGATGAACGGAGCATCTGAACCAATCAAACACTCACACCCAGTCAAAAGATCTGGGTTTGATCCATCACCGTTCTTTAGCCCACTCTGCCACCCCAGTTCAGACATGGCTATATGCAAATCAGTCTGACCCTGTGCCTCATGGGAACAGTCCAGCCCGAACTGCCAAGCCATGCCTTCCCTGGACCGGAAACAAGCTTCCGAGGACCGGTTTCTGGCATTCCAGCCGTCTTCAGCCCGGCTTGCTTGAATCCAGTTGCAAAGTGAGCAAGGGACTCACGTCTGAGCATACCGTGCCACACTTATGGCGGCCAAAAGCGGTACAAAAGGGGGTGGTGATGGACGGAGCATCTGAACCAATCAAACACTCACACCCAGTCAAAAGATCTGGGTTTGATCCATCACCGTTCTTTAGCCCACTCTGCCACCCCAGTTCAGACATGGCTATATGCAAATCAGTCTGACCCTGTGCCTCATGGGAACAGTCCAGCCCGAACTGCCAAGCCATGCCTTCCCTGGACTGGAAACAAGCTTCCGAGGACCGGTTTCTGGCATTCCAGCCGTCTTCAGCCCGGCTTGCTAGAATCCAGTGGCAAAGTGAGCAAGGGACTCACGTCTGAGCATATGCTGCCACACTTATGGCGGCCAAAAGCGGTACAAAAGGGGGTGGTGATGGACGGAGCATCTGAACCAATCAAACACTCACACCCAGTCAAAAGATCTGGGTTTAATCCATCACCGTTCTTTAGCCCACTCTGCCACCCCAGTTCAGACATGGCTGTATGCAAATCAGTCTGACCCTGTGCCTCAGGATTGCAAAGGCCTACTATGAGGGTGAGTTATAGGTGTTAAGTGCAGTCACCCTTAGATATAGTAAACCTATATCTTAAGTAAGTGTTGCAAGCGGAGTGGAGAAGTGTGGCTCACTGGTTAGAAGAGGCAGACCCTGAAGCAGAGGTCAGACCCGGGACCAGGGTTCAATTCCCGACGCAGCAGGGTCTTGAGCCCAAATATCCGCGGACTCGATAATTCTCGTTTCGGTGCCTACTCGAATCACGGGTTCACACTCTGCAGCTCTGGGCATTAGCTGCTTAATCTCCACTACGGCCCCCCTGCGGCGGGATGCCTGGCTTTCACCTTGGGGATGCCCAGTACGGGTATCTCACAGGGAAAAAGCCAGGACGGGTTCCCAAGGCAAGCGCCGAGATGCCTACGGGTAATCGAGCGCTATATAAGAACGCATAATAATAATAATAACAATAAGCACCAACTTACACAGGCTGCAATGGCAGGCTTGTAGATCCATTTTGAATGGTCTCCTTTGGGTGGCATATTGCATGCTTCAGCCCATGGGAGACCTCTGGGGTACCTATGCCCTGGATACCTTAGTACCATATACTAGGGACTGATAAGAGTACCCCAATATTCCATCTGGAGTGTAACTAAGTAATCGACACAACAATTTAGGGAGAAAGCAGAGAGACTGGGGTCCTGATTGGCAGGATCCCAGTCAGACTAGTCAAAATACAGCTTAGCAACAGTCAAAAAGTGGGGGTAACCATAGAAGTAGATCCTACTTTCCTACACTCTTTGAGCTAATGATCTAGTTAGAATCCTAGCAAAAAAGGGGGACAATTTAGCTAGGCATTGATTCAACACATTATATCTCTGAAGTATAAATAACTTAAAACAAACAAAACACCATATTATAGCAAAAGATGGCTATACACTCATATATGTATCAAAAACTTTTCATTTTATTATTTCATATATAGATTATATTTTTAACTTTTTGTTATTTTTATATTTCATTTATAGCAGTGCAGTTGTACATCCACAATATATGACAGACGTTAGAATGATGGAGGCAGTGCGGCAGGTGTCAACTACGCCCGTTTCGGCATACATGCCTTCATCAGGTTGCCGTCCATTACACATATATAAATAATAGAAGCTCGTATTCGGATATCACTGGAATTTTTTCTCAAAGTCTTGATATATTTATTTATAGAGCCGAAAGTAAACTTTCAATCAGCAGATACAATTCTCGCTAGTTTGTTAGCGTGCCACGATAGCACTTTCTCTTCAGAATGAACTGATTTATTCCAGTAGTGTATAATAACACGCTACATGGCAGTGATGATAATTCACTAAAATGACGCTTTCTGGCGATTCAGGCTTAGGGAGAATGATTCTTTTCAAAGGCGGGTATTTATCCAACAATCTTCCCCTTACGTAGACTGTTCACAAGACGGTCGGCTATCGGCATCTAGTTAGAATCCTAAACATGTTGATGAAGAGTCAATCATTGCTTAAATCAGCAGGAATCACTTGGGTCTTTGGTTGTGTGAAGCAATCCACTTGACGTCTCGCAAATTCATACCCATCCTTACATGTGGGATGATAGGAGTTGAACAAATTCTGATTCATGCAATACTAACTATTGCTTTCCTTTGCCTTCTGTTGTCCTATACCAACCCACCCAATTTCCCTCTCTTATGATGAGACTATTGTAAATTGTGCATTTTTGTATTTGACATGGTAAGAAAAAGCAAATTCCACTCCCCGTACTATTGTGCTCTCAAAAAACAGGATAGTTTTCTGTATAATGTTTGGCCAGTGTTACATACAAATAAAGCTAGTTGTAGTTGGTATATATCCGTTAAGGATAACTACAAATGTGATTAAATCGAACCGCAGTCTCTATAACATTTTAAGCAAAACTGGGCACAGAAGGATCCCTGGGGGAGACTGATTTGACCCTTCCTCTCCGTTAATTAGCTTTGTAATAATCCACAATGGCAGTCTTTTATCAATTGCTAGGAAAAGATTTCACTAAACTTATAGGGGCATATTATCAAGCCCCAGCGATAATTATCGCTAAGCGCACTTAGCGCTAGGATAATTATCGCCGGGTAACGTGGATTTTTATCACTGAGATAGCGTGCTATCAGCAACGCTTATCTCAGAAGTGATAGAAATCCTTGCGCTAACTGCCAAATGAGAGATTATCGCTCGAAAACCAACGATAATCTCTCGAAGTTTGGCGTTAGCTTGATGATAGGGGCTCACAAACTTAGCCATGATATCCACCTTCCATAGGATATCATGGCTAAGTCAGGAAAATACCAGGTGTAAAAAAAGCAGCGCTAACCGCGGTTAGCGCTGCTTTTTTATCACTAACAGGGTTAGCGATATCCTTGATAATAGGAGAAATGTCGCTTAACAACATTTCTCCTATCATTTTTCTCTGGAACGCCCCCTTTGCATCTCATTAGAGATGCAAGGGGAAGCGCAGAGAAAAAGGGTGCTAACATGCGAATTTGCGTGTTAGCACCCTGTTGCTGATAGGGAGATAATTTTATCTCCGCTTTCTTGGCTTTTATAGCCTAAAAAGCCAAGATAAATCCCTTGATAATATGCCCCATAGTTCCTTGCCTTGCTCTAACCCCTGCCTATCCCATCACCTAGCAGCTGCGGAAAGTGGGCATTGAAATTTTCGACAGAAGAACTGAACACTTATGCAAGGCTCCAGATTTATACTGTCCATAATCTGGATGCCAGGTAGAAATTGGACTCCCAGTCCTTCATGTACAATAAAGGTGCACAATAGAAGGAAGGCAATCAGTCAATGATCATTATTGTTCAATCATTTTGAAATCTTAATTGCCGTTTAATGGAGTTTGTGGAAGAACAGGGATGGTTGGACATGTGGAAGTTCGCATTCCGGAAACATCATGGAACTGAAACTGCACTGGTGTCAGCTACGGGCTCTATTAGGCTGCTGGTGGATAAAGGGAAGGGCACCGCTTTGATCCTGTTGAATCTGTCCACGGCTTTAGAAACCATCTCTCTATCCCTGCTGACTGAATGCCTACGGGATATGGGTATCTCAGCTGGGGCCTTGAAACTACTGTCTTCCTTCCTTGAGGATAGATCCCAAAGTATGATGCTGAACCAATTCCAGCTGGAATTGTTCTCCTTGCCATGTGGGGTAAAACAGGGTTCATCCTTGAGCTCCACACTCTTTAACCTTTCTGTTTCTCCACTTGCCAGGATCATCCATTCTCATGGGCTACAAGCCGTCTTGTACACCAACAACACAAAGATCATTGTGTTGATTTCCAAGAACACGGCAGCAACTGTAGCTAATTTCTCCCACTATATTACATCTGCAGCAGGATGAATGGAGAGAAACTTCCTGAAGTTCAATGGGAAAAAGACTGAGGTGCTGTTATCCAGAACGCAAGTCTCCATCCGGAACAATTGGTGGCTGGATACACTAGACACCTTACCTGTTCAAACAGAGAGGGCCAAGAATCTAGGGGTGATCCTGGACAGCGAGCTGTCACTGGACAGACAAGTTAACTGTACCACTCTAATATTTCTGGTTTATAAGAAGGTTGAAGAAGATCTTCCCTTTTATTCCTTTTTCGGCATGGAAACAGGTGGCCCTGGTGCTGGCTAGGTCCAGAATAGATTATTGTAATGTGTTCCATCTGGGCACTAAGAACGGTACTCAACCTAAATTGCTGGTAGAGCAGAATGCGTTGGCTAGGGTCACCCTGGACTTTCCCATAAGTCTGTCAATCTCAATCGGACTACACGATCTTTATTGGCTTCCTATAAAAAAGCGCATCATGTTCAAGGCCCTCAGTATAGTAGACAAAGCCCTTCATCAGGCCAGTCTGGTTGGAATTTGTTCCATTGGTATATCCTGGGGATAAATCTTCGCTCAGTTCATCTTAATCTGGTCACTATGCCCAGAGTCTGGAAGAAGAAATGGGGAGTCAGAGCTTTCTCAGTCTCGGCAGCCAGACTGTGGACATAACTTCCTCATTCTCTGACTTCAATTAAAGTGCATTCGCCCTTTATGAAAGCCCTAAAAACGTGCTTGTTCTCCTTACAGGTATACTTCGTAGCAATTTTTGTAAACTCTGGTAAGCTACTTCTGGGCTGAATCGGAATGCAGTGACTACAGTGCCTTGATGCCTTCGGGCATTTGCTGCGCTTCCTAAAATTTTGGTAAAATCAAATCAGAATACACAAAAAAAACTGTTATGTAAAATCAAATGTGTGCTACTTTTTAATCTGCTCTCCTCACACCATTAACATTTGTAGTGACCTGGATCACATAAACTTCCCTATATGTTTAGAATTGATCATGTATTTTGTATGTATTATTTGTATGTATCACTCTGTGATTATATCATATGCATTCTATGTTGTTTAGGGGGAGGCAGGAAAAGTCGGTGCTCCAGGTGAATCCGGACTTCAGGGATTGCCAGTATGTATCACTCACCTTTAGCTGTACTAGCACCATAATTCTTTTATTATTGTATACAGTAAACATTGGCAGTCTGGAAAATGCTCACCACAGCTGTTCACAAATGCTACTTCTCGAAGTACTTACTGCAGTAAGTTGGTTCGTGCCATATGTGATTTACGTATACTGTCCCTGTACTGAAATATTTTAAGGTGTTTATTAGGAAAAATCACATCTTAAACCTTTAGTCTCAAAACTTAAACCAGTAGTACTGGGCTAATTACAATGTAGATGTAGCTTTATACATATTTATAAAGCATGTGCTAACAAGTAAACATTTCTTGGTGCTAAAAAGAAAGATCAAGATTCTGAAAGTTTATATAGGTGTGGTACCACAACATTGTTGCCTAAATATAATCTGGCAAAAAGGTCGTGTGATGAATTTTGTGTACAAACATATCTCCCCATCGGAGCAAATGATATATGTTTTTAGATTATATTTATGCCACAATATTTTTGTCAGGGGAGAAACAGGCAAAGACGGTCTGACAAACAACCTTTTGACTATAACACCGGAAATCGTGGGGAAACATCCTTTACAACGCAACTTTTACCACGCAGTGCTTTTACATCGCAACTTTTACAACGCAAACCATTACAACGCATTGCGCTGGGGGGCGCTCTTGGATAGGGAATAGATTTAATTTACTATCCAACACCTTCCCTACTATCCACGGGGACTGGAGTTGGAATAGTAAATTAAACTATTCACTATCCAGCACCCCTCAACACTATGCATTGTAAAGGCATGCGTTGTAAAAGTTGCGATGTAAAAGCATGCGTGGTAAAATCATGCGTTGTAATGTCATACATCCGAGCTAAGATTTAATGGCTTTTCAGATATTAATAGATTACACAAGTCTCACTGTTTGTCACAGAGAGTTCCAGAGACAGGTGACCTGAACTCCAAAAGCTTAGCCACCAGTGTGGGTCAGCTTCAGTTTAGACAGAAATGGCCTGTGGTCATCTTTGGAATGAAGTGCACAATTTAGTTGATACCTATAGCCAGATGTAGGTAATCCCAGATTACCGATTCTTAAATACCAAATCATACCGATTCGGTATTTAAGAACTAGCAAGCGGGATGTAGGTATTTTTACCGAATCATTTACCGAATCGGGAATATTCGGTAATTACCGATTCGGTAATTGCCATTGATTCCTATGGGCCTTGAGGCCCATAGGAACCTATGGCAATTACCGAATCTGTAAATACCGATTTGGTAAAATTACCGAATTGACAAGGGGGACAGGGTGTCACTTTGACACCCTGTTGCACCCCTGATTCAGGCTTGTGTGCCATGTGGCACACATACATGCCCCAGATGTGCATGTACACAGGTATTCGTTATTTATCATGCAATAGTATTACATGGCAAATAACGAATTCTTTAGGGGCCTGTGGCACTGTTTCCAGTGCCACCTACATATAGATTTACCGATTCTGTAAATTTACAGGATCGGTATTTTACAGAATGGTAAATTTACCGAATCGGTAAATTTACTGATTCTGTAAAATATAGGCCCCCTACATCTCAATCACCAAATACCGGTCGGCAACGGCCGAAATCGGCCGTTACCGACCGGTATTGTGTGACCTACATATGGCCCCTAATGATTTTGCATGCAGGAAACCTGGGACCATACTTGTATAATTTTTTGTACATAAAAGATTATTTTGACCGACACGTGTTCATCTTTGAAAGGCTGTGCAGTGCTTAAATGGGTGAGGTATAGGGTGTAGAGGTGGGAGATGTCTAAGTTAGTCAAGATATGCATATCAGCCTCAAAGATGAAGCCGGTATTGATCAAAAGGAATACGCTTTTCACTATGAATGAAAACCTTGGCTGACTTTTGCCATTCAGCTTTTAAGCACTGTTTTTACATTACTTTCTTCACTGTATTACTTCTTTATACTCAAAGAATCTAGCACTAATTTACAGTCTACCTATTTAGCTTTTATTAAAGAAGTTTGACACTTAGGCAGTCAACTGTATGACTGATAATATATTTTTCTTCTTTGCATACATGAGTTGGCCCTTTCCAAATAGTGCATGCTATCAGAAAAGTCACTCACGGCACAGAGATGTACCACATAGATGTCCTCTAGTGCTTACTCCTAGGCCAACTCTTTTTTTATTACTGCTGCATTCACACTTATAATACTGTTTACACTGATTTCAACATTCACTCTGTCCTGACCCTTATTTTAACTTTACTCCGACAGCAGCATTCACTTTTATGTCCGCTATATTTTTATAACTGGTATTCATACTTTAATCCTCTAAATATCTCACCTATGCGCTTCTATTTCAACTACTGCTATGTTATTCTATTACATTAGTCTTTACTCGTAAATACATTTGTTTTCATCACTAATGAATATAGACAGCATGCTTGGCAATTCTAGAGTTACTGATACTTCAATCTCGTTTGGCAGAATTAGTATTTAAAATATGGGTGTCATCAATCAGTTACTTTAATTTAATTTAAAATCCACATCTGATGCCTTTTCTGTTTCTCTTTTTAGGGAATTCCTGGAAGTCCAGGAGCAAAGGGCGCCGGTGGAGAGAAGGTAAATATTGTCACTTATTGCTAAGCCTCATATCAGATGCATTGAAACAGCAGAATGGAATGACTATCTGCACAGATCCAATGCATAGAAGAATGCACTGTATTATATGCTTGCTACAAAACCCGTAGACCTTCAGCAATGCAGAACTTGTTCCTTCTCACTGTTAGCTGGTCAGGACAACTTTCAGGATTGCCTCAGTTGTTCCTGAGCTCCTTGAAATATCCCTTTTGAATTTTCAATAATATGTAGTACAATAAAATAATGCTAAACTGGCATGCCGCCCTAAGGGTTTTCAAATGTAGGCAACGTTTTACAGAATCATATGTTGCTCCAGGGTTAAAACAAGGGTGGTAGCTCTGATAGTGCCACAAACTGACAAGTATCTGTCCATTTCGCTGCAGTTCTAGGATTTCTCCAATAAAAAAGGCAGAGCATGTACATGTCTTACAGTCGTTTGAAATCAGTGGACCCCGACCATCAAACTCATTTTTCATAGTAAATTTTCATTATCTTGGATGGGGTAAAGTATAAGGAAGCAGATCTCATTTTCCATGAAGAGCAGGTGGCTTTCTTGAAAGATCCAGTCTGGCTTTGCTGATTACAACTGTCTCCTTATTTTGGTCTTGGGTCTACTATCATTGACCACTTGCCTATGTGTTGGTCGCTGACCTCTTACTGGAACAACTGTCATGGTGAAGTGCTTATCTAGTAGTGCTCATCATTAGATTGTTTTGCTTTGACTCTGTATCTTTTTTCATTTGACTGTGTATCTGTTTAGAATCCTTTGATAGCAGGTACAAATATTGTGAACCTGTGATTTGGCGACTAGTGAATAGAAATCTTCTCCAGTTAACATCGTATTTATTGAGTCATTCCACTGAGGTTTTAGGGTGTCGAATTAAAAAGCCTTGCTGTTGGTTTTCATGACACATTTTATGGGCTGTTTTTCTTAGTTAAATAGTAGTAGTCAACCGGCATTGAACCTTCAGCAGTTGTTAACAGAATTACATGCATATATTGTTTTTGAATTCCACCTTGCTGAATCATGAGTGTGGGTAAGGCCCTAGCCATCCCTATCAGAGACAACAGACAAATATATATATGTCAGGTCACATTTACAAGATGCTGCTCTGTGTTGCATCAAAAGAATCGAGCAGGACAGTGACCTATCTACTACCATTTGACACTGTTGCTCTCCCCCCCTGCCCTGGCACACTTAAGCAGCCTATCACCAAGTACATGGCTCGCTTGCCCCATAGTGCAAGGGTGTGCGCATCATGTCTAACATAGGTTTTGTACTATTTTGTACAATGAAGTTAACCTAGTACAAAATGATATGCTTACATATAATAAAAAAAGTTTTTAAGTGTGTTGTGTTGCAAAATACAGTACAAAGTCGGAAACGTTTGGAGACGAAAAAGCATTTCTCCATTACACTTGCTTCAAGGGGGTATACATTGTTGTCATGAAGCCCTGTCTACCTTTTTACCATAGATAGGGTTTTGTGTCAAAATCCCTGGGTGGCTGCATGGGAACATCCATGTACCACCCATCAAACGCCCACTTGATTTAAAGTTGTGCAAAGTAGCTCAAAGCGCTACTGTGCATTATTTTGGGCCAAATTTCAAGTTCTCAACTTTTGTGTTGGAAAAGTGAATTCTAATCAAAACTATGTGCCAGTTTGCGTAACGTTTGGTGACAATGCACTGGCTTAAAGCCTTGATCGATATAACCTGCAGAGTGAGCTCGTGACGAGGGGAGTCTCAAATATTGGAGTTTTGCAATGGGCATAATGGACTTTTCTTGGTGTCCTTTCTTGGCTTGTATGCATTAAACATAAGTGATTAATGTTATTCCTGGTTTAACGTTTTTGATTGATACGTTGCTTGGTTATTTGTATTAGTTGATTCATATTATGTGGGGTTTTCTGGAAAATCAAGATCTTAGTTTTCAGTTGAATTATTTTCACATTATATCAGTTGCAAGAATTTTGCAGTGTGTTAGGGCTGCTTTCTGTTGGAGATATGAGTACCATATTGTCTGCACGAAGCAGCCAGTTTATATGTGTACCTGCTCATGGTGGTTCTTGTAGTATGCTTGTTAGGTCATTCATGTGCCTATTCAACAGAGGATGGGCATTTGCGGAAACCGTGCTTCATTTAATGTTGTAGCTTTAAGGGTTTTGACTTCTGTTTTTTTGTCTTACTGTATATTTTGTACGAAGCTGCGTATTGCAAAGTGACTTTGCAGGTCCTACTTAATTTCTTCCATGGAATTAAAATAAAGTATCCGTCCTGATGAAGCAGCATGAATTAAATACATCATAGTTTAAATAAATATATCCATTATAAGATCACATTAAAGTAATTGCCAGTGGTGGATACTGTTTCAGTGCAGCAACGTTTTCAATGCTGTTGCTTTATCTAACCTGAAACTGTATTTTGTGAACAGTACACTTTTTTGTGAATTATATTTTCCTCTAAACCAAGCCACACAGAATATAGGGCTATCACCACACTATAATGTACCTCATCATATTAGTATCTAAAGGAGCAGAGGTGAGATTTAATATGTTCCTAATTATCAAGTCAAGAAACGAAATATTTGAAAATCTCTGACCAAATAGCTAGCCTTGTCTTACGTACAACGGTGCAAGGGTGCGTGCTGTGCAGGCAGGATTGTTTTTGTGCATTAAAGTACACCTTCATGCACAAAAACAGTCCTCAGAAAGAGGAAACAACAGAGGTAAGGAAGGATAAATACAAAGAAAATAAATATATTTTTCCTCTTTGCACTTTCTCAGGGAAGATATTTGTCCTCATTGTTCCTCCCCTGGGAAGTCCAGAAAACCAGTCTTGGCAAATCTGGGCATGCGCCAAAATCCATTGGTGGATGTGTCAGAACATCCACATGCCACCCATTGAACGCTTTACCCGGGTAGAGTAACTCAAGGCAATGACTTGTGCTCCATGGCATTACTCCAGATTTACCAAACAGCTCAGGTGGCCTTGCGTTGCTTGGGAAATATGAATTAAGTATGGCATTGCCCTTGTGGCATCATGCATGACACAAGGACTGCTTATTACAATGATAAATCTGGCCCTTAGTGCCTATAGTGTGAGGGAGTGAACCAGGTATATAAATTTAGAAAGACAGAATGAATTGCAATCTGAAATTATGGATCTAATTCCATTCAAGCGTTTTGTCACTAGAGTTCCAGAAGCCGTAGAGCTACAAACACTTACACTTTTTGCATCAAGATTTACTTTGTTGATTTTGATGTTTCAGAGATTTTTGCATTAAAGGTTTGCATCTCGTTCAGATGTCCCAGGTAGATTTTTGGTGTAATGTATAGTTCACATAGAAATACTTAAACCTGCTCATTGAATGCCATTTTCGTATGAAAGAGCAAAAACATGTAAGCACACGAGAAATTCACACTTGAATAGAGTACAATGCTGTTTACCTAAATTATGTCAAAGAACATGCTGTGCCCTGTATGTGTTAAGAAAATCCCTGTGAACATTGTACTTACTTTTCCATTCTTGTGTCATCTCATAGGGTAATTCAGGTGCTCCAGGTGTAGCCGGCTTGATGGGAAATTCTGGTAAACCTGTAAGATACATTTCTTGTTTCATCTCCTAATCATTGTCTCATGTGTTATTAAACCATTGTCTCACACTGAGTAACTCTTTTGTGTGTGTTCATAATGTTCACAGGGAGAGCGGGGACCACAGGGAGAAGTCGGTCCACTTGGACCTTTCGGACCAACGGTAAGTTTAATGCCTTCTTGTATGAAGCCATTTTTGCATTTGTTGTGATTATTTTACTCATGTTAAGCTCACATCCAGGGCCACAGAAAAGTTATAAATAATGTAAACAAGCATTGAAAGGTGTTCAATCTCACATTTGTTTGAGTTAGAGCTATTATGGTTGTAAATGACAATGTATTTTACCTATGTGTTAACACTATCATACATGGCAGGTCCTCACTTGTTCTCTGAGCAGTGCCCAGAGAGCATAAGCATCTTTGTTAGCAGAGTTTTTAGTGCTGTGAAAAGGCAAAAAAAAGTTACCAAAGCTGAGTATCTTTCGGTTCAGTCATTGAAAACACACCAACTTCAGAAAAACTACAGACAACTCTGTTGCCTGCGAAAGTCTTTAGTCCAATGAAATAGAAAACTTGACTACAACAGCTGAGTCTTGTCACTCTGAATCTGGTTCACCTTGAACACACAGTGCATTGTTCATTAGAATTGGCAGCCAAAGGTTCCCCATCAGGAGAAACACCAAAGCACTTACCACTGTTCAAGAAAGTAGCTTTAACTCCATAGCAGCACATGAAGTATCGGTCAGTTATGCCAGAAACCTTCGGGCAAACACGGCACCCCTTCAAATGCGTATTGTTGCACTATATAAAACATTCAAAGATGTGGTAACTACGCAAGCTGGCTAATGTGTGAGCATGCATAATATACTCATGCTGTTATAGCCAGCTGCTTCCTATTACCATGCTTGGAACCTTGGGATATGGAGTTCCATATACCTTCTAGTCAATATATACAAAACAAAAAAAGGGTTAATGGTAGTGAGAAATACATAAACTGCAAACAAGACACCCCTCCCCACAGATTGTTCAGAATGGGCCTTAACGTATACCACTTTTGGATCCTAGAAGGCGCCTATACGTTACGATTTCTGACATTGGCAGCAGTGCCCGGGAAACATGCTGGGAAGTTCACAGCAGTCAGCTGGAGACCAGGACGGCTTGGGTGGGAGCGCTGCGCTGGTCCAGGAGATCTGGAGAGGAACGGCGTACTTCCTGCTAAAGGGGGGGTGGCATAGTGATTACACATCGCACTGTGATCCGATGACAGGTGCTGGCGGGCGGCTGCTGCTGAGTAAAAGGCACACTCAACTTCCAGTGCCTGGATACAGAAGTGATCATTGCAAATAGAAAAAAAGTGCCACAGACACTAAATTAAATGACAAAACTGGAAGTGGACATGTGCGTCGCAATACTCCATTGGAGTTAACAATTGACAAAATATGGGATAACAGAAACCATTTTCCAATTAGAAGCATTCCTTTTTTAAAGGACACTGACAAAGGCAATCAAAGATGGAGGAGGGGTCCAAAAGTTGAAGACGGGGTCTGAGCCCATAGACTGAAGACAGCATGTCTCGAAGAAACAGCGCATGCGCTGCCTAGGCGAGACCTAAGAAAAGATAAAGGATCACACTCAGACATTTTGCAAATTACCCACCACTTCATAGAAGGCAGAGATATGTGACAATCACAGAGTATAAATATCAGCTTTTGCATCTTCATCCTGCAGCTACATCACTATCAATCAATTCTTACCTATTAAATATTTACAGGAGTTTTGTTTGTTCATGAGTTGCAGGTCAAAATAGTGTTCTTCTTAACCTATTGTCCCACTTTTTCATTTTAAGTCAAGCTACACAATTCAGCAGGTTAGCATACTTTGGCATTGGCACAACATAGTGATACGACATTGAGGCAACACAATGGTAAATAGCCAAACAAATTTATATATACATTTACTACCGTTTTTAACATAGATTATTGTGAGGCTTCCTTTTATCCATTTTGAAATTGTAACAAAATGAGTACAATCAGATTACAGATAGTTTGTCCACCACTAAAGAAAATCTGCCTGTGTTCTCAGGAATATTAATCAATCATAAAGTATGAATGATCGAGGAGGAGCAATATATGAAAATGGAAAGAGAAAGATCTCTGCTTAGAAGTTTTTATTGTGTATTCTAAACGGCAGTCAATATGCATATAGATCTTAGTAGCAAATAGGATTTGGCATTATGAATCAAAGTCTAGGAAATTATGAATTGTGAATTAAAGTCAAGGAAACCATTGCAGATTTTGTCCCAATTCATCTCATTGATATTATCATACATTTACTAGACTTCTTAGTGAATATGATTTTTAAATATGAAATGCAAAAAGTGATTAGTGGAATTCTTGGAATTATTTTTAGCCAAAGCTGGACTGGTAACACAAAGCAGCCCTGGTAAATGTTGTCAGACCAGACCCCACATGGTGCATAGCGGGCCAGCCTGACCACTATAAAGAGGGGTTTGGGGCTGGTTTCCTCCCAAGAAAATTTGTAAAACATTGTGCATTCTACAACACATTTGTCATCATATATTCAATAGTAATAGCTGTAAAGCATAGTAAGTGATGACCTTACTGTGCACTAGGATACAACAATCTTTGTTGGAGATCTTCAATGATTCCCTCACTATCAACCTCCAACTGTGCTTCTCATCTCTCTCACATGTATTTATAGCACCTCTCATACCAGTGTAGGGTGTTGGAGTATTTTACATCACACACACATACTGAATCAATGAATCATAAATGTGTAAATCAATGTATAGAAAATGTTACATAAGGCAAGGGGGACTACAGGGTGTAGGATTCACAATTCATTCATACTAGCTGGCATTTTCTAAGAGTGCTTGGTCTGAAGAAGCACATACTAAGGAGTAAGAAGATAGCACAGTGTTTAGGTTTGACTTTAATAATAAGATTTTTTTTCTAACCAAATGAACCTTTTTGAGCAACATCAGGATAATGAAAGGCTGGGAAAAAACAAAACTTTCTAACCTGCATCATGCACTTTGCATGCAGCTCTTTGAAGGCACTTTATAGCTCACTGTGCTAGATTACAATTGCAACTTATGAACTCCACAATAACAAAAGAATTTCTGTGACAAAAGCTGTAACCCACTGAGTTATGCACATAAAATACTGTTCTTCGACATGCATGGTTCATGTTCTTTGCAGAAGGCATATTAACCCTCTGCGCTACCTTAGATGAGTCAAAACTGCAACTAGACAAAATTCACTTCTCTATCCAGCAGGCAAATTAATTTCCAGAGTTATCTTGACACTTTTATTATTGCCTGAAAACTGCTCGATATATGAGGAACTAGGGGCCAGATGTAGGTCGGTCGGTAACGGCCGAAAATCGGTATTTTCGGCCGTTACCGACCGGTAAATCAGAATTGGTATGTAGGACCCTGAATTTTACAGATTCGGTAAATTTACCGATCGGTAAATTTACAGAATCTGTAAAATTCCGAATCGGTATTTTTACCGATGCGGTAATTATGAGATGTAGGTGTGACTCTTCAGAGTCCCACAAGCCTTACAGAATCGGTATTTTACCATCAATTCTATTTGATGGTAAAATACTGATTCCGGTGTGCATGCACATGTGTGCATGCACACCTGTGCCATATGACAGGCAGACCTGCCCTTAGGGCAGGTATGCCTGCCACATGGCACCCGAACATGTTTTGGGGGTGCTAGAGGGTGTCAAAGTGACACCCCCTGCACCCTTGTGGAATTCGGTATTTACCGATTCGGTAAATACCGAATCGGTAATGCCCATTCTTTCCTATGGGCTTCAAAGCCCATAGGAATGAATGGCCATTACCGGTCGGTATTTACCGAATCGGTAAATACAGATTTTTACTGATTCGGTAAAAAAAACATCTGGATGGACCTACATGTCCACCCTTCATATTTACCGATTCTTAATTACCGAATCGGTAAAATTTGGTAATTAAAAATCGGTAAATGATTCCTACCTACATCTGGCCCTTAGTTTCTACAAAACCTGCCCCAACTAACAAAACTGACCCCCAGCCCCTTCAAGCCTCCCAGAGAAATGCCCGATGCCTAGTACAGCCAGTCCGGTCTTGTCTTTAGCCACTGATAATTATTCATGGCCACATTCCAGTCTATCATTTTGGCCTACCTTGTCACTACCGACAGATGACAACCAGTCCTTAATTTAAGGTGGTGGTTGCCGATGGGGGCCACCAGCACTCAGTTTTTGGGGCAGGTGGGCCCACGGGCTCTCATGTTTGGGGACCTGCACTTTTGTTTTTTAACTCATCCAACATTTCTTGACAACAAAAGAGGGAAAACACACATCAGAGAAAAAGAAGGATGGTAAAACCAGTCACAAAGGGAGAAAGCAGGAGCCTGCAAGAGTAAGATAAAGGGTCAGCGAGTGTCTGGAAGTCGGTTAAGGAAGCCTGAGGTTGATTCCAGCCTATGTAGCCTTGGTATTCTGTGTGCCGGGGCCAGCCGTGGGCTTCTAAGCAGAAATGTTCGACAGCACCATTTATTCTTCAACAAATTAAGCCCTGATGGCATCCAAGATATTCTTACTCTCATTCATTAATGTTGACACAATTAGTCATATGTCATTCATCACTGGTACACAGGGCACCACAAACATCATCTGCAATATTTTTCCGGATTTTCACATCCTTTTTCTGGATGAGGTGTCCTATAAAATGGTGGAATGAAGAGCAGGTCCAGTACATAAATCAAAAAGAGTTAGTGATGTAAGAAACAATGGCATTGATCCAGTTACAAGTGGTGTACCTTAAATGGAACTATAGTGGTGGGCAGATGTAAGGCACAGGATGTAAAGCAAACTTGGCTTTGTCTAGCTGAGGCACATTCAGCAATATGCAGCGAAATTGCAGACATGCATCCATTCCACCTTCTCCACGCCTGGAAGGAAAGGATGTGAATCATGGATTATTCACACATATGTAACAAGTGTCTATTCTTACAGCTGTATCCTACCTACCTTAAATGTAAAGCGCTCCGATACCCTCTAGGGTCATGTTTGCTCTATACAAAACTTTATTTTTTTTCTTTAATGGAGTTTTAAAATGTATGCATCAAGATGAGCATAGTTATTGCAGGGAGCTGGACAATATAAGACACACAGGAGTGAAACGAGAACTCAGAAGCCTGACTCCAAGAGCTTTGCAAGTTCATTGTCCATTCAAATGCCAACCACAGCACTCTTTGGCATTTGCCTGATTACTAGTGCTTGCATTTTTGCAGATAAAGGTATATATCAGTGAATTCACTTCTCATACTCTTACTAATTTATATACTGTGAGAAACTCTTACAATATACAGTACACTGTTCTTAATGTGTAAATATATAATTAGAACATTATAGGTCTACTCAGTGACACGCATTTGAATATGCACTATGCAGTTGCATTGATGGACACGTGTCTAGAGGGCAAACAATGACTTCCCAAAATGCAGTAAAAATAAAAGAGAACACAAAAGAGCAAAGATAAAGTTGAGGCATATGAGCCCGAAAATACCAGGAAAGGCAGACCTATTAAAAATTGCTTTCTTGTTTTTGGTCATTAAGAGTTAGAAAAGTCTGCTAGTGCCCTGTCTCTAATTGGTGTATTGACCCATAGCTTTTGTTTAATAGAAAGAGTAAGGGCACGCTTTAAGAGTTTGGTAGGTAAGTTACTCCATCTCAAACATGACGGACAGCCCATCCACCATATTACAAGTTCCATTAGATTATAATGCACTTGTAGTACGGCATATGAGATGTTTGTGATGGAGTAATCCGTCTGCCAATCTCTAAATCAGACCGAAAGTAACTAGCATTTATTTTCAAAATGCCTTTTAAACTTTGAGCTACACATCTTTTTTTAAAACAAATCCTTTTAATTTCATAATATTTATTTATAGATATATTTACGAATCTGTAAAAAGAAGTAAAAATATCATGAGGGCAATTCACAAAGGCAATATCTGCATTAAAACTTATGCTTGTGGCTGAAAATGCCTGCCAGGAACACAAAAATAATTTTTTCAAGCTTCAATGAACTTACTGCTGTGTATTTCTGATGGATACATCTGCCAGTGGATTCCTCTCCTTGTGAATATCTCCCTTTGTCAGCAACGTTCGGAAAATTCTTTGCAGCTCACCGGCGTGAACGACGTCACAGGAACGCACGACATCACGTGCGGCTCCGCTGACGTCCCCGACTCCATAATAGGCCTACGCCGGCGTGATGACATCAGTTCCCTTTTTTCCGCGTCGTTGACGCTAACGGTTTCGGGAAACCTCTGTAGCTGTTGGTAACTTTGTTACTGTTTTTCTCTGTTTGGCTTCTTGCTTCTTGCTTCTTTGTTTCTCACTGAGGATGTCGTCTAAGAAGACCGGGTTCAAGCCTTGTGGGGAGTGCGGCAAGATGATGTTGATAACGGACCCGCATGAAGATTGTATCTGGTGCCTGAGTTCGGACCACGATGTCAAAGGCTGTTCTTCGTGTAAGAAGATGAACCCGAAGGCTCTTTGAGAGAGGGAAGCGAAACTTCTGTTCTGGTGGCGAAGTTGAAAGGTAGAAAAGAGAAGAAGACTTCGAGATCGCGTTCGAGTAGGGCGAGGTCGAAGTCGAGGTCGAAGTCGAGGTCGAGGTCTCGCACGGCGTCACCTTCGAAGTCGTCTTCTGGTCATGCTTCGAGGTCAGCGAAGAAAAACTATAAGAAGCGAAGACATGGATCTCGTCATCACTTCGGTAAGGACTTGGAGTCGAGGCCGAAGTCGCCTAAGAGGAGGCATAGAAAAGATGAGGTGTCTCCTTCGATTGGTGTTCCAGAAGGTGAAGCTTCTCCCTTGGAGTCGCCGGTGCATTCTCCGGTTCCGGTGTTGGTTCCCTCTACGGCGCCGTCCCCGGCTCAAGAGGAAGAAGAGGCTCCGTTACAAGAGGGCTCGGTGACTCCAGTCAATCCGCCTGTGGAAGAGGAAGCGAATCCGGAACCTCCGAGAGGGCATCCTATGGGTTCTTACCTGCCCTTCCCAGCTCCAGGTCAAGACCCTACTTCATTTTTAAATGCGATGTATGGAGTCTACTCGAGAGCTTTGTACCCCTCTGGTGCACCTTTGGGTACCATGGGTCCTTTGGCATATAGTTTAGGAGTTCCCCACTCCTATGCTCCAGCTCCTTTTATGCCATTTATGCCGGCGCAGGCTTCGCCTTGGCATTTCTCGGCGCCGCCGAAGTCGTCGACGCCGATTCCATCGACGCCGGCTCCGACTCGACCTCGTGAGCAGCAGTTTGGGCTTCTGGACCCGATCTCGACGCCGGCTCCGTTGGAGTCGGTCACGGATCCGACGGCGCGGCTCGTGAAGGAAAGATCGAGGCGGGAAGCTCAGCGTCTTATAGAGGAGCAGAGATATAGAGAGGCTGAGGCTGAGATGGAAGAAGGTGAGCTTCAGGAGGACTATTTTGATGATTTGAGGGAAGCTAGTGGCTTAGAGCTTTCCCCTGAATGGGAGCTGTCCTGATGCCTCTTCAAAGGACGTTGCATCATACCACCATTAAAAAGGCTGCGGCTCTTTTAAATTTGACTTTGCCTACAGCTGAATTCAAGGCTAATATATTGACTGAGGTCCTTCATTCCCCATCTTCGGTTGTAGAACCATTCCTTCCTTTTAATTAAGCTTTGACTGAGCCTATATTGGAGGTTTGGAACAGGCCTCTTACAGCTCCTGCGGTGGCTAAGGGTGTTGCAAGGAGGTATAGGGTAGCTCCTGGTGATCCTGAGTTTCTATCCTCGCATCCTTTGCCTGAAAGTCTGGTTATACAGGCAGCCTGCTCGAAGAAGTCTGTTGGTGCTTTCCCTCAAGTGCCTGGAGATAAGGAGTCCAAGAAACAGGATCAGACTGCGAAGAAGATTTTCTCTTCTGCGAGTACGGCTCTAAAATCGACCAATGCCACATGTCTCTTGGGGAGATATATACATGCTCTGATGGACTCTGTATGGCAGTTGGCTCCAAAAATTCCTGAGGACAGCAGGAAGGATTTTGATGAGGTGTTGGCTGATACACAGGCGGCTGCACATCAAGTGATTCAACCTGGACTTGACACTGCTGGTTCAGTTGCTTGCATTATGGGAACTTCTGTTGCCTCTAGAAGGGCTGCTTGGCTGAAGTCATCTGACTTTTCTGCGGACGTTCAGGCTGCCTTGTTGGATTTGCCATATGATGGTACTGGATTATTTGGCAAAAAGGCTGATGCAGCTTTAGAAAGATTTAAGGACAGTAGGGCTACTGCCAGATCTTTGGGGCTGCAGTCCAGAGGCTCTGCGACTAAGAGGTATAGAGGTTTTGGGCGTTCGTCCTTTTGACCCTACCGTCAAGTTCAACAGCAGCAGCAACAGCAAAATCCGCTATATAATCCTACAGGGGCAGACAAAGAGCTCGTCCTCGAGGACGTCAAGCCTCCTCCTCCTCTACCTCCTCCGCTTCCCAACCCCCTCCATCATTAGCAAAGCAGCCCTAGATCCGCCATTCCGGATCATGTGGCTCCTGTGGGGGGTCGGCTTACCCATTTTCTACGGGATTGGGAATCGGTTACATCAGATCTTTGGGTTCTCAATCTCGTAGAGAATGGGTATGCTCTTCCCTTTCGGGAATTTACTCCGGATTACCCTCCTTGCCAAGGTTTTTGCTCGGAGGACCACCTGCAACTTGTGCAGGAAGAAGTCCTGGCATTGTTGAGAAAGGGTGCGATAGAGGTGGTTCCGGAGCAGGAAAGGGGTTAGGGATGCTACTCCCGGTATTTCCTGATTCCCAAGAAGGATGGCAGACTTCGTCCAATCTAGGACCTCAGGATCTTGAACCTTTACCTGTAACAGGAGAAGTTCAAGATGCTCACCCTAGCTCAGGTTCTTTAGGCGCTGCTGGAAGAGGACTGGATGGTGTTGATCGACTTGCAGGATGCGTATTTCCACATTCCCATCCTGAAGTCGCACAGGAAGTATCTCCTTTTCACGGTGGGATCGCAACATTACCAGTTTGCGGTCCTTCCGCATGGTCTTACTACTGCACCTCGAGTTTTCACCAAGGTGATGGCTGTGGTGGCAGCACATCTCAGAAGGTCGGGTATACCTGTATTCCCGTATCTGGACCATTGGTTGATAAAAGCAGAATCTCCAGAGACTGTGCTCCATCATCTGCAAGTCACAACTCAGTTGTTGTACAGGTTGGGTTTTTCAATAAATGTACCCAAATCTCACCTGGTGCCCTCCCAGCGCAACCTGTTCATAGGTGCGGTACTGGACACAACTGTATGTCGAGCATTCCCTCCACCGCAAAGGATTTTCGACATACAGGGAATGATTCATTTATTTCACAATATAGCGGTCGTTCCAGTCCTGAAGGTCCTTCGCCTGCTCGGTCTGATGGCTTCCTGCATTCTGTTGGTCAACCATGCACGCTGGCACATGAGGGCACTCCAGTGGTGTCTCCGCAGGCAGTGGTATCAACACAACGGAGATCTCAGGGAGTCTGTGAGGATCTCCAGAGAAGCTGCAGCGGATGTATCTTGGTGAGGTGTGGAAGGCAATCTGTCTCAAGGAAAGCCTTTCCATCTACCTCCATCGGTTGCCACGGTGATAACGGATGCATCCACTCTAGGGTGGGGTGCTCATCTGGGGGATCTGGAGATCAAGGGGCTTTGGTCTCCAGAGGAAAGGTTGCTTCACATCAACCTTCTAGAGTTGCGGGTAATACGTCTAGCGCTCAAGGCCTTCCCCCTTCCCTTCACAGTCGGTCAGTTCAGATCCTGACGGACAACACCACCGTGATGTGGTATGTCAACAAGCAGGGAGGAGTAGGGTCGCAGTGTCTCTGCAGAGAGGCTCTGCGCCTCTGGTCCTGGGTTCAGGATCATCAGATTTTTCTGATGGCAAATCATCTGGCTGGAGTTCTGAACGTGCGTGCAGACAGTCTCTGTCGGCAGTTCTCAGCCGACCACGGGTGGAGGCTTCATCCAGAGGTAGTTCGTCATGTCTTTCGGACGTGGGGAACTCCTCAGGTGGACCTGTTCGCCACTTACGAGAATGCTCACTGCCCGTCATTCTGCAGCCTCCAGTTTCAGATGCAGGGAGCCTTGGGGGACACGTTTCAGTTGAGTTGGGACTCACAACTCCTTTACGCGTTTCATCCCATACCCTTGATTCCTCGGGTTCTGAGGAAGATTCGCCAAGACCGGGCCCAAGTTATTTTGATCGCCCCGGATTGGCCAAGAAGGGTATGGTACACAGATCTTCTCCACCTCTCCTCGTGCCCGCCGCTCCGTCTCCCTCTCAGGGCAGATCTCCTCTCTCAGATGGAGGGGCAGGTTCTACACCCCCACCTCCAGACCTTACACCTTCATGCCTGGAGATTGAACGGGGCAACCTGAATTCCTTTTCTCTCCAACATGATGTGGTGGATGTCATTTTATCAGTCAGGCGTGACTCCACCAAGTCAATCTATTCATACAGATGGTTTAAATTTATTTTTTTTTTAAAAAGACTTTTATTGCAAAAGTTGCCAACTGTCTGAAATCAAATGTCATTACAGTCCGACCATACAGTGCATCAACGTGTACACATGTTACAAAGACAGATTCGCAGCGCCTAATACACAGCCGGTGTGCTGGCATCCCGGAGGCCCAGCGGCGTCACTCAGTGTCACAACTCCATCAAAAGCAAAGCGGTCTTGCACTGTTGGTCCCCAGCGTGGTAGCAAGACAGTCAATAGGCAATAAATGGAGGCATAAAAATGCGGTCTTTCACTAACCAGGGAAGGACAAGTAACCAGAAAAAAGGAAAGGGAAAAACTAACCTAATCTACCCCCAAACCCCCCCCAGGCCCACCCTGTGTGCTATTGAGTACTGTAAAGGAGTCCTAGTGTCTCTTCCTGCCTTCGTAATGTCGTGTGCGTACCGTGTATATCCTGCACCCGCCCCCCGCTAGCCCTGTCCCCTAAGCCCTGTCACATCCCTCCCCCCGTCTCCGTCCCATACCTACACCTTCCCTGTGCCCACCTCCCCCCAGAAGAACCTTATAGCCCCTCCCGCGGCGAGTGACTGCGCTCCAGAGCAGTATCTAACCCCTCATCCTGTGGGTCCGCCTCCTCCGATATGTCACTGTCGTCCACCTCCCCCCTTTGTCGGTACTCCTTGTAGAGTTCCCAAAATGACTTCGGTCTACTCCTGGGCGGCAACAGCTCGCTGTACACTTCCGTCTGTGTGCAACAGTATTGGAGATCCCTGAGCCATCTCGCCTTAGTGGGGAGAGGACCGCGCATCCAGCACGCAGCCACCACCCTCCTGGCCAGTAGTAACGCCACGTCCACTAATCTGCGCAGCGCAGGAGCCAATGGCCTGGAGAAGCCCAGTAGCGCGAGCGCCGGGGATCTCAACAGAGGTTCCCCTATAATTTGTCCCAATTCCGCGAAAATCTCCTCCCAGTACGCACTCACTCCCGGGCATAGCCATGCCAAGTGCAGAAAATCAGCGGACCCCGTCCCGCAACGCTCACACTCCGGGGAGCCACGTAGGCCATAGCGGTGCAACCGCTCTGGAGTATAGTACACTCTCTGCAGATATTTGAAGTGCACCAAGCGGTGTCTGCCATTGAGCGAGACCCTGCGAGTGTTGGCGCAGCAGTATTGCCACATGGCGTCGTCTATGGGGGATTGCAGATCTGCTTCCCACGCCGCTCTAGGGGTCGAAGTAGGGAATGTCTGATATGAAGGCCCAAGCCTGTGAACCGCTGAAATCAATTTGGCCGGTGTGTTCGTCCTGATGACGTACGTCAGTTCTGGGACCTCTTCAGGCTCCTGCAGTGCGGGGCCCAGAATTGCTCTGCAGGCCGACCGTATCCTGTGGTACTGAAACTTCTGCAGCGGCGGTGGGGCCGGGGCGACGGGAGGGAGCTGTTCCCAGGTTTTCAGCATTCCATCCAAGAATAGGTCCTCCATGGTGTGCACTCCCAGGGCCCTCAAAGCCTCTACCACCCCCCTCTCATTGAGCGGATCTAACCACAGGGCCCAGGCTACCGGCATCCGCGGGGAGTACAGCAAGGGGCACCCCCTTTCTCTCTGCAGAGCTCGCCACGCATGGTTCGTTGCTTTAAGCGAGTCCATGCGCCCGATTGCTCGGTCCGTAGTGAGACAGATCGTGGCGGGTAAGGGAAGAGGATCAGCAAATAGCTTCTCCAGGATGAGATGCGGAGTGCGGGCATCCCCATGGACCCAGGAGTGTAAATGGGTTGCTTGCGCCACCCGGTAATAGCGCTCCACGTCCGGCGCCCCCAGGCCCCCCTTTTCACACGGGAGCATCAGTGTCTCCCATTTAACACGAGGTTGCTTCCCGCCCCAGGCAAGCTTAATCAGTACCTGGTTCAGGCGTCTAAAGAACGTTTTCGACAAGACCACCGGAATATTAACAAAGAGGAAGAGAAACCGGGGGAGTACCACCATCTTCATAAGGGCGATCCTGCCCATCAATGAGAGAGGGAGCTTGATCCAGGCATCCACATCCTCCTCAAGTTTGGTGAATGCGACCCCATAGTTATCGCGGATTAGGATCTCTGGATCCGTGTGGAGACGGATGCCCAGGTATCTCACTGAGTCATCCGTCCACTGTAGGGGATATTCCATCTCAAACGGCTGCGTGACTGGGGTCAGAGGGAAAGCAATGGACTTATCCCAGTTCACTTTGAGTCCCGATAGCGCCCCAAAGCGTACCACTTCCCTGAGAATCGGAGCTAGGTTATTGACCGGGTCTCGGACGTAAAGTAAGGTGTCATCCGCATAAGTAGAGATACCAATCTTATATGTGGGGAAGCTGACACCCTCCAGACTATGATATTCACGCATGGCGCACGCTAATGGCTCAGCAACCAAAGCATAAAGCAGAGGGGACAAGGGGCACCCCTGCCGGGTGCCCCTACTAATGGGTATCGGTGCCGAAACTCTGTCGCCGATACGCAGGCGAGCCGTAGGGTGGTGATAAAGAGCCCCAATTCTCTGAAGAAACGGTTCTCCCAGCCCCAGTTTGCGCAGGACCCTAACCATGAACGGCCATTCGACGGAGTCGAATGCCTTTTCCATGTCTAAGAATATTGCCAAGGCAGGGTTCTCCTGTTTCACATGCTGCATCGTCCCCAGCACCGTGCGAATGTTATAGGTTAGGTTCCTGCTGGGTACAAAGCCCGATTGTTCCGGCGCCACTAAGGTCGGGACCAGCAGCGCGAGTCTGTTGGAGAGGACCTTCGCGTAGAGCTTCGCATCCACGTTCAGCAAGCTGAGCGGACGGTACGACCCACATTGGTCCAGGGGCTTCCCCGGTTTCGGGATCGTGACCAGCAACGCTTCCCGCATCGAGGTCGGCATTTCGCCCTCTTCGCAGATCGCGTCAAAGAGGGCAAGCAAGTGTGGGAGCAAGAGGTCCTTGAAGGCTTTGTAAAAGCCTGCCGTTAGGCCGTCAGAGCCCGGGGCGCTCCCCGAGCGCATGCCACTCAGTGCATCCAAAATCTCGTCCCCATGAAAGGGGGCCATCAGAAATTCCCTGTCGGAATTCTTAAGGAACGGCATCGAGATATAATCCAAGTAATCGTCTATCTCGGCTTCCGCACCTCCCGCCCTAGCTCGGTACAGTTCCGCATAGTATCGGCGGAACGTCTCTAATATCTGGTCCTCCTCGACCACCCGGGCGCCCCCCGGAGTCTGCAGTTCATCTATCACCAATGGTTTACGGGACCCCTTGGCCATACGCGCCAGCAGAGCCCCCGGTCTCTCCCCCTCTCCAAAAGTCCGGGCAGTGGCATACTTCCCCATATAGAGAACTTCCCTATCCGCAAGCGCGTTATATTCCACTAGCGCGGGCGCTAGGCCCTGTCCCGCCTCTCCCCCCGGGTCCATCAACCGTTCCCTCTCCAGGGCAGCTATCTTGCTCTCCAGCGCAGAGAGATCTCGTCTAATGGAGCGCAGGACACTGGAGTGCTTGGACATGGCTATTCCCCTAATATAGACCTTAAAGGCCTCCCACACGGTAAAGAAACTGTCTACTGAGGTAGTATTGGTGTCGAAAAACCTTTCAATGTCTTCCGCTAGTTCCCCGCGGAAGGCGTCATCAAGAAGCGCGTAGGGCGGGAAGCGCCAAGTATATGGCGGTATCTCCTTCCTAACAGTGGAGAGACTGAGCAATATCGGGGAGTGGTCCGACAGCGTTCGTGGGAGAACTGCACAGGAGCTGATGCCACCCAGCATTGAGGAGGAGGCGAGCCAGTAGTCTATCCTAGTATGTATGTTGTGGTATGCGGAGTAGTGCGTGTAACCGCCCTGCGTGGGGTGCTTTTCCCGCCAAACATCCACCAGGTCCAGCTTCGTCATTTCCGCTTTCATGTAGACAGCTGACGCAACTGGCCGCCTTACGGGGCCCGCCGAGCGGTCCCTGTCTGGGTCAAACACAAAGTTGAAATCACCCCCCCATAACATTTTAGTGTGTGTGTGTGACCTACATGCAGCTGACAGAGCTGTGTAAAACTCCGGGCTATCATGGTTGGGGCCATAGACATTAACCAGGAGCAGGTCTTGCCCTCTCCCCGCGCACCTAGCCACTACGTATCTACCCTCAGCGTCCACAGTTAGTGGGGTAAGTTTCAATCTCGAGGCAGGGTTAACCCAGGTGATTACGCCGCGGGCGTGGGTGGTGAAACCCGCTACCACTATATTCCCTACCAACCCTCTGACCTTCAGCATCCTACTGTGTACAGGCAGGTGTGTCTCTTGTAGCATGGCCACATCCACTCGATGCCTCTTTAGGAAGCTCATCACCTTCCTCAGCTTCCGATGATCATTCAGCCCCCTCACGTTCCAAGTTAGGAGGGACAGCGCGCGCCTCGGTTGCGGGTCCCCAGTCTCTACTGCAGCAGACATCCTAAATCACGGCCCATCATATTGACTCCATCGGGAGACATCGGACAACCCAGTAGTACATCATCACTCAAGTCAGGCAGACATCCACCCAGCGCACTCTCACACATCATTCGCCAGTTATCAACAGCACACCACGGGCCCTCCGGTTCCCAAACGACAAACCCCTCAACTTTCGCCCATCCCCCCTCCCCCCTGACCCCGCCCCACCCACGGCTGACCACCCCCAACCCGGCCAGACAGCACCCCCCCCAGATCCCCATCAACACAAGAGCCCCAAAGTAGCGGGCAACACTAGTCCCAACTCCCTGGTGAGTTCCTCAGCCAAAAGCACAGGGGCAAAGCGCGCCGAGACTGTGTAGTCACCACCAGTGGTGCAAAAGTTCACTTATCTCCAGTTCCGTCTCCCCGCATCGCCCCCCGTGTTGTGATACCTCAGACTGGATTCACCAGGCTCCCCCTCCGCCCCCCCACCCGTTTCAATCATATCCCAGTGGTCACCTCACCAGCTTACGTGAATGGGACCATGAACAACAACGCAGCAGGAGTCATTGCGACGCGTCACTTGCCGTCTCTCGGCCACTGTCTCTAGTCCAGGCCGCAGCCCACAACCGGGAGACTCCGCGTGCATTCATGGTACATCACACAGCAATCACACTCTTACTGGGAATACAGTCGACCTGTCGCCTCAGTCCTGTTCCTCCATATGCGACACTTCCTCCGAGTCCTCCTCGTGTCGCTGTCGGTGTTCCTTGCGTTCCTTGGCCCAAGTTTTCAGTGATTTCTGCAGCTCCTTCGGGTCCGTAAAGAAGTACGATTTCCCGCCGGTGTTAATTCTCAATTTGGCCGGGTACAGCATCGCATAGTCCAGGCCCAGCTCACGCAGCTGCTTCTTATGCGGTATGAACTGGCGGCGTTCCTCCTGTACCTTGGCCGTGAAGTCAGGGTACAACGATATCTTCATGCCGTCCACCTGTAGTTGTCCTTTCTCCCTGGCCAGTCGCAGGGCCGTGTCCCTGTCCCTGTAGTTTAGGAGCTTGGCAATTATGGGCCGGGGTGGCAGTCCAGGTTGGGGTTGAGGGCCCAGAGTGCGGTGTGCTCTCTCCACTATGAACATTGGGGAGAAGGCCTCCTCCCCAAGCAGTGATTTCAGCAGGCGTTCCACGTAGAGCTCCATCTTGCCTGTCTGCGTCGATTCCGCCACACCCGTTATGCGAATGTTCGATCTACGGGAGCGCGCTTCCAGGTCCTCGGCCTTATCACGGATCACTTGGAGCAGCCTGCCGAATTGCCGACGGTCTTTGTCCCACTCGGTCTGTGCCTCCTCAGCTTCCGTGAGCCTCCGTTCTGCCATGTCTAGGCGTTCGGCGTGTTTGTCCACACGTTCCGCCATGCGGTCCATGCGGTACGACAAATCATCGATCTTGGAGCCCACCGCCTCTATGCTGTTCTGAATGCCTCTCTCCATCGCCGCTAGCAACCCTCTAAGGTCCGCAGGGGTCGAGGACGCCGCGGCTCCCTTCGGGGAGGCTTCCGCCGCCTGTGACTCCGTCCCCTTCTTTGTCCGGCGGTCGAACGAGAGCTTCGCTTGGGTCGCATCGTTTTTCCCCATATTGTCGGTCCAAAGCCAGAGCTGATCCCACCCTGGAAATGTTCAGCGGTGGCCGCGGGCGTATAGTTGTGCACACTCCACAGTCCCCGCTAGCGAGCCTAAAAATGGCGGCCTCGTCGCGGGAGCGGCCTCAGGAGTTCCCCTCGTGTTAGGGTGCGTCAGCTCCCCCGTGCGATGTCTGGCCCCGACGGCGTACAAATGGCAGGGTCCCCGCAGGCGTATCCTCCCTACGCCTGTACTTCCAGACGGGCCTCGGTGGGTTTGCGGGTCGCGCCCCGTCCCAGTACCTGCAGACTGCGTTCACCGGCCCCTCCGGGTGTCAGGGCCGCACGTCAGGTGACGTCGTGCGGGCCGCGCCACAGGGCAGGCCGCGGCTTCAGGCCTGGTCCGCACCTCTCTCCGTCGCCAATCCTGCGCGGGTCTTCACCCACTTCCACCGGCACTCCGGGCCACACAGCCGGGTCAGGGGGCCTCCGGGGGCCACCGGGCACCGAACCCAGTCAATTCGGCATTAAACAGGATAGTCTGCAGGATTTTTAAGGGGCTTCAGCGAGGAGCCGAAAGCTCACACGTCCGCCATCGACGCCGGCTAGCTCCGCCATGGTTTAAATTTATGACTTGGCGTGGGGAGAAGTCCATTAACCCTTTAAGGGCTCGTTTGACAGATATTCTTCAATTTGCTCTTTCTTTAGCAAAGCAAGGGTTTGCTGAGGCTACAGTTAAAGGTTATCTTTTGGCTTTGCCGGCATTTCTCTGCCTGCCGGATCAGCCGTCCTTATTTAAATCTCCTATTGTTTTAAGATTTCTGAAGGGCCTTACAAATACAATTCCTCCTACTCCTTTTATTGTGCCTCAATGGGACTTGAATCTGGTGATTACTTATCTAATGGGTCCCCCTTTCGAACCTTTACATAATTGTCCATTGAGGTTGTTGTCTTTTAAGACGGTTTTCCTAGTTGCAATTACCTCGGCAAGGAGGGTAAGTGAGCTTCAAGCTCTTAGTTCAAAGCCCCCATTCTTGACCATTCATGCTGAATGAATGGTTCTTAGGACCAGGGCTGCTTTTCTGCCTAAGGTGGTAACTCCCTTCCATCTAGGACAGTCTATTACCCTTCCTACCTCCTATCCTCCCCCTTACTCTTCCAAGGAGGAGGAGCGGCTTCACTGTCTGGACCCTAAGAGGGCGGTGAGCTTTTATCTTGATAGGGCAAAGGACTATCGAGTGGATGACCAGCTATTTGTTGGATTTGCTGGCTGCAGAAAAGGAAGAGCTGTGCACAAGCGCACACTTTCGAGATCGATAATACTATGCATCAAGATCTGCTACGCCCTGGCTGGTAAGTAACCTCCAGAGGGTATAAGAGCCCACTCTACTAGAGCAAAGTCATCAACATCTGCTTTGTCTAGGGGTGTTCCTGTTGAGGACATTTGTAGAGCGGCAACTTGGGCCTCCCTCCACACTTTCGCTAAGCATTACTGCTTGGATACCGAGGTGAGGAGGGACGGCCACTTTGCACACTCTGTCCTTCAGGACTTTCTGGTATAGGAGAGTGGACACCCTCCTCCAGGAGTGGGGACTGCTGTGGGACTCTATTCACAAGGTGAGGAAACCACTGGCAGATGTATCCATCAGAAGAACAAGTTACTTACCTTCGGTAACGCTTTTTCTGGTGGATACAGTATCTGCCTGTGGATTCCTCACATGCCCACCCGCCTCCCCGTTGTCCACTCTTCTATACTTGAATTTTTGTTAATGTTTTTTAATGTATACATGTTATCCTCAAAAGGAATGTGTTCTTGGACACGTTTACTATGTTATATTCACACTATGTGTGTTACCTTGACTAGTTTGTACTGTGTATACTGTGTATATTTCTATTGTTGTTGGTCCGTCCGTGTGCCTCGAAGGCACGGAAAAAAGGGCGGAACTGATGTCATCACGCCGGCGTAGGCGTATTTTGGAGTCGGTGATGTCAGCGGAGCCGCGCGCGATGTCGTGCGTTCCTGCGTCCACGCTGCAAAGAATATTCCGAACGTTGCTGACGCAGGGGGATATTCACAAGGTGAGAAATCCACAGGCAGATACTGTATCCACCAGAAAAAGCGTTACCGAAGGTAAGTAACTTGTTCTTCTCTGCCATGCCTATGGAAAGATGCACAGTAGTAACTCCCCTGCAAGGGGTGGGAAGTGGGCAGAACGAGGCATAACCTTCATAAGTTTGCAACCTCTCACAAACTTGTACATTTTTGGGTAGTCATAAATATCCATCTAGCCCTTTCCTACCACGAACACAGAGGTTTACTCCAGCTTGGATGGAAAGGGGAATGGGCCACCTGAAAGCTTGGTGTAGATATTGGCAAAGGGGATTCTCCACAAGGAAAATATTTTCTACGTAATTACAAAAATTGGAGAAAAAAACCCCATGAATTTACACATTTGGCACCATTTCCACAGAGCTTAAAGCTGTGTATTAGTGAATTGGACTTTGGGTAAATGGAAACATGTCATATGTTACGTTCCCAATAGAACATTTGAAAACCTATGCCTGGAGCAGCTTTCCAAGCATACTACCAGACACGTTTGTGAATTCTAAAAAGTAGTAAATCTGCACCTGTTCTTAGGAGTATTTATTTATGTAGATTTATTTTTGTCAATTGCCCTTATATTTCAGCATTAGAGAATATTAAACAAAAAAGTATGGTTTATTTATATGATTAGCTTTGCATACCTACCAACCTTGGACCAATTTTAAAAAGGTATTTGAATGCCTAAGTTAAAGGTATATTCAGAATGTATTACTCGCAGAATATGGTTTAAACTGTAGGTGGGTTTGTTTACTCACACATAGAAGTACACCAGAGTATTGTAATTATTTGTGTGAGCAAATCTGCTTTCAAGTTCAGGTTATAGGCATTTGAGTGCAAGGATGTTTTCTGTCTAAGTCAGTTAACTCTGTTATAGGTTTTCATAAGCATGGGACAGACACACTTACACTCTGGATGCAGTCAAAGATTTACTTCTGTCAAGGGCATGAGTAAGGCCATATCCAGAGCACGGGGATAGACCAATGTGAACATTGGTGCATGAATAATGGAAGGTTTGGGACGGGGTTATCCACTTCAAGGCAAATAGACGCACACTTCTGCTCTGAGATAACCAACTGCAAGCGCATCTGGTAGTCACGCTTTCCTGTAGCCCAGCACCAACAAAATCCTGTGAACGGGCTAAGGCATAGGCCCTACATAAACCAAGAGCCCAAAGCCTGGCTCTGATGCTAAGTGGGGAGCTTTAAAAGCATACCTTTGAGCCAAAAGAGACTACTGTCTCTGTCTCTGAGAAATGTTAAGTGAGTGGTGGTGGCAGCATTTCGTTTCAATCCTTAGTACTTGGACATCCCTTTTTCTCCGTGCTAAAACATAGCTGGATGCCTACTACCCCCTTATGTAAGGTTCAGCTTGTTTGTCATGCTCAGACCTGCAGTTACATTCCCATTTGTATGTCGACTCTGTGTTGCCGCTAGCAGGAGTCCATATTGGTTGCAAGTATATGTATGCTATATCCAGCAGCATCCATTTTGGATTAACTCTTGTGTTAACATGGCATAGATGAATTTGTTAAGACCGGCCCCCCTGTCGAATTGCATTGCCTGCATTCCTGGACTGGAGGTTATAGCTCTAGACAGTGAAGTGTGGTGGGATGGAGACTGGGAGGTCCTTGGAAATTTTATGTGACATATTTAGCACTGGATTGTATATTAATCTTTCCTGTTTACTGGCAATCGGGTGATGGTAGGTGAGTGGGGTGAGCCAGCAGATTCAGTTGTTAGGTAGAGAAAGGTTTCTGACCAGCGCCTGGGCCTTTTATCTTCCCTTCAGTGGCCCACCCAGGAAGACTGGTGAGTTGGGTAAAGAGATTAACACCTTGCTTAATGGCTACTCTTGTTTGGAGACAGCAACATCACTACCTTCTATGAGAGACATCACTTTAACACTTTACTTAATTTTCTGCACGGTTGAAAGAAGATGAATTTGTGAAAAACAATTTCTGAACTGTAGACTGAATTTCCACATCACCTGCTTCTAAACTACTTTAACCCCTTCCCCGCGGGGCTAATTCCCCTCCTGTGCAGGGGGAAAGGGGGCCGCGCGCGGTGCTGCGGTGCTCATGACGAGCTGAGCTCGTCACGACTCCGCCCACTCAATGGGACGCCCCACACAGGAGGGGAAGCATCCCCGCGTGGGTGTTCCGCTGCGGTACAGGGAGTGGGAAAGGAAACACTGCAGGATGTCATTTTTTTGTAACACACAACAAAATGTAAATACTTGGAAATGAGCTCTACAAATTCAGCAGTTAGCAAAGCAAAAATAAAACACACATGATTTGTAATTCTGAAGTGTGATGGAAACAAAGATTTCAATTATTTTAATAGCAGCAAAACAATCTTCGTGATGCACAAAGGATAAATATTCACTGAAACCCGATTTCCACACATTATCATTTGTGTGTAATATAGTTTTATCAGTAAAACTGTATGCCTGTGCAAATGTAGTGGCCATTTCAATGGAAATTGTGCTATCTATAAATGACAGTGTGATCCCGAGTTACTCTGTAGTTACATTAAACAATTGCCCGCATCATGTTCATTAAAGCTAGGTGGGTTGCAAAAGGTTGTCTTTCTAAAAATGTGGCCATTGTTGTAAAATGTTTGGGAAGCACTAATCTAGGAAATGAATGCTATAGTGTAGAGGCCAAGAGATTATTTAAGCTTTACTACTACAGATGGGGAACCAGAATAGAAAGCATTGTATTGAGAAAATGTGCAAAACAAAGAATAGTCCTAGTGAAATTAGAAATTATGTCTGAGGTGTGTTGGTCCAGTTATATTGAAGGACGAAGGGCCTTACCCACTTAACGGTGGCATGTTTCTGGATAGGTCCTCTCCTCAAACCGACTACAACTACAGTACCAGTATGAGCTATGATATTTCTGAGAGGGGGAACCCCAGGAATAGGTGGAAAAGCAAGAACAGTTACTCAATGGAGATCATTTTTTGATGGTACTATTTAGGCAGAAACATTTTGACCTCCCCTACTGGGTTCAATTACCCCGTTCATTTTTTTAGCTTTTACCCACAGGGGCCAGTAATACAATTTAGGGTCAACCAGGAGATAGTTTTAGTAGCACAGGTTTTAATCCTCTGCTATGTTTATTTCTTCTCACACCAATCCTATTGGCCTAATGGACAAGTCTAGTCTGTCATATGGTGATAGCAATAGACCTGCTACCCATCTCTAGCCTCAAGCTATTTCAATGGGTCATCCCTGTTAGAAATGGGGATCTCTAGTTGGCAGAGGTAGGTACCTTTGTCCAAGTAGGGGCTCTTCTTCCTAGTCAGGGTAAGGGGGATGGCTTCTAAAATAAGCTCTGCTCACCCCCTCGGTAGCTTGGCACAAGCAGACAGGCTTATCTCAGAGGCAGTGTGGAAAGCATTTGTGAACACATACAGTAATACAGTGAAAACACCACAAATGGACACCACACCAGTTTAGAAAAATAAGTAATTTTATCTAAACCAAAACAAGACCAAACAACAAAATTCCACAATACAGTTTAGTTATCAAGATAACCTTTAACAATAGGTTATTCACTCAAATAAAGTTTGTAGCAACAAATAACTCCACCTGGAGTTATTATGATGTCGTGACAGATGAAAATCCAAAAGTACGGCGCCAACCATGAAGTGCGCGGCGTCAGGCATGGAGTCAAGCCGACCCCCAAAGAACAGCACCTTGGAAATGATGAAAGAAAAGACGGTGCACAGGGTCGGGGAGGTGATGGTCCGTTGGTGCCGGGCGGCATCGGTTCCTTACGGCCCCAGGGGAGATGAAGCATCGGTTCCTTACTTCGAAGCAGGGTAGGTGAGAGATTGGTTCCTTATTATGTCGGGGAGGTGAGGTCACAGTGGTGGCAAGGCGTCAGTTCCTTACGACGGTGCGGTGTCGATGGATTTGGGAGTCACCCACGTCAAGTATCGGCTCCGCGTTGATGAAGCCACAGTGTCGGTGAAGTCGGGGCTGTGGTGTGAGTCGGGACGGTGCGTCCTGCTCTTCACGAGTGATGTCCTCGGCTCGGGTGCAGCCATCGGCCTCGGTGATGGCTTTGGAGTCGATACAGCATGGCATCAGCAGGCCTATGGTGCAACTCTGAGTGGTGCTTAGTGCTCTTTTCGAGCGGTGCTCAAGGTTTTGGTGTAGGTCACGGCATCGCCCGCTGGTGTTGGTGTCGCAATTTCCTTTTCTGGCAGCTGAAACAGCAGTTCCAGATGCAAAAATACAGACGAAATTAAGTCTTTGTGTCCCTGAGACTTCAGAACAGGAGGCAAGCTCTATTTTCTAAACCTTGGAGATCTTCCTCAAGCAGGGGGCACAGCGAACAGCAAAGGCCTTTTCCTTTCTTGGCAGCAAGTAGCCCCTGCAGGCCAACCCCAGACAGCAAAACAGCACAGGGGCAGTATTCCTCCTCAGCTTCTCCAGCTCTTCTCTTGGCAAAGGTCCCTTGTGATTCCCAGAAGTGATGTAAAGTTCTGGGGTCTGGGCTACAATATTTATACTACAATATCCTTTGTTCTCTGGTGGCATAAAAGCACTGTGCTTGGACAAAACTGGTTCTGTCCCCTCTGGTGCAGCTTCCTGGCAGGAGGTGGAGACAGCATTGTAGAAGGCAAACCAGGCCCATTCAGGTGAAAGGAAATCCCCCCCCCCCTACTCTAAATGCAGCCCAGGTCTATTCATCCCAGCCCTGACTCATCAGGCTCTCTAGAGCCACAGCTCCTCCCCAGCCCCTGTCATCCAAAGCCAGACATGCAATACACAAACCTAGCAGAGGCACACTGGATGGCTAAGCAAGAACATTCCCACTTTCTAAAAGTGGTATTTTCAAACACAGAATGTAAACATCACCCTCACTAAAAGATGCATTTTAGCATTCTGAGTTCAGGCTTACTAAATTGTATTTTCCTACATTGTTCCCAGGGGTAGTTATGTTTATAAGATGTTATAAACAAACTCCCCAGTCGATACCGTGGGAAGAGGTAGCCTTGCATTAGTGAAACACGAAATTGGTAGTAATTCACTATCAGGACATGCCACACACACCAGGGCATGTTCTACCTTCCACATACACTGCACCCTGCCCATAGGGGTACCTTGGGCCTACCTTTGGGGTGACTAACATGTAAGAAAGGGGATGGCTAGGGCCTGGCAAGTGGGTACACTTGCCAAGATGACATAGCAGTACTAGACTGTACACAGGGTCTGCAATGGCAGGCCAGAGTTACATTTACAGGCTGCTTATGTGGGTGGCACAATCAGTGCTGCAGCCCACTAGCAGCATTTGATTTACAGGCCCTGGGAACACACAGTGCACTGTACTAGGGACTGACTAGTAAATCAAATCAGCCAATCATGGAAACACCAATCTATTACAACAATTTACTAAGGGAGCACTTGCAATTTGGCACTGAACAGCAGTGGCAAAGTGCCCAAAGCATCTCGACCAGCACGATGGAGTCCACCACACAGCAAAAACACAGGAGGCACAGGCAAAGAAATGGGACAAATTACCTGAAACCATTTAGGTTTTTTGGGATCGTTTGGAAGGCATGAAATGAACTGAAGGTAATATAGGCTCTGCTTTGTCACCTTGTGACATTCAGTGCTTAACAAACCTGATACCTGTGTATATTTGCCAAGTAATAAGTACAAGTTAATCTTGCCTGTCGATCTTTTTTTTTACAACATCTTTTTATGTGATTTGCTTTTCATTAGAGGAAGATCTTGGATTAGGTGAGACACATACGTTTCATGTTTTAAATTCTGAAAAATATTTTTCTGTCAAGCTGTACAAATAGCATGCTCAAAGGAACATAACTGATTAACTTGCAGGACTTTGGAGATGGGATGAAACCCTGGGTGGATCAGCTGGAAAAATAGGGTCTGGTATTTTCGCAACCTAGCCAATCAGGGTGCAGGAATGCCACCAAGGAATACGGCTCCCCTCAACTTATAATTATTATTATTATTAAAACTTACATTGCGCAACAGCTACCCACAGTGGGTTTCCCGGCGCCAGGGATAGACACAAGAAGAAAAGAAGACACAGCACAGTGCAACGAGCCAGCTAAAGCAGAAAGGACAAATTTACTGGGAGAGCAAAGTCTTAAGTTTTTTCCGGAAGCAAAATAAATCGGTTTCTGTTTTCAGGGCAAGGGGTAGTGCGTTCCAAGATTTGGGGCCTAGATGGGAGAAGGACCGGCCCCCCATCTTTACAAATTTAAATCTTGGAACAACAAAGTCACCATTTGCAGAAGATCTCAAAGTGCGACTGGGTTTATATGTTTGGACAAGGCTCTGTAGATATTTAGGGGCCGAGCCCTGCTTAATTTTAAAAAGATGACACAGGACTTTAAATTTGATACGGCTCGGGACCCTAAGCCAATGTAAGTCGCGGAGAGCCTGTGATGCCGCAGATCTCCTCGGGACATTACAGAGAAGACGGGCCGACGAATTTTGCACCACCTGAAGTTTGTTGATGGTTGAAGTGTCGGCACCGAGATATAGAACATTTCCATAGTCCAGGTGGGAGATTACTAACGCCTGGACAACGGTTGTCTGGGTGGCACGTGGCAGCATCCATAGAATTTTCTGGAGCCATCGCAAGGTGGCAAAACACACGGAAGCCACCTTGGTGGCCTGCTGCCTCATAGAGAGCTTGTCGTCTATAAGAAATCCGAGGTTGCGAACCACGGAGACCGGCTGGGGAAGGGGTCCCATGTCACTAGCCCAGTGCTGAGGGCCCCAAAGATCTTTGTTCTTCCCCAAGATAACAATCTCGGTCTTGTCGCCGTTTAACTTGAGGAGATGCTTCTGCATCCACTCAGCGACACACGGCAGTCTAACCTTCAAGACCGATATGTTGCTACACTCACTGCTGGAAAGGGAGAAAACAATCTGAGTGTCATCGGTGTATGAAAATATAGTTAGCCCCGCGTCCTCCACGATGGTAGCCAGGGGTCTAATATAGATGTTAAATAATAGGGGGCTGAGTATAGACCCCTGGGGAACGCCATACGCCGATGAGCAAATACCAGATGCAGCTCTCGTTGAAAAAACCTGGAAGGTGCGCTCATTTAAAAAAGAGGCAATCCAGGCCAACGCAGGACCATCTACTCCCAGGGACCGGAGAGAGTTCGAGAGGATGGAATGGGACACGGTATCGAACGCCGCACTCAAATCCAAAAAGATGAGTGCAGATGTCTCCCCGCGGTCGATACCGTACCGTAACCTCTCCGTCACCCCAAGGAGCACGGTCTCGGTGGAATGGTGCGCACGAAACCCGGACTGGGAGGGATGTAAGAATCCCGAGCTTTCCACGAGATGGTTTAACTGATTGTTAACATGCCTTTCCAGCACTTTTGAGAAAACAGGCAACAAAGATATGAGTCTGAAATTAGCGAGATTGGACATGTCTGCTCCTGCCTTCTTTAAAAGGGGGACAACCATCGCATGCTTCCATTCCTGTAACACATGAGACTCGATTAGAGATGCATTAAGCAATCTCATGAGAACCCGTCGGGGTTCAAGGTCCAATAACTTTAAGACTTTCGCAGGTATTGGATCACGAGGTGATCCAGATCTAACACTGTTCAAGCAGGAAAAGAACGAGATATCATCAAACAGTTGCCAGTTTGTAACTCTCGCCATTGGAAGGGGTCGTTCAATCATCACAGTCTGTCCTGGTTGGGGTTCCATTTCTGTCAAGGGAGTACTCATAGAGTCATATATGCGCTAAACCTTGGCAATAAAGAACTCAGCAATAGAGTTGCATTGATCTTCCTCCAATGCTGGAGGAATCGGGACAGTATTCGCACCTGTTAATTTCTTAACAACAGAGAAAAGAGTGTGCGGACAGTTCTGTGCTTGCGTCACTGTACTCGCAATGTATACAGCTCTCGCAGTTTTGCATTGTGAGTGATACCCCTTCAAAGCTTCTTTATAAACAGCTTTCCGAGAAATAGAATAAGAGTGCCTCCATTTCCTTTCGAGGGCCTTGCAGTTGGCTCGTAAGATCTTCAGATCGTCAGAGAACCAAGGTGCAGGGGGATGGTGAGATCTAGAATGTTTCGGCGTTAAAGGGAGAAGAGTAGTTACAGCATTAGTGAGCCAGTGTGATACTGCGGTGTTCAGTTCCAAAACAGGAACATCAGTGTCAGGGCGAGTATTTAAGAGGTGCTGGTTTAACTTCGTAATATCAAGTTTACCCCACCGAAGGATTAATTCGTCCTTACCGCAGTCACCCCTTACCAAGCTATTAGCATGAGGTAAGGAAAAGTGGACTGCGAAATGATCAGACCACTCCAGGGGGCGGGCACTCTGTGAACAATCAAAATGAAGGTTGGAGAGAATGGGATCTAATTGATGTCCGGCAGAGTGAGTAGATCCGAATTACACAGCAGAAGATTCAGAACTTCAAGATCAGATAAGAAGTGCTTGCTGGTAGTGCATAAAGGTTCTTCAAGGTGTAGGTTAAGATCACCTAAGATGGTGAAGTTTGCCGCCCTAAGAAGTAAAGGGGCTATGGTCTCGGCAAAAGAAGACGTCCAGGTCCCCTATAGGGTTAGTTGGTCCTGTAATATTTAGGGAAGTGAGATATCCCAAACGGCATACTGATGACTTTCTGCTGCAACTTTCATCCCACCTATCATTTTAAATGCTCTTCAGTTTCCATACTAACAGTCACTTTCTGAAAAGCTTTTCTATATTTTGTTGGGTCAAACTGCTTATACATCAGACTCATTTTTCTTGGAAGCAAATATTAATCTTGATTTTACAACTCACTGAATTTTTGTGCGCTGGTCTCAGATAACTTAGAGGCCTCATTCACCAAGATGCGAAACCAATGCAAAGTCATCACACTGCATAAATAGCGAGAAATGTGCCTTCATGGATATGTTGTGCAATACAAATTAGTCCAGTGCACAACATTAGGCATTTTTCATCCATGACAGACTAGGCATTTTTAAACAGGTATTTCTCAGGCTGCAAACAAGGAGCATTTTTGTTTAGCGAGCAAGGTGAATCACAATGTTAATCGATTCTAGACAGACAAAGGTGCAAATCAGAATCGGTAAACACATCTGTCCAACACAGAGAATTAACTAATAAAGTCACTTTTATGAATGTTGTTTTCTTGTGTGATAAATAGTATCTGTCTGTCTGCCTATCTGTCCATCTGCTGAGCTATCCATCCATCCAGCCATCCATCCATCTGTCATCTCTTCAAGATTGTGGTCTATCAGATTGTTGCACACACCACCCGTGCACCTTTCCTTCCCTAATAGAAATGGTGGCACTTGATTGTATAAACTATATAATTAACAAATAAAGAATCCTGCATCATAACTTTGACATTTCAGAGTAATATATTCCCAGATCTCTTTCTGTCTTTTAAAACTTGAGGCAGCGAATGGTCTGGAAGGGCTTATTGGCTGCATCCACACACATTCTGTGAAAGGGTTTGGAATCCAGAAATATTTTTCAGTAATCATTACATTGTTTCACAAACATTGCTCAAGATTTCATATTGATAATTATCAAAAAAATGTCTAATACTTGCTGACACACAATAGTAAATTATACAGAAACAGTTTGAGGAATTAAATACGCATGATTGCGTTGAAAATTTACAAAAACTAAAACCTCACTAAGCACCTTAAATCCTTTGATCATGGTTTCAAGCGAAATTGTTTAGCCATTTTACAAAATAATCAGGTTATGCCAGGCACTTTAGCTAATTGCAAAGTCTATTGGTGCTGGAATGTGATTAAGTTGGTGTTCAAAGTGGATAGTCGTACAAAAAAATCCTAAACTCTTCACAGGAGGCACATTTAACGAGTGGATTAAAGAGTATTTTTTGTTCCTAGCGAACCATGCTCTCCATCTATCCAACAAGTTTTTTATGGCATTCTTTAAAGGCTGTAAACGTGCTTTATTTATTGATATTTGCCTGAAAACCTTTTTCGAAATTACGAATAATGGGGCATATTACCAACCAATAGAGATAATTTTTGTCTCTAACTTGTTTAGAGACAAAAATTATCGCCGCAAATCGACGATTTTTATCGCAGATAAACCTTGCTATTAGCAAGGTTTATCGCAAATGCGATAAAAAACGGCCGCAATGCATGAATATCGCTGAAAAGTCAGCGATATTCATGCATTATCGAGCAAATGCTCTTAGCCATGTTATCCACCTCCCATTGGATAACATGGCTAAGAACTGCTCCTGGGCAAGTGTTAGCTTTTGGAGATATTCGCGCTTAGCGCGAATATCTCCAAAAGTTGGTAATAGGAGATAGCGATGTTAGCGACTGTTTTCAGTCGCTAACATCTTGGCACGCCCACTTTGCATGTCATTAGTGATAAATATCACTGACATGCAAAGCGGGGCCCAAGATGGTCACTATCTCCTATTAGCTGTCGCTAACTGGTGTTAGCGACAGCTTGGTAATAGGGAGATAATTTTATCTCCGCTTTCTTGGCTTTTAAAGCCAAAAAAGCGGAGATAAAGCCCCTTGATAATATGCCCCAATATTTCTTGTGGGTAGTTTTCTGACTCACTGTTCAATTAGCGGTACACTAAGGGAAGCAGGATTCAAAAGGCTCTTATTGTATCCTCCCATTAGTACGATAAGCATGTATTAATGTCCATTGAGTAGTAAGCGCTGTTTTTGGCCATTAGGCACACAGTTGGTCTGTACATGTTTGGTTTATTCTTGACCTCTTTTAAAGAAATGAAAGGAGAGAATAGCGGTAATTTCTTATAGTAAATGGAGCCGTACAAATGGATGTGAACATGCATAAGGATCTTTACCATGTACCAAGATGTTATATGATTGTGCTTCGCTGGTGGAGCTCATTGTGACTGTTCACAGTCAATTAATTTGTGTAATTTAGATGTGTTGATCCGTTAAAAGTGTGCATTGAAAACATAAGGAAAGATCCACATATGATTATGTTCATAATGCTACCTTTATGCGACAGAGATCTCTAAGAGCCCCGAGCCGTCATAGCGATGGTGTAAGTGTACGAAAGGTTTTTCCTTGCTCAGCCTAAGTTCCTTAAATGATTCAAAATCTGATCTAGAGAGGCTTTAGCTGCCTTACCAGGCACATGCATTCAAAAAAATAAAATGCATAAAACATTGTTATATACATATATAGACCGGCTTTGTCTAAGCCGTCTTTAGCCATTGGTTTGTACAATGTAATTTCATTGTGATTCCACCCACAACAGCATGCAACATGGGCCAGTGGGCCAGCTCACTTCAGCCACTGGGTGTACTGCACTTTAATGACAGCATTTTGCCTCTTGTCATCTATGTGCACACCCACCTAATAATAGTTTGATGAACTGTAAGAGTTGGTTGGCCAGGTGATTAATGGGCCAGGGACTACCATGGTTTATTTTTCACTTTTTCTTTAGAGCAGATGACAGGCACCTTTAAATTGCACAATATTTACTTTCTTTTACTTGTAATACTTTAATATCTATTACATAAGCATGCAAAAACTTGTTTTAAATTCCTCACTTGACAAGGCCTAACGGAATGTGTTTGCTAATGCTTGTTTGATTTTGGATAAATATCAAACTAAGCTGTCTATATCTTAAAATTCCAAATACAAATGTAGCTATTGATAAAACATTGAAGCATTGGTTGTTCGTATTTGCCGAAACATCAATGAGCATAATTTACAACTGTAACAAAGAATACTCTAATCTGTTCAATGCCATTTTACATAAGATTACATCTTCCCAATGTCTCCGCTGCTCAGTGCTTAGTTGAATTAACGGTGTCCTTAGTTATTTAAATCGTTCAATCTGTAAATCTTACAAGCATTTAAAGGTCATTTTGCTCCCAAAATTAGGGTAACACTCAGCGCTAAGCAACACCTTCCTAAGATGCAACCCCCTGATTACCGGACACCTTAGAGGGACTCCCACTTTCACCACTCCATTGTTGCCCCACCCTCCCCCCTTCCTTCCCCATCTTACAATTCTGGGAACATTTTGTGACAATATAAGGCCCAAATGACCACCTCAATTCCAACATACCTTCCCTCCTTTCACCAGGGGTGTATTGCAGACCCCTGCATCCAGTGTGGGGCAGGGATTCCCCAGCCTTTAACTCATAAATTCGTTTTTCACTACTGCAAGGTCTACCTCTCCCATAGGATAACATTGGGTTATCTGATTACATTTACTAATGAGTGATTTTGAAAACAGTCGTTCTCACAGGTATCATTTAGTCCATCCTTTTTTTTATAAACAGCCAAATCGCTGCAAGCATTCAATGCAAATTAAAGTAGCAGCAACCCAAAACCATCAACATTTGAATTTAAAATAAGAAATATATTTAAACCTTACTTCCATTGTTGACAACAACATAACTGTTAGACCTGACATCGTTGGTGTGGTTACCCCTAACTTTTTGCTTTCACGCCTCCTATTTTTGCTGTCTCCTTTCTTGCTGGCCTTAGGATTCTGTGTTCTTTACTACTACTACCCAGTGCTAAAGTACTTGTGCTCATTCCCTAAAACATGGTAACATTGGCTGATGAAAAATAGGCATATTTAATTTACTTATAAGTTCCTGGTAATGTTTAATACCAGTGCCCAGGGCCTGTAAATTAAATACTGCTAGTGGGCCTGCAGGACTGATTGTGACACCCACTCCTCTCTAAACATATCTCAGGCCTGCCATTGCAGGGACTGTAAGTTTTAAACTGCCATGCTGACCTGGCAAGATAAACCTCTTTGTTAAACCAAGAGGAGCAACTGAGGAAAAAAAGGAAGCATCAAGGGCGCCCTCCACTCACAATCAGAAACATGACGTAACCCTTGTAACGCATCACATATCCAGTAGATACTTAATGGGTCCCCTCTTCTTAATTTTAACATGGGTGAAAGGTTCTACTACATATCTATGAACTGCCCCATTACGTGTATTCAAATTAAAACCCAACCTGGTCCCATGCATCGCAGTGAATCCTAAATGTAAGAAAAAAAGTATATATATAGGGAGTGCCTCACGTAATCAACCCCCAAAGAGCGATTGGCAGGTTCTCAACAACTTGCTCACTGTTTCATCATTGACAACTTTCCTATGTAGGCAATGAAACCAACACCCAAACAAGTGCAGAAGAATGTTGTGTGTTCCCTACATAAGAAAGTTGACGATAATGAAAGAGTGAGCAGGTTGGCGAAAACCTTCCAATGGCTCTTTGTGGTTGCTTACATGAGGCACTTTCTGAAAATGCCACTTTTAGAAACGGCTAAATACTAAAAAATCTAAAAATCTAGCTGACCATTTGTAGGCTGCTAACTTTTAGGAAGACTCAGACCAAATTCACAAATCAATTGGTCTATTACATTTAATTATTAATTTTTTTTTAATTTTTTTATTTTAAATCTTTTTTATTGAAGATTGAAAAACGAAAGCAAAAACAATACATTAAGTCTTCCAATACAAAGATTAATACAATAGTGGTAATAAATGACGCTTACAAATAAGGATATGAAATAAGAAATAAGAAATAAGAAATAAGAATAAGAAATAAGAAATAAGAAATAAGGACAAGTGTACCAGTGCGTCAATGACAATCGGTCAGCAGGAGCATGAGTCACATTACAGGCTACAGTAGAGTATACAATAATATATACAATAATACATACAAACGTTGGAGCATATGGATTCATACAGAGTCAATGGAGCATATGTGAATAATCAACATTTATAAGGTGGAATCACGGAGGTTCAAAGTGAGAAGATGACGCATCCAGTGAGGACCACAGTTTTTTGTTAGAAGGCTTCCATGTAGCTGATTGTAGCGCTGGATTGTCCGCCCCTCTCAAGAAGGAGAGCCATTCTAGCCAGATTTAAAAATTGACTTTCGCAAAATTCTTCCATTTACAAAGTATGACCTTGCACGCCAGCTTCAACATAATATCTAACAATTGTCGGTCATGTATGTCAGGCAATTGCATGTCTAATGGACCTAAAATGACGTATAAGAATTCCTGGGCAGGTGTAATTCCAAATATCTGGTGAATATAAGCAAATACTTTCCCCCAAAATGTTTTTAGTAGGGAACAATCAAAAAGCATATGCGCCAGATCCACAGGCGCTGCCTGGCAATTCCAGCATTCGGGCGTATCTTTTAGATGGCATTTGAACAACTTCTGAGGGGTCCAGAACGCTCTGTTCAGCAACATGTACTTTGTTTGACAGAGGATCGGGGAGACCTTATTTGATAGTGCAGTGTTGTGTATCACTTCCCAGTCTATCGTTATTCCTGTTGAATTAGGTTCCGATTCCCACTTGCCTTCCGTTAGTTTATGGGGTTTCTTGGGCATAGGGAGAAGCAATTTATAGACTCTGGAGACGAAATGGTCAGCATGGTACAGTTTCGGCAAACGCTTCATAAGCCAGGGTGAATCAGTAGTGAGGGTACGCTTAGAGATGACGGATTTCAATTTCAGGAATTGATAAAATTCTATGGGTGGTAAATTAAATGTCTTTTGCAGTGTCGAGAAAGGGATGGGCAGAGCATCTTCATAGAGGTCTTTCACCATATGTATACCACTTCTAGCCCACAAATCCCAATAGAGGGTTCTGCCATCTAACCGGAACATAGGGTTATGCCATAGCGATACGAGGATGGATTTCTTGATTACTGGGTTAGTTTTATGAGATTGGTCCAGCCTAAGGAGGGCTCGCCTGGTATTCAGTAGGATATATTTGGAGTGAGGTAAATGCGCCAAATCCATGCTAAGGAGGGCTGGAAGGGGTGCATGTGCAATTATCGATTTTTCGATAGCTATCCATATTGGGGTATAAGATGGGGAGTCAACTAGCCAAAGAGCCCTTTGTTTGCAAAGGAAAGCCGTCTGGTAGTTCCTGAACGAGGGAAGGCCCAGGCCGCCTTTCTCCTTTGCCAGCTGCAGCTTGTTCAATGATATCCTGGCTTTTTTCCCTCGCCACAGGAACTCCCCAAACAGCTTATCCACTTTCTTGACGAATTCGTCTGTAAAAGTCATTGGGAGCATGCTGGCCAGGTAATTGACCAGAGGCGTGCACATCATTTTAAGTGTTTCAGCCCTACCCCACCAGGACAAAAACTTGGGTGACCAGCTATCCAATAATGTGGAAATCTTTTTTAAAACTAGCTCCTCATTCACCTTCTCGAAATCCAGACCCAGGTATTTAAAAGCTTTTGGTTGCCAAGTGAGACCAGATGCACCAAGTATTTCTTTATTCCCGATGTTATTTAAAAGCTTGACCTCTGTTTTGTCCTTATTCAGCTTGTACCCTGAAACCTTAGAATACTCTTCAATCGTGGCCATTAATGCCGGAATAGCCTCATCAGCCCTCTCTGTCATAATGAGCACGTCATCTGCGTAGGCAGTTAATTTTACAGTATAGCCGTTAAATGACACCCCAGCAATGGCTGCATTATTCCGTATATGGTGTAGGAAGGGTTCTATTGCCAGTAAAAACAAAGATGGAGACAATGGACATTCTTGTCTTGTTCCTTGTTTCAGGCAAAAGGATGAGGAAAAGGAGCCCCCTGCTCTAACCCTAGCCGTGGGTTCGGCATACAGGGCCATTACAAGTTTAGTGAATGTTGTACCTAAATTGAATTTGTGTAAGACCGCCTCAAGAAAGGCCCAATCTACCTTATCAAAGGCTTTCTCAGCGTCCAACGTGATTGCCACTGTGGGGGTATGCAGAAGTTTTGCTTTTTCTAATACATGGGCTAATACTCTGGTGTTATCGCTTGACAATCTGTGTTTTAAGAAGCCCGCTTGAGATGGATGTATGAGGGTAGGGAGGACTCTTTGTAACCGGGCTGATAGAATCATAGCCAGTAACTTACAATCTAGATTAATCAGGGAAATCGGCCTATAATTTTTTGGCAATGATGGATCGTTGCCATCCTTAGGGAGTACCGCGATAATCGCCTCCGCTAAAGTGCCTTTTACCTCACCTGTTTCTGTGATTTCCTTGAAAAGGTGTAAAAGAGGTTCTATTAGATCCGGTGCAAAACTTTTGTAGAATTTAGCCGTAAAGCCATCAGGGCCTGGTGCTTTCCCACATTTTAGACTCTTGATTGCCTTTTCTACCTCACTAGCCGAGATCGGTTCATTTAGGCTGCGTTGTTCCTCTGACGATAATGTTGGCAAGTCACATTCTTGTAAATAATCCTGAACCTTACTCTCGTCAACCAATTCGTTTTTAGCATACAGTCCCTCATAAAAATCTTTAAAAACCTCAGTTATTTCATGGGGGTCAGAGTGGCTTACTCCTGCAGAATCTTTTATAACATTAATAGAATTTTTCTGAACCTTGAATTTTAGATAGGCGGCCAGGCTCTTGCCTGCTTTGTTAGATTCGCACAGTTTAAATTTCCGCCTCCTGTCCAACCATGCCCCCGCTCTTTCACTCACCAACTTGTTGTATTCGTATTTACTATTAGTCATAGTGTTAAGTGTCTCCCGGTCCCTGGTCAATTGATGTCTATTTTCTAGGTCAGCTATCTCTCTTTCTAGTGTTTCCAATTTTGCATTGTAATCTTTGTTCATTGCTGAACGTATCTTGATGCATACTCCCCTTAGTGTGCTTTTCAGGGCTTCCCAGCGAACGAGGTCTGAAGTGTCCCCTCTCACATTTATTTCTAGATACGACCAAATGGCAGTTTGAATGGCAACCCTATTCTGTTCTTTATTTAGGATTTCTTCATTGAGTCTCCATGATGTTTGTTTAGGGGAGGGTTTAATGTTACTGATGGAAAGGGAAATGCATGAGTGGTCTGATAGGACTCTTGGCTCTATGGATGTGTCTTCTATCCTTGGTACCCCATTTTGTGTGATGAAAATGTAGTCAATGCGGGAGTACGAATCATGTGGGGAGGAGTAAAATGTATAGTCCCTGCCAGTTGGATTTTGTATTCTCCACGCGTCAACCAAGTTAAAGCGCTGACATAATTTAATGAATGCACTATGTGATTTATTCGGCCTGAAAATGCACTTCGAGTCTCTGTCCAGGGCAGGGTCGAATGGGAGGTTAAAGTCTCCTCCAACTAAGTGAACTGCCATGTCGGGTATGGTTGCAAGATGTTTCACTAGTTTCTGCCAGAAGCTTAGATCATTAGTGTTAGGTGCGTAAATATTCGTGACATAAAATTCCGTATTGTCCCTGGCGAACTTAGCTGTGACCCAGCGTCCCTTCTCGTCTGCCTCTGAGGACAATAACTCTATTTTGGATTTTTTCGCCAGCAGTATCAGTACCCCATTCTTTTTACCTAGGGCACTTGATCCCACAACCTCCGAATAGAACTTATTACGCAGAGTGTGAAATTGTTTCATGTCTAGCTTGGACTCCTGTAGCAGGACAATGTCGCCTTTCTGTCTACGCACATAATCCAATATCTTCTGTTTTTTAATGGGTTGGTTCAAACCTTTAACATTCAATGACAAGGTTTTTAAATTGTCTAGGGAAGCTGTTCCGAGTGGCGTGTTAAGTGTAGGATGTACCATTTATGGTATTACATACGTCATGAGTGCATCATGAGCCCTAAGGAGTGGCGTGCCATGTGGCACATCATGTAAAGAACCCCCTGCCTTGATGAATATGGCACTAGATTGACAGAAACCTTGAGCAGATGCATGGGCATATAGATATGTTATGTTACTGATCCAACTTGTCCAGGCAAGAAATAAGGAGCTGATTAAAAAAGAGAATGAAAAAGAAGATGAAAAAATCAAAAATGAAAACCACAATGTACAACACACACCTCCCCCTGACCCCCCAAACACCCCACCCCACCCACCCCTACTGCAATATGGAAGCATGGCGACGTGAGGAAAACCGCAGTAACCCTCCCGTCATTACCAACATTGCATAAACATTGGAACAACAGTTTGAAATATTTAAAACCAGATACTAAAGCAATGAGAACCTCTAGATGGTCTTATTTAACTATAAGACTACACTCTGGATACTGGTGTATTCTATGAGATTCTAGCAGTGGAACATCAGGTGGAAACAGTTTAGAGTACAATGAAGTACAATGAAGGCCTTTGCGCAGTATTGTGCCACCATATGTAGTAATGTAGTAATGTGTCAACGTTACAATTTTTTTTTACATGTCTCAGAGGCTAGTTGCACTTTAGATCAGAGAAATTAGATCCGTAGTAACAATTCGATAATAAGTAACCAAGGGCAAAGGAAGTTCTCAACAGTAGAACTAGAATAGTACATTGTAATATAACGCACGAAGCAACTTTCAGTATCAGAAGGAGATCTCGAATGCAAGTCTATATGCAAGTCTATGTAAGTATAGGCGATCAACTATATGTAATATCTCCAGAATAGCACGTTTGTTTCCTGAAGCCGAATATTGTAACACCATATTCATCTTTTAGGGCATCTTTTAGGGCACCCTAATAGCTAGTAGACTCTATACAGGTTCTATACATATTCTATACATAAACAGGAGCGATAGGCTAACAATGAGTGGCCCCTTTATTAATAGTCCTAACAGGACCTTAATAACGCCAAACTACTGCCGAGGCAATGTGTTAATGACACACAATTTTACCTATGTCAGAGACTAGATACAGTTTAGATCAGAGAAATTAGTTCGGTAAAAAGAACGATATCAAGGTATCAAGGGCATAATAATTTGCCAACGTTAACCAGAATAGTACGTAGTACGTTGTAATATAATATAACTCACGGAGCAACTCCCCGTTTCAGGAGGGAGTCTCGAATGTGAGACCCAACCTGGTAGGTGCTAGGGTCACAAAATCTGTGAGTCCATATGAGTGGAGACGATCCGTCGTATACAGCTTCTTCCAGAAACGTTCATTTGTATCCTGAAGCCGAGGCCATCATATTGTCTGGCTTGTTGGTGTCCATGTCACGTTCATCCAACTCCTCGAGCATGCGTTTGAGTTTCATGGGGTCCGTGAAAATGTGAGGTGATCCACGCACCGTTACTCTATATTTCGCCGGGCCCACAAAACCAAATTGATATCCCCTCGACTTCAGCTGTGGTCGCAGGGCCAAAAAGGCCTTCCTTACTTCTACTGTTTCTTTACTATAATCTTGAGAGATATAGATCTTTGCGCCTTTCCATAGGATATGATTGTGCTTCTGAACAAAGGTAAGTATTTGCTCGACATGCTGGTATCGCAATGGCTTACAGACGATGGGCCTGGGACCTTTTTGCGTCTTAGTAATTCTTCCAGGTACTCTGTGCGCTCTGTCAAACTCTAGAGGATTAGTGAAAGTCAAATTAGTGGCCTGAGCAAACCACGACTCCAAGAACTGGATGCACGATCCTTCTGAATCCTCGGATCCTTCCGGAATCCCAAAAATGCATAGGTTCCCTCTTCTATTTCTATCCTCCAACTCAGCCAGTCTTCTAGTGGTTTGATCGGAGGAGATGTGTAGGTGTTTTAGGGCAGCACAATTCTTGACTTCGATATCTTCCAAGCGACTAATCCTGGATTCCGTTTCCGTCAGACGAGCATTAGTGTCCCTAATATCTTGACGTATTGCCACCACTTCCTCTTTGGTGGCCTTAGCCAAATCTTTCACCTCGTCTAGCCTGTTTAAGATCATATCAAGTGCTTCAGTAGTAACTTTCTTTGTCTTGTTCGGTGATCCCGGGTTCGAGTGGTCTGATTTGAGTCTTTTCAGGGTGCTCTGATCTTTGGTATCCATTATGACTATACGGAGCCTTGAGTGGTGCCTCGAGAGCTTCTCCGCCACAAGTGTGTAAAGCAGGGTTGGCCAATATTCTATAGGACTGACGTAGTCACGTTAATGTAGGTAGAAGGTTGAAGGTTAGGTCGGCAGACTAGTATAGGCATAGAGGCTCCCCCAAGTAGAAGAGATTGGAGTGCCGCGTGGGGTTTAAGATCTGGTAAGCTCCGGAGAGACCCGCCCTGGAGATTGCAACTCGGTCAATTTAATGCCAGTCAGTGCCATACATCAAGAGCAGATACATGTAAGGTTGCTTCATGTATGATTGTCCAGCTCACAGGACACACAGCAATGATGAAGCGCCACAGTGTAGATCTTGGAGTTGCCGTAGGGTGCCTCATAGATTCACTTAGAACTTACACGTGGCGTCGTGGGAGGAGTCGCGCTATCAAAGATACATGTGCTTCATTCAAATGGTGCATATTAATTAGGCCCTCGTTGCTGGGTCAAGATTGTGTGCCCATGTCTTGTCAATAATCACTAGTACTGCCAATACTGCCTCTCATCAGGGATATCGGCACTAAAAGTCAATCACGCTCGGTCTTTGTATTTGCGAGGATGGCGGCCGCCATCTTGGTAAAGGCATAGGAAGCCCTGGGTCCCCACATGGCGGGTCGGACTTTACTCACGCATCCGTATTGCTTCTGGGTTCAGGGCAGGGTCTGCAGCTCAATCCTCTTGATACCTCCGCATCACCGCGTTTCAATCCCGCCGTGTGGTTTCAGCCCCCCACAGCGCCTCGGTGATCGCGCGGCGTCCCGCATTCACTCCCTCATCGGAGATACGGCAGAGAACGTCCGGAGTCCCGCTCGACGTTTCTCCAGTTCTGGAGCAGCCCCAGTCATAAAAAACAGCTCACTGCATACCAGGAGTATTCCGATCTCCAAATCCGCCTTCACATCGCGGATGTAATCGGAAGAAAGCGTTCCAATGTCTGATGTGGGAACTCGTAACGGGAGGAGAGGCGCTTTACACCGCCACCTTCCTCTGCGTCCAAGCCACGCCCCCTAATTATTAATTTTCAATCATTTTATTTTATAAATCCTCAAGACAGAAATCAGAAACACATAATGTTCACATTACATCAAACCAAACAAAAATTGCGACATAGTGACAAATAACAAATAACAATAGCTTGACATACTTTACAGTCCAAAAACAGAAAAGACAGGTAACCCTCAGATCAAATTTTCAAGAAGCACTGAGGTTACCACTCAACGGTGGTAAAAAGCATTTCAGGTAACAAAGGGTTACAGAATTTGTTACATATATTTCCCTAAGTTGCTACACATTCTTATTTAAATTCTTCCCCTGTTGGTACAAAGTGCCAAAACCTTTCAAGTCCCACTCTATTTAGGGGGACTCTCTTCAGGGCTCCGACTGGACTCTCAAATTAATCTTTGGCATCAGTTCAAGGAAGTGGGAGACTGTTGTGGGGTTGCGATCTTGAAGAAAAAGATTCTTTTAATTTCAACAGTCACCTATTCTTGAGTTTGCAGTTATGTTTAACTTGACTTGTGGTCTTGTGATGCTGGTTTGTTTATAAACTTGCTGTTTGGAATTACTATTGTAAGCAAGTGCTTGCCATGGCAGGTATAAAATTATCTTATTCACTCTTGTTCGTAATCATGGCTTCTTAATTGCTGTCGGTTTACAAACATGTCTTAGTCATTCCTTCTGCATTCCACCGGCTCTCTAGAACCCATGTTATTGAGATGTGTACCACACATGATAGAGGTTCTTAGGTTGCACACACACACACACACAACATTCTTTTGCACTTGTTTGGGTGTTGGTTTTGTTCGCTACATAAGAAAGTTGCCAATGATGAAAGAGTGAGCATGTTGGAGAGAACCTTCCAATGGCTCTTTGGTGATTGCTTACATGAGGCAATTTCTGACAATGCCACTTTTAGAAAGGGGGCATTTTCTTGTCTTTGCCATTTGGTGCCTGCAGCCTGTCTCTGATCATGTGACTAGGTGTAGTTGGCAGTTGAGCTTTGTGTATTCCACCTAAACAGCCACAGACAATAGATGTTTAGGTGTGACTTGATGGGCCACCTTGGCAGTTTGGTAGAGAGGAGTTGGGCTCAGCCTTGCTTACACTTAAATAGGCTGTGTCCTGTCCCCACCCGAAAGGCTTCATAACTTCCTGTAGTGAGTCTAGAACCATCTTAGAAAGGGAGGACATTTGTGCACTTCAAATGCAACTCTTGAAGTCTCCTGCACTTCAAAGGCACCAATAGATATAAGTACTGAACAGCAGACACCACCACTTCAGTACACTTCTGGACCTGTGGATAACATGCCAGGAAGAAGGACTGATGTGCCGCTGAATGGACTGCCACTCTGCTGGACTGCTACTCTGCTGGACTCTTGCTTTGTTGTGCTGACCTGCTGCCTGCTGCCCTCTTGCCTGGCTGAAAAGGACTGGACCTGCACCTCGTGAACCCAGAACCCACAGTAATTCCAAGGGCTCGTTGACTGGCCTCCTGATCTGAAGCCTCTGGAACGTAGCGTTTGTACCTGTCATCTGTGAGTCTATCCTCTTACGTGGTGCCACCCCAGTCCTGGACGCTGGGAACTGGGCCTTAGGTGCTTACCAGTGGATTTGATGCATCTTCTCTGCTGAGCAGCACATCCTTGAGCAGAGAGTGACTAAAAAGTTAAAAAAGATCCAGAACACCTTCTACGAACACTTTACAGAGATTGCCCAACACACTTACAAATACTGATCATATTCCATTGGCTGGGAGAAACCCTGATTCACCTGGATCTAAAAGCTCAGAGTCATCAGCAAAGATGTTTTTTATTATTTGCATTTTAGTGAATTATATCTCCTACCAGCAAGGGATATATATCCTGATTGTTTGAGATCACAGGCTTGTCGCAGGCAGTTTTTTTTTTAAACAAAGGGATAACAATTGGTTTCTTCAATTCATTCATAACCTCCACCACTTAAATGGGGCAGTTCAACAAGTTGTTTACACGGACCTAAGTAGGGACACCTCTAAGCAAATATAAAAATACAATGAAATATTAACCTAAACATACATAAAAAGTGTTGTCCGTGTAAACTCTATTTTGAGTCCCAAATGTCTGAAAAAATCGGCAATGTCAACCAAGCCAAAACTGATGTAAAAACTCATTTAGATGGGTACCTTTGCCATAGCTAGTACTGATTGGTCCAGCCATGTTTTGTTACATTTATGCAAAACTATAACTGAACTTCCTAAAAACATAAAACTTTATACTGAACCTTGGGTCTGATATACAGGAAGGTGGCCAAACTTTAGATGCAGAAAAAAAATAATCCGAATCTGAATTTGCAGATATTTAGACCCAAAGAGTGAAACTTGAATCATGGAAAATCAAGTAATATTAGTGTGTTCCTAACTGGGGAACGGAACATCTCATATGTCCTGAGGATGTACAGGAAGGTTTGCAATAAGGAAAAAAAATCAGTGGGAAGAAAATAAAATTAAAAGAAATAAATGTGTAATTGCACATTTCTGCCTCACATAGTATGGGCAGATTGCTTATCAGGTATGGTATTATCAAAAATGCCGTGCGGGTGTAATGAGGCATTTTGGCATTTAACAAGGAGCCTCAGATGCTTGTGAATCCCGTTCAGAAATACAGATAGCGCTGGCACACATGTAGCGTCGGCATAATTTCAAGGGGGCATTTCATTATTTGGTGGTGTGTGGTGTCCTGAAAAGTAGAAAACATTTTGAAAATTCACATGTAGGTAAGAGGGTAGAGCAGTCCACCGCTAGGAATGTTGGTAAGTACCATTTGTTTATGCACACAATTTATGCAGGCGTAGGTCAGAAATATTTATGAATCAACGCTCGAACATTATGACCATAGGTTTGTGGGTGCTTACGGTAGTACACTTCTTATACAACACAATACTTTCCCCATGTGCTTTATAAGTAATACACATAAATATCTACTATAAAACAGACTAAATCATTCACACACAAAGTGGCTGATGAATGCGCACTGATTCTAAAACTCCCCCTGTTTTCTGTCTTGTCATAAAAATGCATCCGGGCACTTCAAATTATGGACAATTGCTATGATATTTACAATAAACTGAAAAATGGTGCCTGACTGTATAAACATTTTGCTGCATGACCATGTTGTCTAATGCCTACCAAAAAGTTCCTTCTTTTGTATTTGGTAACCATATCCTTGTGTTGCAGGGTGACCGGGGTGAGACAGGTCCCATTGGTCCTCCAGGCCCACCAGGAAAACTGGTAAGAAACTATTTCCTCTATTTTCCCCAGCTGTAGGGACACAAATGAGCGTGTTTAGTGGTATTGCTACTGCTGAAAAGACATCTTAAAGAATGTTTACCTTCCATATGCTCATACTACCAAAAGAGATCTTTCTACAAGAGTATCTGTGATGACACTGGTCACTAGTAAATTTAAAATGCACATACCGTTTATTGATGGTCAAAAGCCAACCTCACAGTAATGTATGACTGTTTTCACTGGAGTCTAAAATGCACACAAGTGTATGGGACGCTTCTATAAAAGACCAGGGTAAAGACAAGCCCCTCTGCCTCAGAGGGTCTGGAACTAATGAAACGCAGCATGAATGCCCCCTTTCAGAGCTTCACAGGCGGTATTGACACAGTTAAAGCCGCGCCACCGTTAAAGGCCTGCAGTCTGAAAGGGACCACTGTTCAGACAGGAATGTAAACCTGGGAGCCCGCTGGTCGCAGGAGGAATGAGAGAAGAAGTATACAAAAAGGGGGAGGGGGTGTCAGGTACTTTCAGCGCGCATCGTTCACAGATACAACAATACGCTGAATATGTTTAATAACGCGTGGCATGTCTATCAAAAATAACCGTTTTATTTTATAAAGAGGCGGGATAGGCTTACTTTTGCTTAAAATGTTATTGTCTCTTAAGGGTCCCATTGGCGCTCCTGGATTCATCGGACTGCCAGGTCCTCCGGGTCTCCCAGGACTGAAAGGTGACCGGGTGAGTAAATGTTTTATAGCAGTCAAAAGGTTGTTACCTGATTCACCTGCTATTAGAGTGACTGTACTGCCGAGGACCTGTTCAAAACGGCCCCTCTCATGCTCTGTTCGTCCTTCACTCGGTCCTGAACTTTTCAGCAAACCATTCTATTGCATCCATTCATTCAATTCACCTGACACAAGGTGTGCAGCGTGTATTGTGGCGTTATCCCTCTAAGTGTGATACTCTCTTCTGTTGTGTTTATGAGAGCCTTCTGTTGTGTGTGCGCAGTGTTTCATGCGTCGGGCGTAAGAGGAGTGTATGCAAACACAGTCACAAGGTTATATCATGTGTAATTTTGCAATCTTACTCTTAGGCATAAATGTAACGCGCCCATTGCCTCTTAGAAGGTCTGCACAATCTTCTGAAATTACTCCATTTATGATTTATGCATTGCTTTAAATTTTGCATACCTTTTCTTCCTTCGTAAGATTGGCCAGTTATTACGATTTTGTAATTATCTGTCATCAAAATTAATGCTGTGGTCAAAAGAATAAATATTTGAAAGGACAGATGTTAACTCACAATCACCTGAGGAGGCTTAGCGCTCTGGACTGCTAAAAGGTGAAAGAGTGCGTTTCTCTGATTAGAACTTGGAAGGAACTGTTTTGGAATTATTAGCATGGTGGGTAATGAGACAGAAAAGCCCCCATAATCCTTAAAGGAATTTGCAATCTCTTAAATGCACAATGGAGTGCAGTGTCTCGTTTATCCTGTGACCATCGTAAATGGCGAATAAAAGGAGGAGACTTCACCCTGGTCCAGGTAAAGAAAATACATTTCAGCATAGTTAGACTCACATCATGGTTTTTAGATTTCAATCGTGCCGAAAATTCTGAAATTCCCAAGGAGGCAGGCATAATATTTGATAAAAGTTTTGTTTTCTAAATGCTTTTCAAACTTTACATGAGTGCTGTTATATACAGCACACATGCAAAGTGGGAAAAGTTGCGAACAGTATTTTACACTAAAAGGCTACCCTTGCAGTCCGAAACCTATGCATGGCATCACGCACACAAACTTGCACTATTGAGGAAAGGTGTCTGCATTAGTGCAAGCAGCCACGGTCCGTGGAGGGAGTTACGGTGGGGCAGGGACGCGGGGAGGGGGAGGGGTGGGGTGGAGGGTGCTAAAAACCGGCATATGGATAATTGCAGGTAAATAAACAATTTAATTAATAAAACGAATTTGGTAGCGCGCCTTGCATCGTAAAATGCGATGCAGTGCACGCTACGAAATTTTGTTTTGACTACATTTTTGTGATTGTGCAGAGGGGTGAGCGCAACCCTATGCAATCCACACCTTGAAGGGCGAGTACACTGCACACTCTGCTGTGAGTACACTGTTACCAAAAGCACATTATGTACTCATTTTTTTCAGCTTGATCACAGGGTTTCTCTCAGACCGGGTTGAAGCTGGTTCAAGGATTGAGGGAAATACGGAACCAGCGCAGGAAGCCGTACTTGAAATCCCGCCTCCTATTGTCATACTATGACTGTATCAATGGTCATCCAGTCAGAGGAGGAGGCGGGATCCTAGAACTAGAAGAATGTTCTGAGCTTAGCTCCGGGCGAGCCGAAAATCCGACTGAAGTCCTGTAAAACCAGCGCCTGCTTGCCCTCACCACTGCCTCACAGACACACTCTGCACATGCGTGACTTGGGCGATATCGAAATCGGACGTCCACCACACAAATGCCAGGGTGTGTTTGTACACTGCCGTGCTGCACTGCTACTAGAGTGCCGCAGCCTCAGACTACCAGTCTCCTTTCAATCTCTTTCTCCTTCTTCTGAGACTGGTGGTGCTCCGCCCCGTACGCCCTCATGCAGGAACCGCGCCTGCTCATAAATATGCCAGTGGCACATTGTGCCACCTGAACGTCAAAATAGTGACATTCCGGCGGTGCAAAAGTGCCAGTAGGACCTCATAAATGAGGCCAGACACTTTTCTGGAGTTTCCCTTTCACCCAACATAGAGCAGTGCAGCAGTGTTTTTTGCTGCCCTGCATTGCTTGAATTCTAAGCAGTGCCTTAAGTGAGTAGGGTCGCTCTGGGCCTCGGACCAGGCAGAAATTAAAAGCAGACATTTACTCGTCCCTATCGGGCCCTATATTCATGTCCTTAACTTTACAGGCAAAAATACTGATCAATTTCTGACCAATGAATGTTAACAAAGTTGAGGTAATCCATGTCAATAATTTAGTTCCTGTTTCTAGTTAATCTTTTACATAATATTGGATCCTCTAATAATGTTTGCTATTTCTAGAATGTTTTGTATCTGATTTTATTTTCATTTAGCATATTGCTCTTTTTGTTTAAATTTTTTTAAGGTTTTTATTAGCCACCAGTTAAATAAATTAAACATAAATAAATAAATAGCACAGACAAACAATATGAATGCTGTCATCAAAACACAAAAAAGAGCTCAGCGGAAGAAGGAAAAAATACAATAAAAATATCGAAAAATTTAGAATAATTGCAAACATTACATAAAATGATATATTGTAGACAGAGCATCTACAAATCCCATTGAAGGCTCGACCAAATCCTCTCAAATTTTGCCCTTGAGCGTGGACCCCTTACTTTTGCTAAAGCCAATTCCATTTCATAAACCTCCCTAGGCAATGCCCAAAATTCAGTAACTTTCGGACTAAATTTTTGGATCCATGCCCTGGCGATGCACACACAAGCACAAACTATAATAATCGAAACCAGAGACTTCAATAAGTTGCCCGAGTCAGCTACTGTCCCCAGTAAAACTTCTTTCTCAGTTAATTGAGTGTCATTACCTAGTAATTTTCTCAACACGCGGGTAAACTCGACCCAAAACGTATTTAACTTCGGACATGTAACAAACATATGTCGGAGATCCGCGGCATATTCATTACACTTCAGGCAGCATGACTTAAAAGAAGCGTGGGTCGTAGCCCACTATACCTCTGGGGTATAGTACAACATAAACATAATACGATGTTGCTGCAACTTCAGGTTAGCGAGGGCGCCCCCCTCCGGTTTTGCTTCCTCCTGGGGCAGGCCCTGGGACTTGACCCACCCCGGGGGCATCTCTGAGACCGGCGGCGGAGCCCCACGCGCTTCCTCGTCGGTCTTCTTAGGGGTCAAAGGTCGCCTACCTTCTCAGGGCCATATCTCATCCCCTAGGGGTCCGATCTGCCCCATTTGCGCATCCTCTCGCTGCTGGCAGCGTCCCCCAGCCACTGGAAACACTCTCCTTTGCTTTACCGGTCTCCAAGAGGGTGCATTCTGCAGGGAGCAGTCTTCTCTGGCTCCCTGTGCCAGCCTTTTGCCTGGCTGTCCTCCTGGGCCTCTCTTCTCCTTGCGCAGAGGCCACTGCTTCTGCGCATCGGTCCTGGGATCTTCTTCTGGCACTGTTAGGGCCCTTGGGGGCAGTCAGGGGGTACATCCTTCCAACTGCCCATTGCCAGGCTCCAGCACCTTTCGCCTCCGCAGGCCACACCCCAGAGAGAGCTTCTTTTCCTGTGCAAGTACTTTTAAAAGTTGAGTAGGGGGCTGGCAGGAAGTCTCTGTGTGTCCTATCAAACAGCGACACATCACTTCCCTGCCCCTGCTCCCCCCTCCTTGTCCAGCCTTTGGGTTTGTTCAAAATGACGCATTGTACAAGGGTTAAATTTGGAGTTGTCAACTAAGAATTGGGTATAATGAAAATATTTCTCCCCCAGGTTGTCAACAGAGTGTCCAAATTAACATATATCAAAGACTAAGTACATTGTCTTGCTCCACATTTCTCCCCTTTCACTTTAGGTGATTTTAAATGTATTGTGTTAGGTTTTATTTGATACTGTGTATGGATTTATGGATTTTTTAATGAAAATAAATGTGTATATTTTTATAAATTGGGTTTTTTCTTTTGTTGAGCATTTCCCAAAACAAAGAGTTTATAAGTTCTCTATTGAGTGTGAGTATTTGACTGCGTGAGATGACTGTCTGAATTCGAGATCATTTGATCTCCCAAAAGGGAAAACCTTTTTTTACCTGACGGTACATTGGAGCTCTATTTCCCTTTGGGTCACATTGAGCCCCTCTCTTTGGTTTAAACACAAAACAAAATGGCGTTGTCCAGTGTCTCTGGCCACATGGCCTCTGAAGCCCAACTACTTCCCCCCTCACTGCCTTCCCTCTTTGGTGCCTGGCACCCAGCAACAGCAGTTGAAGGATTGGCTGGGAGCTCCACCTATCTTTTCTTCTGGGAGAGAAGATCTTCCCTCTGGGAAAAAAAGGTCATTAATCTAACCTGCCAGGGCCAGACCCCAGCCAGGGACTCAGAGAAATATGACATTCCTGAACGACCCAAAAGCAGTACAAATATGACTTTGGACTCTGCAGAATACTCATTTTCACATCCGCTACACTGGACATTAGTGCTTGTCTGGAATCTGTAGGCTTTTTGGAAGTCATTTTAGCCATGGGCCCCACATCCCCTATGGGGAATAATTAAGTGAAAACACAGTAAAACACACTGACTTTCCCTGGCATGTTCCTTCCCAGGGTATAAAGCCTATTCCATGTCACCACCCAATTCTGCATAAGTCCTGCCACACCATTCACTCTGTAGCTGCTCCTGGACTGCGCACGCTAGGGATCTTCCCTGCGCAGCCCCTACACGTGTGAACACGCATGCACATCCGTGTCTGCATGTAACCAGCACGGTGTCCCATACTCCAGCTGCTGCACAGTGGCCTAGTCAAGCCAGGGGTACACCAGTAAAATCTCCATGCAGTCTCCTTCATTATGAGTTCACTGTGGGTGAGTCCCAGATTATGAGGCTCCCCCACAGTAAAAGCTCAACAATTAGGTGCTCAAAAAGCTAAAAATCCGGGCGGCCCATAGTGTCAGAACCACCTTCTAACACTGCCTTTATCACAGACTCAGACACTTTTCCGAACAAGTGATTACAATGGCTGGAAAGTGTTCGGACTGTCCGGCTCGGTTCCGAAAGGCATTGGGAGTAACTGAGTCAGTCGGTGCCGAATCGTACCTGTGAATGGACCGTGTTTCCAGCTGAGCGATTAGGATGTCAGATTCAGACTGCCTTTCTGAATCGGTTGGTCCGACACAGATTGGCTGTAGGAATCTGACTTTGAGGGTGAGTAGCAGGCCCCTTTCCTCTGGGGCCCTCCAAATCGGAGCCATGGGGGATACCCATGGGTCCCCCATTCCCATTCATGCACAGTGTGGCAAGCAAATACCTTTCCAAGATGGCGGACGTCAGTCATGGAACAATAAATGAACAAAGAAAATATAGAGTGTGTGAAAGTCCATTTTCAAGAATTCGGAAGACTGGTAACAAATTGCAGCTGCTGGTTCCTCTGAACAAAAATAAATAAAACAAAAAAAAGGACCATGATTGGAGATGCAGCAATAGAAGAGCAAGGGATGTAACTAAATCAACTTAAAATTATTGAGTGGCTTGGAGTAACAATGAGAAGGCAGGGGTGGGTGCAATGGAGGAACATAGGGTAATCACAGCAACATGGAGAGAGTGTACGGGCTGAGAAGTAAGGGGGAAACTGCACACTGTGGAAGGAGCAAGAATACACATGCACTCCCAACAGTGATGAAACCAGAAGATACAAGCACTGGCAAAGCCAATAAGTCTCATGTTTCTCTGGCATTTTTACTGATGGTCTTCCACATTGTAAAAAAGAAAAAGTGCTTCTTTGCTGATGTGGAAGAGAATCGGCAAAAGCAAAGACAAGCAGCCACAGCCTGTTGATGTATATGTGTGCAAATGCATCACCACACATGCTCAAGTATGCATCATTGTGAGGCAGCAATTTTTTCCTTTTGAAACTTTTAAGTTATCCAAGATGCAAGACACCAGTCCTGGGGAAGTAAGTTTTTAAAAAATAGGTGCAAAAGCACACAAGAAAAAGGAATGGCTCTACAGCAAATGGGAGCTGCCAGGCCCTCCAACAAAGAAAAACAATCTATTTTTTTTAAATTATAATGAAGATAGAATATGATGGTTTCAGATGCAGTCAGCTCCAGGTCTGAAATAGCAGGACTAATCCTTGTCTGTAGGTCCAGAGAGTGTTCTGATGAGCTAGGTGAGCTGATCTTTGTAGGTTTCACTAGCCAATGAGTAGGGGTATCTCCTGGACACCCTCTAATCAACAAGAAAAAAGTTCCTGGAGACAACCCTTCCCACATCTGCAGCACATCCTGTTTGCCTAATTGCAAACTACCCCATAGTGTACTTTTCTGAGGTGACTCCAACATTGCAGAATCTTCCTGCCCTCTAATAGCGCTTGTTGGCCAGACAGGGTTATGTTTAGGCAAATGAGAAGCTCTTTCATTTTCAGCTTCACCAAACAAGTTGTGGGACATGGTCCCCTCCCAATGGGCTGGTGACAAGCTGGCTACAGAGGGGCTATGGAATAAAAGGCTTCTCTTCCCTAGGTCGCTCTTAACTTTGACTTGGTAGGCTTCACCCTGATCAGTTTCAAATTAATGAAGTTCCCGGACCCTCCCTGGCTGTCCTGGGCTGATATCTCTCACCTATCCCACATCAAGGCCTTCCTGTGAAAAGGCCTAAGCCATTGTTCCTGCTCTGGGAACAGTTTTCACTTTTCATTAAAAAGAAGCAGTGGTAAGGCCATCTGTGGGAAGGCTAATGCTAATTATCCTACTGGCGGCACAGACAGGTAAAGTGTAACTTTTTAAATGTCATTTTGCCTCCATTTTTATCAAAATTTAAAGTTCTCCTTTGAACATTTTTCAGCAGAAATGTTTCATGAGAAATGCATTTCATCAAAAAAGCATAGATCAGAAGATTCTCCCTCTAGTGGAACAAATGTTTTCCACTTTTTGGAACAATCTTACACTGCACATGCACCCTGGTGAGCATACCATACTTTTTCAGAGGAAGCGTGACAATATAAAATGAGAGTCAATAAATAGTGTACAGGTTTTGTGCAACAGTTATTTCGAGTCAGAAAGTGAAATCCACCAACTTACCATGTTGCACAATATCCTGTCACCGAGTAGTTACTAGTACTATCTGAAACAGTTTCTCCCTTCAATGCTCTTCACATTTACTTTTTGACTTTGCAAGACCACTCACCACTTCTTGCCTTATACCCTCCTAAATCATCTGTTGCAAATTCGCATCACTCTTCTCTTGCCCGTTTCTTCTGTGAAACAATCCATCCCTCCTGGTAAATACAATCTTTCTCTTTCAGTTATCCACTGTACCCAGTTTCAAGTATTTTCCCAACCCCCTTCTGCCCCCTCATGCTCCTCCACCCTTGTCCTCTGTTACTTTGTAATACTCCTGCATACAGTTTTTTTTTTACTAGCTTTGTGGTAGCATATATCCATTAAGGAGGTAAAAGACATGAGATCAGTTATTTAAAGGTGGATGACTGAAAATGGCACCATGTTTGTTGCGGATTTGGGTGAAGGTTGTTAATGTGAGAGAAAAGAAGGACATTGGGTTTGTATTACAATAGTTAGCATTAGCTACAATCCTTTACATAAATAGCTCAGTGATTTATATGGACATGCATGAACCATGTGTCCTCAGATAGTATAACACTAAGGTAAAACCATAGACATGGATAGGTCCCTGACTGATCATACTCTGAAGTTCCACTATAAACCATTCCTCACTCTCCACACCAAACACTTCCAAGAACCAACCACGGTCTCCTGCGCTAAGTAGGTAAACCAGGCAGACATCTACAATACACCAATTGCTCTACTCTTCCCCCAGAGAACTGTGTAACTGCTGAGCTTCTCCTGTATTCTCTACATTTAAATATCGCAAAAAGACGAGCTGGCGCAGTTACCAAGCAGAAGAAGTGGGAATCATATTAAAAGCCTCCAACATAATGTAAAGCAGTGAAAGCTTTTTAGAAAATCTTTTGTGTGTGTCTTGTAAAACATATGGTGAAAAACCAGTTTACTTGATAAAAAGACGCAATAACAAATGCACCTACAAACCAGTTAAATGGGACAAAAAGACAAGACCAAGCCACCTAACAAACAGTTTGAACTAATGCAAACTCACCAAAACATTTGGCTTGAAAATCTAGCAGCACTCTTCCCTTGCCCTCTAGATTCCATAAATTCCATAAATATGTGATACAATAAGCACGAAACTCTCTCTATAGAGGTAGGTGTGTCAGGGTAGTGTGCCTTTTGCTGTGAATCAATGTAGATGTATTATTGAGAAGAAAACTGAACTTCTTTTTCTTTTGTACACACCTGTAAATTTCCTAGCAAATTGCACTGGGCTCAACCTTCTCATCTTGTAGGGGCCAGGCTCTGCCACCCAGTGTGTCATGGGGTACCACACCCTGACAACATCTCCTAGAACCTACGCAGTCACATCACCAGGCATCAGCGACACAATCACAGCATTGATGGGTATATACACACCCAAAAAGAGCTATAAATCTTTTTTAAAAACTCAGTGGTATAAAATGCCCCTCAAATGGATATAAGTATATATATTTCAAGTTCTATGAAGTTAATAAATTATATAAATACAAAATCCAGTTTTAGGGCACAATGTCCCAGGCATCTATATGGTGACTGAACACCTCAGTGATTTGCGCATGATGATTGTTATGCTTTGTTATTATTTGATGCAATTTGTGAATAGTCTATATACATATGTCTGCTTCAGGACACAAGGCATTGCAGAGACACCTCTAGCTGCTGATTACACTGTTGGTATACATTTTGTCCTTCGAGGTAATATTATTAACGGCTTATTTGAGAAGATATACTTGTTGCAGATTTATCAGTCTTTCATGCAATGCAATGCAGAAAGACACCATGCTGTGCTGCAAACTAGGGAGAGGGCAAGAATACACCAATGCAGGCCCTCTTGCGTCATGGTGCAAGGGTGCCTTAGTTCCAGTTAGGATTGTTTTTGTGCAGGAAGGGACACCTTCCTACACAAATACAATTCTCTGAGGCTTTTTCATCTTTCTACGTGTGCTGCAGAATACTGCACCTGTAGATAGAGTGAAAAACTGGGGGAAATAAAGACAGTTCTTCTTGTTACGCCTCCTGTGAGAAGGCAAAGCATTTTTACATATTCCCAGGTCTACCACTCAAAAGTACATCTGGGAATGCACCAGACTCCAAGGGTGGATGCAAGGCTTGGTAAATCTGACTTTAGTGTTGCAATGCCCTTGCCTTACCTTGCATAACATAACGGTAATGCAGCACTTTTATAAATCTGTCCCTTAGTGTTTTTAGATCTGGGCAATAATGCTGGCAAACTTAGTGCACACTGAAATGTGTGCTTAAGTAACATTTCCTGCAAATGACTCACTTTAATACCTGCATACCTGCCAGAGCCCATCTCCACGGAAATCATTCTGATAAACAGTAAGTGAAAGCTGTTGGTGTGAAAAAACAAGCAAGCATCTTTGTTCCTTCAGCTTAGAAAGAAGCTGCAGCGGGAAGTTATTGGAGAGATTGATGAGGGAAGGATAGGATGATGGGTGGAATTCATGAGGACAAGAATTTATGAGGGTCGGAAGTGAAGAGAGAATGGTGTGAAGAGCATCTTAACAGTGATTGACAACAAGATTAAAGATTTTCACTCACTGAAGTTTGTATTTAGAAAGTGCGTTCCCCCATGTGGCCAGTGCCTGGACGAACTCAGCGTACTATACCACAGAAATGAATCTGCTCTCCATGAGAAACAATTTAATCTAGTATTTTTACTTTGTTAAACCTCTATATAGCGGGTATTCATCATATTTTAATATGCACAGTCTTGTACGTTGTTTCTGTGATTGCTACAAAAAAGCACCAGTAGTGTCAGTGCACTAAAGCCATAGCCCAAAACAAACACCCCTCACAACTTCTGTACAGAATCCCTTGGGGTACACTGTCACAAGCACAATCTTGAGAAAGCTTCTATTTACACATGTACCCGAGCAGCCCATAGGCACGGGTGATACCTGCAGAGACATAAAGTAGGAGATTGGTTGCCATCCGAAGACCGCCATGGCAACACCCGTATGAGTGTGTTCAGAGGCCACTGCAAGCAGATCTTCAGCAGTTCAACTCTAGAGGAATGCTAACTTTAGACATTAGCAATCTCAGATGTATAGTTACTTCTGTCTTGTTGCATGTTTCTTTATGAATTGTTCTGCTTTATGTCATTTTCTATTTAGGGTGGAGTAGGTGAGCCAGGTCCATCAGGAGCACAGGTAGGTGTTTTGTACTATACAATGTTAATGAGTTCCCCTTGGACTCATCAACATAATCGTAGCCTTAAACTTTATTTTATTATTATATTATTATGTTGTATGCATACTCCCAAGTCTAGAATAATATAGTAGTGTCAAGAAACCAATAAATGAAGCTCCGAGTCGATGTTAAACAGTCTGTCTTTGATACTTGTTGTTTAGGGGACAGCCGGTGAAGAAGGAATTGCTGGAGAAAAAGGCGATCAAGTAAGATTACTCCTTCGATCCTTCTTCCTTATGTTCTACCTTCATTCTTTGTTTTTTGTTCCTTCCTTTTTGCTTCAATCTTTCTTTCAGTCTTCGTTTCTTCCTTCATTATTTTTACTTTTTGCTCGCTCTCTCCACCTCCCCTCTGTCCCTTCCCTCCTTCCTTCCTCCCTCTCTTCCATCTTTCCATCCTTATTATCTTCCTTCCTTCATTCTTTCTCTCTTATTTGGGCACATGAGTGCATTCGTGCATAATGGCGAATTTCAGTTTAGCTCTGTTCAAGGGTTAATTGAAGAATATGCGCCCCAATGCTCATCTTTTAAGAACGTTCAGTTTACAATACACTGGTAGTTTTCAGTCCTTCGTTGCACAAACTTTTTAAGTGCTTTCGTGAAGTCCCATGGATTGCTACCCTTAGGCTGGTGCAGTCGCAGACAACCCCGACCCCTTCCGAGGGGCTTGAGTTGTCCTGGCAAGGAGCCCGAGAGGCTGTGTCGGTGCTGACTTGCACGGTGCAAGGACGGTGCTTCTGTAAGGTGAAGTAAGGCTACTGACTTAGGCTGCCACCTAGAGGTAGCATAATGCCTGAAAATTTTTTTTTTTTTTCATTTCACGGGAATCATTCCAAAATACAAACTTATGGTTCACCTAGAGCACTAGAAACCCTCACAAAGATCCCGTCTGTGAGGGATTACAACCACGATCATCGGTACCGCTCTGTGACTGCAAACTAGTGCAAGGAGCTCAGTGTCTGGGCTCTCGGCCGATAATCTATTAAACGATTAAGAGGAGATTCAGGTTATTTACACCAATGCCTTGTTGCATAAAAGGCCCATTTCCGAGGCTACTTTTCTTACTTTGAAACATGGGGCATATTATCAAGAACCTCGTTAAAATTATCGCCGTTTTAGCGATAATGGGCTTGCTAATATGCGTTATAGAATTCCAATAGAAGCCCAGGTTAGATGTGCAGGACATGAAACCTGGGCTTCTATTGGAATTCTTTAACGCATCTTAGCAAGCCCATTATCGCCATTTTAGCGTCAGTTTCCTGCCGCTAAAACGGCGATAATTGTAACGAGGTTCTTGCTAATATGCAAGCAAAAAGAGTGGAAACAGTAACCAGCAGAGATGACGTCTCCATGTTTACATTTTGAAAATATGCTGTTGCCAAAATTAGAATAAAAGAATTTGGAAAGAAATAATTTGACTTCCAGCAGACTTGAAAGTTGAGGTGCTTATTTACAAGCCCCTTGCGCCACATTTGCATCACTTTTCCCATGTTAAAAATGACGCAGAAGTGGCGCAAGGGCCTATAAATCTGCCACTGAGTGTCAGGGAAATGTTTTCTTAATGTGTAAAGAAGCGATTTTGCAATTATTTCTTTACATATCACAAGCTATATTTGTTTCGGACATGCGTGGGCGTCAGACACAATCAATAAAGTCCATTCTCAAGCTCCAAGAAATCTTTTTTTCGCTATTTCTTACCCTCTCCCAGAGCCTGCCTTGATACTTAATGGATGTCATATTTAGGCAGCTGTAGGCGTGTATAGTTAGTGTATACTGCCACCTAGTGCTCTTTAGTATTTAAAGCATCCTGGAGCATTTCAGAAAATTTATCGTTGCTCTTTTTGATGAAAAACCTGTACTGTACACACTTGCCATCATCAGATGTTTAAATTTTAGAGGCGCATTAATGATGTTGTTGCCGGTAAAATATCAAATAATGAAACATTGATGGTACAGTGGCAAACTGTGTTCAGTTATACTTTTTAGCCCTGCCAGGCAAGACTACCGTCTCAAATTGTTGCGAGAGTGAGTGTTCAGTTGTGTTTGCAGCAGCTTGGTGCTTGGGGCTTCTCCCTTTTGCCCCTGCGTAGCATCTTGTATGTATTCAAGGGCTGGAACCTATGACCTTTTGCAATGATAACATTGGGTCTGATATGTTCTGCTGTACCATCAGGAAGAAACAAGGGGAAGGGATCCGTATGCATTAAGTGGAAATTCATATAACATTTTCCCCAGAAAATAAAATAGTAACAATCTCTCTGAATTGAATTAACCCATAGTTTTGCACATCCTATTGGACATGAGACAAACGTATATTCTGAAATGTTTGTTCTTGATTTTGCTCAGGGTGATGTCGGACCTCCTGGTGCCAAAGGCTCTGTAAGTACATTTGATGCTATTTCAGTAAAAGGTATTGTGAGCGCACTGCAATGCAATGCTTCCTTTAGAAGATTTTCAGTGTTAAGAGTCGTTCATGAAAAGCCTTGAAAATTGTAATTTAAGGGGCAGATTTATGAGGCTCTTGCGCCTCCTTGCGCCGCAATTGCGTCACGTAATGTGACGCAACGGCGGCGCAAACAATGCGCCCTATTTACAATGTGACGCATCTAGGAGATGCGTCACGTTGGAAACCCCTGCGCCATAAGGAGGCGTTCCTGCGCAGGGGGGGGGGCGTTCCTGCGCAGGAACGCCTCCTAAAAGTGGCTGAGTGAAATCTATGAGATTTCACTCAGTCACTTTCTACGTCAATTCCTTACGCCTGCTTGAAGCAGGCGTAAGGGTGACGCAGCATGCATAGAATAGGTGGCTCCTGTGCATTGCAGGAGTCATGTCGCACTTGCGAAATGACTCCTGCAATGCGCCGCCCGTGCGCCGAGAGATGCGTCACGCATCCTCGCTGCCTTGCACCATGGTGCGCCGCATCATAAATGAGGCGCACCATGGGTGGCGGAGCAGTGGCGCACTGTGGCGCATGTTAACTGGCGCATCCCTGGGGATGCGCCAGTTAACATAAATCTGCCCCATAGTGCTTATGTGCTATAACTTATGAACATGTAAATCTGCACCACGAGCTTGCGTTCACAGGGCTAATGGGTGCAGTCCAGCACAGAGTGGGCAGGGTTAAAGGCACTGGAGGGTTTAGGCTTCTTTGAAAGGGAGTACTTGGTTGAACATCCAAACACGATTGGTGGGACAGAAGTATGTCTTATAGCACATAGGTTATACTGCCAAACAGTGAGTTTGGAAAGAATAGTCAGTGGAAGTTTTTCAGCCATTAATGTGGAAAATGCCTGTATGTCCCTGGGTAGAGCTTCATTTGATAGCATTGAAGAACACTATTGCTTGCATGAGACTTGTGCTAGGAAAGCCTGCATAAACATAATTATGGTTAGAGTCAACATGTTTCTTTAAAGTTTTCTTTTAGAGCGCACAGCCTAAGTCAGTACTCTATGACAGACCTCCGGATTGGTTCTCATTCATCTAGCGTCTGTTTAACACCCAGGGAGTCACTGCAATGCTATGTTTAGCTACATAAGATATACAAGCTACTTCATGTCTTTCATGCTTGACATCCCTCACCTCACCATTCTGTCTGCTCATCCTTCCTGCTTTCCAAAGGTGAGACTGTGAGGTAATGCTATATCCCACTTTTACATTATGACAGACAAAATATCTGTAGAAAAACAATTTCTCTGTCTGCCGTGTTCCATTTGTAATCTGCACAAGCCACCAGGTCTTCTTTCAAACCTCTTGCACGCCTCCAAAAATCAGGGTTCACATTTGAGCAATACATTATCCATTTCACGTCAAACGTGCCTAAATGTCTCAATCTGTGCCTGACATGCCATTCTTGTTTAACCAGCTCATATTCCACTACTCACTATTTGTACATTTCTAATTTGGAGAGGTATGAGCTCTGGAAATACATTCCAAAGCACTTTAAGTTTAACATCATTTCAAGTGTAAACCATCGAAATCTGTTTTTTAAGTAGATAAAATATCTGAAAAAGTTTAGCCAGGTCGTTCTTTTTCTAAAGTATTCCAAGTACCATAACCTTGTTCTGCACCAAGATGAATGAAAAACTCATAGCTGAGGTCTGATTACATGCCTCTTTTGTTTTAAAGTATCCGTGTAGCCAAATAAATTAATCAGTTTATTCAGAAATCCCGGGAATAATGAATAGTGTTGATTCCTGTTGTGGGCATCTAGTTGTGTAAAAATGTGCTTAGATAAGCAAGAGTCATGTTTATATATTTATGTCTAAAGCAGACTATTAGTCAATAACATTGTGATTCAGGCAGCAAAGGGGAGATGTTTCATCTTGCCCTTTATTTTGGCCTTAAGTCTGTGTTTTCTTTTCCTCTTGGAACACACAGAAACAAAGATCAAAGGGACAACAAGAGAGACTTAGCATCCTTGACAATCAGCAAGGCAACCTTCACTTCCTTGCCTCGAAAAAGCAAACAATCTGCTGGCAAGAATCTGAGCAGTGTTTTTGTTTAAGGCATGAATTCAAATTTCCGCCGAAGGCTTTGTGTAAGCAACAAAAAAAAACTTTCAAAGTAAATGAAAAAAAGCAAAAAAAGCAAAATGATTCCTATCTTCCAAAGCTTATCTCTGTCAAAGCCACAATGAGGACATTTCATGATTATTGAGCAATTTTATTTTTTATCAGTCTTCACGATATTATTGTACACACAGGTCTATTGGTGTGGGGTGCTCTTAAAATGTATTTTTTTTAAAGTTGTGTAATAGATCTGCACTCTATCGTGAATGCTGAAATAATAACATGGTGCAAGTCTCAGCTACAATGTCTAATATTCAATAACTACTTATTTAGACTGGAAATCCTGGCGAGCCTGGCAACCGTGGCCCTGAGGGAAGTCGTGGGCAGCCTGGCATTGAAGGGCCACAAGGATCGCCTGGACCTCGTGGTATGCAAGGCGAACAAGGAGTTCCTGGGCTTCCAGGAAGTCAGGGTCCAGCTGTGAGTAGAACTTTAATAGGACATATTTAATTTCAGATACTATAATATACTTTGTTAAATAGTCCGTGTTGGTTTTGTTTTGTACCTTAGGGAAGAGAACCGAGTGATCAGCATATTAGGCAAGTCTGCATGAGAGTGATGCAAGGTAAGAGCTCTGTTGCTACATTTTAAGAAAGTTCAAATTGACTTAAATATATGTATCATTATGAAAGGACGGGTACACTTTTGCAACCGTTCATGGGCAAACATTTTAGCTGGGTTCGTTGAAATAATGTAAAGTTTGTGAATTTCTATATATAAGTTCAACACCGACTCAACGCTCTTTCATATATAGGAGGCTTGACTTTAAACTTTCTTAGCATTTACTTTTTCCTTTCACACTAATATTTCCCGAGGATTGGTCATGCCTTGTGTTATGGCTTCTGGTTTAGTAGCTAATACACGTTTAGGTGCATCCCCTCTTGGCTTCAAACATGTTTGAATGTTCACCATAAAGCGACTGGTTTTTGTAGTGAGGCAAAAGAAAACATGAATTGCATTCACACGCATGTCCCATTCTCCCCTCAGTCAAGTATTCCCTTTCTGGAGAAGCTAAGTAAAACTGAATACTCAGGCGCTGATTACAGACTAGCTAGGAGTCACACTTATGGCGAAAACAGCAGTTTTTATCTAAATCAAGATTACATCTGACTTGGATATATTGCGCCTTTTCTCTATACACGTCACCAATTAAAAACTGGCAGCATTTGTGAAGGGTAAATTGGATTTTTTCAGATCAGATCTTAAGAAAAAAGTGGTGTTACAACATTATCCTCACTTCTGAGGCAAGTGCACGGAACAGTATTGATATTCATCGATTGTAATATTACCACCCAGTTAGTTTGCAAGCACCAAGGGGCTCTCAGTTTCAGAAATATAACCAGTTATCTATGGACATTTTCCTGGTTTCCAGATAATACCAAGAACAACTGAGAAGTTCCACTCGAACATTTGTGTGTTAGTTTCTGTGGTGAAACCACATCCCAAACATTTAAATAAGTACTCTCTATCCTTAGATTCAAGCGCCGTACACATCATTTCATATTTTGATGAGGGATGCTAAGGTTGTAGAAGTAGGGACACAGCTGGGTGTCCTTAAAGCTTTGTGTCATCAAAGGCCTCCCTTGATGCTGAGTTGCCTATACATTTTCATGTTCAAGCTGCAGAGGGGCACTGCATAGGTGCTTGCAACTCCATTCTTAGGAAAGAATAATTCCACATGACCATAATACTTACACGCAGCTTCTTCTGGTCAGATTTACTTTGCTGTAGTCTGTGACACCGAAATGTGAAGATCGCTTAGCCCACTCATACCACGTTCTGGTTCTGTCCGCAGACAAATACATTTGCATGACGGTAATATTATCTCACTATCTTGACCGCTGCTTTGGGCATATCCTTAAAACCACTTGTTCTGAATAAATAGTAATAAAATATTCAAAGGTAAGAAACCTGCATCACTATGACCTAAAGGCTGAGATTTAAGAGCAAGTGGAATTACTGAAATGGTTCAGAACATATTGAACAAAGTGAATAGGCAGAGGAACTTTAAGAAATCAGACACACTAAATTCTAAGGGGCAGATTCACAAGAAACTGACACATCTGTACAGATGCATAATTTTTCCTGCGCCTCCATGCGAAACCCAAGCGCCAACATGGATGCGCCATATTTACAATATGGCGCACCATTGTTCTAAGGATTGACAGATGCGTCCGAAATTCTGATGCATCTGTTGGTGCAAAAGTCACGCATTGCTGGAGTTGTGTCGCAAGCATGACGCAACTCCTGCAATGCATGGGTAGGCCTATTCCCAATACACTGCGCCACTCCTCACACCTGTTCCAAGCAGACGTAGGGTTTTGATGCAGTGGCGTCCTAGAAGTGGCACAGGGAAATCTTATAGATTTCGTTGTGTCACTTCTTCGAGGTTTTCTGGCGTGGGAACGCCATCCAGTATACATTATAACTGACTCAGGTATAATGTGCCACAGGGCTTTACAAGGCATCTCACGTTGTAAATTGGCTGCAATGTGGCGCATTGTTTACGCCGCCACTGCGTCACAAACAGTGACGCAACAGTGGCGCAAAAGTGTTGCAAGTGGCTTGTAAATGTGCCCCTATGTTTTCTGTTTTTCTTCTTGGATCTGGTGTAGTAATCAACTGTTTCTACAACTATATGGAATTGAAAATTCTTTTTGGCATTGACCCTTCATATTGCAGGCAAGGACATAACAAACAGTGTGGCCCTGTTCAATAATGGTGATCAGATAATTAACCAATTTGTGAGCTAGGGTGCTTCCTCGGCTCATTTAATTGTCTGTAACGTGCTTATCCAGAGAGAGCAATGTATGTCTGCTCAACCCTTAGTAGGTAAGCATTTAAAAGAACATTGGAGATAAAAAAGGCTTTTCAGATTATGGAGAAAAACCCAAACCTCATCTGATACACAGCAGATACAGCTGCCAGAGACATGGCAACCACCATTTTAAAGATGGTCTGCAAGATGTGTCTTTATATGAAGTGTTCACTGCTCTGTCCACTTAGCACGGTACTTTTAAATCATAATGCTATTCGATAGGTGTAAGAAAGTAGACAATTATTTGGGGTGGACAGTTTCCCACCTCAAGGTATAATGACACTAACTTGTTAATATAAACTACAAAGTCACTAAATTAACCCAAGCTTAACTCCTGGTAGCAATGACAGCCTTAAGTGAGGGCAATGTGTAAAGTATATATCCAGTACCAAATCTGTAATATAGTCAAAATACGAAACAATACAAATGACAAATCAAACCAAATAAGAAAAATAGAGTAAAATGTAATGAATAAATTGACAGCAGAATGGCAAAAAGGACAAATATACAATAAGACAAATCGGAGATAAGAAATTCTGATGTTTTAAGTAATAATAGCGCTAAAAAGCACAGAATGTTAATGATGGAAGCAGTAGATCAGGTCCTAGGCATGATTTCAGGCTGACTGCGATGGAGTTGAGGTCAACTTAACCAAGCAGGTTCAACATAGTCAAAGACTTGACCTTTTGACTTATTCTTTTTTATGGAGCTTGAAACCGTCCAGCGGGACACGCCTGAAGCTGTATCTGATGAAGTTGCATCAGAATTCTACCTACACCTTTGCTGCAAAGCCCCTCTGATGGATGTGGCAGACTTGGAAATCCAAAAATGTTCTTTGTCCCAACTTTTCAGGGTTTCTGGAGCAGCTCCTCTGAGTCATTTCTAAGTCTCACACTTAGAGCCTGATTCTGATGCGTTAGGAAAGGATTCCTACCTAGGGCCTGATTCTGATGCGGTTAGGAAGGCCTCCTAATGGCATCTGCTCCTTCCAAATCGGATCGGGAATGTGTCTTCCCGACCCAGGGCCCAATTATGATGCGGTTAGGAACATATGCTCCCATTGAAGTCAATGGGAATCCAACCAAATCGTATCTGGAAACATCTGGATGCATCGTACTCCGTCGGTCGGACTCTCCCGATCCGAGTGGGTCGGAAACCATTTCCAAACCGATTTGGTTGGGAAGCTTTCCATGAAAATCAGGCCCTTAGTGTCATTTCTAAGTACTTAGGGGCCAGGACTGCAGCTGGAGCCACCACTGTGATCCAGACAAGGTCCAGTGTGTTTTGGTCAACTTATAGCTTCAGGAAAAGGCCCTTTGGGCTTGTTGTGGCCCTGTTGCCTCACAGGAGGCCAGCCAACTGAGTATTGGAGTCCACTTCTTCTTTTGTCCTGGATACAAGTGGGACCAGTCTTTCTGGGCTCCCCTCAAGTTTCAGAGGGCAGTCCCAGTCTTTGTTTGATCTTCCCCAGGCCCAGAAATTGTTGTGAGGAGGGCTGCTTGGAGTGCCACAATTATGATTGAAACTAGGCAGGGGGGTGGGGTGACTCCTGGACACACCCTAATCAATGGTAGAAAACTTCCTGGGATTGACTCTCCCCACTTTTGCGGCATATCCTGCAAAAGTGCCTGCCTTACTGCAACTATCCTACATTGTCCCTCACTCCTAAAATCCAAGATGAGGGAACCCTTCCCCCCCTTATGCAGAGCTCTTGAGTCCACTCAGAGGTGTGGAAATGAGAAATCCCTTCCCCTGTGTCCACTCCAAATAAGTTCTGGGAGGTGCTTCCCTTCCACTGTGTCCGAACCAGTCTGACTTGTACAGGCCTGGTAAACAAAGACTTTCCCATCTTCAGTTCCCTCCTTGCATTAACTATGAATAGGCAGGTCTCACCTCTGTCACTTTCCGGTTAATGGAGTTCCTGTGCATGAAGCTGCAGTTGATGAAGTTGCATCACAATCCTACAACTTTGCAGCAAGGCCCCCTAATGGTTTCAGAGGACTTGGAAGTTCAAAAATCTTCTAAGTCCCAATTTACAACTTTCCTTCCAGGGCTGATAGGAATCAAATGCCCCACACCTAGTTCATCCTACCACTATATCTAAGCCTTTGTTCTGCTCTGGGAGCAGTTTTCACACCTCATTAATGTCAAGAATTTCCTGGGGAGTTGCTGTCAGGCCAACAAGAATTAGTTCCCCTGAGCTTTAGGCACAGAATAAAGCACAAATTAAAAGTCAATTTTTCTAAATATTTATTAACATTCAAACATTACTAATGCACTACAGTTTAAACAAATAATAAAATAGTCTCTGAAAAACTATTTGGGCCTTTTCCTGTCAAAAGTCAAAATTAACATTTATAATCTATACTTTGAAATTTTCTACGATCCAGGTACAGCCCTGCCAGTGAAAATAGCATTTGATATCTAGCCACTGGATGAACATGCCAACTTTAATTTTGCACAATGGTCCATTTTTAAATATAAGGGAGCCTACCTTGTGGATGGCAAGGTGTACTTAGGGGTGACTTATTAATATTTAATAACAGTGTTTCCCACATGTCAAAGTGGGTTATTTAACAGGTTTGACAGCAGGCTTTACGCTGAGAAGCTAGGCTACACCTAGTAGGCCTGAAGCCATATTTTAGAGGCCAAGCCTGTGGATGGCATCAAAGGTGCTGCAGCTCACAGGTGACATTTAACTTCCAGGCCCTGGGTGTATTTCCTGCAACATATAGGAGGGCCTCATAGGCAAGTTAAATATGTCATTTAGAGTAAGCCAATTTAACCATGTTTAAAGGGGAGCACAGGCACCTAATCTTGTTTACCAGGGGTAAAGTGCTCAGAGTTCAGAAACCAGCAACACGAGGGTCCAGAAAATATGAAAAATCTGGGGTCACCAAACAGAAAAGGTGGCTATGCTACAATAGGGAACTATCTTATGCTGGAGTTAAGGTGACCTGCATAATTCACAACTCTTTACATTCTCAAAAGTCACTATGTTGCACCTATATAACCCACTGATTTCTCTAACTAGTAAATCAAAAAGTAAATCTAACAACCTGGGTGAGTTAACTGCTCACCTGTTAGGGTGTGCCAGATGGAGGTTCATCACTTTTTACAATGCCATTGCTTTGCCACTGTCTCTATCAGGCACACTACACATGGGTAAACTTTGAGTACCTAAGATTGGATCCCACAGTGTGCAAGAAAGTGCTGGGAAGGATAGCAAATGGGACCAAACAATCCAAAGGATATATAAAGTAATTCCCAGGACCACACCTCTGCCTTTCACAGGGGCCTGGGACTAAAAATGCATTGTTTCTTAACCTTGCCCATTCTCAAGTCAAGTCTTCCTTCCCCCTCACTGGTCGAGTCACTGTAGTAGAATGTGCACTAGTGCAATGCCTAGGTCATGGAGGAGGGTGTCTGCATTGTTGACAATGAAGCTGTTATCCTAAAATGACCCAGGAAGGTTATATGTTTCTGCACTATGAAACCAGACCCCATTGTCCTCCATCATGAACTGTGTTCACTTTGTGTGTGTTGTGGGAGCATATCACAGTATAGGTGAAATGGCCATGTCTTGCCATGGCTTGCATATAGTGAAGCTGGATCCATCATGGCTGGCATATGAGGAACTTTGGTACATATTGGCATTGCTAACATAGGGTGGAAATGAGTACATTGTTTCATAGCATATTGGGCATCAGGGTTGCATCATTGCATGACTAGGATGAGAGACACAGATGTGCCACATGAAGGCAATCACTGCCATAATATGAGGTACCTGAGCTTTTGATGGCAGTAACTAACTTAATGAAAAATCGCAAGCTGATACTTTAGTAACAAAATGAGGGCATATACCAAATAACCACTTTCATAATGCTAGCAACTATCTCATAACTCATAAGGAGACATTTCCTTATCCCTTATTGACCCAACCATTACTATGTACAGCTACTGTCTAGGTTTTGAGTTTTTAAGATATGCACAGCCTTGCCATGCTGTAGAGCAGAGGTCTTCAAACTTTTGTCGGCCGAGCCCCCCTATCTAAACCTTTTTACACGTCGAGCACCCCCACCGCCACCACCACCTGATAAAAAAGTTCTAGAAGCTGGTACTCTGCATCATTGATGGCCATTCCCTCCTGCACAGCCCAGGTTTTATAGGGCAAATAATATTAAATAAAGTAAGAGTGTTTAGTAAACTGAAGTTTTTGTAGTGCATGTGCTTATTCTAAACTTCAAATGAAAAGAAAACAATTAGCACAAGAAATTTCATTGGTGCTTTATTTTGCCTGGAAACGGGAGTGCTCACAAAATGTTGTAATATATTTTTTTCAGTTTTATGTAGTGCGAACATGACCCAAAGGTATTGGAGCACTTTACAGGAGCATCTTTTACATTACACAAGCACACATTCATTTTTTGTAAGCACATGGAGATTTAGTGATTTTCCCAGAATCACAGGATGTTGAGCAGACATCAAGAATCGAGCCTGGTTTCCCAGCTCTACAGTCATCAGCTCTGATTGTTGTGCCACATCCTTGCCCCTAAACAAGATATCAGAAAAAGAAGTTCCACAAAACATGCTTTCTGACGCAATTAAAAATGCGTGATTATGTGGCTTTGCTGTTTTCCACCCCTTCTTAGAGCCCCTGAATCTCCACTCTTCCTATCACTGGAAGAATTAGCCCCCTCCCACTTCCCATCCCCTCCAAAATTGTTGCACCTCTGGCCTTTAAAGACCTGTGACTCCAGACACTCTCAGCAGGGGCCCCCAGCAGCTGGAGCTGCAGCAGCCCGGGTTAAGATGCACGACTGGCACCTGAAAGCAACAATAGAAGGTGAAGTGTGTGCCCCCCCGTAGGGATGCTGCGCCCCACAGTTTGTAACCTGCACACGTCACTTTTTCTTGTATTTTGTTTGCTCACATTTGTCACTTTTGCCTCAGGTAACTTAACGTTTGCTTTTGTAATTTGTTCACTTGTAATTTTCTCCTCATGTATCATTGCTGTTCCTATTGTGAAGCGCTCTGACACCTTCGGGTAAAGTCCGCGCTATATAAAAACTCATAAAATAATTTTTTTTAAAAAGCAGTGCATACTATTCACCTCCACACGTCTCCAGCTAGCCCCTCACTCCTCACATGCCTAGGGCGGTAGGGTGTTGGGGTGTGGGGGGGGTGTCTCTTAATGCTGTCAACATAGCTGCCCATGCTCTCAAATAGCCTTCTACCTTATCTTATCCCCTGGTTTGTTTCGTTTGTAGCTCCTCAGCCACCACCCATTCTGAGATATCTCTGAGCCAGTCCCTATAGCCTGGGGACCTAGTTGCCAACCACCTGATTGGGTGGCCAGGACAACTTCTCGAAAATGACATTTGTCAGATTTCAGGAATTTTTCTCCCAAAACATGGTAATTCCCTGTAGATTTTCTCCTCCAGGAAGATATCCCTGCCAAGGCTTGAACCACAGCTGTATTGAAATTAGTTTTCTGAGTGTGGGGTACCAGGCATGCATGGATATTATTTGGACTTTAGCATGGAGCCACACATTAGAAACAAATCAATGTTTTTAATGGGGAGTTACCAGTTCTGCAGTATTTATTTTCTGGGTCGACCTGCATCCAGTGCAACTTCCCACTGCCATACATTGCTAAAAAGTAGAGGCACAGTAATGCAGGGCGATATGACTTGTATACATCCCAAAATGTCTTCCAAATGTCAAAATATAAATGAAAAATCATAATTTCTTACACTTGTTTGACACTGTGTGGTGAAACTTTTGATGCTTCCCAGAAATTCCAGAACATTCCAACGCAGAAATAAAGGATAATTAAGTGACAGACAGTTTTGGAGCTGCCAGCCGCACCGAGTACTTCGCAGGTCTTTAAAAGACCATTTACGCTTTAATGAGGCTTTGTTGTTTTTCATCCTTTCTTAAGAGCCCCTGAATCTCCACTAATCCTATCACTGGAAGAATTAGCCCCCCTCCCACTCCCCAACCCCTCTGAAATCTTTCCGCCTCTAGCCTTTAAAGACCTGTGACTCCAGACACTCAGCCGAGCCCCTAGCAGCTGCAGCAGCCCAGGCTGAGATGCAGGACTGGCGACTGGAGCATGAAAGGAACAATAGAAGGTGAAGTGCGCGCCCCCCTGGAGGGATGCTGGGCCCCCCAGGGGGGCGCGCCCCACAGTTTGAAGACCTATGCTGTAGAGTATCAATCATATAATATGACTGTTGAAAATTGGGCTCCTGGTTGTGGGAGAAAGAACTCTACTCAAGCAGCAACCACAATTTATGTCAGGGTGTAAGACAAGCAAATCCCAAATTAACCTGTGCTTAACCCTCTGGTAGCTTGGCACAAAGCAGTCAGGCTTAACTTTAAGGCAACATATAAAGTTATTATGCACTTCAAACAGTAGTAGAGTGAAAACAAAACACAATAAAAATCACACACCAATCTAGAAAAATAGATAAACTTTAAATGAATAATTTGAGACCAGAACAATAAAAACCAATCAGTAGAACAGACATATGCAATTTTAAAGATCTAGGTAGAAGTAGTGCTTAGAAGCATAAATCACCAACTGTGGTGATCTGGTTGCGTTGGACTGGGTAATAGTTTCAAGTTCAGGCTGACTGTGATGAAGCGCAGGCCTGATACAGGGCCCAAGTTAAGTCCACTCAACAAATTAACTTAAATCCTGGTTGCAGAACATTGGGAAGTTCTGCATAGAGGATGTGTTGCAAAGCAGTGATTCAAGGCTGCCATGCAAGGTCCTGCATTGAGGATACATCACGCAGCAGCGGCTTCAAGGAACTGTGAGATCTTGCATCGAGGGTGCCATGCAGCAGCGGTTCCGATGCAAGACTGCAAGGTGATGCGTTGCACTGCACTGGTTCTGCTTGTACCTCAGCTTCGCTGGCAGAGCACCTTCAGGCCAACTTCCAAAGTTCCAGGACTAGGGTGGCGCCACTTTGGAGGAACAACTCCCAGTGGACAGAGTCCAGGTGCTGGGTTCAAGGTGGTTGGAGCCTTTTCTGTCTCTAAGGCTCTCATCAGGAGGGCAGCTAACTAGCCCTTAGAGTCACTCTGATGGTTCTGGGTTCAAGATTCAGGTCCAGTCCTTTTCACTCAGGCATCAGGGCAGCAGAGAAGCAGGACAGCAGGATAGCAGTCCTTCTTGCAGCAGAACAGCACAGCTGTCCTTCTGAATCTTCCACAGGTCCAGAGGTGTACTGAAGAGTTGGGTGTGAGGGTCCAATATTTATACCTGGTTCCAGCTTTGAAGTAGGAGAAGGTTCTGAAGGTTTCCACCCCACAGGTGTTTGGTATTTCCTGCCTCCCTACCCTGGCCCTAGCTTGTATGATGGCATGAAATACTAGTACAGAACCCTTTGTGATGTGCAAGTGTGGTAGGTGACAGCTTTGTCCAACTATCAAGTCAGAGACAGCCCATCCTGCTGACACCTATTCCCTCTTTGTCTCACTGTCTGGCAGCAATACACAAAGAGCAACTTTCAGCTGAACCTAGTCATGTGACCCGGGATACAAGCTAAAGGCAGCAAATGGTTAGGACTGAAAATGCCAACTTTCTAAAAGTAGCATTTTCAGAATTGTGACTTAAAATCCTACTTCACCTTTAACAAGGGTTTTAAATTACATTTCTTTTGACACCAATCTCTATAGTAATACCTGCTCCCAATTGAAAGTTAGCACCTATCAAATGTAGTAAGGTATTCCAATGTTATCTTATGGGAAAGATAGGCCTTGCACTAGTGAAAAATGGATGTAAGAGTTTTTCAATACCAGGACATGTAAAAGTTAAAAGTGCATGTACATCTTTTTAAATAGACTTCACCCAGCCCTGTGGACTGTGTAGGGCTTACCCAAAGAGGGTTACTTATGTGTATTAAAACAGTAGGTTTAGGCCTAGCAAAAGGTTTATTTTGCCAGTTTGAAATGGCAGTTCAAAACTGCACACACAAGCTGAAATGGTAGGCCTAAGACATTTTTAAAAGTACTTAAGCGGGTTGTACAATTAGTGCTGCAGACCTACTGGTAGAATTTAATTCACAGGCCTTGGGTACAGGTAGTACCACTTTAACCGGGAATGACCACTAAATTAAATGTGCCAATTGGATGTAAGTCAATCTTAAGCCATGTTTTAGGTCACGAGCACAAGCACTTTAGCAGTGCAGAACAAGAGTAAAGTGTGCAGAATCCTATGGTCAGCAAAAACAGAAGGATAGACGGCAAAAAGTTGGTGGAAAACCATGACAAGGATGTCAGTCCAACAATGTCAGACTTAGAAGTGGCCATGAGAAAAATGGTAGATAGACACAAAGAAATATGTTTTTCCCATTTTTTAAATGTATAGGAAACCAAGACATATTACATACACAGACTGTAATTAGCATTTTACTTTATTTACTGTGCCATTCTTCCATTCTTTCTTTAGCGCAGAGATACCCCTTCAGGGGTGATTCAGGCGCTTTATAAATCAAATAAATAAACCACTGTGTTTTATGTATACTGTACTGACACAATAATTTCAAAAGTTTCCCAGGACATTACATAGCTGGTAACAACAGAATTCCGATGCAAAATTCAGAAAACTCTTATGCATCAGTCTGTTTGCAGTGTTTCTAGGAGATTTCAAAAATCAGCTGATTGACTCCTAGTTCTTTACTGTGTGATAAACAGCTTGGTAATTACAGCCTATTTAGGTCTTTGTAGCACAAACCCATTACCATCATTTTAAATATTCAGGATTGGTGCTTCACCGAAGCAGGATACTGGACATACTTTGTAGATCATGGCAGGCATACTTTGGGCAGAGATGGGACTGAGCCAGGAATGATTTTAATAAAGAGCGCATATCCTCAAAACACAAGAGCTATTCCAGGACCAAGGATACCTAGAAAGGTACTGTATCAGGGAATGTTGAATTCGGGAAAAAAACAGAAAAGCTAAAAAACAAATAGCAAATTGGGCAATTTTTGTGAAATCCTGGCGATGATAAGCAAGAAAAACACAGCCTAAATCGAAAGTAATTATATCCGGTGTTAGAAAAATATTTGTGTGATGAGTTGACTTAGGATAGAAGAAAAATATCAAACAGAAGTTGATTTGACATAGTGTGATCTGCTAGGACTAACACAAAAACTATAATTTATAGCAGTGAAGGTTTTTTATAGTGAATGAAAAATATTAGGCAAATACAGAACAGAATTCACCTTTTCTGCTCAGACAGAAGAGGATAAGCATTGAAATGTAAGCCTGGTTTGTGACCAGCAGGCAGGCTTACATGTGTGGCAGGTAGGGCAAGGAGAACCAGGGTTTTAAGTTCAACAATAAAAGTGGTATGAAAAACTACACCTCCTCTTCTAGGTGTGCATTGAAAAAACCCAGACAGCAGTGCTAACCTGGGGTGGTCCATGGACTCATTCAAAACTGGTGGTTCACAAGTGAGTCCTGGGTAGTTCGTGCTACACCTACTTGATTAGGGGCTAGCAGTCAACCAGAATGATACTTACACAGGGCTTTATTTTTCAGTGGTGAAAATGGTGGTCGATTAGTTTGCAGAAAAAACATATTGTTTCAACAATTCTAATTGGTCTCCAGAATATATGTGGATAGCCTGCACTAATTTGGGCCTCAGTTTGCAATACAGGGAGGTGCAAGAAGCCTAACTTCTATGTTTGGGCATGAAAACACTCTTTCTCTAGCCTTCATACTGATTTTGTTCTTCAAACTTAATTCAGAGGCACAGGTAGACTAAACAAGATCTGACAAATCCAATATGTCTGGCATTGGATGAGGACCTTTTGGTTTTGCCAATGCTTATTTTGTTGGTGAATGTATTTTGTATGAATGCATGAATTGTATGAAAACAAATCTTGTCTGAAAGCCTACTGCATAGATATTGTTAGGTCAAAGCATCCATAGGAAGAATGCTTTTTGTGGTATTTTATTTCCCGTATTAATTCCCATAGGAAAATTTGCTCTCTAATATAGAAAAAACTGCTGAACGAAGGTACACGAAATTTGGCAAACAGTTATACCTTTACTCAGGAAGCTCTAATTTTGTGATTCGGTGTAAATCCGTTCAGCTGTTTCAGAAATTTGCATTTAAAGATAGCCTCCAGTTGGGCAAGAAGGGGTTAAAAAGTTAGGTATATCTGGACTGTTGGTGTCCAGATATGCTCTGATTGTCCTCTTTAAAGGGGCTAGTCTATCCTAATTGGCCGCCCACAGCCTGAACGATATATTGAAGCAACCATTACAGAACTCAGGCATGGTCCCTGCATTGTTATAGTGAATTGAAAGTATAAACAAGAGGGCAGGGTGAGCTCAAATTGCCCCAAGTGGTATATGGCGGGGGGGGGGGGGGGGGAGGTCTGAAAGGGTCCCTCCCTTGATTGGCTGACCACAAAATGGACAACATGTTGTGGCAGAAACGCGTTAGGAGTTTTGCTTAAATTGCCCTGACTGAGCACTGTTCATGCTGGATCTCAGTCGATCAATTTTCAGACTGGTGTGCTTCTAGTCAGATACTACACCCCCAGGAGGTTGAGGGTGTAATGGGAGCCTCTGTGTGTGTGTGTTTGTATATTCTTTTTGTCACTGAAATAAATCAAATGCTAAATTAGAAATTTACTGAAAAAACATAGGTTAAGGTGATATTATAGTTAGGTGTTAAAGGAAGAAAAAAATTAAGGGTCTTATTATGTCTTTGGCTGTGCGGGAGCGGGACCTCCCTGCTCCAGCATCTCCAAAAACATGTGTTTGAACCACACACCAAATTAGGAGTTCTCATGTTTGGCGGGCTGCTCTTTTGTGTTCCGCCGGTGGTGCCTATAAAATAGGCACTGCAATGGGAACTTCTAAATCAGTACCTGCACTGCTGCAGTTCATGCAATGCAGGTACTGGGATGCATGCACACAGGGGAGAACAACATGTGCCTCTCTGCATGCACCCCATGGCACAGAGGCACAAGGGGGCCCTATAGGGCCCCCTTGTTTCCTCACCACCACACATTTCATGGCGGTCGCACCACCATGAAAAGTATTGGGGTGAGGCAACTTGTAATATGCTTGGTGGGCATAGCGGTCATGCCAAGAATATTGCGGCCCTAAGACCAGCATGCCACCACTTGGGATATCTGATCCCTAGTGGTTGCAGTTGTCCCAAGGCAGCCTGACCATCCTGGTTGTAATTGGGCGGTTGCAAGACTGCCACTGTTGCGTCCCTCGTGAGTCTGGCGGTCCATGGACTGCAAGACTCGTAATAAGGCTCTAAGATTTAAAACCCCAAAACACCCTGAAATATACCAGTTATAGTTTACTGAGGTAACTATAACGTGCTCCCACCATGCACTACTTATAGCCCCACATATTACACCACTCTTATCATGTTAAATAACACTGTTGATGGTATTACTGATGACATCTGAAATGAGAGTTAGAGAATAAGTTAGTTCAACTTTTCAAACATTTCCTAAAATATATTAGAGCCTTCTGTCAGAAAGTTCCACATTTTAAAGATTACTCAAATGACTTTTTCACATATGAGATTTTTGTAAGATTCTTTTGTTTATGAATAATAAAACTATGTCACGACCTAATAAGAATTACAATCTTTAAAAGCATATGCTACATGTTTGAATTATACTAAAAATTGGAAGAATGGTCCTCCGTTCCAAAGGGACAGGACACAGTAATGACACCAGGTCAAAGACCTGGTGGCATGTTTGAATTATGCCTGGGCAAACATTTATTTACACTGGAATAATTTGCATAAATTTGTGAATTTGGGAATTTTATGTTACCATCATGTTATGCAAAAACCCACCATTATACCACTTTGCGTAATTGAAATGGAATGAAATGAAATGAAATTAGGATTTCTAAAGCTCACTGCTACCCGTGGGTGTCCAGGCACTGAGATCCAGAGGTTCGATCAAGGTAAAGAAAAGCGCCAGACATCAATGAGGCATAGAGAAGTAGAAGACAGTACTGAGCCAGTTGTTAAGCAGCCAGGTTTTAAGAGTCTCCAAAAATAAGCAGATTTTTTGTGGTTTTTAGTGTCAGAGACATCGAATTCCAGAGTTTGCCAGTGGCCACTGCAAAGCTCTTGCCTCGCCAAGTAGCTCTTTGGAATTTAGGTAAAATCAAATAGGCCTGGGAGGAGGATCTTAAAGTCCTAGAAGGGATGTATGGTTGAAATAGTTGTTTAATTGATTCTGGACCCATAAGATGAAGGACTTTAAAGGCTATGAATAGAGATTTAAACATAACACTCTTTCTAGCACGGAGCTAATGAAGTAAGGGTAGAGACTCGGAAACCGATAAATGTTTTGCTATTCCTAGAAGCAATCTGGTAGCCGCATTTGGGCCATTTGGAGCTTGTCCAGAACTTTCTTATGGGCAGTCAAAAAAGCCCATTGCAGTAGTCTATTTTAGAAACGACCAGTGCAGTGATCACTGCTTTGCATAGTTCCAGAGGAATGAAAGGGAAAACCTGCTGAAGTGAGCGGTACCTCTAACTCCTATCTCGAACAAACGATTGATAAGGTGTTCATGGCCAACAGTACCAAACGCTGCCGAAAGATCTAACAAAATTAGGACAGCGTTTCCTCCTTTATCTAAAGTTGTTCTGACATATTCAGCAGCTGTGATCAAAGCTGTATCAGTGCTGTGTTGGCTTCTAAAGCCAAAATGGGAGGAATCCAGTAAATTATGATCCTGGATGAATAGCGAAAGCTCTGTGTTTATGGCTTTCTCTATCAACTTGGCCAGAAAAGGACGTCGAGAAACTGGCCTATAATTGTTGGGATTATCAGCATCCCGATTTGCTTTTTTTTTTAAAGAGGAAGAATTGATGCCATTTTCCAAATTTTGGGGAAGTAGCCAAGATGGATCATTTGATTAAAATGCTAAGAGGTGTCCAGGAACTATAGCAGAGGGTAGTTGTAAAACTCTAGAGGGGCAAAGGTCAAAAGGTGACCCTGATTTGATTAAACAAGTTAGTTACTTGACTGTAAGGGGTAAGAACGCCGAAAGAGTGGTATTCCTAGATTGAGATGGTCTCCAAAGAGCTGGCTTCACTGATTTGCAATTCCTAATTTGGACCCTTTGGAAACCGCTGACTGTGGGTTATCATTCGAGCAAGTCCCTACCGGGCTTGAGCTAGAAGTTAAAGCGTTAAATATAACCTCTACCTTATTTTTAAAGAATGTAGCGAGTTTGTCACAGAAAGAGGTATCCGCACTAAAATTTCTGGCTGGTGAGGGATTGCTTAGCTTGACCACTGTGGAGAATAGCTCTTTGGGAGTGTTGAATGCTGAGTTAATTTTATTTATAAAAATGTTGGATTTGGCTTTGGTCAGACGTTTTTGTATCGTAATAGTTCTGTCTTATAAAGATCCATGTCCTCTGTACTATATTTCAACTTCCATCATTTGCTGTAAAAAGTTACAGTGAAATGTGCCATTCGCGGTAGAAATTTACAGCACGCTGCTGCTGGTTTTGTTAATACAACCTTACTCCAAAAAGTGGCATGAGGATGGATTTTGTACTAAAATATATTATGAAATGATGAATTTGTATTCTGTGTAATTTTGCTGAAATTTCGCATAATTTTGCAAAAAATGTCATCCTCTGAGGAAAATGTCACACAGCACTAGTGGGGAACAAGAATGAAGTAAAGGCTCAAAGTTAAGTCAGGAAAAATTCATATTTATGAAATGGTCAATTGGTTAATTTGATCTTTCGTGTTATAGCATACTGACATGGCTACTGATGTAATTGTAGGCATTCATGAGCAGTTAAGTCTTTCATCATTCAAATCACAAAAAATTTGCTCATTGAGAGCCACGACTCTGAGCGCCCTGGAGGATGAGTCAGTATGTATTGTACACACTAAAAAAACAATATCACATGGATCACAATGTATTTAGTGTGATAAAGAACATCTGTTATGAGTTTTTCCCTGAAAATGAGGAATGGCATGTATTTTGGCGCTTTCCACATCACAGCTGCCATATGCATGTCCTTGTATTTATCAGGCATTTATCTCCATGTTAATGTCTAAACATCTGACCTGTTGACATTTACCTGGGAAAGCTAGCAAAAGTGTGGTGGTTGGCATTAATGTGCAGTTATGTTACATGTGGTAACATGGGCTACTGCACATATAAAATTAACTGGAGCATTCATGATTGGGGACTAAATTTCACTTTGGTCTGCAAAAAGTGTAACCACAAATCACAGATCCTGATTCCTACTGTGGATATTTATTTGTGTGAATATTTATTTATTTGAACGATAGCTACAATTTCCAGTCATAACTTTAACAAAGGATTGGGAATATGTGAGTAACCTGTAGACAATCAGTGTGGTCCACTGGGATTGTTGTAACCACCCTTAAAGTGACAGTTCGGTCGCTGGCCAGAAAAATTCCTTGTGGCATTTTATTCCCTAATTTCGCAGCGCATGTTAGCAGAACACCCTATATTTTGCATGCCTTGGTGGAAGAGATTTCTCAGTTTGGAAACATTTTCCTTTGTGGTATAAAATGGTGAAAAAAGTGCAAATGCACATTTGCTCTAATACAAAATATGCAGTTTGTCCATCTAGGAGAAGTAAGAGCAGTTCTTGACATACATTCCCAGGGATTTGGATCACCCCGCAATTTAGCAAATCTGCGCAGGCTGTAAGCATATAACTACTATGCAGATATGAGTACTGTTGAAAATCAAGCCCTTAATTATTCATGGGAAGGTGTTAACAAGGTTGGGCTATGTGTAGTGGTATATATTTAATTGATGAATAAGACTAAAGACTTTATGGCTAGGAAGTAGTGGGAAATGGACTTGGCAGCAGGGCGGGTTCAGTCTACGTTCAGTAGGATTAGGATGTTATCCTCATACATCTGAAAGCTGGCACTGAATGAAGCAGTTCAATCTACCCAGGCATTCACAGAAATACTGAAGAGAATGGGTGAAAGGGCAGAAACCTAGGATACACCTCAGAATATCTGTGCCTCCTTAGACAAAAAATAACCAAGCCCACCATGTTTTTTCCGGTTGCCGAGAAAGGAGTACGTCCGCTTGAGGGCTGTGCCATTAAAAACCTTATCTAGTTTTAGGTAGGTGAGTAGCACTGCTTACGGCTTACATAAACAGTGCCATACAGCAGTTGTAATGCTGGTAGGGTATGTTTCTGTCCTCTATTAGCAGTACACATTTCCTTTCAGCAGTCCTGTTTCAATGCAGGATTGTCATATCGGTATGGCATGCATCTGGTGTGAATGTCACTAGATACCTATATGAATGATTAGTGTGGCAAGATTTATCACTGATGCAGCCCCTGAGTACATTCACCAACAATAGTGTTCTCGGCATCAGTACAACATACTGTGATTCTGGGCAAAGCACTTAACTGTGCCTAAAAAAAAGATCTGACTTTGTGTAACGCAATCTGGTGTTTAAGTAAGATGCTCGGATACCCCTGGGATAAGTTTGTGCTATATATAAACTGCAGATGATAAATACATTAATAAAACATTGGCAGACCAAAGAAAGCCAGCCTGGTAAAGATGAGAAATTTCCAATGTGGAACTCGCATGGTGTCACTCCAAATCCCCTATGCTTCAAACAAGACCAAAAGCTCTCAGAAGAGACTGTAAACAAGCTATTCTCCTGGCCAAACTAAAATTCACCCAGGAACAAAGTAGCATTCGTCACAATCTCACCAAAACTCTTATTCACTACATCCACTCGAACACTGTTCTTCCCTCTACAACTATCATTCGGTTGTCTGTATCCAGATGCAGTACGTTCTTCCAGTACTTCACAAACAAAATCAACACTGTAAGGGATCGAAACACATGGATCCCAAATCAGAATGGAGTTCCCTACCCAAAATGAACAATACCTTGTGTATGTTTTACAATCTTAGTAGAGACATATTGGCTGGAATTGTAAAAACTCTTAGCCTCATTAGCTATCATTCAAACATCCTTTTTGACAACACCATCAAGAATAATATCCATATCCTCAATAAAGCATGGTGTTGCATGCTCAAGCCTTTGCTCACCCACTGCCTCTTCCTTAATCTGATTAAGGTTGGCCAAATCACCCCAATCTTGTAGAACTAAACTTGACCCAAATCTTCTCTTCGACTTCAGAAGCATCTGCAAGCCCACCATGGATAGCGGAATTAATAGAGAATCAACAGCAACAAAACAGTCTATAGGTGAAACACCAACCTAGCTTTCAAGCTGGACCCAGTAACAGCAACTCTACGGATATTGAATGATGTTCGTCACATACTTTATGATGAGTACTCCTGTCTAATTGTCCTCCTTTAGCACTCAGCAACTTTCAAAACGATTGAAAAATGCATGCTAATACAAACCCCAAAGAACCTCACAGAACTTCAGTAGTGTAGTCTTGATCCCCTTCAACTCCTTTTGACCAGTTGTCTATAATAGGTCAATATTGGTTAACACATCTATGACAAGGCAGTGGTACAGTGCGTTGTGTCCCAAGGTTCACTGGCTCCTATTCTATTGAATCATTATTTAATCCATAGGATGCATATGCAGATAAAACCCACCCCTATATTAAATGCGCACTCATTCACAGCTTTAACACATTTCAGTCTTGGAGATGAACAACATTTTTCTATTAAATCTCTTCTAAAGAGAATTCATTCTCATATCCAATAAACAGAGAAACATTTTCGACCTAGCTCAAGGGATCTAAAGAACCCAAATTCATCGAGGATCAATTTAAACATCAGGAAGATAATCAGCTTTGCACTCAATCCCAGTTTGTCTCATGTTCCACATACTAACAGAATTGGCAAATCACACACTTTTCTCCAAAAAGATCACATTCCAACCCCTGCCTAACTAAAAGCCACTGTCTTGCACGAGTCATCTTCCACCTCAACTTTGGCAAAGAGATCTATGCTGGGGCTCCTTAATCGTCAAGGCAATCCTCAACAGCCAAACGTCTCATCCACTACAGTAATTTGACCACATCTTAACCATTTTGAATAAACTTGACTTGCTGCTCATTACAGCAAAGATTCAGTTTGAGATTGTGTGTCACCCACGCAAGGTCATCAGTACAAAATAGCCATCTTTATCAGGTGCCCCTGCTTCACATGTCGACATCTCAGTTAGTCAGACTTTTTCAGGGGGCACAATAATCCTCCAGAACTCTCTTACATCAGATCAAAGAACCAAGCCTATGCTTCTGTCTTTCTGGAAAGAGCTGAAAACCCACCTCTTCCTTACCTATGTGAATAGCCGCCTGTTAGAAATGGGATTTCCAGTTGGCTAAGGCTTGCGCCAAAGCCAGGCAGAAACCACCACTCTAGTCAGGGCAAGGGAGTTACACGCCAAAGATAACCCCTGCTCACCCTCTAGGTAACGTGACACGAGCAGTAAGGCTTATCCCAGAGGCAATGTAGGTTAAGTATTTGCGCATGCACCCGCCAGCAACAACATCCCAGGCCCCCCACAAAAGGAACTCCACACAAGGTTATATATAAAAATAGCCTTTGTATTATACCAAACACATTAGATAATAAACTCACACTTTACAATGTGCCATAGGCACGGGCAGAATTTACAGGGGATTATGTACATGGACAGGGCCACGTGGGCCACTGTCAGGAATAAGCACTTTGTAGGAATAACGCTTAACACATAGAACATATAATAACTGTAGCACCAAATAGCAAATGTAGCACACAATAAGTAAACACTGGTAACAGGAAAGTACCACCTATGCAATCCTAATCACCTTAGGCAAATATCATGCAGGGATTCATAAACTCACTAGCATAACCTATACTAGGAAAAACAACCTCCTAAGCATGAAAACACATTCAGAGGTATAGGCCAGAAGCTTTAAACATGATGCATGGAAACACACTCAGAGGTATAGACAAGAAGCTTTTCACATGATGCATAAAAACACATTCAGAGGTATAGGCAAGAAGCTTTTCACATGATGCATAAATCATATTAGGCAGGTAATCACAATCGCGCCAAAAAGTATCCAGAACTGACCCTAGGCCAACCTGGCCTCTCAGGGGCTGAAACGCCCAGTGTCCAGAAAAGTCAGGGCAGGCTGCGCAGGCAGCCAAAGGAGATGCGCAAGGGTTCTCCGCCTAAACGTAGCAGCTGCCTACTAAGTGCTGGGCAGCTGTAGGACCTGAGCCGGGCACCAGCATGCCTCCTGGCTCTCCTGTGGGCTCCAAATAAACAAAATAGGGCCAAAACACCTCCGGAAATGCCCCCAAACTGGTGGAGCCTCTCGTGCTCAAACAATAATGCCACCGTGTAGGTAGGAGCCTCTCGGGCTCTAAAGACAATATGGCCCCAAACGCTGGAGTCCCGCCTCTGGGGACTCGGGATACAAAATGCCCCCGTCGTCGGAATCCTCCTCTGGGGACTCGGAAACAATGGAAAACAAATGCCCAGGAATGCAGGGGCGGACCGCTGCAACGTGGAGCCGCCCGGGAGAACGCCCAGAGACAACCCCGAGCCCTCACCTTAGCGGGCTCTGGTCTCTGGGTGTCCTGGGCCGCTCGCGGGGATCCGGTCTTCAGGCAGGGCTCTCTCCACATCACTGGAGTCCCGCTGCTGGACAGGCGGCTTCTCCCTCTTCTTTGCGGTTGCACCGGAGCGCGGAGTAGGCTCCCGCCCGCTCCGATGCTCGTCCAGCCACGACTCTTCTCCTCGCGGGGCACCAGCAGGCAGTCCTGGGCTCTCCCTCGCTCTTGGGAGCCCCGGGGGCTGACGCGGCAAGTTCCTTCCGGATCACAGGAGTGCGGGGTGGGCTCCCATCTGCTTCCTGTTGTAATGCCTGCACTTCCGGGCCGCCGCAGGCAGCGCTGCGGCCCTCGACGTACTCCGGGCAGGCTGCCTGCAACACGGGGTAGGCACCCGTTAAATAAATTAATAACTAATTACGGCAGTGTCTCCGGCGGGGTGGGCACCCGTCATGGGTCAAAATAAAGGTGCAGAATACGGGGTAGGCACCTGTTCAAAGACACACAATTGCGGGGTAGGCACCCGCTTAATCTGGGCACAAGGGCAGGGGGATTCCCACACCGGGGACTCCCTCTGCACGGCGAGCGCAGATCCGGCCTGCAGGTAAAAATAGAAGTTCTCCAAACACTCAGGGCATAGCGCTCCCCAAGTGCTTCAGGTCAAAGTTCAGGTCAAGGTCATTAGGAAGAGAAAGGCAGGGGGGCAAAGTCTGGGCCCAGGGGCCAGCTCACAGGGCCCTCCAGGCAGGGAGGCAGTCCCCAGTGGCGGTCCTCCTGGCGCCCAGCAGCAGCAGGCCCCCCTTAGATTAGGATCAGGAACAGAGAACCTCTTGCAAGGGGTCACAGCCCCTTCTTATACACACAAATCCTTTGTCTGTGTCTGCAGGGTGGGGGGAAAACCAGTCGCAGCTGGTTTTGGAGCACTCTGTTATGCTCAGCCCCTCTCACCATTCACTCGTCAGGCTAGGGACATCAGTCACACCACAGGGGGCGGAGCCAGCATTGTGTGGGGAAAGTCCAGCCCTATTCAGGTCCCAGGTGCACTCCTCCCTCACATCAATCGTGCAGATCTCTCCACTCACCACCGGGACAGACCCATTCTGACTCCTGGAGCCAGGCTCACCATCCAGCTCAAGCCAATCACAAGCCAGACAGTCATTTAACCTAAATTACACAGACATGTCAACTTCTAGAAGTGGCTCTTCCACACCAGACACAATAACGCCACACACATCATTGCGCAGCATTTAATCACATGAGTCCGCACATACCAAACTTGAGCCTGCACTCCCCAAGTATCAGGAACTACCAGGGACACATACATTCCCCATGCATTGCTATGGGAGGGCAGGCCAACCTTACCTCACGCACACATTTTACCCTGGGACACAGTGGTAAAGTGCGCAGAAGCCAAAAATCACTAACCCCAGGTCACAATTAAAAGCAAAAAGTTTAGGGGTGAACCTGCCAGAAGGGCCAAGTCCAACACAACCCCCTTCCAGCCAAAACGCAGGGGAGACCAATCACCACCGTGATGGGCTTACCTGCTTGGGGCGATAGAACACGGACATAGGCCCGCAACTGCAGGGACACCCTCCTGTTCTACGCCACGGTGAACCCATGGGGTTCCTTCTAAAAACACTGCCTGGAACCACTGGGCTATCCCACTGGTACTCCCAAGCTTTCTGCGGCCAGGAGCAGGCCCTGGGCCACCCAGGTGCCACTGGTCCTTGCCTATGCACAGAGTGGGGGGTAGTAACCCCTGGTACAAAGTTGCCATTCTCCTCTCTTCTTGTCTGTAGGACAGGGCTAGACTGCCACTGGTTCTCCAGCCTAGGGTCTACACACTCAGACGGACCAGGGGTCACAGGGGAGGCTCTCCTCCCCCTACCTCTCCTTCTAGGGTTCCTCCTCCTCCTGCGAGGGTTACTCTTAGAACACCACTCTCCCAACCTAGGGTTTAACCCCTCAGGTTGCACCGGGGTCAGAGGCGAGCTCTCCCACCCTCTGCACCCCCTTCCAGAGTTCTGCACCCTCCTAACTAGAGTGGTACCCCCGGAAGATGAACCGCTCAGGACGCTGGTTACAGACGTCCTACCCTTCAGGTCAGGCGGATCCTGAACCTGGCCTCCCAACTTCTGGTCTAAAACCTTTGGTGGAATATTTGCCTGGCACTCCAGGACTTCTGGGGACTTACACACCATCCCCCTGAGGCTAACAAATGACTCATATGTTGTGTGACTGTCTGTGTGGCGCAGATCTCCCGTCCCCTGTCCATCTGACTGTGCGCGAAGACCCCACAGAACAGAAGTGGCGTCACCCGGGTCCCCCAAGGGAATCTAGCCCAACTGGCTAGTCCCTGGTCCACTGGTTCTTCCACTGAGGAACTCATCCCCCAACCACTCCTCACTTCGGACTCCTGTGCTCTCCGAACTGGAGTAGCACTGCCGGACACTAGAACCACTGGAGGTCTATTTACAGACGCTCCAGGTTTTCTAGACACTAGGTGATCCTCCTCAAATGGACTAACAGGACAGCCTAGGTCCCCAACCTGGTGTTCCCTTAAGAAACCACCCAGGCTTTGAGACAGGGCTTCGGGCGTCTGGGGACTCTTGGTAACCCACTCACTCCCATTCCACTGACACAGGTCGTAAGCCCCTACACCCCCCTCACTATACTGGGACCTAGCTGGGCTACTCTGAACCTCTTCCACCACGCTGGGCTGGAAGATACCTGAACCACTACTTTTGGAATCACTCACCAATGACTCTGCAGAACCTCTGGCCCTTTCCCAGCGGTCTGCTTCATCTGCAAGCTCAAATGCCTCAGACAATCCACACCCCAACAGGTGTTGGCGCAACCCCGGCAAACAACAACTGAGCAGGTGTTCTTTGAGAACCAGATCACACAGTTTGTCAAAATCAGTTTCCGCGGGAACTCTTACCCAATCAAACAGTGCATCCTCACATTCATCCACAAACTCCTCCCAAGACTGGTGAGACAGTTTCCTACTGCCCCTGAATTTCAACCTATACTCCTCTTCTTGGGAAACAGGTATCATACTCTGGGAACTGGGAATGTGACTTCCTGCACTGAAGTCTATATCGCTACCACCACTGGACTCAACCCTCCCTGGGGAGTCCAGTAAACTATAACTGCGAGCAGGGGATAGCCTACCATCCAGAGGTAATTTCTCTCTGTTGAAGGTCCTCTCAGCCTCCTCTATCCTCTCCTGCGCTAAGACCCTCTCGGTCTCAAGCTGTTGCTACTTAACACCCAGCTGCGCCATCGCCTGGGCATGCTCTAACCTGAGCTGTTCCAAAGCCAGCTGGTGCTCCCTTTTTTCCCTCATATCTACCCACTCCTCTGGGGACAAGGAAAGGGATGAGGCGCTGCCTCTGCTACTGGACCCAGCAAGGGACTCCCTATCTATGGGGTCTTCACTATCTGCTGGCATCCATGCACTGTCATCTTCTCCCTCCTCACTGCGCTCAAGATCCCATTGATCCTTTTGCCATAGAATCAGGCTGTTCCTAAGTTCGGACTGGGTGTCTGACTCACCCACCTCTATGTTTCTCTCTTCACAGAACCTTACCAACTCTAAAATACTGCATCTAAACAGACCACAGGAATTAAAAGCAGGCTCCATTTTGGCGGACCTTCTTGAGAAAACTTTAACACAAGGAACCTAGATGTCTGAGCTGAAACAGGAGTACACAATTTACAAAGGGCACCTTTAGGAGAAGAAATAATGGAACTTCAAAAAAAAAAAACAATAATCCCCAAAATGTGATTATCTAAAATGCAGAGTTTTGTAGTGGAGCCAGTTGTCGCTGTGGTACTGCGCAAACACAAATCCGGATCCCTTCGCTGCCACCAATGTTAGAAATGGGATTTCCAGTTGGCTAAGGCTTGCGCCAAAGCCAGGCAGAAACCACCACTCTAGTCAGGGCTAGGGAGTTACACACCAAAGATAACCCCTGCTCACCCTCTAGGTAACGTGACACAAGCAGTAAGGCTTATCCCGGAGGCAATGTAGGTTAAGTATTTGGGCACGCACCGGCCAGCAACAACATCCCAGCTCCCCCACAAAAGGAACTCCACACAAGGTTATATATAAAAATAGCCTTTGTATTATACCAAACACATTAGATAATAAACTCACACTTTACAATGTGCCATAGGCACGGGCAGAATTTACAGAGGATTATGTACATGGGACAGGGCCACGTGGGCCACTGTCAGGAATAAGCACTTTGTAGAAATAACGCTTAGCACATAGAACATATAATAACTGTAGCAGCAAATAGCAAATGTAGCACACAACCAGTAACCACTGGTAAAAGGTAAATACCACCTACGCAATCCTAAACACCTTAGGCAAATATCACGCAGGGAATCATAAACTCACTAGCTTAACCTATACTAGGAAAAACAACCTCCTATGCATGAAAACACATTCAGAGGTATAGGCCAGAAGCTTTACACATGATGCATGTAAACACATTCAGTGCTATAGGCAAGAAGCTTTTCACATGATGCATAAAAACACATTCAGAGGTATAGGCAAGAAGCTTTTCACATGATGCATGAATCACATTAGGCAGGAAATCACAATCGGGCCAAAAAGTACCCAGAACTGACCCCAGGCCAACCTGGCCTCTCAGGGGCTGAAACGCCCTGTGTCCAGAAAAGTCAGGGCAGGCAGCCAAAGGAGATGCGCAAGGGTTCTCTGCCAAAACGTAGCAGCTGCCCACTAAGTGCTGGGCAGCTGTAAGACCTGAGCCGGGCACCAGCGTGCCTCCTGGCTCTCCTGTGGGCTCCAAATAAACAAAATAGTGCCAAAACAACGTGGGAGCCTCGTGGGCTCGAGAGAAAAATACTGCCCACTGTGGGGGGAGCGGTCCGCTGCTGGCTGGGGCTGCTCTACCTCCCGAAATGCCCCCAAACTGGTGGAGCCTCTCGGGCTCAAACAATAATGCCGCCGTGTAGGTAGGAGCCTCTCTGGCTCTAAAGACAATAAGGCCACAAACGCTGGAGTCCCGCCTCTGGGGACTCGGGATACAAAATGCCCCCGTCATTGGAGTCCTCCTCTGGGGACTCGGAAACAATGGAAAACAAATGCCCAGGAATGCAGGCGCGGCCCGCTGCAACGTGGGGCTGCCCGGGAGAACGCCCAGAGACAACCCCAAGCCCTCACCATACCGGGCTCCGGGTGTCCTGGGCCGCTCGCGGGGATCGGTCTTCAGGCAGGGCTATCTCCACACCACAGGAGCCCCGCTACTGGACAGGCGGCTTATCCCTCTTCTTTGTGAGTGCACCGGAGCGTGGAGTAGGCTCCCGCCCGCTCCGATGCTCGTCCAGTTGCGACTCTTCTCCTCGCGAGGTACCAGCAGGCAGTCCGGGGCTCTCCCTTGCTCTTGGGAACCCCGGGGGTTGACGCGGCAAGTTCCTTCCGGGTCACAGGAGCGCGGGGTGGGCTCCCGTCTGCTTCCAGTTGTAATGCCTGCAGATCCGGTCGCCGCAGGCAGCGCGGCGGCCCTCGACGTACTCCGGGCAGGCTGCCTACAACACGGGGGTAGGCACCCGTTAAATAAATTAATAACTAATTACGTCAGTGTCCCTGGCGGGGTGGGCACCCATCAGGGGTCAAAATAAAGGGGCAGAATACGGGGTAGACACCCGTTCAAAGGCACACATTTGCGGAGTAGGCACCCGCTTAATCCGGGCACAAGGGCAGGGGGATCCCCAGGCCGGGGACTCCCTCTGCACGGCGAGCACAGCTCCGGGCTGCAGGTAAAAATAGAAGTGCTCCAAGCACTCAGGGCATAGCGCTCCCCAGGCGCTTCAGGTCAAAGTTCAGCTACAAGGTCCTTAGAAAGAGAAAGGCAGGGGGGCAAAGGCTGGACCCAGGGGCCAGCTCACAGGGCCCTCCAGGCAGGGAGGCAGTCCCCAGTGGCGGTCCTCCTGGCGCCCAGCAGCAGCAGGCCCCACTTAGATTAGGATCAGGAACAGAGAACCTCTTGCAAGGGGTCACAGCCCCTTTTTATACACACAAATCCTTTGTCTGTGTCTGCAGGGTGGGGGGAAAACCAGTTGCAGCTGGTTTTGGAGCACTCTGTTATGCTCAGCCCCTCTCACCATTCACTCGTCAGGCTAGGAACATCAGTCGCACCACAGAGGGCGGAGCCAGCATTGTGTGGGGAAAGCCCAGCCCTATTCAGGTCCCAGGTGCACTCCTCCCTCACATCAATCATGCAGATCTCTCCACTCACCACCGGGACAGACCCATCCTGACTCCTGGAGCCAGGCTCATCAGCCAGCTCCAGGAAAACACAATCCAGACAGTCATTTCACCTAAATTACACAGACATGCCAACTTCTAGAAGTGGCTTTTCCACACCAGACACAATAACGCCGCACACATCATTGGGCAGCATTTAATCACACGAGTCCGCACATACCAAACTGGAGCCTGCACTCCCCATGCATCAGGAACTACCAGGGACACATACAGTCCCCATGCATTCCTATGGGAGGGCAGGCCAACCTTACCACAAGCACGCACTTTACCCTGGGACACAGTAGTAAAGTGCGCAGAAGCCAAAAATCACTAACACCAGGTCACAATTAAAAGCAAAAAGTTTAGGGGTGAACCTGCCAGAAGGGCCAAGTCCAACACCGCATGTCCAACTGAACTAAAGCCAACCCCACACAGCCACACTTTCCATGTTGTTTCAACTTTGTAATTATGTTCTGTCTTGCATTTTGTCCACATTGTAAAATGAACTAATATTTTACACTGTAAGAGCACTTTATAAATGCTGAATAAGGGTGTATTAGGCCCGTTCTAATTTTGCACAAGTACATTTTTATGTATAATGTTAATTTCCATATAAATCAGTTAGGAAATGTTATTTTCATAGATCAACCACTATAGATATGATTACAAGACTTAAGAAAGTCATACAAACCATTAATATGCGTTAAGTGAAATATGCATCTAGTTTGTTTGGAACAGCCTAATGTTCAATAGCATTGGTGTTATTGAATTCCAAATGTCTTAACACAAAGTAATATTATAAGCTTTTACAAATAGGTATGCTGGCTTAAAAGCATTTAAAATACTTTCATATCTAGCTCCATAAAATTGACATACCTATTTTCCAGGCACTTCACATGATTGGTCACATAAATTAAAACTATAATTTGGTTGGCATTAATGTACTTTTTGAAATTTACATTTCTCTCTTTCTTACTCAAACCATTTTATTTCTTCATTGCAGAACAATTAGCTCATTTAGCTGCTAGCCTCAGAAGGCCGGAATCTGGTGCTGCAGGACTGCCTGGTCGACCTGGACCACCAGGAGCTCCTGGGGCTCCTGGTGATAATGGATTCCCTGGACAAGTTGGTCCTCGTGGCCTTCCAGGTCTCAAAGGTCCTCCTGGCGAAATTGGGCTTAAAGGCCCGAAAGGTAAGATTGTTTCAAACACAGTAGCCAACAAATGAGACTTATCTATGCTTTGATTGCTTAGAATCACAAGACTATTGGAGAGGAATTGTGAGGCATATGTCCTGCACACAAACATTGTATCTTCTCTAAGAGGGCTTTCCATTATTTCTGGCCTATTGCATGAGGGTTTTCTACATGTTTTAGAAAAAAAACTTTGAAGGAATTAACTTAATTTTGTACAAAACGTTCCTTCACTTTCAATCAAAAGTGTTAGCTTAATTTAGCCATTCCTTTGTGTCTCATGTAACTAAAGGTAGCACATAAAAAGGAAGTATTGCTTTAATTAGGAGCACCTACAAAAAAGGTGCTATGATTCAAACATTTAAAATGTTTGAATTGATCAATTTGCATCTCCTTTAGACTATGCAATTTATGTAACTGTAATGCGGGAAATATATTACACAAAATATGTTCCCAGGAAATCTTTTATGTTAACAATTGAAATAAAAGGCCTTATTCACAAGTCCCTTGCCCTGCCACGTCATCACTTCTAATATGGAAAAAAGTGACGGACCAGTGGCGCAATGGGCTTGTAAATAAACCCCAAAATGTTTTGGTGAATCTTTTCAAATTTGTCATGATAGTATAGATATCAAAAGCAACTCACTAAATTAATTAAACTAATATCCCTGGCACCTCAAAACATTCCATATATAAAGTGCTCACAAGATTTGTAACAGTTTGAGCCATTCAGAGAACTTGATTGTCATTGGGCTATAGATGAGCCACATTTGTCAGAAAGCTTCACTAAAAAGTTCAGTCCTTCTTTTTTTCCTCTTTGCATGGGAAAACAGTAATTAGGTCTGTTAGAACTGGGGGTCTCTAGCTGGCAGAGGTAGGTACCACTGTCCAACTAGGGACCCTTGCTTCTAGTCAGGGTAAGGAGGAAACACTCTTAGACAACCTCTGCTCACCCCCTGGGTAGCTTGGCACGAGCAGTCAAGGCTTATCGAAGACAATGTGTAAAGTATTTGTACCAACACTCACAGTAACATAGTGAAAACACCACAAACTGACTCCACAACAGTTTAGAAAAATAAAGGTATCTTTAATCTAAACTACACAAAACCAAAATGACAAAAATCTAACATGCACAGTTCAAGAATATGGTTTCAAAAGAGTTCTTATGGTTGCATTAAAATAATCCACAGTTGCATCATGTTTTAGCCAACAGTACCTTTAGATGCGACAAAGTTCCAAGTGAAAAGCTGTAGCAGTGAAAAGCAAGCAATGCATCACTCCTGAGACCCTGGGGAGGCGATACGACAACCCCGCTCAATGTAGCGGGCGTGTTGCGGTGACCCCGGTCTGTACAGGGAGGGATGCAATACCTTGCGTGGATTCCGGTGCAAGGTTTTCATGGAAGCGGCTCGCAAAAGGGACGATGAAACGATATTTGGGGCATCGACGATCTCCGGTGTGGCGACAATCTGCGGGTCAGCGATGATCTTCTACTCTCGCGGCCCCTCGATGAGATTGCTCTGCCACGACTCTCGCAGTGACGTGATGCGGTCCGCAAGCAAGTGGACCGCATCACGCAGACGATCTCACCCCGTGACGACAGGCTCTGCGACGATACTTGCAGCAATGGTAATCTTCCCACACCGGTCTAGTGCGTCCCGCAAACAAAGGATGCGATGGCTCTGGCTCGGCCTTCATAGCGGTGGGAATTTCCTCGCACTGACGGGGATGTGCTCCGCAAGTGAGCGTTGTGATAAACTTTGCAGAAAATTCTTTAAAGCTTGGTTTCCAGCTTTCCAACACAGCTACAACTTCCAGAGGCACCACACATGGGCCAAGCACTCCAGGAAGGACAGAACTCTCTCAGCAGAGTTCAGGGAAGCTGGGGGTGAAGTCCTTTTGTTCCTGGGACTTCTTAACAGGGAGCCAGCTCTTCTCAGGCCCTTGGAGATTCCTTCAAGCAAAGAGACACAGCACAAAGTAAAGTCCTTCCCCTCTCCTTGGCAGCAAAGCAACAGCAGGTCAGTCCAGCAGAGCAACAGCAGGACAGTCTTCCTTCTTCGGTTTCAGCTTTCTCCTTGGCAGAGGTTCCTTCTTGATTCCAGGATGATCTAATTTTCTGTAGTCATGGGTCCTGTACTTATATCCCTAAAAGTCTTTGGGGCATATTATCAAGGGGGTTTATCTCTGCTTTTTTGGCTTTAAAAGCCAAGAAAGCGGAGATAAAATTATCTCCCTATTACCTAGCTGTCGCTAACACCAGTTAGCGACCGCTAGTAGGAGATAGCGACCATCTTGGGCCCTACTTTGCATGTCAGTGATATTTATCACTAATGACATGCAAAGTGGGCGTGCCAAGATGTTAGCGACTGGAAACAGTCGCTAACATCGCTATCTCCTATTACCAACTTTTGGAGATATTCGCGCTAAGCGCGAATATCTCCAAAAACTAACACCTGCCCTGAGCAGTTCTTAGCCATGTTATCCAATGGGAGGTGGATAACATGGCTAAGAGCATTAGCTCGGTAATGCATGAATATCGCTGACTTTTCAGCGATATTCATGCATTGCGGCCGTTTTTTATCGCATTTGCGATAAACCTTGATAATAGCAAGGTTTATCTGCGATAATTTCTGACGATGCTTAGCGGTAAAAAATTCGTTGCTAAGCATCGTTAGCGATAAATATCGCTTAACGTTGGTAATATGCCCCTTTGTTCCCTTTGTGCAGGAGGGCTCTGAGCCCGGTCTGAACCAGTTCTGGGTGTTCCTTGAGCACTTTGTTTTCCTGGCCTCTCCTTTCCTTTCAGAGAGAGGGGCAGGGTCGTCAGCTGCACAGCAGGAGGTGGAGCCAGCATTGTGGAATGCAGGCCCAGGTGCTACCCCCTCCCACCACTCTAGATGCAAATGGAGCTATTCAGCACAGGTATGGCCCACTCAGACTCTGGGAGCCACCCAGCCCCTGTCACTCACAAACCAGACAGTCAATTCACAAACAGGCCAAAGCACACAGAAAGGTCAGACTTTCTAAAAGTGCTGTTCTCAAACACAGGATTTAAAAACAACCTTTCCTAAAATATGTGTTATTAAATTCTGAGTTCAGGGACACCAGACTTTTAGGTGCTATCTTGCTCCTACGGGAAGATATGCTGGTAGCCACTGTAGCCAGCATTTCCCATGATAGCCTAAGGGGCAAGATAGCCTTACAATGGTGAAAAACGAAAATGGCTGTAATTCACTACCAGTGCATGTCACCTGCACTAGTACATGCTCTACCTTTCACATACACTGCACCCTGCCCAAGGGGGTACCTTGGGCATTCCATAGGGGTGACCAACGTGTACAGAAAGGGAAGGGTTAGGCCCGGTCAGTGGGGACACTGACGAGGAGGACATGGCAGTTCACAGACTGCACACAGGCACTGCGGTGGCAGGCCTGAGACACCATTTTAGGGCTACTCATGTGGGTGGCACAATCAGTGCTGCAGGCCCACTAGTAAGAAGTTACAGGAGTGTGACCCATAAACCACGTCGGGACTGGGTTAAGAAGGTAGATAAATAAACAATATCCCAACAGGTAATAGTATACGATAAATAAGCATGTATGCAACAAGCATTACAATGACAGAAATCAGGAGGCCACTATTCAGTTGATCTAAGATTGTTAATCATCTAAAAGATGATTAACAATCTTAAATCAACTACATAGTGGTCTCCCTATTTCTGTCATTGTAATGCTTGTTGCATACATGCTTATTTGTCATATACTATTACCTGTTGGGATATTGTTTATTTATCTGCAGGCCCACTAGTAGCATGTGTATCACCAGCCCTGGCACACTTAGCACACTTTACTAGGGACTTCTTGGTGAGACCAATATGCCAATCATGCATAACTAATTACAATCATAATTTACACAGGGAGCACTTGCACTTTGACACTGATCAGCAGTGGCAAAGTGCCCAAAGAATCTATACCAGCAAAAATGAAATCCAGCACAGCGTCAAAAATACAGGAGGCAGAGGCAAAAAGACAGGGGAAACCACACCAAAGATGCCAGGTCTAACAATGTCTTACCTGGACTGTTTCTTATCGTGCTAACATGGAATAGTTGTTTATCCAGTATTAGGGTATCTTTCATAGATTAACATGCCTGAATCCTTCCCCGTCGTCGGGATGGGAGTCCCCGGTACATAAGTAAAGTAATGTCCCATTAGACATATAGAGTAATAGGCCTAAGGCCTCACATTAGTAATATATACAGGTCCTGTTGTAATAAGGACCAAACTCTAGAGAACAACCAATCAGCTGTCACCACCCTCTGGAACCTTCCTGGAAGGAGCTCTAGTCCCTCAGATTTTCTACCGCACGTCATGCTAAGGGAGTCTCCACTGAGCTCTGCTCAAGTTTCCCTTAATTCTTGGATTTAAGGTATTTTCTTCAGAATTTTCTCTGTCTGAGTGAAGTCTTTACTATCTTCATGTAGGACACTCCTAAGAAAGGCCTTTTTAGGCCCTGTGGTACCTGCAAAAAGAAGAGGTTACATGTTGACAACCAACATAAAGACTGCCTCTACTGTCTTTATCCAGAACATTCACCTAAAGACTGCAAGGTAAGTCATACCTTTTCTACAAAAACACTAAAAGACTGTGAGGGAAGGCTTTTGTCTTGGCTGCAGAGGCTTTAGAATCAAAGAAGACCCCTTGTCCTCTGAGGAGAGTGAGAGCTCATCGAAATCCTCATCTAAGACTTCTCAAAAAAGGCCCAGAGATGTCTCTCCAGGTCCTTCTTCGCAGCAAGCTCAAAAGAAGACACAGAAAAAGTCTTCAGAGGCTTCAAAACTTAAGGATTTACCTGCCAGGGAATCTCCTCCCCTTCAAGGTTCGCAGAAACCAACTTCAGACCCTGGGTGAAACACACCTTTAAGAAGCCTTCCTCAGCCCCGTTGACTGCTATCTTGTTGATAGTGGCCTCGACGACAACGAGATCTCCTCATACAGTGACTGGATTGTCTTCATCGACGATGACCGTTTCGACAAATTCGGTCTCGTCGGTATCCCTTCGTGGACAACGACGACCTCTTCGTCGACGGCACATACCCCTTTGTCGTCGACGATCAAAATCAAGAAATCTCCGTCGACGTCGAAGATAGTGCCGACGGCTAGCTCGACGACAAGCACGCAAACGAGTGCCTCGTCGTTGATGATGCGCACGTCGACGAAGAGTATACTGTCGATGACCACCTCGTCGATGACGACTTTGTCGTCGACGACTTCATTGACGAGAGGTCCCTCATCGACGGCAGTGCCCATTGCGACCATCGATGATTCTTCGTCGACGACGACTATACCAACGACGGCCTCGTCGACGACACCTAAATCAAAGACGGAAATCACATATTTTCAGCAAAAATTCACAAAGCAGAGGCTGACGCCTTCTCTGACATCACACAGTAGGGTTCAACCGTTACTTCCCTTTCTTCTTTTGGATGATGATTCGGATGAGGACAGTATGTTTTGGGCTGCAAGGAGTCCTTCTGAGCTCAATGTTAAATATCAGGAGGACTCTGAGTATGATGATCAAGATATGGATGAGCAGGCTTACTATCAAGACAAAAGTCATCAACAGCCCCAGATGGTTTGCCTTCCTTCAGCCCTGGTCAGCCCTTCAGCCCTGGCAATTTATGATCTCAGACTTCAAGAAGAGGTTCCTTACCTCTGCTCCATCTCCGGCTCCAGTTCTCTCATCACTTCAGAGAGTACAAGTTCCACCTACACCGCCTCCTATTATTGAGGTGCCTGTGCCGCCCCCCCCCTCTACAGACGATGAGGAGGATGAATCACAAGAAAAAGGGGAAATTCAGGATACTCAATCACATCATGACGAATGGGATGATTATGTTATCCCTCTTCCAACATTGCCGTTGCCTCCTCAGGTGGACTCCCTCCTGAAGATATTGGAGGTTTCCATAATCTCCTGGAAAGAGCAGCACAATGTTTTCAACTTCCAATGCCTTCTCACCAACAGGACTGTTTCCTTTACGACTTCAAGAAACCTTTCAAAAAATCCGTTAGATCTATGCCTATAATAGATTATATCTGGGATCAAGGCATCAAGATAATGCAAAACCTTTCTCCAGTTCCTCCAGTCCTGCCAAGATTGGATAAAAAATATAGAGCTCAGGACAATGCTCCAGCCTGCCTGAAAGGCCATCTCAAGCCTGATTCAGTGATTACTCAGCAGCTAAAAAAAAAACACCTGCCCCACTTTCAGCACCTCCAGAATATGGGGCAGACGCTTGGACAATATTGGAAAGCGTTTTTCCTCCATGTCGGCCTTAACGTTGCGAGCGTCTAACTCATTGGCGTTATTGGGTGTTACAACAGGCAGATGTGGTCAGACAGTGCACCCTACCTAGAGACCCTGCAGCAAGAGTCTAAATAGGAAGCAAGAAAGGTGCTGCTGGAGGGCGGAAGATCGGCTTCTGAAGTTATCGACTGTGCGATGGACATTGCATCCACTGGTTTCCGCCAACTGGCTGGGGCAGCGGTCGTATGGCACCAAGGATGGCTTAAGGCAACAACATTCCGGCCTGAGATTCAGACCAAAATCCTTGACATGCCCTATGATGGACAACTCCTTTTTGGAACTCACATTGATGAAGCCCTCCAAGTGATCAAAAAAGATACAGACACAGCCAGAGCTTTGGGTACCCTTCATTATAAAAGCACCCCTTTTAGAGGCTCAAGGGGTAGAGGGCAATATTCTGACAGATGAGGCTACCAACAGTATAGGTCTTCCTACTCCTCCTCTAACCAACAATACAGGCCACAATTTCAGCAGAGGCAACAGACGCAGACTTCGTACAACAAGTCTTTCTTTCCTGGAAGGGCCAGACAACAGAAGGATTCCCCCCAACGCCAATGACTTCTCTCTGCCGCCAATCTCCATTTCATCTCCACCTTCCAAAGTGGGAGGAAAAATATCCCACTATCTACAGAATTGGTATCAAATGACAACAGATCGTAGGGTTCCCCAACTGGTACAGTTTGGACATTCTCTAGAATTTGTGCAAACTCCACCACCGACACCTCCTCAACCTATGGCTCACGAACATTTACATCTCTTACTCCTGGAATTATCATCAATGATGCAGAAGGGAGTTATAGAGCGGGTTCCTGTTCATCAAAGAGGACAAGGTTTTTGCTCCTGATTCTTCTTGGTGCGCAAAAAGGAAAAGAAATGGAGGGCAATTCTAGACCCAAGATATCTAAACTAATTTTTGAAGAAACAATCATTTAGCATGGTCACCATTCAGGAATTCCTGCAGCTTCTCAATGCAAACGACTACATGGTATCCTTGGACCTCCAAGATGCCTATGTTCACATTCCTATCCACAGAACACACAAAAAGTTTCTGAGGTTTCGCTGTGGCCGGCAGACACTACCAATTCCGGGTACTGCCTTTCGGGCTCAAATCAGCCCCACGCATCTTCACTAAATGTCTTTGCCCAGCAGCTGCATACCTCAGGCAACATCATCACCAAATCTTTCCTTATCTCGACGACTGGCTCGTCAAGGCACCATCTCTCAACAGCGCGAGGAAGTCTTCCAGAGCTTGTCTACGGCTTTTCAAAAGATTGGGTCTTACCCTCAACCCAGACAAATCGGTCCTACAGCCTTCTCAGCAGATAACATTTCTGGGAGCTGTTCTGGATATGGTCCTGAAAAAAGCTTATCCGTCACAGGAGCGACAACAAAAACTCCTGCATTTAGCAGTGCGCATACGGAGAAGAAAGTCTCTTTCAGTGCGCCCATTCAAATCCCTCCTCGTAATGATGTCTTCCTGCATTCTTCTAGCTCCCTACTGTCACCTCCGCATGCGTCCTCTTCAAGATGCTCTCTCCGCTCAGTGGATTCAAATCAATGGATCCTTCGACCACATCATACAGGTGACTCCTCAGATGGTTGCCTCTCTGAACTGGTGGACTCATCCACAAAATCTGTCTTGAGGCCTACCCTTTCTAACTCAAGCCTCTCCTCAAATGATAACCACGGATGCATCTCTAGAAGGTTGGGGAGCCTTCCTTCAGGAGCTTCAGATCACCGAGTGGAAGCTGCCTATAAACCTCCTAGAGCTGGGAGCAGTCTATCTAGCCCTCCTGGCTTTCCTTCCAGGATAAAGGGTCACTTGTGCTCGCCAGTACAGGCAATACTACGACGATGCACTGCCTAAACAAACAGGGAGGAACTCGTTCGCTATCACTCTCTCAAGAATCTCAAAAAATTTGGAACTGGTCAATTCAGCACAAAATTTCCCTAAGAGTGGAGTATGTTCCAGGAAAAGACATTACACTTACAGATTTGTAAGCAGGCTGCAGACGACCTGCCACGAGTGGGAGTTAAACCAAGATATTCTCAACAGCATCTTCTCTCAGTGGGGCGAATCACTGTTGGGCCTGTTTGCCACTCAGCGCAATGCCAAATGCCAACACTTGACAAGCTGGCATCCCGAACAGGGATCTCTTGGGAATGCATTTTCAATAGCATAGTTCGGCGTATTCGCCTACGTCTTTCCACTGATTCCCCTAATTCCCAGGGTCCTCAGGAAGATGAAGGCAGAGCCCTGCACACTAATTCTAATAGCTCCATCATGGCCTTGCAAACATTGGTTCACGGAACTCCATCTCCTCTACCTGCAACCTCCAATTCCGTTGATACCGTTTCCATCTCTCCTCACAATGGACCAGGAAAAAGTCCAACACCCGGATCCAGCATCTCTCAAATTATCGGCCTGGCTCCTGAGTTCCATGTATTTCAGGGCTTAAACATTCCTCCAGACTGCAGGGCAGTTCGTTCTCATGCTCGAGCGGATAGTACAAACAGGACTTATTCCTTCAAATGGAAAAGGTTCTGTATCTGGTGTAGATCTGCTAAGGTGCATTACCTCGCATCCTCTCCGGAAGAGATATTGCCATACCTTCTCCATCTAGCAACCTGGGGCCTCACTCATGCTTCCATCAAAGTTCACCTGGCAGCAATATCCCGTTTCAGGAGATCTTCTACAGGACCTTCTCTTTGGTCAAATAGATTGATAAAACAAGTTCTCAAAGGTCTGTTTCGGACTTTTCCTCCCATAAAGTCTCCACCTCCAACATGGCAGCTCAACACGGTCCTCGCTCAGCTTATGAGACATCCTTTTGAGCCGATACACAGACCTGACTTCAAGTTCCTCTCCTGGAAGACTGCACTTCTTCTAGCCTTTGCATCTGCAAGACGAGTCAGTGAGCTTCACGCTTTCACAATACAAGATACCTTTCTTCAATTCAAGAACGATAGGGTAATTCTTCGGACTAATCCAAAATTTATACCCAGAGTCCCTTCGGACTTCCACCTTAATGAGCCTATCGTCTTAAAGCCTTTCTTTCCAAATCCTTAGACTGCAGCTGAAAGAGCTCTACATTCGTTGGATTTGAAACGCTGCCATAAATTCATCCTTGACCAAACAAAAGCATTCCACAAGTCCAACCAACTTTTCGTGGCTTACAGTTTACCTAGGAAAGGTTTACCCCTTACAAAACAAAGTATTTCTAGATGGGTCTCTGGTGCTATTGTCTTCTGTCACCAACAAGCTGGTCAACTTTTACAATCAAGAATTCGTGCCCATTCCCCTAGGGCAGTTTCTACCTATATGGCACTGTTTGCTGGGGTGCCTATCACAGACATTTGCAGAGCGGCAACATGGAAGACGCAGCATACATTTACCAAACATTATTGTTTGGATACGGAGCTAATGAAGGATGCTAGAGTGGGACAGGCAGTGTTAGGTCATCTATTTCGATAGAGGTGAGTCTTCTTTCCTTCCCACCAGCCTCCCTCTTTCTTTTTACATGTACATTTCTCTATTACTTCTATACCTTTTGCCATACTTGCAACCTATTGATTGCTTTGCATTTTCATGTTGATATATTTATTAACTGGTGCATTTATGCTTTCTGTACGAAAGGAAATGTGCTCATCATTGCTTTCCGTTCTGATTCAGGCATGTGAATCTATGAAAGATATCCTAATACTGGATAAGGAATGCGTTACTTACCTGTAACTGTAGTTATCCAGTATTGGTATCTTTCATAGATTCTCATGCTACCCACCCACCTCCCTTGGAAGGGCTAACCTAGTACTATCAGTTGTACCTCTATATAGCACTGTGCTTACGAAAATCTGAGGGACTAGAGCTCCTTCCAGGAAGGTTCCAAAGGGTTGTTCTCTAGAGTTTGGTCCTTATTACAAAAGGACTTGGATATGTTACTAATGTGAGGCCTTAGGCCTATTACTCTATATGTCTAATGTGTCATTACTTTACTTATGTTTTGGGGGCTCCCATCTCGACGACGGGGAATGATTCAGGCATGTGAATCTATGAAAGATACCAATACTATATAACTGCAGTTTCAGGTAAGTAACACATTTCTTCTCTAAGATCACTGAATGTCGTACACTGCCATGCAGTCGCTCAATTCAGAAAAACTGTTTTGAGAAGAAGTTCCAATGTCCCTTTGAGAACCAATGTCACTACAAATTGCATATAACAATTGTCAATTATCAAGAAATAAAACGACGTAGTAATAAGTTGGCTGTCTTCACTTATTTTGGATTAAAGATCCTACGAGAAAACACAGCTATATCAGGTACTGATGTATTTGCCTTGACCATCTCTTCTTACACCCCAAATCCCACATAATGACTTTCCTATTTTGTGTGGGTCCAACTAATATACATTTCATTTAAAATATATTTTCTGTAATAGACCTGGTAACCGTGAGAAGGTGAGAATGCAGAAGCAGGAAATGGCTGTTGTAAAGTAGTGAAGGCACTTGCTGGCAATGTTCTAGTGCCAGTGTTAGCAGAAATGTCTTCCCGGGGAAAGCAAGGAGTCACCCTATTAATTGAGACCCTTGTCCAAGGGTTAATGTTGATAAAACATTCAGGAGATGCTTTCTGATTTTCATTTAAATATTCAACATTTGAAGACTAACATTGGATATATATTTGAACACTTACAACATCCGCTCAGAAAAAGACATCTAAGACTGGGTTAATCTTTGAAGATTATGACATACCCCTACTTTCCCTCAGGTCTTTAATGTGCTCAAATGTTCTACTACACCAGGCATGTAAGTAAATGCTACTTTGGAGTAGCTGCCAATGGTTTACACAAGCACATTGATACACAATCATTGAGAAAGCCAATATGTCTGGTTTTAAAAGTATGTTGTATGATAATGTAAAGCATTACAGATAAATAGAATGGGAATAGATATACATTTGTCTGGAAGCAAATATCTGTAGAAAATTATAGGTGTAGGTTAAAAGGTCAGGTGGCAGTTGCACTGTCAAGCCAGACTTAAAAATCCATGTTTGTTAATGACTGCCACCCTTCCATATGTGCTGCTGCCAGAGAATAGCAACATTAAATTATGAAATACACTGTAATAGATTTACAATGTCTGGGTACACCTGAAAATTCAAGCTTGTGAGTATACAAAATGATCACAGCTTTGTGGAGGACAGGCAATTTTTTGTAGAAGCACATAGCTTCTGCCCAAACAAAACATGTACTCCTGACTTAAAACATGTGGGCGGAGCCATAGCCCCTCCTTGGTGATACTCACATAACTGGCTGGTGACAATTATGCTGTCAAAGCCAGACCATAAAAATGGCAATTAGAGATGTGCAGAATTTTGTGTCTCCAACTATTCACAGAATTTGAGCAGGATGTTGCAAAAGGTGCATTCTTTTTACTCTCATTAATTTGTGAAAATTAGATTGTGCAACCTTTTTTGAAAGGTAACACTTTCATTCACCGATAATGCCATTTCATTTAAAATGGCATTCAAAGCATTTGACTGAAATTGATTGATACATTTATAGAGTGCTTAGCTGTTTCACCAGGAAGCGATCCGGTACTAACCTGCAGAGATACATTACAGGAATCTTACTTGCTTGCAAAGAGGAACGTTTTTAACACTTTTCTAAATAAACTTTCCGAATCCATCATCCTCAGTTCAGTCGGAAGAGTGTTCTATAGCTAGGCGGTCAAAAATTAAATGAAACAACCTCCCAACCTGGCTTTGTCAAATCTAGGAACCCACATGAGACCTTGATTCACAGAGCGTAGAGCTCTCGTGAATGGTAAAGACACAATTTATTAAAAAGGTAAGCAGAACCTTTTTTTGACGTTCCTGAAAACAAACTTACAAGAGCTTTGAACTTAATGCGCTCTTTGATCGGGAGCCAATGTAGTTGCTTGGGGCCCGCACTAACTGATTGTAGCATCACTACTTTAACTCTTGCTGCTGCATTCTGGGCCAGTCAAAGATACCTAATTAAATAGGTAGGGGAAACCAGGTACAGGTAATTTGCAAAATCCAATTTGGATGTTGACGAAGACCAATAATATTGTTTTTGAGTTCTGAAGGGGAAGCAGATTCAATATCTATCCCAGCAATTTCAATGTGCCAAAACAGTATCCTGTCACAGCCCTAATTTGAGCTTTATAGGAGAGATCTTGGTTGAATTTTACTCCCAGATACTTTACCACCTTAGTTATAGCAGGTGTTTCTCCAAAGGAGGTCGGCTGCCTCTGTAATAAATCGAATGGGTCATCATTCCCAGAGAAAAGGAGCGTCCATGGTCCAGGGGAGAACCTATTGTAGCTGGTAAAATTGCTAATTCTGACTATGCTAGAGAAATATTCTTAAATTCTGACACACATTGTTCAGATCAGAATCTGTAGAGGCAACAATTCTCTGACTATAAATGGAAGATAATCTGAGACCTGTTTTTGAAAATAGTCAGAAAGACTATCACATAGCACTTGGAAGGGGACACATTTTTGTCAACTGGCTTCCGTGTATAAACCAATTGAACTATCTTAAAAATATCCATGACATTTTCTTTGATTTATCGATTCGGTAAGCCAAGTATTAAAATTGTGCCAGTCCGATCTTTTTATGGGAAGCTTTTTAAGCAGTTTAATACATTTTCTTTGCCTCCTCATCGTAGGATGTTGTCCATTTCTTCTCTAGCCTTTTACATAATCATTTTTCTTCCCATAGAGTGGAATTAAACCAGGTTGCAGATGGATGTTGTCTTTTGGTAACATTCTTCCTCGATGGGGGAGGCAACTCCTCAATGACTTGCAATGGAGAAGCATTAAATAAGGATATATTAAAATTCACATCAGCATTGGAGATTAAACTCCAGAAACCCAGAGTCCTCCTCAAATCCCTCTCTGTGACGTTATACCATGGCCATGTAGGGATCTAAGGCTGTAAATCTTTCTGCTTAGTACCCAATATTAACACTGAAAAAGGTACCAAGGAATGATCGGACAAAGTAGTGGGAACAGAAGAATCTTCTTCTAACCCAGCACAGTTTGAGAAAATTAAATCTAGAGTGTGGCCTCATTTATCGGTAAGACTGACTACCTTCAGCTGAAGAGTAATTTCCTCTAAAGTCTCCAGCAGATTAGACTCAACTTTACAGGAAGGATCGTCAACATAAACACTAAAATCACCAAGTGTAGTAAATTTGGAAAATTGTGGGGGCATTTTTAGAAATTACTTCTCCAATTCGAGAGTCTTTCCTGAAAAGCAAAAACAACAGTTGATGGACAGAATGCAGAACAATGTCACACATTCACCCCCGTACTCTCCATGCCACTGGAATCAAACTTTCCTGCCTGAAGAGGGGTGAAACCCCGAAACCGGTCCTAGGATGCTGGTTTCCAGTCCAGGAGGACCTGGCTTGGCAGTTCGGGCTGGACTGTTCCCATGAGGCACAGGGTCAAGACTGATTTGCATATGGCTTGGTTCAAACTGGAATGGCATGGTGAGCAAAAAAAAGAAGGATTTAGGCCCAGATCTATGTACAGGGGTGGATTTATGACATTGTTCTGCATTCTGTCAATCAACTGTTGTTTTTCCTGAAAAGCATGCATATGAGATAGCTTGAAGGTAAAGAGCAGACCTTCCACAGTCTCCACCCCTTTAAGTTTCCGCATTGTGCAAGACAAAGTGGACTGCTAAATAATCTCAATACCACCACCCCTATGCTCATTGTGCACTTGATGAAAAATAAAATAACCATCAGGTATCGCTCAGGCAATATCAAGCCCTGAGAACTGCCCCAGCCATGTGTCAGTAAGAAAGAGTGCATGCCATTTATCTACCAGAGTGTTCCAAATATCAAAGTTGTGTTTTAGTAGCGATCCAGCATTTATTAAACCTGCTTTAAAATTACAAGGACCTTTACTTAAATTAGAAGTCATTTGGACGCTACACTTAGTAGTGTCAAATCTATTAAAACCACCAAGTTGGCTGCTTTTGCTATCGATTTTATAATGGCACACATCACATTGGAAGGTGCAGCCGTTTGCAGGGAGGAGTTAGCTCTTGCAATTTCCATTCCAATCATGAGGATAATAAAGTCTCTATTATATTATAAATCCAAGTTACCTTATTGTTCGTGTCCAGCTGGGCAGCATGGCCAGCGTCGGTCACGATCCAGGCATAAAAGGGCTCAGATGGGCTTGCCTTTTGCGTCCCAGTGGCACGTTCTCACTATAGTGATCATTTTATAAGGGAGGCTAAATTAGCTTATCTGTCTGGCCAGAGGCTAGAGGGCCACAACTCCAAAATGGGATCTCCAAATGTCCCAGCAGCAAATAAAGTAGAAATGGTGGCCGATCGGTGTGTTAGAATCAGTTTACCTGATCAACTTCTCACATAAAAAGTTCAAATTCAGTCTGCGATGGTTAAAATTATTAGAATTATTCTCCTATCAATCCACCTGTCAATTTATACTGAACATTATTTTAATGATTAAAAAACGATTCTCGCATATTCCCCACCAATTAAAAATCCACTTAGACCTCACCAAAGCTGACAGCAAGATAATATACAAATTAAATGTACTCATATGACGCTCTCTCAGGCACACTTGTTTCACTGTAAAGTGTTCTTCCATCCTAGGGGAATAAAGAACTATATGAAAAACCTTAAATAAAATTAAATAAATAAGTATTTTATTGACCAAAGGCCAGTGCTTCATAGGTAGTGTTAGAGGTGGGATTTCTTGGTGGCTGAAGTATGCACCCATGTCAGGCTGGAACCACCCCTCTAGTCAGGGTAAGCTATATACACACTAAAAGATAACCTGTGCTCACCCTCTAGTGGCTTGGCTCACAGCAGTCAGGCTTATCTAAAGAGGCACTGTGTAAAGTATGTATGCAACCTGCACATACAGTAACACAATTGATACACCACACATATCTCCACACAGTTTTAGAAAAACTTGATTATTATAGCCTGAACAAAACAAGATCAAACCAATGTATAGAAGTTGAAATATTTCATTTTACGGGAATAAATGCAGTAAAGCGCTTACAATCAAGTATTGCAGAAAAGGTTACTTTAGATTGCACTGGACTGGGGTGAAGTCAAAGTTTGGCCTAACCACAATGGAGCGTAGGCCCCAGTGAACAAAGTACCTTTCCTGGTCGCAAAAAATGAGATGCGTTCATCCGCTCCATGAAGTGATAGCAATACATCAGTTCCGAAGATGGTTACCGAAGTCGAAAGACATCGAGCAGTGTGACAGATTCTGCTTAGTAGTCGAGGGGATACGTCAATCTCACCAAGCTGCAATGGCTGCGATATGTTGTCCAATGTGTTGATCTCTGGAGGCAAAGAGTTGTTTCTGATGCTTTGAGCCGATTTTACTCCTGCAACCTGGTCGATGAACTGGTCCTGTTACACACAGACAGGAGATGCATCGAAATCTGTGTTGGCAGTATCTGGGCCGCTTGAAGTGAGCCAAGCACAGGGGCATGGGTAGGGACTTTGATATCCCTAAATCTCAAGCAACAGGAGGCAAGCCAGCAAGCCTTTGAAGATCGCTTGGAGAGAAGTTAGAGTTCAGCTCACCTTCAGCAGAGTCAAAGAGCAGCAGGCAGCAGGGAAACACAAAAGAAAAGCAATCCTACCAAGTCTGCAGTCCAAAGATTAGTCCTTTAAGCAGCACAGCAGTTCTTCCGACAGAGGTTCAGTTCAAGATCCAGTGTCTGGTTTTAAGGGGTCGGGCCAGGTACTTATACCCAAAAGTGCCTTAGATGTGGGGGGTGACTTCAAAGTAGTCCTCTGAAGTGCACAAGGATCCCTATTAACCCGGTCCTGTCTACCAGGCTATCTCTGGGAGATAATCAGTCCTTTGTGTGGGGACAGGCCACAGCCTATTCAAATAAAGTATCAGCCCCTCCCTTCCACCCTGCACAAGCTAGGCCATCAGAATGCAGATGTAGGTAGAGGGTTACTCAGACACACCTATCCTTCCTGTGTTGTGGCTGTCTAGATGGAATGCGCAAAGTGTAGCTGTCACCCACTCCAGACATGTATTGAAGACAGGCTGACAGGCACACAGAGCAGTGAGTGGAGAGAAATGTCCACTTTCTAAAATGGCATTTCCAAAACAGTAATATTAAATCCAATGTTACCAGCAGGTAACATTGGATCGAAAAAGTGGCACCCACTATCGCCCCCCCTTTAGCAGACCTCATCAACTCTTCACTACGTCAGGGAAAGGTCCCCCCCAGCTGGAAGGCCGCTGTCGTCAAAGCCCTTCTCAAAAAACCTCTACTGGACCCGCTGGACCTGGCCAACTATAGGCCAATCTCCCTCCTCCCCGGAATTAGTAAAATTACTGAAAAAATAGTGAATAAAAAACTCTCCCATTTTCTGGAGGCTAATAACCTTCTCAGGAACTCTCAGACTGGATTCCGCCCTGGTCAGGGCACGGACACCGCCCTCCTGGCTGTAGTGGAGGAGACCAGATGCATTCTGGATGCAGGTGTATCAGTGGCAGTGATCCTCCTGGACCTCAGTGCGGCCTTCGACACTGTCAACCACCGGGTACTAATCCAGCGACTCAGAGACATCGGGGTGGAAGGTACCGCTCTGGCATGGCTCTCGTCATTCATTAACCACCGCTCCTTCCAGGTCTGGGAGAATAACACCCGCTCCCTAGCGATCCCCCTCCAGTGCGGAGTACTGCAGGGCTCTTCGCTCAGCCCAACATTATTTAATGTCTACATGTCCCCACTGGAGGAGGTAGTCATCCCGTTCGGAGTGAAAATCATTAGCTACGCTGACGACACCCAACTGGTAGTATCCCTATCCCATCCCAACCAAGAACCGTCCAATCTTCACAACTGCCTTTCCGAAATCCATGGGTGGATGAATAAATCAGCTTTGAAACTCAACGGGTCCAAAACAGAAATCATGCTTCTCGGACAAAAGGGGCCCACCCTTCCCCCTAACATCTGGCCCACCTGCCTGGGAGAATCCCCGGCCCCCAAAAGTGAGATCAAGAGCTTGGGAATCTGGATAGAGAAAGACCTGTCCTTCAAAACCCAAGCCAGAAAAACTGCTGGGATCTGTTTCGGGCTTCTTACATCAGTCAGGAAAATTCTGCCCCTGCTCCCACAAATCTCCCGGAAACTGCTTATCCAAGGCCTGATTCTTTCCAGGCTGGATTACAGCAACGCCATCTACTTGGGAGCTCCCGAAGCTACCCTCAACAAATTACAAAGAATTCAGAACGCCGCGGCCCGGCTTCTTACCAACACCCCGGCCAGATCCTCGGCCAAACCAGCTCTGAAGCTCCTTCACTGCTCCCAATAAGAGAAAGAGTAAAATTCAAGGTTCTCTGTCTGGCTCACAAACTCTTACAGGACAAGGGCCCCCTCATTCTCAAAAACTTTATCACGCCCTATAAAGCTACAAGATCCCTCCGTTCGGATCACGAACGCCTTATCACAGTCCACAGAGTGAGAAAGGCACGTACAGGAGGCCGGCGATTCTCAGTGAACACGGCTAGGCTATGAAACACCCTCCCTCTCAAACTAAGGACAGAATCCGATCACTCCTGTTTCAGGAAACTACTGAAAACTCACCTCTTCCCCTGATCCTCTCCTCCCTTTCTCCTTGGCACTCCACCCTCTCTGCTGTCTCGGTTTTAGCGCTGGGATGCTTCCGGGTCACTATGCGCTCAATAAAACCCACATTCATTCATTCATTCATTTATTAATACTATTCCAAACATGCCAATCAGGTATAACCAATTTCATCATGTTTAGGGGAGAAGCACATGCACTTTAGCACTCGTTAAGAGTGGTAAAGTGCTCAGAGTCTTAAGGCCAACAAAAAGAATCAGCAAAAACAGGAGGGAAAATGCAAAAAGTCTGGGGAAAGACCACTCTAAGGATAACAGGTCTAACAGGTACCATTTGAAGCAGTTTTTCAGTAACTGAGATCTGGGTTCATTCTAAGTGCACTCAAATTGTTTAGGTCCCTTTTGAATCATTCAACTCCAGTGCTTAATTTGTAAATAAAATAGTGCCAAGGCCATCGTCAGGAGGTCACTACAGTTTGCATCACCGATTGGCCATGCCACAGCTGCCAATAACATTACCAGCACAACATCTAACCATTATATACCAACAAGTGTGAACATTTTGTCTATTTCGGGTCCTCAAAGCTATATGAATGTTGTGGGCACCAAGTACTAGTTATTTTTAATGTATATTAAAATTAATAAACAACTGTTGGCTTGATTACTAAATTAGACAAACAGCACCACCATGTGACAGACTGTCATAGGTGCCGGTGTTGGCAGCTAAAACCTGGTGATAAGCACCAGATACTAACAGCTCAAATTAAGCACTATATCAACTTCATGCTAGAGTTATTGGCTCTGCGTCATCTTTCTTTCATTGCTATAGCAATAATTCAAAGCGTTAAATAAGAGGCAGAAAAAAGCAGACTCATTGGCTCTCATGCTGGTCATTTCACAGTGGATGTCATTGTCAATGAAAGTAAATGAATATACATGGTTGAAGCTCTCTTACACACTGTCTGTTTATACAGGTGAAATGGGTGAAAGAGGCGAAAGAGGATTTCCTTCAAGAGGACAAAAAGGACTACCCGGCCCACCAGGCCCGCCAGGTAAATATACAGAAACATGAAAATATCACTGTTTGTTTGATTTTTGTTGAATTTACAGAAATGGTGCGATTTAGATAGGAAGAGTCTGGCTCTAACATTATGGAATGTTTATCTTCTGCATAAAGCATTCTAAACTGGTTGCTTATATCGTGTGCCAGGTGGCTATACCTTTTGGAATCACATGCTATGATGAGCTATTGCCTTTTTATTAACTGCTACCTCACTGATGATGTTTGCTAGTTTGGTTCTCCTTTTCAATTCGATTAGATCCTTAATTTCAGACTCGGGTCCAGATCTGCAATTTTAGATTTGGCAAATAAGTCACTTCGGACACTATTTAGCGCTTGGTGGGCAGAGTACTCCTTCACAAACTTGGAGGTAGTCCAGTCTGGCTTACTACAAGTGACATCAATGGAGCTCAAATCAACCTTTGGGTCCGACTTTCTTTAAGCTTAAAGAATACAAGTAATCTGCTTGCACTTGTGTTGGGACACATTTTCGGGAATTGTTGAGCACATGTCATCGGGCTTCGCCATGATGAAACACTTTGCAAACTGCGTTCCAGGTCTGTGCCGACTTACTGCATATTATGCCATTATGTATTGCATTTGCATCAACTACACAAAGCAGGTGTCTCCTATTCGCTTAATTATACAGCTCAAAACCATGGACATAACATCTAACTTCTTTGCTTACGGGCCGTTCTGGACAGTGTATTTTCATATTCAATTGCTACGGTTACAATAAGTGAGGGCTGCCACCCGCTGAATTTTTATTGGGATGCTTGTGTCTTCTCTTTTCAACTTCAAGCGATCTAAAGTCATGTTACTATGTTTCGGATAGTGTCTAACGTTAACAGCATTGGTTTTGCCAATTTTTCCGCACTTCACAGTGCAGCACTTAAATCGACCCTGTTCTCTCCTCTGCAATGCTTTCTGTTATTAGGAAAGATGTATCTGGCAAGCTCGCTCGTTCTGGCACACTTCTTAACTCTGATTTGTGCCCCATCAGGAAATAGCGGCTCTGTTGCGATCTAGAATAAACTTTGCAATATTTGTTTTTATCAGTGGCGTCACTAGGGTTGGTGTCACCCGGTGCCGGTAACTCATGGTGTCACCCCCTCACAACTTACCACATGGACCTCCTCCGCTCCGAGTCTGCCAGTGGACACAATTGGCAAATAACGGGACCCTACAGAATCCTTAGTAACGTTTGTAAATTGAATTTGTCACACCCCTATTTGAGGGGATAGCGAAGTCTATAATCATTGCTCCTGAGGAGGGAGCAGCCCTGCTAGCCCCGAGGAGACGGCTTCCCCCTCATTTCATGGCGAACCTGGCGGTTTAACCAGATTTAACTGGTAGATGCATTTCTGCCAGGCAGCTCTCCACCATGGTGGAGTCGTGTGACAATGATACCGTAGTTGAGCCTCCCACCCAGGCTTGGACATCGGGGGGAGCTGCTCCTACAAGCCATTCCAAATAAAGGTCTCAGTTCAATAGCACATAAATGCCCAATAAAGGACAGCCAAATATAGGCCCTGCCCCCCTTACTGTACTGTGATTGGAGTGACAGAAGTAAATGGTCTGAAAAATGGTAGCGCCACAGATTCACCCCTTGTGTCGTCTTCACATTTCAAATTACAGATGGCTGCCAGTGCCAGGTCAATGATAGTGAATTTTACAGCACATTTTTCATTACATATTAAAATTGGATCAACTTTCAAAGCACGGCAAATAGTAGATGATGACCTCAAAGAACATCAGGTTACCCACCCAGTCATATGTACCCATAGACATTCTTTCAGAAAGCATCAAAAATAGACACAAGTAGTGAATCAGAGAGAGAACAAAGTAAAAGTGAGACCAGCCCCCGCATGGTGTGTAGCGATCAGGCACAGTGAGCAACCACTACTAGGGGGAGTTTGGGGGGTTGAACTTCTCCCCTCCCAAGAAAATTTGGGAGACAGAAAGGTCAAAAACAAAGCATTTTTCAACACATATTAGATTGATTTAAGGTTATAATGAGCTATTGACAGTAAAATGTATTCAGAAAGTGGCCGTGGGATATGCTTCTAATAGCAGAATGTCCCCAAATACGAAAAAATGTGGAAGCACAAGCCATTTTTCTCCGAGCCATGGAGTTTCTGTCATCATTCAGCACTTCTCCCTTTTCCACAACAGCAGTTCAAACATGAATGGCTAAATATCCTAGTTTGCAAAAGTTTTCTAAATAATAATGGCTCAGCCATATTTGCCTCATAATGCCAGATCTGCAGCATGATGTGACCATTTCAACTAATACATTGTTTGTAGCTCAAACGTATCAAAAGTTAAGAAAAAATGTGACTTGTGTTGCTGCGGAGTAGATGACATAGCTCAATGTTCTATGTTAGGATTTTAACTTATAAACTGCAAGTAACAAAAGGATTGCTCTGACAAAAGCAGTAGCCCACCACGCCACTGGCCTATTTACATGATTATGTGCACTTTGTGATCTGCATGGTACATGTTCTTTGCAGCAGGTACATTAACCCTCTGAGCTACCTTTCCATGAGTCAAATCTTCCATTAGACAAAATTCCGATCTCTCTCTAGGAAGAACATTAATCACCAGAGACATCATGACATTTTTGTTGTTACCGAAAATTGCTGGAGGGCAGGGAGGAGGCACTGGTTATTAAGGCTGGCTGAACTTGGTTCCCCAGTTCCAAATTCAGGAGCTCCTCTGCCCATAGTGTCACATCCTCTCCCCCACTGAACACCATACTGCAGTGCCCCACTGAGAAAAACTCAGACTTCCTTCAACTACAACCCAATTGTTGCCACTGCGCTACAAACACCTGGATGCGGCTCAATTACGCACTAGGCAAGGAGAGCAATATGTGGCCTACAAAACAAAAGTAACAGCATCCTGGAAAAAGCAAACAATCAAAGGGAATGCAAAATTTTGAAAACCATGTGAAATGTAAGCAGGAACAACATGGTTACCTTAACGCCCTGAATGGACCCATTTCAATGGCCATTGCTTATATCCTTACAAAACGTAAGCAGTGTCTATGGTAAAAAAGACAACATCTCTAGATGCAGAGCAGCAGTACAAATTTGGTTTTTGAATCCTCACATTGCAGTACCTCCAAGATTGGTGCACTAGTTCCTAAGCCAAGTGAAAACAATGCCAAGACAACAAAAATAGCGCTTCACTGGCAAACTCTGTAAAAGTGGCGCTAAATGTATTTGGGTGAGAATAAAATCAATCTTGCCAGTTTGCTACCACTAGTCTGTCTTACTTTATTTAGTTATTTATTTTTCATATTTTTTTAACTTTTATTCCCCGATGCTGCACTTTGGAATTAAATGTCAGAAAATTACGACATTGATTTCCAGCAAGAACTACAACCCATTAAAGGCAGTGGGCAAAAACAAAAAGAAAGTAAAATAGCAGCTCCAGGGACAGCCCAGAATCACCAAAGGAACTATGTAGAAAGCTGACATCGATCTCGCTGCTCACCTCGCAAGTCACACCCATTTCAGACCAAAGAAATCATCTTTGAATTACATCCATGGCATGACCCACATTTGAAGTAAAACTGTGTGAAGACTGTGAACCACTCTTAGAAACTGCAACTCGCTCCAGTCAGAAAGCTAACAGCGTGGAGAACTCAAAGGCAAATCAGCAGGGCATCCCTTTGGCACTCATGATGAACCCCGCAAAAACTATCATCTGCGTCACTCACAAAGTAAAAAGAAGAGCAGCCTGGGTTATTATTGGTGCGTACCCCCGTGCCGGTCCGGAGAAACTCACTGACTCACCTGCCCTGCTGTTGGGGGGGGGGGGTCTATGTCGGTCACGGTGGCCAGCGCCCAGCTCTGCGCGCGGGTAGGGGTCAAGACGTGCCGCCTCTGATCCTCATGCTGCAGGCCAGTCACGCGCACTTAGGGCCTAATGCGTGATTCAGAGAAGAAGAATGACATCAGCCGCAATCCGCCTGTACGCGGGCGGCGGGCCTAAGAGCATAGCTGCCAAGGTTTCAGATTGCTTATGTGTGACATTTTCATAATTTCAGTGTAATTATGAGTGACATTCAACGACTATGAGTGACACTTTCTCGCAAACAAAATCGAGCAATGAAGACGAGGGAAACATAAATATCAGAAATTACACCCATTTGAGCAACGAGAATCAGGTACACAGTGTCCTAATCTTGGAATTAGGACAAAACTGGTTCAACACTGCTGTGACAACAAGGGCACAGCAAGCGAGTGCACACCAGGTCACCAAATGAAGCTTCGTCATCTTGAGAACAGGATGTTAGAAAGGTCCCCAAAATCTTGATGTTTCCATCAAAGTGTTAAACATGGGTTTGGGGCTGAGAAGAAAACTGAATGGTTCAGTCAGAGCATGTACTGCAGAGATCTGAGTCTTCAGGACTTTTCCCGGTGAGGAAATGAGTGATTTCAAGCAAGCGCCCTGTTTCTATAAGTACAGGCAAAGAATCAGAAGTAAATGAGACTAAACAAGATATAAAACTATAATGTTTTATTTAATCCAGAAACATGCAAACTACGTGGTTCGAAACAATACGTTTGGCAGTGTAACAAAAATCTCCTTCCTGTGTGTTTTCTCAACCTCATGTTACAAATAAATCTTTTTTTGATATGATGGTTCTGCTCTTTGAAATCGACTCAGATCCATTCCAGGACAGGCTCAGGGCCTCCTGGAGTGACAGACACTCTGCCATCCCCATTCACTCCCATGGACCCGGTTTCCAGCGTGCTTCAAGACCTATAAATCCCAGATATGAGCATCTAAACAATACAGAACATTTTGCAAAATTCACCCCAATCTGACACTCGCACAGACATCTCATTGCACTACTTCAGTGCTCTCTCACCTGTGCCCCCATGATGTGTCTTCCTGCAGTGCCACGATGAGCCAGAGCATCTTTTACCAGTTTGCTGTGAAGAGGATAATGCAAGCTGCAGGCAGTAGTGCTGTAGACTGACTGAAGGTGGCTGTGCTGTTAAGAGGGTCGGCCTGCCTGGCTGGTGCTGGCTCCGTGCCACCGCGCTGACCTGCTCTTTCCGTTCGTGTCCCCCTGATGGCCTTGGTCCGGTCTGACATGTTCTCATTTGCGAGCTATGGTGTAGGCAGGAAGCTGCATCTTTCATGTGTGCATGTGTCGAGCTCTCTGGGGTCTTTTGGTGAGGGCTGCTTTTCACAGGGCTTGGATCGGCATGAATGGGGGTACTGGGTTTTGATTATTTAGTACTTGAAGCGCCGAAATACTCTTCGAGTGAGTCACGCTAATATGAAAGTTAAATAAAATAACTCGGCCGGCAGGCGGGGAGCCTCTACTGATCTCTGGGTGCCACAAGCACCTGGGGGCTGATGGTGTTGGGGCGGTGTGCAGGGCTTGTGACACTGCAGGCGGGAGAATCTGGCCTGGGTTATTGGCGCTCGGGATCACGATTTATCATAAAGGAAATGGCAGTTTAAAATGAAAGTGAATATACCGTATTAAACTTACACTTTGCTGCTGGGGTGGAATGCAAGCTCTACTGCAACTGAAGCTGGCGGCAAATAATCAGTGAACAACTAACTCTGACTATCACATAGGCCGCGGCAGCAGTCTAAAGCGTGGCAATCTTCGGTACGGTCGGGTCAGTGATTATTATATTATTATAGCCCATGTGGCACACTCCACAGTCCGGCCAAGGCCTCTCGGGTGACAAAATGCTGGTGCTAGTGCCGTGGAGACGCCCGGCGGTAATTTAAATTGTGCGTAGTCAGTCAGCTGCGCTGACTAAACACTCCACTGTCTCGTATGAATGCGGACACCGGGACGTGGAAGGCAGCTACCACGGACCAGACGCAGAGGCGCGCTGACACGGAGGAGACAGTGCGCACTGCGCACAGGCACCTCCTCCAGTCCTCCTGAGCAGAAAAGTTAGGTTGCGTTGCAGCAAGACAGTGCAACTGAACTTGCACGTACGTTGCGGTTGCAACGTCATTTACTTTCACTGCAAGTCTGCACACTGTTGACGGCACAAAGTGCTGCTGACTGCCTTGGTGTCACCCCAGTGGGATGGTGACACCCGGTGCGGGCCGCACCCCCCGCACCACCATAGTGACGCCGCTGGTTTTTATTACTTTCGCTCTTAGTTTACCGTAACATTCATTCCTCCTCATGTTTGGTTTTTTATTCATCCACCCTGGCCACATTTTCATTGCTTAAAGTGCATCGTTGTTGTTCCATTCTTGGCTCCTGTTAGGTAATCATACATAAACAAACGAATGTGCACTTGTTTCTTTGAAACTAAAGCTATTATTTATCACTAAACGTTCCAATTTCGCTACACATTTTTTTACTGCCGAAGCAACAGAACCGTGCCGAACTGCATTTTATTAAGCCCAATGTTACCTTTTTATCAAGACCCAACATTTCAAATATAGAGAAAAAAAGAATGACATCAAATGAGCTCAAAGCAGGCTTTGGGTCTGCCTTTCTCATAGCTTAAAGTGAATAAAAGCGTATTAATTCTAAATACAGACACAGGATTCGCACTCAAGAACAGCAGTTTTACAGTTTATTGATGCCCGTTCTATTGGCCATTTTGATGATCTACATCATCCACAGTAACTGCTTGTCATACATGTTCTTTGTACATCAAACAATCATGTTGCTTTGTTGAAAAATAAAACATTTAGTGTACTTTAGTATCAAATTAATTCTTTTCGACTAAGTTCTAACAGTTCAACATTATATTTAATATTAGATTGTCCTAGTAGAGAGCTCTAACACCACAAGTAGCTTATTTGCGCCAAAGTCAGCTGAAGGCAGAAACAATCACCATGGGAACAGAAAAGATCCTAGGTTTTTGCTAAACCAGAGCAGTGTATCAGTTGTCCTTGGACCTAGAGAAAGACCTTATATGGGTTACCTACTGTTAGACATAAAAATACCTACGTAATTGTCTTCGATTTTCTCGTATGAGAGAGACGAGGGTCGACAACTGTGTGCTTTCTTGCTAGGCAATGGCTCAAGCATTTGAGACCCATGGATTAAGATATGTCGTGAACCAAGCAGAGAAATTAAACTTAACCCGGATCTCTTACGGTTACGAGGCTGATGTTGTAGAATGGGAGTAATGTGGTCCCAGGTGTTAATTTTAGTAACAATACCTGCAGCTATGTGTTCAGAAGCCCACAAAGTTTCTAGATTAGATACTAAGGAAAGTCACTCCATTGCAGTAGCGGTTGCTGCCGGACCCCGGTGGTGGGCTGGGAATGGGTGGGGGGGGGGGGGGAGCGAAGAATGAAAGGACGAAAAATTAAAAATAAATAAAAACACTTACCTAGAACGGCAGCCGCCTCTCCTCCGCCCTCCGTCCTCTTCCTGCAGAATCCCGGAAGCACCCGGCTCCCAGGCTCCCCTGAGCTAACCAAAACTCTGCATTGCAGCGATGTGATTGGTCAGAGCGCCATGGATCAGCGCTCAGACTGAAACAGGGAGCCTGTGCATGTTCCTGACCAGACTGTGTAATGTAGCCTGGTAGGAACATGCAGAATGCACTTGAACTGTTTGGTCAGCCCAAGAGGGCTGGCCAAACAGTTCATGCAGACGTAGGGAGTGCAGTGCACTCCTCCCCTACTCTGGCTAGCCCCACCCGAGAACCACTGACAGCTATAGGCAAAATAAAATCATAATAACAATAGTTATTTTCATATTATTTTTCCTTTTGTTCAGTGGGGCGATGCTCCGCCACCGTAGAGGGGGACCTACCACTGTTCCATTGAACTGCTTGGACCAAACCTGGAATTAAAAATCAACCAGGCGACGAGTGCAGCAAACTGATACATAGATTGAAAGCACTTTGATGTAACTGTGTGGGCAAGGGTTCAACTCCTGGTAGTTACTGTCAAAAGCTCATCATTTTGAATTTGGAAAAGGGAGTACTATTGAGCACGATTCATTGTTATCCGTGATAATAAACCACTTTGACGATGAACAATCAGGCTATAAATGTACTGTTATATGACTATAAAATGCAAAGAATGTCAGAGCTTCTTGGCGCAGTTCAAATACAAGGGCAGGTTTATCATTTTTTTCATGCAATGCAACGCTGCAAGTCAACTTGCTGCACTGCGTTGCGTGAAAGGGAGAGGGCAGAAATGCTAAGGGCATGGGCATCCGCAGAAATTTTTCCTGGGGGGGCTGACCTGGCAAACAAAGGGGAGTGGCTAATGTTAATCAATAGGGGCGGGGCTAAAATGGCAGACAATCAGAATCGGATAATGCTCAGGCTAAGCTGAGAAAAAAGTGGTGAATTCTGCATTTGAAACTGGACAACAATTAGAGCACACTTATGAACCCTAATATTACCCCCCTGGCCCCTTAAAACTCATACATTCCCTGATCCCTAAAATTAGCCCCTTGATACCCCAAAACCCATAACCCATACCCACCCTGACCCCTAAAATTGTCCCCCTGGCACCCCAAAACCCATACCCGCCCTGACCCCTAAAATGTCCCCCCTTGCAACCCAAAACCAATACCCACCCTGAACCCTAAAATTACCCCTGCACCCCAAAACCCATATCTACCCTGAACCCTAACATTTCCCCTGGCACCCCAAAACCCATACCCGCCCTGAACCCTAAAATTACCCCACTGGCATCCCAAAAGCTGAACGCTATGGGCAGATTTACAAGCCAACTGGCATGGGTGCAAATTCAGGACAGTGAGTGTAAAAATTCAGGACAAAGGGTCAAAATTCGGGACAAAAATTCAAGACAGCGGGTCAAAATTCAGGACAAAAGGTAAGATTTACAGACACATCAGAGAAGGTTGCGCAATAGTATATAAGTAAGTAAATAGACAACCACTAAAGTACAAGTGAAAATAAGTTTATATTAGGTTGAGACAATAGTCCACTTCATGGTTTGTCAGTATACGCACAGCTTTAAGCAAATGTGCAGGTCTTTTTGTGGTAACAAAACTGCCCCCACCTTTCCAGCTCCCAGAAAAAACACCTGATGCCCGGTCTGGCCAGTCTGGCCTTGATACCACCCTCCAATGGCGCCCCTCAATCAATCAATCAATCAAGCATTTGTATAGCGCGCTACTCACCCGTAGGGTCTCAAGGTGCTGGGGGAGGGGGGTCCGCTACTGCTCGAACAACCAGATCTTGAGTTGCTTCCTGAAGGAGAGGTGGTCTTGGGTCAGGCGGAGGTGGATGGGGAGGGAGTTCCACGTCTTGGCAGCCAGGTAGGAGAAGGATCTTCCTCCCGTTGTGACTCTTCTGATGCGGGGGACGGCGGCGAGGGCGTGGCTGGTCGATCGTAGCTGGCGGGTTGGAGTGTAGAAGGTCAGGCGGTCATTGAGGTATCTTGGGCCTTGGTTGTGGAGAGCTTTGTGTGCGTGGGTGAGGAGTCGGAACGTGATTCTCTTGCTGACGGGGAGCCAGTGCAGGTTTCTCAGGTGTTCGGAGATGTGGCTGTGTTGGGGGATGTCCAGGATGAGGCGTGCCGCGGCGGTCTGGATGCGTTGGAGTCTCTTCTGGAGTTTGGCTGTGGTTCCGGCGTAGAGGGAGTTGCCGTAGTCCAGACGGCTGGTGACGAGGGCCTGGGTGACCGTCTTCCTGGTTTCGGTGGGGATCCACCGGAAGATCTTACGTAGCATGCGGAGGATGTTGAAGCATGACGAGGAGACGGCGTTGACTTGTCTGGTCATGGAGAGGGAGGAGTCTAGGATGAAGCCCAGGTTTCGTGCGTGGTCTGTCGGTTTGGGTGCGCTGCCCAGGGACGGGGGCCACCAGGAGTCGTCCCAGGCGGAGGGCGAAGATCCCAGGATGAGGACTTACGTCTTATCCGAGTTCAGTTTCAGGCGGCTGTTCATCATCCACTCGGCTACGTCTTTCATCCCTTCGTGTAGGTTGGTCCTGGCGGTGGCGGGGTCGTTGGTGAGGGAGAGGATCAGCTGGGTGTCGTCGGCGTAGGAGATGATGTTGAGGTTGTGTTGGCGTGCGATGGCCGCAAGGGGGCTCATGTAGATGTTGAACAGCGTGGGGCTGAGTGATGATCCTTGGGGTACGCCGCAGATGACTTCGGTGGCCTCGGATCTGAACGGGGGGAGGCGGACTCTCTGGGTTCTCCCGACGAGGAAGGAGATAATCCACTCCAGTGCCTTCTCTTGGATCCCGATGTTGCTGAGGCGTTGTACTAGGGTGCGGTGGCAGACCGTGTCGAACGCCGCGGAGAGGTCCAGGAGGAGGAGGGCCGCTGTTTCTCTGTTGTCGAGCAGGGCTCTGATGTTGTCGGTGGCTGCGATGAGGACGGTTTCGGTGCTGTGGTTGGCCCGGAAGCCAGACTGTGAGTGGTCGAGGGATCCATTAGTCTCGAGGAAGGCGGCAAGCTGTCTGTTGACGGTCTTCTCAATGACTTTGGCAGGAAAAGGAAGAAGCGAGTTGGGTCGGTAGTTTTTGAGTTCGGTGGGGTCCACTGATGGTTTCTTCAGTAAGGCGCTGAGTTCGGCGTGCTTCCAGCTCTCTGGGAACATGGCGGTGTCGAAGGAGGCGTTGATGATGTCCCGCAGGTGTGGTGCGATGACGGAGTCGGCCTTGTTGAAGACGTGGTGAGGGCAGGGATCGGTTGGAGATCCGCAGTGGATGGAGTTCATCGTGCGGATGGTTTCTTCGGTGTTGACCGGGGTCCAGGCGTGGATGGTGGTGGTGGGGGGCATTGGTGCACTCGTAGGGTGCGTCGGCCGTGTGCTGAAACTGTTGTGTATGTCTGCGATCTTGTTGTGGAAGAACGAGGCGAGCGAGTTGCAGAGTTCTTGCGAAGGGGTGATGTCGTTGTCTCCTGCGCTGGGGTTCGAGAGCTCTTTGACGATGGTGAAGAGTTCCTTGCTGTTGTGGGCGTTGTTGTCAAGACGTTCCTTGAATGCGGTTTTCTTGGTGGTGTGGATCAGCTGGTGGTGTTTTCGCGTGGCGAGCTTGAGGGAGGTCATGTTGTCTGTAGTTGGGTCTCTGCGTCAGGCTTTCTCGAGGGCTCGGCAGTTCTTCTTGGAGCTCTTGAGTTCGTCGGTAAACCATGATGCTTTTTTGGTGCCGGGTCTGGCTGGGGGGGTCTTCAGTGGGGCGAGGTCATCCGCGCTGTTGCTGATCCACTTCGTGAGGTTGTTGGCGGCTTGGTTGGGGTTCGTTGAGCTGGCGGGAGGGTTCTGGCTCAGGGATGTGGCGAGCTGGTCGGCTGTCATCTTGTTCCAACATCTGCGGGGGACCTGTTGTGGGCGGTGATGGATCGTGGTCCTTCTGAAGCTGAAGTGGACGCAGCTGTGGTCCGTCCAGTGGAGTCCGGTGGCGTGGCTGAAGGTGATGTCCTTGCTGGAGGAGGAGATGGGGTCGAGCGTGTGGCCGGCGTAGTGGGTGGGGGGGTCACCAGTTGCTTGAGCCCTCATCTTCACATAGACCCTTTCTCATGTGTATTTAATTTCTTCTATAATGCTACTCATCCCATATATGTGGGGCAGAGTTTTGGAGTGCGTTACAACACACACATATTATAAAGAGACAATCACTCATAAAAATGTGAAAGTCCATGTATAGGAAATGTTGCTTAAGATAATGGGGCTTACAATGTGTAATCATACTTTCATCCATCTTTCAGTCTTTCACCATTCATTCTGTCCTTCCATCTGTGTGCCCAACAATGTCCATATTCATCCATTTACAAACCTATCCATCACGCTTCCTTCCATCCATAATTTCACTTATCTATCCCTCAATCCACCCTTTTACTCATCCATCATCCATCCATCCACCATTTCACCCTATCCATCCATACACACATCAATCCACTCTTCCACCCATCCATCCATTAACTCATCCATCCAGCCATTCACCCAGTTAGTCATCCATTTACCCATCCCCTTCCTCTTTCAATTCCCCTTTCACGTGGCCATCCATCCTTCCATCCATCCACCCACCCATCCATCTACTGATCCATTCATGACTCCATCCATTGAACCTATCATTCATCTATCCTTTCACTCATCCATCCACCCTTTCACTCCTTCACTCATCGATCCATCCTTTTGTCCATCTACCCGCCCTTTCACTCACTCATCCAGCCTTACATCCACCCTTTCACTCATCCGTCCATCCATTCACCCTTTCACTTATCAATTCATCAATCCACCCTTTCACTTATCAATTCATCAATCCATCAATCATTTCACTCTCCATCCACCCATTCACTCGCCCGTCATCCACCCTTTCACTCATCCATCCATCATTTACTCATCTATCCAGCCATCCATCCACCCATCCCTTCACTTACTTACTCACTCACCTTTTCACATTAATTATGAGACCTATCAAGAACTCCACCCTCGCTGTAGTTCCTAAAGCAAGGGGATGGGGTGGAGCAGGGTTCACTATTCCCCTGCACATAGGCAATCTGAAAAAGTGGAAGGCATGAGTCATGCATGATGCACAGTGCCTTGACGTGGGGCGACTGTGACATGGTGTTGTTTCCAGAGCTTTAAGTGGGATCAAAAAACTAGGGGGGGGTCTCACAAAAAGGGTGTTTGATGTGATAAAATGTGTGGCTTAAAACACGTAAGCTAAAAATCTGTGCTTAATATAATGTGCCACCCGACTAGTATTTTTGTTGCTTCTGTCATTTCATCCAGATATATAATACAACAAGTAACGTTACACTTGGAACAAGTAACGTTACACCTACAACAAGCCAGAACTATTGGCTTTGTCTATGGTTGTTAGTTGCAGAAAATAAAAAAGAAGCAACCATGGCTGGTATACTATAACTATAATCCTTTCCTTTCAACTTCTTTCACCGCCTTCCTTTGGCTAACTGGATTCTCACCTAGCAGCAGCATGGGCGTTTTTGCACTTCCATGTGACAGAATGCCCTGCCCTGGACTGAGGCTGTAGGAGGCCACCACATGCTGTGCCAGCCCAGACTGACCAATTGTCATTCTGTATGTGGCAATCAGCCCCACACAGAATGATAATGGGCGGGGTGGGGCTGCTCTTGTGCACAGATTAGTGCGAGGTGGCCCCAGGGAGCTGAGGCCTTTTGCAGGGGAACAGCTCTGTTCCCTGCAATGCCTAAAATTAAGGCAGAGGGTTGGATGATCACCTGCCTGAGGATGAGCCCCGGCATCAGGCCTCCCTCGGGATGCATTTGTGCACATGGGCGTGCGCAGGGGGGGCAAGGAGAGGCACTCCAGGGGGGGGGGGCAAGCGCCCCTCCTTTCCCCCCCTTGCGGACGCCCATGGCTAAGGGCCTCATTTATGAGGCCTCTTGTGCCACTGGAACATCACATATTTACGATGTAGCACTAAGCCACTTTTTTGGCTTAATGCCGCCTCGCAAATATTGTTCCCTTTAACACAGTTTTTTGTGTTAAAGGGGCATGCAATAGATACAGCGCATTCCTGCCCTTTTCTTTTGCCGTAAGGCAGCACAGCAGGAAAGCCTGCAGTGCTGCTCTACGTCAAAATTACATAAATGAAGCACTAGTAATATTTATAAAGATATGGAGCTTTTCTGCTCTCTCCTTTCATCGGTACACTGTGTACTGCCTACTGCCACGAGAAGGATTGTTTTCCTGCACAAAAACAAACCTTAGAGGCGTATTCCAGTAGCATGCATAGAACAAGCATTTGCAATGCAATAGGTCTCGCATTAACGCGAGTTTGAGCTATTGACATTGCAAATAACAATGCCTTTTATTTTTGTTTTTAAAACATAAATAAAAGGCATTGTGATTTACAATGCCAATAGCTTAAACTCACATAAATGCGAGACCTATTGCATTGCAAATACTTTTTTTTCCAAAAATCCCTCTTTCAAAATGTTGCATCTACCCTTGGTGCGTTTTTAAAAACTCCTGAAACCAGATCAGATCTGTTCACGGAGGACCAACCCCGATCATTAAAGTGCTTCTACCCTGCTTGTAGCGCTGAACAATGGTGAGAGACGAGTCCATAAGGAGGGTGTGCAGCACAGCAGTTTTGTTTGTCAGCCACTGAATTCTTTATTTCACATACACAATCAAGACAGGGACACGCTAACAGGGAGGATGTGCAGCCAAGTTTGAAAACACGACTTTTCACCCAACAGCTGGCTCATCCCTTTAGTTACCAGAGCAGTTCTAGCACCAGAAGGCCCCGTTGTGGATAACAGGGCGCTCTGCAAAAACCACAAATAAATGAAATAAAAAATCCTCTCTACTAGGTGGGCAATGCCGACCTCACTGAATGGTAGCGGAGTACTGGTGAGAGTTGTAGCAATCCACTAATAGTGGACTTCCTGTGCAACAACGACACACTGAATGTCACTGGACATGCATACAACCTGGTGTGCAAAGTAGGTGCGGCGCAGTTGGGATTGCAGCTACCGGAGAGAAATGCCCAGTGCGGTTCAGAGCCTTCATGGCAATCTACGCATTTCTATCGCCAATATATCTGTTGAGGGGCACAACTCACCTAAAGCTACTCATTCTGGATGCAGGCCACCCACAGCAAAATGTATGGAGTTTTAGAATTTAGTTTACATCCCTTTACACAACTCTAGACAGAAGGAGCACTCCCATATTTGGACTGACATTCATGAAATGGCATGAGCAGACCCTTCACATAATTACTCACTCCACGCCGCCTGCATTTTTTCAGTGACAAATCTGATGTTCTTGCCCCTTCACAGGCATGCCGAGCATGTATTGTTCGCGTCTCTTAACACCACTCTGTCTAACAAAATGCCTCATGACTCAAAGGAGACAACGGCCAAATGTATATGATAGTGCTGAAGCTTACACGGACCTCTTTCCGAAGTTATTCATACAACCAGTGCCAATGAACGTGCGCACATCGAACATGCTAAGAATCTTTCCGAAACCAAAGGGAGGTAACTTTTATGCAGTGCTCGGGGTTTTCGATAATCAGGGTCGAATTCTCAAAATTTTAGAACCCGCCTCTGACTCAAAAAAGCACTTTTCTTCTTTTGCAAGTCTCTGTGGCTCCAGGCGATGCGAGCAGTCTATTTTGTAAACATATGAGAAATGACGCATCGCTGCGTGAAAGCAGCGATGCGCCACTTCTCAGTGCACACTCCTTGCGACATTCCTGATGCGTCATATTTAATGTATGACGCATCATGTCGCAAGGAGTTACAGATACGTCAGTATTTCTGACGTATCTGTAAGCGCAAAAGTGACGCATTGCTGGAGTGTGTCACAAAAGTGACGCAACTCCAGCAATGCGCCCTTTCACATGGGGCAAGCCCCATGTGAAAGGACCTTCGCCAGTCTTACGCCTGCTGTGAGGCAAGCGCAAGATTTTGACGCAACGGTGTCCTAAAAGTGACGCAGTGAAATCTCATAGATATCACTGCGTCACTTCTAAGACCCTTCCTTGCGTCAATACGCCCCCCTTGCATACATTATACCTGGCGCAGGTATAATGTGGCGCAGGGGTTTACAAAGTGACGCATCTACCTAGATGCGTCACTTTGTAAATATGGTGCAACAAGGTGCATTTTTTACGCCACTGGTGCGTCACAAAAAGTGACGCACCGGCGGCGTAAAAGTGACGCACAGCCTCATAAATGAGGCCTTCGATCTCTGAGGAAAGTCATTGATAACTTGCCATGGGTGAATGGCTAATATTTCTGCTGATGGTGTGAACGAATAGCTGACACTGAAGTGGTAGACAAATGAAGGAATAAGAGCTTGCTAAGGTAATAGAAGGTTAAATAAGGGATTCGATGAACACACGGTTAAATCAGGATTATGAAGATTTAATGAGGGAATGTAAGAGATGTACAGCTAAACGGGGGTAGGGAGGTGCAGGGGGAGGAGGAAAAACAGGTCGGTCGAAGGAGGGCAGGGGAGAGATCGATAAGGAAAGAGGCATGTAAACAAAGGCAGACATGAACGACTGGGTGAATTCATCACTGATCAAAATAACAAATAAATAAACTGGATTGGTTAATGTGAGAACAAACAGCTTCATTAACAAGTGGGCGGCTATAATACTAAGGGCACAAATGATTAAATGGTTCAGTGAGTGAACAGACAGGGGACCAAGGGAACAAATGAGCTGAAAACATGGCAGAGTCGTGAATAAACAAAAGAAAAAGCGTTGCAACCAGTGACGGGTCATGTTAATGAGCAGGTAACCTAATTTGTGTATGAACGAATGGATGTATAAATAACCGCATAGGTGGATACACAAGTGGGTTAATGGAGGAGTAAATAAGTGATGGAGCAAACTGGAGTACACCTTGACGGGTGAACACAACAGGTGAATAAACCGGTGCTTGGGTTGATGGGAGTACTGAGTGACTGGGTGGATAAAGGGTGGCTAAATAGTAAATTAAAGACATTGGGGAGTTGAGGGAATGGAAGAGCTTGTGAGGTTCCCTTGCTGTCTAGCTGCCTTATACCTCCTCACAATAGTAGAGCTTGCAGAGGGCCACCCTGGGTGCCAAGAAGTCCTGGTGCCGCAGATTCTTGGCGCTGCTCTCCTTGAACCACATGCCGGGCACTGGAGAGGTGCCACCAGGATGTAATGCGAAGCTGAGCGCCCAGAGAGTATCTGACACTCGGAGGCCCTGGTGAAGCGGCTTTCCTCCCACCGACTCCATAGTAGCAGACCCCCCGGTGGCGGCAGCCCTACAGCTGGGGATAGCGAAGAGGGGAACCAGTAACCATAGACATGAGAGGCTAGAGCGGCTCAACCATAGCATCTGAAGATCCTCGAGCAGCTAGAGCCCAGGATGTGGCTAGAGCATCTCACCCAAATGAGTCTGAGGATCCCAGAGTGAATAGAGCCCAGGAGGGGCTAGAGCATCTCAAGCAATGGAGTCTCAGGTTGTCAAGCCTGATAGAGACGAGATTGAGGCTAGAGCGGTTTACACCAGCGAGACACGAAATATGATGAAGCGGCTAACCTCAGAAATAATCTCAGAGAACAGACTGTACCCTGAGACGAAAGGGAGGACCCCTCTTCCCTCGGGATGGTAAGAACAAATGCAGTGTTACGAGCACTAGGAAAACAAGAATCAAATAAGCGGGGTCTACACGCTGTGTAAAGGATACACACTGGCACACAAAAACGCACCTTTTCACGGGGATCATGAAAGCAAGTCTCAGTGTCGGCTCGAGTCGGCTTAACATCCTGTGTCCTTGTCTAACATAACTGGTGCTCATGTGAAGCATGCCGAAAGCTTTGGGTCAAGTTTGTGCTACATAAATCTGGAGAAAAAAAGTCATAAAAATTTAACGTGACCTTGTGTAATGAAACTAGTGCTCATCTAAAGCGCTCCAATACCTTGCAGTCTAGTTCCTGCTATATAAAACTGCAAAAAGAAATGTAAAAACTTAAAACCACGGACAAAGTAACCATGCAAAAAACACAATGGCACTGGTCGAAATGCAACACTATAACACAATGTTAAACACCCATTACACGAATAGTAAAAGAAAAGTGCTTACCCTATAATTAAAAGACTCTGTGTACTGCCGCAAGTATAAGATCCAGTCCGGGAGGGCGGGGCCAAAAGGAGACAGGGCGGTAACAAGGAGGGACTAAAAAGCCTTACTGACAATGGAAAGCCAGGGTTTAGCATGCACGATGACGCAATCCAATCGAAAGAAGGGGCGGGACTAGACTCCACTTCTGAAATTGGCTTGTTTAGAAGAAGCCTCGCAGAGCGACAGCGCATGCGCGCTGCAACGCTAGGCGAGACCTTAAAAGGAAGCATTGAGGAGAAACAAAGATATTACTCCTCATTATGCCTGCTTCAGAGAGCTGTAACTTTTTGGGGCCATCCCAAGTTTACTCATTGTACATCTGTGATTGCATCAAATTCCATCTGTGGGTACATGGGAACTCCCAAGCTCCACCTATGGAACTGCTGTCCGATGCAAAGTAACGCAGTGTATGAATATGCGCTGGGTGACTTTGTAGTTACTAAACCACACTAAGTGGCTATGCGTGGCTTAGTAAATCCTGTTAAAACCTCATGTCGCCTTGTGACGACTTGCCTCATGCAAGGACAATGCATGTTCTTAGTAAATCTATCTCGCAATAGTTACTAAACCGGTTCATCTTCACTTATATATGTCTGCCTCATCAACACAGTCAAAATCCCTGAGCTGAAAATCTGCTGCCTTGAAGCACTTGGGTATTATTTCTTCTGTACTGCTTATAGAAACGATGCTGACTGGAGATAGGCTTGCTTCATGCATGCACTAACACTTCCCTCTTGTGCATACATGCTGTAAAAACAGCCAATAAACAACAGATGTTATTAAATCCGGGTGTTTATTTGCTGTGAATACTTATGCTGTTCATATCTACTTCAGTAAGTTAATTCCAAAGAGGCTGTCTTTAGTGCAGAAACCTGTTTCTTAATAGCAAGTGCAAATATTCAGTGCATCTAGTTTACACACATCAATGATTAGAACAACACTATGAAAAACTTTTGCGTTTACAACTTTACCCAGCACTTTGTTGCATCTGTAGCTCACATGAGTTTCTTACATAAGCAGGAAGTAGTATCTAATTTGTCAATGAATCAGTTGTGATCATCCACGGGAACTCACTCGCTGCTTGTCCTATTATTCTCACCATGTCTACCATGTTCAGGCATCGGTTACTCTCATCTGTCACATATCTCAGTAAGTTATTGGGAGTTACAGTTATTGGGAGTTACGCATGGGTCCTTCATTAGAGCCTGTGACCACCAGCCACAGTCATCAGCGACAGTGCTAGAGGCCGTCAATGCATGCTAATGGGCTTCAGAGCCCATTCATCAGGGCCAGACTGGAAACCAAAAGAAGCCCTGGCAAAAATGTTCAAAACAACCTTGCTCCATTCCTCCTCGTGCTCTTATCTCCCTCTCATTCCTCTTTCCAGATTTACTCAAGTTCCCCAAACGTCCGAAAACCTTTCTCTTCCAGTAACTTGCACAGTCTGATGGCTGTCTCCGCCCACCCGTCCTAAGCGCTACGAGGCCTCAGGGTAGAAGTGCGCTTTATAAAACCCCATTTCTTTTCATTTCTTGTTCCTGAAGACCCCCTCCCATCTCAACCTCGGCTGTAGTTAATTGGGGAAGCTGGAGAAAAACATATGTCCTAGTGGTGTCCTATTGTCCTAAAAACTGCGGGGCATATTTACGAGCCCCTTGCACCACCGGAGCATTACTTTTTATGACTCTCGGTGGTGCAAATCACAAAATCATATCTATTAGGCCACCCATAGCCACTATGCGTGTCTTTGAATGCTCTCATAGATATGGAGTAAGGCAAGTCAACGCAGATCGGTGTATTGCCTTACTCTGCGCTCAGGAGGCATTACCTGGGCATTGGGGTGGGTTTTCCCACGCAACACCTATGAATTTTGACACTTTCACAGATTTGCAAGAGCATCTAAACCTAGGAAATTTGCAAAACTTTATGCCAGAGGCGAGGTGTAATGAGGAGAAATAACTTTATTTGCAGCACACAGAGAAAGAGGAAAATGCCTCTTAGGATAGTTTCTGCACAGAGAGGTGCCCCTTCCTGCACAAAAACAGTTCTGTTGACAACACAAGCACCCTTGCACCAGGGAGCAAGGATGCCTGCATTGGCAATACGCTGCCGAACTGGCACCAGATCAGGGGGGAAAATACAGGAATGCATTGTATTGCATAAATGCGTTGCATTCCTGCTCTTTCACTTTCACATAGGGCAGCCTAGCAAGGTGACTTGCTGCGCTGACCTATGCCAAATCCCCATAAATGAGGGATACCAACGGCTCTAGTCCACCAGGGAAATGCCTGGTGGAAAAAACAGGCAGTTGAGGCCTACGAGTTAGTATGGCTTCCTCTCTGCTGAGATGGGGCTGTCTGTGTCTCTCACTATAGTAGAGCAGCACTTGCGTAGTTGTTTTTTCTGATGAGGAGTCGCAACTGTGTGCTCCCTTGTTGCCACAGAGCAGTGGTCCCTGCTGGGAAAACAATCTGCACTTACCTAACCCAAGTAGCTGGGGAAATGATCTGCACTTCCGTAACCCAAGTAGCTGATCAATTTACTGTGTTGGGGTAAAAGCAAGGTAGGCAGAACAAGACGTGGGTGTGTGCAAGCTTTAGCTCAACATCGTCCCATCATGCACTGAGCAGTAATGAAAGAGGTAAGTCAAGATATATCTTACATTTTGAACGAGCTTCCAGCCTAAGGCACATTTGAGGCCTGGCATGTATGCTTTTTACAAACTAAGCACTTTTATTTTTGCTGAGCATTGAGAAAGAAAATCGAAATCTTTTCCTTTTTAAGGCAGTCATTTGTTTGGAGCAGATTTGTGACTTTGCACTTAATTCAAAGGAATCCCACGTGTACTTCAGGAAACGCTTTATCATCATTGAGTTTCTATACCACTCCAAAGCACAAAATGTACCACTGCAGAGTTTTCACCAGGCAGAATTTTACTTCTGCCCTTGAAAGGAACATATTTTGATACTATTCCTTGTTGGGTGCAAGATGTATATGATGTATATGAATTCCCCCACACGCTTACCAGCTTGTGATTGTTTAACGTATGCAGGATGACCCAAAAATTCATCTCTACATTCCCATGCTTAATGGTAACTATGCAAATGCAGCAAATCTGCAATATTCCTGGATTTGTTGTGTAAATAAGTGCATCTTATGAAACATAAAATCCCACAAAGCCTGATTCTGTGCTTCAGAGCAACAGAACGATTTTGAAATCGTGCATATCCGTGCTGCTGTTAGGCTTGGAAGGTTTCCCAAAGGTGCAGGATAGAGGCATTAAGTGATGCATAAATTATGCAAAAAGGAAGCTGAGAACTCTGGGTAGTTCTCAGGTTTAGGTGGAAAGCAGCTCCAGTACAGAGCACTCTCAACACCAGCGACACTCTAAATTTGCTCACCACAAATGTCTGCTTTTCTATCAAATTCTTTAAGCGTAGGATTAGCACAGTGCCATCCATGCAGAGATGGAAAGTGACAAAGTCTTTAGCCATTTCTACAACAAAGTCTTTATTCATAGGATCAGCACAGTGCTATCCATGCTTTTTATGCATATATATATTCATACACATATAGAATTTAGATGTTTTATACCTCTTTTTATGTGTTTCTCTATAGTGAGTTTTCGTCTCCTGCCTGTCTTAGGGAGGAGTGTGTTTTTGCTGTTCCTTGTACCCAGGAGAGGCCTCTGTATTGCCTGCTAAATGCAAAAAGAACAATTGATGGATAGATTGCGGAACAATGTCATGAATTCACCCCAGTACAGAGATCTGGGTCCCTTGCTCACTGTGCCACTGGATTCAAGGTAGCCTGGCTGAAGAAGGGTGACATACCCTGAAACCGGTCCCAGGATGCTTTTTTCCGGTCCAGGGAGGACCTGGCCTGGCAATTCAGTCTGGACTGTTCCCATGGGGCACAGGGTGAAGACTGATTTGTATATGGCTGGGTCCAAACTGGGCTGGCGTAGTGGGCAAAAGAACGATGGATTTAACCCAGATCTTTTGACTGGGGGAGAATGTTTGCATTGTCAGCATTCCGTCCATCATTTGTTTGCTGTAACACTCTGTAGTGCTTGCTAGCAGCCTTGGTTCGATAGTTCAAGCTATTGTCCTGGCTTTTCACTCTGTTCTCTTGGCCTGGTTGACTTAAGGGGATGATGTAGTATTACGTTTCTATGGCCTACTTTTCTGACTCATCTTCATTCTTCTGCCATGGTGTCTTTTTACCATGTTTTTGCACATGTTGCGGATTCAGTTCCATACAGGGTTCTCCTTGATGTTTCTGGTGAGATGTCTCCTTCCTCACCTCCCTTCTTGGCAGCTGGTCTCTCTTTACCTTCCTATAGCAGATTTGTGACCATCGTCAAGGATCTCTCATTGCATTGGTTCACAGACCCTCCTCCGTTGATGGTATCCCATTCAGAGGTAAGGAATCTGAGGTTAGACTTCTCCATCAGGTAATGCCTTATCTCATAGAGACAAGATCTAGCCGCAGATTCCTTACCGACCCAACCCATCCTCCCCACTCTGTGAACTTATTCTTCCCTTTTCTTTCCAAATGCTTTCTATGTTCTCTATTGCCCTTTATGGGCTAGGAAAAAAACAATATAACTAATAACAAATACTCCTCAACTTAAACTTAAAGTAAATATAACCGTTTTTCATAAAGAAGATTCTTTTTGGGCACACTGTTCCATAGTTATTTCTATACATGGCTCTGCGTTTAGCGCGGAAAGTAACTGTAGAAGAAACTGTTGTCAGCACGTTGGGGATGGGTTTATATGGACTATGTCAGTGTCACGTCTGATGGACGACATTGGTACAGAGTCGCTCAAAACCCTTTACTGGAGCGCAGAGGTTCTGCTATAGAAAAGTTTATAGATCCTGTCTGGTACTTGTGGATAATTTAATGGTAGAAATCTGCGGCTAGAACTTGTCTCTACCAGATAAGGCATTACCAAAGGTAAGTAACTTATTCCTCAACTCAGGAACATTTCACCACTATTGCACCCACATGTGGACATCAGTTCAAGTAATCCATCCCCAAGACACAACCAAGAGTAGACCCTACCACACAACAATTTACAAACAGAAAAATGTAACATGCACACACTACACATGTATTCCCAAAAGATGCATATATTTGCTTTTATTGGCAATGTATGAAAAATTCAGAGCCACAATAGTTGAACCCTACTTCACAACAAATATATCAAGATTTAAGCAACATAAAACTAGTGTGAAAACATGAACAATGAAACAGCTTTCAGGCATCCCTTTTTCCTTCTGTCTGTTATTGGAACCCAGCTTAATTAAAGAACACAGACATCTCAAAGATGATATTGAAGTTACGGAAAATCTCATCCCAAAAAGGCATTAGCATTGTAAGCTGTAATGAGTGAGGTTATTAATTTGGGAGATGAATAACTCTACCAACTCAACAAATCCACTCTGGTGAGATCAAAACACAGTTCAGAGTAAAGCTCTGCTCAACCCTTGGTAGATATGGCACAAGCAACAGGAAATCTCCAGAGAAGTATGTCTTAAGTTCAAGCAGTACCAACAGTTTAAAGGAAAAAACATAACACAAGAACGGTTTAGATTTAGAACAATGGAGAGAGGCTCACTGAGCAAAAACACACCAGTCTATTAAAATATGTTAAGGGAAACAAATTTTAACATGTCTGTGCTTGCCTACCCTTTCTCCAGGCTCGCGCCGGGACACTCCTTGGAGTATCTGAGCGTGCTATAAGTGCAAGTAACTAACAAAACAGATAGGAATGTTTAATGTTTTAGGCAAAAAGCAGCTAGAAAAGGTAAATGGGCAGCATAGTCTCTATTCATAGTTGACTGGCACCTCAGCAGGATTTTAGGCCAACCACGATGGCGTAGGGATAGGAAACACCAAGTGGATAATTTTGGTGAATGTTTTTAACTCTGGACTTAGTTTCGCAATGGAAATTGAAATTCGCCATTGGGGCAATGTTCAGTGGCCATTAAGGGTCCCTTAAAGTTGAATACATCATGAGTGAGCTCTCACTAAAGTAATTGGTTTTGTTGCCAATATTTCCAAGTAGCTCAAACCAGGATTTTGGAGCCACTGAGATCTCTTCACAGCTTGTATAGATTTGCCCAATACACTGGTCTAGGGTTTTTGCTTGGGACTTATTCACTGTTTAACATTTTCCAGTAGACCATAGTTAGAAGCTGTAGTGCTCAGCAGCATGAAACTGTCCTGCCTTTGGTGCAATCCTTGTCCTAGTCCTCCTGAGGTAGAAAAACTGACTAAGTTCAAACATTTTCAAGTTGCTGAGAAAGTTTCTCCTGGTTAGTTCTGGAGCTGCTTTAAGGCACCAAGGGCCAGATGTACTAACCTTTCATGCAACACAGTGGAGCAAGGCATCTATCTTCTAAGATATGGCACCCTTCTGCTCTCCCACAGAACTGGCGCAGTTCAGGTAGCCTAGTGCCAACCCAGGTACCCTTCCACCATGGTGTAAGGCACCTGCATTACAAGGAGAATTGTTTTTGTGCAGGAAGAGGTGCCTTTCTGCACAAAAACAACCCCTCGATTCATTTTCCTCTTTCCGTGTGTGTTGCAAAATGGAAAAGGTACTGGAAATAACTTGGCAAAGTCCTCCCTGGCATGTCCAAATCAAACGAGGTAGTGCTGAAGCCCCTTTTGTTCTGCCTGCAGTTCCTTTCTACTTCCAGATAGCTAATTGCTTCTTAGTGGTTTACGGTTAACACCCATCTGCTCTTCCTGGACTTAAAACCAGGCTATTGTCCTCTAAACCAGAGATGTGAACTTTCCTGGCTCTGCAGGTTTTATGAGAGCCAGTTCTGGCTCCAAGAGCATATACTATATTTTCTCAAAGTTACACTTCCACATAAATTATCATTAATCTGATTTCCCTGTTAAATCGATTTTAGAAATTATGTAAGAAATAACTTTGAAACATTTTTCTAGCATTTTCTTAGCAGAGATAATAAATAAATATGTTAATCCTATGTGGGTCTGTCCAGGGAAAAGTCTAGCAAAGCCTACATAGTGTAAGAGCTCTGGGTTTTATTTCACTGTGGCAGCACACTAACCCCAATATGTAGTGTGACTCATTTTTATACATATTTAAACAGCTGCCCCTGTAGGCTTACAAGGCACACCTTAGGAATCACTTATGAATATGTAAAAATAGGATTCTCCTACAATACAAAGGCAGTTTTCTTTGCATTACAACAGAAGAAGAGCCAGAGTACAGTGGTGTGTCAGGCAAACATATAACTTTGTCCTAGATGTGTGTGGTGTAAATATGTACTGCAGACCATGTATTCTATTGAAACCCAATCCAATGAGAAAACAGAGAAAAACTGTACTAGGAAAATTTCATAACTTGACACAGAAATGAGAATGAAATATGTTACACATGTCCAACATACCATGGAATAGCAATGCTAAGCTGCAACAAAGAGACAGATTTCATAAGAAAAAGCCTCCTCATCTTAGTGAGTCTTGGGCGAAGAACCACATGGAAGTTCCGCTTGTGGCATGCAACCTCTCCACCACCTCTCCATATTTTCCCCTGAAGATGTGTGACTCAGGAACATCCACCCTGATCTGTGATTGAAGAGCATGTGCACCAGAAGCAACCAACAACATGCATACAGTCGGTGGTAGACCATTATACAGGGAGATCTCAGTTCTGTGCAACCCAACACTAGGGATGTGCAATGGTGGGCCACCCATAGACATTACTACTGATACACCATGGACATAAATCTCCAGCTGCAGTATGATAATAACAAGAGTCTCATGTGCACTCTCACATCATCTGCAGTGTGGTGCTCACACTAGGTTATAATGACTGTGTGCCAACAGGCTCAATCCTACTCGTGTCACATGTTTAAGCAGCAAGATGAAAAATCCTTTTTTAAGATTTCAAGGTTGGAAGCACACTTTCCTAGTTTTATTCAAAAATCCTGTTGCTCAACTCTTATTATAATTTAGATGTGTCCTCACTGTCAAATGTCCTTATCTAGTTTAGAATTTTCAGCCTCATATCAACCGATGGAGACTCTTTTGAATTTGAAGATTAATCTGTTCTCTAAACTTTAGCTCTGCTTTTTCTTCATAACTTAGTACTGACTCTGTTCAACACAGCTTATTTTTTATCAAACCTATATCTCTTCTGGTGAACAAACATCTGCAAATAGGATTGCTAGATGGTATTTGGACTGACAAGGCACTTTGTAGCTCAGCAGCTGATACTCCAAATAAATCCATATGACTTCATCACCAGTTTGTGTGCCTCATTCACTCCTTGTACACACGACCAAGGCTATTTGCTGCAGACTCCTGTATTAAGAAATTGGTTCCATATAAAAGATTCTTCATCAATGGTAAGGATAATTTCTGATTCAGCCTATGTCATTAGTGTTCCATTAAATCTACACATAAGATTCACACACAACACTGACATCATTTAAACTCGCCTATTGCAGAAATTATAATCAGTACAGCAGCTTTCGTTTTAGTTGTTTGGGTTTTACATCTTGCAGGAGATATGCTACAATTAACAGTCTTAAACACAACAAAGCCACCCGAGATTGTATTTTGCTTACTATATATCCCTCAGGAATATAGCCGAAATATTCTACAATTGGACATACACAAAAATGTGGGGGGATGGCCCTTCACATTTTTGTGTATGTCCACGAGTAGAATTTGTTGTGTTTAAGCCAATGTTGTGGGGGCCAGCTCACCCTTGAAGCCCCATAGCCTCTAGATCCCTGCCTGCCTTGGATATCCTCCAGGGGTATGTGTTTGGTTACAATTAACAGTGCCAAACCTAAAATAATTCATGTTAGTAGCATGCAAAATGGCATATTCCAAGTGTTTTTAATGTGTTGAAGAGATCAGAAGTAGGAAAATCTTTCTTTGCAGGTACATAATGGTTGTTCTTTAGACAAAATGTGATTACCGTTAGTGGTGGCCTGTGCTCTATTCTTTGGTTGTCCCCTGATGAAGGGGATAGCAGGAGTATCTATGGGATGCAAAGTGCCGGGATGAATGTTTCTCTACATCAAAAAAAACCTGTAGATAGGGTTTTCATATTTTCTTACTCAGTTTGGCATGAACAGTCTCTGTTAATAACTTATCTAAGCATCGTTATATTGCACCCATCTCAAATGCATCACATTGTTGATTCCTGATGAGAGTTAAATATGTTTTGATTATTTAAGACCTTTGAGAGCTATCTGAATTTCTGTGAAAGGACTTCACGTGAAATGAAAATCCATTCATAGGCAGACATTGTAATGAGTTTTTGGCTGGAGTTATTAAAGAAAATATTGTTGATGTTGCTGAAAGAATGTATGGAAACCTGCCACTTGTGTATTGAACCTGTGCTGAACTATTTTAATTATCAACTATAGAGGGTTCTGGCCCATAATCAGTAAGGCTAGGCCATTCTTTGTAAGCTAGCAACAACACGCATTCCAATACTGATTCTTGATAAACCAATTACGTCATCAAATTACACGTGACACTCATAGTGACTGAAAAAAACAATTTTTAATTCCTTGATTTATAAAGGATTTTGAAATTCAATTTTGTCAAAAAACTCAGCTCACAAAATAGTCTATTAATCAATTTACATAAACCACACTAGTTCCATCACATATATACCATATAATATTTGTCACATATATTACATTACACTAATCATAGCGTAGACAATAAATTCTTACAATAATGATAAATGAGCAAGCTCAGGTTCAAAACTATACAAAACATGAAAGATAACAAAAATGAGAAACAAGGAAAAAAAGAAAAAGCCGAAAAGGGTTGAAAGTTATTTTAGAAATGCAGTGTTTCTTTTTTTGAAAACTGAAAAAAAACACAACCCCAATGTGGGCACTGACCAACCAGTGTGTTATTCAGGTAACCAAGACAATTATTTCCATAATGCTTCAAAATATTAGTCACACGTATACAAAAAGAGGTTAGCCTGATAGTGAATACGTGTACACTTGTTTGGTTAGTATTTAGGTCAACGCGTTTCGAACCCCTCAACAACTTTGGGCGGGGTATTCCTCAGGACCTGGAACACAAAAGAGCTGAATAAAGAAATAAACGAGAGAAAGTGCTTGTGTCATCACTTGCAACTCCAATTTTACAAGGCACATCTGCCCTATGAATTCTAGCTATGGTTTACCTCATTTGAGATTATCCAATCTCTTGCCAAAACGTTTGAGTGGCTTTTGCTTAAACACTGTGGAAAAGAAAGAAAAAAAAGAACAGAAAGAAGACAAGAAAAAACTGTGTTAGTCTTTTTTCTGGCACTTGTTGGAGGGAACTATTTTGATTACCAGCTATGGGGTGTGTGGATGATTCTGGCAAATGGTTTTATTTACTTCAAACTCAATAGAAGTTGAGAAATTCTGTTGATAAATATTGATAAGAAAATAGGACAGCAGTGCACTTCGAAGAATGTTATTGCCCACTGGCTCCCATTTAATCGCATTCTGTCACTTGCAGGTGAACCAGGCAAACCAAGCTATGGCAGAGAGGGACGTGATGGTGAGCGTGGTCCCCCTGGAGAGGCTGGTCTGCCTGGAGTTCCTGGTGCCCCTGGCCATCCTGGCCAGCCTGGATATTGTGACCCCTCGTCCTGCAGCCTGCAGGCCATCGCCTCACCTCTATCCGAAAAAGACTTCAATCAGAAAGGGCCTTGAACAGCCTAGCAGAAAGATCCTACCTACATAGCCCTGAAACTAAAGACCAAAACATGGAGACAAAACACACAGAACCCGGCTTCTTTCTGGCAAGCAGACTTTGACATGCTGTGTGTGAAATCTCTTTTGCGAGTTGTATCAGAAGACGGAAGTATTTAATTACGGTGCCTTAAAACAACCTATAGAAGACCTCCTATTTCCCAGAATGAACAAGAGAATCATTCTGAAAGGAACAGTGTTTTCCCCACTCGGTCACCTTCCTCTGGGGTTCAGTACACTAAAAGTCAGAGGACCGACGTTGAACAGGGAGGAGTGTTTACCTCAGCTGTAGCTATTGCCTCCAGTGACACTTATGTAATATAATAATTTGTCATATAAAAAACAGCGACTTTATCAACTCACTGACAGTGATTTTCCCTGTTCATGTACCATACTGTATACTAAGGCTTTGTATCAGATCACTTAGATTTCACTTGTACAGAAAAGGCTTCTGGGCCACTGTTAAAATGCACTTCAAAGGTTCACTGAATGATGCAAATCAAGGATAATGTGTGATTTCTAGCACACCAAAAATCGATAGGTTAGACAGAATAACTCTTCATCCACACACACCTTTCAAGTGGAATTATTTTAAAGAATTTGCATCAAATAGCTTTCATTACTTTTTGTGCTTGTCCTGTGAAGGCGTTTTAAAATCCAGAATCAAATAGACATTGTAACTGAGATTATTTATTTTATATTACCTAAATTGATCTCTCTGGTTGTACAAAGGGAAGAAATAAATTGTGTTTCTTAACATTGGGCATGTTTTTGTGTGACTGATGCCATAGAAGTCTAGAGGAATAGTAGAAGTAAGCCTAAGCAATATCAACCGGGTATAACTTTTACTTTTCCCCTGTTCTTCCTTTTCTATAAACAGTCCGCCTTTCCAAATATGTTTCACACTGCTGTATAAAGTACTTGCTACTTTAAACATTTATGAACTCTCTTAGTTTCTTTCTCCCTTCAGAATGAAATAAAGCTTTTTTTTTCAGTAGTTGCTCATTTTGCTTTTAGTTTCAACAACTTTTTAATGTAAAGAATTTTTGTCGTGCATTTTCTGTCAGTGTACAGACTCTTGTCTGTTTTTCTGTTTGTTGGTTGCAACGTGACCAGACTCTTGAGATAGACTAACTAGAAGAAGGAAAGGATTCACGCTGTCAAGACTTCAGTTTAAATGTCTTGCACTGTTATATATTGTGTTTTATACTTAACCACTTTCTCAGATGAAGGCTGAAATAATGATGGCCTGTGAACAACAATCTTATTAGGCTAGTTTGCGTCAGAATGTGACAATAGAGGCACTGGTTCAAAGGCGAATCACAGTATGACAGAAGTGTAAGTATTAAAACACAAGGAAGAGACAAAATGTATCTGGGAGCCACTATACTGTAAATAAGTGCATCTTATGAAACATAAAATCCCACAAAGCCTGATTCTGTGCTTCAGAGCAACAGAACGATTTTGAAATCGTGCATATCCGTGCTGCTGTTAGGCTTGGAAGGTTTCCCAAAGGTGCAGGATAGAGGCATTAAGTGATGCATAAATTATGCAAAAAGGAAGCTGAGAACTCTGGGTAGTTCTCAGGTTTAGGTGGAAAGCAGCTCCAGTACAGAGCACTCTCAACACCAGCGACACTCTAAATTTGCTCACCTCAAATGTCTGCTTTTCTATCAAATTCTTTAAGCGTAGGATTAGCACAGTGCCATCCATGCAGAGATGGAAAGTGACAAAGTCTTTAGCCATTTCTACAACAAAGTCTTTATTCATAGGATCAGCACAGTGCTATCCATGCTTTTTATGCATATATATATTCATACACATATAGAATTTAGATGTTTTATACCTCTTTTTATGTGTTTCTCTATAGTGAGTTATCGTCTCCTGCCTGTCTTAGGGAGGAGTGTGTTTTTGCTGTTCCTTGTACCCAGGAGAGGCCTCTGTATTGCCTGCTAAATGCAAAAAGAACAATTGATGGATAGATTGCGGAACAATGTCATGCATTCACCCCAGTACAGAGATCTGGGTCCCTTGCTCACTGTGCCACTGGATTCAAGGTAGCCTGGCTGAAGAAGGGTGACATACCCTGAAACCGGTCCCAGGATGCTTTTTTCCGGTCCAGGGAGGACCTGGCCTGGCAATTCAGTCTGGACTGTTCCCATGGGGCACAGGGTGAAGACTGATTTGTATATGGCTGGGTCCAAACTGGGCTGGCGTAGTGGGCAAAAGAACGATGGATTTAACCCAGATCTTTTGACTGGGGGAGAATGTTTGCATTGTCAGCATTCCGTCCATCATTTGTTTGCTGTAACACTCTGTAGTGCTTGCTAGCAGCCTTGGTTCGATAGTTCAAGCTATTGTCCTGGCTTTTCACTCTGTTCTCTTGGCCTGGTTGACTTAAGGGGATGATGTAGTATTACGTTTCTATGGCCTACTTTTCTGACTCATCTTCATTCTTCTGCCATGGTGTCTTTTTACCATGTTTTTGCACATGTTGCGGATTCAGTTCCATACAGGGTTCTCCTTGATGTTTCTGGTGAGATGTCTCCTTCCTCACCTCCCTTCTTGGCAGCTGGTCTCTCTTTACCTTCCTATAGCAGATTTGTGACCATCGTCAAGGATCTCTCATTGCATTGGTTCACAGACCCTCCTCCGTTGATGGTATCCCATTCAGAGGTAAGGAATCTGAGGTTAGACTTCTCCATCAGGTAATGCCTTATCTCATAAAAACAAGATCTAGCCGCAGATTCCTTACCGACCCAACCCATCCTCCCCACTCTGTGAACTTATTCTTCCCTTTTCTTTCCAAATGCTTTCTATGTTCTCTATTGCCCTTTATGGGCTAGGAAAAAAACAATATAACTAATAACAAATACTCCTCAACTTAAACTTAAAGTAAATATAACCGTTTTTCATAAAGAAGATTCTTTTTGGGCACACTGTTCCATAGTTATTTCTATACATGGCTCTGCGTTTAGCGCGGAAAGTAACTGTAGAAGAAACTGTTGTCAGCACGTTGGGGATGGGTTTATATGGACTATGTCAGTGTCACGTCTGATGGACGACATTGGTACAGAGTCGCTCAAAACCCTTTACTGGAGCGCAGAGGTTCTGCTATAGAAAAGTTTATAGATCCTGTCTGGTACTTGTGGATAATTTAATGGTAGAAATCTGCGGCTAGAACTTGTCTCTACCAGATAAGGCATTACCAAAGGTAAGTAACTTATTCCTCAACTCAGGAACATTTCACCACTATTGCACCCACATGTGGACATCAGTTCAAGTAATCCATCCCCAAGACACAACCAAGAGTAGACCCTACCACACAACAATTTACAAACAGAAAAATGTAACATGCACACACTACACATGTATTCCCAAAAGATGCATATATTTGCTTTTATTGGCAATGTATGAAAAATTCAGAGCCACAATAGTTGAACCCTACTTCACAACAAATATATCAAGATTTAAGCAACATAAAACTAGTGTGAAAACATGAACAATGAAACAGCTTTCAGGCATCCCTTTTTCCTTCTGTCTGTTATTGGAACCCAGCTTAATTAAAGAACACAGACATCTCAAAGATGATATTGAAGTTACGGAAAATCTCATCCCAAAAAGGCATTAGCATTGTAAGCTGTAATGAGTGAGGTTATTAATTTGGGAGATGAATAACTCTACCAACTCAACAAATCCACTCTGGTGAGATCAAAACACAGTTCAGAGTAAAGCTCTGCTCAACCCTTGGTAGATATGGCACAAGCAACAGGAAATCTCCAGAGAAGTATGTCTTAAGTTCAAGCAGTACCAACAGTTTAAAGGAAAAAACATAACACAAGAACGGTTTAGATTTAGAACAATGGAGAGAGGCTCACTGAGCAAAAACACACCAGTCTATTAAAATATGTTAAGGGAAACAAATTTTAACATGTCTGTGCTTGCCTACCCTTTCTCCAGGCTCGCGCCGGGACACTCCTTGGAGTATCTGAGCGTGCTATAAGTGCAAGTAACTAACAAAACAGATAGGAATGTTTAATGTTTTAGGCAAAAAGCAGCTAGAAAAGGTAAATGGGCAGCATAGTCTCTATTCATAGTTGACTGGCACCTCAGCAGGATTTTAGGCCAACCACGATGGCGTAGGGATAGGAAACACCAAGTGGATAATTTTGGTGAATGTTTTTAACTCTGGACTTAGTTTCGCAATGGAAATTGAAATTCGCCATTGGGGCAATGTTCAGTGGCCATTAAGGGTCCCTTAAAGTTGAATACATCATGAGTGAGCTCTCACTAAAGTAATTGGTTTTGTTGCCAATATTTCCAAGTAGCTCAAACCAGGATTTTGGAGCCACTGAGATCTCTTCACAGCTTGTATAGATTTGCCCAATACACTGGTCTAGGGTTTTTGCTTGGGACTTATTCACTGTTTAACATTTTCCAGTAGACCATAGTTAGAAGCTGTAGTGCTCAGCAGCATGAAACTGTCCTGCCTTTGGTGCAATCCTTGTCCTAGTCCTCCTGAGGTAGAAAAACTGACTAAGTTCAAACATTTTCAAGTTGCTGAGAAAGTTTCTCCTGGTTAGTTCTGGAGCTGCTTTAAGGCACCAAGGGCCAGATGTACTAACCTTTCATGCAACACAGTGGAGCAAGGCATCTATCTTCTAAGATATGGCACCCTTCTGCTCTCCCACAGAACTGGCGCAGTTCAGGTAGCCTAGTGCCAACCCAGGTACCCTTCCACCATGGTGTAAGGCACCTGCATTACAAGGAGAATTGTTTTTGTGCAGGAAGAGGTGCCTTTCTGCACAAAAACAACCCCTCGATTCATTTTCCTCTTTCCGTGTGTGTTGCAAAATGGAAAAGGTACTGGAAATAACTTGGCAAAGTCCTCCCTGGCATGTCCAAATCAAACGAGGTAGTGCTGAAGCCCCTTTTGTTCTGCCTGCAGTTCCTTTCTACTTCCAGATAGCTAATTGCTTCTTAGTGGTTTACGGTTAACACCCATCTGCTCTTCCTGGACTTAAAACCAGGCTATTGTCCTCTAAACCAGAGATGTGAACTTTCCTGGCTCTGCAGGTTTTATGAGAGCCAGTTCTGGCTCCAAGAGCATATACTATATTTTCTCAAAGTTACACTTCCACATAAATTATCATTAATCTGATTTCCCTGTTAAATCGATTTTAGAAATTATGTAAGAAATAACTTTGAAACATTTTTCTAGCATTTTCTTAGCAGAGATAATAAATAAATATGTTAATCCTATGTGGGTCTGTCCAGGGAAAAGTCTAGCAAAGCCTACATAGTGTAAGAGCTCTGGGTTTTATTTCACTGTGGCAGCACACTAACCCCAATATGTAGTGTGACTCATTTTTATACATATTTAAACAGCTGCCCCTGTAGGCTTACAAGGCACACCTTAGGAATCACTTATGAATATGTAAAAATAGGATTCTCCTACAATACAAAGGCAGTTTTCTTTGCATTACAACAGAAGAAGAGCCAGAGTACAGTGGTGTGTCAGGCAAACATATAACTTTGTCCTAGATGTGTGTGGTGTAAATATGTACTGCAGACCATGTATTCTATTGAAACCCAATCCAATGAGAAAACAGAGAAAAACTGTACTAGGAAAATTTCATAACTTGACACAGAAATGAGAATGAAATATGTTACACATGTCCAACATACCATGGAATAGCAATGCTAAGCTGCAACAAAGAGACAGATTTCATAAGAAAAAGCCTCCTCATCTTAGTGAGTCTTGGGCGAAGAACCACATGGAAGTTCCGCTTGTGGCATGCAACCTCTCCACCACCTCTCCATATTTTCCCCTGAAGATGTGTGACTCAGGAACATCCACCCTGATCTGTGATTGAAGAGCATGTGCACCAGAAGCAACCAACAACATGCATACAGTCGGTGGTAGACCATTATACAGGGAGATCTCAGTTCTGTGCAACCCAACACTAGGGATGTGCAATGGTGGGCCACCCATAGACATTACTACTGATACACCATGGACATAAATCTCCAGCTGCAGTATGATAATAACAAGAGTCTCATGTGCACTCTCACATCATCTGCAGTGTGGTGCTCACACTAGGTTATAATGACTGTGTGCCAACAGGCTCAATCCTACTCGTGTCACATGTTTAAGCAGCAAGATGAAAAATCCTTTTTTAAGATTTCAAGGTTGGAAGCACACTTTCCTAGTTTTATTCAAAAATCCTGTTGCTCAACTCTTATTATAATTTAGATGTGTCCTCACTGTCAAATGTCCTTATCTAGTTTAGAATTTTCAGCCTCATATCAACCGATGGAGACTCTTTTGAATTTGAAGATTAATCTGTTCTCTAAACTTTAGCTCTGCTTTTTCTTCATAACTTAGTACTGACTCTGTTCAACACAGCTTATTTTTTATCAAACCTATATCTCTTCTGGTGAACAAACATCTGCAAATAGGATTGCTAGATGGTATTTGGACTGACAAGGCACTTTGTAGCTCAGCAGCTGATACTCCAAATAAATCCATATGACTTCATCACCAGTTTGTGTGCCTCATTCACTCCTTGTACACACGACCAAGGCTATTTGCTGCAGACTCCTGTATTAAGAAATTGGTTCCATATAAAAGATTCTTCATCAATGGTAAGGATAATTTCTGATTCAGCCTATGTCATTAGTGTTCCATTAAATCTACACATAAGATTCACACACAACACTGACATCATTTAAACTCGCCTATTGCAGAAATTATAATCAGTACAGCAGCTTTCGTTTTAGTTGTTTGGGTTTTACATCTTGCAGGAGATATGCTACAATTAACAGTCTTAAACACAACAAAGCCACCCGAGATTGTATTTTGCTTACTATATATCCCTCAGGAATATAGCCGAAATATTCTACAATTGGACATACACAAAAATGTGGGGGGATGGCCCTTCACATTTTTGTGTATGTCCACGAGTAGAATTTGTTGTGTTTAAGCCAATGTTGTGGGGGCCAGCTCACCCTTGAAGCCCCATAGCCTCTAGATCCCTGCCTGCCTTGGATATCCTCCAGGGGTATGTGTTTGGTTACAATTAACAGTGCCAAACCTAAAATAATTCATGTTAGTAGCATGCAAAATGGCATATTCCAAGTGTTTTTAATGTGTTGAAGAGATCAGAAGTAGGAAAATCTTTCTTTGCAGGTACATAATGGTTGTTCTTTAGACAAAATGTGATTACCGTTAGTGGTGGCCTGTGCTCTATTCTTTGGTTGTCCCCTGATGAAGGGGATAGCAGGAGTATCTATGGGATGCAAAGTGCCGGGATGAATGTTTCTCTACATCAAAAAAAACCTGTAGATAGGGTTTTCATATTTTCTTACTCAGTTTGGCATGAACAGTCTCTGTTAATAACTTATCTAAGCATCGTTATATTGCACCCATCTCAAATGCATCACATTGTTGATTCCTGATGAGAGTTAAATATGTTTTGATTATTTAAGACCTTTGAGAGCTATCTGAATTTCTGTGAAAGGACTTCACGTGAAATGAAAATCCATTCATAGGCAGACATTGTAATGAGTTTTTGGCTGGAGTTATTAAAGAAAATATTGTTGATGTTGCTGAAAGAATGTATGGAAACCTGCCACTTGTGTATTGAACCTGTGCTGAACTATTTTAATTATCAACTATAGAGGGTTCTGGCCCATAATCAGTAAGGCTAGGCCATTCTTTGTAAGCTAGCAACAACACGCATTCCAATACTGATTCTTGATAAACCAATTACGTCATCAAATTACACGTGACACTCATAGTGACTGAAAAAAACAATTTTTAATTCCTTGATTTATAAAGGATTTTGAAATTCAATTTTGTCAAAAAACTCAGCTCACAAAATAGTCTATTAATCAATTTACATAAACCACACTAGTTCCATCACATATATACCATATAATATTTGTCACATATATTACATTACACTAATCATAGCGTAGACAATAAATTCTTACAATAATGATAAATGAGCAAGCTCAGGTTCAAAACTATACAAAACATGAAAGATAACAAAAATGAGAAACAAGGAAAAAAAGAAAAAGCCGAAAAGGGTTGAAAGTTATTTTAGAAATGCAGTGTTTCTTTTTTTGAAAACTGAAAAAAAACACAACCCCAATGTGGGCACTGACCAACCAGTGTGTTATTCAGGTAACCAAGACAATTATTTCCATAATGCTTCAAAATATTAGTCACACGTATACAAAAAGAGGTTAGCCTGATAGTGAATACGTGTACACTTGTTTGGTTAGTATTTAGGTCAACGCGTTTCGAACCCCTCAACAACTTTGGGCGGGGTATTCCTCAGGACCTGGAACACAAAAGAGCTGAATAAAGAAATAAACGAGAGAAAGTGCTTGTGTCATCACTTGCAACTCCAATTTTACAAGGCACATCTGCCCTATGAATTCTAGCTATGGTTTACCTCATTTGAGATTATCCAATCTCTTGCCAAAACGTTTGAGTGGCTTTTGCTTAAACACTGTGGAAAAGAAAGAAAAAAAAGAACAGAAAGAAGACAAGAAAAAACTGTGTTAGTCTTTTTTCTGGCACTTGTTGGAGGGAACTATTTTGATTACCAGCTATGGGGTGTGTGGATGATTCTGGCAAATGGTTTTATTTACTTCAAACTCAATAGAAGTTGAGAAATTCTGTTGATAAATATTGATAAGAAAATAGGACAGCAGTGCACTTCGAAGAATGTTATTGCCCACTGGCTCCCATTTAATCGCATTCTGTCACTTGCAGGTGAACCAGGCAAACCAAGCTATGGCAGAGAGGGACGTGATGGTGAGCGTGGTCCCCCTGGAGAGGCTGGTCTGCCTGGAGTTCCTGGTGCCCCTGGCCATCCTGGCCAGCCTGGATATTGTGACCCCTCGTCCTGCAGCCTGCAGGCCATCGCCTCACCTCTATCCGAAAAAGACTTCAATCAGAAAGGGCCTTGAACAGCCTAGCAGAAAGATCCTACCTACATAGCCCTGAAACTAAAGACCAAAACATGGAGACAAAACACACAGAACCCGGCTTCTTTCTGGCAAGCAGACTTTGACATGCTGTGTGTGAAATCTCTTTTGCGAGTTGTATCAGAAGACGGAAGTATTTAATTACGGTGCCTTAAAACAACCTATAGAAGACCTCCTATTTCCCAGAATGAACAAGAGAATCATTCTGAAAGGAACAGTGTTTTCCCCACTCGGTCACCTTCCTCTGGGGTTCAGTACACTAAAAGTCAGAGGACCGACGTTGAACAGGGAGGAGTGTTTACCTCAGCTGTAGCTATTGCCTCCAGTGACACTTATGTAATATAATAATTTGTCATATAAAAAACAGCGACTTTATCAACTCACTGACAGTGATTTTCCCTGTTCATGTACCATACTGTATACTAAGGCTTTGTATCAGATCACTTAGATTTCACTTGTACAGAAAAGGCTTCTGGGCCACTGTTAAAATGCACTTCAAAGGTTCACTGAATGATGCAAATCAAGGATAATGTGTGATTTCTAGCACACCAAAAATCGATAGGTTAGACAGAATAACTCTTCATCCACACACACCTTTCAAGTGGAATTATTTTAAAGAATTTGCATCAAATAGCTTTCATTACTTTTTGTGCTTGTCCTGTGAAGGCGTTTTAAAATCCAGAATCAAATAGACATTGTAACTGAGATTATTTATTTTATATTACCTAAATTGATCTCTCTGGTTGTACAAAGGGAAGAAATAAATTGTGTTTCTTAACATTGGGCATGTTTTTGTGTGACTGATGCCATAGAAGTCTAGAGGAATAGTAGAAGTAAGCCTAAGCAATATCAACCGGGTATAACTTTTACTTTTCCCCTGTTCTTCCTTTTCTATAAACAGTCCGCCTTTCCAAATATGTTTCACACTGCTGTATAAAGTACTTGCTACTTTAAACATTTATGAACTCTCTTAGTTTCTTTCTCCCTTCAGAATGAAATAAAGCTTTTTTTTCAGTAGTTGCTCATTATGCTTTTAGTTTCAACAACTTTTTAATGTAAAGAATTTTTGTCGTGCATTTTCTGTCAGTGTACAGACTCTTGTCTGTTTTTCTGTTTGTTGGTTGCAACGTGACCAGACTCTTGAGATAGACTAACTAGAAGAAGGAAAGGATTCACGCTGTCAAGACTTCAGTTTAAATGTCTTGCACTGTTATATATTGTGTTTTATACTTAACCACTTTCTCAGATGAAGGCTGAAATAATGATGGCCTGTGAACAACAATCTTATTAGGCTAGTTTGCGTCAGAATGTGACAATAGAGGCACTGGTTCAAAGGCGAATCACAGTATGACAGAAGTGTAAGTATTAAAACACAAGGAAGAGACAAAATGTATCTGGGAGCCACTATACTGTTAGAAGCTAGCTTTAGATTTCAAAGTCGGGGATGGAGGAGGGATAGGGAAAATAAGAGAAAAGAAATATCGATAGTAGGGGGACAGGAAGAAAGGACATAGACAAGAAAAGGGTGTACCGCAAAGTCATCAAGAAAATATAGATTGCGATTCATGCAGCTATTAAAACACCACATTATAAGGCTACAAATTGCTTGTAAACCGCAAATCAAAAAACAGCCTTACTAACCTCAATGCACCTTGTTGGTTTTTATTTATTCTGATAAAATACTGATTATACATTACAAAAAAAACGGAGGGAACTCAGAATAAGATGGCAAAAAAGTAAAATAAAAATATGGATATTATACACATATCAATAACCCCTTGGACTCTGGTGACGGAACCACTCCGTCACAGCCATGGGTGGGCTGTGCTAATGACGGAGTGGTACCGTCACGGCCCCGCCAGCGCGCCTGCGCGGCATTAATTCCGTGCCTGCGCTGAGCGTTCCATTGAGCGGGCGGGGCCGTGACGAAACCACTCTGTCACAAGCACCATGGCTGGTGATGGAGTGGTTCCGTCACCAGCATAGCGGCGCCGCGCGGCCCCTCTGCCCCCCAGCGCTGCGGCGGAATTAGCACCGCGGCCAAGGGGTTAAAGCCGATGTCTGTCTCCAGATTACAGACGTAGAGAAAACGTCTTGAATTGTATGCATCAATCAACACACATATTCATGCATCATAAATCAGGATTTCCTTATTTTTTGTATATTACCTTACACTACTGACAAAAGAGAATGTTCCAGCCATTTTTTAAATTTAGTATAGGGAACATCTGTGTTTCAAGTAACAAAAAGGATATTTACAAACATTTTCAATGTCGCTTTCTACCTTATTTACAGGCTTAAAAGGCTTATAGAAAAAAGGTTAGAGTAAGTATGTAAATGCGGGGAAATGTTTGGACACCTTTGATATTTTAGAGGGCATGCAGAAATAGGTTCTGCTCGGATGAAATATTTTGCAAAGGCTCATAGGTGCCGCTTCTGCTAATGAGAATTCCCAAAGGTGGAATATCTGTCAGTAAATACTCCAGGAGTTGTTTGTGAATCCCCAAAAAACAGTTTGAGCATTTCTCCTAAATGAACTAGGAAAGCTACAGTAATAGATTTGAGGAATCTTAAAGCAATTCTTGCACAAATGTACTTGTGCATGAAAAAGCTCCTAAAGAGCAAAGCATAGCTTTAAAACCATGCAGACAATTAAATTAGTCCATTGTAGAAAGAGAGAACGACCAGGAAAGCTCAGGTAAAAAAAAGCTAAGAATTAAACCTTGCTTTAGTTCACATAGACAGAATGAGAACCCGTTGCAATGATGCTGGACTACACAGAATTTATTGCAGTCTGAAGACGTGTGTGTATGATGAGTCGCATGATCATATTAGAAAACTATAATGAAGAGATAGATGCATAGATTCTTGTGCAGTAAAAGATCCATTACATGACCTTGTATTAAAGAACTTAGGGCCAGATGTAGGTAAATGAGAAATACCAAATTCTTAATAGCGAATTTTACCGATTCGCTATTAAAAAATCGATATTTTCTATGTAGGTAAAGATTCGGTAAAAAATACTGAATCCGTATTATTCCTTATTACCGAATCGGTAATTGAGATTCAGTAATAAGGAATACCTACCCATTCATTTCTATGGGATTGGAGGCCCGTAGGAATGAATGTGAAGACATTCAGTATTAGCGATTCGGTATTACCGAATCGGTAATACCGGGAGGTATTTCAAGGGTGCCAGGGTGTCCAAAGGACACCCTGTTGCACCCCTGAAATGTGTATCTGTGCACATGTGGCACACATCCATGCCCTAAGGGCATGGATGTGTGCCACATGGCACTTTGAAAAAAGCAAAAAAGTGCTTTTTTAAGGGAAATCGGAAATTACCACCAACTTGAAGTTGGTGGTAATTACTGATTTCTTAAGGCTCAGAAGCACTCTTCAATGTGCTTCCTACATTGCATTTAAGGAATCAGTATTACCCATTCCTTAAATGCAAGAGCATTAAGGAATTGGTATCAAGGAATCGACATTTACCGATTCCTTATTTACCGATTCCTTACCTACACTAGGAATGGCTAAATACAGGTCGGTAACACTGAAATTTACCGAATTTCGGCGTTACCGACCGGTATTTACCCACCTACATCTGGCCCTTAACTAAGAAGCAAGGAGAGATTCAGAATGCAAGAGGAGCAATATAGGAGAACTGGTAGAAATTACTCAGAAATATTTAATTTTGCTCATCATTTCCTCAATCAGTACTTGATGAAAATAAATAAATTCAATGAAAAGGCACTGTTTACTCAAATTTGGTCAAAAGTTGTGATTACCTGTATTGCTACAGGATTAATTATACAGTGGCATTTTTCAAAATCTGTGGGTCCGGTAGTTCACTGATAACCTACTGATAAATGTTAGGTCATTGTTCAAGATCCTATTTCCAACCTTCCAGTTTGTCTTGCTTCTATATTCATCATGCAATGGATAAGGAAACCCATACACCACATTTGTGGTAATATGGTTTATTCATGATAAATTTATGATATACTTAATTATAGAGGAAATGTTAATTCACTTCATAAATGCACAGGTAACATATTTGCTCAATTGTTAATTCCCGCGGAGGTCCCCTGGGCAGACATTAATGTGTTATTGGATTAAAGACCTATAAAAGGTCTAAATGAGTCCTTGCTGGATACTGCTGTTTATTTTATAAGAAACAAAGGGGCCTATTTATGGGGATTGAGCAAGGCAGTGCAGCAAGTCAACTTGCTTGCGCTGCCCTGTGTCAAAGTGAAAGGGCAGAAATGCACTGTATCTATGGTATTCTTCGCATTCCTGTCCTTTCCCCCTGTGCTGGTGCCATTTCAGCAGCATAGCGCCAACTCAAGCAACCTTGCAGCATGGTGCAAGGGTGTCTGCGTTGCATGGAGGATTGTGTTTGTGCAGGAAGGACCTTCTTGCAGAAAAGTAATCCTGGTAGGCTTTTCCCTCTTTCTATTTGTGCTGCAGAATGAAGAATACATAGAAAGAGGATAAAACAAGGACAAATAAAATAATTTCTCCTCGTTGCACCTTCGCTGGGTAAGCATAAGATTTTGTTTCATCCCCAGGTGTCCATGGTCTTGTAACTCTGGGGACGCATCACAATCCATGGGTGTTGTGTGGGAACAACCACCGTAAAGACCATGGAGCATGCCTCCCTAGGGCAGAGTAAGGTAATTCAGCGATTTGCGCTGCCTTGCCTTACTCCATATCTGTGAGGCCATTCAAAGTTATGGTAAGTGGCTTTGCATGGCCTTACAAAATATAATTTGGTGGTTTGTGCCGCTGTTGCATCATAAAAAATTGATGCATCAGTGGTGCAAGAGGCTCATAAATATGCCCCAAAGTCTTTTGTTAGCATTCATCTAACTACACAGACTGTATTCCGCAGTTTTGTGATGGTTTTAGAAAATCAGCTTGTGATGAATGTTGTAAAAGAAGGTAAATGTTTAGGATTATCTGATGGAGACTTCTACCTGCATATTTCTTACCTTTGAATTTCCCAGGCAACAGGCTGGATCTGGAAACTTTTTTGCTGAGCAATACCCTTTGCGCATGCCATCGGGTTACTCCATGCGGCTCGGCATGACGTTGTAGGCATCGTTAGCGTCGAATATGTTTTGGTGCCTATATAGGTGCCACCCAGGCACATGAACATGAGTTCTCTTCTTTCCGTGCCAGTTAAGCGCTGAAAGAGCTACCCCTCTGCTGCTTTTTGGCAGGTTTTTTCTCAATGTTTTTGTTGACTTCAATATTTTTTTGGGCTTTGTGTGTGAGGGATGTCTTCGAGGAAGACAGGGTTTAAACCACTGGGGGCGGTCCCCACACAATGTTGGTCATTGATCCCCACCTCGTATGCCTAAGGTGTCTCAAGCACGACCACGATCCGATGTCATGGTCAGACTGTCGGGCCATGGCTCCTAAGACCTTGAGGGTGTGTGCTTTGAAGCTCCAAGCAGCCCAACAACTGTCAAGCGAGACTCCATGGAGGTCCCGGTCCCGATCGAGGAAGAGGAGGTTGCAGGGCTGCTCCTGAAGCCCAAAGTCCTCTTCATCCCACTCGAGGTCATCAGGACACTCGGGGAAGAGGCACAAGATAAAAAAGAAGTTCAAGCAGACTCCGTCTTCACTTCGGATGTCATCCGTCGACGAAGGAGGTAAAGAGCACCTGTTCTCTAGGCATGGTTCTGCAGAGCCGGCACCAGGGTCGACTTTGCGCCTCCTTCGTTTTCCAGGAGCCGAAGTGAATTTGAATTTTTTGAATTTAAAAACATTTATTGAGCGCGCTTATACCATGCGGTTTCATGGCGCTTTTCGGATTGCGAGACACCAGCAGTAGCAGAGGGTGTTTAGGCAGCAAAGGCTCGAGAGAAAAGCAGGGTTTTGAGACTTTTCCGGAACTCTATGTAAGAGGAGGAGGTACGGAGTTCCACAGGGAGGGAGTTCCAGAACGCGGGGGCAAGGACCGCAAATTTTGTTCCACCAGCCTTTTTCTTTTTAAATCGGGGGATAGTCAGGAGTGCCATGTGGGTGGAGCGGAGCTCTCTACCCGGTATATAAGGCTTAATGGCAGAGCATATGAACTCCGGAGCGGTGCCCATTTTGGCCTGAAAGGTAAGGCAGCCAAGCTTGAATAAGGCTCGCTCTTTCACAGGCAACCAGTGTAATGCCTGCAATAGGGGGGTGGCACGATGAAATTTAGGCAGGCCGAGAATCAGGCGGGCAGCCTGGTTCTGCACTAGTTGCAGACGGTGGATCGCATAGGCCGGCGCGCCATTATAGATTATGTTGCCATAATCGAGGCGGGAGAGCACCATTGCCATCACTATGATTTTGAGGGCCGGGAGGGAGAAAAAGCGAGAAATCTTCCTGATTGTTCTGAGGGAGAAGAAGCAGGAAGACACCACAGAACTAACCTGGGGGTGAACAGAAAGTTGGGGATTAAGGAAGATACCAAGAGTTTTGACTTTGGGAACAGGGAGTGGGGGGACACCAAGTGGGAGGGGCCAGTGGGACGGGGACCAGGGACTGCAACCACCTCCGGTCAAGACTAGTTCTGTCTTGTCCGGGTTGAGTTTGAGGTGGTTGCAGTTCATCCAGTCCTGAATGAGCAACATAACCGTTTGGACATTCTGGGCGGATGAAGGGGAGTGGGAGAGGTTAAAGATAAGCTGGAGGTCATCGGCGTAATTGAACACCGTGACCTCGAGCTGCTGCAACATAAAAATGAGGGGGTAGATGTATAAATTAAACAAAAGGGGGGAAAGTGAGGAGCCCTGGGGAACACCACACAGTACCTTGCGGGAGGCGGCAGTGAAACCAGCAAGATGGACCGCCTGAGCCCTCTCGCTCAGGAAGGACTCGAGCCACGCGAAGGCTGGGCCCTCTATGCCCGCCGCCCTGACACGGGTGAGGAGGATGGAGTGGTCCACCGTGTCAAAAGCGGCGGACAGATCTAAAAGGATGAGGGCCTGCGGAAGGTTGGTGTCAATGCCCTCGCGTAGGCTGTCCATCATGGAGATCACCACCTTCTCCGTAGAGTGGAGGGGCCGAAAGCCCGCCTGGCAAGGGGAGAGGCAGTGATTGATCTCCACGTGGGTGCTCAGGGTGCTGGTCACATGAGTTTCTAAGACCTTACCCAGGTAAGGCAAGAGGGAGATGGGACGATAGTTAGAAGGGGGCAGAGGGTCGGCACCTGCTTTTTTTAAAATAGGAATGACGACTGCAGATTTGTGGGGAGTGGGGACAACCCCATTGCTGAGTGAATCATTGAGAAGTGTGAGGGCCGGAGTAGGGCAGGCTAGGAAGATTTGTCTCAGGATGTGAGCAGGGGCAAAGTCCAGGGGGGAGCCCGACTTCACCCTTTGGAGCAGAGGGAGGAGTGTGGCTTTGGTCAGGAAGGGAAAGGATGTCAGTTTAGGGATAGTGGGGGGGGAGAAGGATTAATGAATGTGGAGGATGGGGGCGGAATATTGGTCTTGATCTTTGCGACCTTTTCAACGAGGAAATCGTTGAGCGAATCGCAGAGGGATTGGGAGGGAGGGATCGTGGCCGTAGCTCTATCGGATGAGGCCAGTTCGTGCACCGTGACCCACGTATTTGAGCAGGCCAATCCCTCTGGTGAGCCTTGTGGGTTGTCAGGGGCCTCGTTGGATTCAACGCCATTGGTTCCAGCCTCGGCACTGGTGGGGTCCCAGGGATCTGATAACGGATTTGGGTCGATGACGGTCATGCCACCGCAACCTTTTCTCGGCATCAGACCTGAAGTCGATGCCTGTGGTGCTGCCGGTGCCCATCAGTGAGCCAACCCCATCCTCATTCCCGATGGCACGGAAGCAGAATGACGTTGCTCAACACTGATTCTGACGTTGATTGAATCCAAGGGTTCTATGTTGTTGCCTGAGCATTTTGTGGATGTGCTAGGCTTGGGAGAGGAATGGGAGGGGTCTGTGGGCCCTCTTAAACACCAGGATGACTCTCAAGAGCAGTTGGACTGGTATGGGGAACTTGGAGAAGCTAGTGGCCTGGACACTTCTCCAGATACTGGCATGCTCTCTCCTCCAATTGTGGCTATGGATGATGGGGAATCATATGCCATGGTGGTTAAAAGAGCAGCTGAGGTCCTTGGACTGGAGCTGCCCTCGGTGGAGGTCAGGACTAATAACCTAACCAAAGTGCTTCAGCCTGGGTCTTCCACTTAAGAACCCTTGTTACCACTTAAATAAATGTTTACTGATGTCCTTCCAGGCATGTCATTCAAGTCTAGGACAAGAGTTCCTGTGAATAGGACAATTACCAGCCACCATCGCCCAGAGCCAACACCCCAGAAAGTTTGGTGGTGCAGGCCTTTACGTCCCATGGCACGTTCCCTTTTGTCCCTCCGGATAGGGAATCCAAGAGGCTGGATTAATTTGGGAAGAAAATGTTTTCTACTACCTGCTTGGCATTGCGGTCAGTAAATATTGTGTGCTTATTGGGCAGTTTCACCCACTCTCTTTGAGAGACGGTTGTGCAAGTGTTGTCACAAGTCCCTAAGGAGGACCAGTCTGTGCTCTCTCAAGTTGTTAAGGACAGGAGAGATGAAGCAGAATTCACCATCAAGTGTGGCCTTGATAAGATTGATTTGCTGGGCAGATTGATTTCCACGACAGTGGCCTTGAGGCGCCATGCCTGGCTTAGGACTACTGGCTGCTCAGGAGAGGTCCAGGTGAATCTGATGGGCATGCTCAGTGATGGACCCTGCTTTTTTGGGTAAAAGGCCCCAGTGAGGTTCAAGGACTCTCGAGCTACGGCCAGATCCTTGGCCCTCTCTACTACACCTCATGGCCAGTCTGCCTTATGCTTCTTTCATGGCAACGGAAGGGGTTTCCAGCCACGTCAGCCCTATCCTAGCCACTGTCCTGTGCAGGCTTCCCAAGCTGTGCAAGGACCTGGACGTGGTTCATTCTACCCTAGGAATGGAAGTCAGAAGTCATCTGCCACCCTGCCCTCAGTAGCCGCAGCCTCCAAGCACCCTAGTCTGACTCTGCAAGACCACACCACTCCAGTTGGCAGTCAAATTCATCATCATTTCCCCTGCGGGAGGCCCATAGCATCGGACAAGTGGGTCTTGCAGATCATTCTCTCCCTTGCCTTTCCTTTCCTCCTCCCATTCTGCCAAATCAGGAATGTCTGACCGAGGGTCATTTAAAATTGCTCCAGGAGGAAGTTACAGTTTTCTTTCCAAAGTGACCCATAGAAAGGGTCTTGGTTTCAGAAGTAGGCAGTGACTGTTATTCCAGCTAACTTCTGATTCTGAAGAAAACCAAGGATCTGCGGCCCACTTTAGATCTCTGGACCGTCAATCTCTTCCTCATGAAGGAGAAATTCAAGATGCTCACTCTGTCTCAGGTCTTGTCTGCCCTAGACCATGGAGACTGGATGGTAGTGTTGGACCTGCAGGATGTGTATTTTCACATCTCCATTCTGCCGGGCCCCAGGCGTTACCTGCGGTTCAAGGTAGACTGCAAGCACTTTCAGATTACCGTGCTCCCCTTCGTCCTAACCAGCACCCCTGGGTATTCACCAAGGTAATGGAAGTGGTTGCAGTTCATCTGTGCAGGTCAGGGGTGTCAGTCTTCCCCTAACTCGACGACTGGCAGTTAAAGGCATCCTCGCCTCAGGCAGTCGTCTTCCACCTTCAGACTACGGCGACCTCCTGCATTCACTGGGGTTTTCTATAAATGTGCCAAAGTCACACCTGACTCCTTCTCAGATGCCACCTTTCATTGGAGCTATTCTGGACACAGTGCAGTTTTGGGTCTATCCTCCTTAGCAGCGAGTCCAGGATATTCAGGCTATGATACCGATGATTCAGCCTCTAGATTAACCCCTTCGGGGCTAATGACGAGCTGGGCTCGTCATCGCGCTTACCTGTCCTGCGCGGATGACAAGGCCAGCTCGTCATCAGCCCCACCCTCGGGGGAAGCTCGTCATTGTTTTGCTGGGGGCGGCAGTGGAAGAGCTTCCGCTGCCGCCCCCGCCCCCCCCCCATGGTAATCCCTGATGACGTCAGCGCGCACAGCGCGCGCTGACATCATCAGGGATTCCCAGCGCTCGGGAAGCCATTTGCTTCCTGAGCGCCGAGGAGTAAGGTAGGTTTCTCGTGGCTGGCGGGGGTTTGGTGGCAGCGAAGAGGCATCAGGGGAGAGGAAAGAGATTTTTCTTTCCCCTGATGTCTCTTTGCAGGGCATTTCTGCCTCACGATCGCGCACAGCGTCGCGATTGTGCGGCGGAAATGCCCCCACTAGACACCAGGGATATACTTTTAGTTTTTAGGAAGTGACCCCTTGGGCAAGGGTCACTTCCAGGCTGGCTGGCAATATGTTTTCGTTTTTCTGCCCCCCCTGGGGGGAAATCGGCCCGTTTTTTCGGCCGTTTTGCCCCCAGGGGGGGGCAGAAATTCCCCACTAGCACCAGGGATATAGATTTCTACAAAGATGGCGGCCATTGATTTTGTTTACGTTTTTCTGTCCCCCCTGGGGGCAAATCGGCCCGTTTTTTTTTGCCGTTTTGCCCCCAGGGGGGACAGAAAATGCCCACTAGACACCAGGGATGTAATTTTAGTTTTTAGGAAGCGACCCCTTGGGCAAGGGTCGCTTCCAGGTGGGGTCTGAGTATGTTTTCGTTTTTCTGCCCCCCCTGGGGGGAAATCGGCCCGTTTTTCGGCCGGTTTGCCCCCAGGGGGGCAGAAATTACCCACTAGAACCAGGGATTTTTGTTGGGGCAATGTGTTTGTTTTGGGAAGCGACCCCTTGGGTAAGGGTCGCTTCCAGGTGGACATGATTGTGTTTTTGTTTTTCTGTCCACCCTGGGGGCAAATCGGCCTGTTTTTTTTGCCGTTTTGCCCCCAGGGGGGGCGGAAAATGCCCACTAACACAAAGTTTTTAGGAAGCGACCCCTTGGGCATGTTTGCTGGTGGTGTGTGTGGGGAGTGGTACTTGGCTGGATGGTGTGCGTGGAGCGGTGCTTGGCTGGTGGTGTGTGTGGAGTGGTACTTGGCTGTCGGTGTGCGCTGAGTGGTGTTTGGCTGGCGGTGTGCGTGGAGGGGTACTTGGCTATCTATGCACAGAGTGGTGCTTGGCTGGCGGTGTGTGTGGAGTGGCGCTTGGCTGGTGGTGTGTGTAGAGTGGTACTTGGCTGTCTGTGCACGGAGTGGTGCTTGGCTGGCGGTGTGTGTGGAGTGGCGCTTGGCTGGTGGTGTGCGTGGAGTGCTACTTTGCTGTCTGTGCACGGAGTGCTGCTTGGCTGGTGGTGTGTGTGGAGTGGCGCTTGGCTGGTGGTGTGCGTGGAGTGCTACTTTGCTGTCTGTGCACGGAGTGCTGCTTGGCTGGTGGTGTGTGTGGAGTGGCGCTTGGCTGGTGTTGTGCGTGGAGTGCTACTTTGCTGTCTGTGCACGGAGTGCTGCTTGGCTGGCGGTGTGTGTGGAGTGGCGCTTGGCTGGTGGTGTGCGTGGAGTGCTACTTTGCTGTCTGTGCACGGAGTGCTGCTTGGCTGGCGGTGTGTGTGGAGTGGCGCTTGGCTGGTGGTGTGCGTGGAGTGCTACTTTGCTGTCTGTGCACGGAGTGCTGCTTGGCTGGCGGTGTGTGTGGAGTGGCGCTTGGCTGGCGGTGTGTGTGGAGTGGCGCTTGGCTGGATGGTGCTTGGCTGGCGGTGAGTGGTGCTTGGCTGGTGGTGCTTGTGGAGTGGCGCTTGGCAGGTGGTGTGCGTGGAGTGCTACTTTGCTGTCTGTGCACGGAGTGGTGCTTTGCTGGCGGTGTGTGTGGAGTGGCGCTTGGCTGTTAGTGTGCGTGGAGTGCTACTTTGCTGTCTGTGCACGGAGTGCTGCTTGGCTGGCGGTGTGTGTGGAGTGGCGCTTGGCTGGTGGTGTGCGTGGAGTGCTACTTTGCTGTCTGTGCACGGAGTGCTGCTTGGCTGGCGGTGTGTGTGGAGTGGCGCTTGGCTGGTGGTGTGCGTGGAGTGCTACTTTGCTGTCTGTGCACGGAGTGCTGCTTGGCTGGCGGTGTGTGTGGAGTGGCGCTTGGCTGGTGGTGTGCGTGGAGTGCTACTTTGCTGTCTGTGCACGGAGTGCTGCTTGGCTGGCGGTGTGTGTGGAGTGGCGTGGCTGGATGGTGCTTGGCTGGCGGTGAGTGGTGCTTGGCTGGTGGTGCTTGTGGAGTGGCGCCTGGCAGGTGGTGTGCGTGGAGTGCTACTTTGCTGTCTGTGCACGGAGTGGTGCTTGGCTGGCGGTGTGTGTGGAGTGGCGCTTGGCTGTTAGTGTGCGTGGAGTGCTACTTTGCTGTCTGTGCACGGAGTGCTGCTTGGCTGGCGGTGTGTGTGGAGTGGCGCTTGGCTGGTGGTGTGCGTGGAGTGCTACTTTGCTGTCTGTGCACGGAGTGCTGCTTGGCTGGCGGTGTGTGTGGAGTGGCGCTTGGCTGGTGGTGTGCGTGGAGTGCTACTTTGCTGTCTGTGCACGGAGTGCTGCTTGGCTGGCGGTGTGTGTGGAGTGGCGCTTGGCTGGTGGTGTGCGTGGAGTGCTACTTTGCTGTCTGCACGGAGTGCTGCTTGGCTGGCGGTGTGTGTGGAGTGCTGCTTGGCTGGCGGTGTGTGTGGAGTGGCGCTTGGCTGGTGGTGTGCGTGGAGTGCTACTTTGCTGTCTGTGCACGGAGTGCTGCTTGGCTGGCGGTGTGTGTGGAGTGGCGCTTGGCTGGTGGTGTGCGTGGAGTGCTACTTTGCTGTCTGTGCACGGAGTGCTGCTTGGCTGGAGGTGTGTGTTGAGTGGCGCTTGGCTGGTGGTGTGCGTGGAGTGCTGCTTGGCTGGAGGTGTGTGTTGAGTGGCGCTTGGCTGGTGGCGTGCGTGGAGTGCTACTTTGCTGTCTGTGCACGGAGTGCTGCTTGGCTGGCGGTGTGTGTGGAGTGGCGCTTGGCTGGTGGTGTGCGTGGAGTGCTACTTTGCTGTCTGTGCACGGAGTGCTGCTTGGCTGGCGGTGTGTGTGGAGTGGCGCTTGGCTGGTGGTGTGCTGGAGTGCTACTTTGCTGTCTGTGCACGGAGTGCTGCTTGGCTGGCGGTGTGTGTGGAGTGGTGTTTGGCTGGCGGTGTGTGGGGAGTGGTGTTTGGCTGGCGGTGTGTGGGGAGTGGTACTTGGCTGGATGGTGTGCGTGGAGTGGTACTTGGCTGTCGGTGTGCGCTGAGTGGGGTTTGGCTGGCGGTGTGCATGGTCTGGTGCTTGGATGGTGGTGTGGGTGGACTGGAACTCTGCTGGCGGTGTGTGAGTAGTTACTTTCTGTTGGTCACTACACACACTGCTAGTTGAGTGACACTCTACGCAGTCCATCATTTTCTGTAGTTGCTATGTCAGATATGTGGGCGTGTGAAAGTGATGGGCGGCTGGCGGTGTGAATGTTTTGTATGTGTCACACGTACAAAAGGTGTATGAATGTCCTTACTGCCCCTGTGTGATATGGGTACTGGTAGTAGCAAAAGACTGACTGGCACCAAAGTGGTCAGGCACTTTACAAAAATTCAAAAAATTATCCAGTGTCTTGATGTTAAAACTCATCTAATCTCATTTGGTCTAAGCCCTAATTGATGGCCCATCTGGCCGAATTTTAATTTGGGGGGCAAATTTGTGTGTTGTTTTTTTAATTGTTATATTGTTTGTGAAATGTGGTAGTAATTTTTTTTTCTTCTCTATTTTTGTCTTGTTCCAGGCTTTTGCTGTTTGGATTGTTGTAGGTTGCGTGTCTGTTTGCAGCTTGTGTAGTTGCTTGTGCTTGGTAAGTGAATGTATTTTGTACTACTTCTCCTTGATGTTTGTCTTTTTGAAAAAGGTTGTACTTCTAGCAGTTTGTGTGGCTCTGTGTTTTTTTTTTCAGGATTAGTGTTTGATGTGCACTTTGTTTTCTAATGTCATTTCTTTTTTTCTTTCTAGTGGGATTTCATTTCTTTTCGCTGTGTCTCAACAGAGTAGGTGCTGGTGTGTGTAGCTATATTTTGTAAGAGTGAAATTGTTTTGGATTGTATTTATCTTTTAGTGAAAGCCTTACCTTGTTTACTTCTTACTTTGCACAGTGTAGGTTGTTGTTCACTTGTGTGTGCAGTCTTCTTGCTTTGTAAGGATAATGGCTAGTCGCAGGATTACTGCTCAGCAGGTTCTTGGTTTGCTTTTTGAGTCTTCCTCGGACCATGGTTCAGAGTCTGAGTCCGATTCGGACTCCCAGGAAGTGGCAGAAGATTCAGGCAGTGAGTTTTCTCTTCGCATGGAATCATCATCATCGGATGATGACTCTTCTTCTAGTGCTGATGAAGGGCCTATGGTACAGGAGGACATTGTGTTGCCGGTAGTGGGCCAAGAGGCACCTGTGCTGCTGCCTAGGGCCGCAAGGTTTCCTTTCTTTTTACGTCGGCAAGAGGCATGTGGGCTGGAGCCTGCACCCAAAAGGCTTCACATTGCTGTGGTGCGCAAAGGGGCATCTGGTGCTTTTCGTCTTCCTGCTCGTGTAGTGCAGCAAGAGGCATCTGGGGCTGTTAGGCTTCCCATTGGTGTAGAGCGGCAAGAGGCATCTGGGCCTGCTGGGTTTCCCGGTGGTGTAGTGCAGCAAGAAGCATCTCAGGCTGCTGGGCTTCCCGTTGGTGTAGTGCAGGAAGAGCCCTCTGGGGATGCTACGTCTTCTGTTGGTGTTGTGCAGCCAGAAGTATCTGTGGCTGTTAGGCTTCCCGTTGGAGAACAGCAGCAAGATGTTTCGGTGCTGCAGGCTGGGGTGGCTGCTCCCCCCGTTGATAGGGATGGCCTCTGGGTTCCCCCTGGCTTGGTGCAGCCGGCATTGCCAGAGTTCACTGGTGTTCCTGGGTGTAGAGTGAATACAGAGAATTTTCTGCCAATTAATTTTTTTCAGTTGTTTTTTGACGATGTGTTTTTGCAAAAGATTGTTGAGCAAACCAATTTATATGCAGAACAATATTTGAGGGCCAACAGTGCCAGCCTTAAGCCCTATTGTAGAGCAATCCGGTGGACTCCCACCAATGTTGAAGAGATGAAGAAGTTTCTGGGATTAACTTTTTTGATGGGCTTGATAAGGAAGTCATCAATTACTTCATATTGGTCCACTAGTCCCTTGATGGTAACAGCTGTATTTCCAGCAGTCATAAGTCGTGATCGGTATACGCTTCTTCTTCGGATGATGCATTTTGCTGATAATAGTTTAGCGTTGTCACGCGATCACCCTGATTGTGACCGTTTGTTTAAAATTCGGCCTGTCCTTGATCACTTTGTTGATCGTTTTTCTGAGATTTTTGTCCCTGGTAAAGAAATTGCAGTGGATGAGTCTTTGGTGTTGTTCAAGGGCCGCTTGGTTTTTAGGCAATACATTCCTAGTAAGAGGTCACGCTATGGAATCAAACTGTATATGCTGTGTGACAGTGAGACTGGATATGTCTACAATTTCAGGGTGTACACTGGTAAGGAGTCCCGCATTAACCCTCCTGGTTGTCCTTCTACTTTTGGAGTAACTGAGAAAATTGTGTGGGAACTAGGTAGAGGATTATTTAACAAAGGCCATCATTTATATGTAGATAACTTCTACACTGGTGTGCAGTTGTTCAAGGAGTTGGCCAAAGTGGGCACTGTTGCTTGTGGCACAATGCGCAGTAACCGTAAAGGTTTCCCAAAGGAACTTGTTTGCAAAAGGCTTGTGCGGGGACAGTCTACGGCATTGCGATGTGGGGAGCTTTTAGCTGTGAAGTATTCAGACAAGAGAGATGTGTACATGCTGACTACTATCCACGATGAAAGTACTGTACCTGTGCCTGTTTGGGGTCAGGGTGCTGAAGTGCGCAAACCTGTGTGCATTCTAGCTTACAATAAGTTCATGGGTGGTGTTGACAGAGTAGATCAGAGGTTGGAACCTTATGCTGCTCTTCGAAAGGCTTACGTTTGGTACAAGAAGTTGGCTATCCATCTGTTCCACTTGGCATCATTTAATGCTTTCGTTGTGTACCAGAAGTCTTGTCCTGGGACGAAGATGACTTTTCTTAAGTTTCAGGAGTCTATAATAGGCAGCCTTGTACTTGTGCAGCAGGCAAGTGTTCCTAGATTTGGAGTGGTGGAGGAAGTGGCTAGATTGCAAGATCGCCACTTTCCTGAATCTATTCCTTCCACTACTGCTAGAGACTTTCCGACTAGAAGATGCAGAGTCTGTTGGCGAAGAGGCGTGCGGAAGGAGTCTCGTATATACTGTCCTGACTGTCCTTCTAAGCCTGCATTGTGTATGTCAGCTTGTTTTAAATCGTACCACACGCAAAAGAACTATTGGGAGTTTGATTGAGCTGTAAAGTGAATTGCTTGGTCTGCATTCTGTAAAACATTTTTAGTTTGTTTCAAGGATTGGCATTAGTGCAAAGTTTTTATTTTAAGAATTTGTGTTACCTGATTTGTAGGTATTTCCATTTGTTTAGTGTCATTTTCAAAAAAAGAATTCTAAATGTGTTTGTGGTGTGTGCCGGCTGGTGCTTGGCTGGCGGTGTGTGTGGAGTTGCGCTTGGCTGGCGGTGTGTGTGGAGTGGTGCTTGGCTGGCGGTGTGTGTGGAGTGGTGCTTGGCTGGCGGTGTGTGTGGAGTGGTGCTTGGCTGTCTGTGCACGGAGTGGTGCTTTGCTGGCGGTGTGTGTGGAGTGGCGCTTGGCTGGTGGTGTTCGTGGAGTGGTACTTGGCTGTCTGTGCATGGAGTGGTGTTTGGCTGATGGTGTGTGTGGAGTGGTGCTTGGCTGGCGGTGTGTGTGGACTGGTGCTTGGCTGGCGGTGTGTGTGGAGTGGTGCTTGGCTGGCGGTGTGTGTGGAGTGGTGCTTGGCTGGCGGTGTGTGTGGAGTGGTGCTTGGCTGGCGGTGTGTGTGGAGTGCTGCTTGGCTGGCGGTGTGTGTGGAGTGGTGCTTGGCTGGCAGTGTGTGTGGAATGGTGCTTGGCTGGCAGTGTGTGTGGAATGGTGCTTGGCTGGCAGTGTGTGTGGAGTGGCGCTTGGCTGGTGGTGTTTGCGGAGTGGTACTTGGCTGGAGGGTGTGCGTGGAGCGGTGTTTAGCTGTCTGTGCACGGAGTGGTGCTTGGCTGGCGGTGTGCGTGGAGAGGCGCTTGGCTGGTGGTGTGCGCTGAGTGTTTGGCTGGCGGTGTGCATGGTCTGGTGCTTGGCTGGTGGTGTGGGTGGACTGGCGCTCGGCTGGCGGTGTGTGAGTAGTTACTTTCTGTTGGTCACTGCACACACTGCTTGTTGAGTGACACTCCACGCAGTCCATCAATTTGTGTAGTTCCAGTGTCAGAAATGTGGGCGTGTGAAAGTGATGGGCCCTTGAATGGCGCTGTTTGCTGGTGTGAGTGTTGAAATGTGATGGGTCCGCGGCTGGCGGTGTGAATGTTTTGAATGTGTCACACGTACGAAAGGTGTATGAATGGCCTGTAAAGAGGTTGGTGCCTTGACGTGGCTTTACAGCTCACGAGCTGTGAGTCAGTGGTTCAGTTTATCATACTTGCAATTATACACAGTGTATTTCATTTTTGTGAAATTACTTGCGTATACAATTGTATGTACTGAATCATCACTCACCCTCGTGCCAAATCCAACCAGTATGTGTGTGTGCTTGCGGATTAGATGGGTGTGCAGTAATAATTGTTTTTTTTCTCTTTCTGCATTAGGGTGTACCTTGTCCCTTATTGTGATTGTTGTAATGTGTTGCTTTTATTCCAGATGGTGTCAGTGGTCTTGTTTGTATCAGGTATGAAAGGTGCGTGAATGGCCTGTAAAACGGTTGGTGCCTTGTCGTGGCTTTACAGCTCACGAGTTGCGAGTCACTGGTTCGGTTTTTATGCATTTATTTATTGACAGAGCATTTCATTTTTTTGAAATATCTTGTTAATAAAATTTTATATACTGAACCATCACTCGCCCTCGTGCCAAATCCAACCTGTATGTGTGTGTCTTTGAGGAATAGATAGCCGTGCTTGAATGTTTGTCTTTTGAGTAACTCTGTTAAGGTGAGGTACCCTTTTACTCGGGAGAACAAGGGGAACGCTGGGTGGTAGGACATTTTTGCCGGCACGGCGATCCCACGGCAAAATTTTTGTAAAAGTGCTATTTTTACCTAATTAAGGTTTGCAAGGAGTTCTGGGTAGGAAAACATTGGGGGACCCACGCATGCCATACCTCCCTGGACTCCCCCGGGTGTCTACTTTTCAGAAATGTGTGGGTTTGGTAGGTTTCCCTAGATGGCTGTCTCGCACGGGGCCAGAAACCCAGGTAACCCCTCTTGCAAAAGCTGGAGAATTCATGTCCACCAGCTTTTGCAAGAGGGGTTACCCGGGTTTTTGGCCCCGTGCGAGACAGCCATCTAGGGAAACCTACCAAACCCACACATTTCTGAAAAGTAGACACCCGGGGGCTTCCAAGGAGGTATGGCTTGCGTGGATCCTCCAACGTTCCTTTACCCAGAATCCCTTGCAAACCTCATTTTTTGCTTGGAAATAATCATTTTTTTTCACACGTTTTAGTGTGGGAAAGCGTGGCATCACTGGGCTCACACAAATTACCTCCCACCCAGCGTTCCCCAAGGTCTCTCGATAAAAATGGTACCTCACTTGCGTGGGTAGGCATAGCGGCTGCTTTAGGAAAAGGCCCAATTCATACTGTGGAGACAAAAACATTACCTTTAGCCAAATAATCTTATTTTTTGAGGGGGTCACCTGAGCTTTTGGCCCGGGGCTTGGCAGGCATCTTTGGAAACTACCAAACCCAAACAGTTCTGAGAACTAGACACCCGGGGGAGTCCAGGGTGGTATGGCATGCGTGGGTCCCCCAATGTTTTCCTACCCAGAAACCCCTGCAAACCTGGAATTTTGGTCCAAAAACCAACTTTTCCATACTTTTTTGGGTGGGATCTCGCTGCCGGAACAAATGTCCTACCACCCAGCGTTTCCCTTGTTCTCCCGAGTAAAATGATACCTCACTTGTGTGGGTGGGCCAAAGGCAAGTGACTTAGGCTGGGGTGCTTAATTTGTAAAACGTAAATATGAGTAAAAACTACCTTTTTCAAAATTCATTTTTGGGGTGTTCTACTTTGGGGCACCCACACAAGTGAGGTATCCTTTTACTCGGGAGAACAAGGGGAACGCAGGGTGGTACGACTTTTTTGCCGGCACGGCGATCCCACGCCAAAAAGTTTGGAAAAGTGCAATTTTTACCTAATTTTAAGGTTTGCAGAGAGTTCTGGGTACGAAAACATTGGGGGACCCATGCATGCCATACCTCCCTGGACTCCCCCGGGTGTCTAGTTTTCAGAACTGTTTGGGTTTGCTACTTTGCAAAGAATACCACCGAGCCCCGGGCCACAAATTCAGATCCCCCCCCCCCAAAATCAAGGTAGTTTTGCAATAAGGTAATGTAAATTCACCACCGTACGATTTGAACCGTTTCCTGTTGCAGCCACTATGTCTACCCACGCAAGTGAGGTACCGTTTTTTTCGGGAGACCTGGGGGCACGCTGGGTGGGTGGAAATTTGTTGATCCACGCAAATTCCAGAACTTTCCACCACAGAAATGTGAGGAAAATGTGTTTTTTTGGTCACATTTTTATGTTTTCAAGGAGTTCTGGGTAGGAAAACATTGGGGGACCCACGCATGCCATACCTCCCTGGACTCCCCCGGGTGTCTACTTTTCAGAAATGTGTGGGTTTGGTAGGTTTCCCTAGATGGCTGTCTCGCACGGGGCCAGAAACCCAGGTAACCCCTCTTGCAAAAGCTGGAGAATTCATGTCCACCAGCTTTTGCAAGAGGGGTTACCCGGGTTTTTGGCCCCGTGCGAGACAGCCATCTAGGGAAACCTACCAAACCCACACATTTCTGAAAAGTAGACACCCGGGGGCTTCCAAGGAGGTATGGCTTGCGTGGATCCTCCAACGTTCCTTTACCCAGAATCCCTTGCAAACCTCATTTTTTGCTTGGAAAAAATCTTTTTTTTTCACACGTTTTAGTGTGGGAAAGCGTGGCATCACTGGGCTCACACAAATTACCTCCCACCCAGCGTTCCCCAAGGTCTCCCGATAAAAATTGTACCTCACTTGCGTGGGTAGGCATAGCGGCTGCTTTAGGAAAAGGCCCAATTCATACTGTGGAGACGAAAACATTACCTTTAGCCAAATAATCTTATTTTTTGAGGGGGTCACCTGAGCTTTTGGCCCGGGGCTTGGCAGGCATCTTTGGAAACTACCAAACCCAAACAGTTCTGAGAACTAGACACCCGGGGGAGTCCAGGGTGGTATGGCATGCGTGGGTCCCCCAATGTTTTCCTACCCAGAAACCCCTGCAAACCTGAAATTTTGGTCCAAAAACCAACTTTTCCATACTTTTTTGGGTGGGATCTCGCTGCCGGAACAAATGTCCTACCACCCAGCGTTTCCCTTGTTCTCCCGAGTAAAATGATACCTCACTTGTGTGGGTGGGCCAAAGGCAAGTGACTTAGGCTGGGGTGCTTAATTTGTAAAACGTAAATATGAGTAAAAACTACTTTTATCAAAATTCATTTTTGGGGTGTTCTGCTTTGGGGCACCCACACAAGTGAGGTATCCTTTTACTCGGGAGAACAAGGGGAACGCAGGGTGGTACGACTTTTTTGCCGGCACGGCGATCCCACGCCAAAAAGTTTGGAAAAGTGCAATTTTTACCTAATTTTAAGGTTTGCAGAGAGTTCTGGGTAGGAAAACATTGGGGGACCCATGCATGCCATACCTCCCTGGACTCCCCCGGGTGTCTAGTTTTCAGAACTGTTTAGGTTTGCTACTTTGCAAAGAATACCACCGAGCCCCGGGCCACAAATTCAGATCCCCCCCCCCAAAATCAAGGTAGTTTTGCAATAAGGTAATGTAAATTCACCACCGTACGATTTGAACCGTTTCCTGTTTCAGCCACTATGTCTACCCACGCAAGTGAGGTACCGTTTTTTTCGGGAGACCTGGGGGCACGCTGGGTGAGTGGAAATTTGTTGATCCACGCAGATTCCAGAACTTTCCACCACAGAAATGTGAGGAAAATGTGTTTTTTTGGTCAAATATTTATGTTTTCAAGGGATTCTGGGTAACAAAACCTGGGGGTAGGCAGACGAGTCACCCCATCCTGAATTGCCCTGGGTGTCTAGTTTTCAAAAATGTATAGGTTTGCTAGGTTTCCTTAGGTGCTGGCAGAGCTACGGCGCAAAAACAAAAGGTAGTCTTTTTGTCCGAATCGTGCAAAATTTCACTGGGAAATTGAGGTGCGACCATGCTGCATTTTGCGCTGTTTCATGTCGCAGCCACTATGCCTACCCACGCAAGTGAGGTACCATTTTTTTCGGGAGACCTGGGGGCACGCTGGGTGGGTGGAAATTTGTTGATCCACGCAGATTCCAGAACTTTCCACCACAGAAATGTGAGGAAAATGTGTTTTTTTGGTCACATTTTTATGTTTGTAAGGGATTCTGGGTAACAAAACCTGGGGGTAGGCAGACGAGTCACCCCATCCTGAATTGCCCTGGGTGTCTAGTTTTCAGAAATGTATAGGTTTGCTAGTTTTCCCTAGGTGCTGGCAGAGCTACGGCGCAAAAACAAAAGGTAGTCTTTTTGTCCGAATCGTGCTAAATTTCACTGGGAAATTGAGGTGCGACCATGCTGCGTTTTGCGCTGTTTTATGTCGCAGCCACTATGCCTACCCACGCAAGTGAGGTACCATTTTTTTCGGGAGACCTGGGGGCACGCTGGGTGAGTGGAAATTTGTTGATCCACGCAGATTCCAGAACTTTCCACCACAGAAATGTGAGGAAATGTGTTTTTTTGGTCAAATATTTATGTTTTCAAGGGATTCTGGGTAACAAAACCTGGGGGTAGGCAGACGAGTCACCCCATCCTGAATTGCCCTGGGTGTCTAGTTTTCAAAAATGTATAGGTTTGCTAGGTTTCCTTAGGTGCTGGCAGAGCTACGGCGCAAAAACAAAAGGTAGTCTTTTTGTCCGAATCGTGCAAAATTTCACTGGGAAATTGAGGTGCGACCATGCTGCGTTTTGCGCTGTTTCATGTCGCAGCCACTATGCCTACCCACGCAAGTGAGGTACCATTTTTTTTGGGAGACCTGGGGGCACGCTGGGTGGGTGGAAATTTGTTGATCCACGCAGATTCCAGAACTTTCCACCACAGAAATGTGAGGAAAATGTGTTTTTTTGGTCACATTTTTATGTTTGTAAGGGATTCTGGGTAACAAAACCTGGGGGTAGGCAGACGAGTCACCCCATCCTGAATTGCCCTGGGTGTCTAGTTTTCAGAAATGTATAGGTTTGCTAGTTTTCCCTAGGTGCTGGCAGAGCTACGGCGCAAAAACAAAAGGTAGTCTTTTTGTCCGAATCGTGCTAAATTTCACTGGGAAATTGAGGTGCGACCATGCTGCGTTTTGCGCTGTTTTATGTCGCAGCCACTATGCCTACCCACGCAAGTGAGGTACCATTTTTTTCGGGAGACCTGGGGGCACGCTGGGTGGGTGGAAATTTGTTGATCCACGCAGATTCCAGAACTTTCCACCACAGAAATGTGAGGAAAATGTGTTTTTTTGGTCACATTTTTATGTTTGTAAGGGATTCTGGGTAACAAAACCTGGGGGTAGGCAGACGAGTCACCCCATCCTGAATTGCCCTGGGTGTCTAGTTTTCAGAAATGTATAGGTTTGCTAGTTTTCCCTAGGTGCTGGCAGAGCTACGGCGCAAAAACAAAAGGTAGTCTTTTTGTCCGAATTGTGCAAAATTTCACTGGGAAATTGAGGTGCGACCATGCTGCGTTTTGCGCTGTTTCATGTCGCAGCCACTATGCCTACCCACGCAAGTGAGGTACCATTTTTTTCGGGAGACCTGGGGGCACGCTGGGTGGGTGGAAATTTTTGATCCACGCAGATTCCAGAACTTTCCACCACAGAAATGTGAGGAAAATGTGTTTTTTTGGTCAAATTTTTATGTTTGTAAGGGATTCTGGGTAACAAAACCTAGGGGTAGGCAGACGAGTCACCCCATCCTGAATTGCCCTGGGTGTCTAGTTTTCAGAAATGTATAGGTTTGCTAGGTTTCCCTAGGTGCTGGCAGAGCTACGGCGCAAAAACAAAAGGTAGTCTTTTTGTCTGAATCGTGCTAAATTTCACTGGGAAATTGAGGTGCGATCATGCTGCGTTTTGCGCTGTGTCATGTCGCAGCCACTATGCCTACCCACGCAAGTGAGGTACCATTTTTTTCGGGAGACCTGGGGGCACACTGGATGGATGGAAATTTGTTGATCCACGCAGATTCCAGAACTTTCCACCACAGAAATGTGAGGAAAATGTGTTTTTTTGGTCAAATGTTTTTGTTTGAAAGGGATTCTGGGTAACAAAACCTGGGGGTAGGCAGACGAGTCACCCCATCCTGAATTGCCCTGGGTGTCTAGTTTTCAGAAATGTATAGGTTTGCTAGGTTTCCCTAGGTGCTGGCAGAGCTACGGCGTAAAAACAAAAGGTAGTCTTTTTGTCCGAATCGTGCTAAATTTCACTGGGAAATTGAGGTGCGACCATGCTGCGTTTTGCGCTGTTTCATTTCGCAGCCACTATGCCTACCCACGCAAGTGAGGTACCATTTTTTTCGGGAGACCTGGGGGCACACTGGGTGCATGGAAATTTGATGATCCACGCAGATTCCAGAACTTTCCACCACAGAAATGTGAGGAAAATGTGTTTTTTTGGTCAAATATTTTTGTTTGAAAGGGATTCTGGGTAACAAAACCTGGGGGTAGGCAGACGAGTCACCCCATCCTGAATTGCCCTGGGTGTGTAGTTTTCAGAAATGTATAGGTTTGCTAGGTTTCCCTAGGTGCTGGCAGAGCTACGGCGCAAAAACAAAAGGTAGTCTTTTTGTCCGAATCGTGCAAAATTTCACTGGGAAATTGAGGTGCGACCATGCTGCGTTTTGCGCTGTTTCATGTCGCAGCCACTATGCCTACCCACGCAAGTGAGGTACCATTTTTTTCGGGAGACCTGGGGGCACACTGGGTGGATGGAAATTTGTTGATCCACGCAGATTCCAGAACTTTCCACCACAGAAATGTGAGGAAAATGTGTTTTTTTGGTCAAATTTTTTTGTTTGAAAGGGATTCTGGGTAACAAAACCTGGGGGTAGGCAGACGAGTCACCCCATCCTGAATTGCCCTGGGTGTCTACCTTTCAGAAATGTATAGGTTTGCTAGGTTTCCCTAGGTGCTGGCAGAGCTACGGCGCAAAAACAAAAGGTAGTCTTTTTGTCCGAATCGTGCAAAATTTCACTGGGAAATTGAGGTGCGACCATGCTGCGTTTTGCGCTGTTTCATGTCGCAGCCACTATGCCTACCCACGCAAGTGGGGTACCATTTTTTTCGGGAGACCTGGGGGCACGCTGGGTGGGTGGAAATTTGTTGATCCACGCAGATTCCAGAACTTTCCCCCACAGAAATGTGAGGAAAATGTGTTTTTTTGGTCAAATTTTTTTGTTTGAAAGGGATTCTGGGTAACAAAACCTGGGGGTAGGCAGACGAGTCACCCCATCCTGAATTGCCCTGGTTGTCTAGTTTTCAAAAATGTATAGGGTTGCTAGGTTTCCCTAGGTGCTGGCAGAGCTACGGCGCAAAAACAAAAGGTAGTCTTTTTGTCCGAATCGTGCTAAATTTCACTGGGAAATTGAGATGCGACCATGCTGCGTTTTGCGCGGTTTCATGTCGCAGCCACTATGCCTACCCACGCAAGTGAGGTACCATTTTTTTCGGGAGACCTAGGGGCACGCTGGGTGGGTGGAAATTTGTTGATCCACGCAGATTCCAGAACTTTCCACCACAGAAATGTGAGGAAAATGTGTTTTTTTGGTCAAATATTTATGTTTGCAAGGGATTCTGGGTAACAAAACCTGGGGGTAGGCAGACGAGTCACCCCATCCTGAATTGCCCTGGGTGTCTAGTTTTCAAAAATGTATAGGTTTGCTAGGTTTCCCTAGGTGCTGGTTGAGCTACGGCTCAAAAACAAAAGGTAGTCTCTTTGTCCAAAGAGCTTAAGATTTCACTGGGAAATTGAGGAGCGACCACGTTGCATTTTGTGCCGTTTCCCGTGGTAGGCACAAGGCCGACCCACACAAGTGAGGTACCATTTTTTTCGGGAGACCTGGGGGCACGCTGGGTGGGTGGAAATTTGTTGATCGACGCAGATTCCAGAACTTTCCACCACAGAAATGTGAGGAAAATGTGTTTTTTTTGTCAAAATCTGAGCTTTGCAAGGGATTCTGGGTAACAAAACCTGGTGGTAGGCAGTCGAGTCATCCCATCCTGAATTCCCCTGGGTGTCTACTTTTCAAAAATGTATAGGTTTGCTAGGTTTCCCTAGGTGCCGGAAGAACTAGGGTGCAAAAACTACAGGTAGGCACTTTGCCAAAAAAGGGTCAATTTGTAACTGCAAAATTTAGGTGTGACCACGTTGCATTTTGCGCCGTTTCCTGTCGCAGGCACAAGGCCGACCCACACAAGTGAGGTACCGTTTTTATCGGGACACTTGGGGTAATTCAGATTTGTAAATCAACTGTTATTACCAATTGAGCTTTCTTGCATTTCTGCCTTTGAATGAAAGACATTGTGTAGAAAAAAAAACTTTATGAAAAATGACCAATAATTCTCATGCTAGTATGAGTATTCCCAACTTTGAAAATGTGCAATTATATACTGTTTCTGAACTCTATAATTTGTACCCAATTCATACATACATAGGTGTCTTTCATGCAGATTATTCCATGTGTACATTTTCCAAGACAAAGTGCACTATACCCAGTAAATGAAAAAATACCATTGCAAGTTGCTGCTCAGTTTTTGGATCTGGGTTCGTCGGGTTCTTGGTGAAACTACAAGTCCCATATATCCCCACAACCAGGAAGGTCTAACGGATGTAACGGTATATTGCTTTCCAAGAGCTGTCAAAATTAGAGAAAGTTATAGGTGAAAACGTTGAGACAAAAGGCCGTTGTTTTCAACAAATTTTCAAATATTCCAATATCTAACTGTTAGTTTCTATAACGAACCCTTCATGGATTTAGACAAATGACCCCTTTCTGAATTCAGAATTTTGTCTATTTTCCGGAAATGTAAAGCTTTCCAGGATCCATTATTGCTTTCAAACTCATTTATACCATTAACTGGAAGGAGGTGGAAAGCTCTAAAAATAGCAAAAATAGGCTATGTCCCAGAAAAATGCCAAAACTGAGTGAAAAATTTCGGTTCTCTGACAAAACACTGTCATTCCCTAAAAGCTGAGAAAATGGAGAATTCAGCCCCACAAACCCTTTTTTGATACCATATTCAGGGAAAAAGCCAGAGGCTTTCATTTGCAGCCCGTTTTTCCCATTTTTCTGAAAAAAACAAAAAAAACACTATATTTTGGTTAATTTCTGGGACCCCTCCAAGGGAATCCACAAACCCTGGGCGCCTTTAGAATCCCCATGATGTTGGAAGAAAAGGACGCAAATTTGGCGCGGATCCCTTATGTGGTCAAAAAGTTACAAGGGCCTAAGCGCGCACTACCCCAAAACACCAAAAAAAGCCTTAGCACAGGAGGGGGAAAAGGCCTAGCAGCGAAGGGGTTAAGGGAAAGTGACCTCCAGCAGAGTCGGGCTCCACATCAATTTGTTGGAACTCTGAGCGATTTGTTGGCATTGAAGGCATTTCATCCCTCTGTCAAGGGAAATTTAGTGCCTCAATGCATGGAGATGGAGCAGCAACAGTTGATGGCTTTCGACCTTTCTCCCGAAGAATGCAATGTTATTTTTGCGGCTAGGCGGCCCTCCACTAAGAAGGTATACTAACAGAAAGGTCTATTGACCCTCTTTCTGCTGCTCTTTTGTTCATTCTGACCCTTGCACAGCAGGGCTCTGCTTTGGGAGCTCTCAAGGATTATCTTTCTGCTCTGTCTGCTTTCTGCAGCTGTCAGATCAGCCCTCTCCCTTTAAGTCTCCCATTTTACACACGTTTCTAAAAGGGTTGGCACACTGATCTCCACCCAGGCCCTTTATTATGCCACAGTGGGACCTTAATTTGTCCTCACCTACCTGATGTGTTCTCCCTTTGAGCCTTTGCACAACTGTCCCCTCCATTTGTTGACCATCAAAACAGCCTTCTTATTGGCAATTCCATCTGCCTTGGGGGGTGTGTATCACTTACAACGCAACTTTTACGTCGTAATGCTGTTACAACGCAGCTATTACAACGCAGGATCCATTACATCGGATGCCATTACAACGCATGGCATTACATAGCAGATGGTATTACAACGCATACCATTACATCGTAAATATTGGTAAGTATAAAAAAATTTTTTATTTTATTTAATATTATATAATTGATTTAATTATTATTAATTATAAATAAAAATAAATAAAAATATTTATTAATGTATTTAAATATTATAAATTAAATTTATTAATTTAAGTAATTTTTAAAATAAGTATGAGTATAGGAGTATATGTTTTGGGGTACTGAGGTATATGTTTTGGGGTGTTTGGGTATTTTTAGGTTTTAGGGCAGGGTTTGGGTTTTGGGGTACAGGGGTGTTTTTAGGTTTTAGGGCAGGGTTTGGGTTTTGGGGTACATGGGTGTTTTTAGGTTTTAGGGCAGGGTTTGGGTTTTGGGGTACAGGGGTGTTTTTAGGTTTCAGGGTAGGGTTTGGGTTTTGGGATACAGGGGTGTTTTTAGGTTTCAGGGTAGGGTTTGGGTTTTGGGGTACAGGGGTGTTTTTAGGTTTCAGGGTAGGGTTTGGGTTTTGGGGTACAGGGGTGTTTTTAGGTTTCAGGGCAGGGTTTGGGTTTTGGGGTACATGGGTGTTTTTAGGTTTTAGGGCAGGGTTTGGGTTTTGGGGTACAGGGGTGTTTTTAGGTTTCAGGGTAGGGTTTGGGTTTTGGGGTACAGGGGTGTTTTTAGGTTTTAGGGCAAGGTTTGGGTTTTGGGGTACAGGGGTGTTTTTAGGTTTCAGGGTAGGGTTTGGGTTTTGGGGTACAGGGGTGTTTTTAGGTTTCAGGGTAGGGTTTGGGTTTTGGGATACAGGGGTGTTTTTAGGTTTCAGGGTAGGGTTTGGGTTTTGGGGTACAGGGGTGTTTTTAGGTTTCAGGGTAGGGTTTGGGTTTTGGGGTACAGGGGTGTTTTTAGGTTTCAGGGCAGGGTTTGGGTTTTAGGGTACAGGGGTGTTTTTAGGTTAAATTAAATTAATTATATTATATTAATTACATTTCTTAATTAAAATAATTAAATTAAATACATTATTTTAAATAATTTAATTTAATTACAATCAAAAAAATATTTAAATTAAATTAATTTAATTATATTAATCAAATAAAATTAATTACAATTTTTATTAAAATTAATTTAAATAAATAAATTTAAATTTATTAAATAAAAATAATTACTATTTTAAAATGTATTTTAATTAAATTAATTTAATTAAATTAACTTAATTACATTTTTTTTAAAAAGGTATACTTACCTATACTTACGATGTAATGCCATGCGTTGTAATAGCATCTGCTATGTAATGACATGCGTTGTAAAGGTTTGCATTGTAATGGTTCCTGCGTTGTAAAAATTGCGATGTAACGGTCTGCGTTGTAAAATAACGCGTTGTAACATCATAGATCCGCCTTGGGGGGGTGAGTGAGTCACAGGTTTTATCTTGTTTGCCTCCCCATCTAATATCTTTTCCAGACAAAGTGCTGCTTCGCCCCCAGGCTTTCTTTTTCCATCACATTGCCTCCCTTCTTTTCACCCCCCGCATCCCTCTAAGGAAGCGGAGCATCTTCACCGACTGGACTTCAAAAAGATCATTGTCATTCTACCTTGCCCACACTAAAGAGTTCCAGGTGGACCAACTCTTTGTGGGGTATGTGGGAGCTAAGAACGCTAAAGACGCTCTTTTTCCTGGAATGCCGCTAAGGCTTGGAATTCCCTACCCACCACCCTTCGCAGTGAACCTAACCTTCTGAAATTCCGGAAGGAATTGAAAACTCTTCTTTTCATCTAAATTCCGATCATCCAGTCTACTCTAGTCTGACAATACTTAGCGCTACGAGGCCTCCGGGTTGTTTTGCGCTTAACAAAACACAATTAATAATAAGAATAAGAATAATAATAAGAAGGGAAGGACAATGCAGAAAAGCACCATCTCTCCCCGGGTCGGTCTCTGCATTAAAGTCTGCTATGCCCTGGCATAAAGTAGCCCTCTGGGGGATTAAGGGCCCTTCCACCAGGGGAAAGGCTGCAACCACAGCCTTGGTTCGGGGTGTCCCAGTCCTCGACATCTGTCAAGCAGCAACTTGGGCATCATTGCACAGGTTTGACAAATATCACTTCCTAGACAATCAAGTCCTCAGAGATGGGCATTTTGCCTGTTCCGTCCGGCAGGACTTTCTAGTTTGAGATATTGGTCCGCAACCCACCGCTGGGATGGTATGGCTTGGGTATCTAATTCAAAGGTGAGGAATATGCAGCTAGAATTCTCTATCAGATAAACAAGCTACTTCCTTTAGGTAAAACATTATCTGGTAGAGACTCTTTATTGCTGCAGTTTCTTACAGCCCCACCCATGCCTTCCCACTGTGCAGACTGTTTAGGGCCCTCGTTTTGCCCACAACTACTTCAGTTACTTCAGGATCTGCACTTCCGGCATGGAAAAAAGAAAAATACTGACGTCCACACGCTTGGGTGGCACCTATATAGACACAGCAATGCCATAACCGATGCTAATGATGCTGATGACGTCACACGGAGCCGAATGGAGTCACACAACAGTGCGTGCAAGGGGTATTGCTCAGCAAAAGTTTCTGGATCCAGCCTGAGACCTGTGAAAATCTAAGGTAAGGAATCTGCAGCTAGATAGAGTCTCTACCAGATAACCAAAGTGTTTTTGCATAAGATGACAAGATGCCCCCCTATGCTCATGTTAAGCTCATTATGATGTTCGTCTCTCTCCCTGTTGGGAAATCTAATTTGTTGAACAGGGTGGTGGCATATATTTTGTGATAATTTTGTCTGCTACATTTCTGTATGGCTTTCTCAATCTAAACTTGCAGGTAGTGGCATGAAAAGAAAAATGCTTGATTTTTTTTAACACAAACTTTATTGGATGTTTTCAAGTACAGTAAATTGCTCCCATTTTGTAGCTGAGAGCAACATGTTACAAAGCATATGGATAAGCATTACAAAGAGATTCAGTTTCTGTATATATGCAAAAAGTTTGAAATACACTGCATTTGAGATAGCACACACTTGAACAAAATCCACCCCTCAACAAATTGACTGTGTCACCGTAATGAGGGGGTCATATGCATGTGGCAGTACTTATACAGTGTGTGAGACTTCATTAATGCTTATTGATGGGTAGGTGAAAGGGCTGATCTTGCCACCGTAGGGAATAGGTACATACCCATCTCATCAAAGTGTCATGGTCACAAATGTGTAACCTGAGGTGCTGTTGGTAAATGAAATGCAATAGATTGAATGGGGGACAGGTTCAGAACGTCACGCTTCAAGGTGTCAAACCAAAAGGAGTGTGTATTTGTTGCTCAGTCTGGTGCCATATCTTTGTTAAGCCTGTGTGATGTTAAATATGCTCCATCTGTTAGAAATGGGGTTCTCTAGTTGGAAGAGTTATGCAGATTTGTTCAAGGAGGGACCCATTGGCGGGTTTCCAGGTTCACCTGAGCGAGGTTCCTGAAGTGCACAGTCTGGTTTCTAAAGTCCAGAATGTAGCGAAATACATCTTGGGGGCTTCATGGGAGCTTTCTCCCAGTCTTCATCAGACTAAAAGATCCACTTACAGAGTGTCCATACAGTAGTTCAAATGGACCCAATGCCAAGGCCTTCTGCTGTACCTCCTGGAAAGCAAAGAGAGGGCACGGTAAGAGGACGTCCTCAGGGCATCTGGAAGACCTCCAATCATGCCTTTCAGGGTTCGGTTGAATCCCTCCACCAACCCATTACATTGAGGGTGGTAAGGTGTGGTGAACTTGTAGGTTACACCACACTGTACCCCCAGAGACGTCAAATAAAAGGATATGAAGCTGGCACCCCGGCCGGATACCACCTCTTTTGAGAAACCCATACAGGAACACATCCCCATTAATGCCTGGCCCACCACAGGTGCCGTGATTGTCCTTAGAGGCATAGCCTCCGGGTACTGGGTGGCATGGACCACTAAGACTAGGATAAACCTGTTGCCTAAGGCTGCCTTGGGGTCCAGAGGCCCCACAATATCAATACCCACCCTCTCAAAGGGGGTGCTGACAACAGGGAAGGGCTCAAGAGGAGACTTACATCTCCCTCCACTCTTGCCACTTGCCTGGCAAGTTTGGCAAGTCCTATAGTGAGCTGCAGATTCTCTGCATATTTGGAGCCACCCGAAGTGGGTGATAAGCCATTTATAGGTCTTGTCCTGCCCCAAATGTCCAGCCAAAGGCACATCATGAGCCAGACCTAGTAGAAAGTCTCTGAAGTACTGGGGCACCACCAACATATGGGCTGACCCAGGTTCAGCAACCTTCGGCTTGCTATGCAGGAGATCATTTTCACAGTAAATCTAGTGTGATTCAGACTCAAGACCTGCTGCGTGGTCTGTGGCCTGCTGCTGCGGACCCTCAGGGAAGAACACTGTTTCTGCTCCCTGCAGATCTCCTCCCTTGTGAGACCCCCTTCACACTGCCAATGGGTCAGCTCAGGCAAGTGTCCCAGTTCCACCACTTCCTGTAGGTTAAGGAAATCCTTCTCCGTTTCTGCCTCCTGGACCATGGGAACATCTGGGGCTGATTTCCCATGGCCCCTCCCCCTCCTGTTTCTGGTAGGGACCTGGACCACTGTTTCAGGTTCTAGGTCCGTCTGATCACCCTGTCTGGCTGCCATCAACTGAGTGGTCACACACACCCACTCAGGCAGACCCACCATCTCCAAGTGTCCCTGGTGTTCCACCCCACACCAAGGGGAATCCTCCAGGTCATTCCCTAGCAGACAGTTAGCAGGCACAGTTGGTCTCACAGCTACCCCCAAGAGACCTGATACCCCACCCCCCACTCAAAGGGAACCTGCACCACCTTGTCATGTGCTTTGAGTTGTCCACAGCAGCTACATGGCGGAAACACATTGGAGACCACCTGCTCTACAGACTCCAGGTGATACTTTATCATTGTCACACATGCTCCTGTCACTCTCAGAGCCTCCACCCTCTATCCATTGATGGTCATCCACTGCCTGTACTTCTTAGTGTTCTCAGATAGGGTGGTTCTATGGACCATCTCACTATCCCATGTTGAGACGGGGGTCATCTAAGTTGGCTCCCACCCTTCCCCTGAGGCCATCTCTTCCCCAAGTGCTACACTGGCCAACCCCCATGCCTGTGCACCAGTGGAGGCTGGTGCCCACTTGGGACTTTTTAGATTCCCATTATGTGGCCTTCCTGACCACATGCATAACATTTGTTGGGACTCCTCTCTGCAGGCTTCCCTGCAGAGATTAATTGTATTTTGTTCACATTGGGTATGGGAATCCTTACCCTAGAAACTAATTTGGGGCCCTTGAGAGAACTGCTTCCAGTTACGATTGTCCCCCCACTCTTCAACTGGAGACCCTGCCCATCTTTGACTGAATTTCCCCCATACCCCTTGTTCTGGTTCAGTGGTCCGCCTCCTGAGCAAGCTTCCTGGGGTCAGTCAGCTTGCTATGTCAGATGATGGTGCAACACTGGCAAACAAAGAATATATAAGTGCTCCCATGCAATTAAATTATGCAACCCCTGATAGTCCGTTACCTTGCTGCTCTGTATCCAACCATCCAGTGACCTAAAAAAAAGGTTCGCACATTCAACCCACGTGTTAGACTCAACTTTCTAAAAGACCTGAACATTTCCCTATAGTGCTCAGGGGTGAACCCATACCTGAGGCATAAAGCCTCCTTCATGTTGGGATAGGAGCATCAGGATGTTCCTCCCATTGGCCTCAACATGTTTCCACAAGCCTGCTCCCAGTGCTTCTCTGGGACCTCATTCATGAAGTATTGCATCATAAGCTGCAAATCAAAAACAGTTGCCTCCCCCGTTCTGGAAATTCTGTACCAGATCCTTTGGAATGTGTACCTTCCCCACAGAATGCACTGGCTGTATGCCGCCACCATTTGAACTGGGTTCTGCCTGCTTGGCCTTGATGTCCACCTCCTTTAAACTTAAGTCATGAGCAAGTAACAACTTATTCTCAACCAGAGCAAGGAACTTCTCCTGTTGCTTTTGCTCTATTTCAAAACCTTCTGTTTTCAAACTTGAGCTTCTCAAGCTCTCTCTCATGCTCTCTGTCCTGTCACCTGTCCTCCAGCTCCTCTGGGGACAGACCACTAGAAGATACATTGCTACCAGGCTTGGAGGGTCCATCCCCTCACTAGCAGATCTTGAGCTCCAAACTCCTTTTTCTGGTTCTGTGCATCCAGATCCATATCTTATCCTCGGCCTCTCTTGCTGCCCATAAAAAGTGCCCAAAGCTGCAGATGCGTGATGGCATATGAATAAAAGAGGATTGAGGAGATTGAGAGCTCCGTGAGAGATTTAACTGCTTCAGAACTTCCTCACAGTGCCACGAACAAAGGAAGTACAGGACTTCTAAACAGAACAGGAGACTATGAGGGCTTCATCTCACATTTACTCGTGAGAACCCCATCAAGTAGAAATACTACAATTAAATTGCACACTCGGAGACCACACTGTCTTGAGAGAATCAAATTTTAACTGCTTTTTACCATGGAAATACTATACTACATGGGAGCATCTGACAATTGCAGTTAAAGCCATTTCCAGTCAACGTCCTGAGGAGAACCCTAGAACAAGTCATGGTTTGAAACGCGTTGACTCTGAGCTGGAGCTAGAACATTTGTGGGGCACTACTGGGAGCTATTAAAGAAATGTATTCCCCTTGGGTGGAACGACCCCCCTAACATTGAGTTGTCTTCAGCTCAGCAAACAGGCAGGACCCTTTTGAACTGGGTTACGTCCGCCTGTTCCTTCACCTGTTATAGAAGGACTGGTGCCCTCTAATGACAATTGGAGGCAATTGATATTTTAGATGGTGTTTATGTTTTGTACATGTGTTTATTAAATATTGTGTGTTATGATTTATATGCACTTTAGTGCAAATGTGTTATTTGTGTGTCTCTGTGTAGGAGATGAAATGTTTTCACGTACAATGTTTTGAAATTGAAAAGTAATGTGAAATAAATTATGCATACTTAGGATTGATTGGCTAGGTATTGCTAAATAATTGTTGAACAACCTATCTGGTCATTTCCCTGTTTCTTACATAAAAAGGCCCTCAGCGCCTTCTGCTGCTCCTCCTTCCTGGCAGAGCTTTTCATTGGACCTCCAAAATCTTTCCAAAACTGTTAAAGTTAATCCACTTTGTAAGACTGCAAATTTGCAATCTCAAACACAGGGTTTGCAACATCACTTGCTGGCTCACCGAAGAGAGACATGGTATACGGATACTTCAAGGGTTTTCACCAAAATAGGAACAACAGTCAAAAAGCAGTATATGATCATGTAGTGGTCTGCACTCAGCAGTAGTGTACACTGATCACTGTGTGTCAAGTTCAAATACAAGTCCAAATCCTCACCGCAAACCACCAATGTTAGAAATGGGGGTCTCTAGTTGGCAGAGGTATGCACCTTTGGCCAAGTAGTGACCCTTCCTTCTAGTCAGGATAAGGGAGTTACACACTTTAGATAACCCCATCTCACTTCCTAGATAGCTTGGCATGAGCAGACAGCCTTATCCAAAATGCAATGTGTAAAGTATTTGCACCCAGACACTCAGTAATACAGAAACACAGTGAAAACACTACAAATGGACACCATACCAGTTTAGCAAAATAAAATATCTTTCTCTAAACCAAACAAGAACAAAATGATAAAAATCCAACATACACAATTCAAAATATTACTTTTAAAATGTTTCAAGGAATTCTGTTCATAGAAAACTATGGATGCGTGACTTTTACACAAAGTACCTCAAATGATTCAATATCCACAAGGCAAAACAGCAGCAGCAAAGGGAAGTATCGGAAATCACAGTGATGCATCTGTTCCTGAGTCCTTGATGAGGCAATGCGACAGTTCTGCTGCATGCAGGAGAAATGATGTGTCGAATCCCGACTGTAGGGGGAAGTGAATTGATTCCAGGGCGGTTCTGGTATGCGAGTAATATGTCAGGAAACTAGCCGCAAAGGTGTGATATGTGGAAATCCAGGATGCGCTGGATGTCAATGCAGCAGTAGCAAACAGGCTCTGCATCGATTTCTAAAGCCATGGTTCTACAATGAGTCAGTTCTTTCAGTTGCACAGCAGGGCGGGCATCAGAGTCCGTGCGTTGATCTCAGACTTCGATGGTTGGTGAAATGATTCAGGGTGCTGCAGATATTTAAGCTGCTGGCAGGCGCTGCGTCCATTCTTCTGTCGCACAGTGGTGCAGTGTGAAAATGTCTCCCACTCAGCGGTGCTGCATTGGAAAAACAGGCAGTGGATGGGTGATGCATCAATTGGCTTGGTTTCTTCAAGATCTTTCAGCTCCCACCAACTAGAACAACATTCGGGGGGCCAGAACTGGAACAGGGACCTTATAACAGATCAGAACTCCCAGCAGTGGAGTTTAGGGAAGCTGGAGGTGAAGTCTTGTGTCTCTGAGATTTCAGAACAGGAGGCCAGCACACACAAGCCCTTTGAGATTCTTTATAAGCAGGTTCACAGCAAAGTTCAAGTATTTGTCCTCTCCTTGGCAGAAGCAGCAACTGCAGGCCAATCCAGCAAAGCAACACATAGCAAAGGGGCCGCATTCTCCTCACAGCTCTTCAACACTTCTTCCTTGGCAGAGCTTTCTCTTGATTCCAGAAGTAATCTGAAGTCCTGGGGTTTTAAGTCTAATATTTATACCCCATTTTCTCTTTGTATTCTTTGTTGCAAGAATATCTGAGCTCGGTAAAAGCCAGTTCTGTCCTCCCTGGTCCAGCTTCACTACAAGAGGTAGAGGCAGCATTGTGCAGAGCAGACACAGCCTATTCAGGTGCTAGTGAAAACTCCTCCCACCTGCAGAAAGGTCTGTTCAGACTGACTATGAGTCAACAGGAAAGGCAGAACATACCATAACAACCCTTATGACTGTCTAGAGTGAATTCAAATCTTCATCTCCTGTCACTCCAAAACCAGATGGTGAATACACAAGCAGGCAGACGCACACAGAAAGGTTAAACAAGAAAATGCCCACTTTCCAAAAGTGCAAACACCTATAGGGGTTAAGCCCAAAGAACCGGGTGCAGGTAGGGCTATTCAAAATTCAGAACACAAAACAATGAACCCGGCTTCATACTACCGTACACTCCTACTTCTCATGGAGTAACAAATAGTCAACATTTTTATCTGTCCAAATGGAATTTTTATTAGACCATTCCTGTTTCTTTAAAAGTTAACCCCCCAAAAAGTTTTTGACTGAAAAAGAAACATAGACTTATCAAATTCACACATGAACTTACACGTATATACATTTCACAATAACATACGTTTAAAGACAAAAATGGACTTAGACACTAAGAAAAAATTATTAGTAACAGCTTGCAACATGACAAAATCAAAAAATGAATTCATACATTAATCTGATGCAAAACACATTTTTAGAAACATTTACATCATATAAAAAATGTAGTAATAAACATGAACATATCCAATGTTATGAACCACATATGTTATTCCAGCTCCAGCGCCAAAAGAGTATCTGAATAGTGTATCAATCCTTTATCCAATAGTTTCCTTCAACACTCACCGCATTCAGAATGAACTAAATGCCTCCCAAAATGCCAAAGCGTTTCAAGACCCAGGCGAATAGTACTGGGACTATCATCAGGGCTTCATATAAATGGACCGGATATTCAGTTTTCCAGAGTTGGAGCAGCCGCTCCAGCTCGTTTACTCCAAGAACTTTTGGCTTTTCTGCCACTGGACTCGTTTATGTTACTGCCTACAAGGTTCCCGTGAGGGAAAGCAAGCCTGTATTTGAGCAAAAGGATAGTCCATTGCATCCAGAGTTTTGAATTGGTGAAGATGCAGTAAAAATAAAGAGTCTTCAAGGAACTCAGTCCTGCCCATACTCTGCAGTAAAGAAATGTATACTGGCAAAGTTAAGAAAGCCTCGTAGGCAGTAACATAATCGAGTCCAGTGGCAGAAAAGCCAAAAACTCTTGGAGTAAACGAGCTGGAGCGGCTGCTCCAACTCTAGAAAACAGAATATCCGGTCCATTTATATGAAGCCCTGATGATAGTCCCAGTCCTATTCGCCTAAGTCTTGAAAGGCGTTGGCATTTTGGGAGGCATTTAGTTCATTCTGAATGCGGCGAGTTTTGAAGGAAACTATTGGATAAAGGATTGATACACTATTCAGATACTCTTTTGACGCTGGAGCTGGAATAACATATGTGGTTCATACCATTGGAAATGTTCATGTTTATTACTTAATTTTGTATATGATGTAAATTTTTCTAAAAATGTGTTTTGCATCAGATTAATGTATGAATTCATTTGCTGATTTTGTCATGTTGCAAGCTGTTGCTAATAATTTTTTCACAGTGTCTAAGTCCATTTTTGTCTTTAAGTGTAAGTTATTGTGAATTGTATATAAGTGTAAGCTCATGTGTGAATTTGATAAGTATATGTTTCTTTTTCATTCCCAAACATTGTTTTGATTAACGTTTAAAGAAACAGGAATGCTCTAATAAAAATTTAATTCGGACAGATAAAAGAGTTGACTGTTCGTTACTCCATGAGTAGGTGGAGTGTACGGAGGTACACAGCCTGGTTAATTTTTTTGTGTTCTGCACTTTCTAAAACTGGCATTTTACAGCACACAATTTAAAAACCACCTGTACTGAAAGGTGTGTTATTAAATGTTGAATTCAGAGAGCCTAAACCTCATTTCTCTATCTGGTCCCAATGGAAAGTTACACTTGTAAGATGTTATAAAGCAGCTCCCATGTTAACCTAAGAGTCAGACAGCCTTTCAAAAGTGAAAAACGAAATGCACAGTATTTCACTATCAGGACATGCACAATGCACTAGCACTTGTCCCATCTTTCACATACACTGCACCCTGCCCATGGCGGTACCTTGGGTCTACCTGAGGGGTGTCTTACATATGAGGAAAGGGAAATTTAAGGCCTGGCAAGAGAGTGCACTTGGCAGGTCGATATTGCAGTTAAAAACTGTGCATGCAAACACTGAAGTGGCATGTCGGAGACAGATTTGAAAGGCTACTGGTGTGGGTAGCACAATTAGTGCTGCCGGACCACTAGTATCACTTAATAATAATAATAACAATAATACAATCTTTATTCGGCATATAGAAACACCGTAAAAGATACAATATATCAAAAGTAAAAAGGTTACAGGTACAGCCTTTAAAAAACAGTTCATCAATTTGGGTTCCGCATAATACAACTTCAACTGTTAAGTAATGAGTTTACACATCACGTATGACCTAACCCTCACCCCTCTAATCCATCTTCAAACTTGGTTTGGGCCTATAGCACACCATCCTTTAAAAGTTACAGATAGAAAGAAAAACATTTTTAAAAAGTACAGTGTAGGTAGATGGCAAGCGGGAAATCTATGGACTTCAGCTGCCCCTTGTGATCCTTAATCTAGATGCAGCCCTTAAAAAGTTAAGGATACAAAAAAGTGTAAAAACATCTGGGGCCAATTTTAAAAATAACAAGGCCACACGCTCTTGTCTAAATCTGGCTTTCATTAAAATACCCTTCAGAAAAAGACTTTAGGGGTATGAATAAAATGGGCATAATAAAACGAAATGACGGGTGTCCTGTGGAGACCTGTGGTCGCAGCCACAGGGCCCCTTCATTTCTATTCTTCTACACTTCTATCTAGTGTGGAGGAGTGTGGCTCACTGATTAGAGCAGCAGACCCTGATGCAGAGGTCTGGCCTGGGACCAGGGTTCAATTCCCGACGCGGCAGGGTCCTGATCCCAAAATGTCCACGGACTCGATAATTCTCGCCTCGGTGCCTATTCTAATCATGGGGTCCCACGCTGCATCTCTAGGCAATAGTTGCTTAATCTCCTCTACAGCGGCCCACCCGCTGCGGGATGCCTGGCTTTCACCCTGGGGATACCCAGTAGGGGTTATCTCACAGGGAAAAAAGCCAGGACGGGTTCCCAAGGCAAGCGCCTTGATGCCTTCGGGTGATACGTGCGCTATATAAGTCGCAATACATTTACATTGACGATGTGAACCCTGCCGGCTCTGCTAGAACATGATGCAAGAGTTTTAACCTGAACCGGGTCATCAAGAATCTATCATGGGCACTGCTTAAGCAAGACAGGTATGGTTCAATTCCCTCCGAAGACTTAACTACTGGGTGTTCTCTCACCGACCGTTTGGCTAACTCTCTGTCTTCCCTAAGCATCGAAGCATACTTGAGGAACCAATCCTTGACCAAGGCCTTATCCTGCATGTTCATTTTAGAAGGATTACTGAATAAATCTACACATCCCCTTTTCTCAAAGGACTCCTTGACATATTTTAGCCAGAGGATTTTTAGCTTGTGGTCAATGGAAAGACAGTCTTCTATAACCTGCCTGCTTAGAGCCGCCTCCTAATTAGCCCAAGTCTTTACCCTACAAACAAGGTGTTTGACTGCCATCCTATCCCTGATGTATCCAACACCCAAGTCTTCATGCATAATATGAGCTGGCGTGCTCTGGGGGAGTCTTAACAGGCGCCTGAAGTACATGTTCTCTTCGATTTGCAGTTTGTTAGCCTCAGTAAATCCCCACACCTCACTTCCATATAGCACTTTAGCACAGCTCATGGAGCTATAGAAACTCAAAATCTGCTCTGGGGACTAGCGTCCTAACCTATGTGCATAATTCATTATTGATCCTGTACATCTAGTCATAGCTCTGCATTTCTCTTCTAATAAATAATTAAAATATAATCGGTCATCAAAAAAAATCTCCAGATATGAAAAGGACCGTACCTTTCCTAGACAGTGCGATCCAATTGTGTAGTTATAGGATTTACCTGGCTTCTTACCCACTTCCATTACATAGAATTTTGCAAGATTGGGGGACAAGTCCAGGTTCTTCATGAACGACACAAAACCATCTATTAGTAGCTGCAGACCTCTGGGGGTACGAGCGAGGAGTACCGCATCGTCTGCGTAGAGCAGAACAGCAATCCCATGGGTACCTATCCTAGGGGTCTCTGCCTGTAAAGTGCTTAGTGTACGATCAAGACCGTTAGATAGCGTGAACAAAAATTGAGCTAATATCCAACCCTGTCCAATCCCGCTGAAACACGTGAAGGGTTCTGTAATTTTTCCATCCTGGCTATATCTGGCCGCAGCCGTAGTATTCAGATGTATAGACTTTAAGATGTTAATGAGCCCCGGGTCCGCCCCAGCCCGCCCATACTTGCCCATAATTTGCACGATTTACTCAATCAAAGGCCACAGTCAGTTCCATAAATGCCAGATACATCGTCCCTGGATTGACCACTGTGTTTTTGGCTCAAATAGGATATAGGTTGAGGCATTGATCAGTAGGAGATTTCCCTGGCCTGAAGCCAAATTGGACATCAGTTATGGCTTGATGCTCCTCAGCCTAATCTGTCAATCGGCTTAAAACCCCCCGCCCTAAAACCTTCTCCGACACACCTATAAGAGAGATTGGACGACAACATTGTGGACTATCCTTGTTACCTTTTTAAAGATGGGGACAATCGTAGCTGTGGACCAGGATGCTGGCATTACTGTGTCCACTGCTGCATTTATGACCCTAGTCAGGATTGGCGCCCATAAACCCACGTTGCTTACAAAAAGGTCGGGAGGGATCCCATCTGGGCTTGGGGCCTTGTTCCTGGTTAAACCTTCAATTCCTATTTTTACCTCTCCCAATGAAAATATAGGTGGGGGTATGTGCCGGTCCACATTCTGCTCCTGCGTCTGGTCCGTACTTGGGTGATAATTATAAAGCCCCTGATAGTGATCATGCCATTGCACCGGTAGAATGTTATTGCTTAACCTGGGTTTGTTAGCATCTTGAAAACAGGGCTTATTTATAACTCTCCAAAAGGCAGTAGAGTCCTTTAATACCATTGCCTCTGTCAGGTCTTCCCAAGCTTATAGTTGTAATTGACCCTTGCGTCCCTTGACAGCCACCTTGCATTTTTGTCGGCAAAAGGTCACCCAGTCCCTGTCTCTTGGCAAGATTTTTAAGGCAGCGTTCAGCTCTCTTAGGGCGCGTGAGCATTGTGGATCAAACCATCTTGGATTTTCCATTTTGACCTTATGAGCTGGGGCTCTCAGCAAACTGTCAACTATTTACGCGACACCCCTGAAAGCCTCAACTAATTCTGCCCCTTACACTTCCAGATCTAAACACCTTAGGATAACCTGCTGACCTTCTTTAAGAGGGGATCTATAAAAGGCCTCGCCATTGACCTGTGGCCACTGCAACCTCCCGCCTTGGTCCATTGCCCTAACCAAGCCCCCCTACACTATGGGGTACCTGGGGGCGGAATGCATCAACAAGGGATACGGCCAGAAGATTATGATCACTAAAAGCGCTGTAACCAATACTGAACCCAGATACACTATTTTTAAGTGATGGGGAGACAAAGATGTAATCAATAAATGAGGCACACCCTCTATCCTTAAAGGTGGGATGAACCGCTTTGTCCTGCTTAACAACTATTAGATTCATAGTGTGTATTAGTGCATGCGTGTTTAATAGGCCACGGAGTTCCCTTCCCTCCTTTGTGTGCTCCAAATGTGGGCCGTCATGGAGCGTACAAGATGTCCAGTCCCCATGGGATGCCCTCAGATTTGAGCACAAATGACAATTACAATCAACCACTAAAACCATCTGTAGCACCATCAGCCCTCGCTCCTGTGTCTTGGTGAGTCTGGTGTTCAATTCATGCGAACTGGTGGAACCCTTTCCATGTGATGTTACATTATAAAAATTTGTGAGAAGTAACCTGTAACCTTTGTTAAAAAATGTGAGCCCGTGAGCAACTTCTGAACCCCAAGCCAAATCTAACCATCTTCCCTGTAATGTAATGTCTATGAATATAATCAGCCTGCCCCTAGTTCTCCTTGATGCTGCCTTACGCGCTGGGCAAAAAAAGGTTTTATATCCCTCTAAGAAAAAGTTGTTGTTTGCTGGTTCCCATGTTTCTTGCAAACAAATTATCTGGAATTCCGTATATAAAGTAGCCATTGTTTATTCTCAAATTTAGTGGATAGGCCTGCTATGTTCCAGGAGACTATTTTTATTTCTCTCCCGTAGAGCCTTTCTGCACTCGCTGTTACCTGGGTACTACTGGTCCTAATGATTATGTTACTTATACGACTTTCCGTGTGGTCAATTGCATCCTTATGCTCGCAAGTGGTATGGCCTTCATCTATCCCTGGGTTAATCTCATCTCCCCTCCCCGTTATATCTATATTGATCACGGGGGTATCTCATGCTCTATCTACTTCCCCAATCGGACCTAGTCAGTTAATGTCCTTTAGGTCTCTTAATGGAGCAAATGGGTTTTTTGTCTGCAGTGTATTAGCCCACCAAAATGCACCCTCCTTTTGACTCACATAGCCAAATAATAATAATAATAATAATAATAATAATCCACATTTGTATAGCGCACAATCACCCGTTAGGGTCTCTAGGCGCTGGGGGCCGTCGGGAAGATTAAGCAAGCTATTGCCCAGAGTCGCATGGTGCTGGGCTAACCTGCCGCCGGAGCCGGGGATCGAACCCTGATCCCCAGATTCCAGCGTCAGTCGCCCTGGCCGCGGCGCCACACCTCTCCCAAATCGTTGACTAGGGTTGGCCAATGGTCTATAAAAGAAACCCAGTGGGGACAGTTTAATCCCTGAATCCACTTCAGCTGGATAGAATCCACTGCTCTCGGAAAGAATCTTGCGCAAGAGGTCAGGGTGTCTGAGTGTCATAATCACGCAATCCACTAAAAAGGCTTTCCTGCTTCTACCGATCTAGGACAGCCTCCTTGCCATCAGAATGTGTCTGTGATCTCTGATATTAAACCCTGCATTCCTACACATCCAATGCGCCACCTTATCAATCAGTTGTGTTGTGGATTCCTCTTTTTGGTTTATATATGCTGGGATACCAGTTAACACAAATGTATAAGGGCATGTGGCTGGGGGGTAAATCTAAAACTGGTAGACCTGGAGTGCTCTCCGCAGTAAGTGAGGGCATTTCATTTAATTACTGTTGCGCATTGTCTCCCCTTTCTATCCTTGCTGAGTCCACCTGCTGTGTTAAGGGATTACCTGCAGTCCCTGTCCTAGATTCCCACAGCCCCCTGTTAGCAGTGCTTACATTGGGTCTGGTTGCTTCGGGGTGTACATGTAGGACCCTATTGCCCATAACCTCTTTCCCTATTGCGTGGTCTCTATCCCCATTATTTCTCCCCTCATTCTCTTTCACTGCCCATGGGGCTGGAGCCACACATATACACCTACCTGCTCCTTGATTAACTGATGCACTTCTAGAGTTCAAGAGTTGCAACAATTTATCTTCAATTGACCCTAATTTGCATGGAAGGGGCTACAAAAGAACAGTCATGAGAATTGCCAGTCTTTTCCATTGGTCAGGGTCATCCCCAAGGTCCACCATGGTATGATTGCCACTGTTGGGAATTTGGTTCGGGCCAACCCTTTATTAGATTCCGAGACAAGTTTCTCAGGATGCCTAGTTGCCTGGAGCTTGGATCTAGGTTTTTGCTTCTGCCTTTGTGAGACTCCTCCCCTTGTGCACTTCGCAGGCAGCTCTCCACTGCCTGTTGTCAAAGACTTTGACAGACTTATCATGCTTTCCCTGATGGCATTTTTAGATCTGGTGATATCCTCACTCCGGCACGAGCCAGGCGTAGTTGCAATGTGAGCTATGGAAAGAACCAGTGTTTCTTCAGACAGTGTGGGCGAAATGGCTGGAAAATCAAGATCCTGGTCCCCCACAGGTTCTTGGACAGAATTGGTGGAGTTTATCTGTGCAACTGTAATCACCTCCAATGCAACTGATGATGAGGCTGGGTGATCAATTATTTCCCTGTTATTGTTAGGGCCTGCGGTGGCAGAGCATGAGTGGTCCACAAATTGCTGTACACCCTTGGGGGATTCAGCAATAACTATGCCTCCCAATGACGACGTTTTTGGGCTTCAAAGGTATCCATCGAAAGCCTTTTTTCTGTGAGCTGAATTTGGTGAGCCTAAACCAACTCCGCTCTAGTCAAAAAAGCGTCCAGGGTCCCCACCACCCCCCCGCCAATAAACCTGTGACGTTGCGCTTACTCATTCTATCGGCTAATTGTCAAATAATTACTGACTGATCCTCAAAATGCACAGAGTCAATGAGTACCTTGTTTAGTAGCCGATTTCCACCTTGATACCTGGGTTCACAAGGGGGGTGGCTCAGCCCAGCCTCTTCCAGTCTCTGACGGGCTCAGAAGGGCCCATCCTTGGTCCGGGCTTCGCCTGGGCTGCGTCCCGCCCGCGTCCCGCTCCGCGGTGGGAGAGGCAGCGCTTTATGCGTGATCACCACGCCTCCCTCTCACTCTGTGGTGGCATAGTTGCACCGTGGGAGTTGCAATCCTCTCCCAGGGTGATGACGGCAATACTGGGGTGAATGGCACGCAACCCCGAGGCCCTCATCCCACCAGGGATTCCTGCACAAACCAGCAGGTAACAGGGCAACAAGCGGACAAGAAGGAAAGGTCTAGTAACATTTGATTTAATAGGCTCTGGGCACACACAGCCCACTTTACAAAAGGCTTACTAGTAAATAAAAAATGCCAAGCATGGATAACCAATCAGAATCACAGTTTACCCAGTGAGCACGTGCACTTTGGAACTGATCAGTAGTGGCAACATGCCCAGAGTACCTAAAGCAGCAAAGACGAAATCCGGCACATGGTCCAAAAATACAGGAGGTAGAGGTAAAAAAGGCAGAGGAAACAACACCAAGGATGCCAGGTGTACACCATGTAATATGGAGTATTGAATGAATTTGAATCTGGTATTATCGGAGAGTTTCTTGGGTTATTCGCTTCACTGAGATAATATCGACTACAAAAATGTAGATGAAATATATAATGCAAATATATTGAATCTCTATACTTAAACAAATAGGTACAAATGTATTGAGAAAAGAAATATTGGTGTAAAAATATAGTTGTACAAAATATCCATTTATATATATATATATATATATATATATATATATATATATATATATATATATATAATAAAATTAATATAAAAAAGTAGATTTAATATAAATTAAAAAAACATAACAAATAAACTATAAAAAAGTTAAACACACATACATATTAATTAATATATATATTTACTTTAAAGCAATCAATAAACTGTTAATTGTAATTTCTTGTATAATTTTAAAATTATATAAAAATGTACATATATATACACACATAGGTAACAGAAACACACAGTCACTTGATGATGTCATCAGTGATGTCATCAGTGATGTCACTGACCATGTCATGATTGATGTAATATGTGATGTCATCAGTAGTGCATTGCGTGGGCGCAAGTTATAGTTAGCTGTACTAACTAATACGGCCAAATTTCTCTGGTTTTGTATGAGTGAAATGTCCAACTAACCAGAATGTCCCTGAAACCTATGTTTTTTTCATTGAGTTTCAAAGGTTTTTTAAATGCTAATTTCTAACTATAACGTCTCTGAAACCTGTGGTTTTGTCAGTGAATTATTAAGGTTTTTAAATGCTAATTTCTAACTATAACATCCCTGAAACCTATGGTTTTTTCAGTGAATTTCAAATGTTTTTTAATTGCTAATTTCTAACTATAACGTCCCTGAAACCTATGTTTTTTTTCTATGAATTTCTATGGTGTTGTAAATGCTAATTTCTAACTATGCCTACAGAGGTAGGACATGTGTAGGAAGAGGAAGAAAGGTGCAGAAAGAAGAAAGAGAAATGCAGAAAGAGGCAACAAAAGTCCGAAAGACAAAGAAAGGTACAGAAAGAAACAAGGGATATGCAAAAGAATCAACAGAGGGGCAAAAAGAGGTTTTGCTACAAAGTCATCCTGTGCCCCAAATTTCTGCTGATGGATACTGGTAGTAACTGACTCTGACTAACCAGGCCTAGAGCCAGTGCTATGTTAAAAGACACTTAGAATACAGTGAAAACTCCTATATAGACTAGGGTACACTATGGGTTGGGGTACAACTGTGATTGTCATGACTTCCCCTGTAAAGCCCTAGTATATAATAGGGCAGGGGTATTAAAACTACCTGTAAGTCAGAGGTGCAGCAACATGCTTATTTAACTAGTAGATGCTTTTGCAGAGTGATAGAGAAAGGGGGCTGGCCTCCGACCAGGGCTCAGGAATTCTGCTGCGTAGGACTTACCGGAGGAATCAGGAGGGCTTCTTGGCCCCAAAAGTCCCTCAGAAGTAAAGTGGACTTTATCTACCATTGCGTAGTCTGCCAGGAGGCGCGTTTGCAGAGTGGTGGAGAAAGGGGACATGGCCTCCGAAGACGTCTTAGCAATCCTACTGTGTGGGACTTACTTGAGGTAAAAAGAGGAGTACTTGCCACCCAAGGACATACTTGGGGGCCAACTACCCCTCCTATTACCTCCAGTAAGTACCACACAGCAGGATTGCAGAGTTCTCATAACAGGCCATGCCCCCTTTGCCCACCACTCTGCAAATGCGCTCCCTGGCGTTCTCTTCTATGGGGATTGAAGTGCCCTTCAAAACACACAAGATGATGGACGGAATGTTGCCCAATGGCAAAACATTCACCCCCAGTCACAGATCTGGGTTTAATCCATTGTTATTTTGCTCACCAAGCCACCCCAGTTCATGTAAATGTGGGATACTTGTAAAGCGCACTGTTACTCTACCGAGTGTCCTGGCGCTGTAGACCGCTGGGGAACCCGTCCTGGTTTTCCCTGTGAGATGATCCCTTCCTGGGTATCTCCAGGGTGAAACCAGGCATCCCCGGCGCCTGTGGGGGGCCGTTGTAGAGATGAGGCAAGCTTAATGCCCAGAGTTACCGAGTGTGTTCCCTGGTTAGAGTAGGTACTGAGGCGAGAATTATCGAGTCCGTTGACCCTGGTCCAAGACCCTGCCGCGTCGGGAATTGAACCCTGGTCCCGGGCCGTTCTCTGCTTACAGGTCTGCCGCCTCTAACCAGTGAGCCACACCTCTCCACTAAGACATGGCCATATGCAAATCAGTCTTGACCCTGTGCTTCATGGGAACAGTCCAGCCCGAACTGCTAAGCCATGTCTTCCCTGGACCGGAATCAAGCCTCCTAGGACCGGTTTTTGGCAATCAGCTTTCATCAGCCAGGATAGCTTGACTCCAGTGGCGTAGTGAGCACAGGACCCTCGGCTGGGCATACCCTTCCCACATAGGGTGAACAGCAAAACACACAAGATGATGGACGGAATGTTGCTCAATGGCAAAACATTCACCCCCACTCACAGATCTGGGTTTAATCCATCGTTATTTTGCTCACCAAGCCACCCCAGTTCAGACATGGCCATATGCAAATCAGTCTTGACCCTGTGCCTCATGGGAACAGTCCAGCCCGAACTACTAAGCCATATCTTCCCTTGACCGGAATCAAGCATCCTAGGACCGGTTTCTGGATATCAGCCGTCTTCAGCCAGTATAGCTTGACTCCAGTGGTGTGGAGAGCACGGGACTCACGTCTGAGCAAACCCGTCCCACTCGGGGTAACAAATGCAAAAACAACAGTTGATGGACAGAATGCAGAACAATGTCATACATTCACCCCAGTACAGAGACCTGGGCCTAAATCCATTGTTTTTTTTGCTCACCACCCCAGTTCAGACATGGCCATATGCAAATCAGCCTTGATCCTTTGCCTCATGGGAACAGTCCAGCCCGAACTGCCAAGCCATGTCTTCCCTGGACCGGAATCAAGCATCCTAGGACCGGTTTCTGGCTATCAGCCGTCTTCAGCCAGGATAGCTTGACTCCAGTGGTGTGGAGAGCACGGGACTCACGTCTGAGCATACCCGTCCCACTCGGGGTGACAAATGCAAAAACAACAGTTGATGGACTGAATGCAGAACAATGTCATGCATTCACCCCAGTACAGAGATCTGGGCCTAAATCCATCGTTTTTTTTGCTCACCACACCACCCCAGTTCAGACATGGCCATATGCAAATCAGCCTTGACCCTGTGCCTCATGGGAGCCGTCCAGCACGAACTGCCAAGCCATGTCTTCCCTGGACCAGAATCAAGCATCCTAGGACCGGTTTCTGGCTATCAGCCGTCTTCAGCCAGGATAGCTTGACTCCAGTGGTGTGGAGAGCACGGGACTCACGTCTGAGCATACCCGTCCCACTCGGGGTGACAAATGCAAAAACAACAGTTGATGGACTGAATGCAGAACAATGTCATGCATTCACCCCAGTACAGAGATCTCGGCCTAAATCCATCGTTTTTTTTGCTCACCACACCACCCCAGTTCAGACATGGCCATATGCAAATCAGCCTTGACCCTGTGCCTCATGGGAGCCGTCCAGCACGAAATGCCAAGCCATGTCTTCCCTGGACCAAAATCAAGCATCCTAGGACCGGTTTCTGGCTATCAGCCGTCTTCAGCCAGGATAGCTTGACTCTAGTGGCTAAGTGCCCTTCACTGCTGGAGGTCCTTAGGGGCCAATTAGCCTACCTCTTACCTCCAGTAAGCCCACACAGGGGGATTGCTGAGAGGTGGTCCGAGGCCGTGCCCCCTTTTTACACAACTCTGCAAATGCAACTCCTTGAGCACTGTTCGGGGGATGAAGTCCACTTGTGTCCTGAGGTCCTCAAGACACAAGAGGACCTCATTGCCCTACCAGCAGTGTGACAAGAGGCGTAAAAAAGGGGCGTGGCCTCGGACTACCTTCATGCAATCCAGCTGTGTGCCACTTACTGGAGGTACCTGGTGATCTAGTTGGCCCCCAGGGACCCTCAATATTCAAGGGGACTTATTTCCCCAACTTAGAACGCACCAGGGGCTGTGTTTAGAGAGTGGTACAGGGAGGGGCGGGGTCTCCAGTGAGAGGCCGTTTTATAAAAAAAAAGATTTTAGAATGGGGCTGTGTGGTCCTCCTTCTTCTGCTTACATGCAGCTCTCCTTGCCGAAAAGCAATCCTGCTTTGCTTGTTGGAACCGAGAGCAGGTTTCCTGCTCTAGCTTCCAAGAAGCAAAGTAGAGTTTGCTGTGGCAGGGCGGGAGCCATGCTCCCGCCCTGCCATAGCAAACAGCAATGTCCCGGGGGTGGGCATCCAGGGACATTGTAGTACCCCAGCCCTGGGGGGTGGTAGTCCCCAGGGCCATCGAGGGCTCCAGGAGGGGGGCCACGCAGCCCCCTCCCTTTATTTGTATAGCCCCGGGGAGGTGGTGGTTCCCGGGGCTGGGGGTCGGTAACTAACCCCCATATTAGCATATTCAATGTCCCATTTCAGGTAGTGGTCCTCGGGGCAGTGTGGGGGGCTTGAGTCCCCCACACTAAATATTTACCAATGCTCCAGGGAGGTGGAAGTCACTGGGGGGCCCACGAGAACCCCCTCCCAATTTTAATAAAGCCCCGAGGAGGTAGGAGTCCCCAGGGCTTGGGGGGGCTGCATGGCCCCCACTATTACTTGAACAATGCCCTGGGAGGTGGAAGTCCATGGGTCTTGGGGGGCCTGCGAGGGCCCCCCACCCATAACTGATAGAGCCCCAGGAAGTTGGCGGTCCCCGGGATGTGGGGGGGATGCATACCCCCCGCACATTATGCATAAAGGCCTGGGGAGGTGGCGGTCACAGGTGCTGCGGGGTCTCCCACACAACCCCGCTATATAATCAAACATTGCCACTGGGACCTGGCCCACCCGGGGGCTTCAGAACAAACGAAGCGCGGTAGCCCATGCTTTGTATTTTTATTGTTTACCCGGCTGGATTTGCGCACCCAACGCGTATTCAGCCGTTATTTTCAAATGGTTTTTTTGGGGCCCTGGGTGTCCCTGTGGGATTCCCTGAACAGGCCTAGGGGGGTCAGGGTGTTTCTACCCTGCCTCCTTTTCTTGTTTTTCATCTTATTTTCTGTTTTCTTTTTACTCGGTTACCGAGTCACAAGATGGCTGCCAACACTTCCTGGTTTGGAGTGTTGGCAGACAATCAGAAGTCAGCTCGTGCTCAGGAGGGTTCGCAGATCCTCCTCAGTGCTCAGATAACAATATATATGTATTTTTTTCTCTGGAACTACTTAATGGATTTACACCATTTAATAAAAGAGTGTTTTCTGAACCAAGAGCTACCTTTTTGCCAAATTTGGTGTACTTCCGTTCAGCAGTTCGGGCTGTAGTCTGTTCCAAAATTCTAAAGGAAATTACCATGGGGAAAATGTGTTTTGGGAACCCCCTTTTTTCTCGGCCCCCACTTGACGAATCATCCCGAACCTTTCAAGACAGGAGCTGACTGGAGGGAGCCTTTAGTTTTTAAACTTACGTGAAGATTCGTCAACCGGCGCCATAGATATTGGCAAGTCAAAAAACGCTTTTCCTATGGGTAATATGTTCTAACTATAACTACCTACTGGGGACCGCCAATAGGAAATATATATATTTATTACCTACTGGCGGTCGCCAGTAGGTATATATAGTTAGGATTTTTTCCCTATGGGATTTTTGAAAATTCTATGTCTAATAACTTTGGCGTTTGTGGACGGAATTGGCTGTAATTTTCTGGAAAATGGAACATTTTGTTTCTGAGCAGCCCTTGGAAATTTGGGGGGGTTTCGTCAAGGGGGGGCCGAGAAAAAAGGGGGGTCCCAAAACGTGTTTTTAACATTGAGTTTTCCATAGGGCGGTTGGCCTCACTTTTAGCCCGAACGGCTGAATGGATTTCCATGAAACTTGGCAAAATTGTAGGGACTGGTAGCCCGATGTGCCTTTTCTAGGTCTCAATATATGTGCTCCAGTGGATTTTGAGAAATTAACGTTTAAAAAAAGATATATATCTGTAAGCGCGCTCCGGGCAGCGCTCCGGTCCGCGGACCTTAAGCGTACCGGAACTTCGTGTAGCTAAGCTGATTGGCTCTCCGGTGTCTGTCAACATTCTAAACAGTCCGGAGCGGCCGCCATCTTGTCTCTCGGTAGGATTGAGAGACAAGAGGAGGCCAAAACAAAGGCGAAAATGACCATAAGGGGGCATACTAGATCCTCCCTGACCCCCTAGGTTTAATGTGGAGGTTTTAAAAGGGCCCCGCGGGGCAAAAAAAACAAAAAAAAAAATTTGTTTTTTTTGCGTGGGGAGCGCCCAGTCCGCGAACCGGGAAGCGTTCTGGGCAGCGTACTGCAATGAAAAATGAATGATAGACTTTTCAAATGCTGTATGTTAATTGATTGTTGTTTTTGTTGATTATTTTTTATTTTCTTTATTTTTTAAGCATTTTTTTTAATGTGATTGTGTTTCATAATTTATTAAACTTTCTAACATTTCATTGTCAGAAATTTCATAATTATCATGGAATATACATTGTAGTCTCTGAGGGTGTAAAATGTCCTCATTTGCAAGGAGGTTATCTACTGCTTGTACACATTGCAGTAGTTCATTGTCCCAAGTTTCATCGAAAAATTCAATGTCAATTTGATCAATTGTATCAATCAATTCTTGGCTGCTCTCTTGCAGGTCCATTTCAAAAGAAACTTGGTTTTCGCCTTCCATTTTGCCTGAAATTTGGATTAAAAAAATATATATTAGTAGAGATAGGGCAATGTTGGGAATAATTTTAGATAGGCATTTTTTATCAGTGAATTTATCTTTGGGCAGTGTATAGTATCAGAGTGGAAGTAGGAATATAAAAAAGTGTATGTGATTTAACGTAAGTAAATTCATAATTATACAAGAGAAGCCTAACTCCATCCATAACTATAACAGAGAAGTCTCTCTAAATCTATAACTACTACAGAGGGATAGTATATATCTATCAGAAAAAGTTTACCATATTAACTTATAGTGCACAATATACTTCAGTTTTAAAAATAAAAACTTACCTTTAGAAAGAAGTTGAAGGAATTAGTGAAAATACTATTGAAATGTACAGCAAGAAGTAGTAGTCAAAATGGCTGTGTTTTCTTCTCTTCCTTTATATATATTCAGGTATATAACCAATGAAATGTCAGGTAAAAAAAATAGAAAATGAAAGTAACATTTTCATTGGTTGTCAATTCCAACACTTCAGATGTGTTTTGTGAAGTAATTTACCTCAGGGTATTTAGAGAGGTCTACAGGCTAAATGACTAAATGGAATTCCAATCAAATTTGTGAAAATGGTAGGGATTGGTATGTAGTATGAGCTAATCTATATTTGGTGAAATTGTCTCCAGTGGCTTTTCTGTGAACTACTTTCCCACCTTTTTTGATGGTGCGCTTCCCAGAGAGCGACCCGGTACGCGAACCGTTGAGCGCCCCGGTTCGCGAACCTTAAGCGTTCCGGGAGTCCACCATTTTGTGTTTCGGTCGAATTAAGATACAAGATGGAGGGCAAATAATGTTCAGAATGGGTAGAAGGGGGCACGGTAGAGTTATCTTGACCCCCTAGGTTTTCTGAGGGTGGGTGAGGAGGCTTATATGTGCGAAAAAAAAAAAATGTTAAAAAAAAATTTCGCGAGGTTAGCTCCCGGTTCGCGCACCGGGTAGCGCCCCAGGGAGCGTACTTTGTTGGAAATTAGTGAAAAATGTTAGAGTAAAATAATAAGTGTGAGTGATCAGATGTAGGGTAGCTCTGAGAAGAGCTTTTGGGTTTATGGTACATTTAGGTACTTATAAGTAGGTACCAATGCACATTCTTAAATTCAGAGTGAAAACTCTGTTGCCCTCATCTGAGAAGTGAACTCCATCTCCTCTGTAGATATCTTGCATGTAGTAACGCAAGTTATTGTTGTACAGGGAGCCCATTCCATGGTCTCTCATGTAAGCTGAAACAGATTTGTTTACATGCTTCCTCGACTTCTCAATTTGTGGACAAAATTGGTTTGACCACCTCCATTTCTGTCTTTGGCATATATTTGAATATACCAAGGCAGTCTGAGGAAAAAGTGCCATTAATTGCTCAAAGGTGTCCTTTAAAAGCATTTCCAGACCTACACCAGTCAAAGTGCCCAAGTCATTACCTCCACAGTGCACAATTAACAGGTCAGGTTTGGGCAAATGCATAAAGGTTTTCACCAATGGTATCAATTGGTGACATTTTAATCCTCTGTGGCCAAACCACTTAATTTCCACATCTTGTAAATTGAGGTTAGGTAATTTCCTGTTTTCAACGTACCTTTGAGCCCAGTGAATATAACTATGTCCAACAATCCAGACAGAAAACATGGTGAGAGAAGGTTCTCCTGCAGTCAGATGAAGTGTGGCAATGAAATGGCAGTTGAAAAAATGAGAGTTTAAAATGAAAAAAACTGTGGAGTTTCTGTGTTCATGAAGCAGTAACAGTGATTGGTGGATTTTGATTGCTGAAAACAGAAAGTTAGGGTGCACGGATGTGTTCTTTGAAAGATGTATTTTGAATGGTCAATAAAAAATCATTAAATGAAAGAATGCACTGGATATGCAGGTGCACTGAGAGTTCAGAGTTCAATTGCAACAAAGTTGTGTGAACTTGCAAACACCAGAAGTCTTCCAAGAGGTGGTTGCCATGCAGAAAAGACAGAAAGGGCAGAGGGGGGAAGGGTTTTCATTTGAAAAAAAGTGAGGGAAGAGTTTTGATTGGGTGACATGAGAAATATGTGTGAAGAATTACAGCATTTCTGTGCTTTTGATAGCTGCAGACTCTGGAGTGCATACCCTTTGCTCTGCTGAAGACAAATTGGTGTGTTTCTGAGACTGTTTTCAAACTCAAAGTATTTGCTAAGGTGAGAAAATATTTCTTTAATTTAGATAGAGAATAGTGTGCTTTAAGGAGAAAATTATGAATTATGTGGCGCAAATTGCTTGTAAATATGCTCCCACCTGTGCATGGAAAATTTAGAGTTTGAATGTTTGTGTTACATAGCCATGTTAAAAGTGACCCAACCATGCAGGAAAGGCAATCAAAAAACGCTTTTATGTGTCTTAAGGACATTTTAAGTAATTTTCCCATGTGCAGTGTTTTGAAATTATGATTTGAAAATCGTTTTTGAGGTAAAGGAATTGTTTTTAAATTTATGACAAGGACATAATGGTGTATGCTTCTTTATAAGGCAATTGACTGTCCCTGATGTTATTTTTCCCATTTTAATGTAAGACTTTTCTCTGTGGCGCAAATTGCTTGTAAATATGCTCCCACCTGTGCATGGTAAATTTAGATTTTAAATGTTTGTGTTACATAGCCATGTTAAAAGTGACCCAACCATGCTGGAAAGGCAATCAAAAAACGCTTTCATGTGTCTTAAGGACATTTTAAGTCATTTTCCCATGTGCAGTGTTTTGAAATTATGATTTGAAAATCGTTTTTGGGGAAAAGGAATTGTTTTTAAATTTATGACAAGGACATAATGGTGTATGCTTCTTTATAAGGCAATTGACTGTCCCTGATGTTATTTTTCCCATTTTAGTGTAAGACCTTTGTCTGTGGCGCAAATTGCTTGTAAATATGCTCCCACCTGTGCATGGCAAATTTAGATTTTGAATGTTTGTGTTACATAGCCATGTTAAAAGTGATACAAACATGCTGCAAAGGCAATCAAAAAACGCTTTTATGTGTCTTAAGGACATTTTAAGTAATTTTCCCATGTGCAGTGTTTTGAAATTATGATTTGAAAATCGTTTTTGAGGTAAAGGAATGTTGTTAAAATTTATGTGCGCCATATGCCCCCAAATTTCTTTTTCAGGGGTGCAGCAGGGTGTTATTGAGACACCCCTGCAGCTTTGGAAAAATTCCTAATTTGCGATGAGCAAATTGTTAATCGCAAATTGCACCTTAATTTATATGAGCCTCCTAGCCCATGGAAATGAATGGGTAATTTGCAATTAGCAATTTGCTCATCGCAAATTTGGAATGGTAAAGAATCGCTATTTATTCCTTAAAATTCGCTATTTTGGAAATGCAAAATAGTTATATGATACATATGGCGGTTGATGTCTAAGAAGATAAGAAGCTTAGGGATACATTTATGATGACTGGCGCAATGAAGTTGACATCACTTACTTCATTGGTAGAGCTTTACATGTATTATGTCCTCTGTATTCTTCATCAAGCGTAACTTTAATCTGCAATCCTGAGTAGGCCTCACCTTAAACAAACCTCTGGATAGGCCACATCTTATTGTCATCCTGAATTAATCATTTAAAATGCTAGGGACAGATTTATGATAGGTGTATGCCTCTTTTGCGCCACTTAGAAAACACTGTCCATGGGTAAATGACTTAAAATGTCCTTAAGACACATGAATGTGTTTTTTTAAAACGTTTGCAATTTTTTTGGGTCACTTTTAACATGGTTATGTGACTCAAACAGTCAAAATCTAAATTCGCCATGCTCAGGTGGGAGCATATTTACAAGGAATGTGCTCCATGGGGAAAGGTCTTATAATGTAATATGGGAAAAATGACATCAGAGACACTGAAATGCCTTATAGAGAAGCATACACCATTATGTCCTTGTCATAAATTTGCAAACCATTACTTTTCCCCAAAAACGATTTTCAAATCATAATTTCAAAACACTGCACATATGGAAATGACTTAAAATGTCCTTAATTCAAAATTTGCTATTCCTTATTTTGCGATTGCACTGAAGGATTTGCAAATTTTACGATTCCTTAAATGCAATGTATCAAACAAAAAATATGTAAAAAATGATATTAAGGATTTGGAAACTACCACCAACTTCTAGTTTGTGGTAATTTGCGAATTCTTTTCAAAAAGCATTTTTTTCTAAAAAACAAAAGGTCCCATATGACGCCCATACATGTCCTTAGGGCATGTATGTGTGCCATATGCCCCCAAATTTCTTTTTCAGGGGTGCAGCAGGGTGTTCTTGAGATACCCCTGCACGCTTGAAAAAATTCCTATTTTGTGATGAGCTAATTGCTAATCGCAAATTGCAACCTTCATTCCTATGAGCCTCCTAGCCCATGGAAATGAATGGGTAATTTGCAATTAGCAATTTGCTCATTGCAAATTAGGAATGGTAAAAAATTGCTATTTATTCCTTAAAATTTGCTATTTAGGAAATGCAAAATAGTTTGATGGTACATATGGTGGTTCATCTGTAACAAGATAAGAAGCTTAGGGATACATTTATGATGACTGGTGCAATAAAGTGGACATTACTTACTTCATTGGTAGGCCTTTACATGTATTATCACCTCTGTATTCTTCATCAAGCGTAACTTTAATCTGCAATCCTGAGTAGGCCTCAACTTAAACAAACCTTTGGATAGGCCACACCTTATTGTCATCCTGGATTAATCATTTAAAATGCTAGGGACAGATTTATGATAGGTGTATGCCTCTTTTCTGCCACTGTGCGTCACTTTTATGATGCAGCGGCGGTGGAAAAGATTTGCTATGAGGCGACAACATTACAAATTGATGCATTTAGGCAGATATGTCATGGTGTAAAAAAAACGTACCACATGAAACCGATGCAGCAGTGATGCAAAAGATGCACCATGTCGCAAGACAGGCCTCACTTGGGGCCATATGTATCAAGCTAATTAGCATTCGCAAAGATCAAAATTCTACGAATTTCGGCCTTTGCAAATGTAAATTAGACAAATGGTATGTATCAAACAAGTTTGATGCAAAATAAGGAGTAGCAAAATTTGCTATTCCTTATTTTGCAATTGCACTGAAGGATTTGCAAATTTTGTGACTACTTAAATGCAATGTATCAAACAAAAAATATGTAAAAATGACATTAAGGATTTGGAAACTATTGTGGTAAATTGGTGGTAATTTGTGAATTCTTTTCAAAAAGCTTTTTTTAAAAAAAACAAAAGGTCCCATATGACGCCAACACATGCCCTTAGGGCATGTATGTGTGCCATATGCCCCCAAATTTCTTTTTCAGGGGTGCAGCAGGGTGTTCTTGAGACACCCCTGCACCCTTGGACAAATTCCTAATTTGTGATGAGCAAATTGCTAATCGCAAATTAAACCTTCATTCCTATGAGCCTCCTAGCCCATGGAAATGAATGGGTAACTTGCAATTAGCAATTTGCTCATTGCAAATTAGGAATGGTAAAGAATCGCTATTTATTCCTTAAAATTCGCTATTTAGGAAATGCAAAATATTTTGAAGATCACTGTTATTGTTTTACTGTTTGGTAATAATGGTTAATAACATTTTTTAATATATTTTACCACAGATTCAACTGCAGATTATTTCAAGATTTCACCATGCCTACAATAGAAAGACAGAGAAAGGCTGCAAAACGTCAAAGACAGCAGGTGAAAAAAAATAAGCAGCAGTCCTCTAACAAAAAGATTTGTCAAGTCACGAAGAAAGCACCGGGTAAGAGCACAAAACAATTCATAAGAAATATGTGTAGTAAAAAAAATATTACTACAGAAAATGTTTCAGTCCATAAAACGAGAAGGAAATCAAATGGAAAGGAAAGACCAATGAAAAATGTTACTGCTAGAGCAAGAGATAACTCTGTGCATGATAGTAGAAGGAAACAACAGTTTAGGGAGATTCGTAAACGAATGTTCCGCAACAGGATAATTGGCAATTTGTTAAAAAATATTAAGAAACGTCAACAGAAACTGGTTTTTTATAAGAGAAAAAAAAAAGTTGAGAAAGTTATTGATCAGGCATTTGAAATTAAACGTAAGTTATTTATTTTGATAATCAATAGAATTAGGAAGCTAAACAAGGCAATTTATGATTTCAAAAGAAATAGTAGATGGAAGAGAATAGTTAATCGTAGTAATTTTTGTGAAGTTTTTTCTGGAGAATGGATGCATAGTTCAAGCTGTGAGGCATTTTTTAATGAGGAGAGTTATTTCCAGGATAATGATTTGGTGCATGCAGTTGACACCAGTGGTCGTGCTCATGAAGTGAAAGATGGTTGTCCAGTTGAAAAAGAAAAACTTGTGACAACAGAGGCAGAAGAGGTGTTAGGTAATGAGGTTTTAGGAAGACGTGCTAAGGGTCCTGTGTACACCTGGAAGTGTAGTAGTATTTGCAGTGTGCGACAGGATTCCATCAATTTGCTTTGTGATTTTGTACGGTCATTTAATAAGAAAAGTTTGAAGCAGAAAATAAGGTTGTTGCAAGAATTAGATCCTTGCAGAGTGAGAGAAGTGACAGGTTTGCATGGTCATTCACTGGCTTGTCTTTCCAGGAGAGTATGCCAGAGTGTTTTTCATCATTTCAGGATGCTAGCAGTGCATCATAATAAAGTGAGGAAATTAGTTAGAATGTTGTATTATGCTAAGAGTCCAGCAATTATGCTTAAAAAATTATGCGCTGCTCTTTTGCATGGTTCTGAAATAGATGTGAAGAATATATGTGAAGAAATTGAGTTTTGTTACTTTGGAAGTAAAGAGGAGAATGTTGAAATTGAGCAAGAAGAAGAGGGTCATGTGGAAGATAGTGTACAGGTTTCCAGTACAGATAATTTCCAGAGGGAAATTGCGACATTTGAGGTGAAATCAAGTGAGAGGCCTAATTTCACTTGTGTGTGTTGTCGACGCACTTATTATAAGAATCAGACTAAGTTAGTGGATTTATATGCAAAAAGTGAAAGGGAAAATAATAGTGAATGGAAGGATTTTGCAACATACTTGATGGTAGAAAATTGTTTTGATTTGGGATTGGATCAACGTGTGTGTACTTATTGTTGTTGCAAATTAAATCAAAACCAGATGCCTGCTAGAGCAGTTCATAATAATCTGGAATTGGTTGAGATTCCTTCTGAATTGAAGGATTTAAATACTTATGAATCTATTTTGATTCAAAGTATCCATCCCTTTCAGGCTATTGTAAGAATGGAGCCAAAGACAGGGAAATTGCCTCCATCAGATTTACAGAGAGGATTAAAGGGAAGAGTTGTTTATTTGCCTCTAGATTTGAAGAAAAACATTAACACAATTGGAGTAGAAAAAGTGGAAGAGGAACCTCTGGTTATCTTAGTTAATGGGGTTCCGACAAAGAATAAGAAAATATGGCAAGATTTAGTAGATGTTAGGAAAGTTAAAAAGGCAACATTGTATTTGAAAAAAAACTAATAAATACTATAAGAATGTATATGTTGCAGAAGAGGAAGTAAGTGAGGAAGAGGATAGCGATTTGTGTGCTGCTCAAATTGAGAAAGTAGAACCCTCTACTAGTGAAGAAATATATGAACATTATAGTGTTCATCCTTTGCATTCCAAGGAAGTCATGGGGAATGCTATTGAGTTGTTTCAAATGAAACAAGCCAAAGGGAGTCCCATTAGTGTTTGGGAGGAAAGTTTGGAAGCTCGGTGTTTCCCACAGCTTTTTCCAACAGGTCAGGGAGGAAGATATAATGAGCGACCTCATCAAATTCCTGCTTCTGAATACCGGACTTTGCGATTGTATGCAGGAGATGCTAGGTTTCGACAATGCATTCCCTATTTGTTTCATCTCCTGTTTGAAAGCGATCTGTCTGGACTGTCATATGCAGTGAACCACATCTTGAAAAGTGGTATACACATGCAAAACATCTCGGCAAGTGACTTTATGGATAAAGTCAATGTCCAAGACAGTATTTTGGATTCTCACCTGATTAATCTCATGGCGTGTCAGCGTGGTACTAATGAGTACTGGTACCGTCGTCATGGTGATTTAAAATGTATGCTGAGGAACTTAGGTACTCCCACATGGTTCCTCACTCTGAGCTGTGCCGAGTATGGCTGGGAAGACTTACTTGAATTTCTACGAGAGGCAAATGCTAACGTAGATAACATCGAATTCAAGACACCCGGAGAACTGTGCTCTTTGGATCCAGTCAATGTATGTAGGTACTTCAATCATAGATTTGAAGCTATGATGTCTTTCATCATGAATAAGAAGAATCCACCTCTTGGAGAGGTGTTGGATTTCTTCTGGAGAAAGGAGTACCAAGCAAGAGGTGCTCCTCATATACATATGTTGCTGTGGATCAAGGATGCACCTAAATTTGGAACGGATCCAGAAGACTCAGTGATGAGTTTCATCCAACAGTATTCTACGTGTGCTGTTCCAAACGCAAAGGAGAAGAAAAGCCTAAGAGAAAAAGTTCTGCGTTTCCAAAGCCATCGATGTGGAAAGTACTGCCGTCGTAAATTCCGAAACAAGGACAAGTTCTACACTAAATGTCGTTTCGGCTTTCCACGACCGGTGATTTCTAAAGGAAGAGTAAACAGTTTGATGTCTTCGCTGCGACACAATGTCATGAAGAAATCACCTAAAAACACTTACAATTTGAAGAGGAACGAAGAGTCCAAGTACATCAACGACTACAACCCGGTGATTTTGTCCATGTGGAATGCTAACATGGATATACAGTTTGTGGCTGATAACTGTATGGCTGTGGCTCGGTATGTGACGTCTTACATCACCAAAAAAGAGAAGACAGAATTGAAGGATATGTGGGAGGACATTTCCCATGAAAAGAGCCTCAGCAAGAAGTTGTACAGTTTCAGTCTGAAGATGTTGTCGCATCGAGAAATCGGAGCGTACGAATGTTCTGACCGGTTGTCTTCAGCAAGTCTCTATGCCAAGTCCAGGAGTATTATTTGGGCGAGTCTTGGTCTTGCAGCAACGCGTAATCGAGTTCTCAAACCTGTGCGGGAAATTGAGTATTTGGCGGAAAAGGAGCCAAACAGTACCGACATTTTGAAGACAAACATGTTGGATACATATTATCCAAATCGAAGCAGTCACCTCGAGAATGTTTGTCTGTATGAGGTTCTGCAAAATTACATATTCAAGAGGAACATCAAAGAAGATACTGAGAAAGGAGTGTATGCTGTAATAGGAAGTGAGGGATGTCTGGTCAAGCAAAGAAAATGCCACTTGGTAAACCATCGAAAATTGAGTGGCGAATCTCCTGAAAAAAAGGAGTTTTTCTATTTAGCACTTTTGCAACTTTTCAAGCCTTGGCGTGCAGAAGAGGAACTGCTTGGAGATTTCCTCTGTTACGAAGACTCTTTCAATGCCGCCAAGGAGACCATAGAATGTCCTGCTTTTCCCAAATATGTAGAAATGTTGAATGCGGAAATTGAGCAGGAAGCAACGATTGCAGCCGAGATTGCCAGAGACAGTTCTCAGGACAGTCAGAGTTCTGCTTCATTGAGTCAGGATCCACTAGGAGGACCTGTTATCGAAAATGAAGCTGCCCCTGCTATGAATGAAGTGGAAAGAGCCATGGCACATGCTCAAGAGGATGCGGTTAACTTAGAAGAGTTGGAAAGACAACTCAACGTTGAGCAGAGGAAAATATATGACGAAGTTACCATGCAAATTGATCATGGATTAAGTCATGATAAGAAAGAGTGCTCATGTACGTCGTTGAAGCCTGTCCGACTGTACGTGAGTGGAGAAGCGGGAACTGGAAAAAGTTTCCTCATTAAAGCAATTTCATGCTATTTGCAGGAAAGGACAGAGTCATCGCTGTCTTGTGTTGTCACTGCTCCAACTGGACTGGCAGCACATAATATTAAAGGGATTACTTTACATCGTTTACTGATGCTGCCAGTGGAGCATGACAACAAATTACAATATCACAAGCTATCTGGAGATGCTTGTTTTGAAGTTTCAAGAATCTTGAGGAAAATGAAACTTCTTATCATTGACGAAGTAAGCATGGTTTCCAATGTCATGCTTGCCTTTGTGCATTTGAGGATGCAAGAAGTTCTCAAAACAGAGTATGATGTGTTATTTGGTGGCAAACACATCATTGTTTTCGGAGATCTTCTGCAGCTGACACCAGTGAAAGGGCAACCTGTGTTCAAAATGCTCACGCATGAAGATACCAGGAAGTGCCTAGGCAGCATTGGCAACGTCAATATATGGTTAAACTTCAATTATGCTGAACTGCATGAAAATATGCGTCAGGCGAAGGATGAAGTTTACAAGACTATTCTACAAGATGTTAGAATTGGAAAAGTGACCGAGCATGGGAAAGAAGCTTTACATGCACGATTACTGTCAAATTTATATCCAGAACAAGATGTTGTGCCTGAGAATATTTTTCAGAAAATTACTGAGAAGAAATCTGGAATATGTTTGATGCCAACTCTTGCAGAATGTGCCAAATTTAACAACAAAATGTTGCATTTAGAAAAGCAAGAGATTGTGAAACTGGAAGCTATTGATAGAGTAGAGCATATGGGATCAACAATTATTTTGTCTGAGAATCTGAAAACAAAATTGGATTCATTAGAGAAGAGTATATCTAAAACTGCAGGTTTTGAAAAGACTCTGAATGTGTGCTTGAACTGCCGTATAATTTTAAGAAGGAATTTACATGTTGAAAGAGGTCTGGTAAATGGATCAATGGGTAATGTTGTTGATTTCGTGAAATACAGAAATAGAGATGGAATTGAATTTTTAAAAATTAAATTTGATGGCATTGAGGAAGTACAGCTAATTGGTCGTTGTTCTGCTAGATTTTTGCTTGTAAAAGACTTATATGTTCGCCGTAAGCAGTTTCCTGTTTGCTTGGCATATGCGGTGACAATCCATAAATCGCAAGGTTTAAGTGTAGACAGTGCATTGGTGAATATTGGCAGTTCTGAGTTCAAGGAGGGTATGGCATATGTGGCATTGTCACGAGTTAGAACTTTATCGGGATTGTACTTGATTGAGTGTGATGTCACAAACATTTGTGCGGATCTAGATTGTGTTAAGGAATACAATAGGTTAAGAAGAGAGTATGCGCCACATTTGCCTCAGTATCCTTTGTTTGAGAAACGTGTGGTAGGCCGGAAACGAAGAAATGAGAACAATACTGGGGAGGTTGTAGCAAAAAGACAAAAAGTCAATGAACCTAAAATTACAAGCAGAAACAAAAAGGATTCTGTTGAAGATGTTGTTGGTTTTCAGTTTGAAAACAGTTCTGGTGTCAACTGCTATGCTAATGTAGTGGTTAATGTTTTGTTTTCTCTAAAAAATGTAAAAGAAGAGATTGTGGTCAATTCTGATCAAAGATTTTGCAGTTTGTTAAATTCTGTGTTAGAGAAATGTAGCACTGATAGAAGAAACATAGAAAGTGTGTCTGAAATTCGAAATCTGTTAGACAGATGTTCAGGCCAAACACAATTCTCTCAAAATATTCATCAAGATTGTCAGGAGTTTTTAATGTATATGCTTGATGTATTGCATGCTGAAGGTGTAGATGTAGATCACCTGTTTGGGCTTTCTTATCAATGGCAGCATGACTGCGAGAACTGTATGGTATCAAGTACTACTAGTGTAGACTCAGAAAGATTTATATATTTAACTTTGCCAGACAGTAAATCAGTCTCCTTTAATAAGCTAGTAAAAGCAGCTGATCACAACATGGAGTGTAGCCAATGTAAATCTGAAATGATGTCCACATTATTTATACGAACATATGGCCAGTATGTCATTTTAATGTTCCAACGATGTAGGCCTGATGGAACAAAATTGACAACTTTAATAAAAAAATTTGTAGCTTCGCAGTTGTCAATATCAGGAAGGACTTTTGTAACTGCAGCAATTATATATCATGACGGCCCTTCAATAACATCAGGACATTACACAGCTTATTTAAAGTGTAGAAATGGCTGGTCATTCTGCAATGATTCTGTTTTAATTTTCAAAAAAAAATTGCCGTATGACCTTAAAAACTCTTACCTGGTGTTTTTAAAACCAAAATTTTAGGGAAATAATCTCGGGATGTGCTCTGTGGAATTTCAAGAAGTTCTAATGGCTCCTACACAATTTGGCCTTGAGGATAAGTGTAGTTCAGAGACATAACTTCTAACCATAGGACTGGATGTCATGAAGAAATATGTGCACTTTCAATGAGTTCAGAAAAACTGTTTCTTTTTATAAGCTAATTGAAGCAGCCAATCAAAACATGGAGTAGAGGGAATGTAAGTCTGCAATGCTGTCTACTGTTTTACATTGCTTTGTGATTAAAAGTGATGTAGAGAATTAAATAATTGTAGTAGTCATAGAGGTAGTGTAAGTCTGCTTCATAGTAAGCAGTATCAGTGTCATAGGAAATGTAGAACATGACTGAGCAAGAAGGGGAAGATATTACTATTCCAGGATTGTGAAAATTATCTTCAACATTTTAATTCTGAAAGTTGCGGAAATGCCAAATGACGGGATTGGCTTACAAGAAATCCAAGAGTTATAAATGGCTCTGACCAGATTTGGCCTTGTGGAAAATTGTGGTAGAGAGCAAGAAATCATTTATTGCATGTAACGTGTTTTTAAAAACGATGGAGATTTTCTTTCAGAAAGTGGCGGGCTGAAAGTAATAACAGCACAAAAGAGTGTAAGCTGTTCATAGGACATCCTTGGACGTCATGGAAAGTAAGTTAACTTTAAGGAGTTCTGAATTTTGATTTCAGATGTTGTATGGGTTTTTTAAACACAATCATTTTGATTGTGTTTTTTTTTCCCCGCTGTTACATGATGAATACCTTCAAGTCACTGTTTTTAGTGAAATTTGATACATTCTGAGAACAGCAAAAATAAACCATTTAACATGTATAATTAATGTTCTACTTTTTGTACTTATGATATACATTTAGAAATGTGAGGTAGATATGGAGAAACTGAGGCTTCTGTAAGTGTCAAAGTTAATGCTTACAGTGCTGCACTTCTGGGTACTTTTTTTTTTTTTGAAAACTGAATAGGCCTCACCTTAAAGAAACCTCTTGAAAGGACACATCTTATTTGTATCCTGAAAGAATCATTTAAAATGTTAGACACAATTTTATGATGGCTTTACATCTTTTTTGCGCTGCTATTGCATCACTATTGTGAGACATCAGCAGTGCAAAAGATGCACCATGTTCCAAAATAGGCCTCACTTCATCAGCATCAAGATACTGTTTGTTTAAAATATATATCTTTAGCATTGTGTAGGGGACGTATAGCAGCAGAGGCTTCTGTAAATCTCAAAGTTTTTGAAAAACTGTTTCTTCTTGAACCTTTTCCCTTGTCTTTTCAAATTTTTAAATACATGTTTTAATATTTTTGAAATGTTTCTTCTCTCTTTTACAGATTGAAAGTATGAAAAAATATTTGAAAAAGTTAACAAGAATTATAAGGTAAATGTTTTCTACTCTTTTAACTCGCAATCCACTGCTGATGATGTCATTGACTATGTCATGAATGATGTAATAAGTGGACATGACTTACTTCATTGGTAGGCCTTCACATGTATTAATGCATACACTGCTGCACTTCTGTGTACTCTTTCATATGCTGAACTACATCTGCACTATGAGATACCTAAGCAAAGGCAACACAGGTGATGTGATTTTGAAATGAGCAAAAGAAACTCCACGTTTTTCAATTACATTACTTGTGTTTTCTAAGTTTACGGATGACATTGTGCAGATGAACTTTAGGTCTGTCTATGGACACAGAAGAGGTCTGGCCGTTGTTCAAGAGTGAAGTGGACATGTTTTACTTCAATGGTAGGCCTTCACATGTATTATCTCCTCTGTATTCTCAAACAAGCATAAATTTGATATGCAACCCTAAGTAGGCCTCATCTTAAACAAAATTTTGGAGAGGACACACCTTATCGTCATACTGAATCAATCATTTAATCTATCACATTTAACATCTATTAGTTCTACTGCTTCATTTCTTTAATCCTTACTTTCCTGCGTTTGCTACTTCTCTCATTCCTTTCTCTATTACTTAATTATTCTACTCCTTCCAGTATTTTTCTCAGTCCTTCTCTTCTCATACTTCTTCATTATTATTCACTCATTCTGTCTCTATTAATGTTACTGTTTCTGAATGATCTCAAAAAAATTTTAAAACAAGAACTGTAAGTATAAGGATAGGAAACAGACATTTATGTTACAAGAAAGACAGCTATAGGAAGTAAAAAAAAGATACTGTTACTTGCAATCCACTGCTGATGATGTCACTGACCATGTCAAGAATGATATAATATGTGACATGATCAGAAGTGGATTGCGGGTAACAGTATGTTTTCTTTACTCCCTGTAGCTGTCTTTCTTTTAACATAACTGTCTGTTTCCTTCCCTTATGCTTACTGTTCTTTTTTTTTTAATTTTTTTTTGGTTCGCTCCTGGTTCGCGTACCGGAGTGCGAACTGGAAGCGAACTATAAGAAATAGAGATTGGCAGAGTTTCAAAAATTCTACCAATTTTTTTTATAATGGGGAGGTAGTTCTGAAAAGAACTTTTTTTTTGGTTTTTGTTGTTTTAAATTTTTTTTATTATTTTTCTGAACATTTTTTATATTTTTTTGTTTTTTCTGAACATTTTGTAATTTTTTTGTTTTTTTGGGGGGGAGGGGGGAAACAAAAATGATTCATTGAGAAGGGCTCAACAGGAGCAACGAAAAAAAGAAGAATTTATTTTTTGGGGCGTTTCGGGCAATCATGATTTCTGATAGCTCTCATTATAAGAATAATGCTTCTTTCTCCGTTGCAAAGTGTTTGGCCGCACCACACGCACACTTGCCTTACTTCCCCCATGTCTATTTGAATGTTCGGGATCACCTCCCTCGCCTCTGGTCCCGATATTTCTTTCACAGCAGATGTTCTCACCATTGCCAGGGGATTTTGTTGTTCATCACGAAGCTGGGCAGCACTATAATTATTTGGGTGCCACCTACTCATATGCCTGTGCATCGTATAATTGCCGAAGCTGTACTTCTTGTCAGTGCCCCTTGACAGTCGATCTTTGCAAATACGGCAAAACACATATCTTGCGTTAACTTTTTTTTGCCCTGCTGGAAATGTAAAAAATTGCCAGATGTTATTTTCTTTTCTATTGTACCTCCTGGGCTCCTCTGGCAAAAACTCAGGCTCTTCCTCCTCTTCCTCCTCTTCTTGATCTTCCTCAAACATTGGTTGAGCAGGTGGTCCTTTCTTCCCTTGAGGAGGTGGGGGTGGTGGTGGGGGAACACTACCTGAAGCAACAATGGAAGCCATTTCTCTATAAAGTAAAAGGGTCTTTCTCTCACCAAGATGAAAGTCAGAGTGAGGAAAGAAGGAGGGGTTTTCATCATTTGGGAAAAGCAAAAGTTCTCAACCAATGAAAAGTGTTATTTTTAGGTCACCTGACCTAGCCTTCCATTATTATGAAACCAAAAGTGAAATGAACCAATGAAAAGTTTTATTACCAAGTCACATGACCTCTCACGCTCATGTTACGCGCTGCGGAACGCTCCCCGGTTAGCTTCCGGTTCGCTGCGCTTCGCGCCTCGGTCCGCGCCCCGGGACACTTCCGGGTGCGCTAACGCGATACGTCACAAGACGCATTACGCGGCAACGCGATACGTCGCGCTTTCGCGACGCGCCGCGGATCGCTTCCGGGTCGCTGCGCTTCGCGCCTCGGTCCGCGCCCCGGGGCACTTCCGGGTGCGCTAACGCGATACGTCACAAGACGCATTTCGCGGCAACGCGATACCGTCACTATGTTGATTTCTTACTGGTTCGCGGACCGGGTCGCGGCATCTATTTGAGCTAACGGAAAGCTTCCCGGTTCGCGGACCGGGAGCGAAACAAAAAAAATATTTTAAAAAAATTATTAATAAACATATAAAATATATTTTTATATTTAAAGAAGAATACATTTTACAGCTATAGATATTAGCTTTTAAAAAACCAATGAAATTCACTGAAAAAACCATAGGTTATAGACCATATATAGTTAGGAATTTGCATTTACAAAACCTTGAAAATTCACTGAAAAAACCATAGGTTATACACCATATATAGTTAGGAATTAGCATTTATAAAACCTTATTTTACTCACACAAAACCAATGAAATTCCATATATAGTTAGTGGTACTAACTATATATCACGCACCCGCAATCCACTGCTGATCATGTCACATATGACATCATTCATGACATGGTCAGTGACATCACTGATGACATCACTGATGACATCTCAAATGACATCACTGATGACATCACTGATGACATCTCAAATGACATCACTGATGACATCACTGATAAAATCTCATTTGACATTAATGATCACATCACTGATGACATCATTCATGTGATAATACGATGAACCTCTTCAGACTCTAATATAACCTTAGATACACTCAGTGTAAACAGACACTCACAGACTGTCACTCATCCATGGAGTTACTTACACACCTAGTCAGTCATGCAAAGAATCAATCACAGCTCCATTTTCACAACTATACAGTTATACACACCTTATTTATTCAAACATATACTAAAACATATTTACTCACTTATACAATCCTGGATACAAGAGCACAATGATCCATACAGCCACTCACACATTCACTGGCTCTTATGCACAGTTATTTATATATGTCAACTCTCACATGTACTGTATTTTACATATGTACTTACTTTGACATGTAGCACTGAGATATGTATTCACTCACCAATACAGTCATGCACACAGTCAACCGCCCATACAGCTGTTTCCACATGCACTTTTGAACCCATACATCTATGCACAGAGTCATACACCTCCCAGCCACCCACACACACTCTCAGTCTCCCATACAAATGCTTGGGCAACCAATCAATAACCCATATAGTTACTCATATAGCTAATGATCAACACATGCAGCAGTTTACAGAACAACAGACATAATGATGCACAAATTAAGACAGTTTAGTCACTAACCCATGCACTCAGTGAGACAAATTTAACCACTCACTCATACAGTCAGTCATGTACCTACTAAATCCTTCATCCAGACACTTATACATCCACTCATTCTTAAATATGTAAGACATATTTTAACTTTACAGAAAAATACAGTCACTGGATGTTGTCATCAGTGATGTCATCAGTGATGTCATTTGAGATGTCATCAGTGATGTCATCAGTGATGTCATTTGAGATGTCATCAGTGATGTCATCAGTGATGTCACTGACCATGTCATGAATGATGTCATATGTGACATGATCAGCAGTGGATTGCGGGTGCGTGATATATAGTTAGTACCACTAACTATATATGGAATTTCATTGGTTTTGTGTGAGTAAAATAAGGTTTTATAAATGCTAATTCCTAACTATATATGGTGTATAACCTATGGTTTTTTCAGTGAACATATATATATATATATGTGTGTGTGTATATATATATATATATATATATATATATATATATATATATATATATATATATATATATATATATATTACCTACTGGCGGTCGCCAGTAGGTAGATATAGTTAGGACCTAGTTTCCATAGGAAATCCTCAACATTCTATTTGGAATAACTTTGGCGCAGGTCGATGAATACACACGAAATTCTCCAAGAAAATGGCCTGCTCCGCTCCGCTCCTTCCCTTGAAGTTTAGGGGTGATTAGTCAAGTGGGGGCTGAGAAAAAAGGGGAGTCCCAAAACATGTTTTCCCCCATGAAATTTTCCATAGGGACCTTTAAGTGAGGCTACAGCCCGAACTGCAGAACGGAATTACACCAAATTTGGCAAAAAGGTAGAGTTCGGTTAGCAGATTACGCTTTCTGTTAAATGGTGTAAATCCGATCAGTAGTTCCTTAGAAAATCAAAAGTAAAATCATAGATATATCTAAAGACGAAGTACCGTAAGTGTACTGTCCGAGGACAGTACGCGTACCTTTACGAGCACGAGCTGCATGCTAATTGGCTGAAAACTGTCTGTCAACACTCCAAACCAGGAAGTGTTGGCAGCCATCTTGTGTCTCGGTAGAACCAAGGCACAAGAAAAGTGATAAATAAGTGCGCAAAAGATGCAAAGGGGGCAGGGTAGAAAGACCCTGACCCCCTAGGCCTGCTCAGGGGGACCCGCAAGGACCCCCAAGGCCAAAAAAAAAGTTTTGTTTTTTTTAAATCGCGGGATACGTGTAGGGTACGCATACCCTGCCGATCCCCCCAAAAGAATTAAGGCACCACTCTGCAAACGCACCACTTGGCACATTTGCAGAGGGGGAAATAATTCAGCTTGAATACTGGGGGTCCCTGGGGGCCAAGTAGCCCACCAGGAACCTCCAGTATGCGCCAGGGGGCTGCCTTGCACACAGGTGTAAAGAGGCCACGCCCCTTTTTACACCTCTCTGCAACGCAGCCCCCTGGCGCATACTGGAGGTTACTGGTGGGCTAGTTGGCCCCCAGGGACCCCCAGTATTCAAGGGGAATTAGTTCTCCCTCTGCAAACGCGCCAGGGGGTTGCGTTGCAGAAAGGTGTAATGAGTCCACGCCCCTTTTTACACCTCTCTGCAAGGCAGCCCCCTGGTGCATACTGGAGGTTCCTGGTGGGCTAGTTGAATAAAATAAATTTCGTAGCGCGCGCTGCATCGCTTTTTGCGATGTATGGTGCGCTACGAAATTCATTTTATTTTTTAAATTGTTTACTTACCTGCAATTGTCCATCTTCCGGTGTTTACCACTGTCCACCTTGACCCTCCCCCGCAGCGCCTCCCTGCCCCACCGAACTCCCTCCACGGGCCGCGGCTGATACTGGAGGTTCCTGGTGGGCCAGTTGGTCCCCAGGGTCCCCTAGTATTCAAGGGGACTAAATCCCCCAAATCAGAACGCGCTACGGGGCGTGTTTGCACAGTGGTGAAGGTAGGGGGCGGGGCTTGAGGTGATATGTGTGCAAACATGCCCTGTGGCACGTTTTAAGTTGGGGAATTAATTCCTCTTCAATCCAGAGGTCCCCTAAGGGCCAACTAGCCCACCAGGTACCTCCAGTAAGCGCCACGGAGCTGCCTTGCAGAGTGTTGTAAAAAGGGGGCATTGCCTCTAAACACCTCTCTGCAGCGCAGCTCCCTGGCGCATATTGGAGGTACCTGGTGGGCTAGTTGACCTACAGGGGACCTCAGGATTGAAGAGGAATGAATTCCCGAACTTAAAAAGTTCCACAGGGCGTGTTTGCACACGTCACCTCAGGCCCCGCCCCTTTCCTTCACTATTGAGCAAAATATTCCTCTAAAATCAGGCGAACTACGAATTCTAATTTACTCACCTGTTATCAGGAGAGACATCAGTGCTGTATCTTTCAGCCCACTTCTGATCCTGAAAAGTAATTCTAACCATACTTACAGTAACTTGAATTTCCTACCATTGGCTAACATTGACTGGTTTCAATTGAAAATTCTTTTAAGTGTGGAGTTTTGGAACTTTAAAAAATTCCTCTAAAATCAGCCGAACTACAAATTCAAATTTACTCACCTGTTATCAGGAGAGACCTCAGTGCTGCATCTTTGAGCCCAGTACTGATCCTGAAAAGTAATTCTAACCATACTTACCAGTAACTTGAATTTCCTTCTATAGGAATCCATTGTCTGGTTTTCACCAGAAAAGTTTCGAAGTGTCTATTTTCACAAACTAAAAATATTCCTTACAAATTGCCTGTATGACTTAAACGCATTCTTTCAACTGTTTACAGGAGATGCACCAGTGCTGGAACCAGGATCCACCACTGAGTAAGAAAAAGTAATGATAACACTACTTACCTGCTAAGTGAATTTCCTCCCATAGGATAACATTGGTGATTTTATGTGGAAACAATTTTTAAGTGTCAACTTTTAAAATACAATAATATTCCTTAAAAATCATTACTGTAACTAAAACACTTTTACTCAACCGTTTACAGGAGATGTCCAAGGACTGAATCTAGGATCCAGTCCTGTGGTTAGAAAAGTAATCCATAAAGTAACTAATTGCTTTTATTGACACACCAATACAAGTTTCTAAAAACCCACTAAGTGATTCCTAGATCTATACACACATCTAATCACTTACCTACAGATTCACTCATACATGCAGTCAATGATTAATAGAACACTATCAAATATACTTATACACCTATATCAACATTACACACCAGCACACATCCTATTCACTTAGGAAGTCTTCCTATTCACTTATGCAAACAATGGATCATACTTACATTTACTTAGCTATACACTTATACAAACACCACTTTATCTATTCATATAGATAGTAACTTATACTTAGTGTGTTATAAAATCACAATTACAAGTATACAGTTATCCATACAGTCACGCATACAATCACTGAGTCTTATGTATACTTATTTATCAACAACAACTGACACATACATTATTATTATTATTATTAATAAGTAATTCTTGTTGAGCGCATGGCTACCCATAGGCATCCCAGTGCTGTAAAGCAAGGAGACTTTAATGTATGTTCTGGAATAGCCATGTTTTTAGTTGTTTCCTGAAAGTTAGATAGTCAGGAATGGATCTGAGCTTGGTCGGGAGAGAGTTCCATAGGATGGAGGCATTGTACGAGAACATGTGTCCGCCTGCTCTTGCTATCCTCGTTTTTGGTACACTGGATTGGAAGAGGTTGGCAGATCTAAGGTTAAGCAAGGGTTGGTGAAAACTTAGTAGGGCATGATTTATTTTAGGGCCTGTGTTCCAGAACGTCTTGTGGGCAATACATAGTGCTTTGAATTTAACGTGTTCTGCTATGGGCAACCGGTGTAGAGCTATTAATACTGGTTTCGCAGACTGTTTTCCTGGAATATTGTGAAGTAGTCTGGCTGCGGAGTTCTGCGCTATCTGGAGCTTCCTAATCATGGTTTTAGGAGTTCCTAGGTAAAGTTAATTACAGTAGTCCAGCAGGGGGAGAATCAGGGATTGTACCATGGTTCTGCGCACAGTATCCGGGAGAAGTGGTAGAATCTTTCTTAGTTGTCTTAGGATGCCAAAGCATGCGGCTGCCACTAGAACTGCTTGATGTCAAGCTTGAGCGAGCTGTCGAGCCAGATTCCTAAGCTTTTAATCTTCTCTTTAGGCTGGGCTGGGACCGAGGTGGCTTAGCCAACTTATGTTTGAATGTGTTTCGGCTTTATTTCCGAGTATCATTAGCTCCATTTTATCCCCACTGAATTTGAGGAACTATTGGTCCATCCAAGTGGCTACCTGCTCCAGGCAGGACTTAAGGTCAATGGGGTTATCCAGTTGGGTGTTGTCTGCGTATGTAACTATTCTGACACCATAAGGCTGTACTATCGTGGCCAGTGGTATTAGGTACACATTAAAAAGGGTGGGGCTTAGAGATGAACCCTGCGGGACCCCACAGGTGAGTGGAATCTCTCTTGATGTGTACCTGCCTTCGAACATTTGGAACGTTCTATCTGATAGGAAGGACTTCAACCATGCTAAGGCCTTTCCTACGACTCCTATCTCTATGAGTCTGTCTAATAGGATCCTATGGTTTACCCTATCAAAAGTGGCCGTAAGATCTAACAGGATAACTGTCACTGTTCCTCCAAGATCCAGCACTTTCCTAGCTTCCTCCATTACCGTTAGGAGTGCAGTTTCCGTCCCATGGTTAGGTCGGAAGCCTGTCTGTGATTTGTGTAGAATGTCATATGATTCCAGATAGTGGGACAGTATTTTGTTCATGTGTTTCTCTAGTATCTTACTGACTAATGGGAGGAGTGAAACCGGTCGATAGTTCCCCCAGTTATCTGGATTCAGATTAGGTTTATTTATAAGTGCCTTCACCATCGCCTGTTTCCACCTTACCGGTACTGTTGAAGTGGTCAGGGAACGGTTGAGCATTTCCAGGAGTACTGGTAGGATAATTTCCTTGACTTTCTTTAGCATGTGTGCGGGCGCTGGGTTGTTAGGAGATCCTGATTTGATTTCCCCATAAATGTTATCCAGGGTAGTGAAATCCATGATTGGGATTTCTTCAAGAAGAAATAGTTTCTGTGGCCCAGTAGCTGTTTCGGGGTGTGGTGTATCCTTCTGCTGAGGGGGTTGGAACGTGTTGTATATATTGAGAATTGTATTATTAAAGAATCCTGCTAGTTCCTTACATCTCTGAGGGGTTCCTTCAGTGGAACTTTCTGGCTGAGGGCAAGCTGATAAAGTTTTCACTATTCTGGCTATTTCTTTGGGGGCGTTAGTTGCTGCCTTGATCTTTTCCTCAAAGTAAAGTGTCTGTGCTTTTTTTTATTTCTGTTTGATATATTTGTATTGCCTCTTTGTATTTTTGCTTTTGTCCGGGCAATAGTTCCTTCTCCAAGCCCTCTCAAGCTTTTTACAATTTTGCTTTAGTTCCCGAATATTTGGTGTGTACCATGGGGACCTTTTGTTAATGGGCCTCCTTACTATTGAGTGCTCGAGTACCTCCTGAGGCGGAAGCCGGGAGGTCTGTGTGCCTGCTCGTTTTTAAATTTCATTTATTTCACTCACTGGCTTGATTGCAAAGCTGGTTTGTTGTGCTCATTCATTTTTAAAAAATAATTACATTTCATTGCCTAAATTGCTTGACTGCTAAGCTTGTCCTACCTTTCTCCTGCACCTCGCTGCCCGACCCTCGCTTCAGCCGACAAATTGGCTGTTCGGTCTCGGCAGGGCGCTCTGATTATTAGCGGCCATATTGCGATAGAATTGGCGCCGTGACGCGCTCTAGTTTTTCTTTAAAAGGGGTCCCTCAGCGCACATCGCGTATTACTATTAAGTGCTCGAATCCCTCCTGAGGCGGAAGCCGGGAGGTCTGTGTGCCTGCTCGTTTTTAAATTTCATTTATTTCACTCACTGGCTTGATTGCAAAGCTGGTTTGTTGTGCTCATTCGTTTTAAAAAATAATTACATTTCATTGCCTAAATTGCTTGACTGCTAAGCTTGTCCTACCTTTCTCCTGTGCCTCGCTGCCCGACCCTCGCTACAGCCGACAAATTGGCTGTTCGGTCTCGGCAGGGCGCTCTGATTATTAGCGGCCAAATTGCGATAGAATTGGCGCCGTGACGCGCTCTAGTTTTTCTTTAAAAGGGAAAGACCATGACTCCGCGCAGCGGACGCGGGCAGCGGACGTGCCTGTCGCGTGCCGGAGTCGTGCCAGAGTCCTGCCCGTCTGCGCCCGTCAGCGCCAAGGAGACGCCAGGGCCCAGTCCTACTGCTGATTTTAGTCCCTCCCCTACTAGACTCACAGCACACTTATTCAACACCCTGAAAGCACTCCGCCCTCCGAGGCTATCCTGTCACTATAAACAGCGGCCGGAGGATCTGCACAAGGGATGTTACTGTCAGTGCTTTAGTAAGTTGCAACTTACTTCCTCTCTCATACCCCCCGTCGGTACGACTCCTGTTGAGACAAACACCTCTTCGCTTCACTCTGGAGACACGGCCTTTCTTATAAACGCCCGCTCCTTGGTAAAAAATAACATCGCTTTTAGTGATTTCGTCTCTGACAGAATGCCCTCGTGGGTCTTTGTCACAGAGACCTGGGGCTCTGACTCTGCCGGTCCTGACCTGATTGATGCTATTCCCGATGGCTACGCCCTTGTTAGACAGGATAGAGTGGGCAGGAAAGGTGGGGGCATCGGCATTCTGCATAAAATCTCGTCTAGTTGCCGTATCGAATGCCTCCCCTCCCCTAAAAACTCCTTCCAGGCCGTTCATTTTACCCTTAATCCCTCTCCCACTGTGTCCTTTGCGGGTGTCTTAATTTACAGACCCCCTGGTCCCAGGTCGACCTTCACCGCCATTCTCCTGGAAGTCCTTGAACCATACATTGATCTGCCCAATTTTACTATCCTCGGGGATTTCAACTTTCATTTAGAAAGCTCCAACTCGCCCGATACCATATCGCTTGTGGATTCCCTAGCCTCGTGTGGGCTGCTACAAAAAGTGGGATTTCCCACCCACTCAGCAGGCCATACGTTGGATGGGGTCTTCACCAATGACCCCAGATTGGAAGTAGGCATTCCCATTTCCCTCTCATGGTCTGATCATTAGGCTGTTCCCTTTGAGTTCGATCACGGGCAACGGGATCCGTCTCCAAAGGAACATAACGCCTGGATCCTTAAAAGGAACTTTAGAGGCCTTAACAACGTAACCCTTAGCCCTTTCATTTCCAACTTCATTTCCTCTTCCAATGCTGATACAGATACTGCAGCGCAGGAGCTTATCAACATCATTTCAGAAGCAGTCAATGCTTTTGCCCCTGTCAAACCCCATTACTGCGCCAGGAAACGCCCGTCAGCCCCTTGGTTCTCTGACTCCCTTAGATTACGTAGGCAGGAATGTAGGAGACAAGAAAGACTCTTGAGAGCTCATCTTGACCCTGGTGAAAGGATCAAACATAAAAGTCTTATAACAGGCTATAAGGCCACGATTCTAGTGGCTAAACAATCCTATTTCCCTGACCTGACTACTTCCCTCAGCTCACCAAGAGATCTTTTTAAAATTGTGGACTCTTTATCCCTCACCCCTTCCCCTGACCCCACTGTCCCTTCCCAAGAACACTGTGATCGGATTTCCACGTTCTTTCACAACAAGATCATGGATATTCACTCTGCTTTAGAAGCCCTTAATTCTACCCATGACTCTGCCCTGCCGTCGGATCCACCTCCCCGCCCTGCTCCGACCTCGGTATCCCCAGGACGTCTGTCCAATTTTTCCCCCCTATCCTACGAAGACTTGAATGTTCTTCTTAATAAACTTAAATCGGGCTCCCCCTTGGACCCCTGCTCTCTCAAAATATTGAAAGACTGCAGGGATGTCCTCCATCCCCCTTACCTGGTAGTAATGAATATGGCAATTTCTAATGGCATCTTCCCTGCATCATGGAAGTTGGCTATTGTAAATCCCTTATTAAAAAAACAACTTTGGATCCCGGTACTCTTAAAAACTTTCTCTCTATATCCCTTCTTCCTGCCCCTGCCAAAATGCTTGAGGCCCACCTCAACTTCCACCTCAGCGCCTTTCTTGGCAATGCTAGCCTGCTTGACTCTTCACAGCACAGCACCGAGTCCGCCCTCACAGTGGTGGTCAACAATATCCGGGCTAAGGTCGACAGAGGTCATTCCACCATCCTGATCCTGCTCGACCTTACAGCCGCTTTTGACACCCTGTCCCCTTCCATCTTGTCTAGGCGGCTCGGTGAGATGGGAGTTGAAGGACCAGCTCTCGGTCTCCTGACATCCTTCCTTAACCAACATGCCCAACAGGTCAAACTGGGTGACTTCCTTTCCTCTGCCAAGCCTTTGCATTGTGGGGTCCCGCAGGGCTCATCTTTGAGCCCTACTTTGTTCAACATATATGTGGCCCCACTTGCAAGGCTTGTCAGATCTTATGGATTGGAAGTCCTTTCGTACGCCGACGACACCCAGATAATGGTCTCCCTATCTCATTCTGTGGAGTCCACGGCCCTTAATTTTAAGAAATGCATGGAAGCCGTGGCAGGTTTGGATGTCTTTAAACTTCCTCAAGCTCAACGAGGAAAAGACCGAGATCCTCATCTTTGGTGGCAAACAAGATCTATGGTCGGATGATTGGTGGCCTCCCTCCCTTGGAACCTGTCCCAAGCCTTCCCTGGCCGCCAGAAATCTGGGGGTCACTTTTGACACCACACTGGCGTTTGATAAAAAAGTGAATAAGACTGTTTCGACCTGCTGTGGAGTTCTAAGGATCCTTAGGAAACTAGTTCACTTCCTCTCCCCTGAGGCTCGGAAACAGGTAGTAGTAGCCCTCATCTCACCTCGCCTGGACTATTGCAATGCCCTTTATCTTGGCATTTGCAAAAAGCTTATTCAGCGCCTTCAGTTCATTCAGAACGCTGCAGCCAGGTTTGTGGTGAATGCCCCTAGGCGTACCTCTGTTACAGAAATCAGAAAAACTCTCCGCTGGTTACCGGTCCAGGCCAGAATTAATTTTAAGGTTCTGGTTCTGACCTACCGTACCTTACTCGGCCTGGGTGCTGAGGACATTGGATCTCTCGTGTCCTTCTACACCCCGGGTAGGGCCCTGAAATCAGCTCACAAAAACCTTTTGGCAACCCCCCGGATCCTTAAGGCCAGATGGGGAGGGAGAGCCTTTTTCTCCCTCGCCCCTAAACTCTGGAACGCTCTTCCCGCTGACCTTAAGGGCCAGCCATCTCTTGCCCTATTCCGGAAGAATCTTAAAACCTGGCTATTTGCAGAATCCTACCTGTAACATTCGCTACCTCCACTTGCCTCCGACCACTCAGCTGTTTATTTTTTCCATCTGATGCGCCTTGATGCCTTCGGGTTAAGTTGCGCCCATATAAATTCCATTTCATTCATTCAACCTCCATTTAAGGGGGATGGTTGTGTCCAGGGATGCAGTGATCCATTCATTATATTTATCATATGCACAAGTGGGTTCAATGTTACTGCTAGGGTAGGTGGTTGTTAACTGTGCTGTCCAGGTTTCAGGGATGATTTTTGCCCATGGTCGGTCCCATTCCTTCGTGGGTTGGTAGTCTGATGGTGGGTTAGGTAGTCTCCAGACTATAGGGACTATAAAGTGGTCTGACCAGGGGATAGGGACGGGGTCTAGTGTCTCGAAATAATCCATGTTAGAGAAAACAGGGTCTAGTATAATGCCTTTATTGTGGGTTGGGCTAGTTGAAGAGCTAGAAGAGTTTGTGTGAGGCTGCATGCCTCTGCTTTCTTGGGTTCCTCTAGGTGCAGATTTAGATCTCCTAGGATGGTGAAGTTTGCGGTTAGGTTTGCCCTGGATTACGCTGGGTTGGTGAGAGACTCAATGAACATCCGGCTGGGCCAGGGGGTCTGTATATTATTATCCCAGATATCGAGCATGTGTGTGTGAAAGATAGAGTGAAACCCATGCTCTCACAGTCTTGTGCAATGTCTGGTTCTATGCAACCTTTTATGTGGTCTTTAAGGATGATGGCTATCCCTCCTTCCTTCCCTGACTTCCTATCGTTCCTTAATATACGATATCCTGGGAGGAGGGTTTGTACCACATCTGGGTCTGAGTCTGTGTGCAGCCAAGTCTCGGTGAGAAAAAGAGCCTCCGGCTCCTCTTCTCTGAGTAATATGTTGATTTCCGTATGGTGTTTTGGCATCGACCGGCAGTTTACTAGGAGTAATTTACGCTCCTCATTTTTTACTTTTTTAGTAGGGCTGGGCTTAGGTGTAACGACTTGAAATTTGCATTTAGGGCAGGGGCGGTGACTGGAAGAAGGGGCGATGTAGTGCCCACAACGTTCATTTTCCGGTTTCCTTATTGCCATGAGGTGGTGTCTTGAATAGGTGATATGGACCCCTTTTGCTCCCGGTTGGGCGCGGATGGGCGTGGACGGGCGCGGACGGGTGCAGATGGATTTGCCCTTGGCGCTCCCGCTGCGCACGTCCGCTGCGCGGGACGTGAGGCATCCGGTTTTACCCTGTGAGGTCGGTCAGCTGAGCGCAGCTGATTGGTTTAGAATGCTCGGAAGTCATAATCACTTCCGGTGGCACGCTCCGGTCCCTCCATACAAGCCGAAGAATCGGCGGTGGACTGGGGGCCTGGTGCTTAAGTATGCGTGAAAGGAGGTGGGTGGCTGTATTTACTTAAAAACACATTATACAATGAATAAAAGACAATTGTGCAAGTTGCCGGTAAAAATTGGTTAAAAAACTAGTACCAGAGAGGGGAGCCCTTTCCCGGTGCTCCTCGACACACACACTCTGCCTCCATCTCGTCTGTCTCAAGTGCTGCGCCGGACATGGGGCACCTGGTTTTTACCCTGTGGGGTCGGTCAGCTGAGCGCAGCTGATTGGTTTAGAATGCTCAGAAGTCGTAATCACTTCCAGTGGCACACTCCGGTCCCTCCACACAAACCGAAGAATCGGCGGTGGACAGGGGACCTGGTGCTTAAGGATGCGTGAAAGGAGGTGGATGGCTGTATTCACTTAAAACACATTATACAGTGAATTAAAGACAATTGTGCAAGTTACCGGTAAAAATTGCTTAAGAAACTTGTACCACAGAGGGGAGCCCTTTCTCGGGTCTCCCCGACACACACACTCTGCCTCTGTCTCGTCTGTCGCAGGTGCTGCGCGGGACGTGGGGCATCCGTTTTTTACCCTGAGAGGTCGGTCAGCTGAGCGCAGCTGATTGGTTTAGAATGCTCGGAAGTCATAATCTCTACCGGTGGCACGCTACGGTCCCTCCACACCAACCGAAGAATCGGCGGTGGACCGGAGACCTGGTGCTTAAGGATGCGTGAAAGGAGGTGGGTGGCTGTATTTACTTAAAAACACATTATACAGTGAATAAATGACAATTGTGCAAGTTGCAGGTAAAAATTGGTTAAAAAACTAGTACCAGAGAGGGTAGCCCTTTCCCGGCGCTCCTCGACACACACACTCTGCCTCTGTCTCGTCTGTCGCAAGTGCTGCACGGTACGTTGGGCATCCGGTTTTTACCCTGTGCGGTCGGTCAGCTGTGCGCAGCTGATTGGTTTAGAATGCTCGGAAGTCGTAATCACTTCCGGTGGCATGCTCCGGTCCCTCCACACAAACCGAAGAATCGGCGGTGGACCAGGGACCTGGTGCTTAAGTATGCGTGAAAGGAGGTGGGTGGCTGTATTTACTTAAAAACACATTATACAATGAATAAAAGACAATTGTGCAAGTTGCCGGTAAAAATTGGTTAAAAAAGTAGTACCAGAGAGGGGAGCCCTTTCCCGGTGCTCCTCGACACACACACTCTGCCTCCATCTCGTCTGTCGCAAGTGCTGCGCCGGACATGGGGCACCTGGTTTTTACCCTGTGGGGTCGGTCAGCTGAGCGCAGCTGATTGGTTTAGAATGCTCAGAAGTCGTAATCACTTCCAGTGGCACACTCCGGTCCCTCCACACAAACCGAAGAATCGGCGGTGGACAGGGGACCTGGTGCTTAAGGATGCGTGAAAGGAGGTGGATGGCTGTATTCACTTAAAAACACATTATACAGTGAATTAAAGACAATTGTGCAAGTTACCGGTAAAAATTGCTTAAGAAACTTGTACCACAGAGGGGAGCCCTTTCTCGGGTCTCCCCGACACACACACTCTGCCTCTGTCTCGTCTGTCGCAGGTGCTGCGCGGGACGTGGGGCATCCGTTTTTTACCCTGAGAGGTTGGTCAGCTGAGCGCAGCTGATTGGTTTAGAATGCTCGGAAGTCATAATCTCTACCGGTGGCACGCTACGGTCCCTCCACACCAACCGAAGAATCGGCGGTGGACCGGGGACCTGGTGCTTAAGGATGCGTGAAAGGAGGTGGGTGGCTGTATTTACTTAAAAACACATTATACAGTGAATAAATGACAATTGTGCAAGTTGCAGGTAAAAATTGGTTAAAAAACTAGTACCAGAGAGGGTAGCCCTTTCCCGGCGCTCCTCGACACACACACTCTGCCTCTGTCTCGTCTGTCGCAAGTGCTGCACGGTACGTTGGGCTGTATTTACCAAAAAACACATTATACAGTGGCCTTTTATTTTTCTACTTTGTTGGACATGTACCATTAAGAGAGATATTTGCTCATCACCACACCCATAAAGATATTCACTCACCCAAGCAACTGTTATAACATGTAGCCTTAACGTCACATACCTACTAAATCAACTATTCACTCATCTTTGGGCAGTCACATACCTCCCACCGAACCACACAGACATTCACTCTCCCATACAAATACTCAGTTAACTAATCAATAACTAATATAGACTTTCAAATAGCTAGTAACCAACTGGTGAAGTAGTTTTTACAACAACTGACAAAGTGATACAGATGTTCACACAGTTTAGTTACTAACCAATATATTTAGAGAGACACTTTAAATTAGTCAAGTAAACAATCAATCACACTGCTACTAAACCCTCCATCCAGATATTTATATTTATATATCCACTCATTCTTCAATGCAAATTGCTATATATATAATACATATTTAAATAACGTAGCAAACCACATTCACTGGATGGTGTCTTCAGTGATGTCATCAGTGATGTCATTTGAGATGACATCAGTGATGTCACTGAGCATGTCATGAATGATGTAATATGTGACATCATCAGCAGTTGATTGCGGGCGCGCGAGATATAGTTGGTACAACTAACTATATCGGAGGAATTTCAATGGTTTTGCACGAGTGAAATGTCCAGCTAACTATAACACCCCTAAAACCTACGTTTTTTTCAGTGAATTTCTAAGGTTTTTTAAATGCTATTTCCTAACTATATCAGGCCTGAAACCTATGTTTTTGTTCTGTAACAATTTGATATTCATTGTTAGCTGTCCCAGGGTTAATAATTACGTTCAGGTGTAAAGGTTTGTTGGTCACCATGCGATAAGGAATTCTAGAAAAACATGTAAATGCCCTCCGACTTTTTTTTGCTATATGGGCACTTGCCCTAACACACGTATATATTTTTAGAAAATGGAATCGATTTTAAAGCGCACTTGCACTTTATTTTGAATGTATATATATCCATTGGTTCTGAAACGTTGAAGATGGGATATTAGGTTTCAACACATAATTATTGGCATTTACCATGAAATGAATAGTCCTTTTAATGCTGAATGATGTATTCTTTTACAAGTGTTAAAATGGCCACCGCACTATGAGACAGCTTGACAATGATTTGAGTGTCCGTCTACACTGTTACTACCACTTTTTTGTATTTTAATCAGTCCGTAATGGCGGCAAAAACATCGTGATCAAGGGAGCTTGACTCCCGAAATGCGTTGATGTAACTCTAAATAAAGAAGCCTGAAATATTAATACCCTTCTTCGAGTGCCGGATGATTTCCTTTTTTACGAATGTGGATATCCTATTGTTGAATATATATATATATATATATATATATATATATATATATATATATATATATACATTTATATATATATATATACTGCAAGTACATGTGGAAGGGGAGGCGGCGCAAGGAGAGGCGCAAGCAGAGATGCATGGAGCGGCACAAGTGCCCACAATAGTTGTTCCTCCCGAAGTAGGGGCACATCAGGAAATCGACATTCAAGCCGAGGTATCATTTGAGGAAGCCACTCCTTCTGATGATTCATTGTCTTCCACATCCCCAGCAAGGAAAAGATCAAGGATGGTGTCTACATCTTCTTCAAGCCCCCTTCCTTCTGATGATATGGATCAAAATTGGGAACCACAAGTGCTGTCTGAGAGTGAGGCACACCATGATCTGATAAAGGTAGCTAAGCATAAAAGGAAGGTCCCCGAAAGTCTCATAGTTATGGAGTGTGATGATGACGCTGACCAAGAAGTGGCGTATACTCCTGCTGATGAAGACTCTCACGACAACGACGCAGTCATCATAGACGTCACTCCAGCCTCAGCGGGCATGCAGCAAACAGACATTTTTACCCTATCCCGAAATGCTGCTGAGCATGATGTTGGCGACGTGGCAATGGGACCACCACCAATGCAGTTAACTAGTACACCACCACCTACAGCTTCCATATTTTCTCACCAGAAGGGACCTCCATCCACCTCGACCTCCATTTCCTCAATTAGTTGTGCACAACATAGTACATTTCGGCAACACACATCCTCCACTTCATCTGGCATTAGCATTCCCAGTATCGCCTCCTCCGCCCCCCACACACATTTGAAGTCTGCAGTTTGGGACTTCTTTAGTGTTAGCCCAACAAGGGAAAACATAGCCATTTGTACCATTTGTAAGGTTCGAGTTAGTCGTGGTAAGCTTGGTACCGACTATGGTACCGGAGGCCAGAGAGGTCATCTTGAAAGACAGCACACTGTCAAATGGCATGCACACCTAAGGGAGATCAAGGCAGCCCGAATTGCAAGTCAACAAATTGTATCCGTTGATGTTTCATCTGATGATGACGAGGAGGAAGAAGCGTCAAACATTTCTTCAGTTACACCTAGTACTCCTGTCAGCAGCACACCCCCTGCAAGATATATGAGCCACACTAAGAGTGTGGTAGAGAGTGAGACACCAATGCGAAAAAGTTCATCATCATCACTGAGCGTAACTGGGTCGAAAAAGTCATCATCATCCCGTAAAATGGTCCAGCCCACCATTAGAAGCATGTTGTTTTCAGATGCGCCATTTGAACGCAACCACCCAACGGCGCGTCTGTATAACACTAAGCTAGCTAAAATGCTAGCGCTGGACCTTCTCCCTTTTTCTTTTGTGAAAGGGGTGGGTTTTATTGAAATGGTGGCAACACTCTGCCCTAAATGGAAGGTTCCTAGCCGGTTCTATTTTGCCAGAGTTGAGGTTCCAGCACTACATGAAGATGTGCTGGAGGTGATTGGGGCAGCTTTGCAGAACAGTGCTGTTCACACTATACATCTGACAACAGACATGTGGACCAGTTGCCAAGCCTTTGATTATATGTGCATCACTGCACACTGGGTCTCTTTTTCAGGGGTTAAAGCAAAGCTAAACGCAGGTGTTGACACGGACAAAGTTTATAAAGCTGCTCGGAAACATGCAGCAGTAGCCATGTTTGCCATGGAGAAAACTCAGACAGCAGAAAACATTTTGCATGAGTTTAACACAAAGGTCTTTCAATGGCTGCCCCCAAGAAAACACATGATTGGTTATGTTTCCATGGATAATGGCGCCAATGTAGTTAAGGCCATGGATAAGGGTAACTATTTCAGAGTATCATGTTTGGCGCACTGTATAAACCTGGTTGTTAAAAATATTTTGCATGAAGAAAGTCCAGTCTACGAGTTACTGACCACCTGCCGGAGAATGTGCACACATTTCAACCATTCTTTTAAGGCCCGGAAGCAGCTGAGGTGCCTGCAACATGAAGGTAAAGTGCCAGTGAAAGCACTCATCCAGGACGTGGTAACATGTTGGAACTCAACCTTCTACATGCTTGAGCGTCTGTATTAGCAGTATGCGGTAGTCGATCAGTATTTCTTTAAACTGGGTACACCTATGATAGACCTGAGGATACAGGTGGAGCAATGGGAGCTAGTTAAAAGCCTGACAGACATGCTTCGTCCTTTTGAGATCTTCATGCGTGCAGTCAGCAGGGAGGACTGTAATTTGGGAAAAGCTATCCCATTGTTGCGCATGCTAGAGGACAAACTGAAGGCGGTATCTTCTACGTTTCAAAAAGATGGAAAGCAAGAAGCATTTGAGTTGGCGGAGAAGTTATTACAGCGCCTACTTTGCAATGAACGTCTTGAAAAGATCCACACAGAACAGCATTACATTTCTGCGACTATTCTGGATCCACGGTACAAAAAGGCAGTGGCAGGCAGAGTATTCTTTTCTTTTTTATGACGCAGATGTTACAAAGTACAAACATTGTCTAGCTGTGTCAGCCACTTGGTTTGAAAGTGGTGACAAAACGTACTTTGAAAGTAAAGTAGGCCCAAATCCCCCCTTACCCACCATGGATTGTATTCAAACCACTTGCAAGCAAGCAAAAGTATCCATACCCAGCAGTGCTCCAAGACTCGCAAACCCCCCCACAAACACCAGGAACCCGAACAAACAGCCCCCCCGAAAACGGTAGAGTGAGTGAAATCTCAGAAAATGCAAAAACTTTTTCCCCAGGTATTGTCTCCAAAACACTTTCTTTCGGGTATTAGACCTTCCCAGCAATGGCCCCAGAACTGTCAACCCAGGCGAAAACAAGTTTAACACCCCCAACAAGCCAAAAGGCAAAACCCGGGAAAAGCCACACTTAGAAAACTTTGGGCCTACATGGAATTCAGTCCAAATGCGCTCTGCAGCTAGGCCCCAACTCCCCTTTTCCACCATGGATTTCCTGTAAAACAAATGCAATCAACATTAGAATGTGCCAGCAGTGCTCACAGACCCCAAAACCCACCCCAACAACCTTACCAAAAAAAAATCTTGATCATTGTTAACCTCTCCACATTTTTGGGCGAGAGGCGGGTCCTTTTGGAAGTTACAATGCCACCAGCAGCACTGAAAACACGTTCAGAAGACACGCTTGCGAGTGGGCAAGACAAGTAATTTATAGCCAGGTTGGTGATCTCTGGCCACACATCTCTTTTCCCATGCCAATACGCCAATGGGTCCTGATTAACATAGACCTCTGTTGAGTCATCCAGATAGGCCTGCACCATCGACTCAAGGTTCTCCAGGGTTCCTCCACTTTGCATACTTTTTTCTGGGAACTTTTGAGAAGCAAACCCAAGCTGAGTTAGCCAATCCTCTTCTTCACACAATATTACTTTTGTGTCTGGTGCAGATGATACGGTTGCTGGTGTCGTTAACGGCTGAGAGGGAAAATCACTCACTTTTGCCACAGCCACAGATGCAGAAGTGGATTTGTTTGACTCCGTATGGCCTGCTGATGCTGATGTACTGCATTTTCCTTCAATTTCCTGCCGTTCTCTTTCAAACCAAGTGGCTGACACAGCTAGACAATGTTTGTACTTTGTAACATCTGCGACATCAAAAGGAAAGAATACTCTGCCTGCCACTGCCTTTTTGTACCGTGGATCCAGAATAGTCGCAGAAATGTAATGCTGTTCTGTGTGGATCTTTTCAAGACGTTCATTGCAAAGTAGGCGCTGTAATAACTTCTCCGCCAACTCAAATGCTTCTTGCTTTCCATCTTTTTGAAACGTAGAAGACACCGCCTTCAGTTTGTCCTCTAGCATGCGCAACAATGGGATAGCTTTTCCCAAATTACAGTCCTCCCTGCTGACTGCACGCATGAAGACCTCAAAAGGACGAAGCATGTCTGTCAGGCTTTTAACTAGCTCCCATTGCTCCACCTGTATCCTCAGGTCTATCATAGGTGTACCCAGTTTAAAGAAATACTGATCGACTACCGCATACTGCTCATACAGACGCTCAAGCATGTAGAAGGTTGAGTTCCAACATGTTACCACGTCCTGGATGAGTGCTTTCACTGGCACTTTACCTTCATGTTGCAGGCACCTCAGCTGCTTCCGGGCCTTAAAAGAATGGTTGAAATGTGTGCACATTCTTCGGCAGGTGGTCAGTAACTCGTAGACTGGACTTTCTTCATGCAAAATTTTTTTAACAACCAGGTTTATACAGTGCGCCAAACATGATACTCTGAAATAGTTACCCTTATCCATGGCCTTAACTACATTGGCGCCATTATCCATGGAAACATAACCAATCATGTGTTTTCTTGGGGGCAGCCATTGAAAGACCTTTGTGTTAAACTCATGCAAAATGTTTTCTGCTGTCTGAGTTTTCTCCATGGCAAACATGGCTACTGCTGCATGTTTCCGAGCAGCTTAATAAACTTTGTCCGTGTCAACACCTGCGTTTAGCTTTGCTTTAACCTCTGAAAAAGAGACCCAGTGTGCAGTGATGCACATGGAATCAAAGGCTTGGCAACTGGTCCACATGTCTGTTGTCAGATGTATAGTGTGAACAGCACTCTTCTGCAAAGCTGCCCCAATCACCTCCAGCACATCTTCATGTAGTGCTGGAACCGCAACTCTGGCAAAATAGAACCGGCTAGGAACTTAACTAAAACTGCAGCTCACTTACTCCTTCCCACGTACTAGGCTTAGGTTAGGACACCGGGGTAGGCGTATCTTAGAAGCACCAGTTGAGTACGTTTAGTCAATGATTTTATGTATGTATATATTTTATCCGTTTTAAGTATCTTATGGCTTAGAAACTATATAAATGCTTTTACAGTATTATTTCATAATACTTCTTTTACTGTACGCACTTTACTTTATGACAAGTATTGCAATTGTGGCAATGCACTTCTCATGCACGAGAAAGAGGACTGCTCAATAAATAACAACTTTTATTGAAAACGCCCGTCTCTCTATTTCTCTGTACTCCTGGTGAAGCTAAGCATGCACGATTGACTGAGTGAAATAGTTGTCTATTGTTTTCCACAACTCTAGAGATATACTCCTTATTCTGGGGGGAGCAAAGTTGTCATGTTTATGCGGTTGTCAGAAACTAATCCCTTCTTGTCTATTCAGGAAAGTTAACTCGTTCCTGTTCACTCGAGAAAATTTCTAGTGACCTCTGAGCTAGCTGGCATACCTAATTAAGTCTAACATATTCAGTAGAGACCTAGATGACCTCAGTCCTACGTCTAAACTATCGTTTATGTTATTCCAATGCGCAGAGCCTATTGGGAATATAGGAACTACACTACAGAGGATCTCTCACCCACAGCTCATAAGCAAGTCCTTGAGAGACTTAACGACATTTCTGCAATATGGGGCGTTACAGCCAATACTGAAGTCTGATATTGGCCTGCTGTTCAACAGTAAGGAATTGAAGGATTTTCTGGAGCATCTGAATTCAAAGTATCAGAAGAGTTCACCTTTGGTGCCGCAGGCCAACTGACTCATTGAGAGTTTTAGGAGTACGCCAAAGAAAGCAGTACAACGTGAAATTCTTGTCTTGAGAGGCTCACTTTGAAAACTGTGCTGAATTCCACCCTACAAGTCTATTGTTTAACACCTTTGTCAACCACAAGTGAAAGTCCTGTGACTTTGATGTTTAGGAGATCAATTACAACCAAGTTACTTTAATGGACCAACAAAAGAGAAGAAGGTAATAATAACGCTCGAATGAAGGACTTGGCTAATAAAGAAAAGATGGAAACATATGCTGTCAATAGGTGACATACAATGGGCATTGAGTTTAAGACAGGAGATCTAGTGATGACCTGCCAAATGCAAAGGCGAAAATCTGAAGCTCCATATGATGCTGCACCTTTACACGCTGTGTCCACCAAGGGACATGTGGTCACTGCCCATAATCCTGGGAAGTCTGTTACCAGTGAAACTTCTCACTTTCTGCATTTGATTAATCGTTCTTCTAATCCATATTAGTGAAAGAAAGACTGGACCTGATAACCCCGCGCCTGTTGTTACTTCTTCGCTGTCTTCAAAGACCTCTGACAGTGAAGATGACAGATTCCAGCGTCCAGTAATCAGATCAGGCCGAGTGATTAAAGCACCAAGAAGATGTATTGAGGAAATGTGACTTTCATATATATATTCAGCCAGAGGAAAGCCATACAGAATCTGGAACAAGATGAATCAATTGTAATAAAACCATTGGATAAGGGGGGTAACGTTGTCTTACAAACCCGAGACAACTACTGCAAAGAAGCTTTACGACAACTCCATGATAAAGACAACTATGCCCTTACCACAGAAGAAGAATACAAAAAGAGCATTCAGGACTATGCTGATCTCATCAACAAATGGTATGAGAGAGGAACTGTCATTCTTACAGAATAGACATCCTAAGATCCCAACTTTCTACCACCTACCCAAAGTGCACAAAGATGCTGCTGGACCACCAGGAAGACCGATTATGTCATTGATAGGAGGACTGATGAAAAACATGTCTAAATGTATTGATTATTTTCTCGCACCCTTCGTCACACAATTGAGTTCCTATACCAAGGACACTATAAACTTTCTGAAGCAGATCCAAGATATAGGATGGGAAACTGACTTCGTTATGAGCACACTTTATATCTGTAATCAGTATACAAGCATAAGGCATCAAGATGGTCTAGCAGCAGTAAAGAACTTATTAGGACATCGGGCAGTCAGGTACCTGGAACATAGTTAGATGCTGCTGGAGTTCATCTCATTTTGTTTTAATAACAACATTTTTATTTTCCATGGCCAAAGATATCAGCAGATACAGGGTACGGCGATGGGCACCTGCTTCGCCCCCAGTTACGCGAGCTTGTTTGTGGGCTGGTGGGAGAAGCAGGTGGCCTGGGCCAATGACAAAGGAGAGTGGGTGGAAAGAGTGATCTGCTGGCGGAGATATATCGATGATCTCTTCATTATTTGGAGGGGATCAACAACATCTGCTGAACAATATATCTCCGCCCTCAATAACAATGACCTAAATCTAAAATTCAGTAGCGAAATGAGTACCAGCGAAGTGAACTTTTTGGATCTAAAGTGATTTATCAGTTCTGGTGTCATCAAACAGCCCTGTATTGTAAGACCACGTCTGGAAACTCTGTTATACATGGACGTAGTAGCCATCCAGCGGCCCTGATAAGGAGTATCCCCTATGGGGAATTACTCTGAATTAAAAGGAACAGCTCAAAAACTGAAGATTATGAGAAGGCAGCGAGTGATAGCATCAAACGATTTAAATCTAGAGGCTATTCACAGAAAACACTGCAGTTGGCCAAAGAGAAAGTTGAAGCAAAAGAAAGACAGACCAACTGAGAGATATACATACACGTACATCAGGAGAGGATACAGGGAACCTGAGACTGATTGCTAGTTATTCATCAGCGGCCAGTAAAATAAGAACAATACTGTGCAAAAACTGGAATATATTGAAGTCTGACAATGTGGTAGGGAGAGAACTTTCGGATTATCCCAAAATATCTTTTAGAAAATCAAGATCCACAAAAGATCATTTGGTACAAAGTTATCTCACAAAACCAACATCAGTCTCAGGTCTGCAGAACCTTCATGGTTCATTCCCATGCAGGAAATGCAAAGCTTGTAGTTCCAGCAAAAGAACTCTGACGTATCAAATCCCTGGGTGACGGTCACGTAAAAGGATTTCCAAATTCATGACATACACCACAACACATGTAGTGTACTGCCTGGAATGCCCATGTGGCTATCGCTACGTGGGCAGTACATTCAATGCAGTCAAAATGTGAGTGCTGGAACATCAAAGAACAATCGCTAACAAGGATGAAAATGACCCTGTAGCTCGTCACTTTGCTAGCCATCATAACAGCAACTGAACACTCTTACAGTTTTTCTGTCTAGACTGTATCCCCAATGACATCAGGGGTGGAGATATGGAGAAGAGGTTAGGACGTCTGGAGTCGAGATATATTATCGAACCCCAGACCAAGTCTCCCAATGGGCTATACGCTGGAGAGGAGCTGATAACTCATGTGTGACAAAGATTAATTTGAACAGCACTATTATATATCTTGGCAAAGAATAGAAGGGCTATAATATAGTACATAATAGTTCAACATAAATTGTAATGAAATCAAAACAACAAGAAGTAAAAAAATATAGTTACAACTTAATCTGGGGCACAGGACAAATTGCGAGATATTCATCCCCAAATAGGAAAATGTGCCTGCCCATCCAGGGCTTAATAACTAAGAGTTATATTTTACAATGTCAAATGTTGAACAATGTGCAATTTTTATTAAAATCATGAGCGGTAGAGCGTAATAACAGTCTCCTTCGAATAAGTCAAACTATTTAAATTGCATATAGAGTATTTAAATCATGAAATAGGACAGTGATGAACTGCATACAATGATTTAAAACAAATGAAATGCGCAGATATTGATTTGCACACTCCAATATGGCTCTGATGATTTCTCTTGTATAGTCCTTCATTTATTTTCATGCACTTTGTAAATATTAAAGTGACGCTTGCGGAAACTGACGAAAGCTACAGCTGAAACGCATCTGTTTGTTTATTTTCTGCACAAATAAATCCTAATTGGGTTTAAGACTAACAGGAATGCTGGTCCTTTCCGTCAAACGGCAGCGGAGCATTATATATACATATATATATAACTCCTAACGGACTCCGTGACATAGGTGTCAGAGTGCAATGCCATGAAAGCTTGTTTATAGAATGTTGACTACGCAGTTACAGGCAGCAGATAAAGATGTATATTACAAAGCTCGTTGTGTGGCGTGGTAATTGGAGGGAAACGAGGCTGGAAATCGCTACTGTAGGAATTTCTTATGCCTGGATTCCCCCCTTAACATGTCCAGCACTGAGTACCCAGGTTATTCCCACACTTGGTATACTCCTATATACAAATATCTGCATGGCCTGAATGGACCCACCAGATTGGTAATAACACCAACTATGCCATGCACTGATGACTCAAAATACAGCATTTGAAAATTCAAGCTGGATTGTCTCCGGCGGAATATGATGTGTTTTATGGCAAACGCTTTCTAACATAATTGGGGAAACCTTAGATTGTCTCTCTTTTTTCCAATTTTATAAAGCACACTAAAGTGATGCTCAAGTCTATGCTTTTTTTGCTATAATCTTTTAACAATTCCAGTGCCACCAATATCACATTGGCTAGCTAAAGTTGACACAGTCTAAATCAGAGCTCTGTTAAAGCATCATAACATTTGGCAAGGCTGAATACTAGCCTTCATTTTGTACAGCATAATCAAGCTGAACAGAGGAGGAGAAATTAGTCAATAAGCGGATTGATTGGCTGGTTGAGCATTACAATTACATGTTCAATTGAAGGGAAATACTTCAACACTTAAAAAATAATCTTATCTAAATTGCACATACATCTTTCCTTGTTACAGTGCCTGGGTAACTACAAGCTTGGTATTTATGTTTACCAATACTTTTCATATCAAAATTTATTTTAATACTTTGTAAGATGCTGGTTTGTGGCAGGTAGGCATTTTGTAGCACTAGATCTTTTCAAAGTCAAATGGGTTTATTCTCAAGAACGTGTGATAACCATCGCAAAGTAACTTAACGCAACTTCCAAAATCGCGTGAAAATGACGCTGTGTTAACAAAGCATTCTCAACACGGCAGTACCATGCAATAGCCTCCAGATAACGCGTCAAATGTCCGCGTTAAAATCAACGCCACGCCGCAAAAATGTGAAACGTTAACGCAAAAAATCTTGCAATGAGGTCAATCGGGGTACAAAAAGAAGTGAAAACCAACGACAGGTCTGCAAATCCTACGCGTCTGGCCAGAAAATGCACCATCAAAACAATAAACGATGAAATGGCAACGTGCGAGCACAACCCCACAGCTGTGATGCAGAACAAATGACCATTGTCCAAGCAATCCCCCACAAACAGCCACAATGTACATCGACATACATTCAGTATGTAACCTGCGCCAATGCGGAAACAAACATGGTACACACTGTGAAACCGTATCTCCCCCTCACATTGCAGAGGGACAAACAACACCCCCTACACAACGACATGCCATGTCCATGATCAAACAAGAATGAAAGCACAGACTAATGTAGGGGCAGTGACTCCCACTTACATACATGTTGCCCATGTCAAGGGACTTAAGACACAGGGTGCATTCCTGCATCATGGCGACACATATCACAGCACAAAAGAAGCCATGTTGTCACTTGTAGGCCACAAATGACAGTCAACATGGAATGAATTGGGACACATGTGAAACGCTGAAGAGTGGGATACCATAACAACTGTGACACACAGAACTGGCAGTTCAAATACGTGACACCATAAATTGCACAGAGGTGACACACCCACCATCCATTAACAAATCCCTCAATTGAAAGCACAACATGGCACACCCACACTTGTCAGAGTGAAGTGCCTGTACAGATGAGTGACATATATGCAAGGAAGGTGTATCAGATTGCTTTTATTAGCACATGCAGTGCCTGTGGTCAGTCAACGTACTGTGCCATTACTGCTAAGGCCCCATACAATGTGACGTTAAGCAGAGAAGAAATTGTCAATGATGTAGTCCCTATGGGCTAATCCTGCTACGGCTGCAATGGGTGTGGTCCACCTGCCTCATCTTTATCAACATCGTCCGGTGCATCTGGCACTCGTATCATTGGGCCTTGCTGCGTACACATATGCTGTGCAACACACAATATGCAACGATCATCTTGCATACGAGGTCTGTGCTGTACAGGAGCTTACCATCTGTGACATCCAGGCACCTCAAACGTAACTTCAACACGCCTAATGTGCGCTCCACGATTCCCCTGGTGCATTTGTGGGCCACATTGTACTGCCTCTGGGCCTGTGTGTTCAGGGCTCGGAGGGGTGCCATCATCCAAACGCAGACTGCATATCCTTGGTCACCTGTGACAGTGCAGAGATACATGCGTCATGACTACGTACTGCATGATGTGTTGGCAGGCTCACTGGTTCATTGGTGTGTGATATGTGTGACTTAGTGATTCCTGTATGACATGTACTGCGTGTTGCACATGAGCTGCATCACTGTGTACTACGTAGCCTCACTGCTGCACCTCCCCCCATGCACCCCTACGGCACACCACTGACATGCCTGCCTGCACATGTCTACAAGCCCGAGTGTGACACAGTGATGATGCTGCGCAGAATATGGCCGACCATGTGTGTGTAGGCCCCTTGCAAGGATAGGTCTGACACAGATGTAGAGCACCTGCTTGGCTGAACTCATGCAGTTGAGGGTACATCTTTGGCTCATGCTGCGCTAATAGCGACACACACAACAGTTGGCATGTGTGATCCCTGACCCCGAGCAGGCATGCCCTCCCCCATTTACCCCTTCGGCCGACCACGCACACCGGGGGCATGCCACATAGCAACATTGTCGATTGCGCGACGGGTGGCGCAGACACTACAACAGAGACACACACATCAGCCACATCCTTGGCAAGGCCCACACTGAACCACACCCATATCCACGTGTGGGGAAGCCATACCCCTACACAGTACTGTCATACGCTTGTCTACCCCGCTTATGCTCACATGAGGATACAACACAGTTACATGTCCCAGGTCCACACCACTGCCTGCGGTGACAAGGTTGCGCTCGCTGTACACAGAACAATGTAATGTGGAATGGCCTCGGTCCCACATGCATACTTAATGACCACACGGACCACTGAGTGAGTTTGTGAGACTGGCTACGGGCATGTGTGCCCAGCCCCTGTTATTACCAGGGGCACATCTCCAATGACACCTGTGCTGGATGGGTGTTGGGTAGTGTAAGCCACCACTCAGGGGTTGGTTGGTGCTGGCAAAAACCACAACAGTGAGCAGACAATCAGCAGTACAAGGTACGGACATCATGGCTCCCTGACTTGAGCAGCACAGAGTATGTGTCCCCGGATGCACAGCAGCTGGCACAGGCACACCGCCACAGGACGGTGACTTGCGATGCACTGAGGTAGGGCCACAAGCGCTGAGCGTGTACTCGTCAATGTCCAAGGGGAATGTCGCAGAGGGTTGCGGAGGGCAGTGGAAGGGCATGATGCAGAGGGCAGAAGCAAGCAGGAACAGGCAAATGGCGGAGTTGAATGCTACAGACGGCACTTTTCTACCTTGTCAGTATCAGCTACATGTAGAGGAAGACAACCTCCAGCCCATGGGCCCAGACGCCACCGACGTACAAACAGAGATCGACTATGAATTTCAGGGCACACACTCAGTGGCACCAGAGCTGGAAGGGGATGCAGTCTGCAATGAGGCCTGTACAATGGCATGGGCTCTGCCATGTAGAGGGCAAGACTCAGTTCAAAATGTGTGACCTACTCCACCGCAGTGTGTGCTGGGGCCAGCGGTCATCAAGGGCCCACAGCCACTTGTGGTGGGCACGCACTGCACAGTCAGTGGTACCAGTGCAGTTGTTGGTAGTGTCCCATCACCTCCGTGAAGGTGAGCCATTTCTCCTCCAGACTGAAGCGAGTCTTCCCCTTACTCATCCCCTTGCATACTGTGACATGCACACTGCCATGAAGATATCAAGACCTAGTTGGCCGCAGTGTCGGACGGAGGCTGCGGTCAGAACGGGTTAACCACTGTTCATCCATCTTCTCCTGGATCTCTAACACACGACGTTGGAATGGCATTAGTATTAGATTTGTGAGTGACATAGGTAATGGCACCAGAGCTGAGCAGGTGTTTAGCCAGCGACGATGCTGTGTCCTCCTTGTGACGGACTGCATTGGATTAGTGTGAGGCCGGCAGGACCACAGTGTAGGCTGGAGGCTGCAGTCAGCAAGTACCCACAGACACTTTTGGTGCGAGTCCTGTGCACAGCCTTGGTGGCACCACATTGAAGGGAGTATAGTGACATAACCTCAGCCTTAAATAATGTACTCTGCCATGGTGTAATCAAGACTCAGTTCCAAATGTGAGTCCTACTTGTCCGCTGTGTATGCCTGTGGAGTACTTTAACGAGAATGGAGTTCAGCGGGCCTGTGTCGTGGAGGCCGTGATGGTCTGAGGAGGCTGCCAAGGTCATGGGCCTCGGGCCTGGAGCTTGCACTGGCACGTGGTGGGCCCTCTTCGACACAATCCGGTGTCCGCAGTTGAGCATTGAGGCCTGAGTGCTTAGGGGCAGGTAAGACAGGTTTGGGAACCAGCGGCCCAGGGTGCAGCTGGCGCACAGGATCGCAGGCAACCTGCTCAAGGCATCGGCCTCATGGCAGGGTGAGAGGTGCCGCCCTGGCAGAGATGTTGGGCATTCTGGAAGAGGACCACGCCCAGAGTTAAGTGCCTTTTTTTCACACTCCAACGCTGGCCTGGGGTATGCCGGGCCAGCCAACTACACTCACACTTACGGGGGGATGTGACAAGCTACTTTTCCTTGATCTCCCCCACTGGCTGGGGTGACATGGTTGCATCCACTGTCCACTACACTCCAAACTCCAGTGGTGTGTGTCGAAATGGATATGTGTATGGTATGCATACTGCAGTCTGGCCAGCACATCCACGCCACACTTGGCATTGTGTACATGCTCATTCATGGGTCACTTGCCTCCTTCGCACATGCCGGGTTCCCACCTCTCCCCACAATCTGCTATTATGTGGCTGAGGAACCATGCCGTTGATTGCTTGTGTACATGGCTAGCCCAGGTTCCCCCAGTATGTTGTGCTGTCGTGTCTGGTAGGTGGGCATGTTGTTTGGCATGTTATTTGGCAAGTTGCATGTGAGTTTGTAACATGTCCATTCCAGAGTTGTGAGTGGCATGATTGGGTAGTTTAGGTGGGTCGTGTGTTAATTTGGTACTTACCAACGAGCAGAGCATTTCTGTAGGTACCTCCTGGAAGCTACAGTTGATGATGGGCTGTCGTTAGATGAAGGAATTATGCACACTGCCCGGGTAGTTCGCGACGACAGTGGTGAATAGTCCCCGGTGATCCACTATTGCCTGCACATTGATGGAATGCGTGTGCTTTCTGTTGTGGTAATTGTGGGCAGTGTCGGCAGGGGGCACAAGTGTCCGCTGTGTTGGTACCATCACCCTGTGGGCAATGATGTTCAGGATGTGGAGGATGTTGTCCTTTTGAGCCTATAGTGGGCAATGACATTCTCTTGTTTTAAATCTGTGAGGCTGGTCCATTTTCTGATGGTCCGCGCTACCTCTGTGGTGGTCCAGGGGGGAGGTACGGGGGCATCCAGGGTGTGGTGGCGGGCCTGGGGGTGGTGGCGGTGGGCGTTGTGGCAATCTTGGGTGTCCGAGCTGCATTCTCAGTAGCTCCATGGCATCTGTTATTCTTCAGGTGTGGCTGTGGGCTGGGCTCCATTTTCTGGTGCCGGCTGCCGTCTAACTTTGCTTCAGGTCAGAGCAGGTGTTCATTTCCTGCTGCTAACATGCCTATTGCATGTTTGGTGGTCGTATCGCCGATCTGGCTGGTCATTGAGAATGTTGCAGAGTGGTGTTGTTGCGGCTTTTTGCACGGAAACACATACTCTGCCTCTCATTAGCGATAGTTGGGATGGTCATCTGTGGTGATGTTTTTTTGCGACTGCTATAGAGGGTATACTGGTGCTACGGGCTCTTAGCACCTGGTTGTGAATGGGGTGATCCATTTATCATTACTTTGGCTGCAATAAAGTGCTGTTAACTCGGTGATTGCTCCATGAGAATATGCCCCAAAGGTTAGAATTCCAACTAATCCCCCTAAGTGACAGTTGCCAAAGTCTGCATGAAAGGAAAGGTATTAGGATGTGTATTCGCTGCTGGCTGTCTACATGGGACTACTGTAGGGTAGCTTAGTTGGTCCTGGAGTTTTGACAGAGGGAATCACAAATGTTCAGATTGGTGTAGACCTGGGGTGTGCCCCTGCAGTTGCGTACTCAAGTCCATCAAGGTACTAATTGGTCTACCCTGACTTTAGACTGGAAGGGGGTTGTGTTGGACTTGGTCCTTTTTGCATGGTCATCCCTGAACTTTTCGCCTTCCTCCTGGTATTTTTTGTGACCTGGTGTTGGTGGTTTTAGGACTCTGGGCACTTTATCACGGCTGTCCAGGGTAAAGTGCATGTGCTCTCTATGGTAAAGCATGGTAAGATTGGTCTACACCTGTTTGGCTAATTTAATTTACCTATCAGTGCCCAGTGATGTGGTATCTCATATACCCTGGGCCAGTAAAGTAAATGCTACTGGTGGGCCTGCAGAGCTGATTGCGCCACTCACCACAGTAGCCTTTCAAACCTGTCTCAGGCCTCTGCCATTGCAGGTCCTGCGCACACAGTTTACTGCCGCTGTGACACGGCACATAAAGTGGGTGTCACGTCTGTGACCCCCCTTTTACTGCATGTCAGTCATCCCTAAGGTAGGCCTTAGCTAGCCCTATGGGCAGGGTGCATTGTAGGTAAAAGGTAGGACATGTACCTTAATTGTGTGACTTGTCCTGGTAGTGACAAACAGCCATTTTTGGTTTCTCACTGCTGTCAGGCTGCCCTCTCATAGGAATGCATTGAGGATTCCCTGATAACTGCTTCAGTGGTAATTCCTGATCTGAGAGGAGTAGAGAGGTCAAGTTTGGTATGTTTGGAATAGTGGTAAAAAATGCTGCGCAATGATGTTCTGGGATTTAGTATCACTATTTTAGAAATGCCACTTTTAGAAGTCGGCATTTCTGTATGCTCTGTGCCCTTGTGCCTGCCTGATGTGTATTGCATGTCTGGCTCTTGAGTGACAGGGTCTGGGTGAGTGAGCACTTAGCTGAATAGGCCAATCTAAATTTGGAGTGGTGGGAGGAGTAGCACCTGGGTCTGAATCGAACTGTGCCTGCACTACACAATGCTGGCTCTGCCCCCTGTGGTGTGTCTGGGGCCATGACCTACACTAACAAAGGCGGATGTTTTTTTTTTTTTTATTTGTTTTTTTTTTTTAGTCCTCATCACGCAAAGCTTCGAGTAGTAGAGTGTTATAGCAATTTGACCACAAAAGAAGAGACTTTATGGCTAACTGTACCATCCATCCATGCCCTTACCCAACACTAGGATCACTCATTATTCCTCGTGGGGGTATCCTTCCAGCTTGTTAGGCCTCTCTTAAGCTGTATGCCCACTCTATTTATAGGCTGTACTCTGGGCCCACTACTCAAAAACAGATAATACGCCAAATCATTGGACCTCACAGTTTGCCGAATCGTGGTTCTCTATACTCTTCCCTCCCAATACTGTTCCCAATTATTCCAAAACTCTAGCCTTTTACTATGTGGCCCCGCTTTATCCAAACTGTTTATTCGGATAACTGAGTTTGACCAATCTTCTACTATAGGGGGAGGGGGTTAACCCATTTTATACATATTTCACGTCTAGCTACTAACACCATCATGAATAGCAAATTCCTAAGCCTTTTAGTAAGGCTAGAAACCCCCGTATCATCTAGTTTCACCCCAAAAAGTATCAAATGGGCGCTTACCTGTATTTCTTGTTTGAGGACCTCAGAGAGGATCTTACCTACATTATCCCAATAAGACCGGAGGTGCGGGCACTGCCAAAACATGTGGATGTCGTCCACTCTTGCTTCACCGCATTTGGGGCAGCTCCTTATTCTCCCTTTGTTGATTTTTGATAGCCTCTTGGGTGTCCAATACGCTCTATGCACAGTGAACAAGAAATTCTTTTTCAGGGTGCGGATTTTATCACTTCCCCGCATTCAGCTACAGATACTTGCCATAATGCTCTAACATCCTGCGACGGCAGCGCCTTCCCCCATATCTCGATTGGCAGTGTGAAATCCTCTCGTCCCTCATTGATAAGCGCCCAGTACCAGTAGGCTACTTCTTTCTTCTCAAATCTTTGTTGGATTTTGGCCTCTAACTCAAGATTTCCTGGCCCGTCTTTCCCTAAAGTGTTAGCCCAGCTTATTAGCTGGTAGTACTTAAATTTTGAGAGACTTCCATTTGTTAAGTCTACCAGTTTTTCCCAACCAATTATATTAGGTCCAGTTAATATTTGTCCTCATTCCATTATTCCATTTTCTTTCAGTGGAGATGATAACGCATCCTTTAAGCATTCGGGAGTGCCAGGTGAGTCCCAGATTGGGGCGTGGTAACTATAATAGGGGATCTTCCAAAGACGTCTTAACTGTACCCATAGTCTAATAGCTGTTCCCAAAATCTTCAATTTAATCTTTTTGAAGTATTTTGTGTGACCGAATTTGTACAGAAAATAGCCCCCTTCTGGGCCTGTCATAGCTTGCAAATAAGCTGGGAAACAGTTGAGGGTTTTAAACAGCACTCTGATATTCTTAAACTGGAACGCCCTATAATATTGAAGAAGATCTGGGCTAGCTATTCCTCCATGCTCCAGTTTCCTTCTCAACTTCTTCCATGAAATTCTGGCTCCCTTGGAGGCCCAAATAAAGCTGTTAATTTCGCCCTGTATTTTGACTATCAGTTCTTTTTTAAACTCTAATGGTAGTGAGTTAAAGAGGTAAGTAAATTTGGGTAAAATCATCATCTTAACCGGATTAGAGCGACCTATAAATGACAAAGGGAGCGAGCTCCAAGCATTAAATAATTTTTTTTACCTCGGACTGCACTTTGTTAAGATTTAACTGGGCAATCTTGTTAATCTCTTTTACAATTAAAATCCCTAGATATCTAATTTGCAATTTCTCTGAGGGGTAATTAGCCTGCGTGTTCCAACACATTATCTCTGTCTTTTGTTGGTTAATTTGATAACCTGACAGATTCCCAAACTGCTGTAATGTGTCTGTTATTTCAGGTAGAGAGTCTGTCAGGCTATTTGTATAGATCATTAAATCGTCTGCATAAAGTGCAACTTTTTTTCCCCAATTCCTACAGGTGAAAGGAGATATGTGCGGGTTTGATCTTAGGGCACAAGCTAAGGGCTCGATATAGAGATTAAATAGTATGGGTGATAACGGGCACCCCTGTCTAGTGCCTCTTTCTATATATATTCTCTCCGTTAGAGATCCATTAACCAACACACAAGAGGATAGAGAGCTATATATAGCTCTAACTGCTCTTGAGAATTTTTTGCCCAGATTATAAGCCTCTAACGCTTTATGTAAAAAAACTCCAGTTAACCCTATCAAAAGCCTTAGCGGTATTGAAGGTAATAACCGATAGGGGGAGTTTTTCCTCATTAGCTAAATCTATAGCTCCTATCAGCTCATGTGTGAGTTCCTGAATCTGTCTGCCCCTAATAAACCCTTTCTGGTCAATGTGGATTAAATGACCTGTGCATGTTCCTAGTTTCTTTGCCAACAACTGTGTGAAGATCTTATATTCACAATTTAACATAGAAATCGGCCTATAAGACTTGCAGCGCTTAGGATCTTTCCCTGGTTTCAATATTATACAGATGTTAGCTTCGCTCCATGATTTAGGAGGCATTTGTCCTCTTATAAAAAATATCATTAAACAAATTGGTGAGTTCTGGGACCAACTCCCCACGCAGTGCTTTATAAAACTCATTAGGCAAGGTGTTCGGGTCGGCTGCCTTAGCGTTTTTAAGACCTTTAATCACGTCATCGACTTCAGATTCTGTAAATTCTACATTTAGTTTTTTATTTTGATCTGCTGACAGAGTTTGTCTACCCCAGTGCCTAAGATATTCTTGAGTTAAGGCTTCGCTACTCTTTATATCCTCCTTATATAGTTCTGAAAAAAATTCAAAAAAGGCATTTTTTATATCTGCTTCTTCCACCAATGGTTGAGTGCTATTTACCTCTTGGATGCATGCGATTTTGTTTTTTGTTAGATTAGTCTTTGTTTTCCAAGCTAATAGCTTGCCACACCCTCCCCGTATTGATAGTGTGCTAACTTACTCACTTCCCACCTTTTCTTAATTCTAGAGTCTAGAGTATTTATTAGGTTGTTTTTAGCCTTTACCAATTCCTTCCTAGATGTTTCTATTCTCCCAGTTAATGTTTCCTCATTAATCTTCTTTTCGCACCTATATATTTCATCCTCCAACCACTCTATTTCCTTCTTATTTGTTTTATTTCTATAAGCTGTTGTGCCGATCATTTTACCTCTGAGTACTGCCTTATAGGCCTCCCATCTAATATGGCTCGAGGTCTGTTCCCGATTTAATTGAAAATATGATAAAGTTTCAACCCTCAGAACCTCTACTATTTTGTCCTCTAGAAGTATTACTTTATCTAGAGTCCACCTTGGCTGAGTCCGGAGTTTGTCAAACTCAATTTCCAATATTACCGCAGAGTGATCTGAGAGGTGCTCAGGTAAATGTTTGACCTTTTTAGCTTCTTCTAGTAATGCTTTATCTATTAAGAAATAATCGATTCTAGAAGAATGCCCTCATTTTTTATTTTTGAAAGTGAAAGGTTGGATTGTTAATTCCCCCTTAACTCTCCACACATCTATTAAACCTAGATCATCTTGATACGTCTTAAGCCACCTCCTCATTTTAGGCAAAGTATGTCTATTTTTTGAAGGGCTCCTATCTAATACAGGGTCTAACAAGATGTTAAAATCACCACCAAGGATAATAGGCCCTGGAGCATCTAACAGGTGTGCATAAAGCTCCTGCAGAGCCAAGGGATCATCATTATTGGGACCATAATATCCTCCAATTGATAGTGTTCTGCCAGCTATGTGTATGTTTCCGACAACCCATCTCCCTTTTACATCGGCTTTGTGAGACTCCATAATTGCTTTTGCTGATTTTTAAAAAATAATAATTACACCTTTAACACAGCACGTTTGTTCTGTACAAATGTAAAAGTCCACCCAGCGCTGGCCTTTCATTATTCCATCTCATTCGGATAACAAGAGATGTGTTTCTTGTAAAATAATTATGTCCCAATCTTTATTTTTAAGGTATTCTAAGATCCTCTGCCTAAGTGACAGATGCCAAAGTCTCCATGAAAGGAAAGGTATTAGGATGTGTATTCACTGCTGGCTGTCTACAAGGGACTACTGTAGGGTAGCTTAGTTGGTCCTGGAGTTTTGACAGAGGGAATCACAAATGTTCAGATTGGTGTAGAACTGGAGTGTGCCCCTGCAGTTGCGGACTCGCGTCGTGTTCTTTTACCCCAAGCAGGGAAGTCCATCAAGGTACTAATAGGTCTACCCTGACTTTAGGCTGGAAGAGGGTTGTGTTGGACTTAGCCCTTTTTGCATGGTCATCCCTGAACTTTTCGCCTTCCTCCTGGTATTTTTTGTGACCTGGTGTTGGTGGTTTTAGGACTCTGGGCACTTTATCACGGCGGTCCAGTGTAAAGTGCATGTGCCCTCTATGGTAAAGCATGGTAAGATTGGTCTACACCTGTTTGGCTAATTTAATTTACCTATCAGTGCCCAGTGATGTGGTATCTCATATACCCGGGGCCAGTAAAGTAAATGCAACTGGTGGGCTTGCAGCGCTGATTGCGCCACTCACCACAGTAGCCTTTCAAACCTGTCTCAGGCCTCTGCCATTGTAAGTCCTGCGCACGCAGTTTACTGCTGCTGTGACACGGCACATAAAGTGGGTGTCACGTCTGTGACCCCCCCTTTTACTGCATGTCAGTCATCCCTAAGGTAGGCCTTAGCTAGCCCTATGGGCAGGGTGCATTGTAGGTAAAAGGTAGGATATGTACCTTAATTATGTGACTTGTCATGGTAGTGACAAACAGCCATTTTTGGTTTCTCACTACTGTCAGGCTGCCCTCTCATAGGAATGCATTGAGGATTCCCTGATAACTTCTTCAGTGGTAATTCCTGATCTGAGAGGAGTAGAGAGGTCAAGTTTGATATGGTTGGAATAGTAGTAAAAAATGCTGCGCAATGATGTTCTGGGATTTAGTATCACTATTTTAGAAATGCCACTTTTAGAAGTCGGCATTTCTGTATGCTCTGTGTCCTTGTGCCTGCCTGATGTGTATTGCATGTCTGGCTCTTGAGTGACAGGGTCTGGGTGAGTGAGCACTTAGCTGAATAGGCCAATCTGCATTTGGAGTGGTGGGAGGAGTAGCACCTGGGTCTGAATCGGACTGTGCCTGCACTACACAATGCTGGCTCTGCCCCCTGTGGTGTGTCTGGGGCCATGACCTACACTAACAAAGGCAGATGTTGTGCATATGTGTAGCTGCCCCGAAACTGGTTTGAACCTGGCGCAGAGCCCTGTGGCAGGGGGAGAACAAAGACAGTAAGGTGTATAAGTATTGGGGATGTGACCCTATGAAATGTGCTGTTAGATGCTTACTTGAAGCCTGCAGCTGGCAGGCTGCTGAAGGGCTGCATGGACCAGGAGGGACTGCCATGGACCTTCTGGCTCTCAAGGACTAGGGTAGACCTATCACTCTGCTTGAGGGAATCCTTATTCTGGCCTCCCAGGGGACTCTCTACTCTGGTGCCCTGTGTGGTTTTGGTGAACCGCGTGGGGAGCACTGTGCAGGGTTGGGGAGATATTTACTTCCAGCCCCAATCCAGGGCAACTGGCTCCACCACAGAAGCATATGCTGAACGCTTTGATCACCTCTTGACCTGTGGTTGGTACAAGTGCAGGGTGTGCCCCCTACTTTCTATGTATTGAGCTCGCAGCTTCCGACACTGCTAAGTTGGTCGGGGCGTTGCGAAGACTTCGTTGGTATGCAGGTGCCTGAGGGCGGAAGCCAGGCATGAGCAAAGCCTGACTTTGGGCGGGGCCACCGCCCTCCCGAGGAAAGGAGCAACGGAGACTCGCATTGCTAAAAGTGAAGGGTGAGCACTTTTTCTTCTGTTACCTGAACTGTAGCAAGGTCAGAGAGGAACACCTCAACACCACCCTCCTCCAAGACCCCCCCAACTCCACGACCGACACCAATTCTGCAGCCACAGAATTTCACCGCTGGATCTCCTGCTGCGCCGACAAGCTAGGACCCGTCCGCCACCCAACCAAACAACGCCCTCTGAAGGCTGCCTTGTTCACTACTGAACTACAAGAAGCCAGACGCTCCTGCAGATGCATAGAGAAAACCTTGCGAAACCTAAAAACCACGGAAGCACGGAACAACCACATGGTCGCCCTGAAGGACTACCACCAGCGCATAAGAGACACCAAATGAACCTTCATAAGAGACAAAGTCCAGACCATTGCGACCAATGCCAAGGAACCGTTCAACATCATACAGCAGTTTGCAAAACCCCCCAGGAAAACCACAGACATCACACCTTCCCAGGAACTCTGCGACAAGCTCAGCTCCTACTTCCATCTGAAGATCAAGGTCCTCTACGTCAACTTCACATACTGACACCGGACACCACCCCCTCTATAGCGATAAACCAACCATCATGACCTGGAGTGCCGCCACTGTAGAACACATCACTGCAACCATGAGGAAAACCCACTCAGGAGCCCCAATGGACCCCTGACCACCGCACATATTCCACAGGGCCACCGCCGCCATCGCACACAAACCAGGATGACCATCAATTCCTCCTTCATGTCCAGCATCTTCCCAGATGCGGGTGGAGGTTAAACCCCTCCTCAAGAATCCAACAGCCGACCCAATTGACCTGAAAAACTACTGGCCCATCTCTCTCCTCCCTTTCATGGCCAAAGTCACAGAGAGACTGGTAAACGCCCAACTGACAGCCTTTGTGGAAGAGAACTCCATCCTGGACACCTCCCAGCCTGGATTCCGCAGCAACCACAGCACCAAGACCGCCTTCCTCGCCACCACAGACGACATATGCATGCTATTCGATCAAGGACACACTGCAGTCCTCATCCTTCTAGACCTCTCTGCAGCCTTCGGCACTGTTTCTCATTGCACGCTCGCTGCCACACTTCACGACGCGGGAATACAAGGAGCCGCCCTCAACTGGATCAATCCTTTCTCTCCAGCCGAACTTAGAGGATCAGACTCCCTTCCTCTCTGAACCCATCGTTATCAACTGCGGAGCATCCCAAGGATCATCGCTCAGCCCCACGCTGTTCAACATTGTAATTGTATTGTAACTGTGTTTTGTATCGCGCCAACTCACCGACAGGTCTCAAAGCGCTACTGACCAAGTACAGCAACAAGATGGAATAAAAGTACGGGGGTGTCTGATCTGATAGCCGATTATCTGCATGGCTCCCCTCACTGCCATTGTCAGACAGCATGGGCTCAGTATTGTATCCTACGCCGACGACAGCCAGCTCATCCTCTCACTCACGAAAAATCCTGAAGACACCAGACTCTCCTTCCAGAAAGGAATGAAGAACGATGCGGATTGGATGAAAGACAGCTGTTAGAAACTCAACTCAGAGAAGACCGAGGTCCTCATCCTCGGACCCTGCACCTTCGCCCTCGGGAACCCACCCACCCCTACAGACCATGCACGAAACCTCATCATCATCCTCGACTCCTCCCTCTCCATAAAGCTCCAGATTAACGCAGTTGCCTCTACCAGTTTCATCTGCCTGCGCATCCTCTGCAAGACCTTCAAATTGACCCCCCACCGACCGCAGAAAGACCGTCACCCATGCACTCATAACCAGCAGACTGGACTAAGGCAACACCCTATACGCCGGAATCAACAGAACCCTTCTACACACACTACAAACCATCCAGAACGCCACAGTCAGACTCATTCTCGGGACACCACGTTACGAACACATGACCCAACACCTACTAGACCTCCACTGGTTCCCCGTCAATAATAGGATCACCTTCAAAGTCCTCACCCACGCCTACATATCCATCAACAACATCGGACCTAAATCCCTCAACGAGAGAGTATCCTTCCAGATACCCAAGAAGAACCTTTGCTCTGCCAACCTCGCCCTGGCAGAGGTCCACTGCATCCACAAAAACAGAACAGGTGGGAGAGCCTTCTCCTATATTGCAGCCAAGACCTGGAACGAGCTCCCTGTGAACTTAAGACACTCTCCGACCCCGCACATGTTCAGGAAGGACCTCAAGACCTGGCTCTTCGACAGACCCAGATCTGTTTCCCACCTGCCCCCATGCCTTGAGACCCTCACGGGTGAGTAGCGTACTTTATGACCTCCCTGATTGATTGATTGATTGACCTGGGCCAGGGGGCCGCATGAGTAACGGAGGCTTCACTCCGAATATCGGTGAAACAGGAAGTCAGGCGGCATTTGTCTGACTGTGGGTGGGGCTCCTCATAAGGAGGAGAGCCCCACGTGTCTGCCGGTGTTGCTGGAGGCAGAGCTACAGTCCCGCTGCACAGAGGGGGCTGCCGGAGGTGAGAGGAGAGACTCCTGAGCCCCAAGCGGAACAGAGAAGGGAGGTTAGCTTACGTCCAGGCCGCAAAGAGATCACTGCTCGGCCTCACCTCAGGTGAGAGGCCGTGTGAGGTGGGGGTGGTGTGGCTCCATTCCCTCGCAGTAGCAGCTGCCCTGAGTGGTAGTGGGCAGCTGCCTTGACTAATTCAACGCACCAGACCAGATGCGAGGGACCCTGCGAGGTGGCCCTGCCAGAGCGGACAGTGTGGGTCCATCCCACCCTCAGGGGCAGGTACGTGCAGCATTGGTTAGTGGCAGTCTTCCATCTTGCCAGTGGGACTGCTGGGGCCATTACGCTCAAGACCGGGTGTTGGGGACATTCTTTTGGGGTACAGTACCGCGGTCCTTAGTGGACACCCGCAAGGGAAATGCCCATCGCCTAGAGGAGGCTGTAGGGTGTAGGCCTTCCGGAGACAGGGGGCCTTTGTGGAGAAAAGGCCCTCCACAAACTTGCCACGCAGTCCAACTAGAAAGCGCAGTAGCGCTGGGACTGCCCTTTGGGGGCCAGTGGGCTCACAGGGACATGGGGGCAGATTGTGCAAAATTTTCATACCTAAGAGGGGCATGATGTGTGGTGACGTAGCCCTGCATTTCTGCTGATTATATTTTTGCATCATATGTCAGGAACTGCCATGATGTCTATGAATTAGGTGTTTATACTGCGGTGGTAATGTATTCCTCCTCAGTGATTACCGAGCACTGCTGATTAGCTACAGGCCTAAGAGGGGCCTAATGCGAATATTATGTTTTGCATAATATGTTGTCCTAGGTGATGCCAGGATGCTAATACCTTATGTGATTGATGCATAATATGTTTATGCTAGGTGAACCTTTACCAGTGATTACTGGTTATTTTCTCTAAATCTGAGATGTGATGAATATGCCCAAAATGTTCTGCATATGCTAACTGCTGTGCTGCCAGTAGTTACTGACTATTTTATTTTCCCCACTAAGTGAGTTCTAATGGTGATGACAGTGGCCCGATTGGCACTGTAATGTATTTAATCCACTGTGAAATATTGCCTAGAGCCAGATGGCACAGTGTACATTTGTGATTATTTTCTAATGTGTTTGTGATAATACAAAGGCTATTTTTGATATAACCTTGTGTGGAGTTTCCTTTGTGGTGTGCCTAATGTGTGGCTGCTGTGTGAGTGTGTTGTGCAAACGCTTTACACATTGCCTCTTGGATAATCCTGACTGCTCGTGCCAAGCTACCAAAGGGGTGAGCAGGGGTCATCTTCAGTGTGTAACTCCCTGACCCTGACTAGAGTGGTGGTTTCTGCCTGGCTTAGGCGCTTGCCCTAGCCATCCAGAAATCCCATTTCTAACATTCCTTATTGTTTGTACCATGATTTTTTTGATTATTTATGTGAAAATCCTTTTAACAAGCCCAACTCTGAAGTCAAAACCGAAGAATACTTTTTCCCAATTTCATTACAAATGCTTTACTTCCCCAACATGTGTTTTTTCTAATACCATCACCAGTTCTTTGGCATTAGGATCTATCACAATGTTCAAATCTTGTTGGTGCCACCACCTCAAAAGATCTAAACCACAATTTGTGACATAAACTCTTCCACTCACTGCTTCACCTTTAAATCTTATGGTCATCCTACTCATTCCCAGCCTCGGCCCGTGGAGGGAGTTCCGTGGGGCAGGCAGGTGGGGCGGGGGAGGGGCATGGTGGGGGGTGATAAACACCGGAATATGGATGATTGCAGGTAAGTAAACAATTAAATTAATAAAACGAATGTATTAATTATATTAATCATCCATATTCCGGTGTTTATCACCCCCCACCCCGCCCCACCTGCCTGCCCCACGGAACTCCCTCCACGGGCCGCGGCTGCTCATTCCCAATATCTCTATTCTCTTCCCAGCATAACCCACTGCCCTTATGACTGGAGCACCTAACGATCGACCCCTTCCCATTGGCCATTTCTCCTCATAGGACTTATTACAAATACGAGTAAAAAAAAAGTTTACAAAGTTGCACACACGAAGTGATAGGTCCCGTAGCAGAAATCTACAAAACACAGGCCAGGGGATCATCACTGTACAGGGCAGAATCATGGGGCCATTGCCCATTAACCTCCCTATCTATGCCAGAGAATATTTTCCTCAGGCAACTGCTGGGCCTCGCTTAGGATGGACCTAGGGATTGGCCCTATAGCAGACATAGTTTCGTCTAGACCCCTCCTATACTGGTGACGCCTGTGGAGTACACCTGAAGTAGCCGATTATAAAGAAGAGCTGAAGGATTTTATGAGCTAGGCTCCTTGGCTAGCTCATATTAGGAATTCTTGCCTGGCTTTATGGAGGACAAATATGTGGGCAGCACCCGCAGAGACCTGCCCCACAATCTCCAGAAAGGCACTCCTTGACTACCTCAGCGAACACAAACTGGCTCTACTATGGCAAGGGACAACACAGAGCTGCTTGACCTCCAGGTTTCTGGATATCAAGCAGCAATACAGTTTAGAATCGGCCCTTGATCACATCCAACCCCTTATGCAAAGAAACTTTTTCTTCAATTTAGACATGGAGTGCTCCCGCTCTGAACATTTACTAACAAATGGCAGGGAGCCCATAAACTAGACTGTCCAGGGTGCGATCGAGTTGAGAAAACTGAACTGCACGTTCTTTATTTGTGCTACAATTATGCAGAAATATGGGGATCAGACACTACTTAGAGGTGCACAGGCTTTTTAAGCATGAAACCGACACACTCATTGTGTTCACCGTTTCTCGGTTCCTACACTCAATGTGGTGCATTCGTGGAGCCATCCTAAAGAAACCCTCACAGGAAACCCTTAGTTCCTAGCAACCTTTATATATGCTGTTACGCCTCATTCGCACATAATTATCGATTATTTCTACTGTAATTGTCTTCCCTCCACGCTTTTTAATTGCATAATACATTTCATTTTAACGTGGATTTTTTAACACTGTTATATACATTCATCAGATAAAGCCAAATTTTTTTTAACAACCGACAGGTGTTCTTTTACCAATTAATTAGTTATTTGCTTAAACATGTGTTACTCTTTCCCCTCCTGCACTCAAGGTAGAATCTATAAACTCTGTTGCACTGCACCCAACCATAGTACCCTGAGTTGTCTTGAGGGAGTCTACCCAAAAATATGCTGAATATTTTGCACAACTAAGAAATGCACTATTTTTTAATATAGAACCATTGCACATAGTTTTTATGATGACATATTTTAATGTTTTTTCCTTTTACAAATTGTATTGTATTTTTATGTGCTTTTATGGCCTGTACGGTCGAAATAAAGCTTCTTTGACTGACTGACTGACAAATACAAGAGAATAGAGACTTCCAGAATCGGCTAACAATCTTATCTCCTTCCCCTCAAAAGAGACTTCACCATGTAGTTGTTCCAATTGATCCATGCTTTCCATTTTTACACCCGTAATTATCGACACTGTATCCATTTCTTCATGCTTATCCCTTTTTTATATTTCCTCAAGTGTCGATACATTTCCTGGACAGTCACACACAGAGCTGAGTGAATAATCTTAGATAAACATTAGAAAGTGTGGGATCAGTGATGAGGCCTGAGGGACTCCCTGTTTAATGGTCCTGCATTCTGAGTGAAAAGGATGAAGATAGATTACTTGGGCTCGGTTGTCAAGACAAAAACTGTACCGTGTCACCACTGTCTATTTAGGCCAGCCTGGAGATCATGATCTTGAGAGACACTATATAAAATGCAGCCAATATATCTAATACTACCAGGGAAGCACAGTTGCATTTGTCGCTTGCCATTCTAAGGTCATTTAAACAGAAACAAGAGCTGTTTTAGTTTCATAAAGAGGTCAGAAACCTGACTAAGCCCAAATCCAGGAAGCGTTTACTCTTAAGATGAAAAGAGAGGGTCGAATTCACATGTTTTCCCAAGATTTTTACCTGAAAAGGGAGCAGTGACATTTCTGGTGAAGGCAGGGTCAGACCAGGGTTTCTTAAGTAAAAAGCACCTTTCAAGCATATTTCCACTCACAGCCGACAACTGTGAAGTCAAAGAGACATTACAAATTGTCTTAAGTGGATCTAATAACACAGCTGAGGTAAATTGACATATTTTCAGTGGAGGTATATAGGTAGGAGAACCAGAGGTGATAGAAGCAGCAAGTTTCTGAAAATCATCGGCTGTAATTAGACCAATGTCCATAAGTTGGGGTGTTGTATTACTAGCTTCCAGATGAATGACTGACCCTGCCAAGCCTAATTGTGGAGAGCTACATGAGGGACAGGCAGAAAGAGTGGGCAGATAGTATGCTGGGGTTTACGCCCCTATTTTGGTTAAAGTGATGCAATTGAAACATGGTGCAAGAAGCTTCCATTTGAACTAAGAAACATAACAATTGCTCACAAATTATACACAAAACAGGATTTCAGAAAAGTACTAACATTAGTTATTGGTTGTTTTCACTGGCAAACCTTTATTTGGAATATATTAACATACCAAAATATGTAAAACTCATTACACTGACAGCAAATTCTGTAAACAGAATGAACATTTTGTCAAGCATGGAAACACACCAAGGTAAGAAAACAGTGGAAGAAAATTTGAACAACATCGGTAATAAGCTCCATCAATTGAATTTTCTTTTACTTTCCCAAATTCTAACCCCCAAAACATAATACTAAGTGACAGAAGAAATGTGATACCTGCATATAAAAAGACAACTATAAAAACCAAGAAAAACATGAGGCTCACTCTTTTCAGCTCATGTGGACATTCTCCAGCTTTGTTACAAAACCGTGTACTGAATAGATGAAAATCTGGGCAACACTGGAATAAGGATGTTATGTTATGATTGATTCAGGATAGCAATTGTTTTGCTTACATCTTTAGGCATTATTGTGCATAGTGACATATCTGCTACTGAAAGAGAATGAATAAAATACTACCATAGTCCTAACAAATTTGCCAGACACCACTTTGAGGAGAAAGGGGGTAACCATGGACAAGCAGAAAGTCAGCAAAGAAATGTAAACACAGTCAGCTTTTGCCAAGATGCAGTCATATTTCTGGAGTTTGATTACTGCCAAGGAAACAGAACAAATTCTATAATATTATATTTCAAATTCTGACAATAGCACAACTTGCAGCAATGTTCTTCATATTTCTCTTAAATAGTAGAAAACAGAATAAAATAAAACAACATGAAATAAAATACAATAAAAGAAGAGGTTACCTAATACCCTGTATAAGTCGCAATGCATTTAATGACAGTGACATGTTTTGCAAAGGTGGTACTGTACAGTAATGGTGTATACCATTAAATAACTTCAACATATTATCTGACAAAAGTTATATTTACATACACATTTAAAAGGATAAATCAAATAAACTCTTATTTTAGGAACTAAACATCAAAAGCTTTGCAAACCATTTACAAAATGCATTGTATACACCTCAGTGGCCAATGAAAAGCAAACCTGGCTATTCATGGAGTCATACATTAATTACCAGAAGGCAATTTGCGGCTGATTTTCCTAGCAAGACATTTTGCTATTATACTAAAGTCCATCTTCTGAAATTCAGTAGATATTAAACAATCTCAAACCTTGACATGACGGAAGATAACACCTAATTCTTTCAGGTCATTTTGCTTGTGTGTTCTTTTTTCGTATTCAACTGCTGCCTTAAGTTCAGTAAGATCTGACACTAAATTTGGGGGTTTTGAGGATTCAGGGGTGCAGGACAGATACACTGACTCAGCCATGAGCTTCCTCTGGTTTAATTAGTCTATACTTGCACCCGCCTTTCACTAACTTAATTCAGCTGCCAAAAAGCACAGGGTGGAGACTATTCTAATATGCCGGTGATGCCACTGTCATCTAAATCTGTAATTAGGGTTTAGTGATACCCTTTTGCTATGTATCTGTTTTGTATATACTTGTTCTATTTGGTTCCGTTTTTGTTTCACGTGGAACACTATGCACATATATATATATATATCCAATGATAATTAAAATGCAATGTATTTATTCAAAATAATTTAAACATGTATGGTGAAAAATGAAACAAAAGCACAAGAATGAAACTTATACGATTAAATGTGTAAATTTAATAATTTTCTACTGGTATTGTTGAAACTAGATTGGAGCACCGACGACGCAATCGATTGATTCAGGCACTTAGCCGCAACTTCAACCTGGACACTCAGTCCACAAATATATAAAGTGCGCGCTTTTTCAAATATTCAACATTGACCGCATTCTGCGCTATTGACCTCTATATGACTAAACATAAAGAACCATATTATTCGCTTGTGTTGAAAACTGTAACAATCAGTTGAAACAAACATCCAGTTTGTGTATAATGCACACATAAACTACTGAGCCCACAATGCATCCTAATACACTATGTGGTGTCATCAGATAAAAAGTAAACAGTAATGAAGGACAACTGTTTGTAACGTGATCAGGGACAGTTTCTGTCCGAAACGCGTAGGTGGGGAACCTACAGAAAATAAAATAAGGTTTGAAAACGAAGTGGTGTGCGGCGTCTTCCTCTGGAAGTTTATTTGCTGTAAATATTGACTGCGAGGGCGTCCCGGACCTCGCCGCCAGCACCAGCCATTAAGCTGCTCCTCTCATATTGGGACATTTGCTGGAACAATATATATATATATATATATATATATATATATATATATATATATATATATATATATATATATATATATATATATATATATATATAATCATTTGTTTGCATAACTTGCTTTGACTACTCTTTCTTTCTCCTGAATCATGTTTTGAACAGTACAACTGTATATGGCCATTGTTGGCTTGTTTGATTTTATAATTAGGTATATCACTAATAGGGACCATTGTTATGGAAATATCTGGCAGATAAGGCACAATCAGCCACAGTTCATGAACATGTTCCTGCTGTTTCAAGCCTCTCATATATGGAACCTGTTGTCTACTAAAAGTCCAGAAAAGGAGGCACTTAATCGTGACCAAAGAATCTAGAAGAGGATAATAGTTTTTAATAAACTGAACAACACCTCTGAGGCTCTGATCAATAGTTTGTAGGGAATTTTGGGGAAGGACTTACAGCCAATAGATCCAACTGGATCAGGAACAGCAGGGCTTCTGAAGTGCACCCATTAGACCTGTTACTGGTTGAGAGGAAACAACACCTGCCGATTGGTGCATTACGTGATTCAGACGTTCTTATTTCTGCTGGGGCCCAAAATGTTGCCAACTCACCATGATTTCAAAATGAAAAGACTCTCCAATCGCTCCATAGGTACATTGGAAGATCAACCGAACAAAAAGCTTCAAAAGTAATAATAAAACTCCAAACTTCATACATGAAGTTCAAGTTAGCAACAAGCCCAATCCCCCCTCCAGAAAAACAGCAACACAATGTAGAAAAATGCTTAAAAAAGTAGATAGGAAGGAGGACCACAAAGCACCGTAGAAGTCAAAATAAAAATATTTGAAACTAATATCTGAATTAGAGCACCAGAAAAACCACTAATACCATTCAAATCAGTGAGAAATTCTTAAAGTGTCACATCCCAAGATTGCATTCATACAAATTTTAGGTGGTTACTAATTCTCTGGGGTGACAAACACAATTGTAAACTAATAGAAAGAAAATCCTACTTTTAAAGCAATTTGAAGCATGTTTCTAGCATTTTAAAATGACAGTACGTGCATTAATTCAGAAGTGCCTCTGCTAGGGACCGAAGGGCATATTAGCAAGAACCTCGTTAAAATTATCGCCATTTTAGCGGCAGGAAACTGCTGCTAAAACCGCGATAATGGGCTTGCTAATATGTGTTATAGAATTCCAATAGAAACCCAGGTTAGATATACAGGACATCTAACCTGGGCTTCTATTAGAATTCTATAACGCATATTAGAAAGCCTATTTCGCCGTTTTAGCAGCAGTTTCCTGCCGCTAAAACGACGATAATTTTAATGAGGTTCTTGCTAATATGCCCCCTTATTCATTTGCTTAAGGCCGATTGAGTAAATGTTGAATTTCATCTACTAATATTCGGTGTAAGAGAGAAGTCCTACCAATGGCCTTGTTACTTTGGTATAGTCAGCGATTCTGATGCAAAACGCTAATGAGGAAGACAAGCTAGAAAATAGTTTCAATGACAAATTGATAGCATGGACTGCAATATTTCCCAAGGTAGCTGTTTATTTTTTAAAGCATATATTTAGAACTGAGGTAAGACATTTAAAAGAATAAAGGTAATAATCGAACAAGGAAGTAAACATTAACTTTCGTATTAAGATCCCTCATTAAAGACTGTGCAAGGTTGTTGCCATTCCTAAAATGTTTGCATTGAATCTGCATTTTGAAAGTGTATGATGCACCCGCTGCACTAACAATTTCGAAATCAGGCTGGCTGATTATAAATTGGATTTTTATCTGATTAAAGAATTTTAAACCTGTGCATTATTTCGGAATTCATAGAGAAGAACGAGCACCTTCTTGAATTCTGATAAAGCTTTGTCAGATTCAGCTGTGATTAATTTGTGGTGGTACACAGAGGCCTTTTTGTGGATAATTGTTCTCTAACATACCTGGGGTCTTATTTACAAGCCCCCTGCACCACACCAGTGCGTCACTTTTAATATGGGAAAAAGTGATGTACCGGCAGTGCAAGGGTCTTGTAATTAAACCCCCTGGAGGCTAGTCAGAGTGGGAAAGATAACATTACATTTCATGTAGCAAGGTTTAGCAAAGATGTTCCCACTGGGCCAATCCATTCCACACATCGCACTTGATGGTCATTAAAATGAGCTCACAAAGCTGGGGGAACCCTAGTAAAGTTCAGGAGCAGTTTTATCACTGATGTACAATAAATCATGTGTCACAAATATCCAAGTCCTGTGACTTTGAATACATCCAACAAAATTCAAACCATTCTATCCATTTTCCTCTAACTAAACCCAAACCATTGAATTAGTTTTACTCTAAGAACACCGGTAGACCGTTTCTCAAAGAATAGTGTAAACACTTGAGAGGTTTTATATATCTCAGCCTGAACTTACTTTGTCACTTCTGTATAATTAAAAAAACAGGTGAAATAACATTTCTAGAAAGACATGCCAGGCACAAGATTCATGGCGTAGTATAGCACAGCCATGTAACTATTTTTAGGCGACTATTTCCCATATATTGAGTTGTACATTACCTACAAATGCATTCAGTGGAAGGGCAACCAAATGTGCAAAAACGCATATTTTCCTTCACAGCAAATACTTTCCTGTGTGGAGGAACCCTTCACCAGACCCCCACTGATAATGTTGTTGCTCCCTTCACCTTCCCATCCTGATAGGGGAGTTGCTCCAGCCTTTGGCTGTGGGCATTCACAAACTTTATTCTTACTACTCTCTATCCTGAAATGGTGAAAGATTTAGTCCTGTCAAGGGCAGGAATAATTCCCCTTTCATGGTGGAAAGGGGATCGGATCACCTTCAGACTTGCTAGGAGGAAGGGCTTTCTCCATGGGGCAAAATGTTTTCTCACACAAAAAAAGCATTTGCACACAAGGCTCCCATTCCTCCTGTGCAGAACTTCCCTACTGTGGAGGACTCGGTACAGGGATAATTGTAGTTTTTGGGAAAATGACTTTGCGTTCCCAGAAGTAGGTCTGGAAATTTGTTTCTGGAGCAGATTTCCAGGCATACGTCAGGCAAGCTTTGTGAATCCCCAAAACAGAAAGGAATGTTCAGCATGAGCGCTAAATCTCCGTCCAAACGCAAGATTCTTATCAATAGAGATTACATTTAAGACTGCTAAACTAACTTTCTGAATAAGAAAATTGATTTTGCACTCATAAATAAGGCAGTTGAGCATGTAAGCGTGTGTCTTACAAGCACAAACAGCTTCAACTGTCCGGCCCGCAAGATTTCGTTATTTGTTGTGCTCACCACATGAGAAAATCATTTTTATAGAATTTAGCCATGATCTATGCTACAGAGACATATGTGTTACACGACCGTAATATATCCTATGAGTAGTGGTGCTTGCTTCAATGATAATGCTTTAGATGAAGATGACTACTACAAAAGTTTAAAAGGCACACATGATGATTTAAAAAAATTCAAATATGTCATTCTTTACTGTTAATGTTTTATCGTTTTCCAAATGTACTAATTAAAACTCTTTCGTTTTATCTTACTTTAAGTATGCCAAAGAAAGGCACTTTTTCTTCCCACTAATATAAAAATGCAACTTTTGTGCTTTTCCTCCAGTAACAGGTCCTCAGATTGAACTTTCTGACTAACTTCCTGTCTCAGGGTTTGGAGGCAATTTACAACAAGCACTGGCACGGCCAGTAGGTGTTGTAAGAGACATACCTTTGTTAATGCTTGTTATTAGCTTTTCCAAAGCAAGACATCTTTGACAATACGCAGCCATCTTATGATCAGGCTTGCACTTAATAAAACTCGAATGCTACATTTAAAGCAAAAACAAAGATGTGTGCATAGCACATATGTATAATATAAAGAAATGAATGGCTGATGATTGAGTGTACTTTAAAGATGCTATGCATTGCAATGAAAAACTATAGTTAGATCTATAAGGTTTAACCTAATTAGGCCAACACCTTACAAAAGACAAGTTAAAATACGATGAAAAAGGTTTTTATTGGGAAATCAAGCGCAGATTAGTAGTAAGGAACACCATATTTTATGTTTATAAAAATGTATTTCCCCTTTATATAAAGAAATGGTTAAGTATAGTATTTAGAATCTGGACTACAATGAGGCATTCCTCTCTATACCTGTTGTAGAGCATGTTTTTACTTTGGATTACAATTATGTCTGCCTCCTGCATGTACTCAATGTGTCACGCTTATCAAAGCAATGGAAAACATGACCGGATGGGTCAGTAAGTGAAATGCTCAATGCTAATGTAGGTAGCACTTAAACTGCATCCTGTCAAAGTCAACTCGGCCTTCCATCGTCCTGAAGTTTCTACCATTAAACGGAAATATTGACAGGCAATTTAAAGGGCATACAAATGCCATACATGAGGCATGAAGCTGTAAATGGAAACTAATCCCTATCAACACAGTCATTTGTCAAATATATTTGTGTTTCACGGTGTGAAGGGGTCGCGACGGGTAGTCTCAAATTACATCATTTTTTGTCTATTCAAAATGGGAACCAGGTGGCTGGGTACTAACTACACTTGCAAGAAACGATGCAAAATATGGCCTGCAAAGCAAGTTGCATCTGCTTGTCAATCCTCATGATTTCTAATACCAGCCATATTTCTCATGAATCTGAGATGTTTAATTTTTTACAATTCCGAATAATAAGAGAGAGAAAAGTAACACCATTCCCGCGTTTTTGTACTTAACTTGAGCCCAACTCTTTACACCTAGGGATGGAACCATGGTTTCATAAGTGAAACAACCAATTTCACTACATAAAATGTTGAATCTATGAGTGATGTAAAACTCACAAATATCGTAATTGTTGGGTAGAAAAGTATGCTTCCCTCCTATGAAAAATGCGTATCCAAAATAAAACAGGCACATGAAAATGAAACTATAAAACTGTCTTTGACAAGTAAAAAGCAAAATATTGGTGAGAGGTACATTTTACGTTTCCTAAGGGAAAAAATAAAAAAAAGAAAATATACATTTCTTTACACTATCCTCAAAAGTGCTGTGTATGAAAGAGAAATCTGGATGCACAGAGGCGTCAAGCTCTTTTGAACTTAATCCATGCACTATGATCAACTGCCACCATACTCATTAGCAAAAAAGAGTATGCTTTAAAAAAATTAAATATATATGTTCGTGTTTTACACACAAAATGCATCCCATGACAAAATGTGTAGCCTAGTCGTTTACACGATCAACATTGTGATCTAAAACAAAGCCTACAAATTTATAGCTCTAGCAACATTTACACACTCCTTCTTTTTTCAAAATGAACCTCAAATGTTCAAGTTTTTATGCGTGTGTATTTTTAGAAATTTTATTTTTAGACAGTTGCACCTTCTCTAGCATATTTGAAGCATATGATAGTGTTCAGCAGCAAGTCAAAGCTTTTTGGCAGAACCTGTCTGTATAAATGCATAAAATATATTCATTCTCAACATGCCCAATCTTATTACTACTTTTATATTGCTTAAGACTACCGTTTGAGACCTCACTAAAGAAACAATAATTCCCAGCCGTATACCAGAATGGCCTCTTTCATTAAGAAGAGTGCTCCACCACAAGACGCACATGTGATGTACCTCTGTGGACTCACCAAGCTGAGCACATGTGCGGGAAGAGGCACTAACGAGTTACCTAAAGGGCTCCAGCAGACTTTATAATCCTGGTATTCTGAAGTTCCTATGCCTCAGAGACATCAAACAAAAACATCTCCTCAATGTCTGCACTGAATATGGGCTTCAGGAATGAAGATAGCATGAACCATTTGTGAGTCAATAGATGCCCTTTCAGGAGCATGCAGGTTTATTTGAGTATGGTCATTGTGCGGGAATTGACTCATCTTGAAAACATACACATTTGGAAGAAACAACTTATGGGAAGGTCCTTAAAACTATTATCAGTCACCACCTATGGTGCATATAATGTTTCCTTTCAGAATCCATGCACAGGCCAGATTCAGAATTATAATCCTTCCCTTCTTATCCAGGGGTGGCTTGTTTTGAGCTGCGAGTATTACCTGACAGATCAAAGAGATTGTCTTCTTAAAGTCTCAATTGACATGAAAGTAGTAGATGCAGCTCAGCCTATGTTCTTCACTGAAAGCCATTAATTAATACAGTCAGAAGCCACACTTTAGGATAAATTAAAAAGTGATCTGTGATAGACAAGTACATAACGGGAGAGACGGCTAAGCAACGGCCACAAACGATGATGATGGAGATATGAATTTCTGCCAATTTCGAAATCATCACATGAAAGCTATTGTAGCCTTAGTGACTGTATACAAACTTTCTCATCTTCGGTTCCTTTTCCTGTGAGTTTGTCATAATCCTCCAGGCACAGCTTTGGTTGAAACTAAGAGCATAGGGATTGCAGTACACCAACTCGTTTTCTATTATGGTGGCGTATGGTTCTCCATTTACCTTTTTTTTACCGGTCAGGCTACCCAATATTAATATTTTCGCCATACCATAAAATTCATTTTCATTATCATGAATGCATTCTGCAATACAAATATTCAATTTGGCAACTTTAAAGTTCTGTTATTTCAGTGCTTCACGTCATAGGCATGTTGTTTTAACAAAACGGGCTAAATGATGTGATGACCCATTGTACACATATTTCACTTCTGCAACAGAAAGATCGTTTTCAAGTTTCTCAAAGTGCACACTTAGCAAATTATGAAACTCTAACACTGCTTGCTTGCACTGGGTATATCATTCTATTGACAGCGCATAGGCGTAGCATGTTGTAAGACTTCTGCGTGCATTTCTGCGCTCACTGAGTACTTCTCTTGGTTGCACTGAGGTAAAAAATGACAGCTCTTGGATGCAGATGGTGCTTGTTGGGCTTTTTCAAATGTTAGCTTTTACAAAAATCTGTTATGAAATTACCATACTTCATTCAAAAACAAGATTCCTTGCTTGCACAACTAGGTTGACCATGACATGTTTAATAAGATAATCTGATTTCTCGGACAACTATCTAGATAAATAGTTTCCTTCGTTGCTTAAAATGTACCATGCAATGCATTCAATTGTATCACCCCATCATTAGGATCCATGACTGTTGTTTCCTCACAGAAATTCAGAAGCATACATCAAAACCTTCCATTTTAACATCGCAAAAAATATCTTGGCTCTGACCTTCGTTCACAGAGCTAGACTGTCCCATTCACCATGCCTTCCTAGTGAAAAGTAGAATTAGAATCACAGCAGCCGTAAAACTGAATGACAGATGGAATGAAGTAAGGAATAAACATCCCCATATTCCATATCTCTGTAAAGACAGAGCATTCATTTATTTCCTCCAAGCCTGCCTGCTCTCTTATAGTCCAAAGAGTAGACAAGACAGTGCCAAGTGTTCTGTAGGTCTTGTAACTACACATCAGAGGAGTTGCTGTGTCACTCTATCATGCTTCCTCCACAAAATGTTTACTTTCCACTAGCTCGTTGCTGAGTATGTGACACTGGTGGGTAACAGTCTTCTGGATTGCATTTGCCACTAGGCCCTGGAGGTCCATGGGGGCCTGTATCGCCTGGTGTGCCAGGTAGACCTGTGCCTGCCAAAAGAAATCAAGACTGGATTAGTTTAAGTTGAATACATCTCTTGACTGTTACCAAAGTGAGTAGGAAGATAAGATGGTATTCCCAATCAAATGATACTGAAATCAAATGTAGAAATCAAAGCTTATTGTTTCACTGGAAAACATAATTTATCAATGATTTAGCAGTAATGAGATTTGTTTTACTGAAGTGAGAGATTATACTATGACACACAGGTTGCTTTGGTATGGCTCGTCACAGAGCACAGAAACAACTGCCAAGCCCTCCAAAAAAAAACTAACATCTAAGCAGGCTAGTTGTCAACATATGGATATTCCAGCTGCAACAAGAAAGAAGTTAACAGAACAGCTGCATCTTTATAGTTTTTCTGAAGTTAAGGAGGATTGTTCTGGCTACAAGTACAGCCTAAAAGGTAAAGTAGAAGCAAAAAACCTATTCTTCATTCCCTAGTAAATTAATTACACTGAATATACTAGGGATGTGAAATAGTGAGCATATTTTAAATAAGCCTATAAGTCAAACTGGGAGGGAATTTCCACATATCTGTGCCCTGCCAAAGAGCAGAGCATAATACTGGGAATGCTAAAGGCCAGAAGAGAAGTTGGTTTTCCACTGTACATGGACAAGTAAGCAGAGAGAATTGTGGTGCCACTAGTAACATAACCTATATTACAATGGGGCATGAGCACGTGGTATCTTTACAGAGATTGAGTTAGGGTCACCCATCAATGCTAGTAGATTTCCTTTTTTTAACATCCTTATTTGACCCATTAGGCATAACGAGCTTGAAGCACAAAGGAAGATGTCTGCCTGCCTCCTGCAAGAAGTTTTTCTATTCACTGTTAGGGGTACACTGAGAGTCTTTGTACTTCCAACTAACTTCCATATCATTGCCCAGTAGTTTGCTCCAGAACTTCGAAGTCCATTTACTGATCTGTTTCAGAATGATATTTGGTCTTGTTTCTGTTGAAAACTGTCTGCTGGAGAAGCCTATTCAGGGCGCTAATCTAATAATCTGCAAATGTCCTGGGGATAAAAGGGTGTGTCAATACAAAAAAACATGTGCAAAGGGCAAAGAGTTCTGCAGAACCAGTCCAGAAGGTCTACAGCAGGATTGAGCTTTTGGGAATACTGCCTTCTAAATCTACAAAGTAGCTCTAATATCCATGCTTAGCAAGGAATTGATCTGACTCTCCTGACATTTAACGAGTGTCGAGCTATAACTTTAAAAGTCTGCTTCACCCTGTAAGAGTATTCATATTTCAGACACAGTAGCTGCCCTTAATAGCTTCACATCGTGGGTTTAATATCTGAACCAGAGTTCCACAACAGTGGTGGTTAAGCCAGCAGATGAATTTAAGATCACTTTAATATCGCAAGGACAGAACGTTTTCCTGTTAGATGCTTCGACTTCTTTAAGCTTGACATTTGACACATTTGAGCAAGAGCTTCAACCAATGTGAACATGGATCACCAGAACTTTGGGCTATCACCTAGTGGATTTACAGGTGGTTTCATAGACATCCTCTTTTGGCTAGTTTCACTGGATTTTGATTCAAACTGAAAGCGTTGCAAGATGGAAAGTACCAAATTCATGTACACACTAATTACTTACACTATTATATTATGATGCTTCTGTTATCTTTTTTGACTTGCCCATACTACAATCTCTGGGCTCATTGTGTATGATTTATTTTTATTGACTTGATTACCTTTCCAATTGCCATATTTTTAATCCTATAATCAATTATGCTAAATCTTAATTCGTGTCTAACTAAATTGCTTTATTTTTTTTATCTTGTACCCATTCATTCAAACTCCTATCTCAATAAACGTTTGCCAATCTAACTTACACTAAACTGGAGCTTCAACATTTTTATTTCTTAACTGTGTTAATGTGATGTTTTCTCCTCTAACTTATTGTTGTTTGGTGTACTTCTCATGCACGAGGCATTACGTATGGGAATTGGATTGCTGTTCTGACCAAGTTGCCATGAGTAAGCTAAGCACCCTTAGAGAAATCTGTTTACATCTGTGGTCTGCACAATGGGACATTGTCCATCAGGCCAGCTTGCACATGCCAACTTTAGTAGGAAATACTTATCTGCATGCAAGTTGTCTGACATGCATGTTTTTAGATACCAAACATCAGCAACAGTTTATAATAATAATAATATTAATAATAATACCGACATTTATAAAGCTCAAACAGCTACCTCAAACAGAGGTGTCCCGGCGCTTGGTAAATATATCACAACTCTAATGCATGAATTGTGTCAAAATTTGATGAGGTGGCCACAATAAGTGAAGTATTTTATTGAGACTTCATTATGAAACAGGGTGCATGGTCTGGATCCATGTAAATGTCATGGTACTTATAGAGCGCACTGTCACCAGACGGTCACCTTGCGGTGTCGCCTATTCGGCTTCCTGGCACTGATACTCATACCGCTGTAGAACCCCTCCTGGCTTTCCCTGTGACGTGTCCACTCCTGGGCACCCCCAGGGTGAAGCCAGGCATCCTTAGCGCTGTTGGGGCCGGTGTGGAGGCTAAGCAAGCTATTGCCCAGAGTTGCAGCGTGGGGCCTGTGATTAGATAGGCACCGAGGTGAGAATTAACAGGTCCGAGGAAATTGAGCCCGAGACCCCGCCAAGGCAGGAATTGAACCCTGGTCCCTGGCCAGAACTCTGCATCAGGGTCTGCCGCTCTAACCATTGAGCCACACTCCTCCACTAGAAGGTCTTTTCCACAATCACACTTGTGTTGCTACTTATGAGCATTAGGTCAAGAGGAGCAAAATTCTCCAATTTCTATAGCCCACCTAGTGCAAAAGGAACGGTGTGCTACCATTACCACACAGTCTTTACTTTGTGTTATCCAAGTAAGTACATTTGAAGTCGTCACATTGCAGGTAAGTTTTTAAGCATTTTACTTTGCATGTACTTAGAATTTACTTCACAAGTAAATTAGTTATATATGTGAATATGTACATACATGTTTATATATGTATATGTCTATTCACTGAAAAAAACTGTGGCTACTGTGATGTTGTAGTTAGGTGTTGAAATAACATAAAACCTAACATTTACAATCCAAAAAGAAACACAGAAAGTAGCTTATTATGGTTTAACGAGCTAACTATATCTTGTACCCCACCAAATATTGCTTATTTCCTCACATTTCACATTGCACATGATGTGTGAAATGACATCATTCATGACATCATTGATGACATCCCAATTGATAGCACTGATAACACCATTGTCATATTTAGCATAGCGTGTAGGACATAGCATAAAAATAACAAAATCCCTGAGGGCAAGTGTGATTGTGCAGTTTGAAAGTTATATAGTGCACCATTTCATGTTAAACATGGAAAAGTGTAATCACACCTGATGTGGGTTGCAGAGGTGTGTTTGAAAGTAGGTTAATGCTTGAAGAATAAGAATGTTCCGAAAAAGTTTCAAGCTTCTATTGACAATAGATTATCCACCAGTGGATATCTGGGCATGTGCCCAAGTTAAATAGTTGTAATACAGTTGTAAAGAGAAATTCTATGAAGCACGGACCTTTAGAAAGGGCGGATGTTTATTTTCAGAATTTCGCTGAAAATGTTGAGGCATTGCAGATCGTTAAATAATGTAGAATGTGGAGGCTTCTCACTCAGAGGTGAGTTATCTCACAATGGTGTAAGCATGGCTGTAAAGCTGTATGCCATTGTACTAATCTCAAAAGGATGTCTAGTGTATTTTACTAAACTATGGCGGGTCTATAGGGCATGACAGAAGGTGTCTTTTCAGTGGCAAATTTGTACCAGTCAAACTCTTGACTTGCAACTGCGGTTCATGTGAAATATTTAAAAGGGTAATCCCATTAAGGTGATTAGAAAATTCTCCACAGGTGTAACATGTTGAATTGCTTAATGTCCAAAGATTCTATAGGACGGTGTCACAATGATTGTATGATGTCAGTAATGATGTCATCAATGTTGTCATTTGAGATGTCATCAGAGACGTTTTCAACAATATCATTTAACATGCCATAAATAATCTAATCCTTGAGGTCATAATCAGTCCATGGTTGTGTGTAACTTATAGTTAGCTCAGTAAAGTTTAACTGGTGAACCTTAGTGTTTGATTTGTTTGATTGGTTGTTAAAAGTTAGTTTTTATCACACATTAACACCCAGCTGTAACGTCACTTTAACTGTTGTTTTTTCATGTTAAATGTTTTTATAAAGCCCACTGTTACCATGGGGTGTCCTGGCGCTAGCTCCAAAGACTCAGGAAACAGAGGGAGGGGCCTAGTTACAGAAGAGCAATGTTTTCAGATCCTTTCTTAATGTGAGTAGGCCAGGAGGAGAATGAATGAAGAGAGGCAGCTGATTCCATGCCTTGGCTGTGCCAATGACAAAACTTCTTCCTCCCCAATTCAATGTTTTTAATCTAGGAACAATCAAGGTTCTTGTGCCCGAAGACTGGAGAGTTCTATTGGGTATGTACCACGTGAACTTTTGTCTGCAATGAGCGGGCCAGTATTGTGAAGAGCCTCTAACTATAACGTAACTTGAACCATTGTGTTTTTCAGGCAATTTCTCTTTTTTAACACTAGGGAAGACCTTATTACTATACTCAACTATCACATTACTTAAACCTTTGTTTTTTTCAGGGAATTTTTGGACTTTTTTGTTCATACTCAGCAAACTCCACATATATGCTCAGCCTTAATCCAAGCCCAATGGAAACCACCAGTGGATGACAGACCCCCCAGCTGTGAACGGCCTTCGGCTTTGAGCAGCAGGAGGATGGTCGCAGGGCATGTCCTCTGGCTGCTTGCATAGTTCCATAGTAACATAAGGCGGAAACTTGTACAGCGGATCCTGCTGGAGTACTGCGGAACTTCACGGGAGGGCCACGCTGGGTCCTGCCTGAGTACCGCCATAACTGTGGTACAAAAATATATATATTTAATTTTGGACCCTGAGGGAGTCCCTCTGGCCCCTTCTTACAAGTGCCAGTGGATCAGGCCTTCCCTACCCTGGCCCTTCATTTCCATATATATTTTCACCACACAAGGACCTGAGTTCTACAATGGCCATAAAATGATTCTCTGACTTGCGGCTAGACACTCATATCAGGAGAAAAAGCTCCCTCAGTCAATTAGAGGATCATATTTTTTGTAAATTACAGTACCACAAGACACCCCCGGTTGTTCATGAGGACCAAGCGTCCAAATAAACCAAAGTGTTTAACCCCTTCAAGCCCAACCCATGCACCTCTTTAAACATGAATTTCACAAAAGCAGCTGAACAGACTTACACAATATCACAAAAGTCATTCTTTCTGAAGTATGCCCTAACATTTTGCCAAATTTGGAGTAATTCAGTTTACCATTTCTTCTGTATTGGAGTGCAAGTTTTCCTATGGATAATTATCATGGGAAATCAATGTTTTGGGACTCCTCCAGACCCCATATTTTTGGGCCCCGCTTGACAGATCAGAGCAAACTCAAATCGAGCCAACTTTATTAGCAAAACAAAAAGCTCTCTTTTCTTAAATATGCATATATATTTCTAAAACATATACACATATATAATAATATGGAAATGTGACTATAAGTTAATTTTAGAAGTTATAAGTTAACATTTATTTCTTTACAAATAATTAATGTAAAACATTTAAGTAAATCATTTTCTATCTATATTTAAGTTCTGAATAATAAAAAATAAAACTGTAAGTGATTTCATAAATAACAGAAGGTACTAAAATGTGCCTAATAAAGGATGTTATGTAATGATTTGAAAATATTTATATTAATATTTAGGTAAATCGTTTTTTTAAATGTACTTTTTTTAAATAGACTTAAGAGATGCATAGTGTTTAAGGGTATTAAGTCATTTTCAGGGTACAGGTCAGAATAGTGTTAAGGAGCACTAAAGAGTTTTTAGATTTCAGGGATGGGTAGTTTTTAGGGATAGTCAGGAGTCTTAGGGGTTAAGTGATGGGTAGTATTTAGTAGTAGTGAGGCGTTTTTAGAGTTCTGAGATATGTGAAGTTTAAGGGTAGTAAGGTGTTTTCAGGGATCTGGTATGGGTAGTGTTTATAGGTAGTAGGGGATTTCAGGGTCCTGGGATGATGGGCAACTGTTAGAAAGAGCCCCTTTTTTAATAAGCACCACCATTTTTGCTGACCGTTATTACTTTTTATTTCTTCTGTACACTGTATTACTACTGTCCAGTCCCCAGTATATATGGTCTGACCACTAAAGCATGGGAAAATTAAAAACCTCCAACTGTCATATTTGACTTCCCTGTAAGGCCATAGTATTGAGTGCAGGAAAATACATCAATGGCCTGTAAATATAAAGGTCACCTGTGGACTGCAGCACATACAGTGCCATCCAACAGACTGACAAGAAAACATTAAGACACACATGGTATCAGGACTGCCTATATGTTTAGCCTATTTGCTGCAGCTTTTAAAACCTTTCAAACTAGGTAATAACTTGAAAGGAAAGAAACCTATATTTAAATATTTGGTCACCTCTGCAGCACTCAAGGTAAGGTGTCTAGTGTTTAAAAGTGGTGCATTCAAGAATTTCATGTTGGCATGTTCCTACAGTGACTAGCCCCCCACAACTATTTTCACTGTAAAGGGCTGTAGATAATATTCGGAGAAAAAACCCAAAAAGTAGTTCAAATACTATTTTTGCTAATTTTGGTTTGGGATAAGCTGCATTAATGATTAAACCACCGTTTTTTATATGTATTAAATGGCCAACTTAATGATGAAGTAGAATGTTTGATAAAAATACACAAAAAGTAACTTTGAAATAGTTAAGACTTTGTCTGCCTGAAGCTCCTGTGGGTAATTAGTGTTAGCCTGACAGCAGCTGCCCTACCAGTACTTTCCCCTTAATAAGGTATGAACATTGCTTCCAGAGGTATATGACTCCTCCCTGGATGAACAGTTAGGGAGGGTTCATAAATATAATTAACTTGAAAGGGATGAGGGTGAGGTCTGCCAATTCATAATTAGGTATAAAGGGAGACCTGGGGAAGAGAAACCCTTTGATCCCAAAGTACAGTGTTGCCAGCTTGGCACCATCATAGTGGGATAAGGTACTAGTCCTTAGAGCAGCTGGGTGCCATTGAGGAGGCGGGTGCTGCTTGTTTCCCTAGACAGTCCGCTGGCTGGCACATCAGTCATCTCCAAGGGCAGAAGGGTTCAGGAATTTAAGATTTTACTCAGAATAATGCACTGTGGGATAGATGCAGCAGCACAAGTAGCATGTGCTGCAAAAGTGATTAAGTTTGCCCTTGGGAAATTTTCCCACCCACTGACTAGAGAGTCCTACAAAACTGGCACTTACTCACAGCACATCAGAATATTTTTTAGTCCTGCACTGTGGAAGAACACAAGAAGACTGGGCCTTCTGTCTGAGACCCGCGTGGAGACAGGAGGAGCTAGATCAGCTCCCACTTGTCATCAGGACTGAAAAGTGGACTCCCAGGGTCAGTCAGCTGAACTCCTGAAGCACGGCTACAGGAACACAACAAGTTGCAAGATGCCCTTTTCTAGGAGTTACCAGGGGACCACAGGTATCTGAGCCTGTAGTGGACCCTGCTGGTGACCTTTGCGTGAGTGAGTCCTGACCACTAAGTACTGCCTCTGAGATCGTGGAAGCATTAGAAGAGGCCATGAAAGTCTGAAAATGTATGACTTCTAAGACCTGCGGAGCTTTAACTGAACCTCAAGGTAAAGGTTTCTACTTTCGAGAGGACTTTATCATGTAAAACCTCAGCTTTGCCCCACTGGAGAATTCTGAGCTCCAAAAAAAGACTAAGATTGAAGGTAGAAATCGTGACTGAGCAAAGGCAGGAAAAGTATTTTCCCAGTGAGAAGACTTCAGGAGCCATAAAATTCAAATTTGCCCACTCAATTGCTTTTCCCACCAAAACCAACAACATCATCCTCTCCATCACGTGCAGCCTGAAGTCATGCCTAAGAACTGATTAACAATGAATAGTGAAATATCTTTAGTTTTCCTTATTGGATTTTAAAAACGTTTGTGTGAATTTTCTAATTCCTATTTTTCTATTTTTAGAACTCTATTATGCAATTTTTATTGAGTTGTATTTTGACATCTTAATTGGTTTGGCAGTGCTTAATACTTTACACAACTTTCCTTAAGTTAAACCGGTCTGCTCTGTGCAAAACTACCAGGGTTGGAGCCAAGGTTTATTTTTTTAGCTTAGGGTTGGGACTGTCAATTGGGAATGACTCACATCCTCCCCAACTAATAACCAACTTTTTTACAGTTGTGTTGAAGGCAGTAGGAGGGGTTTAGTGTTCAGTGATGTGAAGTTTTAAGGGGTAGTTAAGGTTTTTAGGGTTCAATAATGTTTAGTCTTGAGGGTAGTAGAGATGGTTTGGGGTTCAGCAATGGGTAGCGTTCTGGAGTAGTAAACGTTTTTAGGGTTCAGGGACTGGTAGTGTTTCGCAGTAGTACGAAGTTTTTAGGATTTCAAGGGTTTTTCATTTTTAGGTTGAGTAAGGATTTTTAGAGTTCAGGGATGGGTAATATTGAGGGGTACTGAGTTTTTGTTTTTTTATCCAGGGATCGATAGTGTTAAGGGGAACTGGCAGTAATACAAACTCCCATAGAGGAATGGGAGTCTGTGTTTATCCCTGCACCCTGTGGCAGGCACAAGGTGACTGCCGCAGGGCGCAGGGATCGACAAGAGGCACCTGTGGCACACCCACGGCCCAAAACCGAAGGCCGAAAACAGAAGGGGGCCCTGAAAGGGGCCCCCAAACACACTTTCTGACAGGGTTTCCATGTCAGAAAGGCCAGCATGGAAACCCTTCCGGAAATTATGCATCATAACCCAGAATGAGGAAACGTCTTTCATTTGGATTACGGGCCGGTGTCTGACTGGCTGACGGGCTCCTGGAGCCCATCGGGAGCCATGTCGAATGACTGGCCGTTTTCAATTCTGATTGGCTGTAACATAATCAGCAGGTCAAAATTGAAACTGAAGATGAATGTCGGAAAGCCTTCGACCTGAGGTCGGAGGTTTCCCAACACTCATTGTAATCAGCCCCTATGGTTCAAAAGGGAGTCAAGAGGGCAAGAAAATGATCTTAGATGTCCTAAGGGTTAGAGAAGAGATATAGACACAACAATATTTCTAAAGTCAGAATTGTGGTTCCTGGTTCAGAGTCAGGCAGCATGACCTAGTCTTAGTTCTTGACACTGGTCCGGTAATACAATGCAGGTGATGGTAGTGGGGGAATGCTCCACTTCTTCTTGAAGGAAGGTGAATGCAGCCAGGATCATATGCCTCTGCATTTTGACATGCAGATGGGGAGAAGTCCTTTAAAAATAAAGTGCATTTTGCACGAATTACAATTACCCAGGAACATTTTCTGTGCACATTCGTCAATTCGTTTAGGGAATCTTAAATCTGTTACTAAACTTTTTTTTAAGACCATTAATAATTTTGCAAAACAGTGTACATATGCAGAAATGTGGTAGCTTGCTAGTATACATAAAGCATACATATACAATTCATATTAAACATTAACATATATGTATATCATACCAAAACTGTATTGTCTATTATGAGTAGTTTAGGAATATTACCTGGAGTTCCAGGAGGACCAGGAGGGCCTGGAAGTCCAATGCCAAATTCACCACGTTCACCCTTCTGCCCTCTGTAACCTGCAAACAACAATTATATAAAACATAGGGGTTTCGAATCTTTGTTTCAGCCCTATTGATCACACTCAACATGGAGCAAATGTCTGAAATTAATAAAAAGGAAGATATTCTTTTGTTCTGAACATGTAACTGTGTGTAAATATTTTTGTTTAAGTGTGTTACCCTAATAACTTTCAAATCAAAGAACTTAGGGCCAGATGTAGGAGCAAAAATACCGGTCGGTAACGGCCGATTTTGGCCGTTACCGACCGGTATTTAGGAATTGGCATGTAGGGGGCATGTCATTTACAGAATCGGTAAATTTACCGATTCGGTAAATATACAGAATCGGTAAAATACCGATTCTGTAAATTTACCGATTCTGTAAATGACATGTAGGTGGCACTTCAGAAAGTGCCACAGGCCCTTAAGAGTCGGTATTTTACCACCCAATCCTATTGGGTGGTAAAATACCGAATACAGGTGTGCATGCACATCTGTGCATGCACACCTGTCCAAGGTGACACACAGACATGCCCTTAGGGCATGTATGTGTGCCACATGTAAGACGTGCCTGTATTTGGGGTGCTAGAGGGTGTCAAAGTGACACCCCCTGCACCCTTGCAGAAATCTGTATTTACCGAATCGGTATTGCCCATTGATTCGGTAATTCAAATACAGAATTTACCTACATCTCCCTCCTTCTATTTTACCGATTCATAAATACCGAATCGGTAAAATTCGGTATTTATGAGTCGGTAAAATAGAATTACCTACATCTAGCCCTTAGTAATGATCTGAACTTGCTTAAAATAAAATGATCCTACAATAGAATTATATTACTGAGTTTGAGCAGATGCTCTCTTTACCTCTGTCAAGTCAACTTTCTAAGGCTTGTGACAATAGGACATCATCAAAATGTCTTATCTCCCCCACCCCTGAACCCCCCCCCCCAAATTAAGTTTACCATGGCTGAAATATCCTACATTTGTGCTACACCTGAATCTTATTATCCAGTTTACATATTGTTTCTGAACAAAAGACAAAGTAATCAGCATTGACATGCATAACAACAAAGTGTATTATATCAGTCTCCAATGTACAATTTTATAGATTTGGACATAAATAAATGTGCATTTAACCCAACTGGTGGGTCAGGCATTTAGTTGTACCTTCTTATCTAGATTACCACTTAACCAAACATTGCATTTCAAGCCATTCATGGATCAGATTTGCAGACAAAGGGATCATGCACTAAATAATACCCTTCACTGAATTTTGAATGTTAGAGCAAAGCAATGGATAGGTATCAAACAATCATGATGCAAGCAATTCTTAAGATGCCAGTATAATTGTCAGCCGAGATGTTACCTCACATTATTAGCAGTGCAAATAAATATTTTATGCATTCTCTAATGGAATATTCTGCAAAACACTGTAATAAAATGAGAAGGAAACACAAAAAGCTTTATTTTTCTTCATGGCCCTATGGGTCACGTAAGCCACCTTTTAACTTTTAGAATCATATACATTTGGGGTGTGTGGCTTGCATGGAGCTCCAGACCCAGGCCTACAAAGCCGTCCATGACCCAGGAATTTTCGCTCCGCTCACCTTGCCCTCACATAGACACCACGCATCTGCTGCGCCAAAGGATGATCCTTCTCTCACCTCGCCACCATGTCCCATAACCCCCTTACCCTCCACGACAGTACTTCTCTCTCATTGACCCACTTCAGGAAGGGACTCAAAACCTGGCTCTTCAACTGACACTGCAGCAGAGCACCTGGATACCCTCTAGTGTGATACGCAGCGCTATATAAGTACTGGTTGATTGATTGATGGAGAGGAACATGGTTGCTTAGCTGTGTGGCTCCATCCTTGCATGTAACACTAGCCACAAGTTACAGCAGATGGCAGGCTCACAAACCTGCCCAAAATTAATACTGGGTGTTGGAAAGACAGGATATATGATTAACCAAGCAGTGAACTAACAAGAGAATAATGGAGCACCTTTCCCTGGAAGCTGCCAAGATGGGGTGCTGTCTTGAAGCTTCCCAAACATCAAGCTCCAATAATGATCTCTGATCAATGGTGCAGGCAGATTTCACTTAGCATGCAACTATACACTCTGGCATGAGCTAGAGCAGTGATGGTCAAAGTACGTCACTGGGCTGCCTGCAGCCCTCCTGACCTTCAAATGTGGCCCTCGTGTTAATAGCTGCTCGGGCTGCTATTTACTTCAGTGAGCACTAACATTCAGAAATATGTTAAAGAAATGGGTAAGCTTTTAATTACAAGCTAACTGAAGTAATGGAAAATAATATAATAAAGTATCCTGCAACATTTAACCACCCACAAAGCCCCACTCCCATCCTGCTAGCATCAATGCGGCCCTCGGGCTCACCACAGACCATCCTTTGCGGCCTCTCGGAAAATGTTTGTGAGTATGTATGAGCTAGAGGATCATCCGAGGACAGTTTTGGATTTTCAAAATTGAGCATTGTGAAAACAGACATGAGCCATTCACAGCAGTAGTAATCAAAATTGCAATGCATAGCCTCGTTCTTCCTTAATTAGTGAAACTGCCCTACATCAACTACATATATCACCACTGCAGTTACATAAATAAAGACCGACTCACAATGCAATACTGACAATTTTGCTAATCTGTGCAATTGATGCCTCAATGACATGATGCCCAGTATGGCTCATGATCCCACAATGTCCTTATAAATCACCTCCAGATTAAACTGCTAAGTAAAAGAGCGGGATACACATAGGCACTTGCACCCCATGGTTTGTGTTCATAGGCTGCATCGCTTGAAAGAAAGACAATGGCCATGTAGGTAAAGCCCTTTTCTATCAATAACTTTGCAAACTTTACAAACTAGACCATAGCAGGAACACTTGGTGCTGATTGTTGTAATCCAACCTTTCTTTAAGCAACAACACTGATATACAGAGACAACACTCAGAAATATTACTACAGGATCCAGAACCCTTATATAACTTGATTTTCAATCCTGTGAGTAACATGAACATGTAACATGTGACCTGCACATATAACCAAAAGCATCAGCAGTGAATCAAACACATTCGGACATTGAGACAGCACTTATGCAGCAACAATTTAGAAGTCACAATCATCAGACTCACTTCAGCTTAAGAGAACTGAAAATACACAGAATGAACATATAAAAACATTTTGAATGCTTTAACCAGAGACTATCCCTACTCAGTGCTTTCCGAGTTAACATCAGAAACATCGCTTCCAAACAAGGCATCAAGCAAACCATCAAATTTATTGGGACCAGTGAATCCACACACTCTACTTCTTTCACTGTTTCACCTGCTTCACTGTGTTACTGGGCCATACCAGATATTTCTCCGGTTGGAGAGCTTGCTTTGAGGCCTATAACAATGGCAGATATAGAACAGAAACCAATCCTAAAATGCTTTAAAGCCAACCCCAGATTCACCAATCTAGATAGATCTAAACAGATCAGGGTTAAGTTCATGACGTTGCAAAGTCTACCAAAACAAACATTGACTTCATGCACACAGAAATATCTGTTATACGGGCTGATACAAACCAAATAAACAGTAGAATCTCAGTAGCAGAGAATAGAATCAGCAATTTAGAAGCCTTTGATAGTAAATAAAAAAGATGTTGATCATCGAGAGTAAACCTCATCTGCTACAGAAAGAGGTGTCAATATGCAGACAGTAAACAAAGAGGAAACATAAGGATCTTTGGTATTCCTGAAGGAGCAGAGGAATCAGAAGGTTCTTGCATTACCATCCTAGAAGAGTGAAATCCAAAAATGACTGGCATATCCTTCAAAAAAGAATTTGAACTTCAAAGAGAGCATCAAGTTCTGTCTCAAAAATAAGCCAATGGGAAGAGTTCCTGGCCAATAATCTGTAAACCTCTCTACCAACACACAGAAACAATCCTAGAACATGTATGAGGAAACAATCATATCAACTGGGAAGGCCTGAAGATATACTTTTCCAAAGACTACTTGGGAAACAAAAAAGGGTTTCTTAACCTTAAATCTGAGACTGGAATCCATGAACATGTAGTTCTCTTTTGTAGATCCCTCTACATTCTGAGTATCTAGAAATGTAAATACTCACATTCTCCTCAATAATGAAGAGCTGTGCAAATGTTTCGGTTTGAGAGAAGAATCAGAAATGGAGGTAATTGCTCAAAAGAAATCTACCAACGAAGCTTAACCATCACAGTGTATATTTTTCTACTGACATTAAGGCTCAGATTTACTAAGATTTTGGGTCTAAGTTGGGTCATTTATTTGGTGCAGCTCCAAGGCAAATCTATTTTGGAATTTATGAAGACATACATCCCGACGTAGCGCTATCTTGCGTTACCTTGCATCGGGTAGGTGTTACATGGTGGTACATGGGTGGTACATGGACATTCCCATGCATCCATCCATGTATTTTGGCGCAAACTCATATTTATAAAGATGTGTAAACATGGGTTTGCACCAAAATGGTCCGCCTACCTTAGGCTGGGGTAATGAAGAGAAATATCTTTATTCCTCCTCATTGTTTCCTCTGTGCATGTTTGCTGCATTCTGCAACACACATACACAGAGGAAATAGGGTAAAATGTTTTTTGCAGGAAGTTACTTCTTCCTCCTAAAATATCCTGACCAAACACGGGTACCCTGGCAATATGATGCAAGAATGCCTGCATTGGCGCTTGACAGTCAGAAGTGCACCTGCACTACGAAATAGCAGAACTGCGCCATCTCTTTTAAAATATGGTACACTACTACTCTCGCCATTTTAAGCAACAAAGCTCAACAACTGCGCTTGCTGCACTGTATTGTGTAAAATGTTAGTAAATATGCCCCTAAATCGTTCACTGACAACTGATACCAACACCTAGGTAGCACTACATAATACTAAATGTATTAAATATTGCAAATAGTGATAGTATTTCTTATATCCATCTAGTTTAAGTTGACCTAATAGCATTGCAGTCATGTGGTCTCAAAAGGATACATCCCTGCAATATTTCCAGTCTTATGTTACAACAATTATGACCATGATAATCTATGGTAACAAGTTTATGACACCCCTTCAGGATTCCCGCTTGTTAATGTAGTATTGTCATAGAGTTCTCAAGCACTTTCGTAATGTTTCATAAACTTGTGATAATGTCGTCCGACACTCTGGTGGTGTATATGTTAAGAACTTGAATTAACCATACATGTATGGCACTGCTATCCTTTTTATCACCATTACCGTTCATCAAAAGATTGGGGATGCGTGGGAGGGCTGTGCCTGGAGTTTTGAGGAGCTTTTGTTTTTCAAATCAACATGTTTTTGAACATCATTGTTACTGTATTACTCTTTTTTTACTCTACTTTAACTCTAACTATTTCCCTTTTTTTAATCTTACATTTTTTCCAAGAGTCACTTATGTGAACCTAGTCAACCTATTTAGGTGCATATCAGCAAGGGCCGAAGTTAAAATTATCGTAGCTTTAGCGTCCGTTTTCGGACGAAAAGCGGCGATAATTTTAACGCCATATTAGCAAGACACGCTAACATGTGAATCCATGCTTCTTCGCACTTTCCCTTAACGCCCAGCTTTGCATCTCTAATGAGATGCAAAGTGAGCGTTCCTCCCCAGAATAACGGGAGAAATGTCGCTAAGCTACATTTCTCCTATTATCAAGGCTCACTCAAAGCAGCATAGCGACAGGAAAGGTAGCGATAACCTCTGTTATCGTTACTTTCCTTACGCCTGCTTTGACACCGACATAGCCATGATATCCTATGGAAGGTGGAGATCATGGCTAAATATGTGTAGCCCTATCAGCAAGCTATCGCCAAAAGTTGTGCGATTATTGCTGGATTTCCTGCGATAATCGCACAGTTGGCAGCTTGCACTCTGAATTTTATCGCTGTGGAGATAAGCGTTGCTGAGAGCACGCTATCTCCGCGATAAAATTCAGAGCTGGCCTGCGATAATTATCCTAGCGCTAAGTGCGCTTAGCAATATTTATCGCCCCCTCTTAATGATATGCCCCTTACTGCTCTTAAAATCATACTAACGATACTATTATGTGTACATGGCACTCACCCATTCAAAACCATAACTGCAGCTTACAGCACTTATTCTATTTCCACCCTCTAGAAAATAGCTTCACCTAAGAACAGCTTAAACAGTATCTACTTTAGCACCAAGCATATGAATCATTCAGTAAACATATTGAAGTTGCTCTATATATCTATACACTAAAAGCTTATATTTTGTGACATGAATGCAAATTTGGTATGAAGGAAACCATGTCCACACTAGGAAGCTCTGCAGGAGAAGTAGCCTGCTCTTCAGCCAAAAGTAAGAAAAAAGTGCAATTATATCGATTGAAATGTTTGTGCCTTGCGAAGAAAAAACAAGGCATTTGTGTTCTGAATAAAGTAATCATTGGTAGTTGCCTGCATTTGCTTATTGAAATGGCTCATATGTGATGTAATGCATTTGGTTTAAACGTGCACCATATTAAAGTTGCACGTAGACGTGACTAACTGTGCTCAACGTGTAGGATTTCATAAGTTACTTGCAAGGAAAATTGTATTTGTTGTGCTTATGTAAAATGAAGGGCCTAAATGAAATGTTCACTTATATATGTATTTGCAGGGCATATGTGTTTCATTCTTATATTGACCAAATTCTGTAGGCCTGAAATTTATTTTCCCTGGGAGTCCTCAGTGAAGTGTTTGCTAGTGAAATTCATGTGCATGTTAAATTTGTTCTGTTCTCACGTTGCATGTGGAGAAAGTCATATTTGTTAGTTAGAATAGCGCCTTTTGTTTTAGGAGTTAGAATTGGGGAGGAGATGTACTTAGGGGCCCATTATGATTGCGGGCGGATTGCCCCCGCCAGGCTGGCGGTGGCCACCGGCAGCCTGGCGGGGGCAATCAGCCCGCCATCCACTCTTGTTTTCCCCCCGCCATATTAGTATGGCGGGGGGGACCTCGGCGGACGGAATAATATGGTGGCGGTGTCTATCAGACACCGCCAGCCATATTATGATGTGCATTTGGCAATGCCACGGAAAGGCATGCGGACTTCACTCTTGGGGCCCCGTGCGGGCCCCCAGAGTGAAGGAGAGTAGGGGGGTGCACACGGGGGTACCTGTGGTACCCCCCTTCATTTGCATTTACAAAGCGGCAGGCACCGCGCGGTGCCTGCAGCTTTGTAAAGGCAAATGTGAAAGTGTTTTTTCTGCATTGTGGCGGCCGGTGCTGAGAGCACCGCCCGCCACAATGCTTAAAATGCAGGATGTACCCGCCACTGTGGCGGGCACATCCTAATACCACCCCCGGGACCCCCGCCCTTATGGCAGGCGCTCCCGAGTCCTTCTAGGATGACGGGCGGACTAAGTCCACCCGTGATCATAATGACCCCCTATGTGTAAGGAATGCACAAAATTGGGAGACTGTGTTCTTTCTCACTGAGGGAGGCCTGGGTATCCAGGTCATCGAGCCAGGAGCTGGAGTTCGACTTCGCATGGAAAATCACCTATGAGAAGTGTCCAGCGAGATGAGATGACCTGTGGGCATGTTCTACGTTTCTGTGTTTTGTATTAGGGACAGTGTCCCGGGAGTGATGTCAGGAGAGGAGGTGAGGAGATCGAAGGAAAGAGAGGGAGCATCTTAGAACAAGCTCCGTAGTTTTGGCTACTTGACCTCTACAACGTTAGTGTACTTGTTTGGAAGTCTTCACATGCTGACACCTTTTTCCTGATCTTGCCTGGGAAATATTAAGTAGGGATGTCACTATAGTGGTAATGTAGGGATAGACTAATGCTTTTAATTCAGTCTTCACAGATGAAGACCGATCTTGACGTGGGGCAATCACCGCCTGCGGTCTGCTTCTGGAAATTGTTATTCTGTTGATGATTCCTCGCATAAAACTGGCTCATAGGTTTGGATTTGTATTAGTTCCCATGTACTTCTACAACCTCGTTATGAGGGGTTTATACATCCATTTGTATTTGGCTTTGTAATAAACCCACTAATTTGGATTTCGGAGTCTGTGATTCTTCAGAGCCATGGTTCCTATAAATTGTAGTCTGCCTCAATTATTTATTTCTCCCCTCTACACTACTCAGCAGGTAACAAAGGTCCGTCGGCCAAGAGTTCCACAGTAGATTGGTAGGAATGAACTTTGCCCTAACACCAACATTAATATGTTATGTGGCGTCCCATTAGAAGACTGACCAACGTGTAATAAGGCCTTAAGACTCAATAGGGAACAAGGATTGATCAGCTTAGCAATTTTAAGGACTATTAGCCAGCCTCTTGTTTAAACATGACACTAGGGGCCAGATGTAGGAGGCCATTTACCGACCGGTAACGGCCGATTTCGGCCGTTACCGACTGGTAAATGGGTATTTGGGATGTAGGGGCATCATTTTACAGATTCGGTAAATAAACCGAATCAGTAAATTTACCGATTCTGTAAAATACCAAATCGGTATTTTTACCGATTCGGTAAATCCCAGATGTAGGTGGGACTCTTCTGAGTCCCAAAGGCCTTACAGATTCGGTATTTTACCTCCCAATCCAATTGGGTGGTAAAATACCGAATCCAGGTGTGCATGCACATGTGTGCATGCACACCTAGCCATGTGACAGACAGACATGCCCTTAGGGCATGTCTGTGTGCCACATGGCACACATGTCCGTCTTTGGGGTGCTAGAGGGTGTCAAAGTGACACCCCCTGCACCCTTGCTGGAATCGGTATTTACCGAATCGGTAAATACCAATTCGGTAATGCCCATTGATTCCTATGGGCTTCAATGCCCATAGGAATCAATGACCATTACCGAATCGGTATTTACAGATTCGGTAAATACCGAATCTTAACGATTCGGTATTTACCGAGTCTTTGTTGCCTACATCCCCCCCTCTATTTTACCACTTCTTAAATACCGAATCGGTAAAATTCGGTATTTAAGAAGTGGTAAAATAGAATTACCTACATCTGGCCCTAGATGAATTATCCTCATTAACACATATTACCCACGCTGGTTGGAAGTAGAAAATTCAATAATACCAAATTTCAACTTGGTCTTATATCTTACCTCCAACAAATACTTTCCTGATGATATAAAAAAGCTATTCTGAGAATGGATTCCAACTTTAAGTCAAACTACGTAGCTTCATCCTGGTTTAATTTTGGCAAAGTATAACATAAAGAAATGGACAACACTCTTGACTTCACAAATGGGCTTCCAAAGGCATCCTATGGGTTAAACATCTTGACTCTCGTGAAGATCTGTAAACTTTTTTGTTGACCTACAACATATATTTAACCTAAATAACATAGAATTCTATATGTTTTTTAAATTAAAAGGCTCTTTGTACAAACTACCAGCTTTAGACAAGGATCCATCTATGCTTGAACGTATTCCTTAACAATATAAAGTTTATCAACTACATAATATACAACTTTTAGGGACCATATCAGGAGTAAAATCATCAAAAGCAATATCTTATCTCATTGAAATTACTGTAAAACCGCTGGTTATAAACTGAGATGTAAATAAGAGAAACAATCTTATAACCAGGCTTGAAGGTATTTGCAACATGTACTTCTAGAAACGGGGAGTCCACCCATAGACCAGCTTCATGTGTTTTCAATCTTCCTGCCAAACATCACAGCCTGCGCTTTTGTAAGGTTGACAGCCATTGTGTTTTCAATACAGTAGGTAGGAAGATTGTTTAATAACCTCTGCTGTCCAATTACAGTCAGATTCATGAGAACTACATCATCTGCATGCTGCAGTGAAGACACTTGAAAATGCCCCAAGCTTAGTGGATTAGATTTAGCTTCATCTAGATGTGAACTTGTTGGGATGATGTACTGTTTCTTTAACACTGTTTCACGAGCGCGCTCGTGATGTATGTAATGCAGGTGGATGTGGAACTCCTGGGACGGCAGTTGCTGCCGGGATAGCTGGTGACTGGACGTGAATAAAGGAAGTCCACTTTTACTAGTGTGGTCTGTCTTCCTTTCACTGGCGACGAGGTCCAGCGCTTCGCTTCTCCCCAGTGTTGCGGTGTACACAGAGCACGTCCGCTCTCTTTTGAAGCGTCGCTGAAGACTTTTAACAACAGAAAAGAAAAGAAAAGCGGCACGGCTTCTACACAGCAACAGTGTAGCCTTGGAAAGTGAGTCATTCTCAAGATTTATTTATTCCCTGCTTCTTGCTCTTTAATTGCCCTGACTACTATCGCTTACAAGAATCTGCATATTTTAAACGCCAAGCGGACGCGCCAGCTTTCTCTCGAGCTCAGTGCGCGATCTGACATTTCTGAAATTCTGATGCGCGTTAGCATCTGCATGTTCCTTATGACGCGCGCAAGAATTCTCAGCGCATGCCGGTTTTGCTGAGTGCATTGTGAAGCGCGCAAGAAGTCTCAGCGCATGCCAACTACTGCAAAGTGCTTTGTGACGTTTTAATCACCATCCTGATCACATTTCAGACTGTGGGCACTGTGACATCATAATGCACAGCTAAAAGAACAGTAATAATTCTAGAACCTTCTTAACAATTAATCCACTGAAGCAAGTGAATATTTCCAAGGGCACAACAATAAAAAAAAAAAAGGCAGAGAAATTCTCCTCAATAGGAATTTTGTGGCAGCAGCTCCCCACGCAATGGAAAAGGTAGCCTCACCACCTCCCTTTTTACAGTCCCCAGGGCCTCCTCCTATGCCCTGGAAGCAATGGAAATCTACATTTGACGCCTATATTGAAGCCATTGATGGTGATGTTTTCACTTCAAAAAAAAAGAAAGCGCTATTGGTATACAATTTGGGACCTGAAGGAAGGTCCACTCTAGAAACCTTACCTCTTGAAGAAGTGAGGATATCAATTTCAAGTGACGATGGTGATGCACAAGTTTTAGATGAGTATGCTTCTCTTGTCAAAACTCTCGACAAAAGATTTAGTCCCAAACGGAATATTGTCTTGGAACGTCATAAATTTTTGCAACGTGCGCAAATGCCTGGAGAGTCCATCGATGATTTTGTTGCTGCTTTGAGAATTCTGGCAGTCAATTGCAACTACAGGGAGTTCAGGGACGAAATTATCAGAGATCAACTCATCGAGCGCACTAATGACAGGAAAGTACGTGAAAAACTTTTATCTTCTGGTGACCCTGATTTGGAGACTGCGTTGACTTTAGCCAAATCTGTTGAACATTCTCAGTTCTGTTTAAAAGAAATTAGTACTCCTGCGTCAACTGTTGTGACTCCAGCTGAATCTTCTGACGTCAATGTCATCACCACTAAAGCAGCAGTCAAAACTTCTGAACGCAAGACATCAAATTCAAATACCTTTCGTTCTCCACTGCCTGCCAACAGGCCCAGGAATGATGTACAAGGATTGTCTTGCTATCGTTGTGGTAGTAGATCTCACTTAGGAAACTTTAAATTTTGCTTTGCAATTAACCAATCTTGTTTCAAGTGTGGCAAAAAAGGTCATCTGGCACGTTTGTGCAAGGCCACGGGTGTGCAGAAAGGGTCGTCACACGTGGTGAAAAGCATAGATGAACGCCAGTATGTTGATGATGAAGATGAGCGATATGAATTATTAATGTTGTCTTCTTCTCCCATAGATGCTAATGGAGTTGTTGAGATAGCATCTATTGATGGATCTCGAAGAAGAAAATCCCCGATTTGTTCCATTAGTGTGAATGGTGTATGTATCAAATTTTTAGCGGATTCAGGTTCTCCTTTTTCCATAGTTAACGTTAAAGATCTAGACATGTTAGGAAATATTTCTTTGTTCCAGTCTTTCATCAAAATGTTTGCTTATGGGGGCAAAAGGGTGGAAGTTCTAGGAAAATGTAGAGGGGAACTGGAGTTTAAGGGTGACATAACATCTTCCATTATTTATGTTGTCAAAGACGGCACCAATTTGTTAGGTTGGCATGAACAAGGTGAGCTTAGTATGATCCTTGATCCTAACCATGAAGATATGATTTTGTCTAGACGCGAGGCTAAGCAATATTATGCCTCTTTACCTGATATGGACCCTGTGCATTCCCTGAGTGTTTCCTGTGATAACGAATGGGTGCATGAATTTCCAGAAGTTTTTTGCGACAAATTGGGTAAACTCAAGGGTTTCCAGCATCAAATTATTTTAAAAGAGGGAGCTAAAGCAATAGCACACAAGGTTCGCAAAGTACCACTGAGCATGCGAAATGAATTAAAGAATGAGCTGGAGAGATTGTGTCTTTTGGGTGTGATTGAACCGATCGAGGCATCAGAATGGTTGTCTCCTGTAGTTTTAGCGCGTAAGGCTGACAAGTCCCTTAGGATGTGTGTGGATTTGCGTGACTTGAATGCTTGCATTTGGGTTGATAGGCAACCATTGCCTAACATAAATGAGATGCTATCCACGTTGGAAGGTGCCAGGTATTTCACCACCCTGGACATATTTTCAGCATATCACCAGGTAGTGTTAAGCAAGGATTCAAGACATCTTACTTCTTTTGTGACTCCAGAGGGTGCATTTCGTTATTTGAGAATGCCGTTCGGACTGGCGTCGGCTTCCGCAGTTTTTCAACGCCTTATGGGTAATCTTTTTAAAAACACTGCGGGAGTCGTCTTCTTTCAGGATGACATTCTCATTTATGGAAAGTCCATAGATGAACATAACAACAGAGTGAGAACAGTTTTAGAAATTTTAAGAAAATTTGGCTTAACGTTAAGAAAAGATAAATGCAAATTTCTCAAGGATAGTGTGGATTATTTGGGTCACCACATCTCAGCTAAGGGTGTAGAACCCAAAATGAAATTGTTAGACGCCATTCAAAATGCACCAGAACCATCGAACAAGGATCAGTTGCGTTCCTTTTTGGGACTAGTTGAATATTACGCCAAGTTTGTTCGAAATTTTTCTGACAGGACTGTGTCTTTAAGAAATTTGTTAAAGAAAAATGTCAAGTATGATTGGTCACAAGAATGTGCTAATGATTTTTCATTACTGAAAAATGCTATTGTACAAGCACGTCCTCTCAAATTATTCAATATCAATGACCAATGTATTGTAATTACCGATGCCAGTAATGTGGGTCTTGGGGCGGTATTGTCTCAGAAAAGGTTGGATGGTAATGTAGAAGTTATTGCTTTTGCTTCCAGAACTCTGCGTGGCGCAGAAAGCACATATTCAACCATTGAAAAAGAGGCATTGGCCTTGTGGTGGGGTGTACAACATTTCAGGAATTTTCTTTGGGGAAATCACATTACACTCAAGACTGACCACAAGCCTCTTGTTGATCTCTTCACTACAAAAGGTGGCGGGAGGGCTTCTCCTCGTATTGCTAAATGGCAATACAGACTTAGTGAATTTGATTATCATTTAGAATATGTCCCGGGGATAAGAAACAATGTGGCTGACTGTTTGTCCAGGTTGCCTCTCCCTCATAATAATTTGGAGCAAGTAGGCGAGGATTTAGAAATGGTGTGTGCGGTGAGTTCCATATCTGATGCTGGTATTACACTGTCAGAAACTGATTGGAAATTGGCTGTATCTGAAGATACGAATTTGTGCCATGTAATGGACAACTTAATCAATGATTGGCCTGACGACAAGTCCTTGCCTTCAGATTTAATACCTTTCAGGAGGATTTGTGATGAACTATCCTTAATTGATGGTGTTTTACGTAAGGGTGGTTTATTAGTGGTTCCGGATGCTCTTTGTAAAAAAGTTTTGGATTTGGCTCATGTTGGCCATTTGGGCATTCGTGCAATGAAAAGAAGGGTTCGTGAAGATTTTTGGTGGCCTGGAGTAGACAAAGCGATCGAGCACTGTGTTCGTGATTGTAGTGCTTGTGTTCTTAGTGACAAGTCCCAAGTTACCAGTCCTTCTCCTGTATCATCCTTCAAGTAATGGATTAGTGGAACGGTTGAACCGTGTAATCAAAGATCAGTTACAATTAGCCGACATCAATGGTTTGAATTGGAGGAAAGTAATTTCTGACATGTTGTGGGCGTTGAGGGTTACCCCTAATGCTAGCACTGGTGTCTCACCTTTTACCTTACTCAGAGGTAGAGTGGCAGGTTCAGAATTAAACAAGGATTGGATGTCAAGGAAAGATGTTGATGTAGACAAACTAGGCAGGGTGGCGGATGTTAGAGCATGTACTCAAGCTAAGTATGCTCAAAATAGTTTTAGGTCATCTCCAGTGCGAGCGGGGGACTGGGTGAGGATCAGGAAACCTGTACTTTTGATATACAAAGATTAGGAAGCATTGGGCCAAGGGCACACCCTTACCTCAAGCTCCCTATAATTGATATTTTAACTGGGGCCCTTTTTTACTGCCCACAATGCCTTTTTGTAAGTCTTATGTAGCTCTAGAAATTTTCAGTTTTGGGATGCAGGATCAGATTGGAAATGAATGGCCTTCATTTTGTTTTCTATTCACCGACTATGAAGCTTAAGGGTACTTGAGTACCATTTTTGTTTTCTTGGTAACAGCATCAGCTTGGACTGATTGTTGGACTTTAGGAAATTAACTTTAAGTTCATCCTAAGTCTTCTGCCATGTTGCAAATGGATATTCTGGGTCCCAGTTGAATGTTATACTGTTCCGCTTCCAGTCCTTTTAACGGGCTAACGAGAGGATCTTCCACCTGACACTTTGCCAGTGGCTATCTGTATCTAGTGTGCCAAAATTTCTATGTGCTTGCACCAGTCCGTTGCAATTTTTTATGCTGATGATCTATAGTGAGTGATGACTCTTGCACCTTGTGAGTATGTTAAAGCTCACAATTTTGCAGGAGTTTCACATCCAAGTGGTTGAAGGAACTCCACTGGCTTCTGGTCGAAAAGGGCATCCTAATGAAATTTCTAACTGTAGTTTTTAGAGCGTTCTATCAAACTGGTCTGAAATTCCTCTCTGATTGTTTTATACATTTGGGTATCTGCAGAATTGCAAGATCTTCTAGTGTCAGATTCTTGCTGATTCCCAACTTTAGGTTGAAGACCGGAGATGGTAGATCATTTTCTGTTCTTGGAGTGAAAGCTTGGAATCATCTTCCTCTCTCCTTGAGACAGGCTGTTGATGATGCTACTTTCAGTAAGTATCTCAATACTTGGATTTTCTCCTAGTCTTGATGATGGATTCTTTGAAGCAGTGAGACTGTATAGCACGTGTATTTTGCGGGCGTGGCCCCAGAATATCCCCTTGAGGGTAACAGTGTGCTCTACAAATAACTGCTTTAATTTCATTTCATTCAGTATCTGCATTATCATTATGTTGATTGTTTGTTGTTAAAGGATGTGATGCCATGTAATCTGTTGAGTTACATTAAAAACCATCCTATATATAAGAAGTTTCAAATTAGACGTTAAAAAAATTAACAACCATCTTATCACAATTTTAAAGCAAATTGTAATAGAAATATTCCTTTCATTATTGAACATCTACGGAAGAACTGATTCCTGGAAATCCATCTCAGAAATGTTCTACCTACTACCCAAGAAACAACCGGGATACCCTAATCAACCAACGATATCAGGAGTAAAAAATAAAAATGTATCTCATCTCATTGACATCACTGTGAAAGTACTGGTTATAAACCCTTATTTCTAAATCAAACTAACTCCGTAAGAAAACTACAACAAATAAGAAAACAAGCATCCCAACCGACCTTTGCTGTAACACTGTACTGCTGATTGCAAGAACTTTTCACAACTACGGGCAGATACATTATCCATTTCAGACAATACAATCACAAAATTGATTAAATTCTTAATAATAACAAACAAAAAAAAGAAAACATCACTTTTTTAAGGATGAACACTTCCTGTAGTTTATCAGGACAGTCAATGAGATTTAAATGGCCCCAATATGTGTAAACAGTTTCATGTATTATTGGACATATATTCTTGATATAAGTTTAACCTGCTAATCCAAAAACATTGTCTACAGTATAACATTCAATAAATACATTTCTGGGAAATAAATATTGTAAACACTAAACAACATTTATAAACAAGCATGAATGATGACAATTTTAGACCTCCAGAGTAAAATACCAGTGGAGGGGTGGGGGAGAGGGGCAGGGGGTGGGGAGTGAGACAGAGTATTATGGACGGTATATGGTCAAAATATAGATTCCAAAATATAGACTAACACAAATATCGATTCCAAAATATAGAATGGACAAAATATCGAATGGACAGATTATAGACATCAAACATATTGTTTTTAAGGTAAGTAATGTAATATCGATTTTAAAAACTATAGAAAGTCAAAATATCGAAGTACATAATATAGGTTATTAAAAATATCGAATTTTTAATAATATTGAATTTTTGTATGTTAGTATATGTGTGAAAAGTGTATATTTTTTTAATTTATTTGAAGTAATTAATTTTATGTTATTTAATTTTTGCGTAATTTAATTCTGTAGCGGGTTGTGTGTTTAAAGGGGAATAGGGTGGGAAGTAATTTAATTATAATTAATTAAATATGTTAATTAATTTATTGGTATTTATTTTGAATAAATTGTTAATTAATTTTTAATTGGTAATTAATTATTCTTAATTGATAATTAATTTTTATTAATTGATAATTATGTGAATAATATTAATTTATTTTCTGTAGCGGGTTGTGGGTTTAAAGGGGAATAGGGTGGGAAGTAATGTATTTATAATTATTTATTAAATATGTAAATTTATTTATTGGTATTTATTTTAAATACATTGTTAATTAATTTTTAGTTGGTAATTAATTAATTCTTAATTGATAATTAATTTTTATTAATTGATTAATTGATAATTATGTGAATAATATTAATTTGTTTTCTGTAGCGGGTTGTGGGTTTATAGGGAAATAGGGTGGGAAGTAATTTAATTATAATTATTTAAATAAGTTCATTTTTTTATTGTTATTTATTTTGAATAAATTGGTAATTCATTTTTAGTTGGTAATAATTAATTCTTAATTGGTAATTAATTTTTATGAATTGATTCATTGATAATTATGTGAATTATATTAATTTATTTTCAGTAGAGTGGGAATAGTAAAATTTACCCCTATGCTATCCAACGCTTTCCCTACTGTTGCACTCACTGGAGTGGGAATCGTAATTTTTTCCCCTACGCTATCCAACGCCTTCCCTACTGTTGCACTCTCTGGAGTGGGAATAGTAATTTTTACCCCTACGCTATCCATCGCTTTCCCTACTGTTGCACTCTCTGGAGTGGGAATAGTAATTTTTACCCCTACGCTATCCAACGCTTTCCCTACTGTTGCACTCTCTGGAGTGGGAATAGTAATTTTTACCCCTACGCTATCCAACGCTTTCCCTACTGTTGCACTCTCTGGAGTGGGAATAGTAATTTTTACCCCTACGCTATCCAACGCTTTCCCTACTGTTGCACTCTTTGGAGTGGGAATAGTAATTTTTACCCCTACGCTATCCAACGCTTTCCCTACTGTTGCACTTCCAGGAGTGGAAATATTAATTTTTCCACTCCCGCTATCCTACGGTAATAATATTGTGTATTTTGTATTAATATTATGTTAATATATATATATATATGTTTTAACATATATGATTGTACGTTTTTTTATAAGTTAAATTAATTATTTAATATTTTTAAGGTAATTTAAGTATTTTAAGTATATTTTAGCTATTTATTTTTTATATTTTTTTTATTTTACATTATTTTTAAGAAATTCGATATTTTTACAAAGTATATATTTTTAAACGATATTTTGGGTTCGATATTTTGGTACTTACCTGTTTGTAGATAGGAATTCGATATTTTGTCTGTCGATATTTTGGCATCTATATTTTGGGTAGTCTATATTTTGTCCCTCGATATTTAGTAAGTGATCCATTATGGACATATCGGTTTTAATCCTATGTTTCAATTTCAAAATCAACTGATAGCAAGCCAATTAATTGAAAATTGTAGGACTTGGCCTTTTTGGCTAAAGTTTCCAAAACCTTTTGCTTTCCCCCTAGACCGTTTTCCTGACATAGAGTTGCCAATTTAGATGCTTTGGGTACTTTGCCACTGCTGATCAGTGGCAAAGTACAAGTGTTCCCTACGTAAAATGTAATGGTAATTGGTTGGCCATGGTTGGTATGTTTGCCTTACTAGTAAAGGCCCTAGAGATGTGCACTGCGTGTGCCAGGGCTAGTAATGCAAAGGCACGGAGAAGGGAACTCAGGCCTGCAGTGTAGGGCCTGCACGCAGTTTGCTAAGTTGGCATGTTGTCCTGACAAGTGCAACCACTTCTCAGGCCTTACTTTCCCTTTTTCATATACATTGGGCACCCCTGTGGTAGGTCCCGGGTAACCCCTGGGCAGGGTGCAGTGTAAGTAAAAGGCAGGACATATACCAAGGTGTTTGTTATGTCCTTCAAGTGAAAAACAGTCCATTTCGTTTTTCACTGCTGAAAGGCCATCCTGCCAATAGGACAGAATGGGGAGGCTGGATGTTGTGTTTGTTACTAAGGAGGGAGCGGAGAGTCTGTGTCCTGCACGAACACCTGGGGTGAATACAGTCTCCCCTTGTAATAATTAGTAAACAAAAAGATCCACCCAATGGAGATGAGGTCTGATCATGGGTCAAGGGTGTCTCCTACAATGGTGGGAAGCACACTGTGTTTCTTAAATACCCCTCACACACCAAAAGGGTCCCCCAATATCAAAGGAAAAAAGGTGACACTGGGAGAGAGACGCCCAGAACTGATTTAGGTAGGGGTCAGGGACCCTGAGCACAAAGAACTTCAAAGACATGAAGTGGTATAACTAAGAGAACTGAAACCCCTAGAATGTGGTGTAGTTTTGAATGGTGAAATGGACAGGTCTGCAAAGGCTTTGACCTCTTTCGTGGTCTAGAAGAACCTCTGCCAAGGAAGAAGTTGCTGAAGAGACTGCTGGATAGGCCTGACCTTTGCTTTATGATCTGGGGCTGGCCTGCAGTTTGTAGCTTTTACTAAGGAAGAGACTGAAGGGACATTGTAGTGGGTGGTGTGTCTACCCTTCTTGAACAGGACTGTGCTTTGTGCTGTGTCCTGAACCCCAAGGGCTCGAGGTGAGCTGGCTCCCTGTTTGGAAACACAGGAATATAAAAGTTTCCCGAGAAGTCCAAAGCAATGCGGTGTGCCATGCTTTTGAAGCTTGAGACCCTCAGAAGTTGTGCCTTTTGATCGTGGGCACACAGAAGTAAGCTGAGTCTCGGACACGCAGGGTGTGTGTCATGGTGCAGCCGAGGCATTGGTGAAGAGCGCCTGGTCATGGTGTGCACCGAGAGAAGAAGTGAGTCTCGGACGTGCAGGGTGCATGTCGTGGTGCAGCTGAGGCATTGGTGAAGAGTGCCTGATCATCGTGTGCACCGGGAGAAGAGGTGAAACTCAGACACGCAGGGTGCGTGTCGAGGTGCAAGCCGAGGCTTTGGTGAAGAGTGCCTATTCATCGTGTGCACAGAGAAGAGGCAAGTCTCGGATGCGCAGAGAGCCTGTCGAGGTGCAGTCAGAGGCGCTGGTGAGGAGTGCCTGGGTAGTGTGTGCACCGAAATCAAGGTAAGCCTCCACAGTGCTGAGTGTGGGTTTCAGTGTCCACCGAGACTGCCGGAAGGAGGGCCAGGTCATTGGGCCCTTGCAGTGAAACAGTAGCAGCCCGGACCGGCAGCCCAGGAGGAGCTGAGCCGCCGGCCCGAGTTCGCCGTGCCCATTGACGGAGTTCTGGATCAAGGCCCAAGTCGCTGAAGGAGGAGCGGAGAGTGGGGTTGCGCCCCCCCAGGTAATGTGGATCACCACCTGGGGTGGGGTGCGGGCTCGGAGGACACTCTCTTGGCCTCTCACTTCTGTCAGCTGCGCGAGCCTATTGCTTTGGCTTGGATCGAGGTTCCTGCTGGCCCAAGGAGGGGCAGTAGTGGGGCCGGAGAAGCGGTACTTTTGTGTCATTATTGATCCAGGTTGGGGGTAACTGTTACCGGAGCACCCAGAATGTCATATTACACTTTGAATTATTGCTGCTAACGAACTACTGAACTGTCGTATGACGCCTGACCTTATATGTGCCTGACGAACTATATGTTTGGTGCGCTATGCACTGCGTTATTTTTCCCTTGCAGCGTACATGATTGTAATGTGGCGTATTACATTATTTCTTCATCGCACAGTACATGATTATAAAGTGGTGCATTGCATTATTTCTTCATTGCACAGCACATGATTGTAGCAAGACGCATTACTTTGTTTCTTTCTTGCACAGGGCATGCTGGTAGTGATACGCATTGCATTATTCCTTCTATTTCAAAGTACATGACTGTGGCGCTACGTATGCCGTTGTTTCTCTGTTGCATGGTACAGGAGTATATCGTTACGCATTACAGTATTTCTTTTCTTTTGCAACATGTGTGATTCTAGCAATACGACCTGCCTATCCTTTTGGAAACGGTTAGACGTAAGCTTAACTGTTGGTAGGAAGCGAAGGTTGGGATTAGAACCTACCAATCCACCGGAAAGAATACTACCCATTATTATATGTTGGTTTGTATCATGTGGTCATATCGTATATCTTCTTATATAAAGATTATACTTGTTTTATAAAAACTTGTGTGGAGTCTGTTTGTGGTGACATCATTGGGTTGCTGTGAGTGTGGTTGCACATACTGTACACTTGTGCGTTGGAGATAAGCCTGGCTGCTCGTGTCAAGCCACTAAGGGGGTGAGCAGGGCTATCTCAGACGGTGTCCTTACTTAGCCTAACGTTGAAACGAGGGGTCCCGATCTCGCACCTGGCAACAGCGGTGTGGGACAGTGACTCCCGCCTCAGCATTTGGTAGTGGCGGCGAGGGATGAGGATCCCCCACTCCCTACAAAAATTAATAATACTTTCAAATTCAGAACTCACATAATATTCAGGAATTGTTGCTGTGCCACATTAAGCACAAAAACACAGTCACACACACACACACACATACGCACACTCACACATACACACAAGTAAGAAGCAAGTGCTTCATAACACTGACACTTGTGCTGCGGCCCTGGAAAAGGGCTCCAGCACAAGCCGCAGTGTTATTGAGCACTTTGTGCACATTCATGCACCGTGTTCCAGTCACCATACGGTGCCTGACAGACGGAGCATGAATGTGCATGGGGGCAACCATGTGCCCCAGGGCCACATTACAGTGGCCCATGGGGCCCCTGCTTGGGGCCCCAAAGGTCCCATTCCTGCTGCCTTTTCAAAGAGTTCGGACTACCATGAAAAGGAAGCCAGAAAGGGACATCATCGCCATTCAGGATCACGATTCCGGCCAGCGCATCACCGGGATCAGTAAATCCTGTTGGAGGCAGTGGTCTTTCCACCCACATTATCGCTCTGATCATCTGCATCATAATGCAGAGGTAGCACCGCTGCCCTGTATGTCGATCGGACCGCCACCAACGGCCTGTCAGTAGCAGTCCGCTCAACATCATAATGAGGTCCTTAGTTTTCTATACATCTCACAGTCACTAAAATCATATTTAGAAATACACTAAATTTGTCTACTTCATACTGGCACAGATAAATATTGTTTTAGTCTCACAAACTCCCTTGAATAATAGCGTTTCTCCTAAACGTACGAATGGCATCCTTTCTCCAGTTCGAAATCTTTTCCTCCCTATTCATCTTTATCTAATTAAATGTATCCATGGCTGAAACAAAATTCTGTGAAGCCGCAAAAGCCTATACAAAGGTCTGAGACATTGAAGTATCACTTGCATTAGTTCAATTACTAATGAAATCAAGGTTTTGTAGAGTTATGGAACCGAGCACGTCTGTACCCTTAAAATACCCAAAGAATTAAAAACAGGACCACCATCTTTACCAGTATTTCATTATCTAACAAGCATGCATCTTCGTCATTGGACTCAAAACCTCAGAAGGGAAAAGCTAATTGAAGCAAACAATGCCTTTACAATTCCAATGGCAACACAGAAAATAAACCACAATATATACCTTGGACAGAGTAAAATCAATGTTTGAAAGATATTGGTCTGAGGTATCATCCCAGCCTTCAATTCACACATTCATGCATGACGTAATTTGTGATACTTCTACAGGGTCATGCCTTAGAGCATCCTTTACATTATATTACACAAACTTTACATAAAAAAATCAATCACTCATGCAATAGGGCTTGTTGAACACTGAAGCATGTTAATAAAGTAAACAAAATCATGCATGCTGTAAAATTAATCACAGGCACATTAGTAATTGAGTCAAGAAAGCATGCATGACAGAGTATCAATGTTGAGATAGACTGTTGAGTAGTATTCTTAAATTAGCAGAGGGCTGTCTGTAAAGCAAGGAAAAACTGAGCTGTCAAGAGTCAGGGAGTACTCAAAATTCAGTTTAAATCATAGACGTGTACAGTAGAATGTACCCATGTCTTTGGAATGTGAAGTTGTAAACCTTTCTTGAAATATCCGATGTGAGAATAAACAATGTGTTTATAAGAAGATGAAGGTGTATTTTCTCGTTCACCCAAAAAATTTTAATCGCGGAATTGTGCTCAATTAAAAAGTAATATACCTATAAACGAAACACGGACATTAATGTAAAGAGGCCTTAGCGAGCATACCCTTCAGTCATGGTTCATTGGTAATATAGACCATTGGCTCAGGAAACAAGATTTTGAGTTCAGTATTCTGGAGTGCAGATTCAATCTCAGTGAAGATATGCAACTCTGTGAGGGGTGTGCATGTATTGGTGACCTGCCTCCAAACGTGAATTTGAGATAAGAGAGTGTCTTCATCCTTCAGGTATTGCTCACTTGATGTTGACGCTGCTATAGAGGGCTGAATATGTGCGGTGCAAATATTTACTCCTGGGTGATGTCTTAGTGCAGACTGTTGGTTCGTGGTTAAGTACTAATATATTGCATTTAGTTTTACCTATTGAAGTAAGAGTCAACTTTTAGGACAACATTTGATACCAAAACTTAGAAGGGGGAGGTTGAATAAAATTATTTAAACATATGTAGGTACCCATACCTAATTGCATATCACCAAAGTCACATTTGCATTGCTGGTTTAATTTAATTTTTTCGTGTGATGTATTATCTATGACCGCTTTCGGTGAACAAGTAAAGTAGTTTTAATCACAAGCATTAAAAATCTCTCTGAATTCTGAATAAGTGGTGTTTGTAAGAGATCTTGTAAACTGTGACACATATATGTAGTGTTTGTAAGAGATCTTGTAAACTGTGACACATAACCTATAGGGCAGTAAATCACATGGGCGGACAATGTGCAGGCCCATCTCCTGTTGCTGTGAAGTGAAATTAGTTCGTATCAGCCTGCATTAAACCCTCCAGTCTAGTCAACTCTCATTGGACTGGAAAATTAAATGACATGGCAATTGTTTGGGTAGATAGGATTAGGTATTTTACTAGCTGTAGAATGCTTTTGTGGAATTTTTGGACTGCCCAATGGGAGTTCAAGCGCCCTATTTTGTCAGTCATATATATAGGCCTTGACTGCAGAAAAATGAAACAACGTAGTGAAAGAAGAATAGGAAATGTGAAGCAACACCTTTTATACGGTAATAACGCGGGCTACTGCTGAAACACACTGAGGAAATAGTTTTGTAGCATGATCACATTTACTTATGTTTTATTAGACTGACAAATGATATTGTAGTCATTCTGTGTTACAAAGTGCTGCATTGCACTCCTTTCTATTGCGTGTTCTTATTGACAAAAACCTAGAAGTATTGTAGGTGCACTTTCTACCCAAGTGAATGTCTTCGGAGGTACACATACGCATCATGGAGGGAAACATGTAATTGAATTGGAGTGTTTTATAAGAGTCAGAAGCCATCTGGAGCTTCCCAAAATGTACCTGAAAAAACAGATTATACACAAATATTAAAGGTGTTCATCAGAAACGGACACAAGCATAATTTGAACCATTTGCAATTGAATTCATAGCTGAATGTCACGTTTCCTAGACATTATGGCACAAACGCTATAATACGGATCAATAGTTGTACTTTATTCAAGATAGTAATGCATTCTTTGTTTACATCTAGAAAGTAGTGGCGTTGCTTCTGGGTGGGGGACTGGAGGGGCCGGCCGACAGCCATCTCTAAATGTCTTGGACTCCCCTTGTGCTCCACCACAGGAGACAGCTCGACAGCTGCAGCCAGCAAAAACAGACACTGTCCTCTCAGCCTGGGAACAGCGATGTGGTTCCTGTTTACATTTCACTTTTTACTTATTCTTGCATTCCCTAAGTATATTTGCTTTTTCCAGTATTGCATTTGTATGTGGTTTTTTCAAGCAGCATATTCTTGTATACGGCATACTGTTAAAAGAACCACCTCTTGGTGACTGGGTAAGTTCAGGTTGTGGGTGAGTTCAGGCCAAAGGAAGTTCAAATTTCTCGCAGTATCTGTGAGTGTATCATCTAAAAGAGTTTCGAATACATACTCATACATTTCTTGGCCTCAGAGAAATCTGAGGAGAAAAAGAGCGTAAATGTTTCAAAAAGAGAATGCAGAAGAGAGGGGCCTGAAGAAGATAATGGGAGTGATTGAGACACTCCAAAAACCTTATCCGCTCCACGGGCCATAGTAATAGGCCATTGTAATGTTTATTTTGCAGAGTGCTTAAAAAGTTTGATTTACTAAAATTCAAGTCTTGAGACACTGATGCTAGACAGGACAGCTGTGTTTGTGCCAGTTCAGAACAAGATTACTTCCTTGATCGATATACATATCCCACAAAATCCATTGGACAATCTGGGTATCTCGGGTTTCCTTATTTATATTTAGGTTGGCGAATTTGACTGTGAGCATTATTGTCTTAGCTATTAGATTATTCTGGACTATGTAAATAGCCTCAAGACTTTGACATGATTATTGTTATCAACTGGGTGATCAGCAGCTGCCTGCAACTCTTTCATAGGTTGTCTTTCCAATTGTGTTTTTTAAACACAACTTCACAAGTTTTAGAATCTAACAACAGGAAGCTTTTCTTTCTATTCTGTTCCAGTTTCGTTTTTGAAAGAAAAGATACGAGTATAAATCATACATTTGAGAAGTTGGAGTAGGGTTCACGAATCAAATCATTACTTAGAGAGTAGGAAGTACATTCATGGCTTTTTGTCAGGAAAAAAATTTGACATAATGTTTTAGATTATGTTTGAGGTAGACTTACAAAAGTGGGGAGTACACTATTAGCAAGACAAAAAGCCTGAATCATTAAAAGGGAAATTTTACATGTGTAGATCTACTCACGGGCAAATATATTCCTTTACATAAGTATGACTATTCGCTTTTTAGGTATGCACCATTTCTGAGTGGAGATTTACAACTAAGCGCAGTTAGTATATATATTCCAAATATCCCCAAATCATCTTTCGTAATCAAAGAAGGTGTCCGCACTCTGACAGGGCCGATGAATCTCCAAAGTGAAGTTTATTAATCCACAAATACTGGGACCTGACACGTTTTAACTACCACCTCTGTACCTTGCTCACAAACCTTTGGAGATGAATATATATATGTATAACACCGCATCTGCTTTGGAGCAAGTCAGAAAACTGTTAAGGAACAGTTTGCAATATATATATAGTTGTCCTTAGGCATTTTTGACAATAAGCCTCCCTGAACAAAAATAACACGAAAATGAAGTGGTGAAAAAAAAAAACCATGTAAAATACGCATAGCCTAATCATATGCAAGATTATTAAGTAACAGACCAGGACAAAGACTATTCAGAAACGTTTTCTGTACATACATGTATCTTTTAGGAATGCTTTCAATTAGCAAATAGTAGGGATCTTTAATCATCACCAAAGTTGTTAATAATAAGCATGGTATTTTATGTCTTACCTAATGTCTGTCCCCCTAACTGATGCTGTCTGTTCCCATTTAGTACTCTTTCTTTCTTTGTCTACTTCCTTTGCTCCTATCCCCATTCACCTGAATCTCTCCCCTTGCCTACTACACCACCTAGCCCCAAGTCCTTTTGTGCCTTTGACTAAGCACTCCTTTTCCCCTTGTTGGGGAAAGATCCAATATTTTTACTCTGGAGTCTGAGCGCCAAGGGAGCCACTCCCAATAGAGGTATGGTATGGCACCCCTTGCCAAAGCACTCCCTCTCCTCTTTTTGGGGAAGGCTCCAGTATGTAGGCCTTGGAGTCTCAGAGACCCCTCTGAGAGTGTCCACTGCCTATAGGGAGCCTCTCGCAACAGAGATGGGGAAATTATACCACTTCCCCTGGGATCACAGCTTACTGGACTTTGGACGCAGCTTTGACTCGTCTACCGGTTTGTGTCCCCATCACCCTCCCCCTCCTCTTTCCATGCTGTGTGTCTCACCCTCCCCTCCTCCATTTCTGTCTACTTCCCCTTCTCCTACCCCCTCCCCTGAATCTCTCCCCTTGCCTGCTTTTTCCCTTACGTATATGTCCTTTTTGTCCGTCTCGACTGTACATGTAACTATGTTTGCCAAGCTCTAATAACTATGTAACATTTGTAACAATGTAACCTGCAACTATGGTCTGATACTCATGTAAAGCGCTCTCATACCTTCAGGTCTAGCCAGCACCATATAAAACCTTTAAATTAAAAAATAAAAAATAATGTCAAATGTGAATGACTCACCACTGCCATTGAACCGTTACTCTAGTGGGAAAGAATAGGTCACTTTTCTGTTTCAAGTTTCATCAACTTTATGAGTCTTTGTCTATTTTATATTTTGTCTAAAAATATTCATGATGCAATGAACAATTTTCTTAACTTTGGGAATGCGTTACCTGGTAGAGACTCTATCTAGCTGCAGATTTCCTAACTTTGAAATATCCCCAGGCGTCAGACTGGATCTGGAAATTTTTGAGTAGTACCCCTCCACACCGGTAGGTGGTGTCGTTTGGTTCCACGTCTGCATCGTCTGTGCCAGACGTCATGCGTGTGGTACCTCTATAGGCTCTACCTCAACAAGCTGATGTCAGTTCATTTTTGCGACTTCCTATTGCAAGCGTACTGAGCCATGATAAAGACTGACCACGGTGTGAGTTTCTAGGGCACTTTGTAAGGGGAAGCCTTCGTACTTAAAGCGCGTCACAAAGCAGGAAGGATGGGAGGATCGGTAAGAAATCTGTGGCTAGATAGAGTCTCTACCAGATAAAGCGTTCATCAAGGAAAGTGACTTGTTCATCTAATACATACTAGAGCAACACCAAAAGATGATGGACAGAATGATGAACATTATCAAACATTCACCCCCAGTCACAGATCTGGGTGAAATCCATATTGTTTTGCTCGTATGCCACCCCAGATTGGACCTAGCCATATTCAAATCAGTCATGACCCTGCTCCCCATTGGAACAGTCCAGCCCGAACTTTCAGGCCAAGTCTTCCCTGGACTGGAAAACAAGCATCCTGGGACCGGTTTCGTGGTATCAACCTTCATAAGCCAGGCTAGCTTGAATCCAGTGGCAAATTGAGCACAGGACTCATGTCTGGGCATGCCATTCCCACTCAGGGTGACTAAAGCAACACAAAAGGATGCCTGCATTTTGTCCAGGGAGGACCTGACCTGGCAGTTCAGTCTTAAATATTGGTTGGTATCATAGGCTTAAATATTGGAATCATAGCCTGAATATCCTGGACTCGCCATTCAGCAGAATAAGCCTGTGTCCAGAACACCTCCAAAGAAAGGGAGCATCTGAGAGGCAGTCAGGTGTGATTTCTGCACATTGATAATGAACCCCTGAAAGTGAAAGAGGTTCACCGTAGTCTGGAGGTGGGAGACAATTGCCCAGGGCAAACCTGCCTTCAACAGCCAATTGTCGCGGTAGGGGAAGACTGGAACCCCAGACCCCCACAGGTGTATTGCAACCACGCCTTCATCTTGGTGAACACCCAAGGGGCATTCGTAAGGCCGAAGGGGAGCATGGAAAACTGGAAGTGCTTGTGGCCCACTGTGAACCGCAGTTAACGTCTGTGGGCAGGCAGGACGGGCATTGAAAATAGGCGTCCCGCAAGTCCAACTCCACCATCCAGTCTTCTGGATTCAGGGGAGACAGAACTTGAGCAGGCGTGAACATTTTGAATTTTGCCTGTTTGAGGCAGGGATTGATAAGGCACAGTTATAGTATAGTACAAAGGACGCTGTCCTTTTGGGGCACCAGAAAGTAGCTAGAATAGCAACTGTGACCTACTTCTGAAGCCAACACCCTCTCTATAGCTCCCTAGGCTAATAGAGCCGATACCATCTGGTGGAGTAAGGAGAGATGGTCCTCCAATAACTTATCATTTTGGTGGATCCAGGATGCCATTGATGGTAGGAGGGCAAACTAAAGGGCCTTTGAGGTTACGGGTGCCGGGAAGTGGTGGACAGGCCCAACCTCTGGCTACCTGTCCCACGTGAACAGTGGGAACTGCGTCCTGACATGCGTAGAAGCTAGCTTAAGGGTTTTGATGAGGTTAGAAACCCCTTCCATGGCCACAAAAGGGGAGAAAGGCAGACTAGGGGTGACAAGGGGCTATAGAGTGACCCAAAGACTTGACTGTAGCTTTGGAGTCCTAATAGCTGTAGTGATGAGTCGGCCTTTTTTACGAAGAGACCGGAGCCTTCACAGCGCATGTCCATCTGGTATGAATCTGCGCGTGGTGCCAGGACCTTCCACGTGAGCGGGATCTTGATCGTCAATGCGTGATCCAACGTCAAGAGCAAGGAACTTAAGGGAGAGATCCTCCAGTACCTTTGGGTGCATGGTGCAGCAATTCTTGCAGGTCTTCCAGTCATGGTCTTTCTCAAGGCACCATAGATAGACCAAGTGGGGGTCTGTCACAGACATCTGTCTGTGACAGGCCCCACACGAGTTGAAACCAGATGGTTTCTTGAGTAACATTCTGTCACACCAGGAGAAAAAACCTCTCTAAAAGCATTAAAAAAAAGTCAAAAATAGCAGCTCACAAAAGTGACTGAGGGGTAGCTCTTCATGGATCTGTGCTATCTGGTGTGGAAAGGAAAGAATTGACATCAGCGCACCACAGTGGCGCATATTTAGGTACAGCATATGTCATTGTTGGTACAGATAACATCAATGCAGAGCAGAACAATGCCACCTACCGGCCCACAGGGATACTGCAAAAAGATTTTTGGAGCAAGTCTGATGCTTGGGGATCATTCTAAGGTAAGGAATCTACGTCTAGAAGCCTCTATCAGAAAAGCAACATAAGGTGCCTGAGAGATGGTAAGAAAAGCAGTGTGTTTGTCATAAGTGTAGTTCAATTATTTTCTTGTTCTTTTATTTGGGAGATTTTCAGAACTAATGTAATAGCATTGTTGGTTTTAGCAACTGTCCATGACACTGTGTGAGCACAAGGAAATGAGCAAGCCCAGTCATCCGGAGTCAACTACTTTTGTTCAGATGGAAACTCCCCAGACCTAGTGCAAGAGAGATTTATCATAAAATATACTTCAGTTACTATATGTAGAGAAGAAATACTCTCATTGTCTAGGAGTACGGCATTCTGTCCACTCCCTCTCTTTCTTCAGAAATTCATTATCTCTCCATAAATGAGGGTGTCATGATTTGATCAAAGGAATTGCACATAATAATGAATGTTCTTTTTTGCTATAATGAGTTTTCCATGTCATTTACTGAATAGTAGATTGAGCTTTACTCAAAGGAACATGCTACTATCCATTCCAGCCAAAACATGCTGAACTGCAGGGTTCCTCCACCATGTGTAATACCAAATATCAGTACTGGGAAACACATAAAAGACAACTGCATTTGTGTAAAATGTTTTAATGAAGAAATGATATGTACAATAAGCAGGTTTGCAAGAAAAGTAACAAATCAAAATGTTAGCATATAATACATACACACAATACTGGTAGTTGTTAAATGATATATGGCTATTTAAACAGCAAAATGCTCAATTTCTTCACATTGATTAATAATTGAAAATTGTTTCGTAGAAAACATTTGAAGGAAATACTTCATAAGCTGCGTTTTGCAAAGAAAACAAGCACAACAAACGTTATATAGTATAAACATTAATCAACATGTTCGTAAAAGTGCAAATGAATTTGAACACAAATCCAGTGTTTAAATCTGAAACATATATATTACATGAGGTATATTGGTTTGATTGGCTGTTAAGGTATGGTTTCTTGATTCAAGTGAGGGGAGTTATCTTAGCCTGCTAAGAATTGGGTGAAGATTTGCTATCCTGTTGGAATTCAAAAGTTCAGCATCATAGTCTGAGAATTCAGCAAAATAAATTCAGATCTCTGCGACTATTTATGCAGATGCAGAACTGTCTGGTGCACTATATCCTCAATTTGGAGATGGATAGTTAGCCCAGTTTCAGGTAGAGTGGAAAACATACTAAGCAAGCAACACTAAGACGCTGCATCGTTCTTCTTTTAAAGAATTAAGGGGCATATTAGCAAGAACCTCATTAAAATTAGAATTCCAATAGAAGCCCAGGTTAAATGTGCAGGACATCTAACGTGGGCTTCTATTGGAATTCTATAACACATATAAGCAAGCTCATCATCACCATTTTACCGGCAGTTTTCTGTGGCTAAAACGGCAATAATTTTAATGAGGTTCTTGCTAATATGCCCCTAGGTACATTGTAGAGAGAAAGTGCGCTTAGCATACAGGTGTGAAATTGGGACTCCAGACGTGATGTCACTTTGGTCGGGATCCCAACTGGTGTCGTGGCGATGACATAGATTGAAGAGCCTTGTTATTGGTGCAAAGCATATTTTCCAAAATCTTGCAATTTCTTGCACCAAGTTAACTCAATACTGAATTACGCTATAGATCCTTGTACTGGTGTAATTTTCACACAACAAATCTTCAGGGATTAGTAGTGGTCTTCGTTCTATATAACTGGCAAATTATCTAAGGGGTCGAAAAATGTATATTTTTATAGGGATCAAATATATATAATATAAGATGGGACACCCTTCAAAGTGCTTCCATGTTTCCTTTTCAATTGACCTTATGTGGCATGTTATGTGTATGAGTCAGAGGTGTATTCAAACAGTTAAAGTGGTAGTGGTTATGGAGTTTACAGCAAGGGAAGTAAGCAATGAAGCAGAGTGAGGAGGAGATGAACAGGAAGCTAGAGAAGATTTAGAAATATTGTACAAAATATTGAGGACTTTGAATGTTCACATATGGATCTTGTTTCTTTTAAGCAAAAATATCATAGACCTGGCATGCCAATAGGTCTGTGAAGATGTATACATCAATTACGTAATGTTCACAGTAAATATATTCTGTGTACCATTTTAGGCTCTAGTCCTATATCATTTCTAGGCATCTGCAGCTGCAGAAATAAGAGTGGTTAGATCTAGAGACAGGCAGTGGAAAAACTACAGAGCCATTTCTGAAGAGTATCACTGAACGGGCAGAGGGAAACTACTGCAAAGATGTGGAACAAAATCAATAGAAATTATTAATGTGTCTGCCCATTAGCCTTGATATTGGCATCAGCAAAACATGGTGGGTATGGATAGCAAGTCCCTACCAGCTGAGCAGGTGTTTTTGACATTGAAAGTTTGGCAGCGAGAGTCATATGTGAAACAGAAAATGGATGCCTGCTTCACAAAGCTTTTTTTAGCTTCCATTTGCTTTGCAGGCAAGCAAGTCATACGTGGCCTGCATGGCTTAATAAATCTAGAGTAATGCAAGTTGCCGCAAATCACTACCTTGCATTATTCTGCCCCAGGGAGGCTTTCCCTGGTGTGGAGCATGGGTCTTCCCACATATCCACCCATGGATTTAGCTACAATCTCAGAATTACCATTAGTGGTAGACCTGGGAATGCATCAAAATCTCTAGTGTTCCTCGTTGTTTCCTCTTTATGTGTCAGGTATTCTGCAGCACACAAAGAAAGAGGAAAATGCTTCTCAGGATTGTTTTTCTGCAGGAAGGTGTCCCTTAATGCACAAAAACAATCCTGCTTGCAACACAGGCAACATGGTGAAAGGGTGCTGGCATTGGCGCTAGGCAGCCAAAAGTGTGCCAGCACAAGGAAAGGACAGGAATATGTGTTTATGATGTTAAATATGATGCTGGTCCAACACAAAGATTGCCCACCATTTATACGTCATGGAAACTTAAGAATCACATGGTATGAAAGTGCTGTTGGCACATGATTTATGTATGGTTTAAAGAAATAATATAAGTGTTGCAACTTAACATTATTAAAGAGTGCTTAACTGTAGGATTAGAGAACTTACTCACAGAAATGTTTTACCATAACTAAGTGTGACAAATAAAGAATCATTCTCATTTAGGAGAGAATGTTCTCAGCATAGAGATGAAATATGACTTGTCTACTGTATGTGCTACTTCACAACACTGAATGAATTGTATTTGAGAACAAACTCCTCTTCATATATGTAGAATGTAATCCTACTAGAAACAACATTGATTTTTTTAAAGGTGTGCATTAATATTCCATATATTTGATTTAAATATAGTTCTCAATTATACTTGCAACTGAATATTTTAATGAAATTGAATATTACATGTAGTATGAAACTTAATGCATTAGAAACGTATATTCATTTGTGTTAAAATGAGCACATGCATATTAAATATGCACTGTTGAAATTATAGTTCAAACTTGTTAGGAGTAGGCCTGTATTTCGCCATGCTGCATAATGCTGATTTAATTTTTCTGCCAGCGCAATATTTCTTGCAGGTATTCACCTGCATGTTAGTTTAGAACTAATGCAAAACTGTAATAGACATAGGGGGGAAATGGCCTGCGAAAAGTACCTTGATGAAGGTACATGGAGAAACAGAATACTAACTGAATTAATCGTTTGACAAAAGGTTGCCATCTACGTGTGTCTAAATGTCGTTCTATATCCAGTGTGGGACAAACTAGCAATGTTGCAGTCTGCCTCTGGATGATTCGACAAATACAAATGGACCACTGATGGCATGATCAATGGGTGTTGCCCATTGAACTTTGCATGTTATAATATACTGTTCCCCCTGGACTTTTTCCGAATTTTCCTTCAGCCCCTTTGAGAGTCCTTCTGACTCTTGCAGGACTGCCTTACTGCAGACTCTATGCAGATCTCTGTTGCAGATTCATTGTAGACACCTTCCCTGATGCCCTATTACCTGAGTGGACTTTGAGACGTTTAGAACTCAATGCTTTTTGATCTTTGCTTAAGTGCGGCTTAGGTTGACACTTATTCTTGACCTATAGTAGATTCTTGACCGCGCTGCAGGGAATCTTATGCTTGTCTTCTTGGTTACTTTTTGTCTTGACCTGACTTCCTTCATGGAACTTCCCTGATTTGCTAGCGTTCCATTCCCCAAATCATTCTCTGGATTCTGAAATTCTAGACTATGAATGTATAGGAGAGAGAACCTTAGATTATTCTCTGAGCACCAGATTGTTATGCTGTTGTTCTGCATTGCTGTAACAGAATTGCTTGTTTGTTTCATACTCATTTGCATTAATTTCTTTAGGCATCTAAGAATCCCAGTTGTTATTCTGTATCTTTACAGCATGGTTTTATGAGTTGTTTATTTGTATTCAATTATTAACTTGTAATGAACTTGGCTGAACATAGATACCAATTCCTGGTCTTCATTGTGTAGCCAAATGGGTTACACCATTAATTGAATTTGATTAATGTTAGTGCTAACTCCCATTACTTCTCAGTTGGAGAGAAAGGTCTATCAAAGGACCAAAGGTAAGCAAGTGAGCCCAAAAAAAATGCTGGATCAAATCATTCCTGCCCTGTCAAGCAGCACAGTGCAGCGCAGCAAGGTGTCTTGCAGCATTGTGCTACATGAAAGTATGATAAATATGCCGCTAGAGGTCTCTCAGCCCTTATTGTAATACTCATGGGCTGCTAGATCATAGTAATACATTTTCTTTCATTACCACTCGATTAGGAGTGAACAGAGAAATGTGCATTTCAAATGAGGAGTTATGCACGTAATTGAGATCGAGGAGCCTGCTGATGCCAACATTCTCCTGTTTTTATGTCCATATGGGCAATAGGGGCTGGATCAACAATTCACTTGACCAGTGCATCCCGAAGAAACTGTCAGGGGCGAGGCGCATGTAAACACACACCTGGAACAATGAGATCCTTTGGGTGGAAAAAAAAAAAGAAAACATTTTGGAATGGGCTTGAAGGCGCACTTATGAAGACACTGCTAAAAATACCTATAGAAAGGCTATAAAAACCTACCATAACCTAGTCCAAAAGACAAAAGCTTCATTCTATGCAGCTTCAATTGCCTCTAGCTCCAACCCCTCTAAAACCATCTTCACCCTCATGAAAGATATGTTGCAACCTCCTACAGGAACCAATGACACCATTTCTTCCAATACCCAATGCGACTCCCTGGCAAAAACCTTCATTAATAAAGTAGAACATATTTACAGCGCTGTTGACATGAGGCAAAGCTCCTCCGAACTCATGGCAACCCCTACCCCAAACACATTCCCATACTCCATAGAAATTCTGCCAATTGTGTCTCTTGAAGACTTAGCTTCTTTAGCCAAAGTCAAATCAGGTGCCCCCGATGACCCAGTAAAACCAGATTTTTTGGGGAAATTCCACAACTGTCTTGTGATGGAGGGCCAGAAATGTATTAACAACTCCCTCCTATCGTCAGAGATTCCTAAATCTTGGAAGCATGCCAAAGTTGTCCCACTACTAAATAAGCCCACTCTCAATAAATATCTGCTGGAGTACTTCCAACCTATATTTTTGCTTCCATATCTGGCCAGAATTATGGAATCCCATGTCAACAGCATCCTGACTAAATATCTAGAGTCCAGTCAAATTTTGGATAGCTCTCAGACATAGCATGGAATCAGCACTCATGGGGATTACAGAGCAGCTGTGGGAAACATTAGATGAGGGTGGTACGTCCGCACTACTTCTACTCGATCTCAGTGCGGCCTTTGACACGGTCTCCCACAGATCCTTCTCTAACGGCTTGAGGAGATTGGGGTCAAAGGCTGGGCTCTGGCCTGGTTTGCCTCGTTTCTATCAGAGCGCTCTTTCCAGGTGCATGCCCCCCCCTTATCTGTCCAGTATCTACCCTCTAAGCTGCGGCGTTCCCCAGTGCTCGGCCTTGAACCCCACGTTGTTCAACGTGTACGTCCGCCCTTTGGCTCTTCTAGCCAAAGAACGTAACATCAAAATGGTATCTTATGCGGATGATACTCAGCTGGTGTTTACCTTTACCAACAATCTGGCCATAGACCAACAGAAATTCTGTGCAGATGTCCTGGCCATTTCAGACTGGATGACAAACAACTACCTACAGCTGAACTCTGCCAAAACGGAGTTGCTCCTGGTAGACTGTGACACCCATAAATGGGATTACCAGTGGGGGCCTGCGACCCTGGGCTCCCCTCCTCAACGGAAAAATGCTGTTAAAGACTTGGGGCTTCTGATTGACACTGCCCTCTCCATTGAGCCTCATGCAAAAAAAGTTGCTGGTACTTGTTTCGGCCTCCTGTGCAGCTTCAAACACAATCTGCGGTTCTTCGATGCTCCTACTCGTCAACTGATAGTGCAAGTGGTGGCCCAATCTCGCCTAGACTACTGCAATGGTCTTCTGCTCGGCATCAATAAAACAGTCACCACAAGACTTCAACGAGTACAGAATGCAGCAGCACGTACTCTTTTTGCCTTACCAATCTTATCCACCATCTTCACTGGTTGCCCATGAAACAAAGAGTCCAGTTCAAAACCTTATGCACTGCTCATAAGATATTGTACGGCCAGGGTCCCCAAATTCTGCAGGAACTCTGCACTACTATGTCCCTATGCACGCACTACGCTCCGCCGATCAACATCTGCTATGCGTCCGACGTATCCGCCGATGCAGAGCAGGGGGTCATTCCTTCGAAGCCCTGGCCCCGGCACTGTGGAACTTTATCCCTTGAGCTGCCCGCAGCACTCACGATCATTGGGCATTCAGGAAGCTGATCAAAACCTGTCTTTTCATATCCGTCTAATGTCATTTCTTCCGGCTACCCATTCTGCTAGCGCTGGGACGCCCTGTTGCTGGGGCAGCCATGCGCGGTATAAATCACCCTAACGTAACATAACAATAGGGAGACAATGAATAACTCGATGTCAGGCACAATTAACTATTCATGGTGGTCAGGCGAGCACTAAATGAATGCAGTTCTTGTATTCACCTCCAAGCACTATGACAACCAGGGCCGGACTGGGAACCCAAAGCAGCCCTGTCAATTTTGTCGGAGAGGCCACCACCTATGAGGGTGGGGGGGGGCAAGGATGAAACACTGCTGCTTAACAAAACCGGCCTCCAGCACTACCGGTTTTGTTACTGGGAGACAATTGAGCAGCATCGCTGCAAAACCAGCCCCACCGCTCCAAATCCGGCCACCACTGCCCTAAAACCGGCCCCCCACCCTCCCGGGGAAATGCCTGATGCACCACGGCCAGGCCGGCTCTGCTGACAACATGGAAACCTCCTTTGTTCTTCTTAAATTGCAAAACTGAGATTCTCACTTTGCATATCTCAGCCTTCAAAAAAGATCTTTGTGAAGCAGGCCTTTTAATAGTAATTTGGGCAGGAAAGGCAAGAAATGTCTGCATTCTAACGATCACTCAGTCTACACAAGAAGCCATATGGGTGCAGTAAGTGAGCAAGAGAACTTTAAATTGAGGATGATGTTGAGAGATTAGGATAACCACCGAAGATCCAACTAAACAGATTATTTTTATGAGTATTTACGTAATCTGCACTTTAATCCATGGTACATCACAGCCCACATTTGCAGACATGACTGTGCTTTTCACAAACCATGCTTTACAAACTATGCCTTGACATGTACAGTTTATAAATTTCTGATGCTATGTTGATGTGCTCACTATATGTAATTATGTTTAAAAAATGCAATGGGTATATGAGAAAAGCACACATACCTTCACTCTGTATGTCACCTGGCATAAGTTGCTGGTTCTTGATTAAATTAAGTGCTTGGATGGTTCTCTTCCGCACTTATGTATTATTTAGATCCATATTGCAGTTTAGAATTGGGTGCTATTTTACTTCATTTCATTTTGAGTAGTCAGTACTTTTGGGAGAAGCGAACATCGTTCTTCACTTTCTTTCACCCATCTGTTTTCTGCTTCATACTAGCAATAATCATTACAAAAATATTTGGAATAAAATGACACTGATAGGCTGTTTAGCTCCATATAACATTGCACAGGTCGGTGTTTTGTGTATTTGCAATAGAATATACTGTTTGCAGCAGTAACATTGTTGTAAATAACGAATGTTAGCACCACAAGGTAGCAAAAGACTATGAACGAGATAGGGATGTACTGGACGCCATAATCAACATATGTTAATGGGCACAAGATGCAACTGTCGAGAGTGTGCTTTTCTTTTATTCACTCTCCCTCCTTATTACTCCTCAACCTTGAAAGCCAATGTACCAACCTAGCCAATTCTACAAATACAGTGAAATAACGAAAACGTCTCATCTGTATGGCTCAACAGTGCAGGGCCTGATGCAAAGGAAGACATTCACAGTAACTCTTATCTTGATCTTGGCCTGTTTTCACAGTGAGGCAATTCACGTTTCATATCGAAGGCGAATTCAGTTTACATTGGATTAACACGCAATAAGATTGGATTTACAGAATAAAGTTAATTTCACTATTTTGATATGCCAGTCATTTTCATAAAGTTTTCAACACATGATACTTCAAAGAAGACACAGCTATACAATAATTCAAGAGGATGCATGCATAGACTCGATATGAAACAAAACGAACTGTCCCATCTTGGCCTAGCAATAAATGATTCGAGAGCAACGCTTAATCAATCAATTTAAGTGGAAATAAACTAGGTTTTCGTTTCTTTCACCATCATATTTCTTGCGATTGTTTCCTTGTATAATGTTGCAATGTACTTAGTTGTGAATCTGATCATTTCGAAACGATTTTATATTTAAATAAGCTATGAAACATACAAATATAAATTTAGAATCGGAGTTGACTCCATCACGTCAAAATTTGTATGGTCTGAGCACCCTGTTTTCCAGAGTACCTTATTTCAGGTTCAAAGCTTTCGCGCATTCGTAGTCATTCTCCCACTCAACATTAACACTGTTTAATATTTGTATAATAAGTGTCTAATACAATGAACCAAAGTCATTATTCTAAATCAGAGGTGCACAAAATACCTGGATACAGGACCAGTAGACCACCTCGTATGTTTCAATCTTCATCTAAAAACTGGCTAACTTCAGTATTTGCTAGAGACTCAAAATAATTGATTGATGAGCCGAAAAAGAGCATTTTTACCTATGTGGCTCTCTTCACAAGATCTGATTCCCAATGGCCACATGGCTTAGCAACAATACAGTAACCTGTGGTCTCTGTGCTCAGTGTTTAGTAATTCATCAGACAGTATGATTACAAATGCATGCAATTCTTGGCCTGAAGAAGGCCATGCAAGGAGAAATCTCATGAGCCCAAATCGTATGGATGAAGATTTGATTGCAAAATCGCCTTGTGTAATATGTCTACTCAATAACATGAGAGTAAATGTGAAGAAATTAAAAATGTCTAAAAACATCCTGAGTCTCCTCAAGGTTAAATATCAAAGGTACGGCATATGACATTGTTTTTAATGTACTAAGATTGTAAAAAGTGTTTTGCTGCACTAAATATTACCACTTCTAATTGCTAAAGGTATTTGCATTTAATTTTCACATCTCAAGATTAAAACATTTAGTCAACATATACTTTTATAAGCTTTTTTCTATATCAGTATTAAACAGTATAAGCCTTATGTGAGAGATTATCTATGTAAATTTAACAAAACTCAGGACTCAAAATAATAACAAGCACTGCCAGCCACTGAAGTGATTCTTATCTTAAAAACATTTATTAACCCCTTCGATGCTTGTGACGGAACGGTTCCGTCATGAGCGTCGGTTGGGCTGTGCTTATGACGGAACCGTTCCGTCACGGCCCCGCCCGTTTTTTAGAACCTTCAGCACAGCGCGAAAATTCGCGCCGTGCTGAAGGTGTTATACACATTATTTGTAGACACGTTTTGACAGCAATGGAGTGCCCTTTATTATGAAATAGGGTTATAGGTATGTATTTTACAAATCATAATCTTAAACCTGTTAGAAATTACAATTGTAGCTATTTTAAAATTATCTAAGGACATTTTTCCCGATGTTTTAAGGGGGTATAAAATACCTTAGAAATCACAATATATTGCTACCATAGATCTACTTATCTAGAATATAGTTCGTATTTCAAAGTATCAAATCAAACAATTTCTTTGTGAACGCTCTTTATCAAGTAAATAATGTTATTGGTTTTTACTAGTTATATCTCAATGGTTTCTACTCTTCTCAAAATGAGGTTGAAAAATAACATGGAAAGGTTTATTGAAAATACATCTCATTCAAGATTGTGGGGGTCATTACAATGGCAGTGAACCTGCCACTGACAGGCTGTCGGTGGCGGGTTCAACGCCATCGTGAGGCCATTTTCCACCCGCCATATTATGATGGCAGACGGTACCGTGGCGGTCGGAAACACCGACCACCACATATCCGATGGGCTCCTTGAGCCCGTTGGTGCTGCTGAGGCCCTCAGCATGTAATTCATGCCGGCGGTGCCTAGCAGGCCCTGCCGGTCAGATCACGATGCTGGTTCCCCACCAGCCTTTTGATGGCAGGGATGGCCTTTGGGGGCCCGCTGCAGGCCCCTCTTGTGCAGGGGCAATTGGTTTTTGCACTTGGGGGCACCTAAGGTGCCCCCCTACATTTCCCTACACCATGTTGCAGGCACCGTATGGTGCCTGCCATGTAGTGCAGGGAAAAGCAAAACCTCAATTTTTTCCATTGCAGAGGATGCTGCAGCCATCAGCACCCGCCACAATGGAAAAAACTGCCTTTTTGACCTCATTGTAATAGCATATGTGGGACCACCACCTTATATGCGGGTGGGCCCCAGCCCCGGGACGATGGCGGATTGACAGAAGTCCGTCTTCCGTCGTAATCAGGCCCCATATTATCAAAGGGCACCAACATTAGGAGTCTTGCATTTATTTGTCATATCAAAGCTAAATGCACTATAAAGCGTAGTCTGTGTAAAATGCTTTAGACAGAAATCGCTGCTTAAAGGTTATGGGATACTGTTCTCTGAAAACACAACTTCGGATGTATTAAAGAAAATTTGAAAAAGAAAAAAAAAATTAGAGACTAATGAGAAAAATCATGAATGCTGAGTCGAAGCTTTGAGGACCAAATATATACTTTTAAACAATGTTTTAAACAGCCTACAACTGTAACAAGGGTCTCTGCATTACAATTGTATGTTGCAGAGAATACATCTTCAACCTGCTTACATAACTCTATATATTGTTTAGTGCCTTTTTACCACTTAAGCATTTTCTTGGCAGAATAATGGATGTTTATTGAAACTCAGCACCGAGTGGTAATACGCTGAGTGGATTTGCTAAGACTGAAATCTCTGATCGCACAGTCAAATACAGACTCCTCCTGTAGTATGTAAATTAGCCCAACAGAACAGATATTAATTCTCTTGCTGCCCATCAAGAATATTTTCCCATTTCAAGAGCGCAAAAACAAAAGTCTAGACTGACCATTCTTGTGTTAATATGCACTGTGACCTAATCACATAAAAAGGACAATTGATTATGCCAGAGCCAATGGCCAAACTGGGGTGGTGTAGTGGGCAAAAAACGATGTATTTAACCCAGATCTTTTGACTAGGGGAGAATGTTTGCATTGTCAGCATTCCATCCATCATTTGTTTTCTGTAACACTTTTTGCCCTAAGTGGGATGGGTATGCCCAGACATGGGTCCCTTGCTCACTTTGCCACTGGATTCAACCTAGCATGACTGAAGAAGGTTGACATACCCTGAAACCGGTCCCAGGATGCTTGTTTTCGGTCCATGGAGGACCTGGCCTGGCAATTCGGTCTGGACTGTTCCCGTGGGGCACAGGGTCAAGACTGATTTGTATATCGCTGGGTCCAAACTGGGGTGGCGTAGTGGGCAAAAGAACGTTGGATTTAACCCAGATCTTTTGACTGGGGGAAAATGTTTGCATTGTCAGCATTCCATCCATCATTTGTTTGCTGTAACACTTAGAGCCAATGGCCCGGCACAATAGTTTTATATGCTTGTATTTTTTTTAACTGGGCTAGGGTTTAAAAAGAGTGAGTGAATGAAAGGTGAGTATAGATTCGTCTTCACTGAGATGGAATCTATTTGAACGTGCATTGCTACAATATGATTTGTAATTGTTAAACAGCACACACTCATTAATTAATATGCAAAAAGTATAGGGTCTGTCATGATTAGCATATCTATATAATAACTATTGCTGGATTTATAGCAACTTTGGGGTGCCTATGATTGAATTTATAGCTATTATATAGTCCATTCATATTTTAGTTCCTTTTAACTAGTTAAGAGTTTATAACCATTATATGTTTATAACTACAAAATGGGTGTTAACCATTTTAGAATTTATAATTATGATGAAGTCTGTAATTATTATAGTTTCCATAACCAGTCGAGAATGTACAACACAGCTTAATTAAATCAGGTTCAGCAGAATAGGGCCGGTGTTGGATTCTCAGGCTATTCTCATTATATACCTTTGCAAAGTTAGTGTGACCAAGACAATATTTATGGTGCATATCTATGGATTTTTGGGCCCGATTCACAAAGGTAGACTTGGACATTTGATTTCAATTTAGACCAAACATCTAGGTTTATGACTTTGGGAATTCACAAAGGGCATTTACAAGCACTAGCATTATGTCCGCACTCAGAGTGGACATCTTCCCCACGTGCGAACATAATGATAGTACATGTAAATGCCCTTTGTAAATTCCCAAAGTCATAAACTTAGACATTTGGTCTAAGTTTAGACCAAAAGTCTAAGTTTAACTTTTTGTGAATCGTGCCCTACATGTTTAAGATGCTAATTCCTGTGAAGCCCACAACTATTAAAGGAGCTATATTAAACAGAAATAAGTAATGCAGTGTAAATTACAATTACATAATTTTTTTGCCTATTCAACTTTCGAAAAATAATTGTTGTCTAATTCTTCTGTATTTTATGGTGTAATTATGCTTTTATGGTTCACTTTAAGAACCAAAATAAAGATAAAGATATTAATAACACTGTGCAACCAGCAGGCAAGTGTTGTTTTCTGCATTCCCTCTGCACATGAGCAGATACGGTCTTTCTCATTTAAAAAAATAACTTTACAAGCCTCTACCCGGAGGTACTTTTCCAAATTTTTTGAATTCGCAAACATTGCCAGAGGTACACCTAGAATGGTACACCATGCACAAGTTTCAAGGCATACTGGGAATGTCATGTAACCTTTTGTGAAGGCTCCATTTCCTCTATGCAGAATTCTCCATGTCGGAGAACTCCGCAGTGGAGGAATGGCGCCTTCGTTGTAAATGTATATTTTTCACTGCAGAGAAAACCTTTTAACTAGTGGAGAAAGCGCTCTCTCTACACCCCTAACATGTCGGGGTGATCCGTTCTTCTTCCCATCCTGAAAGGTTTGCAGCTCTAGCCCTGTACTCGAGTAAATCTCTGATCATTTCCAGGGTTGAAAGTGAAGAGTTTGAGAATCCCCCACATATATGTGAAACTTTCTAAACATTTAGGGCAAAACATGCCTCCTTGTTACTCCTACTTCCCATCCTATGAGTGGGAGTACTGAGTGTTACCATCTCAACACTAACGGCAAAGATCTCCGCCCTCGTAAAACAATGTATGCCAGTCAGGACTCCCTTTGTTAATTCTTGGCAGGTATAAAAAAAAGATATTGGTCATAAACATTTTTAAATTGTAATATACCTTTATTAGAAGTACAACTAGTTAGGGCCTAACAATCTATAATTGCATTTGCATAGCTTTTGTATGCTTATCTGTAATATAAAACGTCCAACAAAGGTATGGCAAGGCTTCTCAGGATTTTACCTGGTTCGTAAATGAAATCCTTGTGTAATACTGAAAAACAGAGGCTTCGTAGCATATTTTAAATGTATTATTGTCAAATAGATCTGCAGTGGTTTAGCAAAATGTGATATTATGCTTGTAGTTAGCATAATATTGAGTAGGAAAACTGGAGTATGAATGAGTGTATGTGTACCTGTTTGTGTGGAAATTAATTTCATAAGTGGCTCTCAGGAAAACACAGCTGTTTCAGACTACTTCAGGCAGGTAAATAGGCTTTCCAGTGAGCATTTAGGGGTGGTGTGCATCAAAACAATGGGTTCATAATAAAGCACAGTCACTGACAGCTGTACACATTTTTCATACACAGCGAATTCCTAATATTTCACTTGTTTAATGCCTAAGTAAAACATCTGCGGCCACATGCATCATTGTAGGACTTTGCAATTCCTAAATTGCGAAAATTGAGGAATCGCAATTTAGGAATTGCAAAAACCTATGCATCAAGAAATCTTAAAAGTTTTTAGGATTTCTTAATTTTCTGTATTTGCGATTCCTTAATTGCGAATCGCAATTAAGGAATGGCATTACATTGATTCCTATGGGCCTAGAGGCCCATAGGAATCAATGCCTTTTTGCAATTTTTATTTTGCGAATCGCAATTTGTTGAAGCATTTCAAGGGACCCCCCCTGCACCCTTAAAATGTTTTTTTAGTGCAAGTTTCACACACACATGTCCAAAGGACATGTGTGTGTGTAACATGACACTTTAAAAAATGCTTTTTTGAGCTTTTTTGAAAGATTTCGCAAATTAACACGAGGGTCAACCTCGTGTTAATTTGCTCCTCCTATTTGCAAATTCGCATTTTTTAAAACATTCATGCATTGCATTTAAGGAATCGCACAAATTCGATTCCTTAAATGCAATCGCATTTTTAGGAAATGCAAAAAATTGCGTTTTAAAAAAAATTGTTTCATGCATACCAAAAAGAGATTTTGGAATCGCAAACGGCCGAATTTTCCGATTCGCACCGTTTGCGACTCCAAAATCGTTTGATGCATGTGACCGCTGGAGTATAAAGTATTAGGAAATCACTGCCACTAAATTAGCCAGTGATTTGGGGAACTTTTTAATAACTTAAAGTAGGGTTGGTAAAGAGGAAAGTTTTCCCATTATTACTGATTTTCAGGCTCCTGTGCTTCCTCTTAGCAGTAGCGCTTCACCACATACACTGCTTTCATACTGCAAGTTGAACATTATTCCTGCATGTGTCTTTAGTGGTGAAGCATGCCTTCAGCCCCAGTTAGATAGCGCTCTGCCTGAAGAAATGATATTGCTTAAAAAACAGGTTCCCTCATAGATAACCTGGTTTGGAAACGTTGTATTGATCTGCTCTATTGATAATAAGGAATTGAAAATATCATTTGTATAATATTTGCAAATACAAGTGAAAATGTGTCTATAAGTAAGGAAACAAGCGCAAGAAATAACCTTCATTTGAAGTTTTTCAGATACATATAATACATAGCAAATCATAAGAAGTCTTCACTTGCCGCATAGCATTGGGAGTAAGCCACCTACGCACATGCGCAGTGAGCAATTTAAGAGCAGCATTGAATAACATAGTAGGACTGGTAGTCTTCAAGTACAAAGCACATCAGCAGTTCTACACAGATCCCTTGGGATTGCACTCATGCAACTTGAAGTTTTACTTGTTTCTTGCTCATTTCGCCTTCCGGGCTCCATCGATTTTCTCCTAGCAGGATTAATAATCTTTATTCTTCTTAAAGCGCTAGATCCCATTCGTCTTCTTCTCCAGTCTGACTTACTCTGATCCCAGAGCAGTCCAAACTAACAAAAGATAATAATCAAGAACTACCTTTACGGACAGAGAAATCTGAAACTGCAATAACACAGTGTTCATTCCTTAGCTAATCTTAGACAATGGAAGGGTCCATGAAGTGGGCTTGGAGTGCAGTGCTTGTTCTTCAATGGGAAGGGGTGTGAGTGGGAGTAACCTAGAGTTAAGGGATAAATCTGCTGGCTGCTTATGCCCCACACAGGCAACAACAGGTATGTCCTTCTTCAACATTTCTTTGTGAAGCAAATATGATCTGGTTAGGTCAAAATGAAAATTTTATTCATGCACATTGGCTTAATCAATGTTGATGGGCCTAGTACCAGGATGCATCTACAATCTAGGGGTCAGAACTGCTAATACAGTGGTTGTAAAAACTGGTTGCAATTGGCAACCAGTATTTTTACGCCCAGTGTAGAATTTTCCAATTTGACCAATGCATTAACAGGTAACTTCCAAAAATTCTGAATTGGAGTGGGTAGCAATTTGAACCACCTCCTTAAAAGTACATGAGGTAGTTTATACATTGCTAGTCACGCCTATTGGTGGCTATCACAGAGATGGTGGCCTGCAAGGGTCAGCAGATCACCATATCTGTAACTGCCTTTAAAAACAGAAATTCTTTTTTTTAAGAACCCTCTTCTCTATAAGGATATTTATAGAATGGTTTCTTTGAGAGTTAGCAGTGGTCCCCAGACTACTGCCTACACACATAAAAATTCCCTTTTTCAAATGAGTTACTACCCCAACTTGTTAGTCGGCAACTTTTCAATCGTTTACCACTGCTATATCAGTCAATCCATTGATACATACAGACAGGAAATGCTGTTTGGCAGGGACACCTACAACACACCCATTCAATAAAATAATTTTGATATCCATTTTGAAAGCCATTTTCGGAGTTTGTAAATCCTTACTGACTCCTAAAATGGGTTTGTTAACTTTGGAACACTTGTATTTGCAGTTGCAACCTCAGATAAGGAGTATTCGCGACCTAAAAAACGTTTAGCATATCTGGACCTTTCATTTCAAGATTAGAGAGAATCATTGGTGGGTTTTGAATGTGGCACCCCAACTTTGCAGGTTCATGCATTGTGTTAAGACATGAACCCCCGATTTATAGTTGTGGTCTACCTTTCTTTAATAGTCGCAGACAAGTGTAGACAGTGACTTATTATGGCATCAACATGTGTGCATAAAACGTGCTGGGAAAATAAGATTCAGGAGAGTCTTAGCTACATCAATTGTTCTTATTACAGCTGTATGGTGAAAAAGATCCATATAGCAGTTAGTTCCACTATGGAATAGGGGTTCATTTTGTATTTTGGCAAAAGTTTCATTACTGAAAGGCAGACCACCTAGAACGGCTTTAACTGCTTTAAGGTTGATGAGGTTTACATATAACAGTAAGTGCTTGGAGAACCACAACTTTGAATAGGTAATGGAATGTATTAAACTGTACCAAGACTCAGCATATTGAATGCCTTTCAAACAGTAAGACAATACCTACACATGTTTACATTTGTGGAAAGACCCTAGAGCCCTCATTATTAGGGTTCAATTAGTCACTATGTTTAAATCTTCAAGCTTTTCATTGTGCCCCAAAACATGCACCTCATCGTCAGCTTTTAAGTGAAGGTAAAGTACTTTGACTGTGCCTTTTTTTAATCATATTTACGTTTTAGTGAGACATACATGTTTAATCCACCTTAGTTTCTTTTTTTTTTATTTGTGTCCTCTGGACCACCACTACTCAAATTCAAGATGTCATTATTCATACAAATACTGCGAGACAACCCATGTCGAGCATTCTGGAGGTGCATTATACATGCAGCGCACTTTGCTTCATTGAGCTGGACGCACGGTTTAAAAGGTGCACCCAGTGCAATGAAGGAAAATGCGCTGTATTATGATGAATGCGCTGCCCTCATGGGAGCCGCAAACTCATGCTGCCCTGGGGAAAGAACCTTCATGTGAAAAACGGAGCAGCTGCTTTGAAGCCACTCTGGCTGTATAATGCAGGAGGCACCCGCCTGCACATTTAAAGGGGATTAGAGATTCCCTTGCAGGCGGGTGCAGGCAGTGACTGTTCCTGCCTGCAAGGGGATGTGGGGGGTCCATAGGACCCCCTTTGCCTCCTCCAGAGAGCTGCTCTCAAGTAGCACACTGAGAGTGGGCCACTTTTTAGGTGCCACACTGTCAGTGCGCCTCCTGAGAGCTTCTTTGCCTCTGTGCCTTCGTCCGTAATACGACATGGGTGCAGAGGAGAAGGGATTTTCTCATTTGCATGGGGCGCGCCCCATTGCAAATGAGGGAATGTCCCCTGGAGACAGCGCTGGCGCTTTATGTGCAATGGGGGGCTATCAGTATTTCAGAAGGGGAAGCACAACCATCTGCGGCCCCTTATGTATTACCAAAGTGCCCCGGGGGTGCACAAAGCTGGCGCAAAAGCCTGTTGTGCTCCGGGGCACTTTTTGTAATGCAGCCCCTGATGTTTCATGGCACTCCTTTATTGTTCTGTATTTTTAGCATAATACTCCTACGTTGCAGGGATTTGGTTTGGGGCAAAGCAGAGCCGGACTGGCTACCGGGCAGTTTGGAATGCTGCCGAGTTGCTGCCTGATTTTACTGCAGTGGGGGCTGACTTCGTCCATGGAGACCTGCGTGTGCATTGAAATACTGAAAGCAAAACGAATTTCGTTTAGCTCACACAGGTCCCCATTAACGAAATCAGCACCCAGCTCAGCAGCATACCAAACTGCCCCGTAGCCAGTCCGGCCCTGGGGCAAAGTAACCTCCAAGTCACATGGCAGTAGGGAGGTAAGCGTGAATTGGTAACCACATATGACGATGAATGCAAGACCTCATGATGCAGCATGACCACCACAACAGGATCGTTTACAAGAGTAACACATCAAGACTTGCATCCATCAATGGTTGACATTTAAATTAGGTAAATCATGTAAACAGTACAGACCTTAATTTTCACCTGTGTATTTCAAATAAAAACTAGACATTGATGGCTCCCATACCATCAGTCTATGCTGTATGAATATGGTATACCAGCAATACGTCACACTTCAGTGGACTATCCACTACATACTCCTATCTCACCATTGCATCCTATACATGTATAAGACCCACCATTGGTCTTTATAAAAATAGGATATTAAATTTGTAGATAAACCCTCCCTGAGAGTGAATTAGTAAAATTGTATTGGGTGTAATAAGTATCAGGCCACACGTCTTGTACGGGTTAATTCATTTCAAATCAAGATCACAACACCTTTATTTAATGTGCTAATACTTGGGAAGCCACATATATGCAGCAGCCTTCTTTAATTATTTAATTATTCACATTTTCAGTCTGAGATTGCAATTAGTACTTTGTAACACATGGTCACTTTATCAGCCTTACCATTAGGTCCTCGATCACCTGGGGGTCCAGGCAGTCCATCTTTTCCAGGTGGGCCAGGCTTTCCTTGAGCAGCCAGAAGTGCAGCTGGTGTTTTTAGCTGGGATATTAAGTCGCCCATTCTCTCTGTAACAAAGATCGGCAGAGTTTCTTAGCTGTGTTATATAATGCTATTAAAAGACAAACAAAAGCATTTTCGGGGTAGGAAATTACTTGCAAACTGTTTGTGAAGCACATATGTTTTGTGGCGTTTACTGTATTTTGCATAGACACCACACTACAATGCTCCATTTTCCATCCTAATACTGCAGACTCCCCACCAAGCTCACAGATTATCCGCAGTACTACAATAAATCTAAGGATGGAGAGTTCAGTGTATTATTACTGGTGCTAATGAGGCAGTTTCCATCTAGGAAAGATTTAGGTGAAATGTGGAGTCTCAAGGGTATTTTTGTAATCTCATGCATCTGTTTAATACCTAGATCTACCCATAGACCACCAATACTAGTGGTATATGACTATGAATGACATAGTGACTGTGATACTGGAGGTCCCACTGAGGTCGTTTTGGTGTATCTCCCCCTAGGATGTGTCCCTCTTATGTCACTAACCTAGAATAAAAACCTCAAGGACAAGGATTATGGGGGATTTTTTCTACGTCCAGCTTTGGGCTCAATATTCACCAAGGGCAGAGCCTCTACAGCATCAGGCCATCAACAGCCCCGAGCAGCGATGGGGGCTCTCTCCCCTTAATCTGGGCCATGAAAGCCAGGAAGATGTTCCCTTCAACAGAAACTTTGGCAAAGGACCTTTGGAATGTGTGGGCACAATACATGTCGTACCAGTTGGACGTTCCTGTGCTACTCCTCCCCTTTCTTGCATGGAAAGTTCAAGAAAATGTTATCCAGGTCTAAACCTGAGCAGAGTCTACAACCTGAGCATGGGGGCAATCCCTGTTACTGAGTTCCCCCTCCTTTGTGACACTTAACACTATTACCCCAGGAATGCCCCGTCTCTAGGAACTAGCAGCAGGTCATGGCCACAGGGGTGTAGTTTCAGAGGGTGTTTGGGTTGTGACACCGCCCCCCCCCCCCGGCCCAAATAAAGCTCGGCTTGGTAGCTAGGTCTGGGGGCCCTGAGTTGGGTCTATTATCTCTGTTTCGGTTGTTCTCGTTGTGAACCAAGAATGAAGACAAAACAGTGACCTTGATGCTAAAGAGGGAGAGAAAGAGACAGAAATAGTCCTCCAGTGACTACATTTCAAAATGTGAAATCAAATAAACTGGAATCAATAGCGCCTTCCCTGCTTATCGAAGTTGTGTGGGCATAGGCAAAAAGTTGATTTCAAAGAGCCTCATTTTGATTTGTTATCACATACAAACACCTTTTAAATAACCCCTTTTAAATGCTTGAGTTCAGAATGTGCACTGTACAAGCCCCCCTTATATTTCATTGAATAGACTATACTGTTGCTCCATATATAATAAGGATCTAGGCCACATGTAGGGTTTGTATGACTACTGACGTGCCTCTTAATTCATTGATTACATTATCATTGGGGGTCGAGACATGGATATTTTTAAAAATTATATATAATTTTCAAAAATTGTCTATATATATGCAGAGATATATTCTTATGTACTGAGGTGAAATGCTTCTGCATGTTAAAGAAGTACACTTTTTTTTAATTTTAGAGAGATTATATCCTATTTTTATTTTGTTTGCTGCACGATATACATGATAAATGAAAAATCTTTATGGCTCTACTCATGCCTGGACTCTTAGAGCCGAGCCAGACCTATGGCTCACTGTGGCTCACATTGCAATGTCTTTTTTGCCTCCGTGCCCTCCTCTATTTGCAACTCTGGCATAGTACATGGGCCATCAGTCACTTGATAAGATGATTCGTAAAATGTGCGGACTGGAAACATGAATACCTGCCCCCATGCACCGATTTGGCAATCTACCATTAAGGCTTCTTGTAGCAGAAACAAAGAAAAGTGCATGCAGTGAAAATACATTTAAAATAAGTGATCCATGGGCAGTGACCCCTGGACATTCTGCTATATGTGACTGTAGACATGAGATCAGTTTACGAACAAAAGTCATAAATCTGTACCCACAGAAGTACTCCTTGAATGGGTGCAAATTTACTACTTTTTTGAATTCACAAGCATTGGCAGTAGTAGACTTTGACAGCTGGGCCAGTCTCAAGTTTCCAGGCATTCTACTGCTAATCATACACCCAAAAGGTAATCAGATCGATACTTTCAAATAGTCTGTCTAACCAGTGGCAATCACAAGGAGTAGCTTTCTAACCCACTGTTTTCGGCCACTGTGCTACTCTACACACAGGCCCACATAATCCTAATCAGTATTCAACATGTTCCGCATGGAAACAGCCCATCCTGAATCATGGTCTTCTCACCCCTCCACCTTTCAGTCCATTGTTTTTTTTAAATGGGAAATTTAAAATTCACACTCCCAAATCTCACTGATTAAGCTGAGATATGAGCATCTAAGGATTAAGGGCCAGATGTAGGTAAATGGCATTTACCGATTCGTAAATACCGAATTTTACCGATTCGGTATTTACAAATCGGTAAATGCCATGTAGGTAAATATTTGGTAACAATTACCGAATTGTTAAGATTTGGTAATTACTGAATCGGTATTTACCGATTCGGTAATTGCCATTGATTCCTATGGGCCTTGAGAGAACGGTTGTCTTTTCCGGAAAGCCACGAAATGCTTGAGACTACAACACGTGGACAATTGAAAAACACGGAGGGATAGTAAAAGACAAAGTGGCATAAATAATTAAGCAAGAAAAGGACAATTGCAAGAAAGTTTAATGTTCGAAGAAGTAACATTCGGCAAGAAATACTGACCAGCAATTGAAAACAAAGACTATTAGGCAGTAATTGCAGAACTGAATAAAACAACCACCATAAAAAAATAAGGAGGCCGATTGATATAAATACAAAATCGGGATAGACAGACCCATACAACGGCGGGCACGCCAGAGGGCTATAAAGATTGTTGTGTTTTTATTTGTCCTGAGGAAGGTGGGGCTATTTGCCTGTCCACCGAAACGCGCCGCCAAAATAACCTCTGAGGTTTTAATAAATTGTGTGATAAATTATTTGATAAAAGTGTGAAGATGATTAATGTTTTTATGAACAATTGTATATGAGCATTAGGCATTGTATTAATAATCTGTTACTCATGGGGAAAGAGATATAAAAGAGAACAAATTTTTGCAATTCCTAATGAGAATAGCTGTTTTTAAAGAAAATTGTTTTAACTATAAGAAATAAAATACAGTGACTTTTCTTAATCCCATTGCCTTTGTGGTTCTACTTATATGACGCGAGGAAAACAAGTAGATTGTGTATGACTGATATACTCTAGTGGATAGCCACACTGAATGGTAACTAGTATGTGAGATTAAAAATAACAGAGCATAACAAAGAATACCAAAGGAATACTTTTCATTTCGCTGGGTGGTGGTGAGGCCTTCACCCTTATGTGGGCAGGATGCACTGTAGATGCTTTAGCCTGTGGGAACAGAGTTGTCCGAGATGTGTGTCAGTAGGATTAAACCATATTCCGGTGCTGAAGAGTGCAGAAAGCTCTTGATAAGGGATGAGGTCTGCAATGCTGGTAGTGTGGACTACTGTCGGATGTACGTTTACATACATGATTTGCAATGGGAATTGATAGTTTGAATTATGTGTAGTGGTTAGTGTGGTGTGCAAAGGGTTCGGTCTATGTGTTGTGAGGATGCAGTCTGAGTGTATGTGATATCTAGATCTTGGTGTGATTGTGCGGATGAGTTTTGGGGAGTTCTGGCTAAGCTCATGATGAGAGATCACATAGTAAAAACTTGCAAGGATTGCAGTGGAGCAGGGGATCTGGCCCAGTGCTTTACATTGCTATGACAGGCCCACACATGAAATGTCCTTGTCTGTGCCAGCTTCTTGCTTGTAACGCCTTGCAGTGAGACTTTCTGAGTAGTTACCTGAAATTGAGAGGCTGATGTGAAATGCATTTCCTGTAGAAGTAGATGCTGGGAAATAAGGTCAACGTCTCTAGTTTCCTCCTTTTAAGATGGGTTTGGCAGGAAGCCAGTGACACCAGTTCCTGGAGTGGTAAATGCATGGGCACGCATTGATGTTACTCTCCGTAAATATGGATACTTGGAATGCAGTGTTGTTACTTCCTGTAGAGGAATGCTAAGAAATGAAGTGATGTCACTTCCTATAGGATTGGATGCTGGGAAATGATGCCACTGTGTGTAACGGTTCATGCTGGGAAAGGAGGTCCACTTGCCAGGCTTCTTTTTTTAAAGCTGGTGTTGGCAAGTAACCTGTGAAGTCACTTCCTGTGGAGGGGAATGTTGGGAAATAAGTTATGCTAGCCTGGCTTTTTTTCTCTTAAGGATGGTTGCTAATTTCTGGTAGAAAAGGTCAGCTTGTCTGGCTTCTTCTTTTAAAGATGGTTTTGGTGGGAAACGAGTGATGTCACTTCCAGAAAGGATAGATACTAGAATATGAAGTTATGCCACTTTCTGTAGAGATGGATGCTGGAAAATGCATTGTTGTGATGTCCCTTCCTGAAAAATTGGACGTTGGAAGATGCAGTCATGTCTCTTCCTGTAGATTTAAACAGTGGGAAATTAAGTTGGCTTTTCTTAATTCCTAATTTAAAATGAAAAGCTATATTCTAAGATATGCAGTGAGGTCCCTTTCTTTAGGGATATATTCTGAAAAATGCAATGATGTCACTTCCTGCAGAGGTGAATGCAGAGACATGCAATGATGTCACTTCAACTAGAGGTGGGTGTTTCACTTTCTTAGCTTCTACTTTAAACATGGTCGTGGCAGAAAACCTGTGATGTTAGTTTCTGAAAAGGTGGATGATGGGACATTCAGTGATGGCACTTACAGTGGAATATAGATTCACATTGTGAACATAGAAGGCCAGGTCCTGCGTCCAACTAGTGATAGACATCTTACTTCGCAATAAATAATAACAGAAATTCACTGGAAAAACCAAACATTAAAGGGATGTTATAGTTAGAGATTGTAATTATAGCTTACTTTAAATTTTAAAAAACGTAGAAATTTCCGAAAAGAACCAAAGGTTAAAGGAATGTTATAGTTAGGTGAGCAAGTGTTGGACGGCTCCCGGCTGTCTTGGCACCCACCCATGGGGGAAGTGCTAGTGCTCCCCCCATGACCACTCTTGTGCACACCCCCACCAGGGATGGCTTCCAATGTCATCTGCGCATACCGCATGCCAACGTCATTAGATGTTGCCGGATGCGCTAGAAGCCATTCATTTCCAGCGCATCGAAGCAGAAAGGTACGTTTCTCCTCAAAGAGGGTTTTTTTTGTAACAAAGAGGCATTGGGGGAAAGGAAAGGGTTTTCCTTTCCTCCAATGTCTCTTTGGTGCATTCCTGCTGCATGATCACGCATGGGGGCTGCAAGCTTGCAGCAGGAATGCCCACTAAACACCAGGGGTTTTTATGTTTTAAATTTTTTTCAATGTTGGGAAAGGGTCCCTCCCCTTTGCGGAGCAAGTGTTTTGGCTGTTTCCACTCCACTTGGGGGTAGACCGGCTAATGTCTTTTAGGCCCTTCTGCCCCACTAGGGTACCAGTGATATTTTTGCTGTGTTAGGGAGTGTTCCCTAGTGCAAGGATCAATGTTAATTTTGGCTATTTCTGCCACTCTTGAGGGCAGAAAAGGCCTTATACTTTTAGGCCTATGTACCCCCAAGGGGGGCAGAAGCCACTAGACACCAGGGATGTTTCCTTTACTATGTTGTTGTGGGGAGCGACCCTTTGGCAAGGGGTGCTCCACTATTTCTGCAGTTTCTGCCTCCCTTGGGGGCAGAAGCCACTAGACACCAGGGATGTTTCATTCAGTATGGTGTTGTTGAGGGGGGTGGCCAATTAGGCAAGGGTCACTCGCCTTTCAGGGGTGAGTATTTTTGCAGTTTCTGCCTCCCTTGAGGCCAATAAGCGCTATGCTTTTAGGCCCATCTCCCCCCAAGTGGGGGCAGAAGCTACTAGACACCAGGGATGTTACATTCACTTAGTTGTTGTGGAGAGTTGGCCCTTGGGCAAGAGTAGCTACCCTTTAGGGGGTGATTATTTTGGCCTTATGCTTTTAGGCCCATCTGCTTCCAAGGGGGGCCCTAGTCACTGGACACCAGGGATTTTATTTTTGGGCAATATTGGTGATGTGGGGAGTCGCCGCTTGGAATCAATTGATGATGAAGCTACTCTCAGTGGGAGAGAAGTGCCTGTTTTAGCGGAGGACACTGATATGCCAATAGTGCAGCAAGGAGCATCTGGCTTGCAACCTGGGGCTGCAAGGCTTCCCATTGGAAGTGCTGAACTCTGGGTTAAGCCAAACATGGTGCAGCCTGTGTTGCCTGCCTTTGTTGGTGTTGCAGGGTGTAGAGTGAATATTGAAAAAATGTTGCCTATACATTTTTTTGGGTTGTTGATGGACAAAGTATTTTTGCATGAGATTGTTAAGTAGACTAATTTGTATGCTGAGCAGTATTTGAGGGACAACAGAGGCAGACTTAGGCCCTGCTCTATAGCTACCCGGTGGCCTCCCACAAATCTATTTGAGATGAATCTTTTGGGTGTAACCTTTTTGATGGGCTTGATAAGAAAGACGTCCCTAGCTTCATATTGGTTGACCAGGCCCTTGATAGCAGCGTCCATATTTCCCGCAACCATGAGTCGTTATTGGAATTTGCTTTTGCTTCATATGCTGCATTTTGTTGATAATGCTTCAGCGTTGCCACAAGATCACCGATTGTGACACTCTTTTTAAGATTCAGCTTTTCCTTGATCACTTTATAGATTGATTTTCAGAGATCTATGCTCCAGGGAAAGAAATAGCTGTTGATGAATCTTTGGTCCTGTTTAAGGGCCATTTGTTTTTTAGGCAGTACATTCGTAGCAAGAGGACAAGTTATGGAATTATGTTGTATATGTTGTCTGAGAGTAGTACAGGATATGTCTATAATTTCGGGGTGTACACTGGTAGGTTGTAATATTGACCCCCCTGGTTGTCCGTCCACTTTCGGAGTTAGTGAGAAAATTGGGTGGGAACTTGGTAGAGGACTTTTTTTAACAAAGGTCACCATTTGTACCCAGATAACCTCTACACTGGTGCACAGTTTTTTAGACACTGTTGCTTGTGGCAGAATCCGCTCTAACCATAAAGGTTGTGCAAAGGAGCTTGCTTGTAAAACACTTGAGAGGAGACAGTGCTGTGCCTTGCATAGCGATGAACTGCTAGCTGTGAAATATGCAGAGAGGAGGGATGTCTGACTACAATTCATGATGGAAGTACTTAACCTGTGTGCATTTTAGACTACAATAAGCACATGGGTGGTGTAGGTAGAGTAGATCAGAGGTTGGAACCTTACACTGCCGTTTGTAAAGCTTGCATTTGATATAAGAAGTTGGCTATCCATCTCTTCAATTTAGTAACCTTCAATGCGTTCAAGGTTACATATCTTACAAGGATTGTTTTCCAGAGTCAAAGATGACTTTTTTCAGTTTTAGGAGTCTGTGATAGGCAGTCTTGTTGTAGTGGAACAGGCAAGTATTCCTACTGCTGGAGTGGTGTAGGATGAGGCTAGATTGAAAGATTGCCACGTTCCTAATTACAACCCTCCTACGCCCCAAAAAAACAATCCTTGTAAGAGATGGAGTGTCTGCATGCGGAGAGGGATGTGGAAGGAAAGTCATATGCACTGCCTTGAGTTCTCTTCTAAGCCTGGGCTGTGTGTGCCCACATGTATTAGATTGTATCACACACACTAGAGTTTTCGGGAGCAACTGTGAGTGTAAAAGTGAACTGCATGGTCTGTATTGTTTTATATTTTATGGTCAGTTTTACAATAGGCATTAGTGTGATGCATTTAGTTAGAGCTGTTGTGTTTTTGGTTACAATTTTGCATCTACTTCTAATTGATTTGTGTTTTCTTTTTTTCGTTAAAAAAAATGTGAAAGCAGTGTGTGTGGACTGACATATGCCTGACGGTGTGCATGGACTGGCACTTGGCTGGCGGTGTGCATGAACTGGAACTTGACTGGCAGTGTGCGTGGACTAACGCTTGGCTGCCAGCGTGCATGGACTTGCGCCTGGCTGGCGGTGTGCATGGTCTGGTGCTAGGCTGGTGATGGGCATGGGCTGGCACTTGGTTGGCGGTGTTAGTGGACTGGCGTTTGGCTGGCAGTGTGGGAGTGGGGACTCACTGCGGGTCACTACACATACTGCTAGCCAAACGTCAGTGCACACACTCTGTAAACCGCCTGCCAGTGTTATTGATGTGTCAGTTAGGTGGCCGTATGAAAGTGATGGGCCCTAGAATGGCATTGTCTGTTGATGTGAGTGTTGTTATGTGCTCGGTCTGAGGCTGGTGGTGTGAATGAACGTATGTGTGTCACGTATGAAAGGTGTGTGAATGGTCTATAAAGAGGTTGAGGCCTTGCTGCGAATTTACCACTCACAAGCTGTTAGTATTTGGTTCAAGTTTTTCCCTGTTTAATTATTAACAGTGTATTTCATTTTTGTGAAATCCCTTGTTAATAAATGATTGATTGATTGATTGATTTTGGAGCTTGTATAGCTCATACTGTCACCCTATGGGTATCCTGGCGCTTCAGACTAATAAGAGATGACCAGAGTGGAGGCAGGTCACAGCAGAAAGAAAAAGAACAGGGACTTAGGCCTTGGGATAGAGCCAGGTTTTTAGGTTCCTATGAAACTCTAGCAGGAAGTTGAGTTGTCTAAGGCTCTGGGAAAGTTCATTCCACAGACGGGCACCAACCACGCTAAATGCCCTTCCTCCTAACCTAGACCGTTTGAATCTAGGGACCGTCAATAGACCGGCACTAGAAGAACGAAGCTGCCTTATGGGTTGATACCATGTAAACCTTTCCTGCAGAGGAACAGGACCTAGCTCATGCACCGCTCTAAAAACCTAACAGAGGGACTTAAAGAGAACCCTTTCCCTTATAGGCAACCTGTGTAGCTCTCTCAGAGCCAAAGTTGTAGAGGAACTCCGTTGCCTACCAGTTTAGCTGCTGCAGACTGGATTCTTTGCAACCCCTGAAAGATGTATAATGAGGGCCCCAGATACAGAGAGTTGCAATAGTCCAGCCTGCTTCCCACTGTACTTCTTACCACCAATGAGCGTGTCTCTTTGGATAGTAGAGGGAGTATTTTACGTAACATGCGTATTAAGGCAAAGCAAACACTGGCGGTCTTATTTGCCTGTGATTCCATCTGGAGATCGTCATCAATCATCCCCCCCAGATTACGTACCTTATTGGCCGGGGTTAGTGGCTCCTCCTCTGGAGTAAGTCTAAACTCAGTTGGAAATTGTCTATGGATCCTACCAGAGGAGCAGTACACCACCTCAGTCTTTCCACTATTAAATTGCAGAGAATATCTTCTGAGCCAGTCATTCGTCCGCCGCATGCATTGCTGGAACATGTCCAGAGATAATGCATGGTCACCTTATAAAGATATTTCCAGTTGCGTGTCATCCGCATAATTGACTAGGCAGACTCCAGAAGACTTTATAATGGGGAGCAGGGGCTGCAGATAAACATTAAAAAAGGATAGGACTAATCACAGATCTCTGCGGCACGCCATGGGTGACTGGAGATTTGCTAGAGGAGAACGGTGCTAAGGTTACCACCTGCTGTCGTCCTACTAGATAGGATTGAACCCATTTCAATGCCTGACCTTTCAATCCTATCTTCTTCAGTCGTTCCACTAAAATGGAATGGTTCACTGTGTCGAATTTGGCTGACATATCGAGAAGCACTAAAACAGTGGCATCACCGTTGTCGGTTCGCATACACAAATTATCCAGCATAGTGGCCAGAGCCGTCTCGGTCGCAAGACCTAGGCGAAAACCAAACTGATCTTTGTCAAGTAGATGATTCTCCTCCAAGAAGCACGACAGTGACCTACTGACTGCTTTTTCTAGAATTTTTGCTGGATAAGGTAGGAGAGAGATGGGCCTAACGTTTGCCAGTGTTGACGGGTCCAAAGAAGGCTTTTTAATCAGTGGAGTCACCACCGCCAATTTCCAGCATTCCGGGAACATTCCTTCTTCCAGGGACTAGTTGCATATCTGCCTCAGCCATGGAAAGGTATTTCGCCCAAATGACTTCCACATTTTATGACAGGAAAGGATCAAGGGGGGAGCCTGAGGATACGCTATCCACCAAGCTCAAGTCAAAAGCAGCTTCTGTTAGAGTCTGAAAATTATCTAAAGATACAGGCTGTTGTTGAACTTCATCTATCCGTTGTTCAGGATTAAATTGTTCAGCATTATTTTTAACGTGGAGAGTATCCACGATTTTTGCAATCTTATCCTGGAAATGTAGAGCAATTTCATCACATAATTTTTGGGATGCTGCCACTTTATTTTCCATACATGTAGGGGAGGAAAGGTCCTTGATAATTTTAAAAAGTGCTTTTGTCCCGTTTGGCGCTTGAATTAGTGAGCTGCCATAAAAATCTTCCTTAGCCTTAAGAATACGCTCTTTATATTGCAATTGTATCAATCTTAGGTTGCATCATTTGAACCTTCACTCACCCTCATGCCAAATCCAACCAGTATGTGTGTGTACTTGAGGAACAGATGGTTGTGAAGTAATATTTGTCTTTTGTAATTCTCTGCCAGGGTGTACATTGCCTCGACATTGCCTCTTAATGTGAATGTTGTTATGTGCTGGGCCATGGATGGCAGTGTGAATGGTCTTGTGTGTTCCATGTATGAAAGATGTGTGAATGGCCTGTAAAGCGGTTGGCACCTTAACGTGGCTTTGTAGCTCATGAGCTGCTGGTCATTGGTTTTGGAGCTTTCAGTTATTAACAGTGTATTTCATTTTTGTGAAATCTCTTGTTAATAAAATATACATTTTGAACCTTCCACTCACCCTCGTGCCAAATCCAGCCAGTATATCTGTGTGTACTTGAGGGATAGATGTATGGGCAGTAATATTTTTCCGTTCTGTCTTTCTCTGCCAAGGTGCACATTGTCTCTAGGGAAACACTTCTAACTCTAGTTTTTTTCTTGAAGTATAAACTCAGGGCAGTACAGGGTTATGTACCTCTCATGGATCCCAACAAGTATTCTTAACCACAATGTCATGCAAACCTCAAACTGTGACTAAAGTCACTCATTTTCCTTTCATAAAGGTGCCATATTCTTCCAGAGTCAGTAAAAAACACAAATTTCCTACCATCCAAGGTTCCCCTAGGCCTCCTGATAAAAATGGTACCTCACTTGTGTGTGTGAGTCAAGTACCAATTGGGTGTGCAGGGAATTCTGGGTAAGAAAACATTGGGGAATCCAAGCAGGCCACACCTGCCTGGACTCCCCAGGGTGTCTAGTTTTCAGAACTGTCTGGGTTTGGTATGTTTCCCTAGATGCCTGCCGAGCCCGGAATCAAAAACGTAGGTGACCCACTTGCAATTTTGTTATAGATAATTATGATGGCTTCACAATACGTTTTGGACCATTCCCTGCTGCAGGTACTTGGCACACCCACACAAGTGAGATACTATTTTTATAGGGAGACTTGGGGGAATGCTGACTGGGTGGAGGTTGGTGGCTCCCCGAAGATCCTAGGACTTTCCATTACAGAAATGTGAGGAAAATGTGTCGTTTTTTTTTTTACAAAGTTTGAGATTTAAAAGGGATTCTGGGTAACAGAACCTGGTGAGGACCACACAAGTCACCCCATTCTGGATTTTCTTGGATGTCTAGTTTTAAAAAATTTACAGGTTTGCTAGGTTTCTCTAGGTGTCGCCTGAACTAGGGTCCAAACTCCACAGCTAGACACATTGTGAAAAAAGGGTCAGATTTCACTGGAAAAATGTGATGTGTCCACGTTGTGTTTTGGGCCGTTTTCTGTCACAGGCACTAGGTCTACCCACATAAGTGAAGTCCATATTTATCACAAGACTTGAGGGAATGCTGGGTGGGTGGACGTTTGTGGCCCCCCACAGATTCCAGAACCTTTCATCACAGAAATGTGAGGAACATGTGTTTTTTTATACAAAGTTTGAGTTCTGCAAGGGATTCTGGGTAATCGAACCTGGTGAGAGCCACACAAGTCACCCCATCCTGGATTTCCCCGGGTCTCTAGTTTGCAAATATGTACATGTTTACTAGGTTTCTTTAGGTGCCAGCTGACCTAGGGTCCAAAATTCACAGCTAGGCACATAGCAAAAAAGGGTCAGTTTTCACTGGAAAAATACGGTGTTCATATTGCTTTTTGAATGGTTTCCTGTTGTGGGCATTAGGCCTACCCCTACAAGTGAGGTGCCATTTTTATTGGGAGACTGTAGGGAATGCTTGGTGAGTATAAGGTTGTTGATCCCTGCAGAATCCAGAACTTTTCATCACATAAATGTGGGGAAAATGTTTTTTGACAGGGTGTGAGGTTTGCAAGGGATTCTGGGTAATAGAACCTGGTGAGAGCCACACAAGTCTCCCCATCCTGGATTCCCATGGGTGTCTGGTTTTGAAAAATATACAGGTTTGCTAGATTTCCCTAGGTGCCAGCTGAGCTAGGGTCCAAAATTCACAGCTAGGCACATTGTAAAAAAAAAAAGGTCAGTTTACTTTGCACTAGAAAAATGTGATGTGTCCACATTGCGTTTTGGGCCGTTTCCTGTTGCGGGCACTAGGCCTAACCACACAAGTGAGGTACCATTTTTATCGGGATATTTGAGGGAATACTGAGTGGTAGAACAAGTGTTATTACCAATTGACTTTCCATGCAATTCCGCCTTCCAAATGTAAGACAGTGTGTAAAAAAGATTTAATTTCGAAACGTGCCCCCTAATTCACATTCTAGTATGGGCACCCAAAAATTCAGATATGTGCAAATAACCACTGCTTCTCAACTCCATATGTTGCTCCCATTTCGGAAATACATAGCTTTCCTTGATCCCTATTTTTCACTCTTTCTATTCTACCAAATGAATTGCTATATACCTGGTACACAATGAAAAACCATTGTAAGGCGCAGCTCAGTTGTGGCTCTGGGTACTTCGGGTTCGTGGTGAACCTACAAGTCCTACATATCCCTGCAACCAGAATGGTCAAGCATACATTATGGTATATTGCTTTCAAAAATCTACCATATTTAGAATACTTTATAGGTGAAAATGTAGGCACAAATGGCTGTTTTTTTCAACTCAAGTTCAATATTTATTTATTTAAAATGTTACTTTCTATAGGAAAATCTTGAAGGGTCTACACAAATGACCACTTGCTAAATTCAGACTTTTGTCTACTTTTCAGAAATGTATAGCTTTCTGGGACCCTTCATTGGTTTTACAGTCATTTGTACCCCTAACTGGAAGGAGGTTGAAAACACAAAAAAATTGGAAAAATAGGCCATGTCCCACTAAAAGACCAAACTGTGTGGAACATTTTGGTAAAAGTCTGCCTGTTCCTGAAAGCTGGGATGATGGTGATTTTAGCACCACAAACCCTACATTGATACCATTTGCAGGGAAAAGAAATCGATGAATTCTTCTGCAGGAATTTTTTACCTTTTTTTCCCCAAAAAACAAGATTTTGCTGTATTGTGGCTAATTTCTCGGTTCCCTCCAGGGCAATCCACAAACCTTGGGTATGTTTAGAATCCCCAGGATATTAGAAGAAAAGGGCAGAAATATGGCGTTGATAGCTTGTGTTGACAAAAAGTTACGGGGGCCCAAGCGCGAACTACCACAAATAGCAACCAAAAAGCCTTAGCACAGGGGAGGGAAAAGGCCTAGCAGTGAAGGAGTTAAACATACCATTTTAAATTAACGAAACCAGTGAAATATACCAGTTATAGTTATCTCAAGTAACTATAGCACGTGCTATAAAGTAATTATAGCTCACACCCTTACTAAGCATAGTTGATTTTCTCCAATATTACTTCACTCGTGACATGTTCGATGACATCATTGATAACATCACTGCACCATCTGAAACAAGATTATTGAGGACAACACTGTGCATGGTGGGGGCAGAGTTATAGTTACTTTATGGCACAAGTATTAGTAACTTGAGATACCTATCACTGGTGAACTTCAGTGTTTCTGTTCATTTACTATCACTTTAACCTTTGTTTTTAGCGCAAGGGAAGACCTTATCATCATGCCTAACTATAAAACAACATTAACGTTTGTTTTTTTGTGAATTTCTGCTTTTTATCATATTCAGCCAACTCTCATCACTGTGCATAGCCTTTTACTGCATAGCACCCCAGTACCAGACAAACTTTGTCATGGAACCTCATCGGTGATATGCTGTGCCCTGCAATATACTGTGGTAACCACTGCATGATATTTATTTGATTTTCATTTTGGCTCCTGAGGGAGGGGTGAGGGGGTAGGAGTTCCACTTGGTCCTCCCCCAGATGTGCTAGTGGGTAAGGGTGTCCCTACCCTGCCTCCTGATACCTTGTTATTTTTAATTTTCTGGACAAAAGGAAGTAGATAATCTAATTTGATCAACTTTAGCTTGGACGTAATTCCAAACTGTGTTGCACCAATCTCAAGGCTCTTCAGATCTAATCTCTTTAGATTTAGATCTACAATTACCCTCATTATACCGAATGTGTAATTCCAGACTATTGAGTAAACAATATCGAGCGGCCACAATATTGTGACTACAATATTTACACCTGCGTATATATAGATTTTCTCTACACACCTCTATATAAATAACTTACCAATATGTATTTATTCATGGTACATAGATGTGGAGTTAAGATTAGTAAATTTAAACTTGCCTATATGCACATACCTCCTCGATATTTTGGTCACAATACTGTGGCCACTGGATATTCAACACAGTGAAATTTCAGTCTACGACCCATACAAAAAACATCCCTTTTGAAGTTAGTAGCCCATTTAATTTTACTGTAGAAAAAGTGTGTCTTGTTTTTTAAATGTGGCTTCATGTATTGTTTACAAATCTCATGGACTAGCCATGTGCAATTAAGGCTTCTCACAGTTTACACTGTAAAAGTCTTAACTTAACTGTGAATCATCACTGATTGTTGTTTTGAGCTCTATTACAAAACTCTAATTTAAATTCTTACAAAAGGGCTGCTGATATGGTCTTCACACCTTCTTACCACTTTAAATTTCTCCTGACACTTAGGGCTCGCTCTACTTTTGACAGGCTGCAGAGTGGGTTGAGTGAGAGCGTCCTATTTCCTGAAGCCATACTGCTGTGTTACATTTGGTTTATCCTCTAAAAAGCTTTCCAGTAATTGAAAATGTATTTTCGATTTGCAAAGAAGTGTGATTTGAAGGTAACAATTATCCCATTCCTGGTCCTTGTTGGATAATTATAAATCCTCTTAATAGCCGCTCCCTTTCAGCACAGAACAAGATCTATTGGAGGACCAAGTGAGTGTAATAGGTAGTGAGAGGACAAAGATAGAACTAAATTAAACATTTGGTTCAATTGTTAAGAATTGGTACCAGTGGACATTAAAACACTTGAAACATATTCTTTCAGAAAGAGGTCAGTTCTTTTTTTTTGTTTTAAGTATCTTCCTATTTTGTTGAGACAGAAAAATGAAAGCATTCCACCACAGAGAAATATATTATATCAGTACAGTAAAATTACCAATCAATGCTCCTTATCAGCTAACTTGGGTTTAGCCAGGGATATTTCCATACATTCCATGCCTTCCCCCCCACCGTGGTCCCCATAATTCCTCCTCTTCCTGTGTTGGGAGATGAATCACCCTCGCCCTCGGAGCCATATATAGACTACCTCAATATGTATTCCAATTTTCCCAAACTTTCTCCAATTTCTGCAGACATCCTCTGTTCACATAGACTGACTTTTCCATTACCATGCGCCAATCCATATCTCTTTTCCAGTCCCGCAGGGTTGGTGTATTCTCTGCCCCCCAGCACCTTGCTATATTGTGCTTTGCCAGCATCAGGCCTATAGTCAACCAGATCTTGTCCACTTGCCCCAGATCTGTGGTTCCCAGACATTAAGGAGGCACCATGTAGCCGAGGGCAATACATTTAGACTATATATCTCTGTCATATTTGACATCACTGGTTCCCAATAAACCTGTATTTTTGACACGCCTAAAAAATGTGGTGAAAAGATCCTTCTTCGCCACATCATCTCAGACAAAGTCAATCCGCTCTCCTTCCCATTTTAACAAGAGTGTTACAGGAGATGTAGGCTCTTTGTAGTATTTTAAGTTGAATTCGTCTAAAGCTTGCTCTAATGGCTACTTCCCTAGGGGAGACCAGTGCTTCTGGCCAGTCCTCGTTGTGGAGGTCGGGAATGTCTCTTTCCCAGGGCTCTCGGAGGCTTCCAAGGGTATCGAGGTCGTTTTTAATAAGCTTTTGATATGTCAATGAGGCCGCCTTCTGCAGAAAATGTTCCTCAAGGAATCTGGATTCTAGAGGAGTCGCCTCAGGCAGGGTTTCACCTCAAGGCACTGTCGCCTGTAGTGCATGTCGGATCTGTGAGTACAGAAAGGCCTCAGTGTGGGCCAAGGGATGCCTGGAGCTCTGAGAATGCTAATATCCGCGTCCCAGAGTGTAGGTCTCCAACTCTGGAAAGTCCAATTAGGCCCCACTTATCGAATCTCTTTCTTATGCCTATAGCGCCTAGTTGTTCTGCTTCCCACAGAGGCTTAGCTTGCATGATTTTACCTTTCCACCCAAGTTTTGCAAGAGTCTCACGCAATTGCTGGATCGTTAAGGATATCAGGCCCTCCAGGGACAGACGTTGAGGGTTTTCGCATAGGGCCCCAAGGTACCCCCTTGGTTGGAGGACTAGCCTGTACATTCGATAAGCCGGTTCAGTCTCTGGTTGATGAACCAATTGGTTAATGGTTACTAACTGCACTGCTCTATATTATGATTTGATGTCTGGCAGGGCTATTCTCCGATCATACCACCCTCGTGTTAGTTTACTCAATGTAATTCGTGGAGGGCCTCTATCCCATAGGAGGGACCTTACCTCCCCTCCTATATTTTTAAAAAATGACTCTGGTATCAGAAGAGGAGTATTTTGCATGACATAGAGGAACCTTGGTAGTGTCATCAGTGCCATCATCTTGAATAGCGCCGCTCTTCCTAGCAATGACAGACAGAGCGAGCGCCAGTGTCGGACATCATTCGTGAGTCGAGTCAGGGGGCTGTTTAGGTTGTGTATACTGAAGCGAGTTGGGTCAATGGTGACATTGATTCCTAAATAGTGGAAGCTCTCCTTTAGTATTCGCGCCACACACTCTAAGGGCAAGCAAGGTTCTTGGTCATGATGAATAAATACTGTTGATTTAGACCAATTAATCGTATAGCCTGAGCATTTGCTAAATATCGTGAAAATATTCAATATTCTGGGAATCGAGGTTCTGGGAGCTGCTACATGAAGTAGTATGTCACCTGCGTAGAGTGATATTTTGTCTTCCAAGTCCTCCATTCAGTGGAGGCCTCTGATCAACGAGTACCCTCGAATCCATGTCACCAGCGGTTTGCACATCAGGGCGAATATGAGGGGCAAAAAGGGACAGCCCTGCCTCGTCCCTCCCTGTAGGGGAAAAAGTCAGGATATTACTCCATTAACCACTACCTGCGCTAAAGGGTCAATATACAGGAGATGTACCCAGGATAAGAAGTGATGGTCACAGCCTATTCATCTCCGCACCATGAAGAGATATGGCCATGCGATAGTATCAAAGGACATGTGTGCATCAAGTGAGAGAACCACTTCTTCCTCCCTAATTCTGTGAGTGTGCCCTAAAACTCCCTGGAGCGGTCTTAGATTGAGGGTAGTGCTGCGCCCAAGCATGAAGACAGATTGGGCAGGGTAGACCAATCCGGAAAGAAGGGGGAGAAGCTAAAGAGCCAAATGCTTGGCTAGAATTTTAACTTCCGCATTTAGTAATGAAATGGGGCGGTAGGAAGCGCAGTGTTTGGCAGGCTTTCCTTCTTTATGCATGACCACTATGACCACTATGGTTGCTAGTCTCTGATCTCTGGGAAGTGTACCATGGTGCCTACTCTCTTCAAACATCTTGGCTTCTGCTCCTTTAGGGAGTGCATATTAGTCAAGCTTGGTTTGATGTGTTCCCTTCAAGCTCTTCCCCCTGTCATTGTGGGGCCTCTCAGCACGCTCGTACGATGTGGGGTGAGTGGGTCACGGGAACTGTCTCTGCTGTCAGCCAATAATTGCCTTAGGCACTCTCTGCGGCCTGCCAGGTTCCCCCTTATGCCACTCTCTCCCAAAGAGTTTAGTTGACCCTCTGTTTGAATTTACAGTCTGCAAGACACCACCTGCATCAGGCCTTTCACAGTGTTTTAGTTGTCTTCAGGATATCTTCTCTGTCGTTTCCCTGGTTGCCCTAATGCATAAGTACTAGACTTTCTTAGTACTCATATTGTTGCTGTAGGTTGGCCTGACCATGTCTCTAGCTCTGGTGAACCACTTCTAGTCTTTTCAGCTTCAGTTTTGTTTGCTGTCCTCTGAGTGTTCCACCAAAGCTAAATGCACTACAATAGATATACTGCAGAAACTATTTCACAAAAACCAAGAAAGCATAGAAGCTCAAGACATGGGTACATTTCAATAGACTCACATGTAATATTTTATCTATTATATGTATATTTTGATTGAATCATTTTATTATTCATTATACTCAAGTTTACAGCATATTGTTTCATTTCCATACTTGTAATAAATCAAAGATTAAAGAATGATATAATAGCTGGTACTTACCATTGACCTTTACAAAGAATATACTTAATGATTATTTATTTGTGTTTCATGTTTTAGCTCTGATGTAGTGAACCGATTTGATGTGCTGGGTAAGAATAATGTTTTGATTACCACCTGACTGTCAATAAACTTGTTATGTAGAAGACTCAGGCAAAAGAACATTGGATTCTACAAACAGTAATACTGGTTTTGATGTAGTTTCTATGAAACTAAAATACTACTTTTATTTGAGTAGCAATCTCAAATGAAAACTCAAGAGAATGGATCAGTGCACCCTACAGGATATTGATGTGAAGCAAAAGTACAAAATCAACTCAACATTAGGTAAACCAATCCCATTCAAAAACCTCTCTTTTCTTGTTCAGAGATGTGAATCCGAGCAGTTCGCCGTCCGTAGCCCAGATAACAGAGGGGAATCCTCCCCTGACACTGTATCCATTCGGGTAGCACACCAGTTTGCCCCTGATTAAACTGATAACAGCGTTCTGACTGTTACAGCTCCTGTCCCCCTGGTGAACATGCAAAACTCTCAGGATCAAGAAGCTTCATTTCAGGATTCAGAAAGAGAGAATGTGAGAAACGTAAATTTCAATTTGTTCAGGAGAAGTGTGAGGGAGCCAGAGAGGAAAGAGAATAAGACAGAGCACTGGAAGAGAAAATATTTGCTCTTCAATAAGGGTTGAATAGGGAAAGCCAAGCAGTAAGAATTCAAGCTAACACCCTAGACATTAATAATTTGCAGTGAGACAGCATAATGGCCCGTTATCAGCCATCATATCAGTAGCAACTATAGCTCAAACATACCACTGTTACTTACAGCGGTAGGTTGGACGTTTTTTTCAGAGTTCAGGTGTTTCATCTGGCATTTGACATGCAGACAAGGGCACAGATCAAATAATACCTTACACTAGTTTTGTGTCACAAAGTGATATAAACTGATGCAAAGTTTTTCAATTGGATTTACTTTCTAGGACAAAACGTATTTTCACTAGCAAGTAGCCCTACAGCAAACCAGAGTAGTGTTATGTGCTATTTTGCACTTCTTTGCATCAACAAGCCTTGCCATGGGAGGTACATGGGCGTTCCTGTGCAACCTCCTACGGTTTCTGTTGCAAAGCCTTTTTGCAGCCCATTGGGTGAAGAGGGAAAGGTAGTTTTTTTGACTGAGGAAGTTACCTCTCAGAGGACATGAGGTAGTTATTGAGATGGGTGAATTGGAATAGAGTAAGTATTGTGTCAAGCTCTATATGTTTATTTGAAGGTTTTCCATAAAATAAATGTAGACTGCACATATGAACACACATATGATATTCAAACATTTTAGCAACGTTTGACAAAAAAGGAAAGGGTAAAAAGTAACCACTTTTAACTGCAGTTTTTAATTTGTTATTGATTGAGCAACATTTGGATGCTTACCATGCATGGTTTTGATACCACTTAGCTAACTGGACGATATCTGACCAAAAATAACTTTTCAGGAATCCTAATGAATGAGGAGCAAGCTGGGTAGGACAGTCAAAATTCATAGCCACTTAAGGATAATAGGACAGTAAAACTCTAGCAACAGCCCCAAGACTATGGGAAAGACCACATTGTATTTCCAGCATTTGTGAAAGGGAAACAACATAACAAATAGCAATGACCCAAGCAGGCCCAGAGAGCACATTAAGAGGCAACTTCCCAAGCTGACCTCAGCTCCAACATGCATTCTACTCATTCAAGGCGATGTGCAGTAGAGGAAGCAGCAAAAGTGGCTATGGATGTTTGAGAGGAGTATCCTAGGTAACGCTCCCATATACAACTCAGCAACCATTCAGCCCTATTTTGGAAATGTTGCTGCAGTCAGACCATAGTCGAACACTAAGTTATGGCCCACTCAGTTACACATAAGGGCTATTGAGCCTGACAACAACAGTCTCTGGAGAGTATTTTACATCACATTTTACTCCATATCATTGGCAGGGGAAAGCCAATTGTGGAAAAAGGAATGTTTGAATTAAACTAAGCCACTGACCATCACTTTGGACACATTCTAATTTTTCCCCTACTATCCATTGAACTGTCATAAGCCATTCAGCCTAGTCCTGCTCTAATTGGAAAAGTCTAGCCTGAATTCTGAGACCAGGTTCCCTTCAGATGGGAGCAAAAACCCCACCTCGCTGGTTTCCGCTTACTAAAGCCTTTGCCGTGATGTATGATTTGGTGTTTAAGGTACATTGACAGTAGGAATGAAGTCTGGTCATAGCTTTTGCACTTAGCATATTTACTGGATCAAATAACAAAGTGATAGAAGGAATGCATGAATTACTCTTAGTCACTGGGGCTGCATTCCAGTTCATCCACTAAGGCACAAAAATGATGGATTGGAATGTAGCCCCAAGTAATTACAAGCAACTAAGATTAATTCAAGCCTTTCACCATCACCGTTTTGTTGGTCTGCTTGCTGACTTACTATCACCATGATTTCCTTTTTTACTTATCAGTCACTCTGTCACCTTTTGCAATTGTATCACAACTTTTTTTTTTATCAAACTTCATTTTCACATTAGGCTCCCAACCTCTACTTTAAATAATTTTAACTAACTAGTCACCAATTTTTACAAATGAGACTAGACATGTTTTACAATACTATCCTTCGAATCAACATTCCTCTAAACCATTCATTGTTATGCTCATCCTTTCTTTCTGAAATTACTGTGAAAATCCAGTTTCATTTGGAGAATACACACCGATTTCTCTCAATTTTTCAGTTTACATTAATGTCTACTTTAAAACATTTTCTCGATACACCCTGGTGATCTTTGTTCTCTTGCATAATGATTGTTTCAGCGTACTGTAAAGTGATATGTGTTTGAAGTGCTCCACACACTTCTAACTAGGGGTGGGCATAACTCAGCGAGTTGTGGAATTCCGTGGAGTTACATAAAAACTCTGCGAGATTCCGTGTACTTCTACCAATGGGCAGAAAATATGCAGCTTGCACTTTCATTTAGGGATGGTAATGTGAGCAGCACTGTAAATCAGCGCGAATGGCTCCATCTGGCGAGTGTGTGGCCACTAGAGTTGATGAATCTCCCCGAACGGTCGCCCTCCAACTGCCCGTTTTAGAAAACAGGACTAGGACAAGCCAAATCTCGCTTGCGCTCACCAGCTTGCATTTTCTGGAACTCGTGGGAGAACAACTTCACCACGTGGCGATTGGCAGAATTTGACTAGAAGTCCGAGTTGAAGAGCAAGGCAGATTGACTAAAATTCCACCACATCACTCAGCAGGTGGAGCAAAACATTCCGCCGACCCCAATTTAGATTATATTTTTAGGAATGCCTTATAATAACACATGATTTAAATACATGTTAGCTATTCTACACAAGTAGGAACTCAGTGGGGCCTTCAGCCAGCCATACATGGCTTTTAATGGCATGACTGTACTGACAATCAGCCCGTGGCACTTTAGCCCAGGGTGCTGTGTTAATATGTCAGAGTAATTGATCTGGACATGCCAAAGCCTTTTATAGCCTGTTTAGGCTGGTTTCATTCCTCGATTGAACTAATTAGTGAATCCCTGCTTCAGTGCTCAACTTCGATTTCTAGTATAAATGTCCCAAAAATAATTTATAGGAAGAATGATAATTGCTCCCTCGTGAACTGGGCTAAGAAGAAATATTAGGCCGCCCAGCAACCACCTGCCTGCAGTGAATGCAATTCGATTTCCTCATACCCAAAGGTCTGCCTAGGAAGGTGTGAAACACAACCATTATGTCCTCTGACTGGAGAACAATGGTACTGTTGGTGTCAAAGTCACTGCTCACTATCAGCAAGACATGGCAATATGATTACAGGAGCTCACGTTGCCTGAAAACACCCATCCTATGTGTAGTTGTCAGGCAGTTGGGAGGGAAAGTAGAGATGTTTGCAGCTCCCAACCTTGTCCATCTGAATGGTTTTGAACACCAAAAAGTGATCACACGCCAAAATTAAGTGCTAGGGTAGAAAAGTTAGTAAACTGATCCCAACAAAACAGGACTTTGAGATCCTACAGTTTTCATGTGTGTCGTGCTATAACCATGTGAGGGATTGGTGATAAACTTCAAGGATTCAGCTGGAACCTGGAATCAACATAAAGGGAGCCCATCTCGACCATAGTTTTCTGCCCTGCTGGAGGTTTTGAGTTCTCAAAAACGAAGAGGCATATTTACTAGAAAATGACACAGCGCTTAAAGGGCAGGAATGCGTAATATTTACAGCAATACTACGCATCCCTGTGCATTCCTCTGTGATGGTGCACAATTGGCTGCCTAGCGCAAATGCAGGCCTGCAAGAGTGCCTGTGTTGCAGGGATGATTTTTTTCTTGTGCAGGAAGGGACACCTTCTTGCACAAAACCAATAATTGATGGCATTTTCCTGCTTATATGTGTACTGCAGAATGCAGCAAAAATAGAAAGAGCAAAAAACAAGGCACAATAAAGATATTTCTCCTTGTTATGCCACTTTAACATCTATCCTGGGGAGGCATTAGAATCTGGCGCATTCCCAGGTTTACAAAACCTTGTAAATCTGATAATGTGTCAGAATCCATGTGTGTTGCGTGAGAACACCCACAAAACACCCATGGAATGCCTCGTTCATGCAGAGTATTGCGTGAAAGGGTGCCATATTTACAATGCCATGAAAATCCACGCAGGCTGGTTTTGCACAGCTTTGTAAATATGGCTCAGCATTGAGCACCAACGGAGCGTAAAAAAAGTGCCCCTCTGGTGGTGCAGGGGCCTTGTAAATGTGCTGGTGGCGCTGGGGCCTTGTAAATGTGCCACCAAGTTCAGGTAAAATGTGTGACAGAACAATCTGCTATGCTTTCCTCCCTCCATCATGGTCAGCTTATGAAGGTACCCCAGACGAGAGGACCGGTGTTCAATAAAAATAACACTGGCTTTTCAGTTCCCCATCTTTTTAGTGCATGATTTTCTTTTCTTTATGTTTTTCAGGCACTAGATTGTTCAGCGATGTGGGAGTTCACTGATAATATCAAGACTGTGATTTCTCTCCCCATTTGTTGTAAGTCCAGCTCTCTAGCCATCATTTATAATAGTCTAAAATGTTTATATCAGATAAGACCTATTTTGGATTTTAGACATTGAACCACATATCTTGTCAGGTTTAGCAGGGTCATACAATGATACATTCTCACAGAACACATACTTTCATTCTATTTTAGAGAAAAGATAACAAATCATACTTCTACTACGTTAGTATTGCTCAACAGACGTCTGGACATCATGTGTGAAGGCATCCACGGAGGACTTCCATGCACTTATTAAAAACACCACAGAACCCAACACTCCCGACCCTCTCAGCAGTCGTGATGACAGGACAAAACCTTTCGCTCTCACAGTGATACTTGTCCACAATAAGATCTGACAGACTCATGAGTACAGTATAAAATGTTTATTTTGGGGACGTGGCCAAGAAGGCGGCGAGGCAAGTCGTGCCTTAACGACTCTCCCACCGAACGCGGTCCCCAGCATCGCTTCCTGGGCCAGGAGCGGGAGATACTTGGCACAGGAGAGGCCCGCATCAACTGCAGAGGGGGTGGCTGTGGTGTGGCTCCGGCATTTAGCCCCACAGGTTGGGGATGAGCCCTACTGACAGTGGTGGTGTCAGAGAGCCGCGGAGTCCGTGAGGTGCAGGCCCCAGTCCGGATTGGGGCTGCGCGAGAGCTGCGGCTTTGACTCTGCACCCTGAGGAGGTAGGACGCGAACGCGAGGTCTTGCTGCAATGCACCCTTCTCCAACGCGCAAGTGCCCAGTGGGGGCCAGTGGACGGCGAATGTTGGGAGAGGCACCAACAGGGCCGTAAGCAGCGGGCCGGCTCAATCAGAGGCCCCCATCGGCACTGGAGAGAAAGCAGTGATCCACCGATGAAGCGGAAGTCGTGTATCCCCCCCTTCTCACCAGTTATCGTAGGGGGCCAGGAGGACAGGAGATCGAAGGGGAGGCCTCTGTGAATCGGTAATCAAGAAGGCAGGGCTAAGCGGTGCACCCATCTATGTCGGACAGAGAGAGGTCGTTTCTCAGTGGTGCTGCGGTCGCAGGGCCCTGCTGCGCAGAACCTCCCCCAGTCGGTAGGAAACTGGAGGGTGACAAGCAGACAGCGGGCGGCAGCGGGGACCCCGTGGGGCCCATAACAGCAAGCCGGGTCATCCAGAGGAGCACAGTGCCAACAGTGGGGGGTGGTGATCCCTCATCGAAGAAGAAGAGGCACTGCCACGCAATGCCCTCCACGCCTCACAGGCAGCCGGAACGAGGCGCGTGAGCAGGGCACCAGAGGAGAGGACCCACAGGGCCTGGGGCACTGGGTCGGGCCGAACAGAGAAGCACATCAACACCGGTGGGGAGAGGCAGCCCCCCCGTCAGAATCCACCAGCACCCGGAGGGCGGAGAGCCCCCCTGGCTGGGCCCACAAGTACGGGCCACTCTTCGCCGCACATTTCCATCGACGGGCGGACCGTCCACATAGCACACATCGGAAGTGTAGAGGGGACAAGGAGACGGCTCACCAGAACCCCACGGAGACTGTACCCACGGCCTGGGTCTGGAGGTAAGCGGCGTCAAGCACTGCCCCCGTGCCTCCTACTAACTAGCACAACAGGAGACGGTAAATGCACCTGGACACGCAGAACTCTTGCCCACAGATAGCGAGGTTACCACAGGCCTTACCGGGGCTGCAGCGGAGAGAACGACAGAGCAGAACACGATCCCAGGCGCCGGAGTGGACTCGCCAGAGGACTCGTGGGGGCCCATCTCCTCACCAGGCGCCGTCCCCCCCACAAGCTTTCGGCGGGTAGATTGGCCCGGAATAACCCAGCATTGCCACTGGAGGAAGGGGGTGGCAACAGACGGGGGAAAGAGCACTGGGGGTCCCATCAATCTCCTGGGCTGCTTCAGGTTAAAGACCCACGGACACGAGGTGTAACAACGTGTCCCGGCTGAGGAGCCTGGTCGCTAGGGACCTTCTCACTGTGAGCGCCAGACCTGAAGCAGCAGCAGTGGGCCTCGTTTGGGCCTACACAACCTGAGAGGCTGGGCATGCCTCGATGCCCTCGTCGGAGAACCGGTCCAGCACTCAGTACACAGGGAAGCTCTGAGAGACCAACTGAGGTAGTCCAATCATCATGGCCGCTGGGTGCCCTAAGAAGGACTGATCGAATAAGGACCTACTCTCCCGTGCCGGAGGGGGTGCACCAGAGGAAGTGGCCACGCAACCTGGAGGTTTGGGATCCCAACCAGAGCACAACGTGGAGGAACCGGTGACTCAGTCCTTTATGGAGGCACTATTCACCACCCTGAGAGATAAACTTCACTCTCTTAAGAGCGAGTTTGCGCAGGAGATGAAAGAGACGAGGCGTGATGTAGACGCCTTAGGAGAGCGAGTGGTGGACCTGGAGGAGAAGTAAGTACACTGCAAGGAGGAGGCGGAATCCCTTCAACAAGAAGCCATCAGACTTCGGGAGCAGCACCTAAACATGCAGGCACATCTGGAAGATTTCGAAAATTGCGCTAGAAGAAATAATGTGTGAATCCGGGGTGTGGCGTCAGGGGCCGAGGAAGAAGACATTTTTGGTTTTGCCCGAGAGGTCTTTCATCACATCCTGGGGGGCCCTCCGCAATCTCCGATTCATCTGGACAGAGCACACCGAGTGGGACTCCCCAGGCAGAATGCCTCATCCCCTCTGGACATCCTGGTTTGCATACATGACTTTCAAATAAAGGACAAGATACTAAAGAAAGCACGCAGCTCTCACCCTGTGGTCGTTCAGGGCCACTCCCCCACACTTTTCCAGGACCTTGCAGCAATTAATTTGCAGAAACGCCAGTGATTTCGACCAGCGACGGCTCATCGCCGAGGTCTTGGTATCTCCTACGCATGGGGACATCCCTTCCGACTAATCTTCCGATGGGAGGGCAAACTACGCTCCAGCTACGGTCAAAAGAGGAGACATGTCGAGTACTAGGAATAGAATCCCCAGTGGTGCGCTGCAGTGATGGCACACCACCATCATTGTAAAGAGCGAAGAAGAACGGCTGGCAGAGAGTGGCCTGGCGCCGAGCCCCAGGAGAGCCAGAGCCAGAAGAGATCGCTAGGGTCGGCAGACAGCCCTATAGGTGGTCGCTTCCACGATTGCTAAAATTGTTGCCCCCTGAGCCGGGTCCAGGTCTCTGCTCACTGTACGACTAGAAGAGGGGCGGCTGGTGGGGGGGTTGAGCCACAGACCACGTTACACCCCCCCATAGGATTCCCCATGTGGTTCCACAGCTCCACAGGACTGGATACAGGACTGTCTTTCAAGTTTGTCTTATAGCTGTTGTTGTTTGTTCACTTTGTAGGGGTTTTTGTTGGGGTCCACACTCACCCACACAGGGATTGCTTTAGTGGCACACACGGTATTGCTTTCACTCGCGGCACGGGCTTCCCGGGAAGAACAAAGTGGAAGTTAGTTCACCTCTCATATGCCAGGTAGCACTCTCCAGATCCTAATGCTCAATGTATGTGGGCTTAACAACACAATCAAACGGCGGGCAATCCTCAACTACCTGGAGTCCTCTCAGGCAAACATATGCCTACTGCAAGAAACTCGCCTTCTTGCTGAGGACTGCCACAGACTGAAATCTAGGGCCTTTCCCCAGCAATTCTTTTCATCGAGCCCTTCTAAATCGAGGGGGGTTGCTATCCTGGTGGGCAAATCCTTTTGCGGGGCAATCACACGAAATCAGGGGTCGACTGCTAATATATCGGTTTACCATTGCAGATAGGTCACCTGTGATGGGCTCACTATACTCACCCAATGATAAACAAGAAGAGTTCCTGCATAGGGCTATAGAGAGGGTGCCAGGAACAGTGGATCAAAGGGTACTGCTGGGAGGGGATCTAAACCTTGTCTTTGACAACTCGCTGGACAGATCGGCACAGAGATATGACAAGTCCGGTGCAGTGTCAATGGACGGACTGCCGTGTTGGAGCGACTAGGGATAGTGGACATATGGAGAATCAAACACCCACAGTTCAAAGCATTCTCATATTACTCCAATGCCCACAAAACATATGCTAGGTTGGACCACTTTCTAGGAACTAAAGAAATTCTCCCGTTCACTAGGGAGGTAGAAATACACACAGCTACACTATCAGACCATGGGGCGGTAACAGTCTCTCTCTCCCTACCCCCACCCGTGCTCCCTCCCCGATCCTGGCGACTAAGGGACTCCCTGTTGCACCGCAAAGAGGTTAATAAGCAAATCCAACAATCTCTTGAAGATTATCTAACTCATAATGACACCACTGCGACATCCCCGGCGACATTATGATGCGCTCTCAAAGCCGTCATGCACGGGGAGTTCATTGATATCTCCTCTGCAGATAATCAATTGCATAGGGCAAAGAAAGAGGACCTCGCAGGGCAAATCAAACAACTGGAACGCATACATCAGCGCACTGGAGCTCCAAGGGTTTGGCATCAATTATCCAGTATCCGTGCTCAATTAGCTGCACTAGACACGGATAGGGCACAACACTCTGCACTCCGTATTCAGCACTCATATTATATCGGGGGAGACAAATGTGTCAGGCGCCTGGCTACTCCACTCCAGGCCAAAGGGCAAGAGCAGGGCATTGCTGAGCTTTTCTCCCCCATAGGGACCTCGTGACCGAAGGCCCAGACATAGCGAACGCCTTCACGGCCTTTAATGAGCATTTATATGACTGCCAACAGCTAGACGCGGAGATGAGGACATCCGTATTGAGGAGGTCATTTCGGCGATAGCACGCCTCAAGCTTGGGAAGTCGCCAGGCCCAGATGTGATGTTGGCCGCCTTTTATGAGTCCTTCTGCCCCATCCTGGCCCCTATCCTCACAAAACAATTTAACTCCTTTTCGGACCCCGGGTCGATCCCACCTGAAATGCTTAAAGCTTCTATAATAGTTCTGGGAAATATGAACAACGATGCAGCTCCTATCGGCCCATTCATCTTTTAATTGTTGATCTTAAACTTTTCACAAGTTTCATTGCCCCTAGACTTAACACATATCTCCCCTTTTTAGTGGATCCGGATCAAGCAGGCTTTATTCCTCACAGGTAAGCTAGCGATAATACCAAAAGAGCACTACATATCATTGACAAGGCGAACAGGATCCAGGGGGAATATATGCTCCTAGTGGTAGATGCCAAGAAGGCTTTTGACCAGGGCCGCTGGCCATACCTCAACCAAGTGCCGGAGCATTTCGGGATCAAAGACAGGTGTAGGACCCGAATTATCAATTGTTACCCTATTGCGACAGTCCGGGTCAACGGATTTACCTCTTCCCCTTTCTCCATACACAGAGGTACACACCAGGGCTGCCCACTCTCGCCCTTATTATTTGCCCTGTATATGGAGGCTGTGGCCCAGAGGATCCGAGACCACCCGTATATTACAGGATTTCCATTTGGCGGAGATAGACATACAAATAGCCCCCACGCTGGCGATGTCCTGGCATCCCTGGCATCTCCTATGCTGTCTCTTTCGGCCTTTATGAAGAACTAGGGGCCTTTGCGGCAGTGTCGGGGTTCCAAATTAATGTAACTAAATCCCAAGCACTAAATCTCTCTGTGCCTCAGGGGACAGTAGATCTCCTGGCGTCCCAATACCCGTTAATGTGGGCCTCAGAGATCATCTAGTACTATTATACCTCTTCCAGACTTTGCCGCTCTCTCCTCCTCGGAGCACGATTGCCAAACGTCAGTCAGAGCTAGTGCACTTCATCTGGCAAGGTTGAAAACTGCCCATGAAGTGGTCCTTGAGTTATCTTCCCCCAGAGGCCGGAGGACTAGGAATTCCTTTTTTGCAACTCTATTTTAAAGCGGCACAACTGAGATATTTAGTAGATTGGAGCAACCTGGAATCGGAGAAGCATTGGCTTTTCCAAGAGAGGGCTGTGGCGGGCACGGCGCTATGGAAGGTCCCGTACCTTCCCAAAGCACACAGACCCAAAAGTCTGTACATGTCCCCAATAACCCGGGTGACCTTATCAACAAGGGACTCTATTAGCATTAAAATTGGTCTGACCACCTTTCAATCCCCTCTGTGTCCTCTTCTTGAGAATCCGGACTTAACACCGGGCGCAAATGCCTCAGATTTTGCTATCTGGAGGGAGTCAACATGCCGCTCTATGGGTCACTTTTTCGATCCAGATGGCCTGATATCATTCCCCCAGATGCGTGAGAACTTCCGAAATTGGAGCAATTCCACTACCTACAGTTGTTGCCCTCGATTATGCACCCTTCCAATTGCAACAATGCGCAACACCACCTTGCCCAGTATGAAAGGTGGCTCCTGGCTAAATCATCCGACAAAGGCATGAACTCAGAGCTATATGCAATTCTACTTCATACTAAAGTCCATACCTATCACGCCGGGCGGGCACTCTGGGAGGAAGAAATGGGGCGGTTCCTGAGCATGAAAGAGTGGGAGAGTATAGCCTACTGAGCAAACCACACTGCACGCAGTACAGCTCTCACAGAGACTCTAACTAAGATCACCTCATACTGGTACTATAAGCCGGTCTGGATAAATACAATTAAACCCTTATATTGCGTTAGGTGCTGGCGGGGTTGTGGGGACAAAGGGACCCTGATACACATTTTGTGGGAGAGTCCACACCTCCAACATTACTGGTCTCAGGTCATAGATGAAACAGACAAGCACCTCGACACACAGCTCCCAAGATTCTCAACCTATGTGTTGCTTGGTCTCCCAAACCCATTAAAATATCCATCAAAGTCCATCCGGGGCCAAAAGATTGGCATGGCGCTAGAGGCAGCGGCCCAGGCCATCCTGGCCAACTGGGCAATGGCGAACGTACCCACACACACTAAATGGTTACACAGTATATAGCACATTTTAGGAATGGAAAAGATCTCCATGTCTTTAGTAGGGAAGGTAAAGGAGTTTCAAGAGGTATGGAGTGCCTATGTGTCATTACTATCACAGGAATTCTACGAGCTGACATGCCCAAGGTACCTCAGACTCTTACGCTTCTCAGAGGGTCCAAAGCCGGATGGCCACAAGGAGAAATAATATGAAATACAAGTATGTATGTATGTATTTAATGCTTGTTAAGCGCGGTTGTCACCCAGAGGGTATCCTGGCGCTGAGATCAATTCAACCATCCGATGTATGCTTTAAACTACTCTTGGAAAAAGATGTGTTTTGAGATCCCTTTTAAAAGAAACCAGATCTTGTCTGCTCCTCAGCGTCAGAGGTAAAGTATTCCATATTTGGCGGCTGCAAAGCTAAAAGCGCGGCCACCCATTCTCACTCTGTTTATCCTAGGAATTCTCACTAGGAACGCCGAGGCGGATCTCAAAGGTCTGGCAGCTTAGTACAAAGAGAAAAGGTTTTGCAGTGGTATTGGTCCTTGTCCATGCAGAGCTCCAAAAACCAGACATAGAGCCTTGTAGGTGATCCTCTGCTGGACCGGTAGCCAATGAAGATCAGCCAGAGCCCCAGAAGATGAAGCCGAACGCAGGAGGGACAGAGCTAATTTAGCCGCCATATTTTGGATCCTTTGTAACTTGAGAATCAGGGTCTTTGGAGCTCCCAGAAGTAGTGCGTTACAGTAGTCTAACCTACTGAGAATGGAACTACGCACTACCTCTGCTCTAGCTTCCCGAGGAAGGAGTGGTAATATCTTCCGAAGAGCGCGGAGCAGACCCATACAAGTCCCTACAGTCCTGTTCACCGAGGCATCAAGTTGTAAGTTTGGTTCAAACACAACTCCCAGATTACGAGCCGATTCTGCGGCCTCCACCGAACCTGGTATAGAAGTAGGCCAGAAATCTTCCAGCAGAGCACGAGGGAGTCGGTCTAAGGAGCAATGCAATATCTCCGTTTTCGACCCTTTGAATTGGAGTGACTTGGCTTGCAACCACTCTGCTGTGGCCGACATACAATGGTGAAAAGTGTCCCTCGAAACCACCTCAGAACCCTCAAAAGAGAAAATCAATTGCGTGTCATCGGCATAATTGATGACTTGTATGCCGAATGACTTTATAAGTTGTATCAGAGGTTGGAGGTGCAGATTAAAAAGGATTGGGCTTATCGCAGATCCCTGGGGGACACCTTGGTTCACCTGTCGTATGGCAGAGCGAAAAGGTGGTAACGCCACAGCTTGTTGTCTGTTGCCGAGATATGATGTTAACCAGGATAGGGCCAGGCCGGTTATTCCCGCATTTCGAAGACCACCCAGTAGGACCTCATGGTTCACCGTGTCGAACGCGGCCGATATGTCAAGCAGCACTAAAAATGCTGACTTGCCCCTGTCGACACGCGTTCGCAGATCGTTCAACACGGTGACCAGAGCAGTCTCAGTACTATGGGCCGGTCTGAAGCCAAATTGGGCTGCGTCCAGGCAGAAGTTGGTTTCCAGGAAGTTGGCCAAGGCTCTCGTAACCCACTTCTCCATAATTTTTATCGCAAATGGAAGGAGCGAAATAGGCCTGTAATTGGCTGAGCAGAGAGGGTCCAAGGTAGCCTTTTTTAATAAAGGTGTTACTATTGCCAACTTTCAACTGTCTGGAACTGATGCTGTAGCCAACGATTGGCAACAAATTGAATGTAGCGGGGGAGACAGCTCGTCTTGAAAGGCCTTCCAAATCTTATGCGGCATAGGATCTAGGGGCGAACCTGAAGATACGCAGTTGGCCAGTGCGCAAAATTCCTCCAGTGAGGGAGCAGGGAAGCTTAGCAACTGGGAGGTCCCCTCCTTGTTTTTACTCTCTTCGGATTCCAGATGACAAAGGGATACCGAAGGAGGAAGCAAAGATGGTGCATGCTGTCTGGAGGCTTCTAGTCCATTCAGAATGTTCCTAATTTTTTCTTCAAAAGCGAGGGCTAAGGAATCACAAAGTTCCTGAGACGCAGGAGTAGATGATACAGCGCATGAGGGATTGGATAAGCTTTTAACCAGTTTGAACAAGGTTTAAAAGTGGGTGAGTTGGGCTGGGAAGGGGTTGCGGTTTGCAGGAGGAGGGCTTTTCTTTTGTTTTTTGTTCTGTACCAACTGCAGATAAGTACTAAGTGCCCAATTGCCGGGAGGTTGCTACCTCCTTTGACTCATTTCCCTGCTGTATTGGTTTGTTATTCTTTTCTGAAATGCTAATAACAGATTTAAACCATAAAATGTTTATTTGAACTATCGTGCTCTAGTATGCAGAATATGCGCCACAATAAGTAAGAAGATGCCTAACACAAATACGGTTAGCATAATAAGTAATCCATAAATCATAAAAGGAGCTCTTATAACATTAGACAGGGTAGACTACCCCCATCCCCTTTTACAGAAATAAAATGATTATATATCAGAAGATCTTTTGCTTCCTTCTGCCCGTTTCTGACTTTTGACTTTATAGCGCGGGGATGCCTCCGGGTCACCAGGCGCTCTATAAATCTCTAAATAATAATAATAATAATAATCTATAGGTGTTTGCTGCGGATCCCATACCTTAGCATGGACAGATGAAAGTTCTACATCTCAGATGTAGTTGCAATCTTCTCTCTTAAAATCTCTCCCCAAGTCTTTTTGCATGTCTGTTATTATACCTATATGACAAAAAGTACATGTCCCCAAACAACAGCTGTATTTCTGTGTTTAGTCTAGGTGCTAGTGCCTGACCAGAACAGAACAGTGGCATTGTTGTATGACCTTGTCTAGGGTGTTCAGACTAAATCCTGAGAAAGAACAGAACACAAAAATAACTGCAGAGTCTGTGTCAAAGTACAGCGTGGCAAAAGCAAAAAACTTTCAGACAGTAACGTGCGCTGAGCAGACTGCAACATGCTCAGGCTAACATATGGAAAATAACAATGGGCTTGCACGGAACACATGACAATAGCATTGCACCTACGCTAAGGCACAATTTTCTTTTCAACTACTGTATTTTGTGTCAGATCCTCTCCAAATAAAATGGCAGTTTAAGTGGGGTTGACTTTTATAGCAGTTGCTGTGGATAAAGTTTAACCAAGCTTAGATTTTGTGAGAGATGCTGGAGAAGCAGGAAATCTTGTGGGATCTGCAAGAGTAAACTTTGTAATCTGCAAGCAGTATCAAACATTGAGACAACCAGCACTTCCAGGCTCCATAGAGCAGTGAATATCCCAGCTGATTCCATTGTATTGTATTGTAAGGGGTGCTTATAGAGCGCACTGACACCATGGGTTTCCTGGCGCTGGGTGGACATGGAGAGTACAGAGGGACTAGACAGTCCATAGACTGACCTTTAATAGCCCTTGTCCTGATGAGGCCCCTATCTGTTGGGCTGAAACGCGTCGACATTATTAAGAAGACACCATCAAAAATGTATGTTGCAAAAATAGATCAATAAGGAGTGCTTAAATAAGAAAGGTTTAAATAATATATACCTTCTAGGCTCCTGCTCTGTTTTTTGGTAGATCTTGCTTTATAGGAATGCTCTTTATACTTTAATAAGCATCAGGTACTGCTTCTACCTTCTGGTTTTAGCGCGTTGTTACGAGCGCTGTGTTTTTAAATTTCCTACTTGGTTTGTTTATACCAGCGCTTATTTTATTTTTTCTCTGCTTTCTGCAGGACCTGGGTAAAGAGTTCCCACCTCCCTCTTACCGCATTTAAAAGCAAAACGCACCGCCGCTTTGGCGGGTCCGGGTTCCGAGGGTGGTCCAGTTATTCTGATTTAGGCGCCATCTTGGATTGGGGCTTTGGCGCTTTTGGCGGGCGCCATCTTGGAGCGTTTTGACGCTCGCTCGGCTCCAGGGTACGCCTATTTAAAGTCGTCCTCTCCGCGCAGCGGGAACGCGCAGTGGGACGCCGTCGCTTAGCCGGAGTCGTGCCTGAGTCCTGCCCGTCTGCGCCCATCCGCGCTAAGGACGCGCAGGCCTCGGGCCAGGCCCTGCTAGTGCGGGGTGGGGGCTGTCGATCCCAGCCATGTTGGTGTATTCCAGCGAAAGTCTGCGGGACATGGGACGTCGGACTGTTAGTTGCAGCCTTCCTCCTATACATCCTTTAGCTGGCCCCTACCACTGTGCCTGCTGCCGGTGGACTTTGGATCTTCCTACCTCCATTTTACTCACTAACCCGGTGGCGGATCTTTGTAGCAATCGCCCTGAGCATGCCCTCCGCATCTTCAGTCTCAATGCCAGGTCTCTGGTGTTACATCATCAGGCCGTATATGACCTGTTACAGGAAGAGGCCCCGGACATCGTGGCAATCACAGAGACGTGGCTGAAGGATGACGATGCGGCCATTATCAATCTGGCATTCCCCTCTGACTTTTCTGTCTTTACCCTTAATCGATCTACTAGGGGAGGGGGTATTGCTCTTGCTATTCGATCCAGCTTTACTTGCAGCTGGTCGGCCCTGACCATCGCGGGATGCGAAAGTGCGGTGTTTAAGATTCTAGTCACCCCACATTTCTCACTCTCGGGGATGGTGGTTTATCATCCCCCTGGGAGCGAAGTGGCGTTTAGAGCTGCCTTTCCCGATGTGGTTAGCTCCTTGGTGGTAGGCTGTCCCAATTTTTCTATCTTGGGGGACCTCAACCTACATTTCGATAAACCTAACATCCCTACGGTCAGTGGCATTCTTGCGGACTTGGAGGCCCTTCAGCTGGTGCAATTGGTTCGTCAGTCCACTCACACCGGGGGCCACACTTTAGATCCTTTTTTCACCAACTTGGCAGATGCTTCTGTCACTGCCGTCTCACCCCTTAGCTGGACAGACCATTGTTTGGTTGCCATCTGTACCCCCTTGCCGGGAAGGATCATTATCCCCCCTGCAAAACTGGTCGTAAGGCGGCATTGGAGTAAATTACGGCTGGAGGACTTTCATCGTGTCCTCGCCGCGGAGCCATTAGATCCTTTTGTAACTGTTGACACAGGTTACGATGGGTTCTGTGCTTGGATCTCCAAGGGGTTTGACGCCCTTATTCCTCTTACCGCTTGTAAGATCAGCTCTAGGGACTCTAGTCCGTGGTACGACGGCGCCTTACGTGCACTCAAGGGTACCTGTAGGCGAGCAGAGAGGGCTTGGCGGAAGGCGTACGATATTGGGGAAAAAGCTATTTATCTCGCCTCCGTCAAATCTTACCATCGGTCTGTTTGCCGAGCTCGGGCAACTTACTACTCTGCCGAAGTTGGCAACAGCTCCAACCCCTCTAAAACCATCTTTAAACTGATGAAGGATCTTTTAGCTAAACGGCCCTGTGCTCCGACGACTGGTTCCACCGCTCACTGTGAGGCCCTTGCTTCGTTTTTTCAGGATAAGGTCCATAACATCTATAAGACCTTTCCTTCTACAGGGCCTCCAGTGGAGTCTCCGATTAACATCTATGGAGATACCGTTTTGCACGCGCTGCCCCTGTTGTAGTGTAGTTCCTATTTTCCCAATAGGCTCTGCGCATTGGAATAGTACCTACAGCAGTAAAGGCCTAGGCCAGACGTTAACTAGGTCTACTACTGTCGATACTAGACTTAATTTTTGGGTTTGCCAGCTAAGCTCAGAGTTCGCTAGAAACTTTCTCGAATGTTCAAGGAAGGATTAACTCCCCTGATTAGACAAGAAGGGATTTAGTTTCTGACAACCATAGAACATGACAACTTTGCTCTCCCCTAATCAAGAGTCAATCTCAAGAGTCGTGTGAGCACAAGGCAATTATTTTACTCAGTCAGTACGTGCATTCTTAGTCTCATCAGAATGTAGAGAAAAGGAAGAGACGGGCGTGTTCAATAAAAAGATGTTATTTATTGATCAGTCTCTTTTCTCGTACAAGAGAAATGGATCGATATTATTGCAATACTTATAGTTAAGTAAAGTGCATACATTAGAAGCAATAGTATAAAATAATACTGTAAAAACATTGATATGGTTTCTGAGCCATATGATGTTTAAAATGATTAAAATATATTTACATACACATATACATTTGACTAAACGTGCTCAACTGGTGTTTCTAAATACGCCTACCCCGTGTACCTGACCTAAGTCTAATGCGTGGGCGGGAATAGAAAGTTACAGTTTAAGTTAAGTTTGTTTTTGCCAAGTGAATAACTAAAGAATTCTCTAGGAGGGGTTATTCAGTTCTGTACCTGGAATTTAGGATGAATGAGGAATGGTATCTCTTTCTCTGCTCTCGATATTCCAGGCTGCCTGCGAGGGCTACCCGGAAGCGCCGGTGCTGGGTCTCTCGGCTTGAGATAGCAGCGCGTCTCTCAGCGCGTCAGGAAGGCGGGGCTGCTGCCAGCGGGGTCTGCTTCTGCTCTCGGCTTCGGCAAGTGTGGCTGCTCCGTCTTGTCACCACGCGTGTGTTTTGCATAGGGCAAGATCGGCAATATTTATACCTTAAAGGTGCCGGGATTGACGTAAGGATGGACATAGGTACGTCAATAAAGATGTCATACGACTTGCTCGTTAGCACATTCTTTACTAAAGTTCTCTGTGAAATCAAAACAATGGCCGCACGGATTATCCAGGTTGTCATAGGTTTGATTTGTTATGAGAACGTCGTATGCCTTATCAGGGGCTGGAGGAATATCGCTTGTCTAATTAGATCTCAAGCGTTATGACCTAATCAGATAACACGTTCCTGTGCCGTAGTGTGACTGCGTCAGATAACGGTATCTGCATCATGGGGAATTTCTTGCCTCATGGGCTGACTGTTAGTTAACTAGCTAGGTAGTTTAACCAGAATAGGGTCAGGAATAGGGGGATCGATTCAGAACCTATAGAAATACACGACACCCACTCCACGCTAACTATGGTCATATCTACTAATCTATGCATAGTATAACATAGTACAACATACTATAGAGTATAGTGTATACCTTACCACCCCAAAATACATAAATGCATTTTGAAATTTTCAAATATACTGAAAAATTGCAGTCATATATATCGTATGCACTTAAGCTATGAATCAAATGCAAAAGTAAACACCCATTGTTATGCATTATTGTTTGTTGGTATATGAGAAATACACATGAAATGGCTCTTAATATGGCTATACAGAAAAAAAGTCGAAACCATTTCATCACATAAAATATATTGTGAACATACCAGTGGGCAGCTAAAGTCTATATAAAGTCTATAAAGAATCTAAAAAAATAGAAATCTTAGTTCTCTAGGAATAGTTTCTTACTTTAAGCAGAAGATCAGTGTCCCGGGAAAAAATATATAGAAAAATATTTTAGGGGCTTGCTGAAAAAAGTTGCTGTCCGTGAACTGGATTGTAATTGTTCATGTGACTTTATTATTAAAGTTGAAGGCCGAATTCAGGGAACGCCGCGTGCGAGTTTACTCAAAAGTCTCTATTTCTGTTCCGGAGAGAACATCATATCATTCAGGCTTTCGAAAAAACTGTCAACAGCTTCATGGGAAAGTTCCACTAAGTCGGAAATAGGGGTAACCATGCATTCGTGCGCATGATTGTCTCCATTGACATTCTGATTTGCATTGCTGACAGAAGGTCGTACCTGTTCGATGCTGCTTTCATCTTGAACTTCACTACTCTTCAATCGCAGTGGTGAAGATTCCAGGAATGCCGTCATCAGAATTGGCAGCCTTTGAGGGCAGCACAGTGCGTGAACCTTGGTAGGAACCAACAGTGTATCTGCATCCACTGGCGCATCCGATTGTAGCGTCAGACAGGTGTCTAACACGCATTCTTCTCCGCATAGCAGACACCTTAGTACAGGTAAAACACACCTTTGCCACATTGGTCGAAATGATAGAAACCAAGTCATGTTTAGGTCTCTAAGCCGGGAGAGTCCCAGGATTTTTGATATCCGGTCCCGGTATCCAATGGCTAGGATCGTATCTTCCATTGTCGTGAGATTTTGTTCTGTGACATGGGTTGCCATAACGAAAAATAAGGACCAGGAATAGGATTCCTGCAATTAGTCCTAGGATCAGGGGAAGTCCGCCAAAAATCGAATGGACGAAGTCTGGAAAAATACCCAGTATGGCTTTGAATGGTGTTAATGCCATCGAAAATACTGTCTTAAATACCTTTGAGACCCCTGTGGTATCAGAAATATTTAAGATTTCGCTCAGGATTTCCGCGAAATGTACGGGGGAATTGGTTGATAATAATGTATGTATCTCTGCAGTCGTCCTTGCGACTTGTAGATCATACGTTTCTTTAGATGACGTGAGCCTTGTAGGCGTCTGAAGAAGCACTGTTTTCATTCTGCTTAAAGTGTCTATTCGAATAGAAGTAATTTTCAGACCGGGCCATGCCCTTGCCTCCCTGTCTGGAAAGGAGCTGGGGAACAAAGAACGTCCACAGCACTTGACCTTCGCCGTCGTAGTGACGAGATAAGGAGTCCCGGGCATAAGACTACAGCATCTGTAGAATAAGAATGTAACTCCCATTATAGAGTCTTTGAAAGAATGGTTCTATTTCAGTTGCAGGTGCGCCTTGCTGGTGACATGAAAGGTTGTATGAATTCCCTTCACAGGCTCCGTGCAAACTAATACCGTTACACAGAAGCGTGCCGCTCAGTGACATAGCACAATTGTTGCCACTAAGAAACACTTTCTGTCCTTTGTTACTGACACATGCATGTGAATAGGGCAGGTTCCAAGTTGTTTTAAGGTACCCTTTTCCCAATTTCTCGTACATGCCAGCCTGTATATATTTTTGGCAGTATTGAAACCTGAAGGTTGAGATTGGAATATTTATGATTCCGTGTATTATCCATTCACTGACAGGTCGTTCTGACATTGTCATTGGTAATCTTTCTAGTTTTTCAATGCTCAAGATTGTATAATCAGCACCCTTCTGCGCCATACCGATTTGTCTATCAGTAAGGTTAAAGATTTGGAATAGTGACGTTGTGTTGATTAAACGCCAAGGCACATAGCCTGAACGCAGATTTTGTAACGTCCAACCAAGCTGTACAATAGAACGCAATTGTGACTGACCATGTTGTAATAATAGTAAGTCTTGCGATAATATATCGATTGCTGAAGACACAATGCTGTCCAATGAAAAAATTCTGGAGGACAGAGTCATTAACCCATTGTCCACTACAGAAAGTGATTTTTCCAAATTAATACGGTCAATTTCCCGTATTCTTTCTGCTGTCTCAATTTGAGTAACCTTCCAGGCCTCATTGTATGCTGCATATACAGAGGCTGCTATGAAACGCTTATGACGCTGTTTGCGTGGTCCCAGTATGAAATCACGCAAGTCAGCACCATCAGTAAGTAAAGTTAGGTGTTGCTTAATTTCAGGCAGTGTGGAATACTGTAGCCATTGGAGGCATAATTTGCCCACACTGTAGGTTGTTATTATCCCTGGGTGATGTCTTTGAGGATATCTAGGGTCTGGCCTGTTCATTTTGAAACCCTGTGTTTTATTCAGGAATCTATCTTGACAGTTATTTGTATCTGTGGGCCAGATCAACCATTGTTTCCAATCAGGATGTGTTCTGTTTTGGTTAAGTATATGGTTTATGTCTATTTCTTCATCTGTATCAGAGTTATTGCTAAACATTGTTGGCTTTGGAATAGACAGGTTATTTAAATCTTTGATTTTTGCTAGGCCAAGACAGGTGGTTTGTTGGACGGTGTCATTTAAAAATATCATTTGTTCTGGGATCATGCAGGCTCTAAACAAAGCTTCTAAACCCTGTACTTGCCATTCTTTTGTACCCCAAACACTTTTCAAATCAACATGTTTGTCCCAATAATCAAATCCAAAAGTATTCATTTTTTCAAAGAAAGAATCTGAATATATCAATTTTGTGTTGGTTATCATGGTTTTCATCCCTGTCTTGTTTGACAATTTGTAATAAAATGTTTCAGCATTAGTTATGTTAAAACCTGAAAAATATGAATATTTGTCATATACGGTTCTAGAGCTCCCTTTTGGAGGTGTAGCACAATGTTCCCATTGATTATAACTTAAAACATTTCTAGGTTGTGCAGATTTATGCAAGAAATGGTTACCATAGTGGTTATAGCAATACATACTATCATAATTTGTAGAACCCTGCAAATAATCATGTTTTGTAAATTTAGCAGACATTACTAAGTCAGACATCATATTGTTAATACTTTCAAAGTCCCAATCATCAGCAAATGAGTTTGGTTTTGCAAAGTCACTCAAAGAGATCTTGATTTGGTGTGGATATTTCAGGATCTCGACCGGACCATAAATTTCATAGTCAGTGTTGTCCCAGGCTACCCCACCAGGTATTGGAATTGCTGTGAAGTTGGCTGAAGAAAGTTCTGAAGAAAGTTCTCGTTTCTCGACGTGTGAAGATGTGTGTGGTTTGAGGACCAAGTTGATGTTCTGACTTGCTGTGTCCATTTTAGCATATTTTCCCTCAATGAAGCGTCCCAAGGTAAATACCATGATGAGCCAAAGTATGAGGATAAATGCACCAAAACCCACCCAAAATTCAATCCATGGAGAAATCAGATATGTTTCTTTTAGTTGTTTCAAAAGCTCCTTTGCTTTGTCTTTAAAGGATTTTGATGATGGCTGTGTCTTTTGTTCGCTGAAGCCTTCAGAGGAATCATCGAAGTTGATGAAGTAACCGGATGCAGTTCTGTCAATTGTTCCAATTGGTTCAGGATTTTTGTTTCTTGCATTTTCACTTGGTACTTCTGTATAGATTGGTGTGTCTCTACTAAATGTCTTTATTTGGGTTTTCAGAGGTCTAAGTTCTATTGCATTGTTGCATAGTCCTTGTTGTTCTTCTGTAGGCGTTTCGAATGTGATGAGCCTCTTTGTTAGGACCTCTGTACTGGTAGCAAACCTTGGTGTTCTGCTACTTATTGGGAGTCCACTTGGCCTACTGTTTGTTATCGGCCACATGTTGTGGTTTTACCAGGTCGATGGATACAACTCGGTTCTCCTTTTTTCCAGCAAGTGGCGGTAGTACAACTGATCTTGTCCCGTTGACAGACAAGACAGGAACTGCTTTTCTGTAAGAAGGCCCAAATTCCTTCTTTACCGCGATCTTTTCCCTGACTAGATCCCCGACTTTTGGAATCCAGACAGGTCTTGCTGGGACAGGTGGTGAATCTTCAGTGGTTGTTGGCTGTTGTTTCAACTGTATGTTGCTCAGGTCTTTTCTTGTTTTGTTTAAGTCCTGCAAAATAGCCAAACGGTCTTTGACATCAAAGGTTTTTTCTGTTACCACTGAAGTCTGACTATCAAGGTCAGAGATCAACATCCTAGTTCCGAATAATAATTCGTACGGACTGAATCCCTTCAGAGAATTTCTTGGCAAGTTATTTAGACTACGTTGGACACTTATTAGATGTTTGACCCACCCAGCTCCCGAACCTAATACCTTTGCCGTTATAGATTGCTTTATGTCACGGTTTTTTCTTTCAACAATTCCGTTCCCCTCAGGGTGAAATGGACAAGAGTACCGCAATTGCACGCCCATGCTGACCATGGCCTCCTTATAAGCCCGAGAGCTAAAAGCAGGACCATTGTCCGAATGCAGAATGCCAATTGCGTATGTGCCGATAAAGACCCGCAAATCTTTTATAACAGTTCTGGCGTCAGCCGTTCGCTGGGGCCACATCCATATGAATCTCGTGCATGAGTCCACTGCGACCAAGATATATTTATAGTTACCGTCCCTTTGTAAGGGACCGCAGTGGTCTAGATAAACACAGGCTAATGGTTTATCCGAGATTAGAAGGGGCGTCTGTGCTGGACGTCTCACAGTTGATACTTTCATTTTTTGACATATTTCACATGCTAGAACATAGTTCCTTGTTTGTCTTCTCATTTGCGGCCACCAGTATCTCTGTTTTAATAATGATACTGTGGCTGAGACGCCAGCATGGGTAGAAGCAAGCCCTTCGTGTGCCGCTATTATTAGTCCTAATCTGTGTTCCATGTTTGGAATTGCCCTATCCCCCACTCCAGGGATTTGAGCAAAAGGAACATTGTTTTCATCTGTTATGTATGAGTACTTTAATGGAAAGCCTTTAGGGAGTGGTTCTATCGAATCCTTTTCAGAAGCGCTGACAGCTTGTAATATTTCGCTGTCTATTTTTGTTTTTGACCGGGTGATGGCAGCTACGGAAGCCGTTTGCACAGCTGCCTTCGCGGCCTCATCAGCCAATGAATTCCCTGCAACGTGAACGCCATCACGTTGATGACTCAGTGTATGTATCACGTGAGTCTTTGGTAGTTCTTTTTGTAAAAGAGCTACTTGTTCCCATAGCATTTTATGCTTGATTGTGCCTCCTTTCGCATCCTTGAAACCATTTTGAAGCCAGATCTGCAAGTATTCATTATAAGATTGAACGCAATAATACGAATCGCACACTATGAGTGTGGGGAATTCTCGATCGGTATTTTCAAGCGCCATCTTGAATGCTAGTAATTCAGCTCGCTGAGCTGTGCAATCTCCTAGAGATTGGGTCTTAGTTAGGGTTGGTTTAAATTTCCCTTCGTGCCAACGACCTTTAACAATCGCGCACGCAGCACTGTAAGCTTGTTTACCCCCTACTGCGGGTTGTGCTGATCCGTCTGTATATATTATACAGCCGTATTGGTCTAGAGGCAGAATTTCGGTTGGCAGAGGACATTCGAATTCATATTGTAGAAATTCTTGTGTTTTTAAGTAAGGATCAAATTCGTACACCACGTCTGTTGCAGCAAGAGAGTTAGCCCATTGTATCCATCTCGGATGGAGTGCTTTCGCATTTGGAATGCTTGCCTTTGTTACTGCCTCTAAGGCTGGTATTGGTGTCACGATTATTATTCGTTTACCTTGTGCCAGGGCTCGTTCTTTTGCTATAGCTGTCTGTGTTGCTGTAAGAATTTTTTCCGTTGGGCTAAATTTCATTTCAGCCTTAGTGTACAAGTGCGATTTAAATGCAATTGGTACCTTATCTCCCTCATTAGAGGTTAGGTATGTGAATCCGCATCTCCCTGGGATGACTCGGATCACAAGGTTGCGTGTATTATCACGGGTTTCTAATTTTGTTTTAATTAGCATGTCTGTTTGTAAGGATCTCAAAATTTCTGTGTGTGTTTGAGTCCAACTTGATCTTTTAAAGTCTGGTTTAATTAGATCGTAAAGGGGCTTGACCCTTTCTGCGTAATTAGCAATGTAAGTTCTTCCGAAATTTAGGAAGCCTAGAATTGACTGTAGGTTTTTTAGTGTTTTAGGAGCTTGGATTACGGCACATTTCTCTAGGAAATTGTCTGCCAGGCTTTTGCCTTCACTTGATAACTCATATCCTAAGAATAGGACCGTCAGATGGGCAATTCTGGACTTTTTGAAGTTGAATTTGTAACCCTCTGCAGCGAAACCAAGTATTATGGTGTTCACTCTTTTCAAGTGAGTTTCCAAGTCATCATCTGTTAAGTAAATGTCATCGACATAAGATAATGCTTCATCATCATATAGTTGTAGTAATTCTGTTACTCTCGCTGAGAATACCCCCGGGCTGTTCTTGTACCCCTGGGCTAACCGACAGAATTGTTTTTGAGTGCCATTTACTGAGAATGCAGTTAAATATCTGCTCTCTGGTGCTATGTTTTGACAAAAGAATCCATTGGAGATGTCCAAGGTTGTTTTGTATTTTTTGCGCACTATGTTATTCATTAGTGCAGCACTGTGTGAGTTTTGCACTGCAAAAGTTTTGCAACATGTGTTAAGGTGTCGGTAATCCAAAACTAGACGGTACGAATTGTCTGGTTTGGAGACCGGAAACAAAGGATTGTTCATTTGTGAGGTGCAAGTTTCAATCACCCCTTGGTATTCTAGCTGATCTAGTATTTCATTTACTTGTTTTTTAGCTTCTTGCTTAATTGGGTACTGCCTTTGTGCAGTTGGTTGTGATTTTAACTGGACTTTGTGAGGAGGAGAATCCTCATCCCATCCTACATGATTTTTATATAAAGCAGGTGCTAAGGCCACTGCCCACTTTCTAGCAAGTGTGTATTTTTTATGAATCGGTATTTGATTCGAGAAGGCAGGCATAATTACTTCTTCGCCATGAGGGCACTCCCTGACAAACTCCGGTGGCCAGTCTTTTTCAGCTAGAAGGATGTCATAGCCTTTGGATAGGTTATCCCAAAATAGTCCCCTTATTTTCCTAGTCTTATCTCCCTCTATACGTAATGTTATCTCGTATATTTTGTGGGGCTTGCTAACTCTGGTATCTGCAGTTTCCACTTGAAGGTATTCATTCGTGTCCACTGTCTCCAGATGATTCATAAGGACTTTGCGAGCTATGCTCACCTCTGCTGCGCTGTCTAGCATTGTCTGAGCCCACTCTCCGTTTTTCAATTGTGTCCTCAGTATTCTCGGCATTGTTAACTACCTTGATACTGGCTACCTTCTTTTTTGGAAATTGTGATTTCTTTTTCAGTTGAGCAGGTTCCTTGTCTTTGGACTTGGCGTGCTCTTCTGATCGTCCTCTTCTTTCCGATTTCTGCGAGGAATTCTGAAAAGATTGAGAGGGACGTGTATCAATGTCTTGATATCTATCAGGTTTTTTAATATTATCCCTATTTCTAAGGTTATATCTATTCCCAGAGGGTTCACTCTGAGGTGACCTTTGTCTCGGGTTTGGAGATTTCTCTCTTCGCCTAGGAGACCTTCCTCTGGACTGGAATTTCTTTTCTTTTGGATTGGATTGTTTGTTTCCATCCCAGTTCTTTTTTGGTGAATTATTATTATTAAAAAATATTTTTTCTGGACTTGTAGTCAGTTGCGGTTTTACCGGTATTCCACCTAGACTATCTCTGCCTAGTTCTTCATAGGATTTTTCTATGATTCTGGCAATTTCAGCTGGTTGGTCTGCTATATCTGTCTCTTTTAACCTCTGGCGGATCGCCACGTTTGCTGCTTCACCTTTTATGTTGGCTAGTAATATAGCCGAGACCTGCTTGAAGTCTTTCAGTAATTTCATACCAAGAGTTAAAGCAGGTTCTGGACCGTATTCATCTTGAATTTGTTTTAGCACATCTGGTATCACCGAAATGGATGGGACACCGTGCGTTTTTGTGTAGATGGAAGCAAAGACTGTACCCCAAGTGTCACAGTCCTCAATGTGTGGTGCGATTCCCATTGGGAGACATATAGTCAGAATCCTGTGTTTTTCTAGCGGGGTGGTGTCAGGAAACACCGCCTCTATTTGGGTGATTTTCTGTGCCAACCAGAATGGTATCTGTTCCCGTTTAGCTGGAACCTTACCTAGGCAGGATTGGATGTTCTGTGGTGTAATTTTATTTGTGTTCCCCTGGTGAGAGGTCAGCTGTGGTAGTTTAATCGCTGGCTGAATTGTAGAAGTCCGCATTACATACTGAACTAATTGTCTGTGAATTTTTAGTAGTTGTTTTAGCTGTATTAATAGCTCTGGTGCAGGCATCTCGTCGATGTCTGGATGTGGTGTGTATCCGGCTAAGACCGGCCACGTTGCTCCTGGTCTTCCTAAAGGACCGAGCCTTGTAATGTGATTATTATGTTTTAGGGCGCCATCAAATAAGAGCAAATGCTCTTGGAATTTGAGTGGTACTTCCACCTCCTCGAAAGGAGTGTACGTTTCTGGAGGAACCTCTATTTTGTAATAGTGGAAGTACTTTGTTACAGCATTTGCTGCTGGAAAATGTATCCATGTATAGTATACCTCTGTCTGCCGATATTCGTGTGCCTCGATTACGAATATGACTGTGCCACCTCTAGGTGTCAGTCCATTTTCTATAAGTTTTAAGGTTATAGATCTCCTTTTGGCGACCGGAATGAGTATTATATCCGCGTCCGCATCTAGTGCAGCATTATCAGCTGCTGCTATTTCAGCCGCTAATCTAACTGCTTCTCTTTCTCCATCACTGTCTCCCATTTTACAGACAGGATGGTATTATGTTTATTTGCAGATCAGGTTTCTTTATGGAAACAGAGATTAGGTGCACAATATTTTGGAACTGTTTTATCCTTCAACGTTGACTATACCAAGAACCATACATAGGAGTTCCCTCCTGCGAGGTTTTGGAGGATTTTATAACCTTTCACCCACTCCAGACGTCTTTGGAGTATTTGGGAAAAGGGGTCTGAGTGAGAAAGCACGACTGAGTTACTCTAAATGTCTTACGTTAGTTTTATCGCCCTTTCCAAACGCGTTGGGCGCCATGTAGTGTAGTTCCTATTTTCCCAATAGGCTCTGCGCATTGGAATAGTACCTACAGCAGTAAAGGCCTAGGCCAGACGTTAACTAGGTCTACTACTGTCGATACTAGACTTAATTTTTGGGTTTGCCAGCTAAGCTCAGAGTTCGCTAGAAACTTTCTCGAATGTTCAAGGAAGGATTAACTCCCCTGATTAGACAAGAAGGGATTTAGTTTCTGACAACCATAGAACATGACAACTTTGCTCTCCCCTAATCAAGAGTCAATCTCAAGAGTCGTGTGAGCACAAGGCAATTATTTTACTCAGTCAGTACGTGCATTCTTAGTCTCATCAGAATGTAGAGAAAAGGAAGAGACGGGCGTGTTCAATAAAAAGATGTTATTTATTGATCAGTCTCTTTTCTCGTACAAGAGAAATGGATCGATATTATTGCAATACTTATAGTTAAGTAAAGTGCATACATTAGAAGCAATAGTATAAAATAATACTGTAAAAACATTGATATGGTTTCTGAGCCATATGATGTTTAAAATGATTAAAATATATTTACATACACATATACATTTGACTAAACGTGCTCAACTGGTGTTTCTAAATACGCCTACCCCGTGTACCTGACCTAAGTCTAATGCGTGGGCGGGAATAGAAAGTTACAGTTTAAGTTAAGTTTGTTTTTGCCAAGTGAATAACTAAAGAATTCTCTAGGAGGGGTTATTCAGTTCTGTACCTGGAATTTAGGATGAATGAGGAATGGTATCTCTTTCTCTGCTCTCGATATTCCAGGCTGCCTGCGAGGGCTACCCGGAAGCGCCGGTGCTGGGTCTCTCGGCTTGAGATAGCAGCGCGTCTCTCAGCGCGTCAGGAAGGCGGGGCTGCTGCCAGCGGGGTCTGCTTCTGCTCTCGGCTTCGGCAAGTGTGGCTGCTCCGTCTTGTCACCACGCGTGTGTTTTGCATAGGGCAAGATCGGCAATATTTATACCTTAAAGGTGCCGGGATTGACGTAAGGATGGACATAGGTACGTCAATAAAGATGTCATACGACTTGCTCGTTAGCACATTCTTTACTAAAGTTCTCTGTGAAATCAAAACAATGGCCGCACGGATTATCCAGGTTGTCATAGGTTTGATTTGTTATGAGAACGTCGTATGCCTTATCAGGGGCTGGAGGAATATCGCTTGTCTAATTAGATCTCAAGCGTTATGACCTAATCAGATAACACGTTCCTGTGCCGTAGTGTGACTGCGTCAGATAACGGTATCTGCATCATGGGGAATTTCTTGCCTCATGGGCTGACTGTTAGTTAACTAGCTAGGTAGTTTAACCAGAATAGGGTCAGGAATAGGGGGATCGATTCAGAACCTATAGAAATACACGACACTGTTGACATCTGAGGGGTTCGACATCTTGGCTAAGCAGGTTAAATCGGGGTCCCCCGCTGACCCGCTTAGTTCGACTCTTTTTAGAGATCAGTCGTTCGTGGGACGGACCGTGGTAAACTCCTTGATTAACATCTCGTTGGAGTCCGGCACGGTTCCCCTTAGCTGGAAGCGGGCAGTGGTTTCTCCCATCTTAAAGAAACCCTCACTGGACCCAGATAAGCCAGAAAATTATCGGCCTATCTCCCTGCTTCCTTGGCCAACCAAGGTGTTGGAGGCCCATGTCAACAAAGTTCTTTCGGCCCACCTTATCCAGGCTAACATCTTGGACCCCACCCAGAACGGCTTCCGTGCTGGTCACAGCACGGAGACCGCCCTCCTCTCCATGGCGGAACATCTTCGCACGGTGATGGATGCGGGGCAGACAGCGGCGCTCGTTTTATTAGACCTGAGCGCCGCGTTTGATACTGTCTCTCATCCCATCCTGTTGCATCGCCTGGAGGAGATTGGGCTGGGCGGTCGTTTCTTTAGCGTTGCCCTGCCACCGTTCCAGTCCCAATTCCATCCTCTGAAACAGGGGGTCCCGCAAGGCTCCTCGCTGAGTCCCACGTTGTTCAATCTATACGTGAGACCGCTGGCTGAGGTCGTCAAGCAATGGGACATGACCATGGTCTCATATGCCGACGACACTCAGCTAGCGGTTACGATCAGCGGGGATGCGGACCGGGATGCCCCCAGGTTTCAGAGTGGACTCAGGGCGGTGGCAAGCTGGATGAAGAACAACTGTCTCCAGCTCAACGCTAAGAAAACAGAGATCATGATCGTCGGTAGGGGGGCGGAACTGTGGGGGGACAGGTGGTGGCCGGCTGAACTGGGGCTGGCCCCTTGTCCGGTCACTGAACTAAAGAATTTGGGAGTATGGATGGATCCTGCTCTTAGTTTTGTGGGTCATTCGAAGAAAATCGCGGCCTGCTGTTTCGGCATTTTGCGGTCGCTGCGTCCCATTCTGAAGTTCTTTGACCATCGTACCAGGCAGCTGATAGTCCAGGCTACTGTGTTATCTCGCCTGGACTATGCAAGCTCTCTCCTGGTAGGACCAATTTGGCTGAGGTCACCCGCCTCCAACGCGTTCAGAATGCTGCGGCGAGAGCCATTGTTGGCTTACCCCGAACGAGTTCTGTCTCCGGCACACTGAGATCACTGCACTGGCTGCCTATCAGGGCAAGAATTCAGTTTAAAGTGCTGTGCTTGGCGTTCAAGATTTTGAGGGGAGGGGGTCCTCAAATCCTTGCAGATCTTCTGTCCTGGTATGTACCTACCCGTTCCTTGAGATCTGAGGGCCAAGCTCTTGCCGTGACCCCTCGATACAGGCTGTGTCGGGTTGGTGGCCGATCCTTCCGGGTCAGAGCAGCCGCGCTTTGGAATTCCCTTCCTGTTGAATTGCGGTTATTAGATGACCTTTTAGCTTTTCGTAAAGCTTTAAAAACCTTTCTGTTTTAATAAACTTCCTTGTTTTTATCTGTTGTGTTCTCTGTAGGTGTTGCATATTTCCTGCCATGCGCCAGGACGCCCCTTAGCTGGGGCAGCTGTGCGCAATACAAATATGTGTAACATAACATAACATCCTTCTTGTTTAAAAAAATGGGCTATAATACATATAAAGGTTGAAAATATATATGTTAGTATTTCAATGTAAATATTGTGTATAGTTTGTGATGAATATAAATGTGGTGTATATATATATATGTATTTTTTGTGTATATGTAGTTTATTGTACAACCACAAAAAGAACTCTTTCTCTCTATGAAAAAAATAGAACAGTAATCAAAAAATAATATTAATAAAAAAGAGCCACTTAGAAAGTTCTTTCTGTGTCATATAGTTTGGTTTCAGGTGAACATAAAACACAGATTGGTTTTGATATGATTTAATTCAAGTAGGAAGGGATAATTTATTTTTCTCTGTCCTTATTTCATATGCATCATTTTTTGTTGAATATATATTAAATATTGGCATAGCTCAGTAAATACATTTTTTTTTAAAACATTGACCTGACTGCCACATCAGTTTAAAACAAGAATCCACTGATTTCTTTGACAGAAAGACGGGTTAATAATTATGATTATCCAAATAGAAACTGATTAACAAAGGTCTTTAGTGGATACATAACTTTAATGATATGCACTCATTGTCAGTGTGTATAGCAATACGATTTTTACAGTTAAGTTTTACACGATTGGGATTTATTTCATTCAAAGTGCCTAATTGTATTCAGCTTTGCTGCTTGCTGATAAAATCTATAGCTCTGCTAATGGCACTGCCTCGGTGACTGTGAATACAAGTGCAATGTAATGTAATTACGATAACATTTGGCGTGTTATCTTTGCAGTTATACACAAAAATATATTCGAAGTCAGTAACTCTAGTCATTAGCGAGAAGGGTTCGAGCAGAAGAGCAGTTTAGTTTCACATAATTTAATTATAAGGTAATTCATTTTTTTAAATTACTATCTGAACCAAAAGTTATTTGCGGTAAAGTAATTTGGTAATATTTAATCACAGTTAGTCTTCTGAAACAAAACTCAAATAGTGCATAGTATATATATCATTGAAAGCGCTGTGTTATGCACAGGTTACAAGCACCCTTCAAAGTCTCATATTTTCTGCCGGTGAAAACACTTGAATAGTGTCTAGTGAGGTGTAAATAGCTGCAACATTCTTGAAAAACGTATATCGCCTTTATGCATTATGGCATAAAGTGAATGTAGATTTGAAGCATGATTTCATGGCTGAAAGAGGATAGTGCATATTTGCACACTATCTTATGGGTAACCAGATGTGATCCCAGTCACAATTATGGAGTGAGGCCATAAAGATAATATAACTGCACTTTTATTTTTATCACTGTTGTATTCTGCACTTTTGAAGTCTGGTGCTAGCTAAGACCTTACTGTTGTCTGGATCTCCAGAGCTGGTTTTTTTTTGTCATAGGTGAACGCGGATCATGCGTGTGTGCCATGATATAGGTTTATCTCATGGACTGCAGTCTTGTTAGACCAGGAGGGGCACCCAAAGCGCTACACTAATAGTGGTGGAATGCTATCGCCTTCACCAGGCGTTCAGCAGCATGAGTGTGGTGGTGGCAGCATACCGTGCTGTGTAGTGATCTGTGAAAGTGAACAGGACCTTTTTACCCTGGGTCACTGGAGTGAAAACTACAGGCTCACTCACCTTTTCAAAAGTTACTCTGCTGTGTGCTTTACTCATCCTTATCCTACATCAGATACGTTGTGGAGTGCTGCGCAGCACAGGATTAGTAACTCTGCGTTAGTTGTATGGATGCCTTGGGAAGGTACAGTACAAAGATGGAGCAGTACTGTGTAGTGCATGTGTGGTTAATACATGTACTGGGTGTATGTATACAGAGAGAGAGAGACATTACATAAGAGCAATAGTGCTGTGTAGTGCATGTGGGAATAAAACATGCACTGAGTGTATATGTGTTTGAGTGAAGTATAGTACATAAAGGGTCAAGAGCTGTGCAGTGTGCACATAGTGAGTGTGTGGGCTGGCAGTGTGTGTAGTCTGAAAGGACACATCCTGGTTAAAGATAGAAAAGCGTCAGTGTCGAATAGTGCACTCCGATTGAGTGTGTGTACTGAATGCATGTGTACATGTAAGGGTACAATGCATAGAGGTAACAGTGCTGGACCCAAAGGGTGCTGTGAAAGTACGAGTGACTGTGCCTGTAATGTTACATTGTAGAGAGGACCCTGAGTTCCATTTTAGGAAACCTAAGCCTGGCTGCTAAAAATATGAGGAGGACAGGAATCCCTAATCAGATTTGTGCATTGCCGCATTCCTGTGAGCTGATGGGGACACACTGGAGGGAAAAGGAAGAGACTCCCATTACATTTAAAAAGACTGCTCTTTGATTCAGTGATATATCACAAGGAAGGTGTCTGGGCACATTTCAGGAAGGGAGATGGGTTGATAAGAGAATTATAAAGAGTAGGGCTGGGGATCTGGAATTAACCATTTGATGCACATATCACTGCGGCTGACATCCAGGTGTGAACTCTGGTCACTCCTATGAATTCAGTTGTGGACAATCATCTTCAAAGTCATGCCTGCTGTGGCAAACCTCTTTCATGAAGGAAGATGAAAAGGAGAAGTGCCCACTTTAAAAGAAGCAGAACCCCAACACAAAACTTCAAAAACCCAGACCCTAAATTAAATTTGGTCTGGAAAATGACTTTATGAAAGAGAGGTTGGGTCCCAAAACGTTGTCATCGGCTTAGTAGCCATACGGGCTGTGTGAGATGGGGAAGCTCTGCAAGACTTCTGCCCATGACCAGGGTAAGGGCCAAGGCCAGCTAATCTCCTTGCTGGGTGAGGGGACATCACCAGGGAACCCACGTCCACCTGCCCTAGAGCCTGGAGCACGAGTGGCTGCCTGCTTGCTGAGACCAGTGTGCCCTGTGAGGACGAGGAGAGTTTTGGAGGGAGTAGGGATCAGTGTGGCGCCCTATTGTGAGGACGCCCCGTGTCAGATGTGAGCATTTGGTTGAGCGCCCATTGGGCACTCCCATTTCTGCAAGATTGTTTTTGGTGTCCCCTGTATGCCAGGAGAAGGCTACTGTAGACTGAGCCATGTGTTGAATGGCATGCAGGTCTTTCTACGCACGTACCACTGCGCTGTCATGACCCTGTATGCCAGAGGGGGCCACCAGTAAAGTTACCTCTTCAAAGAGGGCCAAGAAGTGTGACTGTCTGTCCCAGGGCAGCTGAGGCTGGAAGATCCAGCGCTCATACCAGCCACCTAATGCCCGTACCAACTTTGCCACATTATTTGGCTGGCCCTCAACTACTAGAGGACCCACCTCATGGGCGATCATGAGGTTTCTTTTGAATGTCACATTTCTTTGCATGTGTACAGTTAGCAATAAAATGCTACTTAATCTTAGAGAAGCAATTATTTGGCTGGGCATTGACATATTGCTTGTACTGTTTGCACTTTGAATTATGAGTCATATTCACGGACCTGTATATACCTCTCCCCAAACGATTCTTAACGGTCCGACCACAACTACCACTGAGAGTCAAGTCCAGACGGGGTACTTGGCCCAGTTGAGGAGAATTCATAGTAGGTTGTGCCCCGGTACATCAGGTGTATATTATACCTATAGGGCCTTTCAGCCAGCCCTCTTCATCTATCGGTCAACTGTTGTGTCATTCACATTTTTTTACGCCCACCCCACATACAGCATTGGGCAATGGGTTAGCCTACTTCAGCCATTGGCTAACTTTACTATAAGTGACTGCATTTTGCCTTGCAGATGTGTAAATCCATTTAAAAATGTGTCCACTTCAGTATGCAGAGAAAGGTGGCAAAATGTTCTACATATGGATTTATTTAATTAACCAAACACAGATCATTCTCATGGCAATTTTTTCAATTTCATATTACCAACAGCATGATGATCAGTGCAGCTTTGGAACACTTTATTTTAATGTATTTCAGTTGTGGTCTGTAAATGGCAGCTTACTGCAAATCAGGTTTACACACTGTGAGCAGGCTTGCCTTGGCATGACACTTAAACACGATTGTAACCCATTAGGGTGCACTACTCAAAGGTGTTTCAGTGCTGATCTTCAATGGAGCTACCCTTGCCTTCGCACAATACAACTCCCAGGTTTTCTCAAGACCACCGTTTCTCAGAGAAGATCCTGAGTTAAAATAGCCAGATCAAAGAGCTCAGATTTCAGGGTAAGTAACCCATTGGGCCATAAGTACACCAATAGGCACAGTTCAGGGCCTTAGTCCTTGTAGAAACTTCGATGCGTGGGAAGTGCAGTTACAAAAGGTGTCTTTGCTCTATGTTGGAAGGACTGTTTATCTTTTTCTGGGGGAGTACGAGCATTGGAAGCCGTTGCTCTGGATTATGCTAACTAGTGTCTTTCTCATGACTTAGTGAAAAAATGGAGGTCCTGTGTTCAATTGTATCCTGTTTTAGTCTGAATCGTATCTGTGTGTTTTTTATTCCTCTGGTGCTGCCAAAGGTGCTTGATGTCGAAATCTCGAAACGAGAGTCGCCTTGGAAACTCCAATGCAAAGAAGTGCTGACATTGCACATTCTCTGAGGTGGCAAATGGATCTAACCAAAATTATCCCCATTTGCTGAAGAGACCTAGCACCACCTCCGGATGGAGATGCAATTCATAATCCACTAGTCACTGGCAGTGGTGTTTGTCTGCTCTGGCATTCAGGGAGCCCATCAGATGTTGATGCACCAGAATATGTACTGACTTTCCTGTCATTTCCAAAGGCGCAGGGCCTCTTGACACATGATTCATGACCCCACCCTGCCCTGTTTGTTGCATTACCACATGGTGGTGGGGTTTTCCATGAACACCTGAACTATCCTTCTCTTGTTGGAAGGAAGAAAAGCTTTCAATGCCAGACATATCACTCTCAACTCCATCAGGTTGTTATCGAGCCAAGACTCTCTGGAAGACCAGAGTCTTCTGATCTTCATCTCTCTCCCAGATGGCCGCCCCAACCCAGAAGTGACTCATCTGCTCTTTACTCAATCATGGTTTGTCAGCCACAACTGCAAGTATTTTGCCGTGTCCTCCAATACCTGAAACAGATCAAGAGATACCCCTAATGCTGCACCCAATGGGACTTTAGGTCCCACTGCAGAACCCACATATGCCAGCGTGCATGTATTACCAGCTGGATGCAGGTTACCACGAGGCCCAGCAGCCTCGAGTCAGTCTCACCAAAAACCAAAAACTAGGATAGAGGCTGAAACATCAAAATCATAGCCTGAATATCTTGGACTCAAAGCTCCGTAGGATAGGCTCGAAACTGCACTGTTTCCAAAATAGCCCATATGAAAGGGAGGGCCTGAGAGGGAGTCAGGTGTGACTTTGGCACGTTGATAGTGAATACTAGTGAATGTACAAAGTCTGGCATAGTCTGGAGGGGGGAGACGCCTGCCTGTGACGAGCCCACCTCCATATGCCAGTCATTGAGCTAGGGGAAGACTGGAGCCCCTGACCTCCACACATGTGCTGCAACCACTAACATCACCTTGGTGAACACCCGAGGGGTACTGGTACAGCCAAAAGGGAGCACAGCCAAATGAAAATGCTTGTGGATTTCCATACACTGCAGGTAGTGCCTGTAGGAAGGCAAGACAGGGATGTGGAGCTAGGTATCTTGCATATCCAGTGCTCCATCCAGTCTCCAGGATCCATAGCAGACATAACCTGAGCAAACATTAGCACCTTGAATTTCTTCTTCTGGAAGAAGTTGGGAGGGTGCAGGTGTAAAATAGGTCAGAGCCTCTGTCCTTCTTGGGCTCCAGAAAGCAGTGGGAATAGCAACTATGACCTACTGCTGATGAGGACACCGTGTAAATGGTTCCTTTGGCCAAAATAGCCTGATCTTCCTAATAGAGCAGAGAGAGGTGACTCTCCATCCACCAATTTGAGGACGATGGTATGAGTGGTGAGGCTTAAAAAAAAAGGGATGGAATAACCCCACTGAACAGTTTGAAGTACCCACTTGTGTGATGTTATGAACTGCCAGCGGGGCAGGTGATTTTGGATTCTGCCACCCAGTGGGTGCCCATGATGGTAAGAGGGCCTACGAAAGGGGTATAGGGGGGTTACAGACTGGGTAGACCTCTGCCAGTGTATCCTAGGAGGATTGTGTGTGCCACAGCCACAATAGGACTGGGGGAGTCTGTCGGCCTGTTTGACTGGGTGGGAATGGATGCAGCTGGGAGCTCCTACCATAGCCACGGAAGAGGTGAAAAGCAGAATGGGGCTCATGTGGGGCCATGGAGAGGCCCAGTGACTTGGCAGTGGCCCAGCTGTCCTTAAAGCGCTTCAGCACTCAATCTGCCTTATGGCTGAAATGGTGGGTGCCATCGAAGGGCATGTCTATAAGGGATGCCTTAACATTCCTAGAGAAGCCAGTAGACCTCAGCCCAAAGTTGTGTTCTGCCTAGCATGTTGCTTGTATCCAGTTGCAGCAAATTATGAATGTTGTTGCTTCTCTTCCATTGGCAATAGCCTGGGTCAGTATGGATCAGGCCTCCTCCGAGAGTGTGGGCAGGACTTGTGCAATTGAATCCCAAACTGTGTGGTTGTATCAGCCCAATGAGCTTGCGGTGTTCATTGGCTACAGTGCTAGGATGGCAGAAGAGACAATCCTCTTACCAACGTTATTCAGCTTCTTAGATTCCATATCCCGTGGTATGGTAGGGAAAGCACCAGGGTTAACTTAGGAGACTAAACTCTTTGGAGTGAGTACTGGGTGGGGAACGCTGGGTCCCCGGGAGTGGGGCGATGGTATTGGGCAATTGCCCTGTGCACAGCAGCCCCTGTGCAGGGCTTGGCCCATGTCCCGAGCAGGACATCTGTGAAGGCTTCATTAAAGGGGAGGATAGGTTCTGTGGGTGATTCCCAGCGGAAGCACCTCTATTAAGATGCTTGTCTTGACTGCCACTCAGGGCAGCCTGAGTTCTAGGACCTCATCCACCCTCCTTACCACTATGGCAAAGGAAACCCCTTCCTCTGCAGTGTACTGGGAGGAGAAACTAAGCCAGTGTCTGGGCAGGTATTTAGACCACTGGCATCCTCCAATTCTTTGTACCAGTTTTCCTTGGTGTTAGAAATGGGGTTTCTGATTGGCTAGGGTATGCGCCTAGGCAAGGCAGACCACACCACCCCAGTTAGGGTTCATCAGATACACACCAGTATAACCTGTGTTCACCCTCTGGTAGCTCGTCGCAGAGCAGACCGGCTTATCTACAGAGGCAATGTGAAAAGCTTTTGTATAACACACTAACACAATGAATACACCACAAAAGAGACTCCACAGGTGGGTATATAAATATATCCTAATAAATGATAGCCACATTAAGGCCAAAACTACATGAATACAACATATGCTTCTCCAGATATGCATGTGTAGAAATAGTACTCTTTATCCTGAACAAAACAAGATTAAAATGACAATAATCCCATAAGTACTGAGTAAGTTATGCAGGCTTAAAGTATCACATAAGTATCACATTAGACACACCAAGTAAACCTCGGGTACAGAAGCACCTGCGCTTTGAGTAGAGCCTTTATGGTACGTTCTAGTGCTCCTCCTCTAGATTGACAAAAGAAAACTCTCAGCGCACCGGCGAACAAGGCCTGTCACATTCATCTGCAAGTGGTTTCATTAGACCGATAAAATCATAAAACACTTATTGCAGGGGCCGTTCACGGTGGTGTCTGCCCAGAATCAGTACTGCTTCAAGCAATGGTGAGTCAACGTTGCCTACGTAGGGGCAAGCAAATATATGGACCTCGTGGGTTCGAAGGCTGGATCACTCTACCTTTTCTGGGACGGCTTCGAGGTTCAGGCTGCGCTGCAGCTCTCCGTTGATCGGGACCAGGTCACCAGTCCTCCAGGCACAAGACACGCGGTGATCTCTTGCCCGGGTGGGGATCCTTTATCCAGCTGTCCGAAGAGGGAAAGATGCGGCCGCACCATGTGGGGCTCCACTCCCTGAATGCAGCGATGACGTTGTCTACGGGCCTTCACAATGCAGCAAAAACAGAGGTGGCTTGTAGGCTCGCCCCTGCACTGCGTGTGCAGTGCGAGTCAGGAAAAGAGTATGCCGATCACTGGGGAATCCCCATTGACGCACCTTGCACACCCTGTGCGGCGCGAGTTGCCAAAGTGACACACCGGTCCCAGTGCAGCCCTTCCTTTTCACACACAAAGTGCTTAGCTCTGCACAAGTAAAGCTCCCGAGTTGTCCCAACATCACAGGACACACTGATTGTGATCAGGGGCCTCTGCCGGACCCACCTGGGGCAGAGTTCCATGGAAGAGGCAAAAAAGGGGAACCTTGATTAGCACTGAAATTCCCAACAACAGTGTCAGGCCAGCAAGTCCTTGGAGAACACGTAGGGCACAAGCAGGTAGAAGGCAGCAGGCCAGCTCACCCAGATAAACTGCAAAGCGGCTATTCCTTTTCTTCCCAGTATTTCAGCAGGTAGCATGCCAACATAGCAAAGCAGTTAGCAGAGATGGTAGTTTCTCCTGCCAACACAGCAGTCCTCCTGTCAATGTGCAGATGTAAAGCCAGCAGTGACTAGGTTACAAGTCTCACGTAGTGTCTAAAACAATGGGGGAAGAGCCCCAGTACTTTATACTCAAAAATACCTTTGATGTAGGAGGTGACTTCTAAATAATCCTTAGAAGTGTGTAACAATCCCTTGCAGTCCAGCCCTAGCTGCAGACGATCAGTAGGGGTCAATCAGCCGTTTGTGGGAGGGCAGGACACAACCTATTCAAAGTTAGTAGCATTTAATTTACAGGTCCTGGGTACATGGGATACCACTTTACAAGGGACTTATAAGTAAATCAAATATGCCAAACAGGTGAAAATCAATCATACTATGTTCAGAGGAGAGAACACATGCACGTTAGCACTGATTAGCAGTGGCAAAGTGCCTAGAGTCCTAAAGCCAACAACAAGAAGATCGGAAAAATAGGCAAAGGAAGGCAAAACGTTTAGTGATAACCCTGCCAAAAGGGCCAGGTCTAACTCTTGGGCTCCTCTAAGTGGTTCCGGTTACCAAACGGGTCCTTAGATCGACTACAACCACACTACTCACAGGCTTTGTCATAGAAAGAAGGCCATAACTCCTACTCGGATGGTGGAGGGCTGGGTGACACTGATCTGGCTCCTTATCAGAGTCAGGTATGGTGATGGGGCCAGGAATTACATCGCTGAAGTGAGCTATGGGTAGGTCACGGTCTCGCACTTGAAGCTGTTCTGGATCCAATACAGGATCCAGGGTGCCCGACTGGTGCAGAGTTCGGATTTCTAGTAGAAATTCAGTGGGGGCACCCGCCGAACCCATGGGACCCAAAGAAGCTCTTGTTAGTTGGCCTGCCCAAAGATGAGGAGAATGGCCTCATAAAATTCTTGGCACTGTGCGTGGCTTTGGGAAACTCAGAAAAGCATGGAGTGGACATACAGGTACGCTTTGCGTGAGCACAGGGCCTTCTGGCCCCCTCTCTTGGACCAGCCCCTTCTGTGGCTAAATCTGTGAAAAGTTTGGGCATTAAAATCAGCAACGATCTTTCGATGCACACTCAAATTAGCATGATTGTCTCCTCTTGCTTCTTATGTCTTCGTACCATCCGGAGGGTTTCCCGGTTTTTTACCATCGATGCTCTTAAATCTATTCATCTTTCCCTTGTTATTTCTAGGGTTGATTATGCCAATTCTCTATATATTGGCATTCCTGCTTATGAATTACGCCGATTACAGCTCATTCACAATCAGGCTGCTAGGCTGATTTATAGTAGGTCCAGATTCCATCATGCCCTCCCGCTTCTGAGGCAACTGCACTGGTTGCCGGTTGCTCATAGATGCCAATTTAAACTCGGGTGTCTCATTTTTAAATCATTGGCGGGCTTGGCTCCCCAATATGTAGTATCCAGGCTCTTAACCTACATTCCCCCCAGGGATTTACGATCTTCTTCTAAAAACTTTCTGGTTGTCCCACGCTTTGTAAGGAAAAAACATGGGGGATCGAGCTTTTCTTTCCTGGCCCCTAAGTTCTGGAATGCCCTCCCGGTCACACTTCGATTCTCGCAATCATATTCTGAGTTCCGCAAAGGCTTGAAGACTTGGCTATTTGCTAGAGAGTTTGAGGTCTAACTGCTATCTGCTCTCTGCCAAACCCGCTGAAACCTTTTTGGTAAACGCGCGCTTTATAAATTCCCCCAACTTCAACTTCAACTTCAATTCCTATGTCATGTCTGATAACTGAGAAGGGTGCAGTGAAGACAAAGAGCTCTTCAACTTCTTGAACTCTTTTGATTTCTTGTGGGACTTACCCAATCACTTTGAGCGCGATGACGAGTGCAAGTAGCATCCCCGAAAACACGCCTGGGATCTTCCTTGTGACAATCCTCACAGGCTTTTGGAGTTACAGTCAGGCTGCAGGCACCATAGATAAACCAGAAGGGGGTCACAGAAATCTGTCTGTGACAGGAACCAAACAGATTCAAGCCCACCGTTTTTTTGTGGGGGGGCATCCCTAACACACTAAGAGACAAGTATCAAAAAGCCTAAAAAAAATATATCCTTAAAGTGGACAGAGGTAGCTCCCTCCGGATCTGCCTGATGGCATGGAAAGAACAGAACGGATGTCAGCGACCTGGGGTGACACCTATATAGGTACAATGCACATTACTTCGGGCGTGTAGGATACCGACAATACAGAGCCTGACAACTCCACTTGCTGGCGCACAAAGGTACTGCTTGAAAATTAATGCATCCAGTCAAGAGCCTAAGGCATCTTCAGCTACCAGTCTTTATAAGACACAGTGAGTGAGCAGGAGAAAGTATTGAACTTTTTCTTTGTGGTACAGTCTGTTGTACAATCAAAAAACAATGTCCAAAGGCATCTTTTAGGAGCTTCATTGTTTTAAGGGACGTGTAAGCTGGCTCCGACTCCTAATTTATTCATCATCGATTGGAGTTATTGTCTAGCTCAAGCAATTGCAGTGTTGCCTAGTCAAATGACAACCAGGCAGTCACCTTGGCTGAGAAAGTAGAATGAGGAAAAGCAGCATTAATACTGTTGTCAGAGAGCTTTCTTGTTAGTAGGTCCACTCAGTCCATGAAAGAATATGTAGGTCCATGCTAAATGCGCAAGTAAGAGGACAGTTGCATCCATATTGTGGGGACCCAGAAGGATAGCTCAGTGAGATAAGGCCTCCACAGTATTGTTTGTCAACAGAGGTGGTAACCTTAAATATGTACCATCACAGAAATCCACTGGGGCGTGGCTAAGCACCCAAAGAGCATGGCGGCGCCCAGGTGAGGCTCCCAGAATGAGGCGGGGAATTCGCGCCCACAAGCTACCATGCGCAGATGCTTCTCTAAACAGGCGCTCATCCCCACATGGCTCTGCTCGCCGTTTCCTAGAACAGCAAAGCGGCTATTTCCAGAGGTAAACGCCCGTGCACAGAGCCGTTTTACCGTGGCCGCCATTTTGTGTTTTTTTCCTCCCGTTTTTGCCGCGTTTGCTCTCCTTCACATCAGAAACAGCACCAACTGTCATAAATTGCTAGGCATTTCAACCTGAAATGCCCACACATGCTGTCCCAGTGTTTCTGATTGAATTTTGAACAGGTGAAATAGCCAGCTTTACCTCACTAATTCTTGGGCTGTATGACAGCTGCAGGTAACCACCATTTTGAGGAGTGCTTCAAGTTCCACACAATCTGATGAACAAAAGGTCACAACATGGAACTTAAAAACCTTCAAGATATTTTTTCTTCTTGTATATTGCTATGCTAAAATTCTTTCCTGCGTTTTACATGTTTTTAAGGGAAAAGAATAGCACGCAATAGGTCTGTTTATGATGTTGAGGACAATACATTGAACCTGGCTCTAAAACATCTTTCATTAGTGCATGGAACATGATATAATACAACAATCCTTTTGGCTGCATTACTTACCCTGTGCTGTTGACTTTTGTTGACGGAATATTTGTTCTTTATGGTTGGATAGCTGAACTTCTCATTGCATTCATCTCATTACTTGATGAGTAGGAGGAAATACTGTAACTAAATCAAAGTGCTCTTTCATTAAAAACTCAAAGCTCTTTTCGGAACTCTCCAAACTGGAAGATTATGGTATCCTGATCTCAGAAGATTACAGTGCAACGATGAATTACGCATCAGCAGCCTCAGGAAAGTCTAATGTAAAGCGTCTGAAAAAAGATCCCCCTTCACCACCCAAACCAACTTCTCCAGTTTCAATGGAGTTATTGCTACAAGAGATAAGAGCCCTCAGACCGTTTGTTGAGGAAACAAATTCCAAATTACAAGTACTGTTGGATCAACTTGATACCAGACTTACAACAGTGGAACATACTATGTCCTCTTTCACTGACACCACCAAGACTGTCACGTTCATGCAATCACCAGTGCCATCACTTCATAAGCAGATCAAAGATCTTGAAAATCGCAATAGAAGGAACAATATATGCATATACGGCCTGGTGGAAGGGGCAGAAGGAGTGGATACCATCGGTTTATTCAAATCCTTTCTCCCTAAAATTCTACACCTATCAGATGACACTGTGTTAAACATTCAACGGGCCCACAGACTAGGCTGAATTTCCACTAGTAGCGCCTCTTTACAGCAGCCAAGAGGGGTTATCCTTTACTTCCTTGAATACACAGATCTATTGAAAGTTCCGTCAGCCTCCAAAGCCATCCAATGGATCACCTGGTCTGGATCAACACTGTTTTTCGCACTAGATTTCTCTAAGGTTACATCAGCAAGGCGCAAAGCATTCCATAATTTGAGACCCGATTTGCGCTCCATGGGAGCTCGATAGGGTCTTTACCATCCATGCCTATTTAAAGTCACCTATAACAATAGAACAACTTCCTATGAGGATCCATTAAGTGTTAAAAGTTTCATTAACTCACACAAGACAGACCTCATGGATGCTTTAGGACCTTCTTCCTCGCATATCACATCATTTATTTGGTATTCTTATTTGTCTACCTAATGTTACTTTAGGTACAGGTAAGTGCTAATATTTTACAAGTTTGCTTCTAATTTACTCTTAAAAACGTTTTAAAACTGAATACCGATTGTACTGTTTTTAGCTCAAGTTAGATGTTCTTATCATCTCTGCTTATTGTACATCAGCCAGGATGGCGCTAAATATGCTATTCTTTGTTTCTTACAGCTGTGTTATAGTCATGGCGTGACTCTCTCCCGGTTCAGTCTAGTTCTCACTATACGTCTGGTTTGCTCCATGTGGTCCTACCCACCCCCAAACCTGTGTTCCCTTTATGTAGGTATGTTACTTGTTTTGTCTTTTGTTTCTTGTTTTGTTTGGTTTTTCCTTGACTATTTCATTTGGGTGTCAATATTCATATTATTCTTTCTTTCATGATTACTTTTAGGTTTGTGATTATCCATTTTCTTGTATCTATGTCTTTGTATTACTCAACTATTATACTCTTTTTCCTTGGTTTTACTATTGCCATTCTTTGTTCTCGGCCTAACCCATCAAGATTTTGTTTCTTTCTTTCTTTTGTATCTGAGCTAATTATTTTTCTTACTCCTTTCTCTTTACCTATATACATTGATGGTTTCAATATATCGGATTAATCTGTCATATTTCGTACACCTCTCTTCTTTTTTTAACTTTTATGTCTTTAAAATTAATTTCATGGAACGTTAGGGGGTTAAACTCTCCTATTAAACGGTAACGAGTTTTAACACATCTAGCTAAATTAAATGCGGATATAGTTTTTCTACAAGAAACGCATCTCACCGAAGTCGAATCTTTAAAATTAAGGAGAGGTTGGGTTGGAGAAGTGTTCTTTTCACAAGGGGATGGTAAACGTAATGGAGTCATGATACTTTGTTGGAAATCACTCCCAGTTAAACTCATCTCACAAGACTCGGTTGCTGATGGTAGATGGTTAAACGTCAAACTGTCTCTTAAAGCTGTTCCTGTTTCTCTTTTTAATGTTTATGCACCCACTGGTGGAGATACCATTTTTTGGCATACCCTACCTAAGCAAATTACTCATTGCATTGAAGATAATTTTATATTGGCCGACGATTGTAATCAGATTTTTGACCCGTTTGTGGAAAGATGTTCCAAAGTTCCCTTTGTCCCCAATAAACCGCGTAAATCTTTTGTTCACACAATCCCTCAGCATAAACTCCTAGATGCTTGGCGGCTGTGTAATCCGATGATACAGAATATACCTTTTACTCGCCATCCCATCAAACTCAGTCACGAATAGATTACATTTTTGTTTCACATAATATCTTGCAAACCCTCACACATGCAGAAATTGGCCCCATTCTCTTGTCAGGCCATGCCCCTGCCTCAATTGGACTCAACATACTACCTAAAATTAATGCTCCTAGAAGATGGCGTTTCAATAATTCTCTCCTATTAGATCCAGTTTTTACAACCTCTTTTACCACCTTTTTCAATGAGTACTTTGCTATAAATCACAGTGAGTCCTTGCCATTCTCAACTGTTTGGGAGGCTTTTAAAGCTTCAGCAAGGGATTTCATTATTGGGTATGTGGCCAAAAAATGAAAAAAAGCGCACAAGGTTACAAATGATCTTCTACTTGACATTAAGAGACTGGAGCATACGTATTACACATCACACTCGAAGGAATGCGTAACAGCTCTTATGAATGCCAAAATCCAATTCAATAAAAAATCCACAGACAGCGCCTCATTATACCTTTTAAAGTCTAGCGCAAAATTTTACGGAGGCAAAAATAAAGCAGGGAAAATATTGGCTAATTATTTAAAAATCCGTCATAACAAATTGATTATTGAATCTATTTAGGATGAGCATTCTGTTCTAAAATTTAAAGACGCTGAGATATTGAGCGAGTTTTCTCTTTTCTATAAATCTCTATAAACGTCTGAAACACATCCTACAAGCCAATCATTATCAAATTTTTTCACTACTATTCAAAAACCCCAAGGCAATCCTGATGACCTACACTCCCTGGAAGCTGATCTAACACAACAAGAACTTTTCAAAGCTCTCTTACATCTTAAAAAAGACAAAGCACCTGGCCCTGATGGTTTCACTGTTGAGTTCTATCTGCACTTCTCTAAAATCCTAATGCCCAAATTATATACCCTAGTAAGCTCATTTTATTCACTAAACAAATCCTCTGGCTCCTTTTCCAAAGCACACATATGTCTCATACCTAAAGAGGGAAAAGGCCCCAACATTGTAAAAACTATAGACCTATCTCCTTAGTTAACATCGACTATAACAAAAATATCCAAAGCTTTAGCCATCTGCTTAGACTCCTATCTACCGAATTTATTGGGTAAAGAGAAATCTGGTTTTGTTAAAGGACGTGTTATAACAGATAACACGCAACATGTCTTTAATGTTTTATCCAAATCATCCAGCTTTAAAATATCCCTTGGCAGCCATAGCACTAGTCACCGAAAAGGCGTTTGATAGAGTTGAATGGGATTACTTATTCTATACTCTCAAATGGTTTGGCTTTGGTCCTAAATGTATATCTTTGATATCCCTTCTATATTCCAATCCTGGAGCTGCAGTTTGCGCTAATGGCTTAATATCTCCTTTTTTTGATTTGGGTAGAGGAGTACATCAGGGATGCCCCCTTTCTCCTTTCCTTTTCAATTTGTCTCTAGAACGCTTTCTGTGTAAATTACGCCAAAATCCAAATATATATGGTTTCCAAAAACCTAACTCCCACATTAAACTTGCGCCTTATGCTGATGATATTTTACTTTTTATGTCAAAATCGAAGGCGTCAATTCCTGCTTTTTTAGCGGAAGTGAAGTCTTTTTCCCTAATTTCCGGCCCCAAATTGAATAACGACAAATGTGAGATTCTGCCCCTAACCAAGTACACTTTTAAATCAGATTTTAGTGCATCTAATTTCACGTGGAATCCCATGCATATTAAGTATTTAGGACTATGTTTTACATCTTCATTATCGGACACAGTTACATTATGTAAGAATAAGTGTATTCAGAAACTCTCAGAATTAACTACTAAATGGCATCCTCTTTACCTATCCTGGTGGGGACGCTTAGATACTATAAAGATGATGTTGGCTCTTACAGTCTTATATACCATCTCTAATATCCCAGCTATTATACCTGCTAACTTTTTTAAAGAAAATCAATTTCATCCTCTCCTCCTTTTTGTGGAGTAATAAAAAGTCCCGAATGTCTTTACTAAAATTAAATAGACCCAAATCAGAAGGTGGAGTTCGTTTTCCAGACTTTCCAGCCTATCAGAGAGCTTTCCTTTTGCGTCAAGCCTCCTTTTGGCTACTTGACGCCATAGATGAATGCCCTCTTTGGACTTCACTTGAAAGTCTATTTTTATCTCCCTTCTCCTTCTGCGAATATCTTTCCTTTTCACGAAATCCTCAGTCCCTCTCCACCCCAATAATCAAGACGACTTCCAAGCTCCGGATTCAATTATTAATTCCACTTGCATCACCTCAGACTCCTTTCTTAATACACCAATTTGGCACAACAAAAACCTACTCATTCATAACAAGCCCTTCTACTGGAGGTCTTGGAGACAAAAAGGACAATCATGGGTGTATCAATTATCCTCAGGTCCCGATTTCTTACCTTTCTCCTCACTTAGCAAATCATTCAATCTCCCTGCCTCATCTACACATAAATATAACCTACTCAAGAAAGCAGTGATGGATACATTTACCCAACTATCCACTTTAGCTAATACCCCTAGCTTACCAGATACCTCCTCGCGTCTCCACACTCTGTTACAAAACCAACCTAAAGCTTCCACTATTTATAATTATTTACAAAACACGGTCCCAATAGACCAAAGTCCAAAGTTGAAATATTATGGGAACAGGAACTTATGACCTCCTGGCCGTTAGCACTCTAGGCCAAAATATGGATCAAAATACGTAAATCTTCCAGAGCAGCTAACACAACACATAAACTGTTTCTCGTTTATAATAGGCTTTTATTTACACCTGCCACTTTAAGCAAAACCTTTTCAACTGTACCAGATATCTGTTGGACTTGCTCGTCTTCAAATGCTGATTTATTCCATATGTTATTTTATTGTCCATGTGTATATATTTTCTGGCAGAAAGTTTAGTCCCAAGTTAATTGAATTTATGGTACTAAGTTTACTTTTTCTTTTATCCATGTTTTTCTTGTAAGCTTGTCACATATTTGGGAAACCTCTGAGTTTAATATCAAAATCATTGATTTGTTAATTGCGGTTGCTTTTCAACAAATTACCACAAACTGGAAAGACTGTACAAAGATCTCTTATAAGGCTTGGTGGTATGCCATATGTCGTAACCATAGCTTAGATACCTCTTTTGTTTATTCTATACATTTGGCAACAAAGCGCTTAAATTTATGGTCACCTGTTACAATGTACATTGATGCGAGTGCCCAACGTCGCACCTTACCACTACCACTCCAGTACGAGGTCCCTAAGCCACCTTGATACTCCCAAGCATTACTAAACTTGTCTTTATTTTAATGTTGCTTATATTCCACTTACAGTGTTTCACTTTTTCTTTATTTATTAACCGGCCGACTTCAATGTCCTTTTTAGGATGAAATTGTAATGTAATGACAGAATTTTATATTTTGTATTGTATGATGACACCTCAATTGATTCAATAAAATGTTTTCTGAACTTAAAAAAGACAAATATACTGAGCTGTCGGTCTCAGGCACTTGCTAGGGATACTGTGTTGTGTTTTGTGCACTACAGCATATGCATTTATAATAATCCAGCCTGTTCCTCACACATTTTACACACCCAGAAAGAAGCATTTCTTGTTTGTCTATGTGGCTTTATCAACAGAGTATATTTAGAAAGCCAATATATCATCAGTCGAGTTAGAAACCACAGGTGACCCATTCAAATAAAATACTTATTTTGTCTATCAATATGTAACAGCCTCTGTAAGGAAAAAGGCTGACACTGTACATCTCACTATGGTGATTACTTGTTATGGTGGAAAAGCGTACTGCATTTGTTAGAGAAACTGACGACACATGCAGAATGAAATGGCAGATCGCTTTTACAAACATACAAATGTCCTTCGACAGGGGCGCCTGTGTCATTAGGCATCAAACTGAAATCACAAGTAGGAAGTGAAGGGTGGGATAAGCAATAGTGCTCCTGGTCCGTCTCTCCGGTGGACATCAGAAGGCCAGGATACTAGAGCGGTGCGTCGGAGGCAGACAAAAACCCACACAGGCTGCAGTAGGGTACAGAGAGACCAATCCAGGGTGTTGGGAATAAAGGTGCGCAACTCCTAATCGCAAGCCAGTCCTCCCACACCGCTGAGCAGTGAAAAGGGGAGGTGAGAGGTGAGGATATTTACACTTCCACTATCCACCGGAAACCTCTCTTCAGTCCCGTAAAGGCATCATGAAAGGTGTCCTGCAATGAGAGCAGAGTCGATCTTTGCATCTCAGGTGTCTTCTTCCAAGGTGTGCAGAGTTTTCTCGTTACAAATTGCCCGATGGGCCACTCCTCAGAAACAATAGGCACAGAGTTCTGAATAGAGCATACACTGGCAGAGGATGACCTGCCCCTTTGCCTGAACTTTGAGTAGCATGTTGGAGATTTATTGTGATAAGATTTCCCCCACCACCAAATTGTATTGCATTGTAATTTCATTTATACAGTGCTTAATATCTCTCACAGAGTGTCAAAATGCTTTTTAGGCGAGTAGCACGCTACTCCAGAACCCAAACAGAATTAGTGGTGGATTAATATAGGGAAATGCAAAATTAATTTGACCAGTGGACATATTAGTCTGTTATTTGGATTGAAATGGATAGTGGAGGGATAGAAGAGGGAAGAGTTTGCATTTATATAGCACTTGCTACCCAAGATGAGGTATTGAAGCACTTTTCGGTGAGTAGAATACTCCTGAACCCAAAAATGATTAGTGGTGAATTAAGATAGGGAAATATAAAACAAATTTGAGAGGTGGACATATTATTCTGTTATTTGGTAGTTGTGTTACAATAAATTAAAAGATAATAAAATTAACAACACAGGTATTAGATATCCATTTTGTAAGATAATAAAATGCCTGCTAATGTAGAAAATCTAAGAAGGGCCAAAAATAAAAAAAATCAATATTTATGATTCTTTGCTACTTTGTGAAGGGCCATCATGGACTGCTCTCCAACAGTCACTACCACTCCACAATCCATGCGGTAGGATGCCATCCGGGAAATCTGTGGAGCCAAATCTTGAAGTTGAGATTAGACATCTGAAGGGACTCTCTGCCCCGGTGTTGTTATGGCTGCTATTGAAGTTAAGGGTCCTTCAGCCTTGCGTTGCTTTCTTGCTGCTTGTATACTATTGCTTTGGTATGTTTTTAGATGGTAAAGCCTGGACATAGTCCTGCAACAATATTTTTTATTTGTATCCCTTGACAATGTCTTGGGACACATTGTGCATTGCACAAATCTGCTCACTATGAACTTCTCTTAAAGAATGGTCAAGGTAAATAAATGGGCGTGTTTTTATTGTTTTAGTTAAAAAGTGTATTATCCAACAACATTTCTTTATTTCCTGGTGACATGATTGTCTGTTTTGTTTTTTAATTTGTATTTATTTTGTGTTTTTGTAAAGTTGTAAAAAAAAATTGTTCTTTTAAGGGGTAACAAACGGCAACTGGGTCAGGAGGAATTCGAAAATGTGGATTCGGTTTGGATGCATCTGGAAGTCTTTCAGAGCATGCAGAGGGTGTTAAGGTAGGTTGAGGACACAGCATTTATCTAGTGGTTCATTGTGAGCAATGACTCTAGTATGATGCTGAGGTTTTGAGCGTGGTCCGTCAGGGTGGGGGGATTGCTGAGGGCGGAGGGACACCAGGAGTCGCTCCATGCGGAGGGGGTGGAGCCAAGGATGAGGAATTCTATCTTTTCTTAATTGAGGTTTAGGCAGCTGTTCTTCATCCAGGTGGTGACGGTTTTCATCCCTTCTTGGAAGTTGTGTTTGGTGATGTTGCGTTCCTTGGTGAGGGAGATGACTAGCTGGGTGTTGCTGGCATAAGAGATAATGTTGAGCCTGTGGTTCCTGACGATGGTTGTGAGGGTGCCTTGTAGACTTAGAAGTGGGTGGGACTGAGGGAGGATCCCTGGGGCACTCCACAGTTGGTCTCTGTCCATTACGAGAGGTAGTGAGGGAGTCAAACCCGCTGAGTTCTACCGGTAAGGAAGGAACCTATCCAGTCGAGGGCCTTGCCGTAGATGCCAGCATCGTGGAATCTGGTGGCTAGGGTGCAGTGGGTGACGGTGTTGAATGCCACTGTGAGGCCCAGGAGGATGAGGACTACCATTTCGCCCTGGTCGAGGAGGGAGCGGATGCCATCGGTGGCGGAAAGTAGGGCTATCTCAGTGCTGTGATTGCTTCGGAATCTGGATTGGGAGATGTCCATGATGTTGTTAGCTGCGATTAAGTTTACTAGCTGGGTGTTGATGGCCTTTTCGATGACCTTGGCTTAGAAAGGAAGCAGGGAGATGGGCATGAAGTTCTAGTGGTCTGTTGGGTCCAAGGAGGGTTTCTTCGGGAGGGGTTGACTTGTGAATGTTTCCAGTCGTTGGGGTAGGTGGTGCTCTCGTAGGAGTAGTTGATCATCTAACACAGTTCGGGTGCAGTGGCAGAGGCGTCTATGTAGAAGATGTGGTGTGGGCAGGGGTCTGATGGTGCTCTGCAGTGGATGTTTTTCATGGTCTTCAAGGTGTCTTTTGTTGTGAGCGGGATCCATTTGAGCAAGGTCTGTTGGTTGAAGTCGCATGAGGGGAGATCTGGAGCGGTGAGGTTGTCAAAGTTGTTGTAGACCATCTCAATCTTGTGGTGGAAGAAGGTTCTGAGTCTTTTGCATAGGTCTTGGGAGGGTGGGATGTCTTTTGCAGAATTCCTTGATGATGGAGAAGAGCTCTTTGGTGTTGTGCGCACTGATGAGGATTCTGTCTTGGAGTGATCTCTTCCTTGTGGTTGATAGTGTGCAGTGATGGCTGTTTTGTAGGCGGTGGGGGTTTCTGGGATTTTGTTGATCTTCCATCTTTTTTTTGAGTCATCAGCAGGAGTGTCTGGATTCTTGGGGTGCAGGGGTAAACCAGCTTGCTTTCTTGATGTGTTTTCCAATGGCTTTCTTGAGGGGAGCAAGTGTGTCGGCGCAGTTCGTGATCCAGCAGTGGAGGTTCTGTGCTGCGGTATTTGCGCCGGATGTGGTTGGTGGTAGGGTGCTGACGAGGGTGGAGGTTATCTGGTCTTTGGTGACTTTGTTACGTTTTTTGCGTGGGAGGCGGTGGGCGTGCTTGTATATGGTGGATTTTTTGAAGGAGAAATGTATGCAGGATTTATCTGTCCATAGGAGTATCGTGGTGTGGCTGTAGGAGACGCTGTTTCCTCCGGTATATATGGGGTTGAGTGTGTTCCCCGCTGTGTGCATGGGGGCGGTTACTAGTTGATTCAGTTCTAAATTGGCAAGGTTCAGTAGGAGGGAAGCATAGGTCTACGAGTCGGATGTAGTCTGTGGATGCGAGGACGTGGGGAAAGTGACAAAAGAGTATTGAACAGTGGTTCAAGCAAGACAGGGCTCAGTTAAAAAAAACAGTGTGGAGCAGAGAGGTAATACACATGGAGGAAGGTCACACATATTCTAGAACTGAAATGAATGGTAACGGTGGAGAACAATGCAGATTATAAAGCAGTCAAGCCAATGCAGATTATAAAGTAGTCAAGCAGAACACATGTCCGCCCACAACAAAACAACAGCAACAAATACAAGAGGAGAGCAACACAAACAGACCAGAACGAACTGGCATAGCGTGAAATAGCCAAGAGCAGCCTTCGAATGTTCAAATAAGTGCTGTTTGAAGATTAAAGTGAGGTTTTGACAAAGCAGTTGTATCTTCCTAGAAATTAGTAAAAAGGTTAACCACCGTGTAGACAAGAGGAAGTCTTTACATACCAAACTAGTGCATCCAAAATGTGCATTACAGAACACAATGCAAAGCAAAAATCCCTTTAAAAAGTTTTAAAAGGGCAGGTGCCTAAATCAATAGGCAACAGCAGAGCATATTTGTGAAGAATAAAGAGCAGCAGAGTAATATGGAAATGAACACCTTAAAGTAATAGAAAACAGAGTGCAGAGCAAATAGAAGAGAAAAAAAAGATTGCAGTAAATGAGAGCAGAGGAGAGGAGAGCAGTGAAGCAGAGCTAAGTTCAGGAGAGCAGACCACGGAGAAGAAAAGTACAGAACAGTAAAATAGAACTAAATAGGATAGAGCAGTGCAAAACAAATAAACAAGCACATTTGAAGTGAGCTTACAGAACAAACGATAGTAGAAAAGCACGTAGGAGCTCCTGAAAAATTATACATTTACCCAAAACAGAATTACAAGAGCAGCAAAGAAGAGAATGGAATGTATAGAGGAATATAATACAATTTACTGCAGTGACTAGTTTTCAAAGCACTAGAATTAAGGCGAGCAGGCGCACTGCATGAACACACCTACACAACTTATTCCAATTGGCTGATTATTTTCCTACTTCCTGATTAAATTATGTTATTGCTTGTTTCTCCTGTAGTAGTTTCTTTAGTCAGACTACAGTTTATTATCAATGTATTTAAAGACTGTACCTGCTGCACAGGACACTTCTCGGTGACAGTGCGGAAATTAATGCTAGTGTTCCCAAAAATCTACTAATGAGCTGTGAAAACATGCACATTGCAAATAACTAGTGTTGTACCTATACAAAATATTTCATTTGCAAAATAGTTTTGCTTGTACGCCGTCTCTTGCATGAATCTCCAAATATTAAGCCTATTTAAGAGCAATATCATTCATTGCAATAAATGCATGTGATTTACAAGTGAGACGTCCTGCAGTCATGGCCACAAAACAGTAAACAAAGACGATTCATACTACAGTATGCAAAAATAGCACAGTTTGCCTATTTACACTTTACTGTACACTTACCTTCGAAAATCCTGAGGACCTCCTGTTTGATATACTTCTTTATCTCTTCAAAGGGAGCAGCACTGATCTGCAAGGGAAGCGGGACTTGCTTATGTTAATGTTTCAAGGTTCCATAGTATGCATTCACAACGCTTTGTATCCGTCACTGAGCACGGGGTGCCAAAGGCTTCTGAGCTTTTCATTTCCACACATCACAGAAAACTGAGACATCAATGATATTTTGTAAAAGTTACATCTTTTGCAGGCAATCATTTACCCAAAGCAAAACGCAGTGTGCACAATATACTCATTCAAAACGGTGTAGTAGGTGCACATTTCAGCAGTAACCCCCTCCCATCTAACGAAGGTCGAAAACACACAGTAGAAATGGTGCTGGAACAATTTTCACAGTGTGTATGCTGTTATCAATGTTGTGTCACCGAAGTCACAGCATTTGAGAACAAGCAATGGAAAAAACAGTAGGTCTCTCCTATGCAAGAGCTATTGGCTTTGGCAATGTGTTTTAGCCGTGTTGTACACCAGCGAGACTGCTGTTCAGCATGGCTAAAAGTAATTGTGGTGGGGTGGAGTGGAGTAGAGTGGAGTGGGGCAGATTGAAGTGGTGTGGATTAGAGTGGTATGGATCGGAGTGAGGTATATTGGAATAGAATGGAGTGGGGCAGATTGGGATAGATTGGGGTAGAGTGTAGTTGAGTAGAGTGGAGTAGATTGGAGCTGGGTTGGTTAGGACAGAGTGGGGTAGATTTGAGTGGGGTGGGGTAGATTGGAATGGGGTGGGGTAGATTGGAGTGGGGTAGAGTGGGGTAGGATGAAGTGGGGTAGATTGGAGTGGTGGTAGGTTGGTGTAGAGTGGGTTAGATTAGAGTTGGTTAGAATGAAGTAGATTGGAGTGGAGTAGATTGCGTAGAGTAGGGTGGAGTGGTGAGAAGTGGGATAGAGTGAGAAAGAGTGGTGTAGATTGGGAAGGGGAAGACTGGGATAGATTCGAGTGGAGTGGGGTAAACTGAGGTGGATTGGAGTGGCAGGCGGATGACCTGACTGGACTGTAGTGTAGTGAGTTAGATTGGGGTGGATTTCTGCATAGTGGGCTAGATTTTCGTAGATTGGGGTGGAGTGGTGTAGGGTTGGACTGGAGTAGATAGCCTGGAGTGGGGTAGAGTGAAGTTAGTCGAGTGAGGTAAGTGGAGTGGGTAGAATTGAGTGGAGTGGATATATTGGAGTGGGGTTTATTGTACTGAGTAGGCTGGAGAATTTTGGAGTGGGGTAGATTGAGGTAAAATGGACTGGGGCAGATTGGGGAATAGTAGAGTGGGGTAGATAGGTGTAAAGTAGAGTGGGGCAGATTGGAGTAGAGTTGGGTAGATTGGAGTGGGGTAGATTTGATTGGGTATATTGGGGTAGGTCGTAGTGAAGTTTGGTTCATTGGAGTGGGGTAGAGAAGGGTAGACTGGAGTGGTATGGGGTAGATTGGCATGAAGTGGGGTAGAATCAAGTGGAGTGAGGTGGAGTGGAAGAGTCTAGATTGGATTTGGGTAGACTGCGGTATATTTGAGTGGGGTAGATTGGGGTAGAGTGAGTGGGGTAGGTTGGAATAGGGTTGATAGTTGTAGAGTGGTGGTGATTGGAGTGGGGTGGACTGGGCTAGATTGGAGTGGGGTATATTGAGTGGGGAGAACTGTAGTAGAGTTGAGTGGGGCAAATTGTGATAGAATGAAATGAAATGAAAAATTATATTTGTATAGCGCCAAAACTACCCGGAGGCCTCGCAGCGCTTACATTGATTGTAATAATGGGCTGGCCGCGAGGTTACCGAGTTTTGGTGTACAGATGTGTCTTAAGCGCTTTCCTAAAAGCCATCCTGTTGGGGATCCCTCTGAGGGCAAGAGGGAGGGAATTCCAGAGCCTGGCGGCCGTGTGGGAAAAGGAGCGGCCGCCCCACCTAGCTTTGTTAATCTTTGTTGTAGTTGCTAGATGCAGTGATCCGGAGCGAAGAGCTCTGGGGGGGACATAAGGCAGTACTAAGGGAAACAAGATGGCAGGGCCCATTCGATGAAAAGATTTGTGGACAATGCACATGGCCTTGAACTGAGCTCTGGCGACGACTGGAAGCCAGTGAAGATCGTTCAAGGCGTGCTTAGCAGACTGCCAGCGAGGAATGTTGTACAGTAGGCGGGCGGCACAATTTTGGGTGACCTGGAGCCTGTGGGTCACAGCTACCGGTGCTCCCAGATATAGCGCGTTTCCATAGTCCAGGCGAGAAAGAATCAGGGCCTGGACCAAGATTCTCCTCGCCTGGAAAGGGAGCAACGGGAGCACTTTACGAAGCATCTTCATGAGCCCCGCACATGTGGCCGCTGTTTTAATGGCTTGAGCCGAGAAGTCAAGCGACTTGTCCAGCCAGACGCCCAGGCTCTTTATCTGGGGTTTGGGGGGGGAAGGGCGCCGAGGCAGGAAGGCCAAATAGAGGCCAGACAGGTCGGAGGAGGGTTGCCCAGGAGCATGACCTCCGTTTTCTCCCCATTGAGTTTGAGGCAGGACAGTTGCATCCACCTAGCTACAGCCTCTAGACAGGGACCTAAGGTGTTGGACGACCCATCCGTGTGGTCTAGGGAGACCACCAGTTGGGTATCGTCTGCGTAGGTGACAATACGCACGCCGAAGGGTTGGACTATCCCTGCTAGAGGTTGCATGTAAACGTTAAAAAGCGTGGGGCTCAGGGACGAGCCCTGAGGCACCCCGCAGCTAAGTGGATGTTTGATGGAAACAGCCTCACCCTCAAACACCTGGAAGAAACGCTCTTCCAGGAAGGAGGACAGCCACTCCAGTGCCGCGCCCAACACTCCAAAACTCATCTGACGATGTAATAAGATGGTGTGGTTGACGGTGTCGAACGCGGCACTGAGATCGAGCAAAATAATGGCTGCCTTTCCTCCCCGGTCCAGCACGGCTCGGGTTTCCTCCGTCACTGAAATGAGAGCAGTTTCGGTCCCATGCTGGGGACGGAACCCTGTCTGAGAGACACAAAGCAGATCCGCTGATTCCAAGTGGTCTACTAGGATGGAGTTGATGTGTCTCTCGAGCAGTTTACTCATCCAGGGGAGTAGGGAGATTGGGCGGAAGTTAGACAGGTTGTTCTGGTCCAGGGAGGGCTTCTTTAATAAGGCCTTGACCATCGCACACTTCCAAGAGGCAGGGACAGAGTTGGTGGTGATAGAGGCATTGAGAGCATTCAAAATGGCTGGGCGAATGGCATCCCAGACCTTTGTGAGAATCCTTGGGGGCGCTGGATCATTGGGGGATCCCGAGGTGACTTTAGGGATGATTTTATCAATAGTGGCAGAGTCTAACAGGGGAAATTTCTCCAGTATGCAGGGGGCAGTGGAAGCACTCTCCAGAGAGATGGTGGATTCCTTAGCCTCATTACCTCCAGAAAATAAAGAGTAGATAGTTTGGATCTTCTGAAAGAAGTAAGAGGCTAGATCATCGCATCGGGATTGGGCGCCCGTCGGGGACAGCTGCTCGGGTGCGGGAGAGATTAGGGATTTGACAATTTTAAAAATTTATTTGGGAGAATTGGCGGCTGAGTTGATTTTTGAGTCGTAAAAAAGAGCTTGTGCAGAATGGAGTGGAGGTGATTGAGTTGGGTGGAAGATGGGGTAGATTGCGGTGGTGTATAATGTAGTAGATTGAAGTGGGGTAAAGTGGGGCAGATTGGAGTGGGGTAGAGTGGGTTAAAGTGGAGTGGGGTACATTGGGGTGTGGTAGATTGGAGTGGAGTGTGGTTTATTGGAGTGGAGTGGAGTAGATTGGGGTGGAGTAGATTGGAGTGGAGTGGGGCAGAGTGGGTGGATTGGTGTAGATTGGGGTGAAGTGAGGTAGACTGGGGTGGGGTGGGGTACATTGGGGCACATTGGAGTGGAGTGCAGTAGATTGGAGTGTTGTGTGGTGTGTGGGGTGCAGTGGGGTAGAGTGTATTGCAGTAGATTTGAGTGTAGTGAGGTGGGGAGTAGTGGGATAGGCTGGAGTGGGTTGATTGGTGTATACTGGTGTATATTGGAGGGGGCAGATTGGGTAAAGTGGAGTTGGAAAGATTGGGGTAGAGTCAGGTAGATCGAGGTAGAGTCGGGTAGATTGGAGTGGGGTAGATTGGGGTATAGTGGGGAAGATTAGAACAGATGGTAGTAGCATGGGGCAGAATGGAGTTGAGTGGTGTAGATTTGAGGTGAGTGAGGTAGATTTGAGTTGAGTGGAGTGGGGTAGATTGGATTGGGGTGGAGTGGGGTACATTAGGGTAGATTGGACTGGAGTGGAATGGGGTAGATTGGAGTTAAGTGGGAAAGATTGGGTGCAGTGGGATAGATTGTGGTGGACTGGATTGGGTTGGAGTGATGTGGCGTGGGGTGGAATGGGGTGGGGTGGGTGGATTGCAGTAAACTGGGGTAGATTGAAGTGGAGTGGGGTAGATTGGGGATGATTGGAGTAAAGTGGAGTGGGGGAGCTGCTTCAAGAGTCCATGGCACACATCGAGTCACATTGACTGCTTTAATAGTCCATGCCATTTATTTCTTAAAAAGAAGCACTGACGTCTGGTAAAACAAACTCAAAGGAAGAAGAGAGTACCCTGAATCACAGTGCAGGCAGTGGATGGACACCAATTAAACAAAATCAACTGTTACTTGGTCCATGCTCTGGAGAAATAAAATGAAGTGACCAGAGGCATATGGTGGCCAATTAGGAGGCAGCTAAAAAGACTAGCAATCAAGCCAGCAAATGGTAAGTAGTGAGGGGCTCCAAGCTCTTGATTGTTTACAAAACCCTTTGCAGGAACAGTGCATTTGCGCGGTTATGCAAGACCTAAAAATCAAAGCAGTACATAAGAAATGAGCATAGTAAATAAGTCACTTCGATTCAGTAGGAGAACGATGGGGTTTCGTATGTGTTCAGTGGTGCATTTTGAAGCTCTTTGACCCAAATATATGAGTAAAGATTGGGGATGTAAGGTACTGCTATTCACAGAGCAGACATTTTGCATTGAAATGTCTCCTTGAAATTGCCCTTAACTTTGCATCAGGCATGCAGCATTACTGCTAAATTTATAGGTTACACAAGCAATAACTAATGGAAATTTATTTTTGATCCAGGTTAAAATAATGTATCTATCCCAATTTAGAATTAGGGTCAACTATATGCCTTTTTTGTGTTTGCTCTTGACTTGCTGCTGATATATTTTGAAACATTTGTATCGGCCCATGCTCTAAACACAACATGCACGCAGCTGCGACTAGCTGAAATTCTGGCGCCTTTAATATTGCACTGCATGCATGATTTGAACACTTGGAGAAAATCCATTTCCAGAGAGGGAGAGCTTTGGCAGATCCTGATGTGATTCGCCTCTGATGATCTGGGAGGTATGGGGTTCCCCATTCAAGCCTAAGAGACCTTCTATATTATATAAAACATAGTTCCTATCTAGAGAGGGTGGCATACAAGGCACTACAGGACCTATTCCCACTATCATTATAATATGATCTCTCCTTTTGTGTTTTATGGAATTGTAACAATGCTGATCGTATTATTTTTAATCATAAGCCTGCTTATGTTAGCAAAAATACTGCATCTTAGAGCACGTTGTTAAAATAAACATTTTAAACTTATCTCTTTTTACCCATGTTGTGGACTGGTTGTGGACTGGTTGTGGACTGGTATGAGAATAACAAACAAAAGAGTGTTCTTGATTCCCACCATTCCTGAGTGTATCCTAAGTTGCATGTTCTGGATTGTCTAATCATTGGTTCCTTTGCTATAGGACAAAGAGCTAATGAGGCACTGATGCTAGTCAGTTTGGGGTTCTAGGTACTTAGGTGATTTTTTTGGTCCACCACAATTCACTGAGGTCTGGGGTCTCTGTGCACAGTTCTGTGTATGAGCAGAATCCCTGCAACATGGCGCCCAATGTGGCGCACCTAACGATGTGATCTTATTTTGAGAATCTCGAGTAGTGCTTATAACAGTCCACGACACCCTCACTATTGTTTCCGGTTGACAGTGGTGACGGATAAACCTAGCTATTGGTACATTGTTTTTTTCAAGCTTGATCATTTAAAAAGGTTCATGCATTGAGTTACTACCCATTTGTGCTACTTTACATTTTCTTTGTTCTTGTTCTCTACTGTGTCCTTATGGCTGACGTCAAGATCCCACCGCATAGTCGGGTGGCCGTCCACAATCATTTGCAGAAGTATGGCGTCACAGTTGATGGCCAAGTGGACGTTTTTGTGGTGAGTGCTGAAGCGGCATACTCGTTTGAGTTATTCTACTCATGGGTTACCTTTCCTGCAGTAAATGAGGTTTCTGGTACGTTTCATATTTATACTCCCACGGCCGTACCTTTAATCTATACCCCATATAGAACACTTGAGATCCCTATTACAGCCTGGCAGCATCGAGTTTGGTTTGATGGCACCGTTCCCCAATCAGTAACAGAGGTTCGGTTGGGCCCTTTGTCCATTCCCGGGGCCACGTGGCCGGTCTTGGCCGGTTACATGCCACATCCCCGTTACCTTACAGTCACTATAGATGAGTTGCTTGTGCTCTATGCCTCCTTGGTTGGAGTGCACCGGGCTCTAGTGCAATACTTCACCCGCAATGTCCAGGTGGGGTCACCTGGTTCTGCGGCGCATCCAACTGGACTGGCCGGGATGAAAATGAATCCCGTCATGGTTAATTCAGTTATGGGCAAGCGGCCCCAAGAAGGATGATATGCCTTTTTGGCGTGCTGAGAAATTTGACCAGCTGGAAGCAGTCTTTCCTATTACGACTCCTGTTGAAAAACACAGGATTCTAACGATCCGTTTGCAGAAAGACTTAATACCGGAGATACCTGATTGTGAAACCTGGGGTAAGATTTTAGCAACAGACTATACTAAGTGCTTTGACACTCTGTCCATGGCTGTCCTGCACTCTGTCCATGGCTGTCCTACCCTCCGTCATTAAGCGTGCGCAGGATGAACATGGTGCAGAAGCGGCTGTTGAGTTGGGAATGAGACTCGTTGGAGTGTTTGACGTAGTTTCTGATCTGGTCCTCGTTAATGTCAAGGGAGATGTAGTAAACTTCCAGGTGTCTAATGCTCTACGCGATGTCCCAGACGCCGATAAATCCAGACAGCTATGGAAAATTATTGCGGAGGCTTATAAGACCATTGGCCGCAATAGTTTGGGTCTTAAGCCTTTTGCTAAGACACCAGCACAAAAGCAAACAAAGGTGGCGAATTCTGATACGGATGATCGCCTCAATTTTCCAATGCAGAATTGGAGTAAAAGTTAGAAACAGGGGAAAAAGCAACAGAAATAGGGGTCGCGTCCTGCTTCGCCAATACCTGTTTCTACTGAGCGCACGTATGATTTGCGCGACCGTGCTAATATTAAGTCACCTGATCGTTTTCAGGTTCCTGATCAACGTACTCCTCGCTCTTTGCAGGATACATCGGTCTCACCAACTGGTGGAGGGGACGGCGGCAGAGGTCAAGGTGCCCAACAAACTCGTGAGCAGCCCCGCAAGACTGAAGGTAAAGGCAAGCGAGACAACTTTCAGCTCAAAGACCCCAGTTTCAGTAGAAAAATGTTGCTGCTTTAACAGCGAGGTATGCCACGGATAGTGAGAACACAGCTTAGGAACCTGACATGGGCGTTGATGCTGCTAGACAGCGCTGCGGAAATTACAGTAGTGCGGGCCGCTTTACGTCCATTTCTGAAGGTGACAGCAACTGACACGTTTGTTACTGTTGAGACAGCTGACACTAGAGTGGCTCTCCTGAAAGACTCTATGAAATAGTCCTTTTAATTGAAGGTGACATACAACGTACTATAAAAGGGGTATTTTGGGAGAATGTGACAACTACCTATGACATTTTGTTAGCGGAGACAGATTGGCCCCCACCCTTCGTTCTGGCCGCTCCGAGAGGGGAGGAGGTAATCCTCCCTAGTTTTGCACACACTGTGCCAAGGAAGCAGGCCCTGAATTTTGCAGAAGAGTGGGCTAAGGTGCTTGCACCAGCATTGTACCATGCTCAATGTGGATGCGACAAATTTTCCCCCAGACATGAGATACCATTGTGGTCTATGCCACAGCCTCAACCCCAATATACCATACGACTTGAAGCGAAAGCTCCAGTGGCAGAAATCCTTGAACAATTGGAATATCAAGGTGTGATTGAAACGTGTGTGTCTCCGATGAATAATCCTCTTTTTACTATGACTAAGCCTGATGGCTCATACCGTTTGGTATTGGATAACCGGCTCTTAAACTCCCATTGTCGGACTAGCGCTGTACAAAATACTCACAGTTCTGCCCTTGTGGATAGTCTTGTGCTTAAATCGTTTAAAACCACAATTGACATATCCGATGGCTTTTTTAGCCATAACCTGTCCCCTATTAGTAGTCAATGGACAGCTTTTACCTGATGCGGTAAACAAAAAAGGTTCCGAAGATTAGCTATGGGCTAAAAGAACAGTCCAGGCGTCATTGCCGCCCACATATCTCTCTTTTGGAGAGACTCGACCCTGATGGTTGCCGTATGTTGATGATATTTATCTCACAGACGACAAATTATGGTTACATCTGTGTCTCGTTGACCACATCATTTGTATGTTTGCGGACTTCGGTTACAAATTTAACTTTGCTAAATCACACATTGCAGAGTACACAGTGTTGTTCCTGGGCTATGAGCTCAACAATGATGGTCAAGGTTTGGCACTTCTCTTCCTGGAGAAATGCACTCAGTTTTGTGCTCCGACAGCATTGAAAAAGCTACAATCTTTACTGAGTTTTTTAAATTTCGGGCGTACTTACATTCCCAATTATACCCAGCGTATCAAGCCGCTTTACGCCTTGGTACAACCTACTTTCACGAAATCTTGTTGGCTGCCTGAACGTTCTGCAATTTTGCAATCTATGTAGTCTGATCTTCTTGAATCTAAATTCTTACTGACTTGTGACAACCACACCAACTTGGTTTTAAGAATTGTGCCTGGGGCGGTGGGTTTCACATACCTGACTTTTAATGAGGGTGGCACAGTCCCTATAGCTTACAAGTCACACTTGTGCGCTTCGGTTGAAATGCGATTTTCCTCTGTGGAAAAAGTTTTGACTGTATGCAGATGGCGATTCTGTCGCAGGGGAAACCTATGTTGATTGTTACACCCTATCCTTCCTTGGAGGCAGTGACGAAAGCCATTGTACCTAATTCAAAAGCTTTGCATCCTCAGTGGAAACAATGTGTCACATCCTTGACATCTCCCGATGTCACGTTTGTCTTCGATTCCTCTTTGCAAACCCAGGAGTACTTGCAGTATGAATTCGTTCATCTGGCTGCTCTGACCATGCACCCGCTGGAGGATTTCCCTTGTATCATTTACACGGACGAATCAGCGCAACCGGCTACGGAGTCAAAGCATGCGTATTCAGCGGCCTGCGCAATAGTGGTTGGTACTATGGTGAATGGAGAGTTCAAGTCCGAGGTCGTGCATACACAGACATTAGGGGTCTGTACAGCCCAATTGGCAGAGCTCCGTGCTCTGGTGCTTGCACTGGAGTTCGCTGACCCTTGTGTGACTACTCTTATTGTAAGTGACTCTTACTACTGTCTACAGTCTTACAACGACAATTTATTCTTTTGGACTCAGAATTACTATTGTGATTCCAAAGGTAGCACGATTAAACACAAAATGCTATGGGTTTGAGTGGCTGAGCTTAAAGAACGGCTGCCACTTATGTTTGTAATACATACTCTTGTTCACCAACGCATGGGGGTATACGCTGTTGGTAACTGTCTTGCTGATGAAGCAGCAAAGACCACAGTTGCAACATATGTAGTAGCAGCCGATACACGTTCCAAAAGTAAGATTGATAATGACATCTTGGCATCTATTGCCGCAACAGAGAAAGGAGGTAATTACCCTAGAGGTTTCCCTTCTAAATACGTTCCTTATATAAGAATTAACGACGTTGGTGACAGGTTGATTTCCAACACGGACTGCAGGCAGACTTTGATAACAGCGGCTCACGAGGGCATGGCCTCGGCGCATCCCGGCATGTCAGCTACTGTATCTCTCCTACAACAGCGTTAATGGTGATGTGGATTGTACAGACGAGTGATTATGTTCTTTATTGTGACATATGCCAGCAGAGTAAACCTTCAACTGCTGCGCGCCCGCCCCAGACACAGTTGTACATACCTAATAAACCACTTGGGTGTGTATATTTAGATCACTGCGATCCTTTCTCCTCTGATACTGCGTATAAGTACATCTTAGTTGCAGTAGATTTGTGCACCCGCTTTGTTTGGGTGTAGCCACAAAGGAGTACTGATGCCTGAACTGTCATCAGGGATTTGTGTGTCTTTGTGGGAGTTTTTGCAGGTGGTACCTTTCATTCGGACCAGGGTCCAGCGTTCGCCTCTAAGGCGTACAAGGATGCCATGCGTTCATTGGGGGTCCAAGTCAAATTTTCGTCTCCATACAGGCCTGAGGGCAATAGTGTTGTGGAGCGGATGAACCATGACTTAAAGCAGTCCTTGACAGCTAAGGTTTTAGGTACAGGCCGAAACGGTCTAGCCCATCTCTATAGCATTCAACGTGCACTTAATAATCTCCCTAGAAGGTCTCTGGGTGGGCGGACCCCATAGGAAATACTCTTCCAAAGTTAGACTAACCCACACTAAATTACTTTATTCTAAGTTCTTTCTTGACCAATGAGCAGTAGGGGGCTATGACTTGTGGAGAGATACTGTTAATCTTAAATCTGTTTGGGGTTCTAAAGACTGGCGGGTACAAGGCACTGAGGCTTTGCATCATGCATGTTTCATCCCGAACCATATGTTGGTTTTGAATTTGACTATTTCACAAATCACCTGCTTTGGATTGACTACATCTAAAAAATTAAATGCTCCTTCCCTTCCTGATTCGGGAGAATACTCTACATGGTACAATCACACCGATAGATCCCTTAGGGCTAGATGTAGGTAATTCTATTTTACCACTTCTTAAATACCAAATTTTACCGATTCGGTATTTAAGAAGTGGTAAAATAGAGGGGGGGGGGATGTAGGTATTTCTGAATCGGTAAATACCCAATCGTTAAGATTCGGTATTTACCAATTCTGAAAAATACCGATTCGGTAATGCCCATTGATTCCTATGGGCATTGAAGCCCATAGGAATCAATAGCCATTACCGAATCGGTATTTACCGATTCGGTAAATACCGATTTCAGCAAGGGTGCAGGGGGTGTCACTTTGACACCCTCTAGCACCCCAAATACAGACATGTGTGCCATGTGGCACACAGACATGCCCTAAGGGCATGTCTGTCTGTCACATGGCATAGGTGTGCATGCACACATGTGCATGCACACCTTGATTCGGTATTTTACCACCCAATTGGATTGGGTGGTAAAATACCGATTCTGTAAGGCCTGTGGGACTCAGAAGAGTCCCACCTACATCTTGAAGTTATCGAATCGGTAAAAATACCGATTCGGTATTTTACCGAATCGGTAAATTTACCGATTCGGTAAATTAACCGAATCGGTAAAATAGGGCCCCTACATGCCAATTCTTAAATACCGGTCGTAATGGCCGAAATCGGCCATTACCGACCGGTATTTTGGCTCCTACATCTGCCCCTTAGTGAGTTACTTTCTCTGATATTAAATTCCTCTTTCAACATTTCCAGTTTTGATTACCGCGGTTGGTTGTTATGTCAAAAAAGTTCAGATTTGTGTCAACATTGTTTTCTGGGTCTGGCCCCAGGCTATACAGAGGTTAGGGTGGATCCTCGATTTGAAAGTGCACATACTGTTACCACCTATTTGGTAGGCAAATGATGTCAAAGTGTATTCAAACATTCCACCTTAGGGTTAGTTAAACTCCATTTGTCCAAATGAACTGAAGATGTTGATCTAAATGATTTTGTTAAAGGCCATGCAGGTGGCAGGTCGAAAGGATGGATTTATGGATTATATGCTGTTTGGAAACTATCTCAAATAGAAGCAGCATCTAGATTACGTGCTATCGACCAGGCTAATTTAGTACAAGTGCTTGCAGTTGTTGATAACCGTATTAACACCCTTTCTTGGCAAATTTACACATTGGATAATATTGTTTCATCTGTTGTTGATATCGTACAGGATGAAGTGTCTGTTTTGTACCATGGTCAAAATCAATTACGTTCAATTATGCAATTTGCTTGGGCATTACAAAGGTTATAGGCTGGTAAAGTTCTATGGGTCTATATGAATACCTCTTCTCTATTTTTACCATTCAATTTGACTGTGAAACAACAATTAATGTCTAAGAAGGATGCTGCGTATTCACTTTTGCATATTGGAAAATTAGAGCCTTTACCATTTTCTGTGGTGAATATAATTCAGCTGTATGGTTCATTCAAGGGTTAATAACGTTGCCTTTTCCCTTATTTAAATTCGATTAATGTATGAAGTACTATGCCATTGGCAGATATGAACCTCTGGGAAGTGCCCATCTCCATGAAGTTTGGTCTCTGCCATTCACCTATAGGTGCCTGAGGGAGGGTAAAGAGGTTTATTTGAAGGGTGAAGATTGCACTTCAACACCTGATCATTAGTCTGCAGGAACATCCAATTGCACAGCTCTTGCAATTCTGACGTTCCGAGTTTAGCATGCATTTTAAAAGGGAATCCTGTCCCAGCTATAACTCCGACTTTCATGTTGCTAGCAAACGGTAGTGCGTTTAAATAATGAAGATTGCTGTGGTATGCTGGCAGGGATTCCGTACATAGTGACTGTTTCCCAAAGTGTAGTTTGTTGCAAAATTGTGCTATTCCCTCCTCCGCATGGGAAGCTCGATGTATCCATCTGGCCTTCCATTCCGACCTTGAAAGCAGAGTTCAACAAGATGAGTCGATTGAGGGCTATATTGTCTCATAAAGAAGTCGCCGTTACTTCTTCGCATGAAACATTTGTCCTTCACGTGGCACACATTTGCACCGAGGTGCATGCCCTTTTGAATACTGATCTCCACCTGCATTTCGGTGCTTTGATTCACACTATATTTAATGCCTCGGCGACCACAGGCTTGGTGCACTTTTTTAAAATAGTAAGTTCTGGCCTTGTGACCTTATTCCAAACTTTATTTAGTGTGATACCGGCATTTTTTCATTATATTTTTTCCAGCTTCTTCAGCAGTTTACCGTTAATTCTCGACTTGGCTTCCGGTGCACTGCTGTTGATTTGCTTGCTCAAAAATGGCTGCACAATTTGTGTCATACGACAACCTGCCTCGGCTGCTCCAACTTCGTAACCGTATGCTTGAATGCTATGGAACGCTACTCCTAGCTACCTTGAGTGTGGCGTATGTATTATCTTTCCGGTTTTCGTACTCTACATGCGTGCAGCCTGTCTTCAATTGCCTGGATTGTGGTTTTGAATGGGCTCTGGATTTGTGTCTCTGCAATACAGTGTCTCTTATCCCGGATTATGGTCTACTAATGAGTCCCTTAGTTGCTCATGAGTTAGACTGTTCTGGTATCAGAATAATGGCCTGCGCAGCGGCACCTGGAGTCCTAGGTAATTGGAACATATGGACTGCAGCCCATGACTTTCTGGCACGCAGTTATCTCGAAGAACACCCGAGTTGTCCTCTGATGGTGCTAGAGGCTCCGGCTGTCGAACAACATGTATGTTCTTTCCCATTATTGAATTGGATGGCTGAAGTGTTTTCGGATGAGTACAATGACTTCCTCTTGGAAACAGTTGCAACGTACTCTTGCTATACGCTGTTGGATTGAAGTGGCAAGGTTCCGGCTTCAAACCCGTACTGGGCTCGTGACTTTTTCATTCATTCTTTTTTCTTTTCTCATTCCATGCTTGGACACTATACATAACCTGCGTGGTTTTGAAATCAATTTTTTGTGGTTAATAATTCGGAATTTTACTCCCAATTGTCCCGTTCGGCAAATTTTGAACTTGGTTCTGTCTCACTTGAACTCTGTATTCTAAAATGTCCCCCCTTTTTGTGCGTGTTCCGATCAAGGGAGGGTGTAGTAAAGGCAGGGCTCTGCTTGCGCCCATTGCTATGTTAGCATGGGCTTATTCGAAGTTTAAACGCCATTTTACATTGTTGCTGCTTTAGCACACAACACTACATGTAACTGTTGTTGTGAGTTAGGCTCTGTGAATTTCTTCACATGAGAATGGCTTGTTTTCAACGTCACTAGACTTTCATCTCGACTTTAGTCTGCACAGTGAATGTTGAAGCCTCCAAGGTTATCATAACAATGTTAGGTGTTGTTTGGACTGACCGGCCCATGCTCTAGACACAACATGCATGCAACTGCGGCTAGCTGAAATTCTGGTGCCTTTAATATTGCACTGCATGCATGATTTGTACAGTTGGAGAAAATCAGTTTCCAGAGAGAGAGAGCTTAGGCAGATCTCAATGTGATTCACCTCTGCTGATCTTGGAGGTAATGGGGTTCCCCAGTCAAGCCTAAGAGACCGTCTATATTATATAAAACATAGTTCCTAGCTAGGGAGGGTGGCATACAAGGCACTATGGGACCTGTTCCCACTGTCATTATAAAATGATTTCTCCTTTTGTGTTTTATGGAATTGTAACAATGCTTATCATATTATTTTTAATCATATGCTTGATTATGTTAGCAAAAATACTGCATCTTAGAGCATGTCGGTAAAATAAACATTTTAAACTTTATAGTGTCTCTTTTTACCCATGTTGTGGACTGGTATGAGAATAACAAACAAAATAGTGTTCTTGATTCCTATCATTCCTGAGTGTATCCTAAAGTCGCATGTTCTGGTTTGTCTAATCATAGGTTTCTTTGCTATAGGACGAAGAGCTAATGAGGCACTGATGTTAGTCGGTTAGGGGTTCTAGGTACTTAGGTGACTTTTTTGGTTCACCACAATTCACTGAGGTCCTGGATCTCTGTGCACACTTCTGTGTATGAGCAGAATCCCTGCAACAGTTTATTTGCAAGTGTTTTCATTTTGTTGTGTGTTTGGAAAACTTTTGAGAATCTTCAGCCTTCTTCTTTCACACTCTGACCCAGATCGATAATCACTTGGTTGCAAGAATTCACCCTCTTACAGTAAGAGAAGGGGAAGTAAACAACAATCTCCATGTTAAAAAAAGAATATGGAGCACTTTGTAAGAAGACATTGCCTGATGTTTGATATCTGTCTTGGAATGCACAACAAACCCTACACAATAAACACAAACTTGAAAGCCCTGTTTTTCTCTGTTCATGCAAGCACCTCCTGCACCTGTGGTTCCAGTGTCCATGCTCACTAGCACTATACAGAGCAGGACCGTGCAGTGCACGCTGAGCTGCATTACCCCATCCGACTCACATAGGGCAAGCATAATGGGCCAGAGCTGATGATGCACAGGATTTCAGAAGTAAGACCAGTGGTAATGGAGACAATGATGACATGTATTAGCAGACAAGTGCCCCTTGCTCCCTCAAGTTAAGGCGTTGTTTATTGCATACCGTACTGTGACTGCAGACTGTAAGAAAGTTTAGCTCATATTCTAAGCATAGAAAACTTTTTCTATTGCACATAAAAAAAATGTGGAATGCACATCAATAAAAGCGGGACATTTTTGCACACATAGGCATAAATCGTTCTTAAGAAGTTCCTGGCATCCTGGCGAGAGACAATCACAAATATTGAAATGTGTATTCAATTGTGTTAAAGGGACAACAGAGAGATAAAGTGCACTAAAAGCAATCACAAACACAGTAATGAAGACTCACTCACACCTATAACTTGGTTAAAGTGTGAATACATTATGTATGGAAGTTTTCTCTTCAAGAAAGCTCCGGCACTTACTATCAATTTCATTCAAGAGGGAAACTTGAAAATAGCAAAACCTATAAGGACAACAATGTACCTGAAGTGCCCCTTAGTAACTGATTCTTCCAGGTTTCTCAGAAAATCCCATAGGGTACGGTAGCCTGGAGGGGGCTAGTGCCTATTTTTGCCATGAACCAGTTGTAGGAGATAAAGAAAGTTGTTCTCATGGGTACAGATGTACAAAGCCATTTTGTAAAATCACAAGGTTTGAAACTGCAAAATGGCTTTTTGGTTTGTATGAATCCCATACAGAATCACAATCAGGAAGGGGAGTGAAAGGGCACTCCTGCCTAATCGTGATACAGAATGGCATTTATCAGTGGTTTGGAAATTGAATTTCAGTTGCAAATCATTAATGAGTTACCAGCATCTCCAATGAGGGATTAACTGATTCGAAAAGGGGAAGGTGTTTATTTGGGACACTTTCTATTTTGTGAATTTTAGAAATAGGGTTCTCTAGTTTGCAGAGGTCTGTACCTTTGCCCAAATATGGACCCTTGCATCTAGTCAGTGCAAAGGGGATGCACACTTTAGATTAAGCCTGCTCACCGCCTGGGTAGCTTGTCACGAGCAGACACACTTATCCCAAAGACAATGTGTAAAGTATTTGTACTCAAAACACACAGTAATACAGTGATACCACCACAAATGGACACTAGACCAGTTTAGAAAAATAAAGTATCTTTATCTAAACCGAACAAGATCAAAACGAAAAAAATCCAACATACATGTAATAATAATTTGACTTTAAAAAGGTTTCAAACAACTAGGACATAGAAAACTATGGATGCGTGATTTCTCTCAAAGTTCTTATAATTGTGACAAAATTCACGAGGCCATACAGCAGCAGAGATGGGAAGCGTTGAAAAACAAAGATGAGTCAGTCCCTGGGTAGGCCATGGGTAGGTGGTGCGACATTTCTGCTGCACACAGGAGAAGTGATCCGTTACATTCGGTCTGTAGGGAGAAGTTATGCGTCGATTCCGAGACGGCTCTTGTCCGCGGGTGGTGCATCGGGAAAACTTGCCACGCAGGTGCGATGTGTGGAAATCCAGGATCCATCGGCGATTGATGTAGTGGCGTTGAGCGCCGCTGCGGGAGTTTCTTTAGCCGTGATACCTCAATGCATCAGTTCTTGCAGTGGCGACAGGCACTACGTCAGTTTCAGCAGTGGCACAGCGATGCACGGAGATTCTTCTTGCACACAGTGCTGCGTCTGGAAAACAGCCGCAAGAAGAGTGATGTGTGAATTTACGCAGTACTTCAATCAATCAATCAATCATGGGCATTTTTATAGCGCGCTACTCACTCGGGAGGGTCTCAAGGCGCTGGGGGGGGTTTGTTACTGCTCGAAGAGCCAAGTCTTGAGGAGCTGATGATCCTGGGTCAGCCAGAGGTGGATCGGGAGGGAGTTCCATGTCTTGGCTGCCAGGTAGGAGAAGGATCTTCCCCCGGCGGTGGCTTTGCGGATGCGTGGTACGGTGGCGAGGGCGAGGCTGGACGATCGTAGTTGGTGGGTGGGCACGTAGAAGGTCAGGCAGTTGTTGAGGTACTTGGGGCCCAGGTCGTGGAGGGCCTTGTGTGCGTGGGTGAGGAGTCTGAACGTGATCCTCTTGCTGATAGGGAGCCAGTGCAGGTCTCTCAGATGGCCGAGATGTGGCTGTGTCGGGGGATGTCCAGGACGAGTCGTGCGGAGGCATTTTGGATGCGCTGGAGTCTTTTCTGAAGTTTGGCTGTGGTTCCGGCGTAGAGGGTGTTTCCGTAGTCCAGCCGGCTGGTGACGAGTGCCTGGGTGATCGTCTTCCTGGTTTCGGTGGGGATCCAACGGAAGATCTTGCGGAGCATGCGTAGGGTGTTGAAGCATGATGATGAGACGGCGTTGACTTGTCTGGTCATCGAGGGGGAGGAGTCCAGGATGAAGCCCAGGTTGCGTGCGTGGTCCGTTGGTTTGGGAGTGGTGCCTAGGGCAGGGGGCCACCAGGAGTCGTCCCAGGCGGAGGGCGATGATCCAAGGATGAGGATTTCCATCTTGTCTGAGTTCACCTTCAGGCGGCTGTTCTTCATCCATTCGGCGACGTCTTTCATCCCTTTGTGTAGGCTGGTTCTGGCGGTGGCGGGTCGTTGGTTTCTTCCAGCTCCCAGCAGCTAGCACAACCTCCAGAGGCCCAGAACTGGAACAGGCACCTCCTGGCAGGTCAGAATTCTCAGCAGAAGAGTTCAGGGGAGCTAGGGGTGAAGTATTTGTGGGCCTGAGACTTCATAACAGGAGGCCAGCACACACAGGCCCTTGAAGATCTTCTTCAAGCAGGATCAAAGTAAAGTTCCAGTCTTTGTCCTCTCTTTGGGTGAAACAGCAACTGCAGGTCACCCCACACAGCACACAGCAAAGTACAGTACTCCTCTCAACAGCTCTTCAGCTTTTCTCCTTGGCAGAGGTTCCTCTTGATTCCAGAAGTAGTCTAAAGTTCTGGGGTTATAGATCTAATACTTATACCCCAAAATGTCGCTTTTCTCTTTGTGCAAGGGTCTCTGAGCCTAGTCCGAACCATTTCTGTCCTCACTGGTGCACTCTGACCACAGGGGGTGGAGACAGCATTATGCAAGGGAGACAGGCCCTAATAAGGTGCAAGGAAATCTCCACCCACTACTCTAAATGCAACCACGCCCCATCCAGCTAAGCTCTGAGTCATCCAGGAAGAGCCAGGCACACCTCAATCCCCCAGTGGCTGTCTACAGTGAATGCACATCCCCAGCTCCTGTCACTCCAAAACCAGACAGTCAATACACAAACAGGCAGAGGCACACAGAATGGTTAAACAAGAAAATGCCCACTTTCTAAAAGTGGTACAAAAGTGGTACCCCCTTTTGCACCACTTTCTAAAAGTGGCATTTTCAAACACACAATTTAAAAACCATCTTTACAAAAAGATGTCTTATTAAATTCTGAGTTCAGAGAGCTTAAACTTTTTTTCTCTATCTTGTCCCAGTGAGAAGTTATACTTGCAAGATGTTACAAAGCATTTCCCATTCTATCCTATGAGGCAAGATAGCCTTTTAATAGTGAAAAACGAAATTGGCTGTATTTCACTATCAGGACATCTCCTACCTGTCACATACAGTGCACCCTGCCCAGGGGGGTACCTTGGGCCTACCACAGGGGTGCCTTACATGTAAGAAAAAAGAAGTTTGGCAATGGGGTGCACTTGCCAAGTCAACATGGCAGTTAACAACCTGCGCAAAGACACTGCAGTGGCTGGTCTGAGATACCTTTTCAGGGCTACTCGTGTGGGTGGCACAATCAGTGCTGCAAGCCCACTAATAGTATTTGATTTACAGGCCCTGGCACACTCTGTGCAATTTACTAGGGGCTTACCAGTAAATTAAATACACCAATCATGGATAAACAATCATGATAACAATTTTGCACACAGGACATATGCACTTTAGCACTGATCAGCAGTGGTAAAGTGCCCAGAATCCTAACACCAACAACAACGGGTCAGGAAAAAATAGGAGGAAGAAGCTAAATGTTTGGGGATAACCCTGCAAAAAGGGTCTAGTTCAACAGTGATTGATGTTGTGTGATGTTGTGGGGAGTAGGCAGTGCCCAGGGGATCACAAGCTCCTCCCCCTGAAGTTTTTTAAAGCCTCCTTTAAGGAACACAGGCTTCTTTAAGAAAGTTTCCCATTTGGGAATTCAAACACTGTGATGGTGTCTGCTGTTCTTTGCAGGCAACCATTATTGTTTTTGTAGCCAATCACAGATGTTGGAAATAGTGACCTGCCTAACTAATATTCAGTAGGCAAGTTGTAATGTGCCCCCCTGCAACTGAAGATTATACAATGCTACCTATGAGTATAAGTCAATCACTTTTGCAACCTGCCTCTTAGTACATCTGGCCCATAATTCTGACAACCACTAAACATGAATTATCTATTCCTCATTAAGGTTAAACTGTTGTATGAATCTTTTCATATGCTGGAAGATGTTGTGAATTTGCAAAAGGGGTGCTTTAAAAGAAGCCATTTAAAACACTATCATCCCCATTCAAAACAGTAGCACACACATTAAAGAGCAACAGAGAAAAGCAGACAAGACCAAAACAATTCAGTGCACAATGTGAAAGCAGGCAAGCACCTTAACAAGCCAAGTAAAAATAAACAGTGAAGATGACAATTTGAAATCAGACGGCACAGTGTGATTTACTTACCACAGGGCCTGGAGGCCCTGGTGGGCCTGGACGGCCATCATATCCAGGTATTCCTTGATAGCCTTTTTCTCCTGGGGGTCCGTGTGGCCCCACTGGTCCTACTTCTCCCTTATCCCCGAAAGGACCAGGCTTTCCTCGTTCACCTTGAAGACCTCTGTCTCCTGGTATACCTGGATCCCCCTGTAAAAATATTTATGATAAGTGTAAACAAGGTTGTGGTGAGCTGTCTTCATCAAAAAACTACACATCACACTCATGACATGGCCAACCTAGTAAACCCCTTCTCACCATTAAGGATTCTGAATTACATACTAGGACTTTTTAGCACTTTCATGTTCATATTGAAATTTAAAATACGGCTATCTACAACTCACAGTACACTTCTATCTAAATCCCTTACATCATAGGCTTCATCCTTGTGATGCTTTTCATTTCTCCCATTTTGTTTCTGAGATAATGTAATTCAAACCCCATATGATCACACAATGTGAATTAACTTAATTTTCAGCTGTAAATCAGCAACAGGAGTTAATGGATTCTTGCTACAACAGTCAATATGATGACTGGGCACAGTCTGAGTGGGCTATTCAGCAGTCTGTGGTTTTTCAAGAACAACTATATTGGGAGGTGTGGTAAACTTGTAAGATGTTGGAGAGAAATCGTTAGAACAGAATAATGTAACTTCACATCATTGGTGATATCCACCATACACGTATGATGGAAGGTGAGCTTTGTGGGCCAAATGGTTGCAACTGACAAATATCATAATTTGCAATTATGGCTTCTGCTAAAAGTAGACAGAGTTAAGAGAGGCAATATTTCCACTTTTGAAAACTCATCTAGGGAGTGTAGGTAATCAACATGTAATATTTCCACTGATTTTGACATTGATTTAATTTTTTTTATAAATAGGAACCATTTTACACTTGGGGTTTTAAACCTCATGTAGCTATGGAAATGTTGTGTATACATTTATAGCTGACTCACTGATGTGGTAAATCTGATATTTTAATTTAAGAAGTTGATTGTTACTTCCATTAAACATGTGTGGTAGATATGGAATTGCTGGTTGGTTGAGGTTTGCACCCAGGCCAGGCAGGAACCACCACCCTAGTCAGGGTACGCTGGATAAACACTAAAAGATAACCTGTCCTCACGCTCTGGTAACTTGGCACAGAACAGTCTTGCTTATCTAAAGAGGCAATGTGTAAAGTGCTTGTGCAACACACAAATATAGTAACACAATGAATACACTTCAGAAATACTCCACACAAGTTTAGAAAAATAGATTATTATATTCTGAACAAAACAAGACCAAAACTACAAAAATCCAATAAGTAGAAGTTAAAATATGATTTTTTAAAGAATGAAAAAAGTTATAGTGCTTTAAAGCAATAAGCGCCAATGGGGTTTATATGATTTTGCCGGACTGGGAACAAGTTCAGGTCAACTGCAATGGAGCACAGGGCATCTACAGGGACCCACTTGGGCCTGCTGAACACAGTACCTTGAATACTGGGGAGCTGTCTACGTGACGAGGCTTTGCGAGGTTTTGCGGCACGGGTGCAAAGGTAGAGACTTTGATATCCCTGAATCTGAAGCAACAAGCGGCAAGCCAGCAAGCCTTTGGAGCACACTTAGAAAAAAAAGCAGAGTCAAGCACTCCTTCAGCAAAGTCAGTGAGCAGCAGGCCAACAAAAAGAAAAGCAGGCCTTTTAGTTCAGCAGTCCAGTTGAGTCCTTTAAGAATCACAGCAGTTCTTCTGGCAGAGCTTCAGTTACAAGCCCAGCAGTGTCTGATTTTAGGGGGGGGTCAGAGACCCAGTACTTATACCAAAAAGTGTCTTCGATGTGGGGGGTGACTTCAAAGCAGTCTTTTGAAGTGCACAAGGATCCCTTTCAACCCATTCCTGTCTGCCAGACTATCTGGGTGGGGGAGGTAATCGGTCAAGTATGCACTTTTAAAGAATAAAAATAGTTCTAGTGCTTAGAAGCAATAATCGCCAAAGGGGGTTATTGATTGCGCCAAACTGGGACAAAGTCACAAGTTTAGGTTGACTACAATGGAGCACAGGGCATCTACAGGGACCCACTTGGGCCTGCTGAACACAGTACCTTGAATACTGGGGAGCAGTCTACGTGACAAGGCTTTGTGGGTTTTGCGTCATCCAGAGTCTGTTCCAATTAGCTGTCAGCTCTGTGGCGAGGCTTTACAAAGCTGTGCATTGTCCTGCGTCAGCTCCGAGAGGATGTGTGGTGAGGAGCCATCAACTGTGCAGTGATGCTTTGTGGGGCTTTGCATCGGTTCCATTGATGCAAGTATCTGGGTTCACTTCCATCAAACCAGGCACAGGAGCAGAGGTAGAGACTTTGATAGGCCTGAATCTCAAGCAACAAGCAGCAAGTCAGAAAGCCCTTGGAGCACACTTGGAGAAAAGAAGGCAAAGTCCAGTACTCCTTCAGCAAAGTCGGAGAGCAGTAGGCCAACAAAAAGAAAAGCAGGCCTTCCAGTTCAGCAGTCCAGTTGAGTCTTTTTAGCATCAGAGCAGTTCTTCTGACAGAGCTTCAGTTACAAGCCCAGCAGTGTCTGATTTTAGGGGGGTCAGAGACCTAGTACTTATACCCAAATGTATCTTCGATGTGGGGGGTGACTTTAAAGCAGTCTTTTGAAGTTCACAAGGATCCCTTTCAACCCAGTCCTATCTGCCAGACTATCTGGGGGGGAGGCAATTGGTCCTTTGTGTGGGGACAGGACACAGCCTATTCAAAACAAGTGTTAGCCCCTCCCTTTAATCCTGCCCAGGCAAGGCCATCAGAATGCAGATGTATGTAGATGTAGACCAATCCTTCCTGTATTGTGGCTGCCTAGAGGGAATGCACAAAGTGTAGCTGCCACCCATCCCAAATGTATATTGGAGACATGTGTCTTGCAGTTCTGAGTGTGTTTATGCAAGAGAGTGTATGTGTGAATGCGTGTGTATGTGTGAATGTGTGGGTATGTATGAGTGAAGGTCAAGGGTCATGAGAAATCACTTCCACTACCACTCACAAATTCATGAATTGACGTCCATGACCTTAGGAGTGTCATATGTAATAAAAGGGGAGTTGAAGGCTTGGCAAGTAGTTTTCAATGCCAAGTCGAAGTGGCAGTAAACTGCACACACAAGCACTGGAGTGGCAGGCCTGAGACAGGTTTGAAAGGCCACGTTTGCGGGTGGCACAATCAGTGCTTTAGCCCACTGGTAGCATTTTAAGTACAGGACATGGGTGTATGGTATACCACTTTAAAAGGTGATTACCAGTACAACAAATATGGCAATCAAGTATACACCATGTTCAGGGGAGAAGCACAGGTACTTTAGCACTGGTTAGCAATGGTAAAGTGCTCAAAGTCCTAAGTCCAACAAAAAGATTCAGCAAAATCAAGAGGAAAAAGGCAAAAAGTCTGGGGGGACACCACCTTAAGGATGCCAGGTGTAACAGACATATAGCCTAGTAACCGGACGTGTGCTGCAAAAGCAAATGCTAAAAAGTAACAGGGAAACATCTCCTTTAAGGTTACATTTTCGATTTAACCATTGTGCAGCAGTGGCACTTTCTGCATACATCACTTGAGACACATCGTGGGCCAAAGATGGAAATCTAGCCACAAAAAAAATTGTTTTACAATATTAAGGCAACAAATGGAGTCCGTGGCTGTCCAGCATACCCTAACAGCAACAGAAGTTAAAATACCTGATCTCGAGAGAAAATATAAGAAAACCTTCACCAAAAATTGATGATGATGAGAAACAAACATTAATAATGATGATACTAGTGTTATTATTATTATCAGCAGTAGAAGTAGCTTTAATAATAATTATAAATATTAAAGCAGCAACAGTAATATAAATGATAATATATTGTCAAAAACACATTGATTTTTAGGTGATGTTTATTAACCACACTATGGCAACCATGTATTTTTCATGACTGAGTTTGCTCCACTGGGACAGGAACAGACTAATTTGCATATAGCCAAGTTCTGAGCTGGGATGGTGCAGTGAGCTAAAAAACGGTGATGGATCAAGCCCTGATCTTTGGACTGGGTAAGAGTGGTCTGCTTAATTCAGGCACTCTGTTCATCACCACCCCCTTTTCTGAATGAGTTTGCTCCAAGCCAGGATTTCAGGGTCCCTGGTTTTTCACTTGAATATTGAGTTTTAAATACCAAACTACGAAAATATTGTGAGGAGAATATCAACTGCCAACATATCATGAGGTTAAGTAGGTATGTGATTATAGGTTCACTATATTTAATTTCACACGTATGTACCTTGACAATTTATATATATCTTCAAGTTGTCTAGATTTGGAGTTACGAATTGTAAATCTACACTTACCTATGTGTACTTACCTTCATAATATTTTGGTAGTCGATATTCTGAACACATTATTTGTATAGTTCCATATTTTTATACTCAAAATCTTGACATACAACTAGGTCCCATTACAAATCCAAGCATTTACGCTCTTTATATCCAAGTTAGCTCGCGCACACACTTGAGGGATGGGCAATATTTTTTATCACATTAACTTTTTTATCAAAATCACATCAGCAAGGGCATCAACAGCGATATGTGCATGTCCTTACCATTGTGTCAAGTATCCAGTGGCACACACCCAGCATGGGCGATTTTTGCAAGTCAGTTCAAGAATCTTTAGACGGTGGTCACTGTTTCCTTGCAGCACTCATGATGCTGTTTTCTTCTTATTTATCACTTGCCTTTCATTGCCAGTTTGACGGTCAGTCAAGTCTATTCGGTCTTTAAGCCTGCATCTGCCTCTGGGCACCTGTCCCCTTCCAAGTATCATGGTGAGGCGTCTGCCATCATTCCAGGGCCACATGCCCATTCAGGTAGAAACTGGCGAGTAACTTCCTCTTATTTATTCTAGCCAATCCCATTCCAGTCCCAAATTAGAACCACTGCATTCTTATAGCCGTTCACAGAGTGCAAACTCTTCTTTAAAGTGGGTATAGTCACATTTAATTCCTTGGGGGTAAGGCTTCTTATCTTTGGTTATATTGACCAAATTTCAATGAATGAAATCAAGGTATTTGCAAAGCTAGAACCAGGTATAATAACCTAATCTGAGATGTAGCCAATTTGTCTTCTCCTTGAAACAAAAACTAAGCATTGGCATTTAAAGCCTTATCTACTTAAAATACTTCTATGGGACACGTTTTAAATCATACATGTAGAAATTCTCCTTCAACACACTATGCAATGCCACTTTGACGTCAACATCATAGGTATACAGCTAATAAGTGCACATGCGATTAACGATATATGCGACAACATGAGTAAGAATATTAAAAAACGAGGCATGTGTGCATATTTACTTCACAATTTGTGTCAATTTAAATAAATGTTATTTATAGACTTGCAATCGCGTTAGGGAAAACCATTCTTCACACATTAGCGCTAGGCACTGTATACCTATATTGTCATGTGCGCACATAGACTTTTCAGGTTAAAAAGAAACAACAAAAAAGCTTTATACATTATATAGCATGTAGAACGTCATTAAAAGAAACTTGCACCACTCCAGTATGTGCGGTAAATTGTTAATTATCGTACCTGATAACTTCCGATTCCCAGTGTACCACATTTTAACAGCTGTCATAACTATGGCATCTGGGGCATTTTGAACATGATCAGAGCTCTCAATGTTTTCCTCCTCCCTGGAGTATATCCTGTTATTGACTCCTGAGGATACACTACCATCTATATGTAAGAATAATAGAAGCGGCTCTGGAAATCAACCATCCACACAGCTCTGCTTTCACGGCCGGTCAGCTTGTGTTACCTTTCATGTGCTTCTAATCACTACAATCTACAATTCAGTGGGACAGCTGCGGCGTGTAACGTTTGTTTGATTGCATCAGATGCCTGACGTTGACTGATGCTTTCAAGGTGCTTGTCTTGTTTTTAGAGTAATCGGTTGTCTTGTGAAATACCCCAGACGGTCTACCTAATTACTGAGGGACATATATCAAGACTGGCGATAATGGGCTTGATAAAATGCTCTATGGAATTCAAATTGAAGCCCATGTTAGATGTGAAGGTCATTCCATAGAGCATATTATCAAGCCCATTATTGCCGTTTTAGCAGCAGTTTTCTGCCGCTAAAACGGCGATAATTTTATCGAGTGTCTTGATAATATGCCCCTAAATCAGGAGAAGATTAGTTGATAATATAGCAAATATACTAATTAGATTGAGTATTTATTTCATTTGAAATTATGTGCCGATCATGTTCCATTTCACAGCACAATCCAATATATACAGGAAGAGGAAAGTAAGATTTAGCAGGTGGGAGGTCCAGGTTCAGCTGGATTAGTGCACAGTTGCTTCCTTCACAGGTTAGGTGGAAGTGGGGTAGTAGGAAGAGGTGAAATGTGTTTTCAGTCCTAATCTCTACAGCCAGCTGGTGGCTAATGCGGTCGAGATAATATTGGCAGACGTGTCATTTGGTGACAGTCTCCATTACTGCCCTTATCTGAATCAGGTCCCTGGAGAAAATTAGGTAATGAGTAATGGTTATCAATGTATAACCATCCTTTCAAGTTGATGCTACGCTGCAAACTGTTGATATAATCACAAATGTCACCTCTTTCCAAAATGTTTGTTTTTAAGGGTTTCAGAAAGCCATACTAGGTTTCTGCCTAGAAAGAACTCATTTAGTTGAGAAAAAAGCAGACGAGGAGGGGGTTTGGAGAAGCTAGCACTTTCCAAAATAGATAAAAGCTTTCTAAATAGACCAGGTTCCATTGAGTAAAACTCAATTTAAGAAGAAACATTGAGATGAGAAATGAGTAGCCGGCATCAACTATAAGTTTTGATTCAGAAATATATTTTTGCGTGCTGGCATGAATTAGCCTTTCATACTTGAAGACCATTTGCAAAGGCAAAAGTCACCCGTTGCAATTCCCATCATTTGTTTTGAGCAGTTCGCAAAAATGCATAACAATGCACTCTATAGCATGCCTACGCTGTCAAGGATGTAGTGCAGAATTTATCCTTCACTATTCCTGAATTACGTTCTAAACACTTCCTGCACAGTCGCACATGAGTTACTAAAAAACAAAAAAAAAAGGTGAAAATAAATGGCACTACGTACACGCTCTCCTTTGGGGCCTCTGTCTCCTGGTTTACCTGGAATACCCTGAAAGGAAAACAGAGGATAGCTGAACGCATTATATATCTGCTCAGATTGAAGGGTGCATTAATAAAACATCGCGAGGATGAGATAAAGAGACCTCTACATCGCTTACTGTCTTCTGTGGGAAATCACCCATGCAAAAATAAATGTCTTACCTGCGCACCCGGCAGTCCATCTTTTCCGTGTATTCCCTATCAGAGACAGAAAGGAAGGTTTAATGTCAGCATGGCTGCAAGAAATCAAGCAGCAATCATTGCAGTACAGTACTGAAAGGGCGATGGAGGCGACAGCCCTGAGGAAAAAGGTACAGTACACCAAGACGGACCATGAGGCGACTGCCCAAAACGTGAAAAGATGAATCAAACCAAATTTCGTAGTAATAAACACACCATGACAGCAATAAACGACATAAATAAACAAAATGTGTGACTGTCCCCTGTGTGAACGGCAAGAAATAGAAGACTGAAGGTCCGTGGACTTTAAAATTTACCTACAACGTTTTCAAAAGTTTACAAACTTTTCTTTTTGCAAAAATTGACAAATCATGCCTACAGTTTGATACATTTTTGTGGAAGTATATTTCCATTAGTATTTCACAGCTGTAAACGTATTTTGCAGGGGAGAGTTGCAAATCCTATACCTTTACAGGATTTTATTGCAATTATTGGTCAAACTGATTTTGCATACATGATTTTGTTTTACGCTAACGCTAACACCAAACTGCACTTTAATATAAAGACTTTAAGATCCAAACTAAAGTGGGCCATTTTGAAGGAACGCTGTCATTCTGTTATTTGTATAAAGTTACTAAAGTTTCCTTATGGGCAGATGCAGTGGGTAACCAAGCTGGTCTGGTGTATCAGGCACACTGCCCTAGGAACAAGTCAAATGCATACAAAACACTGCCACTACTATTTTATTTTATAACCTTAGAGCCCAATGTAGCGGGATAGACCAGCCATTGAGAGGGCCTTTAACAAGGGAGCGGGCCTTTAATGGCTGGTAGAGGCTGTTACGGAGAGCTCTAATTCTATTAGAACAGTCTACCTCTAGAGGGCAGAATGTTCTAATTTGTAAAAACGATGTCCGGAGCAGAGTGGGGTTAAATCCCCTCAGGCTTCGAGAGGCCTTTGGTCACAGCTACAGCTGTGAAATGAAAAAAGCATTTGAATGTTTCTCTCCGGACTTCTACCAGCCATTAGAAAGCTGGAGTCCTACATTCATTTCAATGGAGTGCTCAACATTCCAATGTTCTAATAATGTTTATTTCTCTGAAGGTAGAAATATCTGTTGCTGTTGTAGTAATGTTGATGAGAGGCTGGCGGTGAGGTTGATATGTCCTCCTTTATTTTTTTGTCAAGATATTTTTCCAAATATTTGGCTCGTGAATCACATGGTTCTTAGGAGTGAGTGACTTTGGAGGAAGATGCATTCTGAGTTCTGCATTTCAGTAACTATCTCGTGAAGCTCCTTTGATGTCCGGGTGGCTTCTGAAATGTAGCTGGAACAGTGGAGCCGTTTAGCCTTTAATGAGAGCTGAATGATGTACTAGGTTGCCATTAAGGTTATAAATATTTTCTCAGAGTCTTTCCAACTTTTTTTGTTTTTAGAGGTTTTATTCAGCTGGCTTCCTGGTGGCAAACGGTATTAAAGGCAGTCTAGAATGGAAAAATGCTAGCAAGGATAGAGATGGAAAGATCAAGATTTGTCCAGGGTCTTGCAGTTATTTTGGATTTTATGAAGGAATCATTTGTTACTGGCAGCAAGATAGAAAGGTTGAGTTAAATTACATGATGACAGGTCCAGATGAGGGCTTGTTTGTTCCTGCCAGTGATGCGAACACTCCATCCAGTGTATGCTCAGTTTTTTAAGTAGGACAGAGTTCTGTTGAACTTGTTTAAGCATATCTAGGTAAAAGAGCAGATATTTTGCTTAAAACTGTTTCTGGTTTGTCAAACCAAGTTTTGAGGTCTCCTGGTATTCAAAGGTGGAGATGGTTTAATGTGACCTCGAAGACAAAGTTTTAGGAATGGGTCATTGAATGTAGGATTGAATGGGGGAGGTCAGGAAATAAGGAATAAGAATGTGAAAGCTGATGATGAGACACATCGTGAAAGTAGATATATGCATTCTGGGGCAGTGTAATCTTGTCTGAATAAGGGAGGTAGAGAGGTTTGTAGACAATGTGTTTACCCTCTGGTTTTTATAGTTAGATAGTTTCTGATAAATATTTAGTAACCCGCTGTAAAGGCTTCACTGGTGCAACATCATCACTTACGTTTCAGTGATGAAGAACAGGTCAAGGATTGAGGTTGATATTAGACCTTCACTCAGTAGTTATTCTTTGAGCCTGCTAGGAAGGTACAGAGGTTGCTCATATATCAGTGTGGTCTCAAGTCTGTGCTGTTATAGCTCAGCTTGCAGGACCACTTACTTGTCTGTAATGTGTCAGTTCACTGATGGTTTCGAATGCATAAATTTGAAAGGTCTTAATATATCTGGAATAGCAGGACCTCAACTTTTAGGAACAGTTCAGTTGTGGTTTACCCAGAGTTTCACTCGTATTTCAAAATTAGTGTAAACTCCGGTGAGCAAGTTCCAGAAACACTTTTGATGTTGGATAATGAAAACTCGGGTCAAGGCCAAAAGAACCTCATTTCCAGTAATGGAGGACGTACAAAAAAAGCAGTTTGAAAATGCATGCATGCATACTGAATCAATTGTGCATTGTGGACGTGAGCTGCAGTGAGTTCAATCTCCTGACAAAACCAGAACGCATGCCCTTACAAGAAGAATGGGCCTCGCTAACCCCACGCCAAGGGTAGGCAAGAGATGGGATCTCGGCAATTACTTGATAACTCAAAATTATTGTAGACTAAAATCATATCAGTGAGCACTGACAGCACATGGATTACCTAGGCAGAATTCAATTTTTTTCCGGTGCACCGTGTCCATTTTGTCTCGCTCTAAAGCTGTGTTAGGATAGCACATACCTTGCCAGTGCTAATTGGTGCCAGCATACTTTACACACCCACTGCTTATGAAAAAATATTTATTGGTACATAAGTGCACATTTTTACTGTGTTGCACTCCGGCATTCAAGTAATGATTTGCGTGTTAAAACCAGACTTTTAAGGCATTGATTTACTAACATTTGGCACTGGATTTGCTGAATAAAAGCGACCCAAACCATCACAATTTTTTTTTTACTTTTATTTCCTTTTTGCGCCAAATATTACCTAAAAGTGATGCACAGTAGCGCAAAGAGCTGCTTTGCGTCAGTTAGCATCAAGGGGGTGTTGCATGGGCGTTCCGAAGCAATCACTTATCCTGTTTGAGACAAAACCCTATCTACCAAAAATAGGAGACAGGATTTTGCATAAAAAAAGAATGCCTTTTGAAACCAGGTGTTAAAAGTAGAAATGTGTTAATTTCCCCTTTCTTGTCCAACTTTGCATCTGTGGTGCACTGTACAGCACACACACAAAGCGGAATTTTTTTTAGAAGTTGTCTAGGAACCCTTCCAGTACAAAACCTACACTAGACTCACACACACCCTTGCACTATGGCGCAAAGGTGTGCATGTGGTGCACGGCAGGAAAATTCTGCGCCGGTGTTAGGGAAAAGGGGGGAGAGTGCTGTATCTCTGTTGATATGGTGCTTTCCCGCTCCCTCCCTGTCATGCAAAGCAGGGCACCATTTTTGACTGCTGCACTGCATTGGGTTCCACTTTAGTAAATCTGCTTCTTAGTACGAGTTACTCAGTAAAATGCCACCTCGTTGGCAACAACATTATTTTTGATTTATATTTCATCTGCAATTATCGTGGCATTAGTAAGCACTGGATATTAAGCACCTTTGCAAATACCGTGCAAAAATGTGGTAAATCACTACTATCACGTTACCCTTTATACCAGAAAAAACAAAACACCACACTGTGCACTTTTTCATGCCAGCCCTTTTATCATTTATATTGCCTGAAGCGCTAATATTTGCACGATGACCAGGAAAAGCCGTGCAGTAGATGTGGTGAGACTTTCTTTTCATCTCAACACACCTGTCTTTAATTGAGAGAAAAATGTATCCAGAAGACTCGAAATGTACCCTGCTCAAAAAGGAAACTTGTGTTGAGGAAATGTCAGTGCGCCCTGACAGCCCAGCGTGTGTTTGTAGAAAGAGACAGGCAGGCTGCAGGCGAGGCGGGAACAAAGCACACAGCACGCAGGCCATAATGCAAGAGTGAATCGATTTCATTCTGTCAGATGCAGAGTGTCCTGCTTCCTTCCTTCTCTGTCCTGCTTGACCTTCCAACGTGTTGAACAAGCTGGGAAGTAAAAGTCTGGACGTATATTCAGCGGCCTCACCGATGATGACCAGTCATGTCGTAGGAGATCAATAAAAACATGTCAGGCGGCAGCACGCTTTATGCAGCATGACATTGGGTGACATCACGTCTTTTGTCTAACGTTAATTCATTAGCTTGAATTTGTATAGGGCAGTGATGTGCAAGGTTTTACAGAACTTTTTCAAAGGAAATCCACACGTTTCTCTGAATTTATCCATACATGCACGTGGTTTGCGGGCTACATTCAGAGCTTGGCAGTCAGTCATAAATAATAAAAGCGTTTCCAAATACAGCTGCAAAGGAAGGAAATACTGCAAAGAGGGGGACACAATAGGCATCATTTAGGAACCTTTTGTCCAATTTAAGGAATGAAATGACTGTATTTATTTTCGCGGATTCCCATTCCTAAATGCAAAAAAAATATAAATGTGCAGATTTTTGCAAACATCAATTCCCCTTACTTGGATCAGGACACGTTGAATTGTAAGGCATTAGGGTACGTGCGGGTCGTCATTGAAGGTGGTAGGTTGACCTTGCAAGCTCAGTTGAACATTCCAAAAGGTTTAACTTTGTGGATTTTCACAAATGTTTTACATGACGTTTCCCACAGAGAAGCACAGAGAAGTCTAATCCTGCAGAAGGTAGCAGTAAGCGTATTTCCAAAGTGACGAAAAACATGTTTTACAAAAAAGTATGAAACCTATTGTGGACCGGTTTCAAACCCAGTTCGAGCTGGGAGGGTAAGAGTTAGGTGCTTACTCCTAGATATCGGGAAATGTCATGGATTTCCAAAAGTATCCCTGTGGAATTCGGTGTATTCCCAAGAATGAGTAAATTGTGGGGCAAACATGGACTTCATTCGAATGTTCATAACTTGTTGATATTTTTTCACGAAGGGGCTCCATATTCTAGGGGGAAACAGGGGGTGGCAAATTAAATTCGAACCTTTTCTTGAAATATATACATATTCATAACACCCCGGCATAATTTAACTCTTCACAAAAAGGATATTATTATAGTTCCATTCACACAGCACAAGATCCGACATTGATATTCAGTGGCAGTCTTGCGTCTGATTCAGCTAGTAAAGAAGTGCTCTCTGTAGTGTAAATCAGAATGATGATATCTTCGGTGAACGTGTCACCTTCAATGAGCTGTGGGTGAATATTCTTGGTGTTTGATGTGCACCGTCAATGAGCTGTGGGTGAATGTTCTTGGTTTTTGATGCGTACCGTCAATGAGCTGTGGGTGAATATTCTTGGTGTTTGATGTGCACCATCAACGAGCTGTGGGTGAATGTTCCTGGTGTTTGATGCGCACCGTCAATGAGCTGTGGCTGAATGTTCTCGGTGCTTGATGCGCACCGTCAATGAGCTGTGGGTGAATGTTCTTGGTGTTTGATGCGCACCGTCAATGAGCTGTGGGTGAATGTTTTTGGTGTTTGATGAGCACCGTTAATGAGCTGTGGGTGAATGTTCTTGGTGTCTGATGCGCACCGTCAATGAGCTGTGGGTGAATGTTCTTGGTGCTTGATGCGCACCGTCAATGAGCGGTGGGTGAATGTTCTTGGTGTTTGATGCGCACCGTCAATGAGCTTTGGGTGAATGTTCTTGGTGCTTGATGCGCACCGTCAATGAGCTGTGGGTGAATATTCTTGGTGTTTGATAAGCACCGTCAAAGTGCTGTGGGTGAATGTTCTTGGTGTTTGATGTACACCGTCAATGAGCTGTGGGTGAATATTCTTGGTGTTTGATAAGCCCCGTCAAAGTGCTGTGGGTGAATGTTCTTGGTGTTTGATGTACACCGTCAATGAGCTTTGGGTGAATGTTCTTGGTGTTTGATGTGTGAGACTAGAGGGTGGTACCAAATTAGCAACACAACTTCTAGCATAGTATGTATATTCTTTACCTAGCAGTTCAGGTGTGTAAGTGGAGAAAACAAGTTTGGGAAAGATGTGCTTACTCTGGGGGAAGGGAGAAGGTGACAGAATCAGTTCATGGGGAAATAGGTTGGGTTCTTGAGGAGAGTGTGTGAAAGGTAGTGCCCTGCCTTTTTTAGTTTCTTATTGTGAAATTTATACTTACCCAGAAAACGTTGATATTGGCCTCGAAAGAGATCTGTAAAGCGCTCACAATTAACTTCTGTCCTGACCCTCCCACAGCATAGCTAGACAGGTACTGAGGCAACAGGACACTCACAATGATTCCTTATCCTGATTTTCGTCAAGCACTGGGATCTCTGCAGAGTCTGCACTATGTACTTCTGTTCTGACTGGGGTAAAGCACTGGTATCCAAATTTAGAAATATCCTATGGCCTCTCAAAAAGTAGCTCTACATATGCCTGTAGCTTGCATCTGAGTAATGAGGCATCCACAAAGTTCTTAACACAACTCTCAAATTTGCTTCTGGAAGAGGTGTGCCAGAATTGGGATGTCTCCAAAGCTCCAAAAACGCACTTCTGAACTTACTTACATAATGCACTGGACTCCTTCTAGCAAAACATTGACCGAGTCCTCAAAATATATCTCTGTGCTCCTCCATACTGTTTATAGGTTCCTCAGAACAGAAACATCCATACAATACTAGAACTGGGCCTTCAGATGACTAAAGCAAATAATTGTGCCTAGTGTTTAATTTATACCAGTGTTTGCAAGTAATGGAGACCTAAACTCCTTTTTGGGGACCAGGCCTTATTTTTCTTCAACAAAGTTTGACACAGAGCAAGAGTGAGAAAGCAGAAATGAGGAAAAAAAAGAGGATGAGAAAGATCAGATTACAGTGATAAAAAAGGAGAGATGAAAAATAATTGCAATACGATGATAAGGAGACACTTTGCCACTTATTCTGAGGTTGCTGGCACCCAGGTGCTTTTTTATAGCAGTAGATAAATAATATAACAATGAGATACATTATTTATCGGGTGTAATGAACAGCACCTGCTACTAGTGTTAGAAATGGGGGTCTCTAGTTGGCAGTGGCTTGCACCCTGTCCAAGGAGGATCCCTTCCTTCTCGTCAAGGTAAGGGAGTCACACACCCAAATAACACCCCTGCTCACCCCCTTGGTAGATTGACATGAGCAGTCAGGCTTATCTCAGAGGTAATGTGTAAAGCATTTGCACATGACACACACAGTAGCACAGTGAAAACACTACAACTGGACACCACAACATTTTAGAATAATAACGTGTCTTTATCTAAATCAAACAAGACCAAAATGACAAAAATCCAACATACACAACTCAAAAAGCGACTTTTAAATGGTTTCAAGAAATGATGTCCATAGAAATCTATTGAAGGAGTGATTTTACACAAAGTACCTCAAATGCATCGAACTTCACAAGGCAAAGCAGCCGCAGAGGAGGGAAGGGTCGGAAAACACAGTGATACGTTGGTTCCTGAGTCCACAGGGAGGCGATGCGTCAGTTCTGCTGCATGCAGCAGAATTGTTGTATTGAATGCGGACTGTAGGGAGAATTGAAGAGTCCAAATCCAAGACAGTTCTGGTCTGTGGGTGATGTATCTGATAAACTTGGCACTCAGGTGATAACAGTGGAAATCCAGCCATGCTGGAGGTAGATGCAGCGGTGGCAAGCAGATGCTGCGTCGATTTCTTCAGCCATTGTCACACAATGCATCAGTTCTTTCAGACGCCCAGCAGGGCCTGCATCGGAGTCAGTGCGGGGGTCTCGCACTTCAAAGACATGGTGCACTGGACTCGGGTTGCGATGGTTTCTTCGGCCACTGAGAGGTGCTGTATCGATTTCTTTGGCTGCACCACAGTGTTGAAAACAAATTTACCCCGGATGGCTGTGCTGTGTTGGAAAAACAGGCACTGGATAGGCGATGAGTTGATTTTGATGGTTTCAAGCAGGTCTTTGCAGCAGGAACAACCTCCTAGGACCCAGAACTGGATTTGGCCACACAAGGCAGGTCAGAAAGCTCAGCAGTGGAGTTCAGGGATGCTGCAGATGAAGTCTTTGCTGCCCCTGAGACTTCTTAACAGGAGGCAAGCATACACAAGCCCTTGGAGAAACTTCACAAGCAGGAATCACGGCAAAAGTCCAGTCCTTTTCCTTTTCAAAGCAGAAGCAGCAACTGCAAGCAAAGCCAGAAAAGCAGCATACACCAAATGGGCAGTACTCCTCTCACAGCACTTCAGCTCTTCTCATTCGCAGAGGTTCCTCTTGATGTAGAAGTGTTCTAAAAGTCAAGGGTTTTAAGTCCAATACTTAGACACTGGTTGGCCTTTGAAGTAGTCATTCTTCACAGGATTATGTTTGTAGTGCACAAGTTCTTGCCCTGCCTGGACTTGTGTCCATACCCACTCCAGGGGGGTGGAGACAGCATTGTGAGAGGCCAGGCACAGTTACATTTCGGTGCAGTTTACAGCTTCTCTCACAACTCTAGTTTTGGGAGGCCCTCAGTCTGGCGATGGCCCATCAGGATTTGCAGGTGACACCTCAACTCCCCTTGTGTAACTATCTAGAGTGAATACACAAACATGCGCCTATCAGTCTAAACCAGATGTTGATTCCACAGGCATGCAGAGGCACAGGACAGTTAAACAAGGAAATGCCCACTTCCTAAAAGTGCTATTATAAAGTACAATTTAAAAACCACCTTTACTAAAAGATATGTTTTTGAATTCTTAGCTCAGAGAGCCCAAACTCCAAATCTCTAGGTGTTCCCAATAGAAAGTTACACTTGCAAAATGTTAGAAGGCAGTTCCAATAATAGCCTATGGGAGAGACAGGCCTGGCAATAGTGAAAAACAAAATTGGCAGTATTTCACTATCAGGACATGTAAAACACACCAGTGCATGGCCTATCTTTCACATACACTGCACCCTGCACATGGGGGTACCTTGGGCATACCTTAGGGGTGCCTTACATTTAGTAAAAGGGAAAGTTACGGCCTGGCAAGTGGGTGGACTTCCCAGTTCAACACACCAGTTTACTACAGCCCTCAAAGACACTGCAATGGCAGGCCTGAGACACGTTTACAGGGTGACTTGTGGGCGGCACAACCAGTGTTTCAGGCCCACTAGCAGCATTTAATTTACAGGCCCTGGGCACACACATTACAATTTACTAGGGACTTACCAGTAAATCAAATATGCCAATTGTGTATATCCAATCAGAATCACAATTTACACAGAGAACATATGAACTATAGCACTGATTAGCAGTAGTAAAGCGTCCAGAGCCCTAAAGCTCTGGACGCTTTACTAGTGGGGAGAGGAGAGAGGAGTTGGCCTAACGGCTAAGGCGCTCAACCTCGGACCTGGGGATCTGGGTTCGAGTCTGGGTAACGACGCCAAAACCTCCTGTGATTCTGGGCAAATCACTTAATCTCCCCATGCCTAAAAATGAAAGTGTGTGTCCTCATGTAAAAACGTAACTTGTACTATGTAAAGCGCTCTGATACCTGATTCGGTTCGGGTCTAGTTAGCGCTATATAAAACTCTACAAAAAAAAAAGCGAACACCCCTTCGGGGTGATTTGCAAAATCCTCTGTTTGGATTTTATTGTCTTCCAATGGGCCAGGTGATGTTGGATCTTGCCTCCCACTGGATACCCATACTGGTATAAGGGAAAATAAAGGGGGTTTTAAGGCTGTGGCTGTCAGGGGGAGTGGTGGACTAACGCAACCTTGGGATGGGGGCCCAGGTAATCTGTGTGAACCATGTCACGGTCAGGGCTGGGCACCTTGTTGGCCTTGAAGGCAGGGTGAGAAAGAATGTATCTAATAGCCATGGAAAGGGCGAAAGGCAGACTGGGGTTGGGGAGAAGCCATGAATAGTCCCATGAACCTAGCCATATCTCTGCCAATCTTATACACCCCAGTGCTTGGTTAGCCTTTCCACCAAAGAGGGGAAACAAATCAAAAGGCATGTCAGGAGCGAACCTTGAATATCCCCTGAGATGCCAGTGGTTCTCAGGCATGCGTGACATATCAGTGCAACAGACAATTAAATCACTATGCCCAGCGAGTGAGTCGTGTCTAGCCCACATCTGATGGTGAATTTTGCTGCATCTCACCCACCAGCAAATGCTTTAGAAAGTATGGCTCTGGCTTCTTCTGAGACCATGGGCAGCACTGCGCAACCAAATCCTGCACAGTGTGTGAATTTCGGCTCAAAAATATGCCTGGATGTGAAATTCTGCTCTGCTTGTAGAGTTTGCTGAGTTTTTCCCACTCCATGCTCTGTGTTCTGAAAAATGTTGCTCAGCATAGCAGAGTGGAGTTTTTTCCTCGCTCGCCCACGTTAAACGAGCAAGGGAAATCTTACTCCAGACCACCTCCCGATGAGATTTCTCAACAGGGGCGATCGCGGATGGCAGCAACTGCTCGCAGTGGGAAACCTTCCTTTCATATTGAGGAAGCTGCTGCTTGAGTAGAACATCTACTTGAGCGGTAGAAAGAAGCAGCGTCCTCTTTCGCTGCGCGTGGTGCCATTTGCACTAGTTTTCCTGAGTCAAACAGCCAGCACAAAAAATCAGGACAAACGGAGTGACCCAACGCACTCCTCGTAGCGCAGTGGAATTTTTTGGTCACTACGTGTAACTCCACGAATCAGCACAAGCCTACCCAAAAGGCATGCAATGTTCACCGGTTGCAGTGCTAGGTTGGCAGAGGAGAAAATCCTCTTTTCAAAGGTATCAAGCTTTTTGGATTCCCTCTCCACTGGAGTAGAAGGGAACATGCAGAGGTTGATTCTGGAAGCAGAGGCTTGAACGGACGAGCTCTCTGGGATGGGGTGCTGGATAAGGAAACTGGGGTCCCCAAGAGAAGGGTGATGGCAGGGGACAAATGTCCTGTGCACAGGAGTCCCTGTAAAGAGCTAGGGCCTGGCCCTAAGGAGTACATTTTAAAGGGCTTCATTGAATGGGAGTAAGGGCTCTGGAGGGGTGTCTGCCGGCTGAATCCCCTCTGTAAAGACATTCGTGTTTACTGCCAATGTGAGCAGCTGAAGGTACAGGACCTCAGCTGCCCTCCACACCACCACTGTAACTGAGGCACTCTCCTCCAAAACCACAGTAGGGGTTAGATCAGGCCAGTGTTGAGTAAGGTGTCCATATTACTGGTATCTGCAAGAACCTCACACCACTTGTCATCTGTATCAACCAAACTCTGACCCCTCCCAATAGTCACCTTCTCCAGACCTGTCCAAAGAAAAAGGCACTGTCTCAGATTCAGAAGGCATGGCACCAGTTGGTGCAGGAGTTGGACGATGCCCATCCGGCTCCATGTTAGAGCTGGGTATAACAATGGGGCCTGCAGGCATCAGCTGTGACAACACTGGTGCAGGTGCCAAAGGAGGTCACAGTCTCATGTGTGGTGCCACTCTGGAGCCAGCACTTGCTAAGCGATGCATAGATTACTAGCTCTCTCCGTCAGGTCTGATGACTTGGGCTGGTGCAGAGAAGTCGAAGAGAGCTTCCACTATTTACCCTTCTTCTTTTATTAGGACTTAACTGACAACTGGGATTGAGAAAAAGACCATCGGAAGCAGTTCCATAAGCAGTCCTGGGACCTTCTCCGTGATCAGAATCGAGAGCATCATCAAGTAGTCTGATGGCGGGAGGTTGAGGGACGGTTCCCTCAGTGCCTTGAGGTTCATGGTGTGACAATCCTCGCAGGTCTTATGGTCGTGGTCCCTCTCCAGACACCAGAAGCAAACCAGATGCAGTTCTATCACAGACATCTGGCTGTGACAGGCACTTCATGGTTTGAAGCCTGTGGGCTTCTTGGGAGACATTCTTAGCGCACCAGGAGATGCAATTCTAAAAACAGGCCTTGACAAAAGTTGAGAAAAGTCAGTCAGAAATTGACTGGGGTTAGCTCTCTCTGGAACAGCGCTGACTTGCACAGAAAGAAAAAAACTGATGTGAGCGCACTGGGTAGCACCTATATAGACACTACTCATTTCATATCTGGCATGGACGATGCCGACCCAGAGTCAAACGAGCCACCTACTGGTGTGCAGGGGCACTGTTTGAACCTTTCCAGATCCAGTCTGATGCCTGGGGAATATTCAAAGGGAAGGAATTTGTGGTTTAAAATCTCTAGCAGATTTTTGAAAAGGCACTGACTGCACACAGATCATAGAAATATGTACGAGATAAGACAGAATTACTGAAGCCAGAGGCACGTGTGGGCTTGGAGCAGCTGAGTCAGCAGTCTGCCATTCACAAGCAGATGGGGTGGAGTCTAGCAGGAAAGCCAGGTAGGCCTGCAGGCTAGGAAGTTTCCCGCCCCAGAGACATCCTCACTCGCTTCACTTCTGTTTACCATTGAGGTTAGTGTGATGCAGTCAGCCTGAAAGTATGAATGGATGGTAATCGCAAAGTCTTGTGACTTATGTCTCTTCTAATCTTTCTTCTGTTGATATGAACGCATGAACCAATTAAGTGAATACATCTGGGTTGACAGCGTCTCAGTACAGGCCATAAGTTTGGCTTCTGGCCTGTTTTTTTTCTTCACAAAATCTAGCAAGTCCAGGCTGGTGCAAGTTGTACTCAATGCTGTTAATTTCACAGGCACAAAATTAATTATGGACAATTTCATGTTCAGGATTTAATTAACACCAACACGGCCCTCATATTTAACATAGTGGTAATGGTGTAGTGCCAGCCAGGTGACAAAACACTTTACTGATGGAGTATTTTCTAATATACGTTGGTGACATTGAGGTCCCAACTTTGAATGCTTGTTAGGGCAGAACCAACCTTTCAACTTTCCAAAGTTGATTCACTCAGCACCACTCAAGTGAGTTATGGTACATCCTTTCTGTACCCATTTCCACAATGGCAAAACTGCAATAGCAGATGCAATGTTAAGAAATATATATAGTTATTTTGTCTGCTAATATTGGTAATTTGAACTTGTATAGAACACAAGGTGTCATTCCTATTGCATTGCAGAGCTTTTTGGGGCACTGGTGGAGGGTGGCATTGAGGGAATCCGAGGAGGTCAATAGGGGGAGGGGCTATGGGGAGATGAGGGGCACTTGTGGCGTGTGGCTTTGAGGGAATCCGAGGAGGAGGTCAATAGTGGGGGGCATTGGGAGATGAGGGACACTGTTGGAAGGTGGGAGTAGAGGTATTTACGGAGAAAGAGGTTATTGGCGCAGCGCCAAAAAAGACTTTCGCATCAGCGCTGAAGTGGGCCTTTCTGTTTTTGTTTATTTAATTAGCAGTCGGGTCATAAGGGCTACTGTGGAAAATACTTTAAAGTGCTTGCTAATTATATTTATTGCTATGTTCAATGTTTTAAGGTTGAAGGTGATTTTCCTAATGTTTTTACCGGGAAAAATTAAAGTGGAGCCCGATGGTGCCTGATATAGGGCTGGGACCGAAGGTCAAATGTGAGATAAGGTGCACTGGAGAGGAGTAGTGGATAATCAAGCCTGTAAGGGAGTGCGTTGCAGAGTCCGTGGTCAGGTGGAGGTAGTAATGAAGAGGGATTCTCCCTGAAGGCTCGCACAGAGGGAGCCCAAGAAGTGTCACTTGCCTGATACTCCCACCTCAGAAACCTCCTTTTCCCATCAAAGGAACTTTACATGGAAAAAACACTTTTTGAGAGTGATCACATTTAGAAAGAGATTTGGGAAAGAGTGCGTTTTACTGGGTCTTGTAAGACTAAGAAGACATAAAGGAGGGCACTGAAGCAGACCTGCCCAGACATATATGCGAAAAATCGAGCTCGCAGTGGCCCACTCAAATGCACCCTTGGCCTACCCAAATAAAAATTCCTGGAACCGGGCCTGCCGTCCATGTGTGCTGACTCCAAAAGCACGACAAGTATCACTATCTGCTGACGTTTACATTCTTTAAGGGGAGAAAGACGGCTCAAGTGAATCTTCAAAGAGAGTGGCGCTAAATTAGCAATGCCAGACTTGTCGCAAGGGCACGGCCGGCCTGCAGCTATTCAGCAGGGCGCTACTTTAAACGCCCTTCATTTAAAAGCGATGTGCCGACACGCGGCGCTTTTGATGAAACTGCATGGAATTTTAGCAACGACAAGATAAATCTTTGACGTCTCAACGATGCCACAGACTGACTCAAGTGCAGAGTAATCACTCCACAATACTCTTCCTGGGTGGGAGCGGGGATTATTAAATCCCCATGGCATTAGTCTAAATATTTAAATGGATTAGTACAGACTGGCTATATTCTATAAGAAACATCCACACAGGTATGCCCGGCTTCAAAATACGGAAAGGAGAGAGCTAATAATGTTTGTACAGTGGGCGTGCAAATACGAAGTTAAAAGCACACAAACGCACAATATATTGAAAATACAGGATTGTCTTACTAGTGGATTAAACAACCTCATAAAGCAAAACCCTTTGCAAACCAAACATACATAGTGATATTTATCAAGAATAAAAAAAATGTGAAATGACAAAACTGATAGTTTATTAAATTGGCCACTAGATGGGAGCATTGACTGCAGAAAACCCCACAAATGCAATTCTCCGCTTTGCAATAGTAGACTGTCCAAACAACAAGGGAAGAAAAGCAAGGGAGGAAATTGAAATTCACTGTATAGCTAGGCATCTGTTGATGCACTTCCATGATAAATGAGGCGAGAAAGTGTATGATCTTTCCAGCCCTCTAAAGTTAAATGTTGTTTGATTGCTTAGTAGACAGAAATTAGGCCCCACGCTTTTTTTTTTGTAAATTTGCTGCAGCAGCAGCCTCGGCAAACGAGCTGCCAGCTTGTCACGGAATCCTCCGTGGACAATGGGCGCACACAGCCTCAGTAAGAAGTGCAAGAAATTGCACGTCGCGCAGACCCTTTTATTAGAACTGGAATTTACAAGTAAAGGCTCTACAGTGTCCGAGGACCCGTAACGCCTTAATCAGTGCTCATGAGATTGGCTGAATGTAAATACAAGTAAATAATAAAAAACACACACAAGGAAACACCGGCGAATGGGCACGTTTTATTTTCATCCATGTTATTTTGTTTGTTTTACACCAACTCTTTGGTCCTCTAATTTTCAAAAATTTACAAAGGTTCGACTTGTTTGTTATATATACAGTTGCTTAATTCAAGGAGCAGCATGTCGTCACAGTGACTTTGCAAGCCAGTCCTGGACTCCTAACTCACACACACTTTGCATTCTTCCTGGTCCAGGGGCGGATTGGCACTGCGGGCACTCGGACATGGGCCGAAGGGCCGGTGTCTCAGTGTACTCTGTGGGCTGGTTTTTCCCCCTTTACCAGTCCACAGAGAGCACTGACAGGGAGAGGAAAGCAGTTTCGCCGGGTGTTCCGTCGTTTTAATCTCCCCATCGGGATGATCTCCCCCTTCCCATAAGCCCCTTAGGGGAGACCAAACCGATGGGGGAGAGCATCTAGTTAGCTTATAGCTGTATATGTAAGCTGCCCTCTGAGTAATGGGAGACCAAACCATGGGGGAGATCATCTAGTTAGAATTCAGGCCAGTTCAGTGATTTTTATGTATTTATTTATTTTATTTATTTGTGCAATTTTATATAGCGCGAACTTTACCCGAAGGTGTCAGAGCGCTTTACATAGGATCCAGTTGAAAACATAAGGACTGACGATTACATGCGTAAAAATGATTGCAAATGTTTGCATTACATAAGAACCAGTTGAAAGCATACGGATTTAGGATTACATGCGTTACAAAAAAAAAAAAGTACAAACAGAAAAAATTGCAAATGTACAAGAGATAAAGTCACACAAGGAGGAGATACAAATGGATATACTCAAGGCCTATACTAGTGATATCTCTATCAACATAGGGAGGGGATACACATGGATATACTCTAAGAGTCACATAGGAATGGTAGAGAGCACAGCAGACTACTGCATATACTAGTGCTTAGAGTTATCTCTATATACATAGGGAAAGGGTAAGATTGGACAAATGGATATACTCAAGGCCTATACTAGTGATATCTCTATCAACATAGGGAGGGGATACACATGGATATACTCTAAGAGTCACATAGGAATGGTAGAGAGCACAGCAGACTACTGCATATACTAGTGCTTAGAGTTATCTCTATATACATAGGGAAAGGGTAAGATTGGATATACTCTAAGAGTCACATAGGAATGGTAGAGAGCATAGCGGACTACTGCATATTCTAGTGATTAGAGTTATTTCTATATACATAGGGAAGGGATACACATGGATATACTCTAAAAGTCACATAGGAGACTAGTCGTTAGAGTTATCTCTATATACATAGGGAAGGGATACACATGGATATACTCTAACAGTCACATAGGAGACTAGTCGTTAGAGTTATCTCTATATACATAGGGAAGGGATATGACTGGATATACTCTAAGAGTCACATAGGAATGGTGGAGAGCACAGCGGTCTACAGCATATACTAGTGATTAGAGTTATCTCTATATACATAGGGAAGGGATAGACATGGATATACTCTAAGAGTCACAAAGGAATGGTGGAGAGCACAACGGTCAACAGCATATACCAGTGATTAGAGTTATCTCTATATACATAGGGTAAGGATACACATGGATATACTCTAAGAGTCACATAGGAATGGTAGAGAGTAGAAAGGTCTACTGCATATACTAGTGATTAGAGTTATCTCTATATACATAGGGAAGGGATAGGACTGGTCAGCTGTTGCCTCTCCTTCACCCCCTGCCAAGCAACCATGTTGATGGTGGGCTGGGGAGGGGTGATTGTGTGGCCAGAATCAGCCTCCCAGGGGGCCAGGTGTTGCTCAGGCCTATGAGCTATTTTCACCTAGGCCCCCTGGGGCCCACACAGCCCAGAAACAGTGTTTGCTTTAACACCTCACAGCCCTTCATTCAGGGCATAGTGGGGAGGAAGAATGGGTCTCACTATGAGGCCCAGGTGATGTGGGGAACTGCACCATCTTCACCTTAGGAGCCCCCCCCCCCCCAAGCCCCTATGTTTTTGCTTTAGCCCCTCTCCTGCAATGCCATTGCCCTGAGGCAGTGGAGGGCCGGGGAGGGCTGAGTAGGTTAGTAATAGCAGGGGCCTCACTGTTTTTCAGGTACTCCTGCGCTGGAGGGCTGAGGAATAATTTTGTAATAGAAAGGGGCCTTGCTGTTTTCAGATGCTCCTGTGCTGGAGGCTGGGAATCATTTTTTAAGAGAAACGGGCCTGTTTTTTTTCAGTTGCTCCTGCCTGGAGGGCTGAGGAATAATTTTGTAACAGAAAGGGGCCTTGCTGTTTTCAGATGCTCCTGCGATGGAGGGGCTGGGAATAATTTGGTAATAGAAAGGGGCCTGTCTGATTTTCAGGTGCTCAGCTTGTAGCACATTGTCACCTTGGCCCTGTGTCCTTCCCAAGAACAATTTCCTCCCACTTACATTCCTTGTGTGTTTTATGAAAGGGCATGGCCGCAAATGTGGGCCACATTTGTGAATGTTGGCCATGCCCCGTGAATGTGGGATACGCCCTGCAAATATGGGCAACTCCCCGCAAATGTGGGCTACTTTTTTCGTCAGTGCCCGGGCCAAATTGTGATCCCAATCTGACCCTGTCCTGGTCCATACATTAAAGCGAAAAAAGACAGATTACAATCACCAGAATGCTAGGTGCTGGCTATAATACACCAGTTTCGAGAGAAAGACGCCATGCATGACATGGGGTCAGGCTGCAGAGATGCATGGCTAGGGTGACCAGATTTTGAGAAGAAAACCAAGAAAAGATCAGACACAAAAGTAGGACTAGGGGGCATATTTACAAGGGCTTTATCTCTGCTTTTTTGTCTTTTACAGCCAAAAAAGCGGAGATAAAACTATTGCTCTATTAACAAGAGGGTGCTAACATGCATTAGCGCATGTTAGCACGCTTTTACCCAACGTCTCCCTTTACATCTCTAATGAGATGCAAAGTGGGCGTCACTGGGTAGGACAACCTTGTAAATATCGCTGATGTGCACATCGCAATATTTACAAGGCTGCCAACGCATTTTAGCAGACGTTAGTTTTGGGCGAAAACCGCTGTTTTCGCTGGAAACTAACATCTGCTAAAATGCAGACTTCGGCATACCTAATATGGGGGTGGATTGTGCTGATATGACCCTGTGGGTCGTATCAGCCAGGTTATCGCCGTTTTGCAGGGAACATCGCTGGAAAACCAGTGATGTTCCCTGCAAAACGGCGATCTCCCCGCTATCATTGCTAATTATATCGCCCTGGGGAAACGCGTTGTAAATAACGCGCTAACAGGGTGATATAATCCAGCGATAGACAGCGATAAATGGAAAAGCGCTAAGCGCGCTTTGCGTTTATTTATCGACGTCCTTGTAGATATGCCCCTAAATCCTGAAGCCTTACTGTTATGTCTGGCCAGACCCGATTTTGTGTAGCCTTCTAAAAAAAATACAACCACAGATAAATAGTAAATGTCTGGCACACATTTGCAAGCTACTCATAAATAACATTAGCTCCCCTGTCCTCCATCCCCACTCTGTCTCCCTATCTGCTGCACCATGCATGCTGCTGAACTCCTCCTGCACTGCCTGGAAGAAAGAAACAATTTACTCAGTGAGAGCATGTCTTTCAATTCTCCTATCAGTATGAACCGACCTTTGTTCCAAAAACCGGTAAGTTATTTAGAATAAAGGAAAGACTCGGGACACCGGGACAGTTCTTCGAAAACTGGGACTGCCGGGGAAATCCGGGACGTATGGTCGCCCTATGCATGGCACACTGCTCTACGGCTGTGCAAACTCAAAAGGTCGCCCTTTGTAAGTTGTTTTGCTGGAATCTGGGCTATTGTAGCAGAGTAGAAACTGAAATACAATTTAAAGTGAAGGCTTTCAGGGTTGGCATATAATGCTGACCAATACGAAGTGCATTAAATGGGCCAGTACTGTCTGGTACTGAGAACCACCACTTTTTTATTTTGAGAGGGAGAGTACCTGCACTTCTCAAGAAAAAATTAATACTTTTAATTAGAGAGTACAGGCACTTCTCAGAAACAAGTAGGCTGTCTGTTACAGAGTACCTGCACTTCTATTTTTCCATATCAAGCACTGGTGATACGACCAGCAGGGCACATGTGTGGGGCTAAAGGGGCAGTGGAAAACAAGACAAATGCGGATTGCTAGGGGTACTAAGTGAGAGAAAACACAATATTTTGTAAAATAACCAACATTTCAGAGCTGAGAGGGAGAGAGTGTGTGTGCGTTTTTGTCTGTGTTTATGTAAAAATACCTGGTGAAATCCGACAGACACCTCACCATACCCGACTGAAAGCACCTGTACCCAACTATTTACCAGAAAATACATTTATTAGGGAGACCCCGCCACCACGAAATTACACATGTTTATTGAGATAATAGGGTGAACATCCTTTTAGTTTCAGGGTATCTCTAGGCAGTGTGACTAAATAGACCCCTATTAGAAAAGAGGTACGTGGATAGAATTGCATGGGAGAAGAGGGTGGGAAAGTGGAAGGGAGATTTAGCTGCAATTAGCAAACAGGCCTGGTGTACCCAATTATATGCACAAAGGCATTTTTTATTACCTAAAGTAGTATGCCTGTAATTCGCTGTTCTATACTCTTAGATGCCTTTGTGAACTAGCTATCTCCAAAAAACAGAAGCAGGAATATTTAGGGAATCATTTTATACAACAATCAGTACACATACTACTGGGTCCTCTTTGCTCTTTTGCTACTATAGAATTGGATGTTTGGAGTGAATTCATAAAGACATGTAAGAGTTCATAAAGAGAACTACTCTAGTATTAGTTTGCATATTCACAAATACTTTTGTGACAGAACCATTGATTATGGAATTTGCATCCACCATTGCCCACAAATCAATGAATTCTTGCACATATTTCAGTTCTCTGGTTTTGATAGGTGGCTTTACTCCCTAGTCTTGTTTTGGCCCACCCAAGGAGCATTTTGATGTAGCATTTTGACTAGATGAGTTGTATCCTTCCTCTGCTGTTGTCATAAGATTGCACAGAAGTGCATGAAGGGCAAATATATCTTTCTCTCTTCCCGGTCACCCCCTTTTTGGACCACCTGCCCACTTTATAATTTATTAGCCTCTCCATTATCTGCCTTCCCCGGGCAGCCCCCTCACATTCTCTTCACTGCCTGCTGCTGTATTGGCATGTTAGGTTACACAATGTTCCTTTCTAATTATTTCAGTGCAAGTGAAATAGTAAAGAGATGTAGAGTGCAGAATACATCCTGTACAGTTAACAATGGTCTTCAGAAAAAAGCAGGCTAGTGACCCAAACAAATGTCAGTTATCCTCAGCGGTGTTTTTAAGAGTTGACAGACGTGCGAGCCGCATATGATTCATTGACCCTTAAAACCAGACCCTCCAGTAACTCCTGACTAGTTCATAATTACTACGACAATATTTTGTCCCACACCTAGGAAGTCAGGTTTCTACCTGTATCTCTGACCTGAGGAAGGCACGTCTAAAGCAATACTGAGTGTCAAAACATTGGCAACTCATTTCTTTGGTCATTCATTGAATGTTGGACTTTTACACCCTTGTAGTTGTATACAGCCAAGTAAGAGAGGTAGCAATGCAGTAAATCCATCACATATCCCTGGAGCAACCTTTTAGGGTTAATGAGTCCAGTGGATATTATTTATAAAACATTCACAATGTTATACTGAGTGCTGCATACAGTGCCGACACCCTGCTATCTCAAGGGTGTTACGCATAATGCAGTCCAACTGGATTCTGACAAAAATAGAACTATAGGATAGCATCGGAGCATTCCAAAGCACTGAAAGCAAAGAATATTATTTCCGTGCAGAAAATAAATAGTCCAGTAAAGTATGCTTCATTTTTGTGGGTTTATTCCTAAATCTCCAGTGCTCCAACCAGTGGCGGCTTCTCTATAGGGGCGTTTGGGCGCTGCCCCCCTGCTTTCTCGCAGTGCGAGAAGGCAGAAACATAAATGGTAATAACTACCATTTGTTTCTGCCTTCTCGCACTGCGAGAAAGCTAAAGTTCCTGGTTGGGAGTGGGTGGTGTTTCTCGAGGGTAGGGTTCCACTGTTGTTCATACTGACTGTTTGGGTGGCAACAGTGGGCAAGCCACTCCTCCTTGCCCTCGAGAAACACTGCCCACTCTCCCTGTTCTCTATGTATGCTGCCATTGCAGCGTTGTGATTGGTGGAGGGGAGGGAGGCTGCCTGCAGCCTTCCTGGTGACGAGCGCTGCAGAATTCAAAAAGCAGGACGGCGGGAGTCTCGGGACTTGAGGAAAAGCGGGACGGTAAGTTTAACTTTTATTTTATATATATTTTTTCCCTTAAACCCCTCCCGCCTCCCCCCCATCTCCTCCGCGGCGCGACAACCGCATTTCCACCCCCACCCACCTGCCCGTAATGCCGGCCTCGACTGCTCACTGTGCACTAGAAAGCAAATAAATCTGGCGCCAAATTATCCTTACTAGATGCATTGTGTGATTGTCGGCAAATGAACGTTCTAGCCCTGTTCCGTTAGCAGCAGACAACGAGGGATGCTTAGAAATGGATAATGTTGGTGCAATCTAGCTCAGACAGTGGAGCGCCTCTGCAGAAGGAAGACACGTGGATCCCAGAGGCTTTTGCCATTTTTACCTGTAAGTGACTCACAGATCTCGGCGCTATGTGCTTTTACTCACTAATTTCTTTTAAAGGATTCCAGACCTAATCCTGCTGGAAGCTCTTAGATACGTCAAGTGGGTGGCAAACTGCTGGGAGGTTTCAACAGCCTTTGAGTTACTAAGCATGGAGGCTCACTGAATGTATGTGAATTAGTGCTGTGTGCTTTGAAAGGGTGTGTGCATGGGTATGTGCTAGCGAATGATGGGTGTATGTGTGCGCGCTTGTGAATGGATGAGTGTGAGTTCACATGTAGATGGGTGGGAGTGAGTATGTGTGTGTGGGTGCTTGTGAGGGATGAGAGGAAGGGAGTATGCGTGTGCGTGCCCGCCCCACTACTCGTCGACATTACGAGCCGCCACTGGCCCCAACACGTATACACAACAAAAAGTCCGTAAATCTTTGTTTCCAATGAAAGTTCATATAATGTACAGCCTACACGTGTGTTGTCTGAGGCAGACTTTTGTAAAGACTGTAATTCGTATACAATGCACAGGGTAAGTCAACCGACATAATATAATGCAAACAACACACATTGTCAAACTATTCCAGCCAAAGAAATTCAAAACTTGGAATTGAAAACTGTGCTTCCCACATGCCAGAGAAGAAACACAGAAATTCCGTATTGACCTATTCCATTAGAGTGACAAAAGGTGCAACAAATAACAACAACACTTGTGTAGATATAGATACCCACCCCCCTAACGGTGTTCATCATACACTGTTACCATGTGCCATGCATGCCGATAAGACTACAGTCACCTGTATGGTTAGGTGCACATTCAAGAAGTATTATCTGATTTTAATAAAACAAGAGGGATACCATATATTCCGTCATAGGTAATATCTGGAAGGATAAGTATATGGATGGTAGACCGTAAGAACAATAAGAATCTATGTATCTCAAATCTGTAAAGAAATCCAATTAAAGAAAACCACACAGTCTAAAAATGGAACTAGATGAGATAATATTTAACTATGCTTACCAAGTACGAAATAGTAAACAATCAGTTAACCGGTCTATTCCAATAATGTTTGACTTAGGTATGGGCCCGCCCTAAGGTAGTCAGTAAATTGTTATATTATGCCAAACAGGAAGCTGGCTCATAAGCCTTGATAGCTGTAAGAAAACGAAAACGAAAACGCAATATATTTGCCCATCCAATAGAAAATACTGTTATTTTGATCTGTTAACAAGGAAACCAACATGTGAGGCGTAATGCCAGCCCCCAATGTCTGATAGATGCCCTATGTAGGATGGGAAGATGCTAAAGTAGTGTGATTTTAAGAAATAGAAAAGGGACAAACCAGTAAACCATGGCGTTTAATAGAAAAACGCCACCATATTGACATGGAGTTATCTAGTAAAACGCAAAGCAGTGACAATATAGTGTATTCCCCAAAGGTCAAAAGTAAATAAAAAAATGCCAACTACGATGCGGATATTGCTATTCACTGTACAACATATCCAAAAGGAATTGGTTCAGTACCACTCAAAATGTAGATTGGGAGAGCCCTGACTAAAAATGATTTCCTAGAAGAAAAAGTCTAGCACATAAGATATGGGCGTGTCACAGGAAAGTGCAGCCATACTGCAGTCGGGTGAAGCAGCGAAACAGTTTCAGAACACTCATAAGTATCACTATAAGAGATTGCCAATGGGAATCCCATAGGCATCCTAACTTAAATGCTGTAAGTATAATCACTGTGAGCATGATTCACAAAGGGCCTCCACACTCGTGGCAGAGGCTCTGCTGTCGTGGAAGGGGACTCTCATTAGTGGCAGGACCTCTGCAATGATAAACTGCAGTTTGGAGGTCCCGCCACGAGTGAGGGCCCCCGCCACGACTGGCGGGTATCCACCACAAGTGTGGAGTCCTTTGTGAATTGGGCACTCCATGTTAGATGTGTGACAAGTAGCACAAAGTCAATCACATTGCGACATCAGAGTGTTATACAAAGCCACCACCAGAGCATTGAAATCAAGGGAAACATATTTGTACATTCCAATACTATTATAGTCATATATAAGGCCAGAATACCTGAGCATATAAAATGTTGTCTCAATATTATAAAAACTGAGTACAGTGATAGAGTAACACGTTTGGCAAAGTGTGATAAAGTCAGAGGCAACACGTTTGTCCAGTCACACGTTATTATAGTAACATGTACAATATTTGATAACGGTCACAGCGGATTCCGTTATCAAATCAAAGAACATAACTACAATATGCATACAGTCATCAAATATAGTCACATGACTAGCTCAACTAACAATCACAATATATTCTATATCCGTATTTCAGAGATAACACAATGATGAAATGAGCTGAATGTATAGCATATTTATGAACCTATGCGGATAAGAACACATGCAGTTCCCTATATTTGTTTAGCTCCGTGTTTACTGCCCTCAACCGAATGAGCCAGGTAGATATGATCGTTTTCAGGGCAAGTGTTCCACCCCCCTCCCCTTCCCTTCCACTAGGTTTCACCCATGCTCTAGTGTGACCTTTTAGCAATGGTTGTCCATGTTTGTAGTGGCTTGATTTATAATGTTCAGCATGTGAATAATTGACATCCCGATTCCTAATGACCCTTAAGTGTTGTATATTATTTCCCCTAAAGGACAGATAGTACTTCCAACATATATAAGATTACAATGGCAAATGATGCAAAATAGAACACTGTTGGTGTTACAATTTACAAAATGGGTGAAAATATTTTCTGGAAGTGCTGTAGAAAAAAGTAACCGTTTTATCCACTGCCTACTAGCAAACATTGCATCTATCCCATTTGTAAAAACCTCTAGGTATTGATGGTAACCATGTTTTTCTGTATCAGTTATAGTTGTTTATTGTTCTTTGCGACACATTATCATGCAGTATTCTGCCTCAGGTATGTGTTACAGCAGGATTTTTAGGTCGAGTTTTGGAAACAGTAATGCCAATTGTCAAAAGATCCTGTCTCTTTGGTGGCCCTCTTTTTCCCTAGCTCTAAGAAGCATACTGTGTTTCCTGGTACAAATCTTGTGCCTAACCCTCATTCAAACTTCTACAGGGTGTCTATCCTCTCATCCTAAAGTTGCGTTCCAAGTTTATGATTTCTACTGTGAAAATCTCATCACTGTTACAGGTGTGACTCAAATGCATCATTTCTCCCAATGGTGTGGCTCTTATTTGGGATGACAGGTGAGCGCTGGTGGCATTTACATGCTGTGGGTTTCCTGAAGATTGTGGACGCTAGGCTCTCCCCCTCCACATATTGTTCCACGTCTAAAAAGTCTATTAGTTCCCTGCTGTAATTATGATTTCAGGAAATACTGTATGTGAATTTCTATGTATATTGTATACCCTGCCCTATACTGGGAATGTGGAATGCCACAAGAAAGGTCGTACAATTAAGGATTACTTACCACATTATTTTATTTATTTTTTACAGATTGTTCATCTGGACACTCTTATCTCTTTGCCGCCTGTGCTTACAGATTTTCACAGAGCGGTAAGTTATCACCGAGATCCCCGTTTGTTAGAACAGCTACTTAGTTTAGTTCCACTGACCCATTAGAGTGCTTTGTTTATTCACAGGCCTTGTACCATAGAGAAGTTTTCTGTTCTCCTGGACCCACATAGGTTTCCGTATAGTAATATCTGTGGTAAGTAATCCTTAATTGTACGACCTTTCTTGTGGCATTCCACATTCCCAGTATAGGGCAGGGGTTACTCTGTCAGTTTTTAGACCAATTCACAGTCCTTGCATGACCCGATTTTTCACCTTAGTCCCCCCTGTTCAGGATGACTCTCCACTTCATGATTCACTAAGTCTCGAGACTCCTGTTGTGCAGTTTTTTAACTGTGTATGCCAATGCCCTCCATCAGTGTATGCTATTGTTATATGCAATGTTTGTACTTGTCTCTCTACACATGTCACTATTGCTTCAATTTTTGTCAAAAATTATTTTTCTGTGTATGTTTTTCCTCTCTCCTTTCAGTTGCCTGAGGCCCTGATGAGAATCTCCGATGAACTAAAGGAGATTCGAAACGCGTAGGCCCAACATCCCATTGGTCTGCTTATGTGTATAGGAGTTTAGTTTACTTGCATACTCCTTACAACCTTTTGTACATTACCCACGTGTATCAACCCATAATGAATGTTTAAAAAAGAAAACAATTTTTATGGTTTTGTATTATTTTCAAAAAATTGTTTCGAATTTTCATCAAATTGATGCAGACCTAGTTTTGTATTTTTCTTACCATCTTTTTTCTCTCTTGCAGCAGTAATATGTAGTGTGCTTGAGTTAAGTTTGAATGTGTTGTGAATGTGATATGACTGAAGTTTTGAATGTTTGATGTGTTCAACTGAATACAATTTGATGTGTCCGTCCATTTCCTGATTTTCTTCACTGGTTTCTTCTCTAATGTAAAGATAAATTTTATAACAAAATTGTTGATTTTCTACAAAATAAAATTGCGACTAAACAGCAGTACCCTCTCAGGAATTAATTTTCTGCCTGTGGTTGATTAGTCCGAGTATCAAGTAAAAATTATCGGCACTGGCAGTTTCTTTTGTTATTTGCTATATAGGCTCAGCCTTGCTGATTAGAGCCAGCCCTATCTTTGTTCCCACCTAGCATTATGAAGCATGGAGCAGCTTGCAAGCAGCCTCTCCGTCCTTTACTGAATGAGCTGTCTCAAGGGGAGCCCGAAGTTTGACGCTGCCCTGCGGCAATGCATACATGATAACAGGACACAGTGTGCTGGTCTCCGCCTGGCACTCCGTTTGAGGGTGTGCTTAATGCAGACATGGACAGTTCGCCCATCCGGTAATTAGGGCCCTGCTGTTCATTGCAAGCATTCAGAATACGAGCAGTCTTGGACATCGAAGTCTGGATTGGAGAAAGTCAGAAAGATCTTAAATTGTATGGTGGAAAGACTAAACAACAACAAATGAATGACTATAGGATGTACGTCAATTCTGGAAGCTAATTCAATCAGCTACAGAATCTTCGGTTGTCCCAATGATTTGCGTAGTGGAAGAGGAGGCTTGGGTAGACTATCTACAGAAATTATACGCCCTGGGGAGTGAAACTGGAAATAAGGTATCAAGGGACTGGAGAGGCCTAGTAGAGAATTTAAAACAAGATTGCTCAGCAGTTAATGTCCTTGGGACAATAAGACTTTGAACTTAACAAGAGCTGCAGGCCCAGATAACCTACTGGCCCTGATATGAAACTCAAACCAGACCTGGTGGGCGGAATTCTTCTCTAAAATGTTTGCAATAATTTTAGAACAAGGGAAGATCCCCACGAACTGGAAGGGTGCAATAATAAGGCAGATACACAAGAAAGGGGATGCTCATGCCCCTAAGAACTACAGGCTAATTAACCTATTAGATATAGGAGAAAAGATATTTGCGAAAATAATACTAAGTAAGCTAAAAGACTGGGTAGAACAACGATCTATTGTGCCAGTGGAACAGGGTGGGTTTAAAGAAGGCCATTCCACAATAGATCATTGCTTTGCCCTGTGGGCACTGGCCAGGAAATCGATTGAGCAAAATGGTAAACTATTCTGTTGCTTTGTCCATTTCCGGGCGGCTTTTGATTCAGTGGACCGTAATAGCCTTTGGGAAGTGCTGGAAAATTATGGAATGCCGGACGGCATTCTGAATATTTTAAAAGAGTTACATAGCGGCAACTGGGCCCAGGTCATGAGCGCCAGGATGCTCCTTTCGGAGCGATAGATGCGCTTTACAAATACCCAATACAATACAATACAATACAAGAGATACAAAGGGATCACTAATCCATAAAATATTAGTAGAGAATGGCCTTAGACAGGGGTGCGTTCTGGCACCCTTGCTTTTTTCAATTTTTTTAGCAGATCTTGCCTTTTATATGCTTACGATCTTGTGATCCTTGACCAAACTGAAATGGGTCTACAAAGGAAATTAAATGTGTTTAAAAATTACTGTGACAAAAAGCTTCTAACTGTGAATATGGAAAAAACAAAGGTCCTATGTTTTGGGAAGAGAGTAAAACATTTTAATTGGTTTTTAGGACAGGACAAATTAGATATAGTAAGCAAATATAAATATTTAGGCCTTTGGTTTGATAGCACATTAAAGTGGAGCACTCATTTGGAGGCACAAACTGCAAAGGCTTTTCATCAGTCTGTGGATTGAAAAAATTTAATAAAGATTATGGCGATATGTCACACAGACCGATCTTAAAGGCATTTGAAGCCATGATCCCCCCGCAAGTCCTTTACGGTGCAGAAGTGCTCTATCTGAGCGGCAAAAGGGGGTGGGATCATGAAGAAGGAAAGATTCTTAAAATGCTGTTGTCTCTACCAAACTGTACCATGGTTCAAGCAATTAGAATAGAGGTAGGGCTAATAGCATGGACCGTAAAGACGTAAATGTCCTTATTAAGATTCAGAGAGGAAATCCAAACAAGCAGCTTATGCTGGGCGCGGGATGTAAGGAAAACCCTCCAGACCATAGCAGCGCACCTGCTGTAAATTGTGTTAAAATGAATTGTGGTCTAATTATGTTATCACTATGTGCATCCAAAGTTTTATGCATGGTTTATATACTATGGTCTAAATAAACATCGTTTTATCATCATCATCATCATCTATAGGATGCCCTTACTCCATCCCTATACAATGATAATTTGTCAAAATCTAGGCAACACATCGTTTTCGTGCCTGTAAGAATATCTCCACTATCTAGTTTGCCATTCTTGGAAACAAGGTAAAATGTTACTATGGTCTGATTAGTAAACTGTTGAAAATGTTCTACTAACTCATGACATGCACATTATCCTATTCCTTAGTTCCCGCAGACATTAGGTTTTCTATAATAAAATAATATTTTCACTCTTTCCTGTTCAACTTTAATCCTTGCTTTTTTGTTGTGGTGAAAGACTCTTTATGCATAAAAACCACTTTAGTAAGTTTTCAAGAGAGAATCTTATAGCAGCAAAATTGCTTTCCTTGTGGTACAACCCTGCTTACCTAAAACAGCTCTGTGGCACATCGAAAGTGGACAGCATTACACCATTCATTACATGAGATCAATTCAGTCTCTGGACCATGTATGTTGGTGGATCTCGTTTTTATACAGGGTCTCTCGAAAATATTTGTGAGTACAAAAGCACATGGACACCATATTTACTTGCACAAAACAATTTGCCACTGTCATCTGAGAAGTGGAAGACTGTTCATTTTAAAGTACCGAGGTGTCACTGAGAAGTGCAGGTGTTGAGTATCTGTCATTCAACACCCTATCACATCTACTGAGCATTTGAATGCATTGCACGCAGATGCACTACATGCTTATGTCTTAGTGACACCAGAACCAGGACATATAAAAATACACTATACCAGAAGAACAAGTTACTTACCTTCGGTAACGCCTTATGTGGGAGAGAATCTAACAGATTACTTACCTTTGGATCCAGAAACTTTTTGTGAGCATCATCCCTACGTGCTGGTAGATGACGACATTCAGCTGCAAGTGGCATCGGCTGTGCTGGACGGGACGTGTGACATGACTATATGGGCCCCAACCCAGCACGCGGATGTCAGTTTCTTTTAATGAATTTACGCACCAGGAGTGCGAAGCCACGATGAGCATTAGCCATTGTTGTGGAAAACTAGGATCCTGAAATGGGAAAGCCCTGTCCATAGAAATCCATTAACAGAGCAGGGAGGATGTTTGGGTCAGTAAGGAATCTGAAGCTAGATAGTGTCTCTACAAGATAAAGCATTAACAAAGGTAAGTAACCTGCTCATTTGATAGAGACTTTTAGCCACAGATTTATTACCATAGAATAGGTACCCAAGCAACACCTCCCCGGAGGTGGCTCTGCGAGAAAATGTCATACTAAAAAGTCTTGCAGGATTGAATGGGCAAAGTTCCCATTCCCACAAACCTGACAGTCCAGGCAGCAGTATTTTGTGAACTTGCTCAGACAGGTCCATGTTGCTGCCTGCCAGCTGTCCGGTGTCCAGGACTCCACGTGCTAATGCAGTTTGCAGTCTTGGCTCTGCTGGAATGAGCCTGCAAACCTTCAGGGGGTTTGATTCTTGGCCAATGCATAGCAGATCTTAATGCAGAGCACATTCCAATGGGGGATTGGCCGCTTTTGCACAGCATTTCCCCTCTTCACTCCGACATACCCCAAGAAGAGTTGGTCGTCCTCCCAAAACTCTTTCTTGTATGGTCAAGATAGAATGACAACACTCTTTTTTGAGTCCAGATGGTAAAGTTGTTCCTCTTCCTTGGAGGGATGTGGCAGAGCGTAAAAAGTAGGAAGGGTGATGGACTGGCCTACATGAAAGGAAGGGACACATTTTTGCAGAAAGGAGGCTCTAGTGCAAAGAACCAGCTTGTCTGGGTAGATGTTCAGATACGGAAGCATGGATGACAAAGCCTGAAGCTCATAGACCCTCTGGGCAGATGTTATTGCTACTAGGAAGGCAGTCATGATGGTAAAGAGCCTGAGCGAACAATTGTGCAATGTCTCAAAGGAAGTGCACATCAGAAAAGTTAAGAATCGATTAAGGTCCCACTGAGGCATGATGAAGTGTGAAGATGGGACCATGTGCTGCAAACCTTTTAAAACCCTATTTACAACAGGGTATTTGAAGAGGGATGGCTGATCATGCAGCGGCAGAAAGGCTGAGATGGCAGAAAGATAGCCCTTTAGGGTGCCCAGAACAGAGCCCCGCAGGGCAAGAGAAAAGACTAAGAGAAGGACTTGAGCGAGGAGAGAAAAAAGAGGCTTAACCTGTTGTCCTTAACACCATATCTCAAACTTGTCCCAACGGCAGACATATACAGTCTTGGTGGAGTGATGCCTGACTGCCAAGAAACTAGTTCAGACTTTGGGCAGAGGTTAAAAGCTATCAACTGTCGCCGCTTTTACTCCACGCATGAGGTGGAGCATTGACAAGTTCTGGCGGAGAACCCGCCCTTGTTGCTGCAACAGAAGATCCTCCTAAAGAGGCTGCCTGATAGGAGGACGAATGGTCATGCTCAACAGCTCTGGATACCAAACTCTCTGAACCTATTCCGGAGTAACAAGAATTACTTGGGCCCGGTCGTGCCTGATCGTCTTGAGAACTCTGGGCAGGAATGATATGGGCGAAAGGCATACAGGAGCCCTGAGCACTATTCAAGACAAAAAGTGTCTCTGAGCAGGAGCCGCCTTGGAAACTCCAGCGCGCAGAACTGCTGACATTGCGTGTTCTTGCCAGTGGAAAACAGATCTAACCAAGGCTCCCCCCACTGTGGAAAGAGACCTTGCACCTTCTGTATAGAGAAGCTATTTGTGATCAACTAAGCATATTTGGCTGAGTTTATCTGCCCTAGAGTTCAGAGAGCCTGCCAGTTGCTAAAACACCATGGTAATGCCGTGACATTCCAGCTAAGTTCAGAAATGCAAGGCTTCTTGACATAGAGTACACAACCTCAGCCCACCCTGTCTGAAGCAGAACCACATGGCAATGGTGTTGTTCATGTACACCTGCACTAGCCTTTTCTTGATGGAGTGCAGAAAGGCTTTTAATGTTAGCCGGATCACTCCAGTAGGTTAATGTGGAGTCCTGGTTCTGCCGGAGACCAGGGGCCTCAGATCGCCACTTCTCTCAGATGGCCGCCCCATCCCAGAAGCGACGCATCTATTACCACTGTCACATCTGGTTGGGGAAGGGAGAGAGGTTTGCCGGTGACCCGATCACGATTTGTTTTCCACTACTGCAGATCTTTCGCATTTCCCTCCGAGAGCTGGATGATGTTGAGAGACTCCCCTGATGTTGCGTCCATTGGAGCTTCAGGTCCCATTGCAGAGCCCGAATATGCCAGTGAGTATGTTTCACATGCAGGATACAGGAGGCCAAGAGGGCCAGCAGCCTCAGAGTCAGTCTCACCGAAATACCGGATAGAGGCTGAAATATTGGTGTCATAGCCTGAAAATCTTGGACTTCAGGAGGATAAGCATGAAAATCTCAAAGTGTCCAGAACAGCTCTGGTGAAAGGGAGTGGCTGAGAATGAGTCAGGTCTAACTTCGGCACATTGACAGTGAACCCCAGGGAGTGCAGATGTTCACCTGGAGCCTGGAGGACATAGATGACAGCCTGGGCTGCACCCTCTGTCAGACAGCCAGTCATCAGGACAGGGACGACTACTAGCAATCCTGATCTCCGCAGATGAGCTGCAATCACCACCATCGCCTTGGTGAATACCAGAACAGTGCTGGCAAGGCCAAAAGAAGCACGGAAAACTGAAAGAGCTTGTGGCCTACTGAGAATCACAGGTAGAACCTGTGGGCATGCAGGATGGGAATTTGGAAGTATGCATCATGCAAGTCCTATGCTACCGTCCAATCTCCTGGTCCCAGGGCAGACAGGACTTGAGAGAGCATAAGCATTTTGAACTTCTCCTTCTTGAGGAAGAAGTTGAGAGGGACCAGGTCTAGGATAGGACTAAGGCTTATGTCTTTCTTGAGCACCAGAAAGTAGTAGGAATAGCAACCCCAACCTACTTTTGGCAATGGCGCCCTTTCTATGGCTCCCTTGGCCAAGAGAGCAATCACTTTCTGGTGGAGCAAGGAGAGATGGTCCTTGTCAGCCTGTCACAAGTGGGTGGCATGGATGGAGGAGCTGTCTTGAAGGGGAAGGAGTAGCCCCTTTAGGAAATCTGAAGAACCCATTGGTCTGATGTTATAGACCTCCAGTGGGGCATGTGATGGCTTATCCTGCCTCCCACTGGGTACCCATGATGGAAAGAGGGCAAATTAAAGGGGCTTGGAGGCTGCAGCTGCTAGGGAAGTGGTGGGCTGGCCCAACCACTGGCTCCCTGTCCCACGGGGTCTGTGAGTACTGCAACCTCAGCCACTCAGAGGCTGGGAAGCTTGCATGCCATGGGCTGGTAAAGATGCAGCTGGAAGCTCCTTCCATGAACACAAAAGGAGCGAAAGGCAGACTGAGGTTGGTGCAGGCACATGGAAAGGCCCAAGGAACTGTCTGTCGCCCTCCTGTCCTCAAAGCACTTCAGTGCTGAGTCCACTTTGCATTTAAAGAGAGGGAACCATCAAAGGGCTTGTTCATAAGACACGATTGAACATCCCCTAAAAAGTCAGTTGCCTCCGCCAGGCGTTGAGCTGTAGGGCCACCAGCGATAAAACTGCTCTGCCTAGCAATTCAGTGGTGTCCAGTTCACGCCTTATCGTGAACTTAGCTGCATCTCTCCCATTAGCAACAGCTTGGGCAAGTATGCCCTGGGCCTCTTCTGGAACCTTGGGCAGCACCTGCACAGCAAAATCCCACAGCACATGAGAGTAAAGGCCCAAAATGAATGGACTGCAGTGCCAGGCTGGTGGAGGAAAACATTTTCTTGCATTTTGGATTAGCTATCCAGTGGGGTGCTAGTAAAATCACCAGGATTTACAGGGGAAGTAGAGGCTTGGACAACCAAACTCTCCAGGGTAGGGTGTGGTGTGAGGAACTGGGGTTCTCTGATGGCAGCTGGCAATTGACCTGTTCACAGGAGCCTCTGTGCTGTGTTTGGACCAAGTCCCAAGCAGCACATACATAAGGGCTTCATTAAATGGAAGAAGCAGTTCTGAGGGGGCCACTCTGTCAAGACTGTCTTTACTGCCACTGAAGGTTGGCTAAAAACCAGGACCTCGGCTGCCTTTCTCACCACCAAAACAAATGATTCTCCCTCCTCCGTAGACATGGAAGGGGGGAAACTTGGCAGTATCTGGGGAAGCGTCCACTCCAGTTGCCGCCGCCAAGTTCGCAGACCAATCCATGGGGGGATCTAAGGCCGAGCATTATTCAGGGTCCAGGGACCCCTCCCAAAGGGATAGGGCTCAGACTACGGCCTAGAAGGCATGGCTCCAGTCGGCGCCGGAGCTGTACGATGCCTCACCGGCTCAGTGTCGGAGTCTGGGATTAGAATTGGGTATGGGGCTGCTGAAAGGTGCTAGCGGCACAGGGAGCGCAGCATCAGGACCAGAACCAAATAGGTCGAGGTGGTATGACCGATGCTGTTCTGGATCCATCTGTGGATCCCAGGGGCCCAACTGGTGCTGAAGGCACCCCGCTGGTGGAAAACCAGTAGGGCCCCTAATAAACCCATGGGGCACAAAGGTGCGCCGGCAGTAATGGGACGCCCAAATATGAGGTAAAGGTATGAGATATAAAACTCTTAAAGTTAGGTGGGGGGTTGCAACAGCTCCTGAAAACTTGGGGAGGCATGGTACCAGCCCAGGCTGAACGGTGGACCTAAGCCTCGAGTGAAAAAGCTCCCTCATCTTGTCTGTAGACTGCGATGAACGGGGCAAAGATGAAGACATTTCCAACATCATGTTCTTCTTTTTCTTGTGGAACTTACCGAAATGTGCAGACGACTTTGAGTATAGCAAGGATCTTGGGCTCCGTGCACGCTCCTAGGAACTTCCTCTCGACCAGGATCGAGACCATTGCGGCGGCGCATGCTGAGCCGCAAGGAGTTTGAAGGATCGCTCCTTCAAGGTCTTAAGGTGCATGTTGCAGCAATCAGCACAGGTCTTGGCATCATGGTCATTATTCAGGCACCAGAGGCAAACAAAGTGCTGGTCCAGCTTTGACATCTGTCTATTACACGCACTACAGGACTTAAAGCCAACCATCTTAGTGGACATCCCTACCCCACCAGGAGGAGGTTTCTCAAAAAAGACTTTGAAATCAGTCAAAATTTGACTGAGGGTAGCTTTCACCAGATGTACGCTTACTTACGCTGATAGAAAAGAACTGACGTCAGCGCACTTGGGCGACGCTTATATAGCAGGGCTGGGCGTAGTTTGCGAAGTAGCGCTACGCAAAGCTACGCAAAGTGCACTTCGCACCACGTGAGCTACGCGAACGGCGTAGTACCCTGTTCGCACTGTGCAAGATGTCGTTTTCAATGATTGCACAGTGCGGAAAAGAATCCGGCACTGTGCAATCATTGAAAACTGCATCTTGCACAGTGCGAGCTGTAGTTTTGTGCTGCTCGAGTAGATTTGTACTCGAGCGGCAGCTTTCTCAACGCGGACTGGTAGTTTCTCTTCGCGAGCGGTCGCGAGCATACACGACCACTCGCAATGAGAAACCTGACCTCCCCACATTGAGAATCTCGCTGGGAGGTTTATTTTCCACGCTCGAGATCAGCAACTTGATGTTGCTGATCGCCAACGAGGAAAAAATGACCGCTGCAATAAGCTACGCTACGCGTGTTTGCACTGTGCTACGTGCAGTTCGCGTAGTGTGAAGTAGCGCAAACTTCGCAAACTATGCGAGCGTAGCGTAGTGCTTTGACCAGGGTTACTATATAGGCACTGTGCACATCACTTCTGCCACATACGATGCTACGCAGAGCTGAACAACACAACCTACCGGTGTGCATGGGTACTGCTCATGAAAAATTTCCAGATCCAGTCTGACGCCTAGGGATAACTCTAAGGTAAGGAATCTGCGGCTAGAAGTCTCTGTAAGCTATTCAAAGACTACAGTTAAATTGTAAATTGCCCTGTCCTCGTACATCTGGGGCATTCTTTGAAGTCTCCCCTCTGCTTTTCAGGGAAAGCATCGAAATACAGCTACTTTCAAGAGGTACAGACAGATGGGGAATTAGGGGCGTACGGGAGGGGGGCTCAAACATTGAGAGCGTCAGCAGTTTTTTTTTAAAACTAAGAAAGTCTCAGAAATTGCACACTACAGTTTCCAATGATATGGATGATTTATATATTGTCAACTACTGACTGCCAATATGAGCATATATTTCTACAGAAACAAACTCACCATGCTTGTATTTACTAGCTACAGTATATGATATATTTCTTTAGACCCAGAATTGTGAAACGGCAATTTTGTGTGCAGCCCATCCTAGGAGGTTACACCATTGTAATACCGATAGGTAAATAAAATGTATCCGTACTCTACATCTTCACGTGCAGACTAGGGCTAATGAAATGCATATGTGATAAATAATTCAAAGTTAAACTTGTTCGGTCCAATTACACCTGCTCACGCTATGTGTGGATTTAAATAAGGCGCAACTGTTAATTAACATCCCATGTAAATACTATACACAGTGAATGTATAGTTTCAAAGAGGTCATAAAATGCATCGATAAAACATATTTAAAAAATGTTGAATAACAAAAAGCTTTAATGGGGCAATATATTTAACAAATACGATAAATATTTTATTCTATTTTGGAATTTGATGTAAAACAAGCTGGCTCTGTGGGTAAACGAGGCATGTAGCAAGCAGAGCACATGGTACTTTATCTACCTTACACATAAATTAATATCAATAACTTGTTTTTATATAGCGCCGCCCTAATACCACGATTTAGCCGTCTCTGACAGCCACAAATCATAGCTGTTAGTTATTATTACCTAGCTTAATGAAATTCAATTTACTGACTATAAAAACGATGCAAGTCTGAGTTGCCCTTGTTGGGGTTTGAACCCATGACGTGTTAAATAGGGAACACTTACTTTGCTAAGCCACATTTCTACTTTAATAAAATAGTTGGGCGTAGCGTGCTTCCCATGGTACATTATTTTATCTGTTAGTGTAGTGCTTGAGGTTGAGGTAGGATTACAGAAACTAGAATATGACTGAACGGTAGGTGGGATATGTATTGGTACAGTACTACTTAAAAGTATGATTTTTTTTACAGATTATGAACTTTAGACTAATATAGGTAAGGTGATTTTCCTAGTGCAATTCAATTTTAGAGGATTGTAAAGAACGAATTATTTTTTACTAACAGTACTTTCAATAAGTGGTAGTTACCTTTTTTTTTACAACTTTGTCTGATAAGGTTATTTAAGGAAGGGAGAACACTTTCTTGGGTTTACCTTTTGCGACGAAGTTCTGATTCGTAATACCATGGTATGCTTAATCCTGTGATACTGTGATTGGCAGAATAGAGGTTTGATTCACAAACTGACTGTTTTGCATTTAAGTCACCTTACGTGATGACAAAACTAGGTAGTTGCATGTGATATACTGTCTCTTGTCACCCAGTCATATTGCCCATCTGTTCCCCATTACTCCCTGAAATCGATCGAGGAACAAAGGAGTTAGGCTCCTGAATCACCTCAACTCTTCAATACGAAAGAAAGAAACAAACCAACAAAGAAAAAAAGAAAGAAAGTAAGTTGAAGGTTGGGAGAAAGAAAAGAGGCGAGGGCAAAAGAAAAGAGTGAGTGAGAATGAAAGAAAAGACAAACAGAATAACAAAGGAAAGATAGGAGATTAAAGAGACAAACAAGAGACATAAGAACACATAAACAATCATACAAAATAGGAAACAAAAACAAGGACAGAAGGAAAAATAATGACAAGATTTCGTAAATATTATGGTCACATTGCAAAATACCCTCCCTCCTTCTGTGACCTGGCCATTAACATCTCGGACAAATAGTTGTTGAAGAAGTGAAGGGTAATGATCTGAAGTTATGTATCAGACCCCATCCAGGAGGTCACAGGGCAACCATGGATTGTCACTGTTATGCCCTTCTATGGCTCTGCAAATTGGGCTAAGTGTGCTCTTTCCACACTTCACCCTATGGTAGTGAAGGTGAGCAGTCAAAAGCTTCCCAGGGAGGTAGTGTGGGGGACAGGAGTTCAGAACTCAACAGTCAACTAACAGATAAAATAATGCATTGACAATCTCTGTGCCAATCTGTTAATGAAAACGGAGTACTACGATCTCATAGCAAAATGAAATATATACTACACAGTTCAATAAGGTTCTCAGATACAGGATTATCTTATTTACTTGTTTGTTGGAGATGCTGTTCTGGTGGTGCGGGTGAATGCAGACAGTGTTTCTGCTCCTATAGTGGTGACTCTGTAACTGAGAGAACCTCACATTCATCACAAGCTGCTAGGTGGAATCATTGAAGCAGGCTCCCATGGCACTCCTCTTCAGCAGTAGCAGCATCCCAGGATGTGCGCAGACAGGTGCTTGGATACAGCAGATGCAGTCTCTGGTCCAGGTCATCCGTTGGTGTGTGTTTTTAGACCTAATTAGGGCTTCTACATTGATAGCAATGGGAAAACGTTTTTGTTCTAATGGCAGCAGGACCACTTCCTCAGGCATATGGCAGGATACCGGGCAACACAATGATTCTTGGTGCTTAAACATTTTTTGTGCAGTTTGCAGAGGGAAGACCGAGCGATCCATTTACATTGTGCGTCACTCATGGATGCGCTCTCTTTAGGCAGTCAGCTTCCAGTGGGTGTTCCTCACACTGAGTGCACACTGGCATCTCCTCTTCCTGGACAGTCTCTTCTCCTGCAGGATCCTCTTTCAGCAGGTAGGTAGCGGGCTTCTAGGCAGAATGCCAGATCCTCCAGCAGAAAGTGTCAACTTTAGGTGATGCCCCCTCACACTGGGAGGCTGGCAGCCCTGCAGATACCAGCCCTGTTCACATAGCAGTCCCCTGAGTATTGTGCAGAGTACTCTCTTCCTTGGTGAATGAAACATGGATATCCAATGAAGTGGGGCTGTTTGGATCAAAAGTGTATACTCATTTCCAGAGACAAGATATGGATCCACTGTTTAAGGTTTTATAACTAAGGTGGGTTCTCTATCAAATGTCTTTTTCTGGTTACATCTCAGCCACAGGCTTTGTGCAAGGTGATGGCTCTCACAGCAGGTAGTAATGATGCAGGCTCCAAACAGGATTATCCAAAACAACAGTATAATGAAGTGTGAGATATCTGCACTTGTCAGTCACTAGCCTTCCTGAAACAGTTTCTAGGCCAAGCCCGGCCTAGAAATGTGTTCACCTGGAACAGAAACTGCAGTATCATCTCTGACCTATCTACTAAATGGCAGTACTCAAGAAGAACTAATCATAAGCACTCTGCCAACAAGGATCTCGCTGTGTTTCGAAAGGTAGCTCTGTTTCCATCCTCCTTCACTTCAGTCACAGGAATGCAGCAACTACACTTTTATTGTCTAGCAAAGCTGTGTCCACCCTCCGTTTTGTGCCATGCTAAAGCAGGAGCCATCCAGCTTGGATCCCACTGGTACTATCACCCAAACTCCCGTCAGTCACATCCATTGCACATACACACACCCAACATGCACAATTAATTTGAACAGAAGACCTGGGGTTTTCACATTAAAATGGTACTTCACACAAGGGTAGTCAGTAGGCTCTCCTGTGACACAGGAAAACAGTCTGGTCATACTAAAAATTCATACACCTCCACCTCTGCTTTATGCATCTACTCTAAGAATGAGTTATGTAACTTGTTCCTCCTCTCTTTGGAGATGGGTCTGTGCTATCTTCAAATACCATAAACAAAGAAACTAATCCATTGACCTAAAAAAAACCTCATAGCAAGCATTATTTCCTGGCAGCCATCTATCACGAAGAATATGTAATGAAAATCGAATTAGGATGGCTGCCAGGAAATAATGCTTGCAATGAGGTTTTTTAGGTCAATTTCCCATTGATATCTTGTTAGATCTAGTTTGTGAAAGCAACTGTGATTATCTGAATTGGTGTTCTGAAAGCGTGGTACAATGGATTAATTTATTTGTTAATGGTATTGGAAGATAGCACAGACCCATCTCCAAAGAGCAGATGAACAAGTTACAGAGCTCATTCTTGGAGTAGGGATATCAATCAAGGGGCAGTGAACATTAATTATAATTTATTTGTGCCTGCAAATATTGTAAGGAAATCAAGTGGGTAATTTGTAGGGGTGGGTGGAACTCACAGCGTTTTACTCTGTGGAATTCCGCAAAGTTACATAAAATCTCTGTGAGATTCCGTGGAGGCTCCCCCCCCCCTAAAAAATACCAACTGCACCCATTACACACCAAATAACAAGTACAAAACAACTGTTTTTGCTTTCCTTGGTGACTTTTTACAAGGTCTACTTGCATATTAGACATAAGAATCATAGAAAGAATGGAAACAGCATTCGAGCTAGAGCTTGGTTATTTGATATCCACATCCCCCTTGTTCCACCCTGCCAGGGACAGAGCCTCGCCCAAGAACTCCATTTTCCATCAAGACTCAGTGTGTGCTGATCACACGATTACTGTTTTCATCACCCCCGACTGAACCAACTACCCCAACAATATTTTTCTTTTGGATTTTAATGTTCTGGTAGATACAATCACAAAAGTCACAGGAAAAGCACTGCTCTAAGACTCCTGGATACAAACGATATAATAAAACAACTCTCACTTATGACAAACATTGAGAGCAACACTCTAAGGTTTGTCCTCTACACAGTGCCCCCCATTAACAGTTATCTTCCCCTTCCCCTGGGCTGGACAAGCTATATGCCCCCCTCTCCCTGTCACCAGTAGGGTGAAGGCCATAACTTAAGAAAAGTCTTGTGACTCCCAAACACTCTGCTCTGTGTGCTGAAAATAACACTAAATAGTGCAATCCATCACTGGTGATGTACAAATACCTATAGTTTGCACTGTCAATATCTGCATCAAACAAGCATCTTCCCTGACATCTATAAAATGCACATATCATTCCTGTATTGTGGAAAGCCAATCTCAGTCCCAGGAACAGTTATAACTTCGGCCCAGTCACCTATCTACCTTCCTCAGCAAGAACATTTAGTATGTAGTCTGAAAATAGCTTCATAAAGATATCAAGACCAATGTCTTTCTTTTGCACTACCAGTCAGGATTCAGATAACAGTGCAGCAAAAAGATGAAGACCATCCAGGTGGCAGATAATTCTGTTCCCACCTCTGATAATGGCAGTGCCCGACTCCTCATCCTTATCAACTTCTCTACTATACTCGTAATAGTCAAGCATCAAAATTTGCTCATCATTCTGCTGCCATGTAGTGACTTGAATGTCACCATTCTCAGGTGGATCTCTTCTTAACTGTTGAGCAAACAAAAGCTCGTTCAAAAGAAGGTGACAGGCTGCACACTCCTCTTCAAACTTAAAAGTGCAACTTTGTGGCATACTTCTAGCTAGGAAGCAGCAGCTGACAAAGGAGCCTTAAGATGATCTGGTTCAATGTACCTCAAATGGGTCTGACTGGATTTCGCCTCAGCTGGCCTCCACATTGTATACTTGAAGTTTCAAGAGGTGTATGTAAGGAGTATGCATTTCTTTACGAAAAGTCATGGGAAAAGGTGTTTCAGCAGCACATAAGATGTTCCGGTAAGTTGAGCTTCAGGAACATGCATTTACCTTTAGCGATATCAATATAGAAGAATATGTACAGAGGATAATAGCCCTGAACCAATAGGGGAAGAATCCAAAATTGTTAATGCTGTCGGCACTTCCTGCATTTATTCAATTCACCCAATTAACAGTCTGCCCCTGTTGGCAAGTTCATTAGTACTCTTTAGTACACAAATAACACACAACACTCCTTGAAGGATTCATCCAGCAGCAACCTACACCTCCGAAGAAATTGTCTCCCAGCCATCCAAATCTGGACATTGAAGGCTTACGATATGCCAAAACCCATAGAAACAATGTCTTTCTTGGTCAGCAACAACATAAACAAACTTAAGTATAGGAAAGCAAATGAGTCACTACCATGACATTTATATTTTTAACCCCAACTTGCCAACAGTGACAATTCCCTTGGAGTCTGCAGTGAGACCAGCATCTTCTTCATAACCAACATTGCTAAGAAACTACAGACAGCATGGCACTAGATGGCACCTCTCTGCAAACTGAGCATATGGATCATGCAGCTTGACATCTGAATAGCGAATAAGACCCTGACCCAGGTTCACAAAGAGAAGCACCATGTAACACCCCGCTCAAAAGCATCTTTGATATTCACATCACACCCATTGTGAAAAGAACATTGGGCCAGATTTACAAAGAGTTCACGCAACACAGTGTAGCAAGTAAAGTTGCTGCACTGCCTTGGGTGCACAGGCAGGAGCAAAACTGTGCCATATCTATTAGGAAGTGGTGCACTCCTGATCTCTCCCTGTGATACCACCCTTTAGACAGGCATGCGATAACGAAGGCACCCTTGTTCCATAGAACAAGCATGTCTGCGCTGTGGTCAGCATAGTTTTTGTGTAGTAAGGGATCCCTTCTTGTACGAAAACTATGCTTTAAGGTATTTTCCTATTGGTATGTGTGCTGCAAAATGGAGCACACATGCAAAGAGTAAGCACATGCGGAATGAAAAATGTTCTCCTCGGTATGCTTGCTCCAGGGAGGTACAGGATTTTGGTGCAAATCAATGTTTACCATTGTTTGTAGCGAGGGGTTTGTGTCAAAACTGAAGGGTGGTTGCATGGGAACACCCATGCACCACCCATGGATGACCCTTGACAGAATGTAACGCAAGACAACCCATTGCACAGTTTTGAGTTACTTTTGGTTAAAATTCACCACAAATCACAATTTGCATTGCACATCCCACCAGTAGGCTTTACGTCCACTCTGTGTTAAAAAAGTAATAGAAAGCTAATGTTAAATATTTGTAATTCTGTGTTTAGGTTGATGCGCCAGCTAGGCTCATCAAAGTACTAAAAAAGTATGAGTCACCCATATGCTCCTAAATTGCATTGGGACTTCTTGCAAATTTCAATCACCTTCGATAGTGGCTGCACTATATGCAAGACTTTTGCTAGGGGTGGGCGATACAGTCCACTCCACCAGCAGTGTTCCTAGAGTTCCAGCCAAATAGCACTAACCACTGTGTGGTGAAGTTTTTTCTTGAGCGCGGCTCAACAACGGTACGTTTACAAGCACGAGCAAGATTTGGCATCCCTTAGTGCGATTTTTGGTTGCTAGGAGGGCACCTGGTGGGACGCTCCCAAAGCGGGAGACCACAACCGTTTGCGGTCAGAAAACTGCTGCTCAAGTAGAAAATCTACTCTAGCGGAAGCAAAACCAACTTGAAAAGTAGCAAGCTCTGGTGCGCCCCGTTGGGCCGTCTGCGCTGATTTGTCAGCGTGGAACAAGCTCCTGCCGCTAAAAATCAGCACGAGCAATGCAACATGCTGATTTCTACTCGTTCGCAAAACTCCACAAAATCTCGCAGAGTTTTCATGAAACTCCGCAGAATTACAGAGTGAAAATCTGCAAATTCTGCCCACCCCTAGCTATTACTTCCAGCACCACACCACTCTAACTAGCAAAACTAGACCTGACCAAAGAAATGCAAGCAGAAAAATTCCATTATACAGGCCTTCTTTTTCTGTGCGCCAAAGATCACAAGCTCATTTCAGAAACAGATTTGACGAACACCTTCACTCTACCACTTGATGAAAGAGCTGAAGCCCATGAACATCTTGTTCAGGAGTAACAACTACAAAATTTAGCTGACATGGATGCCAACAAGGAGAAGAATCCAATTTCTAAATAAATTATACTTGCCCTTGATTGGAAACTGCACCATCCTATTACATAACATAACAATCCTTTGATGAGAGCTAGCTCTGTGCTGTAAGAGTGCCCATACACACAACTATACATGCATTCTGAAAGAGTTCACAGGAAAACAAGTACCAAATTATTGTTCGCAAAATCACCCGCAACTTGTAAGCTTGTGGGGATTCAACAACTGATAGTTTCTCACAAAAATATCAGTAAATTGAATTTATGCATTTTAAATACAAGCGTAAATGCAGTTACAAGTGTGATGTGTGAGAAATGTGTACGGCAAAACGAATAAAAAGTTTACATGTGGAAAAGCAGTTTTGTATCATATTTCTGTGTGCGGAACATGTTATATTTTCATACATGTAAATAGTCACGCATTTGAGTTCACTTCAGCATCTTAGAAACGCAGACATATTTAAGAATTCTTTTAGAATTTAAAAAAAGCCAGAACTTACTTCAAAGGTAGGTGTAAATGTACAGTAAGTTCTGGCTTTTCCTCTAGTGCTTATCTAAACCGAGATACACAGAAATTATCCCAGCATTGTACAGAAAAAACACAGTGCAGCAGAGACCCTTTCTTGTTACACATCCCTGTAACAGCTGTCATACGGACAAGCAGAGAACTGAATGGAGCGCTAAGAGTGCTAATGAGATACGGCCAGAGTGCAAAGACCTGTCAATCCAATGCTTGTTTGTACCACTGCACAGCAATAGCAATACGTCCGCAGGGCAGTCTGCACTGAAACCAAGCACACCGATTCACGCCTTTCTTAGAAACACTCCAGCAAGTTGTTTTGCAGCTCCGAGCTAGGATGAGTCACTGGCGAGGCCTCAGCACACAGTCGGCTTTCACTCAGAAGCGGTGGATTAATGCAGGGAGCAATTACAGGATCCCTCTTAGGGACGCCTGGATAACTCAGCTCCATGCTTCAGGGGGCAAGCAGTTCAAAGTTTGGTGCAACACCATGCTCCTAAAACAAATACGGCAGTGAAGCATAGTGGCTGAGCCTTGGAAGAAATAAACAGACGTTTTTACAGAGGCCAAATGTATCCGAGGCTTTTCTCTATCTGTCTCTGTGGTATAAACGCGCGAAATAAATTCAATTATTTATATCTGAAGCAAAGAAATGGGACTTAAAAGCACAAGCGCGCGCTCTCAAACACAAAAATCTAAAAGCTTGAGTAAGCCAGGCGAGTAAAAATAAATGTGGTCAATTAAAACATTATCGGGTACAAGTACAAAAAAGAACTTCAATTCACACATTTATTACTACTATGCAAAGGGTAAATCCAAGGAACAGCCTATCGGGCCAAATCACAGCCTGCTGTTGCATAGATTCCACGTACAATCAATTTAAAAGTAAAGAATGTGTCTCTTGGTCACACTGTCAATATAAATAAATTTGATCTCCATGGACTAATTTAACTTATTGTCATATTACATTTATCTCGTGTGTGTGTGTGCATGCGTGCGTGCGAGTGTGTGTGTGTGTATATATATATATATATATATATATATATAGAAGTTGAAGTTATTATTACTTTATTCAATAAAAAATTTATCATAAAAGTACGTATGTTCATGGGACAAAAAGAAAATTCATTGTTACATATAAGCAGGAAGTACATTTACAAATAGTATTTATATATCCATTATTCCATGCCTCCAGTAAATGCGATAAAAGTATAAGAATGCTTTGCATAAAAACAGTAAGAGCAACAGTACAGTAGATCTAAAATGGCCCCACTCATCGCCTAGGTCTTCTTTGTCTTTAGCAGATTGTTACGTGTTAGCCAAGCACAACCCAAGTATTTGGCTAGCCCACAAATCATGGTGATGGAGGTGTTATCGGATCTTAAAATGCGCAGTGCAACCCAATAACTCTTGGTGCCCAACTTTTTACAAATAGGTTTAAGCCACTTCCTTCTTGCGTACAATATATATATATATATATATATATATATATATATATATATATATATATATATATAGATATAGATATATATATGTATAACCTACTGGCGATCACCTGTAGGTAGTTATAGTTAGGACCTATTTTCAATAGGAAATCCTCAACATTCTATTTGGAATAACTTTGGCACCGGTTGACAAATCGTCGCGAAATGTTCAAAACTCATGGCCCGCTACCGTCCGCTTCTATCCTGGAAGTCTCGGGTTGATTTGTCAAGTGGGGGCCGAGAAAATAGGGGGTCCCAAAATGTGTTTTCCCATGCAATTTCCCATAGGAACCTTGTATCGCAGCTACAGCCCGAACTGCAGAACAGAATTACACCAAATTTGGCAAAGGGGTAGCCCTTGGATCAGAGGCGTGCCTTTTGCTGTTGTAAATGTAATGGTAGTTGCTGACAAAATCAAAAGTAAAATCACATACAGATCTATGGCGCGGAGGATACGCGCACCTTAAGGGCACCCTGCCGAGCACGAGCTGAATTCTAATTAGCTGTCAACACTTCAAATCAGGAAGTGTTGACAGCCATCTTGTGCCTCGGTAGAACTGAGGCACAAGAAACCTAAGAAAAAAACTAGAAAAATGCGAAAAGGGGGCCGATTTTTTTTTTTAAATCGGCAAAATCCGTGCAGGGTGCACCGATCTTGCTCATAAAAAAAACCATAGCGTGGGAACCCGCCCTTCGATGCTATGTAGCCCCTGGGGGGGCCAAATCCAGGGAGCCTGTTAAAAATACAGTGTGAGGGGGCCCAATCCCCTCCCACACTGCCCAGGGGACCGCCACCCCCCAAGACAACAGCATGAATAATTGTGGGGGGCACATGGGCCCCCCATAGCTCCGGGGACCCCCACCCCCGGGGCTTACTAGTGTAATGTTGTTGGGCCTCTAAGGTCCCCCGGCCCTGGGGACCGCCACCCCCGGGTCTCAACGTAATAGATATTGCGGGGGGCAGCCCCGGGGCTTCTTTTAAATTAAAAAAAAACAAAAATACCCTGGGTGTGTGGGGGCTTGAACCCCCCACACGCCCCGGGGACCGCCACCTCCCTGGGGCTCTAAATATTAAAATGTGGGGGTCTGTGATGGACCCCTAAGCCCAGGGGACCACCATCTCCACGGGGCTTTAAAGATGTTGGGAGGGGGGCCTCGCGGCTCCCACCCTGTCATTGCAAACTGCTTTGCTTCATTGAAGCGAGAGCAGGGAAATAGACAGGGCAATTCCGGGGGATAGGGTCCCCGGGGCCATAAGTGTATGAGTGAAATGTCCAGCTAACTATAACACCCCTAAAACCTATGGTTTTTTCAGTGAATTTCTAAGGTTTTTTAAATTCTAATTCCTAACTAAAACATGTCTGAAACCTATGTTTTTTTCAGTGAATATATATATATATATATATATATACGAGTGTGGCTGTGTTTCTACACGCGAGCGTACATATATATATATATATATATATATATATGTTTAAGCAAAAGCCCTCGACCTTGGGAGGGAACACGACGCTGCCTCTCACCATCCAGCTGTATAAGCCTCGCTGTTGCTTGGTTGCAGACTGCTTTGATTCAATTATTGCCATCCGACGCGTTTCGAGGCTTGGAACGCCCCTTAATCATGGACACGCTTCAACTAAGGTCATGACGACTTTGTGCTGTGTTCGTGCTTTTATTGTTTTTTCATTGAACACAAACACCCTGAAGGGGTGTGGCCTCACACATGCCGCCTGGCATGCTGGTGTTTGGAGTCCAAAAAGGCACAAAGTAAGTATTAACCTTGAATAGGCTCAGTTCCTCAGTTGTTTTTGTTAGCGCTTTGTATTTCACCTTGAGTAGGACAAAGCTGTTTGCATCCAAGTTCAATCCCCCTTTGGAGATAGCGCGCATCACGGAGATGAAAGTTCATTTCCGAAGCCATTCCTCGTTTGACAGTGTAGTCCTCGGAGAAACTGGTTCACCTCCCCACGGCCAGGGCAGCCGTGTATTAATTGTTTAAGCAAAAGCCCTCGAGCTTGGGAGGGAACACGACGCTGCCTCTCACCATCCAGCTGTATAAGCCTCGCTGTTGCTTGGTTGCAGACTGCTTTGATTCAATTATTGCCATCCGACGCGTTTCGAGGCTTGGAACGCCCCTTAATCATGGACACGCTTCAACTAAGGTCATGACGACTTTGTGCTGTGTTCGTGCTTTTATTGTTTTTTCATTGAACACAAACACCCTGAAGGGGTGTGGCCTCACACATGCCGCCTGGCATGCTGGTGTTTGGAGTCCAAAAAGGCACAAAGTAAGTATTAACCTTGAGTAGGCTCAGTTCCTCAGTTGTTTTTGTTAGCGCTTTGTATTTCACCTTGAGTAGGACAAAGCTGTTTGCATCCAAGTTCAATCCCCCTTTGGAGATAGCGCGCATCACGGAGATGAAAGTTCATTTCCGAAGCCATTCCTCGTTTGACAGTGTAGTCCTCGGAGAAACTGGTTCACCTCCCCACGGCCAGGGCAGCCGTGTATTAATTGTTTAAGCAAAAGCCCTCGAGCTTGGGAGGGAACACGACGCTGCCTCTCACCATCCAGCTGTATAAGCCTCGCTGTTGCTTGGTTGCAGACTGCTTTGATTCAATTATTGCCATCCGACGCGTTTCGAGGCTTGGAACGCCCCTTAATCATGGACACGCTTCAACTAAGGTCATGACGACTTTGTGCTGTGTTCGTGCTTTTATTGTTTTTTCATTGAACACAAACACCCTGAAGGGGTGTGGCCTCACACATGCCGCCTGGCATGCTGGTGTTTGGAGTCCAAAAAGGCACAAAGTAAGTATTAACCTTGAGTAGGCTCAGTTCCTCAGTTGTTTTTGTTAGCGCTTTGTATTTCACCTTGAGTAGGACAAAGCTGTTTGCATCCAAGTTCAATCCCCCTTTGGAGATAGCGCGCATCACGGAGATGAAAGTTCATTTCCGAAGCCATTCCTCGTTTGACAGTGTAGTCCTCGGAGAAACTGGTTCACCTCCCCACGGCCAGGGCAAAAGGGCAAAAGCCCTCGAGCTTGGGAGGGAACACGACGCTGCCTCTCACCATCTTTGTGCCTTTTTGGACTCCAAACACCAGCGTGTCCATGATTAAGGGGCGTTCCAAGCCTCGAAACGCGTCGGATGGCAATAATTGAATCAAAGCAGTCTGCAACCAAGCAACAGCGAGGCTTATACAGCTGGATGGTGAGAGGCAGCGTCGTGTTCCCTCCCAAGCTCGAGGGCTTTTGCTTAAACAATTAATACACGGCTGCCCTGGCCGTGGGGAGGTGAACCAGTTTCTCCGAGGACTACACTGTCAAACGAGGAATGGCTTCGGAAATGAACTTTCATCTCCGTGATGCGCGCTATCTCCAAAGGGGGATTGAACTTGGATGCAAACAGCTTTGTCCTACTCAAGGTGAAATACAAAGCGCTAACAAAAACAACTGAGGAACTGAGCCTACTCAAGGTTAATACTTACTTTGTGCCTTTTTGGACTCCAAACACCAGCATGCCAGGCGGCATGTGTGAGGCCACACCCCTTCAGGGTGTTTGTGTTCAATGAAAAAACAATAAAAGCACGAACACAGCACAAAGTCGTCATGACCTTAGTTGAAGCGTGTCCATGATTAAGGGGCGTTCCAAGCCTCGAAACGCGTCGGATGGCAATAATTGAATCAAAGCAGTCTGCAACCAAGCAACAGCGAGGCTTATACAGCTGGATGGTGAGAGGCAGCGTCGTGTTCCCTCCCAAGCTCGAGGGCTTTTGCTTAAACAATTAATACACGGCTGCCCTGGCCGTGGGGAGGTGAACCAGTTTCTCCGAGGACTACACTGTCAAACGAGGAATGGCTTCGGAAATGAACTTTCATCTCCGTGATGCGCGCTATCTCCAAAGGGGGATTGAACTTGGATGCAAACAGCTTTGTCCTACTCAAGGTGAAATACAAAGCGCTAACAAAAACAACTGAGGAACTGAGCCTACTCAAGGTTAATACTTACTTTGTGCCTTTTTGGACTCCAAACACCAGCCTGCCAGGCGGCATGTGTGAGGCCACACCCCTTCAGGGTGTTTGTGTTCAATGAAAAAACAATAAAAGCACGAACACAGCACAAAGTCGTCATGACCTTAGTTGAAGCGTGTCCATGATTAAGGGGCGTTCCAAGCCTCGAAACGCGTCGGATGGCAATAATTGAATCAAAGCAGTCTGCAACCAAGCAACAGCGAGGCTTATACAGCTGGATGGTGAGAGGCAGCGTCGTGTTCCCTCCCAAGCTCGAGGGCTTTTGCTTAAACAATTAATACACGGCTGCCCTGGCCGTGGGGAGGTGAACCAGTTTCTCCGAGGACTACACTGTCAAACGAGGAATGGCTTCGGAAATGAACTTTCATCTCCGTGATGCGCGCTATCTCCAAAGGGGGATTGAACTTGGATGCAAACAGCTTTGTCCTACTCAAGGTGAAATACAAAGCGCTAACAAAAACAACTGAGGAACTGAGCCTACTCTAGGTTAATACTTACTTTGTGCCTTTTTGGACTCCAAACACCAGCATGCCAGGCGGCATGTGTGAGGCCACACCCCTTCAGGGTGTTTGTGTTCAATGAAAAAACAATAAAAGCACGAACACAGCACAAAGTCGTCATGACCTTAGTTGAAGCGTGTCCATGATTAAGGGGCGTTCCAAGCCTCGAAACGCGTCGGATGGCAATAATTGAATCAAAGCAGTCTGCAACCAAGCAACAGCGAGGCTTATACAGCTGGATGGTGAGAGGCAGCGTCGTGTTCCCTCCCAAGCTCGAGGGCTTTTGCTTAAACAATATATATATATATATATATATATATATATATATATATATATACTTGAAGATTAAGGATCACAAGAAAACAAAAGCTTGAAAAACAATGCACTTTCAAGCTGAGAGTAATGTTAAATCATGCAATCAGGGAAAACACTGGCTACTTCACAAGTTTTGGGTGGAGAGTAGTTCCTTTATATGGAACACTCTCCAACACCACCAACACTCTAGATCTGCTCAATTCAAATGACATTAATTTACGTGAAAAAAACATAAACCATAAATTTTCACTGTAAAAAACAAAAGTTAAAGGGGATTTATACGTGAGGAAGATACTAAGAATTTAACCTATGTTAAAAACATTAGAAATTCCCTGAAAATTCATTCGAAATTCACATCCGATTTGTTTCCTACCTAGTTACATCTTCCATCCCATCTCAGTCTATTTATTACTCTCCTCTATCCTATTCTTTTATCCTATCTCTCTCTTTCCACCTATGCTATGATATTAGATAGGCTACTCCATCTCATCGTTACTATACCAACCCTCCAATACACGTCTATTTGCTCTCTTCCACATAAGCATCACATGGGCTCAATGTCCTCGGACCCGATAATTCTCACCTCGGTGCCTACCCTAATCATGAGTTCCACTCTGCAACTCTGGGCAATAGCTTGCTTAATCTTCACACCGGCCCTAACAACGCTAGGATGCCTGGCTTCACCTCGGGGGTGCCCAGGAGTGGACACCTCACAGGAACAGGCCAGGAAGGGTTCCACAGCGGTATTCGTACAGCGCTTAGAAACCCCTGGGTGACAGGCGCTATACAAGTGCAAATTACATTACATCACAAATTACATTACATAAGCATCAGGAGAGCTAGCTTTAATAACTCACACATAAACAGCTATACCCAACTACATAATTTACATGAGACTCCTTCATCAAGTAATATGGTAATGGTAATGTATTCAAATGTATCTCTGTTGCCCTACAAAGTATTTGTTTCCTCTTTATAAATACCCTATCTGTATTCTTCTGTTTGCATAACACCATCATAAAAATGATCTTGAAATAAAAAAATTCACTGAAAAAGCAATACCATTTAAAAAATGAAACAAAACACTGAGATTCATCATTTATACTTAATAGACGTAAGTATACCTTGCACCGCTGTGATGCCTGCTTAAGACCTCACGTATTATATCCCAGATGACATCTGAAATCTACCGGAATGTAAGTTATACTAATGTCAATTATGTAAAACTGGCAAATAACTGTGACTTTTTGTTTTAATACTGTGGTGCTTTTTTAGTGAATTTCTAAATACCATCCTCACATGTAACACCCGTTCGGCCACTTATCATACATCAGGTATTAGATATCTGGAAGTTGGCAGTAACAGTTGGTAGAACAAAGGTTAGCTTTAAAACTACCTCTTTTGATTTGGAGGTGTCAGTAACAACTTTTCCTATTTTTCCTAGGACTATTCCAGACAGCCATGTTCCAGTCATGGTAGGGGAGCGAACCCTTTTGACTATGTCAGTTGGGTGGAGAGCTCATTTAAATAGTACAGCTTCTAAGCAGCTGATGGCTCCTGGGTGGTTTTACAGAAAGGCAAACCAAAATGCTGCAAAAGGAGGTGGAGGAACAGTGAGAAAATAGTTAGGATCGGGTAGTAGAATGTTGCTGGTCCTTGGCTTGTGCATAGGATGCATTTGGCACTTCAATCAACATCTGAAGAAGAAGAACCTGCTGGCAGAAAACTCCTGATGAGAGAAGAGGAATTAAACAAAGGTTTAAGGGCGCTTGACTTCTGCTGGCACCAAGGGACAGGAACTCCTCTGCAAAGGTCAGGTGGTTAGATTTCTGTTTGCCTGCCTCATGGACATAAAAAAACAGAAGCACTCATGATTCTAAGACAGCCAAGTGAACCATAGAAGGCTGGGCCCTGCAGAGGAGTTAGCTGGAGACAACACTGGAACCTAGAAGTCTGCCATATGGTGCTAAGGGGTGAAAGAATGACTAGGAAGAATATTTCCAGTCTGTGGGCCGCCACCTATAAAGTACATGCAGGGTGCCCCACGCACTCTGGATCCAGTCTGAAGCTCTCAGGCTAGGGGCATCACAGTGCCAGAAGGAGCCCCCAGAGCTCGGTGCCCCTCGCACTGCGGGGGCCTTTGCAACACCACAGTTTCCAGCACTTGGAAAAAGTTGGGACTTAGTCACATTTTCCACCTCAAAAGGACATGATTGCCGAGTGAGGTCACACTAAAAGTTACCAAGAAAACTAAGTTCATCCTACTCAGAGCCTTTTGCTGCATTGAAAACTGGTGGAAGGGTTCCTTTTGGTGAAGGGATTTGGCCGCATTAATCCTTGCCAAGCTATTGCTTCTAGGCTTGCTCTCCCAATGATTTCCACTTCCAAAACAGTCAACCACATAGAGTGCCTTTTGAATAATGCTTTAATTTTTAAAGGAACTTTTTGCATTCAAAATTCATATCTCCAGTTCCCCTTATCGTACCTTAATGATCTTAGTGTCTTTTTTTCATTTTACTTTTTCTGTATTTTTTAAATTGGTTTGCACATTTTATTGTGTAGGGTGATAACCTTAAAATTGCTGCTACTGCTTGAACTTTACACACACTTTTCTGGGGATTGCTTGCTGCTTGTGACATAGCTACCAGGGGTTGTGCAGAGATTCTCTCAGAACTGTGTTTTGATCTAACCAGAGTGTATTTATCAAATTGATTGGGGTAATTCCTCCCAAATGAATTACCACATTCCTTACTAGTGCTTTTTGTAGTTTGGTGTAAAGCTGTTCAGTATTTAATATTTGTGTAAATTGTGTTGGTTGACTTTGCAGACTGAAAACCTGCGAGTTCCATCTATCAAATGTCCCTTTTTAGAGGTATGTGGCTGGAAGAGTGAATTCTGCTCTTTGAAAGAGTTAAAAGAGAAGGCATGATGAGTGTTTCTGTGCTAAAGAGAGGAAATCAGACAGAAGTATTGAAAAGAGCCTATTGAACAATGAAAAAACAGTACAGTGGAAACACCACTAACTGAAAAATCTGAAGTTTGGTGCTGTCATTTTAAATTCAGTGGTTGGCACTGCCATCTTGACTTCATGAGTTTTGAGAAACTGAGACTGCATCAAAAAGTGAATATATATGTAGATCCCAATGGAAAAATCTTTTGAAAACAATGGGCCCGATTCACAGAACTAACTTAGGACAAAATCCTAAACTTACTACCATTTTGGTATTAACAGACGGCACTTACTCATTTTGGCATTCACAGAAGGCACTTACTCATTTCGATATTCACAGAAGTTAGTAGTCCTAACTTTAGGACTCCTAAATGCCTTCTGTGAATACCAAAATGGTAGTAAGTTTAGGATTTTGTCTTAAAATAGTTCTGTGAATCGGGCCCAGAGAGAGTGACAATAAGAAGACCAAAACAGATTTTTAACTATGCACCTTCGACATAGTCACATAAAATCCATGTTACATCTTTATAATCCGTTCCGACGTTTGGAGCAGAAATATGGGGATATTAAATCCTGCTTTGCAATACAGACAGCTGAAAATAAACTCTTTAGGAGATTATTAGGAATCCCACAGAGTGTCCCAGAGGAAATAGTTCACAAAGAGGTAGGAGCAGATTTTGCTTCCGATTTGATTCAATTCTGCCCAATACCTCTTTGGTTCTCAACATGGCTTAAAAGTGAGTTAGAATTTAACAGAAAGATTGTAACTGAATATGGATCAAAGCCACTGTATACCATGGCTAAGATATGTCAAAACAACTCTAGGGGCGCTGGGCAAACCTCAGTTGTTCAGTCCCCCAGAGATGATCTGTAAATCTGATACAGCTTAGGTTAAAGCAGGCCTGCCAAGTATCACGCAATAGGTGTGACACTAACGCATTTCAGTGTGGTGTTGTGCATCGCGCACTGAAATGCTTGGTCACGTTTTTTAATATGCCACTGTCTCACTCTGCTGTACCAGCGCTGAAACTGGCTAGCCAGGCTGCTAGCCATGAGCGCCGGTGCCTGTGACTCCTGTATGCAGGCTCTGTTGTTCCCGCAGGCTTGCCGGCCCAGCCGCTGCCAGCAGCAAAGGCTCAGGCAGTAAACAGTTAATGAACTTGCCTTTTGCACTGCTGCCGCAGCCGGCTACAATGTATCTTAATAGCTGCCCTGCTGGCTGCACTGAAATTCCCGCCCGCGTCACTCACTACAGCCAGGCCTGACTTCACCCGGCCGAGGCAGTCCTGTGCTCAATACCGACACCCGGGCGTAGCCTGCTGCACTCAGCAGTGGTTGCCTTGCGTACTGGCTGTGGTCGCGCCACAGGGGGGGGGGGGTGTGATCACCTCACGTCCTGGATGCTGATTCTGGAACAAAGTGAGGTCAGAGGCTTCAGGAAGGCGGGGATTCGACGAAGCGTGCTGCGCGCCGGCGGCCAGTCACTGTGTGATGTATTAGTGGAGCAAGGTATTCTGTGCTTTTAATAAGATTTGCTTTTTTCATAGCGCGCGCGCTGAGTAGCATATTCTCATGAGACCACGCTGAGTGAACCCCCACACCCTGTGGTTCCGCTGCAGCCCAGACAGCACACCAGGCCACACTGTGGTGTGCCTCTACTGCTCTGAGCCTCAGAATCTTGATTCCCATGCTGCCGGCGTTTGCCACAGGAGTCATTAGGGCCACGGCGAGGAGCGGCACGAATTGCCACTCGCCTAATTTAAGTGAATGCCAGTGCTGGCCGGAGTGAGCTTCAAATAAAAAGGTGCTTTAATAGCGCTAGCGTGCGGTCACACTGGTGCCGGTCGGTGCAAGAAATTACTAGCGGCCACCGCAACTTAACTTAAGTCAACAGATCCTTTGAAAATGAAATACTGCGGGCTAGGCGGACTGGAATTTCATCGATTTCTTCATGTCAGCGGTTCAGCCATTGTTGCATTTTGTATGTAACTTATATATTTAAAGCAACAGTACACTAATGTCCGGAACATTTTTAGGTGCAACATTTCATGTCTGTAGTACAAGTATGTTTTTTGTGTGGTACCAAGTGGAGTAATTTTTGATATTTCTGATATTTAATTCACAAGACGTTTTCTGCACGCTTTTAAAAGCAATTAGGTTTCACACACAGTGTCACATTATATAAAGCCTGGAACCTCACACATAAGTGCGCTTAAATCATGGTAATGTCACACATAAGTAGTCTGAAACTTGGCAGCTAATAGCCTGGTAGTGCCCTTCCATTTCTGAAGCAGTTGTAACATTTTCCTAGGGTTTGTTGTTGCTCAAATGGGTGTAATTTCCGGTATTTAGGTAGTGAGAAAATGTCACTCAAAATCGTTGAAATGTCACTCATAATTACTCTGAAATTTTGAAAATGTCACACATAGCAATCTGAAACCTCGGCAGCTATGTTAAAGAGGTCTTTAAATTAAATTCAAGAGAGGCAAGGCTCTCAGCAGCACAACATAAAACAAGCTACAAGCACGTTATGATGGTAAAGTCCACTAATAAAATAGAAATGTTTCTAACTCTGGACATGTTGGGCCAGCATAGAAGACAACTGCCGTATTTCCATTTAAACCTGTTCTCTTAGCTGTTGGTGGCATAAACCATCAGATCGACCTTTCTGTAGATGTGGCATGCCTTCCGCACTAGACACTTTTTTTAATTTGTCCCAAATGGTCAGTTTTAAGACAAAAGTATGTTTGCCCTCTCTTTGTGCCCTTGAATTTTAATCAAGTGAGACCAGCTTTATTATTCCTGCAATTATTAGACTCACCTAAAGTCTACTGTTTCCTATCTCGGTTTTAACAGGGGTGTATCATGCTAATAAGTGAAAATATTTTTAATTGTGAGTTGTAGTGCTATTCATGAATATGTTCTTTTTTTAATTATGTGCATTTATGATTGCTTATACAAATCAAATAAAGATATTTAGTCGGAGAGCGCATGACATCCAGAAAATTTGCAAACCAGAAACGTACTAGTGGGAAAAAAATGCAGACAAAGTAGCATAAAACATTTAAATAGTTGGAAATATGAGTCTGAAAAGGGCACCCAGGTGCACCATTCACACCTCTGGAGTAAAGAATGAAGAAGATAAGTGCCTATTGAAACTATAGTTCAACAATTGTAATATTTTTTAATCTTTTGGAAACAGACACCCCTTAAAGTCCTTGTTTTTTATTTGCTTGAATAAAGTCTTTGCGGGAGTGCATGTCCCCTTATCATTGCTTAGTACCATTGATGATCGTTCTTTACTGGGGATACCCAGAGCCATTACTTACCGTGACCACTAACGTTAATTAGTTCCTGGGGTCATTCATGCTTCCTATTGCATAGGAACCAGTAAGGCTCATTAGTGGTTGTGGCCATCAATGCAACCATTGAAGCTCTGTACTGTTAGGGACCCCTGTGAGGCTACTTGCTGCCTCAGGTCATTGCATGCCAATACTGCCTGGGACCATTGATGCTGAGACCACGGATGTTCAGTACTGTGTAGTAGAAGTGAGGTTCATAACAGTCCAAGGCCATTGATGCTGATTAATTCTTGGTCAATCGAGAATATTAACAGATAATGGCTAGAAGGCTCATTTATGCTTGCGGCTATTGATGATGATTAATGCCTGGGGCCAGTGATGCTGCTTGCTGGTTTGTAGAAACTGATACTCAATATTGCTCAGTTTATTAAGGCTAATTAAAACATGAAGCTATACATATTTATTCTGATCTGTGGTAATTAGTGAGTCTGGGGGTGAATGGGGGTTTCAACCCTCCTAGCCAGTCCCTTTCTTCAAGGCTTGGGTAGAAGGGTTTAAAGGAAAAACAATGCTTTTCTGGTCTATCGCCAATGCATGGGTGGGGTGGTCATACCCCTACAGTTTATGTGAAGAAAGTCTTGGACTCAACCATTCTGGTGGCAAAGGAGAAGTTTTGTGTGTAATAGTTAAATATATTGTAGAAGATTATTTAACATATAATCATTGTAGCTATCTACATTTGATATACTGATACTCTAACACTGAACACCACAAGCTCCAATTCATACAATGCCCAACACCATAGACCACATAATTTCATATCAAATTTAAATTAGATAGTGTTCCAGATATTCCTGTTCTTCTTTACTTACTGGTGGCCCCTGCTGTCCTTCTGGGCCAGGAAATCCAATATCTCCCACAGGGCCTCTGTCACCCTAGAGCAAAAAAGAAATATATATCAACATTTTAAGGTAATTATAAGAACCTCAAGAACATACATTCTGTTTCAGAATGTATTGACTTACTTTTTTTAGCAGCAGTGCCATGCCAATCAGAAAAGTGAGGCCTATATGAGGTAGATTTAGAAGTGACCTACAGAAGCATGCCTTCACATTAAAATGCATGCATGCGCTCACCACCCTTCAGTTCAACCAGACTTCAAACCAGTATTACAGAAGTCATGGTCCACTTGTTTATAATTAGTATAGTGGAAGACAGCACAACAACCGATATTCTTTATGGTTTGTAGAATTCCATCCGTTGGGATGGGATTTTCATCGTTTAGACGCGCTTGTATTTCTTTATCTACTGCCAATCTGCAAGGCTATTTGATTTTAAAATGCGGATCAAACTTAGAATGAGTTAAAGACAGCGAATTTTAGACGTCTTTTTTAAAATCTGAAAATGCGTTTTTTTTGTAATGTAGCAATACAATCTACAAATGTCAGATACGTTGTTCATTTCATTATAATGTTTCGACTTCATGGCTTTCAAAAAGTTTTGGAAGCAGAACATTCAAAAAGCGTACACAGCTGCGTCTCAATGTCCACTTACTGGTTCTCCTGGCATTCCTGGTGTACCGGGTGATCCAGGCTTCCCCTGTGAACGTAGGGCAAAAGAGACCGAGTAAGATTAAATGCATGCAGAAATGTCCATCATCATTGTAAACACAGCGTACTGTTAAATAAGCTGCACAGCAGAAGGTCTCGAGCAAAAAACATATGTATCTAATAACTCAAGGTAGTAACTTTAGTGCTCTTAGTTCTGATCCAAATTACTTGCCAGAATTCTTAAACTGGGCCAGAAGATCTTAAATGGTATGCCTACATCTTTGAACTGTGTGTAGGGGTACGCTCGTCCACAGCTGTGACAAGGCCCCTTCTCACCTCCCGGTACATCTTTTCCTATCAACTGCACCTATTTTCAGGCAGCTCGAATAACAAGAGCCGCGCCAGTCTTGAGCAGGATATAGTGGTATGGCACTGAAAAAGGCAAGAATGCTTTCAATCAAAAGTAGACACATTACTGCTGGATCAACCTTCCCTTAAACTTATATCCAGTACACCCATGTTCCCAAAAGGTAGGAAAAGATCACAAAGGTTGATTATTTCTGTTGACAGGCGATGTATCAGAATATATGCTTACAAAGTCCTCCCTGGCCCGTGCACAACGGAAGTGGGGAAGTTCGGACCAGGATGTAATGGCAAAAGGGTTAATTCATCAAAAGCTTCTGGATGTCGGTATCACATGTGTACAAAGGGGGAGATTAACCAAATCTCAATGCAACGCAGCCTCTCGCGAGGCTGCCTTCTGCTACAGGGAGGGAATAGGAAAATGCCAATTTTGACAGATATGGCTCTCTCCTACCCTTTCCCTTGGCCCGGCGCTGATTACAGCTGCCGTGCGCCACACACCACCTTAGCGCCATAGTGCTAGGGTGTCTGTGAGTATAGCATAGGTTTTATACAGGAAGGTTAACCTTCCTGTACAAAACACTACGCCTAGACACGAGGGAAAGCTTTTCCCACTTTGTATGCGTGCTTCACATTGCAGCACACATCAGGGCTGGACTGGGAACCGAAACCAGCCCCGGCAAACTGCTCGGCCGGCCCCCGTGGGGGGAGGAAAGGGGGGTGCGGCTGAGCTGTTTGCTAGAGCCGGTTTTGGCCGATTTTGTTAAAGGGGGCCAATATTGCCTACCCCAGTAACAAAAACAGCCCCCCAGGAGCCATAAACCGGCCCCATCCTAGCGGCCCACCGGGGAAACGCCAGGTGCCCGCTACGGCCAGTCCGGTCCTGGCACACATGCAAAGTCAGAAAAGGAAGGAGAAATGAAAGCATTTCTCCTTCCTTGCGCCTAGTTTAAAAGGGCACAGTTTCTCATGCTAAACCCAATCCACTGTATTTAGTAAATTGGGTTTAGCATGAGAAACCATGGGTGGTTGCATGGGAACACCCGTGCACCATCCTTGGCACGCCCCCATGGTGCAAAGTAATGCGAAGAGCTGCTTTGCATTACTTTTACGTTATTTCCAGAGCTAAACAAGTGTAGTGCTGGAAAGTAAATTAAGAAAAAAAGATTTGCATGACTTTTGTGATGCAAACACGGCGCAAAATCTTAGTAAATCTCCTCCAAAGCGTCCTTTGTTACACAAAGGGAACCTGGGTCCTAGTGCAACAGGAAATAGGATTATTTTTTTAATGTTTTTACTTGTAACACCGAATACAGCATGTAACAGAAAGCAGTAGGGAGCTCATCACGGAACATATATAAGCAATAATACACTAATATTTAAGTGAACCAATACAGCCTCATGTAAATGTGAGCGGGGCCAGCAGGATACATGTCACTGATAACATTTTCAGACTTTGTTCGCTGGATACATTCAAAGACACAGGATGAAACAAGTAGCCTCTTACTATTCAATGTTATAAGGTGAGAGAAGAATAAGTATTGAGAAATAAATGAAAATAGAGGGGAAAAGGGGAATAACGTATTAATGGTAATGCTACAACAATCAACTAACTATGCCATGGGGCAATGTGGAAGTGATCCACTATTGAGAGTGATCCAGTGTACTGGCCGAAGGGTCCATGTAGTGGGCAGGAGGGAGAGAGCAACTAAGTGATTGGACCACTGGTGCAGTTGTGCGTAGGTGAATGGTTGCGCAGGGGGAGATATATCCTTCCCAGGGGAGGTGGGAGTGAGTGAGGACTAGCATGAGCATCTTAGCAACATCCATGAATGCATCATGGACAAGTGCACTTAACAGTCAGTGCGCTCAAGGTGGACGGTCATCATTTTTGGCCTCGACAGCAAGCCAATATGTTTCCCATTCTTGGCCACCCACATGGGAAGCACCCTTCATGCGTAGCAGTCTTGGAGTGTATGCCTCCGCCTTGGTCTATATCAGCAATACTCAAAGCCAGCCCCTAATTTCTGGTGGAGCAGGGGAATTCCAGGCCATAGCAATGTTATGTTTAAATAGGACAAAGGACAAATTCATAAATTGAAGCAGGTGTTTGATGCCCTTCCCTCGGGAGCGCAGTCCCAATAATAAAGATTTGGTGGGGTAAGAGAGTGTGATGGCAATTCCGCTACTATGGAGGAGACCTTCTTCCATACCTGTGGTAATGGTGTGCAAGTCCATACCATGTGTATGAATTCCGTGTTTGATAATCTGCAGCAGGGGCATGCTGGGGAGAGTGCCGGAAACATGTGCTGGATGCGGGCTAGGAAGAAATAGGTGTGGTGGATATAATTAAACTGTGTGAAACAAAATCTAGGATTGCAAGACATATTCTTGGTCCTCTGGCGAGCGAGGGTCCAGGCTGCATCAGTTAGTGGATGAGATAGCACTGCATCCCATTTGACGCGTTACCTGGAGGCGTGAGTGAGTGGGGTAGGGTTAAGAGCAGAATACAGAAACGTGATGGCGTGTCGTGTAGTGTCGAAGGTCAAGAATCCATTCAATGCCTGCGATGTAGGTGGTTCAGTCTCCCCAGTTCCCCGAGTCTGGCAGACCACCCGTTGCACACTGCAATACGTTAAAAACTGGCCAGCACTCAACCATACAACTATACTAATTCTTGGAATGTCATGAGTTTCCCTTCATTCCCGCTTGTGTAATTGTGACCGCAGTCCTTGGGGTCGGATCAGTGCGTCTCGGAGATCGTCGTAGTAGTGACAAATCCCAGATGGGGATCGAGGGGGAGTATGGGAGGAGTGAGCCCTTGGGTTGTAAATATCTATGCCAGCAGCAGTGGGCCACTGTCATTTGTCGAAATACTGGTGAAGAGCAAGTGATTGGGTCAGAATATGTGTTAATGTCCTTCAGTGTTGTACTTACCAATAGAGATTGAGGATGGTCCAGTATGCTTGACCAAGCCAGGGTCCACTGTAGCTGGGCCACGGCATAATACAAATTGAAGTTGGGTGTTACCAACCCGCCCTCAAGGAGAATACGTTGCAGAACAGACAGCGCAACTCAGCGACGGCCTATGCCCCAAATCAAATTGAGTAACAACCCATTAAAAAAATAGGATTGTGCAAAACAGCAATTTTGCATAAACAGAATGACCAAATAGAGAGGCAACTCTATTTGAAATAGCCGCCTAAGTACAATGAGAAAGATCCTTAAGAATGAATTGATCCCGTGATTGTACCAGACAACATTTGTTAGCGTCACAAGTCTTATATTCAATCCTGTTCAGATTGTTCAATCAGAAACTTATTGTCTCTGAATCTTGTCGTTCCTGTGACGAAGCCCCTGGGACATTGAACTTATATTTCTTTCATGTAAACGGCTTTCCTCACACTGGGCCGATCCCAATAAATGACTTTAGGCTAACTTTAATGTGGACTTTTCGCTGTCCTTATCCCTTACACTGTTAGGACTGCATGCACCCAGAACACCTATCTGCAAAAGACTTAGCTCTACTAGATCTTCTACTAACAGTGGCAATTAAAGTTATTCTATTTGAATGGAAGACATTAAATAAAGGATCATATCACACATGGTGGGCATGGGTCCCGTATCTTAGACGCACACATAAAGTTTATCCGTCCCTACTGGGAGCTGTATTGATGCTTAGTCCATTTAGCACACACTTGATGATTTTGTGACCATAAGCTGACACCCTCTTGGTCCACTCTGCTTTGCTCTCGAACATAAGCTGTCATACTCACTCTTTTATTATTGTCTCTCACCCACATGGTGGTCTCCCTCCCAACTCTTTTGATCTCTGCCCCCCATTTCTCCTCCCCTTCATGACTTATATTGGGTATGCCTACTATAACGCTCTCCAACATCCATATTTGTTAGTGCTCCGCATTACTGTTTTTGTAGGCTTTATTTATCAAGACTTATTGTTTCCCTTGCCATTGTATCCGAATACCTTCGGCCTGCCGACAACTTTAAATCTGTCTCCATCTATTTTCCCCTTTATACAAGGTTGTAGATGGAAGCAATGTATATCGTTAGTGACATAAGCATGTTCTAGCAGGGTTCATGTATGCATGTGTTACATGCTTTCTGTTTCGTATTGTCTCTAAGAAAATAATAAAATATCTAGAACAAAACAAAATAGCCACATTAGTACAATGAGAAAGATCATAACCATCATGCAATAGTCTGACACCACCCAACATGTTTTAATGGGTTTTAATATTAACTTTATAACTTACATGCAAGTATGCAGTGCGTCTTTCTAAAGGTGAGTGAGTCAAAAATATGCAACATAAAAGCTGAAATTATATTTTGAAGTTCTCAGGAAGATGGATCTTCCAACTAAGAGGATGATAACTAGGAGGAAGATATCAGCAGTCCATGTAGTCCACCCATGGTTAAAATGCAAGCCAGATGAAGCAAGGCTCAACACTAAGTGTGCCTGCACCAGAGGGCAGAAGGCATAGTGGGATATGACGTACACATTTGCTTTACTAGTTGCACTAGAAAAGAGGTCATAATTTTCAGGGAAGCATTAACAAAATTGTGTTGACATAACACTGGGCTATGAGAAGAACCAGTAGTATGACCAGAAATATTTTTACTGGATTAACCCTTGCGACACCTGAGTGGCAAATAGTTATTTGAGACTAAATAAATCTTCTTAACAGCTACAATTTAGTTTGTTTACAGGAAACCGTGCCCACAAAGTATGTTGATGTGAAAAGTGTATTACATAAAAAAAACTGCTGTAAATCTGTGGTCAGGACAGGGGGAACAACCTTTACAACGAAGGTTTTACAAGGCGGTACTGTTACCACGCAACTTTTACAACGCAAGTCGTTACAACGACTTGTGCTGGGCGGCGCTCCAGGATGGTAAATAGTTTAATTTACTATCCAACTCCTTCCCTACTATCTACGGGGACTGGAGTTGGAAGAGTAAATTAAAATATTTACTATCCAGCGCCCCCTAACGCAAGTCGTTGTAACGACTTGCGTTGTAAAAGTTGCGTAGTAACGGCACGCGTTGTAAAAGTACGCGTTGTACTGTCGTACATCCCAGGACAGAGCTAGGTGAAATTTGCAGTTTACTTCACAGTAACTGTTTTTTCCCCATGAATATCTAAATTAACCTGTCATTAGGAACGTTTCAACAGTTCCTGATGTACAGGTTACTCATACCCTCTGTACCCTGCTGCTTCTAGACGAGCATCTCCCTGAAAGAAATGATCTGAGAGAAAACTTTGACATGATTACGGTCATTAAGGTCCTCATTCCGACTTGGGAGTTGTTAGAAATTGGTCCTCTAATTGGCAGAGGTATGCACCCTGTCCAAGTTGGGACCACAATTATAGTCAGGGTAAATAAAATACACACTCTAAATTAACTTGTAATCACCATCATGTAACTTGGCACCGAGCAGTCAGGCATAACCTTAGAGGCAATGTGTAAAGTATTTGTGCAACACACATAATACAATAAACCAGTGAAACAGCATACAAAATTATCCACACAATGTTAGAATAACAGAGCTGAATTTAATGAACAAACCAAGACCGAAACGTCCAAAATCCTAAAGGTAGAACAGGAGTTGCAATTTTTTAAAGAATACCCTGAAATATAGTGCTCAGAAACATAAAGCGCCAACCAGGGCTATCTGGTCACGTTGGACCGGGTCAATTGTGAAAAATCAGGCCAACCGCAATGGCGCACGGGTTGGGTACAGAAGCCACGCAGGGCCCATTGCAAACAAAACCTTCATGGATAAAGGATTGATGGCGAGGACCTGTCAGAGGTGATGAGTCGGCATTGACCTATAGGATTGTGGGCGATGCGTCGATTCAGAGTCACGCCGTTGGGAGACGCATCGCTGTCGAACCCCCTACTGAGGCAGGCAATGTGTCGTCGTCAAGCTGCCCTGCCTGTGCTGTGTTGTCCTTTAAGTGGCGAGACATCAGGGTCAAAGGTAATACGTTAGTTCCAACCGGCGTTAAGCCAACAATGCATGGATTTTAGCAGAGACAGCCAGGTAACCGACTTCCAAGGTCCCATGAGCGGATTGGCACCACGTGGCAGGGCAGTAATCACAGTTGGCAGAGCCCAGAGGTGGTGTTATTTTCCCCTGGGATAATACTGCCAACCAGTATTAATCCATTACTCTTATTGAAAGCCTCATTGTTTTAATGGTGTTGGTGGACTTTAAGACTAGATTGAAGAACTAAAAAGGACTTTCTGGAGGAGGTAGCCCTGCTCGATAAAATCTAGCACAATTTCCCGAGACCAATATTGGAACAATAAGGTATACATTTCAAACAGCTGTGTGAGTGAGGCCAAGAAGAACCCTACTTCCTTTATGCTGAATCGGTGGTTGCAAGGGCAACATACTAGGGTCCACTTATGAAGCAATTCTGGAGTATTCTCTGGTGGCATTTATTGTATTTCTCTCTCCGAAGTAATAAAGAAAGCACAGAGGCTCTGGGCTATGCAAAAGGCCATGGACCATAAGGCAGAAGGAAATAGTAAGCTTAAAAACAAGAGCCCTCTCATGCTACACACCCAGTGGCGTAGCAGGGGAGGTGGGGGAGATGGTCCGCCCCAGGCAGCACAAGTGTTGGGTGCAGCAGCCGGTGGCTTACCCCCCCTTGCGACGGCCGCAGGAATCACCAGCCCCCCACCCCAAACGCAGGGGCCTATCTACGCCACTGTTCACACCTATGTTGTACATTAGAAAGCACATTGGACCCTTATGATTTGATAATAGGCCATTCCTTTTGGACGAGGTTCAACAAGACACTAGCTGCTTCTTCCTTGAGTATCTTGTGTACCCTGCCCAGGTGACAGACACATCATTGCCCGTCACTACTGGATGCACTGATTAGAGTGGTACTTTTAACTCTCATAATCCTCCTGCCTCAAACCCACCGGCTGCTGATGCTGCAAAGATAATAGACCATGCCCAAGAATGTATAACATGATTGATTCTCCTTTGGAGCTTTTCATTTCCTTTTGCTTTCACAGACTTTATAATCTTAATGCTTTCAGCAGTAAGCCAACATAGGGTCAACTGCAATTTTAGACTGAAATAACCTCATCTGCGAATATAGAGCAGTACTGGAGATTTAACGAGCATTGCAAGATTGCAGACATAATGTAGCAGGCGGCGTATGCATGTATGTGTAAAAGCAGATGCCACAACTGAATATTCTGCATAGTAATTATTTCTAGAGGTTTCAAATGCAATGTTTATACTGTTTAATGTAATGAGGTTCTGTTAGTTTGGCAAGAGCGAGGCTTTAGGCCTACTGGTGTTTTCAGCTAGCACATTTTAATGCGTGCGGCTTTAGTGCTTGACACAAACTCATCCCTTCCCCTCCCAAGGTTTATACCGCAGAGCTTAGCTATGACCTTCAGGCCTTATAATACTTGTACGAGTCAGCTCAATTGTGTGAGTGCATTGTAACATTTATAAAATGTAATGTTTTCTATTCCTGATGCTCCTAGACAGGACAGATTTTACTACTGAATAGAATTGAAGGTCACTTCCTCACCGAACAGAGGTGCTGTTTATGTTCTGAATGTAGTGTTGTTTTTTGTGCAGGGCATAATACAGCATATTCATTAGATTCATGGCAAATGTTGAATTAACATGTGATGATTTTTCTATTTACCCATTGCTTGGGATATGTAACTTTCTCTGTTAGGCCACAGTACCTGCACAGTTACTCTGTCTGTAATGATATGAAGGTTCACAATTTTGGAGATGAGGCACTGCTCTTCCTGATTTCCACTGAGGGAGACTTCTCGTCAAAGCCTTATTCACTTTAATACTTAAAATATTTTTCTGTTTTGTCTCTCCTGCTTACAGTGCTTATGGCAAATGCTCCTTTATTTTCATTTGCCTATGTTCTAGGCCGTATTCGGTTCCAGTTATTAACTAAATGAGAGCTGAGCATTTCCAGCTGCCAGGGATATATTACATTATTTGCTCTTTCAGCATTCTGAAATGACTGACTAATCAACTACTTTGGCCTTTTGTATTTGATCTTGAAGTTTTTATATACGCTTTGGTTTGTACTTTGCACCTGGTCTTGTGAGAAATATCAAGAGGGTTTATCTCCGCTTTTTTGGCTTTAAAAGCCAAGAAAGCGGAGATAAAATTATCTCCCTATTACCTAGCTGTTGCTAACACCAGTTAGCGACAGCTAGTAGGAGATAGCGACCATCTTGGGCCCCACTTTGCATGTAAGTGATATTTATCACTAATGACATGCAAAGTGGGCGTGCCAAGATGTTAGCGACTGGAAACAGTCGCTAACATCGCTATCTCCTATTACCAACTTTCGGAGATATTTGCGCTAAGCACGAATATCTCCAAAAGCTAACACCTGCCCTGAGCAGTTCTTAGCCATGTTATCTAATGGGAGGTGGATAACATGGCTAAGAGCATTAGCTCGGTAATGCATGAATATCACTGACTTTTCAGCGATATTCATGCATTGCGGCGGTTTTTTATCGCATTTGCGATAAACCTTGGTAGTACCAAGGTTTATCTGCGATAAAAATCGCCGCAACTCAGCGGTAAAATTTTGTCTCTAACCAAGCAATAGCGATAATTATCGCTATTGCTTGGTAATATGCCCCTTTCTTTCTTGCTTTCTCTTTATCCTCCGGGTAAAATATAACTGTAGGGATCTTGTCTAGAATAGACACACACACATCCCTGATCCCTCAATCGGCCCTTTTAAATGCTGGGAAGAGCATACATATGCACGTTAATGGTATTTGTATAGCCAAACCTATAGGCAAGGTAATGGAGAGATGTACTTACTCAAAGGCAAAGACACTGGGCCTGATTTAGATCTTGGCTGGGGGAACTACTCCATCACAAACGTGATGGATATCCCATTCACCGTATCACAACCCCACTATATCTAGGGCTCCTGGTTTTATGGTCTTTTTTTTTACATTTCCATCTGCATTTATCCATATTTCTTTTTTGCTAATTTTATCTGTATTTACCCATATTTATTTTGGGTTTTGTAAAAAAACATGAAGCTAAAACTGGTATGTTTCCACATTTATTTAACCATTAAATAAGCACTCATGCTTGCCGGGTTTCAGGTATATGAACACCCTCAAAAAATAAACCCCTTATATAAGAATATGCAAATGTCATTATCAAACTTGTGCATAACTACTGCTGTTTAAGCCTCTTTACTAAACTTAATTTCCTTTTTAACCCCGTACCTATCAATCCACACAGCTGTTGGCCTGGCAGTCATGGTAAAGAGTATTTAGAATCCCTTACAAAGCAAACTAACTTCCGTTTTATCCACATTTAAAAATAAATACAGAAAAGGAAAAAATTGGTTTTCTGTCTTTATTTATCTGTAAAAATCTGTAAAAACTGAAAACAGGGAGCCGTAATTATATCCTATGGACATTGTAATATTGCGGATGGGATATCCATCATGTTTGGGATGGGGTATTCCATCCACCGAGATCTAAATAAGACAAACTGGCAATATGTTGAAGTACCAATTTGCAGCCTTTACCCATCAAAACATTTGAATAACTGAAATTTGTTAAATACATGATTATTTAATGATACCGAATTGCGATACATTTGCAGCCTGAAAAGGCAGGAAAGGTGAAGTCCAACAAATGGGGACACTAATCCAGCAATGAGGAGGCAGGACTCAGCACTGTGCTGGATATCTACTCCACCTGTCCGTGCTTGGTGCCAGCGATAACTTTTTTAACTCCCTGGTTACGCACTCAAAGTCAAGGTTAACCTGCGTGCGTGTGTGCATCACGTCACAGAGAGTGACCCGATGACTTGTTCCATGCCTCCAAACGTTAAACAAAATAATTGAACACTCAAAAGTCTTTCCAGTTATTGTCTGTGGCTGTTCACTTTGTGACTTAAGCAATTACCCAAGTGTCTCATGGATGACGGTTACTCACAGATGTACTCCTCCAGTTTCCCGGGCCTTCTTACTTGAGGCCGGAGGTGGTAGGAGTGTCCTTGGAAGATCAGCGGGCCATTTCCAGCCCCCAAAAGGCTCCAGACACTGGTCCCTCTATCAAGCCTTTTAGGAGTCTCCTTTGGCATGTTACTCAGTGTCTTAGTGGACTCCGCCCTGACAAGCTTACTTCCACGCACTCAGCCATTCTCATATTGTTTCTGCTCTTGACCCTGAGCGTCATCGAGGTGCTTAGGCACCGCTTGGTGAAAGTCGACACATTTCTCTGCACTAGGTGTGACCCCCGGTTCGGGCTGTCACCCAAGTGCATTTCCTTTGAGTCACAGTAAATGTTTGCCTTTCAAATACAAGACAGAATTTTCTCCCGGCTTGCTGGTTTCATTGCAGTACACAATCACCCACCTCAATCGGTGACTCTTTGGCTTTCTTGGTTACACTTGCCTTTTGGTTTTTGTGTTCTCGCCCGCGTTGGGTCGCTACCTCATCAAGAGGCCCCGGGGACCACTACTCTCTGTGAGGTATTATGTCCTTTATATGGTGCTTAAGTTGAGCCAATGGTTTCTGGGGCTCAGCACTGGCATTTAATCATCAACCAGTTAAGGACACATTCATTTTTGGTGAGCATAGTGAGATTGAGTAATTCCCACTTAATCACAGGATGTTGAGCCAATGCCAAGGCTCGAACCTGATTCCTCAGCTCCGAAGTTGGCAGTCCTTGTCATTACTTGATAATGTGGATGGGGGATGCACAGCGTGTTTTATTGAATCGTTCTTAATGTTAGTGCGTTTTTACTGATGGTTGGGTGCTACATACAGGTGGTGTGTCCGTCCAACACACGTCTATAGTGTATATCGTAGATGTGTCACCATGCAATTTGGTGGCATCCCTGTGTTTTGTGCACACCTTCGGTGCTTGAAGAAACAAGCTGCCACAAAGATGGACATTTCCAAGATTTATTCACATTTACATCATTGGCTTCATGATTATTTTCAATGTGAGTTAGTTGAGCTTATTCAGTTGGTTATGCATTTCTTTTAATAGCTCCAATGCATTTCGGGTAGCGAACCCTTCAGCGGGGAGCTCGTATATCCTGTGTCGCTGGGCATTCGAGGTTAGGGTGTTCGGTGTTTCAAGCGGCGTCTGTGTCGGTGTTTCTCCTCCCGGAGACCAGGAAGAGAAAAAAAGTCCTTGTCATTACACCACATCCCCTCCCCATTTGTAGGGTTTGTTGGTTCTGTGTTAGGCAGCGCTAACAGGAGAAATGGGCTGGTCAAAGCTGCCTCCTGACGATAGCCCCAGCACTTCTGTGTTTTTTACAGATGAACCACTGCTCTAACAGCTCTTCCAAACAGCACCTCAGTAGGTGCTATAGCATCAAGCAATGCAGTGTGCGCCGGAAGGCACCAAGGGCCTTGTGAAACACATCCTCTGTGTTTTCTTGCTGTTTGACTCTGATGGCTTTCTTAAGTGTCCACATCAGTCTCTCAACTTTGCTATTCTCTGGTGGCTAGCAGGGCGATATTTTCCAGTGACTAATTGCCAATGACTCTGTGTATTCTTGAACGTCGTGGTCTTCTGTAATGACTGGAGTGGTGTGCCAGGAGCTTTGCATGTCTGGCACCATTGACACTTGGCAATCAGTCTGTCAACGTCCGAATCAATAATGAGAAACTAAACTATTCACATATGGAATGTTTTGGTCTTGGCTGTTCCTTGGTGACCTGTTTGGGCCAGGTTCATTATCTATTGCCTTATGCTGTGCAGAACAATTATTCTAGGGCCCTTGGTTGATAATACTGAGATTGTGGGGAATATTCCATAAAGTGATCAAATATCTCTGGGCTACAACGTCATGGCCCCATTGATCTATACCCGCTCGATTACACCAGCATCTTACAATTTCTGAAGTTAGTCTTCTATGGCTGGGAGGAGGTGGAACTGGACTCCTCTATGTCTCAGTAGGACAGGTTTGACATACATATCCATGTATGGGGACACAGGGAGCCCCTTGTTGTGAGCTGTTGCTGACTCTCCAGGGGTGTTCTAGGTCATCATCGTGTGCAACTGTGCACACCCCTTGACTTTTCTAGGCACCCCGTCCTCAGGGTGCAGATGATGCGCAGCCACCTCAGAAAACTTTGGCAAAATGGTTGAGTTCTTGAGAGGCAGAGCACATCTTGCCTCTGGCTGGGTGCTAATGGAGTGCATTAGACATGTATCCACAGTACCCGCAGTTGTTTTTAGGTGTGTTGGCATAAGGTATTGCCTTGGCTTTGGGGCATCGAGCTGCACTCTTGGAGATAGCAACGGCCGTCTCAGTTTTGATAGATTTATGTTCTGTGGCTGGCATCGTACAGCTCCGTGTGGCATTGTCAGCATCGTAAATGTCAGAAGTGACATGTGTGGTGCCTATATTGTCAGGGACTGTCCGAGACTATGTCTGGAACACAGTCAGGTACTTGGGCTAGGACTGGCAACTGGGAAGAAAATGTACGCAGAAAGAGGAGTACAGCACTTCCCAGGATCATTCAAGAACTCAGAGGAAAAGAGGGATCCAAAGGGGCAGCCTGCATGAAGGGACAAGATGGCTAAGATTCAGAAAGGACAGCTACTCATGAGGTGATTTAGCATTCAGAATAACTACACCCAGGACGAATGTGCAGGAGATATATATGAAACAACATTAACAATAAAGGGAGTATGGGGTAAAGTACTCAGGAGCTCTTCACAGTAAGAATGAAGCTCTGTAGGTTCTCACCGACAATTGCTGTTACAACTACTGACTGCAAATACCCACATATAGAATATACATGCAAAGGCAGGGTCTGTGGAGCTGATCCCTATGGTGGTGTTATAAATGTAACTCAAAGACAATGCTCACAGTGAACAAGAAACACCACCTAGGTTGTCAGCTGTGCCCACCCTTCCTGGTGATCAAACAGGAACACGCAAGGCAGTAACAGAAAGGGTGTTAAACTAAATACGCAGCCACGATAGACAAGGAGCTAGCAATGAAGAGTGCTTCACATGAAAGGAAGGAAATCACAGGGCACACTTGGCAGAAAGAAAATAACAAACATAGGTAATAGAAACGACACAACAGGAATAGAAAAACAGCAAACTAGGAACTGGAACCAAGGAAATGGGAAGGCAGGGACTGGAAAAGGATATACCGAAGGGGAGGCTACAGGGATATACTAGATTAGTGCTGGTTCAAGAATCAAGAAAGCAAAGTAGCATTGAAGGCAGTGCTGGAGTAGGAACTAGAATTGAGCAAAGGCTCAGGAGTCGAGGTAGCACTGCATGCAGTGCTAGTTCAGGTACAAGGGAAACTGCTGCAGCTCAGGAACAAGGAATGCTAAGCTTCAGGAGTCAAGGTAGCACTGCAGGCAGTGCTAATTCAGGAAGAAGGAAAATAGCAGCGGGTCAGGAGCTAGGAATAACTAAAGCTCAGGAAATACTGGAAACAAGGATAGCAAAAGCTCGGGAAGCACTGGAAACAAGGGTCGGTCTCACCGGTACACAGCTACAATGACCAACTCTGGGCTGAAGGGAGCTGAGGCTTAAACAAGCTCACACACATTTATCAGGTGTGATCAGACTATCAGCAGCCAGCCACAGGTGAGGTGAATTCCTCCACCCATCATTGGCCTGCAGGGGTGCAGACGAAGCAGTGAGCAGGGAATTCTAGGTAATGGAGTGTCAAACAGGAGCAGGCTGGCTTCAAGCATGAGCAGGCTGGCTTTCACAAAACCCGGCATGGATTCGGAATGGATAGCAATTTGAAAGTAGCATCTAAATGACTGGTAGTCAGTATATGCATGAAGGGGAGGCTCTGGAAACTTATTAGAACACTGGAGAGCCCTGCAATTCAGTCCCCTGGTGATGGACACAAGAATGCAGAGAGCAAATCGTGCCATATATAGGCACAAGCCCAGAGAGCTGCCATCAGTTTCTTTTCGCAACCTTTCACACTGGGTGTGCGGAACTTTGAGGAACACTGACCACTGTTGTGTAAAACTAGGGCCTTGAAAGGGGAACAGTCCTGTCCCTAGAAATCCATTCACAGAGTGGGTAGGATAGGTGAGTCAGTAAGGAATCTGCGGTTAGATAAAGTCTCTACCAGATGAGGTGTTAATGAAGGTAAGTAACTTGTTCATCTAATGGAGACTTCTAGTAACAAATACTTTACCTTAGAATAGATATCCAAGCAATACCTCCTTAGAGGTCGGTGTGAGAAACAATTTCACACTAAAAAGTCCTGCAGGACCGAATGGCACAATTGTCTATCCAGATGGACCTGATTGTCCAGGCAGTACTGCTTTGTGAACTAGGGAGATACACAAGAAATACACAGTATGTGGTTTCAATATTTATTTAACCATTATAATTATTGAGTAAAATACTTGTGCTGCAATGATTAATAGAAGGAAACAGAAAAATTTGATTAGCATTACAAAAATGGTGAAAAAGATGAACAATTCAACCATTTTGCTGATTATAGAAAACTATGTGCTTGCATACAAGCACTGTAATATAGTGTACTGATACCTAGCGCAGTCTACCCTATGGTGTCTAAGGTGAGTGGATCTACGGAATCACTGTTGAGTGGTCTATCTTCCCATTTCTTGTGGGTAAGCGCCAGCAAGCTGCCCAGCTTGTTGTAGGGTTGGACGACATCCCTCGCATGAGGTGACAGGAATCATCTGAGCTGGATTTCTGGCATGGATCGACCTCTCAGTGCTAGTGAAATGCTCCTCTGAATTAACAAAGGCTGTATGTCATATATATATATATATATAATAATAATAATATTCTCCATGTTACCATGCCGAAACCCCAGTAAGACGCTATTGTTTATTCAATTGTGAGAGCTCTGTAGTCGAGCTGTCAAAACAAATAACATCTTGCATGCTGAATTTAGACCTTGTACCGAATGCTCAAGGTGTTCTGATATAGTGCCTATGAAGTGGTATTGTAAACAAACTGAGTTTAAAGAATGTTATCATGTGTGTGTATGCAATGAATGTGTGTCAAATGACATTGTGTTTAAGGGGAGAGAAGGCAACTTCAAGGTCCCTTTGCAGAGCCTGCATATGCTAGCGAGCATGTGTCACAAGCAGGATGCAGGAGGCAATGAGACCCAGCAACCTCAGAGAGAAGCTCACCGAAATCCAGAACAGAGGCTGAAACAAAGGTATCATAGCCGGAATATCCTGGACTCTCTATTTGGGAAAATAAGCCTGAAACTGCACCGCGTTCTGAACAGCTCTGATGAAAGGGAGTATCTGAGAGAGAGTAAGATGTGACTTAAGCACATTTATAGTGAACTCCAGCAAATGCAGAAGGTCTGCCCTATTCTGGAGGTGGGAGAGGACTAACTGGGGTCAGTCCGCTTTCAACAACAAGTCATCGAGATAGGAGAAGACTGGCACCCCTAAACTCTGCAGATGAGCTGCAACCACTGCCATCACTTTGGTGATCACCTGAGAGGGAGAGGCGCTCGTAAGGCCAAAAGGGAGCACAACAAACTGAATGCGCTCCTGGCCCACTGTGAACTGTAGGTAACGTCTGTGGGCAGGCAGGAGCGGAATGTGGAAGTATTCGTCCTGCAAGTCCAACTCTACCATTCAATCTCCCTGGTCAAGGCCAGGCAGAACTTGAGCGAGTGTGAGCATTTTCATTTTCTCCTTTTTCAAAAAGGCACAGATATCCAGGGTAGGACTTAGTCTTCTGTCCTTCTTTGGCACTAGAAAGCCGCGGGAATAACAACCATGACCTACTTTTGGTGTCAGGACCCTCGCTGTGGCTCCCTTGGCCAAGATAGCCATTCATTCCTGGTGGAGTAAGCAGAGATTGTCCTCCGTCAGCCTGTCACAAGTAGGTGGTTTGGGTGGAGGGGTAGTCATGAAGGGGAGGGAGCCCAATCTGGAGAACCTATAGGTCAGATGTTATCGACCTCCAGTGGTACAGGTGATGTCATATCCTGCCTCCCACTGGTTGCCCATGTTGGTTGGAGGGCAACCTAAAGAGGCTTGAAGGCTCGGCTCCCAAAGGGGTGGTGGACTGGCCTGGCCTCTGGTTACCAGACCCATGGGGTCTGTGGATACTGAGTCCTCAGCCATGTAGAATCTGGGGAGCTTGCATGCTTTGATTGCTGGGCAGGTGAAGACACAGCTAGGGGCCCCTTCTGTGGCTGCGAAACGCGTGAAAGGCAGACTGGGGTTGCCGCAAGGCCATGGAAAGGCCCAAGGACCTGGAGGTAGCTCCGCTATCCTTCAAGCACTCCAGTGCTAATTCTGTCTTGTCCCCGAAGAGACAGGAGCCATCAGCATGTCCGTAAACACAGCCTAGACATCCCCTGAAAAGCCAGTCATTCTCAGCCAGTTGTGATACTGTAAGGCCACCGACAAAGAAAATGTTCTGCTTAGTGAGTTGGTAGTGCCCAGCCCACATCAGATCGTGAAGTTAGCTGGGCCTCGTCCATCAGCCATAGCTTGGGAGAGTATGGCCTGGACTTCCCCCAGGCACATAGGCAGCACCTGCACAACCCAATCCCAAAATGAATGGGAGTAACAGCCCAAAGGGCACGCAGTGTTGAAAGACTGTAGTGCCAGGCTGGCAAAAGAAAACTTTTTTTGCCCAAGGTGTCCAGCCTTTTGGATTTCCTATCCGGTGGGATGGTAGGGAATGCACCAGGATTTACTTGGGAAGTGGGGGCTTGGACCATCAAGCTCTCCAGAGTATGGGATTGTATGAGCAAAACTGGCATCCCCTGGGGTGGGGCAATGGTGGCAGGCAATCGTCTTGTCCACAGAAGTCCATGTTCAGGGCTTGGACTAGGCCCTGAGCAGGATGTACATTGCCTCATAAAATTCTCAGAGATGAGCGGGGGTCCCTCTGGCTCCTGGAAACTTGGGCAGTGCATAGATGACTTGCGCACAAGCACATCCGTGAAGTCAGGCCTCAAGTGATGACGCTCCCTCGTTTCGCTGAATGACATCTACATTTGGGGCGAAGTCGAAGACCTCTTCGACTTCTTACTCTTGTTCTTTTTGTGGGACTTACCAAAGTGGGACAACTTAAACTGCGATGAAAATCAAGGGCTCTACCACTGATCCTGTATCTTCCTATTGACTGGTCGACCCTTGTGGTGTCACATGTCAAGTGACAAGGAGCTTGGGAGATGGCTCCCTCAAGGCCTTGGGTTGCATGGCCCAACAATTGAAGCTGGTCTTGGTGTCATGGTCATGCTAAAGACACCAGAGACAGAAGAGGTGCTGGTCTGTCACTGACATTTGTCAGTGACAGGTGACAGAGGACTTGAATCCAGCCTCCCACAATTACATTGATCCCACACCAAGAGACAAGTCTCAAAAAGCTTCAACAAAAGGTCAAAAAAGAACAGTAGCTCTCTCCAGATCTGCTCTGACTGGTGCAGAAAGAAAAGAACTGACGGCAGTGCGCTGGGGTAGCGCCTATATAGGCAGCGCACACATCACTTCCATTGTGAATGCCGCCACCACCACGTGGAGCCAAACAACGTCACATACCACTGTGCAGGGATACTGCTAACAAAAACATTTCTGGATCCAGTCTGATGCCTGGTGATAATTCTAAGGTGAGGAATTTACGGCTAGTAGTGTATATCAAATTTTAGGGTTGATGTATATTATGTGGGAACACAGATTCAGTATTCTATTGTTTTTGTGCCTAGACATAGGATTCACCCTATGACAGCAAGAGTTACCTTGTGTACAAAAATTCTATTCTGAAAATGCTGTAAAAATATTGTATCCTTGTAAATGTAGTATGAACAGAAAAGTGGGTAAAATGCATACAATACACCACTGGCAACACGTTTTTCAAAACACTGGGGGTGGAGTGAGTTGAGTGATGCCTAATATATTGAAAAGATGTTTTAAGTGCTAATCAAGTGGTCTCGGTTAGCTTAGAAAACACAGTTTGCAACTGATTGTCCCAGACACTACAGCACAACATTTACATCTCCATAAGTATTGAAATGCAACATGTATCAGTGAAGAGGGCATCCCCAAGAATAACTCTGCTGTTGCCTTTGGTGTTGGCTCCACTCCCACCTAAATTTGGGTCTAGTTGCACCTCTATGTCTGCGGGTGCTGAGAACGTCACTTGGTAGACAGCTGATCCGTGGGAGGAACTGGTTAGTGGTGTTTGTGTATAAAATACATTTTTTATGCTTATCGTCTCTCCTCTTTAAGAAGATTTCTCTTTTATCAAATTAACTCATGTTTTTTTAATATCCCTCATTCTTTTCATTTGACTGAAAGATGACAGGAACTCTTGTTTACTGAGAGAAATTCGAATCCCACAGTACAGAGCAGCAGCTCCTGCCACAGAATGCTGAAATCAACAATTCCATTTATGCGCAAATGAGAGATTAAATCAAGAACCTAAACTGATGGTCACGCCACTTTTAATGGACCCTGCCAGCACTCGGCACTACTGAAAGTAAAAGGCTTCTCTGCTTGGCCACGTTATTTCATTTAAACGGACCCCCAAAAGACCCGATCTGAAATTCAACACTGAGCAGCCTTGATACAACATACATACAGCCCTGATGACAGACCAGTGACTCCAGTCTGGTCTAGAAACGCGTCGGCAGTATTGGTTGGGAGATTTAAAGTATTACTGTTGCACTAAAGCTAGGACCGGCTGGTCCAGTACTAAAATATACAAGATATTTAATCATTTATCTTCCCAACCCCTAGTTTCTCTCATTCAGTGTTTGTTAGCTTTTTGTTGTTCGTAATTGATATGTTTGTATTATTATTTTTTCAATAATGTCTGATGTGAGAATATTTTCTATTGTGTGTTCTAATGATTTCTAAATGTGTAAATAGTCTTTGCCTTTAATGTTTGCTAACATTAGTCCAGCCTTGTAAATATTTGTAAATATTTGCAATCAATGTCTTTTTTCTGTCAGTAATTTTTTCAAATTATAGAAAATACAAAATGATTGACACAAAATAATGGTGTCCAGGGAAGCGATAATAAAGTGTTTCTTACCCTATATCAAAAAATTGTATTGAGTAACTGTGGTTTGGGCATTTTGTGTTGTTTACTAATGTCCCAGACACTACAGCACAACATTTACATCTCCATAAGTATTGAAATGCAACATGTATCAGTGAAGAGGGCATCCCCAAGAATAACTCTGCTGTGGCCTTTGGTGTTGGCTCCACCCCCACCTAAATTTGGGTCTAGTTGCACCTCTATGTCTGCGGGTGCTGAGAACGTCACTTGGTAGACAGCTGATCCGTGGGAGGAACTGGTTAGTGGTGTTTGTGTATAAAATACGTTTTTTATGCTTATCGTCTCACCTCTTTAAGAAGATTTCTCTTTTATCAAATTAACTCATGTTTTTTTAATATCCCTCATTCTTTTCATTTGACTGAAAGATGACAGGAACTCTTGCTCAATGTTTTAAACCTCATGATGCCGATATCCTTAACAACTGCACATATTGTTAATAAGAATGTAAAACTCATCCAAGTCACAAATTATTTACTGAGCTCCGTTTGAAGTCAAATAGTAGAAGTTGCATTGCTGTCAATTTCTGTTGAAGCACACACATTCTCCGTGTTCAGGAATGGCAGAAGTGTGTGTGCCTCCTGGGTTAACAAACTCAAACAGGGTTCCCACGTTATAAGGACCTGCCTGAAAAGTTTGAAGAAATGCCTTGCAAAGAATAAGAAAACACATCAGGCTAATGGCATTAGCTATGTTAGATTCCTCGTTATTAATAGATAGTCTTGCTTCAAATTCTATTCAAATATTGCAGCACAATTGCAAGGCCGGGAAAGCATGGGATCTGGGGAATGAGGACTCCTTTGCCCCTCCCCCTTCCTGACAGGCTTGAATCAGTCGAGTTTTTTTTAACTTCCAATTGGTCAGTCAACTTTAACATTTTTCACCAGTTAAAAATCACCTAAATCACTAGGTGGTCAGGTGGTTCTGGTGTGCTACTAATAAATGCCAGCAGAAAGAGTGCCATAGATAAGGTTGCAGGCATCCTCTGGCTTATTTTTTTCTCTTTAGATTAATTTGCCAGTGGTCCTTTGATCCACACCACCACTACTACTATCTCAAAATGAGTTAAAGCTCAATCTGTGCCTGAATAACTAATGTCACTGGTAGACGTGCATTTTCGGTCCTGTACAATTTGTACCTCACCCTCAAAGCACACTTAATTATACCCTTTCCAGAGTTCATTTGTAAGCATCTTCAGAATTGATAAACGTTTGTAAAATAATTATGAATACCTGCAAAGTTCTACTTCTGGTGGTGTCCTAAAAGATTTTAATGACCACCTAACAGACACAACTATCCTTCAGTTTTCCACCCTTAACCTTCTCTTGGAAGCCTGCACTTTGACGGATGGGCTTTATTATTATTTTTTTTTTTTTTTTACAGGAGCAAGTGGTTTTCCGCATAGGATTCCTAGATCTGTGAAATAGGGTTTTTTTAAGATGTAGAATTTTTTTATTTTTTTTACCGATAGGTGGCACACTGATATAAAAATAAATCGAGCCCTCTGCCAGTCAGGAAATCTAATACAAGCTCTTTCGTTATACCTGCCAACCTACTTTAATAGTAAAGATTTTCGTTTGTAGTCTGCAAGCTACGTCTATGCACTTAGAGCACATCAAGACGAATGCATAATAGAAAGGAGGAAAATATAAGCTGTCCAAGTAAAAATCACATATCGTTTCATACTTCATTGACATACCGTTCTCTCTGTAAATATCTGCAACTTAAGTTGTTTCACTCGAGTTCTAAATAATATGTACCAATAAAATGTCATATCTTGTCCTGTGAGTGGCTGAGATTATTCAAGCATCCCGAACATCACTTTTCGTGTTTCTCAGTTTTTTACTTTGATGAGATTTTGGGGGGAAATTACGGGCACTAACTGCTTTTATGTTTTGAAATTAATCATTCTTCCGGGGAATGCTTTATAAATATTACAATCTAGTTTCTGATGCTGTACACTCTCCTCTTCAAGATTCCTGCATTCCGAAGGCGTTGCCTCATATTCACAGGGGAAGGTGTAACGAGCAATCAGCCATTCCCACTATTATAGGAGCACAGAGCAACCCGTGACCTTTCCTGATGACGATGTCGCTTGAGGGATGTCGCCCTGCACGTTCGCGTGTATGAAAGTCTTGATCAAAGCGGAACCGTCTACGTACCTAGCAACGAAAGAGCAGCATCTCGCATAATCATGAATGATTTATTCGCCGGCCCTATCACCGGAGGAGCAACTAACCATAGGGAGACCGCATGTTCGCGTTCTGCAACATCTGCTAGCCGCTCGCTGCAAAAATAATTAAAATTCTGAGCTGGTCACTGAGAAATAGCTTCAGCTAACAATGGCACGAAAAGGTCAAAGCAAGGAAATGAAACAGGTTATTCACATGTATTTTTGGACGGAGGTCCGGGAAGGTTAAATTTACAACCATAAGTTAGTATCTCTGAGGTAGAAGAACATATGAGGATGTGGCCATGGAGACTTAAAGATGGATAGAGGCGGAAGCTACGAGCCAACGGGCCTCATTATGAGTCTATCATACTATGAATGGTTTGGTGTTCCCAGATGCATCATCACAGTGTCTGGAAATATAATACCCGGTGTTACTAGGTGCAAACCCACACCCACCCAATAATACAGCGGCAGAAGAGGGGTAGAGGTTGTGGACAAAGGCTCAGCCCACTCCCCGCTAAATAGTCCAGCACCACCTGGGTGTAGACAATGCTCCCCGAGCTTTAAACATGAATCCCCTGGCCCATGATGACGCCCCGATGACGCCCCAAATCCCCACAACCACCGATGTGCAGCAATTTCTCAGGTGGTAAATGAAATTATAAAAGGGACCAATATTGGTCCTGGATTCGGGTTTAACATGCGGAAGTAGACCTAGGAAGTAACAGGTTTGTATGTTATTTTCCCTTCCAGGATCAATCTCTTAGAATGCCTGTTATGTGTAGGCCTGGGCGAAATTTAAATTACGGTTGAATAATTCACGTAATTTCTCGAGTAAAACATGCTTCTCATGCAAAATTCCCAAATTAATGCTGTTTCACAACTTTGCATTATTACGCACCAACTGTGGTAAAAAGTTACTGTGAATGTGACTTTAGGTAAAAATGTACCACAAACATATGGGCACGACAAACCCCAAGCGACTGTTTACGCAGTGTTTTTGTTTTGGAGATTTTTTTTAGCGCAAAATGTGCCTTAGCTCTAAATGACAGATTTGCATTTCACATAATTACAAGCAATTTTGCTGAAAATTTGCATAATTATACAAATGAAAATTAAGCTAATTTTTAACACACTTAGGGGCATATTACCAAGCAATAGCGAAAATTATCGCTATTGCTTGGTTAGAGACAAAATTTTACCGCTGAGGTGCGGCGATTTTTATCGCAGATAAACCTTGGTATTACCAAGGTTTATCGCAAATGCGATAAAAAACGGCCGCAATGCATGAATATCGCTGAAAAGTCAGCGATATTCATGCATTACCGAGCTAATGCTTTTAGCCATGTTATCCACCTCCCATTGGATAACATGGCTAAGAACTGCTCAGGGCAGGTGTTAGCTTTTGGAGATATTCGCGCTTAGCGCGAATATCTCCAAAAGTTGGTAATAGAAGATAGCGATGTTAGCGACTGTTTCCAGTCGCTAACATCTTGGCACGCCCACTTTGCATGTCATTAGTGATAAATATCACTGACATGCAAAGTGGGGCCCAAGATGGTCGCTATCTCCTACTAGCTGTCGCTAACTGGTGTTAGCGACAGCTGGGTAATAGGGAGATAATTTTATCTCCGCTTTCTTGGCTTTTAAAGCCAAAAAAGCGGAGATAAACCCCCTTGATAATATGCCCCTTAGTTAATTGCTGTCGGGACACCAACAGGAATTTGTGTTTGCAACCCCTTGGCATTCTTTCACTAAAGAGAAGCCAACTTGGAATGAGGTTGAACGACGTCACTTTCAAAGGTATGTATTTTCGTGGAGAAAGCACTGGAAGCAGTGCATAAAAGACAGTAGTGTACTGGACATTACCTAACAACAGTGAAAATTTGAGGTTAACTTATCTAATTTCTTACATGTTTCTGACCATTGTTAATATGGAGAGAGGGAAGCAGAGGGAATGCTGAAATGCGTAAGAGGGTAAAAGTTGTTACATTAAACCTGCACTCCAAAAACTTTATTGACGAGGCCTCAGCTAAAGTATCCTGTTGAGTTTTGATGGCTTCATATCTAGAAGGGAAAAATAAATAATATACTTACTGATAAAAAAGATCTGGAGTGGCGGGGTGGTAGTATGAAGACAGGGACAGGTATTGTTTATGTGCAGCACGTTTTGTATTCATCAAGTTAACTGCAGGATTTGCCTTCTTTCCTGCTGTCAAAACATTCTATGAGTAATGATTAGCCAGGTGATGATTAGTGAAGATGCTGCACTGCGTTGCTTGAAAGGCAAAGAGCAGAAAATAGAAACGGCGCACTCTATGCTGTAATGCACCAACGCTGGCTCATTTGCACCATAGTGCAAGGGGGCCTCTGTTGTGGTCAGGATAGTTTTTCTGCGCAAAAACTATGCTGAATGTAATTTTCCTCTTTATATGTGTGCTGTAGAACGAAGTACACTTGCAAAGAGGAAAAAACTAGGAGAAATAAAAATATTTCTCCTTCTTACAACAGCCTTAAGGAGGTGCAGAATTTTGGCATCAATCCATGTCTTCAAGCCTTTCTGGATAAGGGTTTGTGTTGAAATTCATGAGTGGATGCATAGGAACACCCATGCACCACCCATGAAAAGCCTCCTTAACGCAAAGGAGCGCCTTGCATTCCTTTGGGTTACAATCCAACGCATATTGTATTTTGCATTGAATAGTAAATACAAACCAACACTGTGCTTCAAGTCTGAGTTAAAAAAAGTGACACAAACTAAACACAACAGGTTTGTAAATCTGGGCCCTGGTTTCGTAGCATATAAAGAAAGCTATTCTATGAGATTGAAGGGAAGTTACAGGATACTGGTTTGAGGCAATTGATGGCGGTTAGAGTTCCATTGCAAATGGCATGAAGGTCTGTCATGGAGGGATTGGGTATGAGAGGATATTGTGGACAGCAGTTTGCCACAGCAATTGGATAATTAAATGTTGTGGTGGCTGGTGTTTATTTTATTGACAAAGAAGATGTTGATGCTGGTTTATTTGCCTATACAACAAGGCCAGACTGGCTGTATGGGACTTCTGGCATTTCTGTGGGAAGCTGGGAGGGTGGGGGTGAAGAGGGTTTTGGTACTGGGGACCATTTTTGTTACTGTGCAGTTCATCAGTTACAATCATAATCTAGCACATTGAGCTATGAGGTGTCATCTACATGCAAACTACATGGTGCAGTTTAGAAAGTTATATATTTTTCTGAGTCTTTCATTATCCTAATTTTGCTAAAAAGGGTTTATTTGGGTAAAAATACATTCATATTAGTAAAGCCAACCCTCACCACAGCGTGATATTCTGAATCATGGGTTTGTGCTTCAATCAATCAATCAATCAACAGCATTTGTAAAGCGCGTTCCTCACCTGTGAGGGTCTCAAGGTGCTGGGGGGGGGGGGCAGAAGCAGCTACTGATCGAACAGCCAGGTCTAGAGAAGTTTTCTGAAGGTCAGCAGGTACTTGGTTTGTCGCAGGTGGGAGGGGTGTTCCATGTCTTGGCGGCGAGGTGGGAGAATGATCTGCCGCCAGTGGTCGTTCGGCAGATGCGTGGGACGGTGGCGAGGGCGAGGTCTGCAGGGCGAAGCTGGCAGTTTGGGGTGTAGAAGGTGATTTGTTCATTGGGGTATGCTGGACTGGCGTTGTGGAGTGCTTTGTGAGCATGGATGAGGAGCTTGAATGTGATCCTCTTGTTGACCGGGAGCCAGTGGAGGTCTCTGAGGTGGGCGGTGATGTGGCTGTGGTGAGGGATTCCAAGGACGAGGCATGCGAAAGCGTTTTGCATGCGTTGAAGTCTCTTCTGGAGTTTGGCCGTGCTTCTTCACCCCAAGCACTCTTTAAAATGCCTACCAGTATGGATAACTTGATTTCCTACACCTTGTATTTCCCTTTGTCTTTGTAACATTTTCTATACACTGATTTACACACATATTATTCATTACCTCTGTATTTGTATGTGATGTTAAGTGCTTCGACACCCTACACTGGTTTGAGAGGAGCTATAAAAGAAATGAAATACATGTGAGAGAAGGGCTATGGAGAGATGAGAGGCACTGTTGGAGGGTGATAGTGAGGGATTAATTGAAGAGCCCCAACAAAGATTGTTGTATCCTGGTGCACTCTAAGGTCATCACTAACTATGTTTCAAAAGCTAATATAATTGAATATATAATGAAAAATGTGTTGCAGAATGCATCCATTTTTGCCAAATGTTCTTGGGAGGAGAACCCCCCAAACCCACCTTGTAGTGGTCAGGTTCTCTCAACACACACACTATGTACTGGGCAGGTTCTGGTCTGACAACATTTGCCAAGGCTGCTTTGTGTTCCCAGTCTGGCTCTGCTATACAATGAGAAATGGCAGGGCCATAAGAGTATTTATGTGGCAGTTTTGCTTTCATGGACTGCCTCAGAGATTGTCTTAATGCATTAGTAGGACTAGATGTAATGGACGGGGAAATGGCACACACTGGAAAAAATTCTGAATGGTATACGTCAGTCTGTAAGGAGAAGTGAGGTTAGTGTGAATCTTTGTATTTTTCTTGGTACTTGCTGAGGTTGAGGTTTTGTGACTACCAGAGTGCAATAAGTTTATTTAATTGTTTTGCTTGTGCTTTGCACATGAGTGCTGGTTATACGTTGACTCACTTTGTAGTTTTTTCACATTAGGTGCTGGAGATGGGGTAGTGTGGCCACACCTTGGTGAAGGATGTTATTGTGAACATTTTTGAAAGGTTGGTGGAGGTTATGCTTGATATAAACTGACTGACCATTTTGGAGTGGTTTAGGAAGAGAGACATGGAGTGTGGAGTAAGGTGACTGGGGAAGTGTAAAAGAAAGTGTTACAGGAAAGAGAGATTGGGGGATGCTGGCAGCACAAATGGGTGCGGCTTGTGAGGTTGTGCATGGGTGTGGTGTTGTGGGATTTGCTGTGAGGTAGAGAGTGAAAACATATTTCTGTAAGGAGATAGCCACTACAAACACCTTTCCATCTAGCTATTATCCTGGAAAGTACACTGTCAACGGAAACTCTTATTATTCTTCACGCTTATTTTATTTTTATTATACCTATTTCTATTTAGGGAATACCTCAGAAATGGTAACTGTCTATCCTCCAACAAACTCTGAGAACTGTTCCTATCTACATAGACTGATCAAATGCTAATTCACTTTTTAAAAATTGTTTTCTCGCTAAAGTGCTTTGAAGTTGGTAGAAGGCAGCATCCAGAATAGCTTAAGAGGAATTATTATTACATGTTATTGATGGATCTAGTCCGCTTGAAGTCATTTAGACATTTTAACTATGACAGAAGTGGAAATTAAGCTTTTTATGATGTTCTGTGTAGTGAAGTGTTGGACCTGGCCCTTTTTGCAGGCTTATCCCCAAGCATTTTGCGTACTATTCTTTTTTACCCTGTTTTTGTTGGCTTTACATTTAATACTAATTTGCTAAATGGTATGTATGTAACATTTTTGCTGCAAAATAAGGAATCACAAAATTTGAAATTCCTTATTTTGCGATTGCACTTAAGGAATCGCAAATGTTGCGATTCCTTAAATGCAATGTATCAAAGAAAAAATAATTCAAACATGCCCATAAGGATTCGCAAATTACCACCAACTTCTAGTTGGTGGTAAGTTGCGAATTCTTTAAAAAAAGCAATTTTCAAAAAAACCAAAGGTGCCATATGACGCTCATACATGCCAATTCCAGTTTTGGGGAGGCTGTTCCTGCTGCAAAAAGCATCAATAAGCCATCAAAATCGACGCATCGCCCTACTGTCTGTTTTTCTGCAGTGCAGGAGAAATTGCCATGCACCGCCGCCGTGAGGTTGAAGAAATTGAAGCGCCGCCTGTCAGCCGCCGAAGAAACCGCCTCAATCTGAGTTCAGCGCACTGTGTCTCAAAAGTCTGAGACCCTCTCACTGACTCCGATGCAGGCCCTGCTGTGCGGCTGAAAGAATCAACGGATAGTCGGACAGCGGCCCCCGTACAATCCGGATTGGGCACAACACTTCTCCTGCATGTAGCAGAATTGACGCATTGCATCACTGTGTTTTCTGATGCATCCCTCCTCTGCAGCTGTTTTTCCTTGTACATGTTGATGCATCTAAAGGTACTTTGTGTAAAATCACTGCATTCATAGTTTCCTGTCATCAATATTACTTAAACCTTCAACAAGTCATACTTTGAGTTGTGTATGTTGGATTTTTGTTGTTTTGGTCGTGTTTGGTTTAGATAAAGATACTTTAATTTCTAAACTGGTGTGGTGTCCATTTGTAGTGTTTTCACTGTTACTGTTTGTTTTATGTACAAATGCTTTACACATTGCCTCTGAGATACGCCTGACTGCTCGTGCCAAGCTACCAAGTGGGTGAGCAGGGGTTATATAGGTGTGTAGCTCCCTTACCCTGACAAGAAGGAAGGGTCCCTACTTGGAAAGGGTGCATACCACTGACAACCAGAGACCCCCATTTCTAACATGGACATAGATGAAGTGAAAGTAGATAGGTAAAATGCAGAAGCATACCTAGCAGCATTCAAGCAATACTTTTGGGAGATTATGCGTTTGTTTTAAGTATTGTAGAAGATTTGTGCGTAACATGATGACCACCGCCCATTTTGTCTGATGTCAGTTAAATCTTGGATTAGTTCATTAAAGATAGGGGAAATGCTGTAGATGAGCTAAGGTTTCAATAATTGTGAATGTCTATAGCGCATAAAAACAAAGGTGTGCAAGAATTAATAGTATTAGTGCTCATGTCAAAAAGTTGCTGTATTCATAACACTGTAGTTTCAGTCCTCCAAAAAAAGGCCACCTCATACACACTGCTCACCAATTTACAGTGAAACTGATTCTAGCTATGAGAAGGTAGTTAAGATACATCTGTGAATTTCTTTTTTAATCCTGCAAGTCCCTGACAAGGATCAAAGTAATACCAATCACAATGATTATTTACTTTTGTCAAACTTATGGTTTTTTCTTGGATCTTACTTACTGAAATCGAACAAGTTTGCTAAACAAGATGGATAGTAAAAGGAAATCAAAATGATACGAGCCAGCGAAATGAAGGGGGCATTTCTAATATTCTTTCCATGCAGTCAGTCTGCATGGCCAGTGGCCTCCAAGACTGTTGTCAGAAAAGGGAGCTAATGATGGGCGTGGCTTAGTGCCCAACGAGGATGGCAGCGCTGGCGTGAACGCTCCGTTGCCGCCGGAGCGAACTAGCGGACCGCACTCACCTTCCCCTCAGCAGACGGAGGATTTCGTTGTTGGAAAGCCTCAGGCATGCGTTGAAACTTCTTGCGGGGTCTCTTGCAGCTGCATACACTGCTTTCCCTGAAGAAATTCCTTCGGTCGCGGCTTTATGACAGCCACAGCTGCCATCTTACGATCTTGAGCCCCTGCGGCGTACTTCACGGATGGCGCATTTCTGGTTTCAACGGCTACCTGCAGCGCCCGGCGCTCTCTCAACTACTCATGGTGGGCTACTATTTTCTCTATAATTGACTTCGTATGACTTGTATGGCTTTTTACTCGTTTATACAAGCTGCCTTTCCTCTTCTCCCATCCCGGCGGCCATTTTATGATTTTGGCTCTTTTTTGCCACAAATATGCAGCTTATGGCCATCATCACCCTAATTTGATTAAGCAGCTCCTGTGGGCTCCTCTCCTCCTACGGTGGACTTTGTCCCTGAAATTCAATTTCTTATTGCTGATCATATACATTGGAGGTTGAGGGGATCCTCTGTATGTGTTGCCTGGGTGTTCTCCTTAGCGGTAAATGTAAATGTAAATGTATGAAACTTATATAGCGCAGGACTTACCCTGGGGCATCTCCGCGCTTGCTTAGGGAACCCGTCCTGGTATTCCCCTGTGAGAAACCCCGGCAGGGTATCCACAAGGTGAAAGCCAGGCATCCCGCAGCGAGGGGCCGATGTGGAGATTAAGCAAGCTATTGCCCAGAGTCGCAGAGTGTGACCCCGTGAGTCAAGTAGGCACCGGAGCGAGAATTGTCGAGATCGTGGAATTTATGCGCCCTAGACCCGCCGAGGCGGGGAATCGAACCCTGGTCCACGGTCGATCTCAGATTCCGGGTCTGCCGCCTCTAACCACTGAGCCACACTTCTCCACTGTGGAGCGGTGGCTGTTCCCTCATATGCAGGCTTACAGTAAACTATACTAGTGCGGTTTCACAGTGCAATTTCATCAGGAACTCATTTTTGTCAGCTGCCTCTCCTCTCCTCACATCTTAACGGCCATTTCTATGACTTTTACGATTTTGCCATTTTCTGTCATGGTCTTGCAGCATGTGACCAACCTTCCACTGATGTAACTTAATGATTCCTATTGAGTTTTTCTCCTCATGTGGTGGACTCTGTCAGTGCATTCTAATCCTCTGTTGCTGTTCATATATCCTGTAGTTTAAGGAGGTCCTTTGAGTGTGCTGCCTGGGTGTTTTCCTTAGTAGCGGCTGTTACCTCATGGGCAGGCTTACAACAGATTGTGCTAGCAAGACTTCAAAGCACACTTTCATCAAGAATTCTAAAAACATTTCAGCGTTGGATCAATTCGAAGCTTCACAAGCACCCCCTGCTCAATTGCCACAGTCAACCATGGAACCCTCTACACAGTCTGCCGGGAAAGCCACTATTAAACGGCAAAAAAAGGATCCCCCCTCACCATCTACTTCTGCTTCGGCCATTTCCATGGAGTTGCTGTTAGAGGAGATAGGGGCACTCCGCCCTTTCATGGAAGAAACTAATGCTAAATTGCACGTTTTGACTGATAACTGGTCACAAATGGACGCAAGAGTCACGTCAGTGGAGTGCAATGTTTCCTCTCTTCAAGAATCATCTGCTAAAGTCTCTCATATGCATTCCCAGATCTCTTCTTTTCAAAAGCAGGTCGAAGATCTTGAAAATCGGAATAGACGCAATAACCTGCGTATCTACGGCCTAGTGGAGGGCTGCGAGGGGAATGACCCCATTGCTTTCTTCAAATCTTTCTTGCCTAAACTCTTACATCTGCGGGAGGGCACTGTGCTCAACATACAGCGAGCTCACAGGCTTGGGCAAATTTCTTCATCTGCTTCTGCTTCAACGAGACCGAGAGGCGTGATCATGTATTTCCTGGAATACGCTAACCTTTTAAAAGTACTCTCGGCGGCTAGAGCCTCTCCGCGTCTTACATGGTCAGGATCCCTCTTGTTTTTCGTGCAGGACTACGCCAAAACCACTGCCAATCGCCGTAAGGCCTTTCTGGATATGAGATCCGATCTTAGATCCATTGGCGCCCGATATGGACTTTTTCACCCTTGTCTCTTTAAGGTCACCTACAACAATAAAACGACAACCTACGAGGATCCTGTGAGACTCCAGAGCTTCTTGAACTCTTGTCGAGCTGCTGACATGGATACTTCTGGTTCCTCTTCTTCACTCCCTCCATGACTCTCCTAAATTGCTGAAGTTTCCTCAAAATTTGGATTCTTATATCCCATACTTGAGTTTAATAGTTGTACCTTAGATTCTTCTATACCTTGTAAAACTTTCTTATGCTGGTCTTGTTTCATCATTATTCCTGTTGTTTACTCTCCCTTTGTTTGCTACTTTTGAGGATGCAATTTCCTCAAGGTTTTCCTTTTCATTTTCATTGTCTTGTTCTCCTGATACTCTACTCTTGTCTCCACAGATCATATACTGCGTTCCGTGTTTCCTCCGGCTGGACGGCTCGTTGGCCCCGGACGTCTTGTCTCCTCCAGTTGGCTCTACCCCCCACCCCCCCCCCCCCCTCCCTTCACATCCGTTTTTTTCCCTGGCTGTGATCCCCTACTTCCCTCCCCTGTAAGTACGTTTCCCTTCCCTTTCTGGCATGTTTGCTCACGTTCCTGCTCCTATCTCCTTTCCCTTGTCTTCCTCCCTATTCATTCTTTGCTTAAAGGTGTCACTTCTTCTTTGTCGCTTTCAGTTTCTCTCTCTTCATCCTTTTCATCTTTCATCATTCATCTTCTGGATTTCCCTGCCCTGTTTTTCTGTCTCAGTCTGTTTCCTTCTGATGTTCTTCATCTTCATCGCATTCTCCTCCTTCCTCCTCCGAGTTTTCTATTCTTATGTTCTTTTTCTCGCTTCCTTCTTCAGTGTTCCACACTTTGATAACTCATTTTTCTTTCGGCTCAAAGAATATTCCTATTTTTCACTCTGACTGTATTATCGCTTTCCTTTTTAAGCTCTTTCCATGCTTTTTATTCTCAGATGTATTCCTATGTTCTCTTCCTTTTTTCCTCCCTTTTGCCTCTGACTATTTTGCTCTTTCTTCTCTTGATTTATTTCTTCACTTCTTTCCTCTTCATTTTCACTTCTTTATCCTTCATAAGTACTTGCTTTCTTTTCGAATGTTGTTTATCATGGGCTTTTTTCCTGAATTTGCTCTATTTGCCAATTTTTGCATGTTTTGCATGTTATGTCACTGAAAGTTATTACATGGAATGTGAAGGGTATCAATTCCCCAATCAAACGCCAGAGGATTTTGTCCCATCTAGCTAAATTGAACGTTGACTTTGTATTTTTGCAAGAAACTCACCTTTCTGATGCAGAATCTGCAAAACTTAAGAGAAGTTGGGTGGGCGATGTTTATTATTCACAGGGGGATGGTAAGCATAGTGGCGTAGCAATATTGTGTCGTAAATCTTTATCTCACTCCTTGGTTGCTCAGGAGTCGTATGCCGATGGTAGATGGGTTCATGTCAGACTGCCTCTCAGAGGTGTTTCAATCTCTCTTCTTAATGTATACACCCCTACTGGTGGCGATCCTGTTTTCTGGAATGCAATGTCTCAGCACATCACCCAATTTGTTGATGATAATTTCATTCTCGCAGGGGACTTTAGCCAACTCTTTGATCCCTTCTTAGACAGGAACTCTAATGCTTCTTATATCCCAAATAAATCTCATAAACTTTTTGTTCAAGCCATTTCCCAACACAAACTCATTAACGCTTTGCGCTTATGTAACCCAATGATAAAAGAATTTACTTTCTATTCCCCCTCCCATCATTACCAATCGCGGATTGATTATATTTTTGTTATCCACAACATTGCTCAGATCCTTACCAGGGCTGAAATAGGTCCGATTTTACTTTCAGATCATGCTCCTGTTTCAGTTAATGTTGACATACTGCCTAAAGTTGCTGGCCCCAAAAGGTGGCGCTTTAACAACGGCATTCTTTTGGACCCTAAGTTTACTACCTCTTTTACTGCATTTTTTGAAGAGTTTTTTTTTATCAATGACACCTCCTCTATCCCCAAACATACCATTTGGGATGCTTTAAAAGCCGCAGCAAGAGATTTTATAATTGGGTATGTGGCGAAAAAACGAAAAGCTGCTCGCAAATACACTGGAGATCTCGTTCAAGATATCAAGAGATTGGAGCACGCCTACTTTACTTCACACTCGCAAGACAGTCTGACAGCCCTTGTTGCCGCTAAAATGACTTTTAACAAAAAGTCTACAGAAGATGCCCCTTTATATCTATTGAAATCAAGTGCAAAGTTTTATGGGGGTAGAAATAAAGCAGGGAGAATCTTAGCTAACTATTTGAAAGTCAAACACAACAAGTTGAATATTGAATCTGTTTATGATATTAATGCCAATCTTAAACACAAAGATGTTGATATTCTTGATCAGTTTTCGCTGTTCTACAAGTCCCTCTACTCCTCTGAAACTCAACCCTCTCCCCATTCCTTAGCACATTTCTTCTCTACCATAACCAAGCCTGATCACTTCCCTCTTGATCTCTTTCATTTGGAATCGGACATTTCCCAACAAGAATTGCTCAATGCGCTCCAACACCTCAAAAAAGATAAGGCCCCCGGGCCAGATGGCTTTACAGTCGAATTCTTTCTCCATTTTTCCAAACTCCTCATTCCGAAATTGCACTCTCTCATTGATACTTTTGTTGCCCTAGGTAGTTCCTCAGGTTCCTTTTCTGACGCCCACATCTGCCTTATTCCTAAGGAAGGGAAAGACACCCAATACTGCATAAATGTTAGACCTATTTCTTTAGTCAATATTGACTATAAAATATTTGCTAAGTCACTAACTGCGTGATTAGACCTCTTACTTCCTGACCTCTTAGGTGAGGAACAGTCTGGCTTCGTCAAGGGTTGATTTATCACTGATAACACTAGACTTCTATTCAATGTGTTGTCTAAATCTTCACGTTTCCCTCATTCCCTTGCAGCAATTGCTTTAGATGCCGAAAAGGCATTTGATAGGGTTGAATGGTCCTATCTTTTTCACACGCTTACATGGTTTGGTTTTGGCCCCAGATTTATTTCTTTTATTTCTTTGCTATACTCCAGGCCGCGTGCAGCGGTGTGCGCTAATGGTTTGGTTTCTTCCTTTTTTGATCTCGGTAGAGGTGTTCGTCAGGGTTGTCCCTTGTCCCCTTTTCTTTTCAATTTGGCTTTGGAGCCTTTTTTGTCCAGGCTTCGCCAAAATCCCAATATTCATGGCTTCCCGGCTCTACACTCCCAAATCAAGCTTGCTGCATACGCTGATGATATTTTACTGCTTATTTCTAATGCCACTGAATCAATTCCCGCTTTCATTGCTGAAGTTAAGGAATACTCCATGATTGGGTTATAAACGTAACAATGATAAATGTGAGATCCTACCCTTGACGAAGTTTACTTTCAAACCTGATTTCAGTGCTTCCAATTTCACATGGAGTTCATCTCATATCAAATATTTAGGTCTGTATGTTACCCCCTCTATCTCGGAAACGGTCTCTCTTTGCCTTAACGAATGTATTAAAAAAATATCAGACCTCACAGCCAGATGGCATCCTCTTTACTTGTCTTGGTGGGGGCGCCTTGACACTATTAAGATGATGCTATCTCCCATACTTCTTTATACAATCTCAAATATCCCGGTACCCAACCCTTCTAAATTTTTCAAAAAAATTATTCGATTTTGGCCTCTTTTCTCTGGAACAACAAAAAGTCTAGGATGTCTCTCGCTAGACTGATACATCCCAAATCAGAAGGCAGAGTCAATTTTCCAGACTTTCCGGCTTATCATAAAGCCTTTTTGCTACGACAAGCTTCCTTTTGGTTGCTAGACCCTGCCTCTCCTTGCCCTTTATGGGCTAAAGTTGAGCGCCTTTTTCTTTCCCCCTTCTCTTTTGCTAAATATGTTTCCTTCTCGCGTAAACCCCCCTTCATTTCCACACCCATTCACAAATTCACTACCAAATTACTCCTATCCTCCACTTCTCCTCCTCCTACTACTATGGCTGACTTACTTAATTCCACTATTTGGCACAATGTTCATTTATTGATTCATAACAAGCCCTTTTACTGGAAGTCCTGGAGACTCAGAGGGTTGATTTGGATTTCCCAACTTTTCTCAGGTTCCATCTTTTTACCTTTTTCGACTCTCCGTTCCTCTTTTGACTTGCCCGCTGCTTTTTTCCACAAATATCTTATACTTAAAGAGGTAGTGATGGAGGCTTACACCCGACTCTCACAAACACAAACCCCTTTCACACCACTCACCCCCACTGCAAAGCTTCATTCCTTTCTGCGTACCACTTCCAAAGCATCCCTCATTTACAAATATCTTCATGCCATAGAGTGCATAAGGCCCAAATCTATAGTGGAGGAACAATGGGAACATGATCTTGCTGCGTCTTGGCCGATATCCTTGTGGGACAGGATATGGACTAAGATTCGCAAATCATCCAGAGCGGCGAACTTAACGCAATCCTTGTTCTTCATATATAATAGACAACTCCTTACACCATTTAACCTTCATAAGCGGTTTTCAGTAACTCCGGACACTTGTTGGTCCTGCTCCTCTCCACAAGCCACCTTATTTCACATGTTGTTCCTTTGTAAATCGGTCCATAACTTCTGGCTACAAGTATGGGCCCAAATCAATGTAATTTTTTGCACTTGTATTCCTTTCTTCTACACCCATGTCTTCTTGGGAAGTCTCTACCCTTGCTGGGAAAATGTTGAACTCAATGTCCGGATTATCGATTTACTGCTGGCTGTAGTGTTTCAACAAATTACACTCAACTGGAAAAATTCTTCTAATATCTCCTTTAGAGCATGGTGGTACAATGTGTGCTATAACCATAGGCTGGACATTGCTTTTGTCTTTCCCATTCATTTGGCAACGAAACCTACGGACCTATGGCTCCCTCTCACGATGTACCTTGATATGTGTGTCAACTGTTCATTCCAACCGCAACCTGCCCAGCAAGAAGTCTCCAAACCTTCTTAATTGCCCTTTGCATTCCCCCTCTTCTCCTTTACCATTTTATGTATATGCACCTTTGCTTTGTTGTAACTTTTCCAATTATTATATTTCCTATCCTTAGCTCTTAAGCCCATGTTTCACTTTTAATAACAATTTTGTTGTACTACTCTTATAGCTTGCTACTACATTTTGTATTGACACCTTGCCTTTTTCACCTGACTAATAAAATTCTTTGAACTGAAAAGAAAAGGGAGCTAATAAAAAGACAAGCTTTCATTTTTCATTAATGAATAAATGCAGACCTGTGAAAAGATTGCTTTCACCTACATTTTTATATTTACTTGTGTTGGAAGGTGGTTTATTAGTTGGAGCAGGTAGGTACCTACAACTAGTAATAATGCCACAATCACAAATAAGGTCCAGCCAAGTTTTCAAAAAATGAATTCTTGCTCAACCCTTGGTAGCTTAGCTGCGAGTAGACAGGCTTAACTTAGGAGACAGGTGTGTAAAGCACTTAATATCACAAAACAGTAAATAGTCTGATACAAAACACAAAAATCCAACACCAATAAAAAAAAATAGGAAATATTTTTTGATTAAAATAACACTTAAATAACATAAAACCAATGGAGAGAACTAGAGATATGAATTTTGAAAGATTAAAAGTCAAACTAGCTCTTGGAAGCAAATAGCGCACAAAGGGTTCCAAAAGTTCGTGTTGGACCAGGACAAAGTCAAGAGTTCAGGCTGACCGAGAGGTAACACTTACTTCCAGAAGTGCAGAAAAGTGGTCCACAGCACCAGCCAAGGGTTCAGAAGCTCTGGTTTGCCACTTTGGGTCAGGGACTACAGCCCCCACAATGTACCTGATCAATCCAAGTAAAATCCAGCTGCAGTTTCCCTAATTGTCGATGTTGCAGGGAGCCCTTCCAGCACGTTTCCATCTGTTGCTGATCAGGGAGTCCACTCTTTATGCTTTAAGACAGGCAAAGTCCTTTTGTTGTGAAGCCTTGTGAGTGCAGCAGGTGCCGTCCTTATGAATGCTGTCCTCTCTTTTGCAGTACAAAGGTTCAGCAGGGCAGTCCTTCTTCTCCAGACTTTTCTTTTGGTTCTTTGAGAGTCCTCAACACCAGCCTAGAGTCCAGAAGCTTGATTTGCTTCTAGGAGGTTTGAGACTCCAATTCACACAATGTACCTTGTCAAAACTTTTAAAGTCCAGGTAAAGCTGGTCAGCTGCGCTCGTTTTGATAGATTTGATGAAAAATAAAAAACTGACCACTTTCTAAAAGTGGTGTTTTCTAAAACACAATTTAAAAACCACCTTCACTAAAAGATGTGTTATTAAATTCTGAGCTCAGGGAGCCTAAACTCCATTGCCCTTTCGTTTCCCAATTAAAAGTTACACTTGTAAAATGTTACAAGGTAGTTTCAATGATCACCTAGATAAAAGACAGCCTTTCAATAGTGAAAGACGAAATGCACAGAATTTCACTATCAGGACAGGTAAAGCTCACTTCTACATGTCCACTGCAAACTGCCCATGGGGCTACCTTGGGCCTTCCTTAGGGGTGATTTGCATGGCAGAAAGGGGAAGGTTAGGAAATGGCAAGTGGGTGCATTTGTCAGGGTGACATGGCAGTAAAAACTGCACGCAGACACTGCAGTGGCAGGTCTGAGACACCTTTGAGAGGCTACTTATGTGGGTGGAACAACCAGTGCTGCTGGCCCACTAGCAGGATGTGTACTACGGGCACTGGGCACACGCAGTGCTCTGCACTAGAGACTTACTAATAAATTAAATATACCTATCATGGAAAACTAATCATAACACAATTTACGTGGAAAGCATATGCACTTTAGCACTGATTAGCAGTGCTAAAGTGCCCAGAGTCCTAAAAACAATGAAAATGGGTCAAAAACAGGAGGGCAAAAAGTCTGGGGATAAACCTGTCAAAAATGCCAGGTCTAACAGTTTCCATCACTGGTATGATATATTAACACTAATTAGATCATGCATGTAAAATTAAATGAGAACATTCTTTTATCTCCAGCATCACCTTCAATCTGTGTGATCACCATCTCCCAAAGGTATCTTCAACCTAAGGTGATATCATAAATCTGTACGCCATGCACATGAGAAGAATATAAAACCAAGTATAAAACAAATAATGGGATTCGAAACAGGAAAAGGTCTTGCTGTGGGATCAGCAATGTAATGAACAATACACGACAACCCATGTTGACATGAACACCTGAGAATATTAACAGACTGCTATCACACTAACCAAACATAAGGCTGTGATTAGGAAGGAACAATACCCTCCTTTGCTTTAAGTTCCAATAAAACCATTCATAAGGAGTTTACAGATATTGGCTACTTAACAGCCCTGTTTCTATTTAGAAATAAGCAAGCTAAAGAATGAGGATTTGTGATTGTTATGCTGCTGTTTTCCTGTATTTCTATTGTTAATTGAAGCTGTTCTCCTTATGATCATGTAATGACAGTAAAATACGTTTCATATTGGCTGTTTTTAACCTGATATGCGAGAAAGCCTCTGAGCCCATGTCATAGACAAATCAAAGAATTTCAGGACTTGTTGATATTTCCAGTACGTCTAAAACATTAGCAACGTGTCGAATCGATGGCTCTGATGCCTCGGGATACAACCCTTTAAGCATCTCAACTCAGTGAATGTCAGTTCACGTTCTTACCTTCCCCCTGACAATCAAACAGATCATGAACACGTCACTTGCACCTACGTCACTGCAAAAACACATTTGATTGGTTGCTGCCTAGGCATTTGCAATGATAGGATGTAATGATACATATATTTCCTAAACAACCTTGGGAAGATTAAACTGGGCAGTGGAAATCAAGCTGTAGTGCCTCATTTGTAGGAGGGCTGCACCCAAAACACAACAGTGCCCTCATCACAAATCGGATACACTGCTTTGTGTTGCACCACCGTGCCCCCCTAATGTGGCGCATCCAGTGCAGAATGGCACAGTGCATCTGACTACACTAAAAATGCACTGCCCTCAGTGCAGACACATTGCAGCACATCAGTAAAAGACAGGGCTGCAGGTGGAAACTGTAGCTCCATCTTTCAATGAAGACAGACCAGTTTGGTCAGGGCAGGGATTTCTGCAGGAAGATGCATTGTGTTGGGGTATTCATGTGCTGGGCGATGAAATGGGTCCCCAGATCAACATCCCAAGAAATGCCATGGGGGCCAACTTGTATCAAGCACACAATCCATGCACCTCCATGCAGCTTCTCTTCTATGGCGCCTGCACTTATAATACAGCAAGAGCACAATGGCAAAGGATACCTTTAGTCGCAGGGGGCAACAGCACCTGACAAATGAGAGAAAGTCTCCCTGTGGCTGTGCTGGTGCACATCTTGTCCATACTACAGAAAGCGCTGTACAAGTGTCTGTGTCCCCCTCTGTAATATGAAAGATGCTCAGAAGCACAAGCAACAGGCCCACATGCTCACTGCGCCCGGGCACTTTTTTTATAAGGTTCCAGAAGTTATGGCCACCCTCCCACGCGTTCTTCTGCCCCATTTACAGGGCAGCTGACAGCAGGTGAATTGAACAGCAGGACTTCGATTGGCTGCACCCTCGAATGCGTTATGCGTTGGTTCTGGTGCCACGAATATGCCACAGAGTTGATAGGTACCTGTTCACCTCTGTTTTCAGATGGTATCAAATCGCAACTAGATTGCCACCCAATGCATGGTGACCTTTTTCGGGCCTGCCTGCCAATTTTTCTGATGTGTTGTGAGAAAACTCCTTACAAGTCAGGGGCACCTGCAACGTGGGTTATGGAGATGGATGTATGACGTTACAATGCATGCTTTTACCACGCATGCTGTTACAACGCAGTTTTTACAACGCAAACCTTTACAACGCATAGCGCTTTGGGGTGCTGGATAGTGAATAGTTTAATTTACTATTCCAACTCCAGTCCACGTGGACACTAGGGAAGGTGTTGGATAGTAAATTAAATCTATTCCCTTTCCTAGAGCGTCCCCCAGCGCAATGCGTTGTAATGGTTTTCGTTGTAAAACCTGCGTTGTAAAAGCACTGCGTTGTAAAAGTTTTGTTGTAAAGGATGTTTCCCATGGAGATGTCCCTTCGGTACTGGGTACATTCCTAGCACCTACAATTGTTTCCTACAATCCCACTATGCCACCCAAGCTTGGAGGAACTAGACCATGTGGAATATCTTCAAAGGCATTGTTGTTTAGTTAAAATCGTATACCTGAATGCAAAAGGTTGTGCAATAGCACTCAAAGTAAAAATAAAATACATCTTACTGGTATGCCGGGTATGCCAGGTGGACCTACTTGTCCTCGGTCACCCTAAAAAGAAAAGGAATACGGTATTTGTTATCTCTAAGACCAATGAATCACAAATTGTAAAGCAGATGCATTCGTTTATGCTAACAATAAATAGAGGAGAAAGTCTGTAGGAAAAAATCAAGGCAGAAACAATAACACTGGAGCCGGGCACCGCGCGGAGCCTTCCGTCAGCCTGAAAGCTCCAGGCTCTCCCGCTCGCGCAGCTCTGATCTTTGCATTGGGGGGTGCAGGGGGAAATGTTTCGGAGGGCGGGGGATGTGTCATCAAGCGCTGCAAGGGAACGGCTCTCTACACCTGCCACTGTGCGGACATCCGCGGTCCCACAAAAGGCAGGCTCCGCTGCGCCACAGACATGTTCGAATCCGTCTGCGAGTTTCGAATGTGTCAGTGGTTTCATCGTGTTTTAAGAAGTGCTCCTTAATTGCACCGGAGGAGGGATTGTCCTCCACTCTTCATGGTGGGAAATAAGCTGTAGCTGCCTGTCCTGAAAGCACAGCTGTGCTGCGCACAAGGTGTTCTGCTAGGCTCACAAAATCCAACATTCGCGTATGTCTGATGTGGTAAGATTTTGAAAGGATAAACTCTTAGCATGCACAAAAGTTAAAGGATATTTATTTGTATTTACCGCTTTTATAGCATGCGTACGTGCTCTGAATTAATCTGAAGGTGAGCAGTGTGCACGTGATATGGGTGGTCCCTCAGTTCTGTATATGTGCCACTCTTCCAGTGTCAGGCCTGCCACAGAGAAGCCTAGGTTACTGCTTCACTGGGCAAAGCATTCAGCTTGTCGAATGGAGGGATGCCTTGGGTGAAGAACTGCAGGGTCAGTCACCACAGGACTCGTGTAAAGGAGGTTTAACACCTTCAACTTGATTCTGGCTCTCACGGGTGGGGGGAGGGAGGCAGAGGCGCAACTAGAGCCAAATTTAAACGTTCGGGTGTGGCTGTGTGTGTGCCTGGGATGAGACAGATCCCGGGCTGCCACACACGAGAGGGGGTGGGGGGTGGGATTGGGGGGGCTGAAGCCCGGTGAGTCCAATGGGTGTTGGGTGCCTGGAGGGAGGAGGGGGTGTGGTAGAGGAGGCCATATGAGTCAAGGCTGTCGGGGTCTTTCTTTTCGTCGTATTTTTTTACAGGTATGGCCAGGGTTGGTTTGGGATTGAAAATCGGCCGGGGCAAGCAAAAAAAAAAATCGGCCTACATTTGCATAATGCCTTTCATCAAATCACTGTTTTGGCGTAATCTTATATAAAAAAGTGGGGTAACAAAAATGCATGCGTTAGTTCACACTGGTGAAACACACCTGTAAAGAAGTTAGGCCACTTCTATCAGGCCCACTGCCCCCGCTCATTATGTGCACACATTAATGGGCCGGCCCTGGGAGAGAAAGGGGGTGACACCTCTTCCTGTTGCTAAATGGAGGTAATGGGCGCCCATCTGCCTTTTGAAAAGCCACTCAGGCACCCACTGGGCCGCTGGCTGTATTCGAACAATAGAGAGAGCGCCCATATAGTTCAAGTTCAAGTTCGGGCATTTATAGAGCGCACTACTCACCCAGAGGGTCTCAAGGCGCTAGAGGGAGGGGTTCACTGTTTGTCGAATAGCCAGGTTTTCAGTTCTTTTCTGAAGGAGATGTGGTTCTGAGTAAGGCGGAGGTGGGTGGGGAGTGAGTTCCAGGTCTTGGCAGCCAGGAAGGAGAAGGATCTGCCACCCATGGTGGATTTTCGGATGCGCGGGACTGCGGCGAGGGCTTGGTTGGATGATCTTAGTTGGCGGGTGGGATTGTAGAAGGATAGTCGGGTGTTGAGGCATTCGGGACCTAGATTATAAAGGGCCTTGTGGGCGTGGGTAAGAAGGCGGAAAGTAATTCTTTTGTTGACGGGAAGCCAGTGGAGGTTTTTTAGGTGTTCGGTGATGTGCTCTTGGCGCGGGATGTCTAATATGAGTCTCGCTGACGCGTATTGGATGCGCTGAAGCTTTTTCTGTAATTTTGTTGTAATTCCGGCGTAGAGTGTGTTGCCATAATCCAGTCGACTCGTGACCAGTGCATGGGTGACAGTCTTTCTAGTCTCGAGGGGGATCCAGCGGAAGATCTTTTTGAGAATGCGAAGGACGTTGAAGCAGGAGGACGAGACAGCGTTGACTTGTCTGGACATTGAGAGAGAGGAGTCTAGAATGAAGCCAAGGTTACGTGCATGGTCTGTGGGTGTGGGTGCTGAGCCCAAAGCGGAAGGCCACCAAGAGTCGTCCCAAGCTGAGGGGGAGGATCCTAGGATGAGCACCTCCGTTTTGTCTGAGTTGAGTTTTAGGCGGCTCTGTTTCATCCATTCGGCTACTTCTTTCATACCTTCGTGAAGATTGGTTTTGGCGGTGTTGGGGTCTTTGGTGAGGGAAAGGATTAGCTGGGTATCGTCTGCGTAGGAGATGATGTTGAGGTTGTGTTGACGTGCGATGGAGGCGAGAGGACTCATGTAGACGTTGAAGAGGGTGGGACTGAGTGAGGAACCTTGAGGTACACCGCAGATGACTTCGGTGGCCTCTGAGTAGAATGGGGGGAGTCGGACTCTCTGGGTTCTTCCAGCTAGGAACGAGATGATCCAGTCCAAGGCTTTTCCTTGTATGCCGATGTTGTTGAGGCGTTGTATGAGGGTGCTGTGACAGACAGTGTCGAAGGCGGCGGAGAGGTCGAGTAGAATGAGGGCCACTGTTTCTCCGTTGTCCAGGAGTGCTCGGATGTTGTCGGTCGCCGCGATGAGGGCGGTTTCAGTGCTGTGTTTGGCTCGAAAGCCGTTCTGTGAGGGATCCAGGGAGTTGTTGTATTCAAGGAAGGCGGCGAGTTGGCTGTTGACGGCTTTCTCGATGACTTTGGCCGGGAAAGGTGGAGGGATATGGGTCGGTAGTTTTTCAGTTCTGAGGGGTCTGCTGTGGGTTTTTTCAGAAGGGCGCTGAGTTCGGCGTGTTTCTAGATTTCTGGAAAGGTGGCAGAGTTGAAAGAGCAGTTGATGACATCGCGGAGTTGGGGTGCGATGATGGAGTTAACTTTGTTGAAGATGTGGTGGGGACAGGGGTCAGAAGGCGAGCCAGAGTGGATTGAGTTCATGAGGCGAATGGTGTCTTCAGTGGTGATTGGGTTCCAGGCGCTGAGGTTGTTAGTTGGAGGGGTGGGATCTGAAGGGGGTGGTGCGGGTTGATCACTGGGAGTATTTTTGAAGCTGTTGTGGATGTCGGCAATTTTGTTGTAGAAGAAGGAGGATAGCGCGTCGCAGAGGTCTTGTGAGGGAGTAATGTCGTTGGATGCTGCGGTAGGGTTGGTGAATTCTTTGACGATGTTGAAGAGTTCCTTGCTGTTATGAGAATTGTTGTCGAGACGGTCCTTGAATGCTGATTTCTTGGCGGATCGAATCAGTTGGTGGTGTTTGCGGGTGGCTGTCTTGAGTGAGGCCATGTTGTCTGAGGTTGGGTCTTTTCTCCAACTTTTCTCCAAGGTGCGGCATGTCTTCTTGGATTTTTTAAGGTCATCATTGAACCAGGGAGCCTTTTTGCTGGATGATTTCAACTGGTGCTTTTTCAGGGGTGCTAGTTCGTCCGCACTGTGGGTAATCCATTGTCTGAGGTTGGTGGCCGCTTGGTCTGGGTCCATTGCTAGGGTGGGAGGGTTTTGGTTGAGTGATGTGAGTAGTTGGTCGGTGGTGATTTTGTTCCATTTTCTCCGGGGAATGGGTTGTGGACGGTAGTGGGACAGGGTGGTTTTGTAGCTGAAGTGAACACAGCTGTGATCAGTCCAGTGGAGAGCTGTAGTGCGGTCGAAGGAGATGTGCTTGCTGGAGGTGAAGATAGGGTCGAGCGTGTATCCGGCTATATGGGTGGGGGTGTCAACAAGTTGTTTGAGTCCGAGATTGGACAGGTTGTCTAGAAGGGTGGTGGTGTTGCTGTCGAGTATGTTTTCAAGGTGGTAGTTGAGGTCTCCTAGAAGAATGTAGTTCTCGGAGGCGAGGGCGTGCGGGCTGATGAAGTCTGTGATGTCGTCGCTGAATTGAGTTCGGGAGCCTGGAGGTCTGTAAACGAGGGTGCCTCTAAGGGTGGTCCTGGGGTCGGTGTGGATCTGGAAGTGGAGGTGTTCGGCGGATGAGAGGTTGTCGTCGGAGCTGGTTGTGATTTTGATGGTGTTTCTATGGACGATGGCGATGCCTCCACCAGTTTGATTGGTGTGGTCTTTTTGGATAATCTTGTAAGCGTTCGGTATGGCTATGGCGATGTCAGGGGCAGAAGATGCATTCATCCATGTTTCGGTAAGGAAGGCAATGTCAGGTGATGCAGTGTCGATCAGGTCCCAAAGTTCAGTTGCATGTCTGTGGACCGAGCGGGTGTTCAGTAGGATGCATTTCAGATGGTTGCGTTCGGAGATGAGTGTGGGGGAAGTGGGTTTGTCGAGGGTTCTAAGGCAGTTGAATTTGCAGGAGAGGCAGGCGAATGGGCCGTGGGTACGTCCTGGGGTAGCATAGCAGCAAAGTGGAGTGCGGCCGGTGTTGAGAGCGAGGAGAGTTGTGGCATCATATGTGAGTCTAGTGGGGTGGGGGCGGCGGGGACCAGGGGGTCTGGCTCTGGGCGCGGTCCAGGCGCGGACGGGCGTAGACGGGCTTACCTTTGGCGCACCTTCGGCGCGATTGGGGCGCGACCGCTGCGCGTGAACGCTGCGCGCAAAAGCATCTGTCATATATGGATAGTGGCGGGGAGGGGCGAGGGAGGGTCAGCTGGGAGGCGGGCCGGGCTGTGGGGGACGGGCTCTGAGGCAACCACAACAACAAGTAAGATGGCGGCAGTGAAATGAAACGAAACTGGAGGTAGGCTGGAGCACAGGCAATCAGCAATGGCTATAGTTTACTTTGCAGCGGTCTATGCAATGCACAGTCAGCCTAGTGGTAAAATCGCGCTACAGTTATGAAAAGCGCGACTCAAGCGCTCTATTCAATGACCCCAAAAGCGCTAACAAATTCAAATACAATTGTTTGGAGTTCTAGAAATCGGCCCCAGACTGCTAAAAAAAGCTGCCCACAGCAGGAACTCGGACACTGCCCCCTCGGGCATTGCCTGAATGCCCGCGTTACCAATCCGAAGCTGGGTATGGCTATATGTTATGCACTTTTTATGTCTGTTCAGATGGTACTCTAGAATCCAGTGTAAAATAAGCTACAACAGTCAATATTCTTGTTGACAATTGGTTCCTTTCCTGCAGAATGTAGTATGTGGTCAAAGTGGGATCTGTTGAGCTGCCTCAGTTGTTTGGTAGCAGGTTTACCTGGGTATTTAAGATGTAGGCCAATATTTATTTAGAGCCCATAATACTTAGCACTGACAGAGATGGTGGCGAAGCGCTTGAAGATTGAGATTTTAGGATTTTAATTACACTATGTAGAAGGGCCTTTATTTTGTGTGCTCAGTTGTTTAAGTGCCTGCAGACCATCTTTTGGTACTGCCAATAATCGATTTCTGTCACTGGACTGGTCTGACGTGGCATGATGTAATACAGCTGCAGAGCACGATGGTGGTTCTTAATAGCAAAAGGTAAATGGTCCAAGATGGTGGAAAGTCCCCGAGGAACTCTGGTTTTAGGTTGTTTTAAAATATTTTAATAATTGTATTTTTATCTGTGCAATGTTGGTATGTGCAGTTTAAAGACCAATTGGTCATAATAAACTTATCTTTGAACTGAAAAAAAAAACTCTGGGTTAATCCGCAGAAGTGAACTGTATGGATTTACTGAGCACCCGCTGCTAACGTAGGTACACATAAAGACACTCTGTCTGGAGAGAGTCCAGTGAGCAACCTGGCTCCTCATAACAGTAAATTCAGCAGTTCAAATGTAGGAAACAGCCACAGATATTAGTTTCAGTACTGCATTCTCGATGTTGTTCTTTAAATGCGTTAGTATTGTTATTCCATCACTCAGGTGTTGTGAGGAGACACCGCGTGCATGCTAATAAAGCACTCAGCACGTGGGTCAACTGTGGAGGCGCGTTTATTAAAAGGGTCATTTCTGGAGAAGCACTTTTCTCCAGAAGGCGTCGTTCCTGTTCTCTCTCAGGTATTCACAATGCCATCTTCAGCTTGTCAATGTGGGCATCTATGCGTGAGGGTGAGGGGGCACCGACAACCCGTGCCACAAGAGGACATCTCTCTTGATAGGCCGGTAAATACTTGCTAAAAATTGCTGCCTGATTTATACAATGCATGTTGGTCAGAAAACACATCACTCCATGAACAATACCAACAACCGTCAAATGACTGCCAGCCAGCCTTTTAAGCAAAACCACCAGTTAGGAATTCTTGGCTAAGGCACCAGCGGATTATAAAACGCACGGGAGAGAGCAGAAAATTGCGAGTTGCTTGACGCGTTCTTTGAATACAGTAAATGATTGTGCCTAATAAACATTCAGCTGAAAAGCAGAAGAAAAGCGGAGAGTGGTTATTTAACAAGTGTGACCTACCTTCTCTCCTGGCAGGCCTTCCAGTCCTGGTAACCCCATCGGGCCTGGTTCTCCCTGGCACAAAAAAGACTTCATGTTAAATACTGCATCCAAACGAAGACTTTCAACGTGTCTTTTTTTAAAAGAAAATTCAAAATTGTGTTTGTTTGTTTCTAATTGTCACCTAAGAAAAAGATGAGAGTGGCAACAGGTAACAACAGCCAGTTCTATACACTGGGCAAGGAAAGGTGATACGCATGGGCCAGTTCTATACACTGGGTAAGGAAAGGTTATATGCATGGGCCAGTTCTATACACTGGGTAAGGAAAGGTGATATGCATGGGGTTGAAAACGTTTATTGCATTAGGCTCATGATAATTCATTTACTGTATTTGTCTCTCCTTCAGTATTTATTCGGTTTCTGAGATAGCTCTAGCCTCGCATTATTGAAGGACTGATGTACAAAGCCCTTCAAGTGGTCACAATTCCTGAGATTTGCAAAATAACTGGGTTTTGTGATGGCAAAAGGGATTTTTAAAATATTCAAAACATTTTTATGTGTCATAATAGTCTTTCCAACTCATAAAAGGGCTTTTGTGATCCTTTCTGAATCGCAAACAAGAAAGGGCGTGAAAGAGGCGCCCCATCCTATTTCTGAATTAGATTGTAATGTATGAATGGCTTGTGAATGCAGTTGTAGTCAGAAACCAATGATGAGCTACAAAACGGAGCTGAGATGGTAACTTATTTAAAAATTATGTCTGCAGCGTTGGGATGAGTAACTTGGATCCAAGGGACTACTACCTGCTTCCCTCTGATGTTTTCCTTTAAAGGAACAGGTGCTGCTTTAAACAAAACATATTTGGGTATGGAAATACAAGGTTGGTGGTCTACTGTTCCTTGTAGACCAGCATCCCTGTTTTTGGAGTCCATCACACTGGGTTGCAATTAGCAACTTGCCTTATTAATATCATTTAGGCAAGTTGTTCTACGGCCCCCTATCACTGGAGATTTTGTGAAACACCATGTGAGCACATAGATTGTAGATAGATGGTGCACAATTTGCTAGTATCTGCCCTGCTGCATTTTTCAGGTCATTTTCTTGAGCCAGTTTATATGTACTGAAAATACCTTAGCACCGACCCACTAAATATCTTTGCTTGGACTGGCCATCTGGGGACACTTCTCACCTTCACCTTCTCTAGTTTGAAGACTTCTAGAGTTTTAGGTATTAGTTCAAAGTCATCACTTCTGCCCTTTCTGTCATTCTCATTCCCTGCTTCTCTTTAGCGAAGATATGGACTATCAGTGCTGCTAACTTACTCTCGAATTGACACTGCTATTCTCCTTGACACTCTTAAAGGGTTCGAGCAGTAGCGGCACCCCCCCCCCCCAAGCGCCTTGAGACCCTCCGGGTAGGTAGTGCGCTCTATAAATGTCCTTGATTGATTGATTGATTGATAAATCTACCAACGAATTGTCAAAGAATCACTCCTTCCTTTCTCTGGTAATTGTGAAGAGCTGGTCAAGTCAAACACCAATTTAGGGCATTCGAGTCAAACACCAATTTAGGGCATTCGAGTACTAGAAGCAGCGGTTACCGAACGGGTTGGTGAGGCGGGGGGATTGAATGGAGTAAAAAAAGAACTTACCTGCAATGGACAACGGCTGCTTCTCCTCCATCCTCTTTATTTTCCGGTCCCAGTACCGGCCGTCAGCAGCAGAAGAAAGCCCCTGCAAAGCAGCGTTGTGATTGGTCTGAGCACCGTGGTTCGGCGCTCAGATGGGTACATGTTCCTCACCAGGTTGTGTGATCTTACAATTCCTAGCAACCAAAAACCTATCCCTCTTAACTTTCCTAACTATAATAATTGAGAAATTGGTCAACAGACATCTTTTCATTCTTAGAGACCAATTTTTTCCTTTACAGTGATGAAGCAGTCATTCATGCCTTGCATGGAATAGAAGCCCTTTGAGTGATTGAGGGTGATCTTCATATGATTTTTAACGGAGAAGGAAGAGCAGTGCTGATCCAACTGGATATCAAATGACTTGAGCTCATTGTGATACTGCATTCCACATGACTGGGGTCACTACTTTTAATACTATGTGATCTCTACTTCTTTAATCACTGACTGATCCCTACCTCCCTTTCAGTCTTTCTCTGCATGTCTTCTGTGTGGCGTTCTATGTGGTATTCTGCCTGGCTCTTCTCTGAGCCACACCCTCTTTAATCTCTACCTGTCTTATACACTCTTTTGCATTCTCGCTCATGTCCTATATGGATGTTATCCAAATGTTCATACCGTTCGATGATATCCGATTCCCTTTCTGTGCCTGGACTGTCTGCATTTAGTATCCATCTCCTCATTCAGAAAGCCTCTGCTCAGCTCATTATGGGGTTGTCTCTCCATTTTTCTGTTACTTGTTCTACTCTTCAGTGGCTCTCTTTTGTCAATCCATCAAAATTCTCTACATTTACCATTGAGCTCTGCACAAGACAGGCCAAGTCTTTCTTAACACAGAATTATTCATGATTTTCTCATGAGAACCTTTTGCTCTGCAACAGCCATCCTCCTACGACTATCTTCTAAGTAGAGGGCGTGATGAGGAGGTTGTTTGTTTTCTTTCCTGGCTGCCAAACAATGAAAACCCTTCCTCTTGAAACCCAAAGTAATTTCACTCTTTTGACTGTCTGGAAAACATTTAAACAGTGTTCTTTTTTTTGTTTAGTCTTGCCTTTACAATACTTCCTAGTGTAGTTGCCTAAGGTTTAGAACAAGTGTGCAGGATGAATCAGGATACCAGATGTTACAAATATAACCTAATTGATCTCCTTCCTTTGAATCAGGGCTGCTTTCTGAAAAATTAGAGTCTCTCTTATTTGATCTAGAAACTCCCAACCTTTCTCTTATAGTAAGCTTTCCTTTTGCATCTGGTTTCCACACTTTGCTTGTCACAGTGGTCCTTGGGTATTCAGTGGTAGACTGGCCCAGGAGGCTAGAGGCCACCTTTTCGTTATGTAGAGGACACCATCATTACCAGGGATCGTTATTAATGCAAGTCCAGGGTCTGTAGAAGCTGGGTCCCCCTGCCACCCTGTGCTTGTAAGCCTGGTGGTGGGTGGTGGCATTATCCCCATTATCCTCTCCACCCTGGGGCTGTCTGGAGCTGCACTATCTGCTAGCAGAAGAGAGTGGGTACGAGCATGGTCCATTGAGTCATATCAGGCAATAACCATGCATTAAACTTTTTTTAGTACAACCATCGTCTTCGTGGTGTAGCAAAGTCAGGTGGTACCCGGTGCAGAACATTTCTTGTCACCCCCGGCTTGACAAAATGGCAAAAATATGTGTTTAAAACACATATTTTTCCCATTTTGTCACCCTCCTCAGTGATGACACCCGGGGCGGCCCGCACCCCCATTCCTACACCCCTGACTGGGCTGCACTTAAGTGCACAACAGCAGGTGCGTGGCACACAGGATGGTGCCTTGTGCCACCTCCTCATTAAGCACAGGGCGACTGGGCCAGGCTAACCAGGACACACAGGATTCCCCTAGCCTAGGAACCAGGTGTATGTACTCCAATGCTCGGGACTCAACCCTTGTGCAGTGCATCACACCTTACCAGCCTCGCCTTTCACTAGACTTCTGCAGCTGCTTCTTAGAGCTGGGAGAGGGGAGGAGGTACGAAGAAAGTTCAGACTTCGAGAGCTCAGGTTTTCTGAAATGCTCTTTCTGAGACTGCACCATTTTCCTTACCCAAATAACAAGGACGTTTCAGCTGTTTGCAGTACGATTTTGTCAAAGGTCTGTGGAGGTGAAAATGTGTTAGAAAGCGACAACAATTCAATTGCCATAGAATGTGATCTATTTGGAATCTGCGGAGGTATTGTTTCTGGGTCAGTGAAGATGACTGAAAGGAGGGTCACACACTGCAAAAGATGCCGTGGAAGAGAAGGCCAGAAGGGCCCATGTCTAATTTACATAATCAATTAAACTTAGATGCATACATTACTTATTTCCATCCCTAACAACGTTTAAGAGGTGCACCAGCAGTAGTGATTTTGGAATTTTAAATTTATCTCTTGCTTGCATTTTTTTCTTCTTCTCTTTTAGAAACGCAAGACGTTTAAATGAAGAGGGAAACGGTTGATTACTCATAGTTAAAACTTCTCCCTTTTCAATGTAGGGAACCATGTAATGACTGTCAGCATGCTTCCTCTTCGATTACACTTTTTTGCAGGGTGGAATCCACCTTCGTTTCATCTTCAACTTCTTAACAAGGCAAATACCCATATAGACATTAGTGGACAAGTCCTCCGTGTAAGCTGGCATCTCCATACCAAAACATGCCATTTCCAAGGCATGATTGGATTGGCTATGTGCGACTCTGGCTTATTCTCAGTGGGCGGGATACTATGGTAGCTTTCAGCGGAGAATAGGCTGCCATGACCCCACCGTTTCCCCCATTGCCAATCCTGCAAGAACTATTGACTGCAGTTAAATACTGGATTTTGGCAGCCCAAGAGAGCTATCTCATTTGTACCAATGTATTGAAGAGTTCCTCTTTAGTTGGCGCTATGGCATCTGGAAGGTGGACCAGGTTTCATGAATCGTGTTTCTGCATCTAGCATTTATCAAGGTCGTCATGAATATCCCTGCCCTGCACAGCAGTGCAGTCAAAGCACAAGAAACCCCACCACTGCCAGTGGCCTGTTTTACTAAAAATCACACCATCACTGCATACGTCCCGCAGGTGCTGCAGTATATCCATATGCAGTCTCGGCCCCTAGATGATATGAGATTCATGTGTGCTTGGTCATGCAGATGTCTCAATTCACTTAGCTCTCCTATGTTTCCAATCTCTAGACCCACACGAGCCTGATGATGGTTGAACTATCCACATTCTCCGAAAGTGTTCTTCTCTACCCTTGAAATGGGCTTGGGCTTCCCATGGTCACATGCCCTTCAAGGACCCTAGAACAAGAACATAGTGGCACAGTAGAATACCTGCTCCTCGGTACGCAGCAATAGGGCATCCTCAAGGTGAGACAGAACAAAAACCTAGAATCCCGGAAGAATCTAAAAGGCCTCTAAGGAAAAACTGATGAGAAGGAGTCTGTGGACAAAATGAGTATCTGTCGTGTAATAACCTCCCAAGTAAGAGAGGACTGGTATGAATAATGGAGAGAAAGTATTAGACATTCGTTTTTTTGTTGTTTTAAAAAAAATCTTTTAAAGTAGAAATGTTATTTGGAAAGCATGTAATGATGGGTACTGGTATTCACAATCGTAGGCAGAAACTGGTTAAGACGGTATAAGTAAGCCCATGGTTTATGATGCACTTAAAATGTCTAGTACCTAAAGGTGTGTCGATGTAAACTATCCCTATCCTAGCCTCCTATTAAGTCTCCTTTTAGAGAAAAACGGTAAGAAGGACGTTTAAATAAAAATAGCCAACACAGTGACAAAGAAATGCTTGTTTATTGGCAACTTTACTTACTGTTGTGCCTGAAAATAATGAATCTTCTGTGTGAATGTCTAATAAAAAAAATGGGTTGCCTTGGTAACACAAGCAATTCAAAGATTTAGCAAGGCGCAGGAGAGCGGGCAGAGGAGGCGGGGAGGCTGTCGTGATTCACTGATTAGGCTGGAGAGTTCAACAGACAGATTGTCGTGGAAGCCAGAGAGACTGCGTGTATATTTGGGAACCAAAGCAGCCTGGCTCTAAAGCATCCCGCGCCTGCGTAACGGCGTAATTTGCCCTTTTCAAATTAAAAGCATGCAGTCTAGTCTGCATTATTGATCCGGCGCAGGGAGCGAACACATTTCGCGGTGTATCATAACACCTGACAGGAGTTCAAAGGCGACAATTGCACAGCGCCAGTAGAGCGTATCGCATGGAGGGGGCATCTTGCCCTTGAGAGAGCGTAAACTGACTTAAATGTATGAGTACATCACACTTACCCGTAGTAAGCACAAATCATGAGGAGAAATGCCATGAGTGCTAATAGTATCTGCAATTATATTTTAAATGTATAGCTAATGTAGAGAGTTAAGTAGAAGTGGAACTAATACAGAAATGTGTGACATTATATGATTTAGTAGATGTGATTATTTCTGAATCCATGTCGTGTAGCTGTTAAAACATAAGATGGTATGTGGTTAAACGCAGAATGTGGTAGGCCTCAGGGCCAGAGCTAAAAGGGAAGATGTTTCTTTTCACGACATAGATTGTATTAATGTTTTGGTCATTGCATTAAATGGGCCATGATTTATAGAGATGTATATTGAATAATAGAATAAGAATATTAATATGCTAATTAATGAAGAAGTTGAATGCTATAGTCATAATGAGAAATATTGTAGGCCTGAAATGTTTTAACGTTGATTTATACGTACATGTCTGGGCTGAGAAATGTTGCAAGCCTTTCTTTTAGAAGTCTATGAGAGTTGGGTTCTTGGCTGCAGATATCAGTCTGCAAAGGAAGAGGGGGGATCCAATTATAAATGAATGAATAGAGGTCTGTTCAGTGGACGGCCTAGACATGGAGGAGGGTTCCGGAATGTTTGAGGGGTATCAGCGGGCCGGAGAAGAGTCTGAGAAGGAAGGTCAACTCTAACGTATGAGGCCCAATACAAAGCATCATGGGAAAAGCCAGAAGCTACACCACGTGAGGGGCGTCTCGCAAGGGGCGTCTCAAATGTTGTTGACTGTTTTGTATTAGGGACAGCACCCCTGGGTGGAGTTAGAGCAGATACCTGAGGACCCTTTAGAGAGCGGATGGGTAGGCAGAGAGGGGTCATGACTGGAGAACTATAGGTTTTCACCAAGAGACTTAGAGTGAGTGACTTCCCTTGGGGGTCATTCACTGCTGACACCTTTGTTAGGTTGGGGCTTGGTTAAGTAGGGATACCATCTAGAGCAGGGTAGGGACAGCCTAACCTGTGCGTTTTCCTCCAACCTAAATGAAGGAGAGATATGCGTCAATGCTGATAGCTTTATTATTCTTAGAACTTGTGTTAGTGATTTCTGTTGCTCGTCTGAGGGCTTTCCGAGAGCACATGTATGTAATTGGACCTGTGTATCTCGTGAATCTCATTCTGAGATGCCTGTATTTGCAGCTTATCATATCTTTACAATAAACTTTTGAAAGCTAGAAGTTGTTTGTGATCTTTGGGAGCAGAGTCCTTTTATTGGGTGAACTAATTTGGAAATAGGTGCACTTTCTTTCCTCACAGACAGGCAACAAAGGTTCAGTCGACCAGATCGAGGTTTGGATCAATAGAGATAAGGTATCGATCAAAATCTCGCCCTTTCAGTTGGTAGCTATAGAGGATGGTTGCCTTCTTGAGGACGGTGACCTAGGCCAGGTTAGCTTACCCCAAGGCCCCTAGAGATCGATGATCGGAAGAACAGCCCGCTGAAGAAGATCCGGATGACGCGAGACAGAAAAAGCAGCAGTATCGGTCGAGAGTGAGTATAAAGGGTTATGCGTGTTAGATTGCGGTGTTTTGTATTGTATCTATGTTGTAATGTCTGGCGGAGTTGAATGTCTGTAGAGTGACTGTGGAACAGGTTGTGAGCGCGCGCAACCGGTGGAAATCTTAAGTTCAAGGAGAGCTTAAGTGGTTCGGGTGTATCGGACACCCAGAGTAATTGTCAACTAGTGTGAAGGGGGTCATGAGGTACCATTGATCACCCGAAAAGACCGAGATAGGGGGACCGTAAGAGTGAGTGCGTGAGTAACGGACGCTGGTCGGAAGTTACTGTGTGTGTAAGCAACCTATCAGAGAGACGATAGACATTTCGTCAGTTTTGTTGACAATTACAGATAGACTGTGGACGTACAGTCGAGAGAAGTGACCGCTTGGTCGGAAGTAGTCATTTTTCGGTGTATGAATGGGACGCATGCATAACCGGGAGACGAGTTGAGAAAGGAGGGGTGCTGCTGCGAAGCGGAGAAAAGTGACGTCAGAAAGTGTCGCGACGAGATTGGCCGACCGGAGAAAGACCGCGCTGTGATAGGCCAGCTAGCAAAAACGTCAGACAGGGTCGCGACGTGATTGGCCGACCGGAGAAAGACCGCGCTGCGATAGGCCAAGCTAGCAAAGCCGCGACAGGATTGGTAGATTGTCATCAGGAAGTAAACAGAGTAGCGAGGCTGGATATTTTGCGCATAATTATGAAGTGTTTTAAATGGCTGAAAGCGGTGTTTAAGAAAGAGAAGCGGGGATCGTATGAAGGGGAAGAAGCCCCGCCGGAGGGTACGCCAGCTCGTTATATGGCAGTGAATGTTGGGCTGCATACGATCCTTTGGATATCAGAGTGGAGTAAGATTACTGAAGGAAATGAGGAACTGACGTTCCCGAAGTACGGGACGTTCAGATTAGAGGTGTTACATCGATTAAAATCAGTCATGACCTCACTGAGACCCTTGCCTAGACCGACCCAGTTTGAAGCTCTTGATGCATGGATTAGGGCAGCGCATGAAAAGAATATGAACAGACGACAAGAAAGGGTGAAGCGATCGGTAAGGGCAGTGCAGGATGCCAGGTGGGATGCGGATGCTAAAAGATGGAGAGTGCATAACATGGAAATAAATAAACTGTACCCAGTGTTAGAGGTGCCCGTAAATAAAAGCCCCCTAGAAGAAGATGATGAGAGCGAAACAGAGGACAGCCTGATAAACAGATTACTGACAGACAGGCCACCCCCGTATAATAGAGCAGGGGGAGAGGTCGAGCATACTGAAGGAGAGAAGGGGAGCAATGCAGGAGAGCATAGACCGCTTCCCAGTTCAGAGTGGGATCCTGAGGCAAAGAAAGAGCTGTCCCAGCCTAGTCAGGTGCAACAGGTAGTCGGGAGGTTTGTGGTACAAAGAGCGCCGGAAACGGAAAGCGCCACATCCTACCCATTACCAGATGCACTACAGGTACCTGTTACCATAGGTCCTATAATATCGATATATGACCAAGAGAGAGCAAGAGGGGAAGAACGGGTACGGAAGGACAGAGAAAGAGCAGAGAAGGCAAGAAGGAACGATACGATCAATTCCCCAAGTCAGAGGCCGATACCAAGAGAGTGGAGCACCCCGATGCACACAGCAGGAGACCCAGGAGGAGATCCTGGGGGCCCTAGATGGCCAATGGATCTGAGGGGATCTGGACGAAAATCCTTTCAAGAGCTAAATGAGTACATGAAGCAGTGGGATGAGGCAGTGAAGGCTCAAAAGAGCATCAATGCTGCGGAAGCTGAAAGGGAAAGTCAGGACAGCCGAGCTCGGACTCACTGCGGGGCTGGGGAGAGCAGCCCGGAGTGGGACTGTAGAGAGAGAGAGAGTAGGGGAGTCACCCATTGGGCCCGGAGGGGAGATAGAACAGACCTGGAAAACGGGGGCCCCGGGAGTGGAGGGGTGGCGCGCCCAATACTCAGTGAAGAGGAGAGGAGAGCGCAAGAGTACAGAAACAGCTCTAAGTGTCCACACTGTGTACCTGGCACCAGAGAACTGAATGGGAGTTGTGAGAGGTCGCACCATAGTCCCTGTGATGACGGAAATAAGCGCAGCCCAGGGAATATGGGGAACCAGGAAGGATCGTATCGGATACTAAGCGATACTAGGCAAAGGGAGAGTAGAGACCAGAGGGAAGATAACAGAGAGGTGTGCGGTGAGAGGAGAGAAGAAGAAGAGAGTGGGCAGAGCAAGAGTAGGGGTAACAGGCCCGTGTTCCATCACCTTCCAAGATCGGATGGCCGAGCATGGGACCTGGAGAGATGGGAGCAAGGGAGACCACCCATTAACTCTCCCGAACCCAAACGTAGAGCTCGAAGTTGGGATGGTAGGGAGACCAGTGAGCCCCCTTCGAAAGACATATTGCGAGCTGAGATAAAAGCCAAGAGACTTGATGTCACCAGTTTAAGGTCAGACCTGGATGACATGGTAGATGGTACCCTGCCTTTGGAAAGAATGGAAATGTATGAACAGGATGAAATACTGTATATGGCAAAGGACATTACTCGAAAAGCGAGAGCAGTCCATGAGAAGTTAGTCGAACTAGCAGGCAAATATATGGTGGACTTGTCAAGAACCAAAGCATTACAGGGTAACCACAGGCTACATTATACAGATCGAGACCTAGATGAGAGGAGAACGATTGGGCTGAAAACGCATATAAGGGAACTGATTGCTGGAATAAGGACATGGAGGGCACTAGATAAGTGGGAAGAGAGGTGGTCCAAGAAAGGGACCGGCAGGAGAAGCACGCTTGGTATGACACCAGGACAGCAGGGAATAGAAGCTTACCCTTTGCGTGAAGTTGCAAATGGGAACTATGTCCATGTCCCTTGGAGTAGGGGAGATTTAGCTGCTTTTACCACCTCTTTCCCCAAATTACGTGAAAACCCAGTGGAGTGGTACAAGCAAGTGGAGAGATTTGTAAAAATCTCAAAGGTCCTTTGGATAGATCTGAACACGCTGTTTGACATTGTAGTACCAGGAGATCTGTGGACAGCATGCAAGGTTAGCGCTGAGTGGCCCACAACGGAGCCAGAGAGAGATGCTAAGACTAATGGGCCGTCCGAGATTGTGATGGCAAAATTCGAGAGAGTGATGACTTGGCTGAAAGAGAAAGTGCCAATGCAAGACATAGATTGGGTCAGAATAGACCGAACAAGACAGGAACCCAAAGAGACAGTTCACGAATATTACGAGAGATTGCTGAAGGCGTTTAAACAGTATAGCGGCTTGGATGTAATGGATCCAAAAGACATAGGGCAATTTGTGTCCAAGTTCGTCTTGGGACTGAGACCGGATATTAGTTTAATGATTCAGCAACACTCGATTTGTTGGCAAACTAAACCTCTAGACGAAATACTGAGATATGCCAGGTACTGCTGTGATGAGATAGATTCCAAGGCTAAGAAACTAAAAGAAAAGTTGATGGTGGTACAGATGCAGACAGCAGGAAAGGGGGGACAACAGCAACAGCAGCAAGGAACAGGTACAGGAGGAAAGAAGCAGTACAGTCAGAACAAGGGCAATGAGGAGAGTTCCACCTTTAGACCCAGAATAGATATAGCTGCCTTGAAGAAAACGACTAGGTGCCACCAGTGTAACGAGGTGGGGCATTGGAAACGCGAGTGCCCCTACAATGTAGAGATAGGAGAGCAAGAGGAAGAGGAGGAAGAGGTCCAAAGCGCACCTACAAGAGGGGTGACGCCATACCAAGGAAAGGTGCTCAAAGGGGGGGGGGCTCCTCCCCGAGCCCAGTTCCCGCAACCTCCTCGAGTAGGGAGTATGGGTAAGACCTATAGACAAATGCCCCTGTTTGTGGAAGGGGAAGAGTGCTATTATGTGGACCCATTAACCGGACAGAGAGTGGAAAGAGAAGACTGCACCCTCGGGGCAGCCTTGGAGGTGGACCAGAGGGGACCCTATGTTGAAGCAGAAGTAGCAGGGTGCCCTACGACATTTCTGGTGGACACAGGAGCCACTAGGTCCACGATCAGATCAGCTGCAGTTCCAGACCTGCCCATGTCTGGAGAGACCATACAGGTGGTAGGGGTCGCAAACAGGAGAATAACCAGCCAATTGACAGAACCGGTACAGGTGAAAATAGGGAAGTACAGCGATGAGCACCAGTTTGTGGTTTGCGATTCAAGTCCTGTGTGTCTGCTAGGGAGAGACCTGTTGTGTAAATTGAATTGTACTATATATTGTACACCTCAGGGAGTGGAGGTATTGACCAATGATGATGACGCCGATTTCAAAGTTGCAAACTCAAGAATATGCGTGGAGCTGTACCCTACTTTAACAGTAGATGAGCTCCCCTGGGACTTGAGAGAGACAGTGGCACCAGAAGTATGGGATTTCACTGGGGAAGAGATTGGATTGGTCAAAGGGGTGGACCCAGTGAAAATTGTAGTGAAACCGCATGCTGAGTTCCCCAGAACACCCCAATATAAATTGACTCCTGAAACGATTGCAGGCATAAAACCCGTGATCGAGTCCATGATTAAACAGGGAATACTGAAAGAAATCGTGGGTAGTCCATGCAACTCCCCGATTATGGGTCTCCAGAAACCAAATGGGAAATTTCGGATAGTGCAGGACCTTCGAAAGATTAATAACATAGTCGTTTCGTGTTGTCCAGTGGTACCGAATCCATCAGTGATACTGTTTCAGATTCCATTCCAAGCTGAGTGGTTCACTGTGATCGATCTTTGTCAGGCTTTCTTTTCGATCCCTCTGGACGAAGAGAGCCATTTTCTTTTCGCATTTAAGCTGGAAAATCGCGTCCTAACATGGTGTCGTATCCCTCAGGGGTATACAGAGAGCCCATCGATCTTTAACCAGCTTTTGAAGAAAAATCTTGAAAGTCTAGTGCTGCCCCAGAAGTCAGTTCTGGTCCAGTACATAGACGACCTCCTTGTGGCGTCAGAAACAGAAGAAGCTTGCAGGGAGGACTCCATTGCTTTGTTAAATCATCTAGCTGCCAATGGGCACAAGGTGTCCCCGGGAAAATTGCAGTACTGCCTGACAGAAGTGCAGTACTTGGGACACAGAATAGAGAAAGGCAAACGAAAGGTGTCACCAGACAGGATAGAGGCGATCATGAAAATGAATGCGCCTAAGACACAGAGAGAGGTCAGGATGTTCCTAGGGATGGTGGGTTATTGCCGACAGTGGATCGTGAACTTTTCACTGAAAGCAAAGCCCTTGCAAAAACTGACGCACAAAGAGGTGAGTGATCCGGTACCATGGGACAAAGACTGTTTGATGGCGTTCTTACAGCTGCGAGAGGACCTGTGTCGTGCTCCGGCATTGGGAATGCCTGATTACAATAAACAATTTTTTCTTTACTGTTGTGAGAGAGAAGGGTGCGCGTTGTCTGTGTTAGTCCAAATCCATGGGAATGCCCGTAGACCAGTTGCTTATTTCTCGGCTACTTTAGACCCAGTAGCCGCAGCGTTGCCCGGATGTCTCAAATCCGTTGCTGCAACGGGTGTCAGCATTGAGAGATGTGAAAATATCGTCATGGGGCACCCGTTAGAGGTGTGCGTGCCCCATTCTGTTGAACTGTTGATGACCAGGACCAAAACACAGCATCTGACCAATAGCAGGCTCACGCGCTATGAGCAAGTTATTCTTGCTGCAGAGAATGTGACCCTCAAGAGATGCTCTGTTTTGAACCCTGCTACCTTGATGCCACTTCCAAATGATATTGAGGATGATGATGAATATACAGACCATGACTGTCTCGATGTGACTGAACTATGCACCAAACCCAGACCCGACATCGTAGATGAGCCACTGACTGACCCAGATGAAATTTTCTTTGTTGATGGCTCATGTGTAAGAGACGAAGTTGGGCAGTTGAGAGCAGCTTATGCTGTTTGTACAATTACTGGAGTTGTGGAAGCTGGGTGCCTGGAAGGAGTACACTCCGCTCAGGTAGCCGAGATTATTGCCCTGACACGTGCTTGCTTGGCAAGCAATCAAATTCGAGTCACCATATACACCGACAGCCAATATGGGTATGGGGTAGTTCATGATTACGGGCAGTTATGGTCTCAAAGAGGGTTCATGACCTCTTCAGGCTCTCCCATTCGCAATGGAGAGTTTGTGCGCCTGTTGTTAGAGGCATTGCAATGCCCAGCAAGTATCGCAGTTGTAAAGTGCACCGCACATACCAGAAATGAGGACTTTGTTTCGAAAGGCAATAGATATGCTGATGAAGTTGCGCGGTATTGCGCGGAACAAGGTTACTCTTTCACAGAGGTGGAAGTGGGTGGAATAAATGTAAGAACTGAATTAGCCATGATACTGGAAACTGTTGATACTTGGGATGAACTGTCAACCATGCAAGAAAATGCTCCTGATTCTGAAAAAGAAACATGGGAAAAGGCAGGATGTGTAATGGGTGAGACCCATTTTTGGGTCTCAGCAGACGGCAGAGCAGTGTTGCCCAATGAGATGGTGAGTCCAATGGCTAGACTCATACATGGTCCCGTACACTTAGGGAGAGATGCTATGCTGAGAGTGTTTAGGCAAACTTGGTACAATCCTAAGTTTAGAATAGCAGCAGAAGCAGTGTGCCAGCGTTGTGTGACCTGCCAGCAGCTGAACGTAGGGAAAAGAACACCAGTTGCACTAAGTCACATAGGAAGGTCTGGAGGTCCATTCAATCGAATGCAGATAGATTTCATTGAAATGCCAAGATGCAACCGCCTCCGCTATGTCCTGGTGATTGTTTGTGTGTTCTCCAGATGGGTTGAGGCATACCCTACACGTAGGTGCGACACCCTCACAGTGGCCAAGTTACTGCTCAGGGAACTCATTCCTCGCTTCGGGGTGCCGGCCTTTTTGGAATCAGATAGGGGAACGCATTTTAACAGCGAGCTTGTGAAGATGGTTTGTGTAGCGCTAAATATTGATCAAAAGTTGCATTGCAGTTACCGACCCGAAGCCTCAGGAATTGTGGAGCAGATCAATGGCACTATCAAGGCCAGAATAGCAAAAGTTTGTTCCTCAACGACCCTGAGTTGGCCTGATGCCCTGCCATTGGTTCTCATGAGTCTTCGTAGTACCCCAGACAGAAGGACAGGGTTGTCACCACATGAGGTGTTAATGGGGAGAGCAATGAGGCTGCCATCTGTCCCAGCTACTGCACTGTTAAATATCACAGATGATATGATCCTGGACTATTGTAAGGGGCTGTCTGACGCCATGCGTTCTGTGTCCCTTCAGGTGCAGGCTGCCGAGGTTCCAGCGTGCCAGGGCCCGTGCCATGACCTGTACCCTGGGGACTGGGTCCTGGTGAAAAAACATGTGAGAAGAAGCTGCTTGGATATTCGTTGGCGTGGGCCCTTCCAGGTCATCCTGATCACGAACACAGCTGTGAAGGTGGGAGGCCTGCCCAATTGGATCCACGCGTCACATACGCGAAGGGTTCCAGCACCTCGGGAAGAAACAGCTCCTCTCTCGGATGGACGTCCAGAAGAGGACCGAGAAGCCATAGAGGGGGCTAGCCAAGCTGTAGAGGTGCCAGCGGAAGCAGGGAACGAGTCTGACCAAGCTGAGGACGGTCAGTACAACAGCGAAACAGAAGACGCTACAGAAGGAGAAAGTAGCTGGGAATACGAGTCAGACCCTGACAGGTCTGAGAGAGAGCGAGAACAGACCAGAAGGAGAAGGAGTAGAAGGGCACGTGGAGAAGCTAATTGGCCGCAAAGAAGGAGCTCTAGCCTGAGGTCAACTCCAGAGTTAACCCTTCCTCCGATATCAGAAGACTCAGACCCAGAAGAAGGTGCTCAGGGCGCTGAAGCACCGGACCGAAGAAGGTCAAGAAGAGTGCGTGTGCCTAACAGAAGATACTCCACACCTGAGTGGACATATCTGGCGACAAATGTCTGTGAAACCGGAGACAGGGAGGATCCGAGCGGTGGTGGTGTCCAGTTCTGAGCCCATTATCACCGTGGAAATACGACTGTTGGTACCCGGTGTCGAACAAGAAGGGTCACTAACATTCATGCTCCCCAGACCTCCCCGCCTCAGCAAGTTAAAACACATGTTCCTTACAGAATTGCAATTCCCCGATTTTGGTACAACGATAACAGCACATGAAGAGCACAATCTTCGTTTGGAAATACTGAACTATGCTATTGAAGCTGCAACCACAAACCTGATAGTAGACTGTTAAAGGACTTTGTAAATAGAGCAAGCAGAAAAAGAAGATTACCTAGCGCCCAGGAAGCAGAGAATTTTAGGGAACTTCCCTTGAGTTGATGGAGAAGGGCTAGGGTTGTCTTTTTTGAACTGTTAAAGGACTTTTGCGAAGAAGGTTGTCAGCCTCCAGTTGTGTGGATTCGAAAGACAAAAGGATTAAAAGAGACTGTAAAGGAACGAGAGGAAAAGAACTTTTTGCTAAAGATAAGAGAGAGCCATATTGTCTGACGAAATGGAGGCCGGCACCCCGAACCGCAGAGCTAAATGTATAATAGGTACACTAATAGTAGGAGTGATAATATTAATAGCTTTAGTGGTAACAATTTCTTATGTAAAGGGACATGAAGAAGAGGCAAAGGTAACTGATGTGAAATCTGTAGAAACGCTTACACCTACTGTTGCTGGTGAGAAAAGGGAAAACACTCAAGAGAAAGCGTTATTGGCTGCAGAGGCCCGCAGGTTACACGTAGATGAGTCCCAAGGAGACTTTAGGTCAAATGCTTATGCTAAACTCTTATATGAATACGTGGATGCCATGGAGGTTAAGGATTGCTACGTCTGCATGCAGTTGCCGGCGTCTGTAGATGAGGGAATTCGATATCATCACCTCCCGCTGACATATGGCATTACATGTAGCTTATTGCTTAGTATATTTTATGAGAGAGATAGTTTCGAATACTATTTCTCCAATTATGATTCAGTGTTGCCAGAAGTCCCAAATTATAAGCAGATGAACAAATGGGACTACTGGAAGAGTGAAGACAGATTGGCCAAGTTCTTCATTCCTTGGATTACCTTAGATACTTCACATGCCCGTAGAAATAACCTGACATGCAAGGTGTCAGAAGTCGAGAAGAAGTTCATAGGGCAGGTGGATGATCGTTACAGGAGACAAAAGATTTTGAAAAAATCAGGACAATGGAGAACAGATTGGACCGAGGAAGAGAAGGCACACAAGAGAAAGGGTAGTAGTGGTCCAATAGCTTTAGATAAAACGCAGAGAGGAAAGCTATGTCTTCACCGAGCCAAAACGTATTATGAAAATGTATACGTGGGTGAAGTTGACTGTGAACATGCTTTCAATCTAGAGTACTATACTAAGGATTTCCTAAAGGGAATGCAAGTGATTCCAAATGTGTATTTTGTATGTGGAAGAAATGCCTACGTGAGACTACCCGATAATTGGTATGGATCATGTTACCTAGCAATTGTCTTCCCCAAAATATATCATGCACAAGATTTAGTGATCATTGAGGGCAAGACATCTTCGAGGGGAAGGAGAGATGTAGGCGATGCAGAAATGGTTGGAGATGTCTTTGGAGCTATGTTCCCTCTTTTGGGAGTAATCCTTAATGATGTTAAAATTAGACGACTGGCAACAGTTGTCGACAGGTTGTCTGCCAGCACAGCTCAGTCCCTAATGCTGGTAGAAGGAGAGATGCAATCGATAAGGGCTATGGTTCTTCAGAACCGTCTTGCATTAGATGTCCTACTAGCAAAAGAGGGCGGAGTCTGTAAGGCTTTGAAGGTCCAGGAATGCTGCACTTACATTCCAGACAATTCGAAGCCCCTTGAGAAGGTTATTAAGAACATAACTAATATTCACAAGGAGATCGAAGACTTAAGTAGAGAAAATGTCTGGGAAAAGGTGGGCCACGGAATGAGTACAGTTGGAGGGTGGTTTTCCACCTTAGGCAAAAGCTTTGTTTGGTACATCCTAAAACCTATCATCATAATATTGATCTGTGGGATTATATTGTGGGGATTGGTGAGGGTATTCAAATGGTACAGAGCAAGAAGGTCAGAAAGGGCCCAAAGAGAACAGCTGCAGAGATTGGCTGCCATACAAGATAATCAGTACAGGAGTCTGAGGGCTCTGGAAGCGCAGAGAATGCCAGCAATAACTGCAGTCTAAATGTTAGTGATGACCCCGAGAGGTCATCAAAGGGGGGAACTGAGAGAGCGTAAACTGACTTAAATGTATGAGTACATCACACTTACCCGTAGTAAGCACAAATCATGAGGAGAAATGCCATGAGTGCTAATAGTATCTGCAATTATATTTTAAATGTATAGCTAATGTAGAGAGTTAAGTAGAAGTGGAACTAATACAGAAATGTGTGACATTATATGATTTAGTAGATGTGATTATTTCTGAATCCATGTCGTGTAGCTGTTAAAACATAAGATGGTATGTGGTTAAACGCAGAATGTGGTAGGCCTCAGGGCCAGAGCTAAAAGGGAAGATGTTTCTTTTCACGACATAGATTGTATTAATGTTTTGGTCATTGCATTAAATGGGCCATGATTTATAGAGATGTATATTGAATAATAGAATAAGAATATTAATATGCTAATTAATGAAGAAGTTGAATGCTATAGTCATAATGAGAAATATTGTAGGCCTGAAATGTTTTAACGTTGATTTATACGTACATGTCTGGGCTGAGAAATGTTGCAAGCCTTTCTTTTAGAAGTCTATGAGAGTTGGGTTCTTGGCTGCAGATATCAGTCTGCAAAGGAAGAGGGGGGATCCAATTATAAATGAATGAATAGAGGTCTGTTCAGTGGACGGCCTAGACATGGAGGAGGGTTCCGGAATGTTTGAGGGGTATCAGCGGGCCGGAGAAGAGTCTGAGAAGGAAGGTCAACTCTAACGTATGAGGCCCAATACAAAGCATCATGGGAAAAGCCAGAAGCTACACCACGTGAGGGGCGTCTCGCAAGGGGCGTCTCAAATGTTGTTGACTGTTTTGTATTAGGGACAGCACCCCTGGGTGGAGTTAGAGCAGATACCTGAGGACCCTTTAGAGAGCGGATGGGTAGGCAGAGAGGGGTCATGACTGGAGAACTATAGGTTTTCACCAAGAGACTTAGAGTGAGTGACTTCCCTTGGGGGTCATTCACTGCTGACACCTTTGTTAGGTTGGGGCTTGGTTAAGTAGGGATACCATCTAGAGCAGGGTAGGGACAGCCTAACCTGTGCGTTTTCCTCCAACCTAAATGAAGGAGAGATATGCGTCAATGCTGATAGCTTTATTATTCTTAGAACTTGTGTTAGTGATTTCTGTTGCTCGTCTGAGGGCTTTCCGAGAGCACATGTATGTAATTGGACCTGTGTATCTCGTGAATCTCATTCTGAGATGCCTGTATTTGCAGCTTATCATATCTTTACAATAAACTTTTGAAAGCTAGAAGTTGTTTGTGATCTTTGGGAGCAGAGTCCTTTTATTGGGTGAACTAATTTGGAAATAGGTGCACTTTCTTTCCTCACAGACAGGCAACAAAGGTTCAGTCGACCAGATCGAGGTTTGGATCAATAGAGATAAGGTATCGATCAAAATCTCGCCCTTTCACCCTTCTTAAACGCACACATTTTGTCAATCCTTTCAAGTTGACAATAATTGATGGGCTTTAAACGGGAATGTTGTGTCACCAGGGCCCAGGTACTGAAATGATTTAACACTCCAATTCTCCCCACACACCTGATACTTTGCCCTGCGCGCTGAGCTGCAACAAGAGAATGTATCAGCCGCTGCCGTTTCCCGACCTTTCGTAACATAACAACTTGCGCTTCTGACACACGCCGTAAAAACACTGGAAGTTGTCCGTGGTAGGACGGGAGATTATTAAAATCTTAAATCACGAGGTTCTGCCGGATCTTCCTTTCCAGGCCGTCGAGCGCCCCGAGTAGGAGGCACCTGCTGCAGTACGACATAACTCTTCTTAAGCTTCCATCTTGTAACGCCAGTATCCAAAGTTCATTTCTCTGGGGCGCCATTTCGCGCTGATTTACCCCTCCCCAGGGGCGCGCGGCCTGGCTGAGAAAATCACTGCTAGGAGCTGTAGGAATAGAATAACTGCTCATCAAGCGGTAAATGCTTTTCGAAATACGTTGCCTTTTCTCATTTTTGGTAGCTTGGAAGTCTGCTCATGCATTTGATTTTGATTACTCAGAATTTCAAGTGATGGGGTGTTGCTTTTTACTCATCATTTAATGTGTGACAACAGACTCATTGCTCTGTTTGAAATACTTTTCATTCACGTGGTGAGTTCTGGGGACGTTTAATTCCTTTGAAAGCCTCAGACAGCGTCTTCTTATAGTCATCTTACTTATATCTGTTATCTCTCTCTTTTCTTGTATGCAGTGATGTTTTCAGATTTTGTGATTTAAAAAAGTCACGGCAACTCAATATTGAGTGATTAGACCACAGAATCGAGGTCCAGGAATCCGGTGCAGACTCTCCAAGGGCTATACCTACTATGAATATTCAGTGGTTTCAAGCGAATGTCTTATATTCTAAAGAAAGTAGTGGGGGATATGTACAATGAAGTGGCGGAGCGTGCCGTTAGCCTCCTTGGCTTAACGATATGCTCGGCCACTTATGAAACGCAAGCCTGCACCATATTTACAAGTATGTGGTGCAGCCTTGCATTTCCCCCTGCGATGGTGCGAAGTCTAGCAACTTAGCGCCAACGCAGGCACCCTTGCACCAGAGTGCAAGGGTGTCTGTGTGCAGGGGAGGATTGTTTATGTGTGGGAAGGTGTCCCTTCCTGCACATAAGCAATTCTAAAATGCCATTCTGTCACTTTCATGTGTGCCGCTTCATGCTTCATTTTTTTGTTAAAGATTTATTTATGTACAGGAAGGGACACCTTCCTGTACATAAACAAACCATGTCATTTTGATTTTCCATGTGTGCTGCACAACGCAGCACACATGGAAAAAGAAAAAATACATTTCTCCTCATTTCACCAACTTAAGATCAGGTTTTCCTGGTCTTAATTTTGGCACTGCCTCCAATGTACGCCACCCTTGTTGATAGGGGGCAGCATCAAAAACAATGGGTGGAGAGGTGGAATGGCCACCACAACACCCACTGCATGCCCCTTTCACGCTAACCATAGTGTGAAAGCGGGCCTTTAGTACATGGCAGCGTTAAGCCACGTTAAGTGGCTTAACGCTGCCTTGTACATAAGGCGCAGCCCCTATCGCCACCACAGTGTCCGTAAAAGTGACGTTGTGGTTGCAATAGGGGCTTGTACATATTCCCCAGTATCTCTTCAAACATGGCTTTGTCAGCCACAGGCAGACAGCTCAACAAACACAGATAGGAAGGTAGACAATGTAATCTGTTTCACCTAAGTACTAAGATCTAGATCCCTTTAGTCGTGGAATGACTTAATGACATCTAGTACAACCATCAGGACTATTAAAGCCGCACCCTCTTTTTGAATGCACCTCATGCAAAGTTGTGATCACAACACCACAATTAGATAGAGTCTTGCGGACAAAACCTATTGAGAGTTGTGTATGCTACTTTAAGCTATTTAGTTGGTACCCCTGACATTGCCCTTGCTACTCCTTGTTTGACATATTTTGAAGGCAGCAGCAGGTACAAAAAAGTAACAGGCTCAGCAGTGTTTACCTTCTCTATTTTGCACTCCTTATACTTCCCCAGCCCTTGAGAAGGAAAGTGAAGGCTGGTGAGAGGCTAAGAGTGTGATAATGCACTAAATATTTGACGCCTGTCAGGAGATGTCATTTCCTTTGGCACTGGTATTCCGGTGAATTCACGTCAGTGATGGGCCAGCACCAGTGTCTTTATAAAAGACTGCAGAGAAGTGGCTTTACATCATCTGCATTCAACAAATGAGTGAATTAACTGCTGTGCACGTCTGGGTTGGTAATCCTTTGCTCTCACTCACCCCAATGCACCTTGGCAAGTCTGTAAATCTTCATTGCCACTAGCTTACCCTGCACATCAATTGTAATCAGTGCTTTAAATGGACAAAAATAAGTGCAGGTACTCATCATAAGGAGGGATAGACTGCGGGTGGAGTTTGGGGCAGAGTTTGGGGCGGGTATAAGGGTGCCGCTAATGGCGGAACAAGGGGCGGGGCTGTTTTTTACTTTTTCAAGCTTTTTATGCAAGAAATCTGCATGCATTGTTAGAAAATCAGATGTATTTTTCCATTAGTTTTATACACTAATAACCATTTATATAGCACTTACCAATCAGTGTTTATTACCACCCAAAGTAACCCTTTTTCTTCAACCTTAAAAAATTAAAAGATTATGGAAAAAACCAGTAAGGTTCTATATATATGCCTTGTTGTTGAATGCAGGTCATTGCTGTAGCGGCACAATTAACTAAGATATATGCCAAGGATGTTAACTTGTGACCTACAAGGAAGACATGGATCTATGCAACAAAAGCATTATCCCACGTAGCTATCTACATAAATAAAATCATAAAAAATGTCTGATCTACATGTTGCATGATGTGCTTTCCAGTAGGCACAATGACCCTCTATCCAATTCTATAGTGAGTGCATACCCACCAGTTATTCATTTTATTGCTCCTCATGGTGTCCCAATCTTTCTTACTTATGATCGCGACCCTGGCTCACAGGCAACAGAAACTTGAAAAAATGCTTCTATGTGTTTTGTAGACGCGTAATATCAAGTATTTGACTTTTACATAATGCTCAACACCTGTCTTGTGATAGATGTACTGGCGAATTTGCGTAAAAGAGTCTAATGGCAGTACTTTACATATAGCGATTTCTGCTATAGAAGTGTCATTGCAGCCCACTGTTTTTTTATTTTGTTTTTTTTTTGTCCTCATTTGCCTTCTCTTCCAAACAAGGGCAATACCAACCACCTGCAGCCCAGTGTTTTTTGTGAACAGTGCCTCTCACACCTTCGCCCATTAGGTTTTATAGCCACCTCTCAGCGCCCGCTGTGCAAGAACAAAGGATAAACTAACCTCTCTGCAGCCGCACCTCTGCTCTGATGGCTTCCAGAGCAGTACAGGCATATCAATGTGTACTGGTGTCAAGAGCAGCTGTCTTTTGGCCCAGTCTGGGCTCCCATGATGACTAATAGCTGCTGCCGAGGTGATCGATAAACCGAGTGACATCGGCGTCAAAGGCAGCCCCTCGTGAGTACCGGTACTGTCCTTGATCGAGCAAAAGTGCCGGTACTCAACAACAGTAAATGATAAAGTGCCGGTACTGAGTACCGGTGAGTACCGGCCCATTTAAAGCAATGATTGTAATGGTAAAATCAACTCAGTAGAAAATGAGGCCATCACAGAAGGCAAGCAAAACACAACTTTGAACAATAAGGTGGACTGGAGATACAAAGTCCATTATGCTGCAATGACTGAAAGAACATCATTGGCTTCAAAGCAGTGAAAGAGTTAAACCTTAAATAGCACAGATCAGCGGGAAAGTACTGCAGAGCTTTACATTTTCCAATTCTGTAAACAAATAATTTATTTACAAACTCTCACAATGATGAATTATCTAAAACACATGATCATAAGCCTGCATGGCTTCTGAAAGCTACAACTTTGTTTTCTGTTTATTAGGTGAAATCCTGTAGCATTTGGAAGACTGGTGTGTGCCTTAAAGTGCAGGGAGGAAAGACTCTCACTTTAGAGACTCACATTTCCTTGCCTCCTGCCCTGTCAAGTCTGATCAAGCACCTGGTAGCCCCATGTAGACTTAAAGGCTGGGTTAAATCGTTATAAATAACGAATCCCACTGTTGAGCAGTAACTCAGGTCAGCATCAACATAAGAGCAAAGAAACCCCTCATAATTTGGAGGAGTGTTCCAATTGTGAAACTAGTGCTACCTCACTAGTTGAAAAATTATTACAGTTAAGACTTCACTTCATTTCTTGTGACTTATGCCTCTGATGATAAACAGTGCCCACTTTTCAGAGCTCAACACAGCAGCAAAAAATGTAGAAACAGATAATATTGCTGCAGTGCGCCTCCAGGAGGTTATTTGTTCCCAAATCTCTTTCCCTGAATCCTATCATAGATCCATTTCAATGTGGATAACATGATACTTAAAATATATAAATATACACTGTAGTGTGTGTGAAAACGGAAAGACAAAGGTTTGAATTATGGGGTGGCAACTAACAGGTTCACTCATCGATTAAATTATCACTATTGCATTGACTGACACATTTAATTATTATATATGTTGCTATTGTCAGAGGTTCTTTAAAGCAATGGCGGGAATTAGAATGACTCCACCTTTAGCCACTTACTCCAGTCCTGGGCTAGTGTAAAAACAAAACAAAATGGGATTTATGTTTGAGCTTGGATCATTGAAAACCCATGGTGGTGTACGCAACAAAGGTCAGGTACTAGACGGTTACCATGACATGCACAAGTAGTCTTACCCGCCACTGCACGGCAATGTGTCATTTTCCTCATTGTCAACATGTTTTCAGCATAAAGCATATTTTTCTGCTCGGATATTAGAGAATTTTCATACGAGCAAATGCTACATAAACCATCAACCATCAACCATCAACCACGTGCTATTATTGAGTTTTCCACAATGCCTCTTTATTTTAAGACAGAAAGAAATCACTTTGCTTTGTAGTAACTTTCAGCAGCAAGAAGTGTAGTTTGAAGCTGAGGATTTGCTGAGGATGCATCATCGAGAAGAACAGTTAATCACAATTAACACAACATATTTGAATCCATATATTCAAGCCTTTGCTCTATGATTCACTATAGCAACGTGATCAAGGAGTTATTTTTAGTAATTGAGCAGGCTGCTTACATTACATATTATGTCATCCTTATAGAAATTAAAGGTTGAATATTTTGGTGTTTTGAATTCCAAGTCAACGAGAGACCTAGCGTAAAGATGCTATACAGGCATTGGGGTATTTTATTCAATGTACTATGATAGGCATACTAAAACTTTTTGAAGAGGATTGATAGGTAATAAGATGTTTGTGGCAATGACTTGTCACTTTCTCTTTTGACTTCCTAGTCTTTGTTTCTTCTAATTTTCAACTGTGATTAACAAGGATATCTCCCCTTATTAAGTGGCTAGGTAGACCCATGAAAAGTTCTATTCAAAAGTTCGTAGAGAGCATCTTAATTGTCCCAGACCAATACTTTGTGCATCAGGATTTGCTGCTGCTACATCACCACTATACCCTTAGCGATTTGTAGTTGCTATGCCCCACATGGCATTTGGAATGCAATCAACGGAAGATAGATTGTTGTAATGTTGAGATTATCATAAAAGGAATGCCAGTGTGTCAACTCTCAAACTTACACATTTATACGACTAAGATAGAGTTTGAGTTGAGGGATGCTAAAAATGTTATAGTGGCAGTGCTGTAAATTTTCAGTGAGACAAATGCACAAAATCATGTTTCTACTAGCTCCAGAGGGAACTATTGCGGCAACAAAATAGAGACACTGGACTGTAGACTGCGTTAATGATTATAACAACAATAATAATATTAATAGTCAAGTGTTTTTGTATATAGCCTATCATATTCCTATTTTCTGTTTCTAAGATCTGTAAAGCGTTGCTTTTATTATCCAATTTCGTTGTACTTCTAGACAGTGACAATGTAATGCTCTGCAAAAGCATTGCTGTTCATACTACACAAAACAGTTAGTATATAATTTCGTATTGGGCTGCTCTTTTTATTTAGGAAAACCGTCCATGCTAAATAAATATTTTCTTTCGCTATCATTTTGAATCATGAGAGACGTAAGTTGATTAAAATGGTGCGTAGAGCAATGACAACAAGAGAACTCAAAGGTTACATACCATTGGGCCGATGTCGCCTTTTGGTCCCTATGAGAAAAACAAATTCAATAAGGACAACATTAGAAAATAGTATAACATGATAAATGCCAGTTAGACCCTCATTTTGAGTGTCCCGTTAACTCTGGTATGTGTGGAAACTCCTTCTACTGCACATAAGGGAGTTATCAGTTTTTCTGCTCACATCATAGCCCATAGATAATGCAGGGACATGCAGATATTTGTGTCATAAGCACCAAACTCCTCACGTTATTCCCTCAAAACCCATCGTAGATCACAATTATTGCACTTGAAAAATTATGAACATCACGGTGTCAACTGTTATCAGATGCGATTATAGTATCGGCAAACTGGCCACAACTAAGAGGGCCTAATTGTTTTTAAAAACCTCAGTAGTTAAAAAAACACACCCACTCTAAGCATCATCTTCCAATTGACAAATGCACAGGCAAATTGTGGGTTCTGAAATAAAAAAAAAATGCTTTAATTTAACTTGGTGGGTAGAGAAAGTCCAATAAGATAACAAGCCTTATGGCGGCAAGGACAGAAGGCCACTTTTTCCAATTGATACTCTACACACACCGACAGAACCATTGTAGTCACACAAAATGGGCCATCTATTTGACATTGTTAGGACCACTCTCCCTTTCCTTTGCGTTTGGGTATGGACACAGACACGAGCGGGAGTACATGGCTGATTCAATCGGCACTTGATATCATGAACTGAGACACCTTCCAGACTAATTGACGAGATACCGCATTACTTAGATACTTTGGAGTTATTCCCATCGGACTACCTTCATTAGATACGGCCATTTCCACCCCCCGCGGGCCGGTCTCGACTTCCACCGCTCTTTCTAGTTCACAAATAAACAACATGACCTACGGCGACGAAAGCCCCTCCTAAGAAGAGCAATAACTATAACGGTTGCCTGCCCAGTTCCTCGTCCTGATGAAGACCCTGCTGCAAGGGCTGCACTAATCCCTGCGTTACTTTGAGGGTCGAAACGTCGACAACTGCCCTGATATTTGTCAACTCCCTACCTAATTTGACATTATTTGTACTTCTGGAGTATGACGTATGTGTATATCCCCGCATTGAACCATTGGTCCTATTTTTGTATTTGAATTAATATACAAATGAAATTCTGTTACTCAGGTTGATTTTAATGTCACAACTCCCATACCACACCATCCTCACTCAATCACTTCCCCCCTTCCCCCATTGGGCACTGTACAACCTACGATACTTTGTATATTTGTTATACCCATCCTCATTGTGAATTAAAACAATGTGGACTCATTTGGTGTCTTTGTAAATATTTTTATTTGAATGTTATAAAATCATTGCTGTTTTCACACTGGGACCCCTTTCTCTCAGTACGGGTATGGAACTGAGCACTTATTCTGATAAAAGCAGCTCCTGCTGTGCTGAAACACAGAATCCTATACTTACATGTCCCCTCCTCTTTACTGCAGCAAATTCATTAGACTAGGTTAGGTCATTGTCTCATTTTCACTCCACCCCAATCACATGTACAATCAGGCCTGTTCTCTCACACTTCCGCAGCCTACTCATCTGCCACATGCACAATCATACTAAATGATTCAACCTCCCTTACAACCAACATCTGATTCATTATTCATCTACATCAGATATGAAAAGTCTTTAAAGCGATGAAGAAAATAGTGGTGGAGGAAGTAGCAGAAGGTTTGCAGGAAAAGTGGTTAAGAGCATTATAAAACTAGTTCTAGGAGAGGTAACACAGGTGCAGTCTGAATTCCAAATTGCATCATTTTAAAAAACAAGAATGTGTTGGATAATTCTGGGACAGGTGGCTTCATAAACCGCTAAAGTCGCATAAAAGTGTTAAAGCATGGCAGAATTGCGGATTAGCAATATTTGGTCTGAAGCATGACGAGTTTGACTTGTATGTTTCTGACTGCAAGTGTGTCAAATGGAAGCCGGGGTCGGACTGGGACAGGCAATAGACTGGATACCAAAATAAAAGTGGCCACACTTAGTGAATTAAATAGCTCAAAACGAGGCCAATGTTTTCAATTTAAGGCAGTTTTGAAGTGGTATACACACGCTCTTAACCTTTTTGCAAGTAATGAAGACTGCACGGAAGTGTACTTGTTGAAGGCAGTGTTTGTAGTAATATCCAGGAATTCAGGAAGAAAACTGACCCAGCAAATCATGAAACAGTTCCACAAAAAGCAAAATTAATGACCAACAAACTGACCGTCAAGACTATCCAGTGGGTCACTGCCTGAAATCCCAATCGGCCAGTCCGACCCTGATTGATGTGGACTACAAGCTCCGAAAATATGAAGATATTTGGATGGAATAAAGGGCATGAACAGCATACACATCAGTGTCCATATTTTTAAGTTTCGCCTGCGACAGCGCATGTGCTGCATGCGCTCTTACATGCAAGCGATATTGTAAACAACAGGTGGCTTGCAGCCCACCCACTGCTTAACATTTGTTGGCTTCATTGTCACTCTTGTTTGCTGCCTTCTAATTGGCCATCACGTGCTGGCTTCATGTCCTCATCTTTCAGCTGGAAAATGGACCAAGTACTGATTGCTTCAGCTTCATTGACGTCATTCCATTGATCACGCTGCAATTGAGGTACTACTTTTATTTTTTTCCTCTGCCCCGTCGTCCTTGTTGACCCTCATGTCATTTGTAGCTATGTTTTACTGTGCTGTTTGGAGTTCAAAGAGGCTGTTTTCTACTTAGAAATGGATGTTTATTGTGATAACAGCTGTTACCTGCACTTATTGTGGCAACAGATGTCTGCTTCCAAAAGTATTTTCATTGAGACATGGACGGAATTTCTTTCAAAATGTGATAGGATGTTTTTCCATAGGCCATATTTTTTTTCTTCTTTATGGATGGGGAGTTTAACTAATTTGCTGAAAATCACAGGAGTGTTGTGCTCAGACCTCAACCACACTAAAGTTCATGGGAGGATACTTGTAATAAGTTTAACTACTGGCAATCACTTGGGGTAGCATAGGTCAACACTGGCTTACACTATTACATTTAGGAAGGTGCAAAATTCAGTTTGGGAATATCTACAAGTTAATAGTCAATGCGGTTTTTATATTACTATTTTGGAAATGACACTTTTAGAAAGTTGTCATTATCATGACTAAAGACAAAAGGCTTTTCTGCCAATGTCCAACTGTCACCTGACTTCTGATGGCTCCCCCGGGGCGCGATGTATATTACTCCCAGACAGTCAACAGAGGACTCTGGGTTGGGTGTCTCCTTTATTGGCAGGATGACCCAACTCCCTCCTAAGCTTTAGAATATGTCCACGCTGCCACTGGCAGATGAAGCTCACTCTTAGGCCTGCCTCTCTTTTGTCTCTCTGGTTGGGCTGCCTCCAAACTCAGAGGAAGGGGAGGACCTGACCAGAACTGGTTTAATGGGTGGACAAAGGATTGTCCTATGCCCACAGACTGTAACTCAGCATAAATGTGCACCCCACAGAACTCTCCTCGGAACACTCCTGGACTTGTGAAGAATCAGAAGAAGGACAGCTTTACGCTCTGAAGAACCTGAAGAAAGATTGAACTTGCTTGTTTTGAAGCCAGGTTCCCAGATTTGACTCCAAGGGTCAGTTGGCCGCCTTCCTGTTTGAGCTATAAAGACACAATAAGTTTCCAAAGGCCTCTGTCCCTGCATCTGCCTTGCTGACCAATTCTCATTGGACCTGCTCGGGTCCGTGCTGTTGGCCTCTGTTGGGGTGAGTCTTAGCCCCCAAGTGCTGCCCTCAGGTCCGGGGATATACACATTTTTGTATCTGAGATTAAATATATTTAATGAGCATTTAATTATTTAACTCTCTTAGTTAAATTTTTTAACTTCTTGCATTGTGTTCTAAATGTTGCTCATTCTTAAAGTATATATGGTTCTAAGGAGCCCTTCTTCAGGAGCACAACATAACTTAATTCCTTTTATTAACTCAATACATATATAAAACCGGATTCAAGCGAACATTAAATGCCTTTTTTTTGCCATCCCACAAATCATTTGGCAATAGCCATGCCTGTCCATAATTGGAATGAACTCACTCTTCAGTATGCATGGCTTTTCTCGTGGCATTTGTTGACATTACTGCTTTGTGGCTCCTCCTCCCTTGTATTATCCGTTTGTTTCCTTCCAAAGTCTTTCCACTTTATTTCTTGTAGTTCTTTATTGAACACGAATTTTTATCTTTGTTATTACTGTACTTCGTTTTCACAATAATTTCAAACCTATTTCTTTATTTAAACCCATCAGAATGTATCCCCAGCACGCTGACACTCTAGCAGTTTTATCAACGTGAACTGTAATGTAATTGTTCTTGGGAAGCTAAAGTGAACCTAGACCCAAAATTTAGAAAACGTGCTCTCTGCATAGGAAAAGTGATATTTAATAGTTGCTTAGAGATTCTGTATATATGCATTAATTAAACGCAATTCTTTATGTCACAACGCATTGTGATAAAAGTTGATGCCAATGCAAGCCAGAAAATTAGGTCAATAATTATCAGGAACTGCTGACATGCTATCATTAGATGATTTGTTTTCTACAACAAAACAATTTCACACACTCCAACATCCTACCCATTAAAATGTATAACAACCCTAGCTAAATAAAATCCTTTATATATTTTGAAAAAGGAAGATATATTGATTAGCAGGGAGGAACCAGTGTTGTTTACAGTGCGTTTTAATGATAATTAGTTCTTCATTGTGACAGTATGGATAGCGTGATCGATTTGTGATAGACAGCAATTAAAAGGAAAAGGAAAAAGTTCACTTGCTCAGCAAAACCTTAGCCAAACGCAATGGTTCATGTATCTAAACCTGTGTTACTGCAGTGTTATTTTGGTAGATAATATCTAATTGATTTTCAATAATCAAGCTCATAACTGACAAATGTGTGGAAAAGAGCATTTGTGGGTCAGGAGTGAGGATCTTAAAGGCACTGCATACATGTATGAATTAATTTCACAGCATTGGATAACAGTTGTACATTGGACTAGACAGTGACTATGTTTTTAACAACCTAGGTCAATGCAATGCTTCCCGATGGTAGCACTTCAGAGATCAGTAGGAAGACAGAAGTAAATAGTAACAGGATTTCTAGTTGAGGGCATGCTGAGTCAATACTGGTGGTAGCAAAACCCATAGAAGGGGTAGGTGAATCAGAGACTTGGAGAACTTAAATTAATAAAAAAACTCAAGCCAAAACACTCTCACTCTCTGTCTCACTCTCTGTCAAACAATGTGAACGTGAGCAAGCCTCCCTTCCAATGTTCCCTCTTCAGGTGCATCTCCAAAAAGAATTTTTGTTAAAATGTATTAATTATACAAGGAAATGGGGGCATGGCTTGCAAGGCTGCGAAAGGGCCGCTTACTAAGCGAGCTCCGCCGGCCAAGCTAATAATCCTGACAAAATCCTTCTTAAATCTACACCCCGAGCGACGCAAACACCAGGGATGAAAGCGGGGGCATAGGCGCGCACATCGTGCTAATTTTCGGCACGCTTGGAATTGGCGGACGTGAGATATAGCCAATCTCGGGAGAGCGGGATGGAGCTGCTGCGGACTGCCGGAGGTAGAGTCCTGACGCCGGGCACTGGGCCGAAATCGAGCCGGGGGCTGCGCAGGCCGCACATGGAGGCATGAGAAAAAGCCTGGTGGGCGTGAAACGTACTATGTGCGGAGTGTGCTGCTGATCCCCGCCCATGAGGTTAGTGCCGGAGAATCGGAAATGTGCAGGTGTTCGGGCCAATAACTTACACTCCACCCGCGACCACGGACGAGGGAGACAAGTCAGACCACCATTTCTCCCGGAGGCCCGTGCGCGGTGATACCCTGATCCCTGCAGCCCTGAGCGCGAGAAACATTGTAAGAGGCGCCGTATCTTCCCCCTATGTACCTCGGACATGCCAGGGCTGTGACTCCAATTACCTTTGTGCCCCAATGCGCACATTATGTTATGGGCGATATGGAGGTGGTGTTCGCGTGTAATGCCAAGCCCCATAGCAAACACTAATTGCTACGTAGCAGCTTCCTACGGCAAAAATTTAATTGAAATATTGGTGCAAACAGCGCACTAATCCCGTAGACCCGAGACCCAAGTGCTTCGCGCAGTATTCCCCGACATTGCGCATACTAGCAAGATGCCTTTTGCTGAACTACAAAAGGGGGTGGTGATGGACGGAGCATCTGAACCAATCAAACACTCACACCCAGTCAAAAGATCTGGGTTATATCCATCACCGTTCTTTAGCCCACTCTGCCACCCCAGTTCAGACATGGCTATATGCAAATCAGTCTGACCCTGTGCCTCATGGGAACAGTCCAGCCCGAACTGCCAAGCCATGCCTTCCCTGGACCGGAAACAAGCTTCCGAGGACCGGTTTCTGGCATTCCAGCCGTCTTCAGCCCGGCTTGCTTGAATCCAGTGGCAAAGTGAGCAAGGGACTCACGTCTGAGCATACCCTGCCACACTTATGGCGGCCAAAGCGGTACAAAAGGGGGTGGTAATGGACGGAGCATCTGAACCAATCAAACACTCACACCCAGTCAAAATATCTGGGTTATATCCATCACCGTTCTTTAGCCCACTCTGCCACCCCAGTTCAGACATGGCAATATGCAAATCAGTCTGACCCTGTGCCTCATGGGAACAGTCCAGCCCGAACTGCCAAGCCATGCCTTCCCTGGACCGGAAACAAGCTTCCGAGGACCGGTTTCTGGCATTCCAGCCGTCTTCAGCCCGGCTTGCTTGAATCCAGTGGCAAAGTGAGCAAGGGACTCACGTCTGAGCATACCCTGCCACACTTATGGCGGCCAAAGCGGTACAAAAGGGGGTGGTGATGGACGGAGCATCTGAACCAATCAAACACTCACACCCAGTCAAAAGATGTGGGTTATATCCATCACCGTTCTTTAGCCCACTCTGCCACCCCAGTTCAGACATGGCTATATGCAAATCAGTCTGACCCTGTGCCTCATGGGAACAGTCCAGCCCGAACTGCCAAGCCATGCCTTCCCTGGACCGGAAACAAGCATCCGAGGACCGGTTTCTGGCATTCCAGCAGTCTTCAGCCCGGCTTGCTTGAATCCAGTGGCAAAGTGAGCAAGGGACTCACGTCTGAGCATACCCTGCCACACTTATGGCGGCCAAAGCGGTACAAAAGGGGGTGGTTTGCTGAACTACGCCACACGGAGCCGCCATTTTGCCTGCTGAGGAGGCCGCGGCGCGCAGACGGGAGGCTGCCGCCCCTCTCACCAAGTTGAGCTTGAACCCTGAGGTCGAATGAGTACCGTAATGAGTATGAGCGCCTTTAAATGCAGCGTGTAAGGGGCTAAGTGGATTCTGTGGTGATGCCTTTGACACGGATGGTGCCCATGCATTGCTGTTAGAAATTGGCGAACGCCCGTGTCGCGAGGGCGGCTGCTGCACGCTGCGATCTCTAATCTGGGGTGGTGTCCGGTAATGCTTCAGTCCTCTGATTGACCACACCGCTACCTGCGTTAATCTATACTAGCGAGGAGGTGTCTCATGACCTAATTTGGCACTTAAACACTGTGGGCGCCCGGACTGTGAGTGCAGAGACCCACTGAGAGTACAACATGGGCAGATCGGATGCCAGGCAGTCCAAAATCCCATTCCCAACCGCAAAAGGGGGGAGAACACCCGAACAAGATAAAGGTGAATCCGGGAATGGTGAAGAGATGGATGACCAGGGTGGGGACTTAAAATCCCTCATGCTGGAAATGAGCTCAAGCCTGAAAAGTATCGACGCCAATTTGGACACTCTGACGTCGCAATTGGATTTGGTAAAATCTCAGGTCACGACACACGAAACGAGACTAGACTGCCTGGAAAACAGGCAAACCGAATTCCACGAATTCAGACAGGAGACGAAGGAACAACTTTTGCACATGGACAAACTCCTCATGGTCATAAGGGCAAAGAATGATGATCTTGAAGCGCGCTCTAGAAGAAACAACCTACGCCTCATAGGGTTTCCAGAGACTACAGCTATACCAAAGATGGAGACCTATGTGGCTCATCTGCTACATGAGCTATTCGACCCTAAGTTGTCACAGGTTTTTGCGGTAGAAAGAGCGCACAGAGCGCTAGGTCCTAAACCACCAGTTGGAGGTACGCCCAGGCCCATCCTTGCCAAAATTCTGAACTACCAAGATAGAGACACCACCCTTCGACTGTCCAGAGAACGTGGCCCTATCACCCACAAGGGGAACAAGATATCGTTCTACCCTGACTTCACCCCTGCGGTGCAGGCTGTACGCCGGGAATTCCTTCCGGCCAAACGTCTACTACTGCAAGCGCAAATTCCATACTCCTTACTCTATCCGGCTAAACTTAAAGTATCTCATGATGGCACGTCTCATTTCTTTGTGGACGCAAAATCAGCACTCAAATTTGCTAAACATGTATGCGGGCCGACTGCGAAACGAAAAGGAGCCGGAGATGACCCTCTGGTAAACCGGCTGAGCGATACTGACTGACTGCAGTCCTGGAGCACGTGAGAGCGGGCTGTGTTGCTCTAACTGTTTAAAATGTGATTCTCTAACTCATTGTGCTGATGATAATGCTGTTTAAAGGATACCAGAAGTTGTAATTGGTTTTGAGGTTGCGATGTCTTCCTATCCTTCTCCTCCATTATATTGGTTCTTCCTTTGCGGTCTATGCCTGTAAGCCACTATCTATGATTGAATGTGTAAACTCTGGGGTGGGTCTACTGATAGTCAGCTTGGCCACCCTGTGTAAACAGGGGAGTATGCCTCTGTTACCTCAGCCCCACGGGAAATTTCCCACTATTTGTAAGTTTTTACGCTTTGCGTGTTTATGGGGGGATTCAGACACAACCTGATTGGGGGCTTGTTGTGGGTGAGGGGTGGGTGGGTGCAGTTGGGTGTTTGGTTAAATGTCAGTACGATACCACTACTTTTACAATTGTCATGCATTACAATGTCATGGGGGGACACTTTGGAGACGGACACGATCTGTTTGTCAATTATACATGGGAGTGACTAAATTCCTGACATGGAACATCCGTGGTCTAAATGATGGCAGGAAAACGAAGAGGCATGAAATAGATGTTTGCTTTATACAAGAAACACACATTAACTCTCTGCCTTCAGTAAAACTCAAAAATGCTAGATGGGGACACACATACTCTGCCATATATTCAAACTATGCACGAAGGGTGGCTATACTATTACGGAAAGGGTTGGACTGGAGGGATCGTACCACGTACATTGATCCAGAAGGTAGATGTGTGGTTGCGAGTGGCATTTTATGTGGCAAATTGGTGACTCTTGCAGCTGTTTATGGTCCAAATGTTGATGACCCTGAATTTTTTAGGAAGGTCTGGGCTCGGATTGCTGGGATGGACTGTGCTACCATAATCTGGGGGGTGACTTTAATGTCGTCCTTGACGACTCCATGGACAGACAGGGGGCGCCTAGACCGCTACATCTGCATGCTAACCAAGCCTTACATTACATCTTAGTGGAAGGGGCCTTAACAGACATTTGGAGAGTCAGAAACCCCAATGAGCGTGTAGGTAAATGCATCTCTAGTCACCATGCCGCATGGTCAAGAATAGATTTCTGTCTGGTCTCCCCAGATGTGGCCGCTTGGACTGCCCTTGTGGGTGGATTGGCCCGCTCTTTGTCGAATCATGCCCCCTGCCTATTGGAATTGAACATCCCTGATGCCCCAACTCGTGCATTTAGATGGCGTCTGCCACCACAAGCACTCCTTGATGAAGCCTTCAAGGAAGAAATCAGACAGGACATAAGGGATTACTTTGATACTAATTCAGGATCGGTGTCCACTGAGTCAGTTTTATGGGACGCCTTTAAGGTGGTCATAAGAGGTCAATGCATTGCGCGGCAAGCCGGTGTCCTTAAAGCAATCAGAGGTACCATCAGCACGATTGAGGGCCAAATACATGATCTAGAGAAGCAATTCTGTGAGACACCCACGCCAGAAACAGCTGCAAAGCTGAAGGTGAAGTTACTAGACTATACAGAAGAGGCGCAACGAGAATTAAAATTCCTGGGTAAACATGCTGAGGCCCGGCGATATGGAGAGGGAGATAGACCGAGCCGTACACTGGCTAGACTGCTTAGTACTACCGGCAAAACTGGCTACATACACACAATCCATAACGCCACAGGAAACATAATTGTAGGTCAAAATGACATTCTACATGAATTCAAAAAGTTTTATGCTGACTTGTATACGGCTAAGCACACTACTACTCCGGAACACCTTGAGGCCTTTCTCGATTCCATCGCGCTGGCTTGGTTCAGTGATGCACATCGTAAATACATGGACCTTCCAGTGACAGTTGCAGACATAGCGAAAGTAATTAAGGGGCTGCCATTAAATAAGGCACCAGGCCCAGACGGTCTCACCACAGCATTTTATAAAACATACGTGGAGGAATTGGCACCGAGGTTACATGAGGTATTTGCAGAATCATTAGAACTAGAGATCCTCCCCACATCGATGAGAGAAGCCCTGATTATAACATTGTTAAAACCAGACAAAGACAGCCAATCTCTAGATTCTTACAGGCCCCTTTCCCTCATCAATGTTGATGTAAAAATATTTGCGAAACTCATAGCGGACCGTTTACAGCCTCTACTTCCCATGGTGGCCCTACCTGACCAATCAGGATTCATACCTGATCGTTCCACATCCCATAACCTGAGAACCATATTCTCAGTATTGCATTACCTCCATCCCACTGTCCATGCAGCTGCGGTGTTCCTGGATGCCACAAAAGCATTCGACTCCCTTGAGTGGCCCTATCTATTCCTCATATTACAACGTATGGGTTTCAGCACTTTATTCCTTAATCAGATTCGCCTTCTATACACCAAGCCAACAGCACGAGTGAGAGTTAACGGTATAATATCAGACCCCTAGAGATCTCCCGGGGTACTCGACAGGGATGTCCCCTATCTCCTCTGTTGTTCGCTATAGCGATGGAGCCACTCGCGGCCCGCATACGACAACACCACACTTGTAGAGTTATTGGATTTAGCTCACGCAGTTTATTAATTTCTCTTTACGCAGATGACGTCACCCTCTACGTCCTGAACCCAGCTGAAAACCTGAACCCTTTATTACGAGAGTTTGTAAAATTTGGAGGCCTATCTGGAGTACTTTTCCCCCTAACAGACAATACACCGGAAGTACACTCGGAGTTCCCACTGCGATGGGAGGCCGACGAAGTAAAATACTTGGGAGTATGGATTAGCCGCAATCTCCAAAACATTTGGTCCTTGTTAGAACTGGGGGTCTCCAGTTGGCAGGGGTAGGTACCACTGTCCAAAAAGGGACCCTTGCTTCTAGTCAGGGTAAGGAGGAAACCCTCTGAGATAACCCCTGCTCACCCTCTAGGTAGCTTGGCACGAACAGTCTAGGCTAACCAGAGGCAATGTGTAAAGTATTTGTACCAACACTCACAGTAACACAGTGAAAACACCACAAACTGACTCCACAACAGTTTAGAAAAATAAAGGTATTTTAATCTAAACTACACAAGACCAAAACGACAAAAATCCAACATACACAGTTCAAGAATATGGTTTCAAAACAGTTCTTAAGGTTTGCGTTAAAATTCTTTAGGTTGCGATAGAATAATCCACAGATGTGTGAAAAGTTCACAGTTGCGTCACGTTTACTCACTGTACCTTTTAGTTGCAACAAAGTTCCAAAAGCAGAAGCTGGTGCGGTGGAAAACAAGCGATGCGTTGCTCTTGAGACCCTGGGGAGGCGATGCGACAACCCCGCTGCAGCAGCTGGCGTGTTGCTACGAATCCGGTCTGTATGGGGAGGAAGGCCACTTGTATGGGTTCCGGTGCGTAGGTTCCGTAGGAAGTTTGTTCTCGCAAAGGCACGATGCGACGATCTCGAGGGGCTGTGACGATCTCCAGGGCAACGATGCGCGGTCCAGCGGGGATCCTCTCTCTCGCAGCTCCTCGATGCGATGGCTCTGCGACGATGCTCGCAGCGACGTGATGCGGTCCGCAAGCAAGCAGTGCGGTGATCTCACCCAGCGACGACAGGCTCTGCGACGACACTCGCAGTGATGTTCAACTTTCCCGCACCGGCCTGGTGAGTCCCGCAAACTAATGATGCGACGGCTCTGGCAGCGGCGTCAGGCGCTGCGACGAACTCAGCCTTCGTAGCGGCGGGAAACTTCTCGCACTGTCAGGGATGCGCTCCGCAAGCGAGCGCTGCAACACTTTTCAATTGCAAAAGTCTCTAAAGCTTAGTTTCAAGCTTCCCAGCACACGTACAACTTCCAGAGGCCCCACAACTGGATCAAGCACTCTAGGAAGGACAGAACTCTCTCAGCAGAGTTCAGGGAAGCTGGGGGTGAAGTCCTTTTGTTCCTGGGACTTCGGAACAGGGAGCCAGCTCTTCTCAGGCCCTTGGAGATTCCTTCAATACAGGGGACACAGCACACTAGCAAAGTCCTTCCCCTCTCCTTGGCAGCAAAGCAACAGCAGGTCAGTCCACAGAGCAACAGCAGGACAGTCTTCCTTCTTCAGTTTCAGCTTTTTCTTTGGCAGAGGTTCCTTCTTGATTCCAGGATGATCTAATTTTCTGTTGTTAGGGGTCCTTTACTTATACCCCTAAAAGTCTTTGTTCTCTTTGTGCATGTGGGCTCTGAGCCCGGTCTGAACCAGTTCTGGGTGTCTCCTGAGTACTTTGTTTTGCTGGCTTATTCTTTCCTTTCAGAGTGAGGGGCAGGGTCGTCAGCCGACCAGCGGGAGGTGGAGCCAGCATTGTGGAAGGCAGGCACAGCCCTATTCAGGCCCAGGTGCTAACTCCTCCCACCACTCAAGTTGCAAATGCAGTCATTCAGCCTAGGGCTGACTCAGCCAGCCTCCTGGGGAATCCCCAGCCCCTGTCACTGTCAAACCAGACAGTCAATCCACCAACAGGCCAAGGCACACAGAAAGGTCAGACAAGAGAACAGCAACTTTCTAAAAGTGCTGTTCTCAAACACAGGATTTAAAAACAACCTTTCCTAAAAGATGTGTTATTAAATTCTGAGTTCAGGGATACTAGATACTTATGTCCTATCTTGTTCCTATGAGAGGAAATGCTGTTAACCACTGGAGCCAGCATCCCCCATGTTAATCTATGGAGCAAGATAGCCTTACAATAGTGAAAACGAAAATGGCTGCCATTCACTATCAGAGCATGTTACCTGCACTAGTACATGCTCTACCTTTTACATACACTGCACCCTGCCCGGGGGGGGGGGGTACCTTGGGTCTTCCATAGGGGTGACTGATGCGCACAAAAAGGGAAGGGTTAGGCCTGGTCAGTGAGGACACTGACCAGGAGGACATGGCAGTTTCTAAACTGCACACAGGCACTGCAGTGTCAGGCCTGAGACATCATTTTAGGGCTACTCCTGTGGGTGGCACAATCAGTGCTGCAGGCCCACTAGTAGCATTTGTCATCACCAGCCCTGGCACACCCAGTGCACTTTACTAGGGACTTAATGGTGATACAAATATGCCAAACATGTATATCCAATCAGAATAACACTTTACATAGGGAACACTTACACTCTGGCACTGATCAGCAGTGGCAGAGTGTCCAAAGCATCTAAACCAGCTAAAACGAAATCCAGCACAGCATCAAAAATACAGGAGGTAGAGGCAAAAAGATAGGGGAAAACCACGGCAAAGATGCCAGGTCTAACACGTGTCCCCTCCAGCTGAAAGTGGGGAGAACTACCCACCCGCTTGGGAGTTCTCTTCACTAAGGCGGAAAACCTGGACAGACCATCAGCATTGGCGTGTTCTGTGCCAGGGCGGTGTTCCACCGTGAAGTCCATTCCCTGTAGGGAGATGGACCACCTCAACAGTTTTGGGCTCTCACCCCTCATTTGCATTAACCATCTGAGGGGCCTGTGGTCGGTCTGAACACGGAAGTGAGTCCCAAACAGGTAGGGCCTCAACTTCTTCAGAGCCCAGACCACAGCAAATGCTTCTCTCTCAATCACACTCCACCTCTGTTCCCTGGGGAGTAGTCTCCTACTAATGAAGGCTACCGGCTGGTCTCCTCCCTCCTCAGTGATTTGTGAGAGTACTGCTCCCACACCATGCTCTGAAGCGTCTGTCTGTACTATGAACTCACTGGAAAAGTCAGGTGCCTTGAGCACCGGTGCTGTGCACATGGCTGATTTCAGGGTTTCAAAAGCAACCTGGCAGGCTTCAGTCCAGTCCACTCTTTTGGGCAACTTCTTAGAAGTGAGTTCTGTCAAGGGGGCGACAATGGTGCCATATCCCTTGACAAACCGTCTGTAATACCCGGTGAGTCCTAAGAAGGGTCTCACCTCGGTCTGGGTCTTGGGGGCCTCCCAAGCCAGAATGGTATCAATCTTTGCCTGTAGGGGCGCCACCTGGCCGCTCCCCACCTGGTGTCCTAAATACACCACAGATCCCTGCCCTATCTGGCACTTGCTGGCCTTGATAGTGAGGCCTGCCCTTTGCAGAGCCTTCAACACTTCGAAGAGGTGTTGCAAGTGTTCCTCCCACGTGGAGCTGAACACAGCAATGTCATCCAGGTATGCGGCGCTGAATTCCTCCAGCCCGGACAGTACCTGGTTAAGCAGTCTCTGGAACGTGGCAGGGGCATTCTTCAACCCAAAGGGCATGACTCGGAACTGGAATTCCCCCTCTGGAAAATGCTGACCTCTCTTGGCTCCATCAGTTAAGGCAATCTGCCAGTACCCAGAAGTCAAATCAAATGTACTGAGGTACTGGGCAGCTCCCAACCGATCCACGAGCTCATCAGCTCTGGGGATGGGGTGTGCGTCAGTCTTCGTGACCGCATTGAGCCCACGGTAGTCCACGCAAAACGGGAGGGCCACCGAGCGTAGCAGCTTTCTTGGGCACCAAGACCACTGGGCTAGCCCAGGGGCTGCTGGAGGGCTCAATCACCCCTAGCGTCAATATCTTGGAAACCTCTTCCTTGATGCTGGCCCTGACCTTGTCAGCTACCCTGTAAAATTTGTGTTTCACAGGCAGACTGTCTCCAGTGTCCACATCATGGACACACCAGTTGGTGACACCTGGGGTCAGGGAGAACAGGGAGGAGAACTGACCCAACACTTGGTGACAGTCCCTCTGCTGCTCTGGGGTCAGGGTGGGCGAGAGGACCACACCATCCACTGACCCATCTTGCTCCTTAACTGCCAGGAGGTCAGGGAGAGGATCACTATCCTCTTCCATTCCTGAATCTGTAGCCATGAGCATAGTCACTTCAGACCTCTCAAAGTGTGGTTTGAGGCGGTTCACATGCAAGACTCTCAGGGGCTGCCTGGGAGTCCTCAGGTTAACCAGGTAGGTTACCTCACTTTTCCTTTCCACCACCTCATATGGCCCAGTCCACTTGTCTTGGAGAGCACAAGGCTCCACTGGCGCCATCACCCACACTTTCTGCCCAGGTTGAAATTCGACCAGAGTGGTATTCTGGTTGTACCATCTTTTCATTTCTTCCTGGCTTGCTTCCAGGTTCACCTCAGCGAGCTTCCTGAAGCGGTGTGTCTGGTTGCGGATGGCCAGCACATAGCTGAACACATCCTGGGCGGTTTTCCCACGGGACTTTTCCCAACCCTCCTTCACCAGTGAGAGAGGTCCTCTAACAGGGTGGCCATACAGGAGTTCAAAGGGACTGAACCCTAAGGACTTCTGAGGCAACTTCCTGTAGGCAAATAACAGGCATGGTAACAAGACGTCCCACTTCCGTCTTATGGGCTCCGCTAGGCCCATAATCATACCTTTTAGGGTCCGGTTGAACCTTTCAACCAACCCATTACCTTGAGGGTGGTAAGGAGTGGTGAACCTATAAGTTACCCTACACTCCTCCCACAGAGACTTCATGTACTTAGAGATGAAGTTGGTACCCCGGTCGGAGACCACCTCTCTGGGGAACCCCACATGGGAAAAGATCCCCATCAATGCACGGCCCACCACGGGTGCTGTGATTGTCCTGAGAGGGACTGCTTCCGGGTACCGGGTGGCATGGTCCACCAAGACCAGGATGAACCTGTTGCCTAAGGCTGTCTTGGGGTCCAGGGGCCCTACTATGTCTATGCCCACCCGCTCGAAAAGGGTGCTCACTACTGGGAAGGGTTGAAGGGGTGCCTTCAACTTCATTCCAGTCTTGCCACTGGCATGACAGGTTTGGCAAGATCTGCAAAAGGAACCAACGTGCTTTCTCATCTGGGGCCAGTGGAAGTGGGTGACAAGCCGGTTCAGGGTCTTGTCTTGCCCCAGATGTCCTGCAAGAGGCACGTCATGAGCCAGACCCATTAGGAAGCCCCTGAAGCGCTCGGGTACCACCAGCACACGGGCTGCACCGGGCTCAGCAAACTTAGGCTCGCAATATAATAAGTCATCTTCCCAGTAGATAAAGTGATCTCTGGCTGCTCCGCCTGCTGCCTGATCTACAGCCTGTTGCCGCAGACCATCGAGGGAAGGGCATTCCTTCTGCACCTGGCAGAACTCCTCCCTGGAGGGACCACCTTCTTACTGCCAATGGGTCAGCTCAGGTAGGTCTCCCAGTTCGGCCACCTGTTCCCCTGTAGGTTCCAGGGCATTCCCCTCAGGTTCTGCTCCTTCCTGGACCGTGGGAACTGCTGGGGCGGGTTTCCCGCGCCCCTTGCCTCTTCCTCTCTTGGCAGGCCTCTGGGCCACTGTTTCAGGCTCCAGTTCTGCTGAACCACCCCTTCTGGCTGCCATAGCACGCGTGGTCACACAGATCCACGCAGGCAAACCCAACATTTCCAAATGAGTTCTGTGTTCTACATCCTTCCATGGAGAACTCTTCAGGTTGTTACCTAACAGACAGTCTACAGGCAAGGCATCACTGACAACTACTTCCAAAAGACCAGAGACTCCCCCCCATTCAAAGGGAACATGCGCCAGCTTGCAGAGGCGCACTGAGCTGTCAGCTTCCACTACAGGGCGGAGTACATCAGGGATGATTTGCTCTTCAGACACCCACTGACACCTCACGGATGTCACGCTGGCTCCTGTGTCTCTCAGAGCCTCAACCTCCTTCCCATTGATGGTCACCTTCTGCCCATACTTCTTAGTGTTAGAGGGCAGTAAGGTTTGCTGGACCATCTCTTGGTCTCCTAGAGAGACAAGGGTCATAACTGCTAGATCCCCCCAGTCAATAGAAACCAAATTCCCTCCCAAAGCTACACTAGCTAACGCTGGGGGGGAGCACCAGTGGGTGCTAGCTTCTTCTTGGGACATTTTGGAGCAATGTGGCTCATCTCATTGCAGTGCCTGCCCTTAGGGGGGCATGGCTGTCTAGGTTTGGGGGTTGGGATTCCTTTCCCTGGGAACTATTTTGGGGCCCTTGTGAGAACTCCTTTTGGTTACCCTTGTCCCCCCCACTTTTCTGCTGGGGACCCTGCCCACCTTTGGCTGTGGTACCCACAATTCCTCTGCGGACCCTGATACTAGTCCAGCGGTCCGCCTCCTTAGCAAGCTCAATGGGGTCTGTCAGCTTGCTGTCTAAAAGATGCTGGCGCAGCTCTGGAACACAAAGACTACTCAAGTGCTCCCAACTGATTAAATGCAACAACACCTTAAAATCAGTTACTTTACTGCCCTTCATTCAACCTTCCAGTGCACGTGAGTGCTGACATTCCATCCAAGTCTCAGACTCTCTCTTCTTGGAGTTTCTAAACTGCAGTCTATACTGCTCTGGAGTAAGGCCATACCTGAGGCATGAGGCATAAGGCCTCCTTCATATTGGGGTAGGTCATGGCACCTGCCATCTCTAAGGGCTCTAGAGCACTCCTCCCAGAAGCCTCAAAATGTTTCCACAGGCCCGCCCCCCAATGCTGATCAGGCACACCATTCATCTTCAATGCAATTTCATACGAAGTGAACCAGGCATAAATATCCTCACTCCTATGGTAATTCTGTACCAGGTCTTTGGGAATATATACTTTACCCCCATGCACTGGCTGCGCGCTGCCACCATTTGAACTGGCATCCACCTCCTTGGCTTTAAGATTCAGTTCTCTCATGCTTAACTCATGAGCCAAAAGCAATTTCTTCTCTTCTAAGGCACGGGCATTTTTGCTCTCCTCCGCCGCCTTTTCTACTTCTAATTGCTTCATTTTCATTTTCATGACTTCCAAGTCATGTTCTCTCACTCTCTGATTTTCTTGTAACTCTTCTGGGGCGAGGCCCCTGCTGGAATGGTTGCTGCCAGCTTCTGCACCTACTCTGCCCACTGGCAGATCTGTGACTTGAAAAGCATTCCCTGCATCCACATCATCATTTCCCTCTTGTGCCTCCCTATGGGCCTTCAAGACTTTTTGCAGCTCCTCCTTCCTGTAGCTGCTCTTTATGGGGCACTCAAACTGGCTGCAGAATTACTGAAGCTGTGTAACTTTGTAAGAATACAGATCCTCAATGCAAAACTCTAATTCTGCTTCCTTACTGGGTGCCTTCCCATTCAAAGACATGATGTTTTTAGAAGAGTTACTAAAAAATAGAATCAAAAGTCAAAAACCAGTAGTATGTGGTGGCGTAGTGGTCTGCACTCACTAGTGATGTACACCAATTACTGTGGGTCTAGTACAAATACAAGTTCAATCCGCATCGCTGACCAAAAATTTTAGAACTGGGGGTCTCTAGTTGGCAGGGGTAGGTACCACTGTCCAAATAGGGACCCTTGCTTCTAGTCAGGGTAAGGAGGAAACCCTCTGAGATAACCCCTGCTCACCCTCTAGGTAGCTTGGCACGACCAGTCTAGGCTAGCCAGAGGCAATGTGTAAAGTATTTGTACCAACACTCACAGTAACACAGTGAAAACACCACAAACTGACTCCACAACAGTTTAGAAAAATAAAGGTATTTTAATCTAAACTACACAAGACCAAAACGACAAAAATCCAACATACACAGTTCAAGAATATGGTTTCAAAAGAGTTCTTAAGGTTTGCGTTACAATCTTCTTTAGGTTGCAATAGAGTAATCCACAGATGCGTGAAAAGTTCACAGTTGCGTCACGTTTACTCACAGTACCTTTTAGTTGCAACAAAGTTCCAAAAGCAGAAGCTGGTGCGGTGGCAAACAAGCGATGCGTTGCTCCTGAGACCCTGGGGAGGCGATGCGACAACCCCGCTGCAGCAGCGGGCGTGTTGCGATGAATCCGGTCTGTATGGGGAGGAAGGCCACTTATATGGATTCCGGTGCGTAGGTTGCGTAGGAAGTTTGTTCTCGCAAAGGCACGATGCGACGATCTCGTAGGGGCTGCGACGATCTCCAGGGCGACGATGCGCGGTCCAGTGGGGATCCTCTCTCTCCCAGCTCCTCGATGCGATGGCTCTGCGACGATGCTCGCAGCGACGTGATGCGGTCCGCAAGCAAGCGGTGCGGCGATCTCACCCAGCGACGACAGGCTCTGCGACGACACTCGCAGCGATGTTCGACTTTCCCGCACCGGTCTGGTGCGTCCCGCAAACGAAGGATGCGACGGCTCTGGCAGCGGTGTTAGGCGCTGCGACGATCTCGGCCTTTGTAGTGGCGGGAACCTTCTCGCACTGTCGGGGATGCGCTCCGCAAGCGAGTGATGCGATACTTTTCAATTGCAAAAGTCTCTCAAGCTTAGTTTCAAGCTTCCAAGCACAGGTACAACTTCCAGAGGCCCCACAACTGGATCAAGCACTCTAGGAAGGACAGAACTCTCTCAGCAGAGTTCAGGGAAGCTGGGGATGAAGTCCTATTGTTCCTGGGACTTCAGAACAGGGAGCCAGCTCTTCTCAGGCCCTTGGAGATTCCTTCAAGACAGGGTACAAAGCACACTAGCAAAGTCCTTCCCCTCTCCTTGGCAGCAAAGCAACAGCAGGTCAGTCCAGCAGAGCAACAGCAGGACAGTTTTCCTTCTTCAGTTTCAGCTTTCTCCTTGGCAGAGGTTCCTTCTTGATTCCAGGATGATCTAATTTTTTGATGTCAGGGGTCCTTTACTTATACCCCTAACAGTCTTTGTTCTCTTTGTGCATGTGGGACCTGAGCCCGGTCTGAACCAGGTCTGGGTGTCTCCTGAGTACTTTGTTTTGCTGGCTTCTTCTTTCCTTTCAGAGTGAGGGGCAGGGTCGTCAGCCGCCCAGCGGGAGGTGGAGCCAGCATTGTGGAAGGCAGGCACAGCCCTATTCAGGCCCAGGTGCTAACTCCTCCCACCACTCAAGTTGCAAATGCAGTCATTCAGCCTAGGGCTGACTCAGCCAGCCTCCTGGGGAATTCCCAGCCCCTGTCACTCTCAAACCAGACAGTCAATCCACAAACAGGCCAAGGCACACAGAAAGGTCAGACAAGAGAACAGCAACTTTCTAAAAGTGCTGTTCTCAAACACACGATTTAAAAACAACCTTTCCTAAAAGATGTGTTATTAAATTCTGAGTTCAGGGATACTAGATACTTATGTCCTATCTTGTTCCTATGAGAAGAAATACTGTTAACCACTCTAGCCAGCATCCCCCATGTTAATCTATGGAGCAAGATAGCCTTACAATAGTGAAAAGGAAAATGGCTGCCATTCACTATCAGAGCATGTTACCTGCACTAGTACATGCTCTACCTTTTACATACACTGCGCCCTGACCAGGGGGGTACCTTGGGCCTTCCATAGGGGTGACTGATGCGCACAAAAAGGGAAGGGTTAGGCCTGGTCAGTGGGGACACTGACCAGGAGGACATGGCAAATTCTAAACTGCACACAGGCACTGCAGTGTCAGGCCTGAGACATCATTTTAGGGCTACTCCTGTGGGTGGCACAATCAGTGCTGCAGGCCCACTAGTAGCATTTGTCATCACCAGCCCTGGCACACCCAGCGCACTTTACTAGGGACTTCATGGTGATACAAATATGCCAAACATGTATATCCAATCAGAATAACACTTTACATAGGGAGAACTTACACTCTGGCACTGATCAGCAGTGGCAGAGTGTCCAAAGCATCCAAACCAGCAAAAACGAAATCCAGCACAGCATCAAAAATACAGGAGGAAGAAGCAAAAAGATAGGGGAAAACCACGCCAAAGATGCCAGGTCTAACAGTCCTTAAATTTTGGGCGGGCCGTGGATTGGCTTGAGGGTAGGGTGGCCACTCTCTATCGCCGATAGAATTGCACTGGCAAAAATGATCATCCTGCCCAAATTCCTATATTTATTTACCAATATCCCGATCCCGCTCACGAAACACTTCTTTACGTGCCTGCGATCTCATCTTTTATCCTTGGTCTGGGCTGGCACTCAAGCCAGTGTCTCGTGGGCCTTGTTGACCCTACCGCTGAGGCAAGGAGGGTTGGGTGCCCCTGACATGCATCTATACGCCCTATGTGTGCAGGCCCAATTTTTGCATTTCTGGGCACACCCGACACCCTATCAGCCACATGTGGCTGTTGAGCTGGACTCGGTGACACCGCTGCCCTTGATTGTGGCGCTCTATCAAAAAACTCCGAGACCCACTAAAGACATTGATTCGGCTAACACACTGCGATGGGTATGGCGGGAATTACATTGACGAGCACGACTCCCATTACTATATGCGCCAGCCATCCCACTGAAACAGAACCTGATGATACCCTGTTTGGCGGTGAGTGGTGGTGAACTATCCCTGGCCAACACACCATTGAGTACATTTGCTGATATATACCCTGAGGGGAAATTTAGCGATCCACAGATTGGAGAGGAGGGCACACCCACAACGTTGCGAAACCTGTTTACATATCATAAGTTGAAGTCCTCCTGCCGAGCGCTCTGGGAGGGTTTCCCGGATGAGCCCCGAGTACTGCTGGCACTCCAGGACATATTAACTCGAGCTTCCCCCAAAAAACTAGTCACCCGTTTATACACCACCATGCAAGACCAAGCTCCAATAATACGTTCCACATCCATGCAGCTCTGGAATGCAGAACTAGATCCACCATTGACTGACATACAATGGTCCTTTTGCTGTGGACAACTGCTAGAACTCACACCAAATTACAAATTACGCCTGATACATTTTAAATTCCTTCATAGATGTTATCGTACCCCTATAAGCCTAAGGCGTATGGGGGTAAGGGACAATGCTGACTGTTGGAGGTGTGGCAAAGAGGATGCCGGGTTCCTCCATGTGGCTTGGGGCTGCCCATTACTAACTAAATACTGGACTGAAATTTTTGATGCTATCAACCAGATAGTTGGTAGATCAGATGATCCGGCACCACACATTGGTCTCCTAGGATTTATCACTAACACGGTCCCCAAAAATCAAAAGCTGCATGCACTACTCCTATTGTATGCCAGGCGACAAGTATCTCTTAGATGGGGACGCAAGGTTCTACCGACATTTGCAGCCTGGCTATCTGACGTTACATACAGACACACACAACTTGGCACATACTGGGAGTTGATGCCTACAGCATCTAGGCCCCGCGATATATGGGAGCCATTTCTTAGCTGGGCACGGGCCAGAGCGCCATCCTCACCCTCTACACAACAGATGACTGAGATAGTCGATTCAGTTAGTCAAAACACTGAGTATGGTTCAGATTCGAAAAACATGGGGGGACTACCTCGACTGTACGCAGATGAATGTGATCTGTAGATTGTACACATGTTACAGATTTGCTACCAAGCGTATTGACCTGACATATCTAGTTACCTTGCATGCACTGCTTATCCTAATATGTATTTATTATGATGCGCTATACTGTCCTTATATTGTGTCCTCACAGTTTGAATGACATCAGCTAAATACGTAAGCGTGACTGATGCACACACTTAATTAGAAAATTGTTGGGAAGTACTGACAGTTACCTGTTGTTGTTATTCTGATCCTGATAAATGATTAATAATCTTATGTATACTTCGGTACTATACAGTTTGACTATACCCTAGAAATTTACCATTTTTGACGAAATGTATGTACTGTGTTTATCTGAAAATGAATAAATAAAATTTTAAAAAAATTTAAAAAATTATACAAGGAAATACTCACTCATGGATGTCATTTAGGGGTCGCAGTTGTGACCCCTGCGTGCCCCTTGCTCGCCCTGGCATTGCCTTTGCGATCCCTGGTCTCAGAGGTGGCAAAATTAGTGCCACGAACACAAGGCTGTCTCACATTATTAAAGTCAAGCTCTAACCTTGTTTCCTGCTCATTTTTATTACTTTAATAGTGATTAATAGTATATTATTCACTATTAGTGTACTTAAAAGTGGAGCAGCAAGATCTGAACCTTCACTGGCATCTTAGGTAAGAAAAATAAAATGGCTTTAAATATATGCAGTGTACATGCATGTGGGTGAGCATTCAAAATGAGTAAGTATAAGTCAGTCAGAGTGAGTGAGAGGGTGCGAATGAGTGATTCAGGATGAGAGTGAGTGCAAGAGACTAGATGAAAATAAATGAGTGCAACTGGGTGCTAATGAGAAAATGAGTGTGAACAAATGAATGTAAGTGAACCTGTGTTGTTATGCTTGCAAACCCACTTTTGGACCTGCCATGCTTCTTGGCATATAGAAGCACCCTTAGAAAAACTTTGGCATTGGCTTACTGGAGACAATACTTGTGTTTGGCATACCCTCAGAAAAATGCTAGTGCTGGCTCTCTGTAGGTAAAGTTTGGCACAGGGCACCCATGAACAAATATCAGCGCTGGCCTACTGGAGAAAATCCTTGGCATAGGTAGCACCTGTGGTAAATTGTGGGTGATGGAACTTTGAACTGTGGCAATGTCATGGGGCCATCCATGACAAAATGTGGTCCGCAACATATTAGACATAACCTTTCGCATAAGGGACATCAATAGTACAAGAGAAGCAGTATTAGGAAAATTCTGGCACTGGCATATTGTATGTAATGTTTGGGCAAAAGGGTCCACTATAGCAAAATGCTGGTCCTGGCAATGAATGCAATTTTTAACATAAGGTGGCACCTATAGGACATTTCAAAAACATAATTGGGTGAACTCATGGGAACTGTCAGGTTTCATTATCTAGGCACGCCATGAAAGGACTTGAATATTTAGTGAGTGTTTTTCTTAGAGCCTATGGCTGTTTAGCAAATTTATGTGAAAATTGTGCATTAAAATGCACTAGTAAAGCTAATTTATTTCAATCTTTTCTCAGGGGTAGAAACCCCAATCCATCTGTTCTCCCATAGAAGAATATACAGGTAGATTCATGAAGCTAAAATCGGCTCGCAAAGAGCCAGATTCTGAGAATCTGGCCCTTTGCGAGCGCAATTTTTGCATTTGGGATTCATCATCCCAAATGCAAAAATCGCAATTATAGAATTTGCAAATTTGCGCGGAATTGCATTTAAGGAATCTCTATTTGAGATTCCTTAAATGCAATTCATGAAACATTTAAAAATTGCGAATTCGCAATTTCGGCCCGCTATTTACTGCGAAGTCAAACCTCGTGGTAAATAGCCGAAACTTAGAAAAATGCACTTAAGTGCATTTTTCTAAGTTGTATGTTACACACACACATGTCCTTGGGACATGTGTGTGTGTGTAACACCAGCATCCATTATCATTTCAGGGGTGCAATAGGGTGTCCTTTGGACACCCCTGCACCCTTGAAATCGCAAACTCAACATGCGATTCACTAATAGCGAATCGCACATTGATATGTCTTCCCATTCATTCCTATGGGCCTTTAGGCCCATAGGAATGAATGGGGAGTTATTCCTTATTTGCGATTAGCAATTAGCTAATCGCAAATAAGGAAGCTGTAGGAATCGCAATAAATATTTCGATTTCTTCAAGAATCCCGTTTTGCGAGTCTGTATTAGCGATTCCTTAATAATCGCTATCACAGACTCGCAAAACACGCCGATGATGAATCTAGGTGATAGAATATTAATTGGGCAATTAATATGTAACTTCAGCAATGTTAATTAGTGTGATGTTGAGAGAGCGCTAGACAGAAGTGAAAATTTGTAGGGATGCATCACATGTACAAGTAGTCAGCACCCGCATATGTAAAGGGTTTACTAATCATGTTCAAATGCAATGTAGGGTTGAGAACTGAAGTATTTGATGTTAGAACTACTTGCAGAACAAATGTTAAGGGTTTTTGAAGTATTAGTGATGTTGTTTAATTAGAATACCATTGTATGTTTAGGCCTGCTTTATTAAAATTCATATTTGCATTCTTTTATAAGTGATTAGTTGCTCGAAGTAGAAAATGTATTTGCTTTAAAGTTGGAGGCCTAAAGAACGGAGAGATTATTCATGTAAAATGTGGGGCCTATGAAACGTGCAAAGGTCCAGTCCATGGAAATCGAGTAGGCCTGACTGGAATTGTTTTCTTCGCATTAAATGGTAGAATTATTTTGTAAAAGCGGCCTTTGGCTAAAATTTATCAACGCTAAAGAATGTGTGAGCCGATTCTCATGTATTTCCTTGCAGGTGCCTGGCCATGTAGACAGTAGAGTAGAAGGGCCCATTTTGTATGAGCGTGAGGATGCTAGATTCAGACATGGAGGAGTAGCTGAGGAATTTAAAGATACAACTTGAAGAGACGGAGAGTCTGGGACCCAAGGACGTTTTAACCGACAAGTATGGAAGAGTGCCATGATGGAAAATTTTGGAAACCGACACCTTCGAGAGGGGCGTACCTGAAGGCGTGTCACCAGTATTGTGGAGTTTTGTATTAGGGACAGCACCCCGAGGGTGGAGGCAGAGCAGATGGGCTGAGGAGCTAGAGAGAGCGGTTGGATGGGCAAAGAGCTTAGCTAGGTTTGAGAATTACACCAGACTTAAGAGAAAGTGAGTGAACTCCTTTGGAAGTCACCACGGCTGACACCTTTTGCTAGGAATGGGCTATTGTTGAGTAGGGATGTCACTTAGTACAGGGTAGGGATAGCTTATTTTGACTTTTCTTTCCAATGCATACTCGAACTCAAGTTACAGCAATTTTTATTAGCCTGATGGTTCTGGAACTGATTCTCGTATTATTCATAAGCCGCCTAAGACTTTTCCGTAGGATTATGTTTGTATTAGTGCCCGTTTTTCTTTTGAACCTCGTGTTGAGGTGTTTGTATCTTCAGCTGTTTTCATTTCTGTAATAAATCTTCAAACTTGGTTTTGAGTCAGTGGTCCTTTGGGAAAGTAAATGGGATTTAATGCAAGTATTGATGGTTGGTAAGTAGGTTGCCTAATTCACTTTATGACAGGTAAAAAGGTCCAGTCGACCTGTGACGGGATTTTGAAAAATGGTAAACAGACTCTAGAAGAAAAATCCCGCCTTTCCAGTTGGTAGCAGAGTAGGATGGTTTATCTTCTGGAGTGAGGGTAATCTAGGAATAGGTTGAGATTTCCCCGAGGCCCATAGAGAACAAATGAAGAGTGTCCAGAGAATCGAGGACGCGGGATGGCGATCCACGGGAACTGACGGAGAGTGACGGTGCGGCCGAAAGCAGCAGGTCGGAAGAGAGTGAGTATGAAAAGGGTCATGCGTTGTTAGATTGCGGTTATGTCGTGTTGTTGTGTTGTGTTGTCTTGCGGAGTTGAATACCTGTAGCGTGAAAGGAAGTCAGGTTGTGAGCGCGCGCAACCGGAGAAAATCTTAAGCTCAGAGGAGAGTTTAAGTGGTTTGGGTGTATCGAACACCCATAGTAATTGTCGACCATTGTTAAGGGGGTCAAGAGGTACCATTGCCCGCCCACAAGACCGAAATAGGGGGAATGTGTGTGTGAGTGCGTGGGTAACGGACGCTGGTCGGAAGTTGCCGCGAGTTTGTAACCTATCAGTTGAGGCGATTTTTCTAGCCGTTAGCGGACAGGCAGTTGCCAGTTCAGGTGACAATTACAGTCAGACTGTGGACGTACAGTCAAGGAAGTGGTTGCTTGATCGGAAGTGATCATTTCTAGTGTATGAATGGGACGCATGCGTGACCGGGAGACGAGCGGAGAGAGGAGGGGAACTGCTGCGAAACGGAGGCGAGTGACGTCAGAAGGAGCCGCGCTGGGATAGGGCGGTTAGTGAGAAGCCGCGCTGAGATTGGTGGATTGTCGTCAGGAAGTAAACAAGCGCCGTAGGACAAGGAAACGTTGTGGTTTTCATCATGAAATGTTTTAAAGTGTTGCGAAATTGCTTCAAGGGTGAAAAGATGATAGAGCCGCGGGGTGGGGAGGAGGCTCCACCCGAGGATACTCCAGCTTATTATATGGCAACGAATGTTGGGTTACATACCATATTGTGGCTTGATAATTGGTGCAAAATGACAGACGGAAAGGAAGAATTGACATTTCCTAAATATGGAACGTTTAGACTGGAAGTGTTGTATCAGTTGAAAACGATTATGGCTGCGTTGCGACCTCTGCCCAGACCAACACAGTTTGAAGCCCTAAATGCATGGATCAGGGCGGCCCATAAAAGGAACAGAGATAGGAGACAGGAAAGAGTGAAACGATCAGTTAGGGCGGTTCAAGATGCGAGATGGGATGCCATGGCCAAGAGGTGGAGGGTACAGACCATTGAAGGGGATAGGTTGTACCCGTTGCTGGAAAATACAGGGAATGCGCAGAGGAAAAGTACGGAGGATGAAGACAGTGAGACAGACGACAGCCTGATAGAGAGATTGTTGTCAGAGAGACCCCCTCCATACAATCCTGAGTTGGAGGGAACGCCAACATCAGCAAAGAACCGGGAAGACTCTGTCAGGGATGGTGGGGTCCAAATGGTGAGTGGTCTGAGCACCTCAGGGGACAAGTTTGGCCCAGCAGAGGGAGAAAAGGCACCTCCACCTTCCCCAGTGACGAGAGTAGTGGGAAGATTTACAGTACAAAAAGTTCGAGGGGAAGAGGGTGTCAACTCTCAGAAACTGCCAGATGCTCTTACGGTACCTGTTACCATAGGTCCCATAGTATCAGTGTACAATCCAGAACAGAAACAAGGCGAGAGTCCGCCACGAATGGAAAGCGAGAGATGTGCCAGCGAAGACAAGAGTAATGTGGTGGAAGGGTGGAGGCAGTTGCCAAGGCCAGTAGAAAGAAGCACTCCTTTGGCAGCATCGGCAGACTCCTCCGAAGAGCAGGGGGGTTGGAGGGGACCAATGGACCTGAGGGGACCACGGCCGAGGTCGATGAGAGAATTAAGGCCAGATTTGAGAGAATGGGACACAATTGTGGACACTCAGAGCAACAGATCGATGAATGATTCTGGGTCTGGAAATCAGGAGAGTAGGATGGTGTCTCACTGCGTGCCTAGCGAAAGCAGGCAGGACTGGGAACACAGAGGGGTGGGGAATAGGGGGGCGTCCCACCACACCTCTAGGGACAGTAGACAGGAGTGGGACCGAGGAGGTTGGGAAAACGGAAGGGTTCCCCCTAACACACCTGAAGAAAACAGACGAGAGAGTCAGGATGGTGGCGGGAGGGACTCTAATGGAACTTCTAGGCAAGGTACGTTGAAGGCTGCAAACAAGGCAAGAAGGGTAGATGTGCTGAGACTAAAATCAGAAGTGGAGGAAATAGTGGAAGGTACATTGCCACTAGAAAGGATCGAACTCTACGAACCAGACGAGCTGTTGTTTGTGGCGAAGGATGTTACACGGAGAGCTAGGACAGCTCATGAGAAACTCTCTGAATTAGCGAATAAGTATACTGTGGATTTGACAAAGACAAAAGCACTACAGGGTGGCCATAGGTTGCAGTACTCGGACCAAGATCTAGAAGAGAAGAGGGTGATCGGATTAAAAACCCACATCAGAGAACTGATTGTGGGAATCCGAACATGGTCCCAGTTGGAGAAATGGGAGGAAAGGTGGTCAAAGAAAAAGAGTGTTAGACGGAGTGTTATTGAGACATCCCCGGGAGGAGGGTTGATGCATACAGAGGTGTACCCCTTGCGGGAGGTGGCTCATAGGGGATATGTACATGTACCCTGGAGTAGGGGAGATCTGGCTGCCTTTACGAACACATTTCCAAAGTTGCGTGAGAGTCCAGTGAAATGGTACAAACAGGTAGAGAGGTTCGTTAAAATCTCAAAGGTGTTGTGAATTGATTTAAACATGCTGTTTGATATTGTGGTTCCAGGTGATTTGTGGATAGCTTGTAAGGTCAGCGTTGAATGGCCCACGGCAGAGCGAGAGCGAGATGCTGCCACAAATGGACCGTCACCCAGGGTGATGGCAAAGTATAAGCAGGCGATCACGTGGTTAAAGACTAAGGTACCACCACAGGACATTGACTGGGTAAAAATAGATCGGACTAGGCAGGAACCGAAGCAGACAGTACATGAATATTATGAGAGGCTATTGCAGATTTTCAAACAGTATAGTGGATTAGATGTGATGGATCCAAAAGACATGGGACAGTTTGTATCCAAGTTTGTCCTGGGACTGAGGCCTGATATCTGTCTCATGATACAGCAACATTTAATTTGTTGGCAGAACAAGCCTCTGGATGAGATCTTGAGGTACGCGAGGTATTGCAGTGATGAGATAGACTCGAAGACAAGGAAGCTTAAGGATAAACTGATGTTAGTACAGATGCAATCGGGAGGACAGGGTCAGTCAGGAAGTGGCACACTGGGGAGGAAATCAGGGGGACAGAAAAGGGACAACGAGGAAGGTCCGAGACCAAGGAAAGATATAGCGACCCTGAAAAAGACGACCAAGTGCCATCAATGTCATGAGGTCGGGCATTGGAGACGCGAGTGTCCCCATAACCCTGACAATCAGGTACAAGAAAAAGAGGAGGAGGAAGTCCAAGCCCCTCCGGTACGGAAGGTAACAGTAGCAAAATTCCAGGCGACAAAGGGGGGACGTCAGCCCCTAGGGCTCCGGTTCCCCAGCCGCCGAAGATTTCAGCAGGCAACAAGGTTTACAAGCAGATGCCTTTCATAGTCGAAGGGGACGATTGCTACTACTTTGACCCAGTGACAGGGCGATACATGGATGGGGAGGAGGGCTGTACTCTTGGAGCAGTGCTGGAGGTAGATTAGCGGGGACCATTTGTGGAGGCAGATGTAGATGGACATCCCACCACCTTTTTGGTCGATACTGGTGCTTCTCGCTCTACTGTGCGGTCTGCGGTAGTCCCCAACTTACCCCTTTCAGGACAGACCATACAAGTTGTAGGAGTTGCAAACAGAAGAATGACAAACCCCCTGACTGAGCCAGTCCCAGTGAAGATCGGGAGTTTCCGGGACAGACATCAGTTTGTAGTGTGTGATTCCAGTCCCGTGTGCCTGTTAGGAAGAGATCTTTTGTGCAAACTCAATTGCACCATCTATTGTACCCTCAAGGGAATAGAATTACAGACAAACGATGACGATGCTGACTTTAAAGTTGCAAATACACATGTGTGCATTGAATTATACCCTGCTTTAACTGTGGAGGAACTCCCTTGGGATTTGAGGGACTCTGTCTCTCCGCAGGTGTGGGACTTTACAGGGGAAGAGATCGGACTGATCAAAGGAGTAGAGCCCGTCAGAATTCAAGTAAGACCGAATGCTGAATTCCCGAGGACACCCCAGTACAAGTTGACTCCGGAAACACTTGCAGGCATAAAACCCGTGATTGAGTTCATGATTAGGCAGGGAATTCTGAAGGAGGTCATGGGCAGTCCCTGTAACTCTCCGATCATGGGTTTGCAGAAGCCAAGTGGGAAGTTCAGGATAGTACAGGATTTGCGAAAGGTGAACAACATAGTCGTTCCATGCTGTCCAGTGGTACCGAATCCATCAGTGATACTGTTTCAGATACCGTTCCAAGCTGAATGGTTTTCTGTGATTGATTTGTGTCAGGCTTTCTTCTCAATCCCATTGCACGAGGAGAGCCAATTTCTTTTTGCGTTCAAAATAGAGAGCCGCGTCCTAACATGGTGCCGTATCCCTCAAGGGTATACAGCGAGTCCATCGATTTTTAATCAGTTGTTGAAAAGGAATCTTGAGAGTCTGGTACTGCCGCAGAACTCCGTTCTTGTGCAGTACATAGACGACCTCCTTGTTGCGTCAGACACCGAAGATGCTTGTAGGATTGACACCATTGCCTTGCTGAACCATTTGGCAGAGAATGGACACAAGGTATCCCCCAACAAGTTACAGTACTGCCTGCCTGAAGTGCAGTATCTGGGTCACAGAATAGAGAAGGGAAAGAGAAAAGTATCGCCTGACAGGATTGAGACGATCATGAGAATGACGGTGCCTTCGACCCAAAGAGAGGTTAGGATGTTCCTAGGCATGGTTGGCTATTGCCGACAGTGGATTGCTAACTTTTCCCTGAAGGCAAAACCATTGCAGAAACTGACGCACAAGGATGTAAGTGATCCGGTACCATGGGACACAGATTGTATGATGGCTTTTCTCGAGCTGCGAGAGGACTTGTGTCGCGCTCCGGCTCTGGGAATGCCCGATTACACCAAATCATTTGCACTGTTCTGCTGTGAGAGAGATAGGTGTGCTTTGGCAGTCCTAGTGCAGGATCATGGAGGAGTCCGTAGACCAGTTGCCTACTTCTCGGCTACCTTAGATCCAGTAGCCGCAGCGTTGCCCGGATGTCTCAAATCCGTTGCTGCAACAGGTGTGAGCATTGAAAGATGTGAAAGCACTGTAATGGGATACCCACTGACCGTCCACGTACCACACTCTGTGGAATTGTTGATGACCAGGACCAAGACTCAGCACTTGACTAATAGGCTCACACGCTACGAGCAGGTTATACTTGCTGCAGAGAATGTGACTCTCAGGAGATGCTCTGTCTTGAATCCTGCTACCTTGTTGCCATTACCAAATGATGTAGAAGATGATTGGGAAGACCATGATTGCCTTGATGTGACTGAACTATGTACCAAACCTAGACCGGATATTGTTGTTGAGCCATTGGCGGACCCTGATGAAATTTACTTTGTGGATGGCTCATGTGTAAGAGACAATACTGGTCAGTTGAGAGCAGCGTTTGCTGTCTGTACCATTTCTGGAATAATTGAAGCGGCCTGCTTGGAAGGAGTACACTCCGCGCAGGTGGCTGAGATAATTGCGTTGACGCGTGCCTGTCTGGTAGCCAACGGGATTCGGATCACCATATTCATTGACAGTCAATATGGGTTTGGGGTAGTCCATGACTTCGGTCAATTGTGGTCTCAAAGGGGTTATATGACATCATCGCGCTCCCCAATCAGGAATGGAGAATTTATCAGGCTATTGCTGGAGGCTTTGCAAGGTCCAGCAGAGATAGCCGTGGTAAAATGCACAGCCCATACCAAAGGTACTGATTTCGTGTCAATGGGGAATCGTTATGCTGATGAAGTTGCACGCTACTGTGCTGAGCAGGGATATTCATTTACCGAACAAACAATCGAAGGGCCCAGGGAAAGAACCGAGTTAAGCATGATGCTTGAGGTGGCGGATACCTGGGAAGAGTTGAAGAGCATGCAGGACCAGGCGTCAGACTATGAGAAAAGAGTGTGTGAATTGGCAGGCTGTGTCAAAGGAGACTTGGACATGTGGGTTTCAGCTGATGGAAGAGCTGTGTTGCCAAATGAGCTGGTGAGTTCGATGGCACGACAGATACATGGTCCTGTGCATCTGGGAAGAGATGCGATGATGCGTGTGTTCAGGCAAACGTGGTACAATCCGAAATTTAGACAGGCTGCTGAAGCGGTATGTCAGAGGTGTGTAACATGTCAACAGATGAATGTTGGGAAAAGAACACCAGTTACATTGAGTCACATTGGAAGGTCTGGTGGACCTTTCTATAGGATGCAATTGGATTTCATCGAGATGCCGAGGTGTAATCGCCTCAGGTATGTCTTGGTGATTGTGTGTGTGTTTTCTTGATGGGTTGAGGCATACCCGACTCGTAGGTGCGATACACTCACAGAAGCCAAACTGTTGTTGAGGGAATTGATGCCACGATTCGGGGTTCCGACCTCTTTGGAATCGGACAGAGGGAAGCATTTCAACAGCGAAGTTGTAAAAATGCTCTGCTCTGCACTGAACATTGACCAGAGACTGCATTGTAGCTACCGCCCAGAGGCTTCTGGCATAGTGGAGCAAATAAATGGAACTCTTAAGGCCCGAATGGCAAAAGTATGTTCATCCACATCCTTGAAGTGGCCCGATGCATTGCCGCTGGTACTGATGAGCATGCGTAGTACACCAGACAGGAGGACAGGGCTCTCACCACACGAAGTACTGATGGGGAGGGCTATGAGACTGCCATCTATTCCTACAACTGCCTTGCTGAATATCACAGATGATCTGATTCTTGATTACTGCAGGGGACTTTCTGATGTCCTCCATTCTGTGTCTCTTCAGGTGCAGGCTGCTGAAATTCCGGCTTCTAGCGACCTTTGTCACGATTTGTGCCCGGGTGACTGGGTCCTGGTGCGGAAGCACGTCCGAAAAAGCTGCCTGGATGTGCGCTGGAGAGGACCTTTCCAAGTTATTTTGGTAACAACCACTGCTGTGAAGTGTGGAGGATTGCCAAATTGGATCCATGCTTCTCATACCCGACGAGTCCCAGCACCCCTGGAAGGGACAGCTCCTCTAGAAGAGAGAAATCTTGACGAGGAAGAAGATCCACAAGAGGAGGCGAGTCAAGCTGTGGGGGTGCCGGTGGAAGTTGGGGATTCTCCTGATCGAGCAGAAGGTGACCACGACAACAGTGACACTGAGTCTGCTTCGGAAAGGGAAAGTGGTGACGAAGGTGATCTGAGCGTGGAAGAGGCTGACAGTGAGGAAGAACAGGGTGCACAAATGAGAAGCAGAAGGGCAAGAAGTGCAGAGGCTCATTGGCCGGAGAGACGGAGGCGAATGAATGTGAGATTAGCTTCCGAAAGAGATCTTGTCCCTGTGTCCGAAGAATCAGACCTGGAAGAAGAAGGGGGTCCAAGGAGGTCAAGGAGGGTGAGAATACCTTGTCGAAGATACGCCACTCCCGAGTGGACCTACCCTCTCACAAATGCCCGGTGTACTGAGATCAGGGAGGGTGAGGTCAGTGGTGGTGACCAGTACAATCCCAAATGTTAAGTTGGAAGTGATATTGTTGGTACCTGGACTAGAGATTGAAGGCGTACTGACACTTACCATTCCTAATCCCCCTTACCTAAGCAAGATACGTGATTTACTTCTGGATAGACTGATTTTTCCTACATTTGGTCCGGATATACCATCTTATGATTCAGTTGTGCTCCGTATGGAACTTTTGGACTATGTGTTACAGGCAATCGGAGCAAATGTGATCATAGATTATTAAAGACTTGTAAAGACTTTGAAAAGACTTTTGTAAATAGAGGTTGGAACTAACCTAGAGCCGAGTGGAAGAAGAACAAATTTAGGGAATTTCCACAGAGGACGGAGAAGGGTTAGGGCTGTCTGAGGCTGGTACAATTGAAGAACTGAATGGGATTTCTGCTTACAGATGGTTCGGGACTCAAGTAACCAAGAAAGAGACTTTGGGTGATTTCGAGAATGAACTACTCTATGCTGAGACCATGGCGGCTGGAGACCCGAATCGTAGAGCTAAGTGCATAGTAGGCACCCTTTTAGAAGGAGTGATACTCCTTATATTTGTAGTAGTTCTAGTTTCTTACTTTGCACCACACGAGCAGGTAGCGAAGGTTGAGGGGACACCGACCACTACCACCCCTAACAAGAAGGAAGACAGAGCAAGAGCAGAGAAGGCTTTGCTGGCTGCAGAAAGTCGTAGGTTACATGCAGATCTGTCTAAAGGAAATTTTGGACAGAATGCGTATGCAAAGTTGTTATATGAGTACATTGATGCAATGGATGCGAAAGACTGTTATGTGTGCATGCAATTGCCAGCTTCAGTAGATGAGGGTATTAGATACCATCACCTTCCATTGACATATGGAATCTCATGTAGTCTGCTGCTTAGCATATTTTATGGCGAAACCATTTCGAATATTTCTTTTCGAATTATGATGCTGTGTTACCAGAAGTCCCTTCTTATAAACACTTGAACAAGTGGGACTATTATAAGTCAGAGGACAGACTCGGATATTTCTTCATTCCCACACAAGAATTAGACACCCCGTATGCACACTGACACAATTTGACATGCTTATTATCTGAGACAGAGAAGAAGTTCATTGAGCAATTGGAAGATAGGTACACGAAGCAAAAACAGTTGCGAGATTCACGGCAAGGCAAAGTAGATTGGACTGAAGAAGAGAAGCAGCACAGGTCAAGAGGGAGTTATGGTCCAATAGCGCTAGACGCGGTACAGAAAGGAAAGTTGTGCCTTCACAGACCACAGACGTATTATGAAAATGTGTATGTGGGTCATACTACATGTGAACACACTTTTACATTGGAGTATTACACGAAAGATTTCTTGAAGAGCGTGGTGCAGGTGATCCCTACTGTATACTTTGTCTGTGGAAGAAATGCGTATGTGAGACTGCCGGAAAAATGGTATGGGACATGCTACCTAGCGATTATTTTTCCCAAGATTTATCATACTGAGGACTTTGCACACTTAGAAGGAGGGCAGCAGAAGAGGGTAAAGCGAGGGGAAAGTGCTGGAGCAATTGTTGGAGATGTGTTTGGAGCAGCGATACCTATGTTGGGAGTCATTTTGAATGACATCAAAATACGGAGATTGGCCACTGTAGTGGATGAACTGTCAATGAATACAGAAAAGTCATTAGTGTTGGTCGAGGGTGAGATGTTGTCGATAAGGACAATGGTTTTACAGAACCGTCTTGCCCTAGACGTCGTTCTAGCAAAGGAGGGAGGGGTCTGTAAACGTTTGAAGGTCCAGGAATGTTGTACTTATATTCCAGATAACTCTAAAGATCTGGAGAAATATATAAGCAACATTACTGCGATCCATTATGAAATTGAAGATTTGACCCAAGAGAATGCGTGGGAGACGGTTGGCAAGGGATTTGGCAAGGTTGGAAATTGGTTTGCAAATCTAGGACGACGTTTCCTTGGGTTTGTACTGAAACCCCTCATCATAGTGGTGGCATGTGTGATTGGATTGTGGGGTTTAATAAGAGTGTGCAAGTGGTATAAGTCCACTAGATTGTCGAGATCAATGAAAGTGCAAGAGCAGCGAATGGAAAGGCTGCAAGACAGTCAATATCGTAGCTTGAGAGCGTTGGAGATGCTCAAGCGAGGGCAAGTGGCCACAAGTTCTGTTTAGTCCGGTTCTCACCCTGAGGGATGGTGTGGTGGTGATGACACAGGTCTTCAAAGGGGGGAACTGAGAGAGCGCTAGACAGAAGTGAAAATTTGTAGGGGTGCATCACATGTACAAGTAGTCAGCACCCGCATATGTAAAGGGTTTACTAATCATGTTCAAATGCAATGTAGGGTTGAGAACTGAAGTATTTGATGTTAGAACTACTTGCAGAACAAATGTTAAGGGTTTTTGAAGTATTAGTGATGTTGTTTAATTAGAATACCATTGTATGTTTAGGCCTGCTTTATTAAAATTCATATTTGCATTCTTTTATAAGTGATTAGTTGCTCGAAGTAGAAAATGTATTTGCTTTAAAGTTGGAGGCCTAAAGAACGGAGAGATTATTCATGTAAAATGTGGGGCCTATGAAACGTGCAAAGGGCCAGTCCATGGAAATCGAGTAGGCCTGACTGGAAATGTTTTCTTTGCATTAAATGGTAGAATTATTTTGTAAAAGCGGCCTTTGGCTAAAATTTATCAACGCTAAAGAATGTGTGAGCCGATTCTCATGTATTTCCTTGCAGGTGTCTGGCCATGTAGACAGTAGAGTAGAAGGGCCCATTGTGTATGAGCGTTAGGATGCTAGATTCAGACACGGAGGAGTAGCTGAGGAATTTAAAGATACAACTTGAAGCGATGGAGAGTCTGGGACCCAAGGACGTTTTAACCGACAAGTATGGAAGAGTGCCATGATGGCAAATTTTGGAAACCAACACCTTCGAGAGGGGCGTACCTGAAGGCGTGTCACCAGTATTGTGGGGTTTTGTATTAGGGACAGCACCCCGAGGGTGGAGGCAGAGCAGATGGGCTGAGGAGCTAGAGAGAGCGGTTGGATGGGCAAAGAGCTTAGCTAGGTTTGAGAATTACACCAGACTTAAGAGAAAGTGAGTGAACTCCTTTGGAAGTCACCACGGCTGACACCTTTTGCTAGGAATGGGCTATTGTTGAGTAGGGATGTCACTTAGTACAGGGTAGGGATAGCTTATTTTGACTTTTCTTTCCAATGCATACTCGAACTCAAGTTACAGCAATTTTTATTAGCCTGATGGTTCTGGAACTGATTCTCGTATTATTCATAAGCCGCCTAAGACTTTTCTGTAGGATTATGTTTGTATTAGTACCCGTTTTTCTTTTGAACCTCGTGTTGAGGTGTTTGTATCTTCAGCTGTTTTCATTTCTGTAATAAATCTTCAAACTTGGTTTTGAGTCAGTGGTCCTTTGGGAAAGTAAATGGGAATTAATGCAAGTATTGATGGTTGGTAAGTAGGTTGCCTAATTCACTTTATGACAGGTAAAAAGGTCCAGTCGACCTGTGACGGGATTTTGAAAAATGGTAAACAGACTCTAGAAGAAAAATCCCGCCTTTCCAATGTCATCAGGATTAGGGTTGTGTGACATCTCTTCTTGGGCTGATCGAGGGTCAAAGGTCATATGATGTCATTTCCGGAGACATCATTCAGGTCAAAGGGTATATGATGTCACTTCTGCTACCCTTGGGATTTTGGTGAATCAACGTCCATGTTACTAGGAGCAAGGGGCATGGAAATGCATCACTTGACTTTGTTTTAATATGGCCTCATCCATACCTGCTCCAGAGAGTTATTTGTGTTAGTTGATACACACAGCAACTCTATCCACGCAGACATCTCCAACTACAAAGTGGCTTCCCAGTCCCTGGAATGTTTACTAACAGCAAGAATTGCTGTAGATGCATGTGAGAAGAGAGTGGGAGATGGAAGTTTTCTTTATGATTAGGGTTCCCGGTTTTATGGTATTTATTTTTTTGCCATTTCCGTCTGTCTTTATTCATATTTTTTTGTGCTAATTTTATCTGTATTTATCCACATTTATTTTGGGTTTTGTGGAAAAATTTAACTGAAATTACTATATTTCCACATTTATCTAACCAATAAATATGCACTCTTGCTTGAATTTCCGCCAAGTTTCAGTGCTGTGGACACCTGCAGAAGATAAATCAGTGCACTTGCATAAAAATATGCAAATTTCAGTATCAACCATGTGCATATCTACTGCTGTTAGAGCCTCTTTACTAAAATTCCTTATCTATCAACCCACACATCTATTGGCTTGGCAGTCATGGCAGTATTTAGAATTACTCAAAAAGCAACCCAATTTCTGTTTTTATCCACATTTAAAAATAAGTTTTGGGGGGTTTATTTAAAAATAAATACAGACAAGAAAATTGATGTTTTCTGTCTGTATTTATCAGTAAAAATCAGTAAAAACGGAAAACACGGAGCCTTGTTTATGTTTAAACATTAATAATGGCATGGATTGCCATTGTTTTCCATCCTTTTGTGGGAATTGAACATCCAAGACTAAGTTCAGAAGCCGTTACCTGCTTGTGTATGCACAGAAAAGACTGATATTTAAATATTCATTACCATGAAGGGTTCAGTTGGGCCTGAACTTTAAAAGAACACACATTTTACTTGTGAACACTTACAGGGGCGCCAGGTGGTCCAGGATAACTAGCAGCTGTTCCTCCCTGAAACAAAGGGCAACATGTAAGTCACAGTCACAGTCTGTGCTGGTATAAGATAGTATTTGAAAATAGAAAAAATTTTACCTGGATCTTATATAGGCTGCCCATCCCATTTCTCTCGTTGTGCTGTGTACATTGATAAATACAGAAACATTTTTAAAATGAGACCTGTATTGACTTGTCGTAAAACAAATGACAGCAAACTTTATAGCATATGTTTAAAATGACAAAGATTAGGTGCAAACAGACGGTGTCAGATAACCTAAAAGTAGACGTTCAAAGCATGTATACGCATGTGCTTATCTATGTCTATAATTGCACGTCTATGAGCAATTGCGCGTATGTGTGTGTGCACTTGTGTGAGACTACGCTATGTGTGGACCCTACATCTTTTATAACAACTATACTATCCACATAATTGTGCATGGCAGTGAAAATCAAACCAGGATGCTAGGGGTTCAATTTTTGCAGTTTGGTAAAAGCACACAAAAAGTACTTAATGACTATTATGAGAGTTATTTCTCGATGTACAGTAGTTCTTACATAAATCTGTGAGGATGTAAAAATTATTTTTATGTTGTCAGTTTTTCTAAGAAACTCGAATTTTACCTTTGTACTATAATAATAAATGTAGCCCTATAGTAATAAATGTGTCAATGAGTGTCTGTCAGTATAGTTTCTGTAAATGGACCGGGAGACCAGACGACCGCACACGGACACGACGAGGACGCCGAATTTATGGCATATACTTTACTGTTTCCCTAACTCTACTGGATCCTAAATGAATGGATGATTACTAAATCTGCCAAGGATATAACCATAAAACTCATTATTTGCATACTTGCCAGGATGGATGGAACGCTCGACATGAGAGTACACTGCGCTAAGCCCTGAAGAAGTCCGGTTTCGGACGAAACGCGTTGGCTATTTTTATCTGCGAGTGTTTGAACAAATAAAGAAAGAATAAAACGAAGAAAATTGACTTGAACAAATTTCTTGGGAGAATGGTTTCAATCTTGTCCTTTTTCACAATACGAATGTAGATTGAACATTGATACTGTGTTTATCATATAACTTTTTTGGTGTGCGAGGTCAATTTGTGAAATTAGTTTCTGTAAATAACCTTTTACAAGACCTGACTAAAGCTCTTGGAAGTGAAAAGGCATCTTATTGTAACTGCTTGAATGAACCCAGCATCATTAACTACACACTTGAATGCTTGTCTTTCTGTCCAATGGTCAAAGTGACACAATAGGTAGGTAAAAAAGTCACTTAAAAAGTAAAAAATTCGGCAGTTATAGCTTACTGAGCTAACTTGAACTTGTGCTCCCACCATGTCCAGTGTTGTCATCAATGATGTCATTTGAGAGGTTATCAATGATTTCATTAAACATGTAATGAGCGAGGCAATCTGTAAGGTCATAAGCAGAGTGTGGTGTTTTTTTTTAATGTAAAATAGGATATTACTACCATACATAACTAAAATGTCACTTTAAGCTTTGTATTTTTCAGCGAATTTCTAGGTGTTTTTTAACCATAAAGTAAGATCTTATTATTAAACCCAACCCATAGTGGGCACCTAACGTACTGCCACACACAGACTTTAGATGAGCATGGTTGTGGCCCTGTGCCCAGCCCGCCTCCGTACCCTTTGCTGTACACTGTTTACGGCCATGTGAGATATAGGATTGGGTGCAGAGGCTGGCCTGCAGACAGTCTCTGCTCCACACCACTGTGGGCGACCAACAATCCACCACACACAGACTATGGGTGTGAACAGAATAAACCCAGCTTGCCAGATTACCTTGAAAATTTTCAGGTCCTGAAGTGTGGATGCACTTTTTTTTCCATAAATCTCGTAAAGATTCGTCAAATGGTGCCAAAGTAAATTACAAAACATAAAACTCTCTTCCTGTGGAAAGTCATATAATAAATGCTCTCGTAAACTCTACCAGTGCCTCGGCTATTCTGTTCTGATGCTGGTTGCATTTTCACGGGCTGCTTCGTTCCTGTATTTTGCTGAGGCTGCCCTGCAGGGTCATGGGCTCCCAATCACGAAGCGATCTGTTTGGAATATATATATATATATATATATATATATATATATATATATATATATATATATATCAAATTTTCAGAATCACCGCAAATCCACACTCTCACAAGCGTGATCAAGGCTTGTGAGAAGCCGAAACATGTAGCGAGTGATTAAACACCCTTGGACTTTCCTGGCTGACGTATTCTTTGGCTGCTTCTGAGAGTGTGGATTTGCGGTGATTCTGAAAATTTGATTCGATTTCCGGCTCGCTCGACCGGAGTACACACCACCTCCCTCGGGGCCTCCGGCAACCCGTAGAGCACTTTCTTGGAACATATATATATATATATATATATATATATTGTTCACCAAATGCCAAAGGCTTCGAGAGGCACACTGCGGGACTCTTCCCTCCGGGCTATTCGTGTCAGCACGCCTCTCCGCATTACATTCTCTCAGGTGCCCGACGCGTTTCAGGGGGCCTCCCCCCCTCATCAGGGGCTGCTTCCAAATACACTCGTTGAGGCATCACGTGTTTTATGACATTTAAACAAACCCCCTGGTAGGCGTGTGTTAAGTACACCGTCATGCCTTGATTTGTGGGATTTGAAGTCCTTCTGATGCACAGGATATACACTTTTCAGACACAAATCAAGGCATGACGGTGTACTTAACACACACCTACCAGGGGGTTTGTTTAAATGTCATAAAACACGTGATGCCCCAACGAGTGTATTTGGAAGCAGCCTCTGATGAGGGGAGGAGGCCCCCTGAAACGCGTCGGACCCCTGAGAGAATGTAATGCGGAGAGGCGTGCTGACATGAATAGCCCGGAGGGAAGAGTCCCGCAGTGTGCCTCTCGAAGCCTTTGGCATTTGGTGAACAATTTATCGCACGGTGGCCTTACCGTGGAGAGAGCACCACCGCTTGTTGGCTGGGGACTGACTGGCCGGCAGGATGAGGCTCGGACTTCTGAACTGTTTGGAGGTACTATGAGCGCAGGACTCTGTGTCAAAACACTGCGCGCTGAACCGCATACACAGCCTACTAAAGGTCAAAGTAATGCATCAATGATCCAAAACGCTTGACTTTACTGAAAAGTGTATATCCTTTGCATCACAAGGACTTCAAATCCCACAAATCAAGACATGACGGTGTACTTAACACACGCCTACCAGGGGGTTTGTTTAAATGTCATAAAACACGTGATGCCTCAACGAGTGTATTTGGAAGCAGCCCCTGATGAGGGGGGGAGGCCCCCTGAAACGCGTCGGGCACCTGAGAGAATGTAATGCGGAGAGGCGTGCTGACACGAATAGCCCGGAGGGAAGAGTCCCGCAGTGTGCCTCTTGAAGCCTTTGGCATTTGGTGAACAATTTATCGCACGGTGGCCTTACCGTGGAGAGAGCACCACCGCCTGTTTGGCTGGGGACTGACTGGCCGGCAGGATGAGGCTCGGACTTCTGAACTGTTTGTAGGTACTATGAGCGCAGGACTCTGTGTCAAAACACGGCGCGCTGAACCGCATACACAGCCTACTAAAGGTCAAAGTAATGCATCAATGATCCAAAACGCTCGACTTTACTGAAAAGTGTATATCCTTTGCATCACAAGGACTTCAAATCCCACACATCAAGGCATGACGGTGTACTTAACACACGCCTACCAGGGGGTTTGTTTAAATGTCATAAAACACGTGATGCCTCAAGGAGTGTATTTGGAAGCAGCGCCTGATGAGGGGGGGAGGACCCTGAAACGCGTCGGGCACCTGAGAGAATGTAATGCGGAGAGGCGTGCTGACACGAATAGCCCGGAGGGAAGAGTCCCGCAGTGTGCCTCTCGAAGCCTTTGGCATTTGGTGAACAATATATATATATATATATATATATATATATATATATATATATATTTATTTCAACAAATTGCCCAAAGCATCGAGGGGGAACTCAGTGGCTCACCAACCATCCGGCTATATATTTCAGCATGCCTCGTCCCTCGGGTGTAATTATCTCATTGCCGACGCGTTTCAGGGCTGTTCTCCCCTTCTTCAAAGGCTGCTCAGTTTGCACCATGAAAAACTCTCGATTCCACTGCATTTTCAGCATTTTTTTTATTGATTTCCGGCCCCGTACGGGCTGCGCTCAGTGCGTGATTACTTAAATTTGCATACTGGGACATGTAGTCCTTTCGAGAGAAAATTGTTCCATGCGCAAACAACATTAAAACTTATTTTGACTTTTAGTAAGGTCCCAAGTTTCAAGGCACTCTTATTTGCTTTTCAGGTGTGCCACGCTGCACAGGATCGGAAAAGTTCCATTCCCCAGCCTCTCACTTCCTTCACGAGATGTTTCTCCCCTCCACGGCAGGGCTGCCGCGTGTACCTATTTCCACAAATTGCCCAAAGCATCGAGGGGGAACTCAGTGGCTCACCAACCATCCGGCTATATATTTCAGCATGCCTCGTCCCTCGGGTGTAATTATCTCATTGCCGACGCGTTTCAGGGCTGTTCTCCCCTTCTTCAAAGGCTGCTCAGTTTGCACCATGAAAAACTCTCGATTCCACTGCATTTTCAGCATTTTTTTTATTGATTTCCGGCCCCGAACGGGCTGCGCTCAGTGCGTGATTACTTAAATTTGCATACTGGGACATGTAGTCCTTTCGAGAGAAAATTGTTCCATGCGCAAACAACATTAAAACTTATTTTGACTTTTAGTAAGGTCCCAAGTTTCAAGGCACTCTTATTTGCTATTCAGGTGTGCCACGCTGCACAGGATCGGAAAAGTTCCATTCCCCAGCCTCTCACTTCCTTCACAAGATGTTTCTCCCCTCCACGGCAGGGCTGCCGCGTGTACCTATTTCCACAAATTGCCCAAAGCATCGAGGGGGAACTCAGTGGCTCACCAACCATCCGGCTATATATTTCAGCATGCCTCGTCCCTCGGGTGTAATTATCTCATTGCCGACGCGTTTCAGGGCTGTTCTCCCCTTCTCAGTGCAGCATGGCACACCTGAAAAGCAAATAAGAGTGCCTTGAAACTTGGGACCTTACTAAAAGTCAAAATAAGTTTTAATGTTGTTTGCGCATGGAACAATTTTCTCTCGAAAGGACTACATGTCCCAGTATGCAAATTTAAGTAATCACGCACTGAGCGCAGCCCCTACGGGGCCGGAAATCAATAAAAAAAATACTGAAAATGCAGTGGAATCGAGAGTTTTTCATGGTGCAAACTGAGCAGCCTTTGAAGAAGGGGAGAACACCCCTGAAACGCGTCGGCAATGAGATAATTACACCCGAGGGACGAGGCATGCTGAAATATATAGCCGGATGGTTGGTGAGCCACTGAGTTCCCCCTCGATGCTTTGGGCAATTTGTGGAAATAGGTACACGCGGCCGCCCTGCCGTGGAGGGGAGAAACATCTCGTGAAGGAAGTGAGAGGCTGGGGAATGGAACTTTTCCGATCCTGTGCAGCGTGGCACACCTGAAAAGCAAATAAGAGTGCCTTGAAACTTGGGACCTTACTAAAAGTCAAAATAAGTTTTAATGTTGTTTGCGCATGGAACAATTTTCTCTCGAAAGGACTACATGTACCAGTATGCAAATTTAAGTAATCACGCACTGAGCGCAGCCCCTACGGGGCCGGAAATCAATAAAAAAAATGCTGAAAATGCAGTCGAATCGAGAGTTTTTCATGGTGCAAACTGAGCAGCCTTTGAAGAAGGGGAGAACAGCCCTGAAACGCGTCGGCAATGAGATAATTACACCCGAGGGACGAGGCATGCTGAAATATATAGCCGGATGGTTGGTGAGCCACTGAGTTCCCCCTCGATGCTTTGGGCAATTTGTGGAAATAGGTACACGCGGCCGCCCTGCCGTGGATGGGGAGAAACATCTCGTGAAGGAAGTGAGAGGCTGGGGAATGGAACTTTTCCGATCCTGTGCAGCGTGGCACACCTGAAAAGCGAATAAGAGTGCCTTGAAACTTGGGACCTTACTAAAAGTCAAAATAAGTTTTAATGTTGTTTGCGCATGGAACAATTTTCTCTCGAAAGGACTACATGTACCAGTATGCAAATTTAAGTAATCACGCACTGAGTGCAGCCCGTACGGGGCCGGAAATCAATAAAAAAATTGCTGAAAATGCAGTGGAATCGAGAGTTTTTCATGGTGCAAACTGAGCAGCCTTTGAAGAAGGGGAGAACAGCCCTGAAACGCGTCGGCAATGAGATAATTACACCCGAGGGACGAGGCATGCTGAAATATATAGCCGGATGGTTGGTGAGCCACTGAGTTCCCCCTCGATGCTTTGGGCAACTTGTGGAAATGTGGAATATATATATATATATATATATATATATATATATATATATATATATATATATATATATTACCTACTGGCGGTCGCCAGTAGGTATATATAGTTAGGATTTTTTCTCTATGGGATTTTTGAAAATTCTATGTCTAATAACTTTGGCGTTTGTGGACGGAATTGGCTGAAATTTTCAGGAAAATGGCACATTTTGTTTCTGAGCAGCCCTTGAAAATTTGGGGGGGGTTCGTCAAGGGGGGGCCGAGAAAAAAAGGGGGGTCCCAAAACGTGTTTTTAACATTGAGTTTTCCATAGGGCGGTTGGCCTCACTTTTAGCCCGAACGGCTGAATGGATTTGCACGAAACTTGGCAAAATTGTAGGGACTGGTAGCCCGATGTGCCTTTTGTAGGTCTCAATATATGTGCTACAGTGGATTTTGAGAAATTAACGTTTAAAAAAAGATATATATCTGTAACGGCGGACCGGGCAGCGCTCCAGGACGCGTACTTTTCGCGCAACGGAGCTTTGTGAAGCGAAGCTGATTGGTTCTCCGGCGTCTGTCAACATTCCAAACAGTCCGTAGCGGCCGCCATCTGGTCTCTCGGTAGGATCGAGAGACAAGAGGAGGCGAAAGCGAAGGGGCAAATGACCATAAGGGGGAATAGTAGATCCTCGCTGACCCCCTAGGTTTGATGTGGAGGTTTTAAAAGGGCCCCGCAGGGCAAACAAAAATAATAATAATAATAATCGAACGGCTGAATGGATTTGCACGAAACTTGGTAAAATATTAGGGACTGGTAGCCCGATGTGCCTTTGCTAGGTCTCAATATATGTGCTCCAGTGGATTTTGAGAAATTAACGTTCAAAAAAAGATATATATCTGTAACAGCGCTCCGCTTCGCGTAACGGAGGTTTGCGAAGCTGATTGGTCATTCTGTCACTGGGCTATAGTTGGGCTACATCTGGCTGATATTTGGGCTACATTTGTTTTTTTTCGTCTCTGGCGGCCATCTTTGGGCTACATTGGGCTACATTGGGCTTCATTGGGCTTCATTGGGCTACATTGGGCTACATTTGGGCTCCAACATATATATAGGCCAATGTAGCCCAATATATATTTTTCAAAGTTAATTTTCGTAAAAACCACTGGAGCATATATCTTGAGACATAGCAAAGGCACATCGGGCTACCAGTCCCTACAATTTTGCCAAGTTTCGTGGACATCCATTCAGCCGTTCGAGCTAAAAGTGAGTCCAACCGCCCTATGGAAATGAAGGAAATGAATGGGTAATTTGTAATTAGCAAATAGCTCATCGCAAACTAGGAATGGTAAAGAATCGCTATTTATTCCTTAAAGTTCACTATTTAGGAAATGCAAAAAACTTTGATGATACATATGGCGGTTCATCTCTAACAAGATAAGAAGCATAGGGATAGATTTATGATGACTGGCGCATCACCAGGGATGTGTTAGTCATTCTGTGCCGCTGTTCCGTCACCTATGGTGTGCTGCATTTACAATGCGGCGCATCATGGGGCAAAAACAGCACAGATGCGTGATGTATCTGTGCCGTAAAGGTGGCGCATTGCTGGAGTTGTATCGCAAGTGTGATGAAGCTCCAGCAAGGGTCGGGGGTGCCCCTGTCGCAGGGTTTCTGTTCTCACACAGAACTGTGGACAGAGGATTGGAACCTCGGCGAATTAGGGTGTCCCAAAACTCACCTTAGTAATCAAAAACCCCTTAGCAAGCTAGGTACAGTGTCACATTGGATATAACAAACTCTCAATGTTTAGACAATCCAGAATATGAACTTATAGTACCTCAGGATACGTGGAACTCATGAACAGTCGGTCGTTATATATTTCTTAGAAACCAGAACATGGAGTTAAGAAGAACACATGTGTATTTGAAATGTTTATTTACTAATGCCGTCTTCTCAGGCGTAGTATCTTAGATAATACAAGTACACATATTATCAGTAGCAAAATTACCAGCATAGTTACTAGTACATAAAAAGCGAATGGTGACAGTATGTTAACATGCTGTAAATGAATAAGAGTTAGCAACACTTATAAGCAGCCGCGGGCCGTGGAGGGAGTTACGGTGGGGCAGGGAGGCGGGGAGGGGGAGGGGCAGGGTGGAGAGGGCTCCACCCTGCTTCTCCCCCTCCCCGCCTCCCTGCCTCACCGTAACTCCCTCCACGGCCCGCGGCTGCTTATATCTCACCCTCCCTAATACACATATTATATTATTTGCTAAGAAGGTCTCTTTGTGTTGGTTTAGGGCGTGCCCATACTTTAGTGTCTTAGATTTGAAGGAATCACATCAGCATACACCAGCTCTCTCTTCATGTGAACCGCATCAAGTGTTGTGTATGTGTGTTCGGCAAAGCAATATAAAACCCGCCTCATGCCCAGAATTGGCAGAAGTTGCACTTATGTTATGAGTAGGAAGTCGTGGAGATCAGACCTCATAACAATTCTGTATCGTGTTGTTCTTGAAACTTTAGCACTCGCTGTACAGATATAGTTTAACAAGCAAAGCAGATAGTAGAGCAATAACATATTATTCTCATGTAAACCACGATGAACTACTAGGTTGAAAGCTAAAGCAACAACTAAGTGTCGTGTGCAGAAGTTGCAAAAAAGGAAAAATGGCGTTTAAACCGGTAATGAGCCCATGCTAACTTAACACGGTGTAAAGATATCCAGGACCTAGATGACACCTCCCCATGATCCGGAAACGAACTGAATAAGATAATAGAAGTGCCATCTCATGAGAGCAGATTGCAAGTTTATATGTGGACGGTCCGCAAGGTAAAGCATTAAAAACTAGGAAAATTTAATGCTAAAGAAAAATAAAACAGCCAAGTACTTTATCGAGTCTTAAGCCAATAGGCAAGGTAAATAATAAAAACTTGACAAATAAGTCAATGAATTGTCAATGAAATGCTAGTACTCAGCATATCAAACATGAAAAAGGTCTATGACATAACTGTGTATGCAAAATAAGCTGCAACAGCCTCCAATAGGAAGTCACCGTCTTCATCCGAAAACAGTTCAGCCATCCAATTTAAAAGCGGAAAAGAACATACGTGCTCTCCCAGCACCGGATCCTCTATCACCATCAGAGGACAGCTCGGTGGGTTTTCAAGAAAGCTCTGTTCCAAGAAAGACTGTGTTGCCGCCAGTAAATTCCAGGGACCAATTAGTCCATGCATCAATGCCACAGCCATAATCCTTTCGCCAGGACAAACCAACTCGTGAGTAATGATAGGAGTCATCAGCTGATTAAAGTCGACGTCAGGAGAAACCGGTCCGCAGAGACACAAATCAATGGCCCAATCGAAATCACAGGTCAGGCAGTGAAATACAGGCTGGACACAGGTGAAGTAGGAGAATCGAAAAGATAATCCATATGCCGTGCTTAATATCGCCAACGGCATTGTGCCATAATATTCTAGCATGCGATTGCGGAACAGTGTCAGCAGCTGCAGGGCGGGAGGTTGCATAGGAGGGACATCCATATTTAAAAATGTAAAAAAGCACAAGAGCTTCCGCTGGTAATGCAAGTAAAAATGGCAATCCACGAAGCAGAGTGGAAAAAATAGAATGAAAGAAAGCAGGGATGACTCCAAAGATTTTCTCAAATGAAGTCACGAGACCACTGGTAACAACTTTAAAAAAGTGCGCCAGGGCCTTTGTGGAGGATGCGTTAAAGATAGTCCGAACCATCTTGCTGAAATGGAAAGGCAAATCTGAATTGAAAAGGGTCTGCACCTCTGTACGGGTGTTCGCTATGTGAAGCACGAAAGTTTCACGGGCCGAACTCAAGGCCACCTCTCTCTGAGACAAAAGAGCTCTTATTCTTGCCATGCCGTTGAAATCTGCTCCCAAGGTTGGTATTTGTGGCGAGATTGAAAACTCCCTATGTTCATGTGTGGGAGGAAATAGAACATTTCTGCAGCAAATAACCCGTTCACTTACTGTTACGATAAAAGGAATACTTTTAATTAACCCAGAACAATCTTCATTATTGAGCATCAAATAACTACCATTTTCCAACAACTTGAACGTGGGGATGATAGCAGGAACTGGCGTGCCTTGCAACACGCAAGCCATATTTGGTCGGTGTTTGTTGCATGAACCGTGTAACTGTATGTGCCTACACATTAGTGAATGATCTGGCGTCTCAGTGCATTCCTCTCCATTCAGATAAACTTCTTGATCATCTTTGAAACATCTGTATGTGTATGGAAGCGACCAGACCTCATGAAGAAAAGCACTACCTAAAGGTTCATAACGACCTATTGGTATATATTTCATACAATTTGAAAACTTATATAAAGCAAAAGGCAGCGTTATTAAACCGTGGATAAGGCACGTTGCCAAAAAACCCGCAATCCTCTGCTGATGATGTCACTGAGCATGTCATGAATGATGTAATATGTGACATCATCAGCAGTGGATTACGGGTAATAGTATCTCTAGTTTACTCCCCTATAGCTGTCTTTCTTTTAACATAAGTGTCTGTTTCCTTCCCTTATACTTACTGTTTTTGGTTCGCTTCCGGTTCGCGTACCGGCGAGCGAACTGGGAAGCGAACTAAGAGAAATAGAGGTTGGCACAGTTCCAAATATTGTACCAATTTTTTAATAACGGGGAGGTAGTTCTGAAAAGAACTTTTTTTTTAATTGTTTTTGTTGTTTTATATTTTTTTTATTATTTTTCGGAACATTTTTTTACTTTTTTTTAATTTTTCTGAACAGTTTTATATTTTTTGGGGTTTTTCTTGGAGGGGGCAATGAAAACGATTCATTGTAAAGGGCTCAACAGGAGCAACAAAACAAAAAAAAAGTATTTATTATTTTGGGCGTTTCGTACAAACTTGCATATGATAGTCAATAGCTCTGTTGATCAGAGTGATGCTTCTTTCTCCGTAGCAAATGAATCCATCGAAAAATACGCAGATGTGTTTTACTTCACCAAATCTCATTTGTATATTTGGCACCATCTCCCTGCCCTCTGGTCCCGTTACTTCCGGTACAACAGATCTTCTGGCCATAATAGGGAGATTATCTAGGTCGTTCCGAAACTGTGCAGCACTGTAGTTGTTAGGATGCCACCTAGTCATATGGCGATGCATTGTGTAGTTTCCGAAACTGTATTTTTTCTCGGTTCCTCTGGACAGTCTATCTTGACATATAAGGCAAGTTACGTATCTTGCATTTACTTTTTTCTGACCTTTGGGAATTTTAAAAAATTGCCAAATTAAGTTTTCTTTCCGGTGAGACGTCCTGGGCTCCTCAGGCAAAAACTGCCTCTCTTCGTGCTCGTCGTTCTGTTCCTCTTCTTCCTCTTCTTGTTGAATTATAACTTGAGCAGGTGGTCCACTCTTCCTTGGATGTGGTGGAGGTGGTGGGGAAGCACCAGCTGAAACTACTAAAGAAGCCATTGCTCAGTGATCACAAAGGGTCTTTCTCTCACAATGATGAAAGTCAGAGTGAGGAAAGAAGGAGGGATTTTCATCATTTGGGAAAAACAAGAGTTCTCAACCAATGAAAAGTGTTCATTTTAGATTATATGACCTAGTCTTACATCATTAGGAAACCAAAAGTGAAATGAACCAATGAAAAGTGTTATTACCAAGTCACATGACCTGCTGTGTTTACGTTAAGCGCTTTGCAGGGCCTCCCGGTTTGCTTCCAGAAACCTGCGCTTTGCGACTCGCTTCGAGTACCAGTTCGCTAACGTAGCACGTCATATGACGTATCACGCGACAACGTGAAACGTCATGCGGACGGGAGGCGTCACGATGTTGTTTTCTAACGCGGCAGTTGCGGTAAAGAAACGTTTACCGGCTCGCGGTCTATTTCGCGGCATCAAGGTCAGCTAACGGGAAGCTTCCCGATTCGCGAAGCGGGAACGAAGAAAAAAAAATATTTAAAAAAAAAATTATTCATAAACATATAAAATATATTTTTGGATTTAAAGAAGAATACATTTTACAGCTACAGATATTAGCTGTTAAAAAACCAATGAAATTCACTGAAAAAACCATAGGTTATAGACCATATATAGTTAGGAATTAGCATTTACAAAACCTTGAAAATTCACTGAAAAAACCATAGGTTATAGACCATATATAGTTAGGAATTAGCATTTACAAAACCTTATTTTACTCACACAAAACCATTGAAATTCCATATATAGTTAGTTGCACTAACTATATATCGCGCACCCGCAATCCACTGCTGATGATGTCACATATTACATCATTCATGACATGGTCAGTGACATCACTGATGACATCACTGATGACATCTCAAATGACATCACTGATGACATCACTGATGACATCTCAAATGACATCACTGATGACATCATGACACACCAATACCAGTTACTACATACGCACTCACTGATTCCTACGTCTACACACACATTCACTCATTCACCCATACAATCACTCATACATACAGTCACTCATTATTACAACACTATCATATGCACTCATACACCTATGCAGACACTCACACACTGCCACTCATCCATGGAGTTACTCACACACCTAGTCAGTCCTGTAAAGAATCAATCACACTTCCATTTCCTCATCTATACAGTTAAACACAGAACACCATACTTCAGTGACATCACTGATGACATCACTGATGACACCTCAAATGACATCACTGATGACATCTCAAATGACATCACTGATGACATCATGACACACCAATACCAGTTACTACATACGCACTCACTGATTCCTACGTCTACACACACATTCACTCATTCACCCATACAATCACTCATACATACAGTCACTCATTATTACAACACTATCATATGCACTCATACACCTAGTCAGTCCTGTGAAGAATCAATCACACTTCGATTTCCTCATCTATACAGTTAAACACAGAACACCATACTTTTTCACACATATACTAACACATACTTACTCTCTTATACAATCACTGATACAAGTACACATTGATATGCACAGAGTCACACACCTCCCAGCCAGCCACACACACACTCAGTCTTCCATACATCCACTCATTCTTCAATATGTAAAACATATTTAAACTTTACAAAAACACACAGACACTAGATGATGTCATTTGAGATGTCATCAGTGATGTCATCAGTGATGTCATTTGAGATGTCATCAGTGATGTCATCAGTGATGTCACTGACCATGTCATGAATGATGTAATATGTGACATCATCAGCAGTGGATTGCGGGTGCGCGATATATAGTTAGTGCAACTAACTATATATGGAATTTCAATGGTTTTGTGTGAGTAAAATAAGGTTTTGTAAATGCTAATTCCTAACTATATATGGTCTATAACCTATGGTTTTTTCAGTGAATTTTCAAGGTTTTGTAAATGCTAATTCCTAACTATATATGGTCTATAACCTATGGTTTTTTCAGTGAATATATATATATATATATATATATATATATCAAAGGTGGGAACCTTGGAGCCTTGGTTTATACGTGACCTCCCAGCCGCGGGAGATGCACCACCCTGAAATTTGGGGCCACGGAGCTCCGAATCATGGAGTCTCAATGTGGAGGCATCCATGGAGGATTGACAAGTCGGATGTGCGAGTTTAGGCCCTTTGGTGGGCTTGTACTGTCTCAGACAGCGGCACATAACTGAGGCATACACTACAAGACCCACAAACCAACGTGGACTCTTTCGAGTTGCCCATTTTTGGGCTCATATTTTTAAGTGGGAGGTGTGGCCTCTATGCCAACATGACTGTCGCGCCTCTGAAGAGTGCAATGAGCATGAAACGCGTCAGGCGTGAATTGACAGGCATGCTGTAAACTGGATCCGCTTGCCGATCTGGCTTTTACCTCATGAAGTTTGCTGCAGTGTATGTCAGAGTGCATCTCCAACAGGTGGGAACCTTGGAGCTTTGAGATATATATATATATATATATATATATATATATATATATATATATATATATATATATATATACATATATATATTGTCGCTCCAAGGTTGTCCACCTTTGAGTAGCACACGAGCAGCAGCTTGATTTATGTGTAGGTGAGGACGGGGATCCGCTTGTAGATGCCGCTCCGTAATGGATCTGCCCGACGTGTTTCGGAGCTCCATATGCACTGTACTAGGGTCTGACAAATAAAGCAAACCAGCCAATCATGGAGTCACTAATCCATACATCAGTATACCATAGGGAGCACTTGCACTGTGGCACTGAATAGCAGTGGCACAGTGCCCAAAGCATCTATAACCAGTAAAAACACATGCGGCAACAGCAGAAAAATGGAAGGGAGACCCACGCCAATGGTGCCAGGGGGAACAATCATCTGCACACCAAAACGTATAATCCTGCAAATATTCATGTATATAGAAAGAGCATTGGTGGGAAAACATGTTTTGGGACCCCCCTTTAATCTTTGCACCTTCTTAATTCACAACAAAAACGTACATCATCAAAAAATGTAGAAAATTCTATAGGTCTGGAAAGTTTTGTGGTGATGCAGAATTTACAAGGGAGCAACACTGGGAATCCTAACTACAACCACAGAGAGGCAATAGGATTTAATGTGGCTGCTTTCTGACTACTTATTGTATTTGTTACGTATTTGTACATTAACATGTGACCATAAATGTGTTTTTAGTTGTTCATGTAATAATGCTTAAACTTTGCATATGCAGTCTAGGTTTTTTGGGGGGCTTCCTTGCAACTTTTAGTAGTGTTGTGCTGCACATTAAGCCCAAAGTGAATGACAGGCAAATATTGTGGTTATACAAATTTAGATTATTACTTTTCTTCCTAGTGGCCAATTATCTTGTACTCCATATAGTAGTTTGTATAGCTCACTGTTAGGTTGCTTTGCCATTTTGTCGCACATCAGTGCATAAGGAAGATGGTTTTCGTTTGGCTTGTTGGGCACAGTTTTATTTTGTGAACCAGAGAGCATGCAAAGAAAACTTATGTAGATTAGGATGTATTTTATTTTTGTATATATTTGTTTATTGGTTTCCAATAGCATGTGACCATAAATGGGTTTTTCAGTTTTTTATGTAGGAAATATTAAACTTTATACATGCAGTCTAGTTTAATTGTTGGGCCTCCTTGCTACTTTTAGTAGTATTGTCCTACATAGGGAACACCAGATATCACTAAGTTTAATTGCCTTATAACATACTAACCACTAAAGCAATTTGTTTGCCACATAAAAAAGGATCATCTTCATACTATATTCTATATTTGTGTCATTTTTTGTGCAAATCAATACTTCTGTTTTTGTGCTATGTATGACGCAAAAAGTCCACTTAAAATGCATTGGGGTCAAAATCTGTTTTAGGACCCCCCCTTGTAACTTTGTACCCCCTTGATGAATCTATGCAAAACTTGCCATCATTTGGAAATGTAAAACACACACGAAGTCCCTATCACTGGCTACCTTAAGCATAATAACAGAGTGTCAACGCATCATGTCATTATTCATATGTTTTTGTTAGAACATTGGAATTTTGGAGCTCTATTGAAGACAAAGGAGGTACAGGCCTTTTGTTCCAACATTACAGTGCTTGTCTTTCTCCCTTTGTAATGATCCAATTACTTACTCTTAATCTTTTGAGCCCTGATCTTCTTCATCCCAGTCCTAACAATATAAGGTTTTTTCCTGTAACACTGGCATGATTTATTTATCCTAGCAAAAAAAAAAAAATGTCTTCTCTCTAGGGATGATATCCTTAAATATATACCTGGAGTCCAAATTAACAAATTACTCACCTTGGATAGCGCTCTTTCTGGTAGAGACTCTACACTCTGTTCACTCCGGAAATGATGTGTGGGGCCTATAAAAGCACCACTCTTGCGTGCTGACGTCTGTTGCTTTCAAGAATGTCCATGCCTCCAGATGTGGAGGCCCAAAAGCAAATCAATTTATCAGTGTGAAGATTATGAAATGCAGGAACTTAATAAAGTATAGAGTCCAATCACAAAAGATGGAGAATGGGAGCATCGGTGAAGAATCTGCGGCAGAGTCTCTACCAAAAAGAGCATTACCAAAGGTAAGCAACTTGTTTTTCTGATAGAGATTTCTAGCTGCAGAATCCTCACCTTTTGAATAGATACCAAAGCAGTCCCTAGCAGAGCAGGACGGAGGATGGACTCAAACCAGAAAGTCCTGCAGGACAGAGCAGACAAAATGCTCTTCTTGCTGGACTTGCCTGTCCAGACAATAGTGCTTCATTAACATATAGAGGGATGCCCGTGTAGCTCCCTAGCAGGTGTCTAGGACAGGGACACACCGCTTGCTAATGCAATGGTAGCAGCTTTTGCCCTGTTGCAGCTACACATCAAAGGGGTCATTGTCTGGACCCTATTTTTGCTAGCTGGGACATGATAAAAGCACTTACCCCTTGTCAGCTCCCTTGGACCGACCACTTCTTGGTCCCTTTCCAATGTTTTTACCAGCCTGGTAGGGCTATTGAGAAGGGGATGGGAAATATTATGAGACGCAAATGGAGACAGTACTCTCAGGAAAAATTCATAGGCGCCATCCGGAACGCACAACCATGGTGTGCTACGGATAGTGATCAGGCGAACAAGGAATTTAACCTACTTGTGACTGCCACCTTGGATGAGATAGCTCCCATGAGTAAGGGTAAAGCTAGAGAAGGCAGACAACGCACTGCCCTTTGGTTCACCCCTGAACTCCAGCAATTCAAGTCCAATTGCAAAAAACTTGAAAGGAGCTGGAGAAAGAACCCGACTGAACTAGCTAAGAACAGCTACAGCTCTTCTCACCGAAGCTATCAGTATGCGGTACGTAGAGCCAAAGCCAAATACTTTCATACACGCATTGAGGCGGCCGAGAGCTCCTCGCGTGAATTGTACAAAATATACAAAGAAATATCCTCAGTCTCGTGCTCTAATACCCCCACAAAGGTCTCTCAGGAGGGATGTAATAAAGTCGCAACCTTTTTTTCCAATAAAGTGAAAGCGATTTATGCCTCCTTTTCTCAATCCCCAGACAAGGGCACAGATTTTGAGGCAGATAGCTCACCGGCAGCCACTGAGTCCTTACTACAAACTTTCGAGGTTCCCGTAGCTGACAAGCTAATAAAGCTATGCCGAAGTGTGAAGTCCGGTTCCCCCAACGATCCGGCCCCGGCCTGGGTCATCTTAGAGGGCGTGTCAGCCCTGGAACCCCACATTAGGCAGGTCTTAAAAACCTCCTTTTGCACTCAACAAGTCCCCAGGGAGTGGAAGAAGGCCATAGTACTGCCAATAAGGAAAAAACCCAATGTCAGCATGGAGGTGCTGGAAAACCTCAGGCCTATTTCCTTATTGCCGTACGTGGCGAAGGTGGCTGAGAAAGTGGTTAATGCTCAGCTCACGGAACACCTGGAGAGATGGAATCTACTTCATCCCTCTCAGTCAGGGTTTAGGGCGGGCTATTCCACGGAGACAGCTCTCCTTCGAGCCACTGAGACTCTAAGAGCAGGGGCTGATGCAGGTCATACAATGGCCCTGATCATGCTCGACCTAAGTGCAGCTTTTGACACCGTAGCACATTCCATCCTGCTACGGTGTCTGAAGGAAGCTGGGGTCATTGGTCACGCGCTGTGCTGGCTACAGTCATTCCTCACGGAGAGATGTTTCCAGGTACAGCAAGGGACATGTTGCTCTGCTGAGATGCCATTAGACCAGGGAGTGCCTCAGGGCTCTGCTTTGAGCCCCACTCTTTTTAATCTTTATATGGCCTCTCTGGCGAAAGTGGTACAATCATTCGGGGTGGAATTGGTGTCGTACGCTGACGACACCCAGCTGCTGATCTCCCTATCACAGAACACCTCCAACACCCCGACCAATTTTAGAGCCTGCATGCAGGCACTGGGAGAGTGGATGGACTCCCATTGCTTAAAACTCAATGGCTCTAAAACAGAGGTGCTGGTGGTGGGGGGAAAAAGCGAAAATTGGTCAGCTGAGTGGTGGCCTTCATGCCTGGGTCCTACTTCTATCCCCTGTGAGGAGTCTAAGAACTTGGGAATCTGGATGAATCCCTCCCTCTCGTATGATGGCCACATAAGGCGTCTTGTGGGCAAATGTTTTGGAGTTCTAAAGACCCTAAATAAAACCTTAGACCTACTACCCCTAGCGGCCAGAAGGACACTAACACAGGCATTGGTGACCTCGCGGTTGGACTATGGAAACATTCTGTTCCTAGGGGCAACCGAGGGCAGCCTGGGCCGCCTACAAGTCATCCAGAACTCCGCCGCCAGGCTGGTGTTGAGAAGACCTAGGAGAGCTAACTCGCAGAAGGCGCTGGATGCGCTTCATTGGCTGCCTGTGAAGAAACGGGTGCGGTTCAAGTGCCTCCTCTTCTGTCATCGAATTGTTTGGGATAGGTCGCCCGCATACTTAAAGGATTTAGTCAGCCGATATGAGCCTTCTAGGACCCTCCGCTCGGAGGGTGCCGGACTGCTGACAGTCCCCAGGATTAGGAAGGCCAGATTAGGTGGACGATCATTTGCGCTCCAAGCAGCTCAACAATGGAATAAACTTCCCTTGGCTATGAGACTGGAGAGTAGTGAAGCTCGGTTTAGGGCCTTGCTTAAAACACACTTATACACTGCATAGATCATAGGATCTCTTTCATGCTGTGTCACTGTTAGCTTTCAGCGCGGGGACATGCCGTGATGGCATTACTGAGCGCTTTACAAGCTCTTTATTATTATAATGGGAACACAGTACTTCAAGAGGCTGCAACTTTGCCAGTTCATAACAGATCTTAATGCAGAGCACCATTCAGCCGTAGGTGGCACGCTTCTGCACAGTCAGGCCTTTTTTCACTCTGGTGAACCCCAAAAAGAGCTGATCAGCCACCAGATGGTCTTTGGTGTAATCAATGTAGAAGCTGAACACTCTCTTATGGTCAAGGCTGTGGAGCCTCTCCTCCTCCTTAGAGTGGTGAGGTGGAGCATAGAACGCCAGCAGAGTGATGAATTGGCTAATGCAAAATGGCAGCACAACTTTTAGGTGAAGGGATGCGCTAGTACACAGAACCAGCCTGTCTGGGAAGAAGGTGGTATATGGAAGATGAACCCCAAAAACTGAAGGGCACTCTCACACCGTGCTTAAATGATGGCAACTAGGAACGCTGTTTCCATTGTGAGAAGCCATAAAGGGCAACTGTGGAGGGGCTCAAACTGAGTACAAATCAAATAAGTAAGGATAAGATCGGGGTCACATTGGGCCATCACAAACAGAGATGGGGAAGCATATGTTGTGACCCTTTAAAAACCTGCATTACAACAGGTGATTTAAATAAAGAGGGCTGATCAGGTCAGGACAGCAGAGAGGCCTGAAAGATATCCTTTAACTGTGCCCAGAGGAAGGCCTTGTCAGGCAAGAGACAGTACAAATAATGTAACAACAGAGACCTTGTCCTGGAGGGTTCAATCTGGGAAGCACTGCACCAAAGCACAAGTTTGTTCCAACAACAGGATTATGCAGTTTTTGCCGAGGGACACCGGGCTGCCAAGATGACATCAACGACCTCCGAAAGATGGTTAAAAGTGTTAAATTGTCACCACTCAATTTTCATGCAAGAAGGTGAGGATTGCATAGGATGGGGTGGAGAACCAAACCATTCTGCTGCATCAGCAGGTCTTCCTGGAAGGGCAGCCTGGCGGTGAGGAGTTATGGATACCATACTCTCTATGCCCAGACTGAAGCCACTCGGATGACATGGGCCTGGTCAGTCCTGATCCTCTACTGGAGCCCTGAGTTCCACTCTATGTGAAACGTGGCTCCTACCCAGAGAAGCCTTGAAAACTCCAGCACACAGAAATGCTGACTTTGCACATTCTCTGTGGTGGCAAATAGATTGAGCCATGGTTCTCGCCATTTGCGGAAGAGACCTTGTGCACCTCTGGGTGTAACTGCCACTTGTGATCTGCTAGGCATCGACGGCTGAGTTTGTCCAACAATGCATTCAATTATCCTGCCATGTAGTTCGCCACCAGAAACACTCCTTGATGGTCCAGCCATTTACAGGGGCATAGTGCCTTCTGGCAGAGTGCCCAGAACCCCACTCCACCTTGCTTGCTGCAATACCAGATGGTGGTGGTGTTGTCTGTAAGCACCAGTATTAGCCTCCCCTTGATGGATGGAAGGAAGACTTTCAATGCAAACAGCTGGCAATTCCGTAAGGCTGATATGGAGCTGGGCCTCTGTCAGAGACCAGTCTTCTGATCTCCACCTTTCCCAGGTGTCAATTCCAACCCAGAAGTAACGCATTGGTCAGCACTGTCAGTGCTGGGTGGGATTGGCAGAGGGGTAGGCTGCTGAGCCATATATTGGTCCAATACCCACCATCGTAGTCCCCTTCGAAATCTGGATGTGGTTGGAGAGGTCCCTTTGATGTTGGTCCCACTGAGACTTCAAATCCCAATGCAGAGTCCACATCTGCCACCTGGCATGCTTGACCAGCAGGATGCAGGAGGCCATCAGTCCCAGAAGCCTCAGTGTCAACCTCACTAAAACCCAGGACAGAGGCTGAAAAATAGGGATCATACCCTGAATGGCCTGGACTTTTCTTTCTGGGGGAAAGTCAGGAAACTGAACTATGTCCACAATGGCTAATTTTCTGGTGGTGGTCGAAGACTGTCTCGGGTGAACCTGCCTTCAGCAGCAAGTCACCGTGAAGACTGGGACCCCCTACCTCCGAAGGTGTTCTGCAGCTACCACCACCATCAATTTCATGAATACTTGAAGGGGGATTGATGAGACCAAAGGGGAACACAGCAAACTGAATACATGCTCTTGTCCCACCACAAACTGCAGACAGTGCTGATGGACCTTCAGGATGGGTATATGGAAATAGGCATTCTGCGGATCATCACCATCCAGTCTCCAGGGTTGAGGGCAGTCAAGTCCTGGACTAGTGTCAGCATTTTGAATTTGTCTTTCCGAAGGAAGGCATTGAGAGAGCACACATCTGAAATAGGTTGAAACATTCATCCATCTTTGTGTCAGGTGCCCTCTCAATAGCCTCTTTGGACAAAAGGGCTTGCACTTCTTGCCATACGACGGACAGATAATCCTTAGTCAACCGTCCCAGGGACGGTGGAAGGTGGGGTGGGGTGGCAATAGGCAAAGAGCACTCCTTCTGGACTATCTGCAGGACTCACCTGTGTGCTGTTATGATCTGCCAACCTGGCAAGAATTGTCGGATGCCACCTCCAATTGGTGTCTGCTCCCCTAAGGGCCCACTAAAGGAGTGTGGCAGTTGGGGTTGCTTGTCAGTAGACTGGATGGCTCGCTAAATTGATGGTGGAATCAGTGAGCATCGCACACTCAGCAATGAACCTGCTGGGCACCTTGCTGAGGCTGAATTGGCTGCTGGCATGGGGTACCCCTGCCAAAACCACAAAAGGAGTGGTTGATCTAATGAGGCTGGCAACGAGGGGCAAACAAGCCCACAGAGCTTAATGTGACCCTGCTCTCTTTGAACTGCTCCAGAGCGAAACAGGCGAGCAGCCCCAAAGGGCATGTCCATGAAGGACGATAGGAAATTCCCTGCAAAACCCGTTGACCGCAGCCAAGCTTGGCGACTAATGGTGACACTGGTGCCAATTGGTCGGGTGATGGAATCAGTGGTATCCAAGCCACAACGAATTGTGAACTAGGCTGTATCACAACTATCCTTTATAGCTTAGGCTAGGACAGGTCAAAGGTCTTCCGGTACAATTGGGAGGACTTGAGCCACCAAATCCCAAAGAATGTGGAAATAGATGCCCAGCAGGCAACTGCCATTGACAGACCCGAGCGACAAACTGCTCTTTTGGACTCGTAATTTGGGGAGTAGTTTGGAAAGTGCTTGGATTAGTCTGACTAGTTGATGCCTGCACTACTATGCTCTTGAGATAGAAAGGGATTCTGGGACAAAAATGCAGAGTCACCTGGGCTGATAGGTGGTGCTTTGCAATTTGGCATTTTACCTGGGGGGCTAGAACAAGGTTTTGCCCCGGTCCCTAAAAAGGTATCAGTGAAGGCCTCATTAAAGGTTAATTGGGATGAGGTAGTAGTTTGCTCCAAATGGAGAACTTAAGTCAAGACATTGGTTTTGACATCTGAGGTGAGAAGCTGAAGGTCAAAAGCTTCGGACTCCTTCTGCATGGCAATCAAAAAAAAAATTCTGTCTTCATGGACAGGGCCTAGACGAGTGAGAAGGCCAGAGTCAAGAGAGGTGTTTAGGCCACTGGTGCCTTATAGGTCTTGATTTGTTTGCTTCTTCTTTGACTTACCCTTAAGATTCGGAGCGCAAAGATGATCGACCCTGGGATCCTCTTGTGTGACTCTAAGACCTAGAAGAGGACAGAGAACAACCTTTGGACTTGGATTGGTCATTATGTGGAGTCTTCCAATGCTTGGCAACTTAGAGCGTCACCTTGCGATCCCATATGGCTTTCAGGTTCATTGACGTACAGTCACTGCACGCCTTGGAGTCTTGGCTGAAACTAGGTGACATGTCCCTTGCACACTAAAAGCATTTCACGGAAAACTGTCTCAAAGGGATGAAATATAGCTCTGGATCCGGGTCTGGTGATGCGTAAAGAAAAGACCTGTGTTAGCGTGAGGGCATTTTGCCTATGTGGGCCCCACACTTCACTTCCAGTGTGGAACAACTGGAAGTGAAGTGGCACCAACTAGCCACACACAGAGGTACTGCTCAAAAGTTTCCGGATCCAGTCTGAGGCTGGGGAATATTGAAAAAGGTGAGGAATCTGTGGTTAAAAATCTCTACCAGAAACAACCATTATGCAATACAAACTCATTATCTTACCTATATTTGGATAATCATGTTCCTTACCAAAGAACAAAAACACAATGTGTTTCGGAATGTATAACCTTTTGAGCTATCAGGAAAGGTAGAGTCTGACTAAAAGTGGCCCCTAATAATGAATTAGAAAGCTAAAAAAGTGGTGCATGTTTGCAAATGTGGGCAGGTTTTATCTTGTAAAGGCAAACTATATAAATGTTTTACAAGATATGGACAACTGCATGGATTTGAGCTTGCCGCGGGCAATGTTTATTATAATAGCATCAGGGAAATCAACTGTAAAAACCGACCCAGAAGGGAATAAAACAGGCCCATAAATAGCCAAAAACGCCCCCCCTCACACACACTCACCTGTCAGACTAGTCCATCTGGCACTGGCTTACGCCCTTAAAGGCCAGTCCGACCTTGGCCTTGCCTTTGGTTCAGGCTTATTACTGAGGCGAGAGTCTTTAAAGGCTGGTATAGTCCACAGCATTAGGCTATAATGCTAGACTAATATCCTTCTGCAAAGGACTGCATGAGCAGTAGTGCCTGCTGTGACAAATACGCATGATAAAGCCAAGTGACGTTTTATCCACAAATCATTAACCAACCAGGTAGTAACACCTCTGAAAGGACAATATTTCACTGATAAATCATTTCAAATAATTAAGCGGTTATTAATTGCTTGAAATAATTGCTTTGCTTTAGAAACTCCCTTTTGTAATATCACACATAATCCAATTTGAGAAGGACCTACTCCCACTGTGAAGTCCACAGAAAGTTGATCATTGTGAGAAAAACTAGTACAAGGACAGAGTTGTTTTTTCTCTGACAGTAAGTGACTGATCTGTAGACATGCCTGGCTGACTTGTCAACCATATGAAGACCATTGATATATAACCTCTTGCTAGGTTTAACTATCTGTCAAATGGTTCTGTAGAATTTGCATATATGTAAGAATGTCAATGTATACATTGGAAACCTATCTGAAAACAACGGAGTGCTGTATAAAATGATGTGGTTCCAAGTATATTCCTTTACCTATCAGAGCTGTGTCAGATTAATCACCATTAAACAAGTGATAAAGAGAGTTGATTCGGATAATACATGTACCTGCAGTAAGCACTGTTTCTTCTGTAACACGTATTTTTAAAAAAAAATTGAAGTGTACTAAACGTGCAGGCTTCAGTGCCAGCACCCCGCAATTTATAGTCAGAACTGCATTTCTGGTAAGTTAATTACTTCCAGTCAGCGTTTGGAAGTGGTGACACAACTGTGAAACAATTAGCACGTCACTAAATACTGCAAAATCTACACAAACATATGACTTACCGGAGGTCCAGGTGGGCCAGGTTTACCAGGAGGGCCCTCACTTCCCTGCAAATTAATGTAAAAAGTTATTAAATTGCTGTGGAAGAACATGGAACAATGACAAAAAGTTGCTGTTTTTGATAGACACAATTCTGCAAGAAAGCCTAGTATGAACTTACTGCTTGTATTTCAACACCATGAGCTATTTTCCCCAAAACGTTTGAAGCATATGAAAACATTCACCCTTATTTATTCCACTGGCGGTGCCGTTCATGCACTTCCTTGTACTGGCATCATGCAGCAGAGTACAGCAGTGGACATGTGTAAAGGTTCTTTGGGCTGCCATCATGACTGGATTTGCCATTGACTATATTGCGCTGGTGTGCAATCAAACACAATTCAACGCCTTTGCGCTCAGTTTTTATGTTAAATGTGAGCTGCACTTCTTAATTAAGGCTCTTATTTTGACCTCCTACCAATTAAAACATACATTAAAATGGAAAGTCTCTTGTAGTCCCCAATTCAAAAACAATCACTTCCCATGCTGGAGAACTAAACACATTTCAAAGCCTGGAAGCAGGTGCAAGTCTCCAGACGATGTCAATGAAAGGAGACGTTCTCACCCCTCAAGTAATAAGGAGAGTTGTTGGATAAAACACAACATTAAGAATAGTTCTAATTCTCTGTGTGACTCTCTTGTGTCCGTTCTGACTCTCTGTTCTCCTGTGTTTCTGCGCTGTTGCATTAGTTACGACTTTGGTGTAACTCTACAACCTGTGCTTTCCCACCCACGGGTGTCACTGGTGAAATTGTTTTAATGCACTAGCAATGAATGTGAAAGATAAATTATTTTAGCCACAAGATACTATTCAATGTGTAACTGACATAGAAATATTGCTTTTGGGTTACTAACAATCTCATAAAGGGATCAGGGGCACAGTGGAAACAACAAAACGTATTCAGTTAGCCACAGTATCATACACACTGTACTAAGAATAAACGCTTTTACGTTAAAAGTATTTATTATAACAGGAGCAATCTGTTTCTAAGTACACCTAAAACAACTACACAGAATTTTATAAAAACAGCAACAAGACACATTATAACGAGAACAAAATAAACATTTCCATCATTGCTAAAATGTCATTTAAATAATATCTAGAACCTATCACCCTAATGCCTCCTTCAATGCACTGTACTATGAGAGCATGAAAGGCAGATCAACTTGCAATCTAGAGTTTTTTAGGGAGATGAGATGCACTGCATACCTTGTTGACAGCAAAGGCTCTCTTTATCAGTGGTGGTGTGAAGACAGTGTCCCTCACAAAAGGCTCACTGACTTGGCATTATCAGCTTCAGTCTTCTGGCGGGATGCATCATCTATGAAGTGTGAAGTGTGCTCGCAGCAGGTGAGACCGTCTCTGGCAGAATCTCGGGGGATAATCGTGGCGAAGGACCTCTCCTGACAAGTGGTCAAGTAGCAGTCCTTATATACTAAGGGGATATTTACAAAAACATATCGGAGCACGTTGTTACTCCAAAATTGCTAACGCCGCACTCTGACATTTTTATAAACTCAGGGATGCGTCGTGTTTACAATAATACCGTGCAACCCGAGGTTTCCCCTAGCAATGCCACTAAAAAAGCTGGCCAGCACCAGCGCAGGCACCCTTGCGCCATGTTGCAATGGTGCCTGCGCTGCAGGGGTGATTGTTTATGTGTGCTGCAGAATGCAGGACATATGGAAAGAGCAAAATACAAGAAGAAATAAAACATTTCTCCTTGTATCGCCTGTTGGAGAACATGTATTTCCTGGTCTTATTTTTGGTGCTGCCTCATACCTTATAAATTTGGGGTAGCTTCAAAAAGCAATCAGTGTTGCGGTGGAACGCACACAGAAACACCCATTGCTCGCCCCTTTGCTGCAGCAAACAGCAGCAGTAAGGGACATATTTACAAGGTGACGTTAAGCCATGTTAAGTCGCTTCACGCCACCGTGTAAATATTGGGTTGAGATAAATGCCACCAGAGCATCAAAAAGTGATGCTCCAGTGGGGTTAGGGGCTTGTAAATATGCCCCTAAGTCTTATGAGAAATTGAAATTTCTGACATAAGTTTAGGGATAGCTGACATTAATTAAGTGCATTAAGGCATGCATCCAAAATGTTTCCTTATGAACATATAAGGCAAAAGGACGTCAATTCTGACTACATTATTTTGGCTATATGTTCATTTGTGTTCTTATTTACCCATGACATGGTGAAGAGGAGATATCTGACAAGATGAATATTGCATTAGATGTTGTATCTATGTCATTAATTGAAGAACTTGACAGGTCCTACAAAGAGAAGGTCTGGCTTTTAGACCTAGATCGTGGTTAATAAATGTATAAAATGATACCATGTCGATGTTAATGAGGTATGAGTTTTAATCTATAATCTATAAGAGAGAAATGACTCTATATAAATCTCTTATCCAAAATGCCAAAAGTACATTTTACTCCTCTCAAATTGAGCAAGCCAAGAACTCCAACAAAGAACTTTACCAAGTGGTAGCCAAACTGTCTCATCTGCCTCCCCAATCCACCCCTAATTCATCCCAAGTATTCTGTAACAACCTGGCCACTTATTTCTTTGATAAGGTAAATAACATTTACACTAATTTTTCACAAGAAACCCACATGGATACCTGTCCGAATGTTGCTCCCATCAAACACACTATTTTTTCACAATTCCTTGATACTAATTCTGTCCAAGTTGTTGAGGCTATGAAATCCATCAAATCAGGATCAGCTAAAGATCCTTGTCCTGCCTCAATTCTCCTCCCTATCTCTGATATTATTGCACCCCAACTTGCTAACATTTTTAACACCATCTTTAGCACAGGAATCTACCCTGCAATCTGGAAGGATACGCTTCTTAAACCCTTACTTAAAAAGCCCCATCTTGATGCGGAAGAGACAAACAACTATCGACCCATAGCCAGTTTGCCATTTCCAGCAAAAATAGTCAAAAAACTTATGAACTCTCAGATTTCTCAATATATAGAACAACATTCTCTATTGGATGACAGTCAATTCGGCTTCCGCAAACTGCACAGTACTGAGACCGCACTCATCAAATCCACCGATGAGATAAGGAAAGCACTTGACCAGGGAGGAGCGGCAGTACTCATTCATCTTGACCTCACAGCGGCCTTTGACACGGTCGATCATAACATCCTGATCGACCGTGTCAGTGCCATAGGCATCCAGACCAAAGCAAAAGACCTATTGAGATCTTTTCTAGCCGGCCGTACCCAGACAGTTCAGCTAGACACCTTTCTATCTGAACAACTGGTCCTACCTTGTGGTGTCCCCCAAGGCTCATCCCTCAGTCCAACCCTATTTAATATCTATGACACTGATTTGGCAAGGGTTATTAAAGATTGGGGGTTGAGCCTAACATCCTACGCTGATGACACCCAGTTGGTTCTTACCATCAAGGAGAACGGAGACAAAATAGCAGCTAATTTTCAGCAGGGCATGTTGGCCATCAGTAATTGGATGTCAGTAAACTGCCTCAAACTGAACTCCAATAAAACTGAGGTCATGACCTTTGGCAAGCTTACTCCTATTTGGTCCGATACATGGTGGCCCACGTACTTAGGCCCTCCCATCTACCAAGGTAAAAAACCTAGGAATACTCCTAGACAATAAACTCACTTTTTCATCCCATGTCAATTCCATTGTTTCATCATCATTTTTCAAACTGAAAGCTATAAAAAAGATTCTCCCATTCCTTCCTCCCAACTCCGGTAAAATATTGGTCACCTCATTTGTCATGTCCTCAGTGGACTACTGTAACGGACTTTTGGTCAATGCCCAAGACAAAGTCATCAAAAGGCTACACAAAATGCCGCGGCCAGACTGCTCACGAACACCCTAAATTCAAACCTATTTCTGACACCATAAAAAAATACCACTGGCTCACAGTCAGAAATAGGATAAAGTTCAAGGCGCTCTGCATCGCCTATAAAGCCACGCACAAACAAGGCCCACGTTTTCTCATCGATCATTTCACATTCCATGTCCCTAACCGATCACTCCGGTCAATGAACAATCTCACCATGACAGTTCCACGTACTAGAACGGTGGCATGGGGTGATCGTAGCTATCACATTTCAACGGCAAAACTCTGGAAATCTCTCGATTCACACGTTAGGTCCGCTCCCACCTTGACCGTTTTCAGGAAAAAAAAAAAAACATGGCTTTTCAACCAGTAATCCAGCTCCCTTTCTCATTCTGTCCTCATCCATAGTGCCGAGACGCCCTTGGGCAATTGTTCGCGCTCAACAAATCGCATAAATAAATAAATAAATGCCATTCTATGTTGTTTAAAATTCTCAGGAAATCACCTGTATCCTTTATGTAGGAACTTAAGTTTGTAACCAATGGAGCAAGGGAAAAGTCAACGTATGTTTAAATGTTTTCATGTAGATTATTGCAACTAGATATGATGGGTCTTCCAGGAGGCTTGTATAGTGTTTTGTGCATTTTCGGTAGGAAGTATATCATTGGCATCACTGGACTGTCATTTCTCAGATAAAGTGCTTCTTCATCCTTGATGAGACCTTTGTCTTGCCATTTTCTTATTTTTTCATTCAAGTCTAGGGTAAGATCATTGATTGGATTGTCTGACAGCTTAGTATAGTTTTTGTCATCATTGAGTTGTCTCATGGCCTCCTCATTGTAGTCTTTTGTTTGTTATAGTAAAAGGGTACTAATCCCATTATGTGATAGAGGAATTAATTATGAAAATTAGTAACCCCAAGGTTGGCTATAGCAAGCTCGCATACCAACCAAGGAAAGAATGCGATCTTAAGAGACCATACATGTAACTGCAAAGGTGTTTATCCAAAAGTAAATGTTAAAATAGTTGTAAGAACCTAAGTCCCATAATGCCTCATAATGGGCTAATATGGAACCAGTATATAAAGGTGAAACAAACAAAGGACTCACCATACCGTGATCAAGGCCATTTCTTGGCAGAAACGTTGGTGGTGGTAGTGGTAATAATTGCGCTTGAATAAAGCTTATTTACTGGTGATTCATGGAGTGTGGTAATCTTTCTTGATGAGGAGTTTGTTACGAGGTTAAGTCCGACCTCGAAATACCGCACCGGCTGGGAGAATGTGCGCGCTGAATACGGACTGTTTGGTGAAGAATATATAAGAAAGTCTATATATATGAAGCCAACAGACAATTGAATGACGCCAATTGCTACGAAAAAACGACACACAAGGAATATGCTAAGGCAAAGGAGACCCTATATAAATAGTTATCTCAATGGTGCAGGGAAGGTCTAATTTTGAAAGAAGAATTTAAATTCATGAACAATCAATTTCCAGTCCTCCCTGTGTTATATTTAATTCCGAAAATCCATAAAGGTATAATCCCAACACCGGGAAGACCCATTATTTCGGCCATCAAGAGTGCTGGTGAACAAGTTGATCAATACATTGACTTTTTCTTACAAGATGCTGTAAAAAATCTACCCAGCTATTTAAAAGATACCACAGATTTTCTGGAAAAAATCAAAGATCTTGAGTGGAATGAGGATATGTTATTAATAACTTTAGACGTAGAGTCTTTATATATCAGCATAGGCCATGTAAAAGGGTTGGCAGCAGTAAAACACGTTCCAGGCAAAAGAACATATGAGTATCACGAACACAATAAGGTCATTGCTGGTCTCATTGAATGGTGCCTGAACAACTCAAAGGAGTGGCGATGGGTTCCTGTTTCTCCCCCAGCTATGCGTGCTTGCACGTTGGCTGGTGGGAGGAACAGGTTTTAAAAATAGAACACCGGGCATGGGTCAATGAAAAGATAGTAAGCTATCTTAGATATATAGATGATGTTTTCATTTTATGGCAAGGAGATGAGCAGGAAGCTTCAAACTTTGTTGAAGCCATTAATTGTAATTCCCTCCATCTCCATTTCACATCACATATCAATAAGTCTAGTATAGAATTTTTAGATGTGAAAGTATATGTCAATAATGAGAGAATTGAAACCACCTTGTTTAGGTAACCCACCGCTGGGAATGCTACGCTACATGCAACTAATTTGCATCCTAAGCATTTAGTAGCTAGCATTCCCTATGGGGAGATTCTGAGATTGAAAAGAATACGTAGTTTGACCACGGATTTTGAAATATGTTTACAAGAAATGATGATGAGATTGAAAGAGCAAGGATACTCTGATACTATACTTAAACAGCTATTGCCAAGGCCAGTTTAGGTCCCAGAGAAAGCTTGTTTCAATCTAAGTCACTGGAGACTGAGGGTGTAGGTATTGACAAGGCCATCAGTGATGACACAAATATAAATTAAAGTCCTAGGCTAATCGCTGCATTCAGTAATGAAGAAAGAAAAATCAGGACCATCATAAAGAAAAATTGGCCCATAGTATTAAATGATGTGGTTTTAAGCTCCAGATTACCGAGCACTCCCATGATTACATTCAGGAAGGCTAAAAGCATGGGGGTTGTTCTTGATAAGAGCAGCCCGGAGACCAGGCATAACACTATGTGGCTTCAACCAGCACAAGGTTTTCGAAAATGCTCTACTTGTAGAGCATGTAAATTCGGAACCAATGTGACACACTATCATACACTTTTCAGTACCCAAGAGATAGCTATTTCAACTGTAAAACAGAATTTGCAGTTTATGTCCTGACATGCACTTGTGGCTTAAACTACATTGGTAGCACAAAGCTACAGGTGCATGTCAGGATTTTGCAGCATCTTAGAACTATTCTGCATAGTGATCCCACCTACCCGGTGGCACGTCATTTTAAGAGAATGGATAATAATGATGTTGCTTGTTTGAAATATTATGTGGTGGGGTTAGTTCCAAAATCCAGTAGAAGAGGAAACTGGGAACGTCAATTGAGGCAGCTTGAAACTAAAATGATTCTTGATTACTATGCAATGAGAAACCTGACCTCCCTGCGTTGAGAATCTCGCTGGGAGGTTTATTTTCCATGCTCGCTATCGGCAACTTGATGTTGCTGATCGCGAACAAGGAAAAAGTCTCGCGAGGATGGCATTTTGCTTGCACGCGGTTGCCAACTTGACGTTGAGGACCGCGAGCAAGCAAAAAATGACCGCTGCACTACGCTACTCTACGAATGTTTGCACTATGCTACGTGCAGTTCGCGTAGTGCAAAGTTGCGCAAACTACGCAAGCGTAGCATAGTGCTTTGCCCAGGGTTAATATATATATATATATATATATATATATATATATATATATATATATATATGTATGTATATATATCTATATGTATGTATATATATCTATATATATATGCATATATATATATTGTCATGTAGATATATGTGGAATTAGGTATAGAAATTCTGAACATAGACCTTTACATCACATACATTTACAATGCATGCGATTACAATGCATTTGTTACAACGACCGCATTGTTACATCGCAGAACCATGACAAAGCAAGTCATTACACCCATTTGCTCTAGGGGGCGCGCTGGATTTAGGAATAGTATAATTTACTATTCCAACTCCAGTGTGTGCAACAGTAGAGAAGGTGTTGGAACAGTAAATTATACTATTCCTTAATTTGGAGTGCCCCCTAAAGCAAGTCATTGTAACGACTTGCGTTGTAAAGGTACTGCGATGTAACATTGCGGTCATTGTAATCGCCTGCTTTGTAACACATGCAATGTGATGGCTGTTTCCCGAAAATCTGTACTTTTTGATATCTTGGATTCCATATTTTGTCCTCAATTTGTGCCTCTCTCGATATTCATACTGTGGCTTCAACATTCAGTTTACACTCGGGAATATGACCAATTAGATGGAAGCCTCCTGCCAATAACCTGTCATGTTAGGACCCGGAAGCTTTGATGTTCATCTAATGTTCACATGACATGACTGGAAGAAAGGAGGGCAATGGGGCCTCCCTGAAGCTTTATAACAGACACCTGTTCAAGTTAGTGCAGCGCTTGACTTCTGTCATCTGCACACCCTAAAGGACAATGGTCACCTTTAGGTTTACCTTCTATTGGATCCTTATGGACCCCTACATAAAAGGGGAATCGGCAGGATGATTACTCTCCCATAAGCCCTTGGTCCTCATGACATTTCTCTGCACTGCAGGGTCTGGGGGTAATCAACCAAATATGGGTTCCGCCCACTGATCTTGCAGGAAAGCCATTTACATGATAGACATCAGCATAAAGGCACTTGCAAGGCCATGTTGATGTCTGCCGCCAACCCAGCATTCGCCAGCCACAGCTTAGTGTCCCCAGTATTTAAAAATAATTAAGTTGGTGCCTCTGCCAGCTGTAAATAGACTTTTTAGTACAGATCAAAAAAAATGGAGGGAGGTTGAAGCAGAGGTTCCTTCAGCTTCCAGGAGGTACTGGTCATCTATCAGAAAGGGGGAAATTTACCACATAAGTCTCAATACCAGAGTCTCAGAACTTTTTTGTCTCAGAGATGATCAACCACATGTTCACAGACTGCGGGGTATGTAATCTCCGCCAAAGTGTTGTTTGGTGGATACCGTCATCGGGTCTTATCACTTGAGAAAATAGACTTTTACCGGTGGCGGGACAAATGCATACTGTGAAATTAAGTGCCTCTGCCTATGCATGTATGTATATATCTAAATTCGACCACAGACAAATATCAGTAAATACAGATTGCAAATAATCAAAAGAACATAAGAAGTACAATAGCAAAGCAAGGGAGAGAAAACATGCAGACATACAAAAATAGGAACATAGAAAGGAGATGCATATGCTTACTTGGATGAAAAGATGCATACAAAGCTAAACAAAGTAGTAAACAGAACAACAGCAAGAAAAAGATATAACTAGACACAAAGATAGACTGACACCAGAATAGGTAAACACTATACTTCGACTGCACTGTAGATAAATGCTCTGAAACAGAAATTTTTCATAACAACAATTCGCTAATTTTCCTCTTCGGATCTCTTACAAGATCTATAATGCTATGCATAATCCAACAGACTGACATAATTTAGTTCTTGATTAGTCACTTGGACATTTCGAGTAACCTTTGCGGAAGTTATAAAATAAAGAACGGCGGGAACGCCGTGCTATGTCTTTCTCTGGACCCTGCCTCGCTGGAACACATTTGTCTGTCCTACATGCAGTGATTCATGGACCGAGCACGTCGGGTAACCTTGGGCTCTCTCACAGGATAGCAGGAAATAGCTGTTCTCTTTACCTTTTCTCCTCTTGACCCTGCAGGCCCAGGATGTCCAGGTCGTCCCATCGGCCCCTGAAATATAAGGATGAACTTGCATTAGCTGAATGCTAATTAAGATTAAAAAATGCTTTCTCGCTTAATTTTTGTTTGGAACAGGTGTACACTATGAAGGTCAACATAACATCATCTGCCACCACTGTAGCAGAAATACCAGACATTAACCTGAAATATGTTGTTTTTAAGAGTTGTTTACATCAAATCTGTGATTATGAATGTTAATTAGGAAAAAGTAACTAGTGCATATAAAGAACATTTTGTTTTAGAAAATCAGCAAATGGAACTTAGAATGTTGTAACACCTGAGAGCCACACAGCCCTAACTGAATTATTTCAGACGTGGAGTAGCATCTGGTTTCTAATGTTTGTGATCGCTTCTTCGGCATTCGTCATAGAGCAGAGTGTGGCAATAAAGGGTTTCTTACTTCATCAGACACCTCCCACGTCCCCTAAAAACTTTAGGGGACTGTCGGTACGCTGGTCTCTTAAGTGTGTTTTCCTCTGCTATCCAAGTATTTGACAACTCCCCTCTTTAGCATGTCAGCATCTTCGCCATCACCGCTCAGTTGCCACTTAGTTGGGCTTCTGATTAATGCATGAATGTGATTCAAAGGTTCTCTTCTTGTTGCATGACCACAAACCCTTCAGCAGCCACAGATGCCCACGCACAGCGTCCCAGGATACTCTACCGGAAAGTGGCTATTATAAACATCTTAGTTGGCATGCAGAATTTAATACATTTTTACCAGATTGATGCATTTCTGAACGTTTTTACGGTTCTCAAAGCAGACTTTATTCTTACTTTGAATTTAAGTCTGCTATACTAAAATCCACATTTATGGAATTCAATAAAACACTTTCTGGTTTTTGCAGAATTCAGTTCAAACGCCTTTGCGGTTCTATAAACATTATCTTCAAGTTACATATTTCAGATTATTGAAGTAAACTCATTCCGGTACGTGTGCTCACGTGATTGAAATCTATCATCGCCATCCCTACCAGGCCACTTGCAAGTATGTTCTGGGCATCGGCCTATGTCCATATCCATTTTGTCTCAACCTCACTCCCACTTAACAAAGTCCTTCAAAATAATATACAAACTTTCTTTGTTTTGTAACGAAACTGAGTTCCATAGTTAATATAGTTTGCCTTTTCAACCAATAATAATCTTCGCTTCTGCCCTTCCTCTTTCACAGCACAACATCTACTGCATTCATGTTTTCAATAATACCTTATCCAGAAAGTCTGTGCTCATTCAATCTTTGAGATTTAGCAAAATGTTTCCAAGTTATTCAATAAGATGTTTTCCATTTTATTGCATCTTTGGGTTTAACAGTATCGTCATTTATTACGAACTTTTCAAACATTAGTTGACTTAGTCCCAGTTCTTATAAATACAAAAATAATCACAGATGATTTGAAGAGAGATTTTTAAAAAGTTTACATACAAGCATTCCATTAGCATTTGTTTTATTTCTTCTGTATGTTAGAATTAGTCTATCTTTATTTCTGTTTCTACTTTTGAGGTTGGGTAGCTCTTCTTAAAGAAGCACCGTACATAATATACATTGATACAAAAAATAAAAAAGCTTGCACCAACCATCATATTTATCTTGTTGCAGTGTTTAAGGTGATCTGTGTTTGGCTAAGGAGGGGAAAGGGAAGCAGGAAACAGAAGATGGAGAATTGAGTGTCTGGGTTCTCAAGTGGTTTCAATAAGTATTTTAAACTCTTGGGGCCAGATGTAGGTAAATAATATTTACCGACCTCTTAAATACCGAGTCATACCGACTCGGTATTACCGAGGAGGAAAATGAGATGTAGGTAACAATGACGGTATAAAATACCGACTCGGAACCTGTCGGTACTCGGAAACGGTATTTACCGACTCGGAATATACCTACACGGTAAAATCCGAGACGGAAAAACCAAAACCGATCCACCGGTGCCATGGCCCATAGGAATGAATGGCAACTTCCGACCCGGAAAATACCGAGTCGGGAAAAACCGACCCGGTATTTACCGTGTCGGAACTATCCGCCGAAGAATTTGAAACTGACAAACATGTGTGCCTGTGAACCAATCAGGTACTTCAACCACACCCAAATTCCAAGCCACAGGGGAACTAACCAATCAGATCCAAGCACCACACCCCAGTACCTGGGACAGGCCACGCCCATGCAGGTGCAGAAACAAACAGTCAGGAGAGCAGGAGGACAGAGTGTGGAGCAGCCTTTCCTGACACAAACTACACAGCAAGATGGAGAGCCAGGAGGCACAGAGAGAAGCTGCTGAGCGCAAAAGGAAGCAGAAGTTCAGCCAGGAGGAACTGCAGGTGCTGATTTCGGAGGTTGTCAGACATTATGGGAAAATATTTGGAAAGCAAACTCTGCATGTTGCTGAATCAATCAAGCGCAGCACCTGGTTGGACATACAAGGCAAGGTAAATGCCATTGGTGTCACCCACCGTGACCTTGAAGACCTAAAAAAACGGTGGTATGACATCCGCATAATCACCAAAAAAAAGCTTGCTGCCCACCGCAAGGAAAGTGCTGCTACAGGAGGCGGAAGAAACAGAGCCCCCAGACTCACCGACATTGAGGAGATGGTCGCTACAACCCTTGAGAAGGAATGTATACACGGAATAGGAGACGCAGACAGCTCAGCAAGAGGAGCAAAGAAAGCAGGTAAGATGCAGGAACAATATCATTTACCCTTTTACCTATTCCCCTCACAGGATAAATCAGACTCCACAACAGGTTTAACTAATGTCCTGCAATGCATCCTGGGAAATGTAGTCATGTGTAGATACCTCAGAGCAGTCAGCGTGCATTGCAGCAAGGGGAGCAACAGACAAGTAGCATAGGCAAATGAGAGACAGGCAAATGTGCAATAGAAGTGTATTTAATCTCATGACACAGGTGAACAACATTACTGACACAATGTCCATGTCTGTCCACAGGAGAGTCAAAGCGCAGCACAGCTGAGGTCAGAGAGAAGAGGAGGGAAGGAGCCGGACCTAGCACTTCTCACGGAGGGCAGGACCAAGAGCAGGCTGCCCCGATACCTGAGGAGGCAACTGCTGAATATCCACGTTCCCCTCTCCTATTTGGTAGTCAGGACACAGGAGCGGCAGAACTATCACCCACCCCCACATCACCATCCCCAGTGCTGGGAAGAGTCAGGAGCCATGATGTGCCCCCTCGCAGAATACTGCAAACATCATCGGAGGAGGAGGAGGTGGAGGGTGACACACAGGACAGAGGCAACACCGAGCAGCAGCCCAGTCCCAGAGTCACGCGGGCCAGTGTCCGAGGGCGACGGCCACGGGAGGTAGAGGATGTGCGGCAAGTCCAAGGTGTCTTCTGCGGACTGGAGGCCACCATGGTGAAGGTGCAGCGCCTGCAGGCAAAAGCAATGATGGGGGTTCAGAGGCACGCACGCACAACTAACAATAAACTGGAAGCAGTAGGCAAGGGCATAGGGGACATGGCAGAAGGCATACAATCCATGGCGTCAGGAATTTCAGATATCACACAGTGCATGACTGTCCTGTGTGACAAATTGGACAGGGACCATTTGGAGAGACGCAAGGCCCGTGTGGATGTGCGCCAGCAAACCAAGGCCCTGAACAGGTTTGCAACTGCTACCACTCTGCTGTGCAGACGGTCAGTCACGATGCAGGATGCCATAGTGCAGTGCTGCACCAATTTAAGTGAAGGTATGGCCAGGATGACCACTGCCATGGAGCTAGTGCTCGCGCATCAGACTGGCACTGGAGACGACACTTGTGCTGCCGAAAGCGAGGGGTCCACCAGCAGGAGTGGTGCAAGCACTCCTGTGCATGACTTACGGAGGAGTGGCAGGCGTGGGGGAAGTTTGACAGGCCAGCGTGAGGACATAGGCTCACAGCCACAGCAGCCCCGCCCTGTGGCCCGTGGCCACAAACAATGACTTTGCACTCCACCCAAGGCTGTAGTCACGGTGGTGTGAACCGTGACAACACACTCATGGAGTGTTAGTATTAGTGAGCCCAATGTGAGCTAACAATGCTGTGGCGTAGTGATTATTAAACTACTTACACAAAGTTACATTCATGCCTGTGTCTCTTTACTCACTCAGAAATATTGTTGTGTAACCTCTGCCCGTCTCAGTCTCCCATCTGTAGCTGCTGCTGCCACTGTGGCTTGGGGCTCTGCCACCTCTGGGTCGTCATCAATGTCCTCATGAAATGTGAGCTCCACCTCAGTGCCTTGCTTGGTGGCGAGATTATGCAACATTGCACAGGTCGCTATTATTTTGCAGCAGATGATTGGGGTGTACTGCCGTGCACCTCCACTCTTATGGAGGCAGCGAAACCTGCTCTTTAGGAGTCCAAATGTGCGCTCAACTACGTTTCGTGTGGATCTGTGAGCCACGTTGTATCGCCTTTCACTCCTGGTGGATGGGTTGAGGTAGGGAGTGAGCACGAAGGACCGCAGGGCATATGCACTGTCGCCTAGGGGGAGAAAGATAGACATTAATTGCAAGTACTTGAGACGTAGATCTGATGTGAGTGTCAGGGTGTGTCAATGTGATTTACCTAGCAGGTATCCATTTCCAAATTCTCCGGCAAGTAGGCGTGTGTATATTCCACTGTTCTGGAATATGTATGAATCATGGGTACTTCCGGGGAACTTGGCTACGATGTCAGTGATGAGGTTACCTGCATTACATATGACCTGGACGTTGATGGAGTGCGTCGATTTGCGATTCCTGTATATGTGCTCTGTGGCTGCAGGTGGACAGAGTGGGACGTGGGTGCCATCGATGCAGCCGATCACGTGAGGGAAGTGTGCCAGTTGATAAAAGTCAGTCTTGGTTTTGGCTAAATCTGCCGGTGTAACAGGGAATTTAATATAATGCCCCATCCTCTGCATCATGGCGTCAAGAAACCTCCTGAAGAAGCGGGACAGGCAGCCCTGGGACACGCCACCCACTACAGCTATCACACTCTGGTAGCTCCCTGAGGCCAGCAGGTGTAAGCTACATAGCACCTGGACATGAGGTGGGATGGCATGGGCCCTGGGTGTTGGGTGGTCCAGGAGAGGGTGTAGGTCCCTGATCAATTGCTTGATGGTGTCTGGGTGTAGCCTGTACCTCTGCAGTATTTCAGGCTCTGTCAGTTGGAACAGTGTTATCCTCTGCCTGTACACTTGTTCCTCCCTTAGCCATTCTCTCTGTCCTGCTGCCTGTAGTCTCTGCCGTCTTGCTATGATGTAGAAAGCCGCCATCATGGGTCCTGAGGTGCATTTTGGGACTTTTTTTATAGCCCTCCCTTGGTTACCACCTGCTTTCAATGCATGGTAAATACCGACTTAAAAATACCGTTTTTCGGCAGAATCGGTATTTTTGGGCTTACCTACATCTCCAAGGCTTATTTTACCGTTTCTGATTTACCGAGTCGGAAAATACGAACTCGGTATTTATGTATACGGTAGATTCCGACACGGTAATTTTACCGGGTCATTCTTACCGAGTCGGTATGTTTCCGACTCGGATTTTAAGAACATCGGTATTTTCCGGCCTCCTACATCTCATTTCCTCGGTAACGGCCGATTTTACCGGTTTTCGGCCGTTACCACCCGGTAAAAGCCTACCTACATCTGGCCCTTGATCCTCTGCCTATTTCTGTGCTTCGGCAGCTGGAACCGCCATCGCTGCACATGTTCATGGACCTTCTAAATGCCTCCCTGCAGGAAGCTACTATTCCATCTGACTGGGAACATGTCATGATACTCCCTCTCCTCAAAAAGACCAATGCCAAACCGGACTTACCCGCTATCTATCGACCGATCTCCTTACTGCCGGCCTTTTAAAAAAGTTTGGAGAAGCACGTTCATACACAGCTATCTCAGTTTGTGAAAACCCAAAGGCTCCTCCATCCCTCCCAGTCAGGCTTTAGAGCCGGTTTCTCCACCGAATCCACCCTTTTAGGGGTAATGAAAAGACTGCGCTGCCATCTGGACACAGGAGACACCGTGGCTCTCATTTTGTTGGATCTGAGCACTACATTTCCACACGGTGTCTCACGCCGTGTGAATCAAAACTCTTAGAGCGCTGGGTACTCGTGGCTCAGCTCTGAATTGGCTCACCTCATTCCTTATTACCAGAACCTTCCAAGTTTTCTCCCCCACAGCCAGTTCAGAAATCCACTCCTTCACTCATGGGGTGCCACAAGGTTCCATCCTCAGCCCTCTACTTATTAATTTATATGTAAGACCCTTATCCGATGTGGCAGAGGAGTCAGGGCTGTCCTTATTCTCCTATGCTGACGTTTCCCAAATCATTTTTTCTCTATCCATGAAGAGCACTGGTGGTCCTTCCCACCTTCAGTTGGGTCTGAGCAAAATAGCATCATGGATGCAACTAAACTACCTCAAACTAAATGGGGAGAAAACAGAGGTCCTTGTATTTGGGAAAAACAAAGACCTTTGGGGCCCTCAACACTGGCCTTGCGTAATGGGCGCTCTTCCCACACCCTCCCACCAAGCTCGAAATCTGAGCATCACTATTGATGACTCGCTCAATATGCACTCCCAAGCAGTTAAAGTAGCAGCTACATGCTTTACCATACTAAAGTGGTTAAAAAAATTAGCTGGATGTTACCAGACGCCACCCAGAAAACCATGGTCAATTCCTTGATTAGTCAAGGCTGGACTACGGAAACGTTCTTTACTTGGGCTCAAACAAGGAGGTAACCTGCAAGCTACAGATGGTGCAAAACTCTGCAATTAGGCTTCTGTGCCGTGTCCCGAGAGTTACCTCCATTTCTGGTCATCTATGAAACTTGCACTGGCTCAGGGTGGAGAACCGAGTCAAGTTCAAAGCCCTGAGCTATATGCATAAATTTAAAACAGGAAATGCCTGCAATATCTTTAATCTTTGGTCTGTCCTTACTTTCCCTCTCGTAACCTCCGCTCCTCCACTCGGGGGAAATCTACCTCTCCCAAAATCAAACTATCTCAGAGGGGCGGATGGTCCTTTTCATATCTGGGCCCCTCACTGTGAGCCGCTCTGCCTAAAGCTCTTTGTAACGAAACTGACTACGTCCAATTTCACAAATCCTTGAAGACGTGGCTTTTTAACAAATAACCTGCTAGCCTTTTTTTTCATCTTTGTCTTGGATCTGCTTCTGCGCTGGGAAACCCTCTTTGGGTAGCTGATGCGCATTACAAATTTAATAAATAAATAAAATAAACTGCAGATGAGTGGTTGGGCTCTAGTTAACTCTAGAATCCGTTATTGGTTGATTGTAATGAACTGATGGTGAATGGTGGGTATTTCGTTCAGAGAGATACAGTATGGGTGTGTGTGGCTAACGAGCTGAGAGAGGTGCAGTGGTGTAAAGTGGATTGCTTTGATTACTAGATTTAGGAGCTTGTACTGCTTTGTTTCTGGGTGATAGACATGCTGCTTGGTCCTCATATGATGTTCTGGGTGACAGTCTGGGAAAAGGTGAGTAATATATATAAGCCAAAGGTAATAACCATGTTAAAAAGAGAGACAGCCTATTGAGAGAGTCCCATCAGCAATATGATGGACAATGCCTGCAGGAGGGGGGTTGGGGACTTAACAGATTTCCTTATCTTGAGCAGCAGCAACAACATGGTCCCTCTGAAGTGTTGAAACTAATGACTCCAGATGCATTCTTGAATTTAAATGTACCGCCGGGTTCATGATGGATCCTGACGGAGTCATCTCCAACTGATGATAATGCAGTTGATGCCTTATGTTATGCAAGGTCTTCTAGCAATTACAAGCATAAGACCCACTACCCATCGTCCAGTGAGAAAATCGCAGTAATTGTCTCACAGCTTGTTTTGATGAAACCCCAATAAAATCACTGTAGGGCTGAAACTCATAGGTGGCAGACTCACACATTGGATACTCTGCATTCTATGTACATGGGTGTATTGACTCTTTAGGTTTATACAGGACACTAGAATACTAATGCAGGACTATACCTATGCATTCATAGAGAATGCATGCGACTCATCCTGTTTATTGCATTCAGAGAAGTGACATGTACACCGGAATTTGGGATGATTTTTTACCCCTACAGTCACTTGAATCTTTCGCAAACTCCAAGTTTTGGTTTTGAATACCATAATGAAAGCACAATAGACTGCGTTAACCATATGGCATTTCTCAGTGGCTAATACAGAGCATGTGTGTATAAAATATCATCTCATCTCATGAAAACGACAGATGCTTCCTCATTGAGACATTACCTTTACTATAGTATACGTTTTAAACTTTGCAAGGAGAGGATTGCAGGCATCCATTTCTTCAACCTGCCTTTTTGCTTTCAGGTAACTGTGATTTTACAGTTGAACATAATCAGGAGTATATTATATTATTTGGTTGGGTGACTTTGATTGTTATCAATTTTGGAACGCAAAAAGATATAGGCATAACATTTCCCAGGATGTATGGCATGTGAGAGTAGCAGACAAAGCAAATTCCTTGAAAGTTGGGTAATGACACAGCTAAAAAGGTTGCTATTGGCAGGTAGACAATGGATAGGAGCAGTGTACAAAGGGTTTAAAAATATTCCAATAGACCTATGGTGGGTTTCCGTGCAAATAGGACAATCTCAGTCCACCGACATTGCGGTAGTTTCGAGAGAACAAAGAAAGGAAGCAAAGCAGCTGGTTTCACATGTGCCAGTTTATTCTTCAGATTTACAAAACTGCCTAACAGAAGTGTGAACGACTGTGTTATTTTGCTTAGTGATGTGGAATGTCAGGGTAGCTCGCGATATATGTAAAGTTTAGATATAAGTGCAAGTATTATGCTGGTCAGTTGGAAGGTGGACACACAGAGACAGGCTGTGTCTAACTATGCTCTTCAGGTACAATAAATTGGTACCAATTCTACCATTGCATGTGGGTTCTATAACACACAACAGACTGCTTCCGAAATATATTATACACTGTGATGCATTTGCTAGCACAGACCAAAATGTTGGCCTTGGACTTTGTCATTTTTTTCATTTAATTTCACACAGCTTTATTCAATCATTGTGAACAGATCATAAAAGCAAAGGAATACATATAAAAAATATACAGATCAATAAATATTCATATATACATTAATTAAAACATTATTAAACACATTTTGCTGTGGTCCATTTAAAAACCTTTAAAATCGGTTATAATAGAAAAATCTGTTCACAATATGGTTACAGGGTGCTGCTAGAAACTATGCCCACACTTTTCCTCTTCCTGAGGCAGGCCCATAGATATGAGGCCACAAAGAAACAGACAAATGGGTCATCTAGGGCTTTTAAAAAATACATTGCGACCCGACATTGCCTAAAATTATGGTGCCTCAGAATTGGCAGTATAAACAATTTCCTTGCCTCAGAATATTTTTGACAAAATCATAGGATATGCAGATCTGTCTGTGCTGCAAGGTTGTTACAGGGGCAGCGATCGAGATCTGCTAGCCTATACTTCTTTTGTGGATATCCCAGGAGTAACTGGATCATGTTTAATCTGCAGTAGAATAAGTCTGTGCTGGGTGTTGTTTATCTGTGCTAAGTAATGGAAACCATCTCCTGGTATCAATGGGACCAAGTCATACGCAGTAGTAGAGTGATGGATCTGGTTTTTTTCCCTGCGGGAGTATTCTGCTCTTTGGGAATATAGATCTTTTAACCGTTTCTTCGTGACCCACTTACAGTAGTCAAGGTCCTGAAAGAGTTTTTTCATCGACTAGCCTTCAATACAGTTTCTACATGATTTAGCCACCCAATTCTTTTGTAATAATCTAGGTTGCAGCATTCTCTTATAAGGGTTTGTGTCAAGTCTACCGTTGTTCTTTGCCAAATGGCTAGCCAAAAGAGGACAAGGGCCGTTCTTATGGTGTTGCTCAGAAAGGGGAGCTCTAATTCGAGATGTAGAATATAGTTTGAAGCCGATTGATGTAAGGATACACGGTTTTTAAACAAGCATTTACAATGCAATAGGTCTCGCATTATTAAAGTTTGAGCTATTGGCATTGTAAATGACAATGCCTTTTCTTCATTTGCACCGTTGCGTAAACAAGCACTTTGCACTTATAGTCCATGCTTATGAGAAGCAAGGCTGTAAGTCTCTTTTACTGCCAGCTTTGCTCATTGTAAGCAAGGAATATACGTTCAAAGTGCGTGTTTATGCACCGATTGCAGGTTTTAAAAACAATGAATAAAAGACATTGTCATTTACAATGCCAATTGCTCCAACTTTAATAATGCGAGACCTATTGCATTGTAAATGCTTGTTAAGGTGTATGTTGTCCGCCAAACTCAAAATAAGCCTCTTGGTCTGTACCTTATAGGTCGCTTCACCCCTCTCTCTCCCCGCTCCCAGGGTGGAGCATCAGCGAAGAGCTCTTGGATGACTTTATTGACACACCCGAGTGGACCAGAGACAGCAATGTCAGGAAGCAAGAGCATTGAGGTGCAGGTAGAACATAGATAGATAGAGTGAGGGCGATAGAGTGAGGGCGATAGAGTGAGGGCGATTGATAGAGTGAGGGCGATTGATAGAGTGAGGGCGATTGATAGAGTGAGGACGATAGAGTGAGTGAGGGCGATAGATAGAGTGAGGGCGATAGATAGAGTGAGTGAGGGCAATAAAGTGAGGGCGATAGAGTGAGGGCGGTAGGAGTGTGTGTGTGGGGGGGTTGTGTGGGGGGGTTGTGTGTGTGGGTTGTGTGTTTGGGGTTGTGTGTGTGGTTGTGTGTGTGGGGGGTTGTGTGTGGGGTTGTGTGTGTATGGTTGTGAGTGTGGGGAGTTGTGTGTGTATGGTTGTGTGTGGTTTTGTGTGTGTGTGTGTGGGGGGTGTGTGTGTGGTTGGACCTACCCGATTTGAAGAAGGAAAGAAAAGAAGTCTTCAGGGTAAGGTCCACCGTAGGTTGGATTCAAAGAAATGACTGTAGTAAGTTCTGGCACTTTTTTCACGTTAAGGGATGAGTACCTGCACTTCTCAGCCCTGGTCCAATACATTTAACTTGAGAGTACTGGCACTTCTGAATAGCAAACAGGCACTATGGATAGTGAATGCCTGATCTATATTTACCCTTAAAGCACTCATGCCACAGCAGGAGAAGCCTCACTCTCCTGGCACCACAGCGCGAGGACATGATGCTTGTGCACAAACGTGGCCAGGATCTGCCCCCCCCCCCCCTGTTGGTGCCACAGCCTGGGAAAGTTTAGGTTTTGTTCGCACATTTTTTTTTTTTCCAGACTTTTATATAGCGCGAGCTAGACCCGAACTGAATCAGGTATCAGAGCGCTTTACATAGCACCAGTTACGTTACATGAGGACACGCATTCATTTTAGGCACGGGGAGATTAAGTGATTTGCCCAGAATCACAGGAGGTTTTTGGCGTCGTTACCGAGACTCAAACCCAGATTCTCAGATTCCCAGGTCCGAGGTCGAGCGCCCTAGCCGTTAGGCCAACCCCTCTCCCATTTTTAGCTGTTCCTACAGATGCCACAGCCTGAGGCCCCGCAGTGCCCGAGCATGGGCACAGGGTTAGTGAGTGAGCCCTGCTGGCACCACAGAGTGAGGTCACTCAGTGCCAGGTATGGGCAGGGTTAGGGGTCTAAGCTGGCACCACAGCATGGGGCCCCGCAGTGTGTGCAAGGCACGGGCAGGGTTAGGGGTCGAAGCTGGCACCACAGCATGGGGCCCCGCAGTGTGTGCCAGTCACGGGCAAGGGTGGGCTCGCATGGCACCACTGCACAGACACAGCCAATCACTGATCTCGGCTGGCACCACAGCCCTCGCGCAGGAAAGCCCCTTCACTGAAGCCAAGTCCATGGGATTCCTGTGTAGTTGCTGCCTGTGGGCCCCCAGTACACGCCGAAACCCTCCCTTTCAAACACCGCCGAAGAATGCGCCCACCCTCCGAGGAACGCGCCCTGCGAGATTTCAGAAGACTCTCTGGAGCCGTGCCAGGGCAGCCCAGTGCCAGCCCGTGCCAGGACAGCAGAGCGCCAGCCCGTGCCGGGGCAGCCTAGTGCAGCACAGTGCCAGCCGGTGCCGGGGCGGCCTGGGGCAGCACAGCGCCAGCCGTGCCACGACAGCCCGGGGCAGCACAGTGCCAGCCCGTGCCATGACAGCCCAGGGCAGCACAGTGCCAGCCGTGCCACGACAGCCCGGGGCAGCACAGCGCCAGCCCGTGCCGGGGCAGCACAGTGCAGCACAGCGCCAGCCCGTGCCAGAGCAGCACAGCGCCAGCCTGTGTCGGGGCAGCCGGGGACAGCACAGCGCCAGCCTTCAGCGATCCCTGGAAGCAGCCTGGGGGTGCCAGGCTCCATGTATGATATATGCATATGTTGTATGTGCACTGGCGACAGTGTTTATATGTGCACACAAGCGGGGGAGTGCGGCGTTCACAAAGCGCCGCACACCCAGACACGCCAGTGTGCACACAAACACACATGTACACGAGTAACCCGAGCTAAATGTACAGACAGGAGCGTAGGACAGTGCCAGACGAACCCCGGGCTCCACGGAGAAGCGCCTACCTGTTCACAGAGCGCTTCTAAGCGCTATATACATTCACAATACCGTAGAAGCCAAGCTGCCAGTCTCCTTGCCCCCCTGGTCGCCTCCACGGTTAAAGTGTATCTAAAATGTGACACTTATAACTATTTCGCACAAAAATAAAAATGTTGAATATGTTTTTTGCAAATTTAACTTTTCAAAGTGCTCGAAGATAAAACCGACCATGTGCACAGCGGCTTTCGACAGACGCACACGCGTACTGCTTGGAGTGCACACCTTGGCCGGACTTTCTTTGGGGCCAGTGACCCCCTGTGCCTCCTCCCAGGGGCCTGGGGTGACGGTGTCCGGTCGGTAAAGTGCACCCCTGTGTATCGCCCCTCCCTCAGTTACGCGGGGCGCCGTGCCCTGGTGCACAGATATGTACAGACCTCGCACGCATCAGCGCGCAGGAGCTGCGGGTGCCAGGGTGCCCAGGCCTGGCCTGCCACCCACGAGGGGCACATGCCCAGTCCTTGGCACCGGGTCCACGCCCCTGGCACACTTCCGAAGACCCCAGCAGGATCAGACGCGTTATTTCACGCAGTAACCAATACGGACAGCTATGAAACAGATCACATATTCAATAACAAACACGGCCTCTTGGTGGAAACTCCAGCCTGGTACAGAGAGGGCGCCCAGGCTCTATAGCGCCATGAGGCCGCACACATGGTAGACATGCCCGACACACATGCTAACATGACATATCTATGTCACAAACCACACAGGCGCACATACATACATATATTTAATTCAGCGGCTGCTCTGATCCTCACCCAGCGCGTATTTAAATCATATATTTCCATTCGATCTGACCCGGGGACCCTGTGCCCAACAAAAGTGGAAATAAACTCTGGTGGCAGCGGATGAAAGCATCGCCCCGTTATCCAGCATGTAGCCTCTGTGCTTGCAGGCCGTGACACCTTAAAGATCGTGACCTTTCACCTGCCCCGGCACACGAGCTCCAGACGGGTTGGTAAGGTGTTCGTCCCTGGACACGTGGAAGCAAATCAGCCCCCATTTCGGGGCTCTAGAAGCAAGTCCAGGGGCCCCATAAGGGCCCTGCCTGATGGCCTGAACTATCCGAGGTCCCTCAGACTTCCAGGGCCCCGTGGCCCGGGGGCTCGGCCCTCCCTGGCCCCTCTCTGCTGCCCTAGGGGGTGCAGACACTCGGGGCCCCGAGGCCCAGGGGTGGCCCCTGCAGCACGGGGTGCTGACTCTCCAGGCCCATGGACCCTAGGGGTCTGCCTCCCTCCCCCCTCAAGGACCTGCTCTCCCCCTGAGGACATCCCCCCAGACTGCCCCTGATCCCTTCCTGGGGGCCCCCTTGCCTGCCCACCACACAAATCCCTTCTTTCCCTCCCTGGCACCAGCCTTGATCCCTAGATGCCCCATTGACCCCTCTGAAGCCCCCCCTCCCCCTCCGGTGGAGTCTCCTCTGCCCCCCTGTACCTGGGCTAGCCCTGGGCATTCCCTGGAGCCCCCATCCAAGGGGCCTTTTACCCCTCCTCGAAGCCTCATTCCACCTCCCTTGGAGCCACTACTGTCTTCTCAGAAGCCCCCCTGTGGTGTGAGCTTTGCGGTCACGCAGACCCTGGGAAAGGAGGGGTGGGTAGGGTGAGTAAAGGAAAGCAGAGCTTCCTGGATTCAAAAAACACATTTTATTGCCCCCGGCAGAGAACTTCGCACAGCTCGCGCTGGGTGGAGGCAAATCCGACGAAGCCACCATTTGACATCATACTGTACAACCATAAGTAGCTGTGGTCAACAAGAACCCAGCGAAGACAGGGTGACTTCGTACAACTAAACACCCCGAACATTCAACACAAAAAAAAAAATAAACAAGCTGTGAGCGTGCACGTCCCGAAACCGGAAGTTCGGGAGCGTCACGGCTGTCGCGCGGTGGCTGCAGAAGTCAGGAGGGGCGACTGAGGACGTCGATGGGTGAGTGGGGCTTAGTTGGGGGGGCGGGTGTGTGTATGTGCGTGTCTGTGTGTGTGTTCAGGGGGGGCTGCGTGCGTGAATGAGAGAGGCGCTGTGTGAATGTGGGACAGACAGGAGAAGTGCACGGCGCCGGGAGACGGGGCATGCGTGTCCACGATGTTAAATCTGCGTGCCAAGCCCGGTTAGGTAAGAGAGGGGAGGGGAGAGGGGGTTGCCTGTATGTGTCTGCCTGCGTCTGGGTGCCTGCGTGTGTGTGTGTAAGTAAGTGTGTGTGCGCGCGTGTGTGTGTGTGTGTGTGTCTGTGTGCATGCATGCGTGTTAGGCTGTTTGGCTGAGAGTAAGGGAGGATAGTGCACGGCGCGCGGCGCAGGACGGAACGTGCGCGTTCGCGCACACGAATCCAGGAGCAAAAGCTCGTACACCCTCTTGTCCTCCTTCCCCCCAGACTGATCACTATACGTCTCCAGCTGGACACATGCATCCTTGCGGATGCATTACCAGCGAGACCCAAAAAGGAGTCTACCATTTGCTGTAACAGGCCAGTTTTTGGACTTACTGGCACATGCATCAACGTAGGCTTTTGCGATTCCTTAATTGCGATTATTAAGGAATCGCAATTAAGGAATCGCAAAAACCTATGCATGTAGGAATTGCTATAAAAATAGCGATTCCTAAACATTCCTTAATTGCTACAGGCAAATTGCTAGTCGCAATTAAGGAATGCTGTCCCATTCATTCCTATTGGCCTCCAGGCCCATAGGAATGAATTGGAGATTGCATGAGCAATATGCGAGTACCAGTAGGTACTCGCAAATTGCTCATGTAATTTCAAGGGTGCAAGGGTGTCAAAATGACACCATGTTGCACCCCTGAAATTGATCTTCGCACTTATGTTGCACACACACATGCCCTAAGGGCATGTGTGTGTGCAACATGAAACTTTGAAAAATGCACAAAAGTGCATTTTTTAAAGTCTTTGCAAATTACCATGAAGTTCAGCTTCATGGTAATTTGCTACTCCTATTAGCGAAAACGCTATTTTTTTAAACTTTAATGCATTGCATTTAAGGAATCTCAATTTGGGATTCCTTAAATGCAATGGCGGTTTAAGGAATCTCAATTTAGAGATTCCTTAAATTGCGATTTTTGCATTTGGAATGATGCATCCCAAATGCAAAAATACCGGTCGCAAAGGGGCAAATTCTGAGAATCTGCCCGTTTGCGACCGGTTTTTGCTTTGATGCATTTGCCTGTTAGTCATATGGTGACCAGTCTGAAGATTTCCTAAGTTTGAGGACAAACCTCAACTGTTGAATATAGGTTTTGGGATTGAAATTCTGGAGTACCCCTGGTGCAGTTTTAGAAAATCACTAGTCCCAGCTAGACTGACGCTCCAAATTAATATAATTGATAGTCTCATGTTGTTGAGCACTTCTAGCACCTTTTACCATTCAGAGTTTACCCGTCCTCAAAAGGCTTCAAACTGCAGCTTCAATGGGCCTGTTCTGAGTCTGTTCTGAGGTAATTCAATCTACGCTTATGATCATTAACCTTTGCAGCAATTTAGTTTAATAAATGGTTCACAACTGGATAATCAGCCAGGTGAAGTCATCAAATGAATCTGTCAGCTGTTCTTCCCTGCATTAAACTTTAGAGTGGCTTCACTCACACTCAGAGATTTTACCTGCTCTTTCCGTCTCTTCAACATAAAAACCTTCATTGTCTTCTCACCTTCATTTAGACATTGACTGATAAAACCATGACATAACTGGGGCTGGAGAGACCAATCTGAAAAGTGTGGGATTAGCCAGCACTTTCAGTTTGACAAAGCAAATATTCACTAAACATTATCCATGGAAGCCAGATCAACTGAGCAGCACAACTGGATCAAACATGTATAAGATATCACATTGTAAACCTATCTGACACTTCTGGCACCAAGTCATGCTCGCAGCTTTTCTAACCACGCATCCTGCTCATGCTTGCTCAGTCTGAATCAGCATAATTCCATTCAGACTCTGCTGATGAAGAGAACCAATGACAAGCAAGCATCACCTGCTGAACGTACCCCAAAACTGTAAAAATTGATAAAATATGTGCAGCTAAGAAATTTGGATCCTGCCTCATCTTCCAAAACCCCAATGCAGACATTTTATGTAGCGGGGCAATGTATGGGAACACCATGCAAAAAGACCAGTTAAACCTTATTGGTTTACAAGAATTACTTTAATAATCCCAAGTGCTCTATTTTTTCGTAGAGCAGTTTAGGCTTATCATAAGGGGGTGTTAAGCTTTTGTGTAGACACGGAGTCAATAAATGGTACACAAACTCAAGAAGAAATCTGAGCACTATACGGCTGTTGGATAAAAGATCTCCGATAAAGTGCCCCTCTTTGAGGTGAGCCCGTTGGGTATTGCACCGCCGACCCAACGAGGAGCAGCCCATATGATGAAGCATGACACCTGAAAGGGTGTGTGAGGGCATTAAAATCCAACAAATGGATTTCCATCTGTAGATCTCTTTGGGACACAGAGGACTCCAGCTCTAGTGTGACTTTCACTAACCCTTCCTGTGGAACAGCACAACAATCCTTTTTTGACGACTAGTGGAGAAGTGCCACTTTTAGAAGTTTGCATTTCTGTGTGCAGTGTGGCTGCCTGCCTGACGTGAATTGCATGTCTGTCTTGTGATTGACAGGTGCTGGATGATGTGGGTGGCTCCAGGAGCCAGGATGGGTCTGCCCGGTGGTGAATAGGAAGATCTGTATGTAGATGGGAGGGAGGAGTTGCACCTGGGACCTGAATAGGGCTGTGCCTTATTTATTTATTTATAAAATTTCTAAAGCACACAAATACCTTGCGGTGTCTCGGCGCTAAATGCTTCACTCCACAATGCTGGCTCCACCTCCTGTGGCGCGTCTGATCTCCCTGGCCTGCCCTGTGAAAGGGAGAGAGGAGCTGAGCAAAACAAAGTGCTCAACAGCTCCCCTGAACCAGTTGTATCCCAATTCTAAGCAGGAAGCCTGGTATACTGAAGATCTGAAGGTAGAGAAGCAGCAATGTAGAAGACATGGAGAAAAACACATACACCTGCCAGTAAAAAGCTATATCTGGAGGCCCAATCAAATTATCACAAACATGTAAAACAAGCTAGGAAAAATAGTCTTGCGTTACAAATAACAGAAGCAGGGAACTCAGCAAGAGAACTTTATAAAATTCTCCAATCATTCGTTAAGCCCACAGCGTGTGAAAGCCCTGATGATTTTTCTCAAACTCTATGCGATGATATTTCCGCATTCTTTGAGAACAAGATTGAACTCATTTATGACAAAATCACCAAGGCATCAATTATCAAGAACAATGTTAATTCTTCCTTTCCTCGACTACCAACATATGAAAGCTGCCGGTTTACCTCGATTCCAGAGGTTAGCCTGTCCGAAGTCATTGCCCTATATAGCCAAATTAAATCAGGATCACCCACAGACCTCCTGCCTGCAAAGATGATAGCCTCTTTGGGTAGCTTACTAGCCCCGAGCTTTCAAACCCTGATCAACCTTTCCCTCAAGGAAGGGCAGGTTCCCAGTGTCTGGAAAAGGGCAGTTATGAACCCTATTCGTAAAAACACGGCGCTACCATGGTCAGACCTTAACAACCTCCGTCCGATTTCCCTCCTGCCCCATCTGAGTAAGATGACGGAGATGCATGTCAATACACACGTGTCTAAATTCATCGAGGCAGCGGACGGTCTGGACCCTTCTCAATCTGGGTTCAGACCAAATCACAGCACAGAGTCAGCTCTCCTCTCCGTGACCGATACCATCCGGATGGCACAGGATAGAGGAGGCTCCATGATTCTGGTGCTGTTAGATTTGTCCGCTGCCTTCGACACGGTGTCACAGGACATTCTTATCAGTCGTCTGAAGAGGGTAGGGATCGACGGAGTGGCCTTATCATGGCTAGAGAGTTTCATCACTGGCCGCTCACAAAGTGTTCGATTAGGCTCCCACTTTTCCACCTCTAGGGAGCTCACCAAGGGGGTTCCACAGGGCTCATGCTTAAGCCCCACATTGTTTAATGTGTATGTGGCCCCCTTGGCGGAAATTGTGAGAGAGTACGGGTTCACACCAATATCCTACGCTGACGACACCCAGCTTTTGTTCCCTTTCCAGACCATGACACTAGTTAAAAGCTCCTTTGCTGCAGGAATGAGAGCCATATCCAGCAGGATGACCTCCAATTGCCTGCAGTGCAATGTGAGAAAGACGTAGGTCATGCTCTTCGGAGATGCCCCGCTCCTCTGGTCACCTGAGTGGTGGCCTCCTGACTTAGGCCCTGCCCCTTGTCCAAAGGAGACAGTGAAAAATCTTGGGGTCAAGCTGGATCGATCTTTGATACTTAAAGATCATGCTACCCAGGTAACAGGATCTTGTCTGAGTGTCATTGGACTATTGAGGAGGATATTTCCCTACTTAGCAGATAGCCACAGAAAAACCTTAGTACAGACATTGGTAATTAGCAGGCTTGATTACTGCAATGGGCTGCTCATTTCCGCCAATGAAGAACAGTTGGGCAGGCTACAAGTAGCTCAGAACACAGCTTCCAGGCTGATTCGAAATGTCCCAGCCAGATCTTCATCTCGCCCTTTGTTAAACAAGTTACACTGGCTACCCATTCGCCAGAGGGTGAAATTTAAGATTTGTTGCATTATTCATAAATGCCTGTTTGGAGTTGGCCCCAGATACCTATCCGAAATATTCAGACTCTATGAGCCAGGTCGCTCTTTGCGCTCTAAGAGTCAAGCTCTGCTCCAAGTACCTAGGATCAAAAAGGAGAGACAGGGAGGCCGAGCTCTATCTTATAAAGGCCCTATTCTTTGGAACTCCCTGCCCCTCACCCTTAGGCTAAATTCCAGTTTGACTGCATTTAGGAAATGCCTAAAGACTCATTTTTTTCTGACCTGGTAGTCTTTCCAGTATTTCTGCCTGTGTATCCTTGTTTAGTTTAGCTTATGGTAAGAACGTAAGCGCGCAGATACCCCTCCGGGGGTCGAATTCCTGCGCTATATAAGAAACTAAATAAAAATAAATATATCTGGTTCTCCCATGCCCTACACTGTGAGACAAAGGAAATGCTGTATAAAAGAAGGGGCTGTGACCCATGAAATTGTTCTGCTTTTGGATCCTGACAGAGGGGGGCTTGCTGCTAGTGGGGCCCAGGAGGCACCATGGGGGCTGCCTCCTTGCTGGAGGGGCCCTGTCTGCTGTACCCTGGGCCCTACATTGCCCCACTGATGCCTCCAGGACTTCTGGGACCATTTGCTTTATTCTCCTTGCCCCAGGACTTTGGCTTCATCTAGCGCCTGGAAGCGCTATCCTTTAATTGCCCAGCTGAGGAGGAGCGTCAGCTGAGCAGCGCGATGCTGTTTGCCTCGTTGGAGGGAATCCCCACCGGAGGGATTCCTCCGTGATGCTGCCAAGGGGTTTGCCTACCCCGATTAGTGATTTTGATTGCAGGTGTCCACCCTGCGTCTTCGCTTGCATTTCTTGATTAGTGCGCGTGACTTTGTCTTATTTATCGAGTGGGTGCCCACCCCGCGTCTAACCACCGCGAGCCGCGAGAGGAATCCCCTCCGGGCCGCTGCCTAGCGCGACCCAGAAAGCAAGCCCGGTGACGTCCCCCTTGGGCGGGGTTTCCATGAAGGAAGGGAAGCCCCGCGAGTAATGGGACGCCTGCCGGAGCCTCCTGTGCTCCACTTCCGCTTCCCACGGCCGGTAAGAAGCCGCACAGAGCCTCGCGGGCTCTCTTTCAGTCGGTCCTCGGTGGTAACAGTGTGTGGGGCTCTCATAGTGAGGAGAGAGCCCCGCGGATTCCCCGCACCAAGCAAGAGGAGAGAAGCTGGACCGGAGTCCTACCCCCGCCAGGAGCTGGTGAGGGAGGGCTCGAGGGGGCGGGGTTGTGCCGTTCGAGGCACAGATCCCGAGCGGTCCTGCCAGAGAGCAGGCCGCTCCACCATTGTTGCCATTGGTACGTAGAGGACCCAGAGAGGCCCATGCTTTTATTGTTTAGAGCCAGAGGGGCCCGTGACCCCTTTTTCAGTGCCCCAGTGTGGGGCTGACCTTCACATCGGCGCCACAGTTGCAGGCCACCGCAACACTTGGGGGCATGATTATTTCAGGAACCAGCACGCTCCATGGAGGCATATTTATTCACAGAGCATCGTGTGGCTCCAATGCTTTGCAGTATTTGTTCCAGAGCCCCATGTGGCTCCAACGTTGGGGACATGATTATTCTCAGAGCCTGTGCGTGGTTCCAACAGGAATAACATTTTGTTAGGAGCCCCAGCAAGGCCCAGAGGACACAGTTGTGCCAGGGCTCCCTTTGTTCTATCCCCAGCTGCGCCGCACCAGCACGGGCAGCTGCAACGTGTGGCGCAGTTCTTGAGAAAGTCCCTGAGAGGGAGAGGAGTGGCCCAGAGGTGCTGGACCTTCCCCATCATTTACGGCTGTGCAGCAATTAGTGTCAGCTGCACCGTTTAGGGGCACAGTTCTTAGGGGGCATGTTTTGACTAAGGAGTGAGATGCACTCCTTTGCCCCATACTTTTCCCAGCTGCCCAGCAAGTAGTGGGCAGCTGCAACGTTTAGGTTTGCGCAAAGAGAGCACCCTTGACCTTCGCAGCCTAGACAGCAGCCTTGACTCTTTGGACATAGGGCATTTGAGCCCCTTTTTGAGGTGGCCAGTTGGCCAGGGGGATTGTTAGATTTATGGAGCACCAGGCCCTAATGTGATGGTGGTGCTAGGAAATGTAATGTGTGCAGTATGTTTTATTTACCCTGTTTGATACCTCTAAACTGTGGTTTATGATTATGAGGTTGTTTTGCATATTCTGGTTTATGCTAGTGAGATTATGTTTCACTGTGTGATTTACGCCCCTAATGTGAGTTACGCTTAGGAAGTTGGGGTCTAATGGGCTTAGACTTATGAGAGAATTGCATAATGTGTTTATGCTGGTGAGGTTGGCGCAGAATGTAATTCGCGCCTGATGTGAGACTGTGCATTATGTAGTTTATGTTATAGGCTGATGCTAAGTACAGTGAGTACCAGTGTTTACAGGTTCTACGTTTATGATCTGTTTTACCTTTACTAAGTTTGCTTTGTGATGGTCCTGACAGTGGTCCACGTGGCCCTGTCATGTGTAAATAATTCCCTTGTAGATATGACCTAGTGCCAGGTGGCACCATGTATATTATGTGTTTACTATTATACTGTGTTTTGATAATACAAAGGCTATTTTTGATATAACCTTGTGTAGAGTTCCTTTTGTAGTGTGCCTGGGATGTTGTTGCTGTGTGCATGCGCAAATGCTTTACACATGGCCTCCGGGATAAACCTGACTGCTCGTGCCAAGCTACCAAGGGGGTGAGCAGGGGTTATCTTTGGCTTGTAACTCCCCAGCCCTGACTAGAGTGGTGGTCTCTGCCTGGCTTTGGCGCAAACCTTAGCCAACCAGAGATCCCGTTTCTAACACACAGCTTTTGGGTGAGTCTGTTTTTTGCAATTGTCAAGATACCAGCCACCAGGCAGGGTTTTTTGTCAAGTTTGGTGTGGGTCATTTGTTCTCACGGTGACGGCTCTTCTTTGTCCTTCTTCTGTTCCCAGTTAGACAAATCTGTCTCTCTGGTGTTGGGGTGGGCCTCTAAATACTGAATTTAAAGGTGGTTAGGGGAGTGTAGGGCAGTAGCCCATGGGCTACCTACCCTGGGTTGTCCGTGGTTCCCAAGACAAGGGTTTTGCAAAGCCTCCCTAGGAGGTCCACAAAAGCTCAGAAAATTAAATAATATTAACAGATTCATAAAGTGTATTTAGATATAGAAGCTAAATGCACAACTGAACAATGTTATACTACGGCACATGTAAAGCAGCAAAACACAATTAAAACAACCCTCTGAAAGGCACTAATGCAGCTTCTTCTGCTGTTGATGGGCTATTGTATTAAATGAAAAAAGATTGGAAAAATACATAATCTCTCCTACTTGAGCTGAGAGAAATCTGCATAATAAAAGGCAACAAGAAGGACGCTGGTGGGGGAAAATGGACAAAGGATTTGAATAGTAGGCCGCTATGCTCCTGTCAACCTCAGTGACATGGTGCTTTTGAATCAATTAATTCTAACATCCGGGCTAATTTTTGTAACTTCGAAGTCAACAACTAAGTGCTCGATTTCCTTTTAAGTTAACCACACGCACAATGTACTATAATTGAAATCTTACTATTATTGTCTAAAATGACCCTAAAGCTCAAACAGCACATAACTGGCAGAATATGTCTTGGAATATGTACCTAAAATAGCTTGTTTGTGAAAGAATGGATGAAAACCAAGTTATCCACCCACAGAAACGCGAAATTGTGATTTGTGTGTCATAAATAACTTTTCCACGGCTGAGAGAAAATTATATAGTTCATGAATGCCGTGTTGGTCTGAACAAAAGAGTTTGATTAGCCATCAGGTTCCTTTTAATCACAATCAAAAGTACGTATTGCTCCGCTCCCAGCACCCTTTATAACAGGATTTACTAAAATAGCCTAGTAAGTTCATACATCGTAATAATGTTCACAAGACTATCAATGCTGATACGTCTTCTTTTGTGGAAAAGTACGCAGTTTTAAAGAACTTGCCTTCATGGTACATGCAGATTGAGGTCTGCAGTAGAGTTTTACTTGTTTTATGTCCCTTAGAGGAAAAAATCAACTTGTGAAACTAGGGCTAGGTGAGCTTGATTTATGAGTCCTCGCCACCTGGAAAAGGAAGAGGAATATTACGGTTTATTTATTTTATTTTATTTTATTTATAAAGTTTTATATAGCGCGAACATGATCCCGAAGGATATCAGAGCGCTTTACAATTTGAGGGAGAGGAAGGTAATAGTTGCAGTACAGTCATCAAAATGTTCCGAACCCTGAAATAGTGCTGTAGCATTCACCCTGACACTTGTGTGGACTATTGGTAATGAAATCCTGCGTGCGGACCAGTACAGAAACTGCTGACAGACTGGCACTAAAACTCTGCTGCTGTACTGTTTATGAATCTCTTCTGGTGAAAACATGTAATTTGTATGTACACTGCACACACCACGGTTCTGGATATACGCCAGAGCTAAATATATTTCGATTTATAAGTCTCCCTTTAGTACTCGCTGCGAGTGCCAGTGAAAGTCAACGAACAGATGTTATACAACTACTTTTACTCCGCTTCTTCAGCAAGGAGGCATTGTATACTTTGGATCAGGTTCACAAGGCATTTTTTCTTTGAGTTGCTGTGTCTTACTCTTGGTTTCGGTGTGTCTTCTCTTGGAGTAGGTTATGTGGCACTGTCATACTCCTGGAATAAGGCACAACCACGTAAAGAAGTGCTTCATTAATTAGTCTTTGAAATGTAAATGTACATGTATTTATATAGCGCAAATCACCGACACGGTATCTAAGCGCTTGCTTAGGGAACCCGTCCTGGTATTCCCCTGTGAGATACCCCGGCAGGGTGTCCACAAGGTGAAAGCCAGGCATCCCGCCGCGAGGGGCCGTTGTGGAGACTAAGCAAGCTATTGCCCAGAGTCGCAGAGTGTGACCCCGTGAGTCGAGTAGGCACCGGAGCGAGAATTGTCGAGTCCGTGGAATTTTTGAGCCCGAGACCCGCCGAGGCGGAGAATCGAACCCTGGTCCACGGTCGATCTCAGCTTCCGGGTCTGCCGCCTCTAACCACTGAGCCACGCTTCTCCACGCTTCTCCACAAATGCAGGTGTAGTTCCATCTAAGACACACCTACAGGTAGAAACAAGCATTTGCAATGCAATAGGTTTTGCATTTGCGAGAGTTATTGCTATTTGCGTTGTAAATGGCAATGTATTTTACCCATGTGTTTATGCTTGGAGTGTTGTGGCTGGATGTGGTGTCCTGTAATTGTAATTGTATTTAGAAAGTGCTTATTACCCCTGACGAGGCGTGTATGTGTTTTTCGGTGAGAAACATGCTACTCCGGACCCAAACAAGGATTAGTGATGAATTATTATAGGGAAATATACAATTAATTTGAGCTGTTAAAGAAGGACAGATTAAGAAAGACAAAAGATATATATAGGATGGATACATATTTGGGAAGATACATATTTGGATACTTGAACGAACAGGAAGGCGGGACACACAAATAAAGCAGCAGCCGGTTACAAGACAGAGGGACAAGCAAAACGACCAGGGCTCGAGTCGGGGTACCACGCTGGTGGACTTCGTCCCCCCACTTATTTTACTGGGTGAGTGCCGTCCCCCCTGCCATACAGCTGGACTTCACTCTTTGGCCTCTCTGGGACGAGGAGCTCGGAGCTGACAGCACGCTGCTCACGCGCTGACTTCTCAGATGCAATCGCATCTAAGGGTGAACGAGGGGAGGCAATGAGCCCGATGGTGCAAGTCACCTTTCGTGACGTCACTTCCTGTCGTGACGTCACTTCCGGTGACAGCGTCCCCCCACTTCTATTTTTAGGACTTGTGCCCTGAAAACGACAGGTATACAAACTGACAGAAGAAAGCTACATAGATAGCTAGATCGATGGATAGAGAGGTCACAGATAGATTGTAAATCAGGAAGATTATCAGACAGTGGACTAGATGTTCCTTTAAATCAGTAATCTTGTGCACTAACGGCTAGGGCGCTCAACCTCGGACCTGGGGATCTGGGTTCGAGTCTCGATAACGACGCCAAGCATCCTGGTATTCTGGGCAGATCACTTAAACTCCCTGTGCCTAACAAAAATGAATGTGCGTCCTCATGTAACGTAACTGGTGCTATGTAAGGCGCTCTGATACCCGATTTGGGTCTAGTTCGCGCTATCTAAAACTCTGGAAAAAACAAACACTTTTATGCCCCTCCTGTACCTGGCAGCAACTGCACTCTTGCATCAAACAATGCCATCCTTCAGTTGCTAAAGCAGTCACTTGCAGGGGATCCCTACCATAACAATTCCTGGGGATGGTAAACACCGACATATCTAGAGCAAAAGAAACAAGTTGTAATCCTTGTAGAGATGGTGTCTTCTAAATATGTTGCCATGACCGCTTGGACAGTGCCCCAAAGTAATAATTCGGGTATATACTAAGGTTTAGTTGCCTTGTGCACGCTTATGTGCATTGGGAAGCTTTTGATGACCTAAATGTCTTGGGAAGACAATGTCCTGGGCAGTATCTTTATTGCGAAGGAGCAACAGCGTAATACTTCATGTAAGTGCAAGGAAAGGATTTATAAACGTTACCCATATTAACTTCACATCTAGCCCAGTCCACTGTGTGGAATGCGGCCTCCCTTCCACGTGCTGCCTTTAATCAACATTAAGGACGGCATCCTTTGGAGCCAGTTCGTGTTTGCCTTTGTGAGTATCAATAACAAATAAGCAAACAGGAAAACAACATCACGTGAATGAGCACAAAATAGATTGATGCACACAGTTAAGGCAAAACCTATATATATGTAAACAAAAATTGCAGGGGAACCTTCCGATGTATGCAAAGGAATTCAAGGGACTTAGGGCCAGATGTAGGTCGGCAAATACCGGTCGGTAACGGCCGATTTCGGCCGTTACCGACCGGTATTTGCAAATGGAGATGTAGGGGCCTTAAAATGTACAGATTCAGTATATTTATCGAATCGGTAAATTTACCGAATCCACTGAATCGGTAAAATACCGATTCTGTAAATGTACCGAATCGGTAAATCAATATGTAGGTGGCACTGAAAACAGTGCCACAGGCCCTTACCGATTCGTTATTTACCATGTAATACTATTGCATGGTAAATAACGAATACCTGTGTACATGCACATCTGTGCATGTACACCTGTGCCATGTGACACACATACATGCCCTTAGGGCATGTATGTGTGCCACAAGGCACACAATAACAGATTTACAATTATCCTCAAAGGAATTATTTAAACAAACTTCATTAATTAATACCATCACTAAAAGTGATCAATCATTCACCAAAAGCAAGGTAGATACAGTATTTTTACTGTTTTTTTATTTCTCAGCAGTCTTTTTTGTTAGAATATTTTATCAAGATTCAGGCATGGCAACATGATACTACTACAATTGATTGATTTCAGTAGCATATAACACCTTATGCTATTTACACGGATAAAGCAAAATCCCATGTACAAAAGAACTTTTCAGAGTAATACATTCTTTTTTGGCATAAATGATATCAATACAAGCAAAACGGTGTCAGGCATCGACGTTTCGGTCCTTCTTCGGTTAATTAATTCCATAGGACCATCATCAGGACCAGTTGCACAAAGTATATCACTAACCACCAGCCGGTGGTCGTAAAGCCTAAATGGGCAAATATCTTCCCAAAATAGATTACTTGAATCAATCCTGCGTATTAGTTGGAAGAATAATATTCCAGCCGAAACACTCGATGTTATCTCAATCACTTATATTCGGGAGCATTCGCGTCACACTTCCTCATGCCTCATGGAGATGTAGGGGCCTTAAAATGTACAGATTCGGTATATTTACCGATTCGGTAAATTTACCGAATCCACCGAATCGGTAAAATACCGATTCTGTAAATGTACCGAATCGGTAAATCAATATGTAGGTGGCACTGAAAACAGTGCCACAGGCCCTTACCGATTCGTTATTTACCATGTAATACTATTGCATGGTAAATAATGAATACCTGTGTACATGCACATCTGTGCATGTACACCTGTGCCATGTGACACACATACATGCCCTTAGGGCATGTATGGGTGCCACAAGGCACACAAGCCACAAACAGGGGTGCAACAGGGTGTCAAAGTGACACCCTGTCTCCCTTGGCAATTCGGTAATTTTACCGATTCTGTAATTACCGAATCTGTATTTGTCATTGAATCCTATGGGCTTCAAGGCCCATAGGAATCAATGACAAATACCGATTCGGTAATGACTGAATCGGTAAATACCAAATCCTACCGATTCGGTATTTTTTACAGAAAAATTACCTACATTAGATTTACCGATTCATGAATACCGAATCGGCAAAATTCGGTATTTATGAATTGGTAAATCTAATTTACCTACATCGGGCCCTCAGGCTCGAGGTAATGGAGGTGGAAAGTGCTGTTAAGTGAGTTTTTGCCTGATTTTGTTTTTTAAACCATGTGCATAGGAAAACGCATATGAAGTAACAATTGCAAAGAGGAGAAAGGAGAAAAGAAAGAAACTTCAAGAACAAAGCGGAAGAAAATAGAGTAAAGGAAGAAAGAAAAGAGGTAGAAGAGAACTAATACAGAAAGTGTGGAGTGTGAAGATCGACAAACTGTCCACTGCTTTGAGCACCTTAACTACCCGTTATTTGTTTTCCAGTTCATTTTAAACAAATTATATGTTCTGGCAGAAAAATTGTGACTACAGTTCTCAACATACCCCTGAAGGTTATTCCTGTGATAGCCACCAAACATGCGCATCAGGTTCACAACTAAAGGCATTTGTTTTTCTTCAAAAGAGGGCGTTTCCTTACATTCTCAAAAGAAAGTCCTGATAAATCGTGCCACGGCCCTGTTTAGGCCAGTTATTAATTGTTAGATTGTTGATCAAGCTAGAATATACTGTTCGCACGTGAGCCTGTTTACAATTAAGAATTGAGACATGCAGCACCTTATTCAAAACACGCACAGTTCAATTAAGGAAGGGATTGAAGGAAGGGCATGAGTCAGTGATCCAAGGGTTCTAGAGCTCCAAGTTGACTGACAGAGTTTCGTATGTAACAGGATTTTACATCCTGTGAAAGAAAGCGAAGCTGTAAGGGGTTCTACCCGTGTCTACACTGTACTCACCCTATTCTTACCCTATGTGAGGGTTGATTGCACTTCTGCTGGCCGGTCCACCTATCTGTTCACCACACTTCAAAGTAACTACAGGCTTTTCTAATGCTCAATATTTGATTCCCCAGCTGCAGGAGTGTAGTGTAGCGAAGCAGTGTGAGGCAGGTAATGCTGCTCTTCGGAAGCCTTTTGATATATATCTTGTTAGGAGGCAACGAGCTAAATGGGCTGCAATGTTTACTGCAAATGTTTACCATCTGAAGCAATCTGCATGATGGCCTGCATTCGGGTTGCCTACACAGGTCTAACTGCTGCTCTTAGGGAGAAGGGATCATTTGGCCCACTTGATGTTGGTATGTAGGAGTTCTTCTCCTAAGTTCTGAAGAGAGAGCGAGAGGCGGGAACCGGGCACAGGACTCACACACACCAGTGAGGAGTTCCCAAAACTTGGCCGGGACCCATGAAGGCTGAAGAGGAGGAGGCGAGGAGGGAGGTGTTTTTACAGGTGTGCCATGGAAAATGATTTGTTATGGGAAGACGGCTGACACATTCAACTGATAGAGCCAATTTCAGCTCGGAGTATGGCGCGAAACATTACAACATACACACAGCAGTGCTTGCACTCACTGCTTCCCTGTTGTAGCAGTCCGAGTGCACGGGTTAAAGGTAAGCAACAAGATTCTGCTGGTTGCAAGCACATTGGAGCTCCGCTCTACTATGTGTCATGTGGGCTAAAATGTTTCCAGGAAGTGCAGTTTGAGAATCCTGCACTGTTTGCAATCGAAATCCTGCCAAAGGCGTACGGTATAGGGAGATGCCTGGAGGGTTTTATCAAACCTATTTTGTTTGTCTCAGGCATACTAATATATGTCCCTTGGTAACAGGAGTCCTCCCATTTTGCCGCAGAGTTTACCTGTGCGTTTCATTGAGGAGTTCGAGCCTGTATGTCTGCTAAGTGGTCCATGTCGACGTGTGCTATGTTCACCCAATCTTTGCTTTTTAGCCAACAGGAAAAACAATAAAATTGTGGCGGCTCACAATGTAATAAAAGCTCCTGGGGAATATCGGGTTAAATCCACAGTGCAGACATACTCCAGCAGATGGCTTGTGTCATTAGCAGCACAGGGAGGGGGAACACCATCTGGTTCCGCTACTCGGCTGGAGCCCGCTAATTGATTGGGAGGGAGGAGCGGAGAAAAGACACAATGAAAGTAATACCAATACGGCACTCATGAAAAAGGCACAGCGCTAATAAAGTATGTCTACAATTATAAGCAAGCAATGGAGCGGGAGCCATGGTGGGGAAGGCTACAGTAACACAACTGTGGCATTAGGAGGAGGTGGGAGGAAGAATGCTTTATTTGAATGAAAGCAGCTAGGGCACTGAAGCTGAACACAGACAAATAGTAACAGAGCAGGAAACCAAGAAAAAAATAGCCCCCCAAAGAACAGATAAAGAACCATGGCGGAATGAGACAGTACTAAGTCCCTGCTCTCTGGGAGGAACAGAAGAGAGTAAGGATGGACAAAGAGGCAGGATTGACCACTAGCGAGCAGGGATTTTTAAAGGACAATGACATAAACAAATGAAAAGCAATAGCAAGAAAGGGGATGGACTTGCTGCCCACAGATTACAGCAGGTCTCGAAGAGACAGCACATGCGCTGTCTAGCTTGACCTAAAAACTATGTGATTTGGGTTCCATGTGTATTTTACTTCACTCTAGATATAATTGTATTCAGAGGAACAGAAACCTGATGAATCACAACAGAACTGCCAGCAGCAGCAGAAGGATATTTGATTTGGGCAGATTTACACAGCGCAAACTCGACCTGAAGCTTTATATCAGCACCAGTTACGTTACACAAGGACACAATCATTTTTGGGATGCACGGGGAGATTAAGTGATTTGCCCAGAATCACAGGATACTTATACAATGTTGAAGCTCAAACCTGGTTCCCCAGTTCCAAAGTGGCCAGCTTTGGCTGTAAGGCCACATCCTCTCCCCAATTGGAAAGGAGTACACATTTTGTATGTTTCTGTGTAGGAAGGCTGGCCCCATGGGTCAACTACTTGTCTCTGAGGGATGCAGTGATTTGCAGGTTATGAGTCTGAATTTCAAAAAGGCTAATTCATTCTTCAATCCTTTTGCAGGCGGGAAATTGAGTAACATTACGATGTGTGCTAGGAACCCTTCTTGTGTGGAGTGCTTAGAAACTGCAAAAATGCTGTACTTCATATACAAATAAGTTATTATTAAGAAGCATAAGTACTTTTGATCCCAATGGCATTTGTTTGAGAAGCTCTTCCACTTTCTCGTGAGGCAACATACTTTTTTATTATGCAGTACAAATAAGCTTCCTCTGGTAGCCCCTAAAACCACAATGTTCTATGCAGAGTAGAACTATAGTGCCAAAATAAGACGTGCATAACAGTGTTTCAACATACCACATCTCTATTTAGGCTTAATATGGATTATCAAATTAATTTTCAAACGGTGCATCTGTATTGCACCAAATGATCTTGATTGTTTTATTGAGCAATGTCAAAATATTCCTGTTTCTGTTGAATCTCCTCCAGGGAGCCTGATATGCAAGAACCAGTAGGTCGGATGGGAGAGTTGTGGCCAGGCAAACTGAATCATGGTCTGCATGTTCCTTCAAGATTTACACGAAGACCAGCTACTCATAAGCGGCAATCTTAAATAACACTTCAGCACGTGGTTTCTGCATAACAGTTTTCTCTCGCAATACACACATTTTATCCACAAACACATACTAGGGTTGCAGTTACCAAATTCTAATGCCCTAAGTGCTGCAATATGTAGATCATCATTAGAGGACATCATATCAAAGTGTGCACGTTAAAAAAAATATTCCAATCATCTCAATAGATAATATACTTACAGGATGCCCAGTAGGTCCCGTCAGACCAGGTAGCCCTGGAATACCCTGTAAACCCTGCAAAAGAATGTACATATTTATATATAAATGTATGAATTTATTTTTGTGTCTCTTTATCTGTATATATGTTTGCATGCATCTGACTGTCTGTCTGTCCATCAGTCACTACCTCCATTTATCTTCTTTCCATCCATCCATTGATATTCTTCTTAGAAAACACGTCCATCCACCCACCGACCCATCCATCCATCCATCCATCCAATTTGGGCTGTAATATCACTGAAATAGCCCCGTGATTTGGATAGGTATTTTGTTCTGTCTGAGCCCCCAATTTCTTCATCAGCACTGACTAATAAAACTTAATGGTCTATTGGACTAAACAGAAAATATGTGAGAATCGGCCATTACAGATAGGCGGTCACACAACTCTAACACATGAGGGCCAGAAGCTCAGTTGTGATATATGTTTACACAATCTACACAGCCATCAGATTCTAACAACTGGCGACTTCAGATGCCCAACATATAATCACAAAGAGCTGTGATGTATGTACCACTTCATATTCGCCAACTCCCGACAACAATATATTATCATCAATAAAGAGCAATTCAACAACTATGATCTTCAAAAATACATGTCCCTAAGCTTATTTAAACAAAGGATTGTGGTCTACGACCTTCATAATAACGCTGATGTATATCAAAGCATTGAAATTACCTAACTGGGTTAATATTTCCCAACAAAGCCCATTGCATATATCACGAAGTAAGGTGGTCTTTGTTCCCTTTTTCTTAATATACTGCATAATGTCCAGACAATAGGATGAAACTCACAGGTACGCCATCCTTTTACTTTTCCTATACCACTTAGAGGAGTCTAATAGGAAATGGCATCAATTGGGGGAGTATGCGACTTAGTGTGGGTGAGGGGTTGCATCCTTTAAAAAAAAAAATACTTTGTATTTGTAGACCTTCCTACTTAATGCGCGCACGCTAACCCTATGCTGTAGCTGCCAGCTATTTTAACATTTTAACCTCACTTGATACTTGCGCTGCCACATAGGTCGCAGGCGCTTTGTGTAGTTTGGACATTTGGGGGCATATACTCAGGCTCTTACCTGCACTATAATTGTGGAACCACCCGCACTTTGCGGGATTTAGGCAGATTATTGGGCGATTTGGAACTGCTCGCTGCGTTTCGGCCGCCATCTTGGGTGGATGTTCTCCTGGTCGGGCCGTTTTACAGGCGCCATCTTTTTGCGGGTCCAGAGGCTTTCCTCACAGTACTACCGCGCACTGGAAAGAGCATTTAAGGCACTCCTTTCTGGTCACAGGTAGACCTTCCTACTTACTGCGCGCACGCTAACCCTATGCTGTAGCTACCAGCTATTTTAACCTTTTAACCTCACTTGATACTTGCGCTGCCACATAGGTCGCAGGCGCTTTGTGTAGCTTGGACATTTGGGGGCATATACTCAGGCTCTTACCTGCACTATAATTGTGGAACCACCCGCACTTTGCGGGACTTAGGCAGATTATTTGGGCGATTTGGAACTGCTCGCTGCGTTTCGGCCGCCATCTTGGGTGGGTGTTCTCTTGGTCGGGCCGTTTTACAGGCGCCATCTTTTTGCGGGTCCAGAGGCTTTCCTCACAGGACTCCCGCGCAGTTCAGTGTATAAGGGGATGAGCCCGTTTGCGCCCGTTCGCGTACCGGACGCGTCTAGCGCTAGCCATGCTGCCCCCACTCGCCTGGTGTATTCCAGGGTTGAGTTGTGCTCGCTGGGCTGCCACTCCAGCATGGGCAGGGAACAGGGCACTATTTCTGCTTCCTCTGGGGCTCTTTCTTGCGGATTGCTTAACGTTCGCTCGCTCTGCAAACATCATGCAGAGATTGCCCTTCTCATTGAATCCTCGAAGCTGGACGTACTTTTTTGACCGAAACTTGGACAAGGGCGGATAGCGGAGTAGAGCTCAGATGGGCTTGTCCCCCGGGCTATACGATCAAGCACAATCCGCGAGCAAATGGGAGAGGTGGTGGAGTGAGTTTTATTTTTAGGGACTCACTCGCCCTCTCACAGTTTGAAGTCAAAGGGGTTACTGGCTTCGAACTTTTGGGGTTTTTCCCTAAAAGGCCAGAGTGGTGTACTGGTTGCTGGGTTACTCTGTTATAGACCTACCGGCAGTGCTGTGCCACCCCCTCAGGAACTGATAGATCTTATTTATGATTTGTCTAACTCACATGCCAGGTTCTTAGTTTTGGGCGAGTTTAATTTATGGCCTAATGGTTCTCATGACCTCGCTTACCGAGAACTCTGCCAAGCTTGCAGTAATGTACATCTTACGCAGCTGGTGCTCTCCCCTACCCATGTAAAAGGTCACATCTTGGACATGGTTTTTGCGGATGATTCGCAGGTCTCGATTAAGGAGATAGCGGATCAATGCTGGACGGACCACGTGCTGATCCTCTTTTCCATTCTTTTGCCAGCGGGCTCGTTCAACAAAGGCGGCCCTGGTAAACCTAAGTTCAGCTGGAAATGGTCGCGGATCCTGAGGTGTTCCAGTCTACCCACACTACTTCCTAGGGCGTTTACCTTGGGGGAGAATGTGGAGGAATGTTATTCTGCTCTATGCCAGCAGATTCTAGAATCACTGGATAAGGTGGTTCCTCTGCGTAAGGCAAAATATAAGCCTATGAGGGTCACTCCCTGGTTTTCTAGTGACCTTCTCCAACAGAAACTACGCTGTAAACAGGCGGAGAGAGCTTGGAGAAGGCACTATTTTGAACCAGATAAATTGCTTTATAAAAAATCTCTTCAGGACTACAAAATGCTGATCAGGGGTGCTAAAGCGAAGTACCTGGAGGATACTTTGGCCAAGGCAGCGAACAAGTCTCAAACTTTGTTCAAAATAGTCAACAATCTATCTAATCCTGCCTGTATCTCGAACGCCATCCCAGCTTCCCAGGAGTTATGTGACTCCTTAGCCTCTGCCTTTGAGGAAAAAAATCAGGAATATTCTGAATGGGCTTTCGGTTTCTAGTCCGATTAGCTCTCCACTTCCTCCCTCCTCGGACTCTGTTGGCATAGCGGCCTTTGATGCTTTCAGGGAGGAGGTAGCACAGCCCCAGCTGACTTGCTTTCCTACTCCTTCCTTGGAGGAGTTTTGTCTGCTGGCTAATAGCGTCTCTTCCGGATCTCCATTAGATCCGTTACCCCACAAGTTCTGGAAGTTGTTCCAGGCGGAGCTGTTTTCCCCGCTTCACTCCATCTGTTGCCAGTCCCTTGTTACGGCCACGGTTACAGACAGCTGGAAGCTCGCAGTGGTTTCAACCCTGCTAAAAAAAGCCACCTTGGATCCTTTGTGCCCGGCGAATTACAGGCCCATCTCGCTCCTACCTTTCTCTGTAAAAATATTGGAGAAATTGGTCACAAAGGTCCTGTCTAGCTTCCTTGAATCCAACGCCTACCTGGACGAGGCCCAATTTGGCTTTAGGCCGGACCACGGCACTGAGTCAGCTTTGGTGGCCGTTTTAGATGCCCTACGTTCGCGTGTCGACATGGGAAGAGCGGCATTTCTTATGCTGCTCGACATGTTGGCCGCGTTCGACACGGTTGACCATGCTGTGCTACTAAGCAGGCTGCAGAAGGCCAGGGTGACCGGCCAGGCCTTGGACTGGTTGACCTCCTATCTTTGTAATAGGCAACAAGCCGTGGCCCTGCTGCCTTTTCGGTCAGCTGTTAAAAAAGTGAATCAGGGCGTGCCTCAGGGCTCGGCAATCAGCCCGATCCTATTTAACCTGTATCTTCGCCCGTTGATCAGATTGATTAAGTCATTCGGCATATCGGTCATCAACTATGCCGATGACACTCAACGTATTTTTTCTTTTGAAGGCGGGGATGCGGTTTCTAGGGAAACATTTCATTGTTGCATGACCTCTACGGCGAATTCGCTCCAGTTTAATGGATCGAAAACGGAGGTTCTTCATTGTTCTTTGGATCGGCTGCCTCATCCTCTACCTGAGGTGTTTTTGCCTATTTCCATTCTAGGCACTGTGGCGCCTGCTGGGTCCGCGAGTAACCTGGGTGTCATGTTTGGGCCCAGCCTTCAGTTGGACGCTTTTGTCAACAAAACCACTGCGACATGCATGCTATTGCTCCGTACATTACGGAAAATTCTTCCGCTACTTCCCCCCTCAGCAAGGATTGAAGTAGTGCGCAGTATCATCCTCAGTAGGTTAGACTACTGTAACGCACTGCTTCTAGGGGCCCCTAATATCTTGGTCTTCAAGCTGCAGCGGGTTCAGAATATGGCAGCTAAGCTGGCCCTTTCCCGTCCACGTTCTGCTTCCTCTTCCCTTGCACTTTCGGATCTTCACTGGTTGCCTGTTCAGCAACGGATCTGTTTTAAGGCTTCCTGCCTGGTCTTCAGAGCTCTGCACGGTTTGGGTCCAGTGATGTTGCAAGATCTCTTTTTCTGGTACTCAGCCGCTAGAACCCTGAGGTCCTCTTCGGCATTCTTAGTGACAGTTCCTAGGATAAAAAGGGTGAGGATGGGCGGCCGCTCTTTGAGCTTTACGGCCGCCAAACTTTGTAATTCCTTACCTCTGTCTTTGAGGAGCAGGCAGGACTTGCTGTCTTTCAAAAAGGATCTTAAAAGTCATCTTTTCCCAAGGGCTGTGTAAAGCATGTCACATGTAGGTTGTGTTTTGCTCAAAGCTCCAGGATACCCTTTGGGTGACAGCCGCGCTCTATAAGTATGTGTTACATTACATTTTACATTTTTTTACATTACGTTACATTACATATATCAATATGTCTACATTTATCGTCAAACTGTGGAACAGGAACATCAGCTACTTTAGAAGGTAAAGACAAACATATTTGCTAATCAGAGCAGGTCAGTAGGTATGGACAGGGAGACTCTACTGATTTTGGCTCTATAAACTCATCTTCTCTAGTTTGATAGAAGCCTGTCATTACAGTCGGTGTGCTGCAGCACACAGGAAACGAAACTCACGCTCGTGCCTGTGTTGTGTAGCACTGGCACTCTTTATCTTCCTGTTGCCATGCGAAAGGTCTGAAGGCTTCTCTTGACCCTTTTCAGATTTTAGAATTTTTGAATGACGATTTTGTCAAGGGCCTAGCCCCTTCTACTCTTGTTGCTCAGTGGGTGACAGTCAAAGCTCTCAGAATGGGAGAGGATTTTGCTAAGATCACACCTTTGGTTACTTGCTTACTCCATAGTTTTCGTTTGAAACGCCATGTACTTCACAGTGCTATTTCTGGTGTTAAAAGGTCTTCAAATACATCCATTTGAGCACTTGGAACAGGCAGACAATGTGTGACTTTCAGCGAAAACAGCATTTTTAGAGGCAGTTACATAGGCAGGAAGTGTGGGGGAACCGAGTGTGTTACATGCAACTTTCCCTTATTTGCGTTTTTTTCCTGATCAAGTTGTTTTGCAGCTCGATCTGAAGTTTATCCCCAAAGTCCAATCACAGTTTCATTTCATACAGGAGATAGTTTTCCCTGTCTGTGAGGATTAGTCATCTGAAATTCCATACCCTTTAGATGTAAAAATGGCTTTGACCATTTATCTTTCCCGTACTAAAGTCTTTCAGTCAACCCCCTCTCTGTTCATTTTCTACAGTTCCTCCAATAAAGGGAAAAAGGCCTCAGCTCAATGCATAAGTGGGTCAAACAGGCCATTACACAGGCATATACTTTAGTAGATGAACAGTTGCCTTCACATATTCAGGGTTTGCTCTACCTGTACAGTACCGACCCCTTAGCCAGAGGTAAGTGGTGCCTCGCTCCATAAAATATGCGAAGCAGCAACCCAGACCTCACATCTTATATTTTTAAAACATAAGTTGTATTTGTCAGATCACAACTTTGAATATGTCGTTTTGCAGTCAAAGTCTGCCCGCCAGCGTAATGGGCCCCTAAGTTTCCCAATCCAAGACGAAGTAGAGTCTTTTTCTGTGTTCCTTATTTGGGTCATAAAAAAGGAGGCATTTCCAAGTGATGGATGCATCACATTCATTCCCTTATTGTCCCTGACTTTTGCTACTAGAAGTTCGAATTTCCACTGAATCTACATCTGCATATTCTTGCTTGGCTCTACCCTCTTCCCTGATGCCAGGGCGAGTTTGGTACCTCGCTAATAATTACAGTATTAAACGTCGTCTTCAATCAGGAGCTGTAAGATTCCCAGTTAGTTTTTTCACTTTGTTGCATTTTCCTCGAAACTGTAATGCTCTAGAGGAGAACATGACGCCTTTCATGTGAGCTATTCTGTGAAGGGTGGCATGGTGGATAATGGGAGGAGTTGCCTTTTCTTGGGCAATAAGGGGAATTAAATAGACCTTCTTAGCATCCAGTTCTTGAAACATATGCTGGCTGTGGTTTTGAGTACTATCACATGCTTGCAAGCCAAGTCCTTAAGCCATTCTTTTAAAGTCACATATGTGGGTGGCCTAAGGCCATTCTGCAGCCTACATCTGATATCTGCTTTCATACCATTCTCACACATTCAGTGCCATATTATAGTGGGAGCACAGTGATAGGTCCCACTAAGACTGTTGCATGTATTTTTCATATAGTCAGAATGCAACTTTTCAAACTACTTAAGCATGTACTGTTTTATTAACGAGATTTATGATTATCATTACCTGTACACATACACATACCACAACTTAGTGACACCAAGAAATACATCATGTAAGTGAGAATTTGTCTTTGTCTCAATGTTTCCCTTATGCTGACAAGAAGCAAAGTCCTAGCGCCTTCAGTAACGAGGGCCTAAGTAAAATGAGCCTTACTTAGAGGAGTTTAGGAATAAAACGTTGTTGGCTAGGAACAACAAATTAATGCCTTCAAAAGATCATTTATGTTTCAAAAGTGAAATGAAAAAAGTACACCAATGCATGCAGATTCAAAATGCTGAAGAACACCCCAAAATGCTGTATTTTCAAATTGTTTCCTATCAAAATTCTGAAAGCAAATAGTACAATAAAAAGCTAAATGCTGTTCACATGAGGGAAATAGTAATTCCCTGCCAAGCCAAATATTAAAAGATTATGCTGACTGCTTTCACTTTTTCAGCTTAGTCTAATCAAAATGAAGACCAACCTCCCACTCTTTCCATTGCACAGTTTCCTGATTGTGACAGAGTAAGCATTTTGATAATTGAAGTTATTTTCTTAACATTGTGAGTGATGATCTATAACGAGGGCCAGCCGGGGGAACCAAATGCAGCCCTTGCAAAACTTCTCAAAGTAGCCAGCTCCCTTCGCCGTACGAAATCACGCTTTCCATCCACTGTGTTTCTTGTGTAATGCTTTATCACACACTAAGGTTACATCAAAGCACAGAAGAGATTGAAGAAAGGAACTAGGACAGAGGAAAGGTGAGACCTTGACAAATGGAGTAAAGAGGGTCATAGGTAATAGAATAATCGTACACGTCACTTAAGGAAGCAATAATGTATTGAGGGTGCCTGCAACAAACATCTATAGAGGGAAAGTACATGACATACATAGGGGCAGCAGCCCATGTAAGGATGGAGGTGGCAGAGTCAGGCAGATAAAAACCATACCAGGCATGGGAGTGACAGTGACCAGGGCTTGATAGATGATTAGAAGATACGGTACACTGTTACAAAGATAACCAAGGTGGAAATTTCAAGCCCATTGGATGGAAGAAACTGCAGCTCCATTTCCTTGCCACCAACATCTAAGATGAGGTCTCTCATGCATCCCCTCCATAGTTGATGCTGTGTCTTGTGATCAGGTACAGAACCTTGTGGTCCCTGCTCAGTGAGTTCAGTTAATGGTTGCAAGCCAAAGAATAAAGACGTGTGTTACAGAGTACCATGTGTGGCACGGTCATTTGTGTGCTCCAGAGCGGACACGGTAAATGGCTACAAGAAAGGGATACGTGCCCGAAGAAACAAGACTGCTCTCTCTGAGAGCTTGGGGAAGTTCAGCAAAATGCTTGTGTGTGCCATGTGCTCCCCAAGAAGCAGTCTACAGTTGGTGTATGCGGAGTCAAAGCGCCGCTCTACTTTGTACAAGGCCCTCGAAGAAGGTTAAGGTGCTACAGGGGAGCACAATCAGAAAGCCCGACAGAAGCCTACTGGTAAGGCCACAAGAAGAGATGCTGCACCACAGCATAACACAGAGCCATTGCCCATACGTTTCAGTGACAGAATATCGACAAATAAAATATTACCATACCACAATATTGAGTTATAAATATCAATGTCAAAAATATCGAAATCCTATATTTATAATGGTAAGTAAAAAAATATTGAAAAAAATATTGATGTCATAAATATAGTTGTACAATATATCGGTTTTTATATCTATATAAAATAAATTAATACATTTTAAATATATTAAAATATAAAGTTCATTTTAAAAAATAGTTACATTTAGTAAACATTTGAACAAATATTACAAATCGGCCTAATTAAAAAAAGTTAAACACATGTATAATAATTATTAAACTAATAATTTAAATGTATTTTATCCTTTTAAAATTATATAAAAATGTAACAAATAAAAATATATATACACTAGCAGCCCGTCCCGACGTTGTCCGGGTATGAAATAGAATGTGTGTAATGTGTGTATTTGGCAAGGGCAATTTATTTTAAAATCTCGCGGTAGACAACATTTTTTGTTTCATTAGAATAGGGACGGAGAAGGCCCAGCTGCAGCCCTGGTTGATCTTAGCAGGCGCGTGTAATTGGTGTAGTGATCCGCCGCCTGAGCCCGGCTACAGCCCTGGTTGATGTTAGCAGGCGCGTATAATGGAGTTGAATGAGAGAGTTATCAGCCGCGGGTATATCCGTTTAATGAGAGAGTTGAGTGACAGCGAGTAGGAGAGGCTGCAGTAATTGTCCCCGCAGACACGCACATTTGCGTGTTCCCCCGCTTGAGGCCCAGATGCAGGCCTTTTTGAGGTTAGCAGGCGCGTGTTCCCCCGCTTGAGGCCCAGCTGCAGCCCTGGTTGATGTTATCAGGCGCGTGTAATTAGTGTACTGATCTGCCGCCTGAGCCCGGCTAGAGCCCTGGTTGATGAAAGCAGGGGCGTGTAATTTCGTTGAATGAGAGAGTTCAGTAACAGCGCGCAGGAGAGGCTGCAGTAACGTTACTTACCAGGCCTCCAGGTGAAAGCGTTTGTCACGCCCCAGCACACGGCCACAGCAGACGATCTTCTGATTATTGTACGACCCACATGGCATGAAGGGCGGAACGTAGCACACGCCCCCAGCGTTTCTCACGTCCCCAGCGTGCCCCTTGATGCGGCGCAGTTGCGTTCACATGGCATGAAGGCCGGACACACGCCCCCAGCGTTTCTCACGCCCCCAGCGTGCCCCTTAATGCTGCACAGCAATGTAATTGGCGCTTGTATGTACGACTCACATGGCAAGAAGGGCGGACACACGCCCCCAGCGTTTGTCACGCCCCCAGCACACGCCCACATCCCACGATGTGATGGCCGTACCACACGCCCCCGGTGTTAGTCACGCCCCCAGCCCATGCCCACAGCACAACGCAGACACGCCCACAAGGGACTACTTTGCTGGCACGGTTCTTTTACCTTTTAAATGTATAGAAGAGTTAGCCTAACGGCTAAGGAGCTCGACCTCGGACCTGGGGATCTAGGTTCGAGTCTTGGTAACGACGCCAAACAGCCTGTGATTCTGGGCAAATCACTTAATCTCCCCGTGCCTAACAAAAATGAATGTGTGTCCTCATGTTACGTAAATGGTGCTATGTAAAGCGCTCTGATACTTGATTCAGTTCCGGTCAAGTTTGCGTTATATAAAACTCTGCAAAAAAAATATATATATATGGTGGCCGTCTGCATAGCCTATGTCCATCTGCTGCAACTGCCCTTTCCAACGCTGTATTGGGTATTGTGATTGGTGCTGTGGTTACTGAGATTACCCACCTCAAAGGTTTGGGCTCTCTCTTTATAATATTAGTATGGATATATATATATATATATATATATATATATATATATATATATATATATATATATATATATATATATATATATATATATATATATATATATATTACCTACTGGCGGTCGCCAGTAGGTATATATAGTTAGGATTTTTTCTCTATGGGTTTTTTGAAAATTCTATGTCTAATAACTTTGGCGTTTGTGGACGGAATTGGCTGAAATTTTCAGGAAAATGGCACATTTTGTTTCTGAGCAGCCCCTGAAAATTTTGGGGGGGTTCGTCAAGGGGGGGCCGAGAAAAAAGGGGGGTCCCAAAACGCGTTTTTCCCATGTTAATTTCCATAGGGCGGTTGGCCTCACTTTTAGCCCGAACGGCTGAATGGATTTGCACGAAACTTGGCAAAATTGTAGGGACTGGTAGCCCGATGTGCCTTTTGTAGGTCTCAATATATGTGCTTCAGTGGATTTTGAGAAATTAATGTTCAAAAAAAGATATATATCTGTAGCAGAGGACTGGGCAGCGCTCCGCTACGCGTACTTTTCGCGCAACGGAGCTTTGTGAAGCGAAGCTGATTGGTTCTCCGGCGTCTGTCAACATTCCAAACAGTCCGTAGCGGCCGCCATCTTGTCTCTCGGTAGGATCGAGAGACAAGAGGAGGCCAAAGCGAAGGGGCAAATGACCATAAGGGGGCATAGTACATTGTCGCTCACCCCCTAGGTTTGATGTGGAGGTTTTAAAAGGGCCCCGCGGGGCAAAAAAAAATAAACATAATAATAATCGAACAGCTGAATGGATTTGCACGAAACTTGGCAAAATTGTAGGGACTGGTAGCCCGATGTGCCTTTGCTAGATCTCAATATATGTGCTTCAGTGGATTTTGAGAAATTAATGTTCAAAAAAAGGTATATATCTGTAACAGCGGACTGGGCAGCGCTCCGCTACGCGTACTTTTCGCGCAACGGAGCTTTGTGAAGCGAAGCTGATTGGTTCTCCGGCGTCTGTCAACATTCCAAACAGTCCGTAGCGGCCGCCATCTTGTCTCTCGGTAGGATCGAGAGACAAGAGGAGGCCAAAGCGAAGGGGCAAATGACCATAAGGGGGCATAGTACATTGTCGCTCACCCCCTAGGTTTGATGTGGAGGTTTTAAAAGGGCCCCGCGGGGCAAAAAAAAATAAAAATAATAATAATCGAACAGCTGAATGGATTTGCACGAAACTTGGCAAAATTGTAGGGACTGGTAGCCCGATGTGCCTTTGCTAGATCTCAATATATGTGCTCCAGTGGATTTTGAGAAATTAACGTTCAAAAAAAGGTATATATCTGTAACAGCGCACCGCTTCGCGTACTTTTCGCGTTACGGAGCTTTGCGAAGCGAAGCTGATTGGCTCTCCGGTGTCTGTAAACATTCCAAACAGTCCGTAGCGGCCGCCATCTTGTCTCTCGGTAGGATCGAACAGCTGAATGGATTTGCACGAAACTTGGCAAAATTGTAGGGACTGGTAGCCCGATGTGCCTTTGCTAGGTCTCAATATATGTGCTTCAGTGCATTTTGAGAAATTAACGTTCAGAAACAAGATATATATCTGTAACAGCGCTCCGCTTCGCGGAGATAAAATTATATGTGTATTACCTAGCTGTTGCTAACACCAGTTAGCGACGGCTAGTAGAAGATAGCGACCATCTTGGGCCCCACTTTGCATGTGAGTGATATTTATCACTAATGACATGCAAAGTGGGCATGCCAAGATGTTAGCGACTGGAAACAGTCGCTAACATCGCTATCTCCTATTATCAACTTTTGGAAATATTCGAGATAAGGGCGAATATCTCCAAAAGCTACCACCTGCCCTGAGCAGTTCTTAGCCATGTTATCCAATGGGAGGTGGATAACATGGCTAAGAGCATTAGCTCGGTAATGCATGAATATCGCTGAGTTTTCAGCGATATTAATGCATTGCGGTCGTTTTTTATCGTATTTCCGATAAACCTTGATAATAGCAAGGTTTATCTGCGATAATTTCTGACGGTAAAAAAATCGTTGCTAAGCATCATTAGGGATAAATATCGCTTAACTTTGGTAATATGCCCCAACGTCTGTTAACGTTCGATTCGAAGGAAATCAGGAAGTGTTGAAAAACATTGTCTGCGCCACCTTGTCTTTTTTCAAATGCCACACTTTTGTCGTGCACGGCAGCCATTTTAGATGCCTTGACCAGACCCACTCTGTGCACACTGTCGATCCTTAGCATGGCTCCCCACCCTCGCAAGCATCTCCCCCAGGCAGTGGTCACCCCCGCTCTCTGTCTTATGCATGGGTAATAAACCTCCCCCATCTGCGCTGCTGTTCCCTGAGAATCACACCCTGTGCCCGCCCGACACCTCCCTTTCGCCCTATTCACTACCGCACCCTCTGACACTCCTTTTCCTCTGTGTCCGATTGTCCAGGCTGGTCCTAGGGTATCAGCTAGCCCTGCAGATGTAGTTTATGGCCACAGCTGTAAAGAATCACCCCTCTTCAAAGGAGTTATAGTAGATCAAGGCCCACACTCGATGAGATCCGTCACAGCAGAAGCGTTGCTATTATCTGAAAACCATCCTGTATTGTGATTGGGGAGGGGACCGAGCCTGAAGCGGAAGATTCCAGGGATGACTGTTTGTACATCAAAGTTTTTACAATTATGTGTCACATTAAAAATATATAGCACTCCGACAAAGTAGTAAGATTATAAAACTTTAATAATTTATAAATATATACAAGAAAACAAAAATAGTAATAACATATAAACATTTTTAGGGAAAAACAACGAAGTAGCGGTCGGCTGTGCGAATAGTCCCAACGCAGCACAACGTCCAGATTTCCGGCGTGGGGCGTCGCGGGGGGTGGGTCATCAGTAGCAAACTGTTGTGCGAATAGTTCCAAGGCAGCAGAACGCGCCGAAATCTAGATGACACGAAAGTGATGTCTAGTAAGTTGCCACCCAGCAAATAACGGCATGGGGCGTCGCGGGGGGTGGGTCATCAGTAGCAAACTGTTGCGCGAATAGTTCCAAGGCAGCAGAACGATGGCACCAAGGTGATGTCCAGTAAGTTGCCGCACTGGTTTTGGTATCCTACAATGCTGCTCCGAATAACGGCGTGGAGCGCCCCGGGGGAGGCGGCGTGAACGGGCCTCTCCAGGTGGAGTGTCATCTGTTGTAGTGGGGCGCCCCTTTACCGTTTCAGTTGCCATTCCGTCCGTTTTTGGTCCACTGTGTCAAAAGCCGCAATTCAGCTGAGTTGCGCCCACTCTTGCGGTGCAGCGATAGGCGGCTGCCACAGGACTCTCAAAATGGCGGCAGGCTGTTTCCTTTTTGGGCCTGGTCCACTGAAATGGCCCTGGGACACCTTGGAAATCGGACGCTTGTCTGCTAGGTCTTGGACCCCATTCTCGAAAGCGTCCCCTCCGCCTTGAGAATTCATCAAAAGTTTTGGGGGCTCCGACTCCTGCAGGCTTCTGGTGGGGAGCGGCTGCCATGATTGCTCGCGGAATGACCACGACGGAGCCACGAGATGGTGGTGCTTTCATGCTGACGCCAGCTTCAGTCTGAAACATCCAGAAACAAGGTGGGGCTTTCATCGTTTGGGAAAAAAAAAAGTTTTCATCCTATGAAAAGTGTTGTTTTTAGGTCACATGATCATGCCTTCCATCATTAGGAAACCAAAAGTAAAATGAACCAATGAAAAGTTTTATAAACAAGTCACATGACCTGTTATGCGGCATAGGGTGTAAAATGCGGAGAAAATACGTTGGCACGTGAGGCGGCGTCAGTAGCGGACCGATGTGCGAATAGGCCGAAGGCAACACAACGCGCCAAGATCCGGATGGCACCGAGGTGGTGTCCAGCAAGTTGCAGCACTGGTGTGGCCATCCTACAATGCTGAAAGTCGGCGTGGGGCGCCCCGTTGGCCTGTGAGTTTGCGTCAGTAGCGGACCGATGTGCGAATAGGCCGAAGGCAGCACAACGCGCCAAGATCCGGATGGCACCGAGGTGGTGTCTAGTAAGTTGCCGCACTGGTGTGGCTATCCAACAATGCTGAAAGTCGGCGTGGGGCGCCCCGTTGGCCTGTGAGTTTGCGTCAGTAGCGGACCGATGTGCGAATAGGCCGAAGGCAGCACAACGCGCCAAGATCCGGATGGCACCGAGGTGGTGTCTAGTAAGTTGCCGCACTGGTGTGGCCATCCAACAATGCTGAAAGTCGGCGTGGGGCGCCCCGTTGGCCTGTGAGTTTGCGTCAGTAGCGGACCGATGTGCGAATAGGCCGAAGGCAGCACAACGCGCCAAGATCCGGATGGCACCGAGGTGGTGTCTAGTAAGTTGCCGCACTGGTGTGGCCATCCTACAATGCTGAAAGTCGGCGTGGGGCGCCCCGTTGGCCTGTGAGTTTGCGTCAGTAGCGGACCGATGTGCGAATAGGCCGAAGGCAGCACAACGCGCCAAGATCCGGATGGCACCGAGGTGGTGTCTAGTAAGTTGCCGCACTGGTGTGGCCATCCTACAATGCTGAAAGTCGGCGTGGGGCGCCCCGTTGGCCTGTGAGATGGCGTCAGTAGCGGACCGATGTGCGAATGGGGCCAAAGGCAGCGCAACAATATTTTCTGATTTGAAGACACCACAAGGCGCTGAGATGCCAAGATCCGGATGGCACCGAGGTGGTGTCTAGCAAGTTGTGGCACTGGTGTGGCCATCGTACAATGGTAAAAGTCGGCGTGGGGCGCCCTGTTGGCCTGTGAGATGGTGTCAGTAGCGGACTGATGTGTGAATGGGGCCAAAGGCAGCGCAACAATATTTTCTACTATATTTTCGGAGTAGAAGACACCACAAGGCGCTGAGATGCCAAGATCCGGATGGCACCGAGGTGATGTGTAAGTTGCGGACCGATGTGCGAATGGGGCCAAAGGCAGCTCAACAATATTTTCTGAAGAGAATACACCACAAGGCGCTGAGATGCCAAGATCCGGATGGCACCGAGGTGATGTCTAAGTTGCGGACCGATGTGCGAATGGGGCCAAAGGTAGCGTAACAAGATTTTCTGTATGGAAGATACCACTAGGCGTTGAGATGCCAAGATTCGGATGGCACCGAGGTGATGTCTAGCAAGTTGTGCCACTGGTGTGGCCATCGTACAATGGTAAAAGTCGGCGTGGGGCGCCCTATTGGCCTGTGAGATGGTGTCAGTAGCGGACTGATGTGCGAATGGGGCCAAAGGCAGCGCAACAATATTTTCTGACTGACACCACAAGGCGCTGAGATGCCAAGATCCGGATGGCATCGAGGTGATGTCTAAGTTGCGGACTGATGTGCGAATGGGGCCAAAGGCAGCGTAACAATATTTTCTGTATGGAAGATACCACTAGGCGTTGAGATGCCAAGATTCGGATGGCACCGAGGTGATGTCTAGCAAGTTGGTGTGGTCATCCTACAATGCTGAAACTCGGCGTGGGTCACCCCATTAGCCTGTGAGATGGCGTCAGTAGCGGACCGATGTGCGAATAGGCCGAAGGCAGCACAACGCGCCAAGATCCGGATGTCACCGTGGTGGTTTCATAGTTGAGAGGCACTTCATCTGCAGTGGGGCGCCGAGATCCGGATGGCACCGAGGTGATGTCTAGCAAGTTGCTGTACTTGTGTGGTCATCCTACAATGCTGAAACTCGGCGTGGGTCGCCCCATTAGCCTGTGAGATGGCTGTTCTTTGGATTTGGGCCTGGTCCACTAAAATGGCCCTGGGACACCTTAGAACTCGGACGCTCGATTTTTTTTTCCTTTCCTGTACATGCAAAAAAAGGTAAATGCCCGGTATGTTACACGCTTCATCTGCCACGATGAACTCTCCAGAGGAACCGAAAAAAAATATAGTTGTGGTAACTATACCATGCATCGTCATATGGAGAGGTGGCACCAATTAATTATAGTGCTGCATAAAAGAGAGATTTGGAGGAGAACCCCTGACCTGCTAGTACATTCATTAAAGAAGTGGCACTGAGAGCTTCAGAGGCAAGGGAAACGGTCCCAAATATTTAGAAGAACTTTGGAAAGATTAAAATGACATGTTTAGATTGTGGTAAATTAATTTCATGTGGGCAGATGAGTGTTACTCTAATAAATACAGCATATGAACATCATCATAGTCGATGGTTGGTAGAGACATTTTGACTATATCCTGGACCTGCCCGTCCTCGCCCAAAATGGCGCCGGAATAAATGGGACTCGTAACTCCTTGTTGTGTACTGGTTGCACAACCTTGATATCACGAGATACGTATGCAGTTTTGAAGCACATGGCGGGCGGGGACGAGAATTGATTGAATATTTCGACATCCCTATTGATATTAAGTTCTGATGTGTTATTGATTACTGTACTGTTGAAAATTCGAATTAACGTCACCCATGGTACTTGCCCGCAAATGTATATCTAGATAATTTTATTGTAACTGGCCCTGTCGTATTTTAATTATAAAATGTACGTCCACCGATTCCGTAACTGTTAGACACCTTAGTTTTTGCAACCTAATGGCCCGCCCGTTACGTTCCTCTACAGTGTAAATGTCTATTCATCATATACGATTACAGTTTGCTCCGTGGCAGGCCCACGTGGTTATAGGCTCGTATTTGTATAATGAAATTTTCACAATAAAGGTTTTTAAAAGAAAACATGGTAGTAGTGTATACATTGGTAAAGTTTTTAATAATAGTCACTGTTTTAGAATCATTAAAAGGCAAGTGAAATAAAGCAGACCAATTACATGAAGGGTAAAAGGTATAATACGAAGGAACGCAGTAAAGATAAATGGTCAAGGGCTGTTGTGTTTTCTATTCCTGCAACATAAAGTGATCGATAAGAATCTCATATTCAGGCGTATCGGCGACTAAGACAGCAGGTCGACCCTCTTTTGCTCAACGGCTCCGTCATGGGACGAAGAAACGCTCTTTTTCTCGAAAAAAGAATATATTTTACTTGCAGGACAGTTGTAAAATTTCCGGGAAAGTACATTAGCCTGGAACATTATAACATATATTTAAGAGAAAATAATGTTCGGAAGTAATTAAAAGCGTAATTTTTAGGTGATATGACCAAGGCTTTCATCATTAGAATAAGAAAAGTAAAATGAACCAATGAAAAGTTTTATTAACAAGTCACATGACTTGTTATGCTTACGTTACGCGCTGCGCGCCCCGGATGACTTCCGGATGCGCTAACGCGGCGCGTCATATGACGCATTACGCGACAACGCAGGTCCAGAATATAGTCAAAATGTCTCCACCAACCAGCGGTCGAAACACAACCCCTTTCAGCAGGCTAAATAGTTCTGTTAAATGACAACAGAAGGGACAGGCAACAAGAACCATCAGTCAAAGAGGGGAGGGCCAGTTCTTCTCTACCGGGTTACATTGGGGCGCTACTGGAACTGATCGAATTGGTAGTCTACAGTGTTTCTGGATGTTTCAGACCGAAGCTGGGGTTAGCATGAGAGCAGCACCATTTCGTAGCTCCGTTGTGGCCATTCCGCAACCAATCATGGCAGCCGCTCTTTATCGTTATTTTGGGCGGGGTGGGTGGCGGAGCCGAGCTGTTTTGCAGCCATCATTGTGTGGAGTTCAGTTCATCTCACTAGTTTTGTATTTGTCATGAGGGGTTGTTCCTAATGTTTCTATTTTAGCGAGGTCAAAAAGAGATCCCATTAGTGGCCTACTGATTTTGCTCGATTCCTTTTCTTTTTTTTTACACGATTTTTCGTTATCTGCAAAGACTAAACAGAGTATTGCGACTCTGTGTTTGTTTGTAAATAGAGAATGAACCAAAGAGAACTAATTCTAAAACAGTAAATACTTGGATAACAATCAATCAAATGGAGAGAGAAGCAGGCACGACGGATTACAACGGGGGCAAAGGCCTGCGTTAACTACCTTTCACTATCTGCAAAGAGAGAGTACTCCTAATAGAAATGAGCGGGGGGGCACCATTCAAAGCAGATCAGTGTGCATAAACACGAAAATGTTTTCACTTACCACGTACTTGACATTCGACAGCTTATGATATTTGCTATTAAAAAACCATTGAAATTCACTGAAAAAACCATAGGTTACAGACCATATATAGTTAGGAATTAGCATTTACAAAACCTTGAAAATTCACTGAAAAAACCATAGGTTATAGACCATATATAGTTAGGAATTAGCATTTAAAAAACCTTATTTTACTCACACAAAACCATTGAAATTCCATATATAGTTAGTTGCACTAACTATATATTGCGCACCCGCAATCCACTGCTGATCATGTCACATATTACATCATTCATGACATGGTCAGTGACATCACTGATGACATCACTGATGACATCTCAAATGACATCACTGATGACATCACTGATGACATCTCATTTGACATCAATGACCACATCACTGATGATATCATTCATGTGACAATACAATGCATCTCCTCACATTTTAATATAACCTCTGTTTCACCCAGTGTTAAATACAGAGTATAATTTTTGAAACCATTGACACACCAATACTAGTTACTACATACGTACTCACTGATTCCTACGTCTACACACACATTCACTCATTCACCCATACAATCATTCATACATACAATCACTCATCTTTACAACACTATCATATGCACTCATACACCTATACAGACACTCACACTCTGCCACTCATCCATGGAGTTACTCACACACCTACTCAGTCCTGTAAAGAATCAATCACACTTCCATTTTCTTGTCTATACAGTTAAACATAGAGCACCTTACATTTTCAAACATATAGTAACACATACTTACTTTCTTATACAATCATTGATACAAGTACACATTGATCTGCACAGAGTCACACACCTCCCAGCCAGCCACACACACACTCAGTCTCCCATACAAATACTTGGACAATCAATCAATAACCCATATAGTTAATCATATAGCTACTGATCAACACATGCAGTAGTTTACAGAACAACAGACATAATGATGCACAAATTAAGACAGTTTAGTCACTAACCCATGCACTCAGTGAGACACATTTAATCACTCACTCATACATTCAGTCATGCACCTACTAAATCCTTCGTCCAGACAGTTATACATCTACTCATTCTTCAATATCTAAAACATATTTAAACTTTACAGAAACACACAGTCACTGGATGATGTCATCAGTGATGTCATCAGTGATGTCATTTGAGATGTCATCAGTGATGTCATCAGTGATGTCACTGACCATGTCATGAATGATGTAATATGTGACATGATCAGCAGTGGATTGCGGGTGCGCAATATATAGTTAGTGCAACTAACTATATATGGAATTTCAATGGTTTTGTGTGAGTAAAATAAGGTTTTTTAAATGCTAATTCCTAACTATATATGGTCTATAACCTATGGTTTTTTCAGTGAATATATATATATATATATATATATATATATATATATATATATATATATATACATATTCCAATAACATAAAATCTATTAAAAAAAACATTCTATTATGAATTAAAACATTAAACTATTTAAAAACCTTTAAACTTACATTTCCCACTCCACTCAGTGCAACAATAGGGAAAGTGTTGGATAGTGGAGGCGTAAAAATTATCGTCCCCACTCCAAAGAGTGCAACAGAAGGGAAGGTGTTGGATAGCGCAGGGGTAAAAATTACTATTTCAATGAGTGCAACAGTAGGGAAAGTAAGTGTTGGATAGCAGAGGAGTAAAAACAACTATTCCCACTCCAGTGAGTGCAATAGTAGGGAAAGTGTTAGATAGCGGAGGGATGAAATTTACTATTCCAACTCCAGTGAGTGCAACAGTAGAGAAAGTGTTGGACAGCGGAGGGATAAAATGTACTATTCCCACTTTAGTCAGTGCATCAATAGGGGAAGTGTTGAATTACGGAAGGGTAAAATTTACTATACTCACGACATTCAGTTCAAAATTAAAATCTAACAAAATAAAAATATTTTTTTAAGTAAATAAAACAATTAAAAAATGGTTAAAAATATATATATATATCTATATATATTTATTAAAATTAAATAAAACATTTTATAATGGTAAATACATATCAGAAATACCTACAAATATTATATTGAATGTAATAGAAAATAATTTTCAAACACATAAAAAAACGATTTAGAAATTATTTATTAACAAAAAATTAATTATTACATAAATGTAGACTATTTAGCTCCTATCCTATAACACCACACAACTCCCACATCAAAAAAAATGCATTTGTATAATTAACATTAATTATCAATTAAACAAATATTATTAACTAAAAAATAAATTAAAACACATACAATTTAATTAACTTCCCTCCCTTTACAACTATAGTCCCCACAACCCACATCTAAAATTAAACTGTAAAATGAATAATTTAAACAATTAAAAAATCTATTAAATAACTCATAGTATATAACAACTAATCATAAAGTAAGTAAAATTAATGTACTCCCCACCCTACACCCCAATAAACCCAAAACCCACGCACCCAAAAAATTCAACAATTACACTAATTATCAATTAATTAATTAGTATTATCAACTAATCATAAACACCACAACCCACACCTAAAATGTACCCCAAAAATGTAAAACAGAATTAACATTATAAAATGTCAACTAAATAAATATTAATAAATATATATTCAATAATGTATTATAGTTAAATTACTTCCCACTCTATTCCCCTATAAACCCACAACCCACTACAGAACTAAAAAACTGAAAATGAAATTAAAATAAAATAAATAACTACTACAAATGTAGCACATTAAAAAACATAAACAATACTTATACAAAAAATACATCACATACATTTAAAATATATGCTAATATACATAACACTGATAAAAAAATCAATATTTTAAACAACAATATTTTTGCAAAGGATATTTTTAAAATTGATATGTCTTGCCTTAAAGTCGCTAATCTTGACCACGATATTATTGCTGTAGATATTTCTGTGATATAAAGAGAGGGGTCCCAGACTGGGAGAAAAAATCAATACGAACTTTGTATAAGAAGAATAAAAAACAATTACAAGAGTACAATGTTGTTTATTCACATAGTACTCAGCCTTATTATTAGGTATACATTGCATATAAAAATTTTCATCAATACAAAGTTGCGCCCAAGAGAGGAAAGGGAAAAGGGGAGGATGGGTGTGCGGTGAAGGGATTTGTGTAGGATGAAAAGGAAGAATTTTTGCTTCAGTGCAAGGCAAAGGTACATTATTTAAGAATACATTACTATAATGGCTTCCCATGGGAGCCAAAAAAACATGCCACAATAGGTCAAATGATTCATATAACCAAGCTTCAAGGACAAGCAGTATCAATCTTTCTAGGGGTAGAAGCTGGTGTCGAGGGGGTAGGTAGTCTACGTTTCGACCCTAATAGGCGTAGAGTGTTTTCCCTTACAATCGGGTCTTCTTCAGGACAGGAGGGGAAGGTTGGGCTGGTTTACTGGCAAGCGTGCTAATGAACGTGCCGAGGGATAAATTATATGTATATATATACATTGGGAATAGTCTTGCTGCAGTCACAAGCTGATGAGCGATCGTACTGTCAAATCAAAGAAACGTTGGAAGCCAAGTTGCCAACTCCAGCAACTCCAAGGAATTTTTCAGTGTCATCCAGGAATTCACCAATGCCCGCAGCGAAGCTATGGACATCACCCCGTCCCAAGACCTCTGCAATAAGTTTGGATCTTGCTTTCACCTGAAGAGAAAAAACCTCTACGACAACTTCGTAGACCACATGCTGACTCCACAGCCGACCCGCCCCCAGCCATGCAAGCCAGCCCACCATCTACTCCTGGACTCCGATCAAGGCCGAAGAGTCCACCTCAACCATAAAAAGCATTAATTCAAGGGCCCCACAACCCCTTCCCACCTCACATCTACCACAGAGCCACCATCGCACCCGAACTTCAACGTACCAGTAACACTTCCTTTGAAACAGGCATCTTCCCAAACAACAGGAACTGCGCATAGTCATACCCCTGCTCAATAAGCCGTCAGCCGATCCCACGTACCTCAAGAACTACCGGCCCATCTCGCTCCTTCCCTTTGCAGCTAAAGTCACGGAGAAAACAGTCAATGCGGAGCTGGTGACTTTCATCAAATACAACTCTGTCCTCAACCTGTCTGAATCTGGATTCCAAAGCTACCACAGCACCGAGACCGCCCTACTTGACACCACAGACGACATCCGCACCCTCCTTGACCAAAGCCCCACTGCAGCCCTGATTCTACTTGACCTATCAATGGCTTTTGACACGTCTCCCATCCCACACTCGAAACCAGACTACACGACGCCGGCATAAAAGGAACAGCCCTCGACTCGATCAGTCATTCCTCACGGGTGAAGCCAAAGGATCAGACTGCTGCCATTCCTCTCTGATCCCACGGAAATCACCTGCAGAGTCCCACATGGGTCATCTTACAGCCCGACCCTCTTCAACATCTACATGGCCCCCCTCGCCACCATCGCCCGACAGCATGGCCTCAGCATTGTATACTACGCCAACAACACCCAGCTCATCCTCTCCCTAACCAAGGACCCCACCACGGCCAAACTCATCTTCCAGAATGGAATGCAGGAAGTTGTAGCCTGGATGACCAACAGCTGCCTAAAGCTCAACTCCGAGAAGACAGAAATCCTCGTCCTCTGAACTACCCCCTCAGCATAGGACAACACCCGGTGGCCCACCACCCTCAGCAGCCCACTGACCCCCACGGACTATGCCAGCAATCTCGGCATCATACTCAACTCATCCCTCTCCATGAACAGACAGGTCAACAACGTCACCTCCAGCTGCTTCAACACCCTCCACATCCACTGTAAGACGTTCAAATGGATCCCCCCGAGTCAAGGATGACAGTCACCCATGCACTCATTACCAGCATACTGGACTATGGAAACATGCTCTACACCGGCATAAACAAGCCCCAACTCCACAAACTCCAGATGATGCAGAACACCGCCACTAAACTCATCCTTGGCATTCCTCCAAACGAGCACATCAGCCAACAGCTACGGAACCTCCACTGGCTCCCCATGGAGAAAAGAGTCACCTTCAAGATCCTCACCCACGCCTACAAATGCCTACACAACTCTGGGCCCAAATACCTCAATGACTGAGTCACCCTCCATGTACTCAAAAGAAACATCGGATCAGCCACCCTAGTCCTCGCCGAAACCCCTTTCATCCACAGAACCAAAGCAGTAGGGAGATCCTTCTCCTAAATAATGGCCAAGCCCTGGAATGAGCTCCCGACAGACATCAGATATGCCCCCTCCCTGAACACCTTCAGGAAGACTCTCAAGACCTGGCTCTTCAGCTGAACAACACTGCTGACCCCCTCCCCCCCAGTGCCTTGAGACCCTCATAGACGAGTAGCCTGCTTAAAACTCCCTCATTGATTGATTGAAGCCAATGCCAAATTTAAATTATGAAAGGTACATTTTCAACCAAGCAAGACATCAAGTTGGTAAAATGATGGATGAGTTTTTTTAAAGACCTCATACCCTCATCACGCACTATAAGTTCAGTGAATTCAATGATGAGGGAAGACATGCGTATCAGAGTCATCAATAGTTGCCTCTCCAATTTGTTCTGGTGCCGCAAGCTGGAAATACACTCAGTCACGAAAAGGTACTAATGACTGTGAGCGCTGAGGAACATACAAATCGGCAGGTTGTTGATATGAAAGCTGGAACAGGCAATAATGATTAAACATTGATCATGAAAAGTAACCAGAAACACAAAGTGGAGGCCTAGAAGACGATGTCTCTGAGGAAAAAGAAATTGTGTTTCCAAAGTGAATTCTTGTTTCCACATGAAGGTAAATGTCCCACCATTAAATAGATATGCAAAGGCTGTACGAAAGAAAACCATTACACAATGGTCTGCAAATCAAAAGAAAAATTAAGTGCTTCACAATGAGGAGAGAAAATGGACGCCAGAAGGTTCCAGAAGCATTCTAGCCACACCCACAATGCCAAACGGCAATATCAATTGAGACAAGCAGAGGCTAAATAAAGTCGATCACCATCAAATTTATTCTCTCAAGGCTCTATAATGTCATCATTGAGAGACAGTCAAGAAGATGGATGTGCAATGGTGATTTTGACCGCAGAATGACGTTCAAATGTAGGATAGACATGATCCCACTCAAGTATGTCATTGCAACGCATACATGGAGAAAGAATGAAAGAAAATTGCAGTTGATTTCTTTGGATCCTTAAACAATGGCCATCATTTCATGATAATTATTGATAAGCACTCGTGCTTTCCCTTAATGCAAGATTCATCATCAACCACCCATGATAAAGTCATTGAGAGGCTGGATTATATTTTCGCAGTGCGGGGTGTTCCATTCATTCTCAAATCTGACAAAGGCCCACCGTTTAATAGCAGAGAGTTTAAGGACTTTCTTAGTTGCTTGAACATCAAGCATCAGAAAAGCACATCACTTTGGACTCATGCCAATGGCATTGTTGAACGATTTATGGTCAACCCAGAAGAAAGTGGTTCAGAGCGCTGCACTCGAAGGAATCAATCTCAGGTCATCCTTATGTTCAGCCCTCCATGCCTATCAATCAACTCCCCATTCTAAAACAGGTGAAAGCCCTGCCACCTTGCTCTTTGAGAAAACCATTGGGACAAAGCTATCACAATGGACCACAATCTGAGTAATAAATACTGATGAGAATCGTGTCATGGACACTTCTCGCAAAGGTGCGATGAAGGCCTATGCTGATAAATACAGGTGCGGCACTGTTTTTGAAGAAGGAGACTGGGTCCTAGTCAAAGAAAAACAGAAAAGCAAGACTGATGCTTCATTAATGCTAATCCATTGAGAGTCATGACAAGTAAAGGCCATATGGTGATCGCTCAATGCCCTGGAAAGTCCATCAAGCATCTGCCTCGACGTTCGATGGCTCCGGTCATCACAGGTGAGACAAACCCAGCTGAGTGCCCAAGTACAGCATCTGAGTCCGATTGTGCAACTCCTTCACTTTATATGACTCAATCTGGAAGATTGGTGTGAGCACCTTGATGATTCATTAAGTAACTGTAATGTATATATGTAGTCTGTACTTGTTATTTAACAAAGGGTGAGATGTAGTGTTGTGTAACCATGTACACTAGGACCCCTAAGGTCCTTGCCGGACTCCTAACAAAGTTCCATAATCAGTTGGGAGGCATCTGGGTGTGTCCGGGTGCGGTTAATAAAGTTTATGATGTAGTGAGTTCAGTAAACGGGTTGAATGCAAAGAATAGCAACATGTTACAGAGCTCCATGTGAGGTGTGGTCATTTGCGTGCTCCAGAGCTGAGGTGGACACGACTGTTAACACACTTACTTTTTTTCGGAAAAGGAAAGTTGGCTTGAGAGCTACTAGGTACCCTTCTCTTAATCCCCCAGATCCTCTGGATTGTGAGAGTCATCATGGATTGAGGAGAAGCTCTTTATACGGTGTAAAAGATGTGGCTCAGGCACTCTGTTCATCTAAGTCTAAGACAACCTGGTCTGGGCATCCGGAGCTCAAGCTCTCACCCTGTGTTGACCCTCTCTGCCTGCAACAGGTGAGATCCAATGTGCAACTGGTTTTTCAGAGGCTTGAGCCCAGCAAGAACTTGAACCTGTGCTAGGGTTGTGTTTAGGGTATCGGTGCTTTTCATTTTCAATTCATTACGAGGTGGTGTTTCCTTACATGCACAGTACAGTGTTATGTGCTGCATCATGCTACTTCTAATAAATATGGCATGAATCTATTTCATATTCATGACATTCATCTACCATATACCAGTTTAAAAAAAACAATCCAATTGTAGTGTATTTTGTGTGCTTTACCAAAAATGGTGCTTGAAAACCTTAACTTTACCAGCTTTAATGGATCACCACGGCTTCTGCAAAATGATATAGATATTTTTGGTTCCAATACCAAAAGACGCTTCCTGATGTCATTTTAAAATAGACATTGCTCATCATGTTCGTCCACCAGCCATGGTCCCTAAGCCTAAACTAAAAATACTAAAACTCGCATGATCAGGGCCTACCTTTTTTAATTTGTCTTGTGCCCCAGATCAAAGTTTCTTAATTCTGTGTGTCAAAACCACTAAGCTAGCAGAAGCAAATTTGTGATTTCCCATGCGTCTTACCAAATGGTCAATTTCTACCAGCAGATTTAGTGCAAGTACACATTGATGATTGCACACAAAGACCTGAGCACTAAAATGTGCAGAGCTCACTGGCTACTTTACAAAGAAACCTGCATATCTGCCTCAGTAGGTGCACAACCTTAACAGAGTCCAGATTTACAACTTTCAGGAATTCACAAAGCTTTCCAGAACTACACCTAGAAAATGCGACAGTTGCAGATTTCTGTTGTGAACACCAGTTTGCGGCAACGTAGCAGGGATTCTGAATATTTAATTGTATATAGCATGAAGTTTTTCATGGTGAATCACTATTGTCTTAGTGAATGGGGGATTTTCCCCATCTCGACGTAAATACATTTTCCCTACACCACACCAATCGTTGAGGTGCATCTTTCCAATTCATAACTTCGAAAGGCATATGACAGAAGAAAGGCTAATTTCATTGTGGGAATTAGAAACTGGTTTCTGCAACAAATAGCTGGCTCATACTTGATAGCTTCCCGCAAACAGAAAGACCTTCCTTCGTGTAAATGCATGTGGCACATGTGTAATACAAAGCCAAAGCAAAAATGAATTAAGAAAAATAACTTAAAAAGTCCAATTTAAAAGCTTTTAGTTAAAAATCTAAAATCTATGAAGAAGAATATCACAATAATGAAGAAAATTTGATACAGGGACAAACAGAAAAAACACAAAAACGCCACATAGGGACACATTACACAAAGGTGCCCAGTATTATCATGTATGGAAATAAAAATAATAGAGAAAAAATGTTAAAGGGCCTTTGATCAACTTGAGGACAACATGGGACCTTTGGTGTCAAAACTACAAGTGACCACAGCTATGTAAAAGTTGGTGTTTGGCCCAGTTTAAGGTTTTAGCCTTCAGACTTAGAAACTTCTTGAAAGCTTAGAAGCTGTAGCGAGATAAGACTGCATGAGGCTAAATACATTTCCCAGATTTTTCCATAAATTTTCTTTTTGGGCCTCCCTTATATTCCTCACCACAACCTCTGGCCCTCTAAATTCAGCCCTCTGCAATTAAGTCCCCCAACCCAAGCCTTCACATGGTCCAGGCGTCCTACAGTGTCTGGCTCCAGAAGGCTGGGAGACCTGTGTTCCGAATAGGAAATGACCTCCAGAAATCTTTTCAATCACAAATGTTCTATTTGGCAGCTTCCAGGAATGTCTATTCTCCCATCCTAGTTATTACGTAGCCGGTCCTTCGAAGTAGTAAATGTCAGGCCCAGCCTTCCTGTAAGGGTAAAGGAGAAGTGTTCCCAGACAGAAGAGGAGTTTGAGAATACCAACAAACTATTGTGTTATTAGGTGTTCTCAAACTTTAGTCAGAACCCTTCCTTAGAATGTCCAACCCCCTTCCCTTGAGTGTAATTTAATTGATCGCATTGTGAAATGATTTAGGGGAGCAAGATCACCTCTCTTAAGTGGATACATTTGTAAGTGAAATTCAAATGTAGACAGGGAAGTGGCTCTATAAACTCACAGAAGGGTGTTGTTGCTTCCCAAGGTCTGCCTGTCTGCTGTTTGCCGCTGTATGCAAACTTCCAAAAGACAGGAAGGGCCATAACGTTGTATTCAGCCTGACATTCGTGCAGGCAGCTCCGTGCAAAAGCATCCAGAGGATACTGTTTCATGTTAATGCGAGATGAATCATTGAAGACTCTATGGACGCACGTTCATCTCTAGCAATGCCTGTGTCGATTTTCTCATACAACTAATCACCCTGCATGCTCCCCGTGCAGTCTGCTATAAAACAAACTCTGGGCCCTCAGATGCCTGCATTGCTGTGAGCGGCTTTAGAAGCCGAATGCAGAATTCCCAGGCCTAATCCTCGCTATAGACTTTCTAAAATTGCTTGCATAAGAGTAGTTGGATTTGCATTATATGAAAGCATTCAGAATAACTTTACCTCATCGCCTTTCTCTCCGGAGAGGCCAGGAAATCCACGCTCACCTTTGATGCCCTGGTAAGATATGAGAGTTTAGCAATCATTGTATTTCATATCAACGCACAAGCTTCGGAGCAGGCGCTGCATTCTAATATGCGGCAGGCATGCGTTCATATGTGTCCACAGAAAGATGCATAACAGGCAGGGAGGGCTTCCTTGGAGACACAATGCTATCCACAGTCTGACTCCCATTAACAGCCCACGCTTGTTAAAGATGTTTTTCTTTCAATGCAAAATACATAGTTGCATTTCTAATTCCTCAAACACTATTCCATCTTTGAACTTACCTTTGGACCTTCTCTTCCCGGGATTCCAGGAGGGCCTCGAGGCCCAAGATCACCCTGAGAGATAAGAATAACAAGGGAAGCAGCTGGTTAGTGGGAAGGCAGAGCATACATATCTTCTGATTACTTTACATTTCACTGCATAGGGCGAGTTTAACAAATATTTAACAGTGATTTCTCATGTATCACTCTCAGCATACACTGTAGGACCTGATTACGAGTTCAAATGTTAATTATCCCCTTGATAAATACCGATACCTCGGGGTAAGTTATTTATCAGGTGTGATAAATAACACGTATTATGAGTTTACGGGAAATAACATGCAGATTTTTATGTTTAACACACCAAAATCCGCATGGTACCGTAAATACCGTATATTTTCCCTTGTTAGATTTCGGCAGACTTGACCTGCCAAAATTGAATTAATGTTGGGTTATTTAACTCATTCGATAATTATCGTATGCATTAAATAAAACCAAACTCGTAATTCCGTCCTGTGCATAAACAGGGGTTTAAGCACCAGGACGGAATTGAACAAGCCACTCATAATTAGGCCCTTAGGGCCTGATGACAAGTATAGGAGCTATTTAACGTACCTGGTAAATAACAATACCACGGGGTTCATTAGTTATCGGGTCAGATAACAAGCACCTATGACAAATTCCTGGGTAATAACATGTAGATTTTGCAGTTTCACGTATCAAAATCTGCATCTTGCGGTAATTACCGTATAGTTTTCCCCTGTTACATTTCAGCAGATTTGACCTCACGAAATTTAATGAAGGTTGAGGTATTTAAAAATTAATAAAAATCTGGCTTTTGGCAGCTGTTTGATTTTTTGCTTCTAAAAATGTATGAGTAAAAAGCAGTTCAAGACATTCCAAGAGGTCTGTGTCATTTGAAGTGCTGATATGGACAAGTGTATCAGTATCATCCACATATCGAATCGGAGTATCAGGCAAAGGGGAAGAGGGGACACGGTTTTGATGATCTGTGACTGAGTCATTCTAACCAACAAAGGGAAACTGGTTTCTGCAACAAATCCCTAGCTTATACCTGATAGCTTGCCACAAACAGAAAGACCTTCCTTCCTGTAAATGCATGTGGCAAATGTGCAATACAAAGCCAAAGCAAACAATGAATTAAAAAAATAACTGAAAACATCCAATTTAAAATGTCCAAGTAAGTTAAAAATCAAAAATCTATTAAGAAGAATGTCAAAATAGCAAAAACAGGGGGGAGGAGCCAAGCTCGCGTCCGAGATGGCCGCGTTTTAGCTCGGCTCCGATCACTCTCCTGTCTGCAACAAATATCCTGTACTTCATCCTGCCCCGGGAAGTATTCCACGATGTGCAGTGGAACGACGATAACTCACAGGCACTTACCGTTTGCTCCGGTGATTCCTGGGTGTCACGGATCCTGAGTTGCGCCCCTGTCTGCTTCGGGGCCTCCGGAGCGGCCGGGCCTGGCACTCCTTGGCGGCGCCCGGGCTGGACGGGGCGCGGTGGCCGGCCCTTGGTGGTGGTGTGGAGTCGGTCGGAGGGGCCGATGTGCTAATAGACCGATTGCGGCCTCCCGGGCCTGGTCCGGCGGTCCTGCGGCCTGGTGTTGGGGAGCTGATTTCCATGGACGGGGTTCACCGTACATCTGGCTCGTCTCCCCTTTGTTCTCCGGCCCGGCCATTTTGAGTTCCTCCGCCCGGACTCGGAGAACGGTGCCGGCGGCGTGTGGGGTGCCGGCGCATCGCCTTCTTCTGGTGGCTCCCCTTCCTGCCCTGGTGGCACTTCCGCTGGTGGTTGCCGGTGTCCTGTTTTGCCCCGCTGATATCCGGGCGGGGGTCGGTGTTTGCAGCGGCCCCGCCGGGCTTCTAAGATGGCGGCCGGCCCCATGATTCTCGGCCTTGCGGGGACCGGCGATGCGAGTCCGCCGCGCGGCACGTTTGCTGAATACTGTAAAGGTGAGCCTACGCTCCGCGACATCCTCGCCGCCCTGCGCTCCTGGGGGGCACCCATGACCGCACCGACCGCTATCCTGGAGGGGGGTCCCTTTGTTGGGCCTGCCGGACTCCCCTCGGTTTGTGCGGCTTCATCTCTGTTGTGTGCTGCTGGAACTTTCCTTGGGGTCGTGGACCTGGAGGCTGCTGATGGTGTGGATATGCGGGGGTCCGCTGCCCTTCTTTGTCCTGTGCCTCCTTCTGTTCCGGAGGTTCCCCGGCTGGATCCCGTCTGGACCGACCTCGATGGGTCTCCTTTTCCTCTTTTGCCTCACATGGCCGTACGAAAATCCTGTGACGGTGCCGCTGGACCGGCTTTCTCCGTATTCTCATCGGAACTTTGCCTGTTTTGCCTGAAGTGGTTACTGTACTTTCTGGATCATCCGGGTCACGATCGCTACAACTTGAGTGTATTTTTGATTCGACTCCCTGTTATTCACCTCCTGTTTTATGTGATCTGGTTCCTGGTGCGCTGGACGATTACAGTTTGCGAAAAACGAGGACAGGGTTGAGCTGATCTTGCCTCTGTGGACGGTTATTTTGTGGTATGGTTGGGTGATCCGTTCATAATTGTATGATTATGTTTGATACGTCTTTACGTTCCTGGAGCTTATCCGTGTGTTTATTATTTTCCCGTGGGCTCTGAGTATTTTCGGGCGGGGGGGTGGGAGCTGAAGGGGTTTTGATTATGTGGCTCCTCTCCCGCTGTTTTTTCCCTGTTTCCCCTTCCCCCTTTTTAATCTAAGTGATTCTTTCTTTCTTATATTTCTCTATATTTCGGGTTCTAATTAGGGCGACAGGCACGCTGCTGGGGGGTAGGCCATAGCCTTCTGCAGGGGTGCAGGGTGGGCTGTGCGGGGTGGTGGGGGGGTCTGTTTATTGTATCTTTCCCTGTTCCTCTTTTTGGTTCTATGGCTCTTATGTATCCCCTAATTTCGTGGCGCGGTGTCGGCACGTAGCCCCCTGGGGTGTTTGTGCTGGCGTGGCCCTTTTGGTATGTCTGCTGTCACGGTTTACTACGCATTCATTTTTCCTGTTGCCACTAGTTCCATGTGCCGAATTAGTATTGGGTGCTTTGTTAGCCGTGGGGGGCGTGCACTGACGCTGCGCCCTCACTTTCCCCCTCCCCCTTTTTTGATGTCCTCTTCCTCCCTTTTTTTCCTTTTCCCCACCCCATTTTCTTTTCCTCCCTTGGGTTGTTGTAACGGAGGGCTTTTAGTTTTGTAAACGTATTTTTCGCTGTTTTATTATTATGTGCCCTGATAGTGGTGGGTGGGTGCTGAGCAGCGATTGTGCTTGTTCTTGATGTGGGACTCACGTTCTGCCTTTGCCAAAATGTATTGTTCTGTTGGTCTTTTCCTGTATTCGAGACTTCGGCTTGCTCACGGCCCACCACGGCCCTCCGGACTTTACAGATTGACATTATCCTGTGACACCCCTTTTTTCTATTATAAAATTAACCTATTTTTATCCTGTCCGTGATGGCGACTCAAAGACTTTTTGCCTTTGCCTTTCATATGTGCTATTTAGAAATCCTGTTGTCTCTCCTGTGTTGCCTCGTATGTTTCTTTATTGTGGTGGCCGGCCCGGTGGGTTGTAGGCCCGTATCTGTGCGCGCCTTCTGTACAATAAAGGTTTTAAAAAAAAAATAAAAAAAATTGCAAAAACAATTTGATAGAGAAATCAATATTAAAAAAAAATCTCTGCATAGGGACACTTACACAAAGTTTCCCAGTGCTATGATGTATGGAAATCAAAAATAATTGAGAAAAAGTGTTAAAGGGTCTTCGGTCAACTTGAGAGGCAAGATGGAACCTTTAGTGTCAAAACTACAAGTGACCACAGTTAAGTAAAAGTTGGTGTGTGAACCAGTTGTAATTTCTTGACTTCAGACTTAAAAACGTCTTGAGGGCAAAAATCTTAAATTGAATGAATGAATAATGTGTCTTGATAACATGCACTAATCATCCCAACCGGGGTATCTCGGCGCAGAGACAGTACAGTAAAGCCAGAAGGAGTCCAGGTCGAAAACAATGCAGTTTTGTGTGCTTTTGAGGTCTCGGCCTGATCCAGCGCATGTGCTGATCTGGCCGAAACATTTAGTAGCTGCTTTGAAAAGTGCTACCAAAGCGGCCACCAGCATACTGTCGCGCGCACAAGGGTGCGCGTGACGTAAACAGCTGACTGTAGCAGGCCGCAGCCGCCAGCTTTGTTTACTTTTGTTCAACACTATTCAATCGCGGCACCCGCACTTTACTTTAACCATGTTAAAAGTAAAGCGCGGGTGCCGGGATTCTAGCAAAAGTAAAGAAATACATGTTTTTAAAAATTTCTTTACTTTTGTGCAATCTTGGCAATCGCGCCACCCGCGCTTTACTTTAACATGGTTAATTCATGCAGTAAAACGTGTCTCAATTGTCCTGCTCGGCAGGCAGCTTTTGGACCCTTCTTGTGAACTTTCACTACTTGTTTGCATACCAGCAGGTGCGTGTTTTCTATTGGGCTGGATTCCTACGCTGTAATCACTGCCATATGTGGCATGTCTGCAGGGCCGGCTTTTGGCGTGGGCGAGCTGGGCCAGGCCTGGGGCACCAGTCTTCAGAGGGTCACACAGAGCTGTCTGTATAAAAGTCCTGCAGACAGCAGCCTCCCTCTTGACACCAATGCAGACTAAACTGCTCTATATCCTTTTTTAGTTGCCTCAGGCGCCTTTCTACACCCCAGTAACCCCTTCCTTCCTACCTCTGCTACCCCCTCCCACGCACGTCACACAACTCTGCCATTCGCACCATTAACAACGTGGCACTAGCGTGATCAAGATACCGCTGTGACTGAACTGGAATCCTTGGGGGAGGTGCTCAGAGACAGTAACTACTTTGATGTGTGACTGAACAGTGAACACAACATGGGCCCGAGCTGCCTCGTTTTATGCACGAACTGCAGCCAGGGCGCCAAATGTCTTTCTGCCCGGGGCGCTATCCGAACAAGGGCGGCTCTGCACGCCAGACATCATTGCCACCTGGGAGGGTTAGCTTCAAAACCCTGTAAAATAATGTCATGAAGAGTTTTACAGGGAGGGTGAGGGTCACACCTTCAAGAGCCTTCTTTATAACCAGAGAATGATTGCCTGGTCTCTTTGAGGCGGGTCACGCCCTTGTAAAATGTCCACATCCGCTGAATGTTTTTCCTAAACAGGCAAATGAGGTGGCGGAGCATTAGATGCAGATTGCCTCAGCGTCACCACAGGCACTGGTGAGGATACACTACAGAATAATGCAGGTCTTCTAGGTGCTGTTGAATGCAGTGTCCTTCTTTTCAACAAACAAGTCCTTGCACTTCCGACCGATTGTAGGCACATCTGGCAGTGGAGCTGATTGGTGCAATGTCCCGCCACACATTAGTTTCATTGGAAGAATCATTCATTTGTTTGTCCTTTGAGCCAAATGAGTCCGGGAGTTTGTTGGGAGAGGGAACCATGTAATGGCATCAGTTTTTACAAAAAAGGATCACAATGATTAATCTAAAATGTATTTACACTACTCTTGTTTATTCTCCCCCCCTTTCTTCTACAATCACAGGCTGATTTGAACCCCAGCAAGCACTTGCAACGCAGTTCCAATCCGCCCTCCCCATCCTCCATGCGTTGTTGGGGGGGGGGAGCACTTACCCTCACCTGCCACTTCTTTCACTCAGTTCCAGTCTTTTAAGTGGGATGAAAAAGTTAGGTGTTTCTGAAAGGGGCGTGGCCATTGAAGCCAACTAGGATTCCTTTATAAGAGGTGTGGCCTATGTAACTAAAGTCATGGACTAACTATGGGACTCATTTATGAGGTTTTGCTGTAGGGAAGCGCAGCAGGCCTTCCTGCTGCGCTTCCCTACGGCAAAAGAAAAGGGCAGTAATGCGCCGTATCTTTAAGATACGGCGCATTCCTGTCCTTTTCCGCTGCACCGGCGCACAATGGTGCAAGGGTGCCGGCCTTGCGGGGATGATTATTTTTGTACAGGAAAGGAAACCTCTCTGTACAAAAATAATCATAAGAGGCTTTTCCTCTTTCTACGTGTGCTGCAGAATGCATCACACATAGAAAAAGGAACAAGCATTGGCATAGCCAATAGGTTTCGCCTTTGCAACCTTATAAGTGTTTAGCCATGCACCAGTTGATGTTGTTGCACCAAGGATATTGTGCTGCATAACTAAATACTTATATGGTCCCAAAAGCGACACCTATTGGCTATGCCAATGCGTGTTTGAATGTGTGATAGTCTGGACAGGTTCTAATAGAGAGGGCCAATTTGTTCCAGACAATGGGTGCCAAATAAGAAAAAGACGTTCCACCACATCTAGATCGACAAATGAACAGGACTGACAGTAGCTTAGAAGACAAGCTTAGAAGCTGTAGGGTGGAAAGACTGCATGAGGCTCAATACATTTAACTGATTTTTCCCTTATTTAACTACGTGAAGCTCTCTTATATTCCACACCACATCACCTGGCCCTCAGAATTCAGCCCTCTACAATTCAAAAAAATCCCACTTCCCAAGCCTTCACATGTTCTAGGATTGCTACAGCGTCTAGCTCCAGGAGGCTGGGAGACTCGTGTTTCAAATAGGAAAGGAGCTACAGAAATCCTTTCAAATAAAACCCCCTCTATTTGGCAGCTTCCAGAGATTTTAATTCTCCCATCCTGAGTATTATGTAGTCGGTCCTTTGAAGCAGTAAATATCCGGCCCAGCCGTCCTGTTAGTGTTAAGGAGACGTGTTCCCATACAGAAATGTGTATGACTTTGGAATTTCCAACACATACGCTCAGTTCATATTCATAATCTTGACTGACAAAAGGTAATAGGCTATAGTAATTTAACTTCACTACTGTTCAGGACAGACCAGCTATAAATTGTGAATTTGGTTCTTATTGCACTTTCCTCTAGGTCATTGCATGACAGATAACAACATGCTATGTGTTTGCTTTTGATCCCAAAATAACAGAATTAAGGTTGAATACATTTTATACAGTGGAGATAAATAATGGAGCCCAGGGTGCTAAAACAATAATCTAATCTAAAAGCACGTTGGGGCAGATCTACAAGAAAGTGCTGCACCGCGGTAGCGCAAGCCCTTTGGCTGAGCCACTTTCAGAGCACAGGAATGCGACATATCTACAGTGATATGTCACATTCCTGTGCTCTCCCCTGCGCTGGCGCACAAACAGCGGCCATGCGCGGCGCAGGCACCCTTTCACCATGGTGCAAGGATGCCTGCGCCACGGGGAGATTGTTTTTGTGCAGGAAGGGATGACCTTCCTGCAGAGAAACTATCACTATAGGCATTTTCCTCTTTCCATGCGTGCAGTAGAATACAGCATGCATTGAAAGAGGAAAAAACGAAGAGAAATTAAAACATTTGTCCTCGTTATGCCTGGCTACGCCACCCCTTGGTTGACGTAGCAAACTGACCCATTTCTAGGTTTACGATTTCTCGTACATCTGGAAATGTGTCTGGTTCCATGGCTGTTTTGTGGGAACACCCACAGCGACACCCATGGAACGCCCCTTTCACACAAAGTTCTGTGTGTAAAGGGGTCATATTTACAAGGACAGGAAAAGCCACGCAGGGAGGCTTTTCCTGTCCTTGTAAATATGGGGCAGAGAAATTCGCTGCCAGTGCGTCACAAAAAGTGACGTACTGGCAGTGCAAGGGGCTTGTAAATCTGCCTCCATATGTTTTAGGTATGCGTGACAAAGTAATTTTTCAGTCTTACAACCCATATCTGACCTTGCAAAACTATACAAGGGAGGTGTGTTAAGACAGCTATCTTATTAGGGTGCAGATAGAGCTGTTTGGAAATGGTCCTTCACTTAAATAGAACACATGCCTTGAGTTTGATTAGCAGGCTACAGTCAATGTAGGGGTCAAACACTATGGGGTCCGTTAGGATGTCGGGCGGATTGCCTCCGCCAGGGTGGCAGTGGCCACCGCCACCCTGGCGGAGGCAATCTGCCCGACAAGCACTCTCGTTTTCCCCTCCTCCAGATTAGGATGGCGGAGGGGACAGCGGTGGTAATAGATTAATATGGTATTGGTGTCCAATGGACACCGCCAGCCATATTACGATGGCACAAAGTAGGGGCCTTTCCGCGGCGGCAATGCCGCCACGGAAAGGCAGGCGGAGATTGCTGCGGGGGCCCCCTGCAGGGCCCCCAGGTTGCCACCACTGTCGGGGGGCACATGGGGGGTACCTATGGTACCCCCCCACATGTACATATGCAAAGCGGCAGGCACAGCGCGGTGCCTGCCGCTTTGCATCTTGAAATGCGTCAACATATGTTTTGCATTGTGGCGGGCGGTGCAGAGAGCACCGCCCGCCACAATGTAAAACATATAGGATGTGCCCGCCACTGTGGCAGGCACATCCTAATACCCACAACGGGACCCCCGCCCTTATGGCGGGCGGTCCCGATCTCCGTTGCCATCCTAATGGACCCATAGATGTTTACAGCACAAAGGGTAGATACACTGCGTTAGATAAGGGAAGGAAGGAGACAACTCCGAAATAGTGCATGAACTGCAGGAGAAGTACTTAAATCACTATATTACCAGGATACCTTGCGTGTGATAGCACTCTTTACAAATACACATAACACTGCAGATCCACCTAAGCCACAGTCCATTTTAAAGATGGCTGATAAGAATGTCATCCGTCACTTCCACTGGTCTGCATTGAACACATATGCTTGTTAGAAATTGAATCTCTAGTTGGCAAAGGTATGCACCATATCCAGGAAGGGACCAAATACCTAGTCAGGGTAAGCTAGATACACACTAAAAGATAACCTATTGTCACCCTCTGGTAGTTTTGCACAGAGAAGTCAGGTCTATCCAAAGAGGCAATGTGTCAATTATTTGTGCAACACAGACACAGTAACACAATGAAAACACCACAAAAAGAATCCACACAGATTCAGAAAAATAGAGAATATGTTTATGAGTAAAGCAAGACCAAAATGACAAAACCCCAATAAGTTGAACCGGATAAACATCATTATTGTAAAACAGAGTGGCAATAGTAACTAGAACAATGGTGCATTTATTTCCCCTAGACCCCCTCACTCCCTCTCAAGGGGCTCCTTTACTCCTGAGCTCCCAAAGCAAGCTCTCCATCTTGAGATAGCACCCATCAGCCCCTGAATGTTTTTACTTCCCATTCTGTGGTGGTGGTCGGCAAAGTCCCAGGGTTTATGCAGACCCCTCTATAATCCGTGCATGTCCTCTAGATCTTGGGGTGCTTCTGGTGGCATCCCCTAGCCTAGTACATGGAGCGTTCTCTACTTCTGTACCGGTCAAGACTCTTACTCCAATCCTCCACAGAGAGAGGGCCGCTCGCTTTTCATGCATGTGCAATGTCTTGTTAGGCCTCAGTAAGGCTTAGATGTAGCAGACCTAGGCTATATTGATCTCAGACTAAGTGGTGATGTGGAGTAGGGCTAACTTAGCCTTTGATGGGATAGCCCTCCCAGAACCCTCCCCCTCCTCCAAAACAACTCCACCTTTCCACAAGACCATACAGTATGTAAAACATCTCCCTCCCGAGTCTCAAACCATGGACAGGTAGGAAAGTCTCCACCCACATCCACCAAAGTTTGTGCCTAGTAAAGGTATTTCATCCCGCAGACAAATCTGTTGCCATTTATCAACCAAAAACATTGCTTCCATAAAGAGGGCTATCAATGACCGCCTTGTGGGAGCTTGGTTTGGCTCCTGCTGTCTATCCACACTGTCGGCCACCAACCCGTTCAAGGCGCCCCCCCAATATAGTGAGCCCTCCTGGAAGATCCCACACCAGTCCAGTTATCACCTGAAAAAAGGAGGTGCTAAGTGGCGGTGGTGTGTGAATATTAATTAATGTCAGCGATTTCCCATCCAAGAGGCCAGCAATTGCAACATATCTGACCCGTTGATCTTCCCATTCCTTAAAGACCACAAAGAGAGACTGTCCCTGACCAGAATGGCCTTCCCCGTGAGACCCTGACAAACCCCGCATGATATACCTGGCTTTACCCATATTGAGCCAGGAAGGGAGTTTTGTTACCCACCAAATGAGATTTTTGAAGGAAAAGGATATCTGCCTACAGGATCTTCACAGCTGCTAAGGACAGCTGTATGCTTAATCTTATTAAGGAGGCCATTTACATTCCAATTTTCTAAACAGACCTGACTAGTTGGAAAGCTCTTGTCATCCACCAGGGCTCAATAGAAGTCCCACACCTAGTGGAAAGTAACATACATAGGGAGTCGAGTGTGCACCAACAACATTAACAATAAACAGAAACCTAAACTACCCATACCCTTCCACCCTATGCTTCAGCATTGTGAAGCATCTATCGCAGGGCAGTGTTGTGTCTGGCATCAACCAGGAGATGGGGCTGCACAGTGCCAATGAGTACCCATCCAAACTGGCCGAGCTCAGTGCTCAACAACCTGCGTGGGGAACACTGTCATCCAGACGCGGAGGCACTCAGAGCACCGGGGGTCCCAAGTGGCCCTATCAATGCTCCTCCCCCGTCCGCCAAAAGTATCTCAACAAGGTGGACCTCAGTGTGGGACTGGGAGAGAGGAATTCCATCTCCCCACACCCCTCTCTCCCAAAAGCAAGTTATGTTGTCAAAGCCTGAAACGACTCAGATGCTGCAAGACTAATGTCGATCTCCTCTGCCAGCGGGAGCATAATGGCCACTGCCTGGTGCTCATTCTCATATCTCTCCTCAGTGTTGTTTTGCCTGCTTCTCTACAGAGAACATGAGCTGTTCATGAGCTGACCCCAGTTACAGGACCACCACTGGGAGCCCTAGGCCCTCCTTCTTATGGACTGGTCAGTAGGCAGCGGGGTGCATGGGTGACCACATCGAAGTCTAATCATTTTTCCATTGAAAGGCCACCTTGGGGTAATCAAAGAACAAAGTTTTAGCGTGGTATATGACCTTCAGTTTGGCCAGGTAGAGTAAAATGTACCAGATATTAAGGTCCTGTAATTTCCTCTTAGCTTCCATGAAGGATTGGTATAGTCTGGGAAGAGCAATATTCTGTGAGACTGATCCAGCTGGGTGTTCTAGGTGCGAGAATGCCGCAGGATAGCATCTCTATCATGACAAATGAGGAAGCGGATAATGAAAGGTTTGGGCACGGCCCCCCAAGGTGGCCATGGGACCAGTGCCCGATGTACCTGCTCTACAACAATACAGGAGAATACTGTGTTGAGCGGCATAATGGAGCACAGCCGTTGCTCCATGACGACTCCGGGGACATCCCCTCACAGCCCTCTGGAAAGCCAATTAGTTGTCGGTTATTTGGACCCTCCCCTTGCGTCCTTGACCTGGGGAGTCAGCTCCTTGGTGATGTAGTGAGGCCCTCTTGCTACCACTTTGGTTCTCCATTTCAGTTTTACATTTTACAAGTTTTAGCAGAATTTGTTTTTAGTTATATTGTTTTACTATGGTTTACTTCTGAGAAGACGTACATGCTACTTGTTTTTAAAAAGCCTTTCCTGCGACATAATCTGCACAATTTCTTCAGGGCTAAGAACAGAATAAGATATCCTAGTGCTTGCGTTGCCCACTCAGAGACAGTTTCTAACAACTAGACACATCATTGCATCAGAGTTGTACCTCTAACACAGTGGTTTTCTTATATAAAGAGTGCACTGTCCTTTTATAGTTCAGATGGGCACTCGCGACATGATGGTCCTGGAATGCTGTGTTAGACCTGCAACTCTGCTAATGCTGGTCTTCCATCCTGATCTTGCATAGAGGGTTTGACAATCCTACTTCAGTCAAAGTCATCCAGGAATGAGGACTCAGGTTAACCTAAGCGATCAGGCAGAGAGTGTGTCCACAATCCTCTCAGAATAGGGGTAGTTATAGGTAGAAATATACATATATAAATCAGACTGCCATGGTTGGACTGTTTATTCTTTTCACCATGTTCATGATGCTGGTTACAATGCTTTGTTTTATCTGGCTAATAATCGCAGCTCATTCTTTCTATGCAAGATTATGATTGTTTAAATAAATCTATTGCAAACTACCTATGTGTCTTTCTTATGCTTACCAAGGTCATGCATGAGTAAACAATGGAAGGGGTGAGATCTGTTTTCATGATTCCCTTGGTGATCAGAGTTCAGAGAATCACCTGCCATCCCAGGAAGGTTAGGGGTTCAGGTGCATGACTGTAAGCTAGTTAGGATTTGGCCCTAAAGTATCTGATGGCGTAGATGGACTCAGTCCCTGCATTCTGAAGTTCTGTTTTCCTGAAATGCAGTCCTAATTTTTCTAGTTGGAACCATATTAAAGTGACGGAGGAGAGCTTGGAAATTGTTTATGCTTTATCCACTCAGTCACTCTCCCCTCAGTCTCTTTTAGACTGTCCACTGCTATGCGCAGATCTTGTTGGAAGAGCGTGACATCAGATCCCACTGCTCCAATTTTTGTAACCAATGTATCCTGTGACTGATTTATGGCAGCAATAATCATATTTGTGTCTGATCCAGTAACCTGCCGTCCCTAATCATCCTCCACATCCCCACCAGCCCTTGTTGTCTGGTGTGTAAACTTGTGCAGCGTTCCTTGTTTGCCTTGTAGGGGCACCTTTTCTTTGACTATGGTGCTATCGCCGGGTTAGATAGCCGATTTCTCTCCAATCCATTGTGATCCGCCAAGTCTTGGGTAGATCCAGGGTGGCACAAGCAGTCACTGCTGGGCACCAGCATGGCAGGAGGGTCAATAAGGGGGTTACCAGAAGCCTCAAAACTGCCATCTCACTGTGCCAAGGTTGGGTCAACAGGAGAGAGCTGCACTCTGGTACCTCAATAGACGGTCCCCCGGGGAGGTGCATATAAATTCAAATTCCACTGCCAGTCACAACAGGCTCATCATGCCCCTTCAGGCCTTGATATAGATGCCCATACCTCTCTCCTCTACAGGCTCATCCAGTCATCAACTTTCGGATTCCCAGGGCCACCAAAGGTACCCTCCAACTCCCCTTGGACTCCAGGGCTACCTCCGGCTCACCTAATGGTATTTGCCTTACTCAGTAGGCCCTCTCTCAGGCTCCATCTTCCTCTGCAGCAGCATATTCAACTCAAGGCCAGTCACCCAACAGGGGGCTCTACGCTCCCCCAGGTCACACCTCCACCGGCTCCCGCTGCACTCAATACCTCGCTGCCACTGAGGGGGACTGCCAGGCGGGCAACAATCCCACCGCAGCCCAACCCAGTATGCTGATACTTTGCTGCTACACCGGACCTCCGAAGTTCCGGGCCAAAGATCCAAGGGCTCTTCCATGGCTTCCGCAGCACCTGGTCTCACGCTGTCACAGCAAGGAGCCACTGGGAGCTTCACGGTCCCTGTGACAGACCAACTCAGCCTGTCACTTCTTTGTAGCTACGCCCTGCCCTCCACATCACAGGCTGAGGTTGTAAGGTGGGTCGTTGAAAGTGCGCAGCACTCAGGGGTATGTGCTCTGCATAGACCACACTCTGCCTCTACCTCTGCTATGCAGCAGCTGCTCACCAAGTGCCGATCATGCAGGAAAATCGGCCCTCAAGGCGGTCCAGGTCCCCAAGTCAGATGGTCAGACTCTATGAGTACTGAGACAGGATTCAGGAGGATTAAGAGCAGTTGGCTCTGGAGCCTGTCTAGGTTGCGGGTGCCATGTTGGTGTTCAGACCATGTCCCTAAGGCCAATTTTGCTGATGGTTGCATTACTAAAGCTGGAAAGAGAAGCAGGTTAATTTAGTTTCTTGATCATCTGGTTCTTGGAGGACGAAGATGCAAATGTGTTGCACAAGATAGTACAAGTTAGCATTATAGAGCCAATAAAAAGAGCTGAGTGAGTGAAAGGAAGAATGGAGAATTGCTAGTTTGTTTGTAAAATAGGTCATTAGATTGGAAAACAAGTGTTCATTTGAGGTGTGGAGGATGAGCTATCATTATATCTTTAATATCACAAATAACTCTTTAGACAAATTGAGTATGATAATTAGGATTGCAAATGTATGTATTATACGAAGAGCTCACTGGAAACATGCAGTTGTTTCCGACTCTCTAATGTAGTATGCTTGTGTTTGATGAGCTACAAGTTAATGGTCGTCCATATATTGAGAATATATTTTTCAAAATTAGCTTTCCTGCTTCTCTTTTTAGTGACCTTCTTAGCCTGTATATTACAACAGTCACTTCTTTTATCTAAGGAACATTGTCTGCTAGGAAAACACACAAGTTGATGGAAGGAATGTTGCACATAGGCAAAACATTCACCCCAGTCACAGATCTGGATTTAATCCATCGTTATTTTGCTCACCACGCCACCCCAGTTCAGACATGGACATATGCAAATCAGTCTTGACCCTGTGCCTCATGGGAACAGTCCAGCCCGAACTGCCAAGCCATGTCTTCCCTGGACTGGAATCAAGCATCCTAGGACCGGTTTCTGGCTCTCAGCCGTCATCAGCCAGGATAGCTTGACTTCAGTGGCGTAGTGAGCACAGGACCCACGTCTGGGCATACCCTTCCCACATAGGGTGAACAGCAAACCACACAAGGTGATGGACGGAATGTTGCACATTGGCAAAACATTCACCCCCAGTCACAGATCTGGGTTTAATCCATTGTTATTTTGCTCACCACGTTACCCCAGTTCAGACATGGCCATATGCAAATCAGTCTTGACCCTGTGCCTCATGGGAACAGTCCAGCCCGAACTGTCTGCTACGAGCAATAAGAGAGAAGGACAATCTTTAGAAAGATGTGAAGTGGTGGAAATGCTTAGAGTTTTTTGTGGATACTAGACGAGAATGCCTCATATGTCTTTGAATAGAGAACCTTAGGGCTGAACTCGCATCTACTGTGAAATGGATAAGGACAGATTCAAATCAGGAAAGTGATTGGTCTTTAGAGATCACGGTTTAGAAGAAAGAAAAGATGGAATGGTACCAGCATATTCTAGCCTAAATATTGTCTGACAAAATGATTGTGTCCTAAATACTAAATATCACCCTATTGGAGTTAATAATAGAACATCTATACCATATTGAGCAGTATTTTCCAGGTGATATTCATGCAACAATATTTATGTTGGGTGATAGTTTTGTTATCAATATTCTGACATTCAACCAGAAAGATTAGGCGAAAACTGGCCAGCTTTGTGGGTGCAAAAGTCTACCGCTTGTGTTAGCCTCAATCCATTAATAATGTCTGCAACGCTGCGCAAGTAAGTTTTCACGGTCATCTTCAAAATGCTAAAATATTTCAGAGTGCATGTTCTGTAATGGAAGTAGGTGTTGTACTAGATCCAAAGCATGTGCAGTTAATCAGCCTAGTATTTTAGGAGGGTGGTGAATGATGGTGCAGATGAAGGATGAGGAGCAACCTACAATACATTTAATGTACACATACTTGAAGGATGAGTCCTGTTTAGTTCTCTGCAAGAGATCAAGAGGAAAATTGCACCTATGTGATCTCTGCCCTGAGATGTGTTTTCAAAGGGAAGTCGTAGCTTCTTGGAAGTATGTAGGAGATGATAATAGCAACTCTGTGAAATCTATTTCCAAGAGTGATATAAAGTCATAGGCAAAATCCTTAATAACACTGTGGACATTGAGAGCAATCTTAGTTGGTGGTTTGGCCTTATAGAAGGTGCCCTTGGAAGTGATGAGGCAGTCAGTCATTAACAAGTGCTGGAAATTCAAAGAGCATAGCACTTGTGTGAGGTGGCCACATTTGGCAAACTGGTAGAAACAACCTCAGAGAACACCCATAGCTGCAGTAAATGGAGGAACTCCTTTTGCCTTCGTCATCCTGACACCCTCGGTAAAACTAGAGCATGTGGGGTAGGAGGGATACATATATGGCCTCCTACAGTCAAGTAAGAGCTTATTGGAGTCATCAAGTGAACGAATGACATGTTGGAATGGTAGCATTCAGTTCATAAGACAACTAATGACAATGTTGCTTCAGGATATATGCTGGGTCACTGAATATGGGGGTTTATGTTTCTGAGAGAGAAAAGACCTAATATTGACTGACAAGTGATTGGATGATTGGCCTGCATTACAACTTAGCTATATGTAGAGATTGGTGGGAACAAAGACATAGGACCATATGCAAGAAAAAATTACTATGGGCCTTATTTAGATCTTGTTGGGACGCGGTGGCAGTCCGAAGTACTCCATCAAGCTGACAGCGGTCTGCCTGCCTGCCATATTAAGATGTTATGTCAATAGACAAGAGACCACCACAGCGGTGGTATTCTCTTCTGGCTAACAGTACTCTGTCACCGTTATGCTGGCGAGTTTGTACCAAGCAGATTTAGATGTTCCCTTTGTGCTGGCAGTGTCCTGACAGAGTGAGGCTATGGTGGTGTGGAGACAGGTAAGTGCTACTCATCATTATCTTACTATACATATATATTGTGAATGTGTCATAATGTATATATAGGTAATGTGTTATGCCCCTTTTTGGTACATATTGCATGCCAAACAAGCAACATACACATGCTATTGAATGACGGAAATCTGGGCTGGAGGGCCGCCGGCAACCGCTTCTGCCTATATAGCCATCGGCGCAGTTGAGAATTCCAGGTGGAGTCGGCGGGACTCTGGCGGTCTTTCGTCTATGGACCAGCCAACATCTAAATATGACGGTCGGACCATCAAGTCGGGTGGCCGGGAACACAGTAGAAAAAGCGATTGTGAAACCTGATCCGCCAAGATCTAAATCAGGCTATTAGTCTGCTGAGATCTCATAGTACTGTCTGCAGGATCAAGATAGGAAATTATGGTGGCAAACCAAATAGGTCTGTGGCACTTAAGAAGCCAGTTTTTAGAATTATTTTTTTACATTTGTGCACTTTTGAGCATGAGAAGGTTCCAATGCATTTCCACAATTAATCATTTTATCATGTGTAGAATACTCTGTTTTTTATAAGGTCTTTGAGCGCCATATGAGTGACATGCAAAGCAAACTTTCAATTTGTAATCAATAAACATCTGACATTTAACCAAGCCAACCTTATCGGCGCGCAGATTTTACAATGAAGGACATGTTTCTGGATAGTGAATCAAATAAATTCACACTTACAAATCAAGACACTTACTATTCATCTCAAAGTTTGTTACTCTCAAGGCTAAACACACAATGAACTAACATTAAACATTGCCACACACGCAGTTTTCTACCTGCTAACTGCTTTCTGCTGCTCTGCATGAAGGGGGTAGGAAAAGCAGACATTTCTCTACTCACTGCCTCTATCAGTCTATTTGCTGCTGTTGATTAGTAGTAGGTGACTCGCAGCAATGCACAGGGAACAAACCTCATAGGCAAGTAATTTCGAGGGAAAATGATTTTTGCAGGGAGACATCTCTTACATATCAATGAGTATTGTGAGATTGCCCTCCTTGATAAAAAACATACTTTTGCATAGTGTAGTTGGCGAATTGAACAAAAACGAACTGCAGAAAGCTCTTGTAACTTCACCATCTGTTGTCAGCATGCAGGTTCACGAGTCAATCAACCACTAAACCAACTAATTAATTATTCAATAAAATAACCGATTGCATGAGATCATAAAAAAATCAGAATGACAACTTTAAAACATATTCTCACCTTCAGCAAAGTACCAATATCCCCCAAAAGCGGAAGAGCAATCTGAAACAAAAAAAAACATGATTATCGGAGACAAACTATGGCATATTCCTCTTTCCATATTATGTCTTTCAGAAGATGTTACAGGACTGTTAGAGCAAAGTTATGTCCAGCATCAGAGGCATCATAGACGGCCACGTGACACAGCCAGAGAAGCTCTGTGCCCTTCCCACTGAAAAGCCATATTTTCTATGATACCTAGTAATCCATTGTTGCTCATTCCAAAATAGAACAAGCACTGGCAATGCCAATAAATCTTGATTTTAAATGAAAGTGCCTCCTCAGTCAATGACGTGTTTAGCCATTCAAATAAGTCATCATGCACGCACTCTGACTCTCAGCTTAGAAATCATGTTTCCATTCATATACCCATTAACTTACTTTTGCATTCATCCACATACAAAACCACAAGAAACTCACACAGAAACCCAACACCATATGCAAGATAAATTATAACAACAAAAAACTAGAAAAAGGAAACACGTTTCTGGGTAAACAAGGCAGGGATAAGTTTGCAAAAACGCATAAAATAAACATAACAGCGGGTAGCCATCTTCAATGGTATTGCACATGGTGTTTTGTTGTACTGATGTTCCAGCATACCCCCATCGTAAGAACCAAGGTAGCCGTTATCTTGGATTGGTAAAACAGGGAAACTATGACCAATATCATTCCATGATGGTGGCCTGGGCTGAGACTTGCCAGGATTACGCGCACTGCAGTTGAAATGAAAAGCAAGCAAGCATCTCTTCATTCTGTAAAATGTGGATATAGTACTTGACAGAGACATATTTCATGCACCATAGTAATACAGTGCAAAGAGGGTCTCAGGTGTAATTACATGCAGTCCACAAACATTTGCACATAGCATGTGCAAGAGAAACTGCAGTCTTGATCACTGCATTGTGGTTGGTTGTTTCAATATAATGTACAAATAGTTAAAATGTTTTTAAGAAATAACACATGTAACTGTCATCCTCTAATCCATTGTTACAAAAACCAACCTATTATAGGCATAGTTAAAGCATGCTAAACCTTACAAATGTCGCTTTTTAAAGAAATGTTTTAACTTGTGGTTTGTCCTTTATTCCTGTTTGAAAATACACAGCAGTTAATGATATGAATCATCTTTCATTACAAGGGATCAGCTTGATTCCTGTTGGAAACCTTCAGACTTCAATCTTAAGCTTTCTAAAACATTGTTTACCTCGCAGGCAGTGGTACGCATGCCACATCTTTCACACTATATATCGCCACAGAGCATCTTTCTATTTTTTTTTTTGAGCAGCCGGGCATGTTTACTGTGTATTAAACTGACATTTGTGGCACTTTACAGGTCAGATTGTGAAAGACCCACTTAATGCAAAATTGACCTGCAAATAGCATATTTGTTGTCGACACTAAGTTTTGGGGTATGAAATGTTACCCCTTTGAATGAAATGTTACCCCTTTGACGTGAAAACGCCGGGAAACCCTTTGTGGGTAGCTGCTGCGCACTATAAATGCAATAAATAAATACAAATAAAATAACGTGAGCGTAAATAGTCACGGAACCTTTCTGAGATTTAAAAAAAATGGATTCAGTCCTACGTAAGGTAGGAATTAACTAGGCAATGTTATCCAGTGAGAAAAGTAATTTCCCCATTGTTTGTGATAGGGACTGGAGTGTGAGGGTTCTGAGGCAATACATTACTCTGCCCTGGTCAGTAACTACTCATGAGTCGCTTCCCTGGAAATCATGCCGGTGGTATAATTGATACCATATGGTGAAGCTCACTATACTTTTTGCAAGATACGTGTTTTGAGTAAAAGGATAACGATGCTGCATATGTTTTGGTGGAAAGGTTTAGCGTTTGAGGTAAAATCGACAATGAGAAGCTGCTGCAACATGAACTTTCTATTGAAACACATTTTAAAGATGGCCACAACAAAGACACTGCGTTTAAACAAAGATGATGTGACATTTAGGTGCAATATCAATTAGTTATTTGTTCTAATACACCGATTCTATGAATTGTGGTGACTTTAGGGTTATTGGTTCAAAAAGCTGAAATTTGAGGATATTTTCTGTAGAGTTTGTACAGCAGCAACTTGTTAGTTGGAGTGTCTTCTCAGATCAGAGGCATTACTCAGGTCTGGTTGTGATTTTCATTGATATATACTGATTGACCAATAAAAGTGCAGGGTTTGGTGTTACTCATCTGTTTTTCTGAATACTAATGAAAATATTCACAGAACCAACTAGCAGCCTCTCTGTGATTTTATGGAAGTTTTGACTTCCGTGCACAAGAAGCTGTATACTAGGCCTGGGCGTTAAATTCCGTTCCGCTTGCGGAATTTGGGTAATTTTGCGTTCCGTGGAGAACATGGAAATGCCAAAAATTCTACGATCCGCGGTTTCACAAAATTATTTGCTTATTCGCGCTTTAAAAATGCGTGTTTCCGAGATATTCCCCCCTGAGCATGCAAACAGCGTTCGCGAACAGGTGAAAAGCATCGCGAACGAGCGGAACAAGCAATTCCGCGTGTTCGCAGAACTCTGAGTGCTCATGGAGATTTTTTACCATTTCGCGGAGCTTTGCGTAGCGTGACTACGCAAATTCCGCCCACGCCTACTATATACCAGAGTTCAGCACCATGTCACTGAATTTTAATTAGATCAGTGACTGAACACTGTTTAAATCTGCATCTCAAGTGAACAAAAATGTGGCTTTCTCCATCAAGCATTTATGGACCTATCCTTGGCTTTCGGCTGTGTCAACAGGTCAAAACTGGGGGACACTTTAACAGCCATGGGTCTTTAAGGAAGGCTGGTTGCTCTCTTGAGTTCATTACATCTGGATCTACTTGCTTCTACAAGATATGGAGAGGGAGGTGAATGTTCTGACACATTTTCCCTCGGGCCGGTGGTCCACAAGGGAAGTGTACTGGCTCTAATTTGTTTTTGCTCTATTTAAACGTGTTGAACAAGTTACTTACCTTCGGTAACGCTTTTTCTGGTGGATACAGTATACGCCTGTAGATTTCTCACCTTTTGACTTACTCCCTTGCACCAGCATTCCACGGAAACGTTTTCCTAGCTTTTTCACTTCGATGAGGACATCACAATGGCACAGCTACGCTCGCAACTCCGTATAACACCATCGGAGCCATTGGAAGACCTCATCAGCGTGCTGACGTCAGTTCCACCGTTTTTTTCCGTGCCCTCGAGGTGAACGGGTGGACTAACAACATAATGTAAGTATACACAGTATACAATATATACACAAAAACACACAGTACATAGGTAAAGAGGGAACGCTAAAACCAAAGCATTTCCTAACAACAAACAATATAGGAAGCAAATGACATAGGGAAACAACAATGTCAAACAATGAAAACTTTTTCGGTATACGTAGGTGGACAACAGGGAGGAGGGTAGGTCAGTGAGGAATCCATAGGCAGATACTGTATCCACCAGAAAAAAGTGTTACCAAAGGTCAATAACTTGTTCTTCTGGTGGATACCTCTGCTTGTGGATTTCTGAACTTTTGAAGTGAATCCCACAGCAGTCCGGTTCCCGAAGGAAGGTTTCCACCCACTCATACCAAAAAGTATTGCAGCACAGCCCGTGCAAAATGGCCATCCCTTCACACCACAGAATCCAAGCAAAAATGCTTAATGAAAGTGTGGAGGGAGGCCCATGTTGCAGCCTTACAAATGTCTAGCTCAGGGACACCTTTAGTGAAAGCAGATGTGGAAGACTCTTCTCTAGTAGAATGAGCTCTGATACCTTCAGGCGTCTCCTTCTTGGCCAGATCATAGAATATCTTGATACAAAAGATGATCCACCTGGACAGCGTTCTCCTGTGGATGGCTTTACCATTCATCTTCCCCACATAGCTAACAAAGAACTTGTCGTCCAAACTCGAATCCCTGATTCTGTCCAAATAGAAGCTGAGCGCCCTCCGATGGTCTAGGCGATGAAGTATCTCCTCCTCCCTGGAAGGGTGAGGTGGAGGATAGAAGGTAAGCAATGTGATAGACAGTCCTAGGTGGAAAGGAGAAACCACCTTAGGCAGGAAAGCAGCCATGGTCCTAAGAACCATCTTGTCTGCAAGGATAGTAGTAAAAGGAGGCTTAGAACTAAGAGCCTGCAACTCACTCACCCTCCTGGACGATCCTCAAAGAGCAACTATGAAGAGGCTCAAAAGGAGACCTCATCAGAAATGTAAGTACTAAATTCAAATCCCACGGGGCATTATAAAGGGAGTGGGAGGAAACCTATTGGTCAGGCCCTTAATGAACCTCATGATGATGGGGGACTTAAATAAAGATGGCTGGTCCGGCAAACAAAAGGAGGGCAGACAAGGCCAACAAGTAGCCCTTAACTGCTGCCACAGCACAACCTTGCTGGGCCAAGGAAAGTTTAAAACCAAGCATATCTGATAAATGGGCCTTCAAAGGATCAATGGATCTCTCTCCACACCACTTTACAAACAGAGCCCGTCTAGAGGAATAAACAGGTTTGATGGAGTGTCTCCTGGGCGATAAAATAACATCCACCGCATCCTGGGCGAGAGAGAAAGGGATCAGGTTACCCCGTTCACTCTCCAGGTATGAAGGTGCAGGCTCTGGAGGTGATGGGTATAGAACCTGCCCCTGCGACTGCAAGAGGAGGTCTGCCCTGAGAGGGAGACGGAGCGGATGGTGCGATGAGAGGGGAAACAGATCCATGTACCACACCCTTCTTGGCCAATCTGGGGCAACCAATATAACTTGGGCCCGGTCTTGACGAATCCTACTCAGAACCCGAGGAATCAAGGGTATGGGAGGAAACACACAAAGAAGCCGAAAGCTTCAATCCAGTTGAAAGACGTCCCACAATGCTACCCGCATTGGATACTGGAGACTGCTGTATAACGGGTAATGCACGCTCTAGTGAGTGGCAAATATTTCCACCTGAGGAGACCCGCACAACCCGACGAGGCAGCAAATCACCTCCGGATGAAGACTCCACGTGTGGTCGGCTGAGTACTGCTGAATGAGACTGTCCGCACACACGTTCAATACTGCAGCCAGATGATTTGCAATTACGCATATCTGGTGATCCTGAACCCAGGAGCAGAGCAGCAGAGCCTCTCTGCAGGGACGATACAACTCTACTCCTCCCTGCTTGTTGATATACCACATCGCAGTAGTGTTGTCTGTCAGGACTTGAACTGACTGACCGCGAAGGGAGGGAAGAAGGCCGTGAGAGCCAAAAGTAGAGAGCCAAACATATTGCCCGCAATTCCAGAAGGTTAATGTGGAACAACCTTTTCTCTGGAGACGAAATACCCTTGACCTCCAGATCCCCCAGATGTGCTTCCCACCCTAGAGTGGAGGCATCCCTGATCACTGTGGCCACTGGTGGAGGATGTTGAAAAAGTTTCCCTTGACAAAGGTTGTCTGAAACATTCCACCAAGACAGCTCCTCTGCAGTGTCTCTGGAGATTCTGACCATCTCCCAGAGAATGTCCATTGTGCTGATACCACTGCCTGTGGAGGGACCACTGGAGGGCCATCATGTGCTTGTGTGCATGGGCGACCAACAGTATGCAGCAACAGAACATACCGAGCAGGAGTAGGACCTTCGAGAATGGAACAACCGCTCCATTGTGAAACAAAGGAATCAATTCCAGAGTGTCAAAAATCCTCTGCGGAGGCGGTAAAGCTTGACACACAGTAGTGTCCAGTACTGCCCCCATGAACAGGTTGCACTTAGATGGCACCAGGTGAGATTTGGGAACATTTATCGAGAAACCCAAGTGGAACAACAACTGTGTTGTTACTTGCAGATGATGCAGCACCAACCCTGAAGACTTTGCCTTGAGCAGCAAGTCGTCCAGATAGGGGAAAGCAGGAAATCCCAACCATCTGAGATGACCTGCTACCACCGCCATCACCTTCGTGAAGACCCTTGGAACGGACGTAAGTCTGAACGGAAGGACCGCAACCTAAACTGTTAGTGTTGAGATCCCACAGTAAAATTGAGATTCTTTCGATGCAACTTCAAGATGGGAAGATGACAATACGCATCCTGCAAATCGATCGACACCACCCAGTCCTCCTGCTGCAGCGCCAGAAGAACCTGAGCCAGGGTCAACATCTTGCACTTTTCCTGCCTGAGGTAAAAGTTCAAAATCCTAAAGGTCTAGGATCGGCCTCAAACTACTGTCCTTCTTGGGGATCAGAAAATACTGGGAGTACCACCCCTGACCCTGTTCCTGCTCTGGAACCACCTCTATCACACCTTTCTGCAGTAAGGCAAGAACCTCCTGCTGCAGGAGCAGCAGATGGCCTCCCGAACACCAGCGCAAGGAGGGTAAGGAGGTGGAAACTCTTGGAAATGTAGGGCGTACCCCTTTTCTACCAGATCAAAAACCCAAAGATCTGTTGTAACAGATATTCAATTTTGTAGAAAATGGGCCACCCGGCCACCTAGGGACCACCATGCTCAACGATGGTGGATCTAGAGCTGCTTTCCTGTGGTACCGGTGGTGGGGACAGGGGAGGAGGAGGACTGTTGCGGGAAGGCCCCCACAGATGGCCTCTATCCTTTCCTCTGTATAACTTATACAGAGGGTTCTGCTGCAGCTGCTTTTGCGGCTGCTGATGGCCTCGAAAGTATTCTGCCTTCCCAAAACATCGAAACCTCCTGAATCCATAGCCCCTAGGCTGAAACTACAGGCCCAAGGACCTAGCAGTACTGTCCTTGAAGCGTTGCAGAGCAGAATCCGCTTTCGTAACAAAATGTCTGGACCCATCAAAAGGTAGATCAAGCAGAGTAGCCTACACATCAGGAGAACCTCGAAGACCTGAGCCAGGCATGTCTCCTGGTAGCCACAGAGGAGCCCATCACTCTGGTGACTGAATCCGCTGTATCAAGCCCTGACTGAATCACCTGATGGGCTGCAGCCTGCATGTCTGCTAACACTTCCAAAAAGTGACCACGTCATCCTCAGGCAGAAAAGGGCTTCTACCACACCTCCAAAATTGGCTCTGTCAAAGCCTTATTGAAAGGCAGCAAAGGCTCAACAACAGAAGAACGAGAATCTAACACTTCAGTCAGGATATTTGACTTGACCTCAGCTGTGGGCAGTTGAAGATCCAAAAGGTCAGCAGCCTCCCTGATGATGGAATGGTATGGAGCAACATCCTGTGAAGTCATCCATGTTGTCGATGATTTCTTCCTCTTCAGCCTGATCCTGCTGGCACTCCTCCTCCTCCAGCAGCCTCTGGGCCTCCCTCCTGGAGCACAACTTCCGGATCGGTGTCGCCTGCATCAGGAGGGGCACCAGAGACATCGACGCCGGTGTCAAAGGAGGACCCTTAGAAGTGGGCAGCGGTGCCGCTCGAAGCCGGGAAGGCATCGGCCCAACATCAGACGGCACCGGAGACTGTGGTATCGGCAGTGAAAATCTCTGTGCCGGAAACTGGCCTGGCGGAGCCATTGGCATGAAGGGCACGAAAGGTGCCTGGGCATATTGCTGGGGGATGCCCAAATTATAAGCAAGCGGACCCACGGGGCCAGACGGCGCACCGGTAGGAAAAGTTGCCTTGGCAACCATGCCAAACATCGCATTCAGGAAATGCGACGGATCCGCTTCTTGACCAGGAAAGGGTGGATAAGAATCCAGAACCACTGGGTCTGGATCTGACTGAGGCCGTGTGGCAGCCTGTAGCTGCAGCTGTGGCCCCTGGGACACCAGAGCCAGCCAGGAAAAGCCACAGGAGAAGACTCCCTGGGTGCTGGTGAATGCCTGGTCCCCGGCAAATCCCACGGCGTCGTAGAGTGGGCCAGAGTCACCTGCAGAGAAGGAGATGACAACAGCGGCATGTCATCTTTAGCAAGACCCCGCTGAACAGGAGAAGCCAACCTCGAAGCCTTGCCCTTTGAAGATCGATGCAGAGACCTATGTCAGCGCTTCTTCTAATGTTTTATCGACTTCGATGTGTGTGAGGTCTAAGACTTCTACTTAGACCTCGTGCTGCCCCTCTTCTCCTTTTTCACCCGTGCCATGAAAAGCTTTGCTTATGCTCCTGAAGCGTCTTTGGATTCATCTTCCGATAGGACGTACATCCTTTGACGTCATGATTTGACAAAAGGCACTAGAGACAATCGTCATGGGCGTCTCTAATAGACATATGGCACCCACACTCCCTGCAAGGCTTGAATCCTGACTTCTTCAGTGTAGCCATCGCACTGCTACACCAAGGGAGAAAGTAGAAACAAAGTAATACAAAGAAAATGGAGAGTCCCAGAAAAACCCGTTATGCATCGACTGCACGGAAAAAAAGGGATCTGACGTCAGCACGCCGACAAGGTCTTCTTATAGCTCCGATGGCGTTATACGGAGTCGTCAGCGGAGCTGTGTCATTGTGACGCCCTCGTCAACGTGGGAGAGCTAAGAAAAAGTTTCTGTGGAATGCTGGCGCAAGAGGGTAATTCAAAAGGGGGGAATCCACAAGCAGGTGTATCCATCAGAAAGAATCTGTTCTTGTGAGCTTAGGACTGGATGTCCGGTTGTTAATAAAAACCAATTCCTGAACTTTGGTATGCAGATGATGCTGTTTTTCTTGCCAGAACTGCAAGCAGCCTTAGGTTATTGCTTACCCCTTGTGTCTCCATGATGATACATCTTGATTTGTAGACAAACATTTCCAATGGTCTGTGGCCTCAAAAATGTGAAAACTGGTTGTATGAAAGCCACAGTAGGAATATTGACATAGTTATTCAGTTTCCTTATCTTGCCCTAGTATTTGATAGCTCCTTCACTTTGGCCTTATGTGCTGTTGAGAGAAAAATTGTTTCTTGCAGGCAGTTGGCATGATGTTTTCTCTTCTCTCCTCCATTGGGAATAAGCTCTGACATTGCTTACCTGAGATTTATAAGAGAAAATGTATCCCCATCCTAACTTATAGTACAGGTGGATGTGGTTATAGTGATGTGAGCTGGATCCAAATTGAAGAAAACAGTGTGTGCCGATGTTTTCTTGGGGTTCCCTTAACAAAATTACACTTTGTTACTCTCCTGTAATTGGGTCTGGATAATGTTGAGTACTTATTTAAACTTGCCCACTTCTCTTGTGGTGCTCCATTTGGTGCAATGAACAGGCTAACTTAAATAAAGAGATTATCTTAGACTTTCTCTCATGTGCCTATAGGAATAGAATACCTTGGCTCAACTACATCAGTAATATAGGCATTTCTCTTGGCTGCCCTTCTATTTTTAAGAGACCTTCCGATCTTTGCAAGAGGGATAAAGGGTGGCTAAGGGAATGTTTCCTGTCAGCTAAGAGGGCTAATAGGGATGGTAATGAATGAACAAAGTCCTCTGTTAGAGACTATTGCCTAGTGCAAACTTCCTTGGGGGTAGCACCCTATTTGTACCTGGTTCTGGTTTCTTGGGAGCATATGCTGTTGGCCCAGTTTAGGCTGGGATACATCAGATGGACATTATGTTTTCCTCAATGTCAATTTGAGTCCTCCAATATATGTATTTGTCCACGCGACGAGGTCTCTACCCAGACTTTGCTGCACTTTGTTTTTTTGCGTAAATTCTATCCTTCAATTACTCATCGTTTTTTAATGCCTCTTTTACGAAAGTGTACATTTACCAAGTGTAGAGTAGCATTGCTTTATTTACAGCAACTTAATTGCCTTGAAGTTTGTTCAGCTGTGGGTTCATTTTTAATGTCGCTCAAAGCTCACGCAATGTAATGATTTCTTAAATGGATTACTGTTTTATCAATTGACATGTGTATGAATTGCTGATATTTGAAATTTTTAACTCTTTTAATGTAGAGCCTGTATTTCTGGTGTTTTAGGATGTGTTTGGTGTTTTATGTATGTATCTATATCTTTTATAATCACTTTTAAGTGATCGAAAAAAGATTATTGATTGATTGAACTTGATCAGTGTGGGATACACCAGTTTAAAGTAGGGAGTCAACTTCTAACTTGCAGCTTGTAAAAGAAAAACATGTTGCCTATGCCTCTTTATATATTCTTTAACCAGAACCTTTTTCCACCAGAATATCAAGGAAACAATATTGTGGGGCAAAACATATTAAGGTCTAAGTATTGACCTGATAAATATTATGAAGTAGGTATAATTAGCTCTTCATGGGATTAATATACCTAACACAAAGGTGGAAGAGCCTACTCCTACATCACGTCAAAGACCTGGAATGAACTCCCACTCAGAATCAGACGTTCCCCCACTTTGCATGCTTTCAGGAAGAGCCACAAGACCTGTCTCTTTGGGTGAGACATTGCTGTACGATTTCCTCTCCCCCCAGGGCCTTGAGACCCTCACGGGCGAGTTGCGCACTTCACAAATCCCTAATTCATTGATTGATTGATATATGTACTGATGACACATAAATCTATATCTTCAAGGAAACTGGATGTGGAGTTAAAAGTATTAAATCTATACTTACATATATGTAACTACCTTTGGTTCCACAAGTGTTTCCTCAAATTTTTAAATACAATCCCTAGAACATGAGGGAAAATGTACTTTCAAAGAGAGGTGGTCTTACCTGTTATTCCTTTAGGTGTAATTAACCCCTTCCCAAGCTATTGAGATAAGAAGTGAGAGCTGACATAAAGGAGGTGCAGTATAGACTGCACTTGACTCCATGTGTCCCTGGAACTCTTCACAAAGACCAGTGGCCGGGGTGTTCTTGATCATTTCTGAGAAGTATGGCCCAGGCCTTGCTGCCTGGATGCTTGTAGGGAATATGTGGGGTGCTAATAATGTGTGCTACCACTTGAAAGAACATGTTCCGAAAAAATGCAGAGTGTCCAGTGGCCCCTTTGTAGTACCAATAGAATTGATTTTAATTCAAAGACTCAGTGCAAATAAGGGTCTGTTCATGCTGAAAGAAATGGAACTTACAGTCACTTCAGAGTTGCATTCAGAAATTCCCATAATCATTTAGTGCGCCATTCAGGGGCACTCATAGTTTTTTCTGATGCTGCGTGCATTCACACTCTCAGTTGGACTGATAGTTGTTCTCAAAATGCAGTCACAGGTTGCATTCAATGCCACCTATGACATTCTCAGTCACTCCCTGATGCAATGATCAGTGGTACTCTCTTGTTTGTGCTTCATTCGGGGACCCTCTCAAGTAAACAGGCAGCAAGCCCACTCATCAGCAGAGGGTGTGGCCTGTACTCCGCCTGCAGTCACAATGAACTGCCTGCCTTTTCCCTCATCTAATGACCGTGCCACGATATCCCCAATGTAGTCTTGAGGAGCTACCCGGGACACAACCAACTTGTGTCTTGAGAATTAGAGAGAGGATTACATTGTCAAGATTTTCAGATCCACATTGATCAGAGAACTGGAATTGTAGTTGCTCCAGTTTTACCCACTTTAGATATGAGGGAGAATTGGGCTTTACAGGAAGATGCTGGAAGAAATATGGTAAATGCCTGAGAATTTTACTTTCTTGAAGGCCGCATCATGAAATTAACTTGCATCATTTACCTCTTTTCCACAATTCCCTGGGGACAGCCAGGGGTTTGCTGTAAGGGAGGTCTGTTATCGGCAATTCTATCTCTTCTATCTCTTCTGTAGTTATTTTGCCTTCCGGTATTAGGATCTCCTCATCTGAATGGCAAGGTATGGGCAAGTAGTTAGGAACCGATGTTCTTCTTCAATGTTATCAGAATTCAACTGAATGATAGAGACAACAGAGGATTGAGGCAAAGGTTTCTGTAATCCCTATGGATTGGGTGTTAAGAGTCCCCTTCATTGAGAATATGAGTCTACCTGGGTTTAAGTTGGGCTGCCTGTGGGCCTCCCACTTTTTTCCCTCAGTCATAGTGATTCTGTTTTTTGCGACTTAATACACATTCTGCTTTGTTAGTAAAGAAAGTATTTAGGGTGAATTTGTCTTTTTCGAGCTCTCTAATCAGAGGTCTATTGGGATGTCTGTTGCATTTCACTGTAATATGTCTGATAGAATGTTCTAACCATGATTGCATATGTCTTTTTCTTTAGTTCAGGCTGATTCCCTCATCAGCATCCATCTTCAGGTAACCTTCCTTGTTGCTCATGCGGTTAGTCCTGAGGACACTGATACTTCATTGTCCTCGAAAAGTGGACTGTGTATGAGGTCGCCAAGTCAGTCAATAATTTTTCCTACATGTGTATTTAGAATCTCCAAAAGTTTTTTTTATTTTTTAGCAGAATAAGCAACATAGGTCAACATGTGTTTCATGACACACATCGCTAAATCAGGACCACATTTAACAAAAACAATGCGATCTTTGCAGGGCACAGAAATTAAAACAGTATTTTGACTAATAAAGGAAAACTAGAATTCTTGATTCACCAGTGCATATAGAATAAACACTAGTATAACACTGTGCGATTATGCATCAATCATAGTAAGTGCTACGCTGTGAAGATGTGCACCTGAATCAGCCTCACATTCATGGAATGTAGAAAGCCCTTGAATGCCAAGAAGATTGGTCTCAATTCCAACAAGTTGATGTGGAGATGAGACTCTACTGGAGAATGACCAGAGTCCTCTGATCTCCACCTCTCCCTGATGGTCGCCCCAACCCAGAAGGGTCTGTCACCACTGTGAGGTCTGGGTAGAGAAGGGTCTCTGATGACCCAATCCTGGTTCTTCAGCTACCACTGGAGATGTTTTGCAGTTCCCGCCAATATCTGGACCACTTCTGAGTGATTTCCCTGATGCTTCATCCACTGCGAATTCAGGTCCCACTGCAAATACCTTATTTGCCAGTGGGCATGCTTTACCAGGAGAATGCAGGAGGTCATGAGAAAAAGCAGCCTCAGAGTCAGTCTCACTGAAATTCAGAATAGGGTTTGAAACATTGGAACCATAGCCAGAAAATCCTCGACTCACCACTCTGGAGGGTAGGAATGGAGCTACACTGTGTCCAGAATGGCTCAGAAAAAAGGAGCATCTGAAAGGGAGGCAGATGGCAGATGTGACTTCGGCATGTTTATAGTGAACCCCAGCAAATGCAGGAGGCTCACCATAGTCTGGAGGTGGGCCACGACTGTCTGGTGCATGCCTGCTTCCCAAACCAGTTGCTGGGGTAGGGTAAATCCGGAACCCCTGACCATGGCCTATGGGCTGCAACCACCGCTATCACTTTTAAACACCCGAGGGGAGTTGGTAAGTCCAAAAGGGAGAACAGCTAACCGAAAATGCTCTTGACCACCGTGTACTACAGGTAACACCTGTGGGCTGGCACAACAGGTATATGGAAATATATATCCTGCAAATCCGGCAATACCATCCAGTCTTCAGGTTCCAGAGCACACAGGACCTGAGCCAATTGAGCCTTCCAAATGTGTCCTTTTTCAGGAATTAGTTCAGTGGGCATAGGTCTACTATGTTGCGAAGGTCCTTCTTCAACATGAGAATGGTAGTGGAAATAACAACCACAATTTTTGGACAAAACAAGTCTGTACTTTTTGAAAAAACAGGGAAAGGTGTTCCTCCATCAGCCAATATAAAAATGTTTGCTTGGGAGGCAGGGTCTCCATGAATAGAAGGGTGCATCCCAGCTGAACAATTTGGAACACCCAGTTGTCTGAGGTTATAGGCTGCCATTGGGGTAGGTGGCGATGAATCCTGCTGCTGACCGATTGCCCATGATGGTGAAAGGGGTTTAAAGGCTGCAGACGCCGGGGGGTGGACTGGGCAGTTAAAAAAATCAAAATCATAACACATAACACTTTATAGAAATAATGTAATTAGCAAAAATACAACAAAAAGACAAAAATCCAATAAGGGGAAGCAACGATATGAATTTTTTACAGTTAAATGATGTCAAAAAGCAAAAGCGCCAACCATGGTCATCTGTTTGGCTTGACCAGGACCTAGGTGCCCATTAAAGCTAATTGCTATGGAGCACGGCTAGGATATAGAAACCAGGTTCATCCAGGGTGATGGTTTGACCTTCAAGATAAGTGTCTGACAGTCAAAAATCATCCATGACACAAGGCAGAGGGATGTAGCCTATAAGACTCCACTAGGCTGCAAGCTACTGCCTTTTGGCAGGAAAGTTTGAAACAGGAGAAATTCAAAATTTTCGCCAAAGAAGATCCCTCACCGGCTGGATCCTTCTGCCGCTTTGTCACTTTTTTGGAGCTCAGATTCCTCCAGCGGAGTATACTGCAAGATATAGGTGACCAAGGTTCAATGAGCATGGATACCTTCTGTGCGACATTTCACCAAAACTAATTTGCTGTGGCAGAAGATCTCAGAGTGACAGTATTTTGAACATTTGGCCCATTGGCAACATACATTTGTCATAATAATTTGGCAGGTTTGAACCAGTCTTTTGGAGGTCTTTGGAGCCAACCGTTTCTAGTTTCCAGGCTTTTTAGGATGTTAGAAGGAGTAGACTTTGACATAGCCAAGAATCAGCACTTGGGGGTCAATATTGACCACCATCAGGATCCAGGGCAAACCCAGTTGGAACTGATCGGATAGGCTCTTTAGGAAAAGGGCTTCTTTATATTGGGTACAATTGGGAGCAGGACAAACCTTCAGGTCCACTCACAGGTTGGAATCATACCTTCCACACCATTTACGGTGTGGGAGGTATGATTCCAACACGTTTGATACCAAACATAATAGGATTCGTTGCAGCCATTTTCGAGACGGTCATAGCATAATTATGCGGTGCCCCTCTATATGGTAGACCATACAGACCAGGAGAATGGACTCCGAAGGCTGTAGGGGTGTCCTGCTCATGCAGGGGCACCCTCACACTTATAACCAAGCACCCTGCCTTCAGGATTATAAAGGCCTACCATAGGGGTGACTTGCAGGTTTTAAGTGCATAAACTGAATTTCCTGGACTTGCTGTTTGGAGGACAAACCAGAAACTGAGCCATGTCCAGAACATCTCCATTGAAAGTGAGGGGCTAAGAGGGAGTAGGTGTGATAGTGAACACCAGCAAATGCAGAAGGTTCACCGTAGTCTGGAGGTGGCAGAAGACTGCCTGGGGTGATTCCACCTTCAACAGCCAGTCTTTGAGATAGGGAAAGACTGGTACCCCGATCTCCCAAGATGATCTACAACCACCGCCGTTACCTTGGTGAACACCAGAGAAGCACTGGTTAGGTGAAAAGGAAGAACAGTGAACTGAAAGTGCTTGTGGGCCTCAGTGAATCGCAGGCAACATCTGTGGGCAGGCAGGACAGGAATGTGGAAATATGCATCGCTGGCATGCCACCATCCAGTCTACTGGGAATAGGGTAGACAGGACTTAACCAAGTGTGAGCATTTTGACTTTTGCCTTTTTAAGGAAGAAATTGAGAGGGCACTGATCTAAGATGGGACAAAGGCCTTTGTCCTTTTTTGGCACCAAAAAGTAGCAGGAATAACAACCACGATGAATAACAACTACGACCTACTTAAGGCATCGGTGCCCTCTCCATAGCTCCCTTGGCCACGAAGGCCACTACTTCTGGGCAGAGTGAGGAGAAGTGGTCTTCCATCAGCCTGTCACAAGTAGGTGGCATGCGTGGTGGGGTAGTCACAAGGAGGAGGGAGTAGCCCCTTTAAATAATCTGGAGATCCCAGTGGTCTGATACTATCGACGGTCCAGTGGTGCAAGTGATGGCATATCCTGCCTCCAACTGGTTGTTCATGATGGTTGGTCAGTGAACTAAAGACATTTGGAAGCTGAGGCTGCAAGGCGAGTGGTGGACAGGCACGACCTCTGGCTGCCAAATCCACAGGGTCTGGGGTACCACATCCTTGGCCACGCAGAAGCTAGGGAGCTTGTGTGCTGTCATGGCTGGGGTAGGGTGAAGACAGGGCTGGAACCCGTTCCGTGGCAATTAAGGGAGCGGAAGGTGGACTAGGCATTGACCGGGGGCCATGGAAGAGCCCAAGGACCTGACTACAGCTCTGCTATCCTCAAAGAGCACCAGTGCTGAGTCTGCCTTGTCTCTGAAGAGACAAGAGCCATCAAAGGGCATGTCCATAAGTGAGGCTTGGACATGCCCTCAAAAGCCAGTCATTCTCAGCCAGATGAGGTGCTGTAAAACCACCGACAAAGAAAACGATCAGCTTAGTGAGTAGGTCATATCCAGCCCACATCTAATTGTGAACTTGGGTGCATCTCTCCCATCTGCCATAGATTGGGAGATTATGGCCTGGGCAGGCCTGTGCATAGTTTGTGGAGTTTCCCTAAGCGTAACTTCGTCAAGTGACAAAACAACTCTGCGGAGTTCCGCAAGTGGCGGAGTGCAGTGGGAACTGCAGTTCGCGCTGATTTTCCTGCTTCTTGAGTAGAAATTATACCTGAGCAGCAGCTCGCACTCACCAACTTACCGTTGGCAAGCGCGAGCGGGGAAAAAAATCTGCTGCACTACGTGGACCAGAGTTTTCTGCACTCCATGAGCTCCGCTGAGCACGGAGAGCAGAAAACTCTGCAAACTCTGCGAATGGAGCAGAGTTCACCGCTCAGGCCAATCTTCCTCCGGGACCATGGGCAGCACCTGCACAACTGAATCACACAGCGCTTGTAAGTAACTGCACAATAGGTATGCAGTGTTCATGGACAGCAGTGCCATGCTGGTGGAAGAAAACTTTTCCCTGCCTAAGGTGTTCAGTCTCTTGAATTACCTATGCACTGAAATGGTAGAGAATGCAACAGGGTTTACACTCAAAGTGGAGGATTGGACCACCAAGCTGTCCTGGTTAGGGTTTTGCATGAGGAAATTAGTGTCCCCTAGGGTTGGCCAATGGTGGCAGGCAATTGTCTTGTTCACTAGAAGCACTGTGCTAGGTTTGCCCCAGTCCAAAGTAAGACGTCCATAAAGGCTTCATTAAATAACAGAAGCAGTTCCGAGGGGCACTCCGGGCTGAAGCACCTCTGTCAAGATGTTAGTCTTGACTGCCACTGAGGGCAGGCTAAGGCCAGGACCTCAGCCACCCTTCTCACTTCTACAGCAAAAGAAGTTCCCTTCTCCATAGCCACAATAAGAGAATAGACCATGCCAGTATCTAGGGAGGTGTCCAGTCCACTAGTCTAGGGGCTGGTATTTCGCAGGGTGCAGTGGCCCCGCCCAATCATCCCCAAGTCCTAGCCCATAGGATTAGGGCTTAGTCTCTGGAGGGTCTGGCTCAGTCAGGGCAGAAGTGGGTGTCAGATGACACCCCCCCATCTATGTGTGAGAGTAGGGGATGAAAATGGGGATGGTGTCACTGTGTTGCACCAGCAGCGTTGGGAGCATCAACATTGGGGCTTGCACTAGGGAAGGTCAATCTGGTACAATAGGCAAAAGTCCAGATCCATCCATGGACTCACGGGTCCTGAAGGCGCTGGGACGGGCCCACCAGTGTGGAACAAGTAGGGGCCCCTCCTTCCCCCATGGGGCCCGACAGCGCACCATTAGGGACGACTGCACAAATATGAGCATGGCCTCATAACCTTTGCAGATTTGGGCAGGGTTCCCTTCTGGTCAAAACTCAGCAAGGTGCAGAGCTTACGAAGCACAGGCTCAACCATGGGTCCAGGCCTCCAATGACGATGCTCCCTCATCTCGTCAGAAGACTTTGACAGACGGCATGAAGTCGAAGACCTCTTCGACTTATTGCTCTTTTTTTGTGTGACTCACCAAACGACTTTGACAAAGATCGAAGACTCCATGATCGATATCTGGACATTCCTCTTGATCGGGATTGAGACTGTTGCAGCATTGAATGTATTGATGACAGGCACTGCAGGGCTTGAAGCTGGCTTTCCTTGTGGGCATCTTGCCACACCATGAGACAATGTCTCAAAAAATCTTTGACAAACGGGACAAAAAAAGTCAGTCAAAAAGTGGCTGGGGGTTGCCCTCTCGGATCTGCAGTGACTGGCAGAAAAGAACTAACGTAAGTGCGCTGGGTGATGCCTATTTATGCACCGCACACATCACTTCTGGTGTGCCGATGCCCCGTGTAGCCGAATGACATCACCTACCAGTACACAGGGATATTCTCATGAATACTTTCTAGATACCATGTTATGCCCGTAAATAATTCTAAGGTGAGGAATCTGCAGCTTAAGTCTCTATAAGATAGCAGGCACAATTTTTTATCTGTCTTTCACAGTTCCAGCAGTATCCTGAAGAGGGTGCCTTTGGTGCCACATGTATGCCTGTACTAGCATACAGGTTACTCCTGCCATCTACTTAACTAATTGGGAAAAGGTTCTCAGGGACAACCCTAAACACTTTTGCAGCATCTCCTTTGGGGTGATCAGGCAAAATTAGCATTTTCCTACAATGACACTAAATTCATTGTTGTTTCTTTCACAGTGTTAATGGCAATCTGAAATGTTTTCTCATCTTTAAAATCATTGGCATTGGTAAGTCCATCTGCCACATCAAGGGTGAGGTCATATCCAGTATTGCTTTTGCTGTGTAAGATATAGTATGCATGTCTGCTGTGGAGAGTTATAAATTGCGGTTCTGAGAATAAGTTGCAAATATCAGTGTTTTTGTTGTTTTCATTTGCAATCATAACAACGCTTTATGTGTGTTTTTTAAGTGAATTCCTAAGGTTTTTCTAAACATTTTTTATGGTGCTATAATAACCAAAGCAACGCATAACTTCACTTTACTCTTTGCTTTTTTTAGTCAAACAATTTTTATAGATGTTCTTATATAAAACACAGTGCTGACATTGTACATAACAGGTAGATAAATAGATGTAAATCGTAATTTGTTAACAGGATGAAACGTAAAAGAGGGTCATCAACAAAGAAAAATGTAAACCGTCCCACCTCCCATCTCCCCCCACCAGGGTCTATGGTCGCACCTCATGGACTTAGCATCATATAAAAAATAATTCCATTTGGCAGAATCACATTGATATGGAGGAAAATGACATTTGAGAAGTGAATCATTATTTTTTCAATACTGTAATAATGTTATCCCAGATACAGAAAGTCTTACAGGAGATTCAGGAGTCTAAGCTGAGGACGGAATGCCAGTCAAGGCTGTCTCTTGGCTTGATAGTTCAATAAGTACCGTGGTCACTAGCCAAGTCCATGGTGTTGATGCTAGTTAGTCTTTCCATCGCCAAAGTGTTTCAAAGGCGAGAATGCCACTTGGTAATATCTAGAGCTTCTTTTTTCCTCTACGCAGCTGCTATAATGCCCATTGCCGCGCCTAAGCAGCTCCATATTATGAATGTATTTGGCTGGGGTTGGTATTGGAAGCCCAGGGTCCTTGCTCCCTGAAGTACATATGAAAACGTTTCAGATAGGGGAAACCAAGCATTTTACGGATTGCCGCAAACACCTTCCTCGAAGATCCCTGTATCTTGAGACAAGTCTACCAAATATGAAGTAAATCACCTCTCGTCCCATAATCTCTCCATCAGAGTAGACTGACCAGTGGGCAGTATTAATACAGTTTGTTAGGGTGCATATATACTAGTCGTAAAGATGATTGTAGTGGGCTACCCTTTGCTTTTTAGGGAAAACACACCCACGCCAGTTCTCACTCTCTCCTTCACACACACGCATACACACAACCCACGCACGCACACAAGCCCATGCACAAACACACCTCAACACCCTTCCCCACTGGAGCCATCCATGTTTAGTCAGCGTTTCCAGAAAATGAAAAAAAATCCCTAATATTACGCTATGCCAAAAAGTCAGGTAGTCTCAATAGACACCACATAGAAAAATATGTTATGTACGTTCAAAAAGATACGCGTCATTATCATTAATGAGGATGTCCCTAGTGGAAAACCACCAGTTTCTGAAGCATCATAGTGTGGGCCACAAAAGATATTTCTGTAATAATAGTTTCCACAATTTCACTAAAATGATACGTGCATTGAGTATTGCTAGCTGTGGGTACCTACCGGTTCACCTGGAGGGCCTGGAAGTCCTGGTTTTCCATCTCTCCCTGGAAACCCCTACAATCACACACATTGCTTCATAAGTTTTCCAATTATAAACAATTCAAACAAATAAGTCTCTTAACAAAATCTTTACTTACATCTTTACCCGGGGAACCTGGAGCACCTGGTAATCCAGAGAGGCCCCTCGGACCCTACAATGAATAAAAAATGACACCTGTTCCAGAAATGATAACAGATGAGCATGTCGAAATGTATTTCAGTTTTGCCAAGTATTCGTATAGTATTTTACCTGAATACCTTGCTGTCCAATAGAACCTTTGGGACCCTGTAAATGAAAACAAACGTTAATAAAATACAATGTCTTTAAAATTGCAGCATTTTCATTGTTAAGAAGCTGCTCTTTTGTACGTTTTCTATATTTCGGTTCTGGTTAGTTTAGGTTTTATTAGGTTCAGGGCCTAGTATACACACACGAAAAACTGAATTGTCTCCTGGAGCAGAACATGACTGCCGGGATCTTGGGAAAGAGATTTCAGTCCTGAACAGTCCTGAGATCAAGTGAGGCGTCAGGGTCTTTATGATTCTGGGCTCCCAATTTAAGTACTTGAACTGCTTGAGGTGCCCATCTTGTCATCTAATGCATCTCCGGAGAATGCTATTGAGCAAGCCAGGTTGAGCAAGCAGAGGGATTTGTTAGAGATGAATGGGGTGGTTCATTTTGGAGGAGGGTGTTACTGAAGGCAGTGCCATGTAGGCCTTTGTGGTCAGGCACAAGAGCGGACACCACATTAGTCTGAACGTGTCAAAGTGAGGGTCCGTGTTTCTAAAACACTATCATAGCATGGGCCTTGTGCTGCAGGCCAGGTGGTGCCAGTAAAAGGTGGCACAGTTCAGCATGTGGGCTATTAGAGTCAGAGGGCTGGCCACAGACACCTGTAGCTCGGAGCAGTTAACAAGAGGGTCCTGAATTGTTGCTTACGTTAAAAGAAGATTCCATTTGCCATTGTACAGTATCTAGTTTCAAGCAGCTCATCTGGTCGTAGAGAATGTACACAATTGTTTAAATGAAACAAGTAAACTTCAGTGGCTGGCCAACATGGTTTTTGGAGGGGGTGAATGTAAGGCGTGAGTTAAGGGGGAGGGGGCAAGGAGTGATGATGGTTGAAATCTGCTATGAAAAATCTTTTAAATGCTGTAACTTTCCTAATATATTGCTTAGCCGTTGTAATGATTCCAATAATTTGCAATGAACCATCTTTTCACATACAATATTTTTGCTGTGCTGCTGCAATAATAAACGACCTTAATGGAAAAAAAACATTTTATTAACTGTATGTCTCACGATCATAAAACTACACTTAGAATTACATTACGATTTGATTTGATTTATTTAGTTAACAAATATTCTAGTGACATTAGCCTTACAGGTGGACCCTCTGAGGCGAATCCCGGTGGTCCAATATCTCCTGGTGACCCTGGAACACCTGCTATTCCCCTTTCTCCCTGGCAAGAAAAAACATGTATTCAGATTGTACAATGTACTTCCATTTGTAGCTGGAAATGCATACATCATACACATTCAGTCACAGATCTCAATGCCCTTTGAAAACACATTATTCTTGTTTGGACTGAAATCCTCTGTATCGCTATCATTTACATCACTTACATTTAACTCATTTTATTGATGTAGAATGGAAAGAGGGCTATGTTATGTAACTACAAGGAAACATTAGCGGGAAGTGTCGCCTGACACATTTATACCAAGACACCAATAGAATCGTTAGATTGAATTGATGTGTGGAAAAAAACTAAACTTTTATTATAGTTCTTTTACGCTCGCAGTTTTCACTATGGGCCAGATGTATGAAGCAATTTACCAGTCACAAACGACTCATCGGGCCATTTGCGAACGGTAAAATGCATTTTGCCATGTACAGAAGGCAAACTGTGACTCGGGCAGGAATTACGAAATCATGTGTTTGCTATTTCCTAGTACAAAATTTTAGCCATTTGCTATTAGGAAATCACAAACTGTGATGTGTTTGACACTGTTAACGATTCCCATTGAGGTTGCATATGGACCTGCCTCATCAATACTCATTAGCCTTGTCACAATTTGCATCCCACTGTGAATGGCTACAATCACAGGGATGTTGGCCTGCTGGGATCAGCACACCACCATGACTGAATTTGCTTTTTAAATAAAGCACTATTTTTTTTATAATGTAGCCCGTTTCCTTAAAGGAAAACAGGATGCAATTCAAAAATAAAAATGAAAGGCTTCCTTTTAATTTTTTATGAGTAAGCATTGGTCCCTGGGACCACTGCCTGCTCTTAAAAAATGTTGCCACCCACATTCACAAAGGAGTAGGGGTCCCTTGGGGATCTCTTTCCGTTTGCAAACGGGTTACTACCAATTTGAAGTTGGTGGTAACTGCGAATGTTTTGCGACTGCATTCCCGGTCGCAGAATATTCATACATACCAGTGCTATTCGGTAGTAGGAGAGACACCCTAAACATGCCCTTTCCTAATACCGAAATGCAAAAGCAAAATGCGATTTGGTTGCAAGTTACCGAAATATACATTTTAGAAGGTTATAGCACAGTATTTGTTTAAAGGTATCCAGATATTCAGTAGGCGCTCTCCCCAATCGTTCCTAGAAAACAATATGTTACCCATCTGCGGCTGTATGTTGCTGAGCTTTCTGGAGTTCGCTGGTAACATCTGGGGAGGGCAAAATTAAAATTCTGCCAGCAAGGTTGTGGTAACTAAGAACTTTCACATAAGTCTGGAAAAAGGTTTGCCTGCAGAAGAGGTTTCTAGTACATAAAATGTGGGTTTTTCTCTGTAAAACCTACCTTCAGTAGGACTTGTTTCACAGGCTTTTTTAAATAACTTTTAAACCACCATGAATGAACCCCTAATAAAGATTTTAAAATAACCTTCTTAAAATCTGTGGAAGAGAGGTACCACAATTCTTCACAAATCTAGTTACAAGTATTTTCAAAATTTACTTAGACCACCTGACAACCTAAGAGAGAAAATCATTTACAGAATTGTAAATGTGGCTATCATCTCTCTCCAGCACACTGGAAATATAAAAAATGAATCGGATCCACATCAGAGTACTTCTTGGAATCGTGAGGGGTGTGACGTAGTATACAAATCGTGCAGTACAATACTATAACAATGATAATGCACTTATCACCCAAGTCTTTCACATTCACAAAAAGAAAACAAGCTTCTATAAATCAGCAATTCTGAATACATCTCTGTTAAAGTATCTGGTTGGATTGGATTTAAAGCACAAAAAGGGCTTGGTACGATAGGAGAAGGGCCACGTATATGGCTACGAATGAGCAGCTGGCCGGTCGAGATTGTGGGAAGGGGACAACGGGAGAAACTTACACACCCATCAAGTGTCAACCCCACCTCTACCTAACCTTCTGGAAACACAATACCAACGTTCAGAGAACCAACAAAAACACAAACAGCATTCTGGTTCATCACTTTCCTAATAAAATTGTAGTGCCTCTTTGGAAAAAAAAGTAAAGCAGAAGAAATTTCGAGCAACCTCATTGAAATGCATAGAACAATGTATGCTCGCAGGTACAACCACTGGGGGATAGTATTACGATGTTCAGAACTGACTGGTAAAGATGCCTGTGAGTGCATTTTGATGGTTCGCATAAATCATTCATTAAATGTAATCCTAAATGAGACAGCAAAGCATTTATTATCAGATTACATGGAGGCAGAAAAAGGAATCTGACAACATAGGGAAAATCTTTATTTTATGACAATGGAGAAGATCTTCAAAAAACAAATGATTTTTCATTTCTTTTACATGAGCAATGTTTAAGGGTTTACTGAATTTTTGCTTCGTGAGCAGGTATAGAATTAGGTACCATATTGTGATGAGTAGATGTAACATACTTCAGACCATTCATAATCGAAGTATAGGACAAAGGAAGGGATGTGTTTTATCGGAAGAACATTGGTGGATAGTATGCTATTAAAAGAAGTGCATGCTCGGGAATTTCTTTAAAACAAGAAGAGCAGAACATATTGTAAACGATGAAATTTTAGAATGGGATGTATTTAGATATTGCACATATGGGTGATTTATTGAATACGAGCCGAGAATAGGAACAGCAATTGAGCACGTTTTGCGGCTTAGATCAGGATAAACTATTTTAACTTTACAGGAAACAGGGTTGAGTGAGGTTGTAGTTTTTGTGTCAATAGTTGCTTACATTCCATGAAGCCAAAACAATTTGATTTCTACGAGGTGAACTGGTTTCGATGAGGAATACCTGTTTCACTCATGGGTGTTTGGCACAAGCAGCAAGGCCTTATTCAGAGGAAAATGCAAGTGGCACATGTACAACAGCATCAAGTAGAGAAGTAAATGACTTAAACTTTGCTGACTTGTGAAAAATGTTAGCAAAATAACACAAACTGAAGACAATGGAATGTATGGATCAGGCATTTCCGTAAGTTGAAAATTAGGATGGGAACTCAAAACAACGTTACTTCACGAAATGAGGTGGACTGGTATCTGGACACACACCACAGCCCACCTCCGATCGACTGCACTTGTATGAGGCATCACAATAAAACGTTATGAAGGACTGAGATCTAAGCTCTTCCCAGCTAACTGCTGATGGGGCATTGTTGTGGATGAAGATGTGATGTGGTTGGTGCTGAAACCGGATTAGGGGGTGCCAAGCAGGTTGTTTCTCTCTAGGTGTACGGAGAGTTGGGGGTCGATGGCCTTTTCAAGGACTTTGGAAGGGAAAGGAAGCAGAGAGATGGGGCAGTGTTTTTTTTTTGTTCAATAAGTTTATTAGTTTTAAAAAGTATATAAATAGATAAATATAATAAAAGTGATACAAGGGATGAAAATACATCAAAAAGATAATATAGCAATTGGTCTAGTCACCAATAGTTCGTTCAAAACGTATTCGTCAATATGATGGAAGAAAAAGAAGAGCAGAGCAAAATACTATAGAAGCCATCCAATGTGTCATATATGATAAACTATGAAATATAGAAGAATAAGGAAAAGAAAGAGGAATAGAGAAAAAGCGCGAAAACCAGATAGTGAGAGAAAGAAGTAGAAAGAAAAAGAAAAGAGAGGAGAGAAAGGAAAGGAAAGGAAAGGAAGGATCTACTGCAGCACTACATAAACAAAATAAATTAAAAACACTAAACAGACACCTCAAAGGGATATTGATCAACCAATCCTTTCGCAGCCATCTCCATATAAGTATCCAAAGCTCTCCAGACACCATTAGAAATGTTCAGGGAGAGAGGAGCCTCAGCAACCGAGGAATGGGCACTCCGTAAAAAGGACACCCATGCCCACCAAGTATGATATGATATAGAAGAAAAGGATTTCCATTCCATAAGAATCACTTTAACAGCTACAGACAATAGAAGATCCAGTAATTGCAATTCTAAGGAATCCAAGGGCAGAGGTACTCGGGAGGCCAGTGGACCCAACATAATCATGGGGAAGGAGAGCTGGAATTGAATGTTAAAAATTAGCATGAGATGTTTATGTATTAAATCCCAATAACGTCGTAAAAGCGAACATTAAAAAAACATGTGGGTGTAATCCCCAGTACAAAACCCACAACTCCAACAAAGATCATCCTCCTGCAGGTGTAGAGCATGTAATCTGACTGGAGTCCAATGAAGGAGATTGATGGAAAAAAAATTAGATTGAATTAAGCAAGGGGCAATTTTATTACGAAGAGAAAGCTTCCCAATCATCTGCCAAGTCTCTAAAGATATATGATCAGTGAGATCCTGATCACAGTGACGTGACCATTTTTGTTGTGTAACAGTAACCGAGACATAGGGAGTTGAAGATAAAATTTTATAAATATTAGAAGCCACATGACCAGATTTAAGCCATAAACGCAATAACGTAATAGTAGGAGAATTTGGGACCAAATGCAGTTAAGAAAGTATAAAAATCGAGATTAGTGAGAGAGAATTGTTGGGCTAAGGAAGAAAAGGGTAAAGGATCATCGTTGGAATCTTAGAGATGTCTGACCAATGTAACGCCTTTAGAAGCCCAATAGACCATCAATGTAGGATCAATAATAAGTTTGATTCTAGGATTACGCCACAAGGAATACCACCTTGATTTATAGATGGGGTAGCAACTTTTTTGTCAATGAATCTGACTGCCGTAATGGTGTCCAGAATGATGGTACGGGAAAACGGTATAGATAAAGTGGAGGAAGTTAAAAATGAGGAAGGTGGCAAGGGAAAAGAAAGATCCTGTTCAATCAACATCCAGGAAGGTGTATGACCAGGGATAGAAGAAAACCAAAGAGCCCCCTGCGAAGCTAAAAAGGCAATTTGATATTTCTCCCAGTCAGGAAAGTTACAACCACCTCTATCATAGGGTTTTCTCAAGTATTTATATGCAATTCTAGCTCTCTTATAGTTCCAAAGGAATTTAGAGGTGAGGGAATCAATTTCATGAAAGAAGGAAGAAGATAATTTAACAGGGAGCATAGAAGACACGAAGTTAATGATAGGTGTGATCATCATTTTCAAGGTTTGGAGACGACCCCACCAAGAAATATGTTTAGGTGACCAGGTATCCAGAAGATGACGTATTTTAACCAGAGTCTGCGCCTCATTGTAAGCCACCGTGTCATAAAGAGTACCACAGAACCAGATCCCCAAATATTTAAGGTGTTTAGATTGCCATTTGAAACCAGCAGTACCCATATGTGCTAGAAAACAATACGCATTTAAGGGAAACATTTCCGTTTTAACTTTGTTGAGGGTATAACCAGACACGTTAGAGAAAAGGGCGTTATCCGAAATGGCGGGAATGGCCACCGCAATATCATCAGAAAATATATTTGCCCTAGGTTGGGCATAAAGAGACATAACCATATTAATAAAAGAGTCCCCAAGGTTATGAGCTCGAAGAACAGCATGTAGGAATGGCCAGGAGACTTTGTCAAAAGCCTTCTCGGCGTCAAGGGCCAAAGCAGCCGCTGGCAGGTTAGATCGCTTCGCAGCAACTAAAATGTGACAAATGGTAAGGATGTTGTCCCAAGCAAGCCTACCCTTAACAAAGCCCATTTGAGAAGGATGAATAAGATTAGGAATATATGATTCCAGACTTTTAGCGAGTATTTTGACAAAAATCTTTGCTTCCATATTAAGAAGGGAAATAGGGCGATAATTCTTGGGGTCAGAGTGATCCTTGCCTTCAAATGGAATCACCACAATAGTAGCGTCTGCTGCTGACCCCGACACTGAACCATCTTGAATAAAAGTATCAAAAGAGATTTAAGGTGAGGAACAACAGAAGGGAGAAAGGTTTTATAAAACACAATAGGAAAGCCGTCCAGACCGGAGGCCTTCCCCGACCGTGTAGCCGTGATTGCATTAATTATTTCTTCGGAGGAGATAGGTCTACTCAATTTTTCTCCATCCTCTGTCGAAACCGATTGAATAGGAATATTTTGTAAAAAGACCTGACACTGTTCAAAAGAGGATTGATTAGTAGGAGTATATAAATTATCATAAAATTCACGAGAAACTTCAAGAATTTCCTTTGTCTTAAATTTTTTAGTACCAGATTTGTCAGAAATGGAAGATATCTGAGAAGATTTAAAATTAGATTCATGGTACTTCAACGTTGCAGCTAGAATTCTACCAGCGCGATTCTTCAACAATAAAGGCTTGGATTTGTGGGCCTGAACCCCAATATGCGCTCTCTTGGTAACAATAGAATTATAGGAATACTTCAAATTCTTAATGGTTTGTAAAATGTGTGTGTCTTTAGAACGACGAAAAAGAAGTTCTTGTTGTTTAATATTATCCTGCAAATCTTGCAATTCTTTTTTAATATCCGCGTTCCTCTTCGCCATACATTTAATGATTTGACCTCTAAGTGTACATTTAAAAGCATCCCACAGAACTATTGGGGAACCAACTGAGCCTTCATTATCAGAGAAGACATTTTTAATTTCTTCCTGTAGAGCCAAAACTTGAGGTACATCATAAAGGATTTCAGTATTCAGTCTCTAAGAACGAGGTTCTTTTTTAGGAGCCAGATTTAAGAGAGAAAAGGAAACAGCAGCATGGTCAGAAAGAAGAATAGGATGGATATACGGGGAAGACGATGATTGCACAAGAGATGAATGAACTAAGAGATAATCGATACGAGAGAAGCTAGAATGAGGAGAGGAAAAGAAACAAAAATCACTGCCATTAGGATTATGAAGTCGCCAAATATCCTGAAGATTAGCCAAAGAGCACATATTTAACAGTTGTTTGTGAGCTCTAGGAGGACGGAATGAGAAAGCCGAACTTCTGTCTAACAATGGGTCTAATGGTAAATTAAAGTCGCCTCCAACTATAAGATTACCGTTATGTGGTGTATCAGCTAGTTTTTTTGAGATTGCACGCCAGAATGAAGGATCATCATTGTTTGGAGCATAAATATTCAAAACAAAAAGAGCCACAGTCCCATTAGAAAGTCTAGACAACAACCAACTACCTTCAGAATCATGTTCAGCAGAAATCACCGATAAACCAGAATTTTTAGAGATTAACGTTATCACACCGTTCCTTTTGCCCAATGCATCAGAACACACCACATCAAGGACCCACTCCTTCCTCAACAACAAAGCCTCTTTATAGGATACTTTCGTTTCTTGAAGTAATACCAAATCTGAAAATAAGGATTTACAATAGTCCAAGATTTTTGATCTTTTCACCAGATGGTTTAATCCTCGGACATTAAGGGACACAACATTCAGACCAGGCATTATTCCACAAAACCACTAAATCCGTAAGACATTGATAGAAAATGAAACAAGCCACAAAACAAGCCAAACACATAAAGATACGCCAAAGGCATCACAAAAGGGAAGCACCAACAGAAGATCCAAGAAAGGAGAGAAAAGGAGAGAAACTAGAGAAAAGATAAGAGAAAGGAAAAAGAGAAAAGTAAAGATAAGAGAAAGAGAAGAAGAGCAAGACCCACCAAGGGAGGTCTATAAAGGACCAAATTCATACCTGGGGAGACATGGAAGGGCAAGCGAGAGGGGCAGCCAGGAGAGACATAGCGAAAGATCAATAAACCCCCTATTAATATGAGTATAAGTAAAAAGGCTTAAAAGATCAGAGGAACTAGGAGCCAATGTACAAAATGGGTTATTAAAACTGAGAAAAACCAAGATACAAAATAAAATGCAATTGCAATTGAAGCAGGCTTACATTAGAACGAAGCATATCTCTATATAAAACATCTGTATATGTAAAATGTGAAAAACACTAATAATGTTATGCTAAAAATCAACATGAATAAATATGAGCAAGAAACCATAGTAAATATATGGGAACATGAGGGTCAACATGTTCAACACACTATGAAGTTAGAGAAGTTAGAAGCTATACATCTAACATACTAAGGAGAACAAGAGAATTCATCAGCAGACAGGGTAGAAATATAAATATGAAGTTGAATAATATCTCTCATACAGACAACAGACAATGTAAAGTTCATTCTCATGTCTGTCCAAACTAGTGAACGGCAAAAATGAAACACATATAAAAACATAGTGAAGAAGTCAAGCATATATGAAGAGGAAAGGATATAAACGTAGCTATACCTAAAAGAGAAAAGAAAAGAGTAAGGAAGGAGACAAATGTGAGAGGACGGAAATATAAATAAAAAATATAGCAATAGTAGTAAGCACGAACCATTCAAGAGAACAGAAAAAAGAAGGAAGACACAGCAATTAAGAAGCACAAAAAAGGAGGGAAAAATAGCAGTATAGGAAGACACATCAAAAGAGAGCTGAACAAAATAAAGAAATACAAACAGTGGTCATGAGAACCAGTAACATATGGCTCGAAAACATAAAATAAAGGAATAATAGAAAGAGGAAAAACAAAAGGAAAAGGACCCAATACAAATCAAAATGAAAAGGTAAGATATGGAAAATACACAGAAGAGGGATAAAAAGAGAGAAATAAAGAACAAAAAAGAAACACAAGAAAAACAACAACAAAATCTTATAACCAGTTAATTAAAACTAAAATGAAATACATCTCTATGTCTAATAAGAGAAACATATTAGCAGGTGCATGTGAAACATGAAACTATATCGACTTACATCTCTATGTCTAATAAGAGAAACATCGGAGCAGGTGAATGTGAAACATGAAACTATAACGAATTACATCTCTATGTCGAATAAGAGAAACATCCTAGCAGATACATGTGAAACCTCTGATATAGCAAACAGATTAAAATCAAGAACCAGAAGAACCAGGAACAGGAGAAGAGTCCATCTGAGACTCCAGCTGATTGTCCTGAAAGGAGGAAAGATCAGAAGGTTCATCGAAAATCCTCGAGCGACCCATAAAGGTAATACGAAATTTTGAAGGGCCAGCAAAGGAGAAAGGGATGTTCATGTCTAAAAGACGCTTGCGTAAGTTAAGAAAACCTTTCCTTCGAATGACAGTATCTCTAGCAAAGTCTTGCGATATAGTAATGCAATGACCTTCCCAATTCACCGCCTTGATCTTCCTCATATGAGCCAAAATGTGTTCTGAGTGTTGATGACGCAGCGGTTTAAAAATTACCGCCCTAGGCTGTGTAGAGGATTTGGGTCGGAAAGTCGGCACATGGTGAGCTCTTTCAATTTCAAAATCTTTCTGAAAAGAAATTGGGAGGGTAGATGGAATCCACTGATATAGGAACTCTATCATAGAGGAGGCTGACTTTTCCGCTTCTTCCGGTAATCCAAAAATCCGTAGATTGCTTCTCCGATTTCGATCTTCCTGTTCAGTAGGGTCTCTCCTCAATGCCGCCATGGAGCATTCCATTTGATGTAGTGACTTAGATTGTCGTTGTGCAGTGTCCTCCACACTACCAATCCGTGTCTCTGCATTAGTATCACGAAGAGACAACGCTTTGAAATCATTGCGTACAGCCGCCACTTTTACTTGCAATAAGTCTGTATTCGTCTTGGTAGATTGCGCAATATCATGTATAGCGTTCAGACGAGACAAAATGGTGTCCAACGTGGATTTAGTATCTTTTTGAGAGGACTCCGGAGTGGAAGATGTTTGTTTGAGCCTCTTCGAGGCACCCTAGAGTCTTTTGCGTTAGGAGAAGGCCCCATGCTGTCAGCCATGAGGTATAGTTCAAGAGAATAACAAAAATTCCACAGTATAGTGTGAATGAACACAATTAGCATACAATGGTGAAAAAAATGACAGAGGTAAAAATGATAGAGCGCAAAGGTTCAGAAAATCCTCTGTAAAATAGAGCAAAGGAAAACAGACTCAAAAACTAGTGACATTAGGGCATAAAATGGCTGTCGCTAAAAAGAGAAAGCGAAGAAAACCATGGTGAAGGTTGAAGTAGCATCAATCATAGCTAAACAGCCTCTCAAATGATGAACCAGGCGGTGAAACACCTCATCATGGAGCCCTGGGCAAAAAGACAGTGATATGGCATCGAGGTGAGGTAGAGCGCAGCAGATAGTGCATCAAAGCGCAGAAAAAGGGTACAAATAGTCACTGGTTGGGCAGGCTAGTACTATTATGAGGCCGAAGAAGAAGCAAATGGAGAAATATCACCTGTTTTCGGCAGAGAGCTCAGGTACCGGTGAATTGGCACAAGTTGCTGAAGTGAAAACGCGAACGACGCCACCAAAAACAAAATGGCGGTCGCTCGCGAAATCCAGTGAGCAGGGCTTCAGAATAAAAGAATAACAGGTTCCTGTCAACGTAGAGTAATAAAAAAACCTGTCAGACTGATCACGGCATATTCCCAAATCGAAAATGCCGGTTTCGGAAGCAAGACGCCGTCTCTGGGGACCCAAAAATTGTCCTGACAGCCTCTGTTGCCCCGGAGTTCAGGCGCGATCCGCCATCTCGCAGTGGCGCGCAAGCCACGCCCCTCGGGGGGGGCAGTGTTTTTTGAGTACGCAGGGGTCGGCCGAGGGCTTCTGATAGAGGGGTCTGACCTCTGCATGTTTCCATCGATTGGGGAAGGTGTCCATGGTGATGGATTTGTTGAAAATGCAGGTGAGTTGGCAACTGATTTCCTTGCTCCCAAGTGATGGGGGCAGGGGTCTCTGGGTGCTCAAGAGTGGATGGCCATGGTGCTCTGTGTGGTGAGCTGTTCAAAAGCGGTAAGTGGGTGGTTGTGAGTGGCGTCAGCTGGTGTGAAGAGTTTGTAGAGGTTGGAGGGTTGGGGTTTGAAGTTAGTGTAGATGGTGGATATCTTGTTGTGGAAGTAGCCTCCCAGAGTGTCACAGAGTTCCTGGGAGGGGGAGATCATGTTCTCAGTGGCTCGAGGGCAAGTGAACTCTCTGATGATGTTGAAGAGTTCCTTGCTGTGGTCAGAGCTTGCTTAGACACGGACAGCCAAGGCATCTTATTTCGTATCTTTTAGGCGTTGTTGGTATTTGTTGTGGGATGACTTGAAGGTGGCTCGGTATGTGGGATCTCGGTTGGTGTTAAATCTTCTTTCCAGCTGTTTGCATTTGGATTTAATTGTCCTGAGTTCTGATGAATACCAAGTGGCTGGTTTGATGGGTCCTCTAGTCTTGGCTGACTTGATGGGGCTGACTGTGTCGGTGCAGTTGTTGATCTAGGTGGAGAAATTCTCAATGGCCTGTTCAGTGCTGGTTGCTGAGTCAGGCTGGGTGGTGTTGAGGGCATCCCTCCATTGGGTTTCTGTCACTTTGTTCTAGCTGTGGTGGGAAGAGCTGGGGAGCCTGGTGGTGGTGCATTGGGATCCTGAAATGGTGAAGTGGATGATGGTGTGGTCTTTCCAAGTCAGTTCAGGGACATGACTGTACTTGACTCTGTCGCTGGCAGTGAATATCCGCTCAAGCGTGTGCCCTGCATCATGTGTGGGGTTGGTGACCAGTTGGGTGAGGCCGTTGTTGCTCATGCTTTCCAGGAGGTTTGAGGAGTGTGCGTCTTTGGGGACATCGAGGAAGATGTAGGGTCTGGAGTCAATGGCAAGTGGGCTGATGAATTCAGGGATGGCGTTGTAGAAGCCAGGTCCTGGTCCTGTAGGGTCTGTAGGCAAGGGAGCCTCTAATGGTAGTTTTACCGTCAGATTGTTGTTGGAAGTTGAGGCGTTCCATGATCGGTGTGGTGTTGTCTTCGGTAGTAGTGCAAAGGATGATTTCTTTGTGCACGATGACGATGCCTCCTCCATGTTTGTTGGTGCACACAACTGCAAGGAACTCTTCAACATCGTGAAAGAGCTTTCCAACCCCAGCGCAGGAAACAACGACATCACCCCATCGCAAGACCTCTGCAACTCCCTCGCTTCATACTTCCACAACAAGATCACGGACATACACAGCAGCTTCAACAACCAACCAATGCACACCATGACCGAACAACCACCCCCCACCACCACCCTCCACGCCTGGACCCCGATCAGCACCGAAGACACCATCCGCACGATGAACTCCATCCACTCCGGATCTCCGACAGACCCCTGCCCACACCACGTCTTCAACAAGGCCGACGCTGTCATCGCACCCCACCTGCGAGACATCATCAACACATCCTTCGACACCACCATCTTCCCTGAGAGCTGGAAACACGCCGAACTCAGCGCCCTACTCAAGAAACCAACAGCGGACCCCACCGACCTCAAGAATTACCGCCCCATCTCGCTGCTCCCGTTCCCAGCCAAAGTCATCGAGAAGACCGTCAACAAGCAGATGGCCGCCTTCCTCGAGACGAACGGATCCCTCGACCCCTCACAGTCCGGCTTCCGAGCCAACCACAGCACCGAGACCGCCCTCATCGCCGCCACCGATGACATCCGAGCCCTGATGGACAATGGAGAAACAGTGGCCCTCATCCTCCTAGACCTCTCCGCGGCATTCGACACCGTCTGCCACCGCACCCTAGTGCAGCGCCTCAGCGACGTCGGAATTCAGGAGAAAGCACTGGAATGGATCATCTCCTTCCTCGACGGAAGAACACAGAGAGTCCGCCTGCCACCGTACAAGTCAGAGGCCTCCGAAGTCATCTGCGGCGTCCCCCAAGGATCATCTCTGAGCCCCACCCTCTTCAACGTCTACATGAGCCCCCTCGCGGCCATCGTACGCAAACACAACCTCAGCATAATCTCCTACGCCGACGACACCCAGCTGATCCTCTCCCTGACCAATGACCCCGCCGCCGCCAGAGCCAACCTGCACGAAGGGATGAAAGAGGTAGCCGAGTGGATGACGACCAGCCGCCTGAAACTGAACTCAGACAAGACGGAGGTCCTCATCCTGGGCTCTTCACCCTCCGCCTGGGACGACTCCTGGTGGCCACCCGCCCTGGGCACCGCACCCAAACCGACAGACCACGCACGCAACCTGGGCTTCATCCTGGACTCCTCCCTCTCCATGACCAGACAAGTCAACGCCGTCTCCTCGTCGTGCTTCAACATCCTGCGCATGCTACGAAAGATCTTCTGGTGGATCCCCACCGAGACCAGGAAGACCGTCACCCAGGCCCTCGTCACCAGCCGCCTGGACTACGGCAACGCCCTATACGCCGGTACCACCGCCAAGCTCCAGAAGAGACTCCAGCGGATCCAGAACGCCTCGGCCAGACTCATCCTCGACATCCCACGAACCAGCCACATCTCCGGACATCTGAGAGACCTTCACTGGCTCCCCGTCAACAAAAGAATCACCTTCCGCCTCCTCACCCACGCACACAAAGCCCTACACGACCGAGGCCCGAGCTACCTCAACAGCCGAGTCAACTTCTACGCTCCCAAACGCCACCTCCGATCAGCCAACCACGCCCTCGCCGCCGTCCCCCGCATCCGAAGAGCGACTACAGGAGGAAGGTCCTTCTCCTACCTGGCCGCCAAGACCTGGAACTCCCTCCCGACCGACCTGCGCCTGATCCAAGACCACCTCTCCTTCAGGAAGAAGCTGAAGACCTGGCTGTTCGAGCAGTAGCGGCACCCCCCCCCCCCCAGCGCCTTGAGACCCTACGGGTATGTAGCGCACTTTATAAGTGTCACTGATTGATTGATTGAGTGCAGTCCAGGTGTATCATCTTGCAGCCGTTGATCATCTTGATGGAGATTTCGGGGGTGGAAGAGGGGTTGAGCCAGGTCTCTTTGATGAAGATAGCGTTGGTGTGAGGGTGGTGATGGCATTCAAGTTTTCAGATGGCATGTTTGCAGGGTGAATTGAGCAGGATGCAATGCAATAGTTACAGGGTGGTCTAGTTGCTGAGGATGGTGTGATGAGGGTATCCATGAGGGCAGGAGGTCCACCTGAGCTGCAGGGAAAGAGGCAGCATTGGCAGGTAAATGGTCGTGAGATGCGACACACCAGTTTTTGTTGCGTCGTCTGAGGTTCGGGGCTTGCAGCCCTGCAGCAGAGATCTGTGTATGGTCAGAAGGCCAGTATTCCAGGTCATAGGCACAGTCCTGGCGCGGATGGGCACAGACAGGCTTGCCTTTGGCACACCTTTGGAATGCCGTCAGTGCAGGTGCACTACGACCTCCATTAAGAAGTGGGAAGGTCGCTGGGAGGTGATGGGCGGGGTTGAATGGAGACAGGAAGCAGGAGGGAGAAACTGCAGAAAGGGTGTATGCAGCATGGCAGACAGAAGAGCAATGAACACAGAAATCTGCAAGTTTAAGCAAGAGCAAGCATAGCAAGTTATACAAAAGCAGCAGAGTAAAACAAGGCGCAATGGGCATTAACAAAAAAACGCAAAAGATACCAGGCAAAAACAACGATCAACAGCAGCAAGGAGGAGCAGGCACGGGGACCTGCTCGATGGGGTCATGCTACCACCTTTGTAAGTATGTCCTGGTAGGTGGAAGGGTCTCTGGGAGGTGGTGTGTGGGCCAGTGGGAGTAGGAGGGAGAAGCGTAGGGGCAAACAGAAGAGCAATAAACCCTTGAATTCGCAAGTATAATCAAGAGCAAGCAAAGCAAGTTTTACAAAAGCGCCGGGGTAAAACCAGGCGCAATGGGCAATATATGCATATATATATATATATATATATATATATATATATATGCAAAAAAGAAGGAGAGAACTCTGGGTAGGTCCCAGTTTAGGTGGAAAGCAGCTCCTGTTAGAGCACTCTCAACACCAGCGACACTCTAGATCTGCTCACCTCAAATGTCTGTTTTCTATCAAAGTTTTTAAGCATAGGATTAGACAGTGCTATCCATGCCGAGAGAGAAAATGACAAAGTCTTTCGCCATTTAAACAGCAAAGTCTTTAAGCATAGGACTAGTACAGTGCAGTCCTTGCCGAGCTGTCAAATAACAAAAGCCTTTTATCACACCAGGCACAATATTACAGCTTTGAATTGGTAAAATACCAACTCAAGCCAACCTGAAATGAATAAAAGCAACCCCTGACACAGTGTTTCGCTCTAATTAGAGCTCTTCAGAGAGGTATAGCTTCGTCCAGACACAAGGTAGCACCCAGTATTAAGTCAAAACAAAACCCTCTCAGGCATAGAGTGACGCATAAATTATGCAAAAAAGAAGGAGAGAACTCTGGGTAGGTCCCAGTTTAGGTGGAAAGCAGCTCCTGTTAGAGCACTCTCAACACCAGCGACACTCTAGATCTGCTCACCTCAAATGTCTGTTTTCTATCAAAGTTTTTAAGCATAGGATTAGACAGTGCTATCCATGCCGAGAGAGAAAATGACAAAGTCTTTCGCCATTTAAACAGCAAAGTCTTTAAGCATAGGACTAGTACAGTGCAGTCCTTGCCGAGCTGTCAAATAACAAAAGCCTTTTATCACACCAGGCACAATATTACAGCTTTGAATTGGTAAAATACCAACTCAAGCCAACCTGAAATGAATAAAAGCAACCCCTGACACAGTGTTTCGCTCTAATTAGAGCTCTTCAGAGAGGTATAGCTTCGTCCAGACACAAGGTAGCACCCAGTATTAAGTCAAAACAAAACCCTCTCAGGCATAGAGTGACGCATAAATTATGCAAAAAAGAAGGAGAGAACTCTGGGTAGGTCCCAGTTTAGGTGGAAAGCAGCTCCTGTTAGAGCACTCTCAACACCAGCGACACTCTAGATCTGCTCACCTCAAATGTCTGTTTTCTATCAAAGTTTTTAAGCATAGGATTAGACAGTGCTATCCATGCCGAGAGAGAAAATGACAAAGTCTTTCGCCATTTAAACAGCAAAGTCTTTAAGCATAGGACTAGTACAGTGCAGTCCTTGCCGAGCTGTCAAATAACAAAAGCCTTTTATCACACCAGGCACAATATTACAGCTTTGAATTGGTAAAATACCAACTCAAGCCAACCTGAAATGAATAAAAGCAACCCCTGACACAGTGTTTCGCTCTAATTAGAGCTCTTCAGAGAGGTATAGCTTCGTCCAGACACAAGGTAGCACCCAGTATTAAGTCAAAACAAAACCCTCTCAGGCATAGAGTGACGCATAAATTATGCAAAAAAGAAGGAGAGAACTCTGGGTAGGTCCCAGTTTAGGTGGAAAGCAGCTCCTGTTAGAGCACTCTCAACACCAGCGACACTCTAGATCTGCTCACCTCAAATGTCTGTTTTCTATCAAAGTTTTTAAGCATAGGATTAGACAGTGCTATCCATGCCGAGAGAGAAAATGACAAAGTCTTTCGCCATTTAAACAGCAAAGTCTTTAAGCATAGGACTAGTACAGTGCAGTCCTTGCCGAGCTGTCAAATAACAAAAGCCTTTTATCACACCAGGCACAATATTACAGCTTTGAATTGGTAAAATACCAACTCAAGCCAACCTGAAATGAATAAAAGCAACCCCTGACACAGTGTTTCGCTCTAATTAGAGCTCTTCAGAGAGGTATAGCTTCGTCCAGACACAAGGTAGCACCCAGTATTAAGTCAAAACAAAACCCTCTCAGGCATAGAGTGACGCATAAATTATGCAAAAAAGAAGGAGAGAACTCTGGGTAGGTCCCAGTTTAGGTGGAAAGCAGCTCCTGTTAGAGCACTCTCAACACCAGCGACACTCTAGATCTGCTCACCTCAAATGTCTGTTTTCTATCAAAGTTTTTAAGCATAGGATTAGACAGTGCTATCCATGCCGAGAGAGAAAATGACAAAGTCTTTCGCCATTTAAACAGCAAAGTCTTTAAGCATAGGACTAGTACAGTGCAGTCCTTGCCGAGCTGTCAAATAACAAAAGCCTTTTATCACACCAGGCACAATATTACAGCTTTGAATTGGTAAAATACCAACTCAAGCCAACCTGAAATGAATAAAAGCAACCCCTGACACAGTGTTTCGCTCTAATTAGAGCTCTTCAGAGAGGTATAGCTTCGTCCAGACACAAGGTAGCACCCAGTATTAAGTCAAAACAAAACCCTCTCAGGCATAGAGTGACGCATAAATTATGCAAAAAAGAAGGAGAGAACTCTGGGTAGGTCCCAGTTTAGGTGGAAAGCAGCTCCTGTTAGAGCACTCTCAACACCAGCGACACTCTAGATCTGCTCACCTCAAATGTCTGTTTTCTATCAAAGTTTTTAAGCATAGGATTAGACAGTGCTATCCATGCCGAGAGAGAAAATGACAAAGTCTTTCGCCATTTAAACAGCAAAGTCTTTAAGCATAGGACTAGTACAGTGCAGTCCTTGCCGAGCTGTCAAATAACAAAAGCCTTTTATCACACCAGGCACAATATTACAGCTTTGAATTGGTAAAATACCAACTCAAGCCAACCTGAAATGAATAAAAGCAACCCCTGACACAGTGTTTCGCTCTAATTAGAGCTCTTCAGAGAGGTATAGCTTCGTCCAGACACAAGGTAGCACCCAGTATTAAGTCAAAACAAAACCCTCTCAGGCATAGAGTGACGCATAAATTATGCAAAAAAGAAGGAGAGAACTCTGGGTAGGTCCCAGTTTAGGTGGAAAGCAGCTCCTGTTAGAGCACTCTCAACACCAGCGACACTCTAGATCTGCTCACCTCAAATGTCTGTTTTCTATCAAAGTTTTTAAGCATAGGATTAGACAGTGCTATCCATGCCGAGAGAGAAAATGACAAAGTCTTTCGCCATTTAAACAGCAAAGTCTTTAAGCATAGGACTAGTACAGTGCAGTCCTTGCCGAGCTGTCAAATAACAAAAGCCTTTTATCACACCAGGCACAATATTACAGCTTTGAATTGGTAAAATACCAACTCAAGCCAACCTGAAATGAATAAAAGCAACCCCTGACACAGTGTTTCGCTCTAATTAGAGCTCTTCAGAGAGGTATAGCTTCGTCCAGACACAAGGTAGCACCCAGTATTAAGTCAAAACAAAACCCTCTCAGGCATAGAGTGACGCATAAATTATGCAAAAAAGAAGGAGAGAACTCTGGGTAGGTCCCAGTTTAGGTGGAAAGCAGCTCCTGTTAGAGCACTCTCAACACCAGCGACACTCTAGATCTGCTCACCTCAAATGTCTGTTTTCTATCAAAGTTTTTAAGCATAGGATTAGACAGTGCTATCCATGCCGAGAGAGAAAATGACAAAGTCTTTCGCCATTTAAACAGCAAAGTCTTTAAGCATAGGACTAGTACAGTGCAGTCCTTGCCGAGCTGTCAAATAACAAAAGCCTTTTATCACACCAGGCACAATATTACAGCTTTGAATTGGTAAAATACCAACTCAAGCCAACCTGAAATGAATAAAAGCAACCCCTGACACAGTGTTTCGCTCTAATTAGAGCTCTTCAGAGAGGTATAGCTTCGTCCAGACACAAGGTAGCACCCAGTATTAAGTCAAAACAAAACCCTCTCAGGCATAGAGTGACGCATAAATTATGCAAAAAAGAAGGAGAGAACTCTGGGTAGGTCCCAGTTTAGGTGGAAAGCAGCTCCTGTTAGAGCACTCTCAACACCAGCGACACTCTAGATCTGCTCACCTCAAATGTCTGTTTTCTATCAAAGTTTTTAAGCATAGGATTAGACAGTGCTATCCATGCCGAGAGAGAAAATGACAAAGTCTTTCGCCATTTTGTTATTTGACAGCTCGGCAAGGACTGCACTGTACTAGTCCTATGCTTAAAGACTTTGCTGTTTAAATGGCGAAAGACTTTGTCATTTTCTCTCTCGGCATGGATAGCACTGTCTAATCCTATGCTTAAAAACTTTGATAGAAAACAGACATTTGAGGTGAGCAGATCTAGAGTGTCGCTGGTGTTGAGAGTGCTCTAACAGGAGCTGCTTTCCACCTAAACTGGGACCTACCCAGAGTTCTCTCCTTCTTTTTTGCATAATTTATGCGTCACTCTATGCCTGAGAGGGTTTTGTTTTGACTTAATACTGGGTGCTACCTTGTGTCTGGACGAAGCTATACCTCTCTGAAGAGCTCTAATTAGAGCGAAACACTGTGTCAGGGGTTGCTTTTATTCATTTCAGGTTGGCTTGAGTTGGTATTTTACCAATTCAAAGCTGTAATATTGTGCCTGGTGTGATAAAAGGCTTTTGTTATTTGACAGCTCGGCAAGGACTGCACTGTACTAGTCCTATGCTTAAAGACTTTGCTGTTTAAATGGCGAAAGACTTTGTCATTTTCTCTCTCGGCATGGATAGCACTGTCTAATCCTATGCTTAAAAACTTTGATAGAAAACAGACATTTGAGGTGAGCAGATCTAGAGTGTCGCTGGTGTTGAGAGTGCTCTAACAGGAGCTGCTTTCCACCTAAACTGGGACCTACCCAGAGTTCTCTCCTTCTTTTTTGCATAATTTATGCGTCACTCTATGCCTGAGAGGGTTTTGTTTTGACTTAATACTGGGTGCTACCTTGTGTCTGGACGAAGCTATACCTCTCTGAAGAGCTCTAATTAGAGCGAAACACTGTGTCAGGGGTTGCTTTTATTCATTTCAGGTTGGCTTGAGTTGGTATTTTACCAATTCAAAGCTGTAATATTGTGCCTGGTGTGATAAAAGGCTTTTGTTATTTGACAGCTCGGCAAGGACTGCACTGTACTAGTCCTATGCTTAAAGACTTTGCTGTTTAAATGGCGAAAGACTTTGTCATTTTCTCTCTCGGCATGGATAGCACTGTCTAATCCTATGCTTAAAAACTTTGATAGAAAACAGACATTTGAGGTGAGCAGATCTAGAGTGTCGCTGGTGTTGAGAGTGCTCTAACAGGAGCTGCTTTCCACCTAAACTGGGACCTACCCAGAGTTCTCTCCTTCTTTTTTGCATAATTTATGCGTCACTCTATGCCTGAGAGGGTTTTGTTTTGACTTAATACTGGGTGCTACCTTGTGTCTGGACGAAGCTATACCTCTCTGAAGAGCTCTAATTAGAGCGAAACACTGTGTCAGGGGTTGCTTTTATTCATTTCAGGTTGGCTTGAGTTGGTATTTTACCAATTCAAAGCTGTAATATTGTGCCTGGTGTGATAAAAGGCTTTTGTTATTTGACAGCTCGGCAAGGACTGCACTGTACTAGTCCTATGCTTAAAGACTTTGCTGTTTAAATGGCGAAAGACTTTGTCATTTTCTCTCTCGGCATGGATAGCACTGTCTAATCCTATGCTTAAAAACTTTGATAGAAAACAGACATTTGAGGTGAGCAGATCTAGAGTGTCGCTGGTGTTGAGAGTGCTCTAACAGGAGCTGCTTTCCACCTAAACTGGGACCTACCCAGAGTTCTCTCCTTCTTTTTTGCATAATTTATGCGTCACTCTATGCCTGAGAGGGTTTTGTTTTGACTTAATACTGGGTGCTACCTTGTGTCTGGACGAAGCTATACCTCTCTGAAGAGCTCTAATTAGAGCGAAACACTGTGTCAGGGGTTGCTTTTATTCATTTCAGGTTGGCTTGAGTTGGTATTTTACCAATTCAAAGCTGTAATATTGTGCCTGGTGTGATAAAAGGCTTTTGTTATTTGACAGCTCGGCAAGGACTGCACTGTACTAGTCCTATGCTTAAAGACTTTGCTGTTTAAATGGCGAAAGACTTTGTCATTTTCTCTCTCGGCATGGATAGCACTGTCTAATCCTATGCTTAAAAACTTTGATAGAAAACAGACATTTGAGGTGAGCAGATCTAGAGTGTCGCTGGTGTTGAGAGTGCTCTAACAGGAGCTGCTTTCCACCTAAACTGGGACCTACCCAGAGTTCTCTCCTTCTTTTTTGCATAATTTATGCGTCACTCTATGCCTGAGAGGGTTTTGTTTTGATATATATATATATATATATATATATATATATATATATATATATATATATATATATATATATATATATATATATATATATATATATATATATACATATATATATATATATATATATATATATATATTGGTTACCAATCTGCATTCACTCCGATCAAGGATGGCACTGACACCGTAAATTCAACTCAAGAAAAAGTTTTAATCCATAAAGCTGCTACAGACGCGTTTCAGCGAAAGCCTCCGCCTTGCTCACTTCATCTGCCATGAATGACGCTGTCAATTAAGTACACTCCAGCACATACACAGTTACCTCACTTGTGACTGGTTAATCGTTATCATGGTTACCAGTGATATGACGGTATTTTGACAAAAGACATAGAAGGGTCTAGCGCATGAAACTTACAGAATGTAAACGTAAATTCACACAAAATGCTACTCAAAAATAAACGATGAATGTGCATGTACAATTCAGTGCATATTGCCCCATACCAACGAAAAATAAATTACAGTTAAATAACGTAGATGCCTACCGAGTGGTATTACTGGTCACATGCACAATTTAAAAAAAGGATGTCTATGTCAGCATTCTCTAACTAGGAAGAGGAACCTCGGATCCAACACACGCGCTGTGAAACAATGCACATTCGTGTTACTCCCTTGTTACGGGTACAACACGCGCGTTGATAATGCATTATGTTTGAACAGAGGGTTTGATTAATGTATATTATTAAGTTAACATACGGTATATATATGCGTGTTCACAGAGATTCTCATTACAATTGCAGATGAATACGTATACCTCGTAACCATGCCACTTTTCTCATCCCGCCCTCTATTGCAAGATGTAAGAAGGAAAGTGTTTCAAACATAAACAATACATGAAAGGATACTCAAACGAGCCTCGTCTCCAAGTGGATTAAATTGACGTCTGAAACACTATATCTAGTGCAATATGTGGCTGAATGCACACAGTTATATACCCATAAGTCCTCTATATACATTACCCCCTGATTGATTACAAACATTAGTGTAGATACGGTAGGCCTCCCCTAGTAATGATGCAAGGTCATTATGTGCTAGAATTCAATAAAAGAAATTGTGCCTAAACGAAACAAAGTATTTACATAAGTGAAGTTACAGATGTTTGGGAGTGGGTTGGGTTAAGGGAGTGGGCTACGCTGGACTATATGTGTACTGTCAGTGCTTCGTCGGCATTTAATCCATTGGGGATCTTGGAATCCAAAAGGATTATGTATCTGGATTCCAAACGCCGTAGGGCCAATCTGCGATTTCCCCCTCTGATGTTTTTTGCGATACTGTCGATGACAAAATATTTGATGTCGTTGCTGTTGCCTGAGTGTGATTTGTTAATGTGTCTGGCCACCGGGTATGTTTCATCGTTGTTACTTATGGCTCGCAAGTGCTGTAGGATTCGGACATGGGCCGGATGTATGGTACTTCCTACATAGCATTTCCCGCATTTGCACACAAGGGCGTAAACTGCATACTCTGTTTTGCAAGAGTAGCAGCCTCTGATGATGTAGGGCTTATTTCTAAACGGGACTTTAACCTGTGTGGTGTTGATTCCTTGCTTACATGCTTTACATTTTGCGCACTTTTTGAACCCTTTCTGGCTATGCAACCATATAGGTGGCTTGGTTATGGTCGGTGCATTGCATACCAGCTGGTTGCGCATCGACTTGGCCTTCCTGAAAGTGATTGATGGGCTTCTACTACTCCAACGACCTATTACAGGATCATTCTGCACCAAAGGCCAATGTTTCTGTAAGATTTTTCTCATATGGTTGTGGTAAGCGTTGTACCCCATTATCATCCTGGGGATGTTCGGTAAGGACTTGCTTTGTTTCTCCTTTTTATCTTTTTTGTCTGCAAACAGGAGATCCCTCCTGTTTACATCCTTACATTTAAGGTCTGCCTTTGCTAAGGTTTGAGGGCTATAACCTCTTTTGCTAAGCCTCTCAAATAAATTGGATTTGGCTTTGTTGGCACCTGCCTGAGTGCTGCAATTTTGGGTCATGGGTAAACATTCTGCGTACGGAATGGATTCTTTTAGTTTGACCGGATGGAAACTTTGTGCATGAAGCACAGCGTTTCCCGCTGTTGGCTTCCTGTATGTTCTTGTTTGGATTTTATTTTGATCTACATACAGTTCCAGATAAAGAAATTGGATTGTTTCTGTGCTGGTAGAGAATGTAAATCTCAAGTTGAGGGTATTCTCATTAATGGCAGCTGAAAATGCTTGAGCGCTCTCCTCAGACCCTTTCCATAGGATAAAAATATCATCTATGTAGCGCTTATAAATTATCACATTTTCACCCATGCTTGCTGTCTGGGTTATAGCCAATACTTGCTCCTCCCACCAGCCCATATGCAGATTAGCATAGCTGGGGGAGAAGCAAGTACCCATGGCCGAACCTTGTAGTTGTTTATAATGCAATTGATCAAATATAAAGGTGTTATTGGTTAAGCACCATTCTACCATCTGTAGTAACATAGAGGTGTGTTGGTACAATGTAATGGGTCTTTTGTTGAGATAATTGTGGAGTGCTTTGAGCCCATCTGTGTGTCTGATGCTTGTATATAGCGACTGCACATCAAGAGTCATGAATACATACTCCTCATTCCAATTTAAGTCATACATTTTATATATATTTTTTTTAAATAACAGGACAGATACCAGGCATAACTGGGATCAGGGCGCAAGGGGGAGCATACGCGAGATGAGGTATTTTACCAGACTATCAGTTACTGGTACTACCTCCATCAAATTATAATTCTCATAGGTAGATACTGCAAAATTTCCAGAACAAAACACCTTAGAAAATTGGTATGTAAAAGAAGATGAGAACCAAAAGACTCATGAGCCTCCAGCATTGGTGGACCCAATGCAAAAGGGACAATACTTAATTTCCTGAATTATCTTCTGTTTCTGGGCACCAGGTAAAGTTTGGGGTATCCCATTAATATCTTTTAGCAAGTCCGTTTTTCTAGGAGTTAATGTATTGAGTTATTTAAAGTGGAATAGATTGTCACCGAAGAAAATCTGGGGATTTCTTCGGAACGTCCCTGAAGGTGTTGGGCAAGTTGAAGAGCATGGCAACTCTTAAGCCCCTTAGGCCTTGAGATTTAATACGTTTGAGTAGCTTCTTTTCCTTGGCACAGTGGCGGCTGCCACCAAGTAGCATGGATGAGGCAGGGGGCAGGGAAATAGAAAAATACATTAAAAAAATTACTTACCTTGCTGTCATACCGTGGCCTTGCGTTGTCCTCTTCTGTTCCAGCTTAAAGAAGGAAGCACAAACAGGCTTTCCTAACCAATCAGAATTCTGCAATGCAGCACAGTGATTGGTCTGAGTACCATGGTTTGGCGCTTAGACAGGCATAGGGAGCCTGTGCGTGTTCCCCACCAGGCTGTGAATTACAGCCTGGTGGGGAACATGCAAAGTGCACCTGACTGTTTGGCCGGCCCAAGACGACCGGCCAAACAGTCATGGGCACTTAAGTACCTACCACTCCTTCCCTTGTTGGCAGTGGCACAGCCAAGCCCCTATCCGCCCCGAAACTGGAAAAATAAAATGATAATAACAATGCTATTATCATTTTATTCTTCCTTTATCCACTGCTCAAAATGCAGTGGGGTGATGCTCTTTCACCTTAGCAGAGGAGCCGCTGCTGCCTTGGGTTGCTGTACTTCAGAAGTGTAAATATTGCAGTGCAAATGCTAATATGTTTTTGACTGCCCTGGTAAGACTAAGCTTTCTATTATCCTGCAAGTATGTCAGGACACTCAAATATGGCTAAAATTTGACTGAGGACTCTCTTTAAACATGCATGCATCATTTCATGTAATGGTATTTAGTCTGCTCAGTTTATGTCTAGTCACCTCATCATTTCTAGGTTTATAGCATTTTATCAGCAGATTGATTATTTGGTCCTTCAACAAATCTTCTTTCTATGTGCTTTTTATCCAGTTATGCCCAGCTCTTCTGCTTTGATTATAATGGCACTCATCAATTTCATCATAATGTTGCCATTTTGAATTGTACCCTCCTGAAGAGGTTAATGGTGTTCTCTTCAGGGCATACCTCATTGGGCAGCTTTTATCATTAAGTCCCAGATCACACCGCTGTGTGGTTATAACTAACAAGTTAAGCAATAGTAATAGTTCCATTCATCAGTCACAGATGAAGGTGCTTAAGTGGGTAACAGAGAACTCAAAACCCTAAAGTTCTGGAACATAATCCGGGGATCACTTTACATGGAACACGATTAACAGGCTTTCTCACAACTTTGTGACAGCAATGGCAGCAACATACATTTAGTTCAACGGTGACACTGGATGAACAATTGGAGCAGATTTACAAGCTGAAAAATCTTAAATACTTCGAATATATTGAAACGGCACATGGTATCTGAAGAATTACCGGGCAAGGAATAGCACGGAAATCTTTATGAATTATTACAAGTTATTACATAACCATTTAAACAGGGATGTGTTTACTAGCCTCAAAAAATAACTGAAGCATATCAGAAGGAATTAGAAGCGCCAAATCTTCTATGTAGAGGTAAATCATTCGATAATGGCAACAGAAATGAAAGGCGTACACAGAAATCAAGGTAATGTAGAGGGAGCAGGTTCAGCCAAGATATTGTTCAGAACCACCCAATTTTACTACTAAGTCAGGACATGGCAGTATATTCTAAAATACTTGCATATTGATTCTGTTTAATGATAAGGGACCATAGTGCACCTTGACCAGCTAAACGTTATTATTTGGTAGCACTTCAAGCCCATGACAAGCACTGCAGTTAGTGTACAAACAAGTTGAGCAAATCAGAGGAGCTCTAAGTAGCAATTGTAACAGAGGACACCAAGATGGATTTGATGGAGTAAAAACTGAAAGATGTATTGGAAAAATTTAATTTTTATACAAACATCCAGGCACACGTAATGTTAGAAGAGAGTACATTATCATCCCCTTTTCAAACTTTAGGAGGTGCACGCAGGTGTGTTCCTTGTTGACATTGTTAGTTACACTGCGCATTGAATCATTGGAGGAACATCTGAGGCAAGATAGAAAGAAACCCTTATTTATGTTTAAAGAAGTAGTAGTGAAGGCCAAATTCTGGGCAGATGATTTGTATGTTTGACCGTCAGGGGTCTCGCTCCTTTTGATCCCATACCTGGAGGCCAGCCTCTCTGGAAACTCCTCCTGTCCAGGTTCTCTACAGGTCAATATTCAGTGGGCTGTTGCACCCACATCCTAATTTACAAGGTTTGGAAACTACTGACCCGATTTCCCCAGTAGAAAAATCCAGTCAATGAAATCAGCTTGGAAACAGACTGAAATGTAGCCCAATCCTGTTTTCTGTGTCCAACCCCTTTTCAAGGCACAGGGTTAGCATCTTATGCTCACCACTGTCAAGCAATGTCCTTTCCTTCGCTCTACACTTCCTGACTCCCCACCCCGTCCTGCACCAGCTCCCGCGCAAATTAACGACCTGCTGAGTGCAGGTAGTACATGTATTTTTTAATTAACATGAAAAAGGAAATACTGTGCTTAATTCCATCCAGTAAAACTGCATCAGCACAGTTATTCCCTAATCCTTATGGATTACTTACAGTACTGTTTTTACTGGTCCAGAGCTATCACCCCACCAGTACCTCGAAACTCATAATCAGGTCCTATGTGAGGATCTTAGCATTGAGGTACTTGTGCCAGGAAATTGGATGTATACAATTTTTTACCAATTTCATATAGAGGCTCTTAATAGACCAAGGAATGTTATAAACGTTTATCCATCAAAACTTATTGTGTGCATTTGTTTTGGTTTCCTGTCGGTTTGGCATTACAGAATCCATAAAATCTATTTGCAAATACAGTATTGAACAAAACTCTAAACTCGTATTAATATATTCCTTCATTATATAGTTAATTATGAAAAACACTTTGGATATCAGAAGGATGGAATTCTAAATTGACATTAACGTATTTTAAACTCAAGACCCCAGATAATCATAGGTTTCAGCAGCGAGATTTCAACCTCATGTAGTAGTTTTCGCTTGCCTAGCCATGGGCGGCATACATAGTTGCTGATCATATTAAGAAAATTAGATTTTTACCTTTTCTTCTTCATCTATGCTTCCTTGAAACTCTTTTCTTCAGTTCAGTTTTTTCCCAATCATGTTTCTTTTCCTTTTTGACTATTCTTGTTATCATTTGACATGAAGATGTTTTCCAACTTAGAAATATATGCGTTTCCTCTTATGGAAGGGGGTACCCCATCTAACTTAACTGACACAATCTTGTTTGTTTAGAGACTGGTTCTAAACGAATCTCTGCTTTACCCCTGACATCTGCATTAGTCAGTTCCCAGAAAAATGTTAGTTAAATTTAAGCTGTACAAACCTTTTTAAAGTCAAGAATATAGCACAAAATGTTCAAATCAATAAAGAAAATGAGTGGAACATTTAATGTGCAAAGATTCAGTACACGGTTGATAGTGACCAAGGTGCGATTTCAGGCTGAAGTCAGGCAGGCCAGGTGGGTCACAGTGGGCAACATTTTGATATTATGATTTAGTTTATTAACTTGAGCTCCATGTCCTCCAGCTGGGCAATGTATGAGGCTGAAGCCGATGAGGTTCCATCTGAGTCCAATAGGCTAATGTCAAGCTCCTGCTGAAGTCATTGGCTCTTGCACCAAATGCTCAGAGCAGGATAAAGAAGGATTCTGTAGCTGTTGAGATATTTGTGCCACTCATGTAGATTTGCTGCCTCACCCTAGTCCAAGGATGTAGTCACTGTCTTGGTTTTTCAAACCCTCCAGTTGGGCAAGGCTGGCACCTTCAGCTGTACCTGGTTCCAAAAGCTCAGATACTGTTAGAAATGGGAGGTCTCTAGTTGGCAGAGGTATGCACCTTTGTCCAAGTAGGGACCCTTGCTTCATGTCAGGATAAGGGAGTTACACACTTTAGATAACCCTTGCTCACCCCCTTGGTAGTTTGTCTGGAACAGACAGGCTTATCCCAAAGTCAATGTGTAAAGTATTTGCACCAAGGCACACAGCAACCTAGTGAAAATACTACAAATGGACATCAAACCAGTTTGGAATAATAAAGAATCTTTATCTAAACCAAACAAGACCACAAAGGCAGAAATCCAACATACATCAAAATATGACTTTTAAAAGATTTCAAGCAATTCTGTCCATAGAAAACTATGGATGCATGACTTTTACTCAAAAGTTCCTCAAATGCATCAAAATCTACAATGCAAAACAGCAACAGAGAGGCGAATCATCGAAAACCACAGTGATACATCAGTTCCGAAGTCATTGGGGAGGTGATATGACAGTTTTGCTGCACACAGGAGAAGTGATGCATCGAATCCGGACTGTAAGCGTCAGTGATGCGTTGATTCCAAGATGTTTCTGGTCTGCAGGCAATGCGCTGGAAAACTTGCCACACAGCTGCAATGGGTGGAAATCTGGGTGCACCGGAAGCCGAGGTGGCAATGGCAAACATGCACTGCATTGATTTCTTCAGCCATGGTCCTACAATGTGTTGATTCCTTCACCTGCGGCCTGCATTGGAGTCAGTGCAACGATCTCGGACTTCAGAGATCATTGAAAAGGACTCGTTGTGATGTGGATTTTTCAGCCTCTGGCAGGCGCTGCATTGATTCTTCGGCTGCAGGGCGGTGGAGCGGGGACATGTCTCTCGCTTGGCCGTGCTGCTTCAGAAAAACAGGTGCTGTAATGTGATGTGCCAATTTTCTTGATTTCTTCAAGCTTTCTCAGCTCTTAGCAGCCTCCCGGGGCCTAGAACTGGAATAGGCACCTCCTGGCAGGTCAGAACTACCACCAGTGGAGTTCAAGGAAGCTAGTGGTGAAGTCTTTCTGTCCCTGAGACTTCAGACTGGAGGCAAGCCCTTGGAGGTTCTTCACAAGCAGGTTCACAGCAACGTTTCAGGCTTTGTTCTCTGCTTGGCATACGCAGCAACAGCAGGCCACCCTGCCTAGCCATACAAAGCAAAGGGGCAGTACTCCTCCTCACAGCTCTTCAGTCCATCTCCTTGGCAGAGGTTCCTCTTGATTCCAGAAGTAATCTAATGTTCTGGGGTTTCAGGTCTAATATTTATACCCTATATTGTCTTTGTAGTCTTTGTTGCAAGAGTCTCTAAGCTCAGTAAAAAACTAGTTCTGTCTTACCTAGTCCAGCTTTACTACAGGAAGCACAGACAGCACTGTGCAGAGCAGACACAGCCTATTCACATGCAAGTGAAAACTCCTCCCACCATTCTAAATGCAGAAAGCCTGGCCCTCGGTTGCTTGTGTTCGGATGTACGGCATCACGACGCATACTTTTACAACGCGTGCCGTTACAACGCGGTTTTTTTCAACGCAAGTCGTTACCACGACTTGCGTTGGAGGGTGTGCGGACTTAGGAATTTTCTAATTTACTATTCCAACACCAGCCTACATATAGTAGGGAAGGTGTTGGATAGTAAATTAAAAAATTCCTTGTCCTGCCGCGCCCTCCAGCGCAAGTCGTGGTAACGACTTGCGTTGAAAAGACCGCGTTGTAACGGCACGGCGGTGTAACAGCCGCGTCGTAAAGGCTGTTCACCCTTGTGTTCTGGTTCAGGGAGGACCTGGCATACCAGTTCAGCCTGAATGGTTCCCACTGGAGCAGGGTCAAGACTGATTTCCATATGTTTGGTCCAAACTGAGGTGGCTTGGTGTGTAAAATAGCGATGGACTGAGATGCAGGCCGAGTAATTACTTGTGGCTGAGAATAATTGAAGCATTCCTTTTATCACTTTTTAAAATACTTTTGTTCTCATAAAAGAAGGACTGATTGTGTATTGTAATACCACCTTAAATCTATAAATGTTGACAGAACATGTTAAGAAAATCACATAAGTTGGAGCATATAGGTAGCGTAAGCTGACAGGACCAGTGTGAGATTAAATTCCTGTTATCTATTACTTTAAAACAATTATGGAATGTGAATTATATCATGCCTCAGCCCACCTGAAGTGTAGTCCAAATGCATACAATTTGTGCAGTCTGAAAGCAAATCCTAATGAAACAAATTCTGCTGGCATGCATTTCTCCCAATAGCGGCATTTTTCATCCCAGTTTGGAAGTATGTCCCGGGCAAACATTGACCACTTAGCTAAGGTGGGTATTTGAGCAGTGGCAGGAAAAGATGGCATCACAAAGGAGTAGAGCAGCAGCCTTCATGTTCAAATGAACGTGACATGAATATATCTAAAAGACAGAAGTATTTCATCCAGAAAGGCATCTTAGACCTCTGTCCCTGCCCACAGCAGGAGTGGAAGCTGTTGCCAGATCATGAAGAAGCAGTGGTTTATCATTTATGTAAGTCTGTATCTGTTGATTGTGATAAGGCCAGGATTGGGCCTTTTGAAGCCACCAATGGATAAAAAATGACACTTCACCAACAACACCAAATTCCGACTGTATTGTCTGAAGCCTCAAGAACTTCTGCATTCCACTTGAAGCCTTAAACCGAACTACTCTCTACGGGATAGATGACTTCCTTTTGACTGCCTCAGACTGAAAAGGGGCTCCATCTTTTGTAAGAAAAACAGCTGCCCTTTAAAGATTGGTCTACCCTGGAACTTGATGGAGGCTTCACTTGAGAGAAACATGAACCATAGAAGGTTTATGGGATGTCTGAGAGGCGTGGGAGGGACCAGGAGTGATATTTCTAAAGTGCACAAGAAATTGTGACTCTTTGCAGTAGCAGATAGTGGCAGAGAGGTCTAATACACCATTTGAGCTGTTACTGGAGTCCCACCACAGAAGAGAACCTGGAAAAATGAAAGCGTTTAAGTATACTAGCATGGAATATTACTGGGACAGAACAGTATGTTGTTTCTTTCTTGTTTTAAGTGTTGGTGGATAAGAAGTTTCTAGTGGTCGTTTATAGATCGTGACTTTTTTTTAACACCGCTGTTTCTATGGGTTTTGTTGACATTTTAGTAAAAACAACGATATCTCCATTTTCCTTAATCGTAACCATTTTGTGACAATGTGCATATGACACTCCTTTCACTTCCTTTTCTAGTGTTATTTGGTACTGCTTGAACCCATCATGCATTGCCTCGGGTCACGGGCACCAGGCGTTGACCAAAGTTTCTCAGTGAACAGATGTAGACTCTAACCAGACAGTATTTTATTAATTTGGTAAGGTGCCAAATTAATACATAAACGTTACCATATATTGGGAACAGGGTGGGGAAAGAGCCGAAAATAAACACCCCACCAATGTATAAGAAAAATTGTGTTGATGATTTAATTATGCATATAGTTGAAGAATGGACATGTCAGTGAGATAATGGCACTGGAACTCTTAAGGGAAATTAACAAAGCTATCATTTATTTTATTTTGATTGCAATTTGGCACTTATGTAGCAGACAAACTTCCATCAGTATGACAGACTAGCACTATGGGTAGAGTGAATGTGATTTGATTATGTGGTTTTATAAAGGTAAATATGTTTCAGCACCCACAGACCTAGCGATTTGAATATTGCACCCTCTTGAGACGTGTCTTAGAAAAAGCATAGGGAAATGCTTTTTAAAGTCTTTTGAAAAAGCTCATTTTTTTATTATTTGGTAGTTATTGCTGTGTGCATGTTATACCAATAATTACAGGTAATGCTGCAAAGCAGCATTTTCAACATTCATTATTTTACTAAGAGGCAAATAGCTAGAAGGTCACTAACATACCTTAGGTCCACGTGGCCCAATTACTCCCGGTACGCCAGGTGATCCCTAAAACACAATTCTATGTTTAGTTTAAAAAAAAACTTTCAACACATATTATTCACAAGTATGAATATGAAAGTCCTAAATGTTTTAAAAAAGTCCCGCAATACAAATTTGCATTTAATTGAAATGTCACCGCCCAGTTCTCTTGCACACCAGCAATATTCCAAGTATTGTACAAAAATATAATCAAGTTAAAACAGAATGCTTCATAACATGAACAAACACATACTGAAATCTGCAGTAAGAGGTCATCTTTTCACATGTATATCATTTTGGCTACTGCCAATGTAGGTATCATTATGTACATGTGAGTTGCTCTACGAAATTTGAAATGTAAAATAGGAAATGTGGGAGTGAGAACAGCACACAAGTAGATAGGGCCCAATACATATTGAAAATGTCTCACTAAGTTATATTACCCTCATTTGTATGGGACAGTACCATTTTCGTAATCTGAGCATTCCTTATTCAACAGGAATCCTCATTAACTGAATTCAAGGTGGTATATATCGTCATTGTGTTTTTCTAGAGAAGTCTGGTGGTTTACTTCTTCTCATCTCCTGGTGATAGCGGAGTCCATGGTTCTCCCTTTTGAATACCCTAAGTATGCAATAGCACCACTTGCACAACCACTCGAAGATATACACAGGCACTAACACACCCACTCACAGACCTACACAGGCACTCACAGGCCAACAGAGGCACTCACACATCTACTCAGACACTCACACATGCACTCACGAACCCAATCAGGCACCCACACACTCACTAATGCACTCACACATGACTCACAGATCTGCACAGTCACCCACACACTCCATCTCAAAGGTGACAGATTACATTTAGGATTGAAAAGTGAAAACACCGTAGAAATCCGCTGAAAAAACACAGGTTATAGGAACGTTATAGTTAGACTCAGATTTCCCTCGTACAAAACCATTGAAACTCAGCAGTAATAGTTACCTGAGCTAACTATAATTTATGCCCCAGGAATGAACTGCTTATGACCTCAGATATTACATCACTCATGAAATGGTCCATGACATCACTGATGTCATCATCCACAGAACCACTCACACCCCCGTACAACCTCTTGTACGCCCAATCAGATACCCACACAGTCACATACCCATTCACAGACCCATATAAGTACTCATGCATCCACTTATTCTCACACACTCACTCACTCATACAGCTTTAACCCAAGATTTAGAAGCTCTACTTTTACGTTAAACCACAAAGACACCTACTCATAGTCCTGGACACCTTTTAGACCCAGTCTTTATAAATCTGAACAACCTTACCACCTCCCAAACAAGCTAGGCGTTCATGCTCCAAGATCAACATAAAAGAATGGAAGGATGGTCTCACTGAATCTGATCCCACTCTAAAGGGTGACAAGATAGAAAGATAACTCATTTGAGAAATGGCTAAGCAATACTCTTGAGCCTCTAGTCCCCTGTAAAGTTCCTAAACTAATCATAAAAAAGACAGGACCCATTGTACACTCCAGAGCTGACTAAAGGGAAAGAGAATGGAGAAGGGCGTATAATAAAAACAGCAAAAACTGCAATAGAATAGCTATAAAAAAAACTGCAAACAAGCCACAAAGCAGGTCAGAATTGCCTACCCCATGGAGAAAATAGAGACTGCCCCCAACTCGTCCAAGGAATTTTTAAGGAAGTCAACAACCTCATGAATCTTCCTTCATGTTCCACGGGCCAACTGCCTTCAAAAGAACGGTGCAACATTCTTGCAAGCTATTTATTAATAAAATTAAACTATCTTGGATCTCCTACCACCAACCATCATACCGAACATTAAAACTCAGGGAAGGGAGAGATCAGGCCCCATCTTGTCGGCTTTCCCTGCTTTGAGCCACAAAACTATGGAAGCCACTCTTAAAGCAATCAAATCAGGATCTCCTTTGGACCTGGCCCCTCCTGATATGTAAGGGCCAGGTGTCAATTCTTTATTATCCATCCTTATGGATATTCTGAACCACTCACTCCAAACTTGCCATATTCCCCAAACATGGAAACACACAATGTAAAGCTGCCCCGAAAAAATGCTACTGCTAATCCCCACCTCACAGATAGCTACAGACCCAACTCCCTGCTTCTGGTAGTGCATAAATTACTAGAAAAGCATGCTAATAAACATCTGTCCAGTTTTTTGGATGTCCTCCACCCCACCCAGACAGGTTTCAGATCAGGTTGTGGTACAGAAACTGCACTGCTGGCAGTGACAGAGGAACTCCACGTTATCTACGACCAAGATGATTCAGCTGCAATGATAATGATGGACCGATGTGCAGCTTTTGATACAGTATCACACATTATGCTAATCCAGAGGATGATGGAAGTTGGCATTACTGGGGAAGCCATCAAGCCGCTGGTAGCCTTCCTGGAGAATAGGAGCTTCCAAGTATCTGATGGTCCATTTTTTCATCTCTCCACCATCTGCAGTGTGGAGATCCACACTTTTTAATTTGTGCAGTCTCCCCCTTGCAGAAAGTGTACAGTATTACCATCTCGCATTAGTGTTGTATGCAGATGATATGCACATCATTACTGCCCTCACACCTAATGTCAGCCGAAACTCCACCCAACTCAGTTCATGTCCTAGGGAGGTCATAGACCGGATGTCTGCAAGCAGCCTGAAGCTTAGCTACAACAAAACGGAGATACCCGTGGTAGGCAACAACAGCCCAATGTGGCGGGAATTGTCCTTGCCAAAAAAACTAGATGAGCTACCAGAACCCGCCAAAGCAGTAAAAAGTCTAGGAGTCTAGATAGATGACAAGCTCATGATGGAGACTCAGGGCAAAAAATTTGGGCGGTTCCTGCTTTGGTATCCTGAGATCTCTTGTTAAGCTACTCTAAAGACTATGAGAGATTGGGATCGATGTGTCTGCCCTGGCCTGGTTAAAGGATTTCCTGAAAGGTAGAATACAGGATGCCTCGCCAGGAACTTTCAAAGCCAGGCCCAGGCTGGTCAATAAAAGGGTCCTTCAAGTCTCTTGTCTGAGCCCTACATTATTTAATTTGTATCTGGCACCACTGGCGGGCCAAAGTAGTCAGAGCATATGTTTTTGATATCTTATCATATGCTGATGACACTCAGCTGGTCATTTTCTTTGATGCGGATCTTGACAAAGTGAAGGACGGCTTTTCAGTTGCAATGAAGGCTATCACTGAGTGGCAGAGATCATTCTGTTTGGGAAACTCAAGTCATATGGATTCTGGAATGCTGGCCACCAAAGTTAGGCAAGGCCTAACTCCTAGCAAGGTAGTAAAAAACCTTGGACTCAAGGTAGACCATGAACGTAACATCAATGCACAAATTCTAACTACAATTGGTACTTGCTGCCATATGCTATGATTGCTGGAGAAAGCTTTGCCATTCCTCCCTCTGTCTGTCAGACAGACCTTGCAACAAGCTCTTGTTGTGAGCCAGCTGGATTATGATAATGCTCATTGCCTGCTGCCAATGAGTCACTATTGTCGAAATTGCAGGCCATACAAAATATGGCAGCCTGGTTGATCTGCAACCGACAGCCCGGAATGGCCTCCACTCCTCTCCTCCCTTAAAATCTTTACATTGGCTTCAAGTAAGGAAAAGAGTATGGTTCAAAATTTTCTGTCTACCCTATAAAGCTCTGCAGGACAAAAGTCCTAAGTACTTTTGTCAGAGACTGAAACAATATCACCCCACTAGGAATTTGTGTTCCAGTGAGAAGGAGTTATTGGCAGACTCTCGTATTTGATGTTTTAGATGTGACAGATCTTTCTCTTACTTGGCTCCCACCCTCTGGAACAAACCACCATTCATAGTTCAAACCTGTCCTGACTATGGCAAATTTAGGAAAGCATTAAATTCGCCACTGTTTTAGAATTGATATTTTGCGTCCTACCTTTTGTATTGAATGTTGCACCAAGATACCCTGGTTGAGGTGATTCGATGGCATTATAAGATCAAATCATTCATTCATTCACAAAAGTCTTACAGATGTTACCGATATCCACCAGAAGGGTAGTGGTACAGAGTCTAATAAAGTCACGGCTAGACTATGATAACTTCCTCTATTTAGGAAGTCCTAAATATGTGAAATTAAAAGGCTCCAAGTGCTGCAGAAAGCCACTGCAAGAATACTGCTCAAAATACCCAAGCACCAATCCACAAGACCAGCCCTATCAGCCCTTCACTGGCTGCTAGTCCAAAGGAAAATTCACTTTGAGCATCGCTCATCAGGCCATCCACAGTAAAGGCCCACTCATCATCTGGAACTTACTGACTCCATCTGTTCCAGGGAGGTCTCTGCGATCTAGAAACTAGGGACTCCTGTCATTGCCCAATATCAAAAGAGGGAGTAGCGAAGACCGCTCCTTTGTGTACATTGTATCTGTACTCTGGATGCACTTCTAGCCTCTCCCAGAAGTCAGAAGAAGCATTCTTCAGAAAATCTTTCAATAATACACCTTCTCCTAAAGAGCAGAGTTTTAGTCAATTGGTTCATCATGGTAGCTCGGTGAGGTTGTTGTAACAAGTGCTGGGGGAACCGGTCGTGTAGCCATACACTATATAGAAATTACTGAATTGAACTGAACTTATGTTAGGAACCTGTAGTAGTTGAGATAACAGTTTTATGTACAAATTCAGTCTTCTGCTCTGGAATGTGAATGATCCTAAAGCTATCTTTTTCAGCAGAATGTCTCCCACTTGAATATTCTGTTAGCTAAGTGAACATTCTTGTTCTTTATTTGAACTGTGCAATCTTCACAGGCAGCTATTATGGAAAAAAGACATAGTGGTTGCTGGGTTGATAGTGTAATGAAGCTTGTCTCAGGTACTGGCTCTGTAGCTCCTCTGTAGACATCGACCAGCAGGCAGCCAATCAAAATTCGGTATTTTGGGTAGTATAGAGTAAGTAGTCAGATTTACAATGGGCTTTACAGAGTGGGTGAGTTAGAGAGTGTATCAGGTCCAAAAAAAACAAAATGGAGGCAGAGGGAACAGATGTTGTCTGCCTCCTCCATTATAAAGCCCCTTACATCAGAGCCGGCTCTAGGGCAGTGCGATCAGTGCCACAGCACCAGGCTCTGACTTGGAGTGGGAGCACCATGCTTATTGTTTTAAAAGCACCGGATGCCATGCTCCTTGTCCAAGCAATTTTCAGGCATCAATAAAAATGTCACGATAACTCCGGTGATTAATGTTCTTCGTGGACAGAAACCGTGCTTTGTCTGGTAGAGGTAGTTTTGACTCATCATAGTGCAGAAGGTTAATATGCCTGCTTCATAGAATGTGTCCCATTAAGATCTCAAAGTGCATACACTATGAATAGTTCAATGGGTTATCGCTTTTGTCAGAGAGATACTTTTGTTACTTGCAGTTTAAAAGTTAAAATCCTAATATAGAGCAGTGAGTTATTAACAGTCATCAAAGAGCTGCCTGCATGCAATCTGCAAGGAATATATTACAGCTACATGTTTTTTGCCAGTCTTTCCTTTGACTAATACTGCAAAAAGGGTTCATTTGGGTAGAAATCAATTCTATAATCCCCTAACAATGGTGTTACATTTTGAATTCAGAATTTGTGCTTTTCCAGAACAAGGGCTCCTAAACTATACAGCCTACCAGTATGGATGACCTGTGACTCCTACACCTGTTAGGCCTCTGTCTTATGTAACATTTCATTTAAACAGATTTACACATGCATGGTTGTATCTGTGCAAGGTATGTGGGATGTAAAGTGTTCTGCCACCTTACACTGGTGTGAGTGACGCTATAAAACTAAATGAATCTAAGAGACAGTGGTTACGGAGACTTGGGGGCATTGTCAAATGGTGGTAGTGAGGGTATCTGTGGTGAGGTTGTCATAGGGGGCGCCAACAAACATTGTCGCACAGGGCGCCACCAGTACTAAAGCTGGCTCTGCCTTACATCCTTGATGGGATGGTCAATAGGACCATGAAAAGGCACCACAAGGGATGAATGATTTAACATGAACCTTTATTGTCAGCCATTTACAACCTGACCCTTATCCGTAGTGTAGAATATAGTCATATCATCACTAGTATCGGTGAATGTTACAGGACTTTGCAAAGAGCTGTGCACAAAATGGCTAAAAACACTGAATTGCCACCCAGAGAGTAATGAATGTGGAAGTAATAGTAGAGGAAGTGGAAAAAGCCACAACATCTATAGATGGTGCTGTAAATGGATATAAAACAGTAAGTTTTAAATTATGGGCCTTTAGAAAGCAAAAAAGACGATGGGCCTAACTAATTAACTGGTCATTTGCTTCACAAAACTCTGTGTCTTATAAGGCATGCTGAGATTTGAATATACATCTTACTCCTGATGTGATACATCTTACTCCTGATGTGTTGTCTATTCTCTACCATGAGCTACCAGCTGTAACTTCCTAAAGCAGTCCTGATGTCTAAGGTTGTCCAGTGATGCTATAATCTGTAGAAGAATAAGCATTATCATAGGAATAATTTCCCCAGTAATCTTTCTCTTCTCGCTTCATCCAATATCAGATTTTCTATTTAAAAAAAGGATAAAGAACTGTATCTCTAATCTCCGTTTCACTTCTTTCAAACTAGTCTACATCATACAGAGTTTTATCACAAAAAATCTCCTTTTCCTTTCAGATTTCAAATTGATTGATTGGATTTAGAGAAGGTTACTCCTCTACTAGATGGAGTCAGAAATGTGTTGGTTAAATGTTATTGATGCACAGATTTCAATTAGTCCTGGTGGCAACAGCTTCTTTATTCCTCTTTGTATATACATTCTAGGCAGCATACAACATATAAAACTGTCCCTTTTGTATGTTTTCTTCAGGGGCTAGCACTGAGACAGGACCCAGCTTTCTCAATGCCTTTAAAGAATGCTTTGACTAGGAGGAGGCGTGTGCGTGACTGGCACTCAAGACTGTTGTCAGTCAATAAATGGGTTTATGTTTACAAATTCCCAGAAGAGCATCTAGCATATTGTCATGCAGGAAGCACTGTTAGTGTTATTTTCTTGAAACCAAAACATCTAACTGGCAGTACCAATTAATTTGATGATTTGTTGTATAGATCACACAAGCTAACTACAAACTCTATCATACACACCTATTCATGCCTATCAGACCTATGTATGCTTATCCTTGCACACCTGGTTGAACTGGTCCATGTGCTGTCAATCTCAGGATTAAACCAATCATCTGCAACTTGCAAATGTCTCAAACCAAAGCCAGACACATCAAAATGAACATGAGCAGATCATCCCTGAACTTAATAGTGACTGGTTACATACAAAGTCCAATTCAAATAATGGTAAATCTTCCACAAGGCCCTATAAAAGAGAGTTCCAGTCTATCAAACCAAGATCTTTTGAAGTACCAGCCTACCAGGAATTTGAGGTTGGCCTCCTTCAACCTGCTTACCATCCAATCTACCATAGTTTGTAGCACTATCTCTCCATTGACAATACTCTGCTTTCTGTCACACCATTCCTGTTCACCTTTTACTCGAACAAGACTTGATTAAATTCTGAACGTTTTGAAAACTATGTGTTCTAGAGTGCCTTGATGGACAAGTATGCATTTAAGTCTTTATTACCTTATTTGTTACCATTTGGCTCTTTTGTTCCTCCTTACTGGAATATCCTGTTACTGTACTTTGCAAAGCTGGAAAGTGGTAATAGGTGCTTCACACAAACTAAGAATTAAAAATCCAAAGGAGCCAAAACAAGGCAAAGACCTCTTTAGTCGTGTTTCGCAGACCATCTACTTTGATATCTCAAAGTTGCTCCTTTGATCCCTGATCTATAACTTTTTTCCCAGCAATTGCATCGAAATTAAATTTTTCTGAATGCAGCCAATGCTACGTACAGGGTAGCTGTATTAAACAAATATCTGCATGATGGGCGATATCAACTCCTTGAACCATATTGCAAATTCATTTACAGATGGATATGCAAAATATCTTAATTTTTTACAAACACTACAAATACTGAGAGCCTCACCTCTATGTCATTTACAGTTTGAGCGAAAAGAGCATACCTCGTCCTTAGACGTACAATGCACACTGCTGCATTGGACTGTTAGGTTTACAAACCCATGCTATAGAAGTATATTCATTTATTGATGTAAAGGCATTTGTTCATCACTTCATGTATTTATTTATTTAGTCATGCCTTCATAGATACTCATTTTTTCATTCATTCTTTGAATATACATATTGTCTGATATAAATCACTTCTTTAAGCAACTCACAAAGTGCCTAGGATGTCTCACTTCTATGAAGATTACTTACAGGTACGCCTGGTAGGCCTTCTCCTGGTGGTCCAGGATCACCTTTAGGACCGTAAGGTCCAGGAGGTCCTCTCTCACCACCAGCCTCTCCCTGGAAAACAAGAGAAATATTTTAGAACTATCAGTTTAGGATGATCCTAATGATAATATATTTGTCCACTGTCCATTCTGGAGACAACATAAAAAATTTGAGATTAAATTAGAGCATTTTTAAAGAAAATGAACACATTTACAGGTATAACAAGCATGTCATACAGGCATCTGAAGTGGTTTTATTTGGCCAGAACACAAAACAAAACTTCCTCACTACAATATGAAGTATATATCTATAAGCCAGATGTACATAGCTCTAATCAAGAAATACTTATCACTATTTGTAAGCAGTATTTTTGCAACCAGTGTGGTAACCAGTGTGGTAATTTGCAAACTGACCTAGGCAATAATAAGTCGGTCTCAAAGTACCAATGCCTAGTGGGTCGCAGTTCAAACAACCTCATGAATATTATTGAGGTAGGGTGCAAATTGCAACCCAATAGAATTTGCAGCCATCACAGGGACAGTGCCTGCTGGGTTCAGCAGACCACCATGTCTGGGACTACTTTTAAATATAGCATTTTTTTTTAAAGTGCAGCATGTTTTCCTCAATCGAATATGGGATGCAAAAACAAAAAGTGTAAGTTTCATTTTTAAGATTAGACAGTGGTCCTTAAAGGAAAACAGGATGTGTTTAAAAAGAATGAAAAGTGTAAGTTTCATTTTTTAAGAGTAGGCACTGTCCGTGAGATCACTGTCTACTGTTACAAAATATATTTTTGTCAACATTCACAAGGGGAAGAGTCCCCTTCCCTGTACCACCTAAACAATTAATGTTCTGGAAGTGGGATATCATTTGATTACATCAATACATCCAAAGCAAATTGGTATTTGGAAGGGATGCCCTAAACCCGCCCCTTCCAAATGCTGATTAGGATTTGGGTTGCAAATCCAAATTGCAATTTAGTCGCATGCTACTAATTCACAATTTGTGGTTTGTATATACAGAATAGTTTTTTTTGCAGTCACAAATGCCCATTCTGCAAATCGGATCTAATGTGACTGAAAAAATGCTACATGTATCTAGCCCAATGTGCTTAATGTATTTCATGTTAAATTATCAAGTGCAGTTCATGAATTATTTTTGCAATGACTAAGTTGGTGCTGAAAAAAAGGTTTTGCTCCATTACAAACCTTTTTTGACATAAATAAAGATCAAATTTGCAATAACTTTGGTGTACAATCATTTAGTAGTTCAGGGCAGAAGCTGCATGGGTGTTTTTTTAATATATATAAAAAAAAAAAAGAAATTTTGTGAGGTGGTAAATGGAATTCCCCATGGCATCCCATGGCCTCTCCTAGGTTGATGGAGTGTTTGCCACCGTCAGCAGACGACACCTTGGCAGTGGTTAAATCCTTGAAATCAGGATCTCTGTCTGACCCCTGCCCTGCGCGAGTGCTCGCCGGCGTGGCTGAGGTGGTGGGACAGGAAATCTCACATATCATTGGCCTTTCATTCAAGTCAGCCACTGTGCCATGTGAATGGAAACAGGCTAAGTTGCTGCCTTTGCCCAAAAAAGCCAGTGCAGATCCAGCAGTGCTTGCTAATTATCGGCCGATTTCATTACTCCCTGCTATGGCTAAAATTGGTGAAAAAATGGCGTTCCGGCAACTGCGTTTGTGGAATCTTCGGGGGCTCTCCACCCGGCCCAATCGGGGTTCCGTGCTGCTCACAGCACGGAGTCTGAGCTGGTGGAAATCTCCGAAGCGGTTAGGGAGTGTCTGGACAACGGCGGCAGAGCGGCTCTAATTTTATTGGACCACTCTGCCGCGTTCGACACTGTACCACACCAGCGACTTCTCTCTCGGTTAGCAGATATTGGGTTTACGGGCTTAGCCTTGGACTGGCTGGGTTCTTTTCTCTCGACCAGATCCCAGCAGGTCTGGCTTCCCCCGTTTTCATCTACTGCTAAGCTCCTTTCGACGGAGGTCCCTCAGGGCTCCACGTTGAGCCCTTTGCTTTTTAATGTTTACTTGACCCCCTTGATAAAGATGGCCAAACAACTGGGGGCCAAAATCATAGCCTATGCTGATGACACGCAGCTGCTGTTTACCTGACCCGGCGCTGTCCTGGACATGGAGAGGATTCAGTCCTGTTTATCCTCGGTTTTTAACTGGCTAGCGGCCGCACAACTGAAATGCAATGAGGACAAAACGGAAATTCTGTTGTACGGTCTTTTTCCCCATAGCTTTAGAGAATCACTTTGGCCGGCTGGTTTTCCGTTACCCTGTGCTGTTAATATCCCCGCTAAGAATTTGGGTGTCTGGTTTGGGAAAGACCTCAGATTCGAGGCACACATTAAGAAACTGACGGGGGCTGCTTCGGCACACTTAAGGCACTACAGAAGTTTTTTCCTTATCTTCCTTCTACAGCAAGAGAGTCAGTAGCGAGAGCATTAATTCTCTCGCGCCTAGACTATGCCAATGCCTTGCTGAGTGGTTCACCGGCCTTTCTGGTGGGGCGTCTCCAGGTAATCCAAAATGCCACCGCCAGACTCTTATGCAACATTTCTAGCCGTGTGAGTGTAAAGATCCATTTGCAGAGATTGCACTGGTTGCCAGTACCGCAACGGATCATTTTCAAAATTCTCACACTGGCTCACAAAGCTAAAAATGGACAAGGTCCGGTTTACTTGAGGAAACGATTTAGTCGCTACTCTCCCAACAGACCTTTGCGCTCTGCCGCCCAACATCTGCTGCAGGTCCCACGTTTTCGGCGCTCCCGGTTGGGGGGGCAGTCGATTGCGGTCAGAGCAGCGTCTGCCTGGAATGACCTTCCTTTGTTCTTGCGAGCACCCCTGAACTTTGGTCCTTTTAAAAAGGCTCTGAAAACCCATTTGTTCAAGATGGCCTTTTAGCTGTTCCCCGCTTCAGTTTTCCTTCTTTTCTTTCCGCGCCAGGATACTCGGGTAGTAATTGAGCGCGTAATAAAACAGCATATAACATATAACATAACATAACATCACTTACATAACAGTATGCAAAGATAATCAAACAATGATATCAGTAAAAGAATAATCGAATACAAGCATTGGCAAAGCCAATAGATCTGGGTTAGCGCCAAGCTTTTTCGATTTGTCAATGTTTGATTTGTCATGGCATATTTAAGACTATTTTTAAGTGCTGCAATGCCCTCGCCAATAAAAAAAAAACATTGACTAAAAGCAAAAATATATTTGTTCCCCACAAAGCACACGTTGCCATAGTGGCCCCCGGCAGTGAAAGAAGCTACTTTGTGTGGATGTGCTCATGGAGAAAGAGCAGAATGTTGTACCTCACAGTGAAGCTAGCCAGGGGCATACACAAATCTCATGTTTGAAAATATAGGGGTGGGTATCTACACTTGTGTAGGTATTTCACCCAGCATTTCTTTGCTATGCTCATAAAGGCGATTTCAACTCCCTCCTTTTGGTCATCACCAATATCCATATTAGAATCGGCTTGTCACTGAGAGTTTCTTTCGCTTGATCCCTTTCAGCGCAGTGTCCCTCACCTTGCCAGCACTTTAGCCATTGCAGTTGTGCCACGGCATAGTACATCTCGTAATCAGGGGTGCCCGTGCCTCCCTCTTGTAGCTGATAGGCGTCAATCCCAAGCCCCGCCCCCCTTCGTACATTATGCTTATGAGTTAGCGGAATGTGTCTAACTAATTACTTACACTTACGCATTTACGTTCATGTTCTCATTATGCAGTTATTCACTTATACGTGTGATATTGTTTGCAGTGTTCTTAGCTTAGCATGTGTGCCACCATTTTGGATTATTCTCTCTGCGTGCAAACTGTACTTGCTCATTCCCCCTCCCGTAGGAATAGGAGTAATTCCTCGTGTCAGCATATATGCATTTCTTGGTTTACTGTAACTGAAACTCCTGCTAGCGAAACTCCTTATCAGGCCGTTCTCATGCGCTGGGGATGTAGCGGCCTGGCTCTGTGTCCTTGGGAGATGATAACAAGTGTTGCTATTGCAGGTGCAGATGCCTCTTGTATGAGACCATTGTCCACATCCCTGGTGGACCAGTACTTTTCCATTATGGGCGTGTTTTACTCTGCCTTCTCGTAATATAATGTATCACCATGATGATGTGAGTCAGTCCTTCTCGGCACACTCTTAGGGGTGAGGTCGATATAGGGCCCTCTCATATGGGAGTTTGTGGCCTAATAAACTTGCTTTGTTTATTCTTCTCCACTGTCCGGCTGACTTATTTTGGTAACTATAGGTGAGTGAGGTAAGTCACTCAGGTGGTATTTTGGCCACGCTTATCAGATGGCGCCCGAATAGGGACTCCGCGATTAGGATCTTTCTCACCCGTAAGTGGGTAGCAGAAGACCGGAGACCCCCTGGTCGGCACGGTGGGTCCGGGTACCCACTTTGATGCCGAGCTTGGTTCTCGCAGCGCTGCCCCACCCTGCTGATTGGAGGAGGTCTCGGTCCGTGATCCTACGCCGGAGTCCGGAAGGCGGAACCTTGGAGCTGACCGTGTTGGTCCAGCCAGCCGGAAGTGGAGAACGGTAGAGGTCGGGACCGCACACGGAAGGTAAGTGGTCCGACTGGTGATTGAGGGGCCGGAGTGCTCCGTGAGACCGGTGTGTCTCTGGTGATTGGAGGAGCCGGTGTGCTTCTGGGGCTAGTGTGCTCCGGGAAACTCAGGGCGTGGATAGCGCTCTGACAGACTTGATGGAGATTGGGGAACGAGGGTTTGTGAAAAATCCGACTGGATAGTACTGCGGGTTGGTGAGCGGCTTGCTGCGCGAGGATTTTGGGCTCACCCGAACACCTAATGTGGTGATTTACGGGAGAGTGCCGGGTCCCGCGTGGTGTGGCACCTGCCGATTTGTAGTGCTGCCCGGGAGACGGATTGGTTTCCCAGTCTCGGAACAGCGAGTGTAGGCTGTTCAGTCTGCGGCAGTGTCCAGGTTTCCCAGGACTTGGTCGACGGGCCTTGTCTCATTTTTGTAACACGTGTTTTAGTACGGATTCTGTTTGATTAATATATGCATATGATATTGTGAATTTTTCCCTGTGTTGTTGTGTGTTGTAGGATTACAAAATGCCGTGCTTTAGTAAATTGCGGTGTTTCGGGTGTTGCGATGAGGTCTCAGATGTGAGATTGGCTAAGAGCCAACCTGCCCCTCAGGAAGGTTCTCCAAATTTCGACATGTACGTCAAACACGGCTTGCCTCCTATTTTGTTTTCCTCTTTATGGCATAAGTATACAATGGATAATGTGGATTTGCAGTGGCCCCTACTGGGTTCTTTCGATGCAGAAAAATTAGACTATTTACAAGACAAATTATTTGCTAGGCGCAGCCGCCAGAGTATGTTTGATTCTTTGCGAATGTGGCAGAAGGAGGTACGGGAACGGCAGATAAGGGAAGAGAAGGTTGCTCAGAAAAGATCGGCTCAGACTATGGCGCAAAAGGCGAGAGAACACACTAAGAAAGAGAATGAACTGCGGATTGAGCGCGCAGATAGGCGTTTTCGGTTGTTGGAAAATAAGTGCTATGTGGTAAAGGAAGAGGACGTAGACGAGATGGAAGATATTTTGAGCGCTCGACCTCCTCCCCCATATGCTCCACAGTCACTGTACCCCGTGCTCGGGGATTCCGCCCCACAGGCGGTGGTTTCAGTTCCCCAAGTCGGTGCCCCTCCCTTGTCCGGTACACCTGCTTCCTCTGCAGGGGGACCTACTTCCCCTTCTACCACGGCACCCTTGCTCCCTTTCTCGGCGGCGAGCCCTGCGTCTGCTGCGCTATCCCCGGTGCTCTCTACTGGCCCTGCTATCCCCACTGTTTCTGCCAGCGCCACCCCTCAGAGCGCGTTGCGAACACCTGCTAGAGGAGCGGAGGGAGGTCTACTCCATCAGGTACGAAAGTTACTAACACGCGGTACTGTACCCCTAGACGAGAAAACAATGGTAGCTAATCAAGCTTGTCAATGGGCCAGGAATAACATTTATTCATTAGAGGATATTTGGTCTACTATGAAGGATTATGAGCCTTTAATGCAGCAGCACGCTTTGTGGCACATGTCAACGACCCTAATAGCGTTATGGGAGCAGGGATATGGCGGTGAGGCGCCGGCGATTCTTCGCGATATTAAGGCTCATGCTTACAGGGCTAATACTGGTGCGGGGGAAGTGCTCCGTAGTCTGAGGTATTTGTTGGAATACAGGAATGAGCTAACGGTAACAGGTGAGACTCACTTCCCGGGGATACATCCAATGCGTGAGGTACACCCTATATTTCACCCTGAGGTATCTGAAATAATAGACCCGACCACCTTGGCAGTAACCAGACCACGTGTAGATGCTCATTTCCAAGAACAATGGGTGTATACGCCCTGGAAAAGGAGCGAGGTATTAGCTCTGAAGGCGCAGTTACCCGACTCTAGAAAAAACCCAACGGCTTATTACAAGGAATTAACAGAGGCAGCATCCTCAACAGTAATGACGTTAGCAGATATTGAACTGTTTTTCGGATTATTGGTTCCCGTGGATGTGTGGAGACAGGTGAAGGGTTCGGAACATAGAGAGGAGTTAGGCGGGACTTGGGCAGAATTTACAGATTGGGATAAGGAACGTAAGCCAGGCGAAAAACCGAAACCTGAGATACTAGCTTTACCCGGGCGCATAATTAAATATATGCATTCACTCATTCCTCCAAAAAAGGTAGATTGGGATAAGTTAACGGCTTGCAAACAGAAAAAGGATGAGGCAGTTTCAGATTTCTTCACTCGCTTCGAGGAAACGTTTATGGATTTTAGCGGGCAGGATATCTCTCAAGATGGTGGGCTGCGTCTCTTTGTCAATAGATTTGTTACGAATTTACTGCCAGAAATATCGGCCCGACTGCAAGCGTCTGAAAGTACATGGACAACATCTACCCCCTCAGGCATCTTAAGCATGGCCCAGTACTATGAACATAGAGAGAATGAGAATAAAGACAGGCAGGAAAAGAAGGCGAAAGATTTGAAGACGAAGGTTTTGTTGCAGCAAGTAGCGAAGGGCAGAGGACGGGGAGCCCCGCCCGCGTCAGGTGGTCGAGGAAGTAGTTTCGGGAGGGGAGAGAGAAGAGAGCGTTTGGGACCCAACCAGTGCGCTAACTGCAAACAGGAAGGGCACTGGTGGAAGGATTGTCCACTACTGCGGTCCCAGGCTGGACCTGGTAGGGGGCGAGGTCGGGGAGAAGCGCCTAGAGACAATAGGCAGTCTGAGGAGGGTAGGAGACCTGGAGGAAATTATTTTGACGGAGGAAGGGATAGACGGCATTCTCAGAGGGAGGGCGATGATGGCAGGGATAGACAGTTCTACAACGATGCGTACGCCGAGGATGATTTCACAGGATTTTCCTATAACTAGGACAGCGTAGGGCAGAGTGAGGGACCTGTTTCTGTGGATGTTGATCAACGTGGGCCTTATGTAACGGCAGACTTGTCGGGATCCCATCAGAAATTTTTATTGGATACAGGTGCTACGAAAAGTTCTGTAGCACGTTCTCAGGTTCCAGGGGCAGCTCTGTCTGGCAAGACTAATGTTTCAGTGGGGTTTTCTGGTACCCCGGTGATTAGCCCCATCTCTAAGCCATTGACACTTACGATTGGCCCCTTTACTGTTGACTCCCCTTTTCTTTTGACTTCGAATTGTGGTGAGAATTTGCTGGGTTTGGATCTGTTAAAAAGATTGCATGCTACGATTTACTGCTCTCCGGATGGTGTGTACCTTACAATGGGTCCTTCAGTCGCGCGTGCGCAGCAATGTTTTTCAAAGGATGAACCCCTCCCAGTTGAATTCAGGGATGTCCCTCCGAGCTTGTGGGCCTGTAGCGATACTGATGTGGGTAAGATGGACATTGCACCGGTGTCCATAAATGTTAAGGTGGGAGCAAAGCTGCCTCGCATACCTCAATATAAGATTTCTAGAGATGGAGAGAGGGCTCTGTTGCAGATTATACAGGATTTGATCGGATCAGGGGTGGTTGAGGAGACAGACTCTAACATTTGTAATAGCCCGATACTTCCGATACTGAAAAGGTCCTCAGGTGCCGAGGGTGAGAATACACCTGATGTCTATCGTTTTGTGATTGATTTACGCCATGTTAATAAGGTGGTTGAGCCCCAGTACCCAGTGGTTTCTGACATTACTACCATTTTGACCATGATACCTCCGTCAGCAAAATATTTTTCAGTATTGGACCTTAAGAATGCGTTCTTCAGTATACCCGTACACCCAGATAGCAGGTACCTCTTCGGATTCTCATTGGCCGGACGCAGTTTTAGATTTACGAGAATTCCTCAAGGTTATACAGAAAGTCCCAGTATTTACAGTCAAGCATTAAAGGCACAGTTAGATGATTTGGAGCTCCCACAGGGCAATGTCTTGTTGCAATATGTGGACGATATTCTCATCGCCTCCGACAATGAGGAGGGATGCCGAGAGTCAACAGTTAAATTGTTATACCATTTGGCTCAGAAGGGACACAAGGTGTCTCTCCCTAAATTCCAATATTGTCGACAGGAGGTTACTTATCTCGGTCACCTCCTATCGAAGGACGGGAGAAGGCTGACACCAGAGCGCATCAGGGCAATAACTAACATGACAGTCCCTAACACACAGCGAGAGGTGCGCGCATTCTTGGGAATAACATCGTACTGTCGTCAGTGGATACCTAATTATGCTTTACTAACGAAACCCCTGCTGTATCTGACCACGAAAGAAGTGTGTGAACCCCTATCTTGGACCCCTGCATGCCAAGAAGCGTTTGAGTTGTTGAAGACTGCTTTATGTTCTGCACCCGTTTTGGGAACACCCAATTACCAGAAGCCTTTTGTACTCTATGTGCACGAGGCGGAAGGTTGCGCGTTGTCTGTTTTAACACAAGATTTTGGAGGGAAACAGAGACCGTGTGCTTACTTCTCTGCAATGCTCGACAATGTGGCAAGAGCGCTTCCGAGCTGTTTAAGGGCTACAGCGGCTGCTGCAGTCTCGATAAGACAGTCGGCAGGGCTCGTACTGGGTTCAGCTCTTACGGTAATGGTACCACATGCAGTGGACATTTTACTAAACAGAACACAGACGCAGCATTTAACTAGCGCTCGTCTGACAGGATATGAGATGACATTATTTGCCCCACATGTGACGATAAAAAGATGTGCTACCCTGAATCCAGCAACACTGTTGCCCCTCCCTTCGGATGAGGAAACTGGTGACGCACATGACTGCCTGTTCCGAACGGAGGAGGAAACAAAAGGGAGAGTAGATTTGACGGACAAACCCCTGGATAACCCTGACGGAGAGTTGTATGTTGATGGGTCCTGTTTTAAATTAGCGGACGGCACCACAACAGCAGCATATGCAGTGACAACATTACACACAGTGGTGGAGACTTCTAGAGTCCCGTATAACTCAGCTCAGGCCGCAGAGATAATAGCGTTGATGCGTGCATGTGAACTGAGTGAAGGATTGGATGTGAACATTTATACTGACAGCCAATACGCCTTTGGCGTGGCTCATAGCTATGGAAGACTGTGGGCAGAGAGGGGATTTTTAACATCACACGGACAGCGCATTCAACACGGCCCATTGATATTGCGCTTGTTGACGGCTCTAACGCTTCCCAGAAGGCTGGCAGTCATAAAGTGTAGCGCACACAAAGCAGTGGTTGATGATGTGGGACAGGGAAACGCGTTTGCAGATCAGACAGCCAAAGAAACTGCCAGGAACAGACTCCCGCGAATGTTTGTGGCTGGACCGGCTAGATCTGTACCAGACATTAATATGTTTTCAGATACTGTACAGAGTGTGCGAAACATACAGGAGAAAGTGACTGAGGAGGAGCTGAGGGAATGGAAGAATGGAAAGGGACAGCTGGACTCGGATGAGTGTTGGACGGATGTGACTGACAAAAGACGATGGTTGCTCCCAAATGCATATGTCCTTCCAGTGGTGACGATGGCTCATGGACCAGCTCACATAAGTGCTAAAGGAATATGTAAATTATTAGACCCCGTATGGAGTAATAAGAACATTTCCAGGGTGGCCACACGCATGGTACAACAGTGCATGATTTGTCTAAGACACAATCCTGGGAAGGGAACACCTGTCCCTGTGGGTAACTTTGCACCCCCATCATACCCCTTTGAAGTAATACAGATGGATTACATTGAAATGGAAAGAGTGAACAATCTCAAATATGTACTTGTGGTGGTGTGCGCATTCAGTAGGTGGGTGGAGGCCTTTCCAACAAAAGACTGTACAGCCATGTCGACAGCTAAAATGTTGATCAAGGAATATTTCAGCAGGTTCGGGTTACCTAGGGTGATCTGGAGTGATAACGGTACATCCTTCAATGCAGAACTGATGAAAAATATATGTAAGGGATTACAAATCTCTCAAAAATTCCACGCAGCCTTACATCCACAGGCGGCGGGTTTAGTTGAAAGATTTAATGGTACGTTGAAACTGAAAATGGCCAAGATACAGGAAAGTACTGGGTTGCGGTGGCCAGACGCTCTTCCCCTTGCTCTACTCTCCACACGAGTTACAGTAAATTCCAAGACAGGTGTTTCTCCCCATGAAGTTGTATTCGGCAGGCCAGCAAATGTGTGGGGAGTTCCTAGACCCAAATGTTTCTCAGAGATAGAATATCCTATGTTGACAGACTACTTGTATGCCTTGACTAAAGATCTCCATTCTGTTCACCAGCAGGTAGCAGACACACTGAAGCCGCTGCCTGAGGGGCCCGGTCACGGCATCAACCCAGGGGACTGGGTCGTCGTTAAGAAGTACCAGCGGAAGTCCTGCTTGGAGCCCAGGTGGTCTGAGCCGAGGTTGGTGCTGCTCACCACCCGCACCGCACTTCGAGTGGACGGTCGTAAGGCGTGGACGCATGCCTCTCATGTGAAAAAGGTTCCACTGCCTTTACCCTATGATGCTTGGGTAAGAGGTGGCATTGCAGATCACGAAACAGAATCGTTGCCTAAGTATCTCCCTTTCTCTGATGCTGTGTTGATCGGGGAGGAGCACGACGACAAAGCACGGAAGCCAGCCCTGAGTACGAGTAGCAAGGCTTCTATCGGTCACGGTGCTCCGGTGACCGAAGCCACCTCTTGTTCGAACGACCAACCAATTCTGTTTTCAGACCACGAAGTGCGAGGGAGCACTCGCTATAACTTGCGGCCCAGGAAAGAGAGGCAAATGCATTGAGCACTGGAAGAAGGGCTGAGATAGGGATAGGAGTGGACTATAGTCGATAGGTTAATGCAGCAATAGGGATGGACTGCTGAAAGGAGCCCTGGTGCACTTCTGAGACATTGTTGGATGGAACATTAGAGTCAAACGTGGGCCCAAGTTTAGTGCTCCTGAGTCACTACAGTTGTGTGGCTCCGCCGAGGGAATAGGGTTTGCGAAGCTGAAAGCCTGCCTATGAGGCTTTAACGGACATAGGGAGAACAGCCCATCGAAGGGTGAAGAACCCCTCTGGCCGGTTTTGGAGTGTCTGAACTTTTTAGTAGTGTCCTTAGTTTTTGAACTTTTAGGATATCCCTTGCCCTGTTCTTTAGCAGAAATGTACCCTTTTGGTCGTCCAATACCCGATGAGGAACAGCCTTTTGCTGCTCCCCGCAGACCGGAACCAGATTCACCATGGCGTGCCCTATCACGAAAAAGTAAAATTGTGGTTATTGTAGTGCTCATTATTGTCTTCCTGATCATGCTTGGAATACTGTTTTTTCTAGACAAAGCTTACCCAGTCCACACAATGGTCCCTACCCCTTCTCCCTTACCAGAACATAATATGGTTACTGTCGATTATGGTGAACAATGTATGAGAAAAGGTTACCGTGATAATGTCTTCATAAAAACGTTACATCATGCACACGCAGTATACAATGTGACAGATTGCTGGGTATGTGGGTTGCTCCCTTCTGCAGCGTATAAGAAGGACAGGTTATTGGCACTGCAATTGACCCCTGTGAATAGCTGCGTTGGCTGGTATACCTTGATAGGTAGGGTGAAGTTTTTTCAGCAGCCGGACTCCCTCACCCCACGACTCCCTGACAGTAGGTCTACACTGACGATGCGGGTTCGCCCTTTGCCTCCCTCATCCCTTGGACGATTATTTACCGATGGACGTTTTGACCAAACATTCTTAGAAACTTGCTCGAAAAAGTTGGACAAGTTTCTGATACCTAATGACACTGATCAGGTACGAGAGAGTTTTCTACAGTTAAACTCTTCTCTAGCATATCGACGCCCTCCTGCTACAAACAGTAGTGGTCATTCTTTAGTGCCCCTAGCTGTAGTGGGACCCTCACCTTATTTCTGTATACAGGGTAGAGGTCCGATAAAGGTGGGTGATAGTGTTTGTAATGTGACCACTTCGATTAGGTTGACCCTTAGCCCTTCGCTTGTCACTCCCCCTAATGTCTACTTTGTGTGTGGTGATAACGGGTACCTGTGGTTGCCTGAGGGTTGGGGTGGGACATGCTACCTGGCGTATTTACTCCCTCCTGTTTATGTAGCACCTTCAGATTATCACAAGACACATAGGAGGTTTGACGTGGGGCAAGGACAGCGAAAAAGGAGGGATCTTCAAGTTGATGACGTCGATCAGACAGACACCGCTGGGCAGCAGTTTAACGACTTTTCTAAAGGTCTGTTGCCATTCTGGGGCCCTATTTTTAATAGTAGATCCATTAGACGCCTTTCACGGGTTATGGAAAAGGTAGTGAACACTGAAGCTGATATTGCAGCTAACATGTCACTAGAGATGCAGGCTATGAGATTATTTACGATTCAGAATAGAATGGTTCTTGACGTCATCCTGGCAGATAGGGGTGGAGCTTGCCGCGTCATCGGGACGTCTTGCTGCGTATATATTCCTGACTCCGCCCCGACTGTTAACTTGGCTGTGCAGAAACTTCATAGGTTGGCTGCTGAACTTCATCAAGATAATGGTACCTGGTCCTTACAGACATGGTTGTGGGGTCTTTTCTCTTCCTGGGGTTGGAAAATATTCATGGTCATTATAGGTGTTGTAGGTTTTCTACTGTCATGCTGCCTCTGCGTTTATTGCCTTCCTCCCTGTTGCTCCATGTGTGCCAGCAATTTGAAGAAGTCTACGAAACGATTGAAACAATACCCTGTCTCCGATGCTGTTGAGCTTACTGATGCGAATTGGTTAATACTGATTCATGATGATGTTATGGTTTAAGTTCCCCTGCCCATAGATTTTTGCTGTAAAGGCCCTCCTTTTGGTTAATAAATGGAAACAAACGTGTTAGCCACAGTCCGCTAAAAGGAGGGTCTGATAGGCGTCAATCCCAAGCCCCGCCCCCCTTCGTACATTATGCTTATGAGTTAGCGGAATGTGTCTAACTAATTACTTACACTTACGCATTTACGTTCATGTTCTCATTATGCAGTTATTCACTTATACGTGTGATATTGTTTGCAGTGTTCTTAGCTTAGCATGTGTGCCACCATTTTGGATTATTCTCTCTGCGTGCAAACTGTACTTGCTCATTCCCCCTCCCGTAGGAATAGGAGTAATTCCTCGTGTCAGCATATATGCATTTCTTGGTTTACTGTAACTGAAACTCCTGCTAGCGAAACTCCTTATCAGGCCGTTCTCATGCGCTGGGGATGTAGCGGCCTGGCTCTGTGTCCTTGGGAGATGATAACAAGTGTTGCTATTGCAGGTGCAGATGCCTCTTGTATGAGACCATTGTCCACATCCCTGGTGGACCAGTACTTTTCCATTATGGGCGTGTTTTACTCTGCCTTCTCGTAATATAATGTATCACCATGATGATGTGAGTCAGTCCTTCTCGGCACACTCTTAGGGGTGAGGTCGATATAGGGCCCTCTCATATGGGAGTTTGTGGCCTAATAAACTTGCTTTGTTTATTCTTCTCCACTGTCCGGCTGACTTATTTTGGTAACTATAGGTGAGTGAGGTAAGTCACTCAGGTGGTATTTTGGCCACGCTTATCATAGCGGACGCTGTATTTTATATAGGGCTGCCTGCTTCCTGCCCTTTCCCCATTTTAAATCCTACACCGTTAAGTGCCTTAAAGAAGGAGGCAGGGAGTAGCATCGGTAGAGCGGCAAATAAGTATGATAGCCTGGGTAGCATCAGCATCTTGGCTATCACCATCTGGTCTAAAAGGAAGTGTGATGAAGCTTTCCAAAATACAGTGGACTGTTCGATTGATGTGAATGCCCTACCCAGGCTGCCATCTAGAATGTCTGCATCAGCATGATATATGTGAGTTACTCACATATTTGAATGAATCGTAATGCCCTTCCAGCCTGGATTGTAGGCCCATATCCCCCTGCAGTGGGCCTCATGGAGAATAGGCTTGATTTATTCCACACAAGCTGTTATCTCCCTGATTAACTCTAATGTCTCAATCAAATCTGAGAGGGACTCCTTGGCATGTCACAAGTAGATCAGCATATCGCCTGCGTATAGGGAAATCACATGCATCCCCCAAATACTTGCACACCCCAGCAGATGCCTTATTGAACAGTATTTTGACACATCCGAGAAATATCAGGCTGAAGCCCATTTCCTTAAGCATCTCTAGAAGGCCTCACCAGTTGAGGGTATCAAATGCCTTTTCGATATCCAGTGATACAGCTAGGCAGCCCTCGGTGGATACTACACCGTCGTATATCGGACCTAATAGATGGCAGATGTTGAGGAAGGTGTTCCTCCCTGGGCTGAATGCATTTTGGTCTGTGTGGACCAAGGCCTCTATTATAGGCAGTAGTTTGTTTGCCAGTATCTTACCCTGCAGCTTGTAATCTATGTCTAGGAGGGAGGGTATGAGTGTACCTCAGTGGGGTCCTGTCCCGGTTTAGGTAGCACCACTAATAATGCCTCCATCATAGTTTCTCATATTATACCTGTTGTCCTCACTTCCTCAAACACCTGGTAGAGTTTCAGTACCACTTGTGTGCTGTATGCAGCATAGAATTCCACCGGGAGGCAATCTAGTTCGAGTATTTTATTGTGCGCCATTTGTTGAATATTCCTGTGAATCTCTTCAGCCTGATGAGGCATGTCAATTTCACTGCGTTGCAGGGGGTTGAGTTTAGGGATAACGATTGGGGACACCCCATGTTGTGCTAATACAGGGGGCCCTCACCGCCCACTTCAATGCTTCACATTCAGTCACCCTAGTCGCGGTCGACCCCTCGTTCTTATTGAAGTATTTTGCAATGTGTGTGCCTGTGGTGTTGCGGAATGGCAGTTCCTCTGTTCACAATTGCCAGGTTGGAATTCTCACTCTATCTCCGCCCCAGTGTAGTACTATCTTTATTGGACAATGGTATGAGATCGTGCGGGCCAGATCTTAAGATTCGGTCATTTTGAAGTACAATAGTGCCCTACAGAAGAACGTGTCTAGTTTAATGTGTAAATGGTGTACAGACGAGTAGTACAGGTATTCTCTGTGCGAGGCATAGTCCTCAATACTTTATGGACCTGTCTACTCTCTGCGCAGTTCTGGATGTGCTGTGTTAATCTTTGGCAGGCTTTGTTGGGCATGGTTAGCTTGACCAATCATGCCCTAGTTCCAGAAGGCAATTAAAGTCCCCTCCTCATAAGCACCGGGCCTGCAGATTACGTGTGAAGGTCAGGGTGAGTTTGTCCAGGAAGTCGGAGTAATACTGAGAGTTATTAACGAATCCCAGGTTTCTTTCATTATAATGGCCTTCCTAATTTCAAAGGTAGGTTTATACATGTGCCAATTGCATTAAACTCCCTGCGTGATTTGATGACGGTCCTGCACAAATTCCTATTTTCTTTAGAACTGGCCCAATCAAACCAACACGTTTTTCTTCCAACAATGACAGTCAACTGACTTTTCACAGACTTTCAAATTGCATTAAAAGCTCCCAGACCTCCTTCTAATGTCCCACTTCAGGGCCAAAGTCAGGAGTAATGAACTCAAGGGGTCGTATTATGTATTGGCATTGTTTGCGCTCAGCAAACCTTTTCAAAGGTTTACAAAGGTGTGCCGGGCGCAAACAATGCCAATGGGCCCCTTTATGGTGAATGTGCTACCCTGAGGGCAGCCGCGACCTTGCACTGCCCTGGGGGCAGTGCAGTCATGTGAAAACACGGAGCAGCTGTTCCGTGTTTTCACAGTGCATGTGACACCTGCATGCACTTTCAAAGGGGATTAGAGATTCCCTTGCAGGCAGGTGCAGTCAGTGAGTGCACCTGCCTGCAAGGGGGGGTCTGATGGGTCCATGGGACTCACTTTACCTCCTGCAGAGGGCTGCCATCAGGGGGCGCACTGACAGTGCGCCACCTTTTAAATGGCGCACTGTCAATGCGCCTTCTGAGGGCTGCTTTGACTCTGCACCCACGTCTGTAATATGGAGTCAAAGGAATTCCTCATATGCAAAGGGCACGGCCCCATACATATGAGGGAACACCCTCTGTTGATAGCGCTGGCGCTTTAATTGTGCCAGCGCTATCGGTATTATAGAAGGGGCGCACAAGTATCTGAACCTCTTTCTTTCATACGAAAGTGCCCCGGGGTGCGCAAACCGGGCGCAAACACCCATTGCGCCCCCAGGGCACCTTATGTAATACAGCCCCTGAACATCAAGAAACACAACAGCGTGAGGGCATACAGAATGCTGCGCACAGAGATGCTTGCACGTGACAGCGACGCAACAATCCAGGCTAAGGCCTCGAATTATACCACGGGCTTTTAATAGCCTTGAACCACATTACGCCTTTGCTTTAATTCAACTTCCTGTGCCTGCCAAAACATACCTTTAGACCTTTCATTCCTGGTTTTCCTGGTATGCCGTGTTCTCCTGGTAACCCCTAGAAAATTCAAACAAATAGTTTAGATTGAAAGAAATTATAGCATGGTCAAACGTGTAGTCAAACTAACTCTTTGCAGCATGCGAGATTGCGTCCTGTAGTGGGTAAAGCACAGGTGATGTCAGCAACACAGTCAAATCTGCATATAACGGGATTATCTCCTTGAGAGGGCAAAAGACCCTCGGCCAAGCTTACAGTTCTTTCATGCCCAGTTTATTATGCTATCTGTGACATAGGTTAAGTTTTGATGGCAACATGGGAGCAATATGCATTCCCTGTAGGAAAAATATGTTTTAAACAACAATATAAAAAGTGTACACGTTCTTAATGTATGAATTTGGAACGTGAAAAAAGAAATATGGCACAGTGCAAGTGCTTGCAAGGAGAAAAAAACAACATTAAGTAAGTGTTGTGTGAAATATTGTCTGTGCCCTGGGTGCCATTATTGTAATTTAAATGCTGTGCCTCATAAGGTTTTTCCCTATGAGTAAAATTTAGAAAGACAGCAATAGAAATACTGCCAGAGTTGGCGCCAGAAAAATCTTGTTTGGTGTTTGAGCTTTCTATTTAATAAAGTGCAATGTGAAAACCAAGCTGGAGTTACCGACCAGGGCTCTGGAATACTGAGAGCTGTGCACAATCTGAAGTATGTGTGCATGTGTGTGTGTGTGGTTGTGTGTGTGTGGGGGTAATGTACTTACAAATATCGCCAACCTAATCCTGAAACGGAGAGGGAGCAATTTATACATATCACTAACTCAGGATTCACATTGGGAACGGCGTACTTTTTCGTGCACTACTGTGATGTAAAAAATGTAATTTTGTGTATAATTTGCGAAAACGCTGTGTTAATTAGATTGAATTTTCCCGTTTAATGGGTCAGCTAAGTTGAAGCACAGCTGAGCTCCTGGGGCCCCATTATACATGCCACTGGCGTAACGAAAACTGAGGGGGCCTCCCTGCGCGGTAAGTAGAGGGGCCCTCTCTGGGCTCAATCAGGAGCTCTCTGGCCAGAGAGCAGTGCCAAGGGGGTCCTCGTGCCGCAGGGGCTGCGTGGGCTGCAGGGGCCTGTGTTACACCCATGATACATTAGGCGCACTTTCCTGCGCTGTATTATGATAAATGTTCTGCCCTCATAACATAACACATGTATTTGGTAAAGCGCACATATCACCCAAGGGTCTCAAGGCGCTGAATAACAGATGTTTAGTGTTACCCAAAGGTACTCATTTTATCAACCTCAAATGGATGAAAGGCTGAGTGGACCCCCCAATATTTTAACCTGTGACCATAAGGTCAAACAAAGGCACCTGCAGTGGATGCAATAGTCCACTAAGCTATCAGACCCAGGGGCTCAGGGTAGCCACCAACTCGCGCCTCCCTGGGGCAGCACAATCATTTGAAAAACTGAGCAGCTGCTTTAAAGCCTCTCTATTTTTTCACAGTGCAGTCGGCAACTGACCTGAACTTTTAAAGGTGATTAGAGATTCAAGTGCACCCGGCTGCAGTCAATGAGTGCATCTGCCTGCAAGGGGATGTCTGATGCTCCAGAGAGCTGCTTTAAGGGGGTGCACTGACAGTGCACAAACTTTTAGGCTGCGCAAGGGGGCGCACTGGCAGTGTGCCACCTTTTAGGTGGTGCACTGTCAGTGCGGCTTCTGAGAGCTTCTTTCCCTCTGTGCCTGCATCTGTAATAGGGCGCAGGCACAGAGGCAAACTGACACCTCTCCTTTGCAAGGGGCATGCCGCCATGCAAATGAGGGGACACCCCTGAAGATAGCGCTGTCGCTTTATGTGCCCCAGCGCTATTGGTATTACAGAAGAGGCCGCAGAAGTGTCGGCGGCCCTTTCTGTAATACCAAAGTTCCCTGGGGGCATGAAAAGCAAGTGAATCAATCAATCAATCAATCAATCAATGCATTTATATAGCGCACTACTCACCCGGAGGGTCTCAAGGCGCTGGGGGGAGGGGGTCCGCTACTGCTCGAACAGCCAGGTCTTAAGCTGCTTCCTGAAGGCGAGGTGGTCCTGGGTCAGGCGGAGGTGGGTAGGAAGGGAGTTCCAAGTCTTGGCGGCCAGGTAGGAGAAGGACCTTCCTCCTGTGGTGGCTCTTCGGATGCGGGGGACGGCGGCGAGGGCGTGGCTGGTCGATCGAAGCTGGCGTTTGGGAGCGTAGAAGTTCAGGCGACTGTTGAGGTATCCTGGTCCTTGGTTGTGTAGGGCTTTGTGTGTGTGGGTGAGGAGCCGGAAGGTGATTCTCTTGTTGACCGGGAGCCAGTTCAGGTCTCTCAGGTGTCCGGAGATGTGGCTGCGGCGGGGGATGTCCAGGATGAGTCGTGCTGAGGTGTTCTGGATCCGCTGGAGTCTCTTCTGGAGTTTGGCGGTGGTTCCGGCGTAGAGGGAGTTGCCATAGTCCAGACGGCTGGTGACGAGGGCCTGGGTGACCAGGCCCTCGTCGCACCACACACCTGTCGCACCACCGAGGCACTTTTGTAATACGGCCCATGATGGCAAATACATAGGTTTGGAGAACCCAAGCATACATTTTCAGATTGAGATCTCTTTGGACCATGACTTTTTTTTTTTGCCATTGTCGTGGCCGTACCTTCATTCTCCGCAAAGTATAGCTCAACCCATCACCCAGCTCCGCGCAAAAGGCTGGATCCTCCAATAACTCCGGACGCAGTTTCCAGGTCAGAAAAATAGGGCGCTCCGCAACCCAACAGAAACTCACCAATTATGGTCCGAGATGGTGCGTGATAAATATTCACTACCAATCGCCATAGATACCAGGCCAGGACTACACAAAATTGCGTCTAGCCACACATGTAAGTCATGCAAAGCCGAGAAGTATAAATAATCTCTATCGTCCGGGTGCTGCACTCGCCAAACATCGAGAAATACCCAGTGATCTTGCCACTGGGACCTCACTTTCGCTAGTTTATGAACCAGAGCTGAGGGTAGCGGAGGGTGGGATCTGTCCATGGCCACATCTGCAATAGAGTTAAAGTCCCCCTCCCCCATCAATACCGGATTTGTAAAATAGTCCGCAAGGGCGACAGACAGATTCTCCAGGAAGGGCGCCTGCTTTACATTAGGGGCATAGACACTGCAGAGGGTCACCTCCCGCCCATAAAGGTGTCCTCTAACCACTACATAGCGGCCCTCAGAATCTACCGGATGATCAGTCATTTGGAAGGGAACCCCAGCCCTAATCCAAATCAACACCCCTCTCGCAAATGCTGAATAAGTGGTGTAATAAATCTGACCCCGCCATCTTCGCTGTAGCGCCAATCCCTCTGCTTTAATAAAGTGAGTCTCCTGTAGGAAGGCTATCTGCACGCCTCTACGCACTAAATAAGAGTGAACTTTATATCTACGCTGCATGAAGTGTAATCCCCGTACATTCCAAGTCACACATTTCACATCAGGAAATGGACCCATAACAGTAATGCAAAAAACACAGGAACCCCCCTGTACCCCCTAGCTGTGCCGGCGGGCACCCTTCCCCACTTGAACCAATCCCTTCACCCAACCATCCCAACCCACCCACTACATTTCCCTCCCCCCCAAGAACAGGCACTAACGTAGTGAATCCCATCCAAACTAGCCCAACAATTGCCTTAGATTATAATCAGGCCAACTAACTGGGAACCATCCGGTGGGGGCTGGACAGGCTCTAGCAAACAATCAGTGATTAATCAGTGCAACACCCAACCTCCGCACCCTGATCCCCCAACCACCCATCCCCCCCATTACCCCCCAAGCATAAATCAACATATCACAATGGCCCAGACGCTAGTCCGTGCTGTCCATCTTAAGCCATGCCCTGGACCCCCATGCACTTCAGCGCCACTTTGTCCCCTAGGGAGCTCACAATGTTCATCTTTCTCCCCAAGCGCTCTTCCTGCATCTGATCAGGACAGGCCCCCCTCCCTCACAGAGTACACAGAATCTACTCATCCATCAGGCCATCCGCCGTTCCGGGTGTAACCAGCGGCAGCCTCACACTGTCTGATGCCGAAGTGTCCGTCTCTGAAGCGTTCTTGTCATTGTCCAGGTCCGAGGCTCTGGCCGAAGTCAGCAACAGTTCCCCAGAGATCACCGAGACCGCCGCTAATGCCCCCTTCCGCTCCAACTCAGTTTGTGAGGTCGATGGTTTCCGCAGCCCACGCCCCGGCATCTTACATGCTGTGATCTTCGGGGCAGCGAGTCCTCGACCATCGCCCTCGCCTCCCGCTCCAGCCCATCTATGCCAGCACGCTAAGATTACAGCCACGTCCACGCTTCCTCTGGCGTATGGTGAAAACAGGTTTTCCCATCCAGTATGGTGCAAAGTTTTGGCCCGGAATAACAGCGAGTATTGTATCCCCTCCACTCGCAATTCCTTCTTGTCTGCCTGGAAGGTTGCTCGACGGCACTGAGTCTCAAAAGAATAGTCCGGGAATAGGGTAACTTTACTATTGCCAACCTGGTTTGGGCCATCTGTGCGGGCCTTCTGAAGGAGCAAGTCCCTGTCCCTAAAATGTAACAGGCGCGCCACCACAGGTCGAGGAGGACGTCCTTGCTGTGGGGGTCTGGCAGGGATGCGGTGCGCTCGCTCGAGTGTAAAAGGCGGACAATCCCTCAGGGGCCACCTCCGTTCTCAGCCAGTCCTCCAGGTATCGCACCATGTTTTCTCTGATAGGCCCACTAACCGAATGTTATTCCGCCTATTCCTTCCTTCCGCATCCTCCGCAAGCTTCTCCAGGGCCGCGATCTGGTCCAGAGCGCTCGTCATCGTTGTAGTTAGTGTGGCTTGTGCAGGTGCTACCTCCTATAGTGTATCTTCCACCTGTTTGAACCGATCCGATAAATTTGAGTGGTCTGCCCACAAGAGGCCCAGCCCCGTCGCCACTTGTGCAATGTCCTGCTGTAGGGCGGCACGTGAGTCCGCCGTGGTGGAAAGGATCCTATCTAGCTGCTGCTGCAATCCAGGTTCATTCGCCAGGCCCTGCGTGTCCTGGCTGTCCTGCGACGGAGACTCAGCGTTAGAGGGCTGGGGGCCTTCTTCCTTCTTCCCTCGGGGCTTGCTGAGGATCTGTGAATTCTGAACCTGTGGGTTCCATTTTGTGTATGGCAGCCATTTTGTGGTTGCCCTCACATAGGCCATGATTGTGGCTGAACTAGTCTTTTAAGGACATGTAAACCTTAGCTCGAGTTCATGCTGACTGCTGTTTGACCTGAGTGAACTGACCCTGTTGCCTGAAGCTGACCTTGTTAAACCAGTTCCTGCCCTTTAGCTGATCAAGATTAAGGATCAGAGCACAGGACATCATAAAGTTTTACTGCACACAAACATGCCTTATCCTACTCTTATCTGTTTTCTGTTCCTTCTTTTATGGTCTGTTTATGATATGGGTTGTGGTCCTTTTATTATGGGTTTGTCCGGCTTGTCTAAAGAAGAATGTTGGGTTTGTTCAATGATTGATTATGGGCCGGACAACTGCAAAATGGGTTTGTCGTTTGGCAGACCTTGCATGTCCATGTTAGGCATTTTTTGCATGTTTGCAAAAGCTAGGACTGCCCCTTACTTGTATGCTGAAGTTTGTAACCCTAAGCATATAAAAGGCCTCTGTTTTCTGTATTCCTCAGACTACCTCATTCAGTTGCTACGGCTTCTGTGTGACGTGGCCTCACTTATTAAATTTAATAAAGATGTCTTTTCATATTTTCAGCTTCTGTGCCAAGTTCTTTTTTCTATTAGTAGGTATTCCCTGAGAATGAAGATTACATTTCTTCAAATGGCGCGGCCAACGTGGGCTTCATCAGAGAAGTGACTTTCTGAAGGAGTGATCTTGTCAAGAGACTGAAATCTACTGAGGAGGAGAGGATGGGACTCTGCTACTTTGTGCACAAGGATTCTGGAGATTCTCTGTCTTCGCAGCCCGGTATATTTCTGATCTTCCTGATTTTGATCCTCCACATGATGTCACTCCTGACTGAGAACCTTTTTGGCGTGAGCATTCTAAAAAAGACCATTAGGTCTTGTAGAACTTGACAGTTAGAATTTGGATAACCTTTTGATTAGTTAGAATAAGAAGTACAAGTGGGTCGCTCCCACGACTTTGTTTGGTTTCTTGATTTTGATTTGGTTATTGCAATTACCAAAGCCGAGGGTCTCGTATATTTGCGAGTATATCGTTTTTGATAACCCCTTGAAGTTTGAAGCTAGATTAGTGAGCTATAAGATGCCTGGTCTTAGCAAATTTTGGACTGTACTTTGGAACTTTGGAATTTGTGTTGGCCAACTTTGGATTTGTATAGGTTTGTATATGCGAATTGCAATTTGTGTAGAACAGGTAATGAGAAGAATTTTCTCTATTTGGTTTAGTTGAACGGTACACGTACGAAAAGTACATTAAGCACTACATTGATTATAATATTGTATATTTTGCAATATTTTTGGCATGCCTGTTTAAAAGCTCACATAAGAAGAATGTGTGGCTTTATTTGGAAGGTACCATAGTGTGATGTAAAATTCATTAGCCGGCTCTCCTAGAAGGAATACTTAAATAGGTTTAAGTATACAAACATATTTCTTCCTTGGTGATTCTGTAATCCCCAGGGAATTAAATTATGATATAATACAAAACAAGGATCCTTTGTTCTGCGCAATTTTATAAATGAAGATATGCAGAGCGATCTTTTGGTGTTCTGCTAGCCAAAGCTAGTGAATTTAGTGTATTTTCGCTTCTTGGACATACATCAGTCTGTTGGGCTGTTTTTGCAGTCTTTTGAAACACAATTGAGAAGCGTTTCTTGTAAATATGACTTACAACTAGTATTTACAAATGGTTTGGTCTAAGTACAGTCTGTGGGCTGTCCTTTGTTTTTGTTCTGAGTATTGGTTTGTGGGTTAAATATGTGTTTAAATGTCTATGTGGTTTTCTCATTAGTGCAATTTCTGTAAGTGAATAGCGTTGGCGCTATTCACGAAATGCATGGCTAAAGCGCGCTGTTTTGTGTGTCCTGAGTGTTTGACCCCTTTCTGTTTATGTCTGAAATGAGCTCAAATGTGTGTTTGTGTTTCTTTTTTATGTTTTCAGTCTATTAAGCAAACTGTCTAAATGCTTAAAAAAATAAAATTAAAATTATGAAAAATAATTATTAAAAATAGGTGCTACAAAATTCGTTTTTTACTATTCATGAAGCTTAATGCTCATACTGTGACCTCCTAGCATTATAATTTAATTTGAGTTGTGTTGCACTGCATAATGAGGACATTAGCATATGACATCTCACTTAGCGCAGGCATAAAAAAACAAATTTTTCTAAGGATTTACATGAGATATGTCTAATGTCTAATATCTGTAATGTGTAAAGAACATTCTGAGGATGATTAATATGTAACATACTTACAGGAAATTTATTTTTAAGTGCCCCAAATATCAAAGTCGAATTTGGGTATTTCTGCCATTTATAATAGCTTTAAAGTGCTTTTAGGCTTCAGTAAATGCATACATTTAGGTATAATACAAATTTGTAGGCTGTCCTCATTTGGGGTTTGCTTTTAAATGGCCCAGTGAGATTCATTTAAGGTTGATGAAATAAGTACCATTGCAACAAGCATTTGTTCTTTGAAAGTCCCAACACATGCTAAATGCTCTGCAGAAATGATATATTTGTATCTCTGCCTTTAAAAAAATAATGTCTGCTAGTTGCTTTTATTTGACCGAAAATGAAGCATTGCATTAAGTCTTAGACAGAAAAATAAGATGAAGCCCTTTACTAAAATTTTGAAGGCTACATGCCTAAGTGAGAACGAATTGTGGCCCAAAGATAACATGGAGTGTCAGTGAAAGAATTTTACTTTTGGAACGTTAAAATGGCTTAATGTTGCAATCTGACTGACAAGTTGGTAACAGTTAAGTAATGGAAATGTATTTTTGTGTCAATTTGTATCATGTTTGGTCTTCTGATTACAAGTTATACAGAATATTTGTTTGTTATGAGAAATGTTTTCTCTTTTGTGTGTTGTGTATTTATTTTATTTTTTTTGCTTCTGCCCCCAGATCATTCATGGATTGTTCTGGGTGATTTTAAGGTTGACAAGACACGTGAGTTTGGTTGGTTGAAATGAGATGTGTGTTTGCGTAACTCCTTTGGAAAGAAATGTCCATGCGTTTTTCATGTTTGTGTATTTGGTTCTACAATGAATTGTTCTTGCTGGTTCTGTGTGTCTGAAAGTTGTATTTGACAGCAGATATCCACTAACTGGTGATCTACTGTCAAAAAGGAGGGTAAGGATTTTAAACCTGACACGGTGTTATGCTTCACCGCTCATTTATATATGCTATTGTTTTGTCTATGCTTTTTGTGCTTGATATACAGCAAGTATATCTGATGGCTTGACATGTCCGTTTTGTGCGGTTTTTTTTGCATGTTTTTTGTTTTATGTTGATGCTTATGATACTATTACAAGTTTACCTGTGTTATGAAGGGATATACATGACGATGTGTATCCTGCAAACAGTTGGGTACATTTGCTTTGACACTAAATTTCACAGAAAGACAGACAACACTTCATCAGTGTATGTCAAATTTGGCTTTAATGGTATTTGAAGGAAAATAAAAAAGAGATATACAGAATCAAAGCGTGTCACATGCTGTTAGTCACGTACTGCCCCTCCCCTTAAGGAACAGGCAGCCCTACATTTATGTATCCTGATTGGACGTAAGGATAAAATTATAGATCTGTGACTCTTGTACATGGTGACCTAATTTCTATATTACATTAGTCAGTTTTGTTCTGTTTCCTAAGTAGTATGGCTTTGTACCATAAAGGAAACAAGGTTTCATTTTTCCCTGAAGAAAGGAACTGGAACATTAGCTGAGATTACCGTATATGGTGTAGCGGCCAGCGGTAGAGCTAACGTTCGTGAACTATTTTGATTTTTATGTATCACCCCCACTCTTGGTGTTGTGTCACATGCTTGACTATCACCCAAGAAATTTTTGTTCTTCCTATAGATTTTTTTTTCGTCACTTCTCCCCTGATTGATGTTGCATCGTGCCTAGTAATTGGGGATTTTAGCTGTGTCCTAGTCCCATTTTCCCTTTTCCATATTCCTTTCACCAGTTAGCCTTCTTTTATTATTATTATTGTATTAGGTTCACACTTCCAGATTGCAGTAATGTACTAGGAACCCCATATTATGTATAAATCCCTTTTTTATAACTAGACTGGTTTTTAAGAATTTTCTTTAGGCCTACCTCGATGTTTTCCAGTCTGACCGTCATGGTAATGATGGACTGATTAACTGACTCAATGCTATTATAAGACAAGTTTCCACATTTTGATCATTAGCCTGTGTATTGCATAGTGCACTCGATGCACAGTTATTAAAAGGGAGGTATCTACATGTCCCTGATAATCTGTATCATGTGATTTCTCTTTTCAGATGTTCTAGGTAAGGAATTTAGGAACACCTAGACTTAATCATTGAGAGGAAAAATATGTTTACCCCATTAGACGATGTCACTATGTGTGAGGACATCCATTTAGATAAAATTCTCATATAGTTATCTACCCTTAGATGGTAGAGGATATGCTCTCACATGGAAACCCAATTGAAGAAATTAGAGGCACGGTTTTGCTTATTGCCTTTGTCTTTGCATTCTATGAGAATGACAATGTGTTCTAGACTAGAATTGTCTCATGGCGTATGGCCACTCCCTCGCAGATTGCAGGCCACCTGCTTGCAATCCTCTTGTTAAAAACAAACTGTTTTTGTACTAAATTGAAGGAAAATAACAAATGTGTCCCATTTCCTACGTCACTAGGTTCTGCAGGATTAAGTCATAATAACCTGCTCACCTTTGATGAAAAGCTAATTCCCATCAGTGACAGTCTCAGCACCCAGAAAAGCAGCAAGGCTGGACAGTGATCGCCAGAGCGCCATCCATGATATCTCCAAAGAATCATACTTGCTCCATCAGACGGCATTGGACATCACAGACCAAGTTTCAGTGCAAAAGAACAAAAGAGAAGGATATCTGTTGCTTTGAAGTTTCAGTTTTCTCACCTGTCATGTGCTGGTAACCTCTGACAGTAGGCAGTCCATTGAGCCCCTTGGCCTGAGTTTTGGCCACACCCCCCCCCCTTTCCTTTGCTCCAACGGAAAGGCAGTGCACCGGAGGATCCAAAATTGGCAAAAGGCATTACATTATGGTGCCTATGAAAGAGCAGCCTGAGCGTTCTCTGACACTGAGTAATGAGTGTTGGAGCTTGAGAATGTAGACCCGGATCTGCATAAGATGATCTGTGCCCTTGATCAATGAAGAGCACACTATCTGTAGTGCCTGCCGCAGAGGCGAGATATTGGTGCACTGCCTTGAGACATTGAGATTTTCAAATAAGCTATGAGTGTTTGCCAGGAGGGCACTCCAACGGATACTGAGAAGGACCATTTTCATGATAGGCCTGAACGAAGAGGCCCATGCGGAAGCAAAAAACAGAAAAGGATTTTGATGAACAATAGAAGCCTGCCGGAGAGGCTTGGACGGACTCTGGGTATTTCCCGTGCGATTGCATAAAATGGGTGTTAGGAGACTAATTTTTGCTGTTTTGCTGGCATTGTTTTAAAGTAGTATTCTGTTTAGTAAAAGCAGAATAAAGTCCATTCTCTGTGGAAGAGTATCCCTTTTCATCTGAGAGCATTAATAAGGATCGCCACTGTTTCACCTGAATATATTATAAGTTTCTGAAATGCATAGGAGCCCTAAAATGTTATTAGATAATTTTAGGATTTGCTTTTGCTTAGTGTTGTGAAAATGATAATTTTGTTAGTAATAGTGGTCATTACTTTCTCCTGTTGTCCATATGTTCTTAATAACATGTTTTCTAGTATTTTTGTATTTTGTGGGTTGGATTGTTTTTGCTACCCAATTGACATCTGTACCCACCTCCCAACCTATGTCTCTTCCTACTACTACTTCTTTGCATTCTTTCCATATTTTACCTGAACATGAACTGGTTAGGAGGTCAAAGTTTACTAATAATTCCTTTGTGCAGTTTCAGCATCAACACCAGTTAGTAATGAACACCACTAATTGTTGGGTGTGTGGTCTTATGCCACATACTACAGATAGAGGTATTCCCTATTTGGTTCTGTCATTTAGTTACAATGGGTCTGTATGGGCATATCAGACGATGTTTATTTATGCCAACAAAGTCTATCCCTTGCGTTCCATGAAAGATAACTCGAGTAATAATGCCTTAGTGAAGGGAATAACGGATAATATTGATATCGATTCAGATACAGACTGAGTGATTGCCTATGTAAGGGCAAAAGGAGGGTCTGAGGTTCTGTGATTTCTGAACCCGTGGGTTCCATTTTGTGTATGGCAGCCATATTGTGGTTGCCCTCACATAGGCCATGATTGTGGCTGAACTAATCTTTTAAGGACATGTACACCTTAGCTAGAGGTCATGCTGACTCCTGTTTGACCTGAGTGAACTGACCCTGTTGCCTGAAGCTGACCTTGTTAAACCATTTCCTGCCCTTTAGCTGATCAAGATTAAGGACATCATAAAGTTTTACTGCACACAAACATGCCTTATCCTACTCTTATCTGTTTTCTGTTCCTTCTGCAGACGAAGTTGCCCGCTATTGTGCGGAGCATGGTTATTCTTTCACGGAGGTGGAAGTAAGTGGGGCTCAGGAAAGGACAGAATTAAGCATGATGTTAGAAACGGTGGATACTTGGGAAGATTTGAAACAAATGCAAGACAATGCACCTGAATCTGAGAAGCAGGCGTGGGAAACAGCAGGGTGTGTGAGAAGCGAAATTGATTTTTGGATTTCAGCAGATGGAAGGGCCGTGTTACCTGAGGAGTTAGCGAGTCCAATGGCACGACAGATACATGGTCCAGTGCATTTGGGAAGGGATGCCATGCTGAGGGTGTTCAGGCAGACTTGGTATTGCCCAAAGTTTAGGATTGCAGCAGAAGCAGTGTGTAAGCGATGTGTTACTTGTCAGCAGTTGAACATAGGGAAAAGAACACCAGTTACACTGAGTCACATTGGGAGGTCTGGGGGGCCTTTCAACAGAATGCAATTGGATTTTATTGAAATGCCAAGGGTCAACCGCCTTAGGTATGTTCTGGTGGTAGTATGCATATTTTCCAGATGGGTTGAAGCGTACCCTACACGCAGGTGCGATACACTTACAGTAGCAAAGTTGTTGCTTAGAGAGTTGATACCGCGCTTCGGGGTGCCTGCCTCTCTGGAATCGGACAGAGGGACACATTTTAACAGCGAAGTTGTGAAGATGCTTTGCTCTGCATTGAACATTGATCAGAAATTGCATTGTAGCTATCGACCAGAGGCTTCAGGTATCGTGGAGCAGATAAATGGGACGTTGAAATGTCGAATTGCTAAAGTGTGTTCATCAACTTCCCTAAGTTGGCCTGATGCTCTTCCTTTGGTCCTTATGAGCATGCGTAGCACACCCGACAGGAGGACAGGTCTCTCTCCACACGAGGTGTTGATGGGGAGGGCAATGAGACTTCCAACTGTCCCCACAACTGCATTACTGAACATTACAGATGACCTGATCCTGGATTACTGCAAGGGGTTATCTGACGCCATTCATTCTGTGTCTCTTCAGGTACAGGCCGCAGAAGTTCCACCTTCAAGAAATCAGTGCCACGACCTGTGCCCAGGAGACTGGGTGCTGGTGAAGAAGCACGTCCGGAAGAACTGCTTGGACGTGCGCTGGAAGGGGCCTTACCAGATAATCCTAATCACGAACACTGCCGTGAAGTGCGGAGGACTGCCAAATTGGATCCACGCTTCCCATACTCGAAGAGTTCCAGCACCCCTGGAAGAAACAGCTCCTCTCACAAACGAAAATCCAGTGGTGGAGGAAGAATCACAAGAGGGGATCAGTCAAGCTGTGGGGGTGTCTGAAGAAGTCGGGAGTGTAACAGATCCAGAAGAAGAAGGAAGACAGAACGGCAGTGAAACTGAAGTTGCTACTGAAGGAGAAAGCTGTTGTGAAACCAACTCAGAGACAGAACAAGTTCAGAGTGACCAAGATTTGAGTGAACGGACGAGAAATAGGAGAACAAGGCGTGCAGCGGCTACCTGGCCTGAAAGAAAAAGGAGGCCAAGCTTGAAGTCAGCTCGAGAGGAAACTCTTGCTCCTATATCCGAAGACTCAGATCCAGAAGAAAGTGCACAAGAACAAGAGCAGGAAGGTCCGAGAAGGTCAAGGAGGGTGCGAGTGCCTTGCAGAAGATACGCTACTCCTGAGTGGACCTACCTCGCTACAGATGTCCTCAGTGGGACGCAGAACTGGGAGGGTGAGGAAAGTGACCCTGACCAGAACTGACCCCTTCATAACAGTGGAAGTAGAGTTGGTGGTACCAGGAGTGGAGATCGAGAGACTGCTGACCCTTAACATCGTCTATCCTCCTCTTCTGAGCGGAATACGAAAGTTGATCCTAGAGACAGTTGAATTTCCATGTTGTTGTACGAGGTGTCCAATACTTGAGGGAATCCTTCTTCGTATGGAAATATTCGAGCAAGTGGTGGAACTTCTTGGAACACGCATAGTTTCGGATTACTAAAGACTTTGCAAAGAACTTTGTAAATACAGATTGGGAGATAACCTAGTGCCAAGAAGAAGAAGAAGAACTTAGGGATTTCCATTTTAGAGGATGGAGAAGGACTAAGGTTGCCTATTGCTATAGAACTCAGAGACTGTGTTTGCGGAGGGGATTTTTCAGCTTCCAGGTGTGGTTCAAAAGATTGGAGAAGCAAAGAAAAGAGATTTGTACTGTGAAGGAAAACCAGAACTACACTGTCTTGAGACCATGGAGGCTGGCAACCCGAACCGCAGGGCAAAATGCATAATAGGCACACTTTTAGGGGTAGTGATTTCTCTTATAGTTTTAGTAGTTACTGTATCTTATATAGTGGGACATGAAAATGATGTGAAAGCAGAAAAAGAAGCAAAAAGTGTAATAACACAGAAGCCTCCTACGATTGGTAAACAGGGGGAAAACACAGCAAAAGAGAAAGCTTTATTAGATGCTGAGATTAAGAGATTACATGCAGATGAATCCCAGGGGAATTTTAAATCAAATGCTTATGCTAAATTGCTTTATGAATATATTGATGTCATGGAGGCGAAGAACTGCTATGTTTGTATGCAGTTGCCAGCTTCTGTAGATGAAGGCATCAGGTACCATCATCTTCCATTGACCTATGGAATCTCATGTAGTTTGTTGCTGAGCATATTTTATGAACGAGAAGGGTTTGAGTATTACTTCTCGAACTTCGACTCGGTATTGCCAGAGGTGCCAAATTATAAACACCTCAATAAATGGGACTATTACAAGAGTGAAGACAGGTTACAGAAATTTTTCCTTCCATGGAGAACATTAGATACTTCACATGCCCGAAGAAATAATTTGACTTGTAAAGTGTCAGAAATTGAGAAAAAATGTATAGGGCAGGTGGATGATCGATATAGAAGACAAAAGATCCTAAAAGCTTCAGAACAATGGAAAACAGATTGGACCCAGGAAGAAAGGGAACACCAAAGAAAGGGTAGCAGTGGTCCAATAGCTTTAGACTGAGAGAAAAGGGGAAAGCTATGTATACACCGAAGTCAAACATATTATGAGAATGTGTTTGTGGGAGCCGTCAGTTGTGAACATGCTTTCCAATTGGAGTATTACTCCAAAGATTTCTTAAAGGAAATGCAGGTGATCCCAAATGTATATTTTGTTTGTGGAAGAAATGCATATGTGAAACTACCAGATAATTGGTATGGATCATGTTACTTAGCAATTGTCTTCCCCAAAATATACCATGCTGAGGATTTAGAAACCAAAAAGAGAGGAACATCAGCTAGAGGAAGAAGGGATGTAAGCGCTGAGGAGGTAGTTGGAGATGTGTTTGGTGCTATGTTTCCTATTTTAGGGATAGCACTAAATGATGTCAAGATTAGAAGATTGGCAACAGTCGTAGATAGGTTGTCCGCCAGTACTGCTCGATCTTTAATGCTGGTGGAGGGAGAGATGCAATCGATAAGGGCAATGGTTCTTCAGAACCGACTTGCTCTAGACGTTTTGTTGGCCAAAGAGGGCGGAGTCTGCAAGGCTTTGAAGGTCCAGGAATGTTGCACTTACATTCCAGACAATTCAAAACCTCTCAAAAAGTACATTCGAAACATTACTGCAATACATAATGAGATAGAAGATTTGACAAAGGTAACAGTGTGGGAAAAGGTAGGTCAAGGAATGGGTAAAGTTGGAGGTTGGTTTGCCAACCTGGGAAAGAATATCATTTGGTACATACTGAAACCTATCATCATAATAGTGATTTGTATAATTACTTTGTGGGGATTGGTGAAACTGTACAAATGGTATAGAGCAAACAGGTTGCAGAGATCTATGCGAGAGCAGGGAAGGAGATTAGCTGCGATGCAGGAGAATCAGTACCGGAGTCTGAGGGCTCTAGAGGAGATGAAACGAGGGAAGATTGCAACGACTTCAGTTTGATACTCTATACCTTAGAGAGGGTGTTGTGATGATGATGACTACTGTAAGTCATCAAAGGGGGGATTGAGAGAGCACAAATCTGAAAAATGTAGAAGTGCACCATATTTACAAGCACGTAGTATTAGTTTAGTGTGAAATATACAAGAGTGTCAATTTATAGAGAGAAAATATATACATGAGTATTAATTAGAATAGGGATGCATATATCAGTGTGAAACTAATGTAGAGGTCTATAGAAATGTTAGTATGATGTTGGAATCTCACGTTATGGGGTTGGGAGTAAAAGAAATGTAATTCTGCAAACCATGGAAATGTGTAGGCCACATGGCATTTCACAAGAAACGAAAGATGCTGCTACACTTTTAAGTAACTTAGATTCTAATGTCATTTCACTACAAAATATTATTAATCATAGAATCGAAATATGTTTTAAATAGATGTGTTACATTTTAGTAATGTGTGTTAGTTAGAATACTGTTTAAACAAAGAAATTAAATGTGCATATTGCAGAGGCCAGTTTCATGTAATTCTAGTAGGCCTGAATAGATAAAGTCGCTTCTTTGATCTGCATGAGCTCGTTAAGGAGAGGTCGTACGGAGCACGAATGAAAAGTCTGTTCAAAATGTTTTACGACTTCTAGATATGGTGGAGGCCAGAATTTGGGGCCTACAGAAAAAGTGTCTGTTTGCAGGTGCAAGGGGGGCTTTATCAGAAAATGATGAATAGACTTTTTTTCAGAGACGCCAGGCACAGGCCTGTAGGAGTCTTCAGGAATTTTAGGGGGTATTGCCTGGTCGGAGAGAAGCCTGGGAAGCAAGGTCAACTTTAATGAAGAGTCCCGAGGAGCACCAGCATGGAATTTGCCGCCAGAAACTACACCACGTGAGAGGCGTCTCCAGGGGCGTTCCTATTGGAAATGTGATTTTGTATTAGGGACAGCACCCCGGGGTGGAGTTAGAGCAGATGGTCTGAGGAACCTAAGAGAGCGGATGGGTAGGCAGATAGGGAACTGCAGGATTTCGACTTTGAGACAAAGACTAAGGGAAGTGTGTGATCTTCTTTGGAAGTCACCACGGCTGACACCTTTTTAGGTAAAGATCTTGTTAAGTAGGGATGTCACTTAGTCTAGTGTAGGGACAGCCTAACCTGTATTTTTCTTTTCTGTAAATGACTCTCAAGTTGCAACTCATAGCGATTCTTGCAACTCTCATGGTATTTGAGATATTTTTGATAATTTCCTTTTGCCGATTAAGAGCATTCAGAGAATATCTTTTTATATTGATACCTGTATATCTTTTGAATCTTATTCTGAGATGTTTCTATCTCCAGATACTTTTGGCTTTATTATAAACTTTTAAACCTTTTCTAGTGGTAAGTGGTTCTTTAGAGTGGTGTAAGTTCTTTCTTGATTAACCTAGTAGTGGGTTGCCTTTTACTCAATGACAGGTACCAACGATTCAGTCGACCTGAGCTGGGATCTGGTAAGATAATAATAGACCAGAAATCCCGCGTTAACACTTCTTTTATGGTCTGTTTATGATATGGGTTGTGGTCCTTTTATTATGGGTTTGTCCGGCTTGTCTAAAGAAGAATGTTGGGTTTGTTTAATGATTGATTATGGTCCGGACAACTGTAAAATGGGTTTGTCGTTTGGCAGACCTTGCATGTCCATGTTAGGCATTTTTTGCATGCTTGCACAAGCTAGGACTGCCGCTTACTTGTATGCTGAAGTTTGTAACCCTAAGCATATAAAAGGCCTCTGTTTTCTGTATTCCTCAGACTACCTCATTCAGTTGCTCCGGCTTCTGTGTGATGTGGCCTCACTTATTAAATTTAATAAAGATGTCTCTTCATATTTTCAGCTTCTGTGCCAAGTTCTTTTTTCTATTAGTAAGTATTCCCTGAGAATGAAGATTACATTTCTTCATTGCCCATGGCGTCGGTAGGTTAATCTCACACCAGGGGCTCTCAAAACACAGACTCGCAGTATGTAGTGGGTGGGCCTGAGGTCCAAAACCTAGACCAGCAGACCCTCCAGAACTCCCATCAGATGCCCAGCCCGGTCTCGGCCAATATCGCATCCCCTCGAAGCCCCCAGTCAATGCCTTCCGTTCACTGCGTCCTCCGCGTAGGTCCCCGCCAGGCTACCTGCTCACGGTGTTACTCAGTTCAACACGCTCATAAGGCTGGTGGCCGCTCCGTGACGCCAAGTGTGATAACCCCCAGGTCCACTCCTGGTCCAATGTATCCCAGCGGTCACAGTCCCCACACTGCAGCACAGGCCAAGCCCACCTGCCCCGTTTCCCACAAGGCTGCTCATTTGTTAGGTCTGCTCTAATCAGGAGTCCACACCTGGCACCAGGTCAGGCCTCCCGGGTCACCCCGCTGCGGTCATTAATAGTTCCAGAGCGTGAACCAGAGGCCTCGTCTCAGTGAACCACCAGTGTATCCTCCTCCGCCGACCACCGTTCCAGGGGCCACCTGTCTGCGCCCTCCGACAAAGTTCCGACTCTCATGTAGGTCACAGGGCACTGCGAAGCCCGGCCCCAGTCCCAATCGCCACCAGCTCGCTAGCGTACCTCCAGGGTGGGTCAGTCCAAGCTGCCAGTCCTCCAGGTGCTCCGATTCCCTGCGGTATGGTTTCAGGCACAGCAGGTCCAAGCGCCAGCCAGCGCAGGTCGGCTCTCCGCTCCAACACTATGAGCCGGGAGCCTCCGCCATCCGTGCCCCAAGGCGAGGGCCGACCCGCTCCTACGTTCAGGGCTCGGCCGCCCGCTCAACATCTGCCGCGCGGCCCAGCTCGGCAGTCGTCCTCCAGGGTAGCCCAATCAATGCGGCACAGCACCCTCACCGTGGTTTGCCTATTTATTTAGGCTCCGATGCCGCTCCAACAGCAAGGGCGGCGTGCCACACGGGGCAGCCCGAAGCAGCCGTCCGCCACACTCGCTGCACCCCGTAGGCGCCTTTCAGTTTGATAGAGCCACCATCTTGTGAGCTCCGATCGCGCTCGGCGCCACCCAGGAAATCCCTCTAGGACCTCATGTTTTCTCCATCCTGTGAGCCCACAACGCTCAGGGCCAGCTCTTCTCCACCAGACCACCCCTCGGTGACGCTTGGGGGATCTAGGGGGGGCAATTTTCAGGATTACAGCGGGGATCATGGGCAGAGCTCAACGCTCACACCGCTGCCCGCATCGGCGCCAAGCCACGCCCCCCCTCTTTGGACCATGACCATAATGAAAGACAAGCCTGGAAGCATGTGGTGGGCAACAGGTCTATATTTTTACCATGCATTCAATCAGTGTGAGACCCATTGATAGGGTTTTCACATTTTACTGCCTTTTCCATATTTTGACAGTAAAATAACAGGATGTATCTCCTATGAAGGGACTGATCAATAGTGGCACAGTTACTGCCAGTAGATAGCTCTGCACCTAGAATTAAACTTCCGCGCAGCATTCCCACAACATATTTTGTTTAAAGTTTACAGTCCTGAGAACGAGTAGTTTGGAATAAGACATGGATCAGGATCTGTTGGGATTGACTTTGTCACTATGACTATCATCCCGTAGCTGATTGCCATTGTGAGATGTCAAAAGGCGGTTATAGCATGTAACTAGTTAGGACCAGCAGTGGTAAACTAAACTAAAGTCCACGGTTGGCCAGCACCATTTAGCAGATTTTTTCAGTTATACAGTGCCTGATCAGTTTGTAATGGGTGGTTTATTGCTGTGGACTGGTACAGTATAGGGTGATGGCCAGCTTTGTCGTATGTGAGAGTGTTAAATAGCATAAGGAATACAATATGCAGTCTGCATGAACTACAATTGCCTTCCAGACCGCTGAGTGTTATGGTATTAGTGTGTTCTAAATACTGTATTGTATATTATATTTGCATTTATATAGCACTTAATACCCCTGAAGAGGTATTGTAGCACTTTACATCAGACAGCAAACTTCTCTGGCACTCATGGTTAGCAGTTTTTTTTTGTGTGCTTATTGTTGGTTATTGGGATTGGTTTTGCCAGCCTAAGCATTTGATCATTGAAATAAAGTGTTGGAAATTTGTAGAGAGACAATAATAGGGATTATGACAAACATGCATGTGATTTGGAGTAGGTTGTGCTCGGCGAGAGGAGGCATGAAAAGGAGTCAATCAAAAGAAAAAGAAGAGTCGACAGTCAGAACGTTTAAGGCAAAGCCAGTTTCCATAAAAGCTTTTTAGGAATATCGTGGAGATTTCTTGAAATTGCATGCAAAATGGGAGAAGGAAATAACATTCTATGCCTGTGTTAGACTATCGTTGTAGGCCATAAGCACGAGAACACCAGTACACACACACCACCATCACATACAGGTAAACAGATTCAAAATAAATATGGTTAATTTTCCCATAAATCGTATGGAACAAACACAAAACAAGAATGTTGTATTTTAAAGGTTTCTGCTTGAGATGTTCTTTCCCTTCCCATCTAGTGATCAGGGTGGGATGAAAGATGCCAAAATCTGTTTTAGGGATTTTGTGTACATAATGCTTCACAGGGCAGGTAGCAGCGGGTGGTTTCCACTCTGAGATCTTACATCTGGCTGTCATTCTGCCTTCCTGTAGCAGTAATCTGACTGCACAAAAGGAAAGGCCCTGATTAGAAACATCCTCACGTGAACAATAGAAACTACCCCTCTCACTTCACTGTTTGAGCTCCATCCTCAAGCAATAGGAATAAAGGCCTTACACTCCCACTGATGACTGCATGTGTTTGTCTTGAATTCAGAAATAAGGCAATAAGGTGCACCATTTAGGTAAGATTTTACACCATTAAATTGTCCAGCAGTGCTCGATGGAAACAAATGACAGGTGATCTTATCCTATATTTCCAAGGATCCCTGTCAAAGTCCCCAGATGATGCAAACATTTGATGGTGATGGTCTATATTGCCTTTTAATTACAGCTCGCTATCATATTTTAATGCACGTTAGACTGTGAGGCACAGACACTGCGCAAGTGCTTCCTTTGCAAAACTGGAACAAATTATGTAAAAATCAGCTGTGATGCAACCATAGCCCATAGACTTCCCCATGGCCCTTCGGCCGGCCACTGTGTAATGCAGGGCCGATAAAGCACCAGCATGCCATTTTCAATTGCCTTCTAGTGTCAGGAAGGACCCAGTAACCCACACAACAACAATCCAAGCAACAGAGTTGTGAAGTTGGGAGGGCATTGCAATAATACAGTGCTTAGTTTGTGGACAAAAGAGTGCTGGTGCCTGAAGCTCTTCTCAATAGCCAAAGACAATTAAAAGTTGGCATGCCGTATAACTAGGCCAGTAGTCCTTAATTCACTATCAGACACTCTCTATGCCTTTTTCCCATTCTTGCAGGCTACTGCCGTATTTCTGATCTGTATGTTTTACCCTCTTTTGCACTCTGTAAATATCTATTATGGAAAAATAAATAATAATAATAGACAGCTGAGCTAAAATATATCCACAACCTCCCCAAACTAGGAAAGGACACCAGGGGCCATATTATACAAGTACTCCGGGGGCGCAAGGGCCGATTGTAACTGCTTTGCATTCCCCCGGGGCACTTTGGTATTACAGAAGAGGCTGCAGACACCTGTGCGTCCCCCTCTGTAATACAGATAACGCTGGTGCACATAAAGCGCCAGCCCCATCTTCAGATGGTATTTCTTCATTTGCATGGGGCATTGCCACATGCAAATGAGGGTTTCCCTTTACCTCTGCACCGTATTACAGAAGCGGGCACAGGGGCAGAGAAGCTCTCAGAAGGTGTACTGACAGTGCGCCACCTTCAAGGTGGCACACTGTCAGTGCGCCCCCCACCCCCTTCCCCGTTGGCAGCCCTCTGGAAGTGGAAAGGGGGTCTCATGGACCTCCCTGAAATCCCCTTACAGACGTGTCAGTCAATCACTGCATCCAAATGCAAGAAGATCTCTAATCCCCCTTAAAACTGGAAGCGGGTTGCCGCCTGCAATGTGAAAACACGTAGCGGCTTTAAAGCAACTGCTCTGTTTTTCTCAGGAATGCACTGCACAACGGCAGCAAAAGGTTGCGGCTGTCCTGGGGGCAGGGTGTTCAGCATAATGCAGCGCAATTTTATTGCGCTGCGCGCACCTTTTCAAATGTGTGCCCTGTGCAAACAATGAAAATGCACCATTTGCATAATGCGGGCCCTAGAGTGTTAAACGGTTCGTATTATAAATGTAAATGTAGTATACTTGTAAAGCGCACAGCTGCCCCAGCAACGGGGCGTCCCGGCGCTGTATAACTCTGGGGAACCCGTCCTGGCTTTCCCTGTGGGATGGTCCCTTGCTGGGAGTCCCCAAGGTGGAGCCAGGCATCCCCGGAATTGGTGGGGCCGTTGTGGAGATTAGGCAAGCTAATGCCCAGAGTTGCCGAGTGGAACCCCTGATTAGAGTAAGCACCGAAGCGAGAATTATCGAGTCCGCATATCGAGTTGTATCGCTTTGTTCGCCCTAAGTGTGGCAGGGTATGCTCAGACGTGAGTCCCTTGCTCACTTGGCCACTGGATTCAAGATAGCCTGGCTGATGAGGATTATGAATCCGAAACCGGTCCCAGGATGCTTGTTTCCGGTCCAGGGAAGACATGGCATGGCAGTTCGGGCTGGACTGTTCCCATGAGGCACAGGGTCAGACTGATTTGCATATTGCCATGTCTGAACTGGGGTGGCCGAGTGAGCTAAAGAATGGTGATGGATTAAACCCAGATCAGTTGACTGGGGGTGAGTGTTTGATTTGCTCAAACGCTCCGTCCATCATCCCCTTTTGTATCGCTTTGTTCGCCCCAAGTGTGGCAGGGTATGCTCAGACGTGAGTCCCTTGCTCACTTGGCCACTGGATTCAAGATAGCCTGGCTGATGACAATTATGAATCCGAAACCGGTCCCAGGATGCTTGTTTCCGGTCCAGGGAAGACATGGCATGGCAGTTCGGGCTGGACTGTTCCCATGAGGCACAGGGTCAGACTGATTTGCATATTGCCATGTCTGAACTGGGGTGGCCGAGTGAGCTAAAGAATGATGATGGATTAAACCCAGATCAGTTGACTGGGGGTGAGTGTTTCATTTGCTCAAACGCTCCGTCCATCATCCCCTTTTGTATCGCTTTGTTCGCCCCAAGTGTGGCAGGGTATGCTCAGACGTGAGTCCCTTGCTCACTTGGCCACTGGATTCAAGATAGCCTGGCTGATGAGGATTATGAATCCGAAACCGGTCCCAGGATGCTTGTTTCCGGTCCAGGGAAGACATGGCATGGCAGTTCGGGCTGGACTGTTCACATGAGGCACAGGGTCAGACTGATTTGCATATAGCCATGTCTGAAATGGGGTGGCCGAGTGGGCTAAAGAATGGTGATGGATTAAACCCAGATCAGTTGACTGGGGGTGAGTGTTTGATTTGCTCAAACGCTCCGTCCATCATCCCCTTTTGTATCGCTTTGTTCGCCCTAAGTGTGGCAGGGTATGCTCAGACGTGAGTCCCTTGCTCACTTGGCCACTGGATTCAAGATAGCCTGGCTGATGAGGATTATGAATCTGAAACCGGTCCCAGGATGCTTGTTTCCGGTCCAGGGAAGACATGGCATGGCAGTTCGGGCTGGACTGTTCCCATGAGGCATAGGGTCAGACTGATTTGCATATTGCCATGTCTGAACTGGGGTGGCCGAGTGAGCTAAAGAATGGTGATGGATTAAACCCAGATCAGTTGACTGGGGGTGAGTGTTTGATTTGCTCAAACGCTCCGTCCATCATCCCCTTTTGTATCGGTATAATGGTATAGACAGGAGATCGAGAAACTAAGGTATGGGTAGTAGTAAGGGTGCTTGGTTGTAGGTGGTGATAATTTTGTAAATAGGCATAGGTATGGGTATATGTAATATGGTATAAGCACTGTTTTAAATACTTTGGTGTGACGTAACATTTCTCGGGATATAAGTACAATGGCTAAAGATTCTAGGATTGAGTCGAGAAATGATGGTATAGAAAGGTGCAGATAAACTAAGATATAGGTAGGAGTATCGGTACAATGACATAGGCAGTTACAGTGGTATGGATGTGATGGAAATAGAAGAGTATAGGTAGAGTATAGTATTAATAAGTGGTTTAGGTACCAGGGAATAGGCAGGGGGTTAATCAGACCCTCCAGAATATCACGATTTCGCGATTCACGAAAAAATCGCGAAATCGGCCGATTAGCGCTTTGGCCGCGATATCTACAATTATCGCCGCGATATTTGTCGAAAAAGTGTCTGCACAACAAACAATGCCCGTTAATTAGCTGTGTGCGTACACGTCACTACGTGCTGCCGTCCAGCCGTCCAATACCGGCTTCCTCCTGGCCAATTTCCCCAGCTTGTTGAGGTTTGCTAAAGGTAGGCGGGACAGTGATGGCACCTCCCACCGCGGTCTGCACTGACTGAAGCACCACTCACTGAGCTGGAGCAAGGGTTAGGAAGGGGTGTAGTCTCTGTAAAGGGGGTTCACTCACGTCACCTAGCGGGGTCTTTCTTCAGTGTCCACCAAAACTTAACTGAAAGTGGACGAGTGTGTGTCAGCGGGGAGAGTCCAAAACATGCAAACGGAGCCCATTGCCTCTACTTGTTCCATTTCTACACCGTCAGCAAAGCTGAAAAGAAGTCCACTTGTGTCTTCTATTTTGAAGTGTTTCATGGGCAGTTCCGTTCGCAGTCAGACTGCTGGGCCAAGTGACTCGGTTAGGAAAAAAAATGAGCGGTGCTTTGGAGGGCCAGAGCCTGGTGACACGAAGGGCAGCAGAGCCACGGCTGAGGAGAGCCAGCTGGGGAGCAGCTTCCATGAAAACTAACTAGATGCCAGCGCAGCCCCTGGATCTCCTCCAGTCGTAGGTCACCTGTTCCCTTCGGAGGTCCATTGTCGAGGCACCAGTAACGTGGAGGAGTGAGGAAAGAGCCCCCCCCCCCCCTCATTTTTTTTTTTGATGGGGCAACAAGTTTAATTTCAGAAAGCAAGCCTTCACCCAGGTACAGCACATGGGTTTTCATACAGCAACTAGTACAGGCTTGTATTTTCCAGAACTGTAACATAGTGCCTGCAGATCAGTAAATGATGGAACAGTTTTTGAAAGGTGGAATCTATCTTGTGGCACAGATAATGTTCCACGCAGCACGACAACATGTAAACACCCAGGAAACTTTACACGACATGAGGGCGACTTATCATTGTAGGTATATTTTCATTTTTGGGAACACTAGTGCAGAGAAGGGCAGCGGCGCAAATAGTTAAAACTGCTACAACGCCACCCATTCGAAAACATCGCAGCACTGTCACCCCCAAAACATGATGTCATTTTGAAACTCACAATTATTTACATCTACCACGAAAATGCCACACAGCACTTGCCAGTAGTACCAACAAGTACTCATGGAGATCAGTAGTTGAGTGAGCCCAGACTCTTTTTACCTTGAGCTTCACATCTTCATCTCCCATCTGCGTTCCCTCCTCTGGCATGCCGGGCTGGTTTTGACTGGAGAAGTTAGAGAGTAAAGCAAACTACCCCTCTGGACCCCTAACTTAAAAGCACTACAACGTAGCCCTTGTGGCAAAACGTACATGTCCTGCACACTAAGTTCAGTATTAAATAGATTCCCCATAATTTCGCAATTCGCTAAATCGGCTGATGGTCCAGGAGGCAGCGGTGCCTCGGCAGGGGTGCATACATGGGTGCTAGAACACCCCAGGGAGATATAGGGCCCCCTCCCACGAGGTGCAGATTAGAGCTGTGCTTCCATAGAGCCGCAGACACTTTAAATATGCCAATTTCATTGTGGAATTACCTGCTAAATCAGTTTGCATTGATTTAAGGCTGAAAAGGAATGAAAAAAGGTGCCGCAATAATGCCGCTAAATTTCAACTTTTGTGCCGCTAAATTTAAATTTTTGTGCCGCTAAATTTGCAAATCTATGCCGCAATATCCTGGGGGGTCTGGTTAATATACTAAGGTATAGGTAGTGATGGAAGTAATGTAGCGGCAAGTTGGCTAAATGTATTAGGGCATAGGCAGGACAAGATCAGAGGTGTAAGAAACAAATACAAAGTTGAGAGAGAAGGAGATTTCCGTCTGTGTTATCGGAAGAGTCATAACAAGAAGAAAGATGAGGAGGAGAAGAAGGGGAAAAGGAGGGTAGCAAGAGCAAGGTAAAAGAAAAACAAAGGATCTATGAGATTCTGGAACGAAACAGAGAGAAGGGAATTTTTCCGACATTCACCAGGATGGTTTGAACTCTTGGGAATGTCTTTTAGTTGAAAAGATTTGAGGGAAATAATTATGCAGGACGTTTCTCCAGAACAGTGATCATGAAATGTGTTTTTTTCCTGAATCACATACAACGAATATATGAAAACTATACATGTTGTTGTATGAGAAAGTTTACATAAAAGGGAGAATAACATACATGATAGTCATATGTCATTATTATCTTCCATATTTGAGGGTTAATCTGTATGGCTAACACCTTCGTACTGTGCTATTCATATAAACTGTATTCAACCACATGTTATACTTATGCATTAAACTAGAGCCCTGATCTTTCCTCGAAGCTTATTGTGGCAAGTATTTGTGGTAGATGTAGAGAGTAAAATTAAAGTACTTTTAAAGAAATGTACCATTTAATAGGGACACATTTGTTATAGTGCTGCATAATGTGATATATTGCATGGAGAGGCAGATTGCTTAAAAGCATTAGGGGCTATTTAGCTATAATAGCTCTATTAAGGAAGCAAATTATACCCATGAAAGTACCTTTGCAACCGTGCTGTGGTCTGGGACCCCAGTCGAGCCTCTTCCACTGTAATGATCTGGTTTTGAGCACTTACCTCCAGTGCCCGTCTATAAAATAATGTCAGCTGGTGTGTATGGCTGGGAAATGAGCTCTGAGCAGGTTGTGTGTGGGCATGCGCCGGCTGAGCGAGGTAGACTAATGTCTGACTCAGCCTGGAGTCAAGCCACAAGAAGCAGCGTGACAGATGAGATGTAATTGAAGACTGGGAGGCACTGGCAATTCACCTATGATGTTTTCACCGTGCATTTTATATGCGAAATTGTGTGTGATTAAACTGTATGTCCCAATTGACATTTGGGACAAGCGTCTCAGTTGGCAATTTGTTCACCAATTAGTCGGCTTAGAATCCAAATATGGCCGTGTTTACATATATGGATCCCTTAACATACTTTATAAATTCATAATTTTGCATGTTTCTCTAAACCAGCCCTTAATGAATTTCATGTTTAGAACCAGCTAGTTGAGCGAGTAAATTACTCCGCTGCACCAGCTAGCAAATCAAAGGGTTCAGAAGACAACAATCCCATTCCAGGCTATGCATCTTTTACTAGAGGAAGGGGTTGGACCCGTTAACTCCATATCTATTACCCTTCACTTACTTGCTAATTCAGGGAGGGGAGATGCTCCCAGGATTCAACCACAAAATGGCCCAAACGTCTGTCTGCTTCCTTGCAGCTGTGCCCTTTGAAGATCTTGAGAGGGAACAGGGAGTCCGTGGTGGGCAGAGACTGGCTCATCGGGAAATGGGCTTTCATTTAGGATTAACCTACCATTTGCAATCATCCATGGAATGCAGCAGAGGGGTGAGATAGGCAGTGGGCTGGTATCTGTTAGTGACATCAAAGGTAAGAGGGATGCTGTTGTTCCACTAGGTTGGGTGGGTGCCTCACCATTCACAGGAAACTTCACAACCCTTTTTAAAAATCCCGCCAAAGGCTCTGCAAGGTGAGAGGGAGCTTGCAAGAGCAGATTGTAGCTAATGCACCCTTATCTGGTGTTTGTATGGTCAGCCCACACCATACTGTACTCTCTACATGTGGACTCTCTCCAGGGCTGGCCACACCATCTCTCTGACTCTCTCCTTGGACCATTGTAGGGTGATCTTTCTGGACCCCTTAAAGGAGGGTGTCCTCTGGACATCTGTTTGACTGGTTCTGTTGTAAATGTAATAGGAATATACAATGCATAATCTTAGTTTGCACTGTCAACCTACAAGTAGCACAATGAGTGTGTCTGGGGAGTGCAGGCAAGGAGAATAGTCTGCTGTGGAGGACCATGGGACTGCTCCCAGACAAACTCCAAATCATAAAAATCACCAGAACTGGACAGGAGCACAAGTCCATGCCCCTAGAGTTAATATGCTGCTAAAGAGTAGAAAGCGGCAGTGCCATAGGCTGCAATGAATCCTTATTGAAGTATTCTGGGATTCAAGAAGCTACTGGAGTGCGGTAGGGGTTGCTGAACCTCATCAATTGAAGAAAAATGGTTGCTGATTAGTAAGGCCCAAGATATCTTAACTCTAACTCACCACTCGTGTGCGGCATGAAGTACTTTGCCACCTCACAGGAGCTGAAAAGTCCATCCATTGATCCACTGCTAACTTTGGAAATTTCCTGGATTGAATCAGACTCCCAGAGACCATTGTGACATGTGTGCATGATCAGATTCTCCTTGCTCTAAAGGTGGGGGGATCGGGTAGTTGTTCGCGCTATCGTGGGGCCTGAGAGAAATTGCCTCGAACTAGGAGAGACCTGGGCCTCAACAGAATGGCCCTCTGCGGACACACAAGACAATCAGTAACTTTGCCTGCTTCACCCATGGCTCTCCCAACGTATATTGCCAAAGACTGTAGATCTGTGATAATGTTTTGTGAATATCTTATCAAAACCAGTGGTCATTTCAATTTAATGGTAAAAATCCCTGTTTGTTTTTGCCATAGGTAATATAGGGCATTGCTTTTTACAGGTTAACTGCTTGGTACTTTGCAGTTAACAAGAACAGCAACACTAAGGAAGCGTATTGCCCATTGCCACATTTCTGTAAGGTATGAGACTTGCAACATAGTTAGTCTGCAAGCCCCTTTCCGAAAAGTTTAGATTTGTAATTGTACGCATGAACTGGAAAATATTTGCAATTTTTTGCATAGTACTAGGCTGTGTGCGTGTTAAAGTACTTCTCTACTTTTTAAGAAAAAGAACTGATTGAGCAATAATTTGTGTTATTTTGTGTGGAACAGTGTCTAGGGTTTGAAGCCCGCAGCACCTCCCTGAATCAGCCATTGACTGCTCTGCATTGTTGCTAGGAGAGTCACAGACTAAAAGGTCCAATTTTAAAGTTCTGCAGTAAAGAGGGCACAGGACAGCACTACAAAAAGGGTGGCCCAGTAACTTCTGCTTGGGCAGGTAGCTCCTCACCTAGATTTTTTATGCGTGCATAACGATAGCCAATGCCCATTCAGAGTTATCAACGATGCAAGGAGATCCATCCACTGTGGATTTCTGACTTATGCTGCTGCGTACAGCATCTGGTACTCCCAAACTAGGCAGGCTCTGAATCTTATTGAAATATTAAGAATGTTCTTTGTGTTGGAACCCTATACTAAGTGAGTGGGAGTTTCTGCTCTTGTGATTACTAGTTGAGGAAAATCAGCCCCTATTTTGAAAGGTGCGAAAACTCGCCAGCTAAAACAGAATATGTGTACAGGCCAGTCACTGGAGCAATAAGCACTGCTTGTCCTCACCAATCAACTCGTACATTACAGTAAAAGCAGGAAAAGCTGCACCACCACAGAGTATGCCCTTCATTACAACTTCAAGGCCCCTGCGGCTCAAACTGCATTGACTATCCCCCCAGTTTGCACCTGCTCAGAGCAGGTGATATTATGGAGATGAAAAGTTCACAGAATTGGGAATGACCATGCAGAAAAGCACAATGTACTCCTGAGTTCACCTGGCCATTTCCTCTTCCTGGGATTGAAGCTAATAATTGCACAATGCATGGCTGAAATTAATCACTGGTGATTTTTGCTCAGGTAATTTTGGTGCCCCAGTAATTGTAGCACCTTTGTGCCATACCACTACTAATTAGGCCTGAGTGCATTTCATATTAGGGAGTCTTTACCACACCTGCATGGGTGGTGCAAAATGTGCCATGTCAACGTCACTGGTGATATATTTCGTGCTTAAAATAAATAAACAAAACACTTAATTCCCTTCATGTGATTTAGTGTTCAGATTCCCAATATGCCCTGCAAGTCTGAATGAGGGCTCATTTGAAGCTTGAAAATATCCAATATCCCCTACTGTCACTCGGTGTGCATGGAGTAAAAGAATGGGTAGTGCTCATGAAGGCCCTGGGTGAGGACCTCGGAGGACCTGGTTTCCATGTGCCCTGTTGCAAAGTGCCTAGGATGGGGACCTCAGGTCTGGTTGTCCTCCCCTGCTTGCATGGAATAGGAAGTAGGGGTGAGTGGTAAACTCCTCTCCGCCGGCGCAGTTTTGCCACCCCGCTTGGAATGCAGAGTTTGGAAAAAACTCTGCTAACCACCAGTGGGGCAAGATTTTCCCTGGGCACTCACCCCTAGACTGCACCCCCCCCAATGAGTAATGCACCAGGAGACATGTTTGCAGAGTGGTTGAGAAAGGGGGCAGGGCCCCTGATGAGGTCTCATCCTGCTTTGTGGGACTTAATGGTGGTAACAATAGGGGTTCCTGGTCTCAACAAATCTCAGCAGCCAATGGGACTTCATTTCTCAATCAGTAGTGTGCCAGAGGTGAATTAAGAGTGTGGTTAAGAAAGTGTGCTGGGCCTCCGATGAGGTCTCAGCAATCCCACTGTGGGGGACTTGCTTGTGGTAACAATAGGGGTTCTTGACCCCCAACGACTCTCAGCAGCCAAGGAGACTTTCTCCCACCAGCCAGCAGTGCGCCAGGAGTTTGCAGAGTGGTTGAGAAAGGGGGCAGGGACTCCGTCGAGGTCTCAGCAATCCTGCTGTGGGGGACTTACTGGTGGTAACAAGAGGGGTTCTTGGCCCCCAATGACCCTCAGCAGCCAAGAGGACTTCATCCCCAAGCAGTAGTGGAGCAGGAGGTACATTTGCAGAGTGGTTAAAAAAGGTGTCGGTCCTCCAACAAGGTCTCAGCAATCCCACAGTGTGGGACTAATTGGTGGCAACAGAAGGGGTTCTGGCCCCCGACGACCCTCAGCAGCCAAGGTGAGTTCATCCCCCAACCAGTATTGCATCAAGAGGCTGGTTTGGAGAGTGGTTGAGAAAAAGGGCAGGGCCTCCAACGAGGTCTCAACAATCTTGCTGTGTGGGACTTGCTATTGGTAACAGGAGAGGTTCTTGGCCCCTAACTACTCTCAGCATCCAAGGGGACTTCATTAGGGGTGGCCGAGCAATATTCCACCGCTCACCGAATTTGGCGGAGTTTTCAGTAACTCGCGGAATTCCGCAGAATTAAACTCTACAAGCTCTGACCAGGTCTAATAGGAAGCTCTGACCGGACCGGGAGTCAGAGCTCCGGCAGCCTGGAGATGGACGCCTCGGCCCTAGGCTCTGTCCCATGACCCGCTGAATCCATTAGAGTCCGGGGCGGGAACCTGCAAGCCCAGGGAGGCCTCACCTGCTTGCCAGAGCTAAGAAGCTCTGATCGGGCCCTGGCCAGGACCCTGGCAGGCTAGGGTGGCAGCCTCAAGCCCTGGACTCCCTTCTCTGGCCCACTGTTTCACAAAGTGCTCGGGACAGGGTTCTGCATGCCTAGGAAGGTCTCCCACGCTTGACTGGGTTCAAAAGCTCTGACTGGGCCCCGGAGGCCCTAGGGCAGAAGACCCCTTCCTTGGGCTTCCAGTTATCTTCCCAGCTATGTCTCAGAGTGCCACCAATGGGGACCTACAGGCCTGGTAAGGCCTCCCCTGCTTTTTCAGATTCAGAAGCAGGTACCGGGCCCCGGGACAAAGCCCCATTCGACCCAGGGATGGAAGTATCAGGTCCTGTTCTCCAGCTCAATGAGTTGCAAAGTGCCCGGGACAGGGTGCTGCAGGCCTGGGGAGGTCCCCTCTGCTTGTCTGGGATAAGAAGCACTGACGGGACCCTGGGTCAGAACTCCGGCATGCCCAGGGTTGCAAACCCTCAGCCCTGGGCTCCCTTCTCCAGACTGCCATGTTGCAAAGTGTATGAGATGGGGATCTCCAGGCCTGGGAAGGACTCCTCTGCTTGTCTGGGTTCAGAAGCTCTGATCGGGCCCTGTGTCAGAGCACCATCAGGCCCTGGGGTGGAAGCTTCAGACCCTAAGCTCCCTTCTCTGGCCCATAATGTCGCAAAGTGCCCGGGATGTGTGCACTCCGATCGCCCCCTTTCCCTTGCTATGCATGGATTACAAGAAAGGCTAGTAGCCTTACTCTGGATTATTACAGACAAGGCATGAGGGACCCTCATTGTCCTCCAATCTTTCTCCTCAGGGGCGGCGAAGGCCTAGACTGGCCTGACCTGGAGCCCCAGGGGCCTGAGTCTCTGGCAATATTCCAGTTCTGTCCGAGGGGCCTTTCTTCCAAGCCCTGCTTTCTGGAGAGCAGGCAGGGATGCAAAGCCAGCACTGCCCTCTTACTGATTGGGTTCAGAAGCTGTGACAGAATTCTGGGTCAGAGGTCCAGCTGGCCAATGGGTGGAAGCCCGTGACCCTGGGCTACCTTCTCTGGTGTGTTGTGCTGAAATGTGTCCCGGACGGGCTCCAGAAGATCTGGAGAGGTCTCACTTGCATGTCTGGGTTCAAAACTATCACTGGGCCCTGGGTCAGAGCTCTGCAAGGCTCTTCCCAGTAGCCCCTTGCCTGATTCCCAGCACAGGCTCTGAGAACTCAGACCTCAGAGTCCCTGTCCTCTCCAAGGGAGAGAGGACTCCTTTTTAAAAATAAAAGACGCTGTGACCAAATGGCCATTCTTCGAGTCTGGGAATCTGGTTACATTCCATGTGTTCCTAGAGTGTGCTCAGATGGCCAGGCTGCCCTAGAAGTTGCGATGAGGTCTAGTTTGATCCCACCTAGGGCTCCAGGAGGATAGCTGAGTTTTCTCAAATGGCCCCCTCTATCACTCCCGGAGCATGGATTACAAGCAAAGTGGGGTAGCCCTGCTCCAGATTAGTAGAGACAGTGTACTTGGGAACCTCTTTTGGCCTGGTGATTCTTACCCAGGTGGTGCCTGGGTCTGTGGCTGCCTTTCAACCCAGCCCGATGGGCCTTTCCTCCGAGCCTTGCTTCCTGGAGAGCTGCCAGACATATGAAGCTGACATCCCCAAGCAGGCTGGTCTCGTTTTGGTGGTTTAGGCAGCACGGTACTGTGATCATGACAGCTGGGCTGATCTGGAAGTTATGGGATTATGACTGAATGCCTCTAAGTCAGAACCCTCACAAACCGTAATTATACCACAGCGTCTTCGAGCCTCGTTCGCCTGGGATAGCTGACCTCTGTGCTGGTGCGTCTAGGAGTACGGTTAGATGGGGGCACCTCCATCACCATTATTGTGCACATATTTGTGGGGCACCTGGTGCTAAATCATTTGCAGAGGACCTGATTATGGGTCTGGGTTTTGCAAGTATCAGAACAGCTACATTTCTGCGATCTATTGACAATCATCCTCTGAGCTATGCTTTTGTCTCTGCCTGTGGGTGCCTGTGCCCCTGGGGTCCCTCTGCCACCAGGACAGGGTGAAGACCTGTGGGGGACTGCCTCCACCATTTGCAGTGTGGCATGGGGCCTCCTCTCCCCCCCTGTGCCATCGGGTGCAGGGTTTGAGGCATGATCCCTGGTAGGTCAAAAGGTTGACTAGACAGACGAAGTGGCCACCGGTGGAGCAGCCTGGAGGCAAGAAGCCAGTCAGTGGCTCAAGAAAGTAGCCTCCTGAGTGCTAGCCTCATCTCCGGCTGCTGCCCTGGCACTCCAGTCACCAGGCGAGGCTGAGCTACATGGTCATCCCTTCTTGGCAGCCAGATGGCTGGAGGGGCCTGCCAGAGCAGCTACCTCTGACTTTTCTCTTCCCCTGGGTTCTGTACTGTACTTTGTGTGAGCTTAATATTTGAGGGAAAATGGCTTTCCAGGCTGGTCCAAGGGTAGAGAGGGGTTGGCCGGGGGTTTAAACCTCCTTAGCTTCCCAGGCTGCTTCACCAAGAAGGTGGAAGGCACCAACCCAGGGCCTCCTTAGCCAATGATCTGGGGGTGACAGTCCCTACTTAGGGTATAGTGGCTGCAGAAGTGCGGAGGACCCTTGTGCTATTCTGATAGCGGGACAGGTTGGTGTCAGACCAGGGTGGGATCTGGGTCTCCTGTGGACTGAATAGCTCCCGCAATTCTCCTGCGAGAGGCGAGCAAAGCCATGGTTTTTGCTTAGGAAGCCAATGCTCCAGGGCAACCCTCACTTCCTGGCTAGGATGACATTAGATGGGGGAGGAGCCTAGGACCTCTTGTGCAGGCTGGACATCTCCCGTAACCCCCCATAGGAGGTACAGTCCTGCAGGTCGTTGGTCCCAGCGAACATGCAGAGCCCCCTACCCTGCCCAGGGCATGATGGTTCCCCACACACAAGAGTTTGCCCGTTTTTTGGATGTCCACCAATTAGCTTGCCAGCTTCATGTAGGCAAAACATCACCATTCTCAAGGCTGATCCAGCCAATGGACAAAAATGGGCGTGCCAACACATTGACAGCCCAGCTTTCCTCATTTAAATTATGTCCAGGCCTACTCCTAATCATTCCCTAAGCCAGTAGAATTTTGGTTCCAGTGGGTAAATTCTAAAAAGGTGAGGTGCAGGGGATACTCTCTCCTCAGTTACCCCTCTTTTAAAAAAGCATGTTACTTGACAAGTAGTTTAGACATCGGGTTTTGAAAATGCAATAAACATCAAAATTATAACTCAAATGCAATTTGGTCTGACAAATTCAAATCAGGTTGCAGTTACATTTTTAATTCTGTTACTTGTGAGACAGGAAATATTGTGTTGCTAATACCTATGTTGACCAAATCAGATGTATGGGTTTGCTGAAGACTTTTTCACACCCCTGCCACAGAGCTATTTCACATATTTTAATAGTCTTCCTGAAAAAACAGATAATGCTCATCTTTAAATGCAACACCAGTATGTCCAGAAAGAACATAGGGGACCTAAATTGAATGCAGTGCATGACAATTTGTGACTTCTATGTTTCTGTTCAAACGTAATTTATTTCATTAGGAAGTGTGTACAATGACTTGGGGACTTTGCTCCCTAGTTTGACATCAAGGGCTAATGTTGGTATGAATTGCCGCAATCAATTTGAGGTGAGGTGGGTGAGCTTCACTGGATGGCAGTGGACAGTGGGTAGAGTTGGGATGACATGAAGAGCTCCTTAGATTTGTACTTCTCCTATGACACTGTGGCAGAGTTGTATTGCCTGAGATACAGGAACTGCATCACTTTGGAGTGAAAGTGGGTGTGAGGTCCATTAGAGCTTTCTGCCAGTTGGTGTTAGGGCATCCTCTAATAAAATGCTTGCTCCTTTTTTAAGAAACCTTTACCGGCCCATTGTCATCTCAGAAGTTTATTGGCACTCCTACAACTTTTCAGGTCAACATAGATACGGTAGGTCTGCTCTCTGACTTAATATCTGTGCTCAAGAATTTGTTCTGGAAATGGGGAAAGTCAGTTTCCTGAACTGCTTCAAATGGGTGTTTTCATCGGTCTCTGCTGAGAATACTCCCTTTTAGAAGAAGCTTATTTTGATAAGCTTTCTGTTGAGGAGTGTGTACAAGAAGACGCCTCTGACAGTAATACGTCCTCAAAAATGAGATTGGGTGCTGAATATTTAGACCTACAGATTTCTGAGCTTAAATCTGATTGTAAAGCGTATGGGAGTCCGTCATGTTCAGAAACACTTCTCTACTTACTTCTGAGGTGATGGAAAGGACACAGCAGATCTATTTGTTTGTTGCACGTCACAAATACATTGTTCGTCTAAAATGTGTATGTACTGATGTTGTGCTATGTGCTTTAATCTGTTGATCTCACATACCACCTCACAAACTGCAAAGCACTGCATCCTTGTGCACACATAACCAAAGTGTGATGGTCTTCTGCCATGCATTTTGGGGAATTGTCACAGAGTCTGAAATTTACTAGCATCTGTATGACTATAATTTATGGTCCATGGCTTTTGGCTGGGCAGAAATGGGACTCAGTGGGAGCCCCCATATAGCCCCAATCCACTACACAATTCCTTCAACTCTACACAGCAGTGTGTGAGCACAGGGTCAGCTTAAATTAGGCTGTTGAACAAGGCTAAAGAAAGACATTACTTTACTGCGCCCATATATATTTCAGGATGAGCACAGTACCCCAACCCCAGCACTCAGACCTATGCAGAGCCAGGCCCCATTCCTAAAGACCAAATCAGGCTCTTACATCTGCGTCACTTTCTCCATGGTTCAACAGCAGGCCGAAAGACATACATTGCCATTTTTGTCCTTGCAATATACCAGTTATGATTTCTAGTTTCATAACCATATCGCAATCAATTTGCAGCCAGTGAAATGCAAATTAGCCTGGAGATGCTGCATTTTGTATTTACTTTTTCATTTATATTCAAAACTATTGCCTCCTTGTCCATGTCTTAATGATAACACTGATGAGATGATGATATTTGATATCACCAGTGTTGTCACTTATGATGCTATTTGTGATATCTTCTGTAACACCATGTGTGAGGTCATGAGTATTGGAGCACAGACCTGTATATTTCAGGGAACGAATACAAACACATATAGATATATAAAAATACATATGTACATATAGGCATATATGTTGGAAAGTCAGAGGTAACAACTAGACTAGGTGGGCACAGTTGGGACCTTTATTTTAAATGTCAGTTTTATTTTTACAAATTATTGTTTTAATTCGAGTTGTTGAGATATTTAGTTCACTGGAAAAACATCTCTAACTAACATGCATCATATTTTTGAATGGCTTTGTGTTTGTCCTCACATTCATCCTTGAAAGGTTTGTGCAGATTAGTTGAGGAGTAGAAACATTCTAAGGAGGATCTCTAAAGTTGTAATTTCAATTTAAAATCTCACACATATATTGGCTCTCAACTACAGCCACAACAGAAGACAGATATTCCCTAATTCTGAAATAGGGATGAAGCTTGGAGCAACATAATCCCTATATTTGGTTTGATAAAACATATATAGCTCATAGTTTTTGTGACACTCCAACTGAAAAAGATAGCTATATCTAGAACATTTGGTTCATGAAACAGTTCTCAAACTTAAATTTAATAGCAAAATCAGATGTAGTTAACTTACATTTTTTCCCAATGAGCCCTGGTGATTCATGAAACAGAGACATCTGGTTTGTTGGGTAGCCATGGGATGGTTTCCCTGATAGTCATTGCAAAGGTTGCATGTGGGCTTACTCATTGTGCATTTTGCTCTATCAAATGTTTTGCTATGTGAGTCACAAATGATTGCTGAACACCATACACATGTTGCCTTCAAAGCTAACGTAAGGTGAAAATGTCAATAATTTAGATCTACCGTAACCCTAATGCTAACTAGCCAGTAGCAAAAAGAGTACTGTACGTTATGTATTGCATGCAGAATCATACCCTGTCTCCAGGAATATTTGATACTTGTGCATATAGAAAAATGTCTTTGTCCCTAAGAGATTTCATACAGATTGTCAAGGGCAGAGCAGAGAGATATAAAAGGTCGCAAGTTGCATATTACACTGAAATTTGCTTTGGAGAATTTTTGATAAATAAGAACTCCCAAAGACCAGTGAGTCAGTGAAAAAGAGAACCAGTGCAACCACTCAAACAACCCTCTTAATGTAGTCAAGGTAGGTAAACATGGAATTAAACTATCCTGCTTGAAACATCTGAGGAAAACTCTGGCACCATGCTTAGTTCACACATAGTAAAAAGGACTCCCACACCACACATTATCTGAATAATATTAGGGCATTTACCAGATATTGTATCCAAAGATTTAGTTTGTCATCTAAACCTATGACCTCCATTTTAGTATAGTTGGGGTTTAGTTTGTTTATGTGCATACAGGTTTGGTTCCCTGCATGCAGTTGCTGGATCTTTATTGGTTGTCTACCACTGAGAAGGATAGTTTGATATCCATTTAGATAACCTCAGCACAGTTATGTGCCTTGAGTCCAAAATAGTTTATATGCCATCAGTATGATGCCTTGGAATAAAGAGGGGTAACATTAGATCCCCTTTGGATTTTGCACTGAATTAAAATCGATGATGGCCTAAAAGTATATGTCCAATGGGTGAGTAACTCTTTGCACACCCACAAATAAACTTCTAGTAGTTTGGAAGTAATGATAAAATTGTCGTGAACAATTACAAAATTACTCCTGTCAAGGGCATAATTAAATCTGTTTCTAGCATGGGAATAGCTAGGAATACGATAAAAAAATTAGTGGGGGGTTTGATGGAGGAAGTATTTTCCATTGGCAAAATATTCTGCATGAGGAATAAAAAAAGGTTTAACTTAGCAACTATGCATGTACGTATTTGTTCATGCAAAAATGGAATTCACAATAAGATTCACCATTAATCGTGGGAAAACAGTGATAGTCTCATTTTCCCAAGCGTACTCCTAGAAACCTAGAGAATTGCAAAACAATGGTACATCTACCCCAAACATTAGAGGAAATCCTCATAAGAAGGTCTAATATTTCTTATTTGAATCGGCCCAATATTGGTACTTTTGCAAAAACAATAGATGCCCATAACGTGGAATTTTTAAGGTCATTTGGATATTTGAAAATGTATTTTCGAGCTATTATAAGTCATTTAAAATCTTTACACAATCGTTACAAAAGGTCATAAACGATGATTCAACATGGTAAAAGCTTTACGCTGTAAAACTTTTGTCCACTTATCCAAGACTAAAAGATTGGTGTGAATAGTCTAGGACATCCATATTGCTTTCTAAAAAATAGTTATTTTCACAATGATGTTTTGGAAATAATCCCTTAGAATGAGAACACAGATGAAGTTAAATGTTGTACACCACTGGAGCATTTGCATTTTTTCTTTATTTTGTCAACATTGAATCTAATTAATAGATGTTTAGAAAATGTTATATTTATGGAAACATTTGAGACCCGCTCACTCTCACTGTAGCACAGAATTAATGTCAATTGGATTAAGTAATTGTGTATTGGAATTATATATCTATTGTAATTATGGATACCATATCATGCATCTATTTAAAAGGACTAGATAGCCTTTTGCATGCTCACATTTTGCATTGATTTCTATCAAGTTTTCCGTGGATGTAGCGCACATTGATTTTACATTTGTATGTAAAAATAGAAAGAACTCTAAGTCATCACATAAAATGAAGATAATAAAATGCATGCACCATATATCTTACCATGGCTAAAACCACATGTCATGTAAATCCTGCTCCAATAAGATGTCAACCATTCTTTAAAAAAGGGCTAACACAACTGTTCATTTAAAAAAAAAATCTTCACTTTATAATTAGTCTTGGCTTTTTTTATACCTGAACCACTAGTTGAATGTTTTATCATTATGGGTCTATTTTGTATTATTGTTAAGAGATTTAGTCAATAACATTATCCAGAAAAAATGTCTTGATAAAGGTTTAAAACAAAATGAGCTGAAGCAGTGTCAGATAATATTGATTCAGTGTTAAAGAATATCCAGTTAGGAATTTGTGCAATGCTGTTAACTTGACTTTGTGCTTGTTGTATAAGTTTAACAAAAACATGGAACATAAAACATTGAGTTTTGTAATATTTTCCAGCTGTATTGTTCTCAATAAGCATGTGATATAAAAAATAAAGTAAATGAAATGCATTACTTACCATGTCACCTGGTAAACCCTGCAGCCCAGTAGGTCCTTGAGGCCCTGGAAGACCCTATAAAAATTGATGTTGGATTAAAATTGAATCTTGTTAATGGAAGGCTCAAATTAAGTCTATGCAAATTGAACACAGCACTTTGGGAACTAATATTATTACTTGTTTATATTTCTATAGAATGTGCATAGCCCACAACGACATTATGTTGGCCCTATTCACAAAGATTGTGTTGTGACTTACTCTTCTAGTTCTTTCTTTTGAATTCCAGGAGAAAGCCAATGTTAGACCTGACATCCTTAGTGTGGCCTTCCCCCAAACATTTTACCTTTATGTCTCTTGTTTTCTGAAATCTATTTTGTTGGTTTTAGGACTCTGTGCACTTTACCATGGCAAACTAAAGCTAAAGTGATTGTGTTCTCTTCCTTAAACATGGTAAAATTGGCCTACACCTGATTTGCAGATTTAATTTACTTTTAAGTCATTTGTAAAGTGGTTCTGCATGTACCCAGGGTCTGTAAATGAAATGCTACTAGTGGGCCTGCAACACTCATTGTGCCACCCACTAAGTAGCACTTTAAAACATGTCTCAGGCCTGCCATTGAAGCCTGTAGTGCATCTTTAAACTATCAGTTCTACCTGGAAAAATAAATCTTTTGCCAGGCCTAAACCAACCTGAGTTTTCCTAGTTTGCTCCAATAGTTCAGGACTAAGGCAAGATAACAAAAAGTAGTTCACAAGACCTCATAGCAAAATCATTGTGAATAAGGTATTACTTTTTAATATACTATATTCAATTTTGCATGTTGTTGTTGGAGGTGCACAAACGTCTTCTGTGCAGCTGATATTTTATTTCAGTTAAGTATCTGCAAATTCTAAAGACAACATTATTGCAGATATACCACACAAATGTCACCTGAGAATTCAGGTTGCCACTGATCAAATTGTTACCCATGACTCTTTCGTCACAATTGCTTTCAAGTATATATTTTAAATGAACAGAATAATTTGAGGAGTTTTTAACAAACAATACACACAATAGGCCTCTAACCATTTTCACATTTTAGGAAATAAACTTAAATCTAAAATAGTTAAAGTGTTTGATTAGGGGGTGTCGTTTTTAAAGAGCTGTAAATGTATTAAAAAAATTGTGATCAAACAAAACAATTTGAGAAACTCCTAAATAAACTTTATATATATATTTATATATTGCATTGGAAAACACAATCTTGGGCCTAAATACAATTTTAGAAATCAAACCACGCATTTAGAAAAATATGTCTATCTCCAGACGAAGAAAAAATCTAACAATGTATGACAAGCTTTTAAATTGTTGAAAAACTGTCCTATAATTTTAGGACATATTTTAAAACTATGAAATATAGTGTATAGTCTTTTAACATGTCAGCCTCATCTTTTAAAGAGTAAGAAACATTACATATATTTATGTGATAATGCAAACTTCCTTAAACTCCTCTATAGTATTTTAACATTGTTAACAATTGTTTTCCACTTAGAACAACTTTTTCACATCAGATGAAAGAAAGGCATATATTTTTATGTAAAATCAGTACATATTATTTATAAAAACATTCCTTACCTAGAGATTTTTTTATGCTTTTTGGCCCACATATATGGAAAAAGACTTTTGCAATTTCATGCAATTGTCACTTATATTAGAGCAACTGATACACAGATGTACATACCTGAGGTCCAGGACTTCCAGGAGGTCCGGCAATACCCGGTTCTCCTGTTGCACCCTACAATAAATGTTAGTTAGAATAAGAGTTCATTAGAAGCAGAGAATACATTAGGCTTCTGAGACAACAAGACTCTATATATAACTCTGGCAACAAAATGATTTCTATATATTGTTCCTGGATCCTAGCTGGTATTTATTAATGATGCTGCATATCCTTCCAAGTTTACAATTAGATGAAATTTGGTTCCTAATTATTTAGTTTTCAAACCCACTGGCACGCAAGTTCTCTAGGATTGCTGGACTAATCAAGAACACAAACTATGAATTATCTAAAAGTGCCATATTTCTTGTGCATGCAAGCAAAACATTTTCACTTGTTATGATTTAATATGAAACTTTTGAAACTGTGGTTTGGGTGCAAGTGCCATCCGCAGGACTCTAGCTAGGCCAAATCTGTTCATTCTGTTTCAAAGACACTGTAGCACTAACAACTCTAATCAAATACAGACAGGAGCAAAATTGGATTCTGGCCGTTATTGGCACCAAATAATTCAATATGATTTTACAATCATGAATCTAATGGATATACAAGATGGTATTGTAATGCTCGTTGTGCTTGTGAGATACAACATGAGAACAACACAAATGTTTTGAGATACAATGGAGAGAGTGAAACATATTTTGAAATGAGTGGGCTATACGATTTTTACTACTTCATACTGTTAAACAGCTTCAATTCATAAGATAGACGGTTAATGGTAGTTGCTAAGGACATCTCAAGCCACCTAGTTTGTCCTTTTGTACTCCCTATAATGTATTAAATTCAACTAAGTCTTCAGTTTTGATTTTGCTTTGAATACACATTTGTGCCAGGCCTGCTGGGTCTGTTCCCAAATAACTTCTTCCAATCTGTGCAACAGCTTAAGGGAAAACTGGAATATTTTACAAATGTAATTTCACAAAATGTAGTTGCACATTCACAAAATGCAGCATGCATGAGCAGACAGCTCTGCACCCACTCAGGCGTTCCTTATTAAAAATATGAGGTTGTAAGTGGGCCACATCTAGCTCCACCTTCAGGCTTCATCATCACCCATTACCCTATTCCTTTGTTCTGGCTGCCCCCTTCATTCTGTAAGGGCAGAAGCCCTTTATAGGACAGAGTAGACTGAGATGGCTGAAGGGCATAGAAGGCTCTACCTGTGCTTATGAGACTGTACTGAGTGCATGGAGCTACATATTGACATAGGGGATGATAGGGGATTATTGACAGTTCTTAATTTGTAAAAGAATAAGTGCCAGGCTCTCGTTGGGAGGGCACTGCAGCTTGCGCCATACATTGCCCTTGCTAGCTGCAAATGACAGTACAAACACAGCTACTATCCATCACACTCTTACAAGTGTGCCAAAACCTTACATTCCAGCCCCCCAAAGCAATAAGAATGGCTTGGGAGGCAGGTATTAGTCATTGTAAATGTAAATTGAACTAATAAACGGCTGTTGTTGTGCTCATACCTAAATTACCCATACAATGCCACCATGTGGCAGACTGTCATAAGCCCCGGTCTGGCAATTAAGTGCCAGTGCTGAGCACCGGTAACCACAGGTTCAAATTAAGCACTGATTCATGACTTTAAGCAACACTACCTGAACATTTTGGGAATATTACTGTGCATTGAATGCATCATTGGGCAAGTAGGGCTATTTATGAGCACATATAAGACAATTAAAACTTGCTGTTTAGCTAATTATGGGGCATATTAGCAAGAACCTCGTTAAAATTATTTCAGGACATCTAACCTGGGCTTCTATTGGAATTCTATAACACATATTGGCAAGCCCATTATCGCCGTTTTAGCAGGAGTTTCCTGCCGCTAATATGGCGATAATTTTAACGAGGTTCTTGCAATAATGCCCCACAGTTATTTTGATATACAAGTAGCTGTATTGGGCATATGTGACAATAGCTGAGCATATATCAGGACACAGTGAACATATCTGGCTATGTCTACGAAAATGAAACTTCATTCTGCAAATGGATATGCCCAATAGAATATGGGGCTATACATAAGCATATGAGTCTACATTAAACCTATGATGCTATACTTATCCAGTTTCAATGAGTATATGGCATTCTACCTATGCATGTGGACCTATACCTGCACATATCAGGCTAAACTAGGGAGTTAGCCACAGGATTAGGGAAGCACTTACGTCTTTGAGGCTTTTCCAGGTACATTGAGGCTGCCTCTAGATAGCTACCAGGGCAGATGCCATCTTATAAAAATAACCATCCCAGCAATTTAGACATATTTTATGCTGTCTGTGGCAGTCACATGCTCCCTAGAAGCAACACCATAAGTGCTTCCCTGGAACTGCTGTCTGCTGCACCCTCCCTGGTATTTTTGGCTGTTTCTAGGCATTTGAGCCTATCCTTTACATATCTGACAATGTAATTGATCATAAGATGCTTGTGAGGTGACATATTGGGTGGCAGTGAATTGTGCCAGGCTACCTTAAAAGGCGCCACAGCATTTGAATCCATAAAAGGTCATTTAAGCATTACGTGTACATATGATGGATGCAACTGAGACTATAATGACTGTATCTAATTATGTGCTTGTTATCCTGTGATGTCTTTTCCTCAGCATATCATGGGTGCAACATTATCGTATAAGCTGGACAATAACCCCAGTTGTACACAAGTGTTTTAAATTGAACTCTCAATTATCTAGCATGGAGTACAAGTCTTATAAAACTCAGCAGATGTTTATAATATAGTGTGAAGGCAATGACGTCATGTAATGTTCATTTCAGAATATATTTAATCAATAGAAAAGTATACCTGTGCCATACACAAATAACACATATTTACATAGTTTGAAGCAAAGTGAGATGTTGAATATTGTTAAATGTTTAATTGAGTACTGAGGAGCAGCCTGGGATCAGTTGGGTTGGAGATGATCTTGGAGAAGAATGAGGCTTTAAATTACTTGCTGGCTGAGAAGAGGGATGATGCCATTCTTAGACAAGGGTGCATGTCAGATAAGGTGCGTGCAGAGGAGGAAGCCTAAGTTTTATTTTTTCCCGTCTTGTTTTTGGGCTAGTTGGAATGGATTTGTTGTAGGGTCTAATGGACTGATTTAGAGTTTGGTGGATGGTTACTCCGTCAAAAACAGATCTCCCATCTGCCTTATTCCAAGTCCCATAGAATATCACTCACTCGTAATAAGGTGCACAGAATATCCCTCATGTTTGTGACTGAGAAACCCATTTGCCAAACTCTAAATCAGGCTCTTAGTCTCCAAGCCATTTTGTGGATGGAAACCCGATTGATATGATTATAATAAATTGTGTTGCATAATGTGGGTTTGGGTGGTGGATTTTGGTAGCAATTTGTGTGTGCGTTGATAATAAAGGATACTTTGAAGGATCTGCCTGGTGGAGTGGGAGGAGACAAATTGGCAAAGTATTAGGTTAAGATTATCTACAACTAGTGCCTGGTATGTTTTCATCGCCAAACATCACGTGACATCGGGTCATGCAATGTAGCTTACTTAACTACTTCCGTTATGGTGAATTAAGAAGTTATCTAGAGATGCACACATCCAATCGATCCGCTACTCTTCAGTGATCAAACCACCCTAGTGGTGCCTGAAATTTGGTATATGTGGTCTCTTTCAAAGTAAAACTATATTCCCATAACACAGTCTTTAAATAAAGCACAGCACAGTAAAACACCTTTTTAGTTTAATGGCAAATAGGTGGTGACAATTTCATTCGTTTTGCAGGATAATTTCTTGTTATTATTCCCTCTTCTGATATAACATTTTCCAGGAAAGTTGTGTGCGCTGTATCTCTATGCTCATGCACTTCTTTGTTTTCTTTGTTAGTTTGATTGACAGCTGGAGTTAAAGGTACCATTGTGCGCATGTCACGTTGACGCATTAACATGTCGAGTGTGATTGATGCCTCTTGTAATGTGCAGGATTTTACCTTTTCTCCTTGACTTCCTTTCATACCAGTCTCTCCCTAGAAATGAAACACGAATAGCAATATTTCATTACATAATATATACCACATTTCTGACGGAGTTGACTGCTTTTAGCATGCACAGTTCACTGTAAACTCTTGGTTACGGTGCATATATAATAAATCTGAGAAAAGGAGATCTGTTTCGGAGGAAAGCACAGCCGATGGATAAAGAGGTTGTTCTGCGAGGCGCTAGATGAGAGATTATCACCTGACATGCTTTGGCATTGTATGTTAGTAATTATAATGTGAATGGTTCGGCTGGACAAAAGAAACTTCAAGGTCCCGTGAGTTAGAACAAGGACAAAAAAACACAGGGCCGATTCACAAAGATGTTTGAAGATGTCAGAAATCGAGCCATCACATACGTCCATTTTGCATCGATTACTAACAAAGGAGTAGGCAGAATATTAAAACAATCCCCACTTTGATCCATCCCTTGAATGCCTTTGGTTGAGCAAAGGAACTATGCCCTACCGACCCCAGATGAAGTCCCTTCATCCCACTTTCCATCCATCTAGCTCTCCATCCTTTAAATCATTCATGCATCCAACTATCTTTTCATGCTTCCATTCATTCTTTCGCCATGCCATCCACCCTTCTTTCACCAGTCTATCCATCCACCCTTTCATCATTGCACTCTTCATCCATCCTTCTAAGATTCCACTCACATTTCCAGATATTCATTTATCCTTTTCCCATACATACATCTATTCTTTTTTTATCAATTTATCATTTCATCTTCTTGTTATCAATTTCTTATCCATTCAAACTTCAATTTATCCATCCACCCATTCATCCTGCCTTATATTATTTCAGCCATTCTTTCTTTCACCCATCTATGCAACTGGTGTTTTACACTTCATACATCAGTTCTTTCACCCTTCCAATAACCTTAGCATGCATTTCATCTTCCTACATGTCGCAGTGTTTTTCTGCTTTTTATAGGTCTTTCAGTTTAACTCTACCTTATTGCCATCTGTCTCTGTTTCACACTCTCGGCAGGGCAGCGAGTCTATCTATGCCCCAGTGGAAGGAAGGAAATGCCCCCCCCCAGTGTCTATTTGTTACTACACCAGCATACATACTTTCCTTTTCTTTCTCTCACAATTTCACCCTTCTTCTTTACTGTGGTTAGTTTCCTATCTATGACCTCTACTGTGGTGTTCCTTCTCTTGTTGTTTTACTGAGAGTCTTTGTCTACGAAACAGCAGAGACAACAAGCTAATAAATATTTATAAATTCCAAAATCACACCCGCTTAAACTGTAAAAGAGGGGTTGACAACGCCACTGATTTCTACCTTTAAGATTTACAAAAATTCTCAGGAGTGCAGTTAGAAATCTACACAAGTCATAGACTTCCATAAATACTCCTTCCCCACACATACTCTGTTTGGACAGTAAATCCCTATCAGAAAGGTAAATGCTTGTGCATTAGCCCATTAAAAGTTTTTCTTTCAAATAAACTGCCGCTAAAAACGTACCCCTTCCTCTACAACCCCCTGTTTACGAGAGTGTTCTATATTATTTCCCACCGTCGACACATACTTAATTAGTACTGCTCCAGCTGGAAATGTGTATTCATGTCCAGGTCTAAATGACCATTAAAAATGTTTCTGACTCGTCACTCCGGTTCGACTTTCCTCCAACTATTTTGCAGGGTTACCCATAGAACTTTCATAATTTTCCTCATCCCCACATTTACGACTGTGGAATATCCGCCGTTCTGTGAATCAATTTTTGGTACTTTGACTGTAAATTCTATTTTTTCTATTTATAAGTAATGCTTCAGAGAGTGAACCCTTTTACAATTGATGCCATGCATGACTACAATGTCACCTATAGATGTGCTAAACAACAAATGGAGGAGTACCTCCAGGAGGTGCCTCAGTGCCTATGTCTAGGATATATAGAGGTGCACACGTTGCTAAAGAGGACAAATTTATCCTGTTAGAACTGGCTATTTCTGGTAGGCTAAGGCTGACGCCAAAGCCAGGCAGAAACCACCATTCTAGTCAGGGCAAGGGAGTCACACGCCAAGATAACCCCTGCTCACCCCCTTGGTAGCTTGGCACGAGCAGTAAGGCTAAACTCGGAGGCAATGTGTAAAGCATTCGCGCAAGCACACAACAGCAATAACATTCTAGGCACACCACAAAAGGAAATCCACACAAGGTTATATAAAAATAACTTCTGTATTGTCAAAATCACATCAGATAGAAATCACACATGTGCATTGTGCCAACTGGCACGGGCAATATTCACAAGGGATTATTCACAAGACAGGTCCACATGGGCCACTGTCAGAATCAACACTTTTAGGAATTGAAATACTGTCAGAAATTAGAATAAAAGGATATAAAATCACTGTAACACAAATTAGCAAGTATAGCACACCACCAGTAACTACTGGTAACAGGTAAGTACCACCTATGCAACCCTAACCACCTTAGGAGAATGTCACGCAGGAGACCAAGACCTCACTAGGACCACCTGTACTGGAAAGAACAACCACCTAAGAATACAATACATTTAGGGGTGTAAGCAAGAACACATTACACATGATGCATAAAAACATTCAGAGGTGCAACATAGGAAGAACACATGATGCATAAAAACACATTCAGAGGTGCAAGAAAAGAGAACACATGATGCATAGAACATTCAGAGGTGTAAGAACAAGGGAGACACATGATGCATAAAAACATTCAGAGGTGCCAGAACACAACTCAATAGCGCAAAAACACATGAGGTCCAAAAACATTCAGAGGTGAAATAAAACATATTGCGCAAAACTTATAAGCCACCACTTGTGGCAGTCCCTAGGCCAACTGGCCTTGTTGGGGCTAGGACGCCCTGTGTCCAAATGTCAGGGGCATAAACGGTGCAGCTGCCCACTAATTGCTGGGCAGCTGGGACATTAATAAAACTATGGCATGGGCTCTCATTAGCCCTTGCACAGAACTGCGCCAAAAGGTAGGTGCCACACAGGCTCTTGAACAAATATGCCCCCATGAGCCTCTCGGGGCTCGTCAACAAATGGGTCTCTAGTCTCTTTAAATCAGTGTTTAAAATAATATCACCCATCTATTGGCCAAAATCAGCTCTTCGCTGACGCTAGCGGGTTACTACCCCGCTCCTCTTACTGTTGCGCCCACTCTAGGAGCCTCGACGTGGGCAGAGCCTTCGATGACAGCCCCGGCCGGTCCCGACTGCTCTCCCGCACGCTCTCGACAATCCAACGAGCGGCGGGGAGATCGAGCAGCACTCTTCTTTCAGGGACAACAGGCCAGGGGCTGGGGGGCACACACGCGGCCCCCTTGACGAGACCGGGTCCCGGAGAGGACTAGGCGTCAGATCCCTCGCTGGTCGCGGCTCTCAGCAGCGCTGATGACGTGGGCCAATCTGGTCGCGGCCCTCTCGGCGAACCTCCACACTCACCCGGGAGTCAGCCAATGGTAGTGGGGCTCCCGGGCAGGCCCTTGATGACGCTAACGCAGGCAACCAATCACCACACGGCTTCAGTGGTGACGTGACGGCGCTCGGGCCAATCCCGTCGCGGCGTTAGTGAGGGGGCTCGACTCTCTCCTCCAATCAGGGAGCAGCGGGCTCGCTCTCGGCTTCGTTGGTATCGGCAAGGTACAGCGGACTGCGTAGGGTGTTCCCAGGCTCCGGGCAATATCGGTATTTGGCGGCACAGGTTTTCTGGGGGCGTAGGTCGCAATAGACCGCCCTCACGGCCACAGATCTTCTTTGGGGGCAAAACTCACGAGGGGAGACACCTCGATCTCCCGGACTTTGTGAAATGCGTGACGATGAGCACACCGATCTCGGTCCCAGGCCGGTAGTTAAAAACTCACGTACCCAAACAAACTGCAGCACGATCTTCACAGCGGTTTCAGTTACAGTGGAACCTTTTGACCCTGGGTTCCAGGACAGGAGGCCAGCTCTTCTCAGGCCCTTGGAGATTCAGTTAGGAGACACAGCACACAGCAAAGTCTCTGTAGGTCAAGCAGGCAGGGTCACAGCACACAGCAAAGTCCCTCTTCCCCTCAGCTTCAGTTGGTCAGCAGAACAGGTCAGCCCTTTAGAGCACACAGCAAGGCGATCTTCCTTCAGTTCTTCAGCGGTCCTTCTTCCAGCAGAGGTTCCTTTTGATTGTAGAATCTCCTTTTCTGTTGTCAGGGGTCCTTCTCTTATACCCCTACAAGTCTTTGAAGTCTTTGTACAAGTGGGCCCTGAGCCCAGTCTAAACCAGTTCTGGGTGTTGCTGGAACACTTGGGCTTCCTGGCTTCCTTCTAGTGTGAGGGGCAGAGGTGGCAGTCGCCCAGCAGGAGGTGGAGCCAGCATTGTGGCAGGCAGGCACAGCCCTATTCACTCCTAGGTGCCATCTCCTCCCACTTCCCTAGATGCAGATGCAATCTTTCAGCCACGGGCTGACTCAGACAACCTCCTAGGGGTTCTCTAGCCCCTGTCATCCTCAAACCAGACAGTCAATCCACAAGCAGGCCAGGCTCACTCCTGAAGCCAGGCTCCAGCCAATCACACGCCAGGCACAGATTACACAAATATGGCAACTTCTAAAAGTGGCACTTCTACACTAGACACAATCATGCCGTATACATCATTACGCAGCATTCAATCTCACTAGTTCGCACATACCAAACTCGACCCTGCACTGCCCACACATCAGGAACTACCATGGGCATACATATTCCCGATTCATTCCTATGGGAGGGCAGGTCACTCTCACCACACACACAGAGAGCTCACGCACTTTACACTGTACCACAGTGAAAAAGTGCGCAAAGGCCTAAAATCACCAACACCAGGTTCCAGAAACAGGCTAGGAAAAAGCAAAAAGTTTCGGGGTGAACCTGCCAAAAAGGGCCAGGTCCAACACAACCCCCTTCCAGCCAAAACGCAGGGTAGACCAATCACTCCACTGATGGGCTTCCCTGCTTTGGGTGACAAAACACGGACATGGGCCCGCACGGCAGGGACACCCTCTGGTTTTGTGCCACTCTGAACCCACATAGATTTCTCTCAACAAGGTCTCTCTGGCACAACTAGGATACCCCACTGGTACTCTCTAGTCATCCACGGCCAGGACCAGGCCCTAGGCCATCCAAATGTCACAGGTCCTGACCACTTCACAGAGTGGGGGGCAGTAACCCCTGGCACACAATAGCCATTCTCCACTCTCCCTCTCAGTGTAGCTACAACTACCACTGATCCTTCAACCTAGGGACCATACCCTCAGGCTGACCAGAGGTCACGGGCAAGAATGCCCCACCCTACCTCTACTTCTGGGTTTCCGCACCCTCACAGGGAAGCACTCACCAGAACACAATTCTCCTACCAGATCAGGACCTCACTCCATCACTGGTCTACCACTTGGAAACTATTCCACTTCTGAGGTACAAAGCACACAGCACAGTTCTTCTTCAAGCAGGTGGGGGACAGAGCACACAGCAAAGTCCCCTTTCAAGCAGGTGGGAGGACACAGCACACAGCAAAGTCCCCTTTACTCCACTTTAGCGGAAACAACAAACTGCAGGTGAGCCCCAGATCACACAGCAAGGGCAGCCCCCTCAGTCTCTTCAGCTGATCCACTTTGGTAGAGATTCCTCTTGACCTGGAAGCTTCCTAATCTCCCAACCTAGGATCTAAACCCTCAGGTTGCACCGGGGTCAGAGACAAGGACACCGTCCCTCTGCACCCCCTTCCAGAGTTCTGCACCCTCCCACCTTGGAGCGGTACCCCTGGAAGCCAAACACCAGGACCGCCGGAGTTCTGGTTACAGACACTCCCCGTCCTCTAGACACAGGAAGATCCTCCTCAAATGACCTGTAAGTACAGCCTAGGCCCCTGACCTGGCGCTCCTTTAGGGAACCCTCCAGGCCCTGAGACAGGGTTTCGGGCCAACGTGGTACACACCGTCCCACACTCACTCTGCCTCCGCAAGACATCTAGCACACCGCCAGACATCCACCTTCTTGTCCAGTGCCTCTGCAGGACCTCCTGCACACCACCAGAGGTACACCTCCTGTGCAAGCTCCTTCAAAAAAAACTAACACCAACTCCTCTAGTTCAACACACCACTCATCCATACACTCCCCCTCCAGACTGGTGAGACAGTTCCTCACTGCCCCTGACTCTCAACCTGTACCCCTCTTACTGAGCACCAGGCACCATACTCTGGGAACTGGGAATGGGACTTCACGCACTGGACACATTTTAGCTGCCACCACTGGATCGTACCATACTGGGGAATCCAGACACACACACTACACTCAGGGGATAACCACCCTCCCGAGCAAGCCATTTCTCCTCCACACTCCCTCTCTTCCATCTACCCACACAGGGACAGGAACAGGGATTGGGCACTGGACTCAGCAAGGGATTCCTCATCTATGGGAACCTCTCCCTCTACTGGCGTCCCGCCCTGTCATTTTCTGTCATCTGCCACTAAACATAAAGCGCAGGAACACCATCTGAAAATGACACTCTTGAGGAAAAACAAAATCCCAAACAATAATCCCAAACATGTGACTATCTAAAAAATGCAGAGTTTTGTAATGTAGCCAGCTGTCGCTGTGGCACTGCGCAAACACAAGTCCTAATCCGCACCGCTGACCACCAATGTTAGAACTGGCTATTTCTGGTAGGCTAAGGCTGACGCCAAAGCCAGGCAGAAACCACCATTCTAGTCAGGGCAAGGGAGTCACACTCCAAGATAACCCCTGCTCACCCCCTTGGTAGCTTGGCACGAGCAGTAAGGCTAAACTCAGAGGCAATGTGTAAAGCATTTGCGCAAGCACACAACAGCAACAACATTCTAGGCACACCACAAAAGGAACTCCACACAAGGTTATATAAAAATAACTTCTGTATTGTCAAAATCACATCAGATAGAAATCACACATGTACATTGTGCCAACTGGCACGGGCAATATTCACAAGGGATTATTCACAAGACAGGGCCACATGGGACACTGTCAGAATCAACACTTTTAGGAATAGAATTACTGTCAGAAATTAGAATAAAAGGATATAAAATCACTGTAACACAAATTAGCAAGTTTAGCACACCACCAGTAACTACTGGTAACAGGTAAGTACCACCTACGCAACCCTAACCACCTTAGGAGAATGTCACGCAGGGGACCAGGACCTCACTAGGACCACCTGTACTGGAAAGAACAACCACCAAAGAATAAAATACATTTAGGGGTGTAAGCAAGAACACATTACACCTGATGCATAAAAACATTCAGTGGTGCAACATAGGAAGAACACATAATGCATAAAAACACATTCAGAGGTGCAAGGAAAGAGAACACATGATGCATAGAACATTCAGAGGTGTAAGAACAAGGGAGACACATGATGCATAAAAACATTCATAGGTGCCAGAACACAACTCAATAGCGCAAAAACACATGATGTCCAAAAACATTCAGAGGTGAAATAAATCCACCCATATTGCGCAAAACTTATACGCCACCAGTTGTGGCAGTCCCTAGGCCAACTGGCCTTGTTGGGGCTAGGACGCCCTGTGTCCAAAAGTCAGGGGCCTAAACGGTAAAGCTGCCCACTAATTGCTGGGCAGCTGGGACATTAATAAAACTATGGCATGGGCTCTCATTAACCCTTGCACAGAACTGCGCCAAAAGGTAGGAGCCACACAGGCGCTTGAACAAATATGCCCCCATGAGCCTCTCGGGGCTCGTCAACAAATGGGTCTCTAGTCTCTTTAAATCAGTTTTAAAAATAATATCACCGATCTATTGGCCCAAATCAGCTCGTCGCTGACGCTAGCGGGTTACTACCCCGCTCCTCTTACTGTTGCGCCCACTCTAGGAGCCTCGACATGGGCAGAGCCTTCGATGACAGCCCCGGCTGGTCCCAACTGCTCTCCCGCCCGCTCTCGACAATCCAACGAGCGGCGGGGCGATTGAGCAGCACTCTTCTTCCAGGGACAACAGGCCAGGGGCTGGGGGGCACATAAGTGGCTCCCTCGATTAGACCGGGTCCCGGAGAGGACTCGGCGTCAGATCCCTCGCTGGTCGCGGCTCTCAGAAGCGCTGATGACGTGGGCCAATCCGGTCGCGGCCCTCTTGGCGATCCTCCACACTCACCCGGGAGTCAGCCAATGGCAGTGCGGCTCCCGGGGCAGGGCCTTGATGACGCTAACATCGGCAACTAATCACCACACGGCTTCAGTGGTGACGCGACGGCACTCAGGCCAATCCCGTCGCAGCGTTAGTGAGGGGGCTCGACTCTCTCCTCCAATCAGGGAGCAGCTGGCTCGCTCTCGGCTTCGTTGGTACCGGCAAGGTACAGCGGACTGCGTAGGGTGTTCCCAGGCTCCGGGCAAGATCGGTATTTGGCGGCACAGGCTTTCTGGGGGCGTAGGTCGCAATAGACCGCCCTCACGGCCACAGATCTTCTTTGGGGGCAAAACTCACGAGGGGAGACACCTCGATCTCCCGGACTTTGTGAAATGCGTGCCGATGAGCACACCGATCTCGGTCCCAGGCCCGTAGTTAAAAACTCACGCACCCAAACAAACTGCAGCACGATCTTCACAGCGGTTTCAGTTACAGTGGAACCTTTTGACCCTGGGTTCCAGGACAGGAGGCCAGCTCTTCTCAGGCCCTTGGAGATTCAGTTAGGAGACACAGCACACAGCAAAGTCTCTGTAGGTCAAGCAGGCAGGGTCACAGCACACAGCAAAGTCCCTCTTCCCCTCAGCTTCAGTTGGTCAGCAGCACAGGTCAGCCCTTTAGAGCACACAGCAAGGCAATCTTCCTTCAGTTCTTCAGCGGTCCTTCTTCCAGCAGAGATTCCTCTTGATTGTAGAATCTCCTTTTCTGTTGTCAGGGGTCCTTTACTTATACCCCTACAAGTCTTTGAAGTCTTTGTGCAAGTGGGCCCTGAGCCCGGTCTAAACCAGTTCTGGGTGTTGCTGGAACACTTGGGCTTCCTGGCTTCCTTCTAGTGTGAGGGGCAGAGGTGGCAGGCGCCCAGCAGGAGGTGGAGCCAGCATTGTGGCAGGCAGGCACAGCCCTATTCACTCCTAGGTGCCATCTCCTCCCACTTCCCTAGATGCAGATGCAATCTTTCAACCACGGGCTGACTCAGACAACCTCCTGGGGGCTCTTAAGCCCCTGTCATCCTCAAACCAGACAGTCAATCCACAAGCAGGCCAGGCTCACTCCTGGAGCCAGGCTCCAGCCAATCACACGCCAGGCACAGATTACACAAATATGCCAACTTCTAAAAGTGGCACTTCTACACTAGACACAATCATGCCGCATACATCATTACGCAGCATTCAATCTCACGAGTTCGCACATACCAAACTCGACCCTGCACTCCCCACACATCAGGAACTACCATGGGCATACATATTCCCCATTCATTCCTATGGGAGGGCAGGTCACTCTCACCACACACACACAGAGCTCACGCACTTTACACTGTACCACAGTGAAAAAGTGCGCAAAGGCCTAAAATCACCAACACCAGGTTCCAGAAACAGGCTAGGAAAAAGCAAAAAGTTTCGGGGTAAACCTGCCAAAAAGGGCCAGGTCCAACATATCCTTTGTTAGAAGGCCCCTCACTCACCAACCTAGTTGGTGACATGCTTCATCATCGGGGTCCCACCGGGATAGCCAAGTGCCATCCGGGTGTGCTGCGACACCTGACTACAGTGGAGCGGGTTTTGTTTTTTGGATTTTATATGTGAAAGTGAAAAGGTTTAAAGTGATTATTAAAAGTGGTCCAATAAACTACTCACTAAAAAGACTTTATTCTGGAGTGATTGGGCAACAATAAAAATTATTAGTGGGACACCTTGCCTGATTAGGTAGGCTATTGGTGTCACGAGTAGTGTTGTAAGATAAAATTGGTCTACATGTTTCAACCACTTATGCAAATGTTGGCTTTTCAGCAGGACCAGTGATGTTAGCCCGGGTGGTATACACTCGCTAAGGATTTTTTTTTTTTTTTTTTTTTCTCAAGCCTGGCACACCAACTTATAGTATTTTACAGTAATACAAATATACAAGTATATCCAACACAGTCAAAATCAAAATGGAAAGCGTGTATATAAAGTTCATTTAATCCACAAGGCTTTCTCCAAGTCCAGCCAACACGTGTTTCGTCGAATGGGTAGGTACCCACGACTTCATCAGGGCTGGGAAAAAAATAATACAAAACAAATATTGTAGTCCCGCCGTACATCGGGCATTATAAATACTTAATATAGCATTAATACTTCAGTGACATTATTGCCATGCAAGTGGGAAAATACTTTACAAGGTCTGAGTCCATATATTATTTCAGTGTGAGATTTTTTTTAAAACTTATCGATAAATTCATTTTAGTGTATGCATTCAAGAGGGAAAGAAAGGTTGAAAAGATATATCCGAAAAGAGGATGAAAAATTTCCTCCCCATGAGGCAAAGTAGAGCGCCCCACAGTTCGAGAGATCCAAAACAGTATTCCGGTAGTAATATGTATCCCGGTGTCATGCCGGCATTGTGCCTCACCAATCATATTTCAAACCGTAAACCCATGTGAGAGTTATAATTTCAATATTTTTGTGCGTTGACTCCCACACTGGTTAATAATTAATGTTTGTGCTCAAGATGTTATAGAGACTGAGCTGGTAAGCTCAGGCTTACCTGATAGTAATTCCAGATAAGTAATATGCCTGTGAATGTTGTATAGAACAGCTTCACGTCAGTATCATAATGGTAAGTATAGTGGTCATCTATATAATATAATTCAAGCGACCCAGAAACGTACCTTCTGGCTGGTTATAATTCCGACCCAGCCTCACGTGGCTGGGTTGATAATTGTCTTTTAGTAAGTTTTGGTCCGTTCTTATGATGCAACTGTGGGAGAATATGTATAGGTGAGTATTACCCATACAGTTATACATATTATGGACATAAATAGAGAACTCCGTTGTCAAACAGTTTTGTTTATAGTATGAGAATATATACTGAGCTCATGGTTAGAGAGTTACTGTATCTGTATTATGTATCTTAATGGCTTACCTTCACGATGATGAGTATATATGTGGCCAAAATTGTCGTATTGTGCCACTCAAGGGATCCGTACTGTAGATAAGATGAGTATTTCTCACGTGGGTATAATTATTTGGACCCCAGCTGTAAATTGGTACGAGGAGGGGGAAATGAAATTAGTACGGAAGTCCATTATTTATTTCGTTCCTATGAGCTAAGTTAAGTTTGTCTATATCTACGAGTGAATATTACTATGTTATCTCACCTTCATATTTTGAAGTCCTGGGATTATTTTCAGATGCAAGTGGAAGCGGTCTCTCCGTATTTGGATGAACCGCGTCTGCTAACCCGGAAGTCTATTTGAAGTTAGTTTACCTTCCGACTTAGCGTTGCTAGACTGTCTACGTGTACACGTAATGGAGTTCTCTGTCCACCATTTTGGATTGGTATCTAGTATAATCATATGCATTACGTGATCTCATTTTATCCCCAATTATAATATAGTTATCATGCGTCTAGGATATTTAAACATCCAATAGTTCAGTGATTTTATAGGGTTTGAGACCAAATATAATAATGATGGGCTGTAGCCGCGTCTGATGTCCGGAAAACATCACCACTGGCTCTGTCAGGCACCCAAATTTGTGGGGCAAGAATAGATGCATGTAATATATAAAGAAACATTTCACAGGCAAGAATATAAGGTAAATCCGAATTCAGTGCAAAACGATTTTTTCTAGTTACAGAATATGAGTTGTGTCTGTTAATTCTACACAAGGCCATTTGATTATTAGTACATTATAGGTGAAGCATATACACATACATTTCTGAAGGCGTTCGTTATAATTGTTGTGATAGGCTAGAGGGTATGCTAGCAATATTTTATGATTGTGGTTTGACATTCTGCAAACAATCATAATATGCTATACATATAGGTATGACGGTGATATTGTTACAAGGTCATCTATTCTCCCAAAAAGTAGTGGAGTTCTTGGTCTGCATTCATCCCTTGTTCCACCGCCCGCATAGTGAGTATCCATGAAGCTTCTCTGCGTCTTTGAGACAATTCTCTGTTACCCCCTCTGGGATCATTTTTAACTTGATCAATGGCACAAAATCCAATTGTTTTATTCCTGCCTTGACTAGGACATTCATTGACATGTGTCGCAGTGTTGTATCTTGTGTCATGATGTTTGATAGCTCTTACATGTTCAAAAATCCTGTCTTTTAGTGCTCTTTTTGTACTCCCAATATAAAAACTTCCACATTTGCAGGTTATCATGTATATGACAAAGCAGCTGTTACAATTGAGCATTTGTCTAATTTTGAATTCTCTTCCCATATAGTTACGAAAGGTTTTGGTTTTGTTCATGGCCATGGGACATAATTTACACATTCCACATTTGTGAAAACCCATATTATTTTTTGATAGCCAATCTGGTGTAGTCTTGGGTGGTGAAGGATAAGTGGGGCTTACCCAAGATCTAATGTTTTTCCCCTTTCTGTAAGTAATGAGTGGTTGTTTGGTGATATGGTTGTTCAGAGATTTATCATTGGTTAGTAACCACCAATGTTTTTTCATACTATTTCTTAATGTAATAGCTGCGTCGTCATAGTTGGTGATGAGTCTAAGTTTCTTGTTATCACTATTTGCATTAGGTTTATGTCGTAGTGTAGTGTCTCTGGATATATTGTTGATTCTATGTTCTGCCTTCCTAATAGTGTCCATGTTGTACCCTCTAGCTCTGAATCTAGTTCTCATATTAGTTTCGCATTCCAAAAAGTCTCTGTCTTTGCTGCAGTTCCTACGTGCTCTTGTCAGTTCTCCATAGGGAATGGATTGGATCTGATGTCTAGGATGTGAACTACCAGCATGCAATATGGCATTGCATGAGGTTGGTTTTCTATATAGTTTACTCTGGATTTTGTTGTCCTCAATGAATAGTATCAGATCTAGGAATTCAATCTGAGTTCTACTCATAGAGTATGTGAGGTGTATTCCCATCATGTTGGAATTTAGGTAATCACAAAATTGTTTTAGACTGTTCATGTCTCCAGCCCAAATGAGTAAACAGTCGTCAATATAACGACCCCAGTATATGATGAATTCACTCCATTGTGTACCACCTGGGCCCCTGATCCACTCCACCTCAAACCTGCCCATGAACAGGTTTGCATAGGAGGGTGAAAATCTGGACCCCGCTCGCTAAGGTGTGCCCTGCCCTTGACTACGTGAAAGAACCACAAACATTTTGTTGTAGTGATTTAAAAACTGTTGTTCTTCTCCAGTACTCCTAGAAAAGAAACCTGTAAAGAAAGAAAGACAAACACAGTGGCGGGCACATCCTAATGCCCCCCTGGGGACCCCCGCCCTTATGGCGGGCGGTCCCATTCACTGATGGGATGGCGGCTAATGACCCCCTATGTGAGCACCGGAGCACCATTAGGTGCACAAAATCAATGACTAAACTCAGTGAACACTACCTCACGCAAAACCACACTCCAAATGACATGAGGTGGACTGTGATAGAGCAAATGAACTCGAGAGACAGACTCCAACCACGCCTTTTCGAAAAAGAACAGCGATGGATTTATAGGCTGTCCACGCACAAGACTGGATTGAATGACAATATACTGTGGAATTCTGTCCTCACAAAATAGTCCGTTATGCTCCCTCCAATGTCCTAAACTGGAAGAAGGATCCTGAATCTGTATATGACCAACTATCACACTTATGTGAATGCATGTCACAATCTGCTTGCCTGGCTGAATGAGGTCATTCTGAGACTAAGTGGTTATTATGCACCTCGCCCCCCTTTTTTCACCACTTCCTCTGGTCTGTTCTCTCCCTGTCTTCCCCCACATCGAGACTTGTTTGCTCGAATATCAATGGCACCCCTGATACCTGTATGGCCGTTATTAGGTCGATTTATTCGCATGTGGGTTGGTTCATAATTCATTGTTACCGGCACAACAATCTGCATGGATACCTGCATACTTTATTCACTCCCCCTTCAGCAGTGTCTAACACAAGCGCTCCACTCTAGCGACGCCATCCATTAGGAATAGAGCTTTATTCAGAGAAGCTTGGGCGACACGAGCACCCCTTTTCTCCCCCCCACCTTTTTTCACTCTTGTGGCAACTATGAAGCGATCCGATCACCCCTCCGGCCTCCCCATAACGTTGCCTTTTCGATGTGGCCCCACTTTACCCAGGCAATTTCGGCCTTTATTATCATTCTCAATGAGCATAGTGCAATGCTTTATTGAAACTAGTGAGGAGACACGATCTTGTTTTCTCCTCTCATCACCTTGACTACGGAAACGCAGCTACTCCACGCTACATAACCCCTGACATCACGTTTGCCACGTAACTATGTGTAGCCACGCCCCCGCAACACCAGGAAGTGCCCGCTTCCTTTTAACCTCGTTGGAACCCCCATTTCGCAACCACGGGGCACTGAGGAGGTTGCATTTTAGGCAAAGCTGCTGTTTAAGACTCCCCACAAGTAAGTCTCTCACCAGGCATTTTGTACTTTATTATAGCGGTTAGGCCCCGCGTAGACCGTACTTGCAGTCATAACCCCTCCCTCTTTTCCTGACCCAGATTGTGGCAGGATCTACTCTCAGCAACCCGGACGCCCATGAAGTTTGCCAACCAAGCGCTTCAAGTAAGCACCTGACTTTCCTCACTGTGTGTATATGAGTGTTTGACTGGTAGCCCGTTGGTTGTATCGTCTGCCAGAATACCATTTTGTGATTTTAATCAGGCACGTCTGCTAGTTGGCCAACTTGCGTTTCTAATCACGCTCGAATCTTTTTGTGAGCATTGACACCCACTATCTGATTAACTGTCTATGTGATTCAGGGAGCGATTTATTTCCCTATAAACTGCACCCTATTTTCACTTACGTTTTGATCCTGTGAATGGGCTATGAGTGCACAGACACACCGTATTGAGTGGGTTGTAAAATACATTCACAGGCTCATTTAAAAGCCTAACAGTGCCTATTTTATCCCCTAGGCACCCTGATATGACTAGTGTTGAGTCATTCAGTAACATAAACTAAATTTCATTGATACGTTGGATGTCACTTATGAGGAGAACCGCAGACACACCCTATGTTTAAGGTTTTTGTACTGTATGTTTGTCTTTCTTTCTTTACAGGTTTCTTTTCTAGGAGTACTGGAGAAGAACAATAGTTTTTAAACCTCTACAAAAAAATGTTGTAGTTCTTTCACGTATTCAAGGGCAGGGTACACCTTAGCGAGTGTATACCACCCGGGCTACCATCACTGGTCCTGACGAAAACCCAACATTAGCATAAGTGGTTGAAACATGTAGACCAATTTTATCTTACAACACTACTCGTGACACCAATAGCCTACCTAATCAGGCAAGGTGTCCCACTAATAATTTTTATTGTTGCCCAATCACTCCAGAATAAAGTCCTTTTAGTGAGTAGTTTATTGGACAACTTTTAATAATCACTTTAAATCTTTTCACTTTCACATATAAAATCCAAAAAACAAAACCCGCTCCACTGTAGTCAGGTGTCGCAGCACACCCGGATGGCACTCGGCTATCCGGGTGGGACCCCGATGATGAAGCATGTCACCAACTAGGTTGGTGAGTGAGGGGTATTCAAACAAAGGATAGATTTGTCCTCTTTAGCATCGTGTGCACCTCTATATATCCTAGATGGAGGCACTGAGGCGCCTCCTGGGGGAATCCTCCATTTGTTGTTTATCATTGATCAAGGGGACAAGGAGTATTCCTTCTACATAAGAAAAACCCTTTCTCTCTCTTTTGTTTTCATACCTTTAGATGTGCACCGATTTCAGTGACAGTAATACATGTCCTATTTACGTACTGGTAAATTTCATTACTCCGATTACCCTTCCCTGTGCTAGCACTTTCAGAAAGAGGTGTGCCACACCTTTCCAGACACCACGTGACCTTGTTCGAAGATGTGGTTGCTCCCATGGGCAACCCAGGAACTCCCTGGACCCACTCCTCTGGTGTAATGAAACTTGAGGGGGCCACCCTGCAAGGTACGTTGAGGGGCCCCTTTTGGAACCAATCAGGAGCTCTCTGGCCAGAGTACAGTGCTGAGGGTTCCCCCTAGAGCTTGGGGGCCCGCCCCCACTGCAGGTGCTATGGAGGGCCTGTGTTATGCCACTGACACACTCATGCTCGGGATCGCGCACAATTCTTCAACCTTCCATTTACTTTGTCGTCTCTTTTGCACCAGAATTCAAAATTGTGTCAGGAAGGTGTGGGTTGGGATCTAAATACGGCAACAAGCATGGGTAACTGGAGTTAGGAAAATTACCCATAAGTATTCAGGATATTACCTCCTCAAGCTCACCTTGTCACAGTCCTTACAGAATTAGGATATGGCAAAGCAGTATATCACAATTTAATCTTAAGGAAAACAATACTTTTGTTGCAATGCAACACATATATTGCTTAATAAGCACAGCACAACAAAATATATCCAAAATGAACCGATATCATATAACCTCTCCCACATCCAGTCTATAATGTGACATAAACATGCAAGGAGTGGCCTATGTTGCAGCTCGGCAAATGTCCTAAAGAGAGGCTTCTCATGCCTCTCATGCCTTTGTCCACAAGGCTGCAATTCCAGTTGAACAGCCTTGAACGGAAGCGGGCAAATTAATTGCCTTTTTTCATAGGCTAGAGAAATGGCTGCCCCCTAAACTAAAGACTTAAGCGGGGTAATTAGAGTTAAATGTAAAACAATCTTAACAGCTACAATTTGCATATAAGGAATCCTAACTAATAAAACAGCTAATTCACCCTGGCTGTTGATGACCACCAGAAAGAAGATTTAAGAATTTAACCTATCCCGCCTTCAGAGGCTCAAATGGCAAGAGTTGCAAGTCTTTCTCTATCAAATGCAAATCCCAAACCAGGACTGAAGATTTGAGAAGTTGGGAAACCACCTCCTCCATATTCGTCAAACACTGCTTTCCCTGCTTCAAGAAGAGGAGCTTTAACAGCTGCCTACTTAACTTTTAGAGTAGTCACTGCTAAGCCTGAATAAAACCTATCCTGGAGTAACTGTGCTCACCAGTACAAAGATCCTAGTCTTGATTTTTACACCAAGAAAAAAATAAACAAAAATGGTGATTACAGGAATAACAGGAACATTTTAGAGTGGAATGAAAACTGAATGGAACTTGAATGGAAACTGTCAAAAACCTTGAAAGACCTACATTTTGTGAACCCCTCCTTTCAGCTTCCCTGCCAAAGGATAACATCTCCTGAGAGAGACAAGGGATAGTTCTGTGATACATAAAGTGAAAAACCTATTAGAAGAATCCACTCTAGACATGGAGCTGTTCTCCTCAGAGGTAGAAACAAGCTCATGGTAAGCCAAAAAGGGACTACTGCGCCTACCCCACTTCCTCTCAGACAAGGGATGCTAGGAAATATGGCAATCATTGGAAAAGGTATGAATGAATACAGAAGTAGAGGCAATAACACTGCCAACTTATAAATACAGCAGATTTTGTTTCCTGAAACTATGTTAGGAAGCATGGCAAGTGTGATATCTCTTATATAAATTTAGGGGTTTTGTCCTACGGGACCAGGCAGGACACTGAAATTTAAATAATACAAGGGCGCCTGGTCTCGAGTTTCATGCTGCTTTTTAATTACCTGCAAACACAACAATGATGGACAGAATGTGGATCAATGTCACACATTCACCCCAGTCCAAAGATCTGGGCCCAAATCCATCGTTTTTCCACTCCACACCACCCTGGGTTAGACAATGGCGATATGCAAATCAGCGCTGACCCTGTGCCCCATGGGAACAGTCCAGTCCGAACTACAAAAGCCATGTCCTTCCCAGAACGGAAACAAGCATCCAGCGCTGACCCTGTGCCCCATGGGAACAGTCCAGTCCGAACTACAAAAGCCATGTCCTTCCCAGAACGGAAACAAGCATTAATTACCAGCAAACTTAGAGCTTCAAATTAATTGTAAAGCTCATGTGTCATTTCACTTATTTTTGACAAATTTCATATTTACATTCCTTTGTTCCATATAAGAGGTTCTAACACATCCTAACATAAATTATAAACACATTGTGCCAAACAAAACAAAATTTGATACAATTTTTGCATATGAGTGAATCAATTACAATTCTATCTTGATCAAAACTTATATATGAAGGTACACCAGAAACAGTTGTGTTTCAGTCCTACCTACTTATTTCTTTATGTGTTTCAGGACTGATTTTCACCATGGGTTTCTTTCAACCTAATGTGTCCAGCTAACCAGGACACTTTTATTTTTTGCCCTTGGTGAAATGGAGAGACGAATCTTATTGGAAATGTCGACGCGTTTCCAAACCCGGTCCAATTGTTCGGGTTTTTCCTCAGGGCAAACCTGGGTACCTTACTGTTCCAGAGCCGCGTTGTCGTATACAATCTTGATGAGGAGACTTTTTGCTTGTGTTAATTGATGCAGTAACTCGTGCTCTGGACCGATCCTACGTTAAAAAATGGTCTGGGATTACCACCCCTTTTGTGTGTGCCGTAGTTCTGTCATTCTTCTGGATTTAGTCGCGTCTCCATTAATGAGTTTGCGGAAGTGTGATATCTCAGCATTTGCAAAAAATCCACCTGTGGATATCTGAATGTCACATTTCTCTGAACAAATATATCCCCAGAGCCAACGGAAGTTCTAAGAGGGAGGAAATATTATGCTTAGCTGATCCACTGCGTCATTCTTTACCCCTCTGATATGATTAGCAGAATGGTCCAAGAGGTTCCGTAATGCCTATCATCCTATCTGCAAGGATCGAAAAGGAGGGCTTCTTCTCCTGTTCCTGACCGATTATTTATTTACTCCTTTTCAAGAGATCTTTACATAAAAAGTCTCAAAGCTGCCACCAACTCTCCCCAATTGGATGGCTTTCCCCATTTGAGAGCCAACATTCCTGAACCTAGAGAGAACACAGAATTTCCCTGCATCCCGTTTGCACGATGCAGTTGTTAAAAATACTGGAGGCAGTGAGATTTAAAAAGACACCTTGAGATTATCAGGGCCAATCCTTGGCTATTGGGACTTGAATCACAAAGTCCATGGATGCCGGCTTCCAGTAATTCAGCAGATGTCATGCTAAGGAATGCAGGCGTAGTCTTACCAATGGCACTACAAATACACATGAAACATAAAATATAAAAAGTGACTAGATCCATAGATTATGACTTCAGTGCTCAACCCACAGCCACTCAAGGTTCTGACATTTTGAACCTTGCCATGTCACCTGGTTCAACAGAAGTTGAAGGTGCATCCAAAGTCTTGAAGTTCTTGAGTCTGGTAAGGAGAATTCTCCCAAATGCACTTGAAATCTAGCTACAATCAAGGCTAAGTATTGTGATGGTGTTAACATGAACTCTGGGTGATTCTTAAAAGTTCATGTTGTTCAAATAGGAGATAACCTCTCTTTGTATCTTCTTCAACCTGAGAAATTAAAGGCACTTTGCCAACCAATCATCCAAGAAAAGGTGAATCAGTATTCCTGAGTTATGTTGAATGGCCACCAGTGGAGCAAGGACCTTTGTAAATGCTCTTGGTGAGGACTTGAGACTGAAAGAAAAAACCTAGGTTTGCAGATGAAAACTCCTCTCACAGAAAGTTCTGATTGCATTTATTTTTTGGCATGTGAAGTAAGCGTCTTGCAAGCCTGTCAACATGATCTGCACTTTGGGATTAATAAAAGAGATGGTTTGTTGCAGTGTCTCCATTTTGGACTGGATGGTATTTATATAACAGTTTGAAGGTTTTAAGTTGATGTTTAGTCTGGACTTTCCAGATGGTTCAGGGGCCTGAAAGACCAGTGAATAAAGCTACTCATCTATCTCTTCCACTGGCAGTGGAATGGCCTCGTTGTTCTGAAAACACACTAAAGAAGAGCCAGTTGCTTGGTAAAAACTCTTGGTTTATAAGTTTGCATTGTGCTTGATTCTGGAGTCAATTATTTGATTTCCAGAACAGAACATTGCCTGTTGATGTTCAACACCCAAGCATCTCAATGTAAAAAGCCTCTCAAATGTAAAAAATTGAGAGACACCCTCCGACTGGATCAGGAAAAGGTAAGGGATTGGGACTGCGGTCTCTTTTTTGAAGAAGATCTATTATTGCTCTTTGGCTTAAAAAAGATTGAGATTGCCATCTAGACATCTGTGGCTAATATCTTCTCTGTCTCTGATTCAAGAATACCATCTGGACAGTTCAAGATGCCTTTCTTTTCTCTTAAATATCTGAGCATACTTCTGTATTTTGAATGCTGTCTTTAATAAATCCTCCAATTGATTTAGAAGCAGAAATGTTTAGTACTTAAAGCAGGACGTCTTTGTAAGCACCCCCCCCCATCCAACCCATAAGATACATTTATCTTCTTTCTGAAATATTATTACCGGTCATAGCCTTTAACTTATCACTAAAGACATCCAAGAGAATTTAGCCTGCAACTCCATGTTGGCGAAATTATCAGAGCTGTATTTTCCTACTTTTTATACTGAAAATAGAGATTGTAAGTCTTTAACTAAAGATTGAGGGGTATACAATTTAATAAATGGGTGCTCTTTTTGCGAGACTTAATCCTGTAAATGTTTTCTTGAGAGCAGTCTCCAAATCTCTTCTCAGGATCACGTACACTACACAACCACTAAAGACTTTCATGCCAGTTTGCCCAACATGCAATCTAGCATGATTAAACCAGGAAGGTCCAACTCTTCCTCGCCTACAAAATACAGCCTGGTAAGGAATTTAGGTAAAATTGCCTTCTCTGGATTCTTCCCACCAAACAACAGCACCTCCTTCATCTCTTTACATACAGGTTAAATTAGTAGATCATTGAACCATAGCTGGAGGAACAAGACAGCACTGGTACCTGCCACTTCTTCCACTTGCAGATGCAGGTTATCTGCCAGGTATCTGAAGAGAGCCTGTATCTATCAACGGTACCTGAATATGCTCCTGTGCACTGGTTCAGGTTCGATCCTTTCTTTAGACACATTCTCAGGTGATGGCCAGGAAGATACAGGTGAAGAAGGGTGTTGCAAAGTGATCCCTTGCTGGGTGACCAGCCTCAGTTTTAAATATTTTCTGAGACTCACTTGCTGGTAATTTTGGGCTTTAACACTGGAACACCGCATTCCAGTGCCCAGTGTATGGGCTCAGACACCTGAAACATGTCAAAATCACCTTAAAACCTGATGGGCACATTTAACTTTCCTATAAAGCCAAAGTATATGCTACAGATATACATACCTGGCATAGAATGTTAAATACCACTGGTAGACTGCAGCAGCTATTGTGCCATTCCCTATAGTGACAGTGAAAACATAGCTTGATGTCTATACTGTGTAGCCTGACAGCATCATCTTGAATCCTACTGCACAGAGAAGTCAAATTCACCCTTTTGACATGTAGGAAAACTTGATTTTAAATGTTAAATAAGTCACCCCTAATCGTGCCTTTAAAAGGTAGGGTGCAAAATGTTTAGGAGTAGAACACGTGTAACATTACAAATGGCATGCTCCCCCATTGACTAGGCTTAAAGCGACATTGTAGATTGGTGAGGCTATAGCTGGCATGTAGGAAAAGTAATAGTACAGATAATACACTTTAGTCTATGACGTTTGAGCTGTACCAGCCACAAACCCATTCAAAGACTTATTTTTATATTTAAGAAAATTACACTGCAATAGTAAAATCAGATTTTTTTCAAATATATAGGAAATAAACTTTTTTAGAACGTTGCCTTTACCTGGTAATTTGCATTCACTTTCCAGCAACTGACCAGCTAGTGGTTGGCCTGAATTATGTCTGACAAAGGTGTGAAAACAGCTCCCAGAACAGAGACAGTGGCCTGGAAATGGGGAGGTTTTTCATTCCCAGGCAGGAAGACCATTTGGGGTGGGCCCAGGAACCTAACCTACTTCAAAGGGGTCTTCCCTGACACAAGTACATTTTAGGTGCCAGCTGGAAAGGCCCAGGCTTTTGTTCCCCTAGTAAAGCTGGCAGCAAGACAAATGGTGGGAAAGCTACCCCTAGAACGTGTTTTGATTGATTTCACAAGAGGGGACTGCTCATTACCTTGGCCAAATGTCTGGAGGGGCACACAGGCACCACACAAGGGGAGAAGGGTTTCTCCATCATGGATTGTGAGAGTGAGGGCACTGTGGGATTGTTTTCAGTAAGCCAAACAGGAACTACTGAAAAAGTGAGGAGGCTTGCCCTTAGAAACGTTTACCTCTTTAGGTTACAGAGTGTCCAGGAGTCTCCCCAACCCACAGGCCGATGAATTCTACAAAGCTGGATCCTCATCCAACCTTTTGTTGAACAACTTCTGAATCTGAGGAAGAACAGAAGAGGACTGGACCTGCTGTCTGTGAATAACTGTGTAAGACAGGATTTGCTCTCTCTTGTACCCAGGAGAAAGAAGTTGACTCCAAGGATCAGTTATCTGATCTCCTGTGTAGCTACAGGAACACAAAGAGCTGCAAGAGAGATTTCCCCTACAATTCCCAGCTGATCAGTGGCAACTAGAATTTGGATAGGACTTTTCTGGTGGACTCTGCCTGGCACCCTGAGAGTGTGAGAGAGAGAGAGTCTCTAGGTGCCCCCTGAGGTCCTGAGAGGCCAATACCTGTACTGGTGTGGTTTCTTAGAAACCAGGAGAAAGTGTGAAAACTTTTGAAAATGTTTGCTCCACAGTTCCAATGCCAACGGGACCTACAATGAAAATACCCAACCATAAGTTCCATAGTGTCAAATTGAATTTCAGATTCATCCCCATGAAAGGTTCGAGCCTCTCTGACAAAGTAAAAACATAAAAAGCACCATAACCTTAGTGGGACCAACCTGTGGCAGGTATCTGACAGGAGGTTCAGACCGGAGGCAAAACATTTAGTAAACCAAGTTAGTTATTTATTATTATGACAATGGTTTCGAGTATAAATAAATGAGTAATCAGACTCTGTAAGAAGAAACAAAGAGATACACATTGTTTGCCCTTCCAGTTTAAATATTTGCAAGTATTGCAAGAAATTTGAAACTAACCTCAACTGGGTCTCTGGTACCTCATTCTTCTATGGGGGGATACAGCTATTTCTTAAATACCATCCCTACGCTGAGAAATTGAAATGAAAAATGCAGTTCAAAAGAACACTTTTACCATAACCACTTCCAGGTCTAATTTGTGCTGTAATGTGAAAATCACTTTTTTTGGCTTTCTCCTGCCAAAGAAACAACCCACTCCTGAGTTCTGTACTACTAATCTTTGAGGTCAGACAGCAGCCATTAATAAGGGAGAGCCTGGTAATAAAGAACCCATGTAGGGTCCACAATTAACCAGTCTAACTGATTTTGAAAAACGAATCCTAACATAAAAAATAAACAAAATAATTACTTTAAGCAAATAACAGGACCTAGTCCTGATACACGAAATTGGCCTGATTCAAAAAGGTAAATTTACAGTTTTGTGTAAGCGTACTATTTTTTTGGTATTCATGAACTGCAAGTTTAATTTTACTAATAGCAATTTTACGGCTGCAGAGACTCCGCTTCTAAAAAAAAGAGAGGCCTATCATTTTATATGCTGAATCTACACAGTCATTAATATGATCGTGGCGGGAAACGGCCATTACAACTTGCCTGTTTCCACACACGCTATTACAACGTATGTGTTACAACGCATGCTCCATTGCAACACATAGCCTTTACTATGCATTTTTAACTACGCATATGCTTTAACCACATATGCTTTTACAACGAATTTCGCTTTAAAGGTATGTATGGTAAAGGCATATGTATAGTAGTAAGGACATATTACGTGGAAACAGCCACGTTGGTAGGCAATCCACATCGTTAGAGGAAACTGAGAGACTCTTGAGCTTCCTCACAACGACGTGGATGCCCCTCAGATGAGCTGAGAGAGGTTAGAGGAATTGGGCCAGGGGCTACTATTTTAGAGATTTGGGTTAAAGAAGGGCTGGGGTGATGGGGGCGAGTATAGGGAAAGTGTTTTTTTTTATGCAGATTTATATAGCGCGAACTCGACCCGAAAGTATTGGAGCGCTTTACACGAGCACCGGTTACATTACACAAGGACACATTAAGGCACGCAGAGATTAAGTGATTTGCCCAGAATCACAGGATGTGGACACGACCCCGAGGCTCGAACCTTGGTTTCCAGCACCAAAGTAGGGGAAGGGCTGGGGATCAGGAGGGAGGAGTACAGGGGTAGGGCTTTAGAGTTTAGGGTAGGGTAAGTGCTTGGGGCCTGGGGTGACGCAGGAGTAAGGTTTTAGGGTTTTAGGGCAGGGAAAGTGCTGGGAAGTCACACAGGGGTAGGTTTTTAGGGTTTAGGGCAGGGGAAGGGTATTTTTTTTAGTAGGGTAGTGAATCTTGGGTAGGGTTCTCCAGGGTTAGGGTAGGGGTCCAGGAAAGCTTTGCCATGCATATGCCTTTACCTTACATGCCTTTACCTTACATGCCTTTACAACGAAATTCGTTGCAAAGGCATGTATGGTTAAGGCATATTCGTTTAACTAACATGCGTGGCAAAGGTATGCGTTTAATGGCATTCGTGCTGTAACGCATGCGTGGTAAAGGCATGCGTTACAATGGAATGCCATGTAATGTCATACATCTGATCATGGCATTTAGAAACAGTGGATCCGTCATTAATATCTGCTATCTTCAATTTCATGCCTGAGCCCACCAACATAGGAATAGATCGGTCAAGATGCTTCCTGTCTAAACGATTGTTGGTGAGATAGTACCACCTTCTGACTTCAAAAACTGTGATAGAGTAATTGGGGCAAGTGGAAATGAATGAACAGCAGGAGAGGGAAAAATGCCAAGAAGTATTCCCGTGGCACTAGATTGACCCTTGGCCTAGCCGGAAGAACAAACAATAGTTAAAATTGCAAATAGCAAAACCTCAAAAACATGAATCTGTTTAACACATTTTGAAATTGCACTTAAAAAGTATGAAATCAGGCTGACTGAAGAATGACTGTTGTCTTGGAAACCCTGAAAAATATGTTACTGGTATATAATTGTGAGATGATCAATGAGGTGCTACATCAAGAGTCTGGCGCAAGTGGGTGGCAGGGTAGACAAAGGGAAGAGAATATTGATAACAAAGCTACCCAAGATCACACAGTGACCCAGAGAAGAAAATAGTTTCAATGGGAAAACTGTGAACAAGGTAACAGAAAAGTCAAAGTTCAAAAGTGGAAGCACTAAAGCAACATACTCGGAATGTGCAAGACACAGATATAACAGCATTTACAAAAAACGGAATGGGAGCCCACAAGGTAAGAATGAAGCTCGTAAAGTTACTTACACACAATTGCTGTTACAGATAGTTACTACAACTATATACATGTATGAGATACATGAAAATGCAGAGTCTGTGGAGTGGATACATTTGGTGAGGTTATAAAAAGTAACATACAGTCAATACTCTCAGTGAAAGAGAAACACTTACTAGGTTGTAAGGTAAGCCGACGATTCCAGGCTATCACACAGGAACATGCAAGGAGCTAACAGCATGGGAGGAGAACTAAATACATAAAGACAGTAGACAAGGAACTGTAGAGGAGTAGCGCTTAGTAAGGAGGAAGGTAAAATAAAGGAACCCGTGATAGGAAGCAGGTAAACAAACCATACTAGGATTCTGAAAGTTAAGGCAGAAGGGGTAAGAAGGTAGTTCCCTAGGAACTAGAACTATAAAAGATGGAAAGAACCACAGAACATAGAAAGGAATAACTACTGATATAGTGGAAGTTCAAGAAGCAAGGAATACACTAGGATAGTGCAAGCACAGGAAGCAAGGAAAAATGGAAGTACTGCAGGACATCACTAGTTCGAAGAACAAGAATGTTGTTGCAGTTTAGTAATCAGGAAACTCAGACAACAAGGATTGACAATACCTCAGGAATCAGGTAATCTGAGAGTGAAGGGTCAGCATTACAAGAACACTGCTGTAATGATGAACACTAGACTGACGGAGCAAAAGGTTTGAAGGAGCTCACTAGGGCCACGTGCCTTAAGTAGGCTCAAGCCAGCGCCGTCAAGCCGTAAGTGTGCTGATTCTGCCACCCATCCTTGGCCTGTGGCGTGCAAGTGTTGATACGAAGCAGAAGCATGGATTTCTAGTATAGCAGTCTTGGGTAGAAAAAAGTGAACACAGGCTTCTCCATAACCCTGCCTGAATCTGGAACCTGAGATACATTCTGAACTTTATCCAGGAAGCTGTAAATCAGCACTGGTATTTGCCACAATGTCAAGGACTCTGGGAAATATAGTCTCTCTAAGAGATAGAATGTTGGCTATCGCATAAATGGCATGAATCTGAAATGAGAATGAGAGTAAAGTTCAAAGTATGGAAAGGCGCACATGTTGGACCCCTAGTGGTGAACATGAGAGCATGGAGAGCAGATTTTGACAGGCGGTAATAAAACCTAATGCAGAATTAAATTATGCATGTGACAATTGGTCTTTGAAGTCTACAAGTCTGCCTAGCAATGCCTATCTCTGTGTCATCTGTGAGTGTCTACCTTTAAGGGGCGAGGTGAGCCAATTGCTTTAATACTGTGACTGTGGAGGAAGTATGTCTTTCATTTGCACAGGAATTACATAAAAAGGGAAATAATTGGTCTTGAAAGTTATCATCCAACAATGCGAGTTTCCATAACGGAGGTATCATCGTTACACAATGAAACTGAGCTTTTATGAGAAAATATTTGTGTGTTGCACTCATATGTAAAATACATTTCAGCTTAATTTCACCCTTCTCAAAACCCCGTATTGAAGAAGGCGTGTATTGACTTTTCACACTTCAGTTGGCTTCTCAAGACATACTCAATGTATCATCCATCTGCACTTGAAGTGACAACACTGCATTCTCATCTCATAGGAGGTGACATCGCTGGTTTCCTGCCAAAGCTGTTTTTAAAAAACACCACACAAGGGGGCTTCATTTTCCATCATCCATGTGCACAGGAAGTGATATCACCCAATTTCCCACCGTCCATCTGCACAGGAAGTGATATCACTGAATTTATCATCATCCATCTGTGCAGAAGCAACATCACTTTCTACCTTCTCCCTCACTGAATCAACTCTTCAGGGCACCCCATCTCCTGGGTGTCCCCAGCAAAGGGCAAACATAGACAAGGGCATTTCCTGTTTGGGCCTGTTAGGGCCTAGGAGGGTCTTGGGCCAGAGCCCCTGTTGCAGGGAAACCTACAAGGCAAGATAATAATAATTTGCCTCGCTCAGCACCCCATACTGCCAATTCCTACAATTACAATCAGATGTAGAAAACCCAGACACTCAAAAAATATTAGCACAACACATATACCCAACCTCATTCACATCTACTAACCAGTACACAACCTCAAACTACAAAACACACATTGCAACTCATGCTCATTAATCCCCCCTCTGCAGTACTCCACACACCAGATATTGCAGACCATATCACCTATCACACGTTTGATGTTGTTTTTATTTCATGACAGAAACTTGGTTCACACCCAAATCTTTACACATCCTAGATGTCTTTCTTCCCACAAGCTACATCATCCATTTTGTGAACCACACACATACCTTATCCATAAGTTGTTTGGGTCCTGCACACTAAGCAATTCATTAACACCGAACGCCACTGACATGCCATTTCCCTTTCTCTGCAAGTCAGGCCACCACCTTCCATATCATCTGCAGGCTTCCCAGGCAGAACCAGGACTTCATTGATAAATTCTCTGATCTCCTCACCACCTCATCCATCCGGCATGCTCGCACCACCCTCTTTGGTCACTTTAACTTCCCAGATAATGCAAGCTAAAAAAAAAACATTAGAAACCCTCTTCCACCTATTGATACACTCATCATGGTACTGCATGTCACACAACCAAAATACTCCAAAGGAAAAGACCATGTCCTCAATATTGTCTTTCTAACATCACAATAATCCAATTCAAATCACCCATGCCCTTGGACTGGACTGACCACTCTGTCATCCTTATCTCTCTGCTCAGCGTACTACCAACAAACCAAAGTCAATGCAAAAGAGAAGACCAACCCTTCAGATCCTTCAAAGGCTTCTCCATAGACAACCTAATAATTGATCTCATATCTGACCATCACTCCATGTCCAATGCCAACACCCTTCTAAACAACTTCAACAATTTTGTTGTAAGCATGTGTGAATGTCCACACCCCAATTACAGCAGGCAAGTGAAAGCCAAAGCTGTCAGCATGCTGGTACTCTAAAGACCTTGCTAATAATGAACAGTTCATTCACAGACAGGAAAGAAAAAGTAAGAAAAACAGAACTCTCAAGGACTTCTGGCTACTGCAGGCCCTCCGTGCAACATGCAGATAGCTCATCACTTCAGCCAAAGCAATGTACCATACCATCAGCATCAATGAAGCCACCAATAGAAGCAGAACAATGTGCAAGGCAATCAAGCACTGCATCAACCACCTGCCATTCCCCCTTATCCTTTCTCTACAGTAAAGTGCAATGCCATCAACCTCTTCTTCAGGGGGAGAAGATCCAAAAGCACATCAATATCAAGCCTGTTTCATCTTTCATTCATTTCCAGTAGAATCTCACAATGGTCAGCCTTCAAGGCCCTATCTCTCCCAAATCTAGCTGACATACTCAAGTCCCTCAAGCCACTTCTTATAAAGACGATTTACCATCATCCTACATCAAAGCTCTATCAATGCCTCCATCACTCAAGGCATGTTCTGAGCTCTCAAGACTGACCAGTTCATCCCACTCCGTAGTGCCTTGAGACCCTCGCGGGTGAGTAGCATGCTATATAAACCCCTGATTGATTGATTGATTGACTCCTAAAGAAACCTACACTAGTATCTGATGAACTTGCCAAATACTGGCACATCACTCACCTACCATTCATCAGCAAGATCGTTGCAAAAGCATTCTATGTTCAACACCTAGATCATATCAATACTAACCATCTCCTGCAGGACTGCCTTTCTGACTTTATATCAAGCTGCAGTATGGAGACTGCCACCATACACATAAAAGACTATTCTCTCTCTTGACCACAAATGCAGATGATCCCTGCCTACTGATACTGCTGAACCTCTCATCTGCCTTCAACACATTTTACCATCCCACCTTCAAACGCACCTTTGAGTTACGAATGGAATTCATGGGCAATGTCCTTGTATGCTTCACTGGTCCTCCTCCTACCTTTCCAGTTTGTTCACATGGGAACTTACAGGTCACAAAAGATCCCTATCCCCTATGGAGTCCACCAGGGTCCCATGCTATCTCCTGTCATCTTGAATCTTTACATGGAGCCATTTGGTGCTCTACTCATAGATAAGAGCATCAATATTCACCAACATGATGTTGATACACAATTCTACTTGAAAGTCTACTTTACTTCATCCATTCAATTCTCATACACTGTGCTCCTTCGTGTTTTTTGCTCTAAACTGCACCCCTATGGCAGCAGTCGGTGTGGTGGGCACTGGAAGGGCAACATTTCTATTTAACTCCAGACCTAGATTGTTTGGGGAAAGAGCAACTTTCCCCCAAATATTCCGGGAGGCTTATTCAGTATTCCAACTCGAGGCCTGGAATATTTTGGGGAAAGTCATGCATTCCCCAAGTATTTTTAGAAATGGTTGAAAAGTAGTAATTTTGAATGGCAGAAAGTGCTGCACTGAGGGCGCAGCTCAGAGAACAAAATAGGAAAACCTTTCTGCTTGCACATCATCCCGACCTGGATGTCCAGCGCCGGCCTGAATCTCGACCCAACCAAGACAGAATAGCCTTTATTTGCCAAGAACAACAAACAAGACACATTACAAACCTGCCCCAATTACATGAACCATGACAGTTTCTAATCCCAAATCTCACCGAATTCGAAATCACTTGGATTCACCCTAGACACCAACCTCTCTATCTAGGAACACATTGCCAAAAAAGGGGGCCTGATATCAGCTCTCTCCTCAAAAGAAAATCAAACCATTTCTTTCAGAAAGACCCTTCAGAACTGCTGTTCAAGCCTGTGCACTCTTGCAGCTAAATTGTGGTAATCGCCTCCCAAACTCCACAATGGCACCCCTTAATAGCCTGCTACATATATTTGAAATACTTACAGGATCTCCCTTTTCTCCGAAAGATACAGACTCCCCCTGCAATAAACCAGAGAAAAGAAAACATTTGCTGTTTACTGTATTTCAACTCACTGTGATGCTAAATCGTCATAAAAAGTAAGCAGGGTGCTCTGCAGATTTATGGCAGGGAGAAACAAAGCAGCTAATCGTCAAGTTGCCAATGGTGATATCTGCATTGCATTCCATGCATCATTTGTCATATCTAGATGTGCAACTAGCAGGGAAGTTATCAGTTCACTTGCATGCCCTTTTTAGGTGTGTAAGTAAAACAAAACCAACATGGCCGGACAAAAAGCCGAGTACACAAAAATTAGCATCAAAAAGTTTACTTTTGTACAAATTCACAGATAAACGTTATCGTTTGGGTGGTTCACATCTAATATGATCTCTCAGAGCATGACAAATGTGTACCGGTTCATTCTGGCTCCTGATTGTCAAATCTAGAGTACCTTCATTATATGCAAGGGAAATCAGTTGATACATTTCTGTACTATGCATTTATAGTTCTCAATTATGGAAAAGGCCACCATAGGGACGACAATCAGGTCGTTTAAATTGCGCGGTCCAGGGAGCTATTTACTGAAGTCTTTCCGAATGCTTCTTTGGAAAAGGGTGGTTGGCTAAAAGTAATCAACGTTGCCTTCGGCAAGAACATATAATTCCTGTAGCACAATGGTGTCACACAAAACCTGACCCTTAGACCAAGGACTCAGTCTAAACTAAAACAAGCGCAGGGACTTTCAGAGATGTGTTTTGCAAAGTGATACATGCAAGCACGTCATGCATTAAGAGTGCGTGCCTCAGTTCAGAAGCCTGGGCAAGTGGCCATCTTGAATTCTCCCAAAGACAGAGTGCACTGAGGACTTTGTCCAGCAAGACAAATGCTCAGGGACTGATAGAGGGAGGGGAAGTCCAGGTTAAAACAAATGCTAAGCAAACCTCAGCATGTGTAGCATGTGAGCACACCGCTTGTCTGCCTCTCTGACCATTTTTACGGTTACATGGTATTATTTCCTCTAAAGAGACCCCTATCTTAATGGAGAGACTAGCAAGCATAAGAGTGCATTTTTAATCCCGTTCTAATTATATGATATTTACCTTGAGGACAATCTTCTCATCGCTGATAACCATGTTTGCCCATTGTGATTTTTTTACTACAGGTTAATTGCACTTATTTTGTCTAACAAGATAAATATCCCACCTTAGCTATGAGACTTACCACTTCAATGTGTTCATTCAAGCAATGATTTCATCAGCAAAGGATGCTTTCCTGAATGAATGTACCTTCACTGCAATACAATGTGTACCACTAAGTGCAATTACTCGGATCAATTGAAACTTTCTGAAATATTATTGCATCTGAGCTGTAGTGTTCAAATTGTATCGCTTTCCATCTCAATTCAAATTTACGGAGCAAATATCCCATCATATATGGTGAGGACGCCCACTGTGGTTTGTCCATTGAAGTACTTCTTTTAGGATGCATTATTGGTCTTTTGACACAGATTAGCGGGTTAGGATAGTGTCTTATTTAGAAGAACTTACCGTAGCCCTGTGAAAATGATGGTAGATTAGGCGTGTGTTACAACTGAAAACCTAGTCCTTGATCAGAAGTCTCCTCCCTGTCAAATAGGATTCTAGTCACTGTCAGTAGGAGCTCTGGTTCACACAATTTAGAGACACTTTTCCTTCCACAGAGTGTTACAGACCTGAAGCAAACTGTCCAAAGAGAAGAGAATCCAATGTAAAAAAAACTCACCACAAACTGTGTCATATTCCTGAGGGAATATGTCTATGACGTTGAGAGAATATTAAACTCAATTTCAATTACTTTGGGCCCTTACGTGATGTTGCGTTTCCTTTAGGCAAGCAATGTTTCCTCTTAATTAGTTCTAGGAGTGCAAGAGATAATCAAATGGCAAGAAATTGGAAGTTGTTGGGACAGACAAGTCCTCTGCATGGTAATGAATGCACTTGTACCCCTGCCCTGAATGCCCAACCGTATTGTTGTCTGGATCACTAATGCTGATTTTTGGCTGTCATAGGTAAACACGGATCATGCATGTGCGCCATGACATAGGTCTGTCTCGTGGATTGCAGTCTTGCTGAACCTGGAGTGGTGCGCAAAGTGCTACCCTCACAGTGGTGGAAGGTTACTGCTTTCACCAGGAGTTAAGCAGCATGAGCTTGTAGCAACATACTCTGTAGTGATCAGTAGGAGTGAACAGGCCATTTTTAACCAGGAGTGTGACCCACAGGTTCACTCAGTTTTTAAAATTCCACTACTGTGTGCTTAACTCACCCTTTAGCTTACATCAGTTAGATGTGAATTGCTGTGCAGTTCAGGAGTGGTGACTCTGCACTGGTTGTATGTGTACCTGGAAATGGTACAATACAGGGAAAGAACAGCCCTATGCAGTGCATGCACGGTGAGTGCATTTAATGGGTGTACGCATACCTTTGAGGAGTAAAGTATATTCAGGGTGTAGTGTTGTGCAGTGCGCTCATGGTGAATATGCGTGCTAGTTGAAGGTATGCTAAGTGGCACAATACAGAAAGTCTACATTAGTGTGCAGTGCTGAGTGAATTTGTGTGCTAAGTGTATGTGCGCCTGTTGTGAAACAATACATTGAGGTAACAGTGCTAGACAGTGTGCATGCTGTGTACATACACTGAGTGTAAGCGTGCCTGTAATGATGCATTACTTGGAGGATTATGGGTTCCATTTTGGGAGGGCTAGGGCCTGCCTGAGGAAGATAGGAAGAGATAGAGGAATTCCCCCAGACAGATTTGTGTATTGCTGCATTCCTGTGACCAGGGTGGGACGCACAGGAGAAGGGAGAGCAAGGCTCCCTCTGCACACCTCACAGAGTGCCCTTTGATTTGGTAAGAAATAACAAGGAAGGGGTCTAGAAACATCTCAAGAATGAGATGGGGCTGATAAGGGAATCATGAAGAGAGTGGGTCTGGGAGCCTGAAACAAAACTTTTGATCAGGGGTGAGAAGAATTTATTAAGCGGAATTCCACAAAATGACATGACAAATTAACAAATAAGTGTCAGGGTCAATAAAACAAAAATGGTTGAGGTAAAAGGGTCGCAGGGGGTATGGTTCTAACATTAGATTGTACAGTGAAGCTTGAAACTGTCCTTTTAGCTTGAAAATGTATATAAATTAAAGTCTTGCTAAGATTGAAGATGAACTCTTTCCAGACACACTGATGTGAAGCACGCTGTTTGTTTCTCAAGCACATGTGTTAGAGGCTAGGCACATTGATTGAGCATCTGATGCCTTCCAGCCTATTTTTAGTACATTATTTATTGTCAAATTGACACACAGCAACAGCCCCTATCAGATCAGGTCTAATGTCCAAACAAATGACCATTAACACCTTCAGCGCTACCGCGTTTACCTGCCCTGCGCTGAGAAAGGAGTAAATGGCTTGTTTGTGACAAAGCCAGCTCGTCATGAGCGCAGGGCAGGTAACGCCCATGACGAGCTGGCTTTGTCATTAGCGTCGAAGTGGTTAAATTGATATTTCTGTCTTTGTATAATACATAATCAACGTTACAAACAGGCATGCAGCTGTTGCACAGCTATTAATTACATTATCAATTTGCTTGCACATCCTGCCAGAGGTTTCAAAATAATAATGGTTGGCTCCACAAGCAAAGGGTGATCTTGCATTTTGCAATAAAATGGACTTAGAACTACCTGCATCTACAAGTGCAACTAGGGTTGGACTGGCCTATAGGACAATCAGGAAGTGCCCGATGGGCTGAACTGACAGGTCGGTGTTTAAGCCAGTTTTTTGACTGTCTTTTGGCCTGTTTTATGGTGTGGTGGGGTGGTTTTTACTATTGATTTATCTGATATTAAAAACCATTGCTTTCAGCAAGCTCACACCCATACAGTCTTCCAAAAGTTACAAAACACGTAGACAGCATGCCCTTAGATGTTAAACACCGCCTCAATTCGTAAACCTGGGCCACCGTTTTAGCTATATAATTCAACCTATTTTCTGTCCCAGTCCAACCCTGAGAGGAGCCACCCTTGGTAACTGGAACAACAATGGCTTTACCTTGAACCTCAAACCAATGCTGCTTGAAGGATAAATGCAATGTTCCTGCCACAAAAATCTCAGAAACCCCAAATCCTTTGCTTCTGTGCTGTTCTCATGCTTCTAATGTTTGGTAATAATGTACCTTTGGTTATCTGCCATGTAATCCCTCATTCAGGAAACAAAGTTATATTTTTTAAATAAATTAATGTTTGTTTTCCCAAAAGTTCACAATATAAACACATACAGTTAAAAAAGAGAGAGTATGATTTCAATGGCTACAAAGATGGTCTGTATTCAGAGGAATAGTTGGGATGGGAGGCAGTGGGTAACATAAAACAGAGGAGTGCTGTCAGTGACTAATTTAGGTTGTCACCTGTTTCAAGTTAGCATCTCACCAGCTGATAAGAGGGCACCCTGCCATGCCTACTCTCTGTACTGGGTGTGGTCACTAATATCACTGATATCTAAGTCAAAAGCAGGACCACTGGAATTATGTGATTGTGCTGTGACAGCGTTATTCACATAATTATGGATTTGCCACATTTGTCACAATCCATCATCTGTTGCATAATTTGCAAATGTTAACATAGAAAACGAATTTCTAGCTCAAACAGTTCATAGGATACTAAAAACGTAACAACATGAGTTATTTGCAGTGAAAGGCCCTTTGCGAAGGTTGAATAGTCACCTCTCTGTCGCTTATTGCTAAATGGGAGTGTTGAACCACTATTATTAAGGTGCAACTATAAGAAACTGGCTCTATATATACTGCACCAAAGTGAGGTACAGTGTGTATAGAGTCCAAGGGTCTCCAGAGGTTTGGCAGAAGTTAAAGTTAGATAGAACCTTACTCTCTAAAGTGGTAGCTTGGTCGAGCAGTAAGGCAGTCTCAGAGGACAGTGTTAAGCATTTGATGTACCTACTAAGTCAGCAAATGAATTCACACACTCAAGAACTGAACTCTAGGCCAATTGTTGTTGTATAAAAAATATATACTGTTGTTTATTTTTAGAACCAAGCAAGCCTGGCACAGGTAAGCATTAAATTACTTTTCAGATATGAAATGCTGTTGTTGAATACTTAAAAGATACAGTAGGACTTTGTACTAATTCGAGTTTACAGGGGTTGCAATGCAATGCACAAACTTAGTAGACTCAGTACATAGGAATCAATGGGCTTTTTTAGTAAAACGCAATTAATTACTTTTCGGATTACATTTACTAACACAGTGCTGGATCCTAGATTCAGCACTGGGACATTTCCTGAAAACAGTTTAGTGAATGTGTTTTAGTTAGAGGTACGATTTTTAAAGAATATTAATTTCAAAAGTTGACACTTTCACATAGCATCATCAATGTTATCCTATGGGAGGAAATTCAATTTACAGGTAAGTTACTCTAATGTTACCTTTCTTACTCGGTGCTGGATACCTAGATTTAGCACTGGGCCACTTCCTGAAAACAGTTGAGAAAATGCATTTTGGTTATTCGAGTGATTTTTAGGGAATATTCTTATTTTACAAAAGTCGACACTTAGAAACTTTTACGGAGAAAAAGTGTCAATGTTATTCTATGAGGAAAAAGAGGTTATTGGTTTCTAGGTAGGTAATTGGTCTTTGCAGTTAGGGTCCTGGGCTAGATTCAGGGGTCTCCCACGGTCATTGATGCACTGTTGTTGCACCCTCAGAGGCACTTGAATGGCCGGGTGCAGAGTGTTGAGGCCCAATGTTATCCTATGGAGGATTTTGGGGACTCCGGTTGGTGGCTGCTGGCAAGCAGGCAACGGGGCTGTGGGAGCAAAGCTCCTAGGGGTAAGCTTAGGGCAAGTTGGGGACCAAGTTAGCACAAAATGGGCACCCTCAGCGGCACTAGGGCGGCCTGGTGCAGGGTGCTGTTTTGAGGTTCCCTGTTGATTTCAATGGAGATTCTCTGGGACAAAGAAACACTGCAGGCTCGGGGATGAGGATCTTCCAGGAGCGACCACCACTTCGAGGGGTAAGTAGGGATGTTGAGGTTTGGTTAGGCAATGCTGGGCTGGGCACACTAGGCCGGGGGGCATCGGGTGTAGGGGTGCCTTGGGACATCGGATCTTCTTACCCGCTCTGGTCGCGGTAGGGGGTCCTCTGGATTGAGGCTGCAGGCATTGTCTGGAGGCTTGAGCATGGTCAGGGGTCGCTGGATCTCATGTCAGGATCACCGGGGGGACCTCCTCGTGGTATTTTTCCACTCGAGCTCATGCCGGGTATGGCTGGTGCAGTGTGGGCTGGATTCGCGGTTCCTGGCTGGCACCAGAATCAGCAGTTCAAACACATCCTGTGTTCAAGGGAGAAACAGCTTGAACACTGAAGGCAGGCAGGTCCTCCAGGGTTTTTGAGGTTGCTGACTGCTGGAGACGCAGGGGTTTTGCAGGAGCAGGTTTGAGGGGAGACAGGCCTGTAGGGTCGAGGCCCAAGTCAATGGGCTTCATACTCTTGTTAGCTCTGCACGGCTTCTCGTCCTTCTTCTCTTCTTTTCTTGTGGTTGCTGGATCTGAGGAAGGAAGGTTCAGGGTGCCCCTAAATACTAAATGTAGGGGCGTTATAGGTAGGTAAAGGGCAGGGACCAATGGGTCCCTTCCCTGGGGTCTGTCACTATTCTGCCACTCTCCAGTGGGAGGAGGACAGGAGGCTGTCCGTGGTTGGCTGGGTCCCCCCATCCTCAAGATGGCGGGAACTCGAGTTTGTGCTTCACCTCGCCTCCCCCACCTTAGGGGTGGAGTTGGCAGAGGTGGGCACACCTCTCTTCCTCACTTGTTTTTCCCGCCGGTTCTCCCGCCCAAAGTGGGGGGTAGAACCAGTTGCTGAAAGCAGCAAATGGTCTGGAGAGGCTCACAAAGGCGGCAGGCCTTTGAAGCTTTCCCTTTGTGAACCCTGTCCATCCTGGGGGAGGAGTCTTGGCACCTCGTCCCAGGATGTGCATTGTTTCAGGCCCCCGTGAGCAGCAAGCTCTCGACCCAGGGGTCCAGAACATGTCTGTTGGTGGCAGCCTAAGCAGCCACTCAGTCAGGTCACTAGGAGTTGGTCAAGTTTCAGGGGGCCTCTCTAAGATGCCATCTGTTGTGCATTTTACATTAAATCCCACACTGGCATCAATGTGGCTTTAATGTGCTGAGAAGTTTGATGCCAAACTTCCCAGCCTTCAGTGTAGCCATTATGGTGCTGTGGTGTTCGTAATGACAAACTCGCCGCACCATATCCTCTTAATGGCAGCACTGCACTTACAGTGCCCAGGAATGGACCTGGGTACTGTAGGGGTACAGGGCTCATGCACCTGTACCCTCACCACTGGCATAGGGCACCTTGCTAGAGGGGGGGATGATATATGCCAGGGCAGTCGACTCTTCACTTTGTTCTGCACCAAGACACACAGCCTGCAAAGGCAGGTTATGAGTGTCAGGGTACAGGGCCTCTAGGTGGCCCAATAAGTGCTGCAGCCCTTAGAGGTCTTCCCTGGTCACAGTGCCCTGGGTACCTGTGGTACCATTTACCAGGGGCTGACCGGTGGCCAGAGATTCCAATTGGGTTAGTTTTGGGGAAAGAACACAGGACCTGGGAACCTGATTGGCAGGGACACAGGGCACACCAAGAAAAATTGCATCAGTGGTCTGGCAAAATGTGGGAGGGTTACTGCAACAGAAACCCACTTTCCTACACCAACCTATGTCCAAACAGTGTTAACAAGTGTAAAAGTGACAAAATAATGAGGTAATTCTATCACAAAATGTGCAACATAATGCCACAGAATTTGCCTTTTTGCGCACCATAATTTAGTCAACCCTGCAGCATAATTTGTCCCTCTCCTGCGGTATAATTCTAGCGGCACTCGCCATAGGCTACATTAACACTTTGCTATGTCTGTCCCATTTAGTGAAGCTGTTTATATTCCTCAGCGCCATCTAAGTGTCCATTGCCTCGTCGGGGTTTGGATATGCTTCATAAATAATGTACCATATAATTTACAGGTGATGTACTTTTTTGTGGAGGATGCATGTGGTCTGCAGCAAAGGTGGCTACTTGGTTGGTTTTCTACCAATGTTATTTTAATGTCCCAGTCGGTACAAAACTAAGCACAATCATTTAAAGCCAGTATTTTTAGCCCTTGTGTCTACAACTTCAAACAGGAAATATGAATAGAACATATTTTCACATGTTTTCCAGAGCCAAGTTAACAATCCCTTCAAATAATTATGATAAACAAAGGCAGAAAAGTCATGTAACTAATAAGTGCATTCGATCTGGTTACAGTCCTATTTGCTATCATGTCTTTGCGTACTCTTTTTTTTTTTTATTAGAAATTTTTATTGGTATACAAAAGAAGGTCGTACAAAAATATATATATACAGATATAAAACAATAAATCGCTGGTATTTTTCTCTTGGAAAAGTGCCGACGCTAACTGCAGCTCTTTCTTGCCAACAGTCTTGTAAATGAATGATGCCACTTTACAGCTCTGTCCCTTTTAAGGTGTTCTAAAAACAGGACATTTTTTGCATCAGGCCATGCAGATGTGGCAGGAAGCAGACCTTGCCAAAGCCCCTATGAGCAGCTCCCACCCCCAGGCTAATAGTAAAACAGGCGGTATAAGTCGATATCGCTTGCTCAGTTCCTAGCTAGCTCCCTTGTGTGCTCTGCACGCCCAGGCTATTGTGCAGCTTACTCCCACTACAGGGGTCTGACACCTGTGATCCCTGTCCCAGCAGGGTTGTTTTATCTTTCCTGCAGAGCGCCAAGAGAGACACTGCCTTTCACACTGATCATCATTCTAAAATACGATCTGCTAGCAATAGACAGGCTCCTAATGTTTCAAACAATCAGCGTGCTTCTCGATTAAATCTGAGTGCTTTGTGCATGCAGGCGTGCACCCTGGAGGCAACTTAGATCATATCTCGGGGTTCCCCTAATGGATTTTTGTCATTTTGGTACCTTTTTGACTATTAATTTTTACTCTAGTTTTCTGATTCGGTTTGGGATTTTTATTTTTGTGTATTTCGACTTTATTACTGTTTTATACTGCAGAAATAGTTTACACATTGCCCAAGTTAAGCCTTTCTGCCCTGTGCAATATCTTCCGGGGGTGTTGAGCTCAGGTTAATTTTGTGACTTTACAGTTTCGCCCTGAGAAGGGTTCTGATTATTTCTTGAGGTGGGTAGTAACACCCAAATTAATAGTCCAATGTTTTACAGTCAGTATAGCATCTGACATAATTACCAGATCCTTATCATCATCTACAAAATATCACCAAATCAGAGTTAATAATAGAAAATCTACAACCAATGGTGGAATTATTTTTGTAAACAAGATTTCTGTCAGGAATATTCTGACATACACCCATTGAATACAATGCTTCACTAATTGTAAGAAATGGGGTTAATAATTTGGGAAGGGTGACCCTTACCAACTTAATTAACACAATCTATTTAGGTCAAAACACTAATCTGAGAACCTCTGCAAAAGTATCAGACCATTTCCAGAGAAGTGTTTATTAAGTTCAAACAGTACCAACAAATTTAAAGAGCACACTGTAATAAACAGCCTGATTCATCATTCTCCCGTTTTGTGAGCCCCTAATAGCGATTCCTAACGAATCGCTGTTAAGGACTTGCAAAACGGGATTCATGTAGGAATTGCAATAAATATTGCGATTCCTACATGTTCCTTATTTGCGAATAGCTAATTGCTAATCGCTAATAAGGAATAACTCCCCATGCATTCCTATGGGCCTACAGGCCCATAGGAATCCATGGGGAGTTATTCCTTATTTGCGATTAGCAATTAGCTAATCGCAAATAAGGATGCGATTTCAAGGGTGCAGGGGTGTCCAAAGGACACCCTGTAGCACCCCTGGAATGTAATCTACATTGGTGTTGCGCACACACATGTCCAAAGGACATGTGTGTGTGCAACATGCAACTTAGAAAAATGCATTTAAATGCATTTTTCTAAGTTTTTGCTATTACCGAGAGGTCTGACCTCTCGGTAAATAGCGGCCCAAAATTGCAATTTCGCAATTTTAAAATGCTTCATGAATTGCATTTAAGGAATCTCAAATAGAGATTCCTTAAATTCAATTCTTCGCAAATGTGCGAATTCTTAAATAGCGAATGTTGCATTTGGGATGATGAATCCCAAATGCAAAAATTGCACTCGCAAAAGGCAAGATTCTGAGAATCTTGCCCTTTGCGAGTGCAATTTAGCTTGATGAATCAGGCGGATAGTCCCTAAACCAATTTAGGAAAATGAAGACAAGTTTAGTGACCAAAGAGAAAACAAGACCATAGAAATAGAATGAGGAGAACTGGAGAGATGATTATTTTAAGTTGAAAGACAAGCAGCACCTAGAAAAAGTTAAGTACCATTCAGAAACTAAAATGTGTAGGTGACTAGGACCTGAGTGCAATTTCAGGCCACCAGGGATGAAACAGAGGTCAGATGTTTTAAGCTGGGTGTTCCAGATAAATATTCTACATTCAGACTTAGTCCCTGATATGGAAGTCACATTCTTCCAGAAGGGCATGGTCAAAAGCTGTGTCTGCTGAGAGTCCCTCAAAGTTGAATACATCGTCATTAACCTTGTGCTGAAGGCGTTGGTTTTGGCAGCAAAGTTTCCAAGTAGAAATAGTGGAATTTCACTGCGGCAAGGTAGCTTGATCAGGTGTATAGATTTAATGCCTCACCCTAGTCCATGGATTTATCCTCAGATTGTGTCACTTTTGTTGGCAGTCAAAATCCTCCAGTAGGGCAAGGCTGGAAGCTGAAGCAGGGCAGAGCTTCATAAGGCCAGACACCTTTACTACAAGTTGCTGCTGAACCTGATTTCAGCATAGTAACCCCTTAGGTGCTTCCGTCAGCCAACGGCCGTCACAAGCACTGCCTCCGTAGTGCTGCGCACATCCGTTGGCTGATGCGATCCTGCCCACTCATTAAAACCACTGCACGGCAGTGGAATTCGCACGGCGGTTAAGCGGGAAAAAGCTCTAAGCAGAACGAACCTGGATTTCTTGCCTGCCTAAGGTACAACCTTTCTGGGCAAGTCCCAGCACCATGTAACGATGTTCTAGAGGTGGCAATAAATGGCTAGGTCCTACTTTTGTGGTAATAATGGAAAGATTTCTTATAGACTGTCTGGCAACCTTTGGTACATATGAGCAGGCTTCTAGGCATCATGTCACTCTTCAGCTGTGTTCCTCAGGAAACAGTCTTTTATGGTCAGTTGGGGGCCTCCTGTCAAGAGTCCTGCTTTTTGTATCCCTGAAGCAGCCAAGCAAGAGGCTGACCACTTGACCCTTGTATAGCAGTTTCAATCTCAGAAGGTCGTTGATGCTAGCAGGATTCAAGAGTTCTACAGTTCATGAGTCCCTGAGTAAGTCCTCTTCTTCCACTAGAAGTCAGGAGTCTTCTTCCAGTAGGTCCTTCTCCTTCTGGTAGAGTCTTCCCAGGTTCCTTGAATGTTCTGAGGAGGTGGAGGTCAGAGTACCAAATGTATCCTATGCACTAGTCACCGATTGGAGAAATGTGGCCCCCAATCCTAACTATTTTCTCACCAAAAACACGTTGGCCCTAATTAAGAGTCGGAGTGTAAGCCTCTGACCGCTGGACAGAGGCTTACCGAACAACATCCTTAGTTTGAATTCCGACCGCCGTATTATGTTTACAGCAGTTGAAATTCAAACCAGCCGGTCAATCCGGCTGGCGTCCAACAGGCTCAAGGAGCCTGTCAGCCATTTGGAGGCTGCACATAATCCCTTAGGACGGCATTTACGCCGTCGGGATTATGATGTCAATTTCAGACAGGCTTTACATGTCGGGATTCCGACATGGAAAGCCTGTCGAAAAGTGACTTAGGTGCCCCCCCATCCGTCAGTGGCCTCTGGATGGGGACCTGGGGGGACCTATGGGCCTCTCTGTAAATCCCTGCACCGTGTGTGCCACGCGGTGTAGGGATTCACAGAAACTCCCATTTCTCTATGGAGCTTGTGCTGCGGATGGTTTTGAACCGCAGCACAAGCTCCCATGGAGAAATAGGTATTTGCGACCACACCACATTCATTCCCATTGTTATAGGGGGTGCGGAACCGCCAACCTATGGTAGGTCGGTTCTCACACCGAGACGGTGTCGGGCAGACGCAACTCAGCCCGACATTGTAAAAATTAACTATGTTTGAACCCTACAGTTGCTATTACATGACCAGCAAACAATGCAAGATAGTTTTTATTCATTTCACCCAGTAGAAATATGTATACAATAGGCGTCACCAGCACAACCTGGTTCCTCAATAGTACTTTGCACAAGTTGAAAAAAAGATGTAGAAATAATCTGTCACATTGATCCACAATACTGCCATAATGTTGCATCTATGCTACTTTATTGTCAACAATAGACTCTCTTGGAGAATTCAGTTAGTTTGCCTCCTGTGTACGACACTTCTTTCGAGCTCATGCAGTCCTCTACATCCGTCTTTGAAGGGACCCACAGGACAATTCTTAAGAATGTCCCTTTAAAGACGGGTGTAGAGGAGTGCATGAGCTCGAAAGAAGTGTAGTACACAAGAGGTGAATGAATTGAGTTCTCCAAGATGAATCTATTGTTGACAAAAAGTCCTATCAGGAACCCTGTCTCTTCGAGTAGCGGGGCCTCTCTCTTTAATATTGAGTCATATATGCAACTTCCTTATGTGTGGGGTGATCCATGTAGGGTTGAATGTCATGTATGGACACTTACCGATCTTCATGAACTGCTCTTGTTTATTCCATTTTCCCATTATGCGGTTTTGTGGTTTCCAAATCAAGAGCCCAATTCATAAAATGTTTTGCTCACCTAAGGTTCCCATCTATTCACAAGATATTTTCTGTCACTGAAATTGTCAGTGTAATTTCCTATATTCTGATTAATTGAATCAGTACATTTAGGGTCTATGATTGCAAATAGAACTTCAATCTCAGGAAGTTTAGAAAAGAGGGAAAGGTGTTGACAGGGGGAATGTCACACAATAAGAATGAGGTAGTTGGAACTTAGTGGGTATTGGCAAACATTTTACATGAAAATTGCCAGCCTGGGAATGGAAAGGAACTATCCCCAAATTTATCGTGTTTCAGTTGAACACGTTTTAAGTCAAATTGTGGTTTAAAATGAATGAGAAGTGGTTTCTTCCCATTAAAAAATATTATCCTGGTAAAAAAACTGTAATGTATTAATGCACATTTAGGCACAATATACTACTCAGGATTACCCAAGTGAAGAAAGTGTAGGTGAGAATGAACTCATGGACATCTATGCCTTGTAAAGACTAAAACCAGTACTTCTGAGAAAGCCAGACGTTCACTCAAACATGAGTCGTAAGGAGTAGCTTCCCAGTTTTCACATTATTTATGGTGAACCAAACCACTAAGGCCCTCATTCTGTAGAGTGCTGGAATACGAGTTCAACATTTCCACACCTGAAATTACCACTATGAAGTGTATCATTACTTTTTGGATGTGTGCATACAGCGTTTTTTCAACTTGCACCTTTAAGTCACCAAGACAAATGGGGAATTACTATAGGAATTGATATTACAGCACCTATTTCTGTAGTTTTCCCAGTTTTTAGACATTACCAATCAGGGACTTCAGCAGACTTTAGAACATTTTAGAAGATGCTTGAGATGTCCATGGGGACAGGACTTTGCTATTTTCCCATCTTCTGTCATTCCAGATTATGGCGGACTCATGAATTACATCAGAGCTCTAATGGGGTCTTGCCAAGCTTTTAGCATTTCAACTTATTACAATCATTACCAAATTGGCACATCCCAATCAATCCGGCTTTATGCTGCGTCAAAATACAGCTCTTAACTTATGGTGGCTCCATGGCGGGCTGGGTTGACAACATCTGTGAAGATGCAGTGATCCTGTCGCTTGATACACGCTTAGCCTTTGATGTGGTTGAATGGCCATTTTTTTCTTTGCAGTGTCAGAACTTATGGGCTTTGGCCCTTAATGTATGTCTTGGGTGCAACTTCTGTACTCCAAACCTCTGGCTCAGGAGGTAGTCTTTGGGAGGACATCCTCCAGCATGGGGTTTCCCTCTCTCACCACTTATTTTTGCTTTAAACCTTGAGCCTTTGGCAGCCTGGGTTCGAAGAGATCCATTGATCTGTGGACTGCACTGGATGGAGGAATGGGAGGATAGGATATTTCTCTACGCCAATGATGTCCTGCTATATGTCATGTCTCCGCAGTCCTCCATTCATTGAATATTGAACAAATTCACCAACTTTGATAGATACTCCGGTTATACCGTTAACTGGTCCAAATCCACATTGTATGTACATTGGGCGGCCAGGTGCCTTGCCTGCCATCTGGTTGTGAGGCGCAAATTGTATAAGATGTTTCCGCTACCATGGCATTTATGTTACCACTGATCCTAACTTATTTGTTGCCAGAAATCTTTAAGGACTCCTGAGTCGGCTTAAAATCGATGCCGAACATTGGAGGTCACTGCCACTCTCCATACTTGGAAGAGCGGTGTTGTTCAAGACGATGGTGTTGCAGCATTTTCTGTATGTGTTACAAAACATGCCACTCCCTGTTCCTACAACTTACTTTAAAACTTTAGACAGTGAGGTTAGAACTCTGCTGTGGGATGGAAGGCCCCCACGAATCACCCTACTTGAATTGACACAGAGTTGGTCTGACTGAGGGATAGCCCTACAAGATACTCAGACATATCATTGGGTGCACAACTGCTGGTTATTAATCAATAAGTTCACCAGCCTGTCGACGAACCAGCGTATTACATGGACCATCATTTCTTTCAGCCGGTGGGGCGGCACTTGCAAGCACTGTACACAAAACCAAAATGTCTAAACCTCACAGGACCAACAACACTTACTGGACGACTTTGGCACACAACACTTTAAAAACTGGGTTGAGGAGGCCGAAATATCCGGGGTCACCCAGTTTTGGGATTCTGAGATGTTGGGCATACTGGGAACACAACCCAGCTTTGATAAGTAGTATCTTATAGAACTCTTCAGGGTGGGGGATCTCTGATCTAATGGGTGGATGGTCCCATTCTCTGACTTACAGAGGAACCACGACCTAGCGACTGCAGAAAACTTCCATTACCTACTAGTCAAGGCTGGACCGGCCAGCCAGGCAAGCGGGCAATTCCCCGGTACTGGAGTCCCAGGAGGCCGGTATTGACACTTGGAGGACGGGTTCAGCCTCTAGGAGTGGTGGTGCTCATCATCGATCCCGGCCGCAACTTGAAAGAGTTGATTTTATTCTAGCGCACATTAGGACGTCTGCCCCTGTGGGCTGAATTTCTTAATTTTTGCCAGGGCTGTTTTAAGTTTCCAGTCCGGCCCTGCTACAAGTACAACATGTGATAATCCTCCGGGGGGAGGTTCTTCTGGAAATGTCACCATTAGACGATAGACTGTTGGAAGAACACATAACCTCAAAGGCGATCTCCCTCACTTCTTGAAAACTGATCAATAACTTTCCTAGGTGCACATCTTAACCTGCGGTACCGCTGGGAGGCTGATTGGGGGATATAACTGATGGGAATTGTCCAGAGACTCTGGCCTCGCCTATGGAGGTACCCACTAGGGCACGCTTCAGACTGGTTTCTGCTTAAAATACTTCATAGATCTTAACTATCTTGCAATGCAATGGAAAAATGGGCTGGGGATCGGATCGGCTTTGTCGTAGGCAATGTGGTCAAGATGGTGCCTTTATTCACATCATCTGGGATTATCTGGTGATCCTGACCTTCTGGGAATCTCTAGAGGCAAGCATGAGTGATGTATGTAGTATCGATTTGCCACTTTCGGCTAAATGGTGCCTTCTTAATGTGTGGGATGCTGCCGACCTGGTTCGTACAGAACTAATTTGGATGTTTTTGGGCATGATTGTTGCTAAACATAATATAGCTCGCTTATGGGGGGCAAGGTCCTCGCCACTTCTCAGAGACTAGAAAACGGACATTGACTGATGTATGGTGGCGGAGAATGTGGTTTATAGAAGCAGGGGCGGCTCAGGGAAATGGAAGAGGGTCTGAGGCAAATGGAATTTTGTCAGAGGGAATCCCTGCACCGCCCCAATTACAATGTCTACTGAAGTCTTCATTCCTGGATGAAATCTTCCAGTTGTACCCAGGATGGGTGTGTATCAGAAGTCTGATAGCGGTATTGTTGGGAACATGACTGCAATGTCTTCATTGTTTATGATGTATACGATTACTGTCGGGTATTTCCATATAAGGCAGGCTTATATCGTCCTAACATTTTTGTGACATAATGAAATCCTTTAGCAGCACCTTTATTGTTTCTTCATTTATTTTTAAACATGGCCCCAAGAGGTGCCAGTGCTATGGACAGCATACTATCTTCATTCATCAACTCCTTTGTGCCTACATCACATGTGGGTCTAGATTTATGAAGGTTTTGCGTCTCCCTTTCGCCATGCAAAGGTGACACAAAACCTATGTGAGATTTATCAGGCCACGCAAGGCATCCTTTCATGGCTCTGCATGGTTTGATAAATCTGGAATAGCAAGGCAGTGCAAATCGCTGCCTTGCATTACTCTACGGCAGGGAGGCGTTCCATGGGTCGAGCGTGGGTGTCCCCACAAATCCATCCATGGATTTTGGCGCATTCACAGACTCACCATTAGTGGTACACCTGGGAATGCATCAAAATGCTACGCTTTCCCTGATAAAACGTAAGAAGTAAAAATATCTTTATTTCTACTTGTTTGTTCCTCTCGATGTGTGCTGTATTCTGCAGGACAGGTAGAAAGAGGAAAATGCCTCTGGAGATTGTTTTAGTGATGGAAGGTGTCCTTCCTGCACAAGAACAATCTAGCCTACAACGCAGGCACCATTGCACCATGACGCGAGGGTGTCTGCACTGGCGCTAGGCAACCAAAAGTGTGCCAGCGGTGGTAAAGGACAGGAATGCACCACATAATGTTAAATACGCCACATTCCTTACCTTCAGGCAGGGGAGCAAAGTGGCTTGCCATGTTGTGCTGCTTGAAAAAAGTATAGATATGGGCCTTGGTGTATTGCAGACAAGCCAGTGTATTGTGGTGCCGATTTTTTCCCCTTACAGGAACACACGCTGTTTCTTTCAACAAGCAGTTTCTAATCCCTAATGGCTCGGTAATGTGAGGGCTGGCGCTTTTAACCAACCGCACACACAAAGGCAGCCGCACAAACGGTAGGCAAACGCTTAGACTATGCAGTGGCCGAGAAGTAGGTCTTATTAGGCAATATGTCCAACGCACGGAGTAGGAAGATGTTCCTGCCAGGGAAATCAATAAGGTGTAAAGAGAACAAAATGTACTCCAGGATCCACATAATGCAGGTTAAAATGCCAGACTAGATTTTCTGAAAATTTTGCATTTACATTTACACTGCATACACCAGAAATTTAACAAGTTAAATAAAGTGAGCAAAATTACCAATCCAGGAAGGCCAGGAAGTCCTGGGGAGCCAACTTCTCCCTAAGAAATACAAGCAAAGAGAACATTGTTATTATAATGACATGTTGCTTAGCAGCGTTTAAGTCTGAAAGCGCTGTAATAAAAATTATTACTATTACCCTGCCCCGTGGTGCCTACTTTTTACATCAAAAGAATAAAGGGGCATATTACCAAGGGCCTTTAGCTCCGCTTTAGCGGGAAATTTTCTCGCTACAGCGGCGATAATTTGATCGCCCTATTACCAAGCTCTCGCTAACACCAGTTAGCGACAGCTAATAGGCGATAGCGGGCATTTAGGGGCCCACTTTGCATGTCAGCGATAATTATCGCTAATGACATGCAAAGTGGGCATGCCAAGATGTTAACGACTGGAAACAGTCGCTAATATCGCTATCTCCAATTATCAACAAAGCCTTACTTTTTTAAATAATCGCGCTAAGCGTGAATATCTCCAAAAGCTAACGCCTGCCCAGAGCAGTTCTTAGCCATGTTATCCAATGGAAGGTGGATAACATGGCTAAGAGCATTGTCACGATAATGCATGAATATCGCTGATTTTTCGGCGATATTCATGCATTTCGCAGGATTTTTACTGCTTTTGAGATAAACCTTGATAATGTCAAGGTATCTCAGCGGTAAAAATCGTCGGAGCGCGGCGATATAATTTTAGCCGCTAACCATGCATAGCGATAATTATCGCTATTGCTTGGTAATATGCCCCAAAGTGTTTAACGGATAGGTCAGCCTGTGACTTTCCCTTAGAGCTCTGCTGTGGATGCCACGTTATGGTGACCCCACAAAATGAGTTCATTTGCCAGAGTGCGAATATAAAACCCACATGAGCTGGTTAAGTGATGTACGTGTTTCTTCATGGGTTGTTAATCATCCAGAACAACACATAGGGATTTCACAGAACAGACTCGTCGCATCAAATTCCCCAAACTCACAGCTTCATATTCTTTTCCAGATTTCCATCTGTTTGTTTTTATTCCCACCAACCTTAACTATGCTCTGTTGGTATTCAGAGCGAGCTCACTATTTTGCATCTTGTGCGGGAAATTCTTTCTAATCCTATTCAAAGTGTGTATGTGTGGGGGGGAGGGGCGGGGGTCGTATATTAAACAATATTTCCAGAGGCGGATGCAGTTCCATGTTATCTAGGTACACGTAAAACTCCACCCTCCTTGATAGCAATTGGTCATTGTCATGCAGGTGCTTCACTTATGAGTTAAGAGACACTGGTCATAAGGAGAGTCCCTGAAGGATCCCACATGACAATTTCACTGGAGGTGCTTTACTACCATTATTGACAATCTGGGTACAACGCTGACCTTTAAGAGATCTAAACCAATCCAAGGTGGAGTTGGACACCACGTCTATGTTTTTTAGCCCATTCAATATGTCATGATATATGGTGCAATGAGTGGTTCTCTTATCTGTTTGTATGTCCTCACCATATCACTTTGATTCACTCTGTAGTCTACGCACCTATCTGCAGCTAGGGCTTACTTTTTAAGTTGTGAGACAAGGAAATCAGCAAGTTGCCGGCTCAACGATAAAGCTAAAGCATCCTGAATGGGTCCCACAAAAATTATATGAATCAGATTAGGAAAAGTATCACCTTTAAACTCCTCATCAAGCCATACAGACTTGTCATGTCACCAAGTACCCCAATATTATAACTCCTGTGATTTACTGATGGCTCAGTTTGGGTCTACACCTTGAGCTCTCCCCAAAATGTAGGCATGTTTTTGAATTCTTATGAGAAATAAGCCAAAGCTCAATAGACATGTCAAAGTGGAATAAAAAGTTTTTAATCTCAAGTGTTATTTGTTGTGCTCAAACAAATATTGTCCACTGGGGGATTACTAATGTTGTGTTTTGGAGTCCTGAATCACAGAGCACTACACGGCTGATGTAACAAGACTTACCAGTTGTAGCCACATATTTCTAGTGCTTGTGGTATTATAGGGTACACGGTAAAGATGAGTTCTGTTAGTGGTAAGTGACTCAAAAACTAAAAATGGCGTTTTGACTACTTCCAGTGGCAAGGTGCATTGCAGTTGTTCCTTTGAGATTGTCAGGAGCTCACTTATTCAAATAATTGCTACAACTTTGGAATTTTAGATCTGTAATCATAGACACATAGATTTAATGATCCTGGTTCCCTAGTGAGTTCTTCAAGGCGAAGGGAGTGTTAAGATTGTGGCAACCAAACAAGACATTTCAATCTGGATTTGAATGTGTGAATATCATGCGTGGACTTTTGCATTCTTGCCACCAAGTTCTGTATTCAGGGGTCAGTGAAATGCGGCAACAAATCATCAGCATCAGATAGGATACCATGTGTGGCTTGAGAACACTGCTCAAGCACCCAGACCGGTAAAAGTAATGCTTGGTCATTTCAGGTGAAGGTCGGTGATTGCTTGTAAGGGCAGGGAAGTGGGCACAAGAACATTTGTGCTGATTCAGGCGGCCTGCTCACCAAGCACCACCAAAGGGATGACCCTTTCACCATTTACTTATCAATCAATAGCTCTCCTCCATCTCTTGTGAGAGGTCTTCGATGGGCAGAGGCTACAGGTGTGATTTTCTCAGTGTCTCCTCGTCTCTAGATAGGCACATTCTGCAGAGAGATCAACAAACATGGATGCAAAATAGCAAGACCATAGCTTAATCCAACTTCTGGGAGAAGTGCAGCAGATTGGTTGATATTTGGAACAAACTGACAATTGTTAGATGCCTTGAAGGGACTGGTTAATAGAGCAAGTATGACTTTTGTCTTCAGGGAGAGCGGCAATGGCTGAGCATCGTTCACAGTGTGTTTTTTGTTTTAAATGTTTGGTGCCAGACTACTGTATGATGGAGCTGTCTCATTGTCTGTCCTTCAATTAGAGCAAGGGGAACTGGCTGGAACTGTGGGTTGAATTCGTGGTTCAATTACATTCCAAAACCTGAGTCAGACAGAGAAGAGTAGCTCCTACTACGGATTTATTTTCTTTTTGGGGTAGGGAATCTTTGTAGGCTTCTTCCTACACTTTTAGGGGAAGCAGTTAAGACAAGAAGTTAGGGGGCATACTTACAAAGAGTTCATGCAACACAGCGCAGCAAATAAAGTTGTTACACTGTGATGCATTGATCAACTATACCAGAACTGTACCATATGTACTTAGAAGTGGCACAGTTCTTTTTCGTTCCCTGTGCTGGGGTACTTGTGTCTGCCATGTGTCAATGCAGGCACCTTTGTGCAGTGGTGAAATGGTGTCTGCACTGTTCTTTGTATAGGTTTTGTGCAGAAAGGAGAGCTTTGCTGCACAAACCCTATGATTGAAGGCATTTCCTCTTTGTATCTGAGCTACATAATTCAGCACACATACAAAGAGGGAGAAATAAAAACATTTCCTCACATTACGACTGCCACAGAGAAGTGAAGGATTTTGGTGTAAATACCCATCTACAGTTCCGCAGGGATTTGTTTTAAAACCCATGGGAAGAACAGATTGTTTAATGTCATTAGATTATTACGTTTGTTGCTACAGTATAATATATTAAATTGTGTGACATTGGAGTCATTTTGATAAATGACTTCAATGTCACACAAGTTGCTTCATGATGCTTCAAGAGGACCATTGTTGTAATTATGATGCCATGAGAACGTGAGATCCAACTGTAAGATAATATTACAGTACTAGAGCAGTTATGCTGCTGTGAAATTGTTATTATATTTTTTCTGATGCTAGGATATTATTGTAAATATTGATTTCTTGTGATATTGCAGACATAGGACATTATGCTCCACTAATGTCATCTTGACTTCTACTGAAATGGCAACGTGGTTAAACACATGGTCAAGCTTGAGTGAACACATTTGAATTGTGTAGTGTCCTGCAGGACACGTTCTAGTGTTTTTCCATTTCCTGTAAGCCAGCCACTCCCTCGAGGGCTGGGCACACTACACCCCCTCACCCATCCATCACGGGTGTGACGAGTCACGTGACCCCGCTAATAAAAGGGCCCGGGTGCACATGCTTGTGGCCAGTTTACATACATACTATCCTGCGTCTATCATTGCAGCGTCATGTGGGCCTCAGGCCCAACACCACATTGGCGACGAGGCGGGTAGCTAACCCCGCATGCCTGCCGCTCGGCGCTTCATCATTCCTCGTGGGGGAGGAATTAGGCCTGGTATGCAGCACCCCACTTCTCGTCGTTCGTGGGGGAAGAAAAGGGACGTGCCTGAGAAGCGGCACCCCACAGCGTTTCCCACAGCCCCAGCGACTGTAAGGGTGATCTGCTGCATCGCCGCCCTCCGCAGTCACAGAGCGGCCACCAAATCTAGCCGTGCCCCCACCCGACGTCTGAAGCAGACTAAGGAGGCCGGAGGTCCAGGGCAAGCACCTCACCACATCGCCACGTTCCTCGCCAGTGCAGCCAGCAGGAAACATCGGGCGTGAAACTGCCGCCCCTTGCCCCAGCACAGCTACCGGGGACTGCTGTACCTCTGGCACCGGGGAAAAGAGGGGAGGCGACGCTGTCCCGGTGAGAGCCTGCCGCACCTCACCCCCGCCGCGTGAGAGGGAGAAGGGAGCGCAGATCCCGGTGAGAGCTGCCCGGGTCGAGGGCACTCCCAGAAGCCGGCGAGGAGCACGTCCGATGGCCTGCAGGGCGTGTGAAGAGCCCTGGGCCTGCGAGGACGTGGCGTCCGGGTGTCCACCCCGGTAAGGCCTGCCGCCCTGCCTGCCAGGAAAAGAGCCCCGGAGAAGAAGTGCGGACCGGACAGTGCCCACCTGCGCCGGCCGCAACGGTGCCCAGAAAGAAGCGACCGACCGGAGCCCACCCGCGTCGGCCGCCACTGAGGTCCCTCGCCACGGAGTGCGGCCCGGCCAGAGCCCACCTGAGCCGGCCGCGATGTGACCCCCAGCGGAGAGGAACACCGGCCGGGCGGAGCCCACCCGCCACGGCCACAACAAGAGAATAGGCACGTAGGTCGAAGGTGAGCCCGCGAGCTCTAGACTGCCTGGGGGGCCGCATGAGCATGAAGCGACCCCCCCCCCAAATGACTGTAGCAAGCGGAGCCCACCCGCAGTCAATTCGTGTGCCCACACACCTGCGAAAGCCCACCTCGCCGCACCCGGTCGGAGCCGTAATGACACCCCCCTCGCCGCGCAGCGTGTGACGAGGCTGCTGTGGGGTAAAGGACACCAAATACTGCCCGCAGCTAACACACACACACGATCCCAGGCAGTGGCTGAAGTGGTATGAGACTGCCGTACGAGGCCGACTGCACCAAGAGACAGTGTGCAACCACTGCCGAGGGTAACGCAGATCCTTCCCCGCCCGGACAGCGTGTGAAGAGCTGCCGGGCATCCCGAGGACATGGCAAAACTCTCCACATGTGTGCCCCATGCACAATACTACAGCCCCCCCCAACTAAGTGGCAGACTAGACTCACCTCAAACGGGGGTAAATCTCGCAGAGGGGCACGTCCATGATCCGTGTGTGTTGGACCCCCAGGAGCGACCAAGGACTGTCACGAGTAGCAGCCACTGCAGTCCGAGGATCAGGAGAGGCCCCAGAGGCCTCCGCGAGGCCTGGAGCACGGAGGAACCCAGCAGAAACTTCAGCCACAACTGGAAGAAAGCAACACTGACACCCAGTGGCCGGTTGGCCACACTGCAGGCCAAGCACACAGCAGGCCGAGGGATAGACAAGCATTGGACAAACCTAGTGCCACAGCCACATCGCCTCCACACCAGAGATCTGGGTACGACAGCACAGCACAGGACTAGATTTTTGAAAGGGAAAACCAGCTGCAACTATCCAAACAAGGAAGGACACGCAGCCCCACCAAACAAGAGTGTCTGGGCCACCATAAAAGCCCACCGAGCCACATAGCACTTGCCCATTACACAGCATATCCGACATAGCCCAGGAGATGGGCATTTGGTTTACACAAACGAGCCTAAGGAAATGTATCCGCCACCCTATTAATCAAGGTACCTGCAGGATCATCGACCCCGCCTCAGGCAACAAGCAGTGAAAATAGCAGAGTGACCCGCCTGGTACCGGGACTGTCGCTACTAAACAAAGCTGGTGGCAGAAAATATCCTGAAACCCCGAAGGCCCCCCCCCCTGCGCCCACAACACTCGCACAAGACTGTCACAGCGCGGATACGAAGTGCCTCAGGAACTATCAGGCATGGCTCTATCGCGCCACCGCAAGCGTCTCCACGCCCAAGCAGTCAGACATGACTTGTGTGGACCACCCAGGAACAAAGGAGCCTACAAGGCTCAGCACGACAAGATACTCACGGAAAAGCAGTCTCAGCACTCCCACGCCTCGGGACCCTATCAGAAATAGAAGAGGCACTGGCTGCCAGAAGCCCAGAGCACCACGCAAGACAGCCACCACCAGTGAAGAGGTCGTCGTCACCCACCCTACTGGTGGACAACTACAAGCTACAACGCAAGCACCTCATGGCCAGAAGAGAACGTCCACAAACGAGACCAGACGCTCAAAGGACATTACAATGCCAGAAGCACGCAGGAGGTCGCACCTGTGAACCTGACGGCACAGTCAGCACCCAGGAAACCTCTCCACACAGAAACACTGCTGAACGCAGGTCGGAGAGCACACACATCTCCACCGCCACAGCGAAACCCTACGGCGGGCCGAAGACCACCAACAGTGTCCTCCCTCGCACTGCCTCCAGATGGAGTCGGCAGGGACCCACCACAGGCAAGAGAGGAGTCACACACCCCACGTGGCAGGCCGCCACAGCACCATGTGCTCCAACAAACAGCGACACAAGACCGGACGTCACGTCGCCCAGCAAGCAGGAAACACGTCACCAAGTGACTAATCCATACAAGCACGCCAGAGCAAAGGCAGAAGCCGGTGCCACAACAGCACTGCCTCGAGGTCCACACGCAACACCCTCTGAGAAAAGAAGAAGAGTGACAGCACAGACCGGATGAGCACAGGTGGGCTGAACAAAGCCAACAAAGGGAGGAAACCGAGGACTCACAGCCAGCCAAGGAGCACACCCTGACACGCCAGACAGCCTCCAAGGCGGACCGACGTCCCAGGATGCAGCGCCACGGATAGACCAAACATAAGCCGCAGCAAGCGCAGTCCACGTCTCATCCCAACGTTTTCCCAGGCGACCGTCCATCCCCGAGCGTCGGCAGTCTGAGTCAACCAGCATCCATGCTCCTGTCCTCAGGTACAAAGGGTGAAGATCAGCACAGAGTGTCCGTCCTCCCACCGCCTCAAGAGGGAGTCGGCAGTGGCCCCAAGCCAGGCAAAGGAGGATCCCCACACTCTACGTGTCAAGCCGCCACAGACACTCCATCTCAGCAAGGCGGAGGCACTTGGCTGCCAAGTCCATCTGGACATCCAACACTCCCAGCAAGTTACCACCACCTGTCATCCCAAGTCACCACATGGCTGGCAACTGCCATCACGTCAGCCGTCATCACCTGCGTCAAACATCTCCACTCCCAGAAGATCGGCGGACAGGAGTCCTGCACCGTCACCACACCAGCAGACAAAAGAAACCAGAGGCCCCCCCTGTGAACCTGGAATACACTGGAACCGAAGCAGCAAAGGCAAGTCTATTCCACGACTCATGCACCCGTGGGAGTTTGGGAGGTCGACTAAGCAATGGCTCCTCCGCGGCCCTGCAGCTGCCACCAGCTGGCACACAAGCAGCCCTCAGCGCAGCCCTACTACAGTCCCGCAGCAACCCCGGCAACGGGCCTCCCCAGGCGGGAGAGCGAGCAGAGACTCTGCCCCACCGACAGGTTTCCGGTCACAACCCAGCCGTTCAACAAAGACAGTCGGCTCTGCCACACCTCTGTGAACTCTCCGTTAGGACTCCATCCATTTTTGTGACGCAGCCCACTACAATAAACTGTTAGAACCCACCACGGACCATCACGGATGTCAGCAAAGTGGAAATCAGGCAAGGCAGCAAGACATATCACCGTCAACGAACTGTCAGCATGCAGAGGACGTCTCCCAGCCAGCGGTCGTGTCCTGAGGCCCTCAGGTTAAACTACGGGTGCCCGCCGAGAAGGTTCTGCTGCAAGCCAAGTCACCAATCCAGGTCTGCTGTCGTCCTGCCACCTGACTCTAGAGACTGATGGACCCTGTGGTAAATGTAAATGTAAATGTATGAAACTTATATAGCGCAGGACTTACCCTGGGGCATCTCCGCGCTTGCTTAGGGAACCCGTCCTGGTATTCCCCTGTGAGAAACCCCGGCAGGGTATCCACAAGGTGAAAGCCAGGCATCCCGCCGCGAGGGGCCGATGTGGAGATTAAGCAAGCTATTGCCCAGAGTCGCAGAGTGTGACCCCGTGAGTCGAGTAGGCACCGGAGCGAGAATTGTCGAGACCGTGGAATTTATGAGCCCGTGACCCGCCGAGGCGGGGAATCGAACCCTGGTCCACGGTCGATCTCAGATTCCGGGTCTGCCGCCTCTAACCACTGAGCCACACTTCTCCACTAGTTAACTTTGTTTTATTCCCACAGGTTTGGACTAGCAATTTATTTGTTCCTCAATAAAGTTGGGGAAGAATGTAGTGTCCTGCAGGACACGTTCTAGTGTTTTTCCATTTCCTGTAAGCCAGCCACTCCCTCGAGGGCTGGGCACACTACACCCCCTCACCCATCCATCACGGGTGTGACGAGTCACGTGACCCCGCTAATAAAAGGGCCCGGGTGCACGTGCTCGTGGCCAGTTTACATACATACTATCCTGCGTCTATCATTGCAGCGTCATGTGGGCCTCAGGCCCAACACCACAAATTGTTTTTTACCTTTTCGCCTTTTTCACCCGCCATGCCATGTAGACCATCCAGACCCTAGAAGGAAGAGTTCAATGACTTTTTAATTCACATTTTTTATAGAATGCAAAGGTGTGTTTTATGTTGCATTTTATCAGAGTGACAAAATAAAAAGGAATATGGTAAATGCATGTTTGCAACATAAGGCCACAGCAAAGGAAAGAACAGTAGAGAAATTTATATTGTGTCCTGTCGTGGCTGCCGTACAACGCAAGTGGGGGGATGAGGGAATGGGGACAGGAAATGAGGGGAAAAATAATAATACTAATAAAAAACGTACAAGTTCCTGCCGCAACGCCGACGACCGCCTCGGTTCTTCTCTTTCACAATCACTGGAATGCACAGGTTCCACACCCAATCCAGATGCTGCTCTCATGCTATGAAAACAGCGCCAGGTTTGGTCTGAGCGACCTGGTCTGCCGCTCAGACAGTGCCCGGTAACCTGCGGTTTTTCTCCAACCTGGCTGTGAACACAGCTGGGTTGAAGAAATAGAAGTGTGCATGTCTGTTTGGGTGGCCTACGACGGCCTGCAAAATTTACTTGCACACTTTTAAGTGCCCACCACTCCTCCCTTTCATGGCTTGGCCCACCCTACACAGGCATGCCAGCCAGAGCCAGTAATAGAAAAATAAAATTATATTATGCTTTTATTATCATGTTTTTTTCTGTGACTGAATCTGATCAGTGGGGAGACGCTCCACCACCATTATGGAGGAGCCGCCCCTGATTGTGTCATCCGGGATTAGTAAATATAAAAGGCCAGAGCTTGATGGCACACTCTTTTGCTCAATCTGTGTTGCACAAATCCAGAAGATAAACAGCAGACTAGATAACGGTTGATGTTTTATCATTGGGCTTTGTCTCTCTAAATTAGCTATTGCTGATCATACTATCATGGCAACAATGAACATTTAATATCAGGGTACGTTTGGATAGTATTTATTTAAAGTCTCCTTAAATTGACTTAAAACCTCTTCCCTTTGCACTCTTCCAAAGACATCTATTCTCTGGAGTTCAAATCTTGGCACTTCTCTTGTATATTTTGTTCTTGATTAATCCCATTGCGCGTTCAATCACTGCGTCTATTTCTGCTCTATATGTTCACATGTTATTCATGTCAGATTGCATCTCTAGGTATTTCATCATCGTGCCCCTTTCGGTGTGCAGGACAGTGTGTTTACTGGGACTAGTCGGTGTATTACAAAAATCTTGTTTTCTCATTTGGGATTAGATTGTGACTTCTTGTAACTTCTTTTTCTGTAATTCTGTCTTATCCACTGTCCCAGTATCTGACTGCTACTGAAAGCATTACATGTTATATAATTTCCAACAAACACGGCAAAGTTCTACTTTTGTGTCTTTTTTTAGACTATTCTTCTGCCACGGGCATTGAAAGTCCATCAATTGAAGGTATATGAAAAATAATTATACTAATAGAGGAAGCCATTGTAACAAACCTTTCCTAGCGAAAATCAGCACGATTATTACACAATTAAAACAAAATATTTTTACACTTGTCGTATACCCCTATGCCCTTGTCACTGTCGTTTAATAATATTTTTAGTTCAGCACTACTTGGAGCTCAACACCATTGTAGCTTTAACCTGATCTGGCCTCTATTTTACACGCTTCCTTTCAATCTCTTCTCTTCCAAACAACAAGCATTTACAATGCAACTGGTTCGCCTTTGCAAAAGTTAGAGCTATTGGCATTGTAAATGACAAATTTTTTATTTATGTGTTGGTTTTGAAAACAGATAAATAAATGGCATTGTCATTTACAATACCAATAGCGCATGCATTTGAGGCACGGGCCCCGGCACAAATAAACCTACGCTCACATAAGCACCACTCTCTCACAGGCCCACGCATGCTACCTCATGTCAGTGATACACCCCATGGTCGGCTAGGGCACATGTACATTAGGGCCTCGAAGGGCCAGCCTGGTTCTATGTGTACGGAACCAGGCACAATGGTATTGCGTCCACATCCCCCATTCACACACTGCTTTTCAAGAGCCCGGTCACAAAGGTAACCAGCACGTTCAGGTCCCAAGCACAAATGCCTTGCCCCGGCACAAGTGGAACCACACTCATATTACCATTCGCCTGCCCACTTAATTCTTTCATACTGCCCACTAAACAGCTTGTTCCCCACGGGTCAGGGCACAAACCGTGGCCACGAGGCTCGGAGATATACACACACCCATCCCCCCAACAGGGCCCGGACGAACATCCTGTCGTCACGGGACCCAGCCACAGGGTGCAGTGTCTTACATCAGTCTTAAAAACATTTCAACCTTTTCCACAGCTGCCTGGCCGACCCAAACTTCCACCACCGAGAATTGAACGCCTAGTATCCAGGGCGAGCTCTGGTTACCCCCGCAAGCGGGATCGCATAATGCCTTAAAATAGCAGGGAACACTCACTGCAAACCCCACTAACAACTCTTTAAGAGCGATTGCGGCAATTAGCGTCCTGTGTGCATATTTTACAGCCCCGAAATGTGCACCTCGGTCATAAATCACCCAGGAACAGAGTAACCCAGCAACTCAGCCGGTGCTCACATCTGCAGATACTGAAATTCACCAAAGCCCTCTGTTAAACACATGTGAAAAGGTATATCAATGCTGGTCACTTTCAGTGCACACCCACACCCGCCAAAAGAAGAGAAGGCGAGAACCTCAATTCACCTCCATTTGCCGCAACATTGGTTATGGCTGTGTCAAAACACTGCAGCGCTGTATTCACTGGTCCCACATCCAATCCACGAATGTATCGTGACAGACACTGAGAAAATGCTGCTCGTGTCCGCTACTAAATTGCAATTCTCACATTAATTTCCCTGCATCTGTATAGTTCACAAACACCAACTAGTTAACTAACCAAGTACGGACAGAGCTTGCGAGGCAGCCATCCCCATCCAGCCATCTGTTACCCAGAAGAAGGCCCAGTGCAATGAAGGGAAACTGACTTTGTTTAGCTTCTGGTCGGATTTTAGCAATATTGATCCTGGATAAGATAATCAGCGGAAAGCCTCAGCTATTACAATCTGTTCCCCGCAAATTGGCTGAGGGGGAGCCATGCGTGGCCATTGGCTTCCTAATATTTTGCAGGCCAGCCTTATTACAGTTCTATATGCATATCTCACTCAGTTGGCCTGCGCATGGCCGATACATTGTGGGTTTAAGTTGTCCCGCAGTGAACATTCCCAATCGCTGTAACCTGCATCAAACACCCTCCCCCCAAAAAAGAAATCACATCCACAATGCACAGGCCATGCGCACAGATACACCCGGACCCTCCCTCATCTGCGCCCAATAAACATTTCAGACACGTTTACTGTGAGTAAATAACCCTGCTCGGAACTGATAATGTAGTGCAGTCAATGTGAAACCGACGTTGTCGCTTTAAAAAACAAAAGTCTAAGGGACTTGAAAGATTAATTTTTTTTATTGTTTTTACCACAGTGGCTTGGTCAAGGTACAGTGTTCAGTTCAACCAATGCCAAAGGGGTCCTGGCCAAACATACAGGGATTTAAATCAATTTCCACAAGGAAAGGCTAAACGTTCGTGGCTTCCCATGTTCATGCAGATATAGCAAACTGGAAGGGTTAACTTTGAAACATGAGGCAAAAGTGACAATTGTGAGCAAACAAAATACACGACACCACACAGACTCTCACTAGCAGGCCGACGTCACCAGTCAAACGACCCGTACCTGCTTCAACTCCGGTCAGCGTGAGGTCTTCATCCGAGTTCCGACTCGCTTCCAGGCCGTCCGTGCATGTCGAGTATCGGGCCCTCCCAGCGAGACCTTGCAGGACCACTAAAATCGTGCAGCCCATCCCGGAAACAGACACGTCGGAAATGAGAATAACTTGCCGAGAAAAAAAAAAAAACATCCGCCCACCGCCTCAATGACGTTGTTAAAGGGGCGGAGAGCGAAAAAATCGCCAGAACGCCCACAAATCTGCTCGGACAATGACTGACACATCTCTGTTCCAATGGCTAGCCTCCATTTATGGAGCTAGCCAATGGAACAGAGAGGCGGTTAAAGCCCCATACTGAAACTCAAAAGATTTCGCCTGCGCGAACACTGCTGCGCAGTGGACGCCAGGCGAAACCTAAAAAGGGAATTGTGGTATTCAGCCAGCGACTGACGAGAAAAATGTTTGATCTGCGGGGGACAGAAAATGCAACTATGCACAAGCATGTTCCAAGAACATTAGATATAAACCCGGCTCTGTGCTGGCCCTATAAACTACTCCTAGCCAAATTCACATCTTAATTATTATGACAACTAATTAAAACATGTTTGTTCTTGTCAAAAATCATATAGGAGTAGTCAAAAATCTATATGCCACAACATGCATCTGCCAGGATACGTCTATATATTGTCGTCCACATAAAATCGCACACCTGGCACCACAGTGGCCGCTAACAAGTAAAAACCTCTACCTTGAAGTCTATTAGTATTTGTAATGTAATAAATCCTATTCAGCCCTACCGTGCGGCAAGCATCTTTTACCCCTGCAGCTCTTAAGGCTGTTGGTTTGTCCTGCTCTGGCACAACTGACTAATCCATTTCCACAGATTAGTGGTTCGGTGCATTGTATAAACAGTTTTTACAGAAGATGAATTGTGACGGCTAAATCTCTGCAGCAGCAAATTTAAAGATATGGAGATACTTCGAATAGCTTCCAAGATGTCACCCTGTCTGATGTTATAAACAATTGTATGTCATGGCTGACTGTTTAATGACAACGGAGACTTGCAAAATGAATTGCTGTGTAGGACCGATGGATGCTTTTCTTATGAGCAATTTATTGCATAAGGTTGCTTGAAAGGGAAAACTGAATAACAAAGTAATAAAACATGTATGCCGAAATATAACGAGTTATGATGCTTAATGTGAAGAGGTATATGCAGAGACCTGACAGTGAAACAAGAGAGAACTTGCACACAGCTATGGTTTAACAATAAGGACCACCATATGTGTATAAATATATACTCTGCTGACTGTTGCACGAGCCAAATGAAATACCCACTCTGGTTTACGGGCGGACTGACTTCACTGTCAGGGAAATTAAATGCTTGGAACTTGCGCAAGGTGCAAAGTATATATATATATATATGTTTTTATTTCATCTAACGAATTGTACATCTGAGTACCCAGATTCGTCTTTAAATTGGCTGCATTAACAATCAATGGCGCATCCATCTAACTTACTCGTCAGCTGTGTTTAACAATTAGATGAAACATAACAAACACTGGGTTACCTACTAGTGGCCGATCGTGGTATGCATACCACCTGGCATATGTGTACCTCGTAATCAGAATTTACGGTCTTATTAAATAGAAAATAAAATGGACTTCATTATAGGGGATCATTGCAACTTTTCTACTGACAACTTCCTCAAATAATCAAAGATTGCTAAAATGTTTGGTAAATATAGGACTATCTGAACCAAAGTTTGGAGACAACAATAACTAGTAAGGATTGCCCGGTGCAGAGAAGCCTGGAAATTAAATATGACATACAATGGAAAATGCTTCCTGTGTGGCTATCTAGCAGAAAGCTTGGGGAAACATGTAAAGTAATTTTGTCATCACAAACCTTGCGATTTATAAAACCACAGGGTTTGGGACTGTAAAGTGTGTTTTTTTCTATTTAAAAAACCCATTTGGCGAGTTGGAAATTCCTTCCTACTTGATCCATCTGAATCGAAATTAGGAGAAGACACGTAAGGCGTTCCCTACTTAACTGAGTCGGAATGAGATGTATCAGTGGTTTGTGACTGCAGTTGTAGTGGGAAATCATTGATCAGTTTGTCCCGCCTCATTGGACGTAGTAACTGATTGTCAAATGAGTAAGGTTCCTTTTCAGGGCACCTCTCCCTTTTGTGAATCCCGTCAGGTGACATTGGGGGGAGTAGGCAGTGGTCTAGAGGACATACATACGCCTGCTTCTCCTATTCATTTTTTTTTTTAAATCACCAATATGGACTGTTTTAAAAAACTGTTTCCTGCTTTTAAATGCAAACAAAGAGATTGTGGGCTTACAATCCACCATCCCTGTATTTATGCCAATCACTGGGGACCCCAATAGTGACCTGCCAAGTAATATTCATGAGGCAAGTTGTGCGGTGGTGCGCCTGCAACTTGAGATTTTGCAGTGTAACCAGGCCCGGACTGGCCGTTGCGGGCACCGGGTAATCCCCCGGTGCGCCGCAAGGGTGGGGGCCGGTTTTGGGCCCTGGGGGCCGTTTTTGATACAGGTCCGTTTTTGCAGCATAGCTGAAAAATCGGCTCTGTGACAAAATCGGCCGAAAAACCGGCCCCAGCAAAGAGCTCGGTCGCACCCCCAGGGGGACGGCCGAGCACTTTGCCAGGGCCGGTTGTGGTTCTCAGTCCGGCCCTGAGTGTAACCCAATAGTACTAGCACAAAGGTTATTATTATTTATTTATTATTTATGAGTTTTATATAGCGCTGGCTAGACCCTTAGGTATAAGAGCGCTTTATATTAGGTTACACAATGTTACAGAAAACAATAACAATTACCCATTACATCAAAAATAAGCAACATATTGAGAGAGGAAAAAAAGGTGAGACAAATAGAGCGGAGGGAGAAAGGGGAAGGGGGAAGTGTGAAGTCGGGGGATGAGGGAAAAGACGGCAGGAGAGACGAAAGGAAGTCTGCCCAAAAAACAACTGGGTGGGTGACGTCCGAGGAGGGAATCCACATCCCGTGTCCCCTATAGCTAAACCAGGTAGCTCCATCGGGTATCAGTCAGATAGCTAGGTCTCAACTGACGAGGAAAGTTTACAGAAGAAAGTCCAGTGGATAAACAGGGTGGGAACAATGAGTTTTGTGTTTTTTTGCGATGCAAACTATAAGGTTGCATTGCAAAATAAAAGACTGGGTGCAACAACCTGGTGCACAATTGTCAACCACTTATTGTGACCAGTCTTATCGTAAATTTGGCAGTTGGTTCACATTTTATGTCCTTTTACAGCACTGTTGTCTACTGTTGAAAACACAAATCAAAAGACAGGGACCAGCAACCACAGTAAAGCAGTGACATACTACTTCAGAGGGTAAATTGAAAACATTTTAAGCATGTGAAATGTATGGATGTATAACATAGTGATCAGGCAGCTCTAATTCTAACAGAGGTGACTAACATGATTTCAGAATATTGAAACAGCCTCGGATTTATATGTAATATATTTGGTGTAATATGTATAATCACACTGTAAAGACTTCTGATCTGTTCTAAATACCATACAAACGGATGCGCTGAGTGCATTTTGCTATTTATTACAATTGTTGCGTGTGAGGAGGGGCTGTGAGTCGCAAGGGGCAAAGTCTTGAGTGGCTCTTTTGGCTCTTCCTGCTTGGGAAAGGACTTTCACTCACAATTTTCCATCCTCCTCAAGACTGATGATACCTAGCGGTAGGAAATTCATAGTCTACTAGACTGCACAGAAATAATTGATTTGCATAAACAGCTACAATAACAAAAGGATAATGATTCAGACAATGATATGAACCTTTGAAAGGTTCGTCAGAACTTCAACAAGCTAAAAGCAACTGTGGGTCCAGGCATCACCTGTTAACCCATCCTCTCTGCCGCTAGTCTGTTGACTCTATCCATACCCCACCCATCTCTCTCCTTCCCATTTCCTTGCCAGTGCACCACATCCCATCCTCTCGCCCACCTCGGACTATGCTGAAGCTTCAGTGATGCATCCCGTATAGAGACCTTCTAATCACCCCGCTTAAGGCAAGATATACCCTGAAAATGCTTTTGAAATTAATGAATTCCATGAGTGAAGAATTACTCAAAAATAATGCTTTCCAATTCTAGGTGATCACTGAACCTTCGTTGAACAACTCCGTAGTATCAGAAGTAATCGGTCTCCTTCTCCTAAAGAAAGACATTGGGGTAGAAGAGGCCCATTGTTAATCTTAATACACTTGCTCTCATGGAGCTACAGGGTACAACCTAAGACTTCTAACCAAGGGTTTTATCTTCCTTAGTACTGTCACTTACCATCAAAATATTGCACCATGTGAGAGAAGAGACGTTGCCTTGGATGGTGCAGGGTTTGTGATAAGCACAGATAGAAAACACTTCTAAATACACACATTCCCACTCCAGCTATGGATGACCCATAAGCTTCTGAGACTGGACAGGGGTTTTCAGCTCAGTTTAAGTTCCGCTGTGTAATATCGTCTCTTCACATAACGACCTTGTGAAGGGAATCAATATTGTGGGACACAGTGGCACCATGTGAGCTTGGGGATCTGTACACTACACTCAAAACTGACCTTGCTACCTGCTAATTTCACCTTCTGATCTTGCCCAAATTCAATCATATTTTCTGTTTTAGATTTGTTTATTAATTTTCAAATTACATGTGGCTGCGCGGCCAATAGCAGTTAACCAACATTACAAACACAGACACACATCATCACATTATCTTATAAAATGATCGCAATTGCAAATTTTACCTTTACCCCTACTATACCAACATTGACATTAAGGGTGTAGCCGGGGATTAGCCCATTAATGAATATATGTGGTACAGAAAAACAGTGTGACATAGGCCAGTTTCGCCCAATAGAATCTTACTATCTCCGAAACTTATTGATTATATGGATATCCTTGGTTTTACCTGATTAGTTAATGAACCAGTTCTTGAGGCAGTCCACACCCTTAACCTACTGTTTACCCTGATATTTTAACTCTGGCTACTTGCGCTGACACAGCTCCACTTCACTGAATATTACCTAACCAATTTGTACACTGATAATGCACTAGCAAAGGCTTTGGAACCTCAGAGCCCCTTCCTCCACTCATAGTCTACTCCCCTTGAAAACCAAAAAACTATTTCACCAAAAACCTCCACAATTAGAACACTAAACAGACACTGAATTAAAAATGTAATCGCCAACAGATTGCACAAGGTATAAATAAGCATATGCCACAGCAAAAAACGGGCCCTTATAAATCCGCATTGCTGATTCTTTGAACTTAACCAAAAAACCTTTTCCCACCTTTGAAGAGGTGGTGTTGCTGAGACCATGATCTGCATGCTAGTTCGCCCATCAGACCTCTGTGACAATCGCCTGTTGTTCTCCAGTGACTAAATTGACGTTTTAAGGACTCACATTACCACCATCATTCCACAAACCCTGGGACATTTTATTCATACACCTGATGGGACAACCCTTCACTTTCAGTTTACACCTGTCTCTGATTCTGATATGAACAACCTCTTGGGGGTCTTCCAAAAAATCCTCACTGCCTTGAGAGACCTACACAGTGCCAAAGTAGTACCAGTCTAGGCTTCTCAGCACATAGACCGATTTTTACCAATTGAACTAATACCTCCATTTCCAGTGGGGCTCTCTCTCAGGACCTCGGATAGAGATTTGTTAACACCTTTCTTAACAAACCTGCTGGAGTCAATGATAATCAGTTCATTCACAGACACATCCCTCGCCTTCATTATGAGCAAATGCACTTGAAACTGTTATCATCAACAAGTGTCATTTCAATTGAAAACAGGCTCTTGGGCGACTTTCAGTATAGCTTTTGACCCCATTGGTCATGGAAACCACTGTACATGAGTGAAGAATGACTCAGTCCCAAGGCCACAGTTACTGTGATCCTAGTAGACCTTTCAATTTCATTACACCCCAAGTTGTTAATCAAAAGGTAGTCCACATCCTTGGAACAAGGGAAACAATACTGTCATGGACTGCTTCCTCACTACAACATTGTTTCAACCAAGTGAAACTGGGCTTATTACTCTCAGAAAAAAAGCAAAATCAAGTGTGGTACATCTCATGGCTCTGCCTTGTCACCATTGCTATTTGATGCTTAAAAGACCCCACTCACTGACATCTTAGAAGTACACAAGAATTTCTGTCGCGTGTAAGTCAATGACGGACAGCTCCTTCTTAAGCTTGGGAATGGGTTTGGAAACCTAAACAAATTGTCTCACTGCCTTTCATAGATTTAATGCTGGATGCAGAAAAACTGACTATGCCCAAATTGGAAAAAAACTAAAACGCTGATCCTCGGCACTGAAGATACTGCCCCCTTCCCTGTAACCTGGCTTGTTCAACTGCATACATCTCCACCCCATGGATAAAGTACACAACGTGAGAGCATCATGGCTGTGAGTTATCATTCATACCCCAGAAAAATGCAGCCCTCAGCAGTGGCGTAGCTGGATCTTTGGCCACCCATGGCGGCACCAGCATTTGCCGCCCACGGAGACATGTAACAGCAGAGAGTGTGGGGGGCTACTGGCAAATTCCTGCAATGGTTTCAAGTAAGGGGGGGCTGGTGATTCCCATGCATCAGCTGTCTTGCAGGTACGAGGGGGTGGGCGGTGGGGGGAGGCCATAACCCCCAAACTAGTGTCACCCGGGGAGGTTCTCCACCCACACCCCCTTCCTACGCCACTGGCCTCCAGTACTGCATTCCACCATTTAGGTTTCCTAACAGTGGTTCTGATGTGGTGCCAGCTCTCTCATTAAATTGCTTTGAACTTCAGTATGGTCATGTTCCACTTAAAGTACTGCAACAGCCCATACATCAGCTTGGCCAGCCTATCTCTTTCAAAACTGAAGAGAGACCAAAACTGTGCAGCACACTTGTTTGGTCTGAAAGAACACAAATCTACCACACACGCTCTGATAGTCCTCCACTCGCCCTTTTTAAAAGAAAGGACAACCTTTAAAACTTGTCATCATGCATAAAGCAATCCAAGTTTGTTCAACAAACTTGCTTGCTGATCTGAGTGTTTCATAATAACTGATCCAAAGCCGCAAGTCTGCAAACCAATAATGTTTGTTTACCTCAAATGTTAGATACAAGAAATGGTGCCCAACCCTCCCATGATGAAGGCTCCTCCCTGTGAGTACCCTCTAGAATAGAGACCAGAAAATTACTATCTCAAACGCAAAGGCTTCCCTTTGCTGGCCTGCACCATTTTCTAAACCAAAGCATCATCTTCAAAGCCACCAGGGCCATCTATTTTGATGACAAGCTCATCATCTCTGATGGCATAGGAACACCTACAGCGAGGACACCATAAGGCTTGAGGTAATAAAAGATAATCTTAAGGAAACAGGTGACTTCCCTTTGAACCCAAGATCTGGAATGACAACTTATTATTCATGAGTACTGCCCAGACTCTGCTCACATTTATGGGCTAGCCACCCTAAATAACACTACATCACAATACAGAAACAATCTGCTGCCTCTCAGATAACCGAGCTACCCATACAATCACATGTTAATAGCCTCTGACTCTTTAACAAGTGCTCTAATAGCTTTTGGATAGGTTTATCCCATACAAATACCAACTACCCACATTGTTAAATACCCACCTCTTAGTTGGCATTTAGATAATCCTGACCTAATACCAGCCCACTGGGGACGGCTCCTCAGTTATGGTGGACGAGTGTCGCCCACTAAAAAAATCACCCAAGGAATGGATAAATAAAATGGTATTAAATTACCATAATACTATTTTATTTTTCAAAACCCCGACCCAGGCTGAGTATTAAAAAGAAATAGCACAGGAGTCTCACCTTCTGGAACAAACCCCAACCACTGAAATCAAGGCATTGGAAATACAAAACAAACAAACTACAATCAGGGCCACCTGTAGGAAACTCGCTATGATATGAAGCCAACTCAGATCCCATAGAATGAACCGTGCTGAAAGCCCACTGCTCTACCTGAAGCAGGGATTCTATGATGAGAGGGGGACAAGGTAGAGATGATCTTGGTGCATAATTGTTCTACACAGGACCAAAACGGATATAGAGCAGCTCAAACTTCAAGATGGCTCCTGGGCAACCAGAGAACAAATGAAGTACAGAACATTCCACAACATTTAGCAATCCCTTCATTGGCAGGGTAATGAACACACCTCTGATATACAGGCATACCTAAACTGATGTGATGGTGTGTCCCCCCTTTCTCCCACCCACTGGGAACGCCTTGAGGCCCCTATTGAACCCAAGGAAATTCAGAAGGCCCTACACGCAAAGCCCACAGGAAAATCACAGGAGCATAATGGCCTCCATGTGATGTTCTACAAAATCCTCCAACGGTTGTTCCTTGATCACCTCACATGTTTATTAACATCAGTCAAGCAACAAACCTAACTCCCACTATGTGTGTGGCTTTAATAGTATTAATCCTCACACCGGGTAAAGAACCCATTAATTGAGCATCATACCGTCCCATCGCATTATTAATCACAGATGCTAAACTATATAATAATGTTCTAGCACAATGCCTAGAACCCCTGCTCCCAAGCCTCTTTACCCAGACCAGGTGGACTCTCTCCTTTCTCTCCTCTCCCAATGTATTGCTGATTGTTTGATGTAATGTGTAATTGTTGATCTTTTTCTGTTATATTGTTGAACCACATTGTTCCAATTCCTTTCGTCTCTCCTGTCCTCTCCTCCCGCATCCTCCCTCTATTTTATGTCTCTCCTTCTCTCCTCTCTCAATGAATTGAGACTGAACTATTTTGCCTGACGCCCGATGAAGCTACCTGGTTTAGCTATAGAGGAGATGGGCCGTGGATTCCCTCCTTGGTCGTCACCTACCCAGTCTGTCTTTAGAAAGACTTCTTTTCATCTCTCCTTATTGTCTCTTTCCTTATCCTCCCTTTCTCACCTCTTCTGCCCCCCCCCACTACTTCTCTCTCTCCTTTGTCTCCCCTCCTAATTGTATTGCTTATTTTTTGATGTATAGTGTAATTTGTTGAACTTGTTCTGGTACATTGTTGATTCTCATGTAAAGCGCTCTGATACCTTCGGGTCTAGCCAGCGCTATATAAAACTCTTTTAAATAAAATAAATAAATAAATACACATAAGCACAATATATCCATGCTGCTGGATGGGGCGAAGGCCTTCGATCAGGTGAGCTGAGACTTTCTGTGTGAGGTAAGATTGCACTGGGATCATAGATTATCTCCAGGATCATGGCAACACACACATCCCCATCCACCTTTTTTATGACTCAATGGCAATGTACTCCACCCATAAGGATTGAGAGGGGTATGAGTCAGAGATGCCCCCTTTCCCAGCTGCTCTTTATCCTTGTGGTAGAGTTGCTGGCTATCCAAATCAGGACATCACCCGGGATAATGGGAGTCGCCTTTAGTGGCAGCACCCATAACGTGAACTTATTTGTTGATGACCTTCTCCTCACTTTACCAGACCTCATTCCGTTCTTTGTTGGAAGTGATTTGTCTTCTTCTCGCCTCTGAATGTGATAGGGCTTTAAAGTCAACAAAGATAAGCCTCAGGCCCTCAACTTCATAATCCCGAAGGACCTAGTTCCATCTCTGCAATCTCTGGCCCGTTCCACAAGGCCCCACTCTCTATTCACTATATAAGCCTCAACATCACCTCTAATCTTGACGACAGAGCCAAGGCCAATCGGCGACTCTACTCTACGCCATTATTGTTGACGTACGGAGATGGAAACCCTTATACATCTAATGGTTGGGGCCCATGAATGTGGTCAAATTGAGCGTGTAGTATAGGGTACTCTATTATTTCCAATTTCTACCTACTCTTATCCCCAAGACAGTTATTAGACACCTCAAAAACAAATTGCATATATTTATCTGGGGACAGGCGAGACCCCACATCTCTAGCAAACTGCCTGTCTGAAAGTGGTGCAAAACTATTGGGCGGCCCACCTCCGATATGTGTTGGAATGGGTGACCAGAGAGATCAAAGAAGCATGATAATACATCGACCATGCGGTGCATGAACATCATTTTGGGTCCAGGTTTGGCTCCAAAAAACAAGTTGCCCTAAAGGTGAATACATAGCAACACCCATGAGAAACGTGCTTGCATTTGGGATCACTTAGCCCTAAAGAGGTGATTAACTACCTTCCCCTTATCTAACACCCCTTTGGCATGCAACCCTGATTTCACCCCAGCTCTTGACTCTAAACTTTCACCGACTGGACTCAGAGGTACTGCAGCACTCTGAGTTACCTCTTCCAGGGCCATACAATGAAATCTTTCAAGCTATGCAAAAGAGAATTCTCTGTTCCAGAAAACGTCTGTCTCCAATACTGCCAAATCCACCAATGGGCACTGCACCTTAGTAAATTTGCTTGTAGCTACCTACGTGCTAACTCAATTCGAAACACTTGTCAGGTCATTTGAGGGCACCCAGCGGCTGATATCCCTGTCATACATCAGTATTCAAGCCTCTAAGCCTCGCATTAAGCACCCATATCAGGTGTGTTGGAAAGGTGAGCTGGCACAACCAATCCTGAGCAAACAATAGAAATGCTTCCGGAGAAAGATCCCAAAAACGCACAGGAGTATTCTCCCCAAAGAATCAACCGTGGAATATTGTTCCAATGGTATTTGACTTCCCATAGACTCGCCCGCATGTACCCCTCCACACCCAAGATATGCGGAACGTTCATAAAGACGTGGGCACATTTATCCATATTTGATGGTCCTGCTTGTGAGTCAAATGTACTGGGAAAGAATCCTGGAACACATTAAAGGCACTCTAGGATATTCCATACCGGCTGATGCTGCCATGTTGATTCTTGGGTTAAAACCAGTGGCGGCCGCCACAAAGAAAGGTGGAACGCGGGAGGGGTCGCGGGGGTGGGGGTTAGTAATAATATATGAAACAAAAAGCTTACCTGGAGCCACCGGCCGCCTCCCGCATCGCATCTCAATCAATCAATCAATCATAGCATTTGTATAGCGCGCTACTCACCCGGAAGGGTCTCAAGGCGCTTGGGGGAGGGGGTCCGCTACTGCTCAAACAGCCAGGTCTTGAGTTGTTTCCTGAAGGCGAGATGGTCCTGTGTCAGCCGGAGGTGGATGGGGAGGGAGTTCCATGTCTTGGCTGCCAGGTAGGAGAAGGATCTTCCTCTGGCGGTGGCTCTTCGGATGCGTGGTACGGCGGCGAGGGCGAGGCTTGTAGAGCGTAGCTGGCGGGTGGGTGTGTAGAAGGTCAGGCGGTCGTTGAGGTACTTGGGGCCTAGGTCGTGGAGAGACTTGTGTGCGTGGGTAAGGAGCCTGAATGTGATCCATTTGCTTACGGGGAGCCAGTGCAGGTCCCTCAGGTGGCCGGAGATGTGGCTGCGTCGGGGGATGTCCAAGATGAGTCGGGCGGAGGCGTTTTGTATGCGCTGGAGTCTTTTCTGTAGTTTGGCTGTGGTTCCCGCGTAGAGCGTGTTCCCGTAGTCCAGTCGGCTGGTGACGAGTGCCTGGGTTACCGTCTTCCTGGTTTCGGTCGGGATCCAGCGGAAGATCTTTCGGAGCATGCGCAGGGTGTTGAAGCACGACGAGGAGACGGCGTTGACTTGTCTGGTCATTGAGAGGGAGGAGTCCAGGATGAAGCCCAGGTTGCGTGCGTGGTCTGTTGGCTTGGGAACGGTGCCCAGGGCGGGAGGCCACCAGGAGTCGTCCCAGGCGGAGGGCGATGGTCCCAGGATGAGGACTTCCGTCTTGTCTGAGTTCAGTCTCAGGCGGCTGTTCTTCATCCACTCGGCGACGTCTTTCATCCCTTCGTGTAGGCTGGTTCTGGCGGTGGCGGGGTCATTGGTGAGGGAGAGGATCAGCTGGGTGTCGTCGGCGTAGGAGATGATGTTGAGGTTGTGTTGGCGTGCGATGGCTGCGAGAGGGCTCATGTAGATGTTGAAGAGGGTTGGGCTGAGCGATGATCCTTGCGGTACGCCGCAGATGACTTCGGTGACCTCGGATCGGAACGGGGGAGGCGGACTCTTTGCGTTCTTCCGGCGAGGAACGAGATGATCCACTCCAGTGCCTTTTCTTGGATACCGATGTTGCTGAGGCGTTGAACTAGGGTGCAGTGGCAGACAGTGTCGAACGCTGCAGAGAGGTCCAGGAGGATGAGAGCCGCTGTTTGCCCGTTGTCGAGCAGGGCTCGGATGTCGTCGGTGGCTGCGATGAGAGCGGTCTCGGTGCTGTGGTTGGCTCGGAAACCGGACTGCGAGGGGTCGAGGGATCCGTTCTTCTCGAGGAAGGCTGCAAGCTGTCTGTTGACGGTCTTCTCTATGACTTTGGCAGGAAAAGGGAGGAGCGAGATGGGGCGGAAGTTCTTGAGGTCGGTGGGGTCCGCTGTTGGTTTCTTCAGTAGGGTGTTGAGTTCGGCATGCTTCCAGCTCTCCGGGAAGGTGGCGGTGTTGAAGGAGGCGTTGATGACGTCCCGGAGTTGGGGTGCGATGATGGAGTCGGCCTTGTTAAAGACGTGGTGGGGGTAGGGGTCGGTCGGAGATCCGGAGTGGATGGTGTTCATCGTGCGGGCTGTGTCTTCGGTGGTCACCGTGGTCCAGGTGTGGAGGGTGGCGGTGGGGGGCGTTGGTTCGACGGTCGGGTGCGTGGAGGGTGCGCAGAAGCTGTTGTGGATGTCAGCGATCTTGCGGTGGAAGTACGAGGCGAGAGAGTCGTAGAGATCGTGTGAAGGAGTGATGTCGTTGTTGCCGGTGCTGGGGTTGGAGAACTCCTTGACGATGCTGAAGAGTTCCTTGCTGTCGTGGGCGTTGTTGTCCAGTCGTTCCTTCAGTGATTTCTTCTTGGTGGTGCGGATGAGCTGGTGGTGCTTGCGGGTGGCGTCTTTGAGGGTGGTCATGTTGTCTGTGGTCTGGTCGAGGAGCCAGGCTTTCTCGAGGGTGCTAAATAACGGTGATGGATCAAGCCCTGATCTTTGGACTGGGTAAGAGTGGTCTGCTTAATTCAGACACTCTGTTCATCACCACCCCCTTTTCTGAATCATTTTTGGCCACTATAGGTGTGGCAGGGTATACTCAGACATGAGTCCCTTGCTCACTGCTCCATCAGGATTCATGCAAGCCGGGCCGAAGACGCCTGAAATGGCAGAAACCGGTCCCCGGAAGCTTGTCTCCTTTCTGGTGAAGAATTGGCTTGGTAGTTTGGTCTGCCCTGTTCCCATGATGCACTGGGCCAGGGACAGACTAATTTGCATATAGCCAGGTTCTGAGCTGGGATGGGGCAGTGAGCTAAATAACGGTGATGGATCAAGCCCTGATCTTTGGACTGGGTAAGAGTGGTCTGCTTAATTCAGACACTCTGTTCATCACCACCCCCTTTTCTGAATCGTTTTTGGCCACTATAGGTGTGGCAGGGTATACTCAGACATGAGTCCCTTGCTCACTGCTCCATCAGGATTCAAGCAAGCCGGGCCGAAGACGCCTGAAATGGCAGAAACCGGTCCCCGGAAGCTTGTCTCCTTTCTGGTGAGGAATTGGCTTGGTAGTTTGGTCTGCCCTGTTCCCATGATGCACTGGGCCAGGGACAGACTAATTTGCATATAGCCAGGTTCTGAGCTGGGATGGGGCAGTGAGCTAAATAACGGTGATGGATCAAGCCCTGATCTTTGGACTGGGTAAGAGTGGTCTGCTTAATTCAGACACTCTGTTCATCACCACCCCCTTTTCTGAATCGTTTTTGGCCACTATAGGTGTGGCAGGGTATACTCAGACATGAGTCCCTTGCTCACTGCTCCATCAGGATTCAAGCAAGCCGGGCCGAAGACGCCTGAAATGGCAGAAACCGGTCCCCGGAAGCTTGTCTCCTTTCTGGTGAAGAATTGGCTTGGTAGTTTGGTCTGCCCTGTTCCCATGATGCACTGGGCCAGGGACAGACTAATTTGCATATAGCCAGGTTCTGAGCTGGGATGGGGCAGTGAGCTAAATAACGGTGATGGATCAAGCCCTGATCTTTGGACTGGGTAAGAGTGGTCTGCTTAATTCAGACACTCTGTTCATCACCACCCCCTTTTCTGAATCGTTCTCGAGGGTGCGGCAGTTCTTCTTGGAGTCCTTGAGTTCGTCGGTGAACCAGGAGGCTTTCTTGCTTCTGGGTCTGCTGGGCGGGTTCTTTAGTGGCGCGAGGTCGTCGGCGCAGGCAGTCAGCCACTGTGTGAGGTTGCGTGCTGCTTCGTTGGGGTTTGTTGTGCTGGCGGGTGGGTTCTGGCTGAGGGAGGTGGTGAGCTGCTCGGCTGTGATCTTGCTCCAGTTCCTGCGAGGAACCTGTTGCGGGTGGTGGTGGGTCGTGGTTCTTCTGAAGCTGAAGTGGACGCAGCTGTGGTCGGTCCAGTGAAGTCCAGTGGAGTGGCTGAAGGTGATGTGCTTGCTGGATGAGAAGACGGGATCAAGCGTGTGGCCGGCGTAGTGGGTGGGGGTGTTGACCAGTTGCTTGAGTCCGATGTTGGCGAGGTTGTCCAGCAGGGCGGCGGTGTTGCGGTCCTTGTAGTTCTCCTGGTCACAGCCCCCCCCCTGCGACAGACTCCCATCCAATCTCCATGTTGCAAAGCAGTGCTGGGTTTGGCCTGAATGGGCTGTGTAGACCCTTTGCTCAGTCCAGGGAATGTTTGAGGTTTCTCCAATCCAGTTGTTCATTGCACCTGGACTGGAGAAACCTAAGTGCGCATGTGGGTTTTGGCCCGCCTGAGACAGCCGGCCAAACACATATGCGCTATTAGGGATTGCACATAGCACCCCTCACCGGCAAATAAAACATATAACGATGTTAGAACATCATTTTATTTTTCATTTGTTGGCTATGAGATAGGCAGTGGGGCTGCGCTCCTTCGCCATTGCAGGGGAGTAGCCGCTGATTAAAACCTGCAAACCTGGAAGCCATGACCCATGTAGAATGGGCACAAACACACCACATTACAGGGGCAGCCAAGAAGCTGTGAGGCAGCATTTTTTTCACTTTATCTAGCCACTTAAGCTGGTTTTCTGATTTATCTCCCGCCTAGCTTAGCCGCACATTTTGCCATTACCTTAGCGGATAGTTTACCTGCACATGACTTATTTTATTCACATTTTGAATTTCTGGGTGATCTCAATTTACATGTTGAAGATCCCACATGTCGTATGGCCTCCTCTCTTGTTGAGGACCTAGGTATTTTACTATTTACTCAACTAGTTCAGGCCCCTACTCTCCGATATGACCATACATTAGACCCCATGTTTGTTAATTCCACTTGTGTTAGTATGACACTTCTGGTGCCTATGGCATCGTCAGACCATTGTGTTCTTCCTTTCAGTTCTCTATGGCTGTCTACTCCACATGTAGATTGTCACTATAAAACTCGGAAATGGGCCAAGGTGACTTCCACTGCTTTTACGGTGGCTTAGAAATTGTATTTATTTAGCAAACTTGCAGGCTGAAACCTGGATCTGCCAAGCTTGGATAACAGTGCACCCATAAAAATCTGTAGTGTCATTTGCTCTAAGCCTTCGGCAGTCTCTGTCTATTAAGAAATCCTGTAAATGCCTTGAGAATCTATGGCACAAGATCTACAGATAAAGTGAACTATCTCAAGTCGCTTAAAGAATATCACAAAACAATTAGGTACACGCAGAATATTGTTTAGAAGATTGAGATCCCTAGGAACTCTTCAAAAGAGGTTTTCAGACTGTAAAGTCTCTATAATTTTGGAACGCGTCTGCTATGATGACTCCTATGGTATGAAACTGCAGTCAGATTGCACAGTTGTTTTTTATGATAAGATCGTGAAGATCTATGCCTCCTTCCCAAAAGAAGTTAGAGAGGCTCCAAATCCTGCTACCTGGTCTCTACCCCTCACCTCTACAAGTGGTCTACTTATCATAAATACTCAGTCTTTAACAGACCTTTGTGCTCTGGCTGCTCAAGTAAAATCTGGCTCCCCTCTGGACCCTGTTCCACCTATGAGGCTGGAACGTGGTTTGGAGGTCCTTCTACCAGTACTAAGTGGATTGCCTAATCAGTCTTTTACAACCACCCAGATTCCTTCTGTTAGACCTGGCATCTTTGGCGTGGTTTCCCCCTATCTTTTTACCTCTACCTCCTGTATTTTTGATGCTGTGCTGGATTTCGTTTTTGCTGGTTTAGATGCTTAGGACACTCTGCCACTGCCGATCAGTGCCAGAGTGTAAGTGCTCCCTATGTAAATTGTTATTATGATTGGATATACATGATTGGCATATTTGTATCACCATGAAGTCCCTAGTTAAGTGCACTGGGTGTGCCAGGGCTGGTGATGACAAATGCTACTAGTGGGCCTGCAGCACTGATTGTGCCACCCACATGAGTAGCCCTAAAATGGTGTCTCAGGCCTGCCACCGCAGTGCCTGTGTGCAGTCTTGAACTGCCATGTCCTCCTGGTCAGTGTCCCCACTGACCAGGCCTAACCCTTCCCTTTTTGTGCACATTGGTCACCACTATGGAAGGACCAAGGTACCCCCCTGGGCAGGGTGCAGTGTATGTGAAAGGTAGAGCATGTACTGGTGCAGGTGACATGCTGTGGTAGTGAATTACAGCCATTTTCATTTTTCACTATTGTAAGGCTATCTTGCTCCAGATATTAACATGGGGGATGCTGGCTACATTGGCTACCAGCATTTCTTCCCATAGGAACAAGATAGGACATAAGAGTCTAGTATCCCTGAACTCAGAATTTAATAACACATCTTTTAGGAAAGGTTGTTTTTAAATCCTGTGTTTGAGAACAGCCCTTTTAGAAAGTTGCTGTTCTCTTATCTGACCCTTCTGTGTGCCTTGGCCTGTTTGTGTATTGACTGTCTGGTTTGAGAGTGACAGGGGCTGGGGATTCCCCAGGAGGCTGGCTGAGTCAGCCCTAGGCTGAATGACTGCATTTGCAACTTGAGTGGTGGGAGGAGATAGCACCTGGGCCTGAATAGGGCTGTGCCTGCCTTCCACAATGCTGGCTCCACCTCCTGCTGGGCAGCTGATGACCCTGCCCCTCACTCTGAAAGGAAAGGAGAAGCCAGGAAAACAAAGAGCTCAAGAAACACCCAGAACGGGTTCAGACCGGGCTCAGAGCCCTCCTGCACAAAGGGATCAAAGACTTTTTGGGGTATAACTACAGGACCCCTGACAACAGGAAATCAGATCATCCTGGAATCAAGAAGGAACCTCTGCCAAGGAGAAAGCTGAAACGGAAGAAGGAAGATTTGCCCAGCTGTTGCTCTGCTGGATTGCCCGGCTGTTGCTTTGCTGCCAAGGAGAGGGGAAGGACTTTGCTTTGTGCTGTGTCCCCTTGTTTGAGGAATCTCCAAGGGCCTGAGAAGAGCTGGCTCCCTGTTCTGAAGTCCCAGGAACAAAAGGACTTCACCCCAGCTTCCCCTGAGCTCTACTGAGAGAGTTCTGTTCTTCCTGGAGTGCTTGGCCCATGTGTGGTGCCTCTGGAAGTTGTACCTGTGTTGGGAAGCTGGAAACTAAGCTTGAGAGACTTTGCTAAAGAAAAGTTATCGCATCGCTCGCTGCGGAGCGCATCCCCGACAGTGCGAGAAGATTCCCACCGCTGCGAAGGTCGAGATCGTCGCAGCGCCTGTTGCCGCTATCAGAGCCGTCACATCCTTCGTTTGCGGGACGCACCCGATCGGTGTGGGAAGTCTAACATCGCTGCGAGAGTCGTCGCAGAGCCTGTCGTCGCTGGGTGAGATTGCCGCGCTGCCTACTTGCGGACTGCATCACGTCGCTGCGAGAGTCATCGCCGAAGCCAATGCATCGGGGAGCTGCGAGAGAGAAGATCGCCGCTGGTCTGCGCATCGTCGCCCCGGAGATCGCCGCACCTCCAAAGATCGTCGCATCGTGCCTTTGCGAGAACAAACGTCCTTCAGATCCTATGCACTGGAATCCATACAAGTGGCCTGCCTCCCCATACAGACCGGATTCGTCGTAACATGCCCGCTGCTGCAGCAGGGCTGTCACAAACGCCTCCCCAGGGTCTCAGGAGCAACGCATCGCTTGTTTTCCACGCACCAGCTTCTGCTTTTGGAACTTTATCACAACTAAAGGTACTTGAGCTAAACGTGACACAACTGTGAACTTTTCACGTAACTGTGGATTATTATATCGCAACCTACAGAATGTTTATCGCAACCTTAAGAACCCTTTTGAAACCATATTCTTGAACTGTGTATGTTGGATTTTTGTGGTCTTGGTCTTGTGTAGTTTAGATTAAATACCTATATTTTTCTAAACTGTTGTGGAGTCAGTTTGTGGTGTTTTCACTGTGTTACTGTGAGTGTTGGTACAAATACTTTACACATTGCCTCTGGTTAGCCTAGACTGCTCGTGCCAAGCTGCCTAGAGGGTGAGCAGGGGTTATCTCAGAGGGTTTCCTCATTACCCTGACTAGAAACAAGGGTCCCTATTTGGACAGTGGTACCTACCCCTGCCAACTAGAGACCCCCATTTCTAACATTGTTGGTCAACGGTGGGGATTTGAACTTGTATTTGTACTAGATCCACAGTGATTGGTGTACATCACTAGTGAGTGCAGACCACTACGCCACCGCATAATACTGGTTTTGATTTTTTGATTCTATTTTTGAGTAACTCTTCCAAGCATCATGTCTACAAAAGGAAAGGCACTCAGTGAGGGGGCAGAAGTAGAATTGGAGTTTGCCGTTGGAGATTTGTATTCCTACAGAGTTGAACAACTTAGGAAATTCTGCTACGAGTTTGAGTGCCCCATAAAGAGCGGCTACAGAAAGGATGAGCTGCGAGACATCTTGAAGGCTCATTGGGAGGCCCAAGAGGGAAATGATGATGTGGATGCAGGGAATGGTTTTCAAGTCACAGATCTGCCAGTGGGCAGAGTAGGCTCAAGAGCTGGCAGCAACCATTCCGGTATGGGCCTCACCCCAGAAGAGTTACAAGAAAATCAGAGAGTAAGAGAATATGACTTAGAAGTCATGAAAATAAAAATGAAGCAATTGGAAATGGATAAAGAGAGAGAAAAGGCGGCGGAGGAGAGCAAAAGTGCCCGCACCTTAGAGGAAAAGAAATTTGTTTGTGGCTCATGAGTTGAGCATGAGAGAACTGGATCTTAAAGCCAAGGAGGTGGATGCCAGTTCAAATGGTGGCAGCACGCAGCCACTGCATTGGGGTAAAGTATATATTCCCATGGATCTGGTACAGAATTACAATAGGAGTGAGGATATTTATGCCTGGTTTACTTCCTATGAGATTGCATTGAGGATGAATGGTGTGCCTGAACAACATTGGGGGGCAGGCCTGTGGAAATATTTTGAGGCTTCTGGGAGGAGTGCTTTAGAGCCCTTAGAATTAGCAGGTGCCATGACCTACCCCAACATGAAGGAGGCCTTATGTCTCAGGTATGGACTTACTCCAGAGCAGTACAGACTGCAGTTTAGAAATTCTAAGAAGAAAGAATCTGAGACTTGGATGGAGTGTGTGAATTTGTACTCACGTGCACTGGAAGGTTGGATGAAGGCCAGCAAGGTAACTGATTTTAAGGGGTTGTTGCATTTAATCAGTTGGGAGCACTTGAGTAGTCTTTGTGTTCCAGAGCTGCGCCAGCATCTTTTAGACAGCAAGCTGACAGACCCCATTGAGCTTGCTAAGGAGGCTGCACCAGTACCAGGGTCCACAGAGGAATTGTGGTTACCACAGCCAAAAGTGGGCATGGTCCCCAGCCGAAGAGTGGGGGGGACAAGAGCAATCAAAAGGAGTCCACAATAGGGCCCCAAAATAATTCCCAGGAGAAGGAATCCCAACCCCCCAAAACTAGGCAGCCATGGCGCCCTAGGGGCAGGCGGAACTACAGAGATCCCAGGGACAACAGGGGCCCATCTACTTGCTTTCACTGCAATGAGGTGGGACATGTTATCAGCCGGTGCCCCAAGAGGCCCCCAGCACCCACTGGTGCTCCAGCCCCAGGGTTGGCAAGTGTAGCTTTGGGAGGGGATTTGGTTTCTGGTGGAAAGGCGGGGTTAGCAGTTATGTCCCTTGTCTCTTTAGGAGACCAAGACAATGTCCAGGAAACCTTACTACCCATGAACACTAAGAAATATGGACAGAAGGTGACCATCAATGGGAGGGAGATAGAGGCTCTGAAAGACACAGGGGCCAGCGTGACATCCGTGAGGTGTCAGTGGGTGTCTGAAGAGCAGTGTCTCCCTAGTGTACTCCGCCCTGTAGTAGCAGCTGACAGTTCAGTGCGCCTCTGCAAAGTAGCACGTGTTCCCTTTGAGTGGGGGGGGGTCTCTGGTCTTTTGGAAGTTGTTGTCAATGATGCCTTGCCTGTAGACTGTCTGCTAGGTAATGACCTGGAGAGTTCTCCATGGAAAGATGTAGAACACCGAACTCATTTGGAGATGTTGGGGTTGCCTGCGTGAATCTGTGTGACCACGCGTGCTATGGCAGCCAGTAGGGGTGATTCAGCAGAACTGGAGCCTGAAACAGAGGGCCAGGGACCTGCCAGGAGAGGACAGGGCAGAGGGCGCGGGAAACCAGACCCAGCCGTTCCCACGGTCCAGGAGGAAGCAGACCCTGAGGGGATGCCATGGAACCTACAGGGGAGCAGGTAGCCGAACTGGGCGACCTACCTGAGCTGACCCATTGGCAGCAAGAAGGTGGGCCCTTCAGGGAGGAATACTGCCAGGAGCAGAAAGAGTGCCCATCCCTCGTGGGTCTGCGGCAACAGGCTGCAGACCAGGCAGCAAGTGGAGCGGCCAGAGATCACTTTATCTACTGGGAAGATAACTTATTATATGGCGAGCCTAAGTTTTCTGAGCCCGGTGCAGCCCGTGTGCTGGTTGTACCCGAGCGCTTCACGAACTTCCTACTGGGTCTGGCTCATGATGTGCCTCTCGCAGGACATCTGGTGCAAGACAAGACCCTAAACAGGCTTGTCACCCACTTCCACTGGCCCCAGATGAGGAAGCACGTTGGTTCCTTTTGTAGGTCTTGCCAAACCTGTCAAGCCAGTGGCAAGACTGGAGTAAAGTTCAAGGCACCCCTCCAACCCTTCCCTGTGGTGAGCACCCCTTTCGAGCGGGTGGGCATCGACATCGTGGGGCCCCTGGACCCGAAGACAGGCCTAGGCAAAAGGTTCATCCTGGTCTTGGTGGACCATGCCACCCGCTACCCAGAAGCAGTCCCTCTCAGGACAATCACAGCCCCCGTGGTGGGCCGTGCATTGATGGGAATCTTTTCCCGTGTGGGGTTCCCCAGAGAGGTGGTCTCCGACCGGGGTACCAACTTCATCTCTAGGTACATGAAGTCTCTGTGGGAGGAGTGTGGGGTAACTTATAAGTTCACCACTCCTTACCAGCCTCAAGGAAATGGGTTGGTTGAAAGGTTCAACCACACCCTGAAGGGTATGATTATGGGCCTTGAAGAGCCCTTGAGACGGAAATGGGACGTCTTGTTACCATGCCTGTTTGCCTTCAGGGAGGTGCCTCAGAAGTCCTTAGGGTTCAGTCCCTTTGAACTCCTGTATGGCCACCCTGTTAGAGGACCTCTCGCGCTGGTGAAGGAGGGGTGGGAGAAATCCCGTGGGAAAACCCCCCAGGATATGTTCAGCTATGTGTTGGCCATCCGCAACCAGACACAACGCTTCAGGAAGCTCGCTCAGGAGAACCTGGAAGCTAGCCAGGAAGAAATGAAAAGATGGTACGACCAGAATACCAGTCTGGTCGAATTTCAACCTGGGTAGAAAGTGTGGGTGATGGCCCCAGTGAAGCCTTGTGCGCTCCAAGACAAGTGGACTGGGCCATATGAGGTGGTGGAAAGGAAAAGTGAAGTAACCTACCTGGTTAACCTGAGGACCCCCAGGCAGCCCCTGAGGGTCCTGCACGTGAACCGCCTCAAGCCACACTTTGAGAGGTCTGAAGTGACAATGCTCATGGCTACAGATGCTGGAGGGGAAGAGGATAGTGATCCTCTCCCTGACTTACAGGCAGCTAAGGAGCAAGACGGGTCAGTGGATGGTGTGGTCCTCTCGCCCACCCTGACCCCAGAACAGCAGAGGGACTGTCGCCAAGTGCTGGGTTAGTTTGCCCCCCTGTTCTCCCTGACCCCAGGTATCAACCATTGGTGCATCCATAATGTGGACACTGGAGATTGTTTCCCTGTGAAACAAACATTTTACAGGGTAGCTGACAAAGTCAGGGCCAGCATCAAGGAACAGGTTTCCAGGATGTTGGTGCTAGGGGTGATTGAGCCCTCCAGCAGCCCCTGGGCTAGCCCAGTGGTCTTAGTGCCAAAAGCTGCTGCGCCCGGTTCCACTCCAGAACTCCGGTTTTGTGTGGACTACCGTGTGCTCAATGCAGTCACGAAGACTGACGCCCATCCCATCTCCAGAGCTGATGAGCTTGTGGATCAGTTGGGAGCTTCCCTGTACCTCAGTACATTTGATTTGACCTCTGGATACTGGCAGATTGCCTTAACTGATGGGGCCAAAGAGAGGTCTGCATTCTCAACGCCAGAGGGGCACTTCCAGTACCGAGTAATGCCCTTTGGGTTGAAGAATGCCCCAGCTTCCCCTGAGCTCTACTGAGAGAGTTCTGTCCTTCCTGGAGTGCTTGGTCCATGTGTGGTGCCTCTGGAAGTTGTACCTTTGTTGGGAAGCTGGAAACTAAGCTTGAGAGACTTTGCTAAAGAAAAGTTATCACATCACTCGCTGCAGAGCGCATCCCCGACAGTGCGAGAAGATTCCCGCCGCTACGAAGGTCGAGATCGTCGCAGCGCCTGTTGCTGCTATCAGAGCCATCGCATCCTTCGTTTGCGGGATGCACCCGATCGGTGCGGGAAGTCTAACATCGCTGCGAGAGTCGTCGCAGAGCATGTCGTCGCTGGGTGAGATCGCCGCGCCGCCTGCTTGCGGACTGCATCACGTCGCTGCGAGAGTCATCGCCAAAGCCAATGCATCGAGGAGCTGTGAGAGAGAAGATCACCGCTGGTCTGCACATCGTCGCCCCGGAGATCGCCGCACCTCCAAAGATCGTCGCAGTGTGCCTTTGCGAGAACAAACGTCCTTCGCATCCTACGCACCGGAATCCATACAAGTGGCCTCCCTCCCCATACAGACCGGATTCGTCGCAACACTCCTGCTGCTGCAGTGGGGCTGTCGCAAACGCCTCCCCAGGGTCTCAGGAGCAGCGCATCGCTTGTTTTCCACCGCAGCAGCTTCTGCTTTTGGAACTTTATCACAACTAAAGGTACTTTCAGCTAAACGTGACACAACTGTGAACTTTTCACGTAACTGTGGATTATTTTATCGCAACCTACAGAATTTTTATCGCAGCCTTAAGAACACTTTTGAAACCATATTCTTGAACTGTGTATGTTGGATTTTTGTCGTCTTGGTCTTGTGTAGTTTAGATTAAATACCTTTATTTTCTAAACTGTTGTGGAGTCAGTTTGTGGTGTTTTCACTGTGTTACTGTGAGTGTTGGTACAAATACTTTACACATTGCCTCTGGTTAGCCTAGACTGTTTGTGCCAAGCTACCTAGAGGGTGAGCAGTGGTTATCTCAGAGGGTTTCCTCCTTACCCTGACTAGAAGCAAGGGTCCCTATTTGGACAGTGGTTCCTACCCCTGCCAACTAGAGACCCCCATTTCTAACACCTTCTAAATGTAAGCATGCCATAGTTGTACATCTCTTAAAGAAACATTATGGATCCGGCCAATCTAGAAAATTTTAGGCCCATTTCCCTACTCCTGTTCTTCTCCAAAGTAGGCAGAAAACATGTAAATCAGTAGCTGATAATATTCATTGAGAAGGAAGAGCTCTTGCATGAGACCCAATCTGGGTTCCGTCCCCAATACAGCACCAAATCTGTGCTGTTGCTGGCCTTTGAGTATTTGAGACTCAGTGTTGATGGGGGCAAGGCAGCCATGCTGGTCTAGCTAGACTTGAGTGTGGCCTTTGACACTGAATCCCATGGCCTTCTTCTTGACCCGCTCTGGTGGTTCGGTGTTGGGGACTTAGCTCTAACATGGCTGGCAGATTTCATTCAAAAGTGTACCATTCAGGTGATTCAACAGCCGTGTATTTCTGAGGTCTTCTCACTGTAGCAGAGAGTGCCACAAGGCTTAACTCTTATCCTGACTTTACTCAATCTATACATGTGCCCCCTTGCTGATGTGGTTGAGCGCTATGGCATTAAAATCATGTTGTACGCTGATGACCCTCAGCTAATTATCACCTAGGGCACAGGATTATGGTTCTTCTGCAGCCAATTTCAGAGCTTGGCTGCTAGGTTTAGCAGAATGAACCACAGCTGCCTCAAATTAAATGCTGAATAAACTGAGGCGTTGGTTCTGGGGAAACAATCTTCAATCTAGTCCACTACCGGATGGGCAGATGCCTTAGGACTGATTCCAACCCCAAAGCTGAAAGTTAAGAACCTTGGAATATGGTTTGACAACATTCTCTCTATTGACACCCAGATAGCTAGTCTTGACTGGGTCTGCTTTGGTATCCTAAAGATGCTAAGCAAGATCCTGGGCTTTCTTCCTGACACAGCCAGGAAGACAGTAGTCTAGGCTCTTTTGGTCTTGACTCTTGACTATTTTAGTGTGCTCTAACTTGGTGCCACCCTAGGTAGGTTAGGAATGCGTCAAGGAGTACAGAATGCAACAACATGAATGTTATTGAACATTTCTAGATACTCCTTTACGAGCACAACTCTCAGCAAACTCCATTGGCTTCCGATTAGGAAAAGATTTTATTTTAAAGCGTTACACATTTGCCGTAAAATCATCAACCTGAAGGACCCTTGATACCTTCAGCCTTTGATTAGGCCCTATCATCCTAGTCGTTGCCTCAGGTTCACAGGGGCAGTGCTCACTGTAATCCCCAGGGTGGCTAATGACCGAGTGGAAGGTCGTTCTTTTATCGCCCTGGCTGCCAAACTGGAACACTGTCCAAGCTGTTTTGGGTCAGAAACAATCTTAACTGGTCTTTCAGAAGAAGATAAAGACTTGGCAATTTAGACAATCTTAAGCAGGTTTTTCAATCATGTGTATTTAGGCTACTGTAAGGTGTGGAACCTTAGTGCCGGTATACTCCGAAGGGAGTAACCAGGCGCTTTATAAATGTTTTATATAACATACCGTAACATAAAATAACATATTATAACATTGTTGCCTATAATTTCACACTGCTCATAACCCACTCTGTTTGATAACATTGGGTCGTCCTACTTTGTACCTACTTGCTCTCTACTCAGTTTGCCTTACTCAGAGCAATCATTTGTGTGGTCGTAGCTACTTATTGGCTCGCTGAGCCACTGATAAATCTTCAATAAGTATATATTATTTTTTTTAAATGCAACTGAACTTTAATTGTTATACTGTCACAGTGTAGATAGCTATTATTCCTCTGTAATAACTAAGCCAGCCGACCATTGCAATAGTCCACTGGAAAATCTATCAAACGTGATTTGACTGAGCAGTTTCAAATTCTTCCAAAGCTAGAACAAAAGTGCATTATGCAGCTCTTACCGTTTCTCCCTTTTCTCCTTTCTGTCCCGCAAATCCTGGCTGGCCTGCTTCTCCCTGTGAGAGACAAAGCATAAAAATGTTGCACATGAACCAGAATAAACCTTGTATATTGCTGTAGTTTGTAATGTGACGTAGCACGTATCAATGGGTATATTAAATATTCTAACATATATTGTGAACTATTAATTGGACAGAAGTGTTGCATTATGTTTTACCGAAAGCAATCCAGATACGTTTTTCCAAGCTATTTGCATAGTTTGATTTAACTCCGCCTGTATTTTACTTACATTACTTCAGCAAAATCACAAGAGTTTGGCTTCGGATGGCCGTTTCTGCCCTACATTTCTAACAGTAAATTGCTCATCCCTGAGCACACCTTTTTCTTCGTTTCCCTCTTTTGGCTACCAAACACGTCACTGCAATGCCTAGAAAAGAAGTAGCCCTTCACAAAATAAAAGCGGCACTTCAAGCACACCCAACATGACTGCCACGCCATGCTGAAGACATACAACCAGAAAAACATGTCCAGGAATACAACCCAACTAGGACTGGCTGTGCATGCTTAGGAGTGGTATTATACCCAAGAAAACATAGAAAAGAGGCCCTTCAAGCACCTCCAACTGATTGCTACTTATTTTTTAAAACAGACAACAACCCGGAAACACATGTCCAGGAATACATCAAGCACTGTCTGAACTCGTTACATACCTTCGGTAATGCTTTATCTAGCAGAGACTCTATCTAGCTGCAGATTCCTTACTGCAGAATATTCCCAGGCATCAGACTGGATCTGGAAATGTTTGAGAACCCCCCTTGCCTGCAGGTAAGTGATGTTGTTTTGCTCTGCGTGTTGTTGCTGGTGTCGTCTGCGCCAAAATGACATGCGCAGTGCCTATATAGGTACCACCCTAGCCTGCTGACCTCAGTTCTTGCCAAGCTGAGGAGGAGTGACTAGTGTGCCTGTGAGGTCCTAAAGGAACTATAAATTGAGAGAAGAGAGTTCGCAGAATGGGTAGGATGAGGGCGAGGGTCGGTAAGTAAGTGCCCATTCCACCAGACCTGACTGTTGAGGCAATAGTGTTTATCAAATGTGTGCAGTGATGCCCACATAGCTGCTTTAGTATTCAACAAGATGTGGTTCTCTTTTAAATTGCCCTCTCTGCCTTCGCCTCCACAAATCCAACAAAGAGTTGATTGCCCTCCCAGAATCCTTTGGTACGATAAATATTGAATGTTAACATTCTTTTTTAATCCAGATGGTGGAGTCTCTCCTCTTTGTTAAAAGGATGAGGAGGTGGGAGGAAGGCATGGTGATGCTTTGCCCGATGTGAAAGGGTGTGACCATCTTTGGCATAAAGGAAGCCCAGGATCTAGGAACCATCTTGTCTGCTGACCAGTGCTTAAGTGCATTTAGTTCTCACCTAAACATGACAATATTGGGGTATACAACATTGGCATATTTAGTCTACTTTTAAGTCCATTGTAAAGTGGTACAGAATATACCCAGGGTTTGTAACCTAAATGCTACTAATAGGTGTTCGCACTGATTGTGTCACCCATACAAGTAGCCGCCCGTACCTGTGTCAGGCTTGCTAATGCAGGGCCTGTGTGTGCAGCTTACTACCACTTCGACTTGGCATTTAAAACTACTTATAAACCAACTAAGACGGCCACATTAACTGACTGTCTGACACAGTAGTGTCTGGCACCTCAAAGGTTTGCTAAGAAAACCCTCACACACCAACATAGTTGGTGTTATGCTTCATCATCGGGTCCCAGCTGAGTAGCCAAATGCTACTAGCTGTGCTGCGACACCTGTTTACAGTGGAGCGGGTTTGAGGTGTGTAACCAAAAGTTGGACATATACTGTTAAGTTGTGTTTGCATATCCTAGTAGTGACAAATACCTTAATTCATGTTTCACTTCTGTGAGGCCTACTCCTCTTATAGGTTAGCATTGTGAATCCCTTAATACATTTTTAAGCAGCAAGGAGTGATTGAATCATGTTTTATATATTTGGAATGGTAATGATAAATCCTCTTTAATTGTAAAGTTGGAATTAACAATACTATTTTAGAAATTCCACTTTTAGAAAGTGGACATTTCTCTGCTCTAACTGCTCTGTGTGCCTGCAGCCTGACTTCAAACATTGTCTGTGGTGGGTGACATCTACACTTTGAGTATTTCATCTAGGCAGCCAAAAAAACACTGGTAGGGTAGGGGTGACAGAGAACTCCTCTGCCTTCATCTGCATTCTGATAGGTCTTCCTGGGCAGGAAGAGAGGGGTGAAGCTGAAACGAATACCTGAATAGGCAGTGCCTGGTTCCCATTTAAAGGGTTGAATAATCGCTACTGTTAGCCTGGAGCTAGGGCAGTGTGGAAAGTACCTGTGTGCACTTTAAAGATCCTTTGTTGAAGCCACCCCCACTTCAAAGGCAAACTGGGTAAGGGGCTCTGACTCTAACAAAACAGTACACTACTGGACCTGTGAGGAACTCTGCCAGGAGTAAAGACTACAACGATTGCCACTCTGCTTGACTGCTGCTGTGGAAGACCTGCTTTTGTTGAATGAATGAAACAGCATTTTTAAAGTGCACAGCTACTCCAAGGAGTGCTCCAGCGCTACATAACAGTTTCTCTACACAGTAGAGCAAAACATCCTCAGATATTAAACAACCATGTTTTTAAGTTCTTTCTGAAGTTTGAGAAATCCGGACTGCCCCTTAGTGACAGTGGAAGTTGATTCCATGCCTTAAGTCCAAGACACGAGAGGGATCTGCCCCGATTCTGGAACTGCAGATCTTGGGAATGATGGCTAAATTGCCAAAAGTTGAACAAAGTGTCCTGGCTGGCAAATAGCTGGAAAGCTTCCTTCTAAGCTAGGCTGCCCCCTTATCATGCAGCTCTTTGTGCACCAGGACAAGGGTCTTCAACTGACTCTTCTTTCTCACAGGGAGCCAGTGAAGTGATCTCAGTTGAGGAGATATGTGGGACCTAGGGGCAAGGTTGAAAATCAATCTTGTGGTCGCATTCTGCACCCTCTGCTGCCTGTTTAAAAGATATTCTGGGAGCCCCAGATACACAATATTTCCATAATCTAGTCTGGAGGTGATCAGCAACGGAAAAACAGTTTTACTGGATTCAACCGAGCGCATTGGTATCACCTTTCTCAATATATGTAGGAAACCAAAAGGGCTTGGATTTGTGGTTGCAGGGGCAAAAGCACTGTCTATCTTGAGCCCCACATGTTTTACTGTATTAATTGGAGTAGCTAGGGGGGACATCTTGATGCCACCATGACCTCTCGATATCTGCGGGTGGTGTGCCAGAGAAGAAAATCTCTCATTTATCTAAGTTGCATTATAGTTGGTGGATTGCTAGCCAGTGGAGCACATTAGCTAAACAGGCATTAATAACTTTTCCATCAAATTCCGCCCCATTGTTACAAAAAAAAGAAGCTGCGTGTCATCCGCGTATGTTATCACTTTGGCACCAATGATTCCGCCAAAGTGGCCAAGGGAGCCATGTAGACATTAAAAAGCATAGGGTACAATGCTGAGCCATGGGGAACACCGACCTTAGTATTCTGAATCTGGGAGACAAAAGGAGGGATTCATACATCTTTTTTCTTATTGTCGAGAAAGGAGGTCAGCCAATTTAATGTTATTCCTCCAATACCAATTTTGTGCAGGCATTCTAAAAGCCTGTCATGGGGACGGTATTGAAAGCCGCTGAAATATCCAACATGACCAGAGCAACCTTGTGCCCACCATCCGGCTTCACCTTTATATAATCAGTTGCCTCTAGCAAGACTGTTTCTGTGCTATAATTTGGTCGAAAGCCGGATTGATTGGGGTGCAGTATATTGTCACTTTCCAGATGGCACAATATTATTGACTTGACATTTTTTTCTAACACGTGGGAAGTAGAGAAATCAGTCTATAGTTGGCCAGGACCTTGGGATCAGCTGATGGCCTTTTAAGTAGAGGTAGACTTTTTGCATGTTTCAATTTATGAAACATTAATCCTAATGAAACCCTAGTGTTCATAACTTTATTAAGCACTGAATTTATGGCTTGCGCTAACTCAGCCATAAGCCAGGGAGGGCATGGATCATCAGGGGAACCCGACTTTAAGCACCTAATGGCTGACAGGGACTCATCTAAAGATATAGGTGGAAAATAGAGGAGAGGAGGTATTTTGTCCATGACTAGCCAGGAAGCAGGCCCTATGAAGATATGGGAATCATCCCTAGATAATTGATTTAGAGAGGCTTGAATCAATGCAACTTTTTCATGAAAGAAAACTTCCATTTGAGTGGTCCATTCGGCTGTGAATTGTTGGTGCTGTAAAATGGCGCCCAGATTTAAAAATGCCTTTACTATTTTAAAAATTGTTTTATATTTAGTGTCACATTCCTTAATTTTCCTCAATTTTTTTTTTCTCTAAATTAACCTTAGTATAATGTTACTTGAGAACTACCTTATAGATCAATTTATTATCTAGATTATACTCTTTACCCCATCTCCTTTCCAGGAGTTTGCAGTGTTTTTTACTCGACCTCAGCCCATCGTTGAACCAGGGGGCTGACTGCTTAGATCTTAAAGAGCGGCGTTCCATAGGCGGGGCTAACTTATCTCTATTCTGTATAATCCATGCATCTAACTGACTCACGTTAGCCTCCCGATCTCCTGAGAATTTAGGAGAGGACATTGCTAAGGTAGCATTCAGATCAGCATGTTCAATTTTATGTAAGGCCCTCATCAAGGTTTTTGTTTCAACCAGGGGAGAACGTTTTTTGGAGCGTTCCGGCCACTGAAAGCTCACTTGGAAGTGTTCTGACCAGGTTAGTGACAGTGGGTCATCTGGTTTAAGCATACTATTAGAAAAAATATGATCCAAGATGTGGCCTGCCTCGTGGGTGGGTTTTTACACACATAGAGGGCAAGAACTAAGTCTGATGATGTGTCTAGAAGGGATTTAGCCTCCAATTTCATGGGCTCTTCCAGATGGAAATTAAAATCTCCCAATATTAGAAAGTGGGTATATTTGAGGGACCAGGAGGATAGGCAGTCATTTCATGATTGCAAAAAGGAACTGGGTGAGCGGGAGGACGATATATCAAAACTCCGGCCACCGAATGTTGGGCGATAGAGAGCAGCAGAATTCGAAATACTCCGCTCCTTCTACGTTCCCATGGTTAATTTTAACACCGTTAAACTTAGATTTTTAAATGATGGCCACCCCCTCTTTGCTTTTTGGTCTATATTTCCTAAGGATTTTGTAGCCCTGTGGGATAGCAGTGCCTATATTGGGTTTGGAGGAGTCAGTGAGCCATTTCTGTTCCAAAAAAAATAGGTTTTGTTTACTATCTTCGGCAATTCAAAAACCTGCATAAGATGCTTCTGTTGCGAGTGGACATTCATCAAAGCTGCCGAAAACTTTCCTGCTTTGGAGATGGTGTTTTGATTGCTAATGTAAGGGGTCCTCTCACCTGGAGGCAGTGTAGTCTAGTTACAATGTGCACACCGAAGTATGTCCTTCCCTCCGCTGGCAGGAAATTTACAGGGACAATTACACTCTGAAGAGAGATTACGTAGGGTGGTACTGCTATATACCAAATTATTTTTGTTAGTTAGCTGGAAACCGGTAGCATGGCTGGCGCTGGCCACTTCCGGGATGCTTACAGGTGCAGACGGGCTTGCTTTTGGGGTGCCCACTGCTTGCATCCGCGCAGCGGCTCTCTGTATAGGCATATGGTGTGATGTTAATAAAAGACTGGAGCGTGCACTGCGTTCAAGATGGTGCCTCCAAATGTCCATGGCAGGGAGAAATGGCTGAGTAGTTAACCCGATAGTGCCCCGTGTGATTAGCTGCTCTTTTCACCCTCCAGCCCTTCAAATTCAAATTTAAAGCAAACGATAATGTCGCAAAATTCATCAAGACATAATGGTGATTCAAGTTAAAAGCCCCCCAACAATTTAGCTCCCACTGTTAAAACAAACAATTATAACACAACAGCAAAATTTGATCAGTGCAAAGAGCAACCTCTTTTTTGCTTTGCTGACCTGCCCTGCAACCTGCTGATCTCTGCCCTGCTGAGGACAAGGTCTGGACCCATCTCACTTGCACCCAGATGACTCCAAGGGCTTGCTGGCTTTCCCCCTGTTCTGAAGTCTCAGGGCCATCAAAATCTTTCTTCAACCCTGCAACAGCACCAGCTTCTGCTGTACAGAACCATAAAAATTGATGCAGTGATGGCTTTGCGGTGATCATAACCAACGCATTGACCTTTGATGCCGATGCAGGAGCAGATCGACAACATCTCTTTGATGGACTGAACGGCTCAATGATAGTGGACAGGACGTCTCGACGATGATGCATTGCCTGCATTGTAAAATGGGTTCCTTGATGAAGCCTTCATTGCCTACGCATAACTAACCTGACACATCGAGTCTTTGACATCTCACCCAAGGTACTTTTTCAGGAGACCTTCGTTAGTCCTGTAGCCGGCCTGCCCTCCATTGCAGTCAGCCTGAACTTTGGATTTACTCAGGTCCAGCACGACCTAAAATAACCCCTACACTCTATTTGCTTCTAAGCACTAACTTTTGCTGTATTATTTAAACATTCATAATTTTGGTTCTTCTATTGGAGTTTAGTTTGTTTCGTTTTTTTTAAATCATAAACATATAACCTAATTTACAAACCCTGTGTGGAGTATTTCCGTGGTGTTTTCATTGTGTTACGGCATGTGTGTTGCACAAATACTTTACACATTGCCTCTTTAGATAAGCGTAACTGCTCTGTGCCAAGCTACCAGAGGTTGAGCACAGGTTATCTTTTTGTGTGTATCTAGCTTACCTTGATTACAGTGGTGGTTCCTGCTTGTACAGGGTGCATACCCCAACAACCAGAAAGCCCATTTCTAACAGCCACCCAATTAAGTAGCCCTTTAAACATGTCTCTTGCGTGCCATTGCAGCCTGTGTGTGCAATTTTGAACTGCCATTTTGACCTGGCAATACAAAACTTTTGCCAGGCCTAAACCATCCTTTTAAAACATACACATCACCCCTAGGGTAGGCACTAAACAGCCCGCAGGGCAGGGAACCATGTTTTTGAAAAGTTGGACTTGTGTTTTCAGATTTTACCTGTCCTGGTAGTGGAAAATTCTTTAAATCAATTTTCACTACTGCAAGGCGTACCTCTCCCATAGAATAACATTGGATTATCTTATTAGATTTAATAAGTGATAACTTTCAAATGCAAGCAAGTAGGAATCTCAAGTTTAGTGCTTAACATTTTTTTATTGAAAGCTCTCTTTACTGGTAATGTTGGATTTTAAATCAGAATTTGGATAATGCCACTTTTAGAAAGTTGAAATTGTATTGTCCCAAACAGTTGGTGATTGCAGCCCGTATTCTAGGTTATTATGACTGGGTGTAGTTGGCGAATGGTCTTTGGGTATTGCTCCAAGAAAGTGAGGCAAAGGGGAATAGGCGTGGCAGGACCCTAATTTGATAAAGGGTGGAGCTATTACCTACCACACTTGCACATCACAAAGGCCCTGTCTGAGCATACTCACAAAACGTTTGCGTCCAAAGACAAGCTGGTGCTAGGGCAGGGAGGCAGGAAATTCCAAGCACCTCTGGGGGGATTATAACCTTCTAGAATCTTCTCCTACATCAAAGATGGCACCAAGGTTAAATAGTGGACACCCAGACTTAAATCATTAGTACACCTCTGGGCCTGTGGAGTACTCAGAAGGACTGTTGTGCTGCTCTGCAAGAAGGACCACTACTATGTTGGCCTGCAGCCTTGATGCCTGAGTGAAAAAGACTGGACCTGCATCTTGAACCCAAGACCACCAGAGTGAATCCAAGGGCTAGATGGCTCCTTGTCAGAGCCTCAGGTAGAGAAAAGGCTCTAACAATCTTGAACCCAGCACCTGGACTCTGTCTGATGTGAGTCCTGCCCCCCCATTCCTGGATCCTTGGAAGTGCGCCTGAAGGTACTCTGCAACCCTAGGGGTGGTCCTGTGAGCAGAACTGATGCAGCGCAATACTTCTCCTCACGGATGCATCAGAACTGCCATTGTGCAACACATTTTGATGTATGATCACACATCACAGCCCGCAGCTTTCTCGGAATTGCCACTGCGTGATGCTTCTTCGACGCAGGCCATTGCACCGTAAGCCCCATGTCAACGACATGGTTAAGGTTCCAAAAAATTGCAAAGGCGCACCGCTTAGCAACAAGACAAAACGGACACATAACAAATTTTCAAGTCAGTGTCCATAGTATTTTTCTTCAAGTCTCTTTGAGCCACTCGTGATTGAAAGGCACAGCCAACGCTTTTCGTCCAGAAATGAACTTCTTGAGGGCATAAAAATAAAAACTGGCACTCCTGGGAAGAATCAACGTCAAAGTGTCCGTGGTAGGTAAGTATTACGAGCGAGATTGCAGGAGTAGGTTTCAACAAGAATTATTGAAACGGCGATAAATGCTTCTCTTAGAAGCAAGAAAAAGTCAGTGGTACGATGATACCAGCATAAAAAAATCCAAAGGTCTCACCACAATAAGGTGGTCTGAAAATAAAAGGGACAATCACCCGATCCAACCATGATATGGCTGTAATCCGACCTGGAGGAACCTCCTGCGAAGCAAAGACATGGTTAAGATACTTTATTCAGCAGGCCGATCTTGGTCCCGGTATCCTTCCCACGCTTCATCGCAGCTGGCCTGAAATTGTGACTTTTTTCTGATCCAGCGCGACCAGGTAACCACAGTTGGCACTTTTTGCTTTTAGGCACTATTTTTACTTACATTTTTTAAATGACATATCTCCACTTCCACTGATTGGAGTTTTGTCATTTTGTTGTCAAACACTTTATTACATTTTACTCTATTTTTCTCAGTTGGTGTGAGATTTTCCTTGTGTTGTGTTTTTACTTTATTACTGTTTGCAAGTGCTGCATACATACTCTACACACTTCCTCTACGTTAAGCCTGACTACTTTTGTGGTAAGCTACGAGAGGGTTAATTAAGCACAGATTAGTTTGTGATTTGCTTGTGTTTCACCTTGACAGAGATGGTAGTTGCTGCTTGAGTAGGGTTTCACCCCCTCAACAAGAAACCCAACTCCCTACAATACTTGAAGATGTTTACTAGTCTAATATATTTTTATTTGAAGGGATAAACTAGTGTGCATTGTCACTGCATTTCTGCTCCCACTTTTTTGTGAGACTTATACCCACTTTCAGAATGTTGATTTCTTTTGTAGATAATTTATATTCCTATTTACTCATCACTTCAGTAGAGGTTATTGGGATAAAACACATATCTAAAATGTATTTGGCAGCCAATAATTTACTGTGCAGATCACTTGCAGGCATCAAACACCGAACAAGTAAGGCCTAGAGAAAATAACATAAATCATTTGTTGAAGGGCTTTATTTTGAAAAGTGATGTAAATCTTTCAACGTCGCGGACTCCAGCACATCAATGTGAAAATCACTGCTCGTCCTGCTCTTCGTTCAGACATTTAGACTTAAGAGCGCACTCCGACTGCATTACCAATATTATCGCTTCTCTGCTCTGCTCCTTCTCACGCAGTTTTATCGCAATTCTATACTCTTGTGACAGTGGCAATGATTTTTCTTTAGCAATGAGCTCGATATTGGCTCCATTAACTACACATACTGCTTTACTACATTACCTGTTGACACAAAATACTATTGACTATGAGAGTTTTTACCAGTTATATTAACTTTGATTGTTTGTCTTCTTTTTGGGACTGTTTTAGTAGGTTTTACAGCCATAGTTTGGAGGCAGAGGGCTTGCTATAAAGTTAAACATAAACATTGTGGTAGGGAAGCAGACACACTTTCAATTTACCTTAGTTTCCATTCAGTTCATGCACAAATGCAGCATGAAAATTAACTATTGTTAATATCTCTTCGGCCTGGGAAATTCTTACCAGGAAAAAGCGTGTCTATGGCGTGGGGAATTGGAATCACAGTATCACCTAACATAGCAACTTTGCATTCATAGATGATGAGATAGGCTTACCCAAAATGTTGCCTCTTTCATGTGCCAAGTTGACAATTGTTCTCCTCCTCCTGACATAAAGCCACAAAAGTTCAAATTGTTCATCTCTGGATCTTGTGTCATAATGTCAGCTATGGTGAAGTCAGCAGAGTGATCAAAAGGGGATAACTGTTGGTAATCAATCCTAAAAAGTTTTGTTTTCCTGTTAAGATCATTAATTTTGTAAGACCATGTCTCAGTACGAACCTGCTAAGTTAACTCAGTAAGTTAACTGCCCTCTAAGATCTGTCTGACACATAGGCACCACTGCACTGCAAGGCCAAATCAACATGTCTACCTTTATGACTACTTCTGTGGCTTCAGAGCACACGTATTCACTGTGTTAGGCACCATCCATAGCATTTACAACAACCTTTGCATCAAAAACAACTGCAACCTTTGCCTCATTATCCTGCGGGGTCTCTCGCCAAGCACCGATACAATCAACCATCAAGCTCAGTGCCTATATTCTGCCAACACTGACACGATTTGATAAAATGATACTTTACTGGTTACCACGTCTTTCATTCAGCATCATCTCGTCCAGATAGGCTCTAACATATTCCAGAAGCTACTGGCAACAAGGGAAGTACCCCATGGATCTTGCTTCCACCTTTCGGTCTCCTACCCACATATGGAGCCTCTCCAAGTGTTCCGGGAAATCACAGAAACAAGATCACCCATATGAGAGTATACAATATATTTAAAAATATCCCCAAATAAGGATTTTGGTCAGCTTAATGCCAGACTTACACTTGTCTACGCCTGGAAACTGAATTGCCTACTTCAGACAGAACTGCACCACACTGCACTGAAAACGCCCACATTCATAAATAGCTCTTTGCATTTAAGCTAGATTGGGTCATTTCCCAACTCTTGAAATGTTGATTCTGTTTGACTGGCTTCATACATCCAGGGGGGAAACAGGTCTTTGTGGCCAAGTCCTTTTCAAGAACATCCCAACCCACAAGACTTTCACCATTGCATATAGCAGTCATAAAACTTTGGAGGATAAGGCTTCATTTCACAGTCACAGCCCACAATATGGGGATACTGCAGCGTTTGCTAATTTTTTTTGCCATCCTTCGATTTTGAAGCACTGTTGGGATGGAAGAGTCTCCGCATGGCGGTGGATATGCACCTTCTGCCCTCAGTGCCCAAACTATACTGAAGTCTGGATCCCTAATGCTGATTTTCGTTGTCATAGGCAAACACAGAGTATGAGAGTGTGTGGTGACATAGGCCTGTCTCACAGATTGCGGGTTTGTTGGACTTGGAGGGGTGACCAAAGCACTACCCTCATAGGAGTAGAAGGCTACTGCCTTCATCAGGAGTTTAGCAGCATGACTGTGGAGATGGCAGCATACCGTATGGACATCAGTAGGAGTGAACAGGTCCTTTTTAACCGGTGTCACTGAAGTGGGACCTACAGGCTCACTACAGGCTCACTCAGTTAAAGTTCTGCCGATGTGTGCTTAACTTGCTCTTGGCCTACATAGGTTTGATGTGTTCTGATGTGCAGCGCACAAGTGGACTATCTGAATTGGGTGTATGTGCGCTAGGGAAGAGTATAATACAGGGATATTACATTAGTGTGCAGTGCGTGCATGCTGAATGCATGTGGTACAATGCACAGAGGATGGAGTGCTGTGCAGTGTGTGCATGTTAAATGTATATGCTTGAGGTATGTGTGCCTATGAGTGGAACAGTACACGAAGGATAACGTGCTGTGCAGTGTGTGCAGAATGTATACATGCACTGTACTTATGGGTGCCGGCGAATTATACAAACTATGGAGTCCCTGAGTTCCACTTCAGGAGACACAAGACTGCATGGTGAAACATGAAGAGGAGGGAAAGGAATCTCTCTAGACATATTTTTTTTATTTCTGCATTCCTGCAAGATGGGTTGGGATACACACTGGGGAGGGAAGAGCCAGGCCTACACTGTACACTTCATAGGGTGCTCTTTGATTTAGTGAAAGGTCACAAGGAAATAGATGGGACTGATAAGAGAATCATAAAGAGTAGGACTGAGGCCCTAGGCTAACCTATTGAGACACATATTACTGTGATGGACATCCAGGTGTGAAATCTAGTCACTCACTTAGACAGTGTTGATGGGATTTTAGCTTTGAAGCCACTCTTGCTGTGACAGCCTGCTTTCAAGATGAATAGAGGGAAGAGGAGTGGGCAAACAAAATAAGCAAACACCCAACATAAGCATCAGAGACTCAGTCTCTGTGTTTTTATTTTCTTCTTCCATTTCCCTTTCTGCCAGGTTTTACTTGCCACATGTTGTTCAACCCATCTCTGTGAACTGTTCTGTTGCTGGTTTTCAAACAATTCCCTTACCTGTAAATTGGACTAGAAATATTTGGTGGTGCAGGGAAAGCAAAATTGACAAATCTACATTAATGTTAAAAAAAGCCTATGGTTGACTCAGGATCTGTGTTGCAGAATCTTTAAGTTAAAGTTAGAGCAACTATCTCCTTTCCTACTATTCAGCCATATTGTATGAGTGGTTGTGGATGCCTTGCTCATAATTTTGAAATAAAGTGTTTTCAGTGATTTTTGGTGGTTTTATAGTGATGTCATTTGGCAACTTGCCAAAGCAATGAATCGCTCTGCACGTCCTCTGTCTTGCAGTGGACTATGGGCACAATAGTGTGGCCATTGGGCACAGTTCGCACCAAGCTCTTGTATGGTCTACACTGAGCATGACCTTTAGAAAGTGCAGCAGGCTCAAGGTGCAAAGCCTAATCTTACACTGGGCCTTCGACCTCGTCCACATGTCCAGAGAGCTTACTGTGTAAGGCCTGTACCCATGTACAGTGGAAACTGGGAGCAGGAAAAGGCCTTTCACCAACCTCTGCGCCCATACCCATACCTTCCAACCAGCTGCTTATGGCCTTAGGCCATAAGCAGTAGGATCGTGGGGCAGGGTTTAACCTTCTGCTAGGTCCTGCTCTTTTGCGACTAGCCTTCAATCAGGCCTTGCACCGAGGCCAGTGTCCAGGAAACCCTGTATACAAATCCTTTTGTCATTAGCAGTGGAGTCTGGGTGCAGGGTGTGGCTTTGCACTAGCTGTACATGCCCTTCCAGGAAGAAGGTTCTGTGGTGCAAGGCCCTTAGCCTAGTCTCCATACACATTAAACTGTGGGATAACTTTTTATTTTTTTGAATTTGCAGATCCTATATTGGACCATCAGATCCGAAAAAATGTACAGCATCCATGGCATCTTATTGTTTTTGAGGATCTGCTCTGTTTGGAATCCTGGATCACAAGGTCTAATTGCTTTTACTGATAGGCAGGCCTTTCCATTTCTTTGGGACCTAGAAATGTTCTCCAAGTCACTTATATCCACTTTCAAATTATTTGTATCAAATGAACTGTAGATGTACCCAAAATTCTTAAGAGTATTAAAATGGGGCCCCAGCGTCCATAAGTCCTTCCGCGGATATGCAGACCATGCCTTCAAAAATTCACTTTTTACAATGTGTTGGGCATTATTTGTCACTCTACCACCTCTTTAGTGGAATGCCCCCACTTTGTTTTCTTTACCATGGGATCTGCAAATATTTCTATTTCATTTGCATTGCAAAATGGTGGCCACAAAAAGCATTTTCAGACATAACTAATGATTCAGGGTATCTTCAGGGAGATATTCGATAAGAATCCCTTGATGCAGCAATGTCTGAAGGACATTAACGTATCCCTCATACAATCAGAATAATTATTTTTCGAATAGTTCACATTCTGAAACTGCTACGCCGCAGATACATGACTAATTTGTCAATTAGTGGTGAGGAGGGTGGAAATAAAATATACCATCCAAGGTCAACCAACACTTTTTTGGGATACAAATGTCTTAAACCAGAAATATGGCCTATTTGTTGAAATGTTTTATCTCTATGTTCCATTTGATGTAGTTCAATTCAGTAGTTTGGTCCGTAACAGAGAACAAAATACCTACGGGCATTAATAACAAAACTTAGTAACAATAGTTTTCCACATGACCTGCAAAATTTTCACGACATTGACAGGTCTGCACAAAATTTACCAAATCAGAAGATGAACGTCAACCTGAAAAAGCAGGGCTCCATTAAACCTTAGGGACTCCATACACATACCTAATGATATATTTATTCACATAGGATAGGTTGCCATCACGAGTAAGCTAAAGAAATGCAAATTATATGTGTATCAAACTGAATTCTGTGGCATTTGTGCAGTGATTCTTAGATCTACAGGACAAATATGGTGTAGCAAAATGTATCTACATACGGAAAATGCTAGCTAATGCATGCTGTCATCTGAAGAGAGAGCGCGAAAAAGCCATAAAGATGAGCTAACTTCTTGCCACTGGCATCGGCTCATACCTGCAGGCCAATAATTTGAATCCTAGCTCAGCTTTTCATTCTTTCCAATTTCAATGAATGGAGTACTATTACATTTGTTAATTTAAAATCAGCAGGTTTACATCGCTTTGAAAATGGCAAATCTATGATGTTAGCAGGGCTGGACTGGCCACATTCGGCATCCGGCGTTTGCTCAGGAGGCTGAAAAGGTGGGGGGCTGGTTTTGGAATGGTAGGGGCCGGTTTTGTTACTCGGGCTGGTGTTGCAGCGATTCAGCAAACAGAGGCCCTCAGCAACAAAAACAGTGCTCCTGGTGGCCAGTTTTGTTAAGCAGCAGTGCTTTACGCTTGCCCCTACCCCTGCACAGGAGGGAGGGTGGGGGCCAGTTTGACAAAATTGCCCGGGCTACTTTAGGTTCACAGTCCGGCCCTGGGCATCACATAAATGGATAAATAAAAATAAATTCTGATTATGGATTTAATGTTGTGTAGTATTGCGTATTGTGTACTACATGAAAAAAGTAGTGAACAATAGGCTATATGTACAGAATTTAGGGATTGGGATTTCCTAATTGCTATTCTTTGCAAATCACAGTTTAGACTAATGTACAAAAATTTTAAAATTGGAAATAGCAATTCCTAATGGAGTTGCAATAGCCCTATCTCATTAATATAAATGATTTAGGTCGTAATTTGCAACCCGTTAGGATCTGCAGCCATCACAGGAATGGTGGCCTGCTGAGGTCAGCAGACCACCATGTCTGTGATTGTTTTTTAATAAAGCAAACTTTCTATTTTTGAAATGTAGCTCATTTTGCTTAAAGGAATACAGGATACATTTCAAAAATCAAAAACAATTGCTTAAGTTTCATTTTTTAAGCATAGTCAGTGGTGTACCACTAAAAAATATTTGTTTCAGTATTCACATGGGGGATGGGATCCTGCGGGACCCATTCCCATTTGTGAATGGTTACCATCACCCTTGAGGTGTTGGTAAAAACTTAGGGGTAAATGTACAAGCCCCTATCGCCAGGGGAACGTCACTTTTTGTGACACTCCCGTGGCGATAGGGGCCTTGCCTTATGTACAAGGCAGCGTTAAACCACTTAACGTGGCTTAACGCTGCCTTGTACATGAGGCACCTTTTCACGCTCCGTTTGAAAGGGGCATGCAGTGGGTGTTGTCGTGGGCGTTCCACTGCAACACCCATTGTACATGGGTGGAGTACATAGGAGGCAGTGCCAAAATGAAGATCAGGAAAATCATGGCCTTATGTTGGCGAAATGATGAGAAATGAATTATTACTCCTCCTTTTTTCTTTTTCCATGTGTGCTGCCTTGTGCAGCACACATGCAAAAAGCAAAATGTCATAGTTTGTTTATTTACAGGAAGGTGTCCCTTCTTGTACATGAACAAACCTTAAAAAAAATCCATTTTGTAACTTTCATGTGTGCTGCACGAAGCAGCACACATGAAATTTACAGAATGGCATTTTAGGATTGTTTATGTGCAGGAAGGGACACCTTCCTACACATACACAATCCTTCCCTGCACACAGACATCCTTGCACTCTGGTGCAAGGGTGCCTGCGATGGTGCTAAGTTGTTAAACTTAGCGCCATCGCAGGGGGAAACGCAAGGCGTCACCACATTCTTGTAAATATGGTGCAGCCTTGCCTTGCGTAATGGCGGAGCATGTTGCTAAGCCAAGCAGGTTAATGACACACTGCGCCACTTCTTTGTACATATCTCCCTGAATGTTTTGCAACCATAATTAGGTGGCAAATCATTCATACATACCACTGCAGTTCAGTATTTGGGAGGGACGGCCTTACCAAACACCTAAACGCTAAAAAACAAATAATGTTTCAGTAACATGTTACTGAATCGCAATTTGTGCTCTGTACATATGGAAAAGCATTGTTGCGGTCAGTAATGTATCACAAAAATGCTTTTGTACATATGCTCCAATGTCATTTGTGAATTTGAGACAAAAAAACATTCACATAAGCACAGCTATTACTTTTACTTTTGCTTGCAAACATTAGAAAAAACCTATCCAGCGATAATAAAACAAACAAATGGTCCCCATTGAAACTTGATATTAATGGCCCCTCTAAGCTATTATCATGTTAAACTAAGGTTTAAACACAGTTGACTACCTGAAGTTTTCATTTTCTCTAATTCTCTTGGTGACATATTCACCAATAAAACATACAATTATGGGGGGAGATTTACATCGCCTGATCGTGTTTTTAATTTTTTTTGATCACGACATTCCCAGTAGTGTGGCTGGAACGATATGTTGTTTGCAGATTTCCAGGCATAATACTTGGAAAGTCATGTAATTGTTCCTGGGCACTGCTATTAATTTAGTGCCTCATTTATGAGGCCTTGCGTTAGTTTTGCGCTTCCGATGCTTAAATTTTTGTGACGCATCGGTGGCGTAAAACATGCCTCCTGTTGCGCACTATTTACAAAGTGACGGATCTAAGCAGATGCGTCACTTTGCAAACCCCTGGGCCTTATTATACCTGCGTCAAGTATAATGTATGCAGGGTTGGGCATTCCCCCGCAAAAAGCCTCGTAGAAGTGATGCAGTGAAATCTCTGAGATTTCACTGCGTCACTTCTAGGACGCCGTTGCGTAAAAATGTTACGCCTGCCTCACAGCAGGCGTAAGACTGACGCAGGCTCTTTCACAATGGGCTTGTCCCATGTGAAAGGGCACATTGGTGGAGTTGCGTCACTTTTGCGCCATACAAATACGTCAGAAATACTGACGTATCTGTAACTCCTTGCAACATGATACGTCATACAGTAAATATGAGGCATCATGTATGTCGCAAGGAGTGCGCACTGAGAAGTGACGCATCGCTGCTTTCACTCAGGTATGCGTCATGTCTCATAAATGAGGCCGTTAGTATGGAGTTCTACATAGTGAAAATGTCAGTAGAGGGGAATGGAGACTCCTATGCAAATACACGCTTTGCTTAAAACCCTAGCAAATGAGGTGGTGGTCAGTTCCCCTTCCTAATCTGCAAAAGGAATTAACCAACCATTATCAGGGTGGGAAAAGGTCAGGGAGGTGACTGAGAATGTTTTATTTCCATAGCAAAAAATGCCTTTGAATTCTGGTTTCCGACCTGTTGAGTGGGGTATACCAGAAACATTTCTCCTAACCCTTGGCAAATAAACCTGCAGAAGTGAATTATGCCAAATGGGAATACATCTGTGAATTCCTGGAAGCAGTGGTTGAAGTGAAAATACAGAAGTTTAGGTACTTACTGGCCAAGAGCACATTCTTGCTATTGAGTAGGGTCCCTACTCTCCCATTAAAAGTACTGAACCCCCTCTGAGACGTTCAGACACTCTACCTTTCAAATTGAAGAAGTGCAGGTACTCAGTACCTGTGATAGGAGCCCATTTTAAGCACTGCCTGGCAAGTATAATGCGTCACTTTTTTTGATGCAAAGGCGGAACTTAATTTGCTCCATATTTACATGGATGCAAATGCGTCACTTTTTTGAAGATTCCAACGGTGTCAACCTGCTTTGGAACCAGCTGCACCAGGTTAGGATTTAATTTATGCGAAGTAGGCGTTCCATCAGAAATGCATACTGTAAAAGTGACTCAGTGATATTTACATTTTTTTTCTCTGTTATGGGTCACTGCGTCGCCAATGCGTCACAATCCCTATGCCTGCTAAAACCAGGCAGAAAGATGATGCATTGGCTGTGCCCAACGGACCACACCTGCTGCAGTTACTTGATTGCAATTTAAAATCAAGTCACAAGGTCAGTGAGCCACAGAAGGTTGGTTCATGAACGTAATGTCACAATTTGCTGAAGTCACACATACAAGTGGGCACTGTGCCCACTTGTATGCTTCACATCCAGGACCAATATGTTTGAGCCGGAGGCCACTGAAGTCATCTGCGGCGTGCCTCAAGGATCTTCACTCAGCCCCACTCTCTTCAACGTATACATGAGCCCCCTCGTGACCATCGCACGTCAACACAACCTCAACATCATCTCCTATGCTGATGACACTCAGCTGATCCTATCACTCACAAAAGACCCAACCACCGCCAAAACCAACCTACATGAAGGGATGAAAGAAGTAGCAGAGTGGATGAAGCACAGCCGTCTGAAACTGAACTCGGACAAAACGGAAGTACTAATCTTAGGTTCATCCTCTTCCGCCTGGGACGACTCCTGGTGGCCAACGGCCCTAGGAAAAGCCCCCATACCGACGGACCACGCACGGAACCTGGGCATCATCCTGGACTCCTCACTCTCGATGAACAGACAAGTCAACGCCGTTTCATCATCGTGCTTCAACATTCTTCGCATGCTCAAAAAAACATTTTGCTGGATCCCCACCGAAACTAGAAAAACGGTCACCCACGCACTGGTCACGAGCCGCCTGGACTACGGTAACACCCTATACGCCGGTACCACCGCAAAACTTCAGAAAAAACTCCAACGCATCCAGAACGCTTCAGCCAGACTCATACTAGACATCCCGCGTAAAGACCACATTTCTAGTCACCTGAAAAACCTCCACTGGCTCCCCGTCAATAAGAGAATAACATTCCGACTCTTAACCCACGCACACAAAGCACTTTACGAACTCGGACCCGAATGCCTCAACACACGACTCTCCTTCTACACCCCCTCCCGCCAGCTACGCTCCTCCAACCAAGCCCTTGCTGCCGTACCCCGCATCAACAAAACCACCATGGGAGGCAGATCCTTCTCCTACCTGGCAGCTAAAACCTGGAACTCACTCCCCATTCACCTTCGCCTCACACAGAACCACCTAACATTCAGAAAGCAACTTAAAACTTGGATATTTGACAAGTAATTCCCCACCCTTCCTCAAGCGCCTTGAGACCCTCTGGGTATGTAGCGCGCTATACAAATTATTTGACTTTGACTTTGACTTTGACTTTGAGCGCAAGATGTGTAAATACGGCGCATCTCTGGTGACACAAGGGTTTCTGCTGTAGGCACAAGTAAACTAGCACATCGCTCGTTTAACTTAGCAATGCGTCTGTTTCTTGTAAATGAGGCCCAAGGTATTTTCGGCCATAAACGTACCTTTACAGCTGAAAATACTTTTACGAATAGGGCCTTAATAAGTGTTTCCTGTTTCTTTTTCTATTTGTGTGTCCCATGAGAATAAAAGAGAAAGTGAGGGTGTATAGAGGCGTGATGTCGGCTTAGGTGGTGGTGGCATCACTATTCAGGGGTCCACTGCTAGGATGAAGATATGTTTATATCTGATGGGCTACCATCCAAGTAAAATTGAATGTGTCCCTCTGCAAATCTTTCAGTTTGGGTTCGTCTTGTACGTAACGACCCACAGGTAGGAGTAAGTACGAGGATCAGTTGGACTTCCATTTTAAAAAAGAACCCACCAGCATTGAGTTTTGTCTCTCTGCTGCCATTGATAGTCATTATTTTTTATTATATTTTACATTGATTGGGGTAAAACTGCGTGGATAGGTAATGTGAGCATGTGTTTAAGAATTAATTGCTACATAATGTTATATCATTAGCAGACTTAGCAATCTTTTGTTTTTAATGATTTTTATATGAGTTTGTGTCTTTGTGTGTAAGTGTATTGGTGTGCGGCGGATATACTTTTTTTTGCTGCAGCGAAGAGTACACCACACAGCAAGCTTCCCTTGCTGTCTTTAATGCAATATTTTCTACATCTCTTTCTGTGAGCGCTGTAGACCCCTTGAGGTTTTGAAGAAGCAGGCTGCCCTTTGGATCATTAGTTTTTATAAAGGAGTATACAGCTGTCAACAACACAGATAAACTTGAAAAAGACACCGCCAAATGTCTGACCCCCCTGGTGCTCTTCCCTTAGGACTTGTCACATCTGATAAAAGTGCCGACAGGCTCTGTGCACATTGCTTTAGCCACACAGGCGTCTTGCTCTGCATGCATATCAGAAGAATCTAAGGGCGCGCATGACATGCTGGTCATGCACATAAACGTGTATTATTTTAGATGATGGAGTCAGATATTGTTTGTGTTGCAGATACTTCTAGAATGAAAGAATTGGATGGGTTGCAATACAAGGAATGGCGGTAAAAAAATTAAAAAAAAATTCCATGAGGTCCCAGTAGACTTTCTTATAAAATATGGTCTTCGCCATGAAAGCCTAAATATTTTGCAATTTATTTTTTGTACACGATTGCAAGAACATTTGATGCGATAGTGATGTACATTTTCTGCAGATAATGGAATATGAATATGTACCAACACCATTCTCTCCGGGCCTACATTAACCACTGGTGCACTTTGCCTTATCAGACGTGACTCACAAGCATTGAGTAAAACTCATAAACTACAACCTATAGTTTATGAAAGGTTCTGTTGCCACCTTGCCTCTATTACTAGGGAAGGCGTGTCACAGTACCCACCTACAGTAGCCAAAGCCACTGCTCTATCTGTGAGCATGGAGGGCACACTTGTGGGGTGGAAAGAGGTGAACTAAGTACCCTTTTCGAGGGTGTGACTCTTTGTTTGTAACTGTGACTACGCCTGGCGATGCTGGCCCTCTCTAATTAGCAAGACGCTACTCACAGTCAGATTATGGGATGTTTACATTCCAACTCACTTATATGAAGGAAAAGTGCACTGGCCAAAAACTCCAAAGCAAATGAAAGAGTTTCAAATTGGTGTGTTGAGTGGGCATTTTTTTAAATTCCAAGGCTAATCCATGACTTCTCAATCATTTGCCAAGAAGAAATACAAAAAAAACATTCAATACTTCTTTTTGTTAAATTATGATGTGGAAAAGACTTTCTCCCTCTATGAGACTCTATTGCTGAGCAACACTGCACCCATAAGCAATTACATATGCAGCATTCACACTGGAATAAATAGCCGTGCTATGACCAGAGGGAAGGCGTTCCAAATATGGAAAATAGTCGCCTCACAAGATCTTATCTTAATCTGATGTATTTCTCAGAATGCCACATTTTGACTTTATCCTTGACAGCCCTTTACCTCATTTTGCTCGTGATGGCTATTTTAGGAAATTGAATTATTATTTGGGATGAGTGACTACCCACCTCAAGAAATAATCTCACCTCATGTTAGGGGGAACCCTCCAAGTCACTAAATTAACCTGAGCTCAACCTGCCCAGAGCAGACCAACTTAACTTAGGCAATGTGCATAGACTGTGTCCAGTACAAAAATAGTAATAAAGTAACCAAAGTGACAAAAGCGGAAGTCGGATACACCAACCAGTTTGTCCAGATCATCGGTTTTACCTTCTGGCTTAATCTTTAAATCCCAATGCACCACTGGAGTACAACACTAAAGTTCCACCCCCCTCTCCATCCTCAGTACCTCAGGGGAGGCACTTTGAGACTCACACGGTGTCAGACAGAGGCCAACATCAGGGTGCAGTTCAGATCCAGTTGCCCCTGCTGAGGTCGGTACTTCCAGGAAAAGGCCTCCTGTAGCTTGTTGTATCCCTGTAACTTGAACATGAGATTAGCCTTATGACCCTTACAACAGATATAGAGGTCTGGTAGGACAGAAGCAGGGTCCTTCAGCTACCAGACAGTGGATCCACAAACATTGTCTTGGCATCATGTTCTTTCATGTTTCAATTGTGTCCAAGGGTTGTAAGTAAACCTAGCGGATCTGTCAAGCATGATTTGACACTCAAGCAGGGGTCTCCAAAGCACCTACCCTGCATATTCTACAACGTTCTGAGGAGTTATCCCTGCACAATCAGATCTTCCAAAAGTTTGTTCCTAAGAGACATTTCACACCCAGTTACATCTATTCAAGGTTAACTTCTTTCTGGGGAAAGCTGGGAAGCCAAAAATAAATTACCCTCCAGGAAATTCAAGCAGAGTAAAGGTAACTTTATGAAAGTTACTTTTCCTTAATATTCAAGAAACATCTGACTTCACCATTGTTAGACCTGGCATCCTTAGGGTGGTGTTTCCCCAGACTTTTTGCCTTTTACCTCCTGTTTTGCTGATTCTCTTTTTGTTGGCACTTAACCATTACTAACCATGCTAAACTGCATATGCTTCTCCCCTAGACCTGTTTATGATTGGTGTACACCTAAGTGACATATTTAATTAACTGGTACGTCTCTTGTAAAGTAATTTACCATATACCGAGGGCATGTACGCTAAATGCTGCTAGTGGGCTGCAGCACTGATTGTGCTACCCACAGAAGTAGCCTTTCAAACCTATCTCAGGCCTGCCATTTGAGGACCTGTGTGTACAGTTTACTGCAACTTCAACTTGGTATTTAAAACTACTTGCCAAGTCCCAAACTCCTCTCATCTTACATATCAGTCAACCCGAAGGTAAGCACTAAGTGACCCTATGGGCAGGGTGTATTGTAAGTAAAGGGTAGGATATGTACCTGCATGGAAAGAAAGTGTACTAGCCATCATGTTTTAGTTGCTGTCAAGGTTAATTAATGTTTCCTTTTGTAGGAAAGTTATAGAAATGTTCACCTACTAGGCTTAATAAATTATTCCCCTGTGTGCACCAGCACCATGATTTGTTTATATAAATTGGTTGCAAAGAATTGCTCAGTTGCTGCTGGTGTTTTGTAAACCAAGCCTGGTGTTTGAATGTATGCAATTATTGTTGCTCTGTGTACCACAATGTTTGTTTTGTTTCACTTTTAATTTGTTCTTGACATGTAATGTTTCAATGTGTAAAATTTTCCAAATATTACCCTTGGTCTGATTCATGTAATAATGTGACTATATTGCTAAAAAATGAAATTGATATACCAAATAAATGCTCAAGACCATACAATTCATTTAATGGTCTTCAGCCTGTTAAATAACCTTAACAGCAACTAAAATGTGACGGCTAGTACACTTTTTTCCTGTTTGATAAGTAAGGCCTTGTCTATCGGCCCTGGGCCAAACCCCTTTCTTGCTATTGCACTTTCAGAAAGTGGGCATTTCTCTGAACTTAGCTGTTTGCGTGCCTTCCAGCCAGTCTCCAATACACATCTGGGTTTGGGTGATAGCTTTGCTCTGTACATTCCCTCTAGAAAGCCACAAACAGAGGACACTCAGCTGCATTTGCATTCATCTGCAAACTGATGGGTCTTCCTGGGCAAAGCGAAGTGGAGGGACTGACACTCATACTTCAATAGGTAGTCTTCTGCCCTCACACAAAGCACTGATCAACCCCCCAGAGTTAGCTTGGCAGACAGGACAGGGCTGAAAGGGAACCTGTGCACTTCAAAGGTGGTGCTTCGAAGTCACCTCCACATCAAAAGCACTTTTGGGTATAAGTACTGGGTGTCTGACCCATTTTTAAGCAGACACTTTTTGGACCTGTAACCAGACATCGCTGAATCTACATCTGCACATTGTCAGGGAGACTGCTGTGGCTGTGTTGGGAAATAGTGAAGATTCTTTACCTGTTTCTTTTTTTCTGCATTCCCGAAGTACATACTTGTAATGGGCGGAGCGAAGGTGTGGTTAAAACGCTGTTGCTTCCTTCGAGTCAGCGCTTGGTTTCTGACCCGGTCCTGTGACCTGGAAGGTTTCTCCGTGTGCTTCCGGATTCGTTTTTGGTTTCCTGTTCATCCCGTGTTGCCTGACTTCCGGGTATGGAGTAGTTGCAAGACGCCTCGTTTTTCTGCTGGGACACTGGACCTGTGTTGCGATTTGCCGGCGTTGTCCAAGGACTGGAAAAGACTGAAAGTATTCATTTTCTTGTTCCTATATTGTTTTTGTGGTTCCGTATTTAACCCGTATTGGGACCACGTGTAACCGCCACTGTAGGGGATCCTATATGCGGTAGAATCATCCGGCAGGGTAACACGGCTGCGTTCTTGCTAGGAGATTCTTGTTTTGTCTTTTCCCCTTTTGTTCTAGTTTCATGAACAACGTTGTGGAGTTAGTTTTTCCGGCACTGTACTATATTTGTGGCATATGCGGGTGCACCCGATTTACCTTCACGTGTTGAAATAATAGAAGGGTTTTTTTTTGTCCTGCCTCATTTTGGCGTATTTTCCCCTTCTTTCCCTGTTGTTTGTTTTTTGGTACAAATCTGAGGAGGTGTGATTTCTTTTCCCTTTTTTGGATTTCAATTTGGATTACATGGACTATACAAAGGATATTTCAAATGAGAAAACCCACACTGATACTTGAGAGGACCTAATACAAGTTTGTTTGTAAAGATACAGAAAAGCAGTTGGCTCCTTTTTAGTCGGGTAAGAGAGTATCTCATGATTACCCAACAAGTTACGCCTAACCAAGCACGTATGTAGATGGATGCATGGCATTAATCTATGTCTTCTTCTTTCTTCTATCCTTCTACAGGTGTTTGGGGTCCATTAGTCTCTGATCGTTGGTCCAAGGAAAAGCAAACAGTGTTGTTTTTGTTTCCCACCTTCTTCCATGGTACATGTCTGCCATCACTATACCTATAGGTGGTGTTTGGCGACAGGTGCTAGGGGAGAGGAGTGGGACTTATCATCGCTCCCGCAGTTTTGGCTGGTTGAGAACTGCTAACAGGACAGGCTGCCTGGAGTAGCTGCCACTATGCTAACTGCTCTGCTGTATTGACCTGCTGCTTGTTGAGCTGCAGGAGGGCCTGCCACTTTGCTACCTGCTGGCCTGCTGCCTGCTACCTGCTGCTGTCCATTACTATAACTGTTCTTCCCAGGCTGCTTGGCTTGCCCTTGTTCAGGAGGTCTTAGGATCATCAAAAACCTCACTACTTCCTACAGCTGTTGGACCTTGCTGCCGGGTAGTCCAGCAGGGGAATTTGACAAGCTTTCAAGCCTGTTCGCCCATTCGCCTTTACGAGGAAGCCAAGCGCTTCCCCTTTGCCAAAAACTAAATGCTCCATTTAAATTCAAACGGAGCTGCATACGAAAGTCAAGTTGCCCTGGCTGTGCTGTGCCGATTTACATCACTGCGATGTTCACAGCTTCTGCAGTGACTCTCAGCGTGAGCCCCCCAACAGTGCCTTGTCTGGGTGAAAAGGGGCATATCCGAAGACACGCAGCTTGTCAGCCGTCTATGCCCACCTGAGCCGCACTGTGCGCTCTGCTCCAGCTGTTGCTGTTGAGAATCGAATGAGTCTGATGATGCAGGCCCTGCTCACGAGGCCCACCGACCACTCCTGCAACTAGGCTCATTCTGCAACTGATATACGGCGGGCTTTTCAGCCTCAACTAGCCCTCAAAGCTAAGGTACTGTGAGTTCCCAGACCCCTGAAGCCCCTGCCACTGACCCACGTAATACTGCAGGTGGCTAATTTCACTTACTGCATACTGGTCTTGAGGGGTCTGTACCTACCTGATACTTTAGAGACTTGTGGAGCATTGTTTTTCCCCATTTCGGTGCTTCGAGAGCATCTTCTCCGATCCCCAATCTGTGATCATTCCAATTGCACCAGAAATGTACTGTCAAGAACTTAACAGAAGCAAACGTGCTTCTGCCCGCGATGTTTACTTGGTGCATTTAATGAGATACTTTGAAACTGCATAACCTGAGAAATATTTAGGTGCTCTTTGCAGTTTGATCTTGTTTTGTTCAGAATATACTACGCTATTTTTCTGAACATGTGTGGAGCCTTTTTGTGGTGTATTCATTGTGTTACTGTGTGTGTATGTTACACAAATACTTTACACATTGCCACTCTTGATAAGCCTGCCTGCTTTGTGCCAAGCTCCCAGAGGTTGAGCACAGGTTATGTTAGTGTTGTATCTAGCTTACCCTGACTAGAGCGATGGACTCTGCCTGGACTGGGTGTATACCTTAGAAAACCAGAAAACCCAATTTCTACCAACCATTGAATTGGATTTTTATTCCTGTGTGAAAATAGTTGTTTAATTATTTTTCCAGGTTGTTCCACTCCAGAGATAAAGCTTTAGTAGTCTAACCCACACTGTGGTTTTCTACAGCTAGGTCTACCACAGTGAAAATAGTAATTGGCTAACGGACACTGTAAGAACATTTTAACTTTACATTTCTGCAAGTCCTACTTGTGAATACCATGCACCCTACCATGTGGGCTACAAGGCCTACATGGGGGGGACTTATCAATATTTAAAAGGGAGGTTTTAACAGGTTGAATTACAGTTTTACAGTCATGTTACAATAGTAGGCTTAAAGCCATGTTAGCACTGCCACTGTAGTGGATGGCACGATAGGTGCTGCAGTCCACTAGTGTCATTTACCTTCCAGGCCATGGGTACATTTTGTAGCATAACGAAGGGTCTTATAGACAGGTTAATATATGCGGATTAGTAGTGTGCCAATTTAGCCATGATGAAAGGGAGAGCACAGGTACTTTACTACAGGGTAGCAGGAGTAGAGTGCACATAGTTCTAAAGACAGCAAAAATCTAGTGTTCAGCAAAATGCAAAACACCCAGGTGACTACACATAAAAGGTGGATTACCGACATCTATGTATTACAACAGTGATAGCGCTCTAAAGTTGAGCTCCTTGAAAGGGTAATCCCTTGCCCCAATCCCTTGAGGTTGCCTATCATTTCAGAGAATATGAGCATGCTGGGCATTGGGAAAGACTTGTGAAGGTGTGCTATATCTCTTATCTTTAAGGTGGCCTTTCCTTAAACATTTTGCCTTCTTACCTCCTCTTTTTCCTGTGTCTTTTATTGGCCATAGAAATCTAAGCACTTTACCACTGCTGACCAGTGCTAACGTGCATGTGCTTCTACTCTAAACATGGTGACATTGGTGTATACATGATTGGCATATTTAGTTTGCTATAAGTCCCTTGTAAAGTGGTATACTGTATACCCAGGGCCTGTAATCTAAATGCTACTAGTAAGACTGCAGCACTGGTTGTGCCACCCAAACAAGTAACCTTTCAAACTTGTCTCAGGTCTGCCATTGCAAGGCTTGCATATGCAGTTTACTGCCACTTCATCGTGGTGTTTAAAACTACTTGACAAGCTTCAAACTCCCTTTTTAATATACATACTTCACCTCAAGGTAGGCCCTAGATAGCCCTAAGGGCAGGGTGCTAGGTAAATAAAGGGTAGGACATGTACTTTCAACTTAAATTAATTTTTCACTACTGTGAGGCCTACTCCTCTCATAGAGTATCATTGGGAACTCCGTAACACACTTTAAGGCTGTAATTCCTGATTAGAAAGGAGTAGCTGCATCATGTTTCATATCTTTGGAATGGTAATGATAAATCCTCTTTAATGGTAGAGTTGGACTTAACATTACAATTTTAGAAATGCCACTTTTAGAAAGTAGACAAGTCTCTGCTCTTACTGCTCCGTGTGCCTTGCAGCCTGCCTCCAATACATATCTGGTGTGGGTGACAGCTATAATGTGTGCATTCCCTCCAGACAGCAACAAACACAGGAAGGGTGGATGTGACAGAAAACTCATCTGCATTTATCTTCGTTCTGATTACCCCCATCTCATAGCCTGGAGCCAGGGCAGAGAAAAAAAGGATGTGTGTCCACTTCAAAGATCATTCTTTGAAGTCACCCCCACTTTAAAGACACAAGTGGATATAATCATTGGGACTCTGACCCTACCATGACTGTACACTACTGGGTCTATGAAGAACTCTGCCAGGAGTAAAGACTCTGGTACAAGGATTGACATTCTGCTTGCCTGCTGCTCTGGAAGAGCTATGTTTTTTCTTTACTGTGCTGCCCTGATGCCTGTTGATTTCTGGACAAGGACTGGCACATCTCACTTGAACCCAAAGTGACTTCACAGGCTTGCTGGGTTGCCCCTTGTTCTGAAGTCTCAGGGCCATCAAAAACTTCCTTCAACCCTGCAACAGCACCTGTACTCTGACACCTATGAGTCCTGCCCTGCCTTGTGGTGCCAAGCCAGTCCTGGGCCCTTGAAAGGTGACTTCTGCGGTACGGACCATCAACATTGATGCATTGACGACTTTGTGCCTATCGGAACCGGTGTATTGCCCTTTGACGCCAACGCAGAAGCTGATCAACAACATCGCTTTGACGAACGGTGCAGCTTGACGATGATGGACAGCGCAACTCGATGACGACGCAGGGCCTGCATCTCAAAGCGGTCCCTCCATGAAGCCTTCATCGCCTGCACCGATAGGAATCGACGTATCGAGTCTTCGTCATCGACACTTCCTTCACCCAAGGTTCTTTTTCAGTGGGAGCAGCATGTGCCAGCCTGCTCTCCATCCCGGTCAGCTTGAACTTTGGATTTATACCGGTCCAGCGCGACCTCAAGTAACCCCTAAGCGCTATTTACTTCTAAACACTACATTTTGATTTAATCTTTAAAAATTCTTAACTTCGGGTTCTACTTATTTTATTTTTTACTCATAAAAATATGATCTATTTTTCTAAACCTGTGTGAAATATTTTTGTGGTGTTTTCATTGTTTGTTTTGTGTGTTGTAAAAATACTTTACACATTACCATTTTAGATAAGCCTGACTTCTCTGTGCCAAGCTACCAGGGGGTGAGCACGGGTTATCTTGTAGGGTGTATCTAGCTTACCCTTACTAAAGTGGTGGTTCCTGCTTGGACATGGTGCGTACCTCTGCCAACCAGAAACCCCAGTTCTAACAAGGTGTACAATAACTACCCTTTGATGAAGATATCAAAACAAATGGGGCCTTCTTTTAATATAAATGTCCCCTGAGATTCATTTTATCAAAACACATAGCTCATATCCAAGAGACCTGACATTTACAGATGTATGAATGAGAAGTGAATTCTATGCAAGTGAATGCCCTAGTTAAGGCCTTTTACAGATGGTTCTCCACTTGTACTATGTGATGTACAAGCATAAGTAGGACTTGATTAACAACTAGGATGGAGACTATGACATTTAACATTCTTTTGCAAGAAGTCAATAAGCACACTAGGTTTCAACTGGGTATCACACCATCTATATTGAGAGGTCTCTGTGGACATCTTTCTTTGAGAACATTCCTAATCTATCATTAGAAGTTATTGCTGCTTTACCTACACATGAATGGATTAAAAATGGAAGGTTAGACTCAATTGCCTTATTGCATATAAGATTTAGACACAGTGAATATCTTTCCAGTAATTGATTATACATGACCAACTGCAAATGAGTCTTTAAATGAACATTGACCAACCCTTTGCTTCGACAGCTAGGAAATGCAACACTACCTTGTGGGTGGTAGAGGTCCCTAAACACTGATCCGCTCTTGGTAGAGACATTTGGTGATTACTGTTCTCTTCACTCAGCCCCCTCATCAATCAATCAATCAATCAATCAATCAATCAATCAATCAATCATATCATTTGTAAAGCGTACTACTCACCCATGAGGGTCTCAAGGCGCTGGGGTGGGGAATGCTGCTACTGCTCGAAAAGCCAGGTCTTGAGGCATTTTCTGAAGGTCAGCAGGTCTTGGGTCTGCCATAGGTGGATGGGGAGGGTGTTCCATGTCTTGCCGGCAAGGTGGGAGAAAGATCTGCCGCCGGAGGTCACTCTTCGGAAGCGGGGGACTGTGGGAAGGGCGAGGTCGGCGGGGTGGAGCTGGGGGTGTAAAAGCTGAGTCGTCTGTTGAGGTACGTTGGTCGGGTGTTGTGGAGTGCCTTGTGTGCATGGGTGAGGAGCTTGAAGGTTATCCTCTTGTTGACCGGGAGCCAGTGCAGGTCTCTCAGGTGGGTTCTGATGTGGCTGCGGTGGCGTGCAGAGGAGTTCTGGATGCATTGGAGCTGTCTCAGGAGTTTGGCCGAGGCTCCTGCATAGAGGGCATTTCTGTAATCCAACCTGCTGCTGACAAGGGCCTGGGTGACCGCTCTTATCGTTTCAGTAGGGTTTCACTTGTAGATCCTGTGGAGCATGCGGAGGGTGTTAAAGCAGGAGGAGGAGACGACGTTGACCTGCTTAGTCATGGAGAGGGTGGAATAGAGGATGACCCCTAGGTTGCGTGCGTGGTCGGTGGGTGTTGGAGAGATTCCCAGTGTGGTCGACCACCAGGCGTCATCCCAGGCCGAAGGGGTGGATCCGAGCATGAGGACCTCCGTCTTGTCCGAGTTCCTCATCCATTCAGCGACGGCCTTCATTCCTTCGTGAAGGTTGGTTTTGGTGGTGTGGGGTTCCTTGGTGAGGGAGAGGATCAGCTGGGTGTCATCGGCGTAGGAGATGATGTTGAGGTTGTGCCGACGGGAGATGTGGGCGAGCGGTGCCATGAAGATGTTAAACAGAGTTCGGCTGAGGGAGGAGCCCTGGGGTACGCCGCAGATAAGCTCGGTGGCTTCGGAGCAGAATGGGGGAAGGCGGACACTCTGTGTTCTGCCAGAGAGGAAGGAGTTGGTCCAGTTCAGGGCCTTCTCTTGGATCCTGGCGTTGTGGAGGCATGTTCGTAGTGTGTGGTGGCAGACCGTGTCGAAGGCGGCTGACAGGTCCAGGAGGATGGGGGCCGCCATTTCTCCGTTGTCCAGCAGGGACTTGATGTCATCGGTGGCGGCGATGAGGGCAGTCTCGGTGCTGTGGTTGCTGCGGAACCCGAACTGGGGAGGGTCCAGGATGTTGTTCTCCTCAAATTAGCGGGTCAGTTGTTAGTTGACGGTCTTCTCGATGACCTTTGCCGCGAACGGGAGCTGGGAGATGGGCCGGAAGTTCTTGAGGTCCTTGGGGTCCGCCTTGGGTTTCTTGAGTAAGGCATTGATCTCGGCGTGTTTCCAGCTCTCTGGGAAGGTTGCTGTCTCGAAGGAGGTGTTGATGACTTTCCAGAGATGGGGTGCGATGGATGTGCTGGCTTTGTTGAAAATGTGGTGTGGGCATGGGTCTGACGGAGATCCGGAGTGGATGGTGTTCATGATCTTGATGGAGTCATCGTCGTTGATGTTGGTCCAGGAGAGCAGGCGGTTGGTGCGGATGGTGGTCGTGGGGGCAGAGGTCTCAGTGGTTGTCGGGCGGTCATGGCGTTCAAGCTGTAGTGGATGTCTGCGATCTTGCGGTGGAACGAGGTGGCCAGCGAGTCGCACTGGTCTACCGAGGGTGGGACGTCGTTTGTGTTGGAGCCAGGGTTGGAGAGTTCCTTCATGATGTTGAAGAGCTCTTTGCTGGGTATGCACCTGTTACAACGCATTCGTTACTCCGCACTACCATTACAACGCGACTTTTATAACGCATACCATTACAACGCATTGCGCTGGGGGGCGCTATAGGATAGGGAATGGTATAATTTACTATCCAACACCTTCCCTAGGGTCCACGGGGACTGGAGTTAGAATAGTAAATTATACTTACCACTATCCAGCACCCCAAAGCGCTATGCGTTGTAATGGTATGCGTTGTAATGGTCGCGTTGTAATGGTAGGTAGTTGTAACGGTATGCGGAGTAACGTCATACATCCCTTTGCTGTTGTGCGCGTTGTTGTCTGGGCAGTTTTTGAAGGAGGCCCTTTTGGCGGATCTGATGAGGTGATGGTGTCTGCAGGTGACGTTCTTGTGGGCTGCGTGGCTGTCCGGTGTTCGTTCACGGAGCCAGATCTTCTTCAGCTTTCGGCAGGTTTGCTTTGAGGCCCGGAGGTCTTCAGTGAACCAGCTGGCTTTCTTGTTGGTGTGACTGTTGGAGGGTTTCTTGATCGGGCGAGGGTGTTGGCGCAGTCATGGATCCACTGTCTGAGGTTGCGGACGGCGGTGTCGAGGTCGGTGGGGTCGGTGGGTGGACTGTGGGAGAGGGTGGAGGTTAGCTGGTCTTTGGTGAATTTGCTCCAGCAGCGGCGAGGTATCTGTTGGGTGCGGTGGTGCGTGGTAGGTTTCTTGAAGGTGAAGCGGATGCAGCGATGGGCGGTCCAGTGGAGTTCGGTGGTATGGTTGAAGGAGACGTGGGGGCTTGCGGAGAAGATGGTGTCAAGCGTGTGACCGGCGGAGTGGGTGGGTGTTGTGACGAGTTGTCTGAGTCCGAGGTTGGCTAGGTTGTCGATCAGGTTGGTAGAGATGGTGTCGTTATTGTTCTTGAGGTGGAAGTACAGGTCCCCGAGGAGGATGCAGTCTGTGGAGGAGATGGCGTGTGTGCTGATGAAGTTGGCGATGGAGTCGCTGAACTGTGGTCGGGTTTCGGGGGGTCTGTAGAGGATGGTTCCTCTGAGGGTGGTGTTGGGGTTGGTGTGGATCTGGAAATGCAGGTGTTCGGCAGTGCTGAGAGTGTCGTCGGTGTTGGTCGAGACTCTAAGAGTTTTACTGTGGACAATGGCGATTCCTCCTCCTGCTCCATTGGTGCAGTCCCTGCAGGTGATCTTCTACCCTTCCGGGAAGGCTATGGCTATGTCGGGTGCCGAGGCGGGGTTTAGCCAGGGCTCCGTCAGGAAGGCGACGTCTAGGGAGGTTGAGTCGAGTAGGTCCCAGAGTTCAACGGTGTGTTTGCGGTCAGAGCGGGTGTTGAAAAGGATGCATCTGAGGTGGTTGGGTTCTTTCCTGGTCAGCAGCATGGTGGGGCTGATGCTTGTGAAGCTGCAGTTCCGGCAGGTGAAAGCTCCGTGGATGCGCTTTGGGGTGGCCAGGAAGCAGGTGTGTGATCGTCCGGTGTTGAGTGTGTGGAGGGTTCTGGCATCGTAGTGGTGTCGGGCGTCATGGTGTTCGCAGGGTCCAGCGTTCCTGGCGCTGGGCGGGGTCCAGGCGCAAACGGGCGCAGACGGGCTTGCCTTAGGCACGCCAGCAGCACGCCAGCAGCACGCCCGCTGCGCGCGTCCGCTGCGCGGCCTCCATATGAGGGGATGTGGGAGGGAGGAGCAGCTGGGAGGTGGGAGCGGGGCGGCGAATGGGATAGCAAGGGGTCGGGCCGCAGGGAAGCAGCGGCGGAAAAAACGGGTGGGGGCCATGGGAGAACTGGGCACAGGAAGGAAAAACAAGTTTAGGCAAGAAAACAAGTAGAGGCACAGAGGAATAAAAACAAGTCTGGGCAAGAAAGCAAGTACAGGCACAGGGAAATAAAAACAAGTCTGGGCAAGAAAGCAAGTTAGGCACAGGGGAAAAATACAAGATTAGGCAAAAACAATGCAGGCTGAGCCGTGCAGCAGCGTGGGGAGCGACCTCCCTGCGAGCAGTCATGCCTGCTTCATCCATATTGCACTGCTTCTGTCATTATGCCAAATTCCTTTTCATTACTTCCTGCAGTATTCCTTGAAGATCAACTTGACTTCTGATATAGATTACATTCTTGCAAATTCAAACAACTGTCTGGAAATATGTGGAATAAACAGGATTACCAGATTTAAAAAGAATGTGTAATCAGTGTCATTTTAGTATTTCTAGTTTTTACGCTAGCTAGCGCACAGAGGAAATCGGTCTCTGGTATTCTGCTGATTCACTAAATTACACTGTTTCCACTAAGTTTTACCCTAATTGGATACGTTTTAAATGTCATACATACAACAGGAGCCAGGGGGGAATAGGGAATCAGATCGCCCCCGACTCAAACAGTCAAAAACACTATAAGATCTGAGCCCCAATGAACAGAACATTTAGTTTTGCGGACACACAGGGAGCTCTCACTGAGCACCTTCCAAGCTTCCCTTGCAAAGCCAGCTAATTGCAAAAGGCCTGCTGGTCCGTGCTGTTCAATTTAAAACAAACATCATTAACCACAGCATATGACTACAGCCCGTAAAGACTTCAAAAAAACTCACATTTGTGTATATTACAAAATAGAAAAAGTCAAAAAATGGGAGAGAAGGCCTGTGAGCACCTCACGTAGCAAACCAAGTGAGCTGCTGAATGGTGCTTGCCAGTATGCCTATGTTATCATCATAGGTTGCCCACATGGCCAAAGAAAGAAAAGAACAGAAATTGTGTGCTTAGACTTCCTCAGATGTGAGAAATTGTGCAAAGTATAAATCAAAAAAACGATGGGGTACCACTCACATGCAATACTTCCTTTATTAAATGCAGCGGGACGAGGCACAGCATGTGGTCGAGTTAGTGATCCATGACCTTTTGGCATGGGTATCGCCATTGAAGAGGGTTGCAGGTACAAGGGACTACAGCAACTACTCAATATGGTGCAGTAAAGATTAGAGGTGAAGACTGTTTTCCCCAACGCCCCTACGAAGTTGCCTAGAGATTATTGGTAGCGAAACATGGTGGCCTTTCGTGGGTGAAAGTGGCCATATGCATGCCTGTGTTTTAACTTGAGGACACTCGCAGCATTTAATAAAGGAAGTCTTACATGTAAGTGGTACACCATTTTAATTGTGAGAACAGTTTCTCGTGTTTACGGTCGGGGTCCGGTCGACACTGAGTGAGCTACACAGACTCAGTGTTGGTTAGCACATTTTTTTTTAGGTCTCGCCTACAGCATCAATGCTTGTTTGGCGAGATTATAGGAAGGCTTTCAAAAGTCCACCCAAACTGAGGATCGGGTACAGTGCATGTGACCCGAACGCTTGCACATAGCACAGAGCCACAGCATCAGACTTCAAAGCAATGGAATCCGCTCCCCCCCCCCGCCACGCAAGGCCGAGAGCTTCAAAGGAAGCCTCTCCCCCGCCCCACCACGCAATGCGGCTCCCCGCCCCCACCACGCAATACCGAGAGCTTGGGCCTGTTGTGCTAGTAACCTAGTTAAACTAGGCAGACCTGCTTGGTTGTTGAATCCGCCTAGGTACAGACTAGTTTTGTGAACACTGTCCTTAAATCGGCTTTCAAATAAGTTAATACTTTACGATCTGTGAACACATAAGGCACGTCCTTCAACATGTTGCTTGTTACACCAAATCCGATTCTTATATGACCACATCTGAACCCTCCTTTTATCAGCACTGTGGGCCTCTTGCACCAAACCTCAGAAAGTTCGTACATGTTTTTGAGCTGCAAGCGAACGCTATTATATCCGACTCTAAAAAATTCCGACCCAAGATGGCAGCTAAGCAGAGCACAAAAACAAAGTATTTTCTGTGGTCAACATTGTGGTACATTTCACCAATAGGAAGAGGCGTTAGTTGGAGGTCATGTTACACATTTCTTGAGTGGCTATACATAGTTCGGAGGCCCTTGTGGGTAATACAAACTGTGTTCAGACCGTCAGGCGCAGGCACACTCCGCCTCTTCCGTCTTTCTTGTTTGATTTATACTTTGCACAATTTCTCACCTCTGAGGAAGTCTAAGCACACAATTTCTGTTCTTTTCTTTCTTTGGCCATGTGAGCAACCTATGATGATAACGTAGGCATACTGGCAAGTACCATCCAGCAGCTCCCTTGGTTTGCATACGTGAGGTGCTCACTGGCCTTCTCTCACATTTTTTTACTTTATTTACTTTTTTAATTTGTAATATTCACAAATGTGAGTTTTTTTAAGTCTTTAAAGGCTGTAGTCATATGCTGTGGTTAATGATGTTTGTTTTAAATTGAACAGCATGGGCCAGCAGGCCTTTTGCAATAAGCTGGCTTTGCAAGGGAAGTTTAGAAGGTGCTCAGTGAGAGCTCCCTGTGTGTCCGCAAAACTAAATGTTCTGTTCATTGGGGGTCAGATCTAATAAGTTTTAAATGCCGCCAAAATATTCCAGATCTGACATCGGAATAGTAAATACATCTCCTGGATTATTTTAACCCCTTTGGTGCTAAGGCAATTCCCACTTTTACTCTAATTTCCATTGAAATTACATGGTCAGCTTGGCTGCAGTGCATGACGAGCTGACCTTGTCATGAGCATTGAAGGTGTTAAGGAAAGTTGCACTTTTCCAGCATATTCTAGGACTGGAGCTAGAATAGTAAATTAATTGTCCTAGTGTCCACAAAACGTCTGATGCCTTCAGGTGGTGCAAATGAAGGTGAGAAGCTCAAAACAGCTGTGATTTTGCACTTCAGACTATGATCTATGTTCTGTTTGCTTGCCTGATTCTCACTATACAACGATGGAAGTTGTTGAAAATAATGTTTTTTTTTAACTACAGTACTATATTGAATAGATATAATGTTTCATGCAATCCTTATTCTCTATATGCACTTTTTGAAACGTTTTTATTACTGTGAACATATTTTGGAATTTTCAGAGGCATGGTTGGGGTGCAGTACACAAATAAACAACAGGCGGTTGGACTATAATCCATCAAAGATAGACCATCTATGAGCTACGGTCCTTGCCAGTACCCCTAAGACGTTTGAGTTAGGCATTTGGAGTAGGTTTTTCTTAGATGGGATGCGAATTTGGTGATAAACTGACAGAGAAAAAAATAGACAGGTGCAAGGCAATGTCACGATAAATACGGGTTTCGTACCTTGACGAAATAACTATTCTGTGAATCCAGTGTTTGTGAAAATTCTAGAGAACCCTGTGAAGAGAAAGAGAAAAAAATCACAATTAATATTGAAAAGCAGAATTATGTATGTCGAGTAAATGCGTGCAATGCTATAAACCTATGGTTCTAAACTAATTCTCAATAAAAGAATGCAAAGTGAAATCAGGTTACACTGCAGAACAGAAATATTTAAAATTCACATTGCAGTTAGGTATATATAATCTCTTAAAAACACATTATCCACTAAAACGGGACAGGAACACGTTTTATGGACATCATGGTTTGCCTTGTTTGGCTGTAGCCTTTTTTTTTTTTGCAGTTTTATATAGCGAGAAGTTGACCAGAAAGTATTAGTGCGCCTTACATGAGCACTAGTTGCATTACAGATGGACTTGCGTGTCCCGACACCATTGCGGAAATGGGAACAACCGACCTCGATGGAGGAGTGTGTTCATCCCTGCACCCTATGGCAGGAGGTGCAGGGATCAACAAGGGGGCACCTATTGTGCCCCATCGGCCCCAACCAGAGGTTGAAAACAGAAGGGGGCCCAAGGGCCCCCAATCATGCTTTCCGACAGGGTTTCCATGTCGGAAAGGCCGGCATGTAAACCCTGCCAGAAACCGTGCATCATATTTCAGAAGGCGGAAACCTTTTCCACTAAAGTGACGCTAACCAGCGCAAAATTTATTTTTTGGGCCTTTTACTTTCCAGCGCAAAACTTGCAGTGCTGGAAAGCACCCTCAGAGTAGCGCAAAGGAGAACAAAGCAGCGTGAAGCACTGCTTTACTTTACTTACAGCTAGATTCATGAAGCCAAATTGTGCTCGCAATAGCTGCGAATTCGCAATTGCGAGCGCAATTTGATGGAAAGGAATTCAAGAAACAGAAAATACCAAAATTGCGTATTCGCAAAATAAAAATTGCGAGTTCGCAATTAAATTCGCAGATTCCTGGAGGAAGGGCATTTGCGAATCTGAAATAGCGAAAATCCATGGATTCTGCGAATTCAATTGCGAACTCGCAAATCAGTCGCAATCGGCATTCATGAAAAATCGCTAAAAGCGAAAAACGATAAAATCGCTTATAGCGACGCGCAAATTAGGAAGAACTCAAATCAGGTGGTAACCAGTAGCGAAAAAAAAAAATATTTTGAAAAACTGTTAGGTTAGTCCCAACAGGTGCAGGGTTGACCAAACACATTTAAGGACATGCAGCTGGAGCCTGGGGATTCCCACAATGCCTGGACTCTACATGCTGGTGAGGCGGCGTAGGCTGCAGCGAGCTGCACGCAACAGACGGAGGATACAGGACCGGATTTTCCGCCAGCGGGTCACTATTCTGGGCCAAACCAGGGAGCAAATCTATGCCAAGTACCGCCTGAGTGGGGCTATGATTATCAAGCTCATCCGGGACCTAGACCCACTGATGCAGCACCCTACAAGGAGGACCAATGCCGTGCCCACACATGTGCAGGTATTGTGCTGCCTGCACGTCCTGGCCTCCGGAAGCTTCCAGGGAATGGTCGCTGTTGCAGGGGGGATATCCCAGCCCACCATGTCCCGCTGCCTAAGTAGTTTCCTGGAGGCAATGCTGACCCGGCTACACCACTATATATCATTCCCCACCAGCCAACAGGACCTCAATGAAACCAAGTTGCAATTTTACAATGTAGCGCAATTCCCACACGTCATTGGATGTATTGACTGTACACACATTGAGGTACTGGGTTTTTAAGAACCGGCACAGACACCGGTAACCCAGCGGTGTCAGGGAATACACACCCAGAGACCTCGGGTTCTTCCTGATCCAGACCACAGAAACTCAGAGTCTTCTAGGTGAAGTCAAAGATTAGTTTATTGGCTGCAACCAAGGTAACAAGTGTCCTAGAAGTACGACATATGGAAGTATATTCTCAGGAGACTGCCCGCCTTTACAAAGTCAGGCTTCTCTTCTTATACACAATTTTAGGCTTCAGGCAAAACATTCTTGGTTGTAAAGTAAATCGTTAACATATTTCTAGTACAAAGAAAAAGCAGAGTCATGATGACATGTCCATATTTCACTTCGTGCTGCCTACAACAAATCATTTGGCAAGGCCCAACATTTCATCAGATATCACTGGACCCCTAATAAAAACGGGCACCTCCCCACCATAAAGTAAGTGAAGCAAAAGAGTGGAGATAGATGTGAGCGAGATATGGCAGGTGTGCGCGCTGAAATGGTTTTATGGTTTGTTGAGCCTAGATGCTATCTTGCTTGGCCACTGGGAGGGGAACTGACTTAACGAGTTCGGCCTGGGGCAATGGTTCCAACCTGCACAGGTCATGGAAAAGTCGATTAAGGAGTATGTGTCCTTGTGGAATCGAATTCAGCTGGATTAAGGCCTATGTAAAGGGCAACACATAAATGGAAGCCAAGGGTTTAGAACGCAAATGACGATTTTGGGGTGAAATCGTCACTCGAATGTGCTGAAAATATATGTACATGATGTACTCGTCATTCTCGGTCTTTTGATACCAAATTCGTCATGTTCCGACGAAGTTTTAGTTCTCGAGTCCAGAACGATTACACGGACCCAGATTTCCAGAGCCACAATCCCTCCTTTTGCCCTTACAAAGGCAATTAATCTATCCTCATGTTAGTCTGAGTCCAGGTCTATATTCCTAAAGTCATTGAGATGTTGCTGTAACATCATTCTAGTACTTAGTTCATCTTTTGACACAGGCTTCCTTACACATGATGTAACACAGAGGCCACATATTGCAGGAGCACACTGTATGCACAGACAGAACAGGAAGAGAATGGCTAAGACCATCCCAATGACCATCAGAATTTTCCATCCCCAGGCAGATATCAGTTCCCAGAACCATCCCATTAACGACCAATCTCCTTTATCCACATGAATAGATTCGGAAATCTTATGTAGTTTGGAGATGGCCCTGTACACTGTTGGAGCATTATCTGGGATGAAAATGCAACAACTAGACTGGATCAATTTGCATACTCCACCTCGGTCTGCAAGTATAACATCCAAAGCGACCCGGTTCTGAAGGGTCATAAATCGATCCGACTGGAGCTCAGCGGTTAAGTTACTAAGGGCACCAGCAGTTTCAGTCACGGTGGACTCAACTACCCTTGTTAATTGCCTTATGTTTCTGCTGTTAGCCATGGATCCCCAGAACGGCAGAAAACCCTTTGCAAAGTCCCCAAATTCTTGACCTGCAGTGTCTTCTTTACTCAAAACACCTCTAACTACCCTTGTCCGGTGGTAATCCGCTGCTGCTGTGTAGGTGGGAGGCAACAGGAATGAAACAAAACATGAGCCCGAGAAGTCAGGGGGCAACCATGTGTAGGCTCTATCATGGCAGATGAAATAAGTGCCCTTAGCGGCTAAAAACGCAGGGGAAGTCTGAGATCCAAAAACATACGTTTCTGTACAGGTACTCTTTCCTAGCTGAGCTCTGGGATTCTTGCCAACACCTTGCAGACACAGGTGACCCTGATGGGGTACGATCCAGATAGGGGACGATCTTTTGGCTTGCTGTTTCTCACTTAAAGTAGTGCCATATCCGGTCACGTTCCAACCTACATATGCAAGTATCTCATCATCCGGAGTATCTTCATAAGAAGTTACTTCCTTGATCATGTCAACTATACCTTTGACTAGGGCGCTAGTCTTGAGGTTGTCTTTTACAGAACTTAGGGGTTGGACTTCTCGTGCATATATGAACATTGTCCTATATGCCCATACTGACCCATTGTGACTAAATGGCAGGACCAAATAGGGGATACCTTTATCCGTTGTGTGAGGCATGAGACCGCACACCCAACAGTTTGTTGTGTTTATTACAAGTTGGTGTTGGTGTAATAACTGAACAAAGGAGTTATTAACGAACTCTAATCTCCTATTTGATTCGTGGTCAGGCAGAGGGTGGAAAGAATGAGAGGAAACAGTAGGAGGAGGTATGGGTGATGCAGTGGGCGCAAATGTTACATGGAAAGACAATAAAACATAACTTATCAAAAAGATCATTACGCTGGATAGCATAAAAATACACAATATTATAAAACTTTTCTTTGTCATCGTGTTACACAGTCTCTGCTTAAAGTTCATTTGTTTGGCAGGTCTCTCCACATCAGGAAACTCCATCCTCTCTAAGGTGCTGCCCGCGGTGGGAGGTTGATTCTGCTAAAGGATGCTTCCGTCAGTCTAGGGCAACTCCCTTGGACCAACCAGAACTACCGACCTAACGTCGTCAGCTGCACCCAAAAGACTTTAATCAACCGCGGCCCTAGCAGCGGAACCCGGATGGCGGTTCGAAAAACCAAAAATAAGCAAGTTTCCTAAATGGGAGAGCTGTACTTTCAAAAAGAGTACTTGGGAGGAAAAAAAGATATATTTATTTGTCCATAGGTCTTGGTCTCAAATCATAAAAAGGAATCACTTTATTAGTTTGTTTTTCGCGGTGATAAATTGTAGCGTCTTTTTCCTGGTACTGTCTGGTCCTGAAACAGGAGTTCAGGCTCCAAAAAGTTCAATCGCTCTGATGGTGGCACAGTCTCTTGTAAAATGTCCTCGCTTTCACATTCAGGGTTAGTTTCTTTTACACGGTCATCGCTGACAGGTATGACACGTGGCACAGTTGTAAGCTCTGAGTCAGTGACACCCTTCTGGACCCACTGGTCATGTGGCGGAGGTGAAGGGATTCTTTTGCAGTGGACCCCGTGGATCCAGTTGGCCTTCCCCTCCACTCGAACGGCTGACCTCGTGGAAAGAAGGACGAGGTGTGGCCCGGTCCACCTGGGCTGGTCGTTCTTTGTTCTCTGGAAGTTTTTCACGAGGATCCAGGAACCAGGGACAATGGAGTGACCTGGAGTCTCAGAGACCGGAGGCAGGGTGTTGTGGACCTGTTAATGCAAAACACGCAATTTAGCCGTCAGTTCATACAAGTAATCAAGCAAAATAGGGTGTTCTAGCTCGCTGAACTTCGTGGGTCTAGGCACTCCCCATATGTTGGCTGGCCGGCCAAAGACAATTTCATAAGGGCTGAGTTTCACTCGTGAATGCACAGTCATTCTGGTGGATAGGAGTGCTAAGGGTAGAGCGTCAGGCCATTTAAGACCTGTGCTCGCTTGGATTTTGGCCAATTTAAGTTTTAAAGTGCCATTGTAACATTCTACTAATCCAGCTGATTGGGGGTGATTTGCAGCGTGGAACTTCTGCCTAATGCCTAGCCCTTCACACACTCTTTTCATCACACGACCCACAAATTAACTTCCGTTGTCAGACCAGACCATTCTAGGCATTCCAAACCTGGGGAAGTACTCTTTTACAAGGGCTTTTGCTGTGGACAAGGCAGTATTGTCTTTTAGGGGATAGGCTTCTACCCATCTTGAGAAAGCACAAACAACAACGAGCACGTATTTAAAGTTGTTGCACCTCTCCATGTGTATGAAATCTAGCTGCAAAACCTCGAACGGATACGTAGGCGGTGCAAAATGACTAGCTGGAGTTGGGGTTCCCCTACCAGGATTGTGCTTCAGACATACCATGCAATTCTTGACAACATTCTCTGCACACTTGGGAATCCCTGAATTCTTCCATACTGGGGCCAACAACTCGCAAATCCCTTTCACGCTGATATGAGCCATTCCATGAGCCATTGTAACCACTGCAAGCACATATGCATCGGGTAACAACCATCTCTGATGCTCTGTCAATTCAATCCAACAACCATTTGCATCCATTCTACCTGTACTCTCTCTCCACATGCTCAACTCTTCCTCTGTGGCCTCAGCTTGGATGGATTTCACACTCTCTATCGTGTCCTCACATATTCCAACATCACCATTCTATCTTTCAGGGCCTGCAACATACATTCGGCTCATCACATTCTTTGCCGTTTCTTTAGCGATCTCATCAGCAAATGCGTTCCCACGACCAACATCATCAGTCACCTTCTTGTGAGCACTACATTTCACAATCGCCATTTGCAGAGGCAAGGTCAGTGATTCAAGAAGCTCATTCACCAACTGACCATGCTGAATCTTAGCTCCATGCGAAGTCAGGAACCCACGTTCTCTCCATAATCGTCCGAAACTGTGAGCCACTCCAAACGCATACTGACTATCAGTGTAGACAGTCACTCTCATTCCTTTAGACAATACACATGCTCTCGTTAGTGCAACTAATTCTGCGGCTTGAGCTGAACCATGCGGTACTCGTGCAGTTTCGACAACTGTGTGCAAAGTTGTGACAGCATATGCTGCAGTCACGTTCCCATTTGGGAGCTTAAAGCATGAACCATCCACCCATAACGTACCATCACATTCAGCAAGAGGAGTGTCAAATAAATCCACTCTCCCTTTTGTCTCTTCCTCTGTTGTGAGGAAACAATCGTGCTGTTCTAAAGCATCTGATTCCTCTGCAATTGGTAACAACGTGGCTAGATTTAAGGTACTGCACCTTTTTATGTGCACATGGCTCGCTAGCAGCGTCAATTCGTAACTGGACAGTCGAGCACTAGTTAAGTGCTGTGTCTTGGTCCTATTTAACAATGTGTCTACTGCATGAGGGACCATCACGATTAGTGTATTATTCATTACTAGACCAGCAGACTGTCGAATAGAAACAGCTGCTGCTGCTGTGGCCCTTAAACAACTTGGCAATGCTTTAGCTACTAGATCCAAAGTTGACGAAAAATAGGCGCATGGCCGCTGTCTCCCTCCAAATAACTGAGTCAACACAGACAATGCACAGCCCTCCTTCTCGTGGACATACAATGTGAAAGGCTTACTGTAGTTGGGGGTACCTAACACAGGAGCCGAACATAATGCTGTGCGTAATTCGAGAAAACTTTTCTGACACTCTTCAGACCAAGGAATGGGATTGGCTGTATTTTTACATGTCAATGCCACCAAGGGTTTGGCCAATAACGAAAAATTTGGAATCCACTGTCTACAGTACGATGTAATGCCCAAGAAAGCACGCACTTCTCTCTGTGTTCTTGGCACACTCAATTTCGCTATTGCCTGAATTCTTTCTGGGGTCAGTTTCCTTCCCTCCTTCGATAAGAGGTGACCTAAGTAGGTCATTTCTTGTCGGCAATATTGAAGCTTGGAAAGTGACACCTTGTGATGCAGATCACACAGATGACGCAATAATGTCAACGTGGCCTTTTTACAAATTTTCTTCGTATCTGCAGCAATGAGCAAATCATCCACATATTGTACAAGAGTAGCACCTTTTGGTAAAACAATCGTGTCAAGCTGTGTTTTCAAAGCTTGACTGTATATTGAGGGGCTTTCACAGTAGCCTTGAGGAGCGCGTTTAAAGCGGAAGCTTCGACCTCCTAAACTGAAGGACAAAATATCCCTGCTCTCCTCAGCAATTGGGATGCTGAAGAAAGCATTCTTTAGGTCAATCACCGAAAACCATGAAGCAGAAGCTGGAATCATAGTCAATAATGTGGTAATGTCGGGGACAACTGGGAATTGTGGCACAACTATCTTATTTACTTCTCGAAGATCAATCACGAATCTGTACACAGGTGGCTGAGAAGGGTCAGTTCGTTTTAAAACAGGCAGAACAGGACTATTGCAAACGTTGCCTCGTGTTTCCTCAATCACATCCTTTTCAATCAATTCGTAAACGATCGCTAGCAAAGCTTTTTCACCCTCATTAGATATTTTGTATTGGGGAATTCGTGGCATTTTGACATTGGACTTCAATGTTACAACATATGGTGGAATTTCTAAAAGACCTACATCATTAGGACCAGTGGCCCAAAGAATATCTGGGAGAAGTGACAATTCTGCTGGAAGTGCATCTCTCGACAAATACATGGGAGAAACTACTTTCTTACCTAAAGTAAGTTGTACTCCTGAAGGAGAACAGTACAAAGTCGCATACAATCTTTTTAACAAATCCAATCCTAACAAATTTTCACCACAACCTGTCGTCAGAATAAGGGGTGCTTCGAGTTCACAAGGACCAACAGAAAGAGATAACGGGTCAGAGATCGGATTTCTAACTGGGGCGCCGGAAAAACCTACAGAAACGTTCATTTCGCCAGACAAAGGTGCGCCAGGGAGTTTGGAGTGCATAATAGAACTCTTTGTAGCACCAGTATCCAACAGAAAAGGTTCTGACACACCTGATGTAATCACCTCAACGTAAGGTCCACTCTGATCTACTGGAACTAAAACAACTCCCTCTCTTTGTCTATGGCTGTCCTAGTAACTATTACCTTCCCAATGCTCATCTTCTGTGTAATAATCATCGACGTAGTATTGAGCTGCCCTGTCAGATACGTTATTTTGCTGATCAAACCTGTTCATAGAGATTTGTGGTGGAAGGGGACGTGTGTTCTGAGGGGCGTTTCCACGCCCTCTACCTCTAGGTGCTTGCTGACTGCCACGACCCTTCACACCAGAAACTCCATTCGCACGTTGTAATAGAATAGGGCAATTATACTTGAAATGACCCTCTTGTTTGCAATATAAACACTGGTTGGGGCCTACAGATACACGGGGTTGAGTATACTCGAATCTTTGCGAGTTTCTCTGATACTGTTGAGGCTGCTGAAAAGTATTTTGGTAGTGATTCTGACCATTATTATTTTGATTACCACCACCACGTGGCGGATAGGCTTGCTGCAGCAAAACCTTCGTTTTTAGTTCTCTAGTTTTCTTTTCTACTCTATCTTTCTCATCTTTGTCTCTATTCTCGTAATATTGTGCAGTAGCCAATATCTGGGCTGAAGATGAGACTGCCCAAGAACTTTCTGAATCTTTTAATTTTTTACACAATTCTGGAAGCAGATTGTGCACGAATTTATCGACAAACAATCTCTGACCACCTTCTGTGGTCATATCTTGACCGCTGTGGTCAACGAATGTTTCTTCAAATCTGGTGAAGAAGTCTGAGACTGTTTCTTCCTTCTTCTGCTTGCATGCAGACAACTTATCCCAATTTACGCGTATTGCAGGCATTATCGTTTTCATGTAATCTACTATTTTACCAGGGAGTTCTGCTATCAAAGGCTCAGGCTTGGCACCACCAACTTGTCGGGCATCTGCAGCAGTAATATTAGCCCATGTGTCACCTAATTCCTGGTCATGATCTATATGACGAATTTTACCCCTTAAAGGCTGTGGAACAACATTTCCAAATAACATATCGATGTCGGCTAAATTCATTATACATGACCCAGCAGTTTGCGACAACTCTTTATAGTACCCTGCAGGATTTTTACGCGGATCGGGTAATGTTTGTTTGAGTGCTAAAACTTCAGCTCGCTTCCATGGGACATTTACCCATACACGCTGAAAGTGTGGCAGAATAGGTGGGACAGCAGTCGTGTCACCCTCTCTCCATTGTGGGGGAACTTCTCTCATAGGGTATTGTCGCGCCTTTTTCCTACTGGATGTATTATGCTCAGATTGTGACTCAGAACTGCTCCCCTTACTCCGATATGATAACAACATTTCAACTGCTTTCTCCACATCTGGACCTACAATCATACCTTCTCCGAACTTAAACCGTACACGACACATCTCTCGTGGGATGCATTCCTGATCATTGTCTTCTAAATCCTCGCAAAGGAAAACACACATTTGTTCGAAAACATATCTCTGTGTCGCTGCTTCCCATTGATGGAAGACTTCCATGACAGACTGTACATCATATTTTACAGTGTCCATGACCCATTTCCGTGCTAAACTATTCAGTGAATCTCTCTCTTGATAATCAGGTAGTTGACTTCGCAACTGTCTTCTTCCCATGTTAGGGGTCGTGGTAGGCGACCCGAAAAGAGGTAAAAGAAGGTTAGTAACAGTGCTGGCCATTTTCTGCCGAATGGGAGGTGAAACTGAAGGACAAACAGATGGAAAAAAGGGGTGAGATAAGGCAGGGGTAGAATAGCAGAAGAGGTATCAGGGGAAATAGAGGGGGCACTAGGCAAAATCGTAGAGGGAGCATTAGGCGACGTGAAAAATACAGTAGGCAAAATCGTAGAAAACACAGGTGAAACAGAAGTGGTCGGTGGGCCTGGAGGAGGCTGCACCAAAGAAGTAGGAGCCAGCTGAAGAACAGCTGGTGGGTGCTGTGGAGGAGCAGGAGGCGTAGTTTGCGCAACTAAAGGTTGCGGGGGTGCTGTGGCATTCTGCGCATAGGGGGGTGGTGAATTTAGTAAATGCGACATTAATGGGTCTTTTTCATGCTCTTTTGCTGCCTCTTGCTGAAGAGACGGCAAAACTGGATAACACTTATCTATTGCCATTTTACGTTGCCTGTGCAACTGCTCATTCATCTGCTCTTCTTCATTATCTTTAAACTGCACAGCAGCTTGTATTACTGAAAGTCCCCCTTCTCTCTTATTTTTCTTAGCTAATTTAATTTCTTTTTGTTTGGCTTCTTTACGCCATAAGCAGAAAGAGTCAAACATTGCCGGCCGGGCTTTCTTTTTAAAGAGTTTAACTTCGAGGTTGTCTAAGATTTCAGAATCAAAGCTACCATATTGGGGCCATTTTAGAACACCATCTTTCCTGGTGTATTTAATCCATACTTCGTTGTAGGTGATGGGGCCTACCCATGTTTCACATATAGCTCGTAAGTCGGAGTTCCAACTGGAGGAACCGGACATGAGTCCTCCAATCGGGAGTCCCTATTATTACCACCAAGACAAAACAAATTTCCAAGTCTAAGACTAGGCATCTTCGCTCTCTAGTCTAGTTCCAAACTTCAAAGGATTATCGATTACGATATTTCTCGTGAATACACGAGTCCTTCGGTTTTGGTGCTTGCAAGTACCAATACAAAACTTTGTATCCCAAAGATACCAAAACTAAGACCAACTAAGGACTGGGAGACGCTCCACTTATACTTAACTGAAATGTCGATGACGTCACCAGAAGACTCGTCTTAGTGTTTCGCTCTACCAAACTTCAAGGGTCCAAATCAGGGCGATAGCCAGGGCAGCAGTCCTTGTAGCCGTCGGGAAGCGGGGAACCTCGCAGCAAAGACCTTCGGACCACGTCGACATGCAGGGGTCGATGAGGTGGTTGGCCGCCCTCCTGAATTTCCACACGAAGCTCCTCACGATCTTCTGGCTGACTGGTACCACTGGAATCGCCCCAAACGTTGGGCGCCAGCTGAGGTACTGGGTTTTTAAGAACCGGCACAGACACCGGTAACCCAGCGGTGTCAGGGAATACACACCCAGAGACCTCGGGTTCTTCCTGATCCAGACCACAGAAATTCAGAGTCTTCTAGGTGAAGTCAAAGATCAGTTTATTGGCTGCAACCAAGGTAACAAGTGTCCTAGAAGTACGACATATGGAAGTATATTCTCAGGAGACTGCCCGCCTTTACAAAGTCAGGCTTCTCTTCTTATACACAATTTTAGGCTTCAGGCAAAACATTCTTGGTTGTAAAGTAAATCGTTAACATATTTCTAGTACAAAGAAAAAGCAGAGTCATGATGACATGTCCATATTTCACTTCGTGCTGCCTACAACAAATCATTTGGCAAGGCCCAACATTTCATCAGATATCACTGGACCCCTAATAAAAACGGGCACCTCCCCACCATAAAGTAAGTGAAGCAAAAGAGTGGAGATAGATGTGAGCGAGATATGGCAGGTGTGCGCGCTGAAATGGTTTTATGGTTTGTTGAGCCTAGATGCTATCTTGCTCGGCCACTGGGAGGGGAACTGACTTAACGAGTTCGGCCTGGGGCAATGGTTCCAACCTGCACAGGTCATGGAAAAGTCGATTAACGAGTATGTGTCCTTGTGGAATCGAATTCAGCTGGATTAAGGCCTATGTAAAGGGCAACACATAAATAGAAGCCAAGGGTTTAGAACGCAAATGACGATTTCGGGGTGAAATCGTCACTTGAATGTGCTGAAAATATATGTACATGATGTACTCGTCATTCTCGGTCTTTTGATACCAAATTCGTCATGTTCCGACGAAGTTTTAGTTCTCGAGTCCAGAACGATTACACAGACCCAGATTTCCAGAATCACAACATCCATATTTGCCCACCTGTTGAAACTGAGTACATGTACCGCAACAGGAAAAGCTACCACTCCCTCAACATCCAGATGGTGTGCAATGCAAAAACAATCATCACGGACATTGTGGCACAGTACCCGGGGAGCACACATGACTCCTTCATCTTCAGGCACAGCGGCATCCACACACGACTGGCCAGGGGAGACTTTGGGGAAGGACACCTACTAGGTAAGTACACATGCCCTGAAATTGTACACTGTGATCATGTAGCTGCGCAGAACAGGCACTCACCCTCTGCTCCTTTCATTCAGGTGACAGCGGCTATGCTCTCCGTGAGTACCTCCTCACCCCATACCTCAACCCTGCAACACCACAGCAACGGTGATTTAATGCATCACACATACGCACAAGGAATTGTATTGAGAGGACATTTGGCCTGTTGAAAAGCAGGTTCCGCATACTGCACAAGACAGGTGGGGCCATGAAATACGATCCTGAGGTCTGCTGCCACATCGTGGCCGTGTGTGCCATCCTTCACAACATTGCTACCAAGCGCAGGATCCCTGTTGACATATCTGGCAGTGAGTCGGAAGGGGACAACCAACCACCTGCTCATATGCGTCACGCACGTGGGGAGAATCCTGCTGAGGGACACAGGCGCCGTAGCGCAATCTGCATGAACCATTTCTAATGCACCCACTCCCCACACCCATTACTTGACTCATGCATGAGGACATTAATAATGACATGAGTCAGATTAAGGTAGTCAGAACATTTTAATTTGTTAAAGCACAATAAACTTGTCATTCTGCTAACTTGTATATAAATAACATATTGCGCCATATGTCTGTCCTCCAGGAGGGCATGCTTGTAACAGCAGCATGGCCACTCATGTCAATGCTCAATGCCGCCTCCGGGCAGATGCTCCCAGCCTCCTTTCCACATCTTCCTCCTGAGTAGGCCGTGAGGCAGCAGAGGGCCTGCTGCTGCGGCAGGGTGCTACCACCGGAGGGATGGACTGGCTTCTATGGCTGGATGTAGCCTCACTTGTGGCGTGGCCCCCCCCCCCCCGGCCATGGTTGGCAGCCTGCATGGCCTGGACTGCAGTGGCCACATGCTCCAGGGCTGTCGCAACGTCCTGGCAGCACTGGACCATTTGGACCTGCATTGCCAAGGAGCGTCGCGAGAGCTGGGAGGTAGCGTTACCTATTATAAAGTTCGACAGCGTGTACGCCGACAGGCGGGTCAGTAGTTGGCGGTGTCTGCGGCGATTGAGTGCCCGCTGCCTGTTAATGGCCTGTGTGTTGGCCTCCATAGCAGCTGTCATCCGCTCAGACATTACTGCAACATTTCGGGCGGTCTTGTCCAGTTGCAGGTGGATGGCCCCGAGATGACTTGCCTGTGTCTGATGCACATGGAGCATCCTGCGCTCGATGGATAGCCCACCTGCTTGTACATTTTGCCCCCTACCAGCACGGGAAATGTTTGTGCGCTGACCCCTCACCAGTCCGCTGGACTGGCTCATCACAGCCGCAGGGCGGCGGGTTGGTTGGCGAACTGGAGCTGGTGTAGCATGTCCCACTGGGGACTGTGTGACGGGCAGTGCTACAGCAGCGCGTGCTGGCACAGGGGTGACACTGGCCACAGGGGCAGGTGGTGTGGTGAGCGCTGGTGCGGCAGCTTGCACAGACGGTCCGGGCTGTGGGGAGAGATTTGTGTCTCCCTCTGTGTCCTCCGTGATGTCCATGACCAGGCCATCGCTGTCTGTGCTTGGGCGCCACCTGTGATGTAAAGTGGACGTTGATTAGTGACATGTTTCTTACACAGTTAGGCTTCCTACATGCATGCAGAGTACCATTCCCTGAGTCGCTACAGGATTGACTCTCACTAAACATGTCTGGCTTAATGGGTCAAGATGGTAATTGTGGTCAGACTACATGTCCCACAATGCAATAGCGCTTTAGTGGTGTGCTTTGGCTGCATGACTGGGGTTTGATATGGGAGGCTCAGGAGTCATGGACATTGTTAGGGGACAGGGGGTCGCAGTCGCATGGCACTTACCTGATGTGTCTTGTGTGGGTCGGGAGGAGTCAAGCTGTGTCACACCCACGTATGCCTGTGGATTTATTGTGTCCTCCACTCGGTCCTCTAGTGGTGTATTCGGTGGGACAGTGGGCTCCCCTCCACCTGTCGCCACACGCTCCCGCAGCCTCTCCGCTATCTTCTCCTTTGACCTCCCTCTGAGGTCATACCAGCATTTTTTAAGTTCATCCACGGAGTGCTGGGTCACCCCCACAAAGTTAACTTTTGCGCGGATGCGCAACGATAGCCGCCTCTTATCGGCCTCGGGCACCCTCCTCGAATCTTTGCCAAACAGGCGATTGTAGTCCTTGCAGACTCCTTCTATCAGGAACTCTAGCTCCTTCTCCGAAAATTTGATCTTTCTTTTGCACCCTCTAGCAGATCCAGCTGCAGCTTCCTCAGTCATGCTTGCCACTGGGGTGTATCCTGCACAACTCCTGTAGGCACACTGGAGGGGACCTCTGAATGTGATGCTTCCTGTACAGGCCCTCCCTGCTGAATGAGGGTGGAACCTGCCTTCTTCCTGGTTGTGATGTCATCACTGTGCTCAAAATGCGACTTCCCGTTTTTGCGATCTCGCACTTAGCGAGATCGCAATTTGCGATCTCGCTATTTGCGAGTTCGCAAATTCTACCCGGGTATCGGCCGAATATGCGAATATTTACCGATTTTCTGACACTCGCAATCGGCGATTGCGGCCGACTGCGATTCGCTTTTTTTTCGCGCAAATATTCATGAATGCCAATCTGCAATTCCTTAATTGCGATTCGCATGACTGGGGTTTGATATGGGAGGCTCAGGAGTCATGGACATTGTTAGGGGACAGGGGGTCGCAGTCGCATGGCACTTACCTGATGTGTCTTGTGTGGGTCGGGAGGAGTCAAGCTGTGTCACACCCACGTATGCCTGTGGATTTATTGTGTCCTCCACTCGGTCCTCTAGTGGTGTATTCGGTGGGACAGTGGGCTCCCCTCCACCTGTCGCCACACGCTCCCCCAGCCTCTCCGCTATCTTCTCCTTTGACCTCCCTCTGAGGTCATACCAGCGTTTTTTAAGTTCGTCCACGGAGTGCTGGGTCACCCCCACAAAGTTAACTTTTGCGCGGATGCGCAACGATAGCCGCCTCTTATCGGCCTCGGGCACCCTCCTCGAATCTTCAGGCGATTGTAGTCCTTGCAGACTCCTTCTATCAGGAACTCTAGCTCCTGCTCCGAAAATTTGATCTTTCTTTTGCGCCCTCTAGCAGATCCAGCTGCAGCTTCCTCAGTCATGCTTGCCACTGGGGTGTATCCTGCACAACTCCTGTAGGCACACTGGAGGGGACATCTGAATGTGATGCTTCCTGTACAGGCCCTCCCTGCTGAATGAGGGTGGAACCTGCCTTCTTCCTGGTTGTGATGTCATCACTGTGCTCAAAATGCGACTTCCCGTTTTTGCGATCTCGCACTTAGCGAGATCGCAATTTGCGATCTCGCTATTTGCGAGATCGCAAATTCTACCCGGGTATCGGCCGAATATGCGAATATTTACCGATTTTCTGACACTCGCAATCGGCGATTGCGGCCGACTGCGATTCGGTTTTTTTTCGCGCAAATATTCATGAATGCCAATCTGCAATTCCTTAATTGCGATTCGCTTTTTTTTCGCAATTTAGGATTCGCAGATTGGAACATTGATGAATCTAGCTGTTAGTGCCTAGGGGGCGTTACATGGTGGAACATGGGCGTTTCCATGCAACCACCCATGCCTTTTGACGCAAAACCATATTTACAAACATATGTAGACATGATTTCAAGCCAAAAGTTAATGCCCCTTCAAAGGAGGCGCTAACAGGAGACATACATTCAATTCTCCGTGCTTTTCTGACTTTACATGTGTGCTGCACAGTGCAGCACGCATACAAAGTGGGAATAGCATTCCATCGTGTCTAGGCATAGTATTTTGTACAAGAGGGTACCCTTCCTGTACAAAACCTATGCCAGACTCATGCACACACCCTAGTGCTATGGCGCTAAGGTATGTGCATGTCGAATGGCCACTGAAATCAGCGCTGGGGCGAGGGAAAGGGAGGAGAGAGCCATATCTCTAAAGATATGGTGCACTCCTTCTCCCTGCCTGTTGCACAACTTAGCACTGCCTCAAAGGAAGCTGCACTGCGTTGCGTGCCTTCTTTGTAAATCTCCCCCACAATGTCATAGAATAACATAACAGTGCAAGAACCCAATTGACCACAATGCAAACAAAAACAACATAAATCCTAAAATGACAGCACAGCACAATAACTAATACAACTGAAATGTTGTGTTCTCTTTGTATGTTATTGATGAATACTGTTATTTATTGTGTTGTTATGGCCCTATGCCGTTGTGCAGTAGCATTGTCGGTTTCAGTTGTCTAGTTTTGTGGTAATTCTTTACTCAACTTGTGCTTGTATGCTGTTGAAGTGATGAGTTATGTTGGTATGCTGATATTTGTGATTGAATATTGATGTGTTTTATTTTGGTGTGTTATGGTGTTCTAGTGCTGTGCTTTGTTGTATTGTTTAGGTGTGTTGTATATTGTTGATGTGTTCAATTGTGTTGTGATGTACTTCTGTGTGTTGTGATTTTGTTATTACAAAACATTGTCACAGTGCATTTTTCTAATGTGTTGGTTTGTTGTGGTGTTATTGTTGTGTGGTGTCAATGCACTTTGATTGTAACACAAGAACTTTAATATGTATAAACATTCTCGCAGGTATTGCCTCAGCCACACATCTGCTTTCGTGATACAGTGGTAAAAGGTATTTGCAACAAGACCTGCACTATTTAGTACAAAAATCATGTAATAAATCCAATGTGATCTAAAGATTTATAAATCGCATCTGTTTAAACAAATTGCTTCCTTTGGCTATATGATGTCCATCACTGTAAAGGGAAGAGATAGAGTAAGGAACACACACTGCTTCCATATTTCCCTCAGACGCATCCGTTTTTTCTGCCTGTCAGCTATGACCCCATCAAGGCCATAGCCAGTAAGGCTATACTCTCCACCAAGGTGTGACATGTACGCAGCAGCGGCCCATGCAGGTAAGAGCGGTGGGTGGTGGGGCCCCGTGTGGGGCGATTGGACAGATGACCAGGCGTGAAAATTTAATAAATAATTAATTTTCCTTTGTCGTCGTCTGTCGAAATCCCCCCACCCGGCCCTACCGCCCCACCACTCTTACCTGCACGGGCAACTGCTGCAGGAACGTTACAATCACTAGTTTTTTCTTTACCAAGCATGATCCTACTGGTAAGCCTTAAGCTTTGTTGCATGAACCAATGCACATACTCCATTTACTGCAATAAGTTGCAAGGTCGCATCAGCCTACTTTATTTCCTAAAAGCGAGATAAAAATCTTCGACCTTGATAGGATTCTTTCTTATCTAAATGAAATCATGCAGCAGGATACTGTAACTTTGTGAAACATTCACCCAAGCATTGCATTTTAGATGTCATTAAAAACAGGAAAGTCACAGCCACACTTAACTGAGGAGGGCACAGTGTTTGTTTGGTCAGGAGGGGCAATGTCAGCCACCTACTAATGACGTCTATAATCCTATTCAGCAATAATCACTATGTCGGCACGCTATAGGTTGCCTTGTGCATCACACACATGGTGTGTGTGTGTGATGTATATAATGAATGACTGAATGAGTGAATAACTGAATGAATGAATGAATGAAGCACTTGTAAAGCGTGCTGCCACTCACAAGGAGCATCCTGGCAGTGCAAGTCCGGAAACTGAGAACCCAGATGAGCTAGCTAAATAACGGAGGGACAGAGTGCGTCGGGAGCCGGGAAAAGGCCAGGGGGCAGATTTACAAGCCCCTTGCGCCACTTTTGCGTAATTTTTAACATGGGAAAAGGGACTCAAAAGTGGCGCAAGGGGCTTGTAAATCTTCCCCCAGGTCTTTAGCGTTTTTTTAAAGAAGACTTCGGATTCTATGAACAGCAGAGAACTGGGGAGATGATTCCAGGCTTAAGACCCCAGCACTGAGAAGGATTTACTGCCTTGGGTTTTAATTTTAAATAAAGGGGTCTTGTTAAGGTTCATACGTGAAGATCTGCGGGTTCCTCGCGTTAAATGGTGTGAATAATCTGGCTGTCAAGATTTTAGAACCGGTGGGCTTGAATGCTCTGCTATAGCATAGGTTTTGTTCTGAAAAGGTACACTTCCAATAAGAAATATTAAGCTTAGAGATAGTGTAAACAAAGTTTATATGTGCTGTACACTACAGAAGACATGAAAAGTTGGAAATGTTTGCAGAAAGGAAGAGGATTCTGCCTACTAGCCCTTTCCTCATGCGATTTTACCAGCTGGAATTTCCAGTTGTAAAATCAGTTTTGGTTTTTCCACACCATGTTTATGTTTATGTTGATGGAACTTATAAAGCACTCGTATACCAACGGTCTCATGGCGCTGGCCATGAAAATCTGTGTGCAGAAAACACCTGCTTTCACATAATTGTGCTGCACAGGAATTTCAATAGGCACAACTCATCATCAAGGTTCAAGTGCGATAATGCATCTTTTAAAATGTTGCCCCCAATAGGAAATGGAAACATTTCATGAGGTACTGCTACTAACGCACTGGAGCGCCCCATTCCCAAAGTAATACTAGAGAGATATGCCTTCTTAAATGCTCATTTGGAAGATAACAGAAGTGGAATCCAGTAGTTCGCCGTGCTGGCAGGGACAATTGGTGGTATGTCTAGGTCCCTATATGTTTGGATGGGACAACATCAGTCGAAGCTTTTGTGCTAAGTTAACTACAGGTAATACTGCTTAGGTGAGAACATAGTCAGGGAGTTGTAATACCTTACAAATCACACACACACACACACATATATATATATATATATATATATATATATATATATATATATATATATATATATATATATATATACATGAACATTGTTTTTTAAAGTGTTCTAAAGTTTCAGCCATATACATTTGGGCTCTGATCAAAATGTCACCAGATCAGATGCCTGAAGAAGCTGACATGGTATCAACGTTCCCACTCAGTGCCTTATTTCACCGTGTTTGGAAGCCAGGCTGCCAAATTGGAGAATTACCAATAGCAAAGTTGTAACTGCTGGTTCTTTTTTCACCCACATTCCTTAAAGGGCACTTCTGGGCATTACCAGGTGGTTGCAGTATAATTGTTAATCCCCTGAAGTAACTTCTAGAAACATTTGTAAAAGTGCAGCCTAAATCGTGCCCAGTCACTTGTGCTTTTTTAGGGCTCGCCTGCTGATGCGCATGCGCATAGCTGGCGAAGCTCTATAGTGGCTTATCCAGACTTTAACCACTGGCGATTCCACTGGCGATTCCATGCAGTGCATGTGCACTTTTTAGGTCATTGCGCAAGCGCAAGCCCTATAAAGCGCGTGCACAATGCCACCAGCCGCCTGCCTGCCTGCCTCGCATTACCACATCAAAGGCAGCCCAGCCTCCCCCCCACAAGCTTCTCAGCGTGCGCTCATCCCCTAATTATTCACGGCCGGCCGGCCGTACTTTCAGTTTCACGGCCACCAGGCCGTCCAGTTTTTTTCCCTCACATATCGACTGGCTGGCCGATCTTTAACAACGCATGTTGTAGATTTTCTTACCGTCTGCATTTTATAGTGTGCTAAGAAAGATTATCTAACAAAATATTAACGCTCGCCTTTTCTATTAATTTGTGCCTCGTTTTCCCCTTTGTGGCCAACCTATGTGTCTTACATACAAATAGAAACACAAACCATTTTATAATTATTTCATAAAGGGGCACTCAACTTAAAGGGGCACAAAGCTTGCTCCGCTGAAAATGAGTGCTTGGTTTCAACAATGCTTTTGTGCTAACTCTCGATCCCTTGATGTGTGTGGAAATCATCACCACAACAAAGCCATCTGTTGCTTTGCGCTCGGCCTCAGGCCGGCATTTCTCCTCTCCTAATTATTCACTGCATGGCCGGCCGGCACATCAAAGGCTGCTTTGCTCCCCATGCGTCTCGTCACCCTTCCTCCCTTGTTCTGCTGGGTGTGTTGCTGGTACTGCATGCCCTGACACCCACATGTGTCAAAGGTTGCCCCTTAAAACATCACTTATTTTATTTTCGTTAACATATTTTTTTTGGGAAGGTACGGAAATAACTTCGTTTCACAACACTTCTACACCTGTTACTGTGAAAAATCGATACAAGCGCACTATCGGAAGAGTTTTTGCTTGTGTAAGTACATTAGCTACAATTTTCTGTACGTAATTTAAATCTTTACTTATTTGGAGTTCGACCTACATAAGAGGTTTCTTTGCATTTTCATCATGTGAAGCTAAAAATTCCTATTAAAGCTAACAAACGAATCTTGTGTCTTATAATCAGTAAACGAGAGCATTATTTATACACTGTTGGCGCAAGGCTAAATATTCAGGGGCTTCATTTGAAACAGTGCTTAACTGAACCCGATTTTGCAAAGTGCTTTTACACACGCCGAGGCACCCACCACACAGCTCCACCGATGCACCCACCACACAGCTCCATCGATGCAGCCACCACACAGCTCCACCGACACAGCTCCACCGATGCACCCACCACACAGCTCCACCGAATCAGCCACCACACAGCTCCACCGACACAGCTCCACCGATGCACCCACCACACAGCTCCACCGATGCACCCACCACACAGCTCCACCGAGGCACCCACCATACAGCTCCACCGAGGCACCCATCATACAGCTCCACCGAGGCACCCACCACAGAGCTCCACCGAGGCACCCACCAACAGCTCCACCGAGGCACCCACCATACAGCTCCACCGATGCACCCGCCACCACACAGCTCCACCGATGCACCCTCCACACAGCTCCACCGATGCACCCACCACACAGCTCCACAGATGCACCCACCACACAGCTACACAGATGCACCCACCACACAGCTCCACCGATGCACCCACCACACAGCTCCACCAATGCAGCCACCACACAGCTCCACCGACACAGCTCCACCGATGCACCCACCACACAGCTCCACCGAGGCACCCACCACACAGCTCCACCGAGGCACCCACCATACAGCTCCACCGAGGCACCCACCACACAGCTCCACCGATGCACCCACCACACAGCTTCACCGAGGCACCCACCACACAGCTCCACCGAGGCACCACCACACAGCTCCACCGATGCACCCACCATACAGCTCCACCAAGGCACCCAGCACACAGCTCCATAAAATGCACCCACCACACAGCTCCACCGAGGCACCCACCACACAGCTCTACAGATGCACCCACCACACAGCTCCACCGAAGCACCCACCACACAGCTCCACCGATGCACCCACCACACAGCTCCACAGATGCACCCACCACCCAGCTCCACCGATGCACCCACCACACAGCTCCGCCGAGGCACCCATCACACAGCTACACCGATGCACCCACCACACAGCTCCACCGATGCTCCAACTAAGCTCCACCAATGCACCCACCACACAGCTCCACCAATGCACCCACTAAGCTCCACCGATGCACACACCACTCAGCACAACCACAGCATCACTCAGCGCAACCACAGCATCACTCAGCACCACCACAGCATCACTCAGCGCAACAACAGCATCACTCAGCGCAACCACAGCATCACTCAGCGCAACCACAGCATCACTGGTTCAAATATGTTCTTTCAATGTTTCAAGCTGTTTTCAAGCTTTCATGCTTTATAACAAATCACAAAAAGATGTTAATATTTCACTTCTGTTCTTAGATTTTCGTCACAATAAAAAACCCTGAACATAATCTTCACAAAAGTTATTTACAAAAGTTTAAGCTATTGCCATTACAAATTAAATACATTATTTAAGTATTAATTATTTAAAAAAATGAAAAGCCATTGTTATGTGTAATATCAATACATCTAAGTCACGTAAATACAAAACATGTTGCATTACAAATGCTATAGGTGTTTGCGAAAGTTATAACTATTGCCATTGTAAATGACAAAGCTAAATATTTAGCTATTCTAAAAAATAACACATAAAGAAAAAAAAAAATCATTTATAAGACCAATAGCTCAAACTTTCCTAATGCGAGCCCTATTGCATTTCCAATGCTTGTTCTTACTTGTCACTATGCACTACCTGCACATTCTCAGGGTAAGATAAGTTATATGGAGCTTTGGTGTTACCGGCAATGTTGTATTGTATATCGACATAAGCAAAAGGCCAACACTGCCACTGTATTTTGCTTGTCATGAGCTCTTTACATCACATTTCAGCCAGGGCTCTGCAGGGAGAATTGTCACCACATCAGGGGGTGACTTGGTTAGTGACCTCAGCTGTTGAGTGTTGAACTTCTTTAGTATAAGCCCAGGCTTACTTCCGCCGCTGCTGCCGGATGAAAAAGGGATAAGCTTTTTTTAAGACCTCAGTAATACTTTGCAAAATGCCAGCCTAGCATGTGATAGGCAGCTCCCAGTGTGAAACTCGTTAAGAGAAAGGTACACCATATGTTTCACGCCGCATAGGTCGCTTATGGCCCGTGACATCGCACAACGCAAGGCTTAGACTCTCACTGCACACGCCGAAGAGAATTGAAATGGAACTTTTTAATATTATCACAATTTAAGACGAAAGCTAAGACGGGCGTTTTTGAGGTGATTTGTTACTGTTATTGAAGTTTGACGTTGTATTAACATATTTCAGCCTTCATATCTTTACAGCATCCAGAACATACATACAACAAACAAGATAACACATTCTATTGAATAGACAATGCAAATAACATGTTTGTATAAAGAATGTGTCTGCTCTTCTTACTTGGAGTGGGACTTAACTTTAGATTGAAACTGCTGGCTATGTAAATTACGTTAATAATGTAATGTTATCAAGTTTGTCGATTGTTGTTTTATTTTGTGAGATAAAATGTATTTGCATTCAAAAAGCCATTGATTATCCCCTATTAAGATTGTTTTCCCTCTGATGTATGATTACCTTTTCTCTGAAAGTAGGGTGTGCTTGGATAACTAGGACACGTCACCGATTACGCGAATTGTTTGGCGGCCCATAAAACAGCTACCAGATAGTGATGACTTTTAATAAGAAACTGTGTGACGTTACCAGCGAGAGACCATCACACGGAGCACAACAAATCACAAACAAAACACAGGTGAATTAACAAAACAAGCCAAGCTGGGTGGAGTGGGCAATGGTGGAAACTGGAAGGAGGTTTGTCCATACAGTCAGGGACTGGGAACACCCCTGCACTGGATGGTTCCAGGAGACCAACCAGGTTTCCATTCACACAGCAGCTTCCGGCAAGGGCTATGATCAAGATAAAAGTAACCAGTTTTAAACAAATGACCAGCAGGAGCACAATCATACCGAAAACAGCATTTCTTTTACGGGAATTGTGTCTTTATGGACACCGAGTCTGCATAGAAACTTCTTGCCTGCCTGTAATTTATATGGGCAAAATTCATTCCTTTATATATTGACTCATTTCTTTTGCAACATACTGACACGTTGTAATATAAAGGGCCCATTTCATAGCACTATATATTCATAGGCCAGGCCTTTAGAGCAGTCTCAGAATCAAACTGGGTACATGCCCAGTGATTCTGCTGGGGTCTGAGGCTGGATGGTTGGGCCTTGTCGTGCCAAAGAGTGATGGTCCTGGCCAAGTGTGGATGAAAAGCGGCAATCTAAGTGGACCCTGGCTGGGATTTGTGCATTTTTTCACCCAGAGTTTTATATGGGGCAAACTTATCAGAGCACTTTACATGAGCACCAATTGTGTTACACAAGGACACATTCATTTTTGTTAGGCACAGGGAGATTAACTGATTTGCCCAGAATCACAGGATGTTGAGTGTCCCTGCCGCGAGTCAAACCTGGCTCCCCAGATTTTAGATCGAGCACCCTACCTGTTAGGCCACATCCTCTCCGCATCATAATAAACAGCAAGTTCCTTCTTTCTGCATTTTTTTAAACCGAGAGTAATCATGAAGGTTTCAAACATTATTACACCAGTTCTATTTGTGCCTACCAGTATGCAGCTCTGTTTTAGTTCTTTTGCTACATTTTTAGATGTGGCGTTATCCGAGACCTTTTGATTTTTCTAAAATTATATGTATAATATACTTACTTATAGGGACTTTGAGACAATCTTAATCCATTGCTCTGGTTTTGGTATCACATTTTCATCCCACCCACTACAGCATCGAGACATAGGTCACTCACATCAGCAACTGACTAAATTCACTGGGAGTGAAGGCATTCAGCTCATTCACATAAAAACACATCCACATAAAGTAGTTCAAATTTTTTACTTTTAGCCAGTGTTTCTTTTTGTAGATTGATTGAGGTCCAGCAAGTTTCTCAACAATAACGTTTTACAACATTCATGATACATCAAATGAAGCATTGACAAAGCCAATAGACTAGTGGGCAACAACATATGTATTGGCTTTGCCAATGCTTGTTTTCAGTTTGGAAGAATATTGCATATTTTTCTTGAAAGACACATGTGACTGGATCACAACGCATTTTTGATTGCTGCTATTAGATGTCCTTGGTAGTAATTAAGGTACTGCTTGGTGCAAACACCTTTTACTACCATTTCAGGAAAACATTTGTAGGATGGTCATGTGTGATGGAATTGTACATATTTGCTGTGTTACATTTTATTTATTTTAATTATTAATACAATTTATAAAGCGCATACGTTTGCCCGTGGGCGTCTTGGCGCTATTTTGGTAATGTCTTTTATTTTGTGTAGCACTCTTGCATTGTGTTTTACTGTGTCGCGTTCTAATAGTTTTGTTTTGTTGTGTTGTGCACTGTTAAGTTATAGTTATGTTGGTATTTTACTTTGTGTAATTATATTTTGTTCTTTTTTTATACTTTAGTGACTTCAAAATTGCTCCTACCTTGCCACTCAGAAGCCGCACATTCCATTAAAGTTCCAGTGACAAACAACCTGTTTTTAACAATTATCTAAAGTGGTATAACAGCACTGCTGTGACTACTTAAGACATCCAGTCATCCCACACCTGTGGTACAGACGTCTCTTAAATTAGCACTTCCAGAGTTCTCTTTATATAATGAGTTCCTCTGTGTCCTTATTATGCTTCAGGTCTCATACGCAGAGTGTTTTCAAGATACAGAGCACAGCATGTTCGCAGTTAACACATGAACTGATTCAAGATTCACTACATAGTTCACACGAACAAGTTGGTATGTTGTGTGGCCTTCGCGGCAACTTAATTTCATTAAGGCGCGTGCACATTTAGTGGGCGCGTTGACCACTCAAACCACACAGGCCACTAACCAGCTTGTTTCTCTTCATCTATTCCCTATCTTGGCGCAGGTTTGATACAGTAATTAGAATGCCTTCAGCTGTGCCCACACGGGGCTATCAGCTTTGGATTATAAGAAAGGCAGACATTTATAGAGACGCATAGAAAGATGGAGAAATAATTCAGGGCTGAACGAAACAAACTAATACATGCAAATCGCACCAAAAACTAGAAAAGAGCACATCTCAGGCGAAACATTACTCAGTGGAAATTAAAAGGTTTCCCGGGATGCAAACATTACAAATGAGAGTTATGCTGGCAACCTGAGGTCTTTTCGAAGTCCAGCAAATAAACATGGACAGGTGAGTGGTTTCTGTCAATGTGAATTTGTTGGTCTGCATTATTTTAGATCCACAGTGCTGTTTTGTCTCGGAGGGGAGCTGGCAGCCGACCATCTCAGCCTGTTTCCGACGGTGGCTTCTCTGCAGCGAATGCTGTCACTGAGGGGGCCCTGGAAAGACTGTTGTCTCTTGCATGAGATGGCGCGCATCTGCCACTTTGGACAAGATTCAGCCTCGCTCCTCCGCGGCATCGGTGAAGGGATCACTTGAGTGGGCCTGTCTGCTCGCAGCCTGCACGCTAAACTGTGCAATTGAGGGGAGTGACGCGTAGAGTGCTTATGGTGGCACTAATGGGGGAAACAAGGAATTTATGGCATCTCTGTTTTCCGAATCGTTGCAGAAACCCTGGCTTGCGGGATATTTTCGACGTTAAAGGTTGCATTTGTAAACGTTGTTTTGTTGCGAAAACTGAGTAAATCTCTGCTTAGCGTCTCATCTACCACAAGGTTTTTGGAAATGGGCACATTACACTGGCTATTTGAATTATTGTGTTAGTTTAGCTCCGTTTTTAATTGCAAGCAGCTTACAGACCTGAAACCATAACAAGAGAACGAATACGTCTAAAAAAATGTTTCCACTAACATGTGTGTCATGATTCCAAATGCGGAAGTTGCAGGGCAGCTGCCAGCTGCGCAGGCATGCACAGTGTGAGCCGGGTGACGCAGTAAGCCCCTGGGGCATGATGGCCCACCTGAACACCTGGGCACTGCAGGGCAATCAGTCCGATGCCACCTCAGACCCTTTGAGCCAGATCTGCTCTTTTTGCCTGCAGCACTTTTACCACTGTAAATATTGATTTAAAATCCCAAAAGCACTTTCAAGGTAGGCCACATGCTGCTTTAGTGGTGCTTCCTGCAGTGACCCAGTACCTCCTTCTTAGCCTCACTTGAAGAAGTCTCGCTCTAAAGTGGTGTTACCCATGACGACACCTCTCTTCAAATCTTTAAAGTAGGTAGATCCTGCACCACCACACTCGAGTACTGGTGGCCCATGCTAGGCTAGGCTAGGCATGGGCAGCTGCCCAGGGCCCGTGCCGGCTTGCAGCCATGGGGGCCTCACACTTTCATAAACTTCAGAGTTTAGAGGCTCAGGAGCCCCTAAGAGTTTTTATTTTTCTGTCTTGATCAATTTCCACTGGCTGGTCCCTCTCTCTTGTCCTAATTGCCGCATCTGCATGAGGATAGCAGCGATTAGATAGGTAATTAAAGCGCCCTTACGTGTGAAGTGAGCCCTGCCTCTGTTTGAATGAAAAGCAAGATAACCTGCAGGGCTGCCCCGGACCCACGCAGGGGGCCCTCGTGGAGGAGGGGGGCCCCACTTAGTGCCACAGGATGGCACACGACGGGTCAGCCTCCCAGTGTTCGGGATCCTCAAGGGTCCCCTAGGCAGACGTCACTTCCGGGCAGGGGAAGGCGGGGGGAGGGTTACTTATACCTCCCCCGCCCTTGGAGCATCCTCTTTCTCTGCTGCCCTGACGCTGTTTGGTCACCTCCTGGAGCTGTTCTGAGTTGCGCGGTGAGTGTTTCCTCTCCACCCCCACTGGGACATGACTGCTAGCCCGGCCAATCCCGTGGCTGCGGCCGCTGGTGGGGCAGGACTGCTCCAGGGGCTTAGGGCTCTCCTCGGTGTGGTCGGGTTCGGGGGCCTTTGTTGTGGGGAGTGCCTTTCACGCACTGCCGTCCCCACGCTTGGCCACGGTGAATTTCGAACGGAGTTGGCCACCTCCACCATTGCTTGGTTGGGGCTTGTGGGGAGGGGTAAAGGCGTCCGGTGTGTGGCCACCCCTGTGGGGCATGTGTTGCGCTGCCGGGCTAGGTTTAATTAGGTACGGCACGCTTGTAGCACGGGCCCCGATATGGAGGCTAGGTTTCTTGTGTCAAGTGTGTCCATGTCGGGGGTCAGTGCTGTGATGGGCAGCATGCAGGAGCACGGTTTGCCGGTTGCACCGTCTGTTCACACACCCTGGTGCACGCCAGTTAGAGCGTAGTATCGAGGGGGGGGTCTGGGCGTTTGTTGTCGCGGGGCTAGAGGCGGAACTCTGTCAGGCTGGCGCGAGTCTCCTGCACGTATTCAGCACAGTGTTGCGGTGCGGCATGGGGGCAGTGTGCAGCACACTCTAGGGACTGTCTTCTGCAGTGGAGGGCCTCCGTTCCTTCTAGTATCCGGTGTCCTGGGGTGGGGGCCATCTTGGGGCCCGTCCATGTGCAAGGCCACCAGCCCCGCTTCAGTATGGGTACTGTTGTGCAGGTCCGCCCCCCCCGTTGTTGTGCTGCACCTCATTTCAAGAGAGAATGACTGCGCATCACACTGAAAACAACTCAGCTCACCCATGATCAGGGAAAGGGATCAGAAAGTTGAATGAAAGGGGAATTACAAACTGAATAAAGTGAGAGAGTGGTGGGGGTAGGGGGTAGCAGATAGGTATGAGTACAGCAGCCAGACAAGTGGTGCATGCAGAGGAGCACAATCAGAATGTAAAAGTGGCTGGACAAAGGCTTTAAGTGTGCTTGGTCCCTAGAGTTTTTACCTGATGATAAATTGAAACGGACATTGAAGCAGGCCCCTATCGGACCCTATAGTCATGTCCTTTACCAGCAAAAACAATGACCAGTGTCTGCATAATAAATGTATAACACTGTGGCCGGGTTGGACTGGCCTAGAGGGCAATCAGGCAGTGCGTGATGGTCTAATCTGTCAGTTTAGTATGTAGGCCGTTTTTTGGGCTGTTTGTTGGCCTGCTTTATTATCAGGTGAGCGCATTTTTACTCTTGATTTTCATGATATTAAGACAATCATTGGCTGCAGCAAAATCAAATCTATGAAGTCTCCCATACCTTACAAAAACGTATACAGCATGTCTTTACAAGTTAAAAACTGCCCGAATTTGCAAACATGGGTCACTTTTCTAGCTAACTAATTCACTAATGAGGGCCATTTTTATTTTGGTGCCAGGGCCTATTTCCTAACCCAGTCTCACACTGCATGAAAGGGCAATCCATGGCAGCGATTTTGTTCCTGTTTAAATTTCACATGCTTTACTTAATCTTGCATTCCCGAAGAGTGTTAGCTATGTTCAGGGTGTGTGTTTCTGTACTTTATTTCACAGTATATTACTCTTGTATGGGGCACACATCGTAGTGAGTCACCTACAGGTGTTTATAACAGGCTACAGTTGAGTGCTTTGGAGTTGAGGCTGAAGGCAATACAACTTTGACTCTGTGCCTATCTGGGGGTCAGAAAGGTGTCCAGAATGCATGGTCATTCAATGCTTACCCTATCTGCAGAGCGCACAGAGTAGTAGCGGTCGGTGGTGGGAGTAGCTGCCGGGAGATGACGCGGGAGGGAGAGGGGCAGGGTGGGGGGTGCAGTGCGCGCAACAAAATTTGTTTTATTTATTTATATGTTTACTTACCTGTAATCCTCCGTGATCCATAGATTACTACCCCCCACACTGCCCCTCCCCCTCCCCACATCACCACCCGGCAGCTCCTCCTACCACCGATCGCTACTGACACAGAGCAAGTGTCCCGTATTCCAGTAGCATTTGTGCTGTATCAGATGATTTGTGGCCTACTCTTGTTCGTACTACTAAAACCTAGCACCACATTTTACACTGTTTCCCAGCCAGTGCTTATAAATCAACTAGTACAACCTGGAATTTAAGTTTCCCCCGGTTGGGGTTTACCTGTATCCGATTTGAGAAATCTGAAACAATCCACTCACCACCTATTTCTATTATGTTTAAAACCTCTGACTTGTGGAATTTATTGGGTCTCCACTGTTTAATCTATATAATTCCCAGTTAGCCTCACGCATGTAGTACTTTGGTTTCTTGCTGATATCTTGTGCATATTGATACCCAACCATCACTTCCCTCATGGGCAATCTGATCTTTGCCCAAGAATATGTTTGGACTTGTATGCCGACAGTTGATTTCTGAATGAAGACAAATTCATTAAAACCTTAAAGTGACAAATCAAGGGCTCTCGTTTTTAAAGGATCTCATACCATATGGTGTTCTCTTTGGTGGCTGGTGGAGCTGAGTGTATCGCCCACATTGGTGGAGTCAGCAAAAAAATCTTCGATTCATTTTCCAGCATCTTCTCTTTTTTATTCAGAAAAGATTGACCATGTTTCATCCACTTGATTTTACTACATCCATAAGCAACACAAAATCACCCCTTTTCTCCCCTTTCACTAAAGTGAAGCTGTTGTGCAGTCGGTTATCTTCTCAGTAGAATATGCAAATGCCCTCTCTCTTGGGCTTCCCGCCTTTTAGCATTCGGTACCCTTCAAATCATTCAGGACAGTGCTAGGTTTCTCATCTGAGACTGCTGCATTGCAATGCTATTTCTTCTCCCCTTTCTGCTGTCTGCTGTGTTTTTGATTTGAAACCCTAGATCTGCACTATCCATTTGTTATTGTGTACTGCATTAAAAAGGTTCTTCTTTCAACTAGCACTCCCTAATGTTCATTCAAGAATCCTATACTCTGTGGCAACCTAAAATGTAGATGGCCCTGATTGGAGACAAATCCTTCTCCTTTCTAGTTGTGCTGGACTGTGACTCCCTCCCTCTTGAGCTATAGTGTGACTTAAGAGGAAAAAATAACGTAAACTGTCCTTTCTCCACATTAGTAAAGTGTACACCTCTCCTTTGGAGCTCTCTTAGTGCCAGAATGCCCGATTTGCATATAATTTCATTTATCCCATTCAAGAGAACAATAACTAAGTTAAATTAATTTAATGTAGGTTCACTTATTAGAGATTTAATATTTAATTAGGATTATTAATGCTATTTCTAAACATTTTACTTATATCAAAACTAGATAAGTGGATTCTTGCAAAGTGGCTTCAAACAATGCCATATAATTAATGTCCAATTGATATTAACTCCTATGAGGTCACTTTCTGTCAGGTTAAATCTTATGCAAATTATAGGGGCCTTGCATGTTCCCATTCTGCCCGGGGCCCAAAAATCGTATGACCGGCCCAGGCAAGTGCGGGCAGTGTAGGCCTATGGAGGAATCTCTTCATGCTCGGGAGCCCAGCAGGTAAAACACTGATGATTGAAATGCCAGGACAGGTTGGAGTTATCCTGCATGGCATAAGGCCATGTGTCTGCTATGCTCTTGATATTCTTGCCCCCCCACCCCCGGGTTCCACTCTCAAGATAGATGCGGCTCTGTATAGGTCAGTTCACGTTCATACCTAAAATAATTTTTTACTCTCGTAAAAACAACATACTTACTCCCTTAGAGTATTGCATAAACTATTTAAGAATTGACAGTGTGGAAAATACTTTGAGATGACATAAAGTATTCAATTGAAGAATTCGGTAGATTAGAGGCAAATTAACTTGGGAGTGAGAACATTTAACCAGCAAGTCATATTAGGTCTTCCATCCATGGAGCACCATCAGATTCGACAATAGCAGTATTATTTACAGTGCTCAAGAATGTCAGTAGTGAGGTATTTAGTGTCCTATTAAAGTGACATAATTACCGGCAGCATCCCTTCATAGGCTGGACTGGATTGTCTTAGCTGTGGACATTAAACGTATGTGATCACCAATCACCGAGTCCAAGCCAATGTAAAGGATGTCATACAGAGCTGGCTTCTGCAATGCCACCGGATAACCCCAGTAGTGCTCAGGGATTCACCCAGAAAGGGTTGTGAATTCTTTCATACAGCACATATATATCCAAACGTAGCGAGGCACATTGACTTTGGGACTGCACTGTTGAAGGAAGCAACGTTGCGCCTCTTCCAGACTTAACCGCACATTGACCTGTATGGTGATGATTGCATTTAGTTGTTAACTTAAACCAGTTTTCTTAAGCACGTTATGAACTGAATCTTCTCCAAAGCACAGCTTGGACACTCGTAGGTGGTCCACTGTATCTTACCTACAAGTAGCATGGGCTCAGATCAGCATGCCTGGCTTCGGTGTAGTGTAACATGGGCTCATATCAGCATGCCTGGCTTTGGCGCAGTGCGGCATGGGCTCAGATCCGCATTCCTGGCTTCGGTGCAGTGCGGCATGGGCTCAGATCAGGATGCCTGGCTTTGCGCAGTGCGGCATGGGCTCAGATCCGCATGCCTGGCTTCGGTGCAGTGCGGCATGGGTTCAGATCAGCATGTCTGGCTTTGCGCAGTGCGGCATGGGCTCAGATCCGCATGCCTGGCTTCGGTGCAGTGCGGCATGGGCTCCGATCAGGATGCCTGGCTTCGGCACAGTGACGCATGGGCTCAGATCCGCAAGCCTGGCTTTGGCGCAGTGCAGCATGGGCTCAGATCAGCATGTATGGCTCCGGTGCAGTGCAGCATGCATGGGCTCAGATCAGCATGTCTGGCTTCAGCGCAGTGCAGCATGGGCTCAGATCAGCATGCCTGGCTTCGGTGTAGTGCTACATGGGCTCAGATGAGCATGCCTGGCTTTGGAGCATTGCAGCATGGGCTCAGATCAACATGCCTGGCTTCGGCGTAGTGCTGCATGCGCTCGGAGCAGCATGCCTGGCTTTGGCGCAGTGCAGTATGGGATCAGATCAGGATGCCTGGCTTCAGCGCAGTGCAGCATGAGCTCAGATCAGCATGCCTGGCTTCAGTGTAGTGCACAATGGGCTCAGATCAGCATACCTGGCTTTGGCACAGTACAGCATGGGCTCAGATCAGGGTGCCTGGCTTCAGCGCAGTGCAGCATGAGCTCAGATCAGCATGCCTGGCTTTGGTGTAGTGCAACATGGGTTCAGATCAGCATGCCTGGCTTCAGCGCAGTGAGGCATAGGCTCAGCTCAGCATGCCTGACTTTGGCGCAGTGCAGCATGGGCTCAGATCAGCATGTATGGCTCCGGTGCAGTGCAGCATGCATGGGCTCAGATCAACATGTCTGGCTTCATCGCAGTGCAGCATGGGCTCAGATCAGCATGTATGGCTCCGGTGCAGTGCAGCATGCATGGGCTCAGATCAGCATGTCTGGTTTCAGCGCAGTGCAGCATGGGCTCAGATCAGCATGCCTGGCTTCGGCGCAGTGCTACCTGGGCTCAGATCAGCATGTCTGGCTTCGGCGCAGTGCAGCATGGGCTCAGATCAGCATACCTGGCTCCGGCGCAGTGCGAAATGGGCTCAGATCAGCATGCCTGGCTTCGGTGTAGTGTAACATGGGCTCAGATCAGCATGCCTGGCTTTGGCGCAGTGCGGCATGGGTTCAGATCAGCATGTCTGGCTTTGCGCAGTGCGGCATGGGCTCAGATCCGCATGCCTGGCTTCGGTGCAGTGCGGCATGGGCTCAGATCAGGATGCCTGACTTCGGCACAGTGACGCATGGGCTCAGATCAGCATGCCTGGCTTCGGCGCAGTGCGGCATGGGCTCAGAGCAGCAAGCTTGGCTTTGGCGCAGTGCGACATGGGCTCAGATGAGTATGCCTGGCTTCGGAGCATTGCAGCATGGGCTCAGATCAACATGCCTGGCTTTGGCGTAGTGCGGCATGCGCTCGGAGCAGCATGCCTGGCTTTGGCGCAGTGCAGTATGGGATCAGATCAGGATGCCTGGCTTCAGCACAGTGCAGCATGAGCTCAGATCAGCATGTCTGGCTTCAGTGTAGTGCAACATGGGCTCAGATCAGCATACCTGGCTTTGGCACAGTACAGCATGGGCTCAAATCAGGATGCCTGGCTTCAGCGCAGTGCAGCATGAGCTCAGATCAGCATGCCTGGCTTTGGTGTAGTGCAACATGGGCTCAGATCAGCATGCCTGGCTTCAGCGCAGTGAGGCATAGGCTCAGCTCAGCATGCCTGGCTTTGTCGCAGTGCAGCATGGGCTCAGATCAGCATATATGGCTCCTGTGCAGTGCAGCATGCATGGGCTCAGATCAGCATGTCTGGCTTCAGCGCAGTGCAGCATGGGCTCAGATCAGCATGCCTGGCTTCGGCGCAGTGCTGCCTGGGCTCAGATCAGCATGTCTGGCTTCGGCGCAGTGCAGCATGGGCTCAGATCAGCATGCCTGCTTTCAGCGCAGTGCAGCATGAGCTCAGATCAGCATGCCTAGCTTCGGACAGTGCAGCATGGGCGCAGATCAGCATGTCTGGCTTCGGTGTAGTGCAGCATGGGATCAGATCAGGATGCCTGGCTTCAGCGCAGTGCAGCATGAGCTCAGATCAGCATGCCTGGCTTCAGTGTAGTGCAACATGGGCTCATATCAGCATACCTGGCTTTGGCGCAGTACAGCATGGGCTCAGATCAGGATGCCTGGCTTCAGTGCAGTGCAGCATGAGCTCAGATCAGCATGCCTGGCTTTGGTGTAGTGCAACATGGGCTCAGATCAGCATGCCTGGCTTCGGCGCAGTGAGGCATAGGCTCAGCTCAGCATGCCTGGCTTTGGTGCAGTGCGGCATGGGCTCAGATCAGCATGCCTGGCTTCGGTGCAGCACTGTATGGGTTCAGATCAGCATGTCTGGCTTCGGTGCAGTGCTGCATGGGCTCAGATCAGCATGCCAGGCTTCGGCGCAGTGCAGCATGGGCTCAGATCAGCATGCCTGTCTTCAACGCAGTGCGGCATGGGCCCAGATCAGCATGACTGGCTTCTGGGCAGTGCTGCCTAGGCTCAGAACAGCATGTGTGGCTTCGGCGCAGTGCAGCATGGGCTCAGATCGGCACACTTGGCTTCGCCGCAGTGAAGCATGGGCTCAGATCAGCATGTCTGGCTTCGGCGCAGTGCTGCATGGGCTCAGATCAGCATGAGTGATGAACTAAAAGCATACATAGCCTTGTATCAAGCCGCCGTAGATTACACAGCTGCCAGTAAAAAAGAAAGATGCAAAAATGCCAGAATGAGTAGAGAAAATTAGCACTGGCCTTCCTGCCCGACCTGCCTTTGAATTGCGCTTGTAGTGCTTTTTTCTAAACAGATTAGAGGGTAAGGACAGAGTAGCAGAGCTAAGCCAAATTGTTGTTTTTGGCGTAGGATTCTGGGACAGGAAACAGCTTGGAAAGGGAGTCTACCATGTTAGTTTTAAATGGAGCAGGAAACTTTGGGATTTTGTCAGAATTGACTCAAGAGTCATCTAAAATAGATGGCTAGTTTTACTCTTTCAAATATCCTACTTACCATCTCTAAGCGGAGCTATTCCCTGGATCTTAAGAGGAGAGGAGAAATCCTAACAGCTACACCGCATAGTTCCTTTCTGCCTGACAAAGCTTGCGGAGAGAGGTGAACTTGTGTTTCCTTTCAGTTGCCTCCACGACTGGTTGTGCCAGTTTCCTGCTGATCCCACCAGGCTGAATATGATCACAGCAAACACAAGGAAATGATGGACGGAGCGCTGAAACTTTTCAGACACTCACCCCCAGTCACAGAACTGGGTTGAATCCATCATCATTTTTTCGCTCACTTTGCTATCTCAGTTCAGACCCAGCCAAATGCAAATCAGTCTTGAACCTGCGCCTCATGGGAACAGTCCAGCCAGAACTACCAAGCCATGTCTTCCCTGGACCAGAAACAACATACCTGCTGTTGACCTTTGAAGCTTTTGATTTCTTACTTGCATTTTTGTTTTGAATACATATTGCACATGTGACAGGTGCAATTCCTTCTAGGAAGGCTCCGCTACTTGTGCTAAGCTACCAAGGGTGAGGCAAGGAATCCTCAGAGAAAACAGTCTACCTTGCAGGGTCAGACAGTTTGAGCCTTGTATGACCGAAGTCATGGCTCAGATCAAAATTGGGACTTCTCCTATAGCTGAACAATCTCGCTAGACAAGGAATATGAGAAACAGTCTTTAGTTGGATACAAAAAAAGAAAGCATTATAAAATCATGTGCATCTTGGGGTGAAGAAATATAGAAGTGATTTCAGAATATGTATGTTTCTTTAAAAGGGACATTTTGCAGATCTCCCATGTTTTTAAAAGAAGGCTTTTGCTGTACAAGACTTTTTGGTAAGCAGATCTCAGATTTGTCAAACTCAAAGCAGCTAAAACCCTTGTACTCTGCATAATCAGATGTTTGCAAGCTTGTCATCACATAGCTGTGCCCAGAGAGTCATATATCCAGTGAGAGTTTCGAACTGTGAGAGCACATTAAACGACATGCCTTGTGACACTTCGTTTTAATGTGCCTAAGCATTTCTGAAACATCTAACTAGTGGTAAGGAACATTTTACCATATTTGCTAGAGTGGTGACATGTCCAAAAGCTGTATGCAAAGATGATCAAGATGTGTACATTGTCTGAATTTGTGCAATAAAGTTGTTGAAGCCCTGTGCAAATTGCATTGGGCCTATCATGTGTCTCAAACCAGCATGGCCAGAGTGACCACTCAGAACTGTATTCAATTTTTATATAATGCAGAAAAAGGAGAGGATACACTCACCAATGCCCATCTGGCAGTTATTATAAAGACCCCGTGTGTTTCTTTCCCAAAGATCAGCCAAGCTTCATTTGACTTCCTAATCATAGCCCTTGCATATGCCATAATGGCTCACATATAATTACAAAACAAAATAAAACCAACTGGTATATAAAAATTTCGACTCCTCCACTGAATAGCTTCTGGGGAAGAAAGATGCATTTTCTGATATGCAACTAGAAGAGGAGGATCCTGAAGTGGACACTGTTAGACCTGACACCATTGGCGTGGGTCTCCCTTCCATTTTTTGCTGTTGCCTCGTGTATTTTTGCTGGTATTAGATGCTTTGGGCACTGTGCCACTGCTATCCAGTGCCACAGTGCAAGTGCTCCCTATTGTAAATTGATGTATTAATCAGTGTTTCCATGTTTGGCTATTTGGTTTACTTGTCAGACCCTAGTACAGTGCACTGAGTGTGCCCAGGGCGTGTAAATCCAAATGCTGCTGGTGGGCCTGCAGCACTCGTTGTGCCACCCACAGAAGCAGCCTTGTAAAATGTGTCTACGGTCTACCATTGCAGAGCATGCGTGCAGTCTGGTACTGTCATGCTGACTGGGCAAGTGCACCCACTTTCCAGTCCCCAAACCTTCCCTTTTCTTCATATAAGTCACCCTCATGGTAGGCCCAAGGGCAGGGTGCTTTGTAAGTAGAAGGTAGGACAAGCCCTGATGTGTGTGGCATGTCCTAATAGTGAATAACAGCAATTTTCGTTTTTCACTATTGTAAGGCTACCTGTTCTCCATAGGCCAGAATGGGCTGTTAGAGTTATTACATTTTATAATCCTAACTGTTTCAGAGAACATGGTAGAAATTCGAGTTTAGTATGCCTGAACTCAGAATAATAAAATACATATTTTAGTGAAGTTGGTTTTAATATTCTGTGTTTGCAAATACCACTTCTAGAAAGTATGTATTTGCTTCTCTAACCATTCAAACCTGCCTCTGCTAGGTTGTGTATTCTTATGTCTGGTTTTGTGAGTGACAGGGCTGGAGAATTCCAGGAGACAGGCTGAGTCACCCGGTGGCGAATAGAGAGATCTGCATCTAGATGGGAGGGAGGAGTTGCACCTGAACCTTGAATAGAGCTGTGCCTGCCTTCCACAATGCTGGCTCCCCCACCCTGGGGAGCGGCTGATGTCTCTGCCCTGCACACTGAAAGAAGAGAAGAAGTCCTGTAAATAAAGTACTCCAGGACTGTACTTGCCTTCCACAATGCTGGCTCCACCTCCTGTGGGGCGTCTGATGTGCATGCCCTGCACTGTGAAAGGAAAGGAGAAGTCTGGTAAACAGAGTGCTTCAGAACTGGTTTGGATTGGGCAAAGGCCCCTCTCCCCTCAGAGAACAAAGGATTTTGGGGTATAAATATTGGGACCCTGATCCCATGAAATTAGATCACTTTGGACTACAAGAAGAAACCTTTACTGAGGAGAGGAACCTGAAGAAACTGAGGAGAGACTAGTCCCAAGCTGAAGTGCTGCATCTGGAAGATCTTCACGTCTTTATTTCTTTGTATTTGAACTTTGCCGCGTTTCCCATTGCTGCGACATTGCTTGTCATGGAAGCGCAACACAACCTAAAGTACATTGACGCAGAGTGTCGCATCTAAGAACTGAACTGAACTAAGCTTAAATCTACCATCTTAAAGTAATCTTATTGTGTATTTTTGTCGTTTATGGTCTTGTGGTAACTCTATATAAAGTCTACTTATTTTTTATATAAAACCTGTGTAGTGTCCATTTGTAGTGTTGTCACTGGGTTACTGTATGTGGTCACAACTGCTTAACTTACAACGTCTCTGAAGTAAAGCCCTTCTGCTCGTGCCAAGCTACCAAGGGGGTGAGCAGTGGTTATTTTAGGAGTGTAATCCCCTTATTCTGACTAGAGGAGAGGGTCCCTATTTGTCACACGTACCTACCTGTGCCAACTAGAGACCACCAAATCTAACAGACACTGATTTATAAGGAAAACACTCAGGTATTTTGCCCATTATTTGAAATAACCGGAACCAACTCATCCTGGCTAAAGCTGTTCCACCGGCATTAAATCCACCTCTCCTTCTGAAGAACAGCCAGAAGGTTAGCTATCAATGGAAATAGAGAAAATGCTTAAAGGAGGAGAGGAGGCAATGGGTGGGCCAGAGCATCTACTCCCCAACACCCTTCCTCTGGATATCTGGACAGAAATGTTTGTACAAGAGAACTCTTTGAACTGGCAAACATATCCGTTTTAGGATTACTAAACATTTGGCATATTCTCTTGAATATTCGTGGCACTAGACAAAACTCAGGAGGAGGAGAAAATACTCTGCTCAGGCTGTCCACTCATAAATTCTTTTGCTAAATCTATGTTGCTGACAGAGAGACCAGGTGCATCTTTGCCCAACTGATTATTTGATGTATCAAGGTTGCTAAAAAATGTGAACCCGTCCCTGACTGACAGACAAGATGGTTTTAATAGGGTTCCATCCTCACTAACACCAATTAGTTTTGTAGATGATGGGAATAAGGAAGAAAAGTATGAAAACTGCCTTTATCTCTTTCCAGTTCGACAATGGTGGAGAAAATGCTAAATCAATGGGCCATCCTATGGCACCACAAAGACACATGATGCCTTCAAGGAGACACAGCAGATGTAAACACATTTTGTGGAAATGTATAAGAATTCCATACACCAACATCTTGCCTTTTTAAAAGCCTTACCATGTGTCTTTTATCCTGAGCCAACCCTTTACTGAAGTAGCTCTTCGCTCCTCCAAATCAGATAGCAGCTGGTGCAATTTGACCGCTCTCAGCTGAGGAAGAGATACATGACCCAGGTGAGTCTTATACTTCGGCACCAATGAACTGGAAGTCATGCATTGGAACCAGTTGAGATTTCTTGTGCATGATTATAAAGCCAGGATGTTCCGATATTTGATATACAAACTCTGTGTGATCCTGGACACTGATTATTGATTCTGAGTGAATAAGCCAGATTGTAGATCTTTGTGGAGACCTTTGGTGAGGATATCAAACAAGAGGAGCAATCAGACCTGCTGATAATGTGTCTCCAAAATAGTGTAGGTAATCTCTAATGGAGAGGAAATGTTAGACTATGGAGTAGAGAATCCTGAAGATCTAATGCAGACATCCATTCCTATGTAGAAACCAAAGGAATAATCCAATATAATGTTTCGATTTTATAATAAGTTTTCTTCATGAATTGGTTTAGTCTCTTTAGATTTAATATCAGTCTGTAAACTCCTAATGACTTACACCAAGAAGAGACTGGAATAGAGGCCTCACCCTTCCTGAGAATTCAGTACCAGACAGATGGCTTCTTTCCCTAGCATTTCTTACATTTCCAGCAACACAGCCTTGAATCTGATCGATCCCAGGTGTAACTTAGATGTGGCAGTTTTTGAGCCTAGGGCAATTTTTCGAATTCCACAAAATACCCTTGATCACGTCAAGAACATTTGACACATTGTTCTGCCAAGCTTGCTGGAAGAATGTCAAGTGACACACCGCCCACTAGTAAACAGGCATAGGAGGAAATATTTTTTGTTTTAGGAGGAGGAAGAAAATTGGTCCACCCTTTGAAAGGAAGGATTGGCTAAATGTATAATTCCCTATTTGGAAATGAAAACCTTTCCTGTGCTGCTTCTTTTGTGATCTGAGTGGAGGATCTGAGATCCTAATCTAACTTTTAAACAGCTCCATGTTTCTGATTTATAAATGTTCTCCAACGAATTTCTTCATTTTGATCCCCAAAAAACAATTATCAGAAAAAGGCATATGAATAACCCAGACTCAGTTCTATTAGACAAATGTGATGACGAACCTGAAGAAAATCATCCATTGGCTTTAATAATATTACAAGGAACATCAAACAAGAATTTTGCCTACATCTCTATGTTTGGAAATTATTCAGAGAAAACCTCATCACTTTGAATAGCAGACTTTATCACTTGAGGATTCTTAACCAAAGATTAGGATACATAGTATATATATATATATATATATATATATATATATATATATATATATATATATATATATATATATATATATATATATATATATTCACTGAAAAAACCATAGGTTATAGACCATATATAGTTAGGAATTAGCATTTACAAAACCTTGAAAATTCACTGAAAAAACCATAGGTTATAGACCATATATAGTTAGGAATTAGCATTTAAAAAACCTTATTTTACTCACACAAAACCATTGAAATTCCATATATAGTTAGTTGCACTAACTATATATCGCGCACCCGCAATCCACTGCTGATGATGTCACATATTACATCATTCATGACATGGTCTGTGACATCACTGATGACATCACTGATGACATCTCACTTGACATCAATGATCACATCACTGATGATATCATTCATGTGATAATACAATGCATCTCCTCACACTCTAATATAACCTCCGTTACACCCAGTGTTAAATAGAGAGTATCATTTTTGAAACCATTGACACACCAATACTAGTTACTACATACGCACTCACTGATTCCTATGTCTACACACACATTCACTCATACAATCATTCATACATACAATCACTCATCTTTACAACACTATCATATGCACTCATACACCTATACAGACACTCACACTCTGCCACTCATCCATGGAGTTACTCACACACCTAGTCAGTCCTGAAAAGAATCAATCACACTTCCATTTTCTCATCTATACAGTTAAACACAGAACACCTTACATTTTTGAAACATATACTAACACATAGTTACTCTCTTATAGAATCACTGATACAAGTACACATTGATCTGCACAGAGTCACACACCTCCCAGCCAGCCATACACACACTCAGTCTCCCATACAAATACTTGTGCAACCAATCAATAACCCATATAGCTACTTATATAGCTACTGATCAACACATGCAGCAGCTTGCACAACAACAGACATACTGATGCACACTTTTAGACAGTTTAGTCACTAACCCGTGCATTCAGTAAGACGCATTTAATCACTCACTCATACAGTCAATCACGCACCTACTAAAACCTTCATTCAGACACTTATACATCCACTCATTCTTCAATATGTAAAACATATTTAAACTTTACAGAAACACATAATCACTGGATGTTGTCATCAGTGATGTCATCAGTGATGTCACTGACCATGTCATGAATGATGTAATATGTGACATCATCAGCAGTGGATTGCGGGTGCGCGATATATAGTTAGTGCAACTAACTATATATGGAATTTCAATGGTTTTGTGTGAGTAAAATAAGGTTTTTTAAATGCTAATTCCTAACTATATATGGTCTATAACCTATGGTTTTTTCAGTGAATTTTCAAGGTTTTGTAAATGCTAATTCCTAACTATATATGGTCTATAACCTATGGTTTTTTCAGTGAATTTCATTGGTTTTTTAACAGCTAATATCTGTAGCTGTAAAATGTATTCTTCTTTAAATCCAAAAATATATTTTATATGTTTATTAATAACTTTTTTTTAAAATATTTTTTTTTCTTCGTTCCCGCTTCGCGAATCGGGAAGCTTCCCGTTAGCTGACCTTGATGCCGCGAAATAGACCGCGAGCCGGTAAACGTTTCTTTACCGCAAGTGCCGCGTTAGAAAACAACATCGTGACGCCTCCCGTCCGCATGACGTTCCACGTTGTCGCGTGATACGTCATATGACGTGCTACGTTAGCGAACTGGTACGCGAAGCGAGTGCCAAAGCGCAGGTTTCTGGAAGCAAACCGGGAGGCCCTGCAAAGCGCTTAACGTAAACACAGCAAGTCATGTGACTTGGTAATAACACTTTTCATTGGTTCATTTCACTTTTGGTTTCCTAATGATGTAAGACTAGGTCATATAATCTAAAATGAACACTTTTGATTGGTTGAGAACTCTTGTTTTTCCCAAATGATGAAAATCCCTCCTTCTTTCCTCACTCTGACTTTCATCATTGTGAGAGAAAGACCCTTTGTGATCACTGAGCAATGGCTTCTTTAGTAGCTTCAGCTGGTGCTTCCCCACCACCTCCACCACATCCAAGGAAGAGTGGACCACCTGCTCAAGTTGTAATTCAACAAGAAGAAGAAGAAGAGGAACAGGAGGACGAGCACGAAGAGAGGCAGTTTTTGCCTGAGCAGCCCAAGACGTCTCACCGGAAAGAAAACTTCATTTGGCAATTTTTTAAAATTCCCAAAGGTCAGAAAAAAGTAAATGCAAGATACGTTACTTGCCTTATATGTCAAGATAGACTGTCCAGAGGGACCGACAAAAAATACAGTTTCGGAAACTACACAATGCATCGCCATATGACTAGGTGGCATCCTAACAACTACAGTGCTGCACAGTTTCGGAACGACCTAGATAATCTCCCTATTATGGCCAGAAGATCTGTTGTACCGGAAGTAACGGGACCAGAGGGCAGGGAGATGGTGCCAAATATACAAATGAGATTTGGTGAAGTAAAACACACCTGCGTATTTTGCGATGGATTCATTTCCTACGGAGAAAGAAGCATCACTCTGATCAACAGAGCTATTGACTATCATATGCAAGTTTGTCCGAAACGCCCAAAATAATAAATACTTCTTTTTTTTGTTTTGTTGCTCCTGTTGAGCCCTTTACAATGAATCGTTTTCATTGCCCCCTCCAAGAAAAACCCAAAAAAATATAAAACTGTTCCGAAAAATTCAAAAACATTAAAAAAATGTTCAGAAAAATAAAAAAAAAGTTCTTTTCAGAACTACCTCCCCGTTATTAAAAAATTGGTACAATATTTGGAACTGTGCCAACCTCTATTTCTCTTAGTTCGCTTCCTAGTTCGCTCGCTGGTACGCGAACTGGAAGCGAACCAAAAACAGTAAGTATAAGGGAAGGAAACACACACTTATGTTAAAAGAAAGACAGCTATAGGGGAGTAAACTAGAGATACTATTACCCATAATCCACTACTGATGATGTCACATATTACATCATTCATGACATGCTCAGTGACATCATCAGCAGAGGATTGCGGGTTTTTTGGCAACATGCCTTATCCACGGTTTAATAACGCTGCCTTTTGCTTTATATAAGTTTTCAAATTGTATGAAATATATACCAATAGGTCTTTATGAACCTTTAGGTAGTGCTTTTGTTCATGAGGTCTGGTCGCTTCCATACACATACAGATGTTTCAAAGATGATCAAGAAGTTTATCTGAATGGAGAGGAATGCACTGAGACGCCAGATCATTCACTAATGTGTAGGCACATACAGTTACACGATTCATGCAACAAACACCGACCAAATATGGCTTGCGTGTTGCAAGGCACGCCAGTTCCTGCTATCATCCCCACGTTCAAGTTGTTGGAAAATGGTAGTTATTTGATGCTCAATAATGAAGATTGTTCTGAGTTAATTAAAAGTATTCCTTTTATCGTAACAGTAAGTGAACGGGTTATTTGCTGCAGAAATGTTCTATTTCCTCCCACACATGAACATAGGGAGTTTTCAATCTGGCCACAAATACCAACCTTGGGACACGTTTCAACGGCATGACAAGAATAAGAGCTCTTTTGTCTCAGAGAGAGGTGGCCTTGAGTTCGGCCCGTGAAACTTTCGTACTTCACATAGCGAACACCCGTACACAGGTTTGCCTTTCAATTTCAGCAACATGTTTCCGACTATCTTTAACGCATCCTCCACAAAATCCCTGGCACACTTTTTTAAAGTTGTTACCAGTGGTCTCGTGACTTCATTTGAGAAAATCTTTGGAGTCATCCCTGCTCCCTTTCATTCCATTTTCTCCACTCTGGTTCGTGGATTGCATTTTTACTTGCATTACCAGCGGACGCTCTTGTGCTTTTTTACATTTTTAAATATGGATGTCCCTCCTATGCAACCTCCGACCCTGCAGCTGCTGACACTGTTCCGCAATCGCATGCTAGAATATTATGGCACAATGCCGTTGGCGATATTAAGCACGGCATATGGATTATCTTTTCGGTTCTCCTACTTCACCTGTGTCCAGCCTGTATTTCACTGCCTGACCTGTGATTTCGATTGGGCCATTGATTTGTGTCTCTGCGGACCGGTTTCTCCTGACGTCGACTTTAATCAGCTGATGACTCCTATCATTACTCACGAGTTGATTTGTCCTGGCGAAAGGATTATGGCTGTGGCATTGATGCATGGACTACTTGGTCCCTGGAATTTACTGGCGGCAGCACAGTCTTTCTTGGAACACAGCTTTCTTGAAAACCCACCGAGCTGTCCTCTGATGGTGATAGAGGATCCGGTGCTGGGAGAGCACGTATGTTCTTTTCCGCTTTTAAATTGGATGGCTGAACTGTTTTCGGATGAAGACGGTGACTTCCTGTTGGAGGCTGTTGCAGCTTATTTTGCATACACAGTTATGTCATAGACCTTTTTCATGTTTCATATGCTGAGTACTAGCATTTCATTGACAATTCATTGACTTAATTGTCAAGTTTTTATTATTTACCTTGCCTATTGGCTTAAGACTCGATAAAGTACTTGGCTGTTTTATTTTTCTTTAGCATTGAATTTTCCTAGTTTTTAATGCTTTACCTTGCGGACCGTCCACATATAAACTTGCAATCTGCTCTCATGAGATGGCACTTCTATTATCTTATTCAGTTCGTTTCCGGATCATGAGGAGGTGTCATCTAGGTCCTGGATATCTTTACACCGTGTTAAGTTAGCATGGGCTCATTACCGGTTTAAACGCCATTTTTCCTTTTTTGCAACTTCTGCACACGACATTTAGTTGTTGCTTTAGCTTTCCACCTAGTAGTTCATCGTGGTTTACATGAGAATAATATGTTATTGGTCTACTATCTGCTTTACTTGTTAAACTATATCTGTACAGCGAGTGCTAAAGTTTCAAGAACAACACGATACAGAATTGTTATGAGGTCTGATCTCCACGACTTCATACTCATAACATAAGTGCAACTTCTGCCAATTCTGGGCATGAGGCGGGTTTTATATTGCTTTGCCGAACACACATACACAACAGTTGATGCGGTTCACATGAAGAGAGAGCTGGTGTATGCTGATGTGATTCCTTCAAATCTAAGACACTAAAGTATGGGCACGCCCTAAACCAACACAAAGAGACCTTCTTAGCAAATAATATAATATGTGTATTAGGGAGGGTGAGATATAAGCAGCCGCGGGCCGTGGAGGGAGTTACGGTGAGGCAGGGAGGCGGGGAGGGGGAGAAGCAGGGTGGAGCCCTCTCTACCTTGCCCCTCCCCCTCCCCGCCTCCCTGCCCCACCGTAACTCCCTCCACGGCCCGCGGCTGCTTATAAGTGTTGCTAACTCTTATTCATTTACAGCATGTTAACATACTGTCACCATTCGCTTTTTATGTACTAGTAACTATGCTGGTAATTTTGCTACTGATAATATGTGTACTTGTATTCTCCACCCTGCTTCTCCCCCTCCCCGCCTCCCTGCCTCACCGTAACTCCCTCCACGGCCCGCGGCTGCTTATAAGTGTTGCTAACTCTTATTCATTTACAGCATGTTAACATACTATCACCATTCACTTTTTATGTACTAGTAACTATGCTGGTAATTTTGCTACTGATAATATGTGTACTTTTATTATCTAAGGTACTACGCCTGAGAAGACGGCATTAGTAAATAAACATTTAAAATACACATGTGTTCTTCTTAACTCCATGTTCTGGTTTCTAAGAAATATATAACGACCGACTGTTCATGAGTTCCACGTATCCTGAGGTACTATAAGTTCATATTCTGGATTGTCTAAACATTGAGAGTTTGTTATATCCAATGTGACACTGTACCTAGCTTGCTAAATAGTTTTTGATTACTAACGTGAGTTTTGGGACACCCTAATTCGCCGAGGTTCCAATCCTCTGTCCACAGTTCTGTGTGAGAACAGAAACCCTGCGACAGGGGCACCCCCGACCCTTGCTGGACCTTCATCACACTTGCGATACAACTCCAGCAATGCGCCACCTTTACGGCACAGATACATCACGCATCTGTGCTGTTTTTGCCCCGTGATGCGCCGCATTGTAAATGCAGCACACCATAGGTGACGGAACAGCGGCACAGAATGACTAACACATCCCTGGTGATGCGCCAGTCATCATAAATCTATCCCTATGCTTCTTATCTTGTTAGAGATGAACCGCCATATGTATCATCAAAGTTATTTGCATTTCCTAAATAGCGAACTTTAAGGAATAAATAGCGATTCTTTACCATTCCTAGTTTGCGATGAGCTATTTGCTAATTAGCCGAATGTAGCCCAATGAAGCCCAATGTAGCCCAATGTAGCCCAAAGATGGCCGCCAGACACACAAAAAAACAAATGTAGCCCAAATATCAGCCAGATGTAGCCCAACTATAGCCCAGTGACAGAATGACCAATCAGCTTCGCAAACCTCCGTTACGCGAAGCGGAGCGCTGTTACAGATATATATCTTTTTTTGAACGTTAATTTCTCAAAATCCACTGGAGCACATATATTGAGACCTAGCAAAGGCACATCGGGCTACCAGTCCCTAATATTTTGCCAAGTTTCGTGCAAATCCATTCAGCCGTTCAATTATTATTTTTATTATTTTTTTTTGCCCCGCGGGGCCCTTTTAAAACCTCCACATCAAACCTAGGGGGTCAGCGAGGATCTACTATGCCCCCTTATAGTTATTTCCCCCTTTGTTTTGACCTCCTCTTGTCTCTCGATCCTACCGAGAGACAAGATGGCGGCCGCTACGGACTGTTTGGAATGTTGACAGACGCCGGAGAACCAATCAGCTTCGCTTCACAAAGCTCCGTTGCGCGAAAAGTCCGCGAACCAGAGCGCTAACCGGTCCGCTGTTACAGATATATATCTTTTTTAAAACGTTAATTTCTCAAAATCCACTGGAGCACATATATTGAGACCTACAAAAGGCACATCGGGCTACCAGTCCCTACAATTTTGCCAAGTTTCGTGCAAATCCATTCAGCCGTTCGGGCTAAAAGTGAGGCCAACCGCCCTATGGAAAACTCAATGTTAAAAACACGTTTTGGGACCCCCCTTTTTTCTCGGCCCCCACTGGACGAACCCCCCCCAAATTTTCAAGGGCTGCTCAGAAACAAAATGTGCCATTTTCCTGAAAATTTCAGCCAATTCCGTCCACAAACGCCAAAGTTATTAGACATAGAATTTTCAAAAAACCCATAGAGAAAAAATCCTAACTATATATACCTACTGGCGACCGCCAGTAGGTAATATATATATATATATATATATATATATATATATATATATATATTCACTGAAAAAACCATAGGTTATAGACCATATATAGTTAGGAATTAGCATTTAAAAAACCTTATTTTACTCACACAAAACCATTGAAATTCCATATATAGTTAGTTGCACTAACTATATATGGCGCACCCGCAATCCACTGCTGATCATGTCACATATTACATCATTCATGACATGGTCAGTGACATCACTGATGACATCACTGATGACATCTCAAATGACATCACTGATGACATCACTGATGACAACATCCAGTGACTGTATTTTTCTGTAAAGTTAAAATATGTCTTGAGTGGATGTATAAGTGTCTGGATGAAGGATTTAGTAGGTGCATGACTGACTGTATGAGTGAGTGATTAAATGTGTCTCACTGAATGCATGGGTTAGTGACTAAACTGTCTTAATTTGTGCATCATTATGTCTGTTGTTCTGTAAACTGCTGCATGTGTTGATCATTAGCTATACGAGAGGCTATATGTGTTATTAATTGGTTGCCCAAGTATTTCTATGGGAGATTGAGTTTGTGTGGGGGTGGCTGGAAGGTGTGAGACTCTATGCATAGATGTGTGAGCAGTTTATTCACTAGGTGTATGAGTTCAAGAGTGCATGTGGAAACAGCTACATGGGCAGTTGACTGTGTGCATGAGTGTATTGATGAGTGAATGGATATCTCAATGCTACATGTCATAGTAAGTACATATGTAAAACACAGTACATGTGAGAGTTGGCATATATAAATAACTGTGCATGAGAGCCACTGAATGAGTGAGTGGTTGTATCGATCATTGTGAACTTGTATCAGGGATTGTATAAGAGAGTAAATATGTGTTAGTATATGTTTCAATAAGTAAGGTGTGTTTAACTGTATAGTTGAAGAAATGGAGGTGAGATTGTTTCTTTGCATGACTGACTGGGTGTGTGAGTAACTCCATGGATGAGTGGCAGTGTGTGAGTGTCTGTATACACTGAGTGTATCTAAGGTTATATTAGAGTCTGAAGAGGTTTATCGTATTAGCACAAGAATGATGTCAAATGAGATGTCATCAGTGATGTCATCAGTGATGTCATTTGAGATGTCATCAGTGATGTCATCAGTGATGTCACTGACCATGTCATGAATGATGTAATATGTGACATGATCAGCAGTGGATTGCGGGTGCGCCATATATAGTTAGTGCAACTAACTATATATGGAATTTCAATGGTTTTGTGTGAGTAAAATAAGGTTTTTTAAATGCTAATTCCTAACTATATATGGTCTATAACCTATGGTTTTTTCAGTGAATTTTCAAGGTTTTGTAAATGCTAATTCCTAACTATATATGGTCTATAACCTATGGTTTTTTCAGTGAATTTCAATGGTTTTTTAATAGCAAATATCATAAGCTGTCGAATGTCAAGTACGTGGTAAGTAAAAACATTTTCGTGTTTATGCACACTGATCTGCTTTGAATGCTGCCCCCCACCCCTCATTTCTATTAGGAGTACTCTCTCTTTGCAGATAGTGAAGGGTAGTTAACGCAGCCCTTTGCCCCCTTTGTAATCCGTCGTGCCTGCTTCTCTCTCCATTTGATTGATTGTTCTCTTTGGTTCATTCTCTATTTACAAACAAGCACAGAGTCGCAATACTCTGTTTAGTCTTTGCAGATAGCGAAAAATCGTGTAAAAAAACAAAAGGAATCGAGCAAAATCAGTAGGCCACTAATGGGATCTCTTTTTGACCTCGCTAAAATAGAAACATTAGGAACAACCTGTTGAAAATAGCAATGCGTATGTACATAAGCGGCGTTCATTTGTGTTCACAGTACCCCTTGTTGATTGTTTCAATCGAGCATTGAATTGTTCGATGTTAATTCTCTTAAGGATCTTCTCTACCTGCAAACGAGGAAGAATAGGAATATTCTCTCTCCCTTTGCAGATAGTGAAGGGTAGGTAACGCAAGCCTTTAACACGTCGTACCTATTTCATTCCTCATTGATTGATTGATTGTCCGAACATTGACTGTTTGGGAATTAGTTCTTTTTGGAGGTATTCCCTGTTTGCAAATAAACGTAGGAAAATCTTTGCAAGTAGTGAAAGGGTACGTAATGCGGACCTTTCTCCCCCGTTGTAATCTGTCATGCCTATCTACTCCCCACTGATTGATGCACCTGTTTCACCCGGACCATTTACTAGACATACGTCATCTGGCCCGACCAGAGAGCACCCCTAGTGAAAAGGACATATGCAATAATAACGAAGTGATCACTGTATCCTGTTAACAGAAACTTTAGCATGAAACAACCTGGAAAGAAAAGAATAGGAAAACGAAAATCAGTAGGCCACTGATGAACATGAACTTTTATTAAACAACGAACAAAGAAACGATAACATAACGTAATGATAAAACCTATTAATGTCCTAGAAACAAGAAAACGTTAAAATATGCCAGTGGTGAGAGACCAGAAAAACAGTAAGAGAAACCAAATCACCCCTCGCTGTCCCACCGCCTGCCACGCCAAAAAAATCGATAGACTAGGGAAAATGCAAGTCAGTAGAACATCCGCCCCCACTCTGGAAACTTCCAAGGTGGGGCAGGGTTCCGGCTACGCCCAGCCGGGAGCAGCCCATATAAGGCAGGTCCTGCTGCCACGCCTCGGCCAGGAGATCCTAACGTAGGGTGTAGCCGGAGGAGAGGCCGAGACCAACGGGACCCGGCCAGGGGATTGCCTTTACAACGCTGAACAGTTGCAGGGGGGGGGAATGTCTCCTCGACCCTCCCCTCTCTCTCCCAGTCCGGCCGCGGTGGCCCTTGAGAGTTGCAGGTAGTCCCGCCACATGCTCTTCCGGTCCGGCCACCAACGGTCGGGGGGCCGAGGCCGACGGAATCCGGCTGCAGCCGATAAACCAAGAAACCCGTTCATGGGGCCAGAGCCAGGGGCGTCCGGCCGACATCTACCGGAAGCCCGGCCCGAAGACGGACGGGACACTTCTTCTTTCTTGTATAATTGCTGCAACAACCCTGGGGGGGGATGTCTTGCACATGCCTCCGACCCCCCCCCTCGTCCTCATCGCCTGGTCCGGCCATAACAAATCTCAAGCGAGACGCCGTGGGGTGCACTGGGAGGGAGAGACGGTGCGAACAGGCCTCTCCCGCCTCCCCAGTGGAGGCTTCCCAGCTGCACCCTCAGCGGTCCAGGCGCCCGGAAAAGAGTTCTTCCACTGTGGCCATGCTGCAACGTCTCGCCCGGCAGGGTGGAGCCCGTCCGCTCATTTGACCCCGCGATCGCCAGTAGCTACCGAACTCTCAAAATGGCGGTCGACCTGGCAAGAGCGGGCCCAGCATAAAGAAATGGCCCGGTCACTGGTTGACTCCACCACCGTAGTCCTCCACGACCTTGAAGATTCTAGAGGAGCCGCGGGAGTCTCCGACCCCCGATGGGGAATGACTGCCATGATCACCCGTGGAGTGACGAAACTGTATCCGCGGGACGTCGGCGCCAGCCTCACTTTGAATTACTAGAATCCTGCAGACCTCACTTCCGGTGAAAGCACAGTGTGACCCGGTAGGAAAAATTGTTGCACCCCCTCCCCTTTTTGACTGATAGTTCAAACCACCGATCCTTTCCTTTGCCCTTTTAACGGAACTTTGGACTGCCTCCCCCTCTTTTACATTTTCTAGAGAAAACAAAACATTAACCACTACATTAGCATAGCAGTTGACACCAGAACTGTTTTCAAATTGAAAACCAACAACATCTTCAACAGAATCCTTTTTGTTTCTGCTGTGACCCTGCTCCAGCACAGGCATTGTCCCCAGCAGTAATTCTGCAATGCCGGTAAGAATAGCTGTGGTGCCTACTGGACTCACTCACCCCCGCGGCGCCCCACGCCGTTATTTGCTGGGCGGCAACTTGCTAGACATCACCTTCGTGACATCCAGATTTCAGCGCGTTCTGCTGCCTTGGAACTATTCGCACAACAGACCGCTACTGACAAGAATATTTCATTATTGGTGCTGTCAATTTCAATAAATCTATTGGATAATTCAAAAGAAATTGCCACGGTCTCTTCGTTGTTTAAATGTTTTTACTGTTTTTGTTTTGTTGTATATATTTATATGTTATTAAAGTTTTATATTCCTACTACTTTGTTGGAGTGCTATATATTTTTTATGTGACACATAATTGTAAAAACTTTGATGTACAAAGAGTCATTCCTGGAATCTTCCGCTTCAGGCTCGGTCCCCTCCCCAATCACAATACAGGATAGTTTTCAGATAGTAGGAACACGTGTGGTGTGACGGATCTCATCGGGTGTGGGCCTTGATCTACTATAACTCCTTTGAAGAGGGGTGATTCTTTACAGCTGGGGCCATAAACTACATCTGCAGGGCTAGCTGATAGCCTGGACAATCGGACACAGAGGAAGAGGAGTGTCACAGGGTGCGGTAGTGAATAGGGCGAAAGGGAGGTGTCGGGCGGGCACAGTGTGATTCTCAGGGAAGAGCAGCGCAGATGGGGGGAGGTTTATTGCCCATGCATAAGACAGAGAGCGGGGGTGACCAGTGCCTGGGGAAGATGCTTGCGAGGGTGAGGAGCCATGCTACGAATCGACAGCGTGCAGAGAGTGGGTCTGGTCAAGACATCTAAAATGGCTGCCGTGCACGACAAAAGTGTGGCATTTCAAAAAAGGCAAGATGGCGCAGACAATGTTTTTCAACACTTCCTCATTTCCTTCGAATCGAACGTTAACAGACGTTGGGGCATATTACCAAAGTTAAGCGATATTTATCGCTAACGATGCTTACCAACCAATTTTTTACCACTAAGCATCGTCAGAAATTATCGAAGATAAACCTTACTATTATCAAGGTTTATCGCAAATGCGATAATAAACGGCCGCAATGCATGAATATCGCTAAAAACTCAGCGATATTCATGCATTACCGAGCTAATACTCTTAGCCATGTTATCCACCTCCCATTGGATAACATGGCTAAGAACTGCTCAGGGCAGGTGTTACTTTTTGGAGATATTCGCGCTTAGCGCGAATATCTCCAAAAGTTGGTAATAGGAGATAGATATCTTGCATGTTGTAATGCAAGTTATTGTGGTATATGGAACTCATACCATAATCTCTCAGGAAAGCAGAAACTGATCCTTTTGGGACCGCCTAAAAAGGCCTAGGGGGTGAGGAGTACTCTACTTTGCCCCCTTTTCACGTTCCGAACTATTTTATTTTACTCTCTTCTGTAATTACACAAAATACCAGCGATAAGATGCATCGGAGACACACAGTGAGAGAAAGGAGGCCGGAGATGAAGAAGACATGTCAAATACACATTGGAGATAATATAGTGGCAGAAGGGAAGTAAATATGAGTAAACTTACCATGTAACATAAAAATGTTGCACTCTATACTATAAGTCTCATTTTATACTACAATCACTTCGCTACAACCTCATAAATTAAAAATAAAAATAAATAATGTCTCAAACAATTTTTGATTTCTAAATATAAATTTATTCTTCAGAATTTTCTAAATTTGAAACAACTAGTAACATGTCCTCATCAGTAATTTCCTCTTCAATCATCTCATCTGGAATCTCCTCATTAAAAGTCTGCAATGATGATTCTTGTAACTCTATGGTCTCCAAACACTCGATAAATTCGCCATCAAGAGATTGATCAAAAAAATCATTCAAGTCATCTCCTCCTTCTGACAATATTTCATTATTGGTGCTGTCCATTTCAATCAATGTAGTGGAATCATTCAAGTCATCTCCTCGTGACAATATTTCATTATTGGTGCTCTCAATTTCAATCAATGTAGTGGAATCATTCAAGTCATCTCCTCCTTGTGACAATATTTCATTATTGGTGCTGTCCATTTCAATCAATCTAATGGAATCATACAAGCCATCTCCTCCTTGTGACAATATTTCATTATTGGTGCTCTCAATTTCAATCAATGTAGTGGAATCATTCAAGTCATCTCCTTGTGACAATATTTCATTCTTGGTGCTGTCCATTTCAATCAATCTAATGGAATCATACAAGTCATGTCCTCCTTGTGACAATATTTCATTATTGGTGCTCTCAATTTCAATCAATGTAGTGGACAATTCAAAAGAAATTGCCACGGTCTCTTCATTGTGAGCCATTTTATTTTGAAATTGCTTGCTGTAAATTGCAGAAAAAAATAATCACTTTCATTTATCGTTTTTAGTAATACATAATATAAAACTAACTTCATCAAGTATTTAGTATAACAGAAGGACTGCAAATAAATAACAGAAAACATTTTTCAAATTATCTTCAAGTGTACAACATAGTTCCCCTTACAAATTAACAACTCACCTTTTTAAAAGTAGCAGAAGTGTTAGTACTGTGTAAATCAAACACCAGAAATTCACCACCAAAAATTCCTCACAAATGTACCTCAGACAGTAGTATCACAAAATGGCTGTGGTTTCCTCTCATTTGACATATATACATAACCAATTAACTTTCATCACACACAAATACAAAACCAAAGTAACATTTTAATTGGTTCTAAATTTCAACACTTTCAAATGTGTTTTCCCCATGCAATTTTCCATAGGACATTTACATACGTCTACAGCCTGAATGGCTGAACGGAATTACACCAAACTTGGCAAAATGGTACATCAAACCTAAGAGGTCAGGAAGGATCTACTATGCCCCCTTATGGTCATTTCCCCCTTCGCTTTGGCCTCCTCTTGTCTCTCAATCCTACCGAGAGACAAGATGGCGGCCGCTACGGACTGTTTGGAATGTTGACAGACGCCGGAGAACCAATCAGCTTCGCAAAGCTCCGTAACGCGAAAAGTACGCGAAGCGGAGCGCTGTTACAGATATATATCTTTTTTTGAACGTTAATTTCTCAAAATCCACTGGAGCACATATATTGAGACCTAGCAAAGGCACATCGGGCTACCAGTCCCTAATATTTTACCAAGTTTCGTGCAAATCCATTCAGCCGTTCGATTATTATTATTATTTTTTTTTTTTGCCCCGCGGGGCCCTTTTAAAACCTCCACATCAAACCTAGGGGGTCAGCGAGGATCTACTATTCCCCCTTATGGTCATTTGCCCCTTCGCTTTCGCCTCCTCTTGTCTCTCGATCCTACCGAGAGACAAGATGGCGGCCGCTACGGACTGTTTGGAATGTTGACAGACGCCGGAGAACCAATCAGCTTCGCTTCACAAAGCTCCGTTGCGCGAAAAGTACGCGTCCTGGGACGCTGCCCGGTCCGCTGTTACAGATATATATCTTTTTTTAAACGTTAATTTCTCAAAATCCACTGGAGCACATATATTGAGACCTACAAAAGGCACATCGGGCTACCAGTCCCTACAATTTTGCCAAGTTTCGTGCAAATCCATTCAGCCGTTCGGGCTAAAAGTGAGGCCAACCGCCCTATGGAAAACTCAATGTTAAAAACACGTTTTGGGACCCCCCTTTTTTCTCGGCCCCCACTGGACGAACCCCCCCCAAATTTTCAAGGGCTGCTCAGAAACAAAATGTGCCATTTTCCTGAAAATTTCAGCCAATTCCGTCCACAAACGCCAAAGTTATTAGACATAGAATTTTCAAAAAACCCATAGAGAAAAAATCCTAACTATATATACCTACTGGCGACCGCCAGTAGGTAATATATATATATATATATATATATATATATATATGTGTGTATATATATGTATATATATATATATATATATATATATATATATATATATATATATATATATATATATATATATATATATATATATATATATATATATATATCACAAGCATGTAACTCCATCCACTTCCACCAAAACCTCGGCGGCGAAGAAGGAGAAGCGAACCACTTCTTTGTCAGGCAAGATGTTTTATTTCAACCTTTCAGCAACAGTCAACAGATGACGCGTTTCGGGCTCAGGCGCCCTTGATCACATAAAGGCTGTAAACGATTGAAGCCATTTTAAATGATATGCCCTTCCCACTCAGGTCACATGTTTAGCAAGTTAGTGATAAACATAGCAAACAGACTGCGTGAATTAAAGAACAGTCGATGGAAAATTGCTTATGTATTTCATTCATTATACCATCAGGACAAATTATCATGACCTACTATAATATTTCCGACTATATAATTATTTAAAACGGAAAATTAATTAGTTATAAGGCTAGCGTCATGAAAACATTTGATTGAAACCACAATATAATTTTTAAAAAAAGAGTCCAATTGGCAAATTAGAATTCCTGGATAAATCCATATATACATATAAGGTACAATAGTGCAATTTAACATACCTGCATAAATGCATGTAATTACTTGTTGATTTGTGACTCTGATTAAAAAGAATGTGCAGAACAATTGCAGAGTATAGCAGCAATATCTATAATTTTTCCTAGCAGATGTACAATGTACCATGTGCAAAAGGTGTGTTGTTACGTGCATAGATAAAATGATTGCAAGACAAAAATGCATCTTGCAACCAAACTAAGGCTGGGACATGACACCACGGAAAGATGTGTAACAAGATGGCAACAACTTGTTTTTGGGAGTTAGTTCTTAAAATCTACAACCATATTTAAGGAGGTTACTTCTTTTATACAAATGTTGCCCTACATCTGACCAGATGTCTCAGCCAGAGTGTGAATAAGTGAAATCAGGAATTGGCAGTCCTCATACATCATATATCGGAAACTACCAAATATTCCCATCTATACCTCGAATTAACAATATGTACATATTGAAAAAATAGGGTTATCTGCATCAAGACCAGCAACAAATTCTGGGATATAAGATATATCCCACTCAGCTTGCGAAAACAATCAGAATACATATATTACATATATTACAGGCACGTGTACATGTCTTCGGTGTTGTTCAGTCCATTTGGGCATTTGCTATCGAAGTTAAGAATGAATTTAGTTTCTAATCTCCTAAGCAAAGCCTCTCTATTCCCTCCTCTGCGTGGTTTAGGGACGGAAGATACCACATAATACTTTAGACAAGATAAATTGTTTCCATGTACTTGTTTAAAGTGGCGTGCCACTGGATAATTGGGATCACTATGCAAAATGGCACGTAGATGTTGAAGGATTCTCTCATGAACCTGTAACTTGGTACTACCGATGTAGTTTAGCCCACAGGTACAAGTGAGAACGTAAACTGCGAATTCAGTTTTACAGTTGAAATTCCCCAATATCTTATGTGGTATAGGACTGAATGGAGTATGGTATTCTGTTGTGTTTATTCCAAACTTGCACGCGCGACATGTGGAGCATTTATAGAATCCATCTTTGGGTTTCAACCAATTGGGTTTACTTTTTACTTCAGGACTCGCAGAATCTAACACTGCTCCCATGTTTCTTGCTCTACTGAAGGTGATAGTGGGGTTGGATGGCAAATTCATTCTAAGAACGGGGTCAGTAAGAACTATTGCCCAATTCTTATTGATGATAGATCTTATTTTACGTTCATTCTCACTATAGGCTGTGATTAGTCTCGGACATTGATCGATTCCAGATAACCCGGAAATTGCTGGTGAATCAGGTAAATCATGCGGGACAGGTTCTTCCTCTGTAGGGGCTGGTAGTAAACTTGCTCTTGATCTTAGCGAGGTTTTGGACAGGGCTGATGTCAAGATCTTATCAGAATATCCTCTTGCCTTCATGCGTCGCATGGATTCTGCAGCACAGGTATTGAATTCAACCTCCGTGCTACATATCCTTTTCAAGCGTAATAGCTCCCCATAGGGGATGCTCGCAATCAGATGCCTGGGATGGGCACTCGAGGCATGGAGCGTGACATTGCCCGCAGTGGATTTTCTAAACAGGGTACTCTCTACTCTTCCATTAGCTACATATAGCTTAACATCTAGAAATTCCAAACTGGAACTATTTATGTGGTGGGTAAAGTGGAGATTCAAATTGTTTTGATTGATGTTTTGAATGAATTCCAATGCTTTCTCTTTGCTACCTTGCCACACGATGAAAATATCATCAATATACCTGTAGTAGTGTTTGATGTTTTCTTTAAAAATGGAAGAATAGTCCCTCTTGAGGACCTGCTCCTCCCACCATCCGACATGCAAGCATGCGTAGCTGGGGGAGAAGCAGGCTCCCATGGCCACGCCCCTTAGTTGTTTGAACAACTCCTTTCCGAAAAGAAAGAAATTGTTGTTGAGACACCAACTTATCAGATTGATTAGAGCCTTATTGTGCTGATAAAATTCGCACGATCTTTGGTCCAAAAAGAATTTTACAGCCAATAACCCTGCCTGGTGGTCTATACTGGTGTATAAAGACTCTATGTCTAATGAGATTAAATACATACCATCTGACCATTGGATATTCCTAATTTTTCCCAGGAAATCACCTGTATCCTTGATGTAACTAGGCAGGGTTTTTACATGGCTCTGTAGAAAAAAGTCTACGTATTGGCCCACCTGTTCCGCTGCACCCCCTATAGCGGAAATTATAGGCCTGCCAGGAATGGGAGATACACATTTATGCACTTTAGGTATTAAATAAAGTACTGGTACAATAGGGTTTTCATTGTGCATAAATTTAAATTCTTCATTGGAAATCAGGCCATCACTACGTGATTGTATCAACAACTTCTTAAGAGAATTTGTAGCCATATTATACTTTTTGGTGTTAGACGGCTCATAGCAGTTCATGTCATTCAATTGGCGCTTAGCCTCCTTGATGTAATCTGCTCGGGGCCAAATTACCAAGTTGCCGCCTTTGTCCGATTTTTTAATGATGATTTCATTGTTCTCACTTAGTTTTTTCATCAACTTGGCGTAGTCTTTCTTCCTTTGTTCAATTTGCTTTTTTTGTTTGAATTTTTTGGATTGTACCTGTTTGTTTAATTTTTTAATGTCCTCAACCACGCAATCATGAAACGTATCTAACGCATCCCTCGGCATCATGGGGATGTATTTGGATTTCTTCTTGAAGGGGCTGATCCCAGCACCCTTTTGTAACAGGTTGATGTTTCTCATCCTAGTTTGAGTAGAAGAGTCATACTCAGTTTCATCTGTTCCTACCTCGCCGGTATTTAAATCATGTAGGTCTAGGTATGTTGGAATATCCGCCGCTTCAATACCCAAACTCTCTACATGATTGTTGGGATCTCGCTGTAGCTCTGCGTCTTTATCTTTGGTGTTTTTCAAAGAAAAGTATTTTTTCAGCTTGAGTTTTCTAACAAATCTGAAAACATCTATTCTCGTAGAGCTATAGTTGAATGTTTGACTAGGACAAAAATTGAGACCTAATGACAGCAAAGATTTTTCCGTTTCAGTCAGAGGCACATTGGACAGATTGATGATAGTTCTATCTCCATTTACTTTTTCCGTGTCCAGTTGCTCTTCTTTTTGTTTTTTCCTCTTTTGTTCGTGCTTTTTTCGTCTTTCTTTTCTTCGTCTGTTTTTTCTTGACTTTTTTGTTGCTGTTTGCTGTCCTTTCTCGGTCTCAGTGTGCGTAGTCTCTCTGATGCTAAAAAATCCAATTCCTCTCCCATGTCTAATACAATTGCTGGTGTGGGCCTTTCTCCGCTCCCTATGCTGGATTCGCTTGATATGGAGATAGAATCAAAACTGGAACTTTCTACCGCTGCTCCTTCCATTGCGGCAGGCTGCTGTACATTGGACTCCACATTGCTCTTTCCCTTCCGTTCCCCGAATTTTTTTCGGTTTTCATTGTTGTATTTTCGGGCGAATGTGAAGATTTGCCCGTTGTTGTAGTCTGATTCATCTCTGGCAAACTTATGGGCTTTACGATGTTTGATTTTTTCCTCATGTTTGCGTAATCTTTCCTCAATAGCGATTCTGGCAGTTTTAATATAGTCGACTTTGGCAGACTTCTTGAGTTCTTCTTCGATATTCTCGATTTTTTTCAAGATTTCCTCCCGGTCGATTGCTGCATATTTAATTAAGATGCGGACTGAGGTCATGGAAGCCTCCAAGTTGTTTTGTGCCCATTCTTTCAACATTGCAGGGTTGGGGTTATCATAGGTCGGAGCCAAAAGAAAACGAAGACCTCTCGGAACCCAACCTACCTCTGCATACTTAGATAATGAGCAGTGCTCCCACCATTTGGTCGTTTCCAGGCGCATGTACTTTTCTAAATTTCTCAGTAGCGTTTTTTCATTATCATCCGCCCCCGCCGTTTTACCAGTGGTAGGTGCAATGTTTGAATTTGCTGCTGGTCTTTTGCAGAACAACTCTTCCGCTGCTGCTTCGCGCTGACGCTGGCGTACAGCCTCGTCTGTCATGCTGACTGATAGGTATTAGGATACCAATGTAGCCCGAATCGTTTCTCGAGTTACTCTATAAGTGCCTGTTATCTCCCCACCTCTGCCACAATGCCGTCGTCACTCACCGGGTACTGTCTCTGCTTCTGCTTCGAACCAGTCCGGTTCTACTCGCCAACCAGTGTCCCCTTAATCTCGTGTGACGTGTGGCGGCAAGAGGGGGCTGCTACCAGTGTTTCGCCACGAACCTCCAATTCCTTGACTTAATGGCGGCAGCTGCTTCCGGGTGAGAGGGTTCGCAGGACGGAAGAAAGCCAGACTTCCGTAAATTTCAAATCACAAGCATGTAACTCCATCCACTTCCACCAAAACCTCGGCGGCGAAGAAGGAGAAGCGAACCACTTCTTTGTCAGGCAAGATGTTTTATTTCAACCTTTCAGCAACAGTCAACAGATGACGCGTTTCGGGCTCAGGCGCCCTTGATCACATAAAGGCTGTAAACGATTGAAGCCATTTTAAATGATATGCCCTTCCCACTCAGGTCACATGTTTAGCAAGTTAGTGATAAACATAGCAAACAGACTGCGTGAATTAAAGAACAGTCGATGGAAAATTGCTTATGTATTTCATTCATTATACCATCAGGACAAATTATCATGACCTACTATAATATTTCCGACTATATAAATATTTAAAACGGAAAATTAATTAGTTATAAGGCTAGCGTCATGAAAACATTTGATTGAAACCACAATATAATTTTAAAAAAAAGAGTCCAATTGGCAAATTAGAATTCCTGGATAAATCCATATATACATATAAGGTACAATAGTGCAATTTAACATACCTGCATAAATGCATGTAATTACTTGTTGATTTGTGACTCTGATTAAAAAGAATGTGCAGAACAATTGCAGAGTATAGCAGCAATATCTATAATTTTTCCTAGCAGATGTACAATGTACCATGTGCAAAAGGTGTGTTGTTACGTGCATAGATAAAATGATTGCAAGACAAAAATGCATCTTGCAACCAAACTAAGGCTGGGACATGACACCACGGAAAGATGTGTAACAAGATGGCAACAACTTGTTTTTGGGAGTTAGTTCTTAAAATCTACAACCATATTTAAGGAGGTTACTTCTTTTATACAAATGTTGCCCTACATCTGACCAGATGTCTCAGCCAGAGTGTGAATAAGTGAAATCAGGAATTGGCAGTCCTCATACATCATATATCGGAAACTACCAAATATTCCCATCTATACCTCGAATTAACAATATGTACATATTGAAAAAATAGGGTTATCTGCATCAAGACCAGCAACAAATTCTGGGATATAAGATATATCCCACTCAGCTTGTGAAAACAATCAGAATACATATATTACATATATTACAGGCACGTGTACATGTCTTCGGTGTTGTTCAGTCCATTTGGGCATTTGCTATCGAAGTTAAGAATGAATTTAGTTTCTAATCTCCTAAGCAAAGCCTCTCTATTCCCTCCTCTGCGTGGTTTAGGGACGGACGATACCACATAATACTTTAGACAAGATAAATTGTTTCCATGTACTTGTTTAAAGTGGCGTGCCACTGGATAATTGGGATCACTATGCAAAATGGCACGTAGATGTTGAAGGATTCTCTCATGAACCTGTAACTTGGTACTACCGATGTAGTTTAGCCCACAGGTACAAGTGAGAACGTAAACTGCGAATTCAGTTTTACAGTTGAAATTCCCCAATATCTTATGTGGTATAGGACTGAATGGAGTATGGTATTCTGTTGTGTTTATTCCAAACTTGCACGCGCGACATGTGGAGCATTTATAGAATCCATCTTTGGGTTTCAACCAATTGGGTTTACTTTTTACTTCAGGACTCGCAGAATCTAACACTGCTCCCATGTTTCTTGCTCTACTGAAGGTGATAGTGGGGTTGGATGGCAAATTCATTCTAAGAACGGGGTCAGTAAGAACTATTGCCCAATTCTTATTGATGATAGATCTTATTTTACGTTCATTCTCACTATAGGCTGTGATTAGTCTCGGACATTGATCGATTCCAGATAACCCGGAAATTGCTGGTGAATCAGGTAAATCATGCGGGACAGGTTCTTCCTGGTAGGGGCTGGTAGTAAACTTGCTCTTGATCTTAGCGAGGTTTTGGACAGGGCTGATGTCAAGATCTTATCAGAATATCCTCTTGCCTTCATGCGTCGCATGGATTCTGCAGCACAGGTATTGAATTCAACCTCCGTGCTACATATCCTTTTCAAGCGTAATAGCTCCCCATAGGGGATGCTCGCAATCAGATGCCTGGGATGGGCACTCGAGGCATGGAGCATGTCTCACCTTGTTGCAAGATCATGCCCCTTGAAGCATTACTTCAACACTGTCTCCAGTTTACGGTCCACTACAACTGACACCATCTGCTATCACTGATGAATGGTGTGCTAGATTCACCGGCTTTGAGGCTATCTTGGCCTCTAATGGAGTTCTGTGTCCCCATTCACTAAGGAATATTGATATTTAAAAACTGGGAATGTCTGACTACGCTAGGACCATCCACTACCCTGGTAGCAAATCCTTAATCTCTTTATTTAGCACCGACAGATGGGGTGTGAGTGACATTGAAACCGATTAATCATTCAAGAATTGGTAGAAGATTGCTCATCTTCGAATGGTACCTTAAGGTTACTGCCCAGATATTTGAAGGGGGCAGCCAGGTCTGTCTTCTGGATAAGCTTGCCCTTTCTCAGGGGTCCTGAAAGATCAGACTCTTCATCATAATAGTCTGGAGAAGGCCAGGATGAGGCAGAGGACAACAATGGTACACTGGCCAGAGAAATGGAGGATGACGGCCGAGACAGGGAATAAGGAATGCTTGAAGGCTCTCTCCATCTCTTGAAAGCCTCTGGTAAGTAAATCATCTGTCTTTCAACAGAGCAGAAAACGAAGAAGCAGGAAGACAATGGGGAAGATGAGGTGTTTCTACTCTGTACCTTTTTTTTGTCACCATTAGACCCCTTGGAGCAGTGACGCTTCTGAGACTAATGCTTACAGTGATCCTCCGCGAAGCACAAAGAGACACTGAAGAGAAAGGTCATCAACCTTTGTATACAACACTTTGTATACAACAAGGGCTGTTCAAAAGGAAGCACATTCACAGGACGCCCTCCTTTGTATCACATCAAATTAAATAAACGAATATGTTTATATTGTTCAGTCTTGTCAATCAAAATCAGCGTGACAATCAAATGTACATTTGTCCAAAAAAAAAAAAAAAGTATTTAAATTCAGTTGCAGGGATTTTACCATACACCCCTAGGCTAATTAAAATAAGTTCACTGAAAGTCTCAGTGACGCCAGGATTCGAACCCAGGACTACGTCGACTCAACCCTAACAGGATACACATTCTCCAGCAAGTACTCTGTCGATAAGCTTCCATTAGTCACACATATCAGTTCAGATCCTCTCAGTAAGTGTTCTAACGTGATCCACCCGCTCTTTGATTGAGCCAGGGGTCGCGCTGGTACAATGACCCGCACCACAGTCAGGCTTTTCCACCACCCGGCTACTTCGACCACCATGCCGCCCTCAGAAGCACGAATATTGTGCACCTTTCAGCGTGGCCCACACCTTCCCAGATCAAAGGCGCAGAACACACTTACACTGAACAAAACAGTGCGCTAATGAGCTCCTTTCAGGCCGTCCCTCGCCTTTCGAAATCAAAGGCTGGGAAAGCGCTTTCTTTGCCTGAAAGCAGCGTGTCGCCTGCTTCCGGCGCTGGAGCCTGCCTCGCTTGGGAAATCAATAATGACGCGGAGGCGGCATAAATAACCCTGCTGCTGTCGAACCGGCAGGTCACTACGCTCAACCCAAAACAGGCACCCTTAAAGAGCCCTAAACTCAAAGGGAGAGGATTGTAAAATCTGCACAAACAAAAGATCCAGCCTCTACTTTGTAAGTAGTGAACCAGGACACTTAACTCGTGCCTAAAGACAATAAAGAGGCCCCACCTCCCTAGTAACTACCTGTTTAGCGAATGACGATTTCATAACACAACACCTCAGTGTGGCCTCTGGACCCATCCCCAGCATATCCCGCTACCTACCATGGAGCCAGGGAAGATGGCCTGGACTTTATCCAGGGTGCTCTGCAGCCCCAGGCCTTAACTACAAACACTGCAGGCTTCCAAGCGCTAGATCTCCAAGTCTGAACCTGTGAGGCTCATGTGATGTCTTACCTTCCTAGGTAAGGGGAGGGGAAATATGCGGGGCTGGGGTGGGGAGGTTCACAGTTTTAAGAGTTTAATGTAATGATGCTGGGTTACGTGAGGTCTGGGAGGTAGGATGCCTCACGAGGCACTGATAGGAGAAAGGGGTGGAGGAGGAATGACTAGGGGTAATGACTGGAGATTGAGCCTTTGGCTGAGTAACACTAAAAACCCTTCTGTGCAGTAGATCAATGTCAATGTTCTCCAATCCCATTTTACAGCGGCACATCAAAACAAGTGGCCGAGCCTGGAATGGGCCACAAATCAAATTGATGTACAATTCAGCCACGAGGCACTGCAATACAGTGACAATTACCAACCCCCCTGAAGACATGCACAGATTAGCCCGCTGTTTCGGGGCATCCCTTATTAGTACACTGCGAATTCCTTTCCGTTTCATCTTTACTCCAGTGCTATCATGAAGGCTTCTCTCAGTCACATCACATTTCGGATCACCACATAACTGCACCTCGTAGAGGTCACTCGGAATGTTATTTCACAATTATTACATTTGTTGGTTGCAATTGCATAAAAAAGGAATGTTTACAAATAACATATAAGGTACAGTTCAATAACTACTATCATATAAAGATTAATTAGCCATGTGGGTGTAATCTTGTATTTGGACACTTCAAGCAAATAAAATAAATAACTAAGTTGTCAAATACCCTTGCTGTTGAAATTCGTGCAAGTCTATCACATAGAACACTAGGGGAGTCCAAGAGATCCCTGATCATGACACAATGTAGCTGCTATATTGTTATTTTCATGGCATACACATAAACAGCTCATTGGTAGACTATGAGGAGTGGACATTTAAATATAGGGAATGTGACCATATCAAACGCACATCAAGCACGCTCTAACACTCATTGCTAGAAGTCAGGTGAAAATTCAAAGCTCTATGCACAATGAACGATGGTTCAGGTTACATGCAAAAGCCATTCCCACTATGAGCCAACTCAATCAGACAACACACGGACCATCCACCTGTTCATATCCAAACAAAACAAATACCGGCAAAGCCAATAGGTCTGACTTATAGCTAAATAGGCAAGCCAGACATATTTGATTTCCAGTGCTTTGGAACTCGGGAGCATGGCAGCAGCAAGGGATGAGCCACAGAGTACTCTGGATTGGGGAGGAGTGGCTCAACAGAGTAGCAGGGACAGGAGCACATGACAACAGCATGAAATAACCTATTGGAAGCTCTGAAACAGCAAGAGACAGCCTGTCTGAGGAAACAAATGTGGGCACGGTAAAAACAGAATGTTCCACTAGGCATTCTCAAATGGTGCGTTGCAAACCAGCAGGGGAGGAAAAGGTCACAGAGCAGCAGGCATTACGCACGGGGCACATCTTCGTAGGGATGGAGTGGCAGGGACTTGCAGCATAAAACACCACTCATGTGTTTCTGAAATTGTAACTTCCAGGCCAACAAAAACTTCTGGGGCAGTGGACACTTAGTGAAATGCCTATGAAGGATTGGCAAGATGTGCACAACACTCATCTTGACATACAGGAATACACAAGCTGAAGAGAAGGGTCTAAGGGAGTCCAGGTGAGGTGGAACAAATGTATAACTGTTTCAATAAAGCATACACGTATAGTCAAGGCCATCATTGAACAATATTGTGTATATATTAAATATAAATATTGTAATCAAACACATTAAACAAATCTAATACTGTAAGCATATAAAGGAACCAATATTCTCAGAATGAGAATGGTAATTTATCGTCAAAAACTGTCAGATGAAGCAGATGATAATAACACAAAAAATAACACAATAATATGGCCCCTGCTTAAACCCACTGTATAATGTTCACAAAGCACTAGTGTTTACAAAGATCTATTTCAAAACTCACAGCAAATCTGGAATGCTAAGCCACCGAACCAATGAAACTCAGTGGGGAAACGACAATACAATAATGTGGTGCTTGCAAACAGCTAATGTTTAAGAGTAACAATGGTTATTGTTGTACAATGGAGGATCACAATGTTACCACCTAAAATGGCTTATTTTTTATCACAGGGTATAGTCTAGGATTTATGAGCCCCAAAGAACTGCAAACCTCACAACTAATACACGTAAAAACTCTTGGCAGATCAGAGAGCAGCAATGAACACAAGACAAGCTGATACTGAGAGAGGTGTGTGCGCGAGGCTGGGTGGTCTCCCATCTCACCTTCATTCTTAAAGTCCACATTTGTAAAGCGCACAATCACCCGTAAGTCTCTGGCGTCTCTAGGCGCTGGGGGCCGTTGGGAAGATTAAGCAAGCTATTGCCCAGAGTCACATGGTGCTGGGCTAACCTGCCGCCAGAGCCGGGGATCGAACCGTGGTCCCCAGAGTCCAGCGTCAGTCGCCCTGGCCGCGGCGCCACACCTCTCCCTCATAGAAGTCAGTCTCTTAGAAGTAAAGTCCACATTTGTAAAGCGCACAATCACCCGTAAGGGTCTCTAGGCGCTGGGGGGCCGTCGGGAAGATTAAGCGAGCTATTGCCCAGAGTCACATGGTGCTGGGCCGACCTGCCGCCGGAGCCGGGGATCGAACCGTGGTCCCCAGATTCCAGCGTCAGTCGCCCTGGCCGCGGCGCCACACCTCTTCCACCCCACCTTCATCTCTGATGAGGTGTGTGGGGGGATCAGGGGTGTTCGCAGACACCAGCAGACTAAGTTGATACTTTCAACAGCTCACCTGTAGTCTCTCAGTGGGGTGGGAAGTGGATTTCAGGGCAGTGGGTGTATGCTTATGCCTCCTTTGACTCTCTCGGGCGTGAAAACAAGGTGAGGCCAGCAAAAGCATGGGAAGCCAGCAGGGGCTTCATGCATGGTCATGGCCAAAAGGAAGTGTGCTGGACTCCAGCCCCAGTTAAGGAAAGGACCCTCAGCCGGAGGGTACACACAGGTCTGAATACAAATAATAACCAGCTGTAGGAAACTCCAGGTTACATATATCGACTCAGCGAGTTAGACAGCAGCCCACTGTCAAATGCAAACAGTGCATCTCTATTTCAAATGGTAAGTTATTAAGGCCGAGGCAGTCTTCCTGATCAGAGTAACTTCTAGGATGGCTTTCTACCCAGAATCATTCATGCAGCAGTCGAAGGAGAACATAAGGTGAAGGGTGTGGTTGTCCTTTGTGGGCAGCATTTAGCCTCATATTACAAACTCCTTTCTTAGTTCAAAGTAAGAGTTATTGCACAGTTATGAGTAATCCTAACAATAAGTGCACTAGTAATGTTCGCAGAGCCCCTTGCTGTAAGTCTAATGTCCACAAACAGCTATGCCAAGAATTACTTTGCACAGTGTTTGCAAGCATCACTTCCATTCAGATATCAACTGCTGCAAAGCGCAGGTGACATGGTGGACTCCTCTCTCTCTTCAACAACTTTCATAATTGTGTCAATTTCATGATGCTCCCTTGATCTGCCATGTGTGGCTGTCCAGAACCAAATGGGCTTGGGAGCTAGCCAGACACTCAGACATTTGTGGCGTGTTGTGAGCCATGTTTGTGCTCCTGGTCATGTAGCCTCAATGTGTGATTACCCCATTCCATCTTCTATTGTAATTATGTTTTTATTACTGTCTATCTTTAAACATATTTTGCATATTTTGATTTCTTGCTGTGTTGTGTTCGAGCACAGCTTTGACTGGACATTTACACTTTGTTGCACTTGCGGTATTGTGTACTACTGTTCCTAGACTTATTCCATATATATCCTTTAAGTTAAGCTGCGGCTACTCAACCGTGTCTACCCAGAGAGCCGGGAAGGCTTGGGTGAGGCCCACTTTCTATTGAGCACTTGGCCTCTTGCAAGGTGGTTGCTAGGGTCTCTGTGATTGGTCTGAAACCTATACTGATGCTAGACACGCTGTTACAGCTATCGGGAGCCAGCATAGCTCTCTCTCAAATTTCAGAGGACCCACGTGGTATTCACTAAATTAGAGGGAGGAGGCTCATTCTATAGGGGTTTGATGATCCCCAACACCTAGTCCACACCATGGAACATAAAAAGATGATTACTACACCATTAAATAAAGGAGGGGTGCGGAAGAGAATATTGGATATATAGGGGCAATATTTAAGACTTCTTTGACCACCCACAACTGCACGGCAGGGGACACAAACCCCTTTTATTGTTAGGCAGAACCTCTAGCATCTTTCTCTGCAGATCATAAACTGTAAGGGGTTCTATTAGCTTCTCTCCCACTCCAGTGATGTCTCAGCTAAACTGCGACAAAAAACACATACCTCTGTGCATGCCAGCCTTTTCTATCTACACCTGGGCTAATTCATTAACTCCGACCTGTGCATTTAGAGAGCTCATCCTGTATATCTGGCAGCCTTTATGTTTTTCAAAGGCTTTCATTGCCAGACTAATAAGTAGATCAGAACTAGGTGTACCTTTAGAACCACTATACTTAGCTCCTCCCCTTGAACATCCAAATAATGAAGATGTATTTCACTCTTTGGTGCTGTGGTGCCTGCTACAGCCTTAGGGGCAGAATGCCAGTGCGGCCTATCACAATGGCGCCCTTCCAATGTTTGTACACTGGAGTCTCCAATAAGCGATTTGGATCTGCTACCTGCCTCTTTAAAACATTAAACATTACAATGTTGCACGTACAATATTCAGTCACTTGTGATTGAGCGCATGCTGTGAAATGCATTGAGCATTACATTATGGATTGCCGCACTTAAACAGTTTATCGCTACGAGGAAAGGGAATGCAATCCTGTTTCCTCTGACTGGAAACAAATCATTTGCAACATTGTTCACAGTCTGGCGATAAACGAGAGAATGTGCGTGTGAATTTCAGGTACAGTTTATAGTACACGATGGAGTGGTGTGGACGTCCTGCGGCCTTACATAGTCACCGTTCGAAGACCCAAGACAGTGGTTCAATGCTCTTCTGTGTTATACATAACAGCCTATTTGTAACACATACTTTCACCGTGGCACTGATAACTTTTTTTCGTTACTTCAAATACTGGTAGGGTGACCAACTGGCATGGGTGCAAATTCAGGACGGTGGGGGTAAAAAATCAGGACAAAAGGTCACAATTCAGTACAAAAATTCAGGACGGAAGGTCAAAATTCAGGACAAAACTTTGGGACAAAAGGTAAGTTTTAAAGACACATCTGGAGAGATAGGGAAACATCCTTTACAATGCAACCATTACATCGCACTACACTTGCAACACATTCATTACATCGCAACATCCTTTACAATGCATGTTACTACAACGCAGGCATTACAACGCATGGCACTACATCGCATAACACTACATCGCATGTCACTACAACGCAGGCATTACAACGCATACCATTACAACGCATACCATTACAACGCATACTACCCCTACACTATCCAAAACTTACCCTACTGTTGCACCCCCTGGAGTCAGAATAGTAATTTGTACCCTACACTACCCAACCCTTACCTTAACCCCTTGCACGCTGATGACGGAACCGCTCCGTCATCAGCTGCGGGTGCGCTGTGCTGATGACGGAGCGGTTCCGTCATGGCCCGCCCCGCTCGATAGAACGCTCATGCGCGGCGCGTATTCCGCGCCTGCGCTGAGGGTTCTATTGAGCGGGGCGGGCCATGACGGAACCGCTCCGTCACCAGCATAGCTCAACCGACGCTGGTGACGGAGCGGTTCCGTCACCAGCATGCGGCCACCGCGCGGCCGCCCCGCCCCCTTAGCACTGCGGCGGAATAGCCGCCGCAGTGAAGGGGTTAAATGCAATTTAATGGTATGCGTTGTAATGGTATGCATTGTAAAGGTATAATGCGATGTAATGGAATGCGTTGTAAAGGTATTTAAAAAAATGCGATGTAGTGTCATGCAAGTAATTGAGTGCGTTGTAAAGGATGTTGCGCTGTAAAAACTGCGTTGTAAAGGCATGCCTTGTAAATGTATGCATTGTAACGTCATACATTCGAGGAGATTACACAATAATATATAAGTAAATGGACACCCAACATAAGTGCAAGTCAAAGTTTATAGTAGGTAAACAAAAGCTCTAACTTGTACAAATGCGTGACCAATTGCATATGCTTTTTTTTTTTTTAAAGTAACTGGACAATGTTACTTCCATCTAATGTGTTACATTTTTTTTCCCTTGCCTTCATGCCCACCACATGCCATATTTGCCCAGACTGGCCCATTGTCATTCTGTATGGCACCATCAGCCAGCAGACAGAAGGACAATGGGTCCATCAGTCTGTGAGAGGATGGGGATAGGCTGCTCTTTCGCACAGAGGAGTGCAAGGCGGCCCCAGCAGGGAGCTCTCAGAACACTGATGCTTCTCAAAAGGAGAGAAGTGCAGGTCGCTGTCACCCCCCAATTTACGGACAAAACGTGTTCGTAAGTAGGATCGTAATGGACAACAGGCGTGACTTCCCATTAACAGACGTCCACAAAATTTACAGACGTTTGGTCACCCTACTTAATGGTAGCAAATTTATCAACCTGAGAAAGATAGAAGGTTGAGTGGACCAGACGGGACTCGATCTGTAAGCACACTTTGGATTGGATGAGAAAGAGCACAAAACTGAGCAGCAGACCGGCATTTGTCCATTTATTCTCTTAGTTTTAGGATCTCTACTGAGAGAAAGCTCCTCTGGAGAAGGACTAGAATCCCTGCGTTTATCTTACATCTTTTATCAACCCATCCTTTCTTCTTGGCACCTTGCTACCATGGGTCAGTTTCTCATTTCACATCTTCCTATTTAATTTGTTTCCCACCTTTCTTGCCGCTCCCGTCAACAACTCTGTTCCACCTCCTCTCTAACTTGTAGCTGCTAGTTTCTTCTCCATCTTGGCTTCTCTACTTGAACGTTAACCTGCATCACTTGTTCCCAGGTGGCCTCGTTTCTCGCTCACCCTTCTTCCCATTCTCATCTGGTTCCTTCTCCGAAACTCGGCTTAGATTGCATTTCTCCACACCAGTCCTATTGTCCCTGTCTCAATAAATGTTCATCGCGTTTAAATGTTCCAAAAGCTTTTGGCGCCATTTTTCAAAACAAGATAACAGATCTACTTCCTAGAACATCCTTTCAAGGCAAGCGATTTTCCTTCAATTCCTTATTTTATCACACCTTGCTCTCTCTTGTCACATTCAGACTTCTTTTCACTCTTTATTTAACTTTGATTCTTTTGTCTATACACAACGGCTTCTGCAATGCTCTTTATCAACTCCCCAAGTGACAATTCTCTTCAAATCCCACGTGCTACACTTTACAATCCCTATAAATCCAGAAGACAGACGCGCCCTTAGTTCTTAAATTCCCTCACATTTTCATCTCTTCCTCTTTTAAAGAAAATATCACTCACTTCGTGAGTTCTCCTTTGTTGGTTTGTTCCAGGCTTCACATCTATCATTCATCTTGCTTTGCCATTCACTTTGTGAAGTTTTATTGTCTCCTGCACCTTCCTTCAGTTCTCTTAGCTCTTCTTTTTAATGCATCCTTTGCAGTTTCACTTTTTAACCCTCCTTACCCACATCCTCAGAGACTGCTTTCGCCCTCAGCTTCCTCCTACATCTATCAGTGCCCACCTCAAAATCAATATCTCTGATCAATCAGCCTGTTTTCTTCTGTTTCTAGCGTTGCCAGCTGCTTCCCTGCTCGTTTATGTTTCATCAACCGTGCTTGTTGATCTATGTAGGAATTATGCATTAGAGACTGAAAAACATCTCCCCAATAAAACGATGTTTTCTCCACTTGCTTTTGTGTTTTCTTGCAATCTGCTGTATTGAAGTTTTAAAGGTCATGATATGTGACGAACATTTTGTTCCGTTTCAAACACTTGTTACAGTGCACTTTGGAAGGTACACGTGCTGTTCTGGGGAGAGAAATAAGACAATCATAAAAAATGTGACTAGTGAGAACTGCTGCCGTGTTAAAAACTGCCTGTTCATAATGTATTACATTACAATGGATCTATTTCACATCAGCACCCTCTCTAAAGTACTGGTAATGGCCTAGCCAATCAGAAGGCTTGGGATATGGGCTTTAGCTAGAGAGGTTAAAAAAGGACACTGGGAAACAAATGAAGCATCTGACTGTCACATTTGTTTTTAAATGAAAATAAAATATAAGAGGTAATAAGGGATATAACGACGTCTTATCAAATAATCACTCTCTCCTGGTTTTATGTTTAGCCCATGATGCTTATTTGAAATAACACAAAGAAAAGGAGTATGTGGGTCATTCGATTCTCAGTGACTGGTGAAATGCTTAATTGGAGGCTAATAACTTTGCATCCCAATTTTGGCATAACGTTTTTGTAAATGGAAGTGAGTCTGTACACCCAGTGGACAAAGGTGACCTGAAAAATCCTTTATCTGGCTATTAAAGGAATCCACATAGTTTGTTTCCTCATTTTTTACCACTATGGGGTGAATTAACGTGTGAATAACTTTCAAATGATTATTTTCACCACATTATCATGAAGTCAGTTTGACAGTGCTAAGCACGCTCACTAGGTATTTGAGTGCTTCAAGAATGTTCTGAACACAAGAAGCACAGAGTGTCCCCAGATATGCAATTCCAAGGTATTCATGCTTTAAAAAGAACAAGCATTTGCAATGCAATAGGTCTCACATGTACGTGAATTTGAAATATTGGCATTGTAAATGACAATGCCTTTTATTTATGTTTTGGTTTTAAAACATAAATAAAAGGCATTGTCATTTACAATGCCAATAGATCAAACTCTCGCAAATGCGAGACCAATTGCATTCCAAATGCTTGTTTTGAAAGATGCACCGTTGCAGCCTATTGCTTCAATACCTACCAACTTCTTTAATAGCTGTGCAAAACCAAACATACAGTTAAAACGCCGATCAAAGCAGAGCCATACATAAATCAGCCTGACCCTGCTAATGTCTGCCAACTCAAACTATGTAATCTGCATACATGCCAACATTTCAGAAAAGCAAAGTGGGAGATTTTTTTTAAAAATCGGGAGAATGGGGCCTTGAATCGGGTTACTATCATGTGTGGGCTTTGGAAGTGTGCTGCTGCAGGATCGGACATTTGAAACGCAAATGCACGTTTTTTTTTTACCTTTCCGAAGCATGGAGCGCAATGGCAGGCAGAGAAAGGGTGATTGATGCAAGTGTTGAACACTGCCTGGCACGTTGCTGGTAGTGCATTCACCCCCCCCCCCGTCCCCCCTGAAATAGGGCACACACACAGCCGCCCTGAGTACTTCACAGGTCTTTAAAAGACCATGCGCTTGTTAATGAGGCTTAATTGGTTTTTCACCCCTCCTAGCCCCTGCATCGCCCCTCTGACTTTTTCTGGAAGAATTAGCACCTTACACAATACCAAGCCCTGTCAGCTGAAACCCCCGAGGAATCGGGTTTTTGCTTGCAGGAATCGGGAGGCGGGAGACTAGCCCTGAAATCGGTAGTCTCACGCCTGAATCGGGAGGGTTGGCATGTCTGAATCTGTGACAATATCCGGATTATTGTAGGGATAAATCCACGTTCCCCTTTTTATAAGGTGATTCATTCAATGCATTGATACTGAAGGTGAGAGTGGTTAAAACAAGAAACCCAGACAACCTGCAACGTTAGCACAGTACGAGCCGCGGTCCATTGTGGTAGCAGTGAGAATCATAGGTGAGATGAGTAAGGCAGGTACTCACTGTCTGTTCCTGTAGTCTGCCACATGTCACTCTATAGTTTACAGAGCAAGCCGGGCCTTCGGAACAGGAAACGAGAGGCCAAAAATCGAAGGGGACTATATCGGTGTGTGACACCAGGACCTACGATCAGTGCTCTACCAAACAAGAAGTACTAAACAAGCATTGGCAAGGTCAGCAAGTCCAGTGGGTGCCTGCTGAAATATTAAGCATGGCCACTGTGTTGATGCTAATGCTTAAAGTTTAGAGCATGCCTGGGTGCGGGACGGCAATATGGAGCAAGCTGCATCGCTGTCTGAAAAAAAAATGGAAGGTTCGCGGCCGCCAAAGTTAAAGCTTGCCGTGCTTGTAAAAAATAAACAAATGACACAGGTCATAAGGAGCAAGTTTCAAGGCCGCAATAGTTGCAGCATGCCACGCTGCCAAAATAAAATAAAACAATGACTTAGATAAAAACGTGCAAGCAAAGCGGTGACATTGCAGGAAAGCAGGTCTTGCCTGCAGTAGGAGAACATCATTCAAGAAAATAGTGTTCACAGGCAGTAAATAAGACATACAGTGTAACAACAGAAATATAAGGGCCAATCCTGATGGGAGGTTCTAAATGAAGACAAGGCGGCACTAAGGAGGGACTAACAAGCCTATTAACAAATCAAAATTCAGCATTCACGAAGAACAATGACACAAGCCAAAGAAAAATATGGACGGAGAGTGAGCGGGGCTTCAAATACATACTCTAAAACAGCATTCCTCGCAGAGCAGCAGATGCGCTGTCCAGGCTTGACCTTAAAAGGCTAGCACCACCTATCAACTATCTCTTTTTGAGCCTCCAACTGCGCTTGCAAAAGTGGCTGTTTAGTTTGGCAATAAAGGCATCTAGATGTCTTGCCATTGTTAGACGACTTCCTAGATCCTTCCAGGTACAAGGCAATCTAGCAATATGATAGGTGAGACTGCTGGTGCTTTCACTGGCCAGGATACTGCAATTGAAAGCTGGCCTACCAAGCGCCCTTGACTCTTCCACCAGGATCCTTGTAACCAAGAAATGTATTCCTGAATCCGTATTCATCACTCATACTGTAAAACTGATACAATCAAGACATACACAAAGGCAAACTGGACAGGAAAGAAACAGTATCCTATTCAAATGAAAACAAAGTGTCTTAATATAGAGTTTTCTGATTTGGGAAACTGTGAAAATGATCTCCCATCCGGATAACGGGGAGGGGTAAACAATCCATTAAAATGTGGCTATCGTATGACTTGGGGCTCTATTGAATGTAGGTCTTTTGCTACACCCTGGCTGAAGCATTCTTGGTAATGATGGAGGTCAGGTGACTGTCCCAGAGAGGAAGCTGGATGTATGAGCTCACAGGCATGGGGCATACACTGGGACGGATCACTGACATAATATCGAGGGACATAATATCGACTACCAAAAATATCGGCGAAAAAATATCGACAGACAGAATATCGACTTTGTATCTACAAACAGGTAAGTAAAAAAATATCGAGTAAAAAATATCGTTTACAAAAATATAGTTTATAAAAATATCGACTTTATTAAAAACAATGTTAAATTAAATTAATATTAAAAATTAATTACTAAAATATACTTAAAAATACTTAAATTACCTTAAAATAATTAAATAATTAATGAAAGTTAAAAAAATTACAATCATATTTGTTAAAACATATATATATAGTAACATAATATAATTAAAAAATATCCAATAATATTACCGTAGGATAGCGGAAGTGTAAAAATTACTATTCCCACTCCAGAGAGTGCAACAGTAGGTAAGGCGTTGGATAGCGTAGAGGTAAAAATTACTATTCCCACTCCAGAGAGTGCAACAGTAGGGAAAGCATTGGATAGCGTAGGGGTAAAAATTACTATTCCCACTCCAGAGAGTGCAACAGTAGGGAAAGCGTTGGATAGCGTAGGGGTAAAAATTACTATTCCCACTCCAGAGAGTGCAACAGTAGGGAAAGTGTTGGATAGCGTAGGGGTAAAAATTACTATTCCCACTCCAAAGAGTGCAACAGTAGGGAAAGCGTTGGATAGCGTAGGGGTAAAAATTACTATTCCCACTCCAGAAAGTGCAACAGTAGGTAAGGCGTTAGATAGCGTAGAGTTAAAATGACTATTCTCAGTACAGAGAGTGCAACAGTAGGAAAAGTAGATACTTCATATATTATTTAAAAAAAATATATTAATATCTATAAAAAAAATCAATTAATATTAATCACCAATGTAATATAATATAATAATTAATTAATTACAAATACTAATTTCAATTAATCATTACAATTAGTTATCTATTAATACTAATTAATTACAAATTAACAATGAATTAATTAGTAATTAAAAAGTTACTTGACAATTAAAATCCAATAAATACCCAAAAAAATTAACGTATGTAATTAGTTATAATTTAATTACTTCCCATCCTATTCCCCTATAAACCCACAACCCACTACAGAAAATAAATTAGTAAAATTAACATAATGATCAATTAATACATTTAATAAAATTAATTGTCAATTACAATTTAATTAATTACCAAATAACAATTATTTAACAATTAATTATAAATAAATAACAATACATAAATTAACATATTTAATTAATTATAATTAAATTGCTTCCCACCCAATTCCCCTATAAACCCAGAACCCGCTACAGAAAATAAATTAGTTAAATTAACATAATTATCAATTAAATAAAATGAATCGGCAATTAACATTTAATTAATTACAAAATAAAAATTAATTAACAATTAATTATTAACAAATACCAATAAATAAAATTACATATTTAATTAATTATAATTAAATTACTTTCCACCCTATTCCCCTATAAACCCACAACCCGCTACAGAAAATAAATTAGTTAAATTAACATAATTATCAATTAATCAATTAAATAAAATTAATTGGCAATTAACATTTAATTAATTACAACATAAAAATTAATTAACAATTAATTATAAACAAATGCCAATAAATAAATTTACAAATTTAATTAATTATAATTAAATTACTTCCCACCCTATTCCCCTATGAACCCACAACCCGCTACAGAATTAAATTACGGAAAATTTAAATGACATTAAATTCAGTAATTAAATTACATTATAACATAAATAAACACTTTTAACACATAAAATACACTATAATAAATTCGATATTATTAAATTTTCGATATTTTTATTAACCTATATTATGTACTTCGATATTTTGACTATCTATATTTTAAAATTCGATATTACATTACTTACCTTCAAATCGATATTTTTGATGTCTAGATTCTGTCCATTCGATATTTTGTCCAGCCTATATTTTGGACTCGATATTATGTCCATTCGATATTTTTTAGTCGATATTTTGTCTGTTTACCCACTGGGACAACTCAGGTACCCTGGGCTTATCAATGCAATTAGCTCAAATGCCATCCAGGAGCAATATCTCTGCATGACTGGGCAGGATCATGCACAACATACAAAATAGAAGGTGGCGCATGGTTGTTGCAAGGTGGGATATTAGGTGATAAGGCTGGGAGGCCTTACCATACACTAGTCGTACAATGCACAGAGCTGATCCTTGGATTCAACAACAGTAATCTTAAGCTCAGTCTTGGTAGAGTGGCAAGGAGCAGACAGGTATTACAGGATGAACATGTGTTAAGCATTTCAGAGTACCATTATGGTGCATAAGTAATTGAGACAACTCGAAAGAAATCCAACACCAATTTATACAGATAAAGCTTTTTTTTATATAAATATAGACACTAAAAGCTTTGTATCATACCCACAACTAGAGCTGTGGATTTTTGATGTGTTCAAAAATTAATGCAGTAGATCTGTCAAACAGGTCCCATTGAAGTCAATGGGGGAAAACACAGGTGACACTCGGTCACTTCGAGGGTGAATTAAAATTAACCTTCTTGTGGATAAGTTCATGGGGTCGCTCGACCAAGTTCCAACAGTCGCTACTTCGTTACCTTGCCCAGGGAATCCAGGTACAACGGTTACTTGGCTGTCCTTGATACTGAAAGGAATCTGCGAAGCTGTCAAACTTGCAGCACTACACTTGGGGGCCGAATTCGATTCAGGAAAAACTGCTCCGAATAGCCATTCGGAGCGTTTTTCCTGTACGAATTGTACCCTGCAACGCCGCCCGTACGTACGATGAAGTACGATTCGTACCAGGAGCCGTACTCCGTACGAGTCGTACAGAGACCGTACGACTCTAATCTCCGAACGATTCTCCCTGGAACCCGCTGTACGCGACATCTGTACGGTTCGCGGCTGGTTTTTACGACCCAGCAAGTACGATACGTGTCGGGTACGCACCGTACGACCCTTTTTCCACGGGAGATGAAAATAGCCGTAAAAGCAGAGTTCGCACCGAAACAGGTACGGAATGGCCCCCCCGGGTACGGTACGTATCCCCCATGATCGCATGGGTATGCACCGTACGTCTGCGATCATGTGGTGTACGAACCGTACCCCATGTACGATGGGTGTACGAGTTGTACCCTATGTACGATGGGTGTACGAGCCGTACCCCATGTACAATGGGTGCACAAGTCGTACCCCATGTATGATGGGTGTACGAGCCGTACCCCATGTACGATGGGTGTACGAGCCGTACCCCATGTACGATGGGTGAACGAGCCGTACCCCATGTCCGACGGGTGTACGAGCCGTACCCCATGTATGATGGGTGTACCCATCGTACATGGGGTACGGCTCGTACACCCATCATACATGGGGTACGGCTCGTACACCCATCGTACATGGGGTACAGCACGTACACCCCATGATCGCAGGGGTACGGTGCGTACCCCTGCGATCATGGGGGGTACGGACCGTACGGTGTGTATGTGTTTGTGTGCTTTTCCGTACGACTCGCCCTTACCTGACGTGGACCGTACGAATCGCGTCCTCATACCCCGGTCCGGATCGTACTCGTCGGGTCGTACGGCATGTGTACGAGTCGTATGGCATGTGTACGAGTCGTACCGTTCACGATTTCAGTCTTGCAATACGTACGGATCGCGACGATTAGGACGGATTCACGGAATACGGATCATACTACGCGACTCGGACGGACGGGTACGATTTGTACGGAGAGGGCTCCTGATACAAATCGTACGGACGTTTTTTTTCCCGAATCAGAATCGACCCCATAGAGTTGAAGTTCCACTCTACCATGTAGAGTAAAGGCCTTTGGGATCCTAGGAGCAGGGTTTAACAGCTGGATTTCTTCTACCTTGTTTGACAGCTCTGGATGCAGCGGTAGCTAGCAGCTATCAATCACTGGGGCAGATTGCACCAAAGATGCTTTACCAGACACTCAACTCCAACTTCAGGATGCAGGAACACTGCAGCAGGGTTGTTGATTACATTGGTTGATGTTGTTGTGAGTTGCTCTCGAGCTGGAAATGTCACTTAAGGGGTCAATCACCCAACTGGTGATCACTAAGCCTTGACTGTGCCAAAGGTAGTCCATTGTTGGTTTCATGGCTGGAGGTGGACAGGAGTGGAGTACAGGCTTGAAATTTGGTGAAAGCTTAGCTACCACTCCAAGCTTGCTGGACACCTCTTTGTTTTAGGCTCACTCTTGACAGGGCCAGCAGGTTTAAATTCTTGTCACACAGAACGTCGATATTCCTGCAGCTTGCAGGGGACTGGTCCCACAATTCAAGTGGTTCTGCTTCGGTTTCTGGCATCAACTGGCATCCCTCTTGCTGGTTTTTACACAGACACACATCAAACACATTGTTCCTGTTTATAGTCTCTTCAGGGCACTTAAGTGTCCTCTCTTTGTGCTGCGGCACAGTTCATAGTCCTGTTGTCCGTGACGGCATCTTCTATGTGCCTCTTCTCAGATTCCAAGTCAGAACTGGGTTTCTGGTGTCAGAGGATCCCCTTAAGTCTTAGTTGAGGGGGCATGAGGGACAGAGGCCAATGGGCTACTGGTCCCTGCGGCTAGCCTGCCCCTGAGATGAAAACATCCGGTGGGTGTATGTCACCATTCTACCTAGAGTCCCCCAATTTAGAGTCTCCCAAAATGGCAGAACTCTTCCTTTGATGTACAGACCTCTTAGCCACCCTAAAACTGTGGCTAGCCTTTTGGAGGTGTATGCCTCCTGAATAACTAATTTTCCCACCTGTTGGGATGGACAGGGCGAGAAGGGACAAGGTAATTACACATCAAGGGTGGTGAAAGCCTGTGAGGCTCATCGCCTTGATGGCTGTAAACACTAAACATCCTGGGAAGCAGGAGGTCTGACTTTCTCCCTGCCCAGGCCTTTAGCTCCATCCTGGGAAAGTGATAGCACATGCTACCGGGAGGGCAGACTCTTGTCTTGGTGACAAACGGCTCAGGGAAGCCCGCCAAGCCACTGGGTCACTTTATTCTAGGGGGCATCCATTCAGGGTGGCTCCCCTGTGCATGCCAGCTCACACAAGAATCCTGTTAGGGGTGAAAAAGCACAGTGTTTGACACCAAACATGACACAATTTGGTCGTTCTATAATGAAGCTGGCTATCTTGAGTTTTCCCGGTAGCCAGCCCATGTTACTCTACGGATCACCGGTCACTTACAGCAAAACCTTGCTTTTACAGGGTTACTGTAGGAATATATAAGTGTAAGCATAAATATCAGTAACACAACCAAAGGAGAGGAGGATGGTAAGCCGTGTTCTCTCTCCAGAAAGTCAAATCAATCACAGAAATGGGTATAGTGGTGATGAACAACAAATTATGAAAAATTAGTTGCTGTGGATCTACTAGTCACTAACGCACAATGCTAAAAAAAAGTGTGAGCTATCCCAGGGGAGACCTACCTGGAGTTGCACTGTGATTTCCTTTACTCCTACTTGGGAGAATTTAGAAAGATACATGCGTATTTAAATATGAATATGATATAAAAGGAAAAGAAACATATTTTAGAATCAACATGTTAAGAAAAAAATGAAGATGCTTTCCTACATCAGTTTAAAGCAGTAAAAACGGTGGTCATGTAAGTGCAATGTCTCAGCATACTGCTTTTAAAAAGAGATAAACATGAGACAGGGCCGAACACCCCTCATAAGCATACAAGTGAACTGTAACTTTACAGTATTCCTAAAAAGGGGAAACCTATTCCATACCCTAGACTTTAGGGGATACCAGAATCCTGGCCACGGAGGGGAAGATGTCCATTGTAGTCACACACTAGTTTATGGGTGACAAAACATTAGCCCTATCATGAGAAATGGAACCTTTTCAATTGTTCGTAGTACCCCAATGGGGGTCTAAAGAACGAGTCCCTCAGGAAGTCGAGTAAATATCTGGTTGCCAGAAAAGAGGGACTGAATAGTGATCTACAATTAAATGGGTTAAACTCTAGGGTTCAAATTGAATAAACAATGTTTACATGCTAGAGAACTATGACACCGCTGGTAATGCCTGAATGCTATCGCTACTACCTCCCGCTGTGGGGAATACCAGTCTGAATGACACTACTGCTTCTAAAATTGTATAGTCTACACGCCTACTCATATGTGCAGTTCTTGTTCTCAAGTCGACCCAAAGAGTTCATTCCTCTCTTCTGGATAGCCACCGCATAACTGGGGCAGGCCGGCTGCATCATAATGCCCATTTGTTGCGCTAGAGTTATGGCTAGTTGACTCTGAAAAACGGGTAAGGCGTTGTATCACATGCAGGGCTAATAACCACTGTTTTGCACCATCTTGAAGCATGTTTACATGCCCATTGCAAAGGCAATCAGTTAAAAATGCACACACTCAAGGCACACGTAGTTTAATGCAACTGGTGGTTTTAGCCTGTTAAGGTTTTGTGTTTGCTATTACATGGCTGCACTCTAACATCCGATTCAACATGATGCTTTGAGGAATTACCCTCTATGCACCTCCTGACCCAAAGTGAGAGTTACCCAAGCGCAATATTACTCTTGTCACACATATCCCACAGTAGGCAGGGTGTCTGAGGAGTCTTACAAAGGGTCTAATCCCCTACTTACTTGGTCAATAGGTACACCACTCTGGCCTACCTACGTAGGCACCGCTCCAGACCACAGGAACAAATGGCTGGAGTGAGGGAACTCTCTTAAACTAAGTGAGTCCACTTGTAATGCACAACCGTGTGGGGCAGAAGCCGAAAAAGGAAGTGCAAAGGATGCCATAATTTGCGTGTCATCGGCAAATGACACCACCTTAAAGCTGAAGGACATTATAAGTGAGCAAAGGGGGGTGACATAGTGGTTGAAAAAGGTTGGACTCAGCGAGGAAAAGTGAACAAAGAGGACCTGTGTTAACCGAGCTCCCCCAGTTGTTCCCTATCACTGAGAAAGAACTTCAGAAGCCCTGCCTCTAATGCCCATGGAAAAGAGTTGACTGATAGAAGATCGTGAGCATCCATATCGAAGGCTGCTGGGAGGTCCAGCAGGATCAAGGCTGTCTTTGTCCAGGACTACTCTTATTTCCTCAGATACATTGATCAAAGCAAGCTCAGTACTCTGTTGACTTCAAAAGCCATATTGAGAACTGTCTAGGAGTTTATTTTCATTAATAAACTGGGTTGGTTCTATATTCATGGCCTTCTCCGCGATCTTGGCAGGCAAAGGTCATCGAGAGATTGGCCTGTAGCTGTTTGGATCTTTATTGTCCATATTTGTTTTTTCCAACAACGGGAGAATGGATGCCCTCTTCCATTTTATTGGAATATATGCATCGGAAAAAATACAGTTGAAGATATCTTTAAGGTAATTGGTTGTTGGGTAAAATGCACTAGAAAGAGGAACTAGTATTCTTTTTCATAAGTTCTTTTAAAAAAAACAAGGTTTTTGATCAATGTATAAGCTTCATACAAACAAATCCAAAAGCCACCTTGAAGGATGAGTAATACAGAAGAAATGATTGCTCTTCCTTTTTCTATCATTGCGGTAAAATAAAATGACTAAGGGCCATGTACCATAAAGTAACAAATGTATCTGTTTGTTAAAAAGCCTCATTTAATGGATGTGGAGTTGTCCAAGGACCTATGGTGATACAGTATGCTAAGGTTGGTTAGCCTCCTAAAATGTTATGGTTGGGGTTCATCTTAGGGACTGAAATTGTACGACAAAAAAATGAAGCAAGTGCAGAGGAGACAAAATAGACACAACACTGAGATATCCTATATAGAAATATTTTCGTGTCCCACAGACAGGATTTCTCTGGGGGAAGTTTATGGTCTAACTCAATGATTTATACTACCTCAGGGTATCTCATCATTTAACCCAGTCAAATCGTTGTGCAGTCTATACCCCCATCTTTGCTCAAAAATCAGTAGTAGTATTGTCTTGTCAGTCAGAGTTTCTGTGAGTTTCTCTAAAACATACCATTCCATCTCATTTGCATTGTGTCTTTTTTATATGTAGTGTTGTGTTAGTTTAGTGGCATCTCTTTTGCAATGGATGTACTCTGGTGTGCACACTTTCCTAGTCTTCATCCCTATGAACAGGAGTTGCACAGGCACCCAATCACATACGCCACATTATTGGTGGTGCAGTTCGCCAAGTGCTTTCCTTTTCAAGGTGTCCTCAAACCCACCTCCAGTTCTTTCACCATTTGTGTCAAAGGGCATTTGCTGCAGTTACCACATGGTGAAAGACATAGAGGAAGTGGAAGTTTCCAAAGGGTAACCGAATTATTCTGGTCAGTGAAACTTTTTGGGCAAGTATGCACAAACAGATCTTTTATATTGATCGCTCTCTTGAATGAGCACATGAGTTTTTCAAAGTTGTAACACACTCCAGTTTCTGTTGATTACTTTCTGGAAAGCATTAGACATAGTATTGTAGGTGAAGATGCAAATCAACCTCACACTGACCTGCTTTTTGTATTGTTGAAGAAGCTGATCCCTGTTGTTCTTCAGTGCTCTTTTTGTCGTTTTTTTCACAATTCTTCTGGGGTAGTTCTTTTCAGGGAGTTTTTCTCACAACTTTTTGGCATGCGAATTGTAGTCTTTTACTTCTGCCCTACTGGTAAGTTCTCCCATAATCCACAAGGGTAGAAACTCTTGAATCATAACAACTTATAATAGTCTGTTGGTTTGTAGTAGGCCTCACTAACCAGCTTTCCATGTCTTTGTTGTATCAGTAAGTCAAGGTATGGAAGTTCACTTCCCCAAACAGTGATGATTGTGACCCTCAAATGAGGATTAAGAGCATTCAATACCTCTCCAGACTAGTAGTATGTCATCTATGTAACGTTTCCAGATCTTTAACTTTTCATGGTTAGGGCTGGGATCACTATGGATGAATTCTGTCTCAAAAGAGTGTACATACAGACATGCCAGGCTGGGGGCAAAAGTGCTCCACAGTGATGTCCCATGCACCCGTGGGTAGTACTGTCCCTCAAAAAACTTCTTAGCGAGTGCCAAATCAAGAACAAACAGCAGAGGAGTGAATGAGTCCCACTCAGTTATGCTGAAGATTCTTTACGCTGCCTCTAGAGTGGCCCCCTGTGGGATGTTTGTATACAAGACTAATGAGAAGTTCCCTGGATTTGCCAAAGACTAGTTACCTGATCAGGTTCAGTACGTCTTTTGTATCTTGCAATTAGGTCGCCATTTTCTTGACCAATGGCCTCAAGAACACATTGTAAAACTGGGAGAGCAGCTCTAAAATGGACAATAGGTCTCGCAAGAGGGGGGGGCTTATTTTTGTGCACTATTGGATTAGTAAAGAAGTGGGAACTCGAGGCTGTTTTGGGATAAGAAAATATACCTCATGTTATGATATCCATCCATACTCCAAGCCCTAATTGACTGTGTAAGCCATCTCTTCTTGGACTTCACTCGAGAGGTCTTTTGAGAGTCATTTGTAGTGGCGTTCCTCTTTGAGCAATCTTAGATACATTTCTTTCGGGAGAATCACTGTTGCCCCACCTTTGTCTACAGGTTTTATTACAATAGAAGTGTCTGTTGACAGTGCTTCCAATACTTTACTTTCAGCTTTGCTCATATTGCGGGAGGTAGTAGTAATAGCATTCAGGTATCACCAATGGGTCATAGTTCTCTAGTGTGTAAACAATGTTTATTCAATATGAACCCTAGAGTTTGGCCCATTTAATTGTAGTTTGCTATCCAGTCTCTCTTTTATTGTGACCTGATAGTTACTAGATTTCCTGAGGGACTAGGTCTGTACCCAGCGGGGTACTGCGAACAAGAGAAAACTCTCCATTTCTCATGATAGGACCAATGTTTTGTCACCTTTAAACTAGTGTGTGACTACAAAGGGCATCACCCCCTCTGTGACCAGGATGCCGGTATTCCCTTAAGTCTAGGGTAAGGAATAGGTTTGTCCTGTTTGAAATTAAGAGTGTTTATCATACTGCTAAAGTTACAGCTTACTTATATGCTTATAAGGGCTATTCAACTCTGTCATAGTTTCTCACGTTTGTCTCTTTTTAATAGTAGTATGCCAAGACGTTGCACTTGCATGACCACAGTTTTTAATGCATTAAAGTGATGTAGGAAAGTCTCTTCCCTTTTTTCTTAATATGTTAAATCTAAAATATGTTTCTTGCCCTATGTATCATATTTAAATATGCATGTATTTGTTAAATTCTCTCAAGTCGGAATAAAAAAATCCTTGTCCATCTCCAGGTAGGACTCACCTGGGTTAAAAGGTAGCTCACACTTTATTTTAACAACGTTTGATACTGACTAGTAGAGCCACAGCAACTAGTTGTAGGGATCCCCTTGAGCTGACGAATGCCCCAGACCACTAGACTACCAGTAATTGGGAGAAACATGTTGGCAGATGGGAGACGGGTTTGAGCCATTGCCCTCAACATACCCATCAACAATTGTTTTTAGATGTACCTGTTGTTCTCTTGAATAAATGTAAAACCTAGGAACAGTGAGGTATTTTTAGTTTAATCTAGATCCCCCTCTATTTGTCAAATAGTTTTTATCTGATAATTCTCTCCTTCCATTTCAGTCTTTGAGGAGGTCAAGTTCGCCCGGGTGGCATTGCTCTACCAGGGTGGGGACAGGATGCTGATGATGAAGCATAACACTGTTACATGTGTGAGGTTTCCTCTCCCATAAAGGATTACTTTCTCCGGACATGTGGCAGCTTTTCTCTGACATCCGAAATTTGGATTCCTCCACTGTTCCAAGAATATTTGGAAACAGTACATTATTTGTATTTTTCTTCCTCTGTTGTTCAACACCACTGTACACATTTCTGTGATTGATTAAACATATATATTCACACCTTTAATATGATGCACTGTACCTCCTTGGCCTAGGAGGACAACCTTCAGAGTAACTTGCTTTCATTAAGGCAGTGGTGTGGCTCTGCAGCACATGGTGTGAGCAGAGTCTCTCTCGAGCAGACAGGCTGTTTGTGCAGAGCTGCAATGGAAGACCTGCAGACACACATTTACTTGGGCCACACAGGGTAGCACAACCAATGCTGCAGCCCTGGTTACCCCTTACCACCCTTGACCTGGGGACCACTGGTACCATATGCTAGGGACTTATAAGGGAACAAAATACCTTGCCAATTGGGTGTACCAATTCACATCACTTTTAGGAGAAAGAGCACGGGCACTGGGGCATGGATAGCAGGTCCCAGTGCACAATCAGTGTAACAAACCAGCATCTATCAGTGTAAAATAGTGCAAAAAGTGGGGGGCATCTGCAAAGAAGCCCAGTTTCCAAAAGTGGTTGAATATGTTTTCAGACAAAGTCAATACTTAGCTATTCTGTGCATGTAGATGGACTTTTGAGATGTAGCTCCCCTACGGTCTCTGGTACATCTTGTTGTATATATATATATATATATATATATATATATGTATATATATATATAGAAAGAAAATTGGTTACTGGCTAATGGGGGGTGGGGCGAACCTCTGCTCAAGCAGCAACCACAATTTTTCTCATGGAGAAGTCACAAGCAAGCCCTAAATTAAGCTGTGCTCATCCCCTTCAGAACCGTCACTGCATGGTGGCTCCTCAGCATAGGCCTTCATATCTCTCATTGACGATGACAATGGACTTTGCCTCGCAGCTCTTTTGAACTAACGCCTTACCCTGACTGCGTGCCACATCTCAGATACCATACTTCGCATTGCAAGCCCCACCAACAGGATCCTCAATGTTGATGCAACAAGACCTTGCACCACAGTATCACTGCATCTTAGAACCATCACTTCCCCTCAGCTGCGCAACGCATCTTCAATGCAGATCGATGCAATGCTCTGCAACTCATAATTTAAGGTACTCTGTACAGCGACCCTAACTAGGTTCATGTAGCCTTTGTCCTGATCCGCTGTGATCAGACTTCCATGGTTAGCGCTGTTTGCCTTTTGGTGCTATTTTCTCTAAATTCTTTCGCATTCAATATCTCCAGTTCTACTGATTGGATTTTTGTAATTTTGGTCTTTTTTCTTTATTAAAAATCACTCTATTGTTCAAACATGTTTGCAGGCCAATTTTGTGTTGTGTTTCCATTGTGTAGTTGTTTGAAGTATTGCACAGATACTTTACACATTGCCTCTAAGTTTAGCCTGACTGCTCTGATCTGTGCCAGCTACATAAGTGATGAGCACTGGTTGATTTAGGGTTTGCTTATGACTTCACCCTCAGGAAAAGTATGGTTGCTGCTGGAGAAGGCTTTCACCCCCCTCAAGCAGTAACCCAATTTCTTCCAAGTTCCTTTACATTGCTTTAATCAATATTTGTAATGAATAATGCTTCACTGTTTTTATCTAACTGGAATCCATCAGTAAGGTAACTTTACTGACAGAGGATGGTGGGGTAAATAAAATAGTGAGTACAAATCTGAAGTATATCACAGTATTTACCATGAAAAGTACAGTGATTTTAATTGTATGCCATGTAGTAATGCAGTCACCCTCTTATATTTTCCATTGTCATGTACATTACCAGGGTAGGTTAGTAACGTAAAACAAGAACAATTTATCAGTTCAATGTTCTTGCTAGAACACTTAAGTAAGGTAAGACTTGAGGGGAACCATGCACAAAATACTTCCATACTTCCATGACCACTGTGCCTTTAACTAGGCCGGGTCACCCCTCCTGCTCCCGACGCCTCCTGCTGCCGCAGCTCCGAGCGACCCAGCCGCCGCTGAGCCGCCCGCCTGTGCCGTTTTCCCGCCGCTGCCCCCTGCGGCCCCGCCCACCTTCAGCCCATTGGCCGCCCCGCTCCCGCCACCCAGCTGACCCGCCCTCCCGGCTCCTGATTTATGACGCCCCCAGAGCGACCGCGCAGCGGAAGCGCGCAGCGGGAGCACCGAATGAGCGCCGAAGGTGCGCCAAAGGTAAGCCCGTCTGCGCCCGTCCGCGCCGGGCCCGCGCCCAGCGCCAGGACCCCTGACCCCCACCGACGGAAGCCGACCCGACGGACCTACGACGCCACCAACCTCATCGCTCTCAACACCGGCCGAACCCCGGGATGCTACCGAGCCACACCGAGACGCACCCACGGACCCTTCAGCTGCCACTCCTGCAAGTTCACCTGCAACCGGACCACAACACACCAGCACCCACCAAGCCAAACTCCAGCAGCGCCCACTTGAACTGCATCCTGCTCAACACCCGCTCCGTCCACAGACACGCCGTCGAGCTCTGGAACCTGCTCGACACAACCTCACCAGACGTCGCCTTCCTCACGGAAACCTGGATGAACGCCTCCTCAGCGCCCGACATCACCATCGCCATCCCGGACGGCTACAAGATCATCCGGAGGGACTGCATCAACCAGACTGGAGGAGGCATCGCCATCATCCACAGGAACACCATCCGCATCACGACCAACACCGACGACACCCTCACACCCGCCGAGCACCTGCACTTCCAGATCCACACCAACCCCAAGACCACCCTCAGAGGCACCCTCATCTACAGACCCCCGGGACCACGCACACAATTCAGCGAGGACATCGCCGACTTCGTCAGCCCGCACGCCCTCTCCTCCGCTGACTACATCCTCCTCGGGGACCTCAACTTCCACCTGGAGAACAACAACGACCGCAACACCACCACCCTGCTGGACAACCTCGCCAACCTCGGACTCAAGCAACTGGTGACCACCCCCACCCACTACGCCGGACACACACTCGACCCGGTCTTCTCATCCAGCAAGGACATCGCCTTCAGCCACGCCACGGGACTCCACTGGACGGACCACAGCTGCGTCCACTTCAGCTTCAGAAGGACCACGATCCACCATCACCAGCAACAGGCTGCACGCAGAAGCTGGAACAAGATCACTGCCGACCAGCTCGCTACTTCCCTGAGCAAGAACCCTCCCACCAGCACAACGAACCCCAGCCAAGCGGCCACCAACCTCACGAAATGGATCAGCGACTGCGCAGACGACCTCGCCCCTCTGAAGACCCCGCCGAGCAGACCCGGCAGCAAGAAAGCCCCATGGTTTAACGACGAACTCAAGAGCTCCAAGAAGAACTGCAGAGCACTCGAGAAAACCTGGCGCAGAGACCCAACACCGGACAACATGACTGCCCTCAAGCTCGCCACCCGAAAACACCACCAACTGATCCACGCCACCAAGAAAACCGCATTCAAGGAACGACTGGACAACAACGCACACAACAGCAAGGAACTCTTCAACATCGTGAAAGAGCTCTCCAACCCCAACGCCGGAAACAACGACATCACCCGGTCGCAAGACCTCTGCAACTCCCTCGCCTCCTACTTCCACAACAAGATCGCGGACATACACAACAGCTTCAGCACTCAACCGACGCATGCCACGACCGAACCTCCGCCCCCCCACCACCACCCTCCGCGCCTGGACCCCGATCAGCACCGAAGACACCATCCGCACGATGAACTCCATCCACTCCGGATCTCCGACAGACCCCTGCCCTCACCACGTCTTCAACAAGGCCAACGCTGTCATCGCACCCCACCTGCGGGACATCATCAACACCTCCTTCGACACCGCCACCTTCCCGGAGAGCTGGAAGCACGCCGAACTCAGCGCTCTACTTAAGAAACCATCAGCCGACCCCACCGACCTCAAGAACTACCGCCCCATCTCGCTGCTCCCGTTTCCGGCAAAAGTCATCGAGAAGACCATCAACAAGCAACTGGCCGCCTTCCTCGAGACGAACGGCTCCCTCGACCTCTCGCAGTCTGGCTTCCGGGCCAACCACAGCACCGAGACCGCCCTGATCGCAGCTACCGATGACATCCGAGCCCTGCTCGACAACGGAGAAACAGCGGCCCTCATCCTCCTGGACCTCTCCGTGGCATTCGACACCGTCTGCCACCGCACCCTCGTGCAGCGCCTTAGCAACATCGGAATCCAGGAGAAGGCACTGGAGTGGATCATCTCCTTCCTCGCCGGAAGGACACAGAGAGTCTGCCTCCCCCTGTTCAGATCGGAGGCCACCGAAGTCATCTGCGGCGTTCCTCAAGGCTCCTCGCTCAGCCCAACACTCTTCAACGTCTACATGAGCCCCCTCGCAGCCATCGCACGCCAGCACAACCTCAACATCATCTCCTACGCCGACGACACCCAGCTGATACTCTCCCTTACCAACGACCCCGCCACCGCCAGAGCCAACCTGCACGAAGGGATGACAGACGTAGCCAAGTGGATGTCGAACAGCCGCCTGAAACTGAACTCGGACAAGACGGAAGTCCTCATCCTGGGATCCTCACCCTCCGCCTGGGACGACTCCTGGTGGCCCCCCGCATGGGGCAGCGCACCCAAACCAACAGACCACGCTCGCAACCTGGGCTTCATCCTGGACTCCTCCCTCTCCATGACCAGACAAGTCAACGCCGTCTCCTCGTCGTGCTTCAACGTCCTGCGCATGCTACGTAAGATCTTCCGATGGATCCCCACCGAGACCAGGAAGACGGTCACCCAGGCCCTTGTCACTAGCCGTCTGGACTACGGCAACTCCCTCTACGCCGGAACCACCGCCAAACTCCAGAAGAGACTCCAGCGGATCCAGAACACCTCAGCACGACTCATCCTGGACATCCCCCGCCGCAGCCACATCTCCGGACACCTGAGAGACCTGCACTGGCTCCCGGTCAACAAGAGAATCACCTTCCGGCTCCTCACCCACGCACACAAAGCCCTACACAACCAAGGCCCAGGATACCTCAACAGCTGCCTCAACTTCTACGCTCCCAAACGCCAGCTTTGATCGACCAGCCACGCCCTCGCCGCCATCCCCCGCATCCGAAGAGCCACCACAGGAGGAAGGTCCTTCTCCTACCTGGCTGCCAAGACTTGGAACTCCCTTCCGACCCACCTCCGCTTGACCCAAGACCATCTCGCCTTCAGGAAGCAGCTCAAGACCTGGCTGTTCGAGCAGTAGCGGACCCCCTTCCCCAGCGCCTTGAGACCCTCCGGGTGAGTAGTGCGCTATATAAATGCTTTGATTGATTGATTGATTGATTGATATAAATATATTGACATAGATAAAGTTTGCATAGCCCACCCCTTTCTCTTCGTAGTGCAACATCATAAACACCTCTAACATTCAGCTCTGTATTTGCTCTTTGACTATAGATTATTCCTCTGCACCAGTCCAAAGACATCTCCACGTTTTGCTTCCTCCACTCCAACTGAAATGTGGTTTTCTGCATCTGATATACCTTCTAAGTACACAAACGTCTTTACCTTCTTTCTTAGTGTGTCCTGTGCAGCGCTTGTGTCATGTCCCCCTTTCTAGACTCACCTGCACTGTATTCATGTGAGGTTTTTAACTGTTTAAATTCCAGCCAATACAGTTGCATATCATGCCATCCTGTTGTAGACTTTTCACGATTGTGCAAAATGGAGTCTTGGTGGGAGACGACCAGGGGGAGGTCTGCCACTCGGGATAATTTGTGGAATGGAGCAGTCCAGCAACTGATTCGGGTTTTGTGCTTGCTTTGGACTACATCGTAGCCCAAGGGTATAAAACCAGCCACTTTAAGCTACCAGCCACCATTTTATAGTGTTAACATGGTGGCTGGTAGCAGGATTAGTAGCAGTGAGGAATTGTTCTTGTGAGGTGTTTTTTAGCGTTGCGATTATTGTTTCTCCTTACCTGATTGTGATGGCTGAGGATAAAGTAGGGCAGGCAATACGCTTGCTGGCGGAGGCGAGTCGTCTCGATCTCCTGGCCTCGAGTCCTGTTACAGGAGGCCTGCCTATTATTAGGGCCTCAGTGTGGGTCACGGTGGTGGTGCTTGCCTGTTCACCTCAGCGCCAGACCCAATTGTAAGGTAAACAGGGATAAATGAGAGGGGCTACTCCTGCGTGAGGAGAGACCTCCCGAGGGTGCAGGTGGCAGTCCACGGGGCCTGCAAGGCAAGACCACGCGCTGGGTGTGTTTACATGGGAGCCCCAGGAAAGAACCGCTAGTGCCGCAGTAGCTGACAGCCTAACTGAAATGGATGACAGCTCCATTATGAAGCTAGGAGGAGAAGCGGTGGGCGGGGCCTCTCTGAATACATGCAGTTCAGCGTCCACAGGCCGGGGGGCTGGGGGAAGATGGATTGTAAGCTATGCTGCATCTGAGCCTCATTTGGGAGAGGCTGGGAGGTTTGCTAGAGGGAAGAGACTGCTGTCAGTGGCAGGCATAATGTGAGGGAAAAAGCAGGGAGGCAAGGCTATCATTTATGACAGTGGTGGAGGATGCAGTAAGTGTGGTAGGCAGGCAGGGAGCGGGACCCCTGGGAGGCAGTGTGGAAAAGAACAAGAGGTGGGCCCCTTAGGACCAATTTCTTTAAAGAAAGTAGTAATTTTGGAGCATGCAGCAGTGAGGGAGTGGTTGGCACAGGAGATGTTGAGGGATGAGACCTTGTGGGGTGATTGGGGGACAGCATGCAGCGAAGATAAAGGGTGGGGGGCTTACAGTGGAATATGCTTGAGGCGTTACAGCGATTGCGGCATCAACATTTGAATGGAGTGATGGGGAGGATGATGGGCAGAGCTTAGTGAGAACCAGTTGGTTTTGGGTAGATGCAGTTCATTGGGGCTGTGGAGAGAAGGTGTTTGAGGGTGTATGCCAGTGTTTACCGTCAAACAGGCATAGTGGCTCAAGTAGCGCAACAGCTGAGCCTGTCAGGGGCATGGCGTGGTATGGGGACAGTAGGTGCAAGCATGGCGGTAGATAATAGCAGCTGGTTGTCAGATGCAGGGTTGAGTAAAGTGCAAAGTAATGTAGGTACCAGCACACTGGACCTCTCTTTTCCTTTTTTGCAGGACGATTGGTATGACTGCAGACCGGACTGGAGGGAGCTCAGTGTGGCTCCAATACCATCAGGAGAAGAAAAGGCTTGGCCCAGTATGGCGAGCTGGACGGCGGCGGCAGACAGCGAGATCACTGCCCCAAGAAGGTACAGAACAGCGTTGGCGGTGCAACAAGTTGAAGGGTAGGGGATGACCCCTGGTGACAGACAACACAGGACATGGTGTCCTGCATCGAAGGTGGAGTTGGGAGGGTGATGTATAACCCTCCAAAACAGGCTGGAGCACAGCACAGGTCTCCAACAAATGGTTTGGCGGCATTGGAAGGGAACAAATACTGCCACAGGTGTAGAGGTCACTGCTCTGGAGGATATGGTTTGGACTATGGGGAGGAGAGCTTGGAGATAGGGGAATTGGTGGAGGTTGCCAGACATCGGGAGGAGGAAGCACTGTGGTGATGATAAGGGGCGGGTGGCAGCAGGGTGGGGGGACACGTCACGATGTTGATACTGTCTTACAGAGTGTGAGCGCTGGGCCACAGTAGCATGGCGGCCGTGGAGTTTTGGACGAGAGGGTGAAGTGTGGCAAAGTGCCGGGCTCCAGAACAGCCACCGACCTTGGCACCAGGTTAGGATCAGAGGCAAACTCATGGCTGCTGCAGTGGTGGCAGTGGGTGTGGATGCAATGGAGTGACAGGAAGCAGGCATGATACGCTTGTGCAAAGGTTGCAATGTGGTAGTCTTTGGGTAGGCATGGAAGAGTAGAGTTCCATTGGGGAAAGAACAGCAAAAAGCGGCCTGGGGACAAGAAGCCGAGGGCCGTGGAGCAGCCGCAGGTTCTGATGGTGGGGATGGCATTATGCCAGAGTCACAAGTCAAGGTAGTGGAGAAGAGCATGGGAGGGGAGGCAGGGGAGAAAACTAGGGTTTAAACAGAAGGGAAGGAGAGTAAATAATTGAAGATTAAGAAACTGCCCTACATGGGTGTGTATATGTTCTTAGGAGCACACCTAATGCTAGTGACAAAAGAAAAGATTTGGAACGAAATAGAGGGAGTTGAGGGCTAAGGAGGGCTTCAAGGTGGAAGAATATGAGATTGCCTAGTGTCCTAAGGTCCCCTTGAAAACAGAGAATTGGATTGTGGCATTTCTAATTTATGCCAGCATATACTGTGAAAAATATCCCAAGAGGTGAGTAGTGCTCTTTAAATACATAGACACAATACGAAAGGCACATATCAATTATGGGGGTTACTCTTGAGCCTAGTACGATGATGGGTGTAGGGCACACATGGCCCTGGACCTAATGCGCAGGGGAGGGAGGTAGACTCAGATCTATTGCAGCATACCATGAGCCAGTCAAAGTTTAGCAAGACAATCTTTATGGCCAGCAGATTACCTATTGTGTATTGACCCTTTAATGGACACCCCATCCGGGGAGGGGTGGGTGCAAACAGCAAAGGAACTGGGGCAGATGGGGTCTACTGGGGTTTTAACAAGGAAGTATGCAGTAGGGAATTTTGCATGTTCCAGAATGAATGTTCAAAATGAGCCGGTAAGCTCCAGCTTGTTAATTGCTATGGGGAGGGAGGACACTCCAGAAATTCCTCGGGGCAGGGACAGCAGCAGCAGGGGCCTAGAGGCAGTCAACAGTAAGGGCAAACTTTCCGGTTCAGGGGCTGACAGGGAGCACAACAACCTGGGGTCCAAAGCTTGTACGCCCATTAAAATAGATCATCTGAATATTTGGCTGGCGCGCTATGATAAAACGGAGGATGCCAGGTTGTTGAGGGAGGAGTTCACATGGGGTTTCCAACTGGGGTACCCGGGCCCAAGGGTGCAGAGGTGGACGAGTAATCTCAAATCAGCCAGCTCCTTGAAACAAGTGATGAGAGAAAAACTGTGGAAAGAAATACAGGAAGGGATGATGGCCAGACCATTTGATGATTGGCCCATGGTACAATAATTGTGTCTTCCAATGAAGTGGTTCCATGAATAGAAAACGATCATTTCAGGCTTATTCAACACCTATCATGGCCAAAGGGCACTGGGGTTAATGATTTAATCCCAGAGGATCTAGCTCAGTCAAAAATTCTTCCATAAACATGGCATTGTCCATAGTTGAAGACTTAGGAAAGGGGGCACTCGTGGCCAAGAGCGACATGAATTTGGCTTTCTGCCTACTCTCATTTCACCCACATGACTTTTAGCTGTTAGGCATTCAATTCAAGGGCCAATGATATGTGGACAAAGTACTCCCGATTGGGGGTTCCATGTCATGTGTGCTCTTTGAGCATTTCAGTACCTTCCTACAATGGGTGTTTTCTTGGTACACAGGGCACATGCACGTGCCATGCTATCTTGTTGATTTCTTTTTTTATGGGACAACCAGGTTCCGAGGAATGTCAGCAAATGCAGGGCAGTTTTCAGGACATCATGGGGAGGCTAGGGGTGCCTTATGGCACAGGAGAAGACAGTGGGACCCCGTTCGGTGCTGTAATTCTTGGGCATTGAAATTGACTCTGTGGCGATGGATGCTCATCTACCACTGGAGATTAAAAATGATGATGCAACTGTTGCTGTATGCCATGTTTGCAAAGAACAAAGTCATGGTTAAAGAGGTGTTAGTGCTGTTGGGGCATTTGAAGTCTGCTTGTAGGGTGGTTAAAGCAAAGAGGACATTTTATAGGTGGTTCGGGATGCCATGTCAGCAGAGACTAACGAGGACTTGAGAATGCTGTGCTGTTTTTGGAATCATTCAACGGCGGGGCATGGCATAATTTCAGTGGGAGGCACAGGCTTACTACAATGCTGTAGGTGGGATAGGTTTCGGGATATACCGGCAGGGAAAATGCTGCGTGGAGGAATTGCCCACGGAATGGAAGCGTCGGAACTGGATCATAGCATCCTTATACTTCTGTCCACTGGTAGTGGCAGTTTTCTTGTGGGTAGAACATTTAGTGCACAATAGGTTCTAGTCCACATTGACAACTTAGCAGTGGTGCAGGCAGTTAACAGGCAGTCCAGTCAGCAAGAGATGCCAAAGTTTTGAAGTTGCTGCAGGCTTTTGAGTTGCACTGCCTCCAATTGAATATTAGGTTTAGAGCACAACGCGTGTCAGATGTAGAGAATGACATTGCGGGCCCTTTGTCTCTTTCCCACTAGGAGAGATTCCATGGGCTGGCCATGGAGATGGACAGAGTCAGGACAGAGGATGTTCCAGCTGGTGCTAGTGCTAGTATCTCTGGCCTTGTCAATTAGGAGGGCTCATAGTCATGTGTGAGGGGAGTCTGTGGATAGTAGGGCCAGAAGGAGGAAAGCCGCATGGACACGAACAGAAAATGTAGTCCAGTTAATTTTAGGGTTGGTCAAGAAAGGGCAGTCCAAAGTTATGATCACAGGAATATTAGTGGGCATTGCATTCATTGGAAAGCTTTTGTGGGGCTACACCTCATTGGCAGGGGAGCTGGGAACCAGGATATTAGAGGGGTTGGCTAGAGAGGCTGGGCACATAGGGCTTAAGAGGAGGCATTTACATAGCAAAGTACTCATGAACCTGCGGGGGATATGCACCAGCAAGGATGAATGGGTTGTGTTCGTAGCATTGATGACGTGGATGTTTTTTGGGGTGTTTTGGATGTCTGATCGTTTGAGGCTAGAGGGACTCAGGGGTCATTTGGGAGGAAGGCCTCAGGTGTTTGGCTGCATAGGTCAAAAACAGATCAGAAGGGTCAGGATAGACCTGTCCTGCTGTTTAGGTCCCCAGTAGCCACTTGTTACCCAGTTAAATGGGCTGCTTCACTGTGGGAGAGGTTTCCAGGAGGGGTGGGTAGGTTTTACGAAATATTGATGGCAGTCCAGTGACGGCATTTCAGCTCTTGACTTTGTTGCCAAAAGAGCAGACCTGGCTGGGAGTGGATGCGAAAGGTTTCAGGACACATTCGTTCCTCATAAGCACCCGAACAGAGGTGGGTATCAGGGGCTGGGGCAGGTCAGTCTGGGTAGATGGGCTTCTGACCGTTTTCAGTGCTATGTAAGGGAAGGGGAAGAGGATTGTTAAACCATGTCTTCTTTTCATTTGTTTTTGTTGTTTTCAAGATTCGGTTTCGGGCTCACAGGTCACTGGACTATCGGTCTGGATTGTGGGCACTCATTTGTTTATTGGGCTGAAAGGCAGGTGAGGCAGAACAGGCACAGTGACAACTTGGGTCTTGACACCAATAGGTTTCAAGTGTGTTGGAATGGCAAGGGGGGAAAAGACTGTTTGCTTGTTTGAATAGGTTTCTGAAAAGAGGGAGGTGCCCTGATGTTTTGTTGCTGCATTTAGGGGAGAATGACCTGGGGGTAGAAAAGGGTGTGACGCTGATGAAAGTGATAAAAGACAGAGTTTATACCTAGGAAAGTGTGGCTTGGAGCTAACAAGCTGGCAGCTATAGAGAAAACAAGGAGGAAGATTAACATAGAAATTCTGGCTTTCTGTAGGGAGAGAGGTATCAGTAGACTGGAGCATAAAGACTTGACAGTTTGAAGCTTCGGAAATGTTTCTGGGGAGCATGTCTTACTATGGAATGGAGCTCTATTTGCTGCAAGTACAGTATGCCCTGGCAAAGCCGCTGAACATGCATTTGTGTCTGTCGTGATGGGGGTGGGGGGGGGCAAAAAAAGTCAGTCAAGGCTTTTTTCTGGGTGGCAGTTAGCTGAGAAGTTGACATTTTTCTAAAAGTTTATTGTTGTTGACAGCATCCATCCAGGCTGAAAGGGAACAGGTAGACAAGCTGTATGGGAGGTTAAAGGTCTCAACTACTGAATATCAACCCAGGAAGAGGTAGACACTTGCAGGATTAAGTTTTGCTGGGAAGGTACATTTTAGGGGTGGAGTGTAGTTTAACATAGGTATAGTGAAGTTTTAGTTTTGTAAGGCAGAGGCCCACGGTTTATAAATGTGATGTGCACCTGTTTCAATAAAGCAGTCTTTTTCACACCAATCTGGTGTCAGTGGTCTGTGCTGCTGTCCCTATTCCACAATCTCTTATGCAACACCTCGAATTCATCTTTAAGCTTCTGTAGATATATTCTCTGACACGAAATTCTAGTCTTGAGCCTTGGAACTGTTTCTCTACAGAATAAACCCCAGTTTATCTTTTTCTGATTGTGATAACTCGCCATATGAATCCCAAAATCCCCCCCGTTCTTGCGCTCCCTTGTCAGCCTCCAGTACCAACAGTCTCTGTTCTACAAAGAGTGCTTTAAATGGGCCAGTACTCATCGGTACTGAATACCGGCACTTCCAAATGTTCCACCCGTCAGTACCAGCACTTTATTTTAGTCAGGGAGAGTACCGGTACCGTGATTGATGGCACAGCAGGAACAGGGTAGGTATCTCCGCAAATGTGGAACAAATGGTGCTCTGCTTCTGGATCTTTTGCAGAGAGGCTGCTAGATTGGCAGCTCCCTTTGAGTTTCCCCAGACTGCTGGGGCTGGAGAGGGCTTGCGTGTCACGCTGTGATTAACAGTGCAGGGTCTAGGCAGACCCTGCAATGTTGATTAGGCGTTCAACAACCATTCAGTCAAAAGTGCTTTAGCCCCCACACTTGCTGGTCAGTAATCCAGTCCCATTTTGGGTATTGCACTGGCCGTACTAAAAGCAAGTGGCAGGGCAACACAATCCTACACCTTCGCCACAGCTGTTTTTCTGTTGATTGATTTTTTTCAGCACAGGAGCTGCTTCCCTTTGTGTGCCCCTCCAACACTAATTGCTGCATTTGCATGTTAATAGCGACAGATCAATGGGTAATGGGTTCTTGAGTGTGAAGGTAAAGAGCTAAACATAGAAGGAAGGGAGAGGGAGGAATGTAAAAAAGTGAGGTGACAGCTGAAATTAGGATTGACACTTTTTTCAGATAAAAATACCAGATATTTCTTCAGTTCTGAAATGGTCGCTTCGAAATGGTATTTTAACACAAATGTGTGTAAAGTAAAACATCTGCTGTATTTATTGAAGTAATTGGTTTAACTATTGATGAACCAAAAGCAGGTTCAATCAAATCGCCTCTTTTATGCCGGGAAGCAGTCTGATCGAGAAAATGAAATAACCTTTAGCCTGAAATTTAGTTTAAAACACGGCTTTGCAGAATTTACAGGGCCCTGGCAGAGCTTTGGGTGCTTGCTCTTCTAGCGTCCACGACTTTCACAGCTTGGAAATACTTTTGTACTTTTGAAGTTCAACACTGGATAAATTAAACACGTCGCTAGATGGCACTGTTCTTCCGCAAAACGGCTTGGCGTGCGGTTATGACGTCCCAAGTAAATTGCTGTGCTTTGAAGTGTAACAATTATGAGCCTGTGACTCAGGCGAGCTCCAGTGCTGAAATATTGGGGCAATTCTATAGGCAATATTGAGGAGCAGCCGCCAAATCTGCAGCCCGGTCGCACTGATGAATAATAATAGCAATTTGTTAAAAGCAAGTGTTAAAACAGATCACATGAATGTGCTATTTGCGGCACAAAATGTATGGTTCTAATTTGTTTTAGCATGTGTCCGGTCGCGGGAGTACATAATGCAATTATTTGTAACAATTTGACGCGGGTATTGCCCTTTTCATCAGCATTAAGACCCCACCGTGTTCTACAAATAAGCTGCACACGTTATTACACCACCGCATTACACCTGGAGCTCAATATTAGTAATCAGACATGTTGGAAATAGAGTGGTCAGAAATTGGTTCTCGTCGGAGTTTCTCTCTAGAGACTACATCAGATGGAATTGAAACCTGGAAATCACAGGCTTGCACAGGTATGCTCCCGGATAGCGCAGTAGAAGCGCAAAATATACTCTTTGGGAACACGAGGCATATTTGCTTTATTTAAAGAAAATGCTATAAAAGCAAAATATAGGCGACACGTGGTGATGCTGCACTCACTAATCTACGCACGACTAGACCGTTTCTCAGCGTACACTGCTGCCGCAGGCAGTCATTCATAATTCATGAGCATTTTGGACGAGTAGTGTCCAGGAGTAAGACGTGTAATGCGAGTAGTGTCCAGGAGTAAAACGTGTAATGCGAGTAGTGTCCAGGAGTAAAACGTGTAATGCGAGTAGTGTCCCGGAGTAAGACGTACTTACCCACAGAAACCTCGCGAAGAGGAGACGCTAATATTTTTTAAAGACATTCCTGTCACACTGCCCCATTCATCAAAGGGTTAGGAAGAGGAGTGCGGGAGGCATTAACCTACGCCAACACGTATTTGTAAGTTGTATGAAGGACGGTTATCACAAAGAGGCCCTGCAGAGCCCAAGGCATGAATAGATTTATGCACACTTAAGGTACCACGACAAGTAGCAAAGTTTGAAAGTTTGCCTTTGACATGCTCACAAACCTATTCATGATTAATTTCGCACAGTAGAAAATGTACATGCATCCGTTGGATTGGCCATCAAAATATGAACATAGGGTACCCATACATCACAGAAAAAAATCATGATGGAGTGACGGTAAGCAAAGAATATGGCAAAAGGCAAATACTACGCACTAGAATTTCCATAGACGGTGGGAAATGTTACATACTTATGCACAATCAACTAGAGAACAGGCTTGGCAAGGAGTCACGGTCAGGGCCTCTTGCTCCGTGGCTGCAGCAGGGCACAGGAGTGCGCCCTAGTGCCCAGATAGATGCCACCTCTTTAAGATGAGGGGGAGCTTCACGGAGGAGGAGACAGACGACACCGTTGCATATGAGCACATGGCCTCGCTCAAAAATGTTGCCCTCCCTCACACCCTGAGTGCAGCAGGCAAGCAGGGCTCGTGACATGAGGTCACTGATATGGTGAATGTGTTACTGACAGACATTCGCTCAGAGTGCTCAACAGCACAGGTCGCCAAGAAGAGGCATCTCACTGACAAGGTCAGCGGGATGCATTGGACACATGCCATTCTTGGGTTGGGATAAATGTCACTTGTCAGTCTCATCCTGGGCAGTGCCACAGCACCGGGTACTGACTGGGTGTGGGTGCTATGTTTGCATGTATATTATGCTTTTAAAACTGCTGCTGCTGCTGTGTTCCTTGCCTCCAGCAACTTCCTGGCAACAATAAAAATGTCAAAATAACTCTGCCGGATAATGGGGCATATTACTAAGGGTGGCGATAGGCAATTATCGCCGGTTTAGCGGCCGTTTTCGGCAGCTAAGTGGCGATAATTCTATCGCCCTATTAGCAAGCTGTCGCTAACTGATGTTAGCGACAGCTTTAAGGCGATAGCGAGCGGTTTGGGGCCCGCTTTGCATGTCAGCAATATTTATCGCTAATGACATGCAAAGTGGGCGTACCGAACCTGTTAGCGACTGAAATCAGTCGCTGACGTCGCTATCGCCTATTAGCAAGGCAGGCGTAGCGATGGAAATATTCCTGCTATCGCCAAAAACCAACGCCTGCTCAGACCAGTTTTTAGCCATGTTATCCAATGGGAGGTGGATAACATGGCTAAGAGCATTTCGACGCTAATGCGTGAATATCGCTGTATTCTCAGCGATATTCACGCATTTCGCCGCTATCGCTGGATATTTTAGCACAATTTAGAAAAACGTTGCTAATAGCATGTTTTCTCCGCTAACATATCCAGCGATAGGCAGCGATAAAAAAATCGTTGCTAAGCCTATTTAGCGATAAATATCGTTACTTGTTGGTAATATGCCCCTCTGTTCTTCCTTGTGAGCGATTGGAGTAAGATGGTGCAGAGAGAGGTGTGCACCAGGCACATCACAAAGTGCATATAGTTGAAGTGGTCAGGGGGTTATTGCTTTTGTCAGAGAGATCAACTTTGTACTTGCAGTTTATATGTTACAATCATCATCATATAGAACAGTGAGCTACTGTCATCAAAGCTGCATGCAAACTGCAATGTATAGATTAGAGCATTATGATTTTTTTCCCCGTCTTTCATTATCCTAATGTTGCAAAAAGGTTTCATTTGGATAGATATCAATTCCTATTATTAAAGAGAACCCCCAACCAGGGTGTTACATTTTAAATTCTGAGTTTCTGCTTCTCCTTACCATGCACTCCTAAACTATACTGCCTACAAGTACAGAGGATGTGACCCCCTACACTAGATAGTCCTCAATCTTTTGTAACATCTCCTTTACACTGATTTAAACACCTTTGATTGATGGTCTCTGCGCCATGTGTGTGTGTGATGTAAAGTGCTCCGACACCCTACACTGGTAGGAGTGGTGCTATAAAACGAATTAAATACACCTGAGACAGAATGGTAATGGAAACTTGAGGGGCACTGTTAAAGGGTAGTAGTGAGGGAATCTGTGGCAGAGGTGGCCGCTGGGGGGTGCCAACAAACATTGTCACACCGGCGCCACCAGTGCTTGAGCCGGCCCTGGTCTCACCCCATTCAAACAATGTGATCTGTGTGATGCATCACCCCCTACCAGAAGCTGGAACAACAAGCCCACCACGCTCACGCCGTATACAACATAAAATTCGTTGTGCTAGTTATCACAGAAACAACAGACAAAAGTGGACAGATGAAACATGATGGGGTGGCTTACATCATCATTTGATCCAAGCTGCAACATGGCGAAGGAAGAGGCGAAACATCTGTTTTAACATTCTGTCTGAGGTGTGAAAGGATTTTACCCATTCTATATCAATGCAGAAACGTTTTGATATTGGAGGGCCAATCTTTCTTCCTAATATCTTGATATAGAATGAATAATGGTTTAACTATGTTGTTCTCTCATTTCTGCTGAACCGAGAGCACTTTAGAATAAAATAAAGACGACAGGTATCTACTCTGCACACAGAGTCCCCCCAAATGAAGTACAGACATAGCGCACACTCACAGGAAATGAAACATGAGGCAGAGCCCCTGGCTTGCGATGGAACAAGCAAGAACCATTATGAAAATCCCAGGAATCCAACCATAGATTAATAGCATGTTATAGGGCCTGTTTTAGAGTTTGGTGGTAATGGAAACTCCTGCAGTTCATGGTGGAATTGCTAAAACGGTAGGAGAATCTACTAGTAGACGTTTCTTTATTACAGGGATAGTCATGGGATGACATTCCAAAAGTAGTTTGTTTTTGGATCCATTACTACCTCCACAAATTGTAGGATTTCCCATTACTACAGAATTCTAAGTATGATTCTTTTGCACTCATTACAGGTAGGCCTGAAACTTCCACCTCCTGTGCAAACTCATGTTTCCGTAGTGTTTAGAAGTATGAGGGGAGTGTATTTATCACGCTGGTAATTACCAGCGTGATGAAGTCCACCGCCTCTGTTGAATTTTGGCAGGTCAAATTTGGTAGAATTTAATACAGGAAAAGGCATATTTACCTGAACGTTGGGGATTCTCGAGCAGTAAGTGCCAAATCTTGCTTGCAATGCCCAATTTTCGGATCAAAATTTGTTATAGGTGCTATTTGTTGCACCCGGTGAATTACAAACCTTGCAGTGCCTGATTTTCTTAGGTGTGATAAATATTATACCACCACCTCCCCCAATCGGGCACTAATAATGAGGGTCATGGTCCGTTGGACATGTTCTAAATGGAAATTCTAGCGTCAAGCTCCTCAAAAACGAAAAGGGCCAAGATCTGCGTCAAGAACTCAGAGTCCCCTGGGGACGAGTGGTAGGAATAGAGCACACAGGAAGCCCATTTCAGGAGACAAACATGATGTTTTGGGTGGTGGTGCTGGTAAACCTCTGATCATGTGCGACGGAGGATCCACAGACAATTCTCAAGGATAAATGGAGATGGAAGTCATCTACTTCTTTTCTGACTTTATATGTCTTAGTAAAGATCAGCATTCATAATGAATATACAAACATGGATTTACAAGCCGGATATAGCTACAAATATGTAATAAATAGTTTGCTAAACTCAATCTGACTCTCTTGTTTATAAACACCAATTGGGATGTCATACCGTATCTGAGACACCAGTGTGCAAAAGGATGTTTCGCCTAACCCAAATTTTTAAACCTGAGAATTTAGCACATTTTAAGATCTCAGAACTTGAAGAGGTAAGTGATGGGAGAGGTTTTTGTGAAGAAAGAAGCCATCACACATTTACAGAAAGCCTGGCGAATGATGCAATGGATCTTAGATTTAATCCTGTCATGGAAATACCTGCTTGCTTGTGTATCAGTTAGCAATCGGAAGTTAACAGACTGACTGTTTGGGACATACATGTAAGGCAGTGCACATGGAAAGATGAAAGTTACTGAGTGGGGGATGGCCAGGTAATGGAAATCTGGTCGAGGACCAAAGATAGATTTTTTTTTTTTTACTACAAATGATGACGGAGAATCCTTAGGAGAGGTTTATTAAAAATAACTCACAATTCACAAACCTGGTGAAACGATGAAGGATGATGGCTTAGGTTCCATATTCAGATGTGTGAGCCCCACAGGGTGCTTTGGTTGCCCAGCACAAGAACCTTCATTTTAGCGAGGTTTAGGCCCAGATGTCAGATCCTTTTTTGAGGCCACAAACGGAAGATCTTCCCATTTGCGACCAAAAGAAAAGGGTAATGGCAAGTACAAATGCTATTTTGCGAGTCACTGACTTGCAAAATAGCATTTGTGACTCCCGCTGTTAGGAAAGGGCGTCCCTTCCTAATAGTGAGTCACCATGCGATGTACAATTGTTTTGCAACTGCATTTGCGGCTGCAAAACACTCGCAGTTTACCACCTACTTCAAGTAGGTGGTAAAACACTCGCAAACGGGAAGGGGCCCCCAAGGGACCACTGCCTGCCCTTAAAAAAATGAAACTGAAAATTAAAATTTTTCTTTTTTAAATGCAGCCTGTTTTCCTTTTAGGAAAGCGGGCTGCATAAAAAAAAAAAAAGGCTGCATTATTGATAAAGCAGTCACAGACATGGTGGTCTGCTGACCCCAGCAGGCCACCATCTCTGGGAGTGCTAGCCATTCCTAATAGGGTCGTAAATTCTAACAGCCTCACTAATTTTCATGAAGTATGCAATGTGTGACCCCATTAGGAATCGCTAACAGTGTCTGAGACACTGTTATACATCCCAATTTGCGAGTTGCAAATCGCGAGTCTCAAATTGGCGGGTCGTTCATCTTAGTTTGTTCCTTCCACATCAGGCAGCGGATGGTGCTGGAATACACTGGCTCAACGTATTGTGACTACCAGTGATGTCGCCAGACTGACCAATGTTTGGTTACCATAGCATAGTGTATGATGTTAATCCAAGTGTTCAAATCAGTAGAATAAAGGGTCGCAACTACGCATTTAAGAAAAACCGAGATGATGGGCAGTTTCTGCCAAAGGAAATGGACTCGTGCTTGCTCAGTGAGCTCACTCCCCGACCTGAATTCTTGAGGTACACAACAGAAGAGCTGTTTTCTTCTCCCAATCATTTCCTCTGTGCTTGACGAGCCACAGACGTTGGAACAGCAGAGGATGGAGCCAGAGACCTGTTCATGCAAAGAGCTCAGCTTTCTTTTCAATCCCAGGGTTTTAACCAAATTGAAACCTGAATAGTAAATAGGTGTACATATTACAGGATTTTCAGCATTCGAGATAGCAGACAGGTGCACGTTTTACAGCACTTTAAGCATTCTGAAAAGTAACTGTGGCAGATTTCAGTGTTTCGCATTCTGAATACTAAGCAGGTGTACACATCACACAGCATCCATCCTCGGTTGTTTAAAGGCATGAGATCAATACAGCCTGCGTGTGTGCTCTGGAATTATTCAACCGGACACAGTCAAATCCATAGATTAGCTTTAACTACCTCTCAAGAGCTACCACAGACCCATGACCTGTTTCTTTGTTTGGTGTGTGGCACTCCGACCTCACCAATTTCATCTCAAAACACCATTTTAGAAAACAACTGGAATCTAGGCCTGTGTACTTTCCCACAACAAATCGCAGCACTATTTCTGCAACTGTCCCAGGAAAGATGTCCATGACGATAATGTCGATTTAGCATTCCAAATTATACGCAGGCCTACTGAGAAACTGCACAGGGCAAGATACCGAAGGGGCAGCAGATCTACAAGTACTAAAGCACCACATCATTGGTCATCTTCTCTGATCATAACACATTTTTGATTGTGATTAATGCTCATACTATTCCGTTTTCTGTTGATTATGCACAACATGCGCTTAAATAAAGATGGAAAACGCTGTTTCCACCTATATTGTTTTTTAAAATTTTATTATAAACAACGACAAAGCATACCTGGCAGCTGTGCATGGGGCGTGTCTCTGGGGGAAGAGAATTGCATGAACACACCTTTAAGTCTAATTTCCATTGTTGTAAGTGGAGAGGTCACGTGGCGGGGACAGTCAAACCAAGCATTCTTCTTCTTTTTTAAAAATTAAGAATGATTATTGAGAAAGAGCCGTCGAGATCTACAGAGACAAGTGTACTCTGAATAAGCTCAGGCACTGGGTGGGGGGGAGGTCGTGGGGGCGGGGGGATAGAAAATCATGCCCGCTACTTCCCATTATCTTCATGAACTCAACATGACACCCCAATTCTACACTGGTGTTGACACTGCCTTCTCTCCTCTCCCAAGCAATAACAGCCATTTCCTCTCTCCTCCTTTGGCACCAGTCCTCTCCTCTTGAAAGCATCATTGCAACAAGCGGGCAAAGATCCTGAAAGTAAAGTGCCTGCTTTTTATCACAAGGCCCATAAACAAGAACTGTCGCAGAATAATTGAACTACAGTTTGAAGTAGGACTGGACCGCACTTTCATCACAGTGAAGTGGCTCAGTGAGGATACCACAACAACATGCCATGAAGACATACCACCTGAAAATAACTTCATTAACAAAAATCGCTTTTGGCAAGATTGGGGGTAGCGTAGCAGTAATCCACAAGAACTCTGTACACATATCTTACATGGAAGACATCGCTATGAACAAATGTGATTCCTTACTGGTAAAAAGTCACCGTACTCCATTTTTCTCTTGTTCTTTTCTCTGGGTCTGTAGATCCCTTTCCTGTAATGGAAAGCTTAACAACACCTTACAAACATAGTGATCAAGAGTCTGCTTAACTATCTCAACTGTAGGAAATTGGAGTATTAGTTGAGGGGAGTGAGATCCAACCTCAAATTATAATCACAATCCTTGTTAGAGTGAACCACTAGAGTTGCTAAATAAACCTGTGCTTAACCCTCCGGTAGCTTGACACAAAGAAGTCCTGCTTAACTTAGAGGCAATGCCTAAAGTATTTATACAGTACTCCAACAGAAATAAAGTGAAAACACATCACAAGGAGAATCACAAACCAATTTAGTAAAATCGAGAATATTTGAATTGAAAAAAAATGACACAAAAAAACAATAAATAGAACGAGGAAATGTATTTTTAAATTTTGAATTAAAAATAGTACCAAAGAGCACACAATATCAACCATGGTTATCTTGTCGCACTATATCAGGTCACGGTGAAAAGTTAAGGCTGACCACGATTGGTGGAAATTATCATCATGTGCCTAATATTCCCCTTGATTTTGTGCCTTAACTTCTCATTTTTTGGTGAACCCATTTTTGTTGGTTTTAGGACTTTGTGCTCTTTACTTGTGCTAACCAAAGGTAAAGTGGCTGTGATCTCCCTTCCAAAAGTGGTGAAATTAGTATACACCTGACTGGGACATTTCATTTACTTATAAGTCCCTAGTAGGTTGTACTGCATTTACACAGGGCCTATAAAATAAATACTACTATTGGGCTAGTGCCACCCACTAAAGTGGCCCTGTAAACAATATTTCAGTTCTGTCACTGCAGCCTGTGTGTTCAGTTTTAAACAATGAGTTACATACCTTTGGTAACACCTTAACTGGTAGAGGCTCTATTTATGTCAACCACAGATTCTTTACCTTAGAATATGTCCCAAGAGCCAGACTGGAGACAGAATGTTTTCTTAGTAGTCCACTTGCACAGCTGTATGTTTGGCAATTGGCTCAGTGTGGCATTGTAAGAATTATCAATGCCAAAAGTGACGTGCACAGTGCCTATCTAGGTGCCACCCCAGCGTGTTGACCTCAGTTTCATGAACATTTTCTATGGCAGAAGAACAGAGCCATATTGAGGTATTGTGACCATAGTGCCACAATGAGGTCCTCAAGGATATCTTATAATAGAAACAACATTTTGCAGAACCGGGAGAATGGGAGGGTAGGTACAGAATCTGTGACTAGATAGAATCTCCACCAAATAAGGCGTTACAAAAGGTAAGTAACTTGTTTAGCTCATAGAGACTTCAAACTGCAGATTCCTTACCTTAGAATAGATACCAGAGCATTATCTCACCTGAGGTTGCTTTGTGGATTGTTTAAACTAAAAGGTCCTGGAGAACCGAAGAGGTGAAATGCCCATCAATCTGGACCTGACTGTGTAGGCAGTAGTGTTTGTCAAACGTGTGCAGTTATGCACATGTAGCTGCCTGACAGATGTCCAGGACTAACGCAGTGACCACAGCCTTGGCTCTGGTGGAATAAGCCAACAAAGTCTCAGGGGGTGCTTTTTGGCCAGTGTGTAGAAGATTGTGATGCAGAGGTCAATCTATCTGGAGATGGTTGTCTTGCGCTGCTTTGCCTTTCTCCATTCAAATAAATCAAACAAAGAGTTTATTGTCCACCTGGATGTCTTTGGTACAATCAATGTAGAATGATTATGCTCTTTTTGGATCCAGGCAGTGGAGTTTCTCCTCTCACTTGGAATGGTGAGATGAGCAAAGAAAGTTGGCATCGTGATGCTCTGTCTGATGTGAAAATATGTCACAGCCTTGGAAAGGAAGGATTTCTAGGTCCTAATGACCAGCTTGTCTGGGAACAAAATTGTAAATGGGGGTTTACTCAAGAGTGCTTGCAACTCACGAACCCTTCTGACAGATGTGATAGCCACAATAAAGACTATTTTGATGGTGAGCAGTCAAATAGGACAGCTATGCATGGGATCAAAAGGGGAATACTGAAATGTGAGAACTAACCAAAGATCCCACTGAGGCATAATGAATAATGTGGGGGAAAACCTGTGTTGCAAACCTTTCAGGAAGTGGGTCACAATGGATGGTGAACAGGGACGGTTGATCCGGCAACCACAAGAAAGTCGAGATGGCTGGAAGGTACCCTTAACTATGCCCAAAGCAAGGCCTTGCCAGGCGAGGGTCAATGCAAACTAAAGAACTTCCGATGAGGTTGCCAACAGAGGATCAATTAATTTGTTAGCACAGCAAGTAACACATTTGTCAATCGGCAGATGTATACAGTCTTTGTCCAGGAACCCCTGGCTGGCAAGATGGCGTCACATACTTTGAGAGGCACATCATATCTCTCAGCTGTCATTGCTCAATTTCCATGCATGCAGGTGGAGAATGCATAGGTGCTTTGTAGAACATCTCCCCTGGTGCTCGGACAGGAGATCCCCTGAAGAGTCAGCCTCATCGAAGGACCGAGGCTCATGATCAGGAGTTTGGGATACAATACTCTCCTCATCCATTTCTGAGACACCAGGATGGCTTAAGCCCAGTTGGTTCTGACCTTCAGAACTTGGGGCAGAAAAGGGCACACAGGAGCCCTGAACTCCACTAAAGACGAAATGCATCTCTAAGCAAGAGCAGCCTTGCAATCTTCAATGTTCAGAAGTGCTTATATTGTGTGTTCTCAGCAGTGGTGAAGAGATCTAACCAAGGTTCACACCAATCTCTAAAGAGCCAATGGACCACTTCTGGATGAAGATCTCATTCATTATCTGCGAGGCATCACTGGCTGAGTTTGTCCACCTTGGAATTAGGGATCTTGCCAAGTGCTGCACAACCAGTAAGATGTCCTGGTGTACTAGCAATGTCCAGAGGTGCAGAGTCTCCTCACACAGGGTCCGGGACCACACTCTACCCTGCTTGTTGCAGTACCACATGGTGGTTGTGTTGTCCATCAACAAACAAACCAGACTCCTCTTGATGAAAGGAAGGAAGGATATCAATGGCAAGCATATTGCTCGGAACTCCAGGTTGATGTGGTGCTGAGATTCCTCCAGAGGACTCTCACCTCTCCCAGATGGCCATCCTATTCCTGGAATGATGCATCTGTGACCACTGAGTTCAGAATGGGGAACGAAGAGGGGTCTTCTGTTTACCCAGTCCTGGGTCGTGACTCACCACTGCAGGTCTTTTGCAGTTAACTTAGATATATGGAAAAGGCTGGAGAGTTTAAGATGATGCTGAGTCCACTGGAACTTCAGGTCCCGCTGCAGCACCCCCATATGTCAACGGGCATGTTTTACCAGCAGGATGCAGGAGGCTATGAGGCACAGCATCCTCAGAAACAGTATCACCAAAACCCAGGATAGAGGCTGAACCATTGGTATCGTAACCTGAATGTACTGGACTAATCTCGCTGGAGGATGTGCACAAAATTTAACTGTGTCCAGAATAGCTTTGATGAAAGGGAGTGTCTTAGAGGGAGTCAGTTGGGACTTTGGGTCGTTGATAGAGAACCCCGGCAAATGCAGGAGAATCACCATAGTCTGGGGATGTTTGACAACTGTCTGGGGCAAGCCCACCTCTAATAGCTAGTCGTAGAAGTAGGAGAAGGCTGGAACCCCTATCTTCCGCCGAACGGCGGCGGCCACTGGAATCACGCTCGTAAACAACCGAGGGGCACTGGTAAGCCCGAAGGGGAGCACCATGAACTGGAAATGCACCAAATGCACCAAAAGCATAATCTTATGCACCAAAAGCATAAGCTGAGCTTTGTGAATTATGCCCAATGCATCTGTGAGCAAGTAGGATGAGGATATGAAAGTATGCATCCTGTAACTCCAGTGCTACCATCTAGTCTCTGGGCTTCAGGACAGACAGGACCTGAACAAGAGTGACCATCTGGAATTTTTTCTTTTTCATGAAGCAGTTGAAAGTGGGTAGATCTAGAATAGAATGAAGGCCTTCATCCTTCTTCGGCACCAGATAGTAGCAGGCATAGCAACCACAACATACTTCTGATGTCGGCACCCTCTCTGTCATTTCTTTGGCCTACAGAGCCTGCACTTCCTGTCGCAAGAGCGAAAGGTGGTCCTCTGTCAACCGATTTGAGGGTGATGGCAAGGGTGGCAGAACAACATCACTTACATGGACTGCAGAGGAGGTTGCAAAGTTGCGATAGGGGTCGATATAGATTCACTAATGTAGACTGAGGGGCCAACTGGCACTGAGGGGGAACCCGCTGGCAGACATCCATTCGAAATCTCTCTCTGACCCATGTGGCCCAAAGGTGCTCGAGAAAGGTCTGACTACCCTACAATGAGGTGCATGGCCTTATAAAATTCTCTGAGTTAAACAGGTGTTGATCCTGCTTCGGAAAAGTTGGGGATGTGTAGAGAAGACCACAGGGATGACGTGGGAGCTAGGCCTAGACTTGTGACATTGTTCGGGCTTTTTCTGATGACTTAGACCAGCACAGAGAAAGTCGAAGAACACTTCGGCTTCCTGGACTTTCTCTTTTGAGACTTACTTAAGAAGTCTTGGATCGCAATGATGACCTGCGTGAATGACTCCCTGACTGGAGGGCTGGAGCTGTGTCTTGGGTCGAGCTGCCAGGAGCTTCATGACTTGCTCACAGATTGCTATTGGATGCATGGTTTTGCAATCCGGGCGGGCATTGAAGTCATGGTTCTGCTCCAGGCACCAAAGGCATACCAAAGGGGGTCTGACATGTGCTTCTGACAGGCACCACAAGGTTTAAAACCAACAGGTTTTTGGGAAGACATAGTCCAAAAAAGATGGAAAAAAGGGCACACTGGTCTTGAGTGTCAAGAAAAAGTTGCAAAAATCCAGTCAAAAAATGACTAGGGGAGATCTATCCAGGTCAGCGCTGATGGCATGGAAAAGAAGGAACTCAGGTCAGCGCACCCAGGTGGCACCTACATAGACACTGTGCATGTCACTTCCAGTGCAGAGTATGTCGCCAATGCCATCATGGAGCCGTACACCACCACCTATCATTGCACAAGGGTACTACTCGGAAAAATGTCTGGATCCAGTCTTGCGCCTGGGGAGTATCATAAGGTAATGATTCTGTGGCTAGAAGTCTCTATCAGACTCTGCGATCTTGCCTTGGACAGAAAAACCTCCTTTTTAGTACTTATCAGTCAGATCTAATGTAGACCGTATGGACTCACAGGCCAGAATGCAAGATATTTAAGAAGTAGGATATGTGCACTTAAGTTTTACATGTCCTGGCAGTGAAAATAACCCAAATTGTTTTTTCACTGAGGCACAGCTAGCCTTCCATAGTCTAACCTACTTTATTACATTTAATAAGTTAGGAATTCAGTAAGGGAGTAGCTAGAAAAATACTTCTTCTGCGTTAATGTTGAAGCCAGTTTTTAAATTACTATTTTGAGAATGCCACTTTTAGAAAGTTAGGGGCATATCATCGAGGAATAGCGGTAAACATCGCTAAGCGCTCTTAGCGTGATTCTGGTTATCGCTGTCTAACGCTGAATTACATTGCCGTGTTAGCAGCGTATTATCAACGCTTTGTGAACTGGCAATGTAATTCCAGCTATAGACTGCGAGTAACAGAAACATCGCCTGAAATCCAGCGATGATAATGGAGAAGCTTGCTGATAAGGGAGTGTGGTCGTAACATGGCGATTCACCTCCCATTCTCAGCATCCCTAAGTAGAAGAAAAAAGAAGATGTAAAATTCATGCAATAACCGCGGTTAGCACGGTTTTTTACATCGCTGGGGCCGCATTGTAAATAGTGGCAAGGTCTGTCTGCCACCTAAATCATGCAGACATTGTGAGGACGCCCATTTTGCATGTCATTAGCGATAATAATCGCTGACATGCAAAATGGAGAGAAAACGGCTAATGCATCAAGGAAACACGCGTTAGCGTGTCCTTGAAAATAGAGAGACGTTTATTTCACCGCTTTTCGGCTGAAATCGGCCGCTAAAGCGGCAAAAATAGGCTTGTAAATATTCCCCTTAATGTTTTTCTTCCTAAACCAAATGTGCTTTTCTGCCAGTGTTCAGTGTCACATGATTTTTAAAGGGCTCTCCTGTTGTGTGATGTGTATTGGGTCCAGACAGTGGACAAAGGTCTTGGAAGTAGAGGGGAGTGGGTCTTCCTGACAAGATGAATGGGGAGGGGCAGCGCCCTTGCCAAGAATACACAACAAAGACTAGCCAGGGGCTGTGCCCAGCCCTTCTGGCATCAGAAGTACCTACCCTGTCACTGGCAGATGCAGCTCATATCTGAGCCTGCCTCCCTTTTTTCCACTAGACAGCCTAGAGTCAAACCAGAGGAAAATAAAATAAATTACCAGAACTGGTTTAGGGTTAGACAAAAGGGGTTCCCTTGATGGAGCGAGATAGAAAACAAAATTTTGTTTAAACTCGTGAAGTCACATTTCCATAACATGAATAATAATATTAATGATTTGTGATATGTCGTGCTAATACAACTTAGATTAAACTTTACACATGGGGGGACTAACATGTGTGCTCATAAACGTGCATAATTGTTGCATCTTTTTGTTCGTGCAAAATAATAAAATAATTTATTGTTTTCGTTTTTGTCATTACTAACTGCTACAAACTTAAAAGAAGCATGTGCTTGTTTTGCTTTTCCTTGTCTGTGTGATGTCATTTCTACTATTCTAGGTGCATATGAGTCTCATGGAATAACGGAGACTGGTAGATATAAACGCTGCTTTATTTGTTTGCAATGGCTAGGTAACATTTTGATTAATCGGGTGGGTTAATTAATTAGTAAATCTTGGGGTGGATACAGAATCTACATTATTTCTTACATTAATACTTTTCTTGTGTTTGTTTTATACTAGAAAGCTTAAGTTGCCTGCTTTTGGGCCTAGTCACTTGAGTCGCAGAAAAGAGCTGACTTGTAATTCTGCAAAAGTCACGAGACGCCCATTCTGAATTAAAGCGTTTATCAAAGCTGCATTCACAAAGCAAAAACTGATGTGCTGTCATCATTCTGTCGGACATGGCCAAGGTCGAAAGTGAACATTTTGTCAGCCTTAACTTGGCATCCGCGGAAGTTGCTTGGACGTAGTGAGAACAAATTTGAACATTTGTTGCAAACTCAGGAAGCTCCTGGTTTCACGTGGAAGAGACAATGGTCTTTATGAAACATGATCTAATGGAACTTTTGAAAAGTGGGTGACATGTCACTTGTCACTCTCAGCCAATGGGACGTCGAAGATTTCTGAAAACTTTCCTTTGCGTAGTTTAGTTAGCGTAGAAAGGTATAAAAAGTCATGCCCCTAGGGATGGGCTGGCTGCTGCTTTCTGACTTTCCGATGAGGGTGAAGTGCTGTCGGACTTTGCGTGGAGCACGTAAGAATCCTCAAAGAACTTTACTTTAAATTCTATCTATTTAGCTCAGTTAGGGAATTAGGTTTTAGAAATGCTAAACTTTATATATTTACTTTAAATTTGATTCACTTACTTAAATTGTATTTTCTCACATTTCTTTACAATCATGCTTGCTTTATTGCTAATAAAATTCATTTATAAAACTATCAACTTATATACCATAATTTAGTAAATAAAATCTTACTTTTGACAAACAAGCTGGTCTTGGTTATTCAGGAGTGTAGGTTACTATTAGCTAGATCACGTCGCCAATGGTGGTCATTTGAATGGTTAAGTTTTATTCTAATGACAATATTCTTTTCGCAGATGTATAAAAATGTATATAGTTTGTAGATAATGTGTATATAGATTTAATCTGACCACCTGATTCAGTAGGCCCAAAATATGTCAGGTTTATAAATGGGTCCATATTTAGTATAGAAATTTGTTTATAGGTTATGAAGTTGGGTAGCGTTGTTTATGATATATTTTCTATAGGCCGCTGGATCAATTCTCTGGTAGCAGAAATTGATGGTTGCTAAGAGTAACCAAGGTAATATGTTGGTTGCTAAGGGTTACTAAAGTATTATGGTATGGAAATAGGATCGATGTTTTAACACATGTTGAGTTCGTTTTTCGTGCTATCTGTAAGCTATACCGGTATAGATTGTGTGGCGAGAAATTAGTCACGCAAGCCATCTGTTCTGTTTGTAGTGATATCGCCGAGTATCACAAGAGGTATCGCCGTGTACCATAGTGTTGTCGCCGAGCAACACAGTTTTAGGGCTAGGTCTGAATCTTGTAAAGTGAGGGTTTTCTAAGAAATTAAAGCAGCATGAGAATAGGGACAAAGCGCCTTCCATAAAACTCACTGTGATGAGAGTATTAGTTATATCCGAGCTTGAGTGAAGGGTAAATTAGCGTCGGTGCATGATTATCTATAAACAGGTGAGAGTCCTGTACGGGTACATGTTTCATATCTATAAACAGGTGAGAGCCCTGTACGGATAACGTCGTTATTTTGCTAACGGTGCATGATTTCTATAAACAGGTTAGAGTCCTGTACGGATTTCATGTGTGTTTGAAATTAGGGAAATTTCAGTGTGAAAGTGCGAGTTTGAATTGTATTTTATGTTCAAGTGGAACTCTTAGAACTTTCACTTCGCGGTGGGTTCAGAGCAAAGCGAGTTCATAATTATACGTGTTAGAAGGGTGGGGTAAGGTTACTCTACTAACAATTGAATATTATCCTTAGTGTGAATAGCGCCGTCTATTCCGAAGTGTGGATACTTGAATGTATGTAAACTATCCTAAATAGTGAAACGAACAGATGTTGTCTTTATAGTCATTGTTAAGAATTAATTTACACTGAAAAGTGTTCTTAAAATGGCGCTGTGAAAAGATTTTGTGAAGGAGGGGTAAGCGCCAGTAGTGAGAAACGAGAAACCGCAGCTGCTGTGTACGTCACAGAGCCGCGCTGGGATTGGGTGACCTACGTCACAAGCTATATTCTGATTGGCTCTTGAGTCTCTGACGGCCTGTGAGCTGATTGGTCTTTCGGAAAAACTCCAAATTTATTGGTTGAGCAGAAAAGTGACGTAGCTCAACTGTCATTGGCTTGTTGGTGTGTTTCGCGCACGGATTGGTTGTTTTACGGAACATCCCGGAAATATTTTACGAACGATTTTGTGAATTAGATTTAACTCTTAAAAATGAGTTATCATTTTAAACATGTTGAGAAAAAGCCAACATTATTTCAGAAGTTTAAGAATTTATTTTCACCTGACAAGAAAATCGAAACGCGAGGTGGTAAACTACTTCATAAGTATAAAACACCTGCAGCGTATATGGAAGGTGAATATGGATATCATACTGTCTTATGGTTCGATAGTTGGAAACGCTATACTAAAAACAACGGTGTTTTAACTTGGCCTGATGATGGTTCATTTAATGTAAAAGTCTTAAGAAATTTACGAGAGAAAATGAATGCTCTTGTTCCGAAACCGAGACCAACTCAATTTGAAGCTTTAGTTGAGTGGGAAGACGAGATGTATCAGTTACAAAGAGAAGCTAGTGGAATTAAAAGACCTTCTAAAAATCCACCTTGGAGAAGAGAAACTCATGAAGATAGATTGCGAATGTGGAGACAGGGAAACATGAGTGAAGGATTGTATTTAATTCATGAAATGGTAATGGGTACTCCTACAGGGAAATCTATGGAAAGTGAATCTGAGGATGCAGTTATGGAAGAAATATATACAACTGCTAGAAAGAATCAGCCTTTGAGACCTCCTAGATCATGGTCTACTCCGGTGGTTTCTACTGAAACTTCACCGAGTGCACCTCCAATTAATGAAGCTCCTAAACTTTATCCAAATAATTGTGAAATCATTGAAACTCCTAGAAGACCAGAATTCGAGAATGCTCGAAATGAAGGTAGACATTTTACAATGGCTCCAAGAGCAAGAGAACCTCCAAAAGATTATACAAGAGAGGCAAGAAATGTTGAAGATGTTGATTATAATGAATATTTAAGATCAAAAGAAGAATTAATAAAAAGAATGACAAAAGGCATGGAAGCTGTGACAGTTCCAGTAACAATTGGTCCTGTTCAACCCGTATTTGACCAAAAGGAAACAAACAAAACTGGATTAACTATTCCTTTAAATACAGAAATTCAAAAGGCTGCTGAAAAATTTTATTCAGACTTATCTGAAATAAACTCTTCTAAATCGAGAATGCCTGATTTAACCTTTAATGAGGATTTATCTCCAAAAACACCAATGGGTGCTATATCAGATATAGGGAGTCCTGAAGTCAGGGTAACCACACCAAAACTTGATGTGGCCAAATTAAAAGCGAATATCGAAGAATTAATAATTGGAACAATTGGTCCAGATAGTTTAAATTACTATCGAGATGATGAACTATTGTTCATTTGCAAAAGCATTCAGTGGAAAACGAAAAACAAATATGATCAACTAGAGGATCTAGCAGCAGAACTTGAAATCGATGTGAGTAAACAAAAGAATTTTGCGAAACATTACAGATTAGACTTTTCAGAAAGTGACATCGAGAGTTTAAACTCAATGGGAAGAATAGTTCATATTAAAGATTTGATCGTCTATATCAAAAAGCTAGGAGAATTAAATAAATGGAGAGTAAAATGGACGAAAAAGAAGGAAGATGAAAGATTGGAAAAATTGTCAAAACAATTTCCAATGAGAGAAATTGCAGGTGGAGGATATGTTCATGTCCCTTGGTCGAGACAGGACATTCTGTTATTTACAAATGACTTTCCGAAATTGAGGGAGAAACCAGTTGAGTGGTACAGGCAAGTCGATAGATTTATCAAAGTATCAAAAGTTCTGTGGATTGATTTAGATGGATTTTTTGACATTGTCGTTCCATCAGATCTTTGGACAGAATGCAAGATATCGATTAGTTGGCCAAAAACAGAACCTGAGCGAATCAAAGAAACAGGTGCTCCAAATCCACTTGTAATGGATTTTTATGAAAAAGTAATTGTTTGGATGAAAAACAAAATTCCACCCAAAGAAGTCGATTGGGTTAAAATAGAAAGAACAGAACAGGAAACAAAAGAATCAGTTCATTCTTTTTATGAAAGACTACTGTTAATCTTTAAACAATACAGTGGTTATGAAAAATTAGATGAAAAAGACATGAGCCATTTTGTCTATAGATTTGTTTATGGACTAAAACCTGAAATTGGAGAAATGATCAGAAATAGTATTGTCGGATGGCAATCACTATCTGTAGATGATATTCTAAGAAAAGCAAAGTATTGTAGCGATGAAATAGAAGTAAAACAGAAGAAGCTGAAGGAGAAAGCCATGTGGGCTCAGGTAAAGGTGGCTGAGCAACAGATTGCCAGCATGGGAAATAAGAACACTAATTTTGTTCAAACTGGAAATACAAACCAGATACAAGGAAAGTTTAAAGGTAATAATTTCCCAAAGAAATTTAGCCCAAAGATTGAGGAGTTGAAACAAAGATTACCTTGTTTTAATTGTGGCGAAATTGGACATTGGAAAGACGAGTGTCCTCATCCTCCTAAAAACTTAAAGAATCCCTTATTGAATTCACAGATGCAGAATGGTGTTGACCTGCAGCGACAGCTACAGATACAACAGGGGTTAAACGAATTAAATATTCAACGACAGTTACAGCAACAGCAACAACAACAGGTGAATAATCGTCAAGACCAATTGCCACAACCACCTTTTCCGAATTGTGGGGGAGTTCAAAAATATAATCCAAACGTGGGATTTCAGGGAAGTGAACAGGTAATAAAACCACAAAAACAGCAAAAGCAGCAAAGGGTTCAAATGCAAAATGCTTCACAACAATTTTTATTAGCAGAAAGTCAAGACAGCGATTCTGATGATTATTGTTGACGGTGCCCGAGAGAGGAGGAAGAGTGTGTTGTTGGAGCCACTCTTGAGGTTGACCAGTCTGGTCCTTTTGTAAACGGGAAAGTTAATGATGTAGACATCACTTTTCTAGTGGACACTGGTGCTACCCGTTCTACTGTTAGATCAGTGGAAATTGAAAACCTACCTCTCTCTGGGGATACCATCCAAGTTGTCGGAGTAAGTAATCAACAAATTAAAACTGACTTAACTGATCCAGTACCAGTTGAAATTGGAAACTACAGAGATAAACACAGATTTGTGGTTTGTAATAGTAGTCCAGTAAATCTATTGGGCAGAGACATCCTATGTAAAATGAATTGTAGAATATATTGTTCTCCTGATGGAGTTGAGTTACAAACAATGGAGGAAGATGGTTTATACAGAATGACAATGATGATGATGGAAGCAGAAGAAACAAAATTGTTTCCTGCATTTGAAGAAAAAGATTTACCTGAAGAACTCAAAGAAACAGTGAAATCTGAAATATGGGATTTTACTGGAAATGAGATGGGTCTAATGAAAAACGTAGATCCAGTAAAAATTACATTGAAACAGGGAATAGAATTTCCAAACACTCCACAATATAAAATGAAAACAGAAACAATTGAAGGTATTACACCTATAATTGAAAAATTAATCAAGCAAGGTGTATTAAAAGAAATGGAGAGTAGCTCTTGTAATTCACCAATTATGGGAGTTAAAAAGTCTAACGGAACATTTAGAATCGTACAAGATTTGAGAAAGGTTAATCAAATTGTCGTTCCATGTTGTCCTGTGGTTCCAAATCCAGCAGTAATTCTATTTCAGATTCCACATGATGCTGAATGGTATACAGTCATTGACCTTTGCAATGCATTCTTTACTGTTCCCTTACATCCAGACAGTTATGAAATCTTTGCTTTCAGATTCCAAGGTAAGACCCTCGGATGGTCAAGAATCCCTCAGGGCTATACAGAAAGTCCTTCAATTTTTAACGAATTGTTAAAAAGATCATTAGAAGACCTAGACTTACCTGGTAGATCTACGCTAGTGCAGTATATTGATGATTTGTTAATAGCTGCAAAGACAAGAGAAAATTGTGTAACAGACACAATAATTCTGTTAAATCGCCTTGCAGAAGAAGGACATAAAGTGTCCCCAGCAAAACTACAGTTTTGCAAACAAGAAGTAAAATATCTTGGTCACAGAATTGCAAAGGGAAAAAGACAAGTAACAATAGAAAGAATAAAAATGATTCAAGCAATGTTACCACCAAGAACACAAAGACAGGTAAGAATGTTCTTGGGAATGGTTGGTTACTGTCGACAATGGATAAGTGGATTTTCAGTAATTGCAAAACCACTACAAAGACTGACAAAGTCAGATGTAAAAGATCCAATTATTCTCAATGATGCTGAGATGGACTCTTTTGAGAACCTGAAAAAGAGCTTATGCCAAGCTCCTGCTTTAGGTATGCCAAATTATGAGAAAGATTTCGAACTGTATTGCAGTGAGAGAGAAGGATGTGCATTATCTGTGTTAATTCAGAGACACGGAAATTTAAAGAAACCTATTGCATACTTCTCTGCAGTTCTTGATCCAATTGCAAAAGCATTACCAGGTTGTTTGAAAGCAGTTGCAGCTACAAGTATCAGCCTCGAACAAAGTGAGGGGATCATTATGGGATTTCCTGTGAAAGTTTTTGTGCCTCATTCAGTTGAAATATTACTGACAAGAGGTAAGACTCAACATCTAACAAGTAGTAGATTGACAAAGTATGAGAAAATCATACTAGGAGCAGATAATGTTTCGATTTCAAGATGTTTAAATCTAAATCCTTCTACATTACTGCCTGATTCTGAAATTGTTGATGACATTGAAACAGAACATGAATGTTTAGATGTCATGGAATTCTGCACTAAACCAAGAAAAGACATCAAAGACAGACCTTTGTCTGAATCGGATTTTGTCTACTTTGTAGATGGGTCATGCTTAAGATCCGAAGGAGGTGTCTTAAAAGCTTCATATTCAGTTTGTACAGTCGTAGATGTTGAAGAAGCATCATGTCTTGAAGGAGTTCGTTCAGCACAGGTGGCTGAATTGATTGCTTTAATTCGTGCATGTGAAATATCAAAGGATATAAGAGTTACCATCATTACTGATAGTCAGTATGGGTACGGAGTTGTGCATGATTATGGACAACTCTGGTCACAGAGAGGATACATGACATCAGCAGGATCACCAATTAAAAATGCAGTTTTCATTAGGAGATTAATTGAAGCAATACAATTGCCAAAAGAAATCGCCATTGTTAAGTGTGCAGCGCACACTAGAGGAACTGATTATATTTCCAAGGGAAATGCCTTCGCAGATGAAACAGCTAAATACTGCGCAAGGAAAAATTATTCATACAATCGGGAGAGGAGTAAAGAAACTGATTCAAATTCATTAATGCTAACAACTGTTGTAGAAACATGGCATGAGATTAGAGATTTACAAAATGAAGCAGAAGATGAAGAAAAAGACTTGTGGTTAAGATCAGATTGTAGACCACGTGAAGAAGATGGAGTGTGGGTTTACAAAGATGGCAGAGTAGTCTTACCAAATTGTTTAATTGCTGACATGGCCAGATTATATCATGGTCCAGCACATCTGGGAAGAGATTCTATGGTTAGACTTTTCAGAGAAACATGGTTCAATACCAAGTTTAGAACTATTGCTGAATCCTTTTGTCAAAGGTGTTTGTCATGCCAACAAATGAATCCAAACAGAAAATCAGTGGTGGGGACAGGAATAATTGGTCGAGAAGGTGGTCCCTTTACCAGGTTACAAATGGATTTCATTGAAATGCCCTTACACAATTGTTTGAAATATGTGCTTGTAATTGTATGCTTATTTTCAAGATGGGTAGAGGCTTTCCCTACACGACATTGTGATTCAATTACAGTGGCAAAACTAATGCTCAGAGAAATCATCCCAAGATACGGTTTTCCAGTCACTATTGAGAGTGATGGAGGAAGCCATTTTGATAACAAACTGATGAAGTTAATTTGCGAAGCTTTGAGCATTGAGCAGAAAATACACTGTGCATACAGACCAGAGGCATCAGGAGTAGTTGAACAAATAAATGGAACAATTAAAAACAGAATTGGAAAAATGTGTCTTGAAACAGGTGTAAAGTGGACTGATGCTCTTCCACTTGTTTTGATGTCATTAAGAAGTACACCAGATAAAAAGACAGGTTTGAGTCCTCATGAAATATTAATGGGAAGAGTTATGAGGCAAGCTTTTGTACCTGTAGGTAAACTGTTGAGCATAAATGACAGTGCTATTTTGGATTACTGTAAAAGGTTATCTGATATGGTAACTTCTGTGTCTAATCAGGTGGGAACTGAAGCTCAATCAGATGAAAAGGTTTTGACACATGATCTGAGACCTGGCGATTGGGTCAGAACGAAAATACATCGGAGAAGGAATTGTCTAGCTCCTAGATGGCAGAAACCTAGGCAGATAATTTTGATCACTACTAATGCTGTAAAGTGCAGAGGATTGAAACGTTGGATTCATCCTAGTCATACTATTCCAGTACCAACTCCTGAGAGTTCTGATGTTGAAAGTGATACTACAGACGATTCTGATTCTGAAGCAGAAGGCGAAACAGAAGGTGAAATAATTCCAGATTCTGAAGATCGACAAGAAAGTCGACATCTGGAAACTGTGCCAGTGAATGGAAATTTGACAAGAAAAGACTTGGAAATAATTGAAATAGATTCTGAAGGTGAAGAGAATCTGTTAAAAGGAAAGATAACTGAGGATTTGGTTGTCTCCATTGAAGACAAAGAAGCAAAACAAAAAGAAGTTTCAGACCAGGAGAGTATCGAAAGGCAGAGAACAAACTCTGAAGTAAGGAACAGAAATCCGAAATCTGGGAAGTTGGGGGTAATTGAGGAAGAGGAGGAAGACGAATTACCGAGTACCAGTGATGGAAGACAAAGTGTTCCTGAAGGAGTGAAATTGCCGAATAGAGAAGTTCCTGAGTCAATTGAAATTTCAGACTACGAAACTGAAGAAAGTGACGTGGAAGGTGAAAGTGAAAACAGAAAGAAAAGGACTTGGAAGTCAGAATCAAATAATTCTGAACCAAAGAAGAAGTACGTGAGAAAAGCAGACTACTGGCCAGGTGGAAGATTGAGAGTCAGATTGATCAAAAAGCCAAAAGAACAAGTTGAAGAAATTAGTAGTCAAAAGAGTCCTGGAAAAGAAGTTGGAGTTGGAAGAAAAATTGAAGTGATATCGAGAAAAGGGAAGAGAATAATAAGACCAAACCAAAAATACAAGTCTCCTGAGTGGACTTACTTAGTAATTCCACCTGTTATTGACATATATGATAGTAGTGAAGAAGAAAACGAAATCCAAGAAATTAGTGACAATGATTGAAGTACAGAAATATTAAATTGGCAAAAGGCTGAAGAAAATTTGTTAGTTGACACAAGGTCGAAGAAAAACTGTTTAGTTGAAGAAAACTTATGTATGACATAAGGTCGAAGAAATCTTGTTTAGGGTTTTAAAAAAAAAAAAAAAAAAAAAAAAAAAAAAATATATATTTTAAAAGGGGGGTGTAAATATAAATTTAGAATTTTAAAAATTATTTTTATTTTTTTGAGGCTAAAATTAACCAAGAATGCCTTATGTTAAGGAGAGCACTTCAAAGTGTTCTGTTTTTAAAAGATGCTGTAAGATGACTCTGGTGTGTCTGCTCATTTTAATTTTGCTCTGGTTGGTTCTAGCTGTGATTATCCCTTTGGAAATGAATAGAGAATTACACAAAGTTAACATAACAAGCAAAGCTCTGGTTAGCCAAACTAAACATAGTGCGTCTGCAAAAGTTATTGATCATCAGCCTAACATTCATCAAGATAAATCAATTGGTGATTTCTCAAGTAATACATTCACAAAGCTATTGAGTGAATATGTTAAGGTAATGGATGCAAAAGACTGCTACGTCTGCGTTAAGTTACCTGCTTCTGTTTCTGAGGGAGTAACATATAATATGCTTCCTCTCACTTATGCTGTAACATGTAGTGTATTAACTAGTTTATTTTATCAAACTGGACGTTTAGAATATTACTATTCAAATTATGATGAAATTTTTGCAAATATTAAGATTGATAATGCTTTAAATAAGCATAAGAAAGCAAAACAAATGAGAGAATTTTTCCTTGTTACTAACGAACTCACTTACGAGTATGCTTACAAGAATAATCTAACATGTAAATTAAGTGCTGAAGGAAAGAAATTTTTGAACATGGTTGAGGAGAGAAGAGCAATTTATAAGAGGAATGAATTAGTCAAGCAGACTAAGTCAAGTTTCTGGCAGAAAGAGGATGAGAAATTAAATGGCAAAATGCTTGAAAATATTGCAATTCACATAGACAAACCAGTTAGTGGAAAACTTTGCATTAGAAGAGATAATACACTTTTTGATAATTACTTTGTAGGTGCAAGTAACTGTGAAGATACTTATCAGATTTTGGGAGGTTGGGGATTTAAAGGTGGAAAAGATCCTATCTTTCCTGGGATTTATTTTGTTTGTGGTGACAAAGCCTACTACAACCTTCCAGACCACTGGTATGGAACTTGTTATGTGGGAATTGTTTTTCCTAAAGTGTTTCATGTTGACAGAGATTCAGAAGGATTGTTTAAAATTCATAATTATGTAAATAGAGTTAAAAGAGAAACTTTTACTGAAGTTCTGGGAGATATTTTTCAAGCTGTAATACCTTTTGTTGGTATAACCCTAAATGCAGGGAGAATCAGAAAATTGTCCACTATAGTTGATAGATTATCAACTGACACAGCTGATGGATTTCAATTAGTGAATGTTGAAGTTATTGCAATTAGATCTATGGTAATACAAGACCGCCTTGCTTTAGACATACTCCTAGCAAAAGAGGGAGGAGTCTGTGGCATTTTACATGTACAACATTGTTGTACATATATACCTGATGAAAGTAAGAATATTGAAATGTATATTAAGAATATTACACAAATGCATTCAGAGATAATTCCTTTAGAAGAAGATGATTTTACTGGGAAACTTTCAAAAAGGTTTCAAGCAATTAAAAACTGGTTTCATGATATTGGAAGTTCAATTCTTGGCAAGATTCTGGCACCTTTGATTATAATAGTATTCATTTTTATTTTGACCAAAATAGGTTGTTTGTTACATAAAAGAAAGAAACAGTTGAAAGAAAAGAAAAGAATATATAAACTCAGAAAAGAAGAAGAAAGAGAGATCGAATTACAGGAGTTACATAGAGAGCGTTATGCTAATTCCAAAGATTATGCAGAAACAGACTTTTAGGTTTACTGATACAAATGAATTTGAATCGATTTCTTAGAAATTTAAATTATCAAAATTTTGAGTGCTGGTGTGGTGATTTGTTAATCACCAGATGAGGGAGTTGATGGAGCGAGATAGAAAACAAAATTTTGTTTAAACTCGTGAAGTCACATTTCCATAACATGAATAATAATATTAATGATTTGTGATATGTCGTGCTAATACAACTTAGATTAAACTTTACACATGGGGGGACTAACATGTGTGCTCATAAACGTGCATAATTGTTGCATCTTTTTGTTCGTGCAAAATAATAAAATAATTTATTGTTTTCGTTTTTGTCATTACTAACTGCTACAAACTTAAAAGAAGCATGTGCTTGTTTTGCTTTTCCTTGTCTGTGTGATGTCATTTCTACTATTCTAGGTGCATATGAGTCTCATGGAATAACGGAGACTGGTAGATATAAACGCTGCTTTATTTGTTTGCAATGGCTAGGTAACATTTTGATTAATCGGGTGGGTTAATTAATTAGTAAATCTTGGGGTGGATACAGAATCTACATTATTTCTTACATTAATACTTTTCTTGTGTTTGTTTTATACTAGAAAGCTTAAGTTGCCTGCTTTTGGGCCTAGTCACTTGAGTCGCAGAAAAGAGCTGACTTGTAATTCTGCAAAAGTCACGAGACGCCCATTCTGAATTAAAGCGTTTATCAAAGCTGCATTCACAAAGCAAAAACTGATGTGCTGTCATCATTCTGTCGGACATGGCCAAGGTCGAAAGTGAACATTTTGTCAGCCTTAACTTGGCATCCGCGGAAGTTGCTTGGACGTAGTGAGAACAAATTTGAACATTTGTTGCAAACTCAGGAAGCTCCTGGTTTCACGTGGAAGAGACAATGGTCTTTATGAAACATGATCTAATGGAACTTTTGAAAAGTGGGTGACATGTCACTTGTCACTCTCAGCCAATGGGACGTCGAAGATTTCTGAAAACTTTCCTTTGCGTAGTTTAGTTAGCGTAGAAAGGTATAAAAAGTCATGCCCCTAGGGATGGGCTGGCTGCTGCTTTCTGACTTTCCGATGAGGGTGAAGTGCTGTCGGACTTTGCGTGGAGCACGTAAGAATCCTCAAAGAACTTTACTTTAAATTCTATCTATTTAGCTCAGTTAGGGAATTAGGTTTTAGAAATGCTAAACTTTATATATTTACTTTAAATTTGATTCACTTACTTAAATTGTATTTTCTCACATTTCTTTACAATCATGCTTGCTTTATTGCTAATAAAATTCATTTATAAAACTATCAACTTATATACCATAATTTAGTAAATAAAATCTTACTTTTGACAAACAAGCTGGTCTTGGTTATTCAGGAGTGTAGGTTACTATTAGCTAGATCACGTCGCCAATGGTGGTCATTTGAATGGTTAAGTTTTATTCTAATGACAATATTCTTTTCGCAGATGTATAAAAATGTATATAGTTTGTAGATAATGTGTATATAGATTTAATCTGACCACCTGATTCAGTAGGCCCAAAATATGTCAGGTTTATAAATGGGTCCATATTTAGTATAGAAATTTGTTTATAGGTTATGAAGTTGGGTAGCGTTGTTTATGATATATTTTCTATAGGCCGCTGGATCACCCTCACACACAGGTTGGCACTGGACATAAAAGTGGCACCCTTAGAACCTGAAATCATAACACACCTGGACCTGAGATGATGTAAAAGAAGGACTGCCCTGCTTCTGAAGAAGGAAGATTGGATCTGCTAGCCTTGAACACAGGACCACAGACGTACCTTCAAGGTCCAGTTGGATGACCTCCTGTTTGCATGACAGGGAAACAACAAGCTTCCAGAGGCCTTCCCTGCTTTCCAGTGAGCCAGACCCAAATGGAGCTGACCTGGTGCCCCCTGTTGGACTCTGTGATAGTGAGTACTGACCCCCATGTGCTGTCTTCAGGGTCCTTGGCCCTTGGCTGGGATCAGAGTATACTTCTCCACTAAATGTTTCACCTGATCCTTCATAGAGCAGCGCAGAATAATGCATGGCCTCACATCACAGCACTGGATAGCTCATGATCGTGGCTTTACCGGAAACAACACAGAGTGGTGCAGAACAATGCAGGGCCTTGCATTGCAGCACTGTGCAGCTCCTAATCAATGGCTTCAAAAGACCTGATGCAGAGTTTTGCATTGAAGCAGCATGCAACCCCCACACCAAGGACAGAAGGTACAACTCCCAACGGGTCAAACCTTGTTCAGTACCCGACCGTGCTCCACTTCAGTTGTCCTGAACTGTTGCATTCATCCCAGTCCGGCATGACCAGATACCCGGAGTTGGGGTTTCATGCCTTTGGTGTCACTTTATAAATTAAAATGTTCCCTAATGTTACAACTGGTTCAGGATTCTCTTCATGTTTTCACTTTACTACTGTTAGAGTACTGCATAAATATTTACAGATTGCTTCTAAATTGTCTGACTGCTTTGTGCCAAGCTACCAAAGGGTTAAGCGTAGGTCTAGTGTCTATTTTGATTCACCCTGACAAGGATTGAGACTATTACTTGAGCAGGGATCTCACCCCTCTCAACTAATACCCCAAAGTCTTGTTCTTTTCAGTGGAAAGTTTATCTTCTGACTTAGGACTTTTAATGGAAAAAAGTGGTAATCGATGAGGCGCCAGCGGGGCAAGCTGCAACCTGGATATGAAGTAGGACTCAATGACGGCAGGTTACGAAAGAGCAGGGTCCCGTGCAGTCTTTGCCCGGAAAGGCCTTGAAGTAGATTGGATGCTGCTAGGCATTAGTCCTGCTCAAGTCATCTATGTATGGACTTAGAAACTTTTTTTGAATTCCTTTAGCGGGTAAACTAGCAAACTGATGCAGACCATTGATTAGATGTTAACGGTTGTCTCTTTAATGGTGATCCCGGTCTCCGTTGGTTCTCCAGGCAGAAAGTTGGTCATATGTTTCTAAGTCTCAGATCTTACAGTTTGAGGAAAAGAGGATTACACTCTAATACCATCCAAGGGTCCTGTTAGACCTGGCATATTTGGCGTGGTTTCTCCTGAGTTTTTGCTTCTGGCCTCCTGTTCTTGATTGTGTACTGGACTAAGGGGCATATTACCAACGATTAGCGATATTTATCGCTAACGATGCTTAGCAACACATTTTTTAACGCTAAGCATCGTCGGAAATTATTGCAGAGATAACTTGCTATTAGCAAGGTTTATCTCAGAAGTGATGAAAATCCTCGCGCTAACTGCCAAATGAGAGATTAGCGCTGGAAAACCAATGATAATCTCTCGAAGTTTGGTGTTAGCTTGATGATAGGGGCTCACAAACTTAGCCATGATATCCACCTTCCATACGATATCATCGCTAAGTCAGGAAAATACCAGGTGTAAAAAAAGCAGTGCTAACCGCGGTTAGCGCTTCTTTTTTTATCACTAACAGGGTTAGCGAAATCCTTGATAATAGGAGAAATGTCGCTTAACAACATTTCTCCTATTATTTTTCTCTGGAACGCCCCCTTTGCATCTCATTAGAGATGCAAGGGGAAGCGTAGAGAAAAAGGGTGCTAACATGCGATTTTGCGTGTTAGCACCCTGTTGCTGATAGGGAGATAATTTTATCTCCGCTTTCTTGGCTTTTAAAGCCAAAAAAGCGGAGTTAATTCCCTTGATAATATGCCCCTTAGTTTTTGCTGGTGTTTTCACTCCGGGAACTTTACCACTGCTGACCAGCAGGGGCGGCTCCTACGCGGAGGCGGAGAAGCATTGCCCCACTGACTGGCTCCGAGCCAGCAATTGTAAAATTAAACGATGTTCATGGATCGTTTTATTTTGCAGTTTGCTAGCTCTGAGCCAACGGTGTTGGGGTGCTGGGCCTAGGTATGGGAGGGGTGAGGAGGAGTGCTACATGAACTCCACTCCCTAAGTGCGCATATATGTTTTGGCCGGCCGTCTCAGGCCGACCAAAATACACATGCACATTTAGGTTCTCCAGCCCAGCTGCATTAAGCAGCCAGGCTAGAGGAACCTCACAGACTCCCTAGTCTTAGCAGGGTGTCTTTCCTGCCTGCTCAGACCCATCCCCGTAATGCTCTGTGATGAGGAGATTGGACAGGGAGTCTGTCCCAAGGGTGGCTGGGACAAGCAGGCATGAAGAGATTAGGCTGCGCGAAGAGAAGCGATGCTGGAGGCGGCTGGCGGCAAAAGGTGAGTTTTCTTTTTTTATTTAAATAATGTATTCGGCCCGCACAACCTCTGCCGCGCGAGCCCACCCACCCCTCCACCCTTTGTTTATGGCGGCTGCTGCTGCTGACCAGTGCTAAAGTGCATGTGCACTGTGTCTAAAATGTAACAGTATTTGGTTTCTCCATGAGTCGCATATTTGATTTACAAGTAACTCCCTCGTTCAGTGCACTACATATGCTCAGGGCCTGAACAACCAAATGCTACTTGTGGGCCTGCAGCACTGATGGTGCCACCTACATAAGGAGCCCTCCAAAATTGTCTCTGGCCTGCCACTTCAGAGCCTGTGTGTGCAGTTTTTAACTGCCATGTCGACCTGATAAGTCCACCTTCTTGCCGGGCCCAAATCTTCCCTTTTCCTACATGTGAGGCACCCCTAATGCAGCCCCTAAGTAGCCCCAGGGACCGGGTGCTGTGTATTCAAAAGGTGGGACATGTGCTTTTGAGTTTTACAAGTCCTAGTATTGAAAAGCAGCTAAATTCGCTTTTCACTACAGCAAAGCCTATCCCTCCAATAGGTTAGCATTGGAGCAGCCCTGTAGCCTTTTACATAGGTATCTTCCAATTGGGGGATGATAGAAAATTGGAATGTCCCTGGACTTACAATGTAAAAACACATCTTTTAGTGAAGTTGGTTTTTAACCCCTTCCATGCTCCTGGCGAGCTCAGCTCGTCATGCAGTACACTGCTCGTGTGCTCATGACGAGCTCAGCTCGTCATGAACAAAGGGAGTCAATGAGTTCCAGCGCTGAGGGAGAATTGCTGTAGCATTGATAGTGTTAAATTGGCCTTCAGAAAGTTGTCATTTTCTTACTTTAACCATTCGGTGCCTCTGCCTGTCCCTAGAATACATCTCTAGGTTGGATGAGAGTTGGGATTTGAGAATTCATTCTGGATAGTCAAAAAACAAAGGCTGATGGGTCTTCCTGGGCTAGAGTGGTGGGAGGCGTTGACATTTGCAACCCAAGCAGGGATATGCCTGTCCCCACACAAAGAACTGCATTCCCCTCTGTAGTGTGTTTGTTGCAAGGGATAGGAAAGGCAGGGTCTTGTGAAATTTAAAGCCCTTTCTTTGAAGTCTCCCTATTTAAAAGGCCAAAATGGGCGCAAGTACTGGACCTCTGACACCCTACCACTAGAAACACTTCTGGACTGAGGACATTCAGCCATGAAGAAGAGCTGTTGGACTGCCAGGAGGGACTGCCACTTTGCTGCTTGCTTTACTAAGTTGGCCTGCTGTCTGCTGCTACTTGCCTGAGAGTCAAAAGACTGAACTTTGCTCTCTGCATACTGCTGTCTAAAGTTTCTTCAAGGGCTTAACTTGACTTTGCCTCCTGTTGGAAGTCTCAGGCCTTCAAAGATGTCACCTGCCTCCTGCTACTAGCACCTGGGCTCCTCTGTTATGAGTCCTGACCTGCCAAGTGCTGCCAAACCCAGTCCTGGACCCTTGGAGATGATTTTGATGCTGCAACCAAGAAATCAAACCATTGACTGCAAGCGTCGCTTTGAAACCGGCACATCCCTGCGAAATCGCCAGATCACTGCTGCCTGACCCTAAGCCATGGTCCTAGCTCACTGAGAGTGCAACCCAATGACAGCGACTTACAATGCATGCCCAAGAGTGCTGCAGTGCCTTCCAAGTACCGGTGCTGCATGAGTCTCGAGCACCCCTTCACCGAAGTCCATGACGCACCGCTTCGACATAGTGCCTATGGAATGTTGTTTTATCATCCAAGCTGTGAAATCGATGCACCGCGCTGTGACATTGATGCATCATTGACACCACATTGCCTTCAGGACTCAAGGTCTAGTACCTGCAACCGACCGATCACCTCCCCTGCACCCCACATCATCCCCGGACGTTAGTAGCTCAACTACCCTGTACCGCCTCTAGAAACATACACATCACTTGCTATAGCGATGCCTCACCTCCTTTGCCCAATGCATCTTCCCCTAGCACCAACGTACCAACGACCTGCATAGCAGTAAGGAATTGACATGTCGCCTGCCTTCACATTGCCTCAGCTACTCTGCGCCTAGCACTGTCTTTGACTTTGCGACGCATCCAAGGTGCTGTCCTGGCCTCCGTGCGACTACTTTAGCTGGCCCACGCTCCATTGCAGTCAGACTGAACTTGCCAATTTGTTTTGGTCAAGAGTGACCAAATAGCCCCAGTTGGAGCTATTGTTTTCTAAATGCTATACCTGCAGTTAATATTGGAGGATTCACATCTTGAGCTGTGTATGTTGGATTTTTATCATTCTGGTCTTGTTTTAGTCAGATAAATATTGGCTATATTTCTAAACAGGTGCAGAGTACTTTTGTGGTGGTTTCACTGTGTTACTGTGTTTGTGTGTGTGTGTGTGTGTGTGCGCACATACTTTACAAATTGCCTCTTTAATTTAGCCTGATTAGCTCTGTGACAAGCCACTCAAGGATACACAGGTAAACGTAGTGTGTACTACACTTACCCTGACTAGATTGGTATCCCTACTTGGACAGAATGTAATCCACTGCCAACTACAGATCCCATTTCTAACAGGTCCATTACCTGGGAGAAACCGCTTGTGGGCCACAGAGGCCAGCAGCAGGGTTTAGGGCAGGTCCAGGTGATACTGGTCAGCTTGGAAGCCTGTTTTGTCCTAGTAGTTCAAATAGGAAGTCAGCCAACTGATACTTGTACTGACTTCTGGGGTCTAGGTTTGAGGTAAGCAGGTCCAGTCTTTCTTCATGTTCTCCAAATAGAAGGGCAGTCCTTTTTCTGATTCTTCTCAGGCCCAGGAGTGTTCTGAGGAGAGGTCTGTGGGTTCCACGTTTATGCCCAGTGGCAGCCTTTGAGTGGAGGGCAATCCTGTGTCCTCCACCAAACCAGTTCTGGAGAGTTTCCTCTTCTGTCTCAGTGTTTGGTGCCAGTCTGACTAAGCTGGTCTAGGTGTGAGCTACATCTGCTTTGTAGGCATTCTTTGAAGCTGAGGAAGGGCTGGGGCAGCCCCTGGGCCATCCTGCCAAGGGAGGTATCACCCTTCTCCACACCCAAAGTCCCTTGCCCACTGTCAGGGAGCAATATACATCTCATTCATGGGGAGCCATCAGGGTATAGGTGACAGCTGGACACTGGCAGGAAAACATTTTGGTTTTAGGCAGGATAATGAAAATAATTTTAAAGTGTCTTTTCCTGATGTAACAATATAACATTTGATTTGACCATTAAGTTGGATTATACTTTATGAATAATTTGTTTAGCTGTTCCCAAACTGAAATTAGGCATTATAGTGAAACCCAGGAGTAAAGTGCACAAAGTCCTATGGCCAACAAAAACAGGTTCAGCAGCAGAAGGAAAAAATCTGAGGTGACCCTGAAGAAAGGACAAACTTTCAACACCAATCTTTACACTCTTGGAGACGTCATCAGTTGATTTGAAAAGAATGAAAACAACTGCTACTATCACATCCAATCTTGTTGCTTTCTACCTCCAACAAATTTTGCCTTGGTCAACTCACTCCACCAGTCACACACTGGACATCCTATTCACCCCACGGCAATACAAGCCTCTGTGATTGGCAACTCTCCAGTCATCTTGAGAGACCACTAGCTTCAGTGTCACTTCAGTACTGTTAGACCTGTCAGCCTTAGGGGGCTCTTTCCCTAAATTCTTGCCTTGGTCCCGCCTGCTTTCTGAATTCATTCTTCTTAACATTAGGACTCTGTGCACTTTACCACTGCGAAACTGTGCTCTTTTTTTTAAAACATAGTAAAATTGACTTACACTCAATTGGCACAGTTAATTTATTTATAAAGTGGTAAGATGTGCCAAGGGCTTGCAAATTAAATGCTACTAGAGGGCCTGCAGCACTTATTGTGCCACCCACCTAAGTAGACTTGTAAAACATGTCTCAGACTTGCCATTGCAGATTGTGTGTGTGTTTTTTTTAATGTCATATCTATCTAAACTTGAGGTCTTGTTTATTGAGCAAAATTATCTTTATGACAAAGTAAATACATTTCTAAACTACACAGCCACCAATCGTTTTTTTGCTTGTATTTTACAGAGGTCCATGGTGGTTGTTGTTAAGGGCCCAACTTCCCTATGTTGACATAATCTTCTAGAAAGGAGGCATTTTATTGTCCCAGCACTTTTGGTGCCTGACGCCTGTACCCTTGGTCACATGACTGTGATTAGAGTCAGCTAGCCTTTGTGTATCCTCTCAGATAGTGAGAAACAAGGTACTAGGGTTTGGCAAGATGGGTCACCCTACCAGTATGTGTGGGGCTGAAGTTACTCTATGTCCCACTTGTATTTGAAAGGAGCTGCCTAAGTACACTCACAAAGAACATCACAATAGCCTTTTGTTACTCTAGACCTCTTGGAGCCTGGGCATAGAGGAAGGAAATTCCAGATCCATCTGTGATGGGAAAACTCCATAAGTTTCTTCCACTTCAAATCTGGCACTAGGTATAGAAATAGGACCCTCAGGTTCAATCTTCATTTCACTCCTGGACTTCCGGAAGACACTTAGAAGGTCTGCCCTGCACATCAGACGACTGACCTGTTGCTTAAGGCATGCTTTGTACTTCAGAGGACTTCAGAAGACTGCCCTCCTGCTGGAACCCAGGGACTACCGGAGTGAATCCAAGGGAGGGCTAGTTGACTGGTCTGCTATTCTGAGCTTCAGCTCCCCAAGGACTATGCCTCCTTCTGGGGCACTGCCGGTTGACTTGCCCCGCTGAACTTTTCTCAGACATTTTTCTTAACAATTTCTTCAAAATTCTAAGGTAAGCAGAGACCGGGCCCAATCCACCTTGTGTATCAGAACCTAGCTCGATCATGGTCAGCCACAACTTTCGACTTTGCCCCAGTTTCGCGCGACTAGATGTCCGCAGATGGGGCATTGCTCTTTTAAGGTCTAGTTTTTACTAAAAGCTTTAAAAAAAACTCCAAATCTACTGATTAGATCTTTGCCATTTTGGTGTCAAATATTTTATTACATGCTCACAATCAGTTCTCCTGTGGCAAAGCTTCCATGGAACTGATTTCTAAAATTGAAAAGATAGAAAACTATCTTCAGGACAAAATAGCTAATATTCTCCTATGCATGACAGGAATACTAAAATTAAGGAAAACACCAATTTCCCACATCTCACCACCTTCAACACTCTCCCTGAAAAACAATTCTATGAAATGATCAACACAATAAAGATATCAGTATCACCTTTGGACCCACCCTCTTCACCCAAAGTCTTCAAAAATATTGTTCACTAAAAGGGCGAGTAACTAGAAACACACTAAGCAAGTCGTTGAGGCTAGGATCTTTATCAATTGAGCTAAACCTCTTACATTGGGCCACACCTTAAGAAGAAGAATATTGGCCCATTCTATCCACCAACTACAGACCAATCTCCAAACTATTAGATAAGGCTGCTTTTACTCAACTCTTCAACTTTACTGAGGAAAACAACTTGATTAACTGTCTGGATTCAGACTCTGTAGAGGCACAGAGTCAGCCGTCAAATCCATTTGGGGCAGCCTAAAACTTACAGTGGACAAGAATGGGGTGGCTGCCTGACAGCTGCTGGACCTAAAGCAGCACTTGACACTGTTTAGCATCAGAGACTACAGTACTGACTCCACCATCTCAAAATGTGCAGAAACACCCTAAAACTGATTGTCTCATACCTCAACGATGGACAGAGCTTGGAGCTCATACCACCTTTCATATCTGTCCTCACACTCAACATTGTAGCATCCAGCATGGAGCAATCATCTTGCCTCATGTGTTCAACATCTACCTAACCCCCTTACCAGACCACATCAGATCGTTGACCCTTATATGTTACAACTGTGCAGATGATGCACTAATCTTTCTTACAATAGATGGAGTGGAAGAGCTCCACAGCTGAGATGAAATCCTTGAAAGTGTGAATTTCAAGTCCCTTCAAGTTTAAAGAAAGAGAGGTTGTCACTATCGAAGTCAAACAGTCTCTGTATAAGACCTGCTGCAGCACTTCTTAAATCCCTGACCGTAGTAGCTCAGGACACTGATCAGAAACTGAAGAGTGACGTACGTTGCCACTAATAACACAACACTAACGGAAGACTCTGTACATCTGCGGCATTAATGTGACTAAGGAATGAATTAGACATCTAGGGCCATATTTCAGAGAAGGCACACTATCCCTTTCTGTGTTTAGTGCACTTTTAATTGAGTGTACTGACCATAGACTTGGGCAATGCTCTCTGTTTGCTCAATGGGCGCACATTTGCACTCTGAACAGCTCAATGTTGAAAGTCAGACCAGATCTTTGAAACTGCTAGTCTGTCTTCCACTACAGGCAGAGATCTGACCTTAGCTTAAAAATCTGACAGAGATCCCCGTGCAGGTGGGTGCAGTCACTCACCACAACTGAAAGGGTTATCTTTTCTGTGGCACACATTTAGTGTGCCTCCCAACAGCCTCATTGCTGCTGACCTCACATGTGTAATACAGAGCAAGTGCAAAGGGTTCACTTATTTGCTTGTGGTCACGTCCAGAAGCAAATTATGACACATCCCCAAAGACTGTGCTGGTGCATATTTAGCACCAATGTGATCTATATTGCACAAGCATCCGTGTCCCTTTCTGTAATACCAAAATGCCCAGGGCCAAAAATGTGGCCCGAACATTCATTGGTTCCCTGGGCAGGTTGTATAATATGTCCCCTGGTGTCATGTCTATCTATCAATATTCTGATAGGGCTTTCATTTTGTATTTGTGAACTCTAATCACAAGACTGTGAAACATTTATGCAAGAACATTTTTATAAGCCAAGACCATGGCTCCTAACCTTGAACACCATGACATTCCCTGCATTAATGACTGATGCACTGACCTTTGACACCCACATGAAAAGTGCTTCAAATAACATTGAACTTTAAGAAAGACACAATTTAAAAGTGACTTTTCCCAGTGTCTCTATCTATTTATACAAGCAATGTCGCCACCAGATCCTAATAAGCTCAGGATTTAAATCAATACTTATACAATTTTAGAAGTCTTTCCCACTTCCTTAGACTTGAACAAGCCCTGAAGTTCAGCTTTTTTTTAACATATAGCCTTATTGATAATTAGTTAAGGATCTTTGTTGCTGATGAGGTAATATTTCTTTTTGCTCGTGTAATAATGTGGTCGTAAGTAGCCAATACAGTCTTGCTCTGTCAATTACCACCTTTTCTGGACCTTTTGCTCTTTATCTTAACTGTTTCTCAACCTGAATGCTGTTTTTGGGGCACTTAGCGCTTCACAAATAGTTAAGACTTTAATATGGCTAGCTACTGATGGAAGGCTAAGAAAAACTTAGAGTCTATGGCATATCCATGTTTGTTTTCATTACGCTGTAATATGCTTTGATTTTATATTACGTTATTAAACGTTATGATGTGTTTTGCTGTGCTACAATGTGTTATTCAATGTAATGTGATGCTGTTATGTTGAGCAATTCTTTGTTATGTTACATTATTGATAAAACACAGACTCGCTTATGGTTATCAAAGGATTGAACCTGCCTGAAATGGAACTGGACAGACTGACCTGATGATATTAATAGGACCCGGTTTTAATCATCCTCCTGATACTCCGAAGGAGGTGGACTTTGGCAGACTTAATTGCCAGATGGAGATGAGCTCACTTTTTAGCTGTCAGATTCGGGAAACAACGTTTTCCTATGTAGATATAACATGTATGATATTGACTAGACAGAAATTAGGCGATCAGAGACAGATTAGCTGTTAGGGAACCAGGGGCCGTATTATACATTCGGTCCATTTTCCTTCATAGTTCTGGGTGCACCTTTTAAAGGTGCGTCCGGTGCAATGAAGGAAAATGCCCTACATTATGATGAAAGCTCTGCCCTCAGGGCAGCCTCGTACTCACGCTGCCTTGGGGGCAGAACATTCAAATGAAAATGGAGTGGCTGCTTCGAAGCCGCTCCGTGTTTTCACAGTGCAGGTGGCAACTCGCCTGCACTTTGAAGGGGGAATAGAGATCCCCATGCAGGCGGGGGCAGTGAGTGACCACACCTGCCTACAAGGGGATGTCTGGGGGGTCCATGGGACCCCTTAACCCCTCTAGAGGGCTGCCATCAGGGGACTCCATGACAGTGCACCACCTTTTAGGTGGTGCACTGTCAGCGCGCCTCCTGAGAGCTTCTTCGCCTCTGTGCTCGCGTCTGTAATACGGCGTGGGTGCAGAGGCAAAGGGATTCTCTCATTTGCATGAGGCACGCCTCCATGCAAATGAATGACTGCCCTCTGGAGATAGCGCCAGTGCTTTATGTACACCAGAGCTATTGGTATTACAGAAGGAGACGCACCGCTCAGCCCTCCACAGGGCTTGGTCGCCCCACTCACTGCTGCCGCTCCTGCCTGCCTTTGCCGCCTCCTGCCTGCATATTCCTTCGCTCGCTGCCCGCTGCTCCTGGGAATTTCCCGCTGCTCCTGGGAATTTCCCGCTGCCTGCTGCTTCTTGGAATTTCCCGCCGCTGCCTCCCTGCGGCCCCGCACCCCTGTGATTCCATTCGCTGCCCCGCTCCCGCCACCCAGCTGCTCCTCCCTCCCGGCTCCTTACTTATGACGCCCCCAGAGCGACCGCGCAGCGGACGCGCACAGCGGGAGCGCCGAAGGTGCGCCAAAGGTAAGCCCGTCTGCGCCCGTCTGCGCCCGTCCGCGCCTGGCCAGCGCCCAGCGCCAGGACCCCTGGCCCTTCCCGCCGAGGCAAGATGACCCGACTGACCTACGACGCCGCCACTCTCAACGCGCTCAATGCCGGCCGGACCCACGCCTGCTGCCGAGCCACCCCGAGACGCACCCACGGACCCTTCACCTGCTGCACCTGCAAGTTCACCTGCCTCCGAACCGGCCCCGCACCCGCCAAGACAAACACCAGCAGCAACCACCTCAAGTGCATCCTGATCAACACCCGCTCCGTCCACAGACACGCCGTGGAACTCTGGAACCTCCTCGACACTACATCACCGGACGTCGCCTTCCTCACGGAAACCTGGATGAACGCCTCCTCTGCACCCGACATCGCCATCGACATCCCAGACGGGTACAAGATCATCAGGAGGGACCGCATCAACCAGACCGGAGGTGGCATCGCCATCGTCCACAGGAACACCATCCGCATCACGACCGACGCCAACGACTCCTTCGCCGCAGCCGAACATCTCCACTTCCAGATACACACCGACCCTAAGACGACCCTCAGAGGCACCCTCGTCTACAGACCCCCGGGACCACGCACACAATTCAGCGAAGACATCACAGACTTCATCAGCCCGCACGCCCTCCCCTCCACTGACTACATCCTCCTCGGGGACCTCAACTTCCACCTGGAGAACAACAAGGACCGCAACACCACCGCCCTGCTGGAAAACCTCGCCAACCTCGGACTCAAGCAACTGGTCAACACCCCCACCCACTACGCCGGCCACATGCTTGATCCCGTCTTCTCTTCCAGCAAGTACATCACCTTCAGCCATGCCACCGGACTCCACTGGACCGACCACAGCTGCGTCCACTTCAGCTTCAAAAGATCCACGACCCACCACCACCCGCAACAGGTACCTCACAGGAATTGGAGCAAGATCACCGCAGACCAGCTCACCACCTCCCTCAGCCAGAGCCCACCCGCCAACACAACGGACCCCAACGAAGCAGCCCGCAACTTCACACAGTGGCTGACCGACTGCGCCGACGACCTCGCCCCACTAAAGAACCCTCCCAGCAGACCCAGAAGCAAGAAGGCATCCTGGTTCACCGACGACCTCAAGGACTCCAAGAAGACCTGCCGCACCCTCGAAAAAGCCTGGTTCCTCGACCGGACCACCGACAACATGACCGCCCTCAAACACGCTACCCGCAAGCACCACCAGCTCATCCGCACCACCAAGAAGAAATCCCTGAAGGAACGACTGGACAACAACGCCCACGACAGCAAAGAGCTCTTCACTATCGTCAAGGAGTTCTCCAACCCCAGCACCGGCACCAACGACATCACTCCGTCACAAGACCTCTGCGACTCCCTCGCCTCGTTCTTCCACCGCAAGATCGCCGACATCCACAACAGCTTCGGCGCCCCACCCACGCACCCAACCGTCGAACCAATGCCCCCCACCGCCACCCTTCGCACCTGAACCACGGTGACCACCGAAGACACAGCCCGCACGATGAACACCATCCACTCCCGGATCACCGACCGACCCCTGCCCACACCACGTCTTCAGCAAGGCCGACTCCACCATCGCACCCCAACTCCGGAACATCATCAACGCCTCCTTCAACACCGCCACCTTCCCGGAGAGCTGGAAGCACGCCGAGATCAGCGCCCTCCTGAAGAAACCTACAGCGGACCCCACCGATCTCAAAAACTTCCGCCCCATCTCGCTCCTCCCTTTTCCTGCTAAAGTCATCGAGAAGATCGTCAACAGACAGCTGACCGCCTTCCTCAAGATGAACGGATCCCTCGACCCCTCGCAGTCCGGCTTCAGAGCCAACCACAGCACCGAGACCGCCCTCATCGCAGCCACCGACGACATCCGGACCCTGCTCGACAAGGGGGAAACAGTGGCCCTCATCCTCCTGGACCTCTCCGCTGCGTTCGACACGGTCTGCCACCGCACCCTAGTCCAGCGCCTCAGCAACATCGGTATCCAAGAGAAGGCACTGGAGTGGATCATCTCGTTCCTCGACGGAAGAACAAAAAGAGTCCGCCTCCCCCCGTTTCGCTCCGAGGCCACCGAAGTCATCTGCGGCGTCCCGCAAGGATCTTCACTCAGCCCCACCCTCTTCAACATCTACATGAAACCTCTCGCAGCCATCGCACGCCAGCACAACCTCAACATCATCTCTTATGCCGACGACACCCAGCTGATCCTCTCCCTCACCAGAGACCCCGACACCGCCAGAACCTGCCTACACGAAGGGATGATAGACGTCGCCGAGTGGATGAAGGACAGCCGCCTGAAACTGAACTCGGACAAGACGGAAGTCCTCATCCTGGGATCTTCGCCCTCCACCTGGGACGACTCCTGGTGGCCCCCAGCCCTGGGCACCACACCCAAGCCAACCGACCACGCACGCAACCTGGGCTTCATCCTGGACCCCTCCCTCTCGATGACCAGACAAGTCAACGCCGTCTCCTCATCGTGCTTCAACACCCTGCGTATGCTTCGCAAGATCTTCTGCTGGATCCCGACCGAGACCAGGAAGACTGTCACCCAGGCACTCGTCACCAGCCGACTGGACTACGGAAACGCCCTCTACGCCGGAACCACAGCCAAGCTACAGAAAAGACTCCAGCGCATCCAGAACGCCTCCGCCCGACTCATCCTGGATGTCCCCCGACGCAGCCACATCTCCAGCCACCTGAGGAACCTGCACTGGGTCCCCGTCGACAAGAGGATCATGTTCCGGCTCCTCACCCACGCACACAAGTCTATCCACGGCCTGGGCCCCAAGTACCTCAACGACCGCCTGACCTTCTACACGCCCACCCGCCAGCTACGGTCCACCAGCCTCGCCCTCGCAGCCGTACCTTGCATCCGAAGAGCCACCGCCGGAGGAAGATCCTTCTCTTACCTGGCTGCCAAGACTTGGAACTCCCTCCCCATCCACCTTCGGCTGACCCAGGACCATCTCGCCTTCAGGAAACAACTCAAGACCTGGCTGTTCGAGCAGTAGCATACCCCTCCCCCAAGCGCCTTGAGACCCTCCCGGGTGAGTAGTGCGCTATACAAATGGCATGATTGATTGATTGATTGAAGCATCTGAGGCCCCTTCTGCAATACTAAAGTGCCCTGGGGGTGACCAACGCAGGGGCAAACGCCCATCACGCCCCCAGGGTACTTGTATAATAAGAGCCCAGATCTCCACAGGCAATCAAGGTTGTTACCAGTGGGTCTAGAGTTACATGATCAAACAATTGAATATTCAACAAGAAAGTGGGCAGATCCATTCTCTACTCTCTGTAATTTAATGACTGTGTATTTAAGGGAGACTGAGGTAAATCATCTCGTGGGTTCGTAGTATACATTCGGCGCATTTTCCTTGATTGCGCCAGGTGCACCTTTTAAAAAGGGTCTCCGTTGCGATCAAGGAAAATGCCCTGTATGAGGTTGAATGCGCTGACCCCGGGGCAGCTGCGAACTCGCGATGCACACAGGGCAGCGCAGTCATGTGAAAAATGGAGCGCAGCTTTGAAGGCGCTTCGTGTTTTCACAGTGCAGGTGGCACCCGCCTGCACTTTTAGAGGGGATTAGAGATCCCCTGTAGGCTAGTGCAGTGAGTGACTACACACGCCTGCAAGGGGATGTCTGGGGGGTCCACCAGAGGGCTGCAATCAGGGGGTGCACTGAGATTGCACCACCGTATAGGGGGTGCACTGTCAGTGTGCCTTCTGAGAGCTTTTTTGCCTCTATGCCCACACCTGTAATAAGGCATGGCCACAGAGGTAAAGGGATTCCCTCATTTTCATGGGGCCATGCCCCCATTGCAAAAGAGGGAATGCCCTCTTGAGGAAGTGATAATGGTGTGTGTGCACCAGCACTTACAATATTACAGAAGGGGACGCAAAAGGGTCTGAAACCCCTTCTGTAATACTAAAGTGCACAGGTGGCAAGCAAAGCAAGCGCAAATGCCATTTGCGCACTCAAGGCACTTCTACAATATGGCCCCTGGTGTGGGAATTCCATGTACCGAAGGTGTCGCTTGAGAATTTGAAGCGGAAAACACTCTCTTTGTAACAGGACCTATCTGAGCTTGTGTTCACAGATCAGAGTTAATGACGACCCTATGATCATGAACTTGTTTGATTGGAAAGTACCGGGAGCAAGTATCTTGCACCTCAGTGAAAACTTGGACCACCATCCTTCAGGCACTCAGGCTGCGACATAAATATATAACAGGGCCAGCAGAAAGGTTACAATAAACTCCTCTGTGGGTCGTACACAATGGTAACAGACTGTATCTCCACACTTGAGTTTTCTGTGTCATGACTTATTTGGAAGAAGAACCACTGACTGACTATTTTCCTTTAGAAATGAATGGTTCTAGCATTGGACATTCCTACAGTACTGCAGCTTCCAACTTACATATTAGTATAGCATCGTCAATAGTACAGAAAATATGACATGTTTACAAATAAAGGCATTTGCACCACCTTCATCAGAATTACCAATCATTCGCCCAGCACTGATGCCAATCGTGACTCAGCGTCTCTTCTGGGATGAAACACAGTCTGGTACGGATAGAGAATTTTGTTTATTTCAATAACACTGGTGGTACATAGTGTGGCGTTCTTTTTTGCACCCCCTTGTCCCCATGACCTCCTCTTTGGATTCCCTCACTACCACCCAGTAAAAGTGCCCCTCATCTCTCCATAGCCCCTCTCTTACATACATTTCATTTGTTTTAAAGGACTGGTAACGGTTGGCTTTACTCCAATCAGCTTTCAGCATAAAATACAGATCCACCTTTTGCAGCAGGCATTATAACCATCTGCGCTACTTTTTGGCGAGTCGAATCTGTCACTAGATAAAAATTTGATCTCTCTCTCTAGTCGAAACATTGATCACAAGAGTTATCTTGACATTTTTATTGTTGCCTGAAAGCTGGATGCACAAGAAACTCTGGAGCAGGTTCTTTTGAATTGTACATGATTGCTAAACACAGTGCCTCCCTCCTACGGTTAGCTTCCCCTCTCCCCCAGGTCAGGGCAGCGCCCAGGTCGGCCTCACCAGTCGCACTGCTCCAAAGCACGCCCTGCTTCCGCCATTTTAAAAGAGAGAGGAAGCTGTAAAATTCGTTTAAAATTGATGGATTAGTGCTGTCGAGATGCAGTGTTTTCAACAAAGGAAGGATCATTGCTTTCTTTAGCTCCCTTGGAAAAATCCACAGGAAAACTTAATGACAACCAAATGTTATTATTTAACAGTGGGACAGCTGAGCAATGAATATGTGGTTCACCGAGCTTCAGCATCTCAGGCAAGGCTGCATTTGACAGACATTGAGACTGGAAGAAAACAGTTTTAGAGTAAAATAATGTCTGTTGATTTTCAATATTTTAGCTTTAAAGATTGGCGACTGCCTTTCACATAAACATAAAAGTAGTGAAGGTAAATTACTTTATGTTAGTTCCTGAACCACCCCAGGGATCCCGTTTACTCAGCCAGTTTTAGAACACAGGATTTTTCTGTGGTCTTTATAGACCATAACTAGAATCTCAAAGCTTTGTGTTTTTTTTAAATGGATACCTCAGAAAGAAAACAGGGGGAACTCCAAAAATGGAGTCTTATATTAACCATGTCAAATGTGGGGCTGCTTTTAAAGGAAAGTGAGAACTTCCTTCAGTGAGAACCTACCAGTGTAACCTTCTGCTCCTATAGTAGGAACTTCACCTTGGCAGGGCTTTCAAGTCTCTGAGTCTCGGGTGTGAGTATTTCCTCTACTCTATATCTTTTCCTTTGCCAACTGGGTGTGTGGTCCGTGTGACCTCATGCTAAATTCAAAATTGTAAGTCCCACAATCCAAACAAAAAACTCAAACTGGATGAGCTACTCACGTGGATTTAGAACTTGAGAGCTGTGCTCAGGAAGTCTTATACTATGAGTAACAAAGAGTGGTAACCTAACTTGCTCAAGATCACAGTGTATCAGGCCAACACTTGAGCCTTCACTTGGCGTCCCATACACCAAGCTCAGGACAGCAAAGTACTCAAGGTGCAACATATCTGATATGACCAGTTCATCCAGTCATGGTTTTGCTTTTGTATTTGTGTACTTGGACAGCACTTACAATGTGGATAATGATACTAAAAGTACCAAAATGCAAAGAAGAAGCAGGATAAGGTGAAGTACTCACGTTTAAAGTAGTCTATTTTAAAGAAAGTGAGGAAATAATTGAATTCAATGGTTGGTAAAGGAACTATTCCTATCTCGCTCTCACTGATTAAGATTAATTTAACTCCTTCACTGGCAGATAGTTACTTATTTTTTACCTGAGGGCTCTTCAGAGAGACATAATTAGATGTAAGCACGTTGTAATCACTAAACGGAGGGGCGTAAAACTGTTTCACATAAAGGAAACAGTTTTGACTCAGACTGCTAAAAGAGTCCTTCCTCCAAGGACAATGCATGTGGATGGGCGACCTTACCTGACACTGCAGTGGAAGCTACCAGTTTATTCCACAATGGAACCATCTGTCTAAGTGTCCAATACTACGCAGTGGAAGGAAGGGGGACGCTAGAGGACGTGCTGTGTGGCGTGCAGGCAAAGTAGGGTTAGCTAGTCCAGAGATACACAAGACATCATGAACGGTTACTTACCTACAATCACACAGCAAAGAAAATGCAAAAAGCTTTGAAAAACGGAAAACGATAGCAAAAGCATAACAATGCAATCAGCTGCCAAGACTCCATTTTGCTTCTCTGTGACATTTCCCATTCTGCACTGCGATTATGTGTGACATTTCAATATTGTATGCGCGACACTTTAAGTGAGACTATTAGAAGCCGGGAAAAATAGTTGTGTCTATGCCATGGGATTGATGGAAGAGAGGAGCCACTTGTGTGCAACATAATAACCTGGAGATGCCCTGAATTGCTTGCACAAGGTCAACAATCTACTTCACTTATCTAACATTGTAGCAATGGAAACATTTCTGATGCCACAGAAAACAACTCAATACACAAGTCATTGCAGCCATTATAGACACTGTGAAGAAACCCAGACATACATGCACTGCCCTCTCCCACCCTTCAGAGTCTCCTGTGACACAATCTGTGCAATGACCCCCTGAAAGGCAATCAGTGAAAATATCCGCAACCTACTCCACATTCTTAGTTTGGAAGTGCCTAACATTGTCACAGACCCATGACAGGTCTTTGGATACATACGTCCCTTCTACCCATATGCACACACTACACACAGCTGCTCTAATCTCAGTACATCTGCAAAAACGTAACGCCTGACATGCATCTCCTCCCCGCACTCCTGCTGCACAGTCTAATGACACAAACTCTACTTACTAATCTGAAAGTAATTTAAGCTTTAAAGGCAAACCAATATCTCATACAGCCAACTGCTTCAGTTCTGGTCCACCGCAGAACTTATGCCAACAACTTTATATTTTGTTAATGAACCACAGTCTTGCAGCGGCGCACGTCATGGTGGTCACAAAGACCAACTCTGGGAACGTTTAAAGGATAGTGAGTCCCACTGTGAAAAAGAGACCCACATGTACAATACTAAAATATGCTACTGACTGGGAGATAAATATCACAAGCCCCAACTGCAATCTGGACACAGTATGGAATAAAATAGTGTTGTTTCACAAGTCCAGACTCCACCTGTGCGCATATTAAAAACTACGCAATATTTTCACAACTGGTTCACTTGGCTTCAAAACAACAGCTTAGCAAGACCACACAATGCAGGTTACTTCGGGAGAAACAGTGTTAATGTCTTTAGACATAACCTGAGACTCAATAAGTTAGGGCCATGTTATCAAGAAAGGGCGAAACATTATCGCAGCTTTTATCAGCAGGAAACTGCCGCTAAAGCGGCAATAATGGGCTTGATAATATGCCCTTGTGAATTCCCATAGCAGCCCAGGTTCTGGTGTTAACCTGGGCTTCTATGGAAATTCACAAGGGCATGTTATCAAGCCCATTATTGCCGCTTTAGCGGCTGTTTCCTGCCGATAAAAGCGGCGATATTGTACCGCCCTTTCTTGATAATATGGCCCTTAGTGCTTCCAAGAGAGGTGATGGTTTTTATTGACATGACTGCTTGCATATTCACTACAGCAGATTGGCTCACACAAAAATGATCTCGGACGTGTGATCCTTTAATCAATACAACTATCTTTCGATTGGTCTTTTTCTAACAGCATACACTTTTGTTTACACCATGCTGCCTACACTACCATGAGCAACGAGCACCTGACTCCATCATTCCATAGTATCAGGTGGCATGAGCAGCATTTGAACTGTAGCCACCACGCAGGACGGCCCGTGTTGCGCCACTGCTTTGGGTCAAGAGCAGGACAAGTTAGCTACACACACACATGAGGATGAACCTTTTTATGCTTGGCAGACAAATACAAGGGATAAGGAGGCCAGCAAAGCACTCACTTTAATCATGGACATGCTCCAGCTCACAGAAGGTGAGACCTGGAGTAGCGGTGCAACTCTGACGTTGGCGTGTGCAGCAAGGAAAAACAAACCTGCTACCTGAATGTGTCTGCCGCTAGCCAATCAGAGCATGTTTGATCACAGGCAAGGCACCACCCCCAGATCCACATGAGGCACTGTCTGGTGTTATTATTGACAAAGACACACGTGATATACGCGAACACTCAGGAGCTTAGCGTCTTTGATAGCCTGCGTGTGTGGCTGAGGTTCAGAGTTCTCTTGGTCAGGTACTGCAGTGTAGAAAGTCTAGTCACTGCCACTAAGTAAACATTAAACATTAAAACAAGTGAGACCGAATGCTCTCCAAACACAGCACTTGTCAGCGCGATAGCTTAAAAGTTGGTTGGGAGTGCTATAATTGTGTGACTAATGCATTTTAGAGCGGACACCAGCACTAAAATGCGTTTGTCTAACCTCTGATGCGTGGCACTTGGCAGAGCTGAATAACAATCTAAGCTGTGCGAGGATGGCCACCCAATTCCATGTCATAAAAGAGAAATGTTTTCAGATCTATACTATTCTCGTACAAATCGTTGAAATCACATGTGTCAGTCTAGATAGTTCAATTAAAGTAAATCAAGACTACAATGCTCAAAATGCATTACATTCTGTGCTGTGACATGGAATGAGACAGTCACCCCAGACCCATTCAGGCCATATGGCTCTTGCCTTAACTACAGACCAGCCCTCTTAGAGACGTTGCAGTGACACTGCATGACTGACGCACATGTCCAAAATAACTTATTGTTGCATCTTAGTTCCATGTCATTATGATACTTTTTCCAGTCCTAGGTTTCCTTCAAGGTGTGTGCGAAAAATGCGGTCATGTACTTGTGGTATATAAATAAATAATACCGGATCTAGGTTTGACTGGACATAGCAATAACAGATAGCTCAATAAATAAGAGTCAAGATTCGAGGTAGTAGGAGTTTGCAGGTTTAATACAGCATAAAGGACAGGAACAGGACAACCTGCACGGGAACAGGATGGCAGGGCCCTGCAGGGGGGACAGGGAATGAGCGCGCTAACTTTAATAACAGTACACAAGCATATATACTAAAACAGTTGCATTACAATACATACGATAGGCGGAGCAGTGGGTGTGGTCAATAGCAGTCGCGAAAGATAAGGGTGAAAGTGGGTGTAACAAGAGGCGTATACATGGACATGTGATGTAAACGTAACAGAATATGTCATAAATGGGGCGGAAACATGGAGGGGGCTACCTAAGGAGCCGGGACCTCTGACCTAATGGTGCGCGCAAACTGACAATGACGTGTTACTAGGAGAAGCTGGGGGCTATGAACTCTGCGCTAGGAGTAGAGACTGAAGTCTGGAGAGTCAGGGCGACATGTACCTAAACCCTATCTAGTATCTAATGTTTAGAGGACATGTTGATATAAACTAAAAGTCAGGAGGGGAGAGGCTAACAGACTCTAAGACTGGAGCATGCATTATTCTACATGTAGTGCGTGTTGAAGAATATTAAATGACCATTAAATGCAGTATTTCTCCTACATGGAGACGTAAAGGCTAGACAATGACGGAAACTATTGATGCGATTCAGTAGCTTAGGAATGCAGAGAAGGAGGGCTGAACTGATAACTAGAATCATAACATACTCTTGGCAGACTCGTAGGCAGAGCTAGGCCGAGCCGGGCACTGCGAGGCAGGAAGTAAGTGAAGGGTCGAGGATACAGGTGGGGGCTGTATCGCTCCTCAGCGAGGGTTCAGGAGACAGGAGCTGAATCTGGTGTCCGGGCCCTTTTGAGGCCTAGAAACGGGGACTTTTCAATGAAATAACGTGCACACTGAGAAACGTGGCAACGTAACCTTACATAGGCCTAATACTCGTAGCTTTCACGAGAACTGGGAACTGGCATACTAGAGATGGACACAACTGTAATTGCGTCTTTAATCAAACATGGGGGATACATATGCATATTAATCATGCACACATAACATAGGATGGGGAACACGTAGGGACACAGAACATGGCAAAATTTACTTTTCCACATTCCCTCCTTGTCACTACGTTTCCATCAGGAAACATCAATATTCATGATACCATCTATCATTTCATACAGTATCATTTGCTCGTCTCGGATTTTCTTGGAACGGGATTTAGGACGGGACTTAGGACTAGGAATACAAGAGGTAGCACAAATGCCGCAAATCGCAGGGCCACATTGTATACAGAGGCAGCAACTGAATATGATCGCTACTGCAATACCTAGAAAGGACAATACTTTCCATCCCCAGGCGGAAATTATATTCCAGAACCAACCGGACCATGTCCAGGTGCCTGGATCTTGGTGTAACATATGGGCAATATTATGGAGTCTGGTAATAGCTGAATAAACAGACGGCGCGTTATTAGGAATGAAAATGCAGCAACTAGATCCGATGACTCTACATGCCCCGCCCCTATCGGCCAGTATGACGTCAAGGACGAGACGATTCTGGAGCACGACAATTCTCATAAAGGATTGCTCTTCGGTTAAGTTACCTAGAGCAGAAGTAGTCTCAATCACTACTGCTTCGAGTGTTCTGGTTAATCTACGTATCAGTTTACTATTCACAACAGTACCTAAATAGGGGAAGACACCTTTATTGATATCTATGTATTGTTCTAGAGCAGTTTCAGTATAATCGACAATCGGGAGGTCTCTTTTGTGTCTAGTATGTACTAGGTGGGAATTCCTATGATAGTCAGGTGGGGCTAGAAAAACTGGTGGCAGTAGGAAGGCAATGTAACAGGTTCCCTCCCAATCGAGGGGCAGACGAACATATGCGGTCTGACCACAAACAAAATAAGAATGACGTGAAGCTTTGAAAATAGATTTCCTACTGTCACTATACTTGACAATAGTGGTACAATCACTATGTCCTACATGTACGGAACCATTATTTCGGACACATAAATCACCTTTGACTGGTAGTACTGATATAGCAGGGTAGTCTGGAGTAGTATCAGACTGAACATTCAGGACCATAAAATTCGAAGAATAATTACCCAAATTATAAACTTCATTTTCTAGATCTAGCCCTGTTCTGTGGGGAAGACCTTGCTTGTCTGGAAAACATGTACTGTTAAGAAAAGACATATCTGTTGAGGATGACGTTAACGTGGACCATGCTCCACACGAACCATTATGTGAAAATGGATAAGGAAAGAGTGGCAGAACTCCCTTCGGTGTCTGGAAAGGGGGGAGTCGACCACACACCCAACAATTAGTGGCATTGCTGGTCTGGTGTGAATAATGTAACATGCGGATAAAGGAATTATTACGCATAGCAAGACGATATGAGAGTTCATGAGGAGGTAGATCACTAAACGTGTGCTCTACTGTAGCATTAGCAGACTTATTTACATGAGAAACTGGAAAACACAAATAAAATGCATAACATGTGCAGGTAATCATAAGGCTGAAAAACAATATGAAGCTTAGAAAAACGATACATCGGATTGAGTTTTGACTAACTCTCTCACTATGGGGGTCTATTTTATACATGTCAGAAACCGGTCTAACCGTTTCACCTAGGGGAGGACTTAGACAATCAAACTGGCTGACTTATTTTACTAGACCTTAATTTTTCCTTATACTCCTGCTGCGGAGTTTTCTCTAACAGGGAGGAATCTGTATCATTGTCTTTTGCGGGACAGTCCTTAAGAATAGTACTTTGGCAATCCTTAAAATCCTCGGAAATGTTCTTTGAAACAGTCTTTAGTCCGTAAAATCTTTTCACATGAGACAGGTGGACCCAGCCCTTCCTGCCTTCCAGCTTGACGGCAGTACGGGTGGCCAGGAGGACCTGCTTGGGCTCCCTCCAGCGGGGCTCCAGCGGACTTGAACGATCAAAGTTCCTCACAAGGACCATGCATCCGGGAACGATGTCATGCGGTGCCACCTCGGTATTGTCTGGAAATGCGGCGGCAACCTGTGAACGACAAGAGTGTAGGGCAGACATCAAGGAAGCTAGGTAATCTGTCAGCATATTACTTGAAACATCTGTAATACTTCGGGGTCTAGGTGTACCCCACATATTAGGGGGGCGGCCGAATACGACCTCATACGGGGACAGACCTGATCTGGAATGTGCGACCATGCGCATATAAAACAAAGCGACTGGCAGAGCTACTAGCCAGTCCACACCTTTCTCTTTACATACTTTGGCGATGCGGATTTTCAGGGTCTGATTATGTCTCTCTACGAGACCGGCTGCTTCAGGATGGCGTACACAATGGAACTTCCACTGGTACCCTAACAAAAGGGAAACATGTTTCATGAGCTCAGATGAGAATGGCTGGCCGTTATCAGAATATACGACTCTAGGGAGTCCGTAGCGGGGGAAGAATTCACGAACCAACTGCTTGGCAGTGGTCGCGGCTGTGTAATCTGGGACTGGATATGCCTCTGTCCATCTGGACAAAGCGCACACAACTACAAGGACATACTTGAAACCTCGACATCGCTCCATCTGAATATAATCCATCTGGAGGACCTCAAAAGGGTGGTCAGGGGGCTGGAATCCACCTTGTTCCACCGGGACACTTTTACCTGGATTAAACTGGCAACATATCATACAGGTACGGACTTTCTGCTTGGCTGCAGCTCGTAAATGCTTGTTGAACCAAATGTTCTGGATACTGTCTAACATAGCTTTTTCTCCTAAATGTGCTGGACTATGTGCGGTATTGATAATGACTTGAACCATAGAGTCGGGGAGAAACCATGTGGCTTTACCCTTCGTTACCCATCCCTGATCTATCTGGACCCCTCCTTGTTCGGACCATTTCTTGATTTCATCGGGAGTAGCATGTAACTGGATATCTATGACATCTTGAGTGGGGTCCTTACCTGTCATACAGGTAGTCGGATCTGGAGTATGTGTCTGTGTCGGATTAACTGAAATATCTGGTGTCTGTGCTGTAAGCTTGGCTGTGCGATCTGCTAGATCATTACCTTGAGAAATAGTGTCAGTAACTTTCGTATGTGCTTTGCACTTCATGATAGCAATAGATGTCGGTAAGTGTATGGCATCTAACAGAGCTTGAATAAGGAGACCATGCTGAATCTTGGTTCCATGAGAAGTCATGAAACCTCTCTCCTGCCAGAGCACTCCAAAGTCGTGTACAACTCCGAATGCGTAACGTGAATCTGTGTAAACATTGACTTTCAGGTTCTTGGCGTGAATGCAGGCTTGGGTCAGAGCAACTAGCTCTGCTGCTTGAGCGGACAGGGTGTCAATACGGTGTGTTTCTATAACTTCAGTGTCAGTAGTCACTGCAACTTCAGTGTCAGTAGTCACTGCATACGCGGCTACTAGTTCTCCTGTACTTGTTCTCATACATGAACCATCCACATAAAGTGTCAGGTCGGGATCTGGTAATGGAATATCTGTCAGATCTTGTCTTGGCTTAGTCATAGTGTTAACTACTTCCACACAGTCGTGTGTGGCAGGATTCGAATTAACTGACGGTAACAGTGTAGCAGGATTTAGAACGTTGCAGCGTCTGATTTCTATGTGTGGCTGGAACAGTGTCAGTTCATAACCTGTTAAACGTGCAATTGTCAAGTGCTGAGTCTGTGTTCGGTTTAAAAGAACTTCCACGGAGTGTGGAACTTGTACTGTCAAGGAATGTCCTAATACTATGGAATCACTTTGTCTGATAGCTAGTGCTGTGGCTGCAACTGACTTGAGGCACGCAGGCAGAGCCTGGGCTACAGGATCTAGTGTGCTCGAAAAATAAGCACAGGGCTTGTATTGTCCTGCTTGATCTTGTGTGAGAACAGATAATGCTGTACCTTCGCGTTCAGTGACGAAAAGTGTAAAAGGCTTACTGTAGTTCGGTGTAGCTAGAACTGGAGCTTGACATAAAGCTTTCTTTAACTCATTGAAACTAAGTGTATGTTCAGATGTCCAAGGGAGGACAGTCGATACGGCTGCCTCCTGTGTCGTTAACTGTATCAGTGGCTTGGCTAGAAATGCATACTGAGGAATCCATTGTCTGCAATAAGAAGTGAGGCCGATAAAAGCACGTACCTCCTTCTGGGTCTTGGGCTGAGGAAGACTCGCTATTAACTGGATACGGTCTGGTGTCAACTGCCTACCCCTCTTGGACAATAAGTGGCCTAAATAGATCACTTGCTGGACACAGAATTGAAGCTTCGAAGGGGACACCTTGTGCCCCATCTCTGCTAAAAAATACAAGACTGTAAGTGATGCTCGCTCGCAAGCACGTTCAGAACGGGCTGTGATCAGTAGATCATCGACATACTGGAGCAGGGCAGTGTCAGTTGGCATGTGAATGTTGTCTAGTTGTCTCTTAAGTGCTTGACTGTAAATACTAGGGCTTTCTGTGAAACCTTGAGGAGCTCGTGTGAACATATAGCTCCTTCCATTTAAACAAAATCCGAAAAGAAACTGGCTGTCTGGATGAATGGGAACACTGAAAAACGCGTTCTTGAGGTCTATGACTGTAAAAAATGAGGCTTCGGAATCAATGGCTGTCAATAGGGAAGAGATATCTGGGACAACTGGGTACTGGGGAATAATACATTTATTGAGTTCTCGAAGGTCAATCACTAATCGATATACTGGGGGTACATTTGGATCAGTACGTTTCATGACTGGAATGATCGGAGAATTACATACATTGGAGTCAGTTTCCACAACTACTCCTTGAGCGATGAGCTCGTCAATAATTTTGGATAAGGCTGTTACAGCCTCAGGTGGCAATCTGTACTGTCTGATTCGTGGTAACACTACACCTGGCTTGAGAGTCACACGATGGGGTGTGATTTGCATATAACCTACATCAGTTGGACCTTGCGCCCATAGATGCTGCGGAACATTAGACAATCTCGGATCAAAATCTCGTAATACATAGTGACCCTTGAAGTCACGTAGGAACAGTCGTATTCCTTCTGGGGAGCAGCAAATAACTGCACCTAATTCTTTCAGTGTTTTAATACCTAACAGATTTTCTGGACATGACTTCGTAAGTAATAGATCAGTAGTGCGGGACAATGGACCTACTTCTAGAGTAACTGGCTTAGATATCTCGTTTACAATAGGCTTTCCTGAAAATCCAAGGGAAACATTTCTAGAGCCTGAGAGCGGAGCCCCTGGAACTTCGGCGTGACTGATGGTCGTCCTACTTGCCCCTGTATCAATCAGAAACTTTCTGTCTTTCCCTAGTACTTGACTATGAACATAGGGACCCTCTTGATCTACAGGAATCTCGATGAGAGGCAAGCCTCCCTCCCTCTCTAGGCTGTTTCATGAATATGGCTGATACTCTGGATACTCTGACTGAGCATACTGGTACATCTGCTGTGTAACATGCTGTGTTGCAGCAATAGGCTGCGGTACTGAAACTGTCTGTTGTGCATTCTGTGGTTGAGAAGTCTGTGAAACTTGTTCTTGTCTAGGCGGACGTGGTCTTTCTTTAGTTTTACCAGTGGCTATATTATGTTTCAGAACTGCACACTCGTTTATATAATGACCTGGCTGTTTACAATAATTGCAGGTCCCTTTAACGGGAGCTGCAGGATGACTGGCTTGATTCGTACCCCTCTTCTGACTGTCTTGAGGAACAGATTGTGCAACTAGTACTTTCATTTTTGTGTCTTTCATACATTTTCTTTCATGATCTTGCTCTTCTCTGATTCGATTCTGGTGATACTGAAGCATCTGTAACATTGGACGGGAGGTATTAGCTATGCCATGTGCTTTCGACTTCAAACTCTGATTCTTCACTTGTGGAACGACTTGAAGTTTGTACAAGTGAGTGACTCGTTCGAGGCCACTGTTAATACTAAAACTTTCTCAAATCTAGAATAAAAATCACTAGTGTCTTCGTCTTGTTTCTGTTTTACAGGCTGAGATTGCATCCCAGTCTTCCTTTTTAGTGGCTAACAATCTTGGCAAAACTTGAATTAACAGTTCTGGTAATTCTTTACATTTCTCTCCAAGACCGGTACCTGGTACTCGTATCTTATCTTCAGCTTCTAGAACTGCCCAATCGATCTTTTTCTCTCCCACCTCCCATTCTTTTTCCTTGAGTTTTTCATATACCCCTGCGGGCAACAGGACCTTTAGCATTTTAATTATATCTGGATACGTGTATTCTCCCATACGGAGCATGTCTTTTAATTCTCGGTGGAACCCTGCTGGATCTTTGTCATGACAGGGAATTAATTTCTTCATTTCTAAGAGTTCCATCTTTGTAATCGGAGTGTAAACAAACACTCGTTGCATTTCACCATCCGCTGTCCTAACTGGGTGTACTTCTCGTAACGGATTCTGTCTATCTATGTAAAAGGGTTTACTTTCTGGAGGTGAGACATGAACAAAATGCGGGTTCAGGAACGTTCTATATTTGTGGCGCTGTTCTAGAATGACACTAATTAAATCGGTACCTAGACCTTTCCATCTATACTGGAGTAACTCGTTCAGGACATCGTGTAACGGACCTGGATCAGAATGTTGACCCTCATACAGAGTAATGAGGTGCTGGATCATATACATACCCACCAGTCGTTGCTCGGCTGGGGGCAGTTTCAGAAACATTTGTGCCACTATTTCATCTGGAAAAGTGGTAGAATCAGTAGTCCATCGGACTGCTGATCGGGCTAGTTCTTGTTCATGCATAGTACTTAATTCACTGTAACCGATTCGTGATTTCAGAATGTGATCGGTAACTTGAAATACTTGTTCTAGAGAACCTTGCTCTGGTGCTGGATGAGGAACAGTTTTCTTGTAGTCTAGACGTGAATGTCGGTCGGAAAGTCTAGTTCTACCTACGTACGCTATTCTAGTGGGATTCTCGTCGTCTACCTCTTCAGTAGAAGAGTCATTCTCTTTCTCGTTTACTTGTGCTGCTTTACGTTGTTCGTGTAACTTTATTATTTCTTTACGGATTCTCTTGTACATACTCTCTATACTACTGATGGTTCTGTGCTTACCCTCGGCTATATTATCACTCCACCTTGTCAGGATTCTCATTTCGGCCGGATCTTTGGTCGGGTAATCTTGTTCTCTTATTAAACAATTAATCAGAAACTTTAATAACATGAGCTGGATCTCAGCTTTCCTTTGAGACATGGCTTCGCCAATACTTTCTGGATCATCCCCTGTACGGATGAAACGATATATTCTGTCTAGATCTTCTTTCATATTCGGTAGGGTGTCCAAATACCCGGTCACCCGTCTTACACGGATGGAATATATAACTGTACTATCATCACCTGCAACTGGATCATAACGGCATTCAGTGAGAGCTCGTCGGAAATCTGCAACGGACTTATATTTGGGCGTACGCTGTAACGCACTTTCATGTAACTCGACTAACGTTACTCGTTGGTGTGGTGGCGGGGTACCAGGAGGACCTCCTCCTGCGGCCCCTAAACTAGAATCGTCGACTGATACTCTTCGTGCTGGCACGGCGGGAAATTGTAATGTGGGCTGGACCGGGGGTACCGTAACAGGTACTCCGGTGACTGGAGGAGCAGGATTTACATTATTTACAGGAGCTGGCGGAACAGGATTTGCATATTCTGGGACTGTGTCGTCCAAATAGGACGAAATAAAAATATCAGCTGCGGTCGGTTTGTGACGTAGCTTGATCGGAACTAATGGTGGCGTAAAATTACTGGATGCCTCCGGGGTTGCTTTTGGCAAGCCCTCGGCAAGAAGAGGGTACATACCCTTTATGAGGGCATTCCTCTGTCTGTCTGACTGTTCGGTTTTAACTCGTTCACCTATCTCGATTAGTTCCCTTTCTTGGGCTCGTTCTAAGGATTCTCTACTTAGTTCTGACTTTCTGATTTCTTTTTCGGTTCTTTTATGAGATTCTTTGCGCCATAACTCGATGGCATCTTTCTGTGACTGTCTGGCTTTCTTTTTCCATAATGCTTCTTCTACTCGCATGATGCACTCGGCATCCCATGTGCCTGATACAGGCCATCTATACTTTTCTTCTAACTGTTTGGTATACTCTACCCATAAATCTAGATATAATATGGCACTTATGCCATGCTTCTGATACATAAAATGACCTGGACTGTCCCTAGGCGGGACAGGAACTGCTGCTTCTAACAGACCTTTTCTAGTTTTCAACTGACGTAGTTTGGAAAATAGCGGCATGACTGAACTGTAATCTAGACACAATACAATACACAATGAACACGATAACTACACCACTTTCATACCACGACATTAAAATACATGAAGAACATTTAAAATAACAGTTCGAACAGAATACTACCTGGAATACTGAAAACAGAATACATGAATTTTCTCGAGAACAGAACTGACTAGAACAGAAACTAGATGCACTGCTAAAACAGTACGAAACTTACCGGTCTCATAAAGAGACACGTCAGGACCCGCATCCACCGAAGTGGACACTTCGTTTTGGGTCTGTGTACCACCAAAACCCACGGACCAGAGTCAATTAGATTGACCCTGTCTAGATACTACCCCAGCAACGGTACTCACCGGGCAGCAAGAACGGAAGGCCTCGGACTGGACTGGACTGCTTCGACGCCGGACGGACGAACTTCGGACTTCAGTTACGGGTGGGCCTCCGGATACCTCGGACCTTGGACTCTCGGCTTGGGCTCTGGTCGGGACTCGCCGCGTTCCTCCACCGCCTCGTCTGGATGCTGGACCGCCACCTCCGTCTCCTCCGTGGGCCTGAGGGATACTTGAAGCAGAAATATCTGCACGTGCACGGTATGGTTCCGTCACGGCTGCAGAGGGTCAGGGGGCCGGCGTGGCTTCACCGGCGCGTGGGGAAAGGGCAAGTCCCTGTTCGGGCGCCATTATGTGGTATATAAATAAATAATACCGGATCTAGGTTTGACTGGACATAGCAATAACAGATAGCTCAATAAATAAGAGTCAAGATTCGAGGTAGTAGGAGTTTGCAGGTTTAATACAGCATAAAGGACAGGAACAGGACAACCTGCACGGGAACAGGATGGCAGGGCCCTGCAGGGGGGACAGGGAATGAGCGCGCTAACTTTAATAACAGTACGCAAGCATATATACTAAAACAGTTGCATTACAATACATACGATAGGCGGAGCAGTGGGTGTGGTCAATAGCAGTCGCGAAAGATAAGGGTGAAAGTGGGTGTAACAAGAGGCGTATACATGGACATGTGATATAAACGTAACAGAATATGTCATGAATGGGGCGGAAACATGGAGGGGGCTACCTAAGGAGCCGGGACCTCTGACCTAATGGTGCGCGCAAACTGACAATGACGTGTTACTAGGAGAAGCTGGGGGCTATGAACTCTGCGCTAGGAGTAGAGACTGAAGTCTGGAGAGTCAGGGCGACATGTACCTAAACCCTATCTAGTATCTAATGTTTAGAGGACATGTTGATATAAACTAAAAGTCAGGAGGGGAGAGGCTAACAGACTCTAAGACTGGAGCATGCATTATTCTACATGTAGTGCGTGTTGAAGAATATTAAATGACCATTAAATGCAGTATTTCTCCTACATGGAGACGTAAAGGCTAGACAATGACGGAAACTATTGATGCGATTCAGTAGCTTAGGAATGCAGAGAAGGAGGGCTGAACTGATAACTAGAATCATAACATACTCTTGGCAGACTCGTAGGCAGAGCTAGGCCGAGCCGGGCACTGCGAGGCAGGAAGTAAGTGAAGGGTCGAGGATACAGGTGGGGGCTGTATCGCTCCTCAGCGAGGGTTCAGGAGACAGGAGCTGAATCTGGTGTCCGGGCCCTTTTGAGGCCTAGAAACGGGGACTTTTCAATGAAATAACGTGCACACTGAGAAACGTGGCAACGTAACCTTACATAGGCCTAATACTCGTAGCTTTCACGAGAACTGGGAACTGGCATACTAGAGATGGACACAACTGTAATTGCGTCTTTAATCAAACATGGGGGATACATATGCATATTAATCATGCACACATAACATAGGATGGGGAACACGTAGGGACACAGAACATGGCAAAATTTACTTTTCCACATACTAATGCAAAACTTCAGCAAAATGACCCAGAATTGCGTGTAATTAAACAAAATGCAAATCTTCATTTTACGCTATATTTTAGCATGAAATGTTTTCCTGCACACATTTTTGGTGCAAGGAAGCATTTAAACAAAATGCTACAAAAAGCAAAAGCCCCCATTCTGTTGTTCACATGTTTGTGGTACATTTTTACCGTGAATGGTGCATAATTATGTAAAGTGGCGCAATTTCAGGAATTTAGCATAAAAAACAATGAAAATTTCTCAAAATATGAACTTACGCCGGCGTTATTTAAATTTCATCCAGGCCCACTTTCATGTGGCAGTATGTGTTTTACAAGTTGTAGTTACAAATTGCTTCAATAGAACCAATTATAACACCATGGTCCGTATTACATATAGAGTGCACTGGGTGCAGACCAGGACATTGCATCCTATTGCACTGGGTATTAGTGTATTTGTGAAAGACGGACTGCCTGTTTAAAGATGCCTGAGCGTCTTTCATTGTGCAGGCATCAACCTGAGGGTACACTTCATTGTGATAGAACAGATGTAAAATGTGCGCTAGCGTGATCCGCATAATAGAAGGGGCTGCGTAGGTCCCTGTGGAGTCTTGTATAATGCCAAAGAGAGTACAGTCCCATCTGTAATACCGAAGTGACACTAGGTTACAACAAGTGGGCAATCAGGCCTACTGCACTCATGGGGCAGTTTGCGTATACAACCACTGATAACAATGATTTTTAAAAGAAATGCACAAGATTTGAAATGCATGTCCTGACAACTGACAATTATAAAACTGAACTAGGGGGCAACACTAAACACAACACAATTTATATTTGTACACTGCAAAATAATTTACGTGGGCCGTGTCTGAAAAAATGGCTGTGGGCAATCAACCAATCCGAATTTATTTCTTGCCAACTTGTACCATCAGGATTGGCTTGCTAGCGTTTGTGGCATTGGGAAACTGTGCTCCATCAGACAGCTATGTCAGTGATAAAAGGCCTTTATTCTGAAAATAAACTGAGCGCATCCATGCCAGAAAACGTCTACACTATACACTGTTACAACTCCCTTCTATTACCTCATGTCACAACCCCCTATTGCGTCCTTCGCATAGTGGTCTAGCATGCAGGGGCCATGTGGCTTAACCCCTAAGGTGCCCTATGGCATGCTGTGATATCATGACTGATGTTTCCCCTTCATCCTCATGATGATGTTCCTCCAACACCCTCATGACTGATGTTTCCCCAGCCCCTTTATAACTGATGTTCCCCCAATACCCTCATGACTAATGTTTCCCCAGCATCCTCATGACCAATATTTCCCTCAGCACCTTCATGACCGATGATTCCCCAGCACCTTTAATTTCCATTGTGTTTGAACCCCTACAAGCATTCCCCAGAATAGGAAACACAACAAGTTGATGGAGTGATGAATCTTTTCAACCACTCACTCCCAGCCAACAGATTTGGGTTTATTCCATCGTTACTTTGCTCACTATGCCACCTTGCCATGCCATGTTGTGTTTTTGCAGCATTCCCCAGAATCCAATGAGCCAATGGCAAGCCTTGCTCTCTTTGTAACTGGGGCCTTGGTGTTGTTTTCCACTATGCACGTTTGAGCGAATATGATACTTTCAATTCTTGTTATTTGGTTCCTATCAACAAGCTGCACCTGCCTATTCTGTAAGGTTGAAGAGAGTGTACTAACATGTTTTACCTAAGGTTCAAAAACCTCCCAGACGGCCATGTGCCCCACATGATCTAGCTACATCCATTGAGCCTCCGAGAGGGTATATAAACCCTGCCCAAACCAGAATCATAGCTTAACCACACTTCTTGCAGAACAAGCGTCTCCCTTACCACTCACCTGAAGAATCCTGCCAGAACCAAGAAGAGCTCTACTCTCCTTAAAGTCCAGCTGAACCAGTGGTTGCCATGACATCCACTCCCTTGATGTCTTCCTCCTTGCTCCCTCCTGCACAGCTACTCTGGATCACAAGGCTTCGAACTTCAGTCAAGTGGCAGAACTAGGCTACGTTCTTGATATCAGGTTAGTGCACACTAAACCTCCTATACTAGAAAACAGGACCGAGTATCCCCTTCTTCACAGATTATAGACTTTTCCTCCATGTCCTCTCTGTGAATTACTCCAGTGCTTCCTGTATGTTTATCCTCCAGACCATTTCTACAACCTTGATGCTAGAACTATCACCACGCAAGGATTAAAGACTTTTCCCCGTTGTTAGACTTGGCATCTTTGGCATGGTTTCCCCTGACTTTTTGCCTCTACCTCCTGTATTTTTAATGCTGTGCTGGATTACATTTTTGCTGGCTGAGATTCTTTGGGCACTTTGTCACTGTTGATCAGTATTAAAGGGTGAGTGCTAAGCAAACACAAGGAGATGATGGACGGAGTGCTGAAACTTTTCAGACACACCCCCAGTCACAAATCTGGGTTGAATCCATCATCATTCTTTCTTCGCCACCTCAGCTCAGACCCAGCTGTATGCAAAGCAGTCTTGACCCTGTGCCTCAAGGGAACAGTCGAGCCCAAAGTGCAAGTGCTTCCTGTGTCAATTGTTGTTACAGTTGGTTCTCCCTGATTGGCATATTTGATTTGGTGGTAAGTCCTTAGTAAAGTGCACTGAAGTGTGCCTGGGTCTGTAAATCAAATGCTACTAGTGAGCCTGTAGCACTGATTGTGCCACCTGCATGAATAGCCCTGAAAAAGTATCTCAGACCTGCCACTTGCCAGGCCCTAACCATCACTTTTCTTACATGTAAGGCACCCCTATGGTAGGCACAAGGTACCCCCTGGGCAGAGTGCAGTATTTGTGAAAGGTAGGACATGGAGTGGTGTGTGTGGCTTGTCCTGATAGTGAAATACTGCCAATTTCATTTTTATTTATTGAAAGGCTATCTTGCCCTTTAGGATAGAATGGGAAATGCGTTGTAACATCTTACAAGCATAACTTCCCACTGGGACAAGATAGAGGAATAGAGTTCATGTTCTTTAAACTCAGAATTTAATAACAGATCTTTTAGTAAAGATGGTTTTCAAATTGTGCATTTGAAAAAGCCACTTTTAGAAAGTAGAAACTGTCTTGTTTAAACATTCTGTGTGCCTCTGCCTGTTTGTATATTGACTGTCTGGTTTTGGAGTGATAGGGGCATGGGATGTGCATTCACTGTAGACAGCCACTGGGGGGGGTCTAAGGTGTGCCTGGCCCTTCCTGGATGACTCAGATCTGACCTGAATGGACCTTGGCTGAATTTAGAGTAGTGGGTGGAGATTTCCTCGCTCCTGAATAGGGCCTGTCTTCCTTACACAATGCTGTCTCCACCCCCGATAGTCATACTGCAACAGTGAGGACAGAACTGGTTTGGACTGGGCTCAGAAACCCTTGCACAAAAGAACAAATACATTTTGGGGTATAAGTGTTAGACCTAAAACCCCAGAACTTTGGATTACTTCTGGACTCAAGAGGAACATTTGCCAAGGACAAGGGCTGAAGAGCTGGGAGGAGGAGTACTGTCCCTCTGCTGTTTGGGGTTGGCCTGCAGTTGCTGGTTCTGCCAAGGAAAGGACAAAGACTGAAACTTTGCTTTGAACCTGCCTAAAGAAGATCTCCAAAGGCCTGTGTGTGCTGGCCTCCTGTTCTAAAGTCTCAGGGACACAAAAATGTCACCCCCCACTCCCCTGAACTCTGGATGCTGAGAGTTCTGACCTGCCAGTGGGTGCATGTTCCAGTCCTGGGCCTCTGGAAGTTGTGCTTGCTGCTGGGAGCTGGAAGAAACCTGAAGAACTACGAAAATTGACACATCGCTCTTCTTGTGGCTGTTTTTCCAACACAGCACTGCTGTGCAAGAAGAATCTCCACACATCGCTGCCGAAACTGCTGCAGCGCCTGTCGCTGCTGCAAGCACCGACACATCGAAGGATCGCGACTGAAGAAACCGACGCAGCACCACTTTACTCTGCCGCATGGATCGCTAACGCATCCTGGATTTTCACGCATCACACCTGTGCTGCAAGTTTTCCCAATGCATCACCTGCAGACTAGAACCGCCTTGGAATCAATGCATCACTTTCCCCTACAGTCTGGATTTGACGCACCACTTCTCCTGTGTGCAGCAGAATCGTCGAATCCCCTCCCCAAGGACTCGGAAACTGATGCATCTCTTTGTTTTTCGATGCTTCCCATCTCTGAGGCTGTTTGGCCTTGTGAATTTTGACGCATCTACAGGTACTTTGTAAGAAATCACGCATCCATAATTCTCTATGGACCCATTTGTTTGATACATTTTTAAAGTCATATTCTTAGTATATGTATGTTGGATTTTTGTTGTTTTGGTCTTGTTGAGTTTAGATAAAGGTACTTTATTTTTCTAAACTAGTGTTGTGTCCATTTGTGGTGTTATCACTGTAATACTGTGTGATTTAAGTACAAATACCTTACACATTGCCTTTGGGATAACTCTGTCTGCTCGTGCCAAGCTACCCAGGGTGTGAGAGGGGGTTATCTAAAGTGTGTATCCCCCTTACCCTGACTAGAAGCAAGGGTCCCTATTTGGACAAGTAGACCGACATTTCTAACACCAGTGCTTCTCTGAAGAACAGCAGTGCCAAGTGAGAGTACTGCAGAGTCTTTACTATATATATCAATCTTGTACTTCACCCTGTGTTTCGATTGTATCCCTAGGAGTCCAAGTAACTCCAACTTTTGCTCTGAGTGTATCCTGTAAAGTGCAAGTATTTCTAATCTATGTGTCACTAAAGTTAATGCATGTTCATTTTATGTAAAGACTTGTTAGTGTACTGATGGTACCTGCCTCCATTTGTTATTTCGACTGCATTTTGCCATCAAAAGCCAGAGTTTCTGGTCCAGTGCACATCTACCTCGCAAACGTAGTTCCTAGAAGTGCCAACTCCTATTATGCAGTGTTGCACAGCCCTTGAGCAGATCCAGTATCGCAAGTCTCTCTGTTCTTGCATTACCCCAACCGCCCCCACACACTCCCCAGGAGGCCAGTGTGAGATCTGTCCCTGCGGTTGGGACCAGGTGAGTCCATGACCTGCAGATATCATGGCGTACTTTACCGTCACACATGCAGTTTATCTATGCTGCAGTTAGGAGCACACACTGGTGCAGTAACTTTGTAGCACCGCCTTCTTCGCTCAGTCTGCAAACGCAGAGCCACATTGCTCTTGTAGTCCATGCTCAATTTTTACTGAAAAAAGTGCAGGGTGCTAACGTTTTACCTAGGAGCCTTCTGGCAGTGCTGTTGAATGCTGTTGTTGCAGAATAGCAAAGCTGCCTATTCTGGATTCTACCCGATGCCTCTTTCATCCCCTCCTACACTTCCTGTCTCTCTACCTGCCTTTTGCAGGATCCTTCTGCCCCTGTTTCCCTGTATTGTTCTTCCTCTTTGTTTGTTCGTGCTCCCTTTCTTCCCTCTCTTTCGCTTGCTCAGAATTGAAAGGGCGAGATTTTGATCGATACCTTATATCTATTGATCCAAACCTCGATCTGGTCGACTGAACCTTTATTGCCTGTCTTGGAAGGAAACAGTACACCTATCTGCAAATTAGTTCACCCAAGAAAGGACTCTACTCTCAAAGATCACGGACAACTTCTAGGTTTCAAAAGTTTATTGTAAAGATATAATGAGCTGCAAATACAAGCATCTCAGAATGAGATTCACGAGATACACAGGTCCAATTACATACATGTGCTCTCGAAAAGCCCTCAGACGAGCAACAGAAATCACTAACACAAGTTCTAAAAATAGCAAAGCTATCAGCATAGACGCATATCTCTCCTTCATTTAGGTTGGAGGAAAACAAACACAGGTTAGGCGTCCCTACCCTGTTCTAGATGGTATCCCTACTTAACCAAATCCCAACCTAACAAAGGTGTCAGCAATGAATGACCCCCAAGGGAAGTCACCCACTCTAAGTCTCTTGGTGAAAACCTAAAGTTCTCCAGTCATGACCCCTCACTGCCTACCCATCCGCTCTCTAAAGGGTCCTCAGGTCTCTGCTCTAACTCCACCCAGGGGTGCTGTCCCTAATACAAAACAGTCAACAACATTTGAGACGCCCCTTGCGAAACGCCTCTCACGTGGTGCAACTTCAGGCTTTTTCCATGATGCTTTGTATTGGGCCTCAGACGTTAGAGTTGACCTTGCTTCTCAGTCTCTTCTCCGGCCCGCTGATACCCCTTAAACATTCCAGAACCCTCCTCCATGTCTGGGCCGTCTACTGAACAGACCTCTATTCATTCACTTATAATTGGATCCCCCCTTTCCTGTTGCAGACAGATATCTGCCGCCAAGAACCCAACTCTCATAGACTTCTAAAAAGGCTTGCAACATTTCTCAGCCCAGACATGTACGTGTAAATCACTGCTAAAACATTTCAGGCCTACAATATTTCACATTATGATTATAGCATTCAATTTCTTCATTTAATTAAAGCATGTTAAAACTCTTATTCTATTATTTAGAAAACATTACTCTAAATCATGGCCCATTAATGCAATGACCAAAAACGTTAAACAATCTGTGTCGTGAAAAGAAACACCTTCCCTTTTAGCTCCAGCTCTGGCCCTGAGGCCTACCACGTTCTGCGTTTTACCACAGACCATCTTATGTGTTAACAGCTACACGACATAGATTCAAAATAATCACGTCTAATAAAATCATATAATGTCACACATTTCTGTATTAGTTCCACTTCTACTTAAATCTCTATATTAGCTATACATTTAGAATATAATTTCAGATACTATTAGCACTCATGGCATTTCTCATCATGACTTGTGCTTACTATAGGTAAGTGTGATGTACTCATACATTTATATCAGTTTGCGCTCTCTCAGTTCCCCCCTTTGATGACCTCTCGGGGTCATCACTAACATTTAAACTGCAGTTATTGCTGGCATTCTCTGCGCTTCCAGAGCTCTCAGGCTCCTGTACTGATTATCTTGTATGGCAGCCAATCTCTGCAACTGTTCTCTTTGGGCCCTTTCTGACCTTCTTGCTCTGTACCATTTGAATACCCTCACCAATCCCCACAATATTATCCCACAGATCAATATTATGATGATAGGCTTTAGGATATACCAAATAAAGCTTTTGCCCAAGGTGGAAAACCACCCTCCAACTGTACTCATTCCGTGGCCCACCTTTTCCCAGACATTTTCTCTACTCAAGTCTTCGATCTCTTTGTGTATATTAGTTATGTTCTTAATAACTTTCTCAAGGGGTTTTGAAAGGTCTGGAATGTAAGTGCAACATTCCTGAACCTTCAAAGCCTTACAGACTCCGCCCTCTTTTGCTAATAAGACATCTAATGCAAGCCGATTTTGAAGAACCATAGCCCTTATCGATTGCATCTCTCCTTCTACCAGCATTAAGGACTGAGCAGTGCTGGCAGACAACCTGTCGACAACTGTTGCCAGTCGTCTAATTTTAACATCATTAAGGATTATTCCCAAAAGAGGGAACATAGCTCCAAAGACATCTCCAACCATTTCTGCATCGCCTAAATCTCTCCTTCCCCTCGATGATGTCTGGCCCTCAATGATCAATAAGTCTTGTGCATGATATATTTTGGGGAAGACAATTGCCAAGTAACATGATCCATACCAGTTGTCAGGTAGTCTCACGTAAGCATTTCTTCCACATACAAAATACACATTTGGAATTACTTGCATTCCCTTCAGGAAATCCTTAGTGTAGTACTCTAAATTAAAAGCATGTTCACAGTCAACTTCACCCACGTATACATTTTCATAATACGTTTTGGCTCGGTGAAGACATAACTTTCCTCTCTGCGCTTTATCTAAAGCTATTGGACCACTACTACCCTTTCTCTTATGTGACTTCTCTTCCTCGGTCCAATCTAATTTCCCTTGTCCTGATTTTTTCAAAATCTTTTGTCTCCTGTAACGATCATCCACCTGCCCTATGAACTTTTTCTCGACTTCTGACACCTTGCATGTCAGATTATTTCTACGGGCATGTGAAGTATCTAAGGTAATCCAAGGAATGAAGAACTTGGCCAATCTGTCTTCACTCTTCCAGTAATCCCATTTATTCATCTGCTTATAATTCGGGACTTCTGGCAACACAGAATCATAATTGGAGAAATAGTATTCAAAACTATCTCTCTCATAAAATATACTAAGCAATAAGCTACATGTAATGCCATATGTCAGAGGGAGGTGATGATATCGAATTCCTTCATCTACAGACGCAGGCAACTGCATGCAGACGTAGCAATCCTTAACCTCCATGGCATCCACGTATTCATACAAAAGTTTAGCATAAGCATTTGACCTAAAGTCTCCTTGGGACTCGTCTACATGTAACCTGCGGGCTTCTGCAGCCAATAACGCTTTCTCTTGAGTGTTTTCCCTTTTCTCACCTGCAACAGTGGGTGTAAGTGTTACTACAGAATTCGCATCAGTTACCTTTACCTCTTCCTCATGTCCCTTTACATAAGAAATTGTTACCACTAAAGCTATTAATATTATCACTCCTACTATTAGTGTACCTATTATACATTTAGCTCTGCGGTTCGGGGTGCCGGCCTCCATTTCGTCAGACAATCTAGCTTTTCCCTTTCTCTTTGCAAAAAAAGTTCTTTTCCTCTCGTTCCTTTACAGTCTCTTTCAATCCTTTTTTGTCTTTAGAATCCACACAGCTGGAGGCTGACAGCCTTTTTCGCAAAAAAAGTCCTTTCACAGTTCAAAAAGACAACCCTAGCCCTTCTCCATCCACTCAAGGGGTTCCCTAAAATTCTCTGCTTCCTGGGCGCTAGGTAATCTTCTTTTCTTCTGCTTGCTTTATTTACAAAGTCCTTTAACAATCGACTATTAGATTTGTGGTTGCAGCTTCAATAGCATAGTTCAATATTTCCATGCGAAGAGTATGCTCTTCATGTGCTGTTATCGTGGTACCAAAGTCGGGGAATTTCAATTCTGTAAGAAACATGTGTTTTAACTTGCTGAGGCGGGGAGGTCTGGGGAGCACGAATGTTAGTGACCCTTCTTGTTCGACACCAGGTACCAACAGTTGTATTTCCACGGTGATAATGGGCTCAGAACTGGACACCACCACCGCTCGGATCCTCCCTGTCTCCGGTTTCACAGACATTTGTCGCCAGATATGTCCACTCAGGTGTGGAGTATCTTCTGTTAGGCACACGCACTCTTCTTGACCTTCTTCGGTCTGGTGCTTCAGCGCCCTGAGCACCTTCTTCTGGGTCTGAGTCTTCTGATATCGGAGGAAGGGTTGCTTCTGGAGTTGACCTCAGGCTAGAACTTCTTCTTTGCGGCCAATTTGCTTCTCCACGTGCCCTTCTACTCCTTCTCCTTCTGGTCTGTTCTCGCTCTCTTTCAGACCTGTCAGGGTCAGACTCGTACTCCCAGCTGTCTTCTCCTTCTGTAGCGTCTTCTGTTTCGCTGTTGTACTGACCGTCCTCAGCTTGGTCAGACTCGTTCCCTGCTTCCACTGGCACCTCTACAGCTTGGCTAGCCCCCTCTATGGCTTCTTGGTCCTCTGCTGGACGTCCATCCGAGAGAGGAGCTGTTTCCAGAGGTGCTGGAACCCTTTTCGTATGCGACGCGTGTATCCAGTTGGGCAGGCCTCCCACCTTTACAGCTGTACTTGTGATCAGGATGACCTGGTAGGGCCCACGCCAACGAATATCCAAGCAGCTTCTTCTCACATGTTTCTTCACCAGGACCCAGTCCCCAGGATACAGGTCATGGCAAGGGCCCTGGCACGCTGGAACCTCTGCAGCCTGCACCTGAAGGGACACAGAACGCATGGCGTCAGACAGCCCCTTACAATAGTCCAGGATCATATCATCTGTGATATTTAACAGTGCAGTAGCTGGAATAGATGGCAGTCTCATTGCTCTCCCCATTAACACCTCATGTGGTGACAACCCTGTTCTTCTGTCTGGGGTACTACGAAGGCTCATGAGTACTAATGGCAGGGCGTCAGGCCAATTCAGGGTCGTTGAGGAGCAAACTTTCGCTATTCTGGACTTGATCGTGCCATTAATTTGTTCCACAATTCCTGAGGCTTCTGGTCGGTAACTGCAATGGAGTTTTTGGTCTATATTCAGTGCAACACAAATCATCTTCACAAGCTCGCTGTTAAAATGTGTTCCCCTATCTGATTCCAAAAAGGCCGGCACCCCGAACCGAGGGATAAGTTCTCTAAGCAGTAACTTAGCCACTGTGAGGGTGTCGCACCTACGTGTAGGGTATGCCTCAACCCACCTGGAGAACACACAAACAACCACCAGGACATAGCGGAGGCGGTTGCATCTTGGCATTTCAATGAAATCTATCTGCATTCTGTTGAATGGACCTCCAGACCTTCCTATGTGACTTAGTGCAACTGGTGTTCTTTTCCCTACATTCAGCTGCTGGCAGGTCACACAACGCTGGCACACTGCTTCTGCTGCTATTCTAAACTTAGGATTGTACCAAGTCTGTCTAAACACTCTCAGCATAGCATCTCTCCCTAAGTGTACGGGACCATGTATGAGTCTAGCCATTGGACTCACCATCTCATTGGGCAACACTGCTCTGCCGTCTGCTGAGACCCAAAAATGAGTCTCACCCATTACACATCCTGCCTTTTCCCATGTTTCCTTTTCTGAATCAGGAGCATTTTCTTGCATGGTTGACAGTTCATCCCAAGTATCAACAGTTTCCAGTATCATGGCTAATTCAGTTCTCACATTTATTCCACCCACATCCACCTCTGTGAAAGAGTAACCTTGTTCTGCGCAATACCGCGCAACTTCATCAGCATATCTATTGCCTTTCGAAACAAAGTCCTCATTTTTGGTATGTGCGATGCACTTTACAACTGCGATACTTGCTGGACATTGCAATGCTTCTAACAACAAGCGCACAAACTCTCCATTGCGAATGGGAGAGCCTGAAGAAGTCATGAACCCTCTTTGAGACCATAACTGCCCGTAATCATGAACTACCCCAAACCCGTATTGGCTGTCGGTATAGATGGTGACTCGAATTTGATTGCCTGCTAAGCAAGCACGTGTTAGGGCAATAATCTCGGCTACCTGAGCGGAGTGTACTCCTTCCAGGCACCCTGCTTCCACAACTCCTTCAATTGTACAAACAGCATAAGCTGCTCTCAACTGCCCAACTTCGTCTCTTACACATGAGCCATCGACAAAGAAAACTTCATCTGGGTCCGTCAGTGGCTCATCTACGATGTCGGGTCTGGGTTTGGTGCATAGTTCAGTCACATCGAGACAGTCATGGTCTGTATATTCATCATCATCATCAATATCATTTGGAAGTGGCATTAAGGTAGCAGGGTTCAAAACAGAGCATCTCTTGAGGGTCACGTTCTCCGCAGCAAGAATAACTTGCTCATAGCGCGTGAGCCTGCTATTGGTCAGATGCTGTGTTTTGGTCCTGGTCATCAACAGTTCAACAGAATGTGGCACGCACACCTCTAACGGGTGCCCCATGACGATATTTTCACATCTCTCAATGCTGACACCCGTTGCAGCAACGGATTTGAGACATCCGGGCAACGCTGCGGCTACTGGGTCTAAAGTAGCTGAGAAATAAGCAACTGGTCTACGGGCATTCCCATGGATTTGGACCAACACAGACAACGCACAACCTTCTCTCTCACAACAGTAAAGAAAGAATTGTTTATTGTAATCAGGCATTCCCAATGCCGGAGCACGACACAGGTCCTCTCTCAGCTGTAAGAATGCCATCAAACAGTCTTTGTCCCATGGTACCGGATCACTCACCTCTTTGTGCGTCAGTTTTTGCAAGGGCTTTGCTTTCAGTGAAAAGTTCACGATCCACTGTCGGCAATAACCCACCATCCCTAGGAACATCCTGACCTCTCTCTGTGTCTGAGGCGCGTTCATTTTCATGATCGCCTCTATCCTGTCTGGTGACACCTTTCGTTTGCCTTTCTCAATTCTGTGTCCCAAGTACTGTACTTCTGTCAGGCAGTACTGCAATTTTCCCGGGGACACCTTGTGCCCATTGGCAGCTAGGTGATTTAACAAAGCAATGGAATCTTCCCTGCAAGCTTCTTCTGTTTCTGACGCCACAAGGAGGTCGTCTATGTACTGGACCAGAACTGACTTCTGGGGCAGCACTAGACTTTCAAGATTTTTCTTCAGAAGCTGGTTAAAGATCGATGGACTCTCTGTATACCCCTGAGGGATACGACACCATGTTAGGACGCGATTTTCCAGCTTAAATGCGAAAAGAAAATGGCTATCTTCGTCCAAAGGGATCGAAAAGAAAGCCTGACAAAGATCAATCACAGTGAACCACTCAGCTTGGAATGGAATCTGAAACAGTATCACTGATGGATTCGGTACCACTGGACAACATGAAACGACTATGTTATTAATCTTTCGCAGGTCCTGTACTATCCGAAATTTCCCATTGGGTTTCTGCAGACCCATAATCGGGGAGTTGCATGGACTACCCACAATTTCTTTCAGTATTCCCTGTTTAATCATGGACTCGATCACGGGTTTTATGCCTGCAATCGTTTCTGGAGTCAATTTATACTGGGGTGTTCTTGGGAACTCAGCATGCGGTTTCACTACAATTTTCACTGGGTCCACCCCTTTGACTAATCCAATCTCTTCCCCAGTGAAATCCCATACCTCTGATGCCACTGTCTCTCTCAAATCCCAGGGAAGCTCGTCTACTGTCAAAGTAGGGTACAGCTCCACACATATTCTTGAGTTTGCAACTTTGAAATCTGCATCATCATCATTAGTCAATACCTCCACTCCCTGGGGTGTACAATATATAGTACAATTCAATTTGCACAACAGGTCTCTTCCTAGCAGACACACAGGGCTTGAATCGCAAACTACAAATTGGTGCTCATCGCTGTACTTCCCTATTTTCACCTGTACCGGTTCTGTCAATTGGCTGGTTATTCTCCTGTTTGCGACCCCTACCACCTGTATGGTCTCTCCAGACATGGGCAGGTCTGGAACTGCAGCTGATCTGATCGTGGATCTAGTGGCTCCTGTGTCCACCAGAAATGTCGTAGGGCACCCTGCTACTTCTGCTTCCACATAGGGTCCCCTCTGATCTACCTCTAAGGCTGCCCCAAGGGTGCAGTCTTCTCTTTCCACTCTCTGTCCGGTTAATGGGTCCACATAATAGCGTTCTTCACCTTCCACAAACAGGGGCATTTGTCTATAGGTCTTACCCATACTCCCTACTCGAGGAGGTTGCGGGAACTGGGCTCGGGGAGGAGCCCCCCCCCCTTTGAGCACCTTTCCTTGGTATGGCGTCGCCCCTCTCATAGGTGCGCTCTGGACCTCTTCCTCCTCTATCTCTTGCTCTCCGATCTCTACATTGTAAGGGCACTCGCGTTTCCAATGCCCCAACTCGTTGCACTGGTGGCACCTAGTCGTTTTCTTCAAGGTAGCTATGTCTACTCTGGGTCTGAAGGTAGTACTCTCCTCATTACCCTTGTTCTGACTGTACTGCTTCTTACCTCCTGTACCTGTCCCTTGCTGCTGTTGTTGCGGTCCCCCTTTTCCTGCTGCCTGCAATTGTACCACCATCAGCTTCTCTTTTAGTTTCTTAGCCTTGGAGTCTACCTCATCACAGCAGTACCTGGCATATCTCAGTATTTCATCTAGGGGTCTACTTTGCCAACAAATCGAGTGTTGCTGAATCATTAAACTAATATCCGGTCTCAGTCCCAGGACGAACTTGGACACGAATTGCCCTATGTCCTTTGGATCCATTACATCCAAGCCGCTATACTGTTTAAACGCCTTCAGCAATCTCTCGTAATATTCATGGACTGTCTCTTTGGGTTCCTGTCTCGTTCTGTCTATTCTGACCCAATCTATGTCTTGCATTGGCACTTTTTCTTTCAGCCAAGTCATCACTCTCTCGAATTTTGCCATCACGATCTCGGACGGCCCATTAGTCCTAGCATCTCTCTCTGGCTCCGTTGTGGGCCACTCAGCGCTAACCTTGCATGCTGTCCACAGATCTCCTGGTACTACAATGTCAAACAGCGTGTTCAGATCTATCCATAGGACTTTTGAGATCTTTACAAACCTCTCGACTTGCTTGTACCACTCCACGGGGCTCTCTCGTAACTTGGGGAAAGATGTGGTAAAAGCAGCTAAATCTCCCCTACTCCAAGGGACATGTACATAGCTCCCATTGGCAACTTCACGCAAAGGGTAAGCTTCTATTCCCTGCTGTCCTGGTGTTATACCAATCATGCTTCTTCTGCCGGTCCCTTTCTTGGACCACCTCTCTTCCCATTTATCTAGTGCCCTCCATGTCCTTATTCCAGTAATCAGTTCCCTTATGTGTGTTTTCAGCCCAATCGTTCTCCTCTCATCTAGATCTCGATCTGAGTAATGTAGCCTGTGGTTACCCTGTAATGCTTTGGTTCTTGACAAGTCCACCATATATTTGCCTGCTAGTTCGACTAACTTCTCATGGACTGCTCTCGCCTTTCGTGTGATGTCCTTTGCCATATACAGTATTTCATCCTGTTCATACATTTCCATTCTTTCTAAAGGCAGGGTACCATCTACCATGTCATCCAGATCTGACCTTAAGCTGGAGACATCAAGTCTCTTGGCTTTTATCTCAGCTCGCAATATGTCTTTTGAAGGGGGCTCACTGGTCTCCCTACCATCCCAACTTCGAGCTCTGCGTTTGGGCTCAGGAGAATTAATGGGTGGCCTCCCTTGCTCCCATCTCTCCAGGTCCCATGCTCGGCCATCCAATCTTGGAAGGTGATGGAACACGGGCCTTTTATCCCTACTCTCTCTCTGCCCACTCTCGTCTTCTTCTCTCCTCTCACCGCACATCTCTCTGTTATTTTCCCTCTGGTCGCTACACTCCCTTTGCCTCGTATCGCTCAGTATCCGATACGATCCTTCCTGGTTCCCCATATTCCCTGGGCTGCGCTCATTTCTGTCATCACAGGGACTATGGTGCGACCTCTCACAACTCCCATTCTGTTCTCTGGTGCCAGGCACACAGTGTGGACACTTAAAGCTGTTCCTGTACTCTTGTGCTCTCCTCTCCTCTTCACTGAGTATCGGGCACGCCACCCCTCCACTCCCGGGGCCCCCGTTTTCCGGATCTGTTCTACCTCCATTCCGGGCCCAATGGGTGACTCCCCTACTCCCTCTACAGTCCCACTCCGGGCTACTCTCCCCAGCCCCGCAGTGAGTTCGTGCTCTGCTGTCCTGACTTTCCCTTTCTGCTTCTGCAGCATTGATGCACTTTTGAGCCTTCACTGCCTCGTCCCACTGCTTCATGTACTCATTTAGCTCTTGAAAGGATTTTCGTCCAGATCCCCTCAGATCCATTGGCCATCTAGGGCCCCCAGGATCTCCTCCTGGGTCCCCTGCTGTGTGCATCGGGGTACTCCACTCTCTGGGTATTGGCATCTGACTTGGGGAATTAGTGGTATCGTTCCTCCTTGCCTGCTCTGCTCTTTCTCTGTCTTTCCGTTTCCGTTCTTCCCCTTTTGCTCTCTCTTGGTCATATATCGATATTATAGGACCTATGGTAACAGGTACCTGTAGTGCATCTGGTAATGGGTAGGATGTGGCGCTTTCCGTTTCCGGCGCTCTTTGTACCACAAACCTACCGACTACCTGTTGCACCTGACTAGGCTGGAGCAACTCTTTCTTTGGCTCAGGATCCCACTCTGAACTGGGAAGCAGTCTATGCTCTCCTGCATTGCCCCCCTTTTCTCCTTCAGTATTCTCGACCTCTCCCCCTTTTCTATTATACGGGGGTGGCCTGTCTGTCAGTAATCTGTTTATCAGGCTGTCCTCTGTTTCGCTCTCGTCATCTTCTTCTATGGGGCTTTTATTTACTGGCGCCTCTAACACTGGGTACAGTTTATTTATTTCCAAATTATGCACTCTCCATCTTTTAGCATCCGCATCCCACCTGGCATCCTGCACTGCCCTTACCGAGCGTTTCACCCTTTCTTGCCGTCTGTTCATATTCCTTTCATGCGCTGCCCTAAGCCATGCCTCAAGGGCTTCAAACTGGGTTGGTCTAGGCAAGGGTCTCTTTGAGGTCATGACTGATTTCAATCGATGTAACACCTCTAATCTGAACGTCCCGTACTTCGGGAACGTCAGTTCCTCGTTTCCTTCAGTAATCTTACTCCACTCTGATATCCAAAGGATCGTATGCAACCCAACATTTACTGCCATGTAACGAGCTGGCGTACCCTCCGGCGGGGCTTCTTCCCCTTCATACGATCCCCGCTTCTCTTTCTTAAACATCGCTTTCAACCATTTAAAGCACTTCATAATTATGCGCACAAAATCCAGCCTCGCTACTCTGTTTACTTCCTGATGACAATCCACCAATCCTGTCGCGGCTTTTTTTGCTTGGCCTATCACAGCGCGGTTTTTCTCCTGTCGGCCAATCACGTCGCGACCCTGTATGACGTGTTCGCTAGCTGGCCTATCACAGCGCGGTCTTTCTCCGGTCAGCCAATCACTGCGCGACACCACCTGACGTCTCTTTTCTCCGCTTCGCAGCAGCACCCCTCCTTTCTCAACTCGTCTCCCGGTTATGCATGCGTCCCATTCATACACTGAAAAATGACTACTTCCGACCAAGCGGTCACTTCTCTCGACTGTACGTCCACAGTCTATCTGTAATTGTCAACACAACTGACGAGATGTCTATCGTCTTTCTGATAGGTTACTTACACACACAGTAACTTCCGACCAGCGTCCGTTACTCACGCACTCACTCTTACGTTCCCCCTATCTCGGTCTCTCGGGTGATCAATGGTACCTCATGACCCCCTTCACACTAGTTGACAATTACTCTGGGTGTCCGATACACCCGAACCACTTAAGCTCTCCTTGAACTTAAGATTTCCACCGGTTGCGCGCGCTCACAACCTGTTCCACAGTCACTCTACAGACATTCAACTCCGCCAAACATTACAACATAGATACAATACAAAAACACCGCAATCTAACACGCATAACCCTTTATACTCACTCTCTCTGATACTGCTGCTTTTTCTGTCTCACGTCATCCGGATCTTCATCTGCGGGCTGTTCTTCCGATCATCGATTTCTAGGGGCCTTGGGGTAAGCTAACCTGGCCTAGGTCACCGTCCTCAAGAAGGCAACCATCCTCTATAGCTACCAACTGAAAGGGCGAGATTTTGATCGATACCTTATATCTATTGATCCAAACCTCGATCTGGTCGACTGAACCTTTATTGCCTGTCTTGGAAGGAAACAGTACACCTATCTGCAAATTAGTTCACCCAAGAAAGGACTCTACTCTCAAAGATCACGGACAACTTCTAGGTTTCAAAAGTTTATTGTAAAGATATAATGAGCTGCAAATACAAGCATCTCAGAATGAGATTCACGAGATACACAGGTCCAATTACATACATGTGCTCTCGAAAAGCCCTCAGACGAGCAACAGAAATCACTAACACAAGTTCTAAAAATAGCAAAGCTATCAGCATAGACGCATATCTCTCCTTCATTTAGGTTGGAGGAAAACAAACACAGGTTAGGCGTCCCTACCCTGTTCTAGATGGTATCCCTACTTAACCAAATCCCAACCTAACAAAGGTGTCAGCAATGAATGACCCCCAAGGGAAGTCACCCACTCTAAGTCTCTTGGTGAAAACCTAAAGTTCTCCAGTCATGACCCCTCACTGCCTACCCATCCGCTCTCTAAAGGGTCCTCAGGTCTCTGCTCTAACTCCACCCAGGGGTGCTGTCCCTAATACAAAACAGTCAACAACATTTGAGACGCCCCTTGCGAAACGCCTCTCACGTGGTGCAACTTCAGGCTTTTTCCATGATGCTTTGTATTGGGCCTCAGACGTTAGAGTTGACCTTGCTTCTCAGTCTCTTCTCCGGCCCGCTGATACCCCTTAAACATTCCAGAACCCTCCTCCATGTCTGGGCCGTCTACTGAACAGACCTCTATTCATTCACTTATAATTGGATCCCCCCTTTCCTGTTGCAGACAGATATCTGCCGCCAAGAACCCAACTCTCATAGACTTCTAAAAAGGCTTGCAACATTTCTCAGCCCAGACATGTACGTGTAAATCACTGCTAAAACATTTCAGGCCTACAATATTTCACATTATGATTATAGCATTCAATTTCTTCATTTAATTAAAGCATGTTAAAACTCTTATTCTATTATTTAGAAAACATTACTCTAAATCATGGCCCATTAATGCAATGACCAAAAACGTTAAACAATCTGTGTCGTGAAAAGAAACACCTTCCCTTTTAGCTCCAGCTCTGGCCCTGAGGCCTACCACGTTCTGCGTTTTACCACAGACCATCTTATGTGTTAACAGCTACACGACATAGATTCAAAATAATCACGTCTAATAAAATCATATAATGTCACACATTTCTGTATTAGTTCCACTTCTACTTAAATCTCTATATTAGCTATACATTTAGAATATAATTTCAGATACTATTAGCACTCATGGCATTTCTCATCATGACTTGTGCTTACTATAGGTAAGTGTGATGTACTCATACATTTATATCAGTTTGCGCTCTCTCAGAATCATAGATGAAAAATAAGTGTGGTGTCCATCACCTGCGACTGAATGGAGAAATTAAGCACTGGTTCTCGTCTGTTCTGAGAAGATATGATTCATGGCGGAATTCTGCCTCTTTTTCCGCTACACACAATCCTCAGTCGCGATATGAGCGTCCTAGTACTAATACAATTTGTTGGGGTCTAGAGCTTTACAATATTTTGACAGCTCGTGTGTTTTTAATTATGCAACATTTAATATATAGCAATTATACTGAATCTTGTTTCAGGCATGTTTTCCCATTTTTTTTTATACGAGAGCCTCAACGGTGTTTCAAAGCCTGCCGCAGTCGTTGCATTTGTTTGGACGCATTTTTGAATCACTTACCGGGGGTCCCGGCGGTCCTGGGTTCCCAGGGGGTCCTGGTTTGCCTCTTCTCCCCTGCGAACAAGAAAAACAAATAACGGTCAGCGCCAAGGCACAAAAAAGGTTTGAAAATAAAACAATCTGTATAGACAAAAAGGGATTGATCGCAAACCTTAGTTAGGGGAAAGATGAAAATGTATTTGCTGCATTAATACACGGCAATACTGATTGTAATATCAATCACTTTTAATAGCTTCAGGTCAGTTCTTAATAACCCTGGCAAACAATACATTTGCATCGCAGTGATTTTATTGGCATATTTCTTTCTCCCCAGTACCTGCATGAGCCGGGGTTTATTAATAGGTCAATAATACCACAAGGGTCAGTGATGGAAGAAGTCCCAGGATCTTGAGGAAGATGAAGCAAATCACATTTTATTCGGCGCTTTTCATGATGTAGACCACAGGACTGCAATGCAGTTGTCACCTTGAGCTATGTAATAATTGTATACGCTGTGTGCAATCCATTTAACATATGTCCAGCGCACTATTTCTCCACACTGTTACTCAGTGGTGTCACCGGTGGACTGAAATATGTGCCGCTCGCTTATCGACCTGCATTACTAAAGTCATCTGTCTCCTCCTCAGGCCCACTAACAGCCGAAGCGTCTTTCCAAAAGCTGCAATAATGAGCTATAAAGCAAACCTGGACCGGAAGAGAGCGCCGCAACACTTCCCGCCTTTACATGTCTGCTGATCAGCAAGCAGGTCACCTAGATTTGCAATTGAATACTGACTGTCCCAATTAGCCAGATTCCTTTAAATAAAAAAGCAACATTTCGTAATTTTAACCGGTAGCGAAATAACATTTGTGAAGGATTACATTTGGCAAAATGACTGGAGAAACCTGCCTGTGAGCTATGGCTGGTGACTTTGCAAGTCCGCCATATCTCGTACATTGTCACCTGGATGCCAGTCTGAAATTATCTGGATTACCCTGGTACTTAATTGGAAAAATTAGTAATTAGTGAGTTATTCGAATCATTCGGTTCAAAACATGTGCTACTCCAACCAAATGAGTTTAAAAAACAATTCCTGAGATAGAAACAGTAAGAATGGAGAGTAATTCATAAAAAGGTATGCAGTGAGCGATAGTTGTGGGTTTGAGTAATTGGGTAGGACAGCCAGGATTTGGGTTACGGTGAAAGTTAAAGTTATTGTTATGATCAGTGTGAGGCATAATGTTAGGGTTACACTCTGTCGGTTGAAAGGTAGTTAGGGCGAGGGTGAGCGGGATTAGGGTGAGGGAAATGGATAAGATTAGCGAGAAGGTTAGGATTTCAGAAGAGGTAAGGGTTAAAAATGTAGTTTGGGTTAACTTGTAGGAGTCAGTTGGGATTATGATTAGCACTGAGGGTAGGTATTAGTGTTAATAAAGCAAGTGATTATGGTGAGGTAATTCAAGAACCTTTTCAATGGTGTCACTCTGAGCTTTTTGACCCACTCTGGTATGACTGGTATACTGAATGCACAGTCTCAGGCATTCCAGTCGCAGATGGACCACCAAATTTACAGTCTACTGTCCCATTGTCATTTTTATTCCCCTGGAGCAGCCCATCTTCCATGGCTAAGGTAGCCATTATTCTCTTTTTGTGAAGAAATAACTTCAAAATAGAAGTCTATCTTAGGAAATCAGAGTGATAGGATTGTTTTCTCTCAGCGTGTGTTATAGCTGAGGACTTATTCTGTTCAGGGCCACATGGTTTATATGGAACGCCCCAGACCACAACAATGTTATTGCCCTTTATCTAAAATAAACTGTCAGCAAAAAAGAGCAGCCAATCCAGGCTCACTGGATTGGAGGAGAATGATACTGTGAGATATGATCAGTCCGTGTTCATTTACACTCCAATATCGCCAGCAGCAACAAGCACCAACACCTCGGAAGCACAACAGAGGCCAAACACAGTTGATTGGAGGGCACAAATCTCTTGCGATGAGAAGGGACCAGCACTATTTCATTTGTGTGTCAAAACTGCATGTGAGCATGTTTCTTCTTTTATATCTACTCTACCATATTTCTAACTGTGCCACCTAAGATATCATTGCCACACACTCCCATATCTACATTCCAGTGGTGCTGGAGACCTTTCCATCACTGACATCATAAGGATTGTGAAAAATCCAAACGTTTCACAAAGAACAAGTACAGCAAATGAGCCACATCTATTTAGTAGAAGTGTGGTAAAGGTGTGGTATGTAGCTGGAGGTGCATTTTGGAGTACACTGTTAAAAATGTATTACTACAGACAGCAGATGTTCCATTGAAATGACTACAACTTTCACCCTTACATGCAGTTTTGCTGACAAATACTATATAGCACTCAAACAATAATAAGTGGAGAATAGATTTCAGTAAATATTTAATTTGTACAGTGTAGTGTTGTGTGTATGAGATATAGGTGGACCTCAACGGTCCCTGCCGGACTCCGTAGAATAGTGACGTAAGTGATTGGGTGTGGTTAAGAAATTCATGAAGTAACACATTCAGTTAACAGTTACACTCTGAAGAATAAAGACATGTAATACCGAGCTCCATGTGTGGCCTGATCATTTACAAGTACCCGGGCTGGGGAGGATGCTACATATATCACCAGGTAAAGTGTGCTAATTTAATTTGATCCTATGAAAATCCTTGTTTCCATCAAATTTCAGTTTTACAAAAAATGTGCATCATTTGTGTGTTCCTAACTACTGGTATATTTTGAAATGTATGTACAGTTAATTTACAGGTATTTCCCTTTTGTTGTGTTTTACAATAAACTCACATCCAACAGCCTTTCTTTTCACACTCCCTGTACCCCAGCAGGATTGTCAGATATTCACTTTAGAAAGTCTTCTAACTTTGAAGTCTTAGAATGAAAACACCAATGTCATGATAAAGGGAAAAGAAGCACTTTGTAAGAAGAGAATCATGGCCGGACCTGCCATAGAGGTCACCGGGCGATCCCCCGGTTCGCTGCACGGGTGTGGGGCGAGTTTGGGGTCTCTGGGGGCCGTTTTTGTTACAGGGCCGTTTCTGCAACATAATCGGCCCTGTAATAAAATCGGCCGAAAACCGTCCCTGGCGAAGAGCTCGGCGGAAACTCCAAATCCCTAGTGGGGAGGGGAGGCCAGCCGAGCACTTTGCCAGTGCCGGTTTTGGTTACCAGTCCGGCCCTGAAGAGAAAGTCTGGCATTTGGCCTCTGTCTTTGAAGACACAGCAAATGTGACAAGATAAAAACACAACTTAAAAGTGTCTTTATTGCTCATTCAGCTTCTGTACTCCAGCATGGTAATCTTAAAGGTGTGGCAGCACTCCCTGCACTTATGGTTCCAGCGTCTACGCTATAGACACATCAACATGTCTATCAATAACACTCAACATGTTGCATCCACACTCTCCCGCAGCTGCAAAGCACCAACTAACTTTTACTTGCAAATCATTTCCAACTTCAGTAGCCTCCGTCACATCTGCTTACATAACACACAGCCCACCCATTGAAACACATTACTCTTCATCAATGTCTGCTCAGTAAGTCTACATGCTAAAGGCATCGCAGAATAGCATGGGAAAATGCCTCATCCATATCTCATTGGGCATCCTTGGCATTCCCAAACGCAATGCAACAACATGCAGCATTCTGACCACCTGCACAAAATATGTTGCATTCTAGCAACTTAACAGTCATCTATCAAGCAACATGACTCTGTATCGTCACAGGAACACATGCATTTAGCACATACGAATCCTTCCCTTATTGCTTCTCGCTCCCAGATGCTCATCATCCACCCATCTCCAACATGAGATATCAAAAGCCATCAAAATGACTTCTCAGAGTCACTGCATAGGACTGCTACCAACTGAGGAATTGGAATGCTCTATACTGCCTCTGACTTTCCATCAAGGAGCCCCAGTGAAGTGCCCTCGGCCTTGAAACCCTTTCAGCTGATTTTTGAGAGAAGAGGAGAAGTCAGAAGGACTATACTCATCCACAGTTCTTCCACGCACCATGCATTTTCTTGCCCTTTGATCCTAATAGTTCTGGAGATTGCTCTTTAATGCATCTTTGTAGGCCAAGTGCAGATTGATTCTCCCACAGGGTGCAGAAAGTTCAACATCCCCCTCCCACTTTCCACTTAAGAAGAGCCCAGTGAAGTTCCATTGGCGTTGAAGTAATTCTAGCTGACTTGTCCAGGAAGAGGAAAAGCCTGAGAGACGACATGTACACAATTTTTCAGCACACTACATCAGACCCTGTTAACTGCCTCAGATTCAGTTTATGAAAAGGACCTGTTCTTTTAATAAAAGAAACCTCTAAGCACCCTTACTGCTTCCTTAAGTAACAATTAAAAAGTTCGGCAAGAGGGTCAATGGCTTCCTGGACCAGGTGGACCCAGAGCCGGACTGGCCATAGCGGGCACCGGGCAATTCCCCGGTGCGCCGCACGGGTGGGCGTGGTGGTTTTGTTACATGGCCGTTTTTGCAGCATAGCTGCAAAATCGGGCCTGTACCAAAATCACCCGAAAACCGGCCCCGGCAAAGAGCTCGGCGGCACCCCCAACCCCCCCGAGTGGGGAGCAGCCGAGCACTTTGCCAGGGCTGGTTGTGGTTCCCGGTCCGGCCCTGGGTGGACCCCATAAATATGTATATACAGGCACAACTAAGATAATGGACTTGCTGAAAATATTGGAATTGAAGGGTTTGGTCATTAATAAAGCCTTTGTAGTGTCCCTAAAACCTGTCCTCTTGCCAACTATAAGGTGGTATGCAGCACACAATTAATGTATGTATAAGATGTAATAAAATAATAATTTGCCTAGAAAGTGTTGATTTGGTGACTTTAGGTTAAAGAGAAACTAAAGATGGCATTTTAAATATGATCATAAGCTGGTTTTAAATAGTGAGAAGCTGCCATTCAATTATATGGAACAACAGTCTTAATTTTGAAAGGATAGTAAGGCATTAGGGCTGTCCGAAGCACTGGAAAGGTGATGTACAAAAAAGTATAATTTACAAGTGTAGAATTGGTGTCTAGACTTCTGAGTATGGGAGGCAGTTCAATTTCTCTGTCATCCACTGCAATTCATAATAGAGGAACGTTTGAGGCTGAGACACTAAATTCCAAAAATGACAACTACATAGGAGACTTTTAAAAAACACTAATATCCTCTTAGTCGTTGAGCAAATACGGGTTCATGGTGATCCTCACGAAGCCATAGATTCTGCAGTGTAGGAACAGGTTATAAAGGGGGAAATTCCACAAACATCAAACACTTTGTATGATCTTACTTGTTGCAACTATAAGTTAAATATAGGAAGTGCCCTAAGAGTTGAGAATGTTAAGAAAAGAGCACAGGAGGATAAGAATGCTTGTTTCATTACAACAGTTTTTTTACTCTGTCTAATAATGTTTTTGTAAATGCAGATATCCACTTCGAATCTTTTGATGACGAGGAATGGCTTAGTGGTGATACACGGAGGGGTTTATCTGTCCATCAAGGTTGATAAATAGTGTGTACACTGGTGTTTTTTCAATAATGTTGTAAAATGTAGTGGGATTGGAATACAACAGATTATGCAGATTGGAATTGTTTCATAGGGAAACACGATATATTATGTATTTTCATTTTTAGACTGTGAATGTGTAAGGACGCTAGGCGTGTATTTAAGCCAGGTAAACTATAGGCTCCCCCTTGTCAGCTGTTATTTCGATCGTGGTACGCGCTGTGTGCGCTGCAGGACCAGAGCTGCTGTGTGCTTTTAAATTACCTCGTTTTTCTATTTTATTTGGATTTATTTGCATTTCCCCTGCTTTTAAATCGCGCCTGGCCCTCACCTGCACTATAACTTTGGGAACCACACCGCTGTTGGGCGGGTCCGCATCCTCGCGTAATTGGAACTTTAGGAGCGCCATTTTGGAAGTACTTTGTGCCGCTTTTCGGCGCTAGCAGGTTGGCTTGACGCTCTAGTCGTCAGAAGGACGCTAGGCGTGTACTTAAATCAGTCATGCTGACGCGCAGCGGTTACGCGCTGCGGGGACGCCGGATTGACGCCGGAGTTACGCCAGAGTTCAGCCCGTCTGCGCCCGTCCGCGCTGAGGACGCGCTGCTGGACGGGCTGGACCCTGGGACTCCCTGCGCTCATGCGCCCCCCACCCGGGAGGATTTGTTTTGTACCCTTCTGTCCTTGAGACCCCCTGCGCTTTGCTGCCAACATCGATTTAGACCCGAGGTATTGCTTCGTGCCCGTTCGTGTCCTTCCTGCAATATTTCTTTTGCTTGCTCTACTCAGGCCCGTACTCATTCAATTCCCTCTGTGCCTGCCAGCCATATCTCCCAATCCAAACAGGGATTCTTGATCAATGCACGTTCTTTGATCAAACATGGGATTGAATTTCTCGATTTTGTTAGTTCGAGGAATCCCGACTGGGTTTTTGTGACAGAAACGTGGGTTTCTGAGTCTTCTGGCCATGATCTGCTTTTGGCTATACCTGAAGGATACACCTTCTTAAGGTTAGATAGAGAACGCTGTAGAGGTGGTGGAATAGCCATTCTTTTTAAATCGACTCTCTCTTGTACCATAAAACCCTTATCGGTCTCTACTGATCCCTTTGAGGCACTATACTTTTGTATTGTGCATACCCCGGTGAGTTCCTTTTCTGGTATCTTGCTTTATAGGCCCCCTGGGTCCAGAGTCAATTTTTGCCCAGAACTTTTTAGAATTTTGGAACCTTATTTTGGCAGACCTCATCTCACCATTCTGGGTGACTTTAATTTCCATTTAGAGGACCTGGCTTCGAAAGATACCTTCTCTCTGCTTAATTCTCTGGAGGCATGTGATTTTGTCCAACGAGTTCTCTACCCGACTCACAAAGCAGGGCATATCCTTGACGGGATTTTTTCTAACGATTCTAGACTAGATGTTGGTATACCGGTACCAATCACCTGGTCTGACCATCTAGCAGTCCCGCTGTCTTTAGACATTCCCTGCCTTGATGTTACTGTGGGCACTGGCAAAACACAATCTAAAAGGAGCTTCATAAATTTTACTAATGAGGCTCTAGCCCCTTTTATTCTTAACATCAATATTTCAACTGAGCGAAAGGTGGATGAGTCGGCTCAAGAACTCACTGATGCCATTACCAGAGCCGCCGACGAACTAGCCCCTCCTTCCTTGAAATCTGCAGCTCGACAGAAGCCAACTGCCCCCTGGTTCTCCGCCGATTTGAGGCTTCTCAGACAAAAATGCAGACAGAAGGAACGTGGATGGCGTAAATCCTGGGATCCCAAAGATAGAGAAGGCTATAAGATCCTATTACGAGAGTACAAAAATAGAGTCATTAAGGAAAAACAGGACTATTTTTCCAACCTAACCTGTGCCTTAACATCCTCTAAAGAGCTCTTTAATATAGTTGACTCTTTGTGCTCTCTCCAGGTTCCTGACCCGGTAGTTGCTTCCCAGAAGCTATGTAACGATATATCAGACTTTTTTTACAAAAAGATAGATGATATTTACATAGCTCTAAAGTCGCAGAGGAACTCTCTTAGTTCTGAGGATTTCTCTCAAATTAAACGACTGGAAGCTTGGAATAAAGATTCCCCTCAGTCCCTTGAACATTTCCCTGCTCTTTCTTTAGAGGATCTTAACAGTCTGTTGGACAAAACAAAATCTTCATCCCCACTTGATCCAGTTCCTCTGAAACAACTTAAGAACTGCAGAGAGATCATTCTTCCTCCGATGCTGGAAGTAATGAATGGAGCCTTGGAACAGGGCATTTTTCCGTCACTTTGGAAGAAAGCCATTGTAAAGCCGCTGCTGAAAAAGACCACCTTAGACCCTGGAGAACTGAAGAACTTTAGACCCATCTCTCTGCTGCCGGCCCCTGCTAAGATGTTGGAGACCCATTTGAATTTTCATCTTTCAAACTTCCTTGATACCTCGGGCTTCTTGGACGGGTCCCAACATGGCTTTAGAAAGCTGCATAGCACAGAGTCTGCCTTGACGAAAGTCATGGATAACATCCGCAGAAAAGTGGATTTGGGTCAAACCACCGTACTGGTGCTGCTAGATCTTTCAGCAGCATTCGACACCCTGTCTCCCCTTACTTTAACATCTAGGTTAAGGGAGGCAGGGGTAGAAGGACCGGCTCTTAGTCTCCTGAGCTCCTTTTTACATCAACGAGAGCAGCGTGTCATGCTAGGTGAATACCTCTCCCCTGCTAAGTCCTTGCAATGTGGGGTGCCACAGGGGTCGGCATTAAGTCCGACCCTGTTCAACATCTACGTGGCCCCCCTTGCAAGACTAGTAAGATCTCAGGGGATGGAGGTAGTGTCGTATGCCGACGACACGCAGATTATGGTATCCCTGACCCACTCTGTGAATGAAACCGCATCGAACTTTAGGGCCTGCATGCAACTTGTTGCAGAGTGGATGATTTCCAACTCCCTAAAGTTGAACGGGGATAAGACAGAGGTCCTGGTCTTTGGCAAAGACCAGGGCATGTGGTCAGGTGATTGGTGGCCTCCTTCTCTAGGTAGCTGCCCTATACCTACACAATCTGCCAGGAACCTTGGCATCATCTTTGACACCAAGCTCTCCATGGAGCTTCAGGTCAACAGAACGGTGGCTACCTGTTGGGGTGTCATCAAGACCCTGAAAAGGATCGTTCACTATTTGTCCCCACAGGCACGGAAACAGGTGGTGATCGCCCTTGTTGGCTCAAGGCTAGATTACTGCAACTCACTGTACGCCAGGGCCAACAAGGGCCTGCTCCAGCGTTTGCAGGTTATACAAAACGCGGCAGCTCGGTTTGCTCTCGCTCTGCCTTGGTTGGCATCTATGACCTTAGCGAGGAAGAACCTCCACTGGCTCCCCATTCCTTCAAGGATTACTTTTAAACTTCTTTGCCTAACATATAAGGCTTTAACGGCAGGCTCGGCTGATGCCCTTGGGTCGCTACTCATTAGATATGTCCCGAGCAGATGCCTACGTTCCAGTGAGCTTAATCAACTGGTAATTCCCAGAGCCAAGAAGGCTAGATGGGGGAGCAAAGCTTTTTCCATACTGGCACCTCAGATGTGGAATTCACTCCCCCTGGAAATCAAACTACTGCCTTCCCTCGACCTCTTTAGGAAGTCACTGAAAACTTGGCTTTTTATTAATGCATATCAGTAGGCTCTGTTTCTGTCTGCTAACAGCCTGTTATTTGACTTAGGCGCCTTGACGCCCACTGGGCATAGCTGCGCACTATAAATGATATTTCATTCAAGGATAAAAACTGGTTAATTTTAAGAAACTTTTAAATAAAAAATGTATTCTTAATAATATTTATAACAGACAAGTTCCTAGGAAGAGAGAAGCACTCAATCTTTTAAAATTGAGTATTCCTATGTCAGAAACGAATGTCAGTAATAATAGAAAACACTTATGAGGATGAAGGCTGTATAACTATTTTAGTAGGTGATTTTAATATGCCCATTGAGGATGCCTGTCTACTTTATGATGACATTATTAAAAGTGGTGGAGAATTTAGAGCAAGTGCATCTGTATAAAAATAAAGCCCAAACCTAAAAAGCTTTAAACAACTGAGTTAGTTTAAAAGTTGCCTCAAGGCCTCTTGATGGTAGGTTCCACACTGATTACCCAGCAGATATGACATTTCTCTACTTTGTGTGCAAATGATATACTGTGAGAATTGGGCAGTAGGGGAGTTGCTTAAGATTTGTATTAATTCAGAGAATGGAGGGCAACAATTAGCCAGAGGTAGTGGCTGGTGAAACAAACTCTGTGCTGTGCTAGTTGATGGCAAACAATTTTTGAAAATGAAATAAAGAAAAATCGTAAAACGATAATGCTATTGCTGAAGCGCACTGGGCTTGTCCTTATAGGTAGACTTCCTGAATGAGTCAATGGATCGGAGGGTTGATTGTGTGTTTTTGGCTATTTGAATTAAATGTGTACGTGTCTCGAATTCATGAGAAGCTTTAAATTATCAAAGTGTTATGCAAAAGACAGTCCTCAAACTCACAGCGGGACTCCTTTGAAGAAGTATAGATGTGCGCACACATAGCTGTGTATACGTTCCTATGACTTTGTGTTGTTAGGTGTCTTGCTGCAGATCTCTGTTTTTGTTTGGCCTGCATGCCTACATGCCTGTTTGTGTGCAGAACATTAATCTGCGCCTGTTGTACATATGTGTGAGTGAATGCATAACTGGCCGTCATAAAGCATATATTAATTTCGCTACAAATGTGGCAGATGAATTCAGCAAATCCGGGAACTCACAACAGACCGGAAAGGAAAAGGGAGAGAGGTACGATTGTTTGGTCCTTCTGGGCCATCGAGGATAGATAGAAAGAAGTAGGTGATACTGTATCAGGTTACAAAATAAAGATGTGAGGGAGACTGACGCAAAGTTTGTAATACCGCTCCAAATGTCTTCCTTGTTTGAATAGTGTAGAATAATCTGTGCTCAACCCTCTACACTCTTGGCACAAAGCAGTAAGGTTTAACTTAGAGGCAATGTGCAAAGTAATGCAGCACTTCAGACAGTAAAAAAGGGAAAACACAACACAAGAAAAATTTCACACCAATTTAGAACAAATTGAGTAAAATGTATTAAATTATTTGCGACCAAAATGACAAATTTCCAATCAATTGAACCAGATATATGCAATTTAAAGATTTAGGTGAAAATAGTGCCTAGAAGTACAAAGCGCCAATTGTGTTTATCTGGTTGTGACGGACCAGGGAAAAGCCGCAAGTTCAGGCCGACCACGATGGAGCACAGGCTGGATACAGGCACCATGTTAGGCCCGCTGAACAAATTACCTTAAATCCTGGTTGCGGAGCATTGCAAGGTCCTGCGTCGTGGGTACATTGTTCATCGCTGGGTTTGAAGAAGCTGCCGGACTGCGATGTGAGGTCCAGTGTTGTCATCGAGGATGGCATGAATGGGGGTTTGCAATGTAAAGTCCTGTATCAAAGATGTGTTGCATATTGGCTGTTCTGTGAAGCTGCAGGCTGCGACGCAATGTGAGGTCTTGCATCAGAGTTGCATAGCAATGGTTATGATGCGGTGCTTCAAGGAGATGCATCGTGCAGTGGCAGTTCCGATGTGTAGCTGCAAGTAGATACATTACGATGCTTTGTTTCTGCTGGGAGACCACAGATGGGCTGCCAGAGCACCTTCAGGCCCACTTCCAAGGCTCCAGGATTGGGGTAGTACAATGTTGGGAGCAGAACTCGCAGCAGGCATAGTTTAGGTGCTGGGTACAAGATGGATATAGCCTTTTCTGTCCCTAAGGCTCTGATCCGGTGGCTAGTCAACTAGCCCTTGGAGTAACTCTGGTGGTTCTGGGTTCAAGATGCAGGTCCAGTCCTTCTTACTCAGGCAGCAGGGTAGCGGTCCTTCTTGCAGAGTAGCACAGAAGTCCTTCTGAGACTTCCACATGTCCTGAGGCGTACTGAAGAGTTCGGTCTGAGGGTCTAATACTTATACTTGGTACCAGCTTTGAAGCAGGAGAAGGTTCTGGAGGTTTCCACCCCAGAGGTGTTTGACATTTTCTGCCTCCCTGCCCTGGCTCCAGCTTGTCTGGGGGCACAAAACACTAGTGTCAAATCCTTTGTGGGTGTGCTCAGTTAGAGCCTTTGTGATGTGCAAGTGTCGTAGGTAACAGCTCCTCTCCCCGTTAAGTCAGAGATGGCCAATCCTGCCAACACCTATTCACCTTGATCTCATTGTCTGGGAGCAATACACAAAGACAATCTGCCAGGTAACCTAGTCATGTGACCCAAGATACAGGCTGTAGGCCCCAAATGGTTGGTAAAAGAAAATGCAGACTTTCTAAGAGTGGCATTTTCAGAATTGTGACTTAAAATCCAACTTTACCATTAAAGAGGGTTTTAAAACTTATTTCTGTAGACACCAAATTCAACATTCATACTCTCTCCAAATTAAAACATTGCACTTATTAAATGTAAAAAGATAACCCAATGTTAACATTTGGAAGAGGCAGGCCCTGTTGTAGTCAACAATGAATCTAAGAGTTGTTCACTACCAGGGCATGCAAAACGTAAAAGTACATGTCCAACTTTTTAAATGCACTGCACCCTGCTATTTAGGCTATTCAGAGCCTAATCTAGAAGTGACCTGTATGTATTTATTTTTGCCAGGTCTAAATGGTTGTTTAAACTGCACACACAGGCTACAATGGCAGGCCTGGGATACGTTTAAAATGCTACGTAAATGGCCGGCACAATAAGTGCAGTGGCCTACTGGTAGAACTTAATTTACAAGCCCTAGGTACATGTAGTACCATTGTACTGGGGTCTTAAAAGAAAGGTAAATGTGTCAATTTGGTGTTACCATGCTTCAGGGAGTGAGCACACACATTTTAGCAATGGTTAGCATGGATAAAGTGCACAAAGTAATGCGGCCAACAAAAACAGGATCACCAAAAATGGAGAAATGTGGCTCACCGGTTAGAAGTGGCAGACCCTGAAGCAGAGGTCGGCCCGGGACCAGGGTTCAATTCCCGACGCGGCAGGGTCTTGGGTCAATGTCCGCGGACTCGATAATTCTCGCTTAGGTGCCTACGCTAACCATGGGTCCCACTCTGCAACTCTGGGCAATAGCTTGCTTAATCTCCACAACGGCCCCAGCAACGCCAGGGATGCCTGGCTTCACCTTGGGGTGCCCTCTCACAGGGAAAGCCAGGACGGGTTCCCCAGCAGTATACAGCGCCAGGACACCACGTAACGAGGTAACAGTGCGCTTTACAAGTATACATACATACATACATACATACAGAAATCAAAACATTTGGGGGAAGACCATCGTAAGGCTGATAGGTCTAACAAATAGTAAACATGACATGCAGTGCCATAAAGAAGAAGAAAGCGGTTGGAGCATGTGAACTTTTTTGCGTTATTGTCAATACGCTTCCCAATCTTTACTCCTATGACAGTGTATCGATTTTTTTTATAAAACATTTTTAAATATTTGCTAACATGATTAAGTGATTGTGGACATGTTTGCCAACATCAGGCATCTTTTACCCTTTAGGGTTTGAAAATGTTTTTTGCATAGACTGTTACTTCGCTGTGCACGTTTATGGACTTCAGGTTCATGTTTTTAATGATAATTGCAAATTATGAGGATTGCAAATGACCACTTGCTTAATTTGTATACATCCAGATTCACCCAACCGAAGTAAAAAACAGTTTTCACCCAGAAAAATGTTGCCATATCTTCCAAGCAGTAACTCATATCGATAATGTACATATACATACTAAAGCCCATTTGTTGCTTTATTTTTAAGAAGAATTGCATGCCTATTTAAAAGTCACCAACGTTTCAAAAGGAGAATATGTGACATTAGCATAATACGCCTGGGAAGTACATCTAAATTTCATGAACGTTGTCAAGAGGATCGCAAAGAGATACTTCCTATCCAAACTTTAAGACAAAAAAAGTTAATGTTTGGTTAAAGATCAGTGAAGTTATGTTACTTTGCTTCCACAAGCAACCTTGAGATTTATTTAGACTACCCAATTTTAGCAAACTTTACAAAGCTAGCAAAATTCCAAAAAGGGAGAGATAACCCTATAAACAACCGTTTCTTAAAAAGTAATTTGTAAAGTTCCCTATCCACAAGAAAGTCACGAATGCAGACAACAATGTTTTTAGGTTAAAATAAGACATGCTAAATATCAATATCCAAATATCCCTGCCTGTTAAAAATGTATGTGAGGTACAGCAATTGGCAAAATGCACTGTAAAATTTGGCTACAGTTAACGCTTCAATCGCCAACTAACGTGGGAACACATAATTAAAATTGATATTCAAAGTTCCCACAAATAATAGATCTTGATAGGACTATTGTGGCAGCTTAACAGTGGCTAATTAGTGTCGTTCCTCCTAGCGCCAGCAGAAAAGGCTGCTAATCATCCAATTATTAGAAACTGATTTTTCATTTAATTGGGACAATTACTGTTTATTAGCGTCTGCTGCTTTTTGCCAAAAAGGTTTGTGGGCAGGTAAATCATTTGCAATGAGACGCAGTTTACAATAATGTGAGGCGTGTGTGTGTGTGTGGGCAGCTAAACTCAACAAATCTGGAGTATGCAGACAAGGTGCCCACTAGAATAGTGATGCGTTTGGTATATTACCAACAAGCACCTCTAAAGGGACATCCAGATAGAAACAAAAGAAAGAAGCGAGGCTCCGAATGAGGGGTGAACTACACAATCATATGTGAACAAAGTGGTAATTCTTGAAGATAAAGGAGTATATGTAAAAACAAGACAGAACTGTTTCATCAGCAGTACACGAGGAGCATGAAATATTTCACAATATTGCTTCGAGCAGCAAATGTATTAGAATGTGCAGTTTTATTGAGTGGTTCTGTGTCAAGCTTCATGTACGTATGTATCGGACACAAAATATGTCTCTCCCTTCCTGCCACTAGATGCACAATTGAATTCCAGGTACATTTTTACTTATTACATGAGGACGTTTTATTGAATATTGCTAAATAATACAAATATGTGATAAAACTGTCACCTTGTTTGAAAATGTTTTGTTTCTTTTTTGTCATAAAGTATAATGGCAATATTTTAGTGAGGTTTCTCCGTAAACTTATTGCCAACACTTATTCCTCCCTTAAATCCAAAAACTGGTCATAGGCCTGAGTGGACTCTTTTTGCACTTTTTGTTACAATATGTTATATTGATTATTTGAATTGGATCTCTAGCCCCAAGGAACCCTTGGACGGTCCTGCATGTCAATTGCCTCAAACCGGACTTCAAGAGGTCCGAGCTAACCATGCTCTTGGTGATGGAAGAGGACAGTAAACCTCTCTCATCCAAGGACCAGGATGGGTCAGTAAAAACAGTTGTCCTCCCCACTACCCTGATCCCAGAACAACAGAGGGACTATCACCACTAGCTGAGGCATTTAGCCTCTCCTTTCTCACTTACCATAGGTGTGGAGAAGTGTGGCTCAATGGTTAGAGTAGGCAGACCTCGATGCAGAGCTCTGGCCAGGGACCAGGGTTTGATTCACGTCTCGGGCTCATTAATTCCCCTGACCGGATATTCTCACCTCAGTGCCTATTCTGATCATGGGTCCCGTGCTGCAACTCTGGGCAATAGCTTGCTTAGTCTCCACAATGGCCCCCACAACGCGAGGGGTGTCTGGTTTGCACCATGGGGGTGCCCAGGAGTGGCCACTTCACAGGGAAAGCCAGAAGGGTTCCCTTGCGGTATTCGTACAAGCGCCGGGAAACCCACTGCGGGTAGCTGTGCGCTATACAAGTACAAAAACCAAACAAACATCTGTGTAGGAGAGTAGGATCTGCTTACTATGGTATCCCCACTTTTTGCTGGTGTTTCACTGTTTTTCGACTTTAGGGGCCCTGCTAACCAGGACCCCAGCCTAGCTGCTTTCTCCCTAAATTGATTGCATGTACATTAGGTACACTCCAGATTGGTTGCTGGGTTACCCTTGTGAGCCCCTTGTATATGGTACCTTAGGAACCAGGGGCATAGGTACCCCAGAGGCCTACCAGGGGCTGAAGCATGTATTATGCCACCCCTGGGAAGCCTTCGAAAATGGCACCCCAGGTTTGCTATTGCAGCCTGGGTAAGGTGGTGCATGCACCCCTTACTAAGATAGAGGTTACCTATATCTAATCACTGACACCTATAAACCTATCAGTCACTCCTATGGGAGGCCTTATCAATCCTGAAGGCAGAGTGCTTGGTTTTGTGTGAGAGGGTGCCCATGCATGAGCAGGACCCCTCTGCAGCTTTCGGAAACTATTCTCTGAAGCTTTTCTGTGATGCAGCCAGACCATATACTCTTAAGTGTATTATAACCTCGCGATAAAATGCTGACTTTGGAATGGCTGCATGGAAACATGTCATGTTTGGTGTCAAACTCTTTGGAATCCTAGACCCCCCCCCCCGCTCGTCCTGGTGGCGGGTGTAGAATTAAACCCTTCTAGAGGGAGAGACATGTACACACTGACCTAACCGGTAATAGTTTAAAAGAACCCTAGCATCTCAAAATGGATGCTGCAGCCACAGACACAGGTCTGACCCCCTGCTGCTGGACAAAACTCCCGCAGGGGAGGCCTGGACAATCAGTTTCCTGTCACAGGGAGGTGTAACCACCTCCCAGACAGGCTTTAGTGTATTGGGCTGGGTGGGTGCATTCAGAGAACGCTTTTCAGACAGTGCTGGGGGCACACTTGGTGTCCCTGTGCATACCCTAGTTCAAACCGGTTGCAGGGGCACTCAGCCCCTGCTCTGGCGTGAAACTGGACAAAGGGAAAGGGGTGTAACCACCCATCTCCCAAGACCCTCCCATAGGTGGGTACCCAGAGTATGTCTAACCCCCTGTCTTAATATAGAAGACGGAAGAATCTCCCTTGGGTTCAAGGAGCGACTCCCCTCTTCAAACAGGCACCAAAGAAGCATCTTACCGGTCTGCATTTCCAAAGCTCCTGTCGGACGCTGAAGTATTTGGGACTCAGGACACAGACTTCCAGCCTCTCAGAGGCCGACATAAGATACCAGCAAAGCTGAGACCTGCAGCCCTCACATGTGACGTGGAACCGGAACTCCTGGTCACCATGCACATTTGCTAGTACATCAACTTTTTGAGCATTCCTAAAGTGGTACTTTGGGCTACTTTTAGTCCAAGTCCCGAGCACCATCTGCATCAAAGATTGTGGGCCTAAACTCCACAAGTGTTCCATGGGCCTGCTTCTAGCATTTCTGCTTGAGGCCCCTTTGCGATCCCTGTTTTGTCAACTGGTGGATCCCCTCAAAGGTAACTCTTCTGTTTCTTGGGCTTCCCTGGTTGCTCCAGACGTGCCCTGACTCCCCACTGTCTAGTGAGTCCCTCAGAGCTTGCTGGTCTACACCGAAGCCAATCTCTGCTTTCTGCGTGGGTTGCTGTTGCCAAGGCTTGTTGGGTCCAATCTGGAAACTGACACCGCAGTACTCAACATCCTTTGTGGGACAACTCAAATGCAGAACCTAGTTGTCGTCGACGCCTCCTGGTCCTCGTGGCTGAAGAGTCAAGCTTCACCTTCTTCAACTGAAATCACCCAACATCAGTGGGCATCCGCTCATCGCCTTCCTGGTCACTGGCAAGTGACCCATACTCTGTCCCCTCTGCTTTAAGGTTCTTCACATCTCTGATCCACCCTTGGATCCACCCAGACACTTTCCACTTGGTCACCAGCAGCACTTTGCAGCAGATCACCATTGAAATCGACCCAACACGAAAAGACACCTATGCACCCGGCTTCCCTGGGTGAGATAACTCGAGTACTTCGGTGCTCCTCCTAGTTCTAAAGGGGTTTGCTCCAAGTCCTCCTCTAAGTGCCCTTAATCTTTAAAATTCCAACAGCGACTTTCCCCATAGAAGTTAATGGTGATTTTTAGCTGTGTTTAGACACTGCACGTTCCCCCGTGGGTCCCCTGTGTCACTACCTTGGGTGGTTCCTGGTGGCTCCAGTGGTTCTAAAGGTTCTAGGCCTTGTATCTATGTCAGTCGTGGTTCTTATACCACTTTCTTAATATATGGTTTGGTACGCCCCTAGGGCTCAACGTATATTGTGCCAATTTACTGTGTGCTAAATAAGTTTACTGAATTTACTTTTGCCTCTAGCCTCAGAAAGAGACTAGAGGGATGTGTTTACAATAAATACATATATTTTATTTATATACCTGGTGTCGTTCTCTTTTCATTTGGTCATTCATGGGATTATAGATGAGTGAAACAAGCTGCTTTACATTCCTTCCAGACTTAGCGTGAAGGCTGCTCTCCACAGCTACCACTAGTATAGCTTTCTATATAGGTTGTCTTTAAACCTACCATCAATAAGGGTCGTTTGGACTGGGGCAAGGTGCCCACTAGAATAGTGGACAGCATATGTCAGGCCAACTTCTCACAATCACCACTTGGTGCACCCATGAAATTAACACCGGGGACAGCATGCCAGTCAAAAACAAAATTTGCATAATGTCTGACAAAGTGAGAGCCAGCATCAAGAAGGTCTCCAAGATGCTGGAGTTAGGGTTTATTGAGCCCTCAAGCAGCCCTAGATCCAGTCCAGTGGTTTTAGTACCCTTGGCTGCCTCACCAAGCACCACACCAGAACGTTGGCTCTGTATGAACTACAGGTGTCTCAATTCAGTCACTAAGAATGATGCTCACCCAATTCCCTGAGTTGATGAGCTCATCAATGGGTTAGAAGCTGCCACGTTCCTGAGCACGTTTGGCGTCCAGGTACTGGCAGATTGCTTCAACTATGGGGGTTAAGGAGAGGCTTGCATTTTCCACCCCAGAGGACAAATTCCAGTTTGGGAGAAGCCCTTTGGGTTAAAAAAATGCCAATGCCACCTTCCAAAGGTTGGTCAACCTGGTCTTGGCTAGGAGGGAGAATTTCAGTGAAGCAAATCTCAATGATTACGGTTCTTAGCTCCAGCTGGTGAGACCATCTGCTCCACTTCCAGGAATTACTTAAGGTCCTACAGAAGGATAGGTCTGACCATCAAGGTCAGTAAGCACCAGAAAGAGCAGGGATCTGTGGTACACTTGGGCGACCAGGACAGTGGGGACAAGGTATCACCTGTCCAGGCCGAAGACCAGACCATTCTTGCTTGAGAATCCCCTGAGATCCAGACTCAGCTGAGAGCCTTCTTAGGCCTCACAGTGATACTGCAAGAGGTTTGCCAAGGGCTATGGCACCATTTGTATCCCCTTGACAGAGCTGACTTCTAAGATCCAGCCGAACAAGTGGATCTGGATGTAGGCTTGGCATAATGGTTTGACACCTAGAAGGATACCTGGTGCACAGCAAAACTGCTCAAACCCCCTGACTTCTCTAGGGAACTAATTGTCCAGATGGATGCCTCAGAGATTGGCTCAGAGGCTGTGTTCTCACACCGAACAAAGAGGGCATGGACAAACCTGTAGCCTTTGTCAGTAAAAGGTAACAGAGGTGGAGTGCAATAGAAAGGAAAACTCTTACAGTTGTCTGGGTATTGTAGGAGTTGATACCATACTTGTTTGGGACTCATTTCTAGGTTCAGACAAACCACAGACCCTTCAAATGGTTAATGCAGATGAGGCGTGAGAATGTCAAACTGTTGGGGTGGTCCATCTCCCTATGGGGAATCGAATTTATGGTGGAACATTGCCATGGAACCGACCACAACAACATTGGCAGTCTTTCCAGGTTCCTCCACCTAGTGATGAGAACTCCCATGAGGGTGGGTAGTTCTCCCTGCATCCAGTGAGGTAGGGCATATGTTAGACGTTGGCATGGTATTCCTCCAAACCTCTGCCTTCACTTCTCCTGTTTTGCTAAATTCATTTTTGTTGGATTTAAGACTCTGCACTTTGCCACTGTTAACCAGTGCTAAACTCCTTGCCCTCTCTCCTTCAAACATGATAATTGGCCTCCACCTAATCAGCACATTTAATTTACTGTCCCTGGTAAATGGTACTACATGTACCAAGTGCCTGTAAATTAAATGCTACTAGCGGACCTTCACGTCCAATTCTGCACTACTGACATTTTGCGTTCAGTGACTTACCTCCAATCCAGCAGTAGTCACTGTATCCTAAGTAACAGTTTGGACTTGTTCTTATGTACTGTTGGAAAAGTGATTGTACTCCTTGTACATGAGAATTGTGTATTTGTTTTATTCGTATATCTGAGCAAGAACCCTTACAATTTCAATAATAACAATTTTTTGATACATAATCTCCCTGTGTTGCTTCTCTTTATTACTTTAGCTTGTGTGGTAGCTACTCACCATTTTTGGGTTTTGTCTTAAATAATTAGACTCTTAATCTGAATACAGCAACTGATGGTTACAGTTGGGATCTAAAATTCTTACCAATAGAGATCCACAACGCTGGTGAATAGATTGCAAAACAAATTCCTTGCAGGCAATTTACATAAGATACTAGCAGACCTGCAGCACTCCTTTAGCCACCTACTAGTGCGGGACTGTAAATCAGGTCTCTGGCCTTCCACTGCAACACGTGTGTGCAAATTTAAACTGATATATCGACCTGGCAAAATAAAGCTTTTGCCATACCTATACCGTTCTTTGTAATACTTATAAGTCACCCCTGAGATAGACCCTGAACCCTGAAGACTCATAGGGTGAGGTACATTGTATTTAGAACGTAGGACATATGTAGTTAAGTTTTATATGACCTGGCAGTGGAAAACTCCTAAAGTCATTGACTAACACTGGGTTGCCTTGTTACATTTAACAAGTGCTAACTTTGGATTGAAAGCAGATAGATATATGCTGTTTACACTCTAATGGATTGTAATTAAAAATCCCCTTTAACGGTAGTCGAATTTTAAGTTACAATTCTGAAAATACTGCTATTAGAAAATTGGCATTTTTCTTGTCCCAACGACTTGTGCCTTCTACCAGTGTGCTGGGTCACATGACTGTGAATGATTCTGCTGTTGGGGTTGGTGTATTGCTTCCAGACAGTAGCACAAAGGGGTCTTTGGTGTGGACAGGATGGGCCGTCCTGACAGGATGACTGGGGAGGAGCTGTATCTAGCACCACTTACACTTCAAAGAGCTTTGTCTCCTGCACACACATAGGAACCTGACACTATGCCTTCCTTGCCTTTTCACACCGCCAGTTTGAAATCTTGACAGGGGAAGTACTTTCTAGAAACAAAAGTAGGGGTAAGACAGGACGTCCCCCCACAAAGGCTGGAAACCAAGTATAAATATTGGACCTCCACAGCTACTCATGAAAACACTCATGGACCTGTACAAGTTATAGAAGAAGGACTGCCCTACTGCTTGAAGGATTATCTTTCTGTCTGAGAAGGGATATGGAACCTGTTTGCCTTCATCCCAGGCTTCCTCGAGTGACTCCAAGGGTCAGTTGGCTGACCTCCTCTGTCACCTATAGGCACACAATATGCTTCAGAGTCTACCCTAGATCTTCCCAGCTGACTTGCTGCAACTGGACCTGCCTGGACCAGCAGCTTGACCGGCCTAAGCCCTGCTACTGGCCCCTGCTGGAGTGGGTGCTAATCACAAGAGGTACCCCCTCAGGTTCTGGACCATTGGCTGACCTCAAGAAAACTCCTCTGTAGGAGAGTAGGGTCTGCTATCCTATGGTCACCCCAATTTTTGCTTTTTGCTTCACTGGTTTTCGACTTAATGTGGCTGTGAGCCGGCTAATCAGACCCACAGCCTGCTGTTCTCTCTCTAAATTCACAGATATGTACTATAGGTCCATAACCAATTTGGTACTGGACACCTTGTCAGCCCCTATACATTGCACTATAGGTGCCAAGGGTATAGGTGCATCCAAGGCCTACCAGGGGCTGCAGCATATCTTTTGCCACCCCTTGGCTGGTACTTAAATCGACACAACGGGCTGTTCACACAGCTGGGGCAAGGTGGTGTAATCACCCCTTGCTTAGATATAGTATACCTGTATCTAAACCTATATCTGGACACATATATACCTATCAGTCACTCCTATGGCAGGCCTTTACAATCCTGGAGGCAGAGTGCTTGGTTTTATGTGAGATGGTGCTCTAGCATGAGCTGAGCCTGTCTGCAGTGTTCGGAACCATTTCCTTACTGCTGTTCCAGTGATACTGCCATACCATATACTCTTAAGTGCATTATAATCCTCGCGGTTATTGCTAACTTTGGTTTGGCTTTATCAAAACATGTTGTGTTTGGTGTCATACACTTTGGAATACTACCCCCTCGCCAGTTCTGGTGACGGGGGTAGCATTCCACCCTTCTAGAGGGAGAAGACATGTTACTTTACTGAAAACGCGGTTAATCCTAACCAGAGCCCCAGCATCACAAAATGGATGCTGCTGCTACAGACACATGTCTGACCTCCTGCTGCTGACCGAAACTTGGCAGAGGGCGCCTGGACAAAGAGTTTCCTGTCACAGGGAGGTGTCACACCACCCCAGACAGGAGATAGTGGATTGTAGCAGGGAGGGTTGAATGAAACTAGACACTGCCTGGGGCACACAAGGTGTCACTGGGAAGATTCCAGTCAAACCGGTTCTGGGGCACTCCAGCCCCAGTCTTGGCGGCAAACTGGACAAAGGAAAGGGGTGTAACCACCCCCTTCCTGGGTCCCACCCATAGGAGGGACCTAGCAGGTAATCCAGCCCCCAGATTTGGAATATAGGTGGGAGCAGTGCCAATGCACATCAGATTATCCTGACTGAAACTTATGAAACCAAACTCTGGACCCTTCGACATCCCACTCAACGTGGAAGACTGGAGAATCTCCCTTGTGGTCAAGGAGTGACCACCCTGTGCAAACAGACACCATCCAGCACCTCGACATTTGCTTTGTTGCAGTTCCCGCTGGAACACGAGCAACAGAGATCAACAAGACCCAGCGTGCCTGCCTTCTAACAGCCCGATCCACAGTCCCTGCAAAGCTGAGACCCGTGGAGGTGACCTGAAGCGTGGGAGCGGCCATCTTGGAGGAACAACGAAGCGCTGACCGTGCAGCACCCGAGGCTCCCTCGAAGCTGTGCATTGGAGTTTGGGAAGCTCCAGCCCCGAGAAGCTTGTGCACCGAAGCTCACCCCTCCACACTCGATGAGTGCTGCGTGGGGCCCTTTTGCATCTTCCTGCTCGACGCGTTGGTCCGGTCGCTTGCCCGTTGGCTAGTGGCCCCAGAACCGACGAACCTAAGAATTTACACAGCTGATCTGGTTGCTCCAGATTGGCCCTCGCTCCCCTGAAAAGGAGCACCCGCTCTGACCTTGCTGGTCCGAGTATTAAGCCTTCTTTGAATCCTGCGTGGGTTACCCTTGCCAAGGCTTCTTTACTCCGATCCAGAAGCTGACACCACCGACAGCGAGAGCCTTCGTGGGACAGCTTGTGATGCTTTCCAGGACATCCTCGGCGCCCCAGAGTCTATTTGGCAGCGGAGACAAGGCACCCAACATCAACCTGATTGCGCCCGACACCGCCTGGTTCCTTCCTGGTTCCTTCCTGGTCACTGGCTAGTGACCCAGACTCTGTCCCCTCTGCTTTCAGGTACCCTTCAGCTTCGATCCACCCTTGGATCGCACCGGACACTTCTCTTCTGGACGCCTGCAGCATCTTCATCCTCAGGCATCATCGAACTGCGTGACGAAACCCGACACAGATTGGCACCTGTGCACCCGCTTCCTGTGGGTGAGGTAACTTACTAGCGCCAGTGTTCGCACACTGGTACACACCTCTAGTGCCTAAGTCTAAAGTTTGGTAATCCTAGTCCAGTCGGAAGACTCCTTTTGCAATAACTTTGTAACTTTTACGCACCATTGACTTTACATTGGTGCAAGCCGTGCTTCCCGCACTGCACCCGAATCCCGCGGGCTACTCCCGTCCTAACTGCTGTTACTCCAGTGTAGTCCCAGCGATTCACAAGGCCCTAGGCCTTACCCCCAATCGATTAGTGATTGTTATACCACTGTTTTGATATATGGCTTGATTGGCCACCGGCCTCATCCAAAAACGTGCAACTTGTCTATGTTATACTGTGCTTTTATTTAAACGCTTGTGCTTCATTGCTCATAAAGAGTAGTGGGGATTATTCTGAGAATAAATACATATATTTTGATAATATATAACTTGTGTGATGTCCTTTCATTTGATATTACAGGATTGCATATGGTAAAACAGCTGGCTTCACATGTCCTTTGGAGTTAAGCCTTTAAGGCTGCTTAGTCCATGCTACCCCTAGGATAGCTTGTCTATAAGGTTGACTTACAACCACCGATGCGTAATCAAGAGAGAGAGGTAGGACCAGAAAGCTAGTCCATGTCCCCAGGTTAATATGTGGTTTAATCAAAATGAGACTAGCTCAAATTACTTTGTTATACAAAAGTTATTTAGGGGAGGGGGAAGACTCTGGTGTGTTTTGTCACGGAGTGGGAACACCTTGCAGGTGTGTTCATAAAGCCCTCACCCACCAACCTAGTTGGTGGCATGCTTCATCATCGGGCCCACCCAGTAGCACCTAGCGTGCCCCGGGTGTGCTTCAACGCCTGACTACAGCGGAGCTGGTATATTGCTGAGTGTGCAGTGATGAAAGATAAGAAAGTGATGTTAAAACGGCTAGACGGTGGTCCCAGTACCCGAGGGTAAATTAGACTTTAATACCTGGGCCTCCGTCAGCGGTTAAAAATAAGGCAAGGGGATGAGAGAGGCGAGTTACGACCAGTCACATCCAATGGGTCAACATGTTTCAGCCAGTGCCTTATGACTAGACTGGACCTAATAAAAAAGTGAGTGTAGGTAAACTAGTGGGAGTGTAGTAGAGACTATGTGTCTACACGCCCTAAAGTGTATCTATGTGTGAGAGGGGGATTCCCTTCTCAAGACCACCTGTACACATAACATTAATAGACAAAAGACAAAACACACATGGGGAAAAAAAGAGTCATTGGGATGTACAGAGTAGCGCACATCTGATTGCCGTCACTATAGCGAGTGCTGGTGGGCTATAGACGGCTAGGGTGTGATGGTATTGGTGGTACCATCACAGTGAGAATCGCACTGGTAACTCGAGGGTGAAGTGATTAAAAGACGGAGAAAAACATGGTGCATTAGTGAAATGCGGCGCAAGATTAGACTCTTACGCTAGTTTTTGCTCAGTCAGACCTCAAGGTTGGGAGGTGGCAAGGGCTTGACCCTGAGGGGACAAACATTTACCATACTGATTAGGGAGACCTGTTAGGAAGAAAATAGCGCTTACCAGGAGTCGTGGTGGTTGTTTCTCAAACTCACAGCATTTCTGGGCAGAGCCTGCTCTGGACCTGTAGTGCCTCCTTCGCCTACCGGTGAAGAATGAGCGTTTTCCCAGGTCTTAAGTAGTCTGGGTAATTGGATAATTGAATGCACCTGTGGTTGGGGAGGCAATGGTGGAAAGACTCCGATGTCCGAGTCATGGTGCCTGGACATATGAGGTGCGCGCGCGCTGTAATGTTCAATCGCGCTGGGAAGCATTGATTTGGGCGTGTCCCCGCTGGGGAGCCTCCTGGGAGCTAGCGTGTGTAGTTGCGCGCTTGCGCGTGTAGTCCCGGGGCGAGGCATTGATGTGAGCCTGTCTCCTTCGTGGTTGGAGGGCAGCGCATGCAGTGCGCGCATGCGCGTTGAGACCGGAATGGTCTGCGCATGTGCGTGACGGGAATGCTGTTGGCCGCGCATGCGCGGTGCGGTATACTGCGAGTATATGCGTTTTCCAGTCCAGAGTTAGGGCATGGGGCATAATAAGTGTCTGGGTTGATCCTATGAGATCAGAAGGGGGGGACAGCCCTTCATACCAACATGGGCATACGGCTGGGGATGGTCCTGGAAAAGTCCCAGGAACGTTAGTTCATGATTAAATGTATAAGTGCTGTTACACAAGGGGCATGGTCCTGGAAAAGTTCCAGGAACGTTAATTCATGATTGAATGCTGTCACACAAGGGGCATAGTGGTCCACTAGTGATGGGTCAGTGAGTTCCACGGGATGGCATCATTCAAACCCTGGGTGGCTGTGGAAAGGCGATATATCCATCGTTGTTCCGCATGTAGTAATTTACGGTCATTGTCCGTTGAGTCTTCAGGGATTTGTTCTATGACCGTCCAGGTGAGGTCATTAGGTGTGTGGCCTTGAGTGATGAAGTGATTGGTCATTTTGCTTATGTTTTTCTTACATCGTATAGTGCTGCGATGTTCTGTTATTCTGGTTTTTATTTTTCGAGTGGTCATCCCAATGTACCGGAGCCCACATCTGCATGTGATAAGGTAGACAAGATTGCGGGAATTGCAGTTGGTGTGGCTGCGTTGGGTCCACACCCTGTTCGGTTCCAGGTCCAGAGTTTTGGTATGAGTGGTGAGGTGGCACACGCTGCAGTCATTGCAAGGATAGTGTCCACTGATTTTGGGGAGACCCCACATAGTAAGGAGGGTGTTGGTGACAGGTGGGTATAGTGGTTTGGGACGGGTGCTGACCAGTCGGTCCTTAAGGTTGGAGTTTCGCTTGTATGCGAATCTGGGGGTATCCCATTCCCTCTGTCCTGAGTTGATGATTTTCCAGTGTTTTTTTATGATTTTTGACACTGCGTTGGATGCCGTGTTGTAGGTTGTCACGCAGGTGATGGGTTGGGTGTCAAGATCCTTGGTGACAGTCTCTAGGAGAGCTTCCCGGTTTTGGTTTCTGGCCCTCTTCTGGGTTTTGTTGATAATGGGCTTGGGATAACCCCGTTGTTCCAGCTTGTTGGCCAAATCCGCTGCCTGTTTTTTGTAATCCGAAATGTTTGTGCAGTTCCTGCGTATACGTAGGAACTGTCCGTAAGGCAGGTTCTCTCTGAGAGGGCGGGGATGGAAGCTGGTGAAATCAAGCAACAAATTCCTTGCTGTTGGTTTATAGTACGTGGTAGTGGTCAGGGTGCCATCTTTGACTGTGATGTCCAAGTCTAAGAAGGGAAGTTGGCTGTTACTGGCTGTGCTGGTAAACCTGAGGTAAGGATCCCTGTTGTTTAGCCATGTCATGAATTTCTCCAGGTCGGAGTGGGAACCCTGCCAGACCATCAGGACATCGTCTATGTACCTGCGCCAGCTCAGGATATGGTTGATGAATGGGTTAGTGTCTGTCGTTATGTGGCTCTCTTCAAAGTGGTGGACATAAAGTCCCGCCACGCTCGGAGCAAAGACACTGCCCATAGACGTCCCGTTGGTTTGTAGGTAGAGGGTACCGTCATATTAAAAAAAAAATTCTTTGAGTGCCAGGGTTGCGAATGACAATATGAAGGCCCTTGGCGTATGGTAGTCCCAGTTGGTTGCCATGAGGATGTCATGGAGTACTTTGAGAGTTGCATCTTGTGGGAGGCTGGTGTACAGACTCTCCACGTCCAGTCCCACCAGTAGTTGTGTGGTAGGGTCGAATTCCTTGTTGTTGAGGACTTGCAGGAGGTGCTTGGTGTCCTTAATGTACGTCGGGGTCGACTGTACTAAGGGATTCAAGAAAAAGTCGCAGTAGCATGACAGCGGTTCCAATAGGGAATTGATCCCTGACACAATGGGTCTCCCGGGAGGGGGGCTGACCCCCTTGTGTACTTTGGGGACAGTGTAGAAGTATGGAGTTCTGGTGTTCTGTGGGCAGAGATAGTCTGCTTCCTGTTTGGATATGTGCTCAGCATCCGCTGCCCTCTTTACCAGTGTATGGATTGTGGTCCTCAAATCATCAGTGGGGTCTCGTTCCAGTCGCCGGTAGTTCCTGTTGTCGCTCAGTAATCTACGGCACTCTGTGTCATAGTCTTGTTTGTCTTGGAGGACGATGCCTCCTCCTTTGTCCGCCGGCTTGATGATGATCAATGGGTTGTTTTGTAGGCGTTCTAGAATATTCCTCTCTTTCCATGATAGGTTATTGAAGTGATTCGTGGGGTTTAACCTTTCTACATCGTTATACAGAGCCTGTTCGAATGTCGTGATTTCAGGGGGGATGGCAGAGGGAGGTGGTACAAACGTGGATTTTGGTCGGAGTCCAGTGACGTTGGGGTTGTCCTGGACTGGTTCTATTTCGGGAATAGGTTTCTCGAAAAATGACTTCAGTTTGAGTTTCCTGAAGAATTGTGCTAGTTCCACATGCACTACAGATCCAGAGCAGGCTCTGCCCAGAAATGCTGTGAGTATGAGAAACAACCACCACGACTCCTGGTAAGCGCTATTTTCTTCCTAACAGGTCTCCCTAATCAGTATGGTAAATGTTTGTCCCCTCAGGGTCAAGCCCTTGCCACCTCCCAACCTTGAGGTCTGACTGACTGAGCAAAAACTAGCGTAAGAGTCTAATCTTGCGCCGCATTTCACTAATGCACCATGTTTTTCTCCGTCTTTTAATCACTTCACCCTCGAGTTACCAGTGCGATTCTCACTGTGATGGTACCACCAATACCATCACACCCTAGCCGTCTATAGCCCACCAGCACTCGCTATAGTGACGGCAATCAGATGTGCGCTACTCTGTACATCCCAATGACTCTTTTTTTCCCCATGTGTGTTTTGTCTTTTGTCTATTAATGTTATGTGTACAGGTGGTCTTGAGAAGGGAATCCCCCTCTCACACATAGATACACTTTAGGGCGTGTAGACACATAGTCTCTACTACACTCCCACTAGTTTACCTACACTCACTTTTTATTTAGGTCCTGAAGAAAGCCAGTCTAGTCATAAGGCACTGGCTGAAACATGTTGACCCATTGGATGTGACTGGTCGTAACTCGCCTCTCACATCCCCTTGCCTTATTTTTAACCGCTGACGGAGGCCCAGGTATTAAAGTCTAATTTACCCTCGGGTACTGGGACCACCGTCTAGCCGTTTTAACATCACTTTCTTATCTTTCATCACTGCACACTCAGCAATATACCAGCTCCGCTGTAGTCAGGCGTTGAAGCACACCCGGGGCACGCTAGGTGCTACTGGGCGGGCCCGATGATGAAGCATGCCACCAACTAGGTTGGTGGGTGAGGGCTTTACGAACACACCTGCAAGGTGTTCCCACTCCGTGACAAAACACACCAGAGTCTTCCCCCTCCCCTAAATAACTTTTGTATAACAAAGTAATTTGAGCTAGTCTCATTTTGATTAAACGACTTACAACCACCACCATAAGGGATTGTTTGGACTGATACAAGGTGCCCACAGAACTGTGGACATCATATACCAGGCCAACTTCTCACAGTGGTAAGCAGCGGTACGGATTTGAGCTTGCTGTTGTTTTACCTTTGCAATCTTTTTATCAAATTGAAAGATCACATTAAGTACCATAGGTACATATAAATAAAAGCTTAGCATATTTGAGTTCTACTGAACTTAGTGGTTGTAGGTAGAAGGGCTTAGCACACCCTGACTACAACTCACTAGTAAGGGACAGTAGGAAAACACTTAGTGTAGGTAGGTGCATCACTTACAACACACTAGAGTCATGTCTGGCACAGGAGAACCTACAGGCTCTCTACCTGTGAGGGTTGACCCTCCACAGGCAACCTCCAGCTATGACAAATTCAGCTACAAAGACTTGAGTGCCTTGTGCACTGCAAGGAAGGTGAGAAAGGGTCACAACCCTACCATTCCTATCATGATAGCCATCCTGGAAAAGGATGACCTAGAGAGAGGAGTAGTTCCCCCAGAGACTGAGTACACCTCCCCAGAAGTAGAAAATGTGGAGGCAGACCCGAATCAAATGGTGAAGATTCAGATTTGGATCAAGGGGATAACCAGGTACCAGTGGTAAGGCTTAGCCAGGCCAACTTGGACCTACATGGAAATGGAGAGGGTCAGCACCCCCCCAGAGTACATCACAGGATTCTCCCAGGCAATAGGAGAGAGAGAAGCCCTTCCAGGGATTCTCACATTTCTAGTGCCTCAACAGAATCACAGAGAGGAATGACTTCCCCTCAAAGAAGAGAGCATAAGGCCAGGATGAGAGCAGTTAATCTCCAAATAGAGAGAGAGAGGAATTAGCCCTGGCCCAAGCTAGACTTGCTCTTGCAAGAGAGCAGAGATTGAGTGGGCAGACTCCCACTGGTGGCAGCATTATCCCAAAGGATAAAGACAGGTCCTATGATCATAGAAACCTGAGTAAGATTGTGCCCCCCTACAAAGATGGGGATTATATCCACAAATGGATAACTGCTCTTGAGAGGGTTCTGCATGGTACAGCAGGTCCCTGAGGATCAGTGGGCAGCAATCTTGTGGCTCTCCTTTTCTGAGAAAGGGAGAGATAAGCTCCTCACAGTTAGACCTGAGGATGCTAAAAACTACTCTGTCTTGAAGAGTGCTCCTATTGATGGGTTTGGCCTAACCACTGAGCAATACAGGTTGTTGTTCAGAGACACCCAAAAAGCACAGACTCAAGACTGGACTGATTTCGTTGATTGTGCCACTAAGGCTCTGGAGGGTTGGTTGCAGGGAAGTAAAGTTTCAGACTATACAGGATTGTACAATCTTATAATGAGAGAGCAGATCCTTAATAACTGTACAAACCAGCTGTTGCATCAACACCTTGTAGACTCTGATCTGACCTCTCCCCAAGAATTGGGAAAGAAGGCAGACAAATGGGTCAGAACAAGGGTTAAGCAGAAACCCCAGAACCAAGGAGGTGATCAGAAGAAAGCAGATCAGAAGGGTGGTAATCAGAAAGATAAAGACCAGAAGTCTTCTACAGGCCCTCAAACTAATAATAAGGAGGGTGGTTCCCAAAATGGAAAAAAGAAGAAGAATGATGGCCCAAAGAAACCTTGGTGCAATACTTGTAAGTCCACTTCTCACTGGGGAAGTGAATGCACTAAAAGGAACCCAGTGGCTACTACTGCAGTCCCTAAGACACCTGCACCCCCTAGTACAGTTAGCAGTGGTAGTACACAACCCAAGGGGATAGTAGGGTTAACCCTGGGATCTGAGGGGGAGACTGGCTTAGTCAGGATCCCTACTCAGGCAGTTCTGATCTGTGAGGGGGACATAGCTATGTCCTCTACTGTGAGTCCTCGTAACCTCGGCAAGTACAGGCAGACACCTTTAATCAATGACAAAATGGCTCAGGCCTACAGGGACAAATGTGCCAGTGTCACTATGGTGACACCTAACTTTGTGGACCCTGAACAGATGATACTAGATGAGAATTACCAAGTGACCAATGCTAGCAACACCACTACTACACATAGTGTGGCTGTTGTTAATTTCTCCTGGGGAGGGGTAACTGGCCTCAAAAGGGTTGTTGTTAGTGCAGACCTCCCAGTTGACTGTTTGTTGGGCAATGATCTGGAGGAATCATTATGGTCAGAAGTGGAGTACAGGACTCATTTAGAAATGTTAGGGATTTCAGCACATGTACTGGCTGTAACCAGGTCCCAGGCCAAGAAGTGCCTACCTGTGGTGGATCTTGAAACTATAGACCAACCACAACCCAAGAGAAGGAGCAAGAGGGTCAAGGCAGAGCCTTCCCACTTGCCCCAGGTTGAGGATCAGACCTCACAGGAGGGTGATTCTGTGATCCAAGAGGAGACTGTCTCTGAAGAGCTTGAACCTGATCAGGTTGAGTTTCTGGGGACAGGGGGACCCTCAAGGGCAGACCTGGGGCAGGCTCAGTTGACTTGCCATTCACTTGAACCCCTCAGACAGCAAGCTGCTGCTGAGGCTGCAGGGAATGCTCAAGGTACCCATAAAGTGTATTGGGATGATGGGCTCCTTTAGTCAGAGGCTAGAGACCCCAAGCCTGGTACAACCAGGAGGTTGGTCATACCTTTGCAATTTAGGGGCTTCCTTCTAACCTTGGCCCATGATATTCCCCTTGCAGGACACTTAGGCCAGAAAAAGACTTGGGACAGGCTTGTCCCTCACTTTCACTGGCTTCATATGTCAGAAGATGCCAAGGAGTTTTGTCGCTCCTGTGTCACCTGCCAAGCCAGTGGCAAATCAGGTGGCACCACAAAGGCCCCCTTTATACCACTACCTGTGGTGGGGGTACCCTTTGAGAGTTGGGATTGACATTGTTGGACCAATGGATCCCCAAACAGCATCTGGGCACAGATGTATCCTGGTGGTAGTGGATCATGCCACCAGGTACCCAGAGGCAATTCCCCTGAGGACCACAACAGCTCCTGTTGTGGCAAGGGCCCTACTTGGAGTTTTCTCCAGAGTGGGCTTTCCAAAGGAGGTACTCTCAGACAGAGGTACTAACTTCATGTCTGTATACTTAAAGGCAATGTGGAAGGAGTGTGGAGTGAACTACAAGTTCACCACACCCTATCACCCACAGTGCAATGGGCTTGTTGAGAGATTCAACAAGACCCTCAAGGGAATGATAAAAGGATTACCTGAAAAGCTCAGGTGTAGATGGGATATCCTTTTACCCTGCTTACTCTTTGCTTACAGAGAGGTCCCACAGAAGGGGGTTGGCTACAGCCCTTTTGAACTTTTGTTTGACCACCCTGTGAGGGGTCCATTGGGTCTTGTGAGGGAAGGATGGGAGTTACCTCTCAAAAAGCCCAAACTTGATATTGTGGACTATGTACTTGGTCTCCGCTCCAGGATGGCTGAATACATGGAGAAAGCATCCAAAAACCTGGAGGCCAGCCAAGAATTTCAGAAAGCTTGGCATGACCAAAAGGCTGTTCTGACTGAGTACCAGCCAGGACAGAAGGTGTGGGTGTTGGAGCCAGTGGCCCCAGCAGCACTCCAGGACAAATGGTCTGGACCCTATACCATAATGGAAAAGAAGGGGGAAGTCACCTACATGGTGGACTTTGAAACCCCTAGGAACCCCCACAGGGTGATCCATGTGAACAGACTGAAAGCATTTGTTGACAGTGAAAGCATGGGCTTGCTCATGGCTACAGATGGGGATCAGGAGGAAGAGAGTGACCCTCTCCCAGACCTGCTTTCCCAAAACCCTGATGATGGCTCAGTTGATGGAGTAGCCTTGGCAGGCAGCCTCACTGACCAGCAACAGATGGACTGCAGACAAGTTTTGCAAGCCCATAGACACATGTTTTCACTCACACCCAGTAAGACTACCTGGTGCACCTATGTGGTGGACACTGGTGATAGTCTACCTGTGAAGAACAAAATTTACAGGCAACCTGACCATGTCAGAGATTGTATCAAGGCTGAGGTGCAGAAAATGTTAGAACTTGGAGTGATTGAGCCATCATAGAGCCCCTGGGCCAGCCCAGTAGTCCTTGTGCCAAAACCTCATACCCAAGATAGAAAGAAAGAAATGAGATTTTGTGTGGACTATAGAGGTCTCAATGCTGTCACTAGGACAGATGCTCATCCCTTTCCAAGGGCAGATGAGCTCATTGACAAATTGGCTTCTGCCAAGTTTCTGAGCACATTTGATCTGACAGCTGGCTATTGGCAAACCAGGTTAGCTGAGGAGTCAAAGGCCAAGACAGCATTCTCTACCCCCAGTGGGCACTATCAGTTTGTGGTGATGCCCTTTGGTTTGAAGAATGCACCTGCCACCTTCCAAAGGTTGGTGAATCAAGTCCTTTCTGGGTTGGATGACTTTTGTGCAGCATATCTAGATGATATTGCTGTCTTTAGCTCTACCTGGGAGGATCACCTGATCCACCTGAAGAAGGTTCTGGAGGCCCTGCAAAAGGCAGGCCTGACTATCAAGGCTACCAAGTGCCAGATAGGGCAGAGCAAGGTTGTGTACTTGGGCCACCTAGTAGGTGGGGGTCAAGTTCAACCATTGGAGAGCAAGATCCAGGCCATACAGGACTGGGCTCCTCCAACTACCCAGACACAAGTCAGAGCCTTCTTGGGCCTGACTGGGTATTACAGAAAATTTGTAAAGAACTATGGGTCCATTGTGGCACCATTAAATGACTTGACATCCAAGAAGATGCCCAAAAAGGTTCAGTGGACAGTTAGCTGTCAAAGGGCATTTGATGACCTGAAGAAGGCCATGTGCTCTGCACCAATCCTTAAGAGTCCTGACTACTCCAAACAGTTCATTGTTCAAACAGATGCTTCTGAGTTGGGGGTGGGAGCTGTGCTTTCACAACTTAATATAGATGGTCAAGACCAGCCCATTGCTATCATTAGCAGAAGGCTGACCCCCAGAGAGAAACATTGGTCAGCCATTGAGAGGGAGGCCTTTGCTGTGGTTTGGGCCCTGAAGAAGCTGAGTCCATACTTGTTTGGTACTCACTTCCTAATTCAGACAGACCATAAGCCCCTTTTGTGGCTTAATCAGATGAAGGGTGAAAACCCCAAACTACTCAGGTGGTCCATTTCCCTACAGGGGATGGACTTTACAGTGGAGCACCGCCCAGGGACTGACCATGGTCATGCAGATGGTCTCTCCAGGTACTTCCACTTAGAACATGAAGACTTATCTGGTCAAGGTTAAGTTTAATGTCCCTGCGTTTGGGGGGGGGGTTGTGTAGGAGAGTAGGGTCTGCTATCCTATGGTCACCCCAATTTTTGTTTTTTGCTTAACTGGTTTTCGACTTAATGTGGCTGTGGGCCTGCTAATCAGACCCACAGCCTGCTGTTCTCTCTCTAAATTCACAGACATGTACTATAGGTACATAACCAATTTGGTACTGGACACCTTGTCAGGCCCTATACAGTGCACTATAGGTGCCAAGGGCATAGGTGCATCCAAGGCCTACCAGGGGCTGCAGCATATCTTTTGCCGCCCCTGGCTGGTACTTAAATCGACACAACTGGCTGTTCACACAGCTGGGGCAAGGTGGTGTAATCACCCCTTGCTTAGATATAGTATACCTGTATCTAAACCTATATCTGGACACATATATACCTATCAGTCACTCCTATGGCAGGCCTTTACAATCCTGGAGGCAGAGTGCTTGGTTTTATGTGAGATGGTGCTCTAGCATGAGCTGAGCCTGTCTGCAGTGTTCAAAACCATTTCCTTACTGCTGTTCCAGTGATACTGCCATACCATATACTCTTAAGTGCATTATAATCCTCGCGGTTATTGCTAACTTTGGTTTGGCTTTATCAAAACATGTCGTGTTTGGTGTCATACACTTTGGAATACTACCCCCTCGCCAGTTCTGGTGACGGGGGTAGCATTCCACCCTTATAGAGGGAGAAGACATGTTACTTTACTGAAAACGTGGTTAATCCTAACCAGAGCCCCAGCATCACAAAATGGATGCTGCTGCCACAGACACATGTCTGACCTCCTGCTGCTGACCGAAACTTGGCAGAGGACGCCTGGACAAAGAGTTTCCTGTCACAGGGAGGTGTCACACCACCCCAGACAGGAGATAGTGGATTGTAGCAGGGAGGGTTGAATGAAACTAGACACTGCCTGGGGCACACAAGGTGTCACTGGGCAGATTCCAGTCAAACTGGTTCTGGGGCACTCCAGCCCCAATCTTGGCGGCAAACTGGACAAAGGAAAGGGGTGTAACCACACCCTTCCTGGGTCCCACCCATCGGAGGGACCTAGCAGGTAATCCAGCCCCCAGATTTGGAATATAGGTGGGAGCAGTGCCAATGCACATCAGATTATCCTGACTGAAACTTATGAAACCAAACTCTGGACCCTTCGACATCCCACTCGACGTGGAAGACTGAAGAATCTCCCTTGTGGTCAAGGAGTGACCACCCTGTGCAAATAGGCACCATCCAGCACCTTGACGTTTGCTTTGTTGCAGTTCCCGCCAGAACTCGAGCGACAGAGATCAACAAGACTCAGCGTGCCTGCCTTCTTACAGCCCGATCCACAGTCCCTGCAAAGCTGAGACCCGTGGAGGTGACCTGAAGCGTGGGAGCGGCCATCTTGGAGGAACAATGAAGCGCTGACCGTGCAGCACCCGAGGCTCCTTTGAAGCTGTGCATTGGAGTTTGAGAAGCTCCAGCCCCGAGCACTTTGTCTACCGAAGCTCACCCCTCCACACTCGACGAGTGCTGCGTGGGGCCCTTTTGCATCTTCCTGCTTGATGCGTTGGTCCGGTTGCTTGCCCGTTAGCTAGTGGCCCCAGAACCAACGAACCTAAGAATTTACACAGCTGATCTGGTTGCTCCAGATTGGCCCTCGCTCCCCTAAAAAGGAGCACCCGCTCTGACCTTGCTGGTCCGAGTATTAAGCCTTCTTTGAATCCTGCATGGGTTGCCCTTGCCAAGGCTTGTCGACTCCGATCCGGAAGCCAACACCACCGACAGCGAGAGCCTTTGTGGAACAGCTCTCGATCCATTCCAGGACATCCTCGGTGCCCCAGAGTCCACGTGGCAGCGGAGACAAGGCACCTGACATCAACCTGATTGCGCCCGACACCGCCTGGTTCCTTCCTGGTTCCTTCCTGGTCACTGGCTAGTGACCCAGACTTTGTCCCCTCTGCTTTCAGGTACCCTTCAGCTTCGATCCACCCTTGGATCGCACCGGACACTTCTCTTCTGGACCCCTGCAGCATCTTCATCCTCAGGCACCATCGAACTGCGTGACGAAACCCGACACAGATTGGCACCTGTGCCCCCGCTACCTGTGGGTGAGGTAACTTACTAGCGCTGGTGTTCCCACACTGGTACACACCTCTACTGCCTAAGTCTAAAGTTTGGTAATCCTAGTCTAGTCGGAAGACTCCTTTTGCAATAACTTTGTAACTTTTACGCACCATTGACTTTACATTGGTGCAAGCCGTGCTTCCCGCACTGCACCCGAATCCCGCGGGCTACTTCCATCCTAACTGCTGTTAGTCCAGTGTAGTCCCAGCGATTCACAAGGCCCTAGGCCTTACCCCCGATCAATTAGTGATTGTTATACCACTTTTTTGATATATGGTTTGAGTGGCCACCGGCCTCATCCAAAAACGTACAACTTGTCTATGTTATACTGTGCTTTTATTTAAACGCTTGTGCTTCATTGCTCATAAAGAGTAGTGGGGAATATTCTGAGAATAAATGCATATATTTTGATAATATATAACTTGTGTGGTGTCCATTCATTTGATATTACAGGATTGCATATGGTAAAACAGCTGGCTTCACATGTCCTTTGGAGTTAAGCCTTTAAGGCTGCTTAGTCCATGCTACCCCTAGGATAGCTTGTCTATAAGGTTGACTTACAACCACCACCATAAGGGATTGTTTGGACTGATACAAGGTGCCCACAGAACTGTGGACATCATATACCAGGCCAACTTCTCACATCCTCCTTGCCTAAATGAAGGTTCCATCAAGTACAGTGCCTAAGCAATGTAGAGCCCATCACAGCTGAGATATTCCTAGGAACCAATGTAGTGATTCAAAACTCCGCTAAGCCTCAACCTACAGCTGAGAGCTTCATCAGAACCAATGCGGAGTGACACCAAGCCTCGCAAAGCAACAACACATAGCCCTCACATCAAGGACATAAGGTCCAAATCCCAGCGGGTTGAACTTGGTCCTGTGCCAAGCCTGCACAGGTTCATAGTCGGCATGAACTTGTGACTTTGTCCCAGTTCAGCATGATCAGATAATCCCAGTTTGTGCTATTTTTACCTAACATTTTTAATCTGCTTTTCTCCTGTTGTACTTATTGGATTTTTATCGTATCATTTTATTTATTAAAATATACTCTATTTTTCTAAATTGGTTTGGGATTTTTCTTGTGTCGCTGTTCACTTTATTATTGTTTGTGTGCTACATAAATACTTTATACATTGCCTCCAAGTTAAGCCTAAGTGATTTTGTGCCAAGCTATCAGAGGACTAAGCACAGATTAATTTAGTGACTTTTTGTGGTTTACCCTGACAGGGACTGTGAATGTTGCCTGAATGGGGCTTCCACCCCCTTCAACCAATAACCACATTTCTTACAGTAGAATTTGCACAATCTTGCAACTCGGTTCCATTGGCTCCTTTTCCACCTCTTTGAATTTAAAGACTTCCTTAGCTGCAATAATTATTCCATAGTTACCTTTACTTTCTTCAATCAACACAAAAAATTAAAGGGAGCAAATAAGCTGCCAAACAAAATGCAACAAATGCCACCATGCTTGAAAATAATAATTATCAAATGGCATTTAATAAACCAGTGCAAATAAGGGCCCAACTTGAAGACATTAATCACAATAGAACACATTTTCTAAAAATGTCAGGTGTCCTATGTTTTCATGAGCTTGCAGAACAATACATGCCTGGATGTCAGTTATCCTCATGTGATACATAACCCTCATTATCTCACCATCTGATAAGCGTATTTTTTAGTAGGTGAATTACTTAAGCAACCAGAAGTGTTCTGGTACAAATCACTTCCACTGATTTCGTTTCTCAGAAGTATACTTTGTCACACTCAGTCTTAGATTGTGCCTTTATTCCCTTATTTATTAAATAATTATTTGATGTAAGTATTTAACAGTTTTATATTTTCCTGCTGCATCACAGTGGCATTAGTGGAATTTACAAAGAAAATGAACATCTGTTATATAAGAACATATGGTATTACAAGTTAGCAGATTATTACAGAGAATATAGAAAGACATATGTTGATGTTGTTTGAAGAGTATAGCTAAATACTTCCTGTTGAATTGAGAAATCAGATTAATTCAAGAATAACTTTCATATAATAAATGTTTCCTGAAGGCAAAGTTAGACTGTGGTTTGTCAGGTCATTAGGAAGAAAACTTCAAAAAGATGTAGCCACTGTGAAAATTTGATTTCGTGATTCAGATCCAACAACAGCACCGAGGCTACGCTGCTGGCAGTGTCGGACAGTGTCAGATGCATCACTGACCAAGGGGGATCGGTGGCTCTGATACTGTTAGACCTGTCGGCAGCGTTCGACACGGTGTCGCACGAATGCCTACTAAACATCCTCCGGAGCAAAGGAATACAAGCCATGGCGTTACAATGGATTGCATCCTTCTTGAGCAACCGCACCCAAGCAGTGCACATGGGCCAATTCCATTCAAAACCCCGTCCCATCGGCTGTGGAGTCCCACAAGGGGCCTCTCTAAGCCCCACTCTCTTTAATGTCTACGTTTCATCTCTGGCCGACATTGGAAGAAAGTGGGGCATCGGCATATGTTCATATGCCGACGATACACAGCTGATGGTGACTATGGACGAAAGATCGGAAAGATCGGAAACAACCAAAAACAAACTACACAGCTGCCTCTCCGAAATGGCAGATTGGATGCGCAACCACTGCCTTAAGCTCAATGCCGGAAAATCGGAAATATTACTGTTCGGAGGAGCCAAACTATCGTGGAACGATACGTGGTGGCCACCGTCACTGGGAACAGCCCCCACCCCGAAACAGTACGCCAGAAACCTTGGCATTATGATGGATGACGCACTGTCCATGAAAGATCATGTACGCATACTCTGGGGTAAAGGATTTGCAATCCTGAAACTCCTAGCCAAAATTTTCTCTTGGATCCCACTGGACTGCCGACGTACGATTACCCAGGCCCTCCTAGTCAGCCGCCTGGATTATGGCAATGCCCTATTCGAAGGGATGAACGAGCAACTGTTCTCCCGCCTACAGGTCCTTCAAAACCAGGCAGCCAAACTGGTATGCAATAAAGGCAAACGAGACTCGGCATCAGCATGCCTGAAACAACTTCACTGGCTGCCAATGCGCCAGCGTGCCACATTCAAACTGCTCTGTCACACGCACAAAGCCCTCCACAAAACAGGTCCTACAATCCTACAAGGGAAAATCGAGTTCTATATTCCAAATAGGAACTTAAGATCCAATAATTCAGCCCTAGCAAAACCTAAGCACATCTACAAAACAAGGACAGGTGGACGAGCCTTTTCTCACCTGGCGGCCAAACGATGGAATGAACTACCTATGGATCTTAGACACACTACAAACCTCCTCCAATTCCGGCATAAACTCAAAACCCACCTCTTCCCTAAAAACTAATTCCCCCGCACAACCTCAGCAGTCCCCTTTTCTTTTTAGCGCCTTGATATCCCTTGGGATGAATGTCGCGCTCTATAAATACCATAAATAAAATAAAATAAAATAAATTGTGTGGATTTGCGCTTTTCAAATTTTAAGTTATGTGAGTGTTTGCTTTTCCTTTTGAGTCTTCTTTGGCATCCTGAGATGGTGAGCAGATTAGTTTAGTAATGAATTATTTATTTAATTTTCCCTCTTCATTATCCCGTCGAAATATCCCTCACTCAGCCCCACTGCCCCACCACTCTTACTTGCATGGGCCACGGCTGACTGTAAGTCTGAAACCTAATCTTAAATTTAGCTAGTGCACAAATCCCAGTTTGGGTGGGAGGTACTTATTTTTTAGGTCTAGCTAACAGACCGCATTTAGCTGTCTCAGGAAAACCCTCCAGTGTACTATAGCAAAATCTTATAGTGAGATTTGAGGACACCCACTGGGTACTGGTGGTTTTCTTTATTATCATCCTCATATACTTGTTTCTTTTTCATTGACTTGTGTGAGGAAATGGGTTGTAGCATATGGTGAGGTTGTGCAACCTCCCCATGTAATACACTTACCAACCCCTTTGGTTTCGTCTGCAAACCCTCAGCTGGGTAGCTGTGAGACTGAGCAGTAAAGCTTAAACAGAAGAACAAGTGTTGAGCATTTACACAGTACCAAAACAATTGAAGAAGAAATTGACACAACACTCAAGAAATCTGACCTATATTGATGAAAATAGAATGTATTTGTACACATTTTTTTCACACTAGAATGAAAAACATCCACTAGATTGTTATAGAGGTACAGATTGCACAAGCAAAATTAAATCAAAGCAATGTCACTTAACTGTTAACAAACCTTGGCAAAGTCAAGGAATTGTACACTGAAGCTTTTTCAAAGAAAACTTAGTTAAGTGTCAATGCGGTTATTATGAAGTACGTGGGGTGACCGACTCCAGCAGTGAGCTAGTCAGGGACACCAGCAAGGTCCTCAAGAAAAGTTTCCTTCTCAGAGGAAGCAGTCCTTCAGCAGTTTCTGGCACTTTATCCACTTTGCAATGGATTCCTGTGGAGAGGTCCTGATGCAAGGTATGAAGGATGATGAAGATGCTCTAAGGATGCAGTGGATATATTGTGGTCGACAGATGTCTTCCTGGAGGGATTCCAAAGTCTATGAAGATGGTGAGGGGTCCTGGTTGCAAGGTTGACAAAGTCCTCTCCAGTCTGACCGAAGTCCAGTCACCACTGGAATACCAATCAGCCATTGTTGCAGTCACAGGCCAATCCTTCCTGAGTTGATAACTTGACTTCTGAGGGTCCCAGCAACCCTCCGTCAGCACTCTCAGGCTCGGCAAACTTGTGTGCAACTCTCTGTTTGTTGGATCTTGGTCCTCGTGCTGCATGGTAGCAGTGGTAGCGGCTAGAAGACTTTGGGCTATCAACTTGCCCCATCAGGCTTCTTCAGCTATTGTGTTCCTGTGCTGTGAACAGAACAAGAGGCCAGTCAGTTGGCCCTTGGAGTTCTCTTGGTTTGACTGGGCTCATGGAGCTGTCTTCTCTTAACCCCTTCGACGCTCATGACGAGCTGGGCTCGTCATGAGGTAGCCTCCTCGCACGCTCATGACGAGCCCAGCTCGTCATGTAAAGTGCGAATCCGCAAAATCCAGCGTACGGGGGAAATCATGCCGCACGCATGCGGTTAAGAAGGACACAGCAGACACAGTCCCTCTCTTTGCTAGACACCAGGTGCAGCAGGCGCAGTACTCTTCCGGGCAGCCTCTCTTTGCTGGTCCCTCAGTGCAGCAGGAAGTCCTCTAATCCTTCTTCCACATCGGTCCAGATCTGAGGTGTGGGTGCCAGGGGTGTCCCCTTTATGCTCGCTGATTGCCCTCAGGGCAGGATGCAGTAGGCAGCCAATTAGGCTACAAGGTTTCCTCCAACCTGGTGACCACTTCCTGGGGACTGCACCAATTTGCTCCACTCCAAGTTGGTGAGACCCCTCTCTCTGTGTTCAGACCTCCCTAGCCAACCCCTGGGGGTGTGGCTGCCTCAGGGCTACATGTCCCTGGGGAAAACAATTTGCCAACTGGTTTACCCTCTCTGCTTCCTGTGGCAGCCTGCCTACCTCAACAATGGGAAAGCCCTACCCTGGTGCTACACATCTGCTCATCAAACCTGGCTTCACCTTTGAAGCCTGCCTTTTGGTGTTAACATCCAAGCGTGTTCCTGAAGGAGGGAGATGACACCTCCCTGACCTGATATTCCCCATTGTTCTCCTTCTTGAGAGTCATTGGCACGTCCCTCCATGAGAGCAGAAAACTGCCTATGAAGCAGGCTACATGTGCGTTGTGGAAGGCACAGTAGTTTTAATGGCAATAAAGTGGCAGCTTTGCTAAAAAGCAGCACATGGCAACAAGTTACATTAATTTTAACTTGAGATCCAAGTCGGGCCTAATGAAATGAGCTGTTTGATACCTTGAAGGGTCGACTTTAGTCGCACCGTTCAGTAGTTAGCACAGCTGAGAGATCAGCGTGTAACCCTGTACTTGCCAATTGGGTGACCAAGTCAATTCAATCAGTCTTTATTCGATCATAAACAATCATAAAAGACAAATATATACAGCAAAATAAAAAAATCAAGAAATGACTTTTTAAAACACAATTAAAGTGTCACAAGATAAAATTCAATAAAATTCAATTAAATCGTATCAGACTGATAATACATGTCCTTTTGTCTTAAGACTAGATAAGAATCCCTAGAAGGAAAGGAATACCATAATTACGCAGGTTTAGGTTAAAAAAAAAGTTCGCAATCTTATAAGCAGGTTAGATTAGAAGAGACTTAAAACACCATAGCTCATTGAAATCACTTACATACTTACATAATTAAATAGTGCCCTGCATCCTATTCCTTCTAAGGGCCCACGTCCAGCTCCAAAATGTTGCCATAGCAATAACTATGACTTCACTGGTGTCAGTTTTTAGAATACGCAAGAATGGCAAGATCTTGTTCCTATTTTAGCACAAACTGGCTTTAGCCATTTGTGGCGAGGGTCTTATATGCAGGGCAAACAAAAAGCATATGCGGCAAGGTCTCTTCTTCACATGAACACGAGTGGCAATTTTGTGTCTTGAGCATTCCCCCACTTTTTTGTGAATGATTTTATGGGGAGAGTGCCCACTCTAAATTGGTGATAGAGCTACCTATCACCAGGACTGGTAATGGTATCCCAGTAGGCCTCCTGTTCAATTTTGTGACCCAGAAAGAGTCCTGTTAAGGAATCCACATTCCCCTGAGAAAGAGATTTCAGACAGACCATAACCCTAGATAAGGCTTTAAATTCTGATTTTGAGGGGAAAGAGTTCCCTTCTGGGTCCAACCACAAGTTTTTCCACAGTCAAAACTGCAGTTTTGCATGTTTTGCTGTCAGGAAGTGCAAAGTAGATGTCCTGCCTGTGTCATTTGTTGCACCCTGCCTTTAGGGCGGGCCCTGCCAGAGGGACAATTTGCACAAATGTGATTTGGAAGTGGTGGGCTATCAATGCATGATTTGTCTACCAGTCTGCAGTGGCAGACTTGTTTTACTTGGGAGACCTCCAGGGTGGCACAATTAGAGCTGCAAGCCCTGGGGCACCTTCTAACGTATATGCCCGGTGAGTACCAGGGTCTTATAGGTAAGTTAGCCATTTCCAATTGGGCATATCGAATTCGAAACACACTTTAGGATCAGGGCACTGGCAATGAGGTCTGGTTGGCAGGCCTTGGTGCATTTTGAGTGTACAACCCATCAGCATCAGTTGAAAAGCTAAGGGGTGACCATACAAAGAAGCATTTCCCTAAAATGTGCCTTCCGCTCCTTGTGTTTTCCCGTTACAAAAAGCATAGCCTCCTTACCATCCTTTTGATAAGCCAACTTCTATCCTTCCACTACTCATATCTAAGGAACTACTTTTTTTCTTTTTGTTTGATCACTCCATGAGAATGTATGTTTTCAAGATCGCTCCCTCGTGTGTTGCTTCCTCTCATCAAAATCCCCATAACCTCTGCCCTGAACGCTCCATGTTGCTCTCTCTCCTAACTTGCTTTTACTTTCATGTGCTGCTTTTAATACCACCCATCCACCAAACCCACATACTCCTTCGTGCTTGCTCCCCTTCCCACCATGTCCAGTGTTTCCTCCTACTTGGCTTTTTTTATTTTATTTATTCTTCCCTCCATCTGTAGCTCCTCCTGCTCTCTGATACTCTCCTGGCCACTCTCCATTTTTTCTTTCCTATCTGCTCCTTCCTTGTCTCCCCCTCCACCTCTCATGGTCAAATGATGGTTTGGAAGGGCCGGCAGGAGTCCTTCGCTTCATGGTCTCGCCACTTTTGAAAAAGGGCTTTCGTGCATACATAAAAGAGATTGTTTATCTACCACTCCACGTGGTGTCCACCATCTGGGATTGGTAACTAAAACAACAAAAATGAAGCTCATGCCAATCAGTAGATGCGTCCATGCATGATGACTACTGCATACCCCTGTTTAATGGCACAGCTACAGCAGTACGATGAAGTGAATTTGCTTTCTTTTTTTAGCCAATGCTGCACTCCCACTACATCAGCAAAAAGCACTTCACTTGTAAACAATGCTATGCAGTATTGCCATAAAGCATAAGCAAAGACCATTTGCTTGTTTTAGATGTCATGCGTGTAGTTGTAGCATGTAAAACTGTTTTCAGTGGTGCTAGAGAGGACTATGTTTAGGTTAAACCGTCACATAAAAGCTGCAAGTGAAGAATAAAATCAAATTAAATGTATTTGTGAGTGAGTGCAGAAAACGAAAACATCACTACTTTATACAGTATTTCAAAAGTGTAAGTTAAATGTTAGATTAGTCTTTCTCAAAATGTAGTTAACGGTGTTGCATATCCTAATGTTAGGATGGCCGCAGATAATAAGTCCTTTGTTTAGTATGTGATGGTTTTGTTTCTAGATGCTCGATGGATATGAATAATGATCTATCAGAAGCCTCTAGGACACAGAGGGGCTGATTTAATATTTGGAAGACGGATTATACTGCATCAAGGTGATGGAGTAAACTACTTTGTCACACTGACGGAGCGCCCACCTGCCAAATTTAGAAATGTCCTTCAGCCTGACAGACATTTCTATCATTCACAGGAACTGCTGTCAAGGTAGTTGCTTTGAATGCATTGGAACTTTGCCATATGACTCCGTCAAACATGACGGAGCTGTACGGTAAAGTTTAAAAACTTTTTTTATTTTCTTAAACAAAACCTCAAAGTGGATTTTTGTTTTTGAAAGTTAAAAAAAAAAACAATGGAGTCTCTCATGGGAAGGTGTGGCATTGTTTGTGTTTTACTGCCAGAGTTTTTCTGGCGGTGATGGGCAGTAAAAAATGGCTATATGTACAGCTATCTAAAGTGGGCATTTGGACATATAGCCATATCCCCAACAGCCCTTACTCCATCTGAAAATGTTGGCTATGACGGAGCTGGAGTAGTATCTGCCATTGCCAAACTATGGTCTGCCCTCATATAAATATATCAGGTGGACAGATATTGGCTGTAAGGATACTCTGTGCAATTGCTACGGTGTATCCTTCCCACCAATATATACATTGGGCTGAAAGTGTCTGTTGGGCATTATTTTGCGCAGCCGCAAGGACCTTAGTTGGTTTGCCATTATGCACCATGAAGAGCATACTAAAGAAAAAAGTAACTAAAATATAGCCGAGCTCAGGTGACTTGCCGGTAAGGCCCAATCCTCAAGCGCTGCTATGAAGAATGCAATTACAGCATTACTCAAGAAAGTTTACGATTTGGCACTTGGCCTACTTGCATGAGGTATCTAGTACTGATGAGGGTATGCAGTATTCCAGAAATGTTAGTCTACAAATTCATGCTCTAGCCTGCAAATGATCTTTTCACTGGTAGCTGGTTAAGCAAATATACCATGTCCACAATTGAAATGAAGGACAAGCAGGGAGTGAAACTGGTGAAGTGACACTGCTTCACCACCTCAAAGATGGATATAAGCATTTACCTCATTCTTATGGAGAGTTTTGTGGCTTTTTCCTTCACATATTTAATTTACCACATGTCCGACCTTTTACCTTCAGATTTTGTTGATGAGGCCAAGGAATGTTAGAAAAAAACAATCACAAACCATTCTGGCTTCCTGCCAAAACCTTTTACGTGCTAAGGAACTTAAATTATGGCGAAACGTGTATAGCCAAAGAACTAAAAGAAGAGGAGTCGAGGACTTATAGGGTCAGTCTAATATACTGTACATTCCTGAAATAAGTTTCCCAAATCTTTCACTCTGACAAAATTCAAAACTGTAAGCTACATATAATGCACAAAACATTTCCTGCCCAGTGCTCACAGGACCTACGCACGTAGCTGAACGTCAGTTCTTGAACAGGCACATGACTGGTTCGCAGACATATTTGCAGAAATACATTTTGTGGGATGAGAAATGCCCGGTCTCTGTGGGAACGAATATCCATCTTCAATTCTAACCAGTTTAAGGGCCTATTCGTCTCGGAGGAAAACCTTTGAAAAAAACAGAAGCTGCTATTCTGAGCATTTCATCACTCAATTCGGGAAAATGATACTGCTTTATTTTTAGAGCAAAGATGAAGAATGTTATCTGGTTGTTTAACTGCAGCTCTTGAAGGATAAAAAAAGACATCGTAGCTTTCCTGTTTTTAAATATAGAGTCAACTTTATTTTGAAAAATCTAACTTAAATTAGAGGTGCAAACAACAGAAAAAGATGTGAAACTGCAAACAATGTAATAGCAAACCATGCCATAATCTGAGAACAAGTGGCTGCCCTCACTTACTGATAATTCTGGGTGAGCAACAACCACATGCCAGTTGCTGTGAAACCCGAGGAACATTGAAACATTCTGTCTAACTGTTCGGAGAGATAACTGAAAAAGTGCAGCTGCTTTTAACTTAGGGAGGGAACAGAGAGCAGAAACCGAAGCCACCAGGGATCTGCTGGAGAGGAAATGTCAGCTGCCAGGCTCGTGGAAGAAATGTAACGCTGAGCCATTCGCTGCCTGAGTGAAAGAACTTGGTCGCTCTCCCACGTCGTGAGATACCAGTTAATATGTTCTCACAATAGCTATATAAAATGTTACGAGGTGGCATGAAGGGGGTTGTACGACAGCTGGTAAATCGTACCTCAACAGGACTTTTCTCACTTTTAACGATGCAAAGGAGTGTTTTTAAGTGCTAGATCGCCATTTCTTACAATACGCAAACATATCTAGCACAACACGCGAAATATGGACCGCATCCCTGGATGAGCCAGAGGAGACACAGACCATGGCACTGCTGCTTGACCAAGGCTCCTATTGGGGGCTAGTCTACCCCATATATAAGACTCTGAAGGTGGATTGTAGGATTGATGTATCAAAAATGCAAGACAGATGGCTTGCTGATTTATCGTCGCCGCTCACGGAGGGCGAGTGGAAACGGGCATTCTCACAAGTCCGGGAGGTGGCTAGCCACACACTCTTAAAGTTCACCCAGATCTTCTATTTACATTGCATACATCTTAACACCCCAGAGATTGTCACGGTTTGATGCAATGCGCCTTTCGGCGTGCCCCCAGTGTGGTATTTGACCTGTGAGATTGCATTGTGCTAGCCCTCAGACATAATGGTGGGTGGAGCTATGCGTACTGCGAGAGGTCACAGGCGTGGGTTTTGAGGCGTCGGTCAAACATTGTCTCTTAATTGTGCTCCCGATACCCAAGTCAGGTGCTGGTATGACATATACCTTTGCTATCCTGGGACTTGTAGTGGCTGAATGCTGCATTGCCACACACTGGATCCATCCTATACCCCCCTGGCTAGATAAGTGGAGGGCAGACTTGTGTGAGTGGGGCGTGGCTGAGGAGTGTGACTGCACTCAGTCCACACTGATGGGAATATGGCGCACGACCTGGAGATGTGGGGAACTATGTAGGAGGGCCTGCTGATGGATGGTGGAGCAAGCAAATAGGATTTGGTATCTTCACAGACAGTGGTCCTTGATGCTTCTGCGATGATCTCGGAGGATGATACCCTAACTGGCTGAATGAGTTTGTGTGTGGTGTCTGGCAGCATGAGGTACATTGGTAGGAATGTTAGAGACTGAGCAGACTGCGGGGCAGGTCTTGCCCTGGAGGGTAGGCCTGGGGGTTGGACACAGGACGGTTCCACACATTCTCTGTAACTGCCATATCAAAAACGGTAAATACGCCGCACTCTGCAGATTGGGGCACTCTTGATTGATAGGCACTCTTGATTGATAGGCACTCTTGATTGATACAACACACACGTATTTGACTCCCTTCCCCTGCTCAGATGAGATGGTACTCTGCCCCTTGGGAGATTGGTGGGCTTCATACACACACAAAATGGTTCCTTAACTGCTGCTTGAGGATTCTTTTAGGTAATACTGCCCGATTGCCTGTCACTGCCAAGTTATTATTATAGTTTTAATTGCAATTTTGTTTTTGCGCATGATTAATATCTATGGCAATTGTCTTATGTGTCAAACATGATGATGTATGCTCAGCAATGACGCTTTGGAGCAGAGTACATGGGTGAACATTGAGGCCACGGTGATATCCTGTTCTACTTACCTGATATGCAAGGTAACCTACGCTTCATTTTCATTGCTTTGCGACCCAAAGGGACAACATTATTGTGATATCTGTGTGATATTGAATAAAAAAGACAAGTTGCAAAAGAAAAAAAAAAAAATATATATATATATATATATATATAAAATGTTACAAGACAAGTGGGCAGAAATGTATACCCAGTAGGGCTACTGCTAATTTCTCACAATAATTGTATATAATGTAAAACATTGCAAATGTGACATAATTTTGGAGGTGCTGCGTGTGAGGGAGCTTGCTTGGAGGCATGAATGAAACGAAAAGACCCATCATTATTTTTGTGTAGCTTATTTTGCACAGCAAAAGCCACTTTTTTAACACATTGTGGGCGGGCCGTCAAAAAATCTAAGTGACTTTCAGGGGTGATGACATTGGGAGTAAGTGGGTGTCAGTGGATTACGCTTCAAGATTTTTTGACAGAAATTGATGCTTGTGTTACATTTTGTTTGTATTCAATCGCATATTTAATATGCTAAAAAATGATTTGATGCTCAGTTTTCCCTTATAACGGCATCTTTTGCAAACTCCACTGTAAAAGCTACTGGGTATTAGAGACAGTGTGAAGTGATAAGGCCTGAGTCCTTGCTTGGAGAGCCTTACACATACCTGGGCATTCCTTCTAGTTAATTCAGAGGGTTGACAGACCACTGGGCACCTGAGTCTAAAGACCGCAGAGTGAGACATAATTGAAGGAATACCTTCTCAAGCAGTGTTTGGATATATGGAATCCCCAGTAACTCAACCAACAGTCTCTGAAAACTGAACATTATATGGAAATTCTTTGCATAGGGAGGCCGCCCTTTTACAAACCCTAAACAATGACTGTTGACTGCACGTAGCTGAGGCCATTAGTTTGAGGTAACAACAGATCACCAACCTAAAACGTCTTTTGCAAAGAATAGAACAAAACCCCCTCGAGGTTTATCTCAGTCTGTTTTTCCATTATTCTGGAAATCTATTCAAGAGAAAGCGTAATTAATATTAACTTTCTCAAGGTGAAATAGGTCTTCTCTGAGGTCTTACAGTGACAGCGTACTTCTACTGTATTTTAATTGCTAGGACAACACATAACAATCAGCAAGAGAACAAGTTAATGAGAAAATGCCACATATCAATCCAAAAAGAAAACGTAGCTGACAGGGTGTGCTACAAAAAATGTCCATATTATTTATGTTGTTATTATGGTGATATGATGTGTAGATGCACACATATGTACATATCTTTGGTTTGTGTAAAATGATGAAGGGTATATCTTGACTGATGCAATTAAATATTGTTCTTTGTTAATTAAACAATATCATGTTCTCTAATGGCACAGTGTGGGTACCTTGGGTAGTTTTGCTATTCATGGAACTTGTGGTTCTGGATATATTATGGAAATAGTAACACCACAGTTAAAAAAACAAAATAAAAGCTGGGCTGGTGACTGGCTCACAGCAGTCATGGATAGAGGTGAGACTCTGCAGATGGGACCAATTGGAAGATAGAAAGGTGCACAGCACAAGTACATGCCTAAATTGTCTTTTGCCTTGTCATGTTATTTTGTTTTTGTAAAGACGGTGCATGCATGCTACAGCATGACCTGTTGTCATTACTTCTAATTCGCAATTGCTTTATGTAGAAAGCAAATGTGACACAAGTGAATACTGACCTTTCCTGTAAATTGTATTAATGCTGGTAACATTGTTTTGTAGTTTGTCAGCGTCATTCGCTGCAAAATGACACACAGATTTATGGTGAACATGCACCACTTTCTAATTTACTCCCAAACAATGCCGAAAAGAATATTTGAGTGTTGACCTGAAATATGTGATATTCAGTTTAGAATGGGATGTTTCTACAGCTGCTTGAGTGCAGTCAGACATTGGGGTGGAGTGGACACCATGGTGCCTTGGGACACTCACTGGAGCAAAGAATAGAAGGAGCACCATGACACTGAGTAAATCTGTTCCAAATGGTCAGAGGACAGCAGTGGCGTGGAAGCAGAGATCAGCAAGGGTTTGAGCAGGGCCGGACTGGCTACCGGGCAGTTGTGTGTGCTGCCGAGCTGGGGGCTGATTTCATTGATGGGGACCTGTGTGTGCAAAACGAAATTCGTTTTGCTTTTTTTATTTCATAGCGCACGCAGGTCCCCATCAACGTAATAAGCCCCCACCACAGCGAAATTAGCCCCCAGCTTGGCAGCACACAGAAACGCCCGGTAGCCAGTCCAGCCCTGGTTTTGAATAAGGTGTGACTCAGTAGGTTAAAGGCTGCAGACCGGGGTGAGGGAGATAAGGCTAGAAGTTATTAGAAAGTGACTTACTGCACAGACAACTTTAGAGAGATGTGTGGGGTGCCACCACCACCTACTGGCTAATGAATTCTACAAAAGTGGTAATTCACTAACAGCCACTCATGGGAACACGTTTTGGACCTGATGAAGAACATAAGAAGGACTGGCACTGCTTTTTGAGACCTGTATGGAGACCTGAAGAGCTGGACCTGCTCCCACTTATGCCCCGGACTAAGAAATTGACAACAAGAGTCTGTTGGCTGACCTACTGAATGGCTATAGGGAAACAGAAAGCTGCAAGAGGCCTTTGTCCAAAAATGACCAGCTGACCAGAAGCCACAGGACCTGAACTGGCGCTGCTCGTGGCCTCTCCAGGAGTGATTACTGGCCCCTAAGTGCTACTTCTAAAGGCATGGAAGACTTAGAAGTCCCCTGGAGGTGCTTCTACAGAAACTCTGAACATCTGTAAATTTAAATATGTCTGTACTCCCAAGATCTTTGGAGTGTCAGGAGGACCTCGTGACAACAATGTCCAAGTTTAAAGGGACTTTGCCGGAACAGTTTCAGGCGTGCTCTGCTGGAGGATTGTGAGCTCTATAAAACGCCATAGAAAGATGAAGTCAGAAGGTAGAATTATTGACCACATGAAAGCACTGAGGGCCATATGTAACAACATCCTGATTTGCGATTCTCAAATAGCGATTTTTTAGAAATCGCTATTTGAGAATTGCAAATAGGGATGTATGTAAAAAATGGCAATTTTCTAGAGATTTCTTAATAATCCTTAATTGCGATTAGCAAATTGCGAATCGCAATTAAGGAATACCTTCCCATTCATTCCTATGGGCCAGGAGGCCCATAGGAATGAATGGGAAGTTATTCTCAATTTGCGATTCGCAATTTGAGAATCGCAAATTGAGAATAATTTCATGGGTGCAGGGGTGTCAAAAGGACACCCTGATACACCCCTGAAATAAGCTTGGGTGCACATGTGGCGCACATACATGCCCTGGGGGCATGTATGTGCTTCACATTATACTTGGAAAAATGCAAAAAAGTGAATTTTTCAAAGAAATCGTAAATTACCACCAACTTGAAGTTGGTGGTAAATTGCGATTACTTAAGGCCAAATTGCAACTTTTTTGGTGCTTCTTACATTGGATTTAAGCAATGGCAAATTTTGTGATTCTTTAAATGCAATAGCAAAATAAGGAATCGCAAATTTTGCGATTCATTATTTTGCCTTAATATATACCATTTGGCAAAATTGCAAACGCCAAAATTCTGAGAATTTCGGCGTTGGCGAATGCAATTTTTCTTGATACATATGGCCCTAAATATTTTGTGCTGATGCAAAGACTTGGGCAGCTGCAAGATTTGAATTTCATTTTCTTGGCAGTTGTTTAAAGCATTCTATGTTCTTCAACAGTGCCAAGACGTTTCAGCGCACATGTGCTTATAAAAAAAATATAACATACCATTTTGAATGGTTGACTAGAAAATTAGAGACTCAAGAATCAAATGTCTAACTGAATATTTCATTTGTCAACAATTAGTATATTTCTCTTCCAACTTGGGTCTTGCGTCAATAAACAAAGACAATGATAAAGTCTAAACTGTTGGGGTCACCAAAAAACATGTTTGTCAGAGAAAAGGCCGTTTGCTGCAAAATTAAGTTTCAACATCTCACTTACTCACGTTGAGAGCCACCCTTTATAGTTTAGTCCAAGTGCAAACAACAGGCTCTTATTTAATCAATGTTAAATTGGGAATATTTGCAATTTAACATGCGGCTAATGGAAAGTAAATTTGCCAATGTAGGTTCTGAAGATTTGAAATAAATGTGCATGAATGATTTCAGTACTCATTAAACACGAAGAAGAGTAACTTCACCGAGAAAGGGTTTGTAAAGCATAGTACATGTACAGTGTCTCTGATTATTATATTACGTCCGACTGATCCTCAACGACCCCCGCCGCAAGCACATCACCCCCCACCTAGGAGACCTGCACTGGCTCCCCGTCAACAAGAGGATCACCTTCAAGCTCCTCACCCACGCACACAAAGCACTCCACAACACCGTACCAGCCTACCTGAACAGCAGACTCAACTTCTACACCCCTGCCCGCCAACTCTGCTCCTCCAGCCTCGCCCTTGCCGCCGTCCCGTGCATCCAACGCACAACCTCCGGCGGAAGATCCTTCGCCTTCCTCGCTGCCAAAACCTGGAACAACCTCCCCCCTATCTGCGACAGACCCAGGACCTGCTCACCTTCAGAAGGCTCCTCAATACCTGGCTCTTCGAACAGTAGCAGCACACCTCCTCCACCCCCCTCAGTGCCTTGAGACCCTCACGGGTAAGTAGCGTGCTTTACAAATGCCTGATTGATTGATTGATTGATGCCGAGAGAAAATGTTGCCAAGACTGTGTATTATAAAGTAAACCAGGAGGAAAAATTTACATCTTCTATATATTGCAGAGCAAAATACACCTCTCCAACTACCATGGTATTGCATTGAGGGCCATTGAAAACAGTAACTAATTTAATAAAAGTAAGAAGTAATGATTGGTCACAGCACTATGTAAAATGTATTTGTCAGAATATGAAGGAATTTTCCTTGAAGTATGCCGATATCTTTGTGCCATATGCTACTCTGGCAAAACTGTGACTAATGGCTATTTGCTAACTGATGTAGTGGAATGTGTGGCACACATATTGTTTCTTACAGATATATGAGAAATGGGTCGACCCAACAGTAACAAACAGAAATGTTGACTTTCCTAAAAACAGGGTGTACCTAATGTACCCGAGACTTGGACACCTCTCATCCTTCCCTGCTGTCTATGATAAAACATAACATTTGTGTCTCTGGTGGAACCCTTTTTGATAATATTGGAGCACTCCAAACATATTTACAGCATCCAGCATCCATACTCTATACTTTCCTGTACATTCCTGATTGGTGCTTTTAGAAGCCTGGTGAATATATAAACTGGAACCCTTTATTGCCTTATAACATGCTGGGGCTTTAAAGGCCAATTAATTTCTACTAGATATTGAGCTACACACAAGTTCTAAGATGTCTTTCTTGGTACTACAGAAAAGTTGAAACATCTTTCGCAGTGTCTTCCAAAGGAAAGGCGACACCTTCGTACATGTATGCTGGCTTAGCCACCTCAGACTCAAAACCTCAGTGTCTAGAGGTAGAAGGATTTGTCCCTCACCTGCCAACCTAGACTTCTGCATTATAGAAAAGTATGGATATCTATGAGGGTCATATTTCCGGTTGTGTTAAAGCCAAACTATTGAATATAATAAGATGCATGTCTTCTTACCATAGTCAAGGGCTACTTCATGGTGTCTCCTGATTAAATTGATGAGCCTCCTGTACAAGTTTTCTAACACTATTATGCAGTATTTATTTGAGAGCTTTATGTGTCAACCCTGCTTGCGTAGGGCAATTCAGATCTTGAACGACTTAGCCGTACCAAAAGAGAGTTCCATCCCATAGGAACAGGAAGAAAAGTGTCTCTTAGAAAATCCCAAGTGTTATCCTTACCATATTGTATTGTAGTAATCAATCAGTGGATCAACTGTGGTCAAAATCAAAGGTAGAGACAGATTAAGTTTGGCAAGTTTTAATAACAAAGTAGCTCTTACGAGGACTCGTTCATGCATTGTAAATGTACTTAGACACACTTCCTAGAAATGTATTTCTGAAGCCCAAGGTGCCACATTTCCAAAATACAGCATGTCAAGTTGCAACTATAGGTGGGAATCATTGGGAGTTCAGCTGGTGAAAATGATAGGGAAACAAAACATTAACCCATTAGCTGCTGCCGTCAGCCAACGGCCGTCGCGAGCACTACCTCGATAGTGCTGCGCACGTCCGTTGGCCGACGCAGCCCCGCCCGCGCAATAGAACGCCCGCAGCGCGGTGGATTTTGCACCACGCTAAACGGGTTAAGGGTGCCATTCAGAGTTTGATGAGGGAGGAGATCCACCCTAAATGGATGGTTCTCCTGCCATGGTAAATTTGGGGTTCCTCTGGTCTCTGTAAAGTTGGGAATGGGCTGATCTACCACACGTAGACCCACTGCTGGCTCTATTGGTGGTCAATTAAAGGTCAGAGATCCGTCCTCCACTGGGCAGCATCCTTTCATGCACCAGGATGTCTATCTATTTCACCCAGTCCTCCCAATGCATGCTTTGTCTGCCTGGGTCCGCCTGTGAGAGATGGTTATTGTGGAAGGGGAACAAACAATTACCCCCAAGCACAATGGCAAACCTGCCTGCAAGTAAGGGCCTTTAATGTTTTTGCATTTCGGAAGTAATTTCTTATTTTTGGGAGGAAGGGATAATTTACTGAAAAGCAAAAATGAATGTGATGACCCACTCAGCATTCAGATGTGACTAAATTGTTCCTCTTCACCACAGATTCAATTTCATCCTGAAGATCTCTGCCAGGGAGGAGGGGAATCTCTTCAAATGACAGATGCTTCTGCACTTGGAGCAGTGAGAGCCTCCTCTTAATGATTGGGCTGCCTGCCAAACATTAAATGACTCCTTATTTTTTTATGTACCTGATCCACATCTAATACTCAAACTCAGTACAGTGCGTGCATCTCTCTTTTCTGTTCTGCACAATCCAATGTAAGAAACTAACAGCCTTATTCATCAACGGGCCGTTTTGCGAGCCCCTAATAGCGATTCATAGCGAATCGCTATTAAGGACTTGCAAAACGGTTTGAATGTAGGAATTGCTAAATAAATAGCGATTCCTACACATTCCTTATTTGCGAGTAGCAAATTGCTAATCGCAAATAAGGAATAACTCCCCATTCATTCCTATGGGCCAAAAGGCCCATAGGAATGAATGGGGAGTATTCCTTATTTGCGATTAGCAATTTGCTACTCGCAAATAAGATAGCGATTTAAAGGGTGCCAGGGGTGTCCAAAGGACACCCTGTAGCACCCCTTAAATGCAAATTGAAACTGGTGTTGCGCACACACATGTCCAAAGGACATGTGTGTGTGCAACATGCAACTTAGAAAAATGCTTTTAAAAGCATTTTTCTAAGTTTTTGCTATTTACCGAGAGGTCTGACCTCTCGGTAAATAGCGGCCCGAAATTGCGAATTAGCAATTTAAAAATGGCTGATGAATTGCATTTAAGGAATCTCAAATAGAGATTCCTTAAATGTAATTCCTCGCAATTTAGCGAATTAGCAATTACCGATTTTTGCATTTGGGATGATGAATCCCAAATGCAAAAATTGCGCTCGCAATGGGCCAGATTCTCAGAATCTGGCCCTTTGCGAGCGCAATTCGGCTTGATGAATCAGGCTGTAACAGCCTTATTCATCAACGGGCCGTTTTGCGAGCCCCTAATAGCGATTCATAGCGAATCGCTATTAAGGACTTGCAAAACGGTATTCATGTAGGAATTGCTAAATAAATAGCGATTCCTACACATTCCTTATTTGCGAGTAGCAAATTGCTAATCGCAAATAAGGAATAACTCCCCATTCATTTCTATGGGCCAAAAGGCCCATAGGAATGAATGGGGAGTATTCCTTATTTGCGATTAGCAATTTGCTACTCGCAAATAAGATAGCGATTTAAAGGGTGCCAGGGGTGTCCAAAGGACACCCTGTAGCACCCCTTAAATGCAAATTGAAACTGGTGTTGCGCACACACATGTCCAAAGGACATGTGTGTGTGCAACATGCAACTTAGAAAAATGCTTTTAAAAGCATTTTCCTAAGTTTTTGCTATTTACCGAGAGGTCTGACCTCTCGGTAAATAGCGGCACGAAATTGCGAATTAGCAATTTTAAAATGGTTGATGAATTGCATTTAAGGAATCTCAAATAGAGATTCCTTAAATGTAATTCCTCGCAATTTAGCAAATTAGCAATTACCGATTTTTGCATTTGGGATGATGAATCCCAAATGCAAAAATTGCGCTCGCAATGGGCCAGATTCTCAGAATCTGGCCCTTTGCGAGCGCAATTCGGCTTGATGAATCAGGCTGCTAGTCTTTGGTTTAAGCCTAAACACGATAACAAACAAAGCACTCCCAGGAGCAGGTGTTCTTAGATCCACCTGCCTCACATATCTGTGAGGCTTTCAGCATTTTGCGACCACCTGAAAAGTCCTGTAAAAACAGAAATAGAGGCCTGCATTTGACCGCAGACCTTTGTCCACACATTCGCATTCCATGCATGTCAATATTTTATTTAAGAAGCAGTCCCAATCTTGTTAAGAGACAGAGTATGCTTTTTAAAAACAAGCTGGCATAAATTAAATGACCTCGGAGGGGGCTTTAACTAGTTCCCTTCGGCCACTATATCCTCCCAAAAGGATGCCCACTCCTATTCACATGGTGGAAGCTGTCCCTTAGGAGCAGCTTTTACATAGCATATGGATTACTATCTAATGTTGCCAACATCACTAGTTTATGACCAAAACTGCAGTTGCAAAGTAATTGAGTCAGTGACTTGCAACGAGGAAGGGGCATGCCTTCCTCCTCTTTGTGATACAAAATAAGTCACGAAAAGTACTTTAAGAGTCAAAAAGACATTTCTGGCTCACAAAATACCTTTAGTACATTTGGATTAGTGCTTTTGCAGTCTCATGGATGTATGACTTTGTGAACTGCGGGATCTGTGACCACAACAGCACTTCATACATTTCAAAGCACTGAACGTTTCGAAGCACTGAACATTTTATTTATTTTTATTTTTTACAGGGATAGCCAAGAATGGATAATAGTCGTTTAAACATTGTAGTATATATAGCTAGCCCCTAATGTTTTGTTTTTTTAGAGCGAAAAAGATGTAAGAGGGAAAGGACAGAGAAAAATAGTGGTGGAACAGAAGAAGAATAGGACAGGCATGGAGAGAGATACAGTCTCTATACATAACAATGGCATCAGCTATAAATATTGCATTACATCAGACCCACTTCCAGGCTGTCTGAGCCCTCGCGCAGACCCGCCCGTGTTATGTTAGGGAGCAAGATTATGGGGGTTCCTATGAGTCTAGGTAGGTGTCCAGGGCTTCCCACATCCCTCTCGGGGACACTTTCCAGGGTGAGCACTAAATCGCAATATTGTCTGCTCCTCTGAGATGCGTGACCAAGTTGCTCCAAACATTGTAGCAAGTTTTGCTTGAGTCTTTTCAGTTGGTTAGGACCATTTTCACAGCTGCTGTCAGTAGAAGGTCCATTAGGTCCTTATCTTGTTCAGTTCTCAAGTTTGTGCGCATGAACGCCGAGTGAGGGTGGAGAATTCCCTTGCTAGATTACACTTAATGAGTTCATTCTCAAAAATATAAAACAAAGTTTAATTACAAAAGCGGAATGCCTGAATATTTTATGGAAGTTATGTGGTCATAATTGACATCTCAAACATTTCACACTTTCTGAAGCACTTCTAAGGCATTTATTACGAGTGCCCCAGAGCATTTGCTACTATTGTTGGACCCTATGAAATTGGCTACCCCTGGCTTTGGAATTCACCAGGTGTGATAAACTGCGCTAATTAAGAGTTTGAGCCTCCAAAGCGGTATAACAAGTGGATGTTGGTGATTTCCTGATAACATGTTGCATGTCACTCAGAGGGGGAAATAGAAGTTGGGAAGTTTATCACACCACTTGTAATTGCAAACTCTGAACAAAAAGGTGCTGTATAAAGGCTGCAATTTTAAGAAGGCACTTGTAATCGAGGCCCAAGATGCAAATATTTTTGCATGCCTAACTCTTTTGGGCATGTAGACATTTTTGTACATTGTTCTGTAGTGGCCATATCACATTAAGTGAGCCTAGGGGGTGCTAAGTTGAAACTCAGTGTCTGTCACAGTTTTGAGCTGACTGGTGTCTTAAGTAGTTGATGAGCTGGAGCAAAACAATTTTACCACCCTAGACTGTGGTATATAGTTGTATTGTATTGTAATTGCATTTATAAAGCACTTACTACCCCTGACGAGGCGTCAAAGTGCTTTTTCAGCGAGTAGCATGCTGCTCCAGAACCCATAAAGGATTAGTGTTGAATTAGTATAGTGAGATATGAAAGAGTTGCATGATCCAGGAACTTTCAAGGCATATGCTGCTTTTGACTGAAAATATAGATAGCGTCACTGATTGGCATACTTAAAATCAATAACAGAACAGAAAAAATACACAAAGCAACGTAACAACACAACTAAAACGTAACAGGGTGCATCACAACAAAACAGTCAAAACTGAATGCAACACAAAACTAAATTACAACGCAATAAAATCTCATTGTAGTAAACAGCACAAAAACACCGCAGCACAAAAATCCGAACAGATCAACAACACAACTAAATGCAGACAACAAATATGCACAAAACATTTTGTCAAACATTGTCTCCTCCAACCTGCTATTAAAAACCGGTGTTAAAAGTGGTTTGAAGTAAGCACTGCCTTAACTTGCCACCAAGAACATGAAATAAAGGAGTCAAAAATATTTTGCTATCCGGCCCTATTGCTTAAACGTAATGTAAAAAATAATATAACGTCCTTCGCTCATTGATTATGTAGTTTAGTTGTAGGAAGTCAGCCCATAAGTTAACAATTCACTTTTCAAATAAGTTCAATATGGCTATTTTTCACATGAATCTTTACTGCTGCTAGAACTTCGTTTTTATCACATCTTGCAAATGTAAACTTGGAACGACTTACAAAACTGAGAGTATGTCCTTTTAGCTTTCCGCACAATTAAGCAATGGGAGCATATCGTCTTTCATGGGAAATTTATACACACCTCCAGGACTTAAAAGTGTTGAAAGTGTATCCTCCTAATTATCTATCAGAGTTGGAAGACAACCACACAAGCTGCACATCTTTTTTCTTTTTTTATTAAGTAGCACCACAATTTAAGACTACATTAAACATGTTAAAATGATCATACCGTTTAATAACTTTGTTGAATGTATTTTTAGTGTGTGCAAGTAAGGTTGAGGGTAAATATACCACTGATAATGAAAGCAATGAACTCCCAGAGAGCACACAAATGGCTGATTATCTATCTTGTTTTAATTTTAATGGCTGGATCATAAAACATGTTTGACTGATCCTATTTTATATCCTTTGGGTGAGTTAAGGCAGCACGTGGTGGAAATACCATTTATCACCATTTTATGAAAGAAGGCGCCTATAGGTGGTACTGTGTAACAAGAATGTGTCCATATTTCTTGTGTGGTATTTTGTTGTAGTAGTGAATTGCTCTGTGTTTTTCCTTTTTTGCTGCTTTGTTTTCGTACTGCAAATTGCACTGTGATATTGTGTTAAATAGTTATGGTTGTGTTAAATTCTTTTTTTTTACTGTTTTGTTGTGCCCTGTTATGTTTTCATTGTTTTATTCAGTGCTTAATTTGTAAAATATTAAGTCCGAGGGTTCTGACCAGGAGGCCACTGCAGGTTGCACCACCCTCCGCCCTTGTCATCGCTGCCAAAACAACTACGAACTATCTCTCTCGAATGTGAATGTGACAGTTCTGAATATTCCAGATCCCCAAAGCTAAAGGAATGGCTGGGGAGGCAGGTATGAGCAATTTTAATGTATATTGCATTCCTAAACAACCGTTGTTCTACTCATCTCTAAATTAGAAGAGCAGCGCCACCATGTGGTAGACTGTTCTAAGTATGGTGTTGATAAATAGGTACCGGTGTCGACACCGGAAACCAATTAAGTGCTGGTGCTGAGCACCTGAAAACTCTGGCTCAAATTAAGCACTGGTTTTATTGTGTTGCTTTGTGTATGGTATTGTGTTATGGTCCGTTCTATACTTGATTTGTGTCAATAAAAGCTGCTTCATTTTCACAAAAAAAGCAACACATGTTTAAAGCTTTGATAACAAGCAACCATTCACCACTGTCTAAGGGGGTAAAATAGCAGAGACACCAGTCAGCCCAAAATTGTTGCATAGACTGGGGACCGGATCACAAAACATTTTTGGCTGACTCTATTTCATGCACTTGATGGTAAATTAAGGATGTGCTTGGTGCAGACACCTTTTAAAACTATATTATGAAAGCAGGATTCCTGAGGTGGTAATGTGTGACAAGAATGTTTGTGGGCCTTTGTTGTGTGGCATTTTGTTGTGGTTGCGATGTTGTTTTGTTGTTATTTGTGCTACTCTGTTTTGTGCTGTATGTTTGTAGTGTGACATGTGTTATATAGTGATTTGGTGTTAGGTTTTGATAATTTATTATGGTGTGTACTAGTGTGTTTAAATGTGTTATGTTGGTTTTATATCTAATTGTGTAATGTCCTAATGTTTATTGTAAATATGTCAACAAATGCTAACCAATTTCTAGCCAGAATCTTCATATGGCTTTAACATTTCCATGACAAGGGATCATTTACAACTGTGTATGTTGTTAAAATAGCACTGCTCCAGCTCTACAACTATTTAAACGATAAAAGTAAGAGGAAAACTGCTGCAGCCTGTGGGCTATATCGGACAAACTGAGCATTGGTAGCACTAAGGTAAGCCAATGTCTCTGCCACTGTTTTAGGCTGACAGTTGTCTTAGATAGTTGAAGAACTACCATTTTACTTCCTTGAACAGTAGTAAATGAATCCCTCATAAAGATGTCTAAGCATTCTTTATTCTCCCCCCTGCCATTTTCAAAAACCTACACCCTTACACGCTAGCATAAATTGTAAGGGCATAAGTGGGGATATGAAAGCAGTGAGCTGAATGGGAAAGGTTGTTGAGTTCCATATTTCTAAAGATGTACTTGGTAATTGGCTACAGTATCTTGGATGCGTTCCTGCTTCTTTAGGAAGCCATTTAACATCCCATAGTGGTCTCACGGCCACAACTGGATCTAAATGACTCTTAATTAGATGATTCTGTACTAGACTGTTACCCAAAAATTCAGGACTGAGAGATCTTATGATAAGGTTTAATGTCATGGACTCGAGTCCACCTTTATCTTTAGTTGCTTTTAGAATTTTGTGGGTTAATCATGCATGCCTTTTTCTGTCAAACATATTCCAATAAAGATATTTGCAATGATTTGAATTGAATTTGAAATGTCAATCCTTACACGTGTAACAATCTTGGGACTATGACCATTTTAATTGCTCTTGAGCGCCTTATTATGGCAAGGATACATATGCCCTCTGCCATCAGTATAGTGCTAGTTTAACCATGGAGACTAGGGATATAAACATGGCCTTGTACATGCCACATGTGCAAAGTTATAAAGACTCAACTATATTTCAAAGATTTGTCACTCATTTGAAAAGGAAATGGGATCACTAAGTGTTCAATCTGTTCATCAGCTAGTTTTAGACTTTTCTAAACTGATCCTGTAGCTTGAGGCCTTACTGCATTGTTCTAAACAGTCTAATAACTCAAATTAAATCCTATGTGTTGGTCAGGTATATCGTCTGCAAAGAGCAAACTGGTATGAGTTGCCACCCCAAAATCCATACTTTTGATGCTGTCAGTCTGTCTAATAGAAAAATATAGATGTGGCATTGGGCATCCTGCCTGTTTCCATTCTCCTTTCTTATCTGTAAGGAATGTGGTTATTGTTTGAGGAGGCGGACGCCCTATTCAGGCAGCAACCACAATCCTTGTCAGATTTAACCACAAATTCATTACATTAATCTGTGCCTCACCCTCTGGTAGCTTGGCACAAAAAGCAGTCAGGTTGAGCTGAGATGCAAAGTGAAAAGTATTTATGCAGCACACAAACAGTAATAAAGTGGGAACACAACACAAGCAATTAGTAAACAAAATGATACCAGAACAATTAATGTTCAACCACTAGAACACAAAATATTCAATTACAAAGCTTTAGGTATAAAATAGCTCTTAGAAGCACAAAGTTCCAACTGTGGTTATTGGGTTGCACTGGACTGACGGGGTGAAGTCACATGTTTAGGCCGACCGTGATGTAGCATGGATCGGATGTAGGGATATGGTTAGTCCCGCTGAGTACTGTACCATATGTCTTTGATGTGAGGTGTTACATCACGCTGCATTGGTGCTGAGTGGGCTGCAATGTGGGATTTTGCATCTAGTAGCATTACGTCTGATAAGGCTGTCTCTCAGGAGCTGTGATGCAAGGTCCTGTGCAAAGTTGTGTCATTTCTAATGAGGCTGCCCATCGGGAGCTTTTATGGGCTGCGATACTGGGTCCTGCATCAAGTTGAGTTGGTTCTGTTGAATCCCACAAATAGGCAGGGAGAAGTACCTCTCCATCCATCATCTCCTTGTGTTTGCTTTGTTCGCCCTAAGTTGGCAGGGTATGCCCAGACGTGGGTCCCTTGCTTACTTTGCCACTGGATTCAAGCTAGCCTGGCCGATGAAGGGTGTTACCCAGAAACTGGCCCCCAGGATGCTTGTTTTCAGTTCAGGAAGACCTGGCTTGGTAGTTCGGGCTGGACTGTTCCCATGAGGCAAAGGGTCAAGACTGATTTGCATATAGCTGGGTCTGAACTGAGGTGGCGAAGTAAGCTAAAGAACGATGATGGATGCAACCCAGATCTGCACTCCGTCCATCATCTCCTTGTGTTTGCTCAGAAGTACCTCTAACCCCACTTCCAAGGACTCATGACCAGGAGTGCACCACTTCAGGGGTTAGGACTCACTCCAGCTGAGGCTAAGTGCAGGGTTCATGATGTCTGGATATTGTTATGTGCCTGTATCTCACAGTGGAGGCCAGCCACCTAACCCTTGGAGTCACTCTGGTAGTACTGGGTTGAAGCAGCAAGGCAGGCCTCCAATTGCAGGGTAGTCCTCTCCAGTGCAAGGTAGGCCTCAGACAGCAGGGTCCAAGAGTGTACTAAAGAGTCGTTCTGAAGGCTCACTATTTATACCTGGTGCCAGCCTTTGAAGAGGGGGGGACATCCTGGCTGCCCCCACATCTGATTGTTGAAAGTTCCTCTTTTTCCCGGCAAGGTTCCAAGAAGTATGGAGTGTCTGGTTCCTTTGTGTGTGCTGGGGGCAAGCCCTTTTTAAATGTAAGTGGGACAGGGAACAGTTCTGCCCCCAACCACCCTGACAGGATGGCCCATCCTGCCAACACCTAGTTCCCCTTTGTTTCACTGTCTGGGAGGAATAAATACAGCCTAACAGCTAAGATATTTGCAATCCTTTGTACAGGACACTGACAGCAGGCACCAAATGGTTAGGTACCCCAATGTCATCCAATGTGAGGGATAGGCTAGCAGAAGTGAAACATGGATTTTGGAGTTGTTCACTAGTAGGACATGTACAATTTACAAACACATGCCCTATTTTTAAAATCAAAGCGCTGTGTCCTATGGGCTTCTAGGACCTACCCTTTAGGTGCCCTACATGTTTTAAAAAAGAAGGGGTAGGCCTAGCAAAAGGTTCATTTTATCAGGTCAAAATGGCAGTTTAAAACAGCATTACACTGCTACAGTGGCAGGTGTGAGACATGTTTTGAAAGGGTTCTTTAGTGGGCAGCACAATGAGTGCTGCAGGCCCACTATTAGCATTACATTTACAGGCCCTGGATATATGCAGTACCTTTTACTAGGGGTGCACAAGTAAGTTACGTGTATCAATTAGTTGTAAGCAATGTTCCCTCTAATTTTTTTCCTCTGTGTGCGGCAGTATAAGGTCTCTGTGTGCTGCAACCAAGGCTATGTGCGCCGGGAATGGTGCAGCGCCAAATATCACTCCAAACCTTTGCTTAAAAAAGTGAAAAGAGAGTGCATTTCCACACATGTAGCGCCACATGAAGTGTCTTAAGGCAGCCAGAAAACACACTTGTCAAACCATAATGGAAACTGCATTTGTTCTGCACTACTTTTGAAATGTTATGCCACCAATTTATATCTCTATTTTATTTCATCATTTGTATTATTGTGAGGCAAAGAAGTGAAGCCCATCTGCTCAGAAAGCATTTATCAGAATGCCCGGTCACAGTTGTGTTCATTAAGTTTCATATGTGGGACTTGACTGTGTGCGAGCTCCATACGTGTCTATGAGCGGCATCTAGAGACAAGGTAGGTGGCCGCGCACGTGGGCAAGCGAGAGGGAGCTGTGGTCGTCGGGAGACACCATCACTGAATGTTGTCTAGTGGCTGTGTTTTAGCCATGAAACCAGGAGACTTCACATCTAAAACTGGGTTTACCATGTTAATGCTGGTTCTAAATATTGTATTAGAAATATCTCGCCATGCACTGGTGTTTCCATATGATGGATATTTTCTTGGCATTGCCATCAAAATCCTCCCACCCCAGGGCTGGCCTAGATGGAAATTGTGGCTTCAGGAGATAGTTTTTATTTTTGACTTCTTCATTTGGCTAAATACTGTGTACTTAGGCATTCTTATTATTTTTACCTTATTTTTCTTCTCCCATTTTTTGCCAAATTTAGGAGCACTTCGAATCAGACTTAAAAGTTCTAGTAAGTGATAGATTAAAAAACTGGACTGGAACCAAACACACTCTAGCCATACTCACAGGGAAACAGTCCTGTCTCACAGTCTCCAACAAAATGTCCTACAGTGGAAGTTGTAAAGCCTTTGGGGCAAACAGCACAGCATTTCAGTCTCGGATCTCCTACTTTACAAAATGTTTTGACCTTGGTCAAATTATACTCGTCCTAATTATACTAGTCCTGCGCTTCCAGCCCCTTGTCTGTCAATATGCAAGATCTTCAGAGCAAGCCTAGTATCAAGATCTAATCTTAACACTTACATTACAATAAAGATGTGAAGATTTGAAATTTTTAACACTTCCCAGTGTTAGAAATGTATCCCAATGACTACTGAAGTCATGAAGTTGTTGCACACTGTAGAATCCACCACATTCCTTAGCACTGTCTTGTCTGGCTAGTGTCTACAGAGGCTGGTTAGTAAGTCATTCAGGTTAATCCACGGTCTTGACTGCATTTAAACCTCGCAGGAGGCGCCCCCACCCCAGTCAGAAGTTTAGGGCTACTTAATTATAGTAACTCACACTCCTCTTCATGCAGACAAATTATTGCTGGCTGCTGAGAGGCAATTATTCACAGCCAACAGCAAATGGGGCTGAAAGACAACACAGGGACACGCAGCGATGTGACCCGTTGGGACCAGCCTGGTCGCACATGACTCCATATCCTCCTGCTCGCTACCTCGTCTTTGCTGTGCCATTCGTGACTGACACGCAGCAGCTGGCGTAGCTAGAGCTTCTGGTGCTTGGGGCTATCCCCCAGATTGCCGCCCAAAGCAGGTAGCGCCAGGGGGGGGGATCTGGGGAAAAATGACAGCGAGCAGCAGGGGTGGATTGGCAGGGTTTAAGTTACGACGCCACTCTCTACTCCACTGCATAAGAAAGGGTGTGAAACTGTGGCGTAAGCATAGAGCAAACCTCGAAGGACAAGTCTCAGTTGATGAAGGCCCACCAGCACTAAAATGGTAGCTAATTGCATTAAGTAAATGTATCCCTTCCTCCTCGTTACACCACTCCATACTTAACTGCTGCTACAAGACCACAGCTGTAAAACCACCCGCTAGACATCAAGCACAACACCAAAACAACTCCTTCATAGGTCACACTCTACACCCACACTCTACCAAACAACAACCGTATTTAGAAACATAAGCAAAGCTATAGCTATCTCCTTTTTGATCCACTCCATACATGTCATTTAAGAAACACCCCTCAGGTCCTTATGCATGAAACCAATGTCACATAGGCCACACTATACACATTCATTCTCGAGAACGCCACTGAAGTTGCACCGCGAGATAGTGCTCAGGAGAAGGCCGCTGAAGTTGCACCGCTAGATAGCAGTGCTTGAAGTGCAGGGCTCCCAGGCCTCCATGATCCGTGGGTAGTTTCAATTTGGAAAGTTCTACTCTACATCAGTGATTATTTCAAATTAGGTTCCTAGCATGCCATCCTGCATGTGGAAGAGGCTCTTGGATCTGGAAATTGGTAGTTTGAGAAACAGTACAGTGATCTTGACAGCATCACCATTTTAGTCAGGTATGCAACAGACCTATTATGTTTGCTAGGGGTTTTCACCCTGAAAATTGTTTTAAAAAGGGGGTTAAATAGTCCATTTTAATGCAACAAAAAAAACATAGGTTCTATAGGGGAGATGATGAAATATTCCAGTACTTTCAGGGTCTGCCTCAGCCCCCTCAGTCACCCTTCTGTCAGCTTCAGAGGAAGATGGTGATCTGAAGCAGACACTGGTGGCCTGATATGTGCACTGCAGTGTTTCTTTAAAAAATCATAGTATCACGAACACTGATAATGAAAATGTAGAGAAAATATGAGCAGTGGCCAGGGACAAAATGTGGCGACTTATATGTGGCAGGCATTGACATTCATTGGTCCTAACAATTGCTTCTGCAGAAAATTAAAGTAGCCTCTACTTTGAATTAAAGTGCTGATGCCTCCAAGCAAGCAAAGCAAGTGAGCTGAACCCGCAACAGAACAGCTTCATTGTCTCTTCCATCCATGGATCTATCTATTCATTCTTTCACCCTTCCATCCACCTACTGGCATCCACTATTTCACCTTTAGATTCTGTCATCCTTTCATTCTTTCATCCATTAATCAATATTTCCCCATTCTATCCATTTGTCCATCCATCCAATTTGCCATCCATCTATTATGCCATCCATCTGCCCATCCACGCAGTCTAAAAACCAACCATCCACTTTGCCACCCATTGATCCATTCACTCTGCTATCCATTCTCTTTGCCATCCATCCTCCACTCTGTTATCTTACCATCATGTCTGCCATTCATCGATCAATTGTTATCCTTTCATCAATTCATTAACTCTTCCATTCATCCACTCGGCCATCCATCAGCCTACTCTGCCATCCATCCATCCTTCTATCCTCTCTTCCATCCATCCCTCCATCCCCTCTGTCATTCACCCTCTCTGCCATCCACTCTGCCACCCATTCACCATCCATCCACTCTGCCACCCATCCATTCATCAACTATTCTATCTATCCATTCAACCACCCATACACTCTGGCATTCATTCATCCATCAATCCATCCACTCTGCTATCCAACCACCCATTCATCCCCTCTGTCATGTATCAATCCCCTCTGCCATCCATCTGCTCATCCATCCATCCATTCATCCACTCTGCCATCCATCCTGCCATTCATTCATCAATCCATCCACTCTGCTATCCAATCATGTATTCAGTCACTTAGCTTTTAATCCATTCACGCTGCCACGCATCCATCCATTTACTTTGCCATCCATCCAATCTGCCATCCACCCATACATTCATTCACTTTGCCACCCATCTATTCACCCTGCCATCTATTCATCATCCATCCACTATGACTTCCATTCACAGATCTTTTCGCCCACTCATCCATCCCTTTACTCTATCCTCCTTTCAGCCGTCCCTCCACCTATTCATTCACTGAACGATTTGCTCTGCCATCCTTTCACTTGTCCATCCACCTATCCATTCACTCACTCGCCCATCCCTTTACTTTACTATACTTTCATGTGTCCATCCATCATCATTCACTTCTTCTTCCACCCACATATCCATTCATCCTCCTACTCATTCATCCCTAATTCCTTTTTTTCACCCTTTTCTTCCAACATTCCTTCTTTCTTTCCCTTTCCATTTACTCAGCTGTCGGTTTTCGTCACCCCTGCTTGCTCTTCTATTCAGGCGGTATCCTGCATTAAGGATGAGCTTTTGACTGCCGAGTGATAGACAGAAGTTGGCCATAAAGAATGCCCCTCCCCCACCCAATGCTGTAGCTGCTAAAGAGGGAGTTCACGACGTCCCTGGCAGCAAGCAGTTATAACAAAAAATTTCTACTGCATGGAAAACCAACTGATTCGCCTCTCCAACAAATAAAGCAGTACGTGCTGACTATTGAAAAGAGAAGTAGCACTCACTTTAAATTAAAAAGAAAATCTGGGTACTTTTGCCGTGATACATTCTGCCCTTAGTGCAAAGCGCCACAAAGGTTTCGTCCCAGAATATCGTTGCAAATATATCGTTTGATACATAGATTGTATCCTATATACTGTCTATAAAATATTGCAAAATGTGGAATTAATATTAGAAAATGTATAACCAGTGGCACAATAGTATTGGAAACAATATTTAGGACACTATATTTATGGCAGGCAATTTTTTTGTATATGATATTATTGCATACAAACACCACAGTCTCTTCAGTTCTCTTACGATGCACAGGTTTAAAATACTAACCCGATCTGTTTTGGGATTACAATCCAACCCTAGGATATACTTCTTACTTTATTTCAAGATTTGATGGTATGTTACATATTGTATATAGCGCACCTGTGCCATTGGTATGGCTTTGCAGCACTTTGCTGGTGTGTACTTTCCTATATGCACTTCCCGCCGATATTTTGCCTCTCGACATTAGAATGCCACAATAGTGTTAGTCTCCATATTCAGAAGTACAATCTCGAATCACGTGCTTAGAAGCAGCCGTTTCTAACTTAAGGAGCATGTTGCAAATGGGCCACAGAGAGCTATATCCTAAACATTTCAACTCAGACCCTGGCATGACACACATAACATTTCTCCGGCCTGCACTCACCCATCGGAGATACAACCATGTCACGCTTGAGCCGTCTCCATACTCGAGGCGCTAGATTCTGAGCCTGCAGTGGGCAGTTTCTCGCTTTATGACGCATGTTACTTGTTAGTATCCCTGCTGGGGTTCACGTACATCTTCACTTCTCACAGCTGAGGCAGAAGGCACATTTTCTGCCTCGTCTGCGCCTAATATCTTCCGAGCCACGACGTGCAACCTTTGCCCGTTCTCCACCCTGAACAAAGTAATGCACCACTACACGGGCAGAGTGCAGGGAACGTGTGATGCAGCTAGCGCTGCCTAACGGGAGCAGTCTTGCAAGACAGGCCAGCAGCGCTATTGATGGAGTCCAGCCTGGTGTGCTTGCACTAACATACACGTCACGACGTGTGCAGTGCTGCTCGACTATGTGCCCAAATAAATCATGGGCTGGCCACCAGAGCCACACAGCTGCCGCCGACCGCCTCCAAAATAGTGCCGCCTGGGGGGGACCGCCCCCCTCGCCCCCGCCCCCTAGCTACGCAGTCACAGATAGGATGGCTGAAAGACCGAGTAGTTACTCTGCCTCTCAAGACCAACCTACAACACATAATAGCTTTTCACTGCAAAAAAAAACACAATTAGGCAGCAGATGTGCCCTCGGAGAGACCCGTACTGTAGGGGGCAGCATTTGTGCCCCATACCCAGTCGCACAGCTTTAAGGCGAACGTTTCCACATTACTCCATGTAATCCATTTAACTCATTTTTAATCCATGTACTCCATCGTATTATCCAACTTTTAACTTTAATTCCAAAGACTCCACACGTTGGGGTGTCATGCTATTTTTCCAGGTTTCTCATGCTCGAGATGTGCCCATCCGGATCTCTTGTCAAGAACACGAACAGACGCATGATTCATCCAAAACCAGTGTTTATTTAAAAACCCAATGCATTTCGGGCTTTGACTAGCCCTTCTTCGGGGGTCACTACAAATGACAAAAAGCATTCACCATTACACCATTATTCACTAATATGCATATAGAGATCAATACTGTCAATCACTGTTTGTATGAAACAAAATCAAGAAAGGTATTATATTTATCCATTTGCACGTCAATAAAAAAGACACACGAAAAAACACATATCATTGTGCTATCCCACATAATCACCTCAATAACCTGATTTCAATCCCCATCCTTCCTTTGGTTTACTGTGACGGATCATCTCATCTATCACACAACATCAATCACCTCCATTTACCTAACCAAAAGACGCTATTAACTAGCTGTCCACACTGTCATCACTCATGACATCCATTGACATAAATTCATTCATTCATACTTTAACCACTCATTCTATTTCACTCCTGTCACCCTCTAAAACTACCCCCTGTTCTTCTTTCACTTCACCTATCCACATCTCGCCACTCATCTTCGTAAACATAATCCCAGTCTCACACAGTCCTGTAACTATCCTATTGTTCATGCGCCCTCCCAATCGCTCTGCAAACGTGCGCTGCAAAACATCCCCTTTCATTCCAAACATGAATCACATAACCGGCATTCATTCCCCGCATTTACACCACTTTCATACTTAATCACTCTGGTCATTCCCAACTGCTAACACCACAACATTTACACGTACCTGCCAAAGAATTTCTTACAACCTCCATCTTAGTGCTTCATTTCAAAAAGAGATTGCCTCTATAATGCAAACCACCCGGTTTTTAAACCAATCTTTCCCACAAAAATCCCTCCCTTGCTCGTGTTGCCTAATTAGTCACATGATCTCTCCTGTCAATTCAAACCAACCTCTATTACAACGTGGCATTTGTAATTGGCACCCAGAGTTCATAGGATTACAGAAGTTGTCTGCATTACTCGAGCAAACAGAACCTGCCAGTCGCTTGAGGGTGTTTAATTTCTTTCAGCAGTAGGAAGTGTGAAGATGCAGGGGCGTAAGAACACAAAGCTCATTAACATTCAAATGGTCTTTTAAAGACCCGTGAAGTACTCGGCGCGGCTATTGTGTGCCTGGGAAGCTGTCTCGGCTGTGCTGACACTCTGACAGGGGTGTGGGGGGTGAAGCACTTTAAGCACAATGGACTTCGCGCGCCTGCTAGTCTCTGCCTCTTGCCTGGATTTCGCGCCACTCGCGTTTAAAAAGCGGCGGCGCGAACGGTCTTGTAGGGATGTCTTTGTCACAGTGTGCGCGCTAAATCAAGGACACTGCGCGCTCCAGGTGACAATCGTGAGCGCGCGCCCACCCGCGCACGTTCGTGGGAACAGTGGTTGTAAGTCAATTTTATCTTGTTTGAAAGAGAGAGCATGAATACTTTAGCACTGGTTGGAGTCCTAAAGCCAACAAAAACAGGTTCAGCAACAGAAGGCAAAAATCTGGGGAGATCCTGTAAAAAATTCCCAGGACCAACACAAACTATTTTAAAAGATCCATTTATTGAGATCCTGGCCCTCGGTCTAACGTATCGCACCATGGTCGTTTTTATGAAAGCCTCTTCCATGCCAAATCCTTCTTCACCCTTCTCAGAAAAGGCCAGTCCACCATATCAAAATCTTTTTCAATGTCTAATGTCCAAAATAATGATATTCTTGGTGTATGCTTTTTAATGAGAGTGAGCTGTCCTCATTATGTACTCAAATCTCTTCCTTTCCTGAATAAAACTGGATTGATCCTTGAGGGTTAGACCAAGCAGAACATATGCAAATTCTATAGAATTCTTCTTGGGGTCAGGTGATTTATATGACTATATACTTTTAGTGTCCATTATGACTACACGCTCTCTGAGTGGAAGTTCAAGGTCATCCCTTTGTTTCAGTAAGATCTTGGGAAGCCTTACTCCCTACCAGCCCTCGCTCCGGAACTCAGTTTTCTCTCCACGTAAGTGTAGAAACTTATCACCGCACACCCAAAAGATGGCACCCTCTTCCCTGTCTCAAAATTCTAGTTCCCCTCGTACAATCCTCAGGCTTAATATTCTATCTCTATTCTGCCTAGCCTTCATAGTTCTCGCTATTAGGGTATGCATCTGTGTTCCATAGTCATATATTTTATGTTCAAGGGATAGAAGACCCCTTTCTGACTTATCAGACATGTTCACTAAAAGAGTGTTCAATTGCCCTCTTCTAGTGACAAGATGCTTCAGCTGAACTCTGGAGCCTGTACTCTTGTGATGTTTTTCAGCCTCCTCGAGCTGAGATTCAAGTTTAATTTGGGTTAGTGCTCTGTTCCCTTTGACATCTTCTGCTAGGATAATCAGTTTCCTGTGAACTACAAATTTTAGCATATCCTACAGATTTTTACTTGAATTCTCGGGCATGTTATTAGTTGTCATTTAGTCAGAGATTTTCCATCTTTGTACGTTGCCATTTCTATAGCCATCACAATTTCTTACTTATGGATACCTGTTCCACCAGCAGTTATGGAGACCTCTGCAGTGCCTCTCTCTTACTGTCTTTGGCCTACTGCATCATATTCACAGTGACCTCAGCATGCAAGGCCACTACATCAGTGTGTCAACACATTCTACAGACCCCCGGCAGGAATCATGATCCAGCTCAGCATTTGTTCTTTCTCCCCATTGTTGCAGTTAAGCAAGGCGGGCCACAGGGACCCTTCTTGGGCGCGGTGAATCAGTAACCTCCACCAAAATAAGACATACACTCCTAACTTGGGTTTTGGAGCACCTCAACGCCTTGTCAGGAGTAGTAAGTGCTATATAAATGCTATTACTATACAATAAAATAATGTATTTCTTGCCATTCAACATGCAGACTTCAACCTTTCCTACCAATGTAAACTCCATAGGTTTCTATGTTGATCCCTGTCTTTCACTCAAAGAGCATGTGAAGAGAAAGTACAGAGAAAGGCTGTTAACAGTTAATCCCCTTATGAAGGCACAGGCCTTTTCACAATCCCATATTTTCTGCTCCACTGTGCAAGATCCAGTCGTCTTACAATGATCGAGGAAGCACCCTGCTCATCAGTCACACAGGCTCTTCTCTCAGCCCCTAAATGCCTTCCTCCAACCATGCAGCTTTCACCCATCACTGAACAAGTTCAGCTTCATCAATCCATCCATCAAGGATCATTAATGGCTCCCACTTCCAACCATATTACTATCAAAGTACTTTGCATACTGTAGAGTGTCCTACATGCCAGTTAAATCAGAAAAAACCCTCAATGGTTGCTACGGCATCATATGTATCACATTGGGGATCAAACCGGAGAGCACCAAGGCACTGAAAGAACAAGCATTGACATAACCAATAGGACTCGCTTTTGGCCCTTATAAGTGTTTAGCCATGCAGCACATTATCCTGTGCCAGCAATCTGGGTAAATGCCTAGCTCATAATTTTAAAGCTTTGTTGCACTTTTGGGCCCCCAAGAGATCTCACAGTTCCTGTTTATTCTGTGTCACGTAAATGTGAGTGACCCACAAAATATTGACAGCAAGAGGTATCTACAATAAAAAAGAAATCAATTTTTATTAACTAGAGGAACAATGTGGGAGCCCACAACAACAATTTTTCTACTTGTTTTTGATAAATACCAGAAAACGTCTCTAAAGACAATAAAGGAACTAACAATTCTATAAAATATCAAATTATGAACAGTATAATACATTACACAAAAATAGGAACAAAACAATAGTTATGTCAGAATTTGTTTTTACGAAAACATGCAAGAACTAATTGAAACATTTAACTGAAGATTTGTCATTTGTAAATACAAAGAATACAAAGGGAACAAGCAACAACACAGAGAGGGATGGGAGGGGGCAATCAACAATACGAGAGGGATAGGAAAGTGGCAGGTTACAAGAAACATCAGGAGAGGGACTGACGAGTGGTATAAAGCAAGAAACATCACAAAGAGGGATGGGAAGGTGGGAATGGGCAATCAACATCACGGAGAGGGATGGGGTGGGCAAGCAACATCACAGAGAGTGACGGGAGGGCTGGCTGATGGGGTTAAGATGTACATTTTAGATAGTTCTTCAGGACTCATTTCTACTGTTACACAAACTGTAAATTACAGTCCTTCATTACATAGTTTTAAACGGTAATAGTGTCATAGGAAGCGTGTTAGACCTGGCATCTTTGGCGTGGTTTCCCCTGTCTTTTTGCCTCTACCTCCTGTGTTTTTAATGCTGTGCTGGATTTCGTTTTTGCTGGTTTATATGCTTTGGGCACTTTGCCACTGCTGATCAGTGTCAAAGTGCAAGTGCTCCCTTGTTATTGGTTATCCATGATTGGCATATTTGTATCACCAAGAAGTCCCTAGTGAAGTGCACTGAGTGTGCCAGGGCTGGTGATCCAAATGCTACTAGTAGGCCTGCAGCATTAAGTAGCCCTAAAATGGTGTCTCAGGCCTGCCACCGCAATACCTGTGTGCAGTCTGTGAACTGCCATGTCAACCTGGCCAGTGTCCCCCCTGACCCGGCTTAACCCTTCCCTTTCTGTACAATTGGTCACCCCTATGGAAGGCCCAAGGTACACCCTTGGGCAGGGTGTAGTGTATGTGAAAGGTAGAGTATGTACTAGTGCAGGTGACATGCTATGGTAGTGAATTACAGCCATTTTCGTTTTTCACTATTGTAAGGCTATCTTGCCCATAGGCTATCAAGGGGAATGCTGTGTACAGTGGTTACCTGCATATCTTCCCATAGGAGCAAGATAGGACATAAAAGTCTGGTACCCCTGAACTCAGAATTTAATAACACATCTTTTAGTAAAGGTGTTTTTTAAATCCTGTGTTTGAGAACAGCACTTTTAGAAAGTTGCTGTTCTCCTGTCTGACCTTTCTGTGTGCCTTGGCCTGTTTGTGAATTAACTGTCTGGTTTGTGAGTGGCAGGGGCTGGGTGGCTCCAAGAGGCTGAGTGGGCCATCCCTGGGCTGAATAGCTCCATCTGCATCTAGAGTGGTGGGAGGGGGGGTAGCACCTGGGCCTGAATAGGGCTGTGCCTGCCTTCCACAATGCTGGCTCCACCTCCTGCTGGGCGGCTGACGACTCTTCCCCTCTCTCTGAAAGGAAAGGAAAGCCAGGAAAACAAAGTGCTCAAGGAACACCCAGAACTGGTTCAGACCAGGCTCCGAGCCCTCCTGCACAAAGGGAACAAAGACTTTTAGGGGTATAAGTATAGGACCCCAGACTACAGAAAATTAGATCATCCTGGAATCAAGAAGGAACCTTTGCCAAGGAGAAAGCTGGAAGACTGAAGAAAAAGGACTGTCCTGCAGTGTGATTGTGGGCTGCCCTGCAGTTGCTTTGCTGCGAAGGAGAGGGGGAGGACTTTGCTCTGTGCTGTGTCCCCTTGCTTGAAGAGATATCCAAGGGCCTGAGTTGAGCTGGCTCCCTGTTAAGAAGTCCCAGGAACAAAAGGACTTCACCCCCAGCTTCCCTGAACTCTACTGAGAAAGTTCTGTCCTTCCTAAAGTGCTTGGGCCAGTTGTGGTGCCTCTGGAAGTTGTACCTGTGCTTGGGAAGCTGGAAAAGAAGAGACTAAAGACGTTCTGCAAAGTTTCACGCACCGCTTGTTTGCGGAGCGCATCACGTTGCTGCGAGAGTCGTCGCAGAGCCATCGCATCAAGGGGCCGTGAGAGGAGAAGATCGACAATGTGCCGCGCATCGCCGCTGCACCTGAGATCGTCGCCGTCCCGAAGATCATCGCTTCGTACCTTTTGCGAGACGCTTCCTACGAAACCTGCACACTGGAATCCATACAAGGTATCGCATCCCTCCCCATACAGACCGGAGTCATCGCAACACGCCCGCTGCGTCCAGCGGGGTTGTCGGTTCGCCTCCCCAGAGTCTCAGGAGTGACACATCGCTTGTTTTTCAACGCTGCAGCTTTCACTTGGAACTTTTGTCGCATCTAAAGGTACTGTTGGCTAAAACGTGACGCAACTGTGGAATATTTTAATGCAACCTTAAGAACTCTTTTGAAACCATATTCTTGAATTGTGTATGCTGGATTTTTGTTGTTTTGGTCTTGTCTAGTTTAGATTAAATAATTCTATTTTTCTAAACGGTTGTGGAGCCCATTTGTGGTGTTTTTACTGTGTTACTGTGAGTGTTGATATAAATACTTTGCACATTGCCTTTGATAAGCCTGACTGCTCTTGCGAAGCTACCAAGGGGATGAGCAGGGGGTATCTAAAGGGTGTATCCTCCTTACCCTGACTAGAAGCAAGGGTCCCTATTTGGACAGTGGTACCTCCCTCTGCCAACTAGAGACCCCCAGTTCTAACAAAGCGCTATACAGAAAACGCTATTTAAAAAATACATTAATGGAAGGGATGTGGATTGCGTCACAGTTTGATTCTGGGGTGAAGAAGGTTGAGTGAAGTTTTGAGGCAGGTGTTGTCTGGGTGTTGAGTCAGAGCTGATGGAGTGTAGATATACGTTTTCAATAATGTTGTACCTCAAGTTTGCAATTTTAATTTCTGTAAATCACAGGTTTACATATAAAGCATAGAAGGACATAAGAACTGCAGGAGACACTTTGTAAAATATGCTGCTGAAAGGAAAGTGGCCTTGGGGTGTGTTGCTGATTTCAGAATGTTTTTGGAAACTTTTTGAAGCATCCCGTAGTAGCAGTGGCTGCTGTCTGTATGAAAAGGCCTGTAGTGGATGTGTTTATCCGTGAAGCATATAGCCCAGTCTTTATAGGGCCTCTGGGAGGCTGTGGGTTTAACACCAAGAAAGGCTTACTCAGACCTCTATGCATCTGAAGTACAAACTAAATAAACTGACTTGTTTAGTTTACAAAAGAACAACAATAATTAACAGTTCTTAAAATGTCAGCAGTGAGGCCTGAAGTGAAACGTAAAATAGTGGTTGTTGTTGGGGATGAGGTGAAATTCAGGTTGCATATGAACATATGGAGTATGTGTGTATATTTCAGATAGTGCTTCGTGTTTCAGTTGTGCTTCTCTATGCACGGTAGACTACAGCTTTTATTTTCAGTGCTTAGAAGGGAGGCATGGAAAGCTATGTTTGTTGTTGGAAGTAAGAGGGCCAAAAGTTCCATTAGTGATTCGAAGCTGCTGCAGAGGAGACCCACTGTGAGTCAGCAGGGTGCGTTTTGGATAGTGATAGGTTTGCTGATAAATTTGATTGGGGCTAGTGCAGGGAATGTAGGTCAGTCTTTTTGAGGTGATGATCTTGGGGGCTTCCAGTAAATGTAAATGTGGGATACTTGTAAAGCGCACTGTTACTCTACCCGAGTGTCCTGGCGCTGTACACCGCTGGGGAACCCGTCTTGGTTTTCCCTGTGAGATGGTCCCTTTCTGGGTATCTCCAGGGTGAAACCAGGCATCCCCGGCGTCTGTGGGGGGCCACTGTAGAGATGAGGCAAGCTTAATGCCCAGAGTTACCGAGTGTGTTCCCTGGTTAGAGTAGGCACTGAGGCGAGAATTATCGAGTCCGTTGACCCTGGTGCGTCGGGAATTGAACCCTGGTCCCGGGCCGTTCTCTGCTTACAGGTCTGCCGCCTCTAACCAGTGAGCCACACCTCTCCACTCCAGTCTGGTAAGTATTTCTGTGCTTCTGGTGTTAGTAGTGAAAACAGTGTTACCTTTGCAGTTTGTCAAGCAGTGGATGCATTTATTTGTGAGATGCGCAATGCTCAGAGAGTTTAGCAGGGTCTTTATGGGGAATCTGGTGTGGTGGCACAGTAAGGCAAACTCAGCCTTTCATGCTGGCGGGAAAAGCAAAACAAGCAACCCAGCCATTGGGAATTTCTGTGTGTTATACAGCAGCATACGTGGAAGTAGAGAGGCTGTACCTGTTGAGAAGCCAATTCCTGGCCGCTTTCATCTACAACTACTTCACAGCCCATGCGTGAGCCTTAGGATCCGTTCATGACTCGGAAGTGTACTGCAGAAGAAGTTAGGCCTATCCCCCACCTCGATGAGGACCTGTTAAAGCAGGCAAAGTGATTCCTATTTTATAATGCCAGTGTCAATGACGTCATGTTTGTTTATTTCAGCTAGTGTCACGAGCCAGGCCCTCTCTTTAGCTCTCTTGCTTGACCCAGTCTCCCAGCACTTAGGCACATTAGCTGTAGATGTTAGAATTTATCTGGAAAAAAGGGTTACTTATTGCATTACGCTAATGCTTGCATGTCGATTGAAGCCCTGGCCAAGGTCAAAGAAGTATCGCAGACTCACTGTGCTCAAAGGAGAAGTGGTTCTGCCTTTTGTTTCCAACATCATGCAGTGGCTGCAGTTATGGTGTGGTACAGAGCAGCAGCACGTTATGGAGCAGCAGAGTCAGCTCTCTCCATGTTTGTTTCGGCTGTAATCCATGGAAAACCTCAATTTTAAAAGTTTAATATGGAAACACATTGTTGCATTTACTTATGTGCGCGCTAATCTGGAAATACGCTGACGAGATTAAAGTGCTCTTGTGTGAAAGATGAAGTGAAGCGACTGTGAAGTGGCACTGAGCTGACTTTGGGAAAGAAAACATGAACACTTGCATGCAGTGATCTTTCAGATTAAAAAGAGAAGTCCCTGAGCTCTTAACTATAATGGGAGTAGTAGAATGCCACAAGTAATGGGTGTGATCCATGGGAGGGGACAAACAACGAAAAAGGTGGGACACACAGCAAGTATTATCCAATTAGAAGCAATGTTTTTTAAAGGACACTTACAAACGCCAAATAAAAAGTTGGAGGTGGGCTGTAATCCCACAGAGTGAATACAGCATGTCATGAGAGAGAGTGCATGCACTGACTAGGCAAAATCTAAAAAACTTTTTCTGCTACGTCTTCATCACCCTGATCTAACTGTCCATTCATTGAAGACTGGTTCCCACACTCCCATCTTTCCGGTAAGAATCAAAAACCTTTCTGTTTTCCCCACAATCTTCCTATCCAATTGTGTACACTGTTCACATTTTATGCGTCATATGAAGGATCACAGGGGCTAAAAATGTTAGTTTAAAAACCAATTAAAAAAGAAAAAGTTGGCTATAATGCATTGCTTTGAATATGTGTGCACTGGTTACTGAACAGTTTTTTGTCAGCATTTACACTTAATCAGAGCAAAGTGGCATTTGCAATGATTGATCTATTCAAGAATGAGCGACTGAAAATGACATTTGCACTGGATGATCACTGCAACTTATTGAAGTCTCCAGTGTCCGCTCATCGATTAAAGAATGTAATAAGAGCACCGATTTTCCCCCTTGCAGAATTAATCTGTTAAGCCATTTAACATCAAATTCTATGGAGAGTGAGATCTTAAACTTGCACAACATGTTGGTAGCCAGGCCGAGGAGCAACAGGCACTCTGCTAGTATTTGTGGAAAGAGTCAATACAAAATGTACAAATGATGGTGCTCAGAAAAAGGTTCAACTACCACAACAACCCAAGAGAGGGGCAAACTGTTAAATACAAATGTTCTTAGCACTCCAGAGTTGTAAAACGTCAATGTTCAATCCAATTGTCGGTAGAGTAATGTCCACTTTAATTCAATTAATCAATTCGAGCCAAAGGAAATGTTGTTCATATATCTTCACATGATATCAGTAAAAGGAATTTGCACAGCCGGAAAGTAATAGTTCAGCCAAGTAATGCCTCAACTTCTTCAGGGCTGCAAATATTTAAATCAGGAATATAATTTACAGCATTGACATACATTTGACTGACGAATACCATCACCCACCTTAGGTGTCAACGAGTACAGAAAAGTATAAATGTGAAAAGACCAAGGCTCTCTAGAAAAGGCCAGAGAGCCGAACTAAATTGCATCCCTCATAATTAGTCATCACTGGCAATGGATTTAGGCTCCAATTACAATTTACATTTTTACCTCGTATCAGGTTATTATTTGTATTCCTTATATCTTGATCTACTTAATAGCTATTAGAACCTTACTAGCTAGGAGGTGAAGCACCCTGGTGCAATGTTCTAGCATGCTGGGGAGTGGTTCGCTTCTTCTTCACTCTGTGTTTGACGTTTATAAACCTTCAGATATTTCTGTTAGCATCTGCCTAACAAACATCCTTCAGATATTTCTGTTAGCATCTGCCTAACAAACATCCCTCAGATATTTCTGTTAGCATCTGCCTAACAAACATCCTTCAGATATTTCTGTTAGCATCTGCCTAACAAGCATTCATTTTTTGTAATTAGAGCCTAAATCCATTGCCAGCAAGCTCTTATGCTGCAGAAGTAACCAGAAATGGTGTAAAGATTTGCAATGGTTTTAAGATCAATTACATCAACGTTGGCAGCCGTGCGTATGCACCGATATTGGACTAATTTACTTTTTTCATCTCATGTGATTCTCTGCTATTTTTTGCATTAGTTGCACTATAAATTGTGGATAGACAGCTGTACCGATGCTTGGAAGTTAGAAAACTGTAACTGACATCATTTCCAAGAGACAGTAGCTACCAAAATATTCAGATATTAAGTAGTGAGAGTAATCAGTGTGCAGCTGCATTGATAAACGTTTTTCTTAATTGACTTAGATGATCGGTCCAATAGAATTACTTTGATTGGCTTGAAGGCATTTCTTTAGGGACTTTTAATTGTCTGTCATTGATCTTCTTTTAAAATGATTACACATGCAATCAATTGGTAGTTTGCCTTTGCACAGGTATTTGGTCTTTGACGTTGTACACAGGGTCTCTGTACAATAGAACTCTCGATCAATTAGTGTTATTGAAATTAGAAGTTTTGTGTGCTGAGTAGAGGAGTAGTCGAAGAGGGATACAGACAAAAAAACAAAGGGGCAGAGTTACAAGCCCCCTGCGTCACTTTTGCGTCATTTTTAACATGGGAAAAGTGACGCAAATATGGCGCAAGGGGATTCTAAATCTGCCCCAAAGAACGCATGAGCTAAAATGGTTTTATTACGATGGTGACCATACTTTTGAGTTTGACACTTTTATTTATGGTCAAATGTTCATCTGATATTTGGTGCCAATCTGAGCAGGCAGAAAAGTGGAACATTATGGCTTAACTTCTTTGCTAATTCGACTACTTTGTAACATGCAAAAAATGCATAACAAGTTTGTTTTCTCAACGTCATCTGGGCAACATTACATTATGGAATGAGTATGAAAATGCAGCAGATCCAAAGAGAAAGAGAAAGTTTAAAAATAATCTTTTTTAGGAAGGATTTGTAAGAGAGTACGACAGTATTTGAAAAAGGAATTGTTATGTACTCACAAATCGAAATGCCAGCAAGTGCATCATCCTGATTTGCCATATTTTGTTAATCTGGAAAACTTTTCTGAAGAAGGTGCCGTCCAGCAAAAGTAGAATCTGTGTAAAGTGATCTGGTCAACTCCTCGGAATTAGCATGCAAGTCTTTGTTAAATGTGCTTATTTTAACATGAATTAATGAGTTAACAGTTCTTGTGGGCCATGTTCACAGCTAGTGGCTACCACTATTCCCTAGGTTAAACCTCGGGCATAGGAAGTGTAGAGCTTTATTCAAGACCAGCTTCTAACATGCAAAATGTAAGGGAAAATCCATTTAGACCCTCACATGGTTGTCCACCTAAGGACCCCTACCCAGCCTCTCAACTCTTAAGAAGGATCTTAACCTTCCCTGATTTTAGAGGCTTTCTTAACTAGACGGACCCTGTCAGGACCAACCCACTCCCTATTCTCTATCTTTAGAAAGACAGGAGCCAATTAAATGCACAATAGTCTTATGGTACCACCGTTAAAGTTGGCCGGAGCTGTCACCATAAATGGTGAACAAATAGCCCTAAGTTAATGCAAACATGATGAAATTGCAAAAGGTCATGAACACTGGCCAATCATTTAGAGTTATGGAGTGATTAAAAGCCAGCATTGTGCTTGATGCTTTCTAAATCCCTGTTATAAGTGAAGGAAGAGCAGTCAGTCCTTATTTGACCTGATTAACACACCAATTAGTGAAAACGTTTATGTTTGTAAATTTCAAAACCATTCAGATTCACACATTGTTAAGGAAGGAAAATTCCATTTACTTATGCTGAACTATCCACATGATTGCCTGATATTTTCAAATCAGTTAATCTGTTTAAGAGTTGGAAATGGGACAAGACTTAATGACTCGTAAACATTCTTATGGCCCTGGCCAAGGCATCTTCTATGATCACAGACAAATTAGAATGCTTTCTGTCCTCAAATACTTTTTTGTGATGCCTACTTCTCTAGAGGGAAACTGGCCCTATGTTACTTATGTTTTGGATTAGGGAGTTCAGGCTGGACTGTTCCCATTGGAGCAGGCTCATGACTGTGCCGCATGGCTGCATCCAAACCTAGGTGACATGATGTCAAAATAACAATGGACTAGGATGCAGAACCGAATGATTACCATTGGCACAGATTAATTCAAGCATTCCATCCAATACTTTTGTTATATACTTTAATGTGTTGCCCTAAGTTGGACAGGTATGCCCAGACATGGGTCCCATGCACACTATTTCACTGGAACCAAGCTGTAAGTAGCCGATGAGCCCTAACAAGGCGAAACTGGTGCTAGGTTGCTTGTGTTCCGTTTTAACGGAGGATCTGGCCTGTTAGATCATACTGAATGGTTCCCTTTGGAGCAGGGTCAAAACTGATTTGCATATGGCTGGGTCCAACCTGAGCTGACATGATGTGCAATATAACCATGGACTAGGCGACCCTTCCCCCCCTGAAAAATTACCAGTGAATGAGATTAACTCTAACATTCCATCCATCAATTTTTTGGTATAATTTACTTCGCTGGCAGTACATGAAAAACTACTCCTGCAAAAGGCTGGCATGAATATGTTTCAAGAGAAAGAAAGGGACACCTACATTTTTAACATGGGTTTTCATGTAAGGTATTTCAAAAGGATTTACAGAAAATCACTAAATGCTCTTAAATGTTTTGAGAGTAGGAGTTGTAGAGCTGTGATATGTTATGACTGTATAGCACATATCTCAGTCAGGATGGTACCTAAGTGCTAGACAAGAAGGGAACTGAGCTGGTTGAGTCAGAGGATCAGGGGACTAGGCAAATAGCCACCTCTCAATTTCTTGCTGAACTTAAGGACTGAGGAGGTGGCTTTGATGTGCAGGGAGAGGTAATCCAGGGCTTGGGTATGAGGCACAAGAAGTCATGACCCCAGACACTGACTTTGCAGATGTGGGGAGTGTGAGCATGCAGGAGATCGGCCAATCACATGTTCCAGGTCACAGTGTTTAAGTTGATATGGCTGTGGAGGTCAGTTGGGCCTAGGTTCTGCAAGACTTTGAATGTGTGGATGAGGGCTCAAAGTGTGTGTGTATGTGGATGTGGAGACAGTGAAGCTTTTTGAGGTGCAGTGGGATGCATGGATGTGGTGGGAGCATTAGAGTCTGGATGCTTCATTCTGTATGACTTGTAGTTGTGCTGTAATGGCATTAAAGTGCATAGCCGTAGTCCAGTTTACTGGTGATAAGAGCCAGGGTGATGGTTCTCTGTGTGTTGATTGGGAGCTACTTGAAGATTTTTCTGAGGATCGTTAGGATGTTGAAGCAAGAAGAGGCAACCACATTGACTTGGATTGTCTTTGGGAGTTGATTGGTCGGGAAAGGATTTGGTGTGAGGTCTGCTAGCCACCAGGTAACATTCCAAAGGCAGTGTTCTTACTGAAGAATACCACTTCTGTTTTGTCTGTGTTGAGTTTCAGATAATTGGTCTTCATCCAAGTGGTGACAGTCATGCAAGAGGTGACCTTGGTCTGGGTGTTGGATGTTTTGTCAGAGAGCAAGAGGAAACGCTGGGTGTTGTTGGTATTGGAGATGTTGTTGATTCCTTGGGATTTAATGATGTTGATGAGTGGTACTTGTAGGCGTTGAACAGCATGGGCTATTATGTTCAGATCAATAATAAGGGGAGGGTTAGAATCAAGGGGTTATATAAAAGTTAGCATAATGGGTAAGGCAAAGATTAGCATTAGCGTTAAGTAAGGGTTTGGAATGATGTGGTTAGTCTCAGGGTAGGGATAGTAATTCGATTTTGTTGAGGTACAGTTTAGGTAAATGCTTTGACTGGGGTTTAAAAGTTGGGGTAAGAGTTTTGGTTGAGTTGCAAATAAGTTCTGCTTACGTTATAGAAAAATATACATGAAATATATTTCATTACATTTTTCTTTGAAGAGCTGTTAAACTAAATCTCTTTTTAATGAAGTGTTATTTGTTTCACAATATATTACAACATTAAACTGTTTTATTGAAATGATTTTTACTTAGAACACATTTCTGTTACTTGTACTTTGTTGAAATGAAATCGATCCAAAAGCATATGAAACCAACCTTACAGTTTGATTATTTCGTTGTTTTTAATATGGACAAAACAATTCATTTGCTTCTCTAGTGGCTATACTACACAATATCTGTTTAAATGAGTGGTCTTCCAATATTTGAACTGGTGCTAATGGAAGGCACGTAGGATGGATTTTCTTTCATATTAGTAGGATCAGAACTGTGTTTTAAGGATGGATTTACACCTTCCGACATGAAGGTTTTAAGGAACATGCCTTGTTCAAATGACATGTTTAGTAATGATCTGAAGTTATTTAGCATGGCACCTTACACTTGTTAATTTGTTTTTAGAGTGCATGCGTCAAAGGGCGCTCCCATGCTTAACATGCTGAGAGCATTGTGGAGGACTACAATGGAGATGGGCTGAAGTAGTGAAAGCTCCTAAGTGGCTGGGGAAAGTGTTCTTCTTCAATTAACCACTTTCAATCATTTCGTTTTTTGCTGTGAAAAGATGTTTAATTAATTGTACAGAGGTTTAGAAGACGTTACTTCCTGGCTCATACTGGTAGGTTGAAAAGGCAAGACTGGTTTTTGTGGATGTTCTGCAATAGTTGCAATCGATAGAGGAAAACCATATAATTCAGAATGGGCCATATGATAGACTGTATTTTCTAAAGCCTCATGGAAACTTTTTTTATTTAACTTGATTGTGTGAAAGTGGTTTCCTAGTTTGGGTGGATGGTAGCCTTTGCCAGGCCTAAACCATCCTTTTTGATACATATACGTCACACCAAGAGTAGGCCCTAAACAGCCCACAGGGCAGAATGAAATGGATTTGAAAAACAGAACATGCACTTTTAACCTTTGCATGTCCTGATAGTGAAAAGTCTCCAATTTGTTTTTCATTACTGCAAGGCCAGCCTCTCCTTCAGGATAACAGTGGAGTTACCTTTTTACATGTAATAAGAATATTTTCCAAATGGGAACAGGTAAACAGTTTATGTTTGGTGTCTTTGAAATTGTAATGAAAAACCCTCTTTTATGGTAAAGTCGGATTTTGATTACAATTTTGAAAATGTCCCTTTCGAAAGTTGACATTTTCCTGTCTCAGCCATCCAGTGCCTGCAGCCAATCTCTGCCTCATATGACTAGTTGTAGCTGTCTGTTTGTCTATGTGTATTCTTCCTGAACAGCCACACATAATAGATAGCTTAGGTGTGCCTGGAGGGGCTGTCACTGGCAGGGTTCGAGGGCACAGATGGGCATAACCCCACGTACACCTCAATTGGTTGTGCCCTGCCTTCACACAAAGTATTGCATACCCTCTGTTGGAAATGGCCCTTTTTTCAGGTTTATCGTCAAATGTTTTGCTTCTTCCTCCTATTTTTCCTGAGCTGTTGTTGTTGGCTTTAGGACTCAGGCACTTTTACCACTGCTAATCAGGGCAAACGTCCAAATGATCTTTGTGTAAATTGTTATTGCTTTGGTTCTCCCTGATTGGCATACTTGATTTACTGGTAAGTCACTAGTAAAGTGCACCGAGTGTGCCAGGGCATGTAAATCAAATGCTACTAGTGGGCCTGCAGCACTGATTGTGCCACCCACATGAGTAGCCCTGAAAAGGTATCTCAAACATGCCACTGCAATGTCTGGCCACAGTTTTAAACTGCCATGTCGAAGTGGAAAGGGCACCTATTTGCCAGGCATTAACCTTCCCTTTTCTTACATGTAAGACACCCCTCAGGTAGGCCCAAGGTACCCCACTGGGCCGGGTGAAATGTATGCGAATGAGAGGACATGTACTGTGCATGTGACATGTCCTGATAGTGAAAAATACTGCCAATTTCATGTTTCACTATTAAAAGGCTATGTGTCCCACAGGATAGACTGGGATATACTTTGTAACATCTTACAAGTATAATTCCCATTGGGACACGAAAGAAGAACAAAGTTTAGGTTCTGGGAACTTAGGATGTAATAACACATATTTTAGTAAAGATGATTTTTAAATTGTGCGTTTGAAAATGCCACTTTTAGAAAGTGGCCATTTTCTTGTTTAACCATTCTGTGTTCCTCTGCCTGTTTGTGGATTGACGGTCTGGTTTTGGGGTGACAGGGGCTGCAGATGTGCATTCACTGTAGACAGCCACTGAGGGGCTGGGGTTGAGATGTGAATAGGACCTGTCTCCTTTGTACAATGCTGTCTCCACCCCCTGTGGTCATACTACACCAGTGAGGAGAGATCTGGTTTGGACTAGGCTCAGAGACCCTTGCACAAAGAAGAACAAGTACACAATGGTTTATAAGTAGTGGACCTTAACCCCTTCCATGCGGCCGTGATTCTGCGCCTGTGCGGCAAAATCGCGAGTGGGCGGGTTTATGACGGCCCCCAGCCGTCATCAGCACACGATCCCCGTAGTGCATGACGGCTGGGGGCCGTCATTAGCATGGAAGGGGTTAAACCCCAGAACTTTAGATCACTTCTGGACTCAAGAGGAACCTTTGCCAAGGAGACAAACTGGAGAGCTGTGAGGAGGAATACTGCCCCTTTGCTGTGTGGAGTTAGCCTGCAGTTGCTGCTTCTGCCAAGGAAAGGACAAAGACTGGAACTTTGCTGTGAACCTGCTAAAAGAAGAATCTCCCAGGGCTTGTGTGTACTGGCCCCCTGTTCTGAAGTCTGAGGGACCCAAATACTTCACCCGCAGCTCCCCAGAATTATATTGCTGAGAGTTCTGATTTGTCATGTGGTGCCTGTTCCAGTTTTGGGCCTCTGGAGGTTGTTCCTGCTGTTGGAAGTTGGAAGAAACCTAAGAGAAGCAAGAAAAGCAATCTACAACGCTGTCAGCGACGCTGCTGTGATGCCGCGACCTAATGGAGGCCAGGGACTTGTGAAGTGCATGACACACCGGATGGCCTGCACCGCAGCTCCGAGACATTCAACACCTTCCTACGCCTGCAGATATCGGCCAGCGCTCGCATTGACTCCGTCACCCCCAGCGCCTGCATCCAGTTATCGTGGCGTCAATAACTGTAGCGGGTGACTCCATGAACTCGCTTACTTTGCATTGAAACGCCCCACCAGAACCATTGCTTCACCGCTGACGCAACCGACTTCCCTGTCCTGGATTCGACACATCGCCTCCTCACAGACACGATGCCTCACCTCCTCCGTGCCAGCCAGGGAGCCGGCCTTCACCTTGGCACCGACGTCTCACCTCCACAACACTGTGCATCATCATAGACTTCGTCTTCCAAATGTACTGTTTGTTTGGGGGTCCATGTGACTCCATCTGCGATGCTGCACAGCTCATGGTCAGCGCCGTACTTTGGATTTATTGCTATCACAACATCATAATAGCCCCAGGTGGAGCTATTTGTTTTCTACAGGCTTTATTTTGGAAATAACTGTTTTTGAGTGCTATTTTACTACATATATGTTGGATTTTTGTCGTTTTGGTTTCGTTGAGTTTAGATAAAGATAATTTATTTTTCTCAACTGGTGTAGTATCCATTTGTGGTGTAATCACTGGGTTACTGTGTGTTTTGAGTTCAAATGCTTTACACATTGGCTTTAGGATAAGCCTGTCTGCTCGTGCCAAGCTACCCTGGAAGTGAGTAGGGGTCATCTAAAGTGTGTATACCTCTTACCCTGACCAGAAGCAAGGGTCCCTTCTTGTACAAAGGTGCGTCAATTAGAGACCCACAGTTCTAACACCCTCCATAGTTAGGCTAGAGCCAGGAGAGGAAGGAAACCTTAGCACTTCAAAGGGACTTCTCTAGAAGCATCTCCCACTTCAAAGATGGCAGCATGTATAAATATTGGACCTTAAACACCAACTCTTCGGTATACTTCTGAACCTGTGGGAGACTCTGCCAGGAAGAAAGGCTGCTGTGCTGTTGAAAGGACTGCCATTCTGCTGGACTGCTGCCCTATTGTGCTCACCTGCTGCCCTCTTGCATGCAGAGAAGCTCTGGAACCTGCAACCGGTACCCAGGACCATCAGAATGACTCCAAAGGCTAGTCTCTTGTAACCAGCACCTAGACTCTGCCATGTGGTACCACCCCAGCTCTGGACCCTTGGAAGTGGGCCTGAAGGTGCTCTGCCAGCCCATATGTGGACCCAGCCGAACTGATGTATCTCTTCTGCTGTGCGGCACAACCGAGCAGAACCAATGCATCATCTTAGCTGTGTGGACTATCCAGACACAAGGACTTTGCATCGCCATTTCAGCCTTATCAAAACTGACACTAAGCAACACATTCTTGCTGCAGGCCTGTGCATCGCAAGCCCCTTGAAGATGACCCAGGACTTTGTATTACAAGCCCCACAGCATTTTTAGAACCAGCCGGTGCGAAATGCATCCTCGAAGCAGGACTTCGCAGTGAGAGCCACCTCATCGACAATGCAGAACTTCACATCACAGCCTCACAGCACACTGGAACTGATGCTCCGCAACACATCTCCATCATGGACCTCTTATTGCATCAGCTACTCAACGCATACTCAACGCGGGACTTCACAATGCTCTGCAATCAGGGTTTACGGTAGTCTTGTTCAGCAGGCCTAACTAAGTCCCTGTAGCTGGCTCGTGCTCCATCGTAGTCAGCCTGAACTTGTGACATTGTCCAGGTCCGGTGGGACCGGATAGCCACAGTTGGCGCTTTGTACGTTTCTGCACTATATTCACTGAAATCTTTAAAATTGCATGTCTCTGGTTCTATTGATTGGCTTTTTGTCACTTTGGTCTTGTTTTATTTATTAAAACTCATTCTATTTTTCTAATCTGCTTTGGGATTTTTCTTGTTTTGTGCTTTCAGTTTATTACTGTTTGAAAATCTGTTTAAATATTGTACACATTTCCTCTAAGGGAAACCTGACTGCTATGTACCAAGTTACCAGAGGTTTGAGCACAGGTTATTTTAGGATTTGCTTGTGACTTCACCCTAGCAAGGATTGTAGTTCCTACCTGAGTAGGGTTGATCCCCCTCCCCAACTAGTAAACCAATCTCTTACACTTACTATTCACCAAAGCCCGTGACATGGAAAGAATAAAGAGTGTGATACATAATATTAACTGCCCTAAGGAAGAAGTGGTTAGGACTAACATTAATCAAATTTACATTATAGGTAAATCTCATTTAAAATGCCCTTCAGTTTTTTGGCTGTTCTTTTGATACCATTTTCTAGAATAGAAATGTAGATGCTCAACATGTAAACAATTGGACTAACATTTTGTGTAATTGAGTTGCAAATCAAAAATCCTAACAAATAAAATACACAGTAATATCAGTCCACATAGCATACAATATTATACATAAAACTACAGTTAAACTCTTTTTGACCTCTGAAATTATGAGCCAAGAGCACAAAGACTTCCATGAATAGCACAGAGTTAACAATGTTGCTGCAGTTGTTGGTGCTATGGAAGCATTCTTTAATGTTGATTTCTGTTTTTTTCCCTTCTGAGGACTGTTGTTAAGAATGTACCCCGGGGTAAATGCTTTGAAACCTCTATGCTATGGATCAATCCAGCACACATCTTGCACCACTGTGATCACAAGAGGAAATTCCCTAATTTTCATGGGGCCATGGAAAAGAGGGAGCCCTTTGTAACTGTGCCTGCACCATATAACAGATTCAGGAGCAATGATGTAGAAGCTGTGATTGTCTGCCAAATGGACGATGTGCACAATCAAGTGCTCCCCTCCAAACGTACTCAGTGGGAGAGGGCTGCAGGTGTCTCAAGGACCCCCAGGTATTCCCATGCAAGTGGATGCAATAACACACTACACCAAGATGTGGGCGAGCCAACAAATTATCAGTGATAGCCGAGCCAGAGCCCAGCCAATGGTCTGGCTCGCATCTTTGAGCCCATGCAGGAGCTAAGCTATGAAAGTATTTGCGATGTAAATCATACAACAAACATCACATAAAATAAGATAAAGTCTCTTCAACATTCATACAAGTGTATTACTTTAGCATGTGGGAGCTTTAACATTATTAAAGCACATTATAGCACTCTAAAAGTGTTAGTTGTGTGCAACTGGTAGTCTGAACTCACGCTTTTGAAAGTGCTTTCATACGTGATGATAAAGGGAAAAAATGGTGGAATAAAGAATTTGCTTAAGATCACACAATTTAAGCGGGGAAACCACAATTTATCCATGGTTTCACTTTGCACAAATCAGCCAGGAAATGGGTCTCTATTTGTCTTCCCTTATATTAGGGCTTTGGTTTTACTTCTGAGTTCATTTTCTGCAGTTTTTAAATAAAAGGCAAACTTGACCTCAAGGCAGAGTTCCTAACATGAGCACCAGCTACGTTACACAAGCCCACGTGCATTGCTTATAGACATTGGGGATGTGCCCAGAATCCCAGGATGTTGAGTTGAGCCTGGTTCCCTAGTTCCAAAGTCAGCAGCTCTGACAATAATGCCACATCCTGGTGAGAGGAAGGGAAGGAGACAGGCAGGCAGAAGTCACATAAATGCTCGGCTTGATTTGGGCTCGAGGTTCCAACAGGACCTCGAGTTGAACCAAAGCCAAGCTCGAGCCTGCCTCAAACTTTCAGTTGGCCACTCACCTCTTACTACACCCACTTGTTTTCCTACAGTAAAAGGTGGATTAGCAGTTCCACATTCCAACTCTGCCTTTCACTAATGCCTTCTTCTCGGTACACACATGAATTTCAAGAGCCTGTGCAAAGAACAGAACGTTTTTTGTTATGAATCACACTGTCCTGCTGTGTGCCAGATGTAGCTAGTTAATGGTGCAAACAGGGACATTAAAGACAATATATAATTGGGGCCGAGATGTCTTAGAGTCCATCTCTAAATTTCCTCTTCTTAGTTTGAGGCTTTTTCTAATGCCATTGACTGCTCTTCCTTCCATTGCTCTCAAAATTAAAATTAAAATTAAAAAACTAAGATTGTTCCTGCTTCTGTGTAACCTGACATTGAAGTCATTGACTCCCCACATTTTAGCGAAGAAAGTATTTAGACTTCCATAAAAATGAAATGGCTTACAGAATTCCAAGCATGGAATTCTATTACTTCCTCTCTTAAAAGATTAGAAAAACATGTTTTTGTGTTCGTTGTGTACTTCCTGTCTTCTTTAGGGACATTACTCCAAGAAAGGCTTTTGAGCTTCGCCCTATTTAAAGATTATCAGAATGGAATAGATCACTTGAAATTGAGATTTTACAGCGTGAGCCAGTGGTGACCGATCATCTATTGCCACTGGTCGCTGTCACACTCATGACGGTACTAGAGCGACTTCAGGCATCAAATACTAATGCAGCCGTGGGATCCACAGTCAGTCCTCGGATCTTGCCACTGTCTCTACTGGAATGAGAGACCTACTGACTCTTGGGTTCATTGTATAGCAGTAACTGATCTGGGCAGGGCTGACAGGCATTTTTTTTCCATCTGGCATTTCCTCGCCTAAGGGGATACATTTAACCAATCACAGGCATGTTGATGGGTTTATTTAAGGAGGTTTTTCAGTGACTTCCATGATCATCGAGAAGAAGGAGCCAGTACCAGTAGGTGGCTGGTGTGGAATGCACCTTGGTGTAGTAAGTGGGTATTGGTGGGAAGTAATACTTTCGCCATTTTAAGTATTAATCTTTTTTTAGGAGGATTAACAATTAACAATCCCTTTCTCTCCCTCACAGTATTGGACTATAGGGTTTCCTGAGCACTCACTCCATGGGGCCCAGATGGGTTAGGGTGAGAGTGTGTGAGATGGACTCACAGCATGACTCTTTTGAGATGTGTGTGGTGCATAAGTGCAGTATCACACATACACCACATGCCTTTGATATTTACAAATAATTGTAGGCCACTTGACCATGAATTATCAGTCTAGTAATGTCTGTAGTAATGTTTGTTTGTGTTTGATGTGTTGTAGCTGCCTAGGTACCTAGGAACATAGGGTGGCAACAAACATTAGACCACCGACACAGCTGTGCATGTAGGTATATATGCCACCAGAAGGTCCGATCTCCGTCCTGACGAATGCCATGGATTCTGTTGAGCCACTAGGCAGAAACACGTTGACAGTTTAGTGGGGCTGGGCTACCAGCTCCCTGATTCCGCAGTTTAATTTTTAATACCAAGTGGCACTCCATAGAGTGTAAAGGTTAGACGGGATTGCCACATTGGTTTTTAAATACATATATTTTTTCATTGATCCATATTTAGTCATTATTGTCTCCCTGATTTCAGGGTGTAGGACCTCTCTCCATCAAACCGGGTTTTTGAAGAGTGCAAAAAGTCCTATGAAGAAGCATGGCACCTGGTGGTGTGTGAGGACATCCCATCACATATTTGTGTATGTCTAAGAGCAGGCTGTTATAACATGAATACATTGCATAAAATGACTGATTCGAATATTTAATTAAAAAATTACTTGGTGGCTTTTTTGTGTAGGAGGTTCCGTCTGGAGGCCAGCTCACCCTTGATGCCCCATAGCCTCTGGTTCCCTACTGTGAATAAACTCCATGGTTATTGTGATTTGATGCGTCTGTCACTTTATCCAGCTCTCTGAGGGTAACTGCCCAAGGCCAGGGGAGGCTTCAAGTGAGAGAGGTAGTGGAAACGTAGAGAGAAAGTAATGAGAGAAGGAGGCAAGACAGAAGGAGAGAAAGAATGGAGCTTTTACAGGGACCATTTGCTTTTTAAAACTTGTTGTGATAACGTGTAATTCTTAAATTCACTTACCCCTCGGCCTCTGCCTTTCATCTACCGACACCCCGCCCAGCCGATTTCACGCTGCTGCGAGTGAGTGTTGGGCTAACTATTTCGCCACACCTGGCCCAGCCGATACGCCCACTCGCGCTGGCCACGCCCCCTCTCCTCACTACTTAAACGCGCGCTGACTGCTAGCGCAGTGTTTACTCAACCACTCCTGAGGCGGAAAGCCGGGAGCTTTTACAGGGACCATTTGCTTTTTAAAACTTGTTGTGATAACGTGTAATTCTTAAATTCACTTACTCCTCGGCCTCTGCCTTTCATCTACCGACACCCCGCCCAGCCGATTTCACGCTGCTTCGGGTGAGTGTTGGGCTAACTATTTCGCCACACCTGGCCCAGCCGACACGCCCACTCGCGCTGGCCACGCCCCCTCTCCTCACTACTTAAACGCGCGCTAACTGCTAGCGCAGTGTTTACTCAACCACTCCTGAGGCGGAAAGCCGGGAGCTTTTACAGGGACCATTTGCTTTTTAAAACTTGTTGTGATAACGTGTAATTCTTAAATTCACTTACCCCTCGGCCTCTGCCTTTCATCTACCGATACCCCGCCCAGCCGATTTCACGCTGCTGTGGGTGAGTGTTGGGCTAACTATTTCGCCACACCTGGCCCAGCCGACACGCCCACTCGCGCTGGCCACGCCCCCTCTCCTCACTACTTAAACGCGCGCTGACTGCTAGCGCAGTGTTTACTCAACCACTCCTGAGGCGGAAAGCCGGGAGCTTTTACAGGGACCATTTGCTTTTTAAAACTTGTTGTGATAACGTGTAATTCTTAAATTCACTTACCCCTCGGCCTCTGCCTTTCCTACCGACACCCCGCCCAGCCGATTTCACGCTGCTGCGAGTGAGTGTTGGGCTAACTATTTCGCCACACCTGGCCCAGCCGACACGCCCACTCGCGCTGGCCACGCCCCCTCTCCTCACTACTCAAACGCGCGCTGACTGCTAGCGCAGTGTTTACTCAACCACTCCTGAGGCGGAAAGCCGGGAGCTTTTACAGGGACCATTTGCTTTTTAAAACTTGTTGTGATAACGTGTAATTCTTAAATTCACTTACCCCTCGGCCTCTGCCTTTCATCTACCGACACCCCGCCCAGCCGATTTCACGCTGCTTCGGGTGAGTGTTGGGCTAACTATTTCGCCACACCTGGCCCAGCCGACACGCCCACTCGCGCTGGCCACGCCTCCTCTCCTCACTACTTAAACGCGCGCTAACTGCTAGCGCAGTGTTTACTCAACCACTCCTGAGGCGGAAAGCCGGGAGCTTTTACAGGGACCATTTGCTTTTTAAAACTTGTTGTGATAACCTGTAATTCTTAAATTCACTTACCCCTCGGCCTCTGCCTTTCATCTACCGACACCCCGCCCAGCCGATTTCACGCAGCTGCGGGTGAGTGTTGGGCTAACTATTTCGCCACACCTGGCCCAGCCGACACGCCCACTCGCGCTGGCCACGCCCCCTCTCCTCACTACTTAAACGCGCGCTGACTGCTAGCGCAGTGTTTACTCAACCACTCCTGAGGCGGAAAGCCGGGAGCTTTTACAGGGACCATTTGCTTTTTAAAACTTGTTGTGATAACGTGTAATTCTTAAATTCACTTACCCCTCGGCCTCTGCCTTTCATCTACCGACACCCCGCCCAGCCGATTTCACGCTGCTGCGGGTGAGTGTTGGGCTAACTATTTCGCCACACCTGGCCCAGCCGACACGCCACTCGCGCTGGCCACGCCCCCCTCTTCACGTCACCCCTCTGCCCCCTTAAACTATGCTCACCCACCGGAAGCGCAGCGGACGAGTGCAGCGGGCGTGACGATTGCGCGCCGAAGGCGCGCTTAAGGCAAGCTCGTCTGCGCTCGTCCGCGCCGAGACCGGGCCAGAGGCCAGCCCCCTTGATGCCAGTGAGCTGCATTCGGTTCGTAAATCATCAAACCTTACATACACTTCCGAACAACTTCGCAATCTGAACTCCTTAACAGAGGTGTTGCATCCTCTACCGCATCTACTTTACACCAATCCTAATATAGGTCCTCACAAATGTCCATTTTGCACTATCCCCATCCACTCAACTACCCCCACCCCCAAGGTCCTAGCAGCACTTATCAATGTACGTTCGGTCCCAATACACAAAGTTGAAATCTTAGACTTTATTGAGTCACACAACATAGACCTTTTATTCATTACTGAAACCTGGGGCGATGACTCCTCAGGCCCAGATTTCAAAGCGGCCACTCCTGAAAATTATTGCGTATGTAGGCTAGACAGAACAAAACGAAAGGGGGGGGAATAGCCATCCTGTACAAAAACCATCTTAAAGTCAAGTTTACCGACTCTAACTACAGCGAGTGTGAGGCTCTCTCTTTCTCCATCAGCATCTCTGATAATCAGTCATTTACAGGCATTCTCCTCTACCGCCCACCAGGGTCCAGATCGAAATTTCTTAATAATCTCAATAATATAATCGAACTCTCCGCAGGTGCGCCACATTTTACCATACTGGGCGATTTCAACTTTCATCTTGAGACCTTATCTGACCCTGATACCGCGGTGCTAACTAATGATCTAGTAGCTGCTGGCCTACAGCAAATTGTCACTCAGCCCACCCATAAAGCCGGTCATACTCTAGATGGGCTATTCACCAGCAACCCACACATTGCTGTTTCAAAGATGATCCCTCTCATATGGACGGACCATTCAGCAGTCTGTTTTTCCATAAAACTGACTGCTCCTCCTTCTCTCCCCTCATCCTCTTCTCCTATTACTTTCAGAAACTGGAAAAATGTCGACCTTCCTCACCTTTCCGCTCTGCTGCTTGACAGTATCACCACTACCGAACAGGATCCCTCTCTAGCCTCCTCCAACTACCTTTACAGCCTAAACAAGGCTTGTCAAATTCTAGCTCCCCCTAAAACCTCCTATCGTACCAGAACATCCCCCTCAGCCCCTTGGTTTACAGAATCCCTTCGACTGCAGAGACAACACTGTAGAAATCTGGAAAGACGTTGGCGCTGCCACTACAACGCTACCGAAAAAACTGTCTACAAAAGCGCCCTCTCCAAATACAAAGATCTCATCACCGCAGAAAAAATATCCTACTTCACTTCCCAAATCAACCAGGCAAAAAACTCCTCAAAAGAACTGTTCCAGGTGGTCACTCACCTCTCCAACCCCCCTGCCCCCCGCTTCAATGGAACCCAATCCCTCTGCGATTCTCTTGCAAACTTCTTCAAAGAGAAAGTCACAGATATTTTCTCAGCCTTCACCGCGTCCCCCCTACTACCACATCTAATCATTCTCCTCATAACAACTTATCCAGCCTCTCGGTCTTTGAAGCTGTCACGGAGAAACAAGTCCATCGACTCGTTTTGGGCACTAAACCAGGATCACCTTTAGACCCTTGCCCTACTGCCATTCTCAATCTGATCCCCGAAGCCATTTTCCCCGCTTTGACGTCCATCTGCAACGCCATGTTCACAATGGGCATTTACCCCTCAGTCTGGAAGGAGGCTATCATTAAGCCGCTCCTAATAAAAACCACTCTCGACCCCCTCCTTCCTGCCAGTTACCGACCCATTGCTTGTCTCCCTTTTCCAGCAAAGATTTTTGAAAAAGCTATGAACATGCAACTATCCAACTTTATAGACAATAACAACCTACTGGACGAGACCCAATTCGGTTTCAGACAGGGTCATGGAACTGAGACCGCGCTACTAAAAGCTGCAGACGAAATCAGAATGACCCTGGACAAAGGAGGAGCCGCGGTATTGATACTATTAGATCTTTCTGCAGCCTTCGACACGGTCGATCATGCCACCTTGATCGACCGTGTCTCAGCCATAGGAGTTCAAAACAAAGCAAAAGAACTCCTCGCTTCCTTCCTAGCTGATCGTCCCCAAACAGTCAAAATGGCCCACTTCACTTCCCAGACTTTCACCCTCCCTTGTGGCGTCCCACAGGGCTCCTCGCTAAGTCCGACACTATTCAACATTTATGTTTCGGACTTAGCGAGAGTAATAAAATCTTATGGAATTGCCCTGACAACCTACGCTGATGATACACAACTTGTGCTTTCCGTACACAGTAACGGTACATCAGTGGCAGCAAACTTCCATAATGGAATGAGGGCTATCAGTTCCTGGATGTCATCAAACTGTCTCAAACTAAACTCTGACAAAACAGAGGTGATGACATTCGGGAAGCTGGACCCTATTTGGTCCCCTCGTTGGTGGCCATCGGAGTTAGGAGACCCCCCTCAACCAGTCACCAAGGTTCGCAACCTTGGAGACATATTCGATGACAAAATGACATTTCATCATCACGTCAATTCAGTGGTCTCCTCATCCTTCTATATCCTAAAAAGAATCAAAAAACTCCTCCCTTACCTTCCATCCTCGGCCGGTAAAACTCTAATCAGCACCCTGGTCTTCTCCAAAACTGATTACTGTAACGCCCTTCTCTTGAACGCCCAGAAAAAAATTATCAACCGACTGCAATTAGTCCAGAACGCCTCGGCTAGAGTCCTTTTGAACGTCCCCAAATTCACATCCATTTCTCCTCACATCCGTCAACTTCACTGGCTCCCTGTTAGGAGCCGGACAATATTTAAGGCTATGTGCATCACCTACAAAGCAGTCAAAAATGTGGGTCCACATTTCCTCAGAGCAGCTTTCTGTCCGCTTGAGCACTCAAGAACACTTCGCTCCTCCTCTGCACATCTGCTCAAAGTCCCGCGAACAAAAAGGGTCAACTGGGGTGACAGGTGTTTCACTATCTCATCATCCAAACTCTGGAACACACTGCCCCTCCACATTAAAACTGCTCCGACCCTCCTCAGTTTCAGAAAAAAACTAAAAACATGGCTCTTCTCATCATAACTTATCACCTCTGCGATGGTTCTGTATCCTGAGCGCCGAGACACCTCCGGGTATTTGCGCGCTTTAAAAATGGCACAAACATAAACATAAACATAAACAGAGACAGCGCGAGGAGATGAAGGGCACTGGCTCTTTTGAACATTTTTTACCAGGTCTGGTTTAGGTTCACCAGTCTGGCCCTGGATTTGGGCATATGTGTATGGCAAATTAAAGGAAATATAAGGAATCCATGCACAATGTATAACGATGTTACCTAGTATAAGGCTATTTTAACATCTAGTGCCTCTGATGACAAATGTAAAGCCCTTGTTATTTGGCTGCGGGCCATCAAAAGTCCGCAATGTCACAGATGCCAACAGCATACAACAAATCAGTCATGGCTACTGCTGACTTTTCATCATTACAAAGGCACCGCACGACCTTGACTCATCCCATTCTCCCAAATGGATATCCTCATTTTAAGCATTAGTACTAAATCCGTGGATTGCTTCACTGCCAGAGTAGGAGGCAGCGTCGATTGCATTTCTTAGAGTAAAAAAAAATCACATTGAGAATTTAGATCCTTATTTTAGCACAAATCTCCCTGTGGCATTCGACTTCTGACTCTCGCTTAAAGGAAACACTGTCCCAGGCTCCGTGAGAAGGGACAAGAAGAAAGGACGGGGTCTTTCACATGCCCCGAGATGGCATGTAGCGCAGACGGGGTAATTGTGATTTGGAAAAAAGGTTTACAATTGAGTTATATGTATAATTATTATAACTATATTAAAATGTGCGCCATCTTTATCGATCCTGGAAAGGCAAAAATGCTGAGACGACAATGTCGGACTACAAACTGTGTGACCCTGGAGACCATCATGAGAATTAATTAAGTAATCCACTTCTCTGCCTCTCGAACCCCACTGAGGAGCAGCAGAAAGCAGGGGGGGCAGAAACAAGACGAGGAAGAGAGCGCGCTGTTCTGCGGATATGGATTATCTGCCGCCTGGGGGAAAGCCATGTCTAAGCACGAAATTTGACCTTAGTTTAAGAACATAGTTTTTCATTTGAAAAAGAGATCCAAGCGGTTAATGTCATTGTTACATCTTGTAACTTGGCCTGGCCTCTGTTTAACGGAAATATCTTTGTCTAAACAAACCAAAGTCACTTTAATTAGCTAAGCATCGTGTTTCAAAACACTTGGCTATGTCTAGATAGCAAAATCCTCTTATAAAACAGATCTGACAAAGATGTGAAAATGTACCAAACCCTTGCAGATTTCACATGAAAAATGTCTGCTATTCATAGAACACATGCAAGTTGTGCTGCGCTGTACATGATATTTGTTCTGTAATCATTCTGTGCGCACCTTTGGGAGCTGTCATCTGTATAGTGAGTCTGAGTGAGCAGGTAAGCACCCCGGGGCTGCAGTTTACAGGTCCATGTACTGCATGTGCAATCAAGTGCTGACAGGATCATTCACACACAAGATGAGCTGTGGCCTGTAAAGGACTTTACAGGCGAGGGTCCGTCATTCTTAGAGCACTGCTCTGACTTACAGGTAGACGAGACGTGGGTATAGGGTCACTCCAGGCATGCACCCAGGCTCTGTGCAATACTGCATCCATCTCTCATGACAGGGCAGGTCCACGAAATTAGATAACTTGTCAGTCACACCGTATACACCGTAGCCCAAAGTCAGCCTCAGAAGCAGTCATTGTGATTATTCCACAGGTCAACTTTACAGTAAATAGTTACACGGGAACTTCAGCAAAGTGTGTTTTTGTGCTGCAGAGCAGTGAGTCCAGACTAATGCCTCACAGCCTCACCCTCAGGCGTTGTGAGAATAGGCCATGGGCCACAGGTAGAGGACCAAGGCTCTCCTCATTCAGCTTAATCGTGTCTCCACGTTGCATCGACTCGGGATGTTTCTGGCTGTCGATCCACAACGAGCACATATAACTATAACATAACAAGTAGGTCATGCTGGGGGGCATGTGTCTGTCTGTCTGTGTGTCTGCGTGCGTGTGGCATCACTCACGCACAGCCACTTGCTTCTGGTCCTTAGTGAACTCACGCCAAGAAGGCACAAATTGCCTGCACCTCTGCACCTACATGCCTGCGTCTGGAATTTCTGCCTGCAGAAATAATAACTTCTTTGATGTGGAAATGTCTACAGAACCTGCGACAGTCTTAAGCTCCCAGGAATACGCCTAGATTTCTTTGAGATTGCCAAATCACTCAGTCAGCCCTCTGACACCTTCGGGTAAAGTCCGCGCTTTATAAAAATACAGTAAACAAAATATTTTGCACACATTCCAGGCACTGTTATCCAAGTGTACTTTTATTTTTTGAATCCTGCAGCAAATGGGGACTAGAATAAGCTCGCCAGATACTTCGATGCCACCAAGGGCTCTAAATTCCATCCCTCTGCTTTCATTTTACACATCGCTACTGTCCATATGTGAGTTTAATTGGACAACCGACTGACTCCCAGAATTGGTCAGGTGTTTTTACTAAATCCTGGTAGTATGCTACTGCGCCCTGGTGGCCCGGAAACACCAGGCACGGAGTAACCTAGAAGCAGAAAGCGCTTCTGCACTGTGCTGAACCTATGAGGCAGTCTGACCAAACACACCGGTAACAGAACTGCTCGAAAATAAGGAAAGAAAGTTGCCTTCGACTTGATGGATGAATATTGACACTGGAGCACAGCAGGTTTGCTCATGTCTAACATTTTTAATCACTGCACTAACAGTGAACTTAAAGAGAACCAAGGCTGACAAGATCCCTAGCAGTGAAATGTCCAGGGGGCTTTTGCAGCTGAAGTGGGAAATTCTCGCAGTGCCTTAGACACGAAGGGAAAACACTTTGTGCGAAGAAAGGCAAACTTTCTGGACAAGCAGTCGAGGATGATGGTAATTGCCGTGTTACCATTGGTTAAGGATGACATTTGCTCACTGAACTGGAAAGCGCAGGGTGCGAAGGGAAATGCTCTGAGCATCACAGCCAAGCTGAAGGCAATCTGAATAAAAGTTAATTGGCTTAGTTACTTATTCTACGTTCAACAATAAATCATGAAAAATCACTGGTCCCACTGAATGGCTACCGAGGGAGCGGATTATGGCAGACCGCCTCCTCAGTGTTGTAGTTGAACGCTTAGAACTCGCAGATACCGTAATAGGCCAATTTAACAATTAACATATGGCCACTGCTGCAATTTCACAAGTCACTTCAAATGCAGCAGTTTAAATAAGATAAATTCCGCTGGCCAAGGTAGTTTGTCATGAGGGAAAGCCAATTACACGAGCCGCTCTTCCTTTTCTAATTGCGCAGTCACAACAACAGACAGAACAAATGAACTTCGTTTTGTTACCAAAAGAGCAAATCCACACAGACCAACAAAGCTAGTCGCACACTTCAATCTCTCACCTGTACCATCCAAAGAATGGCGTGGCAGGGAATGGAAAAATTACACAGTACTGCGGCTAAAAGTCAACACAAAAGAGACCCTCCTCTTAAGGGCTGTCCCATTTTAATGTCACATATTCTCTCCTCTCTTGCCCCCAGGGAAACAGAAGTGAGGATGCCATACCTGCCAACTTGAAGAACAATCTCACTGTGTGAGGAGGGGGTGGTGTATTGAAGGGGGCGGAGCCTCATGCCTAGAAATACCTACAAGGCACTATCAAATCCACCCCACCCCTAAACCCCCTCCTCCCCACTCCCCCAAAAAGTTTTCTGAGGGTGATGCGGATGTCCTGGGGTGTTTTCACGCCCCTTAATGGATGTTGGCAATTCAAATCCTCGCAAAACGACCTAGAAAAACAATGTTTCCAGTGGTTTCCAGCTCGTTTTCCCTGCCACCGTGTGATATCAGCTTCTCACGGGAGACTGTGTGATGGGAGCCGATATCATGTGTCACATGGTGGCACCGTGTGAGTTTTAAGATATGCGATGTAAAAGTATGAGCACGGTTGCAACTTGAACTAAACATTGTGAGGGGCGGAAACACTTTGAAGAGTGTGCATGGAACCATCTTCAGAGCACAGTCGGAATTACTAGTGTGGGGGTTGGGGTGTGTTCCCTTTACTGTGCATGAATAATGCCTAAAAAGGTATATCAATTTTCTGGGAAATAGGTGTGGCTTAGTGCATTCTAAAGCACACAGGGCCATTGGTCGTGGCATAATAAGATATACAAATTTGCAATTTAAGTAAATTCGTTTTGTTCATGTTCTGTTCATACTGCATTAGTCAGAACATAATACAATTATGGTAGTTGAACATGGAATGTTAGTGCAAGAGACAATTGTTTTCACCCATGCTGAGGTGCAAATCCTAACAATTAGAATGTTTTATCTGGGTTCCATGATTCTGCGTAGTAAATCTTGGTTTCATTTTCGGTCAGATACTCTTGTTTGGCATCTGCTTGGGCAATCTCATAGTCTGAAATGCAGCCCACATTTTGAAAAGTGCTGACTGTAGAAACATACATGAAGTACAGAAACTGATCACAAATGATTTTTCAAGGTGCCCCCTAAAACAACATCAATATCCAAACTTGCAACATACCCATGAACATTAGTAACAGCAGAATGTTTTATAGCAATACTCTTTGTGCACATTTTTGACAACAGTGCATAAAGGAAAAACTCAGCTAAAACTTTAGTCTGGATTTATTTTATGTGGATCGCATAATGACTGTATTCCAGTAGAATTCTTGTGCCAGGCTAGGAAACGCAGAATAAGAAATACTGAGGGACCAATCAGTAGTCAGGGTTGGACTGGGACAGAAAATATCCACTGGCACCAAAATAAAAGTGTTCCCTGATAAGCAGGTCAGATAGCTAAAAAAGTGGCCACATTTGCAGATCGGCATTTTTTAAATTCTAATGGCACTCAGTCTTTTGCACCTGCATTACTAAGCCTCAACCTGCAGTCACTGACATCCATTTTAAAGCTGCTGAAGAAGATGCACAATTCGTTGTTTGTTACTGTGTTTATGTTTTCTCTTCTTTCTGTTTTACCTTTACAGAAAACAAGTAAACTAGAGTTAGTTTTCATGGTGATGTTTTTGTGGTGTTGAACAAAATAAATTGATTTGTGTTCACCCAGAAGAAAGCCATGTGCTCAATGTTCCTGTATTCGCAACACATCCAAGGTCCTTCGTCTGGGACTTTGCCAAGCAGTGCACTGTGTATTGTTTTACTTCTCACACAAATGTAATGCTATTATTTTTTCAATTCCTATGTTTAATTAGGCATGTAAAGTAAGTGTTTCAAAATGTTTCTTGCGTTATGTATAATGTTTATATAATCAATGATTTGTTGTTAGCCATATGAGCTCACTTCACATCATATCAAGAGTGTGTCTTTCACTGGACGAAAACCTATAAAATTTGCACTTTTGGGATTTGTGACAGACTTTTCTTGTTTTTCAAACCAAGCAGTCTCTATGCAGACAGTTATTTCACTCTATAATTTGACTTTTGCTTACTTTCACGAAGGCAGACTCCTTGTTAGTCTGTTTGCTTATTTATCCATAAGACTCCCTTGACTTTTGAACTGAGCAGATTTAGACTAGGCAATTGTGGAACTATGTTTAGGTCCTGGCTATTTATTTCCCATTTAGGTTGACCTTATGTGATGACCTCCCCCAACTGGCTTTACTTAATGCATTATTGATGCTAATTTGAAACAAAGACTAATTATCTCTGCCTTCTGTAATTACACTTCAATTTGAAAAAACCTTTTTGTGTTTGACTTGTAATTTTATTCATGTGAAGGTTTTCTTTATTGACCTAGAGTTTCCATCCTGCGTGACTCAAATGGCCCCATCCTGCGTCTCAATCCTGTTATCTTTATAGGTAAAGTGTTGACATTCCTATAATATAACCCTTCTTTTGTTCAAGTTGAAAATACTTAATTAGGCAAAGTAGGGCAGACAACCTTCTTCCTTACTACTTACTCTCCCATTTAAACCTTACGTCCCCTGATTCACACCCCATACACTCACCTTTATTCATCCATTGGAAAAGGCCTCTTTCATCATTCAGTCAGCCTAATCTCAACAAGTTACAAATCCTATTAAAGAGCAATCAGAAACTGGAGAGACTACCTTTCTTATTAATGATGAGCGAATACACATGAACTCTACAATAAGACTGTTAGAGTCTGTTTGCTCTTTCACCAATGCCTATCATATTTATTAATAGTTCCCAATCACACACAATGGCAGTATTGTAAGTCACATAAAGGGTCAGGGCCAGGAAGTGGTAGTAGGCCACAGACAGGCTGTTAGACTACTTTAAAATATGTACTGCAGTGGGCTGACAAAACTTTGTTTTTAGAGTCTATGGTCAGTCAAAAATACTTGGTCTAAAAATAAATTATTCTTCCTGATTGTAAAGTACTTAATATATAACACCTCATCTGAGCAGAATGCCTTACCTCTGGTTCTTCGTTCTAAAATATCTGGTCTTTCACCATTCCCATCCAAAAAGACATGGGTGCACATGTAATAATCATTTTAACCGCCTAAAATGATCCGAATCAGAGTTTGCAACAGTTAAAATGCTTTTTCTTAATTATAAATAAGGCTCCCTGTTTTCCATTTTTACAGATAAAAACAGACAGAAAACCATTTATTTTCTTGTCTGTATTTATTTTTAAATGTGGATAAAAATGGAAATTGGGTGCTTTTTGAGTTATTCTAAATACACTTTGCCATGACTGCCATGGCAATAACTGTGTGGATTGATAGTTAAGGGGGTTAAAAAGGAAAGTAGTTTTAGTAATAAATATGGATAAATACAGATAAAGTTGACAAAAAATAAATATGGACATAAATGACAAATGACAAAAAAATAAATACCATAAAACTGGGGGCCCCAATTATAAATCCCATTTTAGGAGTAAGAAAACTTTTTCCATCTCCTAAAATTAGATTTCGAATGAAAATCGATTCGGTATCTGGAAGTGGTGTGTTGTAGGCGGCATCCCTTCCAAACACTGAATCAGTATTTAATGTATCAATATTTTGTGACTGAAATCCTGACGCAAAACATTGATATTTTACGACATCTCAAAGGAAGGAGCAATGCATTTGCAATGTGAATGTAGCAATATGCATGTAAAAAAAGGCTTTTTGAAGAGATGCCAGTAGTCCACATTTCTTTTTAAACACTGTCCAGTTTCCGTTAAGGAAAATGGGCTGCATTAAAAAAAGTTTGCTTTATTAAAAGGCAATTGTAGAAATTCTGGTCTGCTTCCCCAACAGGCCAGTATCCCTGCGATGGCCTCCAATGGTAGTGAGTCACAATTTGTGACGCTCCTCATCTTTATTCATAAGGTAGGTTGGATTGCGAGCCACTATGGTTATCCATGATTTGCATGTTTGATTTATTGGTAAGTCCCTAGTAAAGTGCACTGAGGGTGCTAGGGTCTATAACTCAAATACTACTAGTGCACCTGAAGCACTGATTGTGCCACCCACAAAAGTAGCCTTTCAAATATGCCACTGCAGTGTCTGCGCACTTTGGGCCTTATTTATGAGGCTGTGCATCACTTTTACGCCGCCGGTGCGTCACTTTTTGTGACGCACCAGTGGCGTAAAAAAAAGGGCCTTGTTGCCCCATATTTACAAAGTGACACATCTAGGTAGATGCGTCACTTTGTAAACCCCTGCGCCACATTATACCTGCGCCAGGTATAATGTATGCAAGGGGGGCGTATTGACGCAAGAAGGGGTCATGGAAGTAACGCAGTGAAATCTATGAGATTTCACTGTGCCACTTCTAGGACTCAAATGCGTCAAAATCTTACGCCTGCCTCACAGAAGGGGTAAGACTGACGCAGGCCCTTTCACATGGGGCTTGCCCCATGTGAAAGGACACATTGCTGGAGTTGCGTCACTTTTGTGACACACTCTGTGCCACACGTCGGGTCGAAACGTCAACATCTATACCCTTTGAACCTGGACCTAACCAACCCCATCTATGTCGTGCCTACTCAAGATACAATCTTGGATTGTGAATATTTGTAAATAGACCATGTAAAATATTTTTAGGCCAGGTGACCCTGATTGATATTTCTCTGTCAATCACACTGTTGAATCTTATTCTTTACTTCGGTCTATCCTTCACCAGGGATCATTCCCACTCACTGCTCTTGAGCACTCACTCCCTTGCACGTTCTCTTTGGAGCAACCACTTAGAAATTCTATTGTTTAGAAAATCTATTGTTTTTGAATATATGTTTGCGGTAAAAAGCTTCTCTAACATAACGGAATAAACTACATGTTTCCAGATACGTTTGGCTGTTGCACATTTTTTATGTGATATTTCTATCATACCATGAGCGGATAATTCATGAGCTCAAAAGGATTAGATTGTTATAATTGATTTATATTACGTACATGATTGGTTTGAGGATCATTGTTTTTCGTATCGAACTGTACCCTGGTCCACAAACTGGTATTGGGTTACCCCATTTTTAGTAATGGCTTGTTCGGAGCTGAGACACCGTGCAAGCGTGTGCCATTGTTAAAATCTGGATTGTGGCGTAAACATTATTGGCGCCATCTTGTCCTTTTCAGATCCATACGTGCGCGTAAGCAGCAACCATTTTGATTGCCATGGCCTCTCTGCCCACTCCCGATAGCCAGCGTCTCTCTCTCCCCCTCACTTCCCAGCCTCGCAAGCATCCCCGACAACCCCCGGTCTCTCCTGCTTGGGTCATAAACGCACCTCCAGCGCGACCCTGCCTCCGAGCCACATCCCGTGCTGAACCCCCCTCACTCTTTCATCTCATTCATAGAACAGGCCCTTTTGATAACCTCTTCCTCCCTGCCCGATTGTCCGGCCTGACCCCAGGCCATCACTTAGCTCAGCAGATGCAGTTTATTGCCCCTACAGTAGGACCTCGCCCCACATCAAAGGAGCGGGGATTAATCAATGCCTTCACCCCCCTAGATCCGACCGATCGCCCACATTCCTGTTCCCAGCGGAATGTCCAGCTGCGCGATAGCCATCATGCTGTGATTTGGGTGGGGACCTCTATGGTAGATATGTGTGAGAACGGGCCTGAACCGGGGATTCCAAAGATGCCTTTGTGAACTTCAAAGCAATACCACGGATGTCATAAATGTAATAAAGCCATAAACATGTGTATAAGAGGCCAGGCCTCAGAGATGCGGTTAGAGCACCTCGAAACGATACCTCGTTGTCTGATCTGATGTGTTCTGCTCCGTCGGAAATAAACTCCTGTTTCCTGCCTTCCAGTCTCCAGCGCCTGCCTTTTTATTTGATAATCGTGAGTTGGGTGAGAAGCGGCTAACGCCGGGCAAACCTTGAAAAGGGGTAATCAACCTGATCTGCCTGAACCCCTTTTGTTTACAATTGGCGTCCCAAACGTGGGGCCCATCAGCGACACGTGGATCCAGTGGGAGAGGTCCTGACGACGGAGTGAACGACTGCAACTATCGGGAAGTGCACCTGCCCGATAGACCCTCGCCTGGCAGCCGATCATCCGAACTTCACTGGTTCCGAGCAGACCTCTCTCGAGTGATCTACGGTCCTGACTGGGAACCATCAGGAGTGCCACAACAGAAGATAAAGGACGATCGGGCGCTGGAATCGGAAGACAGGAAACTGTCCATGCGGTCCAGGTAAGGTCGTGTAACACGACAAACTGTGAAATATTTGATTGATTGATTGGAAAATACTAGTATTACTCTCCGAATTATTAGTTCTCTTGGAGATTCTCTGTCTACAAACGGAGAGGAATAGAAAGTATTCTCTCTTCCTTTGCAGGTAGTGAAGGGTAGGTAACGCAGGCCTTTGCCCCCGTTGTAATCCGTCGTGCCTATCTTTCTCCCCCACTGATTGATTGTTTGCCCGAACATTGTTTGTTCGAGGATTGCTTTCTCGAGAATTCTCTATCTACAAACGGGGAAGGATAAAAGTATCCTGTCCTCCTTTGCGGATAGTGAAGAATAGGTAACGCAGGCTTTTGCCCCCGTTGTAACCCGTCGTGCCTATTTCTTTCTCGCCACTGATTGTTTGATTGAACGGACATTGATTGTTCTGATAAGCGTGGCTCAAATCCACCCGAGTGACTTACAGCACTCACCTATTATTCCCAATAATAAGTCAGCCGGACAGTGGAGAAGAATAAAAACAATTAGTTTTATTTGGCCATGCACTCCCATATGAGAGGGCCCTGTTCGACCTCACCCCTAAGAGTGCGCCGAGAAGGACTGACTCCCGTCATTACAGTAACACATTATAATGCAAAAAAGCATAGTAAGACACGCCCATTTGTGGAAAAGTACTGAACCCCTGAGATGGTGAACAATGGTCTCATACAGTAGGCATCTGCACCTGGGATTGCAACATTCCCCTATCAGCCCCCAAGGACACGGAGCCAGGCTTGAGCATCTCCAGCACATGAGAACAGAGTGATAAGGAGTTTCGCTGGTAGTTTCAGTCACAGTGGGCCGAGAAGCAAAAACTGCTGACATGTGGAATATTCCTATTCCTACGGGAGGGGGAATGAGCAAGTGCAACTCGCACGAATAGGGAAATGCATCAAAATGGTGGCACACAGGCTAAGCTAAGAACACTGAAATAATGTCACACGCATGAATGGATAACTAATAGGAGCATATAAACGTAAATGCATAAATGAATATATCAGTAGTTAGACACATTCTGCTAACTCATAAGCATAATGTAGTCAGTGGGCGGGGCATGGGAAATGAAACCTATCAGACCCTCCTTTTAGCAGACTGTGGCTAACTTTATTAACTAAAAGGAGATCCTTTACATCAAATTCCAAGGGCCAGCATAACATATTAATCAAGAACATCATCATCTATAAACATTAGCCAGCAGGGATCATAAAGTTCTAAATCATCGGAAACAGGGAATTGCTTTGACCGTCTTTTAGAAACTCGTATATTACTGGCACACATAGAGCAAAAAGGAGGAAGGCAGTACACGCAAAGGCAACATGTCAGAAGGACACCAACTACTCCTACTAAACCCATCAGTATTTTCTAACCCCAGGAGGAGAAAACACCCCACAACCATGTCTGCAAGGACCAGGTACCAGTGTCCTGATGGAGTTTGGCAGCCAACCTATGGAGTTTCTGCACAGCTAAATTAACCGTCGGGGCGGAGTCAGGGATGTACACACAGCAAGAGGTCCCGATGACGCGACAAGCTCCACCCCTATCTGCAAGGATGACGTCAAACACCATCCTATTTTGGATCGTGAATAATCTCATAGCCTGCATCTCAAGAGACATATTTGCTGCAATGTCAGCCTCCGTAGTCACCACCTTTTCCATCACCCTCGACAGACGCCTAATGGCTCTACTATTAAAGATAGGACCCCAGAATGGTAACAAACATTTCGAGAAGTCTGTGAATTGTTGCCCAGAAGTGTCAGTCTGATCAACGTCCTCCACCTGGAGGTCCCTCCTTTTACGCAGTCCTTCCATGACGGCAAACCTTCGGTGAGTTTTATGGTAATCTGAAGGTGCCACATAAACAGGTGGGAGTAAATACTCCAAGTAACATGTCCCACCCCAACCCTCAGGCAACCACAAATACCCATTATCTCCACATACACTGCTGTACCAAATGTGTCGCCACCCTGGAAATGTTCTTATTACTCCACACCGGATCTAATAATTTACATATTGCCTTGGTACTTATATGAGCTGGTCTGTGTGCCATCGTCACTACTGGGAGAACATATGCATTCGGGAGCAACCATCGTCGTTTGTCTGACACATCCGTCCAACACTCATTCGAGTCCAACCGCCCCCCTCCATCCTTCCATTGTTTCAACTCTTCCTCAGTTGCTTTCTCTTGTATGTTCCGCACACTCTGTACAGTGTCTTCAAACATGTTAACGTCTGGTACCCACCTAGCTGGTCCTGCCACGAACATTCGCGGAAGTTTTGTCCTAGCACTTTCTTTAGCCGTCTGATCTGCAAATGCATTCCCTCGTCCTACATCATCCACCACTACCTTGTGTGCACTACCCTTAATCACGGCCAATCGTTTGGGAAGTGTCAAAGCTGTCAACAGTCGTAATATCAATGGTCCATTTTGAATTTTCTGTCCATGTGATGTCAAAAATCCCCTCTCCGCCCACAGCCTCCCATAACTATGAGCCACGCCAAAGGCGTATTGGCTGTCCGTGTAAATGTTCACCTCCAATCCTTCACTTAATTCACACGCTCGCATCAATGCTATTATCTCTGCAGCCTGAGCTGAATTGTACGGGGCTCTAGAAGTCTCTACCACTGTTTTCAAAGTCGTGACTGCATACGCTGCCGTTGTGGTACCATCTGCTAGTTTAAAACAGGACCCATCAACATACAGCTCCCCATCAGGATCGTCTAGGGGCTTATCCGTCAAATCTACTCTTCCTTTTGTTTCCTCTTCTGTCCGAAACAAGCAATCATGGACCTCATCGTCTTTTTCATCTGAAGGGAGAGGTAACAACGTGGCTGGGTTCAGGGTGGCACATCTCTTTATCGTTACATGTGGGGCAAATAATGTCATCTCATAACCCGTTAGACGAGCACTAGTTAAATGCTGCGTCTGTGTCCTATTTAGCAAAATGTCCACGGCATGTGGTACCATTACTGTGAGGGGTGAGCCCAGTACGAGCCCTGCCGATTGTCTTATCGAGACCGCAGCAGCCACTGTAGCCCTTAGACAGCTCGGCAGTGCTCTTGCCACGTTGTCAAGCATAGCAGAGAAGTAAGCACAAGGTCTCTGTTTCCCGCCAAAACTCTGAGTTAGGACAGACAGCGCACAACCTTCCGCCTCGTGCACGTAAAGTACAAAGGGCTTCTGGTAATCGGGTGTTCCCAATACAGGTGCAGAACATAAAGCAGTTTTTAATGACTCAAACGCTTCTTGACATGCTGGAGTCCAAGGTAGGGGTTCGCGCACTTCTTTAGTAGTCAGATACAGAAGGGGTTTTGTTAGTAAAGCATAATTAGGTATCCACTGGCGACAGTACGATGTTATGCCCAAAAATGCGCGCACCTCTCGCTGCGTGTTAGGTACAGCCATGTTAGTTATCGCCTTGATGCGCTCCGGCGTCAGCCTTCTCCCCTCATTCGATAGGAGATGACCGAGGTAGGTAACCTCCTGTAGACAGTATTGGAATTTAGGAAGAGACACCTTGTGTCCCTTACAGGCCAAATGATGCAACAATTTAACCGTTGACTCACGGCATCCATCTTCTGTATCTGAGGCAATGAGAATATCATCGACATACTGCAACAAGACATTCCCCTGTGGGAGCTCCAAATCATCCAACTGTGCTTTCAGAGCTTGACTGTAAATACTGGGACTTTCCGTATAACCTTGGGGAATTCTACAAAATCTAAAACTGCGGCCAGCCAATGAGAATCCGAAGAGATATCTGCTATCTGGATGCACAGGTATACTAAAGAAAGCATTCTTAATGTCCAGTACAGAAAAATACTTAGCTGTAGAAGGTATCATGGTCAAAATAGTGGTGATATCGGAGACCACCGGATACTGAGGTTCAACCACCTTGTTAATGTGGCGTAGATCAATCACAAAACAATAGACGTCAGGTGTACCCTCGCCGGCATCACCTGAGGGTCTCTTAAGTATCGGAAGGATGGGGCTATTGCAACAGTTAGAATTTGTTTCTTCTACCACCCCAGACCGGATCAAGTCCTGTATTATTTGCAGCAGAGCCCTCTCCCCATCCCTAGATATTTTATACTGGGGTATCCGAGGCAACTTCGCTCCCATCTTAACTTTTATGGACACTGGGTCAATGTCCATCTTCCCCACATCAGTGTCGCTGCTGGCCCACAGACTCCCAGGAACACCCTCCAATTCAACCGGGAGGGGCTCATCTTTCGAGAAACACTGCTGCGCACGCGCGACAGAAGGACCCAACGTGAGGTACACACCGTCTGGAGAACAGTAAATTGTAGCATTCAGTCTTTTCAACATGTCCAAACCCAATAAATTCTCACCACAATTCGATGTTAAAAGAAAAGGAGAGTCAACAGTGAAAGGGCCAATCGTAAGTGCAAGAGGCTTAGATACGGGGCTAACCACTGGGGTACCGGAGAATCCCACAGAAATGTTAGTCTTGCCAGACAGAGCCGCCCCGGGGACCTGGGCATGTGCCACAGAACTTTTCGTAGCACCTGTATCCACTAAAAATTTCTGAGGGGATCCCGACAAGTCTGCCGTTACATAAGGCCCACGTTGATCAACATCCACAGAAACAGGTCCCTCGCTCTGCCCTACGCTGTCCTAGTTATAAGAAAAACCAGTCATGTCATCCATAGCATAAGCATCGTTATAGTACTGCCGATCTCCATAATCGTCACCCTCCTTTTGAAAGTGCTGTCTATCCCTGCCTCCGTCGAAGTAATTCCCACCTGATCTCCTGCCTTCTCCAGACTGTCTATTATCTTTATTCGCGTCTCCCCGTCCGCGTCCCCTACCCTGTCCAACAGTGGACCGGAGCAGTGGACAGTCTTTCCACCAGTGCCCCTCCTGTTTGCAGTTGGCGCACTGGTTCTGACCCAAACGCTCTCTTTTCTCTCCCCGTCCGTAGCTACCTCCTCCTCGACCAGCCGCCATGGGCGGGGCTCCACGCCCCCGTCCCTTCGCCACTTGCTGCAATAACACCTTTGTCTTCAAATCCTTCGCCTTCTTTTCTTGCCTGTCCTTATTTTCATTTTCCCTATGCTCGTAATACTGAGCCATACTCAGAATCCCAGAGGGAGTGGATGTCGTCCACGTACTCTCGGACGCTTGCAATCGAGCTGATATCTCTGGCAACAGATTCGTTACGAACCTGTTAACAAAGAGTCGCAACCCGCCATCCTGAGATATATCTTGCCCGCTAAAATCCATGAACGTTTCCTCAAAACGTGTAAAGAAATCTGAAACAGCCTCGTCCTTTGTCTGTCTACAGACTTATCCCAGTCTACTTTCTTTGGCGGGATGAGTGAGTGCATGTATTTTATTATGCACCCTGGCAGCGCTAGTATCTCCGCCTTCGGCTTCTCACCTGGCTTTCTCTCCTTATCCCAATCCGTAAATTCTTCCCAAGTACCGCCCAGCTCCTCTCTATGATCTGAACCCTTCACCTGTCTCCACACGTCCACAGGAACCAATAACCCGAAAAATAATTCAATATCTGCTAAAGTCATGACCGTCGAGGAAGCTGCCTCTGTTAATTCCTTATAATAAGCCGTCGTATTCTTTCTCGAGTCAGGCAACTGAGCCTTCAAAGCCAATACCTCGCTCCTTTTCCAGGGCGTGTACACCCACTGTTCCTGAAAATGAGCGTCAATACGAGCTCGGGTCACAACCTGTGTCGTAGTGTCTCTTATCTCTGATATCTCAGGGTGAAATATAGGATGCACTTCCCGCATCGGGTGTACCCCAGGGTAATGGGGCTCCCCCGCCTCTGGCAACTCATTTCTATATTCTAACAGGAACCTCAAACTACGGAACACATCCCTTATTCCAGTGTTGGCTCTATAGGCATTATTCTTGATATCCCGGAGAATCGCTGGCGCTTCCCCACCATACCCCTGTTCCCACAACGCTATCAATGTCGTCGACATGTGCCACAAAGCATGCTGCTGCATCAGAGGCTCGTAGTCTTTCATGGTAGACCAAATGTCTTCCAATGAATAAATGTTATTTCTGGCCCATTGGCAGGCTTGGTTGGCTACCATTGTCTTCTCATCCAACCCAACAGCCGAACGTGTAAGTAACTTCCGTACCTGAGTAAACAATCCGCCTCCCGCTCCTCTAGTGGGGGTCAGTAGCGCGCTCTGAGGGGTAGCACTGGCTGAAACAGTGGGAATGGCAAAATCAGTAGAGAATACCGGGGAGAGCTCAGATGCCGGGGAGAGCACAGCGGGTACAATTGGGCTTGCCGCGGAAAAAGAGAGCAGGGGCGTAGTGACAGAGGGGGGTGGTTGTTCAGCCACGGAGGAAGCAGGTGCACCGGACAAGGGAGGGGCACCCATTTGAGGAACTGAAACCGCGGCCGAGGAGGTGGAATCCACCAACACGGGATACAAAGACTGCGGGGCATATGGGGGAGGGGGTCGGGCGTTCAAAATGTCCTCCATTTCATCCTGTTCATCTTCTCTCACCACATAACTCTTATTATCCAACAACCTAAAACGTCTATCTGCGCGCTCAATACGCAGCTCATTCTCTTTTTTAGTGTGTTCTCTAGCCTTCTGCGCCATAGTCTGCGCCGCTCTCTTCTGAGTCACCTTCTCCTCCCTCATCTGCCGCTCTCGTACCTCCTTTTGCCACATTCGCAAATAATCGAACATGCTCTGGCGGCTGCGCCTAGCAAACAATCTGTCTTGTAAATAATCTAATTTTGCTCCATCAAAAGAACCAAGCAAAGGCCACTGCAAATCCACATTATCTTTGGTATATTTATGCCACAGAGTAGAAAACAAAATCGGGGGTAAGCCGTGCTTAACGTACATTTCAAAATTTGGAGAGCCCTCCGTTGGTGCAGGTTGACTCTCGGCCAGTCTAACGTCTGAGACCGCACCACAGCACCCCAAACACCGCAATTTACTGAAAGACGGCATCTTGCTCTCTCACAATCACACACTAACATACACATTCACACCGACACACTTACTCGCTTACCGGTAAATCACACTCACAACTTCAATGCACGTTACATGAAATCCGTACCAAAACGCGTGTTACTAAAATGGGACAAGGCCTGTCGACCAAGTCCTGGGGAACCTGGACCCTACCGCAGACCGAACAGCGCACACCCGCTATTCCGAGACTGAGGAACCCATCCGTCTCCTGGGCAACACTACAAATCGGCATGCGCTACACCACACGAGACTCGGCGCTCTTCTCCGTGAACCACCACCCTAGGTGTCCGGGTGAGCCCCGAGATCCCTCCGTGGCAAGCCACCTGCCTCCTACAGTATTATCCAGTCGGATGACCACAAAACAACGTTCACCCAATCTCCGCTAAGTCTGTCAGAGCGCCATTTGTACTCTGAGTTCTCCGGAGCACACAAGCCCCAGGAGCACGCCGGCTCCTCCAATCACCAGAGACGCACCGGTCCCTCGGAGCACTCCGGCTCTTCCAAACAACAGTCGGACCACTCACCTTCTATGCGCGGTACCAACTTCTACCGTTCTCCACCTCCGGCTGCCTGGACCAACACGGTCAGCTCCAAAGTTCCGCCTTCTGGACTCCGGCGTAGGATCATGGACCGGGACCTCTTCCGATCAGCAGGGCGGGGCAGCACTGCGAGAACCAAGCTCGGCATCAAATGGGTACCCGGGCCCACCGTGCCGACCAGAGGGCCCCGGCCTTCTGCTACCCCCTTACGGGTGAGAAAGGTCCTAATCGCGGAGTTCCTGTTCGGGCGCCATCTGATAAGCTTGGCTCAAATCCACCCGAGTGACTTACAGCACTCACCTATTATTCCCAATAATAAGTCAGCCGGACAGTGGAGAAGAATAAAAACAATTAGTTTTATTTGGCCATACACTCCCATATGAGAGGGCCCTGTTCGACCTCACCCCTAAGAGTGCGCCGAGAAGGACTGACTCCCGTCATTACAGTAACACATTATAATGCGAAAAAGCATAGTAAGACACGCCCATTTGTGGAAAAGTACTGAACCCCTGAGATGGTGAACAATTATTATTATTATTATTATTATTATGTTTCTTATATAGCGCCTGAATCGACCCCCGAAGGGGTATCTCCGCGCTTGCCTTGGGAACCCGTCCTGGCTTTTCCCTGTGAGATAGCCCCTACAGGGCATCCCCAAGGTGAAAGCCAGGCATCCCGCCGCAGGGGGGCCGTTGTGGAGATTAAGCAAGCTTAATGCCCAGAGTTGCAGAGTGTGAACCCATGATTAGGTCAGGCACCGAAGCGAGAATTATCGAGTCCATGGACATTTGAGCTCAAGACCCTGCCGCGTCGGGAATTGAACCCTGGTCCCGGGTCTGACCTCTGCTTCAGGGTCTGCCTGCTCTAACCAGTGAGCCACACTTCTCCACAATGGTCTCATACAGTAGGCATCTGCACCTGGGATTGCAACATTCCCCTATCAGCCCCCAAGGACACGGAGCCAGGCTTGAGCATCTCCAGCACATGAGAACAGAGTGATAAGGAGTTTCGCTGGTAGTTTCAGTCACAGTGGGCCGAGAAGCAAAAACTGCTGACATGTGGAATATTCCTATTCCTACGGGAGGGGGAATGAGCAAGTGCAACTCGCACGAATAGGGAAATGCATCAAAATGGTGGCACACAGGCTAAGCTAAGAACACTAAAATAAGTCACACGCATGAATGGATAACTAATAGGAGCATATAAACGTAAATGCATAAATGAATATATCAGTAGTTAGACACATTCTGTTAACTCATAAGCATAATGTAGGCAGTGGGCGGGGCATGGGAAATGAAACCTATCAGTTCGATACTGGTTCTTTGGAGGTATTCTCTGCTTACAAATAACGTGGAATAGAGATATTCTGTCTAGTCTTTGTAAGCGGTGAAAGGGTAGGTAGCGCAGGCTTTTGCCCCCGTTGTAACCCGTCGCGCCTTTTTTTTCCTCATTTGATTGATTGATTGTTTGCCCGAACATTGACTGTTTGGAATTGGTTCTCTCTTTGGGTATTCCCTATTTGCGAATACTGTAGAATAGAAATATTCTGTCTAGTCTTCGCAAAGTAGTGAAGGATAGGTAGTGCAGACTTTTGTCCCCATTGTAACCCGTCATGCCTATCTTCTCCCCATTGTTCAGTAGTTGGTTCAGCCCGGACCGCTTATTAGAGGTGGATCATCCGGCCCCTCTGGAGGGCACCCCTAATAAGGATATGTTTTTAAAGTATGGACTAGTCGCCGTAGCTTATAGTAAGTTATGGCATAAATATACTAAAAAGGATCAGGAAAATCAGTGGCCACTGATAGGATCCTTCGATGACGCAAAAATAAGCGTGCTGGAAACAGCCCTTTGTAACAATAAAACAACGCCCACTATGCTTGATAGTTTCGGCATGTGGCGCAAAGAAGCAGAGCAACGAAAGAAAAGAGAAGAAGCGAGAATAGGAAAAGAGTTACGAAAGGCAGCCCACCTGACCGCTAAGAAACTAGAAGAAGAAATAAAAGAAAGAGAGGAGGGCAGGAAAAAGCAGGAATCTGAGTCGGCAGGTCAATGCCCTGTTAGGACCCCCTCTACGCTCTACCCTGAGCTGCCCTCCAAACAACGGGCGAACGATGAGTTACTGCTAGGTCCTCCGATCATCTACATGCCCCCCCATCTGCCCCCTCCCAACCTCTAGTACAGCACCCGCCAGCTCCGAGTGCAAATGAGAATAACCTTGGAGCTAGTACCCCACCGGCCTCTGCACCGGCCGCATTAGTAACGACATCAGATAAACTCGAGACTAGCAAGCAGCCACCAGCCAGACTGAATAGATTGAGCAAAGATGAGCGGGATGGAATTGACAAGATAGTAAAGACACTGGTGGAACGGAAGGAGAGCGAAGAATACACGATAGATATGCACAATTCACATGCCGGTAGCCACAGACGGTATTTCATTTTACGGTTTAGCTACCACACCCTGAACGCATATGAGGATAGGTATCAGAATCAAGGTCCTGCTAAACTGACAGCTTTATATAGAAAAGTCAATGTTGGAGACGAGGCTGAGCACAACGCGATGGACCTCTTCATGCAAACGCTTGAGGTCTTCCGCCACCTCACGGAACAGAAACCAGAAGTTAAGATTACATTCCCTGAAACGACTGGGTCCTCATCAGAAGTAGCCAACACTATGATGCCTATCAGAGAAGCCGCCCCCTACTGGGTTCCCCCGCGAGGTCAGGGAACAAACGACGATATCAACCACGCAGATGCGAAGGGGAGGGTTGTGTACAACTGGGTTTATCAACCATGGGATCGGCAAGATATTTTAACTTTTAGGCAAACCCTGCCCAATTTAAGAAAGAACCCGACAGCATTTTATACCGAACTAGGTACAGCCTTGGGTTCAACAATAATGACTCTAGCGGACATTGACTTGTTTTTCGGGTTATGTCTGCCGGCTGACGTGTGGAAGCAAATCCGGAAAACCGACCACACAGATCTGTTCGGACATACCTGGAATCAACTCAGTGAACTAGATAGACAGCGAGAGCCCGGAAAGAAACCTGTAAAAGACATACTGGAACTCCCGGACAAAATAGTTCAGAAGCTAAAGACATTGATCCCAGAGAAGAAGGTAGACTGGTCGATAGTCACGGCTTGCCGTCAGAAACCCCAGGAAGACGTATCAGAATACTTCTCCCGATTTGAGACGGTGTTCTCCGACTACAGTGGCCAAGACATGACCACTACAACCGGACAACACCTATTCGTGCAAAACTACGTAAAGGGTCTATCGCAAGAGGTCTCCCAGAAATTACAGATGAGCGAGAGTAGTTGGGGGGCCTCCAAACCTGCAGCTATCCTTCAGATGGCTCAGTACTACGAACACCAAAAGAACGAGAACGATAGGGCGACTGAGAAAAAGAAAAAGGACTTGAAAGAACGAGTGATGATTGCTCAATTGCAAGGAGTGACGACAGGAAGGGAACAGTATAGAGGAAACTACCAGTCGAATGCCTCTAGAAATCCACCCCCTAGAGACCGCACACTCACACCCGGCGCTCCACGAACGGACCTCGATGAGAACCAGTGTGCGTTTTGCAAAGGATTTGGCCACTGGAAGTCTCAATGTCCGGTTCTTCTGGAAATGATTAAAAATAAAGAGACGAGGGACATGACGAATGGCCCCAAGACTAGAGGGCAGGGACGAGGGCACACCCACGACACCAACTATGACAGACCTGGCAGACCGAACACGTTTGACCGTCCCCGGCAGAATCAGTGCCAACAGTCTGACTGCGACAATGCCCGCGACTTTGCATAGGACTGCCAAGGGCAAGGAAGGGATCCAGTCGAGCTCTATGTTGACCAGCAAGGTCCTTATGTCACCGCTAAGGTCCTAGGTACGAAGTCTCCATTCCTGGTAGACACTGGCGCAACACGTAGTGCGTTATCTAAACGACTGATTCCAAGGGCACCCTTGTCTGGCTCACACATAACATCAATAGGCTTTGATGGAACGCCCTCCACTAACCCCTTATCCGCACCGGTTTCCTTCGACTTGGACAGTAACCCCACTGACACGACGTTTCTACTTTCCTCCAACACCCCCGATGCCATTATGGGACTTGACTTACTGAAGCATTTCCGAGCTACTATCAGGTGTTCACAGGACGGAGTTCGAGTCATTCTGTACGATAACCCGACTCTGCTCAGACCTCATCCCGCACGACACATGTTCTCCATCTCTGACGCTGACGCATCCTTACTTGACTCTCTACCTCTGTATCTGTGGGCTAACACTGACGCTGATGTAGGACGAATGATGATCGACCCCGTGCGCATAACTGTTCGCCAAGATGCGATACTCCCAAAACACCCACAGTATCGGATATCGCCCGAAGGTGTTAAGGCATTGGTAATGATAATCCAGTCCCTGGTAGGGGCAGGAGTGGTAGAGGAAGTAGTCAGCAATATTTGCAACAGCCCTATCCTACCCATTGTGAAGAAGCAGGGCGAGGGAGATGAGAAAGCGTACCGCTTCATCATCGACCTACGAGAAGTCAACAAGGTAGTTGTACCTCAGTACCCCGTGGTCTCAGATATCGCCACCATTCTGACCCTGATTCCTTCCACAGCCACCACCTTCACTGTAATAGACCTCAAGAACGCTTTCTTCTCCATCCCCATCCACCCAGACAGCCGCTACCTTTTCGGCTTCACGTTAAAATCCCGCTCATATAGATTTTGTAGAGCTCCCCAAGGCTACACAGAAAGTCCCAGCATCTGTAGCCAGGCCCTCAAGAGGCAGCTGGACGCCGTTCAACTACCGGAGGGAGTGGTGTTGATACAGTACGTCGATGACATCCTTTTGGCGGCCGACACCACTCCACTTGCAGTCACAGCCACCATCCAACTCTTGCACTTCCTTGCGGAAAATGGCCACAAGGTCTCCAAGAAGAAGTTGCAATTCTGCCAACCCCAGGTCACCTACCTAGGCCACCTCTTGTCCAAAGATGGGAGAAAGCTTACACCCGATCGAATTCAGGCCATTCTAGAAACCCCTGTCCCAAAGACCCAGAAACAAGTCCGCTCCCTGGTAGGCCTCACCTCCTTCTGCCGGCAGTGGTTGCCAAATTTCAGCCTCATTGTAAAGCCACTACTTTCCCTACTAGCCAAAGATGTCCCCTTCCCACTCCCTTGGACCCCCGAATGCCAATCCTCCTTCAAAGAACTTCGGGACGCCCTTTGTTCTGCACCAGTCCTAGGAACCCCCGATTACACCAAACCCTTCTCTCTCTACACCCACGAAAGGAAGGGGTGCGCTTTGTCTGTCCTGACTCAAACTATTGGCCCCAAGCAACGACCATGTGCCTATTTCTCTGCCACCCTTGACCCCGTAGCGAGAGCCTTGCCTGCCTGCCTTCGAGCCGTAGCTGCCGCTGCTGTCTCTATCCGACAAAGTGAGGGGATCGTACTCTCGAATTCCCTCACGGTATTGGTGCCCCATGCTGTTGACACCCTCCTAAACCAGACTAAGACACAACACCTGACTAGCGCACGACTGACCGGATACGAACTGACTCTACTTGCACCCCACATCACGCTGAAAAGATGCACCACACTGAACCCAGCCACCTTGTTGCCTCTGCCCGAAAACGACCCAAATGTCCCCCCATACATGACTGTGTGACCCTCACAGACGAACAGACTAGGAGTAGAGTTGACCTCCGAGACACCGCCTTCACAGACCCTGACGGAGAGCTATGGGTAGACGGCTCTTGCATAAAACTCCCCGACGGCACCACCTCAGCTGCCTATGCAGTTACCACAGCCCGAACTGTAGTTGAAACCGCCCGCATCACGCAACGATCCGCACAGGCGGCAGAACTGATTGCCCTCACACGAGCATGTATTATAGCAACAGAGACTACGGCAAACATTTACACGGACAGCCAGTACGCCTTCGGAGTGGTTCATCATTTTGAACTCTTGTGGAGAGAAAGGGGATTCCTGACGTCCCACGGCATGCCCGTCCTCCACGGAGATCTAGTCTCCGCCCTGATTGAAGCAGTTCTCCTCCCCAAACGATTAGCTGTAATCAAATGCCAGGCACACAGGAAGGTGACAGACTTAGTCGGACAGGGAAACGCGCTGGCCGACATCACCGCCCGAACCACAGCTGAGAATAGGACGACGACACGCATGTATGTGACCAGGTCACAAGCAGAAAAATGGACTGACGCTAGGGAAACGATTAGGGACATCCAGATGGCCAGCTCACCACACGAATTGACTGAATGGACACGGGTGGGAATGAAAGACGATGAAGGCTGCTGGCGGACAAAAGGACACTAACAAATGGTTGCTACCCAATTCATACCTGATCCCCATACTGACTATGGCTCACTCCCCTGCACACATAGGATCCGCCCCCATGATCAAACTCATCTCCAAGGTCTGGCACAACGACAAAATCCCCGACTCAGCCAGACGCCTGGTCCAGCAATGCCTTATCTGCCTGCAACATAACCCTGGGCAAGGAACTGTGGTACCCCGGGGAGGGTTTGGGGTCCCCGACCATCCTTTTGAGGTCCTCCAGATGGACTACATCCAACTAGAAAGATGCCAAAGCCTGAAGTATGTATTAGTCATTGTGTGTGCTTTCAGCAAATGGGTAGAAGCCTATCCAACCCGTGATAACACTGCCATGACCACTGCCAAGGTACTGCTGAAAGAGTTTTTCCCTCGCTACGGTCTTTGTCGAATTCTATGGAGCGACAACGGCCCCCACTTCATAGCGGAAGTTATCCAACTAATCTTGAAAGGGTTGGGGGTAAAACAGAGGTTTCATGCAGTCTTTCACCCCCAATCCGCTGGCTTAGTTGAGCGACACAACGCCACACTGAAACTAAAACTGTCGAAGATAGTGGCCACCACAGGACTTAAATGGCCAGATGCCCTCCCACTGGCATTGCTATCGATGCGCTCCACTCCCACTAAGCACCATTTGACCCCCTACGAGGTTGTATTTGGGCGACCGATGAACCTCTGGACTGCCCCTAAACCGACCTCCATTCACGACGTCCCGGACGTCCTACTGTCTGATTACTTGTGCAAATTGACTAAAACGTTGTCTATCATTCATCAGCAGGTGCAGCAGGCCATCCCCGATGCTTCCAGGGGTCCGGGTCACGATATCCAACCGGGGGATTATGTGCTGATCCGAAATTTCCAACGGGCGAAGAGTCTGGAACCCCGGTGGACGGGCCCCTGGCAAGTACTGATCACCACCCGGACGGCTCTTCGAGTGGAGGGGAAACGACACTGGCTGCACGCACACCACTGTAAGAAGGTCTCCTCAACCCTGGCCATGACAGAAAACGTCAGCACCCAAGAAGAACTGCTGAACAAAGACCGGCCATCACTGAACTGTTATCCTGATACCGAGGCACTCGAACTTGCAAAAATCTCTGATCCCACTGTGCCATCCAGGGAAGGGTATTTCCTGCGTCGAAAGGAGGGAGCTTCGGCTAAGTAGACCACAGACTGAGTTGAATCTCAGAACGGTAGCCTAAACACAACCAAGGGTTACCCGGAGAGAAGCTAAACGAAGTCTGCGGTTCTGGCCACTACCGAGCACCTCGAAGATGATGGAAGCGCCAGATAAGAAGATGATGGAAGCAACCGAAATACCCACTACCGGAACCCAAAGACTGACAGTATACACAAATCGAAGACAATTGCCCTTTTCATTGTCCTCCTCTTTTGCCTCCTCCTCATGACTTCCTTCTGGATCGTGGAAGAGAGCGCACCCGCTCATCAGATGTTGCTGACCACTGCGCAGCCAACCACTATGAAAGAGCATCACCTGATCTCCCTTTCGCCTCAGCTCCGAGAAAGGCGTAAGGAGTTCTGGAACAATTCCTTCGTGCAACTGTTGCACCAACACAACCTTGCCGCCAACGCCACCAACTGCTGGATCTGCGGGTTGCTCCCGCATGCCACCGGACACTCCATCCCTTTCATCCCTTCCCCGTTCTCAGTTCATGGCTCCTGCCTTGCCATGATCAAACTCATCTCCAAGGTCTGGCACAACGACAAAATCCCCGACTCAGCCAGACGCCTGGTCCAGCAATGCCTTATCTGCCTGCAACATAACCCTGGGCAAGGAACTGTGGTACCCCGGGGAGGGTTTGGGGTCCCCGACCATCCTTTTGAGGTCCTCCAGATGGACTACATCCAACTAGAAAGATGCCAAAGCCTGAAGTATGCATTAGTCATTGTGTGTGCTTTCAGCAAATGGGTAGAAGCCTATCCAACCCGTGATAACACTGCCATGACCACTGCCAAGGTACTGCTGAAAGAGTTTTTCCCTCGCTACGGTCTTTGTCGAATTCTATGGAGCGACAACGGCCCCCACTTCATAGCGGAAGTTATCCAACTAATCTTGAAAGGGTTGGGGGTAAAACAGAGGTTTCATGCAGTCTTTCACCCCCAATCCGCTGGCTTAGTTGAGCGACACAACGCCACACTGAAACTAAAACTGTCGAAGATAGTGGCCACCACAGGACTTAAATGGCCAGATGCCCTCCCACTGGCATTGCTATCGATGCGCTCCACTCCCACTAAGCACCATTTGACCCCCTACGAGGTTGTATTTGGGCGACCGATGAACCTCTGGACGGCCCCTAAACCGACCTCCATTCACGACGTCCCGGACGTCCTACTGTCTGATTACTTGTGCAAATTGACTAAAACGTTGTCTATCATTCATCAGCAGGTGCAGCAGGCCATCCCCGATGCTTCCAGGGGTCCGGGTCACGATATCCAACCGGGGGATTATGTGCTGATCCGAAATTTCCAACGGGCGAAGAGTCTGGAACCCCGGTGGACGGGCCCCTGGCAAGTACTGATCACCACCCGGACGGCTCTTCGAGTGGAGGGGAAACGACACTGGCTGCACGCACACCACTGTAAGAAGGTCTCCTCAACCCTGGCCATGACAGAAAACGTCAGCACCCAAGAAGAACTGCTGAACAAAGACCGGCCATCACTGAACTGTTATCCTGATACCGAGGCACTCGAACTTGCAAAAATCTCTGATCCCACTGTGCCATCCAGGGAAGGGTATTTCCTGCGTCGAAAGGAGGGAGCTTCGGCTAAGTAGACCACAGACTGAGTTGAATCTCAGAACGGTAGCCTAAACACAACCAAGGGTTACCCGGAGAGAAGCTAAACGAAGTCTGCGGTTCTGGCCACTACCGAGCACCTCGAAGATGATGGAAGCGCCAGATAAGAAGATGATGGAAGCAACCGAAATACCCACTACCGGAACCCAAAGACTGACAGTATACACAAATCGAAGACAATTGCCCTTTTCATTGTCCTCCTCTTTTGCCTCCTCCTCATGACTTCCTTCTGGATCGTGGAAGAGAGCGCACCCGCTCATCAGATGTTGCTGACCACTGCGCAGCCAACCACTATGAAAGAGCATCACCGGATCTCCCTTTCGCCTCAGCTCCGAGAAAGGCGTAAGGAGTTCTGGAACAATTCCTTCGTGCAACTGTTGCACCAACACAACCTTGCCGCCAACGCCACCAACTGCTGGATCTGCGGGTTGCTCCCGCATGCCACCGGACACTCCATCCCTTTCATCCCTTCCCCGTTCTCAGTTCATGGCTCCTGCCTTGCCTGGTTGATTCTCTTGCAAGAGAGCTACAAGGACAACGCCACTTCTGGTCAAACAGTGTCACACTTCTACCATGGGTTGTGGCTGAACAAAACCGGGAGGACATCTCCTCCCTTTTGTCCTTTGACCTCTGGTTCCTCCTTCCATATGGACATCCCTGCCAAGGAACGAGTTGAAATGCAGGTGTTCCATAATCCAGCCAGACCCACCTTCTCCTACCTACGGAAACGAACTGCTGCCACTCTGACTGTGGCTCTGTCTGTTATCAATGTCACAGGCCTCGTGTGCCTCGAAGGCCTGGGAACGCAGCTGGTGGGTCGCAGTTCCTGCCACATCACCAGAACATTGGACTCAATTGATCCCCCCTCCTTTGTTGCTTCTCCGAATATGTACTTTGTTTGTGGCACCAAAGCTTACACTTGGCTTCCAAAAAGTTGGGGGGGTACTTGCTACATCGCCTTCGTTCTCCCTCCAACGTACGTGGCCCCAGCAAACCATCACCGGCAGAAGCGCGCAAGAGACATTGAACAAGCCGACTCCACCGGAGCACAGTTCCTGGATGCAGTGAAGGGACTTGTTCCTCTGTGGGGCCCAATGGCAAACAGCCGCGCCATCCGACACCTGACCCAGGCAGTAGAAACGACCATGAACATCACGGCTGGCATCCTCACTAACAATACAGCCGAGCTTCAGGCAGTCCGCCTGGTGGCTCTTCAGAACCGCCTTGTTCTAGATGTGGTTCTAGCTGACCGTGGAGGAGCATGCCGCATCATCGGATCCAGCTGTTGCACCTACGTGCCAGATAACTCGCCCTCAGTCTACAAAGCAATCGAGCACCTCCACAGACTTTCCTCAGAGGTTCACCAGGAGCAAGAAGGATGGTCGCTTGGGAGCTGGTTTTGGGGTACTTTGAAGGACTGGGGATGGAGATTGCTTACATTTATATTGATACCGGTCGTTGTACTGTGTGGGTGCTGCCTAGGTATTCAATGCTTGCCACTTTTGTGCTCACTCATCGCTAACTGCATGTGCTTTAAGACTCCGAATCTCGACGCTGAACGTATGAACGCTTTGTATGATATCGAAATACGTAATATAATGGGGATAGACATAAATTGACAAGCTAGCTAGATATGTTGAAAAGGGAGGACTGTTAAAATCTGGATTGTGGCGTAAACATTATCGGCGCCATCTTGTCCTTTTCAGATCCATACGTGCGCGTAAGCAGCAACCATTTTGATTGCCATGGCCTCTCTGCCCACTCCCGATAGCCAGCGTCTCTCTCTCCCCCTCACTTCCCAGCCTCGCAAGCATCCCAGACAACCCCCGGTCTCTCCTGCTTGGGTCATAAACGCACCTCCAGCGCGACCCTGCCTCCGAGCCACATCCCGTGCTGAACCCCCCTCACTCTTTCATCTCATTCATAGAACAGGCCCTTTTGATAACCTCTTCCTCCCTGCCCGATTGTCCGGCCTGACCCAAGGCCATCACTTAGCTCAGCAGATGCAGTTTATTGCCCCTACAGTAGGACCTCGCCCCACATCAAAGGAGCGGGGATTAATCAATGCCTTCACCCCCCTAGATCCGACCGATCGCCCACATTCCTGTTCCCAGCGGAATGTCCAGCTGCGCGATAGCCATCATGCTGTGATTTGGGTGGGGACCTCTACTGTAGATATGTGTGAGAACGGGCCTGAACCGGGGATTCCAAAGATGCCTTTGTGAACTTCAAAGCAATACCACGGATGTCATAAATGTAATAAAGCCATAAACATGTGTATAAGAGGCCAGGCCTCAGAGATGCGGTTAGAGCACCTCAAAACGATACCTCGTTGTCTGATCTGATGTGTTCTGCTCCGTCGGAAATAAACTCCTGTTTCCTGCCTTCCAGTCTCCAGCGCCTGCCTTTTTATTTGATAATCGTGAGTTGGGTGAGAAGCGGCTAACGCCGGGCAAACCTTGAAAAGGGGTAATCGACCTGATCTGCCTGAACCCCTTTTGTTTACACCATGACTGAGGACAAGGGACTGCGAGGGAAGAGTTCCACTTGTCAGCAAAGCCAGTGTGTTCAAAATTGCTGATTGGATTCCTCCCTCCTCTTTAACCCGCAACCTCTGCAAGCATGGTGCAGGCGAGGCTCATATTGGAAGGCTAGGAGGAGTAATGTGAAACAAGCCTTGATCAACAACATGGACCAGCATCCAGGAGATTCCTGAGTGCGGCCCCCTTCATTTCTCAAGCAACCGCCCACCTGCCAAGAGCCGCAGCAAGAATCTGCGGCAGTCTGCGTGGGAGGATGAGATTGCGTCACTGTTCTGGCCACCGTAAGAGACAGCTGGAGTTGTAGCTGGCCCCACCTTAAGGTCCCGGGACAGGAGGCCAGAGGTATGTCACTGCTCCCATCGCCGCGGCCTAGGGGCACTACATTAGTGGAGCAGAGGAGCCCTCAAGTACCATTTGGGAGGAACAGCTTCGGGAGCCGTGGGGCCACCACATACGGAGCAGAAATCTACTAAAACCACCATTGAGTGAGTAACCTTGTGCTCCCGCTCCTGCGTACAGATCCCTACTGGGTTTTACACGACCCATGCCCGGGCTAGTGATATTCTTTTTTTTAGTATTGTGTTTGGTGGGTTTCTGCCATTTCGGACTTGTTTTAGATAAAATATTATTTATTTTTCTAAGCTAGTGTGGTGTTTCTTCTGTGGTGCTTTCCCTGTGTTACTGTGCATTTGGGTGCAAACACTTTACACATTGCCTTTGGGATAAGCCTGTCTGCTCGTGCCAAGCTACACCGGGGGTGAGCAGAGGTTATCTGAAACGTGTAACTCCCTTATAGTGACTAGAAGCACGGGTCCCTACTTGGACAAGTTGCATGCCTTTGCCAACTAGGGACCCCCATTTCTAATAATCATAATTTACACAGAGAGCAGTTGCACATTAGCACTGATCAACAGTGGTAAAGTGCCCAGAGCACCCAAAACAGCAAAAAAAATGTAAGCACACAGTCAAAAGTACAGGAGGTAGAGGCAAAAATACAGGGAAAACCATGCCAAGGATGCCAAGGTCTAACAATATTATACAATTAATATCTTTTAATGAGAAATATGACTGTCATTTTCATAGCAGGACAACAGAATCTGAGTAAGCAGTAACAATATTATTGGAAAAACCTTTGCTAATGTACAGCAAAACTACATGCATGAACAATGAACACAGCCGGTTCAAGAATCAGTCAAGCGTGGACACAAGTGGACAGTGTCCCGCCACAATTTTTGGCTTGCCACAGCATCCCATGAATGATGTGCCCCCTTTATTGTAAACTGAGCTGTGGTATTTTGCTTACGATGTCAGCTGTTCACAAGTGCAAATAGTGTATGCTTTTGCAGGCTCGCATACACTTGAAATGTAGGCTGGCAGTGTTTCTATTTGCAAGACAGCATCTCCTTTACTTCTGAGATTTGCACAGGAGGGTGTCATCTTTGGAGCTCTTAACTACAAAGGAAAGTTGGCACCATTTCGCCTTTCCGTTCTGTATTCTAGGGATAGCAAGATCAGAATACATCCAGTAGGTTTATGGAGATGCTTTTGTGCTACCCAGATAATAAAAACACCAATAGGAAGCAAACATATGAACACAAAACATTATCTGTTTGTGCCTATATAGGGATACGTACATTTTGTCCATATATTTACTTGCTATATGATATGAATGGCACATAGACTTTACATAGGCAATGCAATAGGTCTCGCATTTACAAGCGTTTGAGCTAATGGCATTGTAAATGACAAAAGCTGGAACTCTCACAAATGCGAGTCCTATTGCTTTGCAAATACTTCTTTTTGTAAAAGACTGCATGCCGTACTTACACGATAATAGCGGCCGCGCCCCTTTCATTAGATAGGGCTCATCTAAAGAAAGGTGAGCGGCCTCCATACACGTGCAATAGTGGCATGGGGTGCTTTGACAAAAAAAATATTTGCAAAAGAATAGGTTTCGTATTTGCAAGAGTTTAAGCTGTTGTAATTTACAATGCCATTAGCTCAAACTCTTGTAAATGCGAGAAGCCATTTTCCCGGGCTGCTTGGAAAGTGAAAGCGCATGGCTCGCTGAATGATGCAGGAAAGCACGTCGTGCCTGCATTTGGGTATAACTCATTAAAGAAAATAGTGCTTTCAGACTAAATAAAACAGACCGCGTAAGAAACAGAAGAAAAAGGGCCAGTCCTCATGGGAGGTTTCAAATGATGACAAGGAGGTATTAAGGAGGAACTAACAAGCCTATTAATGATTCAGAAGCCAGCATCTACAAAGGACAACGACACAAGCCAATGAAAATATGTGTAGAGAGTGGGCAAAGCTTAAAGTCTCTACCTGAATACAATATGCTGCGCAGAGCAGCGCATGCGCTGCCCAGGCTCGACCTAAAAATTTGTCTCTCTCTCCAGTTATTATCGCACCTCCTCCTTGCAGGTTTCTTACTGGTCACCCACATTTTTAAAGATTCCAGGGCACACTTGTGTCAACATTAAGGTGTTTGCTTTATGGAGAAATGGGAGCAATGTCATCTGATTTATGCTGTGTGTGCTGCCAGCCCAGCTTTGTTGCAGCGGTCATGATCCCACCGGCTCCCCCTCAGTAACTCCATGAACGATGGGAATTGCTTAATGACCTGCATTAACTTTGACCTCTGTAAATATATTCACCCCCTACAATGCGTTCTCCCCATTCACTTTTATCCTTCCAAACAGCATTTAAATGTTAGCAATCTACATAACTCTACTATGTAAAAACAGTATGTACTTTTTGTGCTAGTTTATATCTAAAGGACAATCCTTGAAATGACATGCATAGCTAAAGACACTTTGGAAGTCTACTGGGAGTGCAAAGCTTCAGCACTGGAATATCATATTTCTAAGTCATTAACGCTATTGTTAATACGACTACTACTACTTCCACTACTACTACCAGTATTAAGCAACCATTGGAAAAGCAAATAGGTCTCGCCTATTCAAGATCTATTAGCTTTGTCGATGTGTTTTTTAACCATATTGTACAGCAGCGCAACATGGCTGAAACTAAAAGAAAACTACAAAAAATCCTCTATGATGCTGTCAATGCAGGCAGACCCATATCACTTTTATTTTCTTTACTTTCAGCCATGTTGCATGCTGCTGTACAACATAACTAAAAATATTGACAAATCCAATAGATCTCACTTTCTTTTTAAAACAATCCTTTAACGCATGCGACCCTGCATGCCCTGTCTCAGGCACACCTAAAAAGGAAGGAATTGATTTGAGTTCACACCTCTAAACCACACTTCAGACTCAACTCTCTTAAGCATCAGGAAGTCTTCTTGATTTATAATCTATGGTCAGTTTAATTCTGGACTTGCACAGAAAAGCCAAAAAACAATAGAATTGAATGTTGTCCATAGAAATATGAAGTGGTTAGGAAGCTTCTTTAATAGGCATCGGCTTATTTGCATCCATTAATGTTTTGATGTACCAATGAATCTCCTTTACTGGGGAGGGCATGCCCAGAAGAGCATTGAGCCTGCTGTACAGTACTGATAAAGCCCAATGAGACCAAAACATCCCATTAATTACTTGCTTGTGATCGCCAGCTGAAGAACAGAACTAGAGCTAGGCTGTATTTATTAGTTGAGGGGTCTGTGGAAAGGCAAAGGAATGATTTCGACATGGATGCCCTCCTTCGGTAAAGGCAACTACAAGCTCTAAATAAGTGGCATGGAATGCTACTAAGAGCAATTTCGAGTGCTTGTGAAGAATTGGTTGAACATTTGCTACCACCATTTTTTGTGGCAAATGTGAAATCAAACAGCGTAGTCTGATTATGTAGTTTTGGGCTGTGGATGAAAATCCGAAATCAACTAACAAATCCTGCATTAAAGAGCAAACAACATTGGAGTATCTGAATGCCCTGAACTGTGCTTGCAATACACGGGAAGAGATGAACAACAAAATCTCGCCGGGGTAATTGTGCGAAGATGTAAATTATATTTACCGTGGAGCACTTCAACATTTTCATATTTTCTTGTTAAAAAAACATGAGATATAACTGCCACAACCTTTTCAGCCCTGCCTGTAATACTAGAAAAGAATCATTAATATAATGTATTCATTCCAATGACCACAGCTTCCTTATTGTGCAAACACACATTTATTTAATTATTTAGAGCTTTCTCTGCACCAGAAGCGGCTTAAATCACTGAACTGAAAAGAATAAAAAAGTCACTGAAAGAAAATAGAAACATGAGTGGCAGAAAATGAAAACAAGGAGTGGCAGGAAATGAAAACATGAGTGGCTGAGTCAGTCGGATGCATATGTTGAACCCAGATCAAGCATTCTTCGGTAGCTCAATTTAAGACCGCCAATAATGTTCGCTTCTCACATCCACTGTATCATTCCATTCTCATCCCATCTGAATAAAGCTAGCCTCACTTACACATTGGCCTCCCCAGAGCACGGATATCAGCAGGGTGTAACAGAATGAGCCCTGGCCCTCTCGTGAACACTGGGAGCTCACTCTTAGCAAGATCTGTAGTCACTGTGCTGCTGCTGCTTGGCTCGCACTTTACCAGAAGCGCCTGTAGATTTTATCAACTTGATTTATATTGACAGTCTGCGGGTGTCCCCCCAGGTGCTCCCCTCAGGCGATGAGATCGAAGTTAAATGCTTAGAACATTCAGTTGGTGCTCGTGCATCCGGGCCTTTACCGAGAGACTACAAGCGTGCTCGGGTGGTGACAAAAAGACATAAACAAACACAGTCGGCTGCTTGTCTTGGACTGCCCAGGCGAGACTGGCACTTCATATTTATTTATGACAATACATCAAGGAAAAACTATGACTCGCCTAAGCAAAGCATGTGGCCTTACGGTCAGGGCTGCCGATTTTGGAAGTGGGGATCCAGGTTTGAGTTCCGGCGTCGGATCAACATCCTGTGATCTTGGGCACATCACATCATCTCCCCATCCTTAATAAATGCATGTGACCTTGTGTAACACAGCTCGTGCTCCCAGAGCGCTCTAATGCCTTTGGGACTTTACGTTATACATAATAAAAAACACAGAAGCACACAGGCTAGGAGTGGAGTGGAGATTGGGCAGAAGCACTCTTTGCTTTAAGGTGAGATGAGATGGATGTAGTTGGGTGAGACAGGCTCCTAGAGAAGCAAACATGGAAGACATCTGCATAAAACCTGCCCTCTCATGAAGTGCTTGGGGTTAAAAAAGAGTGCCTGAAAAGCAAGCACGTTTGGAAGAACTGAAGGAGTAAAACAGAGAGCTGGCAAAAAAAGCTATGCTCCATGGGAGTGAGAAAGGCATGCTGGAGCAGCTAAAACAAACAGGCCCGGCACAAAAAAAGCAAGACTCGGTGATTGACAAAACAGAAAGACAACAGGAAGCAATGGGTGGCATGCATTCCAAGGTCAGCTTAGAGCATGTGTACTCACAAACATCTACCCAGGGGCCACAAACTGTGGTCTCTGGTGTGCCCGAGGGCGGCATTGATGCCAGCAGGGTGGGAGAGTGTCTTAGCTGGGAAGGAGGTAAGCTGGGCATAATGTAAGCGAAGCATGTAGATGGTGTGGTCATGGAGTAGTTTCATTCCATACTGCTCTCTAACTTAAGCCCCTGGTCTCTAAAAGACTCATAGATCTGATAATATTGTGTTTTGCTGTATGTGAGCCGCTATCCCTCTCCTGCCTCTTGGGGTAAGACTTCTCTGCCTGCTAACGCTACCTTGGAAAAGTCAAGTGTAAAAAGAAAGCGACTTGATTATTAAATTGGAGTGAAAGAGAATTGCACAATGGGAAACCAGAAAACTTGTGATCAATCCCGGCTTCCCCACTTGACCAAATTGTTTTATCCTAGGCAATTTATTATTTCACTTTGCCTCCTTTGTCTTCATCGTCACATATACACCTTGAAATACACGAGTTTTAGATGGACACTGTACAAAACCTTTCCATGTGTTTGACTTTATAAACTATAATATTGCCCAAGCATAATAGTCCAAGCCACCCAGAGGGGTACGCACGACAATTGATTTGCCTCGTACTTTACAATTGGCATTGTGGTCAGGGTGTGGGGAGGCATGAACATTTCTAAAATTATCTCTTTTAAAAATGCTTCTCAATGCACTGATATAATCTGATGTACTAAGGTAAAATCAACATATTAGTGAAATACACTTTTATGAATTTTTATCACTGATATGAATTTTGAATAGGCTTTTATAAGTACAAGTTTGAAGCTAGATATCTTAAAAGTAAAAGTTTTGCTAAGGTCAGTGGTGCAGGACACATTTGCTTCTTTTTTTTAACTTTATATAGGTGTAAATAAACACTTAACTGTTTATTTAACTCAAATAATTACACCAGCCCAGTGCTGTCTTTCATCAGGCATGATTGTAAGGTGAGGAGGGCCACATATGACGGTCAGGAGGGCCGCAATCGCCCCCGGACTGTACGTTGAGTATCACTGGCTCAGAGCATGTCTCTAAAATGTCTTTGCAATCAGACAGCCCTGCTGTTTGGTAGGGTTCGATCTAAAAAATACTAAAGAGATCTGAGCTACAGAGAGAATTGGAGAGGCTGAGCGTAAGTGAGCAAGCTAGTGTGTGAGTGAGTGACAGCATGAACAAGTGTGAAACGAGAGAGCAGATTAAAAGACAGTGTATGCTACAAAGAGTGGATGATTTGGAGAGGGTGTGAGGAGGTAGGGTGAGTTGAGTAAACATAGACAGAAACCAGGGCCAGTGATTATAAGTAGTGGGAGGGCAACTAAGGGCAAACAGTGACTAAGAGAGCTAGAGGATGTTACACTAGGAGAGAAACAGTGTGTAAGGGAGCTGGAGGATGAGGTACTAAGGGCGAAAGAGTTTAAGGAAGCCGGAGGATGAATTACTAAGAGAGAAAGAGTGTGTAAGGGAGCAGGAGGATCGGATACTAAGAGAGAAAGTGTGTAAGGGAGCTAAAGGATGATATACTAAGAGAAAAAGTGTGTAAGGGCTGGAGGGTGGGATACTAAGCAAAAAAGAGTGTGTAAGGGAGCTTGAGGGTTAGATACTAAGCAAGAAAGAGGGTAAGGGGGCCAGAGGATGAGATACTACGAGAGAAAGAGTGTGTAAGGGAGCTGGAGGAAGGGATACCAAGAGAGAAAGGGCCAGATGTAGGTAATTCTGATTTACCTACTCTTAAATACCGACTCATACCGAATCGGTATTTAAGAGTAGGTAAATCGGAAGGAGGCAGATGTAGGTAATTTTAATTCTAAAATTACCAATTCTGTAAGAGTCGGTATTTACCGATTCTGTAAATACCGAATCGGTATTTCACATTGATTCCTATGGGCCTTGAAGCCCATAGGAATCAACGGGAAATACAGATTCGGTATTTACAGAATCGGTAAATACCGAATCTTGCAAGGGTGTAGGGGGTGTCACTTTGACACCCTCTAACACCCCAAGTACAGGCTTGTGTGACATGTGGCACACATACATGCCCTAAGGGCATGTATGTGTGTGACATTGCACAGGTGTGCATCCACAGATGTGCATGCACACCTGAATTCGGTATTTTACCACCCAATAGAATTGGGTGGTAAAATACCGACTCTTAAGGGCCTGTGTCACTCTTAGGAGTCTCAGCTACATATGGATTTACAGAATCGGTATATTTACCGATTTGGTAAAATACCGAAGTGGTAAATTTACCGACTCGGTAAATATACCGATTCTGTAAATAACGACCCACCTACATCTCAAAAGCCGGCCGTTACCGACCGGTATTTGGCTACCTACATCTGGCCCATAGTGTGTAAGGGAGCTGGAGGATGAGATAATAAGAGAGAATGTGTGTAATGTGTATAAGGGGGCTTGAGGGTGGAATACTAAGCAAGAAAGAGTGTGTGAGGGGGCAGGAGGATTGGATACTAAGAGTGGAACAGTCTGGAACAGTCTGTAAGGGAATCAGAAAATGGGATACCAGTAGAACTCCAATGTAAGATGGAGATAAAGAGCAGGTATTAATGTGACCCAATGCTCATATTGAGACAGATGTTTCCAGATGGGCATGATTTCTGCTGTTAAACATATTGGCCTGGGCAGGGTCACGGTTAGACAATATTTCTGATGATTTCTTCAGCAGTTGAGCAATTGCACATATATATTGGTTGGAATTACACCAAGATAAGATATGTGAAGGATCAGCTGTTCCAAGGAAGTGGACTTGACTTATTCATACAAAAAAGCACAAATCACAGTTGTAGAGTTAATCTACGAAAGATGTTTGAGAATTTTTTAAGTAGTTAAAATAAGAGTCATCATTTGGGAGTGAAATTGGTTTGATACCACCATAAAATAGTATTCTAGTACATCATTTGTGGGCCTAAGCAAAATGTAAATTATGGGAACATAATTTGCGTAAATTTATTGGGGAGAATATATGCTTGTTACAAGAAATTCCCCAAATGACACCCTTAGGCCACATAGCTTAATTACACACTATTCATGGCTAAATGCAGGGCTTTAATTGGGATGAAAAAACTGGGGGGGTCTCCCAAAGTGGCGTGGCCAATGTAATTAAGGGCGTGGCTTAAAAACACGTACGCTAATAATCTGTGCTTAGCATAGTGTGCCGCCTGACTTGTATTTTGCTGTTTCTGTATTTGCATCCAGATATATCATACAACAAGTAACATCATAGCTACAAGTCTGGACTATTAGCTTTGTCAATGGTTGTTAGTTGCATAATTTAAATAAGTACCAACTATGGCTTGTATATAATATTGAAAAAGCTTCCACTTAGAGTCCTGGTGACACTGCGGCAATGTTGCTGCTCCTGAGTTTCAAAAAGAGAAGGGAAATCCAGAGAGAAAATGACTCTTTGAAGGATTTCCCTCCCTCTACAGGGCTCACCTGGCGTGACGTCATGCCGTAACTTCTCCACTAGTGAGAAGTGAGCAGTGTGAGCACCCACAGATAGATGCACCTGCTGTCACTGCAGACTGGGAAAAACCGGACCGTCTGTGCCACGAGCGGCCAAAATGTGAGTTTTTGTTGTTTGCACCACTTACGTATTTCATGGTACTTTTTTATTGCGATACGCACCATCACGTTAACAGCTGATGCAAGGCACAATTTCCGCTAAAATATAGCACTAAGGGCCCGATGTAGGTAATCCCAGATTACCGATTCTTAAATACCGAATCATACCGATTCGGTATTTAAGAACTGGCAATCGGGATGTAGCTATTTTTACCAAATTAATTACCGAATCGGTATGATTCGGTAATTAATGAATCGGTATTTACCGATTCTGTAATTGCCATTGATTCCTATGGGCCTTGAGGCCCATAGGAATCAATGTCAATTACCAAATCTGTAAATACCGATTCAGTAATTGGGGGAAACATAGAAGGGTGGCAGGGTGTCACTTTGACACCCTGTTGCACCCCTCAATTGTGCATGGGTGCACATGTTGCAGACATACATGCCCTTAGGGCATGTATGTCTGCAACATGGCACTGTTTAAAAAGCAAAATAAATGCTTTTTATAGGGTTTTCATAATTTACCACCAACTACTAGTTGGTGGTAAATTAAGAATTCTTAAACCCCTGTAGCACTGAATACAGTGCTACCTACATGTCAAAATACAGATTCGGTAATTATACCGATTCGGTATTTTACAGATTTGGTAAAATTACCGAATCTGTATTTTAACATGCCCCTACATTCCAAACTCCAAATACCGGTCGGTAACGGCCGTTACCGACCAGTATTTGCCTTCCTACATCTAAGTCATGTATTTGCATTTCAAGTAATTGTGCATCATTTCATGGAATTTTCTGAACCTTTCACGTAATTACTCGAATTCTGCACACACCTAGTAGTTGAATGTAGGGCATATTCTTGGAAAATAAATAGAAGTGCTGTTGGCAGATCTTGAAGAGTAGGATGGTTTCATGAACTACTGCTCAGAATCGTGGCATACGCTAATAGATTTACAGTGTAAAATTCCGAATGCTACCTTTGAAGGGGAATAATAATGTATGTAAAAAGAGCAATGAAAGTTTCCACATTTGAAGAGGGACAATAAAGTTTAACAAAAAAATTCAATAAACCTTTCTTTGCTGCAATTGAAAATGGTGCCTTAAGAACTATGACTTTAAAAATATATATTTTACAGGTAGTTCATTTCATTTGAAACTGGCTGCAGGTATTGGCTGCAATTGTGTCTCCCAACAAGTATATAAACTCAAGCGCCTCATCATTCCAGGTTTTTAAATAGGTTTCCTGCTTCAGACAAGTTCTGCCTTAGTGTGTAAATTCCTGTGTGCGGTTTTTTGGGCTAAAGACCTCCCATAGAGAGGGAAAAGATTCTGAGTAGGTTTTTGCGACACAATTGGAAGCAATAAGCTATCGTCAGCATTGCTTATATCTTTCCGGAGCATCAGAATTAGCTTTATTCAGAAAATGCTCATTTAAAGGCTAGTTAGTAAGAACTGCAATCGATCTTCGTACATGCACATATCACTGAGGCATCAGAATGAGTCAGTTAACTTTTATTCAGGAAGTAACAAATTCTTAAATAGTATATAAGTTGATAGAAATTGGTGCCTCATGCAGGATGAATGGGTAAGGTTGCATTATGGTAAATGGATTAATGATGCATCTATATATTTTTCAATTTGGACAAAGGGCAGTAAACACCCTTACAATGCCGGGAGTATGAGAAACAACCATGAAAGGAGATACACATATGTAAAGGACTAACACTACAGAAGAATCAATGCTCTTTCACGGCAGAAAAAGAGCTTGGAGGACAACCTTCCTAACCTTCATGAAACTACGAGTGTCCAGTGAAAAAAGACTTCTCACTGTCTTGCCACATGTCAACACTCATTTGTTGCTTATGAAATAAATGTGTGTGTGGAGGATTTTTGTGCATTTATTTTTTTCTGCATTAGTAGCAACACGCAGAATGTGGATTTTTGTACATTTATATTTTACTGCATCATTAACAACGTGCCGAATGTAATTTCACAGTTGATTACTCATGTATACACTGATAAAGTACTGTTGCTTTTACAACGATTTTCCTACATTTTGCAGATGTATGCTTTCCAGACCTCAATTAAGTACCCCAGATTGGGGCCTAGCAGCCATATTGTTTAAAATGGATGTCACCCATGATATTCTTGTCCTTCCACTCATGTATCTTACTGTTTATTATTTCTGAAGTACACATTCAAGCAGGTTTCATGTCAATTTATCTTTATTATCATTGACCATGTTTTTGTTAATGAACTTTTCCCGCTCAGCCAGAAAATGTAACTACATTTCAAAGTATTTTTGTGAGTTCACTGTACCCTATTCATTCATAATAGTTTGCTGTTGTTCATGGTGTCCATGTATCTGGTTTGTTCTACCATGGCATCTGCATAGAGGGCGGTATGTTCAAGGAGTGGTCGTGGTAGATTTTTTAAATTTAGCCCCTCGCAGAAACAACTGAAACATATCTAAGAGATACTATGCAGGTGATTAATCTGGTGGATGAGATGGCATTTGACAGGAGCAAACAAATACTTGTCACCATGAACATCGTTTCACTCTATACGAGCATCCCACAAGTACCAGCCCTGGAATAAATGACAAGAGCCCTGGACAGGAGACCACAACCCACTAATGTCCCCACCAAATTCATAGTTGATTTTCTGGAGGTGGCAATGACCAAAAACTTTTTTGTATTTCAAAAAAAATTCTTCATCCAAAGCAAGGTAGTGGCGATGGGAGCTGCCTTCGTCCCGGACCTTGCTATTCTCTTCATGAGTAATTTCGAAGACAATTATATATTTTCACCTGTCAACCCATATAGGAATAACATCACTGAATGGGGAAGATATATTGACGACGTGTTCCTTGTATGGACAGGCGAGGAACAAGACCTGAGGTCCTTCTTCATGTGGCTAAATTTACAATCCGAGGACATCAAGTTTACCATGCATTTCGACAGGGCCACCATCGATTTTTTGGATATTAGCATAAAAGTCAAGGAGGATCACCTATATACCACCCTATACAGGAAACCGGCTGAAAGAAACACACTACTAAGATATACAAGTCGCCATACCAGAGGACTCCGAGACAACCTCCCTTTCGGACAGTTCCTCCGGATCCGGAGGAACTGCTCATTGAAAGAATATTTCTTTAAGGAATCAGATGATTTGATCACCCGCCTCTTAGACAGAGGATGCCCCAAGAGGCTGGTCAAAAGAGCCAGGAAAAGTGCCTGGTATAATGACAGAGAACACCTGTTGACGCCCAGACAACGCACCACAGGACAAGATAGGATGATATGTGTAACTAAGCATTGCACAAGGAGCAATGACATCAAAAGGAAAATCAACAAACATTGGGGCCTGATCTCTGATACCATAGAGATGCCTGAACCCCCCACGCATGCATTTAAAACAGCTAAAAATATCAAGGATCACGTCGTCCGCTCACTACAGGAAACACCCCCCTGCACCAACGATTCAGACAATATGGAACCTGCCGAAGGTGGTTGGCCACTTTAAATGCACGAAGTGCAAGGCATGCACTATGTGCATGGAAACCAAGACACTGAACTACAAGAATCATACCATCAACCTTAAATCACACACCAAATGCGATACCACCAATGTGATATACGCTATTTTATGCCCATGTGATGAAATGTACGTGGGACAAACTAAGCAGAAAGTGAAAAATCAGATCCTACAACATTGTAGCAGACTAAGATGTAAGACAGTGGGGGCACCCTTGGTTGAACATTTTACCACCCTAATGCACAATCCTGAATCTCTTAGATGGCTTGTGTTGGAAAAAGTTACCCTAGGCCCAAGAGGAGGGGACCTCAGCTCAACCCTGAACATCCGAGAATGTAAGTGGAGGCACCTACTAGACACGGTGACCAACAGTCTCAATGAACTTGATGCCACTTATGCACAAATGGCAGGCCTGCAAGCAGAATGAGGGAACACTAGGATTTCTATACCATGCATAGACAGACTAGACCTATGAGAACTAACACCAGTTGTACAGACGTCATGACCTCATCCACCCGCTCACTACTAGTTTTAGATTGCTACCTAGGGGCACTATAACAAATGTGTTTAAATGTATGACCTGTGCAGTATGGGATATAACGTAACATGACAATTTTCAACATTATGATTATCGCATGGCCATGAGCGAGGGAAGCCTTAACTATGCCCAAATTTTGTTTGCATCACTAATATACATGTCTCAAAGAAGTCGTAACAGTGACCAAAATTTGTTTACATCACAATTATACAAGTTTAATGATGACTACACTAATCCATGTATATGTTTAAAACAATATCTTTTTCTAATGTTTATAATATTTCCCACAGTTTATCAGCAGAATGTGACTCACTATGTCAAAAGGCTTAATTGGATACAGTCCATGACCCGGAGGTGCTTATGTGACCAATTATAATATATGCATCTCTCTAGGCAACAGCACCAATAATTAGTAAATGCTACAGATTGATAATAGATTATCAACATTTGCCTGTATATCATATAGGGCTCCCACCTCAATGCTAGTAGACATACGATTTGGCTTTCTCAAACGAAGGCCTACTTAATGAACTGACTTCGCTTTTTTCACTTTTTACACGCGTCATTAGAGCGCTTCAGGCCTAGACTAAACCCCCTCCCCCTTTTTATTGGCTGGACGGAGACGAGCCTCCAACAAGCACCTAGCGACTGAACCACGAGGTGGAGACACGCCCCTTTTCTCTACTACTTATGACTAAGTGAGCTTCGCAAGCAGATTGATTCACCAGATAGTGCCGAGCGAGGAGAGAGGTAAGAGCCTATGCTCCATTATCCCGGGGGATAAATCTTTGCAAACTAGCCCTTGTTTTAAAGATAGCAATGCGCTGAGGGTATGGCATTTGGATTAACGTATTCGTTTTTCCCTCGCACAATGGGCATTTTGCACTGTTTGTCTAAGAGGCTCAATGTGATATTACAATCACGTTGTCTTTCCCCTGCCCCTGTTTCTTACGTACAGCATCGGGCTGACGTTCCAAATCGGCACTCGGCACCCTAATGGTAACTGCTCCATGCTGTCTCTATAACAAACTCACGCCCTGGAGCACGGCCACCACCACTAATCATATCATGCATGACTTTGTTTTTAATAAAGCATCGCGCCAACTCGGCATCGCTATGCAGCGCTCCATGCTTTCCCTGTTATTATGGGCCCTGATGCACGACCATTGTTTCTATCATTTATGACTTAGAGGAATGGAACTATATACACGCTAAGCCTTTGATCATATTACCTCAGTACAATACATCCTTTGTTTTGTATTCACTGGCTCAGAGACGTGTCCACACCTGGTATTTGAACGTATATAATCTTCTTTCCCTCATAACTGTGCCGCACTAGTCTTTTTAATACTCAGCGTTGATTTATTCTTTTAAGACAGCCCTTCCTTGGAACTCTTGAGTTTACAGCGCATTTTTGCCCTGTCAACCACTAGAATGCAGACCTTACCCCGTGTCTCTCCCTACAGACCCTGGTCATTGACTGATTGCAACTTACACCAGGAGATTCATTACCCCGGTTTACAGCTTCTCTGCTGAGTGAGTCTTCGTACCGCATATATGGTGCATGAGGTTGTTTGACTTTTTCCACCTCATTGAAACGCTGAAACTCTTTGTCTCTATTTCCCCACAGAAGTTTAAGAGCCATTGAATGCCCAACCAGGATAGAACATTGATTGTCTTTCCTATCTGCAGTAGGTTTTATTTTAACCACATATTTATCATTCTTTCACCACGTCCATACCAAATACTTAATCATTCCCATTACTTTTAGGTGCGATCCACACAACCTTGTCCTGAAGAAGGCCCCACAGTGAGGAACAAATCACCCTCTACCCAACAGGGGTCGAAACGTAGACCATCCACTGCTCACCTACAAACTCATAGAAACTAAATAAGTCAACAACTATATGCCTATGAGTTATGTATATATGGAAACTATAGACCCGTATAAGGGTGGAAAGGTTTCTATTGTATAGAAATGTGATTGTGCCTATGTCACCATACCTTTACCCTGTCCCTCAATCACCAATTCACCCCCATTACCCAAATACCACCTTCTTTTTTCTATCACACTGCGAGCACTGTAAATACTACATGCACTATGATGTATTTATTTAAGCTGATACATGCAGTATCATTAATGCTTTGAGTATTAATTGCATTTAATGAATGTATCACTCGTGGAAATTAAATTTCCTTCTTTCTGTTGAAGACAATCAGAATTATATGTGGTGAATTGTTTGTTTCTATATGTTAAAATTTTCTTTAAAATTAAAAAAATCTATCACGACCACTCGTACGTACTGTACTACTGACCCAGGCCGGGTAGTTTGATGGGTCTTACCCCGTTAAAACTTAACAGCATCTGCATAGAGTGGGCAGAATAATTGTTTATGTAGTGGGATAGTGTTTAGATGTTAAGGCAATATGACATTTATTATCTCTGTGTTCTGATTTGCTAATGAAATTATACATTCGCTCACGCAACAGTGATTCTGCAATTTTGTTAATTTCATAGTTGAAAATAATGTGTAAAAACCCTCAAATTTAGGGGTGAGCCAGAATGTCCTTGCAACATTTCCTGTGCTGCTAGGAATGCTCCTTTTCTCTCCTGATTTTGCTGCTCACTTTGGACTTCGAATAATTTTGATTCTGCACTTCTATGTAATGCCCTATTTGCTAAGAGACTTCACGGCATTGAATCTGTATTGCCTTACTTTTGAATTTTGTAATAAAACCCATTAACTATTCCACTGATTTAGAATTCAGTGTTTGGGAGCCTTTTTACTAATTGACTGATTTCTGCTGTGTTTAATGTCCTGGAAGGTACCTTACCTCAAGGACACATTGCATCCTGAAATGGAGGTTTAATAACAAATTGTGAAGGTGGCCTGATTAGCAAAGTATGCAATTAAGATACCAATAAGAACGCATGTCTTTCGTTGATAACTAACGTTCATAATTACTGCAAGAGAACCTCCTCTTTCATCATTAATTTAAGGATATGAAGTAACTGCTTTGGCCTGAATACTTTTGGGGGTGAAGGATCTACAAGCACTAAGAAACTACTGGTTAAGAAGAACCCTCCCAAAATATTTGGATCAAGCAAAGAAAGGGATTAAAATAACAACTGACAAAAGGCAGTATTGGAAACAGATGAGAATGATAATCAGGTAACAATAATGTCTCCCACTATACACACACAGACCTAGAGATGCGTTTTAAGAAAGTGATCATAAAAAAATCAAAGATTTTAGACTGTGACACCCAGAAATACACAGCGAGATTTTTTGTATTTACACATGAACAAAAGTTGCATGAATACCTTATCGACACTAGACCACAGTGGAGCGATGAAAGGGATCCACAGTCCTATGTGACATTTTGAAAACACTATAGCACTATCTGTGTGCACCCTGTAGTGTGTGTACCACGAAAAAAGGAACACAATAATTGTCTATGGGTCTAAGAACAACTTTTGAAGAAAGGCGTTCGACCAACTGCAGTAGGCACGACTATGTGCATTTTTAGTGGCGGATGGAAAAGCATTAGAGCTTCGAATGCTGTGAACTACTTACTACCAAACGCGAGTCTCACTGCTAACAGGTGAGCCTTTCAATAGGTGACAGAGGACATTGAGAAAGGATGATCCCATGCTGACTCCACATGGTGATTGTCCTCTGCAAAATATATCTTTTAAACAAAAGAATGTAAATGGGTGTTTAGGCTTTAAACACATGAATGATGAGCTGAAATGGAATTAGATATAGACAGATATGCACTTTGGTGTGAACCAATCATCATGTGCATTCGAATATGCTGAAAAGTACAGTATTTATGCAAGCACTACTCACACCTCATTACATCACAAATAGAAAGGCAGCTCACATGCTTTCTTCTGCTTTTATTCAGTGGATCAGGGCACCCACCTGCTGCAAATCTAAATAACTATCTAGACAAAGCTACATTTATGTAGTAAGACGAAATCCAAATATTCCTGATTTTCACATCTGGAAGAAACTCCATAACTAAAAAATAAAATTGTCTCAATTATAAAAACAAATGTTTTATTACAAGAAACTACCAGACTGATTAAAAACTTTCTCTATAACACTTACATCCACAGATATCATTCAGACATAAGGTAGACTGTGAAATAAGCTTGAGAAATCACAATTCCAGTCTTCTGAAGAATACACTCAGAGATAACGGCTAGAGCACACACATCTGCACGTATAATGTTCAAAATTAATCTTTTTTGAATCCCTTAGTTCTGAACTCACAGCACACAATGTTGACAAGGGTATAGCCAGAATGTGGTAGATGTGCTGGACAAGTAAGAGGAGCCAATAATTAGTGGTGAGCAGACAAGAGAGATAGCAGAGGGGTCTACCTGGCTCAATACTAGTTCCATCAGGAAACATGGGAGGGAGTTCAAGGTTTGAAGGCATAGCGGGAGGTAGCACCTGTCTGAGGTGACTCCTTGCTCCAAGCACTTAGGCAAAGGTGGGCCTACCAGTTCCCAGACAAGTCTCACCAGTATTTCCATTCCACACGACTGAGGGCAGCTATTGCATACTTAGGGGAAGGCTTGGTCATTGAAGAAATCAGGAAGGTGGATGTTCCGAGAAAATCTTGCATGGACTGAAAGTGTTAACTTGTGGATTTACTTAGAGTTGACTTGTGATGTCAGCCACTATGGGATCTCTGGTACCAGTTATATGCCACCGCCTCGCGCCTACCCTGCTAAAGTCGACAGCCGCCCGCCTGCCTGATTAGGAGTTTTCTCCTGGTCTGGCGGGCAGTCAATTGGCGTTCCGACAGCATTGGGAATGCCAAAGCAAGTTCCTGCATGGCACAAACTGTTTAGTCTATGCCGTGCAGAAACTGTGCATGCATACACACAGGGGCACGCCATGTGCCCCCTGCATATATGCCCAGTGTACAGGGGCAACACCTTTGTTTCCCTTAGCCGTTTCATGGCGGGCTCACCATGAAAAGGCTGGTGGTGGGGATACTCAGAAAATGCTTGGTGGTGCTGCAGTGGCACTGCCAAGCACATTGCTGCCTCAGACTGCTGCACCACTGCCGGTGAACACGGTTTCCTGCCAGTTGCAGCAGTCCCAAAATGGTTCGACTACCGTACTTGTAATAGGGTGGTCAGACCACTGGTGTGTCGGTCCTTGACCGCCACCACACCTACATCATGGGTTCGTCAGTCTAATAAACCGCCAAGCTCGTAATCAGGCCCATGGTGTTCTGAAAACTGCTGGACATTGGAGGATAATTTGTTTCTAAAGTGTCTAGACAATGAGTAGAGCTTATTGTCAGATATTCAGGAGGTCAAATGAATGAGGCTGTTGAGAGATGTGCTGAAAGCAACTTACAACAGAATTGGAAAGTAGGCAACTGGGTTACTGTTTGAAGGTGGTGAAACCCTACTCAAGCAGCAACCTAATTCTTGTCAGGGAGGAAACACAGAAAACCCCCAAATTAACGTACAACAGAATTGGAATGTAGGCAACTGGGTTACTCTTTGAGGGTGGTAAAGCCCTACTCAAGCAGCTAACAGATTCTTGTCAGGGTGAAACCCAAGGAAACCCCAAATTGACCCACTAGTAGCTTGGCACAAAAGCAGGCAGGCTTAACTTAGAACACAAGAAAGATTCCAAACAATTTAGAAACACTTAGTAAAATGTAAAAAAAAATATTTGACACCCAAACAACAAACATCCAATTAGTAGAATCAGAGAAATGCAATTTTCAATGTTTATGTAAAAATAGTGCTTAAAACCACAAAGCGCCAACTGTCGTTATCTGTCGCCAGACCCGGTCAAAGTCAAGTTCAGGCCTACCATGATGGGGGGGTGGGAGCAAGTCATGCCAGCTGACAAAGTACCTTAAATCTTGGTTGTGGAATGTTCCGAGATCCTGTGCCGAGAATGCGTCATGCAACGGCGATTCCGGGGAGCTGAAGGGCAGCAATGTGTGGTCCTGTGTCAAGGATGCATTACACAGCAGCGGTTCCGAGGGACTGAGAAGATGCGATGCAAGGTCCTGTGCAGAGGATGAATCGCACAGCAGCAGTACTGAGGCGCTGAGGGACTGTGATGTGAGATTCAGCATTGAGGATTCATCACGCAGCGGATGGATCCAAGGAGCTGCGAGGTCCTGTTTGGGGTGCATCGTGCAGGGAGGGTTCCTATCAAGTCAGAGATGGCCCATCCTGTGAACACCTATTCCCCCTTTGTCTCATGGTCTGGAAGCAATACACAAAGACTAACTGCCAGCTACAACTAGTCTTGTGATACAGGATATAGGCTGCAGACACCAAATGGTTGGGACAAGAAAATTCCACCTTGCGAAAAGAGAGTTATAAATTACAATTCTGTTGAGACCTAACTCGACATTCCTACCTGCTCCTAATTGAAAGGTAGTACTTTAAACGTAATAAGGTAACCCAATGTTATCAAATGGGAGAGACAGCCCTTGCAGTACTGAAAAGTGAATGTAATAGTTTTTCACTACCTAGACATTTAAAAGCAAAAAGTACATGTTCAACTTTTTTAATGAACTGCCTCCTTCCAATGGGTCTTATAGGGCCACCCTAAGGGTGACTTATATGTTTAAAACTGCAGTTTAAGGCCTGTCAAAAGGTGCATTGTGCCAGGTCAAAATGCAGGCTGCAATGGCACACCTGAGACATGTTTAAAAAGAGCTACCAAAGTGGGTAGCACAATCGGTGCTGAAGGCCCACTAGGCTGAGCAGACCAGAGAGGAAAAGAGGGGAAGGAGGACTCGGCTTTCCTACAAGCATCAAATTGGGTTACAATTAATATTGGAAGATTCAACACAGTAATGAATAGAGAAATGACAGAGTCCAGGTCCTGAGCAGAACCCCTGAAACCGTAAGCAGTTTGAAACGTGTTGACCTTTTGCCATTGGGGAAAGTACATTTGCATCCAAATTGAAAGTGTATGAGAGAAATTTAGGATGTAGTAACTCTCTCTCTGATAACATTTAGAGTCAGCGGCTCCAAAGCAACTCACACTGATAGGATATAGTATACATACCTGAAAGGGAATATTCCGCCTAGTGTTATTATGTTCATGAAGGACTGGTCACGAAAGGTCACTCATCCTGTGTCGTGTTACATAGATGAATATGTTAGTTTGTCATTATATGTTTTTTGTATATTCATGTGTAAACACATGTGTTTTAATGTATGTTTGCACTTTGTGTTTCATAATGAAGTGTTGCCCTTCACAGAGACATGTAAAAATGTAAAACACTTTTTTTGAAAAAAACACAAAAGAAAAACAAGTGGAATAAATCCCAAGGACTAATGAAAATTAGAACACTGGTACCTTTGCTTTAAGTAAATGATAAATTGTGGCAACTAGATACTTTGTTGGTTTATAAAGTTTAAGTGGTCCAATCTAGGTTGCACAAAGGACCCAACCCTCCCTTTTCTAAAGCAGGCCCACTAGTAGCATTTAACTTACAGGTCCTGGATAAATGTAGTACCACTTTACTAGGGACTTGCAAGTAAATTAATTGTGCCAATTAGGTGGAAGTCAATGTTGCCATGTTTTATGGTAGGGACAAGCAATTTAGCACTGGTTAGCAGTGGTAAAGTGTGCAGGCTCATAAGGCTATCAAAATCAAAACCAGCAAAACCAGGAGAATTGAACTTAAAAAGGTGGGTGAAACCCATGCAGAGGATGTTGGCCCAACATGGAAACTTTGTGTTATAGAAATGATAGCTTTAGGAAACATTTGTGGATGAATAAACATAAAAATAAACATAAAAATACAATTGCACGTTTGCTTTTGTAGAAAGTTTGAAACTACAGATTGACTCTGTCCTGCTCCACTGGTCAGTATGAGGGCTGTGTGTTTCGGACACTAATGTACTTCCTTGATCCCCTCTGACTGTCTGCTGCTTTTTGAAAATAGCCTAGTTCTTAAGTGTTGCTGTGAACAAAGGCAGTCCCCCTACCCCTAATTATTGATGGGGTTACATTTACTTTTGTTACAGCTTTTGGACACCTCATTCAGTTTTCTCTTTGTATGACTAAAGTTTCCTCATTTTACTTAACCTGGTGTGAACATTGGGAGTTCTATTGCTGATTAATTATATTGTGGCACATTAAAACACACACCTCATACAGGCAGGACCTCTGCCTCTTCCAAAGGACACTGAGGACAGCTTCTCCTTTGCAAATCAGATACCACCCAGCTCAGGTGACATTATCTGATCAATGTTTTGGGACTGCAATTCCAATTACAAAATATTGGTGCTTGTCACTATAAATCACAACCAGTAGGGGAAGCTTATTTTATATCCCCTCCTTTTTGTGGTCAGTAATACATCACAAAAGGTATATGATGGAAAGTGGGTTATTCGTAGTGGTAAATATACATCTACCTTGGGCAGCTCGGCTGAGAGAAAGCAGGCTTAACTTAGAAGACAGGTATGTAAAGCATTTAATAGCACCAACTCAGTAAATAATTAAGACATAACATACAATACAAAGCCAACACCAATTTATACAAATATGAATGTGTATCTTTAAAATGACACCAAAATGACAACAATCCAATGTAGGGAACCAGTGATATGATTTTTTAAAGAATAAACACGTTCTAGCACTTAGTCACCTTATCCAAAGTCGATCCAAACTTTTCCAAACTTCTGGAACTCCTTCAAAAGGGTCCAAAACACAATCTAAGGGTCTGGAAGCTCCAAGATGGTCCTTGAAAGTTTGGAACCAAATTTTGCACAATGCACCTGGTAAAACCATTAAAAGTCCACTGGATACACTCCAGGCAGGGGACTTTTTGTGGAGTTGATGCTGGTGAGCTCCATTAACTTGTAGCTTGCAGGGAGCCCACACTTTATTCCTCTTGAAGCAAGGTACATCCAAAGGGCTCTAGTTCCATATAATGCAGCAGGCGCAGTCAGTCAGAATGCAGGGCCTGATGGTGCAAATCAGGTTTCCAGATTGGCAATCCTTCTTCTTCTCTTAGTTTCAAGCAACAGAGGTGAGAGGCTATGCACCTCTCAGATACTTATTCAGTGTTCTCTGGAGTCAAGCAGGAGGGTACTCCTGTCCAATGAGGTGTAGGGCAACACCCCAGAGCATGACCATTTCCTCCAAAGTGTATCATAATGGTCTCCCAGAAAGCACTATTTCTTCAAAATTCAATATGGCCGAAGTCTCAGCAGAGGAGCAAGAGCTAGCTAAACCAACCTTCAGTATGTCTAATTTCCATAGCTCCCCTCCCCCTGACATCTTCAAATTCCTTGCTTAAGCCTAACATCTGGCTGGGTCATAGGAGATCGTACACGAACCTGGCTATTCCTGTCTGTCCAATCTTTTATTTGAAGCCCCATGATTTACAACCCCTTCCCACTGCTTTGGCATTCCTCTGCAGCAGGGCTCTTTCTAACAGATTGGCTTTTCTGGGATGAGCCACTTATCCCCTTCATCAAAGCAGCCTGGCTAATCCTGTTAACTCTGACCGATCAGGACAGAGCACTGGAAGGCTACATTTTGGCTTACACACAAGAAAGTCTTATAACTTATTTTCTGTATATTTTAGAATAAATTCAACAAATAGCATATTGTTTTATTTATCAATACCATTCTCCTAAGTCCTTCATTATATTTGTTGGTAATTCTTGATTTTGGGGAGCACTTTACTACAGTGAGGGAAGTGAAATGTGCAATTTCTCTATCCCCAGGGCATATAAACCATCATTTATAAGGGTTCTCCTTATAGGTACCTGGCCCCCCACCTCTTGGACACCTAGGGAAGACCATTGGGGTACCTAATATGGCAAAATATTTGTAAGTGCCCCTAAAACCAAAGTCTAGTTTGGGCACAATTTACATTTAAAAGCAGTCCTGCAACAAAGGGCTGCTTTTAAAATGACCTCAGGCTTTCAGCAGTGCACACATGCAAGTGCAGAAACTGCTGCTGGCCTCTAAACTGCCATGGCCTATTATATACCAGGGGCTTAAAGGTAATTTTACGCCCCATACTCTTTTATGTACTAGGGACTTATAGGGTAGGTCATGCCAATCATGGGGGTACCCTAACCCATAGTGTACCCTAATGTGTGTAGGTGTTTTCACTATATTATCATTGGGTTTTCACCATAGCACTGGCCCTGGGCCTGGTTAGGCAGAGCCCTTGGACAGTCAGTCAGTTACCACCAGTACTAGACAGAAAAAAGGGGGTGCCCAGGGCAAAGGATCACTTTGCAACAGTATGTTGCAAACTGGAACATTTATTTCGACTAGAAAAATGCCTTTAATATTTTGCATCCTTGCATTTTGTGGTGAAGAGCACATGTTCACTCATAAGGAATTGTGTGCCAAAAGTTGGGTGGTTAAAAGATAAAAAACAAGGAAAATTCAAATTAGACTCAAACAGTTTAGTAAGCGGGCATTCTGCTTTTTTGTCGTTTATATTCTTCAAATATAATTACATTTGTTTTTGTCCACATAGCTCCTTTAGCCTTAAAGACTTATGGGCATATTACCAAGGACACGCAATAAATATCGCAAAGCGTGATTAGCGATGTTATTCTTATCGCCGGCTATCGTTGGATTTAATTGCCAAGATACCATTGTATTATCAACGATTATCTTAAAGGCGATAAGAAATCCAGCGAAAGCGGGTTTTTCCATGGAACATCGCTGGTTTTCCAGAGATGTTCAATGGAAAACGGCGAAAGGCTTGATAATAAGGCCCTGTGGCCTTAGCCGCACAATCCACCCCCCATGTTAGGTATGCCTTAGTCAGGAATTTTACAGACGGTAAATTCCTGCGTTAAGGCAGAGTTAGCGTGATTAAAATTATCGCTGCAACTCGTTGGTAATATCGCAAAGCTGCCTTTGCAATATTTACCTGTGTTGTTTCGACAGCCACGCCTAATTTGCATGTCATTGGTAGGCGTGCTGGAAACAGGCACTAAGCAAGGAAAACGGTGTGCTAGCTGGTCCTTGGTGATATTGCAATATAATTATAGCCGCTTTTCGCCCGAAAACGGATGCCAAAGTGGGGATAATTATATTATCAGCCCTTGATAATATGCCCCCAAATCCTTAGCCTTTTGTACGTGTTGACTATCTGTTCACAAGGTACTTATAGGTGGGAGGTCTTTGACCATCCAGATAAGTATGGCTTTGCAAGCAAAAGCTAAGGAGTCTGCCAACAAAATTCCTACAATTAGAAATACATTTAGCAATTTGGCTTGCTACCTATAAAAATTCTGCATCTTTTGCAGAGTTTTACCATGGCCTTTATCGAAATACTATGTGCTTCTCTAATGAATTCTGCAAGTTATGTGCTTCTAGTCCCAACTTTTTAAATGCAATTTTTAACAAAAAATGTTTTGACACACAAATGACATGATCCAATGTGTTTGGCCTTATTAGAAGTCTACCTAATTAAGAAGCTGCTTAGATTTATTGGCTCCCTGTGGTTTGTATTTATATAATTTTAAAAATTATGGATGCAATTTTCAAAGCAGAGCAAGCTTCACAACAAGCATATATGATCATTGTGATATTCCATGTGACATTGCAGAATACTCACAGAAAGCCTCAACAACCACCAACTTCTAGACACCACTCAGTCTGGGTTTAGAACCAACCACAGCATGGAAACCACCCACATTGCAGCCACAAATGACATCTACATGATCCTGGACAGTGGAGAAACAGCAGCCCCTCACCCTACTGGACCTTTTCTCTGCACTTGACATGGTCTCTCACACCATCCTCATTCAACGCCTGCACAAGATCAGAATCCAAGGATTCAGTCTCTGTCTATTCTGCTCCCGCCTGTCAGTCAGCCTGGCACCCATCAACACTAGCATCTGTGTCCTTGTATGCAGAGTCCTGCAAGAATCCTCCTTGAGCTTGACCCTCTTCAACACTTACCTGGCTCCACTAGCCACCATCATCTGCTCACATAATATCAGTATCCTCTCCTAAGCTCATTACATGCAACTCATTCTGTCCCTCACAAGAAAAATTTCCAGCATTCACAACAATTTTATTGCATCCATGACCAATATCACCAAATTAAGGAATACCAACTGTCTAAAACTGAACACTGACAAGTCCCAAGTGATAATTTTCAGTAAGAGTCTATCACCATGGGATTCCTCTTGGTGGCCAGTACAGCTAGGACCCACACTCACTCCACGCCAAGAACCTCATGATCATCATCAACAGAAAACTCAATTTGACCGCCCAAGTCAACATCATCACTGCTTCATGCTTCCTCACCCTGAAAACGCTGAGGAAGAGCTTTAAATGGCTCCCAACCAATTTCCGCAGAGCCCACGCACTCATCAGAAAATATCTGGACTTTGGGAATGCCATCTACGTCAGGATCAACAAACAACTCACCACAAGACTACAGACCATCCAAAATTTAGCAACCCGACTCACTCTGAGCTTCCCACACAGCACACACATCACACCATACCTCAAGGAGGTCTTCTGGCTTCCCACAAACAAGCACAATTCAAACTCCTCACTCACATCTTCATGGACTTACACAATTTAGGTCAGGCTTACCTCAAACCACATCAGCTTTCACAAACCCTCTACACACCTACGTTCAGCCAGACTCCTCTCACACAACAAACGCATATGGGAAGCCCTATCTGGCCATAAAGCCTTCTCTTACATTGCTCCTAATACATGGAATGGCCTGCCGCTACACATTTGAGCCTCCGTCATTTCTTGAATTCCGCAAGAAGGTGAAGACCTGGTTCTCTTATCAGCAACTCTAGGCCCTAGGCTCTGCTTTATTTATACCTGCTCAGAACAAAGATATCCTTCTGGGTGATAGTGTGCATAACATAACATTACAGAACATCACATAACATCACATAATATTGCATAACATATTAATGATGAGGGAAAAGTAGTTCAAACTGATCCAACTTTGAAGCGCTGTAATTCATGGAGTGATAGTAAGACATACAAAAACATAGCAAGTAAACTTGCATCTGAAGGACTCCACAGGGAGACAGTTCACATTTAATCTTGCCATGGATACTTGGTCTCATACAAATAATGCCATTTCTCAAACTGATATAACCAAGGCTCCTAAAGTCAATGAGATGTTCTTTAGTTTATACGCTCATTTTCAACAATTCTGATATCATGCTACAGCAAAGGCCCTTATCAATGTTAACAGTTTAACAAGCTTCTCAATAATTAGAATATCAGAGAAAGATGTTCTCTGCATAGAGGAATATTTTCCAAATGTAAGAAACCTCAACTGTGTAGGATTTAGGCGTTAAGTAGAATCCATTGTTTATCTCTAAAATAGGGGGTCTGCCCTTTCTGACATAGTTGGACAATGTCACTGCAAACCATTCCAACACAGTTAGTTGAAATTGAGGATTTTACCTACTAAATTTGGGAACATTTCCGACTTAAATTTTAATGCAAATATAGCTGAAAACATGACTTCACATACATCAGTGTGCCAATAAATGAAGTTTAACTACATTTTAAACACTGTCCCCTTCCGATGTTAATACCCATTTAAGAGTATAAATACCTGTAAGTTTCTTTATTCAGACAAGAACATTAGCATATGGTGCAATCAGCATTTATGTTTAATATGCAGTACAGATTACTATCTTTAGAATCATGGGGTTCCCTGAATTTAAATTGTATTTTTTGTCAGTCATGATTGATATACCAAATACAATTCCTAGTATCACGGAAAGACAACTCTGTCAATTTTAAACATTTCAAAGGGTGGATATGACCATTTCTTCAAGCTGTAAGATCTAACACTCCCACAAGTGCATTGTAACAATGTACCCAATATCTCTACATGTTGAAAAAGTCCTTTGATTTCTAAATAGGCACCACAGTTTAAGAACCTGTTTAAGAACATGCTGCAACAGATTATGGCAGAAATCCAACTTCAATATTTGGAAAACAATTTCATAAAAACACATTTCAGTCATTGGAATGCATCCTCGGGTCTTGAGGTTGAGCAAACCATCTGTTTTAAAATGCAGACAAGTTCACTCTTTTTAAATTAGATCTTTGCACTTCAGTAATCTTCTACGAAATTGAATTATGAAACGCACTTTCGAAAATTAAGATCCTCATTTCTTTTGTTCAACTTGTTGGCATTGGATCAAAGGGATATTAACAAAGTTGTTCAGAAAATGTAATTAGTTTAAAGAAATAGAATCAAGAAAACAATGATCATATAGTTCCTTTTCAAGTAGTAAATTCAAACTTAGGTCAGAATATGTGTGTCAATCATTCAAAGATTTGTCTAAATGCATTTAATATATCTAAATATGTTTCAAATTCAATCTTAGGGCTTCTCCATCCTGCTTGAGATGTGGGTGAATAGAAATCTGTGGTGGTGAGGAAACTTGTAATATGTTTGGCGGTACCGCAGCGGCATCACCAGCATATTGCGGCCCTCAAAATGCTGCACCACTGCCAGAGATCATGGATCCCAGGCAGTTGAGGTGGTCCTATAGCAGTCAGACCACCGTAGTTGTAAGACAGTGGTCGGACCACTGGTGTAGCAGTCCTCGACCGCCACGGCACCTCCACTCCTCCTATGGACTGCCAAACTTGTAATTAGGCCCTTTGCCCATTTCTACCTCGGCATGAATGGCACTGTGCTAATCCTATGCTTAAAAACGTTGTTAGAAAACCAGGTTTTGTAGTGTGTGCTATATAGAAGCTGCTCTCCGCCTAAACTTGGGAATTACCCAGAGTTCGCCACTTCCTTTCTTGCATAATTTATGAGGCACTCTAAGCCTGAAAGGGTATTGTTTTGACACCCACACACCACATATATTCATATATGTATATATATCTGATTACATAGTAGTAGTAAGCCCTACTTACTACTCATAGTAAAACTTTTTTTTTTTAATTCTATCATTATTTGAGACTTTAAGATTTCAAAAAAATTACTTACAATGCTATAGAATAAAATATTACTTTACTTACATTTTTTGGATGTTATTCATTTCCATAATACGTTTGAAACAATAGTTTGGTAGTTTACATTTAAATTATGTAAACTCAATATTTTTTAGATGATTTGTTTGCCACTATATTCTGGTGTCGTGATATTGTTGCTCCCGATATTCTGTCATACAACTGCAATTAAGGATGTCTATTACATCCTTTACTGGGCAGATGCCATGGTACCACCAAAATGTAGCCCTGGTGGCCAGATATGCCATGTACAAAAATGGTTAATGGGTGGAGGTGCAAATAAAGTACCAAGACTATGTCACCAAGAGACAATAGAATAGCCTGCATCCTTGGTAAACGTTTAGGAATAATCCTCTCTTTGCACTACAAAAAATTAAAGAGAGGCGGAGACTGCCTGTGTGGATCATCCTCAACATACTAGAACTAACAACGTTTCGAGGTTAAGGAAAATTAAAGCAATATAAGAAACACTGTCATTTAAGCTAAACGAACAAGTTAATGAAGCACTGTATCCAGGGATAGAATTTAAAATGCTTGATTAAGCACTGATCCTCATTCTCTGAAACCAAATAATACATTTGAAATCCTTCAGACACTAAAGGCCTAATTACAATGTCGGGCAGATATTTGCGGATTGGGAAACGCTTGACCATAGGTCGGCGGTTCCGATAGCAGTATTTGGATGTGACCACACTATTTGCAATGGAAGCTTGTGTCGAGAGCGGAAAAGGCCTGCAGCACAAGCTTTCATTGTAAATGGATGCTTTTGAGACATCCCAGCGCTGTGTCGCAGGCACCATGCAGTGCCTTCTCACAGTGCAGGCATGTTAAGGGGTGCACCATAGGTGCCCCCAGACCCAATTGCAGAGGGCCAGGGAGAAGGGCATCCTGCTAGAAGCCCCCAAAGTAAGGTTGACATGGAATGGCTGTCAGAAACTGCCATCATAATCCTGTCGGTGGAGCCGAGCCTGACTCCACCGTCATAAGGGGATTATGGTGTGTTCTGATGCACCAACAGGCTTTTTTTGCCCATCGGAAAACGTTAAATGGTCCCTCCACCTGCTGACTCCGACCGCATGCATGGGAATGTGTCAGTCAGTCCGCAGCAGCAGATGGCCATCATAATCGGCCCCTCAATACTTTGAGAGTTTAGTTAACCTTTTGTCGTTAGTGCTGTTTAGTTTCTGAAGATTGGCTCACAAAAGTTTGTTAGATAAGGGCTAAATTGCTATTCTTAAAAAGATCCTTTGTAGAACTATTCTCCATAAAAATGAGTAACACAATGACTTTTGATGAGGAAATGGCATTTAAATTCTTACTTTTGCTCCTGCTGCTAGCAAAGCGGCGAGTAGCAATCACATGGATGGGAACTGTAGGTCCTAGTATGGAACGCTGAGAGAGGGATGTGGCCGAATAGGTGGTAACAGAGGAGATTCAGCTGCAAATGTGTATACATGACAACAAACTGGAATATGATCTCTAGGCCTGGAGAGAGTTGCTTGCTAATTGCTTAGACCCCTCAGGCTCTCAGTGGGCCTCCACAGCTGGGGATGACGATTTGTCCGACTTCAACAGTGCTTGATGTTTTATATGGGACAACTCTTTCGTGTTTTTGTACCCAGCATGCTGAATGGCCGCAGGTCTCCATTTCTGGGCATTGCTTTCTGGAAATTGCTTCATCATAAATATGTATGTGTACTTCATTCATTCATGCTACTTCTCTCTGTGGCATTGCTCTTAGTGTTCAAGTTCAAGTTCAAGTTTTTATTGTTTGATTAGTTAAAATCATTACAAAAACCCCCCTAGAAAAATGGAATACATCTGCACAGGCGACTAGCATTATCATGTAATAAAAAGATCGAAGTGCATCACTATTTTAACTTACAAAAAGTACTTGGCTATAAAATTCACTTATAAAAATAGTACTTTAACTGTTTTAAAACGCGAGTATCAAAAAAATTATTATTATTTTTTTTTTAATGTATACCCTTTGAAGACGGTGTGGGGGTGATTTAACATGAATTTGTATTTAGTCTTCCTCAGCTTGCAATAGGAAACTATTGACAAGTTTCATAAATGTAACTCCTCGGCAAGCCAGCATACACGACGAGCCCTCCAACCAGCGTATAACTGCTTGCCTGCTGGACCGGATGTTCAGTTCATTAAAAATAGCTTTCAGGTACCGTCTCCTTTGGATTTGGATGGCTGGACAGGTGCATAGTAAGTGGATTAGGGTTTCTTTTTTAAATCCACATAGTCGACAGGATTCTGAACTGAAAGCTGGTTTCCATGAGGGGTGTAGGTCCTTGGAGTCATGCACGCCCATCCTAAACTTTAAAAAGCTTGTTTTTAGATTAGAGATGAAATGGGCAGATAAATAGGCTTGGGACTTTGAGGACCTGTACGATTTTATAACTGTCCATCCATGCCACCTCCTGGTGAGCGCCATTTTGTCCTCCAGTAAAGATTTCTTTTTGGCCGCGACATTTATTATTTTGTTGAAGGATCCTCTATCCATCGCTTTGTCCCATGCTGATTGAAGTTCCATCTTAACCAGAGAGGTACTCAGGAAGCTCCCCCAGGAGTTTGGCATTTCCTGCTCCCGCTGAGACTTAATTTCGTCCCAGCATAGGCTGTTCAAAGTGCCCGGGTCGTAGGAGCGGAGAGTGTGGCAGAATTTTATAAAGTTACTCATCCCCCTGTATTTCTGATGCTGGAGACTAAATTCCAGTCTGACCTGGGCAGGCGAGGCACATTTCGGCAGATCAAAAACAGCTTTGTAAATTTTTGACTGCAACTCACTCTGTAGGTGCGAGTCTCTGCCACACCAGGGGGCCATGCCATAGGACAAACAGGGTTGGATTTGGGCGGCCATTACTTTTAGCAAGTGGGAATAGTTCGGGCAGTCCATTTTTGTATGTATTAATCTATAAGCATAGATCAGTGATTGTGCCTTAGCTTTGAGGGTCAGTTTAGGTTCTTTATGAATTGTACCCTGCCCGATTGTCACGCCCAAGTATTTGTATGAACATTTTTCTTCAACGTTAGCCCCATTGACCGTCCATTTGAACTTTAATTCTTTGTTATCAACTAGGCGGACGATTTTTGTTTTCTCTTTATTTAGCTCCAGCTGTTCCTTGTCCAAGTAGGATACCAGATTATGTATTGATCTCTGTAACCCCACTGGGGTTTGGCTCAGCAGTACTATGTTGTCGGCGTATTGTAGGATTGCAACCGGTTCGTTAGCTAATTTCGGGGGGTGACAATCTGGTTTTTCAATGAATGGAGCTATGTCAGATAAATACAGGTTGAAAAGGCTGGGGGCCAGGACACAGCCTTGTTTCAGGCCGCTTTGTGTGTAGATATTTGCGGTGGTACTCAACCTCTTTCCCAGCTTGACTCTTGCCCAGGTATCAGTATACAAAGTGATTATGGCGTTAAGCAGTATGTTCGGCAAGCCCCATCTGTTGAGTTTTTTCCATAGATGACTCCTGCTCACTCTGTCGAATGCGGATTTGATGTCCACAAAACAGGCGAACAGGTGGAGTTTCCTTCTTTGAGCTTTTTCCGTCAAAAGTGCTAGAGTGGCATGGTTGGATAGAGTACCCATGCCTTGCCTAAATCCTGTCTGGAATGTGGGAATGATGTTTTTTTCCTCCATCCAACCTTGCAACTGGATTAGCAGGCACTAAGCATACAATTTTGCTTTGACGTCAATCAGTGAGATTAATCTATAGTTTCCCGGCTTACGCTGCTCTTAATGGTGCTTGCTGTTATTTACATGTTAATGTAAAAACTAAATTAAACACCAAATAAAGGATCAGGAAAAACTGAGGTTCTCCTGTTTGGAAACAACACCTCATTTTGGTCTTCGAATTGTAGGCCTCAGGATATGGGTGCTTTGCCTGCACCATTGGAAAAGGTAAGAAATGTAAGAATGTTTTTCTATAACAAACTGAAATTTGAAAGCCAGTTCAATCAGATTACGTCATCTGTATTCTACACTCTTAAAATGATTAGGAAGCTCCTCCTATTTATTCCCAAAAAAACTACAAAAGACAGTGGCCATAGCATTAATACTATCTAAACTAAACTACTGCAATGCTCTTTACACCAACTTGCAACACAAATTGCTTACGAAATTGCAGACCCTGCAAAATGCTGCAGCACGACTTCTATTTGGATTGCCTAAGCACCTGTCAGAAGCTCTGGCACTCAAGGAGTTGCATTGACTATCCATAAAAAAGAATTGCTTTTAAGGCTCTATGCATTGCCTTCAAGGCACTTAACAACTCAGGACCTGAATATATAAGACACAGTTTTTCCTGGTACAGTCCTTCTAGACCGCTCCAGTCATTGGCTGAAAAAAAAGTCTTGGTTCCTAAATTTAAGAAATCCATATGGGGAGGCAAAAGCTTTGTCACCTGTTTGCTAATCTGTGGAACACTCTCCCTCTCAGACTAGAATAAATGACAAATCTCCTTCATTTTAAGTAAGCATTAAAAACTTGGGGCCTTACTTAATAAAGAATTAACGCTTCACAGTGCCGCAAGCCATTTGGCGGTGTTAATTACGAAGCACAGGGATGCATCATAACTACCCAGATATGACAGATCCCTTTGCTCTCCCCTGCTCTGGCGCACAATTGGCTGCCAGGTTCTGACGCAGGTACCCTTGCCCAATGGTGCGAGAATGCCTGCAGCATGGGGATTATTGTTTATGTGCAGGAAGGTGCCCCTTCCTGCACATAAACAATCTGAAATGGCGTTTTTCAACTTCTATGTATGCTGCATTAGCACACATAGAAGTTGCAAAATGTCATATTTTTAAATTATTGTTTATGGTAGGAAGGGACGCATTCTGCCCATAACAATCATCTCCAAGACCAATAATCAACCTATACTAGTACAAGCTAGTACTAGTGAGTGGCAAACAGGTCCCAAACATTGAAAATAATACAAACATTTCACAACTGTGCTGAACTTCTGCAATATCTTCTGCTTACATGGCAATCATAAGGCAAAATACACGTGAAGTGAAATCTTTGACAGGATTCTGAAAATGTTGTGGGATTTCAGGGGGAGAAAATTTACTTTTTGTCTATCATTCATGCATGCAGGTGGTCATGCCCCTTAAAACCATAACGAATGTAAAATAGCAAAGTAAAGTTATTAAATTAAAACATGGGCTCCATCAGTTCACTATAATAAATGAATGGAAAGAATCTTGAAATCATGGAATAACTCACGTAGGCGCACCAAATACACTTATTGCCCGGGACGCCATTTTACTTGTCCACCAACACGCAGTAGTGCACCTTCTTATATATTATATAATTACGTTGTCGAATTTAAATTAAACGTACTCGATATGAAGCATAGCATGCAATCTGAAACTCTTTGTTTAAAAATAATAAATTAGGAGATATGCTGTGAAAAAAAATAATTGACATTGCTGAAATGGACGGAGGCGGAGTGCTGAGAAAGAGCCAAATTTCTGCAGATGAGAAAGCACCGACGGCTTTCTTGCCAAGCATACCAGTCATCACACGGTAATCCTGCACACAGATAAACTGTCAGCACACAGTGTCTCTTAAGCCTGAGCCATCTCAATTGTGATCCTACGAGGACAAGCAAATTGTTCCCTTTCAACAAAGCCCGACCATCAATCACACAAGTGCTAATCCGGCGCAGCATTTCATCTGTCTCATAGTCAAGAGCGCACAGTTCTGACAGTGTGCCCTGTGATCACACACACACCGTGCGGCGCGAGCTTCCTCTGCCACGCTGGTGGCCAGGCGCTGCAATTAGACAAGCGGGGATGAGCGCTGCTTTCTCACAAGCCATCATCCGTGGGACATTGACTAATTGTGCTGGTCCTGCATCTCGTCAGGTTCCTGTCACCCGGATGTTATCCAGGCATAAAGCTGTCTTTTGTGGATGGCTTTTAGAAAACAAGGCTCGCAACTTCGTACCTAACTACTCTGATGTGTGAATCTGGAAGGAAGAAAAGAGCCCTTCGGATTTTGTGCTCATTCTGAAGACAGACTGCATTTGTCCTGGAATGAACCTGGCTTTGATATGCGTTTTATTTACGGATATAAGTATTATTTCCCAATGCGTGCTCTCAGACTATCGAAAATGAAGTATGATGCCGCTCCTTCTACACTCCCACCTGACATCTCTGCTCAGCCCAACAGGCCCTGGCCACCATCCCACGGATCCCTAAAACCACGGCTGGAGGAGGATCCTTCCCCTACCTCGCTGCCAAGACCTGAAACTCGCTGCGCGGCACCTCCCGCAATCACCACTGCTGCCACAATTCAGGCAGGGCCTCAAGACCTGGCTCTTCAGCAGAAGCGCCGTCCCCAACACCGCTGCTTAGCGCCTTGAGACCCTCACAGGTGAGTAGTCGCGTTCTATAAAAAAGTACTGATTGACTGATGTTGAGGTTATACACGAAAGAACTAGTGGTCCTGCGGTAGAAGCAGACACTGAGATATTGTGATCATTGACAATATAAATCTTACCACTGCTGTTATTTAGCACCTTGTATGATAGCGGAGTGTGACCTTGCAAATCCCATTGCGTAGGTCCAAATGGGCTGCTAATTCTGTTTTCGATGGAAACTGACCTTTGTGTCCGAAACATGTTTCAAGTTGGATACAAATTGTGCATGGCCTACGGAACAAATAGAAAAGGTAAGCAGAGTATATTCCTATTTTGTGCATCTTGGAATGTAGGAAAGCACCAGCCCTTATGCTTTTTTTTCTACCTTAGGGAGGTAGTAATAATTAGTGGGTGCACATAACTTGAGCCGGGCCATTAGAAGGAGGCCATTTACTAGTGCTTTTATCATTCTCGATTAGAGTGATAAACAAGGGACATGCAGCACACTCAGACACCAGAAGTGGGCACTGGGATTGGACATGTGTCTGTGTTGAGCAGAATTAGCCGGCACAATGCTACTAGCTTTGTCAGCAACATGCTGTAAGCTTTTCAGGTACTATGGCCGGATAATTCCCTCTCAGGGCTCAGGTATTTTATTATCCTCTCCTCAGAACCAGTGATTGGCATTTGAGGTACATAAATCACGGTGGCCCATTCTACCCTTCACAAATATATAAACCTATTGTACACATGCCTCCTTCTCTATGTACAGGTGTGCATGCTTGTGCACTCATGGACCTTCATCAGGAATGCCTGAGTAATGTCGAAGAGTTACCAGCTCTACTGTGGTTACCAAGAAATCAGGAACATCTTAAGGCTGGAGTGTTTCACCTGGACTGCTTCTCTGATTAAAGCAAGTAAAGTGTCTGAAAGAAGCTCTGAGGACCAATGGCTTAGATATATGATGATTAGACAGCTCCGGCGGCAGGATAGCCCAGCACCATGTGACTCTGGGCAATAGCTCGCTTAATCTTCCCGACGGCCCCCCAGCGCCTAGAGACCCTTACGGGTGATTGTGCGCTTTACAAATGTGGACTTTACTTACAGAAACGCAATTTTCACAATTGTAACCTCTAAAAAAATGTAATAAATAGTATTTTTGCGTTCCACCCCACAATGAAAGATACCTGTGTAACCAGTAACTGTAGCGAGGGGAAATACTGGGCCTTTTTCTGTCTCATCATAATGGGTGGTTATTTTATTTTAGGCACAGTCTTCTGCAGTATGTAATAATATTAAACAGAATCGCCAATTGTTTCTAGGGTGCAGCAGCTTGGGAGAGATTTCAATGTGCTAGGCACCCCCAAACATGGAATCATCAAATAAGCTCCGGTTTTATCACTGAAAGAGATTTGTCCAACAATAATTTACAAAAAGAGTTGTAGCCTTTTTTTACACCGAGGATTTCCCCTTATTCTACATGTTGTCTGTTATGAATATCACTACTTGTTTCTGACATTCATATGTGTCCTTAAAAACTAGAATATAACAATATATCACCTCCGGGAAAGATAAAAAGTAATGCAAATAAGTTGTGTACAAGGATAATCAACATGGTAACGCATTAGCCGTAGTTGAGTAATTTTAAATGTTTTTATGGTTTATCATACATACACGATCAGACAGGGAGAATTTTGAATTTACAATGGGTTAATCGGCAGCCGACGAGCGGTGATTTGTATGAGTTGTGATTTACACTGTGACTTTGTAGTCTGCCCCTGTGCATTTGTTCGAAAGTCACCCTTTTTGGCCTGTTCATCCCCATTTTTCAGTACTGAATGGAACTGGTGGTAGCTGACTGTGACTGTATCCTGGGGTCTGCTAGTCAGGCCCACGGCAGTGTCTACGTTAAACAAAACCCATACATTGAGGTACACTTTTAATTGGCTTAACCTATCCTATAAGTTCATAGTAGATAATAGGGCCAGAGGATGAAAACTACCTAGAAGTCCCTAGTATATAATAGGGCATGGTACTTTAGAGTCCAGCAGTCTTTGTTGCACTCGCATGTGTGCACTGCTGAGAGCCTGATGCAATTTTAAAAGCAGTCCTCTGTTGCAGCACTGCTTTTAAAAGTAAAATTCACTGCGCACTCGTCTTTGGTGGTATGAGAACTTTAAAAATGCTATTCTACTTTATTTTTACATTGTAGGTATCCCCAAATGTCTCCCCTAGGTGTTCCAGCGGTAGGCGGTTGTGTAACTGTGAGCACGGTTCCTACGAAAGAGGTTTTATACAACCTGGTGAGTGAAAATTGCCCATTTTATTTTTCCCCAATGAAGAACATTCACTACAAATTTGACTTTGGTGTTTTGGGCACTGTGAAATAATAACCAAAATTGTTGAATTTATCATCACTTGCACAGAAAGGAGGTTATGACTTTCTTTTCTATAAACCAAAACCCAGCCTCGAGCACTCTTCACTGATTGGCCAGCCCTGAGGCGATTAGTCAGGCAGCTTGATTAGGTGATAAGTGGCATGGCCGGGCAGAGGCTATCTGATGGAGAGAGCTCTGTGGGACATTGGAATGCCAGAGCAGGGGTTGGGCCATAAAGCATAAGCTTTAAGGGGAGAACAGGTCGAGAACAGGTCAAGTGCCACCCCCTCTCCCTGCCGGATGAGAAGCTTAAGGAAGGAATTCAGAGATGTGAGCCTGGTGAGTTTATGGAATTAGGCCATACTCTGAGTTTAGTTTAATTCGCTCTTGATGCTCTGCTGAAATTTCAGGCATGATGGATTTTGAGAGAATAGTGCTTTCTGGGACAAGAGTATTCCACACTTTGGAGGAAGTTGTCATTCTTTGGGGTGTTGCTCTGCACATCATTAGATAGGGGTACTCCGCTCATGTTGCCAGAGAACACTAGATTAATATGTGAGAGGCACAGAGCCTCTCAGCTCTACTAGGAGTAAGTAGTGGACTCCCTGCAGCTACAGGCCAGCAGAGCTAAACTAACCCTTCTCCAGCAGAGTCCCCTCCTGGAGTGTGTCCAGTGGCATTTTAAGGGGTTGACCAAGTGCATTTTGGGAAGTGAAGTCAAGGCCTGCCAACGACCATCTAGGAGATTCCAGCCACTTGGAATTTTATTTTGGACAATTGGAACCCACCAGGAGACCTTCTGGAAGGGCAGCAAGAAGTTTGGGAACGTTTCGGAGACTTTTTGGAAAAAGTTCCAGGAAGTGACCGACCCGAACACGAGAGACAAGCCGGCCATCTTCAACCACGACTAGGCCCAGATTCCAGCTTCATCCAGCTGAAGAGCTCCGGAGATCTTACTTCCAGAGTTTGACTGGGATCTCCCTGAAAGTCAAGCCTGCGAACCCTCACTGAAACCAGACTGGTGGAGAGCAGAGAGGGCCCTCAGCCGAAAAAGCTCAATAAAGGTTTTGAAGTCCGAAGGTAAAATGTTGACCGAGCCCTATCATGAGGGTATGGGGTAAGTGAGCAGGGCTCCATCGTGGTCAGCCTCAAATGTTGACTTTGTCGCAGTCAAGTGCGACCAGCTGTCCAGAAATGGCACTAGAAAGTGCTTATTCTTTAAAAATTCTCATCTCTGTTTCTCTACATTAGATGTTCATGGTTTTGGTGTCATTTTAAAGATATAAATATTTCCAGGGTGCAGTGTACTTAAAAGGAAGGGCATGTACTTTTAAAGTTTTACATGTCCTAGAAGTGAAACACTCTTAAACTCGTTTTTCACTACTGCAGGGTCTATCTCTCCCATAGGTTAACATTGGAGCTGCCTTGTAACACTTTACAAGTGTAACTTTCAATTGAGAAAAGATCGGAAAAGTATGTTTGGTATCTCTGTACTCACAATAAAAAAACACATCTTTTAATAAAGTTGGTTTTATAATTGCAGGTCTGAAAATGACACTTTTAGAAAGTTGGTACCTTCCGATTTTAACCATTCTATGCCTTCTGCCTGTCTCTGGAATACCCGTCAGGGTTGAGAGACAGCTGAGCTTCTTGCATTCCTTTTAGACAGTCACACACAAAGGGAGCTGAGGTGTGCCGCTCACATTCTGATTGTCCATCATAAGGAAGATGGGTCTTTCTGAGCTATAGGGAGAGGGAGGAGCTGGCACTTGCCTCTGAATAAGATGGTGCCTGTCCCACACAAATTGTTGCATAGCCCCATGTAGTAAGTATGGAACTAGGGCAGGAAAGGGCAGCATCACATGCACTGCAAAGACCTTTCTTTGAAGTCTCCCTACTTAAAAGGCTAAAATGGGTATAACTACTGGACCTTTGACACCATACAGGGAGAACACTTCTGGAACTGAGGACATTCTACCAGGAAGAAGAGATGTTGTGCTACCAGGAGGGGCTGCCACTTTGCTGCTTGCTTTGCTATGCTGGCCTGCTGCCTGCTGCTTCTTGCCTGTGAGTATGAGGACTGGACTTGACTCTCTACATCTTGCATCTATAAAGGTTCTCCAAGGGCTTGTTGGGTTTGCCTCCTATTTCCAAAGTCTCAGGCATATCAAAGACTTCATCTGCATCTTGCTGCCAGTCCTACTTTACCAAGTAGTGACAAATCTAGTCCTGGGCCGGTGGAAGTGCGAGTGTTTGGTGCTGTAACCAAAGAAACCAATGCATCAACACTGAAGAGTAGATCTGAACTGCCATCTTTCTCTGCAATATCTGCCTGCCCCGAAGCTGCAGACCCCTCTCACCGACTGCATGATGCAATGACCATGACTTGCAATGCAGACTCAACTTTGCCAATGCAGCACATCCGGATCACCACTGCTGCATGGTTCTCGGACCCAGCATCGCCGACATCTGCTATGCATAGCCCACGGACTCCAAAGCATCCCAGGTCCTGCGAGGCTTAGTGCAAACGCATCACTTATGTGCAGCATGCAGCATCTACAACCCAGCAGTTCATCATTTACGCATCGGACTGATGCACATCACTTCTTGATATTGACGCATCTATGACATTGCCTAATGTCAGAAATGATGCATCGCCTCTGACAGCTATGCATCCCCTCCTTTGCTCAACGCATCATCCCAGAGCTTCGATGCAACCAAGATACTGTCAGTGAGCCTGTATGACTCCTGAACTCGGCCCGTGTTCTTTCAGGGTTGGACTGAACTTTTGGATTTGCTCCGGTCAATCGCGACCATATAGCCCAGTAGGAGTTATTGATTCCTAAGCACTGCATTTTTGTTTAATTTTGCAAAATTCAAAACTTGACTTGTGTATGGTCCATTTTTATTGTTTTGGTCTTATTTCACTCAGATAAATATTGCCTATTTGTCTAATCCACCGTGGAGTACATTTGTGGTGTTTTCACTGTGTTACTGTGTGTGTGTGTGTGTGTGTGTGTGTGTGTGTGCACACAAATACTTTACACATTGCCTTTTTAGTTTAGCCTGGCTGCTCTGTGCCAAGCTACTTGAGGGTGAGCACAGGTAAACATTTAGTGTTTACTACACTTACCAGAACTAGGACTGTGTTTTCTGCTTGGACAGGGTGCATAGTTGTATACCTCTGACAACCAGAAATCCAATTTATAACAGTCGCATTTGGGATAGGCCCTAGAAGTCCATAGAGCACGGTGCAGTGTATTTAAAAAGTTAGACATGTACTTTTAACTTTTACAAGTCCTATAGTGAAAGTCCCTTGAACTAGTTTGTCACTACTGCAAGGGCAGCCTCTTCCACAGGATAACACTGGGTACCTATTACATTTAATAAGTGCTAACTTGGCAGTTTGGACTGGACTGTTCCCATGGAGCACAAGGTCAAAACTGATTTGCATATGGCTGGGTTCAAACTGGAATGGCATGGTGAGCAAAAAAACTATTGATTTAGGCCCAGATCTCTGTACTGGGGTGAATGTATGACATTGTTCTGCATTCTGTCCATCAACTGTTATTTTTGCAACTTTCAATTGGGAGCAAGTAGAAATTTCGAGTTTGTTGTCTAAAGAATTGTAAATAAAACCCTCTAATGGTAAAGCTGGATTTTCAGTCACAATTCTCAAAATAGCCATTATTGATAATGGAGTTGCCCCTAAGGTCAACCCGGACCTGGGCGCGATACTGGAATGAAAACAATGGTCCGTGACCAGAATTGGAGTATAGTTACTATTTTTCCCGCAAACTAATTTTTGCGGATGAGGTAATGAATAGCATGTAAACGATACTGATGCATCTAGATTCAACTTTTCTTTGCATCAATTCAATAAGCCACACATATGAACCTGTATAATAAATTCAACGTCATTTATTATAAAACAATTCAATTGTTCATATAATGGTCTCAGGTTGCGCTCAAGAGGATAGGTGAAAAAGATAAAGTAGTGTTGTGGGAAAATAAGAAGGTGATTCAAGAATTGAAGAAGGACAGTTCAATATTTCAAATACTGATAGTGAAGATCAGTTTCCAGAAAACCTGTCCATAAACAATTTACATGTCAATCTGTAAATTTTTGTCTGCATTCAATACATTTTTGCTGGTATGATAAGGTGAGTAGTAGGTACAGGTCTTGATCAAGGTAAGGGCGTCGACGTTTTGACTCGACTATGCAATATTGAAATTGGACCCTTTGCTGTGAGTCTTCATCAGGACAGTAAGTGTGCAACCTACACCTGCAGCCAAGCCTGGCTAAACAGGTAATCCAATATATATGCCTGGAGGCTCAAGGTCGCCTCGAAGTGGTTAATCCGGTGTGCTGTGTACACATCACCAAGATGGCGAAAACATCAATTTCAATCGTTGAGCGGATGCCCCTTATCTTAAGTTGGCAGCATCAGCGTAGTGGAATGCTGCTCACATCAGCTCCAAACAAAAAAGAAAAAAGAAAAAAATTGCATTTTTGGAAAGTAGGCATTTTTCTTTCCAAACCATTTGAAGCCTGCAGCCTGCATACTGGTTCATGTGATTAGGTGTAGTTGTCAAGTGGTCTTTGTGTATTACTCCCAGGCAGGCATGCAAAGAAGAATGGGTATTGGCAGAATGAGTCATCTCTGATTTCATGAGGGGGAAGGCTGTCACCTGCCATGCTTGCCCATCACAAAGGTGCTGCCTGAGCCCACTCACACAGGGTTTGAGACTAGTCTTTCATGACCCCAGAAAGGCTGGGGCCAGAGTACGGAGGCAGGACATTCCAAACACCCTATGAGGTGGAAACCTCCAGAACCTTCTACTACTTCAAAGCGGGAACCAAGTATAAATAATGAACCCTCAGACTCAACTCTTCAGTACACCTCTGCACCTGTGGAAGACTCAGAAGGACTGCCCTGCTGCTCTGCAAGGGCAGCTACTCTGCTGCCCTGCTGCCCTGCTACATGAGTGAAAGGACTGGACCTGCATCTTGAACTCAGGACCACCAGAGTGATTCCAAGGGCTGGTTGGCTGGCCTCCTGATCAGAGCCTCAGGGACAGAAGAGGCTCCAACCAAGTTAAATCCACCACCTGGACTCTGCCTGCTGCAAATCCTACTACCCAAGTAGTGCTACCCCAATTCAGGACCCTTGGAAGTGGGCCTGCAGGTGCACTTCCAGTCCAGGTGTAGTACTCTGTGCAGAACCAATGCATCATGACACATCTCCTCGCAGCTCAGATGCGAAACCATTGCAGCGCAATGTATCCCCAACACCGTACCACACATCACAGCCCATTGTCTCCTCAGAACCACCGATTCACAACGGATCGTAGATGCAGACCTTTGTTTCGCAAGCACCTTGTATACAGCATCCCCCACGATGAAGCAATACTCTGCATCGCAGCCAAGCAGCTTCTCTGGAACTGCTAGTGCACAACACCTTTTCAATGCTGGGCTTTGCATCACAAGCCCCTTGTCAAAGGCATCCTCAAAGATGACACAGGATTTCACATCACAGCCCCTCAGCTCCTAGGAACTGAAGGTGCATGAGACATCCTTGATGCGGGATATCGTAATGCTCTGCAAACCTAGGAATAAGGTACTTTGTCCAGCAGGTCTAACTTGGTCCCTATATCTGATCCATGCTACATCTCTGTGGGCCTGACTTGGTGACTTTGTCCCAGTCAGGTGTGACCAGATAACCACAATTGGCTCTTAGTGCTTCTAGACACTATTTTTATATACATTTTGAAATTGCATATCTTCTGTCCTACAGAGTGAATTTTTGTCATTTTAGTCTCAAATAAATTAATCCATTTTACTACATTTGTCTAAATTGGTGTGGGATTTTACTTGTGTTGTGTTTTCACTTTATTACTGTCCGAAGTGCTGTATAAAAACTTTACACATTGTCTCTCATTTAGGCTTATTGCTTTTGTGTCAAGCTACTAGAGGGTTAAGCACAGGTTAATTTGGGCTTTGCTTGTGTCTCACCCTGAATTGTGGCTGCTGCTTGAGTAGGATTTCACACAACTCATCTAGTAACTCAATTTACTGCACTAATCATGTACACTTGAACTAAAAGAACATTGTTGATCCTAAAAGCCTTACAATAAATTTTAGATCCCAAGAAATATCGATTGACGTTGATTCGATTTTTTTATTTAAATTTTTGGTTGCAATCCACGTGGAGGTCAGGCATCAGTGAAGTGCAGTTTAGATTGGGTTTGCTTAAGCACTAAAAGTTGAATGTGGAGCTCTCTGTTTACGGGGTCTCCGACTGTCAATGAGTTAAAATGATTTCATTCTGAATTTGATCTGCAGAGCAAATAATGGAATAGAAACGTGTAGCTGACAAAGAGAAATGTCTCAGATTGCTTATTTTAAGAAATGGGTGTGTGCGTAGCCAAATAGTTTTTACTCTAGTTTTCTAAAAACCAAATCAGGGACTGATTTCGATTTTGCATCTCAATGGCAAACAACGTTCGGCTTCCACCTTGATCTTATAAAGCACTGTTGAACAAAATTGGTTAATAGAAGAAGTGCTCAAGGTTGTGGTTGGTTCTCCAGCAACACGTTCTGAGAAATATTTGGAAAGTTTTTTTACCATCAAAATGTTGAGACATTCATCCACCAAACATGTAATGTGAAAAATTGAGGATTTGGGTTATAAAATGTCCACAAATTATATATAGGGAGAAAAATCATACAAGTGAACTGAAAGATATACTAAAAAGCGAGTTTCTCAATTTATTTCTAGCAAGAAGTCGTCTACCTAGAGTCAACTAAGTACCAACACATTGTTATCAAGTATACTTCTCACAAAACTTTTACAGATTTAACTCCAGTTTAAAAGAAGGACTGAGACTGAAGAAGGAAGTTTCCACTTCATCTTTAGCCTCATGTTGGCAAGAGTTGAATCGGATGTTCTCATATCTAAAAAAAAACTCGAATCCATCCTTTCTTATGCTGTGTGACGCTCTTATGCTAATTTCTTTTTCTTTTCATCTACAGTTTGGAGCATGGGGAAAATAATGGGAAGGAAGACAGGGTGCAACTATGGGCTAGAAGTAATAAGCATTTTATCAATTAATATTTCCTTAAAAAAATAGATTGCAATAAATAAAGTCTGCTAAAGAATGATGATGAATTAAACCCAGATCAGTTGACTGGGGTGAGTGTTTGATTTGCTCTAACGCTCCGTCCATCATCCCCTTTCGTATTGCTTAAGTTGGCTGAGTATGACCAGACATGGGTCCCTTGCTCACTTTGCCACTAGATTCAAGACAGCCTGGCTGATGAGGGTTATGAACCCGAAATCGGTCCCAGGATGCTTGTTTCCGGTCCAGGGAAGACATGGCTTGGCAGTTTGGGCTGGACTGTTCCCATGAGGCACAGGGTCAGACTGATTTGCATATGGCCATGTCTGAACTGGGGTGGTGGAGTGAGCTAAAGTATGATGATGGATTAAACCCAGATCAGTTGACTGGGGGTGAGTGTTTGATTTGCTTTAACGCTCCGTCCATCATCCCCTTTGGTATCGCTTTGATCGCCCTAACTTGGCAGGGTATGCCCAGGCGTGAGTCCCTTGCTCACTTTGCCACTGGATTCAAGATAGCCTGGCTGATGAGGGTTATGTACACGAAACCGGTCCCAGGATGCTTGTTTCCGGTCCAGGGAAGACATGGCTTGGCAGTTCGGGCCGGACTGTTCCCATGAGGCACAGGGTCAGACTGATATGCATATGGCCATGTCTGAACTGGGGTGGTGGAGTGAGCTAAAGAATGATGATGGATTAAAACTAGATCAGTTGACTGGGGGTGAGTGTTTGATTTGCTCTAACGCTCCGTCTATCATCCCCTTTGGTATCGCTTTGTTCGCCCTAAGTTGGCAGGGTATGCCCAGACGTGTGTCCCTTTCTCACTTTGCCACTGGATTCAAGATAGCCTGGCTGTTGAGGGTTTAGAACCCGAAACCGGTCCCAAGATGCTTGTTTCCGGTCCAGGGAAGACATGGCTTAGCAGTTCGGGCTGGACTGTTCCCATGAGGCACAGGGTCAGACTGATTTGCATATGGCTATTTCTGAACTGGGGTGGTGGAGTGAGATAAAGAATGATGATAGATTAAACCCAGATCAGTTAACTGGGAGTGAGTGTTTGATTTGCTCCAATGCTCCGTCCATCCTCCCCTTCGGTATCGCTTTATTATAAAAGCAAGCAGTGACATGCTGGTTTGCTGCCCCAGCAACCCTCCATCCCTGTGATCATCTCCAATCATATTGAGTCACAAACTTCCAACCTCTTTCATTAATATTCATGAGTTTGGTTGGATCCGACACACTAAAATTCAGAATTTTAAGAACGAACCTATCAGTACAAAGGTTGGTTCTTAAAATTCATTACTGTTCATAGTCAGCACATCTTGCATTATGTGAGCTGTGAATAGTGGTGGGTGGAGAGCATTGAAAGACATGGGCAATAACACCATACACAAATTTGACAATGTGAGCGTTCAAGGCGAGTAAGCTATACCGCTTTCAAAAGAGTACGATTTTGCTCCTGAAAAGAGTTTGGAAAAGTTGATCTAAGTGATGCATTCCACTGCATGCATTTCACATAAATTGGTTAATAATCCACAGGTTGTGTGGGAGAACTAGCACCATATTTGAATACGTTTGTGGTGCACTAGGCAAACTGTATCATCCTAGGGTGAAATGAGATTCATCTTCCCCAAGAAAATTTCGCAGAAGTAATGGCAAAGCAGTGGATTTTTCAACATAATGTCATCTGAAAGTTGACAAAAAAGCTATGAATATAACAGGCTGGCAGAAAATGATGGTTATGCAAGGTCAGTTTTTCAATGTTTTAGCATCTTTCTTCACTTAATTTTTCAATCCAACCCTTTCCAAGTGTGTAATATAATAAAATCGCATGACTCCGATGCTGCATTGTAGGGCCACTGTGAACAAAAGGTACACATCTCATAACCGCAGCCCGTGGACAGTAAATGCATCTTACAGGCTCAGACAGTAATGATACTGCTGCTTTAAAAATAAATGTCCCTTTATTTATATATCGGTAATCTTCATTTCTGTTTTCTTCCCCATTAGCACACGGTGGGGCCTCTTGGACTACAAATAACTGTTGTTGATAAAGTGTACTTACCCTCTGACCTTCTTTTCCAGGAGCACCAGGAGAACCTTCTGGCCCACGGGGGCCCTGCAAATAAAGATATTATGATAAATAACTTCGAATCATATATATGCTTGTCTTGTACTTACATATCATCTCAAGGAGGCATGTACAGAATTTTTGGGATCGGATATAAAGATGGGGCAAAAGAAGTAAACTGCAATAATGGCAGGTCATTTGGAACTCGTTCTATGCATCTTTGCACAGTTCAGCAAATTATGCTTTGGTACTTTGCATGATATACAATTGATACAAATATGTGACCAACATCCTACAGATGGGTAAAATGTACAGGATCAAGATTAAAAAAAACAATTAGTATTTTTAACAAGATGTTCAAAGAGACAAGTGGTTCACAGTATTTAGATCAAATAAACCCATTCATATTTCTAACTGGATGTCCAAAAGAACAAGTGGCTAACAATTTTTAAGTCTGGTCACATAGAGTCACTATATAGCATAGGTCCAGACTTTTATTCGTTTCCTAAATGTTTATTTGCAAACATTGTTTATTCGCCCTGATTTAGAAAACTTTGTTCAGGGGTGCCCCTTTTCTTTACATTCGTTGACAATCAATACTAAACCTATTGGCTTTGCAAATTCTTTTACCAACTTGAGTTTTAAAAAAGCTCACATTCTTATTTACTACAACGCCAAGATTCCATGCAAAATTCACTGGGACTGGTACTTATCCTAAACTTAAGCTACAAATGATTGTATGTGGGTGTTGAAGTATGCTGTGTGGGTTTGTGGGTCTGTGAGTGGGTGTGTGAGTGGTGGTAAGGGTGTGCGAGTGGTTGTTTGGGTTTGTAAGTGAGTGAGTGGATGTGTGAGTGACTGTGTGAGTGGCTGTGTGGGCTGTGAATGGTTGTGTTGGTCTGTGAGAGGGTGTGAGTGGCTGTGTGGGTCTGTGAGTGGGTGTTTGAGTGGTTTTGGCAATTTCTTGCCTCTGAAGGGTCCCTCACAGATTGATGTATGAAAATGTATCTCTGTTAGTCTTTAAAAGAAGATAAAAATGAAAAGAATCCACTTAAAGCATCTCAAGTTACGAATACTTCAAGAATGTACACTGCTGATAGAGCCCTTGTGCTTTCAGCAGGCTCTTTTTTCTCTTATAATGGGGAAATGGTAGCCATCTATTTCATGGATTGGGAACAGAGTTTCTCCCCTGGTCACCCTGAAGCAATGCTTCCCAAGTTATTCCAGTTAAAATTCAAGGTCAAGTTTGAGCGAGACTGATCTACTCGCTCTTTTCGGAGAGCGCTGGTGGACAGCAGGAACCTCATAAATCCTGGAGTGCAGAGTACCTTTCTCGGGGGATTGCAGCGGTGCCGTTGACCTCAGGATCTGGACCCACATTGCTTGAGTCTCCCCATGCTGGATAGGATGTGGTATTTGGAGTCTCGAAAGGCAGACGCCCATCTTTCCTTGATGTGTGCAGAGTACGCCGGGTTGCGCTGGTCTCTGGGCGCTGCAACTTCGGCAAAGTCGACAAATATGATGGTCTGCACTCGAGCAGGCAGACATGGTGGTTCTTGATCAGTGCACGGCGTTGATGCATGTGGATGCTCAAAGGTGCCTGCCTACATTCTGCGAAGGCCCAGGACTGGTTGAGGACAAGTCAGGCAGAGTCAGACTCCAGATTAGCATAGCCCTGCAGCAATCATTTGTGTGAATGGAACATTTGATGGCCTGAGATTCCTGAACAGGAAGCAAGCCAGCAAGCCCTTGAAGTTACTTAGGTTGCAAACATTTGTAGAAAACATTTCCAGTCCTCACCTCCCAGGTCAGAGGCATCAGGCATAAGGCCAACAAAGCAGAGCAGAGCAGGTAGCAGTGTCAGTCCCTCCTGTAGTACAGCTCCTTTTTGTGGCAGAGTCTCTTTAGGACCCCAAAATGAACTAGTGAGGGGCGGTCTGAGACCCACTACTTATATTCAAAGGTGTCCTTGAAGTGGAGGTGACTACAAAGCAAAGCCTTTGGGGTGCACACGTCTCCTTTCAGTCCAGCTCTGTCTGAAAACCTACCTGTGGGGGATACATAATGTGTTCTTAGTGATGCCAGGTCACTACCTATTCAGATGTATGTGTCAGCTCCAACCCTCCCTCTTGCCCAGGAAGACCCATCAGTATGCAGATGAATGCAGATGCAGCTGAGTGTCTTGTACTTGTGGCTGTCTAGAGGGAACGCACAAAGTGTAGCTGTTACCCCCTGCCAGACGTGTATTAGAGACACACAAGAGAACTAAGAGCAGAGAAATGTCTACTTTTTAAAAGGGGAATTTCTAGATTAGTAATACCATATCCAATTTTACCACTGTGGATTTGTCATTACCAAACCAATGATATAAAACATAAAGCAGCTACTCCTCTGCAATCAGAAATGCACTTAAAAAGGGTATTTAAGGAATTTCCAATATTAACCTATGGGAATATCAGGCATCACAGTAGCGGAAACGAACTTGGTGGCTGTCACTATCAGAACATGTAAAACAAAAAGGTACCTGTCCTACCTTTTACTTACAAAGCACCCTGTCCATAGGGCTACATGGGGCCTACTAAAGTGATGACTAAAATATAATAAAAGGGGAGTTTAAGGCTTGGCAAGTAGTTGGAAATGCCAAGTCCAGGTGGTAGTAAACTGCACCCACAGGCCCTGCAGTGGCAGTCCTGAGTCAGGTTGAAAGGCTACTTCTGAGGATGGCACAATCAGTGCTACAGGCCCATTATCAACATTTGGTTTACAGACCATGGGTATATGTTGTACTACTTTACTAGTGACTTATAAGTCAACCAATTTTATCAATCATGGATAAGCAAATTGTCATCACATTTTAGATAAGAGCACATGCGCTTTAGCACTGGTAAGCGGTGGTAAAGTGCTCAGAGTCCTAAAGCCAGCAAAAACAAAGTCAAAAACAAGAGAGGGGGGAGGCAAAAAGTGTGAGGTAACTCTGCAAAAAGGGCCATTTTCAACAGTAAAGTCAGATTGTAAGTCACAATTCTGAAAATACAAGTTTTAAAAAGCTGCCATATTCTTGTACTAATCATTTTGTGCCTTCTGCCTGTTTACTGGGTCACATGAGTGTAATTGGCAGTTGGCCTTTGTGTATTGCTCTGAGGCAGTATCATAATAGTGGGCCTGGGTGTTGGCAGGCTTGACAAATTGGTTTGCTAGTTGACTGGGGTGTGTGCTTTGGTCAAGCAATAAACACAATCCCTGGCACAGTGAACTACAAAAAGTCACTAAATTGACCTTAACTTAACCCTTAGTACCTTGGCACAAAAAGCAGCTAAGCTTAACTTTGAGGCTATTTGTAAAGTACATATGCAGCTCACAAACAGTAATCAAGTGAAAACACAAAAGAATAAAAATCCCAATCGAATTTAGAAATATAGAGTACATTTTAATACATTATTTGACACCTAAACCACTAAGCTCCAATCAGTAGAACAAGAGTTATGTTTTTTTTAGTAAAAACTACTACAGCCTAAAAGATCAAATCACCAACCGCAGACATCGAAACCGGGTCAAAGTAAAAAAATATGTCTGGTCACAATGGAGCGCGGTGTGTTGGATTAGGCCTGGTCAGTTCTTACCTTCAGACTTAGAAATAATTCAGAGCAAAATGTTCTGAGAAAGTAAAGTTCAGTTAGGCAAGGCTGCAGGAGGCGTCCAAGGAAGGAGCACCGTCATCGTTGGATAGCCTTGGGTCAAAGCCGCAGTTAAGGTTTCTATGTTCAAAAATCTCGAGCAGAACAAGACAGAGGGCTATGAGCAAAGACAGTTCCACAAAGTTTAATACCCCTATGGTGAAGGACTGCTGAAATGTATTTCATGCTGAGGAGAAGAACACAGCAAAAGAAGCTGCAACGGTAGTCCAACCAGCGATGCACCTCGGGTAGATACGTGAGCAGGTTGGTCCTGATCTCTTCCTGGGTCTCAGAGCAGTATGTAGCCAAAACATTTTTGTAGTTTGGTTATCTGGGTACCGTTAGCCCCACTTCCAAGGGTCCAGGGCTGGAGGGGGACCACTTGGAGGGTCAGGGCTCAATCAAGCTGGGTCCAGGTTCAAGATGAAGGAAGCCTTTTTTGTCTTTGTGCCTCTGACCAGAAGGCCAACAACATATCCCTTGTAATTCACTAAGGTGATGCTGGAACCGTTGAAGATCCAGTCCTAGTACCCAGACAGAAGGCAGCGGAGCAGCAGGACAAACAGAGCAGTAATCTAGCAGGGCAGCATGCCTTCAGAGAAGCAGACCAGCAGAGTGGCAGTCCTTGCGCCAGCGCCAACACAGCAGTCCTTCTTCCTGCCAGAGTATCCACAGTTACAGAAGTGTACTGAAGAGTTGGTATCTGAGGTACTCTTTTTATACCTTGGTGCCCTTGTTCTGGAAGGTGGGAGAAGCTTCTAGACAGTGGCTTTGAAGTACATGGGATTTTCTGACTCTCCTGTTCTGGCTCAAAGCTGGCTGCTGTAACATCTGGCCCGTATTGTGAAGGCAGCGCGCGGGATATTCAGTTGCAAGTGGGGCTGTGCTCAGTTCTGCACCCCCATCCTGCGAGGAGAGGGTTCATTAAGGCACACCTAATCCCTCTATTGTATGAATGTCTGGGGCGAATTCACAGTCTAACTGTTAGTTACACCTAGTCATGTTACTCCAGAGAGGCTATGGGCACAAAAGGGCTATTTTAAAGTGCCATTTTCAAAATTGTAATAAAAAACTCGACTTTACCATTAAATAGGGTTTTTCATTACTCTTCTAAATACACCATACACAATATAGCTGCCTGCTCTCATATGGAAATTACAGCTTATTAAATGTAATAAAGAAGCCCCAATGTTATCTCAAGGTAGGGGTAGGCGTCACAGTAGTGAAAAACAAATTCGATGTTTTTCACTCTCAGGACATGTAAAAGTTAACAGTACATGACCAACCTTTGACCCTATGGGCTAACTAGTGCCTACATTAGGGGTAGCTTATATGTAACAAAATTATAAATTAGGGTTATAAGTATTGCTTTATAATTTTAAAATGTTGTGTAGTTTAAGTTTGGTTTGTATGCACATAATAAATTACGTTTTTCTAACTATAACAATGGTTTAACCTTATTTTCCACACTGGATTTCAATGCTTTTTTTAATTCATTCATTCATTTGATAACTTTATTTCGGTCAACCGACCATAAACGTGCAGATAAAATACATACAGGGTAGCACAAAGCACTAAAACAATAAATAAGAAGCCAATCAAGTATTAGACATACAAAATTGATTAAACTAGATGGTTATCAAAGAGATAAAAGTATAAAATTCATGATTAATCACAGGTGTTATACAAAACCTTTCCTTCTGCGCCACATACCAAACAGAAACTGTGATACAGCAAAGACAATGGGGGGGGTGGGTATCATACCATAAGACCCTACAGGCTTGGGTACAGTGTCTAAAACCTAGATTCCTGCATAGCGGAATCAACCAACACTTCCTTATTACTTGATAGGCAGGGCAAAAAAAAGAACGTGACATGCATCTTCTTGCTTATAGTTACATGCTGGGCAGACATTATTTTCTAATTTAGCCCATTTACAGGTAAGTAACCTGAGTGGTAGACTGCCATATCTTAGCTGGATGTAGAGTTTCCTCGCAAAAGGTGGATAGATTACATCTAAGAATTCCTCCATTCGTGATTCAATTTTTACTGGCAGGAACTCTACAGTCAGTCTTCCCAGAGTTGTTGATCTCTGTAGAGCTAGTAAATTCTGATGCCTCAGCAGGCGCAAGAGTTCTGATTTGGTTATCCCAGGGCAACCTACATCAGGGGTCTCCCAAAGCTCGGGTGAGCCAATCTGGGTGCTGAGAGCCCTGATATGAAGTAGCCACGGGACATTCTTGCTTTTTAAAAGAGCCCAAACCTCTATAAATTCTTCTCTATAGGAAGCCAGTTCGGGCACTGACCAAAGTCTCTTCCAGTAGAGCATAGGTCGTGCTGCTGCTAGCTCCTCTATCGATTCCAGCCCCAAGTCCAATCGCAGGGGGATGAGCGGTGTACATGCTGGTAAGCCCAGGAGGTTCCTCATAAAGCCATGCTCCACTCCCAGGAGATTAGATGTACTTTGGTGGCCCCATAGTTCGGCTCCATACATTGAGGCAGTTCTAGCCTGTAATCTATATATTTCAATGACCGGGGCTGCCGGTTTAAAATCCGAAATTCTGTGGACTTTGCTGATACCCCCGCTACTTGAAATAACCTAGGAGCTGATTTAGAAATTTGAAAACCCCAATCAAAATTTTCTGTCAAGGTGATGCCGAGGTAATTAAATGTCTTGACTCTTTCTAGGGGAATGCCGTTCAGAAAAGGGTTGGGGTGGGTATGCTTCGGGGGATTAAAAATCATAAACTTGGTCTTATCCAGGTTTATTTCCAGACCACGCGAAGCACAGAAAGCTGCAAAGCCATCCAGGGTACGCTGGATGCCCGTTGATGTTTTAGACAGCAGCAGGGTGTTGTCTGCAAACATCAGAGCGGGCACCCGCCCGGTGGCTAGCCTTGGGGCGTCATTGTCTTTAACACCAAGTAGGTGATCTACCAGGCCATCGACGTAAAGACAAAATAACGTTGGAGCCAGGACGCACCCCCGGCGTACCCCCTTCAGTACAGGAAAACGGGCCGACAGGTCACCATGCCTCCCGCACCTGACTTGGGCATAATTGTTGGTGTGGAGTCTAATTAGGATGTTCAGTAGGTAGGTCGGAAGACCCAGCTCTGCTAAAACTCTCCACAACTTCTCCCTTGGTACTAGATCATAAGCGGCCCGCAGGTCTACAAAAATGAGGTAGAGGCTGCCACCCTCCATTCTCACCGTTTTCCAAAATAGTACCTGCAGCCGAAATATTTTGTCTAGAGTTGAAATGACCGTCCTGAACTCGGTCTGAAATATAGACAGAGTCTTGTTTTCCTCAATCCACCCCTGGATTCTGTCTAGCATGATCCTGCCCATTAGTTTTTGTGTAGTATCTATAAGGCTGATGGGCCTGTAATTTGATGGGGTTAACGGGCAACCTTTCTTGTGAATAGGAACAATCTCTGCTCCGAGCCAAGTGCCAGGGGGTTAGACCCCTTTAGTATTGCATTAAATAGGACAGCCAGGTACGGTACCCAAATTTTGGGTTGGGACCGAAATAGATCCCCGGGCAGTTTGTCTAGTCCAGGGGCCTTGTTAGGGAGCAGTTTGGCTATTGCGGACTCAACCTCCTTAAAGGTGATGGCCTCATACCCATCTAGGTGGTACTCATACCTGGGAGCCACAGAGTCCTGTATCTGTTCAGCATCCAAGGGCCCCGCCAATCGGTAGTCATGGCGGAGTCCTCGGATAGTCAACAGGGGAGTCTCCACAGCTTCTCCCAAGCCCAAATCCATCATCCCCACCAATCTATACTCATGGAGGGGTTCGGGATTGGGGAGCAATACGGTCTCTTCACCTGAAATGGCATACAGTGCTCCGAAATGGCCTTCCCAAACTATAGGCGCTATATTCGGCAATGGGGCTGGTCCACCCCCACTCGCACTAGAACTGACAATAGCCCAAAACGCCTTGGGGTCCTTGCGTGAAAGTGCAGATCTTAGTTCTTCCCATCTGTTCTCCTCCCAGTCCTTCTTTCGCCTAACAATAGCCTTTTTGTACACAAGTCGGCAATTCTTTCTGCTGGTTCTGTCCTTTGCTTTTATTGCAGTCAGCAGGTCTTTTTTTGCTTTCCTGCAGGAAACGTCATACCAGGGATGTGTTTTGACCGGGGGATCTTTCTTACTACCTACAGGGTAGAACACATCAACAAGTCTCACGACCAGCTGCTTGTGAATTTCTAAGACTCTAGCCTGGGAATCCGGATCTAAGTTCTTATTGCCTATTTCCCCCATATCTAATAGCTGCGGTAATACCAGCTGGTATATTTCAGCGAGTTTAGTAGGAGAGCCCTGGAAATAAGACCATTTAATCCTACGCCTATTATTTGATAACAAAATGGACGGCAGAGCACTATTGGGCTCAGGGGCGGGATTTAACAGCCCAACGCTCCCAGGTTTGAGTGTTAGGACAAGGGCGTTGAGGTCACTATCATGCCTTGGGTAAACCCAAAAGTCCATCACCCTATCCCAGTGTCTGGCTTCCATCATTATATAATCGATGATAGAAGTTTGCCCTGGTCTATTAAAAGTAACTGACTGGTCTGTCTGGTTCCACCCTCCCATTACACGCCCGCAGAGATGTTGTAAGGGAGATTGATTTGATTTGGAGGACCAGCGGAGTCCATGCTGACAGGGGGGATCTGGGGATCAGGGACATGCCAGAACTGGTCCTCATCATCTAACTCTCCCATATCTGAACTCACAAGGGGCTCAAACTGACAATTAAGGTCACCTCCAACTAGTAGGGCAACTGAGGGATCAAGTGATAGTATAAACTGCCTTAATGCGTCAATAGTGCCAGATTCTTGCCCACTCTGTAGTGGCCTTGAATAGATATTTAATAGGGCAACCTGGGTCATGTCTTGGAGCGTTAAAAGTACACATTGGACGTCAGAAGAGTTGGTTGGCATTTGTACTACCTGGGCGCCCAGATGCATGCCCACCCATATCGACAGACCACCCGATGGTCTCCCCCTACCCCTAGTTATTGCCAGGATATCAAAAGTGGCGAAACCGGACCTTGTGCTCTCCTCCAGCGCCCATGTTCCTGCATCAGACAGATGTCGTGTTTTTCCATAAAAAGGCCCCACTCAGGTAGAGGTAATTTATTTTTCGTCCCTGCCAGATTCCAGGACAGGACTTTTATACTACCATCAACTACCCCAGTACTGGTTGGGCGTTTACCTTTGCCTGGGTTGGGCCCACTAAGACATATTGGCATCTCGGTCTCTGGCATCTCTTCCTTTGCCTTGCCTTTTGGCAGCTCCAGTATAGAGCCACGGACCCCCGTCTGTCCAATAATTGCCCCCACTTCCACCCCACCCCATGTACTCACATATTGGGGTGTAATTAGGTTTTCAGGAGTATTGATATCGCCATTACCCTCCACTATCACTATTTGGAGGCCTAAACTGCTAACTATTTGAGGTATAGGGCTCTGTCTCTCAGGGCGTCAATCCACCTGGTCTAAGGCGCTAAACCTATTGCTTTGAGGAAATAGTGAGAGTAAAGGGGTGTGAGGCTGAAAACCCTCCCGAATTAATGTCCCCTGTTGAATTCCATGGGGTAGCATGTGCTGTCCCCCCTCAGGCTGGGCACCTCTATTTCGTCTAGATCCCAACTGAGGGGTGGGATAAAAGTACGATAGAAGTAGGGGCAGAATTTGTGTTTTGGACCGGATAGGAGCCCCACTGCAGATGGGTCCCCACAGCACGCGTGTTCCTAAAATTGATTACGACACAGTTTCCCGCAATAGTTTTTGGTCCAGACTCTTCTAACACACAATATTTCCCCGGAGACACTTGAGGGGAGAGGCCTGTTGGAACTGAGCCAGTGTATACATTTGTTTTTGAGTTCAATGTGATCCTCTTTTTTCCCCTGACTTAGCACTGGCACCCCAGCAAACACCACCACATATGGTAGAGACTCAGGAGGACGATCAATGCAGGGCAGAGGTTTTACAAGTCCATCCCCAGCGATATGTCTACAAACTTGAAGTTGCTGGTCCCAGTGCACTGTCCCCCCTTCAGATATCCCCCTCGTAGATAGGGTGTTACTACTGGCTACATTTCTGTCGCTTGGTAATGGTAGGGTAGTAGCAGGAGTGAAATTATGAGTTACCCGAAGAGGTACAGAGGGAATGTTACTGCTAACTGGCAAAGTTTTATAGTTAGGGGCAGTATTGATAGGACTAGGAATCGGTCTAGTGGCAGTGTTCCCCGCTGGACTAGCTGGCTGAACTTTCCCTAGGCCTTTGTTATTTATCATTGAGACTAGTCTATCAATCTTTGATGACAAGGATTTAAAATGAGAAACAATGAACTGTTCCATGTGGGCCTGCAAATCAGATAGTAAATGGGTAGCCCACACGGGAGGTCCTAAGGGGCACAAGGGAGGACCAGGAGCAAGCTGTGAAGAATCGGGTATAGGTACAATTCTTTTAGCTACTTTCTTTGCAGGTTTCAGCTTCTTACTTCTAGCACGGAGTTTAGGGGCCTTTCTGCCTACTGGATGTGGAGGAGACGGGGCAGCCTCTGGAGTGGCGTTCACATCTGACACCGCCTGAGCACAGGGCAGCTAAGCGAAAGAGGACATAAGAAAAGAGGTAAAATCAGGAGGGTTAGCTATGACTGCTGAGGAGCCCCCTACAGACTGGAGAGGGGGAATAGCAGGAGTAAGTGAGAGTTGCCTCTCTGTATTTTCGATAGCTGTTGCCACTACTCCTATTGTTTTCTGAAGCATCTTATCGATAGCTGTAAGGCTCTGGAGTGGTTGTGTCGTGGCTGCTTGGTGCCTAGTCATGGGGCGGGAGGTAATGGGCTTGATATTTTTCCCCATGTTACTCATCATCAGAGGTAGGGTGGGCAAATCCCCTTTATGCACAGAACTTTCTCCCCAAAGTAATCAAAATATGGCTACACAATATAGACTTTTTGAATGGGCAATCATGCGTCCAAGTTCCGGTAGAATGGTGATCGTGCTTAGAGCAAAATACCTAATTTAAGATGTTAAACAGTACCTTTTCTTCTTTGTCCAGGGCAAATAGTGTAGATGTTAGGGGGGAGGGTGCCCAGCCCAGCCTCTTCCTGGCGCTGATGGGCGCAGACGGGCCCGCCCTTGGCCCGGACTTCTCCCGCGTGCGTCCCGCGCTGCGGGAGGGCCGGGCCTGCTTTAAAACCCTCCGGTGACGTCGGTGACAAGCGCCTCGCGCAGCCCCCTGGGGGATGTAGGCACGGGGGCTGCGGGCGCAGATGCTCGGGGTCCGATTTCCGTAAGCAGTGTCAGCAGCAAATAACACCTCAGGAGGCCGTTCCCCTCACGGCTCAGGCAAAAATGGCAGCAGGTAAGTCAGGTAATAAGAAGAAGAGCGCGTCCCGCGCTGCAGGTGGGCCGGGCCGGCTTTAAAGCCCTCCGGCGCCCTCCGGTGACTTCGGTGAAAAGCGCCTCGCGCAGCCCCCTGGGGGATGTAGGCATGGGGGCTGCGGGTGCAGATGCTCGGGGTCCGATTTCCGTAAGCAGTGTCAGCAGCAAATAACACCTCAGGAGGCCGTTCCCCTCACGGAAGAAGAGAGCGTCCCGCGCTGCAGGAGGGCCAGGCCGGCTTTAAAGCCCTCCGGCGCCCTCCGGTGACAAGCACCTCGCGCAGCCCCCTGGGGGATGTAGGCACGGGGCTGCGGGCGCAGATGCTCGGGGTCCGATTTCCGTAAGCATTGTCAGCAGCAATAACACCTCAGGAGGCCGTTCCCCTCACGGCTCAGGCAAAAATGGCAGCAGGTAAGTCAGGGAAGAAGAAGAATAAATAAAAATGTGTATGAATTCTTAGAGTCCAATGTCGTCGAGTGGAGTGTTGTTAAGTTGAGTGTTGTACAGTAGAATGGAGGAGAATGTCATATACTTTGAGTGGAGTGACAGAGTGAAATAGTGTAGACTGGTGTGGCATACGGTGGAGTTGAGTGCAGCGAAATAGCGTACAGTTGAGTGGTGTAGAGTGTAGAGGTTTAGAGTGCAGTGGTTTAAAGTGCAGTGTGGTAGAGTGGAGTGGGATACAGTGGAATACCGTACAGTGGAGTAGCATAGAGTGGAGTGGAATAGAGAAGAATAGCATACACTACAGTGTAGTAGAGTAGAGTGGTGTAGACAGGAGTGGCATAGAGTGAAGTGAGGTATAGTGTAGTGGTGCACAGAGAAATAGCATAAACTGGATCGGCATTGAGTGAAGTAATGTAGAGTGGAGTGGCAAAGAGTAGAATACTGTAGAATGGAGTGTTGTAAATTGAAGTAGACTATGTGGTGTACAGTGTAATAGCAAAGAGTGGAGTGGCATAGATTGGAGTGCCATAGAGCAGGGTGACATACAGTGGAGTAGCATACAGTGGAGTGGTGTAAAGTAGAATAGTATTGAGTGTGGTGGTGTACAGTGGAGTGACGTAAAGTGGAATGCCATTTAGTGGAATAGCATAGAGTGGAGCAGCGCAGAGTGGAGTTGCATACAGTGGAGTGGAGTGGCATACAGTGGAATAGCATACAGTGGAATGGCGAACACTGGAGTGCCATAGAGTGGAATAGCATGGAGCGTAGTGTCATAGAGTGGATTTATGTACAGTGGAATAGCATGGAGTGGAGTAGCATAGAGTGAAGGGGTGTACAGTGAAGAGGCTCAGACTAGAGTTTCATTGAATGGAGTGGCATAAAGTGTAATAGCGCAAAGTGGAATCATGTAGAGGGTGCGGCATGGAGTGTGGCACAGTGAAGTGGCATACGATGGATTAGCAGCTTCCTGCAGATAAGCCTGCCATTGATTGGCTGAACCATCATATATGGGTTTTAACCTGCTCTTCAAGCACCCGTCTGGCGCTTTAAGTATAGAAAAGTAGTATTTTGCATGCGCACCTAGGTATTCTTTGCTCTGGTGCCCCAGGCCAAATTCCAGGCGTATCCCGCTATTGCGTGTGTATTTCAGTAGCTTGAAAATACGTTTATACGCCCAACACTGTGCTTTATCCATCATTGTACTCATTTTGCCAGGGAAGGCCTGCTGGGCGTATCCCACGACTGCCCTTATTTTTGCTTGTAAAACCTTTCTAATGTTGGGCTCTTCGTTTTCTCTTGTAATTTGTACAAAGCATATATTGTTGATTACACCTTAGATTAAATTTTATGTAAGTGCATATTGGCTTTTCCTGAGTCGATCCACCAACACCCAAGGTAGTTGAAGAACTTTGAGACGGTTATTGACTCCTTTCCCACGTGCCATTTTAGGAGTGTTTTTCTTTTACAATTCCCGAAGATCAGAACTTTGGTCTTTTCTGGGTTTATCTTTATTTCATTGTTTAGATTGTAGGCGTTTAGAGCATTGAGCTTTTGTAAACTTGTTTTCTTGTGATCCATCACCACAAGGTCATCCGCATTTTGTAGGATTTGAATTTTGCACACACCAATTTTTGGAACTGCTAGGTTTGCACTTTGTATCATCTTGCCCAAGTCAGCTGTATATAAATTAAAAAGTGTTGGGGCAAGTACGCATCCCTGTTTGAAGCCCCGATTTGTAAAACACTTTTTTGTTGTGATGCTGTTTACCAGTTTAACTCTGATCCAAGTATTGCTATATAGTGAGATATTTGCATTAAGAAGGCCAGAAGGAATTTGCCAGTTGCGCAATTTGGACCAAAGCTTGTCACGTGGTACTCAATCGAACGCTGCTGAATAGTCTATGAAGCAAGCAAAGACTGGTTTCTTTTCCCTCTAATTGGCTTGCTGACCTAAATAAGATATTGCCGTAATGTTGTCGATGGTTGAACAGCCTTTGCGGAACCCTGTTTGATAGAAAGGGAGAATTTCATTTTCGTCGACCCATCTGATTAATTCTGTCAGCAGGGTATATGCATAGGCTTTTCATTACAATGCAACATCCCTTACAACGCATGCCATGCCATTACAACGCAATCATTAACACGCATGACACTACAACGCATAGAATTACAACTCATGTCATTACAATGCAGTCATTACAACGCATACCATTACAACGCATAGTACCCTTACATTATCCAACACTAACCCTACTGTTGCACCCCCTGGAGTTAGAATAGTAAATTTTACCCCTAGACTATCCAACACTTACCCTACTGTTGCTCCCCCTGGTGTTAGAATAGTAATTTGTACCCCTACACTATCCAATACTTACCATACATGCAATGTAATGGTATGCGTTGTAATGGTATGCGTTGTAAAGGTAGTATGCGTTGTAATGGAATGCGTTGTAAAGTTAGTTTTTAAAAATTTGTTGTAATGGCATGCGTTGTAATGGAATGCGTTGTAATGGATGTTGCGTTGTAAAAAATGTGTTGTAAAGGTATGCGTTGTAAAAGTATGCGTTGTAACGTCATACAACCCTCCGGACTGCTCTGTTATTATCCAGCTTTGCTATATATTGCCAGAATTGTCGTTGTTTGTGAGGTTTTGTAAATTCAAGGATTTTGATCCACTCTTGTTCAAGCCTGTTTAGCTTGATTGTCCAGAGCAGTTGTTTCTGTTCTTTGTGCAGTTCGTTGTACTTGTCCCGTGTATTTTTCTAGCCGGCGATCTTATATGCTCTTTTTGCCCTTCTTAAATTTACGAGTTATATCAGCCAATTTTTTATTATTGTCCGTGGATTGTGAAATAGCCTTCTCCTTAGGATTGGGCTCAGCTGTCTTCAGACATGTTTTTAGGTCATTTTCCGCTCTGTCCAATTTTCCCTATTGGGTGCTGCACCTGGGTTGTTCCCTGTGTGTGCTCGTTTTTCGTTCCAATGTTTTAGGCCGTCACCTGATGAGTGTTCCATTTTATTCTTCTCACCAGGGTGTGTTCTTCGGCGCCTGTTGATTGGGAGACCGTTATAATTCTTTCCCGTTCTTTGGTAGTAACATTAAGTTCTACCTGAAGTAATGGTTGATCGCTTGTGTCATCCGTCTTTATTTCAAAATTTGGGGGCAAGCTGGTCACATGGAAAAATATAATCAATTGTGGAGCTGTTCTTAAATGTAGTTCTCCTTCGGATGTTTAGGTCCGGCCTTTTTTGTAAGTACTCAGCTGAAGTAAGTTTGTATTCTAGTAAAAGGTTGTTGAGAAGTCTTTCGGACTGTTTTGTTCCTAAGTGGTGCAAATTGAAGTCATCCACAAGCAGTTTCACCGGAGACCGATATGTGCAAAGAATTTCCTGCAATGTTGTAATCATATATTGTGTAGCCTTTATTTTCCATTGGGCTGGTGTATTTAAATATACATTGATTAAAAGCAAAGAGACGATGTTTTCCCTGACGATTTTCCTTCTATTAGCAGTGCTTGTAACATATTTGAATTGGTGTTTATATTCCTGACAGTTAATTGTTTTGCGTGTTTGACATAAATTGAGATCCCACCTGATGGTCTTCCATAACGGTTATGTTTGGTGGCAAGTTTGTGGAAACCTGCGTACCCTTCCAAGTGTACCGGTTCAGTTGCCCAGGTTTCTTGTAGGCATAAGATATCGCCCTCTAGCGGGGATTTAGTTGCCTCGGACTTAGTCTCACCCGAAGGCTTAGATGTAGCCCCATGAAGTTGGGTCTTTCCTTCCCCCATTTATTTTTTGGTGTATTCATTTGAAGTTTTGTCCAAGCTAATAGTCCGTAAGCACCCTCTTTGCTGCCTTCTCTTGCTCGGGTTTCTTCTGAGTTTCTCTAAAGTACAGATGTTCAACTTTCTTCTGCTTTTCTCTGGTAGCTAATTCAATTGAACTGTTCACTGTAGCCTGTTCATCTCCTGATTGTTTATTTGCTTTTGTCTGTTTGGAAAAAATTGGGTATGTTTTTTTATTTGATTGCTGATCCTGTTTCTGGTTTAATGTTCTTACTGGTGCGTTTGAGCCATGTGTTGGTTGTCCCCAGCTTCTTCTAAGTTGTGTTGTCTTCTCGGATTTTTTTAGTTTTTTTATTTGTTTTTTCATACGTCTGGTCATGTTCGATTGTATTAATTGAGTTCAAGCTCCTTGTTTTTCCTCCAGATTTAAATTTTCTATGGTATCTGTCAATTGATTGGCCAGGGCTGAGTCAGAAACTATGCTTAATTTATTCGGTTCCTCTTCTCTGTCGGTGTTCTGAGGCCGTCCTGGAATATTATTAAGCTTGTTATCGTTGATTACCCTGGTCTTTAAGTCCTCAATAAGAGTTGTCAGAACTTTCGGAATTGTTGCCAATTTGTTGGGCAACAGGCACATTCCATGTTTAATGTGGTTGTGTAGGCCTGTGCTCGCATGATTAGAGAGTTGAGATCAGCCAGTTTTTGGTCAATCCCTGAAATTTACTTTGCCATGATGCTTAGCAGGTAAAGTTGCACATCCATCCTGTTTGAATGGTAGTTTAATGCCTCCAAAGTGAGTTGTGATGTTTTGAAGAAGATATCCCATATTGTCCCTGAGTCGGTTGGTGACGCTATTTTAGTTGTAAGTGCTGGCGCGTGGGTACCAAAGCTTTGGTTAAGATTTGCTACTTTAGGCAATTTTATTATTGGTGATGATTTTACAGATTGTGAGGATTCCTCTAGTGCATTGATGTTCTGATCCGCTTCCTCATAGTATTCTTGCATTGGTGTTTGGGTGAGAATTTTTACCTGGACCTCTATTGGTTGTTGAGCCTTAGTGCTGGTGCAATGATCTTGTACTTTTTGCCGAGTGATCAATCAGGATCCTCATGTGAGCTTTCTGTTGCATGCGGAGATTGTTCTCTAGATGTAATTAGCTCCAGATCTGTTAAGGACCCCCCTGAATTATCTTGACGTTCCATTGGTTCTTGGTGTAGCATATGCTCGGTTGGGCCCTTAGCAATTCTTATGTCGTTTGAGTTGTCCAGGGCCTTTATATCGTCTACTCCGTTTGTATCCTTTAGTTGTATGTCCCTAGTATTCTTGTTTATTGGTGTGATTGGTGGGGGTAATTGATTATCTCCCTCTTGTTTGGTGAGCATTTTCCCTGCTGGGTCTTTTAAGAATTCAATCTTACTTGGTCCATTATTTGTTCTTATAAAGGGGCGAAAGATTGGCGATATTAGTGTTTGCGCCTCCCCCTCAGTTTTTGCTCTGTCATTGTTCGCCGGTATTCCTTGTGCTTTTCTTTTTGTTGCAAGGCAAGGCGCTCTATCTCTTCCAGACCTCATATTTTATTAAGTTGTGTTATGTGGTGTTGTGTTGTGCACAACACAGCACCTCAAACCGGGGCTGGAGGCCCAGAAGCCAAAGAGCTACAATCCACGCCCTTGCTCCGGCTGGTCCGTTTGGCCTGCCACACGGCCGCTGTAACTCCCTCACCTGGTCTGGGCGAGGCAGGGCAAAACATATATATATATATATATATATATATATATATATATATATTTATTTTTTTAAACGTTAGCTCTGTTTACCTTTATCCACCCTAAAACCCCCAAACCTCTTACCTCCCTTTACCTGGCCCTGAATCTTAAAAGCCCCTTACCTCCCTTTATCTCAACCTGCCTCGTACCCTAAAAACCCCGAACCCCATTTTATCTCTACCTGCCCCTAAACCCTAAAAAACCCTTTAATCTCTTTACCTCTTCTTGTTCCTGAATCCTAAAAAACTCTTAACTGTCTTACCTATCCCCACCCCTGAACCCTAAAACCCCTAATCTCCCTTTACCTTTAGCCACCTGTGAACCATAAAAAACACCTCTATTTATCTCTACCTAATCATGAACCCTAAAAAACCCAAACCTCCATTTACCTCTACCAACACCTGAACCCTAAAAAAACAAATCCCTTAAAACATACAGATTTTTAAATGCCATTAAAAATGAAATTAAAAACGCAGCTGCGTGTAGAGTACCATGTTGTAAACGGGCCAAAAACAGTCTTTGTGGTACTTACTTGCTTTGTGCTCACCTGTGTTGTAATGTCCTGCATTGTAAAACTGCATGATTCATGATGCCCACAACGTGATGTTGGTTATTCAAAATAATAACCTCTAATTTCTCCATATTTAATTTTGAAGCTTTCTCTTCCGTCCAGGGTGTCACTATTGTCATTAGCCCTAGACGAAATTTAAATTACGCTGGCACAATTTGCGTAACTTTGGGGATTTTATGTACTGCTTATTAGTCACAAAAATAACACCATTATACCACATCATGTAATTATGTCCTAGTTCGCAGAAATAATAAAGCATGGGAGTACAGGAATACCGCAAAAAACTAGAACATGAGCAGCTAGTATTTGTAACATTTGCCTGCTGGCGCCTTTTCTTTTGCCCGAAATGAGTCCTCACATCAAAAATTAACTCGGGGAACGTACATGGCTGTAAAATGTAGTGCTAAATGCTGTATTCACATATACATATTTATGGCGAAATGTAATGCAGTTAAATTTAAGCAAATTACGAACATTTCACATACTCACTTGTAGAAAAGCTTTATTCGATTTTTGTAAAATAAAAAATCATAAAAGCAACATCATCAGAAAATCAATATATAATATACATAAATATAACCTTACATTAAGGAGTACTAGCTGTGAATACAAAACATTTTAAGAACGCATTAAACTGCATGAAGACCCCTACCCGGCAGATGGATGTAATCCGCCTTTGGCCTTAATGGCCGGGTATGTAGTGTGCTTTGGATAAAAGTCATGTAAGTCCCAGACAGATATGGGGCCGTCTCCTTTTTGGGGGGGGTAGGATCGTAGAAGGGGGTCAATGTTCCTGTTGCTAAATTTCACTAGGACCAGATCCCCACGGATGTCTTTGGTTAGAGACCCTAACCACCCCACCCTTCTAACACACAGAATGCCACCATCATGATTAGGTGCAAGTGGTCTGTTTTTGGAAAGCCAGAATATGACCTTGTTTAGAAGTTCCTGTCGGCTTTCAGGTTTCCCATGGGAGGGTACCGGTATTCCTGATAGGACAAGAACAAATGGGGCGGCTTCAGGGGGCAGGTGTATGGATGCTACTCTGTTTGGATCCACTCTGGCAGCAGTATACTTGTTAGACCCAGATTTAGGAGCGACTTTAGTTATAACAGGTTTTTTAGTAAGCTGTGGAGAAGTTTGGGCATGTTTGCTTAAGTTAATAGGCAGAGGAACATTTGTGGCGGTGAATAGATCAGAAGCGTTGGGTAATGCCTTCTTAGAGGTGGACAGAGAATTAATTGTAGAATTTGTCTCTTTAATAATGGAAGTAGCCGGAGGGGCTCTTCCCCCATTAGATAGATCTTTAATGAGTGGTGGGGAGTTGTCTAGAATCAATCTCTCGATACCCGTTAGTCTGTCACCCAGGTCATTGATTTTTTCTACCAGAGGTGATACAATGGAATTAAGCAATAACTCTAACTGAGACAGAAAAGGAACTTGATCTACATGAGTTCCGGTCACCGCTGTAGTTAAGGTGGAGTTGGAGACTGGCGATGTGGGACCAGCGCACGGTTTTGGTGTTTTCAAATGATTCCCGCATTCAATGATCTCGTCATGCTTCCTTTTATCATTAGGGCCCTGAAAGGAGGCAATACCTAAGGTATTGTCTATTAAAGATGGTGTGGAAGGGTAACATGGATTACTAGTTGGGGTAATAGTGCTAATGCTTTTTTCAGGGAATGGGGATGCCACTAGGGCATACTTAGTGCCACATAGAGCATTTAATTCCTCCCAAAAAGACAAGTTCTGCGAACTAACAGGGATCAATGGGGAAGGTTGCCTGGTTTCTAGCGATTGTCGCAACTCATGCACGTCTTCGCTGGGAGTGGGTGGTGTTCGATTGATCACAGAAAAGTTCAGGATCCCCTGACCAGGATTGAGTAATAAAGAAGATTTCTTGTAGGTCCCCTTGCGTGACATAGTACAGTGTAATGATATAGTAGGGATAAAAATCGCTATCGGAAGGTAAATACACTGACCAAGAAGTGACAAGAGTATAGTTCAAACAATGTACTTCCTCTGATCGCGATATCAAGGGGGGTGGCCCGTCCCGTCCTCCTCGGTCCTATGAGGGCCTTAGAGGGCCCGCCCTTGCCCGGGCTTCGCCCCGGGCTATGTCCCGCGCGCGTCCCGCATCGCGGGATTAGGAGCGAGATGAAATCACTGCTGGCGGGGGGGCGGGAACGCCGAGGGAAGAGGCAGCAGCTGGGTAGCAGAGAGCCTGCTGGACCTCGCAGTCCCCCGGCGTCTGTGGCAAACCAGGTCCTTTAGCACAACCCACACAGAGTGACAAGCGCTAGCAAAGCGCAGGAATCCCTCGACGTCCTTCCCTCGCTGCCAAGAACAGCAGCACTCCGTGAGCGGCTCCCGCGGAGCGGGGGGCGCGATAAGTATTTAAAATGTCTAGGCGGGGGGGCGGGAACGCCGAGGGAAGAGGCAGCAGCTGGGTAGCAGAGAGCCTGCTGGACCTCGCAGTCCCTCGGCGTCTGTGGCAAACCAGGTCCTTTAGCACAACCCACACAGAGTGACAAGCGCTAGCAAAGCGCAGGAATCCCTCGACGTCCTTCCCTCGCTGCCAAGAACAGCAGCACTCCGTGAGCGGCACCCGCGGAGCGGGGGCCGCGATAAGTATTTAAAATGTCCAGGCGGGGGGACGGGAATGCCGAGGGAAGAGGCAGCAGCTGGGTAGCAGAGAGCCTGCTGGACCTCGCAGTCCCTCGGCGTCTGTGGCAAACCAGGACCTTTAGCACAACCCACACAGAGTGACAAGCGCTAGCAAAGTGCAGGAATCCCTCGACGTCCTTCCCTCGCTGCCAAGAACAGCAGCACCGCGTGAGCGGCACCCATAGTTTCCATACATTTTTTAAAATGATTTTTCAACCTCCCCATTGGATGCTCAAAAATAAGACCAGTTGAGTATAATTTACATAAACCATACATGTTAGCGAATATGTGCAATAATGCAAAAGTTCATAACCATTCCTCATGATTTCAGGTTAAACCATGGTCCATATCATGATGCCTGCTCTGACTCAGGGCAGAGCCGAGATCCTATTTTTTGCATGTGAGATGCCTAAACTTCAAAAATATAGGGGCATATTACCAAGGGCCTTATCGCCGCTTAAGCAGGAATTTTTCCCGCTAAAGCGCCGATAATATTATCGCCCTATAACCTAGCTGTCGCTAACACCAGTTAGCGACAGCTAGTAGGAGATAGCGATCATCTTGGGGCCCAGTTTGCATATCAGCGATATTTATCGCTAATGACATGCAAAGTGGGCGTGCCAAGATGTTAGCGACTGGAAACAGTCGCTAACATCGCTATCTCCTATTACCTACTTTTGGAAATAATCGCGCTAATCGCGATTATCTCCAAAAGCTAACACCTGCCCAGAGCAGTTCTTAGCCATGTTATCCAATGTTAGGTGGATAACATGACTAAGAGCATTTGCTCGGTAATGCATGAATATCGCTGACTTTACAGCGATATTCATGCATTTCGGCCGATTTCCATCGCTTAGGAGATAAACCTTGATAATTGCAAGGTTTCTAAGCGATAAAAATAGGCGAAGCACGGCGATAAAATTATTGCCTCTAACCAAGCTTAGCGATAATTATCGCTTATTCTTGGTAATATGCCCAATACATCGGAATGTATCTGAGATAATGCTTGAACTTTAAACAGAACAAGTCTGAAACAGTGAGCGGAGATTGCCTCGCTCTGGTTCCTTTTTGTTCCATCCAGAGTTCATGCATTAACTAAGATAGATTTTGAGGGATATATTTGAACTTTAGGGACCTCCTTGTATGACAATTAGCAGGAGCTCGGCTCAGCGCTGAGCGAGCACAAGCCCAGGATTAAATACAGTTGAGCTCTAACAAGTGAAAATGATAGAAATAATGTCAGCCTTTTACAATGCTTCACAACTATTTTACTCTATTTGCATTCTCTTACCATTTCTCCCTTTGCCCCAGCCACTTCAACCTAAAACAAAAAACATAAAATTAGTAACCAACAATAAACGTATGCAGTTAGAGCTGCCCAGTAAGTAGTAAGATTTGAAGAGGTTCATTGTTCAAGGCACTAAAGTCACTTCTTAGCAACAGTGAACCATGTAATGCTTAAATCGGGCCAGGAAGGCTGATAATTGTGCCTGGAACGCTGAGATTGGATTCTTTGTCAATAAGAATGATTGAGTGCTGACACAAACTCCAGTTGTTTGCCTGCAGTTTACGTTAAATAGATGGGAGGAGATGTGGTCTAGTGGCTAAGGTGCTAAATTTGTAACCTGAGGAAATGAGCTCTAATCCTGGCTCTTGTAGCTTGACCGCAAATTGTGTGAATCAGGGCAAATTGGAATCTCTCTGTGCTAAAAATTGTAAATGTGTTTCAAATTAACCCAAAGCAACTGTAAAGACGTGAAATGTATGTCATTCTTCAACGCAAATATGTAACTTCCCAGTTCATACACATCATTTATGTTCTGTCCAGCTAGTTTTGTGTTACATAAATGTAAATACCTACATTCTAGTGTGAAGCAGAGGCATAGCGTAGAGCAGGGCAATTGGCCTGTTCATCTGTTTCTTTTGGGTGTGATAAAGAGGATGGGTGCTACTAGCCATATTGTGCACATGTAGTTTGGAATTAAAATATGTTATTTCCCCTTGTTTCTGGCAAACATCCATAATTAATAGACACGCAGACAGATAAATGCTAGCAGTTAGCAATCTGCAGAGGGTGTTAACTGCTGTCTAACAGTGAGTAATAAGGTTTAAATGGCATGCCAGCTATTTAGAAGGTGGGAATGAGAGACGGTTAGAGTTTCAAAAGTTGAAACTTAGGAAAGGGAATAGAGAAATTTCCCTCAAGGTATAAAATATAATTTTGGTAAAGATGTGTCTGGGGTGATAATGAGGGCTTAGTTGTTTCATGGATATGCTTCTTTACAAAGTGTTTTGACTATTAATGACGATGCTATGATAGGGCATGCCTGAGAATTAAAGTGATGAGATGGGTGGAAGAGGATCAAGTATTAAAGGAATTACAATCTGCATAATAGTTCAATGCAATCTGATGCTAGAACAGAATATTAGTGAAGTTGTGTTTTTGTGAGAAATGGAATAGGAAGCGCTATTTGATAAAGGTAGGACTATACATTGGGACATAGGTACCTTTTGGGCAGGGTTCTGACTACATAAACCATAAATACTATAGGTAGATGTAAAAGCAAACTGTTAGACCTGTCATCCTTAGGGTGGTGTTCCCCAGCACATTGTTCCTGCTTAACTCCACTTGTTGCTTTATCTTTTTTTATCTTTAGGACTCTGTGCATTTTAATACTTCTTCTTAATGCTAAAGAGCATGCCATTCTCTCCAAACCATGCCAACATTGATGTATACCCAACTGGCATGTTTAGTTTACTTATAAGACAGTTGCAAAGTGGTATACCGTATCACCAGGGCCTGTAATCTAAATACTACTACTGGGCCTGCAGCACTGGTTGTGCCACCCACACAAGTAGCCTTTAAAACCTGTCTTAGGCCTGCTATTGCAGTGTTTCGAAAAAGCCTGGCGCCACAAGTGGACACAAGAAAACATGACAGCCCTCAAGAGCGCCACCCGCGAATACCACCAGATGATCCGCACCACCAAAAGGACATCATTCAAAGAGTGGCTGGACAACAACGCCCACAACAGCAAGGAACTCTTCAGCATCGTCAAAGAGGTCTCCAATCCCAGCGCCAGCAACAACGACATCTCACCGTCACAAGACCTCTGCAACTCCCTCGCCACATTCTTCCACCGCAACATCACAGACATACACAACAGCTTCGGACCCCAGACCCCGCCCCCGACCACCAAACCAACGACCCCCTCCTCCAGCCTCAACGCATGGACCCCCATCAGCACCGAAGACACCACCCTCATCATGAAACAGCATCCACTCTGGCTCCCCCTCCGACCCATGCCCTCATCATATCTTCAACAAAGCCGACACCATCATCGCACCCCACCTCCGGAACATCATTAACAGCTCCCTCACGTCAGACACATTCCCTGAAAGCTGGAAACACGCAGAAATCAACGCCCTACTGAAGAAACCAACAGCGGACCCCAAAGACCTCAAGAACGTCCGCCCCATCTCTCTCCTGCCCTTCCCGGCTAAAGTCATCGAGAAGACTGTCAACAAACAGCTGACAGCATTCCTTGAAGAAAACAACTCGCTCGACCCATCCCAGTCCGGATTCCGAGCCAACCACAGCACCGAGACCGCCCTCATCGCAGCCACCGATGACATCAGGACCCTGATGTACAACGGAGAGACAGCCGCCCTCATCCTCCTCGACCTCTCGGCAGCCTTTGACACCGTCTGCCACCGCACCCTAATAACCTGCCTCTACAACACTGGGATCCAAGGAAAGGCCCTAGACTGGATCACATCGTCCCTCTCCGACAGAACCCAGAGAGTCCGCCTCCCACCCTTCCGCGGCGTACCACAGGGCTCCTCACTCTGCCCTACCCTCTTCAACATCTACATGAGCCCCCTCGCCACCATCGCACGCAAACACAACATCAAGATCATCTCTTACGCCGACGACACCCAACTGATACCACCCTCACCAAAGACCGTCTCACCGCCAAAGCCAACTTCCAGGACGGAATGAAAGATGTCGCAGAATGGATGAAGCTCAGTCGTCTGAAGCTCAACTCGGACAAGACGGAGGTCCTCATCCTCGGACAATCCGCATCTGCCTGGGACGACACCTGGTGGCCCACGACGCTGGGTACCGCACCGATACCCATGGACCACGCACGCAACCTGGGATTCATCCTGTACTCCTCCCTCACGATGACCAAGCAAGTCAACGCAGTCTCGTCCTCATGTTTCAACACCCTGCGCATGCTCCGAAAGATCTTCCGGTGGATCCCCACCGAAACCAGAAAGACGGTCACCCAGACCCTCGTCACCAGCCGACTGGACTATTGAAACGCCCTGTACGCAGGAACCACAGCCAAACTTCAGAAACGCCTTCAATGCATACAGAACGCCTCTGCACGACTCATCCTCGACATCCCTCGCCACAGCCACATATCTGCCCACCTGAGAAACCTGCACTGGCTCCCCATCAGCAAGAGGATCATGTTCAGGCTATGCTCCTCAGAAGCGGTCGCTCCTCACGCTGCTCCCTGCCCTGACCCAGAAGCTGGTATCGTAGTGCTATACTGCCAGATTGCTACTTGCTTGAATTAAATAGCGCTTAGCTCGCATTACTGCTGCTTTCATTTGTGCCTGATTGATGTTTAAATTTTCGTAGCGCTATATAGCTGATTGAATTAATCATAGCGCTATACTGCCACAGTGCGCATTAATTACTAATCAATTGCGCTTTGCTGCCTTTGACTGTGTAATCGATTTCTGCCTGATTGTGCTGGTGCCATTGCCCATTCCCTAGCCATTACTCAGGTTGTGCCCCAATCTCTTCGTGTTAGGCTTTTGGCTTGCTGCCATTTTGTTGTTTGTTGTTGGGCCTCCCTGCCCAGTTCCCCACCCTGCTCCGCCTCCCAGCTGCTCCTCCCTCGCCCCTCCCAACTCCACCATCCACTTATGACATATGCATTGGCGCGCAGCGTTCACACGCAGCGATCGCGCCACATGCGCGCCAAAGGTGCGCCAAAGGTAAGCCCGTCTGCGCCCGTCCGCGCCTGGACCGCGCCCAGCGCCAGACCCCCTAGTCCCCTCAAGACCCATTCCGCCCACCTTACATACGACGCTGCTACCCTCTCAGCACTTAACCCCGGCCGACTCCCAAACTGCTACCAAGCCGCCCCAGGTCACACCCATGGACCCTTCACCTGCCGCCCCTGCAAGCTCGACTGCATCAGGACCCACACCAAATCCACAGACTCCAATCAGAGCTCCGACACTAACCACCTGAAGTGCATCCTGCTCAACACCCGCTCGATCCACAGACACGCCATTGAACTTTGGAACCTACTCGACACCACTTCGCCGGACGTCGCCTTTCTTACAGAAACCTGGATGAACACCTCATCAGCCCCCGACATCGCCATAGCCACCCCGGATGGCTACAAGATCATCCGAAAGGACCGCGTCAACCAAACAGGAGGAGGAATCGCCATTGTCCACAAGAATACCATCCGCATCACGACCAGTTCCGACGATCACCTCGCAGCCGCCGAACACCTCCACTTCCAGATCCACACCGACCCCAAGACCACACTCAGAGGCACCCTCATCTACAGACCACCAGGACCCCGCACACAATTCAGTGAAGACATCACTGACTTCATCAGCCCACACGCCCTCCCCTCCGAGGACTACATTCTACTGGGAGACCTCAACTTCCACCTGGAAAAGAACAACGACAGCAACACCACCACCCTTCTGGACAACCTCGCCAATCTCGGACTCAAACAACTTGTCGACACCCCCACACACTATGCCGGGCACACGCTCGACCCAATCTTCACCTCCAATGCTAAACTTGAACTTGAAACTTGAACTCACCCACGCACACAAAGCGCTCCACGACTCAGGCCCCGAATACCTCAACAACCGCCTGTCATTCTACACTCCCACCCGCCAGCTCCGCTCCACCAGCCTCGCCCTCGCCACCGTCCCTCGGATTCGCAGAACCACCACCGGAGGAAGATCGTTCTCCTAACTGGCAGCCAAGACATGGAACTCCCTCCCCGCACACCTATGACTGACCCAGGACCATCTCACCTTTAGGAAACACCTCAAAACCTGGCTATTCGAGCAGTAGCGGCACCCCCCCTCCCTTCAGCGCCTTGAGACCCTCACGGGTGAGTAGCACGCTTTACAAATTGATTGATTGATTGATTGATTGATTAATTTGTGAGTGTAGATTACTGCCACTTCAACTTGGCATTTAAAACTACTTGCCAAGCTTTGAACTCTCTTTTTATTACTCATAAGTAGCCCCTCAGGTAGGCCCAGGAAGACCTAAAGGCAGGGTGCTGTGCACCTAAAAAGTAGGGCATGTACTTTTAAGTTGTACATGTCCTAGTAGTGACAGAGCTAAATTTGTTTTGCACGACTGTGAGCCCTACTCTTCTCCTAGGCTATGATTGGGAATTCCTTAAAACCCTTTTAAAGAATGAATTCCTGATTGGAAAGGGGTATTTGCATAATGTTTTATATGTGAATTAGGATTTAACATTACTGTTTTAGAAATACCACTTTTAGAAAGTGGAAATTTCTTTGCTCTTACTGCTATGTGTGCCTTGCAGCTTGTCTCCAATACATGTCTCGGGAGGGTGACAGCTATACTTTGTGCATTCCCTCTAGACAGCGACATACATGTGAAGGGACGGTGTGACAGAGAACTTATTTGCATTCATCTACATCCTGATAGCTCTTCCTAGGTAGAAAGAGGGGGAGGGAGCTGACACTTACACCTGAATAGGCAGCGTCCTATGTCCCACTCAAAGGGCTGAGTAACCCCATACATATAGGCTGACGGACAGGGCCAGAAGGAAATGGGGGCCTCTGTACCCCAAGGGCTTGCTTTTTTCTGTCACCCCCACTTCAAAGGCACAACTGGGTATAAGTACTGTGGCTCTGCCCCTACCAAGATGGTACATTACTGGCCCTGCAAAGAACTCTGCCCGGAATAAAGACTGCTGTCCTACAAAGATTACCACTTTGCCTGACGGCTGCTCTGAAAGAGCTGCTTTATGCTCTGCTGAGCTGCCCTGCAGCCTGCTGATCTCGGCCCTGCTGAGAACAAGGAATAGACATATCTCACTTGAAACCAGAGTAACATCAAGGACTTGCTGATTTGCCCACGTTTCTGAAGTCTCAGGGCCATCTGAGATTTTGTACAATTCTGCTGCTGCTGCAATCTGCCATCTGTGAGTCCTACCCTGCCTGAGGTGCCAATCCAGTCCTGGGCCTTGGAAGTGGGTTCTACAGCTGTTTTGCTTCATAATTGACGTATTTATGACTTTTCGCTGATCGTAACCGGCGCAGTGCCACTTCAAGGACATTGCTGCATGGCTTGAAGATTACGCAGGACCAGACTGCAAGGTTCGATCACGATGCAGTGCCAGTATCATAAGGGGTTCAGCACAGACGCAGGACCTGACTGTGAGGCTCGATATTGACGCATCCACCTTACTTGCTGGATTGGAACCGATACATCGAAACTTCAACTTTTTGCTCCATCCAAGGTAGTTTCTCAGCGGGACCTGCGTGGGTCCTGTAGCAGGCCTGCCCTCTATAGCGGTCGGCCTGAACTTTGGATTTGCCTCGGTCCAGTGTTACCTCAAATAAACCCTTAGTGCTAAAGACTTCAAGCACCACTTTTTAATGTAATCTTTAAATATTCATAATTCCGGTTCTACTTATTGGATTTTTGTGGTTTTGGTCTTGTTTTATTCTTACAATTATTTTCTGTATTCCTAAACCTGTGTGGTGTTTCCATTGTGTTACTGTGTGAGGGTTGCACAAATACTTTACACATTGCCTCTTTATATAAGCCTGACTGTTCTGTGCCAGGCAATCAGATGGTGATCACATGTTATATTTTAGTGTGTATCGATCTTACCCTGACTAGGATTGTGATCCCTACTTGGACAGGGTGCATACCTCTGCCAACTACAGACCCGATTTCTAACACAAATTACTTTACTATAGGCATAATCTGTCCAGACAAGACTGATACGCAGATGTAATCTAATTAGTTAAAACAGTACAATATATGGAGGGAAGTTATGTTTTAAAGTCAGCATCTTTTAAAGGACACATCAACAAGTTTGGCTTTTTTATCACAATATAATTAGACACACCAATCAATGTAAACAAAGTTAATGGTCTGGAGTGAGTCTGTAATATCTCGTTCGTCTTAATCCCACTAATTAACTCAACAGTTAGGTCTCAAGAATTCTAAATACGATTTTGAAGCTCATGTCTGCTTCAGAGCACTTTTAGCGCCCTCCCTAAATATGGGGGAGCAAACTAGGGGGATGTCAAGTAAAAGTTCTCCCTAAAACGCAAATTTATACAAATCTTAGATGATAGTCTGGTTACAGGCCTTAAACCATGGTTTCACATTTTCCAAGCTACGAGAAAATATTACTGTCTACTTGTAAAAAAAGATATAACACTTTCAGGGATTATTTAAAAAATATGTTCACAATGCACTGACAGATCCTGCTCAATCTAATCTCTCATGTCATCTTGTAAACAAATTTTCAGTGGAACAACCTTTGATTAAATATACTCTTGTTCGAAGGAAGTCTCAACTCTAGGAAAGAGGAAGCTGGTAACTTTTTTATGCTGTTTTTTTTTTTAATGAAGACATTTAATGTCTTCAGTACTTACTGTCAATTCCCACTGCTTTGAGTCCTACCTACCTCAACAGAGTTTTTACTACCCCTTCTACCTCTTCCATGATTAGCATTCTCCTAGTCTACTGAGTATGGTGTGGGGGAATGACGTAGATTATGGAGGTTTGGGTTGTCTTTTGATGTTTCTATAATAGTTCTCTTTCCTCGCTTTCCAATCAGTATTGATGGACAGTGGTGTCTGTGATAAGGCAAATCAGTGAGTTTATTTCCACCTGCTTGTTTAGGATCTGGCAGGTCTCAAGATACAGTTGTCATTTGGAAAATGGTGTTCACAGATGAGATGATCTTGTTGGTGCACAATGTTTACTTGCTGCTCAGTTTTATCTATGGACTATTTGTGTGCGACATTAACCCCTTGGGTTGGAAAATTCTCAGAGTGCTCCCTTTCAGTTGGAAGTTGTTTGTTCTCTTCCCATTGAGCTGTTATCTTTATTAGATCATAGTGGTATTTGGTCCCTGTTCTGCATGTATGCTACAGGGTTTTTGTTTGCAGTTTGTCCTAATACACACAAGCCCTACCATCATCCAGCCTCTTTCTTGATTTTTTTCACAGTTTCATACATCTAGCCCAATGGCACTGGATCACTATGCATGAGTACCAGTTACACTACACAAGGTCAGATTCACTTTACAGGCACAAGGAGATTAAGGGCCTGATTCAAATCCTGGCAGATGGCCTGTGGTTCAACCAAGGCGACAGAATAAATTACTCCGCTGCCCTGGTGGAAGGACCGTCCACCAGATTTATTAATGAGTGCCAGGCAGGCTGTCATTTATAAATGCATTGCCAGGAACACCGTGACGGTGATTCCCATTAATGCATTTCACTCTCTGCTACGAACAGCATTAACAGCACGCAGCCCTGTTGCAGAGAATATTTCACTTTCCTTTTCAAAAAGGAAATCCAGAAACTGGATTTTCTTTTTTTTAAATAAAAAATATAATGCTCCCCTCTCCATGGGAGTCTTCTCCCATGGCAGGTGGAGCATTATAATGATTTTATTGTACAGAACAGCAAAAATGCTACATGTTCACCCATCTAAATTGGGTGGGGGACATGTAGCCATTTCCCCAATGGCCCTTACTCCCCAGGGCCATCGGAGGATATTAATCACTGCAGAGACGGAGTAGTCTCTGCCGTGGTTAAGATTGGTGGGGAGGGAACTCCATCGTTGTTTTGTTTCTCCACCAATATATAAATAAGGCCCTGAGTGATTTTCCAAGAATTGCAGGATGTTGAGCCGACGCTGGCACTCAAGCCTGGTTCCCCAGTTCCAAAGTCTGCAGCTCTGGCTGTAACGTCACATCCTCTCCCAGACAGCTGTGATGAGGAAGATAGGTGAGAGAGCCCTACCCTAGCACGTGGTGAAGATATAATTGATTAGGTTGTGCTCCAGGCTCCCGCAAAAAGGAGTGTTTTTAGCTTCTTCCTAAATGGGAGGAGGGCGTGTTCCTTACGCAGATTCTCTGGCAGCTTGTTCCATAGTAGAGGAATTGAGGTTAAAAAGGCTCTACCTCCTTTGGAGGCTATGTTAAAGTGGGGACATGCCAGCAGGCCGGCCTCTAAGGACCAGAGCGACCCACTAGGTGTGTTGTTTACTAGACGATCTTTAATGCAGGTTGGGGCCAGGCCATGAATGGCTTTGTGCGTAATACAAAGGCCCTTAAACCTGGTTCTCTGTCTGACCGGGAGTCAGTGTAGCTGGCGAAGGAGGGGGTGGCGGGGGCTCCTAGGCAGTCTAAAAATCAATCTGGCAGCATCGTTCATGATGACCTGTAATCTGGCAAGCAATTTTTCTGGGAGGCCAATGTAGGGGAGGGTAAACAACCTTTACCACGAAGTTTTTATCACGCGGTACCTTTACCACGCGGCCGTTACAACGCAAGTCGTTACCACAACTTGCGCTGGAGGGCGCTGTGGGATAAGGAATTTTATAAATTTATATTCCAACACCTTCCCTACTGTTACGGGGACTGGTGTTGGAATATAAAATTATAAAAATCCTAAATCCGCACCCTCCAACGCAAGTCGTGGTAACGACTTGCGTTGTAGCGGCCGCGTGGTAAAGGTATGCGTTGTTACAACCTGCGTTGTAACAACGTACATCCGTAGGGTAGTTTCCATAGTCCAGTTGTGACACTATCATGGCCGATACTGCCATTCTGAGTGTTGCGAATGTGAGAAGGGAAGCTAGTTTCCGTAACTGTCTTAGCAGGCCAACACATGTTCCTACTACGGCAGAAACCTGATGGGTCAGGGAGAGCTTGGCATTGATTTTGATGCCCAGGCTTTTTACGGCCTCGGCAGGTTCGGGATTTGTGCCTAGCTCTTGTGGCCAAAAGAAGTCGCTCCAGGGATTGGTGTCCGTGGTGATAGCCAGTACCTCGGTCTTATCCTGATTGATTTTGAGGGAATTGGCCGTCATCCAGTTGACTGTGTATTTTAAAATGTTTTGCATTTGTGTGTGGTCAGCAAGGGAGTTGTCTCTCTGGATGATAATTTGGGTGTTGTCTGTGTAGTTACAAACCTGGCACTCCATGAGAGTCAGTGTGGCTACCAGGGGCTGGAGGTAGGCGTTGAATAGGAGGGGGCACAACGTCAAACCCTATGGAACCCCTCACATGAGTTTGCCGGCATCAGAAGTGACGTGAGAAATGCAGAGGAGATACCATGTAAGGGGTTGGGTCCGTTTTAAAACATGGGGGCAGATTTACAAGCCCCTTGCGCCACTTTGCGTCATTTTTAACATGCAAAAAGTGACGCAAAAGTGGCGCAAAGGGCTTGTAAATCTGCCCCATGATTTTTAAGAAAACAATGCTATTGTTTACTATCAAAAAAAGGTAAAACACGTTTAATTCCAGGTCGACGGGGAAAAGATCGCCATGTTCTGGGGGGAAAAAGAATGTGTTTCCATGGCAATGCCATCCGAATAAAGGAAAAACATGTTAAACATTGAGTTGATGTCCAGTAATTTTGCATATTAATCTTTTTTGAAACCACAACATTTTCATTCCAGTAGGCCAATAAAGGCGCTCCCCTGCGCTGAACCGTATGGGAACAACTTCTGCTTCCTTATTTTCAGTTTAACCTCATGTGAAGATTACTTACTCTTAAAAGATTTACAATCTGCCTTTGCTTAACCAGGACCAGGCAGGAATGCAGAATTACAGTGAGGAGTGGGGATGTCTCAGTGGTTTTAAGAAACACGATGTTGTGCATGACAAGACATTCATGAATGTGGTTAGCATCTATTCACATCCCAACAAACACATTTTACGAGATACAGAAGCTCTTAGAGGATTGGCTAAAAAAAAAATGTTGTTCTCATAAAGTGCCATTTTGTCTCCTGGGTTGTGTCAGGAGCCTTCCACTCAGAAACAAAACCCAGCAATCCACAGACGCGCATTCATGCCGCTCACGTCACGCCTTCCCTTTTTTTGGATTCCTTAGTCAAGGGAATGTTAGTTGAAGTGAGAATAGATTAAGAATAGAACATTTCCGAGTGTTATTTTCTGTCCTAAAGTGGCGCTCTCCGGGGAACCGTTGCGCAGAAAAGCTGTCGTGGGACTCGCAGGAATGATCTGCATGCTATATAAGCAACACTAAAGCAATTTTCGGAGTTATCTGTGTGTTGAAAATTGCAGCAGCCGCCTGCTTGCGAGCTCCCAGGTCTGAGGCTGAGACGTAGCCAGCTGGAAGCAAGTCTCAGCGGTTATCAAGCCCGCAGCAGGCCGCCTCGTTATCGTGCTGATTGCCGGGTTTTGTGCTTTCCCCGGCATTTCCACGGCGCTCGGATGCAGAAGGATCTGAAATGCCTTCACTTTTCTGCAAGCCATTTTGTGGAGCTCTGCTAGTGATTGGCTAATGGCTGCTGACTGTGGTGTCTGCCCCAAAATTCACGGATGCTACTGGGCACAGAGCCAGATGAATGCTCATTTGCCTCCAAAGTTTGCGGGGCGCATTTTCAAGATTAGGTAGTCAATATGTGCAAGTAACAGGTAGAAATAAGTTTTCTTATAATGGTAATTGTTCTGCCATTTTTGAATATTGACTGTCTTTTACTATGTGTTAAATCCACTACCTAAACCCAAAAACCCCAGATCACTTTTTAAAGAGAGGTGGGGTTATAAAGCAGTCAGAATGTTTTGTGCACAACGACTTCTTTGTAACCCCACTTTTAGTCCGCGCTGTGGCTGATTGGATCACTCACTGCCTATTCACAGAGATTCACAAAACCCCCTATGACTCCCTCTTACTTTGCTCTATGCAACTCTCTTCGAATGGCTCCAATGGAAGTGATGGAGGCTTGGTAGACAAAGCAAAACTCCGACCCGGGGCTTTTTTTAAAGTAAAAATTCACATCTAGTGAATGGGACCAGGGCAAACATGCGATGGTTGCCTTTCTTACTGCCCCCTCCCCCAGTATCAAACAGCAGCACATTCATATGGTGAAATATGTCTTACAAGTAACGCTTGCGCTTTGAAAATAGGTTACCATCCTCTTTGGGAGGTCCAACATCAGATTTATGAGTTCTAATGGCAATTTGGGTCGCAAACTATTGGAAGATTCCGTTATAGTTTGGTAGTAGGAAGATGCCTTTTTTCGCCCCCCACCCCCCTGAATTGCAGTCAATCACAAAGGGCATTTTATGAATTAGAACATCATTTCTGACTTGTATTGGGTTTTTGTAAATCGCAATTTGACTTTTTATGCTTATAAGCGTGTGATTTTCTGAATTACCAGCTATGAAACTGCGAAAAAGGCTTAGTGCATTAGACCTTAAGGGCCATATGTATCATCAACCTGATTTGCGATTCTGAAATAGCGATTTTTTTGAAATTGCTATTTCAGAATCGCAAATTGGGATGTATGTACAAATTCGCAATTTTTTGCAAATTCTTAGTATTCCTTAATTGCGATTTGCAAATTGCGAATTGTAATTAAGGAATACTTTCCCATTCATTTCTATGGGCCAGGAGGCCCATTGGAGTGAATGGGAAGTTATTCTCAATTCGCGATTCGCAATTTGAGAATCGCAAATTGAGAATAATTTCAAGGGTGCAGGGGTGTCCAAAGGACACCCTGTTGCACCCCTGAAATAAGCATCGGTGCACATGTGGCGCACATACATGCCATAAGGGCATGTATGTGCGTCACATGGCACTTTGAAAAATGCAAAAATGTGCATTTTTCAAGAAATTCGCAAATTACCACCAACTTGAAGTTGGTGGTAATTTGCGATTCCTTAAGGACAATTTGCATTTTTTTATGCTTCATACATTGCATTTAAGGAATCACAAAATTTGCGATTCCATAATTGCAGTTGCCTTGTTTTGCACCAGATTTTCCTTTATACATACCATTTGGCAAATTCGCATTCCCAAACGCCGGAATTCTGCGAATTTCGGCGTTTGCGAATGCGAATTTGCTTCATACATTTGGCCCATAGTCGTAATATATTATAAGAAGGACTGCAGCACACTTTTCTTCCCAATGACATCTCTTGTGCAGGACTTGTAAGCAGTGGCTCTGGTGCTTGTGACACAAAACAAATTATATTGACAAGAGCGAGGCCATACCTCGAGCCACCCTCTGTGCTCAGCACACCACTTCGCCAAGGGCACATGGAGGGTAAGCAGTCTACCAAAAGCAAAACATGCAGGGTAGGGGGAATTATGGAGTGTGTTGTCCGTCACATACCATAACTGTCAAATTTTAAGGCTTTCTCTGATCTGCTGAGTTTGAAGCACTTTGCCAGGTGGGAGGTAGAGCTCTACGGCTGGGAGTGCAATTCGCTCTGGGGTCTGGATCTATGGTTGTATTTTGTGTGGCCTGAAAGTGGCACCCTGGATGGCCTGTCTATAGGATTGCATTTCTAATGGTCTGAAAGTATATGAAAATCACACAAAAATGTAATGTGCATTTTAAATATTTTATTGAAATAATAATGCTGACAGTGATTACTGATGAAAGCTGATATGCTTCATTAGCATTAATAATTGCATGAACCCATGGTTATATTGATCATTGTATTTACACACAAAATTATGGTGTTTTTAGCGTGGTTTGTTTTTCCTGTAATACAGTGAACCTTAGATAATGTCAATAGGCCTGTTCTGTCTTAAGTAATACCCCGCCCTCTTTTGTGATGTGCTGTCTGGTGTAGGTGGGGGGCACTGTGATTTTGAGGGTCATGACCCTTTAGGGACTGAATTTGATTTCATTTTCTGAACTAAGGTATTTTTAATCTGCCTTATGGAAATATATGTAAACTAATGTGTAGTATTTAGTAGTGTGTGTAATAAATGTACTTTTCCTTTTTCTAAAGAAAAAGCACTGACTTGACAATCTTTTATTAAGTCTTAGTATTCTGTGCCAGTGAATGGTAATTACTAGCCCACACTATTTCCCCTGAGTAGTCCTTGGACTGCTCTGCTTAGCTACCCTGAGAGAGTCAAGCACTCCAATGGAATGCTTGTTACTAAGTAAGGGAAAATGGTGGACCCATTACTATTGCAGGCTTCACATCCTGCACTACAAATAACCCCATTTCCTACAGTTGTTGCTTGGATTATTGTGTTGTACTGTATGTAGACTCACCCCATGACTCCTGTCTTGAGACAAGCCTTGAACTGCTCACCCACATCTACCTATGTAATGAAAGAAGCTTAATATGACATTCACTTTCTGTTGCAGACTGTATAACATAAGTGACGGTTGCTCCGGGACCCCTTAACTCTCTCTCATTTCATTTTAATTGACTTCTAAAAATATTTACACTAAGTACAGTGTAATTATCTATTTGTAAAAGACATTCTTTGAAAGCACTTGTTTTATCAAAAATTCTAAATCATTTTGTGGCAGCCAATCTTATGCTCACGAGCACTTGAACTCCACATTTGTGTGGCTACAGCATTTCCACATAATTATTAATAGGCTGCATTTACCACATAATGGACAATCTGCTGTATATTCTGCAGATTTTTAACAAAAAAAGGTGTTTCTAGCTCAAACAGATCAAAAGTTACTAAAAAGGCAACAACACCTGTTACCATGTGGTGGAAGGCACATCGTATAGGTTGATGGTCAACTTTCTGTTGTTTATTGTTGAATTGGGGTGGCACTAATGATGGAAAACGAATATGAGTCGTTACGAGTACAAATACAACACGTACCATTACAACGCGCAAATTAGTACGCATTGACAATTACAATGAGATACCATTACTACGCAAAACTTTTACCCACGACTATGCCTTTACCACACATGCCATTACAATGCAAAAACATGTGTGGTACAGGTATAGTCGTGGTAAAAGTTTCTAAGGTAAGTGACATTCCTTTCAGTACAGTTACACTGCCCAGCACAACCCCCCTACACTACCCTAAACCCTTAAACACTACCCTACACTACACATACACCACAACACTACCCTAAACCCTAAAACACTACCTCCAACACGACCCCCTACACTACACAAACACCACTACACTTACACTAAACCCTGAAACACTACCCACATCATGACCCCTACACTACACAAACACCACTACACTACCCAAAACCCTAAAACACTACCCCCAGCATGACCCCCCGACCCCCAGTCCTGTCCCTTCACTACCCAGCACAACCCCCCTACTCTACCCTAAAACACTACCCTACACTACACATACACCACAACACTACCCTAAACCCTAAAACACTACCCCTAGCACGACCCCCTACACTACACAAACACCACAACACTACCCTAAACCCTAAAACTCTTCCCCAGCACGACCCCCTACAATACACAAAGACCACTCCACAACCCTAAACCCTAAAACACTGCCCCAGCATGACCTCCCGACCCCCAGTCCTGTCCCTACACTCAAACACTACCCAGTGTGACCCCCTACACTACCTTAAACCCTAAAACACTACCCCAGCATCACCCCTATACTACACAAACACCCCAACACTACCCTAATCGCTAAAACACGAATCCCAGCACGACCCCTACACTACATATACACCACAACACTACCCTAAACCCTAATACACTACCCCAGCATGACCCCCCGACCCCAGTCCTGTCCCTACACTGAAACACTACCCAGCACGACCCCCTACACTACCCTATACCCTAAAACACTACCCCCAGCACTACCCCCTAAACCACACAAAGACCACAACACTACCCTAAACCCTAAAACACTACCCCAGCCCGACCCCGACCCCCAGTCCTGTCCCTACACTCAAACACTACCCAGCACGACCCCCTACACTACCCTATACCCAAAAACACTATCCCCTGCATGACCCCCTACACTACACAAATACCACAACACTACCCTAAGCCCTAAAACACTACCCCCAGCACGACGCCTACACTACACACACCACTGCACTACCCTAAACCCTAAAACACTACCGCAGCACGACCCCCTGACCCCCAGTCCTTTCCCTACACTCAAAGAGTACCCAGCACGACCCCACCACACTACCCTAAACCCTAAAACACTACCCTACACTACACATACATCACAACACTACCCTAAACCCTAAATCACTACCCCAGCATGACCCCCTCCACTACAAAAACACCACAACACTACCCTAAACCCTAAAACACTACCCCAGCACGACCCCTACACTACACATACACCACAAAACTACCCTAAATGGTAAAACCCTACCCCCAGCACGACCCCCTACACTACACAAACACCACAACACTACCCCAAACCCTAAAACACTACCCCCAGGTTGACCCCCTACATGACACAAACACCACTACACTACACTAAACCCTAAAAACATAAACCCCCATCCCACGCACAATCCCCCACCCCACAACCCCCCGACACTACACTAAACCCATATAAAATAAATCCTCACCCCACGCCAAATACCCCTTACCTCTCTCTCCTCCTGGTTCCTCTCTTCTCCTGGGACCTTCTTCATGTCGTCTCCGAGGGGCGGTGCACGTCGTTGGAGAAAACAGCCTCAGTTTCCTCTCAACGACGGATCGTTTTTTTTGTTTTTACTTCGCATGTGAATACCTTTACAATGAAATTAATTATAAAAGCATACCATACATGCTTTTACGATGAATTTCTTTGTTAAGACATGCATGGTATTTGCACATGTGAAGTAAAAAAAAGCGTAGTAATTACTTTGTGTTGTACAACGCATGCGTGGTAATGCGTGCGTTGTAATGATATGCGAAGTAATGACACAGTATTAGCATGTGTAAAACTGATAAAATAATAAAGTAACACTATTACAAAAAGTGCTGCACTGAGCTTCATATTTTCGTTTTTTTCACGGCGTTATATAGTCAACCCTGCCACCTAATTTTGTCCTTTCCGCCGCATAATTCCAGCACCCTTGGTTATACAGTAAATAATACATTTAATACCATTTTTAAATAATGACTTCCATGTTCACACTGCTTTATACTACAGAGTGGGACTTCAATGCATAATAAATACGCAGGTCACGATCCTGCACTGTGCCAACCAGGAATCAATTGTCTCACAAACATCATCTGCAGTGAACACAATAATAAATTGAGGCATGATAACCTAAAGGAAAATGTTCCCAAGGATTAGTTTAATGTGCATTTATTTTTCATTTATGGTAAGTGCATTATTTTATATGCAGTTGGCTAAATGGGAATTAAAACAAAATACAGTAAAATGTTGTTCTTCTTTTTAGTCACTTAGCCACATCTTCGACCCCGCTATCATGCACAAAATTGCAAACTCGCTAAATAAAGAAAGTCAGTCGCACTTCCAGGCCATCTTCATTTACATGTATTTACAAAGGCATTTGTACCCCCCCTGCCCCCCCCCCAAAATACAGCCAGGGCCCCACAGAGGGGCGTGCCCCACAGTTTCAAGACCTCTAACTTTATTTGTGGGTAGGGTCTGCTTTAATCTCTCCAGGTGCCCGAGAAATCAGGACACAGGCCCGGAGGACTCTTGTTCTGTGATCTTACAAAATGTCCTTTATAAATATTTGTCGCAATAAATAATTTTGTACTTTTTTTATCTTTATTGTCACTACTCTTATATTAATTAATTCATTTTGTTCAGATTATTCATGAAGTAGCCTTAGGAACTTTACAGCATGTATCTCCCTGCCTAGGTGTACTTCTCACTAGTTTCAGGGGACCCCTCGTCTTTACAGTTACAGGAAAATACTAACACCAGGACTCTATAAACCCTTTCAAAATATTTACAGTTTCCAGAGATATACTTTTTGAGTAATCCAGTTGCAGTTCTTTATTATTAACTACTGCAGGCCTCCCCTGGCATTATGGTGCACCAATCCTCATAACCTTTCTGTGAAATACTGTTGAAGGAAAGGAGAGGAGGTTTCCTGTCACACATTCATTGTGGTTCAGTGTGATCAAATATGTTCCATCAGTCACAGTACAGCTGAGGCAATGTTGTAAGTGCAATATTATTAATGGAATGTCTAGTGTGCACATTAGAAATCCTCAAAAACCACTAGTCCAAAACCTTGCAGAGCGACGATGCCTCAAGTCCGTTTTGGTGAAATAGCATCTATGATGTGAGGTTCACAAGGACTCAGACAACCTAGTATATTCATTCCTCACAGTTTGCAGCAGCACACTCATTCAGCAACCTAGCACAAGTCCTTCTGAGTCACAGCTGCAAGCTTCTCGATTTACCAGGGGACATGGGCTCTTTTTCATTTTCAGAAAAATGCTGTTCAAGCAAATGAGGGCTTTGGGCCACGAAGTTATTGTACTTCAACAATTTCGCTGTCCCAGTTCTTTGAAAACGAATAGACACGTTTATATCTGTAAATCTGAGTCAGTGGTAGATCCGAAAAATGTCTGTACTTCTTTACGAATCTGTAAAAATGCCAAATTTGCTTTCAACCTCTAAGGGAGCAAATTGTTAGCTTGTTTCTCTGGGGTTTTGTGAAACACCTTCTAAATCAGCAGCCATGCCCTCATTATGAGTGACCCAGTTAATTGCGATATGTGTGGTAATTGCTGATGCCACATATATCAGGACTGTTCGCTTGTTATAAATATGGGCAAGTCAAACATGCCGATATTTTGTGAGGGAAAATTGGCTGGTATTTCCTCAAACGTGGATTTTGGTGCAGTAAGCACTAAAATTTATATTTTATTCACCAAATCTCGTAATTTGATGTACTTATTGCACCTGATAAATTCCGGAGTCAGATTTCACCAGGAGCGATAAATAACACAGCAATTAGCAGGCCACTCGTAATGAGGGCCTTAATGTTTCCAGCGCAATGAGTGACCATCACTGGGTGCCCAGCCATTACTGCAAGTGGAAGATCACAGACAAGATCACAGGAACGGTTAGACTCTCAACATCCAATGTACCCTGGATGCAATTTCTCAAAACTATCTTTTAAAGTGTCTTTCCTTGACATCTTTAAATGTTACGGTTCCTTACACACATATGGACTTGTTTCATATATTGTGAGAGTCTCGTTCATAATTGACCCTAAATATATTAGAGGGTGGTGGTAGAGTCCCCAATAGTTTCAAAACTTACACTGCCACTGAAATTTTAAAACATTTACCCATGTATGTTTACTTTGTTTCTACAAGTTATTTTGCTAATAGTGTCTGCTTTACTCTTAAACACATATGTTGGTTGATTAGTGTACTTACAGGCAAAGAAGCAGGTCCTGGAGGTCCCATGTCCCCCTAATACAAATGGAGAAAAAAATAAATGAGAAAGCTGTCCGCTTAAGTAAAATAGTTAATTACGGGTATGTTTGTGATAGCAGAATAAAACAAATACAGTCATCTTTTACATTGAAAATGTGACCTTGAATTCACTGTCCTCTCGAAGGGTCTAACAAAGTAAGCACAATTTAGTTTCACATTTTAGAGTTGGTGTAATCATTAAGAATTTTGAAACACTAGTAAGGCACTCATGGAGGTTATTTCTCTTCATTAAAGGCATGCAACCTTGTTAGAAACAAGTGAGAAAGCTAATAATATGATCAAAGAAATGTAGAGGTAAAAGCAGCATATAAAGTGCTCCTCGTCAAATCATGCGACCTCCTTCATACATTGAAATTAAATATTCCAGATCTTTGTTTGTCAAAGCATATATTTAGAAAGAGTTACTTGTAGGTCATCTATGTGTTAAAAAAGAGAAATATTTCAAAAACGAAACTTGCAGTTTTACAGTCTGCATTGCTCTAAAGATGAGGGGTCATCATGTGGAGCTTGGTGTGAGAATAACTGAAATGCAAATAATGACATCAACTAACCAGTCACTGAAACTAGTACTATTTACAGCACATACAAATCCTATCAACAATAGGTAATTGCTAGTGAGTTATGGAAATGAGGGGCATAATGACTGTGGGCGAAGTTCCTATAAAGTGGATGCAAATAATGCCTTGCTAAACATAATATCATAGTCTGGGATTGTTAGAACTGTGGGTCTCTAGTTTGCAGCGGTAGGTACCTTTGTCCAAATAGGGATCCTTGCTTCTAGTCAGGGTAAGGGGGATACACATTTTAGATAACCCCTGCTCACCCCTTGGGTAGCTTTGGCACGAGCAGACAGACTTATCCCAAAGGCAATGTGTAAAGTATTTGCACTCAGAACACACAGTAATACAGGGATAACACCACAAATGGACACCACACCAGCATAGGAAAAATAAAGTGTTTCTATCCAAACTCAACAAGACCAAAACAACAAAAATCTAACATACATGTAATAAGAATATGACTTTTCAAAGGTTTCAAACAACTGGGTCCTTAGAAAACTATGGATGCGTGATTCTACACAAAGTACCAGTAGATGAGTCAAAATTCACAAGGCCAAACCGATGTAGAGATGGAAAACATTGGGAAACAAAGAGATGCGTCAGTTCCTGAGTCCTTGAGGAGGGGATGCAACAGTTCTGCTGCACGCAGGAAAAGTGATGCGTCGAATCCAGACTGTAGGGGGAAGTGATGCATCGACTCCATGACGGTCTAGTCTGCGGGTGATATGTCGGGATAACTGCCGCAAATCTGGGATGCATCGGCAAGCCATGTAGCAGCATGAGGTAGCGCTGCATCGGTTTCTACAGCCGCGATCCTTCAATGTGTCAGTTCTTGCAGCTGCAACAAGTGCTGCATCGGTCCTGCAGCAGCGCGGAGATGCTTGGAGAATTTTCTGGCACAGCGATGCTACATTGGCAAAACAGCAGATATAAGAGTGATGCGTCAGTTTCTTCAGCTCTTCTTTTTGCCCAGCTCCAAACAGCACGAACAACAGCAGCAATAAAAGTGATGAGTCTGTTTCTTCAGTTCTTCTTGTCTTCCAGCTCCCAACAGCACGAACAACCTCCAGAGGCCCAGAACTGGTAAAGGAACCTCCTGGCAGGTTAGAACTCTCAGCAACAGAGTTCAGGAGAGCTTGGGGTGAAGTCTGTGTGTCCCTGAGACTTCAGATCAGGAGGCCAGCATACACAGGCACTCGGAGATCTTCTTCAGGCAGGTTCAAAGCAAAGTTCCAGTCTTTGTCCTTTCCTTTGCAGAAACAGTAACTGCTGGCCAACCCAACAAAGCACACAGCAAAGGGGCAGAACTCCTCCTCACAGCTCTTTTGCTCTTCTCCGTGGCAAAGGTTCTTTTTGAGTCCAGAAATGATCTAAAGTTTTGGGCTTTCAGGTGTAATACTTATACTCCAAAATGGCTTTGTTCTCTCTGTGCAGGGGTCTCTGAGCCCAGTACAAACAAGTTTTATTCTCACTGGTGCAGTATGACCTCGGGGGGTGGAGACAGCATTGTGCAAGGGAGACAGGCCCTATTCAGCTGCAAGGAAAACTCCTCCCACTACTATAAATTCAGCCCAGGTCTTTTCAGCTCAGCTTTGAGTCATCCAGGAAGGGCCAGGCACACCTCAACCCCCCTCCCAGTGGCTGTCTACAGTAAATGCACATCCCCTGCACCTGTCACTCCAAAACTAGACAGTCAGTACACAAACAGGCAGAGGTCCACAGAATGGTTAAATAAGAAAATGCCTACTTTCTAAAAGTGACATTTTTAAACACACAATTTAAAAACCATCTTTACTAAAACATGTGTTATTAAATTCTGAGTTCAAAGAGCTTAAACTTTATTTCTCCATTGTGTCCCAATGGGAAGTTATACTTGTAAGATGCTACACTGTATTTCTCGTTCTATCCTATGGGACAAATACCTTTCAATAGTGAAAAACAAAATTGGAAGTGTTGGAAATAGCCCTGTTTGCAGAGTTTTCTCCAAACTTTTAGCTTTTTCCTCATTTGTTTTTCCTGACCTGGGGTTGTTGGCTATAGGACTCTGGGCACTTTACCACTGCTGATCAGTGCTAAAGTGCATATGCACTCTGTGTAAATTGTTATTGAGATTGGTTATCCATGATTGTTATATTCGTTTTACCTGTAGGTCCCTAGTAAAATGCACTGAGTATGCCAGGGCTGGTGACTCAAATGCTACTAGTGGGTCTGCAGCACTGATTGTGCCACCCACATGAGTAGCCCCAAAGAGATGTCTCAGGGCTGTCACCGCAGTGCCTGTGCACAGTTTGCTAACTGCCATGTTGACCTGGCCAGTGCACCCACTTGCCAGGCCTGACCCTTCCCTTTCCTTACACATAAGGACACCACTATGGTAGGCCCAATATACCCCCCTGGGCAGGGTGCAGGGTATATGAAAGGTAGGACATGTACTAGTGTGTGTAACATGTCCTGATAGTGAAATTCTGCCAATTTTCTCTTTCACAATTGAAAGGCTATCTTGCCCATAGGCCAGAATGGGGAATGCTGTGTAACATGTTTACCTGCATATCTTCCCAAAGGAGTGACGTAGAAAATTGGAGTCTGGTATCCCTAAACTCAGAATTTAATAACACATCTTTTAGTAAAGATGTTTTTTAAATTCTATGTTTGAAAATAGCATGTTTAGAAAGAGGCTGTTTTCTTGTTCAACCTTTCTGTGGGCCTCTGCCTGTTTGTGGATTGACTGTCTGGTTTGAGAGTGACAGAGGCTGGAGTGGCTCCAAGAGTCTGGGTGAGTCAGCACTAGGCTGAATAGACCTATCTGCATTTGGAGTGGTGGGAGGAGTAGCAACTGGGCCTGGATAGGGCAATGCCTGCCTTCCACAATGCTGGCTCCACCTCCTGCGGTGCGTCTGAAGACCCTGGTGCACATTCACAAAGGAAGAAGTTGTCCACTGGCAGAGTGCCCCCAGAACTGGTTTGGACTGGGTCCAGGACCCCTCACACATAGAGAACAAAGACTTTTGGGGTATAAATGTAAGAGCGAAAACCCCTGTAAATCTGACTACTTTGTGGTCAAGAGGAACCTGTTGCCAAAGAGGACAGCTGAAGAGACTGAGGAGAAGTACTGCCCTTGCTGTGTGTCTGGGGCTGGCCTGCAGTTTGCTGTTTCTGCTGAGGAGAAGTGCAAAGGACTTTGCTGTGTGCTGTGTCCCCTGTTTGAAGAAGGACTTTGCTGTGTGCTGTGTCCATCCGAAGAAAAGTCTCCAAGGGCCTGGGAAGAGCTGGCCTCCTGTTTCTGAAGACCCAGGCACAAAAGGACTCCCCCCCAGCTTCCCTGACTTCTTTGCTGGAAGTACTGACCTGCCCTGATGTGCCTGTAAATGTGTCTGAGGCCCTTGCTGCTGGGAGCTGGAAGTGTGACGCAATGAGGGAGAAGCGTGCCGCCGCCGCAGCAGCCGCAGTCACATCACCAAGGAAGCTTGTCGCCACTCCCGCTGTTTGCCGTCGCATCACCAGAGAAGCATGTCGCCGGACCGTCGCATCGCTAAGGAAGCGTGTCGCAGGCCCTGTCGTGGCTCAAGAAACCACCGATTTCACTGCATCGCCGTCGGGTGTGCACGTATCGCATCCACGTTGTCACATCGCATGAGAGACGCCATTTTGTCGCATCACAACCGGAGTGCAGGAAGAGCCTTCTCTGCGACCCTTGTGTTTGTTCTGCGTTATGCATCTAAGGTACTTTGAGAGAAAAGTGTCACATTTACCATCTACAAGTTTATTTTTGCAACAACCCTTTTTAAAGACATTCTACTGAGAATCTATATGTTGGATTTTTGTCGTTTTCGTTTTATTTAGTTTAGATAAAGATGTTTTATTTTTCTAAACTGGTGTGGTATCCATTTGTGATGTTTTCACTGTGTTACTGTGGGTGTTGGTACAAATACGTTATACATTACCTTTGGGATAAGCCTGTCTGTTCGTGCCAAGCTACCAAGGAGGCGAGCAGTGGTTATCTAAAGTGTGCATCCATCTTACCCTGACTAGAAGCAAGAGTACCTATTTGGACAAAGATACCTGCCTCTGCCAACTAGAGACCCCCCGGTTCTAACAGGCAGTATTTCAGGACATGTCACACACACCAGTACATGTCCTACCTTTCACATACACTGCACCCTGCCCAGAGGGGTACCTTGGGCCTATCATAGGGGTGCCTTACATGTAAGGAAAGGGAAGGTTAGGGCAGGGCAGGAGGGTGCACTTGCCAGGTCGACATTACAGTTAAAAAACTGCACACAGACACTGCAGAGGCAAGTCTGAGATACATTTTCAGTGCCAGATATGTGGGTGGCACAATCAGTGCTGCAGGCCCTCTAGTGGCATTTGATTTACAGGCCCTGGCACCCTAAGTGCACATTACTAGGGGCTTACAAGTAAATCAAATATGCCAATCAGGGAGAACCAATTGTAAACACAATTTAAACAGGGAGCACATGCACTCTGACACCGATCAGTAGCGGCAAAGTGCCCAAAGCATCTAAGCCAGCAAAAATGTAATCCAGCAGAGCATCAAAAACTACTGGATGTGGAAGAAAAAAGTCAGGGGAAACCACACCAAATATGTCAAGTCTAACAGGGGTCAACACAAATCGCACCTCCATCATTGAATGGGAAGGTTCTTTGCTGTTTACAGAAATACCAATATCTCACAGAAAACTCTGGAGACAGGCAACTAAAGCTGAAGTTATCATACAGGGTTCAGGTTTTCCGATTTCGCTATGCTTTCATCTTTGCAAAACATCTTCCTTCCTTTGCCTTGTGCTCACTTGATGTGGAGCTTTGGGATACAATGTCATTCCTGGCTTCGGTTTCCAATTTATGGTATACCTCAATGTGCACAGACTTTACTGCCTTTTGTCGGTCTCACATCTCAGCTGACATTCTCTGCCCCTATCTAATCTTCTATTTAGGTTGAGTCTACTAGACTTCAGCTGCATGGAGCCCACCCTTTGCGTACCGCTAGTTGGCCATCATGTCACTCTCATTTGCTTGCTTCTTATTTGATGGTTTCCATTGTCAATCTTCTGTCTGCGGAGCTGTGTTAGGGTGGGGCAGGGATTGTGACTCAAAGAGGAGCATTGGTTTGTGCACACCTAAGTGTGCATTACTGCTTGGCCGGACGTCTTGGTCTGGCCAAACAATCATGCGCACTTTTCATATTCCCCACCAGGCTATGCACAGGCTCCCTGTCCCCATCTGAGCGTCAATTCACTGCGCTCAAACCAATCACAATCCTGCATTGCAGATAGTGATTGGCTCAGTGGAAACTGTGTGCACCGGGTGCTTCCTGCAGCTTCTTCCCCCAACTAGAGTCAGTAAGAGAAGAGAAGCGGAGACAGAGGAGGGACGGTCGAAAAGGTAAGTGGTTTAAAAAAAATATTCAATGATCCTAGCATTTGAGGATGTACCAAAGGATTCAATGATCATGGCATTCAAGGATGTACTAAAGGATTCAATGATCTTAGCATTGGAGGATATCCCAGAGCATTCAATGATCTTGGTATTCAAGGATCTATTGCAGGATTCAAGGCAGTCCATAAAAGTCACATTCAGGACATGGCCTTATGCTCTGATGTTCCCCCTGTTGATGAGAGGAAGATCCTGTTTGGGCTCTGCTCTTTACCTGTGCTCATGGCTCTGACAGTCATCAAGCCAGACACCAAGTCCATCTTCTCAGAGGTTTTCTGCTTGTGGAATATCTTTGAACTTTATCTACAAAGTCAATTCAAATATTGTCTTTGTATTCTTGGAACTCTTCAAAGCATTAGCTTAAATCATAGGAATTTGTCGAACTCCACCAGTATGATCTTCAGAGGGCTCAGACTAGTGATTAGCCTAGGAGAGTTGGCTGAATGTATTGTATTCTTTGGATTGTGAAACCACTGTTTAATTCTTGAACTGCCATTTGTGTTTACATCCTGAAACTTTGCCTCAACTACTAAGTAGTGCTATAACTGTTGCTTGGACCTTCAAAGATATATTTACCAATTCTAAGTGAACCTTTGTTTCTGTTTGATGCCTCAAGTTTTGGAGCTCTCACAACTGTGCATGTTCATTGGAATAAAACCAGACCTACAACAAATCCTTGGCTCTAGCAAGATAAAGGTTCTGAGCAGCTAATGCATTGAGTGTTTAGTATAAGGCAACTGTTGCTAGAGTGGTTCTTTGGTATTCTTTAGTTTGAGTAGACTGTTAGAGTTCATGTGAAATGTATGTAAACTTAAAAAACTACATGCAATTGAAATTGATGCAGGAACAGAGAGTAAGAGTAGTCTTGTGTCTTCTGTTTAATACAAAAGAGCCATCACAACAGGAGAGAAGAACACCTGTGAGAGCGTCTATTTGATGAAACGAGCTGTGTGACTACAACCTAATGACGTTTATTTGCTTTCTTTCATATATCCCTATCCATGTCTCTTTATCAGGAGTATTGAGCACAGGTTAGATAACATTGTGGGAGGGGAAGGAGGCTGGGGCTTCCACATCATTCTTGCAGCAACATTTGTGTCTCTAGGTTAGTGATAACTTGAATCCGACATCTAGTTTTGCCAATTGACATAGAGTTCCATCATCAAGTTACAATCCTGGAGGTCATATTTGTTGTCTTCCAGATTCTTTCTAGCTCTATCATTTCTATTCAAATTGTGACCTCACTAACAATCATCAACCAGATAAAAAAAAAGTAATTTATCCTTTCAAACTCCCTTCGATTGGGGAGAAACAGTCTGTGTTTAATGATTCTCAACTAATCCCTGTAATTACTGACACAATCAGGGACAACTTGAAATTGAGTTATAGGACATTTTTGATTCTTGTATAATTCAAGCAGAACTCCAGTTTTTAACATATTGGAAAGGTTATCCTCTGAGCAAAGGTTCATGGGTCGCAGCATCTTCTGCCTTTACTTTTTGCTGGTTAGGAAATTCCTCTGTGTCTTTAACAAACCTGGTACTCTGGGGAAGTGTCCTGTTATAAAACACAGTCACCATATTCAAACCAGGGACATCACCATGTTTCAAAAGTACCAACCATAGATTCTCATCCCAACACCACCCTACACCTGAGGTTGTAATGTTTGTGCCTTGACAACAGGAAAGAACATAGGGCCCGATGTAGGTAGGACTCATTTACCGATTCTTATTTACCGAATTTTACCGATTCGGTAAATAAGAATCGGTAAATAAGAAGGGGGGACATGTAGGAGCATCCAGATGTTCCTTTTACCGAATCGGTAAAAAATCTGTATTTACCGATTCGGTAAATACCGATCGGTAATGCCCATTCATTCCTATGGGCTTTGAAGCCCATAGGAATGAATGGGCATTACCGATTCGGTATTTACCGAATCGGTAAATACCGACTGACACAAGGGTGCAGGGGGTGTCACCTTGACACCCTCTGGCACCCCCAAAAGAGGCTCGGGTGCCATGTGGCAGGCAGACTTGCACTAAGGGCAGGTCTGCCTGTCATATGGCACAGGTGTGCATGCACACATGTACATGCACACCGGAATCGGTATTTTACCATCAAATAGATTTGATGGTAAAATACCGATTCTGTACGGCTTGTGGGACTCTGAAGAGTCCCACCTACATTTCAAGTTTACCGAATTGTAAAAAATACCGATTCGGTATTTTACAGAATCGGTAAATTTACCGATCGGTAAATTTACCGATTCTGTAAAATATGTGGCCCTACATACCATATCTCAAATACCGGTCGGTAACGGCCGAAAATACAGATTTTCGGCCGTTACCGACCGACCTACATCTGGCCCATAGTGGCTCAGCATAGGGCATAGAAACAAAATGCAATTTCTCACTCAGCATGTTGTGAGGAATCAAGGTTCCAATCACCTACTATTAGTTTCTGACCAGCCACACGATTCTTGTTATATTAAGTTATGTTATAAGGACATTTGTCTACAGCGGAGCGCTCACTCACAGAAAGAAGCCTCTTGGTGCTGTTACTAAGTTTCCATAGTTTTTCCGATTTTGAGTATGTCCGACTAAATCCAGATTGCAAGTGTAGGAGAGTTTCAGAGAAAGGCTTCCTGAACTCTGAAGGCTCTACCTCCCCCTTGAGTATCTGTGTGATGGGATGACTATGGTATTCTTATTGCCAGATCTGAGTGCTCTGCTCGGTATGTACTTTTTAAACTTAGTCGACAGGAAGGAGGGTGCCCTGATATAGTAGATTATATGGATGGTAACACAGGACCTAAAAATGTTACCAACATTCATTCTAATGTCTATTGTTTATGGGAATACACTTCATGATGCCTTCTCTGTAACAAACCATTTTGCTTTGGGTATCATGACAAGAAGTTGGAATTCATTTTATTCCCAAACTGATACAGCTTCCTTAAAAGTCTCTACTAATAGCAATAACCCAATCCATCATGGTGGAACTATTTTCTGCATGGCACATTGTGTTTCTTGTAGCTTTTATCTTTCTGTTACTCCCTAGTTAAGGAGCCTGAACCTGCCTTCTATGCACCACAAATTATCTAGTAAAAGTGGTGTAGGGTTCTCCCTCCTGGTTACTTGCTCCTGAAATTCAGTTTTTTTTCTGGGCTCCTCATACATTACCAGTAAACCTGCTCTAATTCCTGGAATCCTGTTGTATCTCTTGGAGCCTAGCTCCATCTCCAGTAATCCTGCTGAGTTGGATGAATTTGATGACAGATTGTCGTAGGCCTCAAGTAAAGGGGTTGGTAGGGACCTGCTTTAGGATTATGAGGACCCAAAAGACATTTATGCCTTGTCTGTCCTTTTCAGCAAAGAAAATAGTTATTTTGGTGCTGATTACATCTAGGACTGATTATGGCAAGGCCCTGTATCTTGGTCTACCAGAATATTTGATGGACAGACTACAGGTAATTCAAAATGCAGCGGCATGACTTCTGGTATATGTGGCTATGAGAACACATATATCGCCACATCTGAGGGCACTTCACTAGTTGCCCTTTAGGGAAAGAGTGACATTCAAGACTCTTGCATTACTGCATGTCTCCTTATATCAAGCTGGCTCTGCTTATCTTAGAGATTTGGTTTCTACAATCCCACAAAACAGCTAGGGTCTGCCAACAAATGTTTGGCGGCAGTCCTCAAAATATGACGTACAAGAACAGGTGGAAGGTCCCTGATGTTTTTAGGGTCAGCAGCCTGAAATGGGCTTCCTTTGGAACTACGTTCAATAAGGGACCCGGTGCTATTCAAGACAAAACTTAAGACAGGGTTATTTATACAAGTGTAAGCCTCCTAGCTTCTGTATTAGCTGGTGTCATGCCGGGACACTCCTTGGAGTAGCTCTGTGCATTATAAAATGTAATCACCATCATCATCATCATATTGGAATTCAGTTGTTTTTTTCTGGAATTCTTTTCTATTGCCAGTAAACGTGCTCCAGCTCATGGAATCCTTTTGTATCTCTTGGAACCTGGCTCCATCTCCTGTAATCCGGCTATGTTGGATTCTATTCTTATCTGCTCCAGTCAGGGGTTTGGGAGATCCAGTTTCCTCTGCTGTTCTCTTTTTGGACTATCCTACCTGCCTGGAAGTTGTCTTTACTGATCAATAACTTCCTCCATTTAGTGCCACTTCAGAGAGACACCTGTTGCTTCCACATAATATATGGAAGTATTAAGCACAAACTGTGGTTTTAGGAAGAAGTCTCTTTAAAATATGGCAACCTCAGTGCCTCACAGATAATAAGTACATCTTTCACTGATTCCTTCTCAAGTCACACAGCAGCAGAGCTTTCTGGTCCCAGGCATAGCAACACAACGGTGCAGAGACAGAACTTCAAGTTGGAAATCTCAACTTACGCAAATATTGAGTTAGAAGTATTGTGATTCCAAAATATCGACAGCAAGAATATCGTGGGCAAGAATATCAAATTGAAGGTAAGAAATATTGTTTTTAAAAATATAGAAGTCATTAATATTGTATGCAAAAGTATAGATGTGTAAAATATAATTTTTTTAATTAGGGTTATGAGTTTTAGTTTATATTTTAAATGTATGTGATGTATTCTTTTTGTGTTTAAGTATTATTTATGTTTTTTAATATATGTATTACATTCTTAGTAGTTATGAATTATATTTTAATTACATTTAGCATTTTTTAGTTCCGTAGCGGGTTGTGGGTTTATAGGGTAATAGGGTGAGAAGTAATTTAATAATAATAAATTAATGATTCTTTTTTATTTAATTTAGATTTTATAACGTTAATTGTGGGAAGTAATTTATTTGTAATTAATTATTAATTGGTTGTTAATTAATTGATAAATAATTATGGGAACTGTGTAATTTCTTTTAGGTGTGGGTTGTGGGGTTTATAGGGCTAAAGGGTGGAAAGTAATATATTTGTAGGTATTTGTTAAATGTATTTAACATTATAGTATGTATTTTGAAAAAATTATTATTAAATATTTTTGTATTTGAATTTGTAACATATTTATATATTTTCTAATTTATTTTGTTTTTTAAATATTTTTATTGTTGTTAAAAGTTTTGTTTTTAACTGACTGGAGTGAGAATATTAATTGTTACTCCTCTGCAATCCAACACTTTACCTACTGTTGCACTCACTGGAGTTGGATTAGTAATTTTTACCCCTCTGCTATCCAACACTTTCCCTACTGTTGCACTCGTTGGAGTGGGAATAGTAATTTGTACCCCTCCACTATCCAACACTTTCCCTCCTGTTACACTCACTGGAATGGGAATAGTAATTTTTACCCCTCCGCTATTCAACACCTTCCCTAATGTTGCACTAACTGGAGTTGGAATACCAATTTTTACCCCTCCGCTATCCATCACTTTCCCTACAGTTACACTCACTGGAGTGGGAATAGTAATTTTTACCCCTCCACCATCCAACAGTTTCCCTACTGTTGTACTCACTGGAGTTGGAATAGTAATTTTTACCCCTCCGCTATCCAACACTTTCCCTACTGTTGGACTCATTGGAGTGGAAATAGTAATTTATACCCCTCCACTACCTAACACTTTCTCTACTGTTACACTCACTGGAGTGGGAATAGTAATTTCTACCACTCCGCTATCCAACACTTTCTCTCCTGTTGCACTCATTGGAGTGGGAATAGTAATTTTTACTCCTCTGCTATCCAACACTTTCCCTACTGTTGGACTCACTGGAGTGTTAACTTTAAGTTTGAAGATTTTTAAATAGTTTAATATTTTCATTTATAATAGAATGTCTTTTAATTAGATTTTATGATATTGGTACCAATATATATATATATATATACATATGTGTAAGTGTGTGTGTATGTGTGTCTGTGTTTGTGTACCAAAAAATAAAATCTAATTATATTAAATATATTCTTGTACATTTTCATATAATGTTAAAATTATAAAAGAAATTAATACATTATTAATTGTTTTAATATAAATATAGATGAAGTATTATGTATGTGTGTTTAACTTTTTTAATTAAATGTATTTATTATATATATTTTTCATTTATTTTACATCTACTTAATTTTTTTATATTAATTTTATTATTTAACATATTTAATATTTATTATTTTATTTTATTTATATATAAAATTCGATATTTTATACAACTACATTTTATACAGCGATATTTGTTCCCGATATTTTTGTACGTACCTGTTTAAGTATATGGAATCAATATTTTTTGCATTCTATATTTTTGTATCAATATTTTTTACTTCTAGATTTTTAACATCGATATTTTGTCAATAAAACCAACACAACAACTTGCAGAGCCCTATGTACGGTAATAGATTACTCTGAATTGTGCTTCTGCAGAATTTCAGACAAATATTGCCAACAGGATCAATAGCTCCAGGAGTTATCTAAAGGTGGGTGTACTGGCACAAAACCTTTGTGGGAGTTTCTGTGATTTCCAGACTGTTCTTGACAGAATGCAAAGGGGGGAGGCAACTTACAGCCACAGGATGTGAACTTACCTGCACACAAGCCAATAATTTAATGACGGGTTCAGCGTTCTCAGTAATTCCCAGCATCATCTGGCAGCAGGTCTGCTATGCTGTCACGCCGGATTAGGACAACCTTTTAAGTTCAAGCTTGGATCTGAGCTTACTATACAATGTATATTTCAGCTTAAACCAGTCAAGAGTCAAACTGCCACAGGTTTCTGAGGCATGACCCCACAAGCTGCTTTACAGACTTTGGGGCTGGACTGGTGTTACACAATGCAGGGGAACCAGCATGATTTACTTCATGTAATATGTCCTCAAAGAGACCATGACTCACACCGCTCATGCTCTACATGTACAACCCCCAAATAAGCTCAAACACAAAACACAATTGTGTTACAAGACATAAAGCTAATTACTTCCGCGTTCAGGTGTTGAAGGAACTCATTTTTGCGATAGAGAGTGGGGTTTAAAAAGGTAGTACAGTAAGACCTTCATACCTTCTGGGTATCCCCCAAACTACCACACAAACAATCAAAAGCCAACAGTCTTATAAAAGCCTGATTCAGAGGGTTAGTGGCAATCTCTGCTTTAGGTGAGGATAAAAGTTGAATGCTCCTCCTACTCAACAGAGCCTAGGAATCTGCGAGGTAGCACAACAGAAAACATGGATCACCCTCCATTGATTCAACGATTTTCATATTCACTGAACAAATTACTCCATCTCTGCCCCAACCCTCCTGCACAGCAAAAAGGTTTATGAGGGGCCAAGGTCACATCTTTTCTTGTCATGCTAAGATTGTATGTTACATATGGAAGGCTGAAATCAAAATCATCCATGCCTCCAGCAGATCCCAAATTTCTTTTAAAACTTTTTGGGGTGAATACACGCAAATAAAAAAGTGAAGTACCTTTAGTAATGCCTTATCTGGTAGAGACTCTATCTAGCCACTGATTCCTTAACTTACAATATTTTCCAGGCATCAGGCTGGATCTGGAAATTTTCATGCAGTGGCCATGCGCGCTGGTAGGTGGAGTTGTTTGGTTCTCCGTCATTGGTGTTGTCTATGCCAAATGTGACTTGAGCTCTGCCTTTATAGGCACCACCAAAGAAGCACAGACCGAGGAAGAATGCTGATGCACTGGTGTGCAGTGATAAGGGCCTCAAAAGCATAACTCTGTACAAAAATCAGTTAGCGGAGTGGAGAGAATGGAAGGTTGGTAAGGAATCTACAGGGAGATAGAGTCTCTACCAGCTACGGTGCTGCGGAAAGTAACTGGTTCATCTGTTAGAGACTTCTAGCCACAGATTCCTTACCTTAGAAAAGATATCCAAGCAATACCTCCATGGCGGTGGGTCTTCAAACAGATTAGTCCAAGAAGTACGGAGGACCAAACAGGCAAAATGCTAATCACGATGGACCTAACTGTGCAGACAGTAATGATTGGTGAACATGTGTAGGGCTCTCACGTGGCTGCCTGACAGATGTCCTGGACAGGGGGTCTGCAAGCTGACACAGTGGTCACAGCCATGGCTATGATGGTTGAGTTTGCAAGGCCATAAATAGTTGCTGTTTGGCCAATACGTAGGTGATTTTTAAGTAGAGCACTATCAGCTGTGAGATGGTTTGTCTCTGCACAGTCTTTCTATCTTTCCCGACAGTCGATCGTCCATCTGAAACTCTTTGGTACGATCAAGTTAGAACAACAATGCTCTTTGCTGGGTCCAGGTGGTGGAGTGTCTCTTCTTTTTTAGAAGAGTGAGTCAGAGCACAAAAGGTAGGCAAGGTGATTGTTACCATCAAGGATGTATCCTCATAGGTAACAAAAGATGTATGTTTATTCGATTCAGATCAGGTTACAGGTAAATCAGATAAACTTGCTTCTCAGCCCTTCTCAATCCAACTGTTCACTCATTCAAGCACAAACACTGTCAACATTCCAATCATCCAATGACCCCACTCACTGGCTGTGCAGCAGGGAACATCAAGTCTATGGGGAGAATGCATAAGATAGCAAGAGGCCCCACACATATCCTCCCTATAAAAACAACAGGAAAACCAGAAGGACGAAGGACAGCAAAATACCCTCCTACAAAAGGTCCAACAAAACTATAAAAACCAGCCCACCGAAACAAACAAAAAAGGTCAAACAACACTTTCTGCAATAACTTTAATGCTCCGGTGGGATGTAAGATGGTAAAATACACAGACAATCCATGTGTACCACAAATTCACAATGCAAGAGTGCAGATTGCCCACAAACAGAACACACTACCCGTTCCTCTCACAGCACGTACACTCTACCAGGACCAGTCATTTACCCACCAACACACAACACTGAGATGGGTCCAGGGCTCCTTCCAAACTCTACTGCATTGGGGTGTAACCATGTACCCCCATTACCATTCATTTAAACAGGACAAGGGTTTCACCTACTCTCTACTGCATTGCGGTGTAACAACATATCCTGTTACATTGGGCTAAAAATTGCCCCATCATCCTAACCCCATTGGAAGGATGTTAACTACCAACCAGGCTTAACACATTGCCCCTATATCCTAACAGGGAATATCCTCGGAGGGAATGTCCGCAAAGGGTCTATTTCAACCTATGCACATTCCCACACAGACAAGGAACCTCTGCACAAGGCATCTCTCAACGCTTAAACAACCACATTCACAGAACATCTTAAAACAGGGTACTTTTCCATCCATGCCCATCACAACACTCACACAGGGTATCTATGTCCAGGGTATCTTTCATCCCTCAAACAATGGGTGCCTCTCAACCCACTTAGAACAGGGTATCCTTCCACCCTTACATTTTACCCACACACACACAGAGGGCATCAACGCACAAACTACTTTCCAATCCTTACTGAAACACAGAGCAGAATGAGATAATAATTAGTAATACACCAGGCAAACAAGGGATCAGCATCATAAATATATGTAGCAGAGCACAACATCGTCAGCAAACATAAACTGGCCAAGAATTAAAGTCACCAACAACCATTCAAACTACCCCTCCTGTGAGCGATCTCTCACCCAATTGGCACACAAAAACAGTAGTCCAGAAAACTGACGATCTTGCCAAATTCAAGTCACTGTACTAAGGGGCTTATTTACAAGACTGTTGCGCCACTTTTGTGCCACTTTCCCATGTTAAAAATGACGCAAAAGTGGCGCAAGAGGCTTGTTAATAAGCCCCTAAGTGATTGTGTTCGGGGCTTGCCACATGGTACCATCTGTCAATCCTCACCTCACCAATATGCAGGTTCACCGTGAAAAATTGCGCTCTTACCGGTTTCCAAAGCGCCGACACGAGGCTCCTTCCCCCGGCATTGTCAGAGCCAACACGCTGACTATGAGTTTCCAAGACCATAACATGGTATTCGCTGTAGAAAACAATATGATCCATCCCAATTCATTAAGATAACTGCTGAATGTCACATTGCATCTCTTTCTTTGGGAAGTAGAGGTTGTTCCCCTTTGGAAATGTATTCCAGCATTTGAAATGACAAACAGCCTTGATGTATGTGCCGCTGCCACACATCATGGATTCGACAACATGGCCAGCTTGCCAGGGCGACTGACTCTGGAATCTGGGGATCACGGTTCGATCCCTGGCTCCGGCAGCAGGTTAGCCCAGCACCATGTGACTCTGGGCAATAGCTTGCTTAATCTTCCCGACGGCCCCCAGCGCCTAGAGACCCTTACGGGTGATTGTGCGCTTTACAAATGTGGATTATCCTTTGCTCTAAAGTTGAGCGCAAGGCCTCCTAAAATGCTGCAGAGAATACTAATGCCACGCAGTAAGTCGAAACGCGCATTCAAAGATGCAGTCACATTTCCAGCCCGAGTGCGGACGTAAAGTTAGTAGTCGTAAATCTATTCTGTGAATACCAAAAGTAGTAAGTGCATTCCGTGAATACCAAAAGTAGTAAGTGCATTCTGTGAATACCAAAAGTAGTAAGTTTAGAATATACTTCTGATGTGGCACCTTGTTGATTGCTCCCTTGGCCAAAATAGCCTAAACATCCTGATGGAGCCGGGAGAGGTGGCCCTCCGTCAACCGGTCTCAGGATGGTGGCATGGATAGCAGGGTTTCAGGAAAAGGAATGTACAAGAAATTGGATTACTGGTTGAGGGTGAAGTCTTTCTCAAGCAACAACCAAAATTCTTCTCAGTTGAAGTCGCATGCAGACCCTGAATCAACCTGTGCTCAACCCTCAGGTAGATTGGCACAGAATAGTCAGGCTTAACACAGAGGCAAGGTGTAAAGTGTTTGTGCTTCAAACAGTGGCACACTGAAAAAGTAGCACAAACGGAACCCACAGCCAGATTAGGAAATAGAGTGATTTTAATACACAAAACATGACTAATACGACAAAAACCCAATTAGTAAAACTGGAGATTTTGAATTTTAATGTTATTAGACAAAATAACCCCAAGAGGCTTAAAGCACCAACTGTGGATATCTGCTTGCGCCGATCGGGAGAAAGTCACAAGTTCAGGCCGACCCCCGATGGAACTCAGACAAACTATAGGGACTCCGGGCCCGATTCACAGAACTAACTTAAGACAAAATCCTAAACTTACTTCCATTTTCGTATTCACAGAAGGCACTTACTCATTTTGGTATTCACAGTAGACACTTACTCATTTCGGTATTCACAGAAGTTAGGAGTCCTAACTTTAGGACTCCTAAATGCCTTCTGTGAATACCAAAAGTCCTAAAGTTAGGATTTTTCTCAGTTTAGTCAAAAGTCAAAAGTGATAGTGTCACCGTCTTGTGATCTGTGCATTGTTCCAGGAGGCCGTGGGCCAGCGGAGGTCATGTCATCACCTTGCACAAGATTGGTCATTGTATGAATGGTGTAGGTGCATGTTAGCAAGCGTCTCACAGTTTCCCGTAAAGCATCGCTCGTGTCGGCCAACATCTCTGCCAAAAAGATTTGCTAGTGTGCCTTTAACTGAAATGCATTCAAACAATTGCATCAACAACAACAAGAACTGTTCCTGCAATCGCCCCCTTCCCCCCACCCACGCATGCCCATCCCAAACCTGGCCGCGCCCCATGACCCTGCTTCCCCCATCCCGCAGCCCCCTGCCCAACCCACCCAACCAACTCCCCTCCACCCATCTTCCCTTTACCCACAACCCAATTCAAATACAAAAACAAAAAGAAATACAATTAACCATTCTACCAGTTTCCCCCTAAACTGTAAGTCCTCGAACAATTGTGGTAAACACACAGGGACGTAGGTAGCTCGCTCACAATAAGTATTGAACTGTGTCTATCCACGTAATGTGCTGCAGCACATCCGCTCCCCCGCCCCCAAGTCAATAACAAAGTTCACAGCACATGTCCCTAATTATCGAGATTATGTTCCATTAATTTTATAGAAGTGTATATCACCCTATGTTGTTCAGTCCCGTTAATGCCAAAACCCAAGTCCAGCGTCATCAATCACTCCCATCGACCATACAGGTCCAGCAAGTAGCTCTAGGGCAACAGGTCCCCACAAAACTTTGCAGACTTTACAGTTCAGCAGAGCGTAAACACAGCATTTTCAATGTAAAGGAGTGTCAATCTCAAAAACATCTCTCCCTCCCCCATCAATCACCCCACTTACAGTTGCTTATCGGCCATGACAATCACGTCCCAGGTGCTGGGAACATCAGGGTCCCCAACCCCAGGCAACAAGATCTGTAGAAGGAGCTCCAATTTGAGGCCCTCAGAGGAGCACGCTACATGTGGCGGTAAATGTCCCCCCTAGCAACAAACCATTAGTTCCGTCCTGTTCATCCAGTGAGCGGGTCGCAGGATCGTTAACACGGTCATCTTCTGCCGATTGTCTTGCGCTCCTGTTCCAATCCTTCATGGCTTTCTGAAGCGTACGCGGATCCGTGAAGATTGTAGATTTCCCCTGCCTGTTGACTCTGAGCTTGGCGGGGTACAGCAAGGCGTAGTCTATCCCTAGTTCCCGAAGTTGACGCTTCATTGGTATGAACTGTCGCCTTGCTTCTTGCACCCGCGCATTAAAGTCTGGGAACAAGGAGAGTGTGGACCCTTCATATTGCGGAGGTTGTTTCTCACGCGCAAGTTTCAATGCAGTGTCCCAGTATCTGTAATTAAGGAGCTTGGCAACAATGGGGCGAGGAGGTGCTCCGGGTTTGGGTCTCGGTCCGATAGTACGATATGCCCTCTCCACTATGAACAGATCCGAAAAAGCTTCTTCCCCCAGCAGTTTCTTCAGCAGGGCCTCCACAAAGTGTTCCATGTTGCCCGTGGAAGTGCTCTCCGGCAGGCCCGTGATTTGTATTTTACATCTACGGGACCGCGCCTCCAAGTCCTCCGTCTTATCTTGTAATATTTGAAGCACTCTGCCTAGCTGCTTGTGGCCTGCGTCCAGCGTTGTCTGCGCCTCCTCTACTTCCCCAATGCGGCGCTCCGACATGTCGAGGCGTTCAGCGTGCTTGCCAAGCCGCTCCGCCATCCGGTCCATGCGGTATGTGAGGGCGTCCATCTTAGTTCCCAGAGATGCAATGCCGCCCTGCAGGTTCTTCTCCATAGCCAGCAATATGGTGCGGAGATCCGGCTCCACCGCGGGTTCCCCTCCCGCAGATCCAGCTCCGTCTCCGTCTGAGTTCGGCGGTGGCTCACTAGTTTTGGAGCTTCTGTTGGTAAAAGTCAACTTAGGTTGTAACCTATCTGGACGACCCATTGGGACGCAGGCTTCAGCTAACTAACTTGTATCTGCAAGAAGGGCCCCCTGAGTTCACGTCCGCCTCTCACCCCAAGCGATCCGGCTCCAGTCGCTGCCGTCTAGCCACTCTCCGGAGTTCACCAGCAGCTCAGGTGGCGCTCGCAATGCCTCTCTCCACGTGCGTGCAGCGGTATCGCTGCAGGCGCCAGACGACTTCCAACTGCTCCCTGTGCCAATATCTATTAGGACAGCACATTCAGGTCCTCCACGGCAGTAGGGCTGACGCTTCTCCCAGCACGACCAACTCGTCAGACAGCCAATCAATTGAGTGTGCCCGCTGCACAACACAGGGTGTCTCATGCTACTGCCGCATTCAGAACTCCACTACAACGTCACGTGCATAGCCCCAATAGCCACAGCAGCAGCAGCAGCACAGCTCAAAAATAAAAATGCTTCACGAAACAGTTCCAGGCAATATAAAGGCTGGGAGGGGTCCGTGCCACCCACCGTCACTGGCACCGTGTACTGTGGTCCCACTCCCGCTTAGCACCTCGCCTATGTGGGGGGAGGGGGGGCCAGGTTTCAATCGTCCAGTCTAATGCCTCCAGTCACGCTCCGCCGGTATCATTATAAAGATCACAGTACCTTGTTCCTCAGTGACCGGCTAGCTACCAACCATGTGCACCAGACCACTTTCAGGCCCAATCATAGGAGTTGCAGTCGTTCCGAGGCATCACTGGGCCTACCACCACGAGGGGAGCCGGGCGGTCAATAATCTCGCCGCTGCCGCAGCTGTGGCGTCCGTCTCTGCGTGGCACCGCTCGCGCTCCACACCAGCCCTCTCTCCACTTGCAAGGGACCGCCGGGGCACTACACAGCGCCCGATGACCCCCACAGCGTCGTCGCGGGCCCTGCAGCTTCTCTCAGTTGGTCCGGAGCGTCGAGGGGCCCGAGGATAACTCTACCCCGGGCGGGCAGCAGGCTCCGTCTCTGCTCTCCAGGCGACAGGGCCCGATCCGCAGAAGAGGCACTTCCCCGCCGTGTAGAGGGGTGAGACCAGTCCAGTATCGGCTCTAGGTGTTCCGGAGCTGAAATTCGTCAGTTACAAGTTTGGGGGACCAGTCTGTGAACAGGATTAATACCAGGATAGTTTGGAAGGCAAGGGCACTCTCAGCTTAAGCCACCATCACCGTCGCGAGCTAGCTCCGCCCCCCAGGCCCCGACATTCATCCTAAAAAGGAAAATAGCTGCGCAAGAAGAGATGTGTGCAGGCTTGCACACTGAGACTGGGTGCATTTGTTAATGCACTGAGGCCAACTTTATAAAACATTACACCAAGCTATGGTGTTATATCAATCCAGCTGGGTTGGCAGAAGGGTATTCCCATCATGCACTCACTAGAGTAGAGGTATTAGTGATGGATAGGAGTAACATTCTGAACAATTAAAATGGTTCAATTGTTTTTATTTTACACCATTGTAATAGTGCTTATAACAATGATGTGTTTCTTCTATTTAATTATCCCAGTTGCTGTTATACTTACTAGGATTAGATCTTTTCAATAAACATTTGAAAATGTATTATTGTATCTTCTCTTTGCAAAGCCTTGGGCATGAAAAAGTGACAAATGAAAGGGCTTGATCTATTTCCACTAATTCCTTGAGAATAAGAGTGGGCAAGTTTGAGGTTGCCGGCAGCATCTATAACTCTGGAAGTTTAAGAGTTTAGATGCGGTACTGTTAGGTAGCTGATCCAATATTTTCTGAAGATATAAGAAGACTCAGTCTCTGTATTATGAAGTTTTGTTGATCTAATATACAGTCCTACTGAATTTGTAGGAACCATATAACACTAGCCAGGTTGAAACTCCACCAGAGTGGTGGCCTTCTGGTCATACCAGTGTTTCATAGCTTCTGACTGGCCTGAAGATTACTTTTCACCTTTTTCCAGAAGCAGCGCATCTAGTTGCAGAGGGCTAGCATGTAGCCGACTACATTATGAAGGGGTTTCCCGGAGTTTATATCCACCCCTCACTGTCAAGGCTAAGAGGTCCCCTAAGGGGAGTAGTTCAAAGGAAATAAACCCATCCCCCTTCTGTGGCGCCTCCCTGTAGGAAAAGAGAAGGCATGAAGGGAGTACCTCCTACTTACGCCTTATGGGCTCAGATGGAGACATTATCATGCCCTTCAAGGTCTTGTTGAACCTTTGAACAAAAACGTTGGTTTGGGGGGGTGAAAGCGCTTGGAGAACTTGTTATTCAGCACTCATCCGACATGGACTTCATGAATGGTGATATGAAGTTAGTGCCTCTGTCAGACACTATCACTTTGGAGAACCTCACCCAGGTAAAAAACCCCATCAGTGCCCTGGCCACTGCAGGTGCAGTGACCAACATCACTCGAGGTGACATCCAAATCGGGGGATACAAAGTCAAGCTGGACAGTGCCGGCACTCTTACTGGCCCATACGGACTCACAATCAGCCTTGCCATGCCGGATCCAGCATCTCTGCTCCTGCTCTCCTCAGGAGATTTGGATGCCACCTCAAGTTTTTGTGTTGAGATTCAAGGTGTTATTCAGTCATCCGATAACACGGGTAGTACCATGAGCAGTGGAAATCGCACGTGAGTGGGGAACCACTCCAACCACTGGTGTTGTATATATATTTTCCACTTACTGAGTTTGATATTTGTGGTAACATCACACCATCTTTTTTCTTTTTCACGTTGGTCCTGAAGAAAGCCATCACACCTCTATGGAGGGTACAAGGCTGAAACATGTTGACCCTCACTGCTCTATTACAGGTTGAATGAACTCCTGTCATTGTTTTGCTTTTTAAATCCTGACCTCTGGTTTCCCAATAAAGCTTTTCGGCATACCAAAGAGTCAGTTTTAGCTAGCACACACCCTCTTTTCTCTTCCTTACACCACACCATGCTCATCTATAGGTTTTGGGATATCTCTACTTTCTTACAAAGAAAACATCCCTGAGCTCCACCCTCTCAGTGAGGGGCTTGTACCGCGATCTGCGACTATGTTTGCAATGTGAGGACGTTACCCTATGATGAAGCATGCCATCTTCAGGTGGGCGAGGAAAACCTCTCTGCACTCCAGCACTCTTCTCTTTAATACTGAGACCCTGGGGGCATTATGTGTTTCCTATTTGTGATAGAGGGGATAGAGGGGAGCCACCCCCTGCTGGTCTTCAAATCTCCTCAGGGCCATTTTTGGGTGTTGAAAGTGCACCATTTTGCCAGGCCCTTAAATTCCCTCTTCTTACATCTAAGTCACCCCTAAGATAGGCCCAAGATAACTCCATGGATAGGGTGCAGTGTATCTATAAGGTAGGACATGTAGTGGTGTCTTTTTGCATGTCCTAATAGGAAAATACAGTGTATTTCATTTTTACTGTTGAAAGGCTATCTCTCCCATATGTTAACATGAGAACTGCTTGGTCATACTTTACATGTAGCTTGCCAAGGGGAGCTGATAGAAAAATTGAGTTTAGTATGCCTGACCTCAGGATTTTAAGATACAACTTTTAGTGACGATAATTTTAAATATTGTGTGTTTGAAAATACCACTTTTAGAAAGTGGGTATTTTCTTGTCTAACCATCTATCCCGTCTGCCTCTGCCTTTTGTGTATTCCCTGTCTGGGTTTAGATTGAGAGGAGCAGGGGATGTGCATTTATACTAGACAGGCACAAGGGGGGTTGGGGGGTTTCCTGCTTTTCCTGGCAGACTTATAGCCAGGCTGAATTAAGTTGGCTTTTTTAGAGTAGTAGGAGGTGTTGTTGCTTGCACCCGAATGGACTGTGACTGCTACACCTCCTGCGGTGAACCTAGCCTGAGCCAGGCTGAACTGGTGTGCCAGAGAAACTTTGTTTGCTCCAACTTCTAAGGGAAATGTCCTTACCCCAGAACTTTATATTACTGCTGGACTAAGGAACCTGCCAGGAAGTAGAGCCAGAACAGCTGCCAAGAGATTTACTGCCCGTTTGCTGTGGTTGCTTTATTCAGTAGGCCTGCAATTTCTGCTTCTGTCTTGGGCAGGGAAAAGACGGGATTGTTCTTTCTGCATACTAAGTATCTCCAAGGGCTTGATTTAGAGTTATCCTCCTGTTGGAAGTCTCAGGGAAATCAAATACTTCAACAACTTCCGGGAACTGGCATCTGGAATAGGATGTTTCAGCTGCCACAGAGGGAAAAAGGTAACCCAGCGCTGTCAATGATGATGCTGCCGGCTGCGTGACCAGAAGGCAAAGCAGAGGGCACCCCTGCACTTCACAACACTACCCTGTTCTCACTGATGATGCTGTCTTATGCCACTACTGAGCCGCTGCTTGTACCGTGACCCGTGTGCACCACACTCCACACCATCTCACTTCGCACTATCACCCTGGTGTCCCTGACAAAGCACCAATGCCGTCACCTATGTCACTGCCTGCACCGTGATCTGTGAACACTGCTCATGGAAAACACAGAGCACTGTCCCGCTTTAACAGCAGCCCTGGTCTCACCTATGACGGCGCTTCAGCAACATTGATGGTGCTGCTTGCACCGTGAAATGTCTGCATCACATCGAGCATCGCTCCACTTCGCAACGCAGCCCTGGTCTCACTGACGCTGATGGACGACCGTCACTGAGCCGCTGCCTGCACCACGACCTGAGGGCAACGCATGTCACACTGTTCCTCTTCACACCGCAGCCCGACACCTGCTGGCGCTCCTGACTTAAACCTGAAACGCGTGTGACATCATGGGCCCGCTGACTCCTGCGCTGACTCTCGGTAGCAACACCTGCTGACGCAGCTCCTCCGGAACTCACCGCAAGGTACAACACCCTGAATCTCCAAAGGTACTGTTTTATGGGTCTCCCTGACACCGTAGCAGGACCGTGAGCGGCTGGAACTGTTGGATTTGATTGTTCACGACATTGTGATAGCCCCGGAAGGAGCTATCGACTTCAAGGAACTGAATATGAAGCCTATTTTTGCTTTATTCGTATTTTGATCACTGTATGTTGGATTTTTATCATTTTGGTCTTGCTTTACACAGATAAATATTGGATATTTTTTTCTAAAAACTGGTGTGGTGCCCTTTTGTATTGTACTGTATTGTATTGTATCTATGCTTGTATAGCTCTACTGCCACCCTACGGGTATCCTGGCGCTTTAGGTATCAAACACTTTGTCAGCTGGATGGTGAAGAGAGAGAGTGGAGCATGGATCAGAGTTTTAGGAATAACCAAGTTTTCAGGCTTTTCCTAGATTCGGTTAATGAAACACTCTGTCTGATCATTTGTGGTAACTTGTTCCATAGCTGTGCCCCTACCACACTGAAAGCTCTCCCCCCATCCGAGAGTGTTTAAATTTCCTGACTGCCAGCAGGCCGGTCCCCGATGACTGGAGCTGTCTCTGAGGGAGGTACCAGGAGAATCTTTCCTGTAGTGGAGCTGGGCCCATCTCATGTAAGGCCCTAAACACCTGGCAAAGTGACTTGAAAAGAACCCTTTCCCTGATTGGTAGCCAGTGAAGCTGCCTCAATGCGGAGGTAGAGGATGAATCACATCACAAACTCAGTACCAGTTTTGCCGCTGCAGACTGGATTCTTTGCAGCCCCTGAAAGATGTACTGTGGGGGCTCCTAAATATAGGGAATTGCAATAGCCCAGTCTGCTCAACACTGTGCTGCTTACTACCAGAGCGCGCAGATCTCTTGGTAAGATGGGGAGTATTCGACATAGCAGGCGCAACAAGCCAAAGCAGACATTAGCTGTCTTAGTTGTCTGCGACTCCATCTGGAGGTTTTTGTCTATTTGGACCCCCAGGTTCCGCACCGTGTTGGCCGGGATCAATGAATCTTCCTCCGGAGTAAGTCTAAACTCCAACGGGAAGTAAGTGGACGGCCTTGCAGGAGAGCAGTAGAGCACTTCAGTTTTTCCGCCATTGAACTGCAAGGAGTTCCTCCGCAGCCAATCCGCGGTGTGGCACATACACTCTTGGAAGTGCTCCAAGGAAACTGCCTGTTCTCCTTCCAGGGAGAATGCCAACTGCGTATCGTCCGCATAGTGGTGTTTTCACTGGATTACTGTTGGTTATATGCAAATTCTTTACGCATTGCCTCTGAGATAAGCCTGACTGCTTGTGCCAAGTTACCAAAGGGGTGAGTAGGGGTTATTTTAGACTTGTAATCACCATATCCTAACCAGAGGGGTGGATTCTGCCTGACTGAGGTGCATACCCTAGCCAACCAGAAAACCCATTTCTAACAGGTGGTGATCTAAAAATGCTTAAAATGCGAGATAATACTAAGCATATAGTTTGTCAGTTTGCTACTTAGTAACCTCTATGTTAGGTAATGCGGTGTGTGGCTCCAGTTAAGTGGTCACTCTGGCAGGTGCAAGTAGCACACCAGAAGATGAAGAGTAGTGTCGCCGGGATAAGGTAACTTTGAGGAGTCTCAGTGGGAGGGTGAGGGGTCGATGGTGATGGGGATGGGATTTTTGTGGGTTGCGGTTAGGCAGGGGGTGAGGTTGAAGTTGGGGTAAAGGCTTGGCCTATGGGCTCACAATGTGGGGCTGTGGCAAGTAGGATGGGGAGAAAAAGGTCTCTTGAAGGAGCTGGTCAAAACAATTTACACAAGTAGATGTTGTGGATCATAAGGAAAGTAGTGAGGTGTTTTAGGTGGAGTGTAAGATTATGACTACTTTGACATCTGGTTTGAGTTGAAGGAATATTACAGTGAATGTAAATGGGCTCCATAACCCTGGTAAGCACAGGGCTGTTACTATATGCTCGTTGAGCAGAAAGTGACCTTTGTTTTACTGCAAGAGAAAGATATTTAAAAAATCTAAAATGTTATCAATACATTTGAGTCCTTCCCAACTTTTGACTCACACCTCCGCATCCGCTTCTGTTGGAGGGATTGCGGTACTCATCAGTAGCAAGTTTGCGGGTAGGATAGGGCAGGGGGTTTCCGATTCATCTGGTAGGTGGACAGCGGTAGAAATTCAAATTTATACCCAGAAATACTCCCTGGTGTCATTTTAAGGCCCTATCTCCAAATACCCTCAGCCACTGTATGCTTTGTCACTTCGTTAGCGAGCATTCCCAACAAAATAATATTAGGTGGGGATTTAATTTTGTACAAAAGATAGAGGCCAATGTCAGTAAGCAGGCAGTTACCCAATGGACCCAATGTAAGCCTAAGGTTGCTAGGGCAATGATGCAGAGGAAGAACATAGACTGCTGGATCCTTGGCGTGGTATTTATCCATCATGTAAGTGTTAGAAATGGGATTTCTGGTTGGCTAGGGCATGCACTTAAGCCAGGCAGAAACCGCCACTCTAGTCAGGGCAAGGGAGTTACACACTGAAGATAACCCCTCCTCACCCCCTTGGTAGCTTGGCATGAGCAGTCAGGCTTATCCCAGAGGCAATGTGTAAAACGTTTGCGCGACACACACACACCAGCGACACACTAGGCACATCACAAAAGAAACTCAACACAAGGCTATATAAAAATAGCCTTTGTATTATCCATAAACACACTAGAGCAAAATCACAAACATACACTGTTCCAACTTGCACTTAGGTATTACTTTACAGAGGATTATATACATGACAGGGTCAATCGGGCCACTGTCAGAACTATTAGAACAGTTAAATGACAAAACAACCAGTAACTACTGGTTAGGTACACTTAGTATGGACACATTATGCATAAAACTTATTAGGCATTAGCATCAGCAGGTCAACGTACCCCTTCTCAGAGGGCACACATTATCAACAAAGCATAAGACATTAAGCATACAGATAATCAGCAAGAGTGCACTCATTAGGAAAAAGTATTTGGCAGTCCATCATACCAACAGCACACTACCACCACCCCTGATAGGGTGCAACCCATCTCCCGTGGTCCTGGGGGACCCTTTCCTGGGTTTGCCCTGTAATGCCACCAAATCAAATTGCCCCGATATCTCAAAATCACCCAGCTGCCCGCGACCATGCGGTGCAGCTGCACTCAGAGGGGGATAGTTGCCGGGATATCCTTGGTGCTCTCTCGGCAGGAGGCTTGTCCCTATGAGAGCGGGACAACCTTACTCTGCCTCCCTCTGCCCCCGACAAACCTAAGGGATGGCCCCCAAGGCAGCCACCCGCCTTCCCGCGGTGCAGCCGTCTTCTTTATGGCAAGTGAAGGACTGGGCCTTGTCTTGAGCCGGCTCTTCCTCGGGGAACACACCTCCCCGCCAGGCTTCCTTTGGGGCTGGGCACAGCCACACGCCCTATCGCCAGGACCTTTCCGTGCATGTCCGGTCTCTCGTCGGTGATCCAAGGAGTCTGTAAGGCTCCTAAGCGGTTTCCTTCAGTGGACCCCGCCCACTTCCAGACACAGCTCCTGCCTGGTTTCCTCGTCCGGTTGAAGCTCCACCCCCAGTCAAGTGGCTTCGCCTGACTTCTGTTTTGCGGCCCTGGATGTTCTCAAAGGCGGGGTAGGCTCCCACCCACCACCAGGCACAGCTCCCGGTCAGGCCTCTTTATTGCCTGACTTCAGGTTTGCTAGTCAATGCTTGAGGCCCCTGCGGCGTTCACTCAGCTGATGAGCCGCCGCCCTTGGTCTCCAGACATGGGGGCACATTATGATGGCGGACGGACCTGAGTCCGTCCGCCACCATAGAGTAGGAGGGAACCTCCGCATGGGCTGCGGAGTTCCCTCCTGTGCAATTAGGATGTGACCGCCACCTTGGCGGTCACATCCTCTATTTTTAACATTGCGGCGGCTGCGGCTTCAAGCTGCACCCGCAGCAATGTTAAAAATGCACGCATTGCATTTGTATGTAGAAAGTGTCAGGCACCGCGCGGTGCCTGCCGCTTTCTGCATACAAATGCAGGGGGGTACCATAGGTACCCCCCATGTGCACCCCCAACTCCCCCTTCACCTAGGGGGCCCTCAACGGGCCCCCGCAGTGAAGTTACACATGCTTTTCCACGGCGGAAAAGCCGCAGCGGAAAAGCATGTTTCAGAGCCCATCCTAATCTGGCTGACGGTGTCTGAGAGACACCGTCACCATATTAGTGCTTTTCCGCCGCGGTTGTAAGCCAACCGCGGCGGAAAAGCTGCGGACGGAAACCAGGACCCACCAGCCATCCTAATGTGGCGGTGGGTCTTTGGTGAGTCCGCAGAGGATTTTCCGCATCCTCCGGGCCGGCGATGGCTTCCGCCGGCCCGGAGGATGCGGAAAATCCTCCATCGTAATAGGCCCCATGGTTTTGGCCTCGGGTTCCTGATGCATAACAACAAGGCTCCAGACATGGTTCAGGAGCAAAACCGGCTGCACAACCCAGCGCTTGCCAAGCGTTGTTGCACACAAGAGTGCTTCTCTCATGCTTTTTCTGCTAACCCACGGGAGGAGGGGGACACACTCTCTCGTCCCTGAGCAGCAAAGATGAGGCACCGCCTAATGAATTTGCCAACAGGCACTTAGGTATTACTTTATAGGGGATTATGTACATGGCAGGGCCAATCGGGCCACTGTCAGAACTATTAGAACAGGTAAATGATAAAACAACCAGTAACTACTGGTTAGGTACACTTAGCATAGACACATTATGCATTAAACATATTAGGCATTAGCAGGTCACTGTGCCCCTTCTCAGAGGTCACACATTATCAACATAGCATAAGACATTATGCATACAGCAGTAGTGCACTAATTAGGAAAAAGTATTAGGCGGTCCATCATACCAACAGCGCACTACTACCATCCCTTAAGGGTGCAACCATCACCCCAATGCCTCCTGCCCAACATTGGCACATAGGGGAGCATCCGGCTGTCTCCCGTGGTCATGGGGGCCCCTTTCCTGGGCTTGCCCCAGCAATGCCACCAAATCAATTTGCCCCGATATTCATCTTAAATCATGCAGCTGCCCGTGACCATGCGGTGCAACTGCACTCAGAGGGGGACAGTTGGTGCTCTTTCTGCACTTACTTTGTCGATGCCCCATGAGGGCTGGATGACCTCACTTGGTCTAAGTCCGCCCACCTCAAACCTAAGGGATGGCCCCAAAGGCGGCCACCCGCTTTCCCACAGTGCAGCCATCTTCTTTTTGGCAAGTGAAGGACTGGGCCGTGTCTCTGGCCGGCTCTTCCCCAGGGTACTCACCTCCCCATCAGGCTTCCTCTGGGCTCTGGGGCTGGGCACAGCCACACGCCCGATTGCCGGGACCTTTTCCTTCGGGTCCGGTCTCTCGTCGGTGATCCAAGGAGCCTGCAAGGATCCGACGTGGTTTTCTTCGGTGGACCCCGCCCACATCCAGGCACAGCTCCTGCATGGTTTCCTCGTCCAGGGGTAGCTCCACCCCCAGTCAGACGGCTTCCCCTGACTTCTGTTTTGCGAACCTGGACATCCTCGAACGTGGGGTAGGCTCCCTCCCACCACCAGGCACAACTCCCAGTCGGGCCTAATTCTTGCTAGACTTCAGGTTCGCTAGACAACGCTCAAGGCTACTGGGAAATTCGCTCAGCTGACGAGCCGCCGCCTTTGGGCTCCAGACAAGGTTCCCGACGCATTAGAACAAGGATCCACACATGGTTCAGGAGCAAAACCGGCTGTACAACCCAGTGCTCACCATGCACTGTTGCACGCAAGAGTGCTTCTCTCATGCTCTTTTAGCTAACCCACGGGAGGAGGGGGCAATGCTCTCTCATCCCTGCGCAGCAAAGAGGAGACACCCCCTAATGAATCCTGCGCTCACCACGCGCTGAGCCCCAAAGTCCAGAGGGGCAGAGCTGGGCCCAGGCAGGCCAGCTCACAGGGTCCTCTAGAAGAGGGGAAGTCCTCCCTGGTGGTTCCTCCTAGCGCCCAGCAGTCCTCCTTTCACAGCTGTAAGCAGGTACTACCTACATGAGGTCACAGCCCCAATATTAATATTAGCCAGGTCTTTGTTCTGCCTTGGCACAGGGCTTGGGAATCCAGTTCCAACCAGTTATGAGGGGCACTCAATATCTTATTTACAGTGCACAACAGTCCCCTTTGATAGAGTAAGTCCTGGCCCCAGACACACCACAGGAGGGCAGAGCCAGCATTGTCCCAGGCAGGCACAGACCTATTCAGGGTCAAGGGCTACTACTCCCACTACTCCAAATGCAGATCACCTACTCAGCCTAGCGCTTACTCTCCCAGCCCCTCTGGAGCCACAGCACTTCCCCAGTCCCGGCCACTCCAGAGCCAGACATGCAATACACATCAGGCAGGCACAAAGAAACATAGCACACAGAAATGCCACATTCTGAAAGTGGCATTTCTAAAATAGAGATAATAAATCTGCGCACACCATTACGCAGCATTTATTACCATTATTCCAACCACACCAAACTTGATCCCGCTGCTCCTCTCAGATCAGGGATTACCACTGACACACTTATCAGGGAATCCCCAATGCATTCCTATGAGAGTACTGCCTCACAAAAGTGAGAAACAAAAATGGCTGTTTGTCACTACCAGGACATGTCACACAATTAAGGTACATGTCCTGCCTTTTACCTACAATGCACCCTGCCCATGGGGCTAGCTAGGGCCTACCTTAGGGGTGACTGATATGTAGTAAAGCGACAGTAAACTGCGAGCACAGGCCCCTCAATGGCAAAGGCCTAAGACAGGTTTGAAAGGCTACTTTGGTGGGTGGCGCAATCAGCGCTGCAAGCTCACCAGTAGCATTTAATTTACTGGCCCTGGGTATACCACTTTACAAGGGACTTACAAGTAAATTAAATATGCCAAACAGGTGTAGACCAAGATTACAATGTTTACCGCAGAGAGCACACACACTTTACACTGAGCAGCAGTGCTAAAGTGCCAAGAGTCCTACAACCACCAACACCAGGTCAGAAAAAAGACTAGGAGGAAGGTAAAAAGTTCAGGGATGACCCTGCAAAAAAGTCCAAGTCCATCAGTAAGCATTATACTTTTTTATCTTTTCGTTTTTGTTCTGCCTCCAGGATGGATTATTTTCTTACTTCTAAAGATTTGTTGATTTCTTCTCCGTTCATTAATTCAAATCCGTTATCAGATCATGCTGCTATTAGTCTACAGGCGACCGTTTCTGATAAACCAGACTTCCCTAACCGCTGGTCCTTAAACAGAAACCTTTTAGCAGACAAGTCCTTTGTTGAACATATGAAGGCCTGGAACAGTTTGTTCTTTGAGGGGAATAAACACTCTTCTTCAATTGTATGAGAGGCATTTAAAGCAACTACGCAGGGAAGATGGTTGCCTTTCTGGATCATTTTTTTTAATTTAGAAATATGAAATGTATTCTGTTGGAGGCCTTTCTTTGGCAGAGTTTAAACTTACGCAGGTAGTTAAATCCCAACATTTCAAGAAAATAGAGGTAGCAAAGAGTGAGCTACAACATTTATTTATTGGTGAGGCAAATCATAAATAGTAGGACATTTGGCCAGCATTTACACGAGGAGGAATAGATCCAGACAAGAAAAGAATGCAATCTATAAACATCGGGATTCTTTACTGGGTACCTTGATGACTTAACCTTATCAAACAGATGGAATATTTCGAGAGCATTTTGCTACCATTTACTCCACAGATCAACAGTCCTGTGATGATAATACACCTGAGTTTCTGGTTGGTATTGACTTCCCAAGGTTGACAAATGAAGCAGCACAAAATATTGCTCATCCGATGTCTTCATCTGAGACCAAGAATGGGGTGAAAGCCCTCCCTAGAATACTGCTTAACGAGGATAATGAGATTTTTATGAAAATTCTCGCTGTCAGGATATCAGAGGTCACACCTTTAGTGAAAGGCTATGATCAGACCGGGTTTATTTCAGTGCACCAATTGTATTATAGCACTCATTACTAAGGGGAAGCGATTGACTGTTTTAATTAGAACAATACTGTGGTGGCAATTGTGTTTATTGACACAGAAAAAGCTTCTGACTACGTAAGCTGGGAGTACTCATTTATGGTGATGGGGGTTACAGGATTTTCAGCACAGCTCTCAAAGTCAATTTAGTCCATTTACGAGGGTTAATCTGCTGCAATACATTTTTAACTCCAAGATTTCTGATCCCTTTCTAATTACTAGGGGCACTAGGATGCCCCCTTTCTCCATTTCTTTTTGCCTTCTTTATGGAACCCCTGGCTTGCCTTCTGCAACAGAATCCTGGTGTAAGAGCTACAATTCCCAGTGGGTCTAAACTTAAGTTGTATGTACATTACTTTGTGTTATATTTTCCCCCAGAGAAGTCGGTGTTTCAAAAGCTGTTGGCCATTTTTTAATACATTTCTAAGCTATTTGGCTTACTGGTAAATAGCAAGGAATAAATAAGGAATACTTACGACCTTATTGAGTGACAATGGGGTGCCATTCCTATTGTATAGAGCTAAACAATATTTTGAAAGAGATGGATTTAGCTATATATCGACTTCGCTTTATAACCCTAAAGGTAATGATGTGACTAATGTGACTGAACGCCTTAATAAATCAACAAAAATATTATCCAATAGCTGTTAAAAAGTAACAGTAATTGTCTAATGATGATATAACTGGATTTTAGTCTTTTGTTATGAGGGGTATGAATCCTCAGATTAAAAACAATCCCGGATGATTTGTTTTTAAGTAGACGTTGATCATTGGTCTTTTGATAAAGTTGGTGAAAAAGTTGATGTAATTTGGAATAAAAGTGGCAGCCTGATTAAAAACATAACACTAAGGGTCTGATTACAAGTTTGGCGGTCCCACCGCAGATGGTGCAACACGCTGTCTGCTGTGGGACCGCCAAACCCATGATGAGACCGCCCGCCAGATTAGGAGTTCATTCCTCATCTGGCGGGAGGTCCTGCAGCAGTCTGACAGTGGCTGTCTGTCAGGCTCATTGAAGAGCCTGACATGCAGACCGCGGCACTCAGAGCGCCGACTGCACCTTCCTGCACGGTGTGGCATACATACCACATTGTGCAGTAATTGGGAGTGCCCCCCGCTTGCATTCCCTGGGACCAGAGGTGGGAGGGGGATCTATTAGGGCTTCCTTAGTTGCTTTACCCCCACCCTTTTCATGGAGGGCTCATTGCCATTAAAAGGGTGGTGGAGAGGCAACTCATAATATGATTGGCGGTGCAGCAGCTGCAATGCCTGCATATTGCTGCCTCAACCTGCACCACCTCCGCCGCACAGGATTCTTTATTCTGGAGGTGCCGGAGGTCTAACTGCTGCAGTCGAAATACTGGGGGCTGTCCCGCAGTTCGCGGTGCCCGGACCGCCACCACAAGTTCAGCGGTCCTATGGACCGCCAAACTCATAATCAGGCCCTAAGCCTGTTGATATTCAGGTGGTTCGATGGCAATGTATAAATAAAAAACTTGTAATGTTCCCAAAGGAGATAGTTTAGTTATATGAACCAATAGAGGTCATGGAAGTTTTGAAAAATGCTGTGCGTTTGAGTGATGGGAAAGTGTGGTACCATACAAGAGTGGCTAAACGTTATGATGAAGGGTGGCAAAATATCCAACAGGAAGCCAATGACATAAGAAACATGTTTAATGACATCATCCTAGTAAATGGTGATTTTTGTGACAGTGCTCAGACGAGCTGTGCAAAAAGTAATAGGGTAGGTATTAATTATACGCTTTAATTTGAATAAGATAGTAGTCCATCTGCTGAAAGTTAATTTCATAGTTCTTATTGAAGCTTTGACAGCTAATGACATTGTGCACTACCAAGTGTTCATTGTATTGCTTGTGAACCAAGTGTTGATATTACTCTTTGTTTACCATCAGAGGAAGGAGTGTGTGCTGTGAAGATGCTTTAGTGCCTGATACTGAAGATGATATCAGGAGCATGAGAAGGTATTTAGAAGACATCCGAGATGGTTAAAGGAATATGTTGTAGTATTGTTTTATAATTATGTAATTTTATTTTGGATCTTGTCGTTGTATTGTGAGGGGAAGTTATATGTAAGCATCTATAGTTGTATTCTTTTTATTTGATTCATTTTATTTTATTCATCAAAAGTATTATTTCTTGTGTGTTTTTTTGTATACTAAAGGGGGGGGGGGGGTGTTGCTGCTTCTTGCTATTGCCAGTAGGATTTCCGAATTCATATTGGCAGTTGCTGAGGATAGTGACTATGAAGTGTATTATGGGCAGTTGTTCTCCTTAAGAAGAAGACTAAAGTTATTGAAATATTTTATTTATGTATGAAATTATTGACTGAGAAAGCCATTTCGATGTCAGATAAATGATTTTAAAAAGGTAGGGTCGGCTGTGATAAAGGCTATGCCTTATCGTTTGGCAATCTTAGACCAGGGTCTGATTAACTTAGCTGGTTGTTGAGACTGAAAAGAAACGTTAGGATTGTGCTTGGAAACAGAAATAGATGAAGGGATTGCAAAGTGGTCAGATCATCCCCTTGGGATGGTGGCGCCAACTACAATATTCGGACTAGAAGTGAAAATGGCTTGTGCGCGCTGGTGATTTAACCTGTTGTGCAAAAACCTAGGGTAGTCAAAGTGGAAATGCCCTACATCGAAGAGAAATGTCACCTACCAACAATTGTGTTTTAATAACAAGAGGATACAAATTCAGTTATGGGGCAAGGGGGCTTAGAAAGGACCCAAGATTGAATGGAGATAGAAAGAATCCCCATAAAACAATTGTAAGGTCCTGCCTTTTTATTAATGCGGTCTTTGCAGTCCTTATTATAACACCGAGAATGGCAAGGGTTAAATCTGGATAATATGATGGTGGCAGGCTAAGCTGGAGTGGGCGCATTGTTTTTCTTCACAATAGAGGCATGTTATGTTTTTTTTCACAACCCAGTTCTACCTTTTGTCCAAGATAAAAAGTATACCATTGATAATGGCTGTTCAGAGTTATGAAACTGGTCTCTAAATATTGAGGTGAAGTGCTCTTTTATGAAAATAGTGGCAAACCTGTAGAAATACTTTCACCTGCTCAAGTCCGAAAAATTAATTTAGAAGTTTAACTTTAAAATGACAAAAAGTCTGTAATATAAAACCATAAATCATGCAGTAAGCTGACCCCATTTGACTTGCTTCTGCAGGCCTGGGATGTTCATATCAGGAATTTCTCTAGTTGGATTGGAGCCATTGGAGGACATAGTTTGAAGGCAGAGGGACGCTACTGGCGCCTCTGACACTTTCTCCAAGCTCACAAGTAATTACAGCAGGGTGCTGTCGATGATAGAGGAAAAACAGAGAGGCGAGAGAGAAATGAGAGAAGAAGAAGGGAGAGGGGCTGGTGTTGAAAATGTTTGCCAGGGTGCTTTTTGTTCCCTGTCCGATCCTGTGTCTATTGCATAGATCTTTGTAACTCTATCGCAGAGCACAGGATGTACTTTGCGCTGTGTAACTCCGGCCATTTTCGAAGAGATGTTATGTTGTTAAACTGCAAGTGTTATGCTCGACCTGTTGAATCGTATGTTGCTTTATAAGGCCTGTAAAGGAGACGCACCAAAGTAGAAATCTTTTTGTTGTTGTCAGAAAACTGGCTTTTAAAAGCTGTGTTTGTCTGTCTCAGTCACAAGTGCTCAGGCTGCCTTTTTTTGAAGAACACTTAAGAAGATCTGTTTTATGGAATGATCGCCCTACTAGCTTTTGTGAAGAGGCAGTGATGCTATTAAGGAAATAAGAAAAAAAATTGTTGTCATGTGCAGGACTTGAACTTCTGGGTATGCTCAATATGACTATAGATGAGCTGCATTTCGCCTGTGCTGCTCTTTCAGCCCTCTTTAATGGTGCTCCTCCGATTCAAACACGATCGAGTATAAAAATACATATTCTTATTAATCTGCCTCAGTGCAGGACGGTATGGTCAACACAAGGATACGGTAGAGAGGAACCTTTGGTCTTGGCTCGCTCATTTCACGGCATCACGTTCCTGCCACAAACTATATGCAGGGCCGGACTGGCTACCGGGCGTTTTGGGATGCTGCCGAGCTGGGGGCTGATTTCGTTGATGGGGACCTGCGTATGCTGAACGAAATTTGTTTTGCCCGGTTGCCAGTCCAGTCCTGACTATATGTTATAAAAAAGGCAGGCGTAGCAGGTACATTTATAAAGAGGCATCTCATGCCTGCTGCGCCAAAAGCTGGCGCCATGTTCTTGAACTTTCTGGTGTATGAAAACAGCCTTTTTCTTCTGCAGAACGTTTTGTTTTTTACTTAGAACGAGAAGTGTGGCCCATGTGACGCTTTTTACCTGGCCACGCAAAAGCTTTGCACAAGCCTGCCTCAACAACATGATGCGAGGCAGAATCTCTTTCCTTCTCAAGTTTACTTTCTTTCTTAAACTTTGTCTCCATTTCTTTCTGCTTCAATTTCTACCTCGTTTATATTATTTTTCTTTCTCAGTCCCTTTCATCTTTCTCTAGTCTGCTCTTATTGATGTATTCTCTCTCTGTTTAGCTCTGTAGCATTCTAACTCTACTTCCTTTTCACTCATGTCTCTGCTTACTCACCATTCAAGCAAGCACACTGAGAATGCAATCCACTGAATTACTTTCAAAGAAATTATACAATTTATGTTAATCTATATTTCATCATAAAATGTTAAAACAAATACAATGGTGGTAATGCAATAGCAGTAAAATTGCTCCTGCTGCCAAGATCATGCAGTCTCAAGGGAAAAAAAGACAAATAGATAAACCCTAGAGAGTCAATTTGCAGTGATGAAATACTTTCTAGTGATGTAAATTGCAAACTGCAGTGTGTTGTTCACCATGTTTTGAGCTACATTTCTATGTAGGCCACCCGCCTTGTCAGTTACATGTATCGTGGACCAAATTATTTAAGGGGTGGTTTCGGTGGCTATTATATATGTGATTATATATGTGAGGATGTGAAAAGCTTCACTCCAAGGCCATAGTACTGCTGGGAACTGGGTGTGAACCAAAAAGGATAAACATCATGCCAATCTCATTTAAATAAGGTTGATTGTTTTGAAAGACAATTTTAATGGTACAGATCCTAAAATCAATTCACAAATATAGATAGTGCTAAATATCGGCATCAGATTATCATAACTACAAAAATACTCTTAATTATAAACATCCATGATTATTATATAGATTTTCAAATTAATATCAAACCCTGAAATATTACTTACTTAAATAATGTGGTACTTAAACCATTTTTGTATACCGTTTTACTTTTTTGCTTCTAAACTGTTCCGACCCAATCGGTCTCAGTATCGTTTCTGACTGAAACGGGTTCTGCATGTCCTAACGACCAATTACCATGCTTCCCAACATCATTCTGTCAGACTCGCATTAACTTCAATAGGAGCCTGTGTTCCCATTGAAAAAAGGGGTGCCTGCCACATTGTGCATTGTTGGAAAGAGGGATCCCTTGAGTACAGCCACTGGTCCCAAATGGACGCCTCTGGGTGAAGAGGGCCCGGCAACGGGCCCCCAAAGACAGATTCCAACAGCCGTTTTGTGTCGGACAGACTGAATCAGAATGGCTGTCAAAATCGGTCATCGCATTTGCTCGCTCGGAAACCGTGTCCATTGAGCTGTACGTTTGGGCTCCGAATGCCTTTCTGAACTGAATCGGACAGCCCGAACGTTTTCCGGAATCGTAATTGGTCGTTTGGAAATGTGTACAATTCGGTTGGAAACAAGCTTCCGAATCGGATTCGCCGAATCTGAATCCCGTTCGGAGCGTTTCAGAACAATATCGTAATCAGCCCCTTAGATTGTTAGTAATATTTTCAAATGTAATATAAAAAATTAAACGTTAAAATGTTAATTTTTTGTGTTTAACTGTCTTTTACACAATATATATTTTTGTTGTTTTTATTTTTAATGGATTCATTAATATTTGTAAAACATTTTTAATTATTGTTTTTTTTATTTTGGTCCTTTAATGTATTTGTGAGTTTTATTGGGTCACAGGGTGTGTAGTGTTTTAAAATGGAAAATGTCTAAATAAATATTTTTAATAAAGTATTATAGAAAATGTAATACATATTAATAGTACATTTGGTGATTTTTCAACCGTACATTTTTAAATTACTATATAGTGTAATTATCTAAATTAAATGTACTTTTTCAAGTAATTATATTCATTAAAAGGAATTATTAAAGTAATATTAAAATGTAAATAAATATTAGAAAAATAGTTTTAATGTATCTATACTCAAAATGATGATCATAATAATGGTAACATTTCATGAATTATTACTTACATTGGTTATATTTTCAAATTACTTTGCATTTTTGAAAGCCTGTATGATTTATTTCAAAATCTGTAAATTCAATCAATCAATCAAGCAGGGTTTTGTGAGCGCGCTACTCACCCATGAGTATCTCAAGGTGCTGGCGGGGAGGGGTTGAGAAGCTTCTTTGGGGTCATTCGAAAAGCCAGGTGTAGAGGCCTTTCTGAACTGGTGCAGTGTCTGGCTTTGTAGGAGTTGAAGATGGAATTCGTCCCTGGTTTTGGATGCAAGGTAGGAGAAGGATGTTCCAACTGCTCGGGTCCTGTAGACACAAGGGAGGGTAGCTTAGGTGAGATCAGCTTATCAGAAGTTTCGCTTGTGGGCGTGGAAGGAAATTCAGTCATTGAGGTATTGGGGTCCAGTGCTGTGGAGGGCTTTGTAGGCGTGTGTGAGTAGTTTGATGGTTATTTGTCTTTCGACTGGGAGTCAGTGGAGGTCACAGAGGTGTTGGGTGATGTGGTTGTGTCGTGGGATATCAATGATAAGTCTGGTTGCGACATTCTTGATGGTCTGTAGTTTGAAGAGGAGTTATTTGTTGATTCCGGCATAGAGGGTGTTGCAATAGTCCAGTCTGCTGGTGATGAGTGCATGGGGACCATTTTCCTGGAATCAGGGGGGATCCACTTGAAAGTCTTATGAAGTATGCAGAGGGTGTGGAAAAATGCAGAGAATGCTGCGTTGATCTGGTGATTTATGGTGAGTGAAAAGGCAAGTATGATACAGAGGTTGCCTGCATGGTCTGTTGGGGTGGGAGGGGTTTCGAGGACAGGAGGCCACCAGGTGCTGTCCCATGTGGAAGAAGTGGAGCCAAGCATGAGGACTTCCGTTTTCTGTGAGTTTAGCTTCAAGAAACTGTTGCTTATCCAGGGCACGACGGCTTTTATCCCTTCTTGGAAGTTGCGCCTGGTGATGTGTGGTTACTTGGTAAGGGAGAGGATGAGCTGGGTGTCATTGGTGTAGCAGATGATGTTGCGCCCATGGATTCTGACAATGGTTGCATGGGGGTCCATGTAAACATTGAAGAGTGTGAGACTGAGGTAGGACCCTTGGGGTACTCTGGATATGATCTCTGTCAGTTCTCATAGTAAGGACAGGAGTCTTCTTCTCTGTGTTCTGATTGAGAGAAAAGATTGTATCCAGTCTAAGGCTTATCCTTGAACACTGGTGTCTTGGAGCCTGGTGGCTAGTGTGCAGTGCAAGACAGTGTCAAAGGCTGCTGATAGGCCCAGGAGGATGAGGGCTGCCGTATGGCCTTGGTCGAGGAAGGCACAGATGTTGTCGGTGGTGACGAGGAGGGCAGTCCCAGTGTTGTGGTTGCTGTAGAATCCATATTGAGAGTTGTCTAGGATGTTGTTGGTTTCTATGAAGTGTGCTAGCTGGGTGTTTACAGCCTTTTCGAAGACTTTGGCAGCAAATGGAAGCAGTGAGATGTGCTTGAAGTTCTTGAGGTCCGTGGTGTCTGTGGAGGGCTTCTTTAGGAAGGGGTTGACTTTGGCACGCTTCAAGTTGTCTGGGAATGTGGCAGTCTCGAGGAATCAGATGATAGTTCGGTGTAGCTCAGGTGCGATGGCAGTGGCGGCCCTGTGAATGATGTGTGGTGGGAAGGGGTCAGAAGGTGCTCCAGAGTGGATGCTTTTCATTGTCTTTAAGGTGTTTTCTGTGGTGAGAGGAGTTCAGGTACGAAGGGTCTGTTGGATGGTGTCGTTGGGGGTGGGTGTAGAGGTGGTGCCGTGGTTTTGGTTGTCGAAGTTGTCGCAGATCATCTTGATCTTGAGATGAAAGAAGGAGCTGAGTTTGTTGCAGAGGTCCTGGGAGGGAGGGGCATCAGCTGTTTCACTGTTGGGTTTGGCAAATTCCTGTATGGTGGCGAAGAGTTCCTTGAAGTTGTGGGCATTGGAGAGGATTCTGTCTTGGATGAAGTTTTTCTTCATTGCTTTGTTTAGTTGGTGGTGTGCTGTGATGGCTGTTTTGTAGGCAGAGCATGCTTCCGGAGTTTTGCTGTATCTCTACGTCTTCTCCAGTCGCCAGTTTGGATTCTCGGTTCTCGGCTTGGTGCAGTTAGTGATCCATTGATGGAGCTTATTTGCCTCTTTATTGGCGTCAGTCGTAGTTGGGGGTGGAGTGTAGATGAGGGCGGTGGGGAGGTGTTCTTCGGAGACTTTGTTTCAGCTTCTACGTAAGAGGCTGAACGTGTGCTTGTGTGCACGGGGTTTCCTAAAGGAGAAGTGGATGCAGTGGTGGTCTTCCCAGAGCAATTCCGTGGAGTGGCTGTAGCAAATGCTGTTTCCTCCGGCGAAGATGGGGTCGAGTGTGTGTCCTGCTGTGTGAGTGGGGGTGGAGACAAGTTGCTTCAGTCTTATGTTGGTGAGGTTCCCCAGGAAGGCGATGGTGTTGGGATCGCTGTGGTTGTCCAGGTGGAAATTCAGGTCTACAAGTAGAGATGATGGCGTGGGGTGCAATGTGGTTGGCGATGGCGTTGGTGAGGGGGGTGCGGGGTCCAGGAGGTCTGTAGGTGAGTGTTCCGCTGAGCATAGTTTTGGGGTTATTCTGGATCTGGAAGTGTATGTGTTCATTGGGGGTGTGAAGCATCATCCGAGTTGGTGCTTGTCAGTCAGAGGGTGCTTTTGTGGACGATGGTGAGTGCTGGGGTCGTAGCGCCAGGGGGTCTGGGGACCTGGGTCCCTGGCATTGGTCGCGGTCAGGTCACAGACGGGTGCAGAAGGGCTTGCATTTGGCGCGCCCGCTGCACAATCGTCATTAAGTAGGGGGAGGGCAATCAGCTGGGAGGCAGGAGGCGGAGCGACACGCTGGTAGGAGCGGCCACGGGGAAGAGACGGCAGGGAGTGCGAGGGAACAGGAGGCAAGAAAGAGAGAGAGAAGCAGGGAGCAAGGAAAAAATGAGAGAACAGAGAAAAAAGGCAAAGAGGCAAAGAAAGAAAGGCAAACAGGAAAAAAGAGGACACAAGGAAAAAGGAAAAAACAGAGGACAAAAGGCAAAGAGGAAAGGAAAGAAAGGCAAACAGGAAAAAAGAGAACACAAACAGCTCTTCAACTAGACCACCAGGGATGAGGCGCAGGCAGGTGCCTGCGGGTGGAGAAGGGCCTCACACACCTACCTGGAAGGGGCTCAAGGGCAGAGCCCTAATTGTGGAGCTGCGCTGGGGAGAGCAGTGACTCTGACCAGGAGGACTGACCAGGAGATCATGATCAAAATATTTTTATAAAAATATTTTGGACATAGAAGTTGTTGTTGTAGTGTTGTAAAATATATGCCCTTAGCCTAATGTTAGTTGAACTGCACTTACAATTTAAAAATGCACCCCCACTAACTACATGCTTATACCCCAATGTTAGTTGGACTGAAATTTGAACAGTACATTACGCCAACCCCCCTCCCCCTAACAATATGTGAATGCTCTCCATGCTAGTTGCTAAACAGAACAAAATGGCTAGTCAGGTTTGTTTTGTAATGAATTAATACACACACACAGCCAATTTGTGCTGCGTGTACCAGGCGTTTTATATTACAGAAAAATGTATTTTCATTTATAATTAAGTTTCATTAATTCATCCATATGTCTTCAAAGGAAACTTCTGTCAAAACAGTCGAATCAATAACATACAATTGTGTGCGCGATATATACAAATGTACAGGGGTTCACAGTGCATACTCAAAATTCATAACACCAAAATACAACTTTTTACATAATTATTACATTCAAAACAAATTGCAACATGAAAGACATTTCAACAAGAAAAACTGATACACAAAAAGAACCAGTCCTTTCACTCAAATACCAATGGACAGGCGGAATTAAGGATGGAATGGGACTGCCTGCCTATCTCACAAAACCTGTGATGAATTATTTGAAGGATTGCCAGCGGGTTCCCACCACCGTGGAATTAATTATTCCTAGCTGCACCCTTCTTTCTTGTCACAGGCTGGGGGTCAACGCGTTTCGAACCGTAGTGATTAAAGGTTCTCCTCAGGACGGGGACCGGGTATGATCCTAACTGCAAAGGAATTAAGGGTGGGTGTCAAACTCATAGTGCAACAATGTATGTAAGTGCACTCTCTAACTGAAAAAGAAAAGATGATTGCAATTTACCTGCACAGCGCGCACAAGGGCTGCGGGAGTAGAGATCAACTGCACATCGAATGATTTCGTCTGGAAAAATAAGTGAGGTGGCAGTCAAGACTATTGGGTTCCAAAGGTCACCAAAAATACATAGACCCAGGTTGCAAAGAAACAGTCCCATGTCATACCTGTACTTAATTGTAGACGTGGGGTGATAAGCAATCATGTGTCGAGGCGCCCGCGGAGCGGTGCACAGTCGATCAGTGGAGCGGCTCGCCTTCTCTCATTTGCTAAAATAAAGAGAAGCAGACTGTGCTGTAGTGCACGGTGTCCCAACAATAGTACATGTTCAGGACGACAGAGTGTTACATGGATTGTTTTGTCATGTCCTACCTGCGCGTGAAGGCAGATACTAGTAGACGGCGGCACCTGGGAAGAATTCCGGGATATTGCAGAGGGCGGGACTCTTCTGCACAAACACCGCTGCAAAAAGCGTAAAGCATTTAGCAGGCATACAGGGCCACGGTCGTTGTTTTTCAGGAGGAGGACTCGGTTTCAAACAAGGGGAAAGTGAACTTACTCGAGCGAAACCTGGATTCAATCCATTCCGCAGCCACGAACATCGAGCGTGTAGCAGCGCGGGCCGGCTCCGAATTGTTTTACAGGAAGACCGGTAGGGGCCATGGAGAGCGACGATGGACACATGGCCGGCGCTAGGGTTGCTGGTACTTGTGGTTCCGCGAATTAGAGCAGAGAATGTATTGATGACAATACATATAAATCCTGCCGCCCAAGTGTATATTATTATTAATGCCAGGTGAATGGCAGGTGGCACAACCGTCAAGCCCCGAGATGTAAGGATGTCTCAGGTTATCGGGAATGAAACTGGCCCGCCACCACCCATATTTAATCCAAACGAACAAAAGCTTACTCTGTGAAAGTAAGAACAAGGAAAAAAATTTCTGTGAGAATGATGACAAATCAACTAGAAGGGGATTTGCAAACAGTATCAGTATCAGTATAAGCAGCACGGACCCATAACAGCTCAGCGCCGTAGTCAGCACACAAACAGTGCAGATGGAAACAGGGGGGTTTACAAATTCCCAAGTTCAGACAGTTCATTGAGGCCAGACTTAGATGTATCAAATTTGAGGATGAGGTACGCCTCTTTCTGTGAAAGCCGTACGTCTGGGTCCCCGCTACCACCTCTGATAACAGCAAGCACAGTCCTCCTCCTGAAAAACAACGACCTTGGCCCTGTATGCTTGATAAATGCTTTACGCTTTTTGCAGCGGTGTTTGTGCAGAAGAGTCCCGCCCTCTGCAATATCCCGGAATTCTTCCCAGGTGCCGCCGTCTACTAGTATCTGCCTTCACGCGCAGGTAGGACATGACAAAACAATCCATGTAACACTCTGTCGTCCTGAACGTGTACTATTGTTGGGACACCGTGCACTACAGCTCAGTCTGCTTCTCTTTATTTTAGCAAATGAGAGAAGGCGAGCCGCTCCACTGATCGACCGTGCACCGCTCCGCGGGCGCCTCGACACATGATTGCTTATCACCCCACATCTACAATTAAGTACAGGTATGACATGGGACTGTTTCTTTGCAACCTGGGTCTATGTATTTTTGGTGACCTTTGGAACCCAATAGTCTTGACTGCCACCTCACTTATTTTTCCAGACGAAATCATTCGATGTGCAGTTGATCTCCACTCCCGCAGCCCTTGTGCGCGCTGTGCAGGTAAATTGCAATCATCTTTTCTTTTTCAGTTAGAGAGTGCACTTACATACATTGTTGCACTATGAGTTTGACACCCACCCTTAATTCCTTTGCAGTGAGGATCATACCCAGTCCCCGTCCTGAGGAGAACCTTTAATCACTATGGTTTGAAACGCGTTGACCCACAGCCTGTGACAAGAAAGAAGGGTGCAGCTAGGAATAATTAATTCCACTGTGGTGGGAACCCTCTGGCAATCCTTCAAATAATTCATCACAGGTTTTGTGAGATAGGCAGGCAGTCCCATTCCATCCTTATTTCCGCCTGTCCATTGGTATTTGAGTAAAAGGACTGGTTCTTTTTGTGTATCAGTTTTTCTTGTTGAAATGTCTTTCATGTTGCAATTTGTTTTGAATGTAATAATTATGTAAAAAGTTGTATTTTGGTGTTATGAATTTTGAGTATCCACTGTGAACCCCTGTACATTTGTATATATCGCGCACACAATTGTATGTTATTGATTCGACTGTTTTCACAGAAGTTTCCTTTGAAGACATATGGATGAATTAATGAAACTTAATTATAAATGAAAATAAAATTTTCTGTAATATAAAACGCCTGGTACACGCAGCACAAATTGGCTGTGTGTGTGTGTATTAATTCATTACAAAACAAACCTGACTAGCCATTTTGTTCTGTTTAGCAATTGTTGAGGTCCAGGCTAGTCAGTGGTAGGACCCAATACCTTCCTTTGTGCACTCCATGCTAGTTGGCCATGAATTAGAATTGTAAATGTAGGCACTTGTTCTATTAGTTTGATTGTAGTAGGAATAACAAATCTGATTCCAATAAATATGTGAACTTCCTCAATGTTACATGGATGAAGTTTGAAAAATAAATGTACCTACCCAAAATATATGAACTTCCTCTATTGTTAGATCTTTTGAAGTTGAATAGTGAATATAATCCCCCTAACTATATGCAGTTATGCCAACTGCAGTTAGAAGAATTAGTACAGTACACATGACCCCTAAACACATGCCCTTCCTCAATATTAGTTGGACTGGGGTAAGAACAGCAAATCTAACTCCCAAAAGATTTCGACTTTACCCAGTGTTAGATGGACTGGAGTTGAAAAGTAAATCTGAACCCTTTAAATTTAAGCACTTTCTACAATGTTAGTTGGGTAGCAGTTAAAATAGTATAACTGCTTCTGGCCACTACAAATAGATGCACTTTCCTTAGTTTCAGCTAGACTGCAGTTAGAATAGTAAATCTGACTGCCACTCCTATCTATGTATATATGCACACACACACACACACACGCACGCATGCAAACATGCACGCACACACAAACACACACTTTCAACAATGTTAGTTTGGATTGGAGTTATCAAAGTAATTATGACCCCTTAAATATTTGCTCTTGCCACGTTGTTTGTTGCAATTAATTTACAATAGCAAATTTGATCCCCCGCAGAGATGCATTTTGCCCAGTGTCAGTTTGAATAGAGTTGGATTAGTAAATACATAATCTTTAAATGTATGCACTTTCCCCAATGTTTGTCGGACTGCAGTTAGATTAGTACATGTATCTTCCACAACTAAAGCTTATTTTTTTTATATACGATTCTATCATTTTAGTGAATGATTAAGTATTACATATTGTTGCACTTCAGTTTTTTGTGTTATTCTCTGATAATTTACAAGTGGTTATTTCCATTATATTTTATTGATTGTTTTGTAAAATATTTTTGTAAACATTTAGTTATATTTTGTTACTTTCGCATATGTGTTTATATATCTATGTTAATTTATTAAAAATTAATTGTTTCAAAAAGTTCAACATTTTTGTAGATGTCTAAGAAGCACTTTTTTATATATAAATTAAACAAAAATAATTTTTTAAAGGTATTTCATTCTTTTTATTTGGAGATAAGTACATTTATCTGTTTTAAAGTTTAATATTGTTAACATAAAAATATAGCATTTTTTGTTACTTTTAAGAATAATGAAACAATTATTTTACCTATGTAAAATATGTTTTAAAATATTATTGTAAATATAAAAATATTTTAAGTTATGTTATAGATGTTCATAACATTATTATAGTTTTCAATATTTCTGTAATTTCTAACATTAACTTTCAAATTCAATATTATTTCAATATAACATTTTTACAACAGATTTGTTTAACTTTAGACATTTTTATGAAATTATTTTGTAGTCCATACTTGGGTTATCATAATAAGAAATATAGAGAGTTTATGATATTTTGTTTATGTTTCAAGACATTTTAGAAGTCGACATCCAGGATTACAACCAATTTTAATGTCTATGGTGTTTTCCAATGCCAAACAAGTACCATAAAACCTGAGCAATCAGTATGTTTCTTTGGTTCAAAAATCAAATATTTCAAAATAATGGAAACTAAATTCATCACAAAGGACACTGAAGACACATTCATCACATTATTAAGAATAATTTGTTCTGTACCTGTGTTATGATAATACGAATTTTCTTCACAATACTGTATCAATGTGCAATCAGTTGCAAGACCATAAATATGCCTTGTGTTCATCTCACACTAGACACACCAGTTGAATCATCAGCTAAATGTTTTTAGGGCACTACTTTTTACCAATATTCAGACAATGATGAAGGCATATGTGTTGCTTTTCAAACTACACAATGGTTACCAGACCAGTTACGCCACATAAAAAGAAAGTGGGTCATCCGCACTCCTCCTGTATCTGATGAACTGACTCATATGGTATCATCTTTCCAGACATTCAAAAACCATGTACTTTTGACTTTGTTCTACATGTTAACTCTCTAGTAACCTAGCTGACCGGTAGAAGGTTCTCCTGCATTACATATGCAGGTGCAATGCCTGACTGCAATATTGCAAATGGCAGGTGACATTTCAAGAATTTAAGAAGAGTCATTTTGAATCTTCCTGTGATGTCAATATGCACCAGTGCACTAGTGCATCTGCTTTAAGAGCTGAAACAGACTTAGATAAGACCCAGTAGCATGCAAGCTAGCCTCTTCTTCTGGCAGTATTGCAGTCCTATCAAGTTAAAATTGCAGCACCTAGGAGGCTAGCTTGACCTACCACAATCTGTGAATTTGCTTCATATATTTCCAACTTTTTGTCTCTTATGCGATGTTTTTGCAATAAACTTCAATGGAACACCCACCAATTATTTTTGATGTATCTTAACCTTTGTCTACCTTGCCTGATTAATATCCTCCATTCCCGCCTTCATTAGCAGAACCTAGAGATAATACTTTCCAACATTGTCTGTGGCTTAAATAGTGTTCCACCGGAATCCCCTTGTGTACTCCTGCATACTATGCAAGAAACGGCTACCAGCTGTTTCTAGCACTGTAAACAACTCTGATGTTCATATTTCAAAACAAAACCCCACGCAGTTTGGTGGCTAGTGGGCTTTAGTAGGTCATTAAGGATATAAGAGAGCAGCTTCTACTGACATCTCCTAATGAAGCCCTAAAAAATATTAAAGTACACATGCTTGGTGCTCACCCTCTGTATACTGCTATAGGCGTACCAGCCCATAGATCATACATGCATACATATCACATACAGATAGGGGTTTTGAGTAAGCCCTTTTTATTCACAGGTCTGTCAAACACGTTCACATTGTATTTCTGCCCAGTTTTATCACTAGACAATGGGTCACGCCCCTTCAGCCGCTGGATGTCTTGCATTGTGAGTGATGACATTTTGCCTGTTCACCTGTGAGCATTTGCCTAACAAGAAGCGCACTCCAAAGTCAAGGCTGCTTGCCTATAGCTCACCATGCCAATGTTTTTTCTTTCCATTAAGTGTCCCTTTTTTGCAGCGTTTGAATGTTTCAACCATGTCTTCAAGTTCAGTGATTTAAAGCAATTAGTACATTTTCTTTGAGCCTATAAGAATGACAATTGATTGCGATGCTTGAACAAACTGAAAAGCGTTTCTAGATCTGTTTCCAGTACACCCACCTGCTAATAAGTGTACCATAGTGTTCTATCAAAATTATACGCTATGGGCATTTTTTAAAAATAACGATTGCAAGCATAAGTCCTCCATATTTAGACAACCGGATTTTTTACTACTTTTTATTGGTGCGTATCTGCAATAAAATGCAAAAAAATACTACTGTACCAGCTTGCCAAAGCTAGTTCTAATGTATTTTCCAGTGCTTGTTCTTACTTGCAATCCTCTAACGACCCGGATAACTGTCATGTAAAGTGCAGCATGTGCACTGTTCCACTTCTTCATTTCACATGCCACTACGATTATTTACTTGCCAGTTAGAGCATATTTTTTATGCACCGACGCATCCCTATTCAAAGGCACTGTTCAGGTAAGAGCCACGGATTTATAGTTCTCCCTTGCCTCCACCATGTTTTTCCCCAATAGACAATGCATATTCAAGATGTCGTGCGCAGAAACTAGACATTGCCATGGCTCGTTTCTGTGCTTCATTTTTCTATGCAGCAAAGGTTGTTAGGATCCATAGATACAGTAAGTCACTCAACATTCACAGCCGTCCTCATCAAACCCAGTTGCCTAAATTGCACAAAAATGTTTTCCTCATTCGAACAAGGCAATGAAAAATATATGAGCTCTACCTTTTCTCCCTTGTGCCCCATCGGACCTTGAAGACCCGGCGTACCTTGCAAGCCCTGTGCAAAGAGAGAAAGAATACAAATGCAGAGGGTTATAAACAGAGCAGTTTACAGCTTGAATTATTAGCACTATGTAAGTCAGAAAAAAAGATTTAGATGTGTGGTACCCTCCAGCCTCCATTCCACAGTTAGCAGTAAGTGAAAAGATGGAGATAAACTGGCACTAAAATGATAAGCAACATCTGTGCCATGGTGGGTGCAGAGTCATTAAATCAGGGAATGTTCTAAATACTGCAGATCTGTGCAACTTCACTTCCTGCAAAAATTACACTCATTTACCATCTGGAACGAGCATCATTTGGAGCTCGATGAGCATTTAAGTGCCCACTTTGGAATACATGTATGCATGCTGTAAATACTACTGATTTGGCTGTGATTTGGCCTTTATTTAGCGTGCCAAAACATGGAGTTAAATCAGTAAAGAAATGTGTTGGTTCGTGTTGAGAAAGAGTCAAAGTCTGCAGTGTTCATTAACTGACAACCATTTTCAGAACCTCTGTTTCTACACGCATAGCATGACTGTCATTGTATTTTACATTTTACATGTCTGTGAGGGAGCTTGGCTGGCCCACTTATATTCTATGGTGACATAATAACTTCCACAGCGCAATTTACATGTGGAATGGATTTGCTTGTATTCCTTCGTCCACAAATACAAATACAATGTTGATAAGTGGACCTGTAAGAAAGAATAACTGTCCACAGTGAACACCAAAACCTTTTGCTACATAGATTCTCTGCCTTGCTGAGGTGTGAGGCCCACTAAAAAAGCCCTCAGGCCTCATACTTTCACTTCAAAAGTGCATTCTCTCCATTTGGTGCTGTCTCTTTTAACATGGAAGCAGTCAGACCCTTTGAAGTGCCCTGAGGTATTCACTGAAATGTGTGAAATTGTGCTAAGCAGTGCACTGTAAATTGGCTATTTGTGTAGAAGATCAACACTAGCTGGTGAAATGTACAGCTGTACTATGAGCCTGGAACTATTTGGCCCTTCTCTCCATTTTGTTAAAATTTCTCATGGTTACTTGTCCACATTGACTGGCATTGCCAACAAAATATCCATGAGACTTTAAAAGATCATAGCTAACCCTCTAGTAAATAATAAAAAACATTTGTATTGTCTTCCAGTTTGTAATAAATATAGATGTGATATTTACAACAGTATAGAACTGGGCTAAAACACCCACATCTGGAAAAAGAATGTGATTTTGACTTTAGAAGAAAAGTTGGGAGATGTCAACGTTTTGTACTTATGGCCATCCGTTAAGACATTTAGGATAACATATACAACCGGGACTAGAGAAAAAACTGACAGCTGGAAAAAGATGCATTTTTCTGGGAACCAATTTTCTTCCTGTGCCAATAGAATTGCATCAACTGGATGTAGTTTAAGTGAGGAGACGTCTGAGCTCTGCCACGCCGTGTCAACAAGGCATGACATCAGCAAACTGTAGTTGGTTGTTCTTCCCCTCTTTATCACCTGTAGTGTGTTGTGAGTTAGAGATGATGGGACCCTTTTGTTTTCTGACAGACTCCGTAGACCAATGACGTAAGTGCTTGGGTGTGGTTGATAGAATTCATGATGTAGGATGTTCAGTTAATGGTTACACACAGAGGAATAAATACATGTAATACCAAGCTCCATGAGTGGCATGATCATTTACATGCTATGGGATAGGAGAAGAACCAACAGTGCTCTCCCAGAGGGTTGGCTGTGGTTCAGCAAACTGCTTTTGCATGCCACAAGCGCTTCAGTCAAAGTGAAGATCGAAAGTTAGCGTATGTGAAGTCAAAGCCGCACTCCAGTCAGTATAAAGCATTTGAAGAAGACAAAGGTCTTGCAGAACAATTTGTGTATCATCGGCCATGAACCTGCTGGTGAGGCCGTGGAAGTGGGACTGTGCCACAAGGCAAATGCAGCCAAAAGTCATACAGAATGATAACACTAAAGGCAGCCAGGTACAAAGAAGCGCTAAAGACAGTGATATCTAGGTGCAAGGAAGCACCAATGGCAGTGGAAACCAGGTACAATGCAGAAGATTGGAAATGGTGGCAAACACATGCAAGAGACAAAACAAGTACATGCAGTAAAAGAGAAAGAAGACACTGGACATCCAGGGAGTGGGCCAGATGACCTAGTTCAAATACTGAGTCACTACTTCAATAAGGAATGGAATCAGGTGTCCATCAAGCGCTGTCTGAACAGTGCATATCATCAACGTCTGTAAGTTCCATAACTGGTTATTACGCTGCCGTTTTCCTGAAACCATCTCTTCCATTTGATACCGCCAGGAGGCAGAATATTGGCACCAGGTAGATTGCCTCGATCAGAACTTGTGAAAATGTCATTGATGGATTGAAAGAAGAAGCAGATAACAAAAATCAAATACTTCAAGAATCGTGCAGGAGAAGGAGTAAAGGAAGTAATAAAAAAAAACACACGCTGATGAAGTCTCATACAGTCAAATCAAAGAGAATATAAATATTAATTTCAATCCAATGCTGAATGTTGATTACAAAAGATACATTATCAACCAAGAAATGCAGAAAGCTGAGAAAAATGCTCAGTCTGGAGCGAGGGTTCATGGCTGCAAGAGCCAAAGAACATGCAGACCGACAAGTTGCTGACATGGAGGCCAGAGGAGCCAAGGGTGAGTCAGCACTGAACATGAAAAGTAAGCAGAGACACAAGGTTGAGGGCCACAAAGTGATGTCTCCATAGAAAAAGAAACTGCTTCAAATACTGATTTTTTTATTTTTTTTTCCACTTGAAGGTAAATGTCCCATCATTGGACAAGTAAGCAAGGCTGTGGGAAAGAGAACCATTTCATAACGGTTTGCATAGAAAAGGAAAACCAAAGTGAGTCATGACGAGAAAATAAAATGGACGCCCGAACATTCCAGAAGCGAAGTTTGACTCACGATTACAAGGCCAAGCGGCCACACCTGAGGCAAATGGAAACTAAACAAAGTCGATCGTCTAAATCTTTGTCCAAACATTCTTCCGTATCTTTGTCAAGCAACAGTGAAGAACATGGATATACGATATTGATGTCAATTAAAGAGAAATGTGCATATGTCGGATTGGCCACATGCAAGGAAGAATGCAAATCGAAGAAAGATCAACAAGTTAAGTCACTTAATTAGTGTAGACATTGTTCTAAAATCACAGGTGAACAGTTGTTCCATACCTTTTATCATAGACAGTGGTGAGTCAATAAACATTGTGTCAGAGGAGAAGTACAATAAACTGTCTCTAGTGCCCCATCTCACACCATTGAAAGCTAAAGTGTATATATAGGCTGCATCGATGCCATTAAAAAGGCAAGGTTCATTTGTAGCAACCATGAAGCACAAAAAGACAAAAGTACAAGCACCAATTCAAGTGCTTCAAGGTACTTCGTCAAGAGCCTGTTGCTGAAATGGGACTGATCTGTAAATTACAACATAAATACTCATCACCAATTAGTGAGTCAGTTTCCATTGTTGTTTCATGGATTAGGAAATATTAAAACAATGAAAGTGCAACTGCATATTAATGAGGACATTGGTCCTATTGCTCAGCAACATTGTCGAATTGCATATCATTTACAGGAAGCTGTTGAAAAAGAACTTGAGACATACTAAAGCACGATATCATTGAGCGACCCATTGGTCTGACACCATGGATTTTGCCCATAGTGGTAGCACCTAAAAAGGAAAGTGAACGAGGTGTACTCATCTGTGTTGATATGCGTCAAGATAAAAAAGGCAATTGAAAGAGAGTGACATCCTGGTCCACACATTGTCAATATGATCACATAGCTGAAAGTTGCCAAAGTCTTCTCTTGCCTTGATTTGAACAAAAAATATCATCAATTGGAACTAGAAGAAAATTACAGGTACATTTATACCTTTTCTACCCGTATTGGGTTGTTCAGATATATGAGATTAAGTTACGGCGAGTCATCAGCTGTAGAACTTTTTCAAGATGCCATTTAACGCACAATAAGGCCTGTCATGCATACTTTCAATTACAGTGATGATATATTGGTCTTTGGGTCCACACGAAAGTAACACGTAAAGCTCTTCCACAAGGGTGCTGTTTACTTACTGATGCAGGTCTCACATTGATTGCAGAAAAGTGTGAGTTCCACAAAAGAAAAATTACATTATTTGGCCATATTTCCTCTGATGGGGGAATGACTCCAGATCCGGCTAAGGTACAGGCTTTGTCAGCCACCTATCCTACACACGATGTTACCATATTATTATTATTATTATTATTGTTATTTCTAAAGCGCACTGTCACCTTGCAGGCATCCTGGCGCTAAACTAGGCTCATGGGCAAAAGACAAGTGTCAGGCAGAGCAAAGACCACATGTCAAGTTACTCAGGGAACAACCAGGTTTTAATCTTTCTCCTGAATGGAAGAAGCTCCGTGGTTTGTCTTATATCGAGTGGGAGCAGATTCCACAGTTTGGCAGCTGTCACTTCAAAGGATCTGCCTCCTGCTCTAACCTTTTTAAACCTGGGTAATTTCACCAGCCTGGCCAGTGACGACCGCAGGTGCCTGGCTGGAGTGTACCAATTAAATTTAGATTGCATGGAGGCGGGGCCCATTCCATGAAGAGCCCTGAACACCAGACAGAGGGCTTTAAATTGTATCCGCTGTCGCACAGGTAACCAGTGCAGTTTGGCAAGGGCAGCCGCACCATGTGCTCTTCTGGGAAGCCCCAAAGCCAGTCTGGCAGCTGCAGACTGCACCCTCTGGAGCCTGTCCAAAAGAAACTCAGGGGAACCCAATAGTAGAGCATTGCAGTAATCCAATCTACTGAGGATTGTGCACCTTGCCACTTGAGCACGAGCATAGAATGGTAGGAGTGGCAAGATTTTCCTCAGAGATCGGAGAATAGCAAAACAGCAAGCGGTCATTTTGTTGACATACGTCTCCATACTTAGTTTATGATTAGTTTATTATACTCTTTTATGGGCATGGACAGCTACTGTTCTAGGTACATCAGTGATTTTGCCACATAAGTGCTCCATTAAGGGAGTTAACAAAACAAAATGCTTAATTTCAATTGCCCCATGAATGTGAACAAAGCTTCAAGAAAATCAACCGTACAATTGAGAATGCCTCTGAAAATGTCATACTTTGATCCAAAGCTATATAAAGAAATTGTTGTGGATGCAAGCCCGGTAGGGTTGAGTGAACTCCTTGACCAGCACAACGTACATACAAATACACAAAGGCATATTGTAGCGTATACTAGCAGATGTTTGTCACAAGCTGAATGTCCCTTTACAACCTGAAAAAAATTGCTGTGGTGTGGGCTTCTGAACATTTCCAAGAGTTTCTATACGGAAAGCATTTCATTTTTGTCACAGATCATCAAACATTGCTTACCATCTTTGGCAATCCTAAAGCCAAGATGTGCCCTCACATTGAGAGGTGTGGGATCGACTGCGGGAATATGACTACATTATTGTGCACCAACCATGGAAAGATCAAAACCCTGCTGAATACTGTTCCCAAATGGCATTACATTGTCACTTCCAAAACGGCTGAAGTCTACACTAATTTCATCGTAAAGTCCAGTACTACATCAGTGGAACAAGTCATTGCTGCCACGAGTGCAGACAGTGAATTGAGAATACACAAATACATTACTGTATATAAATCTTGGAAGCAATGCACTCAACTTCTTACAAATGACAGTGAATATCGGAAATCAACAATTTGAAAGATGAGCTTTCCATTACCCAAGAAGATTCTTCGGAGGTTTGAGAATTGTCATACCGGAGAGTCTGAGACAGCAAGTCATTGAAGTGGCACATGAGAGGCATCGTGGAATTGTCGCCACTAAGTGAGCTCTCCGAGTTTGGTATCCTAATTTAGATGATAGAGCTGAAAGGGAATTAAAGGCCTATCATTTGTGAAACTGTTTATCTCCCAAGAGAAGCCAGAATTCCATTGAACATGACTGATCTTCCAAAGCATGTGTGGGAGACAATCATTTTTGACTTCTTTGGACCCCTTGACACCACCATCTAATGGTAGTCATTAATGAGTATTGTTCTTTTCCCTTGGTAGATGACCTCTCGCCGATCACTCAGGAAAAAGTAATCGAGGGGCTAGATGGTATTTTGTCCACAAGAGTCATTCTTCAATACTGAAGTCCAACAAAAGCCCACCTTTCAACAGTCGAGAATTCAAAGATTTTATTACTCATCTGAACGTCAAGCATCAGAAAAGCACACTTTTTTGGCCAGAAGCAAACTGCATTGTTATGCATTTTAGGAGAACCCTAAAAAAGAAGGGTCAGTATGCTGCACTGGAAAAGCTTGAACTCACATCCGCTCTTCATTCTGATTTTTGTGTATACCAGGCGACTCCCCATCCAGCTACATGTGGAAGTCCTGCAGCTCTGATGCTTGGGAGAGCCATAAAGGCCAAGTTGCCACCATGGACCACTAACAGAGTTATTAATGATGATGAACTTCATCAAAATCATTCATGTCACAAATTTAAAAAATGAAGACCTATGCAGATAAAAGCCGATGTGTGAGGAACACTGTCCTTAGCGAAAAAGACTGAGCCCTTGTCAGTCAGAAATGAAAACATAAGTCCGATGCTCCTTTTGATGCTGACCCACTGAGGGTTGTGACTAGTGAAGGACACATGGTGACTGCTCATCATCCAGGAAAACCCATTACATGAGTTTCTTCGCATTTTATGCACCTCCCTTGACATTCGCCAACTCCAGATGTCAGAAGTGAAACTTCTCCACCTGAGAATCCTGAGAGCCCAATGACTGTTCCTGTGTCTCTGCCACCAGTGCCAGCCGTAGACACTTCTCCTGTATCTATGAATCATTCGAGCACCAAAATGGCTTATTGAAGAGTTATGATGTATATATGTATAATTTTTACTTTTTAGTTAACAAAGGGGGAGATGTAATGTCTTGCGAGTTAGAGATGACGGACCCTTTTGGTTCTTGACAGACTCTGTAGACCAGTGACGTAAGTGCTTGTGTGTGGTTGACAGAATTCAGGATGTAGAAAATTCAGTTAATAGTTACATTCAGAGAAATAAAGACGTGTAATACCAAGCTCCATGTGTGGTGTAATCATCTACATGCTCCAAGGCTGGTCCAAGGCTGGCAAGGACTCTACATCACCCGGTGGGGCTATTCAACTTTTTGTATGGAGGAACTAGAATGCTTTTCTACTATTTGGCCTCTTGGAACATGTGGAAGATCAGTGAGTATACATTCCCATAAACACAATTATAACATTGGAAAAAAAGATATAATTACAAACATGGAAATTGTTGTATTTACCTTAACAGACTGGTAAGGCACATGCATAAAAGAGGGTACTCATACATACGATGGGTCAATATTAATGAGGGTTCTCAAGCAGATAAAATCACATGCACACAAAATGAAACAAATCAAGGAGAGATATATTTAGGATCATATGGCTGCTGAACCCATTCACCACTCTTAAGTGTTTGAAAGAATTGACGTGTTTCTAAAAAGGGCAGTATTGGCTCTATCTGACCACACCGGTGTTCATACTGTTATTCCTTCTCTACTAGCACTCAACCTTTTAAAGGTCTTATTGTTCCGAGACCATAAATCAAAGTAAACAACAATATATGAAAGGGAATGCTTTGGAAGTCCAATGTATTTACAGAGGGTTCACTTAATCCAAGATTTGTCCAAATCATTCAAGCACACAAATTCTTCTTATAGATCCCAAATCACGCAGGGGCCATGTAATGGTATTCAAAAACACGTTTTTCTTTACTCTTCACAACATCTTAAATGCAGACCGGTCAACGCGTTTTATCTCAATAAGGACTTCATCAGGGTTATGAATGAATAGTACATACATTTCCAAATCTATATAACAATTAATGATAAAATTCACCAACAAGTGCATACTCCAATTACATGCTAAAACATACAGTGGCTTCCTATACTTACATTTAATACAACAAAATTACATAAAATCATGTGGATATTCTAACATCAAAATATCACATAAACACATATCACACCACAGAGGAAAAGAAAACAATTCCCCTTAGTAAAATTACAACAATTGCACTGCCAACAGGAACAATTTATCATGTTTGTGTGGTAAGGACTCAAAATAATCTAAGCAATAACATGATCATAGAATTGTGATTATGAATATAAAATCTAAAACCTAAGATTTATTTGGATTTGAATCCACTTGCTTTGGAATTTACTTGGTATTTCATTACGGGAGGAATCCTACCAAGGGAGGATTATGATAATGAGATTTAGAGACAGCTTAATGATATTCAATGTTATCAAAAAATGTTGACGATTCCATTAAAGGCTGTTAAACGCTTAATTTTTTTAATAAACTGCATGCATGTAAAGAAATTAAAATTTTAGACGTTGCTGACTTTAGAAATCTAAAGGTCACTGATCCTCGACACCCGTTTATTTACATACTACACCAGACACATAAATCTAGACACTCACCACCTGGAAGACCAATCATTTTGGGCATAGGAAGCCTTACAGAACACTTGTCTGAGTATATGGATATTTACCTAAAACCATTGGTGGCTAACTTCTCCTGATATATTGTTATGTTTCTTATAGGAACCCCGATATAGGCTTAGGTAGCAACCTAACCTCTCACCTATATTTCCCCTGCCATTACACTGCATAACGGTTGTTGGGACTGACCTTTTACCTAGTTACGGTACTGCTAACAGGACGTGGGGTTATCCCTGAAAACTAGCCTCATTCATTATGTATTAGGATTCTTTGAAACTCAGCAGGACTACTGTCTCCTGCATAATAACCATGTATAAGGCTCATTCCTTCTGTCATCCTAAGTCCGAAATGCCACAGCAAGGTAGATCACCTGAGGATACCACTTTGGGTATATAAACACCATATCTTTGCTGAGGCAAGGAGAGGAGAAAAAGGACTTCCATGCTTACAAACAGACGCAAGACGCTGACGTTCCTGCATGCAGACACTCCAGCTCGCAGTGGTCTGACCTCCCTCGCGGGGTGTCCATCTCAAGACAAAGACGGGGTCCCACAGTGTCTCACTTCAGGTAATGGGGTTGACTTTATTCTAGTGGGATTCTTGGCTCTACAACGACATATAAGCTAGGTACACTTAGGTACATCTAGTTAGGGTTGCATCGTAGGAGTACGCATTATTACTGTCATGTATTTTTAAACTTGCCTGTATTCATTGTTTTAGCACTATGGTAGAAATCTACCATCCTTTTACTCTGTTGGTGCTTATAATCATTTATATCTGTTTCTGTCTAATGGTTGTTTCAGCACACATATTTTACACTAGTGTGATGCTGGTTCAATATATGCTTATTGAAAACTTTCCCACTGTTTATTCTGTGGATCTCTCTGAGACAAAGTGAGCACAAGTGACTGAAAAGTATTGCACTGTTTCCACAATCCCTGATGGGACAGAGTTGTCATGTTCGATAGTTGCCAAGCACTATTCTGTCCTTGGTAAGAGGGGTTTCTAGTGGCTAGTATACAGGTGAAAATACCCGGTGGGGGTGTCTGGAATCAGTCTGGGCCCCAATACCACAGTCTATGTTCTCTAAACGTGCAGATCCTATATTTATGTGAACTACACGACAATATAAAGGACACTACTAAACTTAATGATGTGACAAGGGATACTAGCATGCTGTTTGTTTCACTAGACGTAGCGGGATTGTAAACTGTATACAAAATCAATTTGGCCTGTGCGTACTGAGATACCTTTTATCCAGCAGAAGTGTGAGTCTATTAGAACCTTCAACAATGTTGATTGAGATGGCAGAACTAATTTTGATGAACAATTTCTTTCTGTTTGGCGGACATTTATTGGGTGGGTTGAGAGGGTGCATGCCAGAGCCCCACTTACCAGGGAATGGATCGACTAAATATTTTTTGAGGGTTGGTTCATCGATGATGTCTTGATAACTTTTTGATTGGAACTAGAGAGAGTCTTGACTTATATGTTCATTATCTGCATAGCAATGTGTATAATGTACAATTCATAATGTACTGCAATTCTGAGCAGATAAACTTTCTAGATGTGGAACTGTTCATAAAGAAGGAGACTATTCAGAGCAAACTGTTTCGTAAGGCTCCTACTACTCTCAACGTACTCAGAGCAGATAGCGTTCATCCTCACTCGGTCATTGGGATAATACCATATGGAGAAATGGTAAGATTGAGCAGTAACTGTGATTCCCTTCTTCCATGAATCCTAGAGACAGGTGACAGCAAGAAGGTGGTTTAATCTATGGAGTACACAACTGAAGACAAATCTGTGAAATTCTCTGTGACAACTTGTAGTCCACCTTACTGCAGGTAAACCTAACACAATTTTTTATATTTTCAGGAAATTAACAAACTCCAAAGCAATATGAAGCAGATCATCATCCATGCTAGGCCTAAGTCAGATAATTAAAATTCAAGGAACAAATAAAAGTGTCAGCGCTATCGCACTGTTACCGCAAATATGAAGGGTAAACTTCTTTCTTGTTTATTTTTCAGGCAGAAACAACCACTGGGAAAATAAATAATTCAGAAAAGGGGGTGGTGATGAACAGAGTGCCTGAATTAAGCAGACCACTCTTACCCAGTCCAAAGATCAGGGCAGAAACCGGTCCCCGGAAGCTTGTCTCCTTTCTGGTGAAGAATTGGCTTGGTAGTTTGGTCTGCCCTGTTCCCATGATGCACTGGGCCAGGGACAGACTAATTTGCATATAGCCAGGTTTTGAGCTGGGATGGGGCAGTGAGCTAAATAAAGGTGATGGATCAAGCCCTGATCTTTGGACTGGGTAAGAGTGGTCTGCTTAATTCAGACACTCTGTTCATCACCACCCCCTTTTCTGAATCATTTTGTCTACCATAAGCGTGGAAGGGTATACTCAGACATGAGTCCCTTGCTCACTGCTCCATCAGGATTCAAGCAAGCCGGGCCGACGACGCCTGAATTGGCAGAAACCGGTCCCCGGAAGCTTGTCTCCTTTCTGGTGAAGAATTGGCTTGGTAGTTTGGTCTGCCCTGTTCCCATGATGCACTGGGCCAGGGACAGACTAATTTGCATATAGCCAGGTTCTGAGCTGGGATGGGGCAGTGAGCTAAATAACGGTGATGGATCAAACCCTGATCTTTGGACTGGGTAAGAGTGGTCTGCTTAATTCAGACACTCTGTTCATCACCACCCCCTTTTCGGGAAAATAAATAAGGCATCCGAAATGTCCAGGGACTGGGAGAAACGACGAGTGAGGAGAAAAACGACCACCCGACGGGACCGGGAAAAGGCTGACACTGATGCAGAGAAACGCCGACTCAGTGCAAGGTTAGTGACCCAGAAGAGGTGCACACTTCCCGAAGCTGGAACGCAAAGCGTGCTCACTTGGGAACAAGGTGCCTTTGACCTCTCCGGCTGGCTCCTGCGCAAGCATGCTAGTGGGGAGCCGGCCATTTTTGTAGTTCAAAGGCACTCTGGCAGTCCCCGATCCGTAGGTGTGACAGAAACAATGTGACAATAGATTCACTTTGATAACGAGAAATAGCAGTGAACATGTAGGGATCTACAAAATACTACGTAAAAAGTGGCCTCTATTGACCAGTGTACCTCAATTGGCTGATGCCATTTCTGAAAATCCGGTAATTATGTATAGAAGAAGTCAGACTGTAAGAGATAAAGTCACTAGAAATGTTTTGGAACTTGTGAAAGGGAGTAGTGGCAACTGGCTACCATTGCCCCCAAATGTTTTTTATACTTGTGGTGGGTGATTTATTTTATTATAACACTTATAAAGCGCGCTATTACCAATCGGTGTCCTGGCGCTGAAGTGATACTTCCTGAGGATGAATTTTCGGGTACTAGCGAGAAAAGAGCCATGTTTTCAGATCTTTTCTGAATGCCAACAAATTCTCGTTCTGTTTAAGGGAAAGAGGGAGGGAGTTCCACGCCAATGCTGCTCCCCTAACAAAACTCCTTCCGCCCCAACGTGCCTTCCTGATCCGAGCCGTTTTCACCAGCCCTAGACTGGCCGACCTAAGTTGTCTTCCTGGTCTGTACCATTGAAAATGATCCTGAAGGAACCGAGGGCCAAGAACGTGTAGTGCCTTAAAGACAATGCAGAGGGCCTTGAACAGGATCCGCTTCCGCACCGGGAGCCAGTGGAACTTCTCCAGCTCCTTGGTAACTGAGGAAAACTTGGGCAGTCCCCCAATAAGGCGGGCGGCCGCATTTTGTAGGACCTGAAGTTTATTTAGCACCCCCTGTTGTGCCTCGAGGAAAAGACTGTTACAGTAGTCGATGCGTGAAAGTATAAGAGCTGTCACCACCGTCTTTCTACTTCCCTCCGGTAGGAAGGGGAGAACCTTCCTAATAATTCTCAGGGTCCATTGTATAGAGGAACTCAACGCCTTGACTTGTGGTTTGAAGGAGAGTTGGTTGTCAATAATGCCACCAAGATTCTTCACCTTCAAAACCGGGCAGGGCGGAAGTCCCATGTCAATGGGCCACAGTTAGGGCTCATAAGACTGGTGGTTGACCCAAAAATGAGCACCTCAGTCTTGGAGGAGTTCAATTTTAAACAGCTTTTTGCCATCCAGGAACTAACTGCTGACATGCAGTCCTGAAACCTGACTGCCACACCCACCTCTGTTCCCGGGAGCACCGAAACCACAATCTGGGTGTCGTCTGCGTGAGATGTTAACTCAAACCCGAAGGAGCTGATCACTGGGGCAAGAGAGGATACATAGATATTGAATAAAGTGGGGCTAAGGGAGGAACCCTACGGGACCCCCCCTGGGAGTTCGAAAGATCTTGATTCGAACTCCCCCATTGCCACCACTTGTACCCGGTCTGTTAAAAAGGCTTTCAAGATGTTAAGTGCTTGACCCTGGACCCCGCAGCCCTCCAACCGATCCACCAGCAAAGCATGGTGGACCGTATTGAAGGCCGCAGACAGGTTCAAAAGGATCAGCACTGCCTGGCCCCCTTCATCAAGCACCTTCCGGACCTCCTCTATAGATTTAATAAGAGCAGTCTCGGTGCTGTGACCCTCCCTAAACCCATGTTGGGCCGGGTCTAGGCCCTTCGAGTTACGCAGGTAAGAACAGAGCTGGGAGTTCATGATTTTCTCAATCAACTTAGCCGGCAGTGGCAGCCTGGATATTGGCCTATAGCTGTTGGGATCCGCAATATCAAGGGAGGGCTTTTTGAGAAGTGGGCAGATTGAGGCCCGCTTCCAAAGTTTAGGGAAGTCCCCCTTCTCAAACATTAGATTAAAAATGCAGGCCAAGTAGTCCGCAATAGGAGCCGCTGCCAGCTTTGCGGTTGAAGTCGGGCAAGGATCATGGGGTGAGCCTGATTTGGTGGCCAACAAACGTTTTAGCACATCACCTGCCTTGACTGGCTCGAAGGTCAAGAATTTAGCCCCCGGGGGTCCAGCCGGAGTATACCCGTGGGGCATCTCCAAGAGACTCTGGACCGCAAGAGGTTCAAGAGAGGTAAAAATCAGTTGAACTTTGTTCAGAATTTTTTTCGCTAATGATTCACAAAGTTCTATATTAGGTGGCACAACCACAGATTTAGGGGAAGCCAGGCTGGTCACTGTCTCCAAAAGTTCCTTTGCTGAATTCTTGGCCTTCTCAATACGGTCCGTAAAGTAGACACTCTAAGCTTTCCTAATATTATCTTTATAAGCCCTTTGACAAACTTTCAATCTCTCTTTATCAGGCTCGGTGTAATTAGCTCGCCAGATCCGTTCTAATTTTTTGCATGCTACTTTGGCTTCTCTGAGCACGTCAGAGTACCAAGGTGCGGATGGAGTCGGCCTAGTGGGTCTACATCTCTTAGGATGAGTCCACTTGTGACAGGCCCTATCAATCCACAATTTATGTGCCCGTATGGTCTGAATAGGACAAAGGAATTTAGATACAGCATCAGAAAGGTATATCAAATATAACAAATCATCAATTGTAACAGTCAGCTAGTAGTATATGCCATTATGTGTAGTTGCTTTAAGGTTTACATAGAAAGCACTAAAAGAATCCGTAGATTGTGGATACTTGAACATAATAAGGCAGTAAAGAATCAGGACATTAGATCTCCACTGGCACAACATATTAAGGGCTGGAACCCAGGGATAACAGATTTTAAATTCCACAGAATACAAAAAATGAACAAAATTTCAAGGGCAGGAGACCTAATACTGAGACTTCATCAAGCTGAAGTAAAACGGATCAGCAAATTGAGAACATTGGAAATGGGACTAAATCTAGAAAATGAGATGCATTACTTCTTGTAATGAAGGGTGTCATTAGTTTAAGGGATACTAAAAGCATACTTAGACTATACAACAATTGATTGTAGTAGCCATCTGTGTCCAGGGCTTTTAGCTCTGGTTTCCTTTTCCAGATGATGGAGGCTCAACATTACTGAAAATGATCCCTTATACCATTATGGTATTTTAACTTTGATGAATAACAACATCATAGAAAGATATAGAGATATTTCTCTCATCAGAACTGTCCCCTTTGTGGGACTGGAGGACTAACATTAATCTTTTCTTTTCTAGTCGTGAGACCCACTTCTGGAATATAATGATGATTTGAAATGTGTACGTTAGGTGTTGCTCAGAAATATGAAGCGGTCTGAATACTTGTGGAATAGCCACCGATAATATAATGGATAATTTCCCGATATAATAATGATGTTGATATACGGATTAGGTCTTTAAATAGATGTTCTAGTGACAGATGTCTGTAAATATGTTTTTTGTAAGTTCAATTTATTCAACTTAATGATAATTTTGATGAAATCATGGCGATATATAGGGTATGTGTATGGCACTTTGTCAAGATTTTCTGACAATAGAAAGAAAACCGTGAAGTCTCATTTATTGTATATTGGTTTTGGGATTGAAACATTTCCCATTTATTGTGGTACGTCAGGCTTTCATAACAGGAGGTGTTAGCTGTGACTCCACGATTGGCTACTATTAACTATTAATAATATTGCCAGTTGCACTGAATTAATGGGAACAAGTAGCTGAAATTGGAGAATGCTCTCAAATTATTGGGTTCTCTTAATAGTTAACACTCTGGTCCGAAATGAAATGTTGGTTAGTGAGATATACCAAACGGATGATGACGGCGGTGTTACAGGGGGTTTGAATTTGATTCACTTTCCCTTCTACACTTCATTCAGCATAGGAGCATTGATTGGAGGGTGACCAGTTAATGACTGTACCGCCCTGCCTGTCTCCTTTCTGGTCCAGACCTAACTATCAAGCCCTGTCTGATGGATGGTGTATAGGTATAGAATTGGTGATCTTATTACACCATTCATACTTGTTCAAAGTTTAAGTCTGATTGATTAAAGGGAGATATCAGACAATAACATTCATTGGTGTGTTTGAATTGTGAAATACAACCCTCGTGCTTTCCGATTGGTTCCCTCTCTGGTCCGGACTACGTCTTTCAATCCATGTGGGCTATATATATATATTTTTTTTTTAAATCAGTGATAAAAATACATGACTGCAAAAGTATTGCATTAATACTTGGATTTCGAAAGAGTGAGCTGGGATTTGATCGCAGTTTTACTGTGAATGCACTTGATAACTTGTCTCCTTTTTGGTTCCAGGTGAGAAAATTATGCAAAGTATGATGGATTATGGAGGAGCTAAGGGGCGCACAGCGGAATGGCTGTATGATGTGACAGCTCCGCCGGGCAGACACCAGCAATGTGGGATTTCAGGTGTCAAATGAATGATCTTTAATGTGCCACACATAAAAAGCGGAATGGGAAGACACCAGGAGTAGGGCGGAATAACTTAGAACATTGACGGACTGCAATTCCCAGAGAAAACGGAGGCTACAGCCGGAGGCGACCGGAGGGTAAGATGGCGGCCGCCAGCAATGAAATGCCCAGAACGAACGGCTGCCGCTTTGTGGAGTAACGCCTGCGGTAGCTGACTGGCCTCTAACGGTGGATTCCGTGATCGGAGGAATGCCTGGTGTCCTGAACGGCGGCGGCAAGGCATAATTGCATTGAGGGGCAAACCACCGGGTGACAGACCGACAGGGCAGCAAGAACCAAAATGGTGGCGCCTGTGTGTACAACCAACCGCTGACTGTAATTGCGATGTGCGCCAAGACCCTCAGCTCCATGGCTCCAAAATATTATATGGCAAATATCAGGGCGAAATTGGAGCAGAACCTGCATAATGGAGCTGAGGAGCTAGGATCGACGCGACTGATATACGGGACTGATTAACTTAGACGCAAGAACGGCTATGACCACAAAATGGCGGCGATGTGGCGCACCATCTGAGGTGATAATGGCAGGGACCGGGAGAATGAAGTTGTAATGGTAGAATCATTGGCATACAACTAACACCCTTACATAAATGAGGATCTTAACGATGATATCACTGGGGCGTCTACTTGCATTCTAACTAATTGTGTCAGGTAATGGTGATTTACACACTCCAAGCTGAACAGCAAGGCTCTGGACCTGGGGAACGGTGAAAGGGTACACTAGCAAAGACCAGAACTGTTCACTCCATGTGGTTACTGGCGAGGACCCTGGGATATAGAGAGCACACCACCTGCTGCCTCCAACCAGTAGTGCAGAAAGTGACCCATTGGCAACTGTCTGAAGAGGTGAACACCATTTTCCCTACAGTCTGCCTCGGATGTCCCGACTACTGAATGCATAGTGGAGAGAACCGGCGGTAGGTTGGTGAAACCTGTAACCGTAGGATGAGCGAGACAGACTACAACCATCATATAGCCTGATACAAATGGTCTCATTTACCACGCAGGAGACGCATATATGTATGAGAGTGTCAGTGGCTGCAGCTTTGGCTTAAAATAGCGAAAAGTAAAAACCGTAATTGAACATCCAAATAGATAAAGCCACATACCATTCCGCAATGGTGCGACCGGACAGGCAGCAACCCAAGATCACTTTTGAAGCTAATAAGGCGCCAAAGGGATCTGCAGAACAGGAGGAGGGCGAACCAACATCAGATATGCCGGCAGAAAGTAGTATTGAATCCATCCTCAAAGCCATACAGTCCAATCTGCAAGAAATAAACCGAATACTAGATCACTTAACGTGACAAATGGACAGCATGGCGGCAAAAATGGACAAACAAGGGGAGAGGCTGGAAACGGCAGAAATACGCATTTCGGCAGTCGAAGACGAGGCACAAGCAACAACGAGCAAATGTAATGGCATGGGAAAAGTCCTCGACGTGATTAAGGCTAAGGCTGAGGAGTTGGAGGCTCGTTCCCGACGTAACAACATAAGGATAGCGAGATTGCCTGAATCGACAAACACAGGCCGCATGGAAGCGTATATCGAGCAGCTATGTACAGACATCTTTGGAGCGGATGCACTATCATTGATCTTTATCATTGAAAGGGCGCACCGATCACTTGCACCGAAACCGCCACCAGGTGCGGCACCGAGGCCAATTGTGGCTCGTGTGTTGAACTATAGGGATCGAGATAATATTCTACGGCTTGCACGTGAAAAAGGACCAATAAATCACCAAGGCAACAAGTTAGAATTCTATCCAGACCACACTATCGCAGTCCAACAAGCACAAAGAGAGTTCACAGCGGCAAAAGCGAAATTGCGAACAATGCAGATAAGCTACGCCATACTCTATCCTGCCAGTCTGAAGGTAACATGGGAGGGAAAATCAACACTTCTATCCAATCCAAAGGCGGCTCACGAATTTATAAAGTGTCGAGGCAGAGCAAAACCGCGGAAAAAAGGGAGCAGCAGCAAGACTCGGACTAGCGGGATGGTGCTAAACTGGGGAATGGTAGCAGCGACGGCAGTAACGGCAGAATTTGCGGTGATAGATTTGGATGTGCTTAACCTGGGTAAGACTATGCAGAAGCAAATTGCGGAGACATTGGAGAGAGTGTGGCCGAGACCAATGCCTAGTAATACACTGGACTGAGCAGCCGGATTTGCAAGTATGCATGTGACACTGTGTGGAGGGCTCAGGTGTGCAGATACGTACAGACTAAGCGGTAAACAAGCGACGCAGCGATAGCGCAATGGGACTGAGAAGCATCCTTTTCAAGGTTTGTTGGTTGCGCCTGGCATGGTCTAAGGGTGGCACACATAATGGCTTGTGATGCAGATCCGGTTGGCTGTAGTACAGATGAAGAGACACGCACTGACGTCGTTCTAATAACAATGCTAGATGTTATGTGATAATTCTGGACATATTTCTGGTCTGCTTTCAGGCACTCCTGGTTATGATAATGAAGTCAATGATGTTGTTTAATCCCAACTGTTACATAGAAAACTAGAGAAGTGGTACTGCAAGATATTGCTATATTGATCAGACACGGGTACTATTGTTGTAATGTAACACACCGAACTATTTCCCAAGGAATACGTCTATTTATTATAGTGAAGATCTGCCCCCATCCATTAGGTTGGGTGGTGTAATGTACCCTCGGTGGACCTCCACATGGGTGATCCCCATACAAGTTATGTTATCAAGGTATGTAAAATGGGGGGTGCGGCTTTGGCAGAATTGGGTTGCTGAAGTGGGTGGGGATGGGTGGGGGTGGGGTTTTGTTCTAGTTCAGAGACCAAAGCATTTAAGATGCATTGCTGAAATTCATGTTGTATGGCAGGTGCATGTAAAGGGTACTATGTTACCGTGGAGATATGAAAGCCTTGTGTATAGACACTCTTGCACTATCATTGTTATAGTAATGTTACAAAATCTTGAATGGCTCAGAGAGTAACACCTGCCAATAACACGAGTTTGAACCTCCTCACATGGAAAGTGCCGGGCTTCATGAACCCGAAGAAAATTAGACAGATATTTGCCTGTTTAAATCGGTGGGGAATAGATATAGCATTCCTACAGGAGACCCATATTGCTCCTAACACGCATAAAACCATTGGTGCGAAATGGGCGGAATCAACCCACGCATCTAACTACTCATCATATTCCGGAGGGGTCATAACGCTGGTAAGGAAGGGAACGAATTTCAAAATCAGTGAGGTAATACTGGATCCAAATGGGAGGTACGTCATTGTCATACAGATACGCTTTGCCTATATGCTGTGTTAAGTTAGCATGAGCTTATTAGAAGATTAAACGCCATTTTACCTTTCTGCTGCTTTTGCACACGACACATAACTGTTGTTTTAGCTTTGAGCCTAGTAGAGCGTTTTGATTCACACGAGAATAATATGTTATTACTCTGATATCAGCTTTGCTTAGTGAACTGTGTCTGTACAGTGAGTGCTGAAACTTTCAAGGATAACTCGACACAGTGGTTGTTGTGAGAGCTGATCTTCGCACCTTCCTAGACATAACATACATGCAGCCGCAGCCAAATTCTGGCTTTAGGCACGTTTTATATTGCTTCACACAGAGCACCCACACACACTTGATGGTGCTTCGCATGCAGAGAGCTGGTGGAAGATGATGTGATCCCTTACCACTAGGATCTTGAGGTATGGGGCCGCCCTGCTAAAACCCAATTAGACCTTCTTAGATATAATATAATATGCTAGTTAGGGAGGGTGAGAATTAGGTGTTGTTAAACCCGATTCATTTCAGCATTTTAGCATGTCACCTTTTGAATTCTATGGACTAGTAACTATGCTGATTACTTTGCTTCTTATAATATGTTTGCTGGTATTTTTTAAGATACTGCGCTTGAGTACCCTGCATTAGTAAATAAACATTTCAAATATGCTTGTGTCCTCATTTACTCCTTGTTTTGAATTGAAATGATTGTATAACGAAATAGTGTTCATGTGTTCCACGTTACCTGAGGTAATCTAAGTCCATGTTCTGGTTTGTCTAAGTATTGGGAGTTTGTAATGACCAATGAGACACTGTAGCTAGTCAGGTAAGGGGATTTTGGGTACTAAGGTGAGTTTTGGCACACCCTAACTCACTAAGGTTCCAAGTCTCTGCACAGTTCTGTAGGAGAACAGGATCCGTGCGACATCATAATCACGGGGATGTTAAGGGGACAGAGGATCACACTGGCTAACAGATATGGTCCCAACGTGGACGCGCCAGAATTCTTCCAAGAATTATGGAATCACATGCACGCACTCCGTGATACGCAAATACTGTGGGGAGGGGACTTTAATATAGCGCTGGTAGATCAAATAGAACGTTCTGCAAATTCCACAGAACCGCAAAAGAAGGCTAGAGCGAAAGTATTAGATATAATGGCAGATATACCTCTGAGGGATATATGGAGGCAGAGACACCCAGGTGTGACAGGGGCAACACATATTAACATGGTCCATAACAGCTGGTCCCGAATAGATTATTGGCTAGGGTCAGATAACACTTTACTATGGACAAGGGAATTACGTACTCTACCTAAAGTCCTCCCGGATCATAACCCGGTTTTACTGGCGCTCCAGATACCACATTATATCCCGCCTCCATTCAAGTGGAGATTCAACGCTAAGGCCCTCACAGACACAGTATACACTGATACCATACACAAGGCAATAAGGGACTATTACAATTAAATGAATCAACAGTGGAGGACCCGGGTATTTTATGGGAGGCGTTTAAAGCAACCATACGGGGAGTCTGTATAGGTACTTCGGTGAGGATCTTACGGGATATAAGACAACAGATTAAGCGGTGTGAAACCCGCATGAAAGAGCTAGAGACAAACTATGAAAGAACACACGATAAACCACTACTGGGAGAATTACGACAAATACACACTGAACATCAAACTTATCTCGAGGATGAGCTCAAGTACATTACCAAAAGACACACGGCTAGGAACTTTGGTGAAGGGGGCAGACCAGGCAGACTCCTGGTAGCTAAGATTTGTGAAGGAACAGGCCCTCAGGCAATATTACAGGTAAACGCAGAGGATGGCACATTAACGACAAACACGGAAGGAATATTGCAATGCTTTGTGAATAATTATAGAGCATTGTACAAGTCACAATCCACGGCACCCCCCTCAGAAGTACTTAACTATCCGGAAGATGTGGCCATTGCATGGCTGTTGGATAATCAAAGGGAGTACCTGTCGCTACCAATAACTGCAGAGGAGGTGACAGAGGTGATACAGTCATTACCAAATGGAAAAGCCCCCGGCCCCGATGGGCTAACTTGCGAATTTTACAAAAAAGATGTTGATACACTGGCCCCCCATTTGGTGACAATGTAAATGCCTTTGATCAATCAGAACTACCCCCAACACTTAGAGCAGCGGTAATAATAGCCCTCCTGAGGTATGCGAATCATATAGGCCTTTATCGTTGATAAATGTAGACTCTAAGATATTGGCGAAGATCCTCGCAGTCCGGTTACAGCCATTGATGGCGAGTCTGGTCCTTCCGGATCAAGCCGGTTTTATACCCACTAGAGCCACCTCCCATAACACCAGAACCCTCTTCGCCCTTTCCCACTCTTTACTACCCACTACCAAGGCAGTGGCGGTTATGTTGGATGCCGCCAAGGCCTTTGATTCAATAGAATGGCAATATATACTAACGATACTGTGGAGAATGGGCTTCCCCCAGATGTTCATACAGTGGGTGACATTATTATACACGAAACCGGTGGCCAGAGTCAGGATCAATGGGTATATATCAGACACGTTTATCATTGAGAGAGGGACAAGGCAAGGGTGCCCCCTATCGCCTTTATTATTCGCGCTGGCTTTGGAGCCGCTGGCCTGCCTGGTCCGACAAAAACACAAACTTTCTGCATTGCAATTCCCTTCCAGACCTCTACACATATCATTATACGCATATGATGTGCTCTTGGACGTCCGTGATCCCGCAAAAAAATTGGCACCTCTCTTGAGGGAATACATACAATTTGGTAGGCATTGTGGCCTTGCGATAAACTGGACCAAGTCATCTATTATCCCCCAGATGAACACAACTAAACCACATGACACTGAATTTCCCTTGGACTGGCAGACCGATTCTATCAGGTATCTAGGGGTATGGTACCATAGAAATCCCGAAGTGGTCATCCGCATGAACTATGGAAGAGTTATCTCCACTTTAGAGGACAAAATTAAACGTTGGATACAACTACCGCTCTCACTCGCAGACCGTATTGCGATCGTGAAAATGAATATCCTGCCTAAATTACTCTACGTTTTTAATAACATCCCCATCCCTCCCCGGAGTGCAGTTTTTAAGAGCATAACATCACTGGTGCTAAAACCGATTTGGGCGGGCAAGCAGGCACGCATAGAGCTTAGGACATTATCGCTACCCTATGAGAGAGGGGGATTCTGTGTGCCAGACTTCCTACTTTACTACTTGTGCGTCCAAGCGCAATATGCTGCTTACTGGTACCATAAAATACCGTATCTCATGCACACTGCAGTGGAAGAGGGGGATGCAATGCCAGTGCCAAAGACAGCCATAATCACGCATAAACGTCCACCCTTACATGCAGAAGACATAAACACTATTGACACTACGGTGAAGGCATGGCAAAGGCTAGGACAACTGGCACATAAAGTACCGTTGTATGCACCGGTCTTGCCTCTACACTTTCATCCGGAGATCTCGGTAACTGGGGAGACTGTGGGTATGGATCTCGTGCGGCAGGTAGGATTCGACACGATGGGGGACCTATTTCATGAGGGGCAATTTCGTCAGGCACGGGACTTGACATACATTCAAAAGCAAACATTAATGTTCCGATTCACTTACTAAAGGCTGCAAAGAGCAGTACAAAAGTTATATCCAGATTACCCAGCTGAACCAGCCAGCTTAAATACACTCCAACTCATCCTGACGTCCTCCAACACCACACACCTGGCATCAAGGCTCTACTCAGTCGCGCAGGCAGAAATTCCATATACTACTGATAAAGCCAGGACGAGATGGAATGCATGGCTTAATGACCCACTAACCGAGAAGGAATGGCAAACGGCATGCACGCTAGTCCAACTGCTCATGCCTAACGGCAACTTGCGCATTATACACTTCAAATATCTCCACCAAACATATTACATGCCGGTTAAATTACAAAGATATGGGTTACAAGAAGAGGCAACGTGCAAAAGGTGTGGGGTAGGTGGGGCTTATTTTATTCATCTGGCATGGAACTGTGTAAAGGTGCGGGCGTTTTGGGAGGAAGTGACCACTAAAATCACAAATATGATAGGAACTGAAATCGCTTGCACAGTAAAAATTTGTTTTCTGGGTCTACCGATGAATGTGAAAGCAGAGAAGCGTAAGTTCTGTGCCATATCATTATTGTTAGCAAAACGCCAAATTGCGCAGTGTTGGAGTAGCACAAAAGCCCCAACGGTGATCCAATGGTTCCGAGATATGACTTATTGTAGAGATCGTTTATTGACATATGAAGAAGAACTGCCGGCCCGATCTCGAACGAAAGATTACTGGCGATTCTTTACAGAATATGTACGTACCATCGACCTGGATGGGATACCGTAATTAAATGAATGTCTATCAATTAATGCATGGTAGTAGGTAAGCACATGCTACCCTCAAGCTATTGTCTGATGATACTGTTCATGTAATGATTACACATGGATAATGAATGCAGAAATGTAATGGTCTGAGGTATTGTTTACAATATGATTTTGTTTTGTACTCTGATGAAAATCAATAAACTTTTTTTTTAAGTATGATTGATGATATAGAGGTTTCTGATCGGAGGTTTACTGGATCCAATCATGTCCTCCTAAACAAGTTGTTCTAACGAAAGTAGTGAAGCAATACAAAGACTTTGATTGCTATGTTTGAATTTTTTCAGATGATGATTGGTCACATTGTTCTGCAAATACTTTAAGTTGCAAAAAATGAAGGTATGATATTGGATGTTGGGCCTTACGGCCTAATCTTGCAGGTTGGTTGGCCTGGAACTATTATTCAAATAGTACATCGGGTTAATAAGGAATTGAATGTAGTAAGAAATAATTGTTTTAGCTTCAACTGAAGGATTGTTTGTCCAGTACTGTAGGAGATTGCTAGAATGTTTTAAGTATTGAGTTGAGGGCTTTAACCTTGCATGTCTTTTTGACTACTGTTATATAGGGAGTGGAGGAGTAATGGTATAGTAATTGAATGTAATCCTTAAGTCCTTCAATGGGTTCTGGACTTAAAATAAGCTCTTCAATGTCTTCTGGACTTAACACAAATTAGCGCACCTGATAATATTTCAGTACATTTGGTGTTGATTTTTACTTTTGTTGTGGGATTGCTTTATATTTTAGGTCCCACTGGAAGTATTGATTCTTAGCTTTATCCATATATATACTGGTGTACACTTTTCCAACAAGCATCTATAAAAAATTCTTGGTGCAAGTAAGAAGCAAAATATTAAAGGGGCTACTTGAATTGACCATGCTCCAGGGTGGTACCTTTGTGTTCATTGTTTCATTTCCCAATGTGACTTGGCCTTAGTTGGGTGAACGGTTGCGCTTAACAATAGTGGTTCAGAAACATATATAGGAGGAAAAGAAATTCTCTTAAATATTTTCGAGTTACTTTTGGCATTACAATTTCACAGGCTTTTTTTCCCATCTTTGACTGACATTAGATGTTAGGAAATACCAAGTAAATTCCAAAGTACGTGAATTCAAACATAAATCAATCTTAAGTTTTAGATTTTATATTAATAATCACAGTTCAGGAGAGGAATTTCACATTTGCAACCTGGAATGTGGTAGGGTTATTCAATAAGCTAGGTAATGCTGATTGGCCTACAACCACATCCAACTTCGATGTCCTCTGTATACAAGAAACTTGGTGTACGACCCGACCTTTGTGGAAGGGTCCTCCTCACATTCGTTTGGTGCCATAGCCTCTCAATCCGAGTGGGCGAAAGGGGCCAACAGATTTTTATTTCTAATAAACTATCTGTAAAAGTTAAGAAGAGTACATTGGTGGGGCCACATTCTCAACTATAGTGGCTTAATAGAAAGGGGGAGTAGACCTGGTGCTGGTGAATTTTTATAATAATGTATTCAATGCTACTCGTAGTAGGGTGGCTACCACACTTGATCATGGCCTTGAGGTCTTGTTATGATCTATTCACTCTAATTTTTTATTATTATGGACAGGTGATTGTAACATTCAGGCTAGTGCATTGTCAGCAACATGTGTTTGTGGTTTAACCAATCAGGTAGGGATGGGATGTGCTCACTTTTGCCATAATGATTATGGGACGGTACTAAATACAATTTTTTCTAAATATGATTTACTGTTACTGAGATGCAGCTGAAATGCTAATGGGGAACAAGCCCCACCATTCACGGGAAGATACTCATTTACAATTATTGATCACATACTAGTGTCTGATTCGGTAACCGCTATGTGTTGTACCCCTATTATTGTTCCTTCATTATTAAGTGATCACAACCCCATTATCTTGCCTTTTTTTGTGGTAAGAAACATAAATCATTCACTATAGTAAATGATAATGCTCCAACTAGGATGAATAGGGTATGAATTAAGTGGGCTGGAATTGATCCCATCATATTACTTAAAATAGTAACAGAAAATGTTACTGAAATATACTATTGTTTACAGGAGGATGTTTCTTTAACCCTGTTGGTCGATAATTTTCATCTTAATATTAGTTCCAACAAAATGTACTTATCACCCCTCCGAATAATACACGAGTAATTAACAGAGGATGGTCTGACCATACTTGTACCCTGGCCTCACGGTTATTAAAAAGGCTTTATGTCACTCTCCATGGGATATAGAGGTTGTTAAATCTCTTCGCCAACAATATATAAGCCCCGGCTGTCAGAACACTACAGGTAGAAGCGTGGAAGAAACTGGGTTAAGGGGCAGAAATTAAGGACATTACGTTATTTTGGGACACGGTGAATGTACCATTCGAAACAAATTTTAACATCTCAGAACTGTGCTCTCTTCCATCTTGGGACACCTGGGTGGCATTTTTCTCTGATATTTTAAGAAAGAGTATTAATGATGCCAAAAATGAAACTAGCGAAGTGATCTTCCTTTGGAAATTACTAAAAAAGAGGTTACTTTAGCTCTGCAGGCTAGTGACGGGGGCGGGCCCTGGACCCAATACGGTTCTGATAGATGTTTTCAAATCTGCTACTGAACTCTGGGGGTCTAACCTCACAAGAGTGTTCAACGCAGATGCCGTTGACAAGATTCCACTCTCTTGGGGAGTTTCAATAATTGTACCACCCATTTATAAAAAGGGTGACAAAGCAGACTCTAAAAATTACCGTCCTATTTCTCTCCTGGACTCATCAATGAAAGTAATGAGTAGAGTTTTATTATTCAGTTTGGAGGAATGGGCACAAGAACAATCTTTTTTATCCCCAGCGCAGTATAGTTGTAGAAAGCAGATGAGGACTATTGAACAATGTATACATTTGAAGCTGCTAATTGGGAAATACACTAGAATCAAGTTGGGAGCCCTATATCTTTGTTTTGCAGATTAAAGCAGCTCTTTGATTTGGTTGACCATAATCTTCTTTGGTGAACACTGATTGTCCTTATGTTATCCCAGGCCAATTATAGGGTCTCTCGCTCATTTGTATGAGAATCTATCTAGTAAAGTTGACTTTGGGCCTCAGGATGAGTGCTCACCTACATTTAAAGTAGGGCAAGGCATTCAACAAGGTCGGGTGCTAGCCCCTCTATTGTTTTCTTTATTTGTTAATGGGGTGGATTCTCATTTTCAGGCCCCGCAAGCTGATGCTCCCTGGGCTGCCGGGAGTCCTATTCCAGTATTTTTATATGCTGGCAATGCTGTTTTGTTCTCAAGGACCTCAGTTGGCTTACAAAGATTAAGGAATGCTTTTAGGGAGTATATGTTATCTATGAAAATGGTATATAATAAATCCAAAACATTTACCATGGTTTGTGGCCCTAAGCATAAACAATTAAGAACGTTTTATATTAACACTACCCCATTTGTTACAGTAAATTATTTTTTTCTCTATCTGGGTGACTAATTGACAGGGAACGGATCTTGGGGTCAACAGATAATTTAAAAAAAAATTTTTTTTTATCAAACAAGCTTATCATACAAAACAAAGTCTGAGATTACACCGCGAGTACAAAGGCACAATTCAGCATGTGTGCTACATCGTAAGCGGTCAAAGCACAATGTCTGAATTGGCTCAGGGAAAGTAGAACAATTCCCTAGATTGTGTGGAGGGTTCAACATATTTTAAACACTAAAGCTAAAATGAGCAGAGTTTCTCAAGGAATTTTTAAGATTTTCATCCAAATTAGGTAGCCTTTCCATCAAGGAAATTGATGACATTTACAAGGCTAGATAGGTGTCCACTACAACCTATGGGACTGGTCTCAGGGGCTATGCCAATTGCAGTGCCTTACAAGTGGAGGTAAACATTTTCTTAAAACGGCTTCTTTACTTACCTACTTCTGTCTCAACTATGATTGTCCATCAGTATCTCAGGCTGCAGTACCTAGAAGATCTACTTTTCATAAGACCTTTACTATTATGGCTATCACTGTGGGTAAAAGAGGATATTCGTTTTACCAGATCTAATTTTTTAGATTGTTTAGCTTTGGATAAGGCTTCAAGTAGCCCAGGGTTATCGTATATCAACTCTTACTTTAGTATGTTGCTTAATTTGACCATATGGTCAGAACCTGTATAGGTGCTATCATTAACTAAGAAGATGATCAAAGATACTTTTTTTCAGTATAGATCTGGACAGTGATTGGCTGCTAACAATACAAAATCCTCAGCCATTTTATACATGTCATATGATTCAGAGGAGGGTGGTTACAACTATCTATCTGTTGTAATAAGTATGCAAAACTGTTTTGTTTTGGTAAGACTGAGATGTGGCATTGTGCATGAGAAAGTATCTTTTCCAATTATGAAGTTTTGTCCTTCTAATCCGAACGCATGCCCATGTGATGAATGAAGTAAGCAAAGCATGATGCATTTGTTATTGTTTTGCGAATTTTACCAGTATTTTAGAAGTTTATATCGAAAACCTATCTTTGTTAGACATAACTTTAGATCATATAAGGCTGCTGTGAAATACTTTATTGCACTATGCAAACCCTAAGTGTGTTACAATGTGGCCTTTTTTATTCTGAAAGCCATCAATGTAAGGAAAAGACTTTTGTATTAGCTAGCCCTTTAATTCAAAGTGTCAGCTGTATGGATTTTATCTAATAGATGTAAAATGGATTCATGTTATTAAGCTGTAATTATTACTGGGACTATTTCATGCTAATGCACTTTTATGGCTGTTTTAATGAGCTGAATAAAGTTTATGAACTGAACTAGATGATCATGTTTTGACTAGGTTATTTTGAGTAGTTCTCACACAAACATGATATATTGTTCCTGGTGGCAGTGCTATTGATATCATTTTACTATGGGAAATGGTTTTCTTTCTCTCTGTGGTCTGATATGTGATTATATTTCTTTGATCTCTTAATGTAAGAATATATGCATTATGTTAGGTAACTTTGTTGTATTAAATGTGGATGTAAGAAGCCATCGCATGTTTTAGAATGTAATCCGAGTATGCACTTGTTGTCAATTTTATCAAATAATTGTTATATAGATTTATAAATGTATGTGTTATTTGTTCACAGCCCTGATGAAGTCCCTATTGGTATTGAAACACATTGGCTGGGCTGTGGGTTTTGATGGTGTGAAGAATAAGGAAGAACCTGTTTTTGAATATCATTACATGGCTCCTGCGTTATTTTGAATCTATACGAAGAATTTATGTGCTTGAATGATTTGGACTAACATTAGATTAAGTGAACCCTCTGTAAATACATTGGAATTCCCAAGCATTCCCTTTTGTATATTGTTATTTGAAAGAGTTATATTGAGTATGACAGGAGTCTGTCTGTATTTGGGAAGGTTTGTAACTGTAAAGAGGGTATCATAGGCTTTGTAAGGAATACCCTACTTTAGAAGTATCCTTTCTTGGCAAGTTCCTGGAGCTACAATGCAGAGTTTAAGTGATTATTTGAAAATACTGTGCAGTAAACAAAACAAAATGTTCTATCACTAGTGACTTGCAAAACCATTAAATCGTAGGGCAGCCAAGTCTTGTTGAATCGCAGGGATTGGGCCAGATGGAGAAATGTTAGACTACTTGGCTCAGTGTCCTATCTCTGTTACAAATTTGGGAGCACATCGGAGTATGTCAGGAAGCCTGCCCTCAGACAGACAGCCTCTACTGTCCTGTTGGTACCCTTGTGCACTATGCACTATTTTTTCTGGAATTACGTGTCCCACATGAGTTACATTATTGCTTTTTTGCACTTGTGTATGCTTTCCTATCTCTGAGAGCTTCCTTAAGAAAAACATTAAATTGCTTTAGTTATATGTGACTACTTAATAAAATAGGTAAATATAAAGGCACTGACAAAAAATGACAAAAATCTACAAGATACGTAATGTCCATAATGGAATGTGCATGATGTACAATTGGATGAGCACATTCTGAAGCTGAACATTGGTACTGGATTATAGTAATTAGGAATCACTGCAAGGAACCTGGAGTGCTTAAGTGTATCATCAAACATGTGAATTGCTATGATTTCAATATCTATGAATCATATATACATTTTAAATTCTTGTGCAATACTTTACAGCACTTGCGGCAAGTGCTGTAAAGTATGACTTAGATCTTACGCAGTGTTGGACCTGGCCCTTTGAGGAGTGGTAACCCCAGATTTTATTACAAACACAACAGTTTAAATGAGGGTGTAAGGGCATGTTTAATGACCAACAAATAGACACGGGCCCCAAGGGATTCACTATAGTAACAAAAAGTGTCTATGGGTCAAAGAGGGCTCAACTGTACAGTCCATCCAAGACACAACTAATAATAAAACCTGATAGTGATAGGGGAGATAAGTGCACCAATGTATACTAAAGGCGCAGCATGATATCTCTGGGGTGTAATAAAGTACCCATCAGTTCCCGCTCGGTACCGCCCTTGATATCATATGGGTTCTCCTTATACCCAGGAGAATATGCTGTCAACCACCAGATGTTACTGTGGCTGTCGCTCAACCATTGTCGTAGTCCAATCTTCCTGAAAAATTTGGCCATCTCAATTTGTGTCAAGAAAGGATCCCCTGTCTGAGTGGTCACAAAGCCTAATCCTCTGTTCAATACGCTCTCCTCATCTTCTGTGAGTGTGTGTGAGCTCAAGTTTATCACGAGATTGTCTCGTTGCTCAGGCCTGCTGCTTCCTGCGGTACTTTCTTCCCGCTCCTCAGATCCATTGATGGTTGTGGAGGCGGACCCCAGTGGACCTGTTGGACTGGTCCTTGCCTTCTAGATAAGAGTTAAGATCTGTTCATATTGCAGACAGCTATGACCATAAAAAAGAGGGAAACAACATTCACGTTAGTGACGCGGTAGAGCAGCGTTCCCTAAGTGATTATGAACATGTAACCTCAGAGTACCGACGGAAAGTGATTCTTTGGGCCAGATTATACCTCTTACATCTCGTTCATATTAGCATGTACCACCTTCGAATAAGTGCCACCTGAAAATGCCCTGACTTGCTATCCTTATTGTTTTTACTAGAGCGGTGCTCCACTTACCTGAGCTGCAGCCAGGTGGGGTGATGCATTTTCCTCCTACCAAACTGGTAAGCGGATCTTTTTCTCTTTTACTAATGGGTCATTGACCATACTCCTAATGACAATCTTAAGATAACAAAATGTACGATGTGCTGTTGACAATTTTGTTCTATTTGTCTTTCTCTTATTTATTTTCTCTTTGCGTCCTGTCCTTAACACAACAACTCTTCAGTCCTTTGGAGGATATTTAATATGACCTGGAACCAACAGGTGATATGGTTTAATTTTTTCACGTACTTTGCAGGAGCGAATGTATGGTCCAGAAGAAAGCAGTGGTTAAATAGTCGCCACATATGCTGAAACATGTCGACCTTTAATTTCAACAAGCAGATATTTTGTTAAATCTGTTTACAATTCACACTGTTTTTAAATCATGGAAGATTTGAGAGATACCATTAAAATCCCTTTTCTACTCTCTTCTCTCCAATTTTAAATACCTCACTTTTTCACTTTCTCGCTTATGCACTGCAAATCAGTTACCCCTTTACACACTTATTCTGGTACTTCCCACTAACACATACAATTGTCAATGGTTGAGCGACAGCCACAGTAACATCTGGTGGTTGACAGCATATTCTCCTGGGTATAAGGAGAACCCATATGATGACAAGGGTGGTACCGAGCGGGAACTGATGGGTACTTTTTTACACCACAGAGATATCATGCTGCGCCTTTAGTATACATTGGTGCACTTATCTCCCCTATCACTATCAAGTTTTATTATTAGTTCTGTCTTGGACGGACTGTACAGTTGGGCCCTTTTTGACCCATAGACACTTTTTGTTATTATAGTGAACCCCAGATTTTATCCTTCCTTTGATGCACCCATTTTGGTTGGCTTTAGGACTCCACACACTTAACTCCTGCTAACCAGTGGATGAGATGGGATGTCAAGTTTAATGCACTAATCACCCGTGATGATATCCAGGCGCTTTGCAGGAGGTTTAGGCAGCTGTCTCCTTTGTGAAGTTATTCAAAAAGCCAGATCTTCAGCTTCTTGTGGAATTTGAGAAGCAATGAGGAGCCTCTGATATGCTGTGAGATGTTGTTTTATGTTTTGGGAGAGATGAAGAAGAAGGTGCAACCACCGGCTGTGGCTTTTGGAATGCGGGGTTCATCTGTTAGGGAGAGTCTGACTGAGCGGAGGTGCCTGGGAGGTAGCTGGAAATGTATATGACTGTTAAAGTAGGCAGGGCCAGTGTTGTGTAGCGCTTTGTATGCGTGTGTTAGAAGTTTGAAATGGGTGCGTTTGTGTATTCGGAGCCAGTGGAGATCTCAGAGATGTAGGTGTGGTGAGGTAGGTTGAGGATAAGCCTTGCTGCTGCATTTTGGATGGTCTGGCGGCTGTTTAGAAGCTTCTTGCCGATTCCTGCATAGAGTGCATTTCTGTTGTCAAGTCTGCTGGTAATCAGGGACTAGATAACCATTTTCCTGTTGCTTTCTGGTAGCCATTTGAAGGTCTTTCGCAGCATATTTAGGATGTGGTAACAGGTTGAGGTCACTGTGTTTATTTCGAGTGTCATGTACAATTAGTCGTCCCATCCAGAATGATTTTTAAATTTCAGCAGTGGGTAGTGGGTAGTGGGGGCAGATGTAGGGCTGAGGCCAACTGGCACCAGGTGGAGACCCTGCAGAGACTTTCTTAACAAAGATCACCTCTTCCATTTTGTCCATGTTGGGCTTGAGGTCGCTGGATTTCATCTAAGCGGCTACCACGGTCATGCAGGTGGAGAAGTTATTTTTGTAGTGGGGTTCTCATCCAAAAGGGACATTATCAGCTGGGTGTTGTCTGCGTAGAAGAGTATGTTGATGTTGTGTGATCGGATGAGAGTATGTTGATGTTGTGTGATCAGTGGGGTCATGTAGATATTTAATTCCATCGGTTGAGAGATGACCCATCGGGGGTGGTGCATGATATTTAAAAAGAAGGATATGTGCATTTAATTGTTACATGTCCTGACAGTGAAAAACTCCTAAAGTCGTATTTAACTGTTGTTAGGCTAGCTCTACCACAGGCTAAACCTGGGCTACCTTATTACACTTAATAAGTGATAACTTCAGTTTGTAAACAGATAGAGAAATTCTTCTTCCACTCAAGTGTAATTTAAAATCCTCTTTAATTGTAAACTTGGAATTTAAATGACTATTCTTAAAATGCCAATTTTAGACAGTTGAAATGTTTCTCCCTAAACCAAATGTGCCTTTCTGCAAGTAACCAGGGTAACATGATTATAAATGGCTCTCCTGCGGTATTATGTTTTTTCCCTCCAGACATGAGGACACAAGGGCCTTAGGTGAGGGGCAGGTTTTTCCTCTCCTGATCAGGATGTCCTGGACAGTTGTACTCAACCTTCCTGAGCTTAAAAGGGTAGTCTGAGGGCTTTCCACCACTTCCTGACTTCTCAGAGCTGCCTTCCTTGTCACTGACCGATGCAGCTCACTACGAGATCTGCCTGCCCTTTGTTACCCTAGATTGTTAGGAGCCAAACCCAGGAAAGGGAGAAGTTAGATAAAGGGGTATCCACAACTCACAGACTGGCTCTAGGGTTAAAAGTGGCACACTCAGAACCTCTCAACAGAACACTCATGGACCTGTACAAGATTCAGAAGAAGAACTGCCCTACTGTCTGGAAAAGGAAGATTAGGCCTGCTTTCCTTGAACCCAGGATCCCCAGAAGTGATTCTATGGGTCAGCTGGTTACCTCCTGTTTGAGCTAAAGGGACACAACACGCTTCAAGAGGCCTTCCCTGCGGCTGCCTAACTAACCATCACCAATTGGACCTGCCTGAGCCCTGCTTCTGGCCTCTGCCTGATCCCCAAGAGGTGCGCCTTAGATCCTGGACCCTTGCCTGGCATCAGAGTGTACTCCTTTTGCTTCAAAAAAGAGCTACATGTGAAAATCCGGAAGTTTGAGGCTCTTCAAGACTATGAGTGGAATTCTCAAGTCAGTAATGATCGCCGCATCTCCTACTAATGCACAGTTCCAACGATGACCTGCTCTTCAAGGCAAATAGCAACAGCTCCAGCAGGAGCCTGCTCCTCACATCAACATTAATCTCCTCATAGCCATGCAAAGCTCCAACCGATGCTCCTCACATGGACTTGGACTGAGAAAAGGTAAACTTTTGACTGGTACAAACTGGGTCCCTTTATCCAACATACCATTCATTGATGTCTGCCTAAACTTGTGACTTTGACCAGGTGCAGTAGTTCTAGATAACCCCAAGTGGCCCTTTGTGCTTCTCAGTGCTATTTTTACCTAAAAAACTTAGAATTCTAGTTCTACTTATCTTATTATTGTTATTTTGCTGTCATTATATTTATTACATGTTATTCTATTTGTTTAATTTGGTTTATATTTTTCTTGTGTTGTGTTTTGACTTTATTTGTTTGGTACTGCATAAATACTTTAAACGTTTCATTCAAGTTAATCCTGACTTGCTTTTGTGCCAAGCAACCAGAGGGTTAATTGCATGTTTGTTTAGTAACTTTTGTGGTGCACCCTGGCGAGGATTGTGGTTGTTACCTGAATGGGGCTCTCACACCCCTCAACTGCACATGCAGCATCATTCACCCTGCTATGATTTCCAACTGAAGAAAGATAAGCATTCATTTTTTGAACTTCCTTGTGCATTGAAATACCTTACACATTGAAGACCAGATTGTGTAATGTGTGAAAAAACACTGTATGCTTTATCTGGAAGAAAGGGATAACAGGAGGGATTATCCTTTTTGAGACCGAGGCACACTTTTCTCCAAGCACAATCTTTGAACCATAATAGCGAAAGAGATCCTTTTATATTGACCGACATTTAACATTTTCAATTGAATTTGTAATGGACTGGAAAACTTTCACTAACTTACGCCCCATTTGTCAGCTTCAGGGAACTGAAATATTATGCAGTAGGAAAGCCCTTACTATTACCCATTCTAAACAATGTAGAGATGTCATTTTGAATCAACGAAATTATATGTAATCCGACATTGACCAGGGAGGAATTAACAGAGTACTAAAAATGAACTCCAGTAATTAAACTTTTTACAAAGAGTACTAAAACTAGAATAACACCAAGTACACCATGTGAGAAGCCTCTCATTTACTCAACACGTGGTCCTTTTATACAAATTCTTGTTGACACATTAGAGAGTGTTGACAATACTAAGACAGTTTGACAAATATGACAATGATTTAATGCTATTTCTTAAACACTGCAAGATGAATTCCAACTAACCACAAACCGTTTTGGCAAATAAGTGAATTGAGGGAAAGATGACCATCAGAGAGGTAACTTTTAGGGGTTCTGCCCGCAAAATTGATGGATTTTGGCAACTCTGTGTCACTATTGTAACACGAAGTTCCAGCCAAATTCCTCCAATCGCTGCATGGTGGAATGTTTTTTTTCCACAAGGCCCCAGAAATGCGAGCTGGTGAGCACAAGCGAGATTTGGTGAGTAGGTTTTCTACTCAAGGGGCAGCAAAATCAATTCTAATGGCCACGCGATGCTATGTACCGCATGGTGCCGGTTCCACAAATTCTTTAGTGCTGCTTGCAGTACAAGCTGAAAATTGCAGCGCAAGCAGTGCGATGTGCATATTTTTCACTCGTTAGTGGAACTCCATGGAATCTCGCAGAGTTTTTATGTAACCCTGCTCCGCTGGTTTTGCCCACCCCTGGTAACTTTGCAGAGAACTCCTCTGACTTGGGATCACTTCATGGAAAACCATCTCCCTGATAACCACCTGCTATCTACCTACATCCTACTTGCCAATTCGTGTTACTAAGTTCCTTTTAATTTCTAACCTATAGCTTGCAAGCTGATTGTAGAGTTGAAAGAAACAAAAAGTGATTATCACTGGCTAATTTACTGATTGGATAAAAAGGTGAGGCAGTGGTATTGCTCCTTAAGTCGTAATAGGCCGAGTCCGGGAGACCAGTCCACTTATCTCAATTGCGTGACCGATATGTGTCCACAACAGCAATAACATGGGAGTGGTCATGGCCCCTCAATGCTGACAAACTCAACAGGGAACATGACACTGAAGCCCATACCACTTTCCTGTGATTTTTATATGGAACCATTTGGGTCAGTATACACATTCTATTCTCAGAAAAAGAGGCACTTTACTTCTGCCAGTTAACAGAATTGCATTGTGTGGTATGTCTGAACGCCAACTACTCACCTACATTGCTAGGTGTTTCAGTGTTATTCTTTCTTACACTTATGTTTATGCTTCCTTTTAGTTTTACATGCTATGTCTTTAACACGTATCTGTGTAATCATGAAGTAATTGCCCTAGCAAACTACAACCTATACCTAGACTCTACCTAAAGTACTGCGTCTCCCTCTGGTCCGTGCTATATAAAAAAATATAGAATAATTTGTTCGGAACTGCATGAATCTATCAAGGTGGTTCTCGCCTATGCTACTTCCTGAATTCATACTCCAAATCTACATATAAATTAAAATGTAAATCTTCTATCGTAATATTTATTTAACAGATTGTAAAGTTGTATTATCAATCCGCTATATTAACTACATATTCGAAAGTTCCCAGAAATCAGAAAAATATATGCTGATTGTAAAATAAGATTAAAATTGCTACAATGTGCAAGGTAGTTTACTATGAGGCATAGATATTAAAATATCACGGGATCACTCATACTAAGCACCTGCAATATTGCAACCTATGTATTTTCATTCTGCAAGTGTCACAAAATCAATCTGAAATTTACAGAAGCATGTGCAGCGGTTTTGTTGATGTTAGCAGTATCGAAAACACTACACTGTTGCAATTTGTGTAGCAGTTGCAGGCACTTTGAAGCTAAAAGAACGAATGTGAGGCAAATGGCTATTGTCCAAGTAGCGAATACTATCAACATTTAAAAAGCCACAAAAGAATGCAGGAATTATGCCACAGTCTACAGAAGGTACAAACATATTATTATTCATTGTCTATTTGTTTTATTTATTGAACAACAAGAGGATTTTAACAAGAGATTTGTAAGTAGCAACAGTTAGACGGTACATACACTATTATTAGATATGTTGCGAAAATGTAGAAGAGGAGAAAAGGTTAGTAGTGGACTGATGAGTGAGGGAGGCAGGCGTGCATTTATCTTGTGTTCTGAACAGTGAAATATATTTGTTGTAGTACTGGGTACTGTTGGTGTGATAACAAACATGCTCTAATGTCTTGTAGAGTCTGGCACTGTCCAACTGAAGGTTTATGTTGGTTCCAACAAATCGTTCACCTAGAGAGAAACTGCTGGTTCCACAATGAGAGATGGCATGGAAAGACTTGCAGTCTCTGATAAGCATCATCCACTCGCCTCAGGTAGGGCAAATTGAGACCCCAATGCTAAATATAACACTTGTTTTGCTTCACTGGCTTCTACTCTCTGGCGATAAAACCACATTCTCCACACCCTTGTAAGCAACAGTGGACTCTAGAGTTAAACCAGCTATCTAGAAAGGCTCTATCTTGTATAGCATGACACATTTCCAATCAAGAGAACACCAGCCAGCTGTAATGTTCTTTCTCCTATGTGCTCAGAAAGAGCTGAATATTGATATTGGCTGAATATTGAATGGAAAAATATTCTTCCTTCCTGGTGCGGCTCTGCCGGTCGGCACATGACCGTGAGTGGTGCCGTGTGGGCCTCTCGCAACAAGGCACCTGAAATCTGCACACTACTCCTTAATGGTTATAGGTTCTAAAACTCCAAAAGTGTTTGAAATAAATGTATTTTAATTTCAGCAACAGCACAATGTCTTTCTGGATGTGGTTTGGCAATTCGTTGATATATAAATATATATAGATGTATATATATGTGTACATATATATATATATGTATGTATGTACCATTGAGGAAGGCAACTGCCGAAACGCGTCTGGTGCGTTGAGGGTCCAATCGACTCTCCCTCGTGAGTGCTGTGCCTTGTCTGGTATATACATAGTTAAACAAAGTTCCCAAGCACAATGAGGGAGCACTCAACAGTTCTCGGCCCTCCGGCAGTGTAATGTAGCCTGCTTCTCTGCTCTGAATTCATTAGTTAAGCCAACGCGCTTCACAGCATCAAGCCGCTTCTTCATGGGCAGCTCCAAACACACAATGAGGCACGCATTGACTACCATTTCCAGCTCTTTTAATTTGATTGACATGCTCGCTCCCAACGGGCGTGTGCTAAAGAGCAAGTTCATTTGATGCATGATGGACTTTATAGTTCCCAAATGCGAGCAAGAATAAAATGTCACTTTAGTAAGTTCAAAGTGTGTTTGATTTAAAAGCACAATTTTTCAAACCGTGAGTAAGTATCAGAGCATTGTTGCAGGCTCATTTCGCATTTTGAGTCCTGTGCTGTCTTGAGCATGCTGAAAATCTCACAGCCAATTTAAAAACAACGTGGCTACCCCAAAAAGCTGTTAAGAAGATCCATGAAAAGAGCATGGTGGACTCCCAGAGAATGCCTGCTGGAGAGAAGGGAGAAAAAAGAATCAGAAAGGATGGTCTTTGTTTCCACCTGGTGTCCCAACTCAAACATGCTGAAGAAAGTGGTAAAAAACAACTGGCACCTATTAAAGAATTTGAGTGAAACATTCACAAAGGAACCACTTTTTGCCTTCAGAAAAAATTCGAGTATTGCCAATCAACTAATACGAGCGGCATTGCTGCAGACAAGCCCTCCAGATTTAAGAACGATGTTAAAGCTACCACCTATTCATGGACACCACAAATGTGGATCATGTAACTGCTGTAGCACCACTGTCGAAGGCACGTTTTTCAGTCATAACAACATAGGTTGGAAACACGAAGCATTCACTAATTGCAGATCAAGGTATGTTGTATACAGTATTAGATGTCCATGTGGACTTATCTATATTGGAAAGACAAACCAGGAAGTTCGGACACGCATCCAACAACACAAATCAAGAATCAATAATAATGTGCTGACAGCCCCATTGGTGAACCACTGGCGTTTACACAATCACAAGGAATCAGATCTGATGTGGACAGTGATCTCTAAAATAGAGAAAGATATAGGAGGAGGTGATCTTGATCTAAAATTGTCCAAACGAGAGGCAATGTTGATTGTTAAATTTAATGCAGCCACTCATGGACTTAATGAGCTTACCGAAATCTACAAACTCAGTTGAGACTTGGACTTGGTTTTTTCATTAGTTTTTTCATTACTTTTTTCATTACCAATTCATGCAATCTTTCATATGGTCTGCCTCAATACTGTGAAGATCTGTTGGTTTTTTAAGCGGAAGTAGGCAAACATATTTAAGCTATGACCAAGTCAATCCATCAAGGGCACTAACTTGATCGTATAGTAGCCCAATCCAAAATGGCTGACACGATCCCCGTTCCAGATGAACACGGATCATGGGCTAATCGTCATAAAATAGATTTAAATCACTCAACTGGTATTCATTGGACCCCCGAGGAACAGTGCGAGAATTACAGTAGAAAAACGTATTGTGAACACTCGCATCCTTTATAGTAAAGGACGTTGTAAATATAAGGACCAAAACGGAAGGAAAACCACAACTCCCAGGAACCTTTGTGGGACCGGAAGTGTGGTGGAAACCGAGACGCGGGATCGGAGCTGCGACTGACTATAGCACCGGGAGAATCAATACGCTCTGAACAAAGCGGGAACGCTGTAATGCCATTTAACTAGGTATGAACTGCCTGACACACATAACTGATACTAAGAGTAACACGCTGCACTATACCGTGCGACTGGTCAACTAATCACCCATAACCATCTCCTTTTCTAGTGTTTACCCGCCTCTTGTGAATCCCAATGTGGACAGCAGCTACATATTGACAAGTAAGCATCAGCGGGTATCAAGTATGTTCAGAATCCCTTTGGAAATATGAAGTGAGTCTCAAAATATCCACCTTTCCCCAGGGCTGGCTGCTCCCGTGATTCCCCTTTGACCTTCGCGATTCTGTTCATAAGTAAGTTCATCTCACATGTCACTGTCACTAAACTGTTTTCTAAGGATGACACTGTGCACTGGGGACTGACTGGTTGTCTTTTGTTATACAGATTGATGTTTTTATTGGATATTTTGTTGCCTCGACGGGTGATTTTCTAAACCTCAGTCAGCTCTAGAAATCTTAGAGGTAAGACAAGGGAGCTTGAGTAATGGAGGTTCTGAGTAAGGTTACCATAATTTCTGCCATGACCCTAAAGGAATGTTTGTTCTCCTTTCTCTTTTACAGCTCATTGTCCTGATGAGAACTCCGCGAATGGTGTGAGTTCGAAACGCGTAGACACATTATGCCATCTAAACAAAGGAGAAATCTAAAAAACTTTCGTCATCAAAAAGTTTAATTATTGACAGGAATCTATCGTTTATGGCTTACTGTGAATATTTCTATTCCAGTGTGTATGTTTATGTATGAAGATATGTATGGCTGTGTATGGATGAGGGTATGATTGTTTTTGAATTTAAAATCTGCTTTGATATTGTTGATATTGTATAAAAGGTTGTTGTAAATATTGTGTAAATTTATACATGTATAGGAGGTCTTGTAATGTATAGTGAATTGGTGAAATAACAACCAATAATCCGTGTTTGAAAAAAACGTAATAATAAAACAAAAGATTCATTCAGACATCTTTGTGTCAATGGACCATAGTGCGTAACCCTTATGGTTTGATGACTTGAAAGGAAAAAGTAAGACAGTATTGGCATCTTGTTGTTCAATAGTATTTCGTGGCTCAGCCTTGCTGTTGGGGGCCCAGACCCAGTGGTGTTTTTTTTATTTCATTATGTGTTTGGAGCAGCCCATGAAGAAGCGGCTTGATGCTGTGAAATGCGTTGGGGTAACTAATGAATTCAGAGCGGAGAACCAGGCTGCATTACACTGCCGGAGGGCTGAGAACTGTCGAGTGCTCCCTCATTGCGCTTGGGAACTTTGTTTAAATATATTATATACATATATACATATCAAGATACTCCGCTATATTTCCACCATATCCTGTAAACCTACAAACAGGCACGGACCACACTAAATGTGCAAATCAATATTTATTTCAGTCAGCCATTACGGCTATATATATAGATATATATAGATATCACTGCTTCCACCACCTTAGTCTATGCACTCGTGGGCAGGTGCTGTTTCATCACGGGGTGTACCCGCATTTCCAAATGCCAGCTCCGTTGACCTGTCACTAAACAGCACTTGTGGGGGTAAGTACATATGTTATTTTAAACTCTGCAGAAACAGACACGTTTTGGCTGTCGCCTTTCTCAATGTCATCAGGTGCACCCGAAACAGACATGAGTTATCGTGAGTATTACATAAACATCAACAAAGGACTCTTGAGTATATATGCTAGTATGTATCATCGACATCTTAGCATGGTGTCAATTCATTGCAGTTCCCATGTAAACATTATTATGAATACTTCGCAGACCCACACTTGGGCTGTGCTGGCTTTCCTGAGACCCCAGCATTAAAGTGAAAATAGCCAAAACTATTTTGTTTTAATTGACCCGAGGTGGGCATCCACCCGCAACAGCTAGGGGTCAGGGTATCCTTCAGTTCCCCCTGCAAACCAGTGCTAAAGTGTTTGTGCTCTCTTTGTCAAGCAGGGCAAATTGGGCTACACCTTATTGTCACTTTTCAAGTACTCGTACATCCCTAGTAAATTGTACCAGTACTCCCGGCCTGTAAATTAAATGCTACTAATTGGCTGCAGAATTCAATATGCCACGCAATAAAGTAACCTTTTGAAACATGTCTCAGGCCTGCCACTGCAAGCTTTAGGGCAGTTTTAAACTGCAATTTTGACCTGGCAAAATGTATCTTTTGCCTGGCCTAATCCTTCCTTTTTAATACTTATAAGTCACCCCTAACATGGACACTAAATGCTCGCAGGGCAGAGTGTGTGGCACTAAAAAAGTAGGACATGTCATATTTCGGAGAGTAGCGATTGGACTTGCCATTATTCAAGCAGAGACAGACCAGGGCAGTTCTCCTGGGTATCACGGGCATGAATTGTTCTGTAGAAGATTGATTCTGCTTCTCGCATTGAATTACCTGAAATTATTCTATATTGGTAAGAGATGTGAATGTGCGGCAGGCCTCCTCCCTAACAGAAGTTGGAATCTGCCACAAATACCTATGAGTACTTCATGTTATTGTAGGATCTGGATTGACATTTACCGCAGTAAATCCAAGGCTCCCCAATTATCCTTGGCCTTGTCGAACCACGCAGTAAGAGAGCCTTTAAGCACTTAACCCTTTCTTGACCACAGTTCCTTCTTACAATGTCTCTAATAGGATGTTATAATACTATTTCAGACACCGTCTTCTGGATGTAGAATTTTAACCCTTACTACATTAAATACCATTGATTGCCAGTACCCTCCCCTCCATAGGGTAAGTGACATACACCCTTGTGTTGCTACTTGGCACACTCTTGTGATATATATTCCCAATGTAAATACTCCTTTCACTTTTTGTACACATAGTGGCAGGCTGGGCCCTATGTGAGTATCCTTTACTACCCCTCACTCCCACAGGTGCTCATGACACAAACTGCCAGTCATCAACAGGTATGACACTGTTTTGTGTTCAGAAATTCAGTTAGAGTTTGTCCTTCCCTTACATTGCTTTCCACTGATGCATTGATTATACTCTTTCAGGTGTCCCTACATTGATAGGTCCTGATGAGACCCCACATTATTTGCTGGGTCAAAGCGCAGTCGACAACTTGAAGCAAATCAATTCTCAGTCGCTACTATTAGACTAGGAGGCTGCTAACATTTATTGTGTATCCATTGAATGGTCATTTCTTATGTCACAAAAAGTCACAATCGATACGCATAGGCTTCACTTTTTTCATTTGAAACACTTCGCACTGAAAATCTATAACAAATGTGATTTTTTATATAAAATATCTTGTTTCTCTACACACTCTGTGTTACATGTCCTTTTTTCTCAGACATTTATGTACCTCCACTTTACTGCAACTACCCTGATATATATATTGTAATATCAATCATTAAGGGTCCACAGGAACCACTGTATTTGTTTAATTGTAAGCCCTGCTGCTGGCCTCTGCTGGAGTGAATCCTGATCCTCATGGGGTGCCTTCAGGCTCTGCACCCTTAGCTGGCATTAGTGGAAGCTCCTCCTGCAAGAAATGTGAAAATCTTGAAGTTTGGGCTCCTCACAACTTTAAATGGGCCAGTTTGCACTAAAATTCTGCCTCATGTGACTACTGCAAACGGGGCGACCATCAACAACACCTGAGCTGCTAAAAACAAATTAGAAATCACATAATAGAAAAAGACATACTGAGTAACGTGTAATATGGTCCATTATGGATATCCTAGGGTTCAAGTGACATTTATAAACCACTCGGCCATTGGCTTTGAGGCTTGTAAATGTCAACAGAACCCCTAGATGGCAATATAGGTCCATACAACACAGGTAACTGTTCTGTATGTTTTAAGTTAATAATAAACTTAATTAACAAAAAAAATTTTATTAGGAAATTTAAACTATTTTTAATTAATTAAGCACAATGTTTAACAACATTTACTACATATGACATGAAAATAAATGTTTGTGAGGATGGGAACACATTTATAAAGTGTTGTTTAAAAATTATTCTAAATGTAATCAATATCTTTAAATTAATTATTTAATACACATGTATTTGATGAGCTAACGTGCTTCAACATTACATTTTAGCAGGTCATTTAAAAAAAACATGTACAAGTATATTTTATATGAAATATGTTTAAGAATTTATTTATAAAGAATAATGCATTTTACTAATTTCTCCTCTAGTTTCACATAGAGAGACCTCCCCCTATGTGAGCGAATTTACAATAAGCAACTTTATTTTCATAAATCCTGTGTAGGAGGCACTACCCTCTCATTAGAGGCAGCGAAGACGTGTAAATCTACACTCAGAAATAGGTAACATCAAAAATGGTAGAGCTATACCTAGGTGTGTGAGTAAATGTACATGTGTATATTTGCCTTAGTAAATAGGCTGTTATGTGTCCACATTTCACCCTCTATTCTTTAATCTAAAAAATCTTTAAACATAATACCTGTACATTAGGATGAACCGTCTCTATTTCATATGAAACTATTATTCTTATCCTTCTAATCAGAATGAATATAATGGTTAATCTGAGCTAATTAAGTGATTGCCTAAATGGAGTGAAAAACAAATAATAATTACAAAAAATATGAATTTGTTTTACTTCAGTGACATTGTGGATGTCTTTCCCAGGTACACTAGGGGGCATATTCACAAGGCGCTATCGCCGAATTAACGGCACTTTATCGCAGCCAAAGTTGTAATAAATTTACCACCTCATTCACAAGCTGGTGCTAACAGCCCACAGCACCAGTTTACCCGTGATAGCAGCCACAAAAACATCGCCACAGAGGACCCCCGACACTCTCACTAATGGGATGCAGAGTAGCCGTTCCCCTGCCAAAAGCCATGACAGCACAACACCTCAATATTATCAACGTCCAGCCAGATTGGCGCTAAGAACACAAAACACACGATAGGGTGCGTTAGCAGCAGGAAATTAACACCTGCTCTGACCTGGTGTAAAGTCAGACCACAGTCTGCACCACAAAAGGGAGCACAGCCCAGAGCCACACATGAAGAACAACAGATGCCCCTGAGCAACTGAACATGAAGCACGGACACCCAAGAGGGCCAAAACACCCACCGACACCACACCCAGGACCACCCCTCCCTGGCATCCCCCGACCAAAGACATGCCACTTCAGCTGCACCTAAACATGTACCAAATAATCTCCCTGATGTCGCACAATCACAACTGGTGACCTGCATGTGTCGCCACAGAAATGAGCGTCTCACATCCACTGTCAAAGCAACCAATGAAACTTTATTGAAATCAACACAGAAATGAAATGAAGACACATGGCAGCTCCCCTCGGGAAAATCCGTAGGTCACAGCCAGCAAGACAAAAAACATGATGGGAAGGTGTGTCCTGCGCACATCCAAGGACAGAGAGAGAGAGAACGAGAGAGAGAGAGAGAAGAAGAGAGGGGGAGAGAGATAGAGAGAAGAGAGGGGGAGAGAGAGAGAGAAGAGGAGTGGTGGCGAGAGAGAGAGAAGAAGAAAGGGAGAGAGCGAGTGCCGCTCCTGTGCACCCAGGCCACACTGCTCACCTGCTGCCACCGGTGTGTCTCCAACCACTTGCCGGTATGTATAGCAGTACACCAGATCACACATCAGAGTCAGAGCCGTCATCTGAAACAGAGTCCAGATACATGACTGGCACAGTACACACACTTGCACAAGACAACGTCGCCCGCCCATGCACACCCAGGCAGAGGCATCCCAGCCCCTCCTGTGGCCCATCGGAGCATGCCTACCCAGGCACACCCGGGCCTCACTGCTCACTTTCCGCCACCGGCGTGTAGACAGCAGGTCCCCCCACTTGCCGCTGCAAGCCATGGAGCCACACTGTGCAGGCCACCAGGTCTCACGTCTCGTGCTGGGTCTTGATTACACCATGGCATAGGACATACCAGGGCACCCAGCAACATTACAGCCTGCACAGCCGCTCAGCCCAGTGGGTGCCACTAACTCTGTGATCCCGGAAGCGAGGCCACGTGGCGGTAGGCCCGTGCAGCCCACTGGCTCGGCCTACACTGCGGTCCAGTAAGGCACACAAATCCCTAGCAGTCCGGACTGCTGGGACGGGGCATCATCGCAGGCTGCACACCCGCTCAGCAGCAGCTTAAGGTGCTAATGACTCAGTGCACCCAAAATCACCGTCCCGTGGCAGGGTGCCTGTGCCGTCTGCAATGCAGCATGTGCCACAAACCCTGTTCAAACCCAGTCAGCGCCACATGGTGGTAGGCCCGTGCCAGCCTCAAGGCCTCGGATCCATCATACAGTCACCACCAGCAGGGGGGGTATGTGACATCATCGGCCCCTTATATTTGCGAGGTCAAATGGCCTGTGATACCTGTGCCGGATGGGTGTGGTGTGCGTGCAAACCTACCTTCAGGGAGTGGCTGTAACATGCTGACAACTAGACCAGTGACCTGCACACCACCAGCGAGTACACATGTGATGGGTAGCAATGAGGCCCCCCTTGGAGCGTAAGTGGAGTGGTCTGGCCTGGCGTACAGCATACCAAGGCAGGGCCTGCAACAATAACTCGGGCTCTGGGCGTGGGTCAGTCCATTCCAGACAAGAAAGTGGCTGATGCGTCTGTCCCTGTTCTGGTGTTTATGGGACCCGTAACACAAATTGCTATGTAGCACCCTCTGACCGGCATCACACAGGATGAGCATCATTGATGCAAGGGAAATCACTGACCCTACATCCATCCACACATACATACATGAATGATGTAAGACATGACTCAGCAGTGTGTCATTGGATGTTTATTGCACATCCAGTACAGTTCTGCAGCTAGAGCGGTACAGAGCAATTCCGAACACACTACACAAATGGTTTGGGTGTCAAAGCTAGTATTGTCCTCCTCGTCATCAGTGAAGAGTGCCTGGGACTGCTCTGCAGGAGGTGTTGACGGTTCCCCTGCGAGACATAGTGTATTACAATGTGTCCACATGTATCTAGCCGCATGGTACATGTTGACATTCAGACAGCATGGCATTGTACATTGTGACAGTCTGTAGATCTGGGCGAGGACCCAGAGTCATTGTGGGTGTGCACTGCTCTCTGCTTGATTGTGCATGTGTGCCATTGTGCCCATCTCCACCCGTCCGCCAATACCTGGTGGTCACTCACCCTGTTGCGGTTGTGTTGTGTCCTGTTGAGCAGTGCCCGATCCCCCAACTCCGGCCAACGTCTCCACACTGATGACTGTCGACACCAGCTCCTCCATGTCATCCAGCTCGAGCTGTGGTGCTGGGACCCCACCTCCAGTCTGCAGTGCTGACTTCGGGTTGGCGGAGAGTTTCTCCTTGGTCCTCCGCTTGATGTCATTCCATCACCTCTTGACCTCGTCCATTGTCCTCTTGTGCTCACTGATGGCTTTCACCTTGTCCACGATGTCCTGCCAGATTCCATTTTTGGTGCCCAATGACACGTTGGAGGTGAAGAACAGTTGTTGATGGTTTTGTTGATGGGGTTCCATCACCTCCGTGACTATGATCCTGTTTGCCTGCGAACTGCACTTCATCTTTCTCTTCTTCTTGTCCTTGCCCTTCCCTGTTCCCGAGGTCCCGGGCTGGTCATCCGGGGTGCTTGTGGGGTTGCGCTTGTCCATTATGCCTGCTCCGACTGCCTCCATGGTGCTTGGGTGTTGGGCAGTTTGTGTTTGGGTGTTTTTTTCTACTTTTATGGTGATTTTTCCTGCCTGCCAGGTGTGTGTTGCAGGCCTGGCACTGCTTATTGCTGATTTCCTCATCGTGCTTTGGCCCATAGCAGGTTTTTTGGTGTTGTGGTTTGTGTTTTTGTCTCCATCGAGGTGGTTGCATGCTACCACCGTGTTGTGAATTCCACGTTGCCACAAGGTTATTTTCCCGCAATAGGCTGCGATTTTGAAAGTTGCGTTATGCTACTCTTGCGGTAGTTATCAGACGTTCTTGTGAATATACCCCTGTGTTTTTTTCCACAACTGAGTAGCTCTATTTCTGGATGTAGTAGTGACTCGAATAGTGTGGTCTTTTTTGTCAAGGGTAGCCTACTACTCGCAGGTGTGCAATTTAAATCTGAGGATATGTCAATGAAAGGTGGAGTGTTTAGGGACTATAGTTTGAGCTAACAGTGGTGAACTGCTACAGTCCATCAGCAAAGGGTACAATCTAAAAGTGAGACATCCTTTCTTTGACAGTGTCGAAACACCGCCAAGATTATTAGTGTATATTTATATTAGTTTATATTACTTAAATAATAATAATTATTATTATTATTAGTAGTAGTAGTATTAGTAGTTGAGGGAGTCGTAGAATGAAGTAGTAGTAGTATGATGATGATGATCTTTATTAGTATTATGTTGCTGTTGATATTCCCCAAAATATCAACTATAACAATAATAATAATAACAGCACAACAACATCAACAACAATAATAACAAAACAATTATAATAAATATGGAGGGTTTTTGTGCCCATGGCAGGACAAGTGCTTCATGCGAGCCATTAAATGTGTGAAAAGAGTCAAATAACAGAACTGTAGCTACAACCTCTAAAAGAAAAATAAGCTTTCCGAGGCAAGGCAGAGAAGGATTTTCATCAGTTCTACATTCCATTTAATTCTCAATACATCTTACCAAAATAGAATTAGCATGTAAGCACTACTGTCTCCCAAGGGATACTTTAAAATGGAATTTACAATGAGCTTAGTTTTTTAAGTCCCAAAAGACGTGTGGGAAAGCTACTAAATAAATCATTATTTGCAGCGGTAGTATCTGCTTCTACTTCACGGCAGTTAAAAAATGTAATCCATGAAAACTTAGCCCCTTTTATGATAGCACACTGCAGGATGACATTGTTAATGGTAGGGTTAAATGTAAAGAATTGTAGTTTATTATCAACGAATACTTAACATGCAACCCAATTAGAATACACAGGGGATTATGCTAGAGTAAAAGGATAGTTTTTCATCTAGATCAGCAAACTAGAATATTTTTAATCAGCTAGATGGGTACTAAAAAAAATGAAAGTTGTCTTCTAACGTGTTTTCATTCTACTAATGCTCTTTCCTCTGTAATTCGCAATTTGGCATGGGTGGTAACTATCGCTGTTTGTTACATGGTGAGGGGATGGACGTGTTTGAGTTAGGGGTTCGGGCAGTATCAATTAGGGTACCATTCCTCCATTGTCCTGCCAGCCTGGGTTACCAACATTTAGGCTACACTGGTGCTGAAGCGAGCATGGCGTGCAGGGCACAGACATTGCAGTTGGGTCCAACTGTGGCAATTTTTTTCATCTGGCTACTGCCACTAGGCAAGGTTTGTAGCAGGCCATTGTCTAGGGGCAGCCTACTTACTTGCTGCCTACACGGCACACGGCCCTGCCATTTATAGGTGGAGTACAGCCTTGAGTGGCATACTTTTCCCTTCTCAGCATCAGGTTGTTCTGTTGAATAATCCCAGCTCGTAGAGGTGCCCTCTGTATGTAAGACCTATTGGGCAATTCTGGGCACAATCCCTCTCTGAATGTGCGGCCTGGTATGGCAGGCTCAAGGACACTACGGTGGACCTCACTAATTTCTTCCGGGCCAGTAAGGCAGTGTTCACTGCACATTGCTTCCCTTCACCGTGTTCCTGCTTGATATACTCATATCGTCCAATTTCTTAATCAAACGAGGGTTTGGGCGAGTGCTGGTAGGGTGCTTGAGTGGGCAGGCTGTGCAGACTCATTTGCTGATGAGTGAAAAATGCTGGGAATTGGTCCCTCCAGCCTGTTCTTTATCCTGCTCAGATATTACAGCATCCATCAATGGGCTACGTGCTGATGAGTGTTCCATTTTCTGGCGCTGGCAGTAGTGTGGGTGGCCACACTGTTGATAAAAGCCTGATCAGTCATGGTAGTGACAATCTTGGAAAGACTGTAGTAAGACAGGAAGCTTTTGATATTAATTGAACAGATTGGCCATGCTTTCCTTGAACTTTACTCTGCACTAGTGAGCATGCTCAGAAGCAGCCCTACCCAGATACCTAATATGACCTGCAGTTTTAGTTGTAAGCCACTTTGGCGGTAGGGATACAGTGGCCATGCTTCCTTAGAATGTGCCATCCTAACTCTGTCTGCATTTCTGCCGGAAAGGTTTGCACACACTCTCCTTTCCAACACTGCCTTAGCTAGTTCACTTTGCAGACAGGAAAGTAGTACGCCCATGGCCCAGTGCCACCTGGGGTCATAAGAAGTCATGCCTGAGAGGGGTTTGGCCAGTTGGATTATGCTGTCCTGTTGCAGGGTGACTAGAATCCTATCTGCTCTTGGATAATGGGTGTACGAGCAGGCCTCTCGCCTAATGAGCATGCATTACTTGTGGTCCCTGGTTTCTACTTTCATTTGGATACTCATTCCACCTGTGCGTGGCATGGGTAGGAGGCACTGGTCTTATGTGTGGATGGCATAATTTCAACTGCCACCTCCGTTGTTGATACCAGCTGTCTTGCCATTCCTATCCTTTTTTTCAGCTCTAGGCACTGGCGCCACACATGCTTAGTTATCTCTGGAATGGTGGATGTCAAAGCTAACCTATAGGCATACGCTGTTCTCTTGAATCTTATCGCAAATGTTACTCTGGTGTCGGTATTCTCAAGCAGTATCTCAGAATATAAATAGTTGGTGCCTTAAACTGCCAACCATACTCTGCCTACTAATGTAAAAATTAATATGTTGTAGAATCTCCACACTAACAAAAAATGCATCCCTCCACCCCAAGCTCTAATCATGTGCAAGCTACACATAAAATAGGCATGGATGGGTGATCAGTATAACATCAATGGCATAACATCGCCGGTGGCATTGCAGCAACCAAGGCCCAAAAACAAATGATATTCTATTTTTTAACCACACCAGAAGTCTTCAAGCCCAAGCAGATAAAAGGCCAAAAGAAGGGTTGTCACCTACTGGCACTCCCTCACCCAGCATGGTAATAGGGGATACTTCTATCGCTGCATTACTAAATCAACTCTTGAGGATTTCCATGAGGGATCAACCTAAGATGAGGAAAGGGTAGAGTAAGAATAGAGACCCAGGGCATCCTGCAACCAGATCAGAGATCAAAACCCCCATACTCTAAGGCTGGAAAGCATTTCACATAAAAGCACACCTCTGTGCCAGCAATGAGTGTACACACCAAAAGGATTGCTGCTTACCACTGGGGTCATTTTATGTCAGCATTGTGCAGGTATTTCATTGAAATAAAAAAGTATCACCCTGTCTGCAAGTACACTGGAAACCAAAGTGGCCATTAGTTGACAAGCAAACTGTTCCAACACATCCATGATTGGCAGTTCAGTAATAATATAAGGTGGAGCAGGCACAATACCTAAGATACAAAGGAGGAGTAAGTGCATGCTCTAGGAAGCCTTTAAAGGATGTTCCTATTGTCCCAATCAATCAATCAATCAATCAATCATGCCATTTGTATTGGGCACTACTCACCCGGGAGGGTCTCAAGGCGCTTGGGGGTAGGGGTATGCTACTGCTCGAACAGCCAGGTCTTGAGTTGTTTCCTGAAGGCGAGATGGTCCTGGGTCAGCCGAAGGTGGATGGGGAGGGAGTTCCAAGTCTTGGCAGCCAGGTAAGAGAAGGATCTTCCTCCGGCGGTGGCTCTTCGGATGCGTGGTATGGCTGCGAGGGCGAGGCTGGTGGACCGTAGCTGGCGGGTGGGCGTGTAGAAGGTCAGGCGGTCGTTGAGGTACTTGGGGCCCAGGTCGTGGAGAGACTTGTGTGCGTGGGTGAGGAGCCGGAACGTGATCCTCTTGTCAACGGGGAGCCAGTGCAGGTTCCTCAGGTGGCTGGAGATGTGACTGCGTCGGGGGACATCCAGGATGAGTCGGGCGGAGGCGTTCTGGATGCGCTGGAGTCTTTTCTGTACCTTGGCTGTGGTTCCGGCGTAGAGGGCGTTTCCGTAGTCCAGTCGGCTGGTGACGAGTGCCTGGGTGACAGTCTTCCTGGTCTCGGTCGGGATCCAGCGGAAGATCTTGCGAAGCATACGCAGGGTGTTGAAGCACGATGAGGAGACGGCGTTGACTTGTCTGGTCATCGATGATTGATCGCCAGCACCTGTGGTAGTCAGATTCCATTAGCACCAGTTGGGTGCAGGGGAATACTATCCCTAGTATCATACATAGATTTGCCAATGCAGGAAACGGGGTGAATTGTTACTTTATTGATATATTCACATCCCTGTAACAAATGTGGGAATGGAAGAGATACACTACATTTAGAAACAAGCATTGGTAATGCCAAGAGCCAGGCTTATAAATGAAAGTGCCTCTTCAATCATTAAGGAGTTAAGACACTTGATAAGTTAACAAACATGCACTCTGTCACGCATGTATCCATTCTCCCAACCACCGACTTATCATCATATATAGCTTTATTTCGACATCCAGGGCCATTAAAGCAATAAAAAAAAAGAAAACGCTTTTAAAAACAAATACAGGGTCGTTTTAGCGTTTTGACAATGCACTAGACAATGATGTGATACTAGACCCTCCGAATAGACTACGGTTACCTAGTTCCACCATTTGTTTCCACCATTTTAAGAGTTAAAACAATCATAGCAATAAAAACATATGAACAATACATTAGGAAGGATAAAAGAGAAAAGTTGTGGTGATTCATCTTAGGTGGAGTCAGGCAACCCTCCCCCTGGGCTTTGTAAAAAGATCCAGGATTCCACGAATAAAGACATGAAGGAATAAAAAAAAGGGGAGGAAAAAAGTGCATATGCAGAGCATATAATTGTGGGGCTAATAGAGCTAGCTGTAGGACCCTATAATATTTTAGTATCAGCTTATTCCAAGGATTGTAAGTTCAATGTGCTGGAGAAGTAATGTAATGTATGGCCCACCCGGGTGCTCTCTTTTGTCCTCGTTTAGGCTGCGATTTCCTTATTCCACCTTTCCTTTTCAAAAAATATATATGCGTTGTTAACAATAAAACATGCAAGTAATACAATAAAAAGGAATAGTAAAAATACAATGTGATAGTTCATCTTAGGTGGGGTCGAATACCAAATTACAGCCACCCAAAAACCTTGTAAGAAGTTCCCACCCTCCATTAAATAGCAGCATGTGAGTTTTTGAAGAAAAAAGTGCAAGTGCATAAAGTAAGGTTTTGGGACAAGGGAGAGCAGCCAAAGAGCCCTACAGAGATTGGATGTTAACATGCTTCAGCATGATACTATGCCAGGCCATACCTATACTTATGTCTGATTCGCCAAGCGTGGCCTAAAAATGTTGCCACGCAACATGCAAAAAAAGGTCTTGGATCGGTCCTAAGAATGTGTAAGGCAACCGGATGATCCCGTGTTCCCAGTTGCTGGCACAATGGTTTTAGCCATTTAGCCCTCGGGTGGCTGAAAGCCGGGCAGGCAAACAGAACATGGGCAACACTTTTGACTGTGGTCTCGCAACAAGGGCAATTCTTTGGGGTTTGGATAAGCGAGTGCCATTTTGCTGTGAACTCGCAAACAGGAAGTGTGCCAAGCCTAAAATGGATGTAAAGCATCCTGTCCCGTGGAACCTGAATAACGTCTAAAAAAGGTTCAAGGCATCTAGTTTGTGGAAATAAAATTCACAGGTTAGTCCGCCTAGGTTTCTTGGTGGTCCACCCATTCCCAGTAGCGGAGTTTTGGCTCGTCTTTCTTGGGTGGCTCTTGGCTATCCCAATGCGCTTTAAAACTCTAGGGCTTAGATTGCTTTCTTGACATAGGAGATCCAGCCTATTTTATGGCCGGTATCTAATCATATCACCTCAGTAGAAGCCGTATGGAAGAAGCTCTGGGGTTTGCCTAATGCGGGCCCAAAAGAGAAGGGGGCACAGCCTCGCTATATCACTAATGGACCGCCTGCTCATGTCAAGCATAATGGGGTTAGGGTAATGGATTGGGGCAGCATTACCAAATCTCTAAAAAACTTGTGCTCAGATCTACAAAGATCATGAGCCTTATCCAGTCCACATAGCTCCGCCCCCTAGAATGCAGCCCCTACCGCTTTGGTATCATAGACCTACCGGTCTACTGCGAGAGAGGCGATGTTCCCTCCCAATTGCACCCACTACTCGTTTGTGCCCCAACAACATCTTTGCTAGGTGGGGCTTCCATGACAATTTGTCAGAAAGTCAGACACCAAGATAATCAAAGGTATCCACCCTTTCCAGAGGTGTCCCACCTATCCGAGGGATGCTCCTATAGGACTTGGGAGAGTTAAAGGCCATAAACTTGGTTTTTAGAGTGTTAATGACCAGCCCCCGCTCATCACAGTCAAGATGGAACCTGTTAAGTAGTCGCTGCAACCCTGCCAGTGTCTTGGACACCAGCAGGGTAACGTCAACGAATAGGAGGGTTGGTACCTTATCGCCCCCCAGGATTGGCGCGTCTGCAGGGACTTCCTGGAGAAAGCTGACTATTCCATTCATGTAAAGCGAGAATAGAGTGGGAGCCAAAATACAACCCTAACTCGCCTATTGACCGGGATGCACTCAGTCAGTTGTCCCTGTGACCCCATCTAACCTGTGCATAGTTTCCCTCATGTATTAGTACCAATAGATTTAGGATAAAAGGAGGGATGTCCATGTCCCTTAGGGTTGACCGCAGTTTGCCCCTGGAGACCTGGTTGAAGGCAGTCTTTAAATCGAAAAATGCCAGATAGAGACAGCCATCACCAATCACTACCACCTTCCAATAGTTAAGTAGCAGGCAGAGTACCTGGTCGATGGTTCCTGTCTTAGGTCTAAAGCCTGCCTGGTACTTGGAAAGGATGGCGTTATCATCTGCCCATAGCTGGATCCTCTGCAGGAGGACTCTGCCAAAGACCTTCTGCAGAGCATCGGTCAAACTAATGGGCCTATAGTTTGAGGGCTCCTCTCTAAGACCTTTTTTGTAAATCGAGACCACATCTGCACCCTTCCAAGACCCAGGTACAGGGGCATCGCTGGCTATGGCATTTACCAGAAGAAAGATGTAACATGGCCAGTTCGGGGTATCTTCAAGGAATAGGTCCCCCAGAATGCCATCTGGTCCTGCCGCCTTGGAGGGAACTACTCTACCTATTGCAGCCTCTATCTCAGCCTAAACAAAGAGCTCATCATCACTATGAAGTCCAAAAGGCACCACAAGCTCAAAGGGAGGAATAGGCTATTGAGTAGAGGCTGTGAAAGTTGTTGTGCCATTCCCGGCCTGTGATCAAATTTGAGGGCGGGCGTACACTCAGCTTGCTGCCCCAAGTCACAAGGGTCCAAAACAACTTAGGGTTCTTGGACACGCTCTTAAGTTGCTGCCATCTACCTTCCTCCCAGGCTGTCTTTGCCTGGTGCTGGGCAGCTCTATAGGACTTCCTAGCAGTTTTAATGAGGGGGCAGTCCTTATCTCTAATTGCTGTAGCTAGGAGTAATCATTTATGTCTGCAGTCTTTGTTGAACCAAGAGAGGGAGTCTTTTGCTGGAATGCTGGATTTGCTGTCCGGGTTGGGAGCTAAGAAATGTGCGCTAAGCCTGCCAACCATGCGAGAGTGAACCTCAAGTACAGTTGCCAATTCACTCAAGCCAGAAGTGGCAGCCTGTAGCTCGAGTGTTCCTGCAGCCAGATCCCGTCGTATGCCCATAATCTTAGATTCCTGGAGGGATACCTTCCACCATTTTTAGGTATCTATTACAGTTTGAGGGGATATTTTCTCTGGTAGTGGTCGGTGGCAAGATGTTCGCTGTGTGATTGTGTCACGATCCTCCCGCGGCGGTGTATGAATGCGGATCAGAAGTGAATGACTACATCACCCAGCATGCAGTGGGGGTAGGCAGCTATGTTTTACTTCAGTGGTTGAGCTGCTATATAAGGCCTGCCGCTGGGGGGATCTGGTGCATGCCACCTGATTATGGTCTGGAGTTTCAGAGGAGAACGACTACGGCGCCTGAAGCAAGACGAGCCTTTCACTACGCCACAAAGGAAATTGATATCAAAGCGTGGGTGGTTCATTTCTGAGCAAAGGAGAGTCGGCTATAGGGAAGCCGCCTTCCGGATTCAGACGTCGGAAACCATGCGTACCCGAGGTGGTTCTTACGGTAAGATATTGGCGAGATCCAAGACTTTTTTGTTTCCTATTTTGAAACATTCACGTGTGTGAGGCAGTAAGCCTTTATTTTACACCAACACTGCGCAAGGCTGCGCAGCGTTCTATGCTGCTATTTCCGTGCTGATAAATAGACATGTACATGCAGTGGTAAGAAGGATCAAACCTGCGTATTTGCTTTCATTGTTTCCCGTATATGCAAGTATTATGCGCATGTTCCCGTAGGAGGGAGTATTTCTGCACCAGACAAGACTTTTACCTTCCATTAGAGGGATTGTGACATTGGCTGCTGCCTACTCAACAGGTGCAAGTTGGTTCGCATGTGAGCGTGGGAATAATAGAGGATTAAACATCCATAGTGAGGCAAGTGGGGGAGGAAGGGTACGGTATTAATGGGTGAACAGCCTTTACGATGCGGCTGTTACACCGCCGTGCCGTTACAACGCGGTCTTTTCAACGCAAGTCGTTACCACGACTTGCGCTGGAGGGTGCTGCAGGACAAGGAATTTTTTAATTTACTATCCAACACCTTCCCTACTGTACGTAGGCTGGTGTTGGAATAGTAAATTAAAAAATTCCTAAGTCTGCACCCCCTCCAACGCAAGTCGTGGTAACGACTTGCGTTGAAAAAACCGAGTTGTAACGGCACGCGTTGTAAAAGTACGCGTCGTAATGCCGTACATCCGTATTAATGTCTATCCTTTTCTCTCACGTTCAGCATACTGCAGACACTAGCTGGGACTGCTCGAGCTAGAGCCGATTCCTTGGATCCCAGGACTAGACAGCCAGTAGGAAGAGTGTTGCAGTGTTTCGTTCATCTTTATTTTCCCCTTTCCCTTGCGCACTAGGGCGCAGGGTGGAGTGTTTTCCTCTCCCTGTGGGGTAGTGCAAAGTGGAATTGGGAGCTGCGCATCGCCCCCGCTGGATGTGTATCTGGAGGTTAGTGAATACCATTTTGATAGCCTGACAGATTGGGGGCTTCCCACAGGGGTTTCAATGTTAAGCAGAGGGGTTTATGGTCACTTTCTGTGGTAGTGCCCACACTCATATCAATCAAATCACCCTAAAGCCGCACATCAAGGAGGATTTAATCAATGCGGGATGGGCAACTGGCTCTGTTGTATGTGTTTGTGCTCTGCTTATCTGATAATGTTCTGCCGTTGGCTGCCCTAAGACCAAACTCTACAGTGAGAGCGTTAAATTGGAGCACCAGCTGCATCCATCTTTTCACTGTTGAAAGGTTTAGTGGTGGAACTGCCCATTTAGTGTTGTTGTCTTTCCTTACAAGTCATCGTTTGCCAAGGGCTCAAATGTGCAGTTGAAATCACCTGCTACGACTACTCTAGCATGGGTTGTACAGGTAGATAAGCTCTCTTCTAATGTTGTGATGATGGGTGAAGGCTTTCGCCCTTTGGTCCCCTTTACATAAACGTTGAACAGATTTAAAATGGCTCCCCCCCCACCAATTCATTCTTGCATTCACTCACTCACACAGCCACAAAGAAAAAACACTCTCCCACAAACTCAATGACATATGCATGATAAATTAAAAGAATAAATGCAGAAAAAAAACATGTTGCATCCTAAACATAGCGGTCACATGCTTGCATTAACAAATAAAATTAAACATAACTGGGTGTGCCCAGCTTGCAATGGTACTGTTCATAGCATATTATTATGTTAATGTTCCAGCATTGCCATAAAGGTTAGAACCAATGTGTTAGCCATATTGGACTGATAAAACATACCGCTTCTTCCTTCAGCTGCTCCTACAAGGTGACAGACGTTTTCATACTGATTTAGAAATTGCACCATTGATCACAAGCACATTCATGAGGATACTTGAGTCTACCTTGGTGAACGCTGACCTAAAAGTGAGGTAATTTTCAACCCATTCATTCAGAGTAGAAGTGGAAGCTTTCATTGAGCACCTTCAGCATAATTAAGGAGATAAAGAGATGGGAGTCTCAGAGATTGTTCCTATACATCCATCCTTTGGTTAATATACCACCAAAAACTAACACCTCCTTCCTTCTCCTCTTTTAGCTAATTGCAAAGGCCTGGTTTGTTTCTTAAAACTGAAAGACATATGGGACCTAATAATAAAGGTAAATATATGTAGTCTTTACTCATGTGTATATTTACTACTACACCTAGGTGTAACTCTACACTTAGTTGCTACTTAACATTTCCAAATGTAGACATACACCTATGTGTAGACTTACATGTCTCCTCAACTCAGTGGATCAATCCTCCTCCCACAGGATTAAGAGTGCAATGTTACTTTTAGCAACTTAGCACATGTAGGTTAGGTAGAGAACTCACCCGCTGTGGTGATCTCCTGATAGGAAACTCAGAGGAAAAATAATCATCTTTATTACTTTTTAAAGAAAGTTATTACAAATATTTTGCTGTTTAATATATCTGTACACTAATTTAAATTATGTTATTTGAATGTAGAACTGATAAAATACACAGCACAATAATCCATCAAATTAAATGTGTAAATAATTAAATTAAAAATATGAATTTACTTATTATAAAACAATGTTCAAAATCCCAAGCGTCCCAAGCTCCCCGATATTTCACTTTAGTAAGTGGTAAAATTAATTTTGAACTATGTATTTAACTCATTAATAATTTTTTGTTTTTAAATAAAAGTGTACCTTATAAAACTGAATATGAATATGAATGAAGTTATATATGTATATATAACTTCATACAACTTAATTGTTTTCTATGGAAGTGTCATGCTGCAGTACCTGTGAATGGCCATGTGTAGTGCTTTATCTACTCCGAGGCAGGACTAGCATACATTTAGACCTGTTTTGACACCTTTAGGGCTTCAGCAACTTTAGAACTGTACTTTGTGAATCGTAATGGTCTTACTCTTTGGCAGGCGCGTTTGTATTAGCATATCCCTCCCTAAACCCCTCCTTACATTTTCCTAAACCCCTACATTTAGAGTAAGTATTCCGCATTCTTCAGCCACTCCCCCTTCTCCCTCCCATATTTAATACTGAACCAGATAACCAAGTGTATGGATTTCCACACAGAACAGCTAGGAGTGGTGGAGGTCTCCGCTTGTCGGTTTATGAAGTATGTGAGTGGTACAACAATGTGCATTACAAAATGTGGTTTGTGAATAGGCCCCAATAGCAGCAAGACCCACTTCTCTTTATATTAAAAAAACAACCAACTCAGAAACACCTCTGCTTTTCTAAACAGTGTCAATAATAATTCAATGAGATGTTACATCAGATACAAGTATTCTATTTAAAGAAACCATTGTATAAAAACAGCAAAGGCACTGTCAAACAGACCCTCATGCACACATCCATCATCTGTACTGTTGGAACCTGGGAATTCTTTGCAGGCAGGGCAGAGAATCTCATCGACCAGAGTGATGTTGATCTAGTGTCAAGAGAATGCATTGGCAGCTGCGGAAGATGACAATTCAGCATGAATCTCAGCACTGTCCCTGGTGGTAGCGCAAGTGTGCCCATCCTGAAGTCAAATTCAGCCAAAATGACTTGGAGATTACAATCTTGCATCGTGGCCGGACCCGTTGGGTATATTTTGTGTTCATCTTATATTCAGCTGCCTTATTTCTGCTGAGCCAGCTGACTTAAGGTACAGAAGACATTTTGTAGCCAGGAGCAGAGAAACATTGCAGCATACATCTTAAAAGGAACATTTAATAACTTTGATTCTATTCAAACTGCTATACATAACTCCAGAGAGTTTCTTCTTGGCATCTATCGGTATTTTTCATTATCCTTTAGTAATTTGGCCTATAGGGCTACTTTCATATTTCTTAATTCAACAAAGCTGTACAATTGTGTTTTTAAAAGGACTGCTTTTGGAGCAAATTGTGTCTATGGACAGGATGTTATAGATCACTAATTATATCCCTACCTATACACCTCCTATGTTATAACAGGCATATGTAACACGGAGTTAAAACACGTAACTTCTTCAATTAAACAGTTTTCTAGGATTTGCTTTCACATAAGATTATTTTTATTCACTATGGGAAGAATTACAATGGTGCGATTCACCTGCAAAAATTCTTGTCTTATAATATTGCTGCTCTCTTCTTCTCATGTTTCTTTAAAGATGGAGGATTCTACCTTTTCAATTAAATGCAACCTACTAGCCCCAGTAATCCTAAACCAGGCACACCAACTAATGCCTTAAAAGGAGCTGTGTTAAGGTTCTAATAAGAGACTCAAGTAAGATTCCTCTTCTCTTACGAAATTACCTAAATCAACCTCCCCCTTTGATGTTCAAGGTTTGCTGGAAGAAATACAGTCTGAAACACTTTATAACTGAAAGTGATAAAACTGTTCAATGTATGGATGAAACAAGGTTTCATCTGGTAAAGAGGGTTGTGGGGATGCACCAGAGGGTTAGTGATGCTCAGGAGGTAAAGAGTAAAGTATACAAATTAACCTGAACATTGAAGCAGTAAGAAGAAAAGCTAAAAGAAAATAAGAGGAATAAATGTAGGGCCTAATTCCGAGTTTGATGGTCCGGGAACCGATGTACCTGCGGTTGAGGTCAAACTGCTGCAAGCTCGGTGGTCTGAATGATGCATTACGAGGCATGCGGTACAATGAAAAAAACAAACTGCCGTGGTTTGCTGACACCACCGGCCAACTCCAACTGTGGCTGCCCCGGAATAGGCCAATGATCTTGAGGAAGGCTTGGACCACCAGTGAAACCTCCGCCAAAATCAAGTTACTTTACAGCCGGCGTGACGATGGCAGAAAGGGAGGGATACAAGGGCGAATCTCACCACTACTCACCTCTACATGTCTTGTGCAGCCATGGAGCCGATCCTGCACGTCTTGCGCTGCTGTACCAGCTCGATCACATCCAAAACCCACTCTATTGCAGACAAAATTTGCAGTATGCTATACACATACCAGTTTCCACAGACTCCTCAGTAAAACGATGCCCCGTCATGAACCAGGCAAGGGAGTTGGGGTCCCTTAGTCAAACAGTTTTACAGGGACCCTATCTGGGATTGTTTCATGTGAATATACAAAAGGAGGATACCCTTCCTAGGTCAGAACACTGATACTGCACAGGCACACTGCACACCAATGGGCATGTGTTTACAAATTACGTACAGCGATAGTGATGTGTGCATTAATTTGAGTTCCACAACAGCACCTCATCATTAATATCACACCTATAAATGTCTATGACACACTTCTTTTGCTATACTCCTTTTGTCCTTTCTCACTTGTCTGGCAAGTCACTACTCATGGTTACTTCACATGCAGGTTAACATGTGTCAGGTACTGGGAAGTCTACATAGAAATCACTACAACTACCATGAGGCCCTGTGACTGAAACTTAATTGAAAATGCAATAGTGTAGCTGATACACTCATGTTGCGTACAGCTCAGGTCCTATTTTGATGTCAATGAAACATCTATATGGATGTGTCATTAAACTGAATCATATCTTCTCTGCTACAACTCTGTATTGGACTCTCACCCATCATTCACATGAAAAGACATTTTCATACAATGGAATTACATAGAATCAGTGTGAGAAGCATTCTAATGGCACAATGGAAACACTCCCTGGTGGATAGCTATGCCTCTATCATGGGAAACCATGAAAGGTTGGGGTCCTGAGGTGCACTACAATTTTGCACATGCCTGACAAACTCAATGAGGCCTGGATCTGTGGATTGAAGTATAACAGGGACAGCCAATAGCATTACCATGTGCAATCCATGTGTAAGTGCAACTCATGCAAGCAAACACAGCACAAATAGCATATGTTACACATCTAGATAAAGTAGGTGCAAGATACACACAGACAATGTGCCACATTCCATGGAGAACACCACAAAAGTATGACAAGTTACCACCCTCCATGTGTGGATAAACAAATATCCAATTTGAACACACCAAACACATATACAACATACATCATGGAGACAGCTGTACCCTAAATGATGTGGACATTGGCCAGGACAAACTGAAATACTTACCATGTCACATGACACCCAATGCAGTGTCTGCATCAGTCTCAGTTCATCCCACATATACATCCCTCCAACATTACCCCTTGTCCTGTTTAAGCCCAGCACTGGACTCAAGGACACATCACACTAACCACTTCAAATGGATCAGCAATCATGGATCAAACATACACAACTGTAGTCAGACATCACTAACAATACAATAACATCAAATAGTTTGAATAGTAATGGCAGGATAAATATCTTCAAAAATGAGAAAATATATATTCATACTCAAACATCCCATCAAGGCAAGGGAAACAAAGGTCAATGGCCAGTCCAGTCACATTTCCAGTGTCACAGCACAATACTGTGAGACATTACTTGCCCTTAATGACACTGCCAGAAACCTCCTCAGAAAGGGGCATCCATTGGGTACAAAAGGCACCTCAAAGATGGTACTTGAGATGGAGGGGGTCGAGGTTCAGGGAGGGGTGGGGTAGGTTTGTCCTGAGGAGGTTTTCATTTTGGGCTGGGGTCCGGGCACGGGGGGGGGGAGCTTTTTGGGACTTTTGGAGTTTCAAAGGGGTAAGGGCAAGGGCAGACAAGACATCATCATTGAGAAAGCGGGTAGGAGTTTGGTTTGGGAGGAAGAGGGAGTGGAAGTGTGAGGTGGGTCTGCTGTGTGCACTCTGTATTGTGTTGGCATATCTCTGGTTCTAATGATTGGATTTTTGTCATTTTGGTCTCATTTTATTTATTAAATATTGCTCTCTTTTCTAAAGTGGTGTGAGGTCTTTCTTGTGTTGTGTTTTCACTTCACTACTTTTTATGTGCTGTATAAATACTTTACATATTGCCGAAAGTTAAGCTACTTAGGGTTATGCAGAAGTTAATTTAGTGACTTTTGTGAATCTCCTTGACGAGGATTGTGGTTGTTGTAGGGTTTCAGCTCCCTCAATCAATAACCCAATTTCTCTAACATATATTAAAATATTCACAACGGCCATCCTTATCGTCTGCAAATGCTCTCTCAGTGAGTGGGTTAAAAACTTTAACTCCCTTCCCCCTTCAAGGCCTTGTCAATATAAGGTGTTCTACCCCATTTTGGCTGAAGTCAAAACCATCCACCTAGACTAGTCAAGGTTGTTGATCCTTGCGCCTGCCCTCCTCATTCCAGTATATTGGCCTCTGCTAATACTCTTTTGTCTCTCTCACCTAATGTAACAACTTCTAAAGCGCACAAATACCCATAGGTGTCTCGGCGCTAGTTCAAGTTCAAGTAAGCTTTATTCGGCTTTTGAATTTAAAACCACAAAAGCAGCAGAGAAAAAATACAAACATACAAAGAACTAGTCCAGCAAATCAAAGCATAGTTAAAAGAAAAACAGACTGTTTAGAACAAGCTAAAACAGTTTGACGAATCAACTATTCAAGATCCTAAACCAAAATACACAGAATCCTCCTTTATCATCAGGTATGATAGTAATTTGGTACACCGGGGCCAGGATAAAAGTCATGCAGATCCCAGATACGGATGGAGCCATCTCCAACTTTGTGTTGGGTAGAACGTAAAAAGGGGGCAATGTTTCTGTCTTTAAACTTAATTAAAATCAGATCTCCTGGAACATTTTTGGGCAGAGAACCAAGCCACCCCACCCTCCTGACGCTCAATATCCCGCCGTCTAAAACAGATGGTAAATGTCTATGGTTTTTAAGCCAGAAAATGGCTTTATTCATTAGGTCCTGCTGTAGTTCACGTTTACCCGGGGTGAGTTCAGGGACCCCAGAAAGCACGGTAACGTATGGCGCGGCTTCCGGGGGTAGGTCCATTTGATGCCTTCTTTCCAGGAGTCTGTGAGGGGTATGTTTTAGATTAAGAGGAGCGTTGCGACCACTTAGAGTGGGTGGTATAGGAGGGGGGTCACAAGTGGGAAGTATGCTGGAAGCATTGTTCATAGGCCTTTCATGGATGTTAGTAAGGGTAGAGCATGTGGATATCATGGTGTTGGCATTTGGTGGGAGGGACCTTATTACAGTGTTTTCGATCCTGGTCAGCCTCTCCCCCAGATCATTAATTTTTACGACCAGTGGTGATAGAGCACTGTTTAGCATTCGTTCAATTTGGGCCAGCAGGGTCAAATGAAGGGGGGATACGGGGTCATTTGATCGAGTCTCCGCTTTATCCGAAGTTAGTGAGACAGGGTTTGGGGCGGATAAATGGGGGCTGCAGAAAGTTGGTTCGGGGGATGCGGGAGGTGTGAAATTTACTTGTTCATTGTCTCTGACCACTATAGGGGGAGTTAATAAATCCTGGGCATAGTTTGTACCGCACATGGCATTCAATTCTTCCCAGATTGACATCGTGGTTGGGAGACAGGATACCGAGAGCAACAATGTACAGATCAAAGCAATAGAGGGGGAAAGGTTAGCATCTGACTGTACCTCCTCCTGTGGTAAAACCAAGTGTAGTGGCCCGTCCCGTCCTCCTCTGGCCTCTGAGGGCCACAGAGGGCCCGCCCTTTGCCCGGGCTTCGCCCGGCGCTGTCCCGCGACGCGGAGGGAGCCTCGTCCTTTTTCTGCGCCTCCGGGCGCGTAGCTACCGGAAATACCCCTCACAGGCTGCTGGGAGCTGTAGTCTGCCGGCGGCCGTGCAGGTGGAAAGCAACGGCGGCGTGCAGCACTCACAGCATGTGGGCCCCAGCAGCAGCAGCAGCGACGGAGTGTGCCCGGTGAGTCCCGGTGAGTCCCTCCTGTTCCGTGACCCGTGGCTCTGGTCCTGGACTGGACTGTGTCCCCCCGCTCCTCAGTGGGAGCCTCGTCCTTTTTCTGCGCCTCCGGGCGCGTAGCTACCGGAAATACCCCTCACAGGCTGCTGGGAGCTGTAGTCTGCCGGCGGCCGTGCAGGTGGAAAGCAACGGCGGCGTGCAGCACTCACAGCATGTGGGCCCCAGCAGCAGCAGCAGCGACGGAGTGTGCCCGGTGAGTCCCGGTGAGTCCCTCCTGTTCCGTGACCCGTGGCTCTGGTCCTGGACTGGACTGTGTCTCGGCGCTATGAACTGGAAGGATAAGCAGAGAGCTGGCCGCTTATTGCTTAAAGAGCCAAGGTTTGATTTGTGTCCTGAATGATAGCAGGGTGAGGCTGGCCTTAAACTGAAGGGGGAGTGAGTTCCACAGTTTAGAAGTGGCCACTATGCATCTTCTATCATCCCAGTTGGCTTTCATCGGTTCAAGGGACGATCAGAAGGTTGTCGTCTGCAGAGCGCAGGGATCTGCTGGGTGAGTACGTCTGAAAAGCTTTCTTCAGGTATTCAGCTCCTATGTTGTGAGGTGCCTTATAGGCAATTCATAGCACCTTCAATTTTGTTCTACTTTTTATGGGCAGCCAATGGAGCTGTCACACCACAAAGGAAATTGGCTTAAACTTCGGGGTACCTGACAATATCCTGGCTGCTGCGTTCTGTACCAATTGCAGCCTACCCAGACCCTTTCTTGGGCATTGATTGGAAGGCCATTGCAATAGTCGACCTTAGCCGTAACCAGAGCGCTGATAAGTGTTCTCCCAGTGCTGACTGGGAGAAAAGGTAGCAATTTCTTTATCATCCTTTAAACAGAAAACGATCAGTAGACCACTGCATTGGCGTGATGTACAAAGGATAAACTATCATCAAATATGACACCAAAGTTCCTGGCCTTCTTGACGGGGATAGGGAGTGATCCCAGCTCAGATTTCCACCAGTTCGGAGACCATCCTGGGGCAAGGTTGACAAAGATGTTAAGCCCCTACTTCTGCACGGGTGAATGAAAATGCACACAAACTAGTTATATACATTCTCAAATACAGTGGATTTTGGATCAAGTGTCAAATGACTTTATACCACCAAGGACTAGATTTGCATTTAAAAACCCCTAGTGCACTCCAGGAGTTGCGGTTTACTTCAGTTGAGCCAACTGAAGTACCACACCTGAGAGAAATGAATTGTAAAAGAAACACCCTTCAAATTGCAGCATTTGCATTTATATCATGCTTGGGACACTTATTTTGGTGTAATTTGGAGCTATTGTCTAATGTCAGTGGTGAATTTAAGATCAGGGTATACCAGGTCTGTCTTGAATGTTATACACAAGTTACTTATCAGAAAATAGGTTGCCCCCTTAGTGATGTTTGATTATTTTCAAATCAGTGTTTAGAACACTAAGGGCAAAATCAGATATTGTAAGAGCTAAATGTCTCCCCTTCCCCCTGCCATGGTGTTTGATGCACCACTCTATAAGAATGTTTACAGCGGCCTAGAGACAGCAGCTTTAGCAGGCTCAGTTGAGCAAAACAGGTATATCGAGAGAGAGGCAACATGTTTGCTCTCCTCAGTAATTGGTTGCTGGGTCACTTATTTGGTGATCACCCCATATTAAGGATATTAGTTGCTGTGACTGTTAGTGTTCCTTCATTACCTATGTACGTGCCAGGGAGTTTAGGTGGGGGCTACCGAAGAAAGAAGCAGAAGTAGAGACATGCCATGTGTCTTGAAACTGCTGGACTGCTAGTATATGAAACTCTCAGGTTGCTGGGCATGTGGGTGCCTTTTAACAGTTCTTGGGTTGAAGTGCAGGTGAACACTCACAGCAGTTCTTCTTTGTGTCTTCGCAGTGCAGGTGGCTCTTTTCGCGGTTCTCAGAGCAATCAGACACAACAGAAGTACAGCAGGTGCCTCCTCATTGAGGATGGCTTTTTCAATCCTCTGTGCCAACCCCCTCAAAAGCCCATAAAACTGCAGCTAGGCAACAATAAACTAGATAGAGCAATCGTCTCTTCTCCCTAAAGGCTATATTAAGATTGCACAAGACCATTCAGGACAGTCTACTAGATTTAAGAATTGATAAAGATGTCCATCTGCAAGTAATAGTGTCACCAGAAAACTAGTGGCAGCGCATAAAATGAAAGAACTCAAAGCACTTTGAGGATCATACTTTTTGATTTGGCACCTGAATAGAATTTGCCCAACTCTACTGCCTGTTTTCCACTGTGCACGAAAGTGCATGCTGCAGCTCTGTCACTGTTTGATGAGCAGAACTGATAACTTGGTTAACAAGCATTTGAACAAGTGGTGGCAACGTGCTATTGCAACCAGGCGGGTTCTACAAGACACGTTAGAAGAACTCAGAAAGACTTTTTATTTCACAGAAAAGGCTATATCTGGGAATAGGCTAACACAGTCTGAGTGTTTCTTATTAAGAATTGGAATGTTCTCTATGTATAACGTACCAGGCATGTGTTCTATGCTCCTGGACACAGAAAGAACCAGCAGGAGAATTTGGTGCCTGCCTGTGATCTTACTAACATCTATTGGGCAAGTGTCAGTACTCTGGAAAACCAATGCAATATAATCATAAATATTGAATTCGATTTTTGCAGTTTTAAAAAAAACGTTAGCTAAAACTTTAAATGTTTTATTGCGCTTGAAATTATCTCCTCCAGCGCTGAAACAGACGATGATTGATGCTGTTCCTATGAATGCAGGAGACGTTCTTCTCATTAATAACCTGATGATTGTTGTCTAACTTATAAAGCTGTACAATTTATCAGTACAGCTCTGATTACAGGGTTTCGGTGTGACTGGAATACTCGCAATGTTCCTGTTAGACCTGGCATCTTTGGCGTGGTTTCCCCCTATCTTTTTGCCTCTACCTCCTGTATTTTTGATGCTGTGCTGGATTTCGTTTTTGCTGGTTTAGATGCTTTGGACACTGCCACTGCTGATCAGTGCCATAGTGTAAGTGCTCCCTATGTAAATTGTTATTCTGATTGGATATACATGTTTGGCATATTTGTGTCACCATGAAGTCCCTAGTAAAGTGCACTGGGTGTGCCAGGGCTGGTGATGACAAATGCTACTAGTGGGCCTGCAGCACTGATTGTGCCACCCACAGGAGTAGCTCTAAAATGGTGTCTCAGGCCTGCCACTGCAGTGCCTGCGTGCAGTTTAGAAACTGCCATGTCCTCCTGGTCAGTGTCCCCACTGACCAGGCCTAACCCTTCCCTTTTCATGCACATTAGTCACCCCTATGGAAGGCCCAAGGTACCCCCCTGGGCAGGGTGCAGTGTATGTGAAAGATAGAGCATGTCCTGGTGCAGGTGACATGCTCTGGTAGTGAATGGCAGCCATTTTTGTTTTTCACTATTGTAAGGCTATCTTGCTCCATAGATTAACATGGGGGATGCTGGCTACAGTGGCTACCAGCATTTCTTCTCATAGGAACAAGATAGGACATAAGTATCTAGTATCCATGAACTCAGAATTTAATAACATATCTTTTAGGAAAGGTTGTTTTTAAATCCTGTGTTTGAGAACAGCACTTTTAGAAAGTTGCTGTTCTCTTGTCTGACCCTTCTGTGTGCCTTGGCCTGTTTGTGTATTGACTGTCTGGTTTGAGAGTGACAGGGGCTGGGGATTCCCCAGGAGGCTGGCTGAGTCAGCCCTAGGCTGAATGACTGCATTTGCAACTTGAGTGGTGGGAGGAGTTAGCACATGGGCCTGAATAGGGCTGTGCCTGCCTTCCACAATGCTGGCTCCACCTCCTGCTGGGCGGCTGACGACCCTGCCCCTCACTCTGAAAGGAAAGGAGAAGCCAGGAAAACAAAGTACTCAGGCAACACCCAGAACTGGTTCAGACCGAGCTCAGGGCACACTTGCACAAAGAGAACAAAGACTTTTAGGGGTATAAGTACAGGACCCCTGACAACAGAAAATTAGATCATCCTGAAATCAAGAAGGAACCTCTACCAAGGAGAAAGCTGACTCTGAAGAAGGAAGACTGTCCTGCTGTTGCTCTGCTGGACTGACCTGCTGTTGCTTTGCTGCCAAAGAGAGGGGAAGGACTTTGCTAGTGTGCTGTGTCCCCCGTCTTGAAGGAATCTCCAAGGGCCTGAGAAGAGCAGGTTCCCTGTTCTGAAGTGCCAGGAACAAAAGGCCTTCTCCCCAGCTTCCCTGAACTCTGCTGAGAGAGTTCTGTCCATCCTAGAGTGCCTTATCCAGTTGTGCATCGAGGAGCTGCGAGAGAGAAGATCACCCCTGGTCCGCGCATCGTCGCCCCGGAGATCATCGCAACTCCAAAGATCGTCGCATCGTGCCTTTTGCGAGAACAAACTTCCTACGGAACCTCCGCACCGGAATCCATACAAGTGGCCTTCCTCCCCCTACACACTGGATTTGTCGCAACACGCCCGCTGCTGCAGCGGGGCTGTCGCAAACGCCTCCCCAAGGTCTCAGGAGCAACGCATCGCTTGTTTTCCACCGCACCAGCTTCTGCTTTTGGAACTTTGTCGCAACTAAAGGTACTGTGAGCTAAACGTTACGCAACTGTGAACTTTTCACGTAACTGTGGATTCTTTTATCGCAACCTAAAGAATTTTATCGCAATCTGAAGAATTTTATTGCAACCTTAAGAACTCTTTTGAAACCATATTCATGAACTGTGTATGTTGGATTTTTGTCGTTTTGGTCTTGTGTAGTTTAAATTAAATACCTTTATTTTTCTAAACTGTTGTGGAGTCAGTTTGTGGTGTTTTCACTGTGTTACTGTGAGTGTTGGTACAAATACTTTACACATTGCCTCTGGTTAGCCTAGACTGCTCGTGCCAAGCTACCTAGAGGGTAAGCAGGGGTTATCTCAGAGGGTTTCCTCCTTACCCTGACTAGAAGCAAGGGTCCCTATTTGGACAGTGGTACCTACCCCTGCCAACTAGAGACCCCCAGTTCTAACAGTTCCGAAACCAAAAAAGTAATTTGAATGTTACAGCCAAAGCGAGCACACAAGAGAACATTCAGTATGTCATGTATGCAATTGTAGTGAAGTACATGACATGGCTCATTCACAAGGAAAATACACTATATTAAGGGGCCGATTCCAATCTGGGTCGGAAAGCTATCCGACCGAGCCGGATCCGGAGTGTTTTCAAACCGAGTCGGAGTCCTGCAGTCCGACTAAGTGAGTACGATGCGGCTGCATGCTGTCGGACTCGGTTCGGTCGGACTCTCTTAGAAGTCAATGGGAGCCGGTCGTACGGCGCGTACATGGGCTCCCATTGACGGAATGTGTACGTCTCGTACAAGGGCGTCCCCTACAGTGGGTACTCACATCGTACTTGCTCGCACGTACAGGTGTATGAGTCGAGTGGAAAAAACGGGTACGGCTCGGACTTTTTCCGGCCGGATCACGTTCGGTGCCCTTCTGACCCAGATTGGAATCGGCCCCTAAGTGATACAAATATCACCCTGGCACAATATAAGCCAAAATTAAAAAAAAATATTTGATGGCTCATGTTCTTCAAATGTTTACAAAGGATGGAGTATTATTATGAGAAGAACTCATCCGAACTTAACTACCAATGCTATGCCTCATATTTTATCTGTGACCTACTAATAATGGAGCAAACTGTTTCGTTACATGGTTAAATTACCAAATTTTCACAAGTAGATTAAATTTTTCCCAAATTTCTATTGGCACTTTATAAGTACATTAAAACTGATCAATCAGCCAATGTATTTACACGCATAGAGATACATATGTTCGGAACCTTAAGAAGACAATAAGGATGCAAAAGGGAAAAATGAAATACTCTCAAATGTTACTTTTTCTTCTTTGGAGGACATCCATACCCTCTTAAACTCAAAAGTGCACTTGGCATTTGTGGTGCTCCCAATCAGGACAAAACCAGTCTTGAGTGCTTGTGTTCCGGTTCAAAGAAGTCCTGGCTTGCCATTTCAGGAGGGACTATTCCTATTGGAGTTGGGGCAAGCATGATTTGCATATGGCTGGGTCTAATCTGAGGTGGAATATGTCAGTGATATCATGTCTAATAATGTTACCAGGGTCCGCGATTAGATGAAATAATTGTCTGCGATGCTTCCTATGACATTTTGGTGAATAGACAGCCTTGGTGAGATTGCCCCTTCCTGCCAGTGAAAACAGGCAACTATATATCTCAACTATTAATCAATTGAATTATTCCATGCCAAAAGGGCTCATGACAATTTCTGGTTCATAAATTATATACAATTTAGTTGCTGTCCATCCTGCTATCTAAGATATTATACAGCCACATACAGCAAGATACTGCTGTTATGAATACCATAAATAATAAAAGGAGAAAAGAGATAGCATGGACGCCTTTCTTCCAGTAATCCGTCTTTCTTATCACTTATCGTTCATCTTTCAAGTGTTGTGTAGTTCCTATAAACCTATATAGGATCTGTGCTTTCAGACAACATAGACTGTGGGATTGGTGTCCAGACTGATTCCAGACACCCCCACTGGGTATGTTTGCCTTTATACCAGCCAGTTCAAAGTGCCACTGTAAATTCTTCTTACCAAGGAGAGAATAGTTCCTGGCAACTATCGAACATGACAACTCTGTCCCATCAAGGATCGTGCAAACAGTACAATACTTTTCGCTCTGTCACTCGTGCTCACTTTGTCTCAAAGAAATACAAAGAATAAACGGTGGGGACATTTTCAATAAGAATTTATTGAACCAGCGTCATTCTAGTGTAAAATAGGTGTGCTGAAACAACTATAAAACAGAAACAGATATAAATGATTATAAGCACCAATAGAGTAAAAAGATGGTAGATTCCTACCATAGTGCTAAAAAAATGAATACAGGCAGGTATATAAATACATGGCAATAATAATGCATACTCCTACAATGCAACCCTAACTAGATGTATCTAAGTGTACCTAGCATATATGTAGGTGTAGAGCCAATAATCCCCTGGGACTGAAGCCAACCCCATTACCTGAAGTGAGAGACTGTGGGACCCCGTCTTGGTCTCGTGATGGACACCCCGCGAGGGAAGTCAGATCATTGTGAGCTGGAGGGTCTGCGTGCAGGAACCTCAGCGTCTCGAGTCAGGGTCTCAGCATGCAAGTCTTTCTCCTCTGCTTGCCCCAGCAAAGATATGGTGTATATATACCCAAGGAGGTACCCGTAGGAGTTCTACCTTGCTGTGTCATGTTGGTCAAGGATGGCAAAAGGAATGACTCTTATACATAGTTAATATTCAGAAGATGGTAATCCTGTGGTGATTCTGAGAATCCTCATGCATAATAAATGAGGCTAGTTTTCTGGGAAAACCACAAGACATTTATGCAGCACTTTAACTAGCTAAAAGGTCAATACCAAAAACTGTTGTGTAGTACAATGGAACGGAAAATATAGGTGAAAGGTTAGGTGACTACCTAGGCCTATAATGTGGTACATTACAAAACATAACACAAGTAGCCCACATTTTTTCCAATTACTCTCCTTACCACACTCTACTACTTACTTTTTCTCTTCCTCTACATCATCAACTCTACTGTTTTACTGTGTTCCTTGGCCACCAACCCCATCCTCCTTATCATAATGTTATAGCTTCTCTCTCCCATTTCATTTTACACTATCTACTTCGTCCCTGTTGCAAGTTTGTTGATGTCACCTCTACTGCTTTTTAATAACTACCAGTTTTGCCACTATCTGACCATGGTTAGTTCAGTTTCTTTTAAGGTCAAATTGCATCCTGCTGTTATCTGTTTCATGACTGTTGTCTCTTATCCAATGACACGTTTAGGTTCCAAAATCAGTTTAAATGTATTTAGTTGTTATGTTGATCACTGTCAGTTTTTTAATGAGGTCTAGGTGTACTTTTCTTGTTTCGTGTGTATGGGTTTGATGAATTTGAGGGGTCTAATGATTGTACATATGTTTTGGTTCTGCTTTGCACCTATCTGCCACATGTAGGATATTCCTGGTGTGTTCTGGTTCTTCCATTCGTCGTAAAGGCTTGCTTCTATATTTAATGTCAGTCCTATTCTTAACAAAACCCTGACAAGAATTTTCGGATAACAGAGAAAGTGGTTACCGATCTTTGAGACCTCTTAGGCTGCCACCAACACGGTCTCTGGTTGGACCGCTCTTCTCCATTTTTTCCCCACGACACATATTCGCCCTCCTAGGTTTTTACAAGGCCATGACTCCTTCTTCCACTTCCACCACCTCCAAACGGACACATATACCATTAAAAAGAAACTAAAGGAGAAGCATGTGGGCTGGTCCAGTGATGGAGCACTCCTGCTTGCTTGGAAGTACTTGGGGGATTATTTACAAGCCCTTTGCGCTGCTGGTGTGTCACTTTTAAAATGGGAAAAAGTGACGTACCGTCGGCGCAGGGGGCAAGTACGTAAGCCCCTTAGTGAATAGGTGGTTGGATGAGAGTTGGCGGTGAAAGGTGGTGTTGGAGAGGAGTGCTTCAGGCAGTCTTTTGGCTGTGTTGTATTGGTATTTTACTCTGGTTCTTTGGGTTCCGATGCTGCCACAGTGGCTTGGAGAGAAGGGTGGTAAAGAAGTACATCAATAATTGCTAAACTGTTAGAACTTTAATTATTTCATAAATTTGGATATCATTTATGAGTAGCATACCCCTCCCCCCAAGCGCCTTGAGACCCTCCCGGGTGAGTAGTGCGCTATACAAATGGCATGATTGATTGATTGATTGATAATATCCTTCTAGCTTTATATAGAGATGCAGCTATGGAGCTTCATAGCTTCATAGGTTTATATTACAATTATGTACCTATGATACTGGAACAAATGTGCTGTGCGCATTCTTGTAGTTGAAACTCGTATGTTGTACATCTATTTGCAAAGTGACTTACTGAATGGTAAATGCCATGTGTCAGCCCGTTGGCTGTTTGTTCCAAGATGCAAGACAAGTGTGCCTCCGTATTTTTAGATGTAGCATCATATTTTTATCGAGGTAGATCAGTTACCAAAGTAGTAGTAGTAATATAAGCTTATTGTATTACTCAACGGATAATAATAAAAGGTAGGAAACATCGCAAATCATAGTATTATAAAAATCAAGACATAAAAAAGTTAGCTTAGATCTTCACACAGATAAGTTCGCTTCAGCGTATACAGCAAAATATTTAGGTCACATAGTTGACGCTTTATGAATCTGGTCTAAGAATTTCATTGAATACATGATTTAGAAAAGTATAATACCAATTTACATGAATTACAGGATTAACGCTTTGTGACCCTAGTCTAATAATATCATTGGCATTATTATTGCACTGTTATCCCTGACATTGTGGCAGCCTCAAGCAATTTCTACAGTAGATCTTAATTAGCATTCAAGAGTCTTTTGGTGATAATTTTCCTTGAACACCGAAGTTCAATGCAAATACGCAAAATGTACAAAACATGTATTTTAAGATCAATGTATACAATTGACTTTCTCAAATCTAAATACAGATGGGATCGAATACGGCTATAGAAAAAGTGCTGAAATCATTTAGTTCGTACTGAACTGATCTAAAAATGTAATTAACATTATTATTGCACTATCTTCCCTGATGCTAAAACAGAATCTAACAGCCTCCCCAGTTGATCTTAGTTTTGCCTTATTAAAAATAGGTTGCAGATACTTTTTTTCTTAAAAACAAAAATACATACACAAGAGATTCAGTTGTGTGCCAAAGAGTCCATAAACGGGGGCGTGGCTTGGACGCCGGCCAAGATGGCGGCGTGAACCGGGAGCTCCGGCATCGACCCATACTCCTCTCGTTATTTGAGCACTCTCCTTCACGAATTCGGACATTATGAGCCCTGTTCCGCGAACCGGAACGTGAGGTGAGCCTAGCGCCCTCACTGTTTCCCGGTTTCGCGGTCTTTCGCGAAGGTTGTGAGAGAGTCTCGTCTTCGCGGCTGCAGCCGCCATTTTGTGCGCCGTCCGCGGATTTCAGCGGTCGCCAGCTCCTATGCACAAATGCTTCTCCTCACACTCTCCTGCTCAGCTGAAGACCTCTGCAGCATTGTCCTTCATTGGTAAGCCTTACTGACTGTGCAACCAGCTTTTTTGAGGTGCTCTTTTCCTCATGCTTCGTCTGTGCTGCTCTTGGGGGCCATTTTGCGACTACTGCGCATCTTTTCACTTACCACCGGCTTCTTTTCTCCACTGATATGGAACTTTGCTATGAAATTTACTTTTTCAGCGTTTTACTGCCACTAACTTTGCGCTTCTGTTGTTCTTTGCATTGAAGCTCCTCGTCAGGCAGTTCTAATTTCAGCGTCTGCTTCCAGGTAGTCAATTCACGACCATTGCACGCTTTCCCACAGCTCTTCTCATATGTGACCTTACCTGACGTCTACCAAAGTACGGTTCCTTGCAGTGCTCCGCTTGTCTGGTCTCACTCCTGGTGTTCTACTTCTCCTGCGCACTGTTATCACTGATCGCCTCAGGATTGATGTTGGACCTCTTTATATTATTCATTTACTATGTTCTCCCTGAATTAAGGAGTTTCCCTACCTTCCACTGACTTTTTACTCCTACTTCTCGGCTTTGGTTGCCTTCCATGGGGAAACTCCGCACTCTGAAGCTCACATCTTTACCGAAATTACCTGTTGGTTCTGATTCCGACTCACCTACCCAGGAAATGGAGGAAGGCAAGCCATCGAAGTCAAACTCTGCCCCTGGGGCCATCCCTAAGACTCCAAATGGAAGAAAGGCGCTGTCTTCCTTGACTTCATGAAAGCGTCTGAAGTCAGATCCACCGTCCCCTGGACATAGTTTGTCATCTTCCTCTATGGACCTCATTCTGGAAGAACTACGTGCCTTCAGGCCCTTTATGGAAGCCACCACAAAAAATATGCAGGCCATGCAGGAGAAATGGTCGTCTCTGGACTCGCGTGTTACGACCTTGGAGCAGTCCTCAGATTCCTTGCACTCTACCTGTTCCCGAATCCCTTCAATAGAGGCTGAGATCCTTCTACTCAGGTGTCAAACTGAGGATTTGGAAAACAGAAACCGCAGGAACAACCTACGCTTGTATGGTCTTCCGGAACTCACAGAAGGGTCCAACCCTACCATCTTCTTCCAATCTTTTCTTGCGAAAATTCTGGACACACCGGCCTTATCCTCCATTAATATCCAACGAGCACACCGACTTGGCACCAAGGTTGCTACCAAACCTAGGGGGGTTATCATGCTGTTCTTGCAGTACACCGACCTCTTGCAGGTCCTTTCAGCCGCCAAGCTCAAGAAACAAATCATGTGGGAAGGTCATCGTCTTTATCTGTCGCAGGATGTCTCCAAGGCCACTGCAGATCGCAGGAAAAAGTTTCTGGATCTAAGACCACAGTTGAGAGCCCTGAATGCCAGATATGGTCTCTTACACCCTTGTCTCTTCATGGTTACTTATAAAGACAAAACAACCACGTATGAAGATCCTGCGGTCTTACAAGCCTTCCTTCGCCGACAGAGTCCGGATGTCATGGATACCTCCAGGCCTGGCTGAGTGGCCTTATTGTCCGTCATCTTATTGATTTTGCTGTATTGTGGTTCTGCATTTTCTCCTTTGGCGTTGTTTTGTTCTGTTTTTCTTACCGTTTCCTGTCATAATGACTGTTTTACCATTTTACTTGTTCTATATACTATTTTTTCTAATTTAAGTCGTGTTTTGCTGTAAATCCTTGCATTTTCCCTAATGTTTCTCTTATTTCTTTAGATATTCCCTTATTCAACTTCATCCTGATGTTTCCTATTGTTTTCTTATCGTGCCCATTGGACCTCTAGTACTAGTGGTTGGATGTCCGCTCTGGTTGTTCACGTCGTCATCTCCTGCCACCACCATCCCCATCCTTGTTCCGTTTTCGTAAGTATACCTTTCAGTTGTTTGTCTCGGACTTGTACCTTCTCTTTGTTCGTTTTTGTTCTTGTCCTCTCTCTTTCTCTCTTAATCTTGCTATCTCTCTTACTTTCGCCCTCGTCTTTCCTTCTCTCTTCTTTTCTTTCTTCTCATTCTCACTCCTATCTCTATAACAGTTTCTCTCCTTTTTCCTCACACATTTTTTCCTTCTTCTCCTTTTTTCTTCTCCTTCTTACTTTATCACTTGGTTTCTATTTTTCTCAATTTTTCCATTATATTGCTAATGCATTAATAAGCATGTTGTTCTTAGTTGTTTTTTCTCAACTGTTTCATTCCGTGTAACGACATGGAACGTTAAGGGATTGCATAATCCCATTGAAAGACAAAGGGTTCTTTCACATTTAGCCAGACTTAAGACTGACGTTGCCCTCCTTCAAGAGACTCATCTTGCTGAGGCGGAAGCTCTAAAGCTCAAACGTTGTTGGGTGGGTCATGTTCTCTGTTCTCCCACGACAACTAGAAAGAATGGTGTTGTAATTTTGTTACATAAAAAGTTAAATGTTTCCTCGATTACTCATGAATGTGATGCTGATGGCCGTTGGCTTATTGTTACATTACTCATAGATAATATTCCACTCACCCTCTTCAATGTATATGCTCCTACTGGGATTGACAGATCCTTTTGGCCCTCTATCTCTACTAAGCTGTCTTCCCTCTCTGGGGATTACATCCATTTCGGTGGAGACTGTAATCAGATTGTTGACCCCTTCCTTGACCGCCATTCAAAAGTCAAATTTATTTCCTCTAGAATGCACACTCAATTTGTAAATTCTTTTCAGAACAATGTCCTGGTAGATATTTGGCGATTATGTAACCCAGATGCTAGAGAATACAGTATTTTCTCCCCTCCTCACCTATCACAATCCCGCATTGACCATATTTTTCTCAGTAAATCCCTATCCCAACACTCTATCCGTTCTGAAATTGGCTCTATCCTACTTTCCGATCATGCCCCAGTTTTTGTAGATCTTGACCTACTCCCATTTTCTCCCCACCCTGGCCGATGGCGCTTTAATAACGCTCTACTTTTAGAACCCACTTTCTGTACAGAATTTACTGCCTTCGCCAAGGAATTTTTTCTATTGAATCAAACTCCTGACTCCCCTTTTGTTATGGTTTGGGATTCTTTTAAGGCAGCCTCTAGGGGTTTTATTATTAATTTCGTAGCACGACGGAAGAAACTTCGTGAGGCCAAGTCAGAGAAAATTTTAGCCGATATTAAAACTTTAGAACAGGCTTACTATGCTTCTAAATCTGAATCTTCCCTTAAATCACTTATTGAAGTGAAAATCTCATTTAATAAATTCACGACTGATGCTGCTTCTAACACCTTGCTAAAATGTAACTCCAGATATTATGGAGGTAAGAATAAAATGGGGAAGCTTCTGGCCAACTATTTAAAGATTCGCAAGGAACGTACAAAAATTCAATCTATTAAGACTTCTTCGGGAGACTCCACTTTTAAGGATAGAGACATCCTCAATGAATTTGTCAAATTTTATGATACCCTATATACCCCAGAACAAGTTCCGAAACCTGATGATCTCCTCTCTTACTTTCATTCTCTCCCATCTCCCTCGGTCTCCCATGTAGATTTTCACCCTCTAGAACAAGACATTTCACTTTCTGAAATCTCGCATGCTGTTTCTACTCTTCGTCATGGTAAATCCCCAGGTCCTGACGGCTTTACTATCGAATTCTATAGCCACTTTGCTTCTCTTCTTCTTCCTAAACTTTTACTCCTCTTTCGTACTTTCTATGAAGCGGACTCTAGTGGTTCTTTTCAGCAAGCTTTAATTTGCTTAATCCCCAAAGAGGACAAGGACCACTCCTTGTGCAAAAACTACAGACCAATATCTTTGGTTAACACCAATTATAAAATTCTAGCAAAGATATTAGCATTACGCATGGATCCCCTCTTACTGGATCTTGTTGGTCCTGAGCAATCTGGCTTTATCAAGGGACGTCTCTCCTCCGATAATTCTCGGGTATTCCTTAACATTCTTAGCAAGGCTTCCTCTTTGACTCTTCCTTTTGCGGCTATTTCCTTAGATGCGGAGAAAGCCTTTGATAGAATTGGATGGGATTTTATGTTTCAGGCTTTACGTTGGATTGGCTTCCCTCCCAAATTTATCTCTATTATTTCGTTACTTTACTCCGACCCTCAAGCCTCTATTTTTGTTAATGGTATGTCCTCAGATTATTTCTCTTTACATAGGGGGGTTCGGCAGGGTTGCCCCTTATCCCCTTTACTTTTTGTTTTAGCCTTAGAACCCTTCCTTACTAAAATCCGATTAGACGACAATATCTCTGGCTTTCAGTTTGGTTCCCATCAAGTTAAACTCTCGGTTTACGCCGATGATATTCCTTTTTATTGCTCTGATCCTCTTACCTCTATTCCCTCTTTTCTTCAACAGGTTTCTTCTTTCTCTGCAGTTTCTGGCTACCGCTTGAACGCCGACAAGTGTGAAATTTTGCCTCTGAATCCTCTCTGTCAGAAACATCTTTTCTCTTCCACGGGTTTCTCATGGCAACCTTCCAAGATCAAATACTTGGGGGTTTGGTTTGCTCCTCTTTTATCTGATACCCTTAAACTAAACTTTGATTATGTTTACAAGAAAATGGATACGGCTATTACTCGTTGGCATCCGCTTTTTCTGTCCTGGTGGGGTCGGCTCAACTCTATAAAGATGATGTTATCCCCATTGCTTCTCTACACTATTTCTATGCTCCCTTTACACATTCCTCTTTCTTTCTTCAAAAAAATTGATTCTTTATTATTGAAATTCTTGTGGAACGGCAAGCGCCCTCGAATAGCTCTTACCTCCCTGCGACGGGATAAAGCTCAGTCTGGAGTTCGTTTTCCTGATTTTAAAGAGTACCACCGAGCTTTTTCTTTGAAACATTCAATCCGCTGGCTCTCATCTGATCTCCCACATTATCCTCCTGTCTGGCTCAGTATGGAATCCTCTTTTATCTCTCCATTTACCTTCCGTGAATTTGTGTCCTTCACGTCTCCCTTCGCCCGTCTTCGCACGCCTATTATATCGTATTCTCGTAATCTTCTTTCACCTTATATGTCTTCATCTTATCCCTCCCTCCCCTCCATTCACGAACAACCGATTTGGAATAATACATTTCTCAAAATTCGTAATCGCACCATTTATTGGAAAACTTGGCATTCCCGAGGATTATATTGGATTTCTCAACTTCTTTCTCAGGACACGCCTATTTCCTTCCAAGAGCTTCAATACCTTTTCTCTTTACCTGCTTCTGCTCGGTCACAATACACTGCCCTTTGCCCTGTCTTGATTTCCTATCTTCACTCTCTTTCACCTTCTAATGATATTCCTTTAGATCATAGAGTCACATCCCTTTTATTGGAAGCTTCTCCTTCTGCATCGGCTTTATATAACTCCCTCCGTTTTACCACTGATAGACTGAAATCTCGAATTGAAATTGCCTGGGAGTCGGATTTTTCTCAGAATTGGCCTGTACTTTTTTGGGATAAAATTTGGACTAAACTTCATAAGACCTCTAGAGCTGCTAACACTACCCAAACTTTATATTTCATTTATCACAGAACTCTATTCACCCCATTTGCATTGTCCCGTTTTTCACCGGGAACTCCCTCCGCCTAATGGTCCTGTCCTTGTCCCTCTGCTGATCTCAAACATATGCTGTTTGACTGCCCTCCTACCTCCCAGTTCTGGCAGCAAATTTGGAAGCAAATACAAAAAATTCTCCGATTCCAGGTCCCCTTTTCCCCTACACAAGTTTTTCTAGGTTCCCTCTCGCCTGAACTCCCCCATTCTCCTAATCATTACCCTTTACTTGACATTTTCATAGCGGTAGCTTTTCAGGTCATCACTTCAAACTGGAAGCAAGCTGCAACTATTTCCTATCAATCTTGGTGGAATGCGGTCTGTTTTCATCATCGCCTAGATACCAACTATGTATCTCCCATCTCCCTAGCTATCAAACGAGACCTGATTTGGCTACCCTTGGTAACATACTTCTCCTCCTCTGCTCCTGCACATTCCTCTCCAGATGCTACGACAGTTGAAGTACGTAAACCCCCATGATTTTCTGCTTTTCTTATTTTCTTATTAATTGTTTGTTCTTAATACCTGGTTGCTATTATTATTATTAAGTCTCGATATAATGTATTTCACTTTTTATTTGTGTTCACTTAATATGTTCATAATTTCTCATGCTTGTTATGCTTACCTCTCATGAAATTGTTAGTGTTCTGCTTAATTCATCCATCTGCTCATTGTAACTATTATCCCTCCCCTTTCCTTCCTCCCTCCTCCCTCCTTCTTTTCTTCAATAAATCAAACTTTAAAAAAAAAAAAAAGAGTCCATAAACGGTTTTGTCTTTGAATACGGGGTTCAATTTACCCTCAAATTCATAGATCGGTATATAAAACAATCTGAACCTTAAAAATGTTAACATACCATGGCAGGTTTGACCCTAAGTACTCTTGGATCTGCAAGAAAAGTGTATCAAAGACGAAGGGGCTAATTATGAGTTTGGAGGTTGATTGGACCGCTCTGCATCCGTGGTGGCGGTGCTAATGCTGCCCCGGCGGTTCCAAACACCGTATTTTGAGTTGGGCAGTAGGGCTGCCACAGGACCGCTGCTACCTCCACTCCACTTGGCAGTCTTGCAGCGGTCTGGGGCCCCCAATATACTTGGTTGTCCTGCTGCGGCACCGCCAAGCATATTACAAGTGAAAAGTGTGGTGGTGAGGAAATTAAGAGGGTCCTACAAGGGCCATGAGATGCATGTAGGGGTGGACATGTTGTACCCCCCTGTATACTTGCACTACCAGTTCCTGCACGGCGTTGACTTAACAGTCCGTGCTGTGCAAGAACGTGCTGTGGAGCTTCCAACGCTGTGCCTTTCTGATGTGCAGTTATGAGCCTATGAAAGGCAATGCCGAGAGATCACTGCAGCAGGACCCCCCCAACCTGTATTCCAATCGGAATATGAGGTGCTGCGAGAGTACCGGTTTGGCAGTCTTGCAGTGGGGCGCTGGCATGGCGGTCTGCTCCAAGACTGCCAAACTTGTAATCAAGCCCGAAGTCTATGTGATAGTATTGTTTAGCCTGAGCCAAGTCAGAGTCCCTCTGCCTAAGAGTAAAAGTTTCAGGGAGTAAATTATTTTGGGCTGGTTACCAAATTGTGCCTTGACAATGTCTCACTGCTGTACTTTGCTTTTTGCTTATGGAACATGCACCAAAAGAAGTGGACAATTCTACTGAAGCATGTTGTCAAAACATAATTCCCTTCTTTATCAAAAAACTCCACAAACATCATCAATAATAATTGGTTCTTGCCAATGGCCACAACATAACACATTCCCTTTTAATTTCAGACGTATTTAAGTCTCTGTATATATTTTCCTGCAATTATCAGAAGGCACTGAGGCAAGGTGACACAGGAGGATGTTCTACTCTCACCAATACAATCATTATGTGCTGAACTACACTTTTCTGGATCTTTCCATCACAGTGCCTTAGTGCAATCATGGCTTCATGCAGATTATTTGTAAATGAAAATGATCTTGTCCAGTATCTGGCAGCATAAACAACTCTGTTTTTGCGATGTCTTCTTATGGAAATTATCTGCTGATGACAGTCTATAACATTTTACAAGACAGCATGTCACTCACTTGATTTACTGCTCACAATGCAAAGCGGTAACGCTGTATGCATCTAAAGTATCTGCCAGTGTCAAGCTGATTGAAAAGTTCACAAGATGCACGGTATACTTTACTCGTCTCGAGGCGGGTCTGTGGAACACGATCCCATCTAGCAACCGGGCAGGAACCAAGACAAAAATGTTTCCTGAGCTAAGGAGAGCAACACGCAAGGGGCTTTTCCGAGCTGTCAGCGCATTTCTGCAACCGGAAGGACACCTCATACTCTTAGTCACGGGAAACAGAAGAAAAAATCAAATAACATTCTGCAAGTGCAAAGAAGGTTCAAATTCAAATGAAAGGGATATATATATATATATATATATATATATATATATATATATATATATATATATATATATATATATATATATATGTGCAAGGTTACTTCGTTAACTGAAACGCGTCATAGCTGTTGGAAAATAAAGACCTGGCATCCCACAAAACTTTTGGTGTTCGCAACTCTGCTTTCTCGCGCAAACCGGCTGGCAGCGAAAAGGAGTAGAATCAACTGTTTACATATATATATATCGTTCTTTCTTTCGTTCTTTCTTTCAATGCTGTTAAAAAAAAGGTAAACCATGATTTCACAATGACGGTGCTGCTCTTAGAACATTAATCAGTTTCTGATCCGCTCAAATGCTTGGCAGTGGGCGTTGGAAGAGGGGGAAACACAAAGTCTATACAGAGATCATGGAATACTGTCCTTTAGCCACAGGGTTCCTCAGTGCTAATCCAAGATAACGTTCTTGGATTTGTTCTTAATTCCATAGTAGTAAATGTCCCGCCAAAGAAAAGAATCTCAAAAACAGCAGGTGCGACATGCCTGTGACTTTTAGAAAATTGCCGGAGGACAATGTTCCCTTTCTAGTTCAAACAAGAATGCATGTTGTTAAATCTTGAAGTGCACAACGTTTCACTTTTATTTATCAATGAATGCTAATGTGCAACTGATATTATGATGTTTACCTCCTTTCCAGGAATGCCCTCTTGTCCGTTTTCTCCTTTGTCTCCTTGCTCACCCTAGGGACAACAAATGAGTGTTTATTTATTTTAGATATTGTTTTAGAATAGAGCATATCCAAATACACTTACAATATATGTGAAAATAACTTCAGCAGGCAGGAAGTACCATATTTCCTTACGTTGTACTCTAAAACACAACGAATTAAAGGAGGGTTTGTGAAAAGTTCTTAGCAGGTAATTACCAAACCTACAGCCGGAGACCATCCGCCTGCCTCTACAATCATTTCCAAGCTGAGATTGCCACACACATCGGTATACACTTTAGTAGAATATGTAGGAGGGATCAAAGAGAGTGGTGGGAAAATGGGGTGTAATAGTTCTAAATGGGAAGGGTTTAGGGAAACTTAATGAGGAGTTTGGGAGGGACAAAAACCTAAAACAGACTTTGGGACCTGGGAAATGGGATCCCCAGGACCACAAGCAGCTTTGGGAGGGCGGCCACGTGCCCTCTCCCATCAACACATAATTTGGGCACCGGGGATGGGGTCCTTGGGGCTGAAACGGATTGAGGAAGTGGCTGCGGACCCCCTCTCCCTAAAAAAGGCGTTGGACCCCAGAAGATGGGTTCCCAGGGGCTGAAATCTGTCAGGAGAGGGGGAACACACGCGTTCCCTTCCCCCAAAAAATTGCTGTCTCATCCCACCAGGCCCTGACCCTGCCCGGGGGGTGGGGGGTTTATTAAAAAGCTCTTGTTATTTTTATTATTGCTGAGGATTTACAGATTCTCCGGGACCCTATTACCAAGCCTGGGAGGTCAAGGCATTCCTACTTTGCCCCCTTATGTCTTTAAAAAAAACTTTTTTAGGACTCAGGACCAAGTCCCGAGTCCTTAGATGGCTGCCACCACTTCCTGGTTGAGGTGGTGGCAGTCAATCAGATCTCAGCAGGAGATCTGTTGGATCCACGAGGCTTCGCATCCCTAGATATACAAAGTCTTTGAGCATTAATAACTCAAAACATACTGAATGGATTTATTTTAAATCACAAAAAGCACTCTTTCTGTTTCCAAGATCTAGCTTTCTGCCAAATCTGTGCAAATCCGTTCAGCGGTCTAGCAGTAGCTGTGTCTAAAGTACCTATGGAAAAATTAATGGGGAAAACGCATTTTAAGACTTTTTTCTTGGCCCCTGCTTGATAGATCACCCAAAAACGTACCAATCGCAAACTAGTAAAAAAATAGCACTTTTTGGGAAAATTTGGTGGAGATTCATCAATGGCACCAAAGTTATTCAGAAAAGGGGGTGGTGATGAACAGAGTGTCTGAATTAAGCAGACCACTCTTACCCAGTCCAAAGATCAGGGCTTGATCCATCACCGTTATTTAGCTCACTGCCCCATCCCAGCTCAGAACCTGGCTATATGCAAATTAGTCTGTCCCTGGCCCAGTGCATCATGGGAACAGGGCAGACCAAACTACCAAGCCAATTCTTCACCAGAAAGGATACAAGCTACCGGGGACCGGTTTCTGGCATTTCAGCCTCTTCGGCCCGGCTTGCTTGAATCCTGATGGAGCAGTGAGCAAGGGACTCATGTCTGAGTATACCCTGCCACACCTATAGTGGCCAAAAACGATTCAGAAAAGGGGGTGGTGATGAACAGAGTGTCTGAATTAAGCAGACCACTCTTACCCAGTCCAAAGATCAGGGCTTGATCCATCACCGTTATTTAGCTCACTGCCCCATCCCAGCTCAGAACCTGGCTATATGCAAATTAGTCTGTCCCTGGCCCAGTGCATCATGGGAACAGGGCAGACCAAACTACCAAGCCAATTCTTCACCAGAAAGGATACAAGCTACCGGGGACCGGTTTCTGGCATTTCAGCCTCTTCGGCCCGGCTTGCTTGAATCCTGATGGAGCAGTGAGCAAGGGACTCATGTCTGAGTATACCCTGCCACACCTATAGTGGCCAAAAACGATTCAGAAAAGGGGGTGGTGATGAACAGAGTGTCTGAATTAAGCAGACCACTCTTACCCAGTCCAAAGATCAGGGCTTGATCCATCACCGTTATTTAGCTCACTGCCCCATCCCAGCTCAGAACCTGGCTATATGCAAATTAGTCTGTCCCTGGCCCAGTGCATCATGGGAACAGGGCAGACCAAACTACCAAGCCAATTCTTCACCAGAAAGGATACAAGCTACCGGGGACCGGTTTCTGGCATTTCAGCCTCTTCGGCCCGGCTTGCTTGAATCCTGATGGAGCAGTGAGCAAGGGACTCATGTCTGAGTATACCCTGCCACACCTATAGTGGCCAAAAACGATTCAGAAAAGGGGGTGGTGATGAACAGAGTGTCTGAATTAAGCAGACCACTCTTACCCAGTCCAAAGATCAGGGCTTGATCCATCACCGTTATTTAGCTCACTGCCCCATCCCAGCTCAGAACCTGGCTATATGCAAATTAGTCTGTCCCTGGCCCAGTGCATCATGGGAACAGGGCAGACCAAACTACCAAGCCAATTCTTCACCAGAAAGGAAGCTTGTTTCCTTCCCAGTGTAATTGGCTTTTGTAGTCTGGTCTGCCCTGTTCCCATGATGCACTGGGCCAGGGACAGACTAATTTGCATACAGCCAGGTTCTGAAACTGGGATGGTGCAATGAGCTAAAAAACGGTGTTGGATCTAGCCCTGATCTCTTGACTGGGTGAGAGTACTCTGCTTAATTCAGAGACTCTGTCCATCACCACCCCTTGTTGTAAATTATTTTGTCCACCCTAAGCGTGGAAGGGTATACTCAGATGTGAGTCCCTTGCTCATTGCACCATCAGGATTCAAGCAAGCCGGGCCGAAGACGCCTGAAATGGCAGAAACCGGAAAAAAACCCGGAAGCTTGTTTCCTTCCCAGTGTAAGAATTGGCTTTTGTAGTCTGGTCTGCCCTGTTCCCATGATGCACTGGGCCAGGGACAGACTAATTTGCATACAGCCAGGTTCTGAAACTGGGATGGTGCAATGAGCTAAAAAACGGTGTTGGATCTAGCCCTGATCTCTTGACTGGGTGAGAGTACTCTGCTTAATTCAGAGACTCTGTCCATCACCACCCCTTGTTGTAAATTATTTTGTCCACCCTAAGCGTGGAAGGGTATACTCAGATGTGAGTCCCTTGCTCATTGCACCATCAGGATTCAAGCAAGCCGGGCCGAAGACGCCTGAAATGGCAGAAACCGGCCCGGAAGCTTGTTTCCTTCCCAGTGTAAGAATTGGCTTTTGTAGTCTGGTCTGCCCTGTTCCCATGATGCACTGGGCCAGGGACAGACTAATTTGCATACAGCCAGGTTCTGAAACTGGGATGGTGCAATGAGCTAAAAAACGGTGTTGGATCTAGCCCTGATCTCTTGACTGGGTGAGAGTACTCTGCTTAATTCAGAGACTCTGTCCATCACCACCCCTTGTTGTAAACCAAAGTTATTAGCATCACAAAAAATGCACTTCCAATGAAAACACGATCCAAACTGTAAGTGCCCTGTGGCAACCGTCACTGTTGATAGAGATATATACACAAATATATGTATATATGTGTGTGTGTGTATATATCAGGCAACACACATTCTACAACACTGAAAAAGAGACGTGTTTCGGCTGGGTCCCGTTTGCGACCTAAGGTGATATTTACTCGGTATACAGTCCTACCTCTAATTACAAATGGTGCAAACTCAATAGTGTGGAGAGGTGGAGAGTGCAATGTAGAATGGAAATGTCAGGAACTTTATAGAAGTAGCTCACTTCAACTAGCTCTACATTTGAATATTGTAAAATTCGTTTTTATGATTACAGTATATCTCTTCCCCTTTTTTCCCTGTTACTGTTCCTGGTCCTCTATATAATCCTGTAGTCTTTACATACTTTACAGTTTGATTGCATTGCCTAGAAGTTATTCCTAACAGACTTACTTCTTGTCACCCTTTCACTTGTATTCCTTGGCTCTAAGTGTTCTACTGTTTGTCAGTCACACTACAGCATAGAGCTCCTTTATTTGTGCTGAGGCATCATTGCCACCCTCTCACCTTACATTGGGTATCCCAAAGCAAATATACAGACATAGAATGAAGGGTATGGTCACTTATTGTCTTGATAATGACCTTTTCCCCAGGCCAAAACAGATATTATGGCTTGCTGATAAAGATCAAGGTCATTCCAAGGTCTTCTAAAGTCTACACAGTTTATTTGGTGGTCACAACTGATAGTTTGCTCTTGTGTCAGTCTTGCCACCTCTACAATCTCTGTCCTTACAGCCTGTGGTGTCAGTAGAAAGATATGCAGCCAATTAAAGAAAATAAAACAAAACCTACATGTTCTTAGAATTGGAATTGAGTGGATGATCCATGGGGTTGACACCACGTCTCAAAATCCATATTCTAACTGTTTATTCAATAGCCTGTTTTGCATGTTATCAGCCACGTTTCAGTCCATTAGCACTAGGTAATAGTCACATTTGGAGCGAGTGAATTGGTCTGTATAACCTGAAAATGTCATTGCCTGTTATAATTTACATTAAAATGTCTTTTGTTTTTGAATTCCTAAAACGACGAATTATTAACTCTTTTAGTTCTAATCTTTTTGGAACAGTGAAATATACCACATAAGTTAAATTTCCCCTTCGTTTACACAACCAATCAGTTTATAGTCATTCTTTTTTTACTATCATTTGATTAAACTGAGATCGATTCATGGACGTGCAAAAGATTATTATACAGCCAAAGGGATATATAGACATCAGACTTTGCATTAAAACATGTAATACAGTAATGCAAGGACCAATGACATACAGTATGAGAAGAACGTTTTATACTTTCTTTGGACAACTTAACTACTCCAATGTATCTTAAAACACGTAAGTGCATCCTATAAAATAAAAGGCAGCAACGTGTCTAAATATTAACATTTCTAAAAATTTGAGCTAATAATAGGTGCCTTAGGAACAGTGGAGCATGTGCTGGAAGCGTTGAAGTACAGCTGAGTTGAGATCTTTTGATGCCCGCCTAAATCCAGATCCTCCCCTGTTAATGTTAATATTGTACTGAAGGGAAAGAGTTATTGCATGAAAAAGAGCAGATGCCTAGACCAGCAGAGGCTAAAGGAAGCTGGACTGGGAAAAAAAATCAATAGCGGTATGCCCTGCTGCAGTCAACCCTGTAACGATCTCCAGGGGCTGCCAGTGGCCTAAGAAGAGTCGATTAATTATGCCAATCTAATCTCTGTTATTCCAAGATCTAAATTAGAACTAAAATGATATGGAAAGGAGCTCAGTCAAGTAATCCCATTTGTGGCACACAACTCCGATCCGCAGTCTATTTCTCTAGCGGCACCGGCCGGGGTTGCTACAACTAATTAAATATCAAATTTTGCTTCACAAACTGAATTTTCATTTGTTCACTTGAGAAACTGAGGCCTGATAATAAATTAGAAACACTTATTAGGCTGTAAATTTAAAATATCTAAGGATGTCAATTCCCCAGGCACCACAGGCAGTGCAGGCAGGCCTGTACCTCTTCTGAACATGGTTGATAAACATATTTTTTTTTCCCATTCCCGTAACTTATCAGTAAAAGGCTATTCCCTCAGCTTTCCTTTGTACTTACTCACTGGGCCAAAGGGGCAGTGAAAATACTTTTTCCTTGCCTCTGAAAAGCATTAGTTATATTTTTACACCAGCCCTTCTTCCTGTATATCTATATTACAAATCTGTTTCTCCAAATGTCACCGTGATCCATTTCACCTATCAGTCACATTCCGCTTCCTGTTTGCGGACTAGAGTTACAGTATTTGTGAAAGTCATGCATTTTGATTGACAGCTTAAAATGCTGCCACTGCTGCAGAAAACTTGGCACGAGAGTTGGTATTATTTTTCATAATGTCTAGAAATGGCATTGGAGGAGCAACTGAATAGTGAGGTAAAAAGAAAACGAACACAGATTTTGACAATTCGCATCGAGCTCAGTAATGTAAATATTGTGAGTGCCTTACTGTGCCAAATCACGTACGTTATATTTTGACAACACTTTGTAGATTGTAAAAATAGATTTATGATACACAAGATAAAACGTGCTTGGGGTCACACTGACTTCGTGGCTAAAAAGTCCAAAGTCCACTTTTTACAACACACATGAGAATGATGCAGACAGTTCTGTCCTTTCTAGTAAATGGAGGCAAATGCAATTGAAAACTGCAGTAATTCAGTCAAAGGGCACAAAAAACATGATCATGGTACTTATGAAACGCATGATGCACATGTGTGCCTGATATCGCTGTAAGATATGGCGTACAGATATCTTGCTGCGCATCAAGAGACACATTAGCTAGACATATCTATTTATCTGTGCGCTGAAACCTTTCTTACAGACACATGTGCCGAGCAGCTGTTTTATCTTTACATTTCTTGAGATCCCGAACACTATCTTCATAGAATGAAACCAAGTGAGTGAGGCAGCGTTGCTCTCTGCTCTACCGCAGAAGAAATTGCCACTGGATCTGGTGCTTCTGTGGGTCGACTGTGTCCTGGGTCCTTCTGTCACCTCCATAGACAGGTTGATAGGAGAATGAACTTGTTTCTTATTCAATTTCCTCTCTACTAGTCACAACAGTGATACTAACATTAAACCTTGGGCACTAGTTTAAATCAGAAGTCCTTGAGCCCATCTTTGCAGTAGAGGTCAAGTATCTTCTCTCTTCTAGCCGGGCATTCCTAAGTGTTGCTTTTCCTCAGGTCCAGGCTAGTCTCAAATGTCTCTCCCTTGTGCAGGGGGTTTCGAACGGGGGTGGATAATTCCAGAAACTATGCTCCTCTACCCAAGTCTAGAGTGACACATCATCACTCCACCCCTGGCCCAACACTGCTGCACACCATATTGGCCATTTACAAGATGACTCCTTCAAGTGGTTTGTTGAAAGACTTTCTCCAAGTCCCTAAGCCCTGTCCCTAACTGCTAGAGATTCCTGGTTTATGCCCTCCAAAACTCCAAAGGACAGGCCCTCCTGTGACTGGCTCCAGAGGTCTGTTCACCCTGCTTTGTCTCTGTGACTTTAAGCCTTCCCCGGCCAGGTGCAGTGTGAAATTAATCACATGCAGATTTCTTCCCCACCATTTCTTCTCCCAGGGGCAGCCCTACTTATTGGCAAATGGCCCTATTCTGTGAGGAGACTTCTGATCCTGCAGGTGGACATCAGAGTGATGGACCTGCTCCAGTAGGGTAATTCATATGCCAAAATCTAATTTGGAGCGGAGTCAGAAAAAAGTGATACATTTTGGTGTGCCTCATGTGGAAATTAATGTCAGATCTTCAATAGAAATTATTTTGCTATAGGAGTGGTGCATCATGGTAGTCACTTGACCTAACTATAGCAAAAATGTACTTTGGTTCAAATTCCAACCACAGTGTACAATAAAGTGTGTCACCTACATACTTCAGTGAAGTACTGCAGATGTATATACTCACATTATGAAGGCCCACTCATATTATAATGCCTGCACAGGTCACCATCAATCCATGAAGGGACCCCTCTGCAAAAGGCTATCTGTGTGCAGATACTGGACTGAGCTAAATCGTAGTCTCACACGCTCAGCACATACACCTGTACACACATGTTTGTGTGCAACTGTTAGAAATGGGGGGTTCTAGTTGGCAATTGTTTGCACCTCTGTCCAAGTAGGGACCCTTATTCCTAGTCAGGGTAAGGGGTATACACTTCTAAAATAACCCCTGCTCACCCCCTTGGTAGCTTGGCATGATCAGACAGGCTTATCTCAGAGGCAGTGTGCACATCATTTGTGCATGCATAGAGTAACACAGTGAAAACACCACAAACAGACACAACACCAGTTTAGAAAAATAAGCAAAATTGTATCAAAACCAACAAGACCAAATCTGACAAAAATCCAACATACAATACTGTAAAAATAGTGACTTTGCAAGATAACCTTCAAAATGCATAAATAGCTAAAAAACACACAAGGTAGGTCCGTCCGGGGTCCACTGAGATGCTGAAAATGTCTAACAGTTCCAGCCAACAGTGTTGGTACGAGCCAGCTAAAGCCTCAACAGACTCATAGACAGTACGTTTTTTGTTGCAGCCGATCCCGATGGTATGAGTAGGTCGGGGCAAGCTTCGTGGTTGCTGTTAAGTGAAGCGGTGCAGGGTTCGGTGCCCTCATGGCATGGTGCAGCCAGCGGCTCGATGACGGTTGTTCAACGGTGTCAGTAAGGCCAAGGTTTGCGTTGTGGAATGAGGTGGTGCTCGATGGGATACTGGAAGGTCATGAAGCAGGCAATGGATCCGGTCTTTGCTTGGGTCAGTCAGTGACAATGTCGGTGACGTCCGGGCAGAGTGAAGCGGGGAGGTCTGGAGTGGGGTGCCCACAGGAAGTGGTGCAAGCAACGGCTCGGTGATGGTCACCCAGAGGCATCGGTGAGACCAAGGATGTGGTGCGAAGTGCAGCTGTGCCTTCGGGACACGGAACCAGCGTCTGACTCAGGTGTAGAGTTGGCTGCTCTGTCGTCAAGCTGTTCCAGAGCGGGTGCCCACAAGGATGGTGGAGTCTGCTGTTCCTGAGACTTCTTGAACCGGAGGCAAGATCTACTCCCAAGCCCTTGGAGATAGTTTCTCAAGCAGGATACACACACAGTTCCTTTCCTTGGCAGGAACAGCTACTGCAGGGCAACCACAGTCAGCACAGAGCAAAGGGGCCATACTCCTCCTCCAGTTTTTTCCAGCTCTTCGCCTTGGCAGAGGTTCCTCTTGAAGCCCAAAAGTGATCAAAAGTTCAGGGGTCTGGCCTCCACTTTTTATAGCACAAAATCCTTTGTTTATTGGAGGCAGAGAGTCCGTTCTCAGCAAAACCAGTTCTGTACTCTCTGGCCCCGCTTCCTGGCAAGAGGTGGAGACAGCATTGTCCATGGCAGAGCAGGCCCTTTCTGGTGTGAAAGAAATCTCCTCCCCGTACTCTGAATGCAGCTCAGGTCAATTCAGCCCAGCCCTGACTCACCCTGGAAAGGCAGAACACACCTAACTCCCCCCCAAGTGGATGTCTGAAAAGACTGCACAACCCCAGCCCCAGTCACTCCAAAGACAGACGGTCAATACACAACCCTAGCAGAGGCACACTGGATGGCTAAGAAAGAAAAATACGTACTTTCTAAAAGTGGCATTTTCAAACCCTGAATGTAAAAATCATCCTTACTAAAAGATGCCTTTTAAGATTCTGAGTTCAGGCATACTAAACTTCATTCCCCTATCTTGTTTCCATTCACAGTTATAAGATGTTATAAGTAAACTGCCCATTCTATTCTATGGGACAGATAACCTTGCAATAGTGAAAATCAAAATTGGCAGTATTTCACTATCAGGGCATGCCACACGCATCAGGGCATGTCCTACCTTTCACATAATATATCCTACCTTTCACATACTATGCACCCTGCCCACAGGGGTACCTTGGGCCTGCCTTCGGGGTGACTCATATGTAAGAAAAGGGAAGGTTAGGGCCTGGCAAGTGGGTGCACATGGCAGTATTATACTGCAAATAGCCGCTGCAGTGGCAGGCCTGAGATCCATTTGCAAGGCTGCTTGTGTGGATGGCACAATCTGTGCTGCAAGCCCACTGGGGTGAATGTATGACATTGTCTGCATTCTGTCCATCAACTGTTGATTTTGCATTTGTCACCCAAGTGGGACGGGTATGCTCAGACGTGAGTTCCGTACTCTCCATGCCACTGGAATCAAGCTATCCTGGCTGATGAGGGCTGAAAGCCCGAAACCGGTCCTAGGATGCTTGTTTCCAGTCCAGGGAGGACCTGGCTTGGCAGTTCGGGCTGGACTGTTCTGTGGTAAATAAATAAATAATACCCTATTTTTGAGTGCATGAATGAATAACAGATAGCTCAATAAAATAAGAGTCAAGATTCGAGGTAGTGGGAGTTTTGCAGGTTTATTACAGCATAAAGGACAGGATCAGGACAACCTGCATGGGAACAGAATGGCAAGGCCCGGCAGGGGGGCCGGATTGGACTAGCGTGGCCCGGCAGCTGCCGGGGACAGGATCTGGAATGGCTAGCTCTAACTTTTAATAACAATACATGAGCATATATACATAACGCAAACACATAGCATTACATTGCAGTGGGCGTAGCAGTGGGTGGAGCAGTAGGTGTGACGCGTAGCAGTCGCGAAAGATAAGGGCGAAAGTAGGTGTAACTGGGTGTAACAGGGCGTATACATAGACATGTGATGCAAACGTAACAGAATATGTCATGAATGGGGCGGAAACATTGGAGGGGGCTACCTAAGGAGCCGGGACCTCTAACCTGGTGGTGCGCGCAAACTGGCAATGACGTATTACTAGGAGAAGCTGGGGGCTATGAACTCTGTGCTAGGAGCAGAGACTGAAGTCTGGAGGGTCGGAGCGACATGTACCTAAACCCTATCTAGTATCTGATGTTTAGGGAACATGTTGATATAAACTAGAAGTCAAGAGGGGAAAGGCTAACAGACTCTAAGACTGGAGCATGCATTATTCTACATGTAGTGCGTGATGAAGAATATTAAATGACCATTAAATACAGTATTTCTCTAACATGGAGCCCTGAAGGCTAGACAATGACGGAAACTATTGATGCGATTCAGTAGCTTTAGGAATGCAGGGAAGGAGGGCTGAACTGATAACTGGACTCATAACATACTCTTGGCAGACTCAGAGGCTGAGCCAGGCTGAACCGGGCACTGCAAGGCAGGAAGTAAGTGAAGGGTCGAGGATACAGGTGGGGGCTGTATCGCTCCTCAGCGAGGTTTCAGGAGACAGGAGCTGAATCTGGTGTCCAGGCCCTTTTGAGGCCTAGAAACGGGAACTTTACAATGAAATAACGTGCACACTGAGAAACGTGGCAACGTAGCTTTACATAGGCCTTATATACGTAGTATTCACGAGAACTGGAAACTGACATACTAGAGGTGGACACAACTATAAGTGCGTCTTGAATCGAACATGGGGAATGCACATGCATATTTAATCATGCACACATAACATATGATGGATGACACGTAGGGACACAGAACATGGCAAAATTTACTTTTCCACATTCCCTCCTTGTCACTACGCTTCCATCAGGAAACATCAATATTCATGATACCATCTATCATTTCATACAGTATCATTTGCTCATCTCGAATTCTCTTGGAACGGGATTTAGAACGGGACTTGGGACTAGGAGTTATACTAGGAATACAGGATGTAGCACACATGCCGCAAATCGCAGGGCCACATTGTATACAGAGGCAGCAGCTGAATATGATCGCTACTGCTATACCTAGAAAGGACAAGACATTCCATCCCCAGGCGGAAATTATACCCCAGAGCCAACCGGACCATGTCCAGGTGCCTGGATTTTGGTGGATCAGATGGGCAATTTTATGGAGTCTGGTTATAGCGGAATAGACAGACGGCGCGTTATTTGGAATGAAAATGCAGCAACTAGATCCGATGACTCTACAAGCCCCGCCCCTATCGGCCAGTATGACGTCAAGGACGAGACGATTTTGCAAAACTACAAATCTCATAGCAGATTGCTCTTCAGTTAGGTTACCTAGAGCAGAGGCAGTCTCATTTACTACAGCTTCAAGGGTTCTGGTTAATCTACGGATTAACTTACTATTCTGGACAGGGCCTATAAAGAAGAAGAAACCTCTATTGAAATCTGTATACTGTTCTAGAGCAGTTTCAGTATAATCGACAATTGGGGACTCGATCTCCCTTCTATGTCTAATGTGTACTAGATGTGTGTTTCTATGATAATCAGATGGGGCTAGGAAAACAGGTGGCAGTAGGAAGGCAATGTAACAGGTTCCCTCCCAATCGAGGGGCAGACGAACATATGCGGTCTGACCACAAATAAAATATGAATGACGTGAAGCTTTGAAAATAGATTTCCCACTGTCATTATACTTGACAATAGTAGTACAATCACTATGTCCTACATGTACAGAACCATTATTTCGGACACATAATTCGCCTTTGACTGGTAGTACTGAAATAGCGGGTAAGTCTGGAGTAGTATCAGACTGAACATTCAGGACCATAAAATTCGACGAATAGTTACCTAAATTGTAAACTTCATTCTCTAGATCTAACCCGGTTCTGTGGGGAAGACCTTGCTTGTCTGGGAAACATGTACTGTTAAGAAAAGACATATCTGTTGAGGATGACGTTAACGTGGACCATGCTCCACACGAACCATTATGTGAAAAAGGATAAGGAAAGAGTGGCAGAACTCCCTTCGGTGTCTGGAAAGGGGGGAGTCGACCACACACCCAACAATTAGTGGCATTGCTGGTCTGGTGTGAGTAATGTAACATGCGGATAAAGGAGTTATTACGCATAGCGAGGCGGTAAGAGAGTTCATGAGGGGGCAGATCACTAAACGTGTGCTCTGCTGTAACATCGGAAGACTTATTTACATGTGAAACTGGGAAACACAAGAAAAATGCATAACTGGTGCAGGAAATCATAATGCTGAGAAATAATATGAAACATAGAAAAACGATACATCGAATTGAGTTTTGACTAACTCTCTCACTATGGGGGTCTATTTTATACATGTCAGAAACAGTCTAACCGTTTCACCTAGGGGAGGACTTAGACAATCAAACTGGCTGACTTAATTTACTAGACCGTAGTTTCTGTTTATACTCCTGCTGCGGAGTTTTCTCTAACAGGGGGGGTTTTGAATCAATGTCATTTGCGGGACAGTCCTTGAGAACAATGCTTTGGCAATCCTTCAAATCCTGGGAAATGTTCTTAAAGACGGGTTTCAGTCCATTAAATTGTTTTATATGAGAAAGGTGCACCCAGCCTTTGCGTCCTTCCAACTTCACGGCTGTACGGGTGGTGAGGAGGACTTGTCGGGGCTCCTTCCAGCGAGGCTCCAGCGGACTTGATCTGTCAAAATTCCTCACCATCACCATGGATCCTGGAACGATTTCATGCGGTGCCACCTCGGTATTGTCTGGAAATGCGGCGGCAACCTGTGAACGACATGAGTTGAGGGCAGACATCAAGGAAGCTAGGTAATCTGTCAGCATATTACTTGAAACATCGGTAATACTTCGGGGTCTAGGAGTACCCCACATATTTGGGGGGCGGCCGAAAACGACCTCGTACGGGGACAGACCTGATCTGGAATGTGCGACCATGCGCATGTAAAATAGAGCAACTGGCAGAGCTACTAGCCAGTCCACACCTTTCTCCTGACAAACTTTGGCGATGCGGATTTTCAGGGTCTGATTATGTCTCTCAACGAGACCGGCTGCTTCAGGATGGCGTACACAATGGAACTTCCACTGGTATCCTAACAAAAGGGAAACGTGCTTCATTAACTCTGAGGAGAATGGCTGGCCGTTATCAGAATATACGACTCTAGGGAGTCCATAACGAGGGAAGAATTCACGAACCAACTGCTTGGCAGTGGTCGTGGCTGTGTAATCTGGGACTGGATATGCTTCTGTCCACCTGGACAAAGCGCATACAACTACAAGAACATACTTGAAACCTCGACATCGCTCCATCTGAATATAATCCATCTGGAGGACTTCAAAAGGGTGGTCAGGGGGCTGGAATCCACCTTGTTCCACCGGGACACTTTTACCTGGATTGAACTGACAACATATCATACAGGTACGGACTTTCTGCTTGGCTGCAGCTCGTAAATGCTTGTTGAACCATATGTTCTGGATACTGTCTATCATTGCTTTTTCTCCTAAATGTGCTGGACTATGTGCGGTATTGATAATGACTTGAACCATAGAGTCGGGGAGAAACCATGTGGCTCTACCCTTCGTTAACCATCCTTGATCTGTCTGGACCCCTCCTTGTTCGGACCATTTCTTGATTTCATCGGGAGTAGCATGTAACTGGATATCTATGACATCTTGAGTAGGGTCCTTAACTGTCATACATGTAGTCGGATCTGGAGTATGTGTCATGTTAACTGGAATGTCTGGAGTCTGGGCTGTAAGCTTGGCTGTGCGATCTGCTAGATCGTTACCCTGGGAAATAATGTCAGTGACTTTCGTGTGTGCCTTGCATTTCATGATGGCAATGGATGTCGGTAAATGTATTGCATCTAATAGAGCTTGGATAAGGAGACCATGCTGAATCTTGGTTCCATGAGAAGTCATGAAACCTCTCTCCTGCCAGAGCACTCCAAAGTCGTGTACGACTCCAAATGCGTAGCGTGAATCTGTGTAAATATTAACTTTCAGGTTCTTGGCGTGTATACAGGCTTGTGTCAGAGCAACTAGCTCTGCTGCTTGAGCGGACAGAGTGTCAATACGGTGTGTCTCTATAACTTCAGTGTCAGTAGTCACTGCATACGCGGCGACTAGATCTCCTGTACTGGTTCTCATACATGAACCATCCACATAAAGTGTCAGGTCGGGATCTGGTAATGGAATATCTGTCAGATCTTGTCTTGGCTTTGTCGTAATGTTAACTACTTCCACACAGTCGTGTGTGTCAGGAATCGAATTAACTGATGGTAACAGTGTAGCAGGGTTCAGAACGTTGCAGCGTCTGATTTCTATGTGTGGCTGGAACAGTGTCAATTCATAACCTGTTAAACGTGCAATTGTCAAGTGCTGAGTTTGTGTTCGGTTTAAAAGAACTTCCACTGAGTGTGGAACTTGTACTGTCAGGGAGTGTCCTAAAACTATGGAATCACTTTGCCTAATAGCTAGTGCTGTGGCTGCAACTGACCTGAGGCACGCAGGCAACGCCTGGGCGACTGGATCTAATGTGCTCGAAAAATAAGCACATGGCTTGTATTGTCCTGCTTGATCTTGTGTGAGAACAGATAATGCTGTACCTTCACGTTCTGTGACGAAAAGTGTAAAAGGCTTACTGTAGTTCGGTGTGGCTAGAACTGGAGCCTGGCATAAAGCTTTCTTTAACTCGTTGAAACTAAATGTATGTTCAGATGTCCAAGGGAGGACAGTCGATGCGGCTGCCTCCTGTGTCGTTAACTGTATCAGTGGCTTGGCTAGAAATGCATACTGAGGAATCCATTGTCTACAATAAGAAGTAAGGCCAATAAAGGCACGTACCTCCTTCTGGGTCTTGGGCTGAGGAAGACTCGCTATTAACTGGATACGGTCTGGTGTCAACTGCCTACCCCTCTTGGACAGTAAGTGTCCTAAGTATACCACTTGCTGGACACAGAATTGAAGCTTCGAAGGGGACACCTTGTGCCCCATCTCGGCTAGGAAATACAGAACCGTTAGTGACGCTCGCTCGCAGTCACGTTCGGAACGGGCTGTGATCAGTAGATCATCGACATACTGGAGCAGGGCAGTGTCAGTTGGCATGTGAACATTATCAAGTTGTCTCTTAAGTGCTTGACTGTAAATACTAGGACTTTCTGTGAAACCTTGAGGAGCTCGTGTGAACATATAGCTCCTTCCATTTAAACAGAATCCGAAAAGAAACTGGCTGTCTGGATGAATTGGAACACTAAAAAATGCATTCTTAAGGTCGATTACAGTAAAGAACGTGGCTTCGGAATCAATGGCTGTCAATAGGGAAGAGATGTCTGGGACAACTGGGTACTGAGGAATAATACATTTATTAAGTTCTCGTAGGTCGATCACTAATCGATATACTGGGGGTGCATTTGGATCAGTACGTTTCATGACTGGAATGATCGGAGAATTGCATACGTTGGAGTCAGTTTCTACAACTACTCCTTGAGCGATGAGCTCGTCAATAATTTTGGATAAGGCTGCTACAGCCTCAGGTGGCAATCTGTACTGTCTGATTCGTGGTAACACTACACCTGGTTTGAGAGTCACGCGATGGGGTGTGATTTGCATGTACCCTACATCAGTTGGACCTTGCGCCCATAAATGCTGCGGAACATTAGACAATCTGGGATCAAAATCACGTAAAACATAGTGACCCTTAAAGTCACGTAGGAACAGACGTATTCCCTCTGGGGAACAACATATAACTGCACCTAACTCTTTCAGTGTTTTAATGCCTAATAGATTTTCTGGACATGACTTAGTAAGTAACAGATCAGTAGTACGGGACAATGGACCTACTTCTAGAGTGACTGGCTTTGATATTTCATTTATAATGGGTTTTCCTGAAAATCCAAGGGAAACATTTCTAGAGCCTGAGAGCGGAGCCCCTGGAACTTCGGCGTGACTAATTGTGGTCCTACTTGCCCCTGTATCAATCAAAAACTTTCTGTCTTTCCCTAATACTTGACTATGAACATAGGGACCTTCTTGATCTACAGGTATCTCAATGAGAGGCAAGCCTACCTCCCTCTCTAGGCTGTTTCATGAATATGGCTGATACTCTGGATACTCGGACTGTGCATACTGGTACATCTGCTGTGTGACATGCTGTGTTGCAGCAATAGGCTGCGGTACTGTAACTGTCTGTTGTGCATTCTGTGGCTGAGGAGTCTGTGAAACTTGCTCTTGCCTAGGCGGACGTGGTCTTTCTTTTGTTTTACCGGTAGCTATGTTGTGTTTCAGAACTGCACACTCGTTTATAAAATGACCTGGCTGTTTACAATAATTGCAATTCCCTTTAACGGGAGCTGCAGGATGACTGGCTTGATTCGGACCCCTCTTCTGACTGTCTTGAGGAACGGATTGTGCAACTAGTACTTTCATTTTCGTGTCTTTCATACGTTTTCTCTCGTGTTCTTGTTCTTCTCTGATTCTATTCTGGTGGTACTGGAGCATCTGGAGCATCTGGGACGGAGTATTAGCTTGCCAGGTGCTTTCGACTTTCAAAACTCGATTTTTAATTGGTGGACTTGAATTCTCGACTAATTTAGTAACAAAGAGATGAGGGTATGACTCGCTACTTGTCTTGAGGCCACTATTGATGCTAAAGCATTTTTCAAACCTAGAATAAAAATCACTAATGTCTTCTTCTTGTTTCTGTTTACAGGCTGAGATTGCATCCCAGTATTCCTTTTTCGTTGTTAACAATCTGGGTAAAACCTGAATCAATAATTCTGGTAATTCTTTACATTTTTCTCCTAGACCGGTACCTGGTACACGTGACTTATCTTCAGCTTCTAGAACTGCCCAATCTATCTTTTTCTCTCCCACCTCCCATTCTTTTTCCTTTAGCTTTTCATACACCCCTGCGGGCAACAGGACCTTTAACATTTTAATGATATCTGGGTAAGTGTATTCTCCCATACGGAGCATGTCTTTTAATTCTCTATGGAACCCTGCTGGATCTTTATCATGACAGGGAATTAATTTCTTCATTTCGAGGAGTTCCATCTTTGTAATCGGGGTGTAAACAAACACTCGTTGCATTTCACCGTCCTCTGTCTTAACTGGATGCACTTCTCGTAACGGGTTCTGTCTTTCCATGTAAAATGGTTTACTTTCTGGGGGTGAGACATGAACAAAATGCGGGTTCAGAAACGTTCTATATTTGTGGCGCTGTTCTAGAATGACACTAATTAAATCGGTACCTAAACCTCTCCATCTATACTGGAGTAACTCGTTCAGGATATCGTGTAACGGACCTGGATCAGAGTGCTGACCCTCATACAAAGTAATGAGGTGCTGGATCATATACATACCCACCAGTCGCTGCTCGGCTGGGGGCAATTTCAGAAACATTTGTGCCACTATTTCGTCTGGAAAAGTGGTAGAATCAGTAATCCATCGGACTGCTGATCGGGCTAGTTCTTGTTCATGCATGGTACTTAATTCACTGTAACCGATTCGTGATTTCAGAATGTGATCGGTAGCTTGGAACACTTGTTCTAGGGAACCTTGTTCTGGTGCTGAATGATGGAAAATAGACTTGTGTTCTAGGCGTAAATGGCGATCTGGAAATCTAGATTTTCCTACATACGCTATCCTGGCGGTATTCTCGTCGTCTTCCTCTTCAGGATCAGAGTTACTTTCTTTCTCGCTTACTTGTGCTGCTTTACGTTGTTCGTGTATCTTTATTATTTCTCTACGGATTTTCTTGTACATACTCTCCATAGCACCGACGGTCTTGTGCTTACCCTCGGCTATATTATCACTCCACTTTGTCAGGATTTTCATTTCGGCCTGATCTTTAGACGGGTAATCTTGTTCTCTTATTAGACAGTTAATTAGAAACTTTAATATCATGAGCTGGATCTCGGCTTTCCTTTGAGACATGGCCTCACTAATACTTTCTGGATCATCCCCTGTACGGATGAAACGATATATTCTGTCTAGATCTTCTTTCATATTCGGTAAGGTGACTAGATACTCGGCCACCTTTCTTACGCGGAATGAATATAAAACCATATTATCCTCGCCTGGGACTGGATCATAGCCGCATTCGGCAAGGGACTTTCTTATTTCTGCTACAGTCTGATGTCTGGGCGTACGCTGTGACGCTTGTGCATGTAATTCGGCTGTCGTTAAACGTTTGTGTGGCGGCGGGGTTTGAGGAGTACCTCCCCCTGCGGCCCCTAAACTAGAGTCGTCTACTAAGGCTCTTCGTCCTGGCAGAGTGGGAAATGGAAATGTAGGCTGGACTTGTATGGTGGGCTGGACCGGGGGTACCGTAGCAGGTACTGCATGGGGTGCCCCGGTATCTGGAGGAGCGGGGTGTGCCTGATTTACTGGGACTGGCGGAGCGCGAACAGGATTTGCATATTCTGGGACTGTGTCGTCCAAGTAGGACGAAATAAAAATATCAGCTGCGGTCGGTTTGTGACGTAGCTTGGTCGGAACTAATGGTGGCGGAAAGTTGCTAGATGTCTCCGGGGTCGCTTTTGGCAAGCCCTCGGCAAGAAGAGGGTACATACCCTTAATAAGGGCATTCCTCTGTCTGTCTCTCTGTTCAGTTTTGACTTGTTCACCTATCTCGATTAATTCTTTTTCTTGGGCTCGCTCTTGGGATTCTCTACTTAATTCTGACTTTCTGATTTCTTTTTCGGTTCTTTTATGAGCTTCTTTGCGCCATAACTCAATGGCATCTTTCTGTGATTGTCTGGCTTTCTTTTTCCATAATGCCTCTTCTACTCGCATGATGCATTCGGCATCCCACGTACCTGATACGGGCCATCTATACTTTTCTTCTAACTGTTTGGTATACTCTACCCATAAATCTAGATACAATATGGCGCTTATGCCATGCTTCTGATACATAAAGTGACCTGGACTGTCCCTGGGCGGGACGGGAACTGCTGCTTCCAGCAGACCCTTTCTAGTTTTCAACTGACGTAACTTGGAAAATATGGGCATGACTGAACTGTAATCTAGACACAATACAATACACAATGAACACGATACTTATTCCCCATTCATACCACGACATTGAAATACATGAAAAACATTTAAAGTAACAGTTCGAACAGAATACTACCTGGAAATACTGAGAACAGAACACATAAATTTTCTCGAGAACAGAAACTGACTAGAACAGAAACTAGATGCACTGCTGGAACAGTACGAAACTTACCGGTCTCATAAAGAGACACGTCAGGACCCGCATCCACCGAAGTGGACACTTCGTTTGTGGGACTGTGTACCACCAACCCACAGACCAGAGTCAATTAAATTGACCCTGTCTAGATACCACCCCAGTAACGGTACTCACCGGGCAGCAAGAACAGAAGGCCTCGGACTGGACTGGACTGCTACGACGACGGACGACGAACTTCGGACTTCAGTTACGGGTGGACCTCCGGATACCTCGGACTCTTGGCTTGGGCTCTGGTCGGGACTCGCCGCGTTCCTCCACCATCTCGTCTGGATGCTGGACCGCCTCCTCCGTCTCCTCCGTGGGCCTGAGGGATACTTGAGCAGAAATATCTGCCACTGCGCAGAAGAGTTCCGTCACGACTGCAGAGGGTCAGGGGGTCGGCGTGGCTTCACCGACGCGTGGGGAAAGGGCAAGTCCCTGTTCGGGCGCAATTATGTGGTAAATAAATAAATAATACCCTATTTTTGAGTGCATGAATGAATAACAGATAGCTCAATAAAATAAGAGTCAAGATTCGAGGTAGTGGGAGTTTTGCAGGTTTATTACAGCATAAAGGACAGGATCAGGACAACCTGCATGGGAACAGAATGGCAAGGCCCGGCAGGGGGGCCGGATTGGACTAGCGTGGCCCGGCAGCTGCCGGGGACAGGATCTGGAATGGCTAGCTCTAACTTTTAATAACAATACATGAGCATATATACATAACGCAAACACATAGCATTACATTGCAGTGGGCGTAGCAGTGGGTGGAGCAGTAGGTGTGACGCGTAGCAGTCGCGAAAGATAAGGGCGAAAGTAGGTGTAACTGGGTGTAACAGGGCGTATACATAGACATGTGATGCAAACGTAACAGAATATGTCATGAATGGGGCGGAAACATTGGAGGGGGCTACCTAAGGAGCCGGGACCTCTAACCTGGTGGTGCGCGCAAACTGGCAATGACGTATTACTAGGAGAAGCTGGGGGCTATGAACTCTGTGCTAGGAGCAGAGACTGAAGTCTGGAGGGTCGGAGCGACATGTACCTAAACCCTATCTAGTATCTGATGTTTAGGGAACATGTTGATATAAACTAGAAGTCAAGAGGGGAAAGGCTAACAGACTCTAAGACTGGAGCATGCATTATTCTACATGTAGTGCGTGATGAAGAATATTAAATGACCATTAAATACAGTATTTCTCTAACATGGAGCCCTGAAGGCTAGACAATGACGGAAACTATTGATGCGATTCAGTAGCTTTAGGAATGCAGGGAAGGAGGGCTGAACTGATAACTGGACTCATAACATACTCTTGGCAGACTCAGAGGCTGAGCCAGGCTGAACCGGGCACTGCAAGGCAGGAAGTAAGTGAAGGGTCGAGGATACAGGTGGGGGCTGTATCGCTCCTCAGCGAGGTTTCAGGAGACAGGAGCTGAATCTGGTGTCCAGGCCCTTTTGAGGCCTAGAAACGGGAACTTTACAATGAAATAACGTGCACACTGAGAAACGTGGCAACGTAGCTTTACATAGGCCTTATATACGTAGTATTCACGAGAACTGGAAACTGACATACTAGAGGTGGACACAACTATAAGTGCGTCTTGAATCGAACATGGGGAATGCATATGCATATTTAATCATGCACACATAACATATGATGGATGACACGTAGGGACACAGAACATGGCAAAATTTACTTTTCCACAGTTCCCATGGGACACAGGGTCAAGACTGATTTGCATATGGCTGGGTTCAAACTAGAATTGCATGGTGAGCAAACAAATGATGGATTTAGGCCCAGATCTCTGTACTGGGGTGAATGTATGACATTTTTCTGCATTCTGTCCATCAACTGTTGTTTTTGCGCAAGCCCACTAGCAGCATTTGGTTTACAGGTCCTGGGCACACATGGTGGGACTTAGCAGTAAATCAAATAAGCCAATTGTGGACACACTAATCTATAACAACAATTTACAGTGGGAGCACTTGCACCTTGGCACTGAACAGCAGCAGCAAAGTGCCCAAATCATCTAGACCAGAAAAAACGAAGTCCAACACACAGTAAACCACAGGAGGCAAAGGCAAAAAATATAGGGGAAATCCACACCAAGGCTGCCAGGTCTAACAGCAACTAACACAGAACATATTACTCTAGCTGTGCAGAAGTGGGCATAGTCTTAAAAAGTAAACACTGTTGGTTAGCAATCCCAATCCACTTTACAGAGCCTACAGTGTTACTTGGGTGATAAGACTCACTCTGGGCCAACGCAATGAAAAAACTGGGAAAACATATTAGTAAGGACACTGCAGTACAAAAGTTGGGGGAAAATCGTCTTCCCTTAGAAAGAAAAACATTGTTACAAATAGAAAGCAGTGTCTGCTGGGGGAGAGGATAAACAATATTATGATGCAGCAGTAGTAGTCATTATTGGCCATTTGCGGGCCCTTCGTACAGTGCACCTTGTCTGTGATCATCTACCATTATACTGTCAGTCACGATCCTGATGGGACAAGAAGTAAGAATAACAACAATAACAAAGAACAAAAAACATGGATTTAGGGAGAGGGGAGGGAGCTTAGGGAGGGGGACAAAATACTGTCCCTTAATTCAATGGTTTGGGGAGGAAGGAAAGACACTGAGGAACCGGTGAAACAGAACGGAGGGCAGGGTGGCAAGCTGGGAGCCCAGGAGGAGTTAGAAGCCTAACAAAGGTTTGGGTCCCTAGAGGTCAGGAGCTGTGGTTCCAAACTGTTCAGAGCGTAGTCAGTCTAGCGCTAACGATGAGGATGATGAGGACATTGCAGAGGACGAGAAAGGTGACACCACCCTAGGGCTGTGGGCCCACATCAAGTGTTGGGTGGTGGGTGTGAAGGGGAATGATGAGAAGGAGGTGAGGGGGAGCGAGCCCAGGATCATCCCTCCTATATGTCATGCATCAGGGCCTGGGTAGTGTGGTCGCAATCAGCCAGGAAGGGTTCCAATATATGAGTATATATCTCAGCGGTATCTTGCAGTCTGAATATGAGTCATTCGCATGTTGCTGTCTTGTACATTTCAACCAACCACTCATCATGGGTGGGTCAGTGTGGCATGCACCAGGGCCGGACTGCCTACCGGGCGTTTTGGCATCCTGCTGAGCAGGGGGCTGATGTCACTGCAGTGGGGGCCAATTTCGTTGATGGAGACGTGCGTGTGCTTCGAAATACACAAAGCAAAACGAATTTAGTTCAGCACACGCAGGTCCCCATCAACTAAATCAGCCCCCAGCTCGGCAGCATGCCAAAACGCCCGGTAGCCAGTCCGGCTCTGGCGTGCACCAATGGTGAAGTATATATACCTCTGCCACCATGAGCGCCGTGGCTATCATTTACCTTATGTGGCTCATCAAGGTTGGTAGGTGGCTGTGCCCAGCTCACATTCTGAGTTTCATTTACCTTCTTAAGATGTGAAAGTCTTTTGTAAAGCTCAAATTTTGAAACCAGATCAGAAATGGTAAACTAATCAGTAAATTAATGAAAAGCGTCCTCCAGGCATGTCTTAGTCTCTTACCTTTAACTTAACATCTCACCATTCTAATCCTTGGCCTTCATTAACTGCTATGAGTTGTTTCACAGCCCCCCAGAAGCCTCCAACTGAACACTCCCTTCTCTCACCTCTCCTCCATTGGCACTGTGGGCTGACTCACAATCCACAGAAAAGTTTCATTTTATCCATGCATGTTTTTAGGACTCCGTTTCTGCCCAGGCCAGCAGATCACTGACACAATGTTGATCCATTAAATATCGAAACCCAAACATATCAAAAATTTAATTTTGATGACAAAAATATTGACTCTGTGTATACTTAACTATAAAAACCACAAATATCAAGAACACAAATATCATTGTTAGAAATATTTATTTTTACATATATCGAAAACAAAAATATTCTTATCTTTAAATAAACCTAATATGTCAAAAATATTGATTCACGCAATATCAACTACAATATTATTGCCAAAATAATTCAAAAATAAAAAGATCAAAACACTTTTTACATAAAAAATTACTTTCAATGAATGCAAAACTTACTATACACATGTTCTAATTAAACAAAAATATATTACATCGACAACATATTTACCATTCACCCCAAATATATTATATATCTAAATTATACACAATGAACCCAACCCAAAAAATTTATTTACCTGCAAACATTCAAAAACCATCCTAAATATACTAAATATATGCATATCTATATTACTATCATAAAGGAAGAACTTTGAACATTTGAGGCGGGTAAACTCGGGAACCACAGCGCCAATCCACACACCCGATACATCGTTGTAATTGTCAGGGTGTGCAGATGGACATAGGCTATATAAAGGTAAAAAATATACGTTATTTAAAAAATTTCGCGAAAAAAAAAGTAGTCCCGTGGAAGAAGCGCCGGCCGCGACCTGCGTGCTGACGTCAGGAGCGTGGGGAGAAGCGGCGTCCAGGAGCGCGAGGAGGAGCGGCAGACATGGCACGGGGAGGAGCGGCGGACAAGCGGGGAGGAGCGGTGAGGAGCGGCGGACAGGCGGTCAGGAGCCGCGGACAGGCGGGGAGGAGTGATGATGAGCGGCGAGGAGCGGCGGAGCGGTGAACTGAGGAGCGCGGGGGAGGCGCGGCGGCTGAGGTAAGGCTCCGGGGGACCCACGGTCAATGTCGGTGCAGGCAGGGGTCAGGGCAGGCATGCGACGGGGCAGGCGGGGGATGGGGCGGGCGGGGGCCGGGGTGGGCGAGGGCCCTGAACACTCATGGCGGGGGGGCGGGCGGGGGGCGGGGCGGGCGGGGGCCCTGAACACTCATTTCGGGACGGGCTGCTATGTCGGGGCGGGCGGGGGTCGGGGAAGCCTGATTGCTCCCAGACAAGGTCGGGGCGGGCTGCTAGTCAATAAATATATATCCAAAAATAACAAACTATATATTATAAATAAACAGTAAAACCATCCTTAGCGTTTACCATTAAGAACTCAACTGATCATTTTTTTAAAACTATACTGAAGCAACTAACAAGAAATAAAACTATAAACAACTTTATTAAAATCAAACAAACAATTAAATAAACTATATATAAAAGGCACACTTATTTAAACAAGTAAATACTGCAAAAATGACAAGCGCTGCAAAACAAAGAAACTCTGCCAGATTCTCTGAATAAACCATTAAAGAAGAAAATTATACATTAAAAAAACGATATTACCATGGGCCTGATTAAGATGAGAGTCAGAAGAGTGTCCGACCGCTATTGCTACGGGAAAGGAACAGTCCAACAAGTAGTTTGCAGTTCCACCTACCAAACATGCAACCATCGTGAAAGCACAGGGAAAGGGACATCGTAATCCCTATGGCTGTGCCTCCGCAGGCACCACCCCCATGTAAGGATTACGGTCCGACCGACGCCCCAACTGCCTCCTTGAGCCTGTCTGAGGCATTAGTCAGTCCCTCTGACTGCTGCGCTCCTACCGACCGCATCATAATGTGGCGGCCGGACCGCTATCTTGGCTGTCGGGCAGACTGCCACCTACAGTTGATTGTGGAGGATGGCCTGACATTCTATTCGGGCCCTAAGTAAGTAATACTTATATGTAAGGCTCCGTGTTTTTCATTTTTACAGATAAATACGGACAGAAAAACCATTTATTTTCCTGTCTGTGTTTATTTTTAAATATGGATAAAAACAGAAATTGGGATGTTTTGAGTGATTCTAAATGCTGTCAATCATGACTGCCATGCCAATCGCTGTGTGGACTCACAGGCAAGGGGATTAAAAAAAGGTTAAAAAAAGGAATTTTAATGAAGAGCCTTAAACAGGAGTAGATTTGCACAACCTTGATGCAGAAATTGGCATGTTTTCTCATAAGTGCATATTTTATCATCTGAGTATTGTATAATTTGTACAGTGAAATATCGTGCTGGACCACAAAAGATTCATAATTTATACATGGAAAAGGCTAGCTTTTCCAAAAGGGGCGAAAGGGGCTGGCTCTCCAAGTCCTTGCACCATTGTTGTTCATTGTAACTTGTTAACCACAAAGTGGTAGGTGCGATAGTGAATTGCCTCAGTCTCATCTCTTTTCCAAAATAATAGAAGTGACTGGACCATTGAATAATTGTGTACAAGTCTATTTTATCTTCACTGTGTTTCTAATCCTACATCAGCAACCAACCAAAAAACAATGACAGATCTGTTCGAATTACCTGACCCTTAAATGCCAACACTTAAAAAGTAGATAGTAATTCTGTGAGTTTGCCATGGTGTCCTGTTCTTAAGGCTCTATAGGTAACAGGACATGCTTGATTGAAGGCCGAACCAGATGCACTTGAGCGGCCCAGGCTCCGTAGAACTGGCCTGACATGACAAACTGAACACCTGTAATATTTTTCTTTCAGAGTGCATCTCACCCACTCGTTTTAGTGATGTCTGCAACAGAGTTGCCTCTATCGCTTCTTGAACGATTCGTTTCCCGGTGTTAACTTATTTTGCCCAACTCATCTAATTTTACGCTTTGTAATTTCATGCCACGATTCACCCATGAAATGTATCTGCTTTCCAATTTGAATTTAAAGACGTTCTATGCATCTGGTCTAATACCGTATTAAAATATTCATGCGAAATAACATTAAATCCACCATTTTGTGGATTCCATGTGACAATGACAATGGCATTGATCAACCTTTTTCAGCCTCTTTAGCGCTCTGGCTTTGCTTCCGTACAAATAATAATAGGTTTTCTCCAATTTTTGATCGTCTTAATGTTTTTTGCTTTGAATTGTTTAATAAATCCAATTTGTTTTGCAGTTGCCGTTTGATGTGCATAAATGTGACTGTAACTTTGTAGCCCTCCCACGCTGAGTCCCATGCCATATTTCTCTATATACAAATTCAGAACTTGTGCTGCAGCATTCCTTTTCAGTAGGTACCACATACGCAAAGATTTTCTGAGCAGAATAATATATTGTTATGCATAGTAGTTTCACTAGTTCAATTTTCTTTTTCTACGTAGCATTTTTCGTTATTGTCCCGTGTTTTTACAGTCCTACTCCACGAACTGCATGTCACGAAAGGTGTTGTAAGACTGGCCCAATTTTTCGTTCTCATTTTTTCCACAACAGACACTTCTATCGTGGTTTTCATTTTAATCTTCAAAACTTGGGCAGGACAGACCTTTGTGTACAAGTGCTGCCGCTAAGGACGGAGAAGATGTCCCAGCGCAGAACACCTTTTTGGGTTACGTACTCTAGTCTTTCAAATTATCCTAAAATTGTGAACTTGGAGTTAATATGTAGACATTCTGATTTTGACTGATTGGTACCCTTTTAAACCCATGTTGCTGTTGTGGACCGAGGAAAGTTTACTAGTCAATGACACTCTGTCCATGTTAAAAAATATAATGGACACCATTTTATAGAGTAAAATCTGATATGATCTATTTACTTTAGTAAATGGCACTATATGTCAGTCAAGAAAGAATGCTCATAATCCTATCTTTGCCAAAACCTGAATATTTATTGGAACAAAACAGGGGCGAATGCAGCCTGGCTCATGCTCCTCGAGGTTGTTTGAGTAACTAATCTAGCGTGGTCTGGATCTGATGTTTTAGGACCAAGAATTCCCATTGTAAACAGGGTAAACTTTGAATAATACATTTCTATCTTGATAGAGGTATCCCGATATTGTAGCATAAATAAAGGTTGCAGGTTACTTAGTACACCCAAATTTCTCCTTTGTTGTCACAATGATATTTTGCAAACCTGCATATTCTTCCACGTTCCATGAAGAATGAGTAGGTTTTACTTTGTCAGGTAAAGTCTTATCTCAAAGACTTGCCTTCTGTTTTATCTACCATTGAATAATGAAGATTTGTCTTTTGTCTTAGCTACGGTTGACTACTTGACTAAGACTTGTTGTTTGTCTTATCTACTCTTGAATAATTAAGATTCGGCTTTTATCTTAGCTATCGGTGAGTAAATTCAAACTTTAGTTGCCATCTGACTAATATCCAAGGAACAGTGAATATGTATTACGTGTTGGGGGCAAACTAGTGCGACCCTTTTATTTATCATATATTATGAACACGCAATGGCGTTTCTACTTGACAAGGTTTCGCCTTAGTACGCTACACTTCCTTTTTGCCTTTCCAAAGCAGGGGGGGTGGAGTGAGAAGCTACCTTGCTGCCCCTGTAATAATAAGGTTTCGCAAAACACCCTGCATCTTATTCTTTTTTGCACTTTGTATAAGGTCCCAAGAAATACCTTTATCAGACCATTACTATTATCCTTTGGATCGTGCTATTATAAAGAAGGATATGAATATCTTTTATCTTTGTCAACTGCAAACATCTGTAATGCTGTACTGAGGTTTATTAGATCAGCTCTTGTGATTAGAAACCGTTATTGAATGTTTATGCAAATCAGAATTATGTAAATATGTACCATGGTTTTATTGTAGTTGGTGTTTTATATTGATGTATACTTTTATGATTTCTTTGTGAAATCGAAATAAAGTTATGAAATGAAATGACTAATATCCAAGCCACTGAACTCCTGAAAACACTAGATTCATCAGTATGTATGCAACTGGTCTTAGGTCCAATTCATACTACAGCCTTTAATCTGGAATTGACTTCCTCATGCATCCTGAAAGTCATAATCTGGGCACACAATTTTTTATCACCTTTGTAATCAACTATTAGTACAAATACCTGAACTCGAAAGTGGCCAATCAAGACAACTAAGATATTTATTCACACTGCTGAACACACAAATTCTAGGTCATCAGAAGGTTTTTAGATTCTGTGACACAACTAGGATTTGTATAATATCTGCTGGGTTCCACTCATAACTGGTGTAGGAATCCACCTTTTCTGAATAGTCGCCACTGATTGGTCACCTTAATCTGGACACTATTTTTGCTGGCTTCAAAATCTATGTGCACTTTACCCCTACTAAAGTGTACACTGCCTGTGCTTCTCCATAAGACATGGTTAAATTGACTTATTCCTGAATGGCAAATTTTTTGCTTGAGAGTCCCTAGTGTACAATGCATAAAATGTACCCAGGGCCTGGAAGTTAAATGCCACTTGTGGACTGCAGCACCTATTGTATTGCAGTGGCAGTGCCAACCATGTACAGCCTGACTGTTGCAGTGTAAAAATTACGGTACATCAAAATAAACCATTTTGACAGGTAAAGTCCTCCCTTTTAACTATTAGTAAGTCACACTAGTGAGTGACCTGAAAGGTCATTGGAAGACTGTGGTTGTTTAGCACCAGAAGAAAGTTTAAGAACTTTAAAAAACAATTGCTTTAGAACTTCCAGGGTTTAGTGGGACCAACCCGCCTGTTGTGTCCAACCAGGGCTCCACTGCTTCCATAGACAACCATTAAAACTTTGTGCTTGTTGGCACTTTTTTATTTAAAACTTTAACAATTCATATCTCTGGTTCCCCTTATTGGGTTTCTGTCATTTTGATGTCATTTGATTTAGTACATTTTACTCAGTTTTTCTAATTCATGTATTTTTAATACTAAAAGCCTGATTATTATTAGGTGGTCCGGTGGCGGTGCGGGCAGCGCCCCACTGGTGGTCCCACTGCCCTATTACAAGTTTGGTGGTCAGAGCGCCAAAGGACTGCTGCAACCTCCGGGGATCCGTGATCATCGGCAGTGCTGCAGTGGTGTGAGGCACCGCCAAGCATATTATGAGTTACCTCACATCCATCCTTTCCAAGGTGGTGAGTCTACCATGAAAAGGGTGGCAATGAGGAAACAAATACCTCAAGGCCTAGGGATGCATGCAGGGGAGCACACGTTGTGCACCCCTGCAAGTATGCACTGACTGTTCCTGCATGGCATGGACTTCACAGTCCATGCTGTGCAGGAACGGACTTTGGCACTCCCTTTGCGGTGCATTTCTAATAGGCACCGCTGTGTGACCACCAAAGGACCACCCGCCAGACCGGGAGGAAACTACTAACCAAGCGGGCAGTCGGTGGTTGAGTTTGGCACTCTTGTAGCAGGGTGAGGGCGTGGCGGCTGGCTCCAAGAGCACCAAACTCATTATCAGGCGCTTTGTGTTTTTACTTTATTACTGTTTTGGTACTGCATAAAGACTTTACACATTGTCCTAAATTAAGCCAGTCTGTTCTGTGCCATAGCTACCAGGAGGTTGAGCACAGCTTAATATAGTTACTTTGAGGGTTTCTCTTCCAAGAGTTATGATTATTCCCTAATGTGGTAAGACGCCCACCCCAAATAAAAATCTAGCTCAGATCGAGATGTTCACTTATACTTCCTTAACCAACAAGGGAAACATGTATCATGATATGTTCGTAGGCGCAATGAAATATTGTGACTTTTATTGCACCAGTCACCAAGACTTCTGGTTGATTTTACATGTTTTTGCTAATTTTTCAATATTTATAACCTCCCTCTGCTCATCTATTCGCAAGCCAATTTCGATTTTTGTTGCTGGTTTTCTGGCTCTGTTCTCTACAATTTTTACCCTTTATGCCTCCGTATGACACTATCTTTCTGGCTGTCCAATCCTGCATTCTGTTGGCTTTGAATTTTGACTGTACAGAGGTCTGAAACCTAGTTTGGTGTATCCTGCAATTTCTAAAATAATATGTATTTAGATAAATAAGTGTTTGTTACTTTATGATGTAATTTTAGCTCATGATCAATGAAATCCTGTTTTGTCATTGCTTTAAAAGTAGGCCTGGGTGAAATGTAAATCATGCCGGATTAATCAGAGTAATTTCAGTAATTCTCTTTAAAATAGTGATGCAAAATTACAGAAAATATGCAATTATATCAGCTTGAGTAATTAAGAGACATTTGGGGCAAAAATCCTACTGCAGGAGCACATGAAAATGAACAAAGAGAGAGCAAGTGGCCGCTGACTACTGTTGTTTATGTCCTATTTTCAGAGTGCCCATTTTGGATGCAAAGGTGCATTTCGCACTAAGAAAATAGTGCTAAATACTGGATTACACCTCTCACATAATTACGCTAATTATGAGTCATTTTGCAATAATTACGAGTAATTACACAACAGAGAATTACACCTGTCATGTCCACCCCTATTTAAACCATTACACGTCAATGGGGTGACCCAGTAACCCGTACGACCTGGGTGGGAATTGATACAAGCACAGTGGTCACATCTGGAACAATTTAAATGCAATACTATTATGTACCCGATATCAATGATAACATAAAACATGAGTCAAATATCAAAAGTTAATTTATATTGTTTATATAGTAACATGCATACATATGTTTTATGACTTTTACTATCTAAACAATATAAATCAACTTTTGATATTTGACTCATAAAAGTGTTATGTTATGTTATCATGTACCATCCCTATCTAAAAGCTTCTATAATAGTGCAGAGTGCATGCACACTTCAATTCCTGTGTTGTATTGATTGATCATGTATTGTCCCCCTGTTAATTTGTTGTGCTATTATCCAATTGTTGTCAACTACCTTTTTGTTATTCATTATTGCAAAGCGCTCTAAAACCATGCACAAATGGTTCGAGCTATAAAATTGCAAATAATTATACTAAAAAGAAATACTATAGATGAATGACCGCTGTTAGCAATTTCTTTATCTGTTTCAAATTATATCCTCCTACTGGCTGATTAAGATAGACCATACAACTACAGAATCAAAATGAAAATATTTATTGATGTCCCCATGGTGTTTGTTTCAGAAGTTTGCAAAGGGACAACCTTATCTTGAAACATTCATCACAAATATTTTGCTCAAGGGCTGGTATTGTGGTTTCTTGTCTCATGTTGTTTTGCACTTATCTAGTCTCCTGAAGGGAGTACAATACATTGTACTACAGACATACGTGGTACATATTACATTGCTACCAAAAAAGATTAATGTTCCTAACCAGTAGTACACAAAATACTAGAAATTTGTTATTAGGTTAATTTAACAAACATCTGGACATAAAACATCTTTTTCCGTATATTCTTTTCCTTAGACAGTTTTATATTTTGTCCAAAATAGAAACTTGAGTGCTTAAAAGGGATATGTTAATCATGCTGACATCCAAAAGGCGGATAGTGTTTTTTGCCACCCACTGCTAGAGGGTCCCAAGGGAGGGGTAGCGAATAATATTGCCATGCATCCTTATTGTATCTCATTTGCATGGACTCTGGCAGAAATAAATGGGGCATGCGATTGATACATAGCCCCTCCGTGCCTGTAGTGCACGTTGCAAAAGCTATATCTTCATTAGAAGGCAGGTGGGAATTCTTTTTAAAAACCACGCTTATGTTTTGCTACGTCAGACAAAAAAGAGAAAGTTTGAGGATGGGAGTCACAGACAGCCCAGGGAACTCAGGAGGAATTCCGAGCATGATTGCAGAACAAAATCATATTAAATGACCTGTGTCAGATCTCAAAACACAGCGAGGGGAGATACCAAAAGTAGGACATGTTATCGATACTTCAGCGCAGTCGGATCCACCGATACATTGAAAACTTAAAAGGCATGCATTATAGGAGCCGAGGCATACATTCCAGATGCTTTATACAATTCGGAAGTGAATCAAATAAAGGACTGACAGTCAGTCAATGCCGTATAGTTTAATTCCCAGTATGATAAAGGCGAGGTAAAATAAACCATTTGAAAGCACACGCTGGTCAAAGCCGGTGGCAATGCTCGGGCCTCTGTCACTTTCGACAAGTTCCCCCAGGTTAACTGCGGCCGAGGAGATAGAGAAAGGGAGAGAGGTGGATGGAAGGGTGGAAAGAAAGATCCGCGAAAAGAGAGTGGAGAGACGATAGACAGCATGGGCGGACGAAAAGAGAGACAGATAAAAAGGGGGTGAGGATTTTTGCCAAGGCTGCTTTTGGTACCCCAGTCTGGCCCTGTTGCCTACAACAACATTTTAGGAACAAGATACTTTATAAAAAAGCACAAGATATCATATTATTCAGTCGGTCACTTCCATGCAAATGTTAGGACTTTTACAATACAACTTCTGCCTCCTGAAGACATAAAATCGGCAGAAACTGCAAGGAAATAAATCGTTTTTCCAAGTTAGTCAGAATAACCTTCCCAGACACCACAGTACTCTAAAGTGAAGTAAGCCTTGTCTTAGGTTAATCATTAGCGGAAGTATGAAGCATTTTGAAGGTTCAAGAGACAATTGTAACAAACTTCAAGTCGCAGACAGTTGAAGGTTATTTTCACAGAAAATGCTTGACCCGACCTTTATTTTGTGCTGTGATGGATCAATACATCCTTTGCTGTGCAAAATTATCATCAGTTACGATTCACAGATTCCTTTTCCACTCATATTAACGAGGCAGAACTACGACTGTGAATACTACCTCACTGGGCTGTGAATGCATTTCCATAATGCCTACTGTTTTTTTTATTTCAGCTAATGCCCCCAAATGAGACAGGGTCTGCAATCAAAAAATGAAATAGGAGTTTGGTAAATAGTATTGGAGGAGGCATCAAATGGCTTTGGGAAGGGCATGCTTCTCCCCCTTCCCCATATTGGCAACTCACATTCAGACGGAGGAAGCTGTCACTAACAGACAGCCTCCATTTTGCAAATGGATACCATCCCTTTTTGGTGTTGCTATGTAATTATTGATTTGCGACAGCAATTGTGGTTAAAAAACATTCGTTGCATTGTGATTTGGAAGGCAAGGGATTCTACACCCAAGCCCCTCCTTCCTTTCAAATCAGCATGAGTCATAAAGAAGAAGTTAAAAAGTAATTTCAAACTCCCACAATCCTTTTAGCACATCACAGCTTACCTTTCCGTGGTTGCTTACCTTACAATTTTGCGAATCAAAGGCGTTGTAACTGTACAAAGATTTTACACATTGGGGCCTACATTCCTAATGAATATGTATGGTAAAAGTCGATTTTTCTATTTAGTGAAAGCAACCAAGTCAGTTTGAAATGCTACCATTTTAGACCCTTCGCTGAAAAGATTGTAAAATGAGCCATGGTAAGATCAGACACCAAGGGCCAGATGTACGACCCTTTTATTTCGTGCCTCGCAATTTGTGACTCATTGCGAGTCGCAAATTGTGAGGCACTAAATGAAATGTACAACAGTGTTATTACACTGTTTTGCAATTCCCAATGGCGTTGCAAATTGCGAGGCTCATTAATATTAATGAGCCTCTCGCAATTTCTGACCCCATTGGATATGCCAGCCCTCCTAGGGCTGGGGGCTGCTGGCCTCAGCAGACCACCATGTCTGGGACTGCTTTTTGTTTTTTAAATGCAGCCTGTTTTCCTTAAAGGAAAACGGGATGCATTAAAAAAAAAATTTCAACGGTTGTGTTTCATTTTTTAAGGGCAGGCAGTGGTCCCAGGGACCTCTGCCTGCGCCTAAAAAATATTTTTAGAGGCAGTCACAAAGTAGAAGGGGTCCCCAGTGGACCCCTTCCAAATTGCAACTGCATTACCACCCTCTTGAAGAGGGTGGTAATTTGTGAGTGTTTTGCGACCGTAATTGCAGTCACAAAACATTCACACATAGTATTGCGGACGCAATTAGGAAGGGAACGCCCCTTCCTAATTGCGACTCGCAATTCCTAAATAGCGAGTTGCAGATATATTGTGACTCGCTATTTAGGAATTATACATGGACAACATTGATTTTGCATGCGCAAACGGGTTTTCAAACCCATTTGCAAATGCAAAATCACGTCGTACATCTGGACCCAAGTTATCAGGGCTCTGGGTCCCAAATCTGACATAAAATGTATTTTTCTCGGCCTCCTTGGCTCTCTTGGTAGATGTGGAACCTTGTATCAGCACTATTGAACATGCTTTGTAGACACTTCAACATGACCAAATTCAATCCCATTTTAAATAGGCACTAGTCACAAGTTAATTAAAAAGCCCATTGCTAACATAAACAGCATGTCGAATGACCAGCCCGTCTGAAAATGCTTAACTTAAGATAAGAAAGGTTACAAGACAAGTGCAACAAAAAGAAAGCTGTCCTTCCCATGTGGCCTGCAATCAGGATATGCGCTGAAAGAGGCTATGTTGATATAGGCCAGGAATTACGGAGAGCCTTTGATCAATACCAACAGCTGCTGTAATACTACTAGACATTTCGACAGTTTATATTACGTTGCTCAAGCCACAATTTTCCTATGTCACTAGGAATATATGATCATCACTTTATCCATCATTTATGGACATCTTTAGACTAGAATGTCCTGTTCAAACAGGTGAGTATGTATATTTGTATGTATGAATTTTCATAGAGGTAAATCTAGCAATAAAGCAACATAACCCTGCACAAAAGAGGAATAACTAGATGTATAGAGAGGGAGGATGGGGAGGGTATGACACTGGTACAGAAGAGCAAGATTATTAGGCAGGGGTGTGCCATTCAAAAGGGCTGCAAAGGGATGAAGAGTAACTTAGATAATAGAGTCTTCAGTTCCTTCGAGAAGCAAATGATGGGTGAAGTCTGCTGGAATTTGTTGGGCAAGGATTTTCAGATCTTTGGTGCATAGCAAATGGAGGCTCAAACTAAGCTAATACAGACAAACGTCAGAACTCTCTGAACATACCACTGCTACCCCGGAGTAATATACATGTGCTCCCTCTTTTAACATGGTTCCATTTGCTTGTTTCTGTCTGGCACATTTAACTTGCTTGGAAGTCCCTAGTTTATGGTGTATGAAATGCACCCAGGGCTTGGACGTTAAACACTGCTTGTGAACTGCAGCCTGTATTGTACCATCTACTACAGTGGCGGTGCCAAGGCCTACCCTGTGTTACCTGACTGCCAGTGTAAAACGTGCAGTCCAACCTGTCAAAATAACCATTTTTGACAGGTAAATATCTCCCTTTTAAATATGAGTCACACCTATGTAGGCCTTATAGCTCACGAGGTAGGGTGCATGGTACTGAAATGTAGGACAGGTAGAAAATGAATATTACCATGTCCCTACAGTGACCACAACAAGAAAGTCACTTTCACTGTGGCAGGCTCATCTGTCCTCTGTCGACAACCAGAGTACAAATTACAATGCTTATTCTGCAAACTTTGGAACAGAGCCAGCAAGAAAAATTATTACATCTCTATTTTTAGTTGCTACTAAAAATCCAATTTGATGGTGTTAGACTTGGCCCTTATTGCAAATTCAGCCCCAAACTTTGTGCCTTTACCCTTCTGGTTTGTGAACCAGTTTTTGATGGCTTTTAGGACTGCACACTTTACAGCACCAGTGCTAAAGCACTTGTGTACTCTACTTTAATCATGGCAGAATTGGCTTACACCGTACGGAAATATTTAATTTACTTGAAAGTCACTAGCAAAGTGGTATTACAGGTGCCTAGGGCCTGTAAATAAATATTACTAGTCAGTCTGCAGCATTGATTGTGTCACCCTCTTAAGTAGCCCTTTAAACATGTCTCAGGTCTTCCATTGCAGCCTGTATGTGCAATTTAACTGCCATTTCGACCTACAAAATAAACCTTTTACCAGGCCCAAACCTCCGATTTTAATGAATTTAAGTCGACGCTAGGGTAGAATATAAAAAGTTCAGAGGGCAGGGTGCAGTGTATCTCAAAAGAAGAACATGTACTTTTAAGTCTTACCTGTCCTAGTACTGCAAAACTCCTGAATTTGTTTTTCACTACTGCCAGGCTTACCTCTCCTATGTGATAACTTTGGAGTTACCTTATTACGTTTAATAAGCTGTAACTTCCAGTTGGGACGAGGGGACAGTTTGAGTTTGATGTCTCAAGAATTGAAATTAAGAGCCTTCTTTAATGATAAAGTTAGATTTTTAGTCACATATCTGAAAATATTTTTTTTTTGTTTAAGGTTGACCTTTTCTTGTTCTAACCATTTGGGGCCTGCTCTGCCTGAGCAGTTTCACAAAGGGTTGTCACTTGTTTACTGTGACAACAGACAAGTTGGGGAAGAACAGATAGGAAGGGGATGCCTGACACCGCAGGTTAGTGTTGGAAACCTCTAGAACCTTCATCTACTTGAAGGTGGCCATCAGATATAGATGTTGGACCCTTAGACCCAACTCTTCAGTACACTTCTGGACCTGTTCAGTCTGCCAAGAAGGACTGCTGTGCTGTTGAAAGGACTGCGACTCTGCTGCCTTGAAGGACTGCTGCCTAACTCTGCTTGACTTCTGCCCTCGTGCCTGGGTGAGGACTGGACCTGCTCTCTAAACCGAGGACCCCAGTCTGACTCAAAGGGCTAGTTGGCCTGAGTGACAGAACAGGTTTCCAACACCCTTGAACCTAGCTCCTGGACTTTGCCATCTGTAAGTCCTTCCCACCCATTGGTGCCACCCTAGTCCTGGAGCCTTAGAGGTGGACCTGAAGGTGCTCTGCCAGCCCATCTGTTGATTCAGCTGAACCAACACATCCCATCTACATCTCCGGTAGAACTGTAGCATCACTTCTGCTGCTTTCAGGCATCACCCTCGGAGCCGGCACATCACCTGCGCGGGCTACACCGATGCAAGGACATCGCCTCGCCCAACACAGCCCATCCGAACCCCTGTTGAACAACGCATCAGCATGAAAGGACACTGGCTCACCCAACGCAGCCCATTGGAACTGGCAAAACTCATCTCCACGCGAAGGATATCGCATCACACTTTGTGGCTCCCCAGGACCACCATTGCGTGACACAACTCTTAGCCCGAACCTCGCAGCTCCTCTGCTGCATGACACCTCCTCAAAGCTGGACTGCTCATCTCTGCGCAACATTGATTAAGGTACTGTGTAAAGCAGACCTAAGTGGGTCCTTGCAGCTGGCCTGCACACCATCACGGTCAGCGTCTACTAGTGACTTTGCCCATTCCGGTGTGATCAGATAACCACAGTTGCTACTTTATGTTTCTTGGTGCTATTTTTACTTAAATCTTTAAAATTATATATCTCCGGTTCTACTGATTGGATTTTTGTCATTTTGGTCTTGATTTATTCATTAAGATTGGTGTGGGATTTTTCTTGTGTTGAATGCTTGCTTAACTACTGGTTGAAGTGCTGCATAAATACTTTACACATTGCCTCTGACTTAAGCCTGACTGCTCTGTGCCAAGGTACTTGAGGGTTAGCACAGGTGAATTTGGGTTTGCTCGTGACTTCACCCTGACAAGTATTATGGTTGCAGCTTGAGTAGGGTTTTTCTCCCCTCAATCAGTAACCCAATTTCTTACAGATGGTTAAATCGGATTTCTAATAAATATTCAAGACAATGAACTTTTAGAAAGTTACTTTTACAATGATAAAATTCCTGGATGCTAATTTACTTTAACTCTCCAGCAAATCCATTGGCCTGAAGGAGGTGGGAACTTCCTCCCAGGATGTACACCATTGAACCATTATTGTGTACCTCCTGTTTGGGCACTAACAGACTCCTAGTTTGATGTGAGTCCTGGACCTACTTTAAACTGGATTTTAGTGTTAGATTTGGGGGGACTGAAGAGTTTAATGTTCTTGAAAATGCCCAGGCCACTTTGGTATTGGTGGCCTGTTTGAAGTAAAAAATATGAAGTAATAAAAACATATGTAAGTTTTCTCCCGAGATTTTCTACCCCATTTGTTCTCAGGAGTCACCCCCACTGACTAGCTAGTAAAAGACAGAAATTTGGCACTTCTAGGTACCATCCTATAAACACCTTCTGGACCTGTGGAAGAACAGGCCTAGAAGGTCTCTGTGACCTGAAAGGACTGGACCTGCTCCCCCTTGCAGGCATTAAAAATAAGAGGACTCTAAGGGTCAGTTGACTGACTTCCAGGGTGGCTAAATGGACACAAAAAGCTTTAAGAGGCCTTTTTCTAAAGTGTCCAGAGAACCAAAGGCAGTTGGCATTGGACTAGACTTTGCTGTTGGCCATGCCTAATACCCTCATAGTCCAGAGGTTTCTTGAAAGTTTGCTCCTGTGATTGCTTGGACACCAGAAGAATGTCTGGACTCTTTGAAAAACATATGATCCAGAACTTTCAGACTTCAGCCAGACCAACCTGATTGTTGTGTCCAACCAGGGTGCCATTGCTTCCATAGACTACCTTTGACGCTTAGTACTTTTTGGGACTATGTTTATTCAAAACGTTAACAATTCCTGTCTCTAGTTTCCTTAATTGGATATTTGTTGTTTTGGTGTTATTCTGTTTACTAGATCTTACTCTATCTTTATAACTAATTTAGGATATTAATACTTGGTGTTTTAACTCTATAACTGTTTTGGTACTGCAAAAATACTTTACACATTACCCTGAGTTAAGTCTATCTTCTCTGTGCCATAATTACCAGAGGGCTGAGCACAGAATCATTTAGTGATATTGAGGGTTCACCATGACAAGTGTTATGATTAATCCTTGAGGTGGGAAGACGCCCACCACAAATAATAATTCTGCTTGGATCAATTAATTTTTACTCCCTTAACCAACAAGATTGGAAAACCTGTATCATAATACATTCACAGGCATGGTGAAGTTTATGACTCTTGTCACCAAGCTCTCTGGATGATTTGCCACATTTTCACTCATTGTTCAGCACCTATAATCTTCCTCCACTCATCTATTGGCATGCTTGTTAGCCTTGTTAGCCCTTGAAGTTCCATGTAGAGTGGACCAATGACTGGTCATGGCTATTTAATGAGAACATTCAGGTCTACTCAGATGGCATGCAGAGCATGATCTGCAATGGAAGATATCTGGGAAATGATATAGGCTTTTCAAGCAGTCTCACCGTGTCCTGTAATGAATGAAGAGAAGTAACTGTTGTGTTAGGTTCTAATGACGGAACCCTTGTGGATCATGATGGACTCCTTAGAACTATGATATAAGCATTAGAGCATAGTGAAGTGAATACAGGTTTAGAATGTTGAGTTCATGGTTACAAGCAGAAGAATAAAGACGTGTTATACTAATCTCTGTGTGTGGTGTAGTTATTGGCGAGTACCGGGGCTGAGGGGGATGCCTCAAATGGCAACAAGATAGGGCATAAGTAACCTGAAGATCGACAGTGCTCTCCCATTGAGTTTGCTGTGGTCCAGCAAGCTGCTCGTGCGTGTCACATGTGTCTCTGTCGCAGTACGGAATCGATGTTTGGCATATTTGGAGTCAAAGCGCAGCACCAGTCCGTGTAAAGCATTTGAGGTTGATGAAAGCTTCACTAAGATGTTTTCACTTTGTTGGCCAAAAGACCTGCTGGAAAGGCAGCAAAGAGAGGTACTGTACTACTATGCAACCTAAAGCCATACAGCATATGGAGTGATAACGCTGTGAGAAGAAACGCTGCAAGGTAGAGATCAACCAGGTGTCAGGCTGTACAAAGAGAAACTCACATACAAGAAACAGTCATTTGCTTACAAGAACTGAGAAAAGAGAGTCATTGGGCCTTAGTGCTGTGGGAAGTGACCGAAGAGGCAGCAACCAGGGTTGTGCTTGCGGAGCTGTCTATACCCAAAGTGTTACCCCATCAAAGCAGCCTGATTGTAACTCAGAACAACTCCAAGTTTTTCCAGAAAGCAAAGGGCTCCCATGGAGAACAAGAGGGAGGTTAAGGTTCCTGGAACTGTCAACGTTTATACATAGATCAGCACAGTGCAGTGCCTTAGAAATGGTATGGATGAAGTAGGTCCTAGCAGAGAGCAGAAGGTGAGAGAGAGAACTCCACCCTCATTGTCACCAAGCCTGTAAATGGTTGCAATGCTGCCACCTTCTTAAAACTGCCATTTGAGATTGTTAAAAAGCTGAATATTGCTAACAGATGGACTGCCTGGATAGTGGATAGAGACATTCAGTAATTTCACTGATGCAATAGAAGAAGCAGATAAGAAGAAAATTATCAAGTGCCTTAATAATCTTGCTGGTGAAAGTATAAAAGAAGTCATGAAGAAACTGGCATGAGCTGACGAACTTACATACAGTCAAATCAAAGCAGCCTTGAATCTCAAATTCAATCTAATGCCAAATGTAGATTACGAAAGGTGCATATCAGTCAAGAACAACAGAAAGCTGGTGAGACCATTGACACATTTGTTGAGAGACTGGATACGCTCATCAAACACTGTAGGTTAAATCAATTTAATGAGAAGGAAGCTATAGGCTTCAGAGTGATTGACGGATGCTTGTCGAGGATGCAAAGTGATTTCTCAACAACAAAAAAAAATAGTTTCAGGTGTGGATTTTCGTTTCCACACAAATGTAAATGTCCCGCCATTGGGCAAATCTGCAAAGGCTGTGGAACAGAGAATGGTTTACAAGGCAAAGGAAAAAGTAAGTGCTTCACAGTGTGAAGACAAAATGGCCACCGTATGTTTCAGAAGTGATGTTCGACGCACGACCATAAGGCCAAGCGTCAACATCAGTGGAGGCAAATCTACACCAAACAAAGTTACTCTACATCCAAATCTTCGTCAAACAGTTCTTCATTAGCAATGTTAAGGGAAAGTGAAGAAGATGGTTGTGCAATGTTGAGGTTTACCTCAGAGAATCATGCGCATGTTGGAGTAGCCGAATTTGAGGGTAAAAAGGGTCCAAGAAGATTGGACATGACAAAGCACCAAAGTCATTCAAATATTATCCGGAAATCACATTAAAAGTCAACGGTTGTTCAATACCTTTCATTATCGATAGTGGTGCATCAATAAATATTATGACTGAGGAGAATTATAACAAACTGTCTCCATTGCCCCGACTTACACCAAAGAAAACTAAAGTGTATACGTGGGCTGCATCAACACCACTAAAAAAGTCAAGGTTCCTTTGTAGCAACAATGACACACAAGAAAGTACAAGCACCCATTCATGTACTTCAAGGTACGGCGTCAATCGCCTGTTTACTCAGCTTCAGCAAAGCTGCTGATATGTGACTGATCTCCGTGAACTATAACATGAATGCTTATTACGAAATAGTAAGTCATTTCCCTTTGTTGTTTCATAGTTTGGGAAAACTCAAGGCAATGAAAGTCCAATTACACATAAATGAAGATGTCCATCCTATTGCTCAAAGACACAGACGAATTGCCTTTCACTCACAGGAAGCTGCTGAAAAAGAACTTGAACCCTTACTCAAACACAATTTCATTGAACATTCCACTTGTCCTACTCCATGGGTTTCTGCCATAGTGGTAGTACCCAAAAAGGACAGTGAAGGAACTGTACTCATGTGTGGATATGCATCAAGCAAAAATGACATCCAGGCCGGTACATTGCTGACATGATAACACAATTGAATGGCGCAAAGGTATTCTCGTTCTTTGATCTGAATAAAGGATATCATCAGTTGGAAATCGAAGAGAATTGCAGGTACATTACACCCTTTACAACACATGTTTTTCTGTTTCGTTTCAAAAGACTACGTTTTGGTGTGTCATCAGCTGCAAAGCTATTTCAAGATGTCAGTTGGCATATCATACAGCCTGTCATGAATGCTTTAAATTGTAGTGATGACATATTGGTTTTCAGAGCTCGACAAAGCTCTCATGCAAGTGTGTCATTTGCTCGCTGATGCCAGTTTACCTTTGCATACCGAGTTCCATTAGACATGGTTAAAATTCTTTACCCATATTTTTTCTGATGGGGGCATGACAAGCCATCCAGCTAAAGTGCAAGTGCTGTCATCTGCCAGTCTCCCACCATATGTTTCCATGTTACATTAATTAATTGGAATGGCCAGCTATTGCTCTAGATACATATATGACTGTGCCACTGTCATTGTGCCATCAAGAGACTTGGCGAAATAGAATGCTTCTTTTCTTTGGTCAAATAGATGCGAGAAAAGCTTCCAGAAAATCAAACAAGCTATTGAGAATGTCACTGAAATATTTTGATCAAAAACTTCATACTGAGGTTGTTGTGAGGCAAGCCCTGTCCCGTTAGGCGCCATTCTTGTAGAGCATAGCAGTCACCCAAGTGCTTGAAAACATATTGTGGCATATGCAAGTCAAAGTTTGTCCCAAACTAAAAGTGCTTATTCATAACCTGAGAAAGAAAGCATAGCAATGGTATGGGCTTGTGAACATTTCCTTGTATTGTTGTATGGTAAGCCCTTTATGCTTGTGACAGATCATCAAGCACTGTTGACTATCTTTCGCAATCTAAATGCAAATATGCCTCCTCGCATTGAACATTGGGGTCTGCACTTGCAGGAATACAACTACACTATTGTGCATCATTCAGGGAAAGATCAGAACCCTGTCAACTACTTCTCACAAGTGCCTGTACAGTGCCTGGTACCCATTCTATGATGGCTGAAGCCTACATACATTTCATCATGAAATCAAGCACCTCAGCTGCCATTTTATTGAAACAAATTGTCACACCACAAATCAAGTCAATGATATGCTAAAACTCAAGGACATTATTACACATCACTCTTGGTACCAACACACCCGACCTCTAACCAGTGACGGTGAATACCAACAGATTAAAAATGTCAAAGATGAACTGTCCGTTACTCAGGAAGATATTTTTCTAAGAGGTTTGACGATTGTCATTTTGGAGAGTCTGCAACAACAGATAATTGAATTGGCCCATGAAGGACATTGTGGCTTTGTTGCCTTCAAACAGTCACTCTGAGACAGAGTCTGGTTTCCACATCTGGATGAGAGAGTTGAAAGAGAATTGAAGGCCTGTTATCTATAAAACTGCCTATCATTGAAAACCACTCAACACACCTAAAACATGTAAGAGTCTTCCATTAAGATCTCTCATCTATCACTCAAAAAAAGTCATCAAGAGATTAGACAGCATCTTTGCGATATGGGGTGTTTCTGCGGTCTGACAATGGCCCACCTTTCAACAGTCAAGAATTCACAGACTTTCTCAGTCATCTTAATGTCAAGCATCAGAAGAGCACACCTCTCTGTCCACAGGCCAATCTACTTGTTGAACCTTTCATGAGTGCCCTTAAGAAGTCTGTCCAGTGTGCTGTACTAAAAAAGCTCAACCTTAAAACGGTGTTAAATTTGAGTCTTTGAGCTTACTGTTCGACCCCTCGCTCAACCATAGGTGAAAGCCTTGCAGCCTTGATGTTCGGAAGAGTCATGATGACCAAGTAACTTCAATGGAGCATCAGAGGATCAAATACTGAGGAAGAAATCCACTTGAAAGACTTGGATCATAAGAAAAAAATAAAGGCCTATGCTGACAAGCATCAACTTGCAAAGGACGTTACATTCACCAGCGGAGATCTGGTGCTTCTTTATCAGCATAGAAAACAAAACTCTGATTCTCCTTTTGATGCTGATCCATTTCATGTTATGACCAGCAAAGGGTACATGGTGACTGCCCAAAGTCCTGGGAAGTCCATTACATGAGATTCTTTGCATTTCCGATGGGTGACTCATCGTTCATCAGGCACTTGACGTCCATGTAGAGACTAGGTCCGAAAGGATAAGTGCAGAACCCCTGACTGCTGCTGTTTCTACATTACCAATGCCGATCATAGACACTTCCACTACATGTCCCCAATTTCTGAAGACACAGTCAGAGCGTGTGATTAAAGCATCACGAAGACACTTTGAAGAGCTATGATTGTGTATATATTTGTAAAAAAAAAAGAATTATGTTATACTTAACAGATCAGGAGATGAAGTGTTGTATGAGTTTGAAATTATGGAACCCCTGTGGCTCCTGATGGACTGCGTAAAACTGTGACGTAAGTATTAAAGCGTAGTGAAGTGAATGCAGGTTTAGAATGTGAGTTTACAGTTACAAGTAGAAGACTAAAGACATGTTATACTAAGCTCTGTGTGTGGCATAGTCATTGGCTAGTACCCAGGATGTGGACGACACTACAGTAACCTATTCTGGAATTGCCTGAACTATACCAACTAGTTCAGTTGGAACAGTTGGGAGATAACTGTTAAATGCTTCAGGGTATTTTCCATATTCTTGTGTTTCCTGGAATTAATTAGTTCTGAGTTTGGAAGGTTACTATGGAGTTAACATCAGGGTGATCATTCACTATAAGACATTGATCTGTCCTGCTAAATTGATGGGGTGGAAAAAATAGAAAATCTTGTGTCTTTGGAAAAAAATAAACTCCACCTCATACTCATTGAAGTACAAGAACCTTATAACTAATTGTTGGAAGTTGAAAGCATCCATATTTGGGAGCCGATCTTTAGGGACTTGGAATCAGTGCATTGTGCTTGATTGGTTACTGAATCACTAAATTTGCCCACACTTTCTTTCAATCGTTACACGTCACTGGTGTTCTGATTTGGCCACGCCCCCTCACTCGACTCTAATCTTCATGGATGGCTATTTAAATGGCCATGTTGCGCGCCCGCGCAGACTTGATTGAGAGGTTCTGCTTTGCTTACCTCTTACGCACACCTTCACCCTGCTTTTCGTTCCTTGTAGGCACCGACGACACTACAGTAACCTATTCTGGAATTGCCTGAACTATACCAACTAGTTCAGTTGGAACAGTTGGGAGATAACTGTTAAATGCTTCAGGGTATTTTCCATATTCTTGTGTTTCCTGGAATTAATTAGTTCTGAGTTTGGAAGGTTACTATGGAGTTAACATCAGGGTGTTCATTCACTATAAGACATTGATCTGTCCTGCTAAATTGATGGGGTGGAAAAAATAGAAAATCTTGTGTCTTTGGAAAAAAATAAACTCCACCTCATACTCATTGAAGTACAAGAACCTTATAACTAATTGTTGGAAGTTGAAAGCATCCATATTTGGGAGCCGATCTTTAGGGACTTGGAATCAGTGCATTGTGCTTGATTGGTTACTGAATCACTAAATTTGCCCACACTTTCTTTCAATCCGTACACGTCACTGGTGTTCTGATTTGGCCACGCCCCCTCACTTGACTCTAATCTTCATGGATGGCTATTTAAATGGCCATGTTGCGCGCCCGCGCAGACTGGATTGAGAGGTTCTGCTTTGCTTACCTCTTACGCACACCTTCACCCTGCTTTTTGTTCCTTGTAGGCACCTCCGTGCCAGTTTTAGAAGGTGCCTGGCTCCTATAGTGACTGGGCGCCATCTTGGAGTGGATCTTTTTCCTCTTTTAATGGGTTTATGTTTTTAATATTTCACACTATTCTTTTAATTTGACTTTACTTTACTAGTATCTTACCTTGCCTGGGGAGCCTGGTCAAGGTAATGGGGGTTTGCTGGACCCTGGTTTGTTTATTCATTTGTCCGCACTTTCTTTCAATCGGTACCAGTCACTGGTGTTATGATTTGGCCATGCCCCCTCACTCGACTCTAATCTTCATGGAGAGCTATTTAAATGGCCTAGATGTACGTCCGCGCAGACTGGATTGAGAGGTACTGCTTTGGCTTACCTCTTATGCTCACCTTCGCCCTGCTTTTTGTTCTTTGTAGCCACCTCAGTGCTAGGTTTAGGAGGTGCCTGTCTCCTATAGTGACAGGGTGCCATCATGGACTGGGTCTTTTGACCTCTTTTATTGGGTTTATGTTTTTATTATTTCACACTTTTCTTTTAATTTGACTTTACTTTACCAGTATCTTACCTCGCCTGGGGAGCCTCGTCATGGTAAGGGGGGGTTCATGGACCCAGGTTTGTTTATTCATTTGCCCTCACTTTCTTTCAATCGGTACACATCACTGGTGTTTGGATTTGGTCACACCTCCTCACTCGACTAATGTTCATGGAGGTCTATTTAAATGGCCAAGCTGCGCACCGCGCAGTGGACGTATGCAGCGAGCACGCCATTGATGCACCAAAGTCAAGCCTTTATGTGACCGACCACGTCCGGCCCACGCTCAGCGCCAGTCCCTCTGCTCATTTTCGAAATGTGAAACTATCCTACTACCAACGCTACTCCTTATGTCAAGACTTTTAAAGCAACACTTCTTAATGCTCGCGCATTAATCAAGAACTCCCTGGCTTTTTTTTACTGTTTTAAGCAAATGTACTGGACCTGGACTGTGTGCACGCGCAAGATGTACAACGTAGTGTTTTTTTAATTACAGAAAGACGTAAGGAGCAGAAATTAAAGCGGGCAGGCAAAGGAGGTGGCAGACACCCAGGTAAGTGGTTTCTTTTTTACTTTTTAAAGAATTTGGGAGGGGCGAGGGAGCCGCTAACTCTGCTCCACCATGGAGGCAGAGTTTTGCCTACCTCCGCGTGCGCAATGGAACGCGGAGTAGGCAAATCTCCACAAACTCTACTGGCGGAACGGAGTTACCCACCCAGGGTTATTAATTACTTCACAGCCGAAATTCAGGCTTCAGTAAATGTTCCCAAAGAACTTTTAAAAGCAGTAAGAAAGTTAACTAGACAGTCTGAACATGTTATGTGTTGACATAAAACAAGACTTTTAGCGAATCACTGGCGATCTTTTTCTTGAATAAGGTTGAATATGTTTTTAACTCCTTGGCTACTTGTCACCCTAGTGTGAGTCAACATCAAGGTATAACTTCCACACCTCTTGATGTATTAAATCTTTCTTCAATCCCCCATTCAGGAGACTTGCATACTCGAGATGACCTCTCCAGTTCCTCGGAAGCTACATTACCTTCTCACTCTTCCAAATCTTCATCCAGTCTCAATGAGTTTAGCTCGTTGGAGGCAGTCTCGGTACAGGCCCTGCTTATGCAGACCAGATCCAGTTCACCATTCGACACTTGCCCACTGATAGTTCTTTATTCGGTATCAGGGACTGTTGCCAACTATCTAAAGGACGTCTTTAATAAGATGTTCTGTGAGGGTTACTTTCCCAAGGAGTAGAAAATGTCCTCCATCCTCCCACTACTAAAGACACCTAACCTTGATGCAAAAGACCCTAATAATTACAAACCAATTTCTCGCCTTCTCCTTCAAGCTAGAAAAGGCCATAAACTCAGAGTTATCTGCATTCATCTCAAATAATAATCAATTAGATTAATCCCAATATGGCTTCAGAAGTCAACTTAGTACAGAATCCATCCTGATCACGGCGGCGGAGAAGAACAAGTAAAATCATGGATATGGGAGGGAGGGCTGCTCTAATCTTATTGGACCTGTCCGTAGCCTTTGACAAGGTTAACCACAATATCCTCATTGACCATCTTGCAGCCATAGGGGTCGGAGATAGGGCCCTAAATCTCTTGCCCTCCTTTCTTTTAGGTAGAGATCAGTTTGTAGAAATTAACATGTTTAGGTCTAAGGCTTTTTCTCTCCCTTGTGGAGTTCAGCAGGGTTCATCTTTGAGCCCTACATTATTCAATATCCTTGTGACGCCGTTAGCGTCTCTTATGCCGATGACAAACAGATTGTGGTGTCACTGACCGGCAACCAACATATTATGGCTCTCAGATTTTTGGATTTCATGCATGTAGTGGGGAATTGGATGTCAGGAAACTTTTTCAAGTTGAATACAGGGAAAACAGAGGTCCTTTGTTTGGGAAAAACAGGTCCTTTTGGTCAACAAGGTGGTGGCCTGCAGAGATGGGAGAACCCCCTTCAACGGTAGCAAAGGTGAAAAAATATAGGAGTCTTTGTTAACAACAAACTCTCTTTCGAAGGTCAAATCATTTCCATAACCTCCTCTTGCTTTCTAGCCTTAAAGATTCTCCAGAAAATCTTACCCTTCATCCCTTTGGAGCTTACGAAAGCTGTCATCTCAGCCCAAATCAAAATTGGACTATTGTAGTGCCTTGTTTTTAAACATTCTGATTAAAAGTCTCAATAATCTGCAGGTTCTGCAAAACGCAGCTGCCCGTCAGCTCCTGGCAATTCCAAAAGTTCAACCAGTCTCTCATCTCTTACCACAACTGCACCGACTCCCAGTGAAAAAATGAATTCATTTTAAGTCTCTCTGCATCATCTTGAAGGCACAACAAGGCCAAGGCCCCGACTTTTTTAAGACTACATTTCACAGATATGCCCCCCTCGGCAACTCAAATCTTCTGCAGCACTCAGTCTGGTCATTCCCAAAGTCAAAACAGCCAGTTAGGTTTGAAGGGGTTTCATAGTTGGTACTGGAAGGATCTGGAATGCTTTTCCAAATTCTCTTAAAACTAAAACCGATCTTATGTCATTTCCGAAATCTTTGAAAACATGGCTGTTTAACATATAAGACTCCGTTTCTGTCTCCACCTCTCAGTCCAGCCTCTCGGGCGCCTAAATACCTTTGTATAGTAGTGTGCGGTACAAATTTTCCTTTCATTTCAAAGGTACAGTAGATCATTGGGTCGATATACACGGAGGGAAAAATGTATTTTGGGGTTGGCAATAACTTTATAGAGAAGTGGCTTACATCCCATTAGGGGTTTGGGAAACATATTTGACTAGGTAGTTGTTTGGGCTTTGAAAATACATTCCCCATCTCTACCTGCAGTGTGGAGCCATACAAACTCTCTGAAACAATATGTAATGAGGTAAGTGACAGCTAGAGTATACGATCCTAAAAAGCCAAGGAGCACTGATAAATGTAAAGTCTAGATAGTCAGCTTCTAGAAAATCTCAAGTGCCTGGTGGAAGTTTGAGCAAGAACAACAAACAGCAATATATATTTTTAAACATCTTTTTATTATGGTTACAATAAACATGAAATAAAAAATATACCATTGTAGCTCCAGCTTTAAATATTGGGTAAACAATATATTGTGTAATCACTAATGATCTCATCTCACTCTTCCCCAGTCCTCCAGGATTCTCATGTGGCACATTTATCATCTCCAAAAATGGTGGCCTCCACATTTAGCACTATGGGGGAATGCAGTGGCTTCCCCTATAAGCATTCCATTTGCACCAGACCTTCTCCCATTTCCCTGGGCAACCCCGACCATTGTCAAGCTCTATTTCGCTAAGCAAAGGCCATACCCAGCATCATTCAAATTTGGTCCATGCGACCTAAGTCAGTGGCCTCCAACAGAATAAAAAGGCACCATTTAGCGAAGAACTGCTGATTGCTACCACATACAGCATTCATACATGTCACCACTGACTGCCAGAAAGTCTGGATCATCGGACAGTCCCAAATGGCATGGAAACAGGTACCCTCACTGCCACATCCTCTTCGGCAAATACCATCAGGGCTCACCACAATATTGAAGATTTTTTTTAGAATTGCCAGACTTCAAAGTGGAGGGCCATATATAAGTATTGGGAGACAGGAAGTAATAATCATTAAAACCTGAACATTGTGCATTGGTGCAGTTGCACTCAGCACTCACTGCACTATCACATGATGAACTCTCTATGACACTCCCCATCACCTTACACCGTGTTATTCCAACAACTTGTATTCTGTGCTTACTAATCCGTTGCATCCTATCCTCCTCACCCCTTTCCATCCTGCACTTTCTGCTCTCCTCACTTCCAAACCCCAGCCAACACATGTTTTGCTTTATCCTCACAGGTCATTTATCTTTCTCAAGGCATGTTTGTAATCATAGAGTTTAGAAGACAAATTGCGGGGGTGTGTGGCTTGGCACCTGAAGAGCATGGCGGCACTGAGGTGAGCGCTCCGCCGATGCTGGTGAGACCCGCGAAACGAGCAACTCCTCAGCCTTGCAAACGCCGAATCCTGCCGTCGGAAGGTGGCGGGAATGAACTGAACTAAATTCCGCTGCTTGTTGAGGCTGCCCGACACAGTATTTTGACGGAGTAAGTGCGGCCGCGGCTCTTTACCGGCCATGACCGCCATTTTGTACTCTCCCTTATCTCTTCTGACGCGATGTGCTGAGCTCCATTCCTCAACTCCTGACTGCTGTACAGTCTCATTTGATGGCTCCATGCGCCCAAACAATGACTCTTTTTTTCTTCATTTAAAAAAAAAAAGGCAATTTGCTAATTTTTCTTCAGGTTTTTTTTCCACATAGTGTCTTCAGAGCGTCCTATCTCCACATGTGAGGCGGCCATTTTGAGGTGCTTTGAAGATTCCTACCTTTCATATTGATGCACTATGTTCATGTATTGCCCTTTGGTTTCTGACGACAACATCCTCTTTTTCTTTGACTCCAATGGTCAAGGTGCCTGTTGTCCTCGTGCAGTTAACTAGCTTTTAAATGGTATTTTATCTTACCGCAGATAATTTATCTCTTTTCCCCACATACCAACTTTTCTACGTTTTGGCCCTGAACATTAGCTTAAGCCGCTTATCTTCAACACTGTGATTTTTCATATTTAAGAGATTGGCTGTGCATTTGGATACTTTTTTCAACGTGTTTACTTTATGGGCAAAAACAAGCAGTACTCTGTTTCTACCAACTCGAAACACACCCTGCTTAAAAACTCCAAGCTGTTCTCTGAATTTGCCCAATTTGAGGCATCTCAATTATCTTCTATACAAGACGCGCACTCCATGATGGAACCGCCTACGTCTGTTACAGGCAAAGCCACCTCCAAAAGACTAAAAAAAGACCCTCCATCTCCACCCAAGCCTTTATCGTCAGTATCTTTGGAGATTTTATTAGAGGAAATTAGAGCCCTTCGTCCATTTATGGAAGAAACCAACGCTAAATTACAAGTGCTCATGGATAACTGGTCACAAATGGACGCAAGAGTCACTTCAGTAGAACAAAATGTTTCCTCTCTTCAAGAATCTTCTGGTAAAGTTTCCAACCTAACTTTGCAGGTCTCTACCCTTCAGCGTCAAATGGAAGAACTTGAAAATCAAAATCGGCGCAATAATTTGCGCATTTACGGCCTGGTGGAGGGTTGTGAGGGGAACAACCCTATCACCTTTTTCAAGTCATTTCTACCAAAGCTCTTGCATCTCCCGGAAGGCACTGTACTTAATATTCAACGCCCCCATAGACTTGGCCGACCTCCCTCCTCAACCTCTACTGCATCAAGGCCTAGAGGAGTTATCATGTATTTCTTAGAATACACGGATCTTCTGAAGGTCCTATCAGCGGCTAGAGCCTCTCCTCGGCTTACTTGGTCCGGCTCTTCTCTATTCTTCACGCAGGATTACGCCAGGGCTACTGCAACTAGTCGTAAAGCCTTTCTGGATATGCGAGCTGACCTTCGATCCATTGGGGCTCGATATGGTCTCTTTCATCCATGTCTTTTCAAGGTCATTTTCAACAACAGAATGACAACATACAACGATCCTGTACGCCTTCGAAGCTTCCTGAACTCATGTGAAACGACCGATATGGATCTCTCTGGACCTTCTTCCCCCCTTCCTACTTGAACTTCCTAGTGTTCCTGCTTTCCTATGTGACTATCTTCCTCCCTGTTCCTCATCTCTACTTCTGTGTTGACTCTCATGGTTATGGTTTGTGTTTTATGTGCTTTTGAACATTTTTGCATCATCGTTGTTACAGTTGTAATTCCTCTTACTCCCCTCTTCTCTCTTAATGAGCTCTGACGTTGTTGGTTTTTCTTTTATCCTTTTTTTGATGTCTTAACTTATTGTTTTTTCCTCTTGTTTTCCGTAGATTTTACATTTCGTTTCGTGGTGCTCTCCAGGTTGTGCGTTCTGCCGACCCCGGTAGCTTAGCCTGCTCAATGTGGCTCCACCCCTCCCTCCTTTCAATCCTGGTTTTATCCCTGGTTGTGTCCCCTGACCTCTCCTCGTTTGTAAGTATGTTTTCCCCCTTTATTGTTTACCTATATCTTTTTTAATTGCTGCCCTTCTTCCCCCTTCCTTTTTTGTTTCTTCTTTCCATTAGGTGTCATTTCTCGGTTTATCTCCCTATCTCTTCTATTGTTACCTTTAATCTATAGTTCTATCTTTGCACTGCTGTTATGGTTCTTAACTTTTTTCCTTCTCTTTTTCCCTCTCTTTATTCTTCACGTTTTAGTAGGTTTCACCTCTTTTTCATTATTTTCACAGTCTTTATTTCTTGTTCTCTTATATCGTTCCTCTACTCCCTTGTCATTTCGATTTTCATTTTTTAGTATCTATCCCTTTCTTCTTCTCTCTTCTCCTCTTCTTCTTATTTCTTTGCTCTTTCTCTCACTGCATCCTATTCCACTGAATTGTTCTTTTTTCTCTTCTTATTTCTCTCATACAATCTTCCATTTGTTTTTTGTCCTCTTCTTACGGGCTTTCTTAATGCATTTATTCGATTTGTTTACCATAATAAGTATTACGTTATATGTTGTTAAAAGTTGTTACATGGAATGTTAAGGGTATTAATTCTCCTATCAAAAGACAAATAATTTTATCTCATCTAGCCAAGCTGAATGGTGATTTTTCATTCTTACAAGAAACCCATCTCTCAGATGTAGAATCTGCCAAACTCAAAAGGGGATAGGTGGGTGAAGTTTATTATTCTCCTGGGGATGGCAAACGCAACGGGGTTGTCATTTTGTGTCGCAAATCCCTTTCTTATTCTTAAGTAACCCAAGATTCAGATACCGAAGGTAGATGGGTTCATGTCAAACTATCTTTAAGAGGTGTTCCAATCTCTCTCCTCAACGTTTATGCCCCCACTGGAGGCGACCCTACATTTTGGCATGTGATGTCCACGCACATCACCAAATTTGTGGATGAGAATTTCCTATTAGCAGGAGACTGCAATCAACCTCTCGACCCTTTTCTTGACAGGAACTCCACAGTTTCCTATATTCCAAATAAATCCCACAAACTTTTTGCTCAGGCAATCTCGCAACACAAGCTCATCGATGCTTGGTGCCTTTGCAACCCAACGACGAAAGAGTTCACTTTTTACTCACCTTCCCATCATTCCCAGTCAAGGATTGATTACATTTATGTCTCCCATAACATTGCCCAAACTCTCACTAACGCTGAAATTGGTCGGGGGCGTGGCTAGTTGGCCATGATGGCGGACGGAGTCTGCTAGAGCTCCGGAGCCGCCGGGAAGCGAATATCCTGTAAAGCCTCTACGGGGCTGCTGGACACCATGAAAGGGACGGACCTGGTGCTGCTGGACTCCCCGACCGCTCCGGTAGGGCTCAGATATCCGGAACGGCCGAGGGGCTGCACGGCGAAGCCCGACGGGGCTGTGGCCTGTATCTCTGACGGCGGCCGGGGCCTGGAGGGTGCATCGCACCCGGACCAACTACACCCTTGAAGGGCCTCTGCGGAGCTGCCCGACGTACCGAGGAGGGCGGACCTGGATGCCCCGAGCACACACTTTGGCGCATCCGGATGGCCTCGGCGATCCCGGCAGCCCGGGAGCCCACGAGGAGGAGCCTACCGTGACTGCGACCTAATCCCCAGAGAGGCAACCGGGGTCTACAGTAGAGAGCGCGCCCGGACTGCGGGGCATCTGAGACGGAGGACGCTGCAGCTGCTCTGGGGCGGATAGCTCGAGACCTGCCTACACTGCTACTGGCGGTAAGGAGGGGAGGTGAAGACGGGGCCGGCCCCGGGGACATAATACCTTGCGGACTGCAGGGGAGAGGACCGGTGCCCTGCCCAGAACTAGACCGGAAGACCCTGAGGGGTGTGAGACACTGGGAGCCCTGCAAACCTGAGTGGCCCGTCGCTTAGGGTCGGGGGAGTGGAGCAGCCAACACCCGGAGGCGACCCCTGTTGCGGGGCCCGGGATTTATTTTTTTTTTATTTTATTTTTTATTTTATTTTTTTTAATTCTTACAGTCCCCCCTCCCGGTGCATTTCGGCCTTGCCGCTTCTGTTGAGACCCAGGAGCGGAACCGCCCCTGACCGCTGCGGGCGGCACTACAACGCCATGGGGCCGGACCCAGGAGAATAGACGGTGCCTACCGGCGCCTCCGGGAACCCTCTCCCCGGCCAGCCCCCTGCGTGAAGACCAGCACGGCCGGAAGAGGTCATCGAGAGAGGGTCCGAGAGGCCCCCCTGGGCCACGTGGCGGCCCCCCTGGGCCACGTGATGAGCCCCAGTGAGGGTGCTTAAGGACCTGGTGGTTGGTTAACGGCTGGCGGGGCCGGAGAGAGCCGTGGAGTGTCGCCCTGAGAGAAACCCAAACCTGGGTACTGAGCACGCCTGGCTGCAATTACCATGGTCCGAAAGGGGACTAAAATCCCAGATGGGAAAGACGGCCCGACGGCTGCGGGGCAGGACCCAGGGACTCTGTCGGCGGGGCCCATACTGAAACCAACTGATCAAGCTTCTGCTGGGGACCTACCAGTTGACAAGCTAGACTTAATCCTACAAGAAATCAGAGACTCCAGACTCGCCATGGAGGCACAGATGGGAACCCTTACCACAAATCTCTCTCTACTGAAAGCAGATCACTGCAAGCTGGCTGACAGGGTGAAAGACCAGGGAATGGTACTGACGGAGATAGCCCCGAAAGTGGCCGACCAGACTCCCTCTATTAAACAACTACAAGAACAGGTGACGACCCTAATGGAGCGCGTGGAGGATGCCGAAGGCCGCAATCGGCGCAATAACATCCGCGTCATTGGGCTTCCGGAGCGCAGCGAGGGGTCCCGCGCAACGGAGTTCATGGAACAGTGGTTCCGAGACTATGTCGCCTCGGAGGGTCTGTCACCGCTCTTTTGTGTCGAAAGAGCACACCGAATCCCCACGGGAAGGCCTAGAACAGGACAACCACCACGACCGCTGATTGTCAAGATCCTTAACTACCGTGATAGAGACATATATCTCCAAAAGGCCAGGGAGAAATCGCTAATAGAATACGAAAATCAGCGAATCTCGCTATACCCAGACTACACTAACCAAGTGCAGAGGCAGAGATCCTCCTACTTTGCGGTCAAGAAGAGGCTCCAGAAGGCAAACCTCCGGTACGCCCTGCTGTTCCCGGCTCGCCTCAAGATAATATACGACAATAAGACCCACTTTTTTGAGAGCCCCACGGACGTAGAGGAATGGCTCGAGGTGATGGCCGTCGAGGCGACCCAAGGAGCGACACCCAACAGTTCCAGGAAAGACTCGGACCATGCGGGCAGGACCTCCCCCACGCAGTCTGCGCAACCGAGACGGCGCGGACCCTCTGCGGCGCAGCAAAAGGAGGACCAGATGGTGGCTGTGGACATGGTGGGCTCCTTTAGGAATGAACATGTCACAATTAACATAGACACGGAGGACTGCACACTGCACTCAGACTCTGAAAACAGCATGGTCCTATTCCCGACGGTAACGCCGAGGGCGGCGGATGCACTACTGGACAATGGCCAAGAGTGACTGTCCAATATAAAATAACCTGAGACTCGATGTCCTACTGATATCCTTTAATGGTGTTCTGAATGTGGCTGGGGTGTGGGTCCTCTCGATGGTTGGGGGGAGTGCTCTGTCTGTTTGCTCTGAGACGCCTAGCGGCCGAACGGGGGCTTTAATGTTATGTACCTCCCTCTGAGTGAGTACGAGACGACACTCTACCAAAATGGATTACAGCAAGTTCAGGCGACCCCGTGGTGGCTGGTGGGGGCCCCCCCTCTGCTCCTCCTCCCCCTCCCGGAGGCAGAAAAGTATTATTGCTAACAAAGCTTCCCTGGTGGCGCCGTTGAGCCGGCGACGCAGAACTGAAAGTCTATGAGGATAAGGTACATGCTTCGCCAACCTCCCAAAGGCGTATGCACCAGTGTTTGTTTTGTAACGGTTTACATATTATGGTTCGGCACAGCAGTGTTTTCAAGGTGCGCCAAAAGAGTTCAAGTTTGGGGTGGGCAGAAGTACGTCTCCTGGTTATTGACAGTATTACCTGCACTGCAGGCGAGGGCACTGTTTCCCACGACACTCCCTACCGAGTATGGCTGATACAGTAGGGAAGTACAGACTGGCCACCTGGAACGTGCGGGGACTTGGCGCTATACAAAAGAGACACAGAATACACGCATTCTTACTCCGACAACATGTACACATTGTATTACTGCAAGAATCCCACCTTACACAGGCCGAGGCACACACACTGCGGAAGAAGTGGAGAGGCACTGTGTTTACCACGACATACTCTGTTTTCTCCAGAGGGGCTACCATATGGGTGAGACACGGCACCCCCTTTGTCGAGCTGGAGAGAAAGGTTGACGATCAGGGACGGTATATCCTAGTGAAAGGCACATTGGATGGCACGTTAGTGGTCCTGGGCAGCATATATGCCCCTAATTTTGAGCAGGACACATTCCTCACGAGGGTGGGCCGAGCACTAGCTGATTGGACTGATATCCCTTGGATCTTGGGAGGGGACTGGAATCTGATATTAGACGTATACCTGGATAGGTCGCATCCCCCCCTCCAGACGGCAGGCACACATAGACTGACGGACACATACAGGACCTGGCTCCAGGGATAGGGATTGACAGACGCGTGGCGAGCATTACACCCGACACACAGGGAATATTCCTATTACTCCCCAGTACATGCCCTACATACTCGACTAGACAGGTTCCTCTGCACTAGCTCTCTAATACCCAAATGTGAGTCCTCGGACTACCTGGCCAAAACCTTCTCCGACCACAGACCTCTGACACTTGACCTACAATGGGGGAGGGTACCAACTCCAGTGCCCACCTGGAGACTCAACCCGCTATTAATGGAAGACGGTCCCTTCCACACATCTTTGTCGGATACGCTGGATAATTATTTCCGGGAGAACTGGGACTCGACGACCTCAAACTTAACGGTATGGGACGCTATGAAAGTAGTGATAAGGGGGGCAGCCAAAGGACAGACTGTAGGTGCTAGACAGGAAATCCACAGAAAACTGTGCAATGTTGAGGCCCGCCTAAAGGCTCTGGAGGCAGCGGCAGGTGGAAATACCGAACGTAGGGAGGAATTGCAGGCGAGCAATATAGAACATGCAGACATCAATGCAGCCTTCAGGGCTCACCTGAGTACACTATACGCCTCCCCCCCTCCAGCGAACCGGGAGGAAATGGTGTCATTCCTGAGAGACCTGCCTTTCCCCGTCCTGTCCCGGGATGAGCAGGCGGGGATGGACGGACCCATCACACAGCAGGAAATCAGAGTGGCCATTCGATCGCTCAATCGCAGCAAGACACCCGGTCAGGATGGACTACCGGTAGAATTCTACCAGACCTATGCTGCAACATTGGTACCTGTCCTGGAGAAGATCTATAAGACGTCGTATGAGGCCAGATACCTTCCCGTCTCGACGATGCAAGCCTTAGTCATATCAATCCCGAAACCCGGTAGGGACACCCTCGATCTAACTAATTAGAGACCCCTTTACATGCTCTCTACGGAGTACAAAATACTCAGCAAAATCATAGCCCTGCGGTTACAGGCTCACCTACCGGCCCTAATACACCCGGAGCAATGCGGTTTTTTACCGGGGAGGTGCATGTCCCAAAACACGAGGAGGCTCCACGCCCCAATGTCTGACGTGCCAATGGCCCTCTCTTGAGCCGGCAGTGTCGCGCTGGACCTCCGGCAGGCGTTTGATTCCTTGTCATGGGCATTTATGTTCGAGGTCCTGACACGTTTTGGAATCCCCGACCCCCTCATACGGTGGATCAGATTACTATATACACGCCCAACGGCCAGAGCACGCACTGGCGGACACGTCTCCGACAGCTACGACATCCACCGTGGCACCCGGCAGGGATGCCCACTATCGCCCCTGCTGTTTGTCCTGACCCTGAGCCCCTGGCGATCGTCCTTCGGACTAGGATGGCTGGGCTGGGCATTCCCGTCCGGGGTACGCACCACTTGATATCAATATACGCCGACGACATCCTTTTATATCTCCAGGACTTGGAAGGCAACCATTCGGCCATAGCGGACATTTTTGACCGGTTTGCAGAGGTGTCCGGCCTGGCGATCAACCCGGCGAAGTCGGTGGGCTATTATTTTCAGGAGGGGCGACGGCCTTCTCACATACAATTTGGTGACTCCCACATCCCGATAGCACAGGCCACGTTCAACTACCTAGGCATAAACATATATAGACGACCGGAAGATCAGATTGATGGTAACATCAGGCGGGCTATTACCGGCCTGCGTGGTAGCGTGCAATTCTGGACGTTACCGCTGTCAGTCATGGGAAGGATAGCGGTTTCTAAAATGGTGATGCTCCCTCGTATGTTATAGTATTTCGTAAATCTGCCGGTTCTCCTCCCGCAACACATATTTAACACTCTAAATACGATCCTGATTAACCTCATCTGGGGAACCGGACGGCGGAGACTAAGTCTCAAAAAACTTCAAATTAGTACCAGACAGGGAGGGCTGGGAGTGCCGGACCTCCGCGGCTACTACTACGCGAGTCAGCTGCAATGGTTGTCACGCTGGGTAGCGGGTAGTAACCTGCACGAAATTGATATCACCAGTGACCAGATAGCGCGAGGCGAGCTATAATCCCTCCTATTACCCGGGGCCAAGATACCCCGAGATTGCCATCCTCTCTTACACACAGCTCTGATGTGCTGGTGAAAGACCTTGATGTACACGTCGGCAGCCCAGCCCTACATGGACAATATCCCCCTGTTGGGACTTCCAACACCACAGGGATGACTGACGCAACGCAGGTTGAGACCATGGACGGAGGCGGGGTGGATAGAGTAGGAGACTTGTTCAGGGATGATGTACTCTTAGACCACGCTTCATTTATACAGGCCACGGGGGTCCCACAACAACAATACTTCCTATATGCTACAGTATCGTATTACATACGACACACATGGGCTCCGCAGCGCAATAAACCCATGCAACATGAACTAGTACACCTCCTTCACTACATGGGGACTGGAGGACACTTAGTGCGGTGGCTATACACCGGGATTAGAGAACATGCCGCTATGCCTCTTAACACACTCAGAGACACCTGGGCGCTAGACACAGGGGAAGATATGACGGACGGGGCCTGGAAAATCGTTATGGAACACCCCAGAAGAGTGTCCAGGAATGTGAAGTTCAAATTCATACAGGCCATGGTACTGCATAGAGCATATCTTACCCCCCAGTGGTTTCACAAGATGTTCCCTGCCTCCTCCCACTGCTGCCCTCGGTGTCAGGCGGAGGAGGCCGGTCTTCTCCACATGATGTGGTCTTGTCCACGCCTAAGTGAGTACTGGGGACAGGTCCGGCACATACTTCACACTGTTACGGGCATGCGGATACCGGAGGGAGCGATGTCTAGCCTGATTGGAAATAGGAAAAGACCTAAAGGACATAAAGCCCCACTGAAACTTACAGACCTGGCGCAGTTGTTAGCGGTCAGAGCTCTCACCATGAAGTGGAAATCTGCAAGACCACCAGCTGTAGTGACTTCGCGATCTGAAGTGCTAAAGTGGGGTAGGGCTGAAGGCGTAATTCTGCGTAGAGCAGAGGAGAGGGGGCTACGGAAACACCCAATTGCACAAGACTGGGAACAGATGTTGCTGGAGTTAGAGGAAACAGACTTGACGCCCCCACAGGCGGGGACTGTATAACTGAAATAGGTGGACTGGAGTAAAGGGAGACTGAGAATAGGGCCTTGCCCAGGATGCGCTGAGGTTAGCCAGATGAGAAGAGCATGATTTTCCGGACATGCCGATCAGTGCAGACTCTCTTTCCATTTACAGCCAGTGGTGACTGGGCAAGAAGGGCGGAGATGCCAGGAGACGTATGGGGGTGGGGTGGGGAGGGTGTTGGGTGGGATGGGGAATGGCTATGACTTGACCAAGCGGGTCCAGTGTTATACTAAGACTGATGGGCGCTGTGATACTGCTGGGAAGGACCCGCGCAAGTGAATGTACTATTCTACGATTGTTTAAGAGATGAAGTCATTAGCGCCCTGTATGAACACAGATATGTGAAACAATATGTCAAATGCCTATAGTTTAAAGGGAGAAAACGAGAAAAGACTGTATGATGTAAATGATGGATATGTGTACAATGTACTGTTTGAGCACAGTCATGAATAAAGAGTTAAAAAAAAAAAACGCTGAAATTGGTCCCATCTTACTTTCAGATCATGCCCCTGTTCTAATTAATATTGATATTCTTCCTAAAACTGCTGGGCCTAGGAGATGGCGTTTTAACAATTCTCTTCTATTAGATCCTAAGTTCATTGCTTCCTTCACTGTTTTTTTTGGTGAGTTTTTTTAGATCAATGACACACTCCATACCCAAGCACACCATTTGGGACGCTTTTAAAGCTTCAGCGAGAGACTTTGTAATTGGATATGTCGCTAACAAACGGAAAGCTGCCCGCAAATCTACTGGAGATCTTCTTCAGGAAATTAAGAGATTGGAACACACCTATTATACTTCACATTCCCAAGATAGTTTGACAGCTCTTGTCGATGCTAAGATGCAATTTAACAAAAAGTCTACGGAAGATGCTTACCTGTATTTACTGAAGTCAAGTGCAAAATTCTATGGGGGTAGAAATAAGGCTGGGAAGATTTTGGCTAATTACTTGAAAGTTAAACATAATAAGTTGAATATTGAATCTATTTATGATAATAAATCTGACCTTAAACACAAGGATGTCGATATTTTAACTGAATTTTCTCTTTTTTATAATACCCTTTACTCTTCTGAAACTCAACCTTCCCCCCAATCCCTATCACATTTCTTCTCTAGCATACACAAACCTCAACACTTTCCCTTGATCTTACCTCTTTAGAATCAGATGTATCCCAGCAAGAATTACTCACCGCACTCCAACATCTTAAAAAAGATAAGGCTCCTGGACCAGACGATTTCACAGTTGAATTTTACCTTCATTTCTCAAAATTACTCATACCAAAATTGCACTCTCTGCTAAACGCATTTATTACTTTGGGTAGCTCCTCAGGTTCCTTTTCTGACGCTCAAATTTGCCTTATTCCCAAGGAGGGGAAGGACACTAAATATTGCAAAAATTGCAGGCCCATTTCTTTAGTTAACATCGATCATAAAATATTTGCCAAATCGCTTCCTGCTAGATTAGATCTCCTGTTACCTGACCTATTAGGTGCGGAACAATCTGGTTTCGTTAAAGGACGCTATATCACTGACAACACCAGACTTCTGTTCAACGTCCTATCGAAATCCTCGCATTTACAACACTCTCTTACAGCAATTGCATTAGATGCTGAGAAAGCATTCAACAGGGTCGAATGGACTTATCTCTTTTCTGCTCTCGAATGGTTTGGTTTTGGGCCTAAAATCATTTCTTTAATATCCCTTCTTTATTCTAACCCACGTGCGGCAGTCTGTGCCAATGGTTTAGTTTTCTCCTTTTTTGACCTGGGCAGAGGTGTCCGTCAAGGTTGCCCCCTGTCCCCGTTTCTTTTTAATTTAGCTTTAGAGCATTTCCTTTCCAAACTTCGCCAGCACCCTAACATTCATGGTTTCCAAACCCCGCATTCCCATATCAAACTGGCTGCTTATGCTGACGATATTTTGCTTTTTATATATAATCCCACTGAATCCATACCTGCCTTTCTCGATGTGGTACGTGAATACTCCCTAATTTCTGGCTATAAACTTAACAACGACAAATGTGAGAATCTGCCCTTAACAAAGTTTACTTTCAAACCCGATTTTAGTACTTCCAACTTCACTTGGAGTTCTTCTCACATTAAATATTTAGGACTACATGTTACCTCCTCAATTTCAGACATAGTCTCTCTCTGCCTGAACAAGTGCATTCAGAAAATATCAGATTTAACGTCCAGATGGCATCCTCTTTATTTGTCATGGTGGGGTCGTCTCGACACAATTAAGATGATGTTGTCTCCCATAATTCTCTACACGATCTCCAACATCCCAGTGGCCATCCCCTCCAAGTTTTTAAAGAAAATTAACTCCATATTATCTTCCTTTCTTTGGAATGGTAAGAAGCCTTGGATGTCTCTTATCAGACTAATACGACCGAACTTGGAAGGTGGAGTTAATTTTCCGGACTTTCCAGCCTACCAGAAAGCATTTCTTTTGCGACAGTCTTCTTTTTGGTTGCAGGATCCTGCTGATTGTTGCCCTTTATGGGTCACTGTTGAACGTCTTTCACTCTCCCCTTTCTCTTTTGCTGAATATTTGTCCTTCTCTCGCAAACCGTCCTCACTATCCACTCCCCTACATATATTCACCACCAAGTTGCTTTTATCCTCCACACCCCCCCTTACTCCTTGTGATCCCACCTAGGGGCTCCAAGCGCTGTCAATGCGCTTCTGCGCGAGGCTCGGGGACTCTTTCTTTTCCCCCGGTGCCGCCTTGCTCCTTCCTGAGCCTCAGGCGCCACGGGCCGTGCAGAGCGCCCGCGTCCCCACCCCGGCCGGTCCCCTGTCCTCTCCCGCCCGCTCTCGACAATCCAACGAGCGGCGGGGGAGGCGGTGCGGCTCACCTGGTGGGGGACGGCTGGCCAGGGGTGCAGGACGGCTCAAATTCCCTCGGCGAGGTTGGCTCTCGCGGACGGGGTGTCTCCTCTCCTTCTTCTCTCCTCGCTGGGACCAACCAATCCCGTCGCGGCAAATGGGGCGAGCCTCCAGCAGCACCCGGGAGTCAGCCAATGGCAGAGCGGCTCCCGGGACGGGCAAACAATGACGCTCCGCTCCTTCGGCCAATCACGGCCCAACACCACGGATGACGCTGCGTCGCACGGGCCAATCCCGTCGCGGCGTTAGTGAGGGGGCTCGGCTCCCTCAACCAATGGGAGCGCGGCGGCTTCGTTCTTCGCCGCTTCAGCTCCCCAACGCTCGGCGATCTTGGGAGGGTATTCCTGGCCCCCCGGCAGTGGCGGTGACACCGCTCACAGTTGTTTTCAGTGCGTCTTGCACTGTGAAGGCCCACAAGTCTCCGGTCTGCCACACACACGTGTCGATGAACACGTCGATCTTGGCCACGCAGCAGGCTGGGTCAGCGCGGCGCTCTCAAGCAGATTAGAGAGCAGCCCGTGCGCTAAGCAGGCAAACTACAGGGTTTCATGATCTCCTCGCCACACAGCAGCTTCAGAGGGCACAGCAGGGTCTTGTAGTCCTTGGGCAACCTTTATGTCCCTGGGTTGCAGACAGGGTGCCAGCTCTTCTCAGGCCCTTGGAGATTCAAGTTGCAGACACAGCACACAGCAAAGTGTTGGCAGTTTCAAGCAGGCAGGGTCACAGCACACAGCAAAGTCCCTTTCTCCTCCTCAGCTTTCAGTTAGACAGCAGAACAGGTCAGCCCTTAGAGCACACAGCAAGGCAATCTTCCTTTAGTTCTCCAGCCGTCCTCCTTCCAGCAGAGGTTCCTTCTTGCTTGTAGGATCTTAGAATCTAAACTTCTGTAGTCAGGGGTCCTTTCCTTATACCCCTCAATGTCTTTGAAGTCCTTTGAAGTCTTTGTGCAAGCGGCCCTGACTCCAGTCTAAACCAGTTCTGGGGGTTGCTGAAGCACTGAGGTGTTTTTGGTTTTCTTCTTCCTGTCAGCTCCAGGGTCAGAGGTGTCAGTTGGCCGGCAGGAGGGAGCTAGCATGGGGGGGCAGGCAGGCACAGCCCAGCACTATCAGGCTTTTCTTCCTCCCACCTCCCTGGCAGCAGATGTGCCCTTTCATCCCCGGGCTGGCTCCGACCCTCTCCTCCGGGGGCTCTGCAGCCCCCCTGTCACACCCAGACCAGACAGGCATTCCACAAACCCAGGCACACAGAAAGGTTTTAGACAAGAGAACAGCCACTTTCTAAAAGTGCTATTCTCCAACACAGGATTCAAAAACACCCTTCACTAAAAGATGTGTCATTAAATTCTGAGTTCAGGGATATCTTTCACTTATTTCCCATCTTGTTCCTATGGGGAGATAGGCTGGCATCACATGGGGCCAGCCACCTCCATGTTACTCTATGGAGCAAGAGAGCCTTACAGCAGTGAGCACATAAAATGGCTGCTGCCCACTACCAGAGCATGTGACCTGCACTAGTACATGCTCTACCTTATCCATACACTGCACCCTGCCCAGGGGGGTACCTTGAGCCTTCCATAGGGGTGACTGAGGTGCACAGACAGGGAAGGGTTAGGCCCAGCCAGTGGAGACACTGGCCAGGGGGACAGGCAGTCGCTGACTGCACACAGGCCCTGCGCTGGCAGGCCTGAGTCACCTTTTTAGGGCTACTCATGTGGGTGGCGCAATCTGCGCTGCAGGCCCACTAGTAGCATCTGTCATCACCAGCCCTGGCACACACAGTGCTCTTTACTAGGGACTTCATGGTGATGCAAATATGCCAATCAGGTATATTTAATCAATATTGCAATTTACAGAGGGAGCACTTACACTCTGGCACTGATCAGTAGTGGCAGAGTGTCCAAAGCATCTAAATCAGCAAAAACGAAATCCAGCACAGCATCAAAACACATGAGTCAGAGGCAAAAAGATGGGGGAAGAACCACGCCAAAGGTGTCAGGTCTAACACGTGTCCCCTCCAGCTGAAAGTGGGGAGAACTACCCAACCTCTTGGGAGTTCTCATAACTAAGGCGGAAGAATCTGGACAGACCGTCAGCATTGGCGTGTTCTGTACCAGGGCGGTGCTCCACCGTAAAGTCCATCCCCTGTAGGGAAATGGACCACCTCAACAATTTCGGATTCTCACCCCTCATCTGCATTAACCATCTGAGGGGCCTGTGGTTGGTCTGAACACGAAAGTGAGTCCCAAACAGGTAGGGCCTCAGCTTCTTCAGAGCCCAGACCACAGCGAAAGCTTCTCTTTCAATGGCACTCCATTTCTGTTCCCTGGGGATTAGCCTCCGGCTAATGAAAGCCACTGGTTGATCTCCTCCCTCCTCGTTGATCTGTGAGAGTACTGCTCCCACGCCTTGCTCTGAAGCGTCAGTTTGCACAATGAACTCACTGGAAAAGTCAGGTGCCTTAAGCACCGGTGCTGTGCACATGGCAGTTTTGAGGGTGTCAAAAGCTGTTTGACAGGCCTCGGTCCAATTCACTTTCCTGGGCTGATTTCTAGATGTCAGCTCTGTCAAGGGGGCCACAATGGTGCCATAACCTTTGACAAACCGTCTGTAATACCCGGTGAGACCTAAAAAGGCTCTCACCTCAGTCTGGGTCTTGGGGGGTTCCCAAGCCAGAATGGTATCAATCTTTGCCTGTAGGGGCGCCACCTGGCCGATCCCCACCTGGTGTCCCAAGTACACCACCGATCCCTGCCCTATCTGGCATTTACTGGCCTTGATAGTGAGGCCTGCCTTCTGCAGAGCCTTCAACACTTCAGTGAGGTGTTGCAGGTGTTTCCCCCAAGTGGAGCTGAACACAGCAATGTCATCCAGGTAGGCTGCGCTGAATTGCTCCAGCCCCGCCAGCACCTGGTTGACCAATCTCTGAAATGTGGGGGAGCATTTTTCAACCCAAAGGGCATGACACGGAACTGGAAGTGCCCCTCTGGCGTGGAAAATGCTGACCTCTCCTTGGCCCCCTCGGTTAAGGCAATCTGCCAGTAACCTGAAGTCAAATCAAAAGTGCTCAGGTACTGGGCAGCTCCCAACCGATCCACCAGCTCATCAGCTCTGGGGATGGGGTGCGCGTCAGTCTTGGTGACCGCATTGAGCCCCCGGTAGTCCACGCAGAACCGGAGTTCTGGGGTACCGTCTGGGGTAGCAGCTTTCTTAGGCACGAAGACCACTGGGCTAGCCCAGGGGCTGCTGGAGGGCTCAATAACCCCTAGCGCCAACATCTTGGAGACTTCTTCCTTGATGCTGGCTCTGACCTTGTCAGCCACTCTGTAAAACTTCTGTTTCACAGGCAGACTGTCTCCAGTGTCCACGTCGTGGACGCACCAGTTGGTGACACCTGGGGCATCTCCTCTCCTTCTTCTCTCCTCGCTGGGACCAACCAATCCCGTCGCGACAAATGGGGCGAGCCTCCAGCAGCACCCGGGAGTCAGCCAATGGCAGAGCGGCTCCCGGGACGGGCAAACAATGACGCTCCGCTCCTTCGGCCAATCACGGCCCAACACCACGGATGACGCTGCGCCGCACGGGCCAATCCCGTCACGGCGTTAGTGAGGGGGCTCGGCTCCCTCAACAAATGGGAGCGCGGCGGCTTCGTTCTTCGCCACTTCAGCTCCCCAAAGCTCGGCGATCTTGGGGGGGTATTCCTGGCCCCCGGGCAGCGGCGGTGACACTGCTCACAGTTGTTTTCAGTGCGTCTTGCCCTGGGAAGGCCCACAAGTCTCCGGTCTGCCACACACACGTGTCGATGAACACGTCGATCTTGGCCACGCAGCAGGCTGGGTCAGCGCGGCGCTCTCAAGCAGATTAGAGAGCAGCCCGTGCGCTAAGCAGGCAAACTACAGGGTTTCACGATCTCCTCGCCACACAGCAGCTTCAGAGGGCACAGCAGGGTCTTGTAGTCCTTGGGCAACCTTTATGTCCCTGGGTTGCAGACAGGGGGCCAGCTCTTCTCAGGCCCTTGGAGATTCAAGTTGCAGACACAGCACACAGCAAAGTGTTGGCAGTTTCAAGCAGGCAGGGTCACAGCACACAGCAAAGTCCCTTTCTCCTCCTCAGCTTTCAGTTAGACAGCAGAACAGGTCAGCCCTTAGAGCACACAGCAAGGCAATCTTCCTTTAGTTCTCCAGCCGTCCTCCTTCCAGCAGAGGTTCCTTCTTGCTGGTAGGATCTTAGAATCTAAACTTCTGTAGTCAGGGGTCCTTTCCTTATACCCCTCAATGTCTTTGAAGTCCTTTGAAGTCTTTGTGCAAGCGGCCCTGACTCCAGTCTAAACCAGTTCTGGGGGTTGCTGAAGCACTGAGGTGTTTCTGGTTTTCTTCTTCCTGTCAGCTCCAGGGTCAGAGGTGTCAGTTGGCCGGCAGGAGGGAGCTAGCATGGGGGGCAGGCAGGCACAGCCCAGCACTATCAGGCTTTTCTTCCTCCCACCTCCCTGGCAGCAGCTGTGCCCTTTCATCCCCGGGCTGGCTCCGACCCTCTCCTCCGGGGGCTCTGCAGCCCCCCTGTCACACCCAGACCAGACAGGCATTCCACAAACCCAGGCACACAGAAAGGTTTTAGACAAGAGAACAGCCACTTTCTAAAAGTGCTATTCTCCAACACAGGATTCAAAAACACCCTTCACTAAAAGATGTGTCATTAAATTCTGAGTTCAGGGATATCTTTCACTTATGTCCCATCTTGTTCCTATGGGGAGATAGGCTGGCATCACATGGGGCCAGCCCCCTCCATGTTACTCTATGGAGCAAGAGAGCCTTACAGCAGTGAGCACATAAAATGGCTGCTGCCCACTACCAGAGCATGTGACCTGCACTAGTACATGCTCTACCTTATCCATACACTGCACCCTGCCCAGGGGGGTACCTTGAGCCTTCCATAGGGGTGACTGAGGTGCACAGACAGGGAAGGGTTAGGCCCAGCCAGTGGAGACACTGGCCAGTGGGACAGGCAGTCGCTGACTGCACACAGGCCCTGCGCTGGCAGGCCTGAGTCACCTTTTTAGGGCTACTCATGTGGGTGGCGCAATCTGCGCTGCAGGCCCACTAGTAGCATCTGTCATCACCAGCCCTGGCACACACAGTGCTCTTTACTAGGGACTTCATGGTGATGCAAATATGCCAATCAGGTATATTTAATCAATATTGCAATTTACAGAGGGAGCACTTACACTCTGGCACTGATCAGCATCTAAATCAGCAAAAACGAAATCCAGCACAGCTTCAAAACACATGAGTCAGAGGCAAAAAGATGGGGGAAGAACCACGCCAAAGGTGTCAGGTCTAACACTGATCTCCTTAGCTCCACCATTTGGCATAATCTGCACCTATTAATTAACAATAAGCCCTTTTACTGGAAGTCCTGGAGGCAAAAAGGGTTACTCTGGGTATCTCAATTGTTCTCTAACTATACATTTATATCTTTCCCCACACTTAGCCAATCTTTTGATTTACCTACCTCCTTTGCCCACAAATACCTTTTACTTAAGGAAGCAGTCATGTCGACTCATACCCGACTCTCGCAATCTTGTGCTTCTTCCACACCTCCTACTTCCACCTCACACCTCCAGTCTTTTTTGCGAACCACGTCTAAAGCCTCTGCTATTTACCAGTATCTTCATACCACAGAATCCATTAGGCCTAAAACTAAGATAGAAGAACAATGGGAATGTGATTTCGCCACATCTTGGATTTGGACTAAAATTCGCAAATCATCTAGAGCAGCGACCTTGACACAATCCCTGTTTTTCATTTATAATAGACTTCTTTTCACACCGTATGACCTTAGCAGGAAATTTTTCTCAGTCCGGGCCTCTGCTAGACTTGTTCTTCCCCACAGCCTACTTTATTTCATATGCTATTCTCATGTAAAGCTGTCCATGATTTCTTGATACAGGTCTGGTCCCAAATTAACAAAATCTTTCATACCCACATTCCTTTCTCCTTCACTCACATTTTCCAGGGCAGTCTTTCCTCTTCTTGGGAGGATGTCTCACTTAATGTTCAAATTATTGATTTGCTGCTGCCTGTTGCATTTCAGCAGGTTACAGCCAATTGGAAAAACTTTTCAAACATTTCCTTTAAAGCATGGTGGTACAACGTATATCATAATCATAGACTGGATACTGCTTTTGTCTTTCCTATTCATATGGCGACGAAACGTATTGACTTGTGGCTTCCAATTACGCTATATCTTGATGTATGTGCTAAACGTTCATTTCATTTACGACCTGCTCAACAATAAGTCTCTAAACCCCCTTAATTACCCTTAGCGTTCCTTATTTCTTCATTATCCTATTATACCTCCCCAATATTGCATTGTTTTATTTTCATAACCGCTGTATCCTCTCTGTTTTGCTTTAAAGCCCGTTTTTAGTTTCAGTTATTTCTTATTACTTTTGACATACTGCTTTACTTGATTGTTAATATTTCCTTCTTGAAATGCTTTTGTGATTTGTATTGACACCTTGCTTTTGCCCAATAAAATTCTTCTTGAACTTAAAAGAAGACAAATTGCGTTGGTCTATCATACCTGAATGAATTAAGCCATTTCACAACGTTTGAGAAAGACTACTCTACGTGCATGTTCTAATCAAGGCTACTCTTTTTGTTTGATCTAATCACTCACTGGAACTGCACAGGAATAGCAGCCTATTTTAAATTAACCAAATATGATTAAATAAATTTTACTTGAATAGAATTTTAATTACTCCCCAAAGAAGATGGAGCCTTTTTTGTCTTTTACATGGGGAGAAACAGATAGCAGAATTGCATTGTTCATTGCCTCTTTGAATACATGGGATGGAAGAATGAGGAGAGGCATTGGACTCCCCTGTCCCAGTGAACAGAGTGATCCATTATATAGTTTCTGATTGGCCTATTTTGTTGCTTAAAATCCACTCCAATCTAAATACATGTTCTGACTGAGTATATATAAGTATAGAGATGTAGTCTTTGATCTCCCCCTGTGGTAATAACTTGCAAAAGTATTTGTATGTGGCATGTCTCCAATTGGGCACTCTAAGATTTCACTCCACCTTGCCGCTTTATTGAATCATGAACGTATTAATATATCTTTGGTGGCAGAAAGATCCCGCTTTTAGGGAGATACCAACAGCCAGATTTTCTGGCTGAGAAAGAGAAGAGTATGAGAATGTTTAGTCTATTCTATTTGGGAGTCATTTCTAGGCAGCCCCTTCTGCACGTTTCACAAAACCTTGGCACAGCAGCTGTTGACACAAATAATAAATTGAGAGGAACATGAAATTGACACGAAGGGATATTGGCGTCAAGACCTCTTCCGTTTAACACATTGACAGCTGGCATCTAGAAGAGCATTGGAACTCTGCAGAGCACTGAACTTCCTCGGTGGGCTGAGTCAATGCTCATGTCAAAGGTTGTTGGTGATAGGTTGCCAAATAATATGAATCTTATTGAAAATAGAATGATGAAGATATAAAGTGCAGATGAAGTTAATTTAAGTCAGATAATTAAAAATTACTCAAGTGAGGGAACTTAAGAATTACATAGTGTTTTTCTTAGAGGAAATCAATTAGGAAAACCATAACGTTAATTTAGAAGGAAAGAATAAATATTTTTATTTTGATGCCCAGTGCAACACAGTGGCCGTGAAAACCATAGATATGAGGCTCGGGCTCGGACTCAAAACGTTGTATTATTTTTGTAGGTTAGAAGATGCCGAGAGGAGCAAGTAACAAAGTTAGGAGCCAGCTTTGTGGAATCCTACCTCATTTATGGGCGGGCAGTGACAAGGTATCTGTAAAGATCTCTACAAATATCATGTTTGCCCACCATTGGCTTACCTGTCTCAGTTAAAGTGCAAGTGAAGAGAATGTTCAGCAGCTCTTACATCTGAAGCACCCTCTCAGAGCACTTGACACTGGTGGAAATGGCATAGTAGGGGGTAATCAATAAAGCAGCTTAGCAACATTGGAGCACCATGTAAACTATGGATGCCTCAGACAGAAAAACCTTAGAATTATTGGTTGGGAAAAATCTCCAAGTACAAGAGGCACATTAAGTATGATAATCCAGGAAATGGGCCCAGCTTTGGCGGCTATCCTCAGAAATAACATAAGGACAGGTTTGCCATGCTCTCATGGCATTGGAAAACTGCCAGCATGCATTATTTTTTCCCTGACAGCGATCTCATCTTGATTGTCAAGGCCATTTGAGTTGACAATGAATTGACCACCACCGGCATGCTATAAATTCTGCCTCTTAAAGTTTTCCACCCATGCTGTCATTTTCTTAATGACCTCCTCCTTATTACAGTACAAATACAATGTTGTTTTTTAAAGATTACTTTGTTTACTCTTTGTATACAATAAAAGGTTTTCGCTGGAAGAGCAAACTCTGCCTGTGTTAGCAGCCCAAAATATATTCAGTCCTTTCATAAAGCGCATTACCTCCCGTCCCTCCCTCGCCTTCCTTCAGCACAAATGAGGCCCCGCCTCCCACCCAGACCCACCCCCAGCATAAAAACTCTGCGCGCCCCCACCTCCACCTGTTTTTTTCTGTCTCCCTAGTGAGACTTACCTTTTCAGCTCCTCTCTGTGGCGGTGCCGGGGAGTCTTCGGTCTGGTTCTCTGCTACGGCGCTGCCCTCTGCAGCGTTCTCCTGGCTGTGCCTCCTCTCCTCGTCTCCCTCGTGGTATGGGGGCGGAGCGGTGGTTCAGGAATCCTCGGCGGTGTCCGGCAGTCCTCCTGTGGCTGGGGCTGCGTTTCCGGGTCGGGCTGTGTGGCTGCCTCCTCCCGGTATGCTGTCTTCCCGGAGGCCAGGTAGGGCGGGTTTCGGCCCGTTTTTCCTCTTTTATTCCTGCTTGGGCGGTTCTCTTGCCCTGCGGTGCGGCCCTTTGTGCTGTGGCTTGGCGGCTGTTCTCGTGCCTTTGGTGGCGCGGGCTCTCGCTGCCTGGGGTGCGGATCCGGCCACTGCTCCATGTTTCCTTGGGTGGTGCCCTCGGCGCTTGTCTGCCACTGGGTCGCTGGGGGTTGTTGGGGCCTGCTGCCTCTTACCTACTGCTGGTTCTCCGGTCCCCCTGAGGTTCCCTGGCCGCATGGGCTCCGTGGGGGGTGTTCTGCCTCCCGTGTCTGCTTCTGTTGCTTGACTTGGGTGTGGCTGCTCTGTCCAGTGTTCTGGGGTTCGGCGGGTGGCTTCTGTGCCCTCCCTTCTTCCTCCTGCGGCTCCTGTTCGGGGCTGGTTCCTGGGATTTGGGGGGTCCTTCTGCCGCCTTTGGCGTTGCGTTGGGCTCTGGGTTCTTGTCCTGGATTTTTCGCTGAGCTCCTGCACTGGTCGGGGGATGGGGGAGGCTTTGCTCTTTTCCTGCCGGGCTGGATCTGTGGGGTTCTTTCTTTGCTGTTCCCGGCCCTTCTGGTTGGGCTTGACCTTCATGCCCGGTGTGGTGTGTGGTGCTGTGGGTGTGGCATGCGTTGCCCGTGCGTGGTGTTTTTCCATGCTGTTCCCTCTGTTGTGCGCCTTGTCCTTGCTGCTCTGTCCACGGTGGCCTGCCCGGTTGGCGGTTGCTTGTCGGTTGCCTGTGTGACGTGCCGTGGCTGTCTCTCCTCTGCCCTCCGTGTTCCTTCTGCGCTGTGTTGGTCCTGGAGGGTTTTCAGGTTTCTTTACACGCTCGGTTGGTGTCTGGGGTTTCGCTTCTGTGCTGCTCTTCCCTCTCTTCCTCCAGTGGCTTTGCTTCTTGGTGGGGGTCGCCCCTTTCCTCCCGTTGTGCTGCCAGACTCTGTCCTGGCCGTGCTGCTTGGTGGGTCTGATGTTCTGCTTGGCTGCTGCTGTTGCGCTGGTTGGCCTGTTCTCTGCTTCTTCTGTGCCCTCCTTGATGTGGGGTTTCCTGGATGGGGCGTCCTGCCTTTCCCGCGTGCCTTGCACTGGGGCCTCTCCGTTCTCCCCACTGTGGGTGTCTCCTCTGGCTTTAGGGTGTTCGTGGTTTTGGCCATTTGTTCGCCCTGGCTTGCTGCCTCCTTTTCTGGGTGCCGTACCCTGTTGGGTTCCTGTCACTGCTGTCTGGTCGATTCCCTGTCTGTGGGTGGTCGTCTTTGGCATTTCCTCCTCTGTGGCTGCGGGACGTTTCTGTTGACGGGGTCCTGTGTGCGGTGGTTCATGGGTGCTGGGTCGGCTTGGTGCCGGTTCCTCCGGTTCGTTGCGGGTTCCTCTGCCGGTGCCCGTCTCCGGTTCCTGCTGGGTGGCTCTCCTGGACTGGGTGTCCTGTTTGCTTACTGAAAAAACAACTGTAATATAAGGGTCAAGGGGACAATCTTTACCGACCTCTCAAGTCCACAGCCCCACTTGGAACAGTAGTAACAACAAAGAAGAAACTAGGAGGTCTGTTAAATGAAGGAGAAGTGACCACGAGAAATTGACACACACTACTATCACAACTAACGGTGAGGGTCCATCAGTGATGAAAGAGTCCTATCAGCCCACCCATTTGGCGGAACCTCGTCATCTAGGACCTTATCAGCAGGTGCTCATATGGCCAAGCTCCAATGTACTTGCTTGGTACCAACAGTTCCCGTGCTGAAAGAAGATGAGTCCTCACTGCGAGTGGTACTGATAGGGTGCAGTGCTCAAGAGAAAAGTGCGTGGTTAAAATGGCAGTCAAGGTAGAAAAAATATTTTTATTGGTATCTCCCTGGACGTCAGATTAAAACAGATGTGGCAACAGTGTGACAATATCACTGTCAGGTAAGCATCTAGGAATTAGGCCAACATGTTTCTGCCTTTCATGTATAGTTTTACAGGCATTCGTCAGGGCCAAGCTGTAAAATCGGCTACTGCAACATCTATTGTGTTCTCTATATAGAAAAATTAATTAAGAAAACAAAACAAACTATATGGCATGGTTGTGATGGTAAGTTAAGTCATGTGGCTAGGTCAGCCACCCTACCGTCTCTGGTAAAACAACCATGCAGAGTTCAATCCTTTCCTGCGAAGAAATGAAGAGAGAAAGAAAAGACTGATATTGCATACATTGTACAAACTTAGGTATCAAAATGGTGTGGAGGTCAAATTCTCGTGGTATTACTACACTTCTAGCGACTGCTTTAGTGAGAGCCAGTCAGAAACATGACTAAGAAAAAAGTCAAAATCAGATAATCTGAGAAATAATATGATATTTTAAAGAGAATAACAACTCACCCAGCACTGTGTGGGAGTCAAGCCTCACCTCACCCGGCAACGGCTCGGATAGAGAGGCCCTGCTCTGTGAAACATACGGAGAAAGACAATTTCGACATTGATAAATGTCAAACTCAATGTATGTAATGATATCTAAAGATAATCATAAAACTTGGTTTTTAATTTTTCTGGCTTCAAGTCCCAACTCTTCGACGGCATAAAGAAGGTGAGTTCGCCCTCGACTGTGGTATACGATATTTAATACCTCGGATCAAGAAATGCTGATAGACAGCAGCTTTAAGGTAGAATTTATTGGCTAGCAATTTTTCAAATTTCAAAAAGATACTCCCGGCCTAGTTGTAATATCAGCCCAGGGGGGGGGTTGTGTGGGGGGGAGAGAGGGAGGGGAAGGGACATGCAGTGCTCTGCCACCTCCGTCTATTTAATGCTAGTTAAATGATGCAGGGAGTATACTTCTCTCAGTCACCTATAACTGGAGATGTAGTTAAAATAAAGGAAATGTACCCGCATACACGTAAACTACAGCACAAGGACCAGAGCTGCAAAGGGATTACCTTACCTGTCCGTCGGTACCTCCGAGTGTGACCGGAACCGATGGGGAGGCGCCGACGGACAGGAAGCTAGGAGCTTAAATACCCACATCAATTGGGTAATGAGACGCTGATGATCTGCACCTGCGAGACAGTGGAGGCGTCTACGCAGTGCGCATCTGTCGTCGCATTGCATAACGTGAGAGAAGTGTCACTAACTCACGCATGCGCATGGAAATCGGAGCTCGGAGCCGTCATGCCCAGAACACCCAACTAGCGCTGCTGCGCGCATGCGGCGGTGTGTAGAAAAATGCACACACTTTGACGCATGCGCGGTGGACGTGTACATGCAACACTCCATATCTCAGTTGAGAGGGAGGAGAACGCGCCTGCGAGGAAACAGAGACACTACCAAGGACAGTCTCGGTCGAGCTGTGTGTCTCGGCAACCAAGCACTGACTGCATAGTCGTCTATGTTAAAAGACTATAATGTAGCTCCAAAATGGCTACTCAGTTGGGGGAATGAAGGCATAATGGTGATGGCTCTAATACATTCCTTCGTACAGCTGTTGTGAATCGAGTGAGTGCAAAATGGGGGGTTAATGTGACCAATGGTGTCATATATACTCTAACCAGGCGTGTAACTGCCTAGTATAGTGTTAAATCAAGGATGTGTATACACTTTTTATCTGTGGATAATTTGTTTCAGATAATAGCCACCTTTAGTGTTACATAGAATAAAGCACCTTCAAAACAACTACCAGAGATGGTATATTATGAAATGGTCTCAGTGTAAAATTCGTTAATGTGAACCTACTCTTAGTTAATTCAGATAAGAGTGTAGAAGAAGTATTGTCTGCGTCCTAACCCTATGTCAAAGGGCTCCAGGTTTATGTATATAGGTTCATAAGAACGTAAATAAAGTATATGGGATGAACCCAGGCAAAAAGTGTGGTTCATCTGTAAATGAACACATACTAGTTCAATATGGAATCACAGCATTGCCATCAATGTTGTTGGATAGATGTATTTCATAGTGAGATCCAAGGTATGTTGTCATTCAGACCCAGGACGTCTGTCTTGAGCTTGTGAATCCAACGTTGCTCTCTAAAGAAAAGAAAATGTGACACATCCGTGACGTGTGGTGGAATAAATGGTCGCTCTAAGACAACCCATTTCATTTCATCAGCCTTGTGTTTTTGAGTCAGGAAATGATTCGTAAGGCGGGTGGATTGTTTGTTGCACCGGATGGTGCTCTTATGCTTGCTTATACGAAGCTTGATCTTCCTGGTGGTGTGACCTATGTAAATCAGTTTACAGGGGCATGTTATCATGTAAATCAATTTATCTGAGTTACAGTTAGTGTGGGTATTTAAGCGCCACGGTCTTTCTGTCCCTATATCTACTGTCAAAGTTTTGCAGGTTTGGGGACAGACTGCACATCCTCCGCACGGGTAGTGACCTCGTACTGGTTCGGTATTCCACAGGGTATTTGTATCTTTCTTCAGGTGGTGTCTTGGCCTCGTGTGTACGAGTTTATCTCGAATGTTAGAACCTCGTTTGAAGGCAAAGAGAGGACGCGGAATGTTCCCCGTTGCTGTATTCAGTATCTTCCAATGTTTGAGGATGATTTTCTTCACTTCATTGGAACGAGTATTGAACGTATGTACCATGGTTATACGATCAGTGGGTGTCTGTATGCTCTTGGGTTCTAACAACGCCTCTCGATTATTGTTGGCTGCTCTTTTGCATGCACGCCGAACAAGATGGTTAGGGTAGTGTCGTTCTCTTAGCTGGGCTGTCAGGTCTTTAGCATGCTGTTCGTACAAGGTCTTAGAGGAGCAGTTCCTCCTCACTCTTAAAAACTGGCCTACTGGGAGGTTGTCTCGGAGTGCCTGAGGATGGAAACTTTGGTAGGACAGCAAAGAGTTACGTGACATGGGTTTACGGTAAAGTTCGCTATGCAGGCCTCCTATTCCTGCCTGGATCAAGATGTCCAAAAATGGAAGTTTGGCATTACTTGAATCCATTGTGAAATTTAGGAATTGATTCCGTGAGTTGAGCCATGTATGGAACTGTTCTACTTCCTCGGTTGAGCCTCTCCAGATAACTAAAACGTCATCGATGTATCTTTTCCAAAGTAATACATGATGTCGAAAAGGATTGCCCTGGTGGAAAACATTATCTTGCTCGAACTGGTGCATATATAGGTTGGCTAAACTAGGGGCAAACACACTCCCCATCGAGGTCCCAGAGACCTGTAGAAAAAGTTCATCCTCATATTGGAAAAAAAATTCCGTCATAGCCAACCTGGCACATTCCATGATAAAACCTACTGGTGTGATAGTGTTCAGTTCTCTTGATTCAAGAAGTGCCCTTATGCAGTCCAGTGTCTCCTGCTGCGGAATGCATGTGTATAAAGACTCGACATCGAAACTGACTAGAAGGTCAGTCTCCATGTCGAATTCCACTTCTGACAGTAATCTCAAAACGTCACTAGTGTCCTTCAAATAGGTTGGAGTCTCTGCGACGATCGGTTTCAAAAAGAAATCCACAAAGGTGGATAGCGGCTCTAGAAGGGAGCCTATTCCTGATATGATCGGTCGTCCTGGGGGTGGCCTCTTTTCTTTATGTATTTTCGGCAGGCAATAAAAATAAGGTGTTACAGGATGTGGAGTATTCAAGAATCTCGCCTCTAGGGGTGTGACCCAACCTTCACTCGATGCTTCTTCAATAAGACATTTGATCTCGTTGGATAACCTTGTCGTTGGATCCTCTGTGAGTCGGCGGTAAGCTCTGGTGTCATTAAGCTGTCTACGACACTCCGTACGATAGGCATCTGTGTCCAACAACACAATTGCCCCGCCCTTGTCGGCAGGTTTCACTGTCAGGGAAGCATCTTTGGCCAAATCCATCAGAGCACTTTTTTCAGCTTTCGTAACATTCTGATAGATGTTCCGCTTTTGTTGATTAAGGTTGTTGATGTCATGAGTTACTGCTTGTTCAAAAGCAATAACTCGTGCTGGAACCTGATGACTCATCGGTGTGTATGTAGATTTAGGTCTAAGGCCAGTGTTGCGGTCCGGGGGTTCCATACACTCAGCCTCTTGACCGGTGTTGAAAAAGAAGTGGAGGCGTATCTTGCGATAGAAGTACTCCAGTTCTCGTCTCAGTGTAAATGGGTCACAGTTGTTGGTGGGAAACAAAACCTAACCCTTTGTTAAGGACGGATGTCTCATTTGTTGTTAGAGTACGAGTACTCAAGTTGACCACTAAATTGCTGTCCCTGTTCGAGACGTGTTGCACCAGTTCGAGCAAGATAATGTTTTCCACCAGGGCAATCCTTTTCGACATCATGTATTACTTTGGAAAAGATACATCGATGATGTTTTAGTTATCTGGAGAGGCTCAACCGAGGAAGTAGAACAGTTCCATACATGGCTCAACTCACGGAATCAATTCCTAAATTTCACAATGGATTCAAGTAATGCCAAACTTCCATTTTTGGACATCTTGATCCAGGCAGGAATAGGAGGCCTGCATAGCGAACTTTACCGTAAACCCATGTCACGTAACTCTTTGCTGTCCTACCAAAGTTTCCATCCTCAGGCACTCCGAGACAACCTCCCAGTAGGCCAGTTTTTAAGAGTGAGGAGGAACTGCTCCTCTAAGACCTTGTACGAACAGCATGGTAAAGACCTGACAGCCCAGCTAAGAGAACGACACTACCCTAACCATCTTGTTCGGCGTGCATGCAAAAGAGCAGCCAACAATAATCGAGAGGCGTTGTTAGAACCCAAGAGCATACAGACACCCACTGATCGTATAACCATGGTACATACGTTCAATACTCGTTCCAATGAAGTGAAGAAAATCATCCTCAAACATTGGAAGATACTGAATACAGCAACGGGGAACATTCCGCGTCCTCTCTTTGCCTTCAAACGAGGTTCTAACATTCGAGATAAACTCGTACACACGAGGCCAAGACACCACCTGAAGAAAGATACAAATACCCTGTGGAATACCGAACCAGTACGAGGTCACTACCCGTGCGGAGGATGTGCAGTCTGTCCCCAAACCTGCAAAACTTTGACAGTAGATATAGGGACAGAAAGACCGTGGCGCTTAAATACCCACACTAACTGTAACTCAGATAAATTGATTTACATGATAACATGCCCCTGTAAACTGATTTACATAGGTCACACCACCAGGAAGATCAAGCTTCGTATAAGCGAGCATAAGAGCACCATCCGGTGCAACAAACAATCCACCCGCCTTACGAATCATTTCCTGACTCAAAAACACAAGGCTGATGAAATGAAATGGGTTGTCTTAGAGCGACCATTTATTCCACCACACGTCACGGATGTGTCACATTTTCTATTCTTTAGAGAGCAACGTTGGATTCACAAGCTCAAGACAGACGTCCTGGGTCTGAATGACAACATACCTTGGATCTCACTATGAAATACATCTATCCAACAACATTGATGGCAATGCTGTGATTCCATATTGAACTAGTATGTGTTCATTTACAGATGAACCACACTTTTTGCCTGGGTTCATCCCATATACTTTATTTACGTTCTTATGAACCTATATACATAAACCTGGAGCCCTTTGACATAGGGTTAGGACGCAGACAATACTTCTTCTACACTCTTATCTGAATTAACTAAGAGTAGGTTCACATTAACGAATTTTACACTGAGACCATTTCATAATATACCATCTCTGGTAGTTGTTTTGAAGGTGCTTTATTCTATGTAACACTAAAGGTGGCTATTATCTGAAACAAATTATCCACAGATAAATAGTGTATACACATGCTTGATTTAACACTATACTAGGCAGTTACACGCCTGGTTAGAGTATATATGACACCATTGGTCACATTAACCCCCCATTTTGCACTCACTCGATTCACAACAGCTGTACGAAGGAATGTATTAGAGCCATCACCATTATGCCTTCATTCCCCCAACTGAGTAGCCATTTTGGAGCTACATTATAGTCTTTTAACATAGACGACTATGCAGTCAGTGCTTGGTTGCCGAGACACACAGCTCGACCGAGACTGTCCTTGGTAGTGTCTCTGTTTCCTCGCAGGTGCGTTCTCCTCCCTCTCAACTGAGATATGGAGTGTTGCATGTACACGTCCACCGCGCATGCGTCAAAGTGTGTGCGTTTTTCTACACACCTCCGCATGCGCGCAGCAGCGCTAGTTGGGTGTTCTGGGCATGACGGCTCCGAGCTCCGATTTCCATGCGCATGCGTGAGTTAGTGACACTTCTCTCACGTTATGCAATGCGACGACAGATGCGCACTGCGTAGACGCCTCCACTGTCTCGCAGGTGCAGATCATCAGCGTCTCATTACCCAATTGATGTGGGTATTTAAGCTCCTAGCTTCCTGTCCGTCGGCGCCTCCCCATCGGTTCCGGTCACACTCGGAGGTACCGACGGACAGGTAAGGTAATCCCTTTGCAGCTCTGGTCCTTGTGCTGTAGTTTACGTGTATGCGGGTACATTTCCTTTATTTTAACTACATCTCCAGTTATAGGTGACTGAGAGAAGTATACTCCCTGCATCATTTAACTAGCATTAAATAGACGGAGGTGGCAGAGCACTGCATGTCCCTTCCCCTCCCTCTCTCCCCCCCACACAACCCCCCCCCTGGGCTGATATTACAACTAGGCCGGGAGTATCTTTTTGAAATTTGAAAAATTGCTAGCCAATAAATTCTACCTTAAAGCTGCTGTCTATCAGCATTTCTTGATCCGAGGTATTAAATATCGTATACCACAGTCGAGGGCGAACTCACCTTCTTTATGCCGTCGAAGAGTTGGGACTTGAAGCCAGAAAAATTAAAAACCAAGTTTTATGATTATCTTTAGATATCATTACATACATTGAGTTTGACATTTATCAATGTCGAAATTGTCTTTCTCCGTATGTTTCACAGAGCGGGGCCTCTCTATCCGAGCCGTTGCCGGGTGAGGTGAGGCTTGACTCCCACACAGTGCTGGGTGAGTTGTTATTCTCTTTAAAATATCATATTATTTCTCAGATTATCTGATTTTGACTTTTTTCTTAGTCATGTTTCTGACTGGCTCTCACTAAAGCAGTCGCTAGAAGTGTAGTAATACCACGAGAATTTGACCTCCACACCATTTTGATACCTAAGTTTGTACAATGTATGCAATATCAGTCTTTTCTTTCTCTCTTCATTTCTTCGCAGGAAAGGATTGAACTCTGCATGGTTGTTTTACCAGAGACGGTAGGGTGGCTGACCTAGCCACATGACTTAACTTACCATCACAACCATGCCATATAGTTTGTTTTGTTTTCTTAATTAATTTTTCTATATAGAGAACACAATAGATGTTGCAGTAGCCGATTTTACAGCTTGGCCCTGACGAATGCCTGTAAAACTATACATGAAAGGCAGAAACATGTTGGCCTAATTCCTAGATGCTTACCTGACAGTGATATTGTCACACTGTTGCCACATCTGTTTTAATCTGACGTCCAGGGAGATACCAATAAAAATATTTTTTCTACCTTGACCGCCATTTTAACCACGCACTTTTCTCTTGAGCACTGCACCCTATCAGTACCACTCGCAGTGAGGACTCATCTTCTTTCAGCACGGGAACTGTTGGTACCAAGCAAGTACATTGGAGCTTGGCCATATGAGCACCTGCTGATAAGGTCCTAGATGACGAGGTTCCGCCAAATGGGTGGGCTGATAGGACTCTTTCATCACTGATGGACCCTCACCGTTAGTTGTGATAGTAGTGTGTATCAATTTCTCGTGGTCACTTCTCCTTCATTTAACAGACCTCCTAGTTTCTTCTTTGTTGTTACTACTGTCCTGTTTGCTTGCCTTTTGTTCCCTCTGCTGGGTTCCTGTCGGTGGGGCTCGGGTTTTGGGCCCGCACCGTTTTATTGCTGGGGCTGGGGTGTCCGGTGGCTTTGTGCCTGTTCCGGTTCTCCTGGGGGTCTGCTCCTGGCTTCGGCCGGTTCCCTTCCGTGTGTTGGCCTTTCGGGCGGCTTTTCCGCAGGCTCTGCCTGGTGGTTTTTGGCGTGCCCTGGGTTTTTGGGGGAGGCGCTTCTCTCCCCTGACGCAGCTTCTTTTCTGCGTTTCCTGTGGTTCTACGCACGTTTTCTGGGTATGCGTCCTTGCCCTTCGGCCTCGGGCCTTCGACCTGGGTCTTCCGGCATGTCCGGTTGCTCTCGTGGCTCTCCTTCATGCGGCAGGGGTGTTCCCTCTTGCGCCTTACGGCTGGGGTGTCTTTTTGCTCGGTCTGTTCGGGAGGTCCTTTGTGGTTCTTCTGGTGGTCGGGTTTTTGGTGGCCCGGGGTGTGTCTTTGCTGATCCCCTCTCTGGGCCTGGGGTTTGTCGGGGTGCCGTCTTCGGACTGTGCTCTGCCCCGTTCCCTGGTCCGGGGGCCTGGTCTCTCTTCCTTCGTGGGTTTGGGCCTTTTTGTCCCAGGGCTCCTCGGGCGGTCCTGTGGCTGCGGGTGCTGGGGCACCTGGCTTCTGTGGTGTTTCTGGTTACCTGGGCTCGTTTTCTTCTTCTCTGCCTGTCCGTCTGGCTCCTGTTGGGTTGGTCTCCGGGGTTTGTTGTCCCTGCTGCCCTTGTCAGTCCGTCCCCGGGGGTGCTCTCCTGGTGGCTCGGCCTCTGTTGCCTTCTGGATGGGTGTTCGCTGGCTCTTCCGGCTCCGCTTGTGGTGGCTTCGGTCGCCGGCCTGTTCTGGGCTTGGCTGGGGTCGGTTCGGGTTCCGGTTCTGGTTCCTGCTGCTCTCCTGGGGGTCCTCTTGCTGGCGGCTGTTATGTCGTTGGGGCTTGCCCTGGTGCCCTTTCGGGGGTCTCTGCGGTTCTGGGGTTTTTGGCTCCGTGGATGTTCCGGTGGCTTGGTCCTCTGCCTCGGTTGGATGGGTCCTGTTTCTGGTCCTTGTCCTTGGTTGCCTGGGTCCTGTTTCTGTGGGCTGGGGTCTGGGTGCTGGGTCTGTCAGCTCTCTGCCTTGGTGGGTGACCTGTGTGCTGGCTGTTCTGCTTTGCTGATTTCTTGCTTCATCCTGGGTTTTCTCACGACTTCCCCTTCCCGGCTTTTCCGCTGCTCTGGCCTTTCCTGTGCGGGCTCCCTGGGTCTGTGCTCGGGGGTTGCTGCTGCTCCCCGTTGGCCTTAGGCTCTTTGTTTTTCTCTCCTGTCCGGGCTGTGTTGCGCTCGGTGGAGGTTCCTTCCGGTGGCTCTGTGCCCGTTGGGGTTTCGGGCTCTTCCCCTGGGTTCTCTGCGGGGTTTGTGCCTGCTGCCTGGTGGTTGTGCGCCTGGATTCGACTGTGTTGGGGGTTCCAGTCTGGTTGGCGGTGGCTTGCGGGCTTCCCGTCGGTCCTCCTCTTGGCTGACCTGTGCTTGGTGTTTGTGGGCCTTTTGGGCCTGGTGTTCTGCTCCGGGTGTTATTCCCGTGATGCTGGCCTCCTTTTGGTGGGGCGGTTCCCTCCTGCTGGGGCTCTTCTGGGGTTGTCGGTGGCCCCTCTGCGAGTGCGGTGGGCGTCTTTCCGGCTTCTTGGTGCTCCTGTCTTCCTTGCATGTTGCCTGGGGTCTGTTGCCTGGTTGTTTTTCCGGGTCTGCTGTATTTGTTTCCCTGCCTTGTCCGGTCCTTCCCTTCGGGGTCTTTGCTCCTGGGGTTGGTTGTCCTGTCCGGTCCTCCCTCTGGGCCCCTTGCGGGTCTTGGGATTCGGCTCTTGCCTTTTGGGTTTGCCCCCCGCGTGGGCCTGGTCGGGTGGCTGCCTGTCCGGCTGTGCGCACTGTGGCGGCCTGTGTTCCGTTTCTTGGTCCCGGGTTCATGTCCTCTTGGCCTTTCATCCTTGGGGTGTCGGCGTGGTCGGCGACTCTGCTTTGTACTGTCGTCACCCCTGTGGGGCACTTGGGGGTCTTGTGGGCCCTGTCTGGGCCGTTTCCCTTCTGTCTGGGCTGTTCGGGTCTGTTGGTTTTGGGTCTGGTTCCGTCCTTTGTCCCTCCGGTGACTCGCCGTTTTGGCTCTGTCTCGGGTTGGTTTTGCCTGTGTTCGGTCCTGCTCCTTCCTTGGCTGTGGCTCCTTTGGTTGGTTTGCCTGTCCGGCCTCTTTTTCTGTGGTGCCTGCTGGTTGTGGTGTCCTTCCGGGTGGAGGTCTCTGTTTGTTCGCTTTGGTCCGGCTCGGGTGTTTGCCTTCCCCCGCTCCGTGGGGTTGTTGGTTTCGGTCCCCTGTCTTGGTGGCTTTTCCTCTGGTGGGGGTTCGGGCTTCGGAGTCTTGTCCTCTTTGCGAGGCCAGGGGTGTTGATCTGCTGGGTTTGGGGCACTGTTTTGTGTTCTTTGTCACTCAATTGTCCGTCTCTGTTTTCTTCTGCTTGCTATGTCCTCATTTGTGCTGAAGGAAGGCGAGGGAGGGACGGGAGGTAATGCGTCCATTTCTTACGATAATGGCATTACTCCTAGTCCTACTCCCTCGCCTTCCTTCAAGGACCCTCCCTCCCTCCCGGTGCGGTTCAACTGAGTGCTAGCTCGGCTTGTTTGTGTACAGGTGGAGGTGGGGGCGGGCAGAGTTTTTATGCTGGGGGTGGGTCTGGGTGGGAGGCGGGGCCTCATTTGTGCTGAAGGAAGGCGAGGGAGTAGGACTAGGAGTAATGCCATTATCGTAAGAAATGGACGCAAAAACAATCAGTACACACTCAAAAACGGAACCAGCAATAAACCATGAAGCAACTGCATGTGACCTTTTGAAAGCATACCCTGACACATCTGGCTGCAGAGATGGAGGTTTGCCAGTTGGTGGGACTGCGTGTCCATTGCGGTGGTAAAGAGAGCCATGCTGCCCTTAGTTAAAGAAAACCTTGTGTGCGCGATGGGTTTTTTGAGATAGGTCAATAAGAGCCCAGAAACAGTTTGCATCCTCCTGGAGTCCAAAATAAATGGAAACAAGTTCAGACGTAAGAACACTTTCTGGGGCCAAAACCTGAAGTACAAGTATTTATTTATGATTGAAGAGAACTCCATACAATTTGATGCAATCTTTGACCATTTTCAAACACAAAAATGGGAGCTTGAAGCAGGTTTTCATGCTGTATGGAGTCATGCAAATTACTATTCTCGGTCTAGCCCTTTGAGTGACAAAAGCTCTGGAGTTAATATCGACTTAGTATTTCAATGTTGTTATTTTGTATGCTTCTTTGATTACAAACTAGGGCAGACTGACCACCTAACCTTCACATAGTTAACATACAATTCATAGATCTGAAATGCTGGCCACCTGTAGAACAAGGGGCTTGTGAGACCTTAGCTGGGCTTTATATATTTAAAAATGAGAAATCCCATGGGCAACCCAATCTAAGCTATCACATTCAGTTCTTCAGTACTAAAATACCACCAGCTAAGCTTTAGATTCAGCCCTCTTTCAACCTCGGGTAAACCGCATTCACAGCTTGGTCACCGAGTGAAACAGAGCCATAATATTTTGGATTCTGCAGAACCAGATGTATGACTAGGCTTATGTGTTATATTTAAGTACATCAGGACACAGGTCCACAAATTGTAAGCGGTTCTGCACGCTGTTTGTAGGTTCACTCATATCCCCAGAAAAAAATAATCTAAATATTCTGACATCACGGTTATCTCCTTCAGGCTCCTAGTTTGATGCTGATTAACGAAATCATAAACGTTTCTGGGCAGGCAAGATTTAATAGATCTGCAGAATTATGTATGAACAGAATAAAAACAGGCCAATTCTCCCCGTGAAAGAAAGATCCTAATTAGAGGAACCGGGCACAAAGGGAGCTGTGTTGTCCATGACAAGATCAAAACTCTTCTATTTGAATTAATTTCTACTGAGGCTTGCAGCCTTAACCCTGGTGACAGCCAATCTTTTTTTTCTCCATTTTTGCATATTACGGTACCTATTCAGTGCCAAAACCTAGTAAAATACTCTAATAAACAGACATCCTGTAAATGTTTCCTAACATGGAGTTCGCAGTTCATTTCAATGAATACAAAATGTCCTTAGAGTTCAACGTTCTTCTAATTAAACTTGTCTAGGAATTTCTTTGCTCTGAGCAAGAGGAGCTTTATTACTCCAGAGTTCAGAGGGCTGAACATAAAAACTTTCGTTCTTCCAAATGTCTAAGCCCAACCATTTTATGCTCAGGAAATGCTTCATTTTCACAAAGAGGTAATATATCATTGTTGCTTTGTATTTCTGTAGGGCTCTTGTTTTAAACAAGTTGAGAAAGACATGAACATTATGCCGTTGAAGTGACAAAACTGTGGAATGCAAATGAAACACGCCGCTTTTTCACTTAGGGTTTAATTGTAGTTTTTATGGGCGAGTGCATAAATGTTTCATAAAAAGATACGCCACCAATCTATCCACGCATGAGACCGTTTTCAATGCTCCTCTGTTCCGTTCCTAGCGCCCCAGATGAAGATAAACTGCTCCTGTGCACTAGAGGGCAGATTTATTCAGCCAAAAGCGCAGAGGAATCCCCTTGAAAGCACCGATGAGGGAAAAATAAAATAATAGTAGAGGAGAGTACAGTCACCTAGAGGCGCGTGCGTGCGTGTGTGTGTCTGTTTCTGTGTGCGTGTGTGTGTGCGCGCGCTTGTGTTTGAGTGTGTCTGTGCGAGTGCATGTTCGCATCACAGGTTCAGTTACAGTGTTTCACACGTTCTCCTGCACACCGAGCACAATAGAAACCACAATATGTTAAAAGGATTTGTTATGCACACGTAAAAGTGCATTATGCTGCTTCTGCTCAGCGGTGTGATTGAAGATGGGTGTGCACAGCTGCAGCGTTATTTATATATATATATTTAGCTGTGTGTATTAAAGAGCTTTCAAAGAGCACTAATTACATTAATAATATACCTCCAATTTCTTTTCTCTCTTTCTCTTATTCTTTCTTTTCTTTTCCTTCTTTTCTGCCTTTCTATCCTTCTTATTCTTTCTAGTTCTTTTTTATTTCTCTTTTATTTAATCCTTTTCTTTCCCTAAAATTATACAATGTAAAATGATATTTGATTTTCAGGTACATATTTGTCTTACTGCTTTCCCCCTTTTTGGCATATTTTTCCTTTATCTTGGTTTTATGGTATTAGTTATGCGGCCAAATTATATATTCAGTTGCCTACGTAATGCCTCCTGTTGTAGATGCATTGACATATATTGTACCTATGTTTTTAAATTCTTTAATAAAGCTCTTAAACTCAAAAAGAGCACTGATTAAGTTAGCCATACTACTGAGCGATATCACAGTGTCTGCTGAATTCTGAGTTTCTAGCCAACACTCAGGAGCGTCTCCTCCACTTGAGCGGAGGAGCGTCACCCCACAAGCCCCAGAGCTGAATGGTAATAAAGTTCATTTATTACCATTTTAATTTTCAGCAACCCGTCCCAAACTAAGTGTCAGGTCGGAGTGGGGCCAGTGCTACTGAGTGGCAGAAGCAGGGAGCAGTGAACTTTAAAATGTGAATATCTCCTTGTCCGGCCATCTTGCAACGGCCAGCCAGACACCAGCGGCCAGTGTAGGTAAGATTGGTGGGTCGGTGTGGCCGGATGAGGGGGATTTTGTGAGGCGACAAGGTAAAATTAATTATGTATTTAATTTTCCTTTGGGATCGTCTGTCAAATCCCTCCAACCCAGCCCCACCTATCTTACCTGCAACGGCCACTCATGCAGCCAGACATTCGCATTTTAAATTTTGCTGACCTAGCTGTTTCAGACAGCTGAGTTAGAGGAAGCGCAGGCCTCTAGTGCTCTTAAGAGCACTGAGTCCAATCCTGGCACTGCTTTAATGCTGTGAGAATAGCACCAGGATTGGGTGTGCAGTTTGCCGGTTCCGGAGAAGACACCCGAGGAAGGAGGAGGTCGCGAGGCAAGCAAGAACGGTAAGTTGATTTTATTTTTTCATTTTTTTATGCCCCCCCGGTTCCATGACCAGGGCCGGACTGGCTACCGGGCAGTTGTGTGTGCTGCCGAGCAAGGGGCTAATTTCTCTGTGGTAGGGGCTTATTTCATTGATGGGGACCTGCGTGCGATTTGAAATAAAAAAAAGCAAAATGAATTTCGTTTTGCACACGCAGGTCCCCATCAACGAAATAAGCCCCCAGCACGGCAGCACACACAACTGCCCGGTAGCCAGTCCGGCCCTGCCCATGACCCTCGGTACATGTCAGCCGCCACTGCCTCACAGAGTAAGACCTGGACTGTATTGATGCACTATCCTGAGATTTAAGTGCCAACAGGGTGTACCTGGTTTCCAGTTTGGGTCCAAAAGTAAATAGGTCCAGTGCATCAGATGAAATGAGCCAAATTGTTACAACTGGTGCCCACTAATATACAGTTTTTACCCAGTTATGTGGAGCCACCAATTCTTTTCAAGAATACATTATGGTGGTTTCATTAGCACTTTGAGTTCAAAATGTGGCAGTGCTTGCTAAAGCATTTTTTAGTTTTCAGGTAGATAGAAAAATAAGAAGTCACCACCAATTGCAGAACCATTGTCATAGATGGCAAGCATGAGATGCCTTTATAATCCGGCTGTTTTAAGAGATCAAATTCTGATGCAAGAGAAATAACAAACTGCAAAGCCAAGTTTGTTTCCAAGGAACAACCCGGAACGTTAGGTGATTGAAAACTTTGTTGATAATTGGTATGCTGGGGAATTGCAGAGTTTGAAAATTTAGGCACTGCAAAGATAAAGCTTAGATGCAGAAATATTTAGTTTATTTATCCATGACTTCTGTGATGTTGGCCTCTTAATATAGTGATACATTTTTTGATGTTATCCAGAAAAGTGGCTAATTATTGTCTAAAATTAGTCTACATCAAAGTAATTTTTTTTACCCTGAAGAAGGGTATCAGGGAATTGCAAAGCGTTTGAGATGACCACACTTCTGATGTCTTAGTAGAACAAGTAAAGATGTATTTAGAGATCTGAAAGAACTCTCCTGAAGAATTGTCAGGTTTGCTAATGCAAGCCTAGGGGCAGGACATTTTAGCTCTGAAAATGACTGGTTTGTAGCCAGAGCATTGGATGCAAGAATCATTTTTGATGTCACAAAGGCACAATGTCTTCAAGTACCTTTCCAGATCCCTACCATTTAGGTCCAAAAGTCTAAGCTCCTCATAAAAACATTTGTTTGGTAACTATTTAAAAAAATTCTTTATTCTGCGACAAATCTGTGTGACCATGATCAGATGTGGACTGGGGCGTCTGTTGAAGATGGCGAGTTCTTCAACTGTTGAAAATGTCACAAAAATGCTCTGGTCTGTTACCTATTTTCTTCATTGAGCTGCATCACTTTCTGGACCATCCATTCAGATATTAAGGTTGATGACGAAATGGGATGAAGTAGTCACCAGAAAATGTGCCAAGACTTTGAGACCAGCTGGTAAAGAACTGGTAAACATTTCCCCCAGTTTTGTACATAATAGATCAGACTAAGGTTGACGATGCATAACAAATGGATTTCACTAACAGGTATTCGAAAGACTTGTGATGCAAGTCCATAAATTCTTCATCGCCAACATGATATTAATAGAGTAGAGCCTCACTTCCCTCACATCCTGATTCATGGTTATTAATGAAATCTTCTAATCATCCAGGTAGGAATAAAAAATGAAACAAACTAATGAATATGTGAACCATGATTTAGATAGGGATAGTAAATTGGGTATGCTACCGAGAATTATTATGAGAATATTGACTGAATGTAAGCTTACCAGGTGACTCCAGAGCACCAAGCACAGCAGGCTCTCATCCTGGTTTTTACTTTGACAACATACTGCATACTGAGAGTTGTAGTCCTGGTGTATTTAATCAATTTCGAGTAAACTAACACAACTAAAAACAAGGTTCATAAAAAAAGCCCTTGACTGAAGCATTGCATTGTTGTGACATTTGGTAAACGTAGCAACATGCCTAAAAACTGGTCTTACATTGAGGATGATATTTATTATGGAGGCAGGGGTGTGACAAAGTTGTAATCGAGGGTGAGATGAGGTATTTGATGTCAGATTTAATTTAGTTGTCTGGCAGAGCTAAAGGGACTGGAAGGGAGCTCACAAAAATGCAAGTGTGGGCTATTGTAGCATCCTCACTAGGTGTTAGCAGAAAGAGAGAAAAAGAGGTTTAATAAGTTCAGAAGACTTCTGTGAATCAAAAGATTTGTTTGAGCAGCAGAACTGAGAATTGGGCAAAAGTGATGTGGGGCATGAACCTATTACTTACCTGCAATATTCATCACTCGAGTCAGAGTCCTCCTCATCCCAGTCATTATGCTCTGAGGAGTTCCGCCTCCAAGACTCCTGTGCCACGCATAGAAAGTCAAAGTGAACTTCTGAAAGAAGCGTTTCTTTAGTTTTAACCCACCTGGCGACACCATATTTTTTATGATTCCCCCTTAGAATCTCCTGTATGAAACTACCATGCAATAATTGGAAGTGCATCCACAGGAGGGAGGAAGGTTTTGGACTGGGACGAGGAGGATTGTGACACATGGAAATATGTTAATCTGTTCTCCTCATCCCAGTCCTTACGCGCTGAGGATATGTCAAGATTAAAACAGATTGCACCGACAAATCATCATGACAGAAAACACATATTTCTTATAACCAACAATTACCGCATTGCTGATTTAATAATTTCAGCACCACAATTTTTACATGTAGATTTACTGATATCCATTACACAACACTTAACAAAAGTGTGCAGTGTAAACCAAGGAGCCGTCCTACAAATCTCTTGCAAATATACACCACAGGCTTCCGCCCAGGACGTTGAGTCTCGTCTTGTAGAGAGACCTTGAATATTCTCTGGGACAATCTTCTCTACTGATCTATATGCCTTGGTTTAAGCATGGCATACTCATTTGCTTATTGGGGGATAGATACCTTCTTAACCTTGTTGACTGCCTCATAAGAGATGAATTGAGAATTAGAAACCCAAAACTCTTTAATGTGCTCCAAATAGACCAACAATGCTCTTTTAACATCAAGAGATGAAGAAATTGTTGAATCTGAATCAAAACTGTCAACACAATCTTTTGTGAAAGTTGAAAACATGTTTATATTTTGGGTGTAAATTTGGGGTCTAGCTTTAAGACCACTATGTCAGCAACGATTCTCATATAAGGATATGATATTATAAGGACCCCCCACTCTCCCAAACTCCTAGCTGAAGTTATTGCACTAAAAAGGAAAACCTTAAACAATAGCAAACGTTTTTTTCTGCAAACCTCCCAAAACCCACTGGTTTTCTGAGCATGACACTTTTTAACAGCCTAAAGACCAAGGGATCCACATTCAGGATATCGCCAACTGATTTCCTGGATGCTGGTGCTATAACTTTAAAAAACGTGTGTTTCAAAACATTCATCTAACATCTGAATAAAGTCACAAGATGTAGGATTTAGATTCTTGGACAAAGACAGTTTTTCATAAGAGTTCCAGTGCTTTGTGTAAGAGGAAAGAACTGAATAATTTTTCGAGGCTGGACTGCTGTAAAACTGTCCTCTAAATTTCCATGCCAGGATACTTGGAAGTTTCAATTTGCCCTTTGAAAAAATTGGGTACTGGGGAGGAGGGGGTTCCAATAAAAAAAGAAAGCAATCCTCTATAGACAAACTGAACAACAGGGGAAACCAAGGCTGTCAAAGCCAAAATAGTACCAGATGTACCATAACCTTTTTCACACCTCACAAATCTTCTGCAGTTCTATATGCCCTTAAACAGGTGTTGAAGCTTCTTTTCTTGATAATCAACCAGGAACTGGATGTTTTTTATCTTTATACATACCATCTAAGTACTGTCTCTTACATCGAATGTTGCTACTGCAGAAGATATTTTGAAATCACTCTCTACCTTCCTAGACACCACATCTAGAAGAGTGGAGTCTTCTGAGGCCAAAATGTGATGTCGAAGCTATTGTGGACAATATACTGTTCACTTCAGTCATCTGTGGAAATTGCTCATCAAAGTGCTCACTTAGATACCTTTTATTCAATAATCTAGGACGGCTTGGTTTGTCAATGACCTTCTATTCCTTAGGAGTATTATTCTTCATTACATCATGCAGGGGCAAACCGTCCATATTCGACCCACTCTATTGATCATAAAAATCATCCTGCTTTGCATGCTTTTGTTTGAAACCCAAGCCTTTCCTTACATGCACCAGCAGGTTTTGCAGCTGGGACCTCTGAACATATTTGCTTCAGGGTAACATACAAATATTTATTTTTGCATGCGGCTCAATTAGGGCTAGATATACTGTCTTTTTAATTATAGTCTCCTAATCAGTTCTTTAAATTTAGAATATATTTTACTCCTCTACTTCTGGTGCAACATGGTGCAGCTCTTCTGAACTTTTTCTCCCCTCCATAGTCACTCAACCACACAGACAGCGTTATAGTAGCATTACCTCCATTTACATAGAGATTGCTTAGAGACCAAATAAATCTCATCCAGCAAGATCTGGCTTTCTAGAATGCCGGTGCAGCCTACCCCCCACTAGCGCACATACAGTGCACAGAAAGGGGCTCGAAACACAGACTCGAAACATCACCCATCCTGCCTAATCTTCCATGTCAGGGGCTCCTTTTAAGCGTGTGTCTTTGACCCAATGCCACACATTGGTTATCGTGCATCCTCAGGCCCTCGGTATTTCTGTTGAGGATCTGCCTAATGAAGAAGGGATTCCATTGGATGATGTAAGGCCTTGTTTAGGTCCTCCTAAAAGAAGCCAGAAGTAACAACAATGATTATGTTCTCGAATGTCTGGATACAATACTCAGCGAAAATGTCTTTGTATCCAATGGGGAGATATATCAACAAATCAAGGGGGTCAGTATGGGAGCAGCTTGTACTCCCAGCATTGCCTTCCTCTACATGGGCAACTTTGAATCCAAATACATATTCAACGAGGAGGTCCCGTTTTCTGTTCTCGTTTTCTTGACAACATCTTCTTTATTTAGAGAGGCAATGAGGAAACCCTTACTGAATTCATTCAATGGATCAATGCTTGTGATACTAATCTGATATTTACAGCTCATATCAGCAGTGTGAGAGTGGAATTCCTAGACACGTGGATAGAACACCACGATTCACGAATCCAAGTGTCCTCATACACAAAACCTATGGCAAGGAACACCCGCCTACATTACAGTAGTTTCCACCCAAGATGTCAAAAACAAGGAATACCCTTCAGTCAATTTCTCCACTGTGGAGGAATTGTAACACCAACAAGGATTACTTGACTCATGCAGAGACCGTCAAACTCAAACTGAGTGCAAGAGGTTACCCTGAAAAACTAATTAAAGACTTCCTCAAAAGAGCACGTTACTACAACAGAGACAGTATGTTTATTTCTAGGAATAAACACAAAGAAGAGAAATTGGTCTGTGTTACCAAACATTAGAACTTGGATGGTAAAATTAGATAAATTGTCAATACCCAATGTCATCTCTGAAACATCAACAGTGATAATAATAGGTTTGCAAGACCACTTTTTGCCTTCAGGAGAAACCACAACTTACGTAACCTGTTAGTCAGAACCAGAGGAACAGAAAAGAGCAAGTTCTGCCAAAAGTCCATCACAAGTGGGGACCCCATTCGTGGCAATCTCAAATGCAGCACATGTCAGGCCTGCACTACTGCGATTCTGGCTGACACCTTTAGAATCAACAATAGAACGATTACTTGAAGGATATTACTAATTGCCAATCATCCAATATCATCAACCTCATTGTGTGCCCCTGTGACTTCGGAGACGTTGGCGAAACAGGACGTGAATGTAGGACCAGAATAGGGGAACATAAATCCAACCTTCGTACAAACAAGTCCATAGCCCCTTTGGTTCAACATTGGAAGGATCTTAATCATGCTGACAAAGACTTGAGAACTCAGAACATTATATATGTGATCAAATGCCCCTGTGGGAAAGTATACGTAGGTCAAACGGAACGGAAATTAAAAGTGCGCATCACAGAGCACAAAAGTAACATTAGACTTTCAAATACTAAATCTACTGTGGCCAACCATTGGATGGAGGCACGTCATCAGATTTCACAATTGAGATGCACGATTCTTGAGGTGTTGAAACAGCGGGTAGACATGGATCCTCACAAACAAAGACTACAAGCTGGGTTTTTTGGGATTAAAAAACTGAATTCACTTCAACCAGTTGGAATGAACGACAGGATTGAATACACTTGCTTTCTTTAAAATCATATGATTATGTGAGACATTGGTAATAGGACGGTTCTCCTCTTGTGTGAATCGTTTTGAGAATAGTGGATTTAATTTAGCTACAGATGAATTATTATGCATTATATGTGCAGAGTGCTGATGATACACAACAGATACGGCTTTTTCAAATGTACAGGAAAATGTATTTTTTCATAAATTTTTTATGATTATTCATCACAATATATTTATTGATCTTATTTTTGCTTTACAATTCTTCTCGATATGTGTTATGCCATATGTTTACATTTGCATTATCCATTTTTGTTATAATTGTGTGATTCGAGACTCATTTCTACGCATAATACCGCTGTTCTAATAGTTGTTTTGAAGATACTTATACTCGCATCATGTGACCGATGTCACATGCAAAGGTTTCCGTTAGCCATTGGTTAAAACGCGACGCATAATACCGCTGCTCTAATAGTTGTCTGAAGCTGTTATACTCGTATCATGTGACCGATGTCACATGCAAAGGTTTTCGTTAGCCATTGGTTAAAATGTCAATGATGCCGTTCAATATGGCTCCCGAAACAGTCACGGAGACGCTTTGCTCCCGATCTTTCAGTAAGTTGCTCAGCAGGTTCTTCGAGCACATTAATGCGTTTGAATGTGTCCGATATGCTTTGCATATTCGAAAGGGTTTCTAGTGCTGTTTATATTCAACTTGTGAAATATGTCGATCATGCATTTAAGTAATTGTTGCGAGGTGAAAGTTTGTTTTTTACGTTACGAGATAACGATCAGTTTATTCAGGGCGGGACACCACACTAGGAGTGTCCCAACGTTTTAGGTTTAGTTGCACGCATTGGAGTTTTGGACATATCAATATGTTTGTATTGTGTTGTGTCAATTATTGTGTATCAACTCATCGATAATCATGTAGGTGACTAACCTGGTCCTGTGAGATTCTTTTACAGACCCCTGAGGAAGGGTCCATTGTTGTGGTGACCCGAAATGCATTGGGTTCTTTTGGAAGATTGGGAAATCAATCAAATGATAAGAAAAAACATTAAATGAATGTCATGAATACTTGAAGGATGAAAATAAAACGTTTAAATCTTCAAAAAATTGAGTAATAATTTGGATGACTATCAATTGAAAGTTATAGGAACATTCCGTTCCATGTGTTATTGAGTGCGTGTCTTGTGAGGAAACTCTTTCTCACTACATATCACTGTTGACTATAAGGCACGGATTGACGACGTGCTACAGACACAGCGCCAACCAGAACGTCATAAATTTTGGAATTAAATATTCAAATTAAGTGCACAGGGGTAGTACAGATTTAAAGACTTGAGGTGGGCCATTATAGAAAAGATAAACCCACTGGAGGGCAGGGACATGATTGCCATACGCAAAAAAAGAGGTATTTGGGGTCTTTACTCTCAATACTCACAAGAACGGTCTTAATAAACAGACCCCTTGGGAGAAGGCTATCTAGACTATCTGGCTTATCGTTTGTCAGTTCATGTCCTCTTTCTTGACCTATTTAGTTGGCTTTGGGCATTCAGACCATACTTGCAGCCCTCCCCTTCCTCCTCTGTTTGGGTGCTTACCTTATTCCTACCTCGGTTCTCCCATTCCATATGGTCCACATCCTGTCTTTCTCTGAGCCATGTTGCTGGTATCTTCCATGGTTTCCATGCCTGGGCCAGGCAGTTTACCCTGTGTTAGGCACTCTTACTTGGCAGCTCTTCTTCAGCCAGAGTCCTGACATTAATATTTGCCCTTAGTCCCGTGTTGTTAAGTGCTCCACCGGTTTTCCTCCTTTACACATTGGCCGTGTTTCACCTTTGGATCTGTGAGTGCTCTACTGTTGCTGATATGTATGCCTATATTTTTTTTAGTCTTTTTTACATTGATATTCACATTTGTTTTCGCGATTTGGTGTCTTAGAGGCCTACTTGTTCTTCCTTCCAACATGGCCGCCGTATTTACCTCGACCTCCGGCATGCTACTGTTCTACGGAACCTCTCCCTATCTTCGGGGTCAGGGGCTCCTTTTAAGTATGTGTCTTTGACCCAATGACACGCATTGGTTAGCATACGCCCTCAGGCCCTCATTATTTTTTGTTGTGGATCTGCCTAATGAAGCAGGGATTCCATCGGATGCGTTGAGGGGTCGTGGGAAGCACTGTTACTGCTGGGTTTCTATCGTTTATTACCCTGAGGTATATTAGTACCGTCTTTTAGAGTTCCCTGTGACGATGTCCTCCTCCCCTTGGCGCCATCTCTTTCTTCTCTCTGCGAGGTCACGCACTCCAACTCTACCACCTCGGTTGCCACGTATACGCCAGCTGGCTTTGTATATAGTGTGTGGGAGTGTTTCAGGGATACTTTGTTTTTTTATTCACTTGTTATACTCCTAGGTGATCCCCTGCCGACATTTATAAACTGGGGCTTTGTTACCATGCCCTGTTCTCCTGCACTCCCCCCCTATCTATCCGGTCCTCTGGAAAGTTTCCCTTCAATGATTTCCCCATATTTGTTTGACCGCCCTGGAACTGGACTATTGTTAGCTTGTTCCAGGATCTTTGATCCATCCCCTTTCACCACCGTCTACTGCGCACGACATCCTAATGGACCCCTAGGTATATAGCCTAGGTCTATCTTTTGACCTCCTTCAATTTATTTGTATCACGCTACAAATTCCCAGGCCTTGCTCACCTACACCGTTTTTTCACCTCACGACTCCAGGGTTCTGTGTTGACACTCTCCTGCCATCAGGTGTGGGCACTTCACTTCATGTCGTCAATTACCACGGGCATGCAATTGTCAGTAGTGGGTTATTAGGTTCCATCATCTGGTAAAGTGGCATGACTCGTGTTCTTTTTACTTACTTTTGTGAGGATGTATTCCCCTCTTTTCAACTTCCATTGTGCATGGTTTTTATTACTATGGGCATATTATTGAAGCTAGTGTACTTAGGATGTGTCTGTATCATTTTTTAGACTCTCGCGCATTTTCTTCACACAACTGGTGTTACTCCCCTATGAAATCTGGATACTTTCTGGAAAATAAAGTTCCCAAAAAAATGTGTATATACATTTTTTTTTTCATTCGAATATCGCATGTACTGATATTTTTATTGCTCTGTACCAGGATACAGTTGTTATATTACATTCTTTCTTTTTGATCATTTATGTCTTTGTTCTGGGTTTATATGAAGTTGATCAATCTTGTTACATGTGTTGTCCACGTGTCTGTATGAATGGGTTATTAGTTTGGTCACTATTTGAATTCATGATTTTGTGAGGTTTCATGAATGTTATTTTGATTTATGTGCTGGTCTGAGAGCTGTTCCTGTAGCAATACTAACTGTTTTGTACATCTATTTTATTGAATATTTATTATCTATGTATAAACCTTGCTAAGATTGTTGCATTATTTATTTGGACTATACATCATGATTGTGTATCTTCAATAAAATGAAAAATCATTTAGTACTTAGGTGGTTATTTCTACCCTTTTGTTCAGACACTGTGCTTGCTCGATAGTGAGGAGGCTAGTTCCTTCCCCTTTTTGCAAATCAAGACGTTGTCGCGTCATTGAATAAATAGGTTGCAAGCAGTGGGTTTGGCTGTTTGATTATTGATGTTTTCCCCTGTACCGTGCCTAGGTATTAGATCAGGGGACTCCTTCGATGTCATTGTTACAGTACTCATTTAAATCACCAGCCAAGCCAGATTAATTATAAAAAGTACAAGTAAGATATTAAAATAAAATAAAAAATACATGGTATTCACTGTAACTGTTGGAGACCGGAAACATGCACGAGGTTCTAAAGGGAGAAGAGACTAATATAGTGTTGTTATGGGGATTAAAGCTGAAGAAATACTTCTCTTGGAAGTTGACTTTCACTTACTTTGCATGGTTAAGGGCTTTCCTGGGAGGCGGGACTCCTCAGAGCATAGAGAATGGGGCAGGGAAGATGGATGACAAGTTAATGCATCTACAGGTAGTGCACCAATGCCGATGTTGGTAGGGAAAGGCCTTTCACGGAAACATCATATAGATCAGGGGGGCTCCTCCGCAGTGTGAAGAAAAGAAACATAACATGATAATAACTTTAAGCTATTATCATTTTATGCTTTGTGACGTGTCCTGCTGCTTTGCGGGCAGGTGAGTGGGCGGGGCTACTCTGCTCACAGAGCAGGGCAGGGAAAGAGTGGTTGGCCAACTCCTAAGTGCGCAATGACTGTTTGGTCAGTCCTCTCGGGCCGCTCAAACCAGTCATCCGTACTTCCCTTTTCTCCTTGCAGGCTAAATTACAGCCTGCATGGAGAACATGCCCACCCCTCCAGCCCCTGGCTGTGCACTGCATCATGGCGCTCAGACCAATCACACACTGCATTGTAGCATTGTGATTGGTTTAGGAGGGGGTGCCTGGCTGCCTGCTTCCTGCAGTCGTAGACTGGAGAGCAGGTGTAGCAACACAAGACCGGCCTCATGGTATGTTTATGTTTTTTTGTGATTTATTCCCCCCGTGCAACACCACCCGTAGGCCCCTCAAAGCCACCCGTTGTGACCCCCGTGCCCACTCCCCCACCCACGAGTCATGCTGGCCGCCGCTGATATAGATAATGGGTGGCCTGTCACCAGGAAGAAAACAATGATGCAAACAATGAATTTGAGAGAGTCTAATCCAGCATCACAGGCAGATAGAGTTGTCTAATTTACTTGTATTATCACTTTCCAATGTAATAAAGATCAGTGCAAGGAGGTAGCCAATAAATGTATTTTCTTATAAATATCTGGGTACAGGTATCTGCCAGGTTTCACCAGAATTTTTTATATAGACAAGAACACACACACACACACTGAAATGAAATTAAATGAAATGAGGGTTTTTATAGCGCACATATTTGCTGTGGCTTCTTAGCGCTAGCTGTTGTAAATCTATGCAAGGACCTTGAAATCGGCTATGGTTTGGGAGCGAATAGCCATGTTTTAAAAAATTTCCTGAACACCAGCCAGGGCTGGACTGGCCGTAGCGGGCACCGGACAATCCCCCGGTGCGCTGCACGGGTGGGTGGGGTCGGTTCTGGGCCCCTGGGGGCCGTTTTTGTTACAGGGCCGTTTTTGCAGCATAGCTGCAAAATCGACCCTGTAAGAAAATCGACTGAAAACCGACTATGGCCAAGAGCTCAGCAGCACCCCCAACTCCCATCCCCCCCCCCCATTCCCCTCCGGGGGTGGAAGAGGAGGGAGGCCAAGCACTTTGCCAGGGCCGGTTTTGGTTCCCAACCCGGCCCTGACACCAGCAGATTGGTTTGATTTCTAAGACTAATGGGCATTGTGTTCCATAGTTTCAGGGCCAGATGGAGAAAATGTATGCCACCCCAGTCTTTATCCTTGGAACCACAAGCAGAGAGGCTGATGCTGATCTAAGCTTTCGCTGTGGAATGTAGCACCTCTGTTTCGAAAGTCCTTGCAAATGTTGGTAATTTTACAAAATATTGTGTTTTCTCTCATTTTGTACTTCTGGGAATCCGCATTCCTCTCCCTTTTCACTGTCCCTTAGGCCCCTCTTGTGCACCCTGCATGTCACATAATGTATTTTAACATTATAGGCCAGCGTGATTGGTAAATCTGGAGCAAACCGTGGATTCTCTTGAGAGCACTCATCAGGGCATAGAATATGAAGCATTTAGGTACTGAGATTCAAACTTGACACAGGAACTGTGATACAAAAAATGCATTTGCACCCGGAGAGAGACAGAAAAAGGACCCGTCTGGGAACAGCATCCGGCTCTGGCAGATTGATGCTCGACTGGCTCTAGAAGCAGGGTGGGGTGTTGCTGCAAAACCAGCCCCCACTGACAAAAGCAACACACCCTCTTTCCCCCCCCCCACGGCCACAAAGCCGGCCCCCACCCGTACGTCCCATGGGGAAATGCCCAGTGCCCGCTACGGCCATTCCGGCCCTGGACACAAACGTCACAATGAGAAAGAAGGATTCACACAGACATTGAGGCAGTGGGATGAGCAGGATGAAGAGAAGATTATCACTTGGATGGGGAGCACTAACACTTGGATAAACAAACATTAACATTGGTAGTGGAAGACTTTAATCCTGATATCAGAATAGGGAGACACTAAGAGGGGGAGATACTGTCTGAAACTGATATAAGGAGGCCTGTATTTGCCTCATGTTCATTACTCCTTGCCACCATGGAAGCACGTACTCTACTATAAGAATGGACTTGCAAACCCTTTGGAATTTTGTTGGTGCTCCAAGGATTTTTGATGACTCGCCCCTTGACACTACCCTAAAAACTACAAAGGTGAAAACCCCACCATGCTGGCGGAGTTCTCACATTTGTAAGTGTGATTTACAATAGGAAAATCCACAAATTCTGATTCACTGAATTTAAATTTGGGATTTTCAAAGGCAAATTGAACTGTTTGAGCTCCTACGCAAAATGTTTTGTGGGACTTGGAGGCATTGCTTACCTACCCCATCATCTCCTCTCTAGCCTGCGTATTGAGTTTGCATAATGGCAGATGGACACTATTGTAGACAGTGTTAATATCATGGAGAATGTGTAGACACAGAGACTACTTTTCATAGAATCCTGCAACGCAACATTCCCAGCCAAAAAAGCATCTGAACTCCTCTTTTCCCATCTATTTTTTAAGTTAAAAAAGGAAGTTTGTTTAGGAAAACAAGCAATACAACACAATATATTATGAACGATGCAAAGAAAAACAGGAAAAGAAAAAGAAAAGGAGAACGTAAGAAATAAAAATATCATGCAAACATGTCTAGGCTGGAATGATAAAGCAATAACGACGGGGTGGGGGAGGGGGAGCGTTGTGAGGCTATACACCTATGTCGCCTCACTTCGTTTTCTATACTCTTGATCATCAGTCTGTCAGCGTCACACGCCGTAACCACCCGCACCAGAGAGCACACCAGCACTCACTGCACTTAACAACAACTAGATGTCACCGGCGCCTTTCGCGCCCTTCCCTGACTCAGCGCTCCCTCCTAAGAGCAGGCTCTTCCAGCAGCAAGGATAGTTTTACACACGAGTGGCTCTCGATGGCGTACTATGTAAAATTAATAGCAGAGCCAACAAAGAGTCGGACATGTTTGATTCATGCTGCTGTAGTAGCTGCTGTCTGCAGGGATTCTTTTTTGTAAACAAAACATTTAAGTTAATGAAAGTACACGCGCCGGGTGAAAAACACCAACATTAATTGAAAGTGGCATGATTAACCAGGCATCTGTCTCACAGCGAAGTGCTCAATGACCTGGCTATGTTGATTTATTACAATGAATGCAGATCAGCGCGTGCATCACTTAGTGGCGGGATTTACCGGTAAATTCACGCCGTTTTATAAGGGAAACAAGCTTTTTCGGTTTAAATGACATAATCTTTACCAGCCATGTTAAATAGCTAATGGCGTGGGGATCGCATCCAAGTGGTGTATTCTGGGGTGTTTGCCATACGACAGAGAGCCAAACAAGTGGACTGGCCGGACATGAATTTCAAAGGTAGTGGGATTACACACCCATTCCTCTCAATATCACATCAATGACGTGCTATTTGTCGTTGGTGATGCCCGAAGATTTTAGTGCCACATCACAATCACAATCAGTCCACTTACAGTCTCTAGATTCGTTCCGAAAATCCCTCATACGTTTTCTTTCAACTGTGTCTTCATTTTCTGGATGGTACACGTGAGTGAGGGAGTAGGGGCGTGTAAACCTGGCTCACATTAGGAATTACAGTCATGCTCTAGCTATTGCCTAATGGTTTCTTTTGAACTACAGTTCTAATGTGTGTCTGTACTGCCTACCCTAAGGCAGGCCGGCAAACGACTCAAGTTATGTTTTCGTCCATCAAACAATTGCAGTGTCAAAGTCTGAAGCTAGGGAGACAGAAAGTGTGGTCATTTATTTCCAAGATAGATATCGTACAAACCCATCCCTTTTCGAATCATGTCATAACACCTGACATTAAAGATAACATGTGTATTTGTAAAGCACATATTCAACCCTAACAGGGTATCTTGGCACTGAATAACAGCTGTTTATTGTTACCCAACGGTGCTCATTTTATGGACCTCAGATGGATGAAAGGCTGACTGGACTTGCTGGGATTTAAACTTTTGACCATGAGGTCAAACACCAGCTGCTCTTGCAGTGGATGCATTAGTCCACTGAGCCACCAGACCCAGCTGGGGATATTAGTTGAAGTATCTCAGAGGCTGCTCTGTTGTCCGAGGCACAAATCCTTGAGCTCAAACCTGAAAACCAGTTTAAGGTTGGCTTGCAATGCCTGTATGTATGTAGACTAATGTAACTGCAGCAAATCCAGCCCTGCGAAGTACCACACATCGGGCGTTATAATAACACATTTTAGGTGTGATGACCCCATCCCCGCCTTAAAATGCATTGTCACACTTTTGTAGCACCCCGACTACCCATGCGAGGACAACTGGACAAAGAGCTACATTCAAGCAGGAAACGCCACACGGCTTGAGTGCCCTCCGTGCTGCCTGCCTGCTGCCTGCTGTCTGCAGCCAGGGCTGGACTGGCCATAGCGGGCACCGGGCAATCCCCCGGTGCGCCGCACGGGTGGGGGCCGCTTTTAAGACCCTGGGGAGGTTTATGTTACAGGGCCGTTTTTGCAGCATAGCAAAATCGCCCTGTACCAAAATCGGCCGAAATCCGGCCCGGCAAAGAGCTCGGCGGCACCTCCATACCCCCTCCCCCCTCCCCCCGAGTGGGGAGGGGGGGCCGGCCGAGCCCTTTCCCAGGGCCGGTTGTGGTTCCCAGTCCGGCCCTGTCTGCAGCACACATTTTTAATAAAATATTTCAACTACAAATGTACCACAACGTCAGTCAACACAGAGGTGTTTACTTTTTGGTTCTGCGGGCCCAATACCATGTCGTCACATTCAGATCCGGTGTGGTGTTAACAAATACAACGAGGACCCGGCAGTGACTACGTTTAGTAGATATGGGGGTGGCGACTTGCCTGGTGTTTTCCGGCAAGAAGCCACCCATTATATGACCGTGATGGTGTCTGATTGGCGTTTGAGGCGGCATGTCTGGTTTTCCTTACGGCGCCTGTCTCAGCCAGAGTGGTGCACCATGTGATTCACACATAACTCTGTGCTGCTTAATGCTGCAGATGAGGACGCGCTCTGGCTCTCAGGCAAAATTCAGAGTCTGCTGGATGAAAATGAGTAAACACAACTGAACTCACTTTCTGCCCTCTTTGTTTGTTAGGGCTCAGACATACTTTTGTTTGGTGTAGGCGAATACTGCGCCACTCATGGAAAATAAATTCTCGAATTACGAGCAGGAAAATCAGTACCCGCCCCTCCTCCCCCTGCCTGTCCACCATTTGCACCTGTTTCATTTGCTCCTGGGCTACCACACGAAGCCATGACGTGCTGCTTCGCGTCACACTGATCTGACTTTGCATGTATTCCTATGGTTTTGCACTATCAGCCTTTTACGCCCACTTTCATGAACTATTGAGATTTCACTTTTATTGACTTTCAGCGCAAAACTCATTTTGAATGTGAAGAGTGATTATCGCCACAGCTTATTGTGCCAGCCTTCCCTCCCCCCACACACTTCCTATCGTGCATGTGCCAGCGCTAATAAAGTAAACCTGGCCCAGAGAGTAATGCATGAATCTTGGAAGTATCTCTTACAAGCACAGGAAAGTGTCACAGGACCCCGCACGGCAACATCACCTCCCCACTAACCAATGGTGCACTCGTTTCTGCGCACTGATTACATGGTCTCCACATCAGCACAGTTCTTTCCCAAAAACGGGTGCTGTTGCTGTCCATTTACACTCATAGGGGCATTGGGGCACTTCCCTTCTCCAGGACCAGATGCTATAAGTAGCTGCTCTTATTTCCTTCACCGGCTCAAGCTCTAGGTTGCTGTGTTGCCTTACACAGACACCCTGTTGCTCTCCGAATACACCTTTGCTGTACAAGGAAATGAACCTGAAAGCATCTATCAGTGAAAACAGAAAACAATTATTGTCCCTATGATAACTAGTTTTACAGGTTGCATAGCCAATTTCTGATATTTATGTTTCCCTCGTCTTCATTGCTTGTTCTTGCTCACAAGAAAGCATTATTCATAGTTGTGGAAATGTCACTCATTATTACACTGAAATTATTAAAATGTCACACATAGCAATCTGAAACCGTGGCAGCTATGCAAATCACCTTTTCTTGTAAGATCATCCCACATTTTTGACTTATTTTGGAATTTACATTTGCTGACATGAGGAGACTGCTATTCAGTGCATGTGCTCTGGCCCTAAAATGGCATTGGTAAAAATGGCTTCACCCAAATGGTCTATTCAACTTTCCTATAAGACAGTGGTAAATGACACAGAAAAGAGACAGATGACATGGGAGTTAAATGTAATTTGTTGGCTTCGGTCTCTATTTATACCACTAAGATATATCAAAAGCCATTCAAAGTTATTTTCCACTTACGTTTCAAAATCTGATTAAATGGTGGAATCAGAGTTTTGATAACTTTAGGAAGTGACTTTATAAAAATGCATCTGAGGGTGTTAACAACTTCTGGCTCAAAAAACAATAGTTTGCAATTAAACCCAGAGTAGCAGGATTAGCCACCTGGGAGAGGTGCAGGAAAGCTAGGACAACAAAGGGCAGTTGGAGACACTTCAACTATTTATTCTTGGGATTCTCCTGTCGAGCCTGGCTTAAGTCTCAGTGGGAGAGAAATCCAGCTTGGAGCCTACCAGGTAGAAGAGGTCATCTAAAAAAGCATTGGCTTGTGAGCTGAAGAAATGCCTGTCTGGTGGCAGAAGGCAATGCCGGCTCTAGGGCGATGTGACCGGTGCCACCGCACCGGGTGCTGGCTTCCTGGGGGCGTTCCTGGGTTTGCAAGTTTATTATGTTTTGAAAGCACCTGCCGCCGCGTTCCTGTCCTCTGGTAATTACCAGGCCTCACAAAAATGTCAAGTTAACTCCTGTGATTGATGTTCTCCCTGGGGAGAGATTGGAGTTTTGTATAGTTGATGTTTTGCGTTATGTTAAGGTAGTTCAGAGGGTTAATATGCCTGCTGCAAAGAACGTGTACCATGTAGATTACAGAGTGCATATGATGTAAATAGATCAGCAAGTTACTGCTTTTAAAAGCGACATCCTTTTGTTCTTTGCAATTGATAACTTAAAGTCCTAATATAGAACAGTGAGGTATTAACTTTCATCATAGAGCTGCATACACACTGCAAAGTATACATTAGAGCATAGATTAATGTTTTACAAAGGGTTAATTTGGGTAGAAATCGATTCTTATTATTAAAAAACTCCCAACTATGCTGGGTTTTTTTTCAACTCTTGAGTTTGTGCTTCTCAACACCAAGCACTCCTAAACTATACGGCCTACCAGTATGGGTGACATGTAACTCCTACACTTTTAGTCCTTTGGCTTATGTAACATTTCCTATAAGCTGATTTACACACCTATGCTTGATTGTCTCTGTGTAATGTGTGTGTGATGCAAAGTGCTCTGACACCCTTTACTGGTATGAGTGGCGCTATATAACTAATTCAATGCATCTGAGAGAGAGTGGGTATGGAGACTTGGTCACTGTTAAAGGGTGCTAGTGAGATCCGTGGGAGAGGTGGTCATTAGGTGGGCACCAACTAACATTGTCGCACTGGGCGCCACCAGCGCTAAAGCTGGCCCTGGCAGAAGGGTTCTGCCATTTTGAAATAAGAGCTCCTGTGTAATGTTACAGTTAGGCAAAGAGGAAGTGATAATAAAGTACTATGAAAGGAGATGGACATAAGGTGAAAAATTGGCCAGGATTGGATAGGGAATCTTTTTCAAGTACAGGATAAGACTGATATCTCAATGGCATTTCCCCCAGAACATTTATGGACAATGGGATACTACACCAAAAGAAAAAGGTCTTGCTGGAAAAAATAATACTCCTGTCTCTGGTTGCCATACAGGGACTGGAACTGCTTTCCAAGTGTCAAGTGCTTCAGTAAAACAAAAATAAGAACTCTTGACTCCAAGAGGGCCCAGCTGACCATAAAGGACTGGCTCCTGCAGGATGCAAGTTGGAGATCAGGCTAGAGACACATCTCATACCTAGAAACCTGCCCTCAATAACTGTGTGCTGTAGGAATTACCTTAAAGCAGTTGAAGAGAAGCGGGATTGGTAATTTGTTCCTCCTTTGGAAGACAGGTGCAAGATACTGAGTCTTGTCCAGGGAGGTCACACCAAAGGAGGGTAGGAAAACTAAGTTTGTCTTGCTAGGATCATTTTGTTTCCTATAAGCAAGTCTAGTAGTAAATGTATTTGACCTAGGTGAAACCCTATGGCTTCTAGCCTCACTACACTGGAGGATTGCAAGTCAAAAAGCGATTAAGTATGCAGGTAAATACTTAAACAGTGCCTTGGTGGCAAATCTATCCAACCCATTAGTGACCTCAGTGGCTATGAAATCCAGCTTTATACCGATCAGAGTTTTTGGCACCATAACCAACAGCTTTAGTTAAGCTAAACGGTGATGTGTCTGCGTTCAAGGAACCCTCACCAACAAAGCCTTGTACCTTTCCTTGGCAAAGGATTTTGACTTCAATTTCTGGGACTATGTCAGAATGTAAGAAATTTGACCAGGACAGACTGCTTAATGTATCTAAACTCCGCTCTATCACGTTCGGCTTGAAATCGCACCCAGGTTCTAGTCAACTGCAAACTGTAGTTCCAATGGCACTTTACTTTTTCTAGATCCTTTTTGTCTTAAAACATAAAAGAAAATCATATCTTGGACTCCCTTTGTTAAATTGTAATGCTCTTGTTGATTTTTTGCCAATAAATTGTAATCTAATGTTCTAGATTGGCTTGGGAATGTATTTTTTGTGTCCTTTACTTTAAAATAGTTTGTACTGCTTGAACTTGATACACAGTTCTCTGGGTCTCAGCCTGCGGCTTGAGCCATTGCTACCAGTAATAGAGCAGAAATTCTGTAAGAACTGTGCTTTGGCCTAAACAGATTGTTTCTAATATGTTACCTTCTCCAATTTTAATAACTATTTCTGACAGTAACAAAAAGACTTATGGCCTTAATATGAGTTTGGCAGTGCGGTAGCGGGACTGCCATGCTCCCACACCACCAAACCCATGTACGAATCGCCTGCCAGATCAGGAGTTTTCTACTGTCTGGCGGATGGTTCTTTGGAGTACCCAGGGGGGTGCCTATAAAATAGGCACTGCAACAGGAACGTCAATGGCAGAACCTGCATTGCATTCTGCATTCCATTCTCATAAGTGAGTTGATAAAAGTCAGTCTTGGATTTATTTGTGATATGACTTCTGAAGTAGGGGTTGCTGTTGGTGCTTAAGTCAAAGATCTTAATTCTATTAGGAGGGTCAAGTCGTTCAGGTTCACTAACAATTCATGCTTGGATCCTAGACTTAGTTGCTGGCAATGGTGAAGAGCATTAATTTGCTCTTTGTTAGATATAGCTTGGGACAGAACTTTGAAGTCTATTCTTAGGCAGGTCTTCCCTTAATAGATGCTGTTGTCTGAAGTTGGCATAGGTATAGATTTGTTTCATTAGCATATTGATGCATATTCATGTCTGGCAGTGGGGCTGCAGAGGTTCAAAGTCGAGCTATATAATTATTGGCCAGAGAATGGAATTGGTCGGTAGCACGAGCAGTGGTAAAAAAATCAACACACATGGCACCATGCAGTTCACAAGATTGAGTAGCCATTCCAGTTGATTTTGCTGCGTTTCAAGTAGAAAATATATTTGAGCAGCAGCAAATGTCTGTGAGATGCAGCCCTCTGACCACAACCGCTCGCATTAGAAAATCATGCTAGGGGACACCAAGACTCGCTCGCAATTCAGGAGCCTCTCAGGAAAATAAATCCACCTCACGGCGATTAGCAAAATTTGGGCAGAACTGCATTATATAAAAGTAACACAGTGTCGTTAATTCCACCGGTGAAATGAAACATTCCACCCACCACTAGAAAAAATGAAATCTCGGGAGCACAGGAATAACGCAAATTAACTGAATGTGACCAGCTGTTTACATTTCTAATATTTTTTTCCTATGAAATGCGTCTTCACACAAAAACGGGCACAAGTGCACATTTCACACAACTAAATTGTGCAAAATGTTAAAGATGGCATTTTGTGCAGTTACAGAAATTTTTCCCAGGCCTAAATTAAAAACCCAATCCATGAATGAGGTTCTCCACTAGAATTTGTCGATCAGTTTTGTTGAAATCCTCCAAGAGGTCAGGTGGGATAAGAAGGAAAAATTGGTTGATTTCTAGGCAAGGTTGTTTGGGTCCAGGCTGAGTATTTTAAATGTGGGAAGATATGCTATTACTGAGAACATCCAGGTACACACGTTCCTGTAGCAATGTGAATGCCACTCCGGTGTCAATTGTTAAGATGTGGGGCATGGTAGGAGGTGGAATTCAAAGACTTGAGCAATCCTTTTTTATTGATGTGTAAAGTAGATGTTGAATGATGTCTATTTGGGTGTACTGCATTGTAGAACTGATGTCTGGATATCATCAGGTAGGATATAGTTGGTGAGATATCTTATTAACTCAATCTTCTGTTTAAATACATCTTTGATGACAGCTGAGCACTCTACTTTTAAATAAGAGAATTTAGGAAAATTTGAGTGGTTTGGCAGTGACTGGTGGTTCCCTGCTATTTTTGGCAATGTTGCTAATATATGGTTGTAGTACTCAGACTTGGCCTTGATGATAAATTACATTCAGAGAACGCAGAGGTAATCTACAATGGCAAGATCATCAGGTTGGCCTGTGCCTCTCCATTTCATTTACTATCATCTGATTCTAGGTTTGTTGTGCTGTTCCTGAGTGTTTTTAGCATATTAAGTGCCCAATATTTAGTATTTTTGTTGCAGAGGTTTAGTGGTCTTTAAGTGTTTGCAGCATATTTTTGAGGTCATTTAGTACAGTCTCTGGACTGCAGTCAGGATCCAAGGAGGTGCCATCAGCTACCAGGTTTGATGAGGGATGTTCCATGGGGTATATTTGAGGGATCTGCACATGGTTCTTCCTGGCTTATGTTGTCTATTGTGGTTTGATGTAATGTATGTCAGATTGAAGACAATAGCAATGTAGCCATTTCAATTAGGCTACTTGGAGGGTCAGCTGGTGATATTGGTTAGAACTCACACTAAGGTTGTTTTTCTTGCTTGTAGATCCATCATGCAATGAGTGTGAGATGTAAGTCTGTTCTCTTCTAAAAGGTGAAACCTTGAATTAATACCTCAAAGATGTCTAAACCAAAACTGTTATGTTAAAATAATGTGACTGTTGTAAGACATATATAGAGAGAGAAGTTTATCAAAAAGTATAGTTTGTTGTGTGACTACTTCCACATTGTTTTAAAATAGCACCTTCTCCCTTCGTATCATCAAGACATTAACTTTAATTATCACTTTTTAAAAGATCAAAAATCTAATTTCAAACCCCTCTTTGTTGGCATCATCTACGTGTGCATTACAATAGATTCAGCCACTGCTTCATGAGGCCTTTTGAGTCCACATGTGGTTTTTGAACTGATCTTATCAGTATTGCAAGATGGAAGGACATGGGACTAAAATTCCCATGATTCCATCATGTCACGGACCTCTCCACATCATCGCCTATGCTCCGTGGGATGCCTTCAGAAACGTCTATAGAGACATAAACACTGTGCCTCCGATGCACAAAGCATGGCGAGCCGGGTGGAGAACGGGTCTTCTAAATAGTCAAACCAACAGAATGCTACTCTTGACAAAGTAAGTGTGCCAGCCCACACATTTTGAGGATCTCCCACTACTCAATTTATCAATTCCATATTCTAATGTCTGTTCCTTTTTCTTTGTACTTATAACAATATGGGATCTCCGTGGCATTCTTCTACTGATGACACAAGACTGTGTATGGTGTGTGAATACAGTGGCATGCTACCCCTCCTCCCATGTGGCTTTTTAGGCTTCCTCAGAAGGTAAGTTCCATAGTATGAGAAACTATAGGAGAAAGATCGCACTGACTTTGACAACACAACAGCATGGTATGCTGACTGCTTTTTAGGTAAGCAAACATCATGTGACACATGTAGTATTCACAGAATAATATTAGTGTGAACATTGCACATTTGCATGATTGCATGCGTAACAGTTGTATAAATGTATGGACACAGAGGGAGAGGGAATAATTGATCATCACCAATTGTGAAAGATCACAAACAAAACACAAGTCACTGCTCTTTGTAAGATACCTTGTTGCTGATAAACAGCCAGAGTCTATATATGTTTTCTTTACATTGGAATTAAGACCTATTACGGCTACGGAAAGAAGAGTAATATCTCACCTTTCATGCAAGATAGCGCTGCCTGCTTTTGAGTGAAGTGATTGTGTATCCAGGGGAGTGAGTGTGTAAGTTACATCCTGATGAAAGCCCAGGACGCAAGTGACCCTAGTTCAGGGATGAAACATGTTGACAAGTTGTTAGGGTTGGAAGACCATAATATTCTTCCCCTCTATTTAACCATACCCAAACAACTGTTAAAAAAGGGAAACCAAGGTTCGTTTGGGGTATTTTTGTCTTATTAAGTACGCTAATAGTGACCCTTGAGTACGCACCTGGACACCTAGGCTGCTCCTTGCTTGTGGCCTCCAGTTCCTGCTTGTTGCAGACTGATCAAGTGACACCACAGCTGCCTGGGGTATCCTGCTGGAGTTTTGCTGACTGGGTTTCCCCACTCACCGTTCTTCCCACCAACAGAAGGACCGCCCACCACAGGACCTACTTAATGCAGCCTAAAGCATGACTGCGCAGGGCACGTACGTGGTGGGAGCACCCCTGGTGTGCCAAAGGTGTGCCAAAGGCAAGCACGTCTGTGCCCAGTTGCACCTGGACTGTGTCCAACACCGTGACCTCTGACCCTCCCGCCCCTGAAGATACACCATTGCAGAGCTCCACACCCTCGACCCTGGATGCCACACCAAACACTGCCATCGCACTGACCAATGCTCCATGGTAGGACCTTTTACCTGCACCCACTGGCACTTCACGTGCCACTGCATACACACGAACCCACTGACCAGCTCTGCCCCAACAGACCACAGACCCCACCTGAACAAAAACACCAACTTGCATGTGCCCTTCTCAACACACATTCACTATGCAAGCATCCCACTGAATTATGGGACCTCATTGCCACTGTTGGATCCAACATAGTCTTCCTCACTGAGATGTGGCTCAGCCCCACATCCACCCCAGACATTGCCACAGCGGGTCCCGATGGATATAAAATCACTCACAAGAGCTGCACCACCAAGCTGGGAGGAGGAACAGCCATCATCCACAATATAATGTAACATCAACAGCACCACTACTCCCATGGAACATCTCAACTTTAAGCTCCAAACGGATGAAAAGACAACCATTAGAAGCACTCTCACATACCGACCCCAGGCCTGCTTTCCAGCTTCTGCAACACCATCGCAGACTTCATTGCCCCCCTTGCCCTCGAATCCAAAGACTACATTTTCCCTCGGTGACCTAATTTCAACCTTGATGGCCCAATTGCCAAAAATGCCCCACACCTCCTCGACAGTATGAGCAGCCTCAGATTGGTCCAGATCGTCTACGACCCTACACACACACCAGGGCACATGCTGGACCCAATTTTCACCTCCAGTAACCGTGTCAAATACAGCCATGTCATAAACCTCACATGGACTGATCACTTCATTGTCCACTTCAACATCTCCAGCCCCCGCACCGCCACCCCCAAGATGGCCAACAATATGGAGAAAAATCTCTGAGACCAGCTGGGCAAACACCCTCAACACCTCCAACCCTGCTACCGCTACCAACTTTGAACAGAGAGTGAAAAACTTCAGTGCCTGCATCACCAACTGAACAGACAGCATCTTCCCCTTCAGGCGCAACATCAAGAGAATATCCTCTAAAAAGGCCAGTTGGGACATCGGAGAACTCAGAACAGAGAAACAAGACAGCAAACAGTTGGAGAGTAGATGGTGCACCAGCAAGGACATCTCCAACAGGGCAGCCTTCAAGACCTACCTCTACCAGCGCCTGCTGAGGGCAACAAAGGAGACAGCCATTGCTGCATGCATTGACAGTGTCAACAAGACCAAGGAACTTTTCAGCATTGGTAAGGAATTCTCCAACCAGGCTGCCAGTGAAAACAACATCACACTGCTGGAAATGGCCCTTTTTGCAGGGTTATCCCCAAACATTTGCTTCTTCCTCCTTTATTTTTCCTGACCCGTGGTTGTTGGCAATAGGACTCTGGGTACTTTACCACTGCTGATCAGTGCTAAAGTTGTTATGCTCTCTGTGTAAATTGTTATTGTGATTGGTTATCCATGATTGGCATATTTGTTTTACCAGGAAGTCCCTAGTAAAGTGCACTGAGTATGCCAGGGCTGGTGATTCAAATGCTACTAGTGGGCCTGCAGCACTGATTGTGCCACCTACATGAGTAGCCCTAAAATGGTGTCTCAGGCCTGCCACTGCAATGCCTGTGGGCAGTTGCTAACTGCCATGCTGATCTGGCCAGTGCCCACACTGACCAGGCCTAACCCTTCTCTTTCTGTACACATTGGACACCCCTATGGAAGGCCCTAGGTACCCCCCTGGGCAGGGTGCAGTGTATATGAAAGGTAGAACATGTACTTTTGTGTGGGACATGCTCTGGTAGTGAATTACAGCCATTTAAATTTTTCACTATTGAGAGGGCTATCTTGCCCACAGGCAATAATGGGAATGCTGAGTATAATGTTTACCTGCATACCTTCCCATAGGAGCAAGATAGAAAATTAAAGTCTGGTATCCCTGAACTCAGAATTTAATAACACATCTTCTAGGAAGGATGGTTTTAAAATCCTGTGTTTGAAAACAGCACTTTTAGAAAGTGGCTGTTTTCTTGTCTGACCTTTCTGTGTGCCTTGGCCTGTTTGTGATTTGACTGTCTGGTTTGTGAGTGACAGGGGCTGGGGAGCCCCCAGGAGGCTGGATGAGTCAGCCCTAGGCTGAATAGCTGCATCTGCATCTTGAGTGGTGGGAGGGGATAGCACCTGCGCCTGAATAGGGCTGTGCCTGCCTTCCACAATGCTGGCTCCACCTCCTGCTTGGCGGCTGATGACCCTGCCCCTCTCTCTGAAAGGAGAGGAGAAGACAGAAAAACAAAGTGCTCAGGAACTGACCTGAACTGGTTCTGAACAAGGCAAGGCCTCTTTGCCTCTAGAGAACAAAGGAAAGACTGGTATTAAAAGGGCTACCCAGACTACAGAAAATTATATCATCCTGGAATCAAGAAGGAACCTCTGCCAAGGAGAAAGCAGGAAGACTGAAGAGGAAGGTGTGTCCTGCTGTGTACTTGTGGGCTGACCTGCAGTTGCTTTGCTGCCAAGGAGAGGGGAAGGACTTTGCTGTTGCTGTGTCCCCTTGCTTGAAGAGATCTCCAAGGGCCTGAGAAGAGCTGGCTCCCTGTTAAGAAGTCCCAGGAACAAAAGGACTTCACCCCCAGCTTTCCCCTGAACTCTTCTGCATGTGTTCTGCCCTTCCTAGAGTGCTTGGTCCAGTTGTGGTGCCTCTGGAAGTTCTGCCTTCTGTTTGGGAAGCTGGACAAGGAGAAACTAAGACAATCTGCAAATGTTCACGCATCGCTTGCTTGCGGAGCGCATCCCCGACAGTGCAAGGAAATTCACGCCGCCGCGAAGATCGAGATCGTCGCAGCGCCTGTTCCCCCTGCAAGAGCCGACGCATCCTTCGGCCTGGTGCAGGAAGATCACTGTCGCTGCGAACATCGTCACAGAGCCTGTCGTCGCTGGGTGAGATCGCCGCACCACTTGCTTGCGGACCGCATAACGTCGCTGTGAACATCGTCGCAGAGCCATCGCATCAAGGGGCCACGAGAGGAGAAGATCGATGCTGCGTTGCGCATCGCTGCCACACCTGAGATCGTCGCCGTCCCGAAGATCGCTGCATCGTGCCTTTGCGAGACGCTTCCTACCGAACCTGTGCACCGGAATCCATACAAGGTATCGCCTCCCTCCCCATACAGACCGGATTCGTTGCAACACGCCCGCTGCGTCCAGCGGGCCTGTCGCATTGCCTCCCCAGGGTCTCAGGAGTGACGCATTGCTTGTTTTTCAACACTGCAGCTTCCATTTGGAACTTTTTTCGCATCTAAAGGTACTTTTGGCTAAACATGACGCAACTGTGGATTATTTTGATGGAAACCCTAGAACTCTTGAACTGTGTATGTTGGATTTTTGTCGTTTTGGTCTTGTGTAGTTTAGATAAAGATACTTTATTTTTCTAAACTGGTGTGTAGTCCATTTGTGGTGTTTTCACTGTGTTACTGTGAGTGTTGGTACAAATACTTTACACATTGCCTTTGATAAGCCTGTCTGCTCATACCAAGCTACCAAGGGGTGAGCAGGGATTATCTAAGAGTGTATCCCCCTTACCCTGGCTAGAAGCAAGGGTCCCTATTTGGACATTGGTACCTACTTCTGCCAACTAGAGACCCCAGATCTAACTCACACCCTCACAGGAGCTGTGCGATGACCTCGCCCACTTCTTCCATGATAAGATCGCAACCATATACAGAAACCCACAGCTAAAGAACTCTTCGACAGACACACAACCACCATAACTGACATGAACCACACACTAACCCCTTGGAACATCCTCTTCACCCAGGACACCACCTCCACCATGAAATCCATCCACTCAGGAGCTCACACAGTTTCATGCGCAAACCACATCTTCAACCTCAGAAACCAAAGATCGGCCAGTAATTCACCACCCTATTCAACACCTCTATCCAGATGCTTGGAAACACATCAAAGTCAGATCACTACTCAAAAAACCCTCAGTCGACCCCGGGGAGCTCACAAAATACCGGCAATCTCCCTGCTCTCTCTAGCATTGAGGGTATTGGAAAAGATCATCAACAATCAATTCATGATATTCCTGGAGTAGAGCCAGCTACTCAACAGCTCCCAATCTGACTTCCACAGCAATCAGGGCACTAAAAACGCTCTGATTGCAGCCACCAATGACATTCTCAACTGAGGCAAAACAGCAGCTTTGATCCTCCCCGACCTCTCGGCAGCCTTCGACACTGTATCCCACCACACATTGATCGGAAGACTCCATCTCATGGGCATCCAAGGGGACACGCTCAGATAGATCACCTCCTTCCTCACCAGAAGAATCCAGAGGATCCTCCTCCCAACTTTCTCTTCTGAACCCAAGGAGATCACCTGCGGTGTCCGCCAGGGTTCATCACTCAGCCCCATGCTCTTTAATGCGTATATGACCCCACTGGCCAACATCCTAAGATCCTGTCTCAACATAATTGCCAAAGCAAAGTACTAGGGGAGATACTGACTATCTAACAACGAATCCAAATTACTGGATTCATGGACCTAGCTCAGGTAGTGGCAACTGGCCTATATAGTCAGTGGTGCCTGCCAAGAAAGAAAAATGTCTTTCTAGTGTCCCCTCACTCACCGGGGTTTCCCCACGGTGACATGCTTCATCATTGGGGCCCTCCCAGTTCTCTACGAAAAGGGGCGTGCTGCGACTCGCGAACTACGCAGGAGCACTTTTCATGTGAAAAGACTATGTGTGGTGCAAGGTGTAGGAGTGGGTGTGGATCATTAAAAATACCGTGATTAGTGGGCCTCAATAACTTTATTCTGCTCCTAGTCAGGTATATTAAAAATGGGGTGAGATCACTAGTAACCAACTTGTAATGGAGATTGGTTTAGTGAATGGTCAACATGTTTCATGCTACCCCTAGCATTTCCTCAGGACCATGTAGGGACCAGCCCTACATATGCCACTCCTGGGTCTATTAATTAGCCAGTGATACTAAACAATACAAAATATAAGGCATGCGTTCATACTAGAATACATACGTTTTTTTGGAATTTTTCCAAAAACTGTGAATAAAAAACACAACATTAATAGCGTTTTATAGCTCCCTTCAGAGGGGGATCACATTGTGTCTTCTCATGACGCACGCCTCTTGTGCTATGGTGAAAAATGTACACCATAATGGTGCGTGCAGGCTCTCATAATGTGGAATACACTATGGTATTTACAATAAAGGTGGTTTGTGAATTCACACAAAAAAACAAGACAGGACTTAATGTGACCAGGACGATAGACACACATAACACATAAGTATAGATACAGTCTTAGCCAGGAAATAACTGTTTGAAGATATTTACATGGTGATGTGCTCAATCGCACTTCATGGTCTCTCTAATCTCTCTGAATCTGACACTGGTCTGAAAAAGAAATCATCTTTTGTACCACCCCCCGGTAGTTTACCAGTAGAAGTTTTGGCATTTGAAAAAGCCATTATGAAAGAAGTGCAAGAACTTGATCCTCGTGCAACAAAGGTGTTCCAAAATACCAGTAACTTGGAATTCCAAGCAATACAGGAACTATCCAAGAACAGTCAATTAACAATAAAACCTGCAGACAAGGGTGGAGCGATTGTTCTACAGGATACTTCAGATTACAGGCAAGAATGCCTACGACTCCTATCGGACACTAGGAACTATACTATCATAAAGGATGATCCAACTGAATGCTTGAGAATATCCATTGCCTATCTCATTGAAGAATCATTGGCGAACGATTGGGTGAGCAAAAAAGAAACAGATTTCCTGGAAAATAAGAAACCGGTCATACCGTATTTCTACACAATCCCTAAAATACATAAACAATTGGAAAAACCACCGGGGAGACCCATAGTTTCAGGTATAGGCTCCATCCTTGAACCCCTCTCCAAATATGCTGACGCCTATCTGAGACCATTGGTACAAAAAACCAATACCTACCTAAGAGACACCAAGGATGTTCTATGTCTACTTAAAGAACTCAGCTTTGACCCTACCTCGAGCATCCTCATTAGTCTCGATGTAGAAAGTTTATACACGAGTTTGCCACACAAGGATACACTGGAAATATTGGAAGAGGTGCTCTTTGATTCAGAATGGACTTTCAAAACTCCGAGACATGTGGTCTTAGAGTGTTGCCGCCTGGCACTGACGGAAAATTTCTTCAGGTTTGAGGAAACCTTATACAATCAGAGACACGGGACAAGCATGGGAAGCACATTAGCGCCAAGCATATCGGGTCTTTATGTACATCATCTTGAGAAAACCAAAATCCTGAATGACAGCAACCCTTACAGACACCACATTAACATGTGGAAACGTTACATTGATGACGTTCTGGTCATATGGAATGGAAATGAAAATGAGGCAACTCAGTTTTTTGTGTGGCTTAACCAACAAGATAGTTTTTTGAAATTCACCAACACCATGAGTAGGTCTAATTTGATCTTTCTGGATCTTAACATTCTGGCAAGCGATGGTAAATTAATAACAACCACGCATTTCAAACCCACAGCGAGAAACTGTTTACTAACCTATGAAAGCTTTCACCCGAGACATTTAAAACAGAACCTGCCCTTTGGACAATTCTTAAGGCTCAGGAGAAACTGTTCTGAAAAGAATGACTACCTCAAACAAGCAGAGGATCTGAGTATCAAACTAAAGGAAAGAAATTACCCAACTCAGCTTATCAAGAAAGCGATGAAGAGGGCGGGTAACAATCATAGGGACGCCCTTTTGGAACCAAGAGAAAGAACTGTGGCAGATGTCAGAAGACCAATCTGCATTACCACGTTTAGCAAGGTGTCTGACCAGATCACGAAAATTGTGAAAAAACATTGGTCAATTGTCAACAGTGGCAACCTGACTATACCTGTACCAATGTTCAGCCACCGACGGGGCAAAAACCTGAAAGACCATCTCGTCCACACTCGTCCACAACTATTGACGCCAACAAACAGACTACAACCACTACCCACGGGACACTACCCTTGCAACAACTGCAGTGTGTGTCATTTGACATCGACCACAAAGAGCATCACTCTCAACGACAATACCACATGGCACCTAAAACAAATGTCCAACTGTAACACTAGCGGTTTAGTGTACTTAATAACTTGTGTTTGTAACCTACACTATGTGGGGATGACAACAAGAAAGGTCAGTACACGTATTGTTGAGCACAGGAGTAACATCCGGTGCAAACGGGCCACCACACGGATGACCAGTCATTTCCTGGAGAAAAATCACACACCCAATGATATGACCTGGGTGGTACTGGAGACTGTTAAAAACAGGGACAATCTAGAAAGAATCCTACATGAACATGAACAAAGATGGGTGTTCAGATTACGTACAGATACCAAAGGACTGAACGATGATATACCGTGGGGTGCGTTCACAACCTGAACTGATCACTTCTGTGAGTAAACCCCGACCGATATCCACTCCAAATCACAGAAAGGGTGACCAATAAAATATGCATTACTGTAAGTATGATTGCAGGAACCTCTCCATTCAATTGAGTCATTAAAAGTATGGTTAACCCCTTAGGTGTTATGCCAACAAGTTCCGTTACCAAAGATTATCCATCAAACACGATGGGACCACTATGATATCCCATATATTGCAGGCTCATTTTTAATCATACAGGCCCCCCCCCTTTTTTTCTGTTTTCTCCAATAATCAATACCATACTGAACAGGTCCAGCTGTGACTGAACTCCCTAAATTTATTCACTACCAACTATCAACAATGGGTACAAACTGTCTATCATAATGTCAGAATGAGGACATGCTCACTCATTGACTAGCTGCATTACCGCTAAAAATAATAATAAAAATAAAAATAATGGCACTTCTGACCCACATAATAAGCTCCCATCTGTTTGTGGTCTGATCGTACTGAGAAACCATTAATGTCCAAACTACAGTACGAATATTCTGCTAAACATTTTATTGCTTATGGAGCATTCAACATTAATCCTGCAACATGGGATACGTTTTTTAATTAATTACGAACATACATCAAGACCGCCTAATAGCAGTCTCGAACTCTGCTCTCTAGAGCTCCTGAAGTGGTGCCGACTCCTAAGATGGCCGCCACTACCGCGCGGTCTAGCAGCTCGATGTGCAAACCCGGAAGCTCACCTCTGATTTAATAACGCGAACGCCGGGCACCGAGCAAGATGCGGTCCTGAGGGGAGCAGCTAGTAGTTATTCCCCCGTGTTTTCACGATGAAGGAAGTAAGTGGAAGTGCCTGATAGAACCAAACCAGTATTAACATGTTGGTTTGTTTTAGGCTTAAAGTAGGACTGTGATTAACTTACCGATACATGTCTCTTTCCATATCGATTGTTTAGCATTGAATCCATTGGTGAAAACGACCCCTTAGAGAGACCATGAAGTGCGATTGAGCACATCACCATGTAAATATCTTCAAACAGTTATTTCCTGGCTAAGACTGTATCTATACTTATGTGTTATGTGTGTCTATCGTCCTGGTCACATTAAGTCCTGTCTTGTTTTTTTGTGTGAATTCACAAACCACCTTTATTGTAAATACCATAGTGTATTCCACATTATGAGAGCCTGCACGCACCATTATGGTGTACATTTTTCACCATAGCACAAGAGGCGTGCATCATGAGAAGACACGATGTGATCCCCCTCTGAAGGGAGCTATAAAACGCTATTAATGTTGTGTTTTTTATTCACAGTTTTTGGAAAAATCCCCAAAAAACGTATGTATTCTAGTATGAACGCATGCCTTATATTTTGTATTGTTTAGTATCACTGTCTAATTAATAGACCCAGGAGTGGCATATGTAGGGCTGGTCCCTACATGGTCCTGAGGAAATGCTAGGGGTAGCATGAAACATGTTGACCATTCACTAAACCAATCTCCATTACAAGTTGGTTACTAGTGATCTCACCCCATTTTTAATATACCTGACTAGGAGCAGAATAAAGTTATTGAGGCCCACTAATCACGGTATTTTTAATCATCCACACCCACTCCTACACCTTGCACCACACATAGTCTTTTCACATGAAAAGTGCTCCTGCGTAGCTCGCGAGTCGCAGCACGCCCCTTTTCGTAGAGAACTGGGAGGGCTCCAATGATGAACCATGTCACCGTGGGGAAACCCCGGTGAGTGAGGGGACACTAGAAAGAAATTTTTCTTTCTTGGCAGGCACCACTGACTATATAGGCCAGTTGCCACTACCTGAGCTAGGTCCATGAATCCAGTAATTTGGATTCTTTGTTAGATAGTCAACATAATTGCCTACACAGACATCACACAACTGATCCTTTCACTCACCAACCACCCCACTTCCACAGATACATGACGACCGCCGACTGGATGAAGAACAACTGCCTGCAGCTAAACACAGACAAGACGGAAGTACTGATCTTTTGCAGCAACACATGGAATGACTCCTGGTGGCCCTGAGACCTAGGACCCGCACCCACTACCTCGAACCACGACAGAAACCACAGAATCATCATTGGCAACATGCTCACCATGAAATCACAGATCACCATTTTCTCCTCTGCCTGCTTCCTCACTCTGCGCATGCTACGTAACATCTTCAAGTGGATACCCCTACACACGAGACACACCATGATACAAGCCCTCACCACCAGCCAACTGGACTATGGCAATGCCCTCTATGCAGGAATCACATTCTACTGAGACTTCAGACTGTACAGAACGCTGCAGCCAGACTCATCTTCAGCTTTCCCAAATGATCCCACATCACACCTCACCTCAGGAAACTCCACTGGCTCCCAGTACAGAAGAGATCCCAATTCAAGCTGCTGACCCAAGCACACAAGGCTCTACACAACCAAGGACCCACCTACATTAACCAGTGCCTGAACTTCCACAAATCATAGAGAAGACTTTGTTCTACATCCCTTTCACTTGCCCATGCTCCCTACATATACAGAAGCAGAAGTGGAGGATGCTCCACATCGCAGCGAAGACCTGGAACAGCCTTCCCACTCACCTCCGGACCAACACCTCACTTCCGGAATTCCGAATGGCAGTCAAGACCTGGCTGTTCGAATAAGCCTCCGGGGCCTACAAGCGCATAGGTACCCTATCGGGTGATTATCTGCACTTTATAAATCCGGATTGATTGATTGATTCTAAGTGCTCCCTGGAACATGGTCGAACCTGTCCTGGATTTTAGGGATCAGTATGAGACTCGATGATGATGCATGCCACTACTAGAGTGGGTGAGGGTATAACAAAAGACAATTTGTTCAATTTGTTGAGGCAGTAGCCCTACTGCATGCAGCACAGGAATCGCCACGGTAGTACTAGAAATTACTAATAACTGAGAACATGTTGCAAAGTCAGCACAAGTAAGTGGTGCGTGAGCACGGCTAAATGCATGTGGGAAAAGAAGCAACCTGGATGATCACGAGATGCCTGGCACCGCAGTTTGTATTTCCTGAGGTCATGAACAAAACTTGACGGATCGGATCATTGTTTCCTGTCAGATACAGTAATATTCCCATTTCACTGATCACTGAATGGCGAAGGAAAGCAGTGAATAATATTAAAATGTAAAACAGCTGAGCTGCACTTGATAATTTACTGTGCAGGTTCATTGCTATATTTAGGCATTCTCAATCATGTCCACAATGAAGCTGCTTTACATTAGAGTGAACCTGTCATGTACTGGGGAAGACTAAAAGGAAATGCAGTGCTGGCTATGAAGGCTTGAAAATGAGATTTCAAAACTGTTTGCACTATTTAAGGCCTGCAGGGATTTGCATTTTTCGGAGATTGTGTCTGCCTGCTCACGTTCACAATGATGTATGTGATGAGCACGTACATTTTCATGCGGGGCAGATAACGATTTCCTGCTAACAAATTATGGGTAACTTGAGCACACTGGACTGCAAAAGGTGGCCAAGCACTTTGTCTTTGTGGTACACCAATGGATCTAATTTTAGCTGACCCTAAAATGACAAAAGCTTCTGTATGGCTATGTTTTATAAAAAGTCATAAGCTCTTGGTTTTCTAGCATGTGCAGTTATACTTATATATAAAATATATCTGATTTTCTTGTTTAAGGTCTGAAGGTTAGATGATATGCATAGTTTTAAGAAAACTATATGTGAGGTTTGTTCAGCTGAATGCCTGAGCTGTGGAACATGAGCCTAAAAGGTGACATGCTGCTGTTGCCTTTGTGGTATCTGCCGATAAAAAAACGTATAACATGCTGTTGTCTATCTGGTGATTTTTAGATTGCACATATGATTTCTGAATATAAAAATATATGTAGGAACTAAAGCGTGGATTACCAGGTTTGTAATTACATAGGACCAGATTTAAAGTTTTGCGGAGGATAGCCTGTGCACCTCGTTATAAGCGCCATTGGATATAATGCACTTGTAATAAGGCAGACCAGGCGAGCCGTCATGTTTGTGACATAATTACCCGTCCACCAAACGGGACTCTAAATAAGGTCCATAGGCATGGGCCAGACATGTACTAATGGTTCAAACTTTTAAATGAATTAACTTGAAATGCATGAATGTTCCTCATTGTTCCAAGGGTCAGAATAGCTCGGAGATGGTTGTGCATCACCAGACACCTGGTGCTGTTCTGTATTGTGTTAAAAAAAATATAAATATTGCCATTTCATATTCACATACTACAGTGGGTATCACACGCTAGGAGCAGGTGTCCTTTCCTGGCTTTCTGTGTATGCCCGTTGCCTTCTCCCTCTAAGCAGTGGCGACTAGTAATCTTTGAAAGTGGGAAAGTGTAAATATCGACCCTGAACAGCACTGAAATTGTGAGGAAGGCAAATCAAACTTCCAGAATGTTTGGACCTTTGAAAACACGGGGGCAAATCATTTACTGCTCAAGTTTCTGCTATATTTACTTACAAGCTATAGTTTCTCAAGGGTTATTCATGAAACATTCCAGTACTTTCATGGTGTGCCAAGAATGCCAGATCATTCTCAGGGGCAATGGAGCTTCACTCAGCCCAAGAAAATGTTACACAAATTATGGCAAATTGATGTATTGTTTAGCTCAATTTCCCTACAAAATCTGCGGTAAGTAAAAGACAATAAGTGATATAATCAGTCCAGAAAATCCAATTTTACTCACCCTATTGGTTATTCATGCCATTGTCCATTGCTTCTACATTTCACTACCTTCATTTTTTTCATATTACTCCTCTCAAATATATTTCAGTCAGATGAATGAGTTCAACTCTTCTTGAGAAGGCAAGCGCATGAAAAAGTACACAGAGTCTAAGGCTGTAGACATCAAACCTAGACATATTTTTCAGGTTCATACAGCAGTGCTATGTCTAAGGCTATGGAAACATTCCAGGTGTGCACTGTAAATAGGATACAGTAATCATAAAAGCTAATGGTTCATGCAGAAATTGAATCATCTTTTTCATTATTTAATTTGTTATTTATTGCGAGTTTTTCATTTTAGAAAAATAAATTCTTAAAGACAAAAAAAACATTTCCACATTTCACCACGAAATGCAACAATTAAGCCATCATCAGTTTTATGCCAATGGTGGGCATCATCATGCCATGGATGTTCACAATATGGCAATAATTAACACCTCTAGGCTTGCTCAAAATATTAAGCAAAATGTGGACATCATCATTCCATGGAGGCCCATAACATCCAAAGGAATATAAACATTATACAGGGGCCATTTGTGTTTTAGGGATCACCCAACTGTGGTGTACCTTAAACGGCAGGCTTTCACCAATTTTCTTCAACTTATTAATATTATTGTTAAAGTCCTGATCATTGTTTACTACTGTTACGTTTATGATTCCTGAGAAATCATTAACTCTTGTCTGCATGTTGGGAAAAGAGGCAGTTATCTAGTGCCCATTTACTTGAAATCTATACACAGATGAGCACAAACACTCTAAACCTATATGCCAGTATAAAGGAAATGCAAGTAATGCTTTTGAACTTTCCTAAACAGAGTGATTGTAGCAGTAGTAATCTTTCGCCTCAACTTTTCAAAAAGTGCCTACTTACGAATTGGCAATTTGCTGTTTCATAAGCTGCAGAGACAACAAACTGATGCAGTCCATTTGATCTGCGGTCTCAAATGGAAGGAGCATGTGTTTGTTGCTAGGAAAAACTTGCATTCGCTCAGAGAGAGAGCATATTCAATTCCGGACATCTGTCTGGTTCAAAATGCTCTGTGGTGTAGAGGAGAAGTTTTTCTAAGGCATCTATTCAAAGCCTCAGATTTGCACTCCCAAAACCAATGCAAGCTTCATATTTCAAGCTTAAGGAGAGCCAGTTCGGATGGTAATGACTTTCCAGTCCTTTTAGAGAACCTAAGTAATGTTTTCCCTCAGTTCTCAGAAATCACAAAAGACTTTCTGTGGTATGAATGTATTTTAAAACACACAATCCATCAAGTTTATACTGGTCTACCAATTTTCTTCATCAATTGCTGGTTAATTGGCTACTTATCACATTTCAGCACCAATTGACCGTTTTGGTGCTAAAAGTTGTGATTTACAGAACATTCTAACATAACATGCCATAGATTACCCCAAATGGGGCAAGAAGTGTGACCATTGTTTCACCATTAATTAAAGGGTTGGCTCAATCAAGTCATGGATGCTGATATACGTAAAAAATTACCAGCATTGTGCCATGGCTTGAATTATGCCAGTGGTGGGTGTGATCAGTCTTTAGATGTCTATAATCGGGCAAGAATTACCATCATTATACCGGTGCCAGCACTATGAGAGAAGCAGACATCATGATGGATGCCCAAAATGTGGCACAAATTAACATACTATGCCGGCCTAGAATTAAAGAAGCAGTGAGCACCACCATGTCATGGATGCTATGAATTACTACCATTATTCCAAGTCAGCATTATACCAATAGTAGTTATTGTCATCATGAACTCCCATAATATTCCAAAAATATCCACCATTATGCCAGAACCAACATTATGCTTAGGGTTGACACATGAAACCATTATCCTCACATGCCCCCACAAATACACACATGTTCAGGTCTGCATGCACACTTGCACACCTGAATTCATACACATGCACACCTGAACTCATATTTTACCTTATTACTGTGTGTTGGCTTTCATTACTCTAAATCAGATTAAACCACCAAGGAGTGGCTGGCAAAACTGGTTTGCATCTGTCCACAGAAAGCCCCTTTCTGCACCTCATAATCTTTTGTTTGGACACTTTTGTATTCTTGTTGCTGAGCTCTCACCCAGACAAGATGGGTTGCTTCACCGTTGGGACCTACTAACCCAGAATGGCGATTGGTGAGAAAGGAGCCCTTGCTGAAACTCTTCTCCTCAAACCTCCAATCTTCTAAACAAAATACACCACTGATCAAACCCTTACAGGTAGTGTTCATAAAGGTTACATGCCACTCACCATCAAGAGTAATTATGCATACTCTGCTGCACCTTAATTTGTTTTCTTTCAATATCACTTTCTAGTGTGATGTGGACTTTCCTTTAGGCTCTGTAGTTTATTTATTTATTTATTAACAGTTTTATATAGCGTGTACGTGACCCATGGGTATGAGAGCGCTTAACATCATGTGCTATAGATTACAATTGCAGTGTACAAAGATCAGTAAGACGTGCTGACTTAGTAATGGCGATTTAGACTTAGTAATTATAGGTTAATATCTTGGAAAGCAACATGTGAGGTTTTGAATTAAGACCTGAGTTAATAAAGTTCTGAGGTAGAATTTCTGAGAGGATCAATCAGATCCTATGGTCATAAAATCCATGACAAGTCTTCGGTTTCGTTTATGTTGTTTATGGGAGGAACTTGCTCATAAGAAAGTTCTTTATTTCTTACTTGAATGTTGTCAGGTTTCTAATTTTTCTGATGTTTGCAGGAAGGGAGTTCCAAATCCTGGGAGCTACTCCTGAGAATGTCCTTTCATGTGTTTTTTTCTTCTTAAAGATAGGTGGTTTCAGGAGCAGATAATTGGCACTCCTGACAAGTCTGTTTCTTCCTGTGATTTCTAATTTGTGGGCGAGATATTTAGGTGTGTTGTGATGAATCGCTTTATGGGTTATACAAGCCATTTTCATCTGTACTCTGGCTCCATATGGTAACCAGTTTAAGGCCTTCAAGTGAGGTTTGATGTGGTCAAATTTCCTCGACCCTGTAATAAGCCTTGCCGCTGCATTGAGGCAGGCTTTTAGGGGTGCAGTTGAAATTTTTGGTAGACCAGCCAGTGTAGTACAGCCGTATTCGATCCTGGAGATAACCAGCAATTGCACCGCTAGTTTCAGGTCTGTCTCCATTAAAAAAGATTTCATCTTTCTCAAATAGTTCAAGTGGAAACAAGCGTTTTTTTGCCATGGAATTAATGTGCGTTTTCATATCAAGGTTCTCATCCAGTGTGATTTCAAGAGATTTCGCCGAGTCAACTAGGGTTGGGATTCAATTTAATGCTGTAATCATATTGGACCATTCTTTCACTAAGGATTGATTTTTATGTGGTGAGATGAGTAAGAATTCTGTATTGTTAGCGTTAAGCTTGAGATGATTGTTCGTTAACCATTTCAGCGATAGTTTGAGGGCATCGTTCATTGTGGTTATGTCTTCCAGGCTGGCAATCTTGATGTACAGTTGCGTGTCATCTGCATACATGTGGTAGGATATTTTTGATTTCCGTAGAATTTCTGTAAGAGGTTCGATGTATAAATTAAACAGAGAAGGAGATAAGGTGGATCCTTGCGGCACTCCGAGTGGGTGTGGGCATGAAGGCGATAGTGCTTGGTTTACTAGGAATCTCTGAGTTCTGTTCTTTGAAAATGATTCGAACCATTTCAGTAACGTGCCAGACATTCCCATCCTGACATGGAGTCTGTTCAGTAATTTTTCGTGGTTGACTGTGTCAAATGCTGCTGACAAGTCTAGAAGGATGAGTAGACAAGATTGATTTCTATCTAGAGCTTGAAGTGCATCATCGACAATGTGAAGGATTGCTGTTTCCGTGCTGTGGTTAGCTCTGAATCCCGATTGGTAGTCATCTAGTAAGGAGTAGTTGTCGATATGTTTATTCAGCTGATTCTGTACACATTTCTCTATGAGTTTGGCGAGAAAAGGGATGTTGGTCACTGGGTGATAGTTGTTTGGATCTGTTGGGTCCACTGTGGGTTTTTTGATGATCGGGACTACTTGTCCCGTCTTCAGGCTTTCAGACAGGCACCCCTGTGTGAGTGAGGCGTTTATGATGTCTGTCCATATTGGAATCATATTATGGCTGATTTCTTTCAGGCATTTCGATGGTAGTGGGTCGTTATAATGGTTGTTGGGTTTCGTGGTTGCAAGTATTTTAGCAATTTCATTCTGGTCTAATAATTTGAAGGTGTTCCAGTGGGCATTGTTTTTAGTCATCATGTTCTCAAAATTCGGATCAGAAGGAGATGTATTCGTGTTGTCTTTGATATTATCTGCGGAGGTCTTAAGCTCTTCTTCCAACTTATTGGCTTTGTTAATGAAGAAGGTAGAAAATTCATCGCAACTTAGTTGTGTTTTAGTGACCTCATGGTCAGATTTTGCCAATTTGTTAGATTGTTGTTTTATGATTTCGAATAATTTACGTGGTCTATTTTTGGCGTTATCCTATTCAGTTCTGATAAATTCCTTTTTAGTGTTAATAATCTTCTTGTTATATTCATTTCTGATTTTTCTGAGTGATTTCAGTGTAGGGGAGGAAGGGTGTTGTATCCATTTTATTTCTGCTCGTCTCAAATTTCGTCTTTCTTCATTCAATATTCCATTGAACCATGGATTTTTATTCTTTTCTGTTACTCTTTTTAATTTGAGTGGTATGGTGTCATTGACTATTTTTGTTTCTGTGGAATTGTAATGGTTCGTTAGATCGTTCACATTTTTAAAATTGTCGGGTGGGTACAAGTCTCTCTTGCAGCTTTCAGCTAGCAAATCCATATTAGCGTCTCTGGTATCTTGGATCCATTTTTTCATTTTGGTAGTGTTGGACCCGGACCTTTTGGCAGGTTCACCCCGAAACTTTTTGCTTTTTCCTAGCCTGTTTCTGTGACCTGGTGTTGGTGATTTTAGATCTCTGTGCACTTTTTCACTGTGGTACAGTGTAAAGTGTGTGAGCTCTCTGTGTATGTGTGGCGAATGACCTGCCCTCCCATAGGAATGAATGGGGAATATGTATGCCCATGGTAGTTCCTGATGTGTGGGGAGTGCAGGGTCGAGTTTGGTATGTGCGAACTCGTGAGATTGAATGCTGCGCAATGGTATATGCGGCGTGATTGTGTCTAGTGTAGAAGTGCCACTTTTAGAAGTTGGCATATTTGTGTAATTTGTGTCTGGCGTGTGATTGGCTGAGGCTGGCTGGGGAGCCTGGCTCCAAGAGTCTGGGAGGGTCTGCCCCGGTGGTGAATGGAGTGTTTAGCATGCTGATGTGAGGGGAGGAGTGAGCCTGGGCCTGCTTGTGGATTGACTGTCTGGTCTGAGGGTCCTGAGTGAGGCTGGGTTTTCCCCACACAATGCTGGCTCCACCCCCTGGGGTGCGTCTGATGTCCCTAGCCTGGCCAGTGAAAGGAATTCCCTATAACCAGTTCTAGCTGGTTCTCACACTGCCTGCACCCTTTAGACAAAGGATTTTGGGTATAAAAAGGGTGCTGTGACACTCTAAAAATGTTCTTGTTTTCTGACTTGAATCCTACCAGGGGCGTGCTGCTGCTTGGGCTCAGGGGAAGGCTTGCCCCCCTGAGCCCTGACCCAGCCCCTGGATACCTGATGGAGGTCCTGAAACCTTTGGGGCCTTATGTCCTTATTTAAGGACCTTGGAGACCTTTGTGTGCTATTCCTGGCCCCAGGACTTTGCTGCATTCCTGGAAGGACTTTTTGCTGGTCTGGTGACCTTTGGTTGCCTATAGAGCTGGGAGCGCTTTATTTTCCCCTTCTAGCGCTTGAGAGCGCTTTATTTTTACTTACAGCGCTAGGAGAGCTTTACTTTGCCCCAAGCGCTTAGTAGCGCTTTTATTTTTATATTTATGGCGAGGGTGCCCACACCTCGTGTTTCACCGCCGCTGGCCTGGAGATCGATATGGAGGCTCTGCACCCGCCTCCCTGGCAAGGGCCGCGCTGCCATTGGCGGCCCTTAGAAACCGGACGTTAGGCAGCTTTTGGCCGGGACGGGGGCGGGGCCTGCCATGCGGCAGGAAGGCCTGCCCGCCGCTGGCCGGGGAGAGAAGCAGCTGGCCGTGGAATGGCCGCCCGGGGCCCCGTGAGCTGTGAGGGAGCCCGGGAGAAGATGTGCAGCTGTCGTCTTGCGGAGGGGGGCGGGAGGCACAATGCCGGTGCCTGCCCCTCCGCGCTGCTCGCCAGAAGCACTGACGCCGCTGCGGAAGAAGAGAGCCTCCCCCGCCAGAGCCGGTGAGTAGGGCTCCGGGGGGAGGCGACGGATGTGGTGCCAGTAAGGGCACCAAGTCAAGAGCGGCCCCGTGTGCTGAGTGGGCCGCTCCTACCATTGGGGGCATTGTTAGTCCAGGGGCTAGATGGCTCCCCCGCCCCCCCCAAGCAGTAGTGGAGAAGCCCGTGAGGGGCTTGGGGGGGCATTTGTATGTACGCTCCCGGATGGAATAGATGGAGTTTGGTGGCAATTCGGGCGGCCCCGGTTGGCAGCGGGTCGCCCCAACATTGTTCAGAGCCCCGAGAGGCTCAAGGCGCCCCGAAAGGCTCAAGACGCCCCATGTGTGCAGGAGCCCACGAGAGGCCCCAGGCGGCACCTTTGTGTGTAGTGCCGCGAAGGCTCCCCAGGGGCAGTTTTCTTTCACTTTTGAGCGGCCCCAGTTGGCAGAGGGCCGCTCCAGCGACCCTGGGGGCAGTATTGCAATAGGGCCCTGAGAGGCTCGAGGGGGCATTTGTGTATTTTGAGTCCCCCAAGAGGGACTCCAACGATATGGGGCTGATTATTTTTAGAGCCTCTGTGGCTCCAGTGCACATGCTTATTTGAGTGCCTAGAGGGCCAGAGGAGCCCGTGCTGGGCCCCGTGGCTCCAACCTTGGACGCAGTCTTTCTTTCAGAGGGCTAGTGAGAGCCCTGGCGCAGTTTTGCGGAGATCCCAGCTGCCCAGCAATTAGTGGGCAGCTGCACCGTTTAGGCGCAATGTGAGAGAGAGAGTCCCTGTGTGGGACAGAGGTGGCACAGTGGTGCCAGGCCTGCTACAGCTGCGCAGCACTTAGTGCCAGCTGCAACGTTTAGGCCCTTGTGATTGTCCCCAGGTGCCCAGCAAGTAGTGGGCACCTGCAACGTTTAGGTTTGCGCCGGTGGCGCACCCCTGACTGGCGCTGCATGGCAGCGCGCCCTGACATCTGACACAGGGCTCTTTAGTCCCTTTATTAGATGGGGTCTGGTATGTGATCTCATTTAGGCGCAATGTGATTATCTATGTGATGGTAATTGCCTAATGTGAGTTTTGCGCAATGTGATGTGGTGGTAGGAAATGTAATGCATTTAATATGATTACGCACCTTGATCTTACACCTCTGAATGTTTTTAGGCATCATGTGTCTTCCTTGATTTTACACCTCTGAATGTGTTGGTTTATGCATCATGTGTTTTTCCTTCCCTGCACCTCTGAATGTGTTTTTGATGCATCATGTGCCTTATTATTACACCGCTGAATGTGTTTTTATACATCATGTGTTTACCTTTTTCCCTACACCTCTGAATGTTGTGATGCATCATGTGTAATGGGTTCTTGCTGATACCCCTAAGTGTATTTTATTCTTAGGTGGTTGTTCTTTCCAGTACAGGTGGTCTTAGTGAGGTCCTGGTCCCCTGCGTGACATTCTCCTAAGGTGATTAGCTTTGCGTAGGTGGTACTTACCTGTTACCAGTAGTTACTGGTTGTGTGCTATTCTTGCTAATTTGTGCTACAGTGATTTTATATCCTTTTATTCTAATTTCTGACAGTATTTCTATTTCTAAAAGAATTGATCCTGACAGTGGCCCATGTGGCCCTGTCTGGTGAATAATCCCTTGTGAATATTGCCCGTGCCAGTTGGCACAATGTACATGTGTGATTTCTATCTGATGTGATTTTGACAATACAGAAGTTATTTTTATATAACCTTGTGTGGAGTTCCTTTTGTGGTGTACCTAGTATGTTGTTGCTGTTGTGTGGTGGCGCAAATGCTTTACACATTGCCTCCGAGTTTAGCCTTACTGCTCGTGCCAAGCTACCAAGGGGGTGAGCAGGGGTTATCTTGGCGTGTGACTCCCTGGCCCTGACTGGAATGGTGGTTTCTGCCTGGCTTTGGCGTCAGCCTTAGCCTACCAGAAATAGCCAGTTCTAACAGGTAGTTTGAGTCGTTTTTATTTTCTCCTGTGATGGTATTCGGAAGGGTATGGCGTGGTGATCTGACCAGTCGCACTTTTCAATGGAGAGAATTGAGATGTCCTTGTTCTTCGAAATAATCCAGTCCAGTGTAGCTCCTTTTGAGTGCGTTGGTTGACGACAAGCTTGGTATAGTTTTAGGTCATTTAAAAATTCTTTAAAGGCGTTGACCTGTTTGTCGTTGTTGTCGTTCCAACGAAGATTGAAATCACCTAAAAATATATTATTGATGTCAGAGTTGGCGTTGGCAGTGATGAGCTCCATCATTTGGTCAATGAAATTCATATTGTTTCCTGGTGGGTGGTATAGGGCATGTAGGTTGCAGATATGTTTGTTAGTTAACTTTGGCAGCAGTGAGGATAGCAAAAGCACACAGATGAAACATCTGGCAGGTGCCTAAGTGAAGGCTTCTTTTGTGCAGCATCTAAGGATTGCTAGATTGTTTGTCACTTTTTTTGAAACCTCTGAAGGAGATTCCGTGACTGAAAACTCCCAACACAAAGGTTGTCCCCATTATCCTTGTGACTCTTCTTAGAAGAGGTGGAAGGAACACTCCTAACTGACCTATCCCTAGAAGATCAAGGTTCCTCTCTGTTACTCCTGTCAGCCTTAGGGTGGTCTTCCTCAAAACGTTTTGCCTTACTCCTCCATTTTTGGTGATCTCATTTATATGGCCTTAGGCTTCTGTACACTTTCACAGCTGCTAACCAGTGCTAAAGTACGTGTGCTCTCTCCTCAAAACATGGTTACATTGGTTAACTCCTAAATGGCATTTTTAATTTGCATGTAAGTCCCTAGTGAAGTGGTACTACAGCTGTAAATTAAATGCTATTAGTAGGCCTGTAGCACATATTGTGCCAACCACTTAAGTAGGCCTTCAAAACATATTTCATGCCAGCCAATACAGCTTGTGTGCAGTTTTACGGCCATTTCAACCTGGCAAAATAAACCTCCTGCAAGGTTTTAGCTTTCCTTTCTAATACAATTCTCATACCTAGGGAAGGCCCTAAACGGGCTATAAGGCAGGATGCAGCGCATTTACTGCAAAACCTGCTTCTCCTATAGGATAACATTGGGTTACCATATTACATTTAATACGTGCTAACTTTCAATAGGGAGCAGATAGGAATAGCGAGTTTAGCATCTAAAGAACTGTAATTTAACACCCCCTTTATGGTAAAGTTGGATCTTAAGTCACAAGTCTGAAAATGCCACTTTTATTTTGAAAGTAGGCATTGTCTTGTCTCAACCATTTGGTGCTTTCAGCCTGTATCCTGGGTGACATGACTAGGTGTAGTCCCTACAAATCTATATAGGATCTGCAAGTTTAGACAACATAAACTAAGGGACTATCAGCCAGATTCATGAAGCAAAATTGCGATAGCAATAGCTGCGAATTAGCTATTGCAATCGCAATTAACAGGAAAGCAATTCATCATGTCAAAAACACAGAAATTGCGAATTCGCAAAAATAAAATTGCGAAATCGCAAAATAAATTGCAGAATTTAGGAGGAACCCCTATAGCGATTCGGAAATAGCGAGAATCCATGGATTCTGCAATTTGTTTTGCGATTTTGCTAAATAATCGCAAACGCAATTCATGACAACTCGTAATTAGCGAAAAAGCGCAAAATCGCTATTTGCGAGGCGCAATTTAAGGAGAACCAAAAGCAGGTGGTAACCATTAAGGAAAAAAAAAATTAAAAAAAATAACGAGCCACAGGTGCAGTCCTGAACAAACACACTTAAGGAAACACAGTAGTAGCATGAGGACTCTCACAATGCCAGGACTCTACATGGTGGTCAGGAGGCGAAAGCTCCAGGCTGCAGCACGGAACAGACGCAGGATCCAGGAGCGAATATTCCGCCTGCGGGTCACCCTGCTGGGCCAAACTGCGGAGCAAATTTACTCTAAGTACCGCCTGAATGGGCCAATGATCATCAAGCTGATCCGGGACCTAGACCCCCTGATGCAGCACTCCACAAGGAGGACCAATGCCCTGCCCGCCCATGTCCAGGTCTTGTGCTGCCTGCACCTACTGGCTTCCGGATGCTTCAGGAGATAGTCGCTGTTGCAGGGGGGGATATCTCAGAGCACCATGTCCCGCTGCCTAAGGAGTTTCCTGGAGGCAATGCTGACCTGGCTACACCACTACATCTCATTCCCCACCACCCAACAGGACTTGAATGAGACCAAGCTACATTTCTACAACGTTGCGCAATTCCCACATGTAATCAGATGCATTGACTGTACCACATCCACATCTGCCCACCAGCACAAACGGAATACATGTACCGCAACCGCAAGTCCTACCACTCCCTCAATATCCAGATGGTGTGCAACGCTAAGACTTACATCACGGACATAGTGGCACAATACCCGGGGAGCACACATGACTCCTTCATATTCCGGCACAGCGGCATTCACACACGACTGGCCTGGGGAGACTTTGGCGAAGGACACCTACTAGGTAAGTACACATGCCCCCATATAGTACACTGTGATCATGTAGCTGCACAGAACATGCACTCACCCTCTGCTCCTTTAATTCAGGTGACAGCGCCTACGGTCTCCGTGAGTACCTCCTCACCCCTTACCTCAACCCTGCAACACCACAGCAACGGCGTTACAATGCAGCACACATACGCACTAGGAATTGCATTGAGAGGACATTTGGGCTTTTGAAGAGCCGCTTCCGCATACTGCATAAGACTGGTGGGGCCCTCAAATATGAGCCTGAGGTCTGCTGCCGCATTGTTGCCGTGTGTGCAATACTCCACAACATTGCTACCAAGCGCAGGATACCTGTTGAGATATCTGGCAGTGAGTCGGAAGGGGACAACCACCCACCTGCACATGCGCATCATGCACGCGAGGAAAATCCAGCTGAAGGACACAGACGCCGCAACCAAATCACAAATAACTGTTTCTAGTCCATCCACTCCCCTCACCCAACACTTCACTCATGCATGACAATAGAAATAATGACATGAGTCAGATTAACTTCAACAGAATATTTGTTATTGTTTTTTGCACAATAAATTTGGAATTTCTCACACAGTAACATGAGAGCCATATTGAGTCATATGTCCCATGTGTTTGAGGAGGGCATGCTTGTCTCAGCAGCATGGCCCTTCATGGTACTTTACAAATGTTCAATGGCGCCTCCGGGCGGACGCTCCCAATCTTCTTTCCAGCTCTTCCTCCGGATTTGACCGTGAGGCAGCAGAGGGCCTGGTGCTGCAGCGGGGTGCTATCACCACTGGCAAGGATTGGCTGCTGTGGCTAGAATTAGCCTCACTAGTGTCATCCCCCCACCCGCCTGGCCATGGCCAGTTGCCTGCATACCCTGCACTGCAGTGGTCACTTGCTCCAGTGCCCTTGCGACATCCTGGCAGCACTGGACCATTTGTATTTGCATGGCCAAGGAGCGTCGTGAAAGCTGGGAGGTGGCATTCCCTATTATATAATTTGATAGCGTGTACGTAGACAGGCGGGTCAGCAGCTGCCGGTGTCTGCGCCGGTTGACGTCCCGCTGGCTATACATGGCCTGGGTGTTGGCCTCCAATGCAGCGGTAATCCTCTCCATCCTGTCTGACAGCTGTCCAACATTCCTAGCGGTCTTGTTGAGCTGGAGATGTATTGCAGCAAGATGACGGGATTGTGTCTGGTGGATGTGGAGCATACGGCGCTCAATAGAGAGCCCAGGTGCCTGCACATTCACCCCCCTGCCAGCGCGTGGTGTGGTATTGTGCGGATCCCTCACCAGTCCGCTGGACTGGCTCCTCACAGCGGCAGTGCCGCGGGTTTGTTTTCGTGCTGCAGCTGTTGTTGTCGGCCCCACTGGCGTGTGAGTCACACGCTCTGGTTGTGATGCGGCTGTTGGCGCTGAGGTGGCACTGTCCACAGGGGCAGGTGGTGGTACTACCGCTGGTGCGGCAGCTTGCCCTGATGGTCCTGGTTGTGTGGATGGATGGACGTCTCCCTCTGTGTCCTCAGTAATGTCTTCAATTTGTAGGGCATCGCTATCTGTACTGGGTACTTCAGCGCCACCTGTGATGTAAAGTGGACGTTGATTAATGACATGTATCTTACACATTGAAGGTTGCTACATGCATGCAGGCTACCATTCCCTGACTCGCTGCAGGATTGACTCTCATTGAACAGGTCTGGCTAAATGGGGCTAGATGGTAATTGTGGTCAGACTACATGTCCCACAATGCAATAGGGCTTTTGAGGTGTGCTTTGGCTGCATGACTGGGGTTTCTAATGGCATGATCTGGGGTCATGGCCATTGTTAGGGGACAGGGTCGCAGTCGCATGGCACTTACCTTGTGAATCTTGGGTGGGTCGGGAGGAGTCCAGCTGGGTTACCCCCACGCATGCCTGGGGATGCAGGGTGTCCTCTACTCGGTCCTCAAGTGGGGTGTTGGGTGGGACAGTGGGCTCTCCTCCTCCTGTTGCGACACGCTCCCCCAGCCTCTCTGCGATCCTCTCCTTGGCCCGCCCTCTGAGGTCGTACCACCGTTTTTTCAAATCATCCACAGAGCGCTGGGTCACTCCCACAGAATTTACTTTCGCGCGGATGCGCACCCAAATCCTCCTTTTGTCGGCCTCAGGCACCCTTCTGGAGTCCTTACCAAAGAGGCAGTCGTGGTCCTTGCACACTCCCTCTATTAGATATTCAAGTTCTTGTTCTGAGAACTTTATTTTCCTTTTCCTTCCTGAGGAAGTTTCCCCTGCAGCTTCCTGTGACATGTTCTGCAGTGGGGTGTCTCCTGGTTTTCAGCTGGAGGTACTCTGGAGTGGAGCTCTGAGCAATGCTGCTTCCACTTCAGGCTCACAATGCGGAATGAGGGTGGAACCTGCCTACTTCCTGGTTGTGATGTCATCACTGGGCTCAAAATGCGACTTCCCGTTTTTGCGATCTCGCAATTAGCGAGATCGCTATTTGCGATTTCGGTAATTGCGAGATCGCAATTTCAACAAGGGTATTGGCCGATTCTGCGAATTTTATGCAATTTTCCGAAACTCTCAATCGGCGATTGCGGCCGATTGCGATTCGCTTTTTTTTCTCGCAATTTTTCTTGAATCCCATTCTGCGATTTCTAAATTGCGATTCGCTATTTCTCGCAATTTAGAAATCGCAGAATTTGAGTTTGATGAATCTGGGGGTATATAGACAAAAAGGGTCTAATGCAGGACCAGTCTTCCACATTAATACCGTACACATGGACTAAGGATATTTAAGGAGAGTTTAAAGTGATACTGATACCTATTTCAGGCCCTTTTAAGTGTTTTATACTAACTGTTCATCCGTATAAACTTGATGAAGCATTCCATGTCTGTTGTAATCTTGTCTCATATTGGTATAGAGTACAAGGGTAGGGGGGAACAGTGCCAATTTGGGTGGGGGGTTTATGGATATTGTGGGGGTGAACATGCAGGGTATTTAGCTTTAGATTGGAGCTCACACCCATAGCACTGGTTGACACCTTTTCAGGGTGAGCTTACCAGAGCAGTGCAATAAAAGAGGGGAATCCAGGCATTTGCATTCTACAAAAGCTAATGAGTGGTTGCATCAGTGTTATGAGCCCTTACAAATTATGATAAAAAGAAATATGGAGGCAGGGTACGATACCTGACCCCCTAGGCCTGGTGGTAAGGTCCCAGAGGGCCCCAGACTGAGGAACAAAAAGTTTGTTGCTCAAATTCAGAGGATCCACGAATCTGTTGCAAATTATTTTTTCAAAGTGCGTGTTCCTGAGCTTCTTGCTTCTTTTTTAAAACTCCTTGTGGCCCAAGGTGATGACGTTATTCTTATTTTTATTGTGGAGTGGCATACATGACCCCCTGCTCAGGCCACTTGCGGCCTCGTGACCCCATCCCCTGGGGCCTGAAGTATTTTAGATAGGGAGGGGTACACAGCATCCCTAACCAGGCCGTTTTTGGTCCAGGACTCCATTACCAGTAGTCCATAGTTACTTTTAAGGGAAGGGGGCACACAACCTCCTTCCGAAGGCCATTTTCCGCCCCTGAGACCCCACCCCCCTAGGGCACAAAGATTTTGTAAGGGGAGTGAGTCAACGGCCCCCCTACCCAGACTGCTTTTGACCCCGAGATCCCATCCTCTTGGTCTCACTGAATTTTTTAGGGGGAGCTGGGCCTCTAAAAGACACAGGGACCCATCCTGGGGCCTCTAAATGTCATTAAAAGAGAGAAGGTACACATAGCCATCTCCCTCCCAGAGGCATTAATGGCTCAGGTGACCCCATTCCCTGGGGCGGGCTTGCATACTACGTCCAGAGGAACTTTCCCCCGGGACATAGCAGTTTCCCTGCCCATACCGCTGCGGCAAGGAAAACTTGTGTTGGGCAGGGAAGTTGTACAGGGAAGCTCATGCCAAAATCCTGACAAATGGAAGCAGCACAAATTTGGCTCCCAGGCTGTGGAAGCTTTAAAAATGATCCCACCGCTGGGAGCACACTTTGATCTGTTTCACTGCCAGCACTGATGTGGTCATGGAAATAAATCATGGTATTGCCCCTGTCCGGAAGGAGCAGTGTAAATAGCTGCTCCCTGCAGGCGGGAGAAATACCAGCTCCCACAGCATGCGGGGAGACAGCTGGGGCTGCTAGGGCCCTGAAACTCCCCCTGCAGCCCCCCCCGCAAGGTGCATGGTGGGTGCCCTGCATGGGCACCAGGGCATCCACCTATATGAAACATAAACACCAGTGGAAAGGGTCACTGGGCCTAGAATAGGCTTCGAGAGAGGTACCGTGAGGCTTCCACCTCTAAAAAAAAAAAAAATGAGCCCTGGGGAGGGGGTCACCAGGGCCTTTTGAAGGCTAAGGAAGGGGGGCCGGAATGCACCCCCCTTAAAAAATACATTGGGCTCCAGGGCTGAAAAGGGCCTTGGGATGAAGCTGCTGGTACTCTCCTCTTAAAAATAACTGGGATCCCTAGGGCCTAATAAGGCTTGCATTTGACCGCTGGATGGAGTCTCTGGGTCCTGAACATCAACCTTATGCTGTGCACTGCAAAGGTCATGTACAGCATGGGGTTGGCTGCCTTCTGGGGATTCGGTGTGTTGGCAATACATATAGTAATAAAATAATAATTAATGTAAAAAAAACTAAATATTCACCGAAAAAAACAAAGGTTAAAGTAACGAAGTGTGATAAAAAAGATCTGTTTTTGTTTAAAAAAAAACACATAGATATTCACTGAAAAAGCCAAAGGTTAAAGTAACGTTATAGTTGGGTAAATATGTCAGTGGCAGCATGAACATTTTGAAGTAAAAAAACAGCACAGACATTCACTAGTTATAGTTAGTAGATCTAACTATAACTGGCACCCCTGCCATGCACTGCTTATGACCTCACATATTACATCACTCATGACATGCTCTATGACATCATTTAAGACATCACTCATGATATCTCAAATGATGTCATTGATGTAATTTCTTCTGATATCATCCAAGCTTCTTTTTCACACATTACTTGCAAACTAGTATGGCATTTGAGGCCTGAAAGTAATTACAAAATAGCTCAAAATGATATGTATCATCATTAATGCCATCACAGATGCAACTCCCTTGGGTGTATACACCATACACTTCATGGATAGCCTTGTTCACATTAACAATCAACAGCAGATATATGGGAAAGCCTTGTTGCCTACATTGTTCAGTTTGTATACAAGTGTTCAGAGAAAGCCAAGTCCCTCAAGATTCTCAATGGCCCTTTCAAATTTAATAACCGATTACAGATAGCCTTTATCTGTATCACACATCTCACAGTCACCGAACCTGCATTGAGATATCAAGTTGATTTGAGTAGGAAAGTGAGCGTTTACTCTGTACCACACTGTTTGCAGTGAAACTCTCATGAGATATACACCAGAGAGTATCAAAACGTTTCGAATTAAGAGTATGCTCTATATGCAAAACTTGTCCAAAGAGTCACTATTCTCTTAATATAACCAAGGTCTGAAGGTGCCTGCAGCCTTCATATTGTGCTGAAAACTTTACAAATATCCATCTTCTAAAGCTAAGCAAGCACAATTATTTGGTTAGGTTAGTACTTGGTAAACACAGTCTTCTATCTTATGCAGAACTTGTCATCAGGGGGTCGTTAACTTCCCGTTTTAGGGTTTCTGATTGGCCTCTTCTGACTGCAAATTGGAACGCAAAGGCTCATATAATTAACGCAGAAGGGTGGGAAGGTCAGTGAGTGAAATGATGGATGGATAGATGTGTAAAAAGTGGATGGGTGGGTGAGGGAAGGAATGGATAGATAGATGCATGGATAAATGAAACGGTGAAAGGATGGATGTATAGATAGATGAGTGAAATTGGGAAGGATGGGAGAATGGATAAATGGATGGATGGGTGAATGAATGGCTGAATGTGTTTACGGATTGATGGATGAGAGAAATGATGGAATGGATGGATTCTTGAGTGAGCGAATGGATGATGGAATGATAGTGTAAATGGATAGTAGAAGGATAGATGGATGGATTGTTGAAATGGTGGATTGATGAGTGAAATATGGATAGATGGATGACTGAAAGGATGGATGAATGAGTGAATGGGAGGATAGATGGATGGCTAGATGAAATGGTGGACAGATGGATGGTTAGATGAAAGGGTGGACAGATTGATGAGTAAAAGGGCAAATGGATGGATGGATGTGTGAGGGAACGGGTGGATGGATGGGTGAGTGAAAGGCAACTACAACTACTTTGTAGTGAACAGGCAATTACAACTACTTTGGATAAAATAGCGCAAGTTAAGAGGAAGCACAAACCATCGCCCTGATTTACCGCAGATCTCAAAACTCAGAAATTAGCCAACAGGAGGGCTGAGCGCCTTTGGAGACAAAAGAAAACTGTCAAAGACCAAGCCAAGTACAGAGAAAGTCACCTTATATATTTAAATAACATCAAAGAGGCAAATAAGAGGTATTTAGCTGGTAGGATTAATAACGCTGCTAATTCAAGCAAAGAACTCTACAAAAGTATGAAAGAGTTCACCACCACCGAAACCATACAACCCTCTGTGCCTCCTTCTCAGGAGTGGGTTGACAAATTATCCTCCTTTTTCAACGATAAGATAAGGGCAATATATCGATCCTTCCCGCCGGAGGATGGGATCGATTTGCAGATAACCACCAGATTATATATATATATATATATATATATATATATATATATATATATATATATATATATATATATATATATATATATATATATATATATATATATATGTTCCAAAACAAGCTCCAGGTATGCGAGGGGCCCCGAGGGAGGTGGCGTGTGCTCCGGACGAGCAACCCGGAAATCCAATTACTGCAAACAATAAACGTTTAAACACGCTCTCAGCAGCCGTCACCAAACGCCAGACAGGAGATAGTCCAAGGGTGTTTATTCAATTGCTACATGTTTCGGCTTCTCACAAGCCTTGATCACGCAAATGAGTGTGAATGTGCACAACACATAAGTAGAGTGAATAGTGGTGAACATGAAAAGAGGACTGTAAACAAAGTAAGGCAGACATCTTGGCCTAGTCAAAAGTAAAATACACAAACATGAAAATAGGGCTAGTTGAAAAAGGGCTAGTTGAAAAAATGCAAAACGTAAACACGCAATGTGAGCTAATTTACACAGCATGTAAAAACGTAAATAACATAATATTGCTGGTGGCCATCATAATCATAATGAAAAATAATGCCCGTACCCACACAATCAACCGGCATAATGGGAACAGGTAAATCAAATGCCGTGTGGCCAAATGACAAACATAAATATGTATATGTACCCCAGATCAAAACTGCCGCGCTGCCAAAAAGGGGGGGGGGCCCAGGAAAATACCGGACACAATGCAAGTGCTGAGACTGTCACCGGGTAAGGGGACAGAAAACAAAATAACGAGTGAGGCGGAAATATGTCCCGTCACTCAGAAGCAGCATACACATCAGCAAAAGGGGGATGCAAGTTACAAAGTCCATGTCAAGGCCCATACTTAGCTCCACAACTGCCCAAATTCAGAAATTGCGTCCAAATCATGTTCACAAAAAGTTCAGTGATGCCCGAGTGGGCGTGCTCATAGATAGAACAGGAACAAATAATCCAAAAAAGTGGGAACAACTCCTGTAAACTGAAAGAGAAAACAGGGTTAAAATCAACATGATACACTCATGTGCACATACAAGTAAACTAGCTCTACAGAAGGAAGAGGGAATTACAGACTAAAGAACCAGGAAAAACATTTTAGGTGTAATTATCTTTGAGGTGAACCGCAAGTTCTTCATCTTGGTTCAATCCTCCTGGGGCCTTGCTGCTGAAGGAAATGATGTATTTAGACTCTATTTGCCTCAGCTTCAATAGTCGATTGCCACCTCTCGGATTCCTGGTTATCTGTTCAAGGATGAAAAATTTCATCAATGCAGGATTCGAGAAGTGGTGCTCACTGAAATGTCTGGCTACTGGATATTTGGGATCTTTATGTATGATGGCCCGGTAATGTTCTAAGATCCGTTTCTTGGCAAATGCAGTGGTACTGCCAATATACCATAGATTGCAGGGACATACAATGACGTATACCACAAATATGGTAGTACAGGTAAGGAACTGGTTAATGGCCTTGCTAACCCCATTATAGGTGACATTCTTAACTGAGGTGCTGGATTTACAGGCCTTGCAGTGGCTGCACGGAAAGAACCCCTTCAAACCCGACTCTAGGTTGCTGGGGTGCCTCGTGATGTCACTGCGAACAATCATGTCTCTAATGTTCCTTCCTTTTCTGTAGGTGATGCTGGGCTTATTATCGATAAGATGACCAATAGTGGCATCACTCGTGAGAATATTCCAGTTTCTCGAAACAATCTTGTGTATGTCTTTAGATTCTCTGCTGTATGTGAGGATGAGTCTGGTAGTATCCTCCTCACTGTTGATATCCTCAACCGGATTCTCACGCAAGGTTTCGCTGCGTGTGATAGAATCTGCTCTATTTTTGGCCTTCTTGAGAACCCACGCCGGATAGTCCCTGAGTCTAAAGCGTTCCATCATATCCGATGCAACCAGTTGGTAATTGCTATCGGTACTACAGTTTCTTTTTGCCCTCAGCAGTTCACCAAAAGGAATACTCCATTTGAGGGGTTCCGGGTGACTGCTGAGGGCATGTAGAATACTGTTGCCGGCAGTAGATTTTCTAAAGAGGGAGGTAGTGATGGTATTATCCAGGATGTCAATTTTGACATCTAGATACTCCGCTGTCTTGCTGTCTATGTTGCTCGTGAGTTTGATATTCTGACTATTGTTGTTGAGAATCTCAATAAAGTCAGATGCCTCTTCTTTGGTGCCCTTCCAAACCATGAAGAGGTCATCGATGTACCTCCACCATGTAACCACCCGACTGGTATGTTCGATAAGCGATGGGTCCGTGAAGATGGTATTTTCCCACAGCCCCAGGAAGAGATTCGCGAAGCTGGGCGCAAAACACGAACCCATCGCTGTACTAATCTCTTGTTTGAAGATGGCACCATCAAATAGAAAAAAGTTGTTTTTTAGACAAAAGTCAATCATTTCAAGGAGCATTTTGCTATGCTCCCGGAAATGTAAGGCACGTCCATCAAGAAAGTGTTGGCATGCTGCCAAGCCTTGTTGGTGATCGATGATAGTATATAAGGCTTGGACATCCATGGTAATCAGTAGATAATCTGCATGCCATGTAAGTTCATTCAGTTTGGCAAGGAAATCCTTGGTATCCTTGACATAACTTTTGAGACTCTGTACCCAGTCCCTCAAATAGTGATCCACATATTTAGAGACGTGTTCCGCTACACTACCACGAGAGGAAACGATGGGTCTACCTGGCGGGTGATCTGTGCTCTTGTGAATCTTAGGGAGCAAGTAGAGCACAGGCAGGGTGGGATTGTCATTTTTGAGAAATCTGTACTCTTCCCATTCGAGAATCCCTTTATCCTTCCACTCAACAAGTTTGTCCCACAATTCAACTATACTCTTGTTGTACTTCTCAAAAGTGGTGGTGGTATAGTAGTTGCCTTCAAATAGCTGTCTATGGGCCTCTGCCACGTAAAGGTCCCTTTCCATAATAACAATATTGCCACCCTTGTCTGCAGGACAGATGACAATAGTGTTATCTTCAGCCAAAGATTTTAAGGCTTTCCTCTGATCGAGGGAAAGGTTGTCCAGACTAGATCTAAAAAATCTTTTTTTATTTTGTCTCAGACTATTGAGTTCTCTGTTCACACATTCATGGAATGTGTCTATGGCGTCATGGGCCATCTGGGGAACAAACGTAGATTTAGGTTTGAAACCCGATGCAGCACTTTTGTCAACAAGAAAATTGGCTTCCATCAGAAGCTGGGTGTTACTTATGGTATCATTGGGGTCACCATGTGCAAAACCATTACATGTCAAAGGGTCAATTTCATTTTCTTTGTCAAGGTGTATAATGTCAATCAAGGACTCCACATCACCAATCCTAAACGGGTCCTCAGTAAGGGACGATGGTAGCTGCTGTTGTACATGTTGGTGTCCCATACTGCCCTTCAGTTTATGCCATTTCTTAAGTTTTAGTTCACGAATATATCTGAAAACATCAATCCTGGATTCAGTATAATTAAAGTACATTGAGGGACAGAAAGACAGCCCCAGGCTAAGGACAGTCAATTCAGTTTCAGTAATTGTTCTTTTGGATAAATTAATAACAGTTTTCTTTACCGTATTGTCATCCATCATAGTTCTTTTCTGGAGCGTGTGTTGGCTCTTCCCATGTAGCCCCCTGTGTTGCCTCCTCTCCCAGCGTTGGCGAAGCCTCTTGCCCCTGTTCCTGAGTTTCCGCGTCCTCTGGCTCGTCCCCTGGCTCGTCCCCGGCCTCTCGGTGGGGTTTGCTGAGGGAGTGGTGGTGCCGGAGTGGGTTGATTCGTCCGTCTGCTCCGGCGCAGATGACGATACTCGTCTAAAAAATTCGGTTTTCTTGCTGGGGTTGTCACTTGGGCAGTATCATCAGTGGATACGTTAGAGACTTCTGATTCCGTCTCGCTCAGTCCTAGAGAGTCATCTCGGCCCTGCATTGCACTACCATTTTGTGTAGTCTCAGGTGTATTGGCATAAAGGTGATCATATTTACGACTGAAGGGCAGAAATGAAAGAACGCCTAAAGCGCCACGAGGAGGACATTAAAGCACGTAAAGAAAGAAAACTTCTGAGGGATTATAAAGATTATGACACTGGAAGAATCTTGACCTTCAGTCGTAAATATGATCACCTTTATGCCAATACACCTGAGACTACACAAAATGGTAGTGCAATTCAGGGCCGAGATGACTCTCTAGGACTGAGCGAGACGGAATCAGAAGTCTCTAACGTATCCACTGATGATACTGCCCAAGTGACAACCCCAGCAAGAAAACCGAATTTTTTAGACGAGTATCGTCATCTGCGCCGGAGCAGACGGACGAATCAACCCACTCCGGCACCACCACTCCCTCAGCAAACCCCACCGAGAGGCCGGGGACGAGCCAGGGGACGAGCCAGAGGACGCGGAAACGCAGGAACAGGGGCAAGAGGCTTCGCCAACGCTGGGAGAGGAGGCAACACAGGGGGCTACATGGGAAGAGCCAACACACGCTCCAGAAAAGAACTATGATGGATGACAATACGGTAAAGAAAACTGTTATTAATTTATCCAAAAGAACAATTACTGAAACTGAATTGACTGTCCTTAGCCTGGGGCTGTCTTTCTGTCCCTCAATGTACTTTAATTATACTGAATCCAGGATTGATGTTTTCAGATATATTCGTAAACTAAAACTTAAGAAATGGCATAAACTGAAGGGCAGTATGGGACACCAACATGTACAACAGCAGCTACCATCGTCCCTTACTGAGGACCCGTTTAGGATTGGTGATGTGGAGTCCTTGATTGACATTATACACCTTGACAAAGAAAATGAAATTGACCCTTTGACATGTAATGGTTTTGCACATGGTGACCCCAATGATACCATAAGTAACACCCAGCTTCTGATGGAAGCCAATTTTCTTGTTGACAAAAGTGCTGCATCGGGTTTCAAACCTAAATCTACGTTTGTTCCCCAGATGGCCCATGACGCCATAGACACATTCCATGAATGTGTGAACAGAGAACTCAATAGTCTGAGACAAAATAAAAAAAGATTTTTTAGATCTAGTCTGGACAACCTTTCCCCCGATCAGAGGAAAGCCTTAAAATCTTTGGCTGAAGATAACACTATTGTCATCTGTCCCGCAGACAAGGGTGGCAATATTGTTATTATGGAAAGGGACCTTTACGTGGCAGAGGCCCATAGACAGCTATTTGAAGGCAACTACTATACCACCACCACTTTTGAGAAGTACAACAAGAGTATAGTTGAATTGTGGGACAAACTTGTTGAGTGGAAGGATAAAGGGATTCTCGAATGGGAAGAGTACAGATTTCTCAAAAATGACAATCCCACCCTGCCTGTGCTCTACTTGCTCCCTAAGATTCACAAGAGCACAGATCACCCGCCAGGTAGACCCATCGTTTCCTCTCGTGGTAGTGTAGCGGAACACGTCTCTAAATATGTGGATCACTATTTGAGGGACTGGGTACAGAGTCTCAAAAGTTATGTCAAGGATACCAAGGATTTCCTTGCCAAACTGAATGAACTTACATGGCATGCAGATTATCTACTGATTACCATGGATGTCCAAGCCTTATATACTATCATCGATCACCAACAAGGCTTGGCAGCATGCCAACACTTTCTTGATGGACGTGCCTTACATTTCCGGGAGCATAGCAAAATGCTCCTTGAAATGATTGACTTTTGTCTAAAAAACAACTTTTTTCTATTTGATGGTGCCATCTTCAAACAAGAGATTAGTACAGCGATGGGTTCGTGTTTTGCGCCCAGCTTCGCGAATCTCTTCCTGGGGCTGTGGGAAAATACCATCTTCACGGACCCATCGCTTATCGAACATACCAGTCGGGTGGTTACATGGTGGAGGTACATCGATGACCTCTTCATGGTTTGGAAGGGCACCAAAGAAGAGGCATCTGACTTTATTGAGATTCTCAACAACAATAGTCAGAATATCAAACTCACAAGCAACATAGACAGCAAGACAGCGGAGTATCTAGATGTCAAAATTGACATCCTGGATAATACCATCACTACCTCCCTCTTTAGAAAATCTACTGCCGGCAACAGTATTCTACATGCCCTCAGCAGTCACCCGGAACCCCTCAAATGGAGTATTCCTTTTGGTGAACTGCTGAGGGCAAAAAGAAACTGTAGTACCGATAGCAATTACCAACTGGTTGCATCGGATATGATGGAACGCTTTAGACTCAGGGACTATCCGGCGTGGGTTCTCAAGAAGGCCAAAAATAGAGCAGATTCTATCACACGCAGCGAAACCTTGCGTGAGAATCCGGTTGAGGATATCAACAGTGAGGAGGATACTACCAGACTCATCCTCACATACAGCAGAGAATCTAAAGACATACACAAGATTGTTTCGAGAAACTGGAATATTCTCACGAGTGATGCCACTATTGGTCATCTTATCGATAATAAGCCCAGCATCACCTACAGAAAAGGAAGGAACATTAGAGACATGATTGTTCGCAGTGACATCACGAGGCACCCCAGCAACCTAGAGTCGGGTTTGAAGGGGTTCTTTCCGTGCAGCCACTGCAAGGCCTGTAAATCCAGCACCTCAGTTAAGAATGTCACCTATAATGGGGTTAGCAAGGCCATTAACCAGTTCCTTACCTGTACTACCATATTTGTGGTATACGTCATTGTATGTCCCTGCAATCTATGGTATATTGGCAGTACCACTGCATTTGCCAAGAAACGGATCTTAGAACATTACCGGGCCATCATACATAAAGATCCCAAATATCCAGTAGCCAGACATTTCAGTGAGCACCACTTCTCGAATCCTGCATTGATGAAATTTTTCATCCTTGAACAGATAACCAGGAATCCGAGAGGTGGCAATCGACTATTGAAGCTGAGGCAAATAGAGTCTAAATACATCATTTCCTTCAGCAGCAAGGCCCCAGGAGGATTGAACCAAGATGAAGAACTTGCGGTTCACCTCAAAGATAATTACACCTAAAATGTTTTTCCTGGTTCTTTAGTCTGTAATTCCCTCTTCCTTCTGTAGAGCTAGTTTACTTGTATGTGCACATGAGTGTATCATGTTGATTTTAACCCTGTTTTCTCTTTCAGTTTACAGGAGTTGTTCCCACTTTTTTGGATTATTTGTTCCTGTTCTATCTATGAGCACGCCCACTCGGGCATCACTGAACTTTTTGTGAACATGATTTGGACGCAATTTCTGAATTTGGGCAGTTGTGGAGCTAAGTATGGGCCTTGACATGGACTTTGTAACTTGCATCCCCCTTTTGCTGATGTGTATGCTGCTTCTGAGTGACGGGACATATTTCCGCCTCACTCGTTATTTTGTTTTCTGTCCCCTTACCCGGTGACAGTCTCAGCACTTGCATTGTGTCCGGTATTTTCCTGGGCCCCCCCCCCTTTTTGGCAGCGCGGCAGTTTTGATCTGGGGTACATATACATATTTATGTTTGTCATTTGGCCACACGGCATTTGATTTACCTGTTCCCATTATGCCGGTTGATTGTGTGGGTACGGGCATTATTTTTCATTATGATTATGATGGCCACCAGCAATATTATGTTATTTACGTTTTTACATGCTGTGTAAATTAGCTCACATTGCGTGTTTACGTTTTGCATTTTTTCAACTAGCCCTTTTTCAACTAGCCCTATTTTCATGTTTGTGTATTTTACTTTTGACTAGGCCAAGATGTCTGCCTTACTTTGTTTACAGTCCTCTTTTCATGTTCACCACTATTCACTCTACTTATGTGTTGTGCACATTCACACTCATTTGCGTGATCAAGGCTTGTGAGAAGCCGAAACATGTAGCAATTGAATAAACACCCTTGGACTATCTCCTGTCTGGCGTTTGGTGACGGCTGCTGAGAGCGTGTTTAAACGTTTATTGTTTGCAGTAATATATATATATATATATATACATATATATATATATATATATATATATATATATATATATATATATATATATATATATATATATATGCACTCACACATATACAAAGATGTGTAGAGGGGTATATTATATTTACCATTCTTCAGTGTGGGGAGCGGCCATGAATCACAAGAGGCAAAGCATCAAGTCACTTATGATGCCCCTCTGCTTCCTTAACAATGGTACTAAGTAGTATATTATACCCTATGCATCTGCCCATATAGTTTATGCGATGGTATTTTTCCACATATCTTGCTTTAACAAATGTATTTAACCAAAACCAGAAAACAAAAGCGTTAGGATTGGGGGTCTCTAGTTGGCAGAGGAGGGTACCTTTGACCAAATAGGGACCCTTACTTCTAGTCAAGGTAAATTGGCACACACTGTTGATAACCCCTGCTCACCCCCTTGGTAGCTTGGCATGAGCCGACAGGCTTATCCCCAAGGCAATGTGTAAAGTATTTTGCACCAACACCCACAATAATACTGTGAAACACCACAAAGGGACACCAAACAGGTGGCTATCAAAAATAGATTCTTTATCTAGCAATTTAGGCAAGACCAAATATCAACAAGCAAGGCCAAGAATAAACTTCTGTTGCAGGTAAAAGAAAAACGTTTCTCTTGCAATGTTCTTTCAGCCCTTTCATGTGTAATCCCTGTTTCTGCTCAGTAGCAGCTATGGGGCCAAACAGTTCTGTCCTTGTGTGGGATTATCAGGGACTTTACCTGCACACGTGTCTACCAACAATGCCCCTCAATCTCTCCGGTATTTTCCGCTGACCCCATGGTCAGCGATGGTGCCGACTTGCCCCCAAAGTTACAGGCAAATCTTTAACTTGCAATGTCAGGCAACTATGGCGATGAGGCAGCCCTCCGCACCCAACCCCCAGGCAAGGACACACACCACGGCTTGGGACTACGCTCCGTGCGTTACCTGGGGGATTGCGGCTTCTCTGCGAGGGACTGGCAATCCTTGCTTTCGATGCGCCCTCCAGCGAGACAGGTTCCTCCCCTGCGAGGCTCCCCGGCCTCCGGTGTCGGGTCGCTGATTCCCGCGACGGCAGCTCCCTCGAGGATGGGGCACAATCGCTGGGCCATCAGAGCACTGGGCCAATCCCAGCGCGGCGCTGCCAGCGAGCCCCTTGACCACGTGACTCTTCTCTCTGTTGTAATTTAGCAGCGAAAAGGTTAAGGATTAGCAGAAGACATCTTGTATTTAGAGACCATCTTGTCCGTTGTGTGAAATCCATTTTGTATTTCTGGCAGCCATTTTGTTTGCCATGTGCTCGCCATGTGCTCTGTCCTACCTTCATGTTAACTGCTCTTGAAATCTGCCTGGAGACGAGATATATTTAGCCTCTTCTGCTTTGCACATGCTCAGTTGAGCTTACAGCTGTCCCCAACTTGTAACTGTCAGGATGTGTCAACCAGAATTAGCTAACTGTCAGCCCCTCCCACTTGTTGCCAGCACACTCTCTGTATGACCTTGTATGTATTTGAAACCAGCATTCTGTACTCGTACCGCCTTCATTTGAGCCCCTGTGTGGGTATAAAAGGACCAAGCTCCTTCCAGTCAGTGTGCTACTTCATGCATTACTGAAGGGTGCTGTGTGAATGTAGTTCCACCTCATGAGGTTTGATAAACTCTGTCTTTTCTATTCCAGTTTCTGTGCCAACTTCTTCCTATAGGTCTGAGGACTCTGTGCAGAGAAGGGAGAACCCTTAGCACTGGTAGGCCTTGCTGAGGCTCACCACCACAAATTGGCGCTTCCAACGCGGGGTTCATCGGCGACTCGGATTCCCGGAGGACTGGTCGAGACGAAGGATTGGAATCTCGCTATTGGACCCCTCGGCCAGGCCCAATCACAGCACGGCTCCTCAGTCGAGCCTCCCGCCACGGGCCAATCACAGCGCGGCCTCTCCGGTGATGTCAGCGGACCCGGGGCCGTTGGCGGTGGGTTTCTTTGGCTGTTCTTTATCCCGGGCAGTGGCGGTGATTTGCAAACCTGGCGATTCGGGGCGCGGCAGTCCCCCTCGATGTTATCAAGTCGCTCGGGGGAATTACTAACGAGGGAGACCCAGCAGTCCCACAGCCGGCGTCAGTTGCGTGCCGATGAGCACACCGATCCTCCCACATATCAGGCAGTTAGTAATACAGCACAGATGGCAAATAGGACGTTTCTTACAGCGTCTTGGTTCTTCTTGGGAACTTTTTTAACTCTGTATTCCAGGAACAGGAGGCCAGCTCTTCTCAGGCCCTTGGAGACTCTAAGCAGACAGCACACAGCAAAGTCTTGGTTGCAAGCAGGTCGGGGAAGCACAGCACACAGTCAATTTCTTCTCTCCTTTAGTTGAATCAGCAAAACAGCAGGTCAGCCCCAGAGCACATAGCAAGGGCAGTCTTCCTTAGTTTCTCCAGCTGTTCTTCTTCCGGCAGAGGTTCCTCTTGATTGTAGAAGTCTGATTTTCAAGGGGTCTCTGTCCTACTTTTACACCCCTAAAGTCTTTGTTCTTCATGTGTTGGGGGTTCTGGACCCAGTTCAAACCAGTCCTGGGGGCACTCTGTCAGTGCACAACTTCTTCCTTTGAGACAGGGGGTCAGGGTCCTCAGACGACCAGCAGGGGGTGGAGCCAGTCTTTTGTGGAGGCAGGCACAGCCCAAATCAGCTACAGGGATTTCCCCACCCACCTCTCTAAATGCAGATGGGCCTATTCAGCCTAGGGCTACACACCCAGACTCCTGGAGCTAAGACACCTCACCAGCCCCTGTCACTCCCCAAAGCCAGACAGTCAATCCACAACCAGGCAGAGGCACACAGGAAGGTTTGAACAGAAAAACAGCAGCTTTCTAAAAGTGCCATTTCTAAACGCAGGATTTAAAAACCATCTTCACAAAAAGATGTGTTATGAAATTCTGAATTCAACGGTACCAGACTCCATGTCTCCATCTTGTTCCCATGGGAAGATAGGCTGGTATAATGGTACACAGCCTTCCCCGTTCTATCCTATGGGCAAGATGGCCTTCCAATAGTGAAAAACAAAATTGGCTGTATTTTACTATTAGGACATGTTACACACATCACCTGCACTGCACCCTGCCCAGGGGGGGTACCTTGGGCCTACTATAGGGGTGTCCTATGTGCACAGAAAGGAAAGGGTAGGGTCTGGAAAGTGTGGGCACTTGCCAGGACAACATGGCAGTTCACAGACTGCACACAGGCACTGCGGTGGCAGGCCTGAGACAGCATTTTAGGGCTACTCATGTGGGTGGCACAATCAGTGCTGCAGGCCCACTAGTAGCATTTGAATTACCAGCCCTGGCACACTCAGTGCACTTTACTAGGGACTTCTTGGTAATACAAATATGCCAATCATGGATAACCAATCACAATAACAATTTACATAGGGACCACTTGCACTTTGACACTGGTCAGCAGTGGCAAAGTGCCCAAAGCATCTAAACCAGCAAAAACGAAATCAAGCAAAGCATTTAAAAATACAGGAGGTAGAGGCACAAAGATAGGTGGAAACCACGCCAAGGATGCCAGGTCTAACAAAAAGTTTATGTTTGTGCCGCAAAGCAAGGTAAAATCACACTCAAGCAATATCTGACTACCGACTCACAAGCTCACCAGTGGCCTTTTTTGCCCATTAGGCTCTATTTGAACACCATTTTGTTCCTGATTAGTGACTGACTTCTGAATCACAAGTTTAAAGCACTGTAACACAAAAGATGGAGTCGTGGCTCGCATTACTCGGGGGTGGGTGGCGGGTTTGAGGTTGAATGGGGGTTCGCGAAAGGGGTAAAAAAATGTATTTAAACTTACCTGACCGGGTCCCGTGCCGCCTCCGCTTGTGTCCGCGTCCCACATCCCGCGTTTTCCTGCTGCTTTACAGGAACAGGAAGAGGCATCCTCCCTCCTCTCCCCTAAGCCAATTACAACACTGCAATGGCAGCTTTGTGATTGGTGGGGACAGCGCTCAACCGGGTGCCTGTAGGGAGGCCATTTTCTCTATGAAGGTTGCATGCAGACTACAAAGAGGCAGTCAGTCCCACAACAGTGGGCAAGCCACTCCTCCCCGACCCGCCCACCTGCACGCCCCCAACTAGGCAGACTCTGCCTTCTGCTTTCTTGCAGCACGAGAAGCAGAAACATAAAATGGTATTTAAAATACCATTTTATGTTTCTGCTTCTCGCACTGCGAGAAAGCAGTGGACCAACGCTCCTCTGCCATAATGGATGAGGCGCCCCTGAAAAGATGAACAAACAAAGGCAAACATTAAAATTAGCGTCTGGAATTGCTTGTAAAATAGGAGATATGGCATAGAGCCTGGACACAAGCCAGGTGTTTTCACCAATCCCACTGAGCAGTCCCTAACGCATGTACAGCACAGTACCTGGCCTGGCTGTAGGTGAGACCCTCCACCCATCCCCTGTTGGACATGGCCAAAGGTAGGGGTTCGAAATTAGGCAGATCATAAAAACACAATGGAGTTCATTGAAAAAAACACAACAAAAATGAAGTTATCTTTCTGGCTGAAAAGCATAAATTCACTGAATTCACCAGTTAAATTTGTAAACGTACACAATGCAAGAAACAAGGTATGTGTTTTGAAGAAAATCAAGTAGCGGAGGTGTTCTTTGTATATTCAGACTTAGGGGTTGTTTCCGATCTCACTCGGAAGGCCTACGAATCGGATTTGACTTTTAAGTATCCGATTCATAGCCTTTTTTCTGACCGAATTGTACACACTGGTCCGAAGGACGATGCGAAGATCGCGTACGCGTCAAGCAAATTGTCTCCCAACCCAATCCCGTCCATACGACTCGTACGCAGATGCTTCGTACAGCTCTATGGAATCTGTTTACGAGCGAGCAAGTACGATGCACGATTCAGACAGCCTTCTCGATTCGGTATGTCCGGATCGAAAAAGCTGACGGAATCGTTCTTTTGGGGCCCGTAGCAGGCCCCCCATCACCTAGAGCCCTCCGATTCAGACCCATAAGGGTACTCATGCGTCCCCCCTTCCCATGCATGGACAGTGTGGCTGGTGTGCCACTTTCCCCACCCACCCCTTTTTGCTATGGGAGCCTGTGTACGCGTCCAATATACAGGCTCCCATGGAGTTCAATGGGAGTCCTTGCGAACCGAGTCTGTAAGCATGTCATTGCGTCGTACTCGCTCGCTCGGACTGCAGGTGCATGATTCGCTCTTAAAGCCCTATGGATCGGAGTCATGTGGAGGGCTTTACAAGGAGATCTGATTCGGGCCCTTAGTTGTAGATAAGAGTACTCATAAGTCAATAGCTAGATCTCAAGATAGCCCCACCAGGAGCAGTCTGGGGGGGCGTGGCTTGAGCGCCAATGGGAGAGGCGGCGTGAGCTGGTAGCTCCGTGCCCGATCCCTCAAATATCCTGTTAAAATCCGTATTTGGCTGCAAATTTCAGGAACCGAGGGTCGGAGAAGTAGAGGAAAGGAACGCGACCGACCTCGGGGTCCCCGGGGCGCCCTGCGCAATCCAGGCACGAACGAGGGTATGAGAGCGGCCTTGGAGTTGGCGGCAAGATGGCGGCAGTGACTAGCGGGTAAAGAGGCGCCACAACTCGGAAACCCCTAAATACACCAGTGCGGGAGCACTATCAGAGCGCCAGGACCTGACGAACTCACCCTGCTGCACCCATGGTGGAGGAGGCAAGCACGTTGTGTTGAGCGCCTCGGTGCCCGGGCTGTCTCACGGGCCGACAGGGAGACCCAAAATGGCGGCCGGGGGGCAGTCCGATCGCTGAGAAACGGGACTGCGGAGACACAGACCGGGATCCTGCTGCCAGCGAGTTGGGCGAGAGAGAAAATACAGCGGAGCAGCCTCTATGTGTGCGGATGAGGAGTCGGAGTGCCGGTGAGCTGAGGAGCGCCTGGATTCCAATCAACACAGCGCGGAGGTAGCATGTCCCGGACTCGAACGACGGAGTGGCTCGGGGTCTTGAAGTGCCGTGACAGTGGCGGAAAGCAGTGCGGTGACCAACGCACCGGAAGGAAAGTAGAACTGCCGGCTGCAGTACCCGACAACAGTGCCCGGGTAAGTGTGGTGGAGTGTGCCTGGAATCTGTACGGCGGAGGTGGGAGCGGGTGACAGGTACGCAGCACCGCATGAGCGAGGGCAGGGGTGCGTGGCCAGCGGCAGCTGGCTGAGGAAGCGAACACAGGACTATATGAGGCAGTAGCACAGAGGAGGCTGTGAACGGGCCCTGGGAACTAAATGTTTGAGAGGGAGAAGAGTGCATCGCAGGCACGGCGTGCTGGGTAACGGGCGATCCCTATGTCTAGTGGCAGGCAGAGACTCTGGGAACGAGAAGAAAGGGGTCCGGAGTCGCATTACGGAAAGTGAGTGCTGTTGGAGGCCAGGCCCACTGAGCTGTCGGCTGTATGGCAGGAGACCACGAAGGGTGACCAAGGTATGAACCAAGATCTGGGAAGTTCACAGACGCACAACCAGGTGGAAAAGGCATTAGGGTCCGTGGTAATGGGCGACACTGGGCACGGAAGATAGTGAACAGTTGGGACCTTGGGATATTGGCTACAGGAGACCGGGGTGAAGTGAGACGATAAATTGGGGCTGCACCTCCCAGCATTAGACGTAGTGTGGTACGCATTGCTGGAACTTTCAGGGACATTGCGCCTAGGAACTGGATACCACCGAGCCCTTGAACGCAGAGTTACGGTATAGCGCATAGAGTAACGACCGGCTGTGGCTATGAAACCAAAAAACAAGAAAGAGGAAGCGATGGTGCAGAACGACACTCAGGGAGCAGAACGAGAGACGGAGGGGGCTATGTCGGACTCGGGGCTACGTCAGCACCTTGATAAGATCCTTGAAGCCATTGCAGCAACGAAAGTCACCCTACAACAGGACATTGCGCAGGTTGCAGCTGGGTTGGGGCTTCTGCGTGCAGACCACTCGAAGCTGGTGGATAGGGTGAAAGCGAACTAATTGGCCCTCCAGGACTTGGCGCCGGCCAATGCGGCTGTGGAACTCAAACTAGGGCACGCTCTGGAACGAATAGCGATGTTGGAAAAGAGGGCGGAAGACTCCAAAAGTAGGAACTGCCGCAACAACATACGCGTGGTGGGCCTGCCGGAAAAAACAGAGGGGACCGACATGATGGCTTACTTGGAGAACTGGCTAAAAACAGTGGTTGCCCCAGAAGGGCTGTCTCCCTATTTTACGCTTGAGAGGGCACATAGAGTCCAGGCCAAGCCCTCGCTGGCTGGCCGTCCGCCCAGACCGGTGGTGGCCAAGTTGCTCCACTATAAAGACAGAGATACGCTGATCCAAAGAGCACGTACAGCGGGGCCCTTCACAGTGAGAAATAGTAAAGTCACAATATTCCCAGATTAGACGCAGGGCTTCTTATCTGGGAGTCAAGAAAGAGCTCAGAGACGAGGGGATCCAGTATTCATTGATCTTTCCGGCCAAATTCAGAATTATTGTGGATGGCACGACGCAGTTCTTCTTTGCGCCTGAAGAAGCGTGGACTTGGCTTGAAACGTACAGAGCAGGTACTGATCGGGGGGATCTCCGACACTCTGAACAGCCGCAAACATCCCAGGTGAGTAAATCTCAACGGATACGAAGCCGAAACAAAAGGCTGCGGAAACAACAATCAACGCAAATAGCGGCAGACAGACAGGGAGCACTGGCAGCGACGGCTGAGATAACTGGATCGCAAAGAACTGAGTCGGCGATGGGAACAGAGTCAGAGGAAGACAAACTGAGATCGGACACTGAATTCTCAGAAACGGACAGCAACAAGGGTCCCACAGTCACGCCCGGAACAGCGGAAGGCATGATGGATGAATAACCCACCCGAACGAACTCCAGCGGTTGGCAAGCCGACTGGAACTGGCTGAATGTGTGATTGTGCCTGGGGGCGGCAGGGGGCAAAGCGAATGCAGCAGCTTCTCAAATGGGATCCAGGGCGGGGGGGGGGGCGTGCGGCAAGCGCCGCTACCTGTCGGGACCGAGTCACCCCTCAATTGCCCTTAAGGCAATCTGTAGTGCCTACTGCAGAATATAGTTGGGTGCACTGTTGTAAAGTTTGGATGGGGGCTGATAGCTTGATATTAGGTCCTGTTCAGGGGGGGAGGGATGCGGGAGTTGAGTGGGGGGTTGATGCATGGGGGGTAATGATGGTGTGGGCGGAAAGGACATGAGAACCTGAATTACGATGTATCACTTGGAACATAAGAGGACTGAATACGATGACAAGGCGCCATAAGGTTCATGCGTATCTAGTGCGGAGGGGGATCCAGATAGCACTCCTACAAGAGACACATCTTACTAGGGCAGAATGGCAGGCGCTGCAGCGCAGATGGAGGGGACAAGTCTTCAGCACAGCGTACTCGGCATTTGCCAGGGGAGTGCTCATCTGGGTGAGAGCGGGAGTGCCTTTCCAGGCCACAAACCACATTTTGGATACAGAGGGGAGATTTGTGGCAGTGGAAGGTCGACTGTACGGAAAAGATATCGTATTATGTAGCATATATGCCCCAAATGTAGACCAGGCACGCTTCTTGGAGAGACTGTCAGGAACACTAGCACACTATCTGGCTGGTCCCGCCATAGTGGGGGGTGATTTTAACGCAATAACAGACATTGACTTGGACAGATCACATCCCCCGTTAGCCAATTCACCAGTTCGGAGATTGGCCAAAAGCAGGTCAGACTGGCAAGACAGATGGGGGTTGGTAGATACTTGGCGCAGGCAGCATCCCCGAGATAGGGATTATTCTTTCTTTTCGGCCATACACGAATTACATGTTAGGATAGATACAATCCTATGCTTTCACGCGATTGCACACGTAGCTGCACATTCTGAATACCTCACAAGAACTATATCTGATCACAACCCGATGTTAATGTCGAATAATTGGCTGCGCGCGCGATCCGCGATTCCGACATTGCGGCTCCGCCCGGAAACGCTGGAAGATCCGGTGTTCCGTAAAGAAATACAAGAAGGCATTGAACATTACTTTGAGGATAATCAGGGGACGGTGTCTACTAGGGCAGTTGAGTGGGACGCCTTTAAAGTTGTCATAAGAGGGTTGTGTATCAGTAAATATTCGGGAGCCAGGAAGGTGGTGCTTAATGACGGGACAAAGGCAGAAGACAAATTGAGGGAAATAGAGAGGCGAAAGCCGGAGGAACCAGCACTACAAGAGCAGTTACTCGAAGCAAAGGAAATGGTAGCGGTCGAAATTGAGCGATTGCGAAGCTTTGACCATAAGGGCTACATGGCAAGAGTTCATGCGGAGGGGGACAAAGTCGGAACATTGCTAGCGAGGCTGGCGAACCCGGTACCAAAGGGGGGATCGATCTCGAGCATAGAGACTACCACGGGTCTTCTGGTTTACTCACAAGCAGAGGTGCTTTCCCGGTTTCTAAACTACTATGAATCCCTATACAAAAGTGCACTGGAAGCGGGGGAGGCGGAGATAGAGGAATATCTGGCCGAGATCCCGCTCCCGCAATTGGAGGAGGAACAGGCGGAAATACTAGGGCAGGACATAACACTAGCCGAAATCCGGCTCGCAATTAAGACATGGCCCGGAATAAAACGTCGGGAGTAGATGGTTTACCCATAGAATTTTACGCACAATACTTAGACGTTTTGGCACGCCGCCTATTGGAGGTCTACGAGGAGGCCGGGGAGATGGGCCGTCTGCCGGATTCGATGCGGGAGGCACTGATTATTCCTTTACTAAAACCTGGGCGAGAGAACACAGACGTAGCCTCTTATAGGCCATTATCCATGCTGACGGTGGACTATAAGATCTTGAGCCGGATATTAGCGACCCGACTCCTGCCACACATGACTACGCTGATACATACGGACCAAGCAGGGTTTATTCCCACCAGGCACACTGCTTCGAACATACGACGATTATTGCGGGTTATTGATGAGGGACAGCATAATTTGCGGTCACCGGCGGTCCTCTCTGTTGACGTGGAGAAGGCGTTTGACAGCCTGGAGTGGGCATTCCTACACAGGGTGCTAGAACGGTTCAGACTGGGTGAGCGACTTGGAGTATTATATTCCTCGGCGACGGCCAGCGTACGACTGGGAGAGGTAATATCTACCCAATATCCGGTTCTGAGGGGGATGAGGCAGAGGTGCTCGTTATCTCCTCTACTATTCGCGGTAGCAATAGAGCCCCTTGCGGTCCAGGCGCGATCGGGACAAATCTACCAGGGGCTGACGTTAAGTGGATCGCCACAATATATCTCTTTGTACGCGGACGATTTGCTCCTTTTCTTGGAAAACACTGAGGAAGCATTGCGAGAAGCAGAATCTTTGCTTTCGCGATATGGGAAGGTATCGGGCCTTAAGGTAAACTGGCGTAAGACGTGTTTATTCCCGATCCGTCCATGTATGAATCCGCAGAGGTTACTCAGTGAGATCGCATGGGAACCGACCTGCCTCACCTACTTGGGGGTCAGGCAATGACAATGTAGACTTGCTGGAGGGGAATGTGGGGCGTTGTATAAAGGCCCTGAAGGGGTGTATGGCGTTTTGGTCTACGCTCCCTCTCTCGGTGCTGGGGAGAGTGGCTTTGCTCAAAATGGTGGCTTTTCCCAGGTTGCTTTAGTACTTCCGTGCCCTACCAATTTGGATACCACCCCATATATTTAAGGAACTGAGGTCCCTGATGATAGGCTTTTTGTGGGGTAACAGGAGAAGGCGAGTAGCACTGGCTACTCTGATGAGACCTAAACCAGAGGGCGGGATGGCTTTACCCGATTTTGAGCTTCATTACCTGGCCGCACAGCTGCAGGTTCTAACACAGGTGATTGCTATGGAATTCAGGGGCCCTGAAAGTAGGCGAGGTCATGGGATACAACGACACATACTGTTTTACAGCAGAAACTTGATATGAGGGACATCACAATGGAAGAGAGAACGCTGCGGCTGTGCTGGAATAGGAGCCAACGTAAAGCCAGTGTAATCCACCCCTATGCACCAGAGATTCCATTGGGAATGTTGACGGCACTTCCGCATGGTGGGGACTGGACTCCCCTCTTAGAATGGGAGCAACTGGGACACCACATGGTGGGGGATTTATACATGGAAGGGGAGCTGATGCCCTTTCAGGCACTGCAAGAAATGTATGGCCTCCCCGAAGGTAGTTTCCTGATTCACGCAGCGATAACCGCGGCGATTCGGAGGCACTGGAGGGGTGGGCAGACAGAGCCAGTGACCACAATGGCCTGCCAATATGTCGTAATGGCGGCGGGGACCATTAAGGCGATCACATGCCTCCAGTCTAGGATGCTGCATGAAGGGTTGCGACCGTTAACTGAACTGAAATTGAAATGACAAGCGAGTATAGGCCGCCCAATACCAGATACAACCTGGGACCACATTCTTAACAGAACGTGGAAGGGGAACAGGAATGCACGGTTCCAGCAGGTACAATTCTTTATACTACATCGAGCTTACCTGACTCCGGGGAAGATCAGGAAATATTTTCAGGTCCAGGGCGCAGCCTGCCCTCGATGCCTAGTGAGGGGCGTGGAACTGGAACACATGTTATGGCACTGCCCGAATATGGGGAGCTATTGGGCAGAGGTAGGAGACCTATTGAGAGCAGTTACAAATAGACAACTAGACTATGACATGGCGACTTGCCTACTGCACTGGTTCACGCACACAGCCAAAACTAAAATAACCAGCAAGTTTATTGATTTCGGGCTATTGTTAGCTAAGAGGTAAATAACCTGGCATTGAAAGACGAGGGAGGGACCGTCGAGCAAGCGCTGGCGCACAGAGTTCTGTAAATGGGCGCGCAGCGAAGGTGTTGTCCAATTCCAACAAGCTAAACAAGGGGGAGACGATAAGGCAATGGAGATGGCAAGAGCATGGGAAGCACTGGTCCAGGCTTTGCTGGAACCTCAATCAGAGGAGGGGGATGATTAAAAATTAAACGTGCATGTGAACATCAAAAGGTGGCTAATGAGGAGAATACCTTTCTGTACAGCTGCTATTGCGAAGGGATATGGAGATTTGAATAGGCCCACACCATCGAGGATTGGGGGAAGGGATCCATGGGAGAGTTGGGTGTTACACATGGGGACATGTTTGTTGGATATGGATGATGTAAGAAATGCATTACATTGTATGATGACAAAAAACAATAAAATATGTTTTTTTTTAAAACCAGGAGCAGTCTGCCTGCTGCTCAGCCCAAACTCCAACTGCCACACCTCACCTCACCTCACAGGCACCCAAACTTTCCATTCATCATTACCACTCCAACATTCCACGCCGCACATTCACACTGACTGAGCAGCTAGGGACAAAGCAACAGGGGAAACGCATAAATACATATACAAGAAATAACATATCCTCCCCTTTATAAAACACAAAAATATAAGTATGCAAGGTGGAATAAACCATTTACATGTAGGAAAACGTAAAGGGTCATTACATCAAAATATACGAATGCAAGATGGAATAAAGCATTTTGTGAAGAACCATGCATAGAGAAAATAGGGAAGATGCATAAATAAATATACTAGCTATATCACACATCCTCCCCCTTCATAAAACACTAAAAATATAAAGAAAAAAACAGGTGAAACTGAATTTTCTTTAACATCACACATTGCTAGACAGTAGACTGAGGAGGGACACTATCAGTCCCACAACAGCATACTAGACAAAATCAATATTGTACCTATTATCACCACCAACCACACCAACTGGCCAGGAAAGCATGACCTGCGGCACAACACAGCATGGCACACAAAACAGTTGATGGCAAACTCTTACATGCACAAGAAGAAAAAAACTATTAGAAAAATAAAAGAACACTTGTGCTAAAATTGAAGTAAATACCAGGTAAAATACACATGACCAAACATTCCCAACAAAGGGCAAATAATGTAACATGTTGAAACAGGTGACATCCAACCTGACCACCATCCCTAAAGAAAGGGCATAAAACGTAAAGTCTGTAAATGGGTAACGGACATCCACCCCAAATTGTCGCCAAAAATGTGGTGAGGAAAATCACGTAGCTGAGGTGTTGCTTGTAGATTATGTATTCAGACTTAGTTGTAGACAAGTGTATTTGTATTTATTTGTATTTATTTGTATTTATTTATTTATAAAGCGCGACACTCATCCCAAGGGATATCACGGCGCTGTGAACCAAGAGAGACTACTGAGGTATTGCTGGGGGGTTATGTTTTAGGGAAGGGTTATGTTTTAGGGAAAAGGTGGGTTTTCAGTTTTTGTCGAAACTGAAGATGGTTTGTGGTGTGTCTAAGGTCGGAAGGTAGGTCATTCCATCTTCTGGCTGCCAGGTAGGAAAAGGCGAGGCCACCTGTTCTGACTTTGTAAATACGCTTAGGTTTGGCCAGAGCTGATTGACTTGATCGTAGATTCCTGTTGGGAACGTAGAAGTCGATCCTCCCTTGGAGAATTGTGGGGCCAGTTTTGTGAAGAGCTCTGTGCGTGTGACTTAGTAGTTTAAAGGCAGCTCTCTGGCGCATCGGTAGCCAATGAAGTTTCTTTAGGCATTCCGATGCCGAGTCTCGCTTGCCTTTATTGCAGACCAGTTTGGCCGCCTGGTTTTGCAGGACCTGAAGGCGGGAGAAGAGTTGTTCGTTCATCCCCTCGAATAATGCGTTGCCATGGTCCAGGCGGCTAACCAGTAGGGCTTGGGTGACTGAGCGTCTGCAATCCAGGGGTATCCAGGGGAATATCTTTGAGAGAAGTTTGAGTATGGCAAAACCTTTGCCCCAGAGTGATCGGACGTGGTCCTTCATGGACAGGGCGTCGTCCATGATGATCCCCAAGTTTCTCGCGTGTTGTTTTGGAGTGGGGGCCGGTCCTAGTGTGGGTGGCCACCATGTGGTGTCCCATATGAGTTTGGCTCCCCCGAACAAGAGAATCTCCGATTTGCCGGCGTTTAATTTTAGGCAGTGGTTGTGCATCCATTGGGCCATCTCGGAGAGACAGTTGTGAAGCTTTTTCTTTGTTGTCTCAGGCCCTTCATCCATTGCCACCATCAGCTGTGTATCATCAGCATAAGAGCATATGCCAATGCCCCACTTCCTTCCAATGTCAGCCAGTGATGAAATATAGACATTGAAAAGAGTGGGGCTCAATATGGCCCCCTGGGGGACCCCACAGCCGATGGTGTTGGGTTTTGAGTGGAACTGACCCATATGCACTGCCTGGGTACGATTGCTCAGGAAGGATTGAATCCAGTTCAGTGCTGTTGATTGCACTCCTTTACTCAGGAGTGTGTTTAGCAGGCAGTCGTGGGAAACCGTATCAAACGCCGCTGACAGGTCAAGCAGTATCAGTGCCACCGATCCCCCTTGATCAGTGGAGCATCTAATACTGTCCGACACTGCCAGCAACGTTGCCTCGGTGCTATTGTTAGCTCTAAAGCCGGTTTGTGATGGATCCAGGAGAGAGTTATCTTCCAGATACCGGGTCAGTTGTATATTGACCGACTTCTCCAAGGCTTTGGAGAGATAGGGAAGCTGGGAGATAGGTCTGTAGTTCTCTGGATTAGAAATGTTGGATCCTGCTTTCTTCAAGAGGGGGGTCACGGAGGCGTGTTTCCAGGCCTCAGGGAAGGTAGCGGTGGTTAGCGACTTGTTGAAGAGTTGCGTGACAAGGGGGCAGAGCGTGGGAGCGATTTTGGAAAACACGAAGTGGGGGCAGGGGTCCGAGGGGGCTCCGGATTTGATTGTGCTCAGTAGCGCTAATACCTCTTCGGAGAGTAGTTGAAAACCGGTTAGACGAGGTGTGTTGTCTGAGTCTAATTGGTCGTTGCGTCTTTCTGATGTCATTATGTGCTCGCCAGTCCATAGCTAGATCTCAATATAGCTCCACCAGGAGCAGTCTACCTGCTGCTCAGCCCATACTCCAACTGCCACACCTCATCTCACAGGCACCCAAACATTCCATTCATCATCACCACTCCAACATTCCATGCAGCACATTAACAATGGCTGAGCAGCTAGGCACAAAGCAATAGTGGAGATGCATAAATACAAATGCAAGATATAACAGTATGTAAATGGAAACAAAAGGAAACCTTGCCTTGTATTTGAAGTACACTTACACAAATAGTAACCAGGTTCTTAAAAATCAAGGGTGTTGTTTATGAAATTAAATACCAGCATTTGTAAAGAGCACAGCTACCTCTGGAGAGGTGTCCCGGCGCTGTGGGACATCAGGAATGTTAAACAAGTTATTGTTCAGAGTCACATGGTGCTGGGCTAACCTGCCGCCGGAGCCGGGGATCGATCCATGAACCCTGTGGCCCGTAGTCAGTGCAATTTCTATCTGTATTTTATTGCGTAAAGCTTTGGTGGGGTGTTTAAACACCCTTGAGATTTAACCAATAGCAGCACTTGAATTGTAAAGCCTGAATCTTAACTTGGGACAACAACTGTGTTCTTCCACTTTCTGTTATGGCAACAGGAATGAAGAGAGTGCAATTTTACTGCCTCTAATACTTTCATTCTGCTCAATTTAAGCATCTGCTGAAAATGTGTGTCAATTCATCATTAATCTGGAAAGATTCGCAACAGTGTGGTATAGAAGTGGCAATGATTAGAAGAAAATACCCCGGGTGAAATGCATAATGGTAACCCTCCTCTTGTCCCCAACCCCTCAAGGGGCCCCACTCATCCCAAGGTCAATGAATATCTGTGAGATATGAAGCACTCGGGAGCCCCTCATCATTTTGCATTAAGCTACTGAACACATCGCTTATGTTTCATCTAGGTGTGTTACTTTTATGTAATAAAACTCTTTATTATTTATACTTCATAGTCATTACTGCATGACACTCTAATTGATGCATATGCAAAACACTGATCTAAAAACATCACAGCTTGGACCATGGTTGTCATAACATGAAAGTTGTTTTGTTTCAGATACATTTACACGAGTTCAATATTTAATAGTGAGTCTGTTATTAATTAAGGAGCACTGCAGACCTCGACATCAATCATGGCATAATTACCGACAAGTACCGTGACATTGAAACAGCTACTGGTAAATTTGTTAGACCTATCTGAAACAAAAATTGCTGAAAATGTCAAAAACATTGATTTAAAAAAAAAAAAAAGCTGAAATCCTTTGACAGTGTTGTTGAGCTAAAAAAGGTTTCCATCAAATATTTAATTAATTCTTCAATATGATTTTCTAAACCTTCCTTTTTACCCAGGCGTGACAATATTCAGAGTTAAATCTCCCACCTCACTTAATATATATAAAGGGGGTGGATACTTTTTAAAAATGTATTACAGAAGCTGCTTCCCAATGATACGCCTCAAAGGAGCTTGGAGAGTTTCCTGCTTTCCATTTGCCAACACTGATCGTAGTTTTCTTTCAAGTGTGTTAGTTAGTTAGTTGGTGCCGAACCTGCATGTCTTTTTCTTGAAAGTACTGTAAAAGCCAGCCCTTTGCGAGTGTTTTAGAAGTGAGTACCTACCTTGGCTGGCTTTTCACCACAACTCATTAGTCGCTAGCGAGAGGTACATCAAATTACTCTTGCATACAAAAGCCTTGTAACAGTCCCACATTTTCCAGTGAAAGCCCAACACTAGTAGAATTTCAGTTTTTGTGAGTTATACATGAAGATTAAGAGAAAAAAAATCAACTTTGTATACCCCCTATATGACTATTCAAGACATATGATCAAATACATATAGTATGGCATCAGTGAATCTATTGTAGAATGCCACGGTTTGTCAGTAACCACAGCACTGGCCACATACTCGCGTTAGTTAATGAATACTTTAGAATGCTGATGAAAGGATGGGCAGTGTGAAAAGGCCCTGGACTTTCTATAGGTCATCCAGGTATGATTTTCAGAGCTCAGGCACACTGAATGGATGAATCATGCCAAGTCATGATTTTACTACTGTAGGAGAGTCAAAGATGTTGAGAGATTTGGAGGTCTCGGCACATCTTCCCTGGTACTTGCATATCAACTCAGGGTACAGAAGTGATGAGTTAATGGCCTGCACAAAAACTCCTCCAAAATAGATATATGAACCTGAAAGAACAGTAGCCAAAAATAAATGAGTAAAAAGGGAGGCAAACAGTCATCCCATCAGATTGGAATGGTTATTGACGACATTCACTCATCACCATGATCCAGTGTAAGATTAAATGGTGGGCTCAGCAATAAATGAACTTTTTAAGGTGCTTTTAAATTAAATAGATAAGTACTGCTTTCTGTCGGTCTAATTACTTTTCTTGAATGTTTTAAAGAAGATTATCCTTGGGTCCAACAAACAAAATTATGTCGCAGTAGTTAAATAAATATCGATTGGGTCTTCTCTGTTGATAAGTTAAAAGGAAGGCAGTGTCTTAGGATATTCATGGCTTTTTAGTAGGCAAGTTTCTGCAATGTTTGTAGATCTAGTGGGCCAATATCTCTGCACATGAGCACAAGTGAGCTAATGTATTAACACCGTTCTTTCTATCTCCCACTGTAAAAGAGTATGTGTAAACCAAACGCAATGATGCACTGCAGAAACCAAGCCTACGTTTGCTCACTTTAATAAATGGCGCATCTCTTTTATTCTGTGCTGCTCGTTTACATTTTAAAACCGGTTTTGAATTTAGAGGTTAGTCTGTGTTCACAGGCCAGAGCCTTTGGAAGCAAGTCTCTTCATTAAGAAATAACCCTGAAGTAGGGCAAGTTGGTGCCTGATTGACGGCAGCTGCGATCGCTCCTTTGCTGCCTGGGGACTAATGACTGAGACTCGAATGCTGGCTTGTTCGAGCTGAATTATTTTTGGACTATAACTTCCCCCTCATGACCTACCCATTGTTGTTGGATGGTCTCGACCCTCTCGCGGTGGCCAAGCAACTTTTCTTGGTGGTCCTGGCCGCGGCTCAAGCTGGGCTGAGGGAGCTCCGGAGCGCCGCACTCCAGGACGTGGAGGAGGGGTTGGGAACACCAAGGTTGAGACGCCCGTGGGGGCCGAGCAGCTCACGATGGTGCGGCGCACCAAAATGACAGAGGCAGAGGCTGTCAGTATGCCTCCAAAGGCTGCTTGTGGCGGACGAGGGAAGGCTCCCGATCCCGCAGAACAAGGAGATAATACCGGGATAGCGTTATCGAAGGGAACCAGACTGGCGGTTCTTGGAGGTTCGAGTAGCAGCACTCAGATAAAGGACTGGGACCCATGTGGACATAAGTAAAGGTGAGAACCCTGAGATGGTTAAAAGGGGCAAAGGTGTTAGTAGTGGAGCGCTGGGTAAAGGGCCAAAGTCCGGCCAATAGACCCGGGGAGACATCATAGTATAGCAGAATTCCCACCCCCCACTACACCTCCAGCCTCTAAAAATGACCTACCTATTCGAAAAAAGGTGTTGTCTACAAAAGGGAAAAAAGGGCAAAAGGAGATGCAAAAGCTTAAACAAGGACAAGCACAGTCTTACCAGGTAGATTCTACCGGAAATACACAGCCCACAGCAATCTCTGGGGGTGAGCCCCAAGTAGACAACGATGACAACGTCGGTCAAGACATTGGGAATTGTAGTTCACAAGAAAATGTTGTTCAGGCCCAAGCATCGCCAGTAGGAGAAATACAACAGGGTGCTACCTCCGGAGCATCTCCATCACTGGAAGACCCAGGCAATACTGAGCAACTGAATACGAGTATGCTAGTACAGAGGGTCGTAGTTAACAGTAGCCCAGAGGATACTCTTGATCTGGGGGTTACGTTTTTTTCTGTGACGGATGGATTCAAACTCAGTCCTTCTGAAGCAGAGGATAGTAGCAATCTTCAGCTCTCTAGCTCCATTTCTAGCTCCGGCACACCACAGAAAGATACTGTTGTCAGAAAAAAGAAGCTCTTGAGGAAGCAAAGGGACATCCACTCTTTGGAGAAAACTGGAGAAGGGTACCACAGAGGTAGTAGAGGCAATACGGATCCTACCCTAAAATGGGATTACTCAGCTACCAGGAGTGTTTATTCAGATCATATTGGTCGGGGGTGTAGAGGTGGAGGACGCTACACCCTCCTTAAAGATGATATTTGATTCAATTAAACAACTTCGAGAGGAGACCCGGATGGATGAAAGAATAACAGAAACTTCAGGGGGCAGTTAGAAAAATGGCCAAGAGGTGCACGATATGAACACTAGACTGACTCAGGTGGAAGATTGCACAAGCATTCTAGAGGATAATCAGGCGAAAGCCCAAGAACAGATGGAGACATATAACAAACAATTTACAGATCTACAATGGAAAATGGAGGATTTTGAAAATCGACAAAGGCGGAACAACCTCCGGATTCTTGGAATTGAAGAAGGCATAGAAGGGGAGGATGTGAGGGCTTATGTCCTGAGGCTGATGAAGGGAGCCTTCCAGAGCTTCTTCATTGGAACTGGGAGGTAGAGATACAACGGGTCCACCGCTTTCCAATGATGCGAAAAAAACTCCACAGTTGGGCAGATATGGGTCAGTTATGCCAAGAGCAATTTTAGTTTCTTTTGGGAACTTTCTGCTCCACGAAGAGGTCTTCTCCAAAGCTCGCCTGAATGCTAAATGGACCTTTGATAATCAATCTTTCTATACGAAGCCAGATTATTGCCACGTCACTGTGAAAAGACGCTGGCACTTTAGTGAACTGATCGAGCCTTGCCAAGCTATGGGCCTACAAGCTTATTTGATGAATCCAGCGAGGCTAACGATCATTTATAAGAACACCCCAAGAGTCTTTACCTCTGAAATTCAAGCTAAGGCGTATATGGACTCCCTAAAGTCTTAAAGAAAGGTTTAATGTGATGTTTTATATGATGTAGGTACAGGGGGTAGGCACAGGTATGGGCTAAGGTTATTTGTTTTTTTTTGTTAGTCACTGATTCTTTGTTAGGATAAAGTAAGGGGGGGTTTGGTGTGGGTATGAGGGGGGACAGTGATGAATAAGGTGCATCTAGTGAAAATATAAATGGGGAGGCAGCAAAGGGGGGTCAACTCACAGGCTCCATCACAGAGACCTTAAGTCTGCCTGCTTCAAATTATTGGTGGGGGAGGAGGGTGGGAGGGGGTTTGTGGACAGGGAGGGCAGAAGGGAGTTAAGAGGGGGAGTTGGGGAAAATGGGGCGAAAACAAAATCACAATCGAGTAAGGAAAATAGTATTGGAACACACACTTTGGAAATAATGGAAGCTGGAACCATAGGATGCGGATAGCAACTATTAATGTATGTGGGCTAAATGATGCTGCAAAGCGAAGGACGGTTAAAGAATATCTTAAGTCCCTACGGGAGGATATCGTTTGCTTACAGGAGAGGCATATTGAGGGTCCTCGTAAGTTTCTCCTGGATCAGTTGGGGTTTGAATTAATAGCATGTACCTCACAAGGGACTAGGACCTGGGAAGTGGCGATACTCGCTCAAAGAAATGTGATATTAGCGAAAAAAATTCTTTCAGACACTTATGGCCGATGGGCTATAGTGGAGTGTCAAGCACAAGGGTTTACTTTCACGCTTTGTACAATATATGGCCCAACAGCAGATGACCCAAAAATGCTTAACCATGTAAATATGCAATTAGCTAATTGGCCTCTTCCTATCATTATGTGTGGGGATTTTAATATCAATGGGTTAAATGGGTTATGGAGAGGGGATCCAACCAAATTTGTAGGCCGGAAAAAGAAAAGCCATAGGGCTTTAGTTCAAATGATGGACGATAATGGGCTTATTGATGTCTGGGAGCAACAAAATCCCCCTGGGGTTGGTAGCACATATTATTCCGTGCCGCATAGGGCCATAGCACGAATAGATTATTTTTTTATTTCTCCATCTCTTCTCTCTATTTGTAAAATTAGAAAGCTCCCACGAGTGGTCTCTGGTCATAACCCCCTGGTGCTAGAGGTTCTAAACCCAGTTGGTAAATCACAGGCAACGAGTTGGTCATTTGAACGGGCTTTACTGCAGGATGTAAATTATGTTGCACACATTGAGAAATGGCTCAAAGATTTTCTTGAGGTTAACAGGGGGAGTGCTCAGTTTGGAATAGTATGGGATGCCCTGAAGGTCGGTATTAGGGGATAAACCATGAGCTACTCCATGAGACGGAACAAGCTGGAAAAAATTGAGATGGAGAAATGACAAAGATTAATTATGGATCTGGAGGAAGAACAGGTTCGAGAAATTGGCTCCAATCTTAATATAGATGAGATTGCCCAGAGACTTGCATTAGCTAAAGCTGCGGCCGGGGATATCATGGCCGCCAAAGCAGCGGGTAAATTCTTGCCTGGAAACAAATTAATCACGAGTTCAGTGAACAGGTGGTTCGTATTCTAGCTGTAAGGACCAGACAGACAGCAACTATGGGGGATATCTCTGAGGTTGTATCAGAAGTTGGGGTAGTTGCTACCACCCTAAAAGATATCTGCAAGATTTTTGAGGACTTTTATCAAAACTTGTACAGCGAGGATATTGTGGTGAACAACAAAGAGATAGCGGACTATTTGGAGCTAGCTCTAGTTGAGAGATTCTCTTTAGATGACTCCACAGCCATGGAGGGTAGCTTCTTCGATGATGAGATCCAGGGTGCAATTAATGATCTGCCTGCCGGTAAGGCAGTCGGGCCAGACCTAATTCCCTTAGAATTTTAGCAAAAACAATTCTGTGAATTTGAAGAAAGGTTCAGTACAAGAGCCGGCTCTGTTGAAAATCGCTGAGCCAACAAAGAAAAAGACAACGGAAACTGTCTTAACTGGAGCAATTGAGCCTGTCATTGTTGATACAATACCGAATACAGCAAGAAAAGGAAACACCCCTCCAATAAGAAGGAATAGGTATCAGTTGAGATCTAGGGTAGAGTTAAAAGAGAGAGGTGCCTTAGAATTTGAAGAGCGGGAGAGACCTATGCCATTAACCCCTTGTAAAAGAAAAAAGAAAAAAAACTACCCTAGTGAAAAAATCTAAAGGAATAATTCCTGAGAACCAGGTGGTGAAAAGTACCCCCTCTCTTAAATCCTTCTTTAAAGTCCTAGATCAGGCCAGGCGGTCCTCTGCGCAAATGGAGGATAACACTAGCACTATACCCCTAAAAAATCGTTTTGGGCCTCTAGAAAACCTGGGAAATATGGAAAATGTTGGACCCCTGGCCTCTATGAATGGGGGAGCGATATGTGAGGTGGAGGGGGGAGTAGAGACTTTGAAATCAGCTGGTTTAGGGCAGCATCAGGCTCAGTCGAACTTTCCTGAGTCTGAAAATTCGAGTGTACCCCCTGCATCAGTTACCCCTGTTAACTTAAATAAAGCACCTTCAGCTGACAAAGTGCAAGGATAGCAGGACAATAGACCTAAGAGTCAGCTAGGAACAGCTAAACCTGCACAAAATAGTTCTAAGGGGGTTGGCGAGGGGATTAGGAGGCAGGAGGTAAATAAGGTCAATCAATCAGACCCGGCTCAAGTACCTATTGGAACAAGGAGAAGTTCTGAGGATTCGTGTGAGCAAGAGAACGATCGTTTGGGGAACCTTTTTCGATCATTGAGAAGTGATATGATGTCAAAATTTGAGATATCAGAAAATAATCAAAAAACAATACAGGATAGATTTGATCTGTTGGAATCTAAGTTAGAGGAGGTTACTCTTCGTACAGGGAATCTTGAAACAGAAGCAGCTGCACTGAACAAAACTGTACATGGAAACCTAAAAGATATAGACACTTTGAAGGCCCAAAATAGATCATTGGCTATGGACATTGAGCAATTGGAGACTCAAGGACGGAGGAACAACTTAAGGATCTTGAAAATACCAGAGGGGGAATAGTTGGAGGACATAAAGGGATTTGTTTGTAAACTCCTGAGAGAAGGCGTTTTAAAAGATCGCCCAGACATAGATTTGGAGGTCGAAATCCAAAGGGTGCATAGAGATCCTTATAAGAGACGTACGGATAGGAAAGCACCTAAGAAAATATTAGTAAATTTCCAAACATATAGTGTCAAGGAGCTTATTCTGGGGAGATCCCTTTCAAAAATAGATCTTTGCTATAAGTCCAGTCCTTATGTTATCAGGTCAGATATAGGCGCAAGAACTGCACAGAGACAATGGGAGCTGGGCACTAGAATGCCAGATCTGAGGACATTGGGGGCACACGTGCAGATGAGATTTCCGGCTTTGCTTAGGATTATGTGGAAGAATAAGACTTATAGTTTTTCACAGCCAGAAGAGGTCGATAACCTTTTAGACCGAATGAGAAGTGATCAGGAAGAACAATAAAGGGCAGATCAGGTTATTATTTAAAAATATATATATATATATATATAAATAAAAAAAATAATAATAATAATAATAATAAAGGGGAAATCTGAGAAAGTAATTTAAAGCACAAATATGCTATATGACAGTATAGGGGACACGATGTATTTTGATTTAATTTGTCTCGCTACAATATAGTTGATTGGTCAGGGGATTCACCCAGGTGCTCCGAAAGGCGAAGTCATCGTCAGGTATGTTGGGGGGGGTTCCTCAGGGGGGAGGGCGTTCATTGGGTGGGGGGAGCAAGGGGAAAAATAAAAAAATTAAAAAATCCTCATATATAGATAAATGCATTTTGTATATAGGTACGGATGGGGATGAGAAGATAATAGACTCATGAGTAATCCATATAAGCTTAAAGTCCTGTCATGGAATATTAATGGCATGGGGGGAACAATAAAACAGAACAGAATTCGTGAATTTTTAAAAAATTCAGATGCTCATCTTATAATGTTACAAGAAAGAGGCAGTTTCCTGAAGTTCTCTCTTTAAGAATTTAAGGTGGGTTCAGGAAATAATTAGTTCCAGGCAATCAGGCACCACCAGGGGAGTCTCCATCATAATCCGAGCGAATAGAGGGATAAGTCTAAGAAAATATGAGACAGATCAATCGGGAAGATGGTTGGCTGCAGTAATATATATTCAAAATACCCCATACACAGTGGCAGTGTATTATGGTCCTAATGATGACAATCCGGGCCCACTATCTAAACTTGAGATAGCACTATTAGGGACAACCGGCCCATTAATCTTGGGAGGCGACTTTAATTTGGTCTTTGACCAAAAACTAGATAGAACTTCTAAAGCTAAATATCATGCTCCCTCACAATCACTTGCCACCCTAGACGCTTTAATGAAAGATTTTAGTCTCTTAGATGTATGGAGAAAAAAGTACAGAACACTACTAGGCTTTACCTTTTACAGCAAGAAATATAAGAATTACTCTAGGATAGATCACTTTTTAGTCGATCATCATCTTCTCAAAGATATCAATTACCTTTCCTTTACGCCTACAGGGATGTCAGATCACGCTGTACTCGAAATGGTAATTGAATTGAATATAATTCCTCTAAAATCAAGATGGACCCTAGAGAGATCGCTGTTATTAGACAATCAAATAAAAATAGAAGTCAGAGATAAAACGATAGAATTCCTTACAATAAATTCAGGAACTTCCTCCCCCCAAGTAGTATGGGAGACTTATAAGGCCTATCTGAGAGGAGTCTTAGGCTCTTTAATGACTTATAAGAGAAAGAATATGAAAGTAAAAAGAAGGGAAGACATGGCAGCAATAATAAGAAAGGATCTTGAACTACAAAATGCAATTATAACTAACTCCAGGAGAGTACATCTGATAGAGAAGGAACTTACTGAATTACAACTTCAGCTGAAAATCTCGGATGAGAGAATTCTTAAAGAAAAATGGGAGTCTAGTAGAATAAAAAATTTTGAATACGGAGAAAAATGTGGAGCCCTCTTAGCTTGGAAATCTAGAGAAGAGAGAACGAGGAACAATATTAAAACCCTATTACAAAGGCAGACAGGAGACTTGATGGAAACAGATGCAGAGATCAGAGAGGAAGCGAGGTCCTTTATGAGAAGCCTCTATACGGAAGATAAAGATCCCAAGGGGGATGATTTAGAATCTTGGTTGCTAATGAAAAATTTGCCTCAAATATCTGAATTGGATAAGGTATACTTGGAAAGTGAGATCACAGAAGGGGAAATACTGGGTCAATTAAAGAAAATGAAACGAGGGAAAGCTGCAGGTTCAGATGGGTTGCCTGTGGAGATTTATATGGACAATAAAGATCAACTACTACCTACACTCAGGGAACTATTCAACCTCTTATTAATTCATGGTCATCCTGTTCCCCCCTCGTGGGCAGAAGCTACTATAACACTTATAGCAAAACCTATTAAAGACCCAAAAAGAATAGAGTCTTACAGACCAATTTCATTGTTAAATACGGATATGAAGATCTATTCCGGAATTCTAGCTACCAGACTATCGAAGGTCATAAAATCTATAATTCACGCTGATCAAAGAGGCTTTATTCCAGGGAGACAGCTAAACGAATTAACATTTCAAGTAATAGGGGCCATAGATTATGCTAACGTCAAAAACCTTCCGTTGGCCTTGGTCGCGATAGATGCGGCTAAGGCCTTTGATCAGGTTAACTGGAAGTATCTATGGGCCGCAATGTCGGCATTTGGGCTTCCTCTAACTTTTATAAAGGCGGTTAGATCATTATATTATAACCCAAAGTCAAAAGTCTTAGTTAATGGAATACTATCCGATTGGTTTGATATATCGCGAGGTACTAGACAGGGCTGCCCTTTATCCCCTCTTTTGTTTGATGTTTATATGGAGCCTTTTGTTTGTGGAATTAGAGATGACAATACAATTCAACCATTTCAGCTTGGTAATTTGTCACTGAAAGTTGCTCTGTACGCAGATGATCTTCTCTTGTATACCTCTGATCATTCAGTGGCAATACCGAGGTTGTTTTTTCTATCGGAAGAATTTGGGAAGTTGTCAGGTTACCAGATTAATAAGGAGAAAACGGAGATTATGGGCTGGAATAATAACACACATATATTGGGCGTAAAATATAAAATGCGGTACTTGGGAATCTATTTAACTCAAGAGTTAAAAAATATAACATCACTTAGTTGGCAAATGGTGGTCAAAGATATTAACAAAATCTTAATAAGATGGGGGAACCTGCCTTTAAATATCTATGGCCGTGTCAACCTTATTAAAATGACAATTCTTCCCAAACTGACTTTTTTATTTAACTGTATCCCTTTATCATTTTCTCCAAAAGATATTAATACTTTACAGGGTAAGATCGGATCATTTATATGGGCCTGTAAGTCAACTAGAATTGCATGGAAAAAGTTGAGAAGGGGCTTAAAAATTGGAGGTTTAGCCCTCCCTGATCTATTGTCATACTGTCATGCGTTTCATTTTAAAAACTTTAGGTTACTTGCAAATAAGTTAGACGCATCATCGCAGGGCCGCTTGTTTCAAGCTCTATTAAATGATTTACCTTATGACCACGATTATTTTCTATTTAAGTTCGGAGACCAGAAATTTTTTTTAAAAATTCGTCTTAAGATATTACAGACTGCATTAAAAAATTGGGCGTTTATCAGGAAGGTATTTGTTATTCCTTACTATCACACACACATACCCCAATCTGGGACTCTCCCGGTACACCCCAATGCCTCCAGGACCAACTTTCACAACCTTTGAAAACAGCTGGACTACAAAAATGGGGAGATCTTTGGGCAGATTCAGGCCTTATGAACTGGAATTCCTTAATACAACTTACAAATGGTCAGCTGACTAGGTTTAAATATTATCAACTATCTGCTTGGTGGTTAAGTCAGAATTTGCAACGGGAGAAAGATGCAGATATTTTTGATGCAATTTGTAGAGGGGGGAAATGGATAAAAGAACTATCGTACTGGTACAACCTGATAATTAAGGATGAGGAGAATAAACTGCACTTGGAGGTGATAAATTTATGGGGAAATTGTATAGCTGATTCTCCTGAAGAAGTTAGCAAAATTTGGTTAGACTCCTTTTTCCTCTCTCAGAGGCTAATTAAACCAGCTAATTTAAGACGTAACCATCTATTTACAGTTTATAGAGTTTATTGGACCCGGGACAAATTGCACAAGATTACACAAAATAACTATTATTGTCCCCGTTGTAACCATAGTGCAGCTGACGATATTCATATTTTCCTGGATTGTCCAGCTATTCAGGACTACTGGAAAGCGATAATTGATTTTTTGGGTGATGTACTGTCAACAACTATTATATGTTCATCCAGACTTGTTTTCTTTGGTCTATTGAAAGATTATAATATTAATAGTTTAGATACTCAGTTTATCTTTTATATAGTAGTCATTGCGAGGAGACAAATTTGTATGGAGTGGAAGTCAACAGCTCCACCCAGATTTGCAGTATGTTTAAAGTATATAATGGAAGTATGTAAAATGGACATGGTTGGACGTAATGAGAACACTGAGAATGTCTGGTCTAAATTGGTGGTCTGGCTAAATAAATAAGCGGTCCGATGATTATGCCAGAGGTTGTGTCGGTCCTGTCCTCCCCCAGGCCTAGGGTTCCCAAAATAGGCTTGAGGGAGTTGGATAAGGAAAGCAGCCTATCTCGGGGACATCCCTGTCTGCTATGATACTGTTTCCAGGGCGGACTCGAAAATAACAGTATAAGAGGCAACAGCGAGACCCATCTAGAGCATACAAATTCTGGTGGTATATATGAGGACAACAAAAAAAAAAAAAAAAAAAAGAATTTTAAAAGAAATGTTTCCCACTCTTGAGAGAAGATATATGCTATGTAATACGTCAAGTTCAGAGCGGACAAATTCCCCCACAGTCTTGGGGAGAAGCCACTATGGTAATTTTTTTAAAGAAAGTGAAACCACCTAAAGACCCAGGCTTGTATAGGCCAATTAGCCTTATGAACAGTGACACGAAGATTTATTCCAAGATCCTAGCTAACCGCCTTAGCACCATTATAGGGAAGGTGATCTCGCCCAGACAACATAGGTTAATTCCAGGGAGGGGTACGGCGGAACATATTAGGAGAGTCTGTACCTTGTTTGATGGCACCGCAGCCACACGGGACCCTATGGCGCTTATACTGCTTGACGCGGAGAAAGCGTTTGATAGGGTCTCGTGGGGCTTTCTTTGGTCTGTGTTGGAGAATTTAGATATTGGCAAAGGGTGCATAAAGGCAATACAGGCGCTGTATAGGAACCCAAAGATACGACTTCAAGCAATGGGAGAACAAAGTGATCCAATTAATATCAAGCGTGGAACTAGGCAGAGGTGCCCCTGTTCTTCGCTTCTTTTTGCATTTTATATTGACCCTTTTTTTTTTAGGAGAATCGAGTTGAATAGAGGTATCCTATCAATACAATTGAATGGCTTCGAGACAAAGATCTAAGGATATGCAGATGATCTGGCAGTCAAGTCCGCAAATCCTTCTATAGCCTTATATGAAATAGAACGTGAGGCAGAATGTTTCGGGGCAGTGTCCGGCTATACGTTGAATCGTGGGAAGACACAAATTGTGGTTAATGATAATATTGGTCTGGCAGACTCAAGAGTGACAGAATCAGCCTTGTATTTAGGGGTTACCATTACGTCAGAGCTTACTAAAATAGTTGAAAAGAATTTAGCTTATGTAATTCAAAAGTCAAAGAGAGATCTTGACAGGATGAATAACCTACATTTGACAATTGTTGAGCGCTGTAACAATATCAAAATGGTATTCCTCCCAAAAGTTTTATATTTATTCAGGACGATCCCCTTGAAGTTTGGTAATAATTGGTTTAAGGAAATGGAGAGTGTTGTTAACCGATTCATCTGGGCTCATGGCAAGACAAGAAGGGCACTTAAATTTATGTCCCTCCCTAACGACAGAGGGGGTTGGGCAGTACCGGATTTAAGGGTATATTATAGGGCATCGGTTCTGCAATATATTCGTGGACTTTTGGGTAGCACGATCACGGACCGGTGGAGGGGGGATAATGGTATACCAGATGTATATGTGTTATTGTTAAACGTCGAGGCCCATAATTAGCTTCTAAGGTTTAGCGAGGCAAGTTACTATAAAAAAGTCAAATTCAAGACTCTGGGAGCGGCAATTACGGTCTGGACTTCTATCCAGAAAAAACTGGGATTGGGTAGAACGAATTACTAAGCCCCTTTATTTAGGAATCCATCTCTACCGGAGGTTTTCCATGATGGTGTAATGAGACGATGGGACGAGTTGGGAGTAATAACAATTGGGGATATTATGGATCCTGAAGGCATAATTACTTTTGAAAAAGCACAAAATCTGTATAATTTGGAAGGTACAGAATTTTTTTAATTGTTGCAGAGCAGGTCGGTCTTGGTGAGGAAACAAGGGGGGAATAGAGCATTCAGTAGGGATACTGTTATGGAACGATTGCAAGATCCGGAGGGGTGCTCAATCACGCAGATCTATGGCGAACTTTATCAATCACAAAATGATGATCTGGAAAACACTTCAGATAAATGGCGGGGAAAGTTGAACATTGAAGGGAATGAGTTTAAAGCTTTGCTTAAGCTGGGGTGTATGGTTCTAAAGGTGGCCAACCTTCAAGCTCAACATTTTAAAACTATTTTTGAACTATATTTCACTCCAGCAAGAATAGCTCTATGGGGTGGGACTAGTGGTATTTGGTGCCCGCGCTGTCATAGTATAGAAGCTGACACGATCCATATGTTTGCCTCATGTCCTATGTTGGCACCCCTGAAAACTGGATTAGAGTTGTTTATGGGGCAGACTCTGAGCATCCAGATAAAGTTAACTAACGAACTAGTGGCTTTGGGGGTCACCAGGGACGGAGCCCAAGTAGCTCATCATGAATTTATATTTCTTGCAATGGCTATTGTTAGGATCTGTGTGGCATCTGCATGGAAAGATTCTAACCCCCCCACGTTTCAACATTGGGTGTCACGGCTTCTAGCCATATACAGCTGGGAAAAAGGGTTATATGAAAAAAAAAGATTGGAAAGCAAGACAGTTAGGGAAATGGATCTGGGCTCCTGTAATAGATTGGAAAATCAGATTGGAGGGACCCTAGTTATAATCATCGGTCTTGAGGCTAGTAGCCATTTTTAACTGTTGCAGTATATATGCTAGGCTACATCTTAATATAATTGTAGTGGATTGTTGTTTATTTTTTATCCTTTTCTCTCCCATCAATGTTTGAAATGAATTTAGTATCTATTATCAGTTATATATTTTTATGGAACATTTGTACGGAACTGTATTTTATTTCTTTCTTGTTGTTTCTCCTTCCATTATATTCATTTTTTTCTGTGTGTAACAGCGAATTAATTAATTGATGGTAATTAATAAAAAATAAAAAAATAATTAAAAAAAAAACCTGAAGTGCAGTACTATATGGTGTCTATTAATTATGGAGACGTCTCACTTGGAGCCAATATTGAATAATGAGAACCGTCTACTTGCTTCAGTATAGAGTGTTAAGCAGTGAATGGTATACAGGATAGACATGTTCTATTCAACTGGCAATCAACTTTATGATGTCTTAGCAACACCTTCAGTAAACAAAGTGGTCGAATATTCTAAACGTTAACTCGCCCTACAGTCAGTTTTTCCCAAACAAACTAAGCTGGATGGCCCGCTACGTAAAAAATCATCATTGCATGACATCGGCATGAATGGTAATCCATTGGCTGCCAGTGGAGATATACTGCAATAAAGGCCCGCATATTTACAGCAACAAAAGCTCCATCACATACCACAAAAAAGTCTTGCGAATACTTGGTAATACAGAAAGATTTAACTCCCAAATCGTGTTTAGCAGCTTTTATGAAAAATACACTGACAGTTTGCAAGATGCAATACACCATTACACTTGATATGTTACTATAGCATTATAGCCTACTGTGGAGGGCCATACTGATTGTTAAAAGCCCTGAACCTGAGTTACATGCCTGAGCATTAGGTGGACTTATTCCGAGGGAAGAGGGCTTACTGGCATAGGCAGAAGGGCTATAAGGCTATTGGAATATCCTGCCACCTGAGGTTACAATATGTTGAATAAGCGAGACAATGAAAGAAAAACTTTGAAATAATGGCATAGAAGGCCTATACCAGTCATTATTGGCCCTAAGCTACTTCATTGTCTTCAAATTCTCTTTTTCTAAAGCCTTTATTAGGATGCATCCAAATGCTCTCTGTAGAATGCATTCTGTGCCAACTCACGAACAAGCACTACTGCCAAATTCTTCCATAGTACACAGAAGAGAGTTCTTTCATGTATACATGGCCACTAATCAATATTTTCCGAGCATTTAAAAATCTGTCTGACCATCTCCGTTCTCAGGGTTGTAACATTTTATTTCCGTTTTGAAAGGGATATTCCTGTTAGACATCTCAGATAGACAAGGAATCTGTGGTGGTATAACATGCCATACCATATGTGGGAAATATGAATATTGGGAAAGTGCTAATAATACACACGCCAGCCCTGCACAAACTTTGCCAATTACTCATTCCTTATGCCTAAACCATAAAACCACTGTTTATTTTTGTAACTTCTCGATTTATGCTTGCTAGAAAAATTTAACTACGACTTTAAATATGAATAAAAAACACTGACCTCCACAAAGGAAAGAAATACGCATAACCTGGCACAAATGTATGATTCAAGTTTCCCTTTCTTAAAACGAATGTCTGCAATCGAACGAAAGATAACAGAGCGAGATAACTCATTTGGAATTTTCCACTTCTCCAGCCAGGTTAAATTTACGAGACATTGATAGGCTGCTGGGTCACCGGTCGTCATTCCAGACCATTTGCAGCTGCCCGTCTTAATCTGAGAGACAGGTGTCCCTCACATAAGGGGTGTAAATCTAATGCTGGCGTTTTAAGTTCCTACCGGAACAAACAGAAGGCCTGTGGCTCACATTAAACTAGTAAACATTGCATTTCACCAAAGAATTCAGTGAAAGCCACAACACGCGAAAATGTTTTTGCTCCGATTTCATAATTATTCTGCCTGCAATATGCTGGCTGTTCTTCCAATCAGTCCCTCGGCTTGTACTAACTAGGTGTTTTTAAAAATAAATAAATTCTTGTTTAGCAAGGTGATTTTTATATTTTATTAAAGTCTATTTTATGTCGGTTCTTTCCAGGTATAACGAGGAACCGCTACACGATGAAGTTCCTCCACCCACCGCGAAGAAATAATGAATGAAAATATTTTGCTGGTCTAATGAGGAAAAAGTAGGAGAAGGGCAGATTAATTGCTTAAGAAATGCGATAGATTCCGCACTGGGTCAACAGAGAAGGAACTCGTGAGGCCAGGGTTATGTTATTTCACTGACCCTTTCAAATGTCGCCGGGAATACGAGATTGCATTATTGTGCTATGTTTTTCTCACTTACCCAGTGGATGGGTCAGTATAGTAACGATAGGCATGAGAGCAACAGAAAGTCGTTTAAAACAAGCATTGGCAAGGCATCGCTTTTCACATATAGATTGAATAAAGAGCTATTTTCATCATTTATTGTCTACAGTGGAAAGGATGTGGCGCAGGGGCCAGAGCTGCTGACTCGAGAGCAGGCACCCCGGTTCGAGTCTTGGCGGTGCCGCCCAACATCCTGTGATTCTATGCAAATCACTTAAATTGTTAAATTGTTATGCAAATATGCTGCAGGAGTAAAATGCAAAACTTCATGAAAAAATAGTGCCAACAAAGTGATATTAACAGTATCTCCGTGTTAGGAAACTGATAAGAAAGGCAGACGGGCAAAAGCTTTTTAATTGCCGGAAAATGTGCTACAGCCAATAGAAATAGAGGAAAGGTATGTGGCATGCACAGGAACCAATGAGAAGCCGTGAAAGAGAGGAGGCGGGGTGGAAGTCCTTTTTTAAGTTTTTATTAAAAACAATAGATTTCTCAGGGACAGTGCAAGTGCTGAGCAGGCGAATCCTGAAAAGTAGGAAAATTCTATGCTTTTTTTCACTTTTTACATCAATCAATGACACAATAAATTCCTTTGGTCAATTAATGAAAGAAAAAGTGGGGTTAAACAACCACTTATATTGCCAAGTTCTTCTTTAGGAAACATGCAAGTGCATTCAACGTGCCAACCACTCTTTTTTGCAGAAGGGAGGGAGCATTCATTTTGTTTAAAGTTTTGACTGAGCCTCATTCACTATCACCTTTTCTGTCTTCCTGAATTGAAAGCTGGACAACAACATTACCCGGCTTGCATATGACAGTTATTTTCAGAAATGGCATTGGATTGTAATTTCAAGCACAGCAAAGGTGGTACTCAAAACCCGTCTGATGAATTCTCGCACATCACCTGGAATAATAGCGCATTATTATAAAACATTTCTGCCCTGCTGGGTCCTGAAGAAGCCTTTGACCTCATGCACCATGACATACTTCTTTAAATGTTTATCACTGGACTGAGATTTCAGAATTGAGCATGGTTTAGATTGCCCCCATTAGAGAAGATGGTTTTATTTTGTAAACATGCTTCCACACAGGCTTCACCACAAGTGAGGAGTGTTGCGCAGGTCCCTTGTGTTATTCATTAGCAACATGAATTGATTGGGCATTATGGTAAAAAGTCACAGTGTTCTTTCAACCGAATGCTGGTGAGACTCTACTCTCTTCATGACCATCCCCCCTCAGCATGACTGTGTTCTGATCCATCTGATCCATCCGCTGGTTGTTGGATGTATATTATTATCTAAAGCTGTAATCCTTAAAAATATCATTTTTAGTGGTGGTGTGAAGTAAGAGTCAGAGAAATCTTCCATTGTAGGAGAAGAAAGTCTATTAAATAATTCTTCAATCTTTTTGGCTTCCCAAGTGAAACTTTTGGGAATCTGTTGGGAATGGCCTTAATTCACCACCTTAAGCTTTTGTAAACACCCCAACATATTATCTGCATTTTAGTATATGAGTTGTTCTAGTGAAGTCACTCTCCGCAGTTCTCATGAGGGCACTCTATTGCCGGTCTCCCTTAAAAAGAGAGGCTTCCCTTTTCCCAAGTAAGATTTTGCTGATGTCTTATCTCAAGCACACTTCATTATTCCTAGCAACTGTTCCCTGGGTACCTGTGGAGAAGTGAAGGAAGCCACTGCTTCAAGGGCTAGACACTTAAAATAAAGATACAATACAAAAGAACAACATGGTGACAATACTGAAGTCCTGATTGCCAGCTCAGGAAATCCAATCATCTTACCATTTGACCCATATCAAACCAAGGAGCATGGTCCAACAACTAGAATGAAAGGGCAGAACCTAGGAGTCATTTTCAGTGCAACACATTCATTATTTGCCCAAGTTGTGCCAGGTCCAGCTCTCCACCTGCTGCTGCATTGCTCTAGCTCCAGTCTTCCCCTCGCTTCTGCTCCATTTTCTCAGTGCTTTCTCCTTGATTGTAGCAATTTGTTCACTCATTTTTCACTGCTTCTTCCTTCCTTTTCCCCTTGTTGTGCTCGGTCCTTGCTTTTTTCTCTTTCTTCACTGCAGCATGGACGCAAAGCGGGCATGTCGCCGGCGCACTGAAGGCACACCAAACACAAGCCCACCTGCGCCCGTCCATGACTGGACCGCGTCCAGCACCTGGACCTAGATCCTGGGTGCAGCTACAACAACTGCTGTGTAACATCTCCACACACCACCAGAGGACAGATGTATGACGGTACAACGCGTACCGTTACAACGTGTCCCTTTACGACGCAGTTTTAACAACGCAAGTCCCCTTCCCCCGCCCACTCCCTGCCTCCTCACTTCCCCCTGCCCACCACCCGACCCTGGTGACGCCCACTATTCTGGTAGTGCTCGCGTCTTCTTAACTACCGGGTTCCCTTACATTTTTGGACCCCGCACACGATCGTGCCTAAGGTAAGCCTCCTCTACGCCCCGCACGCCACATTCCCCCGTTCCGCCCTTAGGGGCGACTTCACTGAGCCAGCATTCTTGTTCCTTTACAGGCTTCCTTAATCTGAGCTGACACCTGACTATTGCCCCCGCCGCTGACCGCTTGAATTAGTCTACCGGCTCGATTGACCTCCGCTGTCAATTTTCGATTAATCATTTGCTGCAGACAGGTAACACTGTTACTTTCCCTTTCCTTAGCGCTCCGCCTACTTTCGTGCGTTCACTCATCCCTTCTTCCCCGGTCCCCATAGGTCCCGTTTCCACAGACGCCGACCAACGCCGAACTGCCACACCTGCTCTGGCCGTCCTGGAACCTACCAGGTACCCCGCACCTTGCTCCTCCCATTCAGCCATTCGCCAGCTGCCCACCGCTCCCCACTTACTCGCTCCACATGACGATACCCCTCCCTTGATAGTGCCAGGCTTACATCGGTTGTCCTTACCACTGCTCCCTAGTTCCACCACGGCACTCACCGCCTACCAATTCATCGTAGCCCTACCCACCACGTCTTGCCCCCCAGCATTCATGATTCCGGTCATACTATCTGCCATTTTGCTAATCACCCCCAGACTTCAAGAGTCCAACCACGGCATTGTTCACCCACCGAATTTGGCCCTTCCCGGTACTTCACCCTAACAACTCTCTAGGTACACTCCACGCAGTACCTGCCGCACCTTGCATCCTTTCCTGTTTACTAGGACCTTGGCTCCCCTTTTATCACCCCTAATTGCCATCTCATCTCCTCTCACGCAGCCGTCCCTTCCCTCAGAGTCCACCATTCGTGTTCCCTTGCCCGGCCCGCATTTCCCTCCCATGCTGCCCGACCCATCGCGTTGTCCCTCCCCTTCCCATCCTTACCCTTTCCTTTCCTTCCTGTACAGCACCGTTTTATTGCCAATCCGGTCCTGAAGATGATCTTGACTAAAGAGGATCAAAACGTCGTCGACCGTTCAGCGCAATTGAAGACGCAATCCATAATGTGGCTCTGCTAAATCACTCTGGCAAATCCTTGAAAAACCACATTACAATCTATTGTTCTGAGCCACATTGTTTATTTAATACACTGTAATATACAAACACCTTGTCACTTTGCGCAGTCCTTGGTGATCACAATTGTCACTTGCGTCGCCACTTCTTGTGTCACTTACACACCTAGAGCACCAAGTCGAATTCGGGTTGTTATATAATTGGTTACATACAGTGCAGCTACAACTGTTTATAATGTTTACTTAAATTATATTATGCCTCGAGCACACTTCTAAAACTACTTATTGAGTCTCCTTGTCTCTGTTTACGTAATGCTTGATGCATACATGTCCAATTGTCCGAATAATACCAGTTGAGATATTGTTTGTTGATTCTCTAAAGAATTTGTGCAGCACTCAAACAGTAATCAAGTTAAAACTCAATAAAAGAAAATTCCCAAACCAATTTAATAAATAGAGTAACTTTTAATAAATAAAATGATACCAAGATGATACAAATCCAATAAGTAGAACCAGAGATATGAATTTTCAAATTTTGAATTTAAAAGTAGCCCCAAAAAGCACAAAGCGCCAATCATGGGTAGGTGGTCGTGCTAGACCAGGAAAAGGTTAAAAGTTGAGGCCGACTGCGTTCGAGCATGGAGCAGATACAACAACCAGGTTCATCCCTGTGGAAAGTTTACCTTCTGACTTAGAAGCTTTTATGGATGAAAAGTGTTCACTGACGAGTCATTTGCGAGTCAAGCTGCAAGCTGGATCTGTAGCCGGACTTGATGTCTGCAGGATGCTGAACAGTGAGGTCCTGAGCATTAATCAAAGAAGGTGAGATAGCTCCAAGTGGGAGAAGTCCCACATATGTACCTGGGAAGGCCTCTATATCGTTGGGCTGCAGCTTGACATTGGTCCCAATGACTTAAACACCTTTTTGATAGTCAGATCTTCTTTAGTGAGGAAAAGCAGCATGCTGAGGCCAACCAATGATTCAATGTCAATGACTGATGCTTCAATGGCAGTCCCGGTCTCTGATGGTTCTCCACGCAAAACATTTTTAAGTCCCCCTTATTGCAGTCTGAGGATATGAGGATTACACTCTAACACCAGCAAAGGGTCTAGGACCTGGAGGGTGCCAATTGGAAGTTAGGACTCACTTCTACAGAGGCCAACTGCAGGGCATTTCAAATTGGTACTGGTCAGCTGGCAGTTGCAGAAAAATGGCCTTTGGTAGATTGTAATGTCCATGTAGCTCAACCAGGAGGTCAACCGTCTGAACCTCAGAGTCACATCTAGGGTCCTGGTTTCAAGGCAAGCAGGTCCAGTCTTCCTGCAGGTTCTTCAGACATCAGGGCAGTCCTTCTTCTGATTATTCAGGGGTCTTAGGGTGTTCTGAGGAGAGGTCTGTGGGGTCCATGTTTATGCACAGTCCCTGCCTAGGCTCCACTCACTAAACTAGTTCTGGTCAGTTCTTCTACACCTACTGGATTTAGTGCCAGCTCAACTAGAGAGACAAAGAGGAGGCAGGCCTTGGTCTGAATTCCATCTTACAGTGATGAGGCAGAAATTATTTGAAGCTCAGGAAGGAGCTGGACACACAACTTGAGCCATACTGTCAAAGGAGTAGTAGCCCACCTTACACCCAAAGCCCTTTGTCCAATACACTTATCACCAAATGGGAGCCATCAGGGGTCAGGTGACAAGTGGCCACTGGCAAGAAAGCTTTTTACATTTAGGCAAATAAATGACAACTTACTAAAAGTGAAGTTTTTAAAGACGATAAATTAAAATAAGATTTTACCATTACTACAAAAATTAGTGTTTGATATATTTTTCCAGCTGCTCCCAAACTAAGGTATTTACTTATTAAATATTATATTGTAAACCACTGTTAGCCTATGGGAGAGCCAGCTTTGACACAGTGAAAAACGATGGGGATTTTTTCCCTGCCAGGACAGTAAAACATTAAATACACATTTTAAATAACATTCACCCTGCCCTGTGGGTATTTAGGGCCTATTTTAGGGGCGACTTATGAGTATTAAAAAGGAAGGTTTAGATAAGGCAAAAGGTTCATTTTGCCAGGTCGAAATGGCAGTTGAACTGCACATCTAAGCTTCATGGGTAGGCATGGAGACATGCTTTACAGTGCTACTTTGGTGGGCGGCACAATGAGTGCTGAAGCCCACAAGTAGCATTTAATTTATCTGCACAGGGTACATCTAGTACCTTATGCTAGGAACCGACAAGGAGAGTAAGTGTACCAATCAGGTGTACACCAATTTTAACAGGTTTAGAGAGGAGAGCAAAAACACTTCACCACTAGTTTACTGGGGTAAAGTGCACAGAGTCTTAAAGCATACAAAAAACAGGGTCGGCACCAGAAGACAAAAATCTGGGATGACACTGCAGAGTGGGAACATTTCCAACAAAGACCACCCCATATTTTACCTCAGCAGACGTTGATTCATGGCAAGAGAGAAAACCACAATAAAAAAGGAGGGTGAGAACAACAGTACGAAAGAGAAAAAGCAGACAAGAAAACAATCCTGCAATAGTGTGATAAAGGGGCAGAAAGTGTCTGGTGGTGGATGGAAGTGGCATGAGGTTGAATCAAGTCTACAGCCATGGTATTCTACACCCGAACTTCCAGAGTGTCTACTGTGGGCTTCTGAGCAAAACTTTTGGCACCAGATTTAAGATTTTATTTTTCAAATTAAGCAGTGAACTAGATATACAACTTTTAGTAGCTTGTCCTAAGCTATTGTGTTGTTCTGTAATAGTACATCTTGTTTAGTTAGAGAGAACCCTTTTCTTGATTCAGCGAAAATATAATGCTCTGAATTAATTAGCAAAATAACAGCATGGGCGGCAGACTTGCAGCTGACTCATTGAATGTTTTCGAGTTAATGTAACAATTGCAACATAACAGCAATTAGCGTCTCACAATATTTACAGGCTTATACCTTTGGGTTTCTAATTCATAAAGCGAATTTTCATCTGTGTTTTCAGTTCCTATTAAAATTATTATTTTCTTTACACTTTACTTTCCCAGCCTTAACCGCTCCTTTAAACTGCCCCCGCAGCTGCAGATTGTTAGGTGAAAGATTAACTATTTATCATGAGTTTTCTTACTTGTCAGTTGATTCCCACGCGCTATTGCTTGTGCATTTTTATGGATTGTACTACCTCGCGATCGGAGGGGTGTCTTGTCTGATGAGTGAGTGAGTGCAACAAAGAGCGACAGAATTCTTACTGCAACGGCTTCATGATAATCAAGACACTATCACTTTACAAATCTGGCCAGGCCACTCGTGTGCAAGTTTATACATCCATGCGTGATCATGAAAGAGTACGTAGGTTTGGAAGCATACCAGGAGCCTGGACATATGAAGAGTACTCGGTGAAAAAACTCCTAAAAACGCATTGAGCAGGAGTGGCTAATGGGGAGATCTGCAAATGAGGAACATAGTGCACAGAATAGCACAGAAACGGGAAAAGTGGTGTGCATTTAATTATACTGAGATCTCACGTAAAGTACCACTGCAGCAGCAGATAGTCTAGAAGTGCCTCCTATGCTTTTCCTTTCACTTCCCCTGAAAGCACTATGCGAGCCAGCTGTACTTAAAGATTAAAACAAGTATTTGCAATTCAATCAGTCTCACTTTTGGGACCTTATATGTATTTAGCTATGCCGCACATTCTCCTGGGTGCTGAAACATTTACTGTTCTTTAACATGGAGGGAAAGTAAGCACCAAACTGCGTGTCATGCCAGGTATGGGATCACATGGAGAGAAAATTGCCTTTCAGCGGGAAATGGTAAAGTCGAAAGCTCTGTTTTTAATATAAAACCAGGGCCTTCTGTGGTCATATCACTGAAAATACAAGATTTGAAAAAAATATTATTGTCTACCGGTGCTCGTGGAAGACAATTTCTATGGACTGGAATCTACAGAAAGCTAAAGTGATTCTGATATTTTACTGACCTCTGCTGGTCGTTTTCTATCAAGACAGTTAAATAGAGGCAGTTGCAAAAGCAAAAGCAATTCTGGTATTGCACTGACCTCTACTGGTCGTTTTCTATCAAGACAGTTAAGTAGAGGCAGTTGAACAGAAAAAAAGTCCCTACGCGGAAGCGGACAAGTCCTAGGACTGATCTCCAGAGCCCACAAAGTACAAGCACATAGAAGTATATACTAAAGTATATACAAGGGTCTCAAATTCTCCACCTAAAAAGGGATATCAAACTGAGCACTGACTTTTAAATGAAACCTATATCCTAATGGGTCACATGACAAAATGTCATTTCACGTGGGGCTGCAGGATGACCTTTCTAATGAATATTAATTAGCAGGTCTCTGTTTGTCAAGCCCTGGGATTGGCTTCAAATGCAGGGTTGGTAGCCTTCCAGGAGCAACAAACCACGATCACTGGGTTTGCATTCCACAAAAGATTTTTTTGTTGAAGGAGCCAGTGTTTTTTAAAGGAATCCGCACTTCTAAACAAAACAAAAACATTCCATTTTGGAACAGATCAGGCAGAGTAGGTTGTGGTCAACTGAATTACTTCCTGCTCCCTGGGATGTTGCCTGACACCATTCCCAAAGGACAAGCAGTCCTTTGAGGAGTCATTAGCTGCTCTGCTGTGAACTTCCCAATTTGGGGGGAGCACCTCCGGGGGCGCAGCTTGGTCAGTAAGATTGGGGGGGGGGGTGCAAGCATCAGATTTCCCAACAATCACATTGACATGTCTTGTTAAATAAAATACATTGTGAGAAGCAGAACACGAGGAGGCTTAAGGGGCAGTGGAACGAGAGAGAAGTACGGATTGCTCGGGGTATTTAAAACAATTGTTTTCAAACTATCCACGTTTTAAGGCAGAGGCAAGAGAAAGAGAGAGAGAACGTGTGTGTGTGCATGCTTGTGTGTGTGTGTGTGTGTGTGTATGTGTCTGCATGTAAAAATCCATGGTGAAATCTGACAGATACCTCACCATACCCGACTGAAAGCGCCTGTACCAAATTTTTACTACAGTAAACATTTTTTAGGATGGTGCAACACCCCAAACAGCCCCCTGAAGCTACGACCCTCAGCACCTCATGAAGTCTTTCACATGTGCACATTAACTAAAGCCTCTGTGAACGGGACAGAGAGAGAGGCAAGCAAATGCATGCATGGATGGCTATGCAATGCTAATTACTACACACAATTCTCCAGACTGCAAAATGGGAAATTCTTTCTGTTGTTTTTGTTTGCATGAGTAATATCATCCTGAAGCTAAAATAATATGACAGTCTCTCACACTCTGTACACTAACATCATCATTCAGAATATTAGTTCCCTAGGGCTTAACACACTCTAAAAAGTTAGTGTGCCTCATGTCGGCACACAATTAAACCTGGTTTGTATGCAACACACGTATTACCAGGAAAGCCCTACCACCACAACCGTTCTGTGGTTTGTTACTGCAACCAGGGTCGGAAACCATTGGCATTGGCCTACTAAACTGCGGTCAGGAGAGAAAGCCCGTTTCAGCCTTGTCCTAATCACAATTCGAAATTAGCCCAAAACATCTATTGTGGTTCAAAACACCTTTTCTGAATCACTAAAGGTGTTTAGTAAATAGCAAAATGTAATGTTATGGTTATAAAGCCCCTGATTTTGCTAATCGTAGGATTTGCAAACACAAAATGCATTAGTATGTCAGTTCCAAATTTCTACAGTAAGGCAGCACTAGCAAGAAAGGTAGAGAGAAATGCACAGTTTAGAAGAAGAAATTGAAATTGCAACACAGCAGCAGAATAGAGTTATGAGTTAATGGCGGCAATATCATAAATAAAAAGAAACAGCTGTCCTCTGTCAAACAGAACAGAGCTGTATGGACATCCTGTCTATACTACTGTGAAATGCCTAAGACAACCTTACATCATCATTCAGGTTCCAGGTCCTTAATCCCCTACAGCTATATACTGGGGATCACAGGCAGCGAGGTGTCAATGCCCAATGACACTAAAACATCCAAGAAGAAGTGCAAGCACAGGGGCTAGAAGTATGCATTCACGGGATACACATGGAAGACCTCAGCAGGGGAGGAGGAGAACAGTCCAGCAAGTAAAGTTTAATCTCATCAACTCCTGGCAGTCTTATGTTCTGGAACTACTACAAAGAAGAACTCCAGATTCATCACAGACACACAGTACATGGCAGCACATACATTGAATGTGTTCATATGTCAGGTTTTAAGGGGTGCGCAATTCCAGATCAATTATAATTGGGGCATGGTCCATTATTGCTCTGATGAATGTTGCATGCATCAAATGTCTGGACTACTGAGCCAGATGTAATGAACAAATCAATGCAAGAAGATGGGCTGTATATAGTAGAGTGAAATGGATATTTCTAATCAGTGGGCTGTAGCAGTCTCTAGATGTTGATGTTTTTTTTATCATGTGTGAAATCATGCAAGGATCACCCTGTCAACTGCACTTTCTGTCAGGTGGTCTTGATTGATTGATAACAGGGTCAGTGGCTAAGTTCCCATCTCTGCCCAAAATCACATTGGGATGGCCAAATTCCACTAGTAATCTATTTTATGTAGTGAAGAATGAAAGTGTGGATGGTTAGAGACATAGACTGAACCTACTAGCACTACCTCCCAACCCAGCGTGATCATAATGAAGAAATATTGGCACCGCTCATCAGTCCACAATTTTAAAAACTTGTGTGGCATGGTTTTTGTAACAAGAATTACTCCTCCACACTTCCGGGAAACGTTAGGGGATTCATCTGGTACCCCATGGTTGTTCACTTGCAGCTGCTGCTTCCTACATTACCAATTCAATCTCACATTCGTTTTTTCATCTCAGTTGGTGAGAGATGATCTTTTGTATAAGTGCATGTTTAGAAGCCTGGTAGTGCAGTGTTTTATGTCTCAATAGAGTTACCCTCCGAGGAAGCAGAGCTGGGTGTATGCCTTCCAGCGGACGCCGCTTCGCGTCCTTGACACAAATAGGCGTTCCTTCTACTTTTGCCTCGTGGGGCTTGATCCACTACTGTAATTGGCATGTCTTTACCTGTTCTAAGGTGCAATATTTACCAAATTACTTATTGTGTGACTGGTTATCTTGGTCAGAGTATTCACACTCACTAAAATCAGACACAGTGTAGTTTCTAGGTCCTGAAGAATCGCCACTTGATCTTTCTTGATATACCTAGGCGAGGTGTTGATCATTTAGACAAATTAATTCACTAGACTATGCAGGACCATTATATCTTACGGTAGGACGGACACATAATTTGATTTAGGTAAGTGAGCTCATTTTGATTAAATTGACTAATCCTGAATACCACTGTACCTATTTTAATTCACTTACCTCACACTTCTACACTACACCATTTTAGACCACACAGCCTCACTTCATCATACAGCTAACTAAAAGATCTCCGGCAAAGAGCCCCCTTGTGGGTCCCCATTGGGCATTGCAGCACCAATCTTTTGAGGAGCTAGCCCAATGATGAAGAATCAATCAATCAATCAGGAGTTTGTTAAAGCGCGACTACTCACCCGTAAGGGTCTCAAGGCGCTAGGGGTGGGGGGGAGTTGGGGGGGGTGCAGGTTCCATTCCATCAAGGAGGGGGTCTGTCGAAGAGCCAGGTTTTGAGGTTTCTTGCGAAGATGGGGAGCGATGTTGTCTGTCTGAGGTGGAGCGGAAGGGCGTTCCATGCTTTGCCCGCGAGGAAGGAGAAGGAGCGGCCTCCCGTTCTGGTCTTTCTGGTGCGGGGGACCACAGCGTAGGAAAGCTGGGCTGATCGTAGGGTCCTTTGGGGTGCCTGGAATTTGAGTCGGCTGTTCAGGTATGCTGGTCCGGTGCCGTGGAGGGCCTTGTGTGCGTGGGTGAGCATCTTAAAGGTGATTCTCGCCTTGACGGGGAGCCAGTGGAGTGTGCGCAGGTGCTGGGAGATGTGGCAGTGTTTTGGCAGGTTGAGGACCAGTCTTGCGGCGGCGTTCTGGATGTTCTGTAGCTTGCGGATGAACTTTTTGTTTATTCCGGCGTAGAGTGCGTTGCCGTAGTCGAGTCTGCTGGTGACCAGGGCGTGAGTGACTGTCTTTCGGTGTTCGAGGGGGATCCATTTGAAGGTCTTACGAAGGAGGCGGAGGGTGTGGAAGCAGGAAGATGAGACAGAGTTGATCTGGCGGTCCATTTTGAGAATGACACTCATTTGCGTGTGTGAGGACCTGTACTCCTATTGGAGCATATCGCTTTCCATGGAGCCATCAACCTTAGTCTTCTTTCACAAGGAACTGCACACCTCACTTATAAATTGATTAATGCAAGGAGCATGTGTGCTGGACCTTTATTGCTCCAAGTTCCCCTTCTTTAGGTAATAATAGTTACATTCATACATGTAAGGTTACTAATACTTCCTGCTCCTGTCAGTAAGGTTGAGGGCACAGTCTTATGTATTTGGGGGTAGGATGAGATCCAAATGAAGAAGAGGAGGAGGACTCTGTGGGCGGATGATACATGATTGCTGATCAAACTAGCTGAACACGTGCATACCTGCACATCACAGGGCCACAATCACAACAGAAATATTAAAGGGAGCTACAAGAAATGGAATAGTGGCAGTGAAAATCTGAAAAAACAGAATAACACTCCAGGAGCGGGACCTTTCCTGTGGTGTGTTGGAGAAGAATCAAGAGTACCCTTGTAGGACAAGAGACAAGTACCAAGATCTGGGATATGTACAATTATCCCCATCTCCTGTCAAAGCCTACTTATCCCAGCCACCAAATGAATCCCAGTTATGGATGTTGATGGCCTATGTGGGTATACCTACCTGTACCTTCAACCAACAGATGAAGCTGCATCCAAGAACCTGGCCGGCATCATGGGGCTGCAAGGTATGCCCAATGGAGAGGGCAGCCCTGCCAGGTACCACACATCAGGTGTTAGACTAACACATTTTAGTGTGGTGGTCCGCATCACTGCATTTTAATGCAAAGTCACGCATTATAGCACGTTCTCAGCTGTCAAGCTTGAGCGATGCTATAAAATAATGCACCATTCAAGCTGCAGTGGCAGATCGCAGAGCAAGCTGCACCTGACAAGCCTGGGGGCTCTGGCTCAGCTGCTAGTGCTGCACAGTGCTACAGTGCAACATTAGGCACCCAACACTGTGCTGCATTAGCATTCACTGACTGCAGGATTGCTACAGAGACATTGTGTGTTGAGGCACATGAATTTAAAGATGGGTCCGCTTCTGCCTTATCTTAACTACGTGTGCTTAAACACATGATTCTAAAGACCATCTTGATTCTCACATGGGTGTAATATCTTATATTTATATTTTTTTCTCGTCTTCATTGCTTGATTTTGTTTGCAACAAAGTGTCCTCATAGTTGTTGAAATGCCACTCATAATTATACTGCAATTATGAAAATGTCACTCATAGTAATCTGAAACCTTGGCTGCTATGAGAGGGGAATTTCTGAGACCCTAGAGGAGGGCATGGTGATTAAGATACCCACATTTGAAGGTAAGGACGTTCTAACTCATGTTGACCAACAGTGAATAGGGCTGCATGGAATTTAACTGAGCCTAGACTATAACGTTATTATTTTTATCTTGTCACTGCGTAGGGAGGGGACGTGGTAGCAGCTGAGAGGGTAGCTCAAGTGTTATTCTATTGGGCAGTGAGCATTTATCTATTCTAGGGACTACTGACAAGTATCTTCAGTGATTTCAGGACTCACAGGCTCCAGGCAGAGAATGGGACTAGAGGGTAGGAGAAGGACTTTGCTCTGGTTTGGGTGCAACATTTACCAGCAAGGCAGGAATACACAGGCTAATAGAAGGGCCACTCCTGTAGAGCAGGGTTAGCATAACTTGCAGGGTATTCCCAACTAGAAACCATGGTCTTACATGCCTTCAAGGGAAGTTTTGACTTGTCAGTGTCTCTAATAAGGGATTCTGACTCTTGGTTAGAATCTAATTTGTTTGTTAATTGTGTTGATTTGAGTCCTGATGGTGACATTGAGGTGGCTGCCTTTGTTTCTGTTGTCATTGTCACCATTGCACCATCTCCTTAACCACATCCCTGCGGCTCATTTTCCCGCGGTGCGCTAAAGATTTAAAAACCCCGCGGTTCATGATGAGCTCAGCTCGTCATCAGCGTACAAGAGGTGTACTTCATGACGAGCTGAGCTCGTCATGAGCGTGCAAGGGGTTAAATGTCCATATCCACAGAATCCATACTGCCCACATCTTTAGGTTCCATATATTCTGTTGTTTTGCCATTGACTGTGAGAATCATCGTGACTGGTGAAAGCAAGGAAATGTAATGTTTTTGTCATGGAGTCTAGGGCATAGGAATGAGAATTTATTCTGTTTGAGATTAGTCGAAAATGTTAATTCTACAGTAATGGTTATCATATGGCCCGAAGGTTCAAGGGCTGTGTTTCTTTGAGGCCTGTTCAAATTGTCCATCCTTTTTATGAAGTTTATAGGTTGACATTTAATATACCAGCGAGGCATGTTCTAATAGGATGGGTTATTTGAAAACCAGAGACATTTCAAGTACATGTCGTAAAAAGGATAGAAGAAATCCATCCATATTCTGGTTCTCAAAACCCTCTGGCATGCCAAAAGGACTTTCATTGACTCTTCTGGACCAATCTTCTAGATCTGTGACCTTGCTACAGTGGTGCTATATATATTTGCCCCAAACAGGTTATTTATGGAATGTGCCATCCAGTTCATCCATTCCCTTCTCAATAGAGTCATGGTGTGCATGGAAAGAGGAAATATCCAACAGATGTGGACGTAATTTTAATTAATTTTCCATCAATTTACCCTACATTGTCTCCACCAAGGAGCCAACTGCAGCGATCTCCTTCATGATGGTCCTTTTGATGAGTTATTTGGGGTGTGTCAGCTGGATGACATTTCAATCCTCTGGCGATGTGTTGAAAAATATCCCTCTCTGAAGGATCACCCCAAACTTTTTGCCTTCCTTCTCCTATTTTTCTCACCTTCTTTTAGTTGGTTTTAGGTCTCTAACACTGCTGAGTGGCATGTGCTCTCTCCTCTAAACATGATGGCATTGGTGTATACCTGATTGGCATCCTTGTGGTACTGATAAGTCCTTGGTAAAGTGGTATACCATATACCCAGGGTCTATACTTCAAATACTACTACTGGACTTGCAGCACCCATTGTGGCACACTCAGAAGCAGCCTTTCAAACCTGCCTGAGGCCTTCTACTGCAGTGCTTGTGTGTGCAGTTTCCTGTCTAGTTAACTGGCATTTAAAACTATTTGCCAAGCCTTAAACCTCCTTTTTATTATATATAATTCACCCCTAAGGTAGGCCCTAAGTAATCTAAGGGCAGGGTGCTATGTAAGTAAAAGGTAGGACATGTATGTTTATGTTTTAACATGTCCTGGTAGTGACAAAAAGCCTATTTCATCTTTCACTATTTTGAGGTCTACCCCTCTCATATGCAAGCACTGGGAAATTCTTAATATACTCTTAAGCTGTAATTGCGAATTAGAGAAGAGTAGCCTTTTCATATTTCATATGTTTGGACTTGTAACGATAAATCCTCTTCACCGGTGAAACTGGATTTAACTTTATTGGTTTTAGAAATGCCACTTTTAGAAAGTGAAAATGTCTCTGTACTTACGGCTCTTTGTGCCTGAAAGCCTTTCACCAATACACGTCTCGGTAGGGCGACAGCTACACTTTGTGCATTTCCTCAAGACAGCCACAAACACAGAAAGTTGAAGCTCATCTGCATTCTGAACATTCATCTGCGTTCTGATAGCCTTCCTGGGCAGGAAGGGGGAGAGGTGGCTCACGCTTACATCTGCTTAGGCTGTGTACGGTCATCACACTAAGCACTGATTTACCTCCCAGGGTTAGCCTGGCAGACCGCACTGGGCTGAAAGGGATCCTTGTGTGCTTCAGGCACTTCTTTTGAAGTCACCCCTACATCAAAGGCACTTTTGGAGTTAAGTACGGGGGCTCTGGCCCCACCAAAACAGATACTTTTTGGCACCTGTAACCAGACATCGCTGGCTCTGAATCTGCATAGTGCCAGAAGAACTTCTGTGCTGCCAGGAGGGACTGCCACTTTGCTAACTGCTCTGCTAAGCTGGCCTTCTAATTGTTAAAAGCTGCAGGAGGGAATGCTACTTCGCTGCCTGCCTTGCTGTACTGGCCTGCGCCTGGTACCTCTGGATGTATTTGACTTTGAGTGTTCTCCAAGGGCTTGTTGGTTTACCTCTGTTCTTGAAGTCTCAGGGCCAATAAAGACTTCACTTTCTCTGCACTACAGTAGGACTACGGCATCGGGAGTCTTGCAACTCCCAATTGTCCTGTGGCGAAGGTGCCTGCTCGGCTGCTTGTGCTGTACAGTATCTAGCACTTGAGCAAGAGAGAGAGACTGGACGCCTTCCTGCGCTTCATTCAGAGTCTGAATGCTGCCCATTGCTGCCATATCGTGCCACTGACCGGTAGGGTTTTGGCACACTCCTGCCCTGTTTCAGAACCTGTGTGTGTATCGGCAGCTATGAAGGACAGCGAAGCGCTGCTTCTCTGTTGCCGTGGCAGTGACAATGTTCCAGTAATGAAGTGTCCAAAGTAGCCCACGTTATCAAGCCCACACGGCACGCCGATGTCGGGAGGTCACCTGTGCCACCATAGTTCTCCAGAATTTGGATCTCTAAGCGTCCCCACTGTCTCAAAGAGGAAGTACTGTGGTGTGAGACCCAAACCTGCGGGGTCCCTGTAGCAGCCCTGAAAGCTCCTGGGCTTCAGTTAGCAACCCAGTCCACAACACCAGCAGGAATCTTTCCTCGAGTGCTTCCTGAAGCCTGTGAACAGATATTGGAATCACTGACAGAATATCGACTCTAAGAATATCGACCTACAGAAACATCGACGCTGGAATATCGAAGGTAAGTATATCGACATCCTATCTACAACAAGGTAAGTACAAAAATATCGAAACTAAAATATCGATGTTAAAAATATCGTAGTTAAAAATATAGGTTTTTTTCAGTTAATAATAAATGTGTAAAATAAAGTAAATAATAGTAATAAATAAAATAAACATAGTTAAACATATTTAATAATGTTTAAAATTAATAAATGATGCATATATAATAATAAAACATTATTTAAACATATACATAAAATATATAATATATACTTACTTAATAATAACTTTTAATAATTATTTGAATTACTTATAAATTATTTATAAATACTATAAATTACAAATACATCTACACACATAAAATAATAACAGAAATAAAAAGTATATAATTATTTAATAAATTAAAAAAATTAAATATACCTCCAAAATATTCTAAATTAATTAAATACTACATTATCTAAAATAATATAAAAATAATGAATAAAACATAAATAAAACTACTATTTAAAGTCCCAAAAAAACTACAGTAATTAAAATATTGGATAGCGTAGAAAGTAAAATTACTATTCCCACTCCAAAAAATTCAACAGTAGGGAAAGCGTTGGATAGCGGGTGGGTAAAAATTACTATTCCAACTCCAGAGTGTGAAACAGTAGGGAAAGCGTTGGATAGCATAGGGGTAAAAATTACTATTCTCACCCCAAAGAGTGCAACAGTAGGGAAAGCGTTGGATAGCGGGAAAGTAAAAATTACTATTCCCACTCCAGAGAGTGCAACATTAGGGAAAGCGTTGGATAGCGTAGGGGTAAAAATTACTATTCCCACTCCAGTGAGTGCAACAGTAGGGAAAGCGTTGGATAGCGGGTGGGTAAAAATTACTATTCCAACTCCAGAGTATGAAACAGTAGGGAAAGCGTTGGATAGCGTAGCAGTAAAAATTACTCTTCCCACTCCAGAGAGTGCAACAGTAGGGAAAACGTTGTATAGCGTAGGGGTAAAAATTACTATTCCCACTCCAAAGAGTGCAACAGTAGGGAAAGCGTTGGATAGAGGGAAGGTAAAAATTACTATTCCCACTCCAGAGAGTGCAACAGTAGGGAAAGCGTTGGATAGCGCAAGGGTAAAAATTACTATTCCCCCTCCAGAGAGTGCAACAGTAGGGAAAACGTTGTATAGCGTAGGGGTAAAAATTACTATTCCCACTCCAGTGAGTGCAACAGTAGGGAAAGCATTGGATAGCGTAGGGGTAAAAATTACTATTCCCACTCCAGTGAGTGTAACAGTAGGGAAAGCGTTGGATAGCGGGTAGGTAAAAATTACTATTCCAACTCCAGAGAGTAAAACAGTAGGGAAAACGTTGAATAGCATAGGGGTAAAAATCACTATTCCGACTCCAGAGAGAGCAACAGTAGGGAAAGTGTTGGATAGCATAGCAATTAAATATAACATACTTATAAATATGTTTGTATTTCAAATAATTCATAATTTAAATTTGAAACCAACATCATTTACAAATACCCATTAATAATTATTAAAAACATAATTATAATTGAATAATTTATTAACAATAAATTAATAACAATACATATTTATTATTAAAATTTGATTAGCAATTAAAACACTTTAAACAAAATTATTTTTTATACAAAAAAAAAATACTTTTTATAAATCATGAATTACCAATTATTAAAAAATAGTTTCCAATTAAAATAAATTACTTAACAATTAAAAAAATTAATTACCAATTACAAACATTAATTACCAATTACAAACATTAATACTTATTGGATTTTTATTGTGTGGTCTTATTTTGTACAAAATTTAGTAAGCTATTTTCTCTAAACCTGTGTGGAGTCGTTTTGTGGTGTATTCGTTGTGTTACTGTGTGTGTTGCACAAATGCTTTACACATTGTCTCTTTTGATAAGCCTGCCTACTCTGTGCCAAGCTACCAGAGGGTGAGCATAGGTGTTCCTCGGTGTGTAACTAGCTTACCCTGACAGAGTGGTGGGTTCTGCCTGGCCTAGGTTTACACCATGTATGAGCTGATTTATATTTTGACAGATGGTTTAACTAAGTCAGGGTGACTGAATAAAGTACTCAATTGCCCTTACTTTTTAATCAACTGCCAAATTTTGAAATATCGTCTGCCCAGTGGACATTTCAACCATTGACAGGAACCCCCATCAAAACGTCTCCTGCCATTGTAGTGGAACGTTGCCTTAATGCTTTGGCAAACATAATGGAGCCATATGGAAAAGTGTATTACTTTTTTTATTTTGAAAAACAAAATGCTGTTGCGATGAAGTATACTTACCGCCAACATATAAATCAGGGCTTTCATTTTTTATTTCCTATAGATTGTGTTACAGGAAGGGTCAAATCTAGTAATCTGGAAAAATAAAGTAACAATACTTGAAGCTCCTGTGTTTCTTTAGAAATCTAATTTCTCCATATGAATTGCTTACCTGAGCACAGCCTTTGATGTGATCAGAGCACTATTCTCACCCCAAAGAGTACAACAGTAGGGAAAGCGTTGGATAGCGGGAAAGTAAAAATTACTATTCCCACTCCAGAGAGTGCAACATTAGGGAAAGCGTTGGATAGCGTAGGGGTAAAAATTACTATTCCCACTCCAGTGAGTGCAACAGTAGGGAAAGCGTTGGATAGCGGGTGGGTAAAAATTACTATTCCAACTCCAGAGTATGAAACAGTAGGGAAAGCGTTGGATAGCGTAGCAGTAAAAATTACTCTTCCCACTCCAGAGAGTGCAACAGTAGGGAAAACGTTGTATAGCGTAGGGGTAAAAATTACTATTCCCACTCCAAAGAGTGCAACAGTAGGGAAAGCGTTGGATAGAGGGAAGGTAAAAATTACTATTCCCACTCCAGAGAGTGCAACAGTAGGGAAAGCGTTGGATAGCGCAAGGGTAAAAATTACTATTCCCCCTCCAGAGAGTGCAACAGTAGGGAAAACGTTGTATAGCGTAGGGGTAAAAATTACTATTCCCACTCCAAAGAGTGCAACAGTAGGGAAAGCGTTGGATAGAGGGAAGGTAAAAATTACTATTCCCACTCCAGTGAGTTCAACAGTAGAGAAAGCGTTGGATAGCGTAGGGGTAAAAATTACTATTCCCACTCCAGTGAGTGCAACAGTAGGGAAAGCATTGGATAGCGTAGGGGTAAAAATTACTATTCCCACTCCAGTGAGTGTAACAGTAGGGAAAGCGTTGGATAGCGGGTAGGTAAAAATTACTATTCCAACTCCAGAGAGTAAAACAGTAGGGAAAACGTTGAATAGCATAGGGGTAAAAATCACTATTCCCACTCCAGAGAGAGCAACAGTAGGGAAAGTGTTGGATAGCATAGCAATTAAATATAACATACTTATAAATATGTTTGTATTTCAAATAATTCATAATTTAAATTTGAAACCAACATCATTTACAAATACCCATTAATAATTATTAAAAACATAATTATAATTGAATAATTTATTAACAATAAATTAATAACAATACATATTTATTATTAAAATTTGATTAGCAATTAAAACACTTTAAACAAAATTATTTTTTATACAAAAAAAAATACTTTTTATAAATCATGAATTACCAATTATTAAAAAATAGTTTCCAATTAAAATAAATTACTTAACAATTAAAAAAATTAATTACCAATTACAAACATTAATTACCAATTACAAACATTAATACTTATTGGATTTTTATTGTGTGGTCTTATTTTGTACAAAATTTAGTAAGCTATTTTCTCTAAACCTGTGTGGAGTCGTTTTGTGGTGTATTCGTTGTGTTACTGTGTGTGTTGCACAAATGCTTTACACATTGTCTCTTTTGATAAGCCTGCCTACTCTGTGCCAAGCTACCAGAGGGTGAGCATAGGTGTTCCTCGGTGTGTAACTAGCTTACCCTGACAGAGTGGTGGGTTCTGCCTGGCCTAGGTTTACACCATGTATGAGCTGATTTATATTTTGACAGATGGTTTTACTAAGTCAGGGTGACGGAATAAAGTACTCAATTGCCCTTACTTTTTAATCAACTGCCAAATTTTGAAATATCGTCTGCCCAGTGGACATTTCAACCATTGACAGGAACCCCCATCAAAACGTCTCCTGCCATTGTAGTGGAACGTTGCCTTAATGCTTTGGCAAACATAATGGAGCCATATGGAAAAGTGTATTACTTTTTTTATTTTGAAAAACAAAATGCCAACCAGAAACACCATTTCTCACATTGGCTGATGCGGGGAAGTCTTGCTTACCTTTTTCAAATGGATTCATGTTTGAGGAGGTCCACAGAACGTGTGGCTGCGTTCTAGAAGTGAAATGAGAAAATGTTACAGTGTTGATATGCAGGGATATTATAGTGTTGAACCGTCGACCAGTTTTGAAGTTGTGACAGTCACCAGTGTCAGTCCTAGAACTACCCAATTTGGCAGATTCTCCATCACGTATTGGGGAATGCATCCTATGGCAACAACAGGTTTCAGTGGTTAAGTAAAATGATGTGGTGATCCGACCCCTGTGGCTATATACAGAAGTTACAGTTCAGAGAGCCGTGTACATGTCACAGTTTTCAATACACTATGCTTAATTGACCCACCCATGTGAGGCAGAATACATGATTTTCAGCCTGTGAAAATGTGAAGACCCAACAGGCGGTCTGTTCATCCATGGTGACTCTTCCTTATTTTCATAGAAGCCTTTTGGCAGTATTGGGATTTCTCCATGCTTTTTGTCAGTCAGTGGAAATGTATTTTGGAAGGAGATGGGGACAGTAGGGTGGAGCAATGCGTATGTATGTAGGTGGACCTACTGTTTCTCTCCGAACCTCCGTTGTTGTGCAGGCATGGGTCTTCTGATAAACTGAAGCTCCCACACAGTCCTAACTTCTTCAGTCCTATGTGCTGTCAGCTGAGTGGCATAGTTTGGCCCACCATGCCAGGGTACCTCCAGCAGCTTACCTCTGCCCCGTGTCATCTGCCTCAGGAACCATATCCCTGTAGTCAAGGGTGTGATAGAATATGCACACCACCTTCAGGCAACCTGGGAGTCATGCATGAAGTCCTGCTCTAGAGACTGCCAATAGAAGTTCTTGTGCTGAAGGTCTCAGGCAGTCTCAAAGAGAAGCAAACATTTTCTCCAATGGTCTGCCACTGATCCTTCTCCCCTTAATGTTGTACTCTAAATTATATTAACATGAAGAAAACCAAGTGCTCTGATCACATCAAAGGCTGTGCTCAGGTAAGCAATTCATATGGAGAAATTAGATTTCTAAAGAAACACAGGAGCTTCAAGTATTGTTACTTTATTTTTCCAGATTACTAGATTTGACCCTTCCTGTAACACAATCTATAGGAAATAAAAAATGAAAGCCCTGATTTATATGTTGGCGGTAAGTATACTTCATCGCAACAGCATTTTGTTTTTCAAAATAAAAAAAGTAATACACTTTTCCATATGGCTCCATTATGTTTGCCAAAGCATTAAGGCAACGTTCCACTACAATGGCAGGAGACGTTTTGATGGGGGTTCCTGTCAATGGTTGAAATGTCCACTGGGCAGACGATATTTCAAAATTTGGCAGTTGATTAAAAAGTAAGGGCAATTGAGTACTTTATTCCGTCACCCTGACTTAGTAAAACCATCTGTCAAAATATAAATCAGCTCATACATTTTCTCTGTATTTGTCAACTTATGAGCTACCTCGTATTTGCCTGTAACAGAATGGTTAGCTTTACCAGGCCTTTTTGCAATCTATATAATAATGGATATATAGGTATGATATAAAAAAACAGGTATATATGGAAATCTCCGATATGTGTAAAAATACCATCTCTAACTATATTTCAGCCTCTTTGTGGCACCAGGAGTCACCTGCAATAAAAACAGACTAATATAGCTCATCTACTGTAAAAATGTATCTCAGTTCGGTTGTGATTTCAATATACTATTCCCAGAGGCAGAAGGCAGTTTGAAAGGCATGTCACGGTGCGGATTTGCAACTATTGTTTAATAATGAAATAGAGAATTAGCTTTGCAGCACTTCTGCACTGCTTTGCTGAAACAAACACTCATCAGTAGAAAGGAATAATTTATGACAGTATGTTTATTTTTTATTTTGTGCATAACTAGTGTATTAAACAAGATCCATAATCGCTCTGCATTTTATTACACATGCTGAACTAGAGCTGTGTTTTGAACTCACAAAACAAAGTACTTATATGTTTTTCCAGCAAATTGCTAACTGTATAATGGTGTTTTAAATTTTGCACTGTAAAACCAAATGTATTCTAAATGTGTTCAACCTTACTATTGCTCTCATACAAAAGAGTAAGAGACCAAGGTTTTAAGCTTATTGGGTAATGATGCAACCCTGAACTATAGGGTACAACACATCATATGTGACATGTTTAAAGAATATTTCAAGTCACCCTGGAGTTCCATAACCTTATAATTAAACTCAGCCTTTAAACTTGTCCTTACATGTGGTCACCCAAATTCACTGTGACTTGAATTCTCTTGATAACATAGGTAATGTAGTTTAGCCCAGATATAATATATGGAAATACTTTATACAGGTAAAAAGTCCCAAAATGAATTTACTTTTTAAAGGTGCGTCCCAATTTCAAAACGACACTACTCACTTGTAATAAATTAATACAAGAAAGAAGTGGCATCATAATGTCCCTGTCATTCAGGAGGCGGAAAACTGGTAACTGTCTTCCCTCAAAGTATGATAGAAAATGGTTGTTGGACTTGGCCCTCACTACATGGTCACATAAAAACGTTTGCTGTCACCTCTCCTCTTCTCTGAATTTTGTTTTTGTTGCATTTTTTTAAACAGATTTTATTCGTCAAATACCACATATGAAGCAGAGCTCTGTAATCCAGAAACTTCTGCATACTAAGCGTATATCTTTATGACTTTGACTTTTACACAATTAAATCAACGAAAAATGGAGAGTGATGCAGATAAAAGGAAACCATGAAGAAACCCTAACCCAACAACCCATCCCCGTTGCACTAAAAGCCTCCCAAAAGCATCACAGCAATAGAGAACGCACCATCGACAATGATTGCAGCATACAAATACACAGGAAACCACAGTTTGCACCAACAGAGTAGAAATTAAGCTTGGTCGAAGGGCCCCGACGTTTTCTTGCTTTTAATGCTCCCTGCACTTTACCACTGCTAACCAGTACTATAGTGCTTGTATTGTCTCCATAAAGCATGGTAACCTTTGCTTATTCTAGTTGTCTAAGTGACTGATTTAACGGTGTAGGTGCAACGCGTTTGCCGATCATGCCACCTGCTAAGGCGTATTGCTGACTAGGTTGAGGGCGCTGTATATTTTCAAACGGTGATGCCAAAGAAAGGAAATAACATAGAGGTTAAGCAGTTTTTGAATGTTTAACTGGCCTTCGATCTAACATATGAACACAAGCATTTCTGTTTGCGTGCAGTGATTCCAAAACTTTGTAAAGGCACGTGAGTTGAATTGCCTGGATTCAGAACAAGAAAATTCCCATTGATCAACCACGCAGATGATCAATTTGTGACACAACTGAACTATTTTATGACAGTAAGTGTCTTTGACGCAATCAGTATGACTCCACAAACAGGAGACTACAACAGTGTTCTTATTTAATTTTCATTATATGTACACTGAAGTCTTTCCAATGTTTGATGTTGTTTTAGAAAAATCCACATCAGATTTTCAGTTGAGATTTGAAGTTCTCGAGGCTAAAAAAATGGTAAGAATGCTTGCGGGGCAGGCCTCATTGGTGTGTCCTCTTTTGTATAAATAGATCCCACAAGTAAGCTATTGTTTGTTTTCTTTTGCAGTACGGTTTGGTCCTGAGGAGAACCCTATAATGAAGAGGGTTCAAAACGCGTCGACCTTGTGTTTTTGATTACCAAACAAACATTTTTGTAAAAAGTCTGGTTGTTGCGCATTTTTGTAAAGTCTGTTCCCCTAAAATTAAAAGGTTTTTGTACTTTGTGTTATGCTTAAAAAGTAGTAGTAAAAAATTGTATGTTGTTTGGTTTGGGTACCTTGGTCCAAGAAAGTGACAAAATGTGTATGGGACCAGGGGTGTGTTGTGTGAGTTGAGTGAGTGTGGTATGTGACCAAGATTGTATGAAGTCTGTGGATGCGTGAATTTTTTGTGAGTGAGATTGGCGAGGTGAGTCCATAGTTGTGTGTCATTTTGACATTGTACGTTCACTTAAGAATTGTGGTTGTGTGTTTGTAATATTGTACATATTTGTTGAAATGTGATTTATAAAAAAAGATAATAACAGAAATGAGAAGAAAAGTATTGTAAAATAAAACTATTAAATAGGTCCGGCTGTCATTGATGAGTGTTCATGCGCCGGGAAAGAATCTGTTTGAAAAAGATGATCAGTATCGGCATCGCTTTTGTTTTTGTAGTTGAAAGGGCTCAACCTTACTGATTAGAGCCAAACCCATTGGTGTTTTTGCATGTTTCTCAGAGGACAGTCGTGCTGCTACCAGAGGACTGCCTTGCTGCTTGAAGCTCGCTTTGTTTCTCAGAGCCCCACCGTTCTGCTTAAAACCACCTGCCTTGTTCTCCAAAGAACTGCCATGCTGCTTGAGTTCTGCCTTGCTTCTTGAAGGGGAGAGGACACTATCCTTGATAACACAGCTAAATTAGTGACTCAAACGGTCAGTTGGTGGACCACCTGTTCTGAGGTAATAAGGCAAAACAATCTCCAAAGTCCTCCCTGCAATATCAGGCCGACCTATTTCACTTGACCTGGACAAGTCCTTCTGGACTCTGCTGGTGTACGATCCTGATCCCAGAGAGATGCCCCCCGGGTCCTGGACCCTTGGCTGACATCAGAAAGAACTCCCCCTGGCCTAACTGAATGTTCCATCAAATCTGGTGTGAAGTGATGGGAAGCTTTGCAAAGCCTCACCACGGATGTATGTCATGACCACGCGGGCTTTACTCCGCGCTACCATTACAACGCATCCATCACAACGCAAGTCGTTACAACGACTTGCGCTGTAGGCGCTGGATTTAGGAATAGTATGATTTACTATTCCCCTCCAGCCTACGTAACAGTAGGGAAGGTGTTGGAGTAGTAAATCAGACTATTCCTTAGTATATAGCGCCATCCAACGCAAGTCGTTGTAACGACTTGCGTTGTGATGGCTACATCGTAATGGTAGCACGGTGTAAAGCCCGCGTTGTAATGGCTGTCTCGTCTCCCCTCACCACACAGCGGCAAGCTTTATTGGAACCAGCACTGAGTGATGCCAAGCCCTGCAAAGCCTTGTCACATAGATTCATCAAACAGATGCCAAATGATGCAAAACCTTGCAAACCAGTGCCGGGCAGCGTTGCCCCAAGGACATACAGTGCATCTCTCAGAGGGCCAAACTCGGTCATGCACCAGGCTTGCTCTCCTTCATGGTCAGCATGAACTTGTGACATTGTCCCACTCCAGCATGACCAGATGCACTCAATTGAAACTTTGTGCCCTTTGGTCCTACTTTGATCTAAACCTTTAAAAATATTTCCAGTTCTACGAATAGGAATATTGCCGTTTTGGTTTCAAATTATTTTCTAAAACATAATCTATTTTTCTTAAATTGGTTTGGGATTTTTCTTGTGTTGTGCTTTCACTTTATTACTATTTGTATGCTGCATACATACTTTACATATTGCCTCTAAGTTAAGCCTGACTGCGTTTGTGCTAAGCTACCAAAGTGTTAAGCACAGGTTAATTTAATGACTTTTATGGTTCACCCTAACAAGGATTGTGGTGGGTGCTTGAGAAGGGTTTCCATCTCCTCAACCATTAACCCAATTTCCAACAATGGTGCTCAATTTACAAGTGGTGGCCGACACAGATAAAGAGTGGTGGGGTGGGTGGAGGCGGCATAGCAGGGTTCAGGGCGAGTGGGCGCTGGGCGGGGGATTTAACATTAAAAACAAAATTAAAAGACTTACCTGGAGACGTCTCGCACTCCTCTGCTCTCAGTTCCTCACCCAGCAGTCCCTGTCACAGCATCACAGGCTCCCCATCAGCGCTGCAGCATGGGGATTGGCCTGAGTGGGCTGGATTAACGGTCGCTCAGGCACAGAGAGTCTGTGCTATTTCTCCAACCTGGCTGTGCAACACAGCTGGGCTGGAAAAACCTAAGTATGCATGTCAGTTTAGCCAGCCACTCCTCCTCCCCCTCCCATGGCACATCCCCGCACCTCCCTGTACACACTGGCTGAGCCGGCACCTGAAAAATAAAACAATAATAATATATCATTTTATTTTTTAGCTGCTGGCTCTGAGCCTGTCGGACAGCACTCCTCTTCCGATGCAGAGGAGCCACTGCTGCAATTTGCAGCTGCTCAAGCACACTTTCTATGAGCTGGAAGCAAAGACAATAATACATTTTTACCCTTTTCCTTCATACAAAGGCATTTTTCAGATATTTGTTAGTACCACCTTTTCCCTTGCAAACTTTGAGTGAAGCAAAAACATACATCATATACAGCCCAAGAGTACAAAAATCATGGAAGTGACTGAAGCAACAGAAGCAGAACTAAGCTGCAAATGAAAGGAGATAAATATTTTTTTCAATCTACACCAGCATCCAAATGCCAGGGAAAGAGGAAGCAACTTCACACACCTTTGACAACTAATGACATTAAAGGAAGTGACATTATATGACCTTTGCACCTGAATCTTCGCAGGAAGTGATGTCACTTCATCTTAACCTGGGAGGATATCACAATAATTGCTCCATAATAACTCTGTGATTACTATAACACCGTGATGTAAATGTCTACTATAGGTACACCTGCATTAGGCTGCTGACATGATCTTTGAAAATGGTTGGGTGTAATGAAATACTTGCCCTAAATTTCAGCAAGTGAAGTGAGTAATCCAGACATTTTCAAGGGCATTTGGGGGCATTATCCAACATGAGAACATTTTTAAAACAGTGGGGTCAAATAGTGCATTTTAAATCAAAATGTTTACATACATTTGTTAAGAAGATATGGGATCTTAAAGGGCATTCATTTAATATACATGCCCTTTCAGGCTGGTCAAGCCAATGAAACCTGAAGCTCCCCAATAGTTGACTCCTCTTCTTTTCAAAATGTGCTATGTGTGTGCATATATGTAAAGAACTATCTCCACTGTACCAGTATTTTGTAATGAGTGCCCATCTGCCACGTGCACCTTCTTATATCAAAAAATGACATACAATAAGCAAGTCCCATAATTAATTTTGCTATTAATGTTCTCCATATTCCATGGGTGACCCTCTTGTCAACATTTACCTCTAATATGTTAGGCCAGCCTTTTTCCATGCCTGCCTCCCTCTGTATGCCACAGATCTCCACCGTTATGCCAAGAAGCCCCTACAGTGTGTTAGTGCCAGCATGCTGCCTTGAGTGCTTCATAAGGTATGGCAGTACCAGTATTTTACCATTGGTGCCCTTCATGGCAAGAATTACCACCTTTGTGTGCTTGATAGGTGCCCTCTATGCCATGCATTTCTCCAGTATACCACAGGCAGCAGTTTTCCACATATGCCCCATAGGCCAAAATTACTTCTAGTGTGCCAGCACCAGTATTATTTTCATGGGTGCCTCTATAAGGCAAGAATTGCCTTTTTTATGCCGGGGCCAAAGGCAGTCTTACAAGCATACCATTACATTTTCACTTATGCTCACTTACATTTATTTACTCATTCTCACCTACCCACTCATTCATTTTTACTCACCCGTTTGCATTCAATCATATGCTCACTCAATTATTTTCCCTCATTCACTCTCACTCTTACTCTGATTCACTCATACCTACTCACATAGACTTGCGCTCACTCTTACTTTCTCTTATTCCCATTCACACTAACTCATTCTTAATACCTGTCATACAATCTCACTTATTGCCACTCCTTCTCTTACATGAGCTAACACTCCCTCACACTCATTCTGAACCACCCACTCTCACTTTCTTGCAGGCACTCTTCCTCTAATTCATTCATTTTCTAACTTTGACTCGCTCCTGGGACGCGCTTGAAACCCTCTCATCCTGCCGTGAGGGGGAACAGCTGCATTTTCCCTCTACCCACCTCGCCTGCATTATTCCAGCACCGTGAGGGGAACGGCAAGTATCGGGGCAGCTACGCCGCCATGAGGGGAACGGCCAGCTCGAGACTACAGCACCCAGAAGGCTCTCTGTGGCGCCGGTGAAGGGCGTCACTGTGGGGCGACTGAGGCCTTCAAAGGCAGCCCGGCACCAACGCAGCGTGGGACGCGCTTGAAACCCTTTCATCCTGCCGTGAGGGGAATGGCTGTATTTTCCCTCTACCCACCTCGCCTGCATTTTTCCAGCGCCGTGAGGGGAACAGCAAGTATCGGGGCAGCTACGCCGCCGTGAGGGGAACGGCCAGCTCAAGACTACAGCACCCAGAAGGCTCTCTGTGGCGCCGGGGAAGGGCGTCACTGTGGGGCGACTGAGGCCTTCAAAGGCAGCCCGGCACCAACGCAGCGCCCGTCTGTGCCAGGGCAAGGCCATATTATTGATTATTTGAATACAGCGCCACATTAAAATCACCAGTCAAGTTCCAAAGGGTAATTTGAACTTGGACCTTGCAGGGATCGCCTGAAACCCTCAATGGGACTGTGAGTTGTGAGATAACTTGAACTGCAAAGCGTCTTTTCTAAATCATGTGTCTCTCCTATTAATAGGGTTCTTTTCCTGTGGCATTACTAGATTTTAAGTTTTCTCAATTTTTGGACTTTTTATCCATTTTTTAATCTTTTATTATTTGAACTTTATGTCATGTGGTAGTACTCCAGCGATTGAGGTTTTTGTGTTAGTATATATGTGAGTTGTTTCACTTATGATATAGTCACATATTTTAGCTTTTAGTGGCTATTTCTAACGTTATTTATCCACAACATTAGACCCTACAGGCCCCATGGCAATTTATATATAGAGATTTGGTGCTTGGGTGACTTGACATTAAGTGGTAGGATGTCGAAATGCAAGCTATTGAAGACCCCAAAAAATGTGGATCCCGCTGGTTCAACTATTGATGCCTATTTGGTCAAGGTCCATTAACGTTGAAATCAATAGGGCGGAGCACCGCCTATCTCTAGGAGTAGGCACTCGCTTAGAGAACATACATGCACTAGAGGTAGAGGTCACCATGAATAATGTTCAAGAACCTATCCCTTCTGTGAGTATGGAGACCCCTACCCACATTCAAGATCTATCTTTGCAAATTGAGGTCCCCTGATCGTCACGACCTAGTGGGTCTCCTACCCCAAAAAGGAAAAGGAACTGTAGGAAAGACCAAACTAAATCAGGGCATATTGATAAAACTAAAAAAGGGCCGCCTCCGAGTCTCATATGTAAGGTACCTGAGAAAAATCCTGTTTCATACCCGATATCCGATGAGCAAGTTAATCACATTGTAACCATTATAACACAAAAAATGTAATTAACCATCAAATCGTTGGTTGATAAAATAAATAAAATAAATGAAGAGGTTATTAAACTTAGCAATATTTTAAAAGATGTTAGCGGATCCATAAGGACGAAGGCAAATGACACACAAGGTGGGCAAAATTTAAGTCCAACAAATACTGTAGTTACAGTAAATACTACTGCTAGTAATACAGGCAACCCACACAGCCCTACTAGGTGTGGTGTTGGTCAAGGAATCACCAACCTGACATCTAGGGTTGCTAATAATTTGACTGTAATGGGTGATAAATAGACAGAGCCACAGAATAAGTATCTACACCCCAATAGAGGAGATATAGCTGTAAATAAAAATGTAATACATGCCCCCAATAAATTTAAGGTGGGGGAAGAACAAGTAGGGTCAGTAGACACACCGATTAATTTACCACCTGAATGCAGTCCATACGTGGCAGTTCTGGTTAATGTTCCACCAGTAGAGGCGGGACAAAAAGAAAGTTATGGTACCTTAAAAAATAAAGTGGTGCACTGGTTACACCAAAATTGTGATTCCCCAGTGGGTCATGCCGACCAGGTACTCCTGACCAGAAGGGTGAACTGGATCGGGCCCTCAAGAAAGACTCTACGAGGGGACTGTATAATTATCAAGTTTAAGAATCCCACCTGGGCACGAACCTCCCTTGAAAGAGCAGCCACTAGCCCGCATACAGATCGTATTGCCTCACTCTACCCCCTTGGTTACTTTTATAGACACTTAAGTCACCTATCAAATGGGGCAGGGACCAAAAAACATGTAGATTTAATACTGTAGTCAATCCACAGTTATACCCTGCTTTACCTACATCCAACAGATTCCATGTTTTAAGTACACTAGATACTAATGATTGACTGGATACAACTTGTCTACCCCAGGGAGATGAGGGAGATATTAGGCTGCTGGACCAAGGGTTATCATTAAGAAGTAGGCCAAATAAGGACTCTGATGTTTTTACCATGCCTACACATTTACCAAGTGTCAACAATGAAACTGTCCATCAAGGATAGAGTGGAGTCGCAAAAATGGGGGCTAAATTAGATGGGAATATTGGGCATGGGACAGCAGTGAACACAACCCCCCCTGTATTGTTAGAAGATTGCAGTGAGGATTTTAGTGAAGTTGCTGCCAGTGCTCCTACTAGCACAGAAATTGATTTACCGGTATATCATCAAGGAACCCGCTTTGTTGAGGGATATACTATTGTCACTTGGAATATAGCTGGAATTGCAAGAAAGAACAAAATGTTAGGATGGAAGGAGTTTATTAATTCACATGATATAGTGTGCCTGCAGGAAACTTGGAGTACCGTTAAGGTTCATTTTGACGGGTTCACCTCATTTAATCTGCCCGCAACTTCATCCCCTTCTGGTAGAGCAAAGGGAGGACTGCTGATACTACTAAAAAACAATTTACCCTTGAGAGATAAAATAACTATTAATATAGGGCACCATTCGCAGTTACTTTGGTTACATCATAGGGATGGCCAGGATGTTCTACGGATTAATTTTTATAATATTTTATATGATCCCACTCGTCATAGTGTAGTTATGGAATTGAAACAGGAATTAGACAAAATGGCTATTGTGGACACTATTAATTTGAATATTGGTGATTTTAATGTTTATACCTGCCCTTTGTCTATGACAAAAGTCTGTGGGTTTCAAAAGGATGATGGCAATGACTATTTACATTTCCCACATACCTCCTACGGTGATACCCTAAATGCAGTTTTGGCAGAATTTGATTTAGACATTTTGTGGGCAGGAGATCCCAACCTCTACAGGAAGGTCAGCACATAGTATTATTGATCATGTTATCGTTTCTGCCAATATAGTGAAACTATGTTCCACCCCGTTGATTGTTGAATTGTCAATAAATGATCACAATTCAATTATTATGAGACTGCATATATGGGGGAACAAGACTGCTGAATTATGTACCGTTATTAATAATATTGCTCTTGTGAAATTACAAAAAATATTGTACAGGCCTGTGTTAATGAAATTGAAGATAGCTTATTGGTCGAGACCGGACCAATTAAGATTCTGACCAACTTTCTTACAATTAATTAATCTATTTCCAAATTATTCACTGTATTGCCATCTAGGAAACAAATAAAGGCCAGGGGTTGGTTCGACCATTCTTGTACTGTTTCCTTGAATCGGCAGAAAAAAGCACTTGCGAACAAACCAAGGGATAATGCATTAGTCTATGTCCTAAGAGCAGAATATAATTGTATTCCAAAACGCAGGAAGATGGAGCTCCAACAGGAGGCGTGGGACAATGTTGAATTAGCGGCAGAAACTTCTAACAATAAATTTTTCTGGGATATGGTGAATTCTAAACTTCTTAAAAATGAATCCGTCCCAGAACTTTTAATTCATGTGAGCTGTGAGGAATGGGTAGCTCACTTTACTAGCATTTTTAACCCAAGCCATTTACTTATAATAGATCCAACAAATCAACATAAATGGCCCATTATCCCACTTGATATCACTCTAGATGAGGTCATGATAGGCATAGGAAATAGTAAAGGGGGATAAGCACCAGGTGCGGATGGTGTTCCTATCGACGTATACAAATCCATACCAGAACTGTGGGGGCCTTTACTAACAAGGGTTTTTAACGCTGCAGTAACCGAAGGTTGTACGTCCTCTTCGGGGGAATCTGTAATTATTCCCATTTACAAAAAGGGCGATAAATCTGAAGCCAAAAACTATCGCCCATTTTCCTACTCGACTCCTCAGTCAAAATTATGAGTAGGGTTTTATTGTTAAGACTGGAGGAGTGGGTTATGGAAAATGGTATTTTGGCCCAGGCATAATATGGTTTTGGAAAGGGGTTAGGTACGTTAGAACAGAGTATTAACCTGGAGCTCTTAGTTGGAAAATATACACGAGCTAAAGGGTTGGCTCTTTTTATGTTTTGTAGATTTGAGCAGCGCTTTTGATTTAGAGGATCATGCTGTTTTATAGCTAGTTTTACCTAAATTTGGCACCCCGAAACCCATTGTTTACTTTTTAGCTAGGCTGTACGAAAATGTATCGACCAAAGTACGGTACGGCCGGACGGGTGACTGTATCCCCAATTTTAACGTAAAACGTGGTATCCGCCAAGGCTGCGTTCTAGCCTCGCTGCTTTTTACCTTATTTATTAATGAAGCTGACACAGCACTTAAATTGATACAGGCGAATTCCCCAATAGTGGAAAGCAAGGAAGTCCCAGTCCTGCTTTATGCGGACGACGCTGTGCTTTTATCTAGAACTCCGGTAGGCCTCCAGGGGTTAATCAATGGGTTTGCATCTTTTATTAGTAAGAGGAAACTGATGATAAATAAGGCTAAAACTTTTACAATGGTATGCGGCCCGAAATACAAGAGTTTGAAACCTTTTTTTATTGAAGGCAACAAAGTACAAAACGTGGATAATTTTTGTTATTTAGGAATTTCTTTTTCTTCGGATGGGAAATGGAACCATGAATTGTCTCATGTTCGGGCAAAAACGAGGAAAAGTATATATGGTGTTTTTAAATTTGCTTCTAACTTGGGTGATCGCCGCATCAAAGACATGGTTAATATTTAGAAAGCAAGATACACATCGGTTGCACTCTATGGGGCTGGGCTCGGCTTTGGGGATACCAACCTTGCAGTGATTTACAAATGGAAGAGAATTATTTTATAAAAAAGCTTTTATGTCTTCCGGTCTCAGCCTCCTCTGAACTTATTCATTGTGAAGTTGGTCTTAATTATCTGATGGATTTAATAGCCCTGAGACCACTTCAGTTATGGAGATCAATATGGTTAAAATAGGAGACCATTTTTACCAAGTCTATTATTAATGTCTGCCTGCGACTGGATAATTACCTAAAGATCCCCTGGCTTAATTATTTAGCCAATTCCTTTGCGGTCATATTTGATCAAAATATTTTGGAAAATCAAAGAGGAGTTAAAGAGTACTTCTTGTCCTATAAGAATGAACGCAGGCTGAAAATAGCAAGGAAGCAAACCATGTATCGGCTTTTTCATCTGCACATAGATACGGAGGGCTTCCAAACATAACTTTCAATTGTCACAAGACCTTCTCACCGCTATGTTTTAACCAGAATGAGATTAGGCCTTGTGCATCATTTAGTTGCATTCCCTACAATCAAACAGCACCCCGTTTCACCATGCCCATGTGACGGGAACACAAAGCAGAGCACCTTGCATTTTTTACTCTTATGCGATTTGTACCTGTCTTTTAGAATTTTTTATCTTAAACCATTGTTTATAAAGTATGATGCTAAGACCACTAATGCTGCTATGACCCTACTTTTTGCAATAAGAGAGCCTGAGATTTGTTTTTATACTGCTACATTTATTTTAAGTTTGATCAATGCCAGGAAGCATATGTTGTTCTAAAGTAATTAACCATCTCCACAATGGTTGGGGATGGTATCATTAATTAAGTACCTTGCACTTTACACTTTGCACTATCTGTAGTCTATGTGCCCTGGATCACTGTTATTAAAACCATGTAATGCAGCTATGAGTTTACTGTTTACATTAGGAGAACTGACGCAGTTTATGCACTTTAAACTTTTCACTTTCTGAAGTCTACTTGTCCTGGATCTCTATTACTAAAATTATGTAATGCTGCTATGAGTCTATTGTTTACATTAGGAGAATGTACACAGTTTATGATGTTTAATGGAATCAGTATTTGTACCCCATTTTTATTATGGATGATGACTTTTTGAATTGTTCTTTTATGTAATGTGATTATATTGTGCTTTTATGGTTGTATGTTTCAACCGAATAAAGCTTATTTGAATTGAACTGACTCGCTCCTGCTGACATACTGACATTCAGGCTCACTGATACTCACTCACTAGCTGCCCCTCACTCACTTTCACGCACACACACAACCACATATACACACACACTTACGCATAAACATGCTTTCTCACACAAACATACTCTCACCCACAAGCATGAGCTCAATATACATTTAAAAAACATTTGTTTTACTACATACCTTAGCTGCCAGTGAAGACCCCATTCCAGGTCCTGATGCTCCATTTTTTAATGAGGTGGTCTTCCCCTCAAATGTTTGCCTTCCTCCTCCATTTTGCCTGATCTCATATTTCCTGGTATTTGGACTCTATGCACTCTACCACTGCTAACTAGTGCTAAAGTGCATGTGCCCAGTCCTTAATACATGGCAATATTGGCTTATCCCCAATTGGCATGTTTAATTTACCTATAAGTCCCTAGTAAAGTGGTACTACATGTACCCAGGTCCTGTAAATTAAATGCTACTAGAAGGCCTACAGTATTGATTGTGCCACTTACTTTAGAAGCCCTTTAAATATGTCTCAGACCTGCCATTGCAGAGTCTGTGTGTGCAGTTTAAACTGTCATTTCGACCTGGCAAAATAAATCTTTGGCCAGGCCCAAACCTTCATTTTTAATACATATAAGTCATCCCTATGGTAGGTTCTGGACAGCCCAGAGGGCAGGGTGCCATGTATTTGAAAAGTAGAATATGTACTTTGAAGTATTCCATGTCCTGGTAGTGGAAAGCTCTTACATTTGTTTTTAACTACTGCAAGGCTTATCTCTCCAATAGGATAAAATTGGAGTTGCCTAATTACATTTTCTAAGTATAATATCCAAATGGGAAGGGATAACCCGTTCAGGCTTGCTGTGTCTGGAATGACAGTTTACAATCCTAACTTATGGTGAGGTCCAATTTTAAATTCTAAATCTGAAAATACTACTTTTACAAAGCTGACATTTACTTGTTTTAGTTATTTAGTGCCTATAGCCTGTCTCTGGTCACATGACTGAGTGTAGCTGACAGAGTGAGCTTTGTGTATTCTTTCTAGACAGTCACACACAATATGGAGCTTAGGTGTGCCTGGATGGGCCATCACCAGCAGATGTGAGGGAGGAGCTGGGCACAGCCCCACTTACACCTGAATAGGCTGTGTCCTGCCTCCGTACAGAGGGCTGTATACCCACTGTAGTTAGCCTGGAGTCAGGGCAAGAAGGACTGATGTGCTACTAAAGGACTGCCACGCTTTTGGACTCCTGATTTTCTGTACTAACCTGCTGCCTGCTGCCTTCTTGCCTAAGTGAGAATGACTGGACCTGCTTCACTTGAAACCAGAGTGACTCCAAGGGTTAGTTGGCTGGCCTGCTGATCTGAAGCCTCAGGGACATAACAGACTCATCTCTTCTGGTGCATGGCGCAATCCCGACCAGCACCAACACATCTCCACTGCTGCATGGATTGGATCCGTCACAAAGACCCGAATCACAACCGCAACCCACAATGCCTTTGGAACCACCACTGTGCAATGCACCTTAGCACAGACCCACGCATCTCTCTACGGCAACCTCGAGGACTAAGCCAGACTCTGCATTGTAGATCTTTGGAACAGATGCATCACACCACTCTTTGCAGCATCCTCAATGCAAGTCTTTGCATCAAGATCCCCGTTGACAGGATGCTCGATGATGACGTAGGCCCTCACACTGCAGCCTTGCTGCATCTCGGAAACAATGCATCCCTATGGCTGCGAGATGCATCTTCGACGCAGATCCATGCAACGCTTCGCAAACCAGGACTGAAGATACTTTTGGTCAGGGGGCTTAACTGGGTCCTTGTACCAGGCCTGTATTTTATCACGGTCAGCCTGAAATTGTGACTTTGTCCCAGTCCAGCATGACTAGATTTCCACAGTTGGCGATTTACAAGTCTTGGTTCTGTTTTCTCTAGAAAACTTTAAAAAATAATAACTCTGGTTCTACTGAATGGATATTTGCCGTTTTGTCTTGTTTTATTCATTAAATTCAGCTCTATTTGTCTAACCTGGGATCTTTTTGTGTGCTGTTTCCACTGTTAATGTTTGAAATGTTGCGGAAATACTTTACAGATTGCTTCTACGTTATGCCTCACCTTTCTGTGCCAAGCTATCAGGGGACTTGAGCACAGATTAATTTGAGGTTTGCGTGTGCCTTACCTTGACAAGGACTACTGTTGCTGCTTGACCAGGGCTCACACCCCAGTCAACCAAAAACCCAATTTCTTACACACTAATAGTGAATATTAGACTTTTATTCATGGTGGAGATGCCCCTGAGATTTTGCCACTAATGTTGCTACCTTTGAGGCCATGGGTCGCAAATGCAGTATCATGGGTCTCAAGGGGCTAGTCAGGGGTTACAGGTGCATCCTTGACAACCCCTAAATGACATCCCATCCGTATTAGTTAACATACTACATTCTTGTCAAAAAACAACAAATTGCAAATATGGGGCAGTAAGATGGTAATTTAAGCTTTTCTTTCTTGAAATCCATGAGGTAAAAAACTTTATTTGCTCTATTTAACAAAACTCGCCAATTCGGACATGCTTTAAACATAGAATTAAAGAATCTGAAGAAAGACTATTTGGGCAAGACGCTTTTTGGTTCGTCTACCAAACATGCTGTGTGCTGCCAGAGGGCAGCAAGCTTTCAACAGACCCATTTTTTTGTACTTATTGGCCACTTTTTCAGAGCACTCCACATACATGCACAAGTAAGTCAAAAATGTTTTAGTCAACTATGTTGCCACGTTTCTTGTCGTTATTCATGTCAGTCTTTAGGTATGGCTGGGCAGTGTAGCGTTTACATAACATTATATGATCACCAGAAAACGAGCTTAAAGAAGCAGTCCCGAGAGAAAGGCTTAGGCTTTGCCCATAGCGAAGTTTCTCTACTAGATCTTTATTTGGACAGAAGGCTTGTGCTAGCAGTTAAAACGGGTGCTTGCTTTGCCTTTAAGGTAATGTTAGGCTTTCTACAGTAGGCAAGTGTTGGTTAAGGTAACAAGCCAACGGTCAAAACTGTATGCCAGCTTGGTTAATTGGGAAAACAATTGCCATATGTCTAATAGGTTTGTTTTTAAGGCAAAAGACAATACACAAAACCAATCAGTCTGTTAAAGGCCCTAGGTCAATAATGTAGGATTCATAGAAGACTGTGGCATAGCCTGTAAACAGGCCTTCTGTTATGTAGAATCGCACAGATCACCAGGGCACTTTTGGTGATGACTACCCCCTTTGACAAGCCTTGGGAGTAGAAAGGTTGGCGCCGGGAAACCTCCGGGTAGCTGTGCGCCATATTAATTTAATAAATAAATAAAGGTTGACCTGTAACAAGCTCTTTGGATGGGTTGCATATTGCATTGGTAAGTCCAATTTTGCGCATGTTTGTAATTTTATAATTATATGGCTCAGATACAGTTGGTTATGGTGACAAGCCAGCGATAAAGTATGTCTTTTTTTTTTCATTGGCAAAGGTGTGCCAAATTCCATAGGTCTGATTTGTAGTTGAAAGTTATGACAGAGGCAGTAGGGCCTGACCTGTTTGTTGTGAAAAGCAAATGCTAAAGACAATAGGCCTTTCACAGAGGTTACTATTATATTGCATTTAAGCTTGCAGACATGTTTTGTGTTACATGGAGTCTCAAATATTATCATAGTAGGTAAGGTTTTTGCTGTTTGTTACCATCTATATGTATGCCTGAAAGTTGCCTTGTGGGAAAGCTTGCACTCAATACAGTAGGCCTGAATTGATTTTGGTGACTAGCCCACACGAAGGCTACATGCCTGACTGTATAATTGGAAAACATAATGCCAGATGATATAAGTGTGATTTATTTACCATACCAATTGGTAATAATTGCAGTTAGCCTCGCTTGTTTATTGTGAAAAGCATCTGTTAAACCCGATAGTCCTTTAAAGGTGGATTATTATTATACTTTCTTGATGGCTGTACACAGGTATTTTGTTACATGGACTCTCACACACCACAATAGTAGGTAAGGAATTTGATGTTGATTATCCTCTTTGTCAAATCCTGGGAGCAGGAGATTGTATGATTACACACAAAGCAATGAGTCAACCCCATTCAGCCATTGGCACTGATGTCTTGTGACAACATCATGCCTGCCATGTCTGCATATCTACCAGAATATGAGTGCTTCTGTGCCTCTTCTGAAGAGACCTTCCATTAGTTTTCCATTCTTTCCTTGAATTTATCCTTTTCCTTTTTTTTGTTTTTGTTTTTATAGCACCTGCCATGGACCTAGACACTGCAACAATGCCGCCCATTTTATCTGCAATGCACCACATTACACGCCACCCTGCCTCTACACCGGGACGGTCATCATGGAATGATATTGTCCAATGTGTAGCATTGTTTTAAAATCCAAGACAACCACCATGTTTAGAAACAACATGTTGGAAATCCTTCTTCGGTACAATAAGGATACCCTTTTCACAATACCATTCCAACATGGTCACCAAAAGCAGTGTTTTCTTACTTACTATCTGGAAATATACCGTGCTTCATGTATCATTGTTTTAGAATTACAATTTACCATTTACCATTACAAAATGGTTAGCATGGTACTTCTAAACATGGTGGAACTTTAAAACATTGACACACTGTGAACTATATAATTCCAACATGGCCATCTAATACTATGTTTATTTTTTAACTTTTTATTGAGGATATGCCTACCAAGGTTAGGCAATGATTTCCCTTTTCTACTTTTATTCTCGTCTCTTGCATATGCTTTTTGAAATTATGTGTTTTATTCTAAAAAGGGTGAGTAAATAAATGCAAGAATGTGTTAGTGTGTGGATGAAAAAATACATGAGCACTAGGATGGTAACAGAGTGCATGTATGACAAGTTTCAGTGTGCCTAAGCACATCAACGACTGAAGATGCACTTTCAGTTATAACCCAGCCAGATCTATTGCCATTGCATGTTACTTTTGCACTTGTAGAATATAATTACTTTGGCTTTTTTACATTCTTCTGGTTTGCTTTACAGAATTACAAGCCTTCGGATTTGCCCGGTTTAGTGAGACGGACAACAAGGATAATTGTGCTTATAACCATGCAGCTTAGAATGAGTGCAGTAGACAGTGCATATTATTTTTCTTTGCACTTCTTACATGTATAAATTCTGTAATACCTTTTAAAGAAGACATAGAGCAAAAAAACAAAAAGGTATATTTTAGTGCTAGAAATTAGAATGTATTTTGGCAGAGTTTGGAATAGAGTGAATGATAACTTGTTATGGTTTGTTCAATGTTAAGTCCTCCAACTGATCCTTCCTAGGCCATCTCTCACACATGTACTCTACAGCGTTTTTCAAAACAACATCCTTTCCTTGTTCCATAATCTGATCTTCCTTTTCATTATTCTGTGAGCCACATTCCTGTACCAATGCAACCCTGACGTAATTCCACTGATTGTCCTCACACTTTTCTAAAAGGCAAGGCATTCTAGGTAGACAAAGATGATAAGTATCAAGCAAGAGAGAGAGGAAAAAGCATGTGCTAGTTCACTTCCCCTGTTGAGTATGCAAAGATCAATGGGAACTAGCTACAGAGTTGAAGCTCCATGTGTATGCTTGGAAATGGAAAAACATTTGTTTTTTGTTTAGAAAGACCCTCACCCACCAATCTTGTTGGACGCATGCTTCAGCGGGTCCCACACAAGGCCCCGAGTGCACCTTGGGTGTGCTTCGACGCCTGATTACAGCGGAGCAGGTTGTGTGCAGTGAGTGTGCAGTGTAAGTGCAAAGTGTGTGAGTGAAAAACTGTCCAAAGGGTCCCAGATGCTCAAAGAACTATTTTAATAGTGGGCCCTTGGCAGCCTTAAAAAACTGAGAAGCGGATATTACTGGAGGTAATTTATGGCTCCAATATTCTGTGTGGTCAACATTTTCAGCCAGGTCTCAGTGCTAAACTGGCTTTCATCAGGACCTATGCTCTCAAGGGTACAAAGAAATAATCAATTCAGGAGTTCGAGTCGTGGGCGGTCGAATTATATGAATAGCCAAATTCCGTTCCGTGCAGCCGCCGCCAAACATCCACCCAACCCAAGCTTGTCACTAAGGAACATAGTTTGGTAGTATGATGGACGTCAGCATATCCCCCTGGTCTCCACCTGTCTATCCCTACATCCATCACTATTCCAGTCTCCTCCTATAATCGCCAACCCACCAGGCAGGCCTGTCTACAGGGTGGTAAGGCGCTCAACTAAGATCCATTGTAAGGGCGGAGGGGCATTCACACACCCCAACACTACCTGTTACTCATATATGGTACCTTCCAGGAATATGTATCGCCATAGCGGGTCTGCCCACGTCCGATCATGCTTGTATGGGACCCTGCGATGTATCAATATTGTGACTCCCCTCGACCCCTTAGCGAACCCAGAGTGAAACACTTGGACATACCCATAGCGGAGGAGGCATATCATTTTAGTACCCAGTAGGTGTGTCTCCTGGAGCATTAGGATATCAGCCAAATACCGTTTGGCCTGATGGAGTATGGCCCCTCTCTTGACCTTGTCTAGGGCCCCCCTGACATTCTAACTGACTATTCGTAGGTCTCCGGTGCAGGGTCGCGCCCATCTATCAGGGTAGCCATCTATAGACATTTGAAGTGTGTCCTTTGGGATAACTGTGAGCCAATGTGTAAATAGATAGTGTGTGTGCCAGTGGTAGGGTACAAACATAAAACAAGCCAAACATTCCCCAATTAACCCAACTCCTCCCCAATACCTCAAAACAACTGAAGTACCTATCGCGGGGGAGGTGGCATGTGAACCCCAATGGGAGCTCCCCGCCCTCCCCCCCCAATGGATCCCCATTTACTTGCCCATACTCAGCAGTAGTCCCCTGAGCAAGGAGAGTTCGAAAAGAGGTACTAGCCCCTGCTCACGTTTCGTCAATCAATGTCAAGGACACATAGGGCACCCCAGTCTGTAAAATTCACAGGTGTTACGGCGCCAAGGGCCCCTACCGGGGCGCAGCGTGGATCTGCAAGGGTCACTGCAGGATTGGGAGCGACGCTTCGATCGAGACCTCCTGGATTCTTTAGTCTTCGTTTGGAGGGCTTGCATGCGATCTCGCTGGACGAAGAATCCGACTTGAATCTGGGTGGCATGCGTCGTCTGATTTGCACAGTCTCATCTGTCCAATTAAAGACTTTCTCCAACGACTCAAAGAAGAGAGTACAGGACTGGTACATCAACCGCAGCCTGGCTGGATACAACAATAAATAGGGGAGCTTCAGTTCACGGAGACAGGACTTAGCGGCTATGAAGGATTGTCGTCTCTGCTGGACCAATCTGGTGTCATCCGGGAAGATAAGGTTTCAAGTGTTTTTGTATAGTAGAGGTTCTTTGAGCCTGGCCTGTTTCAGGATCATATCCCTGTCAAAATAGTTCAGGATTTTAGCAATTACAGGCCTCGGCCGGGCACCCAGGGGCGGCTTTTGCAGCGGGGCCCGATGTGCCTTCTCGATGATGAAACAACTTGACAGGGAGTCTAGAGGCAGCCATCCCAACAGCCACTTAATAAGGAACTGATCCATATATCCCCCTTCACAGCCCTCTGGAAATCCAACAAAGTGGAGGTTGTTTCTTCTGGCCCTACCCACTGCCTCTTCAACTCACGAGGCCAGGCCCTTGGCAACCGATTCCAAAGTTGTAACCCGTTTCTGCAGCGTGGCCACCGAGTCTTCGACTCCAGAGACTCTAGTTATGGCTTTGGTTATGCGGTCTACTGCGTTGCGAAGGTCTTGTCTCAGAAGCAAGAAGTCTACACCCACCTCTCCAATCGTTGCCTCTAGTGCAGCCCAGGACTGAGTGATGGCCGCCATAAGCGCCTCATTATCTAGGATACCTCCCTGAGCTCTACTCTGATCCGTGACAGGAGCCCCCAGGCCAGTAAAGCTGTCCATCGTGCTCTGTTTGGCAGATCCCGCACTCAGTTTATCTTATGTCATGGCATTCAGCAGAAAATTATAGCGAACGGTGGCTGTCTGTTCACACCCTCAGCCAGGCCCACTCCGTAATCCTGAATGGTGGTCACCACTAACACAGTGGCGGGCAAGAGAGGGCGGCACGTCCGCAGTAAACCCGGCTCTCGGGACCAGGGCAGAGCGCCTTCACCCACAAGCTGCACCAGGCGCTAGCCCAGCCGCTTCCGCAAGTGGCTGCACCCCGCCTTAATGGGCATACCGCCGCTGTAACGCGGACTGCAGCTGGGGCAATTGAAGGATTAGGTTGATTTATACTTCGGCCACCACCCTCGTGGCAGTGTCTGCAGTGAAAGGGGCTCCCACGCACTGTCCAACTGTGTCCTGACAGGACCCCAGGTCTTGACGTCTCCAGTTTTCAGCCTCAACGGCTCCGTGGGGCCTGCACGCGGGCCCCACTCCTCTGTAACGGTACCAACCCCTGCCTGCAGAATACTCTCCTCCCCAGGGCTGTCACAGGGCCTCACCGCTTAATTACCCCCATTGCAGGTATCCCTGGAACGCACAGGGGTTAGCTGTAGATAGTGGCCTGGTGTAGGGGAAGCTGGTATGCAGCCACCACCCCTTCCCCAAAGCGGCGTTATAAGACGTGCGGGTCCTCCCGTATGCTCCGCTTCACTCGAGAGCTGTCAGGTGTCAGGTGCCGCTCTTCAGCAGGACAGGTTGCGGCTCCCTCCAGCACCCCCCCCCCCGCCCCACCGCGAGGCCACCTCACCCCGGCGCCCAGCAGGCATGCCTCAGTCCAAGCAGGGACAAACACTGCCAGCGGGGGGCGGGAGGACAGAGGAGGGGGGTCCCCGGTGGGAGCACTTACTGGAACACTCAGCTGCCTCCTAAGACCCTGGGCATTCGTCTCATTAGCGGCCGGTCAGCCCCGGGCTCACAACAGTCCGGGCCCGTGCAGCCTCCCGCAGCCGCTCTCGCCAGGCTGCAGCAGATCCGCCCACAAGGTCCCTCCGGTATTCCACTCGCCGATCTCCCAAGCAGCTCTAATTTTGCTCGTCGTTGAGTCTGATGACAGCCACACAGATTCTTAATGAGGGGTGGAGCTGCAATAAACAAGATTGTTCGACAAAACAGGATAAATGCAGGATTTTGGATTTGGGCTGAGCGGAGCTCGCCTAACTTACGACCACCATGCTTGATCACTAGGCCACGCCCCAATGTTTCAGAACTTTTTGGGGGTTAGGTCAGAACTTTCCGTGGAAAATTAGTTGGTCATGAGAGGAAATAAAACTGTTCTGTTGTGTGGGTTGCGTGAAATGATCATGGGTTTGTGCTATGAGGATAATTTTGGTATACTAAGGACTAAATCAGCTGTTAAGGATTTGTTTTGGTGGTCTGGAATAGACAGGGCTGTGGATAGGTTTGTTAAAGCATGTGATAATTCTTCCTCTGCTGATAAGTCCTTGAGAATGTTAAGTCCATCCATGAGTGAGTGTCTTATTCCAAAACAACTATGGGAGTGTGTGGCAGTGGATTTACTAGATCCAGTTGTAGCAGTACGTGATTGTTTTGATTGGTCTTGTCTCAAAGTGACCGGTTGTTGTGTGGAAAAGTAAATTTTGCCATGTTCTGTGTCCCTACGTGTCATCCATCATATGTTATGTGTGCATGACCAATATGCATATGTTATTCCCCATGTCCGATTCAAGACGCAATTATAGTTGTGTCCACCTCTAGTATGCCAGTTTCCAGTCCTTGTGAATACTACGAATACCAGGCCTATGTAAAGCTACGTTGCCACGTTTCTCAGTGTGCACGTTATTTCATTATAAAGTCCCCGTTTCTAGGCCTCAAAAGGGCCTGGACACTAGATTCAGCTCCTGTCTCCTGAGCCTCGCTGAGGAGCGATCCAGCCCCCACCTGTATCCTCGACCCTTCACTTACTTCCTGCCTCGCAGTGCCCGGTGCAGCTTGGCTCTGCCTCTGAGTCTGCCAAGAATATGTTATGATTCCAGTTATCAGTTCAGTCCTCCTTCTCTGCATTCCTAAGCTACTGAACTGCATCAATAGTTTCCGTCATTGTCTAGCCTTCACGTCTCCACGTTAGAGAAATACTGTATTTAATGGTCATTTAATATTCTTCATCACGCACTATATGTAGAATAAATGCATGCTCTAGTCTTAGAGTCAGTTAGCTTTTCCCCTCATGACTTCTAGTTTATATCAACATGTTCCCTAAACATCAGATACTAGATAGGGTTTAGGTACATGTCGCTCCGACCCTCCAGACTTTAGTCTCTGCTCCTAGCACAGAGTTCATAGCCCCCAGCTTCTCCTAGTAACACGTCATTGCCAGTTTGCGCGCACCACCAGGTTAGAGGTCCCGGCTCCTTAGGTAGCCCCCTCCTATGTTTCCGCCCATTCATGACATATCCTGTTACGTCTGCACCACATGTCTATGTATACGCCCAGTTACACCTCTTTTTACTCTTATCTTTCGCGACTGCTACGCGTCACGCCTTCTGCTCCACCCACTGCTACGCCTACTGCAATGTAATGTTATGTGTTCGCGCTATGTATATATGCTCATGTATTGTTATTAAAAGTCAGCGCGCTCATCCCAGACCCAGCCCCAGCAGCTGCTGGGCCCCAGTTGTCCTGCCGGGCCCTGTCATCCTGTTCCCGTGCAGGTCGTCCTGTTCCTGTCCTTATGCTGTATTAAACCTGCAAACTCCTACTACCTCGAATCTTGACTCTTATTTTATTGAGCTATCTGTTATGATATATGCCTAGTCAAAAATAGGGTATTATTTATTTATTTACCACATAATGGCGCCCGAATAGGGACTTGCCCTTTCCCCACGCGTCGGTGAAGCCACGCCGACCCCCTGACCCTCTGCAGTCGTGACGGAACCATACCGTGCACCGGCAGATATTTCTGCTTCAAGTATCCCTCAGGCCCACGGAGGAGACGGAGGAGGCGGTCCAGCATCCAAACGAGACGGTGGAGGAACGCGGCGAGTCCCGACCAGAGCCCAAGCCAAGAGTCCAAGGTCCGAGGTATCCGGAGGTCCACCCGTAACTGAAGTCCGAAGTCCGAAGTTCGTCGTCGTAGCAGTCCAGTCCAGTCCGAGGCCTTCCGTTCTTGCTGCCCGGTGAGTACCGTTACTGGGGTGGTATCTAGACAGGGTCAATTTGATTGACTCTGGTCTGTGGGTTGGTGGTACACAGTCCCACAAACGAAGTGTTCACTTCGGTGGATGCGGGTCCTGACGTGTCTCTTTATGAGACCGGTAAGTTTCGTACTGTTTCAGCAGTGCATCTAGTTTCTGTTCTAGTCAGTTCTGTTCTCGAGAAATTTCAAGTATTTTCAGGTGGTATTCTGTTTGAACTGTTATTCATAATGTTCTTCATGTATTTTAATGTTGTGGTATGAGTGCGACGTGATTTTGTGTTTTCATTGTGTATTGTATTATGTCCAGATTATAGTCCAGTCATGCCGCTCTTTTCAAAATTACGTCAGTTAAAAACTAGAAAGGGTCTGCTGGAAGCAGCAGTTCCCGTCCCGCCCAGGGACAGTCCAGGTCACTTTATGTATCAGAAGCATTGCATAAGCGCCATATTATATCTAGATTTATGGGTAGATTATACCAAACAGTTAGAAGAAAAGTATAGATGGCCCGTATCGGGTACATGGGATGCCGAGTGCATCATGCGAGTAGAAGAAGCATTATGGAAAAAGAAAGCCAGACAGTCACAGAAAGATGCCATCGAGTTATGGCGCAAAGAAGCTCATAAAAGAACCGAAAAAGAAATCAGAAAGTCAGAACTAAGTAGAGAATCCCAAGAACGAGCCCAAGAAAAAGAATTAATCGAGATAGGTGAACGAGTCAAAGCCGAACAGTCAGACAGACAGAGGCATGCCCTCATTAAGGGTATGTATCCTCTTCTTGCTGAGGGCTTGCCAAAAGCGACCCCGGAGGCATCCAGTAATTTCCCGCCACCGTTAGTCCCGACCAAGCTACGTCACAAACCGACCGCAGCTGATATTTTTATTTCGTCCTATCTGGACGACACAGTCCCCGAATATGCAAATCCTGTTCACGCTCCGCCAGTCCCTGTAAATCAGGTAATTCCTGCTCCTCCAGACACCGGGGTGCCCTTAACAGCCCCCCCGGGTCAGCCCGCCATACAAGTCCAGCCCACGTTACAATTACCGACCCTGCCAGGACGAAAAGCATCAGTTGATGATTCCAGTCTAGGGGCCGCAGGAGGAGGTCTTCCTCAAACCCCGCCGCCACACAAGCGTTTATCAGCCCTCGAATTACATGCTCAAGCATCACAGCGTACTCCTAAAAGTAATAAGTCTGTTACAGAAATCAGGCAAGCCCTTGGCGAATGTGTCTATGACCCAGTTCCAGGCGAGTTTAATATGGTTTTATATTCCGTACGCGTAAGGAGAGTGACCGAGTATCTAGTCACCTTGCCGAATATGAAAGAAGATCTAGACAGAATATATCGTTTCATCCGTACAGGGGATGATCCAGAAAGCATTAGTGATGCCATGTCTCAAAGGAAAGCCGAGATTCAGCGCATGATATTAAAGTTTTTAATTAACTGTCTAATAAGAGAACAAGATTACCCGTCTAAAGACCCGGAAGAAATGAAAACTCTAACAAAGTGGAGTGATAATATAGCCGAAGGAAAGCACAATACCATTGGTGCCATGGAAAGTATGTACAAGAAAATCCGTAGAGAAATAATAAAGATACACGAACAGCGTAAAGCCGCACAAGTAAGCGAGAAAGAAAGTACCTCTGATCCTGAAGAGGAAGACGATGAGAATACTGCCAGAATAGCGTATGTAGGAAAACCTAGATTTCCAGATCGCCATTTACGTCTAGAACACAAGCCAACTTTCCATCATTCAGCACCAGAACAAGGTTCCCTAGAACAAGTATTCCAAGCTACCGATCATATTCTGAAATCACGAATCGGTTACAGTAAGTTAAGTACTATGCATGAACAGGAACTAGTTCGGTCAGCAGTCCGATGGATTACTGATTCTACCACTTTTCCAGACGAAATAGTGGCACAAATGTTTCTGAAAATGCCCCCAGCCGAGCAACGACTGGCGGGTATGTATATGATTCAGCACCTCATTACTCTGTATGAGGGTCAACATTCTGATCCAGGCCCGTTACATGATATCCTGAACGAGTTACTCCAGTATAGATGGAGAGGTCTAGGTACCGATTTAATTAGTATCATTCTAGAACAGCGTCACAAATATAGAACATTCTTGAACCCGCATTTTGTTCATGTCTCACCCCCAGAAAGTAAATCATTCTACATAGACAGACAGAATCCGTTACGAGAAGTCCACCCAGTTAAAGGAACGGGTGGCGAAATGCAGCGAGTGTTTGTATACACTCCGATCACAAAGATGGAACTCCTCGAAATGAAGAAATTAATTCCCTGTCATGACAAAGATCCAGCAGGGTTCCATAGAGAATTAAAAGACATGCTCCGTATGGGAGAATATACTTACCCAGATATCATTAAAATGTTAAAAGTTCTGCTACCCGCAGGGGTGTATGAAAAGCTAAAGGAAAAAGAATGGGAGGTGGGAGAGAAAAAGATCGATTGGGCAGTTCTAGAAGCTGAAGACAAGGCACGAGTACCAGGTACCGGTCTTGGAGATAAATGTAAAGAATTACCGGAATTATTGATTCAAGTTTTACCCAGATTATTGACAACTAGAAAAGAAGACTGGGATGCAATCTCAGCCTGTAAACAGAAGCAAGATGAAGATATTAGTGATTTTTATTCTAGGTTTGAAAAATGTTTTAGTATCAACAGTGGTCTCAAGACAAGTAGTGAGTCATACCCTCACCTTTTCGTTACTAAATTAGTCGAGAATTCAAGTCCATCAATTAAAAACCGAGTTCTGAAAGTCGAAAGCACCTGGCAAGCTAATACTCCGTCCCAGATGCTCCAGATGCTCCAGTATCACCAGAATAGAATCAGGGAAGAGCAAGAACACGAAAGAAAACGTATGAAAGACACGAAAATGAAAGTACTAGTTGCACAATCTGTTCCTCAAGACAGTCAGAAGAGGGGTCCGAATCAAGCCAGTCATCCTGCAGCTCCCGTTAAAGGGAACTGCAATTATTGTAAACAGCCAGGTCATTTTATAAATGAGTGTGCAGTTCTGAAACATAACATAGCTACTGGTAAGACTAAAGAAAGACCACGTCCGCCTAGACAAGAACAAGTTTCACAGACTCCTCAGTCACAGAATGCACAACAGACAGTTACAGCACTGCAGCCTATTGCTGCAACACAGCATGTTACATCGCAGATGTACCAGTATGCACAGTCTGAGTATCCAGAGTACCAGTCATATTCATGAAACAGCCTAGAGAGGGAGGTAGGCTTGCCTCTCATCGAGATACCTGTAGATCAAGAAGGTCCCTATGTTCACAGTCAAGTATTAGGGAAAGACAGAAAGTTTTTGATTGATACAGGGGCAAGTAGGACCACAATTAGTCATGCCGAGGTTCCAGGGGCTCCGCTCTCAGGCTCAAGAAATGTTTCCCTTGGATTTTCAGGAAAACCTATCGTTAACGAGATATCAAAGCCAGTTACCCTAGAAGTAGGTCCATTGTCCCGTACTACTGATCTGTTACTTACTAAGTCATGTCCAGAAAACCTATTAGGCATTAAAACACTGAAAGAGTTGGGTGCAGTCATATGCTGTTCCCCAGAGGGAATACGTCTGTTCCTACGTGACTTTAAGGGTCACTATGTATTACGAGATTTTGATTCAAGACTGTCTAATGTTCCGCAGCATTTATGGGCGCAAGGTCCAACTGATGTAGGTTATATGCAAATCACACCCTATCGTGTGACTCTCAAGCCAGGTGTAGTGTTACCACGAATTAGACAGTACAGATTGCCACCTGAGGCTGTAGCAGCCTTATCCAAAATTATAGACGAGCTCATGGCTCAAGGAGTAGTTGTAGAAACTGACTCCAATGTATGTAATTCTCCGATCATTCCAGTCATGAAACGTACTGATCCAAATGCACCCCCAGTATATCGATTAGTGATTGACTTACGAGAGCTTAATAAATGTATTATTCCGCAGTACCCAGTTGTCCCAGACATCTCTTCCCTATTGACAGCCATTGATTCCGAAGCCATGTTCTTTACTGTCATCGACCTCAAGAATGCATTTTTTAGTGTTCCCATCCATCCAGACAGTCAGTTTCTTTTCGGATTTTGTTTAAATGGAAGGAGCTATATGTTCACACGAGCTCCTCAAGGTTTCACAGAAAGTCCTAGTATTTACAGTCAAGCACTCAAGAGACAACTAGACAACATTCACATGCCAACTGACACTGCCCTGCTCCAGTATGTCGACGATCTATTGATCACAGCCCGTTCTGAACGTGACTGCGAGCGAGCGTCACTGACGGTTCTGTATTTCCTAGCCGAGATGGGGCACAAGGTGTCCCCTTCGAAGCTTCAATTCTGTGTCCAGCAAGTGGTCTACTTAGGACACTTACTGTCCAAGAGGGGTAGGCAGTTGACACCAGACCGTATCCAGTTGATAGTGAGTCTTCCCCAGCCCAGAACCCAGAAGGAGGTACGTGCTTTTATCGGCCTTACTTCTTATTGTAGACAATGGATTCCCCAGTATGCATTTTTAGCCAAGCCACTGATACAGTTAACGACACAGGAGGCAGCCGTATCGACTGTTCTCCCTTGGACATCTGAACATACACTTAGTTTCAACGAGTTAAAGAAAGCCCTATGCCAAGCTCCAGTTCTAGCTACACCGAACTACAGTAAGCCTTTTACACTTTTCGTTACTGAACGTGAAGGTACAGCATTATCTGTTCTTACACAAGATCAAGCAGGACAACACAAGCCCTGTGCTTATTTTTCAAGCACATTAGATCCAGTCGCCCAGGCATTGCCTGCGTGCCTCAAGTCAGTTGCAGCCACAGCACTCGCTATCAGACAAAGTGATTCCATAGTTTTAGGACATTCCCTGACAGTACAAGTCCCACACTCCGTGGAAGTTCTTTTAAACCGAACACAAACACAGCACTTGACAATTGCACGTTTAACAGGTTATGAATTGACACTGTTTCAGCCACACATAGAAATTAGACGCTGCAACATCCTGAATCCTGCTACACTGTTACCATCAGTTAGTTCAGATTCTGCCACACACGACTGTGTGGAAGTAGTCAACATTACGACAAAGCCAAGACAGGACCTGACAGACATTCCGTTACTAGATCCTGACCTGACACTTTATGTGGATGGTTCATGTATGAGAACTAGTACAGGAGAACTAGTCGCCGCGTATGCAGTGACTACTGACACTGAAGTTATTGAAACACACCGTATTGATACCCTGTCCGCTCAAGCAGCAGAGCTAGTTGCTCTGACACAAGCCTGTATACACGCCAAGAACCTGAAAGTTAATGTTTACACAGATTCACGTTACGCATTTGGAGTCGTACACGACTTTGGAGTGCTCTGGCAGGAGAGAGGTTTCATGACTTCTCATGGAACCAAGATTCAGCATGGTCTCCTTATTCAAGCTCTGTTAGATGCCATACATTTACCGACATCTATTGCTATCATGAAGTGCAAAGCACATACGAAAGTTACTGACATTATTTCTCAAGGTAATGATCTAGCAGATCGCACAGCCAAGCTTACAGCCCAGACTCCAGACATTCCAGTTAACAAGACACATACTCCAGATCCGATTACATGTATGACAGTTAAGGACCCTACTCAAGATGTCATAGATATCCAGTTACATGCTACTCCCGATGAAATCAAGAAATGGTCTGAACAAGGAGGGGTCCAGACAGATCAAGGATGGTTAACAAAGGGTAGAACCACATGGTTTCTCCCCGACTCTATGGTTCAAGTCATTATTAATACCGCACATAGTCCAGCACATTTAGGAGAAAAAGCCATGTTAGACAGTATCCAGAACATTTGGTTCAACAAGCATTTACGAGCTGCAGCCAAGCAGAAAGTCCGTACCTGTATGATATGTTGTCAGTTTAATCCAGGTAAAAGTGTCCCGGTGGAACAAGGTGGTTTCCAGCCTCCTGACCACCCTTTTGAGGTCCTCCAGATGGATTATATTCAGATGGAGCGATGTCGAGGTTTCAAGTATGTCCTTGTAGTTGTATGCGCTTTGTCCAGGTGGACAGAAGCATATCCAGTCCCAGATTACACAGCCGCGACCACTGCCAAGCAGTTGGTTCGTGAATTCTTCCCTCGATATGGACTCCCTAGAGTCGTATATTCTGATAACGGCCAGCCATTCTCATCCGAGTTGATGAAGCACGTTTCCCTGTTGTTAGGGTACCAGTGGAAGTTTCATTGTGTACGCCATCCTGAAGCAGCCGGTCTAGTCGAGAGACATAATCAGACTCTGAAAATCCGCATTGCCAAAGTTTGTAAAGAAAAAGGTGTGGACTGGCTAGTAGCTCTGCCAGTCGCTTTGTTTTATATGCGCATGGTCGCACATTCCAGATCAGGTCTGTCCCCGTATGAGGTCGTATTCGGCCGCCCCCCTAACATGTGGGGTACTCCTAGACCCCGAAGTATTACTGATGTTTCATGTAATATGCTGACAGATTACCTAGCTTCCTTGATGTCTGCCCTCAACTCATGTCGTTCACAGGTTGCCGCCGCATTTCCAGACAATACCGAGGTGGCACCGCATGAAATCGTTCCAGGTTCCATGGTGATGGTCCGAAACTTTGACAGATCAAGTCCGCTGGAGCCCCGTTGGAAGGAGCCGAAGCTTGTCCTCTTGACCACCCGTACTGCCGTCAAGCTGGAAGGCAGGAAGGGGTGGGTCCACCTGTCTCATGTTAAAACATTTCACGGACTAAAACCTAAAAACATTTCCAAGAACATTTCCCAGGATTCGAAGGATTGCCAAAATATTGTTTTAAAGGACTGTCCCGCAAAAGACATTGCTACAACCCCTCCCTTGTTAGAGAAAACTCCGCAGCAGGAGTATAAGTTAAAACTACGGTCTAGTAAAATAAGTCAGCCAGTTTGATTGTATAAGTCCTCCCCTAGGTGAAACGGTTAGACTGTTTCTGACATGTATAAAATAGACCCCCATAGTGAGAGAGTCAGTCAAAACTCAATTCAATGTATCGTTTTTCTAAGTTTCATATTATTCATCAGCATAATGATTTCCTGCACTAGTTACGCATTTTTCCTGTATTTTCCAGTTCCTCATGTAAATAAGTCTGCTAATGCTACAGTAGAGCACACGTTTAGTGATCTGCCTCCTCACGAATATTCATACCGCCTCGCTATGCGTAACAATTCATTTATCCGTATGTTACATTACTCACACCAGACCAGCAATGCCACAAATTGTTGGGTGTGTGGTCGACTCCCCCCTTTCCAGACACCAAAGGGAGTTCTGCCACTTTTTCCTTATCCATTTTCACATAATGGTTCGTGTGGAGCATGGTCCACGTTAACGTCATCCTCAACAGATATGTCTTTTCTTAACAGCACATGTTTCCCAGACAAGCAAGGTTTCCCCCACAGAACAGGTTTAGATCTAGAAAATGAAGTGTACAATTTAGGTAACTATTCGTCGAATTTCATGGTCCTGAATGTTCAGTCTGATACTACTCCAGACTCACCTGCTATTTCAGTACTACCAGTCAAAGGCGAATTATGTGTCCGTAATTATGGTTCTGTACACGTAGGACATAGTGATTGTACTACTATTATCAAGTATAGTGACAGTAGGAAATCTATTTTCAAAGCTTCACGTCATTCTTATTTTGTTTGTGGTCAAACTGCATATGTTCGTCTGCCCCTCGATTGGGAGGGAACCTGTTACATTGCCTTCCTACTGCCACCTGTTTTCCTAGCCCCACCTGACTACCATAGGAATTCCTTCCTAGTACATACTAGACACAAGAGAAACCTCCCGATTGTCGATTATACTGAAACCGCTGCAGAACAATTCATTGATATTGATAAAGGTGTGTTCCCTTATTTAGGTACAGTCGTAAATAGTAAGCTAATTCGTAGGTTAACAAGAACCCTTGAAGCTGTAGTAGATGAGACTGCCTCCGCTCTAGGTAACTTAACCGAAGAGCAATCCTTTATGAGATTTGTCGTTTTACAGAATCGTCTCGTCCTTGACGTCATACTGGCCGATAGGGGCGGGGCCTGTAGAGTCCTCGGATCTAGTTGCTGCATTTTCATTCCCAATAACGCGCCGTCTGTTTATTCAGCTATAACCAGACTCCATAAAATTGCCCATCTGTTACACCAAGATCCAGGCACCTGGACATGGTCCGGTTGGTTCTGGAATATAATTTCCGCATGGGGATGGAAAGTCCTGTCCTTTCTAAGTATTGCAGTAGCGATCATATTCAGCTGCTGCCTCTGTATACAATGTGGCCCTGCGATTTGCGGCATTTGTGCTACCTCTTGTATTCCTAGTCCCAAGCCCCGTTCTAAATCCCGTTCCAAGATAATTCGAGACGAGCAAATGATACTGTATGAAATGATAGATGGTATCATGAATATTGATGTTTCCTGATGGAAACGTAGTGACAAGGAGGGAATGTGGAAAAGTAAATTTTGCCATGTTCTGTGTCCCTACGTGTCATCCATCATATGTTATGTGTGCATGACCAATATGCATATGTTATTCCCCATGTCCGATTCAAGACGCAATTATAGTTGTGTCCACCTCTAGTATGCCAGTTTCCAGTCCTTGTGAATACTACGAATACCAGGCCTATGTAAAGCTACGTTGCCACGTTTCTCAGTGTGCACGTTATTTCATTATAAAGTCCCCGTTTCTAGGCCTCAAAAGGGCCTGGACACTAGATTCAGCTCCTGTCTCCTGAGCCTCGCTGAGGAGCGATCCAGCCCCCACCTGTATCCTCGACCCTTCACTTACTTCCTGCCTCGCAGTGCCCGGTGCAGCTTGGCTCTGCCTCTGAGTCTGCCAAGAATATGTTATGATTCCAGTTATCAGTTCAGTCCTCCTTCTCTGCATTCCTAAGCTACTGAACTGCATCAATAGTTTCCGTCATTGTCTAGCCTTCACGTCTCCACGTTAGAGAAATACTGTATTTAATGGTCATTTAATATTCTTCATCACGCACTATATGTAGAATAAATGCATGCTCTAGTCTTAGAGTCAGTTAGCTTTTCCCCTCATGACTTCTAGTTTATATCAACATGTTCCCTAAACATCAGATACTAGATAGGGTTTAGGTACATGTCGCTCCGACCCTCCAGACTTTAGTCTCTGCTCCTAGCACAGAGTTCATAGCCCCCAGCTTCTCCTAGTAACACGTCATTGCCAGTTTGCGCGCACCACCAGGTTAGAGGTCCCGGCTCCTTAGGTAGCCCCCTCCTATGTTTCCGCCCATTCATGACATATCCTGTTACGTCTGCACCACATGTCTATGTATACGCCCAGTTACACCTCTTTTTACTCTTATCTTTCGCGACTGCTACGCGTCACGCCTTCTGCTCCACCCACTGCTACGCCTACTGCAATGTAATGTTATGTGTTCGCGCTATGTATATATGCTCATGTATTGTTATTAAAAGTCAGCGCGCTCATCCCAGACCCAGCCCCAGCAGCTGCTGGGCCCCAGTTGTCCTGCCGGGCCCTGTCATCCTGTTCCCGTGCAGGTCGTCCTGTTCCTGTCCTTATGCTGTATTAAACCTGCAAACTCCTACTACCTCGAATCTTGACTCTTATTTTATTGAGCTATCTGTTATGATATATGCCTAGTCAAAAATAGGGTATTATTTATTTATTTACCACAGTTGACACGGTGGCGAGAGCTTACACTGCCATGGTGTTGGAGTTCTTGGATAGAATATTTTTGTTGGAAGGAATTCCTGCTTCAATAACAAGTGAAAATAGCGTGCAGTTTGTTTCCAAAGTGGAGAAGTTCTGTTTTGGGAGGGTAGGCGTTAAACACAAAACAACTTCACTTTACAATCCCAGTGGAAATAGTACGTTCAACCGTGTAATCAAAGGAGTAATTAAGAGTGCAGTTTGGAAACAGTGTGATTGGCAGACTGAAGTGCGAAAGGATGTATGGGCATACAAAGGGACCATTAATGACTTTACTGGGTTGTCACCATGTGTAATAATTAGGGGAAGGATTCCCAGAAGTAAATTCAACCCTGCATGGTTTAGTGACAGTAGGGTTGAGCAATGATCACCAGATTTGGTGGGGAAGAAATTGAAATAAACTCCAGAAAGGAGTAAATCTTACTATGATAAAGCCCATAGAGTTAAACCTGTTCAAGTAAGTATTGGTGATTGGGTGCGAGTAAAAAAACTATCAAAGACCTTTTTTTCGAACCACAAGCGGGAAATGAAATGCCGAGAAGTCAAGTTGGACGAATAGACCTCCTACGGCATGTTCTGGGTCCAATGCATATACGAATTGGAGAATTCTGAGTGACTATTACATCACAACACCACACCCGGCAATCAAATTGACCTGTGCATGAAGACGACAAGGTCAATGTGCAAGATAAAGGAGCATATCGCTAAAAGATAATCCAAAGAGAGACACTCAGGCACTATTTATCTATTGATATCGCGGAATTCATAAATGCCCTGAAGAAGTTCTGTTCGCAGAACGAAACACGTTGGCCGTGGTTTATTTAAAAAGAGGAAAAAAATCAATAAAGAAGAAATTTCAATCACCTTTTCAAAATGGACTGGATATAAATTGATTTGACTGTATATAATTGGAAAGTGGTGCAACTTTAATATAAGCTCATAAAGTCCTGAAAGAGGAAAGCCAATTTTTGCACTCAAGGAAATGGTAGAAATTGTACAGAATGCTATCAGAAAGAGAAGTGGTAGAGTATGGAACTTTAAGAAAGTGGCCTTAGGTTCGAAAGAAATGTGGAAATACTATGGTGAGGAAGTGGATTGTAGTAGAGAGTCAGCTTTGTACCAGAGGGGTGATGTTCAGACTGAATCTAGTGAGGTAGGAGAGGACTGTGTAGAAGAGGTTGGTAATTAAACTAGTGGTAACATACAGGAATTTGAGGTTTGCTTGGAAAGTACTAGCAGGAAGGATGACGGCAAAAGGAAAAGGGAGTTGCCTGTATGGCTGAAGGATTATGTTGTGGGGTAGATATGTTCTATATTATGCAATTGTATTGCATTACTAAGTGATTACTGTTTTCTCTTCTCTATGTGATGACTATTTTCTCTTCTCTTCTCGCTTCTCTTTTTCTCCTTTGTTTTATTTTATTACTATTGTCAGGTTTTCCTTATTGGGTGGGAGGCAATTTTCACATTGTTCTTATAGTGGGGGGAGGGTGTTTTGCAGTGTTGGTTTTGTTATTAAAGGAGGGTATTATTGTTTGTATAATGTTAGGTTCTATATAGAATTGGGAATGCACACTGTGAGGTTCAAATGCCTGAGCATTCAAACGAAGGACAGTTTCCTGTGGCGGAGGGACTGAACCTACCCGTTTCGTGTGTATGAAGAGCTTGCATAGTCAGGAAGATATAACATTCATTCATGGTTGCTGTTACCACGTATTCACTCTGAAGAGGCCAAATACAGAACTGCTAATTACCATTTGCTAGAAATAGGAGTCCCCTTACATTCAATAAGTGGCCCGCTTTTGTGTCGACATGCCCGAAGAATTGACGTCTTGACACGCCTGCTTCCAAAACAGAATGCTCATCAGTAGTTTTCTGATTTGAAAAGGTTCACCTTGAGAGGTGTAAAAAGGGAAACAGGCCACAAAGTCACCAGATCAATGTGAAAGGCATGATGAAACTGGCAGCAACAGCTGGCATGGTGCCCCAGAGTCTAAACAAAGCTGCTTCTGGGACCTCCAAAACATACTGGCACAGCTGCAGAGGCACAGGAAGAAAAACCGACATGTCACTCAGAGCAGGAAAGGGTGGCCTGTCCCGTGAAATCAAAATTCACTTGCAGCTCTCACAGTGTACTTAGTTTGAACAGTGAAAGATCGTTTTCGGAAAGCTCAGGCTGTCAGAGGCAATGAGCGCTCCTTTGCAGATAGAGTAATCCAGCCGCAAGCAATGGCTCTCTGGGGAAATGCAAAACAAGCTGCCTTACTTTTCTAATCTCAAAGTTTATCACGTCTAGATGTCAAAAACTAAATTGTCCCTGTAAATATTAGGTCGAGACTCTCTCTCCCTCAGATATTTTTTTTTACAAAGTGTGCACAATAGATTTAATAACTCGCCGTTTCTATGGGTTGGGACACGTTGTTTTGAAGCTTACTGTTCGCATAATTTGTATGGTTCACGAAACAGATCACCAGGTTTTCTGTGCGCTGAAATGACGGCAAAAGACTTGAATAGTATTATAAAAATTTTTTTGTATTCCACCGCATGTCTTCTAAACCCACACTATCTAATAATTTCCAATTATTTGCAGCATATCTAAATAGCAGAAAAGTTTAATGAGAGAAAGGACCTAGAACAATCTAGTGTTTGACGCCGATGGCAAAAAGTGTGTCAGGAGGACCTAAGTTTCAAGTGACTCACACATCACATTTTCCAACTCCGTGAGACTTTTCAATTTGAAATAACATACTCAGATAATGAGAGACATTCGTCCTCATCGCATCGAGGTGCATTTTGTTAAGTCTTTTAAATCATTCAATTATGACACTTTTATTTATTACTCATAATTTTTTACATTTGGATTCGAAGTTCTATTTTAAAATTGATGTTCTTTAGAATAAGGGTGAACTTGCTATGAGTACTGATCAGATCTTACAGCACAGTGAAAGATAAACAGTGGGTAGCTTGACTAGATAATGTTTCTGCTACCAGTCATTGCAACCTGCTTATGTGTGGTAAAAACGCAGACCGAGTATATCTGGTCCTTACTCATTCTAATTTTGATAAAACGAGCATCACGGAGTTGATGAAATAAATATTTATCACCAGTGTTTTTTTAACCCCGCGTTCTGGGAGTCCCAGTGCCCCGTCGGTAGGAGTCGGGCCCGCGGCTGGAGGACTGGAAGACGCTGGGGACGTTACCGTATGACCTGTCCACCCGCGGGCTTCCACTGACTAAAGCAGACACCGAACCTGAGAGGCGACCGGACGCCCTGCACGCTCACCTATCTGCGTGGTGTACCCCGCTGATCCAAACAGGAAACACTCCAGGAAGCTCGAGAACAGCGCTTGTGAGAGTCCGGGTGACTACTGGGGGCCACAATCAAAATAAGAGCTGGGGAGACCTCATGGTATCATAGAGGCAGGACCTGACCGTAAGCAAAGAGGCCCCCACACAGGGAGAGTGCCTCGGGTGACCACCGGAGACTGTCGGTGGAAGACGCAATCACCATGGGGCGCCAACGTGCAACGGGCACGACACAGACCCCGGGACCCCAAAGAACAACATCCCGACGCCCAACACCACACAACCAGGAGGGGAACCCGCAAGCTCAGATTCCATGTCGAACAAACTAGATAAATTCTTACCAGCAATTGAACACTCGAGAGTGACCATGGAACACAAGTTCGGAGAGCTGGCTCTGGATCTTAATTTACTGCAGTATGACCTTAGCAAGTTGGCAGACAAGGCAAAGCAAGGAGAAAAAATGCTACAAACTCTGGAACTGCAAGTGCAAAAACAACAAGACACCCTGAAAGACCTATAGTCGCGGGTGAAGATCCTGGAGAGCAGAACAGATGATTTAGAAGGACGGTTCCGGAGAAGTAACATTCGCATTATGAATCTACCTGAAGGAGTGGAGGGGACCAACCCTCTCAGCTTCATCGCAACATGGATCGTAACATTCACTCCAGCAGGAGAACTGACCCCATTTTTCTCCATAGAAAGGGCACACCGGGTACCGGCCCGCAGACCACCACCGGAGTCGCCACCCCGACCATTTCTTCTAAAACTGCTTCATTACCAGGATAGAGACACTATCCTTCGAGCCGCGAGATGACAGGGCGTAATCCGAGTGGAGTACAAGCAGGTTATGCTATTCCCAGATTACTCACGGGCAGTTCAACAACAAAGGTCCACCTTTTTGGCTGTCAAGCTCATCCTATGCCAGAAGTATATCCAATATGCACTTCTGTTCCCAGATCGTCTTAAGATTATTCACGACAGAAGCACACACTTTTTCTCTGACCCCGCGGAGGCCAGCGACTGGGTTGAACAACACCTGTCAAACTTGAACAATCCCAGAAAGGCGCAGACCAATCGACCATCAGGCTGCCAACGGCGGCAACAGGAAAAAGTCACATTCACCCAGTTAAACTAACATTTGGAATCCCCCAGTAAGAACTCTCTGGATCTTACTCAAATTATTGCAGAACGCCGAAAAACACTTCAAGCAGCTGCAGAGGTGGGACTCCCGGAGGACAGATCGAATGGCGACAGGCCCGCATCTATTTACATCGGAAGAGGAAGGCAGCGACGGAAACACTCCCGGAGATGGTTCAATGACTCCGCCAATAGTGACCCCCAAACGGCAGACACTTTGATCTGACACTCCCAATTTGACATGCCATACCTTTGAGAGAGGTGTCCTTCAGGTCCTACATGCCTCCCACTCTAGGAGATATTGCTCAACAGGACAGAGGCATCCCCGCGACCAATCCTGTACTAAGCGAGCCTGAAGGCCAGCTAGTGCATTGGACTATACCAGATGGCGACAGTTAACATGGACACAGTTGGGCACTAGCACAACACAGTCAATGAGCGGGCAGCTGCAGCGACGGCAGCTGATGGAGGCCAACGACCACTTCCCCCACGTAACGAACTAGAGTAAACACATGTTGTGGAGTTTGGACGTATCACCCCAGGTTGTAGGTCCTATTAGTTGGGATTGTTTCCCGTTGATTTACTGTGCTTCCCCCAGTTTCATATCCCTTCAACATTCCTTGGGGAACGAACACACGGCATGCAGAATGGTGGTTCAGTTAACAGAGGAAGGCAATCGGACGAGGGGGAGACACGAGAGATGCAGGGGGCATTACACCAGGAGAACACACCCAGACAGCAGGAACCATGGCAGCTAGGATCCCTAACACAGTCCTAAAAGTAGTCACATTAAACATTAGGGGCATGCATACAGCAAACAAACGGTATGCGATTTATGCCTATATGAAAAGACAGCAAGCACAGATAGCTCTCCTCCAGGAGACGCACCTTATGGTGACAGAGGTGGATCGCCTGCACAAAAAATTGCGAGGTATTATCCACAACATACTCCGCATTTGCCAGGGGAGCCCTAATTTGGATCATGCCTGGGATCCCCTTCAGAGAACAGTCCAGGGTAGTAGATAAGGAAGGCCGGTACTCTCTATTAGTGGGTCACCTCGAGGGCAGGGAAATACCGATTGGAAGCATTTATGCCCCCAATGTGGAGCAAGAGCAGTACTGGACCAGCCTCACTGTAGCTTTCGCACAATACACGGCAATGCCATGGTTGCTAGGAGGGGACTACAATTGCACCCTAGACATCAGTTTGGACAGATCTCATCCCACGCCGACACATTCTCCTGCACTGAAACATACAGAGCAGTTTAAAAACTGGGTTACCCACTGGACACTGGTAGACGCCTGGTGAGAAAAAAACCCGAACGCTAAGGTAAACTCCTTTTACTCCGCCTCACACAATCCCAGAGTGAGACTTGATAGATTCCTTTGGTCAGCAGCATTGCTCCCCCAAATACATCACACTGTCTACCTAGACAGAGTATTGTCTGACCATGACGCACACACCGTGACCCTTAGATGGAGACCACCTCATCCCCCAGTACCTATATGTAAATTGCCCCGGGAATGCCTCACTGAACAGGCATTTTGTCATACATACGGTGAGCATGTTCAGGAATACGTTTTACTAAACGCTGGCACAGCATCATCTAGATCAGTAGAATGGGATGCATTTAAGGTCGAGGCAAGGGGAAACTACATTCAATACATAGTAGGGGTGCGACAAGTACCAGAGCAGTCACTACAAACTGCAGAAACACGACTGGCGAACCTAACGAAAAAACTGGATAAAGGGGAGGCTACCCCCGAACAGGTGGCGACAGCAAAAACATATGCGGAAACCATGGGCGACCTTCGCAAGTATAATTTTAGAGCATATGCTGCCCGAGTACATCGAGAGGGAAACAGGGCGGGTACACTTCCAGTCTGGCTCGCGAAACAGGACACGGACATGCCACCCATTACAGTATTGCAAGATGCACCTGGTGTCCTCAAACAGTCACAAGTAGATATACTACGCATCTTTCACGACTATTGCACAGGAATCTATCGAGCCCCACCACAGTTATCACACCTAGCATTATCCCAATTCTTCCACTCCATGCCTCTACCCGGCATTCCACGGTGGATAGAAAGGTGTTAGACACAAAGATAAAATCCCCGGACGTCCCCCACGCAATCAGGGGACTGGCGCGACGTAAGGCACCGGGAGTGGGCGGCTTTCCCATCGAATACTACACTACCTTTTTGGGGCAACTGTCCCCGCGACTCGTGACCATGTACAATGATGTGTTACAAAGAGGCGAACTTCCCAGTTCACTTACGGAATCTACCCTAGTAACCTTCCTTAAACCGAACAGAGATCCCACTCTCCCGTCCTCGTACAGGCCCATAACTTTACCCAATGCGGACTGTAAAATTTTAGGAAAAATACTGGCAGATCGATACATCCAGGTTCTCCCACAGTTGATGCACCCAAACCAAAATGGTTTTCTCCCCAGGCGCAACATGTCACAGAATATACGTAGACTCTTTCATATACAAGATAGAGCAAGGGACCACTTCCCACAGGCTGCATGCCTAATTATAGACCTTTAAAAGGCATTCCTCCACAAAGTACATGTCGGCCCGACCTTATTGGCATACACACAACTCCTCTATAAGGGCCTCACCACCAGGGTGAGAGTGGGAAAGTACATTTCAGCTCCACTGCGGGTGGAGCAGGGGACGAGGCAGGGGTGCCCCTTGTCCCCCCTCCTTTTCACCTTGGCAGTTGAACATCTGGCCATTTGTTTACAGCAGGGGGGTGAGGCCCGGGGTATTCCAATCACAGCCACGTTCATCGTGTATCGTTATATGCCAATTATCTCCTGATCTATGTGCGGGATGTCACACGCGATCTTACGCCGATATGGACAATATTGCAGAACTTCGCAGAGGCCTTCGGACAATTAGGCTGGAAAGTCAATTGGGAAAAATCGACGATCTTTCCTCTCAGCCCTCACCTAGCTCCCTCGGAGATCACGATAGGGCCCCAGTCACTTGGTTGGAGTGCTGCGCACCCCGATACCTGGGAGTGAGGTTGTACCACTCACCAAAAACCTTTAAGAGGGGAACTACCGCAAAACATTAGCAGGGCTACGAGCGGCAGTTACCTTCTGGAAGTTCCTGCCCTTGGCTCCCATAGGGTGTGTAGCCCTAGCGAAGTTGATTATGGTGCCCAGACTGCTCTACTCCTTTACCACTCTCCCGGGGATACTGCCTTGCTCCTTTTTTCAAGAACTAGACGCACTGCTCACGACATTGATATAGGGAGGTGGTAGACACAGGGTAGCCTTACAAACCCTCTACTTACCTACAGCACTGGGAGGTCTGGGGGCCCCCTCTTTGAAGCCTATTTTCCTGCAGCACAGCTTCAGTGGCTGTCCGATTGGACAGCAGAACGCCACATAGAGGAGACATTCACTAATGACGGTCGGAAACCTCTCCCGGGCATCTGGAACCTGCTGATGCCAGGTACCAAGCCTACGCGTAAACACCCCCTACAGGTGTCGATAGCCCGCAATTGCATGATGCGCATGCACCGTATGTCAAGAGGTTTACCCCTCTACTCCTCGCTGTTCCCATTAGTGGGATTGCCACAGAGGGAGAACAATTACACATCCGGAGCCCTCCGGATATGGACAAAACACAAGGTGACGGAGATTGAGGCACTGTTTGAAAATGGGCAACTGAAAACATAAGCCCAAATGAGGGATAGCTACGATCTCCCTCCGGGACAATTCCTGGTTCACAGACGATTAGTAGATAGCGCCCGACAATGCTGGGTTCTCGCTGAGGGGGAACCACTGACACACCCGATACTACACACAATTCTACGTATGGGCAGGGGCAGACACTTAGTTACTTGGCATTATAAGGCGATAAGGGAACTGACCACAGCCCCTCTACAGGCCCTGTGCCAAAAATGGGAAGACGAGATAGGACGAGTGCTTAATGACCAAGAATGGGAAAAGGCTCTAGAGTACCCAAAAAAGGTTTCAAGGAACGCACGTTTCAAAAACATTCAATTCAATATTTTACATTGCGCTTATTTAACACCGCACCAGCTTCATTTATTTTATCCCGACACACATTTCGCATTGCCCCAGATGCCAAACAACCGAGGCAAACTTCAAACACATGTTATGGGACTGTCCCGCAATCCAACCGTATTGGGGTAGGATACATCGGGTTCTGGGGGCGACTGTTCACCTCATGAACATTACCACATGGGAGGCATGCGCCCTGGGGGTATTCCACAGGTGGAAGACAGAAAAGGTGCAGTGTAGGTTCGCATCCTTAGTCATACTCCTGGCGAAACAGGGAATAGCCATGCATTGGAGGGCACCTGCAGGACCCCCTGAGACAGCCTGGATAGGCAATGTTAAAAAATGGGGGGCAGAGGAGGAAGCAACATTGAGAGATGAGGAGGTGAAGGGGATTCAAAAAACATCCCATCTCTTTGGAATGGGCACAACTCCTGTTCCAGTTTACACAAGAGACAACACAAGAAGACTCACCCAGGGCTACGCCATCCCAATCCCAGTCTCCACCTCTGTCCCCGATGGCACAAGCAAATACCAATATGCAATAGCCATATCAGATGAAAGGCCGACCATATAATAGGGTCCCACAAGACTAGTACCCCGACTCGTGATAGGAGATACAACCACCCTTAGACATCCGTCTTTCTCCGATTCTGATGCCACAGATATTTCAAGGATGAACTGGAACTGAACACAAAATAGATACCTACCACAATATAATTTGCAGGCTCCCCGGACCCCTCCCATCCCCCCTCAGTTCACTGTTTTATGTTCACCCCCTAACACCACAGAGTTGACTCCTATATATTGGGAACACAAACATGGACATCAATCAAAGAGGTATACAGGGATAGAGTGGGGACTGAATATCAACCCGCACCCTTGCGGAAACCCACATATACAGGCACCTGGCACTAGTCAGCCTACCAAAACTCACACCAGACCACTGGAGGTGTAATATCCATGTACAATTTGCTGTTTCTTACTTGAACTATACGATATATGATGGGAGGGATGCTCCATAATGCACTTATATTGTCTGACTGCCTGGGTACACCTGTCATCATGTCTTAATTAAAAATGTATAATGCTGTACCACTACATTTAAATGTATTTATTAGTTTTCTGGGAACAGTTCAAAACCATCGCAATGGCGACCATGACTGAGCACAAACACATTGGTATACAGAACCACGACTCTAATTACAGAAGAATTACAGTAGAATTACAGTAGAACCTTATAGACAAATATATAAGCTCCACAGCTAGCAATGTTAAAAGCAGTATAAAAATCCTGATATGGCATGAACATTGGATAATGACTGGTCGCCAGGACAGGGGCCAAAGAATGGATGGTGGACCCCTCCAGTAAAAACATGAACCTGTCAGCAGATACAAAGAAGTACAGTGACATGCATGTACGCATTATGAAAGTCACACAACCTGGGTCATAGCCCGCAGGATGGACTTGCAGATAGACTTATAGGGGATGCCAAATATAGAAGTGAAGAGTTAGGTTGAAACTCAACAAACAATGACATTTGTGCATTTCAATAGACGAGATTGGTGTTCCATCCCTTAAACTTTGGTGCTCGCCCATGACACCAGCAGCAAGCTATATACCTCTTGCTAAGCAGCAGGGCCAAGACAACATATTTGCGAGAGGTAGCATGCAGGTCTTTCACATAACTAAGTGAGGCCACAAAAGAGTCAGCAGGACCCTGTCCTCTTTCACGAGGGAGAGTGCATCTTGCACCTCCATCCAAAAAGAGCTTACTGGGGCACGTGTCCACACTAAGTGTAGAAAACTGGCTCCATCTAAGCCACACCTCACAAATCGGGAGCTCAACTTAAGACCAAATCTATGTAACATGATAGGAGTATAGTACGCCCACTGTAGAAATTTGCAATGAATCATTCCGAGCCTGCTACTGGCAGATATCAAACTTGTCTGGGAGCAGAAGCACCGCCTTTGCTCATCAGAAAGAGACATCCCCAAGTCCTGCTCCTAGCAGTTCAGAGCCCTGCTCCGAAAACACAGAGGTTCAGGCTGCACAGTACAATACAGGAGGGAGACCAAATGATTAGGGCTGGAAACCTGAAGCATGTTATGTAATGTGACAACAGTGGGAGGCTCATCAAAAAAAGTAGGGGCAGCTGCCCTGGAACTGCTTTCCAGCCTAATATAAATGAACGCATCTAAGGGCGAGGCCAGAGTGTCCCCCAAGTGTTCGGCCTGTGTGAGACCACTTTGTTTGAGCTGACGATGCCCCAGAGCTTCATGAGTGACTGTATTGTGTCTGTATTTCACTGCAGGGCCCAGCTTTCCGACGAAGTGTGTCAGGAGAACTGCTGCAACGTGAGTTGTGAGCACTGCACCACCAAAGTCTGTGGCGCACTGCTCCAACTCCGACGCAGTGCCTGCTTCATGGCTGTGGAATTGACACAGTGCATCTGGATTTTCGACGCATTGTTCCTGGACGCTGATTTCTTCATTGACGTTGCCCAGCAGTAGGATACTGAGGCCGCGAGCTTAAAGATTAAACCTCCCCTTCCAGTAAGGAACCAAAGCATCACCTCCCCTGACAGTAAGGAACCAACGCATCACCTCCCCTGCAGAGCAGTAAGGAGCCGACACATCATCTCCCCTGGCAGTAAGGAACGGACGCATCACCTCCCCTGAGAGTAAAGAATCAGTGCATCGCTTTGCTTTTCCGGTGTCTTACCTCCCCTGCGCATCACACCATCTTTGAATTTTAACACATTCAAGGCACTTTGTGATAAAAGTGATGCATCCATAGATTTCAATGGACTGCACTGATTTACCCTTCAAAACTGATATCCTTACTTGTGAATGTTGGAGTTTTGTCATTTTAGTCTTGCTTTATTCAGATAAAGATTGGCTATTGTTTTTAACTGATGTGGACTCCTTTCAGAGTGTTTTCGCCATGTTACTATGTGTGTACATACAAATGATTTACACATTGCCTCTGAGGTAAGCCTGACTGCTAATGCCTAGCGCCCAAGTGGATGAGCAGGGAATATCGTAGCTGTGGGACTCCCTTACCTTGACTAGAGTGAGGGACCCTACTCGGACAGGTTGCAAACCACTGCCAGCTGGAGTCCCCATTTCTAACACCAATTTTATCAAGTTTTTGGGAACAAGCACAAGTACTTTAGAACTGGTCAGCAGTGATAAAGTGCGTCAAATCCTATGGTCAGCAAAAAAGATGTCACTAGAAATTGAAGGTCTGAAGCAAAAAGTTTGGAGAACCATGCCAAGAATGCCAGGTCTAACAATAGCCCTTAGATTCCTTCAAATGTAATCCTATGTTGTCTTCCCATGAAAACCTCAGACCTGGTACAGACACGGGGATACAAAAGAATAGGGGAGAAATGTACCAACCACCATACACGTTTAAAGCATCTGTTGCATGTCCTAGGTCATATTAAGCAAACAAAAGACCTATACTCACACAGCTTGTAACCATAAGTCTAATCACTGCATGGATTTAGTTCCATGTTCTTGTTAAATAACTATCTAGTGTATAAAAACACAATGGCATCGATCCTATTAGCAGATCTACTGAGAGTTACGTTATTACCATTACTGAGGAAGTGACTTCGCGCTCTACTCGTGGTTTCACCTCTTATGAGCCCTGCCCCTCACAGCACTCAACAATGGCAATAAACACCAAGTTCCACTTGGTGCAGAGTGGGTTCTAGGTGAGAGGAGTGGCCTTTGTCCTTACTCAACACCCAACCCCATGATCGCAGAACTTGCTGCCAATGGCCTTTAGGGACGTGGGCTATGGAAACCGTGTAACTAACCTCCATATTAAGTGAGGTAACTGCACTCAAAACACACTGGGTCCAGGGCCTTCCCCCAAACCCTGTAACGTCATGTCTTGAAAATCCAATGTGCATGGCTTTGCCCATTCACGGTGGAATGACGCACAGTATCACACTTGTGGCCACAACCTGAACCCAGCCATCGGTTGTGCTCAGCACACTCTATGCACCAAAACCCTTGTCCACAGAACTAATAGTGCATGGCCTCTTGCACACAGCAGTTCTTGATCATAAGTTATGATGATCATCCACATGCTATTTCTAGTCCACGTGTTTACAGCACCCACCACAGGTAGCTTCAAAGTTTCTCAGTGGGTTTTTTGCAGAAATCTCCGGTCTTGTTTTATTCTTTCAGGAGGTTACTTGTAATGCGATTCTGCTTTTATTCTTTATAAAGTTTAAGAATTAATAGAGAAATACATGATTACATGAACTACTCGCATTTAGTGTGGGATTAGATTAGACCTCTTAGAATGACACTTGTAAGGTCTAGCATATTTTCTTCTCTGTAGTTAAGGACTAATCAGCGTCATACTGCCAGGTGCATTAATGGTTACAAACAGCAATGAATATGAAAACCCCCGCAGTCATAAACCTGAATGGCTCCAATCAGTAACCTAAGCTTGAAAGCTGCCCACTCCACCCCATAAAATCACAGGGCCAACGTTGTTCAATCATGCCCTCTCAAAGGTCCTCAGGCAGTTTCTCCATACAAGAGTGACATCACAGTTCTGAGACTCTGCAGTCCAGCAACATCCAGGTATCAATGGGATGCTTGTAGGGTGAAACATGGAGTGTGGGAAGAGTGGGAGGGTTACCACTGTGTGTTTAGAAAGCCCTCTTTCCCGGCCCTCGGAAGGCACTATGGGGCATATTATCAAACACGGCGTTAACATTATTGCTGCTTTAGCGGCAGAAAACTGCCGCTAAAGCGGTGATAATGGGCTTGATAATACGCCGTAGAGAATTCCCATAGAAGCCCAGGTTCACACCAGAACATGGCTTCTATGGGAATTCACAAGGGCATATTATCAAGCCCATTATCGCTGCTTTAGCAGCAGTTTTCTGCCGCTAAAGCGGCGATAATGTTAACGCCGTTTCTTGATAATATGCCCCGAGGTTGGGTGGGGCAGTAATACCTTTCTAACCCTTTAACCGCGGCAGAAATTCCGCTGTGGTGCGGGTGATTTATGGCGTGGGCGTGGTTCGGACGGCCCCCGGCCATCCTCCGCACACGCCCACCGTGACGTCCGTCCGACGCACGCCAGGGGTTAGTTTCTTGACGGAGCATTAGGGGTGTGCAGAGAAGGTAACCTGTCCTCGTTGTAAATCACTTCCGGCTTTTTATAATCGTTTTTCAGTAGTGAATACATTTCTTATTGTATTTTAAAAGGCTTTGAGCCAATGTGCAAATGTTACTTGTTTCAGTAAATTTCATTTTGAAAGTGAAGTCTGCATTCTTCAGAGCAGTCCATGTGCCACATAATAACAACACTCATATATTTTCATCCTATGTTGTGCGCCTTGTCCCTGGACGTTCAAAATGTGTCTTATACTTTTTGCCCTCTAATCAAACAAGACTCAGAAGACAATTTCAGAACCAAAATCAATGTATATAAAATAGGAACCCTTCTCAAACCCACCTTGCATCTTTGACAATACCAAAATATAAAACATATTAAATTAATTTACACAAAACGATACAAGATCCTACTCAGAGTGAAGTTGCATCTTCCTGCAGTATTCATATAATTCCACTCAGTAGTATTGGTTGTACTAAAGAGTAAATATCCCTAGGGACTCAAAAAAGGGCTTTTTGCACAACAATCACGTTTGTCCCGTCTTGAGTGACCCAGCATAAAAGTTTAAATGAAGAAACCAAGCTGGGCACTTCCAAATCGCAAGCAGATTCACCAAACCGCGTCAAAGAGGTTATACAATCAAAGAAATGTAATTCCTACTGAAAGTGCACTCTAACAATAACTACAGCTTCACAATGCATATTTTATATGAGAGAAACATAATATAACAAGTAGCAATCGAGCTCTTTTGAAAGGTTTTAAACTGACAACACTGGAAACTAGATCTTTTGCTTACATAGTAGAATGCTCCCTATGTTGGCATAATACTGTATCACATTACTATTTTTTGAGGAATAGCCTCTAGAGACGAGCAAGGAGTTTTTGTTACTGCCAATCTGTCCCATGCATGCAGTGGCCAGCCCCCCGTGAGTTCCAATTATGGTCGGTTGTGATGATGGAATTTAGGGTTATGGACACCTGCTGCTGGAAATTGGACTGAGACCACCAAGTTCTCTACCACAGGTGGAAAGGCCTTTGCAGATACTAATGACTTAGATGTATCTTAGACTAAGCTGTTTTCTGAACGGTAGGCGCAAATGGATGTGAATGCTGGCTCTTAGCTCATGGACAAAATAGGCCATTCTGAAGATGGATCTCTCTACAAACCGTTGTAAACTCTTCAACTTCACTATAAATATATCCTTTAAACGGTAACAATATATAGAGTTCCTAGATGTTAGGCATCGCACGAAAATCCACAGGAAAGCAAAGGCTGCAAAAGCAGTTTTTCATACTAAAAGTGATCTCTAGAAGACACTGAAATGGACTATTCCATATGGACAGCTATTAAGGGCGTTTAGGGCTTGTTCCACAGAAGGGATTTTAAGAGTGATGTGATTAAAATGATCAAGAGGTTCCCTCTGTGTGGATATCCTAACATTGCACTCAATGATGACTTGATGAGTCAGATCTGTGGAATCTCTCCTCTATATTGATAAAATGTCTGAGAAAAAGACGAACATACAAGATGGGCATGGGGACTTGAAATGAAGGTTCTTATAGGACACAATGCAGCATAGCTGAAAGAAAGAAATACTGAAAAATGGCATAGATTGACATATGCATGAAAGGTGCATTGCTGTCCAGTAGCATATGAGAGCAACTTGCTACTCAGACAGAAAATCTGAAGCACTTGGGTTGTCATTCCAGGATGCCTGCATGGTGGCGGTGTCCTCCTCACTTGCTCCTGTGGTATAACGACATAGCCATTGGAATAGGGACGTGATGTAATAATGTTCAAAATTGGAAACACCAAGGATGCCCAAGTCAGTGGGCTACTAAAACCTAGCCAAAGCAACTCTACATCGGCCATCATACCAAATCAACACACCAAGATAAAATCAAGAGTGCAAAATACCCTCGCAGTTAAATGGAATGGGAGGTTAGTGAAATAGTAAAGCAAGCAAGGTAGCATGATCATTTTTGAGTGGACAATTTGCCCATCACTGACAAACACAGCTTTTCCCAGAACAAAACCAGACTTTCCAGTACTCGGAGACAGTGCATCACGTTACCAACCAGCAGATCTTGAACTTAGTAATAAATACTTCTGTGCAGGTAGGCACTGCAGTAAAAGCAGACAGTGCAGGCATGCCCACAAAGGCTCTATGTTTCCAGTAGTGAGAAACTCACTACCACAGCACAAGCAGCCCACCTCAGCTCCAAAAGTAAAGTGTGGAGAAGCTCTATTGTTTATAGTCCGGCCAATGAGAGTTTCAAACATTCTGTGCTCTTGACTAAAGTGGGGGGGACTTCAGTGGGGCAGAAAGCCCTAAGTCCCTCAAAGTGGGGTGCGCTGCTAATCCATGGCCCATGAGCCCCTAACTAAAAACAGTTCTTTTTAAAAAAAACTTTATTTATTTCGTCCGGTTTGACAAGTGATTTCACATTGACATTGTAAATGTTTTATGTCATAAGGTGCAGTAATAGGAATTGAATACGTACAACTTCATCAGATCATCATCAGTAGACACATAAGATCATACATTGATGCAGTAGTAGTCATTGATGTACTTTAGGGCCCTCTATGTTGAACTAAAAACAGTTCAACTTACATCAGCTAGTGTAGAAGGATTGCTCCAGAAGGAAGAGAAGAAAGAAGAAGAGCCCCCAAAGGGTGAGGGCATGCTTAACAGCTGCAGAGTCTTGCCACAAACGTCCCAGCACAACAGAGCTGTTGTACCCTCACCCACCACAGAAATGCAGCAGCAAGCCGCTTTAAGAGTTAACAACCATGTGTGTTCAGTCAAGAGGTGAGCTTCTCACCATCACCCTTAGCACTGCGCAGCACACCAAATTCAAAGTTGCCAAGGGAGTTGAGGGGACAGCATAAGGCAGCAAATTGAATAGCCTAGACAGGCCAGACACTCATGGCTTCACTGCAACAGAGAGTCTTTGGGGCTCCGTGCACTCCCCAGGGCAAGGCCTCAGGGCCAGGGATCTGTCCAGTCTCTGCTCCCCAATCACCAGCAAGGTCAGGGCAGCAGCAAAGCAGACAAGCCAGCTCGAGGGCACAATCTTCAGCCAGCGCAGGACAGGGTGCTGTCTTCGTACTCAGACAGGTGGGCTGCAATTCAAGGCCCCTGGTGCCAAGGCAGCAAAGCAGTAGTATCAAGTCAGCAGTGAAAGTCCTATGCTTACGGGGTGCCACTGTCGGCCAAACCAAGGTGAAGGTATGTGGGTAATTAGCAGTGCATGGCGAGGGCGCGAGTTATAGGTACTTGAGATAACTATAACTGCTGAATTTCTATGGTTTTGTGTGTGTAAATTCTGAACCTAAATATAACATCCCTGTAACCTTTGGTTTTTTCAGTGAATATATTATATATATGTGTATTGAGTCAAAACCATACACACACACATATTTAGATAAGATGAGTCTAAAACATTTTTAAAAAACCACATAAGTCTGGCAAGACAGCTAAAGCATAGTTGAAAAAATGATAGAGTAAAGTCTTACCTTATCTCCTTTTTCCCCATCAATCCCATCAAAACCACGCTCTCCCTAGTAACGGAAAGAATGACAATGATTTAATTTCCATGTATTGCACACATATTTGAATCAGCTGAGTTACTATTTCAAAGTCAATAGCATTTCTTTACAAGGATGCAGAGAGATGGTTTACACTGAGAGGCCCACACTCTCCTAATATAAAACCAAGCCCTAGAGAAACACTTATAATGAACGATCTAAATGTAAGTGTTGCACAAGTGTTTCTTGTCTACTATAGTGGTATGTCAGTACAATAGACGACAATACTACCTCTCAATGGTGAAAACATGTTCCATGTAGGATACTAGTGTGCAAAGAACAAAGGGGCATTTTTTTGGGATATGACATGCTATTCAATCCCTATATTACAAATATTCCTTAATAGGGGCTTGCCAAATAAAATCCTCTGTGATGATTTGCACTGTTTCCACTGTCATTGGAACCGTTTTCTTTCTTTCAACATTTGAGAAGAATTGACAGCATTAGTAGCATCAAGATAGATGAGGACACCTATAAACTGTACATGTTATAAAACAACATCCTGATGACGTTGCAAGAACCGAGATTACATTTCGGGGATTTGATCGTAGAAACTGAAAATACACCAAGCAGTCTTCGGATTAAAAGTGAACCTGGGCAAGAGTGAAATCTTCACGCTCACTAAGAACAAAGATGGCAGATTGTCGGTCCATACAAGAATCCTTGAATTTTGGCAAGGTTAAATATCAAGTCACCACTATATGGTCGTGGTTCATCTGCACTTTCAGTTGAGAAGGTATTTTGATCTGCCTATAAATTTGGACCCCAATAATGGATCTGCACCAAATTTGGTACTTAATTGGCGTATTAAGCTAAGGGCTGGCATGTTAAATTATGTGAAGTTCTGTCGAAGGAAAAAAATTCGGAGGGGGCAACGAAGATGGGTTTTCCCATTGTAGCCGCTATTTGAAATTGTGCTGTACCTTCAGCCAAAACTCTGAAAGTATTACTCTGTTGGATTTGATGTCAATTCTTTTAATAGTTTTTGAGAAATTGGTGTTTGAAGAAGGTGCTGGATGGGCTTCAAAGCATTAATACTTTTGTATATCTTGGCAGTTGAAAAGCTATTTCTTGATGTGCCTATAACTATTTCCCTGTTTGATAAATATACATGACATTTGGCAGAAATTTACTACGCTGAAATTAATCTGGCTATTTTGAAGTTCGAGCAGACCCATTAAGTGGGGGCCCAGTTAAACATGCATTGCAAATGCAATAGGTCTCGCATTAGAAAAGTTGGAGTTATTGGTCTTGTAAATGACATATTTTATTTATTTGTTGGTTTTTAAAATTGCTAAATTGATGGCTTTGTCATTTACAATGCCAATAGTTATAACTTTCGCGAATGTGACACCTATAGCATTTGGAATGCAACATGTTTTGTATTTACGTGACTTAGATGGCAGCTCTGGTCGTTAGGCCACAACTCTAGAGAGCAGGAGAGTGCAGCAGGGGAGAGAAGCACAGCAATGCAATAGGTCTCGCATTAGGAAAGTTTGAGCTATTGGTATTGTAAAGGACACATTTTTTATTTATGTGCTTGTTTTGAAAATAGCGAAATTAATAGCTTTGTTATTTACAATGCCAATAGTTTTATCTTTCGCAAATGTGACACCTATTGTAACACAATATGTGTTGTGAGGGTGAGTGAGGGTGAGGGTGAGGGGTTGAGGGTGAGGGTGAGTGAGGGTGAGGGGTTGAGGGTGAGTGAGGGTGAGGGGTTGAGGGTGAGTGAGGGTGAGGGGTTGAGGGTGAGTGAGGGTGAGAGGGTGAGGGTGAGTGAGGGTGAGTGAGGGTGAGGGTGAGTGAGGGTGAGGGGTTGATGGTGAGTGAGGGTGAGGGGTTGAGGGTGAGTGAGGGCGAGGGTGAGGGTGAGTGAGGGTGAGGGGTTGAGGGTGAGTGAGGGTGAGGGTGAGGGTGGGTGAGGGGTTGAGGGTGAGTGAGGGTGAGGGTGAGTGAGGGTGAGGGTGAGTGAGGGTGAGGGTGAGGGGTTGAGGGTGAGTGAGGGGGAGTGAGAGTGAGGGTGAGTGAGGGATTGAGGGTGAGGGGTTGAGGGTGAGTGAGGGTGAGGGGTTGAGGGTGAGTGAGGGTGAGGGGTTGAGGGTGAGTGAGGGTGAGGGGTTGAGGGTGAGTGAGGGTGAGGGTGAGTGAGGGTGAGGGTGAGTGAGGGTGAGGGGTTGAGGGTGAGTGAGGGTGAGGGTGAGTGAGGGTGAGGGTGAGTGAGGGTGAGGGTGAGTGAGGGTGAGGGTGAGTGAGGGTGAATGAGGGTGAGTGAGGGTGAGGGTGAGTGAGGGTGAGGGTGAGTGAGGGTGAGGGTGAGTGAGTGTGAGGGTGAGTGAGGGTGAGGGTGAGTGAGGGTGAGGGGTTGAGGGTGAGTGAGGGTGAGGGTGAGTGAGGGTGAGGGTGAGTGAGGGTGAGGGGTTGAGGGTGAGTGAGGGTGAGGGGTTGAGGGTGAGTGAGGGTGAGGGGTTGAGGGTGAGTGAGGGTGAGGGTGAGGGTGAGGGTGGGTGAGGGTGAGTGAGGGTGAGGGGTTGAGGGTGTGTGAGGGTGAGTGAGGGTGAGGGGTTGAGGGTGAGTGAGGGTGAGGGTGAGTGAGGGTGAGGGTGAGTGAGGGTGAGTGAGGGTGAGGGTGAGTGAGGGTGAGGGTGGGTGAGGGTGAGGGTGGGTGAGGGTGAGTGAGGGTGAGTGAGGGTGAGGGTGAGTGAGGGTGAGTGAGGGTGAGGGTGAGTGAGGGTGAGTGAGGGTGAGGGTGAGTGAGGGTGAGGGTGAGTGTGAGGGTGAGGGGTTGAGGGTGAGTGAGGGTGAGGGGTTGAGGGTGGGTGAGGGTGAGGGTGAGTGAGGGTGAGGGGTTGAGGGTGAGTGAGGGTGAGGGTGAGGGTGAGTGAGGGTGAGGGGTTGAGGGTGAGTGAGGGTGAGGGTGAGTGAGGGTGAGGGTGAGTGAGGGTGAGGGTGAGGGGTTGAGGGTGAGTGAGGGTGAGTGAGAGTGAGGGTGAGTGAGGGGTTGAGGGTGAGGGGTTGAGGGTGAGTGAGGGTGAGGGTGAGGGTGGATGTGGTGGTGGATGTGGTGGTGGATGCGGTGGTGGTGGATGTGGAGGTGGTGGTGGATGTGGTGGTGGATGTGGGGTGATTGCGGCTTGCAAGCTTATTCCGCTCACGTTATGCAGTTTCAAATATGATTGCCACTATTACTCTCAAATTCACTTGGCAGCAAACTGGTGAACTAATTAAAAGAAAGTCGTATTCAACGTTATGGCCGGTACTTTATTCCAGCAAAGTGGCAAGCCAGTACACACCAATGAGCTAGTAAAGCTAAAAACACACCACATGGCACAATTGCTGGCAGAGCGAGCAGAAGTAAGCCAAACAGCTTTCCCGTAGCTAAGGACAGCTGAGCTCTTTTTGTAGCAGCACGCATAAGAAAAGTCCCGTATTTTCACCAAAACACTCTCTGATAATGATCAGCCGAATTCAGAAGGCTTCCTGCCCTCATATATTCCCAAGACAGCAGTAATCTTATAAGGAAATGCTGTCATCACACCTAAAGCTACGGATGAGGAGAGCTTGCTGGAAGACATTCAATTAATGAAAAAAAAAAAAGAAAAGGAGACACGGCCGGCCGGCCGTGAACTGAAAGCACGGCCGGCCGGCCGTGAAAAAGCCTTTGATGCCGCAGGGGGTAATTAGGGGAGGAGAATGGCTGGGCTGAGGCAGAGCGCCAAGCCTTTGATGCAGCAGGGGGCGGAGCGGGAAGAGCTGCTGGCGGCACTAAGCTGACGATTTGATGCTGTGCACGCGCATTTTAACTAATTGCGCTTGCGCATTGAGTTAAAAGTGCACATGCACTTCATCAAATCGCCAGTGAATCGCCAGTGTAGGTAAGCTTTGTTTAAGCCCCCATAGTCTCGCTCTGCTCAATGCGCATGCGCATTGACAGGCGAGACCTAAAAAAGACTGGGCAAAAAAGTGTTCATTTGCTAATAAGTTTGACACGGTTTGAGAAATCTGCATACATTTTAAGAACTTCGGGAGGTTTCATTTTCTATAGACATGTCAAATTAATTGCCAATTCACTGGAGAGGTGTGGCGCCGCGGCCAGGGCGACTGAAGCTGGAATCTGGGGACCACGGTTCGATCCCCGGCTCCGGCGGCAGGTTAGCCCAGCACCATGTGACTCTGGGCAATAGCTCGCTTAATCTTCCCGACGGCCCACTGCGCCTAGAGACCCTTACGGGTGATTGTGCGCTTTACAAATGTGGACTTTACTGGTGGGGAGGTGGGACTCAATGCGGGGGGTAGGCAGGGGGAATCTTTATTTGCTTTAACTTTAGTGCTAATAAATGCATGTGGCAGGCAGTTAGCAATTAACACTCAATACAGATATTTCAGGTTATGTGCAGATTCATTTGGGGCAAAGTTAAGGGGAGGGGGGGAAAAACATTTTTGATTTACGTATGATTAATAAGTTGAGCCTACTCTTGTGTTTTTTTTTTTAATTTCACGCAAATTCATCTGCGGACAGACGGAAATGGGGGTTTAGTGAAGTAGTTATCTTAAGGAATTATACTATATTTGGCATACATTTAGCAGGTTTCGTTTTCTATTGGTTATTTCAAATTTTTATCAGATCCAGCAAAAGGAGGGGAAAATAATGGGGTGGGGGCAATAAAAGTTTCCTTCGCTAATAACTTTGGTGCAATTTGATGAATCTGAATGACATTTAGTAGATAGTGAATTAAGCCAGTCAAAGGCCAGGCATGCCCTGCAACTAGATATATTGGAAAGTAGTTCTCCCTCGGACCAATGAGGTTATGTGGCTAATAATGTCCAGAAATATAGGCCACATTCTTTAGGTCTCCAATGCTCTCAAACATTCCATCTGAGGTCAATAAGAAAAAGGTTCTGGACTCATAAGCTACGGGCAGCTAAACATGTCCTATTTATGAAATGAGGCACTGTGCAATACCATTATGCGAATATTGATATTGGACGCTGTGGAATCTTCACTAAATTAGAAACACAACATATTTCTAACAACACAGATGCCTCCTACATGAATATATGCTTAGCATTCGAATAAGTGACATGTACAAAATGTCTGAGGATTAAGCATCTGATGAAAAGCACAACATAGGAAACACATGTTCCTCTTACAAAAGGGAATATACATAAAATGAAATATGCCCGGAAACAAGGTTGTGTGATGGAGGTATTAAAATGTAAAAAATGGCAAGCATTTATGCACTATTTAATTACATCAAAGTGTCAAAATTTACAGCTGATTTTAGAGAAATTTCTCATATTGTGATTTATGGCATTGTTTAAATGCCAATAGAATTTGAGCTTTAAGTAACATACCAGAGTGATATAATACCACTCTAATAACTATGTAAGTAAAATAATAGATAGATAAATCATGAAATACATTGTCTGAAAAGTATACAGGTTTTTAACCTCATATAACTTCCAATAATGGAAGGCGCCACCCTCACCTAGGGGCGTGGTGCCATAAGTGGCATCTCGTTTGTGAGCCGGTCATGCCCTTCCAGTCATAGAAGAGGGAGGGAGTGTCGCCAGAAACAAAAGGGGGCATCCAGGCGCGTCATCAAGGTGCGCAGCAGGCGACCCCTCCCCATAATCGATAAAAGGAGGCAGACGAGAGGGGGGAGCCCTAATTTTGTCCTCTCCGGGGAATGTCAACGTATTGGACCAGCAATAAGTTACCCGCCCACCCATCCCTAAGATTAGAGGTTGAGCTGGTGGGGTCCCGGGCAAGAGAAGTGGCGGGGACTCCTTTTTGGCAGGGACTGTCTGGTCCTGGAACAGTGCGGGCAGTCAATGGGGGGCTCCGGGTTGGCGGGAGAGTGGACTGACCTGCTGGTGGTCTTGGAATCTCTTGCCCTACCCAAGATGCCGGCACTGGTAGTAAGCAACTTTGGAGAGGGTATCTGATGTGCAGGAACCCCTGTGGGGGGCAAGGCATTAAGCAGTGCTCTTGTGGTAGCGTCTATGGGTTGTATGACTGGTAGTTACCCCAGATGGGGGGCAGTACCAATTGGTTGTGGCCTGCTGGCACAGTACGTATCCAAGTATGTCTCTGGAGATCCTGAAATGTAAATACAATCTCAACCTGTGGCTGGAATGTATACTTCACAAGCCTACTTCTTTTTATAACAATGTGTGTTGGTTTTAGTTTTATCAGTTAATCAACAATTAAAGATTGCGGTATCTGAAGGTTTTAATTAAGACTACGCAGTGAAGACCAACTATTTGCCTGATGTGTTTTGTGGGGCAAAGGGAGAAGGGCGTGAGGCTGTCAAAATCTGGCTGGGGCGAATCGTTTGTAGTATGCCCACTAATAGAAACAGATAATTCATGGCATGCAACAACATTGTTTTATGCTTTTTGATGCAGTAAATATGTGTGAGAAAGAGGATTATTAGTTGAGGTGGATGATAGTCCACCATAAATAATGTCACAATGCGTTAGGTCCAGTAAAACATTTAATAATTTAAACCTCAGCTCAGCTCTTGAATGCTATGTTACCTACACAGTTAAAAAGTAAAAAACACAACACAATAAAAGTCCCACTCCAATTCTTATCAATTGACATTATTATAATGAACAAAATTACACCAAAAAATGAAGGGGAAACAGAGATATAAATCTTTAAAGTTTTAAATAAAAATAGCATCCAAAAGAGCAAAGTGCCAACCGTGGGCAATTGGTTGAGCTAGATCAGGACAAGGCCAAGGCTTAAATGTGATCATGATGGAGCATGGGTCGAAATCCACATATTTGTCCTCTGTACAAATAGGAGCAAGTCAAGCTCTTGGGAGTTTTCATCTCAGGTCGCAACTGCAGGTACAGTCCTGTTTTCCACAGGCCCAGTAGTGTTCTGAAGAGGGTGTCTTGTGGTATAGGTGTGCCACAATTATGTCTGGCACCAGCATATGGGTGCAGGTGGCTTTGGGCCCCTCCCTAACCAATAGGGAAAGATTGACACACTTTTGGAGCAGTTCCTGTGCGTCGTACTGCAAACAATCACATAGTGACCCTGTCAACCTAAAACCAATATGACAGAACCCCCCATGCAGAGCTCATGTGTCCACCCTAGATGTGTAGCCAGGGGATTGAACAACCTCTCCTCTGTGGTCCCTCATAACTAGTTCCAGAGGCAGCTCCTCTCACACTGGGCCTGGTACCTGACTGGCTTCCCACTGGGCCTGGAGCCTGACTGGCTAGGAGGACAAAAGAAGGGGGCAGATCCAGGTGTTAACTACATCTACCTGTAACAGGGTATGCTTCTTTGAAAATAATTAAGTGTCTGAGTACTGCCCACATGTCATCCTGCCAGAGGAAAAGATGATCTCCCCACACTCAACACTCTCTGTTCTAGGTCACACATTTCAAGGAGCTAATCATTTCCTGGGTGACAGTTGGAAGCCCATGAAAATGGGCTTCTAGTAGCTTTAGTCAGGCAAAAGTTGACGTTTTCTAACATATTTAGTACAAATCAGACTTCAACAATACATATGATTATTAATAAATATTTGAAAAAGTAAAAAAATAAACTTTCTAGTTGATTCCTAGGAGGTGATAACAATATTTAATTTTAATATATTTCCTATAGAAGAGCGTACCCCGCTACAGTGAAAATAGGTTTTGGGGTCTTGTTACTATAAGGACATGTTTTGCATCAAACGCTTACATGTCCAGTTTTCAAAGCCAAACACGATGCCTTTTTGGCATTATGTCCTAATTAGGAGTGACTTAATATTTAAAAGGATGCTTTAGGCCTATCAAAAGGGTTTATTTTGATAGGTCAAATTTGCAGTTTAAACTTGCACAGCCAGGTTACTAGTGGCAGGTTGCAATCCTGTTTTGCACTCTAATGGCACAATGTGTGCTGCAGTCCACTGGAGACATGTGACTTACAGGACCTGGGCACATTTTGTACCATATATTAAGGACTTTTAGGTAAGTTAAATATGCCAATTAGGAGAATAAACAATGTCAACATGGTTTAGGGGTCAGAGTACACACTGATGCCTGGTTAGCAGAGTCCCAGTGCACAGAATTAATAAAAATCCAGCAGCACCAGTTCAATAAGAAAGGCATTTCTCTACAATGTTTATAGATTAATTGCACTTGGAAAATATGTTTATTCACTAACACTGTCCAATTCACATGGTAAAAAACTTGCACACTTGCATTTCCACATGAACAAGTGCATCTCTCTGTTGTACATGTGTCACTGCATATGGCAAGTAATGATGATTTTTCTGCCTGTTGTTTTATATCATTTTAAATTAGACAATGCATTCTTGCACTGCTTTAGTCTGTCTTTTCTTTCTGTGCATGTTCATTAGCATTCTGATATGCAGTGGTGGGGTGTGGATGCAATGGAGATAATACGGAAAAAGTGAAGTACATCATTTATTACAGGTATCATGCCCCTTCGATGCTTATGCCATCTGCTTACGGTTTCCTGCAGACCAGGGTTAGTTTGTGGATCGTTCCCTAGGCCACCAGATGAGCTCAGGACACAGGCTGCCCAAACACCTTAAGGACTGGGCATGGCTGTGCATTGGTATAAGCCTTAAGTGAGGAAAGAGGCTAACAGTTACCTACAGAAACAAGAAGGCCACGGTCGCCTGGAAGTGTAGGATAAGAGGGTACTTTCCACCTGATTTGTACATCAGAATGGTCATTTTTTAGATTTTACGTCGTTTTGCTTCCACAACCCTTGGTGCAGTTATGTCTGTTCCATGTCCCTCGTGTGTGGGCTTCCACATCTGTCTTTTTCACTCCTTGGTGTTTCTTATTTGGTCTTCTCTGTTACAGTTTTCTCCACCTCTTATGTACATCATAAGCACATATTTTTTGCAGATACATATATGCATTTCAATGACATGATGTGTACCTCTGTTTTGTTTCAGTGTTCACCATTTTTGCCCTGAAGGATATCTTTTCTTGTACTCCGCAATGCTCATTGTTTGTGCCCCTTCATTATCTTCTTATTTACTTTGAACCCTCACTGTATCTGACATACACCCTGTACGTCCCCTGAATTTGCACCCATCCGGGAAGCTAGTTCGTGAAGCCCTGTCCCTTTAGTTGTGGAGTGTGTGTCTCTCATATTTGGCCCTCATTACCACTCATTTTATCTATCAGTGTGCTTTGTTTGAGTTCTGCTGTGGTCTAGTTTACTCTGTCTCAATTAAGCCCGACCATTGTTACTAGATGCTGTTCACTGTTTAATAACAACTATTGTTTATCAGGTGTACCCTTGAGTGAGCTTAGTGTGTGCCCCTCAGTTGCCCTTATGTTTTACCCTCATTTGTACCGCTGTGTCCCTAAGTTGGCCCATGCAGTGTCCATTTTTTGAAGACCTCATTGACCTTAGTATTTGTCCCGGTTGTGTGGCCTTTTTTCAGTTTGATGGGTTTGATATGCGCACCATAGTTCCACTAATTTCTACCCACTGTGCCATGATCTGTGAAAACCGATGTTAGTGGCCATAGTAGCTCTCATTTGCACCTGCGTACCTTATTTGTGACCTCTAATATCCCTCGGTACAAAAGGGGGTGGCGATGGACGGAGCATCTGAACCAATCAAACACTCACACCCAGTCAACAGATCTGGGTTTAATCCATCACCGTTCTTTAGCCCACTCTGCCACCCCAGTTCAGACATGGCCATATGCAAATCAGTCTGACCCTGTGGCTCATGGGAACAGTCCAGTCCGAACTGCCAAGCCATGCCTTCCCTGGATCCGAAACAAGCTTCCTAGGACAGGTTTCTGGCATTTCATCCGTCTTCAGCCAGGCTTGCTTGAATCCAGTGGCAAAATGAGCAAGGGACTCACGTCTGAGCATACCCTGCCAACTTAGGGCGAACAAAGAAAAACCAAAGGTGGTGATGGACGGAGCGTTGACAATACAAACACTCACCCCCAGTCAACTGATCTGGGTTTAATCCATCACCGTTCTTTAGCCCACTCTGCCACCCCAGTTCAGACATGGCCATATACAAATCAGTCTGACCCTGTGCCTCATGGGAACAGTCCAGCCCGAACTGCCAAGCCATGCCTTCCCTGGACCGGAAACAAGCTTCCTAGGACCGGTTTCTGGCATTTCAGCCGTCTTCAGCCAGACTTGCTTGAATCCAGTGGCAAAATGAGCAAGGGACTCACGTCTGAGCATACCCTGCCAACTTATGGCGAACAAAGCGGTACAAAAGAGGGTGGCGATGGACGGAGCATCTGAACCAATCCAACACTCACACCCAGTTAACAGATCTGGGTTTAATCCATCACCGTTCTTTAGCCCACTCTGCCACCCCAGTTCAGACATGGCCATATGCAAATCAGTCTGACCCTGTTTCTTATGGGAACAGTCCAGCCCGAACTGCCAAGCCATGCCTTTCCTGGACCGGAAACAAGCTTCCTAGGACCGGTTTCTGGCATTTCAGCCGTCTTCAGCCAGGCTTGCTTGAATCCAGTGGCAAAATGAGCAAGGGCCTCACGTCTGAGCATACCCTGCCAACCTATGGCGAACAAAGCGGTACAAAAGGGGGTGGCGATGGACGGAGTATCTGAACCAATCAAACACTAACCCCCAGTCAACCGATCTGGGTTTAATCCATCACCATTCTTTAGCCCACTCTGCCACCCCAGTTCAGACATGGCCGTATGCAAATCAGTCTGATCCTGTGCCTCATGGGAACAGTCCAGCCCAAACTGCCAAGGGAACGGTGATGGATTAAACCCAGATCTGTTGACTGGGTGTGAGTGTTTGATTGGTTCAGATGCTCCGTCCATCACCACCCCCTTTTGTACCACTCTAATATCCCTCAGTAACACCTATTTGGCTCTTAGATGTCCCAAAGTATCCTTAAATCCACCCCTGACCCAATGTTCTGCTACCTATTTATAGCATTTGCTGCTATTCATTATCTTTGGCCTTCATTTGTATCAAAAGTGTCTCTCGTTGAAAGCAGAGTGGCTTTGTGAGTTAAATGCCAGCAAAATAAATTTGTGATAATTTAATTTGCAGGTGTCGTGGTCGAATTCCAGCAATGACAAAGATTCCTTCCATCTTTCCAATGTGAATAATATAGTATATTAAGTTAGTTAATATCAATTCGTTATAACCAATGCTAAACCAACTGGTTCCTTAATCTTGTTAATTCACAGTCACAGCGCTATGTTATCATTTTACATGAATTAGCTGTGGAAGTGTATTGCCTGTGAACATAACCCTTTCTCCCTATTTCACAGGCATTATCAAAACCAATAGCATAGCCATTTAAATGTGATACTTATTGGCCTAGCCTATTCTTCCTAAACTTGGTAATTACATTTTCCTTGAGGTGCAACATTATCTCATTTTAAGTTCTATACAAACTGTATGATGAAATGGTGTTTGGGGCAAAGCGTATCATGCTTATTCACAGATACTTAAACCAGTGCTGTAAATTGGTTGAAAAATGTGAGGGAGGGGAGGGCTAAAAAGGTGTTTGGCCTTGTAGAGTATCTAAGTAAGTTCCACAAAAGGCATCATCTATGTAACTAATGAAGTGACCTAATACACAGTTACATCTTAATAAACAAAGAATACCCAAAATCAGAAGATAACAATATTTGTTAATACAAACTTAATATAGCACAATTATCCCAAACAATAATCAATACAACATTTTGTGGTGATCAACAATAGCTTGAAACTCCAACATGAGGAGTGAGAAGATGTGTTCATCACAAACCTCTGGAGTTCCAGGGACCAAATTTATTTGAATGTCATTGCAACATAGTGAACACCAGGGCACAAGGTGGGGAGACACGTGGGTGAAAGTCATCCACCCACTATTTTCACAGGGTGGACACTGTCCAACCTGCCAAGAAGTTGGGCCCCACTGTAAAATATGGTGAACTCGTCCAGGTATTATTTTTAAACACCAGGACACCTTCAGCAGCGCCTGCACATTGTCCATTTTGTATCCACAACAATGTGCAGACGGGGAGGGGGCTTTCTTATTTTAGACTTCAGCTGTGCCCATAACAAGGGCCGAATATGAAGGGTCATCAGTTCCCCTTTTGTTTGAGCCTCTTGGCTGGGAGTGATCTGGAGCCTCACACCTGGATGCAAATGCAGTGGAGGGGAAACAAATGTTCACTCCTTGTTAGCATTTTACACATATTTAACCCCTTGCCTGCTGGGCTAATTCCCCTGCTGTGCTGGGGGGCTGGGGGGCGCACACAGTACCCCGGTGCTCATGACGAGCTCAGCTCATCACGGCCGCACCCGTTTCTGTAGAACGTTCAGCACAGTGGGGGAATTAGCCCCACGTGCGAGCGTTGCGGCCACTATGACGAGCTCAGCTCGTCATGAGCACACGGCCACCGTGGCTCATGACGAGCTGAGCTCGTCATGAGCATGGGAGGGGTTAAGAGAGGTATGCATTTGACTTTGTTCAGTCTGTGCATGGGAAACATGCATGCACTGTAAGAATGTCAGATGTGTTGTCTTTTCCAGTGTTTGCACATAATAAAATGCCTTTATATAGCACTTATTGGGACACTGAGCACCTTTTCTATGGTTCTACAATACAAATATATTATTTGCACATACATTATTGGCCTGTGTATTGCATTCTGTGTGATTGGTCTTCTTTTTCAGCATCCCTATACCAATGGTAACTGACATTGTGCACCAATAACATTAAGTATCCTGTACATTGTCCACATGAATCGCTGAGTCTGTAATACATCATATTTATAATGAGGCATATGCCAAGGGAGAGATGCCCCTTCCCTTTGTGAAGCGGTGCTGGTGGTCTTGCCCAAACCAGACAAGGACCCATTAATTTGGGGTCCTATCGACCAGGATCTCTTCTGAATTCAGACTATAAGATACTTGGAAAGGTGCTAGCCAACAGATTGATCTTGGTGGTGCAACCAATATTGTATCATTACCAGAATGGGTTTGTACCTGGCAGGAACACCTTCCTAAATTTGTGTAGACTCTTTATGTTAATAAACTGGCCACGTGAGATGGGAGCTCGCTCATGGGTAGCCTACCTCGACATCGAGAAGCTTTTGACAGCCTGGGATGGTGCTACCTGCTGGCAGTGCTTAAGTTTGGAATGGGCACCAAATTCCTCAAATGGATCTAAAAACTATATGACTCACCAGTGGCACAGGTAAAAACGGGAACTACCATTTCTGATCTCTTTGCCATAGACCGGGGCACCCAATAGGTTTGCTCCTATCCCTGATTATTTTTGTGCTGGCAATGGAGCCTCATGTTGGCGCACTTAAACAACGTGCTATGAGTAGGGGGATAAGAGCCCATAACTATTGGCACATAATATCCATGTATGCAAATGATGCATTGGTATATTTGCAATTTTTTCCAAGACCTTCGGACAGTTTTAGTTTTCTTAATATTGGGTGCCCTGAATTATGAATATTATTATGTGGCCACGCAGTTACAGTGGCCATTGCTCTGGTGCCAGCCAAATTGTGACAGAACTTGGATATTGGGTGACTAGGACATGCCGTCTAAGGTGTTGAAATGGCTGTTGGGCTCAGTGGGTACAATCCCGAAGAAGATTGGGAACTTCTCTATGTCCATGGCCCGTTCTTGTTGGAATACTTACCTAGACAGCCGCCCTCTCCCCCTTATGACCCAGAGTTATCCCTTTGGGCGTTGTCCAACTGTATAGACCTAGCTTCAAGGCCAGAAGTGACTGCCTGGATCAATGTGGGTCCCTTATCCTGGGGAGACTTGTTCTTTGACAAGATCCTTAGCACATTTGAGAACCTGGTAGATGACTATGGGATCCTGATGAGCTCCTTTCTCTTATATGTTTTGCTCATTCGACACATACATAAAGCTGGGGTAAAACACACGATGAACCAGAGACATTTAGAACCCTCCAAACAATACTTACACACTGGTCTAACCGTTGTACAATGTTATACATATGCAGGGACATGGATGCCCCCCCTTACTGCGCTCTGTGCTTATTGAAATGGAGAGCTCTCCACAATGTTCATCTTAAAACCAGTGGGTACAATGTCTAGAAGTACCGAAGTGAGTCTCTATGAATGCCAGGCTTAAGTATACCCAATTCAGTTATCTTCACACGCATACCTCATGCCCTACAGACTGGTAAGTATGTATCAAGGACCTCTAAACGCCTGCCCACGCGTCCACAACCCAGATTCTAACTTCATCCACAGGGTATGGTTGTGTACACAATTGTCTTTGTATTGGACGAGGATAGCAGAGGTGAGTGACACTGTACCATTGGATGGTCCACATTTTCTTTTGAGTGTCACTTCCCAAGGGGCAGCTCGCAAGGCCCTTAGTAAGTAAGACCTGGCGTTAGTGGTGGCCAAGCATAAGATAGACATGGACTGGAAATCACCAGTACCGCCTACCTTCCCATTATGGCTTACGGACTTATGTAGTGGTATTATAGCCAAACTGGAGATATTGCATGGTGCTGTGTCAGGACACTTGGTCACACCCAACCCCCACAGATTGGAAAACATATCAAGTAGTGATTGGGCTAGACTAATGGGTGCTTGTTCCTGAATGGCATAATATACTGGGGCTAACACAAACTAGAAAGATGCTTAGATTGCCCAGGCCACACCTTTCTGATATGACGAATAACCCCCCCACATGTCCCCCTCCCTCATTGCAGTTAGTTCTCCTTAATGATTCCACGCTTGTTAAGCTCCTCCCCTACTTTACACACAATCGCTGGCAGTATGCAGCATCCCTTAGTGGGCAAACTGTTCTCTTCTGTAAACAGTATTTGTTTGGAGGTACTTTTGCAGTGTGATTTGAATAATGTAACCCTGGGCAAAGCACTACGGTACGCTCGCGTATTTTGCGAAGTTTGCGCTACTTCGCACTACGCGAATTGCACGTAGCACAATGCAAACACGCGTAGCGAAGTGCAGCAGTCATTTTTTGCTCGCTCGCAGTCCTCAACATCAAGTTGACGACCGCGAGCAAGCAAAATGACATCCCGGCGAGACTTTTTCGTCGTTTGCAATCAGCAACATCAAGTTGCCGATCGCGAGCATGGAAAATTAACCTCCCAGCAAGATTCTCAACGCGGGGAGGTCAGGTTTGTCATTGTGAGTGGTCGCGTATGCTCGCAACCGCTCGCGATGAGAAACTACCAGTCCTCGTTGAGAAAGCTGCCGCTCGAGTAAAAACCGACTCGAGCGTCAGTTAAAGACAGCTCACACTGTGCAAGATGCCCTTTTCAATGATTGCACAGTGCGGACAAGCATCCGGCACTGTGCAATCATCATGAACAGCGCACTACGCAGTTCGTATAGTGCCACACGTAGCTCGCGTAGTGCGGAGTGCACTTCGCGTAGCTACGGTAGCGCTACTTCGCGAACTACGCCCAGGCTTAGAATAATGGCAATTTTTGTTCTTGTATCTTTATGTAGATATGCAGATTGTGTGGCAATATACAAGGTATAAACATTGTACACTGTGATGATCCTGTTCTTGGCTAAAAAGAAATAAGTATTATGCTGGTATTGTACACTGCCCAAATCTCTGCTGACTGTTGTTTCCTGGATGCTCATTACATCATTGATGAAGATCTATTTAAAAAGCATTTGTAAATGATGGTACAGGATATGTTCCATGAGACAGTGGGGGTTACAAGGTGTAAAAATCACGTCATCCATCATAGCTCACTGTGCTAAATTAGACAGATTACAATGCAACTGCAAGTAACAGACGGATTGCTGTGTGCAGAGCAGTAACCCACGTACCTATCCACATAAAATACAATTTGTTGTGCATGTTATATGATGTGCTTTGCAGGAGACACATTAACCCTCTATGCTACTTTGAGTCAAAACTGGGGTTAGAAAAAACACTGATCTTTCTGACAAGTGCATTAACCTTCAGAGTTCTCTTACCATTATTATTTTGTCAGATTCACTGGGAACAAACAGATCTCTGCAGAAGGTGCCTTAATCCCTTAAAATATTTTAGAATTCAGACTTTGCAACCAATTAATCAGATTTACTGTCAGTTTTCTCCTTGTTGCCAATTTCTGTGGGGTAGAGTTTTAGAAATATAAATGGATATGGAGGTCCAGATTTTGCATTGGGGGTTGCATCACTTTTCTGGCACAACCCTGATAAAAATTCTATTTGGGGATTTACAATGCCACTATAATCCCACAAGGCAGCACATTGTCCTTCCTTGCATTACCTTACATCTGGTCGACATTACATGAGTATTGCTTGGGCACTTCCGTGCATCCATCCACGTATTTTGATGCAAACTCATATTTACAAAAACTTGTAAACACAGGTTTGCACCACACTGTGAATCTGCCTGATGCTGACACAACAAGGAGAAATATATTTATTTCTCCTCATTATTTCTACAGCACAAAAGAAATAGTCTCATAGGAAAATTTTTGCATGGCTTTGTTAAAAAAACACCAAACCTAAAGCAAGGCTGCGCATTTCGCTACCTTGCGTCCTTGTGTTACCATACGTCATATATGCATTACACTGGTGGTGCACTGGCATTCTCGTACATCCACACATGTATTTTGTGTACAAATAATATGCACAGTCTTCTTAAGGCAGGCACAATAGCTTTTCTTGGAGCAGCTCTCAAGTTCCACTTCCATGTAAAATATTCTTTATGTGTTGCGACAATCCAGCTAGGTCCTGCTAGTGAGTTAAAGTTTTAGAATAATGGCTTTGAGAAAGTCAAGTGCCTCCATGCTGTAGTGTGTCAGTATTGATGGCTCCGTATTTAGTCTTACCCGCTCTCATTGTAGAGGAGGTTTGGAGTGCCCTGGCATCTGCGTCCCGGCAGTGAGTAGGAGACTGGATGCTACAGTAGAGGCGGCAGGCATCCAGATGCTTATCCGCCTATGTGGTAAGCCTCCCTGAATCCGATGGACGGTCTTGGGTCCTCCTGGATTTTTGGGGAGTTGAGCTATTGCGCTTCCTCTGCAGGTAATGACTTCTACTTCACAGCTGCACACTGCTCCAGGGTGACAGCCCTCTCACTTCACCATGGCCCCTCTCCTGGCACACAGGGTTTGTGACAGCGCACACACAAAAACTGTCCCTTCATATCACAGCATTCACAAGGCAACAGCCCTCTTCTTGATGGAGCAATGCACTAGGGCGACAACCCTCACTCATCACTGGGGCCCCCACCTGGCATACGGAAGCCATGGGCCGCACACACGCTGTCTGCATTCACTTTGTGTAATTCAGGCACTAAATGGACAACTATTTATTTCTTCTATTTCACATCAAAGGTCAAAATGTTGCCTTTAATAATAAGTGCATGAGGCAACAGTGTGTCTGGCAGGCAGATGTCACATGAAAAGTCAAGTGTCAAACCCATCCTAAATGTGGTCTAGATTCTTATTACTATATTACAAAGAGGGAGTGAGAATTGATACAGGGTCCTCTCACCTTCACAAACACCTAACCATACAAAAGCTACAGGAGGGAACGCCTACAGAGCTTAGCCTATCTCTCCATCTGGTATTAAAAGGACTTTCACCCACTGGAATTCCAAGGGGTATGATTCATAATAGAGCCTTTGTCCAGACATAAAGTGTATCTGGGAGGGCTCAGCTTTGGTAGTGAAGGACGCCCTTTAGTTATTGGGTGGGATTTCCGATTTAAAATAGTCTAGGGTGTCCTGTGAGTTAATTTTCATTTTCAACGGGCACCCCATAGGAGTTAAAAACAGGTGGGGATGCAGTAAGGAAATTAGTATCCTCTGTATCCCTGGGTTAACATATTTCGGCTATCACAACAATGCCTCACCAGGCTAATAGGGTTTTGTCAGGACCTCACACAGATGCCGTTAGTATCATATTTGTGTCCATTCAATTGTGAGACGTCTATTCACCATATTTATACATTCCATGCATACTCACCCATTTGGTCCCTAATTTTGCATTTCTTTAGTAACATCCTATTTAGAGCTCAATGAGGGTAAGGAGGCAGGTGGACTATGTAGTCAAACTTTCATTAAAAGTTTCTTCCCCGTCTTGAACTGATTTGGTTCCTGCTTCCCCTGTATCGAAGAATCTTGTGCATGGTGAAACATTACAGTCTATTAAATCAAACACAAGAGAGAGATTTGCCTAGGATCACAGAATGTGGTCATGCTGGGAAGCCAGCAATGATCTCAGGTTTTCTGCTTTCAAATTATTCATTTCAGTTATTTCTCCTGTTTTACATCAAAGTTAATGCTTTGTCTTTAATTCATGGAACATAAAGTTGAAGCATGGGTGGCAGGCAGCTTTCACAACTGTGCCTTTCAAATAAGGACTGCCTTGCATAATCCTTTCTGCTCCTCCACGACCTGAGTATTTCAGTTTTATGCAGAAGTATCTAAATCTATCAGACCACAACAAACATTTATTTTCAAATATTTAAAATTCTGTGCTTTAACTACCAGTTCCAGTCACTAAATGTTAAAGACCTGTTTTCCTTGAAGGGAAGGCGCAAGTTGCTTTGTTGTAGCTCTGGAAATTCAAGAGTGATGGATATTGCTGTGTTAAATTTTATCAAGTTGTTACCCTGCAGAGGTATAGCTACTGCAGCAATGTTGCAAACTTTGCAATGCACTGTATTATAACACAATAACACAGATTAGATTTGCTGTTATAATGCTCTTCGGTCTGGGAGACAGATGTAATTCAGAGTTATGCCATGTGTGAAATGGAAGATCATGTGTGCTTACTTAGGGCTGGCTCTTTCAGGATAATGTTACAGTGAATAGGTGAGTCCACAGGTCAGTGTTTCTGTTAACAAGTCGGCCATCTCCAGTTCACCATGTTGACAGTGTAACACATCTAGGATATGCAAAGTTTTTATTAGCAAGTGTAGTCTAGTGTAGATTCTGATTACTGGCCATAGTTTGTGATGTCTCTCGCTGTTCCTACATTTCCCAACTTGGGTAGTTTTTCTATGCAAACTAGTAATATTTCCTTCTGAAGGCCAATGTTTGCTTGAAAGTGCTAGTCGGGACTGGAAATGCATGTGCCTTTTTCTTGTGACCTACCTTTGTCACCATTCCCTTTTCATCCTTGGATAATGTACAGTGTGCACTTATTTTGATGTGGAGCTGATACCTCTTACTTTAAAATTTATAGTCCATTCTTGGTGTGGGCATTCTGGCTGTACTGATTCCAGGGTGAGCTGTCATGATGCGCTGGTGAATGTGAGGGTGGTTTAGATATAGTAATATCGACAGTAAGAACATGAGAGATGTCTGCTGCTAAATGTGGAGGTGCCATTTTGGGGGCAGTGAGTAATCAGTAAAAACATATATTTAGACCCTTTTAGAACTGGGGGTCTCTAGTTGGCAGAGGTAGGTACCACTGTCCAAATAGGGACCCTTGCTTCTAGTCAGGGTAAGGAGGAAACACTCTTAGATAACCCCTGCTCACCCCCTTGGTAGCTTGGCACGAGCAGTTAGACTTATCAAAGGCAATGTGCTAAGTATTTGTAACAACACTCACAGTAACAATGTGAAAACACCACAAACTGACTCCACAACAGTTTAGAAAAATAAAGGTATTTAATCTAAACTACACAAGACCAAAACAACAAAAATCCAACATACGCAGTTCAAGAATATGGTTTCAAAAGAGTTCTTAAGGTTGCGTTAAAATAATCCACAGTTGTGTTACGTTTTAGCCAACAGTACCTTTAGAGGCGACAAAAAGTTCCAAGTGAAAGCTGTAGCGGTGAAAAGCCAGCGATGCATCACTCCTGAGACCCTGGGGAGGTGTTGCGACAACCCTGCTGGACGCAGTGGGCGTGTTGCGATGACTCCGGTCTGTATGGGGAGGAATGCGATACCTTGCGTGGATTCCGGCGCACAGCTTTCGGTGGAAGCAGCTCGCAAAAGGTACGATGCGACGATCTTCGGGGTGGCGACAATCTCCGGTGCGGTGACAATGCGGACTCAGCGGCGATCTTCTCCTCTTGCGGCCCCTCGATGCGATGGCTCTGCGATGATTCTCTCAGTGACGTGATGCGGTCCGCAAGTAAGTGGTGCGACAATCTCACCCAGTGATGAAAGGCTCTGCGACGATACTCGCAGCGATGGTAATCTTCCCGCACCAGACTGGTGCGTCCCGCAAACAAATGATGCAATGATTCTTGCAGCAGCAACAGGCGCTGCGACGATCTCGAACCTCGCGGTGGCGGGAATTTCCTCGCACTGACGGGGATGCACTCCGCAAGCGAGCGATGCGTGAAAACTTGCAGAAAGTTTTTAAAATCTTGGTTTCCAGCTTCCCAACACAGGTACAACTTCCAGAGGCACCACAACTGGCTCAAGCACTCTAGGAAGGAGAGAACTCTCTCAACAGAGTTCAGGGAAGCTGGGGGTGAAGTCCATTTGTTCCTGGGACTTCTTAACTAGGAGCCAGCTCTTCTCAGGCCCTTGGAGATTCCTTCAAGCAAGGGGACACAGCACAAAGCAAAGTCCTTCTCCTCTCCTTGGCAGCAAGGCAACAGCAGGTCAGTCCATCAGAGCAACAGCAGGACAGTCTTCCTTCTTCAGTTTCAGCTTTCCCCTTGACAGAGGTTCCTTCTTGATTCCAGGATCATCTAATTTTCTGTAGTCTGGGGTCCTGTACTTATACCCCTAAAGGTATTTGTTACCTTTGTTCAGGAGGGCTCTGAGCCCGGTCCAAACCAGTTCTGGAGCACTCTGTTTACATGACTCCTTCTTTCCTTTCATAGTGCAGAGCAGAAACATCAGGCGCCCCACAGGAGGTGGAGCCAGCATTGTGGAGGGTAAGCACAGCCCTGGAGTACTTTGTTGAGATGATTCCTTCTCTCCTTTCACAGTGCAGGGTAGAGACATCAGACGCACCACAGGGGTGGAGCCTGCACTGTGGGGGGCAGGCACAGTCCTATTCAGGTCCCAGGTGCAACTCCTCCCTCCCATCTAGATGCAGATCTCTCTATGCACCACTGGGCGGACTCATTCTGTCCTCTGGAATCCCCCAGCCCTGTCACTCACAAACCAGACAGTCAATTCACAAACAGCCAAAGGCACACAGAAAGGTCAGACAAGAAAGCAGCCACTTTCTAAAAGTGCCGCTTTCAAACACAGGACTTAAAAAACATCCTTCCTAAAAGATGTGTTATTAAATTCTGAGTTCAGGGATACCTGACTTTTATGTCCTATCTTGCTCCTATGGGAAGATATGCAGGTAACCACTGAACACAGCATTCCCCATGATAGCCTTTGGGCAAGATAGCCTTACAATAGTGAAAAACTAAAATGGCTGTAATTCACTACCAGAGCATGTCACCTGCACTAGGACTAGCTCTACCTTTCACATGCACTGCACCCTGCCCAGGGGGGTACCGTAGGCCTTCCATAGGGGTGTCCAATGTGTACAGAAAGGGAAGGGTTAGGCTTGGTCAGTGGGGACACTGGCCAGGCTGACATGGCAGTTCACCGACTGCACACAGGCACTGCGGTGGCAGGCCTGGGATACCATTTTAGGGCTACTCATGTGGGTGGCACAATCAGTGCTGTAGGCCCACTAGTAGTATTTATATCACCTGCCCTGGCACACCCAGTGCACTTTACTAGGGACTTCTTGGTAATACAAATATGCCAATCATGGTTAACCAATTACAATTACAATTTATACAGAGAACATATGTACTTTAGCACTGATCAGCAGTGGTAAAGTGCCCAGAGTCCTATTGCCAACAACCACAGGTCAAGAAAAATAAGGGAGGAACCCTGCAGAAAGGGCCATTTCCAACAGACCCCCAAACTATTTCTTAGGGTCCTAATACTGTATGCCAAAGTTGCCATAATCTTTTCCTTTCACTACCCTACAACTTGTTATTCTTGCAGGTTCTGATTTCATCCCCTTTTCTGCCTTCATAATTGTTTTCTTATCTCAATCCTTTCTTCCCTTTCTGTCTTTCTATCTTGCTTTGGGTCATGGTCTGTTGGTGAAAAATGAGCCTCAGTCTCCTAAAAAGAGTGCAGGTGGGTAATGTAGGAGAGGAGGGTCTGCTTCCTATGGTCACCCCCACTTTTTGCCCCGATTTACTGTTTTTTCGACTCTAGTCTGGCTGTGGGCCTGCTATTCAGACCCACAGCCCAGCTGTCCTCTCTCTAGAAGATATGGATAGCCTATGTGCCGATACGCAACTGTGCGGTCGGTTGGAGCAACACATTGCCCCTTTCATTGTTGATACCCCAGGTGCCTTTGGGTTTGGCACCATACCGACCTGCACGCAAATGAGGAGATAGTAAAATTGGATGAAAGTAGTTAATAATGTTGAACTGGAGTGCACCCCATGCCCCCCCATTATTTGATGAATTCACACAAACCCAACAATGGGGTTGCACCCACAAAAACGAAAATATGGAGGAAATTATAAACCGTTCCATACCTACGGAGCAACAATCTGGGTTTATGGAAATATCCGTTTTTACATCAGAATATGGACAAACTGAAAATGAACAGAGCATTTTTATTTACTTAGCAGTGATATACATGAGTTTTAGTAATGGTGGTAATATAAGAATTTGAATTCACAGAGAACTGAACTATGGGACATGCAGTTTTGGTTACATTTGTAGTCTCTAACTAACCGCCATGGCGGGAAACTAGTAATTAGCACCGTCACCAACTGGGGTGGTGCTGAGAGGGAGGGGTTATAATAAGGGTGGTTATCAGGTGCAGCTTGATAGACGCATTTGATTGAAGTAAACGTGAGAGCGTCCGAATGCAGGTATGAGAAAGGTTGTACTTAGAATGGCTAGACGGAGATATGAGAAATCGTTTAGTATTGCTTTGATATTGTACGTCTGTAGGAGTTAGCAGCAAGTGTAGTTACAGAGAATACCGAACGCATAATTAATTACTCGGAAACTGCTGTTTATTTTAACTTTTCAGCCTGAAGGTTTTCATGTAAAAAGTAAAGCGTGAATACAGTTGATTCTAGATAAGGGGGAACGGCTGCAGAAGGGAGAATGGGTGAAAGGTTAACACAGCAAGAAGCGACAGTTTGAGTAGGAAATCGGGTGTTGCAATAGTGCTTTAAGTCTAACAGGGAAAAAAACGGGATACCTACAGGTAGGGGCACAGCAGAACGGTTTGGGGAGGCATTCTGAGGGATGAAGGACAGTATAGATCTGATGATGTAGAGAGTACATTTGTTATCGTAGGGTCGACATGAAGTTCATGTTTAACATGTAAATCTATGTATAATTGTAGTCGGACCCATAGGCGGTCTATTAGAAGGTTTTTTTACCGCTATTTAAGATAGATATGGGATTTTAAGAAATTGTAAACAGTAAGCGGACTTAATATATTGAATGCTGGTAATGTTATTAATGAATATATGTCTCTGTATTAATTTCAGCGTACCCTGATGAAGAGCACTTGATGCTCGAAATGCATTGGTTTCAATAAACGCTGTTTTGGATAAACCCCTGCATCTGTCATGTTTATGCAAGAAGTCCGGATGGGCACAGCATTCACATCAGAAATATACAAAATGGCATAATTACCCGTGTATGGATTGAAGTAAGGTTGAAGATGGATAAACATATGATTAATGGTTAAAAAAGAACAAAAATAGGTCAATAGGAGTAACACGAAGATATGGATAGCCTATGTGGCGACACGCAACTGTGCGGCCGGTTGGAGCAACACATTGCCCCTTTCATTGTTGATACCCCAGGTGCCTTTGGGTTTGGCACCATACCGACCTGCACGCAAATGAGGAGATAGTAAAATTGGATGAAAGTAGTTAATAATGTTGAACTGGAGTGCACCCCATGCCCCCCCATTATTTGATGTACTCTCTCTAAATTCATGCCATGTACTTTAGGTACATATCCAATTGGGTATTGGGTCACCTTTGTGAGCCCCTGTATAGTGTACCTTAGGTACCCAGGGCATAGGTGCATCCACGGCCTACCAGGGGCTGCAGAGTGTATTATGCCACCCCTGGCTGGCCATCCAAACTGACACCACAGGCTGATCACTCAGCTTGGGCAAGGTCGTGTAATCACCCCTTGCTTAGATATAGTATTCCTATATCTACCCTTATATATAGACACATATATACCTATAAGTCACTCCTATGGCAGACCTTAACAATCCTGGAGGCAGAGTGCTTGGTTTTATGTGAGATGGTGCTCTAGCATGAGCTGAGCCTGTCTGCAGCTTTCAGAACCATGTCCCTATAGATGTTCTATGATATAGCCATACCATATACTATTAAGTGTATTATAATCCTCGCGGTTATTGCTAACTTTGGTTTGGCTTTATCAAAACATGTCGTGTAAGGTGTCATACGCTTTGGAATACTGCCCCCCTGCCAGTTTTGGCAGCGGGGGTAGCATTTCACCCTTCTAGAGGGAGAAGACATGTCAGTTCCACTTTACCCGGTTACAGTTAAACAGAGCCTCAGCATCACAAAATGGATGCTGCAGCCACAGACACAAGTCTGACCTCCTGCTGCTGGATGAAACTCCGTCAGGGGAGGCCTGGACAATAGGTTTCCTGCCTTGGGAGGTGCTGGCACCTCCCCAGATAGACTTTAGTGTATTGGGGAGGGTGGGTTGAAAGAAATGAGACACTGCCTGGGGCACACAAGGTGCTCGACGCATAGCCCTGTTCAAACCAGTTGCTGGGGCACTCCAGCCCCAGCTCTGGCATGAAACTGGACAAACCCCCTTCCCAGTTTCCACCCACAGGAGGGACCTAGCAGGTAATCAAGCCCCTTACTTTGGTATAAAGCTAGGAGCTGAGTCTAGAGACTTTAGATTATCCTGAACTGAAACTCTGAAACAAAACTCTGGACCTTCGACATTCTACTGCAACTAGAAGACTGAAGAATCTCCCTTGTGGTCAAGGGGTGACCACCCTGTGCAAACAGGCACCACCATTAACTTGCCGGTTTGCTTCGTAGACGCTCCAGCCGGATCCCGAAGACTTAGCAAGGCAGCCTCTGGACTTCCAAACTTCTCTGACTCCGACCCACATCCATAGCAAAGCTGAGACCTGTGGCAGACACAAGAGACGTGGGACTGGACATCCTACCGTACCTGCTTTTTGCTAACTGTGCAGCTTCTGAGGCGTCCTCGAAGTTGTGCATTGGGATTGAGAAGCCCCAAACCTGAGCAGTAAGTGCACTGAAGCTCAGCCCTCCACACTCTACGAGTGCCGCGTGGGGCCTGCGCCTGCATTTCTACTCGACGCGTCTTTGCGGTTGCTAGCCTGTTGGCTAGTGGCCCTCCTGAAGACATCCTTTTGATACAACACTGCTTGCCTGGTTGCTCTGCGCTTGCTCCTGCTTTCCTGTAAAGGGGAAGCTCCCCAGACCTTGCTGGTCTGAACGGAAGTCGATCTTCCCTTTCTGTGTGGGTTGCCTTTGCCGAGGCTTGTTGGATCCAATTCGGATTCCGACACCCCCAACAGCGAGATCCATTATGGTACAGACCGTATCCAGCTCCTGGTCATCGTCGACGCCTCCTGGTCCACGTGACTGCAGAGACAAGCTTTGCATCCTCACCTGATTGCATCTCGACATCGCCTGGTTCCTTCCTGGTTCCTGCCCGGTCACTGGCTAGTGACCCAGACTCTGTCCCCTCTGCTTTCAGGTTCTTCACTACTTCGATCCACCCGTGGATCCATCTGGACATCTTCCTCCTGGTCGCCTGCAACCTCTTTGCAGCTCTCCATAGGATTTATCGACGAAACCCGACACGAAAGAACACCTATGCACCCAGCTTCCCTGGGTGAGGTAACTCGAGTACTCCAGTGTTCCTGTGGGTAACAACTATCCAAGTGTTCTAGTTTAATTGGGTTTTCCTGTAGTCCACCCGGAAGTGTCCGAAACCTAGGAGTTGGCCTAACGGCTAGGGCGCTCGACCTCGGACCTGGGGATCTGGGTTCGAGTCTCGGCAACGACGCAAAAACCTCCTGTGATTCTGGGCAAATCACTTAATCTCCCCGTGCCTAAAATGAACGTGTGTCCGTCCTCATGTAACGTAACTGGTGCTATGTAAAGCGCTCTGATACCTGATTTGGTTTGGGTCTAGTTCGCGCTATATAAAACTCTGCAAAAAAAACCAACAAAAAAACTACTTTGTGATTTTTACGTGCTCATTGATTTTCTATGGTAACCCCCGTGTGTGTTTAGACACTGCACACGCATCCTGTGGGCCTCCTACTTTCATTCCCTTGGTTGATCAGTGTAGCCCCAGCGATTTCCTAGGCCCTAGGCCTATTCACCTTCCTGAAGTGGTTCTTTCACCACTTCTTTAGTATATGGTTCGTGAGGCCCCTAGGGCAGAATTGTATTTGTGCAACTTTAGTATGCTTATTGAGTAACTTGTGCTGTATCTCGAACTCTGACCTCATAATACATACATATTTGATATATACCTTGTGTGGTGTCCTTTCAGTTGATGTTCAAGGGATTATAATTGGTAAAACAATTGGCTTCACATGCTCTCTGAAGTGTTAGCCTAAGACTGCTTTGTCCATGCTACCACTAGGATAACTGGTCTATAAGGTTGACTTTACAACCATCACCATAAGGGTTGTTTGGACTGGTGCAGGGTGCTCACTAGAATAGTGAACACCATATACCAGGCCAACTTCTCACAGGAAAGACTCAGTAAGAATACTTCACATAGGAGAGCTGTCTCACTTTCTGGAGAGAGTAGGCAGCTAAAGCAACGGCATCTACATGGAAATGTGATTTATATGGAATATTATCCCTGGTTCAGTATGCAGGTGATGGAGTTAGTTTGTTCAATCCTTGGGTAAAGGGAGCTTTATACCTACAAAAATCAACATTGTTTTATGTGTAGCTTTAAAAAGTGTGAGTCTTCTGCGTAAATTTGCATGTATACGCATTATGCGCTCAATTGCACTCATGATAGATGTGCTAAACGTATATGTGAGGTCTTAAGATCTGACATAACTTCTTATGATGCCAATTCCTGTAAAGTCATGGCTTGTGATGTCACTTCCTGTGATGTCATTTCCTGTGATGCCACGTGTTATGTTACACGCTGTGATGGCACTGCCTACTGCCAAACTAGGTTAGTACCTGCACTTCTTTTTTTAGGACTTGTGCCCTGATGAACACCATTTAATGTGTAACCTAGGGCTATCACAGGTGCGCAAAACAAAGCTAGATACACACTTAAAGCCGTATTACAACACCAGTGATAAGGTAAATTTAAAAAGTAAAGGTCATTAATCTGTACACTGGGAGTGAAATATTCTCTCACCCTTTGACATCAAAGGTACACAAAAGTATTTTACAATAGGGCTTCGTCCCCATGTCACAAAGGGGGCTTCAGGTGACTTTGCATTGTACTTCTGGAGAGACAGAAATCAAGGGCCCTGTTTTGCTTTGCATTAGTCCAGCCGCATTAGGCTCTGGCCCACTTGGAGCACTGATTTAAAAGTCTAAACAGCGGTTTGCAAGACAATATAATATTTTTTAAATTGACCGAAATCAGCACTCTGGGTCTTAACTTTACATCTGAAAGGGACTTTAGCTCTTCTTCCGCCGTAATTCCAGCTGTTCCCAGAATGCTGTGAAGTGTTGCAGGCTTCGGTTCCAATCTACTCTGCATGAGACCGTAGTCCCGCTGCTAATGGCGCACTTGCTCGCGAGCCTATTTCTAAAAAGAAAAAACAATATGTATTCAACAGCAATACCCCGACTCTCTGGCAGGCTGCTGTACGGGACTCATGGACATATATCTATTCAGCTATGAGATTAGCAGCTTTTGCTGTTCAGCAGGTATTAATGAAATATAAATGAAAGCCACGTTTGCAGAACCGTAATAACTGCAGGTGGGTGAAAGAGAAAACATAATGCATTCTTATTTTTCCAGGAATCCCTAATCTTCCTAAATTAAAAGCCATATACAAAGACATGGCGGGCTTTATTTGGCAAATACTCTATAAACGACCTAAGTGCACTTGGGTATGAAATAGCCTTTTGGGAGGGGATGCGGAGCTTTCCCGTTAGCGCAACGTGGTGCCCGTGAAGCAGAATAAAAACAAGAGAGTCGTGCTTGACTGAATAATAAAAAAAACTGTAAATGGGCATATCCTCTACTCGAAAATAATCTTTTTCACAGCAAATAGCAGAGTTATCCATCTATGGCAGACAAGCTGCAGGGGAAGTACAATTAAAACGTGTTAGTTACCGGCAGGGCCTCTGTACCTTTACGGCATCGAAAGACCATATTATGGAACAGGGTTGGTTAATGTAAGCAGTATGAAAGGCAAGTTAAGCAACGAGGAAAGGAAATTATGTATTCTGTACAACTACATGTCTGGTTATTTTAATATGTTAAGAAACCAATAGGAAGGCGATTTCAGTACTATAAAAACACGTGTTTCTTAACAAAGAAAAATGTTACAGCCATCTGAACCTATCTGAAATGTTGTTTACCAATCATACTAATGTTGCTTTGAATTTCCATAACAATCTACTTACTTACTCCCAGAGTAAAATCTATTGTGTAAAAAGATTACAACACTCCACTTAGCAGAAAACAAGCCTTCTTCCTGTAATGAAAAGTGTACCTCACGTATTACGTCTGATAGTATACATATCTAAGTTGGCACTATATAGTTCAAAACATAGGACCAAACAACGGATGGAACATGTCAAGGATTCTCGAAGTTTGGGCGCCCTCATGAATTAACTGGTATTGTGGGAACAGCCTGTGATGTAGACATGCCTTTGAGTGACTCGTCAATACACTTTCATTAGATTGCAGCTGCATTTTTCAGCATTTCGCACAAAATGAAGTGTTGAAACTCACTTGTAGACAGGAAGCAGCAGGCTATTCTGTGGTGGTGCTGTGGATAGAATAGTGTATGCATGTGTGTGTGCACGTGTAGAGTAGAGTAGTGCCGATACTGCATTTCATTGCTGCATGCTCGCTTGCAAGTGAAGTGAAAAGAAGGAGCAAGGGAGAGTACGCTTAAGCATTAAGGGGCAGATCTACAAGAAAGTGCCGCAGTGCTGCACCGCAAGCCCTTTGGTTGCGCCACGCTGTGGCACTTTCAGAGCACAGGAATGGGACATATCTACAATTATATGTCACATTCCTATGCTCTCCCCTGCGCTGGCGCACAAACAGCTGCCATGTGCCGGCAAAGGCACCCTTGCACCATGGTGCAAGGATGCCTGAGCCATGGGGAGATTGTTTTTGTGCAGGAAGGGGCACCTTCCTGCACAAAAACAATCAATACAGGCATTTTCCTCATTCAATGCGTGCTGCATAAGTAGAATGCAAACACACAAGATGATGGACGGAATGTTGCACAATGGCACAACATTCACCCCCAGTCACGGATCTGGGTTTAATCCATCGTTATTTTGCTCACCAAGCCACCCCAGGTTCAGACATGGCCATATGCAAATCAGTCTTGACCCTGTGCGTCATGGGAACAGTCCAGCCCGAACTGCCAAGCCATGTCTTCCCTGGACCGGAATCAAGCATCCTAGGACCGGTTTCTGGCTATCAGCCGTCTTCAGCCAGGATAGCTTGACTCCAGTGGCTTAGTGAGCACGGGACCCACGTCTGGGCATACCCTTCCCACATAGGGTGAACAGCAAAACACAGAAGATGATGGACGGAATGTTGCACAATGGCAAAACATTCACCCCCAGTCACGGATCTGGGTTTAATCCTTCGTTATTTTGCTCACTAAGCCACCTCAGTTAAGACATGGCCATATGCAAATCAGTCTTGGCCCTCTGCCTCATGGGAACAGTCCAGCCCAAATTGCAAAGCCATGTCTTCCCTGAACCGGAATCAAGCATCCTAGGACCAGTTTCTGGCTATCAGCCGTCTTCAGCCAGGATAGCTTGACTCCAGTGGCTTAGTGAGCACGGGACCAACGTCTGGGCATACCCTTCCCACATAGGGTGAACAGCAAAACACACAAGATGATGGACGGAATGTTGCACAATGGCAAAACATTCACCCCCAGTCACGGATCTGGGTTTAATCCATCGTTATTTTGCTCACCAAGCCACCCTAGTTCAGACATGGCCATATGCAAATCAGTCTTGACCCTGGGCCTCATGGGAACAGTCCAGCCCGAACTGCCAAGCCATGTCTTCCCTGGACCGGAATCAAGCATCCTAGGACCGTTTTCTGGCTAGCTGCCGTCTTCAGCCAAGATAGCTTGACTCCAGTGGCTTAGTGAGCACGGGACCCACGTCTGGGAATGCAGCATTGAAAGAGGAAAAAAAGAGGATAAATGAAACATTTCTCCTACTTGCGCCTGGCTATGCCACCCCCATTCTATGTGTGCTGTAGCATTCGTTGCAGTAAAGCAGAGAGCTAGCTTGTGGGGGAACAGACACAGTCTTCAAAAAAGCCCATCACACAGCGGCAATTTGAGATGATTTCCCACTCAAGAATGAAAGAACCCAGACTTTTGATTCAGCAAGTGGGTAAGGAAAATGGAGATTTATGTCTCTTTTGATTGATTTACACGATTTCTACTTTGCTGTCTCTAGGCTTGGGTAGCTCTCTTCTAGATGCTAAAATTGTAGGAACATTTCCAATAATTATATATCTAAAATGTGAAAAATGTCAATAGGAACAAGCTTTTAGAAACCATTTTGGAACAAAACCAAAGCCACTACTGAAATTGCCAATTAATATCTTTCTCTAACCATTATGGGCTCCAGCTTATACACAAAGTAAAATGTATTTAGTGATATGTTTTTCATGAATACTAGAACTTTTACCTCTAAGCACCTCATAAGCAATCTGAGTTGCTTGATCATAGTAAGAGTGTATTTTGGTCTGCATATATGGATGGTCTGTTGGTGTTGGTTTATATAACTTGCACCTATTCTGCGTAAGTGAAACCTAGAGTGTGATGTTCTGTGTATCAGTCTACTGCATAGTACCAACAGGGATATAACTGCTTTTTGGAGTTTATGGTCTAGTTTGCACATGAGAGGGCACGTAATTATTCATGTCTTTCCCTAGGGTAAGATGATGGAGTTGAAAACTCTATGTACTGGTCCCATTTTACATGCTACTTTGACGCTCCTGATCTTGCATGTGTTTAGGACCAGACAAAGCTGGAATGGTGTGCAGAGTAGAGGTGTCATCTTAAGAGTAGCCTAGCATTTCAGATAGACTCTGTACTTTGAAAATCAAAGTAGGCAGAACAAGCTCTACCTGTCCAATGGTGCCTTAGTACTCTCATAAGACTTGGAAACGGTGGAAGCCATCTTAAGTACATTAACTCTAAGTTTCTCGTTGTCCATAACATCCTTGCTAATCAACAATGGCACATTGCGGCTGCAGCAGAGATCTTCTGTTAGAATCCCTGTAACCTGTTATTCTTAGAAGTCTGCTAAAGACATTACTGGAATCAAGAGACCGTATTCTCAGAACTCACTAGCAAAGGATATGGACTTCTTGCATAGATGTTGCTGGACAAGTATGGTATGAAGATACTGATTATAGAAAATACATGATTACCAAGGGTATAGGTGACCTATATGATGCCCATGAATGCTTTTCATATTACAGTTATCAATCTGTCACAAGCTGTTACATTAACTGAAAGCAGAACTACAGAAAGGTATTATACAATATTGAAGGTAGCTCTATTTAGGGACCAATGTATAATACCTCTAAGTGTTGTTTACAGTCACCATATCAGCTTTAATTGTATTGCAGCTCAGGAGAAATATTGAGTTTCATTCCAGTATAGAGATTAGGAAATACGGAGAGTATCAACAAAAATATCATGAAAATAATGTGAAGTTAACTAACAGAACCAATGCACTAGTTACACAAAAACTCTTGCTGGTATTGGCCCCTTCTACAGGGTCACCCTCAAACATTTTGCCTTTTACTTTCCTATATTTGTTGAATTTGTTTTATTGGCTTAAGGACTCTGTTCACTTTCCCACTGCTAATCAGAGCTAAAGTGCTAGTGCACTATCCTTATAACATGGTTAAATTGGCTTATACATAACTGGCATATTTCATTTACTTATAAGTCCCTAGTAATATGCCACTGCATGTGCCTAGGAAACTTTAAATGATATGCTAGTAGTGGGCCTGCAGCACTAATAGTGCCACCCACTGTTAGAACTGGGATTTCTGGTTGGCTAAGGCTTGCGCCAAAGCCAGGCAGAAACCACCACTCTAGTCAGGGCAAGGGAGTTACACGCCAAAGATAACCCCTGCACACCCCCTTGGTAGCATGGTACGAGCAGTCAGGCTTATCCTGGAGGCAATGTGTAAAGCAATTGTGCACGCACACAGCAAAAACATCCCAGGAAACCACAAAAGGAACTCCACACAAGGTTATATAAAAATAGCTTTTGTATTCTCATAACACATCAGATACTAATCACACAATATACATTGTGCCAACTGGCACAGGCAAAATTCACAAGGGATTATTTACACAGGACGGGGCCACGTGGGCCACTGTCAGGATCAACACTTAGCAGAAATTGGTACAAGTAAAAATATATCATAAACCTACAACCAGTAGCCACTGGTAATCACTGTACTCCACCTCAAACTGTAACATAACTTTACATTATGCACAGTCACATCAGGTGCGAATTACATCCTGCACCAACCTCACCAGCATAAGCACATTATGCAATTTCCTCACTATTCTAAACACATTAGACCCTACCTCCTAAGTATAACTCACATTAGGGGCGTAAATCAAAGAGTGAAGTATAATCTCACTAACACAAACCTAAATAGGTAAAAGAACCTCATAAGCCTAAACCATATCTAGAGGAATCAAAAACAGGGTGCGTAACACATACTAAACGCATTACATTTCCTAGCATCACAGTTAGAGCACATCAATCGCATTAGGGCCTTGCGCCCTATCTATACACCAGCCCCCTGGCCAACTGGCCATCTCAAGAAGGGGCTCAAATGCCCTGTGTCTCGAATGTCAGGGCTCGCTGCTAAGGCAGCTCCAGTCAGGGGTGCGCCATCTGCGCCAACCTAAATGTTGCAGCTGCCCACTACTTGCTGGGCAGCTGGGAACAATCACTTGGAGGCCTAAACGCTGCAGCTGGCACTAAGTGCTGTGCAGCTGTGTAAGGCCTGGTACCTCTGTGCCACCTCTTGCCCTCTCAGGGGCTCTCTCCTGAATTGCGCCTCATGGTGGAGCCATCTGTCTCTGGAATATAAACAAGCCCCCGTTGGAGCCTCGTAGGCTCTGAATTATGGGAGGGGGGCAAACTGTGGAGCCACCTGTCTCTGAAAAATACTGGGGACGGGGGAGCCACCTAGGCTCCTTAAACAAACATGCCCCCTTTCATTGGGGTGGCCCTCTCGCAAGCGGGGCCGCCCAGGCGCTGACAATGCGCTTCGATGTGGCCACGAACACTGGGACCCCCGCCGCGGCCCTCTAGGCAATCACCTCAACGTTGGAGCAGCCCGCTGCCATGCCGGGCCACTCTAAATGCCACCACTATTCTGGGCCTCGCACTGCCACTGACCCCCAGAGAGCTCCCACTCACCGGGTTTCTCTGGAGGCACTTCTCCGTTGTTTGCCCGGTCCCTCTCCTTGGACCGGGATTTCACCGTGGAGCCTGGAGGCTCCAGCACTCCTTTCTTCTGCGCGGGTGGGGGACTCGGCCCAGGGAGCTCGCGATGCTCCGGTGGGGCTCCACCCCCGTGTTCTCCCAATGCGGGGCTCTCTCCCCCTGACGAGAGCCCCGCCTGCAATCCGGATCGGCGCGCAGGGCTCCCTCCTCGCACTGGGAGCCCCGGAGAATCTTGGCCGCACTCTGAGTTGTCTTCATCCGTGGCGGGGGCCAGGCACCGGCAATGTGCCTCGGGCCCCCTCCACCGCCGTCACCATACTTGCGGGGTTCTCCCAGCTCATGGGAGCCCCGCAATCCTTTCCGACCAGCCGCACGTCTCTTCCCGTCCTGACATGGCCCCGCCCCGTCACAGGCCAGTTTGCCTGACTTCCGGGCAGCCGCGGCTGGACAGATTAGGGCATAATGAGGGGTAGGCTCCCTCCGAAGAAGCAAATAACTCTAGAATGCGGGGTGGGCACCCGCTAAAGAGATTCAAATACACCGCCGTCATGCAGGGTGGGCACCTGCTTTTAGGAACTCCACATCAGCGGGGTGGGCACCCGCAAAAGCCCACAAGGAGGGGGGAATCCCTACAAGGGGGATTCCCTTGGCGAGGGCTGCAGCACCACGCTGCTCGGCCCCAGGATCTCCCTCGCTAATTTAAAAGAAGAAAGCAAAGCGTTCCCCTGGTGCTGGGCAGCCTGCAACAAGCCTTGGCAAAACCAGCATCAAGTAAAAAGGTCCAATGAAGTCTATCAGGCATCCAAGGGCAGGGCAGGACATCCAGGGGCTGGGCAGGGCCCAGGGAGGCAAGCCTTCCCCTGGTCCCCAGCAGCAGCACGCCCCTGGCAGATTCAAGTCAGGAACAAGAACATTTTTCGTGGGGTTAAAGCCCCTTTTTATACACTAAATCCTTTGTTTCCAAAGGTGTAAGCAAGGGGGAACCAGGTGCAACTGGTTCTGGAGCACTTTGTTTTGCTCATCCCCTCTGCCTATTCACAGAGTGGGTCAGGGACATCAGGCACACCACAGGGGGTGGAGCCAGCATTGTGGAGGGAAGGCCCAGCCCTGTTCAGTTCCAAGGTGCACTCCTCCCTCCCATCAACATGCAGATCTCTCCATTCACCACCGGGCAGACCCATCCTGGCTCCTGGAGCCAAGCACACCAGCCAGCTCCAGCCAATCACAAGCCAGACAGTCAATTCATATTTACTGCACAGGCATGCCAACTTCTAGAAGTGTCACTTTTCCACTAGACACAATAAATCTGCACACATCATCGCGCAACATTTAATCTCACGAGTTCGCACATACCAAACTCGACCCTGCACTCCCCACACATCAGGAACTACCATGGACACACATATCCCCATGCATTCCGATGAGAGGGCAGGCCACTCTCACCACACATACACAGAGAGCGCACGCACTTTATACTGGACCACAGTAAAAAAGTGCGCAGAGGCCTAAAATCACCATCACCAGGTTACAGAAACAGGCTAGGCAAATGCAAAAAGTTTTGGGGTGAACCTGCCAAAAGGGCCAAGTCCAACACCCACTTAAGTAGCCCTTTCAACATGTCTCAGGCCTGTCATTGCAGAGCCTGTGGGTGCTGTTTAACCTGACATTTCAACCTGGAAAACAAACCTTTTGCCAGGCATACACCTTCCTCTTTAATACATGTAAGCCACCCCTAGAGTAGGCCCTAAAGTGCTCAGAGCCATGGTCCAATGTGTTCAAAAAGCACGGCATGTACCTTTAAGTTGTACATGTCCTGGTAGTGAAAAATTATTACATTCTTTTTTACTACTGCAAGGCCTATATCTCCCATAGGATAACATTGAGATTATCCTATTACATTTTATAAGTGTAGTTTCCAAATAGGAAGATATATTGGGTTCAAGTTTGGTGTCTCTGAAATCCTAACCTAAATTCTTAAACGCTTTGGCAGTGAGTTTATTGTTTACATCCTAAGATTTGGAGAGCTGCTCACCTGTCACCTTAAATCGTGGTTGTTTCTGTGCTATTGACAATCCAGCACCTAGAACGATACTGGTGTACATGCTATGATGTTGACCTTAAAAAAGGCATATATACAACACAGCAGGTATATGAGATGTATATTAAAGGGGCCAAATCAGCCAACTATAACAAGGGGATCATGCTGGGGTCACACGTAGCCAAATAACTATTTTGCAGAGCTAAGGAATTGTACTCCCCTTCTTTCTAAATGCAGGCTATCCCCCCTCAGAGAGACTCTGTCATGATTTAGCAGAATTATTTCATAACAGAGTTACTTTAATCAGGGAGGCTATAACCACTGAAATAATCCCCAAAACTTTTATAGGCACCAGGAGTTAAATAATGGTCCTGTTACTAAACGTTTAAACAGCAATCACACTACAGGCTCCCATTTTGATTCTGCTTCAGCTAATTGGCTCTGCTCCATTAGTAGCCTACTAACTAAAGAACCTGTGTCAGTCTTTAATAGTTCTCTACATTCTGGTACTTTTCTGGATTTCAGGAAAACCGTGGTCAGAGTGTTACTGAAAAAAGCAACTCCAAATTCTTCTGATCTTTAAACTGTTAGACCTATTTCATTATTACCATACTAGCCACAAATATTCGAAATAGGTTGATTTTTAATAAGCTTAGAAAATATGAGAGGGATTATGCCATTCTAGATCCATCTCATTCAGGAGTCAGGACTTGAAGCATAAAACTAGAAATAGTTTCAGTCATTGGCGTTCTTCACAGACTGGTGGATGAAGGTGAGGTGGGTGCCCTGTGCCTTTTGAAACTATGTTCACCAGGCTGAGGATGGTCAGTATTTCTGGTTCTGTTCTAAACTGGCTCACCTGTTATTTTACCAGCCGTCAACGTCTCTTCCCTTTAAATCAAAGCTCAGGCTATTTATTTGCAACATTCATTTGAATTCTACCCTATACCCATTAGGATTAAACATCTGTATGCTTCCATTTGCACACCTCTTGAAGCCACTGGAAACATGTATGCTGTATGCTGATGGCACCCACACCAATTATGGACGTTCTCGAAAAAACGCTCACTGCACCTTAGTCCTTCATTGATACTTTGGTGGAAGTTATTAAATTACTTGAAACTGAACCCATTAAAAATGGAGCCTCTAGTCACTGCAGCAGGTAGAAGAAGATACAAATAACTTCAGTGTCCTTAAGTTATAGGGTCTTCTCTGACCCCCCCTCTAATACTGTTCGCAATAGTGCTATCTGGGTCGATGAGGAGCTATCAGCTATGACACAAAGTTTCAAGAGTGCCAGTGCCTGATTTCTCGAAATGAAGACATTGCACCATATTCTGACTTATATTGACACGACTTCACATGTGTCTGTTGGTACTGCTATCACCCAGCCTTGAGTGACCTGCGTAAATGTGACCTACCTATCTGGCTTTAACAATGACTCGTCTTCATCTGAATCAAAATGAAGCTTCCAGACTCATCCCAAATGTGCCAAAGTGGGGACACATTACCCCATTTCGTTTGGTTCTATGAGGAACAGAGCAATCTCCCAGTCTTTGTACCAGGGATGTGCTGAACTAATTGCTGTCAAGTTCAGGTGGCAGAACCATGTTAGGAGTCTTCTTTTTTCCTCCTAGTATCTTGTAGAGGTCTCCAGAATCAAAACCGCTCGATCTGGTAAACATGCCTTGTCTGTTGCGATAATTTAGACATGCAAACTCTTCCTTTAAATTTATTTGACAATCTATCCATAGTTGGTTGAAAATGTGGCTGAATTATTTTTTGTTCAACAGATGACATATCCCACTTTGGTATCTCAAGTTAGCTTTCAGCAACCCTGGTGTAAGTGTGCTATAGAAATAACTGTTCAAACTTTCTTTGTGAGCTCTATTGAATAGAAGTGTTTTCCATATTGGGAGGCAGGGCTTGGTGAGAAAAATAGGAGTCTGTGTGGCCCAGGGAAAGTGCGCTGAGTCACATTAGGTCAATGGGGCCATGCACTTCCATACCACTTTGGATGCTTAAGGGCACTGTGGAGCATGGCTGCAGCCCTGCACATGTGGAAATTCTAGGGCTTGGTTGAAAGAGGTTATCTTGTGTGAGGAATTAACAGAAGGTGCTAGTTCACACAATCAAGGGGTAATTATAATTGTCATAACTTTATTGTTTTATGTTTTGCTGTAGGGGAGGGGAAACGGTATTATCCACCTATGAGGCATCCAAACTCTTACTTACACGATGTACATGCTGTTTGATAGTATTCAATTTCGGAGAGGTCTCTGCGATGGTGCTTGTACTTGTGGGTGAAACCAGAAGATTGGCTTGTGATCAGTGGGTACATGATGACTTCTCGGTTTGATATCCGAGCCCTTCTTGGTAAGCAAACTTTTCACTACTGGTGAATGGTCTTATGGGTAGACTATGGTGTTTTTAGTAAACGGACCATATTGAACAATGTTTAGTTCCACAGCTGATGAAGGGGCACTGTTGTTTTATCAGTACCAGTGATGGTGCAAGGTTTCGCTCGTAAAGAGACTTGCTCTGATTCAATCCTCTTGAAATAAAACGTAATGCACTAATAAACATGTTTTGTATTACTAATAATGCACCACACGACATTTCTAGCATCTAGGGGAAGCTTGTCAATGTGCTTTTAACTAACCGTAACTTGAGTGTCCAAAAATGGCATCGCAATGTGGGATTTTTCTGCGCATGCGTCTGTCACACTCTCGTGACATCACGTATTCTCTGCTTTGGTGGGAAATCTTTGCTTCTGCGCACTAGAACTAAAGATGGCTGCTCTATGTTTTCACATGCTAACGCTTGCATTGCTGCTTTTACTAAATTGTTCGTTCTGCTTAATTCTTAATGCTGTAGTTAAAATAAAGTAATGGGAATAGAGTACAGATAAGTGGTATACAGTGCATTCATTTATTCTGTGTTCTAAAACAGTTTTTTCTTTGACTTTATTATTAGCTTGTTTTTGGACCTGATGTAATCTTGCTGCACTCCATCTTGCAATCCTGCGACTGCGCAGAAAAGCTCAAGAGTCCACAAGTCATGGCATTGAACCTGTGCCAGTGACTGTCTTGCCTGAAGATGCGCCTGGGAAATTCACCCTTCGACCTCTCGAGTGGAAGCTAAATTGAACATTTTCCATAGAATGTATTTGTTATTGAAACATCCATTGTCGGGTGGAATAAAAAAGTGCATGGGAAAATAAAAGGATGGGAGGGAACATTAATTTGAATACATGAATCAAGGGACCTTATAACTGGTATGGTGTGATGATCTCTCCTTGTCTTTTGACCAATCAAATATAGGGAATACACGAACTTGCAACATTGGGGGGTGGTACACTGCCCTGGAAAATGGTATATCTATGGTAGGTTAAGCTAGTTAGATTGTAAAACTTGTCCGAATAGCTGACCTGTCACAGACCCAACTGACTCAATAGGCGATCGAGAGCAGAGGTGGTGGCGGAGCACTCTGTCAGAAGATTTGATAACACAATCGGGTTTCTGGGAAGGAGTTCGATAACTCAATCGGGGTTCTGGGAAGGAGTTCGATAACCCAATCGGGGTCCGACTGTTAGCTGCAGAGAGGGTTGCGATGCTGGCATTGCAGTTTAGCTGTGGGTGCCGGTCCTGACCTGCAGTGGTCCGTCCTGATCCAATTTGGTCCGTACCTGTCCTGATTCTGGTCTGCACCTGTCCTGTCCTGTTGGCACCTGAATTATCGGGGGTCCTGTCCTTTATACCAGCCCGTGGCCAGGGTTGGTTTTCACACCATTCTAGGTCATTATAAATCAATGTGGGTATGTCATTATATTGTTTCCCTTTTCTTACCCTTCCTATCTTTCAATGCTTAAAGAAAGTCTCATAATATTTTCACATCATCTTGCTTTGATCATATTCTTTCTAAATTGAATGCACTTTAATTGAATTGGTATGGACTCTGACATTTAGGAATTTACATAGATAAAGTGTTTAAAACCTTTCCCGAGTCTGTGGTTCTTTTATAAATAAAGGGGTTATTACTGCCTATTATGCTAACACCATTGATCCCTTAGGATTCTAGGTACCGGTGACAAGGATTGGTAAGTCAAATGGTATAGGTCCTAAATGGTTAATTGAAATTCTGGTTAAGTGTAGGTTTATCTGTTCAAAGTTTGTGTATGGGTCCAGGTGAGTATGGTAAAATGAGCAGGTGAGCCCGCGCTCTATCAGTATTCTTTTGGTAGCAGAGTAGTGGTTAGGGTTTAGTTAAGATAGGTAATTAGTCGCATATTGATTATTTTGAATTTTGTATTGATTTTTTGCATTAACCAAAACCCATTTGTATTGTTCTATGTTTGTTTGGAATCCCCGGGGGCAGAATAGTGGGTGGTAAATGGAAGCCACACTGCAAATGAGGTCACTTGCCTAAGGAAATAAGTGAATGTTTAGGTAAAACTGGAAGCACTGTTTAGGGATTTTCTGTATAAATGTGTGAATAAATTATAGCAAAGGAGTTTGCTGGTGAAACTTTAGCCTTATATCACCTAGAAAGGGTAAGTCCAAGGGAGTAATAGGTTCTCTGATGCTTGTGTGAAGAGTAAGCGGAAGAGATTTACTTGCAGTGTATGAAGAGTAAGCGGAAGGGATTTAGTCGCAGTGAGAAAAATCATCTATCCTTTGAATTAGACACTTAGGCACAGTGGCAAATGTTTTTACGTTGTTAATTAATTAATATTGCATTTAAAGAAATAAGTACTCGTATTACCTTGCAAAAGAGGGAGTCAGTTGCGGTGCTGCGCTGACGTCACCTAGAGCCGCGCTGATATTGGTTGAGACAGCGGGTGTGTAGCTGAGGTAATAATTGTAAAGGAAGGGAGAGTGCAGGAGCGTGGGAACTTGTCTCACGAGAAAAGCCGCGCAATTATTGGTCGAAATTTATTTGAATTCTAAACACTCGTTGGTTCTTGAAAATAAGAAGCACACTGGTATTGGTGAAGTATTTAGTAAACAATTAAGTGTAGTTGCATATTAAAATCCTCAGTATATGTGGCATTTAGATCCAACAGTTATAGGCAATAGACCAGATAAGAGGTACTTAGGTTTTGCGCAAGAACAATACATAAGAGGAAGGCCTCATATCATGTATGGAGGAGAGAGAGAAATGTCGCTATTTAAGAAGATTAAGAATTTCTTTAAGAAAGATAAAATGATTAAAACAAGAGAAGGGATTATTATTCCACCTCTGAATACGCCCGCATCATATATGATGGTAGAAAGGGGCTATCACACTTGTTTGTGGTTAGAGAATTGGATGGAGTACACTAAAGATGATGGTGTTTTGGCATTTCCAGAACATGGTACTTTTAATGGTAGAATTTTGTACAATTTAAGAACACGCATGAATGAACTAGATCCCAGACCTAGATTAACTCAGAACGAAGCATTAGAAGAATGGTAAACTGAGGCTTTTGAGCGAGAGAGACCCAGAAGCGACAGAAATTGGAGTACAATTTATCCCAGATTTCCTATAGAGATAAGAGATAAGCAAAGGAAGAAATGGAGACAGTCTATGTTGGTGGAAGGATTATATCCTGTACTGACTCTCGAAGAATCTTCTAGAGAAAAGGAAAAGTGTAATGACTAGTGGTAATTCACATGATGACTATATGGAGAATTTATTAATGAAAAATCCACCACCTTACCATGAGGAAGCAAGTAGAATTAAGCTTAGTGCCCCGTTCTTAACACCACCTTTAGTTCCACAAGTGGTACATGAACCATCCCTAGAAAAAGTCCTACAGGAACGGGAAAGAGAGATAATAAATAAACAGAGAAATTAATTATTTCAGAAAATTTCCCAGTTAAATACAAGTCCTGAAGCCTTGACTATACCGGTAACTATAGGTCCTGTTGTTCCCTTGTAAGGGGATAAACAAATCTGTCCTAAAACTCCTGTTCTGACCACACCTGTAGTACAGCCTAGAAAGGAAACTTTGATTATTGATGACCAAGCAAGTGAGTGCAAATCAGTAGTATCCCTAATGGATTTACCTATAAGAGAACCCGGAACTAGTACAAACAGAGAAAACACTCCCAGAAGCAATAGAGAAGTAAGAATGGAAACATCCTCAGGTACAAGAAGTGCTATTGTAGTATCCCCAGAAGAAACAGAGAGGTGGTCTCGAGAAATAGAAAAGCCAAAATTACAGCCGAAAACATTGGGTATCTTCAAATTAAGAGTTGAATTGGAAGAATTGCTTGTTGGAAATGTGGGGTTAGATAGATTAAATACATTCAGTGAAGATGAATTGTTGTTTATATGTAGAAGTATTACTCGAAATACGAACATTTTCCATGAGAAATTTATGAATTTGTCTTTGGAAATGGGAATTGATATTGGAAAATCTAAAGTGTTGCAGAAACCTTACAGAGCAGAATTTTCTGACAAAGATTTAGAAAACATGAATGTGTCAGGACGTAAAGTGTAAATCAAGGAGCTACTGTCCCTATTGCAAAAGTGGGGTGATTTAGATAAGTGGAAAGCTAGATGAACAAAGAAAAAGGAGGAAGCCCAAACGAAAAATACTGCAAATGAATATTTATTAAAAGAACCAGAAAAGGTAGAAAGGTTGTGTCCAATGAGAGAAGTGCCAGGAGGAGGTTACATGCATGTTCCATGGTCCCGACCAGATATTTTATCATTAACAAAGAATTTCCCAAAACTCAGAGAGAAACCTGTAGAATGGTACAGGCAAGTCGAAAGATTTGTAAAAGTCTCCAAAGTATTGTTGAAAGATTTAGATGGGTTGTTTGATATTGTAGTTCCCGCATATTTATGGACAGAATGTAAAATTACTATTGATTGGCCTAGTGACGAGTACCCAGAGACCCAAAGACAGGAGCACCATCAGATGACGTGACAAAAAGTACCATCAAGTCATAACATTTCTGAAAGGGAAAGTTCCCCAAAAGAAACAGATTGGACAAGAACAGACAGAACTACCCAAAATAAAGATGAATCAGTACATGCATATTATGAACGCCTTTTATAGGTATTCAAGCAGTATAGTGGGTTAGAGAATATTGATACGAAAGACATAACACATTTTATTTATCGATTTGTGTCAGGGTTAAAGCCAGAAATTTAGCAAATGATTAAAGATCATAAAATCTGCTGGCAGGCTAAGTCTGTTGATGAGATAGCCAAATATGCAAAATATTGTGGGGATGAAATAATCAGAATCAAGGAGATGGAAATGGGGGTAAACCAAGAGGAAGAATGAACAAAGAGGAGGCAAAGAAAAGGTTCGTTGTCATGGGTGCGGAAAAATGGGGCATTGGAGAAACAAGTGAAAGGCTGTATTGAGTAATAATGTGCAAAATTACAATTTGAATCCACAGACACAGAATGGGGTGCCAAGGAAACCACAGCAACAGGTAATACAGAACCAGTTACCACTTGCACCTATGCCAGATTCTAGGAGCCAAGCAAAATACACTGTGGATACCACAAATTGGGAGGGAAGTGGAAGGAGAGACGGAGTGACATCACAATTTCTTTTGAGTGATGCATTTTTCGAGGAAGATAGTTACTGACGGTGCCTGAGAGAGGAGGACAAAGAGTGCGTACTTGGCGTATCCTTGCCGGTAGATCAGTCAAGTCCATACATCGAGGGAAAAGTTGAGGGAAATGATGTTACATTTTTGTTGGATACTGGTGCTACCCGTTCTACTGTAAGAACAGCATACATTCCAAACCTACCCCTCTCTGGAGAAGCGATCCAAATAGTGGGCGTGTCTAATAAACAAATTAGTACTCCTGTTACAGAACCTATGGAAATCAGAATAGGTAATTTTAAAGAAATGCACAAATTTGTGGTGTGCGACTCCAGTCCAGTGAACTTATTTGGTTGGGACTTACCGTGTAAAATGAATTGCACAATCTTTTGTACCCCAAGTGGTGTTGAAATTCAAACCCCAGACGAAGATGGAGTTTATAAATTAATGTTAACCAAACAAGAAATTGAAAATAAAAAGATGCTAGTGGAAGACCTCCCAAAAGAATTACAGCATACGGTGAATCCTGAAGTGTGGGATTTCACTGGGAAAGATGTAGGGTTAATGGCAAATGTTGACCCGGTAAAAGTGACAGTAAAAGAAGGTGCAGTTTACCCAAATATTCGACAATACAAAATGAGCCCAGAAATAAAAGCAGGTGTTGCAGCAGATATAAAGCGTTTGGTTGAGCAAGGCATTTTACAAGAAATCATGAGCAGGCCTGTAATTCACCTATAATTGGCATAAAGAAACCAAGCGGAAAATATTGGGTTGTACAAGACCTCCGCAAAGTTAATAACATTGTCGTCCCATGTTGTCCAGTTGTGCCAAATCCTGCAGTGATTCTGTATCAGATACCATGGGGAGCCGGATGGTTCACAGTAGTTGATTTGTGCCATGCATACCTCTCCATACCATTACATCCAGATAGCAGATTTCATTTCTCGTTCAAATTTGATGACCATGTTTACGTTTGGAATCGTGTCCCTCAGGGGTACACAGAAAGTCCATCAATTTTCAATCAGATATTAAAAAATGTCTTGAATCTCAGGTTTTGCCTGGACAGTCTGTCCTAGTGCAGTATATAGACGACCTGTTGGTGGCGTCTAAAACTAGAAATGACTGTGTTGTTGATACCATTGCATTGCTGAATCATTTGACTGAAGGAGGGCATAAAGTGTCACCTCAAAAGTTACAATTCTATACCACATCAGTAAAGTATTTGGGACACCAGATAGAGAGAGGTGTCAGAAGAGTTACCTCTGAAAGAATTAAAATAATTAGAAACATGAATCTACCTCAAACACAGAAAGAAATCAGAATGTTTCTTGGAGTTGTAAGTTACTGCAGGCAGTGGACCGTGGGATTTGCAGTCCTAGCTAAACCCCTGATACAGATGACAACGAAGAGAGCAAAAGACCCAGTAGAGTGGGATGACGAAAGCATGACTGTCTTTTTGAAGCTGCAAGATTGTCTCTGCTCAGCTCCAGCCTTAGGATGCCTGATTATTCAAAAGAGTTTGCATTGTTTTGTGATGCACGCGACAATTGTGCATTGTCTGTTCTGACCCAAACTCATGGTTTAATGAGACGTCCTGTGGCAGATCTTTCATCCACACTAGATCCAGTGGTATCTGCATTGCCAGGATGTCTGAAAGCAGTAGCTGCAACCTGCATGAGCCTTGAGCAAAGTGAATCCATCATTATGGGAAACCCTGTAACCGTGTATGTCCCTCATTCAGTTGTTATTCTGTTAAACAGAACATGTACTCAGTATTTGACTCCTAGTCGGCTGACAAAGTATAAGCGAATCCTTCTAGGTGCAGGGAATGTGACCATTGCCAGATGCACTGTCTTAAATCCAGGCACACTGTTACCTGATTCACACTTTGAAGAGGTGAAAGGGGAAGTCGAGCATGATTGCATTGACCTCACAGAATACAGTACTAAGCCCCATCCAGACATAAAAGAAGAGCCATTATTAAATTCAGAATATGAACTATTTGTGGATGGCTCATGTATGAGACATGAGGAAGGAGGATTAAGTGCTGCTTATGCTGTGTGTTCTTTGTGGGGTACAGTTGAAGCATCCTATTTACCTGGAGTCAAGTCTGCACAAGTAGCCAAATTAGTTGCATTGACAAGAGCCTGCAAACTTGGGAAACATTGGAGCGTAACCATATACACTGACAGTCAGTATGGTTACAGGGTTGTGCATGACTTTGGCCAACTCTAGATGCAAAGGGAGTTTCTGACTTATTCGGGTACTCCTATTAAAAATTGACATTATGTAAAAGATTTGCTGGAAGCAATTCAATTACCAAAAGAAGTGGCTGTGGTCAAGTGTGCTGCTCACCAATCTGGAAATGACAAAGTGACAGCAGGTAACCAATTTGCTGACCAACTAGCCCAGCACTGTGCCAAACATAAGATGGCAATTAATAAGAAAATTGATGCATGTGGAAACAGCTGCCATCTTATGTTGCTTGAAAGAGTGAAAACATGGGAAGAAGTGAGAGATTTGCAAAATGAGGCAGAAATAAAAGAAAAGGAACAGTGGGAGAAAATAGGATGTCGGAGAAGGGCTGAGGATGGTGTTATTGTTTACCTTGATGGGAGACCTGTGTTACCAGATTGTATGCTTGCTCCTATGGCTAGGAAGTATCATGGAAGTTCACACATAGGTAGGGATGCGATGATTCGATTATTTAGACAGAGTTGGTTTACTGCGAGATTCAGGAATGTAGCAGAGAGTCTTTGCCAGAGGTGCATAACCTGCCAACGAATGAATCCTGGTAAGAGAACTGTAGTGTTGCCAGGAAAGATTGGAAAGACAGAAGGTACCTTCATACGACTCCAGATTGATTTCATCCAATTACCCCCTTGCAGAGGACTGAAGTACGCCCTTGTCATTGTCTGCCTGTTTTCAAAATGGGTGGAAGCCTACCCTACCCGCAGGAATGATAGCATCAATGTAGCTAAATTACTATTGAGGGAACTCATACCACGTTTTGGTTTTCCAGTAACATTTGAATCAGGCTGAGGATCTCATTTTAATAATGAAATAATTCATCTGATCTGTGAAGCATTCCAAATTGAGCAAAGGCTGCACTGTGCATACCGCCCAGAGGCTTCTGTAGTGGTGGAACAACTGAATGTCAAGTCACAATTGGGAAAGATGTATGAATCTACCCGATGGCAGTGGCCATGAAATACTCATGGGAAGAGCAATGAGGCAAGCATGGGTACCAGCACACAAGCTGATAAATATATCTGATGATTTAGTACTCGAGTACTGCAAAGAACTGGCTGACCAAGTGCGTTCTATCTCTCAACAGGTTGGGGAAGACGCTGTCGCCAGACAATCAACTCCAGCACATGACCTGAATCCAGGTGACTGGGTAGTGATAAAAGAACATACTGGAGAATCTTGCCAACCACCAAGGTGGGGAGAGCCACATCAAGTGATATTGGTTACCACCACAGCTGTGAAGTGCAGGGGAATTCCAAATTGGATCCATGCCAGTCACAGCAAGAGGGTGACCAGACCTGATGAAGTAGAAGCTGAAGGTTGTGCAGCTGAGGGGTCTCAAAAAGTCGATCCCGAAGTAGTTGATGAAGTGCAACCGAGCACCAGTCAGGATGAATGGATTCTAGTAGTCGACATACCTGCAGAATTTGTGAGAACCAGAAGTCAACCCTATCTAGATAGACAGAGTGATAGTGAGGATGAGTCAGGAATATAAGAATACACTCAGATTACAGAAATCCAAGTCAATAGTAATTCTGAGGAGGATCAGATAAGGAAAGATCAATGTACTCAGACATTTGAAACTCCAGCCGGAACTCCAGAGTCTGAGGAGGGAAAGATAGGTATTAGGGCAAAAGCTCAGGCAGAAGACAATGAAAAAATCTGAAGACCTGAGCAGGACCAGATAGGAGTAGAAAAGTGTGTTCAGGAAGAAGAAGGCGAACAAAGTCAAACTCAAAGTCAAATACAGCAAAATCCTGAATAAGGCCAGATTAGTATCCAGGCAGAAGAAACAAAATTAAGCCCTGGGCCAAATCAGATAGAGAGGAATTCAGAAGTTGACGAAGAACAAGAAGTGCCACAACTGAACAAAAATAAAAGAGCATCTGAAGAAAGTCAAAGCACAGTGCCAGCTAAAAGACTCAGAAAGGGAGATAAGTGGCCAGGTTTTGTCAAAGGACTGAAATTTCGCCTTAAAACAATAAATGAAGAACCAGAGCAAGTAAATGAAAAATCAAGCCAAGCTGGACCATCCACAGAGCAACCAAGAAGGAGAAGTCCACGTTTGAAAAGACTGAATAACAAGTTCAAAGGACTTGAGTGGACCTACGTCATACTTGAAGATTTCAGAAATCTAGAACTGAGTGATGACGAATTTATTATTGATCCGACTGACGAAGAAGTGAGACCAACTTGAGAAAAGACTCACAGGTTAAAATTTGGGGGATAAAATCTCCTTAGTCAGAGATGGCTGATTATAATGTTAACGGAAGACCAAAAAGAAATTGTCTAAAGACATGTTGTAGAATGTGCACATGTAGTATATTAATAGTAGTTATAGTATGGTTTGGATTGACATTAGCTATACCTTACTTAATGATCAAAGAAATGCAGAATAACACTAATATACCTGAGCCAGTAGATTCACCTAAGAAAATAGATACTCATACACATGAAAAAGCAGTTAGTCTTAAGCAATCTGGAATAGGTTTAGAAGCACCAGATGAGGGAGATTTACATTATAGAAGAGCTAGAAATAGAACTCATTTAAATGTATTTGCAAATTTGTTAGTGCATTATGTAGAAGCTATGGAAATCAGTGATCGCTATGTGTGCATGAAGTTGCCCACATCAGTAGCTGAAGAGGTCACATACCATCATTTACCCCTGACCTATGGTATTTCATGTAGCGTATTAGCTAGTCTGTTTTATAGAACTGGAAAACTACAATATTTTTATTCCAATTTTGATGTGATCTTTTCTGCAGTTCCTTTACGTAGAAATTTAAATCGTATTTCTAGTACTAGAGACTCTACACACTTCATGGGTGATTATTTTGTAACAGTAGGATCAATAGATATAGCTAAGGCTCACAAAGATAATCTAACATGCATATTACACGAGAAAGAAAAGATGTTTTTAGATTTAGTCGAGAAAAGGAGACAGGATTTCCATAAGAAAGCATCAGATAATAAACAAAAGATTCCTAAATGGGCTGAAAATAAAGAGTTTAACCCTAATGGCAAGACTCAAGCTGCTATGTTGCTGGATTTCGAAAAGAAGGGGAAACTCTGTCTCCATATAGAGAAAACAGATTATTATAACAATATATTCATTGGTTCCAGTGAATGTGAACATAATCTTAAAGTTATTGGGGGTTGGGATTTCAAGGATGGAACTGAACTAGTATTCCCTGGAATGTATTACCTTTGTGGGAACACGGCCTATTTTAAATTACCTGATCATTGGTACGGGAGTTCCTATTTTGGAATAGTATTCCCAAAAGTGTACCACGTAGAGAAAATCACTGGAAGCAATGAAGAAACTAATGGAGTAACTCGTAGTAAAAGAACATCATTTGCTGAAATTGTAGGTGACATATTTAGTGCAATAATACCTTCAGTGGGAGTGGTTCTGAACACTCAAAGAATTTGCAAATTGTCAACAGTGGTGGATCGCTTATCGACTGACACTGCTAGTGGATTTCTAATGATCAATACCGAACTAGTTGTGGTAAGATCAATGGTTTTACAAAATCGACTTGCACTTGACATGTTATTAGCAAAAGAGGGCGGAGTCTGTAGAATGCTGAAGACGCAACATTGTTGCACTTACATTCCAGACAAAAGGGTTGAAATTGGGAAATATACAAGAAACATTACACATTTGAGAGAAGAATTGAAACCACTTGAGGTTGACAGTGCATGGAAGAGACTAATTAGTGGTCTCTCTTCAATAGATAGTTGGTTCTCTAACGTAGGAAAAAGTTTTGTAGGTAAAATACTGATGCCAATGGTGGGAGTATCCCTACTGATTTTAGGGATAATAATTTGTTGCACATGTCGCAAACATAAAAAGACATATACAGTAAATAAGAAAGGGAAGAAAAGAAACTTCAGTGAAATTGAGCTTGAAGAATTAAATGGGGATTTGTATAAGAAGATGAAAAACTACCACATGAATAATGGGGAAAAACCTAAAAGAGTGTTTGAAGAAAAAGAAATGAGTAAATGTTGAGAAGTTGGCATCTGTTTCTGTAATTTGTGGTGATATAAAATATCATCAAAGAGGGGATTGGTGGAGGAAGGTTTCGCTCGTAAAGATACTTGCTCGGATTCAATCCTCTCGAAATAAAACGTAATGCACTAATAAACATGTTTTGTATTACTAATAATGCACCAGACGACATTTCGAGCATCTAGGGGAAGCTTGTCAATGTGCTTTTAACTAACCGTAACTCGAGTGTCCTAAAATGGCCGTCGCAATGTGGGATTTTTCTGAGCATACGTCTGTCACACTCACGTGGCATGACGTATTCTCTGCTTTGGTGGGAAATCTTTGCTTCTGCGCACTAGAACTAAAGATGGCTGCTCTATGTTTTCACATGCTAACGCTTGCATTGCTGCTTTTACTAAATTGTTCGTTCTGCTTAATTCTTAATGCTGTAGTTAAAATAAAGTAATGGGAATAGAGTAGAGATAGGTGGTATACAGTGCATTCATTTATTCTTTGTTCTAAAACTGTTTTTTCTGTGACTTTATTATTAGCTCGTATTTGGGCCTAATGTAATCTTGCTGCACTCCATCTTGCAATCCTGCAACTACGCAGAAAAGCTCAAGAGTCCACAAGTCATGGCATTAAACCTGTGCCAGTGACTGTCTTGCCTGGAGATGTGCCTGGGAAATTCACCCTTCGACTTCTTGAGAGGAAGCTAAATTGAACATTTTACATACAATGTATTTGTTATTGAAACAACCATTGTCTGGTGGAATAGAAAGTACATGGGAAAATAAAATGATGGGAGGGAACATTAATTTGAATACATGAGCCAAGTGACCTCATAACTGGTATGGTGTAGTGACCTCTCCTCGTCTTTTGACCAATCAAATTGAGGGAATACACAAACTTGCAACATTGGGGGGTGGTACACTGCCCTGGAAAATGGTATATCTAAGGTAGGCTTAGCTAGTTAGATTGTCCGACTTGTCCGAATAGCTGACCTGTCACTGACCCAACGCACTCAATAGGCGATTGAGAGCAGAGGTGCTGGTGGAGCACTCTGTCAGAAGATTTGATAACCCAATCGGGGTTCTGGGAAGGAGTTCGATAACTCAATCGGGGTTCTGGGAAGGAGTTCAATTATCCAATCGGAGTCCGACTGTTAGCTGGAGAGAGGGTTGCGACGCTGGCATTGCAGTTTAGCTGTGGGTGCCGGTCCTGACCTGCGGTGGTCTGTCCTCATCCAATTTGGTCCGTACCTGTCCTGATTCTGGTCTGCACCTGTCCTGTCCTGTTGGCACCTGTATTATCGGGGGTCCTGTCCTTAATACCAGCCCGTGGCCAGGGTTGGTTTTCACACCATTCTAGGTAATTATAAATCAACGTGGGTATGTCACTATATTGTTTCCCTTTTCTTACCCTTCCTATGTTTCAATGCTTAAAGAAAGTCTCATAATATTTTCACATCATCTTGCTTTGATCATATTCTTTCTAAATTGAACGCACTTTAATTGAATTGGTATGGACTCTGACATTTAAGAATTTACATAGATAAAGTGTTTAAAACCTTTCCCGAGTCTGTGGTTCTTTTATAAATGAAGGGGTTATTGCTGCCTATTATGCTAACACCCTTGATCCCTTAGGACTCTTGGTACCGGTGACAAGGATTGGTAAGTCAAATGGTGTAGGTCCTAAATGGTTAATTGAAATTCTGGTTAAGCATAGGTTTATCTGTTCAAAGTATGTATATGGGCCCAGGTGAGTATGGTAAAACGAGCAGGTGAGCCCGTGCTCTATCACCAGTATGCCATAAAATGAGGTAATTCACGTATTGGGTGACAGAGAAGAGAGGTCTATTAGGGAGTTTTCAGTTGTTCTTAATTTAATCTTTTTGCTTACGAAGTAATATGTATGTAAACTGTTCAGAGACATCACGTGTCTGCATGTTCACTAATACGTGTATACAGATCTTGATCTTATGCTCCTAATCTAAAATAGGAGAATAGATGCACCATTTAACATGTTTGACACAACTACTGAACAGAATAAATCGGTCTGTTAATACTGAGGACCAAGTATGGTTTTTACATGGCATTTATTATTGTAATTATAATTTTTTGGATGATCCAAGTTGGATGGGTAAACAAAAAAAGGGGGGGAAGAAGCAACAGAAAGCGGTAGTCGATGCGATGCAGAGGGAGGTGGAAGCGGATGAGGCAAGGGGACAACACCCCTGTCTGTAGTGAGGGTCTGAAAGCTTGAAAATACAACCTAGAGCAGCTTAATGAAAGCTGCTCAGTACCTTGTTAAATTGTTTGTCGGTCCAGCTGTACAACAGGCTGGACTCAACGCACGCAGCCCATGCTGTTTCTGGGCACGATCACAGCTTTGTTATGGGGTTGAGGGGGATCTTGAACCATTTTGTTCCCAAGCCATATTACCAAGGAGGCTAAGGGGCACATGCGTAAATTGCATTCACAAACGGTGCGAATCGCAAAATTCGGCCGTTTGCGAATGCAATTTCCTTTTTTGGGATGCATCATGTTTTTTTTATTTTTTCGCAATTTAAGGAATCGCAATTATGTTGTGATTTCTTAAATTGCGATTGCATTTAAGAAATCGCAATTTGCGATTTCTTAAATGCAATGCATGACAATTTAGAAATTGCGAATTCGGAAATAGGTAGAGGTAAATTACCATGAAGTTCACCTTAATGGTAATTTGCGAAAACTTTGACGAAATGCACAAAAGTGCCTTTTTCAAAGTTTTATTTTACACACACACATGCCCTTGGGCCATGTGTGTGTGAAAAATGTTCTTAAAGTTAAATTTCAGGGGTGCAGGGGGGGTCCTTCACACCCCCCCCTGCACCCTTGAAATAGCATTCTCATTTTGCGATTCCTTAATTGCGAATCGCAAAATGAGAATGGCTTCCCGTTCATTCCTATGGGCCTATAGGCCCATAGGAATGAATGGGAAGGGATTCCTTAATTGCGATTCTCAAATTGAGAATCGCAATTAAGGAATTTTAAGAAATCGCAAAATAAATTGCGATTTCTTGATGCATAGCCGTTTGCGATTTCTTAATTGCGATTCCTTAATTTTCGCAATTAAGAAATCGCAAACGGCAGCAATGATGCATGTGGCCGTAAGTATTTCAAGTCTTTCAGAAGTGCAGATTTGAATGCATGAAATAAATGATGCGTACCTTAAGTAAGCGCGTAGTTGAACTACGCGTGGCCTGTAAACGAGGAACGTGGGAGATAAGAATCTGGACGACCTCACAGGTTAGAGAAAGGCACGTGAATGAGGTCAGAGAGAGACACCAAAGCATTGCCATCTGTGTTGTGGTGACGTAAGCAGTGTAGGGGAGAGGAACCTTAAGGCATGCAGGCATGTTGAGAACTGAGGGGCTGATTTACAAGCCCCTTTCACTGCCATTGCGTCACTTCTTGTGCACAGGCAGCGCATTTTTCTACTCCATATTTACAAGGACAGGAAAAGCCACCCCGCGTGACTTTTCCTATCCTTGTAAATATGGCCCCTTTGTACGTAGCACTTTGCGTGAATAGGGCGTTCCATGGGTGATGCTGTGGGTGTTCCCACACAACACCCATGGAACCAGACACATTTCCAGATTTATGAGAAATCGGAAATCTGGAAATGCGACTGAATGCTACGCCTTCCGGAGACGCATGGAGGAGAAATGTATTTATTTTTTCTAGATGGTTTTTCTCTTTCTATGGGTGCAACATTCTTCAGCACTAATAGAAATAAGAAATCACCTCTGGTGATTGTTTATGTACAGGAAGATGTCCCTTCCTTCACATAAACAATCCTTTAAATAAAGATGTTTTGCAAGTTCCATGTGTGCTAATGCAGCACACATAGAAGTTGTAAAACGCCATTTCTGATTGTTTATGTGCAGGAAGGCTCCTTTCTGCACATAAACATTCATCCCCGTGACTCAGGCATCCTTGCACCATGGTGCAGAGGTGCCTGCGCATGCATATGGCAGCAGTTTGTGCTCCAGCGCAGGGGGAAGCACAGAGATGAGACATATTGTTGTAAATATGTTGCATCCCTGTGCTTCCAAACTAATGCAGCACAGCGCAGCAAAATGACTTCCTGCACCGCCCTGCGTTAGCATATTGTAAATCTGCCTCTGAAAGTGCGCGGCCCAAAATTCGGCGCAGCTTAAAGTACTGCAGGGTGGAGGGGAGTGGCAGGCGGGTCTTACGTGCCTTCTATTTGTCAATAGACAGGTTCATTCAGAATCCTGGTTTATGGCTAAAAGCAAAAAACTGGGAGACTTTTAAGATTGAACCATAACGAAAAAGGTTGTTTTGTTTCCTCCTGCAGGGCTTAAACTGAGCCGCCTTCACACGCACATTTTCAGTTCTCAAGATTCCCATTTAGTCAAGACTCCTCTTCCAGACGGTGCTTAAATCAATGTCAGACAATTGGTAATGTCTATTCATATCTTTCAGCCGGAATTCACGTGCCTTTCATTGAGCTGTGAGGTCGCCCTGATTCTTACATCCAGTGCCTCTCTTTTCTTTACAAGCCACATGTAGTTCAATTACTCGTAACCAACAAAGATCAAAATTAGGGAGTGAAGAGGTGGTGCTGATCAGCACCAAGGTGAATGCACTCTCCTCCAGTAAATGGTTCAGATAATCAGAAAGGTCCAACCTCAAGTAGTTAACTGTGAGTCCAGATATTGTTGGCATACACAGTGTTTGTTAAAATACCCCTCACACACCAAAAGGGCCCTTGGTGTCATGCTTCATCATCGGGGTCTTCCCGTTCCTCTGCGGGACGGGGCGTGCTATGACTAGCGACTACGCTGGAGCACCTTAAATAATTGTGAGTGCTATGTGAGTTGGAGTGAGTGTAGGTAGGGTCAGGGGTGTTTAGAAAAGTGAATCTAAAATGATACCTGGCTTTGTGAAAGCAAAAAACTATTTATTAGTCACAAGCTCGTATTGTTAAAAAAGGTGTAGCGGAGACTGATAGGCTTGACAATGAGCTTAATCTCCTAGTGGCGTCAACATGTTTCGAGGCAGAACGCCTCTTCGTCAGGACAGGGTCTGATCCCTCTGTCACTCACTAATGTTGATTCACAGTATGTGCAATGTGTATATACAGGTGAAGATAATCTATACCTATGTGGTATGTTTTAATTCCTATAGTGTACAGTCCTATCAGTATTGCTGAATAGTGGGCCTGCAAGAAACAAGGAAGAGCACGTGAATGTTTTTAGCGCGTATCCCAAAGCGCAATAGGTCTCCTAAATTGGGAGAATTTTTTTTTTACAGTGACATAGAAACATGTCCTTGGTGGACCATGACAATACTAGGTCCAGGGTTTTTTGTTAAGGGATGAAGAGACACACTTATATGTTGTTAATAAACACAAAACACAACATAGACATATATGTAAAAAGATGGGGACACAGATTCCAGGTTGACAAATAGAGGTAAACATTGCTAGATACATACTGTCACAAGCAGGGGTTAATGCCCCATGAGCCGATAGGGATGAGGGGTAAATGGAACTTCCATCTGTGGAGATTAAACATATAGCAAGGATTTGTGCCTGGAGTAGTGGGGATTAAGGCACACAGGACAATAATGACTATCAGCGCCATCTTGGAATGGTGACTGGTGATAACTAAGGCTAGGTTGACTTTAGGCACTTAAAGTCAACCTAGCCTTAGTTATCGCCAGTCACCATGGTTACTTCCCCTGCTGACCAAACCCAGGTGCACGTAATTAATCAATTAAGACCAGTTTTAAGCAGTATATAAAGGGCATCCCCCTTCGTACCGGCCACAACATGGAAGCCGAGGACGAGGGAGGATGCGAGAACTATTTGTGGCCTAGTAAGTACGGCATAGCTGAGATAGGGAGTGCTGAAGACTCATTATTGTCCTGTGTGCCTTAATCTCCACTATTCCAGGCACAAATCCTTGCTATATTTTTAATCTCCACAGATGGAAGTTTCATTTACCCCTCATACCTATCGGCTCATGGGGCATTAACCCCTGCTTGTGACAGTATGTATCTAGCAATGTTTACCTCTATTTGTCAACCTGGAATCTGTGTCCCCATCTTTTTACATATATGTCTATGTTTTGTGTTTATTAACAACATATAAGTGTGTATCTTCATCCCTCAACAAAACACCCTGGGCCTAGTATTGTCATGGTCCACCAAGGACATGTTTCTATGTCACTGTAAAAAAAAAATCTCCCAATTTAGGAGACCCATTGCGCTTTGGGATACGCGCTAAAAACATTCACTTGCTCTTCCTTGTTTCTTGCAGGCCCACTATTCAGCAATACTGATAGGACTGTACACTATAGGAATTAATACATACCACATAGGTATAGATTATCTTCACCTGTATATTCATATTGCACATACTGTGAATCAACATTAGTGAGTGACAGAGGGATCAGACCCCGTCCTGACGAAGAGGCGTTCTGCCTCGAAACATGTTGACGCCACTAGGAGATTAAGCTCATTGTCAAGCCTATCAGTCTCCGCTACACCTTTTTTAACAATACCAGCTTGTGACTAATAAATAGTTTTTTGCTTTCACAAAGCCAGGTATCATTTTAGATTCACTTTTCTAAACACTCCTGACCCTACCTACACTCACTCCAACTCACATAGCACTCACAATTATTTAAGGTGCTCCAGCGTAGTCGCTAGTCGTAGCACGCCCGTCCCGCAGCGGAACGGGAAGACCCCGATGATGAAGCATGACACCAAGGGCCTTTTGGTGAGTGAGGGGTATTTTAACAAACACTGTGTATGCCAACAATATCTGGACTCACAGTTAACTACTTGAGGCTGGACCTTTCTGTTCAATTACTCGTGTCATATTATTTAACACGCTTTAAATCAAAGCAAGCAACATTTCTTCCATGCATTTAAATCTAGGCTGCTCAACGATGCGATAACTGGTCTTGGTAATTGGTCTTTGTTCCATCACAGGGTATTGTAAATGATCAATCTCTGGCAACAAAAAGCTACGTTGGGATGGGCATTTCAACCAAATGTATCCACCAAAGTCACATACCTCTTTGTCTTCGCCTTAGAAGTTTAAGAGATATTGCACACAGCGATAACGTATGGGGCTGTGATGAACATTGCATTCAGCATTCATCTCCTCAAGGATCCATCGCTATGCCCCCTCTCATGAACTGCGCTCCTCCCATCTGAATCTACTTACCACTCCCGCTTTCAGACATAAAAAAACACGGTGGTCTCAGATTTTCAGTCCTGGCCCCTCAATTTTGGACCTCTCTCCCTGCTGGACTGAGGTCAGTAACATCCTGCGCCCAGTTCAGAACACTTCTCAAGACCTTGTTGTTCTCTCAGGCATACAGTGACACAGTAACGGAACCTTTGTTCTGTTATTGTGTCGCTGTCGCCCCTCCCGCTCTCAGCGCCATGAAACCGCTTGGTATAAGTGAGCTCAACAAATATTTTGAACATAACATAACAATAAACCAGCAAGGCATTTTTTAAACAACTGAGATCTATTGAGCGCCAAAACATAATCATCCATCCCAACCTAGAAGAAAATATATTTCCCTATTATTTCCCTTAAAGGGTTCTACCTTGTCATTGTCCATGACACTGACCTGGGGATGTCCCTGGCCTAATTGCATAGTTGATGCTATTCCTTCTCTATTGGCCCCCTGCACACCTGTGCTGAAGGGAATTAATATGCACGCTTGTATGCTTGTTTCAGTGTGTCGGAGAACCTGTTTTTTTAACTTGCATCTATTGTACTGTATAGTACTTTACTCACTACACTATTCACTGTTGCACAACCCTGGTTTATTTATTTTGCTGGATAATAAAATGAGAATATACTCTAGATTGAAGTATCTGTTGTACAAAGTAATCACTGCATTTCATGAAACAATTCCATGCTTGCTGAGCTACCCTATAATTATACGTAAAGTCCCCCCCCCTCGAAGAAACCACTATTCTCTTTAATGCACACTTCCAGAGCTTCACTCACATGCTCTGATTTTACACTGGTTTTTACTGAGATTTCTTATCAACTATAATTGGGGTATGTCAGTTCACAAAAACTTTCACAGGAATAGGGAAAATCAGTTTTTAGATGAACGGGGCTTTCACAAAGTCCTCTCTCAAGTGCTGCTTGCTGCACCTTCCAGAGGTCACTTAATGTTAGTTGTCTAGACAGAGAAGATCTTTCCTAACATCCATCCTTAGCACCAGTCTACTGCAGCCAAAGAATTCAGCAGTGTGTGGGTCATAACCCCGACACTGTTCCCAGTCCAACTGGCATGCAAACCATTACCTACGTACATACAATGAAGTTGCCGATACGCGATGTTATATTGTGGTCAATGTTGGCCACAGTTTTATTTGCATGACATGTATTGTCATATGGCGATAGGGACATTGTCGACATCAATAAGTTAGCATACACTCTGATGCCATGATGCAGCTTTTTCGCACATTACTAAATGACTTTATTTTGCAAGCCTCTGTTTATGCCTTTCACATAAGCACCATCTGCTTTGTGCGTTCTCTGTCTGTTCCTGGAGTTTAGTCTGAACACGGAAAACAATGACGATAAACAATGCCCCATGTTTTTCTGTTCTGGTCAGTCCCTAGCACCTAGACAAAACATGCTAACACAGTTGCGGCTGTTGAAGACTCGTGCTTTGAAATCATGGGAATGCGTGTTTGGTTAACACACACTTGGAGAGAGACCTTTCCAGGGAGAACCATGCACTTCCTAGGATGCAGATATACCATCTTGACACTAATGTATGGGGTCTGCTGACAAAGCCCAGAGATCTTCTATTAAATAATAATACTTCTTCTTACCAAGGGGAGGGTGATTAGGCCTTGTAGCCCTTTATCCACAGTTGTTATAAGATTACATCTCCTTTTTTGATATATAAACTTGCTACAATGTTAACTGTGTTGAGTATATGAATTTTGCTGTTGGTAGTGGCCTGTATACTGCATTATAGAGCACAATTGTTAAAATAACATTTTAAATTATACTTGTGTCTCAAACAATTCTTATTGTGGACAAGTATGAGTGAGTGGGCGAAAGGGTATGTCTTGTTACCGCAATTTCTAAGAGAGTCCGGAGTGTTGTGTTCTGGGGTGTCAAATCAAATGCATTTTCGTGATTTTTTAGGAGAGGGAGTGAAACACTATAGCTAGTCGGTCCTGGGATTGTGGTTACTGAGATGGTAGGAAGGCTTAGCCCCTATACACCAAGGTCCCGTATTCCTGCATATAGTTCTGTGTATGTGCAGAATCCCTGCAACAGTAGAAAATAGCTCTTACAGTACAGTGCTCTGGTCATAACGTTATGACCCTGGCCATAAATCATTGCCACAAGTTGTCATAAATTACTGCCATAAATCATTTTGCTCATCTTACAAGTTGATAAATCATCCTAATGCAGATTGGTACTTCACTCCTTTTGTAGTCATTAATCATTTATTCCTGTTTTTGGGGTCATAAATTGTTCTGTTGGTTTTCACACCAATTGCATCTGGGGGGTATCTTCTCCCAGGAGTTAGGCCCCAACTCGCTACCTTTTTTGTCCCTTTTGTGCCCTGTTATCCAGCAGGTCTGGACTGCTAGTGCCGTCTCAGTTTGATACCCACTTTTCCAGCCTACTCACTCTGCCATAAGGCATCCCCAAGTGAGTGGCCTTCCTCCTACACACCGCCCTGAGTCAGTCTAACTTTCCGTGCCCATTATTCTTCCCCATTCCTATGCTGTACTATGTAATTGTCTTCACTTCCCTTCATCGCATTTTATGATTAGTTCATAAATTAGATTCGCCCTTGAGTTACCTTGGCATCAGAATGCCCATGCTCAGGAATTTAGTGATGAGGCTGGTAAAGTGTGGCCATATTTGATCATAAGGCAGGTTTGGTATTGTACTTGTGGTAATCTGAAACCGCACTACTCATAGTGGCATCGATCCTCAGGTTCAGGGATATCCCATAGACTGAAATAATACACAGCACACTTACTGACAATCTTAAGGCATCTTCTAAAGGCATTTTTTCAGAATATGTGAGAATTAAATGACAGTAAGCATGTTCTAACTTGGCATGCAGGGCATCATTTATTTTAGGAGTTCACTACACCGTGAACCACAAATCAGTCATATTACTGACAAGTGTGGAATGAAGATACCAGACATTCAGCCACAAATACAGGTGCCTTGACAGCATCACTACTATATTTTATCAAACCCACAGACATCTGTTTCAGCAGTTCAAAGCTGCACAATGTACACCTGCAATGTTTAACTCGATTCCAGCACGCACCAGCATGTGTTGCTGTCCAGTGCTTCATTTTTAGTAAATTGAGTGCCGGTAGCCAACCCGTGCTCAGTGCTTTTAAATGTTCGTGAGCTAAATACACAAGGTTGCACATTCTTGAATCGACATCATGGCTGTTCCATCCACTACCTTTCCCTTTATCTCCCTCATGCAGGTACCTGCTTTCTACCTTTGCAGGACCAGCTCTAGTACAGTGCGACCAGTGCTACCGCACCAGGGGCTGACTTTGGGAGGGGTGCCGTGTTTGCAAGTATATTAGGTTTGAAAGCACCTGCCGCTGCGTTCCTGGCCTCCAGCAATTTTCAGGCAACAATAGAAATGTCATGATAACGCCGGTGATTAATGTTCTCGCTGGAGAGAGATGGAAGTTTTGTCTAATGGAAGTTTTGATGCATCGTAAGGTAGTGCAAAGGGTAAATATGCCTGCTTTCAAGAATGTTTGCCATGCTGATCACCAAGTGCATATAATATAAATAGGTCAGTGGGTTACTGCTTTTGTCAGAGAGATCCTTTTGTTACTTGCTGTGTACTAATTAAAATCCTAATATAGAACAGTGAGTCGTTAACTGCCATCAAAGAACTGCATGCAAGCTATAGATTACAGCATTATGAATTTTCCCCCAGTTTTTCATTATCCTAATGTTGCAAAAATTAAGTCTTGTTATTAAATAACCTCCAACCACAGTGTTACGTTTTAAATTCTCTAGACCAAGTACTCTTAAACTATACTGCTTATCAGAATTGATGACACATGACCGCAAAACCTGGTAGTTCTCAATTCTATTTAACATTTCCTTTTCACTAATTTACACACATGATTGATTGTCTCTTTGAGAAGCAAAGTGCTCTGACACCCCACTCTGGAACTCGTGGCACTATAAAACTAATTAAATACATCTGAGCGAGAGTAGTTATGGAGACTTGAAGGACACTGTTAAAGGGTGGTTGTTAGACCTGGTATCCTTGATGTGGGTTCTCCCTATATTTTTGCCTTTGCCTACTGTGCTTTTACAGTGTGTTGGACTTCGTTTTTGCTGGTCTAGATTCTTTGGGCACTTTGCCACTGCTGTCCAGTGCCAAGGTGCCAGGGCTTCCTCTGTAAATTGTTGTCATGGATTAGTGTTTCCATAATTAGTTTATTTGGTTTACTATTAAGCCCCTCATTACAGTGCACTGTGTGTGCCAAGGGCCTGTAAACCAAATGATGCTAGTGGGCTTGCAGCACTGATTGTGCCACCCACACAAACAGCCTTGCAAAAGAGTCTCAGGCCTGCCATTGCAGTATCTGTGTGCAGTCTAGTACTGCCATCTCCCACTTGCCAGGCCCTAACCTTTCCTTTTCGTACATGTGAGTCACCCCTAAGGTAGGCCCAAAGTACCCCAGTGGGCAGGGTGCAGTGTATGTGAAAGGTAGGACATGCAATGAGGTGTGTGGCATGTCCCGATAACGAAATACTGCCAATTTTGTTTTTCACAATTGAAAGGCTATCTGTCCCATAGGATAGAATGGGGAGTTTATGTATAACATCTTATAAGTATGACTGCCCAGGGGGAACAGATAGAAAAGTGGAGTTTGATATGAATGAACTCAGAATGTAAGAATGCATCTTTTAGTAAGGATAATTTTTATGTGCCTTGTTTAAAAATACCACTTTTAGAAAGTGGTTATTTTCCTGCTTACCCATTAAGTGTGTCTCTGCTAGATCTGTGCATTGCCTATCTGACTTTGGTACGACAGGGGCTCGGGATGTGCATTCTGTTCATACAGCCACTTGGGGGGGTGAGTCCTGCCTTTCCTGGCTGAGTCCGGCTGGGCTGAAAAGACTTGGGCTGCGTTTAGAGTAGGGGGAGGAGATTTCCTTTCACCTGATTGGGCCTGGTCTGCTTTACACAATGCTGTCTCAACCTCCTGCCGGGCAGCTGCACCAGAGAGGACAGAAGTGGTTTTGGCTGAGCTCTGAGCCTCTATGACACGAGAGAACAAAGAGGAATAGACTATAAATAGTGGGGCCGGACCCCAGACTTTTAAATTACTTCTGGAATTCATGAGGAACCTTTGCCAAGGAGAAGAGCTGGAGAAACTGAAGGAGAAGTACTGCCCTTTTGATGTGTGCTGTTTGGGGTGGCCTGCAGTAGCTGTTTCTACCAAGGAGATTATAAAGCCTTATCCGTGTGCTGTGTCTCCTGCTTGAGGAAGATCTCCACGGGCTTGAAGTAGAGCTTGCCTCCTGTTTTGAAGTCTCAGGGCTACAAAGACTTCACCACCAGCTCCTCTGAACTACCTTGCTGGGAGTAGTTCTGACTTGCCAAAAGGTCCCAGTGACTGTGTTGGGCCTCTGGAGGTTGTTCCTGCTGTTGGGAGCTAGAAAAGTAATGCAACTACGAGAAGCGCGACGCATCCCCACCTGTTTCCAATGCTTCGCTGAAGAAACCGACGCTGCGCCAGCCTGCAGCTGGAGAAATCACTGCATGCCGAATACCATGCACTGTTCTCCGCAATCTGAGTACACAGCACCGATTATGATGCAGGGCCTACTGTACGGCTGCAAGAACCAACGCATCGTGGGACTGTGGCTGGATAAACCAACGCAGCACCGTTGCTGTCACCACATCAAGAACCGATGCATCCCTGACCCCCATGCATCGCACCGGGGCATCAAGTCTACATGAACGCCGGGGCCACAGTAAGAAACCAACGCATCACCTCCCCTTCAGTAAGTAACCAACGCATCACCTCCCCTGCGTGGCATTAAGGAACTGACGCATCACCTCCCCTGAAGTACGGACCCGATGCATCACCTTCTCTGGGCATATGGAACCAACACATCACCTTCCCTGCGGCTGTTTTTGTAGTGACTGTGACTCATCCAAGGTACTTTGTGTCGCAACTATAGTTTGCTATGGATAGAACTGTTTCTTCCTTTTAACAGTCATATTTTGATTAATGTATTATGGATTTTTGTCATTTTGGGCTTCTTGGGTTTAGATTAAGATTTCATATTTTTCTAAATGGGTGTGGTGTTCAATCGTAGTGTTTTCGCTGTATTACTGTGTGTGTGCGCACAAATGCTTTACACACTGCCTCTTAGATAAGCCTGTCTGCTCGTGCCTAGCTACCAAGGTGGTGAACAAGGGTTATTTTAGAAGTGTATCCTCCTTACCACGACTAGAAAGAAGGGTCCCTACTTGGACAAAGGTGCAAACCATTGCCAACTACAGACCCCCATTTCTAACAGTGATAGTGAGGGATTCCGTAGCAGCGATGGTCACTGAGGGGCACCAACAAACATTGATACACTGGGCCTTCCTACGCTAAAGTCGGCTCTGTATCTTTGTGATGGGTTTTCCATCTTTCTCTTTGTTAGAAATGGGGTTTCTGGTTGGATAGGATATGCACCTGAGACAAGCAGAACCCACCACTCTAGTCAGGGTAAGGGAGTTACACATACAGGATAACCCCTGCTCAACCCCTGGGTAGCTTGACAGAGCAGTCAGGCTTATTCCAGAGGCAATGTGTAAAGTGTTTGCTCAACACACACACACCCAAGTGACACACTAGGTACACCACAGAAAGAGACTCCACACAAGGTTAGATAAATATATCCTTTGTGTTATACACCAAATACATTAGACCACAATCACATAAAACACTTTGCCACAAGGCATTTTGTCATAACCAGTCATAGATCAGAAATCACTTTGCCCTAAGGCAATGGTCATAAACATAACAGCTAGCGCACCTCTAAATTGCACATGTCATAAAGAAAACATTATACAAACAACACTCTACACCTTCCCTATACATAGTAGGCAGGTTCTGAAATAGATGCTTGTCATGCTATTATTGCCAGGTGTAAATGGCATTAAAAATAACATTAAGGCACGAAATGCTGTAGTTATAAGTTCATATAAATCACCACATTTCATTATGAAATTCTAGGCATAGTGCCTTTGTGGGCCTATTACAGATAATATGGTACTTTAGGGATTCCAATTATAATGCAGGATAATCTCTGTGTTCCTTTAAGTGGAATTACAGTAGTTTTCGGAAGCAGTCCTGTGCGTTCCACTTATGACCCCTCAGGAATGCCCAGGCAGCAAGAAATGCGGCCACTCTGCGCCCACCCCAGGTAGGCCACCAGAGATAGGGGGGGAGCGCACGCAATGCAGGGAGGCCAGGATACCTCACTTGGTCCCTCGCATATGCAATGCTTGTTGAAGTGCAGCTGCCCTCGAACCTGCGGTGCAGCTGCTGCCTGCCCAGGCAACGCGGCAGAGTGCTGGCAGGAGAGAAGTCTCCTACCGTCGCTCCTATCATGGAGGGATAGGCACAATCACCCGCTTCACCCAGCCTCCAGGGGGGTGTGCCGCAAAAACGATTGACTGTGATCCCAGGCTGACAGGCAAACTCCTCCGGGATCCAACTCCCTCTCTGGACTCCCTGTCAGGTGGGCGGGGCCATATCCTCCGGCCCAGTGCAGCTTCCTTAACCTCATAAGTGCCAGCTGACAAGACGTGTCCCATGCTGGTCTTTCATGGTGCACGTCTCCTTAGTTTTCCTCACAAGGCTGAGTTGCGCTGGGACCCGCTGCTGCTGCTACGAGCATGAGGACGAAAAGCTAGGTCACGTGCTGAGTGCAGGATGGTTCTCACAGTGCCTGTGCTGCTGAGTGGACAAATATTAAGTGCACCATACGCTGAGCTGCAGCCAACCACCGGTGCCGGTTTTCCGATTTCGGACGCCGAGCATGCGTTTGACGACTCCTTGCTTGCTATGCATACGTAAAGTGCTCCTTTTACAGTATGCACCAGTAAAGCACGCCTTACACGCTTTAAACCAAAAAGGAGGAAAACACAGTCTCCCCACGTGCTTCCTTTAGCAGAAACACAGGTGAAGAACACATCACACACCATGCACTGTTTGGCCAATTGGGAAAGGAACGGTCCAGTCCTTTCTCCTGATCCAGTCAGGTTCTTTTTTAATATAACCAAGATCTTCCTTGAAGTCTTTTATCTCCCTGAGACTTCCAACAGGAGACTAGCGCACATAAGTCCTTAGAGATTTCCTTCCCAAGCAGGATACTCAAGCAGGGCAAAAAGAGTCCGTTTTTCCTCCACCACAGACAGAAGCAGCAACTGCAGGCCAATGCACACCTCACTCTGAAAAGGCAGCTCTCCTCACACAGGGCCATATGTATCATACTTCCATTTAGCGAATTCCAAACAGCGAATTTTAAGGAATCGCTATTTGGAATTCGCAAAACGGTATGTATGTACAAAATCGCTATTTAATAGCGATTCCTTACCATTCCTAATTTGCGATTAGCAAATTGCTAATCGCAAATTACCCATTCATAGGAATGAAGGGGCAATTTGCGATTAGCAATTAGCTAATCGCAAATTAGGAATTTTTTCAAGGGTGCAGGGGTGTCTCAAGAACACCCTGCTGCACCCCTGAAAAAGGCATTTGGGGGCATATGGCGCACATACATGCCCGGCATGTATGGCCGTCATATGGCACCTTTTGTTTTTTGGAAAAAAGATTTTTGAAAAGAATTCGCAAATTACCACCAACTAGAAGTTGGTGGTAATTTGCGATTCCTTAATGACATTTTTTGAATATTTTTTGTTTGATACATTGCATTTAAGGAATCGCAAAATTTGCGATTCCTTAAGTGCAATCGCAAAATAAGGAATTGCAAAATTTGCTATTCCTTATTTTGCATCAAACATGTTTGATACATACCATTTGTCTAATTAGCATTCGCAAAGGCCGAAATTCACAGAATTTCGGCCTTTGCAAAAGCTAATTAGCTTGATACACAGTCCTTCCGCTCTTCTTTTTGGCAGGGACCTCTTGTTCCTGGAAGTAATCTAAAGTCCTGGGGTTTTAGGTGCAATACTTTTACCCCAAATTGTAATTGTTCTCTTTGTGGCATGGGTCTCTGAACTTAGTCCAGACCAGCGCTCTCCTCCCTGGTGCAGCATGACCACACGGGCTGGAGAAAGTATTGGTAAAAAGGTGACACAGCTTATTCAGGTGCAAGCAAAACTCCTCCGACCACTCTAAATGCAGATTAGGTCTACTTAGCCCAAAGATGAGTCACCCAGGCAAGGCAGGGCACACCTCAACCCATCTAGTGACTGTCTAGGGTGAGTGCACATCCCCAGCTCCTGTCACTCAAACACCAGATGCTGAACACACAAATAGCCAAAGGCACACAGGATGGTAAAGTAAGAAAATATTCACTTTCTAAAAATTACATTTTCAAACACAGAATTAAAAAAAACACCTTTACCAAGAGTTCAGAGAGCCTAAATTCAATTTTTCTATCTTGTTACAGTGCAGCCCCAATTGTAAGCCTATGGGACAGACAGACTTGCAATAGTGAAAAACGAAATAAACAGTATTTTACTATCAGTGCATGTCACACACCCCAGTACATGTCCTACCTTTCACATACACTGCACCCTGCCCATGGGGGTACATTGGGCCTACCTTAGGGGTGCCTGACATGTAAGGAAATGGACTGTTTAGACCTGGCAAGTGGATGCACTTGCCAGGGCAACATAACAGTTACAAACTGCGGGCACAGACAATACAGTGGTAGGTCTGAGACACATTTACAGAGTTACTCATGTGGGTGGTACAACCAGTGCTGCAAGTCCACTAGTAGCATTTGATTTACAGGCCCTGGCACACACTGTGCACTTTACCAGTAAATCAACTATGCCAATCATGGATAACCAATCATATAAAAATGTATGCAGAGAGCATGTGCACTTTAGCACTGATCAGCAGTGGTAAAGTGCCCGTAATCTTATAGCCAACAAAAACAGGATCAGAAAAATGGGAGGCAAAAGGCAAAACATTTGTCAATAAACCTGTCAAAAGGGCCAGGTCTAACACTCTTCCTATTTCTTTACCCTCTGTCTGCTTTTGCCTCACTTGCTCTCAGTCGACGTCTAATGGGGAAAACTTAGTGTCGGTCCACAAAAATTAATGCTGTGAGCCCCACAGGCTCAAAGGAAGCACTGCTGCTGTCCGAATGTACAGCTTGCTGAAATACTCTTGTGAGCAGTAATCTACCCTGCCTTCACATGGCATCTCTCCTTGCTTTTTTTAATCAACTATTGAAGGAAACAATTTGAGAAGGAAGAGTGAAAAGCAGAGTTTTACTTGGAAACACCATATCTACTTACATCCCTAACCTACCCTATGTACATGCACAACATACAGCAAGGTGCTACTGCTTTATACTGGAATTGTACAAATGTGTGGCCTACGTCAATTTTGTTTTACAATGTGCCCCATACAATTTACCACATACTTACACAAGGGTTACGTGCAAGCAATGTATAGATATACTCATGGAACAAAAAGACAAGCCTGACTCTGGGGTACATTACCAACACCTCCAAAAACTCAAATACATTTGCAATTTTATTAACATCATCCAGCTTGGTTAAATGGGTAGTGAAATGTTCCTGCTATGCAATACAATTGAAGTTGTGTCCTGTTGATGAATTAGTTTGCAATACTACCCTCCGACTGATGTAGGTCATGCTTTCCAGCATGTATATTGTGATCTAATGTAACATAGCTAAGAATATGGGTGTGATGTCTCGTTTACTAGGCTGCTGCACTTAAGGTCTGATGTTAGCCAAGACCTTTTGATTTTAGTAAAAAGATATGTAAACCATGCACACCTTTGGGTGTGGCTTTCATCCAGCCCTCTTCATCCATTGGCCTGTTGTGCCATCTATATTTATCTTCCCCACCCCCTAATACAGCATACTGCACAGTGCAATGGGTCAGCCCACTTTAGCCTTTGGCAATCTTCACTGTGAGTAACAGCATTCTCCCCTTTAACAATGAGCACAACCACACACAAAGAAGTACACTTCAATTCCAGGGAGTACTGTGGCAATGTGTGCCTTTTGAGACCCAGAACTATTTTTGCTTTTCTCCAATTTGCTTTTTAAAAATCTTTTGGAGAGCCTAGTAGCTCCTACAACAATGCTTTAGAAAAACAATGGCAAAGCAAAACAAAGATTTACAAAGCCAAAGGGCAGGGCAGCCATAACCTGACAGATTGGTTTTGCTGAGCCCAGTCCATTGGATGACATGCACATTTAGGCATTTGTTTTCATTCATTTCTGGTTTTTTACTATCCTGAAACACCAAAGAGCTTGTTGCAAGTTGAGGATAAGTGATTACTGTTGGGCAATAGTGGCAAAGGATCACAGCTGCAGGGGTTGAAAAGGTTGTGCAGAATTATGGAATTGTAGAATTTGATGAAGAGACAGAACATATGAAAAAGTTTAATTTGAATGGCGTTCAGAATATATATTTGATGCTTGATGTCAGAGCCATGAATGTTATGTTTGGAGGTGCCATTGCACTGAGAGCAGTACTCAATTTGAGATGGTGGTTGCCAGTGGGGGCCGTCAGCACTCATTTTTGGGGTCCAGCACTTATTTTTTCTCATTGAACATTTCCAGAGAGCAAGAGATGGACAAACACATAAACGCGAAAGCAGAAAGGCGGAAAAGCCATCACCAAAGGAGAAAGCAGGAAACTGCAGGAGTGAGATAAAGGGTCAGGTAGTGGATTAAAGAAGCCTAAGGTGGTTTCAGCACTAGCAGCCTTGGTATTCGGTGTGCTGACATTTAATAGCACCTGACGGGCATCTGAATGACGCTGTTGGGCAGAGGCACTTATTTTACAAATTAACCACTGACTGAGAGATGTAACTGCAGCAGAAACCTGACAGCCTGCCCCACTGATGAGACATTACCTCGTTGGAGGGTAGTAAATCATCACACAGTCAAACACCCCAGGGACCCAAGAGAACATGCAATCACGGGCTATTGGAAGTCCTGTAGAAAGATCAAGAAAGTACACCTGTTTTTTGTCACCACAGTGCTTACCTTTCTGCTTATGCCGTTATTTTACTCTCAGAATTGCTGTTTTGGGTGGTGGTAGTTTAATCTAGCATCCAGGGCACTGACATTTTTTGGCCAGAATAAATTATTTAATTATGACATTTTGAAGATTCCTGAACTTGATGTAGCAGTCAAGAGCCAACACATTACGTTTTAAAATATGAGCAGAGCAAGGTGGAAGGTTTTCACAAAAACACATCAAGTCAATGTATGATATGACTCTCATTGGTTCTTGCACCTACTCACACCACAAGTACTTGGAATGGAAAAGAGAGCTGCAAAGATGTGTTCTCTTCTCTGTGATTTCCAAGGAAAGGTATCAGTGGTGTTTCATGCTCTGGTGGTCACAAAGAAATGAAAATGCATTGACTGCCATCTTTAGAAGTTAACCATTTACTAAGTGGAAGCTCTTTTTGATAGACAATTTCTACTGTCTGAGTGGCAGCATCAAGGAGCACAGACAGCAGTCTCATGGCTTGTACCTTACTGTCCCCTGTGTCTCTATCATGATATGGAACCTTTTATTTTCCATTATGACATGTGCTTAATGTGTAACAGTGTGAGTGCTGTTGCCCCATGCTCTACTCAGAAACCCATGGCTGGTGTTATTAAATGTCTGCACACCGAATCCCAAGGCTCCGTGGTTTTGAATCCACCTCATGCCCACTTATCTCACTTTTGCTGGTCCCTCCTTTCTCTCTTTGTGACGGTTTTGCCATCTTTCCACGTTGCATATTTTTCCCTCTCTTGCTCTCAGTAAAAGTATGATGTGGGAAAATTAGGGCCAGTCCCTATTAATGAGTGCCGGTGGGCTCTAGCAATGACCACCAGCTCAGATTACGGCCTGGCATGACCCTTTTCCGTGTGTTGTTACTCAGTAGGCTTTAACTACAGCCTCCCAGAACTATTTTCTCAAATAGCGTTGTCCTGCCTGCTGTTGCAGGCCAGACAGGCTCTCTCCCGTCTCCCCTAATGCTTTTGAAAAAAAATCTTTATAGCTCAGGAGCTCAGGCGCCGAACGCATTTGCAATGCAATAGGTCTCGCATTTGCGCGAGTTTAAGCTATTGGCACTGTAAATGACAATACCTTTTATTTATCTGTTTTAAAAACAGCACATTAATAAAAGGCATTGTCATTACAATGCCAATAGCTCAAATTCTCGTAAATGTGAGACCTATTGCATTGCAAATGCTTGCTGCAGCAGTGATCACAATGCTGATGCACTGTGAGGGAAAGCTTTGAGGTTTTCTGTCTGTTGAAGACCTTTGCCCCTGCATACTTCCTGAACATAGATAGAGCACGATTTCCGCAAAACCTTGCACCCAGCATTTTGAGCTGTGCCCTATTCATAATTGATATATTCAGCCCCGTGGCCTGCTCAGGCCAGCTACAGAATCCAGCTCTGTTATGGCCACAGTGAAAGGACCTATTTTTAATTGAACCCAACATACGTTTAATGCATCACACCAGAGAGACCAATATATGGCCACTATTTATATCACAAACATGCAGCTCAATCATACATGTCTCAACCTGTACAGAACAAATGTTCTAATCCGACAGAAGGGATGGGCTTGCACTTGAAATAATCATGACGAATCTCATGTTTTCACAGTTCTCATATGTCTCTAAAGGACACCTATACGATCATATTTTAATTTATTGTAATTTACATTGTTATAGTATTTTATATGCTAAGCTAAGACTTGGGTCTCAGTTTTATTTGCTTTCCTTTCTGTCATTAGTTAGTAATAATGAGTTTATAGTCTAGTTTAAGCATTTTTTATTGACAGTTTTAACTTCAAGACTTTAGAAAATGACTCATTTTGTAACCATCATTTATAGAACCTTAGGTGATGAACTGGCCAAATGCCTCCGTAAAGAAATGTGCTCTGTTTCTGAAACCTGTTGACAGGATTTGGGGAAGCTCAAAACATTTCTCTAAAAAGCAAAAATACTTAAGATTGTGTATCTTGGATATATGGCTTCATCTGGACTAGCCTAATACATTTTAGAACATGGCCTGAGCATGTACATCATTTCTTTTCAAGAGGAGGGCGAGCTGCTGAAAGCTCGAGTCAGGCTTGAGCCGGAAGCCTGGGTCAGCTCGAGGTCCTGTTGGAACCTGAAGCCCATAACAAGTCAAGCTTTCATGTGGTTTCTGCATGTCACCCTCACTATACCCTTGTTAGACCTGGCATTCTTGGCATGGTTTCCCCCGTATTTTTGTCTCTGCTACCTGCATTTTGTACTGTACGCTGAACTTCTGTTTTGCTGGTTTGTGTTCTCATGGCACTTTACCACTGCTCATCAGTGCTAAAGTCCAAGTGCTCCCTGTGTAAATTGTCATTATCATTGGTTCTCAGTGATTAGCAAATCTGATTTGCTGGCAAGTCTCTAGTAATGTACACTGTATGTGCCCAGGGCCTGTAAATCAAATGCTACTAGTGGGCCTGCAGCAGTGATTGTGCCACCCACATAAGTTGCCCTGCAAACATGTCTCAGGCCTGCCACTGCAGTGCTTGTGGGTGCAGTTTTAAACTGCCAAGTCAATCTGGCAAGTGCATCCACTTGCCAGGTCCAACCCTTCCCTTTTCTTACATGTAAGGGACCCCTACGATAGGCCCATGGTAGGCCCATGGGCAGGGTGCAGTGTATATGAAAGGGAGGACACGTACTGGTGTGTTTTACATTTCCTTATAGTGAAATACTACCAATTTAATTTGTCACTATTGTAAGGACTATATCTCCCATAGGTTATCATTGGAGCTGCCTTGCAACATCTTACAAGTGTAACTTTCAATTGAAAAAAGATAGAAATGTTGAATTTGCGTTCCCTGAACTCATAATTTAAAAATACATTGTTTAGTTAAGGTGGTTTTTGAATTGTGTGTTTGAAAATGCCACTTTTAGAAAGTGGGCATTTTCATGCTTTACCATTCTGTGCCTCTGCCTGCCTGTGGACTCAACGTCTGGTTTAGACTGTCAGCTGGGTTGTTTGTGCATTCAATGTAGGCAGTCACACAGAGGGAGCTGAGGTGTGCCATGCAGATCCTGATGGCTCACCACCAGCCTGATGGGCCTTCCTGAGCTAGAGTGGTGGGAGGAGTTGAAACTGACACCTGCATAGGGCTGTGTTTGGCCTCTCACAATGCTCTCTCTGCCCCTCTGTAGTGTGTCTGGAGCCAAGGCAGGATCTTGTGGATTACAGGGCCTTTCCTTTGCAGTGTGCCAATTTCTAAGGCCAAAAGGGCAATGAGTATTAGACCTATAACCCTATATCTTGAGAACACTTCTGGATTGAGGACTCTGCCAAGAAGAAGAGCTGGAGAGTTGTCAGGAGGAGTACGGCCCTTTGCTGTGTGTTGCTTTGCTCAGTTGACCTGCAGTTGCTGCTTCTGTCGGAAGTGAAAGAACTGGACTTTGGTTTTGAATACTGCTCTCCCAAGGTCCTCCAAGGGCTTGTGTGTGCTTTCCTCCTATTAGAAGTCTCAGAGCCATCAAAGACTTAACCTGCAACATCCCTGAACTCCGCTGCTAGGAGTCTGATCTGCCAAGTGGTGCCAATTCCAGGTCTGGGCCCTTGTATGTGGTACCTGCTACAAAAGGACTTCAAAACTGATGCATCGCCCTTCCAGTACCTTTTTTTCCAACACAGCACTGCTTTGCGGGAGAAATTTCCACATACTGCTACTGTGCAACTGAAGAAATGGATGCAGTGCCTGTTTGTGACCTGAAGAACCGCAGCAGCCCAAGGCCAGCGCACCATGTCTCTGAAGTCCGAGACCACTGCACTGACGCCGACACAGGCCCCGCTGTGCGGCTGAAAAAATCACCACATCACTGGTCCACGGCTGCAAAAATCGATGCATCACCTGTTTGCCACTGCATCGACCTCCAGCATGTCCCGATTTCCACACATCGCACCTGTGCATCAAGCTTTCCACTGCATTACCTGCAGACCAGAACAGTCTTCAGATTTCAATGCATCGCTTCTCCTTACAGTCCGGAATTGACACAACACTTCTGCATGCCTTCCCCAGGGAGTCAAGAACCAACGCATTGCTGTGTTTTCTGATGCTTCCCTCCTCTGCGGCTATTTTTCCTTCTGGATTTTGATGCACCAAGTTTACTTTGTGCTAAAATATACCACATCCAGACAGTTCTATGGACAGAATGGCCTAAACCTTAAAAAGTGATATTTTGAGTAATGTATGCTGGATTTTTGTCATTTTGTTCTTATTTGGTGTAGATAAAGATTGTTTATTTTACTAAACTACTGGTGTGGTGTCCCTTTGTAGTGTTTTCACTGTGTTACTGTGTGTGTTATGTGCGAATTTTTACACATTGCCTCTGAGATAAGCCTGACTGCTCACGCCAAGCTGTCAAGGGAGTGAGTGTGTACCGTTCTTAACCCGACTAGAAGGAGGGGTTCCTACTTGGACAACAAAAAAACACTAAGGGCCATATTATGATTGCGGACGGACTTGCGTCCGTCCGCCACCCCCGAGGAAGAGGGACCGTCCGCATGGGCAGCGGAGGTCCCTCCATGGCAATTAGGATGTGACCGCCACCCTGGCGGTCACATCCCCTACCTTTAACATTGCGGCGGATGCTGCTTCAAGCAGCACCCGCCGCAAGGTTAAAAAATGCATGTTGACCTTTGCATGCACGAAGCGGCAGGCACCGCGTGGTGCCTGCCGCTTCGTGCCCGCAAAGGCAGGGGGGTACCACGGGTACCCCCCATGTGCAACCCCCACCCCCCTTTACCCCTGGGGGCCCGCTACGGGCCCCCAAACAAAAGACCGTATGCCTTTCCCCGGCGGAAATGCCGCCGTGGAAAGGCATAGTACCTCAGACATCCTAATATGCCTGGCGGTGTCTGATAGACACCACCAGACATGTTAGAGCTTTTCCGCCGCGGTCGGAAGCGACTGCGGGGGAAAAGCTGCGGACAGAAAAAATATCCCCCCTCCATCCTAATCTGACGGGGGGTATTTCTTCAGTCCGCAGCGGATAATCCGCATCCCCCGCCCGGCGGTGGCTTCCGCCGGCACGGAGGATGCGAATTATCCGCAATCATAATCAGCCCCTAAGTATTTACATTTAAATATACATCAGAGACAAATAGATACCCATTTATTGGCCAATATGTACAAAGTGAAACCAGAAAACCTGGATAATCACGACTTCACCGCTTAACCAAATTGTGTGATTTTAGACAAATATTTTATTTTACCAATCCTATTTTTTTTCATTATCACATATGAAAGCACCTTCAAATATGTGAATTTAAAATACCAGCTGCACAGAAGCCTACTATGTTTGATTTAATACAGTATAATGTTGCTCTATAAGAATCGAAGCCACATACAGGGCTCACATGACAAATGTCTTGTCATAGTTCATTGATGGTACTGTCGTCAGAATGCTTCTAAGATGATCTTTAAAAACTATGACTTTTGAGAGCCATAATGTGCCATATTAATGTCACCACTTCCACATGCTAAAAATATTTTTTTGAATTTTGAAGAGACATTATAATATTTAAAGTTATGTTTGTTGTATGATTTACAAGCAAAGCCGCACCCTAGGCTCGGCTCTGGTTCTGATTGCCCTATGAATTTATTGGCTAGCCCACTTCTACGGCCACATGCATCATTGTTGCCGTTTGCGATTTCTTAATTGCGAAAATTAAGGAATCGCAATTAAGAAATCGCAAATGGCTATGCATCAAGAAATCGCAATTTTTTTTGCGATTTCTTAAATTTCCTTAATTGCGATTCACAATTTGCGAATCGCAATTAAGGAATCCCGTCCCATTGATTCCTGTGGGCCTAGAGGCCCATAGGAATGAATGAGAAGCCATTCTCATTTTGCGATTCGCAATTAAGGAATCGCAAAATGAGAATGCTATTTCAAGGGTGCAGGGGGGGGTCCAAAGGAGCCCCCTGCACCCCTGAAATTTAACTTTAAGAACATTTTTCACACACACATGCCCCAAGGGCATGTGTGTGTGTGAAATGAAACTTTGAAAAATGCACTTTTGTGCATTTTTCAAAGTTTTCGCAAATTACCATGAAGGTGAACTTCATGGTAATTTACCTCTCCCTATTTGCGAATTCGCAATTTCTAAAGTGTGATGCATTGCATTTAAGAAATTACAAATTGCGATTTCTTAAATGCAATCGCAATTTAAGAAATCGCAAAAAAATTAAAAAACATGATACATCCCAAAAAAGGAAATTGCACTCGCAAACGGCCGAATTTTTTGATTCGCACCGTTTGCGAATGCAATTTACCTTGATGCATGTGCCCCACTTCTAGTCTTTTCACCACTTATCTTCCTGGTTAGATGGAATAAGTCACCAATCCAACATGAAAACTGACATTTTACGCATCTGCCTGCTACAAATATAAGGTCTATTTCTGAGGTCATGGGTAGTGTTAAGAAGCGGTCAGGGTATATGATTAGAAAGCTTCGCTGCATGTTTCTACCCGCTACCACTGCTGAATGGCAATTTAGTAATAAAACACAGGTTTAAAAATCACTTCAGAGCAGTGAGGTACGGTTTTACTGCAAAAATAATAGCCTGCTTTTATATAGCAATTTTGTCATCTCAAAGCATTCTTAATACAATGTTACAGTTACTCAATTTACCAACCTCAAGAAAATGGAAAAGGAAGATACCCATGTCAGAATTTGGTCACAGCAGATGTCAGCATCGAGAGGTCCACTCACTGAGCCAAATTGCCTTCAAATGTGCATTCAGGTATGTTAGAATAGGCTTGGAACTGAGACTCCCATATATTATATTCTGTTTAAGCGTTTATTAGTAGAGAAATTCCTATGGGGAAAATGTAATTTTCTACCAAGAACTTTACCGTGCCAGGAAACGGACGATCCCCTTTAGGCCTCAGAGTTTGAAGGATTTTACGTTAACTGCAGCATATGTTTACCAAGTGTGTTTTGAATATAAATATGGTCATTAGCGGCTACCAGGTCAGTGACAGATTGCGCGCAATTTCCGGTCAGACCCTTAACCATAAAACGATGCAGTTAAACACAAACCCAAATGAGTACACACTGCTCTTGCAGGCCACAATGCTGCATGGGTTAACATTCACCTTTCAATGAGCTGGTATTTGAGGCTGGTTAGTGACGCTATTAAGCATTTTATTAACATATCGAATGTCTAGTCTATTTTTATTAATCACTAATAATGCAATAAAAACAAATTAAATGAATATGGAGCCCCCATTTGGTGGCAAAACATGGAATGTCCTGACAAGATGTGGGCCCAGTAGTTGACTAATGATTGCCAATGGTGTGCCCTATCAGCCTATTGAACAATGGCATCCTTTATTGGCCAGAAAGAGCGGGGTAATGCAAGTGGCATTGCATCAAAATGACTTGAGAGCGTGCTGCATTAATGATGAGACATACGCGGGATTGTCCAGTGCAATATTGTTCAGTTGCACCGCACAGTGCAGGCCAACGAGAAGACAAGGGGATCAGAGACTGACACAGGAAATGACATGTCATTGAATAGAGGAAATGGAAGCAGAAAGTGGCAGTGTGGTAGAATGGGAAAGTGTGGAATTTGAGAGACACAATGGACCCGATTCAGGCGAGAGACTACCGATTTTTCAAGCCAAAAGTAGCTTTCTTTTAGCTGTCTCCTGCCTGAAATTGCATTTTCTACAATAAAAACACAATGGGGAATTTCCATTCTCCCGATTTTGTATTTTAAATCTCCAACGTCCTTTCCCTAAAATGTTGGCATGTATGACGAGTCTCAGGGAGCCCTCACACGTTTATAGCAGAGAAGCAAACATTCTTGGTCCAAAGGAAAGTACGTTCTGCTCGCCCATATATTTTTCTGCCGTAGCAGAATTACTTGTGCAGACTGAGGAAAAACATTAACACGATTGGTATAAATGTCCTTGGTATAAATGTCGTTTTAGTTTCATACATGCCACGACCATTGCCAAAACGTAAATGAAAAGCTAACATGATTTTCTGCTTCTTCATAGAAGCGTAAAGCATTCTTTAAGTTCATAAGTCGAGAACTTATGAACTTTAGTGACACGTGTTTAGGAAAATGTGCGCCCCACATTCAGCCCTAATATATTTGGGAATACTTCATTTCAACTCTCCTTCAGCTTTATGTATTACGTTCCTTTCTGTCTGTAAGTGATATTTTAAATTAACGTGCACATGGGAGAGCTGTGATTTATTAATGTATTTCACATTGCAGGAAATACAACACGAGTGGAGACAGACCACCTTCAATAAACAGAGAGTTTAATCTAGCACAGCAGTAGACCATGATGGAGCGGGATAGAAAACAGAAATCTGTTTAAACCCGTGAAGTCACATTTCCATAAATAAATTAATAATGCTAACAATTTGTGCTGTGTGTATAATAATTCAACCTAGTTTAAAGTTACATTACATTACAGAACACATGGGAAACTAACATGTGTGCTCATAAATGTGCATTATGTTGCATTCTTATGTATGTGGAAAATAATAAATTAATCCTGTCTATTGTCATGTCATAACTAATAGCAGCTGTTTTTAAAATAATGGCATGTGCTTATTTTGCTTCCCTTGTCTATGTGATGTCATTTCTACTATTCTAGGTGCACATAAGGTTTTATGGATTCATGAAGACAGGTAGATATAAAATGCTGCTTTATTTGTGCTTTACTGCTAGGTAATTTAGACTAATGGGTTAATTATTAGCAATGATGGGAGGCAACAGAACAAACTGTATTTCTTTCATTAATTATTCTTTGTGTTTGTTTATATAATAGTTTTACAAATGAAGCTTAGAGATGGCTGCAGGAAAATAGTACACTTTTAAAAGTGACGCAGGGACAGTGGCGCAGAAAATTGACGCTTTCTGAGAGAGGCCTAATGATGAAAATGGCTCAAGTGAAAATAATTCCAAGAAGGATGGAAAAGGCCTCTGAGCTTTTATTTTGAAAGGTTTTGGAATGAACTGCTAAAAAGATGACTTTTTGGAGAAATTTGCTAACGTTTGCTAACGTGCCACGGGAGTTCAGAGCTGACTAGCTCAAGGTTAAAAGGAAGCTGTCGCTACAAAATGTAGCAGCCTAAGGAGAAGCTGCCAAGACTTCTAAATGAACAATGGACTAGTGAATTTGCCCGGGCATGTAAGAAGGAGGTGTCACAGTTTACTGTGGTACGAGGTGGCTCAGCCAATGGAGAACTAGAATTCGTCTGCTGGAATGTGAAAAATAGTTAGCTCAGCTCAATTTAGGGTATAAGAATAGGTTCAGAGAACACATAGTTGGCTTACGCTCGAGAAAATCTGGAGGACGATGTTATGCTGATGGACTTTACACGTGAGGACAGGAGTTTTTATTAATTACTTTATTACTAGGTGATGAGGGTAGAGACAGAGATATAGATAGGATTTTGGAAAATGCTTAATTTTACTTATTCTTGCTAATGAATAATAATTCTTGATTTATGCTCTTTTTATTAATTCTGAATAAATCTTTCTTTATGACATTTTCTAATGCTTGTTTAATAAAATACCAAAACCTAAGTTTTTATAGATGTGTTAAAATAAACTTTCTAAAATGACAAGCTGGTCTTGATTATTGCAGATGGTTTAAACAACTATATTTAGATCTTATCGCCTCATGATTCAAGCGCTCTATTGTTGTTATGGGCCTAGTGTTGTAGTGTAAGTTTTGTGGTAGTAGATAGTGTCATTTGTGCAATATTTTGGTGAGAGCGCTGGATCAATTTCTGGTAGCAGAGGACGGTTTATATATGTTGTTTTTGACATACTTGTTACATGCATGATACATATATGTTGGTAAAATCATAGGATTAAGTTTTAACACATGTTGAGTTTGTTTATTTTGTGCTATGTGTGTACCGGTACAAAAACTGTGTGATGAGAAGGTAGTCATGCAGAATATCTGATCTGTTTCTGTGATATCGCCGAGTATCACTGTTGGTATCGCCGTGTACCAGAAGTATTGTCGCCGTGCAATACAGTGTTGTCGCCGTGCAACACAGTTTTAGGGCTAGGTGTGAATCTTGTAATAGTGAGGGTTTTCTAAGAAATTAGAGCAGCATGAGAATAGGGACAAAGCGCCTTCCATAAAACTCACTGTGATAAGAGTATTAGTTATATTCAAGCTTGAGTGAAGGGTAGGGTAATGTCGGTGCATGATTATCTATAAACAGGTGAGAGTCCTGTACGGTTACATGTTTTATATCTATAAACAGGTGAGAGCCCTGTACGGATAACGGTGTTATTTTGCTAACGGTGCATGATTTCTATAAACAGGTGAGAGTCCTGTACGGATTTCATGTGTGACTGAAGTTAGGGAATTTTCAGTGTGAAAGTGCGTGATTGTTTTGTAAGGTATGTTCAAGTGGAACTCTTAGATACTGTCACTTCGCGGTGCGTTCAGAGGAAAATGAGTTCATATTCTTACGTGTTAGAAGGGTAGGGTAAGAATTGCTCTACTGGCAAATGGAAATTATCCTTAGTGTGAATAGCGCCGTCTATTCCGAAGTGTGGATACTTGAATGTATGTAAACTATCCTAATTAGAGAAGCAGACAGATGTGTTTCGTTTTATATATTCACTAAAATGTACCAAAAGTAATTCTTAGGTACTTAGGAAAGTTTAGTTAAAGTCTGTACCATTCTAAGACTTTTTATGATGTTGTGCAGTGTTTAAATACATTTAAAAGCTCTGCACGTTAATAAAATTCAAATCAAAAGTGTTCAGCATAGTTGAAAAGTATAAAAAGGTGAACTGTGCTATTTTAAAACATTCAGGAGCATTTTAGAATGTTCTGTGTTAATTAGGCTATAATTAAGGTATTCCACGTTGTTAAACATTTTTAAATAAGTAAAAAGCGATCAGAATTAATTTTATAAACATTCCTCGCTTTAAATATAGTAATAAACTGTTCTCCGTAGTTTAAAAACATTAAAATGTGCCCCGATCGAAAATTGTAAGGGAGGGGCTGTTTTAGGAGTGAGAACGTGTGGGGAGAGAGCCTGCAGCTGCAGCAGCTGCCTACGTCAGAATTGTCGCGCTCGGATTGGCTAGAGCGTCAGCATTGTTAATAAAAAACTGCTCTGATTGGCTGAGGCGTTGTGCAAAGCATGCACTGTGATTTGCTGATAGCATTTCCTGTTTTTAGAGTGGTCGCGCTCTAATTGGTTAATGCGCGTCACCACTGCATGCAGAGATTTGTAATATTTAGTAAGTGTCCTTTAGTAAGTGTCCCAGGTTAAATACATATTAAGAATACGTCCTGGATCGGCTGTCTGCATGGGCTGATTAATGGTACATAAACACATTTGAGTATAGAAGCCCCGCTTTGGTTTCCCTTTGTGTTGCAGCTGATACGTGTGGCAAGTGACAAAATTTCATTTTCCAAAGCGGAGGCCTGAGCGCGAAGGGAGAGAGATGGCAGTAGTAGCGGTACGCGTCATAGAGCTGCCGCGCTCTGATTTGCTGAAGTGTTAGGCGCGTCATAGTAGAACTACGCTGTGATTCGCTGACAGCGTTTTTATGTTTAAAGTGGTTGCTCGTGATATAGATATTATATAAGTGCCCCAAAGCTTAATAAACAATAAAATTCGAGGCGCGAGGGAAAGGAGCTCGAAACTGCAACTACCATGAACTTTGTTTTAGCTGATGTATGCCACAAGCGTAACACGCTGTATTGTAAATACATTTTGTGAGGGAGGGGCTGTTTGCCGAGCGAGAGGCAAAGGGGAGAGCTGCCAGCTGCAGCGGCTGCTTGCGTCAGCCGCCGCGCTGCTATTGGTTAAACACTCCGTCGTGTCATAAGCGAAGTCGCGCACCCATTGGTTGGTGACGCGCACACCCCTGGTTCCCGGTGCAGCTTAAGGGATTGTGCATCCATTGGTTGGTGACGCGTAGAGTCACACAAAGGCCGCGACCTCATTGGTTGAGGCTTCGTGAGCCTCGAGGTTGTCTAGGCTTGATTTAGGAAAGCGCGCACCAGTTAGTTGTGACGTCTGCTGTCACAGGAGAGGAGCCGCGACCTGATTGGTCAGAGCTCCGTGTGGTTAGACTTCCTCTTCTTCTTTTAGAGGGAGTGTTGGTGAGCGCTAATAGTGAAATAGCGCTACACTTTGAAGAGTTGCTGGCTTGGTTAAAATTAGAGATTTGTCTATTCCTATTGTGAAGCGCTCTGACATCTTTGGGTAATGTCCGCGCTATATAAAAAAAAAATGCACAAATAAATAAATAAATTCCTCAAGAAGAGGCTTGCTGTGTTGTGATTGGCCTATGCACAGCTGTGTTCTGATTGGTTGTGCTTGCAAAAGCAGTGTTCTGATAGGCTGAAGCCTTATCAACAGTGCTGTGATTGGTTAAAGCGCGATAATTGTATATTGATGCCTTTCATCGCCGTGCTGCTGTTTTAAAGTGGGAAAGAGTATTATTGCTGATGTATGATTTAGCTTTGGAATAATTAGTGAGTGTTGCGCATTTTAATTAAAGTAAAAGCACATGATAATGAGCTAATGTGCTCTGAGTGTTTTGGCTTTGTTTTTCTTTGGAATAAGAGCTCTGGTATTAATTATTTACACTTGTAAGTGTCCCCACTACAACAGTGCTATTAATTTAAAGAAAAGAAAGTGTGTGACGGCTGGTTCATTGCGTGTCACAGCTGATTTGTGTTTAGCTGACAACGAGTGTTGCGTGCTGTTTTAGAATTAATGGCAGGATGTTATGAGCAATAGTGTTCCTCATATTAAAGTATTGAGCTAGTATTATTAATGAGACGCTGAGCGCGGGAGGGGGAGAGAGACTACAGCAACAGCATAACATTATAGCTACAGCTGTGTTGTGATTGGCTGTGCTAGCGAAATCTGAAGCGCTGTGTTATGATTGGCTGAGGGACTGCACATGGTTGATGTGTGTTGTGTTAACAGATGCCCTGTCAGTTAAGTGCATGTGCGCAATGTTCTTCCTCACACTCCCTGATGGTATCTTTTTATAGTGGATATTAGCAAACAGATTAGGTTTTCTTTTTCCACAGGTATACGTTGCAGAAGGTGTGTAAGTGAAAAATAAGTACATTTAAAACACATGTGATTATATGTTGGTATTATTATAAATAAAAAATTTGCGTTGCTATTGTTTTTGCAAATTGATATTTTTCTTTACAGGTTTATAAAAATTAGTGATACAGGTAAATTAGGAAAAATTTTATATTGACCAAATTATAAGGTTTTCTATACCTGATAGAGTTAAATTAATTAATTAATTGATCAGCAAGTGCCGCAAGGCAAAATTTAAAGAGTATATTTATCAAATTAATTAAATAAAATGTCTTCCTTATACAAGAAAATGAAAAGGGTTGTAGCCAAATGCGAGAGTAAATTAAAGATTCCGAAATTAGCGAAATTAAATAATAAACATGTCAGAGTAGAAAATATTGATCAATGTAAAATTGATATTGTAAATATGGATCAGAACAGAAATTCACGAAAACCCCTAGAACAGATTAAAGCAAAGCCAAAAGTGTCAGATCAGATTGATAAAGTGCCAGCTCAGACTTCTTCTAAAAATGATGCAACAGAAAAGCATGATGAGATGCTTAATACTTCTGGAATTAATATTCCTGATCATGTGAATTCAACAGATAATTTAAAGGAGTCCATGAAATATATGGAAACAGAGATAGTCCATGTACTTAGAAAGGATGAAATTAATTCCGCAATTTTAAAGGTCCCATTAACTGAAAAGGTTTATTCTATTGTACTTGAGATTGAACTGGTAGGGATCAAAACTCAGCAAGAAACAGAGATGACTTCAGTTCTGGTAAGTGAGAAGTCTGACATTGACCTAATGAAATTGACACAGTCAGACGAGTCAAAATTATGGTCAAAGAAAAAAGAGATTGAGATAAATGAGTTGAATGAACAGCTACAAATACAGCGACAGGTAATGGTTCAGCAGAATGACATGGCTTCATTGCCATTACAAATTTTTGTTAATGAACAGACAGAGAAAACAGATACAGGATTAATTAAAGAACAAGAAAACAGTCCAAAAGAATTAAATGCACTTCCAGAATATTGGAATGAAAATGATGGTCTTTTGAGTGAAGACATCAAGGTAAAGGAAACAATTGATCAACAGATTGAAACATTGACTTCTGCAGGTTCACTTTTCAGAAATGCAAATTTAATTAAAAGATTGATTGATGATATTCAATTGGCAGAAAGGTTTGCTGTCGTGATATGTGCAGCATACAAAATGAATGATGAACATGCTTTGAGTTCACTAATACTAACATCTGTAGTTGAAACATGGCAGGTAGTCAAAGGCTTACAAGATGATGCAACTCATGAGGAGAATAACACATGGTTGAGAACAGATTTTAAACAGCGAGATGAGGATGAGATTTTGACACACAGAGATGACAGAGTAGTTTTGCTAAATAGCATGATTACTGACATGAACAGAATGTACCATAGATTTGTAGAATTTCTTTACCAGAGGTGTCTGACATGTCAACAAGTGAACACAATTAAGAGATCAATTGTGAGAATGGGAACAGAATTACAGGAGAGTGATTTATTCACCAGATTACAAATGAATTTCTGTGAGATGGCACTGCATGAAAAACTGTGCTACATTTTTGTGATTTTCTGTTTGATTACAAAATGGTTCGAAACCTTTCAGATGCGACATGTTAACAGAAAAAAATATTGAAAACAGATTGCTCCATTGTACAGATAGATTAGAAATTTCAGGTGTTGAGGAGCATGAGAATGTTACTATAAAAGACAGAGATGCAAAAATGTGCCTAGCTGCAGGTACAAAGTGGACAGATATTCTTCCACTTGTTTTGATGTTTTTGAGAAGTACTACTGATAAAAAGACAGATTTAAGTCCACGTGAGATTATGATGGACAAGGTCATGAGACAGACATTCATACCAGAGAAAAGAATGATGACTATTAATGATAGCATCAATTTGGAGAACTGCAGGAATTTATCAGATGAAATGATTTCTGTGTTTGATGAAGATGAAACTGAAGTGCAAACAAGAGAAAAAGAACAAGTACTTGATCAGTTACCAGGTAAAAGGATCAGGAAAAAGGTTCGTCTAAAAGGAAATTGTCTAGTGCAAAGGTGGCAGAAAAGGAGGCTAGTCAGTCTTGTCACAACAAATGTAGAGGAGTGCAAAAGACTGAAGAGGTGGATTGACACTGGCCATACTTTTCGTGTATCTACACCTGAAAATCCTGATGAGGATAGTGTCACAACTGCTGATTCAGATTCTGAAGAAGAGCCTGAAGAGAATCCAGATCTTGAAGATCGACAAGTTGGTCGACATCTGGAGAACATGAATAGAAAACAAGCCTTGATTGAAGAAGACTTGAAAGTTGTGACTGAAGACTCAGAAAATGATGGAGATCTGCTAGAAAAAGAAGCAGAAGAAGAATGTGATCAGATTGTAATTCAAGACCAGGAGAGTATTGAAAAGCAGAAAAGTAGCTCTGAAAGCAGGAACAGGAATTCTGAAACTGGGAAGTTGAAGGTAATCGAAGAAGAAAATGAATTGCCAAGTACCAGCTACAAAGATGATGTTCCTAACGGAGTGAAGCTGCCGAGTAAAGAAGTACTTGAGTCTGAAGTTGAAATTTCTGACACTGTAACTGATGAGAGTGATGAAGATTCTCAAATAAGAAAATTCAGAAAAGGAGCTTGGAGAACAGAATGTAAAGTGACCAAGCAAAAGAAGAAATTACCAAGAAAAAGTGATAACTGGCCAGAAGAAAATGAAGGCCTAAAATTCAAATTGAGACACAGATCAAAGGAACAGATTGATGAGATATCAAGTCAAAAAGATTTTGAAAAGAAAAGTGAGGCAGGAAAGAAAATAGAAGTGATACCTGTAATGGAGGTAAATAGTCACAGTCAAAAAGTGATTGAAAAGAATAGTGACAATGATTGAAGTACATACCTGTTAAATTTTAGGTTTTCTGTTTTTAGCATAAGGCTGAAGAAATCTTGTTAGATGACACAAGGTCGAAGAAATTCTGTTAGCTGAAAAATTAATTTGTGACATTAGGTCGAAGAAAAACTGTTAGAAGGTTTAAGGAGTATAAAAAAAATAAAAAAAAAATAAAAAATAATTGAAAAAGGGGGGTGTTAGAAATTTTTAGAAAATTTAGGTAAAATTTTTTAAAATTTTTGTTTTATTTTTCTTTGCAAGCTTAATGAAAAAATAATTCTGCTTTGGTTAATTTAGGTTACTTTTCCTTTAGAAATTAACAAAGAGAAGTTTAAGGTCAATAGGACAAGCAAAGTTTCAGCTAGTCAAGACAAACATAGTATAATACTGACATTTTATTAGTTATAGTTTTTGCAACATTTTTTTTTAAATTCAGTTGCATGTTACACAAGAGAATGAAATAGAACTAGAGGGGTTTCTTAAAACTAAATATGAGAATTGTAGATAAACTGATGAGATAAGTCTTTAGAAATACTAACACAGGTGAAATTGAATCATGTTCATCTTAGATAAAATCTTTGCTAAAATATTGGGTGGTGGTGTGGTGATTTGTTAATCACCAGATGAGGGAGTTGATGGAGCGGGATAGAAAACAGAAATCTGTTTAAACCCGTGAAGTCACATTTCCATAAATAAATTAATAATGCTAACAATTTGTGCTGTGTGTATAATAATTCAACCTAGTTTAAAGTTACATTACATTACAGAACACATGGGAAACTAACATGTGTGCTCATAAATGTGCATTATGTTGCATTCTTATGTATGTGGAAAATAATAAATTAATCCTGTCTATTGTCATGTCATAACTAATAGCAGCTGTTTTTAAAATAATGGCATGTGCTTATTTTGCTTCCCTTGTCTATGTGATGTCATTTCTACTATTCTAGGTGCACATAAGGTTTTATGGATTCATGAAGACAGGTAGATATAAAATGCTGCTTTATTTGTGCTTTACTGCTAGGTAATTTAGACTAATGGGTTAATTATTAGCAATGATGGGAGGCAACAGAACAAACTGTATTTCTTTCATTAATTATTCTTTGTGTTTGTTTATATAATAGTTTTACAAATGAAGCTTAGAGATGGCTGCAGGAAAATAGTACACTTTTAAAAGTGACGCAGGGACAGTGGCGCAGAAAATTGACGCTTTCTGAGAGAGGCCTAATGATGAAAATGGCTCAAGTGAAAATAATTCCAAGAAGGATGGAAAAGGCCTCTGAGCTTTTATTTTGAAAGGTTTTGGAATGAACTGCTAAAAAGATGACTTTTTGGAGAAATTTGCTAACGTTTGCTAACGTGCCACGGGAGTTCAGAGCTGACTAGCTCAAGGTTAAAAGGAAGCTGTCGCTACAAAATGTAGCAGCCTAAGGAGAAGCTGCCAAGACTTCTAAATGAACAATGGACTAGTGAATTTGCCCGGGCATGTAAGAAGGAGGTGTCACAGTTTACTGTGGTACGAGGTGGCTCAGCCAATGGAGAACTAGAATTCGTCTGCTGGAATGTGAAAAATAGTTAGCTCAGCTCAATTTAGGGTATAAGAATAGGTTCAGAGAACACATAGTTGGCTTACGCTCGAGAAAATCTGGAGGACGATGTTATGCTGATGGACTTTACACGTGAGGACAGGAGTTTTTATTAATTACTTTATTACTAGGTGATGAGGGTAGAGACAGAGATATAGTTAGGATTTTGGAAAATGCTTAATTTTACTTATTCCTGCTAATGAATAATAATTCTTGATTTATGCTCTTTTTATTATTTCTGAATAAATCTTTCTTTATGACATTTTCTAATGCTTGTTTAATAAAATACCAAAACCTAAGTTTTTATAGATGTGTTAAAATAAACTTTCTAAAATGACAAGCTGGTCTTGATTATTGCAGATGGTTTAAACAACTATATTTAGATCTTATCGCCTCATGATTCAAGCGCTCTATTGTTGTTATGGGCCTAGTGTTGTAGTGTAAGTTTTGTGGTAGTAGATAGTGTCATTTGTGCAATATTTTGGTGAGAGCGCTGGATCAACCAGAATACCGCATAAAACAGTAGTAGTAGGATCGATGCATTTTAGGTATAACTATCAGGTGGGTTCATTGGCCGTGTCAGCCCAGGTGCAGCCTGAGGTCAAAGGTCCATCACCGAACTGAAATCATTAACTTTATCAGATCCCAGCTGGAAAGCAAGATCAGTAAAACATTAGAATCCTCACCGCCATCGATAGCTCGAGTCTTCCAGTGGGGGGCCGCTACGGTGGAGTTCCACGCCTCCACGTAGCACCTGTGCATCCCGTCTTCACTTCCTCGCCCCTCCTACCATGAGCAAGATGGTGGTTTCAGGCTGGCGTTTCTAACCTCGCTGCTTCCGCGGGTCCTTTGAGGTGTCCGAGGTGTTTCGTTAACTGGAGTAACTGCGGAGGCTACGGAGGCTTGCAGAGACACGGCGGTGCTATTTTTCGGTCTATTGCAATTTGAGAAGAGGAGACGCTAACGGGTGTGGGCGCCCTGAGGTGCTTTCTGCCGTGGTCGAACATCGATAACTGAAGTTGCTACGGAGGCTACAGAGACTTGCAGAGGTACGGCGGTGCTGCTTCCCGGTCTATTGCAACCTGCGCCCTGATGAATGCATGAGACCGAGGAGGCTGGGTGCTCTTTTTCCCCGCATAATCGGCTGAGGTAGGGCTAGTGGCTCAACGGATGGTTTGGCTCTTTCAGCGTTACACTCTGCGAATGGATTAACTTTTGGAGAAAGTTTACAGTTCCCTGCTTTTATCTGCAATTGAAGAGTCTCTGTTTCGCAGATTAGCTTTGGGCAAAGACTATAACTCTCAGTGAATTTTTTGCTCTTTTCTGCTTTTACCCGTAATTGAAGAGTCTCTGTGCCGTGGTTGGAGTGCAGAGAGGACTACGTGTCCGATCCTGCATTGCGGGAGATCTTTATCGCTCTCTGGTGGGGAGGAAAAAAAAAAAAAGGGTAAAACTAGTAGTCTGCCGTTTTAATGGGCAAACTCACAGGAGTACGAGCCAAAGCGAGAGTCCGACGTCTCTAAGCTAAAGAAGAAGCTGCGGCGGCAAAACTCGCCATTTTGGAGGGTAAAGAGGGTAAAGAGGAAGATTCTTTTGCGAGCTCTGAGGAGGAGACATCCGGTAATATCAGTACTATAGAGATTCCCGCAGAGACTTTGGACTGTGATTTGGTATCTGAAACAAGGCAGATGGCTGCTACTAGTCAAAATTCGGTGCAAGCTGCTACATAGTTGAAGATTCCGGCTACTAATAAAGCGCTAAAACAGTTTCCACTGTTCGGGCCCAAGACTAATTCATTAGTAGCTAATAGCCCTACTCTGTTTACTTCGGGCTCAGACCCTGGCTTAGCCTCAGCAACAGCTGTTTTAAGCACTACACCTCTACATACTGATGAGTCAATATCAAATGCTACTGATTTAATATCAGATTGCCCCTCGCCGACTGCGATCTCAAAGGCCGTGGCTCCCTTGGTAGATACGGCTATAACTTCAAACAATATCGTAGGCAGTTTGGTGAACTTAGCATCCACTTACAAGGCGTCTGGCGTATCGGAGGGAATGGGAACATTAAGTCCTATTTTATCTATGGATACTGAGACTACCCAAAATACTGGAACATTGCAGTTGTCATTTAAAGACATGTTGAATCTGATATTAGACGAGATACATGAAGTTAAACAGTTCCAAAGGGCAGAACTGGTCGGAATTCAAAATCGTCTGGATAAAATTGAGGACCTTGTATCCACTTTTCCTCCTCATCTCCAGGAAGCCGGAGGCAGAATTTCAGGTCTAGAAGATGAGATGTCCGAGGTTAAGAAGGACGTCAAAACTGTCTCTAAAACGTCAAAGACCTTGGAAGTTAAGCTTGATGAACTTGAAAATTTCAATCGTAGATCGAACCTCAGAATAGTAGGGGTACCTGAGAAAATTGAGGGGTCCGATATGATCCAATGGGTTTCTTCTTTCCTGCTGCATGAAGTTATTCCGGAGTTTAAAGGAGATTTGACGATCACCCGAGCACATCGGGTGCCAGCTCAGCCATTTCCCAACTCTGCTCTCCCTCGTACTATTCTGCTAAATTTTGCAGATATTCGTGTTAAAGAAACAATTTTGTCCAGGACTATTAAACAAGGCCAATTTGCGGCGAATGCTACTACTAAATGCTGGATATTTTCCGACATGTCAGCGGCGGCAGCTCGCCGCAGAAAAGAGTTCGTAAAAATTTTACACCTGTTTAAAGCTAAGGGGGCCCAAGCCTTAATTGCGCAACAGTCAAAACTTAAGGTGTTGGTTAAAGGCAAATTTTACTTGCTGACTGATGTGGAGGAGGCTCAGGACCTGCTTAGTAAAATGTCACCCGGTTAGCTCAGGACCTGCTTAGTAAAATGTCACCTGGTAAGAAAGTTAACTGATTTGGAGGAGGGGTGGAGGGGGTTTTGGGGGGGATGATTGGGAGGCTATGGGGTGTTATACCAAGACACCTCTAGGATAGGGGTTAAGACTTAGTGGCCGGCGTGGGTAAGGGCAGCAGGAAGATGGCCACAGGTGAAGTCTGGGGGGGAAAAGGGAGGCTTAGAAAAAAAAGGCAAAAATATTGAAGTTTCATGCAGTAGGAATGTTTGTTGTGAAAGAGTATTTCGTAAGGATTACAGCTGTCTATGGAAAAGTTGGTACTATGCTATTAAGAATGTCATAATGTTTGATGTATTGAATTATGTATTATGTCTAATAATAGGGGGCTGAAAGTAATTTTGTTTAACGTGAATGGCCTCAATAATAGGAAAAAAATGCGAGCCATAGAGTCTTGGATTAGGACTGAGAATCCCGCTGTTGTAATGTTGCAGGAGACTCATATCACCGCATCTAAAATGGAGGATTTTACGATGTTCAAGACATGGGCTCTGTTCCGGGGTTTTTCATGCGCCATTAGCTCACAACGTGGAGTTGCTCTTTTTTTGCATAAAAACGTGGAAGTTGAAATTATTCAGACAGGAAAGGACGGCTTAGGTCGTTGGTGTTGGGCTTCGTGCAATTTTAAAAATCGACAACGACCAATTACCTTTGTCAGCTTTTACGCCCCTATAGAGGACAATCCTCAGATTTATGACACTATGTTTCAGTCTTTGTTATTGCTATGGGGAAATATTGTTATAGGTGGCGATTTTAACATACTGATGAATCCCAAGTTAGACTCTACTACATCCTCTAAAAGACAGTCTAAACCTAAATCCTTTAGGACCATGTTAAATTACATATCAATATTCGATTTATGTGATCCATGGCGCTTGATAAATCCACGGAAAACTGATTTTACTTGCTGGGTAGGTTTAAATCATCCTCTTGTATTGATTTTTTTTTTGGCCTCGAGACAGCTTAATTTTTTTTCTCAGAAAATTTGCCACAATGGCTTCTCAGATCATGCGATGCTGGCTATTAACTTTATTGTTGGAGACAATATCAAAATTCCAAAACGATGGGTCTTTAACACAGCATATTTACAGGAGACAAACTGGGTCTCTGCACTAAAATTAGAGATTACCGATTATATTGCCCGAAACATAGGCACCGCTCCTATACATGTTATTTGGGACTCCCTAAAGGCTTTTATAAGGGGTATAGTCATTAGTAAAGACGCGGTTGAATGGTCCGTCGTGAAAAATATTAGGAATTCTCTAGTACAAAAAGTTGAGGACCTAACAACACAACGATTCTTCAATCCAACTAGTAATGTTCAGAAACAACTTAGTGAAGCCAAGCGGGCACTTAGTGCTCATTACTTTTCACAGAGCGAAGAGGTTTTTCGTAGACAATCTCAAAAAGTCTACGAAGAAAGTAACTTTACTGGGACATTTTTAGCCTGGCAGGTGAAAGAACAAGCAGCTACGAATATGATTCATTTGTTAAAAAATCCAGTTACTCATATTGAGACATCTGTTCAGATGGAAATAAGCTCAATAATGATCTCCCATTATGAAAAAATCTATAGTACACAGCAGTCCATCGATCATCAAAAGTTATCCGATTTTCTGAGGAGACATGTATTTCCCAGTCTATCTTTAGAGGATCAACTAACTATGCAAAGTCCATTCTCCAAGGAGGAATTGGAATTAGTTGTAAAAGATCGTCCATTGGGTAAGGCCTGTGGACCTGATGGCCTTCCTTCTGAGTTCTTTAAAGCCTTTTTTAGTTCCTTTGGTGATCTGTTTTTGTTATTATTAAATTCAATGCTGTATGGGGGGCAAGTTCCCGAATCTTTTCATGAAGGTACGGTTGTTAGCTTCTTGAAAAAGGGGAAAGAACCTAAGGACCCTAACTCATAGAGCCCGATCACGTTATTAAACTCGGATTATAAAACTGCCACCAAATTATTGTCACTTTGTTTTAATAATATCACGGCTCATTTGATTCACCCCGATCAAAACGGGTTCATTATAGGAAGGCAACTATTTACAAATACACATTTTTTGACTGAGGCACTAGATTACTTTAAGTCACAGGGGTTACAGGCTTTAGTTCTATTATTAGATGCTGAAAAACCTTTTGATTTAGTGGTTTGGGACACACTTTTTATTATTTTGAAAAATTTTGCGGTCCCACAACAAATTACTAAGTTAATACAGAATCTGTACACTGGCTCCACAGCTAATATAATTATTAATAAATTATTAGCAGGTTCAATTTTAGTTCAGCGGGGAACTAGGCAAGGTTGCCCTTTGTCCCCTATTCTTTTTGCTTTTTTTATTGAACCACTTGCTGTAGCTATTTGAAATTGTGTACAGATTGTTCCCCCGGTTCTTTCTATGGCCAAAATAAAATTATACGCAGATGACATTATGTTATTAATTAAACCGGATCTTCTATCACAGACAAAGGCTCTTCAGATTTTTGAAGAATTCGAGGCTTTAGGGGGGTACCGAATTAATAAAAAAAGACAGAAATTTTGGTTTCTGGGGGAGCAGACCCAGTACTACATCCAGATCTGTATGGCTGTATTAATTCAAAACCTAAAAGATATTTGGGGATTTTATTTTCTCCTACAGTTCAGGATTTATATACACTTAATTTTGTCCCTGTGCTTCGGAAGGTCCGCTCAATGTTTGCCCGCTGGGATTCACTTCCCTTATCTATTCTCGGTCGAATTGCTCTGATTAAAATGTCAATAGTTCCCCTTTTTAACTTTTTATTTTCCTCCATCCCAGTTTTTTTGCCTGGCTCTTTTTTCTCCAGGACAGAATCTATGTTTTCAGCATTTGTCTGGGCAAAAAAAACGCCTAGAATTGATATACAGACTTTATACGAAGATACTGAACATGGAGGCCTCTCATTACCAAATTTAAATTAAATTTAAAGTTTAAATTTTGCGCAGTACTTATATAGATTTAAAAATTCAATCCCAGGTGTGGGTCCATTTATACATTTTTTCTTTGATCTAATATGCTTAGAAGTTCAGATCCCATCCCCACTTCTTGTGCTCAAATCACCTAAATTCGTTCGATACAAGACCCTAAATTGGTTTTTCAAACGACGAGATGCCATGCTTAAGAGATATTCCCTCCCCCTCCTCAACCTAACAACTCCCCTAATTGGTGCTTTTGCCTTTTTAAGGATTAAGATTGAACACATAGTTATTGTAAACTGGGGTCGCGCAGGGTTTAAAATGTTAGCCGATTTTATGGGGAATGGGTCCTGGTTAGCTATCAATGACATGACACGCTTGATCTTTGGTAACTTTTTGCTAATCGGGTCCTACATTGTGATTTATAAAACTCTGGCACAATTAGACCCCAGGAATATTAGTATTTCTTCTCCGTTGGCAGAAGATCTTTTTGTAAATAGCGTTATAAAGAAACCTGGGGAATGGAAACATTGTTTGGCACAAAATCGGGAGGAAGAGTTGAGCTCTAAAGCTATACGCAAATGGCATACACAGGAAAATTTTGTATTATGTATCGATATATGAAAAACTATTAATCATTTTAACTTTGGTTCACTACGTGGTGCCAATTGGCGAAGAATGTTATTTTTTAGCAAATGGCTTTAGTACCGCACTCCTGCAATTATTGCTAAAATGTATGACAACGCGTCTCCTAATTGTTTTAGATGCTCTCACTGTGACCTAGCAAATTGGTCTCACATTATGGCATACTGTCCAAAAATTAAGTCTTTTTGGGATGAAATCTTTGCTTTTTTTAAAACTTATTATGCGATTTCAATTCCATGCAATGTAAAAATACTATTGTTTGGCGTCGATCTGGATTGTAAACTTTCAGTTTACTTGGCAAAATTGATTTATATTGCAACGGCTGTTGCTAGATCACTGTTATTACAGAATTGGCGTACATCACAAGTTCAGGTGTTTCAGGAATGGTTTGATAAAATGAAAAGGGTCAGGAAATGCGAACAAATGTATGCAAAACGAGTTGGGGGATAAAAAAGTTCGAACAGATATGGGGACTGTATTTTGAGTAACTTTCTGCATACTTTGTTATTTTGAAAGGAATGACAGTGTACTTTTGTGAGATTTTTACTTTTTGTATCTGATTTAAGCGACTGCAAATAACTTCAATAAAAATTGTCAAATAAAAAAAAAACATTAGATTCCTCCATGACTATATGACTTGACATATATTTTTTCACTCTTAGATAGAGAAAACCTTACTGCATGTTTCTACACATTACAAGGTAGTCCAGGTTTTAAAATGTTGTCTTTTAACCCATTGGCCGCAGCGCTAATTCCGCCACGGCGCTGGGAGCGTGGAGGGTGAGCGCGGCGCCGTAATGCTCTTGACGGAACCACGTCGTCACGAGTCACAGTTGAGCTGTGCTCATGATGGCGTGGTTCCGTCACGACCCTGCCCACTCACTAATTCGCCCGCACAGGCTGGGAATCAGTGCTGTGTGGGTAGAGCCGCCGCAGCATGACGGAACCATGCCGTCATGAGCACACGCTGCCCGTGGCTCATGACGGCGTGGTTCCGTCTTGCGCAGGGAAGGGGTTAACAAAACTGACTTGTGTTGAACTGTTTTTTAATATCTGTTTGCAACAAATAACTAATATCTTTTTGATTTATTTAATTTTGCACTAGAGGTTTTATTTTTATTCTTCAAGTTTGCAAAACATGCTTGCTCTTTCTTGTGAAAGAGCGACACTTCAAGGTTTTGAGTGGTTTGTGGGAAATCCACATCAGGAGTAACAAGCGCTATATAAATGCAAATCTTTTCCCTTCTTCTATCCCTCCATTACCTGTCTCAATCCAAATAACTGGCTAACATATCCACCATTCAAATTATTTTCATATTTCACTACACTAATTCAACACTAATCCTTTAAGGGTTCTGGAGCAGCATGCTACTCACCAAAAAAACGCTTCAACCCCCCATCAGGAGTAACAAGTGTTATATAAATGCAAGCCTTTTTCCCTCTTCTATCCGTCTGCTATCATTCTCAATCCAAATAACTGACTAACATATCCACCACTCAAATTACTTTCATATTTCACTATACTAATACAACACTAATCCTTTATGGGTTACGGAGTAGCGTGCTACTTGCCAAAAAAGCGCTTCAACACCCCATCAGGAGTAACAAGTGCTTTTTCCCTCTTCTATCCCACCATTCAAATTATTTTCATATTTCACTACACTAATTCAACACTAATCCTTTAAGGGTTCTGGAGCAGCATGCTACTCACCAAAAAAACGCTTCAACCCCCCATCAGGAGTAACAAGTGTTATATAAATGCAAGCCTTTTTCCCTCTTCTATCCGTCTGCTATCATTCTCAATCCAAATAACTGACTAACCTATCCACCGCTCAAATTACTTTCATATTTCACTATGCTAATTCAACACTAATCCTTTTTGGGTTCTGGAGTAGTGTGCTGCTCCCTTCGACACGTCGTCAGGTTTAATAAGCGCTATATAAATGTAATTACAATACAATACAATACAAAATAGCTCGTAAATCATAGTTGTTGTTAAATACTGGACCTGACCACCATAAAACAGGCATCTAATTGCAATGGCTGTCTTGTGCACCTGGTCATAAGATCTAGTGGTTTGTGAGTCCAAACCTACTCAAAAGGTAATATAAGTGAGTTCCCTTCTTCTTAGCTATATTCACTGTTCTCTGTGCGCAAAGGAGGACATCTTTAACCCTAACACATACCACCTGTACAGACAGGCGGTATAGACAGGCACATAACTCTTCTTCCACACTCTAGCATACACAAGTAACCAGCCACCACTCAGTTGAACCTTATTTTTACTGAGCACCCTCTTAACATTATTTAATTGACAATGTAGGACATTGGAAAATAACTGACAGGAAGTTTTCTTTTTATTGCAATCACTTGTATGGAGGGGGCATCTTCATAGGATCTTAAATAACCTGCCTGGGAGGAGAGTGGAAGAAGCTGTGTGAGGAGCGCAGCCTCTGACTTGTTGGTGTAGGACGGCCTGCAGAGGTTGATCTTGCCTGGAGCAAGAAAGGACCAGTTGCAAGGAGGAGGGGACAGGGAGCAGGGAGACAAGAGACCAGGAGACATATGGTTGAATAAAAACCTTTTTACATATATTTAGTTGTATGGTCAAAATGAACAATCATAAATGCACTCTGATACATTTAATGTCATGCTCGTGAGAAGGTGAACGTCACTGGTGTCATGTTAATTGTCATATATACAGCGGGAAGAAGGGCGCAAACAAAACAAATCATACATACGGTGTACTCTTAATGATGCCCATACATTTGATACATTAAGAACAGATTAATCCATGCGGGCAATCACTAGGGAGGCGTCTTAAATTACACAGTAAAAGTCAACTGCGTTTCAGCCTTTGCACAATGTTACGCCATCTTCAGGACCAGGTTACAATTTTTGAAAACAGAGCTGTGGTGTCTGAACAATCGAGACACCATGTAGAAGGCAGTGAAAGAAAGTGGGAGCATTATGCGTCCGAGGGCGGCGGTAGAAGGGAAGGGAGTGCCTCGTTGAATTGGTGGCCAAACGTGGAGGTAGACTGCTTCGAGAACAGGGTGAGGACCGGAAGGAATGAGGTCAGGAGTCCACTACAGTTTGCTTTGGGAGCATGAATCAAACAGGAAAGGTGAATGCAGGGAGAGTGGGAATGGGATGAGACACTGGCGTGAATCCGGTAGAAAGTGCCAACCCGGACGGCTGCACGTGAACTGTTAGGCAGGAAATGCATCCATTGTTAAGGTGGATTGCATTAGGTGTAGGGATCATGTTTATGACAATTGCCTTATGACAAAGTGATTTATGATTCATGCATTATTATGACAACTGACTTGTTGGCAAAGTGATTTATGTGTTTGTGGTCTAATGTGTTTTATGTGTAATAAAATCGAAATTTGATATAACCTTGTGTGTAGTCTCTTTTGTGGTGTGCCTATTGTGTGTGTGTGTGTTGGCGCAAACGCTTTACACATTGCCTTTGGGATAAACCTGACTGCTCTGCCAAGATACCACGGGGTTGAGCAGGGGTTATCTTGGGTGTATAACTCCCTTACCCTGACTAGAGTGGTGGGTTCTGCCTGTTTTTGGTGCATACCTAGGCAACTAGAAACACAATTTCTAACAATGTAATATTAGAGTAATTTCTTTAGGGCTGTTTCTTTTCCCAGGCCATCATGGAGCAGATGTTGCTCCTACTGGGATGCGAGACGAGGGTTCAAAGGCAGTGACTGGCCGAACTCCTGCGGGGGTCAGTGTCTGGCTATTACAGGAAGGGATCTGAGGAGCGGAGCAGGCTGGAAGGATTCGCCGGACGCCAGAGCCCACAACCTTTCCTGAGGCCAGGCACAAGACGCGGTTTGGGAAGCGACCATTCCAGGCACATCTTGAATATCGCAAAGACTCTCCCGAGGTGGCCATTTATTGATAAAAGGAACTGCTGGCACGGCACGACGGGTGCAAACCTCCACACTGATCCCAAACATGCGTTGAAAGAAATAGATTCCAGGAAGATTTTAAAAGCGATGAAGGTTAGGTCAGGGGGCAGATCCTTTGGGGTGGCAACGTCTAAATTGTGGAATAGACTCCCTTGGGAAATTAGGCAAATCAGGGAGATCCTTCCCTTTAGAAAAAGGGTAAAAACCTGGCTGTTCCCCAAGACCTGGTCGTCGGACCCTGCCCCGGACTCACTCCTCCCTTGAGCTACTTTAGCGCCAGGATGCCTACAAGGTGACAGTGAGCTTTATAAATTGAATAAATAAATAAATAGAGGCCGCTGTTTACCGAATATTGCATAAAGCTGATATCAAGAAATGGAAGGGCTATTTTTAGTTTGCAGAGTTATAATCTGAAGATAGAACAGCTTTATATTTCATTAGTTTTGTCTAGAGTTTGTAACTTCTTGGCAATACTGAAGATTGTCCATAAGTAAACCCTTGCAATCCAATGCAATATGTAATGCTATAAATGTATTGTTTAATTAATTTTACAAAAATCAATAAAAGCAATTTGGATATTAATTTGAAGGCGATCTGTCCTGGAGGAGAACAACATCCTGGATTCCTCCCAATCCGGCTTCCACAGCAACCACAGCACCGGGACCGCTCTCATCGCCGACACTGACGACATCAGGACCATACTAGACAAGGGCGAGACCGCGGCCCTCATCCTCCTGGACCTCTCGGCAGCGTTTAACAGCGTCTGCCACCACACCCTTCACACATGCTGCCACAACACAGGGATCCGAGGCAAAACCCTGGAATGGATCACCTCCTTCCTCACAGGCAGAACCCAAAGAGTCCGCCTCCCCCCCGTACTGATCCGAAGCGACCACGATCAACTGCGGCGTACCCCAAGGATCATCCCTCAGCCCAACCCTCTTTAACATCTACATGGCACCGCTCACCAACATCATCCGACATCACCACCTCAACATCATCTCACACGCCGAAGACACGCAGCTGATCCTCTCCCTAACCAAAGACCCGGTCATCGCCAAATCCAACCTCCATGTAGGAATGAAGGCTGTCGCAGAATGGATGAAGACCAGCTGCCTGAAAATGAACTCTGACAAGTCGGAGGTCCTCATTCTCGGCTCCACCCCCTCTGCATGGGATGACCCCTGGTGGCTGACCATGCTGGGAGCTGCTCTGACCCCCGCTCACCACACACGAACCTGGGGTTCATCCTGGACTCTACACTCACCATGACACAACAATTCAATGCCGTCTCCTCCTCCTGCTTCAATACCCTCCAAATGCTCCGTAAAATCTAAAAATGGATCCCCACCGAAACCAAGAGAAAAGTCACCCAGGCGCTTGTCGGCAGCTGGCTGGCTTACGGCAATGCACTCTATGCAGGAACCTCGGCTACACTCCTGAAGAGACTCCAGCGCATACAGAACGCCTCTGCACGCCTCATCCTTGGACTTCCCTGCCCCAGCCGAACCACCATCCATCTCTGAGACCTGCAATGGCTCCCGGTCAACAAGAAGATCACTTTCAAACTCCTAACCTACGCACACAAAGCACTCCACAACGCCGGCATACCTCAACAAATGACTGTCTTTCTACACCCCAAACCACCAACTGCGCTCTGCCAACCTTGCCCTCGCTACCGTCCCACGCATCCACTGAACAACCACCGGCAGCAGATCCTTCTCTCACCTCTCTGCTAAGACGTGGAACACCCTCCCCCCTCATCTACGTATGACCCAGGACCTGCTGACCTTCAGGAGACGCCCCAAGACATGGCTGTTTGACCAATAGCTGCCGACCCCCGCCTTTTTAGCGCCTTGAGACCCTCACGGGTGAGTAGCGCGCTCTACAAATGTTTGATTTATTGATTGATTGATATCATTTTTAATTATTAGAAGGTTCAGCTTGGTTTATTATACTCTGTGTTTTAATTTGTGTGCATATTAGTTAGTTGTCTGCTCTCCCTTTTCTGTTGGGTCATGTACTATAAATTAGTTAAAAAAATAAAATGAAAATATGATTACTATCGCACCAAATAAACTTAAAAGGTGGAACCCCTTCTCCCTGATCATCTCATCTTGACAAACCCAGTTCCTTCCTATCCACCACCCAACAGCTCAAAACCCTTTCTTATCAAAAACCACAGAATGCCTGGCATTCAGCTGGCCAGCTCACTACCACAACTTCATTATCACTCTAAACCCACTGCATCTTATTTTCACAAATTCCACTCTATCAAAACAACCCTTGACCACATGTTAAAATATCTCAAGTCACAATCAACTATTTTCCATTTTTATTCTTTTTTACCTCTCTTAAATGTCCCGCATGGCTGATCATTTCAATATGGTCCTAGCCCGTGTCTCTCTAATCACCATGGACAAAACACTAGACTAGTTCTCTTCTGCCATGTCAACCAAAATTTCTCTATTTCCTAGTGACCCATACTTTTGACACCCCGTTCACAGTTGAAAATACACAAGATTCAATAATGGGACCATTTCGACCTTCACAGCAATCTCCTTGGACATATAATATATTTCCTTGGCTTTCTCTATCATCAATATACTGATCTATTTAGTCTTCCCCTGGCTTATGCCTGTCTCCTAAACTATAATTTAGAGCTAACTACTTACCATAAGAAACTAGATGGCATGTCACTCTTAAGACAATTTACTCCAGAATATAAACTCTCTAATTCCTTGCCATTGTTCCTTCTACCTCGGTCCCCTCTCATATCTCCTTCGCCATAGATATCCTAATACTCTCTATCACAACCAGGGCTCTAGGAGTGCTATTTAACTCCACCATACAGCTTAACTCCATTATCTTACTCACAATCTATATTGGTAGATCACAAAATTTTAGTATTAGGAAATTCCATCATACTTCAAAATAGGCTAAGTCTCCTATAAATCAATTGTTATGGAGAAAGCTGGATAGCTCTAATAGAAGAGTTGTGGTACTCCCCAATTGCATGATTGGTAGAAACATCCACTCACATAGTATTTAACATACCCTGAACAACACCAGCCGCACTTCACTGAAAAATAAGTAGGCTGCTGCTCCGTAGAATGTGGGACATGCTGCAAGGTGCTAACATTGGCATTTAAATCTATTTGGACACTGCATTTCTCTATCTCTCCCAACCAGCTGTGCACCAGATATCACCAAGTTCCCAATGCTTTGCCAACATTCACCTCCTTGCTTTACTTAGAACCCCTTGCACTCTCTCAAAGATCAGATCATTAAAACTACCCAGCTTTCTCCTCTTTCCACCCTAGAGCTTCTCATTTCCTCACTGATTTTCATACACCTCCTCAAATCTCACACATTTAACTGGGGTAGTCCGTGGCAGAAGTTCTAACTCCCTTCACTTACCACCACAGAGAATGCAATTTTATAGAAACTGTAAACAAAAAATGACTAAATATACTACCATGTTACATTCCAATCATCAAGTGCTTATCGTTTTCGTATTTCACCATCCAAGTAATCACATATCAACTACCAATGTGAATGTAATCACCTCAGGTATAAATGTTCATATACATTTATGTATATATACACACACGCACGAACACACACACAAATACTTTATTGTTTCAGGTTAAAGCGAAAACCCATATACAATGCAATAAATAGGGGGAAGAGGTAAATAGATAATTAAATCAGTAAATGTGAGCAAAGTACAGCTCCTACATCAATACCAGTCCATCTTCCTATAGCACAACATGTTCCAGTGTTACCTGTCTCATACTGCAAAGCCGACACAGGCTGGTAGCTCTCAGGGGCGCTTGACAGTGTCCATCAAATTGATTAAAAGATAGATTAAAAAAAGCCGAAAACGTAGAAATATTTTTCCCCTTCATGATCAGGTTAAAATCTATGTTTGGTTATTGCTACATGATGTAGGATCACTAGGTGTATCACGTGTTTTTATGTTTTGTTAACCTCTCACTGTTTAATAAGCAGCACGATGTCTTTATGTCATGTTTTAGCAAAATAATATTCTTATATATCATGTCTTGGTAGAGCAGGTTTATTAGGTGGATTTCTCATTCTTCTATCAGACTAAAAAAAATCGTCTCATCGTGGAAATTCCCCACACACTTCCCAAATCAAAGACACCCATCACTTTATTATAAACCCCTACCAACATCATCAAAAGTCACAGCAAGGCCTGTAAAGATGTGCATACTATTCAGATTTGGCATCATGGCTGCACATGATATAAGGGACTGCCTCTTCCAAATTGCAAATGGATACAAAAAGACACGAATTGAAATACTATTTCCTCTCATCTATCCTCTCACCTTGGGGAGGGAGTTCTATCATGTCAAGACTGTCAGAACTATCAGAATGAACATTACTCTACTGCATCTTTCGAACTGCAAATGAATGGCAAGGTAAATTAGCATAACACCGACTGTTTCTTGATGTCATACCCTTTTTTTAATCCCCACCAACAAAGAGAACATCAAAATTAAGGTAGTTTAGATTTTTAGTAAGGGCTTGAACTCTTATTGTTTTACAAAAATATTACATATAAATAATTTAAGCAAGTTAAATAAGTCAATTTTTCACGCCCCCCTTTCAGATGGCGAATGTCCGCGTGGCATCTGCAGCGCCCTGATTACTCCCAACATCTACGTAGCGCGATCGCCCACTATTGGCAGGACAACCTTACTGGGGGGATGGATGCAGTGACCGTCTGGGAGGCTATGAAGCCCACCCTGCGGGGAATAGATATTGCTTGGTGTGCGTCTGCTCGCCGGACTCGGCTGGAAAGCATTGTTGCTGCTGCGGAGCGGGTGGAGGAGCTTGAGGCTCGACACAGCGAGGCACCCGATGATATGGCGCTGCGACTGCTCCTGCAGGCACAGCAGTCTTACTCCTCGGTCTTATTAGACGAGGCTCGTCAGGCGTGGTTGGCTACCCGTAGCCGAGTTTACCAGTGGGGTGACAAGTCTTGCACTATGCTCCATAGGCTTTGCCAACAGAACCTGCAGCCTCTTACCCTGCCGGGCCTTGTTGATGGTGCAGGAGTGGCGATCACGGACCCAGCAACTCTTGCAACGAGTTTTGCGCGCTATTATGGGCATCAATATGCCTCCCGGGAGACCCTCTCCCCCGCCGCTATTGCAGATTATATTGCGTCGGTTCCCCCATCTGCTGTGTCCGATGAGGTGCGCGATGCCCTGGACCTTCCCCTGACGGCTGAGGAGCTGGGTGACGCGCTGGGTCAACTGAATGTGGGCAAGGCGCCGGGGCCGAGCGGATTCCCCAGCGAATTCTATAAGAAGTTCCATCTGCAACTCGGGCCGCATTACTTGCGGGCCCTGGAACAGGCGCGAGACCATGGCTGCCTCCCACCGGATTGGCGCCATGCCGAAATCGTGGTGTTCCTGAAGCCGGGTAGGCCCCCTGATCGTCTTGAATCTTATCGCCCCATATCCCTCATTAACTTCGAGGCCAAGCTCCTGGCCAAGGCGCTGGCGAACCGCTTGCTTCCACACATCTCAGCCCTTGTCCACCCAGATCAAGCAGGCTTTATGCCGCGCCGGGCAACGAGACACAATATACGGCGGGCGCAGGCCGCGATACAAGCGATTGAGTCTTCGGAGGATCCGGCGGCGCTACTGCTGGCTGATATCGATAGTGCCTTTGATTCGGTCAGCTGGACCTTTCTTTTTACCCTGTTGCCGCTGCTGAACCTCGGCCCGGTCTTCCTCTCCTATGTCAGGCTGCTTTACACCGAGATCACAGCCTCGGTGCGTATCTCAGGGGCGGCATCAGCTCGTTTCCCAGTGTCCAGGGGCACGCGTCAAGGTTGTCCGCTCTCCCCTTACCTCTTCGCGCTGGCCATGGAGCCGCTGGCCGCCAGGGTGCGCCGCGATGAGCTCTACCGTGGCTTCGTCTGGGGTGCGGATCATTCGGACCGCATAGCTTTATATGCGGATGATGTGCTATTCTTCATGTCCGACCTGCAGCGTACGGGTCCTCGTGTCCTGGAACTGATGCAGGAGTTTGGTCAGGCATCGGGGCTCTTCCTTAACCCGCGCAAGTCGACCATATGGGTGCTGGGGAGTGACACAGTGGCCTGCCCTTGGGCTGCATCCCTTCAGATGGCTGTGGAGGGTGTGAAATACCTGGGTGTCTTCCTCTCTGCTTCGCCCGCAGTGGCGTGGGACCGGAACATCCAGCCGGTGTGGGATCGGGTCCAACTGGACGTCAAGACATGGACGCACATGCCTCTTAATATCTACGGCCGATCGGCCATCTTTAAGATGGTGGCCTTGCCCCGTCTCCTTTACCAATTGCAGAATCATCCCTTCCAGGTTGACCCGCAGTGGTTCCGTACTGTTAACTCTGTGCTGGGCCGGTTTCTGTGGGCTGGAGGTGCCTCCAGAGTGGCGCTGCGCACATGCTTCCTCTCTACATACTGCGGCGGCTTGGCGACCGCAGATATTTTGTCTTACTATCAGGCCTCCCATCTCCTTGTGCTTAACGAGTGGTGGTATGGGGACCGTAGTGACCCGGCCTATGCACTGGAGCATTCTCTGATGGGTGGCGCCTCCCTTCACACCTTGTTGTACTCGGCCGGGCGGAGGCGACTACTTCCACAGGTCACCCAGGTGGTCTTCGCGGTCTGGCGGCGGGCCCTGCACCGTATGGGCTGGTGGGGTCGGCTGACGGCTGAAACCCCGTTGTGGCGTAATGGCCTATTACTGGCGTTGGCGTCCCTGTCCGGGTTTGACGGCTGGGATGCGATCGGGATCTCGTCCCTCGGCCATGTCCTCTCTGGTACTACCCTAAAATCCTTTCAGGACCTCAGTTCTGAATTTAGCATGCCCAGGACCCAGTTCTTCCGCTACCTTCAATTTCGCCACGCTCTTACTCCTAGCCTGGTGGGCTTGGAGCAGCTCCCTGACTTTAGTCCCATCGAGGCAAAACTTTTTATGGGAGACCTGGGTGACAAGAAGGTCTCTCAGATATACCGTTCTCTGGTCACTCACTGTTCCCCTTCGCTCTCGGCGCTGAAGGCCTCTTGGGAGGATGATGTTGGTCCCCTGGATGACGACGACTGGCGCGAGGCCCTTGAATCTCCCCGTGGTGCTGCTATAGCTATCCGCCTCCGCTTCATCCAGTTCAAATACCTCCACCGGGCTTACTATACTAGACACCGTCTATGGCGGGCGGGCCTTGTCGCGACTCCGGAGTGCCTGAGGTGTGGTTCTGGAGAGGGCACCCTTTTTCATACTGTGTGGTCCTGTGAGAGACTGACTCGATTCTGGGCTGGGGTTTGGGACTGCCTGTCTGAGGTGTTGGGATGGGACCTGCCCCGTACCCCTAGGCTGGGCCTTCTTCATGTTCTGGAGAACGTGGGGGGCAATATTTACAAACGCCATTTGTTGTTGCTGGGGCTAGTGGTGGCGAAGAGAGATTTGGCGCAGGCCTGGAAGAGCGAGCGCGCCCCCCCACTCGGGGCCTGGAAGGCGGGCCTGGACTTCCTCATGGGTCTGGAGCAGCCTGTTTTCGAAGCCCGGGGATGTCCCCGCAAACATTACAAAATCTGGAAACGGTGGGCGGATTACAGGGGCCTGCTCCTTGACCCCCCCCGTGGATATTGATGATGCATTACCGCTGGATGTGGATCCCGCACTCTAGGCTGCTGGCCGGCTCCACCTTTGTAGGTCATCTCCTGTTGCTGAACTGTGATCACGTGCACTGGGTTAGGGTGGGATAAGGGGTGGGTAGCTGCGGGCGGGGTTGGTTGGCGTTTTGGGGTTGGGTGGGTGGGGTAGTTCGATATCTTTCAGTCTATAACGCTGAGTTCTATGCTGTACTAATGCTGTGTCTCTTTCTATTTGTCGTTGACAGTCTCCTCCTGACTGTGGAGGGCTGTCCTGAAATTTGCTTGAACTCATAATAAAGTTGGTTTTGAAAAAAATAAGTCAATTTTTTTAAATTTAGTTTATATTTGAACTATACTGATACATCCATATATCACGTTGCTAAAGCAAAAGCACACGTTGTCTAGTTTTAAGCAAATGTCAATGTGAAAGAGTTTCAAAGTTCTAGAGTGTATGAGTTGTGTATCTTTTTGTGTAGTCCCCCCTATTGTCTTTAACGGCATTTACTACTTTTTTTTTTAACTCAGGCCATTCCATTGCAGCAAAGTACCTCGCAAAGCTAAAATAAAAATAAAATTAATAATAACTCTTTATTCCCTTATCGAAGTATTACCATTTTGTTGTTCTTTTGCTTATTTTTCTTTTTGTTATTAAATTATTTTGGGAGTTTTCTCTTTGAGATTAATTAAATTAGCAAGGCCATACATCATTAATTTTGGTGGGATCGTTCCTCTTTTAATAAACAAAGAAGATTAAAAACTGACAAGGGACCAGTTCATTGATGAATTGCATAACACGTACATGCTGTAATCCTTACTCTTACCCATTGTCAGATGTAATAAACCAATACTTCCACACCACACTAAAAGGGCTGGTTGTGGGACTGATTTGTATATAGCCTCAACTAGCAGGTAATATTATCGTTGGGTTGAGAATCTTCTGGTATTCAGTTGGTATTCAGTTCTACTCCTGGCTACCTGAACATGTGTTTGAGGCGGTATAGCCTCTTTATTAACATACTATTGCTTGTTAAAAGTGCCATTGCTTCATTACCATGTTTTTGGGATATCAAATTGTCTCTCACCACAGCGAACATTTTCAAATAGAATTTTAAAGTGTCTATAACATATGGCGTTATCATATAATCAAATGAAGTAATTCAACTCTCCTTTCTGCAATTTTAATACCATGACTGATTTTGAAGAAGTTTCCCTCAAGTAACACAAGACCTCATGCACAAAAGAGACTTGTCACAGAGTCTTCCTTCGAATTGTGAGAAATTCTTAATACAGTTGACATACAAAGGGTATGTTCACTAAAACTTGTACTCTGTCCCATTAGGAATGTTAATGAGGCAGGAAACAGACTGTGTCCCCTTACAAAACCTAGCAAATGTTGTGACAACTTATAATTTGCAAATGGTGCCAGCCCTTGGCAATGACTAATAAGTTCATGCTTTGGATGCAAACACAGCCTCAAAGTGTTTGTTCAATCCCTTGATCCCGCCGGTTGCCCCTTTTCTCTTGTGACTTGAAACGGATCGCCGTGCTTAAATGCCAATTTGTAAAGTTCATTATGAACTACAAAGTACTTTTGTGCATTGAGAATTCAAACTTTGCATTTGCACGGTAAATAGGATTGACATTGCGAAATAAAATTATTTTGTAGGCCTCTAGCAAAAACTCACCGTTCCAGATATGTCTTTGTGTACTCTGAGACCCAAAAAAGAATCTTGCACGATATGCACTGTGCACCTACTAGAAACAGCAAGGCCAGGAGTGAGTATCATTTCCAACTCTCCCTGTGCACTATAAAGATTTGCCTGTTAGCGTTTCGCTTCCTTTTTTTAACTTCTGTGGGTGCTCCAACTGTCACGACTGACTATTTGGATAAATTATAATTTATAAGTCTCCAAAAATACTGCTAAGAGCAGTTGGCTATGCTTCACTGTCTGATCTGTGCCTTGGACCTGATTATCATAGGTATTTCCACAGCTAAGTAGAACCTAAGTGCACGAACGCTTCCATTCATGAGCGTAAGGCAGCATTTCGCATTCACAAAAGGTGAATTTACTCACGGAAATGGATTTGTTCACATGTATCATTTCAACAGAGTGAAGTAATTTTGCCTGTATCCCTAATCTCTCATAAGTATGGGCCAGCTCAAATTGCTATATAAATGTAACAGGTAGAGTTTTCCCGACGTGTAAGTGTGTTATCCAAGAGTATTCTCACTTCTAACTTTAAAATAAAAAAGAAACCCCCAGATTCATCATTGTCCCGTTTTGCGAGTCCTTAATAGCGATTATTAAGGAATCGCTATTAAGGACTTGCAAAACGGGATTCATGTAGAAATCGCAATTTTATTTGCGATTCCTACAGCTTCCTTATTTGCGATTAGCAAATTGCTAATCGCAAATAAGGAATCACTCCCCATTCATTCCTATGGGCCCAAGGCCCATAGGAATGAATGGGGAGTCATTCCTTATTTGCGATTAGCAATTTGCTAATCGCAAATAAGGATGCGATTTCAAGGGTGCCAGGGGTGTCCAAAGGACACCCTGTAGCACCCCTGGAATGTAAATGTAGACTGATGTTGCGCACACACATGTCCAAAGGACATGTGTGTTTGTAACATCCAACTTAGAAAAATGCACTAAAGTGCATTTTTCTAAGTTTTCGCTATTTACCACAAAGTCAGACTTTGCGGTAAATAGCGGCAAAAAATAGCGAATTCGCAATTCAGAAATGGATCATGAATTGCATTTAAGGAATCTCAAATAGAGATTCCTTAATTGCAATTCCTCGCAATTTAACGATTTCGCAATTTGCGATTTTTGCATTTGGGATGATGAATCCCAAATGCAAAAATTGCGCTCGCAATCTGGCCCTTTGCGAGCCGATTTCTCGTTAATGAATCTGCCTGCAAGTCTTTAAAAAATATTTTTCTCCAAAGGAGAAACTCCCTTCCCCTTGCACCCCCACTCTGTCTGTGGAAGCTTCCCTCCCATTCCCTTCCAGAATTAATGTTTATCTCTGCCCTTCACAGGAGGAAATCTCCAACCGTCTAGGGTAGGAGGTTGCATGCCATAGGAATGCGAATACCCACAAATCTGAAGGTAACACGTGTTCCCCTGTGCAGGGGTGTAAATATGGATCATAAACCTATTCGATATTACATGAGCTAAGCCACCTACACGATCTGAAACTGAGCTTATTAACTTAATGTCTTCCTAAATTCCTCGTGATACAAAAGGGGATGATGGACGGAGCGTTTGAACAAATCAAACACTCACCCCCAGTCAACTGATCTGGGTTTAATCCATCACCATTCTTTAGTTCACTCAGCCACCCCAGTTAAGACATGGCTATATGCAAATCATTCTGACCCTGTGCCTCGTGGGAACAGTCCAGCCCGAACTGCCAAGCCATGTCTTTCCTGGACCGGAAACAAGCATCCTGGGACCGGTTTCGGACTCATAGTCCTCATCAGCCAGGCTATCTTGAATCCAGTAGTCAAGTGAACAAGGGACTCACGTCTGAGCATAGCCTGCCACACTTAGGGCGAACAAAGCGATACAAAAGGGGATGATGGACGGAGCGTTTGAACAAATCAAACACTCACCCCCAGTCAACTGATCTGGGTTTAATCAATCACCATTCTTTAGTTCACTCAGCCACCCCAGTTCAGACATGGCTATATGCAAATCAGTCTGACCCTGTGCCTCGTGGGAACAGTCCAGCCCGAACTGCCAAGCCATGTCTTCCCTGGACCGGAAACAAGCATCCTGGGACCGGTTTCGGACTCATAATCCTCATCAGCCAGGCTATCTTGAATCCAGTAGCCAAGTGAACAATGGACTCACGTCTGAGCATACCCTGCCACACTTAGGGCGAACAAAGCGATACAAAAGGGGATGATGGACGGAGCGTTTGAACAAATCAAACACTCACCCCCAGTCAACTGATCTGGGTTTAATCCATCACCATTCTTTAGCTCACTCAGCCACCCCAGTTCAGACATGGCTATATGCAAATCAGTCGTGACCCTGTGCCTCATGGGAACAGTCCAGCCCGAACTGCCAAGCCATGTCTTCCCTGGACTGGAAACAAGCATCCTGGGACCGGTTTCGGATTCATAATCCTCATCAGCCAGGCTATCTTGAATCCAGTAGCCAAGTGAACAAGGGACTCACGTCTGAGCATACCCTGCCACACTTAGGGCGAACAAAGCGATACAAAAGGGGATGATGGACGGAGCGTTTGAACAAATCAAACACTCACCCCCAGTCAACTGATCTGGGTTTAATCCATCACCATTCTTTAGTTCACTCAGCCACCCCAGTTCAGATATGGCTATATGCAAATCAGTCTGACCCTGTGCCTCGTGGGAACAGTCCAGCCCGAACTGCCAAGCCATGTCTTCCCTGGACCGGAAACAAGCATCCTGGGACCGGTTTCGGATTCATAATCCTCATCAGCCAGGCTATCTTGAATCCAGTAGCCAAGTGAACAAGGGACTCACGTCTGAGCATACCCTGCCACACTTAGGGCGAACAAAGCGATACAAAAGACTGGGTGTGAGTGTTTGATTGATTCAGATGCTCCGTCCATCACCACCCCCTTTTGTACCGCTTTTGGCCGCCATAAGTGTGGCAGGGTATACTCAGACATGAGTCCCTTGCTCACTTTGCCACTGGATTCAAGCAAGCCGGGCTGAAGACGGCTGGAATGCCAGAAACCGGTCCTCGGAAGCTTGTTTCCGGTCCAGGGAAGACATGGCTTGGCAGTTCGGGTTGGACTGTTCCCATGAGGCACAGGGTCAGACTGATTTGCATATAGCCATGTCTGAACTGGGGTGGCAGAGTGGGCTAAAGAACGGTGATGGATTAAACCCAGATCTTTTGACTGGGTGTGAGTGTTTGATTGATTCAGATGCTCCGTCCATCACCACCCCCTTTTGTACCACTTTTGGCCGCCATAAGTGTGGCAGGGTATACTCAGACGTGAGTCCCTTGCTCACTTTGCCACTGGATTCAAGCAAGCCGGGCTGAAGACGGCTGGAATGCCAGAAACCGGTCCTCGGAAGCTTGTTTCCGGTCCAGGGAAGACATGGCTTGGCAGTTCGGGTTGGACTGTTCCCATGAGGCACAGGGTCAGACTGATTTGCATATAGCCATGTCTGAACTGGGGTGGCAGAGTGGGCTAAAGAACGGTGATGGATTAAACCCAGATCTTTTGACTGGGTGTGAGTGTTTGATTAATTCAGGATGCTCCGTCCATCACCACCCCCTTTTGTACCGCTTTTGGCCGCCATAAGTGTGGCAGGGTATACTCAGACGTGAGTCTCTTGCTCACTTTGCCACTGGATTCAAGCAAGCCGGGCTGAAGACGGCTGGAATTCCAGAAACCGGTCCTCGGAAGCTTGTTTCCGGTCCAGGGAAGACATGGCTTGGCAGTTCGGGTTGGACTGTTCCCATGAGGCACAGGGTCAGACTGATTTGCATATAGCCATGTCTGAACTGGGGTGGCAGAGTGGGCTAAAGAACGGTGATGGATTAAACCCAGATCTTTTGACTGGGTGTGAATGTTTGATTGATTCAGATGCTCCGTCAATCACCACCCCCTTTTGTACCGCTTTTGGCCACCATAAGTGTGGCTGGGTATACTCAGACGTGAGTCCCTTGCTCACTTTGCCACTGGATTCAAGCAAGCCGGGCTGAAGACGGCTGGAATGCCAGAAACCGGTCCTCGGAAGCTTGTTTCCGGTCCAGGGAAGACATGGCTTGGCAGTTCGGGTTGGACTGTTCCCATGAGGCACAGGGTCAGACTGATTTGCATATAGCCATGTCTGAACTGGGGTGGCAGAGTGGGCTAAAGAACGGTGATGGATTAAACCCAGATCTTTTGATTGGGTGTGAGTGTTTGATTGATTCAGATGCTCCGTCCATCACCACCCCATTTTGTACCGTTCCTAAATTCCTCAGCACTTGAATTCACTTCAAATTCATAAAAGACTATGGCATTACACTTTGAAAAGTGGCATTGCTGTATCTTCCCAGTCGTATTCCTGCATTTCTCAATGAATTCAAATATCTTGAAAATGAACTCCTCCACATACAGATATACGCCCAAATACATGCATTCTTAAGGGATGCGTCTATGGCACTGCTGACTCAATAGCTTACCAAAGAGGTAACTGCGGCAGCCATCTGGCACTAGAAGTCATTAAAGTAAGCCCTTCCAATTCGAACTTCATTCATTTGAAGAAAGATTACATCCTTATGACACAGGCATGAGGTCTGTGGCATGCCAGGAGAGTGGGAGCTTTGTTCCTCCAGCTCTGCGGAGGTCTACCTCATATTTATAGATTCACCCTCCCCCCCTTGCTTGACACTAATCATATTGGAAAAAGTGCTTCTACCAACATTGTCAGAGCCCTTTCGTCAACACTCCTGTGCTGGCTGGCCTCCAAATAGTGGTGTCCAGTCATCTTCTTCTTGTAATTAACAAACAAGTCCAGAAAAAATAAATGACCCTCGTGTACAGGGTGATTTCTCATTCTGTCTAGAGACCATTAAATATTTGTCCTGCCACGGACCACAATGATAGACCTAGCATGGCGGTCCTGGGTGGGAAAAATATGCTCAAGAAGGCCTTCTGACACAACAATGTGATGTCCCTGTGGCACATTGGTCAGTGGGATTTAGCCTTCTGTCGCCGGAATCCCAGCTTCTACTTAAGAGGGTTCTTCCGGTATAGGTGGGCAGCCCCCCCCCCCCCCACCCCCCTCACTGATTGAACAGCCAATCATCCTTGTGCCTCTGAGGACCTTAAGAACAATTAAGTCCTGTTTTAGAGTTGAGTATTATAGAAAATCCTTCCAGTATCTGAATGTAGCACTAAATCTGGAGGAGAAGCCCACATGGGGATAACATACTGCAGTAAACTTTCACTATGAGGGTTCTTTCCCTTTGTTCATTTAAAGATGTACTGTTCTCATTCAACTCTAAAAAGGCATATGCACATTTTATTTCAGATATACCTACCGGCGTAGAGAAAACGTGACTTCTACAAGGAAGCTAAGCTTAAATGCCTATGGGTATATTTATTCTATTGGTTTCCGTTTCAGATTCGCTTACGTGGCATTGTTGAGTATTTTTGTTTTACTACAGCAATTTATAGTTAATAGATGCTGAATCTGCTTCGGAATTCTCCTTACATGTGCATTATGTAGAATGCTCACTGTACTCTTTTGCATTGTGTATGTTGTTTCTTGCACCCGTCTCCCCGTGTATAGTTAAGCCTTGGGCTTAGCATAGCTACAGAAAGGAAGGGCCAAGGTCCATGCCACCCCTGTCTTTCTGAAAGGCTGAGGTCTGGAGTGTGAAGGGCTTCAGGGCATTGAACCTTTCTCTCTCTTTGCCATCCCAGAGCCTGGCTCACATTAGTAATCCTGCAGTTCGTAAACACTGGACCAATGAGGTGGTCACACATTCCCCACTCATTTAAGTGACTGATACTTTACTTAGAACTGTTTGCTTTCTTATTTAAAAAATGTTCCTTTTGTAATAAACTAGCTGCATAGGAATTATTTTACACTGGAGGAATAATAATAATAAAAATAATAATAGTAATCATAATAATAATTGCGCTCCACTGACCAAATCTGAACTAGTGGGGAGGAGATGCTTCTAGGAGTCGTATTTCATTTTAATGGATTAAATTCAATGAGGATGAAGCGTGACAATCCAGGGAGACTTCGTGGGCTAATGCAATGCTTGTTCTTGTTTGTTGGCCCATTTCTTTAATTGGAAAAGCAACACCGAAAGAAAAGCAATGCATGAGCGTGTTCAAGCGGCCGTGGTTTTCACAAACAGACCTGCATGTTTTTCATCAAATTGAAAATCGAACGCTGCTTAAACCTGTAATGTTGCCTTGTTCCCCACATATGCACAGAGTCCAGGTAGGTGAGTTTGTTTGTCTTTATTACAAATATGATATGCAATCTCGAGCTAGAGGGCGCCGAGCGTCTAACACGACTGCTCCGGTCGCCAGCTCCGTTCTCCCCGCTTTCGCGCCTTCAATCTGGCGCCTACTGCGCATGCGCGCCCTTCGCGCTCCTGTCTATGGCGTGACGCGTCATCGCGTTCACGCTCATAGACTAGAGCGCATCCTACATATCTCCCCTTTTTAACAGTAAACAAAATTAACTATTCAACCTCCACAAAGTTGCACAAGGTGTCCCAATGTTCTCTGGCTGGCCGCCAGGTTGCCAACTATCATTAATGTCCACCCATTTCATAGTCTCTATATCTTGAGGGCACTGTGACTGCCCGGCCACTACGGGTGTGTCTTACCGGCATGCTCTCTTCCACCTCTCTGTCTCCGCCTGGTCTCGCACCATCTCTCCAATCTCCACTCTGAGTTACTCCAGCCGGAGTGACATCTCTGACTGCGCGCCCTGCGCCGGGAATGTCCATCTCACTGTTGTCTCCTGTTTCCTCGGGCAACACTTCATCAGCTTGCTCCAGTCGAGGCGTGCTCTCGTGGAAGTCCTTCTGTGCCTCTGTCTCTTCCAGCTTGGGCCATACAACAATCCTGTTTACTCTAGCCATGCGGTCTTGGGACCACACTCTGCCATCGCTGAGGAGGGCTGCTCTACCTCTCACCTCCTTGACTTGTAGAGGCTGACTATATTTGCTGTCGCCTTTCTTTTGAAGGGTAGGGAGTTTAACCCTAACCCATTCTCCTTCCTCCAGCTCTGTTCCTTTCACATTCCGACGTTTGTCGTAATTCGCAGCATAAATCTTTTGGGCTTTTTCCAAGTTGTGTTGGACCACCGCAGGGGACCATTTACTGGTAATGGTCTTCTCCCGCCACACAACATTGTCTCGTGTGAACGGATGCCGTCCTCTCAACACTTGAAATGGACTGTACCCCACAGCCGTGGGGGTGATCCTGTAAGACCACAGCATGCTCATTACCTCAACTTCCCAATCCTTTCCCTGCATGATGGCCGCCTGTATGGAGCCCATCAGCACACGGTTGAACCGCTCCACCTGACCGTTGCATGCGGGATGATACACTGCCGTGTGTTTGGATTCGATACCATTCCTTCTCATGAACCTAGTCCATTTGTCCGAGACAAACTGCGGGCCATTGTCACTAAGGATGGTTTTGGGGATGCCTTCCCTTAAGAAAACTGAAGTCAGGAATCTCAAAATCGTGTCAGTGTCCATGGATTCTTGAATGTCCACCTCAGGCCATTTTGAGTACTTATCCATCACTACACACAAGTACTTGTTCACACCTTTGCTATCCAGGACCGGTCCCAATATGTCAATTGCCACATTCTCCCAAGGTCCCTGTGGCGTGTCAAACTTCCCCATGGCCGGTCGGAGAGGCCTCAGCACTTTGTCCGCGCCCTGGCATTGGCCACACTCCCTCACTTGCCTTTCAATGTGAACGTCCATGCCTGGCCACCAATACATCTGATTGACGCGTGCCTTGGTCTTTACAATACCTAGGTGGCCCTCATGTAGTAGAGTTAGTAATCTGGGTATCAGTGAATCCGGCGGCACAACTCTTTCGCCCCGATAGATAAACACCCCAGAGTCACTCAGGGACAGTTCTTCCCTAATTTCATAGAACCTTCGTACTCCATCAGTGAGCTTCCTTTTGTCAGGCCAGCCTGATGTTAAGTATCTCTTAATCTCCCCTTTTTCCATGTCCTCATCATAGGCGGACTCCCATTCTTGGGCACTTATCGAACTCTCATAGTCCTCCATGCTTGCCACCATCTCTTCCTTATCCAGGGCTTCCTCTGGCGCCACTTCCATCGCGGCAGCCCTGCTGAGATAATCCGCTACCCTGTTCTGTGTTCCCGGCAGATATTCAACGTCGTAGGTGTAATCGAGTAGCTTCAGAGTCATTTTGGCTATTCTCGGGGTCGCCGTCTCATGCCCCGAGGAAGTCAAGACCTTGATGAGGGGTTTATGGTCCGTTTGCAGTTTGAATCTCGTACCCCAAACGAACTGTCTGAATCTGCCTAAAGCCCAGGTGACTGCCAACATCTCTTTTTCAATTACGCTGTATCGTTGCTCCGTCGGAGACAGCGCACGGGACGCAAAGCAGATCGTTTCAGTGGCCCCATCATCTCTCACTTGAGCCAGGACCGCCCCTAAGCCCTTGTCACTGGCATCGGTGGTTACCACGGTCTGGCCCGATGGAACGAACCCTTGCAACGGAATAGCTTGACTAATGCAGGTCTTGATGGTGTCAAACTCCTCTTGCGCCTCTGCGTCCCACTCAAACTTGGTCTTGTCTCTGATGAGTTGTCGCATTCTGTATGTCCGGGTGGCAAAGTGTCTCACGAATTTACTATAATACTCGGCCATTCCCAGGAACGACCTCACCTCCTCCTTGGAGCTGGGTGCCTTCGCCTCCTTTATGGCCGTCACATTTCGTTCTTTGGGTGAAATTCCGCTCGTGCTGATCTCATGCCCCAAGTATGTCACCGAATGGGTCCCTATCTTGCACTTACTCCATTCCGCCGTTAGCCCTTTGTTCTGCAACACTTCCAGCACGCTCCGCAACTTCCTGTCGTGATCACCTTTTGACGAGCCCATCACCAAGATGTCATCCTGAAAGTATTGTACTCCAGGAATGTCCTTGAACAAGCGGTGCATCAGCTTCTGAAAAACAGCCGCTGCGGATGCCAGGCCAAAGGGCATCCTCCGGAACTGGTAGCACCCAAATGGAGTGATGAAAGCGGTGTACTTCCTGCTCGATGGATGTAGCTCTATCTGGTAGTACGCAGACGTGAGATCGATAGTGGAAAAGTGAGTCACACCTTTAGTCTTGGCGAGCATCTCCTCGATTCTGGGAAGGGGAAACTTTTCCACGATGAGACTTTTGTTGAGCTCGCGGAGGTCAACGCAGAGCCGTACCTGCCCATTTGGCTTCTTGACCACGACCAAGGGGGATAGCCACTCTGCACTATCCACCGGCTCTATGACACCTTGCTCCTCTAGCCTCCGGAGTTCCTGTTGTACTGCTCCGCTGGTAGATATGGGAATGTTCCTGACTTTATGCACCACCGGTACTGCACCCTCCTTGAGGACCATTTTGTGAACGAACTTGTCCAGTTTTCCCACTGATCCGTCAAAAACTTTGGGGTATGCCGACTTCCAATCTTCCTCTCTCGTGAGGGGCCACTCGTCTGTCAAGAGAATCTGTTCTTTACCTCCCGGGTTGAGTATGATCCCCAGATCACCTGCATCTCTCCACCCCAGCACTGAAGGTCCTCTCTCCGCTATGTACAGGGTGCACGTGGCTGACCTCCCTCTAAATTCGAAGTCGAAGTCTCGACACCCCACCAAAGGAATGGCATTTTCCGTGTACGAGATGGGTCTGATGTCCGGCGGCCATAGGTCTGGCCCCACCACAGGCACAAAGTCTTCCTCCCATATGGACCTTTGCACGATGGTCCAAGGGGATCCTGAGTCGACGGCCACGTGTACCTTCACTCCCCCTATCAGCATGTCCGTGCGAGGCTTGTCTCTTCGCTTCCCCGTCACCTCAAGTACCTGGTCCTCGATGCACAACACCAAGTCGTCGTCATCCAAATCGTCCTCCTCGCTGACGTCGGCTGCGGCCGCATCGACGCACTTGACCGTGGATTTCTTCCCCTTTTTGCGGCAGACTTTCTCAAAATGGCCGACCAGGCCGCAAAATGAGCATCTGGCGCGAAACGCGGGACAGCGTTTATCCTGCGCCGAATGTGCCGTGCTGCCACATCTATAACACGCAAACTTGTTGTCTGTACTAGAGCGGCCTGCCTGCTTCCCTGTCCATCTCAAGTCCTTCCTCTGATCTCCATATCCTCCCTTGGCTCTCCCAGGCTGGGGTGCATCTTCTATCTTGTTCACCATTTGCCTCGGCGCGTTCTCCCGTTTTGCTGCCTCCGCACCGCGTCGTGACATTTCAGCCTTTTTGACCATCGCCACCACTTCTTTAAGGGACGTCTCACTCTGCGCCCACAGTTTGTCCTGGACCGACCTGCACGTGGTGTGCATAACAATTTGGTCTTTTATATATTCTTCTTGAAGCCCTCCATACTGGCACGTGATGGCCAGGCGTCGGAGCGCTGCCACGTAATCATCAATCGACTCACCAGCCTCCTGCTTCCGCTGCTGGAAATTATACCTGTCTATGGAGACACAAACTGCTGGGCGGTAGTGGCTGTCCAGGTCATCCAGTGCGTTTTTGAAGACATCTGTCTCATTCACTCCCCTCTCCTTGGGCACCAGATTCTTGAACACTCTCACCCCTTCCGGGCCCAGGTTGTGGAGCAATAGTCTCTTCTTCCTTTCCGAGGTGAATTCCCCTTCATTCTCATCTTCGAGTGCCTCAATATAGTTTTGAAAATAATCCTTCCAGTCCTCCCATTTTAACTGCGGTTCACCCGGTCTAGGCAGGAATGGGACTGGGGCCATCAAAGCAGACGCTTGATTTGCCATTCTGGCTTCACCTCTGGGGTCCACCCCCTGGGCACTGTGTTGACTGAGTCCACCGGATGCTCCCGCACTCTCTGCCGTGTTCCCTTGCCCTCTGGGACTGCCAGGCGTGCTATCCCTTCTGGTCTGTGTGGGGTCGTCCGTTTGCGCCCCTTCCTCTGACTTGGGGTCAATGCCCTTGGCTGCCAGGGTGCTGGCTATGCTCCCTTTTCCTAGCCCAGCACTGACCTGGTTGTTGGAGCCGGCTCAGGTGGATTCCCGTGGTTGTTTCAGCTGCTGCCACGCCCTCTGCTCGTTTATTCCTGGATTTTCTGTTGCTGTGTCCTACTGCTGTAAATATGGGGCTGTCATGGGGGGTCTGCTCCTGACCCTGAAGTGCCTGGTGCTCGTGGTCCCAGCCTCGTCGCCAATGTAATGTTGCCTTGTTCCCCACATATGCACAGAGTCCAGGTAGGTGAGTTTGTTTGTCTTTATTACAAATATGATATGCAATCTCGAGCTAGAGGGCGCCGAGCGTCTAACACGACTGCTCCGGTCGCCAGCTCCGTTCTCCCCGCTTTCGCGCCTTCAATCTGGCGCCTACTGCGCATGCGCGCCCTTCGCGCTCCTGTCTATGGCGTGACGCGTCATCGCGTTCACGCTCATAGACTAGAGCGCATCCTACAAAACCAAGCCTGTAATTATGAAGCCTGTGGCTTCGCACTGCGACAGGTTCAGATGGAATTCGGGATGTCAGTGCACCTATGGTAATGTGATACCAGCCTGCAGGTTGCACGTGTTAACATGCATGCAGTACCTGCAAATTAACCCCAGAAGGCGCTGCTGTGATGTTTTGTGTTAGCGTTCACTACATGCTCCACGTTACAGAGTAAATCACTTAAAAACTCATTGTGAGACATGAAATAACATGCGTTTACCTTAGCGCCATTGAATCCAGCAAGGCCAGGAGCACCCACAAGACCCTCTTCTCCCTAAAAAAAAAAAAATATTGAAAACTTTGAGGGTCAGCACTTTGCATTTCGAATCTACATTGCAAGTAAAGCATGAAGGGAATCACATACACGTGATATACATATACATATATATATCAATCAATACGTGTGGCTAGTTAACTTCAGTAAAGTAGGTAACAACAGTTACAGCCCACCAGAGATCTGCGAAAACTCTGAAAACAACCAATATTTCTGAGAAAAGGATCAGGGTGAAATGAGGAAATTCTCGTGGAATTGTATCCAGAATTACCAATTCCCACGGTAATTTCTGATTTCTTAGTAGACCCTCGGGGCCTACCTCGCAACGGACTGGCATTTTCCCCAATCCCAGAGTTATCGGTACACCACCATCAATAACTCTGAGGGTGGGGAAATACCAGCCCTTTCCCCTGGCCACTTACAGTGAAGACCAAAAACTCTGATGTGTCAATGGTTACTATTATCAATGCATCTCTTCGTGTAGGGAAGGTTTGCCAAAGTGGGTTGATTTGTTTGATCTTATGGTGTAGTGTGAAAACGTTTAGGGCATTAATCACAGCTATAACTTAAACATGTAAGCAAAGAACCCCCAATAAATTCATGGTTGTTTTACACTGATGTTTTTATGATTGTTTTATGATTGTTTTGTGCACCACAGGGGTGTCGGGGAATGTCACTTTCGGGCGCTGTGAGCTGGTGCCTATGTATAAAACACACACTAAGGAAACCGGAGAAGGGTGCAGAGAGCAGGCTTGGAATCCTAAAGCCAGCTGCAAGTTTAAAGACTTTCCCCCAAATGTCCTGTAATCTCTCAACGCCTGCCGAAACTGCCGCAGCACATTTCATGCTGTGCGTCTCAATCACTGACAGCGCTCTACCACCTGTGACTTTTCACCACATGCAGCGACCACCAGGAATTCCTCATTATATGAGCACATTACCTCCCAGCTATAAAATATGTAGCTAATGCCAGGAAACCGAGCTTCGAGCATACCTGTTGTGATATCTCAGAGGAAGGGACAGGAAATTAAATTAAGCAAGATACAGAACGGCAAGGCACTTTTTTTCTACACTAATGCACGTTGAAACTTTTGCCTGTAGACGAATATCTAGTGCAGCTGCTCCATTTTTAATTCTCACAACTAGTTATCACTCATTGCACTGCGATCAGGCAAGGAGGAATGGTAAGCAGATTTTAGCCACGTACCAATAATGTGGACTATCGATTCAAACTCAATACCTATGCACCATTATTTTTTCACCGCTTGCATTTACTAGAAAGTTGATTGAAACGAAGTACAAATATGTCTTCATCAGCCTCGTAGACGGGAAACATCATTTACAACATGGCATGAACCAGGCATGCCATTACAACGAAAGTGTTACCACGCACTTCTTTCCCACGCATATGCCTTTAACAAACATATGCCTTTACCAAGCATGCCTTTACCACTATAAATGTAAGTATTTCGCAGTTAAGTACAAAGCTGTTAGATATATCTATATATGTGTGCATGTGTCTGTATATATGTATTTATAGCTATATATAATATTTTCACTGAAAAAAACAAAGGTTACAGGAACGTTATAGTTAGGAAATACAATTTCAAAACCCATAGAAATTCACACAAAAAAACAAAGCTTACAGGGACGTTATAGTTAAACTGACATTTCATTTGTAATAACAAAACAGATAAATTCAGCCGCTATAGTTAGCTGAGCTAGCTATAGCTTACTCACCTGCAATGCACCTCACATATTACATCACTCTTGACATGGTTAGTGACATCACTTATAAGATCACTTCTGAAATCTCAAATGGCATCACTCATGAAATCACTGATGACATCATCCACATGCACACTACTCACTGATTAATAGAGCCACTCAAACATCAACTCACCCATACAGCCACGAACGCAACCACTAACTCACATGAACAGCCAGCCGTGCATCTTCTCACTGACCCACACATTGGGCTCATCCATTCAGTCATACAGATATACAGACACTTACACACCCACTCATACTCCCATACATCTATTCTCATACTCAATCACCTATACAAATAGACACATACCTACTCACTCACCCATACCATCACTCACACACCCATTCACTCACTCATACAGTTACTCCAAATTCACTCACTTACTCATAGACATACTAACACATCTACTCACCCACCTATACAGTCACTGAGACAAGTAAATACTCTCCCACACAACCCTTCTCACACTCACTCACTGATACAGCCACTCACACACCCATTCACTTACCCATACACTACTCACACACCACTCACTCACCCATACACCGACTTATACAACCATTCATGTACCCATACAGTCACTTATGTGCCCTGTCACTCACCCATACAGACATCTCTGTACCTGCTTAGTCACCCATTCAGACACTCATACACTCTCTCATTCACCATTTATAGCCACTGACACACCAGCACACTCACCCATACAGCCAGTCATTCATCCTCTCATTCACCATTATGCCCACTTCCCACCACAACACACTCACCCATACAGATACTCACACAGGCATTCACTTACTCATACACCCACTGACTCACCCAGTCTTTGACATGCCCACTCACTGTTGTATACACCAACACAATTTACACACTCACTCACTCACCAATACAGAACCTCCCACAACCTTTTACCTTAGTATATATGTTTAACACTCAGTAATTTTTACAAAAACACTCACAATCACTGGATGATGTCAACAGTGATGTAATCAGTGATGTGGTCCGTGATGTAATCTGAGATGTCATCAGTGATGTCTTTTGAGATATAATCAGTGATGTCATAAGTGATGTCCCTGACCATATAATGAGTGATGTAATATGTGAAGTCATAAGCAGTGCATTACAAGGGCATAAGTTATAATTAGCTCAGCTACCTATAACTGCTGACTTTTCCTGCTTTTGTACAAGTGAGATGTCAGTCTAACTATAACGTCCCTCTAACCTTTTTTTCAGTGAATTTCTAAGGTTTTTAAAATTCTATTTCCTCACTATAATGTCCCGGTAACCTTTGCTTTTTTCAGTGAATTTCAATAGTTTTGTTTTAACTAGCAGTCATGTTTGTAGAGTGGTGGAGAAAGAGGGCTGGGCCTCCGACCAGCTTTCACAAATCCTGCTGAGTCACACTTACTAGAGCTAACAGAAGGGCTTATTGGCCCCTAAGAACCTGCAGCTTCCAAGAGGAGTTCTTCCCCAAACCAGTAGAGTGTCAGGAGGTGTGTTTGCAGAGTGGTGGAAAAAAGGGGCGTTACCTCCGAAGATCTTTAGCAATCCCACTTTGTGGAATTTACTGGAGGTTAAAGAAGGGGTTCCTGGACCCCACAGACTGGAGTAGTGGAGAAAGGGGGCAGGAACTCAGGTAACTTGCTGGTCCTGCATTTGTTTTAGTTTTTTTGAGGTGGCCCCCCCTTCCCTGGTACAATTTAGACTTCAGGGACCCCATACCCTGGGGCCAGGCTTTATTTTAATGGGGGAGGATAGGCCATCCGGCCCTCCTCCCCAGGCTGATTTTGGCCTTATGATCCTATCCCCAAGGGCCCAGCCTTTCCTATTTTTATTTTTGGAGAAAACTTCTAAGGGAAGGGAGGACGTGCTGCCCTCCTCTGGGATGATTTCAGCCCTGGGATTCATCCCACAAGGCCTGGCCAGTAGTGTGGGTGCCCTGGTCCCAAACCAGGGCACCCACTGCCAATGTTGGGGACCTCGGGGAGCCTGAAGGCTCCATGGACCCTGCTAGTTCCCCACCTCCTGCGGAGCTGGCATTGCTTTTACACATAGGGAGATGCCAACATGCAGCTCCCTGTGTGTAAAAGCAAATTCTTCTCTGCTTTTAGCTCACAACTGAGCACAGTTAGCTATGACTTGGTGGGAGAGGTAATGCTCATGCCAAGCCTTAACAAACAGCTATGTCTAACATATACTCTGCAAGTGGCTGTGTGACTGTGTGTATCTGTGTGTGAGTGGGTGTCTTAGCGGCTGTATGGGTGTGTGAGTGGCTGTATGAGTGTATGCATGGGTGTGTGAGTGGCTCTATGAATGAGTGAGTGGTTGTATGATAACTTGTATTAGTCTGTGAATGGGTATGTGTGAGAAGTTGGCCTGATATGTGATGTCCACTATTCTAGTGGGCACCCTGTATCAGTCCAAACAACCCTTATGGTGATGGTTGTAAAGTCAACCTTATAGACCAGCTATCCTAGTGGTAGCATGGACAAAGCAGTTTTAGGCTAAACTCAAGAGGGCATGTAAGGCCAGCTGTTTTATCATATGCAATCCCTTTAAATACCAAATTAAAGGACACCAAACAGGATATATATAAAATATATATGTATTTATTTCTAAACAATCCCTCTGAACCCTTTATGAGATCAGAGGCACAAGCATACAACAAGATACTTAATAAACATACGTTAAGTTGCACAAAATACAGTAATGCCCTAGTGGCACTTCAAACCATATATTAAAATAGTGGTATAAGAACCACGTCACGAACAAAGGAAAGGCCTCGGGCCTGGAGAATCACTGGGGCTACACTGTACTACCAATGGATAGAAAGCAGGAGACCCACGGGATGTGCGTGCAGTGTCTTTACACGCCCGCAAGTTACCATAGAGTTAGAATGGGAACGAAATAATTGGATACTAGTTCTTTTAGGGCACTTCCGGATGGACTTGGAAAAAGCTACTTGAAACTTAGACAGTTGGATAGTCAATATCCACAGGAGTACCAAAATACTCGCGTTACCTCACCCACAGGAAGCGGGTGCATAGATGTCAAAGTGTGTCGGGTTTCGTCGCTGATTCCTATGGAGCCTTGGAGAAAGATGCTGCAGGCGACCAGGAGAGCAGTGTCCGGGTGGATCCAAGGGCGGATCAAGGATTAAGAGTACCTGAAAGCAGAGGGGACAGAACTGGGTCACTAGCCAGTGACCAGGATGGAACCAGGTAGGAACCAGGCAATGTCGAGGAGCAATCAGGTGATGTCGTGAAGCTTGTCTCTGCAGCCACGTGGACCAGGAGGCATCAACAACAACCAGGAGTCAGGCACGGACTGTCCCACAAGGGGTCTCGCTGTCAGCGGTGTCGGCTTCCGGATTGGAGTCAACAAGCCTTGGCAAAGGAAACCCACGCAGAAAGGGAAGATAGCTTCTTAATCAGACCAGCAAGGTCTGATGGGCTGCTCCTTTCCAGGGGAGCAAGGGCGAGTCTTGATAAACAGACCAGCGGTAAAAATCAAAAGGTTTGTCGTCACAGAGGCCACTAGCCAACGGGCAAGTGACCCGACAGACGCGTCGAGCAGGAAAATGCAGAAGGGCCCCACGCAGAACTCGTGGAGTGTGGAGGGCTGATCTTCGGTGCAGTTAGTGCTCGGGGCTGGGGCTTCTCAATCCCCAATGCACAACTTCAAGGGTGCCTCAGAATTTGCACGGAAAGCAATTTTCTGGCTTTCCAAGATGGCCGGTCCCACGTCTCTCGTCGCCTCCATGGGTCTCAGCTCTGCTGTGACTGTGGATCGGGCTGTTGGAAGTATGGAAGTCTGGGTCTTGTCAGGCTCTGTGCTCGGGCTCCCGCGGGAACGTCGACAAAGCAAACCGTTGATCGCTTGATGGTGCCTGCTTGTGCAGGGTGGTCACTCCTTGACCACAAAGAAGATTCTTCAGTCGTCTTCTTGCAAAGTAGATCGTCGAAGGTCCAGAGTTTCGTATCAGAGTTTCAGTCAGGATAAATCTAAAGTCTTGGGACTCAGCTCCTACCTATATATCAAATCTAGGGGCTGGATTACCTGCTAGGTCCCTCCTATGGGTGGGACCAGGAAGGGGGTGGTTACAACCGTTTCCCTTTGTCCAGTTTCGCGCCAGAGCTGGGGATGGAGTGCCCCAGCACTGGTTTGAACTGGACTATGCATGGGACACCTTGTGTGCCCCAGGCAGTGTCTCATTTCTTTCAGCCCTCCCTGCCCCAATACACTAGAGCCTGTCTGGGGTGGTGCTATCACCTCCCAAGACAGGAAACCTATTGTCCAAGCCTCCCTCGCTGGAAGGACTCCCAGCAGCAGGAGGTCAGACTTTTGTCTGTGGCAGCAGCATCCATTTTGTGATGCTGAGGCTCTGGTTAACTTTAACCGGGATTTGTAGGAACAACATGTATTCTCCCTCTAGAAGGGTGGAATGCTACCCCCGTCGCCATGACTGGCGAGGGGGTAGTATTCCAAAGCGAATGACACCTTACACGACATGTTTTGATAAAGCCAAACCAGAGTTAGCATTTAACCGCGAGGTTCATAATGCACTTAAGAGTATATGGTATGGTGGGGCTTGGCCAACAACATGGCGGACTAGGTCTAGTGTCCCGGTAGCTCCGGCGAGCCGACTGTGATCCGACATATTAACGGCGCCCGAGAGTCCTGTGCTCGACTCCCAGAGCAGTTTGATGGCCCCGTGCGCCTGAGGGGAAGAAATTGTGGTGTGTGGTGCCCTAGCAGTGGTTCTGGCGGCAGATGACGACTCCGGTGCGGGGCCTGAGAGGAATTAAGATGGCGCCTGCCCGCTATTGAGACTCCGCGGCCGTTGCTGGTTACGGACATGCTGTGGAGTCCGACGGTGAGCAGAGTGAGCGGCCGGACCTGGACCCGTCTGAGGAGCCGGCGCACGAGTGGACCTTCCGGTGAGGTGGAGCGGGGGTGCTCGGAGCGGCTTGGTGGAGTGACGGCGCGGCCCTCGGATGTGAGGGGGACCGCGCGTGGAAGACGGGGTCCTCTGCCCCCCCCCCCGTGGGGCCTGTGAGCGGCGCTGGGGTCCCACCCTTAATATTGCATAGGGCCTGTGTAGCGGCCCGTGAGGACGGCGCCCCTCCTGGCGGCCGACCCCTGGCACAGGACACGGGAGTGCCCGGCTCCGGACAGCAAACTGAGGCGGGGGCAGCGGGGCCCGTAGTGCCGAGGCCTGAAGGAGTCCGCCGGCGAATGATGCAGGGATAGAGGCTGGTGTAGCCTGCGGTGCCGCGTTTGGGACGGGAGGCCCCAGAGCCAAGGGTTCGGTGAGTGGGGCTGCACAGCCTGGGGACCCACGATTGACGCACCTTATGAACTCCCTGAGACTGGCAGCGGTGAAAGGGAGGCTGGGCCCTGGGAGTGCTTGCCCGCGGTGGCGCCCTGGAGATACTGTGAGGCATTGGGAGGCACAGGAGCCCTGGATGGCGGCTGGAGGTGGCGCAGGTGCCCGCACATAGTTTGGGGCCTGCAGGCAGCGCCAGGCTGTGGCCTACACCTGAACTGTAAATCGTCCCCTGGGGGCCCCGGAAAGAGGCTTGTGGGAGCGCACTGCGCCTGGACGATCCCGGAGGTGTACCCGGCGATCCTGGCCTTGAGGGTTGCTCCTGTGGACGGGGTGCCTGGAGCACCGACCAGATGGCGGAAGCCACAGTGGGGACTGGCCCTGGGCATTTATCTCGCGACGGCTGTGGCGGACTGGGAGCGAGGTGTGAAGGGGAGTTTGTACCCAGTGGCTGGTGGCTGATACTGTGGATGAAGGTGGACTGATCTCTCTCGGGCACTCAGGATGGGGAAGAGGGGCGCACCGGCCCGGATTCCTAAGCAGGGGACACTGGATAGATATGCTACGGCCCCTCCCGCCATGGACGCTGATACGCAACCCCTCCGCTCGGACACTGCTCTACTGATGGGGGCCATCCAGGCATCTAGGGATGATATCCAGGCTTCACGAGCGGCCCTTGAAGTTAAAATCGGAGAGGTGGTTTCGGAGGTAACTCTATTGCGCCAAGACTTCCGTAACTCGACGGAGAGATTGATTACTGCCGAGAATAGATTGGGTGTCGCGGAAGATGTCATTCAGGGGCTCAGGAAGGACGTCGCAGAACTCCAGGCCTCTCACAAAAACCTCCAGTGGAAGGTGGACGATGCAGAAAACAGGGCCCGCCGCAACAACCTCCGCTTCGTGGGCTTTAGGGAAGGAATCGAGGGGAACAATATGGAGGCCTTTCTGCATGGGTGGCTCCTAAAGACGTTCCAGACGGCGCGCTTCGCTAACTGCTTTATCATAGAGAGGGCACACCGTGCATTGCTGGTGAAGCCACCGGAGGGGGCCCAGCCGAGGCCCGTAATTGCCCGTTTTCTGAACTTCGCGGATCCAGACACAATCCGCCAGAAGGGGCCCAGTGGCGGCAGCCGAGATCTCAGAGGTCCAGGGGGTCTCGCGGCAACAAGAAGCAGCTGTCGAATCCTCATCCTGCACATAACTCTAATCAGGAGACCCGAAGGAATTCGTCCTCGCCGGTGCTGGGCGATCGCACCGGCTCCAGATACAGTTGTTTGGCACGGAACACAAGGTCTGAAGGGGAGGAGGACACTGGCGGACGCTCTTCTGAGGACGAGGAAGCAAGGACTCCGTCGATGCATCCTCTGGTGGTAGCAATTAATGAAATGGAGAAGGAGGTGGACAGAGGGGCTACGGCATCCCCAGACGATCTTCAAGACTCTCATTCGTGAAGCTGGGACTTTCGGGCCATTGCTGATGCAGGCTCGTGACCGGAAAACACGCAAGTTGGCATACCCCTCCCTGTATTTTTTCCCTTTTTTACTCTTTGTCCTTGAAAGTACATTATTTACTAGTGTTGGTGAACGGCTGAGAAGGGGGTTTCAGGGTCCCAGGGTTTCTTTGGGGTTGGGTTTCTGAGGGGGTTACAGGGGTGGGCGACAGACCCTCTCCTCCTGGAAAGTCCTGTATGTGACCACTTGGCGGGGATGGGACCGAAGGGGGGAGGAGGTGGGGTGGGGGGAGTGGGGTTGGGGGGAGTTGTTTCCAGTTTGGGGATTTTGGTGGGGAGGTGGGTCTAATTTGTGGTTCTTTTGGGGGTGGGGGTTTTCGGGGGGGAACAGTTTATTGTTTGCCATGGCACTCAAGCGGTTCTGAATCTGTGGGCTTACACCATGGCTCCTCCGGGGCACTACACACAATCCTGTGGGATAGGATGACGTCCGTCTCGCCAAGGGGGGACTCCTCTTTAGGGAGGATGAAGATTTTAATGTGGAATGTTAATGGCCTGGGCAGCAAGATTAAACGGGGATTAGTGCATACTTATATTAAGAGATTGAAAGTAGACGCGATTTTATTGCAAGAAACTCATCTACAGGGCACTCACTGTAATTTCCTCGCTAGAGGACAATACAAGATGCTGGCACATGCAGGCTTCACCTCAGGCTCCAGGGGGGTGGCTATTCTCTTCAGGAAGCAACCACCATTTCACATTTCACAGACGTGGGTGGACCCGCAGGGGACGTACGTGGGAGTGAGGGGGCACTGGAGGAGGAGGGACTACACGTTCCTCTCGGTATATGCACTACCTAAACTGCAACCAGGTACACTGCGAGCCATCACTGATATCCTACTTAACACTTCAGACACGATTCAGGTCCTCGGTGGGGGATTTTAATGATGTTATGGACCCCGGTAGGGACAGACCCATGGCTGCCACTACGCTAGCGAGGACAATGGCGACGCTGGGCCTTATCGATGTGTGGAGGTGGCGGCACCCAGAGGCGGTGGAGTTCTCGTTCTTTTCTGAAGCACTTAGGGTTTACTCCCGGTTGGACTATATCTTTATGGCCAGAGGGATGCTGCAGGCTACTGACACGGTAGATTACCAAGCGAGGGGCATATCGGACTACTCTCCGCTTTTAGCCGACATCGGGGGAGGCCGGGGGAAGCCGAGAACGGATACGTGGAGATTAACGGCCTGGGATCTTCAAAATACTGACATTGTCCGTGGCCTTAGGGCCGATGTAAAGGTATACTTAGCGGAAAACGAGGGCTCGGTGCTGTCCCGGGTGACGCTCTGGGAAGCCCTTAAGGCGGTCCTGCGAGATAGGGCCCAGAATAGGGTAGCGGGAGAGAGGAGGAAAGCGAAGGTGTGCGCTGGAAGCACAGATCCTGGCCCTGGAACGACAGCACCGATCGGGGGGGGACTCAGGTACCCTCCGACGACTGTTAGACGCGCAACACCAGTACAGACACCTGGTGACGGGTGAGGCAAAGGCCCAGGCCATGGCGACGCTGCATCGCCTGTATGATGTCGGGGATAAGTCCGGTAGGCTGTTAGCATGGCTTAGCAGGAAGGAGAGAGATGCGAGGTGGGTGGAGAAAATGACAGATAGCCTGGGGAACTGGGTTCACACGGAGAACCAGATAGCTGATACTTTTGCGGTATACTACGGCGCCTTCTACGAGGCCAGGGACCTAGGGACGACGGGTGATGCGCTGCAATATATGTCTTCTATAGACCTCCCGGGCCTCGAGGAGGCGGATCAATGCAGCTTGGAAGAGGACATTACGGTGGACGAGGTCAGGGATGCACTGTCAAGGCTTAGAGCAGGGAAATCCCCGGGCCCCAATGGCTTCCCGGCAGAATTCTTTAAAAAGACGGCGGATCTTCTGGCCCGTCATTTATTGGGGCTAATCGAAGATGCAGCGGAGGAGGGAGAATTACCTTTAGATCTCCGACATTGTCCCCATTTACAAAGAAAGTAAACCGCCGGAGGACTGCGCGTCCTATAGGCCCATCTCTTTATTGAATGTTGAAGTCAAGCTCCTTGCAACGATCCGCCTTTGGGGTGTTATTACGGGACTGGTCCACCTGGACCAGATGGGCTTTTTTCCTGATAGAGCGACTCGGAATAACCTTAGGCGGACTCCTAACTGGTTGCTTGAGGTCTATGAACGGGAGGACCCCCATTTCTTTTTATCCCTTGACGCTGAAAAGGCGTTTGACGCCGTCCACTGGCCCTTTTTGGAGCGGGTTTTGCTTCGATTTGGGTTCGGCCCAAGTTAAGGAAGTGGGTGAGCCTACTTTATACAGATCCCAGGGCAAGGGTTAGGGTGAACGGAGTACTATCCACAGACTTCCCGATCAGGCGAGGCACCAGGCAGGGATGCCCCCTGTCCCCACTATTGTTTGCTCTGACTATAGAGGTACTGGCATGTGCAATCCGCCAAAATGAAGAGATTGCGGGGTTCTGACTGGGCAGGACGGGAGCCACACATGAGAAAATATCCCTTTACGCGGATGATGTCCTTCTTTATATTACACACCCGGACAAGACGATCCCTGGCTTGTTTGCGGAACTGGCCAGATATGGGGCCCGGGCGGAATACCAAATAAATTGGCACAAATCAGTTCTTTATGACCCCGGGGACAGGGAGGGTTGGCCTGATCTCCCGAAGAGACTCCAGACGACTAGGGAGGGCTTTACGTACTTAGGGATCTTTGTGACTACGGACAGTTCCCTCTCCTACGGCAGGAATATTAAGAGAGTGTTGACCAACTTCACGGACGACGCGGTACGGTGGAGGCTACTCCCCCTGACGCTCTTGGGCCGAGCGGCCCTGTTTAAGATGATCTCGCTCCCGAGATTCTTGTATGCCTTCCAGAATGAGTATTTCCCCCTCCAGAGGAAGGTCTTTCGTGCCATACATGCGGAAATATGCGGATTCCTGTGGCTAGGGAAGCAGCCCTGGGTGGCTCTGTCTTCCCTGCAGAGGTGCCAGTATGATGGGGGCATTTCGCTGCCCAATATAGAAGCCTATTACTGGGCAGTAAACTTGACGCCGATCAATGAATGGAGACATGCCCCGGCACATCACCCCACCTATGCCCTAGAACGCCACTTGATGGACACACACACCTGTATACACTTTCTGTATGGGAGCAAAGGGCGAGATATGCTGCTACCGGGTACGAGAGTTACTCTGGGGGCGTGGTTTAAGGCGGTGAAGGCTACCGGGTGGGATGGTAAACCAACACGTGGAAGTGTGCCTGGCTCAAGGAACTGCATAGGTTGAAGGGCTTTTTGGCCTGGGATACAATAGGTATCTCTACACTGGGGGATGTGATGAAGAGGGGGGAGCTGCAATCATTTGCTGAACTGAGAAAAGAATATGGACTTAGTCACACACAGTCTTTTAAATACACGCAACTGAGGCATGCTTGGAGGGCAGAGAGGGCGCTGGCAGGTCCCCTCCCAGACTATGCTCCACTGGAAGGCCGTCTCCTGCAGGAACAGATCACGCATAGGGCAGTTTCCCTCACATACAGGACACTAATGAATAATATGCCTAACGGGTTAGCGAAGTTGAGGGAGGTTTGGGAGAGAGATGTGGGGGACATGGATGAGGTAGACTCGGGGACGGTATTATTGCACCCACGTGGAGTAGTCATTAAATCCCGCCTAAGACTAATTCAATTCAAAGTGTTACACAGGACGTACTTTGATAGACGAGATTGCACAAAATAGGGCGGGTGCCTGACCCCTGTTGTCTGCGGTGTGGCTCTGAGAGGGGAGATTTCTTCCACACTATTTGGTCCTGCCCGAACTTTAGGTTTTCTGGGGTGAGGAGCTCCGGGAACTGGGAGCGGTACTGGAGATTGCTTTACAGCCTGACCCTGAATTGGTTCTGCTGGGAATGACGAATAAAGTTGACGTGAGCCGCCCGCAACTGATCTTTTTAGTACTGGCTCTGGTGGTGGCTAAGAGGGATGTGGCCAGGAAGTGGGGAGCCCCAGAATGCCCACAACTGGAGGAATGGCGCAGAGGCCTGGATCTGTATATGGCTGCGGAGAGGGACACTTACAAAGCAAGAGGGTGCCCCAAGAAGTTCGGTAGAGTGTGGGGGAGGTGGCGTCGCTATCATGGGCTGGATGGCGGTCTTTGAAATGGTTGCTGTGGCTAGGAGGAGGGGGGTTAGAGGGCTCTGGGTTGCTGGCTATTACTCTACCCTCTTGAGCTGCGGGATGATTACAGTGTCCATATTGAATGTGTTACTTATCTGTGTACAGGGATTCGGGGTGTTGGGGGGAGGTGGTGGGGTTCCGGGATGGGAGCTGCTGAGTGATGCTGACGTGCTTGTTCTTTTGTTTTGCACTGAAAAAACGAATAACGATATTAAAAAAAAAAAAAAAAGAGTATATGGTATGGCAATATCCTAGAACAGCTATAAGGACATGGTTCCGAAAGCTGCAGACAGGCTCAGCTGATGCTAGAGCACCATCTCACATAAAACCAAGCACTCTGCCTTCAGGATTGTTAAGGCCTGCCATAGGAGTGACTTCTAGGTGTATATGTGTCTAGATATAAGGTTAGATATAGGACTACTATATCTAAGCAAGGGGTGATTACACAACCTTGCCCCAGCTGAGTGATCAGCCAGTTGTGTCAGTTTGGATGGCCAGCCAGGGGTGGCAAAAGATATGCTGCAGCCCCTGGTAGGCCTTGGATGCACCTATGCCCTGGGTACCTAAGGTACACTATACAGGGGCTCATAAGGCGATCCAATGTCCAATTGGAGATGTACCTAAAGTACATGGAGTGCATTTTATAGTGAGAGCAGATAGCCTGGGGCCCTGATTAGCAGGATCCCAGGCCAACTAAGTCGAAAACCAGCTAAACACAAGGCAAAAAATCTGGGGTAACCATAGTCAGGTATCCACCTTCCTACACAACCCCCCCCAAACGAAAGGAGATAAGGCTATCCTTGACCAGGTAGGCCTATATTGCCTAAGTGGCCATATAAGGAAGTACCTGCACTAGCATGGTTACCCCCTGTCTCATGGTCCACTAAGCAATCCCTCACCCTAGGGGTATCAGAGGGTCTCCACCATAGGGAATCTCTACCTGTGGTGTGTTTTGTCAAAGTAAAAGGCTGGTGTCGAGATGGAGTACTGAAGTGAGGCTCCACGAATGTAGGGTTCAGCTTCCTCCAATCACTATCCACCATGGGTGCCTTTCTTTCCATGACGGAGTTGCACTGTGCTCTCATGGTCAACCTCTGGCTGCCTACAGCTGGAGGCTGGGTCCCATTTGTTGGCTTACTGGAGGGACAGGTCAGGTTTGGGGCCTTTGGGTCCCATGTTTGGCTGTGCCCAACAGTGTCCATCTGGGGGAGGTTCCTAACTAGGTGTAAGGGAGAACCTAAGGAGTTTTTGAAATTTTCCCCTTTGCTAGGGCTGCTAGCTTTGGTGCCCCTAATCTGCTGATGGGGTTGTTCAGGTGGACAGGGGGCCCTTTGGGGTCCCCTGGCCTCCCTGACCTCTACAGCCCTGGGCTGACTGAGGCAGGGTAGAGAGGGGCAGGTTACCTGCTCCAGACTGGGTCCCACCTTGGAAGGGTCCACTGACATCAGGGGCTCTGCCAGGCTAGGCCTGACTACCTCTGGGGCAGTTCCTTCACAAGGGGTAGGGTCAGTTCCCTGAGGAGGCTGACTCTCACCTAATGTCTGGTGGGAGGGAGACTTTTCTTCCTCCCCAATGCTCTCTGTCTGAGTGGAGTGATCCATAGTTTCAGGCTTCACAACACTAAAATATGTTTGAGTTTGGGCTGTGACCATCACAGCCCTACCAACCTGTTCAGGAAGGAACTCTGTTTGGGTGTGGGCTGTGACCATCACAGCCCTGCCAACCTTTTCAGGGAAGTCTGCTTGAGCTTGGGCTGTGACCATCACAGCCCTTCCAACCTCTTTAGGAAGGAATTCTGCTTGAGTTGGGGCTGTGGCCATCACAGCCCCACTAACCTTTTCTGGAAGGCCTACCATTTTGGAATGGGTTTCTTGTTCTACCTCAGCCCAGGCTGAGATCTCTAGATCATTTCCCAGTAGACAATCTACAGGCAAGTTTGTAGACACTGCCACTCTCTTTGGGCCAGTGACACCTCCCCAGCTGAGATTTACTACTGCCATGGGATGATCTTTCTGCTCTCCATCAATGTTGGTCACCTGATAGGTGAACCTAGGTAAAAGTTGTCCTGAGGGGACTAGACTGTCAGTCCCCATAGTGATGCTAGCCCCTGTGTCTCTGTGGGCTTCAACTTTCTGGCCATTGATGTGGGGCTCCTGTCTGTACTTGCCCAACGTGTTGGGACACGCAGTGAAGTTGGCAAACCCCATGCCATTTTCACAGACAAGAGTAGCTGTGGAAGGGGACCTGGTTAAGCCAGAGTCCACATGAGTTCCCAAAGTAAACCCAGCCAAATTCTTGGAGACACTCCCACCACCTGGGGGATTACTACTAACAGTAACAGGAGGTCTGGGAGTATTATTTGGGGGAAGGTTTTCCTTATTGTTGGCCCTTGGGCAACTGCTGTCAGTTTTCCAGTGGCCAGGCTGTTTACAGACATGGCAATAAGGTTTCTTAGGGTTAGAGGAAGTGTTTTGGGACCCACCCCCACCATTGGAGTTTTGGGGCCCTGTGGAGGACTTGTCTTTTGATTTATCCCCACCTTTCTCTTGAGGCTTGGTAGAATCTTTCTTCTGGTCACCACCCTGATTTTTAGGCCTAATCCTGGTTTTGACCCATTTGTCTGCCCTCTTACCCAATTCTTGTGGAGAGGTCAGATCTGGGTCCACCAGGTGCTGGTGTAGAAGCTGGTTCTGATAATTACTAAGGATCTGCTCCCTCATAATCAAATTATACAATCCTGTATAGTCATGTACTTTGCTGCCCAATAACCAGCCCTCCAGAGCCTTAGTAGCACAATCTACAAAATCAGTCCAGTCCCGAGTCTGTGTCTTCTGGGTATCCCTGAACATCAACCTGTACTGTTCAGTGGTTAAGCCAAACCCATCAATCAGAGCACTCTTCAGGACTTTGTAGTTATTAGCATCCTCATCACTAACTGTGAGGAGCTTATCTCTACCTTTTTCTGAAAAGGAGAGCCACTAGATTGCTGCCCACTGACTTTGGGGTACCTGCGGTACTTTGCAGGCCCTCTCCAAAGCAGTTATCCATTTGTGGATGTCATCCCCATCTTTTTAGGGGGGCACAATCTTACTCAGGTGTCTATTGTCATAGGAGCTGTCTCTATCCTTAGGGATATTGCTGCCACCAGTGGAATCTAATCCACTTAACTTTTGCTCTCTTGCAAGAGCAAGTTTTGCTTGGGCTAGGGCAAGCTCTTCCTTCTCTATTCTGAGTTGGACCTTCCTCATCCTAGCCTCATGCTCTCTCCTTTGAGAGGAAGTCATTCCTCTCTGAGAATTTTTAGAGGTATTGGAGTAGAGAGAGTCACCTGAGTGAGATGTGTCCCTCCTATACCTCTGGTTAAACCCACTTGAAGGCCTGAATGGGGCTGTCCTATTCTCAGCCCCAAGCTGGCTTAGGTTAGCCTGGCTAAGTCTTCTGACCATAGTATGGCTGTCTACATCCTCCTCAGAATCTTCTTCAACCTCTTCATCCTCCTCTTCTGGGACTGGGGGGTCATCTTCTGTGGCTCTGTGCCAGAGGTTTTGAGAGTATCACTATCATCTAAGAGTTCCATCAGGTGTTGAAGGGTGGGTTAGAACCCTGTTTCAACTTTCTTGTGGTACACAAGTGTCTCAGTTCTCGAAAGCTGAGGATTTCATATCTGGAGGGTGCCCTGGGAGAGTCACTCACCACAGGTAGAGATCCAGATGGGTCACCTGTGCCAGACATGATCTAGTGAGGTGTGGTGTGTGCACTTACCTACACTAAGTGTTTTCCTACTAAACCTCCCTAGGAGTTGTAGTCAGGGTGTGCTAGGCCCTTTGGTCTACAACAACTAAGTTTAGTAGAACTTAAGTATTATAAGTCTTGTTTTATATGTACCTATAGGTACCTGTATGATCTTTCAAATGATATTGCAAAGATTACAAGTGGTAAAACAACAGCTAGCTCTTATCCCAACCGCTGCACACCAATGTGAGAAGTTGGCCTGATATGTGATGTCCACTATTCTAGTGGGCACCCTTTATCAGTCCAAACAACCCTTATGGTGATGGTTGTAAAGTCAACCTTATAGACCAGCTATCCTAGTGGTAGCATGGACAAAGCAGTCTTAGGTTAAACTCAAGAGGGCATGTAAGGCCAGCTGTTTTACCATATGCAATCCCTTTAAAGACCATATGAAAGGACACCACACAGGATATATATAAAATATATATGTATTTATTTCTAAACAATCCCTCTGAACCCTTTATGAGATCAGAGGCACAAGCACATAACAAAATACTTAATAAACATATGTTAAGTTGAACAAAATACAGTAATGCCCTAGGGGCACTTCAAACCATATATTAAAATAGTGGTATAAGAACCACGTCACGAAAAAAGGAAAGGCCTAGGGCCTGGAGAATCGCTGGGGCTACACTGTACTACCAATGGATAGAGAGCAGGAGGCCCCCGGGATGTGCGTGCAGTGTCTTTACACGCACACAAGTTACCATAGAGTTAGAATGGGAACTAAAGAATTGGAAACTAGTTATTTTAGGGCACTTCCGGATGGACTAGGGAAAAGCTACTTGAAACTTAGACAGTTGGATAGTCAATATCCACAGGAGTACCAAAATACTCGCATTACCTCACCCACAGGAAGCCGGTGCATAGGTGTCAAAGTGTGTCGGGTTTCGTCGCTGATTCCTATGGAGCCTTGGAGAAAGATGCTGCAGGCGACCAGGAGAGAAGTGTCCGGGTGGATCCAAGGGCGGATCGAAGATGAAGAGTACCTGAAAGCAGAGGGGACAGAGTATGGGTCACTAGCCAGTGACCAGGATGGAACCAGGAAGGAACCAGGCGATGTTGAGGAGCAATCAGGTGATGTCGAGAAGCTTATCTCTGCAGCCACGTGGACCAGGAGGTGTCGACGACAACCAGGAGTCAGGCACGGATTGTCCCACAAAGGGTCTCGCTGTCGGCGGTGTCGGCTTCTGGATTGGAGTCAACAAGCCTTGGCAAAGGCAACCCACGCAGAAAAGGAATATGGCTTCTTAATCAGACCAGCAAGGTCTGATGGGCTGCTCCTTTCCAGGGGAGCAAGGGCCTGTCTGGAGCAACCAGACCAGTGGTGAAAATCAAAAGGTTTGTTGTCAAAGAGGCCACTAGCCAACGGGCAAGTGACCAGACAAACGCGTCAAACAGGAAAATGCAGAAGGGCCCCACGCAGAACTCGTGGAGTGAGGAGGGCTGATCTTCGGTGCAGTTGGTGCTTGAGCTGGGGCTTCTCAATCCCCAATACACAACTTCGAGGGTGCCTTAGAAGTTGCACGGAAAGCAATTCGCTGGCTTTCCAAGATGGCCGGTCCCACGTCTCTCGTCGCCTCCACGGGTCTCAGCTCTGCTGTGACTGTGGATCAGGCTGTTGGAAGTCTGGAAGTCCAGGTCTTGTCAGGCTCTGTGCTCGGGCTCCGGCGGGAGCCTCGACAAAGCAAACCGTTGATCGCTTGATGGCGCCTGCTTTTGCAGGGTGGTCACGCCTTGACCACAAGGAAGATTATTCAGTCGTCTTCTTGTAAAGTAGATCGTCGAAGGTCCAGAGTTTCGTATCAGAGTTTCAGTCAGGATAAATCTAAAGTCTTGGGACTCAGCTCCTACCTATATACCAAATCTAGGGGCTGGATTACCTGCTAGGTCCCTCCTATGGGAGGGACCAGGGAAGGGGATGGTTACACCCCTTTCCCTTTGTCCAGTTTCGCGCCAGAGCTGGGGCTGGAGTGCCCCAGCACCAGTTTGAACTGGACTATGCATGGGACACCTTGTGTGCCCCAGGCAGTTTCTCATTTCTTTCAGCTTTCCCTGCCCCAATACACTAGAGCCTGTCTGGGGTGGTGCTAGCACCTCCCAAGACAGGAAACCTATTGTCCAAGCCTCCCTTGCTGGAAGGACTCCCAGCAGCAGGAGGTCAGACTTGTGTCTGTGGCAGCAGCATCCATTTTGTGATGCTGAGGCTCTGGTTAACTTTAACCGGGATTAGTAGGAACAACATGTCTTCTCCCTCTAGAAGGGTCGAATGCTACCCCCGTCGCCAGGACTGGGGAGGGGGTAGTATTCCAAAGCGTATGACACCTTACACAACATGTTTTGATAAAGCGAAACCAGATTTAGCATTTAACCGCGAGGTTCATAATGCACTTAAGAGTATATGGTATGGCAATATCCCGGCCGGGCCCAGGGGCCATGTCCCCTGGCCCCAATGGAGATGGCAGATTTGTATATAGCCCGGGCTTTTTACGTCAGCTACGTCCACCGATATCTCCCAGTTGTGGTACCCCGAGGCACCCCCTGGAGATCTCGCATCATTGCACGCAGTGTAAAGCCGAACTAGTCACCAAAACCACCAAAGCCAGAGCTGAGGCAGTGGACTACTCTATGCTTCTACTCAACTGCAGGTCTCTAGTGAAACACTGCCTAGAAATTGCCCTCCTTCTAGATGAGTACTCACCAGACGTAATCTTTTTGACCGAGACTTGGCTGAATCAAGACTCTCAGCCGGATCTGGCACAAGCCATCACTCCGGGATATCAAATAGCGCGGGCTGATCGACCACTGGGCAGAGGTGGCGGCCTCGCGATCATCTACAAAGAAAGCTATGTCTGCCGCCATTCAGTGGAAGACATTAAGGACTGTGAAAACCTCTCCTTTTCGATCGAGTTCTCCCCCAATACCTGTTACACCGGTATTCTAATCTACCGTCCCCCTGGTCCTACGGGACAATTTAACATCTCTCTATTATCGGTGGCTTCCCAGTTGGCTGTCTCTCCCTCCAATTTCACCTTACTGGGAGACTTTAACATCCACTTTGACAACCGGTTAGACCCCACGGCATCAGAGACACAGTCAAGCCTGGCTGCCATTCAACTAGAGCAACTAGTCCCCTCTGCCACACATGAAAAGGGACATTTATTAGACCCGATTTTCAGCAACTGTGACCAGCTCAAAGTTGGCACTATTAGCAGACTCCCATGGTCGGACCACTTCCTGATTGCCTTCACCTGGACCACGAGCAATTCACCTTCTTCCTCATTCATATCCAGGAAAACCCGCAACTGGTCAAAACTTCCCATTGACAACTGGATGCAGGCTCTTAGCACCGCTAGAACCACTCTCTCCCAAGATCCAATGTCAAACAACACAAAATATGATGAGTGGATAACCGCCTCCCTTGACTCAGTCCTTCCGTTATATCCATCAAGATCTAAGAGACACAGCAAAACAGCCCCATGGTTTTCAGAAGACCTTAGAAACCAAAAACGTCTCTGTAAGAGACAAGAGAGGAAATGGCGCATATCCTATAACCCTGAAGAAAAAGTCACCTATAGGGAAATGATCAGGAACTATAAACTGGCCATAAAAACCTCGCAAGCTGTCTATTACAACCTTAAAATAACTACAGCTAACTCAAAACCAAAAGAAATATACCGCATAGTGACCTCCCTGATCAAACCTCCCCCACTTACCACAGATCATAATAATTCTCCGTCCAAATGCAATGATCTGGTGGAATTTTTCTTTCAAAAAGTTAACAAAATTTATCTCTCCTTCCCCAACCCACCCACTGACCCGCCTTTGCAATGTTCGCACTCAGCTTCTAACCTGAACAAACAGCTGGAGTCCTTCCCACTGCTAACATTGGAAACTCTAGAGAAACTGGCTCAACACATAAAAACCGGTTCACCATATGACCCTGCCCCTCCAGGTTCGCTGAGACTGGCCAGCAAAACCATCCTTCCCACCCTCCTGGAATTACTGAACTCCTCCTTAGTGAGTAGCACAGTACCCACGACCTGGAAGCACGCAATGGTACGGGCCTTACTAAAAAAAAAACTCCCTTGATCCAGCTAACCCCAGCAACTATCGCCCGAGCTCTCTGCTCCCGTGGGCGTCCAAGATCTTAGAGAAGCACGTCAACACCATCCTGACGTCTTTCCTCGAGGATAACCACCTCCTCGATGCTTCCCAAACGGGCTTCCGCCCTAAACACGGGACAGAGACCGCCCTACTGGCCGTAACTGAGGAGGCAAGACGGATCCTGGATCGAGGGGGGTCAGTGGCAGTGATCCTCCTCGATCTGAGAGCCGCGTTTGACACGGTACACCATAAAATCTTGTTGAACCGCCTTGCCGACTTAGGAGTGTCCGGAGACGCCCTGACATGGCTCGAATCCTTTCTTTCAGACAGAACCTTTCAGGTCTTTGACGGTACATCTCGCTCATCCAGTAAACCTCTGGGATGTGGAGTCCCGCAGGGCTCATCCTTAAGCCCCACGCTCTTTAATGCATACATGAGGCCACTGGCTGGAATTGTTCGTCCGCATGGTTTTAATATCATCTCCTATGCGGACGACACCCAGCTGGTGGTCTCCCTTGCACAAAAGAGCGGCCTCCAATCCCCACCGGATCTAGCGGCCTGTCTGGAGGATGTAAAGAGCTGGATGATGAGCTCATGCCTTAAGCTCAATGATGACAAAACTGAGCTCATGCTCTTGGGCCCGGCGGCCCCCTCCACCATAGAGCTGATCTGGCCTTCAAGCATGGGTATGGCCCCACCCCCCAGAGACAACATCAAAAGCCTGGGAGTCTGGCTCGACAAATCCCTGAGCCTTAACACACAGGCCACTAAAGTATCAGCCACTTGTTTCGGCCTCCTTAGGGTGATTAAGAAAGTCCTTCCCCTCCTTCGATTTGAGGCCAGACAAATAATTATACAGGGCCTCATCCAATCCCGCCTGGATTTTAATAATGCCCTCTATCTGGGAGCACCAGACTACACCCTACAAAAGCTTCAACGCACCCAAAACTGCGCTGCCCGGGCGCTGCTGGGAGTCCCTCGGAGGACTTCAATAAAAACTGGCCTAAAAACCCTACACTGGCTGCCTGTTCGGGACAGAGTAAAGTTTAAAGCGCTCTGTATTGCCCACCAGACATTCTGGAAAATGGGCCCATATATTAACTGCTCCCTGATCTTTCCATACCAACCCAACAAGACTCTTCGCTCCTCAACGGCATTCTTAGCCAAAATTCCAAGAATCTGCAGAGCCAGAGCAGGAGGACGCTCATGCTCCTACAATGTATCCAAACTCTGGAACACTCTCCCCCCGCAGATGAGAAACAACCCCAACTTAACCAGCTTCCGCAAACAGCTAAAAACCCTCCTCTTTAACAAATAATAACCTTGAGGGCTCATTCTGTTTTCTTCAGCGCCTGGACGCCTCAGGGCAACTGCAGCACTCTATAAATCCCATTTTCATTTCATTTCATTTCATTTCATTTCAGGACATGGTTCCGAAAGCTGCAGACAGGCTCAGCTCATGCTAGAGCACCATCTCACATAAAACCAAGCACTCTGCCTTCAGGATTGTTAAGCCCTGCCATAGGAGTGACTTATAGGTGTATATATGTCTAGATATAAGGTTAGATATAGGACTAATATATCTAAGCAAGGGGTGATTACACGACCTTGCCCCAGCTGAGTGATCAGTCAGTTGTGTCAGTTTGGATGGCCAGACAGGGGTGGCAAAAGATATGCTGCAGCCCCTGGTAGGCCTTGGATGCACCTATGCCCTAGGTACCTAAGGTACACTATACAGGGGCTTATAAGGTGACCCAATGTCCAATTGGAGATGTACCTAAAGTACATGGAGCCATTTTACAGTGAGGAGAAAACAGGGGAACCCAATATACCCTTGTAGGTTTGGGCATTTAACGTTTGAGGTCAGTATGTACTACAAGGGATTTGCTCGAGAGTAACAGTCAATTATAGTTAGGAGTAGTACAAAAATATCATCCTCTAGTGAATCAAAATTGATTACAAACTTCAAAGCTAGTATTTATCAAGCAGAAACTGGAAGGAAAAGGAAACACGGAGAAAATAAATTAAATGCAAAAAAGTTGTTTTATATTCAGTGTCAATGCATCTTATGGGGAGATACATAAATTGAATCAAGCAAAACAAAGTTATGAACAAAGGTATAGATTCAATCAACTCATAAGTTCATAACAAAAACATCAACTCCTAGTGAATTTCACAAACAACCAAAGAAAATAATTAAAAATGGTCGTCTGTTGGTGCCAATGCAACGCTTCTTGGAGATGATGGAAGTGTCGACGTTTCGGTCTATATTGCTGTCGTCAAGAAGACCATCGTCAGGACAATCATAGATCGTTGCTGGGACAACCCCCTGTATCTGAAGAGAAATGGGATTTTCAATCGTAGAACCATATCAAAACGAGTTGCAGTGTGAAAGTCGGCTGAATAAAAGTGATCCCTGGACTGGAAACAAGCTTCCGAGGACCGGTTTCTGCCATTCCACCCCCTTTTGTACCGCTTTGGCCGCCATAAGTGTGGCAGGGTATGCTCAGACGTGAGTCCCTTGCTCACTTTGCCACTGGATCCAAGCAAGCCGGGCTGAAGACGGCTGTAATGCCAGAAACCGGTCCTCGGAAGCTTGTTTCCAGTCCGGGGAAGGCATGGCTTGGCAGTTCGGGCTGGACTGTTCCCATGAGGCACAGGGTCAGACTGATTTGCATATAGCCATGTCTGAACTGGGGTGGCAGAGTGGGCTAAAGAACGGTGATGGATCAAACCCAGATCTTTTGACTGGGTGTGAGTGTTTGATTGGTTCAGATGCTCCGTCCATCACCACCCCCTTTTGTACTGCTTTGGCCGCCATAAGTGTGGCAGGGTATGCTCAGACGTGAGTCCCTTGCTCACTTTGCCACTGGATCCAAGCAAGCCGGGCTGAAGACGGCTGTAATGCCAGAAACCGGTCCTCGGAAGCTTGTTTCCAGTCCAGGGAAGGCATGGCTTGGCAGTTCGGGCTGGACTGTTCCCATGAGGCACAGGGTCAGACTGATTTGCATATAGCCATGTCTGAACTGGGGTGGCAGAGTGGGCTAAAGAACGGTGATGGATCAAACCCAGATCTTTTGACTGGGTGTGAATGTTTTGATTGGTTCAGATGCTCCGTCCATCACCACCCCCTTTTGTACCGCTTTGGCCGCCATAAGTGTGGCAGGGTATGCTCAGACATGAGTCCCTTGCTCACTTTGCCACTGGATACAAGCAAGCCGGGCTGAAGACGGCTGTAATGCCAGAAACCGGTCCTCGGAAGCTTGTTTCCGGTCCAGGGAAGGCATGGCTTGGCAGTTCGGGCTGGACTGTTCCCATGAGGCACAGGGTCAGACTGATTTGCATATAGCCATGTCTGAACTGGGGTGGCAGAGTGGGCTAAAGAACGGTGATGGATCAAACCCAGATCTTTTGACTGGGTGTGAGTGTTTGATTGGTTCAGATGCTCCGTCCATCACCACCCCCTTTTGTACCGCTTTGGCCGCCATAAGTGTGGCAGGGTATGCTCAGACATGAGTCCCTTGCTCACTTTGCCACTGGATCCAAGCAAGCCGGGCTGAAGACGGCTGTAATGCCAGAAACCGGTCCTCGGAAGTTTGTTTCCGGTCCAGGGAAGGCATGGCTTGGCAGTTCGGGCTGGACTGTTCCCATGAGGCACAGGGTCAGACTGATTTGCATATAGCCATGTCTGAACTGGGGTGGCAGAGTGGGCTAAAGAACGGTGATGGATCAAACCCAGATCTTTTGACTGGGTATGAGTGTTTGCGTGGTTCAAATGCTCCATCCATCACCACCCCCTTTTGTACCGGTTTGGCCGCCATAAGTGTGGTAGGGTATGCTCAGACGTGAGTCCCTTGCTCACTTTGCCACTGGATCCAAGCAAGCCGGACTGAAGACGGCTGTAATGCCAGAAACGGGTCCTCGGAAGCTTGTTTCCGGTCCAGGGAAGGCATGGCTTGGCAGTTCGGGCTGGACTGTTCCCATGAGGCACTGGGTAAGACTGATTTGCATATAGCCATGTCTGAACTGGGGTGGCAGAGTGGGCTAAAGAACGGTGATGGATCAAACCCAGATCTTTTGACTGGGTGTGAGTGTTTGATTGGTTCAGATGCTCCGTCCATCACCACCCCCTTTTGTACCGCTTTGGCCGCCATAAGTGTGGCAGGGTATGCTCAGACGTGAGTCCCTTGCTCACTTTGCCACTGGATCCAAGCAAGCCGGGCTGAAGACGGCTGTAATGCCAGAAACCGGTCCTCGGAAGCTTGTTTACGGTCCAGGGAAGGCATGGCTTTGCAGTTCGGGCTGGACTGTTCCCATGAGGCACAGGATCAGACTGATTTGCATATAGCCATGTCTGAACTGGGGTGGCAGAGTGGGCTAAAGAACGGTGATGGATCAAACCCAGATCTTTTGACTGGGTGTGAGTGTTTGATTGGTTCAGATGCTCCGTCCATCACCACCCCCTTTTGTACCGCTTTGGCCGCCATAAGTGTGGCAGGGTATGCTCAGACATGAGTCCCTTGCTCACTTTGCCACTGGATACAAGCAAGCCGGGCTGAAGACGGCTGTACTGCCAGAAACCGGTCCTCGGAAGATTGTTTCCGGTCCAGGGAAGGCATGGCTTGGCAGTTCGGGCTGGACTGTTCCCATGAGGCACAGGGTCAGACTGATTTGCATATAGCCATGTCTGAACTGGGGTGGCAGAGTGGGCTAAAGAACGGTGATGGATCAAACCCAGATCTTTTGACTGGGTGTGAGTGTTTGATTGGTTCAGATGCTCCGTCCATCACCACCCCCTTTTGTACCGCTTTGGCCGCCATAAGTGTGGCAGGGTATGCTCAAACATGAGTCCCTTGCTCACTTTGCCACTGGATCCAAGCAAGCCGGGCTGAAGACGGCTGTAATGCCAGAAACCGGTCCTCGGAAGTTTGTTTCCGGTCCAGGGAAGGCATGGCTTGGCAGTTCGGGCTGGACTGTTCCCATGAGGCACAGGGTAAGACTGATTTGCATATAGCCATGTCTGAACTGGGGTGGCAGAGTGGGCTAAAGAACGGTGATGGATCAAACCCAGATCTTTTGACTGGGTATGAGTGTTTGCGTGGTTCAGATGCTCCGTCCATCACCACCCCCTTTTGTACCGGTTTGGCCGCCATAAGTGTGGTAGGGTATGCTCAGACGTGAGTCCCTTGCTCACTTTGCCACTGGATCCAAGCAAGCCGGACTGAAGACGGCTGTAATGCCAGAAACGGGTCCTCGGAAGCTTGTTTCCGGTCCAGGGAAGGCATGGCTTGGCAGTTCGGGCTGGACTGTTCCCATGAGGCACTGGGTAAGACTGATTTGCATATAGCCATGTCTGAACTGGGGTGGCAGAGTGGGCTAAAGAACGGTGATGGATCAAACCCAGATCTTTTGACTGGGTGTGAGTGTTTGATTGGTTCAGATGCTCCGTCCATCACCACCCCCTTTTGTACCGCTTTGGCCGCCATAAGTGTGGCAGGGTATGCTCAGACGTGAGTCCCTTGCTCACTTTGCCACTGGATCCAAGCAAGCCGGGCTGAAGACGGCTGTAATGCCAGAAACCGGTCCTCGGAAGCTTGTTTCCGGTCCAGGGAAGGCGTGGCTTGGCAGTTCGGGCTGGACTGTTCCCATGAGGCACAGGATCAGACTGATTTGCATATAGCCATGTCTGAACTGGGGTGGCAGAGTGGGCTAAAGAACGGTGATGGATCAAACCCAGATCTTTTGACTGGGTGTGAGTGTTTGATTGGTTCAGATGCTCCGTCCATCACCACCCCCTTTTGTACTGCTTTGGCCGCCATAAGTGTGGCAGGGTATGCTCAGACGTGAGTCCCTTGCTCACTTTGCCACTGGATCCAAGCAAGCTGGGCTGAAGACGGCTGTAATGCCAGAAACCGGTCCTCGGAAGCTTGTTTCCGGTCCAGGGAAGGTATGGCTTGGCAGTTCGGGCTGGACTGTTCCCATGAGGCGCAGGGTCAGACTGATTTGCATATAGCCATGTCTGAACTGGGGTGGCAGAGTGGGCTAAAGAACGGTGATGGATCAAACCCAGATCTTTTGACTGGGTGTGAGTGTTTGATTGGTTCAGATGCTCCGTCCATCACCACCCCCATTTGTACCGCTTTGGCCGCCATAAGTGTGGCAGGGTATGCTCAGACGTGAGTCCCTTGCTCACTTTGCCACTGGATTCAAGCAAGCCGGGCTGAAGACGGCTGTAATGCCAAAACCGGTCCTCGGAAGCTTGTTTCCGGTCCAGGGAAGGCATGGCTTGGCAGTTCGGGCTGGACTGTTCCCATGAGGCACAGGGTCAGACTGATTTGCATATAGCCATGTCTGAACTGGGGTGGCAGAGTGGGCTAAAGAACGGTGATGGATCAAACCCAGATCTTTTGACTGGGTGTGAGTGTTTGGTTGGTTCAGATGCTCCGTCCATCACCACCCCCTTTTGTACCGCTTTGGCCGCCTTAGGTGTGGCAGGGTATGCTCAGACGTGAGTCCCTTGCTCACTTTACCACTGGATCCAAGCAAGCCGGGCTGAAGACGGCTGTAATGCCAGAAACCGGTCCTCTGAAGCTTGTTTCCGGTCCAGGGAAGGCATGGCTTGGCAGTTCGGACTGGACTGTTCCCAGGAGGCACAGGGTCAGACTGATTTGCATATAGCCATGTCTGACCTGGGGTGGCAGAGTGGGCTAAAGAACGGTGATGGATCAAACCCAGATCTTTTGACTTGGTGTGAGTGTTTGATTGATTCAGATGCTCCGTCCATCACCACCCCCTTTTGTACCGCGTTAGTGAACCAAGAGGCAAGTAATTTGTCAGGTGCACCTTGTATGTAGTCTTGGTAAACATTATAGTTTATTAAATAAAAAAGGTTTTGTACCTCAGACATTCTGAACTTGTACATTTTAAATGTCTCTCTTATTTCATATGTGCTAATGAAGAAATAGGAGCAAAGTGAAATTAACCAATTGACTAAGATCACACAGTTTTGTTAAGTGTGGAAACCAGGATGATATCAGATTTTCTGGTTTCACATTTTGCAATTCAGCCACCAGATGAGTAGCTATTTCACTCTCACATTCTGCATTTAGAAGTTAATGCTTTGACTTAAATTCTCGGTGCATGATTTTCAGAGTATTGGTGACAGACAGAAATCATGTGAAAGTTCGTTTGTTTGTCACACCATGCATTTACTTCGCAACCCCCTATGCCCACCTTTCATCAGCCCGACACTTGCCTTGCTGGCATCAGTGTGGCCCTCAGGCATGCCACAGAGAGTGCTTTGCGGCCCCCGGGGACATTTTTGGGAGTACCCATTGTATATTCTATGACTATCTTCTGCTCTGAGAGCTATGACCAGAGCAGACCAGGAAACGCCACTGGTCAGTGGGGTGGCTGGGGTGTATCTGTAATTAGGTAGGACATCTAGAAGAAGAATTGCAAGTGACTCAAAAGTAGGAGGGGATTTAGAAGAGTGTGAATGGAAAAGAGTGGTTAGCTACAAAATAGAGTGAACTATCTGCAAGAAACACAAAATACTGTGATAATTGAAATGATAAAGTGCAAATATACTGGGATATCCAAGTGGCCAAAGTTGTCCCTATATAAAGATAAGGATGTTTGGTCTAAATGTTTACCAAAGAAAATTCCAAATAACAGAACCGGTAATGCCCTTAAACCTGCCACATAAGAACAAAACTCATCCCTACTGGGATAAATGCAAATACATTAAAGTCAACTCAAAGTCCAGCAATAATAATGCAATATCTTGACTATCTCCGGTGATTGTTTGCTGTACTAATATGGCAGCTGTAATAATTGCTTTTTGCTCTGCCTAATACTGTATTTTACTTTGAAGCATCCTCTATAAATCTAGGGCCTCATTTATGAGGCTATGCGTCACTTTTACGCCGCCGGTGCGTCACTTTTTGTGACGCACCAGTGGCGTAAAAAATGCGCCTTGTTGCGCCATATTTACAAAGTGACGCATCTAGGTAGATGCGTTACTTTGTAAACTACTGCGCCACATTATTCCTGCGCCAGGTATAATGTATGCAAGGGGGGCGTTTTGACGCAAGAAAGGGTCATGGAAGTGACGCAGTGAAATCTGTAAGATTTCACTGCCCCATTTCTTGGCCGCTAATCCGTCAAAATCTTACGCCTGCATCATGGCAGGCGTAAGACTGACGCAGGAACTAACAACATGGGACTTGCCCATGTGAAAGTACACATTGCTGGAGTTGCGTCACTTTTGTGACACACTCCAGCAATGCGTCACTTTTGCGCCTACAGATACGTCAGAAATACTGACGTATCTGTAACTCCTTGCGACATGATGCATCATATTATAAATATGACGCATCAATCATGACGCAAGGAGTGCGCACTGAGAAGTGAAGCATCGCTGCTTTCACGCAGCGATGCGTCATTTCTCATAACTGAGGCCCCTAGTGTTTATCAGTGTCATTAGTCATCTAGAAATCATTCTAATCTGAATTCTGACTTCTATCATTTGTTTGTTGCTCTGCAGACTAACTTGTTTTTCCTCATTGTGAAGTTCTGTCCTATCAAATGTGGCGGTAATATTGGGGTAAATGTAGTTCAGAAACATATGCAAGTATGACATCCTTTGTACATGTTACCAGAATTGGCTAAACTAATGATTTCTGATTTGCTTACATTTATACACTGATTATATAAAATGCAAATACACTCTGCCTTATGTTTGGGATAGAACATTATTTCAGATTACTATGGGAATAATCAAACCATATTTGGGATAGCACAGACAGCTTTATTTTAAAATAGTGATTACAAAGACTTTACCCAGTGGATGGATGACTTTGTTAGTAAAGTCTATCGGTATTTGGTAGAAATCCTAGATATCCTTAAACTTTCAAATTCTCTCACTCAACTTCTTTCTGTGCTATAAGTCATACATCCTTTGAAGTCTACTTTACATGACTTTGGTTTGCAAGTAAAGTGGCAAGTTGCGGATTTATTTCAGGAAGGAAGAGTAGTGACTTAGCTTTACAACAAAATTCTGCTGTGATATGGAATATGGTGCAGTTAATAGGGCATCGGGTGGTTAAAGGAGGTGTATGTTAATCCTTTGACCTCAGGTCATGTCAGTTTCTCAGTACATATTATTGGTAGGCACCTTAAAACTTCTCCATGTTTACAGATAATCTTGAACCTTTGGAAGTTAAAAACAATCTTCAATAAACCAAGTTTGTATCACACCAAGGAATTTAACATGTTTTCATGTATAAGGATGTTAATTTTTACTATAGCTTTTGGGGGCAATCGGATGCTGATCAATCCTATAATCATACGTGAGCTTTATATTTGACTTATGAAGTTTCACAATCATTGTCTCTGACAACTCTTGAGGAAGATTTCCAATTTAAAGGGCTAGATTGTTGTTATTCTGTCAATTGAGAAGGGCTGCCACCTGCAAGTGATTGGAATACCGGTTTCTTGGAAGATTTCCTTGGCTTGGTATGGCATTCTGTGACATTCGTTCTACTGACTGATTGCATTGCAGGAGTCAATCAAGACATAAAACTCATTCAGTGCAGAAGGAATGAGAAGTAACTTGATTCTATTCTTTCAGGGCTTGGCCCAAACTTTTCATTGCCTTTGGCTGTCAGCCTCTAATAAAAGTCTGTTATTGTGTTTGAAAAGAAATATACAATACACTAGAGATGCCAAAATTATTGCAAATATGTAGTTTGTATGAATGCTGTTTAGATGCTGGTGTGCCTTTGGTGTCACCCATCTTTGTAGCTGCTTTGTTGTACTTATAACTGTAGGTAAAAATAGTAATTATGCTTTTAACAGAAATAAGTGCTACTGATATTGCTGCATATCAAGGGGTAAAAAAAGTAAATGTCCCCAAGGTCTACGTTCATAACCATATTTTGCAATCTTGATAGGAAAAACAGGGACATCCAGGGATTAAGCATTACAGTGCTTTGTTGAGTTTGTTCAGAAACGCAGATTCTGACCAGACATAAGTATATGCTGCAGAGACACTGCAAATGTTCCACACGTGTGCTATACTATCTGCAGGAGTAACCATTTATCAATGTAGGTTCAAGTATAATTAGGCATACTGTGAGCTCAGTCAAAATGGGGCAATTAGAGTCACATTTGCTTTGTCTGATGAAATATATTTTGGAGACACCAAGCTAAGGAACATTTTAGCAGCAAACTTATGGAGTTCAGGATTACAGCATCCCCAGATTCTTCCGCCTTTTTCTCATATTATAAAACGGCAGGACCAGAGGGTCCGTTGGTAAATAGGGCCTACATTTTTTTCTGATATACATATAGATTCATCAAAGTGTCATTCTTTGAATTTCCAATTGCGAAAAATAGCGAATCGCAATTTGAAAATCGCAAAATGGCATTCATGACGAAATGCGATTGAAAAATGCGAATCGCAATCGGCCGCAATTTCCGATTGCAATTTTGACACAATCGCTTAAATTTCGCAGAATCACCCGTTTACCATGTTGAAATTGTGATCTCTCAATTAGCGATCTCGCAATTTGCGATCTCGCTAACTTCGAGGTCGCAAAAACGGGAAGTCGCATTTCGAGCCCATTGATGACATCACAACCAGGAAGTAGGCTTTTCCCACCCACAAACAGATCATTGAGCCAGACAGTGGAAGCAGCATTGTGAAGAGCTCCACAACAGTGATTTTGCAGCACCCAAGCAGGACACATACCACCAACATGGCCCAGCAAGCAGCAGGGAGCAGTGGCCAAGGAAGGAAGAGGAAAATAAAGTTCTCTGAACAAGAACTTGAGTACCTCATAGAGGGGGTCTGTAAAGACCATGGACGTCTCTTCGGCAAGGACTCCCGGAGGGTGCCAGAGGCAGACAAGCGCTGGATCTGGCTGCGCATCCGCGCAAAAGTAAATTCTGTCGGGGTGAGCCAGCGGTCAATCGACGACTTGAAGAAGCGTTGGTACGACCTGAGAGGTCGTGCAAAGGAGCGCATTGCGGAGAGGCTTGGGGAGCGACTTGGCACCGGTGGAGGGGATCCAATTGCCACACCCAACACTCCCTTGGAGGACCTTGTCGAGGACACCCTCACACCAGAAGCCTGCGTGGGTGTCATTCAGCTGGACTTGTCCCGACCCAGCCAACAATCACAAGGTAAGTGCCATGCGACTGCGACCCCGTCCCCTAACAATGCCCATGACTCCTGAGCTAGCAATATGACATCCCCAGTAATGCAGGCCATGAACACCTGAAATGCCCCAATGCATTGTGGTAGTTGTAGTGTAATCATAATTCCCCAGATAGCCCAACACAGCCAGACCTGTCAAATCATAGTAATTCCAAAAGCCAGTCAGGGAAAGCAAGCCTGCATGCATGTAGCAACATCTCATGTGCAAGATACACATCATTAATCATGCACCCTTGTACATCACAGGTGCTGCCATCCAACCCAGCAGTGACAGCGAGGCCCTACATGTCGAGTCGGTACCGGAGGACACTGAGGGAGAGGGCCAATCTGAACAACAACCAGGTCCATCCCATCCACCTGCAGTGATTCCACGATCACCCCGTGTGGACAGGGCCACCCCTGCTGCCACAGGTGTCCAGCCACCACCCCAACAGACACCCACGGCAGTTGTAGAGGCAACACCACCAGCGGCTAGGAGGCAGACGAGGCGCACAGCCGGAGCAAGATCCCAGTCCAGCGGACTGAGGCGCCAGCAGCGTCAAGCCTCAACAGGCACTGGCAGGGCACTCCATCTACCTGATCCTGGCCTGGCCATTGAACGCCGCATGCTGGCGGTACACCAAAGACAGGCGCGTCACCTGGCAGCGATACATCTTGAGCTGCAGAAGACTGGCCAAAATGTCGGACAGATGACCGCAGCTGTCCGTGAAAATAGCCAGCTGCTAGTAGCCCAGCAGGACATGAACCGCCGCCGCCACCGCCAACTACTGGCCCGCCTGTCGGCCTACAGCAGGTCCAACCATTTAGTAGGCAATGCTACATCGCAACTGTCACGCAGATCACTTGCCATGCAGGGCCAAATGGTACAGTGTTGCCAAGATGTGGCCAGGTCACTCGAACTGCTGACAGCAGCAGTGCTCAGCATGCAGCCCACTGCCCATGGAGAACCAGGGGGGGTGAGGATGGCAGCGAGGTCGCATCCACCAACAGCAGCATGTCCTTGCCGCTGGTGCCTGAACGCCGCCGCAGCAGTAGGGCTACAGCAGGATCACGGGCCAACACTGTCCCTCAGGACCCTGAGAGACGACTCGGTGCGTTTGGACCTAGGCGCCAGTGACACCTTGAACACTGTCTGTAGGGCCATGCTGGACACCTAAGCTGGACACCTAAGCAAGCCCTCTACCCCTGCATGGGGAGGTATGAAGCAATACTGTCCAAGGAAAACAAAGGCCACATTATTGTGATTTAACAATAAAAATGTATGGTCTCACTTAACTCCAACTCATGTCATTATTACATTTGTCATGCATGAGTGCAGTGTTGTGTGAGAGGAATGGGTGCACTAGAAACAGTTATTAGTGATGTGGTTGCGGCGCCTGTGCCCTTCTGCAGGATTTTCCCCGCGTGTATGACGCACATGTGGAGTAGGGCGGTTGTCCCCTTCCGACTCACTGCCAGATATCTCCATTGGTATCCTGCGCTTGGTAGCAATGTTGTGGAGTATTGCACACACGGCCACAATGTGGCAGCAGACCTCAGGCGTGTATTTCATGGCCCCACCAGTCTTGTGAAGTATGCGGAAACGGCTCTTCAAAAGCCCAAATGTCCTCTCAATGCAATTTCTTGTGCGTATGTGTGCAGCATTGTAACACCGTTGCTGTGGTGTGGCAGGGTTGAGGTATGGGGTGAGGAGGTACTCACGGAGACCGTAGGCGCTGTCACCTGAAGGAAAGAAGCACAGAGTGAGTGCCTGTTCTGCGCAGATACATGATCACAGTGTAATATTTGGGGGCATGTGTACTTACCTAGTAGGTGTCCTTCACCAAAGTCTCCCCTGGCCAGTCGTGTGTGCATGCCGCTGTGCTGGAATATGAAGGAGTCATGTGTGCTCCCCGGATATTGTGCCACTATGTCCGTGATGATTGTCTTGGCGTTGCACAGAATCTGGATATTGAGGGAGTGGTAGGACTTGCGGTTGCGGTACATGTATTCCGTTTGTGCTGGTGGGCAGATGTGGATGTGGGTACAGTCAATGCATACTATTACATGTAGGAATTGCTCGATGTTGTAGAACTGAGGCATGGTGTCATTCAAGTCCTGTTGGGTGGTCGGGAATGAGATGTAGTGGTGTAGCCGGGTCAGCATTGCCTCCAGGAACCTCCTTAGGCAGCAGGACATGGTGGTCTGGGATATCCCCCCTGCATCAGCGACTATCCCCTGGAAGCTTCCGGAGGCCAGTAGGTGCAGGCTGCACAAGACCTGGACATGGGTGGGCAGGGCATTGGTCCTCCTTGTTGGGTGCTGCATTAGGGGGTTTAGATCCCGGATCAGCTTGATGATCATTGCCCCATTCAGGCGGTACTTAGAGTAGATTTGCTCATTAGTTTGGCCCAGAAGGGTGATCCGCTGGTGGAATATCCGCTCCTGGATCCCTGCTGCACGCTGTAGCCTTCGCCGCCTGACCACCATGTAGAGTCCTGGCATTGTGAGAGTCCTCATGTTCCAGCTGCGTATCCTTAAGTGTGTTTGGTCAGGCCTGCACCTGTTGGTAGTTTGTTAAAGTTTTTGGTTTTTTTTCCATTACTGGTTACCACCTGGTTTGGGTTCTCCTTAATTTGCGCGTTGCTAATAGCGATTTTCGGGTTTTTCGCATTTTGCGATTTTACATGAATAGCGTTAGAGATTATTTAGCGATTTTGCAAATTAATTCGCAGATTCCATGGTTTCTCGCAATTTCCGATTCGCTAATGGGCTTCTTCCTGGACTCTGCGAATTACTTTGCGATCTCGCAATTTTTCTTTAGCGAATTCGCAATTTTGGAGTTTTCACTATCATGAATTCCTTTTCTTCAAATTGCGATCGCAATTGCTAATTCGCAGCTATTGCGATCGCAATTTGGCTTCATGAATCTATCTGATAGAGCTTTATTTGTAAATTTAAATGGCGATGAGCGAAAGATGTTGGAATGAAGCTGGCAGACAAGAACTCATTAAAGAATCAAGTGTTTTATTTTTTTAGTTTTTCAGAAATAAACTACTACATTAGTACCTGGATTCAAGAGGGATTCTTCCAATTTTCAAAGATATATTAAAACCTCCACATTTTACAATTGGGCATTGTTTCTTGCTGCTTTGATAGCTAAACAAGTCATCTAAAAAACTCTTAATAATTTCACATTTCCGCTAAAAATATTTTAGATCACAGCAGACTAAAGCTGGTGCAAGTCTTTCTGAAATGAAACGAGGCAGAGACACAGGAACGGGTCTTTTCCGGCACTCTGCACCAGATCACAGAAGCATTCAATTGACTCTGAATGGACGTCTGTCTGTTGCTAATTGCGTATTAATCGGCGGCTTCCTTCGCTATGACACTTATGAAATGTACAGTGTGGTTAATGGCTTAAACGCCGTGAATAGTTTCAGGAAGTGCATGTACTTCAACAGGGCCAGTGCTTTGTGTGCAGTGTCAGCTGTGTAGACAACCCGACTTACAATGGATGTGCAACCTTTCCCTATCTACTCAATAGTTTGCTCAAAGAATGAGCCATTGAAAGAATTAAAGAAATACATTTTATTACGCATTTCTTAAAGTAGTTGAAATACATTTGATCACATTTAACATTTTAAAAGGATGTTTAAAGTCTGTTTCTATTCACTTCTAAATTTAGATGCATGTTCAGCTGCAACAGTTTAGTGATTTAAATACTTGATGCCGGGAGACATAAATATGCAGTTTGCAGAATAGAGGTTTCAAACCCACTTAGCTCATACTTTCATCCTCCAGAGGTAGAAATGAGCATTGCTGTAGGAGACTTCTTCCTGAATAAGCTGTGATGTTCACATGCTTAGATTGTGCATGCTTGTTTAAAGTACAATCTGTTTACATGTCTGATAGGCACGTGCATAAAATCCATAAAATAAAAATGCAGGGATATCTTGCGCACACATAATTTCCAAATGGGTGTGTAAAACAGGATTTCTGAGGGAACTACCCAAATATACTAAACAATTTAATGTTCACTAACAAAGAAGTAATTTTGTGGTTGTTAATAACATTTTTGCATATTCACTTCCCTTTTTAGTCTGAATACCTACTGTACAATCAAATGCACCTGGAATAAACAGTGCAGTAACCTGCACCAATCTATCCAACATTTTCTAGACATGATATGATATGGCTAATGTTTAATCACGAAAGTATTTTACTGTTTAATTTTCAAAGGGGTAGGCAGGAGTTATCTGGCCTGAACAGAAAGGAAGAAAGACAGCTTTATCTCTCCTAGTGACAGTGCACAGTGGTGAAGAATCAGTCACCTCTTATGTTGGTGTCTCTGAAAGTCCAATAGAGCGTTGGTAGAGTTAGGGCTTAATTTAGAGTTAGTTGATAATGCAAATCCTCTGATATCGGGAGGAAGCAGATTTCAATAGTGGATTTCTTCCATTATATCGTGACTCTGGAAGAGAAAATTCTACTGGCAGACTTTCATGTACTGTTTTACACGTCCTACAGAATTCTATTGACACACAGCTCTACATTAGGCCCCTTAATCTCATGCCAATCATTTGCTGCTGAAACACTAGGCCAGAGAAGAGACAGGCAAACAAGAGCATACAGGGCCGGACCGTCTACCAGGCGTTTTGGTTGGCTGCCAAGCTGGCCCCAGTTTTATTGCCATGGGGACTGATTTATGTTGATGGGGACCTGCATTTGTAAAGGAAGCAAAACAAATTGTTTCAACGCATACTTTAAAAACCATTTGTTTTTTGTAGTGGGCTGGCCCCAGTGTTCAGGAGACATAGAAGACGTAGCTGAGTTGAGTTTGATGTAGTTTATTAAGTCCATAAGTAGAAGTTACAGCAAACCCCACCAGAAGCAGCCTGTTATCTGCTCAGCCCATCTCCCAGCTGACAACACTCACACCAGGCACCCAAGCATTCCACTCATGTCCATCACACCAACATACCACACAGAACACTCAGACTGGCTGAGCAGCTAGGGACAAGGTGTAAGGGAACATAAAGACAAAACCCGAGGATACTACATTGTCCTCTGCCTCTCGAAATGAAAAAACAATAAGGCCATAGTAACAATGAAATAAAACTATACACAGGAATATACAAATGCAGATAATTGTCCATGAACCCAAGGATGAATGGTGAACCCACATCTCAAGAGGGAAAACCGTCCTGCTTACAACAGACACGGCCTGCGGGTGACCGTCCTGCTTACAACAGACACGGCCGCTCCTCCACGCTGCTCCCCGACCTGCCTCCTCTAACAGACTGGTATCGTTGCTCTCCCCAGCTGCCTACACTCTATCTCGCACTGTAGAAGCGCTTTATTTTGATAAAACCGCCGCGAGTAATTTTAAATATCCCGCTCTGAAGAACCACATTGCTGCACGCATCGCCGCATTTTGTGTAAAGCACCTCGCACTGCAAGACCAATTTGATTGCCAAGATCGCTGTTATTAATTTGGTCCACTCACATTGCAGGATCGTTTTCTCTGTACTTGTTTGTTCAGTGTGCCTCACAGCGCAGAACCACCTCTCCTACTAAGTGGCTGCTGATATTATTGTGCCATCGCTTTGTGTTGCCTTGACTGACTTAATTTAAGTGCCTTCTACACACTTTGCCTTACTTTGGCTGCTTCTCCGTCCGTCCCACGCTGCCGGCCATTTTGCTGCTGATGTTGTTGTTGTCTCGCCCTGCCTGAGTCTCCGCCCCGCTCCCGCCTTCACAGCTGACCCTCCCTCCCACTGAGACTATCAGGCCCGCGCCGTGAAGATAGCGCTGTGACCGTCCTGCTTACAACAGACACGGCCGCTCCTCCACGCTGCTCCCAGACCTGCCTCCTCTAACAGACTGGTATCGTTGCTCTCCCCAGCTGCCTACACTCACCGCCATTATCGCTTAATTGCGCACAGCGCTGCATTTAATATAACTATCTCGCACTGTAGAAGCGCTTTATTTTGATAAAACCGCCGCGAGTAATTTTAAATATCCCGCTCTGAAGAACCACATTGCTGCACGCATCGCCGCATTTTGTGAAAAGCACCTCGCACTGCAAGACCAATTTGATTGCCAAGATCGCTGTTATTAATTTGGTCCACTCACATTGCAGGATCGTTTTCTCTGTACTTGTTTGTTCAGTGTGCCTCACAGCGCAGAACCACCTCTCCTACTAAGTGGCTGCTGATATTATTGTGCCATCGCTTTGTGTTGCCTTGACTGACTTAATTTAAGTGCCTTCTACACACTTTGCCTTACTTTGGCTGCTTCTCCGTCCGTCCCACGCTGCCGGCCATTTTGCTGCTGATGTTGTTGTTGTCTCGCCCTGCCTGAGTCTCCGCCCCGCTCCCGCCTTCACAGCTGACCCTCCCTCGCCCCTCCCCTTCCACTATCCACATATGACAGATGCATTTACGCGCAGCGTCCACGCGCTGCGGCCGCGCCGAAGGTGCGCCAAAGGTAAGCCCGTCTACGCCCGTCTACGCCCGTCTACGCCCGTCCGCGCCTGGACCGCGCCCAGCGCCCGTCCCCCTGCCCTTTGCCGCTCCCAACCCCCCAGAGTAACTTATGATGCCGCTACTCTCCTCGCCCTCAACGCCGGACGCACCCCACTCTGCTGCCAAGCTACCCCAGGACGTACCCACGGCCCATTCTCCTGCCTCTCCTGTAAGTTCAACTGCGTCAGGACCCTCACCAAACACACTTCCTCCACACACAGCTCCGAACCCAACGACTTGAAATGCATCCTACTGAACACCCGCTCGGTCCACAGACACGCAACCGAACTCTGGGACCTAATCGACTCTACATCTCCTGACATCGCCTTCCTCACTGAAACATGGATGAATACATCTTCTGCCCCCGACATCGCCATAGCCATACCGGACACATACAAGATCATTCGAAAAGACCGCACCATTAACAAAACTGGAGGAGGCATAGCCATCGTCCATAGAAACACCATCAAAATTACAACCAGCTCTGACGACAATCTTGCAACCGCCGAACACCTCCACTTCCAGATCCACACCGACCCCAGGACCACACTCAGAGGAACCCTCATTTACAGGCCCCCAGGCACCCGATCTCAATTTAGTGACGACATCACTGACTTCATCAGCACGCACGCCCTCGCATCCGAGAACTACATTCTCCTAGGAGACCTCAACTACCACCTTGACAACATTCTCGACAACAAAAGCACCACCCTTCTGGACAACCTGTCCAATCTCGGACTCAAACAACTTGTCGACACCCCCACTCACACAGCCGGACACACACTCGACCCTATCTTCACCTCCAGCAAGCACATCTCCTTCGATCACACTACAGCTCTCCACTGGACGGATCACAGCTGTGTTCACTTCAGCTACAAAACAACCCTGACCCACAACCGCCCACAACCCATTCCCCGAAGAAAATGGAAAAAAATCACCACCGACCAACTCCTCACATCACTCAGCCAAAACACTCCCACCCTAACAACGGACCCAGACCAAGCGGCCACAAACCTCAGGCAATGGATCACCAACAGTGCGGACGAACTAGCACCCCTGAAAAAACACCAGTTGAAATCATTCAGCAAAGGGGCTCCCTGGTTCAATGACGACCTTAAAAAGTCCAAGAAGACATGCCGCACCCTGGAGAAGAATTGGAGAAAAGAACCAACCTCAGACAACATGGCCTCCCTCAAGACAGCCACCCGCAAACACCACCAACTGATTCGATCCGCCAAGAAATCAGCATTTAAGGAACGTCTCGACAACAACTCTCATAACAGCAAGGAACTCTTCAATATCGTCAAAGAATTCACCAACCCTCCCGCAGCATCCAACGACATCACTAACTCCCAAGACCTCTGCGATGCGCTATCCTCCTTCTTCTACAACAAAATCGCCGACATCCACAACAGCTTCATGAATACTCCCAATGACCAACTCACCCCACCCCCTTCTGTTCCCACCCCTCCAACTAACTACCTCAAGTCCTGGAACCCAATCACCATTGAAGATACCATTCGCCTCATGAACTCAATCCACTCTGGCTCACCCTCGGACCCCTGTCCCCACTACATCTTCAACAAAGCTGACTCCATCATCGCCCCCCAACTCCGCGATGTCATCAACTGCTCCTTCAACTCCGCCTCCTTTCCAGAAATATGGAAACACGCCGAACTCCGCGCCCTTCTGAAAAAACCAACAGCAGACCCCTCAGAACTGAAAAACTACCGACCCATTTCCCTCCTCCCTTTCCCGGCCAAAGTCATCGAGAAAGCCGTCAACAGCCAACTCGCAGCCTTCCTCGAATCCAACAACTCCCTGGATCCCTCACAAAACGGCTTCCGAGCCAAACACAGCACCGAAACCGCCCTCATTGCGGCGACCGACGACATCCGAGCACTCCTGGACAACGGTGAAACAGTGGCCCTCATTCTACTCGACCTCTCCGCCGCCTTCGACACTGTCTGTCACAACACCCTCATACAACGCCTCAGCAACATCGGCATACAAGGAAAAGCCTTGGACTGGATCATCTCGTTCCTAGCCGGAAGAACCCAGAGAGTCCGACTCCCCCCTTTCTACTCCGAGTCCACCGAAGTCATCTGCGGCGTACCTCAAGGCTCCTCACTCAGTCCCACCCTCTTCAACGTCTACATGAGTCCCCTCGCCTCCATCGCACGTCAACACAACCTCAACATCATCTCCTACGCCGACGACACCCAGCTAATCCTTTCCCTCACCAAAGACCCCAACACCGCCAAAAACAACCTTCACGAAGGTATGAAAGAAGTAGCCGAATGGATGAAACAGAGCCGCTTAAAACTCAACTCAGACAAAACGGAGGTGCTCATCCTTGGATCCTCCCCCTCAGCTTGGGACGACTCCTGGTGGCCTTCCGCTTTGGGATCAGCGCCCACACCCACAGACCATGCACGTAACCTTGGCTTCATCCTAGACTCCTCTCTCTCAATGTCCAGACAAGTCAACGCTGTATCGTCCTCCTGCTTCAACGTCCTTCGCATTCTCAAAAAGATCTTCCGCTGGATCCCCCTCGAAACAAGAAAGACTGTCACCCATGCACTGGTCACAAGTCGACTGGACTATGGCAACACACTCTACGCCGGAATTACAACAAAACTGCAGAAAAAGCTCCAGCGCATTCAAAACGCATCAGCGAGACTCATATTAGACATCCCACGCCAAGAACACATCACCGGTCACTTAAAAAACCTCCACTGGCTTTCCGTCAACAAAAGAATCACCTTCCGCCTTCTTACCCACGCACACAAGGCCCTTTATAATCTAGGACTTGAATGCCTCAACACCCGACTGTCCTTCTACTATCCCACCCGCCAACTAAGATCATTCAATCAAGCCCTCGCCGCAGTCCCGCGCATCCGAAAAACCACCATGGGTGGCAGATCCTTCTCCTTCCTGGCTGCCAAGACCTGGAACTCACTCCCCACCCACCTCCGCCTTACTCAGAATCACACCTCCTTCAGAAAAGAACTGAAAACTTGGCTATTCGATAAACAGTGATCCCCTCCCCCTAGCGCCTTGAGACCCTATGGGTGAGTAGTGCGCTTTATAAATGCCTGAACTTGAACTTGAACTTGAAAACAGACAAAGAAAGAAAGAAAGAAGGATGAAAGGATATAAACAAACACTAACACCATCCTCCTCCTTTAAAAGTGAACAAGAAGTGAAAAGGTAAGTAGTGTAAGAACATCTCACAAACACCATGCGAGCAAGACACACATGAAAGGAGTAAAGGGGAAAACGTATCCCAAGACTCCACACAATGGATGGACGGCACCCAAAGAAGTACTCCTCAACTAAGACGACTGTGGCCAAAACACCACCCCTAATGTAAGGGACCGTTCTTAGATGGGACTAACCCATACACTAAGCAGAGTAAAGACTAATGTTACATGGGACTGGCACCCAAGAACATGTGCAGCACGAGAAAACAACACAGGTGCAGCACAGTGTAGCAAACGCACACATTACGTCGACGGGAAGCACAGGGTGACTTACACACACAACTTGACAACGTAAAAGAACAGAGTGAGGCGCGGGGTGACTTACACACGACATGACAATGTGAAGCAAAGGGCGACTTACAAACAACATGACAACGTAAGCCGCAGGGCGACTTATACACAACATGACAAAGTGAGGCGCGGGGCGGCTTACACAGAACATGATACTGAACGAGGTGGTGGAACTGACACCCCAAAACACACCCAAAAAGAAAGGAAGTGTCCGACTACGTAAATGGGGAAAAAACACCCCAGAACCCAAACAGCAAGAGGGTTAACAGCAAAGATGTGGAGATGAACAATGTGGAAATGGGGCTAAAACCCATACCAAAAGTAGCAAGTTAATACACCCTTAATCAGTGACAATAACGTGAAGAAGAGACATGGGACTAAGACCCACTCCCATCCCTTAGGCAGGGATACAACATCTAAAAAGAGAACATGCGTGAAGAAGAGACATGGGACTAAGACCCACTCCCATTCTTTAGGAAGAGATACAACATCTGAAAAGAGAACATGCGTGAAGAAGAGACATAGGACTAAGAACCACTCCCATTCTTTAGGCAGGGATACGACATCTGAAAAGAGAACATGCATGTACCCTCAAAGTAGTACAGTGCTGAAGGTATGTAGACACAACAAAAGAAATCAGCAAAGCAAAGTGCATATAACATGTCATACAAAACACTCACTTCGTTTTTCCTTTGAATGACTACAAACTAGTGATAAAAACACAAAAATGTGCCCAGTAAAGGTAACATCTCTAGAATGTCACTGGTGTGACTGTCACCGCAATCATGAGGGACAGACATGCCTAGAAACCCAAGAACACTTCGAAGGAAAAGAGTGGCAGATGACACTTTCAAAAGAGAGGAACAAAGCTGCAGAGAAAATGCCCACTGAAGACTGAAGGGCAATAGATCTTGTTATGAAATCGGAACATGCCATACGATCTGCCAGCAAAGTTCAGAGTCCATGAACAAAAGAGAACACAAACTCACCACCGAATGTTGTAGCTGTGGTCTGTTGAGATTTCTGTGTGTTGCATTCTAAGCCATGAGGGGAGAGAAACCAACAAAAAGAGTACTCGAACTCACCACCATGTATAGTAGCTGTCATCTGTTGCGCTTACTGTGCGTTGCAGTAGAAGCCATGAGAGAAAAGAAGCGATCAAGGAGTTGCAAAGTTCGCGCTCCTCCAGAACTCAAATCAACTTTACTGACAAAAGCAGAGTGTGGATGGCAACATAACTCCCTGGGACAATCTGAAGCTACAAAGAGTTGCTGGAACCTCCATCCAAAAGATGGCGGCACGCACCGGAGACGCATGCCGAGTGACTTCTGGAACGCTCGTGCTGCAAAGCGTCCAAAGGCAGTATGGATGACCGGCAAGAATCGAAGACATGATGAATAGGTTGTACAGCTGCTCCGTGCAACACCATTCTTTACTTGAAAAGCCCCAGTAGCCAGTCTGGCCCCGGGAACATAGGTATTACTAGTGCAGCACTGGGACAATGGATGTGAAGGCCACACTGCACCCTAATTTCTCTCTAAAAAAGGTAAATAGGGTCCCCCTTTTCCATCTCTATCTATTTATATTGCTGTTTGTAACAATTGTTAAAAATTGGTTTGTTGGATGACTGAAGTATGAGTCCTGGTCAAGCAGCAACCACAGTTCTAGCCAGGGTAAGAGGCAGGCAAACATATGCACACCCTCTGGTAGCTTGACACAGAGCAGTCAGGCTTAACTTAGAGGCTGAGTGTAAAGTATTTGTGCAACACTTTAAACAGTAAAACAGTAAAAACATCACACTAAATGACTCCACATCAGTTATAAAAATTGTTCTGGTTTTAATAAATAAAACAAGATCAAAATGTCAAAATTCCAATTAGTAAAACTAGAGATATTTATGTTTACATTTTAAAGTGAAAAATAGCACCATAAAGCACAAAGTGCTATGGGGGATACCTGGTCGTGCCGGACCGGGACAAAGTCACAAGTTCAGGTTGACCGTACTGGAGCGCGAGCTGGCTGCAGGGACCCAGTTAGGCCCGCTGAACAAGTGCCTTAAATCTTGGTTGCAGAGCATTGTGTGGATCCCCATCGAAGATGCGTCGTGCAGCGGAGGCAATGCTTCAGTTCTGAGATGCGACGAGGCTGCGGTGCAAGGTTGTGTGTCGATGTCGAGGATTGTGTCATCGAGGCTTGTGATGTGAAGTCCGGTGTCGAGGATACAAGGTGCAGCAGAATCAATGTGTCAATTCTGGTGAGCAGTAAAGCTGCAACACAGAGTTTCAGCATCCTCATTGAGGCTGCCGTTAATAAGGGTTGAGAGGTGCTTGAGCAGGGTAAAGCATTACGCAGCAGCAGTTCCCAAGGTGATGCATCAGTCCAAGGGGGTGAGGTGGCGGCGGCATGAGTCTTTTTCGACTGGTCCAAACCACGCAGCATAAGTGATACGTCAGTTCTGCTCAGAGATGAACCACTCAGCCAAGGAGATGCATCGGTTCTGCTCAGGGATGCATTGCTCAGCAGAGATGTGTTGGTTCCACTCACAAGCACCTTATGCCCACTTCCAAGGGTCCAGGGCTGGGGTGACACAACTTATGAGGGTAGACTCACAGATGGCAGAGTCCAGGTGCAGGGGTTGGAAGTCCCTGAGGCTTCACATCAGAAGGCCAGCCCGCTAGCCCTTGGAGTCACTCTGGGGTCGAGAAATTAAATAAAATGCATTTGTAAAGCGCACTATAACTGAGGGTGTCAAAGAGCAGTGTAGAGATTCCCGGAGGCCAAGTAAGAAGTCTAAGAGGTGAAAAGCCATGTTTTTAGATTTTTTTTAATGATCGAAAATGAGCTGATTTCAGAGATGTGAGCATACAGGTGAACAACCTTTACAACGAAACTATTACAACGCACTACCATTACAACGCGGTCATTACAACGCAAACCATTACAACGTATTGCGCTGGGGGGCGCTCTAGGATAGGGAATAAGTTTAATTTTCTATCCAACACCTTCCCTAGTGTCCACGGGGACTGGAGTTGGAATAGAAAATTATACTTACCACTATCCAGCACCTCTAAGCGCTATGCGTTGTAAAGGTTTGCGATGTAAAAACCGCGTTGTAAAGGCAGGCATTGTAATAGCCTGCGTTGTAACGTCATACATCCGAGCAGACCGTGTATTTTATAGTTTTGCAGTGGACACCAAGATGGATCGGCCTCCGCCCTTAGCCTTCCAAAATCTAGGAATAATCCCTTTCTTACCAAAGGAGAACCTGAGAAGCCTGTTAGGAGTGTATCAGCGGAAGGGAGTTAAGTTGGCTGGTTCCTTCTGATGCAGGGCAAGGAATACCATGGAGAGGGCTTTGAAGGTAATCCTCTCTCTGACTGTGAGCCAGTGGAGGGAACGAAACCTAACTCTAACCGAGAGGTGCCTCAGGATATTAAGGATGAGCACGCAGCAGCATTCTGAATGACTTTATTGATGTTGGAGACATTGATGTTGAGGTATAGTGAGTTGCAATAGTCCAAATGTTAATTCACGAGTGAGAGGATGACTGATTGGCCCAGCTCCAAGCGAATAAAAGGTCAAATCTTTCCCAGGGTCCTAATAATGAGAAAGCAGGTGCTAGAGGTGTGGCTGACCTTGGTGTCAAAGCTCAGGGTGTTGTCAAAAATGGCAACCAGGTTTTTGGTAGACTTAACCAGAGTAAGCAGGGGTCAACAGTCTTCCAGCCACCAGGTTTCAAAGCAGATGGACTCTTGCTTGCCAAAACCAATACCTCAGCTTTGTCTGCATTTAAATGTAGGTCATTGTCTTTCATCCATCTGCTGATGCTGGACACACATAGATTGAATTTCTCAGAGAGATGTCAGATCATTGGCGAGGGATACGATGATTTGGGTGTAATTCCCATGTGATAGCACCTGAAACCCCAATGAGCGCCCCAATACAGCGAGCGGGCTAACATAAATGTTATGAAAGGTCGGACTTAGGGAGGAGCCCTGGGACAACCCACAGGGAAGACTAAAGGTTTCCGCCTTGAATCCCACACACAGCTGACAATTTGCACTCTGTTGGTCGGAAAGGAGCCGAGGAGCTTCAGGGTGTTGCCACAGATACCAATTTGTTGCAGATGTTGGAACATCCGTACAGTTGAGATTGTCTCAAATGCTGCAGATAAATTAAGCATTATCAGAATGGCAGCCCCACCTTGGTCAGCCTGGCATCACATACTTTCAGCAACCACAATAAGTGCAGACTCTCTACTGTGGCCAATCCTTAACCCATTTTGCAAGGGATCCAGGATGTCATGATGGTCGATAAACGTGACCAGTTCCTGTTTAATAAACTATTCAATTATTTTGGCTGGGGCAGGTAGTAAGGAAATTGGACGGAACTTTTTCAATTCTTCAGGGTCCGTGTTGGGTGTTTTGGGAGGTGGGAACACAATTGCTTCCTTCCAAGAAGTGGGGAAAATTCCTGATTGCAGCATGAGAGAGAATTCAGCGTTATTATCTGGAGCCCGCTGTAGAGTTTTTGGTAGACAGGAGATCAGATGGGGAGCCAGATTTTATACTCAACAGTAAGGGGCAGATTTACAATAAGTGACGCATCCCTGCATATCAGCAGGGATGCGCCACTTATTGTGCACCATGCCTCCGCCATCATTGATGCGCCGCACTTACAATGCGGCGCACCATGGGGCAAAAAGGCACAGATGCGTGACGCATCTGTGCCGTAAAGGCGGCGAATTGCTGGAGTTGCGTCGCAAGTGCGGTGCAGCTCCAGTAATGCTCTGGGGGGCCCTATCTAGATAATGCTGCGTCAATCCTTACGCCTGACGCAGCATGGGCCCCAAAGTGACTGAGTGAAATCTTGTAGATTTCACTCAGCCACTTTTAGGAGACGTTCCTGCACTGGAACGCCCCCCCTCCCGCGCCGGAACGCCTCCTTCTGGCGCTGGGCTTTACAATGTGACGCATCTCCCAGATGCGTCACGTTGTAAATACCCCGCACCATGACGCATATTTTGCGCCGCCGCTGCGTCACAAAAGTGACGCAACAGCAGCAAAAAAGAGGCGCAAGGGGCTTGTAAATCTGCCCCCAAGTCTTTGGTTTCTTTCAATAAGATGGGAGGGAATTCAGAATGTAAATTGGTCTGAGAACGTTAAGAATTGCTATCAAGAAGGGACTCACTTTCTGAAGGACAGTTGTAGTCCGAGTATATGTTCAGAATGTTATCCTGGAAATAGCGTGCAAATCTATCGCAAAAGTCTTGGGACGATTTCAGAGCACCCGGGGATTGGGGAGTGGACAGTTCTTTCACTACTCTGAAAGGCGTTTTAGAGGCATTATTAGCTGTTCTGAGTTTCTCTTTGATGAAGATGATTTAGTCAGTTTGATGGCTTATTTGTAGTGCATTAAGAGGGCCTTATGCTTCTTTTTTCCCCCTGGTCATGGATTACATATCCATTTCTGCTCTTGTCTGTGGCATTCCTGTCTCAGGTCCTTTAGTTCTTAAGAGAACCAGGGTGCTGATGGTTTACTTTTGGTGACTTTTTTCACTTTAAGGGCAACTATAGTATCCAGAGAGGCAGTCACCCAGGCTTGGAAGCCTTTGGCAGAGAAAGCAGAGGGGATTTCCGATCTGGTTCTGGAGCGGTTGAGCGTCTGCGCCAGGCTTTCAGCGGTAATCCTAGTCAGATTTCTATAATCTATGGGTTTAGAGGTATCCACAGCCACACCGAGTGTAGGTCGAGAAATTGTGACTGTAAAAATGATTGCTTGGTGGTCAACCCAGCTAACAATGATATCCAAGTCATTATGGTTGGCACATATACCATTGAGGGTATGAACCGCTGTGTTGGTGGGGGAATAAACCTGCTGAGATAAACCAAAATAGGACATTAATTCTAAAAGGGAAGTTGTGTCTTTACATAAGGATTAATTAAAATGGAAATTGAAATCCCACAGATTGATGATGTGATTGTGCTCTGGGGTCTGGCACCAGACCACTGAAAAGTTGGACTGAGTGCCTGGAGGTTGGTACACTAGGAGACCAGAGAAAGTGCTGTTAGCAGATTGTTTGAGCCTAAAAAGGGCTACCTCTGTGCATTTCTCTGTACTCCTGCTTACAGAGTTTAAGGTGCAGCAGAGAGCGTTATGAGGTATGATGGCCAGCCCACCTCCCCTACTGCCTTGATGGTCAAGTCTGGAGATAGTGTACTCTGATAGGGCAGCGTCCATCAAATCAGGGCCAGAGTCCTCTCTGGCCCATATTTACGTTATAAATATACAGTCGAAGGATAGTGTGAGCATAAGGTTGTGAGTTTCGGTATTATGCTTGACGAGGGACAGAGTGTTAAGCAGCACTCAACAGAGAATTGTCGGATTGTCAAAACCGACTCTAGCAACTACATATACTTGCTCTTCAATGTTTGAATTTGGGGGACCTCTAGGATCAGGCCAAGTGTTCAGGTAAAAGTTGCAATTGGGACAGTGGCTGTCAGCACTGCTGTCTAAATTAATCTAAATTAAGCTTGGACTGACAAACATCCTTGAGACTAGTGTGCCGAAAGTCCAGATGTAGATTGTGAGTGTAGCAACTTACCCTAACCATGCTGTGTTTGGCACAAAACTGCCAGCATGCGTTGCACCATACAGGCAGGGGCGGGCTTGCCTTTGGTGTGTCAGCGGCTATTCCATTGCACACTTATGCTGTACCTTAGTGCCCGGCTGCCCTTTTATGGGGAAGAAAGTGCTGATTGCCATTCAGCTGTGTTGCTATTTGCTCAAGATGGCAGCCATCAGGGCACAGCTCAAACGAGCAAATAATGCTTCCCAGCTCTCTCTGTACAATTGGAGAACCCACGGACGACCGGGGAGCTGAGAGAACAAGGGCAGATTAAGAAGAGGTAATGCAGGAAAATAAAGTGCATAGTGCATACTTTAAAATAAGATTACATATAAGAAATTGTGCTTGTATTTCCCCCGCAGTGTTACCCCAGACAAATAAAGAATGACAAAGTATATGCAAGAGTTCAAAACTTCAAAAGCTTAAAAGGCTAGAATCGAGCCGCAGTATGGAGCATGAAATTACCCCTGATGCAGGTCCAATTCTTCTCACCTAGGAAGAGGGCAGTAGCTCAGCACCATGAAACAGGAGTCCAGCAGAGTGCAATTCAGCAGAGTGACAGTCCTTCAGCAGCACAGCAGTATTTCTTCTTGACAGAGTACCCACATGCCCAGACCTGTACTGCAGTGGGGGTGTCTGAGGTCCAGTAATTGTACCCAGTGGTGCCTTTGAAGCGAGGAAGGCTTCAAAAGCATGCCTTTAAAAGTGCACAGATGCCCTCTGTCCTGCCCTGGCTCTAGACTCACTACAGAGGGGTATGAAGCCATTTGTGTGTGGACAGGATACAGCCTATTCAGTTGTAAGTGAGGCTGTGGCCAGCTCGCCCCTCCCATCCTTGCAAAGATCGCCCATTGCGATACACCAAAGCTTCCATTGCTTGTGTGGATATGTAGGAGAAATACACAAAGCCCAATTGCAAATTACACCCAGTCATACTACAGACAGGCTACAGGCACCAAATGGCTACAGCAAGAAAATGCCAACTTTCTAAAAGTGTCATTTTCAGACTTGCAATTTAAAATCCGACTTCACCATACGTTTGGATTTTAAATTGTGATTCCAGACACACCAGACTGGAAGGGTTTACCCCTTCCCAATTAGAAATTACACATATAAAATGTAATAAGGTAATCCCAATGTTATCCTACCGGGTAGATAAGCCTTGCAGTAGTGAAAACAGAATTTGAGAGTTTTTCACTACCAGGTCATGCAATACTTAAAAGTCCTGCCTTTTGAGTACATTGTACTCTGCCCTCAGGGTTGTCCAGGGCCTACTTTATGGGTGGCTTATAAATATAAAATGGGAAGGTTTGGGCCTGGCAAAGGTTTATTTTGCCAGGTCAACATGGCATTGTGAACTGCACAGACAAGCTCTGCAATGGCAGGCCTTAGACATGATTAAAGGGCTACTTAAGTCGGTGGCACAATCAAATCAGGGCAGCAGGCCCACTAGTAGCATTTAATTTACAGGCCCTGGGTACATATATTAACACTTTACTAGGGACTTATAGTTAAATTAAATATGTCCATTTTGGATGAACCAATATTACCATGTTTGGGGGGGGAGAGCACAAGCACTTTAGCACTTTCAGCAGTGGTAAATGAGAAGTTTGAAAAAGTTTCTGTGTCCCAATACGAAAAGGGACTTTCTTTTTCTTCTGAGGAAAAACTCTTCTCCACGATGGACAAACCTGAAATTCAATCCAAAGCCTTGAAACTACTGATCAGATACTTTCAGCGATCCATTTCTTTTAAACTCTAGATGAAAAGTTTTTCAAGAGAATCCAAACTTCTATTTGTGTGTGATACAACCAGAGGAGTAAAATTCAAAGGCCCCGGGACCTCAGGGGAGCATTTAGATACTCTAAAGGTGTTAGGCAGGGGGCAAGAGCAAAGTCCAGTTCATTTCCAGTTGCTACTGGTCAGAATTCTTCACAGGAAGGTCTTGTTAAGCTCTGTATTATTTCTGGAGCCAACCAGAGAATAAGGCTTGTGCTCCTTGGAGATCTTTCTGTTTTAGGATTTCAAGTGGCAGAGGGTTGAACCTCCTCAAATCCTTCTCACAGGTTACAGATGCAAAGTGCATCAGAACCAGTCCACTTGGCATCCTTTTTCAAGTCTAGCAGTATTCTGAGGAAGGCTGGGAGCCTGTGGGTGGGGGGGACACCCTAAGAGACTACTAGTCATTTTCTGACAAATGGAGTAAAGGTTCTCAGGCCCTGACCTAGCTACTTTTGCAGTAGTTATTGTTTGCTTTACTGCAAACAGGCCTAAAATACAATGTGTGAGTTCACATCCAAGATAGAGAAGGTCTTCGGTCACATTAAACTTGGGCTGTGACTCTGGGGGTGTCCGTCTGGAGTGTACTACTGTAAACTTAGTGTACTTTCACATCTAACACTAAATCCAGTTTGAAGCAGGAACTTTACCCACAAAAACCCAGAGACAGATGTCTGGTAGGACACAAGTACAGTCTTTCAGCAACCAGACAGGAAATACACAAGAATTGTCTTTCCGTTTTGTTTGAACCCTCTGAAGGACACAAAACATTTACATATGTTTCAGACAAACATGATAAATTAGAGGGGCAAATCCCACACCCTGCACATTCTATTCAGCTCAGAAGAGTCATCTTTACTCATTAAGGACAATCCATTGTTGACCCTGGGAGTAATTGCACTTTTCTTTCACACCTTTTCCTGGGCTGAGCACAGGCTGGGAGTTGCCAGAGGTTAAGCCTAATTAGCCTTTTGACATTTCAGGCAGATAAAGGGTAACTTTCTAGAAGTCACTTTTCCAGAATATTTATTAAAAATCAAACCACAATTGTTTTGGGATTTTCAATAACTATTACAAATATTTGTTTAATTATTTTCTAGCTGGTTCCATTCCCGTGATAAACTATTAACATTTTCATATGCACTCATATTTTCTACATAGGACAACTAGGCCTGCCTCAGTGAAATTAGTTTTTCGAGCCATGTCAGTGTAGGACATGGTAACATTTATTTTCAACTTGTCCACTTTTAAATATCAAACACCCTACATTGTGGTCTAAAAGGCTTACATGGGGATGACTTGATAATATTTAAAAGGGATTTTCTTTTTAGTTGTTAAAAAAGGGTTATTTCAACAGGTTGCACTACAGGTTTTACACTTCAGCAGTCAGGCTCCAATGATAGAGCTGAAGCTATGTATTTCTTTGTCACACTACTGGATGAGCCAATAAGTGCTGCAGTACACAGGTGACATGCAACTATTCATACAATGGCATTTTTCTGCACCATACACTACGGCCTCATAGAAAGGTAAAATGCATCAACCAGGAATTAGCCAATTTCTACAAGTTTTAGGGGTCGGAAGCACATACAATGGGCATTTGACAGAAGTGCCCCAGTGTGCGGATACCAAATGCCATCAAAGAAATTCAGTAAAAATGGGGGTGACCTTCCTAAAAGGGGCATTTTGTCACACACATGATTCATAATTATGTTCATGGCTCTGTCCCGATTTAAACTCCTGAGAGTCACACAAATAGCTACACACCCAAACTCCTGCAGCCTCAGACCAAATTATCATGTCAGTTTGAAGGAAAAGGTGGGAGCTATATCACTCTTTGAAATGACACACTAATGGTGGCCAAGACACTTAGAAGTAGCTTTTGGAAGCTGATATTTTGTTACGCTTCCTGCTTCAGAGCACTTAGAACCAATCAGCATTACAGTATCTATATTTCCTGGTTATTCACTGCAACCCAGCTCCCACTCAACACTTAGCGTGACAGCTTCTCAATGCAAAGTATTAAACAAACAGGGCAAATTATGTTAATTATAACAATCTTCCCAAGAAACACGTCTGCTGACAAGGATAAAGAAGTATCTGGGCATTCTTGTACTTGTTTGCAATTATAATCTTGTGAGTTGACAGACGACTACTCTTTTAATGACTTTAGGATCTAAAGAAAAAAAGGGTGACTGTATGGTGCATAATTTTTACCACAATATAAATGTCATGTGCTATGCTTTTCCGATTTGCCATTGTTTACCAGCACCTCTGTCTTCCTCATGGCATTTCTCACAATTGTAAGGATTGGACACTTATCCGATGTTGCCTTTTTTGGTGTCCACATTCTAGATATTCCTGATTGAGGGGAGGGGTTGATGCACTGACGTCCGGGTACATGCTTCCTTGTGCTTTCGGGCCATCTTGGAACTAGAGATTCTCATTACGTCCTCAAAGTGTAAGGACTCGGAAAAGGAAAGCAGACTTGGAGGTAATGGCTGGATTACTTGCCATTACTCCTAATACAAGCCTTCCTCGTCCCAGCTCTGCACGCTGCCTACAGCTCTTGTACTTTGTCTACTTTGGTATTACACAGGATAAGGTGCCTTTATATAACCATAATGGTCAATGATAATTATTATTTTTGGAGTAGCAACGTATTGAACTGTTTGCTCGGAAAACCGATGCCCTCAAATGCTATGCATCACATCACCCCCGAAGGCAGAGCTACAAACGACAACAGAAACGCCCGGAAGGGAGACACCACATAGGCAAAGACATGTTACCCAGTGCGTTCTCATACTATCATACTTTATATAATAATATTAAGAGTAGGACAAAAATAACTTAGACTGCGAGTAATAAAGATTACCAGTAAGTAATCAGGCCATTCCATAAATTCAGTACTTGACAGAGGTACATTGGACCTGGTTCACATAAGTGCATGTAAAGTACTGCATGCATAGTTTAGACATGCACCTAATTTATGCCTACGGTTAGGGTATTCACTGATATTTCCATCAATTTATGCATGTCATTATGCCAGTCTTATGCACATGCATAGGCTGCGTGTACCCGTTTTAAAACATGTGTGTAACATGCACTTTATTTACATGTAGCAGCTTACATTTCGATCAGAAATGGTGGACAATAGTCAATCTAAGAATCAATAACGGCAAGGGTAGACATACTTCTGAGCACAACACTGTATATGAAACATGCAACAGACAATGTGAAGGGGCAGAGAAGTATGCTACTTATATCTCATTATTTACATATTAACAGCTTTATATTTTTTGATAGGTGATAATTAGCATCTGTTGAATTCAAGTGATAAAAGGTATTTATTAGAGTTGCAAAAATTGGGGGATGGTCTGAATGAAATCAGTGATAGGGCCTTTGGAGCAACATGGCTATGACTGTGTAATGTTCTCCCTAAATGTGGGAAACTCAAAAAATTGCAGCCTTAACAGCTAATTTAAAAATATTTCCTTCCTTAAATCTATAGTAAGAGTAAACGTTACAAAAGAGACTAAATTATGAAGAGATAACTTTCTGAACATCAGACAAGAAAAACACATCAGTTCCTCTTTCGAAGTGAGGTTTTTTTAAATTTAGGGTCCACTTCTAGATAGAAGGCAACAACGGTTTATAAGTATGGGAAACCAGTTACTGGAGCACACACTATATCCCAGTCTGCAGTTTGGAGTTCATTCTCAGGTGATCCATGAACAACTGTACTCAACGATTTTCTATTATTAAGGGCCTTACAAAGTTCTTCCATTGAAACTTTATTGGAATATTCCCCTTTTTTGGTGCAAAAAGCCCTGGCCTGAAAGCTGGGAAATTAGAGTTCCTGTAATGCAGGCCCACATTCTTGAAATCGTACTGCCTTTAAATGCTCCAGCCTGCCCCCTTCCCACTCAAGGCACATCCTGAAAGCACATTTTGGTATCTGTTTTGCACAAGCCTTGCCAAGTTCACGAACGCCAATGATGCCAATACACCAACATTGGCAGTAGAAATTACATCAAACTCCCATGGATTCCTATTGACATTGAGTCACAGAGAGACTCACTCGAGGCCAACAAAAGGCTCCAATTTGCTTTTGAGAGGCTATGGGGAGAGGAAGGAAAGGAAAGGAAACTGCAAACATGCAAAGAACTTCTACAGCCATGATTAGTTACTGCCTTTTAGACCCTCGAGAAGCCAGAATGGCAAAATCAGTGGCAGAGGTCACAAAGGCCATGCCAGGGGTCAAGCCAGTGGCAGCAGTGGATAATTCCTGATTACTCCAACTTGGGATTCATTCCTGACACAAATGCTGTTTTCTTGTATTGTGACAGGCTCTTGATTATTCATAATGAGTAGTTCCTCCTTGGAAAGTTCACAGACAAATTCCCCAACCCGCTTAAGAACCATTTAAGACTTTTGTGTTTGGGCTTCCTGGGAGAAGGGGTTACATATTTCTATTCAAAATAACTGACCTGCTTCCGCTGTCAGTGGTATGTCATCATTTGATGGACCCAGAACCATGTTCCCTCTTTTACCTCCTATTTGTCTTTTAGTTTGTGTTGATCATTTGCAACATATATAGGCTTACATTATGATTTGACACACTTCCAAATATTGCTAGCCTCCTGACCATTTACCATCCTCATGTTATAGGTACGGGTCAAGGAAAACTGGCCCCGCGTCAAAGTAACCTGGAAAGTATTAACAAATGGTGGTTTGCAGCCACTAGGCTTCCGGTGTAGATTTAGCAGTTTCACACTGTGAAGCACAGCTCAGTACTCTACCTTTGCTCGGGTTCTGTGCATGGTAGCCAGTAGGCGGAGTCATTTTACAATATGAGAAAATAATCAGGAAAGTTGAAATTCACATGCTTAGCGCTAAAGCACCACGGCACTTTCATTTTGAACTGCAGTGACATAAATGTCATTTTAAGCCATGCAAATAATTTGCGCCTAACACAATAGTTCCAAAAGTTCAGGCCAATCTTTTTCGGGTCTATAGTTATGATACACGCCTTACCCTTGCTTTATACGGCCGGGTGTCAGCAGCCCCACCATTTTGTGATTACTGCCCATGTATTTAAAATGCCATTAGTTATATTTTTTGGCACAGCACTATATAAGTGCTAATTAAATATGACCCTACACTTATTGTGAAGTGTTTAGGCTCCTCCAGAGCAGATTTGCTTTTACCTAGCGCTTTTCGAACATTATAACTACTTCTGAATAACGCGGGGGCAGAAAAGTCGAAATTAAAACTGGATACTGGCCTGGTATGTGCATCATTAGGAAGTACAAACAGTTAATATTTGTGAGTGTGAAATCGACAGTGAGCAGAATATCACACTGTGCCTTCGCGTGTCTTCTCAGGGCAGGTCTGAAATCGTATGGAAGTTATTGTCCTTGAAGCCCAAATGTAACAATAAAGTGTGCCCAGAAGATTTTACTGTACACGAGTGTACCTGGAGCTAAATATTACTTGCTTCTCAGCTGCCTCTTCTAAACGACTGAGATGAGTCATAAACACCAGTTGCTTGACACAAGCCATTTTGATTAGATTATTGTTCAACCCACCACGAAATATAGAAATTGCAGGAGAACTTATATAAACTGATACCGGAAAGCTGAATTCGCCAATCATAACGCCTTTGAGTATACAGCCTAGACACATGCAAATGAAGGACACATGCTGTGTGAGGGGCCGCGTGCCCCACACTGCATTCACAAAATGTAAAAATACATTTGTGCACTTCAGTTTAGGGATTTGACAAATGTAAAGTCTGCTAAGTGAATTTCCAGTTCGAATATTATTCTGTTCAGCTTTCAATCAAGTTCGTCTTTGAGTGGACCAAAACCTCAGAATTTCTGCGCGAAAGCTATTGTGAGAAAGCATTTTTCTCCGAGGACAACCTGCCATTAATACTTTCAATATTTGTGCCTAGCGTGTTTCCTGTAAACAGCAAAAGGGCCGGTGAACACATTAAAGGTACAGTGGGAAGTGCTTTCTCTTCAGTGCTTTAATAATAGACGGTACAACGTTTGAAAGCATTAACGTTTGAGTCCACATTTTTAATGGAGAGGGTATTTTTGTAAATGCCTTTCCTTCTCCCTTCTAGTATTATGGAAGAATATTCTCTTTGTAAAGAAAAAGTTCAGAATTTCCCTTTCGGTGGATGCAGCAACTATTTTTACATTTTATTTTTGTGCATTTTCTCAAGGGGGCACTCTTGAATCAGAAACCGGACAAATAACAGGCTGTATTAAATATAGTCTTACCTGAAAATGGGTCATTCAAAAGAACGCCTTGCTTTCTTCAATATTGCACGAGTTAATTTATAGATGTTCTATAGCTGACATGTTTCAAAATACATTAAAAAAATCTTTACACATTTAAATTGAAACAAAAGAACTAACAGGACCCCAGTTTTAGGTTTTGATTTTCTCACAGTAGATCCTACTGGTTCCTTACCTTTGCTTCGATTTGCTCACCCTTCCTGATGATCCTTCATAATTGCATCTTCATTTCATGACCTCAGCTAAAATATTTACCATATTCAGATGTACAGGTTATTCCGGACAGCCAGCACCATTAATGTGAATAAATAGTCCCTTGTGTTTCACCTCTGTTGGTTGAATTGAATCCCCCAAAATTACTTTTAGATGAAGGGATTTTGTAAAGAGCATTCATTCACCTTAAATGGTTTCTTGGCAATGCTTTAGCTGAACAGGATTGTTTTTAAGGCCTATCACTAGAGGTATAGGAGAAGGGCTTTCCCAGATTTTGCAGCTGCGATAGAGAAGGCTCTGACACTAAATTTGAGGTTGCAGGTTTTGGGGCTCATGAAAAGGCACTGAATGCCAGATTTGAGTGATATTTGACTTTTGTGCCAGACAAAACTCCTGACCATAAAATCAGGTAATTTTGAGTACCTAAATTTGTGTACAATGATCCTGACTTTAAAAAATACTCTAGAATGAGCTGGAGGCCAGTGTAGTTTTCTTCTGGCATTAGAATTAGACAGATTTTTTTAGGGCATATTTAAACTGAATTGTTTGATCTCTGTGTCACTGATTCGACAGCTTCTGCGATGAGAGGGGATTAGAGATCAACGAGAGCAAGACGCATTATGTGATTTTGAACACATGGCACCTAAATAGGACTTTTGATTACCTGGGCATAACACTAACTGAGTATTTGGAGTGAAACACACACTTTATGCACCGTAGGCTTAAATTGGAACAAGTAGCAGGAGCAATTATTAAGATGTTATTAAGATTTCAGTTCCGACCAATTCAGCGTGCCTTAGAAATCTTTAACTCCTAAGCTCTGGGGATGGCATGCTATGGAGCAGAACTCTGGGGTCATCTTGTGGTGAACCCCTCTCACAGAGGTGGAAAACCGCATTATGCAGCAGTTGATTGGCTCCCTGTAAGCACTCCTCTGCTTCTGCTCAGGTTGGACCTTGGGCTGAGACTAATCTCTGATAAAGTAGGGTTGCATCCTTTGATTTATTGGAGGAGATTCTGGCTTACCTCTGAGCTCAACTCCTATTGTATGGGCCTGGAGGAAATTCCCTCCATAATTGGTTCAGTAGAATCCCTTGGATAAGGTATATGAAGGCCGCCCTACAGGAAATTAGCCATGAAAGTCTGTGGAGCTCCCCTGTAGTAGCAGGGGCTAAACCCAAGTCATTGCCCAAGTCAGTGTTATGTCAAAATAAGGACTGTGTGCTACTTTTCCAGTGGAGCTAGGGTCCCTTGATAGACCCTTTCTCTCTGTTAAAGACTCATTCAGGAAGGAGAAATACCTGGATGAGATATAACTTCCACTAGCTAGGTGATTGTATTTGCAGGATCAGCATGTAACCCTGCCCCTCGGCTCTTTTGCAGCAAATTGGGCCCAACCTAAGAAGAATCATGACGCCCAGTGTCTAATGTGCAGTGCCCCCAAACAATCAGTCGAACATGTATTGTTCTTCTGCCCTCTTTACATTCTCTGCAGGAAAATATGTATCCTTCGCTGTGCCGGAGCCTGGGCGTCAGAGAGCACAAAGAGGCCACTAGGACATGACCTAAGTTCCTAAAGGAACTTAAGACCTGGCTCTTGAATGGAACTCAGTGAACCTCTGGATTCTGCAGCCCCCACCCCCCGCTGCCCCCCTCTCACCCAGCACCTTGAGACCTGCCCTGGGTGAGTAGCTTGCACTGGAGAAACCCTGATTAATTGATTGATTGATTGACTGAATTGACAATAGCCACCAAATCGGCTTTCGTGTAAGCAGATTTCTGATGGGAATGTGGAGAATAAGGCAAATGGTGCTGGCAGGATTAACAGCAAGGGGCCCCCAACATATTGGACATAGCACGCACTTTCACTCTGCATTAAATAGTGATAGTGCTGGATGATTCATGGTGAAGCTCACGATCTCCTTATAATTTGGTAATGTATTATCCTACACGGGGGTCCAGTGTGTGAAATTGCCAGGAAATATCAAATATGCACATGAACTGGAGGATACGATGCATGCTAAATAACATATGGTGTCTTACTATACAAAGATGTCCCAAACAGAATATGCATATGGCACTTTATGATGCGCTGTGTGTTGAATTGTATTTTAATGATGTTTACTATCTAAATATGCCTCAAACTGACTAGGAGATTGTAGTGTACGCCCCATAGTCTAGGACGATAAGTATCGTGATTGTCTTTTATCCTGTTTTGTAAATCTATGTCTGTGTTTTATGATTATTCTAAAGTTTCTATGTGTCATCTGTGGTTTGGTCTGTTTGTTTGTTTGGCTTTGTGCTGAAATAAAGCTATTTGATTTGATTCAGTGTGTACTTTGGAACAGTCAAAGAGAATGGCATTTCCGTATTCCAATCTAGATTGAAAGCTGGCGTTAATGATTGGGGTTCAAAGGTGGCAGTCTGTATAGAGAAAATACCTGTCTATGTGTTTTCGGAAGAACGAAACAACACTGAGCAGCCTTGGTTACATGAGTCTGTAGGCCTAAGTTAGAATTCAAGCTCATCAGGAGGTTGTGAATGGAACTGGCTGGTTTTAGGAAAGTATCCAATACAGGAGGGCAACATTTGTTGAATGTAGGTAGCATTATTATTAGTCATAAGCAGCTCAATCTTATCTGAATTTAGATTTAAAAGGTGTTTTGACATCCACCACTGTATCACTGATAGGCTGCTGATCAGCAAAGGGGCTTTTTGGGACTGTTACTTCCATCTGGAAAGACATGAAAGATAAGTTGTGTGTCATCTGCATACATATAAATGGTGGTGTCCAAGGATCGAAGCAAGTAAGCGAATGGCTATGTGTAAATCTTCAACAAAAGTGGCAAAAGTACTGATGAACACTGGATTTGATGCCTTTAGATGTGGTAAAATATGAAGATAGAGATGTTCTTGGTTGTATGTTAGATAGAATGGATTTTAAGCCAGAAAAGAACAGCACCTGTGACGCCAGTGTCCGATAGTCTCTGAAGTAGTATGCTGTGAACATTTGTGTTGAAGGCCGGAATGAGGTCAAGGAGCACCAAGGCTCCTGAACTTCTGGTGTTCACTATCAAACAAAGGTAATCCAATGTTGAGTCTACAGCTAACTTGACTCATGTAGAATTTTGTTTAACAAGCTAAGACTTGTACCTTATTATTTGCGTCATGTAATCATCCACCAGGCGCACTGTGCATGTTCACACTGGCGACCTGAGGGAGTATTATACTTAGGGTGCACTGCCCGTTTGTGCCTTGCCGCAACTGTAACAAAGTCTGCTGGATGCAAATAGGGACAGTACATCCTATTACATATAATGTGCTGCCCTCAGTACAGTTGCAAAATTGAGGCTACCGGGGGGGGGGGGGTGCAGCACATTAGTGAAAGAGAGAGCAGCTGTTTGAAGCAGCCGTTCCATCTTTCACAGTTCAGTAGAAAGCCTACTAGACACCAGGGATTTTTCGGATGGGGCAAAAGAAAGGTGTGCACTCTGAAATTGCCATACCCTCACCCCAAAAGCGACAAACCAGTCTTTAAGCCCTTCTTAGAGGCAGTCAGGGGGTTTGCCCCCAGGGAGGGCAGAAAGCCCACTGGTTGGCAGGAATATATTTTATTTTATATAATATAATGGGGTGGGATGGTCAATCCTGACATCAAGCCCCACATTCACTCCTAAAGCCTTGACAGTCTTCCTGCTCCCCAACAAACTAAAGTATCCTATCCTAATGGCAAGCAAGAGGATATTTGATTTTGTGTGGTTTTTTTTTACATATGGCACAGGAGAATGGGGCTAATCCCAATATTGTCCCACTTCCATGCTGAATTGCTGCACTTTTTGTTCTTGGGTAGGCTGCCACCTGGGGAAAACTACCAGACCAACACATTTCTAAAATCTAGACCTCAAGAGGAGTTCAGGGTGGTATCCGTATGTCTTGCATAAAACCCACAACATTTTCTTACCCACAAAGCCCTATAAACCTCAAACTTTGCCTTAATTCACACATTCTCTTACATTTCTGTGTTGGAAACACCCGGAATATGTAGGGATCCAGGACATTAATACCACCCACTATTCCCCCACTTGCCCCAATAAAAATGGGTCTAGTGTTATAAAATGTCTGCGGGCCCTTTCCTGTTGCATGCACTAGGCCTACCCACACAACTAAGGTACCATTTTTATCGGGAGCCTTGTGGATATACATTATAGTAGAACACTTGATTTTACCAAATGGATATCCCTACATTTGTGCCTTCTATATGTAAGCCAGTGTGTAAGCAATAAGACATTTTTCAAAATGCCCTCTGAATCACATGCTAGTATGGGTACCCACAAATTCAGAAATGTACAAATAACCACTGCTCCTAAAATCAGTGTTTAATAGATATGTTTCCTTCATACCCATTAGTCACACTTTATATTTTACCATATGAATTGCTTTATACTTGGTACACAATGAAAAACTACTGTAATGTGCAGCTCTTTTTTTGGCTCAGGATACCCTGGATTCTTGGACAAACAACAGACACTATATACCCCATATTTGGGAGAGTTTAGCAGACGTTAAGTTATATTGCTTTTGTAAATTGCCTATCACAGATGGAAAACATTCTCACAAATGGCAGTTTTTTTCCTACCAATTTTCAATATTGTTTTATTCCAACAGTTAATTTCTTTGAGAAAACCTTGAAGGATCTACAGAAATTGCACTTTGCTGAATTCCGAATGTTATCTTTTCATTAATCTATAGCTTTCAAGGATCACCCATGGCTTTCACATTGGTTTTCACCACAACTGAATATAGGTTGAAAGTACAAAAATGTGGAAAAATGAGCTACCTCTCATAAAAATACCAAACCTCGGTTAAAAACATTGGTTTTCACATACAACTCTGCATTTTCCTGAAAGCTGAGAAGATGGTGACTTTAGAACAGCAAAATATCTGTTGATGCCTTATTTAGGGGAAAAAATAGACACTTTTTTGTGGTGCACTTTTTTCTATTTTTTCCCAAGACTCAAATGTTAGCTTTATTTTGGCTATTTTCTTGTTCCCTTCCAGGGGGATGGCAAATCATAGGTACCTTTAGAAACCACAAGATGCTGCAAAAAAAGGTACCTGTTTGGTGGGTATAAATGAGTAAAAATTTCTGCAAAACCATCAGCCCATCTGTAATGTCACGCTTTTCATAGACATTTCACTGACTAGATGTCATATTGGAGACAGTGGCCTTGGGCTTGTGTATCTAGATGAACCTAAATCAAAGGTTAAGGCAAAATAAAAATGAACTGCCGTGGACAGGCCATCATTGTGCATGGCTACAGAAGCCAATGCAATAACTGTACACTACCTCTTTAGTTTGATGGACCAAGCACAGAATACCAGAAAAACTATGAAACATTAGGGCAGTGTGGTCTAGGACCTGATTTTTGACAATGAGGGCAGAAGTTGAAAAGGTAAGTACAATTTACTATGCCTTGAGGACTGATTTGTGACATCTCTCTGCCTTGAAGCGAAACGTAGACTCAAAGAAATCTAGTATTTCATCTTCACTGCTCTGTTATGAGCCTTTCCTTAGAATTCTACTCGGTTAGCATGTGCAGCGAGGGGGTAATCCACTAGACTACCAATCTTTTTTTATTTTTTTATTACGAGGGCTACTAAGAATATGAAATATGAAGGACCAAATTGTCAAACGTAGCTCAATTATGTAAAAAAAAAGGTAAATTCTGCTGCACATGCTGTTATTTTCACCCACCTTAAGATAGAAGCAACGTTTTTGTGAAATCTACAAATTATGTGGCAAATTATGCGACAAGTTCAGTAAATCTATAATTATACAACTATGTGGTAAACGCTGCACCCACAGACTCACATTATTCATTGGTCCTTGCCATTATCCGCTGTTTTATCAACAAAGTATTTGTGAAAGTTAAACCTGTCTGAACATTCTAGTTTAAACCAGTGCTCATTTTTAGCTGCACTTTGAAGAAAATAGCTTTTTCAACCTAACTACCCCAAATAAACATGCAATTTAAAAATACATGAATGGTGGCCTCCGGAATCGGCAATAACTCCCCGACCGGTTGACTCAGCACGCAATTTAGTAGTCAGCTTTGTTAAAGAACCCTCTTTTAAAGGCCATAATGAACATGTGGATGGCAACCTGTTGCTACATTACCAGGGTGTTGAAGAAAATCTTACACTATCTTGCCTTGTGAACAAGCAAAATAGTCAGCCAAGCACTGATAGCTTCCTGCCTAAACTATTGAAACGCCCACATTTAAGAATTACACAGGAAGTGATTGCTACAATACACAAAATGATGCTGCATAATTTATTCTAGGTACCCCTACATCAAAGGTTCTGAAGAATTTGCACTGGCTGGCAGACCGTAAGCATTTCGGGTCTCATTTATGAGAAGTGACACATCGCTGCGTGAAAGCAGCGATGCGTCACTTCTCAGTGCGCCCTCCTTGCAACACTAATGATGCGTCATATTTACAGTATGACGCATCATGTCGCAAGGTGTTACAGATACGTCAGTATTTCTGACGTATTTGTAGGTGCAAAAATGACGCATTGCTGGAGTGTGTCACAAAAGTGACGCAACTCTAGCAATGGGTCATTAGACATGGGCAAGTCCCATGTGAAATGTGCCTGCATCAGTCTTGGGCCTGTCATGAGGCAGTAGTAAGATATTGATGCATTTGCGTCCTAGAAGTGGCGCAGTGAAATCTAACTGATTTAACTGTGTCACTTCTATAACCCTTGCTTGCGTCGGAACGCCCCCCTGAATAGATTATACCTGGCGCAGGTATAATGTGGCGCAGGGGTTTACAAAGTGACGCATCTGCCTACATGCATCACTTTGTAAATATGGTGCAACAAGGCACATTTTTTGCGCCGCTGGTGCATCACAATAAGTGACGCACCGGCGGTGCAAAAGTGACGCAAGGGCTCATAAATAAGCCCTCCATATTTAAGGCTCTTTGCATGATGCACAGGGCACTACAGTGGGGCGGGCCAGCCTCATTCAAAGAAAGGTTCAGGCATCTCACATTTTCAGAGATGAAAGTTATGGTGGTACCGAAAACTAACCGGAAAAAATCGGGAGACAGATCATTTCTCTTAAAGACAGCTACGCTCTAGAATTCTCTCCTAACGAAATAAAGAACACAACTAATCATATATGTTTTAGAAAACAGATTACAACATGGTTATTCCACTGTATGCTATACAATTTCCAGATCTGGGTCCTGTGCACTAGCTCTTACCACCAGGAGGCCTCTGGGAAAAAGAACACTATATAAGCGGTTATCACACGTGTATGTGTGTCTGTGTATGTGGTAAATGTGTAACATGAGCCCATGTTGCAATTGAGGGGTTCTTGTCACATTTAAAACAACAAGGCAGAGGACTGATTGGTTTTTACATTTCGCCTGAACCCAAAGAGATTAGAGCATTAATAACAGACTTTAAAATGCAGGGTATTGCCCCGCATGCTTTCACTCCGTTGGCACTATAACACGTTGACCTTTACAACAAGTTGTAATACCACACAGGGCTTATATATATTTGTGCATGTGTGTGTGTCTGTGTGTGTATATCTATATATAAACATATTTTTCTGTTTTATATTTCCCCCAGCCACCACCATTTTTAAACCCTCCCACCTCTTCTACCGTACACTCTAAAAAAACATTTCCTGCCTTTACCTCTACCCACCACATAATTGCAAAAAAACCTTGACTTATAATCGCCCCTGAACTAAAAAAATACCTTGGCTCCCATTACTGTGACCCTTTCCTGAACTCTAAAAAAAACCTTACTATCTTTTACCTGTATCTGCCACTCTACCCTAAAAAGGCTCATCTCTCTTTAACTCTAGCTGCCACTGAATACAAAATACATCCTACCGCTCTTTACCTCTACTCTTCCCAGAATTCTAAAAGCCCCTTACCACCCTTTGACTCTTCCTACCTCCAGTCACTAAAAAACCCTTTCCCTCTCCTTACCCCTAATCAACCCTGAACCATAAAACCACCTTAACTCCCTTTACCTAGACCTCTCCCTACCCTTGAAACCAGAAGCCTCTTACCTCCCCTTCTCTCTACACACCAGTAGCCCTAAAAACACCATACCTTACTTTACATGTACCCACCCATGAACCCCAAAAACCCTTACTTTACTTTACAACTACCCACCCCTAAACTCTATTTCCTCCCTTTACCACTATTCTCCCTTACTCTTACTCTTCCCTTACTCATCCCATAACCCCTAAAACCTTATTTTATTTAATGGCATAATAATTATTAGCATGGTAAAGTACAGTGGGTAAAGTACCAAATATGGACCTGCATAGTACCTACCTCCATGGTAATGTCCTGTGGGGTACAGACTGTGAGGTAGAGACTGAATACCATTTATTATTCATTGTTTGCCTGATAAGTCTGTCAATGTTTTGAGAAATGAGTGTTTTTATTGAGAATAATGTGCTAATATTAAAATGTGTTTTAAGCACAGTGCATATTAATAGAAATCAAATTAAAAAATGCAAAGCGCAGAAGAAATCAAAAACATGCATTCTAAAATGTTCTTTTCTTTTCTATTAAATTAACAGTATAGGGTATGTTTAACAAGAAATATATAAAGAAAGTAAATAAAGTACAATGTGGGAAGAGTACATTTTTCTGACAGGGTTTTGCATTTGTAATATTTATTTGCACACACAGGGGATGATTCATTGGTAGATGCTTGATCTCAAGGCTGGGCCTGTCAGGATGAGCTTATCAGGTGTGCTGATTAATGTTCTAAGAGCATGACTGTCATTCTAAAAGGGTTTTCATCAGCACTGAAAGAAAGAGAAATGCTGTGTTTACATTTAGTATTTGTATAGGGAAGCTAATTATCCTGCAAATGTGCACTGAGAAGTACGGGAAACAAAGGACAGTTGATCTCTGTGCTTTGAAAACACACACACACAAACATATATATATTCACTGAAAAAACCATAGGTTATAGACCATATATAGTTAGGAATTAGCATTTACAAAACCTTGAAAATTCACTGAAAAAACCATGGGTTATAGACCATATATAGTTAGGAATTAGCATTTTCAAAACCTTATTTTACTCACACAAAACCATTGAAATTCCATATATAGTTAGTTGCACTAACTATATATCGCGCACCCGCAATCCACTGCTGATGATGTCACATATTACATCATTCATGACATGGTCAGTGACATCACTGATGACATCACTGATGACATCTCAAATGACATCACTGATGACATCACTGATGACATCTCAAATGACATCACTGATGACATCACTGATGACATCATCCAGTGACTGTGTGTTTCTGTAAAGTTTAAATATGTTTTACATATTGAAGAATGAGTAGATGTAGAAGTGTCTGGATGAAGGATTTAGTAGGTGCGTGACTGACTGTATGAGTGAGTGATTAAATGTGTCTCACTGAATGCATGGGTTAGTGACAAAACTGTCTTAATTTGTGCATCATTATGTCTGTTGTTCTGTAAACTGCTGCATGTGTTGATCAGTAGCTATATGAGTAACTATATGGGTTATTGATTGATTGTCCAAGTATTTGTATGGGACACTGAGTGTGTGTGTGGCTGGCTGGGAGATGTGTGACTCTGTGCAGATCAATGTGTTCTTGTATCAATGATTGTATAAGAGAGTAAGTATGTGTTAGTATATGTTTGAAAATGTAAGGTACTCTATGTTTAACTGTATAGATTAGAAAATGGAAGTGTGATTGATTCTTTACAGGACTGACTAGGTGTGTGAGTAACTCCATGGATGAGTGGCAGAGTGTGAGTGTCTGTATAGGTGTATGAGTGCATATGATAGTGTTGTAAAGATGAGTGATTGTATGTATGAATGATTGTATGAGTGAATGAGTGAATGTGTGTGTAGACGTAGGAATCAGTGAGTGCGTATGTAGTAACTAGTATTGGTGTGTCAATGGTTTAAAAAATTATATTCTGTATTTAACACTGGGTGTAACAGAGGTTATATGAAAGTGTGAAGAGATGCATTGTATTGTCACATGAATGATATCATCAGTGATGTGACCATTGATGTCAAATGAGATGTCATCAGTGATGTCATTTGAGATGTCATCAGTGATGTCATCAGTGATGTCATTTGAGATGTTATCAGTGATGTCATTTGAGATGTCATCATTGATGTCATCAGTGATGTCATTTGAGATGTCATCAGTGATGTCATCAGTGATGTCATTTGAGATGTCATCAGTGATGTCACTGACCATGTCATGAATGATGTAATATGTGACATCATCAGCAGTGGATTGCGGGTGCGCGATATATAGTTAGTGCAACTAACTATATATGGAATTTCAATGGTTTTGTGTGAGTAAAATAAGGTTTTGTAAATGCTAATTCCTAACTATATATGGTCTATAACCCATGGTTTTTTCAGTGAATTTTCAAGGTTTTGTAAATGCTAATTCCTAACTATATATGGTCTATAACCTATGGTTTTTTCAGTGAATTTCAATGTTTTTTTATTAGCAAATATCAAAAGCTTTAAAATGTCAAGTACGTGGTAGGTAAAAACATTTTCGTGTTTATGCACGCTGATGTGCTTTGAACGCTGCCCCCACTCTTTTCTTTTAGGAGTATTCTCTCTTTGCAGATAGTGAAGGGTAGGTAACGCAGGCCTTTGCCCCAGTTGTAATCCGTCATGCCTGCTTCCCTCTCCATTTGATTGATTGTTATCCAAGCATTTACTGTTTTGGAATTGCTTCTCTTTGGTTCATTCTCTATTTACAAACAAGCACAGAGTCGCAATACTCTGTTTAGTCTTTGCAGATAGTGAAAAATCGTTAGAAAAAACAAAAGGAATCAAGCAAAATCAGTAGGCCACTAATGGGATCTCTTTTTGACCTCGCTAAAATAGAAACATTAGGAACAACCCCTCATGACAAATATGAAACTAGTGAGAGGAACCGAGCTCGATGCCATGATGGCTGCAAGACAGCTCGGCTCCGCCGCCCACCCCGCCCAAAATAACGACAAACCCTATGCAAATATTATAAATATATACAACACACCAGCAAAGTAACAGGGTAAAACGTTTTATTAAATAACTATTTACATGGCAGCCTGCTGCAACATCGATCCAAATACATGCCGCCGTTCCCGGGATTTCTCCCCGACTACTCTGCGGCCTACGAGATGGAGAGGCCGGGGCGTTGACTAGGCGGGGCCTCCGGCCGCAACCACAGCGCCAACGATCGCTGCTGACGGAGGGGAGCCTTGCCGGTGAGACCACTGATCTGAAGAACCGCTGCCTGCGGTGCCTCCCTGAGCCGCTTGACGGAGGCCCCCGAGGGGCAGTGTGGTGGCACGGACTCGGAGGGGGCGCTTGGCTCCTGCCCCCTCCCCAAGTCTTGTTGCCCTGGTGTGGCTTGAGATCGCCCCCGACATAGGCGGCCGGCTCCCGGGGTCCGGCGGAACTTTTTGCCTTTTGGTGACTCTTCCATTCTGGACCTTGTCCCACAATCCGTTTGACCTGAAGACACGTCCTGCGGTGCCCTGGTCCGACCATCACATATACCTGCGCCAGGAGACGGCGTGGGGTGCACTGGAAGGGAGAGGCGGCACGAACGAGCCTCCCCCACCTCCTCAGGTGGAGGTTTCACAGCTGCACCCCAGCGCTTCACTCGACGTAGGCGGCCGGCTCCCGGGGTCCGGCAGAACTTTTAGCCTTTTGGTGACTCTTCCATTCTGGACCTTGTCCCACAATCCGTTTGACCTGAAGACACGTCCTGCGGTGCCCTGGTCCGACCATCACATATACCTGCGCCAGGAGACGGCGTGGGGTGCACTGGAAGGGAGAGGCGGCGCGAACGAGCCTCCCCCACCTCCCCAGGTGGAGGTTTCTCAGCTGCACCCCAGCGCTTCACTCGGCAGCTGAGTTACGCCCACTCTTGCGGCACAGTGCCTCTCTCGGCCAGCTGAGTTGCGCCTGCTCTTGCTATTACAGCGTCTCACCCGCCATCCGGCTGAATTGCACCCACTCTTGTGGTACAGCGACAGGCGGCTGCCACGGAGCTCACGAAATGGCGGTCGGCTCCACAGACTTGGGCCTGGCCTGCAAGGATGGCTCTGGGCAACCCTGGAACTCGGACGCTTGACTGCTAGGGCATGGGCCCCATTCACAAAAGCGTCCCCTCAGCCTTGAAGATTCTACAAGAGTCACCGGGGCCCCCGACTCCCGCAGACTTCCGGTGGGGAGCGACTGCCATGATTGCTCGCGGAACGGTCACGACGTAGCCACGGGGTGCTCTCATGCTGACGCCAGCTTCAATCTGAAACATCCAGAAACACTGTAGTATCGCGTTGTCGCGTAATGCGTCATATGACGCGCCTCGTTAGCGCACCCGATGCGCGAAGCGAGGCGCGAAGCGCAGCTTCCCGGAAGCGATCCGGGGCGCGGCACGGAGCGCGTAACGTAAGCATAACAGGTCATGTGACTTGTTAATAAAAATTTTCATTGGTTCATTTCACTTTTGGTTTCCTAATGATGTAAGGCTAGGTCATGTGACCTAAAAATGACACTTTTCATTGGTTTAGAACTATTTTTTTGTCCCAAATGATGAAAACCCCTCCTTGTTTCCTCACTCTGACTTTCATCTTTGTGAGAGGAAGACCTACAGTGCCTCGCTCGGCCACCTGAGTTACGCCCGCTATTGCGGCACAGTGCCTCGCTCGGCCAGCTTAGTTGCGCCCACTGTTGCGGCACAGTGCCTCGCTCGGCCAGCTGAGTTCCCCCCACTCTTGCGGCACAGTGCCTCGCTCGGCCAGCTGAGTTCCGCCCGCTCTTGCGGCACAGTGCCTCACTCGGCCAGCTGAGTTCCGCCCGCTCTTGCGGCACAGTGCCTCACTCGGCCGGTTGAGTTTCGCCTACTCTTGCGGCTACAGCGTCTCACCCGCCATCCAGCTGAGTTGCGCCCACTCTTGCGGCCTACGACATGGAGAGGCCGGGGCGTTGACTAGGCGGGGCCTCCGGCCGCAACCACAGCGCCAACGATCGCTGCTGACGGAGGCGAGCCTTGCCGGTGAGAGCCACTGATCTGAAGAACCGCTGCCTGCGGTGCCGCCCTGAACCGCTTGACGGAGGCCCCCGAGGGGCGGTGTGGTGGCGCGGACTGGGAGGGGGTGCTTGGCTCCTGCCCCCTCCCCAAGTCTTGTTGCCCTGGTGTGGCCTGAGATCGCCCCCGACATAGGCGGCCGGCTCCCGGGGTCCGGCGGAACTTTTTGCCTTTTGGTGACTCTTCATTCTGGACCTTGTCCCACAATCCGTTTGACCTGAAGACACGTCTTGCGGTGCCCTCGCAATGCGGCCTGGTCCCTGAATGTGTGCAGGGGGACGGTATTGATTGGATCAAGATGGCGGCTTCACACAAAGCTGACTCAAGTGTTGCTGCTGATGCTATGCAGACAAAAACTGGTTTTCAGTTTGTACATTCTTCAGGATTTTTCCATCCAAGGCTGGTTGAGAGTTTGTAGAACGATGGCTTCAGATTTTCAACATACTACTCTTCAACATTCTTCATAAATGTAACAATGTGAGACTCACTAGGAGAACGGCCGTTTATCTTTCCTTTCAAAATGCTGCCAACAATATTTTCTGAATGGAAGACACCATCTTGTAGCATAAAGGGCTGCGTCAAGGGTGGTATTGCCCAGAATGTCTTGTTTTCTAGTGCTCGTAATGACGAAGCCAGAACTGCCGAAAGGGATTCTGGTCCTGCCGCTACTTATTGGAGACATTGAACTATACTCTGGACCTGCCTGGCCTCGACCAAAATGGCGCCAGTATGGGAGCGACTTGCAACTCCTTATGACGTTCTAGTTACTTAGCCTTGACGTTATGGGGGATGTATGCGGTCTTTGTGCACATGGCGGGCGGGGAAGGGTACTGACTGGGAATACGGACAACCCTATTGATGTCGATTTTTCATTATTGATTATTGTATTAATAAAGCTTCGAAGTAATGTTACCCATGATACTCGCCCATGGTGTGCGTATGGACGATTTTATTGTAACTGATCCTGTTATACTTTCAATTAAAAAATCAACCTTCACTGATTCTGCAACCGTTTGTCACGTTTAGTTTTTTCAATTAAATGGCTCGCTTGTTACATACTCCTATACCCCTGGCTTTTGAAAGACACCATCTTGTAGAATAAAGGGCTGCGTCAAGGGTGGTATTGCCCAGAATGTCTTGTTTTCTAGTGCTCGTAATGACGAAGCCAGAACTGCCGAAAGGGATTCTGCTCCTGCCGCTACTTATTGGAGACATTGAACTATACTCTGGACCTGCCTGGCCTCGACCAAAATGGCGCCAGTATGGGAGCGACTTGCAACTCCTTAAGACGTTCTAGTTACTTAGCCTTGACGTTATGGGGGATGTATGCGGTCTTTGTGCACATGGCGGGCGGGGAAGGGTACTGACTAGGAATACGGACAACCCTATTGATGTCGATTTTTCATTATTGATTATTGTATTAATAAAGCTTCGAAATAATGTTACCCATGATACTCGCCCATGGTGTGCGTATGAACGATTTTATTGTAACTGATCCTGTTATACTTTCAATTATAAAATCAACCTTCACTGATCCTGCAACCGTTTGTCACGTTTAGTTTTTTCAATTAAATGGCTCGCTTGTTACATACTCCTATACCCCTGGCTTTTGAAAGACACCATCTTGTAGAATAAAGGGCTGCATCAAGGGTGGTATTGCCCAGAATGTCTTGTTTTCTAGTGCTCGTAATGACGAAGCCAGAACTGCCGAAAGGGATTCTGGTCCTGCCGCTACTTATTGGAGACATTGAACTATTCTCTGGACCTGCCTGGCCTCGACCAAAATGGCGCCAGTATGGGAGCGACTTGCAACTCCTTATGACGTTCTAGTTACTTAGCCTTGACGTTATGGGGGATGTATGCGGTCTTTGTGCACATGGCGGGCGGGGAAGGGTACTGACTGGGAATACGGACAACCCTATTGAGGTCGATTTTTCATTATTGATTATTGTATTAATAAAGCTAGAGATAAGTCAAGTACGTGGTAGATAAAAACATTTTCGTGTTTATGCACGCTGATGTGCTTTGAACGCTGCCCCCCCCCCCTCATCATTTAGATTACCACCGCCCATTGCACAAAAGCGTACCGGGCGCTCCCCACGCAAAGAAAATGTTTTTTTTTGGGGGGTTTTTTGCCCCGCGGGGCCCTTTTAAAGCCTGCACATCAAACCTAGAGGGTGAGGGAGGATCTACTATGCCCCCTTATGGTCATTTCCCCCTTTGTTTTGGCCTCCTCTTGTCTCTCGATCCTACCGAGAGACAAGATGGCGGCCGCTCCGGACTGTTTAGAATGTTGACAGACACCGGAGAGCCAATCAGCTTCGCTTCGCGAAGTTCCGTTACGCGTCAAGTACGCGAACCGGAGCGCTACCCGGAGCGCTGTTACAGATATATATATTTTTTTTGAACGTTAATTTATCAAAATCCACTGGAGCACATATATTGAGACCTAGCAAAGGCACATTGGGTTAACAGTCCCTACAATTTTGCCAAGTTTCATGCAAATCCATTCAGCCGTTCGGGCTAAAAGTGAGGCCAACCGCCCTATGGAAATTAACATGGGAAAAACGCGTTTTGGGACCCCCCTTTTTTCTTGGCCCCCCCTTGACGAACCCCCCCCAAATTTTCAGGGGCTGCTCAGAAACAAAATGTTCCATTTTCCTGAAAATTTCAGCCAATTCCATCCACAAACGCCAAAGTTATTAGACATAGAATTTTCAAAAATCCCATAGAGAAAAAATCCTAACTATATATACCTACTGGCGACCGCCAGTAGGTAATATATATATATATATATATATATATATATATATATATATAGGTGACTCTTTCTGCCGAATAAAACTTTATACACCTCGAGGTCCGTGTCCGGAGTCTGCTTGCTGTGTTGCACGAGCGCGCGAGTTTGGAGACAAACGGTGTACAGGATATATATATATATATACACACATACAAATATATCTGTGTTTATATTTGTGTATATATGCAGATTAGAAATGGGGATCTCTAGTTGGCAAGGGTTTGCACCTTTGTCCAAGTAGGGACCCTTCCTTCTAGTCAGGATAAGGGAGTTACATACGATAGAAATCCACATTACAGTACTTAAAAAAGGTATACTTTGCAAGACTACTTGAAAAACACAGTTCATACAAGTTGGTAGCTCCGTCCGGGGCTACGGTGATTCTGAAAACAACAGAGTCTAACAGTTCCTAACTAAGATCTAGTAATGGCAACCTTTTGTGCATCCAGAGAATACAGAAGGCAAGGATGGGTGGGAGAGCCTTTTCTTATTTGGCTGCCAGCCACTGGAACAATCTGCCACAGAACATTAGGGCCTGTGGTGAACTAACCAGCTTTAAGAAACTTTTAAAGACATGGCTGTTTTAGATGTGCACGCCCACCAAGTACCCATTTCTCAAAGCACCGAGAGATCCCTTAGGGAATGATTCACTTGCGCTTTATAAATGAATAAAGTAAAGTAAAGTAAGTTCCAGCCACTGTGTCGGTATGGCCCAGCAAAAGCGTGAAAAATTCAGTAACATTACCTTTCTCGTTGCGTCTGACACGTTGGTGTGAGCCGGTCGTGGCAATCGTCGCTTAGCAAAATGGAAGCGGTGACGAGTGCGGTGTCCTCTCAATGCTGTGCAGGCAGCGGCTCGGTGATGATCGTCCAGACGGCATCAGTGAGACCAAGGCTTATGGTGCAGGGTGAGACGGTGCTCAATGCGGTGCTGGCAGGTTGCGGTGCAGGTGACAGAGGGAACTGGTGTTGGTCGGCCCAGAAGGCTGTGTGGGACGAGGTGGTGCATCATGAAATGTACAAGCAATGCCTCCAGCCACAATGTGATCACGGGTGTCGAAGTCAGCAGCAGCGACGGTGTCAGTGAGACCAAGATGGCGAAGTGAAGTGAGGCGGTGCGGAGTGCAGTACCCACAGGTCACTGTGCGAGCAGCAGCTTGGTGGCGATGGCATTGGTCGTCGTCGTCGGTGAGACCAGGGTCGCGGTGCGAGATGCGGACGGTGCCGTCAGGACACAGAGCCAGTGACTGAGTCGGTTGCATTTCCCTTCTCTGTGGCAGCCGAAAGTAGTCACAGAAGCGGTACCCAGAGGATGGTGCAGTTTTTGCAGTCCCTGAGACTTCAGAACAAAAGGTAAGCTCTATTTCAGGCCCTTGGAGATACTCAATAAAGAAGCTGCAGAAAGGTCAGTCCAGTCCTTTCACTGCCCAAGACAGAAGCAGCCACTGCAGGTCAACACAGCAAAGCACTCAGCAAAGTGGTAGTTCCTCCTCACAGCTTCTCCAGCTCTTCTTCTTGGCAGGCTTCTTGGTCCAAAAGAGTTCTAAAGTTCTGGGGTCTGGGCCCCAATATTTATTTCACAAAATCCTTTGTTCTCTGGAGGCAGAAAGTGTCTTTGCCCAGCCAGAACCAGTTCTGTCCTCCCTGGTGCATCTTCCTGGCAGGAGGTGGAGACAGCATTATCAGAGGCAGACCAGGTCAATTCAGGTGAAAGCAAATCTCCTCCCCCCTACTCCAAATGCAGCCAAGGTCTATTCAGCCAGCCTTGACTCATCAGGCTCTCTGGAGCCACTGCTCCGCCCAGACCCTGTCATCCGAAAACCAGACATGCAATACACAAACCTAGCAAAGGCACACTGGATGGCTAAGCAAGAACATACCTACTTTCTATAATGGGTATTTTCAAACACAGAATGTAAAAATCATTCTCACTAAAAGATGCATTGTAACATTCTGAGTTCAGGCATACTAAATGTTATTTTCCTACCTTGTTGCCAGGGGTAGTTAAGTTTATAAAATGTTACAAGCAAACTCCCCATTCTGTCCTATGGGAACAAGTAGCCTTGCAATAGTGAAAAACTAAATTGGCAGTATTTCACTATCAGGATATGCCACACACACCAGGGCATGTCCCACCATTCACATACAGTACCTTGGGCCTACCTTAGGGGTGACTAATATGTAAGAAAAGGGAAGGTAAGGCTTGGCAAGTGGGTGCCCTTGCCAAGTCGACATGGCAGTACTAAACTGCAGTAGCAGACCTGAGTTACCTTTTCAGGGCTACTCATCTGGGTGGAATAATCAGTGCTGCAGGCCCACTAGTAGCATTTGATTTACAGGCCCTGGCACACTTAGTGCACTTTACTAGGGAGTGACTAGTAAATCAAATATGCCAATCATAGAAGCACCAACATATAGTAACAATTTACAACAGGAGAACTTGCACTTTACCACTAAACAGCAGTGAGAAAGTGCGAAGAGACACTAAGCCAGCAAAAACAGAGTCAAAACCAGGAGGTCAGAAAGCAAAAAGACAGGGGAAACATGCCAAAAGATGGCAACTCTAACAATACATATATATATTCACTTAAAAAATTAAAGGTTGCAGAGATGTTATAATGAGGCACAAGTTTCACTCTTACAAAACCAGAAATTCAACAGGTATAGTTAGCTGAGTTAACTGTAACTTAGTACCCAAAGCAAGTACCCGCCACCTTATTTATCTGGTAATGCATAGTCAGGTTATTGTCTAGCCACATTCCCGGGCTTTTACCTTCCTGACCTGGAGAGGGAGTTGAACCCATGTTTGCAGGCCAAGGACGAGGACCCCAGAGGTAGGGATGATTGCCCACAAGCAGAACTTCTGTCTTGTCCCTTTTAAGTTTCAGCAAATTGATGTTCATCCATGCTGAAACTTGGGCAAAACAGATACTAAGCGCTTCTGCATTGCAGTTGTCCGTAGTGCATAAGGATACCACAATTTGGGTGTCATCGATGTAAGGAAAAAGTGTAAGCACATGGGATTCCACAATCTCAGCAAGAGGCCTCACATATAGACTGAACAGCAGTGGACTAAGGGAAAAGAGGCCTGCGGCACTGCTAAGGCTAGGTGATATGGTTTTCCCTGTACTGATGGGAATGTACCCGAAAGGTGTGGTTGGACAGGAAAGATCTTAGCCACAACAAGGCGGTACACTGAATACAAATTCCTTCTAGCCTACAAAGCAAAGGGGAGTGATTCGCAGTATTAAATGTGGCACTGAGATCTAAAAGAATTAGAGCCACAGTACTACCTGTGTCCACTAGGCCTCGGAGATATTGCGTAACACAGAGAAGGGCCAACTCAGTGCTGTAACCAGCCTTGAATCCTGATTGCATTGGATGTAATATCCCATTGAGCTCAACATAAGACGTAAGTTGTTGATTGACATATTTCTTCAGCACCTTGGCTAGTGGGGGTAAAAGTGAGATGGGCCTATAATTTGACCATATGAGATGGTCACGGTTAGGCTATTTAAGTGAAGGTGTGGCTAAGGCCCGCTTCTACGCTGCAGGAAGACAATCTTTGGTTAGAGAGACATTTAGGAGCTGAGTAAGATGCTCCAAGATTGGCATGTTTAATTTAGCTAAAACAGAAGGGGAGGCAAGTTTCCAATGGAGATCCTGACCTGGGCACAGGTACTAGATGGCACAATATGTTCTGTAGTCTACAGGTGATAGTTAACGTTTCATGCTATGGGTGTATATTTACACCATATGCTATGGACTTACAGAAAAGTTAAATACACCAGTCAGGGTTTAGCCAATTTAACCATGTTTGAAATGAGAGCGTAGGCACTTTATTACTGGTTTGCAGCAGTGAAGTGTACAGAGTTCTAAAGCCAGCAAAGCAGGTAGGGCAAACATCCGGGGCAATATCACACAAAAGATGGTAATTTCCTACGTATGTGAGCTAACACATATCCTTATTGGGGTGGTAGACTTGGCAGAGACATATAAAAGACTGCTGGTTGTAATAACACTTGATGCTATGAAAGCCTTTAAGAGAATTATTTGGATGTACCTGAAGGAGGTCTTGATGAATGTTCGGCTGGCGAATAACTTCTGTAGGACATAAGGGGAATTTAATATTGCAATTGAGAATAACAAGGAGACCCAGATAAGGATACCCACGCTCCCATTATTTACTTGATCTAAATGTGAAACTACTTGCACAGCACTGATACTTAATATCACCCCATTAATATGTAGAGGGTATACCAAACATAATTGCTATCTGGCCAGATGTCTTGGATATATATAGCTAGTACCCTGAAAAATCTCTTCCATTTATAGAAGAGACAGTGTATAATTGTGACCAGCTGTCAGAGTATCAAATCAGCAAGAAATTATGACTTGGAATATTTTCTGCAAAACAAGACCAACCCATGAAAATATAGGGTATTTAGTTTTATTAAAGAGACAGAGAAGTTACCGAATAAGTGGCTTACTCTGCCACTGAATTTGTAGGAGCAGTTAAACTTAGTTAGCTTAATTAGGATGTCGATAATACCCAAGCTCACTTTAAAATTTAACTTAATCCCATTAAATTTTGATTAAAAGGCCATTGTTAAATTGCAATGTACAATTCAGCAGCTTAGTACAGGCCTCCAAGAGCATAGGAATGTCATGGAAATGATTAAGAAAGCAAGCAAATAAAGGTGACCGCTGTGCTTGTGATAATACAGTGGTCCCTCTTTAGACAAAATGTCGCCTGAGTAGGACACCTTAGCTGATAGATTTTACCTAATATTGAAGGTCTTTTCTGGCTCCATCAGTTATGTGACTTTTTCAATTAGATTTAGATTTTGTGGTAACTTATTGTGGGCTTTTCTACGGAGTCAGATTTGACTAAACTTCAATGATATATACGCACTCATTGTTCACATTTTAAATTTAGGAAGAGTATTTTTGTGTCTGTTTGTCTAGTTTGATTTGATACATTATTTTGATTTTTTTCATATATAACCTACATTTCTAATATGTATTGAAAACAGTGACTGTTTGTTAGCGGAATTTAAAGATTATAAGATGGAGGCCACGTTTGTCACAACACAGTAGTCCATTTTTAGGTATACTGCCTTATTTATTGGGGACAAGATAGTGCCCGAGAAGAATGCTAAAATACTACACGCTTCTCGAAGTAGGGAGTAATCTCCTGTGCAGTACATTTTGCTATAACTTAATTTGGGTCTATAGTGGAGGTGAGTGATTTTGTTGTAATGGATTTATTGATAATATTAATCGCTTTGGTTAGATAGCACATTGGTTAGAAGGGTGACTCAATAAGATTTGATTAATGCTGAATGATTTTTGAATTTGCCCGTACACATGTTTGATTACTTATGGCTTTTGTGAATGGGGTATGCATATGGTAGAAGATGGTTTCTAAAATGGTTCAAGTAATTGTTTATGGATACATGGTATAAGTAGTTTATACCTTGTGTGATTTTCAGATGTCATTGAACACATAAGCGATACGGAGGATTTTGCTTATTTGTATATATACTTCACACTGGGTGAGTTGGTGTTCTTTATGATTAATTGTACTTGATAATATTAGACACAAATTGATGGGATACTAAATATGATTTTATTATATGTGTTCTTCTAGTACAAAATCGGCCAGTATTTGTAATTAAGGTATGTTGCTTGTGTTCTGTTTCGAATGCACTAGGGTATGTGTTCGCTATATATTATCTCCTTCATTCATTTTTACACTTAGTGGTGGAGAGGCAATTTGTGTTGCACTTGAGTGTTAATGTAATAAACGGTATTAGTGGATTGTCTAATTTGGTTATAATCAGTTGTGTTCCTTATATTTACTTTTTGGGTTTGTTATATGCGTTTACACGGAGGGTGTATTCATTCCACTACTATATATGTATGGTAATATAAGGTATTGAGCTGTAAAGAATGGGATTATAGTTGGATTATGGTGTATATAAAGAGTCATGCTTTGTTTACTCTTAGCCCTGATGAAGTCATAGGCGATACACCATTTCGACGAAGCACGTGTTGGCTAGTGGCTCGTGTCTGAAGATCGAATCAAAGGATGGAATATTAATGCAATTACTATAGACTCTTGATTTTGTGTGCTCAAAGGAACACTTATTAGCCTTGTTAAATAGAGAAAAATCTACAATATATCCCACCAGGAAATATTGGCAGGGTGCAGTGTATTTAAAAAGTAGGACATCTACTTTTAAGTTTTTCATGCCCTGGTAGTGAAAAACTGCTAAATGTATTTTTCACTGATTCTAGGCCTATCTCTTTCATAGGTCAACATTGGGATTGTCTTAATCAAATCTGTTAAGTATAATTTCCAATTGGGAAAAGATAGAGATCTGGAGTTTGGTGTCTCTGGACCCACAATTTAAAGGCACAACTTATGGTGAAGTTGGATTTTAAATTGTAAGTCTGAAAATGCCACTTTTGAAAAGTTGGCATTTTCTTACTTTAACCATTCCGTGCCTTTGCCTGACCCTGAATACATGTCTGGGTTGGGTGACAGCTAGCCTTTGTGCATTCCCTCTAGACAGTCACAGAAAGGGGGAAGGAGTGAAATGTCCATCCTGATGGGCCTTCCTGAGTTAGATTGCACCTGAATAGGGCTGTGCTTGTCCCCACACAAAGGGCTGCACATCCCCCTCTAGTGAATCTGAAGCCAAGGCAGGAAAGGCAGAGACCTTGTGATCTTCAAAGGCCTCTTTGATGTCTACCCCACTTTAAAGGCACATTTGGGTATAAGTACTCGACCCCTGACATCACCAAAGGAGAACTTTGCTAGAACCAAGGACATTCTCCCTGGAAGGAGAGCTGTTGTGCAGCAGGAGGGACTGACATTTTGCTATCTGCTTTGTTGTGTTGGCCTGCTGCCTGCTGCTTCCTGCCAGGGAGTGAGAAGGACAGGACCTGCTTTTTACATCCTTAACCCTAAGTTTCTCGAAGGGCTTGCTGGCTTGCTGCTTGTTCTTGAAGTCTCAGGGCCATCAACATCTTCACCAACTCTGCTTCAGCTGCTGAACTCGCTCCTCTGTGAGTCCTGCCTTGCCTGAGGTACCCCTCCAATTCTGGGCCTCAGAAGTGAGTTCTGCAGCTGTTTTGCTCCAGAATCGATGCATTGTCACCTCTGTGCCGAACGGAACCAACGCAATGCCCTTCGATGCCGATGCAGTGCCGATCTGAGGACATCCCTGAGTTGCTCGACGATGATGCACGACCTGACTGCAAAGTTTAACGACAACATAGTGCTGATCTGAGGTCCTGACCGTGAGGCTCGATGATGATGCATCGCCTGCATCATGAGGGGTTCGACTACAACTCAGGAACTGACTACAAGGCTCGACTTTGACGCTTCGTCTCACCTGCATGAATCAGAACAGATGTACTGAGTTTTTGATGCCGACGCTTGTTCCATCCAAGGTACAATTTTAGTGGGCCCTGTGTGGGTCCTGTAGCCGGCTTGCCGGCCATCAAAATCGCCCTGGAACTTTGGATTTACCCCAGTCTGGCGTGACCCCAAGTAACCTTTTAGCGCTACTGACTTCTAAGCACTGTTTTGGGATTAAATCTTTAAAAATTCATATCTCAATTTCTACTTATTGGATCTTTGTTGTTTTAGTCTTGTTTTAGTCAGATAAATTCTATTTTACTAAACTGGTGTGGAGTCCTTTTGTGATGTTTTCACTGTGGTACTGTAATTTAAGTGTTGCATTGCTTCTTAAGTTAAGCATGAACGCTCTATGCCATGCCACCAGAGAGCGAGCACATGTTAATTTAGGTTGTGTATCTGACTTACCCTGACTATGATTGTGGTCCTACTCTGCCAACTAGAGACCCCGTTTCTACCAGGTATGATTTTATTAAGGATTTAAAGCAGAGTGTGGAGGTAAGCCCTACTTTTGTTATTATCATATTCTTCAAAAGTGAACATAAAAACATGTATCTGCTGAATGCCAAGAAAAAGCTACTGTTTTATTGATGCTTTTGGCAAGAAGGAAAGTGTACAAAAAATTGGGTTCACCTCTTTCACCCACAGCTACTGATTGGTTAACATCTGTGAAATACACCTCCTCTTTGGATATGCAGTATTCTACAATTAAGAAAGAACAATGCTGGCAACATTTTGAGAGCCGGTCAGCATGGCTCACCAATGTATGATTCTAGTTCCAATTATTACACTTCCATGAGCTTTATCTATGGCAGGAACTGTCTGGCTCGTGGAATATATCCTGATCACTTGGGCAATGGGTCAGAAATGGGACGGTCATGGGGGTGTTTAAATTATGCTTCACAAGGTTAGCAGTACAGAGGCACACCGAGGGTAATATGAGGACAAAAAAGCCAACTCAGTCAAGCCATACACTGCCACAATAAAGTGAGGCCCCATTGAGTATGTTTTTCGCTTCCTGTATTCACTGATTAAGCTGATGTGTTAAAACAAGCTGGTTAGTAGTCTGAAAAAAGGGTCAGAGAAACCCCAACTAAAGAACAAGAGGAAACTAATAGTTCCTGCAGGAACGAAACTAAAGAGGGAAATGAGAAATAAGGATTTTTTTAATGATAATGGAAATATAGTGGGTATTCTCATTAATCAGCTACAAAACTCTACTAGAGTAAAATATCATACCAGTTAGAAATACATGTATAAAACAGTGTACCACTTCTAGTTTGGCTATTTTCGGTGCACAAAAAATCAAAGAAACAAGAACAAGCAGGTTTGGCACCAGATGAACAACTGGGCACCTGACAGACTGACTGACTGATGGTATTTCAAAAGCGCACTAATGCCGAGGCGTCTTGGCGCTGAGTAAAGTGACCAACCAGGTACTAACCGAAGCATCATTGAGTAAAGAGCCATGTCTTAATTTCATTCCTGAACAGTTTACGGTTAGTGATTTGTCTGAGGTGAAGTGGAGCTGAGTTCCATAACCTTGAGGCCAGATGGGAGAAGCCCTTGCCTCCCCAACGTGATCTTTTAATCTTAGGAACCTTAACCAGACACTGCGCAGCAGACCTAAGGGAACGGCTTGGCTGATATCGAGAGAATAGGGATTGAAGATCTAGAGCCCCGTCTCCGGCCAAAGCCTTATGGACCATGCATAATGCCTTAAACTCCACCCGTTGTTGTACTGGAAGCCAGTGTAATTTGACTGATAGAGCGGGAAGTAGGATAATACTTGGGCAGGTTGAGAAGTACTCTCGCTGCTGCATTCTGAACTGTTTGCAGCTTGGCCATTTGAGCCGTGCCAGCTCCCAGATAAAGGGCGTTCCCGTAATCGATTCTAGAGAAGACGATAGCAATTATGACTGTTTTCCTGAGAGAGAAGAGGATAAACGGCAATAATTTTCTCAGCCCTTTTAGCATGAAAAAGCACGCTGAGGCCACTTGATTATTCTGTGGCCGCCAGGACATGTCTTTGCCAAACACTATGCTGAGATTCCTAGTTTTAGCCACTGGAAGCGGACAGGTGACCTCTGAGATAGGCCACCAAAGCTGATTCCAGATGGAAGCCTTTTGGCCAAATCCAAGGACTTCTGTTTTTGCAGTGCTCAGCTTTAAAAAGTTCAAATTCATCCAGGACATGACCTTGGACATACACAAGGAGAAATCTACTGCCTTGGCCTCAATTGAATGAGAAATTGACACTATCAGCTGAGTGTCATCTGCGTACGACACTAGCTTAAGGCCTTGTTGCTGAATTAATTTCACCAACGGGGCAACATAAACATTAAACAAAGTAGGTGATAGAGAGGATCCCTGCGGAACTCCTCCTGGAAGGGTAATTTTTTCTGATTGGTAGCCATTCCAGAGGATAACCTGTTCTCTGTCTGACAGGAAGGAGGTGAGTAGATCCAACTCTGTGCCCTTGACACCAGAGTCCCTAAGCCTTTGAATAAGCACCAAGTGGTTTACGGTATCAAAGGCCGCTGTTAGATCCAGCAGGACCAAAGTGACTCTACTTCCCTCATCCATGCCCTTTCGTATTTCCTCTGCCGCCATTATTAATGCTGTTTCCGTGGAATGATTTGCACGGAAGCCATGTTGGGTATTATCGAGCAAGTTGTTTACCTCCAAATATGAAGATAGCGCCAAGTTCATGGCTTTCTCCAGCAGTTTGGCAGGCAGAGGCAGACAGGAGTTAGGGCGATAGTTTTTTTCATCCAGGGGGTCTAGTTTTGTCTTTTTTAACAGCGGGCGAACCTGAAATGGAACGTGTGCCTGTTTGTTCAAATCCAGATGAATGCATATAATATTGTATTCAGCTAAAATCAAAGTGAAATGTGGAAGATAAGGTCTCTTTCTGTTATACCGAATGCCCCCTTTTGTCCACATTCTACTTCTTGCTCTTTTGCTTTGATTGATGGTGTTTATTCTGTCTGGCAGTGTAGTTCCCTTAATTCAAAATCAGCAAACATTAGCTTAGGGGTGGGACCGTTTTATCAAATGCTATACAAATAATTTTTGTTTGCGAATCTCTTCAATCCTCAGGACAAGGATGTATCTCAGCGAATTATTGTTTTACTTAAATTAATTTGTAGGGTTCAGCGATGACACACGCGTAAAGATTTGTACATTTTTGTTATGTAAACATTGGGCTCTAATTCAAAGAAGTAGCACTGCCTAGAGCTCGGGAACATATGGAGAAAGCAATAGCAGAGGGTGATTCGAGTACATTCTGAACTTTAGTGTCCCTGAGAAGTAAGGGAAGAGCTTGATCTTCACATTTTTGGAACAAGCATGGTATGATTCTTTGTGAGCTTTTTTATGCCACGGCTGTTTGCTGGTTAAAATATAATTAGTTCCAAGCACACTAATGCTTAATATTTAAAATTACCAAATAATAATTTATATATTAAAATTACACAGATGACACGACTAGATGAATCCTAACCTGTCAATAAAAAGGGTCCCATTATTGGGCACCCTTTTACCTCCCCTTATTTTGCTACATACAATAATCGGCTAAATCGCCAGCCCATAGCTCGGATGCGTAACAACCGATTAAAAAAAAGTTAACATGGACGAACCAGATTCTTGTTTTTTAAAGACAACCCTCCACCCACTCCTGGATACAGGCATTATTAAACGATATGAATATCCATATCGACTAACATCAAATAAACTAAACATAGCATATAGTTAAATCCAGAAAAACAAGACAATTAATAATTACAGTAGAAAAGTAAATAAAGCAATCTATCCTAAACCTTCAATCCAATGCAATACTGGGTGCCAAATTTCTAGACCCTTCTTTTTTTTCTTTAATCCCTTCCTGCTATAGATTGCGTTCTCCAAGCTATAGGTCGGGAGTAGTCGAGCCCGCCATTGTTGAAAGGATGGGGGAACATTGTCTAGCCACATAGATGCTAGGCAAATTCAAAGAACTGCCATAGAGACAAAGAGAAATCCCCTTATGTTATCCAGGTGGTTTACGCTGTCTAACCCCAGAATTATTTCTGCTGTTGTAATTTCTATTTGTGTCTCCAGTATTTCTGAGAGAAAGGTAGATATCACTCGTCTGATAGTGCATAATGCCCCACATGTAGCGAGCAAATGTGTTAAGGCTACTTCTGGCATCATAAATCTGGGGCAAAAGGTCCCTTTGCCAGTACTCCATTTTGATAGTTGATAAGGGGTATGATATAGAGAGAAGAAGGTTTTATAAAATTGGGCATGTAGCTTCGAGGACATTAATAGCGTTTGAGACATTTGAAATGAATTTTGGATTGCTAAACTCGATATTCCGAGTTTATTCTGCCATTTAAGTATGTTTTTATCCATATCATCAGGAAAGCCAATGGTTAAATTATTATATATTACCCCTATTTTGACATTAATATACTGTACAACAGATTCTATTAACTCATTTTTCTGCAAAGCCACACTTCCCCCCTCCTTTTTCATGATATAGTCCCTCACCTGTAGGTATTTAAAAAAGTCCCTATGTTCTAAGCCATATTTATTTTTTAAAGATTCAAATGACATGAAACCGGCTGACTCATAAAGACAGCCGACTTGGACTATACACAGATCCGAGAAAATCTCTAGGAGGTTTTGATTACATATAAAAGTCGTATAATACGAAAACCGACCTATCCCTAAATGTTTGCGAACCTGGTTCCAGGCAGCATAAATACCTTTTAAAGTTTTAAACCGCACTTTCTTAAAATGGCAGTCATAGGTCAATCGCCACAAATGTGCGCCCGCTAATTTACCTAGAATAAGTTCTTGAGGGGTTGGAACAGATCTCTCTATAGTATCCTCATGGTTAGTCCTTAGTAAAAGGGTACTATATTTAAGAATCGTTGCCCACCAGTAAGTTTTTAGGTTTGGGAGTGCAAGGCCTCCTCTATCTATTGGTAGAGTAATAAATGTGTTAGCTCTATGGGTTTTTCCATAACTCCATATAAAGCGAGAGAAAATTCTATCAATTTCCTTAAATATGAATGGTTCAAAATTCAAGCAAATAGTACGAAAAAAATATAAAAATTTAGGAAGATATAACATTTTGATTACATTACATCTTCCAAAGATTGTAAGATGTAAGTTATGTAATTTTTTTAGGCCCTTTTCGGTTTGTTTGATTAGGGGATCCATGTTAAGTTTTACCAACTTATTTAAATTAGCAGTAAAATTAACGCCCAAATACATTGCCTTATCCGTTACTCTATTATCCAAAAAGTTACCTTTGCTATTGATTATAATTTGAGTTTTAGTTTGGTTTAGTTTGTACCCCGAAATTTCACCAAAATTATTTGCTTCTTTTTCCATTTCCTCTACAGATTTGTTCGGATCGGCTGTGACAATAGCGATGTCATTAGCATAAGCTAAGGACTTAGTTTCACCATTAATGGTCTTTATTGGAGTTATAGATATATTTTTTCCAGTCTGTGAATGAAGGGATCAATAAAAATGACGAATAGCAACGGAGAGCAGGGACACCCCTGCCTTGTTCCTCTTGTTACTTTAATTGAGGCGGAGTTTTCACCATTTATCGAAACCACGGTTTTTGGGTTGACGTACATCATGCGAACCGCATTAATAAATACCTCCCCGATCCCACTCCTTGACATAGCGGTCCATAGGTATTTCCAGGAGACCCTATCAAAAGCTTTTTCGGCATCTAAAAGGATTAGAGCAATACGGTCCCCTGTTACGTCCGCTATGTCAAAGAGTGTGATCACCCTCTGGATGTGATCTGTGGTGGATCTACCAGGAACGAATCCATGCTGCCTGACGGAGATGATTTTATGAATTACCGGGGCAAGTCGAGTAGCAAGTAGTTTGGAATAGATTTTTGCATCGCTATTTATCAAGGTAATGGGGCGGTAAGCCCCTAGTTCTGTCGGATCTTTATTCTTTTTAGGAAAGACGATGATTTTGGCCTGATTCCATGATTCAGGTGCTTGGCCACCCTGAAATACCTGGATTACCAGTTTAGTTAGAATATCTTTTAATTGTTTATGAAATTTAGCATAAAATTCTGTTAGAATGCCATCTAGGCCTGTAGCTTTACCGGTTGGTAGGCTATTAATGGACAGTAGAATTTCAATCCAGTGTGGTGTTTCCTCAAGTTTTTCTTTGTCGGTTTTAGGTAATTGAATCCCTGTACCAAGATCCAAATATGCATCTATTTTAGATTGATTCTTCCCTGTCTCAGTGTATAAATCTTCCTAATAATTGTGGAATGCTTCTCTAATCTCTTTGGGTTCGCTGGTAATGCTTTTAATGGGATCTATAATTTTAGTACTTGTGTTATCGCTAATCTGTTGTCTTGTGCGGACGGCCAATTGATGTCCTACCTGCTCATTGAGCTCATAGACTTTCTCTCTGTTCATGGTAGCTTTTATTATAGCTTTGGTGGTAAGTATTTCTGTTATTAAATTTCTTGCAACTGCCACATTTCTTACTGCTCCTTCTATATCAGCATCACCATGGACAGCAATCATCAAATCGTCCTCTTTACTAATAAGATTATTTTGTAGTTTAATTAGTTCTTGTTTAGCTTCATGATTGTTTTTAATCGAAAATCTAAGGGTTTCTCCCCTTACTCCGGCCTTTAATGTATCCCAGACAACCTCTAGGGGGGCACTCTCTAAGTTATTATTTAGGAAATCTGGGATCCAATTTTCCATAATATTGCAGTATTTAACGTTGGTCAGTAAAGCCCTTTCAAATGTCCAGTTACTACGGACACTTGGTTGCTCCCCCATTTCTATGGTAATAATTAGTGGATTATGGTCAGAAAAAACCCTTGGTAGTCGAGCTACCGAACAGTGAGATAATATGATATCTGACACAAAAAAATAATCCAGTCTAGCAAATTTAAGATGGGGGTGTGAAAAAACAGTATACCCAGGACTGTCTGGGAATTTCATCTCCCAGCAGTCGGAGATCGCATGAGTGCTACAGAGATCACTAAGGGCAATAAATGTTTTAGGTTTCCTCCCATGATAGCTGAAATTATGCATGGAGGACCACTTAGACGGGAGATTTAAATTGATATCACCACAAACAATCAACGGGACAGGCCAATGCACTAATTCGTTAGATAAAAAGTTCAATAACTCAGGATTGTCGGTGACACAGCCATATACAGAACAAACCGTACGTTTATTCCCCTTTTTGTAACAGCATTCAGCGATGGCCCATCGGCCAGCTTTATCTGCTATCAATCTTGCGAACTGTATTCCACCCCCCCATGCCAGGATAGCTACCCCTTTAGTTTTATTGGGCTGAGTTGTAGCAGTAATAACCCTATATCCTAGTGTTTTTAATAAGTGTGTCTGAGACCCCTCAACATAGGTTTCTTGCAAACAGACTATATCGGCACCAATTGATTTTAAGCCTATCGTGATTCTCTGTCTTTTTTTGTATCATTCAACCCACATATATTGATGGACAAGATTTTCAATTTAGCCATTAGTACCTTTTGGATCCCCCACCCCTCCACATCCCCCCACCATTTCTTGAGGCTTCCTGGGTCATAAGGCACCCAGGTGTGGGCGTCCGAATCATCCGAGCATCACCGCTCGCTAGGTCGCCTGAATTTGAAAAAAAGAAAAGAAAAAATGTAAGCATATGGTATAACAGATGGCTAGCTTTTGGAATTATTTTCAGTTGTACTTTCCAATAATCTGGTTGTATTAATATGAGTACACTGCTAGTATGACACTTGTTCCCACAGGGATCTCACTTATCCCCCTGCTAGACCCCTTCTTTATTGTGTACTGTTTCTAGTAGCCTATTTATATATAATAATGTTATTTATTTATCGGTTATTATTATTTTTTTTTACCTTATTCCCCCCCCCCCCGATTTTCCCCCAGATTTTCTTGATTCTGTAAGTTCCTGTAGGTAAACCTCCACTTGGATCTCGCTTGTAAAATTCTTAGATATTCCTTTATAAATTACTCTTAACCGTGCTGGATTTAGAATATAGACAGTTGCTCCAATCTGTTCAAACGGGGCAAAGAGTTGCCGCATCCTCCAGCGGCGTTCCACCGTTGCGTGGGCAAAATCCGGGCGAACAAAAAACTTGTGTCCTTGAAATTCTCTTTTACTCGTTGGTCGAGCCAGGTCATAGATCGCTTCTCGTAAGAGAAAGTTTCCGAAGCAGACCAAAGCAGCTCTCGGGTATTGGTTTCCTTTATGAGATTGTTTGGGGAGTGTAAGAGGAAAGCGATGAGCACGATGAACTTCACGATCCAGTTCCCATGTTTGAAGTTCTGGTAGGGCAGTTTTTAGGAGGTTAATTATGTAACCCTTTGGACCACTACCCTCTGCACCTTCTGGGATTCCCAGGATGCGGAGGTTATTTCTTCTACCCCGGTTCTCGAGATCTTCTACTTTTATCATTAGGTCTTCAATGATACCCGCCTGGGCCTTGCCCCTGCTTTGAAGTTTAATGACGTCTGATTCCAGATTTTCAGTGCGGCTTTCAACCGAAGCCATTCTGTCCACTATCTCGGTACATGTGTTGCCGACTTTTTGAATAGCGCCTTGGAGTTGTTGTATAGCGTTGTGATTCCTTTGGCTATCAGTTTTCACATCTGAATGAAAATCCTTGATGGATTTCAAGACCTCGCCCAACGAAGGTTCTACAGAAAGTCCCGGACTACCAATATCTCTATGAAGTCTAGTTGTGCCACTTTCGGTCCCCCCAATGTTCGGTTGTTTGAGTTATGCATCTCCTGTAGATTTAGGGTTTGAGCTTTTCCGTGAATGCTTAGGTTTTTTCTTTATTTGGTTGGGGTAGCTCCCCTGATCCGATGTTTCGACATCAATTTGATTGTGGAGTTTTCTTTGTTTTGATCTCTTTTTTTCCATTTTCTTTTTTGGTATCGAATCTCAACCGGATTCATTATTGTCCTTTGTGCCGGTCTGATCGGACATTTCCAAAGTGGCAATAGCCGATTTTTCATCCTCACTAATTGCGCTAGTCTCTACCATCTCGCTAGAGATGGACAATCCAGTTTCATAAAAGTCGGAGTTTGATTCCTCTGAGGCTTCTTCATTCTCTGATTGTAACCTTTTGCCAATAATAGTGATTTGTCCCGCGGAGGAAGTATAATCCAATTCTTGACTAGCAAGATCCAAGCCAGTAACTGTACTTGATCGATTTGTCTCTGGTTCGTCTCTGGGGGTATTATTATTCTTAACTGCATCCGGCATTATTGCTTGTTGCTTCCCATTATTAATGTTGTTACTGTTATCATTTTTATTGTCTTCATTCAGGGTTTCCTTTAACACTGGGGCAAATATATTGGAGATCCTTGGTTGCGTTTCGTCAGACAGATCAGTTGTTTTTACTGCGGCCTTCAGGTTTTTGATGGTTTGTAACCTCTTGGCCTTTTTGGCCATAAGTTCCGCCTTTTCATCAGCCTGACCATCAGATTTTTCTTCGAAGTATAAAGACTGCTGAGACTCATTAATCTGCTCCTGTTTCTTCTGTTTCCCCCTCTCGCTTTCTTTCTCTTTCTCAGCGTTTTTATTAACATTTTTACTTTTGCTTTTCTCCTTATTCTCCTTATTATCTTTGTTTTTTGATTTACCATTGGCATTGTCTTCGTTGCACTCTTTTCCATTTTTTACTTCTCTGTCCTCTTGTGCCTTCTGCCCTCTGGTTTCTGGTCTTATAACGGTGCTATTATTTTTTTGCTGACTGCTCACTGCTTGTTGTTTTAAGCCATTCTCAGAATCCAAGGCTGTTAGTGTTTTTTTAGCTATTGATTTTGCTTCATCATTTATAAGGACCTCGGGATTTTCTTGAGCCACTCGTTTACTCCCTGGCTTGTCCGGAGTTACTTGAGGCATTTTCTGTGCAGTTTGAGCTTGTGTTGCTTTTGATTCCATAAAGGGTCTCCAATGTTCAATTGAGTCACAAGGCCTTAAATTACGACCCCCCCCCGGATCGTCTTGATAGTAATTTTTAACGTAATCCTGTGTGACTTTCTAGTTACCCTCCGCCCTAGCTGCTTCAGTTTATGCTTCAGTCTATGCTTCTCTTTGAGAAGATTTTTTGGGGGATTTCCTATGTTCCTGACGTCTCCTCCTGAATTCCCAGAGTAGATTAACTCCGCCGTGCATATATGGATTAGCACCCCTTGGGCACCGTTAGCGCACCTCACTTGAGACTCCGTGACTTCTTGTTCCACACACAGCGATGTCATAAGATTGCTAAAGTACTCAGGACTTTAGTGAGTAAAAACGGGTAAGAGCAGTAACGGTCTCTTTACAGACGCTCCCTTGAGCCCTTGAGCCCTTGAACCTGGGGGTGTGGCGGCATTGCTGTTTCAGTTACTACAAGCAGGTGTTCTGATGACGTTCACGTTCACTGAGCCGGCCGGGCTTTGAGGTCGGCAGAGAGGCTGGAGGGAGCTGAGAGAAACGCTGAGAAAGCGCACCAGACAAAATGCTGAGAAGGGGTTTAAGTACAGACCGCAGTGAAACAACGCTAATGAAGGTAGGGTGCAAAGAACCATAGGTATCAGAGGAATCAGAGGGGTTATAATCTTAGTCCACAGTCTATTAAAGCGTTTGACAAAGCGTAAGATACAGGCTTGGCAGTTAAAGTCTTTCCCCCTTACGTTAGAGCTAGTACTATTATAACCCCCGCCGATCAGTCTTAGAATGACATTACTGACATTACTGATTTACTGATTTGCCTCTCTCTTCAAATAATCTGAGTTTTCACCAGAGCGGGCTATTTTCTACTCACGTGCCAGTGTGCTCTATACTGCGGCAACCGGCTTGCGAGAAGCCGAGGAGTCTGACAAAAATAGTAACGCCCTTCGATGATCACGGCAAAATATCCTCTGTCAGAAGACTCAGCCCAGTAAATCCAGCAAAGTCCAGCAAACGTTAGCAAAAAAAAAACAAAACGCCAAAATACTCCAAGATACCCCAATACATCAGAGAGGCTCTTTGCTTTTCTTTTTAGGTCTTCGGACCTCCGGGTCTTCCTATCCTTGAGTCCCTGAGTCCTGTCCTTGAATTGTTCGGGTATGCACTCCGATAGACTTGGTAGACACGGTAGATTTACTCCAGTTCCAACTGCAGATACAAGCCAACTGGAACAGTGCTACACCCCCGCAGTTACTGCCAGGAACATGGGGCAAACCATAGGCCGAACGAACATCGCGGCATATTCGGTCAGCAATACCGAAGGCTGTGCACATTCAGTTGTCCATTTCAGTTGTTAATCAAATGTTCAGCCACCTCCAATTTTAGGCTTCCAGAGCGAGACCAGTGCGACCACTCACGCCGGCGCCATCTTGCCTCCTGAAAACAATCAATCCAAACCAGATTCTTATGTATTAATTTTATCAACGTACACAACTTGCAAAATGTTTCCCAAATTCGCTGTACAATGCCTGAAAGAGGTAGCTGAGTGTCTTTAGCTCATTCACTTGGCACAAGCACCCATCATCCCGATTGGACAATGCAAGATAATTGATATGCTCGCATGTTGACCTTTGTGTGGTCTTCTGAAGGGCAGACCAGGGGCATCTGTGGGCTAAACGGGAAACCTGGGTGTAGGAAAAATGTCATAGAATGTTATTGTATTGCTGCATTCTTCCAAATGGGCCAGAGTGTGCCTTAATCAGACCCGTTCAGCGTCTGATTAGGTTGAAGTACTCAATAGGCGCAAGCTAGGACCTCTTATAATCGTCCTTCTTTCTATCCAAGCAAACAAACACAGATGCAAACATGCATTCTTTTCTATCAGAAATTCAAATAGACTTTCAAACATCTTGCATTATACCGAAAATGTATTTGTATTCGATTATACTGCTGTCAGGAACCAACAACAACTAGATGGGTTTTTTGAATGCTATAAAACTACTCCGCTGACCAGAATTCCAAAACAGTTGGGTTTGGCAGAAAGGATATGCGGAGATTGGGTGAAAGTCAAATATCGACATTGTCCCCCAGTGCAGACAATTATAGATGACTAACAATAAATGAAATGCTCACTTGGATGAGGTGCCAAGAATGCATTGGTGGCCATGAACAATCCTACAATAGTTTTAATAGCTTATCTGATTGCTATGTATACCTGCCAGTGTTGGAGGCATACAAACAAAGGGTACCTACGAAACCATAGTATGCTATGACCCCATATATTTTAGATTTCTCACCTACTTACAATCTATTTGAGGACAGGTGTTGGAAGAGGGCATTGTGTTTACTCTTAAGCACTGGTGTTGTGAGTATTTGGTTGCTATGTATGGCTTCCGTAGAGCGCCTCCATCATTTATTTCAGTTTTGAAATCTGATAACTCTCTGCTATGACGTAGCAACAGGTGATAGCAAAGCCCGTTACCCACTGTTATACTATGTCATAAAGGCTACCAGCCCAGGCTGACCGGACTCTCTCTCTGAAAGCCTGTCACTGCAACATGTCTGCTCTGGCTTAAAGCAGAAAGCACAGCTGCAGGAGGGAGATGGAAGGCAGAGGAAATGGTGGGGGCTGGATAAGGATGGCAGGTAAAGTATTTTTTACAGTTAAGATAGGGAGGAGAGGCTATATTGTGTATGGCTCACCATTACTCATATGACACAAGCTAGCAGTTATAAGTAGGGGCGTATGATTTTGGGGGCAGCACGTAACATACATTAAAAAATGGGCAACTGTTGTCAATTTGATGTTACTTAGAACTCCTCAGCACAAACACCTCTGTGACTTAAAATGTCACATATCTGTTGCTACATCAATTGTTTGCCCTGTTGAAAGAACACACATCGCCATTCAATAGCTAATGTCATATTTAATCACAAAGGTGTAAGATATACCATTTCTCACATGAAAAAAAAATGTCCCATCTATAATTCTATATGTAGTTGGAGTTGTGTGACCTAAGAAACCATGTCGGACTGGCCTTCAGGGCAATCAGGCAGTGCCTGTGTCAGTTTGTTACCCATAGTCCGCCTGTTTTATGGTCTACTGGGCCGGTTTTCACTGTTGATTTCCCTGATATTAAAACAAACATTGACTGCACCCAGCTCAAATCCATGCAATCTACTACACCTTGCAAAATATTTATACAGCTTTTCTTTACAAGTTCAAAACTGCCCTGAAGTGCAAACCTGGGCCACTCTTTTTATAGCTATCTAATTCACTAATGCAGCCACTTTGATTGTGGTATTTAGGTCTATTTTCTGTCCCGGTGCGACCCCGCTTCGAAATACTGCAAAGCAACTAGAACTAAAGTTTCTTTGTAGGTTCATTAAAGGATAGAGAACATCCATTGATTGCTGGTCTGTGGGAAGCTATAAAAAGTGACAGCTTTTCGTCAAATTATAAGCCTTAGGGTCGCTACGAGATGGCTGATAATTCAATAATATTAAATAATTTAAAGGTAACTATTGCGATCGATACTTTCCGGTGGAAGAACTTAAGTGAGTTTTGTCAGCTACTTAGATGGTATTGCTTCAAACCTACATTATCACCATCACCCAGCAGTTAACGTCCGAGATGGGACCGAATGTTTTTTGTTCATTATACTCAGATTAGGTTCATTAATGCTTTCTCATACAATAAGAGCATATCCTAAGAGGGTTGTGGTTGTGGATGTACGTGCAAATCCCATAATGTTGTGTTCTAATTTTGAGTTTCTGAGAAATGGTATATCTTACACCTTTGTGATTAAATATGACATTAGCTATTGAATGGCGATGTGTGTTCTTTCAACAGGGCAAACAATTGATGTAGCAACAGATATTGAATTGTTTTAATAATATGCAGAGGTCTAATGTTCTAATCTTTTAAATGTGGTGCAATTTATTCTGGATTTAAATGGGTATTTATGTCTAATAAAATATTTTATGACTTGATTTATAGGCGGTTGATTTAAATTACCTATAAAACATTTTATTGAGCAACTGAATGCGCCAACTGTTTCGTGCATTTGGTAATAGGGGAAATTCCAGTCGTGAAGCTACGTTCATGCACAAAAGCATATTGCTTGTACAACTAAACAAGACCCCGAGAGTTACTTTGTGATAGTTCAAGTGTTGCTTAAGAGAAAAAATACCTTTTTAAGGCACAGTCCCTGACAAATATGGTTACATATTTTAACATAGACCGTATGTTATTGCTTGAATCCTTTGTTGTACTAAACAGATACTCTTGGTGCTTGCATTGCTAGTGATGTCTGAGACTGTTAGCGCTCCACTCCACTCTGGGCCACCTCGTCCTCATTCTGTATTAGGTGAGGGGAAAGGTGTTGCTGCAGTCATGGTTCCTCTACCAGACCACAAATATACCACCTGTACTCCTGGTGACAAATGACTCAACCTTTTCTCAAGCAGATGGCTTCACCCTCTCATTAAACCATGATAGTCACCTCACCTGGAATTACTCCTGTGTTTGGGATCTCATTGTCTCACATTATTTCTGCACCATGACACTGGGAGTTTGCAAGTGGCCGATCTACTAAATTGGAGATGGGGCTTTTTCTCTGGCTTCTCCTTAGTCCTCAACAAAATGACCATACACTCTCTGCATTTATCGAGGGACATCTCTTCTGGTGCCACAGAGGCAATGCTCAGGTCTGTTTTCAGTTGTCATGCTGATCTCCTGTCTCCTGTCATCCTTTCACCATTGTGAATAAGACTGGTTTCAGCATTGAGGATCAACACCCCCTGATCTCTTTTCGGTTAAGCATGTTGTCATGCCTTGTGGTGGGTGGTATGCAGTTCCACTGGCCTTCTTCATATCATTCCTTTATCTCCCATCCTCTGCACTCTACTTGCTGCATCTGAGTCCCCTCCCACTGTAGCTTCTTTTATAGAGTTGCTGTCAGCCATGCTTTGGGAGGTCCTGGGAGCCCCTGTCATGGCCCATTCTCCTAGTGGGACCACTTGCTATTTCTCAGGCTACAGTTGCTCTATTCTCTCTTAAAGGTTGATGTCTGTGACTTCCATGCAGGTTTTGTTTCCGTGATGAAACTACAGAACTTGCTGCTTCTGGCATGATGCTTGTTCCCACCTCCACTGAATATTCTGTCTTAGGATTCATTTGAGTCCCACTCTCACTATGCAGCCTTCACCACCCACGTTTGAGAAGGTAGGTCTAAGTCCCCCACTATATCCTCTAATATCATGCTATACAGCACTTAAGAGGACTCTTGGCTGGCATGCCACATTGGATGAGGTATTCACACCATACACGCACATTAACACACAGCAGCCACAGCACATGGAATACTGATATAATCCTCACTCACATACAGAAAGGCTTACAGTTTGAATAGGAGCAATACATGCTTGTGCTGTCCTCGAGCAAACCAAAGCAGAAAGGAGGACATGCAAGTAATAACATTCAGCTGTATGAGAGCTGATAAGTTATATGCCTAGCAGGTCTTATTCTCCAATCCTGACAGTGCCTACTTAGTCTTTCATACTTGAAACTGTGTTGTACTGATTGCCATTGGGCTTTTTTGATAGTCTATGAGCCTTGCAAGTGCAGTACATGGAAACGGCAAGACAGTCAGTTTTTCCTATTATACAATTAAAAGGCCTTACCACATTGCTTCTGCTCTTATCTCCACTATTTCCCAAGTGTGTCATACCACCGACTGTCCTTTACTCTTCCTTAAGATTGACCCTGGAGTCCCTTTCTACCCTGGCAGGCCTATGTTAGTACGGAAAAAAACTACTTTACTTAGCATCTGCCCCACCAGTATTCTTCACCTGTCCTTTTGAAGTGTCTGATGTATTTGCTGACCCAAATGCAGTTAGCCAGTTTCACTTACTGCACTAACTGCCCTATCTACCTTGAGATGCCCCAGAGTTGCAGTAAACACCTTTGAGAGGCGTAGCACACATTGAGGCATTCATTACAACACACACACACCACCAGCTCCCTCCCATAAGAAGACATTTACTTCACAAACACAAATACCACACTTAGCACATCATTGCACACAGTTCCAATGCAGCACAGACACGCCTAGAGGCAAGACTACCATGCTCAGAATATCTATAAACGTCAAGCAATGTGCATGTTAGTGACATATTCGATACATAAACTATAAGTAAAACCTGTGGGTTTAATTTTCAGACACCAATGTCATACATCAAAAGCTCAGTGAAGAAGGCACTCTGCCATCCAACAGAGCTACAGATGAGCTTTTTTCTATGAAATCGATACCTGACCTCACATTTGGCATGCTACGCTATACAGTCCTATAGACAAGCCAGCATGTACTATGCACTGCATGTCATTATCACTTTACACTCCACTCTGCAATGGAACCCTAAGATTCCTGTAAAAGGCAACAGTGACAGGCAGCATTGCCACAACGCCCTACTAATGGCAGACTGTGGGCTATTCAAATGTCGGTCACATATCATAACATACATGCATTTCATAGACATGCAGGGGATGATGCTGTAGATTCAACATTTCCCCACAAAAAATAATCGATGAATGTAATAAAGAAACAATTTTTTAAATAGCACTGAACACTGAATTTACACTTTTTCCAAGAACTTCGTATTTTGGCAAAATGATTACTAAGATAGAGACTGAGTGATATCAGGGATATCTTGTCCAGTTAATCTAGTCATAACATGAAGCATGCGATAGAACGTAGGGGCTTGTAGACCTGAAATAACTAAGAAACTAGACCACATGCCTTTACAAGAGGTAGTTGTGTAGATTATAAAGGCTTCGTTTTTAGTTCAGCTTTTGGGCCCATTTAGTGATTAGCAACAACACAGAGCTGAGCATAGATAGTGTTCCCAAATGGTTCTGTGATCATAATGACCACCAATTAGAGCAAAATTTAACAACTCTAGGTACACAAAGTGTTTTTCTGCAAAACTGTAAATGAAGGGCAAAACCTCGGATCAGACCTGACACATATGTAATTTGTACCAGAGAGACCATGTGTATAAGTGCCTATCCGAGCTCACGATTCTGAATATTTAAAAAGTATGATTCAGACATCTAATGACAAACTAAATTTGATACTTAACAAATAATCCACAAATGATAATAAATTTGAGAAATATCCAATGAAGACAAAAATGTCATATCTAATCTCATTCTAAAAGAATATATTGGACAAGAATTTGGACAAAACCTGAGATGAGGAAGTATTTGGATATAATGCATGATCTTTGGTCCTATGCAAGGTCAGCTCAACTACTAGGGTACAATCATTTGGCCATTGCACTGAACACCAGAGGCTGGCCAGAATTATGGAACAATCCTGAGAGCCTGACGATTGCTAGTGGGTAGCAGGTAAACTAGAAGATGTATGAATATAATCTCAATCGCCTGAGAGAAAAATTGCATCAAGCCTTCAAATCTTTTCCCATATTTGAACTGTACTTGGACAAGCTGTATACAGAACTGAAAATAACTCTTTGTATCAGATTCAGACTAGGCATTTTGACAGTGACACATTTTTTTACTAGCAACTGAGAAAACAGCAACAGTGGGCCACCCACCTGCAGTTGTGAGTTTGGGGGGCAGAATCTGTCTTGCATTTTATGCTGCTTTGCTCTTTTACTCTGAAGGCTGGAAGATCTTATCTCTGCTCCCTTTTCATCTCTCACACGTTTTCAAACTATATATTTATATATATATACTAGCAGCCCGTCCCAACGTTGTCCGGGTATGAAATAGAATGTGTGTATTTGGCAAGGGCATTTTATTTTAAAATCTCGCTGTAGACAACATTTTTTGTTTCATTAGAATAGGGACGGAGAAGGCCCAGCTGCAGCCCTGGTTGATGTTAGCAGGCGCGTGTAATTGGTGTAGTGATCCGCCGCCTGAGCCCGGCTACAGCCCTGGTTGATGTTAGCAGGCGCGTGTAATGTCGTTGAATGAGAGAGTTATCAGCCGCGGGTAAATCCATTTAATGAGCGAGTTGAGTGACAGCGAGTAGGAGAGGCTACAGTAATTGTCCCCACAGACACGCTCATTTGCGTGTTCCTCCGCCTGAGGCCCAGATGCAGGCCTGTTTGATGTTAGCAGGTGCGTGTTCCCCCGCTTGAGGCCCAGCTGCACCCCTGGTTGATGTTATCAGGCGCGTGTATTTAGTGTACTAATCTGCAGCCTGAGCCTGGCTAGAGCCCTGGTTGATGGTAGCTGGCGCGTGTAGTTTCGTTGAATGAGAGAGTTCAGTAACAGCGCGCAGGAGAGGCTGCAGTAATGTCACTTACCAGGCCTCCAGGTGAATGCGTTTGTCACGCCCCCAGCACACGGCCACAGCAGACGATCTTCTGATTAATGTACGACCCACATGGCATGAAGGGCGGAACGTAGCACATGTCCCCAGCGTTTCTCACGTCCCCAGCGTGCCCCTTGATGCGGCGTGAGAAATGCTGGGTGCGTGTTTCCGGCCTTCATGCCATGTAAACGTAATTGCACCGCATCAAGGGGCACGCATTTGAGATGTCATCAGTGATGTCATCAGTGATGTCATTTGAGATGTCATCAGTGATGTCATCAGTGATGTCACTAACCATGTCATGAATGATGTAATATGTGACATCATCAGCAGTGCATTGCGGGCGCGCGAGTTATATTAAGTCCAACTAACTATAACGTGGGAATTTCAATGGTTTTGTGTCAGTAAAATTTCCAGCTAACTATAACTGGTGTCAAACCTATGGTTTTTTCAGTGAATTTAATAGGTTTTTTAAATGCTAATTCCTAACTATAACTAGTGTGTAACCTATGGTTTTTTCAGTGAATATATATATATATATATATATATATATATATATATATATATATATATATATATATATATATATTCCAAAACACAGTTCCCCGTTCTGGAGTCCAAGATCCTTCAGAGCGGCCTCACGCAATGGGCACGAAACAGCCCATCCTTCAAACCACAAATAACCCACAAGGAGTAGTGAGGCCCAATACTGCAGATTTTGTTTATTTTGCAAGAGTATATATATATATTTAGAGTTTTATATAGCGCGAACTAGACCCGAGACATTGGGTATCAGAGCGCTTTACAAAGCACCAGTTTCGTTACACAAGGACACATTCATTTTTGTTAGGTATATATATATATATATATATATATATTCAAGCTCCAAGTCTCCCAACGTTTTTGGAGGAGCACTCCAGGACCGGCAATGCCTCAGACTCCAACTTCTCACCAAGTTCGGCCTGAAGCGTTTCGCAAAAAAAAAAAAAAAAAAATCTCCCCGTGCCTAACAAAAATGAATGTGTGTCCTCATGTAACGTAACTGGTGCTATGTAAAGCGCTCTGATACCTGATTCAGTTTGGGTCAAGTTCGCACTATATAAAACTCTGCAAAAAAATAAAAAATAAAAAAAATATATGGTGGCCGTCTGCATAGCCTATGTCCTTCTGCTGCAACTGCCCTTTCCAACGCTGTATTGGGTGTTGTGATTGGTGCTCTGGTTACTGTGATTACCCGCCTCAAAGGTTTGGCTCTCTCTTTATAATATTAGTATGGATATATACATTTTTTTATTTTTTTAACGCATTTGTCAGGGGGTTCTGCACAATAAACACCAGCAAGGAATTAATCTGTGTGTGCTCTCTCCATTTTTTGGTTGCGGAAAGGCTGCTGAGTTGCAAAATATATAATATATATATATATATATATATATATATATATATATATATATATATATATATATATATATATATATATATATATATATATATATATATATAAAGAGCCACAATCCTGATTAAATCCAGTTAAACGGAAATCAGGTAAGGACCACAGTGTGTTTGGACATAGAAGTGCTTTATTGCGGAAAATTCACAGCATGATGCGTTTTGACCGGGTCTCCCCGGTCTTGATCACATGACGTGCTTGAACCTGTAGCAGTGTTATATAGTGACCCGGTGATTACTTAGACCCTCCCTCTGACAGGATAAAGCTAAACAAAATACTATATGTATGCATACATTGATAATCAACTCAATATATATAGATGGATGCTGCGGCTACCAGTATAAATTGTACATGCAAAACATTATTGTTTTATACAAACGCCAAGTGGCTAAATGCAGTAGTTCACCATCAAAGCATAATAACAAGACAGAAAAACTGTAATTAATTCAAAAACAGTTATCCATAGTTTAGTAGTTATTGTATACAGGGAAGAAAATAGTGCATAATAGTTAAAGTGCTGGTGCTTGAAAATGTGCTTATGTCATAAGTTAAATCAGCTATTTAATTCATCATAGCTGAACATTTTATACAAATACATGGATAGCCATGCTATGCCGTAAACATATATTCAATTTATAAAAGTGCTTTTGCAAAGATAAATAGAACATAGTGCAAAGAACGGACACCAATGAATGCCACTGCATACAGCAACAAAATTAATTCACAGCTAGCGGATAAATGGGGTGCAGATTCAAAGATAATATGAGCTTGATGTGCAAGTAGGCAGTGCAAATAAGCGAATGTCAGACCTTACTGCTAAATAATGCAGATATTGTTACAGTACATAGATAATTGGGGAATCATATACAGTTTTCTAAAACCAATTAAAAAGCCAGGTAAAACCCTGTATAAACCAAGTCAAACCGATTGAAAAATCAGGTAAAGCCAGGTAAAACTGAGCTAAAACAGGGCTAAAATCAACCAGATAAAAAAATGAGATATACAAATCACCACAATTCATATACAGAGGGAAACAAATGCAGAGCCAGGTATACATTAGATTACAAGAAATTGTGCAGATCCTCTCCCGTATAGAGACCATTTGGCATCTTTGTGTCAAGTTGTAAGATATATTGTGTTTCCAACTGACGCAATTTCTTTTCTCTATTGCCTCCTCTTTTTGACCTTGGTACTGCATCAAGTACAAAATAGTTTAAATCATTCAGGTTGTTGTTGTGAACAAGCTTAAAATGTCATGCAACTTGGTGGCTGGGGTCAGAATTGACTATTGCGCATAAGTGTTGCAAAATGCGATAATATATATATATATATATATCCCTCCATCCAACATCTGGTCCACCTTTCAAAACAGCCAGCCACGCTAGGGACCGGGGGCTCATGTGACGGCAAATGGCCACATGTCGTAGGATTTCCTGTTAGGGCGGGGAACGCGTCAAGGGTGCCCCCTCTCTCCGCCTTTATTCGCCCTAGCTCTGGAGCCACTGGCCACCTGATTCGGTGGGCACCGGATATCCGAGGGCTCCGGTGGGCGGACGGATGGAGGACCGCATATCCTTGTATGCTGATGATATGCTGTTATATATAGCATCCCGAGACGGTCCATTACTGTGCTACTGAATATATGTGACTTATTTGGTCAAGTCTCGGGGTACGCCATACATTGGGCCAAGTCGCTTGTATATGTTCTTCATGGCCCACCACCGCAGCGGCACCCTCGTCCTGTGAGGCAGACTTCAGGACAGTGTATTTGTCAAGTTTATTGCCTTGCACAGACGTGGTACACTTGGGCTTCATTATGGGTAGTTGCATATACAGGCTACACCACAAGAGGATTAGAAATCTTCCTGTGGGATTGAGCCTCCCCTCCGAGAGACTGCTGTCTACGGCAGGTGTCAAGAAGCGTGCACGAGGTATGATCTGGGGCCCTGCCCCCGGCTCCCACAGGTCTCCTCACCACCCCTCCCGTCTCCGGTCCTTGTCTCCCCTTCTGGCGTCTGTCGGCTTTCCTTATTTTGGGCAGATAGTGAGGCCAAGGGCACCACGGAAGAGTGCAGTCAAAACAGCGTGTGCCACACTCACGGCCTTGATGGGGATAGACTATAGCTGGTGTCTGACGCTCAGGTTCAACGTGCACACTCGCCCAGGGTATTCCCAGTAATGTCCCAGTCTCTAGCTTGGGGCAAGCCCCATTCACCACGCGAGGACCCGAGAGCCCTTCACCGCAATACCCCAATGCCGACGCCGCAGTATGTCTCTAATGTTGCCACCCGCCACGCTCGACTCTGCCTCGAGAAGCGGCGGTGCGTGAGGCGGTGGTCCAGAAAAATTCATGCTCACCTGTTGGCAGCAAGAAGTTACAGAGGCCGCAGCGCTGCGAAGTCAATGGCATTCACCACAGCCCCGCGTCCACAGTCGCAGGGACGGCCTCCCAGAGGTCCAGAGTCCACGCTCTCCACTACCGCCAATTCCACTGAAAATTTAGTCCGGCCTCCCAGGTTGATGGTGGATGGTCGCCGAGTGTCACAGTTGGAGCCGAGGAGAGTGGGGGCCCTTCACAGGGGCAGCATAGGTCCTTAAGCAGTTGTCCGGGTCACCGAGCTGAGCGCGTACATCAGCGGCTAAAGGCGTCTCTCCCAGACCGCTTTGGCTTTCGCCAGGTTCTCGCAGCAGCAGCTCCGAGGTGTAAGGTAGCCTCAAGGCGACGGTTAGGGACCAAATTTCACAGCGATCTGGTCCCAAACTGCTTTACAGACCCTGTGAACGTTCAGGGTCCCCTCCTGGAGGATATTGGGCGAATTTATTAGGGGATTTAGGGCTTGGCTCCGGCCGAGCTCGTTCTTCAGGCAGGCATCACTGTTGGCGCCAAGCCACGCCCCGATTGGCACATTTAATTACTTTTTAGTCCCAAGTAAAGTGGTAAAACATGTACCCAGGGTCTACAAATTAAATCTACTAGTGGTTTGCAGCATGTTTTATGCCACCCACTCAAGTAGCCCTTTAAACATGTCTCAGGCCTGCCATTGCAGCCTGAATGCACAGGTTTAAAGTGTCATGTCAATCTGGCAATGCATACCTCTTGCCAGGCCCAAACCTCCATTTTTTATGCACATATCCTAGCCCTAGCACAAGCCCTACACAGTCCAAAATCAGGATGAAATGGATTTAAAATGTTGGACATGCTTGTTTAACTTTTCATGTCCAGATTGTGAAAAACTCTTAAATTCGTTTTTCACTACTGCAAGGCCTACCTCTCCCATAGGATAACATTGGGTTAACGTACTACATTTAATAAAAGAAAACTTTCAATTGGGAGCTGGTAGGAATTTTGAGTTTGGTGTCTACAGATTTGTAAGTAAAAGCCATCTTTGATGGTAAAGTCAGACTTTAAGTCACAGGTCTGAAAATGCTAGTTTTAGAAAGTTGCCATTTTCTTGTCATACCCATTTGGTGCCCACTGCCTTTATCTTGGACCATATGATTAGGTGTAGTTGGCAATTGGTCTTAGTGTATTGCTCCCAGACAGTGAGACAAATAGAAAATACGGGGGCCAGGATGGGCCACTCTGAGTTAATGAGGGGGGGAAACTGTCACCTACCACACTTGCACATCACAAAGCCCTGCCTAAGCATTCTCAGAAAGAGTTTTGACACTAGTAAATTGGGATGTAGGAAATTCCAAGCACCTACGGGTGGTGGAATCCCCCAGAAGCTTCTCCTAATTCAAAATGACTACCATGTATAAATATTGGACCTCAGGCCCCAGCTCTTTAGTACACATCTGGAAGTTTGGAAGGCTCAGAAGAAGGACTGCTGCGCTGCTTTGCTGCAAGAACAACTGCACTCTGCTGCCCTGCTGTAGTCTGCTCTGGTCCTCCGACCTGAGTGGGAGGATTGGACTTGAATCTTGAACCCAAAGCCAGAAGAGTGACTCCAAGGGCCCGTTCGCTGGCCACTGTATCAGAAACCTTTAGGGACAGAACAGGCTTCAACAATCTTGAACCCAAAACCTGGACTCTGCCTGCTGTGAGTTCTGTCCCTCAAGGGGTGCCACCCTAGACCTGGGCCTTTAGAAAGGGGCCTTAAGGTGCTCTGCCAGTTCATCTGTGGTCCCCATTGGAACCAACACAAAGTGAAGCGAAGAAACGTGAAACCCCATAATGAATCGCAGGAAAGAAGCCACCCTCATTGAAATTGACGGTCATTGACACAAATCCCTGCAAAGCTTCGCTGCACAGCTCCATTGGAACCAATGCATAGCGACACATAGCCCCACTGAGCTATGTCACACAGCTAACCAGAACCTACACAAAGTAATGCAAAGCCTCGCTGCACAGTGATTGTAACCAACGCCAAATGACGCAAAGCATTGCCGCATAGAACGTCCACCAGGATTTAAGGTACTTTTTTCAGCTGGCCTAATATAGTCCTTGATTCTGACAAGGACTTCATTGTGGTCGGCCTGAACTTTAGAATTTTTCCTGGTCTGGTGTGATCAGATATCCACAGTTGGTGCTTTATGCTTTTAGGTGCTATTTTCACTTAAATCTTTACTACCGCATATCTCCAGATTGGAATTTTGCTGTTTTGATCTCAAATAATTTATTACATTTTACTCTGCCTTTCTAAACTGATGTGGGATTTTTCTTATGATGTGTTTCCATTTTATCACCGAAGTTCTGCAAAAATACTTTACACATTGCCTTTAAGTTAGGCCTGATTGCTTTTCTGCCAAGCAACCAGAGGCTTAAGCAGAGGTTAAGTAGGGGTTCGCTTGTGACTGCACCCTGACAAGGATTGTGGTTGTTGCTTGGGTAGGGCTTCACCCCCTCGACCAGTAACCCAATTTCTTACAATATTTAAAAGCTTTCTCTGGCAGTTATATTTGCATTTATTTACATTTTTCCATGACAAACAAATGCAGAGACAAAATCTAGCTTTTAGGTGCTGCTCACAGCAAACCAACACAACTAGAGAACTCATTGTCTTGTTGCAAGGCCATTCAATGAGGGGTTACAAGTCAAATAAACCTTGATCGAGGTCAATAATTGTGTAGTGAAAGAGACCTGTATCAAAAAGATACCCCTAAAACCCAGAGACCATTGCATCTTACAGAAACATCAATATATAATCCCCCTGATGTTGAAGGCATTTATGTGAAACAACAGGTATCCCATGATACTTACGGCCCATTTCTACAAGTCAATACTTGATGGGGCCTTAGCACATGCAGGCAGCAGTTGTAAACCACTAACCTGGGATATGTGCGACCTATAAGGAGCTTGGATGGTCCAGGAAGTGCTGATTGGATTTCTTTGTATTCTGATTATGGAATATTTAGATATAACAATAAAACGGTTTATAAAAAAAGACCCTTAAATTGCCCAACATAGTAATAGGATCAAACTGTGGTCTCAGCACTCATGGCCAGAATAATTTAGGATCTGTTTCTACCTCAAGGCCTAACAGGATTTCTGATTGTTTTCTTTTATTTATGGTTCAAATCTCTTTATTCCAATCAATGCCAAAGGGCTTGTTACAGGAGCATCGGGTTATGTGTCCGGGCCCAACATGAACTCATGCAATTCATGCCATCTAGTTATCTTAAACAATACTTCCCAGCCCAACTTCACTCCCTCCACCCACCCCTGACTCATACAGCTTTCTCCAAGAAGCATTAGACAACAGCTATGTCATACATTTAATTTTGGCTTGTGACCTGGTCGAGCATTAGTGTTGATCTCTGACAAGTGCAGTATGCGGAGATACTTAGGGCATGTTAATTTCCAAACCTCCAGCAAAAGAATAGACAAATAAGGATGCCATAGTTCTCCAAAGGATACACCCTGGTTAGCAAGAGTTAGCGAGATTTTCACCATGCCTAGTATACTCTGCAAGTAGTGAAGCCATCCCAGATGAGTGGGCATGTGCGTCAAGCCCCAATATGTAAGTATGTTCTCCACAGCTTCCCTCAGTGCTAATCCAATCTGTCTACCCTGCCTAGATTTCAGTGGGTATGTAAGGGGATTAGGTATGCCCAGTAGCTTGTAGGTGGGAAACTAGGTAGTTGTGTATTTAGGTGTAAGTCAATATTATCAATTCGCTTTGTCCAATAGGATTGGAAGTGTGGGAAATTTCAATGTAAGTGTACCACGGTCCCTTGGGCCCCACAACCCCTCCAACAGTCGGCGGTGTGGTCTGGGTTTGCTCTGTGAAAGCGTACTGGGATAAAGTACCAATATGTACCCACTTTAGTGAATGTTTTGGTCAGTGCTGGGTTACAGGTAGTGTGTCTGGCTCTGTAGTATATCTACCCCCATTCTTTATCGCTCATATACCTTCAAAGTTCTTTTTCCCATCGATTTTCACTGGCCTCATACATGTGCCTATCGCACTGGTTTAAAAGTGTGTACAGCTCGGAAATGAGCCACCTACAAGAAGATTTGGTGATCATACATCTCTTGTAAGGGGTGAGAAGCCTCTAAGTGCCGGGTCTATTACTCAGGTGTAAAAGCCAGTGGCGGAGGTGCAGATAAAGTAGGCGTTCAGTTTCTGGGAGAGCAAAGCTATGCATAACTTATCGAAAGTGATTACTCGCTCTTCGTCAATCATATGTCACATTGAGTGACAACTTGATTGTCGCCACATCGTGTATGCTCCGAGGCCAAGCCCTGGGGAGACATCCGGATTGTTGAGCAGCGGTTTTAGGGATGAGGGAAAGGAAGTCAAACAGCATTTGAAGCTAGTCTAATCCCAAGCCTCCATGGTCGCTTGTGTGATTGGGGACAAATATAGATTTTTTATAAATATTTTTATTTGCATTTTCAAAACAGTGCGATACAATGTTCAGCAAAAATACAGAGCAAGTTGAGCACAGTAGTCTTTCAGCAGAAACCCTTATGATTATGTCACAAGTGTAATTACATCTGAATCCATCTGTCGCAGCATGGGCTGTCAGCAAGTTCATTATATCCAACGCATCAATCGGAATCAGAGCTGGAACTATTATCATCTGAAGGTGGCTCACAAATGTCCCCTCTATATTTATTCCACGCCCCCCAAATCCTACTCCATTTTTTGGGACAACCCCTGTTGCAAAACACTGCTCGTTCTGAAACCATCGCTGCATCCATATCATGTTTCCAAGCCGCTAGTGTAGGTGACTCCATCCCACCCCATTTCTGCGCTATATTTCTCTTTGCCATCAGCATACCCAATGTCATCCAACCCTGTCCCGAACGTGTGAGGTCATTAGGTTCCCATATATTCAACAGGCAACGTCTGGGGTCTGGTGGTATGGAAACTTCTTCCGATTGAGACATGGTTCTCATCACTTGAACCCAGTAGTTTGCAATTCTCGGGCAGTCCCATATTGTGTGATAGAAGGTCCCTACTCCACCACATCCCCACAGGCAGTATGGGAGTGCTATTCCTTTCATCTTATGCAGTGTGTCTCTAGTGTAATATGATCTATGTAATATGCGTAGTTGCACCAAGCGGAGACGCAAGTAGATGCCCACTTCTTTCGGAGATGCAATCGCCTCTTGCCATTCTGAGTCATCAATGTTCCCACAATCATGCGACCATTTCTCCCGTAAGGGCACTGTCGGGTCAGGTAAATTATTTATTAGTTTATGATACGTCAGTGATGTCGCCTTTGATGGCATATAGTCTGTGAGTAGTCTGTCCTCGAGAGGGGATGCCTCTAGGATGTCCGTTCCAGGTGTCAGTGTCGTTGTTAATGCGTGGCGTATCTGCATATACCGGAAATGTTCTGATAGTGCCAAATCATACTGTTGTCTCAGTGTCTCAAAGGGTATACTTGTCCCTTCTGCCATAGATCCCCGATTGTTGAAATGCCTATAGCATCCCAGCGGTCAAAGCCCTTGGTTTGCCTGAGCTTCCCCAGCTTCTTTTTGTCCCATAACGGAGTCAACTGTGTCAATACTCCCCGCCATCCCAACCTGGTCAGTGCCACATGCGATATGGTGAGTGTGTGTTTCAATGGGCCAAACTTCGTGACGGATAAGGATTTATCATAGAGGGGAGCCAGCACACCAGACAATCCCAACTGTGCCCTGTCTGCCTTCAGAGCTGGTTCAGACTGTGGGAGATGCAGCCACTGGTTAATAACTGTGATGCCCAGTAGTAGAGGCAGATGTCTGGGAGCGCTATGCCTCCATCGTACCAGCTTCGTATTAGCTTGGCCTGCGCTATACGCGCGGGCTTATGACCCCACAATAACACCGAGACTTGTGCTGTGATTGTTTTAAAATAGGTGGCATGCACGGGATACGGCGTGTTTTCTAAAATGTAGAGAAAGCGGGGTAGAGCCATCATTTTGAAAAGCGCTGCCTTGCCCAGCAGAGTCAGCGGTAGCGATTCCCAGTGACGTATGTCACGTTTAAGGCGATCAAGGGGGGGCTGCAAGTTATTTGCATGGAAGTCAGCCGGGTTAGCTGTGATGTATATCCCTAGATATTTAAATGTGCTGTCTGCAGTCCGCAATGGACAGCCGTCCGGTAAGCGCGGTGGGGGCCCGTGCAGTATGTACATGGTGGATTTAGACCAGTTAATCAAATAGCCAGACGCTCGGCCGTAGGCTGTGCAGATATCCAGAAGAGTGTTAATAGAGCGCTTGGGAGAGGTGAAATATAATAGGATATCGTCTGCGTACAGGGATTTCCTATCTTCCCAATCATCGGTCCAATGGAGGCCTCTGATAGTAGGCCACCATCTTATCCATTCCGCCAAAGGTTCCAAAACTAGGGCAAACAACAACGGGGACAGTGGGCAACCCTGACGCGTGCCTCTGGCCAAGGGGAAATCCGATGAGATATGGCCGTTAGCAGTGACATGCGCCATGGGCTTCTCATACAATAAGCGGATCCAGGCACAGAACCTCGGGCCAAACCCAAAGTGGCGCAGCACCGCAAATAAAAGGGCCAATGGACCGTGTCAAACGCCATGTGTGCGTCCAGGGACAGAATTACGGCCGGTTCCTGGAGGTATTCCGCGCGTGCCAATACACCATGTACTCTCCTTAAATTGAGCGCCGTGTTTCTGCCAGGCATGAAGACAGACTGGTCTTTATGTATGAGTTTGGGCAGATGGGACGAAAGACGAAGTGCCAATAATTTAGCAAGTATTTTAGCCTCGGCGTTTATGAGGGAGATCGGGCGATAGGACGTACATTGGTCAGCTGGCTTCCCCGGTTTTAATATAGCGACAATGGTAGCCGTGCGTTGATCCAATGGAAGTTCCCCAGCTTCTAGGCTTTCTTTAAACATATTCAGCAGATGTAGTGCAATCGTGCCTGTCAGCTGTTTATATAATTCAACTGGTATACCATTAGGCCCTAGCGCCTGTAGCGCTTTAATAGCTAACTGCACCTCATCGGTCGTGAGGTCTTCGTCTAAGGCTGGTGCTTCTGCCATGGATAATGTGGGTATTTTAAGGTCTTTGATGTAGGTGTATGCCTCTTCTTCCGAGATAGTACACGTGGAGGAATATACCGTCATGTAGTGCTGTGCTAGCATGTGGACTATTGTATGTGGATCCGTAGTAGGGCGCCCTCCCACCACCTCAAGCTGTGCTATCCACCTGTCCCGTCTGTCCAACCATGCGAGTAATTTGCCTGCCTTGTCTCCAACCTCATAAATTTTGTGCCGTGTATGGGCCAATTGTTGCTTGACCCCCTCAGTCAGGTGTGCTCTGTGTTGGCGCTGCGCTACTTGCAAACTGTGTGCCGTTGTAGGGGTCGGGTCAGCAGCATGTTGTGTCTCTGCCTCAGTTACTGCCGTTTCTAAACTAGCAGTTCCGCTCGCCCTGCACGTTTATGTGCTGTGATGGAGACTATTGCTTGTCCTCTAATCACTGTCTTGTAGGCCTCCCATAGTGTGATAGATGAGGTCACGGAATCAGTGTTGTCTTGAAAGTAATGTTTTGTCCCTGTCTTCAGTTCCTTTCTGATCTTGTGATTGTGGAGGTAGCCAGGACGGATCGGATAGGTCCAACGCCGTCTGTGCTGGTGGTGTGCGTAACTAATCATCAGAGGGGAGTGATCAGAGATGCCCCGTGGCCTGATTTCTACATCAACATCAGTACCGGGGCCACCCACCGAGCCCAGAAAATAATCAAGTCTAGTGAGACTATTATGCACGCTAGAGTGATAGGTGAACTGGCGTTCCAGAGGATGATACTTCCTCCAAAGGTGCACGAGTCCCATTGCCATCAAGAAGCCCCCCAACCGTGATGCTCCCGACGCATCTGCTCTGGGAGGGAATCTATCCACTAGGTTATCAGCCACCAAATTGAAATCTCCCCCAATAAGTAGGCCACCCTCCAGGAGCCCCAGTATGAATGCGCTGAGATCCCCAAGGGCCGTCGCCTGTAGGGCTGGCTGTATATAGACCGAGACAATATTAATAGGCTTCCCTTCCCACTGTGCATGTATAGCAGCAAATCTACCAGCATTGTCAGATCTAACGGACTGTATGAGTAAAGGGAACTGTTTTTTCACCAATATACCAACTCCTCTAGACCCGGAGGTTAATTCGGAGTGGGCCATCATCTTTAAACCCCACCTGTCCATCGCCTTAGTAGCCGTGCCAGTGAGGTGTGTTTCCTGTAAGAGCACCACTGCTGCACCTTCCCTGTTAATGCATTTTAGAACCAGGCCTCGTTTAATTTTGTCACCCAGGCCACGAACATTCCAAGTGAGTATAGATAGGGACGGGTCTACCACATCAGAGCCTCCCTTTAAAACAGCGTGCGAGTCATCCCCCATCATCAAACTGAGAACTTTCCGGTCCCTTGTGGACCTGCGTGGTAACAAGGTGACAACCAGTTTCTGCGAACCATGACACTGTGCAGTCTACTTCACATCTAAGCATCACCTGAACATAGAACTTAAAAAACAAAGAACTTACCACCCCTCCAACCCCCCTCCCTGCCTCCCTGCCTTGCGGACTCCAAACTGCCCGCCACCCCAACTCAGCAGAGTGCTCATTATCCCTATCAAAAAACATCGTTGCTTGTAAGAGCATGGGGGGGAAAGTCCAAGGTGGACCTGATAGAGCCCCAACAGTTCCAGAGTCCCGGCTCATCACTAATAATCTTGTCTCTAAGTAGGGGGAGGTGAGTCCCAACCAGCAATAACCAGCAGTATAAGACACATCATACAGAGGAAATAAGTAGGTACTTCCCTTGTGCCTGAAGGAGTCAGTCCCCAGAGTCTTTGGTCACATTAGTCTCATCTCTCTCCTCCTGCTCGGGTTCTTCAGCTTCATCGGTCTTCCCTTGTCGCCTACGCCGTCGTTCTGCCTGCCAGACCCCTCCGCCTGACGCCAACCCTCGAGCCAGTCGTGTGCCTCCTCCGGCGTATCAAAGAACCAGGTTTTTTTATCGGCCACCACTCTGAGGCGTGCCGGAAAGAGCATGGAGTAGGCCAGTTCGCGGGATCTCAGTGTCTTTTACACCTCAAGGAAACTCCTGCGTCGGGCTGCCACCGCCGTCGTGTAGTCAGGGAAAATTGAGATTTCGGAATTTTGGATCCGTATGGGTGGTGACACTCTTGCCGTTTGTAGAATGGAGTACCGGTCCCTGAAATTAAATATGCGTGCCAGGACAGGTCTTGGCCGGGCCCCAGGGCGCAGGCGTCCACCTGGTACCCTGTGTGCCCGCCCTACAGAGAAGAAATTAGAGAGGCCTTTAGGTTGCAGTGTATTTTTTACGAGATCCTCCACGTAAAGTTTCATGGCAGGTCCCCCTTCCGATTCGGGAAGGCCAATTATACGAATATTGTTGCATCAGGAGCACCCTTCTTGTTCGTCCATCTTGTCCGCCATTCGCCTATTGTCTTCCTCCAATTGCGTGACGCGTTTAAGCAGGATCGCAGTGTCCGAGGTGAGTGACGTTGTGACCTGTTCCACCGCGGTGACCCTGTACGACATTTTCTGCAGGTCCGCCCGCAGAAGCGTCACGTCCGTTGAAATCGTACCCACCGTGGTTTGTACCTGATGCAGGGCCGCCATAATGTCCTCCAACGTTATTGCAGGAGTACTACCCCCCTCCGCGCCTATTGCACTGATTCTCTTTTCATCTGGCAGCGGGGGAAAGTCCTTAGCGTAGGCAAATTTATCAAGCTTGCTTTGTTGGGACCCACGATTGCCTCTGCCGCTCATTGTGAGGGGAGCGATGTCCAATGCTCCAGGTCACACTAGGAAAGTTTGACGGGCGCGCCGCTGGCGTTGCAATAATCCAGCCCGAGTGGAGGGCAAAACGTCCTGGCTCACTAGCCAATGCAGGTTCAGTCGCCACCTAGCTTAGGCTCCAAGAGACGGGCTGCTCCCCGCCTCGCCCTGCCCCCCGCACACGCCGCTGATGCGCCGTGGAGACGTCCTAACAGGCCCTGTGGAACAAGCAGCTACTGTCCAGCCACCTTACCGGTAGTTCATTACCTGCAGGGCCCAAAATCCAGTGCTGTGCCCCGTCTAGCACAGGTCTGCCCAGTTTTATAATTCGCGGGGGGCGCCGTTTCGGGTAAAAATCATACCTGTTCCAGGGGTTACTGTGCCATAAAAATCGTCAGGGTGGTAGATTAGTGCCTGAACCAGTGTGGAGCCAATTTTGAACTCGGTGGCACACACGGAAGGGTGAGTTCGGGCAATGTCGAGTTTTGGCGCCAGTGGGAGAACTTAAGAGAGTCATTAAGTGTAAGATAATTAGTTATGGCTTGTTGGATCTGTGTCACTACTTCGGGGCTCTCAATTGCCAGTTTTGAGTGGGACGCTCCGTTGGAGGAAGTGCCACTGCAAGTATTGCTCTGCATGGTCAGAGAGCACAGCTGTGAGTATCTCCATTTCTGAAGTGATAGTGTATATATCTTTTGTACCGAATAGGTAATCAATTCTAGCATAGGCTTTGTGTTTGTAGAAGAAGAAGGTATATTTGCGTGTGTAGGGATGGAATGCTCTCCAAAAATCCTTAAGTCCCAATCACCCATGCAAGCCTTTCGACAAAGCCCCTGATTGGCCATGCCTCTGTGTCAACCTATCTAAGTCCTTGTCAAAGACTAACTTGAGATCTACCCCTATCAGGACCCCTCTCTCTGTTGTGGATGTTGCTTCTGTCAGTGCTGTGTGTAGGAAGGCTTCTTGTCCCTCATTCAGGGCATAGATGAAGGCCACCGCTAACAATCGATCATTGAGCTTGAGATGGTAGGTGAGAAGTCTGCCTTTCAATTCTGCCCTCTTGGGTCCTATCTTCCATTTAAAGTAACGTGCCACCAGGATGGCCACTCCTGCCGTCTTGCTGAAAGCGCAGAAGAAACATTGGTGGGGGTAGGCATAGGATCTAAGTCGGTGACAATCTTTTGAAAGAAGCTGTGTCTCCTGATGTGTAAATAAATCTGCCACTAAGTTCTCCAAGTATGACAAGACTGCATTGCATTTGACAGGGTTCTTAAGACTCTTCACATTGAGCGTAAGGATCCCAAGGGTTGCAACTGGCTTTGGATCTAAATGTAAGCTCAAGAGCTGTAGGGAGCATTACCCTGTGGCTAATATAGGGTTCGATGTCGGGCCTCTTTATTCCTGTTGATACCATGCATATGGAAGATGAGTAAAACCCCAAACAAAGAAACTCCCAAAGACTAGAAAAGGAATGTAGATGCGAACTGGAGCAGGAACTTACAATTTTACGAATCGTATTTCAGTTCCAAAAATCCCAAAATGAGGGGTCTAAGTTGTGGCCATATTCCCCGCTCTCCCCACCCACCACCTGGCCAGCCAGCAATATCACTGCGGGGTCTGGGCACATGGACCCACTCCCCATCTCGCATCTATGCCACTGTGGTCAGCGATGTGTTGAGCGGGGAGGGAAGGTATTCAATGCTAGTGCATCTGCTGTTGAATCCATGCCTAGGAAGTGACATTTTTTCTTCAAAGACCGTTGTTGGAAGAGTTTCTCCTCCAGATGAAAGATGATGTGAAAAAGGTGCCCCCATGAGTAGGCCAACCTCATGTTCTGCAGGTGTGATGTGACAGGTCAGAACTCCCGCCTTTTCTGTAAGGTGATTATGAAATAGGTATTGCCTAGAATAGTACAATAAAGTTACTGAATAACACCAATGAGACAATTGTGGTACATATACAAAATTATGCATCCAAACATTTATGTAGACCACACATATAGACAAATGCCACAATATCTGATAGATTTCAAGATATTTAATTAACAACTTAATTGTTGGCGTACTTGACATAGGTTGCGCGCAAAAGGAGGGGAAGAGGTAAAAGAAATAGTGGTGTTCGAAGGTGGGACGGTGAATCAAAGAATAAGGAATGAACAATTTAACACATTTTTATCACATTTTTAAAATCCGGACGGAGCGGCATCTCCAGATTGAATCACGGATGTTCGCTACCTTAAGATAGGGACAGTCACAGAACTTGAAAACAACTCATGATTGGTGATGTGATTGGAACACAACAGACAAATCTAATTGGGGCGACCGTGAGCCTTCTGACACGTCACTCCTATCGTACCTGTTCAGCCAGGCTTGGCGGCAGGTTAGGTTGCCTTCCCCAGTCCTGCTGAAGACTCGCAGCCAAGGTTCAAATACCTGAGGGCACAGTCGAGACGAAACGTCGATGCCTTCCCTTGACCAAGACCTGTACCTTCTACCCACCACACGATGATATTGGATTGTGCATTTTATGCAATTTGAAAAATGTACAGATTAGTTGTAAACTTTCCTTGGACAGGCTTGCTTGTACTGATCTTTAATATCAGTTTTAAAAATGTGATAAGAATGTGTTAAATTGTTCATTCCTTATTCTTTGATTCACCTCACCACCTTTATTTCTTTTACCTCTTCCCCTCCTTTTGCACGCAACCTATGTGAAGTACGCCAACAATTAAGTTGTTTATTAAATATCTTGAAATCTATCAGATATTGTGGCATTGGTCTATATGTGTGGTCTACATAAATGTTTGGATGCATAATTTTGTATATGTACCACAATTGACTCATAGGTGTTATTCAGTAACTTTATTGTACTATTCTGGGCAATAACTATTTTATAATCAATTGAATTTCGGTCACGGACCATTGTTCTTATTCCAGCACTGTGCCCAGGTCCAGGGTGACTTTCAGGGCTACCCCATTATATATAATGGTTTTTTGTAAGGTGATTTCTGCTAGGTCCTGGTAGAGCATCTGTGTTTGGTCTCTGAAGGTGATGGGATGTTTTGCTCGGGCCTTACGCAATATTCCTTCTTTCACTTGGAAATCATGTATGCAAACCAAAATGTCCACCTGAGAGTTTTTTTTTCTGATCGTGGCATGCCAATGCAGTGGGCACGGTCTATTTTTATTTCCATCTCCAGAGGTTCCTCCAAAATGTAGCGAAAGAGATCCACGACATAGCCGAAGAGATCCTCGCCTATTGCCTCTGATGCTATTCCCCTGATTCAAATATTATTCCGGTGAGACCTGTTCTCTAGGTCCTCGGCATGAGCCCAAAGATCAATTTGCTGTTCACAGCGATGCATGATCTCTTGCTGCAGGGTCTCCATATCCTTTCCCTGCTCCGCCAAAGTTGGTATGTGGTCCGCAAGGGAATCCAGGTCTCTCTGGATCTCTTTTATGTTCTGGGATATGTCTTGTTTGACTGCTTGTAGATCATCTCTGAAGGACATAAACAGGTATTTGAGGAAGGAGTGGATCACCAGCTCTCCCACTGTGTCATTGTCCTGCATTTGGGGTGGGTTGGTTGGAAGGCGCGGTCTCCAGAGGGGCTCCTGTATGTCCTGGTAAGTATCTCCTTGAGGGTTCATTCCTTTTTGGTACTCAGTCAGAGCTCTTCATGCCTGTCTCAGTACAGGTGACCTCCCCTGGACGTGCTGCCGAGGGCAGACAGGGCAGTCACGCTGCGGGCTGTTGAGCTCCAAGCCTGGCCCCATGAGAGCAAAGGGCGTTGTATTTCTACGGGTCGTTGGGGCAAGAGTTCTGAGGGTCTGCGTTGTGGAGAAGTTTGAGGTGAGGGACACCTGACTCCGGGTGAACTCTCCTGATAAAGTGGACTCCGGGCCAATCAGCTGCTGGAAAAGTAAGAGTCACCCCCTACATGCAAAGGGAGAATCTGCTTTAACCCTTAGAACAGACGGTCCCAGTGGAGGTCCAGCGATGGGTATCCCGGGGCAGCAAGTCTCTTCTCCCAGGCTCCGCTCTCCCTAAGGCAGGTAAGTTCTTCCTCTCTCAAGATGGAGGGTGAGCCATCCCAGAGGGATGTCCAACTCCTGCCCCCTGCTCCATACACCTTCAAGACCAGGGAGGCGGAAGGCATCCAACGTTTCATTCAAAAGTGGCCCTGCTCCCGGCTGCGGGACAGGACAGGTGGGATCGCCCCCCCCCCCCCTGCTCAGCGGTGGCCACCCAATTCCAGAATCGCCAGCTCGGGGTGATGTTCCCACCGGGCAGGGGAGATGCAGTCCACTCCACCAAAAGCAGATCCTGTCATGTGTCTGAGGCCTCCCCCACCAGAGGCCACTCTGCGCTTTGGAGAACTACCAACTGTTCCTGTCAGTCCTCAGCATAGTTGGTGCGATGAGGGTTCCTCCTCCCTGTCATGGACAACTGAGGAAGGGTCAACCCCAAAGGCTCACACAAGCCGGCCCGGGACAAACTCCCAGGCCTAGGCAGTGCTCCGGACGGCTCCCTGCACTGCTGCGAGGCAGATAATTCTAGGCCACACACTAGTCCGCTCACCAGTGAGGCAGGCCATTGAGGCTGGCCAGGAACTCTGAGTCAGGCGGAACAGGATCTGAGTGCTCTCCTGAGCCAAGTGTCTCAAGGCCCCGCCCCACACTGGGGCACCAGCCTGCTGGATTCTCTTGTAAGCCCACAAGTCACCGGATCCTGTTTTCGATAAAGGCTGGCTCCACTTTTGAGGCGATTCCAGGTCTGTATGAGGGCTTCCCGTAGTCCCGGAAGTGCCTGTGATAATTGGTATCAAATACATGTAGCAGTAAGCGGCTGGGCCGATGGCAGGAATGGAAAGATGGGCAACGGCACCTTACTTGTCTGCCAGCTTGATCACGCCCCCTTGTCTTTCATTTAAACACAGATAGTTACTTGTCTACCTTTCTTTTAGGAACACTAGACATTCTGTAGGATTTTTTGCATTGTTACATCCTTCATGAAGTACGCTTTGGGTTTTATCAGCCATATGGATGATGTAGCTGTTAAATATGAGTGGAGATAGGAATGAACCTTGTAACAGGCAACATCCTAGGGAACAGACTTAATACATAAGCTGGCCTAAATGAGTTTGCTAATAGGAGTTTGTATCAAATCACTGAATCCGGTCTAAAGTCCTACCACTCACTCCAAATTCTTGTTTTATCTGAGCAAAGAAAAGCTAAGGGTGAATGACCTAGTCTATGGTCTCTAGAAATTGCTCTCTAAAATTGAGTAGAGCAGGCTCCTTACAATGGAAAGACCTAAAATTGGTTTGGGAATCTGAAAAAAAGTTAGGAGGGCATTTAAACTAATTTATTTTATTTGAGTTTCATATAGTGCTGGCTAGACCATGTGTAGCCCACCAGCCTCTCATTTTGAGAAATCCCCACCTGCTTTATTGAGAGTGGGTAGGAAAGTATCAGTAATTTTGGCTTGCCCAAGAGCAGGACCTTTTCATCCTACATATGCTGGATCCTCTGCCCAGGGACGTCGTACCTCACATGGCAGGCCCAAGCAAGGAAAATATGCATGGGAGGCCCACTGTAGTGTGGAAGGAGGACTTCCTCAAGCATGAAAAGTCGCATCCCTGTGGTGAATGGACTGCCAGCAATGGCGCCACTGGAAGTCAATCATCAGTTCCCCCACATCTGAATGAAAAAGGAATACCACAAGGATGGCAAAGTACGAGGACTTCCAATTTACAACAGTTCTCAAGTCCCATCAAACTCTAAATAATCCCTTTAGTCACTAAATAATTCTCTACCTTTCTCATAAAAAGGGATTCACTTATTTTCAACAGAGATAGCAGCATGGCAATAGGTCTGTAATGTACCCGAACTTTAGGGTCAAATCCCACTTCTTTAGAAGTGGGATTACCAATACATGCTTTAAAGGATCCAGATATATTTCCGTGGACAAGTATGCATTCAGTATTGTTAGGTACTCAGCGGATAGTCTACTGTGCTCTTTACAAAACGTAACAGCAAGGATATTGTTTTCAAAGGGAGAATTGATAACAGTTACTATTTTTGACACATCAGTGCCTAAATAAAAATAATGCCGAAAATGTAACTTTGGCGAGGGGGACCTAGCTATAATTTCACTGCAGCAGCCAGCCAGCTCCTTTTCAATTCTTATGTTTGCAGTTTTTCAGTGGGAATAGGCACCCAATAAATTTCAAAATTCTTGATCCCCTGATTCAGTGTCAGTATTCGACATTAATTTCAAGTACATCTTGAATAATTCTTGAGATGAGTTACGAGCTGAGCTTAACCACGTTTTATATGAAAGCTCTTAGCTAAAACTAACATTTGTAATTGTTTTACTTTGCTCTGATTTTCATTTGTGCCAGTTATGCTCCACTTTATGATCACCATGCTGTTTTAAATTGCTGAGCTCTGTTGAGAACAATGGGTTCGTCCAAGTTCTAGTGTGAGCTGTTTATCCTTTTCACAAATACTAGCCTGTCCAGCATTCATTTCCACTTCATTTGAATTAAGTCTCTAATATCAGAAGGATTCTTTCCCAAGTCATAAGGAGCGGGCAGAGAGCAAAGAAAATTCACAACATTCTCTTTTATGATATATTTTAAGATCCCTAGTACTTGTACATAACGCTGCCGCATTAAATGAGATTATGATTCTATGAGCTGTGCTGCAGTAAGTAATTTAATTAGTGAATCTTTTGTTCTCAACATTGGAATGAATTTGAGATTAGGGAGACGTACATTGAATGCTAATACATGGTCCAATAAATGATCTCCACTTAGATTAGTACCAATGTGTTCACGGAGTCAAACTAAAACGTCTAACAGGGCTAATAAGTCAAGGGCCAGGGCATAATCTTCATCTGCCTTCATAATAAAATCATGAAAGCAAAGATTTTTTCCCGACATTGTAGGTTTTCTCAAAACTTTTTGTTGTAGTAGGGCAGGCAAAAGATGACTAAGGTCAAGAAATAATCTGTCTATGTCTGTTGACCTGCATACCCTTTTTGTCAGAGTTAACTCAAATTCCCAATGTGTGACAACCTAATTGTTGTGTTTTGCATGCTCCTGCGTGTAGGGGTGTGACCCTAGCCCCAGGTTATTAATTGTAAATATGAGGACACAGAAAAATCCGAACCTGCACAGTGCACAGCTGTGTCCCTAAGGCTTCTATTGATTCATCGTTTGTTTTGTTTCATTCACCCAATAAACAAATATTTTAAACACAAATGAGTTTCAACATCAATCTCTATTTCATTGTTGATGGAAACATAAATTGTTTTCAAATTGCGATTGCAATAATGATCTCCAAATAAATATTGTGAATTGATGAAGCTCAAGCTATGTAACAAACAATAACCTAAATTATAATATAAGACAAGCAATGACCCAATGCATTTTGGGTTATAAGAACCCTTCTTCAGGGGTACATAAGACAAAATTGCATCGATGTTATACACTTGATGGCCATCTGTTAGATGCCTCCACTACAGGGGATGGAAAAACAAAGAAATATATAACAATCAATATTTGTATTAATCCAAGAATCACAACATCAACAAAAACAGAATTTGCAGTTCCCTATGTGTAGTGTCACACACGTGAAGAACATAGTGAAGGTGAAGGAAACAGTGGGAGGCTGAAGACGAGTGTGGTACTCGGCGATACGGCTGTGAACAAACATATGCAGCCAAACGCTATCTTAATGGCTGTGCGTCTTAGGTTTAGCCTTAAAAAGACCCCCTGTGAAAGATTAAAACTTCAAATGGGTTGGTAATATAGGTTTCAAACGAACTGTAAAATATTGTAAGAACAATATCTCAGTAATAATGAACATATCAACATGATTATCTGAAGTCTGTAACTGCAGAGCAAACATTTAGCAGACAAGATTCACGCTCCTCGTCATTTGCCATTGCTACTTTATATACCCAGATTCTTTCTAGTTACTTCTATAGAACACTGACAATCAGATCTTCACAGCACAAATCAAATTCTCCGACCTATCTCACTCACCTCAAACAATCCCTACAGCTTCAAAACAGTCATGTAACAGTCATAAAAAGAAGCTGCCTTTCAATGTGACACTTTGATAGACGTCTGGCCAGGAAACACCTTACGTCACTCAAGATTAAGGGAACCACTCCATAAGGTAACCTCCTGTCTTGAACCCTAGCCCACCAGTACTTCATTCCAGACTAGTGAGAGGTGTCGGAGTTTACTTTTGAAGATGTATCAGATGAAAATTGATCATACGCTTGGACTTTGGTTCCTAGACACCACCTGCAGCCCAATGACAAGGAACACCAACTGATAGAACTCATGCCTAAAGGACATTGGCATAGGAGAAGTAAAGGCTAAGTCAATACAAAATGTCCATTTCAAAATAGTACCAGTCAGGTGACCTCTCACATCCAACCCTGGTCTACCAATCTTCGTAACTCATTTAGTCTGAGAGCACAAAAATGATAGCTGAGGATAAATTGGAGCTCATGTACAGCTAGTTGTCGGCCCCGGACCCTACTACAGCATCTGCCACTTTCTAGAAGGGGATATTCTGAGTGCATGGACTCTGCTGATCATTGTAAATGGACCTCCTCCACTCCCAGCCTCTTCGGTCAGAAATCTTGGAATCTCTGTAAACTCCGATCTTGTCCTCAGTCCCCAAGTAGGAAAGACCACAAAATATTGCTAAGCAATTCCGACCACTTCCGTGTCACGGCGAAGAAGGAACTCAGACCACCACAGGAACTCAGGCAAGGTACGCTTTTATTTACGTTTCTCCCACAGCCTGCGACGACGCGTTTCGGGCTTCACAAGCCCTTGATCACATTCAGCTGAATATATATATATTTTCAAAAACATACAATCAAACTTGGCACAGCAATATAGGCATAGCTGTAATCATAGGCACGTACAGTTAGTGAAGACAATACGGTACAAGATTACCGGTCAGGGCAGAATTAGCTGAATACTTTATGTCGAAAACTATCTTTTTGAAGTCAGACCTACAAACATTTGTGTTCATGGCCACAGTTCAATCTAGATTCGATTATGGAAATCTTTATATCAGCCCCCCAAAAATATCTATCCAGGCTTCAAGCAGTGCAAAAAACACTGCATCATGCCTGATGTATGGCCTGAACAAATTTAATTTGTCTTCCAAAGGAAGAAAATCGCTTCACTGGCTTTCAATTCATACCAGAATCATCTTTGAGGCTGTGGTATTTCTTTATAAGGCTATTTATGTTCACTCGCCTACCCGTATGGTCAATACATTTCAGAACCACAAATCACAAAAAAGAATCTGAGATCCAGCATTCTTTTCCTTATTTCTGTCCCAAATTGTCAGTCAAAATGTTTTTGGGGAAAGTGCCTTTTCTGTGTCCATAGCAAAAACTTGGACGTTTCTGTCCCATAGTATTTCAAACATTACTAATTTTAGAGAAGCATTACAAACTGTTTGATCATAACTTTTCCTACTGTTTTTGCTCCTTCCAGTGTTAAATGCTGAGAAATCCCCTTTGGGTAAACATTAGAGCTAAAGCAAATATTATTAAATGCAAACATTACCATTGGCAGTGAAGAGTGCCTACAGTGGTCATGATACACTGTCTGCTCAGCTTGGACCCTGGGGAAGTTCTGCTAACACAATGCCAGATGCTAAGGAGCAGCTATAACAGCTAAAGGGACAATTCACGCACTCACAGAAACCATTAGCTTGGGCCAAGAGAAAAGTAATGCAAACATGCAGGCTTCCTCATCAATGATGAGTCCTAAGCAGCCATAACACAACGCCTGTCACCATTTTGAAGGGTGCACACATGCGAAGTCCAGTGGACTTTGCCATGTATACAGCCAGTTATACTAACGACTTCACATCCAACATACAGGTACAACATATACACATGCATGTTTGTGTCTCAAATGTGATGGAGTTTAAAGGACCCTCTTAGAGAAAACGTACATAGATTTTACATGGGAGGGCAATGCTTCCACAGGCGCACAATTACAAATGACTAGTATCTTCACATATTTGCACTGTCACCACACTCAGTCTCTCATATACTAGCTATAGCTGGCATAGCCACTTTTGGTCAAAGAGGGATGCACTTTTGATGACCCTCACACCAGACCAGTAAACGAGGAGTATCTTCAGTGGGCTTGCATTATTGTTGAACCTGATTGGCAGGGGGTGTGGAGACAGGTGAACATAACAAAAAAACAACAGTGCAGGGTAGCAGGGCTCTACATATCCGGGAAGTGGATTTTCTGCACCAATGTATTATGTTTCTCTTGGGCCAGGTTAATTGTGGGAGGTAGGTGTGGCTTGTGTTATGCTCTCCTACTATAATCCAAGATGCAAGCTTTAAAATGTAGAATTCAAATAAAAAGCTCACTTCCTCTTTTTGCCGTGTAGAATTGTTATTCTGAACAATATGACTCATAAATCCAAGAATCCCCATGGAGTTGTAGGATTTTTCAAAAAATTAACATTTCTCTGAATCCTGAGAATGTAAGTACGAATTGTAGTATCTCCACATTTTTAAAAGGGTATTCTTATAATGTTATGTTAATAATATTGCCTGAGAGCAGGGCCGGACTGGCTACCGGGCAGTTTGGAATGCTGCCGAGCTGCTGGAAGATTTTAATGCAGTTGGGGCTGATTTTGTACATGAAGACCTGCGTGTACTTCGAAATAATGAAATCAAAACGAATTTCGTTTAGTACACGCAGGTCGCCATCAACGAAATTAACCCCCAACTCAGCAGCATTCAAAACTGCGCGGTAGCCAGTCCGGCCCTGCCTGAGAGTATGTTTTGTGTGCTGTTGTTCCTATGTTTTGTGACAAATGAGTTGGTTCTGTTCTCTCTTAAATTCAAAAAGATCCTGATTTGCTGAAGCAACTAAACATTGCAAAATTCTCTCCCTCTCTTTCATCCACTGTCTCGTCCCTCGGAATCATTTAGGATCCTTCATATAAAACAAAGTGGCCAAAGTGACTAACTTTCACTTAAAAACTAAATAGCTTCTTCTACCACTTGTTCACCTGAAAGCAGTGGCTCGTGTCCTAATACTTTCACAACTGGACTTTCCAATGCTGTTTTTTGCAGGCATCTCCTAATCTGCCTCTCAAATCTTTTTTACAAGCCCAGCTAGACTTCTCTCGTCAAAGAAATTCAGTTTCATGGCCAATTCTGGTTGAGTTACACTGGTTTTCCATTGAGGCCAGAATACAATTTAACTTGGCTATCTGACTATCCGACCTACAAAGCAATTCACTCAAACATCTCCTCCCTCTCTGGCTAATCCCTCAAGTTATCCAACAACATGAGAAAACTCAGGAGCAAAAACATAATTTTCCTAGAAATCCCCTCAATACCATAAAACCTTCTCTCACATTTGGAAGTCTCTTCAAGCTCGAATCAAGACCAAATCTACCCTACAGACAATTCACCACTAGCTAAAGACTCATCTCTTCAAACTGCATTTGTCTCAATGCCCCACGCCCCACCTGAATTTGGGTGCTTGTGTCCACTTGCTCTCATCTCTCTTCTGGGCATAACTGTAGCCCATTCTGACTTCTTACTATTTCCGGCTGTCCCCACTCTGACCTGTTCCCTCATCTCCTTCTCCTCCATGGTCCTCTGTTCCCTCCGTCTCCCCATGTTGGGGGGCCATATATATCAACATCCTGATTTGCGATTCTCAAATAGCGATTATTTAGAAATCGCTATTTGAGAATTGCAAATAGGGATGTATGTAAAAAAATCACAATTGTTTAGCGATTTCTTAATATTCCTTAATTGCGTTTAGCAAATTGCGAAACACAATTAAGGAATACTTTCCCATTCATTTCTATGGGTCAGAAGGCCCATAGGAATGAATGGGAAGTTATTCTCAATTTGCGATTCGCAATTTGAGAATCGCAAATTGAGAATAATTTCAAGGGTGCAAGGGTGTCATAAGGACACCCTGATGTACCCCTGAAATTTACATGTGTGCGCATATGGAGCACACTAAGGGCATGTATGTGTGCAACATGGCACCTTTACAAATGCCAAAAAGTGCATTTGTGAAAGAAATCAAAATTTACCACCAACTTCAAGTTGGTGGTAACTTGCGATTTCTTAATGAGAAATCGCACAACTTGGGTGCTTCTTACATTGCATTTAAGGAATCGCAAAATTTGTGATTACTTAAATGCAATCGCGAAGTAAGGAATCGCAAATTTTGCGATTCCTTATTTTGCCTTAATACATACGATTTGGCAAAATTGCATTCGCAAACGCCGAATTTCTGCAAAGTAAATATGTACTAAATTAAAAACATACTGTAACAGATTTAATGTAATCCTCCTGATGGCTCAGCAGGGAAGGAAATAAAGTCATTCTGGCTTAACAAGGCAGGCGCAGACCACAGGAAACACACTGATAAAGTCGGAACGTTTATTTAAGAAACTACATGAACTATTGGCCCATCGAAACCTGATTGAATCATAAGAATAACAGAACGCACATTTTAAAATGCCCCGTGAAGTACTGGATTCGATGATCAAAATCAGCCCATAAGAAAGCAGATTAAAGTGCCATAGCGTGAATTAAGACGTTAGTGGACTTGTAACACGTTATCTGAACTATACTTAACGGCACGAGTGTGAAAGCATTGCATTTACAGTGTACTTTGAGAAAAGAGAAGTTCTAACTGGGTGTTATTATTATCCTTTTGGAGTTAATTAAAGCAAAGAATTATTGAAAGAATTCAGGTGCCTTCAATGGCATTTTATTAAAAAGTTTGAAGAAGCGATAACTGCAAGAAGTTAGAGTTCCAATCAAAAGCCGCTTGATTTATGTGAGGTACATAAAAAAAAATCTGAAGCATGGTGTAGTGTTTAAAAGAGCGAGTGGCAGGAAATGTGGACGCTAAATTGTAAGCATCTAAATGAATCATCTGGGGATTAGAGGAGGATTATGTTCCCTTAAACCACAAGGACAACAAAGACGACTGTCAGCCAAGTTGAGTGAAATGGGCAAACATAATAATAGGTGGAATTAAAATGGTGACAGGCTCATCTGTTAGCAGAAACGTGCAAACGAAGTGCTCAGAGCAGACTGCAATAAAGCCAGCATTAAAATTGCATGCAGCTCGTCGGTCATTTTTTTATTGGCAAAAGCATGAATATTTTCGGATACAAAGTTGATGGAAAAGGGCAGACGTTTATTGGGAGATACCTGATCGCATCAGGTTATATCTATCTGTGCTTACGATGGAATTGGGGAAAGGAAAGGGCAAGGCATAACAGTTTCAAGCAACCCGATACAGCGCTCCAAGTTTCTCAGGTCCATGCATGAGTTGCTCATGCGGTCCAGCAGCCATATTACACCTGGGGTCCATTTTCACGATTTGCACTGGGCACACCCCCATGCAAATGAGGGAATGCCCCCTGTGGATAGCCTGGCACTTTATGTGCACCAGCGCTATACGAATTACAAAAGGGGCCGCACAAGCATCTGCGGCCCCTTCTGTAATACCAAAATACCCTGGGGACGTGCAAAGCAGGAGCAAACGCCAGTTGCGCCCTCAGGGCATTTATGTAATACAGCCCCAGGTTTTCGCTCAGCATTTTGGCAATGGGGCGCTAATTTTTTAATGGGACAAACAGGACAAAATGCCCAGAATGCAAGGCAAAACCAAAGATTGAATGAGCTGCTCACACCTGGCATCGAGAAACTCAAGAGAGCTGGTGACAGCTTCTCTATCATAAGCTATATTGACTAGATGAACAATCACATTGAGGGACAAGTTTAGAGCTACATTGTGTTAATGTGAAAAGGCCTGGGGCTTGTGGGGCTTTGATTTCACATAGTTAGAATATCTTAACACCAGTGATGTTTTGAAATGATATTTAATATCTACTATAGTGTCTTTTGCACAGACTTTTTGAGCAATAAACAGTATCTTTATAGAAGCATGATTGTACAAGCTTAGGTTACTGCTAAGTTACAGAAATTACGGACACATCTTGTTAACATTACTCTAACTGACAAAAATTATACTGTATAACACATAAATAGACTTGTGAGAAAGTGCCCCCTTTTGCCTGGCCACCCCCTTTTGCTGAATTTTATTGCTGGTTTTTAGACTCTGCACGCTGGAGAACTGCCGCCCAGTACCTTGTGTATGTGCTCTGACTGATAAAACCTGGAGAAATTTAGTAATCCCTCCTTGTTGTCTTCAATTCTCCTATAAGGCCACAGCAAATGATGTAGAAATTATAACCATGGTGTGGAAAGTTATATTCACCTGTGGACTGAGGCGCATGTTGTGCCATTTGCTAGTGTGACAAGAAAAACGTGACTTCAGGCCTACCATTGTAGACAGACTACTGCAGTTTAAACATGCAGTGTGACCTATCTAAATAACCCTTATTGAAGGGGGAAAACCGTTATTAGCAAGTCCCCCCTACAGAGGGCTTGTAGCCCAGGAGGTGGGGTTCATGGTATTTGAAAGTGGGATATGTAACAAATAATGGTAATATGTCCCAACAGTAAAATGGCTTTAAATTGTGTTTTCACTGTGCAAGGCCTATATATTTTATGTAAAAACTAATATTGTATCTTGGGAATGGGACCAGCTAGAACAAATAATTAAACAACTATTTTTGTTAGATTACAATCCAATACAATGGTGAAGTCAGATTTTTAGTAAATATTAAGAAACAGTAACTTTTATAATGTTACCTTTTCCCTACCCAAAATTACTGTAGGCTAATTTACATTAACTCACCAGCATCTCCCAGCCTGTACGGACCTGAATAAAGTGTGAAAGAGGTGTGAAACATTTCAAAGGAGCTACACAACAGGTCACTGTAATTGACAAGTCAACCTGAATTGGCAGGGAACACTCCTTTGAGGTCAGCAGAAGGGTGAGGGACTGCAATCCTGTTGATACACATGTCAATTCCTGCCTGATCGGTCTGTTTCAGCTGAATGGAACACTACGGGACACTTGAAAAGGAGTAAACAGGATACCAGGACAATACTTCTGTAAACCCTGTCTCTTTGTTGAAAGACCCTGCTGTTGTCCAACCAGACGTCTTCCTCCTGGTTTGCTATGGGTACAGGGCCTCCTTCAAATTACATTTGAGTATTAATTTGGGAGAGACACTGGTGATTTTCATAGTCCATTCCCCTCTACATTACTAGCTTTTAGAACCCATGTTTAGTGTGGCTGAACACTTCAGCCATCTTGGCATTGCTCTGGCACATGTCAATTTGGAACTGTTCAGGGTAAAGCAAACAGACACTGCTGAAAAAGTATGGAGCTTTGCTCCAGAGAATGTTTACCCAAAGGGTCCGGGAGTGCCCAGGAGTCACAGTCTCCCACTAGCTAGTGTTAGGCATACGCGTGGCACCTCAGAGCTGCTCCACTGTACACTTTCTGGTCCTGTGGAAGAATTGAAGAAGGACTGCACCTGTTGTTGAGTCCTGAGAGGAGACCTGAAGGGCTGGGAAGGCTAACACTTGTATGCAGGACAGAGAAGTGCGCTCCAAGGGTCAGTTGGCTGACCTTGTGTGTGACTATAGGGTCACTATAAGCTACAAGAATCCTTTTTCCTGATGTGGCCAATTGAACAGTAGGAACTGGACCCTGCTGTTTGCCTATGCCTGACACACTGTGCAATTTTAATTGATTCCCATGAAGTCCTGGGGATCCTAGTAGTGTGCTCATGTGGGTGTCAGGGTACCAGAAGAACGTTTAGAAACTTAAAAAAAACTTTTTTACATCCAGGACTTTGTTGGGACCAATTCACTTGGAGTATTTGACCCAGGCTCCATTAAGGTAATGCTAAAATTGCACCTTAGTCCCATCCCAGTCAACCACGACCATTGACTGTAAATGGTGCTTTACTTTTTTATCATTTTAGTGTCATTTTGCTTATTAAAACTTTCTCAATTTTAATAAATTAGAGTGGTGTGTTTACTGTCTTGTGTCTTTGACGTTTAAACTGTTTTGGTACTTTTAAATGCTTTACACATTTTCATTAAAATATGCCTGCCTGTTCTTGTAACAGCCATCAAGGGTTGAGCTCAGGTTTAAGTTATTTAAACGTTTGACTAGACCTAACAGGTTAAAAATGTATTACTTGTGGGTGGCCTACCCATCCACCCAATAAAGATTACATTTTATCACAGTACTTAAATGAGGGATTTGTTATGGTTAGCCAATGCATTTTAAATAAGCAAGAATTATCCAGGTGAGGGCAATCACAATCAAATTATTAACTGGGACAAAATAAGCATCTTGAGGGAAATCCATGGGTGCGCCCCTTGAACTGGTAAATAGCACCTAGTAATTCCTTGCCTCGCTTGACAATATTGCTCTCTAATATAGTTTGTTGGTTCCCTGACAGACACCGCAAAATCACAAGCATGTTCTTACAGGTGACAGTGCGCTTTCTAAATTTAGTAGTACACTGCAGTATTTTGTACATCTTGGGAAATTTTGACAGGCATCGGATCACTGACAGAATATCGACAGTCAAAATATCGACAGTCAAAATATCGAGGTAAAAATATAGAATGCCAGAGTATCGACTTCCTATCTACAAACAGGTAAGTACAAAAATATTGACTCCAAAATATCGATAGGAAAAAATATAGACAGTCAAAATATCGATTTTTTTAAATATCTTAAAAGTAATTTAAAAGTACCATAATAATAAATATAACTAATTTAAACATACTTAAAATACTTAAATAAACGTAAAATACATAAATATACTATTCCAGCTCCAGTGAGTGCAACAGTAGGGAAAGCGTTGGATAGCGTAGGGGTAAAAATACTATTCCAACTCCAGCGAGTGCAACAGTAGGGAAAGCATTGGATAGCGCAGGGGTAAAAATTACTATTCCCACTCCAAAGAGTGCGACAGTAGGGAAAGCGTTGGATAGCGTAGGGGTGAAAATTACTATTCCCACTCCAGAGAGTGCAACAGTAGAGAAAGCGTTGGATAGCGTAGGGGTAAAAATTACTATTCCCACTCCAAAGAGTGCGACAGTAGGGAAAGCGTTGGATAGCGTAGGGGTGAAATTTACTATTCCAACTCCAGCGAGTGCAACAGTAGGGAAAGCGTTGGATAGCGCAGGGGTAAAAATTACTATTCCCACTCCAACGAGTGCAACAGTAGGGAAAGCGTTGGATAGCGTAGGGGTTAAAATTACTATTCCCACTCCAAAGAGTGCAACAGTAGGGAAAGCATTGGATAGCATAGGGGTAAAAATTACTATTCCAACTCCAGCGAGTGCAACAGTAGAGAAAGCGCTGGATAGCGTAGGGGTAAAAATTACTATTCCCACTCCAGCGAGTGCAACAGTAGGGAAAACGTTGGATAGCGTAGGGGTAAAAATTACTATTCCCACTCCAGAGAGTGCAACAGTAGGGAAAGCATTGGATGGCGTAGGGGTAAAAATTACTATTCCAACTCCAGCGAGTGCAACAGTTGGGAAAGCGTTGGATAGCGTAGGGGTAAAAATTACTATTCCCACTCCAGAGAGTGCAACAGTAGGGAAAGCATTGGATAGCGTAGGGATAAAAATTACTATTCCAACTCCAGCGAGTGCAACAGTAGGGAAAGCGTTGGATAGCGTAGGGGTAAAAATTACTATTCCCACTCCAGAGAGTGCAACAGTAGGGAAAGTGTTGGATAGCGTAGGGGTAAAAATGACTATTCCAACTCCAGCGAGTGTAACAGTAGGGAAAGCGTTGGATAGCGTTGGGGTAAAAATTACTATTCCCACTCTAGAGAGTGCAACAGTAAGGAAAGCGTTGGATAGCATTGGGGTAAATTTTAATATCCCCACTCTAGTGAAAAGAAATCAATCTAAGTCACATAGTTATAAATTAATCAATTAATACATTTTAATTACCAATTAAGAATTAATTAATTACCAATAACAAATTATTTCACAATGTATTTAAAATAAATACCAATTAATTAATTATCATGTTTAATACATTTTATTAAATTACTTCCAACCCTATTCCCCTATAAACCCACAACCCGCTACTACAAATAAAATAATATTATTCACATAATTATTAATTAATCATCAACAATTAATTATTTACCAATTAACAATTCATTGACAATTTATTCAAAATAAATACCAATCAATTAATTAATTAACATATTTAATTAATTAAAATTAAATTACTACCCACCCTATTCCACTATAAACCCACAACCCACTACAGAAAATAAAATATTATTATTCACATAATTGTCAATTAAACAATTAATTAAAATTAATTATCAATTAAGAATTAATTATTTATCAATTAAAAATTAATTAACAATTATTTCAAAATAAATACCAATTAATTAATTAACATATTTAATTAATTATAATTAAATTACTTCCCACCCTATTCCCCTATAAACCCACAACCCGCTACAGAAAATAAATTACTAAAATTAAAATATTTATCAATTAATCAATTAAAATTTATTACCAATTATATTTTAATTAATTACCAATTAATAATTAATTAACAATTAATTCTAAATAAATAACAAAAAATTAAATAACATATTTAATTAATTATAATTAAATTACTTCCCACCCTATTCCCCTATAAATCCACAACCCGCTACAGAATTATATTACACAAAAAAATAATAATATTAACTTACCTAAAATTCGATATTTTTGTTGTCTATATTATGTCTAGTCGATATTATGTCCATTCTATATTTTTGATTCGATATTATGTCCATTTTATTCGATATTAAAATTTTCAAGTCGATATTTTGGTAGTCTATATTATGTCTAGTCGATATTATGTCCATTCTATATTTTTTACTCGATATTATGTCTACTCGATAATAAAAACTCGATATTTTGACTCTATACCGCAGTATATATGATCGGACTGAAACTACTTTATTCATGTGTCCAGAAGAAATATGGAGAATGTCCTTACATTTAAGTAAAATATATATCATAACAAGTGATATTAAAATGTTAATAATTCTGTGTATTTTTGCTGAGGTATTATACATTGATGCTTGATACAAATTCACTATTTCCATGACTATTTGTGAAACAAAATATGCGAGCAATTTGTGTTTCAAATGTGTTTGATTAGCCATACAAATTGTAAAACCTTGTTGTAAGAAAACGGGCAATTAGTTATATGGCCTGCAGAACTAATGAATCCACATTTGTCCTCCACAAGGAACCAAACACCTCATTGTAGCTCTGGACTCTCTTAGGGTAGTGAGGCTGAACAATCCAAGGCCTACTCAAGGAAGGTGGTGTGGGCTGTTAATCATAATTCGCAGGCACATAATAATAACACTCAATGAATGATTGTCCAGTCTGTGCTTTTTCAGGCTCACCTAGGCAGTGTTTGCGCTGTCTCATCACGACATGTATTCTGGATATGGGCTTTAAGCTCCACCCATTTTCCGCTAATGTATTTTATTGGCTCCTTTGACTATCTTTTAAATAAAAAATTCCATTGGTCAAATTGTTTAGTAGTCCCTTCTTAGTACCGCCTTTTCTCCTGTCGTAACCTCCTATAAGGACTGGCCCTGTTACATGTGTTGGTACCCAGTATGTGTTATTTACACTTTGTGAGCACTATTTTCTTAATGACTTTCTCCTAGCTGCTGTTGCAGGCACAACACGCTGTCCCGCTTCCACGAAGCTGAGTTCATACGTTTTCCTGGCTCACCGTGGCACCCGACAATGAACATCACTCTTTATCTTGTAAAGTCGCTCCCTCCCAGCTCCTCTGCATCTACATGTTATCACTTTAAATTTTTTCTAAGCTACATTTTTAACAATGTTGGCCATGCACCTTTCTTGCGGTATGCACACTTGCCCAACTGTTTTTTAAAATATTATATGTGTTTTTCAAGCAGCCACGCGCCTTCATTTTTTTATACACAGCTTGCCCAACTATTTTTTAACAAAAATATATGTGTTTTGTAAGCAGCGCTGCATGCCATTTTCATTTTGCACTGCAGCTGTTTGGGCAGTGCTAGATGGAAAGGGCGTGCAGAGGGACAACCCAAAGAACTACAATATGGGCAAGTTCTTCTGGGCAACGCAGCTGGCTGCGGACATTCTGCATCAGGTGAGAGCATGCTGCTGGCCACCATAATGCGTTAACATTCAGATTCCTGCTCCGCTCCCTCCAACACAGCAGTTGTTTGGACTGTGCTAGACAGAGAAGGTGGTCAGAGGCACCACTGCAGGGAACTACAATGTAGGAGAGCTCTTCAGGGCAACGCAACTTCTCACAGGCACTTTGCACAGCGTGCTGCTGGTCAACATGATGCATCCACATTCAGCTTCCCACTCAAATCCCTACACCACTGCAGCTGTTTGTGCAGTGTTAGATGAAGAGGGTGGGCAGAGGGAACACAGCAGTGAAATGCAATATGATTGATTGATTGAATATGGGTGAGCTCTTCGGGGCAACGCTGCTGCCCTCGGACGCTCTGCACCAGATGAGATCGTGTGGCTGGCTGCCATGATGCATCCACATTCAGCTTCCTGCTCAGCTCCCTACAACACAGCTGCTGTGTGGGAGGTGCTAGATGGAGAAGTACGGCAGAGGGACCACCGCAGGGAACAGCAATGTGGCGAGCAAGCTCTAAAGGGTAAAGCTGCTGCCCATGGACAGTCTGTACTAGGTGAGAGCGTGCTGCTGGCCGATATAATGCATCCACATTCAGCTTCCTACAATGCAGCACTTTGCACCAGGTGAGAGCGTGCTGCTGGCTGGCCAAAATGTGTCCACATTCAACTTCCTTCTACTGCTCAGTTTCCTGCAAAGCAGCCCTTCGAACACAGTAACATTTCTTCCCAAAACACAATCCGCCACAAACCACATCACTTGCAATCTCTCTCCTCCTTGTTTGTATGTTTAATTCTGCTTCTTTATATGGTGAAATAATGGAACACCTTACATAAATTAAATTGTACAAGGACACATTCCTTTTTTATACCCACCAGGAAATTACGTGATTTGGCCAGGATCACTGAGTGCTGATTTGATGCCAAGACACTAACCTTGGCAGCTCCAGCTGTAATGCCCCCTCCTCTCCCACATGTATCTGCACCGCACTAGTGGCAGATGTCTAAAGAGCCACGCCTACGTACAGAAATTGTGCAGGTTGCTGTCCAGCACTTCTCCTGCCTTTCAGGGGTCTGTATCACTCTGTCCTCACACCCACACCCGCAGAGAGGGAGCCAAGCACTTGGCATTTCCCCAAAAAAGTAATATCAGAACAGTGCACAGTCTCTTAAGTGGAGCCAGCAAAGGCAAGCTAGTACTGGAGCAGGAAAAGTACCCCTCTACACTGTTTAGCAATACTCCGTCCCCATTATCAAAAAACACATTATTTTCCTGTCACATTAACATTAGAGAACAATGGAGCAGCCTATGTCTGCTTTTAACACAGTCATTAAGCTACAATGGGCAAAAGGTAATCACGGTGGAGTGATCGATCACCTCTGAGCTCCATGAACTACATATCAAAACCTCCTTCATACTGCAAATGCACACATGAAAACATGCAGCTGTCTCCAGGGCACTCCTGGAAGGTCCTTCAAAGGTCTATTTTATGGGATTGCAGACCCCACCCCCTTTCTTTACAACAGCTGTCTTTAATTTTACACATGGCCCAATTCCTGCAACACATAATCTGTTAATTTTGGAGTTTTATAGTAGGCTAAACTCGTCAATATTTACACGTTACAGCCACTAAACAACCCCCCATCCCGGCCTAAGGTCTGTCATTTGGAAAGTCTGGGCGGTCACAGCAATCCCTTCCATTCAAGGCTTTTGTGTGCAAAGGGGGCATCAGCTTGTCACAAGATAAAATACTTATGGAGCCGGGCATTTCATGAATCTTTCACAAATTACTTTAAAACTACACTTCTGAAAAGAGGCGCGGAAATTAGCAGACATCCACTATAGGGCACATTTTTAGCAAAGGTTAACCACCTGGGTAAAGCAGCACAGCTCTCCCACATTGTTTCCTAAGTGGCATCTCCCTGACCTTTGGAACTCCTGCACCATTGGCGAGGTGGGTGTATTACTTGTATTCATTCACACTTTGCGCAAGTGGGGATATTGAGAAACTCAACGCAATGTCTCAAGGTGCCTTTATGGGTACTTTAAAGAGGTGATCCGGTGAGTGATGCCACTAATAAGTTCAAACTCCCAACACAAGTGCCATCAAAGGAAAAAGTTTTGCTGCCGTTGCTGCCGTTGGATGGCCCTTTTAAATCTGCTCATTCACCTGTTGCTCGCTGAGCAAGCATTTTGTTTTGCATCGCAATAGTTTATTTATAAAGTTTAACAACACAGGGTGATACCAGAATATGATTACTACTTTGCGAGCAGCTTGGCCCTGTCAATGCTTTTTTACCCGTGTCCCCTACCGCCAGCATTCATCACAATGCAATTCTATGTTTAATAGTGTTATGGCGCTTAACAAATGGATCCATTTTTAGCCAAGATATTTCATTTAATTTAGAATTACTGCAAGAGCTTTCTGTTTCACAACATTGATCCAATACAGTACCAAGCTCACGAGTGGGCCTTAACTCTTAGCTACACCATCCTGCCCATAAACATAATGACAAGAAGCCTCATTAAAGCTTCACTTATGTGTCCACATGTCAGTATTTCATTTATTTTTTTAAACCGAAGACACAGATCTAAAGAAAAACTCCTAACTATTTAGATTGTTTTATCACCAAAAGTGCAAAGCTAGCCATATAGTTCCATGACTATTCACACTACAAAATTCCACATCATACCACAAATTTCAACAGCACACTACATAATTAACCTCCACAACACAAAATACCATTCAACATATTTACACTCCATTACACACGAACCCACTCCACATAATTCCAGTACACTGAATACCACATGATACTATCTGCATAAAACCACGGCACACCATGCCACTTAATTCCACTAAATAAATCCACACCGCACCACACAATTCCACACACTTTCACAACTAACTAATCCAATTCAAACCACAAAATGTCACTACTCACCACATACATACTCCCCATAACACATAATAAAAGACATGACCATTTACAGTGCCAATAGCTCTAACTCCACAAAATGTGAGACATAATGCATTTCCAAGGCTTGTTCTTTTGGGAAAGGAAAATAACATTTATTACACACACATATTACTCAATACTACACAATAATTAAAAAAAATACATAAGGCTAATGAAAATATCTTTTAGGGACATTGCGTAATCATCTATGACCGCCTACAGCGGTTAGGTTCACCAAACCACACGTCTACAAATCAACATCTTAGGAGTAAATGTGATAAACAAATATGACCATGAATGAGGGCACTTAATACTGGCAATAAAGCACATGTGCGTTGATCAGGAGTAACTGTCAACACTATTATCTCAACAAAGCATTGACCCATTTGAACATCACTAGGCCTGTGTGTTACTTTTAAATACTGCAGAATTGAAAATGCAATGTTAAACTCAGTCCCTAGTGGGCATCGCCTTGTGATCACAAGCATAAGCAATCAAACATTTCACCCCTAGAGGGTGCACCATATGTATATTGCTTCTAACCAGCTTCAGGCCACAAAAAACACAGCTATAGACTTGACCAATAGAGGGCACAGACCTCTCAGTTGAAGAGCACGTGCTCCATCCTGGGGAGTGCTTGAGAAAAACAACCAATCCTGAAGAGGTTAGTGTTTGTGAGGCCCACCCTAAGTTGGGTGGGGACTCCTCAAATCCTTTTGGGGGGAATGCAGCGCTGCTCCTGCAGCTTCCCCCGCACTTTTTTAACATTGTAGGTGGTGACCTCGTCATCCTGGAGCAACCAATGTGGGAAAATCATGTCAAATGCACAAGTCTCAGCCAGGCCTGCAGGATATTATGAGGTGCTCCTAGAAGTGTGTGCATATCAAATCAGCAGCTCTCCCACTGCTTCGGAAAGAGGCACTGCCTTTGATGTTTGCTGCACGGCATCTCACTGCATGGCCCCCTTTCTTTTTTGTAGGGGTGCCCAGTCCCAGGGCACCCCACACTTTGTTTTAATTGGCGGAGAGCCCATTGAGCCCACCCCTGGCTGTCCCTGCCGACTCCCCATGTAGACAGCACTCCTCTGTCCTGCAGCAGGATCCAGTAGATTCCTTCTGCCTTGTCCGCTCCTGCAGGCAGGAACCAATGTGCATGGTGGCCTCCCACTTCCCCCAGACATGGGCATTGGGAACAGGGGAGGCCAGCAGTATTGGGCGGGAGTGCAGTAGCACTCCTCTGACAGCCTCTTCTTCTCAAGGATGTGGTCCTGGACCCCTTCTCATGGAGTGGGGGAAAGCGGGACAGCGCTTGCCTGTGTGTGTGTGGTCACCAGGGCCTGGAGATGGGGTCTGGGACCCCTAATTCATAAATCAGCTTGGGGGTTGGGCTCATCTGGAGTGTCAGGAGGGGCCCCACACATTCACTGTGCACCCTCTCCTGGTTCCATGTGTCACCAGTATCTCTTTCTCTCAGTGACCCCCAGGTCCAGGACTGACCCAGTGTGGACACCTGCAGAGCCCACACGCTCTGTGCAAAGAAAGGTCACCAAACTTTAAAATGCCATAAGTCTGACCACTTTGGGATTATTTTGATGATCTCTGATGATCATCGTGAACCAGGCAGTGGGCTTTAGCCACCAGGGGCAGTTGCAGCAGACCTACTCACTTTAAAAGCAGGGGAATCCTCAAAAAGCTGGGGCGCATATTATCAAGAACAGGCGATAAAATTATCGCCGCGTTATCGGCAGGAAACTGCAGCTAAAGCGGCAATAATGCGCTTGATAATATGCCCTTGTGAATTCCTATAGCAGCCCAGGTTAACACCAGAACCTGGGCTGGTATGGGAATTCACAAGGACATATTATTAAGCCTATTATTGCCGCTTTAGCGGCAGTTTCTGGCCGATAAAGCGGCTATAATTTTATCGCCAGTTCTTGATAATATGGCCCTGGGTTTCTTAGCTCTCTGTGCCAGCCTTTCTCCTTGGTTTCTTCTGGACCTCTCTACTCCTTGGTGCAGAAGCCCAGTCTTTCCCCCAACTAGTCCTCAGGTGGTGTAATGGGACCAGCTTCCTCGTCCTGGGAAGAACCCCACTGGTCCTGGGATAAATTAAAGTCAGAATCCTTAGTCTGGATGGCCATTAGGGGGTTCTCCCTTCCAATTGTCCATAGTGGCTTTCTGTAGATCCAGTATCTAGCAGAAAAGCACAACTAAGAGAGACCTCTCCCCCCTGCGCAATACCTTTAATGTGGGGGCAGGAAGTTCCAGCAGGGATGCACCTCTGGCCTTTCCTGGTGTACCGATATTTTGGGGCTACACTTGCCCCAATTCAAAGGCACAGCTTATATAGCCTGTTGCTTTCATATTTCGAACCATTTTCTTCAATTTTACGCCTTCTAATCATTCTCGTACTCCATCTTGTCCTAGTCATCCAGTTTATTCCACACACAGGGTAAAACACCATTTTCCAGCGTTTCCCATGTTATTGATGCATCCATCCGGACCTTAGATCAAAAACACATACAGACGCATGTGTTTATCCAGAAGCAGCATTTATTAACCCGTTTACTGCTTCGAACGTTCAGCGCCAGTGCTGAACGTTCGAAGAAACGGGTGCGGCCGCGTCGGCCGTTGGACGTGCGCAGCACCAGGGAGGTGGCTCGCGCGACGTCCAACGGCCGACGGCAGCAGCGATAGGGTTAAAAAACCCAATGCATTTCGGGCTACTGGGGCCCTTTGTCAGGGGTCACTACAAGTAACAGTAAAAAACAAATTTGGTATTTAACCATTATAATTGCTCAAAAGTATGTACAACATATTTTATCAACGTGCGATTAGCTCCACCCTGATTAAGTGACCAACACTTTTCAAAAAATCTGATGGAACTAAAAATTAATTAATTCAAACAGTTCCCCAAGATTCTTTTAAAAAAAGACAACAACCATTACTATCAAACAGTCATTCTAAACCATCAAACTTTCTTGAAACAAGCACATAACTCTACCAATAACACCCATTCATATGTGCCTTCCTTAATTCATGCACGTTGCACAGCCAGTGAACTCACATTCAGATTCATCTTGCCTATAAACGCTTCCCTCACCTTTTGCCACTAATGCACTTCTAGTCTCAAACCTCTCTCTTCTCACCAAGTTTCTGCCAAAGTCGATCACCTTACTAAAAACATACTACCTACCCTCTCTTTTTCACTTTATTCTTGTGTGTGTGATCTAAGCCGTGCGGAGCCCGCCTATACTACAAGTACTAACATCTAACTGAAACTGTTTTACAACTGTTGCCTCACATACCTGCCAAAAACTAGCAATCCTCATTTTTTTCATAGTAGTGTTACTCTTCCCTTTCTACCTTGAAATGTAAACCCTACCCTGGTGTTCTAACTCCTCCCATTCTACCGTTAACCTAGTTAACCACCTGATCTCAACTCACAATGAAAACACCCTCCCCTCCAATCCAAAACACTCCAATTCCCACAATGCAGTGGTATAACGAGGCATATATGCAAATACAAACTCCTAACAATAAACAAAGTTTGTTGTGAAATAAAAAATAAAAAAAATCAACAAATGTGAATTATATAGTCACCATATAATTCACATTTGTTTATTTATTTATTTTTAAATTGAAGAAAATGGTTCGAAATATGAAAGCAACAGGCTAAATAAGCGGTGCCTTTGACTTGGGGCAAGAGTAGCCCCAAAATATTGGTATCTTATCTTTTAAGCACCATTTGGGCAAGGTGCTTGTTTCAAGGAGCAGGCAAACTGACTAAATCAAAATGATTGATTTCAACAAAAACAGGTGTGCATTCCCTACTGCTATGATGTACACTTTCCTGGTGTACCACATTACCGCTACACCTATCCCAACCTTCCTTCACCGCCTGCTGGGACATTTCAAAATGGCATCACCCAGGAGTCACTTACCACATCTGCTCTGGAGAACTCAGCTCTACCTCTTGCTGGCATCACTGCCTGGGCCTTTCCCAGCAAATCTTCAAAGGAAGCGCCCTCCTCGGTTGGTTCCAGAGGTCTGGGCTCTCTCCTTTGTTTAGTGGGCTTGGGCAGGCCATTCTTGGCACAGTGTGACAACTAGTTAATTGATGCAGAATATTCTACTCCACCCCTTTCCTCCTCAGGAGCTGAGGGAAGTGCAATTAATTGCTTCCTTTGTTTGGGGAAGTATTTGTACATGCTGCTGGAGAGAAATGTAATTAACTTGACACAGCAGGGTGACATAATTTCTGGGCACTGAGCCTGAGCTGAGCCGGAGAAATATGACATTCCTAAATAACCAAAAAGCTGTACAGATATGTTTGTGGACTTTGCAGAGTTGATTTTCCCATACAGGTTATGCACTAAATCGGTATGACTCTGGTGTCTCTACGCCAAGGGAAAGCGAAACTGCACTCTAAGGCAGTCCTCACCATAGGTGTACAATGGAGTGAACCCGCAGACAAGACAGTAAACCACACTGTCTTTCCCTATGACTGTACACTAATATTATGAGGCTGACCCCATGTCAGTACCGATTCCTGCATAGTCTCCTATGCGCCAGGCTACCTGTGCGTAGTTACCAGGTTGCAGACAACAGGAGTCTTTTTACCCTTGCTGCATTGCAGCAGCCTTGTCTAAAAAGACAGACACTGGTGGTAAACATGTGAAGTTCCTTCACCATGAGTTTATCGTGAGTGAGTCCCAGGTTATGTGGCTCTCCCACAGTAAAAAGTTTGAAAACCAGATGATCAAAAAGTGAAAAATCTGGGTGGATTAGGTGAGCAGAACCATCTTCTCACACTTGTTTTATCTAAAGTGCCTACACCCACAGTAGAAATGCCCCCTACCATTTTTAACTTCCCAAAATGTTTAAAGCTAGGCATTATTTTTAATACCTCCATGCTGCCTTTATCAGAAAAGTGGCAACAAACATAGAAGAGGGACAAGAGCTTTAAACCACTGCTGCCAGAATTTTCTCAGGTAGTATGCCCTCGTGGTTCATCAAAGCGCTAATCCCAGCCCCTTCCAAAGAATGTCAAAGGAGGTTAACGGATGGACATGTTAAAAAGAGGTCAAGTGTAAACAACTTAGGGGCATATTATCAAGGCCGGCGATAAAATTATCGCTGCTTTAGCGTCCGTTTTCAGGTGAAAAGCAGCAATCATTTTATCGCACTATCAGCAAGGACACGCTAGCACGTGTTTCTATGCCTCTGCGCCCGTTTCCTCAACGCCCAGCTTTGCATCTTTAATGATATGCAAAGTTGGCGTAACTGACAGAATTAACGTGGAAAATGTCACTAACAGTAATTTCTCCAATTATCAATCTGTTCGCTAACCTGTGCAGCGACGATAAAAGTAGCGCTAACCACGCTTATCACAGGTTTCATTACTCCTGCTCTGAATCTTACTAAGCCATTATAGCGTAAGGGTGGTGGATTATAAGGATGAGACCACCCTGCCCTATCTACAAGGATTTGACCTATCACTGTGCGATTATCTCTGGTTTCCCAGCGATAATCGCACATTTTGCCGCTATCGCTGTATTTGATATCGCTTAGAGATAGTCGTTGATAATAACGCGCTATCTCTGCGATATAATCCAGCAATAGCCGGCGATAATTATACTCGCGCTAAGAGCGGCCAGCGATAATTATCGCTGCCACTTGATAATATGCCTCAAATTTCTTGAGACGTAGTTGGAGGGTTTAGTTGGAGGGTTCTATTTAATTAATTGTCACAACTAGACTAACAATTATACTTAAAAAAGTAACAATTAATCACGTTTTCTTTTCAAAACAACTGTTAGATAAATTACAAATATAGAAATCGGCATTAAATTGGGTTTATTTGATGAAAACATTGCGATTCCACTACTTTATATCCGCTAACTTCCACTGTAGTAAAGGGGCAATTTGCGCATTTCAAAGTTGCATGCCTGTATATGATGTGCAGTTAGTGCCTCACATGTCAAAGGTGCAGCTATTCAAATAATTTTCGTAGCTGGGGTATGAATGTGTCAAGTGGTTTTCGGCGTTCTGACATAAAACTCTGAACTAAAGAGTGGTAAATAACATGGAGACTGCAAAAGAGCCAGCGAGGAGGTGTGACACTCCCGGGTAGATACTGACCAACTAAAGGCCAATCAGCATACAGTATTCCGATACTGAGCAGTGAGGCCTTTTGTACTTGAGAGCAATGATTCTCATTCAAATTAAACTAAAGGGGGAGTGTCGCTTGAATGTCGGATTAAAGGATAATGGAATTTAAGAGATAATTGACGTGCTCACTGTATTTAGAGGGCTGAAGTTACAAAAAAAGAATTCACTTCACATTTTTCAGCCACGGTGCTACTGAAATGCCATTTAGTACAAAAGTAAAAAGTATTAAGTGCAATTGTCTTCTACACCACAATACACCCCTTTCATTATGAATAAGCCAATAGCACGTGGTACAGAGATACATACCTGGCATTACCCATCACTACGGTTCGCAGAAAAATACATATCTCTGTAATTCCATTTCCCCACAGCATCAAGATTGCTGCCACATGATCAACAAACTAAGCTAAATCCAAAGTTACGACATCTGAATTAGGCATCATTGCCATTGCAAAAGGAAGTTTGTAAGCAGATAGTAGCTGGCTCTTCTCCCAGATAACAGGATTCCCCATCCTCTCCAACAACCCATCTTTAAGAATACTCCAAAATCGTTCTTTGCCTTCTAAAAGTCAACGAACATGAAACTTACAAAGTAAGTATTGTTATTAGAAATGACACATCTATACAATCCATACAATCTGATTTATTGAACTTGTGTAAATTATGCTATACCAATAGATAGGCTTATTTTAACCGTCTTTTGAGGATTAACAGAACATTCAAATGTATCAAAATTAAATAAAGAACAAAATATGATTGATAAAATTAAACTTAATTTCTTACTTTCTCTCCTGGCGAACCTGGGGCTCCAGTGCCTCCCTTTTCACCCTTTTCACCCTAAAATAGATTACAAAAGAATAACTTAAAGGTACATGACACAATGAAGACGCAAATGTTCAGTTTGCCAGACACAGGCACGCTGCGCACGCATAAACAGTACACTATCATTAACCTATTTCAGTTCAAGTTAAAATCCTTTTACACACATTTTTTAACTTAGCAATGTACTTATTCAATAATTGTTCCATATCAACATGCCTGCTCAGGTTCACATTATTATATGTTGTTTGGCATTCGTTGAGAACACGCACTCCACTAGGTAGCAATAACAGCTGCATTGCTTTCATCAACATACCTATTAGGTATTTCTACATATTATAATTTTCTCAGAATGGAGAGGACAGAATGTACCTGTTTAATATATATAATTCACGCACATTTATAACTTCCTTAAAAACAAAAACACACAAATACATTTAACTTGAAATTTAAAGAAAAAATGTCCTTCCTCATTGGTACTAATTTTCTACATAGCTGAAGTCTAAAATTAAAACATTTTGTACTACATGTATGTAGATGACATGTGCCTCTATCTGTGGCGGACACATGGGAAGGCCCCAAGTGGCCTCCCATGCTTCCTCCATGGGAAGTAATTCAAATACGAAGGACTAAAAGTGACTCTGACTTGATGAGGCAAAACAGAAATCATGCTTATTGATCCAGCTGGCCCAACACCACTTTTGACTCGGACTCTGCTGGGTTGCCAACCACACCCTACTGTTTAGCTGCAACCTCTCAATACTAAAAGCAAAACACATCAAATAGATCTACCGTTTTGTCTACTACAACAAGTCCTGCCATTCTTATAAACGTTCAACAAAATTGCTCTGATCCTTGAAGAGGCAATTTTTAGCTTGGATTACTGCAACAAGTTCTACATTAAAGCTTCCAACTAAGAAACTCAAAAGGTTCCAAAACATATGGTCCAGTTAATACTCGCGCTCTACTGCTGCATTGTATCTATACGGAAATCTTCCAATGCATCACTATCAATTAGATACACAGTTTGAGACTCCATACATAGTGTGCACCAAGTTGAATGGTTGCAGCCTTGGGTACCTAACAAAGGCTTTCAGGACCTACAAAATGACCAACTTCTTGTGGTCAACAACCTTCAAATTCCTTTTCATCAGCACAACAATTTCACTAATTGAAGGAAATGTAAGTCTAAAGCTGTACCCTATGTCATTTTCTGCTGCACCTACAACGCTGATGCCATGAGATTCAATAGATAAGTTAAAACCATCCCATTGGTATCATCTCAGGGCCCTCAATGGTATAATCTTCTTTGACACTCACCCATTCATTACAATATTAATCCACAGACCAGTCAGGCCTTGTACTAGGACACCTTCCAGGCATAAGCACAGCTCAAGTCTTTCCACAATACAAATATCAGCATAGAAGATGACTTCTGAAAGTCTGAAGAATCAGACCTCTGTACCATAGTCAAGTCCTGCCTCTTCAAAATGGCTCTCTCAAAGTGCTTTTGTTAGAAATGAGGGTCTCTAGTTGGCAGTGGTATACACCTAATAGGGACCCTTCCTTCAGTCAGGAAACAGGAGTTACACATTTAGATAACCTCTGCTCCTTGCCTCGTACCTTGAAATGAGCAGACAGGATTATCTCAGAGGCAATGTGTAAAGCATCTGTACATAACACACACAGTAACACAGTCACAACACTACAAATGGACATCAACCCAATTCAGGAAAATAAAGTATCTTTATCTAAATCAAATAAGACCAAAACGACAAAAATCAAACATGCCCACTCAAAATATGACTTTTAAAAGGTTTCAAGAAATTCTGTCCATAGGAAACTGTGGATGTATGATTTTTACTCCAAGTGCCTCTGATGCATAAAGATTCACAAGGCAATACTGCTGCAGAGGAGGGAAGTATTGAAAAGCACAGTGAAGCTTCAGTTCCTTATTCATTGGAGAGGCGATGCAACAGTTCTGCTGCACACAGGAGAAATGATGCATCGAATCCTGACTTTAGGGGGAAGTGATGCATCGATTTCAAGGTGGTTCTGGTCTGCTGGTGCTGCTTCAGAAAAACTTGGTGCATAGGCACATTGTGTGGACATCTGGAACACGCTGGAGGTCGATATAGCAGGGGCAAACAGGAGATGCGTTGATTGCTTCAGCCACAGTCCCATGATGCGCTGTTTCTTTTAGCTGCCCATCAGGGCCTGCTTCGGAGTCAGTGCGGAGGTCTCAGACCAGTGCGTCGAACTCGGCATGCATTGGTTCTTTGGGCAACTGACAGGCACTACGTCAGTTTCTCCGGCTGCAAGTGGCTGTGCGTTGGGACTTTCCCAGCTGTAAGATGGGTAAAGCATCGATTTTACAGGTTTTTTCAATTCTTTGTAGTTTTTGCAGCAGGAACAACCTCCACGAGCCCAGAACTGGATTAAGCACCACAAGGCAGGTCAGAACTGCCAGCAGTGGTGTTCAAGGATGCTGCAGGTTAAGTCTTTGTGTGCCTGAGACTTCTTAACAGGAGGCAAGCTCTACTTCATGGCCTTGGAAAATCTTCTTAAGCAGGATACCACAGCAAGGCAAAAGTCCCGTCTTTTCCTCTGCCCACGGACACCAGCAGCAAATACAGGCCAACCAAACAAAGCAACACACAGAAAAGGGGCGTACTCCTCCTGGCAGCTCTTCGGCTCATCTTATTGGCAGGGTCCTCTTAGTCCGGAGGTAATCTAAAACTCTGGGGCTTTAGGTCTAATGCTTATACCCCTTTTTCCCTCTGAAGCCTTTGTAAGAAAAGTCTTTCTTGCTCAGAAAAACCAGTTCTGTCCTCCCTGATCTAGCCACACTACAGGGGGTAGAGACAACATTATACAAGGCAGCCACAGCCTATTCAGGTGTTAGTGACAACTCCTCCCACCTCTTTAGCCAATGAAAACTCTTCATCATATGCAGGGCACACCTCAGCTCCCTATGTGTGAGTGTCTGGAGTGAATGCAAAAAATAAAATCCTGTCAGTCTAAAACAGACATTGATTCCATAGGCAGGCTGAGGCACAGGATGGTTAAACAAGAAAAAGCTCACTTTCTAAAAGTGCCATTTAAAAAACATGTTTACTAAAATATGTGTTACTACATTCTGAGCTCAGTGAACCCAAACTCCAAATCTCTAGCTGTTCCTATTTGAAAGTCACACTTGTAAAATGTTACAAGGCAGCTCCTATGGTAGCCTAAGGGAGAAATAATCCTTGCAATAGTGAAACAAAATACACAGTATTTCACTATCAGGAAATGAAAAACACACACCAGTACATGTCCTACCTTTTATAGTGCACCCTGCCCATGGGGGTACCTCAGGCCTACCTTGGGGGTGACTTGTATAAGAAAAGGGAACTTTAAGGCCTGGCCTGGCAATCGGGTGTACTTGCCAGGTTGACATGGCTATTAAAAAGTGAGCATGCAGACACTGCTGTGAATGTCTGAGAAACATTTGAAAGGCTACTTGTGTGGGTGGTACAATCAGTGCTGCAGGCCCATTATTTGATTTGCAGGTCCTGGGGACACACAGTGCACTTTACTAGGGTTTTACCAGTAAATAAAGTAAGCCAATCATGGAGAACCAATCAGAATTACAATTTGCACGGGGAGCACTTGCACTTTAGCACTGTTCAGCAGTGGCATAATGGCCAAGAACCTAAACCAGCAAAATCGACAACCAGCACATAGTAAAAAAAATGCAGGAGGTAGCGGGAAAAAGGCAGGGGATACCACTTTGAATAGTTGAGAAGATTAAACAAGCATTGAAAATGCAATAGGTCTCGCAATAGAAGAGTTTGACATTTTTCGTTTTGCAAATGGATGAGTGGCGTTGCGTGGATGAGTGGCGTTGCGTGGATGAGTGGCGTTGCGTGGATGAGTGGCGTTGCATGGATGAGTGGCGTTGCGTGGATGAGTGGCGTTGCGTGGATGAGTGGCGTTGCGTGGATGAGTGGCGTTGCGTGGATGAGTGGCGTGTGTGAGTGGCGTGTGTGAGTGGCGTTGCGTGTGTGAGTGGCGTTGCGTGTGTGAGTGGCATTGCGTGTGTGAGTGGCGTTGCGTGTGTGAGTGGCGTGAGTGGCTTGGCGTGTGTGAGTGGCGTTGCGTGTGTGAGTGGCGTTGCGTGTGTGAGTGGCGTTGCGTGTGTGAGTGGCGTTGCATGTGTGAGTGGCGTTGCGTGTGTGAGTGGCGTTGCGTGTGTGAGTGGCGTTGCGTGTGTGAGTGGCGTTGCGTGTGTGAGTGGCGTTGCGTGTGTGAGTGGCGTTGCGTGGATGAGTGGGGTTGGAATGCAATAGGTCTCGCATTAGAAAAGTTGTAGTTATTGGTCTTGTAAATGACATATTTAATTTATTTTTTCGTTGTTAAAATTGCTAAATTGATGGCTTTGTCATTTACAAATAGTTATAACTTTCGCGAATGTGACACCGATAGCATTTGGAATGCAACATGTTTTGTATTTACGTGACTTATATGGCAGCTCTCGTCGTTATGCTACATCTCTAGAGAGCAGGAGAGTGCAGCAGGGGAGAGAAGCACAGCAATGCAATATGGCAGCTTGAGTCAAATGTGCATGTGGTTTCTCCCTACGGTTAATCTCACTCGCATTTAAAAGTACGGACCAGTCTGTTCTTTGTGCACCACATTAAAGATCAAATGTGAGCCCCACAAGAATGTACTTTAACAGTGAAGAACATGCCCTCCTCCTGTTATACCGGGCCCAGAGAACGCAAACTCTAACACTATGACCCTCGCAAAGTTGATACGCAGGAGTAGCCAGTGTTCAACAGTAGCTTAATATAATGCCACAGCATGTGATAGCATGTAAGGCCACTGAACGCGATAACATAAGGGCCCTGGTAGAAGTTTTCTGTTGAATTGAAAGTACTTTTTAACAACAGATGGGCCCTGCGCGCCCATAAAAGTTGCCCTAAAAGCATGGCGGCGAAAGAGCGCACACTGCAGTCGTACGACCGTCCCCCCTGGCAAAGTTGTTAACTGCTCGGTTAAGTGCGTGTAAACATTGTGACAGCGGCTTAATGTAAGCCTACTGTAGACAATAACATTACATCCTAGTTTAAGCTAATTTCAACAGTTTTAATGGTAACCCCGTCCCACCTCGCAAAGTTGTTCAGTGCTCTGTTACATATACATTGTAAGCGTAAATGGAAGCCAGGAACGCAAGGTCTGTTAAGTGCGTGTAAACATCGTGACAGCGCCTTTATGTAAGCCTCCTGTACACAATAACATTACATCCCAGTTTAAAGCGAATTCCAACAAAAGCACGGCGGTGAAGGAGCGCACACTGTAGTCGTAACACTGTCCCCCCTCGCAAAATTAATACGCAGGAGTAGGCACTGTTGATCAGTAGCTTAATATAATGCTACAGCACGTGATAACATGTAAGGCCCCTGAACGCAATTACATTACGGCCCTGGTAGAAGTTTTCTGTTGCACTTAAAGCATTTTTTAATAACAGATGGGCCCTGCGCGCCCAGAAAAGTTGCCCTGAAAGCATGGCTGCGAAGAAGCGCACACTGAAGTTGTAACCTCGTTCCTCCTCACAAAGTTGGGGAGATGTGTTGTGGCTGCCTGCTGTTCATATGGCATCGCTGCTGTGGTTCCTCTGAAGCTTTGTCACAGCAACTTGTTAATTTATGTTAGTTAGAGCGCCCCAGGCCGTGACTGCATCTGTGGTAAACTTTGGCGTTAGGTGAACTTAATTTTATTGCAAGTGGGGTAAATGTGCTGCCTATGACTGCAGGAAATGTAAAGGAACTGGGTCGTAATTTTAAAGGCAGGACGCTTAGTATATTTATAATGGTGGTAAAGGGAGAGAAAAAGAGGGTAGAAAACAGAGATGGTGCCTAAAAGCAATGTGTAAGAGGATGAAAACTGTGCATACCGTTCGTGGTTTCGTTGGACGGCGGGAGAGAAAGGACCGGGCGTGTGAGAAGCAACGGTGCTTAACAGAACACGAGGAATTGCTGTGTCACATGCTTGTCCAGCCTAGGCTGCATGGAGGAGTATATACAATAAGGATCGGGGTGTGCCTAAAGAGGTAAGGCACAAGCGGAAAATATAGGTTCAATAGGCCAGGGCAAGGAAGAGTGAGAACCGCGGGCCAGATCGGTCAAGCGTGAGAGGACAAGGACGGAATGGTTGCCGGCTTGAAAGTAGATAAACAAGCTTCTGTGATCTGCGACACGGCGGGCAGGGGAGGGGGCGGAGCGGGGAGAGGGGAGAGGTGCGACACGGCAGGCAGGGGAGGAGAGTAGGAGGAGGAGAGTAGGGGAGGCACGGCCTAGCGGCCGTGCGCTTGAAAGTAGATAAACAAGCTTCTGTGATCTGCGACACGGCGGGCAGGGGAGGGGGCGGAGCGGGGAGAGGGTGTGAAAACAGCAGGGGCCTGGAGTGCGGCTGAGGGAACTGATGTGCACGCGCTTTTAAGCTCAATGCACATGCGCATTGAGCTTAAAAGTCACGGGCACTGCAAGGAATCGCCACGATTCCTTGCAAGTTAGTTAAAGAGTGGTTAAGCCCCAATAGTCTCGCAAGCTCGATGCGCATGCGCATCGACAGGCGAGACCTAAAAAGGGTTTACCGATTGCAAATGAATAAGAAATGTATCCCATAGTCTAGGCTCTGGATGGTGAAAGTCATCCTCATAAAGTAGTGATGGAGACCATTTAGGAGTGGGATTTCTTGAATGCTCTATTTTCGGTATTGTGTGGAAGACAACAGGCACAAAGAAAAACAAGGAGAAGTTAAGCAGTGTAACATATAAAGAAATGTATGGAAAAGACGACACATCCATGTTATGTTGTGCTACTTTAATTGGGTTTTGATATAGCGCGCAACTTGTCCCCTAAGGGACAGCTCAGTGCTCTAACAGTCAGGAGATGAGAGGGTTTCGTGAGAGCAGCAAGTTAGAATTCCCATGTTTTTAGATGTTTTTTGAAACTGGAAAAACTAGGACACGCACAATTAAACAGAAGGGGCTTATTCCAGTGGTGCAGGGGAGATAGGAAAATGCCCGGCCTCCATCTTTTGACGTACAAATGCGCTGACAATGTAGCAGAAGTTGATTTTTTGATCTTAGATTTCTGTCAGGGAGGTATGGGGTAAGTCTGTCTTGGAAATATTTTGGACCTAATCCTGACATAGATTTATAATCGAGGCAACTGAGTTTGAACAGTGCTCTCTTTTTAATGGAGAGCCAGTGCAGTGCTCAATGTGTAGGGGCTGATGGAGTACTTGGAGAACCTGCATTTTAGCTACAAGCGATTCTTTTATGGCAAGGAACAAAGCATTGACGTTTTCCAGGCAACTGATGAATAATGCCTGGATTAGGGTCTTCCAGGAACTCATAGGAAGGCAAGACTTTCCTAAGAAGGCACAGTATGCGGTTGTATGTCGTTGCAACGCATGCCTTTACCACGCATGCGTTACAACGGAATGCTTTTTTCAAGCATAACCTTTTCCACGAATATTCCTTTACCGTGCATAGATTTACAACGATTTTCGTTGTAAATTTATGCATGGGAAGGGCATACTCTGGGAAAGGTTATACCCCTCCCCTGCACCCTTACGTGTCCCCACAGCCCCCAAACATTTGTCTAATTACCCCTGCCCTTAACCCTCGTCCTTTTTAAAAAAAATTAAATTCCCCTTACCTCTTATAGTCCCGAGCTAAAGACAGTCTACCTCTCTGTTCTACAAATTTACAAAAAGGGCATCCTTAATGCTAAAACAGAGTTCTACACGGGTAGGGTAATGGCAGCAGAGTCTCATTCTAAAGAAATATTCTCGACTGTCCATGAACTCGCATCTTCTGGCAGAGCTACAGCCTCTATTCCTCCCTCCCAGTCCCTCTGTAACTCACTCAATGAGTTCTTTATTGATAAAGTCGCAAAAATTAAACTCAACATTTCCCCTCCTTCCCCTACATTTATAAACCCCTTCCCACCCCTCACGGTTCCCAAACTGCTTTCTTTTCCTTTGTTGACCACTGACACCCTCCCCCCGCTGTTGGTCCGAGTCAAATCAGGATCTCCTCTGGACTTTGCCCCGGCCCATATCCTTAGGGAAATTTACTTAAACTGTCCTACCCCGCCGCTGACCCTCCTCAATGACTCACTTATATCAGGTACCGTTCCCAGCCTATACAAATCAGCGGTTGTCGTCCCAATCCTAAAAAAAACCGGCGTCGATTCATCCTCCCCCTCTAACTATCGTCCTATCTCCCTTTTGCCCTACCTAGCCAAAATTCTCGAGACTCACATCACGACTACCCTGAGTGCCCACGTAGAGGCAAATCATTGCCTCTCCTCCTGCCAAGCTGGGTTCAGGCCCCTGCACTCTACGGAGAAGGTGGTAATCTCGGTAATGGACAGGCTACGGGAGGGTATTGATACCAACGTACCACAAGCCCTGATACTTTTAGATCTGTCCACCGCTTTTGACACGGTGGACCATTCCATCCTCCTCAACCGTGTCAGGGCGGCGGGCATAGAAGGCCTGGCCCTCTCGTGGCTTGAGTCCTTCTTAGCTGGGAGAACCCAAGCGGTCCACCTGGCCGGCTTCGCTGCGGCCTCCCGCAAGGTGGAGTGCGGGGTCCCTCAGGGATCGTCACTTTCCCCCCTCTTATTTAATCTATACATCTACCCCCTCATTTTTATGTTACAGCAGCTGGAGGTCACGGTGTTTAATTATGCCAATGACCTCCAGCTAATTTTTAATCTTTCCCACTCTCCTTCATCTGCCCAGAATGTCCAGTCAGTCATGACGCTTGTTCAGGATTGGATGAACTGCAACCACCTCAAACTCAATCCAGACAAGACTGAGTTAGTCTTGACCGGAGGTGGTTGCAGTCCATGGTCTCCTTCCTTCTGGCCCCCCTCACTTGGTGCCCCCCCTCTCCCTGTCTCCAAAGTTAAAACCCTTGGGATTTTCTTGGATTCACAACTCTCTATCCATTCACATATTGGTTCAGGTGTCTCTTCTTGTTTTTTCTCCCTAATGATAATTAGGAAAGTCTCTCGTTTCTTTTCTCTCCCTGCTCTGAAAATCATTGTCATTGCCATGGTACTGTCCCGTATCGATTATGGCAATGCAATCTACAATGGGGCTCCAGCCTACGCGATTCACCGTCTGCAGCTGGTGCAGAATCAGGCTGCCCGCCTGATTCATGGCCTCCCCAAGTATCATCGGGCCACTCCACTACTTAAAGCTTTACACTGGCAGCCGGTGCGAGAGCGTGCCCTCTTTAAACTTGGTTGCCTCACTTTTCAGGCTAGGTCAGGCACTGCCCCTAAATTCATATGTTCTGCCATTGTGCCTTACCTCCCAAGCAAAGAACTACGCTCCTCTCATATGGCCCTCTTAGTCACCCCCCGTTTCAAAAAACAGAGGGCGGGTGGAGCAAGGTTCGCTGTTCTGGCCCCAGCATTCTGGAATTCTCTCCCTGCCGCCCTCCGCACAAGGCCCTCTTATACTCAATTTCGGAGGGATCTTAAAACCCTCTTATTTGCGCAAGCTTACTCGGTCTAACCCCCTCCAACTGCTGCCGTCTACTGTAATCTAAATAGCGCCATGAAACCGCTGGGTATAAGTGCGCTGTATAAATGTTTTTAAATTCAAATTCAAATTCTTCACGTTGTCGTCTTTTCTCATTCATCTTGCTTGATGACGCCCTAGTGGCGTGTTTTAAGTTGGGGGATTAAGTCCCCTTGAATCCTGAGGTCCCCTGGTGGCCAACTAGCCCACCAGGTACCTCCATTTGCACCAGGGAGCTGCGGGGCATAGAGGTGTTCTGAGGCCACGCCCCTTTTACACCTCTCTGCAACGCAGCTCTGTGGCGCTTACTGGAGGTACCTGGTGGGCTAGTTGGCCGCCTTGGGACCTCAGGATTAAAGGGGACTTAATCCCCCAACTTAAAACGTGCCACGGGGTGCCTTTGCACAGTGGTGAAGGTAGGGGGGCGGGGCCTGAGGGGATATGTGTGCCAACACGCCCTGTGGCACGTTTTAAGTTGGGGAATTAATTAATCTTCAATCCAGAGGTCCCCTGGGGGCCAACTAGCCGACCAGGTACCTCCAGTATGCGCCAGGGAACTGCGTTGCAGAGAGGTGTTCAGAGGCCACGCCCCTTTTTACAACACTCTGCAACACAGCTCCTTGGTGCTTAGTGGAGGTTCCTGGTGGGCTAGTTGGCCCCCAGGGACCCCTAGTATTCAAGGGGAGTTTGTTCCTTCTCTGCAAACATGCCAGGGGTCGCATTTACAGAGTGGTGCAAAGAGGGGGTGGGGTCTAGTGACGATTGCGTCTTTTAAAAAAAAAAACATTTTTGGCCCTGGGGGTCCTTGTGGGACCCCCTGAGTAGGCCTAGGGGGTCGGGTGTGTCTACCCTGCCCCCTTTTCGTATTTTACAGCGTTTGTTTTGGGTTTTTTGTGCCTCAAGATGGCTGCCAACACTTTCTGATTTTGACTGTTGACAGCCAATGAGCATGCAACTCGTGCACGGCAGTGTGCATGCAGGCTGCGCTTTGGGTACGCGGATAGATACGCAGATCCACCGCGCCCAAAGATATATAAATGGCTTTAACCGTCATTTTCTCAGGAACTACTGAACAGATTGACACCATATAAGCAGAAGGCACAAGTCGGAACTGAGGACTACCTCTCTGCCAAATTTGGTGCAATTCCGTTTAGCCATTCGGGCTGTAGCCGTGTCTAAAGGTCCTTTGGGAAACTGCATGGGGAAAACATGTTTTGGGACCACCCTTATTTTCTCGGCCCCCTCTTGACCAATCACCCCCAAACTTCTATGGAAGAAGCGGAACAGAGCTGGCCAAGAGTTTGGACAATTTCAAGAAGATTCATCAATCGACGCCAAAGTTATTGCCAATAGAATGTTGCGGTTTTCCTATGGATAATAGGTCCTAACCATAGCGGTCGCCAGTAGGTTATTTATATATATATATATATATATATATATATACTTTCGTCTTCGGAGGAGGTGGTTTTTTGATATATATATATATATATATATATATATATATATATATATATATATATATATATATATATATATATATATATATATATATATATATATATATATATATATATATATTTATTTATATATATATATTTTAATCCAAAGTGCATGTGGCATTTAGGAGGTCACACAACAGAAACTCGCCATGCGGCTTTTGCATGCTGCCCGCCGCGATCCTCATTTACATATTTGAAAAGCCGATGCGTTTCAGGGTTTCAACTCCCCTTCTTCATGGGCTGCCGCATAGAAACATCTGAGCCTCGCATCATAATTGTCAGCGATCTTTATTGATATCCCTGCCTTCCACTGGGCGTGTGCTTAATGGGACGTTGGTGCATGCTGGAACATATAGTTCTAAAATGCGGGTTGAATTTTGTTTATTTGGTAAGTTCAGGTGTTCTTTATGCATTTAGGCTTAATTTGTATCCTTAGTAGGTTTAGAGTCTTTTGGCAGGCATTCAATAACTGCAGAGTCTCTGTGCTGACACGTTTAAGTTGGTACAAAAACGACAGCCTCACTTACTGGAAACTCTGTGTCCGCTCCAGGTTGTGATGGTGCTCCTCCCCACGGCCAGGCCGCCGCGTGAAATCTTTTAATCCAAAGTGCCTGTGGCATTTAGGAGGTCACACAACAGAAACTCGCCATGCGGCTTTTGCGTGCTGCCCGCCGCGATCCTCATTTACATATTTGAAAAGCCGACGCGTTTCAGGGTTTCAACACCCCTTCTTCATGGGCTGCCGCATAGAAACATCTGAGCCTCGCATCATAATTGTCAGCGATCTTTATTGATATCTTGATATCCCTGCCTTCCACTGGGCGTGTGCTTAATGGGACGTTGGTGCATATATATATATATTCACTGAAAAAACCATAGGTTATAGACCATATATAGTTAGGGATTAGCATTTAAAAAACCTTATTTTACTCACACAAAACCATTGAAATTCCATATATAGTTAGTTGCACTAACTATATATCGCGCACCCGCAATCCACTGCTGATGATGTCACATATTACATCATTCATGACATGGTCAGTGTGTGGTAAATAAATAAATAATACCCTATTTTTGACTAGACATATATCATAACAGATAGCTCAATAAATAAGAGTCAAGATTCGAGGTAGTAGGAGTTTTGCAGGTTTAATATAGCATAAGGACAGGAACAGGACAACCTGCATAGGAATAGAATGGCAGGGCCCAGCAGCTGCTGGGGCTGGATCTGGGATGAGCGCGCTGGCTTTTAATAACAATACATGAGCATATATACATAACGTGAACACATAGCATTACATTGCAGTAGGCGTAGCAGTGGGTGGAGCAGAAGGCGTGACGCGTAGCAGTCGCGAAAGATAAGGGGGAAAAGAGGTGTAACAGGGCGTATACATAGACATGTGATGCAAACGTAACAGAATATGTCATGAATGGGGCGGAAACCATGGAGGGGGCTACCTAAGGAGCCGGGACCTCTAACCTGATGGTGCGCGCAAACTAGCAATGACGTATCACTAGGAGAAGCTGGGGGCTATGAACTCTGTGCTAGGAGCAGAGACTGAAGTCTGGAGAGTCAGGGCGACATGTACCTAAACAGTATCTAGTATCTGATGTTTAGAGAACATGTTGATATAAACTAGAAGTTAGGAGGGGAAAGGCTAACTTGATTCTAAGACTGGACCATGCATTATTCTACATGTAGTGCGTGGTGAAGAATATTAAATGACCATTAAATGCAGTATTTCTCTAACGTGGAGACGTGAAGGCTAGACAATGACGGAAACTATTGATGCGATTCAGTAGCTTAGGAATGCAGAGAAGGAGGGCTGAACTGATAACTGGACTCATAACATACTCTTGGCAGACTCAGAGACTGAGCCAGGCTGGACCGGGCACTGCGAGGCAGGAAGTAAGTGAAGGGTCGAGGATACAGGTGGGGGCTGTATCGCTCCTTAGCGAGGCTTCAGGAGACAGGAGCTGAATCTGGTGTCCAGGCCCTTTTGAGGCCTAGAAACGGGGACTTTATAATAGAATAACGTGCACACTGAGAAACGTGGCAACGTAGCTTTACATAGGCCTGATATTCGTAGTATTCACGAGGACTGGAAACTGGCATACTAGAGGTGGACACAACTGTAATTGCGTCATTAATCGGACATGGGGAATACATATGCATATTCAATCATGCACACATAACATATGATGGATGACACGTAGGGACACAGAACATGGCAAAATTTACTTTTCCACATTCCCTCCTTGTCACTACGTTTCCATCAGGAAACATCAATATTCATGATACCATCTATCATTTCATACAGTATCATTTGCTCGTCTCGAATTATCCTGGAACGGGATTTAGAACGGGACTTGGGACTAGGAGTTATACTAGGAATACAGGATGTAGCACACATGCCGCAAATCGCAGGGCCACATTGTATACAGAGGCAGCAGCTGAATATGATCGCTACTGCAATACCTAGGAAGGACAATATTTTCCATCCCCATGCGGAAATTATATTCCAGAACCAACCGGACCATGTCCAGGTGCCTGGATCTTGGTGTATCAGATGGGCAATCTTATGGAGTCTGGTTATAGCTGAATAGACAGACGGCGCGTTATTTGGAATGAAAATGCAGCAACTAGATCCGATGACTCTACAGGCCCCGCCCCTATCGGCCAGTATGACGTCAAGGACGAGACGATTCTGTAAAACGACAAATCTCATAGCAGACTGCTCTTCGGTTAGGTTACCTAGAGCAGAGGCAGTCTCATTTACTACAGCTTCAAGGGTTCTGTTTAATCTACGGATTAACTTACTATTCTGGACAGGTCCTATAAAGAAAAAGAAACCTCTGTTGAAATCTGTATACTGTTCTAGAGCAGTTTCAGTATAATCGACAATTGGGGACTCCCTTCTATGTCTAATGTGTACTAGATGTGTATTTCTATGATAATCAGGTGGGGCTAGAAAAACTGGTGGCAGTAGGAAGGCAATGTAACAGGTTCCCTCCCAATCGAGGGGCAGACGAATATATGCGGTTTGACCACAAATAAAATAGGAATGACGTGAAGCTTTAAAGATAGATTTCCCACTGTCACTATACTTGACAATAGTAGTACAATCACTGTGTCCTACATGTATGGAACCCTTATTTCGGACACATAATTCGCCTTTGACTGGTAGTACTGAAATAGCAGGTAAGTCTGGAGTAGTATCAGACTGAACATTCAGGACCATAAAATTCGAAGAATAATTACCTAAATTATACACTTCATTTTCTAGATCTAAACCTGTTCGGTGAGGGAGACCTTGCTTGTCTGGGAAACATGTACTGTTAAGAAAAGACATATCTGTTGAGGATGACGTTAACGTGGACCATGCTCCACACGAACCATTATGTGAGAATGGATAAGGAAAAAGTGGCAGAACTCCCTTCGGTGTCTGGAAAGGGGGGAGTCGACCACACACCCAACAATTAGTGGCATTGCTGGTCTGGTGTGAGTAATGTAACATGCGGATAAAGGAGTTATTACGCATAGCGAGGCGGTAAGACAGTTCATGAGGGGGCAGATCACTAAACGTGTGCTCTGCTGTAGCATTAGCAGACTTATTTACATGTGAAACTGGGAGATACAGGAAAAATGCATAACTGGTGCAGGAAATCATAATGCTGAGAAATAATATGAAACATAGAAAAACGATACATCGGATTGAGTTTTGACTAACTCTCTCACTATGGGGGTCTATTTTATACATGTCAGAAACAGTCTAACCGTTTCACCTAGGGGAGGACTTAGACAATCAAACTGACTGACTCATTTTACTAGACCTTAATTTCTGTTTATACTCCTGCTGCGGAGTTTTCTCTAACAGGGGAGGGGTTGTAGCAATGTCTTTTGCGGGACAGTCCTTGAGAACAATATTTTGGCAATCCTTCGAATCCTGGGAAATGTTCTTTAAGGCGGGTTTCAGTCCATTAAAAAGTTTAACATGAGAAAGGTGCACCCAGCCCTTGCGTCCTTCCAACTTCACGGCTGTACGGGTGGTGAGGAGGACCTGTCGAGGCTCTTTCCATCGAGGCTCCAGCGGACTTGATCTGTCAAAGTTGCGGACCATCACCATGGATCCTGGAACGATTTCATGCGGTGCCACCTCGGTATTGTCTGGAAATGCGGCAGCAACCTGTGAACGACATGAGTTGAGGGCAGACATCAAGGAAGCTAGGTAATCTGTCAGCATATTACTTGAAACATCGGTAATACTTCGGGGTCTAGGAGTACCCCACATGTTAGGGGGGCGGCCGAATACGACCTCATACGGGGACAGACCTGATCTGGAATGTGCGACCATGCGCATATAGAACAAAGCAACTGGCAGAGCTACTAGCCAGTCCACACCCTTCTCTTTACACACTTTTGCAATACGGATTTTCAGAGTCTGGTTATGTCTCTCAACGAGACCGGCTGCTTCAGGATGGCGTACACAATGGAACTTCCACTGGTACCCTAACAAAAGGGAAACGTGCTTCATTAACTCTGAGGAGAATGGCTGGCCGTTATCAGAATATACGACTCTAGGGAGTCCATAACGGGGGAAGAACTCACGAACCAACTGCTTGGCAGTGGTCGCGGCTGTGTAATCTGGGACTGGATATGCTTCTGTCCACCTGGACAAAGCGCATACAACTACAAGGATATACTTGAAACCTCGACATCGCTCCATCTGAATATAATCCATCTGGAGGACTTCAAAAGGGTGGTCAGGGGGCTGGAATCCACCTTGTTCCACCGGGACACTTTTACCTGGATTAAACTGACAACATATCATACAGGTACGGACTTTCTGCTTGGCTGCAGCTCGTAAATGCTTGTTGAACCAAATGTTCTGGATACTGTCTAACATAGCTTTTTCTCCTAAATGTGCTGGACTATGTGCGGTATTAATAATGACTTGAACCATAGAGTCGGGGAGAAACCATGTGGCTCTACCCTTCGTTAACCATCCTTGATCTGTCTGGACCCCTCCTTGTTCGGACCATTTCTTGATTTCATCGGGAGTAGCATGTAACTGTATGTCTATGACATCTTGAGTAGGGTCCTTAACTGTCATACATGTAGTCGGATCTGGAGCATGTGTCATGTTAACTGGAATGTCTAGAGTCTGTGCTGTAAGCTTGGCTGTGCGATCTGCTAGATCATTACCTTGAGAAATAATGTCAGTGACTTTCGTATGTGCTTTGCATTTCATGATAGCGATAGATGTCGGTAAATGTATGGCATCTAACAGAGCTTGAATAAGGAGACCATGCTGAATCTTGGTTCCATGAGAAGTCATGAAACCTCTCTCTTGCCAGAGCACTCCGAAGTCGTGTACAACTCCAAATGCGTAGCGTGAATCTGTGTAAACATTAACTTTCAAGTTCTTGGCGTGTATACAGGCTTGTGTCAGAGCAACTAGCTCTGCTGCTTGAGCGGACAGGGTATCAATACGGTGTGTCTCAATAACTTCAGTGTCAGTAGTCACTGCATACGCGGCGACTAGTTCTCCTGTACTAGTTCTCATACATGAACCATCCACATAAAGTGTCAGGTCGGGATCTGGTAATGGAATATCTGTCAGATCTTGTCTTGGCTTTGTCGTAATGTTAACTACTTCCACGCAATCATGTGTGGCTGGATTTGAATTAACTGATGGTAACAGTGTAGCAGGATTTAAAATGTTGCAGCGTCTGATTTCTATGTGTGGCTGGAACAGTGTCAATTCATAACCTGTTAAACGTGCAATTGTCAAGTGCTGAGTTTGTGTTCGGTTTAAAAGAACTTCCACAGAATGTGGAACTTGTACTGTCAGGAAATGTCCTAAGACTATGGAATCACTTTGTCTGATAGCTAGTGCTGTGGCTGCAACTGACTTGAGGCACGCAGGCAAAGCCTGGGCGACAGGATCTAATGTGCTCGAAAAATAAGCACAGGGCTTGTATTGTCCTGCTTGATCTTGTGTGAGAACAGATAATGCTGTACCTTCACGTTCAGTAACAAAAAGTGTAAAAGGCTTACTGTAGTTCGGTGTAGCTAGAACTGGAGCTTGACATAAAGCTTTCTTTAACTCATTGAAACTAAGTGTATGTTCAGATGTCCAAGGGAGGACAGTCGATACGGCTGCCTCCTGTGTCGTTAACTGTATCAGTGGCTTGGCTAGAAATGCATACTGAGGAATCCATTGTCTGCAGTAAGAAGTAAGGCCGATAAAAGCACGTACCTCCTTCTGGGTCTTGGGCTGAGGAAGACTCGCTATTAACTGGATACGGTCTGGTGTCAACTGCCTACCCCTCTTGGACAGCAAGTGTCCTAAGTAGACCACTTGCTGGACACAGAATTGAAGCTTCGAAGGGGACACCTTGTGCCCCATCTCGGCTAGGAAATACAAGACTGTAAGGGATGCTCGCTCGCAAGCACGTTCAGAACGGGCTGTGACCAGTAGATCATCGACATACTGAAGCAGGGCAGTGTCAGTTGGCATGTGAATGTTGTCTAGTTGTCTCTTGAGTGCTTGACTGTAAATACTAGGACTTTCTGTGAAACCTTGAGGAGCGCGTGTGAACATATAGCTCCTTCCATTTAAACAAAATCCGAAAAGGAACTGGCTGTCTGGATGAATAGGGACACTGAAAAATGCGTTCTTGAGGTCTATGACAGTGAAGAACGTGGCTTCGGAATCAATGGCTGTCAATAGGGAAGAGATGTCTGGGACAACTGGGTACTGCGGAATAATACATTTATTAAGCTCTCGTAGGTCGATCACTAATCGATATACTGGGGGTGCATTTGGATCAGTACGTTTCATGACTGGAATGATCGGAGAATTGCATACGTTGGAGTCAGTTTCTACAACCACTCCTTGAGCGATGAGCTCGTCAATAATTTTGGATAAGGCTGCTACAGCCTCGGGTGGCAATCTGTACTGTCTGATTCGTGGTAACACTACACCTGGTTTGAGAGTCACACGATAAGGTGTGATTTGCATATAACCTACATCAGTTGGACCTTGCGCCCATAAATGCTGTGGAACATTAGACAGTCTTGAATCAAAATCTCGTAATACATAGTGACCCTTGAAGTCACGCAGGAACAGACGTATTCCCTCTGGGGAACAGCATATAACTGCACCTAACTCTTTCAGTGTCTTAATGCCTAATAAATGTTCTGGACATGACTTAGTAAGTAACAGATCAGTAGTGCGGGACAATGGACCTACTTCTAGAGTAACTGGCTTTGAAATCTCATTTACGATAGGTTTTCCTGAAAATCCAAGGGAAACATTTCTTGAGCCTGAGAGCGGAGCCCCTGGAACTTCGGCGTGACTAATTGTGGTCCTACTTGCCCCTGTATCAATCAAAAACTTTCTGTCTTTCCCTAATACTTGACTGTGAACATAGGGACCTTCTTGATCTACAGGTATCTCAATGAGAGGCAAGCCTACCTCCCTCTCTAGGCTGTTTCATGAATACTGCTGGTACTCTGGATACTCGGACTGTGCATACTGGTACATCTGCGATGTAACATGCTGTGTTGCAGCAATAGGCTGCGGTGCTGTAACTGTCTGTGGTGCATTCTGTGACTGAGGAATCTGTTAAACTTGCTCTTGTCTAGGCGGACGTGGTCTTTCTTTAGTCTTACCAGTAGCTATGTTGTGTTTCAGAACTGCACACTCATTTATAAAATGACCTGGCTGTTTACAATAATTGCAATTCCCTTTAACGGGAGCTGCAGGATGACTGGCTTGATTCGGACCCCTCTTCTGACTGTCTTGAGGAACAGATTGTGCAACTAGTACTTTCATTTTCGTGTCTTTCATACGTTTTCTCTCGTGTTCTTGCTCTTCCCTGATTCTATTCTGGTGGTACTGGAGCATCTGGAGCATCTGGGACGGAGTATTAGCTTGCCAGGTGCTTTCGACTTTCAAAACTCGATTTTTAACTTGTGGGCTTGAATTCTCGACTAATTTAGTAACAAAAAGGTGAGGGTATGACTCACTACTTGTCTTGAGGCCACTATTGATGCTAAAGCATTTTTCAAACCTAGAATAAAAATCACTAATATCTTCCTCTTGTTTCTGTTTACAGGCTGAGATTGCATCCCAGTCTTCTTTTCTAGTTGTCAATAATCTAGGTAAAACTTGTATTAATAATTCTGGTAATTCTTTACATTTATCTCCAAGACCGGTACCTGGTACTCGTGCCTTGTCTTCAGCTTCTAGAACTGCCCAATCGATCTTTTTCTCTCCCACCTCCCATTCTTTTTCCTTTAGCTTTTCATACACCCCTGCGGGCAACAGGACCTTTAACAGTTTAATGATATCTGGGTAAGTGTATTCTCCCATACGGAGCATGTCTTTTAATTCTCTATGGAACCCTGCTGGATCTTTGTCATGACAGGGAATTAATTTCTTCATTTCGAGGAGTTCCATCTTTGTAATCGGGGTGTAAACAAACACTCGTTGCATTTCACCGTCCTCTGTCTTAACTGGATGCACTTCTCGTAACGGGTTCTGTCTTTCCATGTAAAATGGTTTACTTTCTGGGGGTGAGACATGAACAAAATGCGGGTTCAGAAACGTTCTATATTTGTGGGGCTGTTCTAGAATGACACTAATTAAATCGGTACCTAGACCTTTCCATCTATACTGGAGTAACTCGTTCAGGATATCGTGTAACGGACCTGGATCAGAGTGCTGACCCTCATACAGAGTAATGAGGTGCTGGATCATATACATACCCACCAGTCGCTGCTCGGCTGGGGGCAATTTCAGAAACATTTGTGCCACTATTTCGTCTGGAAAAGTGGTAGAATCAGTAATCCATCGGACTGCTGATCGGGCTAGTTCCTGTTCATGCATGGTACTTAACTCACTGTAACCGATTCGTGAATTCAGAATGTGATCGGTAGCTTGGAATACTTGTTCTAGGGAACCTTGTTCTGGTGCTGAATGATGGAAAATTGACTTGTGTTCTAGGCGTAAATGGCGATCTGGAAATCTAGATTTTCCTACATACGCTATTCTGGCGGGATTCTCGTCCTCTACCTCTTCAGTATCAGAGTTACTTTCTTTCTCGCTTACTTGTGCTGCTTTACGTTGTTCGTGTATCTTTATTATTTCTCTACGGATTTTCTTGTACATACTCTCCATGGCACTAATGGTATTGTGCTTACCCTCGGCTATATTATCACTCCACTTTGTCAGGGTTTTCATTTCGGCCGGATCTTTAGACGGGTAATCTTGTTCTCTTATTAGACAGTTAATTAAAAACTTTAATATCATACGCTGGATCTCAGCTTTCCTTTGAGACATGGCATCACTAATACTTTCTGGATCATCCCCTGTACGGATGAAACGATATATTCTGTCTAGATCTTCTTTCATATTGGGTAGGGTGACTAGATACTCGGTCACCCTCCTTACGCGTACTGAATATAAAACCATATTATTCTCGCCTGGGACTGGGTCATAGGCACATTCGCCAAGGGCTTGCCTGATTTCTGCAACAGACTTATTACTCTTGGGAGTACGCTGTGATGCTTGAGCATGTAATTCGAGTGCTGATAAACGCTTGCGTGGCGGCGGGGTTTGAGGAGGACCTCCTCCTGCGGCCCCTAGACTAGAATCGTCGACTGATATTCTTCGTGGCGGAGCGGGAAATTGAAATGCTGGCTGGACCGGGGGTACCGTAGCAGGTACTGCATGGGGTGCCCCGGTGTCTGGAGTAGCAGGATGTGCCGGATTTACTGGGACTGGCGGAGCGCGAACAGGATTTGCATATTCAGGGACTGTGTCGTCCAGATAGGACGAAATAAAAATATCAGCTGCGGTCGGTTTGTGACGTAGCTTGGTCGGAACTAGTGGTGGCGGAAAATCACTGGATGCCTCTGGGGTCGCTTTTGGCAAGCCCTCGGCAAGAAGAGGATACATACCCTTAATAAGGGCATGCCTCTGTCTGTCTAACTGTTCGGCTTTGACTTGTTCACCTATCTCGATTAATTCTTTTTCTTGGGCTCGCTCTAAGGATTCTCTACTTAATTCTGACTTTCTGATTTCTTTTTCGGTTCTTTTATGAGCTTCTTTGCGCCATAACTCGATGGCATCTTTCTGTGACTGTCTGGCTTTCTTTTTCCATAATGCTTCTTCTACTCGCATGATGCATTCGGCATCCCATGTACCCGATACGGGCCATCTATACTTTTCTTCTAACTGTTTGGTATACTCTACCCATAAATCTAGATACAATATGGCGCTTATGCCATGCTTCTGATACATAAAGTTACCTGGACTGTCCCTCGGCGGGACAGGAACTGCTTCTTCTAACAAACCCTTTCTAGTTTTTAGCTGACGTAATCTCGAAAAGAGAGACATTGTAAACTTGAATCGGAACACAATACAATACACGAGGAACAATAACAATTGGGAAAACAATTCAGGCATACCACGACATTGGAAATACATTGAACAACATCATAACATAACAGTTCGGACAGAATATTACCTGGAATACTGAGAACAGAAACACAAGAATTTCTCGAGAACGGAACAGACTAGAGTTACTGGATGCACTGCTGAAACAGTACGGAACATACCGGTCCCATAAAGGGACGCATCAAGACCCGTATCCACCTAGGTGAACACTTCGTTTGTGAGTCTGGGTACCACCAACCCACGGACCAGAGTCAATTTAGATTGACCCTGTCTAGATACTACCCCAGTAATGGTACTCACCGGGCAGCAAGAACGGAAGGCCTCGGACTGGACTGGACTGCTACGACGACGGACGACGAACTTCGGACTTCAGTTACGGGTGGACCTCCGGATACCTCGGACCTTGGACTCTTGGCTTGGGCTCTGGTCGGGACTCGCCGCGTTCCTCCACCGTCTCGTTTGGATGCTGGACCGCCTCCTCCGTCTCCTCCGTGGGCCTGAGGGATACTTGAGCAGAAATATCTGCCACTGCGCAGAAGAGTTCCGTCACGACTGCAGAGGGTCAGGGGGTCGGCGTGGCTTCACCGACGCGTGGGGAAAGGGCAAGTCCCTATTCGGGCGCCATTATGTGGTAAATAAATAAATAATACCCTATTTTTGACTAGACATATATCATAACAGATAGCTCAATAAATAAGAGTCAAGATTCGAGGTAGTAGGAGTTTTGCAGGTTTAATATAGCATAAGGACAGGAACAGGACAACCTGCATAGGAATAGAATGGCAGGGCCCAGCAGCTGCTGGGGCTGGATCTGGGATGAGCGCGCTGGCTTTTAATAACAATACATGAGCATATATACATAACGTGAACACATAACATTACATTGCAGTAGGCGTAGCAGTGGGTGGAGCAGAAGGCGTGACGCGTAGCAGTCGCGAAAGATAAGGGGGAAAAGAGGTGTAACAGGGCGTATACATAGACATGTGATGCAAACGTAACAGAATATGTCATGAATGGGGCGGAAACCATGGAGGGGGCTACCTAAGGAGCCGGGACCTCTAACCTGATGGTGCGCGCAAACTAGCAATGACGTATCACTAGGAGAAGCTGGGGGCTATGAACTCTGTGCTAGGAGCAGAGACTGAAGTCTGGAGAGTCAGGGCGACATGTACCTAAACAGTATCTAGTATCTGATGTTTAGAGAACATGTTGATATAAACTAGAAGTTAGGAGGGGAAAGGCTAACTTGATTCTAAGACTGGACCATGCATTATTCTACATGTAGTGCGTGGTGAAGAATATTAAATGACCATTAAATGCAGTATTTCTCTAACGTGGAGACGTGAAGGCTAGACAATGACGGAAACTATGGATGCGATTCAGTAGCTTAGGAATGCAGAGAAGGAGGGCTGAACTGATAACTGGACTCATAACATACTCTTGGCAGACTCAGAGACTGAGCCAGGCTGGACCGGGCACTGCGAGGCAGGAAGTAAGTGAAGGGTCGAGGATACAGGTGGGGGCTGTATCGCTCCTTAGCGAGGCTTCAGGAGACAGGAGCTGAATCTGGTGTCCAGGCCCTTTTGAGGCCTAGAAACGGGGACTTTATAATAGAATAACGTGCACACTGAGAAACGTGGCAACGTAGCTTTACATAGGCCTGATATTCGTAGTATTCACGAGGACTGGAAACTGGCATACTAGAGGTGGACACAACTGTAATTGCGTCATTAATCGGACATGGGGAATACATATGCATATTCAATCATGCACACATAACATATGATGGATGACACGTAGGGACACAGAACATGGCAAAATTTACTTTTCCACAAGTGACATCACTGATGACATCACTGATGACATCTCAAATGACATCACTGATGACATCATCCAGTGACTGTGTGTTTCTGTAAAGTTTAAATATGTTTTACATATTGAAGAATGAGTAGATGTAGAAGTGTCTGGATGAAGGATTTAGTAGGTGCGTGACTGACTGTATGAGTGAGTGATTAAATGTGTCTCACTGAGTGCATGGGTTAGTGACTAAACTGTCTTAATTTGTGCATCATTATGTCTGTTGTTCTGTAAACTGCTGCATGTGTTGGTCAGTAGCTATATGAGTAACTATATGGGTTATTGATTGATTGCCCAAGTATTTGTATGGGAGACTGAGTGTGTGTGGCTGGCTGGGAGGTGTGTGACTCTGTGCAGATCAATGTGTACTTGTATCAATGATTGTATAAGAGAGTAAGTATGTGTTAGTATATGTTTCAAAATGTAAGGTGCTCTATGTTTAACTGTATAGATTAGAAAATGCAAGTGTGATTGATTATTTACAGGACTGACTAGGTGTGTGAGTAACTCCATGGATGAGTGACAGAGTGTGAGAGTCTGTAGGTGTATGAGTGCATATGATAGTGTTGTAAAGATGAGTGATTGTATGTATGAATGATTGTATGAGTAAATGAGTGAATGTGTGTGTAAACATAGGAATCACTGAGTGCGTATGTAGTAACTAGTATTGGTGTGTCAATGGTTTAAAAAATTATACTCTGTATTTAACACTGGGTGTAACAGAGATTATATTAAAGTGTGAGGAGATGCATTGTATTGTCACATGAATGATATCATCAGTGATGTGGTCATTGATGTCAAATGAGATGTCATCAGTGATGTCATTTGAGATGTCATCAGTGATGTCATTTGAGATGTTATCAGTGATGTCATTTGAGATGTCATCAGTGATGTCATTTGAGATGTCATCAGTGATGTCATCAGTGATGTCACTGACCATGTCATGAATGATGTAATATGTGACATCATCAGCAGTGGATTGCGGGTGTGCGATATATAGTTAGTGCAACTAACTATATATGGAATTTCAATGGTTTTGTGTGAGTAAAATAAGGTTTTTTAAATGCTAATCCCTAACTATATATGGTCTATAACCTATGGTTTTTTCAGTGAATTTTCAAGGTTTTTTAAATGCTAATTCCTAACTATATATGGTCTCTAACCTATGGTTTTTTCAGTGAATTTCAATGGTTTTTTAATAGCAAATATCATAAGCTGTCGAATGTCAAGTACGTGGTAAGTAAAAACATTTTCGTGTTTATGCACACTGATCTGCTTTGAATGCTGCCCCCCCCTCCCCCTCATTTCTATTAGGAGTACTCTCTCTTTGCAGATAGTGAAGGGTAGTTAACGCAGGCCTTTGCCCCCGTTGTAATCCGTCGTGCCTGCTTCTCTCTCCATTTGATTGATTGTTATCCAAGCATTTACTGTTTTAGAATTGGTTCTCTTTGGTTCATTCTCTATTTACAAACAAGCACAGAGTCGCAATACTCTGTTTAGTCTTTGCAGATAGCGAAAAATCGTGTAAAAAAACAAAAGGAATCGAGCAAAATCAGTAGGCCACTAATGGGATCTCTTTCTGACCTCGCTAAAATAGAAACATTAGGAACAACCCCTCATGACAAACACAAAACTATTGAGATGAACTGAACTCCACACCATGATGGCTGCAATACAGCTCGGCTCCGCCACCCACCCCGCCCAAAATAACGATAAACTCTATGCAAATATTACAAATATATACAACACACCAGCAAAGTAACTGGGTAAAACATTTTATTAAACAACTATCTACATAACTATTTTATACTTTTTGTTGCCCGATCCGGCTAGCTCAATCGATCGAGCATGAAACTCATGCACTCTGATGGTTCAAAGTTTTGAGGAGTGCTTGTAACACTGTCTGAAGCCTATTTGCACTTGCTTCAGCTTCACTATTCTCAAAGTAAAGTGGGGGCTGTTTGAGGACGTGACTGCATTTGTGAACAATGTAATGCGGTGCCACCCTGAACCGCTTGACGGAGGCCCCCGAGGGACGGTGTGATGGCGCGGACTCAGAGGGGGCGCTTGGCTCCGGCTCCCTCCCCAAGTCGTGTTCTCCTGGTGTAGCCTGAGATCGCCCCCGACATAGGTGGCCGGCTCCCGGGATCAAGCGGAACTTTTTGCCTTTTGGTAACTCTTCCATTCTTGACCTTGTCCCACAATCCGTTTCACCTAAAGACACGCTGTAGTGGGGCGCCCCTTTACCATTTCAGTTGCCATTCCGCCCGCTTTTGCTACACTGTGCCTCTTCCGCTATTCAGCTGTTTACCGCCCGCTCTTTCGACTACAGCGTCTCGCTCACCATGTAGTTGAGTTGCTCCCGCTCTTGCGGTGCAGCGATAGCCGGCTGCCACAGTACTCTCAAAATGGCGGCCGGCTCTTCAGATTTGGGCGTGGTCCACTAAAATTGCCCTGCGACACCTTGGAACTCGGACGCTTGTCTGCTAGAGATTGGGCTCCATTCTCGAAAGCGTCCCCTCAGCCTTGAAGATTCTACAAAAGTCTTGGGGGCCCCCAACTCCCGCAGGCTTCTGGTGGAGAGCGGCTAGCATTATTGCTCGTCGAATGGCCACGACGGAGCTACGAAATGGTGGTGCTCTCATGCTAACGCCAGCTTCAGTCTGAAACATCCAGAAACACTGTAGACTACCAATTCGATCAGTTCCGGTAGCGCCCCAACGTGACCCGGTAGAGAAGAACTAGCCCTCCCCTCTTTCACTGATGGTTCTTGTTGCCTGTCCCTTCTGTTGTCATTTAACAGAACTATTTAGCCTGCTGAAAGGGGTTGTGTTCCGACCGCTGGTTGGTGGAGACATTTTGACTATATTCTAGACCTGCGTTGTCGCGTAATGCGCCATATAACGCGCCGCGTTAGCGCATCCGGAAGTGATCCGGGGCGCGACGCGCAGCGCGTAACGTAAGCATAACAGGTCATGTGACTTGTTAATAAAACTTTTCATTGGTTCATTTTACTTTTCTTATTCTAATGATGCTTTCGAACATTATTTTTTCTTAAATATATGTTATAATGTTCCAGGCTAATGTACTTTCCCGGAAAATTTACAACTGTCCTGCAAGTAAAATATATTCCTTTTTCGAGAAAAAGGGCGTTTCTTCGTCCCATGACGGAGCCGTTGAGCAAAAGAGGGTCGGCCTGCTGTCTTAGTCGCCGATACGCCTGAATATGAGATTCTTATCGATCACTTTATGTTGCAGGAGTAGAAAACACAACAGCCCTTGACCATTTATCTTTACTGCGTTCCTGCGTATTATACCTTTTACCCTTCATGTAATTGGTCTGCTTTATTTCACTTGCCTTTTACTGATTCTAAAACAGTGACTATTATTAAAAACTTTACCAATGTATATACTACTACCATGTTTTCTTTTAAAAACCTTTATTGTGAAAATGTCATTATACAAATACGGGCCTATAACCACGTGGGCCGGCCACGGAGCAAACTGTAATCGTATATGATGAGTAGACATTTACACTGTAGAGGAACGTAACGGGCGGGCCATTAGGTTGCAAGAACTAAAGTATCTAACAGTTGCGGAATCGGTGGACGTACATTTTATAATTAAAATACGACAGGGCCAGTTACAATAAAATTATCTAGATATACATTTGCGGGCAAGTACCATGGGTGACGTAAATTCGAACTTTCAATAGTACAGTAATCAATAACACATCAGAACTTAATATCAATAGGGATATCGAAATATTCAATCTATTCTCGTCCCCGCCCGCCATGTGCTTCAAAACTGCATACGTATCTCGTGATATCAAGGTTGTGCAACCAGTACACAACAAGGAGTTACGAGTCCCATTTATTCCGGCGCCATTTTGGGCGAGGACGGGCAGGTCCAGGATATAGTCAAAATGTCTCTACCAACCATCGACTATGATAATGTTCATATGCTGTATTTATTAGAGTAACACTCATCTGTCCACATGAAATTAATTTGCCACAATCTAAACATGTCATTTTAATCTTTCCAAAGTTCTTCTAAATATTTGGGACCGTTTCCCTTGCCTCTGATGCTGTCAGTGCCACTTCTTTGATGAATGTACTGGCAGGTCGGGGGTTCTCCTCCAAATCTCTCTTTTATGCAACACTATAATTAATCGGTGCCACCTCTCCATATGACGATGCATGGTATAGTTACCATAACTATATTTTTTTTCGGTTCCTCTGGAGAGGACATCGTGGCAGATGAAGCGTGTAACGTACCGGGCATTTACCTTTTTTTGCATGTAGAGGAAAGGAAAAAAAATTCGAGCGTCTGAGTTCTAAGGTGTCCCAGGGCCATTTTAGTGGACCAGGCCCAAATCCAAAGAACAGGCCGCCATTTTGAGAATCCTCTTGCAGCCGCCTGTCGCTGTAGCATCAAGAGCGGCCGAAACTCAGCTGAATGGCAACTGAAACGGTAAAGGGGCGCCCCACTACAGCAGACGAGCCTCCACCTAGGAAGGCCCATTCACGCCGCCTCCCCCCCCCCCCCTTCGGGCACCCCACGCCGTTATTCGGAGCAGGATTGTAGGATGGCCACACCAGTACGGCAACTTGCTAGACACCACCTCGGTGCCTACCGAATCTCAGCGCCTTGTGGTGTCTTCTATCCAGAAAACATTGTTGTGCTGCCTTCGACCTATTCGCCGCAAGTGCGCACGCAACTCAGCTGCATAGCTTGCTAGACACCACCTCGGTGCCAACCGAATCTCAGCGCCTTGTGGTGTCTTCTATTCCGAAAATATTGTTGCGCTGCCTTTGGCCCCATTCGCACATCGGTCCGCTACTGACGCCATCTCACAGGCCAACGGGGCGCCCCACGCCGACTTTCAGCATTGTAGGATGGCCACACCAATGCGGCAACTTACTAGACACCACCTCGGTGCCATCCGGATCTTAGCATCTCAGCGCCTTGTGGTGTCTTCTATTCAGAAAATATTGTTGCGCTGCCTTTGGCCCCATTCGCACATCGGTCCGCTACTGCCGCCATCTCACAGGCCAACGGGGCGCCCCACGCCGACTTTTAGCATTGTAGGATGGCCACACCAGTGCGACAACTTGCTAGACACCACCTCGGTGCCATCCGGATTTTGGCATCTCAGCGCCTTGTGGTGTCTTCTATTCAGAAAATATTGTTGCGCTGCCTTTGGCCCCATTCGCACATCGGTCCGCTACTGCCGCCATCTCACAGGCCAACGGGGCGCCCCACGCCGACTTTCAGCATTGTAGGATGGCCACACCAGTGCGACAACTTGCTGGACACCACCTCGGTGCCATCCGGATCTTGGCATCTCAGCGCCTTGTGGTGTCTTCTATTCAGAAAATATTGTTGCGCTGCCTTTGGCCCCATTCGCACATCGGTCCGCTACTGCCTCCATCTCACAGGCCAACGGGGCGCCCCACGCCGACTTTCAGCATTGTAGGATGGCCACACCAGTGCGACAACTTGCTGGACACCACCTCGGTGCCATCCGGATCTTGGCGCGTTGTGCTGCCTTCGGCCTATTCGCACATCGGTCCGCTACTGACGCCGCCTCACGTGCCAACGGATTTTCTACGCTTTTTATACCCTATGCCGCATAACAGGTCATGTGACTTGTTTATAAAACTTTTCATTGGTTCATTTTACTTTTGGTTTCCTAATGATGGAAGGCTTGATCATATGACCTAAAAATAACACTTTTCATTGGATGAAAACTATTTTTTTTTCCCAAACGATGAAAGCCCCACCTTGTTTCTGGATGTTTCAGACTGAAGCTGGCGTCAGCATGAAAGCACCACCATCTCGTGGCTCCGTCGTGGTCATTCCGCGAGCAATCATGGCAGCCGCTCCCCACCGGAAGCCTGCAGGAGTCGGGGGCCCCCAAGACTTTTGTAGAATCCTCAAGGCGGAGGGGACGCTTTCGAGAATGGGGTCCAAGACCTAGCAGACAAGCGTCCGATTTCCAAGGTGTCCCAGGGCCATTTCAGTGGACCAGGCCCAAAAAGGAAAGAGCCTGCCGCCATTTTGAGAGTCCTGTGACAGCCGCCTATCGCTGCACCGCAAGAGTGGGCGCAACTCAGCTGAATTGCGGATTTTGACACAGTGGACCAAAAGCGGACGGAATGGCAACTGAAACGGTAAAGGGGCGCCCCACTACAGCAGACGAGGCTCTACCTGGGGAGGCCCGTTCACGCCGCCTCCCCCCCCCCCCGGGCGCCCCACGCCGTTATTCGGAGGGCGGAAACTCAGCTGAATTGCGGATTTTGACACAGTGGACCAAAAGCGGACGGAAGGGCAACTGAAACGGTAAAGGGGCGCCCCACTACAGCAGACGAGGCTCCACCTGGGGAGGCCCGTTCACGCAGCCTCCCCCCCCGGGGCGCCCCACGCCGTTATTCGGAGGGCGGCAACTTACTGGACATCACCTTGGTGCCATCGTTCTGCTGCCTTGGAACTATTCGCACAACAGACCGCTACTGATGACCCACCCCCCGCGACGCCCCACGCCGGATACCGAAATCAGTGCGGCACCCAGGCAACATCACCTGGGTGCCGTCCAGAAATCTGGACGTTGTGCTGCCTTGGGACTATTCGCACAACCGACCGCTACTTCCTTCTTTTTCCCTAAAAATGTTTAAATGTTTTTACTGTTTTTGTTTTGTTGTATATATTTATAAGTTATTAAAGTTTTATAATCCTACTACTTTGTTGGAGTGCTATATATTTTTAATGTGACACATAATTGTAAAAACTTTGATGTACAAAGAGTCATCCCTGGAATCTTCCGCTTCAGGCTCGGTCCCCTCCCCAATCACAATACAGGATGGTTTTCAGATAGTAGGAACGCGTGTGGTGTGACGGATCTCATCGGGTGTGGGCCTTGATCTACTATAACTCCTTTGAAGAGGGGTAATTCTTTACAGCTGGGGCCATAAACTACATCTGCAGGGCTAGCTGATAGCCTGGGACCGGCCTGGACAATCAGACACAGAGGAAGAGGAGTGTCAGAGGGTGCGGTAGTGAACAGGGCAAAAGGGAGGTGTCGGGCGGGCACAGGGTGTGATTCTCAGGGAAGAGCAGCGCAGATGGGGGGAGGTTTATTGCCCATGCATAAGACAGAGAGCGGGGGTGACCAGTGCCTGGGGGAGATGCTTGCGAGGGTGGGGAGCCATGCTAAGGATCGACAGCGTGCAGAGAGTGGGTCTGGTCAAGTCATCTAAAATGGCTGCCGTGCACGACAAAAGTGTGGCATTTGAAAAAAGGCAAGATGGCGCAGACAATTTTTTTCAACACTTCCTGATTTCCTTCGAATCGAACGTTAACAGACGTTGGGGCATATTACCAAAGTTAAGCGATATTTATCCCTAACGATGCTTAGCAACGAATTTTTTACCGCTAAGCATCGTCAGAAATTATCGCAGATAAACCTTGCTATTATCAAGGTTTATCGCAAATGCGATAAAAAACGGCCGCAATGCATTAATATCGCTGAAAAGTCAGCGATATTCATGCATTACCGAGCTAATGCTCTTAGCCATGTTATCCACCTCCCATTGGATAACATGGCTAAGAACTGCTCAGGGCAGGTGTTACTTTTTGGAGATATTCGCGCTTAGCGCGAATATCTCCAAAAGTTGGTAATAGGAGATAGTGATGTTAGCGACTGTTTCCAGTCGCTAACATCTTGGCATGCCCACTTTGCATGTCATTAGTGATAAATATCACTGACATGCAAAGTGGGGCCCAAGATGGTCGCTATCTCCTACTAGCGGTCGCTAACTGGTGTTAGCGACAGCTAGGTAATACGGAGATAATTTTATCTCCGCTTTCTTGGCTTTTAAAGCCAAAAAAGCGGAGATAAACCCCCTTGATAATATGCCCCGTTATCTCTCCCACACTACCGGTCCCCCTGGGCTTAAACGCCGAGATGGTAGGGACTGCATCCCGTGAAGATAGGCCGAGACGTCACTCAGCAGAAAAAAAAGTTTAAAAAAAGTATATAAACATACAATAAGTTAAAAGTCAATCATTCTTCATTCCTTGTAGTACGCTCCCCAGTCCGCTTCCCGTTACGCTAACCAGGCGCACCCCACCCAAAAAACGATTTTTTTTTTGCCCCGCGGAGCCCTTTTAAAGCCTCCACATCAAACCTATGGGGTCAGGGAGGATCTACTATGCACCCTTATGGTCATTTGCCACTTCGCTTTGGCCTCCTCTTGTCTCTCGATCCTACCGAGAGACAAGATGGCGGCCGCTACGGACTGTTTGGAATGTTTACAGACGCCGGAGAACCAATCAGCTTCGCTTCACAAAGCTCCGTAACGCGAAAAGTACGCGAAATGGAGCGCTGCCCGTTCCGCTGTTACAGATATATATCTTTTTTTGAACGTTAATTTCTCAAAATCCACTGGAGCACATATATTGAGACCTAGCAAAGGCACATCGGGCTACCAGTCCCTACAATTTTGCCAAGTTTCGTGCAAATCCATTCAGCCGTTCGATTATTATTATTTATTTATTTTTTTGCCCCGCGGGGCCCTTTTAAAACCTCCACATCAAACCTAGGGGGTCAGGGAGGATCTACTATGCCCCCTATGGTCATTTTCCCCTTCGCTTTGGCCTCCTCTTGTCTCTCGATCCTACCGAGAGACAAGATGGCGGCCGCTACGGACTGGTTGGAATGTTTACAGACGCCGGAGAACCAATCAGCTTCGCTTCACAAAGCTCCATAACGCAAAAAGTACGCGAACTGGAGCGCTGCCCGGTCCGCTGTTACAGATATATATCTTTTTTTGAACGTTAATTTCTCAAAATCCACTGGAGCACATATATTGAGACCTAGCAAAGGCACATCGGGCTACCAGTCCCTACAATTTTGCCAAGTTTCGTGCAAATCCATTCAGCCGTTCGGGCTAAAAGTGAGGCCAACCGCCCTATGGAAAACTCAATGTTAAAAACACGTTTTGGGACCCCCCTTTTTTCTCGGCCCCCCCTTGACGAAACCCCCCCAAATTTTCAGGGGCTGCTCAGAAACAAAATGTTTCATTTTCCTGAAAATTTCAGCCAATTCCGTCCACAAACGCCAAAGTTATTAGACATAGAATTTTCAAAAATCCCATAGAGAAAAAATCCTAACTATATATACCTACTGGCGACCGCCAGTAGGTAATATATATATATCTTAGATCTTAGATCACTTCACCTACATCTTTTGGTGGTCCCCTCCTTCAAACTCTGTAGATCTGGGGGTCGAAGATTCGCCTTCCTCGGCCCCAAACTCTGGAACTCTCTCCCTCTCCCAGTTAGGACCTCCGGCACTCTCATCCAATTTCGCAAATCACTAAAAACCTGGCTCTTCCCACAATCCTGTTAAATTCCCTCTGTTTCCTCAGCACCCTTTCAGCGCCATGATACCCTCGGTGACAGTGCGCTATACAAACACCCCTTAACATAACATAACATAACATATATATATATATATATATATATATATATATATATATATATATATATATATATATATATATGTAGATACTCCTCCTCCCAAAGAAAGAAGCTGTGACCCAAAGGGAGAAACAAAGCAGCACTTTATTGGTTGAATGTCCCAGGCGAATGCATTTCGGCAATACCAGCCTTCTTCAGCGCCCCTCTCCAACTGCTACCAGTGCTGCGGTGTTTGTAGATCCGCCACGCTGCTGTTTGCAAAATCTTGCTCCGCCCCCTTGGTGACGACCGGCACTCCTTTGTAGCCCCGTGTTGTGGAACTACAGGTCCCATGATGCCTTTGTATTGCGCCTCATGGGATCGGAATTGCTGCTCGGGGTGATATTCTCGGAGTAGATGTCCGTGGGAAACACAGCATTGGCAGTACACTGGGAGGTGGGGCAAGCAGTCAATTAGGCGCCACCTCGAGTCCCCCTTCTTTTCACGCCGTTACCTCAACTCCCGGAATATTTTACGGTGGCTAGCACAGGAATCCTGGTTGCCCACAGAAGGGATATGAATATCCCCTGCCCGCAATATCAGCCAGGTGCCAGGGTGGGTGCTGGACTCGACTGCTACCGCAGTCCAGGGTAAGAATGCTCCCGACGGAGCCTGCCAGAAAGTCCGGACCTCTTGTACGGCGGGGGTACACAGGATTGCGTACTGGCTTGTAGCAAGTAATGTCTGTAGATACTCCTCCTCCCAAAGAAAGAAGCTGTGACCCAAAGGGAGAAACAAAGCAGCACTTTATTGGTTGAATGTCCCAAGCGAATGCATTTCGGCAATACCAGCCTTCTTCAGCGCCCCTCTCCAACTGCTACCAGTGCTGCGGTGTTTGTAGATCCGCCACGCTGCTGTTTGCAAAATCTTGCTCCGCCCCCTTGGTGACGACCGGCACTCCTTTGTAGCCCCGCGTTGTGGAACTACAGGTCCCATGATGCCTTTGTATTGCGCCTCATGGGATCGGAATTGCTGCTCGGGGTGATATTCTCGGAGTAGATGTCCGTGGGAAACACAGCATTGGCAGTACACTGGGAGGTGGGGCAAGCAGTCAATTAGGCGCCACCTCGAGTCCCCCTTCTTTTCACGCCGTTACCTCAACTCCCGGAATATTTTACGGTGGCTAGCACAGGAATCCTGGTTGCCCACAGAAGGGATATGAATATCCCCTGCCCGCAATATCAGCCAGGTGCCAGGGTGGGTGCTGGACTCGACTGCTACCGCAGTCCAAGGTAAGAATGCTCCCGACGGAGCCTGCCAGAAAGTCCGGACCTCTTGTACGGCGGGGGTACACAGGATTGCGTACTGGCTTGTAGCAAGTAATGTCTGTAGATACTCCTCCTCCCAAAGAAAGAAGCTGTGACCCAAAGGGAGAAACAAAGCAGCACTTTATTGGTTGAATGTCCCAGGCGAATGCATTTCGGCAATACCAGCCTTCTTCAGCGCCCCTCTCCAACTGCTACCAGGGCTGCGGTGTTTGTAGATCCGCCACGCTGCTGTTTGCAAAATCTTGCTCGGCCCCCTTGGTGACGACCGGCACTCCTTTGTAGCCCCGCGTTGTGGAACTACAGGTCCCATGATGCCTTTGTAGTGCGCCTCATGGGATCGGAATTGCTGCTCGGGGTGATATTCTCGGAGTAGATGTCCGTGGGAAACACAGCATTGGCAGTACACTGGGAGGTGGGGCAAGCAGTCAATTAGGCGCCACCTCGAGTCCCCCTTCTTTTCACGCCGTTACCTCAACTCCCGGAATATTTTACGGTGGCTAGCACAGGAATCCTGGTTGCCCACAGAAGGGATATGAATATCCCCTGCCCGCAATATCAGCCAGGTGCCAGGGTGGGTGCTGGACTCGACTGCTACCGCAGTCCAAGGTAAGAATGCTCCCGACGGAGCCTGCCAGAAAGTCCGGACCTCTTGTACGGCGGGGGTACACAGGATTGCGTACTGGCTTGTAGCAAGTAATGTCTGTAGATACTCCTCCTCCCAAAGAAAGAAGCTGTGACCCAAAGGGAGAAACAAAGCAGCACTTTATTGGTTGAATGTCCCAGGCGAATGCATTTCGGCAATACCAGCCTTCTTCAGCGCCCCTCTCCAACTGCTACCAGTGCTGCGGTGTTTGTAGATCCGCCACGCTGCTGTTTGCAAAATCTTGCTCCGCCCCCTTGGTGACGACCGGCACTCCTTTGTAGCCCCGCGTTGTGGAACTACAGGTCCCATGATGCCTTTGTATTGCGCCTCATGGGATCGGAATTGCTGCTCGGGGTGATATTCTCGGAGTAGATGTCCGTGGGAAACACAGCATTGGCAGTACACTGGGAGGTGGGGCAAGCAGTCAATTAGGCGCCACCTCGAGTCCCCCTTCTTTTCACGCCGTTACCTCAACTCCCGGAATATTTTACGGTGGCTAGCACAGGAATCCTGGTTGCCCACAGAAGGGATATGAATATCCCCTGCCCGCAATATCAGCCAGGTGCCAGGGTGGGTGCTGGACTCGACTGCTACCGCAGTCCAAGGTAAGAATGCTCCCGACGGAGCCTGCCAGAAAGTCCGGACCTCTTGTACGGCGGGGGTACACAGGAGTGCGTACTGGCTTGTAGCAAGTAATGTCTGTAGATACTCCTCCTCCCAAAGAAAGAAGCTGTGACCCAAAGGTAGAAACAAAGCAGCACTTTATTGGTTGAATGTCCCAGGCGAATGCATTTCGGCAATACCAGCCTTCTTCAGCGCCCCTCTCCAACTGCTACCAGTGCTGCGGTGTTTGTAGATCCGCCACGCTGCTGTTTGCAAAATCTTGCTCAGCCCCCTTGGTGACGACCGGCACTCCTTTGTAGCCCCGCGTTGTGGAACTACAGGTCCCATGATGCCTTTATATTGCGCCTCATGGGATCGGAATTGCTGCTCGGGGTGATATTCTCGGAGTAGATGTCCGTGATATATATTGACCCTCCACTTTTTCCAGTTCAACGGAAAAAATTACCGCACTCACGGGGGGGGGGCATTTCGCTCAGTGCACTTTAATCAGCAGGTTAAAAACAAACGTTTCGGCGTCAAACCTTCTTCTGTGTTTACCGATTGACCACTGAGACATGTTAATAAAGCATTTCACTGAGGGGCATTGCAACAAACAAGGGACAAACACCTCTTTACATTCATCAAAGCCATCTTGTAATGTACATATTGTAACACAATTCTTATGGCAAATCTCATAATACATCGTGTTAAATACGATCACTGCTTTGGCATAGGCAATTTATCCGAGTTTGATACTCCCACTGCTAAATTTTAACAATTGTGGTATTTGCCTATAATTGGCCTCTTTAAACTTTCTGCCTATGCACACCTATTGCAGTGATATTGTTGTAAACGAATCTAGGACCCTAGTGTAAATTTTCCCGATTCATGCCCTTATATAGGTACGGATTATCCTATCCTTATATAGGCATAGAAATCATTACCATATTTAGACTGAGCCTATGCAGCCCAAATACGGCATTGGCTACTTCCACTATGTTCCAAGAATCCGCAACGATTTCTTAGAGAAACCCGCCTTCAGCAGCTAGGGACATCCCCTTGCCTGAATACTAATTTATCTAGGAAATCATGGAGTTTTCGAAGAACTGAGTCTTCTATGACGTTATCAAGTCCAATCACACGTCACACTCAGCACCTTCATAGTATAAATATGCCTAGATTTGCCCAAGCAGACACACGGTGGTTTGGAGCAGATCAACTAACTACTTGTCCGACGCCCTGCAGCAGCAAGCGTCGAAGGAAGCCGACCCTCCAGCTGACGCACTGAGAGACTCTGTCTTTTCTCCTGCCCAGAAATCCAGCTCCAGTGTTTCCAGGCTACCCTTGCGGGTTGCTGGGAAATCGAGTCCTGAGAGAGAGATACAAGACCTCCTTCATTCTAAACCAAGGTACGGAGCTGGTTAGACCCTTAGAGAATTCTTGATTAGATTCTTGGCAGAAAATACTAAGCTTAAACTACTCCTCACTTACATGTTCCCTTGTGCTAGGCTTAGGTCAGGTACACCGGGGTAGGCGTATTTTAGAAGCACCAGTTGAGTACTTTTAGCCATCATTTTAACACTGTATGTATTTTATCAGTTTTAAGGCAATTTATGGCTTAGAAACCATATCATGCTTTTACAGTACTACTTTATAATACTGTTCGTATTATACACTCTGTACTTTATTACCGGTATTACGATTGTAGCAGCACATTTCTTATGCTTGAGAAAGAAGACTGTTCAATAAATGCTTTTATTGAAAACGCACGTCTCTCTATTTTCTCAGCACCTCTGGTGACACGAAGCATGCACAAATGACTGAGTAAAATAGCTGTCTATTGTTTCCGCGACTCTAGAGATTTGATTTCTTATTCTTGGGAAACAAAGTTGTTATGTTTATGCAGTTGTCAGAAACTAATCCCTTCTTGTGAATTTGAGAAAGTTTCTAGTGACCTCTGAGCTAGCTGGCACTCACAATTAAGTTTAATAAATTCGGTAGAGACCTAGTCGACCTCAGTCCTACTTCTAAACTACAGGATTTATTATTCCAATGCGCAGAACCTATTGGGAATATAGGAACTACACTATAATATGGTTACATCTAGCCGTGGATCGGCAATTGTCCCTTATACATGTTCCTACTTCATGCCCTCTCAATAGATAGCTTTTAGCAATTCGTCAAACTTTTTATAAGACATATTTCATCATTAAAACCCATGGGTAGAGAAATTAAATCCATATCAAAACCAACATCCACAAAGAAATCAAAAAACTCTTCATGTCATTTATAATACATATATATATATTCTCATTTCTAATGCTTTCTAACCTAGTGGGCTTAAGGGATGAAAACCTGCCAGAGTACCCTAGGGTGATCTAACTCCCCAGTTACCTGTGGGTATGTTTCATCTGGGCCCCCTTTCTTGTGTAGAGCAGGCCATAGTCCTTCTCAGGAAGGTATACAGGATTAAGCTGGGCTGGAATTTCAGCATGGGCAACCTTAACAGTGACAGCAAATTGTTCCTCCCTCTGAACAATGGATTGGTGCTGTTTATTTGATAAACGTAATCCCATGTTACCATGCTGGAGCTCTACTCAGGCTGTCATTATTGATTCTACCCTTGTAGGCTGTGTCCGAGTAGACAACAACAAACATCAACATTTTACGCAGTGAACTTAAGCCTGCTACAGAATGTTCAAGGCCCTGGTAATATGCCTGCAAGAGGGCATGCCTTCACTGCTGATTTCCTTGAAAGCGCATTAAGCGCTGGGAGGTGCCTGGCTCCCAACTCGGTGCCGGCCATCTTAGGTCAGCCTACCAGAGCTTTTAAACTGCTTTTTGCTATTTCCCTTGTAAGCACAAATAAGCGCAGGGAGGTGCCTTGCTCCCACCTCAGAAGCAGCCATATTAAGTCAGCCGACCAGAGCTTTTAAACTTCTTTTTGCTCTTTTCCTTGTAAGCGTATTAAGCGCTGGGAGGTGCCTGGCTCCCACCTCGGTGGCGGCCATCTTAGGTCGGTCTACCAGAGTGTTTAAACTTCTTTTTGCTGCTTTCCTTGTAGGCACATTAAGTACTGGTAGGTGCCTGGCTCCCACCTCGATGGCAGCCATCTTAGGTCAGCCTACCGATGTTCTAACACACGGGTACTCATAGTACGGCCCGCGGGCCGGCAGCGGCCCGGCAAGCCTTCCGTGGCGGCCCGCGGACCATGAGGCATCATCGTACCCGTGTTTTAAAATAAAAAAACATTTTCAAAGAGTGTCTGCAAACACTGCTGGTTGCAGAGGCACTCGGAGAGACTGCTGCTCTGTGGGGGCTGGGTGATTCATTCCAGCGAGGCCAGAGTGGAGCTGCAGGGGTGCAGCAAAACCCCATTCGCATGCAAATGGTCTTCTTAAAGACCTGTGAAGTGCTCGAGTGGAGCTGTGTGTCTGTGCGCGCTGGGGAATCTGTCTCAGCCCGGGCACATACAGGCAGGGTGAGATGACAGAGGGTGACAAAGGGAAGTAGAGGGACAGAGGGAGGGAGGGAAAGGGAGACCGAGACATGGAGACAGAGAAAGGGAGACAGACAGACTGAGGAGGGCGAGAGAGGGAGACAGAGGGAGGGAGACGGAGGGTGGGAGACGGAGTGAGGGAGACGGAGTGAGGGAAGGGAGTGAGGGAAGGGAGTGAGGGAAGGGAGTGAGGGAAGGAGAGTGAGTGAGGGGATGAGGGAGAGAGTGAGAGAAGGGAAGTGAGGAAGGGAGTGAGGGAAGGGAGTGAGGGAAGGAGAGTGAGTGAGGGGATGAGGGAGAGAGTGAGAGAAGGGGAGTGAGGAAGGGAGGGAAGGGGGGTGAGGGAAGGGGAGTGAGGGAAGGGGAGTGAGGGAAGGGGAGTAAGGGAAGGGGAGGGAAGGACGGAGAGGGAGGGAGTGAGGGAGGGAGTGAGGGAAGGGGAGTGAGGGAGTGAGGGAGGGGAGTGAGGGAAGGGAGTGAGGGAAGGAGAGTGAGGGAAGGGGAGTGAGGGAAGGGGAGTGAGGGAAGGGGAGTGAGGTAAGGGAGT